>NC_080784.1:114906553-119906553 GCF_028018385.1 Neofelis nebulosa
CCACATGACAGCCATACTTAGGACTGGCTTTGAAAGACAGTGGTAAGGGAGTGTCCTCAACAATGGGCAGAGCTTCAGGTGATATACCTGGTCACCCACTTTGTGTGACAAAATAAGTGGTCCAAAGCTAGACTGTATGTGGAATCACAGGTAATAGTGATTGCCTGGCCATCTTTTTTCCTAGAATAAAAAATATTCAAAGATTAAGAACAAGAAAATCTGGTGTGGAGATATGTGGATGTAGAAATGGGGTGAAGTATAGAAATCTTTGTATCATATGTTAATACCCACTAGAGAACATCTGCCAGAGAAAAGGTACTTAATAACCAACAAAATGGCTCAACCAATTGGTATCAGCCAGTCTCAGTCATCAGCCACCCCAGTGCTAGCACAATGGGCACAAGAATAAAGTGGCCATTGTAACAGAGATGGAGGCTAGCGATGAGGCCAAATATCACGGGCCCACTAAGATTTATTTAGCTGCTCCCATCAACAAATGTCCAATCTGACAGCAACAGAGACCAATGCTGAGTCCACAAGATGGCACAGTTCATCAAGGATTCCAACTAGCCACTTGGTGGTAAACTGACTCAGTTGGTCCCTTCAATCTTTAAAGGGCCAGTGGTACAGGGGCGCCTGGGTGGCGCAGTCGGTTAAGCGTCCGACTTCAGCCAGGTCACGATCTCGCGGTCCGTGAGTTCGAGCCCCGCGTCAGGCTCTGGGCTGATGGCTCGGAGCCTGGAGCCTGTTTCCGGTTCTGTGTCTCCCTCTCTCTCTGCCCCTCCCCCGTTCATGCTATGTCTCTCTCTGTCCCAAAAATAAATAAAAAACGTTGAAAAAAAAAAAAATAAAAAAATAAAGGGCCAGTGGTACATTGTCACAGGAATAGACATATATTCCAGGTTGAGGATGTGCCTTTCCTGCCTACAGGGCCTCAGCTGAGATAATCCAAAGAATTTCAGAGTATTTAATCTTCCAACAAAGGATTCCATGTAACATCCTGTCAGACGACGGGACCCACCTGACAGCAAAGGAAATGTGAGAGTGGGTCAGTGACCATGCAATTCACTGGCCACATCATCTACTGCACTGCTTGGAAGCTGGCAGCCTTATGGAGCATTGGAGCAGCCTGCTGAATGCAGGATTGAGGTGATATTTAAAGGCAATACTCCTAGAACTGGATGCCATCCTCCAGGAAGTAGTATATGCATTGAATCAAAGACCTTCATCTAGCATTGTATCCCCAATAGAAGATAGTGGTCTGGGAGCCAAGGAATGGAAGAAGAAATGACCACACTTACTGTCACTCCCAATAACCAACTGGGGGCTTTGTGCTTCCTGTCTCCACAGGTGTAGACTCTGTAGGGTTAGGGGTCTTGTTCCCCAAAGGAAGCATACTTTTGCCAAGAGGCACAGCAAGAATCCAATGAATTACTAGCTAAGTCTTCTTTCTGGTGCACATTGGGCTTCTTGTGTCTAGGGACAAGACACAAGAAGTCACTATGTTGGCAGAGGTAACTGTCTGGTATACAATGAGGGAAGGGAGGAATATGTATGGAACCACATGAGCTACTTGGGTGCCTCTTATGACAGTAAAAGGATAGAAACAGCAACTATGGTCTGAGAAGGAGATGGCAACCAGGGGCCCAGAGCACTCCAGGAAGTTTGTGAGTCATGACATTAGGTAAACAACGGAGGCTGGCAGAGGTAGAAGCTCAGAGTGAAGGGAATCTAGAAAGGATAGGAAAGAGACAGAAGGTGAAGTATCATCAACTGCAGCCTCAAGATCAGGGCCAGGCTGTAGCTTTTCTGACCACCTCCCTCTTCTAAATTTTCCTTCAGGATGAAAGGCCTACTATGATTTTGAAGAAGCTACTCTTGGAGCATATATGGTAACTAAGGGTGCAAAATGGTGGACTCTGAAAGACAGGGAGATGAGTTTTCTAGATACCACTTCATAGGTTTTGCTGCCTAGCTGCGAAGAGTGTGATCAGCAGACACTTCTGATGACAACTAAATGTCAGATCCTTCAGGGTCTGCCTCACAGAGAACTGCCTCACCTAAGGGGATGGCTTTCCTGGACAGCCCACACCAGATGACTAAGGAAGGCAGGGTTTAATGGTCTAGCCATTTCCACCTGACCCAGAGACAGTGCCACAATCACTCCAGAGCTCTCCATGAGTTGACCAAGGCTTTGTTGAACCTGCATTGCAGTCCGACTTTTCTCTCTGCTCACTCCTGTTTCTCCTCTCTTCCTTTCACAGGAGCTAATTACTAATAAGCATCTTTGTACCTCAACCTCTGTCTCATGTCTGGTTCAGGAGAACCCTAACGTTTATTTCACAAATAGAAATGAATCCTGCACTATAATTGGTACTGGGGCAAGAATACTTGTTTTTAAAAGTTTTCTATGCTCAGAGAATATAATTTGATCATAGCATAACTAGTGCATGGCAGAACTGTTTTGTTGAGGATTTTTAATGTATTCATCATAGCTTTCAATGTGATATACTTTTACTTCTCTCCTAGTCTTCAACCTTAAGGAAAAACACTAATTTTATTTTACCAAAAACATAAGAAATTTTCTTCCAATGTAGTTTCTGTCTTCCCTCTAAAACAGAATTGAGGCATTGTCTAGTAACAAGGTGGGGAAATCAGTTTCCTCAACAGGAAACATAGTTTCTATTGGTCACCTCCCTCAGCTGTTTACTGAGAAGAATTTTTTTGATTTCAGTTACGGTAAAGCTCTTTGGATTTTAGCCAAATTCTCTGAGTTCAAAAGTACAAAGCTCTTTAGGAGGCTTGCTCTTTTTAAATATTTTTTCAGAGGTTAAAAATTAAATTTCAAAAGACTATCCAGGGTAGAGAAGAGACCCTGAAAGCCTCCAGCATGAAGCTTGCTCATGTTACTTTGTTATTTTTGTGCTTCTACAAAAGTTTTTGCAAGGTAAGTAACTCAATATTTATTAGATAAGCTATTTTAAGTAGATATTTTAAGTATTATAAAGATGTAAGAAAAATCTTAGAGATATTATTGACTTACAGATTACATAGTTCAGATACCAACTGTGTAGTATATAGTCAGTAACAAAGATTTTATGTTAATATCTTGATGAAAGAGCTTTAAGAAATTGCTTTCTTCATGTGCTCTTATCTGTGCATAGAAATTGAACTGAATGAGAACTTTACTAATATAGATCTGTTATTTACAGTAATCATATTAAATCAATAAATATTTACCAAACTCCTTCCACATGTAAGGTATAGTTCTGGGCAAATAGCATGTCTGGTCTCTTCCTTCAATAGCCCTTTGGTACAGTTGTAGAAAGATGGTTTAAAAATGACAATGAGGAAATAATAAGCAAGATTTAAATAACACTTGAGAAGAAACTGTTTCAAGACATTTAATTGCCATAAGTGTTACAAATGTCATGTGCCAAGGGACTTTAATGAGAGGGAAAATCCTTTCCTGCTAAGAAGTCAGGAAGGGTTTATGGACCAAGTGGGATATGAGCTGGATTCATAATTCTGGATTAGATTTGATCAGTGAAGAGAAAGAGAGTGATTTCCACCCTTTTCACCTGGAAAAAGCAGCAAGTGCTAGGCTAGCAGGATAGCCAAGCACTAATCTCCTCCAGATGAATAAATCCATTTGATTAGAGTGGAGACTTTGTAGGGAACTTGGGCAGTTAAAATTGATATGACAGACTGTAGCCAGGTTAGAAGGTCATCTATTAAGGTTAGATACGTTTAAGATATTTTAGACAATTAACTGATGATTGCCTACTTTAGTGATCAAAGCATTTTGGAACAGGATTGAATTACAAAAATTGTTTTGTCTTAATACCAGCTTAGAGAAGTAAATATTTAAAGAAAACTACCTAAGACCAGCCTTACATACTTTAGGTTTCTTGTAACTTCTAAAATATGTATGAAATGTTTGTAATAGAGAACAACTGAAAATTAAGTGTTCATTGATAAGAAATTGATTAAATGAATGCGCATCTATAAATGAACTATCATGTAGCCATTAAAATGATGCATTTTATATTTATTAAAAAAAAGCCCTTACTGAAATCTTATTTTTGTTACAGAAGAAAATATATACACATATATGTATCTGTGTGTATGTGTACACACACATACAAATAAATGCATGTAGCTGCTGAAATACATTGCAATTTAAAAGTTTCTGGAGGGTATATATCAAATAGATAACAGTTGGTATTTCCAAGTAATGAGATTACTGGTGATTTTTATTTTCTGTCTTATACATTTATTATGAATTTTAAGAATTCATTAATTCTGTTTTATTCATTATTCATTTTTTTAAATACCAAGTAAATGTGTTACTTTAGAATAAAGAAAAATATATATATATTTTTTTTCAATATATGAAATTTATTGTGAAATTGGTTTCCATACAATACCCAGTGCTCATCCCAAAACGTGCCCTCCTCAATACCCATCACCCACCCTCCCCTCCCTCCCACCCCCCATCAACCCTCAGTTTGTTCTCAGTTTTGTTTTGTTTTTTTTTTCAACATTTTTTATTTATTTTTGGGACAGAGAGAGACAGAGCATGAACGGGGGAGGGGCAGAGAGAGAGGGAGACACAGAATCGGAAACAGGCTCCAGGCTCCGAGCCATCAGCCCAGAGCCTGACGCGGGGCTCGAACTCACGGACCGCGAGATCGTGACCTGGCTGAAGTCGGACGCTTAACCGACTGCGCCACCCAGGCGCCCCTGTTCTCAGTTTTTAAGAGTCTCTTATGCTTTGGCTCTCTTCCACTCTAACCTCTTCTTTTTTTTTTCCTTCCCCTCCCCCATGGGTTTCTGTTAAGTTTCTCAGGATCCACATAAGAGTGAAACCATATGGTATCTGTCTTTCTCTGTATGGCTTATTTCACTTAGCATCACACTCTCCAGTTCCATCCACGTTGCTACAAAGGGTCATATTTTGTTCTTTCTCATTGCCACGTAGTACTCCATTGTGTATATAAACCACAATTTCTTTATCCATTCATCAGTTGATGGACATTTAGGCTCTTTCCATAATTTGACTATTGTTGAGAGTGCTGCTATAAACATTGGGGTACAAGTGCCCCTATGCATCGGTACTCCTGTATCCCTTGGGTAAATTCCTAGCAGTGCTATTGCTGGGTCACAGGGTAGGTCTATTTTTAATTTTCTGAGGAACCTCCACACTGTTTTCCAGAGTGGCTGTACCAGTTTGCATTCCCACTAACAGTGCAAGAGGGTTCCCGTTTCTCCACATCCTCTCCAGCATCCATAGTCTCCTGATTTGTTCATTTTGGCCACTCTGACTGGCGTGAGGTGATATCTGAGTGTGGTTTTGATTTGTATTTCCCTGATAAGGAGCGACGTTGAACATCTTTTCATGTGCCTGTTGGCCATCCGGATGTCTTCTTTAGAGAAGTGTCTATTCATGTTTTCTGCCCATTTCTTCACTGGGTTATTTGTTTTTCGGGTGTGGAGTTTGGTGAGCTCTTTATAGATTTTGGATACTAGCCCTTTGTCCGATATGTCATTTGCAAATATCTTTTCCCATTCCGTTGGTTGCCTTTTAGTTTTGTTGGTTGTTTCCTTTGCTGTGCAGAAGCTTTTTATCTTCATAAGGTCCCAGTAATTCATTTTTGCTTTTAATTCCCTTGCCTTTGGGGATGTGTCGAGTAAGAGATTGCCACGGCTGAGGTCAGAGAGGTCTTTTCCTGCTTTCTCCTCTAGGGTTTTGATGGTTTCCTGTCTCACATTCAGGTCCTTTATCCATTTTGAGTTTATTTTTGTGAATGGTGTGAGAAAGTGGTCTAGTTTCAACCTTCTGCATGTTGCTCGTCAGTTCTCCCAGCAGCATTTGTTAAACAGACTGTCTTTTTTCCATTGGATGTTCTCTCCGGCTTTGTCAAAGATTAGTTGGCCATACATTTGTGGGTCTAGTTCTGGGGTTTCTATTCTATTCCATTGGTCTATGTGTCTGTTTTCGTGCCAATACCATGCTGTCTTGATGATTACAGCTTTGTAGTAGAGGCTAAAGTCTGGGATTGTGATGCCTCCTGCTTTGGTCTTCTTCTTCAAAATTACTTTGGCTATTCGGGGCCTTTTGTGTTTCCATATGAATTTTAGAATTGCTTGTTCTAGTTTCGAGAAGAATGCTGGTGCAATTTTGATTGGGATTGCATTGAATGTGTAGATAGCTTTGGGTAGTATTGACATTTTGACAATATTTATTCTTCCAATCCATGAGCAGGGAATGTCTTTCCATTTCTTTATATCTTCTTCAATTACCTTCATAAGCTTTCTATAGTTTTCAGCATACAGATCTTTTACATCTTTGGTTAGGTTTATTCCTAGGTATTTTATGCTTCTTGGTGCAATTGTGAATGGGATCAGTTTCTTTATTTGTCTTTCTGTTGCTTCATTATTAGTGTATAAGAATGCAACTGATTTCTGTACATTGATTTTGTATCCTGCAACTTTGCTGAATTCATGTATCAGTTCTAGAAGAAAAATATATTTTTGAGAAAATATTTTGGCCACAGTTTTGATTCCAGGAACAAAAACAATAAAAAAGAAAACAAAATAGTATTTTTCACTTACAGAAAGGGAAAGAGCTTCTTTTACTGAATAATCATCCAATAATAAAGTTTCCTTCTTTCCTTTAAAAAACAGCATTTTGAGAGGAATTGTCATATTTGTGAAAATTTCAGAACTTCTTAAAATATTAGTTTATGAAAGATAATGGAATGCTAAGAGATAACCATTTTTAAATGGAAGTTACCATAGAAACAACATAAATGTGTTGAAAGAAGTTTTAAAATGTACATCTGGGAGAAAGAAATTTTTGTTATTTTAAAAACTGGGACCAGATTTCTTTCTAAGGAATAAAAAGCCCCACTCCCTTTTATATCAAAACCCTGTACAGGGATTTTTTTTTCTTCCAAATTTTTATTTAAATTCAAGTTAACATATAATGTAGTATTGGTTTCAGGAGTGGAATTTAGTAATTCATCATTTACACTTACATCCAGTGCTTATCACAACAAGTGCCCTCCTTGATGCCCATCACCCATTCACCCCATTCCCCCCACCCACCTCCTTCTAGCAACCGTCAGTTTGTTCTCTATAGTTAAGAGTCTCTTATGGTTTTACTCCCTCTCTGTTTTTATCTTACTTTTTCTTCCCTTCCCCTATGTTCATCTGTTTTGTTTCTTAAATTCCACATATGAGTAAAATCATATGGCATTTGCCTTTTTCTGACTGACTTATTTTACTTAGCATAATATACTCTAGTTCCATCCCTGTCATTGCAAATGGTAACATTTCATTCTTTTTGATGGCTGAGTAATATATATATATATATATATATATATATATATATATATATATATGAATATATATATTCCTATGTTGATATATACATCTATCTATCTATATACACACCACATCTTCTATATCCATTCATCAGTCAATGGACATTTGGGCTCTTTCCATAATTTGGCTATGATTGGTAGTGCTACTATAAACATTAGGGTGCGTGTGCCCATTTGAATCAATGTTTTTGTATCCTTTGGATAAATACCCAGTAGTGCAATTGCTGGGTCGTAGGATAGTTCTACTTTTAACTTTTTGAGGAAGCTGCATACTGTTTTCCAGAGTGTAAAACAGTTTGCATTCCCATCAACAGTGTAAGAGGGTTCCCCTTTCTCTACATCCTCACCAACATCTGTTGTTTCCTGAGTTGTTAATTTTATCCCTTCTGACAGGTGTGAGATGGTAGGTATCTCATTGTAGTTTTGATTTGTATTTCCCTGATGATGAGTGATGTCGAGCATTTTTTCATGTGTCTGTTAGTCATCTGTATGTCTTCTTTGGTGTCAACCAAGAATTCTATATTGAACAAAACTATCCTTTAAAAATAAAGGGGAAATTAAGATATTTTCAGATAAACAAAAGCTGATGGAATTAATTTCTACTATACAAGAAATTCACTACAAGAAAAAGCATCCTTCCGGCTGAACAAAAATACATTAGACAATAACTTGGAGTCATATAAAGAAATAAAGAACTTCAATAAAGATAACTATATAGGTAAATACAAAAGCAAGTGTAATTTTATTTTTGATTTGTAGGTCTTCTTTTTACTTTACATTATTTAAAAGAAGAATATATAAAAATAATTATAAATCTATGTTAACGGGCATACAATGCATAAAGATGTAATGTGTGACCATAACAACATAAAGAGAGGATGGAACTGTATAAGAGCAGAGTTTTTATATGCCCTTGAAGCTAAGTTGGTATCAATTCAAACTAGATTGCTATATATTTAAGATGTTAAGTATAATCTCCATGGCAACCACAAAAAAAAAGGTTAAAAAGATACAGAAAAGGAAATGATAAGAAAACCAAAACAATTCACTACAGAAAAATCAGCTAAACTCAAAAGAAGTCAGTAATGGAAGAAATAAAGAACAACAAAAGTAGAATACATAGAGAAGAAAATCACAAAAATGGCAGAAGTGAGGCCTTCCTTAAAAACAATTTAAATGTAAGTGTGTTAAATTCTCCGATGAAAGGCAGAGATTGGCAGAATTTATTTTTTAGAAAACTAACCATGATCCCACTATATGCTGTCTGCAAGAGACTCACTTTATATCCAAAGACATAAATAGATTGTAAGTGAAAGGGTGGAAAGCTATGTTAATGCAAAGAGTAACCAAAAGAGAACTAGAAGCGACCACACTAATATCAGAAAAAAATTGACCTTAATTTTGTTTTGTTACAAGAGGCAAAGAAGAACATTTAGATTGATAAAAGAGTTCAGTTAAAATATTTAATAATTGTAAGCATAAACATACCAAACAGTAGAGCCCAAAATATATGAGACAATGACATAATTCAAGGGAAGAAGGGAATTCTATAATAATAATTGGAAACTTCTATATCCCACTTTCCATAATGGATAGAAAATCTAGACAAGATTAATAAGAAAATAGAGGATTTTAACAGCACTATAAATCATCCTGACCTAAGAACCACACATATAGAGCACCACACCCACCAAAAGCAGAATACACATTTTTCTCAAGTGTACATAAAACATTCTCCAGAATAGAACCATATGTTAGGCCACAGAACATATCTCAATAAATTCAAAATATTGAAATCATAAGAAATTGTTCCTCTAAAAATAATGGAATAAAGCTAGAAATCAGTAACGGAAGGAAAACTGGAAAATCCACAAATAGGTGGAAATAAAGTAATATACTCTTAAACAACCAGTAGTCAAAGAAATCACAAATTAGAAAATACTTGTAGATAAACAAAGACAGAAATACAACATACCAAAACATATGGGAAGTGGCAAATGCAATCTCGCAGTAAATACCTACATTAAAAAAGAACAAAGATCCATAATCAAACACCTAACCTTACACCTTAAAGAACCAGAAGAAGAGTAATCTAAAACCACAGCTAGGAGAAGGAAAGAAATAGTACAGATTAGAATGGAGAGTTTTTATCATGAACAGATACTGAATTTTGTCAAATGCTTTGTATTTCTATAGTGTCAGTTTTTACTTCTCTCTCATCTGATTTTATTTATTTCTGTCTTCTATTTTTCTTGATAAGTCTGGCTAAAAGTTTATCAATTTTGTTTCACAAAGAACCGACTCTTGGTTTTATTGATTTTGTTTTTGTTTTTTTAGTCTCATTTATTTCTGCTCTGACCTTTATTATTTCCTTCCTTCCACTAACTTTGGGCTTTGTTCCTTTTCTGGTTCCTTTAGGTATAGGGTTAGATTGTTTATTTGAGATTTTTCTTATTTCCTGAGGTAGGTCTGTATTGCTATAAATTTTCCTCTTAGAACCACTTTTGTTGCATCCCAAATATTTTGGGCCATTATGTTTTCATGTTCATTTGTCTCCATGTATTTTTTTATTTCCTATTTGATTTCTTCATTGACCCATTGGTTATTTAGTAGTATGTTGTTTAGCCTCTAAAAAAAAAAATATATAGATAGATAGAAAAAATAAAGTATAGTAAGATAATAGAATTAATAGATCTTTGAGAAGATCAACTAAATTGACAAACCTTAGCTAGACTGACGGGAAAAAGGAAGATTCAAATAAAATCAGAAAGTGGGGACATTACTGCTGACCTTACAGAAATCAAAAGAATGATGAGAGTACTATGAACAATCATATGCCAACAAAGTAGATAACCTAAATGAGTGTACAGATTCCTAGAAACACACACATTACCAAAACTGACTCAAGAAAAAAATAGTAAATCTGAACAGACATATAACAAGAGATTGAATCAGTAATTTTAAAAAAATCTCATCAAAGAAAGGTCCAGTATTAGATGGTTTCACTGATAAATTCTACTAAACATTTATAGAAGAATTAACTAACTTGACAATAAATTATTTTTAAAAAATAATAAAAATGCTAATACAATTATTGGAATCAATTATAAAAAATAAATAATAAAACTTGGTGGCTTAAAAAAAATAAAGAAGTAACACTAATTCATCTCAAACTCTAACCCCAAAAGAGAAAAGGAGTGAATACTTACTAATTAATTCTGAGTCCAACATTACCCTGATAACAAACTCAAAGATACCACAAAAAAGGTACAAAGAAGAGAAAAAAGCTGCTTTCTTCACTGACCTCTCCCTCATATCAAATATGCCCAGAGATTGCCAGTATTCTTCGTTCATTTGTGTAGATCCAGATTTCCGTCCAGCATAATTTTCCTTCTGCTTAAAGGACTTTTTTTTTAAACTTTTCTTATAAGGTGGGTATGCTAGTGATTAATTCTTTCAGCTTTTGTGTCTGAAGAGGTTGTTATTTGCCTTAAAATTTTTAACGATATTTTTGCTAGGTATAGAATTATGTCAGTAGAGTACACCTCTCTCAGGGATCACTACCCTTCTTTGCCTGATGTTCAGTATCTTGAAAATCATTGCTTTCTATATTGTGTCCATTTCCTGATTGCTTTAGGGAGAAAGGTCAATCTGGTCCCTATTATTTAATCTTGACTGGAAACAATTCCCATTTAATTTAATTTTAATTAATTTTAATTTACATAGCCACATTTGGCTAGTGACTCCTATATTAGATAGCATAGTTAGCAATTGCCAGGATTACTGAGATTGAGTTTTTAAATCACAAATGTTAACTTCAAATATGCATATTTTTTAAAATGTATCCTTTAATAGACCTTGTATTATAAAGTGTAAGTTAAATCAGTCAACTCTCAGTTCAGCTCTGATAGAGGCAGTCTTATATACATTATACATTAGAATTGTTCAAGCTCATTTCAGGTACAGTTCCTGTCTCCAAACTCTGTGTTATCACATTTTTTTGAATGTAAATAGATTCAAAATAAACAGTGTTGTAACAATGAATTGTAAGGATGAAGAAACAAAAGTTGAGTTTTCAGTTTTGTCATTCTAATTGCCATTTGGAATGTGTGTGTGTGTGTTTTGTTTTTCCAGAAAGAGAGAGAGGTGGGTAAGAGGCAGAGGGAGGGAGAGAATCCCAAGCATGCTCCACACTCAGCACAGAGCCCAACATAGGGCTCGATCCCATGACCAACTGAGTCATCCAGGTGCCCCTGGAACTTTTGTTTTTAAAGCATAAAATAGTGGGGCACCTGTGTGGCTCAGTTTGTTGAGTGTCCAATTCTTGATTTCAGCTCAGGACATGAACTCACAGTTCATGGGTTCAAGCTCTGCGTGGGGCTCAGCACTGAGAGCATGGAGCCTGCTTGGGATTCTCTCCTCTCTCCCCCTCCTCTGCTCTTCCTCTCTCTCAAAATAAATAAAGAAACATTTTTTAATAATATAAAGTGTAAAGTAGTAAACTGGTGCAGACTGAAAGGTGAAATATTTTTGTTTGCCAAGTGCAAACAATAGTACAAAAAGACATATTTTACCAAATTTGAATAATATCTTTAAAGTTTATTTCTTCTGAAACAGAGACAGAGAGAGAGCAGAGGAGGGACAGAGAGTGAGCGAGAGAATCTCAAGCAGGCTCTGCACTGCCAGCACAGAGCTGGAAGCAGGGCTCAAACTTACCAACTGTGAGATCATGACCTGAGCCAAAATCAAGAGTTGGACACTTAATGGACTGACCCACCTAGGAGCCCTGAATAATATCTTTGAAATGAAATTTATTCTGGGGCTCCTGGGTGGCTCAGTCAATTGAGCATCTGACTCTAGATTTCAGCTCATGTCATGATCCCCGGGTCATGGGTTCAAGCCCTGTGTCAGGCTCTGTAGTAAACATGGAGCCTATTAAAAAATAAATACATAAATAAAATTTTTTAAAAATAAAATGAAGGGTGTTTGGTGGCTCAGGCAGATAGATGTCTGACTTTGGCTCAGGTCATCATCTTGTGGTCTGTGAGTTCGAGCCCTGCATCAGGCTTTGTGCTGACAGCTCAGAGCCTGGAGCCTGCTTCAGATTCTGTCTCTCCCTCTCTCTCTGACCCTCCCTGCTTGAGTGTGTGTGTGCGTGTGCACACTCTCTTTTTCTGTCTCTCAGAAATAATAAATGAATAAGCTTTGAAAATAAATAAAATGAAATTCATTCTTATTCTCGATGTATTTAACCGCTATTAAATGGCAATATTATTTATTACTATTACAGGTATAGGTATAACTTTTTCCTTTTTCATTAAATAAACATACTCAAAAATATTTATTTTTTTCCTTTACTTTGCAGTATTTTTTACTCTTATTTTTTTGTAAGCATGGTTTTATGTATGAATTTCAATGAAAGAAAATGTTTACTGTTTACATTTTTCTGCATAATTTATTGTTCATTTTTTCATGATTTTCACTGGAAATAATTTTATTGTGTAGGGGGTAGTGTTTAAAAAGTATCTGTTCTATGTGTCAAATGTACTAGGCTTGCCATTTTTCAATAGACAAACAATTTTTTGCAACTCCTATTCCAGACAAAGTGCTGGTTTCTTTAACATACAGAGTTCCTATAGAAAAACAAACAAGAAAAAAACCCAGTATACATCAGCAAAATATATGGTTAGTGCAAGAAGAAAGAAAGAAAAACCTCTCAAGTTTGAGCATATTGAAAGATGTTCAGTCTCACTGAGGGAAAAAATGCAAATAAAACTGTACTCTGATAACATTTTTCTGTACCAAATTGGCAAAGATAAAAGTTTAGTAAGGTATATGTATGTAATCAAGATTATGGATAATAGACACTGTCATATATTAATGGTGGGAATGCAAATGACAACCTATATAGAGAGAAATTAGGCAATACCTTCCAAAATTAAGACTGCTGAGGCACCTGGGTGGCTCAGCCAGTTAGGCTTCTGACTTTGGCTCAGGTCATGATCTCTCAGTTTGTGAGTCTGAGCCCTGCATCAGGCCAGCTCTGTGCTGACAGCTCAGAGCCTGGAGCCTGCTTTGGATTCTGAGTCTCCCTCTCTCTCTTTCCCTCCCCCACTCATGCGCTCTCTCTCTCTCTCTGTCTCTCAAAAATAAATAAACATTAAAAAAATTAAAACATTAAAAAGACTTTTTTTAATTGATTCAGCAATTTCACTCCCAGGTAACTATTGACAGATATACTTAGTATATGTAGGAAATAATGTGTATCATATAAAGATTATTACCACATTGGTTATAATAACAAAACATTAGAAACCATCTGTATTCCCTTCCAGGGGCTACTTACAAGGCCACTGGTTACAAATTACATTGGTATTAGGGGACAGAGTTAGAAAGTAAAATATGGGCTCATGTGTGGAAAGATTCACAAAGAACTTTTTTAAGTTTATTTATTTTGAGAGATACAGAAATAGCATGAATAGGGGAGGGGCAGAGAGAGAGAATCCCAGGTAGGCTCTGCACTGTCAGCACAGAGCCCAAGGGGGGGGGGGGGGGGGGGCTTGAACTCAGGAAATCCCAAGATCATGACCTGAGCAAAAACCGAGAGTTGGACGATTAACCAACTGAGCCACCCAGGTGCCCCACGAAGAGCTATTAAATGAATGACTCTGAGGTGGGCCTGGGTAGGTTGAACGGATAAGGGAAAAAAGGAAACATAAGTTTTACAGGCACTCTTTCGAACCTTTTTGTAATATTCATTTGTGCTTCCTATTTTTAAAAAATTAATTAAAAATGAAAACAACAGGAGACTCAGCGGACTGCAGAGAGCTGAGCAGACACTACCTCTCCGCTAAAAGTGATGTGGCCCCGGCGTCATCGCGGGGGGGGGGGGGGGGGGGGGCGGGGGTAACCTGGCGAGGGCGGGCAGGACAGCCCCAGAGAGCGGAGAGGAGGCCGGGGTTTCCCCGAAGACCTGGCCCTGAGGATCCCTCACCGCGAGGAAGGACCATTGCTATGGAAACCAGAGCGTGGGGCGGCCTGGGATTGTGGCTCCCAGATGGTGGTGGCCGGTCTTCTCTCTCCCCGAGACCCTCGCCCGCTTCGGGCAAGGTTGCTTCCTGAACGAACCTGCTCTCTCGCCCACGAGAGGAAGTTTCCCATGGCACAGCCTAGCAGAAAGATGCAGCCTTTGTGCTTCACTGGCCGCTGACCCGTTGGCCTGATGACAGCACCCCGTGTACCTTTCCGGTTCGGTTCCGGCAGCCATCGGTCAGCGGCCTCTCACAGATCACCAGCAGCCTATACATCAGCAATGGGGTGGCTGCCAACAACAAGCTCATGGTCTCCAGCAACCGGATCACCACGGTCGTCAACGTCCCGGTAGAAGTGGTGAACACTTTGTATGAGGACATCCGGTATGTACAGGTGCCGGTGGCTGACGCACCCATCTCACGTCTCTGTGGACTTCTTTGACCCCACTGCTGACCACATCCACGGTGTGGCGATGAAGCAGGGCCGCACGCTGCTGCGCTGCGCTGCTGGCATGAGCCGCTCAGCTGCCCTCTGCCTTGCCTACCTCATGAAGTACCATGCCATGTCCCTGCTGGACGCCCACACGGGACCAAGTCATGCCGGCCCATCATCCGGCCCAACAATGGCTTTTGGGAGCAGCTCATCCACTATGAGTTCCAGCTGTTTGGCAAGAACTCCGTGCACATGGTCAGCTCCCCTATGGGAGTGATCCCTGACATCTAGGAGAAGGGGGTCCGTTTGATGATTCCACTTTGAGCCATCTCACCAGCCTCTGTGCCCAGGTCAAAGGTGCAGATCTGCTGTTGATCAAGATCTGAACTTAAACGTTCTACTGTTGTTACAGAAAAAACAGATGATGCCTTTTATAAGGACCAGAAAAAAAAAGGAAAGGTGCTGTAGCTTTTAACCTTATTATCCATATCTTCAAAGATTAAATTCACTAACTGTACGATGGTGCAGGTAAGTTTCCTACCCTGTGAGTGACAGGTCATGGCTGCTGGCCAGATGGGAGAGAGAGGTAAGTGCCCAGGTCAAATGGACCAGTGCCTAAAGCATATGGCAAGCTTGGAAGCCTGCTGCCCTCCCGCAGACCAACCAACCCACAAACGAGTCAACCACCATTCCACTTCACTCTTTCAAACCCGAAGCCAGAGCCTTAAGCATCATGGCGCCTCCTGTGCCACTCACAGTTAGTGCCAACCTACTAGATAAGTGGCATTCAGGTGGTGCTCTGGGAGCCCTGGGGGCCCAGGCCAACCCTGCTTCTACCTTCAGCCACAGGGACCCAACTCTGGTTTTCTGGGTTGGATTTACACATGGCATAGTTTTCAAAGAAAGCATTCCATTGTATAAAATTTACGAAAAAAAATTTTTGGGGCGCCTGGGTGGCGCAGTCGGTTAAGCGTCCGACTTCAGCCAGGTCACGATCTCGCGGTCTGTGAGTTCGAGCCCCGCGTCAGGCTCTGGGCTGATGGCTCGGAGCCTGGAGCCTGTTTCCGATTCTGTGTCTCCCTCTCTCTCTGCCCCTCCCCCGTTCATGCTCTGTCTCTCTCTGTCCCAAAAATAAAATTAAAAACGTTGAAAAAAAAATTTTTAAAAAAAATTTTTTTGAGCGCTATTGTAGGTGGCAAGGTCTCAGAGTACCCATGGCAGTCCCCTGCCAGCCTTTGATGGTGGCATTAGTTTCCTTCTTAGAGGCACACGTGGAGAGAAGGCCTGGCATCAGGCTTCAGGGGTTCCTCTTGTAGGTCTTGATTTGGAAGGCCAGAGCTGCAGACTGGAACCTAGCCTTGTCACCTCCTCCCCATACGATCTGGGACCTCTTGGAGCCTCAGCTTTCTCATCTGTCCAAGCAATGACAGCCCTTTTCTCACAGCATTGTCATGAAGATTCAGCAATTCCTTAACATGGTGCCTGACACACAGTCAGGGCTTATGGTAGCAACTCTAGGCATGAATGATGCTTTGGCCCTGCTGGTCCTGGTTAGCACGGTCATCCTCACAATTCCCCCATCTTTGCACAACCCTTTACTGTTTACAAAATGCTCTTCCAAAAAGGTCCTCCTGTGTAGAAAAAAAAAAGGTTTAAGTCCCTTCACACCCTACTTCAGGAGAGGCCTAGCTTCTTAGCCTTTTCAGAGTTCCCATTGATTTAATCCATGTGTGCCCTGGGGGTCCTGAAGCAAGGAGCACTCTTCCAGATTCCCCACAAAGGCCTTGTTTAGATTGCTTACCACTAAAGCCAGTGCCCTGGTCTGGCTAACCACCTGGGTCTATGAGGGCACATGCCAAAAGGACAAATGAGTGGGCCCAACCTATAGACCCTGAAATCCAAGATGGTTCAAACCTCCCAAGGACCTGAAGATCTGACTCAAGACCAGCGATTCTAATCCAGAGGTTTTCAAATGAACAATATAGGAGACAGACAAAAGCACAACTTGTCTGTGGGTCCACCAGTGGAAGCCAAATGCCTTCTTCCAAACCTACCCCACCCCAACTTCCATGACGGGCTTGCCCAACGGTACAATTTTAGAGTGTGGGGGAGAAGGAAAATCACTGCTATAGACTGACTTCTTGTTTTACAGGCGAATAAACAGACCCACAAACACCAGGGCTGGTGTGGCAGAGTCCGCACACAGCAGACTTTCTGGAAGAAACCCAGGTGGAAAATTTCTTCTATAGCCTTTTTAAAAAGAATTTGATTGGGACATGTTTTATCTTCGTTTTTAAAAACTTTGAATTAATATACCATAAAATCAACTTTTTTGTATGTACAGTTCTGTTTTAACACATTTGTGTAACTACCTCTGCAGTTAGAACACAGCAGTTCCATCACCCAAAAAATTCTCTGATGCCACCTCTTTGTTGTCAACCTTTGCTCCACCCAAGCCTCTGGCACATACCAATCTGATCTCCATTCCTGAAGATTTGCCTGTTCTGGAATGTCACATCCATAGCATCATACAGGATGCAATCTCTGGAGACTGGCTTCTTTCAGTATGTCTTTGAGATTCATTCAGGTTGTTTTTCATAGCTAAGTAGTGTTCCAATGTGCAGATGTATCACAGTTTGTTTTAACTTTCACCCATTGAAGGATATTTGGGTTGTTTCCAGTTTGGGGTGATTTTGAATAAAACTACAAATGCTAAAAAAAAAATGAAAACAACAACATTTCAGCCATCTTACCTTCATAATAAAAAACAAGACCAAGAAACAAGGCCAATGATTTTTTTTAATTTCTGAGGCAAAAATAATGGAATTGACCCAAAGTAATATTTCCAATTTTTTAAGGAGAATAGGGTATAAGTGCCCAGCGTACCTGCACACATCATATAACCATTTTCCTACCATTTCCAATAACAAAATACTGGTCTTGGGAAAAATGGGTAGTTATTTAAAAAATAAAACACGGCACAAAAACAGACACTCAGATCAATGGAACAGAATAGAGAACCCAGAAATGGACCCACAAACGTATGGCCAACTAATCTTTGACAAAGCAGGAAAGAATATCCAATGGAATAAAGACAGTCTCTTCAGCAAGTGGTGCTGGGAAAACTAGACAGCGACAGGCAGAAGAATGAACCTCGACCACTTTCTTACACCATACACAAAAATAAACTCAAAATGGATGAAAGACCTAAACATAACATCAAAATCCTCGAGGAGAAAGCACGCAAAACCTCTTTGATCTTGGCCACAGCAACTTCTTACTCAACACATCTCCAGAGGCAAGGGAAACAGAAGCAAAAATGAACTACTGGGACCCCATCAAAATAAAAAGCTTCTGCACAGCAAAGGAAACAATCAGCAAAACTAAAAGGCAACTGACAGAATGGGAGAAGATATCTGCAAATGACATATCAGATAAAGGGTTAGTATCCAAAATCTATAAAGAACTTATCAAACTCAACACCCAAAAAACAAATAATCCAGTGAAGAAATGGGCAAAAGACATGAATAGACACTTCTCCAAAGAACACATCCAGATGGCCATGAAAAAATGTTCCACATCACTCATCATCAGGGAAATACAAATCAAAACCATAATGAGATACCACCTCACACCTGTCAGAATGGCTAACGTTAACTCAGGCAACAACAGATGTTGGCAAGGATGCGGAGAAAGAGGATCTCTTTTCACTGCTGGTGGGAATGCAAACTGATGCAGCCACTCTGGAAAATAGTATGGAAGTTCCTCAAAAAATTAAAAATAGAACTACCCTATGACCCAGCAATTACACTACTAGGTATTTATCCAAGGGATACAGGTATGGTGTTTCGAAGGGACACATGCATCCCAATGTTTATAGCAGCAGTATCAACAATAGCCAAAGTATGGAAAGAGCCCAAATGTCCATTGGTGGATGAATGGATAAAGAAGATGTGGTGTATATATACAATGGAGTATTACTCAGCAATCAAAAAGAATGGAATCTTGCCATTTGCAACTACATGGATGGAACTGGAGCGTATTATGCTAAGCAAAATTAGTCAGTCAGAGTAAGACAAATATCATATGACTTCACTCATATGAGGACATTAAGACAGAGCAGATAAACACAAGGGAAGGGAAGCAAAAATAATATAAAAACAGGGAGGGGGACAAAAACATAAGAGACTCTTAAATATGGAGAACAGAGGGTTACTGGAGGGGTTTTGGGAGGGGGGATGGGCTAAATGGGTACGGGGTATTAAGGAATCTACCCATGAAATCATTGTGGCACCATATGCTAACTAACTTGGATGTAAATTTTAAAAGTTTAATAAAAAAACAAGAACAAAAAATAATAAAATTCAAATTCTTTATGTGAATTAAACAATTCATCATTATTTATAAATAGAGAAACATTACTTTTTTATCTGTATAGAATGGCTATAGTTAAGGATCTGGTTGTTGGGTGTCAGAGCATGGCTTTGTATCAGAAACAGGTATGATACAAGATAGGCAGATCCAAGGAGAGAAAACAATTGTAGAAAAAAAATTGCTAGTGGAAAGCACGATGAGAAGGAACTAAAACTATAGGGGTCTTAAAACTCTTCCAGTGGAAAGACTTCCCATATATTTGATAATTTCAGGATATAAGCTGTTTATTTACTTCTGGAAGAAAGACAAAATTCCATATTGTTTACGGTTTTTGAAGCTTTTCCATTTTTAACCTCAATGCTTTCCAGGAAAATGATTATTGTACCAGTTACTTAATGCCATAATAATAAAATCACCACAAAATCTCAGTGGCATAAAACTTTACTTAGTATGCTAGTCTGCATGTTGGTTGGCAGTCAACTGATCTAAGCTGAGCTCAACTAGAGTGGTTCTTCTTTGCTAGTCTGGCCATGTTCTTCTCATAGCTATGGCAAAGAAGCAAAGGACAAACCCAACCGGACAAAAAGTTTCCAATCTGTTGTAACACATCTGCTGACTTCCTGTTAAACAAAAGCAAGTTACATGGCCAGACCCAGAGTCTAGAGTTAGGAAAATACACCCTGCCCCCAGTGAGAAGCAAGACAAAGGACTTGGGTGAAGGGAGGTTAGAAGAACTGGGGCCACTTGCAATCTACTACAATTACCATCATATTTGCATTTGTATAAGGTCTTAAATGTTTATTTGTGTTTTCCCTGGTATTTATTTTTATTGGATCCTTAGAACAGCTCTGTGGGGATATTTTTATTTTCCACATTTTATAGAAGAGCAGAATCAGAAAGGTAAAGTCACTTACCTAAGCACACACAGCTACTTAAGCAGTAGAAGGGGGAAGTGGTGGCCTTTTCTGTGCTTTGTCATAGTTGATCATTCTTTTTCTTTTGTTTGTAGGATACAGATGAAAATCAAGAACAATGGACAAAGAAACCACAGGTAAAGCTATACAGCTGTATACTGGGGTGAATAGGAGATTGTTTCTTGTTTTCTAACTACCAATCATCTGTCTCAAATTGTTTCATTGTAGTCCTGCCTAGAATAAAAAGACAAAGTTTACATCAAAATAATTGCTGCATCATTACAAATACCAAGGAAAGGGCCAAAAGAAAACAAAACAAAAACAAACCCATAGACACAAAAAAGCAACAGTAACTGAAGGAGTTGAGTCATGATTTGAAGATGAATAGGCTAGAGTCATAACTGCTACAAATTGTTGAACATGTGTTTCTAGTACATGTGAATATATTTTATAAATAATAAATACACTGCTATATAAATAATGCACCTTAAAACACAATTTTAAGCACATAGATAATATTTTAATAACTTTCATCAATCTTTAATGGGATAATGTCATTAAATATACTTTATTATTTTTCAAAATTTTCATTTGATTTAGTGGCATATTAACTGGAAAAAATACTTCACAAAGAGCAACATACAATAAACACGTAGGGAGAGGTTCATAATGATACCAGATAGAAATTTATATTTCAAATACTCTTTTTAATTCTACTCATTGGGGGTAGGGCTGACTTCTTGTCATAGCTAATTAATTTTTCATTGTTTTTAACCCCATGATGTGACTGATGAACAGCCTCTACTGGGGTTAGAAGTATGACTCTGCTATGTGCTTTTCCATTGGTGTTGAATTTGGGCATTATTTTCAATCCAGCATTCATTTCACTACATGAATCTTTAAGCCATTTGTCCATTATTCCTTTAGCTAAAACTAGATCATATCATCTAGTTTCCTTAAGCACATGTATATGATCCTCTTAGAACAAAAACCCTCTCTTGATTCAATATCCTCTTCCAATTATCTCCCCATTTCTCTTTGCCCCTCTATATCTAAAGTCTCAAAATTTTGCTGTGCTCAGTTTCTCTTTTCCCATTATTTCTTGAACCCAGTCAGGCTTGAGTTTCCACCATTCCACCAAAATTACATTTTTCAAGGTCACCATTTAACTAGAGAAGCATTAGACACAGCAGCTGATCACTCCTTTCTTCTCTTTGCCTCTGTGCCAGCATTTTCTATTTATTTGTCTTTTACTTCACTGGCCACATCTTCTCATCTCTGTTACTAATTCTTCATTCTCTGCCCAATTTCTAAATATTGGAAGGCTCACACCCTCCAGTGGCTTTATTTTTCATTCAGAGAAAAAGCCAAAGTCTTTACAGTAACTTATAAGGTCCTATGTGATCAGTTATCCATCCCTCCAACTCTCTGACCTCATCTTCTCCTGTTCTCTCTCCAGTCACTTACATCCCTCCAGCCACACCAGTTCTCTAGACCAAGAGCACATCACATTTGCTTCTCCCCTACAGATTTTGCCCTGGCTCGTTCCTCTGACCGTGACATCCCACATCTAGATACTTGCATGGATTGCACACTCACCTTCATATCTCTGCTCCAAGATAAACTTTTCCCCCAAAATAATGGTCCTCCCCCTCACTCTCCCCAATCTCTATTCTTCTTACCCTGCACAACATTTGACACCTTCTGTCATACTGTGTATTTATTCTCTATTCATTTTTGTCTGTCTCCTGTTAGAAAGGTAAGCTCTCTGACTTTGTGCAATTCACTCTTGTATCCCCAGGACCTAGAACAGTACCTGGCACATTGTAGTCTCTCAACAAATATTGAATGAATATGTTATGAGTGCAAGCACATGTGCTGATCCATATTTGAATATTAGTAAAGATAAATTTATTTCTTCCTACTTTTTCAATAAAACATAACAATTAATATAATTTCTATTACTTTACCCACCTGATTATCTTCATACTCCCAGATTATATGTAACTCACTTTAAAAATTATTGGTCAACAGAAGTGGCTCTCAGTCTTTGGGAGCATAAGAATTCTTAATGGAACCTGTTTAACTTTTGTTGTTATCTTAGGCTATCTTTTCTGTTCTCTATTGTGTTTTCCTAATTCCTTGAGTTAAATGCTTAACTCCTAAATTTTCAGTTTTTCTTATTTTCTAATATAAGCATTTAAGGTACAAATTTCTCTCTAGGTAATGCATCATCTGCATGCCATAAGCCTCAGTGGCATACAATAAAAGTGGTATTTATTGTTCAGTTTGAAATATTTTCAGGTTTTCAGTATAATTCCTCTTTGATGTAGAAGTTTCTTTTTTACTTTTGTAATGAATATATATTTCATTACAAATGAATGGACAGAGGGCACCTGGGTGGCTCAGTTGGTTAAGCATCCGACTTCAGCTCAAGTCATGATCTCAGTTTGTGAGCTCGAGCCCCACATTGGGCTCTGTGCTGACAGCTCAGAGCCTGGAGCCTGCTTGAGATTCTGTGTCTCATTCTCTCTCTGCCCCTCCCCCACTCCTGCTCTGTCTCTGTCTCTCAAAAATAAATAAAAATGTAAAAAAAATTGTTTTTAAATGAATGGACAAGCTAGAAGAGGGAACACTGCACACCCTGGGATTTGGGTTTCTATCTTTTATTGATGATTGTTAACAAGGAGATGTAATATTTACTATTTGGGGCAAGGATGTCTTGGAAGCAGGGTTTCGGGTTTTTTATTCCTTATTCAGCCTACTTTGTCAGCCATCTTGGGCCTGTCTGGTTTGATCCAGCTTTTTGTGACTTTGTTCTGGAGTACTGCCTGGACAGGCCTCTTACTTTCCTGATAACTGGGCATGACTTCTTTGCTGGCCTCCAGGTACCCTGTTAGAACCTAACTAACTGCCCCTAACATTCTCTCATTCACTTTGGGTGGGGTTTTTTTTTTTTGTTTTGCTTTTGTTTTTTTTTAATATTAAATATAATTTATTGTCACATTGGTTTCCATACAACACCCAGTGCTCATCCTAACAGGTGCCCTCCTCAATGCCCATCGCCCACCTTCCCCTCTCCCCCACCACCCCTATCAACCCTCAGTTTGTTCTCAGTATCCAAGAGTCTGTTATGGTTTGCCTCCCTCCCTCTCTGTAACTTTTTTTTTCCCCTTCCCCTCCCCCATGGTCTTCTGTTAAGTTTCTCAGGATCGACATATGAGTAAAAACACATGGTATCTGTCTTTCTCTGCCTGAATTATTTCACTTAGCATAATACCCTCCAGTTCCATCCATGTTGCTGCAAATGGCCAGATTTCATTATTTCTCATTGCCAAGTAGTATTCCATTGTATATGTAAACCACATCTTTATCCATTTGTCAATTGATAGACATTTAGGCTCTTTCCATAATTTGGCTATTGTTGAGAGTGCTGCTATAAACATTGGGGTACAAGTGCCCCTATGCATCAGTACTCCTGTATCCCTTGGGTAAATTCCTAGCAGTGCTATTGCTGGGTCATAGGGTAGGTCTATTTTTAATTTTTTGAGGAACCTCCACACTGTTTTCCAGAGTGGCTGCACCAGTTTGCATTCCCACCAACAGTGCAAGAGGGTTCCCATTTTTCCACATCCTCGCCAGCATCGATAGCCTCCTGATTTGTTCATTTTAGGCACTCTCACTGGTGTGAGGTGGTATCTCAGTGTGGTTGTGATTTGTATTTCCCTGATGAGGAGTGACGTTGAGCATCTTTTCATGTGTCTGTTGGCCATCTGGATGTCTTTAGAAAAGTGTCTATTCATGTCTTCTGCCCATTTCCTCACTGGATTATTTGTTCTTCAGGTGTGGAGTTTGGTGAGTTCCTTACAGATTTTGGATACTGGCCCTTTAGCCAATATGTCATTTGCAAATATCTTTTCCCATCCCGTCGGTTGCCTTTTAGTTCTGTCGATTGTTTCCTTTGCAGTGCAGAAACTTTTATCTTGATGAGGTCCCAATAGTTCATTTTTGCTTTTAATTCCCTTGTCTTTGGAGATGTGTCGAGTAAGAAATTGCTACGGCTGAGGTCAGAGAGATTTTTTCCTGCTTTCTCCTCTAGGGTTTTGATGGTTTCCTGTCTCACATTCAGGTCCTTCATCCATTTTGAGTTTATTTTTGTGAATGGTGTAAGAAAGTGGTCTAGTTTCATTCCTCTGCATGTTGCTGTCCAGTTCTCCCAGCACCATTTGTTAAAGACACTGTCTTTTTTCCATTAGATATTCTTTCCTGCTTTATCAAAGATTAGTTGGCCATACTTTTGTGGGTCTAGTTCTGGGGTTTCTATTCTATGCCATTGGTCTATGTGTCTGTTTTTGTGCCAATACCATACTGTCTTGATGATTACAGCTTTGTAGTAGAGGCTAAAGTCTGGGATTGTGATGCCTCCCACTTTGGTTTTCTGCTTCACTATTACTTTGGCTATTCAGGGTCTTTTGTGGTTCCATACAAATTTTAGGATTGCTTGTTCTAGCTTTGAGAAGAATGCTGGTGCAATTTTGATTGGGAAGACATTGTGTAGATTGCTTTGGGTAGTATTGACATTTTAACAATATTTATAGTTCCAATTTATGAGCATGGAATGTTTTTCCATTTCTTTGTGTCTTCTTCAATTTCCTTCATAAGATTTCTATAGTTTTCATCATACAGATCTTTTACATCTTTGGTTAGGTCTATTCCTAGGTACCTTATGATTCTCAGTGCAATTGTGAATGGGATCAGTTTATTTCTGTTTTTGTTGCTTCATTATTGGTGTATAAAAATGCAACCTGTTTCTGTACGTTAATTTTGTATCCTGCGACTTTGCTGAATTCATGTATCAGTTCTAGTAGACTTTTGGTGGAGTCTGTCAGGTTTTCCATTAGAGTATCATGTCATCTGTGAAAAGTGAAAGTTTGACTTCATCTTTGGCAATTTTGATGCCTTTTATTTCATTTTGTTGTCTGATTGCTGATGCTAGAACTTCCAACCCTATGTTAAACAACAGTGGTGAGAGCAGACATCCCTGTCATGTTCCTGATCTCAGGGGGAAGCTCTCAGTTTTTCCCCATTGAGGATGATATTAGCTGTGGGCTTCTCATAAATGGCTTTTATGATGTTTAAGTATGTTCCTTCTATCCCGACTTTTTCGAGAGTTTTTATTAAGAAAGGATGCTGTATTTTGTCAAATGCTTTTTCTGCATCGATTCGCAGGATCAAATGGTTTTTATCTTTAATTTTATTAATGTGATGTATCACATTGATTGACTTGCGAATGTTGAACCAGCCCTGCAGCCCAGGAATGAATCCCACTTGATCATGGTGAATAAATCTTTTTATATGCTTTTGGATTCGATTTGCTAGTATCTTGTTGAGAATTTTTGCATCCATA
Source organism: Neofelis nebulosa (assembly GCF_028018385.1). Classification (NCBI taxonomy): domain Eukaryota; kingdom Metazoa; phylum Chordata; class Mammalia; order Carnivora; family Felidae; genus Neofelis; species Neofelis nebulosa. The sequence continues at coordinate 114,932,104 of NC_080784.1, forward strand.
TTCATCAGGAATATTGGCCTGTAGTTCTCTTTTTTTTGCTGGGTCTCTGTCTGGTTTGAGAATCAAAGTAATGCTGGCTTCATAGAATGAGTCTGGAAGTTTTCCTTCTCTTTCTATTTTTTGGAACAGCTTAGAAGGATAGGTATTATCTCTGCTTTAAATGTCTGGTAGAATTCCCCAGGGAAGCTATCTGGTCCTGGACTCTTACTTGTTGGGAGATTTTTGATAACTGATTCAGTTTCTTCACTAGTTATGGGTCTGTTCAAATTTTCTATTTCTTCTCATTTGAGTTTTGGTAGTGTGTGGGTGTTTAGGAATTTGTCCATATCTTCCAGGTTGTCCATTTTGTTGGCATATTATTTTCATAGTATTCCTTGATAATTGCTTGTATTTCTGAGGGATTGGTTGTAATAATTCCATTTTCATTCGTGATTTTATCTGTTTGGGTCTTCTCTCTTTTCATTTTGAGAAACCTGGCTAGAGGTTTATCAATTTTATTTATTTTTTCAAAAAAAACAACTCTTGGTTTCATTGATCTGCTCTACAGTTTTTTTAGATTCTATATTTTTTTTTCTGCTCTGATCTTTATTATTTCCCTTCTTCTGCTGGGTTTGGGTGTCTTTGCTGTTCTGCTTCTAGTTCCTTTAGGTGTGCTGTTAGACTTTGTATTTGGGATTTTTCTTGTTTCTTGAGATAGGTCTGGATTGCAATGTATTTTCCTCTTAGGACAGCCTTTGCTGCATCCCAAAGTGTTTGAATTGTTGTATTTTCATTTTCATTTGCTTCCATATATTTTTAAATTTCTTCTCTAATTGCCTGGTTGACCCATTCATTCTTTAGTAGGATATTCTTTAACCTCCATGCTTTTGGAGGTTTACCAGACTTTTTCCTGGGGTTGATTCCAAGTTTGATAGCATTGTGACCTGAAAATATGCATGGTGTGATCTCAGTCCTTTTATATTTGTTGAGGGCTGTTTTGTGACCCAGTATGTGATCTATTTTGGAGAATGTTCCATGTGCACTAGAGAAGAAAGTATATTCTGTTGCTTTGGGATACAGAGTTCTAAATATATCTGTCAAGTCCATCTGGACCAATGTATCATTCATGGCCATTGTTTCTTTACTGATTCTCTGTCTAGATGATCTATCCATTGTTGTAAGTGGAGTATTAAAGTCCCCTGCAATTATCACATTGTTATCAATAAGGTTGCTTATGTTTACGATTAATTGTTTTATATATTTGGGTGCTTCTGAATTCGGTGCATACATTGTTACTCTCACTTTAGTGGGGCTTGGAGAGGAAGCAGAGATTTTTTTTAAAGCCTATGTTCAGTCTCCCATGTCTAAGCACAAGGCCAATCAGAATGGCTGCCCTGTACTTCCACTTCCATTTCTTCACTTCCCATTCCGGCCTTAACACACCAAGCTCTGGTTTCTATGTCTCACACTCAGCTCAAACTACTTCGAAAGAGTCCCAGTGATCTTTGTTCATCTAGTTCAGTGGGCTTTTTTCAGCCTTCATCCTCTGAAACTCTCTACAGCATTAGACACATGGAGCAAAGGACCCCTCTCTCTGACTGGGAATCAAACTTTTTTACTTGCTCCACATCTTCAGCTCCTTAAATGTAAATTCTCCTCAATGTTCTGACTTTGTTGGGCTTTTTTTCCACCATTCCATGAATACGAGGCCCAACATGCCCCTCAAAGCAAGTTTGAGCTGGGAAAAAGGAGAAGGTTTCACCTGAAATGAAGATCAGAGTTTGAATGATTACACAGAACTGGACTTTGTACTGGCTGTTACATGACTGTTGCTGGGAGTAAAAATCTTAAATTTTTGTTTTTGGTCTAATTGAAGAATGATTGAAAAGTTATGACACTTGCCCAGATTTCTGTCCAAAGGTCAAGGAAAAATGAGACGTCAGAAAGGTTTTAATAAAGTTTACTGAATAGCATATTAGGTAGAAAGACTTCCAGAGCTTATGCAAAATTTTTGCATGGTTTTAATTGATTGGTTTTTATTTGTTTTTATGACAGGATTTAAAGATTGTTCAATTTGTTTCTGCCCTCACTGGCTGTTATTGCAGCTGGAAAAACACTGAGAAAGAGAGGGGGACTTGTTGCTGGGAGCTGGTGAGACAGGGACAAGACACTCATCCTCTAGACAGGCCAATTAGGGGACAGAGAGAGCAATGACTTTCCACAATGCTTTCCACAATTTTTGACCCAACTGATCTGTTCCCAGCTCTCAACAGATTTCCTCTGGATTCCTGCAGGTCTAATTGGCCTCCTGCCTGTCTGATCTTATTTCTAAGATCTTCCCCAAAAGCAAATTTGCTTCCTTGCTTAAAGTGGCTCCCTCAGGACCTGCTCTCTTATCCTCCACCACCCTCTCATTCTATTCTCTAGCCTTGAACAAGCCTGGTGTTCTGTTTATTACAGTCCTACCTGAAGTGCCTGCCCACCACCCCCTCTGCCAGAGGACCAGTGCACAGCACCCTCAGACTACAGCCCAGAAAACAGGAATTTCTGGAAATGTTTTGGAGCCTCCTAGTCAGGACAGAACACTATACTAATGGCATCCCCAGCCAATATCTGTCAGAGCAATTGTCAGGTTTCCCTGTCTCTCTTTGGATTGGACAGAGAGTTTTATTCTTCTGGTCCTAGCCTTAGGCCATTCTCTGGCACAGAGTGGTGCTTGCTAACCCATTTATTGAGTTAACTAATAATCTGTCTTCCAAGCTTCAGACACACACCTATATCCCTTTTCCACAAAGTATGTCCTTTAGATGCTTCATACTCAACTGGTCCCAAACCAAATTCATAAACGCATCATTATACCTCCTTACTATCAGCTTCAAAACCTAGGACCCACCCTCAATCCCTACATGGAGTAAATTGTCCAATCTCGTTGCTTTGCTTGCTTGAGTGTCTTTCCAAACCATTCTCATACTCCACTCCTGCTACCTCTCTCTTACCAGTATCCTGACCAGTGACTACCTCATTTGAAGCATACAAAACCTCATGTGTCCATCAGTTGGGCCTACTCATGATTCCCTAAGTACATTCTGCACTATCCCTCCTGTCTTTTGCTAGCACCAGCTCTCTGCTAGCAGCCGTCTTTGCTTACCTTGCTCAAATGCTACCATATCCACGAGGCCTTTTTAAATCCCCCCAGAAAGACTAACTCTCTTCCACTTTGTTCTCCAAGAGTACTGTATTGTATTTGTACCACTGTTATATCAATTACCACAGTCTTCCTTGTACCCCAGTTATTATGTGTATTTCTGTCTTATTGCCTAGATATCAAGCACTTGGAAGACAGAGTTCATGTTCATCTTGGAGAAACTTTACACACAGTAGGGGTTTAACAAATGGTTTTGCATTTATTAATAAAATTAACCAATTTCATTTAAAATTCACCAGTTCATTCCACGAGACTATATTTATCACCAATTTTGTTAGTTTTTAACATGACTTGTGAGATTCATTGATTTCTTCAAAGACAAAATTTTATGTTGGCTTTAGGATAATAATAGCTCCATTGACTGCATACCTGTCAACCATTATATGTATATAATCTCTAATCCTTGCAATAGCCTTGCAAAATAGAAGATATTGTCCCTATTGTACAGATGAGGAAATGCACATTCTGTGAGGGTCAGTAACTTACCCATGGGCATATAACTAAGTCCTCCAGCTAGAGCTAGAAGTCACCTTTGTGATTCTGTAAGCCACTATACCACATCACCCTCATCCATACTGTAGGATAGGGGAGTCTCTTTTGTTTCTTTCCTTCACTTAATCATCTTCAAAAAAGATTTTAGTTTGTTAGTGTTTGTTTTGTGTTTTACAGCTTCCTTCGACATCATACATACCTCAAAAGGATCTGCTAGACAACAAGTGCCTAACTGAAAAATACACACATCTCTCCTGCAATAAAGTCTTCTGTCAACCATGGCAGAAATGCATCGATGGGACCTGTATCTGTAAACTCCCTTATCAGTGCCCAAAGAATGGTAGCAGAGTGTGTTCAACTAATGGGAAAAGCTACCTAACTTACTGTCAGCAGAAGAGTTTTGAATGTCTTCAGCCAAGGGCAAAATTTTTAAATAATGGAACATGCATAGCTGAAGGTAGGAAAGCCCTGGTTGAGTCTGTGATATAAGAAAGAAATTGTTTACCATACTGTCTACTAGAAGATAATTTTGCTACGAAATGTTATGATGACAATTCAGAATTCCTCCCTAGACCCTTAATTGTAATGGGGGTGACAACTAAAGAAAATAGGGTCACCAGAATATAGCCAGCCTTTGAGTTCACAGCACAAGGCCCTGAAGCTGGTCCTTCCCCTCAGTGCCTGTGCCACTCTCTGCTGCCCAGCCCTTCAAAATTATCCCCACCCTCACTTCTACTTGGCTAACAGGACTATTCCCAGAGTCATTGAGTTGGTTCAGAACACAGTGAAAAAGTCTTTATATAAGATTGATATTGATATGGAGCTGTGCCTGTGGACCTCCAGATCAAATAATTTCTTCTAGTGTCCCTCCCACCAGCCTCTACCCCTAAGGAGCCCCAAGCCCATTGGCCCTGATCTAAGGGGAGCTCAGGCTACTGCTGACCTAGGACATACTCTAGCAAACTTGGCACTTCAGATGAAAGAGCTTGTCCACACTCCATCCAGGCTTCTTTTTTTTTTTTTTTTTTTTTTTTTTCAACATTTTTTAATTTATTTTTGGGACAGAGAGAGACAGAGCATGAACGGGGAGGGGCAGAGAGAGAGGGAGACACAGAATCGGAAACAGGCTCCAGGCTCCGAGCCATCAGCCCAGAGCCTGACGCGGGGCTCGAACTCACGGACCGCGAGATCGTGACCTGGCTGAAGTCGGACGCTTAACCGACTGCGCCACCCAGGCGCCCCCATCCAGGCTTCTAATGCACTGAGGAGGCTGTGATGCTGATACGTAGATTGCTGGAGTGGTTAAGGTTAGGAATCTCACTGTCAGTTTTAGTTGCAAGCCCCTCCACCCCACCTCGGTTATTGACAAACTATGTAACTGTCAGACCCCATTTTCCACGTCAGTAAAATGTGAATAACACCAGTTCCTAACTCCTAAGACTTTCATGAAGATTAAATAAAATGATGTATGTAAAAGCTCTTCACACAGTGTTTGGCACACAAAAAGAGCTCATGAAATTTTAACTAGTAGAGCAAACCTCAGCCTTATCTTCTAATATCAATTATCACAGACACTTCATGAATTTATAGAAAAATACTCAAAACATTCCTTGTAAAGTCACCATGACATATGCCAGCACACAGTTGCCTAAATATCTGTGTGATGCTGGGCTAAGATATTGAGGCACTGTGGAGTAGGAGAAGAAAGCTCCCTATTTGACCCCATCTCTATTGCCTGTTGGGAAGGAGGGAAGCAATAATGGAGATTATTTTGTCAGTGGCAGACTTTTGTTCTCTTGAGGCATTGAATGCCTTAAATATATGAGAATACCTAAATTTTTTTTTTACATTTCAATTATTTGTTTGGCTTACTTTTAAGAGCACAGACTTGGGAGTGAGATCAATATAGTTCCATCAGATTCCTGGCTTCCCCACTTGAGCAAGTAAGTTAACCTCATGTATAAAAGTGGAGGCATTTAGGTTCCTCATGTAAAAATATCATTGTAGTCTTCACAGGGTTGATGTGAGGATTTCATAATAGTCTGTATAACTGGGTAGTATAGCCACTGATACATAATAGACCCTGGTAAAACAATTACAGACTATTATTTGCTAAAATCTTCATGGTGTTCAAAGTTAATTTGAAATTACATTTTTTGTTTATTTTAAAGGCTTTTAACCAAGAGGAGAAAAGGTGAATGCCTAAATATTGCTCATTCTTTTGTGTGTGGGTGTGTGTGTGTGTTTAATTTTAGGAGAATTTAGTGTTTCCTTAAAGTATGGAACTACCACTTCTGAGGGAATTGTTGAAGTAAAACTTGTAGACCAAGATAAGAAAATGTTCATATGTAAAAAAGCCTGGAGCATAGTGGAGGCTAATGTGGCCTGTCTTGAACTTGGATTTCAACAGTAAGTGCTTGTGTCACTGGATTTTCCCAGGGTTGGTTTGGTTTTATTGTTCCAATTATTTGTTGTTTGATTACCCAGTCTTTCTGTGCCTTAATTTCCTCATATGTCACCTGAGAGTATGAACTACCTGCCTCACAGCATTGTTATGAGGATTAGATATGTTCATGTCTGACTAGCACTTAGAACACTGCTGAACACAGATCACCTGTAAGTTTGTTGGAAGTTTCCGGATACGAATCTTTTGCAGTTTCAGATAGCTATAAACATGTTCATTACTGTATATCTCTACTTGTCTATAATTATCCCCACTTTTTCATACCTAATATTGTTTATCTATGTCTTCTCTCTCTTTTTCTTGGTCAACCTTGAAGAGATTTGTCTATTTGATAGTGGTTTTTATTTGTATATTTTATACATAAATTGTCTCTTGTTACTTTACTCTCACTTCATTAACTTTTGTTGTTATCTTTGGCTCTCTCTCTTCTGTTCTCTATTGTATTTTCCTAATTCCTTGAGTTAAATGCTTAACTCCTAAATTTTCAATTTTTCTTATTTTCTAATATAAGCATTTAAGGTACAAATTTCTCTCTAGGTAATGCATCATCTGCCATAAGCCTCAGTGGCATACAATAAAAGTGGTATTTATTGTTCAGTTTGAAATATTTTCAGGTTTTCAGTATAATTCCTCTTTGATGTAGAAGTTTCTTTTTTACTTTTGTAATGAATATATATTTCATTACAAATGAATGGACAGAGGGCACCTGGGTGCTCAGTTGGTTAAGCATCCGACTTCAGCTCAAGTCATGATCTCAGTTTGTGAGTTTGAGCCCCACATTGGGAACAATTGAATGTTCTGGAAGAATAGTTTACTATAACTCATCATCTCTAGGATATTGAGTCATAGAGGTAGCCTGTTACCTGCACAAATTCTGAACAAATTAGAAAGTCCAAGCAATGGTATATAGATGCCAAAAATCACCTTAATACTGTCAAGGCTAAATTGAGGATATAGCTTAATATAAAAACAAAATGAACCTGCTAGAATAGAACCATTTTAACTTCCCAAATTCTAAGCAATAATAGGGCTAACCAGGTAAGCCTTCTAGCATGAGGCAGGTGAAGAGGCCCCCAAAAGGAAAGATGGAAAACATGAGCTACTTGTCTGATTTATAATTCCAAAATTCCCTGATCAATTATCCTACTCCTTTTCCTTGAGCAAAAAGGAATTAAGAGATGAAGAGAGGCCAAGAATGATACATCTTAGGTTGGAAGGAAACATCAGGAGTGTGGAAGGATTCCTCCTTAACAAGAAACAGGAGGGGAAACTAATATTTGCTGAGTGCTTACCAGGTTTGAACTTTGGCTAGTCAGTTTAAGTTGATTGTTTTAATTAATCTTTATAAAACTTGCTGAGATTGTCATATTCTCTTTTACAGGTGAAGATACTGAGCCTCAGAGAATTTAAGCATCTTGCTCAATGTATCCTATGTAGAAAATTAGAGGAAATTACTTTAGTTCCTTACGTCCTATAGTGAGGTTATAAGTGAAAAGTACAAATTATTCTACCTTAATGTTTCATTTATTCTATTTGCAGAGGTGCTTTTGAGGTTCAAAAAAGTTTTGAAGTTCCTGAAGATCTCCGTGTAAATTCTACCGAATGTCTGCATGTGCATTGTCGAGGATTAGAGACTAGTTTGGCTGAATGCACTTTTATTAAGAAACAAACTAAAAATTACCAGGATTTAGCTGGTGTGGTATGTTACACACAGAATACAGGTTGGTAGAGTGCTTGCCTGAAACCTCAAAACTTCCTTTAGAATTGTTTATTCCATACCATGACTGTAGTAAACAGATGATGGATACTCAGTTGCAGCAATAGAGGCAAAATCATTTTGGAGGCTTTAGAGCCTAAATTGGTGCTTTTCCTGTAATGTGCCTTTTTGTACTCAAATACTCCTATATAGGAAGCAAAGTTGCCTGACTCCTCTTTGCTTCCTGAAACATCTGGATTAAAGTTAATATAACAAACCTAAGTAACTCAAACGTCAGAAGAAACCTCATCTTCTTTGAGAGGTCCAGCGTACACACTTCAAAATGCCTTTAAAATATCTAAGTGACCACATCTATGCCTCAGTCTCAAGGCAGTCACTGCCACTTTTCTCTTCCATCCTGACATTGGAATATGTTAGTATTATGTATGGTTTAAAGACTAAAGGCTTTTTTGGTGCTAAAAAAAAAAAAAAGAAAAGAAAAGAAAAAAAGGACTATCAAAGTGTAAATGGCACTGCCCAAGCAAGTCATGGGATGGAAGTGAGGATTCATGGAACAGCATTAAAGGAATGGGTGAACACCAGTGCTTGCTGATGTTAGCGAGGGCTCTTGATCCCTGAGCCTCCTTCTCCAATGCCAGTGAGTACAGACCTCCACCATAAATACTGATTTTCAGAGATAATGAAAGGGCCTCCATAAACCCACTCTGACATTTATTTTCTTTATTTACCATATATATATTATGTTGATGCTACCAATACATTAAATCCTTTTTGATTTGATGCCCGACTTTATCTTAAAGTCCCCATTATGCCAAGTGTGATAAAGATGTCACCTAGAACTCCATAAATAAATTTCACAAAGATCATTCCTAATTTACAGTTTCTTCAGCAAATGACTCCTTTCATTGTGTGAATGGGAAATATATTCCTCAAAAGAAAACCTGTAATGGTGTCAATGACTGTGGAGACCAAAGTGATGAGCTGTGCTGTAAAGGTAGTAGGAGAAACTTTACTTTTGAATTTAAGATTCTATCCCACTCGACTTAAAGTAAGAAAAAATAAAAATAAAAACCTCTTCTATTTATGTTTGCGTAGGATGCCGAGGCAAAAGTTTCCTTTGTAAATCCGGTGTTTGTATTCCAAATAAGTATAAGTGCAATGGTGAGCTGGACTGCATTACAGGAGAAGATGAAATTGGTTGTAAAGGTAATTGAAAGTTTTGTGGTTACACTTTTCCATTATTTGATCCAGGGATTCTGCAACTTCCTTTTAGGTATATTTTAATCTTAAGTGAGTACAGACGAGTGTTAGCAGTAAGGGTACTACTGAGAGTGGGCATGTGAAGAACTATGGGATGTTCTTCTCTCATATTTTCATTTATTAAATATTTATTGGTTATTTCAGAACTTTTTATTAGAAAAGTTCCCACATAACAAAAATCGACAGATTATTAGAATGAACCAATATGTGCCTATCTCTCAGCTTCAACAATTACCAGTATTTTGCCAGTCTTGTTCAGCTTGAGTATTTTAAAGCACATTTGAGATATTATGTCACTTCACTATATACATCTCTAATGATACACTTTACACGTACATAATATACTGTCATTAGTACACGTAAAAATAATAATATCCTAACACTGCTTAATAACAGCCCATGTTCACGTTTTCCCAACTGTCTCAAAAATGTCTTTTTAGAACAATGTGTTTGAATCAGCGTCCAAAAGAATCTAACATTGTGTTTGATTATTAAATTTTTAAAGTCTCTTTTATTCTTTAAGAGTTAACTCACCTGGAAACACAACGATCCATTATCTTCGGGACACAGCAAAAGCAGTCCTAGGAGGGATGTTTATACCAATACAGGCCTATCTCAAGAAATAAGAAAAATCCCAAATAAAAAATCTAACATTAAACCTAAAGAAACTAGAAAAGGAAGGAAAAAAAATCCCAAAGATAGTAAAAGGAAGGAAATATAAGGATTAGAGCAGAAATGAATGATATAGAGACTAAAGAAAAAAAAATAGAAAATGCCAATGAAACCAAGTGTTGTTTGTTTGAAAAGATAAACAAAATTGATAAATCTTCAGCCAGGGTCATTGAGAAAAAAAGAAAGAGGAGTCAAATAAATAAAATCAGAAATGAAAAAGGAGAAGTAACTGGCACCACAGAAATACAAAAGCTTTTATAAGAGGCTACTATGAAAATGATAGGCAACAAACTGGACAATAAAAGAAATTGATACATTCTTAGAAACATACAATGTTCCAAAACTGAATCAGGAAGAAATAGAAAATCTGGACAGACTGATTACTAGTAATGTAAAGAACTGGTAATCATAAAAAGTCCCAACAAACAGTTTCAGGACCAAATAGTTTCACAGGTTAATTCTACCAAACATTTAAAGAAGAGTTAATACCTATTCTCAAACTATTCCAAAAAATAGAAGAGGAAGGAAAACTTCCAAGTTTGTTCCATAAAGCCAGCATTACCCTGATACCAAAACCAGACAGACACTACCAAAAAAAGGAAACTACACATCAATATCCCTAAAGAACATAGATGCAAAAATCCTCAACAAAATATTAATAAACCAAATTCAACAAAACATTAAAAGAATCATTCATGATCAAGTGAGATTTATTCCAAGGATGCAAGAATGATTCAATGTCCTCAAATCAATCAATGTGATGCATCACGTTAACAAAACAAAGGATAAAAACATATAATCATCACAATAGATTCAAAATAAGAATTTGCCAAAATTCAATATCCATTCATGATAAAAACTCTCAATAAGGTGGGTTTAGAGGGAACATACCTCAACATAATAAAGGCCATATATGACAAACCCACGAGTAACATCATACTCAATGGTGAAAAGATGAAAGCTTTTCCTCTAAGATCAGGAATAAGACAAAGATGTCCACTCTTGCCACTTCTGTTCAGCATAGTACTTAAGTCCTAGCCCTAACCATCAGACAAGGAAGGAAGGGAGGGAGGGAGGAAGGAAGGGAGGCAGGGAGAGAGGAAGGGAGGGCATCCTAATTTGTATGGAAAAAACAAAACTGTCAAACTTTGCAAATGACATGATACTTTACATAGGAAACCCTAAAGACTATCAAAAAACTATTAGAGCTAATAAATGAATTCACTAAAATTGCAGAATACAGAGTTAACATTCAGATATCAGTTGTGTTTCTATATACTAATAATAAACTACCAGAAAAAGAAATTAAGATAATAATTCCACTTATAATTACACCAAGAAGAATAAAATACCTAGAAGTATTTATTTTATTAACCAAGGAAGTGAAATATTTATACTCTGAAAACGATATGACATTGATGAAAGAAAATGGAAGTGACACAAATAAATGGAAAGATATACCATATTTGTGGACTGGAAGAATAAATATTGTTAAACTGTCCATACCCAAAGCAATCTACAGATTTAATCCAACCCCTATTGGGTAGGATTAAAAATCAATAGTATTTTTCACAGAACTAGAGCAAAGAATCCTAAAATTTTTATGGAACCACAAAAGACCCTGAACAACCAAGCAATCTTGAAAAGAACAAAGCTGGAGGTATCACAATCCTAGATCTCAAGATATACTACAAGCCTATAGTAATCAAAACAGTATGGTACTGGCACAAAAAGACACATAGATCAATAATAGAACAGGATACAAAGCCCAGAAATAAACTGATGCTTACATGGTAAATTAATCTACAACAAAGGCGGCAAGAATATACAATCTGGAAAAGACAGTCTCTTCAATAAATGGTGTTGGGAAAGCTGGCCATGTATATTTAAAAAAATGAAATTGGGCCACTTTCTTACACCATACATAAAAATAAACTCAAAATAGACTAGAGAATTAAAAACCTAAATGTGAGACCTGAAACCAGAAGAGTACTAAAAGAGAACATAGGCAGTAATCTCTTAGACGTCAGCCTTAGCAACATTTTTCCAGATTTGTCTCCTCAGGCAAGGGAAATAAAAGCAAAAATAAACTACTGGGACTACAACAAAATAAACCATCAGCAAAACAAAAAGACAACCTACCAAATGGGAGAAGATATTTGTGAATAATATATCTGATAAGGGGTTAACATCCAAAATATAAAAACTTATACAACTCAATGCACAAAAAACAAATTATTTGATTAAAAAATAGGTAGAGGAGACCTGAATAGACATTTGTCCAAAGAAGACCTATAGATGGCCAACAGACACATCCCTAATCAGCAGGGAAATACAAATTAAAACCACAATGAGATATCACCTCACATCAGTCAGCATACCTAGTATCAAAAAGACAAGAATTAACAAGTATTAGTGCGGAAGTGGAGAAAGGGAACCCTTGTGCACTATTGGTGGGAATGTAAATTGCTACAGCCATTTTGGAAAACATGGAGGTTTCTCAAAAAAAATTACACACACACGCACACACCACTACCCTATGATCCATCAATTCCACTACTGAGTATTTACCCAAAGGAAACAAAAACAATTCAAAAAAGATGTATGCATCTCTATATTTATTGCAGCATTATTTACAATAGCCAAGATATGGAAGCAACTTAAGTGTCCATTGACAGATGAATGGATAAAGAAGATGTGATACACACACACACACACACACACACACACACACACACACACACACACCGGAATATTACTTGAGTCCTAAAAAAGAATGACTTCTTGCCATTTGCAACATTCATAAACCTAGAGAGAATTATGCTAAGTGAAATAAGTCAGAGAAAGATAGATACCATATGATTTCACTTATATGTGGAATCTAAAAAACAAACCAAAGAACTAACAAAAACAGAAGCAGATACATAAATACAGAGAAAAACTGGTGGTTTCCAGACTGCAGAGGTGGGGAGGATGGATGAATTAGGTGAAGGAGATTAAGAAGTACAAACTTCCAGGGGCGCTTGGGTGCTCCGTTGGTTAAGCAACCAGCTCTTGATTTCAGCTCAGGTCATGATCTCGTGGTTCTTGAGATCAAGCACAGTGCCTGTTTGGGATTCTCTCTCTCTCTCTGCCCTTCTGCACTCTCTCAAAATAAATAAGCTTTAAAAAAATATATAAACTTCCAGTTACAAATAAGTCATGGGCCAAAAAGTATAGCATAGAGAATACACTGCATAATACTGTAATATTGTATGATGACAGATAGTAATCACATTTATTGTGGTCAGCATTGTATAATGTATAGAATTGTTGAATCACTTGGTCATACACCTGAAACTAATATAACACTATGTCAACTATACTTCAATTTAAAAAAAAAGTTACCTACCATCCACCACCAATTTTTCTCATGCCACTGATTTTTTAGAGACATTGCCTACAGGATGTTCCTTATTCTGGATTTTTAGAGACTTCATTAGATACAAAGTTCAATATTTTAGGCAAGAATTCTTGATGGGTGGTGCTATGTCCTTTTTATTACATATAAAGTTATGTTGTCTGGGTATCCCACAACTAGTGACACTAAGATTGATCACTGGACCAGCTTGATATTTCCTTTACAAAATTCCCCTACAACCTTTCATCTTAATGGTCCTTAGTAGCCTGTGTGATTGTTGACTAGATTCCTTTGTCAATAGGAACTATAAAATGGTGATTTCTAATTCAGCATTCTTTCTGCATTTATTTACTAGTTTTCTATAGAGAAGAATTTTCCTTCATCAACTATTTTGTTTCCATGAAATGCAATTCATAATAAAAAGGAAGAATAGTGTTTAATTCTTTCCCTTTATTTACCAAGTTTCAAAGCAATGAGTTAATGCTCTTTGTTTTTTTGGTGCTCGTTGGAAAACCTCTGATGGTAAAAAATATTTGCTAGGTACCTACTCTGTGTCACACAGATTGACTTCTTGCTTACATCAATGCTTTCTGGAGGAAAAGTTTCTGGAAGTTATTATACTCATTCATTTACTCAGTGAATATTTATTAAGTTCTTACTAAACAGTGCCATACCCTGCTTTGGGTATTGGGGTTGCAGTAATGAATAACATGTCAGAAATCCCTGCCCCATCATAGATCTTACATTCTAGTGGTGGAAGAGAGACAATAAACAAGAGAAATATGTAAGATATGTAGGAAAATAATAAGTATAAGCAGAAAAATAAAGCGAGGAGGGAGGATATAAAATGTCAGGGGTAAGTTCTGAAATTTTAGATAAGGTAGTCTGGAGAGGCTCACTCACTGAGGTTACTTTTAGGTAAAGAGCTGGAGGAAAGGATGGAGCCAGCCATGCAGACGTCTGTGGAAGAGTGTTCTAGGCAGAGGCACGAACCAGTGCAGTGTTCATAAGAGAGCAACTTTCCAGGATATTTGAGGAGCAAGCAGCAAGGAGGCTAATGGGGCATGTGTCACAGGTGCTGGTAGTGAGAGGTTAAAGAATAAATAGTTGGGGCACCTCGGTGGCTCAGTCAGTTAAGCATCTGACTTTGGCTGAGGTCATGATCTCAAGGTTTGAGTTTGATCCCCACATCGGGCTCTGTGCCGACGGCTTAGACCCTGAAGCCTGGTTTGGATTCTGTGTCTCCCTCTATCTCTCTGCTCCTCCCCCACTCACACTCTGTCTCTCTGTCTCTCTCTCTTAAAAATAAATAAACATTAAATTAAAAAAAAATAGTTGGAGAGGTTGGACAGATGGTTGGGGTGGGTGGAGGGAGACAAGGGCAGATGGTAAAGCCTGGTAGTAAGGGAAATAGGGAATTTAAAGCAGAGGCACCACATGATTTGACTTACATTTAATTTTATTTTTTATAATTTTTTAATGTTATTTATTTTGAGAGAGACAGAGACAGAGCACAAGCAGGGAAGAGGCAAAGAGAGAGGGAGACACAGAATCTGAAGCAGCTTCCTGGCTCTGAGCTGTCAGCACAGAGCCCGACACAGGGTTTGAACTCATGAGCTGTGAGATCATGACCTGAGCCAAAGTTGGACACTCAACTGACTGAGCTACCTGGGCGCCCCTGACTTGCAGTTGAAATCAAGATTACTCTGGCTGCTGTGTGGCGACTAGGCTATATAAGGGCAAGGGGAGAAGCAGGGAGGCCAGTTAGGAAGCCACGCAGTCATCCAGGGAAGAGATGATAGTGATAAGGGTAAGTTGGTAGGGAGGGAAATGGTGAGAAGCAGTCACGTACTGGATGTATTTTGAAGCTGGAGCCAGAAGGATTGACCAGTAGTTAGATGGAGGCATGAGAAGAAATGAGCAGTTAAGGGTGACTCCAGGGGTGTGGGCCTGAGAACTGGAAAAATGGAGCTGCTTTCAACAAAGATGGGGAAGACTGTGAGAGCAGTAGGCATGCTTGTATCTGCTTCATTTATGAAATTTATCCAGTGGTGTGCTGGTAGATGCTGGTAAATTGGCTTTGGAGAGGGAGAGGAAATCCCTGATTTGTAGCTTTTGCTAATTCCTGTGGTGTGATTACTCCCACCATGGGTGATTTCAAGCCAAATTTATATGATGCCACAGAACACAAACTAGGAAGTGGTGCCCTAGTCTCTGATGTGGTGATAGACCCCCATGTCAGGACACCACTGTTAACGGTTTATTGTAGTTTTTTGTACCTATCTTCCCTTCCCCTCCCTTGTCAACAGTAAACCCCTTGAAAACAGAATCTGTTTTTATATTCCAAATATGCCTTATAAATAAGCATTAAATAAATGTTGGAGATATGTATGGATACATGAATTAATAATAATTCTTTTTTGGCATTGCTTGGTATTATTTGAGTTTACTGAAGTCTTATTTAATTCCCCATTGACATCAGTTCTTAAATGTAAAAACACATGGTTTTAGGATTTCAAATCATATTATTTCTTTTGATGCTTATATAAGCAGTTGAGCAATGTACTTTATGTTCATTAAATGTAGCTATAATCTTAGTAAAAAGAGGAAAGAAATAAATTTTAAAACATTTTTCAGGGAGAACGGGAAGCCATGACTCTTGCCAGTGAAGATGGACAGTTTTTCCCTCCCAGTTTTATTGAGATAGAATTAACATACAATGCTGTTTATGTTTAGGTGAACAGGATATTGACCTGACACATGTATCGGGAGATGATGACCACAGTAAGTTTAGTTAACATCCATCTCATCATAGAGTTAACAATTCTTTTTTCTTTGTGATGAGAGATTTACTCACGTAACAACTTTCAAGTATACTGTACAGCAATGTTAACTATAGTCACCATGCTGTACATTACATCTCCAGCGTGCACTTATCTGGAAGTTTGTACCTTTTGATCACTTTCACCTAATTCCCTACCTCACCCTCTGCCTCTAGTAACCACAGATCTGATCTCTTTTTCTATGAGTTTGTTTTGTTAGATTCCACATATGGGTGAGATCATGTATTTGTCTTTCTCTGAAGAGAAATTGACAAAGTTCAATTTCTGTCTGAAATTGACAAAGTTCAATTTCACTTTTCAGTATAATACTACTTGGGGTTTCTTCTCCTTCTCCTCCTCTTCTGCCCCTTTTCCCTCCTCCTCCTCTTTCTTCTCCTGATTCAAAACTCTAAAGTTTAAGGTCAGCCGTGCTCATGGATTGGAAGAATAAATATTGTCAAAATGTCAATACTACCCAAAGCTATCTACACATTCAATGCAATCCCAATCAAAATTGCACCAGCATTCTTCTCGAAACTAGAACAAGCAATCCTAAAATTCATATGGAACCACAAAAGGCCCTGAATACCCAAAGTAATTTTGAAGAAGACCAAAGCAGGAGGCATCACAATCCCAGACTTTAGCCTCTACTACAAAGCTGTAATCATCAAGACAGTATGGTATTGGCACAAAAACAGACACATAGACCAATGGCATAGAATAGAAACCCCAGAACTAGACCCACAAATGTATGGCCACCTAATCTTTGACAAAGGAGGAAAGAACATCCAATGGAAAAAAGACAGTCTCTTTAACAAATGGTGCTGGGAGAACTGGACAGCAACATGCAGAAGGTTGAAACTAGACCACTTTCTCACACCATTCACAAAAATAAACTCAAAATGGATGAAGGACCTGAATGTGAGACAGGAAACCATCAAAATCCTGGAGAAGAAAGCAGGAAAAGACGTCTCTGACCTCAGCCGTAGCAATTTCTTACTTGACACATCCCCAAAGGCAAGGGAATTAAAAGCAAAAATGAACTACTGGGACCTTATGAAGATAAAAAGCTTCTGCACAGCAAAGGAAACAACCAACAAAACTAAAAGGCAACCAACGGAATGGGAAAAGATATTTGCAAATGACATATCAGACAAAGGGCTAGTATCCAAAATCTATAAAGAGCTCACCAAACTCCACACCCGAAAAACAAATAACCCAGTGAAGAAATGGGCAGAAAACATGAATAGACACTTCTCTAAAGAAGACATCCGGATGGCCAACAGGCACATGAAAAGATGCTCAATGTCGCTCCTCATCAGGGAAATACAAATCAAAATCACACTCAGATATCACCTCACGCCAGTCAGAGTGGCCAAAATGAAGAAATCAGGAGACTATAGATGCTGGAGAGGATGTGGAGAAACGGGAACCCTCTTGCACTGTTGGTGGGAATGCAAACTGGTGCAGCCGCTCTGGAAAACAGTGTGGAGGTTCCTCAAAAAATTAAAAATAGACCTACCCTATGACCCAGCAATAGCACTGCTAGGAATTTACCCAAGGGATACAGGAGTACTGATGCATAGGGGCAATTGTACCCCAATGTTTATAGCAGCACTCTCAACAATAGCCAAATTATGGAAAGAGCCTAAATGTCCATCAACTGATGAATGGATAAAGAAATTGTGGTTTATATACACAATGGAGTACTACATGGCAATGAGAAAGAACAAAATATGGCCCTTTGTAGCAACATGGATGGAACTGGAGAGTGTGATGCTAAGTGAAATAAGCCATACAGAGAAAGACAGATACCATATGTTTTCACTCTTATGTGGATGCTGAGAAACTTAACAGAAACCCATGGAGGAGGGGAAGGAAAAAAAAAAAAAAAGTTATAGTGGGAGACAGCCAAAGCATAAGAGACTCTTAAAAACTGAGAACAAACTGAGAGTTGATGGGGGGTGGGAGGGAGGGAAGGGTGGGTGATGGGTATTGAGGAGGGCACCTTTTGGGATGAGCACTGGATGTTGTATGGAAACCAATTTGACAATAAATTTCATATATTAAAAAAAATCATAAAAAAATAAATAAAAAATCAAGTTTAAGGTCAAAGAACACAGCTTATCAGGCAAAAAAATTCTACTGCAAGGGAGTGAACTATAAAAGCTTACTTTTTTTATCAATTTTTTGAATCCATATCAAAAATACATTTAGTCAACTGTCATTGTTATCTCAGTTTACTCTTCTTTCTTCCTTATTATTATTTTTAAGTTTGTTTTTTTTTTATGTTTACTTATTTTTGAGAGAGAGAGAGACAGAGTGCAAGCTGGGGAGGGAGACACAGAATCCACAGCAGGCTCCAGGCTCTGAGGTGTCAGCACACAGCCTGTCATGGGGCTCAAACCCACGAACTGTGAGATCATGACCTGAGCCGAAGTCAGACACTTCACTGACTGAGCCACCCAAGAACCCCATATTATTATTATTATTGTTGTTATTATTATTATTATTATTATTATTATTTAATGTTTATTTATTAGTGAGAGAGAAAGAGACAGAACGCCATCAGGGGAGGGGCAGAGAGAGAAGGAGATGCAGAATCCCAAGTAGGCTCCAGGCTCTGAGCTGTCAGCACAGAGCCTGTCGCAGGGCTCAAACTCGTGAACCATGAGATCATGACCTGGGCCAAAGTCAGACACTTAATCGGCTGAGCCACCCACGTGCCCCCAGTTTACCCTTCTTTCGAGTGAGTGCCACCTTTTGTTTTCTAGCAGTGGTTCTAATTATTCCACTTCTAAGCAAGAGCAAGTGAGAGAAGAGATGTAAAATAAAAATATTAATATATTCATCGATCTTTCAGTGGACAGATCAGAATCACTAAACGAAGGGAAGTTTAGAGTATAGCTTGGTTTCATTTATCCTTGAAAGCCCACCTTTTAGAAATAGTTTAAAAGACTTATAAATTTTGTATGACTGTATAGTAAGTTTGTTGTCAGTATGTGCTCAAATATATCCAAAATATACATCTCTTTTTAAAACTCAGGTAAAAATTATTTTCTTGCTGTAGTGAAATTGGTGTGTGTTTAAATGCAACATGAAACATTGGTTTTGTGGCATTAAAAATCAAAGAAAGACGGCATACTGTGTGATTCCCTTTTATCTATTTATAAATACTAAGTTGTTTTACTGCTTCTGAAATATTAATTATTTGTGTATATTCAGGTGAACATGATCTCTTTGCTACAGTGAGTGTTTTGTTTTGTTTTAGGACCTGGGCATTCTGAAATTAAAGGTAAATCTCTCTTTATCATAAAATTTATATTACAGAATTGAAAACAAGGATAAGGCATTGCACTTTTCTGATACATGTGCAATATATTGATATTATGCATTTTTCTCAAAAATTATCCTTTGCTGTGGTAAATTTTGGGTTTTTTTACATGTGGCTCAAGGTAAAAATTTTAGTTAAATTCTTGGGATATTGCAGAACTGAAGCAAAAAAGAACTACAGCTATCTTCTTATATGTCAGTGTAGCTATAAATTGCAGATAATATGACCATGTGATAGTAGTAACTCAGCTTTCACATTAGTGTAGGCACAGAGACCTTTCTCACAGTGTGGTAAACTTTCCTTCTCACACTCACCATCCACGGCCTGCTAACCAAAAACCACCCAAATGGCTCCAGGTGCATTTCACTTTTGCTGAATACCCTTCTCCTCTTCCTTTACTCTTTCCTCAAAACCAAAGCAATTCCTGAAGAAATTGCCACCAGAGGAGAGATAAGACCTTTTCATGATAGGTATTTTCTCACTTACTTTTATAAGTCAGATGTCCCCAAGTCCTCCAGCTCTTAGAGCTACCCTTTATTACTCATAAAAATGAATTATTATTTCTTTATATTCATATAAATTTCCATATTGTTTATATGAAATTCATATGTTTAGTATTTCTTTATGATTCATATAATATGACTATCAGAAGTTTATGGTCCTCCTCAGGATTTTTTTATGATTCCTGGGGGA
The DNA here is from genome assembly GCF_028018385.1 of Neofelis nebulosa. Taxonomy (NCBI): domain Eukaryota; kingdom Metazoa; phylum Chordata; class Mammalia; order Carnivora; family Felidae; genus Neofelis; species Neofelis nebulosa. The sequence continues at coordinate 114,952,142 of NC_080784.1, forward strand.
CTTTCATATGTTCAAGATCACCCCTATTCTAAGTGCCTAATCTCAATTATTTCTTTGCTGTAATTTATTTTCTTCCTTCTTTATTCCTTTTCCCCTTCCTTCTCTCTCTCTCTCTCTCTCTCTCTCTCTCTCTCTCTCTCTCCCTCCCTCCCTCCCTCCCTCCCTCCTTTCCTTCCTTCCTTCCTTCAGACCTCAGATGCAAAGAGATGCATTCATGACACTCCTCAGTTTATTCCACATAATCAGTATTGGGCTAGGCAGGGCACCTCTCTTGTTTTATTTATTCTCCTTTATTTCAGTACCTTACTCCCATCCCCCTTAGGCAACCATTTTAATGTGTATTAAAATGTGTATGCCTTGTTTGTACACATTCTTACCCAAGTGTACTCTCTTGTGAGCATACGTTTTTAAGTCACATAATATGGTGTTGTAGATCTCATATTTCCTTTATTTCTTTTTATAAAGCATTAAGTTTTAAAGATCTGTCTGTGTTGCTCTGTGTCCATCTAATATTTGCTTCTAACTTTCTGCCTGAAACCCTCTGTTCATCTTTCACAATTTACTGCCTACTTTCTCAGTAACAGACTCGCAGCTGTCAGTCATATTCTCTCCTTCAGGATGTGTGAGAGAATTTCTCTGAGACATCTAGCTGGACAAGGAGTGTTGGGTCTCAGGGCATGCATCTACTTAACTTGGCTAACTATTGCCTGCATGTTCTTTGGCAGAGCTATACCAGTCCTTACCTCTACCTCCAACAATGCCCGAGGGTTCTCCTCATCCTCACTAACATTAAGTGTTCTCCAGCTTTCTAATTTTGCTAGTCTCATATTGTCAGGCCATATGGCATTATGTATCAATTTGAATTTTTATAATAACCAATGACTTTGAGTTTCTCTTCATACTAGCTTTTGAGTTTCCACCTTTTCTTTACTGTATCCTTTCGCAAGTACATATCTTTTGCTTAATTTCACGTTGGGGTTGCAGTCTTGTTGATTTGCATTCTAGATGTTAAATCTGTTTTCAGTCTTAGACATTGCAAATACCTTCCTCCATTCTGTCACCCATCTATTAACTTTATCCATAGTGAGCTTTGTTGAATAGAGATCTTTATGTAAATCAAAGTCATTGACACTTTTCTTGTGGTTTGTGCTTTTGGAGCCGTGTGATATTTTTCAAATATCCAGCACACCTCAGCTACACTGGACTTTCCCCATCTTCCTTTGTTGAGCATTTAATATGAATGTTTGAATCTCCTCTTTGATTCATAAGGGTGCTTTTGTGAAAGCTTCTGAGCAGAGCCTCTCTCTGTCCCAGAAAATAAATAACCTAGGAATGTGGATATAGCTATGTCTGTCCAGAGACAAGACTCATGATTGCTACAGTCAAGTAACATTGCCCTTCTGGGCTGTGCCATCCACAGCCACATCCTCACCCAAGACCAAACAACATGCTGGTGGGAATCCACCTTTGGACCCCCCCAGCTCAAAAAAATCATGATCCTGTCCTCTGAAATGTTCTAGGATGACAAAGTAAAGATGGAATCATCCCATAGAACTTCAAGCAAAAGTCTAAGGAAGAGGAGAAAATCTTTTGTTTATGTTTTTAACTTCTATATCCCAGATGCCTAATACTAACAACGCCTACTATAATATCTTTGTATGACTCCTGAAGAGCTGCCTTATTATGTACAAAATGAGAAGAGCCTTTTTAATGTCAGCTCAGTACTCTTTTGGTCAGTGTTAGTCACTGTTCCCTACCTTATGTAAGGACTTTATGAATCAGAGTTGAAAAAGAAGCTTTCCTTCTCTGACCCAAGCATTCTGAATGCAGAAAAGCACTGCACCAGGAGTCTCACCATTTACTTGTACCAAGACATCTAGTTTGTGCCTGCAAAATTTCTACACAGTTCATCATGAGCCTTCACAATTACCTAGGTATAGAAAGGGAATTAGATGGTGTGATTTGGGGATTTGTACTGTCCTTTTTAAAGAGAGGACAAGGTTTTAAGACAGAAAATTATGATCAAAGTTTTAATGATTTTAATTAATTTTTATTATAAACACAAGGATAAACATTGGAACTTTTTGTTTTCTTATAGAAGAAACAGAACTTTTGACTGCTAATATGGATGCAGGTAAGTTAACATTATTCTGGGGTTTTTTGTTTGTTTTTAAATTTTTTTTAACATTTATTTTTGAGAGACACACAGAGCATGAGTTGGGGAGGGGCAAAGAGAAAGGGAGACACAGAATCTGAAGCAGGCTCCAAGCTCTGAGCTGTCAGCACAAAGCCTGACGCGGGGCTTGAACCCACAAACTATGAGATCATGACCTGAGACCAACTCAGACGCTTAACCGACTGAGCCACCCATACGCCCCAACATTATTCTGTTTTACTAGTGCTTCCCTGGTTTAAGTTTAATGTTGTGTGTGTGTGTGTGTGTGTGTGTGTGTGTGTGTGTGTGTATAATTGATTCAAACAACAATTACCTTTGTTATCAATTAAATAGAAAAAAATAACATTACTCTTTTCCTTTCCTTATCATTTTTAAGAAAAACAAACATACATGCTTCTTGGGAACTGCTTTTAAAAATAGGTTCATTCACAAGGCAAATTTTGAAGTGAAAACAATATTTTAGACCTACATAAAGTTTTTTTAATTGCTATGAGCTTTGTCAGGTCAGTTTTGTCAAAAACAACTAGATTTCCAGCATGGCACATGACATACATTTTGAAATAGAAAAATAATGGACTTTACTTGAATTAACTTGTTATTTTACAATGTTTTAAAGTATGATAACAGAAGGTCTGTGAAGATCTGTATCCTGTCCAGTTGTATACTAAGAGCCAAATGAATTAAAGCATCAAATCCCTGAAGAGACAGTAATTAATAAGCTTTTGGGTCAGACAATCTTGTGTTACATCCTGACTCATTATTTATTTACTGTGTAACCTTAGGTGAACAACTTAACCTCAAATACAAATTGGGAATAAATAGCTCCCTGTTTGGGGGGAATTTAAGTGAAAGTTCATGTAAGACTCTCTTCTAATTGCCAGGCCCCAAAATTAATTAACTATTTTTTTTCAATCAGGTGATGAGTAAAAGATTTAGATCTTTTTTTAAAAAAATTTTTTTAACATTTATTTATTTTTGAGACAGAGAGAGAGCATGAACAGAGGAGGGTCAGAGAAAGAGGGAGACACAGAATCTGAAACAGGCTCCAGGCTCTGAACTGTCAGCACAGAGCCCTAGGCGGGGCTCCAACCCACGGACCGCGAGATCATGACCTGAGCCGAAGTAGGACACTTAACCGACTGAGCCACCCAGGCACCCCTAGATCTTAAAGATATAGATATCAGTCTGAAGAGATTTTCCACAAAGACCCTTTATTTTCTACGCAAGATAGCATCAGTTTTCAGATAGTACTCAAGCTGCTTCCATAGTCCTCATTAGAGGAGGTCCCTCTCTTTTTAAAGGTCCAAAAAGAAATTTAAAATCTTAGCATCACACTCTTCCCCCAACCTTGTTCTTAGAACGGGTGGGACCAAAAAAACCAAAACAAAATGAAAAAGAAAAAACCAAAAAAACAAAAAACAAATCTACCCAGATTCACTCACAACTTCTCTCCCTTAAGGACCTACCTCCTTCTTATATGTTCAAAGTAACTGACAGTGATATTAATTTTCTCATTTGGGGCTAAGAAGCAAGTTTGTAAAAATTTTTGTGATGTGGTAAAATATATGGAAAGAATAAGGAAAACCTCTTATATTTTTACCTTCTTCTTTTTCATGAATTCTTTTGCCAATTCACATCTTAAGCCTTTCTCTGCCATGTTCTCTGTGACAAGTATGCCACATCTAAACACTCACAGAGAAAGGAAATATCATCGCATGTCAAGTGACTAAAAAACACCCTCTAGCCCACTGATCCTGAATTTTCCATGGGTCCCTGGCACGTTACCTCTCAGGGTTAATGTGATGATTAGATGAGATAAACTATATACAAAGTATTTAGCATGGGGACTGACACATAGAAAGTACTCAAATGTTAACATCATTAACGTTAATATTATTGAAAAGAATTCCATATGAACAGCCACTAAAAAGTAAAAACTGAAAGTGAGAAGATATAGGTGCCCATGTTATCATCTCATTCTGATGATTTCTGAATGAGACCCTTGTCCTGAGTATGCCTGGCCATGTGACATTTTTTATCTGCCAGGGACTGGTAAATATTTAACCCCCACAGCTAGCCTCTTTCTGCCCCCAGTGTGTCTTTAAGCAGAACTTCAGAGAATCAAGCCAATTCTCATATTAAGCCAGAATTTTTAAACAAGGTAAATAGTACCACTTAGCATCCAAAATAATTTATGAATCAATTCAGACTGTTTTATTTTAGCTGTGACTCTGCTGTTTTTGTGGCATAGATCATCAAGAAGTAATGGGTTCAAAATCATAATGATACAATCTCTTCCTTTCTTGAAGAAAGAAAACGGATAAAGTCACTTCTCCCTAAACTATCCTGTGGAGTTAAACCCATCCGGCCCACTCGAAGGAAACGAGTTGTCGGAGGAAAGCCAGCAGAAGTGGTAAACCTATGGCTTCCCAGGAGCAGTCCAAGTTTGAGAAGCTAAAAGTGGGTGGGGAGGATATGTAATGATAAGAGACTGGGATTCTTGCAATGGACGCATCTTAGGGTCTCCTGTCTGTACCACCGTCTGGTAGAATGGCAGTGACCACACCAATGTCTTCTACAGGGAGACTTCCCGTGGCAGGTGGCAATTAAGGATAATGAGAAAATCAACTGTGGAGGAATTTATATTGGAGGCTGTTGGATTCTAACTGCTGCACACTGTGTCAGGTAAAAAATGTCTCCAATAAGATTTTGGATTCCTTGAAATAATAAAAATGGGTAATAGAGATTGTGGCAGATGATAAAACCACGTGACAAATTCCACTCTATTAACAGCTAAATCCCCTACAATATTCATGATAGGAACCCCAGAGGCCATCCCCCCAGAAGCTACTGAGTTCTTCCCCCCAGACCAAATTATTGATCCCAGATGGCAAGGTCAGATCAAACCCATAGGTCCCAAGTTGTGTCACTTAGCACATTTGCATGATGGGAAGCAAATAGGGAAAGCAAATAGATAGTACCTACGTTTTGTAGAGTTAGGACCAAACTGTTGAGAAGAGTGTATGACTGAAAAGTGTATAAAAAAATGATAGTAGCCTGGCATTTTCTCTGGTCTCACCTCAATGAGGATGTTGTTTAAAGAGCTGCATGCATTTAAAGACTTCAAATACACAAAGCATTGTTTCACCTTCCATGTCCTCTTAAGTGTCTTTGATACGTGTTCCAGACAGTGAAGATGTTCAAAGCTCGGTACTAATTGTCTCACATGCTGCTCCAGCCCTGACTTGCTTGCTTTGTACCTGCGTGCATCACTGATGTCTCTTCTTATTCTCATAAAGAGGCCAATCAATCATATGGGAGTAGAGCTCCACTTATGACCTTTTTTAAACTTAATTACCTCTTTAAAGACTATATCTCCAAATATAGTTATGATGGGGGTTAGATCTTCAACCTATGAATTTTAGGGGAACACAATCCAGTCCATACCAGTGGCTGAAGGGCGGTACAAAAAAGGTATTGATAACGAGTCAAGATCAGCAAGGAGGAGGGCAGAGTTTGGGATTCCAGCCTCAGTTCTCATCTTTAGAATGAATGAGGCATCATTTATTGAGCACCTCTTACAGATTAGATAATGTATGTGCACTTTCACATATGTTGTCTTGTTTTAATATTCTTAACAGCCCTAAGAGGTAAATATTTTGTAGATTAGTAGACTGAGACTGACAAGTTATATAACTTGGTCCACTTCTCCCTTAAGAGATGATGAAAATATCAGACACTTGATTTGCCAGGCTCATTTGTTACTAGAGTATCTAAATGATGTTGTTGGGGTTTTTTTTAAGTTATTTATTTTGAGAGAGAGAGAGCATGAGCAGGGAGCGGCAGAGAGAGAGAGGGAGAGAGAGAGAATCCCAAGCCTGCCCCACACTGTCAGCACAAAGCCCGACGCGGGCTCAAACCCACAAAGTATGAGATAATGACTTGAGCCGAAATCAAGAGTCGGACACTTAACCGACTGAGACACCTAAGTGTCTCTAAATGATGTTTTTAATGTGGCCCATTAGGCTCCATATGATCTGATCCCTACTTACCTTCACCAATTTCATCTTGCCCCACAGCTTCAACTCTTGCTGTCCGCTCTGCCTGTTTTGGACTTTGGTCAGCTACTCAAGTTCACCTTGCTCCCTGCTGCAAAGAGACCTTCATGTGTTACTTCTCATTCCTGCAATGATCTTTCCTACCCTGTTTATCTAGTCAGTGCTACTCTTTATTCAGATCTCAGCCCCATCTTCTCTTCCTCAGAGAATCTTTCCAGACTCCCTTAAGTCAAAGCCATCTTGATAAGTTCTCAGAACCCATGTGCTGTTGATTCCTCTCACTTTACGTGGTAGAATCATATCCTCATTATTGTCATTATCCATTTAATACTGCATCTAGATCCTGAGCTCCATGAAGGCAGAAACTATTTCTGATTTTGCTCATTTCTGTAGCCCAGTGGCTAGCACAGTGCCTGGCAATAGTCATTTATTGAGTATTATAGGTATACGCTATAAGTATTTGTTGAGTAAATTGAATGAATAAACAGGGTTAACCTTTAAACAATATTCAGGACCTCTGGTCCTTAAAAACAACCAAAATTTGTATGAAGCACACCATTCTTGGAAATCCCGAATACCTCATTAGCTCCTGAAACATCACGGTTTAACTGTTAGGTGATTACCTGAGAAAATGATGGTAAATGCCAATTTGTTGGAAACCATGAGGTAAAAATTGGTGTGCAAATTAAGTGAGGCAGAAGAAGAGACAATATTTAGCTCATTTACCATTTCAACTGAATTTTAAAACAGCTAATATATTCCAGGTACAATGCTAGATGCAGGCATCTATCCATGGATGAATTAGACCCCATCTTTGACTTAAGGTGGCACAGTCCAACAGGAAGAAAGACTTGTGAGCAAATAAATAAGATGAAGTATTAGGATGAAGTCAATCTTAAATGTCAGGATAGTGACTGCTGTGGTCTTCACCCTGAGAACCTCTGGGGTAGCGAGTAATGATGTGTGTCCTGATTCCCCATTTCCCCATGGCTACATGCTTTCTGGTCTCTGCTTGAACACCTTCAGTGATGGTGCTCTCACTCCAGAGGCAGCCAATTCATTCCACTTCTAGGCATCTCTGGTTATTAGTGAGTTCTGTATGTCCCTGATATTGACCACTTAGATGGATTGCTTATTCCTCTCTTCATTTACCCACTGACTTTAATTCTATCCCATAAATTTAATCAAACCGCTTCACGACAGCAAGGATTTTAAAAAATCTGAGAAAAGGAAGAAAGTCCTTTAAAAGGGAGAATATAAAGATGAAGCATCAGATGTTCATGTTTATAATTGCTTTTTTTCTCAATATATCTTATCTCACCTCTCCTTTCCGTTATAGCGTCAGTAAAGCTCACCATTACCAAATATGGACATCATTTCTACATCTGTTAAGACCTGAGGAAGAGCTAGTTGTTCAGCTAGTAAATCAAGTTATTATCCATGAAAACTACAATGGAAGCAGCTATGAAAATGACATAGCTTTGATTGAAATGAAAAAACACTCAAACAGAAAAGAATGTGTGCTGCCTAATTCTGTCCCTGCCTGTGTCCCCTGGTCTCCATATCTATTCCAACCTAATGACAGATGCATTATTTCTGGCTGGGGTCGAGAAAAAGGTACATGCTTTAAAATTTGTTAATCAGAATCCAGGGGTTGGAATAAATGAGAATATAAATGGATAGGAGCTAATCTCCTAGTACAAAGAGAGAAACATAGCCTCAAATCCAGGAAAAAGAGCATTCAGGTAGGACTGGCTTCATGGGCATGAGACCCGTGCAGTTGCCCAGTACCCCAGGCTCCATAGGGCCCCATGCTTAGTGTAATGCTCTGCTGTCATTATCATGAAATTCTTACTAATTTTTGCAGAGGCCCCCACCTCACGTTTTTATTTTTCACTGGGCCCTGAAAATTATGTAGCTGATCCTGATCCAGAGTTTCAAAGGATACCTACACTGTGTGATCTTGAAGCATATGTTGAGGGGTAACCATTTACAAAGACAAAAAAGTAGAGTGACAGGGGGACATATGTAGCATGGACTTTCTGGATTTGTTAGAGAGACATGGATGGAAGATAAAATGGTTTTCAAGGGAAGAGTCACAGTATAGGTAAGTCTTTAATCTGCTCTCTCCTCCACTCCCCCATTCTCCTTGCCCCCTGCCCCCACAGTCACATCCTGCAAAGAGGAAGAAAACATAAAGAATTATTCCTTAGGCTTCTAAGAAGACTTGAGGTGGATGTTTGTATGAACAAGAGATGTAGGTTGTAGACACGTGGGGACAATTTATTAGAAAAATTGACTAAATTTGAAGTTTGATTAAAATTAGTCAGTGCTTTTCCCTTTGTCTTGAAGGGTTAAATTTGAAATTTAGCTTCCTTTTGACCTCCTACATTTTCTTTGTAAATAACTTCACAACACTGGTCTTACAGACTTATACTCTAACACATTCTTTATAATTGCCACATTGAAAAGTATAAAAAATACGTATAAATTGACTCAGATGCGTCATATGGTTGAATATGCAAGACTAAATTTTGCTAGTAATTAATTTATCCAGAAGGCATTATGTCCTTACGTTTGTTTAAAAAAAAATTTTATCATCTACGTTTACAAATATACACAGGAGCAGAGATAAAAGTATTATAAATCTACTTACTCATCCATCACCCAGTTTCCAGTTACCAACACTCTACGGTTCTTGTTTTAGCTCTCTGCATCAGTCACAATCACAATAGGATAATTAGGAAGGGTTATTTGTAAAGTGGTTAATTATAAGGATATGTGTAGGGCGTTGAGGAATTACAAGGTCTATGAAGGAACCCAGGACTAACAGTACCAGAACAGCCTCTCTTAGATCTGAAGACATGAGAGGAAGGAGAAGTTACCAAGAGAAAGAGCTTCAGGTAGACCAGGGTGCCTTGAGAGAAGCAATGACTTTGGATTAAAGGCTATAGCCAGCCCCAATATCGCTATCCTCTCTTCTTACCCTCTCTTCCTTGTGCTGGGGTTTTATGTTGGAAACCAGAGGCTAAGGGGTTCCTATTGAGGCATTCCCTCCAGGTCAGCCTCTTTGGGCAGGGGGCAGGACACTGAAGGGTGGAGGATACATCTGAAGGACAATTGGGAGCTATTAAACATATTTCCTCTCCTCCCCACCCCCCCAGCCTCCCCCCCCCCCCCCCGCCCCACCGCCAACACATTCATTTTTTCCTGGAGCATATTAAATCAAACCCAGATATCATGTAATTTCACCCATGAATATTCCAGTAGATATCTTTATCAGGTAAGGACTTAAAAAAACAAAAATAAAACAAAACCACAATACCATTCATACCCAATAAAATGAAAGTGATCCCATGATATCATCTAATAACCATCCTGTGTTTATTAGCATATGCTAGGATTTCACTGATGAAAAATATGGACACAGTAATCAAAGAGTGCAGAGGCTGGAAGATTGAAAGACAAAGACCAGTTCTCAAGGGACTTGCAGTCCAGAGGAGGCATCAGATATGAATGTCACCATCAGACAGCAGAATGGGACAGGTGCCTCACAAAGTATACAACACAAGAGCTCAGGGAAGGAAACACTCTCCTGAGCCATTAAAAACTGTTCACATAGTACAGGAGTTCCCAGTTTTTTAAAGGCTTCTCCTGAGTTAGAGGAAATAATAAATTACTAATTAAAAAAAAAAAAAAAAAAAAAAAAAAAAGCTCTTAACCTGAAGAAGGTAGCATCGTAAAATTACCCTTTAGGTAGGACTTGAAGGAGAAAAGAAGAAACTCCTTCCTAATTTGCCATATACTTTGGTGGATTTTTGTCTTCCCCCGCTTCCCAGAAGAGAAGAATATTAGTTTTACAGTTAACTACAATGTGCTCACTACAGTGCTGGGATCCGTGGAGGTGTCCTCTCAGGATTAGCCAGAAGTCTCTGTCTCCCGATAGCTTATAGATTAACTGAGGGGGTATGTCATTTGGCATAAGATGTTTAGTGTAATTGAATTACTGAGTTCATGGATTAATGAATTACATAAATATTTATTAAGCAGCTACTTTGTGCTAGCATGAGGCTGAGTGCTGCATAGCATTTAGTGAATCAGGCCTAGTCCCTGCCTTCCTAGAGCATAACATTTGCTGAAAGCTGGGGAAAAGGGGGAGGAGAGATGGGGCAAAGATTCACTCCTGATACCAGAGACATCTCACCCTGTATTCTTAACGTTTTCCTCATCTTCCCTGGACTGTCAATAAGCAACAGTGTCTGCCACTTCTCTTTCTGTGGACGAAAAATTTTCAAGTCCCAAATCTCTAACTTAAATGAAAAGTAAATCCTAGACTGTCTTTCAAATCACTTAGGAGATGGAGTTCCTTAGACACATAAAAACACATACACACTGATAACTTCATATATATTTTCTCCACTTAACTCCTTACATTAAAAAGATGTTCTCACTCTAAGAAGCACTTTCAAGGAAATGCAGGACTGTAAAATGATAGGAGCTACTTATGTTAGAAAATGCTGATCACTGACTCCTACCCAGCTCCCCCACTAGACTCAGCAATCAGATGCGAAGGAGTATACCTTCTTCATCTCAGGTCTTTATTAAATGAGTATGACTTGGGGCATGTGTTCTGTAATGCCCCTTAACTATCTTTATTTTTATTTATTTTTAATGTTTATTTTTGAGAGACAGAGCGTTAACAGGGGTGGGGGCGGGGGTCAGAAAGAGAGAGAGGGAGACAGAGTATCTGAAGCAGGCTCCCCACTGTCAGCACAAAGCCCGATGGGATCAAACCCATGCTGTGAGATCAAGACCTGAGCCAAAGTCTGATGCTCAACCGACTGAGCCACCAGGTGCCCCAACCCCTTAACTATTTTTAGAAAGACAGTTGTAAAAACTGGATATCTGAGCAGTGTGTGATTAAATATGCTAATGAGCTATCTCAGAAGTCTATAATGTAAGGGAATATGTATATAATCATCTATATTCCTCATGGTTCACTAAGTTATGAGAATAAGTATTTACTGGTATTCCTCATTTGTGACTTGTAAATGTCTGTTTGTTCTCTCACTATGCTTAGATAACCAAAAAGTCTATTCACTTCAGTGGGGTGAAGTTAGGCTAATAGACAACTGCTCCAAGTTTTACCCGGGTCGCTACTTTGAAAAAAAAATGGAATGTGCAGGTAAGCACTAAGTGGTTTCTCTAAGATGTGTACGTATACCCTCTACCAACCATCTCTCCTCCTCACCAAATCTGCACCCTTGCTCTGGGCCCTGGACCCTTCAATTGGACCTTCTGGCTGTTGCTTCCCTTCCTGTTAGTTCAAGTTCCCTCATGCTAAACTAAGAAGAAAAATCTTCCTTATGCTATCATACAGCAGTATAGCAAGGTAACTAAGAGCACAGACTCTGCATCCAGACTGCCTGGGTTTATATCTCAGTTTTTACCAATTACTACTCATGTGACCTTGAGCAAGTTTCCTCATCTGCAAAATTAGGGATCTTAGTAAATGGGAAACTGAGATGCAGAACAGGTATAAAACTTGCCCGAAGTCTTACAGACAAGAAGTGATATGTCCAGGATCCAAACCCAAACTTCTTCTAAATAAAAATCTGAGTTATCTCATTTCAAATGGGTCCATTTGAAAGTAAATTCTCCCTCCTCAGAAATCCCATTGCACTTCTTATGAGACCTGCCAGTGTCTTCTTTAATATCATAGTGTTGCTAGTACCCCTACCTAACACAGCTACAACAGTTCCTACTTTGGTGGTGACCCAAGGACAGGCAACCAGGCAGGGCAATGCATTTAGGATGCTTTTTTAATTTTTTTATTTGAGAGAGAGAGAGAACATGCGCAGGTTGGGGAGAAGAGCAGAGGGAGGGAGAGTGATTATTAAACAGGCTCCATACTTAGAGCAGAGCTGGACACAGGGCTCGATCCTACAACCCAGGGGTCATGACCTCAGCCAAAATCAAGAGTCAGACACTCAACTGTCTGAGCCACCCAGGTACCCCTAGGATGCTTTATTAAAACCACTTATAAATAGTGTATTACATAAAAATGCAGTTATTGACATCCTGTAACTTTTTGGATCACTGACTTAAAAACCTTAGAAAGTCCTAAGAGTGAGAAGAAAATAAACAGACCATTCCCTGTGCCCTCCCTCCCTTCTTAAATGGAGTTTGGAATTCCAGAGGACAAAAGGGGAGAATCTCACAAAACCTATTGGAAGACAATTAACACAATTAAGAGGAAAAGCTCTGAGGTCTGGGTGCCTGATTTCAAGTCCAACCTCTTGCCACTTATTAACTGTATGGCCTTGGACGAATTAGTTAACCTCTCTGTGCCTTATTTGTCTCATCTTAAAATAGGGATAATAATACTTGCCTCATAGGGTTGTTGTTTAGGATTAAAACAATGAATGGCTAATACATACTAAGCAGTCAATAAGCACTAAGTATTCCTATTATTTTCCCAATCAGCCTTGGATGCCACTTTCAGATTGCAATCTCATCAGAGTATAAATTTGCATAAAATAGAGGAAGCAAGGGAAACACTCACTAAATTTGCAGAATGAGCAGAAGACAAAGTATACAACTGTATGCGCCCAGTAGGGACCTGTAAGAGATTATGTGTTATTTCCTGTTAGGAAAGTGTAAGAGAGCCAAAGTTGGTACACGCATTGGTGGAGGAGACAGGAAGTCAGCATGGTGGCCTCAGCAAATGGAAGTACATGTGTGATTTTCTTTTCCCCTTGTCTTCTCCAGGTACAGATGATGGTTCCATCGATGCCTGTAAAGGGGACTCTGGAGGCCCCTTAGTCTGTCAAGATATCAACAATGTGACTTATGTTTGGGGTGTTGTGAGTTGGGGTGAAAACTGCGGAAAACCAGAGTTCCCTGGTGTTTACACTAAAGTGGCCAATTATTTTGACTGGATTAGCTATCATGTAGGAAGGTCTCTTATTTCTCAGTACAACGTATGAAATTGTGATCTCTTCTGCTCTTTTCCTCTTGGGAGTTGGATTTTGATTGAAATGATACGACATGATTAGTACTTCTCTAGGGAAAAAAATAATAAAGCACATTTTATTGGATATTTTTAAAGATCTCTAAAAAAGCCATATTAGAACTTTGCTGTAAATTATCAAATAAATATTTTAGTCGAGCATACATGTTTTGTTTATTAGAAAATGTGATTAAATTATCTCTTCATACAGGAATGGTATATTGGCTATATTAAAGGTTTTGCTAGTTGCATGATACTTGATTCACATAAGCTTGTATTCAAACCCCAATTCTACCACCTACTAATTACTTGACCCTGGGCGATTCATGATCTTTGTGTCTCATTTTCTACCTTTAAAATGGAAACTAGAATTCTGAGAAAATGGAGACACATACTAACGTAAAATGGTTGCAAAGTACTTGTCTCAGAGAAATAACTGACCCCACAGCTCTTGTCCCGTTTCTCTGCTTCTTTTAACTATTAGAAGTTCTCGGAGCTCCTGGGTGGCTCAGTCAGTTAAGCATCCGACTTCAGCGTAGGTCATGATCTGGTAGGTCTGTGGGTTCAAGCCTCCCATCGGGCTCTGTGCTGACAGCTCAGAGCCTGGAGCCTGCTCCAGATGCTGTGTCCCCCTCTCTCTCTCTGCCCTCCATCGCTCACACTCTGTGTCTCTCTCTTGCTCTCAAAAATAAACATTTAAAAAATAAAAATAAAAAAAACCAGTTGAAAAAAAAGTGTTAGAAGTTCTCTTTAAAGATTTGTCTTTAGTTCCCCGTTTCACAAGTCCTCCCTGACCCTCTTTTTAAACCTCTCCACAGACTCCACAACACAACCACTGCCCTCATGGGCGTCAAACCTTACGGTGTGACTGGCTCATCCCCCGCTGCTGCAGCAGCAGTAGACATAGTCAACATCACACTCTGCCTGGTCTGCTGCCTCCGTGGCTGCTGATCTTGGAATCCTTCTCAACCTCTTCCTTCTGGTCACTTCTTTCACTTTGTGTTTTCCCTAGTGATCTTACTTAGAGTCATCTCTAACTCCCATCCACAGTCCCATGACTCACAAATCCCTATCTCCAGCCCCGGTCTTGCTAAACTCCAGACTAGTATTTCACTGAGCACTTGACAACTCCATCTGGGTATCTAATAACAGTTCAAAAGAAACATGGGCAACCCAAAACTGCCCCTTCTTAAATCTGTCCCTCCCTCCTCAGTAAATGGCACTTTTTCAGGGCTCTCCTGTGGACCCAATGTACAATAGGCCCCAGTCTCTTTCTCTTTTTTTTAATGTTTATATTTTGAGAGAGAGAGAGCATGCGTGAGTGAGGGAGGGACGGGGCGGGGGGAGGGGAGAGAGGATCTGAAGCAGGATCTGCGCCGGCAGCAGAGAGCCCAATGCAGGGCTCGAACCCACAAACTCTAAGACCACAACCTGAGCCAAAATTGGACTCTCAATCGACTGAGCCACCCAGACACCCCACCAGGCTTTCTATCACGTGAGCCTGCTGTAATCTCAGCATAGCACTTGTCATCACCCAACATGTTCCGTTTTCATTTGTTCCTCTGCCTCTTCCCCATGATGCTCACACACCCACTACTGCCTTCCCCTTACTACACTGTGAGACACAGGAGAAGAGAGACTGCCTGCCTTCTGCCGGCATCCCTAGCACTGGGTTCGTAGGAGGTGCTCAGTGAAGAAACATTAGTTGCTTTTATTATTATTCTTTAAAATGCAACTGTCATCATCCTGAAGACAGATATATTTTTCACATAAATATCACCTTCAATACCTGGGGCTCAGTCCTGGATAAAGCCCGATTGTTTTAATAATAGAAATGCCCATTTCTACATACATTCCAAAATTGCTTACTGCCCAGATTTTTTTTTCCTTTGTAAAAATTTTGGCAACATATACATACACTGTTTTGTTTTGTTTTTTTAACCATTTTGAAGTATACCATTCAGGAGCATTAAGTTTGTTCCCATTGTTGTGTGACCATCACCATCTCCAGAAATTTTTCATCTTTGCAAAATGAAACTCTGTGCCCATTAAACACTAACTCCTCCTCCCCTCCCATGCTGTCCAGATTTTTAATTCCTTTTGTCACTGAATCCAAGAGAGTATTTGGTTATCTATGGCTGTGTTAGAAAGACCCTAAAATATTGATCGAAATAACAATTAATTATTATTTCCTCCTGTGTCTGGGGATTGACTGGGCCAGTTCTTCTACCCTCTGGTGCAGATGCTGTCAGACGGGGCTGGGGTAAGGGTCATCTTGAAGTCTTCTTCACTCACATGTCTGGTGCTTGGGCTGGGAGAACTCAAACAGCTGGGGCTTCTCTGACATCTCTCTCTCCATGTGGTCTCTCCACTTGAGCTCTCAACATGAGGTCTCAGGGACACTAGACTTCTCACCTAGCAACTGACAAGTGTCCCAAGAGAAGCTGCAAACAGGAACAGCATTTGTTTTTATAAACCTGGCCTTGGAAGTCATTTAGCCTTGCTTCCATTGCAAAGACCTGACCAGGTTAAAGGGAAAAAATATAATCCATCTCTTGATGGGAGAGGTGTCAAAAAATTTGTGGCATATTTTAAAACCACCACCTTGTTCTGACCCAGCAAACCTGGAGCATGTAGCATCTTAGAAGATGTCTGGGTTTGAGTACTAAGGGCTGCAAGCTGGGAGAACATAGCATCTTGACTCCTTGAAGGACGAAACCAGTCTGCACAGTGACCTGGGACCTGAAGGCTTCGCAGCAGAGTGGACCGGAGTCAGGCCTGAAGAGTGAAGAGCCAGCTTCTCCATAGTGACTCCATGTGACAGAGACTGGGAACAGCAGGAGTGAGATGACTGGACTCCCAGTTCAGAGGTCTATGTGAGGGTTCCTGGTTGCAGACCACAGAAGCCAACCTAATTGGTTTAACGAAAAAAAGATGTTTTCAAAGATGTTATGCAGTTCACCGAATCTCCAGGAAAGCCAGAGAGTTGGCTATGCATCTGGGCATAATGCTCAAAGACTACTATAGGACTGCTTATAAAGACCCCACTACCAGGAGCTTGGGTCCCAGGCTCCATTTACAGCTTGCACTGAGGCTTGGCACTGGATGCTACTGCTTGACCCTCTGCCACTACTGCTTCTTTGAGTTAGTATGGCCTTTCCTAAAGGTGGTCAACAGAGCTCATGAGATGTGGAATGCTGCCATCATCTTATATTTAACCATGGCCTCAGAGTTCACTATCCTATGAGGAAAACTAAATTATAAAGCTGCACTTTGCCAGGTATGGATGGAGAGAAAAACTCAAGGGAGACTCATAAATCAGCCTGAAGTGTCAAAGAAGGCTTCCCCAGAGGTGAGCTTAATCTGAATTATGGAAGAAATTTCCAGGCAGGTATAAATGCAGGGCTCTGTGGCTTGAGGAGCCAAGCACAAAAGGGGACAGACAGTAGTTCAGCATGACTGGAGCCCAGGGTGCAGGGGAGGAGCTGGAGAGAGAGGAAAGGGCAGATCAGGGAGGGCTTCATGCCAGAGTTGGGACCACTGAAGGACTCTGGAAGGTTCACAGTGGAGGCACTGAGAAAGATGTACTGGAGGGGATGAGGGGAGGGTAGGAAAGACAGTTAAGAAACTTTTGGAGTGATCCAAATGAAAAATGACGAAGGTACAAACTACAGCAGGGCACTTTTAAAGAGGGTGGTCCTGATTCCAGATAAGTTAAGGAGTGAAATAGATGGCAGCTGGGGACATAAAGAGGTGACAGGGCACTAGGAAAAGGGGTAGGGGTCTAGAATAACTCCCAAGTTTTCTCTTGGATAGTGAGATGGTTGCTGTTGCCATTGATTGAAGAAATAAAGGAAATAGAGAGAGACGCAGGTTTGGTTAGTTAAGGATATTTTGAAGCTGTGAGGTCTTTGGGAGCCTAGGAAAGATGTATAGGATGCAGTAGGAAATATGAACCTGAAAAATCTGGTTCTAGATTTCTGGAAGTAGCCAGAAACCCAACCTAGAGAAACCACATACACCTGAATTTATCCTGATGGTCTAAAACCCTGCAATTGCACCCAAGTGGGTTCCTTTCCATCTTGTCCAGTGCACCCTCTCTGTGTGCTGAGTAATCTTACATTCTGCCCACCAAGATCACTTGAAAATCTCTTCCTTGATAGCTGTGTTTGAGTGTTTGTGTTCTCCCAAAACTCATATGTTGAAATCCTAATGCCCAATGTAATGGTATTAGGAAGTGGGGTCTTTGGAAGGTGTTTGGGTCATGAGGGTGGAGCCCTTATGAATGGAATTACTATTTTTACAATAGAGACTCCAGAAACCCCACCTCTCTCCCACCATGTGAGGGTCAGTCGTGTACAAACTGGATGACAGCCTTCTCCAGGACCTAACGACTCTGGTGCCCTGATCTTCAACTTCCAGCCTTAAGAACTGTGAGAAATAAACTCCTGTTGTTTATAAATCACCCAATCAGTGGTATTTTGTTACAGCGGCCCAAACAGTCTAAAATACTGATCACATTTGCCTAATAGACCTCCCCAAATGGAGAACCATTATCTTCAATAAATCATAGAACCAGCCCATCCTTGCAGATCTGGTGCAGTCATCGCTTTTCTTTCACTTTGTTCCAGGGTTGAAAGCTATTCACACCATTAATTTTTAATTTTTTTAAAAGCAGAGGCTGAAAACTAGCACTTATTTCCCCTTCTTGCGAGTTCTTTTTAGAAAGCAATGTATCAGCCTTATCACTGGGCAGATTGATCATTACATCTGGAAGGGTTTCACCACTCCGTATTATTTTCATCACAATAACATTGCTCAGGCCATTTGATGAGACATTGGGAAAGACTAGAAAATAGAAACTGCCCTTGATCATTTGCATTTTGTTGATGTTTTGTTATTTCAGGTAACACAGGACTCTACTTTCCACACATTCTGAGTTAATATGTTACATTAAAGCCAATAAATTTTGCATTCTTACTCATTAATACCATCATGTTCCTTGATGTCTATGACAGTGAAGAGATCATTAGGGGTTTCTAGAAGGTGTATCTGACTGATTATGCTTATAATTGGAGTGGAAAACACAGCCTAGGGGCGCCTGGGTGGCTCAGTCAGTTAAGCTCTAACTTCGGCTCAGATCATGATCTCACGGTTCCTGAGTTCAAGCCCCGCACCAGGTTCTGTGCTGACAGCTCAGAGTCTGGAGCCTGCTTCGGATTCTGTGTCTCCCTCTCTCTCTCTGACCCTTCCCCACTCGCATTCTGTCACTCTCTGTCTCTCAAAAATAAATAAAACATTAAAAATTTTTTTAAATAAATAAACATTAAAAAAATTTAAAAAAGAAAAAAAGAAAAGAAAAGAAAACACAGCCTAATCTCAACCAGTCAGAAGATCCCATTGCAAGGCACATGTATCATTTGGACAAGAATCAGCACAAATACAGCATATTTTATAATTTTGTAATTTTGTTTTGACAGTATTTCTAAAATATTTATTTACTTATTTTGAGGGCTGGGGTGGTGGGGAAGGGGCAGAGAGAGAGGTAGAGAGACAATCCAAGCAGGCTCTGTGCTGTCAATGCAGAGCCCAACATGGGGCTTTATCTCACAAACTATGAGATCATGATCTGAGCTGAAATCAAGAGTCGGACCCTCAACCAGCTGAGCCAACCAGGCACTTCTGTTTTGATAATATTGATTAAAATTGCTTCTCCCAATTCCTCTTCCTGTTTTTTCCCCCTCTGACCACAAATGTGTTTTGTCCCCAATATTCCACTGAAACTTATCTTGTGGTGTTCACCATGACCTCCATATTATTAAATCCAATGATCAATATCACGTCTTCATCTTCCTCCACATCAGCCAAAGTGATGGTTCTGTTTTTCTTATAGCACTCTGCAATATAGCACTCTCCTGCTGCACTTGGCTGCTCTTTTTCAGCCTCCTTTACTGCTTCTTTGTTCCCTGACCTCCTATGACTTAAACTTTGTTCTGGCTCTCTTTACACACTCATTTTTTAAAGGATCCCTTCTAGTCCCATAGCGTTAAAAGTTGTATCTATGCTGATGATTTCCAAATTCATTTCTAGTCCTTATCCCACCTCTGAACTACAAATTCAGAATAAGCTTCTCAAAAATGGTATGTCTAAAATTAATTTCCTAAATTTTCCCTGAAATCTCCTTTTAGAATCCTCTCTATTTCAATTAGTAAGAACTCACTATCCTAACTGTTTAAACCAAAACTTTAATGTCATCCCTTGATTCCTCTTTCCCTCATATACCATATTGTTGGCTCTACTATCAAGTTATATCTAAAATGTGACCACTTTCACACCACCACTTCTTCTTCCCTGGGACAAGCAATAATAATGTCTTACCTGGTTCATTATGTCCTAGCTGGTTTCCTGGCTTCAGCTCCTGACCATCCACAGCCAAAGTGTATCTAGACAACCTGATTCTGCTCTGGTGGGAAGGGCAAATCCACAGGAGCAGGCGGCAAGGTCTGAGGGGTCCACAGGCCACATAGGGAGAAGCAGTTTCTCTGCTACCCTGCTAGAAGGGCATTTGGTAGAGGCTGTACAGCCTCCCCACAAAGGTCCCAGTGGACCCCAAAGAATATGATTGCTGGTATTAAAAAAAAATGCCAGGGTGCAGTGAAACCTGACGTGGGTTGTGTATTGTGATTTATGATAATCCCTGAAACACTGCTGCTACAAGATTTCATGAATTTATTTGGAGGCAAGCCAGCATCTAGTCACAACCTCTGAGCCTCTACAGCAGGGTGATCACAGGAACATTCCTGGGGACAAGCCAGCATCTGGACATTGCTTGGCAAGACCCTTCCCCAAAAGGTCAGAGTGGGTCCAAGCCACAGGGCCCTCAGAAGTGAGGGGTTTGGAAATACAG
The DNA here is from genome assembly GCF_028018385.1 of Neofelis nebulosa. Lineage (NCBI taxonomy): Eukaryota > Metazoa > Chordata > Mammalia > Carnivora > Felidae > Neofelis > Neofelis nebulosa. Next base: position 114,972,295 of record NC_080784.1, read on the forward strand.
TCTCATCTGAGATAAAATTCAGGAGGTAGGTGCCACCTGGCAGGCTGACAGCTTGGATGCAGACAATGTAGAAGCAGGGAGTGGAAGGAAGCCAGAGACAAAGGAGAGCTGCCGGTGGGGTAGAGCACAGAGTTCTGATGCTAGACACTGGGAAGCTGGGTGATGCCATTTTCACCTTTCCTGCACATGTGCACAAACATACACATGCGCGCCACACCCGATCCACCCCAGTAAGCTAAGCAGCACCACATAATGGAGAACAGAGACATTGCACCAAGCCCTGTCCAACTGCACCAACCAAGCCCTAGAGGACGACCACAAGTCTCTGCCTGCTTAATGTATGGACTATAAAATTCTTCATAGTTTGACCTCTAGGGGAAACTGGATGTAATTTCATTTGGATTTCATTTTGTTTGCTGGTCCACCTATTCAGGTGTTTTTTGGTTGGTTTTGTGTTTTCTTTTTTCTTTTTTTCTTTTCCTGTTTCTTATTCTTGGATACAGAAATAGAAAAAATATTTTTATTTTCCATTTTTATATAAAAATTGTTAATTTTCTCTATTTTTTTTGGAAATTTATTTTTTTTAATTCTATTTTACCTTCTCCAATTCATTTTATTCTATTTTATTGTATACATTTTCTTAATTTTTAAATGTTTTCTTGCTTTTTCTTTTTTCTTTTTCCTTTTCTTTTCTTTCCCTTTTTCTCTATTCAATCAAGCTTCTTTCAACAACCAGACAGAAACATACCTAGGATCTAGCTTCCTTTATTTGATTTTTTGTGTGTTGTTTTTAATCTTCTTAATCTTCTTTTTTTATTTTATTCATTCTTTTTCTTCCTCCAAAATGACAAAATGAAGGAATTCACCCCAAAAGAAAGAACAAGAAGAAATGACAGCAAGGGACTTAATCAACACAGATATAAGCAAGATGTCTGAGCTAGAATTCAGAATCATGAAAATAATAATACTAGCTGTGGTTGAAAAAAGCAGAGAGTCCCTTTCTGTGGAGATAAAAGAAGTAAAATCTAGTCAGGATGAGATTAAAAACACCGTAACAGATGTAATCTTGAATAGATATCACGGCGGCAAGGACGGATGAAGCAGAGCAGCGAATCAGCGATATAGAAGACAAAATTATGGAGAATAAAGGAGCAGGAAAAAAGAGGGAAACTAAGGCAAGGAGCATAATATAAGAATTAGAGAACTCAGTTCTAATAACATCTGAATCATAGGAGTTCCAGAAGATGAAAAGAGAGAAAAAGGGGTAGATTTATGTGAGCAAATCATAGCAGAAAACTTTCCTAACCTGGGGAAAGACACAGACATCAAAATTCAAGAAGCACAGAGAACTCCCATTATATTCAACAAAAACTGAGCATCAACAAGGTATATAATAGTCAAATTCACAAAATACACAGACAGGGAAAGAATTATGAAAGCAGCAAGGGAAAAAAAAGTCCTTAACCTGTAAGGGAAAACAGTTCAGGTTCACAGCAGACCTATCCACAGAAACTTGACATGCCAGAAAGGAGTGGCAGGATATATCCAACATGCTAAGTTGGCAAAATATACAGCCAAGAATTCTTTTTTTTTTAATGTTTATTTTTGAGAGAAACAGAGTGAGAGCAGGGGAGAGGCAGAGAGAGAGGGAGATACAGAATCTGAAGCAGGCTCCAGGCTCCAAGCTGGAGCCAAAGCCCAATGAGGGGTTGAACCCATGAACAGTGAGATCATGACCTGAGCCAAAGTCAGACACTAAACCAACTGAACCACCCAGGTGCCCCTACAACCAAGAATTCTTTATCTAGCAAGGCTGTCATTCAAAATAGAAGGAGAGGAGTACCTGGGTGGCTCAGTAAGTTAAGCATCCGAGTTCAGCTCAGATCATGATCTCATGGTTTGTGGGTTTGAGCCCCTATCAGGCTCTGTGGTAATGGCCCAGAGCCTGGGGTCTTCTTCAGATTCTGTGTCTCCCTCCCTATCTGCTCCTCCCCTGCTCATGCTCTGTCTTTGTCTCTCGAAAATAAATAAACTTTAAAATTTGTGAGAAAAATAGGAGAAATAGAGAGTTTCCCAGGCAAACAAAAACTAAAGGGGTTTGTGACCACTAAACCAGCCCTGCAAGAAATTTTAAGGAGGACTCTCTGAGAGGAGAAAAGACAAAACAAAAAAGACCAAAAGCAACAAAGACTAGAAAGGACCAGAGAACACGACCAGAAACTCCAACTCTAGAGGCAACACAATGGCAATAATTTCTTATCTTTCAGTACTCAATCTAAATGTCAATAGTCTAAACACTCCAGTCAAAAGTCATAGGGTAACAAAATGGATAAGAAAACAAGATCCATCTATATGCTATTTCCAAGAGACCCATTTTAGTCCTAAAGGCACCTTCAGATTGAAAGTAAGGGGATGGAGAACCATCTATCATGCTAATGGTCGCCAAACGAAAGCCAGAGTAGCCATACGTATATCAGACAATCTAGATTTTAAAATAAAGACTGTAACAAGAGATGAAAAAGGGCATGATGATTAACGGGTCTATCCAACAAGAAGATCTAACAATTGTAAATATTTATGCCCCCAACTGAAAGAACCCAAATATATAAATCAATTAATCACAAACATACAGAAATAATACCATAATAGTAGGGGACTTCAACACCCCACTTACAACAATGGACAGATCATCTAAACAGAAAATCAACAAGGACACAATGGCTTTGAATGACACACTGGGCCAGATGGACTTAACAGATATATTCAGAACATTTCATCCTAAAGCAGCAAAATACACATTCTTTTTGAGTGCACATGGAACATTCTCCAGAATAGATCACATACTGGGTGACAAATCAGCCCTCAACAAGATCAAAAAGATTGAGATCATACTATGCATATTTTCAGACCACAATACTATGAAACTCGAAATCTACCACAAGAAAAAATTTGGAAAGACAACAAATACTTGGAGATTAAAGAACATCCTACTAAGGAATGAATGGGTTAACCAAAAAAATTAAAGAGGAAATTAACAAGTACATAGAAGCCAATGAAAATGAGCTAGCATGACAGCCCGAAACCTCTGGGATGCAGCTAAGGCAGTCATAAGAGGCAAGATATAGCAATACAGGCCTTCCTTAAGAAGGAATAAAGGTCTCAGATACACAATGTAACCTTACACCTTAAAGAACTGAAAAAATAACAGCAAATAAAACCCAAAAACAGAAAAGACAGGAAATAATAACAATTAGAGCATAAATCAATGCTATAGAAAATGAAAAAAAGAAAAAAAGAATATTAATGAAACCAGGAGCTGGTTCTTTGAAAAAAATTAACAAAATTGATAAACGCCTAGCTAGTTTGATCAAAAAGAAAAAGGAAAGGACCCAAATAAATAAAATAAAAAATGAAAGAGGAGATATCACAACCAACACTGCAGAAATACAAACAATAAGAATATTATGAGCAATTATATGCCAATAAATTGGGCAATCTGGAAGAAATGGACAAATTCCAAGAAACATATACAGTACCAAAACTAAAACAGGAAGAAATAGAGAATTTGAACAGACTTATAACCAGTAAATAAATTGAATTAGTAATCAAAAACCTCCCAAAAAACAAAAGTCCAGGGCCAATGGCTTTCCAGGGGAACTCTACCAAACATTGAAAGAATAGTTAACTCCTATTCTTTTCAAGCTGTTCCAAAAAACAGAAATGGAAGGAAAACTTCCAAACTCATTTTATGAGGCCACCATTACCTTGATCCCAAAACCAGACAAAGACCCCACTAAAAAGGAGAACTATAGACCAATTTCCCTGATGAACACTGATGCAAAAATTCTCAATAAGATACTAGCCAACTGGATCCAACAATGCATTAAAAAAATTATTCACCATAATCAAGTAGGATTTATACCTGGGATGCAGGGCTAATTCAATATCTGAAAATCAACCAATGTGATACATTACATTAATAAAAGAAAGGACAAGAAACACATGATCCTCTCAATAGACACAGGGAAAGCATTTGACAAAATACAGCATCCTACCTTGATGAAAACCCTCAAGAAAGTAGGGATAGAAGGATCATATCTCAAGATCATAAAAGCCATATACAAAAGACCCACTGTTAATTCAACCTCAGTGGGGAAAAATTGAGAGCTTTCCCCCTAAGGTCAGGAACATGACAAAGATGTCCACTCTCCCTACTGTTACTCAACATATCCTCAGCAATCAGACAACATAAAGAAATAAAAGGCATCCAAATCAGCCAGTAGGAAGTCAAACTTTCACTCTTCATGGACAACATGATATTCTTTTTTTATTTATTTATTTATTTATTTTTTAATATATGAAATTTACTGTCAAATTGGTTTCCATACAAGACAACATGATATTCTGTATGGAAAACCTAAAAGATTCCACCAAAAAATCTGCTAGAACTGATTCATGAATTCAGCAAAGTTGCAGGATATAAAATCAATGCACAGAAATTGGTTGTATTTCTATACACCAATAATGAAGCAGCAGAAAGGAAAATCAAGGACTCGATCCTATTACAATTGCACTAAAACCCATAAAATACCTAGGAATAAACCTAACTACCAAGGTGAAAAACCTATACACTGAAAACTATAGAAAGCTTATGAAAGAAATTGAAGATGACACCAAAACAATGGGAAAATATTCCATGCTCATGGATTGGAAGAACAAACATTGTTAAAATGTCAACACTACCCAAAACAATCTACATATTCAATGCAATCCTATCAAAATAACACCAGCATTCTTCACAGAGCTAGAACAAACAATCCTAAAATTTATATGGAACCAGAAAAGACCCCAAATAGCCAAAGCAATGCTGAAAAACAAGAAAGAAAAAAAAACAAAGCTGGAAGCATCACAATCCCAGACTTCAAGATCTATTACAAAGCTGTAATCATCAAGACAGTAATAGTAGTGGCACAAAAACAGACACTCAGATCAATGGAACAGAATAGAGAACCTAGAAATAGACCCACAAATATATGGCTTTGACAAAGCAGGAAAGAATATCCAATGGAATAAAGACAGTCTCTTCAGCAAATGGTGCTGGGAAAACTGGACAGCAACATTGCAGAAAAATGAACCTGGACCACTTTCTTACACCATACACAAAAATAAACTCAAAATGGTTTTTGAGTTGAAAAGAGCTTTGAGTTGAAAGAGCTAAGCATAAGACAGGAAGCCATCAAAATTCTCGAGGAGAAAGCAGGCAGAAACTTCTTTAATCTTGGCCACAGCAACTTCCTACTCAACACGTCTCCAGAGGCAAGGGAAACAAAAGCAAAAATGAGCTATTGAGACCTCATCAAGATACTTCTGTAGGGTGAAAGAAACAATCAGCAAAACTAAAAGGCAACTGACAGAATGGGAGAAGATATTTGCAAATGACATAGCAGATAAAGGGTTAATATCAAAAATCTACAAAGAATTTACCAAACTCAACACCCCCCCAAAAAACAAATAATGCAGTGAAGAAATGGGCAAAAGACATGAATAGACACCTTTCCAAAGAAGCCATCCAGATGGCTAACAGACACATGAAAAATGCTCAACATCACTCATCATTAGAGAAATACAAATCAAAACCACGATGAGATACCACCTCACACCAGTCAGAGTAACTAAAATTAACAACTCAGGCAACAGATGCTGGCAAGGATGCAAAGAAAGAGGAACCCTTTTGCATTGCTGGTGAGAATGCAAACTGGTGCAGCCACTCTGGAAAATAGTATGGAGGTTCTTCAAAAAATTATAAATAGAACTACTGTATGACCCACCAATAGCACTACTAGTTATTTATCCAAAGGATACAGGTGTGCTATTTCAAAGGGGCACATGCACCCCAATGTTTATAGGAGTGCTTCAACAACAGCCAAAATATGGAAAGAGCCCAAATGTCCATCAACTGATGAATGGATAAAGATGTGGTATACACACACACACACACACACACACACACACGCACACACACACAATGGAGTATTACTCGGCAGTCAAAAAGAATGAAATCTTGTCATTTGCAACAACGTGGATGCAACTGGAGGGTCTCATGCTAAGTGAAATAAATCAGACAGAGAAACACAAATATCATATGACTTCACTCATACGTGGAATTGAAGATACAAAACGAACGGAAGGGAAGGGAAAAAATAACATAAAAACAGGGAAGGGGCAAAACAGAAGAGACTTTTATTTTTTTATTTTTTAAATTTACATCCAAATTAGTTATCATATAGTGAAACAATGATTTCAAGAGTAGATTCCTTAATGCCCCTTACCCACTTAGCCTACCCCCCTCCCACAACCCCTCCAGTAACCCTCTGTTCTCCATATTTATGAGTCTCTTCTGTTTTGTCCCCCTCCCTGTTTTTACATTATTTTTGTTTCCCTTCCCTTATGTTCATCTGTTTTGTCTCTTAAAGTCCTCGTATGAGTGAAGTCATATGATTTTTGTCTTTCTCTGACTAATTTCGCTTAGCATAATACCCTCTAGTTCCACCCATGTAGTTGCAAATGGCAAGATTTCATTCTTTTTGATTGCTGAGTAATACTGCATTGTATATACATGCACATCTTCTTTATCCATTCATCCATTGATGGAAATTTGGGCTCTTTCCATACTTTAGCTATTGTAGATAGTGTGGCTATAAACATTGAGGTGCATGTGTCCCTTCGAAATAGCATACCTATATCCCTTGGATAAATGCCTAGTAGTGCAATTGCTGGGTCATAGGGTAGTTCTATTTTTAGTTTTTTGAGGAACCTCCATACTGTTTTTCCAGAGTGGCTGCACCAGCTTGCATTCCCAAGACTTTTTTTTTTTACTGTTTATTTTTGAGAGAGACAGAGACAGAATGCAAGTGGGTTAGGGGCAGAGAGAGAGGGACACACAGAATCTGAAACAGGCTCCAGGCTCCAAACTGTCAGCACAGAGCCCGACGCAGGGATCAAACTCACGAGCTGTGAGATCATGACCTGAGCCAAAGTTGGACGGTCAACCAACTGAGCCACCCAGGCGCCCCAAAACACAAGAGACTTTTAAATATAGAGAACAAACTGAGGGTTGCTGGAGGGATGGGCTAAGTGGGCAAAGGACATTAAGGAGGACACTTGTTGGGATGAGCACTGGGTGTTATATGTAGGGAATGAATCACTGGATTCTATTCCTGAAGTCATTATTGCACAATATGCTAACTTGGATATAAATCTAAAAAAAAAGAAAGAGAACAGATGAGATCACCAAGGAGTAAATGAATAGAGAAAAGAAAAAAGGAAAGCCTTTGGAGGTTCGGTTACTAAGGGTTGGAATCAGGTTATTGCATTCTCTCTTTTCTTGTGGAAGATATACTCACATATGGGAGAGTTTCTCTGAAGACTTCAAAGAACCAAACCCGGTTTAAGGGTTTGGGAGGTGGAACTAGGTGGGACTCCAGAGATAGTCTAATTCAACACCCACACTAGAGATGAGAAAACCAATGCTCCAGAAAGCTTAAAAAAAAAAAAAATTCTATGCTCCCTTTTCTGAATGTTTTGGTATATCCTGTACAAAAATGAAGAAACAAAAATCTTTGGCATCTCGTGAGGTAAAAATAGTTCCTGGTTTGACTGGATACTTCACAGACTTCTCTGTACCTTGATTCCATCCCTAGGCACCTGTCTCCCATCCTCCATTGTGGTGAGTTGATCATAGCCCAGGGACACCTGGCTGAGGGTGGCAGGCTGGGGTTGAGCTACATCCATCTGTTTTCTGTGGAGAGAGACAGCTTTTTCTAACTTACCCAAAGTCTGCATCCTTGTAAAGCGGTGTTCTGAATGTGAGAGATTGTGTATGTGAAGTGCATGGCAGAGTAAGTTCTCAATAAAGAAGGATAGGATTCTTACGAACTCTAAAGTGCACATTTATTATACTTCTGAAGCTTGTGACAAACACAAAACGCCAAGCTAGAATTTATTGGGAATTTTAATGAGAAAATACACACCTAATACTTGCAATATTGCCCTTGATCTTACTGTGAAATTCTTGGAAACTTCTGGGATACTAAGATAATCAGGTATTTATAGCTTTGGCAACCACTGCAATTGTTATTTAAGGATTCTGCATAGCGCAGGGAAAGATACTGAGAAACGTCACGGTAGTTATCAAGTTAGAAAATATGTTGAGTAGGAAAACCATGTTTAAAAGCTTTTTGTTTTTTTAACTGTATCCAAGTATAGAGCACTGTTTCTTCCTTACCAAGAAAGAAAACACTTTTTATTGTCCAACTATTTTCTTCTTCCAGAATTTCTAAAGGAGCTTCTAGCTCAGGCTTGCCAGTCAGGCAGCACCTCCGCCTAGTGCCGACCTGTCTGGCTCACGCTCTCCCAGCCGCAGCCACCGTGGGTCTTAGAAGACCGGGCGAGAACGCGAGGAGGTAGTTCTGGATTCGGTTCCACCTCTCAGGCAGAATCACGATTTCAAACAGAAAACTCAGCTGTACCCCCTCGCCTCTGTAAGGGGCCACAGGAACTCATTTCTTCTACGGTGAACACCCCGAAAAGATGTCCCACGAGACGTGCTGGGGAGGGAACTGCTGGGCTGAACCTGTCCTGGCTGCACCCTACAACCACCCGGGAGGGGGCTTTAAAAAAAAACCCGACGGTCACAGCCACTCGGTACGGATTTAGTCAGCCTCCTTGGGGGATGGTGCCCGACACCGGTATTGAGTTAATACTACACCCTCAAGCAATACTAACCAGAGCCCGGGCGGAGGCGCAAAGTGGGAATTACTACGGCGCGGTGGACACCACAGCAGCCCCGCACTCTCGCTTTCTCCAGCCTCTGACGCACCACGCCCTGGCGCAGGCGCACCGTAGGGACGGCGGACTAGGTCAGCGCGTGCGCAGTGTCTCGCGTCTTGGCGACGGCACCGCCTCCCCGCGGGAGCTCAGTAAAGGCGGCGAGGCCCGCCTCCCAGTTCGGAAGGAGGCGTGGGCATGTAGCCTGCTGGGGACTTAGCAGCTGGGGGCTGGCGCCTCTTCCAAGGCGCCCCGTGGGCTCCGTGGGGGTACTGCCCGGCGCAGCGCTGATGGCCCTGCTCCCGCGGCCCGCGCTCGCTCTCCTGCTACTCCTCGTCCTGCCCGCAGCTCTCAGGTGCCAGGAGCAGGCCCAGACCACCGACTGGAGGGCCACCCTGAAGACCATCCGGAACGGCGTTCACAAAATAGACACGTACCTGAACGCCGCCTTGGACCTCCTGGGAGGCGAGGACGGGCTCTGCCAGTATAAGTGCAGTGACGGTGAGAGGGAGCCCAGGCCCTGCGAGGCCCTCAATTTCAGGGTGTTGCGGGGACGGAGGCAGTGGAAGTGGGAGATGCACACCTTGACGTTGTCCTCTAGCCGTGGAAAATCTTAATCACTGCTAGAATCTTCCCGTTCTTGTGATTGAGCAATCAGGTTAGAAGTTCGCACCACAATTGTTAGGATGTAAGAGGTCACCTGAGGGTATACTCTCCGTTCTGTTTTCATTGTTTTTCCATTACTACCTTTTCTTTCTTATTTTTTTCTTTTGCTATTGCCCAAAGTTGCCTAAGAACTTTGTGACGTACTCGTCATGGAAATGGAGTGGAACCGACTGATTTTAGCTCTGTATTTTAGCGCTGTTAGTCAGCTGAACATGCAGAATATACCGAGAATTTTAATCATGACGTTGTAACTTTCTCAGTAATTGGTTTTAATTTCTTTTTTTTTCCTGCAGAGCTACAGAAAATAAATTACGACCTTTGTACAGACATTTTAGTGTGCTCTGTTCAGAAAGAGTTGTGATAACTCTTGGAGAAATTGTCTATCACGACTTGGTAGGAATTTTCTTTCCTTGGTTATCAGTGGCGCCTCTTCCAATTAGTAATGATTAATACTAATATCATTGTTTTGATTTGCTTTTTCATATTTTTTAACTTTAATTTTGTTTGAATCTGAGAACTTGTTTGGGGCATTTTGGTTAAAATAAACTCTATCTCAGCAGAGATCTTTTCAAGCACTTGCTTTTTTTGAATGTTTAAATATTGTAACAGTTCAGATAAGATAGTAGGGCTTCTCTTTGGAAATTCAAAATGTCAAGATTTTGTTAGGGAGATCATATTTCAAATAAGAGATGAAGTCTGGGCCTAGTTCATTTAATGCTTGGCAGCTCAAAGTAATGGGGACCTCAGTGACTAATGGTAAACCAGTTTGGATGTAGGTGAATTTAAAATAAATCTCTTTAATGTAAAATTGTGATGCCACCTGCTGCCTGTAATTCTCAAAATAATTTCCAGTTTTATGTTAATGGAATTAAAGAATGAGCCATATCTTGTATGCTACGAGGTGCAAAATGTTTCCTTCCAAAATTTACGCCTAAATGTCACCAGTTTGCAGTCAGGAAGGATGTTTTTGTCGTTGTAGAGCTTATTGGGAGGAGTAAGTGAATTATATGAAGATTAAATGGTTGCCTTTCCTGAGTCATATCATAATTTTACTTAGTCATGATACAAATACTTGAGTGCCTGTTAGTTCTCAAGTGTTCTACCAATTGGAGATTCAGCAATAGAGAATACACAGAATTCATCATGCAGCTTACATTCTGGTGGGGAGAGGCAGTCAGTAAACGAAACAACAAGTAAAAAAAGCCAAATATGCAGTATATGTAGGTCTGAAGTAGAACAGTGTTTAGAGAACAATAGTAAAAACAGCAGTGGCTGTGTTGGTAGGCAGTTTACTCATTTAAATAGGTTGTTCAGGGAAGGTCTCACTGATAAGATAATATTTGAGAAGAAATCTGAAAATGGTGAAGGTGACGACACTGTGATTATCTGGAGAAGGAACCCTGTAGGCAGAGAGAAGGGCAGGTGTAAAGGACCTGCGGAGAAAGGCTAGTCAAGGATGACTCGGAAGGTTTTGGCCTGAACCAAGGAAAGGATGTAGTTGCCATTTACTGAGATAGGAAAAGCTTGGAAGGAGCAGTCTTCATTTACTTGTTAGGAATCAAGGGTTCTAGAGTTTATTTACATTTAAAATATCTCTGCATTTGATTGGATACTATTCCTGTTATAAAGATGACTTTAATCTTTCGTATTACTTAACCCTTTTTATCTTCAACAAGCCCCACTAAATTTACCATGTGGAGTTTTGAGCAAGATCTCCGGCACAAAAAAAAAGAAACCACAAATGAACTTGAGAATTTAGGAAATGACATTCTTCAGTGAACATCCTTTTGTGTCTTAGTAAAATGCTGTCTGCTTATAAGACTGTGGTTCCAAGTCACCATGTTGATAATTCCAACATAATGAAAATTGTTCTTTAATTGCTGTTACCTGAGAAGTCTTCCTAGAACACTGTTTCAACCTCTCCTGTATTTTGGAATGCAGGTGACCAAATCAGAACCAAACAGAAACAGACAAATCCCAAAGCTAGGGGAGCATGGTGATTCAGGGGTGTTTAATAGTTGTGGTAAAGAGCTTAAAAAAAAAAAAGACTTAGTAGTAGGGAGAGGGTGGTCAGATTAAAGGACACAGACTTGTTGCATTCAGTTTTCTTTGTTTTATCAAAAGGATTGGCGTTATGGAGACTTGCTCCCTTCTGGCCATCCTCCCTAGTGTGGGAACAAGGCTTTATTGAGATTGAAGTAAAGTTATTTGGGAGAACAAATTAGAGAGTTGCTATTTGTTTTTTAATTTTTTTTCTCCCTGACAGAAAAGATTTGAGGAAGAAAACTTTCTGATTTCTTCTGAAAAATATAAAACAAAATTGGCTTGTAAAATGTTTTAGAATTACAAATAAGTAAATTTATTCAGTGATTTATGTTTTAACAGGATCCCTTTGACTGTTGTGCAAAGGATAAAAAGGGTCCAGGAAGGTGGGAAGCAAGAATGGAGGCAGGGTGACAAGTGCAGGAATTCAGACAAAAGACGATGGTGGTTTTGTACAGGTTTGTAGCAATAAAGATAGTGAGAAATGGTTGGATTTTTGGATACATTTTAAAGGAAGAGCCCAAAGGATTTGCTGATGGCTCAGAAGGGAGGTGTGAATAGAATAAAAAATGAATCCAAAGTTTTTGGCCTGGATAACTGGAAGGATGGGGTTACCATTAACTGTAATAGGGCAGACGTGGAAAAAAGTTTTTAGGTCATTAGGAAAAATAATAATATATATGTGTACTTTTGAGGATGATTCAGTAGAGAGTGAAAACACTGATAACGGGAGAGAGGAAGGAGACCTATTCGTATCATATCCTTAGGTAAGTGACAGGAGTGGGTTCCAATATATAAATAGATTGGCCAAGAGCACAGAGGACATTTTTCTCTTAATAGGAACAAAGGTAGACGATATGGGCGCAGATGATGATTAGGTGGATAGATGGCCAGGTTCTCTTTTGATTGCCTCGGTTTTTCTCCATGAGGTAGGAATCAAGATCATCATAGCTGAGAGAGAAGATGGGAATAGAAGTGTTGGAGATTTGAGGAAAATAGGAGAGTGAATGGACTAGAAAAATAAAGTAGCACAAGGACCTTCTGCAGATTAGTAATCACGAATTAAAATCTCAAGTGTTTGGGAAAACAGGTTTGAATTTCTACGCTGCGTTTCCTATAGAGCGCAGTGGTGAGATCGTTGCCCCAACAGCCTTCCCTTTCTTTCTTTTTTTTTTTTTAAATTAATTAATTATTTTTTAATTTACATCCAAGTTATCATATAGTGCAACAGTGATTTCAGAAGTAGATTCCTTAATGCCCCATATCCAATTAGCCCATCCCCCTTCCCACAACCACTCCAGCAATCCTCTGTTTGTTCTCTATATTTAAGAGTCTCTTTTTTTTTTTTTAATTTGTTTACATTTATTTATTTTTGAGACACAGAGTGAGACAAAGTGAGAGTGGGGGAGGAGCAGAGGGAGAGGGAGACACAGGATCGGAAGCAGGCTCCGGGCTCTTAGCTGTCAGCACAGAGCCCGACGCGGGGCTCGAACCCACAGACCATGAGATAATGACCTGAGCCTAAGTCAGACGTTCAACTGACTGAGCCACCCAGGCACCCCATATATTTAACATATATTAACATATATGTTAAATATATATATATATATATATATATATAATTATGTATTAATATAATATAAATATATTATTAAAACCCTCCCTGTTTTTATAATTTATATTTTTTTATAATTTTTAAATTATTTTTTATAATTTTTATAATTATTTTTGCTTCCCTTCCCTTATGTTCATCTGTTTGGTATCTTAAATTCATCATATGAATGAAGTCATATGATATTTGTCTTTCTCTGACTAATTTCACTTAGCATAATACCCTCCAGTTCCATCCACGTAGTTGCAGATGGCAGGATTTCATTCTTTTTGATTGTCAAGTAATATTACATTGTATGTATGTGTGTGTGTATATATATATATATATACATATATACATATATATATATACGTGTATATATATATATGTATATATATATATATACACACACACATACACACACATACACACACATACACCACATCTTATTTATCCATTCATCTGTCGATGGACATTTGGGCTCTTTCCATACTCTGGCTATTGTTGATATCACTACTATAAACATTGGGGTGCCTCTGCCCCTTCAGAACAGCACACCCTTGGATAAATACCTGGTAGTGCAATTGCTGGGTCATACAGTAGTTCTATTTTTAATTTTTTGAGGAATCTCCACACTGTTTTCCAGAGTGACTGCACCAGTTTGCATTCCCACCAGCAGTGCAAAAGAGATCCTCTTTCTCCACATCCTCACCAGCATCTGTTATTGCTTGAGTTGTTAATTTTAGCTGTTCTGACTGGTGTGAGGTGGTACCTCATGGTGGTTTTGATTTGTATTTCCCTGATGATGAGTGATGTTGAGCATTTCTTTCATGTGTCTGTTAACCATCTGGATGTCTTCTTTGGAGAAGTTTCTATTCTGTCTTATGCCTATTTCTTCATGGATTATATGTTTTTTTGGGTTGTTGAATTTGATGAATTCTTTATAGATTGTGGATACTAACCCTTTATCTGATACATCATTTGCAAATATCTTCTCCCATTCTGTCAGTTGCCTTTTAGTTTTGCTGATTGTTTCTTTCACCCTGCAGAAATATCTTGATTAGGTCCCAAATAGTTCACTTTTGCTCTGGAGACGTGTTGAGTAAGAAATTGCTGCGGCCAACGTCAAAGAAGTTTTTGCCTGCTTTCTCCTCGAGGATTTTGATGGCTCCCTGTCTTACATTTAGGTCTTTCATCCATTTTGAGTTTATTTTTGTGTATGGTGTAAGAAAGTGGTCCAGGTTCCTTCTTCTGCATGTCGCTGTCCAGTTTTCCCAGCACCACTTGCTGAAGAGACTATCTTTATTCCGTTGGATATTCTTTCCTGCTTTGTCAAAGATTAGTTGGCCATACATTTGTGGGTCCATTTCTGGGGTCTCTATTCTGTTCCATTGATTTGTGTGTCTGTTTTTGTGCCAATACCGTAATGATTACAGCTTTGTAATAGATCTTGAAGTCTGGGATTGTGATGCCTCTAGCTTTGGTTTTTGTTTTTGTTTTTGTTTTCCAGCATTGCTTTGCCTATTTGGGGCCTTTTATGGTTCCATATAAATTTTAGGATTGTTTGTTCTAGCTCTATGAAGAAAGCTCGTGTAATTTTGATAGGGATTGCAACAGCCTTCCCTTTATGACAAGTCATCTGCTTCAGTGGCTTTCAGGAAGTTGGAAGGAAATTGGTCTATTTGGAAGTATTTACATCAAGTTTTTAAAAAATATGTAGAAAAGATCTATCATAACCTCAGTCCAGGCAAATCTTTAGATTTTTTCTGTCCACACAGATGATAAAACAAAGCATCAAGAGAGAAACATTTCTGGGGCACTTGGGTGGCTTCGTCGGTTAAGCATCTGATTCTAGATTTCAGCTCAGGTCATGATCTCATGGTTTGTGAGTTCAAGCCCCGTGTGGGGCTCTGTGCTGGCAGTGCAGAGCCTGCTTGGATTTTCTCTCTCCCTCTCTACCCCTCCTCTGCTTGCTCTCTCTCTCTCTCAAAACTAATAAACTTAAAAAAAAATGAGCAGGGAGCTTGATATGGGGCTTGATCTCATGACCCGGAGATTATGACCTGAGCTATGAGGTGGACACTTAACCGACTGAGCCACCCAGGTGCCCCTGAACAGTTGGTTGTTAAAACCCCTGACAGAGAGCATCATGATGAAGCTTCAAGGAAATAGAATGGCTTCCCCAAGAATATGATGCTGAGCTAGCCTCCATCCACTCAGTGAAACGAGTTCTCATGTGGTAGGACAAAGAAAACCATAGATCAAATGGCTAGTTTCTCATGATACTCTCATGAGAAATGTAGGTTGGAGAAAACTTGATTTAGATGAAGTCACAACTGGTTGAGTAGTCTACCCAAAGGTTGGGTTAATGACTTCATGGCTGCTTATAGAGAGGGCTTATCTATGACAGGGTGTAGCAGACCTCTGCCCTGGTTAATATCTGTGTCTCATATCTGTGAATATCTGGGAGCAGCAACACTGGGTAGACAGCTCTAAATTTAAAATGTGTTGAACAGGGGCACCTGGCTGGCTCAGTCGGTTAAGTGTCCCACTCTTGGTTTCGGCTCAGGACATGATCTCATGGTTTGTGAGTTTAAGCCCCACATTGGGCTCTGTGCTGACAGTGCAGAGCCTGCTTGGGATTCCCTGTCTCTCCCGCTCTCTCTGTCTCTCTCAAAAAATAAAATAAAAATAAACTTTAAAAAAATGTGCTGAACAGTCCTGAAAAATGATCTAACAAGAGATTCACGATCTAATACTTAGACTCAAAATTTAAACTGTAGAAGTGCTAAGTGTCTAGCAGGAGATATTAAAAAGTTCATTTTAGAAAGAACTGGTTGTTTTTTCCTACTGTCTGATGTATCTTACAACTGAGACACAGCTAAAATATATGCTAACTATCTTAGGCTGTATTAATACATCATCATACCTAGTAGTGTTTAGTTTGAGATGGCACATTTTAAAGACATGTGACAAACTAGAAGTGATCAGTCTTTGGAGGTTGATTAACGGTCACCAAACTAAAAGGAGACTGAAGGATAAGCAGCAGTACCAGTTTATTTATAAGGATAATTAGAACTGCCATGGGGATTTGCCTTCAAGTCATCTCATTGATTGATTGATTCATTCATTCATTCATCAACAAATATTTACTGAGAACCTAACCATATAGTAGGCACTGTTCTAGGCTTTGGAGGTACAAAACAAAACTCTTGCCCTAAAAGGAGTTAATATTTTAGTATGGGGAGGGACAGATAATAAGTAGATTAATGATATAGTATGTTTAAAGGATATGCATGCTACAAATGGTATGGTCACAGAAGGCCTTGCTGAGAAAGTGAAGGAATAACTGTAGATATGAGGAGAAAGAGCGTCCTCATAGAACAGCAGGGTCAATGGCATGAAGGCCGGAGTAGACCTGGAGTGTGTGTGGAACCACAGAGAGGTCAGAGGTGATGGAATGAAGTGTGGAAGAAAGGGAGAGGAGAGAGAATAGTAAGGAGATGAGGTCAGAGAAGTCAGGGTGTGTGTGTAGCCGACTATACAGAATTTATAGGCATTGAAAGGATTTTAGCTTTTATTCTGAATAAGATGAGAACCCCTTGGGTTTGAGCAGAGGAAAGACTTGATCTAACATTTTAATAGGATCACTCAGGTTCAGTGTTGAGAATAGACTATAGTTGGAGATGGGGTGGGGTGGGGAGAGCAAAGTAGGGAGACATTAGGAGGTTATGGCAGTAATCCATGGTGGCTTAAAGCAGGATGGTAGCAGTGGAGGTGGTAAGGAGTGATCAGATTCTGAATATTTTTTTTTTAATGTTTTTATTTTGAGACAGAGACAGAGTATGAGCAGGGGAGGGGCAGAGAGAGGGGGAGACACAGAATCTGAAGTGGGCTCCAGGAGCTGAGCTGTCAGCACAGAGCCCGACGCAGGGCTTGAACTCACAGAGTGTGAGATCATGGCCTGAGCTGAAGTCAGACGCTTAACCGACTGAGCCACCCAGGCGCCCCGGATTCTCAATATTTTGAAGGTAGAGTCAAACAGGACATGCTGTTGGCATGGATGTGGGACATAAGAAAATGAGAGAGTCAGAAATGGCTAAGGTTTTTTTCCTGAGCACCAGGAAGGTTGGAGTCTTCTACTTGACAAGAGGGAACTGTGGATGGAGCAGGTTTGGGGATGAATGTCAGGAAGTACATTTTGAGTTTGAGGTGCCCATTAAGACTTCCAAGTGGTTAGTATATCCTCCCTCTGTGGGCCCTTTCAGGGGATAGCCAAATCATTAATAGTTTTCTTAAGAATGAAAGACTAAAAGTAGGAGTTGAAGGATCACAGTGACTCGTCCCTGATAGCGTGAGGTGTGTTCCTTCATTTTCCAAGGGCCCAGAAACAACCATCCTTCTTGGACAGTGCTGGAGAAACAAGACCAACGTCTGTCATTGGCCTCCTGGTTCCTCGATCGGTCATAACCGTTCTTTTTGTACATACTGTTCTTCAGACTGAGTGGAGCAGGCTAAGCTAAAGCTTTATATCTTCATGAGCTTATACTCTCTTCAGGCTCTACTTCTTTGTCACCTCAGTCGAGCATGTGAGTCTTAGCAACTCAAACCATTTTTAGATCCTTACTTTGAGGGAGTTATTTATTTTGATGGCTGATTACTGGAAGGGTTGCTTTTTTCCCCCTCCCTTTACTTTTGGAGGGTAAACTTATCTTTATTTAAGTCTTCTAGTAATAAATATTAGTTGAATGAAAGTTGGTGGATACTTTGTGTCTCTTAAGTAAGCAATTATGGGGAAGTGTTTGGAATAACTGGGGATGTTTTGCTTTTAGAATTAAAGATAAATGGTAGTCCCAAATGTTGGAAGGATTATGATATAAGATAAACAATCGGCTTGTTTCGTGTTTCCCAGGTGGTAGAGGATTGTTTATAGGTAGAATTTACAGGAAACAGGAAAGAATTTAACAGTTAGTGCTATTCCACAATGGGATAGGCTGTTTCTTGACACTGTAGAAGGATTGTGAGAAACCTTCAAGAGAAAGTTAGGTGACTGTTGGGTATATTGGAATCATTTCTATATTACATGCGAGATATTTCTGATATATTTTGCAGCATTTAAGATTGCTGTGGTGAAGTCATCTTTCTCCTTGTTACTGATCCATTGTGCTGTTAGGGAGAATATAAATGTAGTAATATGGTTCACCAAGCAGTCTTTATTCCTGATCTTTGTCCTTAGCTGGAAAAGGGGTATATTTGTGAAATGGTTGGCTGGAGTGCAGGCTAGAATGTGTGGTCCTGTAATGTCTTATGATGGCATTAAGGTAATTAAATGTTCATTGGATGACCTCATCTTCCTCAGCTTCAAGCTCTGTGAGTAAACTAGTTAGTTAATGGTTATTGAGGTTTGTGTGCAGTGGAGTATTAACTGAAGTTTGGGAGTGTACCGTTCTTGCCCTATAAAGTTTTAACCAAAAAATGTAAGTGTTAGAATATACAGGGAAACAGGGTGGATTTATCTGTCATATATATGGGCCCAATCTGGCAAGTAACCTCTGAAATTTCCTGAAGTCCACAGTAAGCTTTTGTATGGTTAGGCTTAGAATAAAGGCAGTCACTTATGTCAATATCTAAATATTAAATATTTCCAGGGCACCTGGGTGGCTCAGTTGGTTAAGTGTCCAGCTTTGGCTTAGGTCATGATCATGAATTCGTGAGTTTGTGAGTTTGAGCCCCACGTCAGGCTCTGCGCCAACAGCTCAGAGCTTGGAGCCTGCTTTGGATTCTGTACCTCCCTCTCTCTCTGCCCCTCCCCTGCTTGCACTCTGTCTCTCAAAAAAATGAGTAAACATTGAAAAAAAATTTAAATGTTAAATATTTCCAAGGCTAGCATAGCACATCATAGACCTTTTTGCATATGTATTTTCTATCATATTTGAAAATT
Organism: Neofelis nebulosa; assembly: GCF_028018385.1. Lineage (NCBI taxonomy): Eukaryota > Metazoa > Chordata > Mammalia > Carnivora > Felidae > Neofelis > Neofelis nebulosa. Next base: position 114,991,362 of record NC_080784.1, read on the forward strand.
AATTATGATACCATTTCTATTTTATAGGATCTAAGCCTTTCCCACGTTATGGGTATAAACCCTCCCCGCCTAATGGATGTGGCTCTCCACTGTTTGGTGTTCACGTAAATATTATTATTTTCTTATTTGACAAGTTTTATGACCGGTAGGCTATGCAAGTACTCTTAATAACGCAAGACTGTCAGTGTGTTCTCAGGTTCACAAATAATTTTGCTTATTGTAATGGTAATTAGATTTATTATATTCTTTTATAGCTAAAACATTTAATAAATTCTGATAAAATTAAATGGACTAAAATTCATGTTTTATTTTTTAATCTTGTAGATGTTAATTCTGTTGAAATGATATTTCCTTGTGTCACACACATAGTTTAAAAGTTTAGAGTATAGAAGGAGCGCCTGGGTGGTGCAGTCAGTTGGGCACCCGACTTTAGCTCAGGTCATGATCTCATGGTTCGTGAGCCCGAGCCCCATGTCGGGCTTTGTGCTGACAGCTCAGAGGCTGGAGCCTGCTTCGGATTCTGTGTCTCCCTCTCTCTCTGCGCCTCCCTCACTCACACTCTGTCCCTCTCTCTCTCAAAGATTAAAAAAACATTTTTTTTTAAAGTTTGGAGTATAGAAGGAATGCTTCTTAGGATGAAAAAGTATAAATAAAGCCTATTTATACTCTATTAAAACTAGGTGAAGTGGGATAGCTTTTGTGGGAAAACATGACTGATTCCTAGACAAGATTTTTGCACGTAGTTATTTAAATCAGTTAAAGATAAGTTACAGATTCGAAGGAACAGTATCTTTAGGGAGTGGATTAACACTGAAAGATTGAACCATGATAACATAAAATATGAGTCGTAGGAGCTTAAAAGTTTTCAGTGATATTTTATATAAAGAACATTTTATAGGGGGAGAGGTACAAAATACTTTGGAATATCCCTAAATCAATCTTAGGTCTTGGCTTGACCTTTCTGTTTTTAAAACTTTGTTTGGTGTTTTGGACAACTGGAAGTTACGTTTGTTATCAGCAGATAACTGTGAATATTGCAAAATAGGAAGTTTGAGGCATGGCTGAGAGGGAGAGAACATGGGTGGGTGCGGGTGAGTAATGGGGAGATGTAGAAATAACACGGAAAATATTTGTAGACGGAAATGGATTTTGGAAATTATGCAGCAGTCATTGTCCTTGATTTCTAAGTCTATTTGAGTGCAGTGCTTCGGCAGAGGAGTTTTGAATTTCATCAACAATAATCCATCCAAATGCCTCTTTCAGCTCAATATTGGCATCCCTTCCCTGACAAAGTGCTGCAACCAGCACGACAGGTGCTACGAGACCTGTGGCAAAAGCAAGAATGACTGTGATGAGGAATTCCAGTATTGCCTCTCTAAGATCTGCCGGAACGTGCAGAAGACACTCGGGCTGGCTCAGCATGTTCAGGGTAAGGATGTGTGTTACCTTATCTATCGTGACACAGCCCCTTCAGTTTTTTGGGATGAGGAGTCATTGGTTTTGTCATCTCAAATGAGTTATAGTCGTGGAAGCAAAAAGTGTTAAGAAACCTTGGGAGTGGGGTGTACGAGGCAGAGAAGAATTCATCCAAGGTCTGTGTCCAGTAGTATATCTGTAATTCTCTAGAGCCTAAAGTTTGAAACCCTGGATCCAGTGATTTTAAGAGTATAACACATTGTATTTGGAGTGGGAAGTTCTAGAAGATTTGAGCCTTAACTCTGTCCCTTCATATGTATCTCTGTTAGGAGGGTCCCCAAAACCAACCCCAGGTTTGCTAGGAGGACTGACAAGATTCAGCATATAGTCGTACTCACAGTGAAGGGACACAAAGCAAAACCAGCAAAGAGTAAAGGTGCTTCAGTGTTCTCATTTATAAAATAACATGAATACCCACCTCACAGAGTCATCATAAGTATAAAATGAAATATCAGTGGAAATACAAGTCACTGTACAAATACTAGAAGTTACAAAATCTCTTCACTGTCCAGCCGAATTATTTACCATACGTTGAAATCAGAAGAGAAGGGGCAGGACAGGAAACTAACTTTTAAGAAGCACTTTTCGTAAGATACCATGCTAGATCTCTTAGATAGATTTTCCTCAATGTCCACAAAACCCAAACAAGTAGGTAGTGTTATACCCATTTTTCAAGGAAGGAAACAGGTTCGGAAAGAAGTAACTTGTCCCAAGTTGCATACTTCCAATTCTAAACTTGCATTCTGGCTGCTACAGTATTCCCCAGACAGTGTCCTGTTGTAGGTCTGATTCTGAATTCCTAGTAATAACTGTCAAGAAAGAAATCTCTGCTCCAGGTGCAGCTTGAACTTCCAGCCTCTGAATGCCCTTGCATGCTTTCGGCTAAGGTAACCTAGTTGTATGGCTGAAGCATGCATGGATGTATTTCCTGTCTTCTGATCTAAGGACCTACGAGTGTGGCCAAATGATGCAGCCAATTTCCCTGCAATGCCCTATTTAATAATTATAGCCTTGACACTTCTGTGGTAGTTGTGTTCCTTAATGACATAGCCTTTTGGAGAACTTTGAGAATGTCAAGATTTTGCAATGAATAGTTTCTTCCTTAACATGAGTATTTGAAATTGGAAGATTGGACAATTAAAAGCCACTCTGTGCTAGGTCTCTGTAAGTGGAGTGTGTTAGGATAATCTAACCTGGCTGCTCTAGGCCTCTGAGAATAAGAAAAGTAAGTCTACTTTTTTTTTTTAAGTTTATTTATTTATTTTGAGAGAGAGTGAGCGCATGGGAGGATCAGAGAGAGAGGGAGAGACAGAGAATCCCAAGCAGGCTCTGCCCTGTTAGGCTCCAACACAGGGCTCAAATTTATGAGCGGTGAGATCATGACCTGAGCCGAAATTAAGAGTCGGATGCTTAACCGACTGAGCCACCCAAGCACCCCATATTACCTTTTTTTTTCCCTAAAAAAAAATTTTAAACTCTGCCAGAGGAAAAACATTTTTGATTCCTATGTTTCCCTTCCCAAGCCAAATTTGGATAATGAGAAAGAGAGAGAGAAAGACTGGGGTCCATTTACCTTAAGCATCTTAAATGATGTGTGATCAGTTCTTAGAAGTCATTGGCCATAATTAAATGTTTTGAGGTTTCTCTGTTTTTAACCTTTATTTCTTCTACACCTAAAAATCTTTTATTGAAATGCAAACTTGAGTGTTCCAAGGCATCTTTAATCGTGGTATTTTTCAGATAAAGGAAAATTAACAGTGATGAACTAATCAGTACCATTCAGAGAGACTTGTTTGCCGAGTACGTAAAAAACTGAACATTTGCGAGCAAACAAAGCAGATACATGCTAAAGGTGCTGACCCCGACAGTCTGTATGTAGGTGCTCTGGCTGGCGAGGGTGAGGGTGAGGGTGACATAACATATGTTAAGTGCCCACCAAGGGTGTGCTTGACATCATGCCGTAACGTGTAATGTATGTGAGGAGAGAGCAGTGCTTTGTGGTTGCCTTGTGGTCACGGTGCTTTCTTACTTCACAGCGTGTGAAACAGCAGTGGAGCTCTTGTTTGATAGTGTTATACATTTAGGCTGCAAACCATACCTGGACAGCCAACGAGCCGCATGTAGGTGCCGCTACGAAGAAAAAAGTGATCTTTAAAGAAGATGCTGACAGGCGGTGACAGCAGAAGGGGACAGAAGAATCTAACCTTTGACAAAGAAATAACGTTTTACAGCATAAAGCTGCCTTACTTTTGTGAAAGGATTATTTTAAGATTTATTTTGACATTCAAACTAAAGCAAAAAGTGGGGGAGGTGATCTTCCTGGACATTGCTGCTTTAGTGTGCCAAGTTGTCTTGACCGATCTCAGAAAAAGGTGTGTGTTAAGGGGAGAATATTTTAAAAGAAGCAGTCTGTAACTCAGTTTTCACCACTGTGTTTACCAAAACAATGAAGTCACATGTAAAATGGATTACAATGTGTGTTTAGCATTATCTTATTTGAAAATACGGGGAAATCTTCACTTAGAAATATATGTTTATTACAAAATTTTAACTATACATTTTATGCTTGGAAGGATCTGACTTTATTTTTCTCTATTTTAATTAACACATGATATGCTGTTTTCTTGTAGCCCATTGAACATATGAATAAGTCTCACTTCTATTATTTTATTTTAATATAATTTATTGTCAAATTGGCTAACATACAGTGTGTAAAGTGTGCTCTTGGTTTTTGGGGTAGATTCCCGTGGTTCATCACTTAACATACAATACCCAGTGCTCATCCCAAGTGCCCTCCTCAATGCCCATCACTATTTCCCCCTCTCCCCCACCTCCCCCATCCACCCTCAGTTTGTTCTCTGTATTTAAGAGTCTCTTATGGTTTGCCTCCCTCCCTCTCGGTAACTATTTTTGCCCCCTTCCCTTCCCCCATGGTCTTCTGTTAAGTTTCTCAAGATCCACATATGAGAAGTCTCACTTCTATTAGTGACAAGACTGGTTACAAGGACAAGGTTTCCATGTCTCTTTTTCTTGTAAAATTGGTGGCCTCTTGGGGAGCAAAACCAGGATAACTAAGTATTATGTAATGTGCCTAGAAGGTGACATAAACAAAATTCAGATGCCCAGCCACTCCCATTTTATGAACTATTCATATGAGAAATACCATATTTTGCTATAACCTTTGGCTAAATGGAAGAAAAACGAATTTAATGAGACAAATGAAAAGGTGCTTCACATACACATTAGAGCATTATATGCTGCCCTGCTTTGGTGTTTATTCCTTAGCACTTGGTCCTCATAGTAGATTCAGGTGTATTTTTAAGACGGTAACCTTTTCCTAATAGCAGTCTTATTACTAAACATTGTTTTTGAAAAAAAAATTTTAAGTCTTTAACTGTGGAGTCAAAACAGATGGTAAAGCAAGATACAAAGAGCTATCTTTTGTAGATTTCTTATTTACATTGAAAATTATTAGCAGATGTTTAAAAGCAAATCCCAGACCCTCAACTACCTCTGAAAATGTCTGTGTGTGTTGAAAGCTTTCTACCCTTTGGAAAGCCCAGCTGTATTCCTGTATGCCTCTTTGCTTACCACCGGCTGTTGACTCTCCCTAGCCTACGATCCCAAGCCATATATAACTTTTGGGTAACCTATGGTCAGAGTTATTAAGATGAACTGCTTGGAATGTCAGAGAAGGCAGCTCCAGGAGAAGTGGTTCTTTTTAAGTCATTACAGGCAGAAGTGGGCAGAAAGAATAGTATGTTCTAGAGAAAGGGCCACATTCCTAACTTTGGATATATATCATCGCTGGGAACCTGATAACTTCCCAAACCGAGCTGGTGGAGCTATTCTGCTAAGAGATGTGTTCTCTATGAGACAGGGCAAGTGTATCCCTTGTGACTAATGGAGCAAACTGGGGTCTAACTTAAATGTTTGGAACCCTTAATTGATACTTTCCAGACTTTTTAAAAAGCAGCAATTTTATAAGCTCTCTATCAATATTTACTATTGAAATACTTGACCAGGTAACTTTTAAACTTATAATAAATTGATGGGTTTTCTTGGCAGCATTGGTTTCTCAAGAGGACAGACTCAGAATTCTATAAAATATTTAATTTATGGTCATAAATTATACACAAAGATCAGTAGAAACTATTTTTACATGTTAAGATTTTGATCTCGGAATAATTTTAAGATTTACAGAAAAGTTGCTAAAATAATCTAGACTTGCTCTGTACTCCTTACCCCTAACATTTTACATAACCATGAAACATTTGTTAAGAAATCAACTCTAGACTTCATTTGGATTGCATTGGTTTTTCCACTAATGTCATTTTTATTTTCCATGATCCAGTTTAAGATACCACATTGCATTTAGTCATCATGTCTGATAAACCTCTGGTCTGTGACGGTTCCCTCAGGCTTGTTTTTCATAATCTTGATGGTTTTGAGGAGTACTGGTCAGTATTTTGCAGAATGCCCCTCAATTTGAGCTTGTCTGATGTTTCCCTCATAATTGCACTGGGGTTATGGATATTTAGGAAGAAAACCACAAAGGTGAAGAAGGGTTCTTCTCATCAAATCATATCAGTAATTGAATGTTATCAACTTGATGGTATGTTAACTCTGGACACTTCTTATTTTTTTCTTTCCATACTTCTGTTCTTTGGAAGTCAGCCCCCAGGTCAGTCTATGGTGAGTCTATGATGAGTGGGCAAGATTCTGTTCCACCTTCTGGAAGGGGGAGTATCTTTATGTGGTACTTGGAATTTTTCTGTAAGAAAAATTTGTCTCCTCCCACCTCAATTATTATTATTTTTTTACATTTATTTATTTTTGAGGGAGAGAGAGACAGAGCATGAGCAGGGAAGGGGCAGAGAGAGAAGGAGACACAGAATCCGAAGCAGCCTCCAGGCTCTGAGCAAGCGGTCAGCACAGAGCCTGACACAGGGCTCAAACCCACAAACTGTGAGATCATGACCTGAGCCCAAGTCGGACTCTCAACCAACTGAGCCACCCAGGCGCCCCGCCCCCCCACCTCAATTCTTTATATCAGTATGGACTCCTGTATATTTCCTTTAGACTTTGGGTAATGTTTACTTTGTTGCTCAAGTTGTTCCAGCTTGGCTCTTAGGAGTTATGTCTGGTTGGCTCCTCTGTCTCTTTGATATATCCCCATCCTTTTGACTTTTGAACACTTCCATACTTCCTGGCAAGAATGTGGGAAAGTTGATCTGGGCCCAACCTGTGTATTTCTAGCACTAGAATCTGCCTTTTCTCCAAAGAGCACCAGTCCCTTTTATTGGGGAATGGTTTGCAGTGGAACTTAGAAACCAGTATTTGGGTACTGGATTTGCTCATTGCTACTAGAGGATCCATTCTGCTAGATCCTCCCAGCAAACAGAGCTAGGAAATATGTATGTATATTAACCCATGTACATGTACGTCTCTATAATGATTTCTGTGTGTGCATATATATTAAGCTGAACATGAGTTCTTACTAATGTCTTCCCTTGAATTATGTACCACAGGGCATGTATTTAGATTTTAAGAATGGCATTTTCCCTATCCATAGAATAGATTCATAAACAAAAACAAAAAGAAAACCCCAAGACTAGCTTTCCGCAGTTCTCTGCAAGAAACCTAAGACTGATATTTTTGAATAAAACTATATTGCCTTTAAATACCACCTATTGGGGCGCCTGGGTGGCGCAGTCGGTTAAGCGTCCGACTTCAGCCAGGTCACGATCTCGCGGTCCGTGAGTTTGAGCCCCGCGTCAGGCTCTGGGCTGATGGCTCGGAGCCTGGAGCCTGTTTCCGATTCTGTGTCTCCCTCTCTCTCTGCCCCTCCCCCATTCATGCTCTGTCTCTCTCTGTCCCAAAAATAAAAATAAATAAATAAATAAATAAATAAATAAATAAATAAATAAAATAAATACCACCTATGTCTTTAAAATCTTTTGATGCACTTCTTCCAGGGACAGATATGGCTGTATTCATTTCATAGGTGGAAAAACTGAGGCACAGAGAAGCTCTAAAGAAGAAAGAATTGTAATAATGAGGACAAAAGTAAGTTAAACACATCTGGAACAGGCATTCCTTCTGTGAACCCATAGACTATACTAGTAATATTAATTAAAATGTTGTCTTATTAACTTTATAACTAATTCTCCCTAAAATGAAAAAGTGGTATTTCTATCAGTATGTATAGAAGTACAAGATTGTCGGGAAATCAAAATGTACATTATTTTATCCTGTACATAATGATAACATCTAACAAAGTGAAGACCATGGAGTCTATCAAAACAACTGTTTAGGAAGCTGGCTTCAGTAAATTTGGGGTAGAGTGAAACCTATTAGGTAAGATCTTCCCACATGTATCTCATTGCATTATTCAAATTCACAGATATTACTCATAATGTATTCATTCAGGTCTTGTGTAATATATAACTCAGGACTGGTTAAAGTGATTGAATAGCCCCCTTCGTTTGCAGTTTTTCTTCACTGCTTCACCTTACAAAACCAGCCATCTGCTCAAGTCATAAAGCAGGAATGAGTCAGTGTAACCAGTATACAAAAATGATTAATAAAAATAACAAACTAGTGTCTCTTTGCAATAGTGATATATACAAGCAATAGTGATGTCAGGCTTTTCTGCCTCAGGTTTATAGGTTTCCAAGAACATTTTTCAAAGGTTCCCTGCAGACAACTTTACAAACATTTTTTGTTGGCTTTCAGCTTAGTATAGAAATCACGATTATAGGAATCTAATATATCTGTGATTTATATAGGGAAAATCAAGTTTAGTGGGGTAAGTTGAAAAAAAAAATGACCAAAATTTGAGAATTATCTCTGAATTTTATTCCATATACTTCATTTCTAGCATAGGTGACAATTGGCTAAGACCTTTCAGTAAGTTCTATGAAAGTGACACTTAAGCCATCCTGTCAGTTAACTTTCATCTTTAATGCATCTTAATTATTTTAATAATATGGATTTGTTTTCAGTTCTTTTTCTTCTTTGAGAAGGTGGCATTGGTAGGATTCTAATTAGTCTAATTAGTCAGTGGTTTTCAAACATGAGCGAGAAGCAGAATCATCGGATTCTGGCATTAAAACATGTGCTGGACCCCACTCCAGGCTCTCCTATTCGAGAGATCTGATTCTGTAGGTCCCAGGAGTTTGCATTTCTAGTAAGTTCCCTGATGTCAATACTGCTGCTTCAGAGACCATGGTGTGATCTCTCAAAATGTACTGAAAGCTTACTGTGAGCCAGGTACTATTCTAGGAGTTTGACAGTTACTATCTCCAAAACTTGAGTAAGCTTGGTTCCCATTTTACAGATGAGAATTTGAAGCTGAGAGAGGTTAAATCGTTACTTATGCAATGTCTTACAGCTAAGAAAATGGTGGAGCCAGGGTTAGAGTCCAGGCAGCCTGTTTTCCAATCCTAGGCACTCATTTTATTGGGATAGCTATTGCTTTAAAAGGCTAAAATTACATATTTAGAATTCTGAAATAAGTATCCCAAAATGCTTTGTGTCTTAAGATAGACAAAATCTTACTTTAAAACATAACCACATACATATGCTATAAAAAGCAATACAATATTCTGAGATAAGATACTTACGGGGAAAAAATAAAACATTCCTTTTATCTTCACCTTTCAGATAAGTGGAAAGTCAGCCAACTGGGTTTCCACATCTATGGGGGGGAGTGTTTTCAGGACTCAGGCTGAGGAGACCCTGAAAATTGGGCAAAAGGACAGGAAGTTCTGGTGGTCAGATAACACATTCAAACTGGATAAAGTCCAGAGTGCAAATGCTGAAACCCTGGATCTCATTCAATGGATAAATATTTACTGAGCACCTCCTACATGCTAAGCAACTGTTTCCTCTAATGGGGAAACCAAAAGAAGGCCAATCTTGCTTTCAGTGAGCTAAAGATGGTGGTAACAAAAATAGTTTGAGCTCTTCACAAGCCAGGCACTGTTTTAAGTAGTCATGATGAAGGAGCATAAGGCAGGTTGAGGGCAAAATACAAGCTAGCACCCCCACCCCCAGATGGGATATGTGTGATATTCCTCAGACACTCTTGGATGCCCAAGAACAGAGGAAAGGAAAGAAAAATGGTTAACTGGTAGAAATCACAGTCATATAGGACATGGGTCTCCAGTTTACAAATATCTTAGTAAATTGGAAGAAAAAGGCAATTTCCTTTATGATTTTATTTTATATTTGAGAGAGTGTGAGTGGGAAAGGGGCAGAGAGAGACCGAGAGGCAGAATCCAAAGCAGCCTCCAGGCTCTGAGCTGCCAGCACAGCCCAATGCAGGGCTCGAACTCACGTACCTCCAGATCATGACCTGAGCGGAAATTGGATGCTTAACTGACTGAGCCACCCAAGTGCCCTAAGAGAAAGGCAATCTTATCAATAGCCTAATCTCCAGAAACCTATAGACTCAGTTTCTTGCAGCCCCAACCACCCATAATGATGTGGGGAACAAAGGCAAGAAGGAAATGGCAGGTAAAATTAAATTTCCTTATAATCTGCAGCCCAGTGACAGATACTTGAGGCTGGCAGAGTTAAATATTTCTCCAGGAACTCCCTACTGTCTTAAAGTTAATACTTTGCTAGAGGGAAAGACAACCTTAGCTTGGTAATAGCAAGCCCTCATATATCTTAGGAGTCCTCTTTAGCATATCTAAGTCCCTCTGGAGGCAGCCCTTTTGTCTTTACCTCCTCCAATTCCATAGTATATAACCAGTTACCTGGCACAACCCCAGTGCATGCAGCAATTCCTGCTCGTGGGTCCTGTCCCTGTGCTTTAATAAAATCACCTTTTTGCACCAAAGATGTCTCCAAGAATTCTTTCTTGGTCGTAGGCTCCAGACCACCCCACCATCACCCCAAAACTTCATGGGTCATTTGAGTTAATCGCCACAACAACTGTACAAGGCTTTGATTGATACCCTATATCTTAACTACAGAGGAAGTTACTAATACAGATTTCTGAAATATTTTGCACACACAATGAAATGAACAGTAAATGGCATTGGGTGAGAAAAATCCTCTGATTTCATATTCTAGTTAATGACCAAGCACACGTGGGAAAAGTTATCAAGTTGGATTTTAATTTTTCTCTCCCAAATAGGGTAATATTTATTGAAGACGGATCCCTTATACTTCAGTATCTCTTATGTTATGTTAATGTATTAAAAATGGTACTTTAACACATTTTCCCCGCAGTCTGAAGTTAGTTACTTTTTAAATGACAAGACCCAGAGAAATGACAAAAGATGAGGCCATCTTTTAATCCGATCTTAGAGCTGGTCTTTGAAGCAAATTCACACAACAGCCAACCGAAGGAGGAGCTCAGTTCAATGCAATATTGAGCACCCGGTGGCGCTCAGCGCACTGTCGGTGAGGACTACATACATAGACCCCAAAGTTCCGCCTCCGAAGTTATGATCGCTTCCCCAAATTAGCTCTACCTATGAAAACCAGATTTAAAAATCCCAGGGTTGCCTCTAGTTTACTCTGTCCCCAAACCCCCAAGCAAACAGCGTTTAAGTCATTACAGTCCTATAACATAACTCGCACTGGGGAAGGACTAAACGGGAAGCCGGAAAACGCAACCCTCACCCCCTGGGAGAAGCAAACACTGGGGGCGGGGACTGCGAGCCTCGATTCTCCGCAGGTGCCGTGAAACCACCTGCGGCTTCCCTATTCGGGGCCCGCCGTGTGTCCTCGGGGTGCCAACCGGCATTTCCCCAGAGCTGGCTCGTCTCCAGGCGCCAGGCGGACGAGACCGCGACCCTCGGCCTTCCCCGCGCGCTCTGGTCGCCCCAGAGTGGGGGCAGGAGCCTGAGCTCGGCGGGCGGGAGGCTCCGAGCGCAGACGCGGCCCCCACCCCCTCCCGGGAGCGGACGGGCGGGCTGGGGCGGAGGAAGGGGCGGGGGCTGCGGGCCCCTGGATGCAGGAAGCTGAGTCTTTCCCAGGCGCCAGCTCTGCGTGCTGGGACACTATGACTTCGGCGCCGGGGCTCAGCGGGGCTCGCCCTGCAGGTAGGCCCGCGGGTGCCGAGGGGGCGCGGGGCAGCTTCCCCAGCGGGGCGCGCGGGCGGGGGCGGAGACGCGGGAGCTGGACGGCCGGAAGGAGTTGCGGGTATTGGAGGGAAGCGCGCAAGTCCGGTGGGGGCAGCTTGTTAAATGCCTTCTGGTCCAGAAAACCAGCCCGGGACTCCGTGCGGGGTCGCCGCCGCCTCAGGGCCGCCCGGGGTAGCGGCGCCCGGCGCTGGGGCGTGCCCGCTCCGCCTTTGTCCTCCAGACGGTTCTTTCTTGCCGGGCGTCGGGCCATTTAAACCTTGGGAGGCTGGCTGGGCGGCTGCTGGCACCTCCCGCGCCTGGGTTTTTTGAAAGTTGACTTTTGGAAGTTGGATCTGGTTTTGTGTTCTCCTGAGTAAAAAGTAAAAGGAAGTGGTTGCGTGCATAATAATGGAAGCATAAGCAGCCCGCGGGAGCGCCCCACCGGAGCCCCCCACAGGAGCCCCTGGTTATGCCCTGACTTGAGCTGGGGACAAAAACCGGGCCTTGGCTGCCTGTGCAGCCCCAGTGCCTTTCCCGCAGCCAGGGCCGTTTGTGGGTTTGGGTTGAAACCACATCTTTCTCTACAGTCAACTGCTAAACGTGTACTTTAGAACTTTCTTCCCTGTCACTTACTAATTATATCACTGATAGCTGAAGAAACTTCGAGCCTGGCCATAGTAAAATAAAAGGGGGTTGGGGGGAAGGAAGGAAGGAAAGGTTGAAACTCTAGAAGTTGATGCACAGTGCCTTTATTTCAGAGCTTTTTTTTTCGTTGCTGCACAAAACCAGGCTTGCCCCAGAGTCAAGTTGCAGGAAGTTCAGGGAGTGGCCTTGCCCTGGACGGACAGTGCAGGGTCCGGTGGCCACTCCCATTCTGAGGGGTGGGGAGCAGGGGGGCAGGGGTCCGGGATGCCGCCCACTTCCCCCTCCATTCTCATCCCATTGCTTTCCTTCTCCGTCCTGCGTCCTTCCTTTTTTGCCGTCTCACCCCCTTTTTCACTGTGTTCTAGGCCTGACGTGGTTTACTCAGTACAGGACTATTAAACAGATACTTGATATGGGTAGATTTTCATAGATACTGCGGGGAATGATGGCGATGACCGTAGATACTGGAGAAGTTTGGAAAAACGAACACTTCGTTTAGGAAGGTAGATGTTTTCTCTGGTTGGAGGGGTTAGCATGGCGACCTGAGTGCAGAGACGTGAGTCTGTAGGGGGACCCGGCTTTCAATCCCACTCCACAGCACTGTCCTGGGACAAGCCTGACGCACTGGCTGCCTCATGGGCTGTGGAGCTGAGGCAGAGAAAGCATCTAACGTGCTGGGCCACCAACAAATAGTGGCTGGCAAGGGAAAAAAAGGAGTGATTAGGTTGGTAAAAATTAAACTGATTTAAGGGGCAGAGAGGTGGTGGCCACATCATGGTGGAAAGGAAAATTGCCTAAATCAGAGGCAAAGAGAAGTGAAAAGAGGACGAGTCCAGTTTGATGACAGACCCATTTTTGATAGATTGCAGATGCACGAGAGTGTGCAAGTCTATTATATAGAGCATCTCCGTTAAAAATTTCTCCATGTTGACAGAGCCATTTACCCTTTTAGGCAGGCAACTTGTGTTCCTGCAGTGTAATGACACTTGTTAAACTGTGCCCTTCCTGAAAATTTGTCTGCTTAGGACATACCGCCTGAGTCGCGATGTGTTTTCTGTGGCACCTGGGTAAAATTTATCAACTCCAGTAATGTATCGAACTTAGATTCTAATGTGTGTGCTGATCGCTTCCAGTGAACAAGTAGCCAGAACAGAATGGCAGCTGGACCTGATCCATAACTGGGGGTGCAGGATGCAGGGTGCACATTTATATTGGAGCAGGGTTTGAGCTGGCAAGGGTCTGAAGTAAAGTTCTCAGACCGTTTCCTTCTGTGTCAGTATTAACAGTAAAACACTTTTGGAAGATCCCTCAGAGATTGTCAAATCTGTTGACTTTGAAACAACGTTATTTTTTAAAAGACTGATTGATTGATTGATTGGGGGGGGGAGGGGAAGGGGCAGAGAGAGAGGTGGGAAGGGGCAGAGAGAGAATCCCACGCAGGCTCCGCACTGTCAATACAGAGCCTGACGCAGGGTTTGAACTCACGAACCTCGAGATCGTGACCTGAGCCGAAATCAAGAGTTGGACACTTGGGGCACCTGGGTGGCGCAGTCGGTTAAGCGTCCGACTTCAGCCAGGTCACGATCTCGCGGTCCGTGAGTTCGAGCCCTGCGTCAGGCTCTGGGCTGATGGCTCAGAGCCTGGAGCCTGTTTCCGATTCTGTGTCTCCCTCTCTCTCTGCCCCTCCCCCGTTCATGCTCTGTCTCTCTCTGTCCCAAAAATAAATAATAAAAAACGTTGAAAAAAAAAATTAAAAAAAAAAAAAAAAAAGAGTTGGACACTTAACTGACTGAGCCACCACCCAGGTGCCCTGAAACAATGTTGTTTTAAATTATCTTGAGTTACTTAAAACTGGCTGTCTTTCCTAAATCTGTGGGTCATGTCTAAGTGGAAGGCAGTATTTGAGACAACCCAGATGCACAGCTTAGATACCTAGCTGGGAGGAACGGCGCAGTTCCTTCCTTAGACTATAAACAATGAACTTTAAGGACCCGATCGAGTACACATCTCCAGTGCCTTCACCCTCCATGACTTGAGTTAGTTTGGTGACGGGGCCATTTGCCACAGCTTCCACCCTCTCTCTGCCCTTTGAGCGGCCTGACGCTCACTAACCGATGAGCAAAAGCTGGAAGAGGTGAGCTGCTGGGCCTGCTATGTTGCGCACCGTGTTAAGAGATCTGTGCTTCCCAAATTGTGCAGCTTCCCAGGGAGTGAATGGGGCGATTGTCCTTCACGTAGAGATGGAATGTGTTTAGTTTGAGTTGTGTTGTTTCTTTATTGTGTAATTGATTTGAAGAGAAGGAGGTGAGGCTATTAAAAGGAGGTAGATCCTGGAGCGCATTTGAAAATGGAAGGTGAGAAAATTCCTGGGCCTTAGTAGAGCAGTGTGGGGAGCAGGAAGTAATCCCTGTAGACAGGGTGTGAGGTGGGAAGTGTTGAGGGCACAGCAGTGTGTGGAGGCAGAAGTATTCCAGGTAGAACAATGTGTGGAGTAAAAAGTATCCCGAGTGGAGCAGTGTGTTCGAAGGCAGTATCCCCAGGTAGAGGGGAGGCTTAGTAGGAAGTGTCCCTGGTGGAGCAGTGTATAAAGTCACCCCCTGGAACACTGTGGTGTAGGAAGTACTCTGTATGGAGCACAGAGCATCCCGATAGGAAGCATATCAGCAGTAGCTAGGAAGACTATTTGGTGGAGCGGTGTGTGAAGTAGGAAGCCCCCCCTTCCCCCCTCCGCCCCCCCAAAGCACCGTGTGCAGGACGAGGCTCGCTCAGGTGCAGGTGCAGCAACAGCTAGGAGGAAACATCTGGGCAGAGAGGTGTGTGCCAAGGAAGCTGTCCTTAGATAGAGCCCGGTTTTGGCAGGAAGTGGTTCACGTCGAGCAAGGTGTGGAGTAGGAAGTATCCCAGGTAAAGCAGAATGGGAGAAAACATCTTGGGTAGCATGCAGAGCGTGCTCTCCCCTAGAGAGCAGCGTGTAGTATGGAAGTTTCTGCGTAAAGCAGTTTGTGGAGTAGGAAGCGTAGGATGTAGCCTCGGGTGAGCAGTGTGCGGAACAGGAAGTGTCTCCAGTAGGAAAGTATGGAGGGAAGGAAGCGGGGAGTGAAGTGGAGCTACCCCCCATACAGCGGTATGACTGGTGTCTGGAGTAGGAAGCCTTCTGGGTAGAGTAGTTGTTGGAGTATGAAGAGTAGAACATACTCCCGGTAGAGTAGTATGTGGAGCAAGTAGGATGTGTCCTGGGTAGGTAAACGCGTGAGTGGTGCCCCAGTAAGCAGCGTAGGAGACGCCAGGTACCTGGTGGAGCAGCCTGTGGTGCGTGGGTGATGATAGGTCACTCGGAGAGCAGGGTGTGGAATAGGGGGTGTCCCCTAGAGAGCAGGCTGGAGTTGGGAGATATCCTAGTAGGGTCTTCAGGGTGGCTCAGTCGGTTGAGCATCGGACTCTCTTCAGCTCAGATAGGATCTCATGGTTCGCGGGCTCTGTGCTGAAGGCGCAGAGCCTGTTTGGGACTCTACCTCTCTCTGCACCCCCCCCCCCCGCCTCTCTTCAATAAATTTTTATTTTTTAAGGAGGTATCCAAATAGAACAGTGCATGGAGTAGGAAGGAAACCAGGTGAGCTGGCGGGGTGGGGGGATGCATTAGGGAGGCTGCTCTTTACTCCTAAGCTCTGGTATAAAAATCAAATCACCTTGTTAAAAATGCAGATTTCTCCCTCTCCTGGGATTCTGATTCTATAAATCTGGGTTAGGACCCAGGAATGTGCATTTTATCACCCAGGCCAGGAATTGATGCAAAGACTGAGGAAAGCAGATGAGGGTCTGTCGGACAGCAGGAGGGCCTTCGTGGGGTCCTCACTAGGTCTGGATACTGGGGGAATTCCAGGAGGAATCGGCTGAAAATGAGTGGTAAAGGGCACAGAATTGAATGCCAGCCTCACCCTCATCTCAGGCCGATTTCTGTCAGGGAGGAGGTGTGAAGGTAGAACAATCTGGTGAGAGAAGGGAACAGGACCCTCCTGGTTAGAAGGGGTGGGTGGGAGGGTCTGTTGTGTTTCCTTCAGTGACGTCGGTGGAGAGGAGCATCTTGCTATAGTGTTCATATTTGTTTATTCATTACTTTCCTTCCCCTCTGGGCTAAGTTTATCAGGCAGAAACACAGTCATGGGTGTATGGGCCTGTATTGTAGAAGATGCTAGACCCGTTGTGCCCTGTAGTACAGAAGCCACCAGCCACCATGGTTATTTAAGTTGAAATGAAAAACTGAGTTCCTTAGCTGTACTAGCCCCGTTTCAAGTGCTGGACAGCCACATGTGGTCCGTGGCTACCATATGGGACAGCACAGGTACAGAACCATTCCGTCATCACAGACAGTTCAGCTGCACAGCACTGTTCTAGCGAGTAGAGAAGGACGCAGTGAAAGGTGGTCCAGAGGGTGGGGAAGTCTGAGCATGGGTCAAGAGCAGAGGGTCTCCATCACGTGATGGGTTGTAAGTACAAATAAATCATTCGGGAGACCCAAAGTTTAAGCCTTTACCCTTGCTCCTTCCCTTTCCCTGCCCCAAACTTCTACCTTTTCCGTTTCAGAGGGGGATCCGGTATTAACCACATGCCGTGTTTTGGTTCTCCTGTGTTTTTAATTCCTTTTCGGTTTTAGAGAATATCTGCAAAAACATTTTCCGCTAAACAATTCCGTATCTCATTTGTGCTCCACATCACAGAACCGTGTTACTGCAGGTATATTTTGCATGAATGCATTTGCATAATGTTTCCTCCATTTATCTTGATAATATTCTTTTCTGTTTTGCAAATAAGAGTTCTGGGTGAGAAAGAATTGAGCTGTTAATTTATAGTTCATTTATCTATTAAGTTCCCTTCCTTTTCCTTTCCTTTTCATATACTTTTGACTTTTAAACTAAGCAAAACCAGAGAAGGGTTCACAGTGTGGGAGTCCCGCAGTGTGTTACAAGTCAAAGAGTAAATTAACCAAATTCAATTTTTTAAATAGGTGTGGAGGAAAACATGACCGAAACAGATGCCTTCTATATGAGGTAAAAACGTGCTCTTGCCTGACAAACGTCTCTTCCTTTGCTAGTCAAGATCAGTCTGTAAGAAGCAAGAATGGCCCCGGGGAAGAAGCAGAGCGGAGAATGGCGAGTGTTAGCGCGCCGGGAGAGCTAACTTGTAGAGCCTCTGGTTGGCTGCTGCCCCTGGTCGAGGTTCAGGACCTACAGTGATGTCCAAAATACTTAGCAACGGGTGTGGCATGGGCCCTGGAGCCAGAGCCGGGCCTGGGCGGGCTGCTGTCCCTGGTTCCTGGAGAAAAGACATCCCTGGGGTGACTGGGGGTGGGGAGCTCCAGGTAGCTGCTATTTACCAATCAGCACAGAAGTATTTCTGTCAGGCTTTCCCAGTGCACACCAGTATCATGTCACCCTGGCAAAGGAAGAGGAAACAGGAGCCCTCTGTCTACCCTACCCATTGATCTTGGGCTTGGAGGAGCTCATTATTTAATATGACATAGTGATTGTTGTTTATAAACTTTTTGTTAACAGTGAAACATTTGATCCGGCAGAAAAGTACAAAATGGACCACAAGAGGAGAGGAATCGCTTTAATCTTCAATCATGAGAGGTTCTCCTGGCGTTTAACACTGCCAGAAAGGCGGGGCACCAGCGCAGACAGAGACAATCTTAGGCGCAGGTAATAGTTGTGGTTTTTTTTTTTTTAATGTTTATATTTGAAAGTGAGCGGGGTAGGGGCAGAGAGGGAGAGAGAGAATCCCAAGTAGGCTCTGTGCTGTCAGCACAAAGCCCAGTGTGGGGCTCGAACTCACAAACCATGAGATCATGACATGAGCTGAAATCAAGAGTGGCTTAAGTGACTGAGCCACCCCAGGTGCCCCACAGGTGCTAGTTTTATCCACACGTCAAGATGATGACCTATTTAATAAAATGACACTCACCAAAACGTGTCCACACTGATGAAATAGAGTATCAGGATGAGCCTCATTTGGGCACAGCATCCCTTGAGAACTTGCCTGAATTTTCTTCCCAACCTTGTTCTATTAGATGTAAGCAGGCTTTGAATCGTTACATATATATTTACATTGCTGTATCCTAACTTGAATCAGCTTTCAGTATGAGTAAATCCTTTCCTGCTGTGGGTGAGCAAGGAGAACTATCATTGTCATATTTCACTTTTTCTTCCCCCCCGCAAAGAAAAGTCAACTTAGAGGTCATAAAAACACGTATAGATTCCTCAGGGAAATAGGGGTATATGACGACTTTGAGCAGCTCATAAGCTAATACCCAGTTTGTCACCAGGTTTTCAGAGCTAGGATTTGAAGTGAAATGCTTTAATGATCTGAAAGCAGAGGAGCTCCTGCTCACAATCCATGAGGGTAAGTAGTTTTCCTGTTTGTCTTCTGAGGGGATGGATTGCTTCAGTGACCCTCTCTAGAATCCAGATAATTAACCATGCTGGAAAAATGTCTGACCAACTACTTTAGCATGGGTTACAGGTTTCGGTTGTGCCTCTTTGCTTATATGTTACTACTGGATTCAGAGACTCTTCCACAGGATTTTGCCTCTGAATTTATATGTAGCATACCACCCGCTAACAGGCTGTCATTCCAGAAATGAATGAATCAAGTTTAAACTGCGAACACTACAGATGCTGGGCAGTCAGGTGTTAATTGACTCCTTCCATACCCAGGTTTTTTTACTGGCTTCAACAAATTGTGGATTTACAAAACAAACAAAAACTGGATTTATATATATTGTCTCTAAATTTCTGCATCACTTTGCAGTAGGTATTTTAACAACTTACGTTTATAATAATTACTGCACACTGTGGATTTTCAAGTCATTTGCCAATGGACTATTATAATATTTACATAATTATTTAAACCTCAGAGCTTTTTAAAAATTGAGGTATAAATGATATGGAACATTGTATTAGTTTCAGATATACAACATAATGATTCAGTATTTGTATACATTGTAAAATGGTCAGTCACCACAGTGTCTGGTTACCATACAGAGGTACAGAAAAGCTTTTTTTCTTTTTTTTTAAATTCTTTTAAAATGTTTATTTATTTTTGAGACCGAGAGAGAGCATGAATGGGGGAGGGTCAGAGAGAGAGGGAGACACAGAATCGGAAACAAGCTCCAGGCTCTGAGCTGTCAGCACAGAGCCCGACGCAGGGCTCGAACTCCTGGACCGTGAGATCATGATCTGAGGTGAAGTCAGATGCTTAACCGACTGAGCCACCCAGGTGCCCTGAAAAGTTTTTTTGTGTGTGTGATAAAGACTTTAAAAATTTACTTAGCAACTTTCAGATATGCAATACAGTATTCTTATAGGTGATATGCTGTACATTATATCCCCATGACTTACTGTATAATTGGAAGTCTGTACCTTTTAACCCACTTCACCCTCACCCACCCACCAGCAACCACCCATCTGTTCTCTTTATCAGTAAGTTTGTTTTTTAAACTCCACATATAAGTGAGATTATATAGTATAAGTCTTTCTTGAATTTATTTCATTTAGCATAATGACCTCAAGATCCATCCATGTTGTTGCAAAGGCCAAGATTTCCTTTTTTATGGCTGAATAATATTCTTGCGTGTGTATCTCTATATATGGAAAGGTAGATATCTGTCTATGTATATAATTTTCTTCATCCATTCATTGATGAACACTTAGGTTGTTTTCATATCTTGGCTGTTGTGCTCCAATAAACAACGGGGCTGCAGGTATCTTCCCAAATTAGTGTTTTCATAAATACCCAGAAGTGGAATTGTTGGATCGTTTTTAATTTTTTGAGGCACCTCCATACAAGACTTCTTTAATCTGTAAGTCACTTTAATTTTAACTAGCTCCTTACCAGGTTTTCTACTTCGCTTACTCATCCGCTTTGGAGGACATGAGTCTCATGTCTTAATATTCTTTGGAAGCTGTAAGTGCTACAGACATGATGAAGCTGCTGCATTCACTGGAGGGGCAGCAGAGCACAGCAGTTGCTAAGTGGTAGTTGCTGGGTCTTCCCAGTCTGCTCTGAGAAGCTCTCTGCTAATTCAGAGAAACTTTTATTGATGCCACAGCAATCCCATTATATTTTCCGTGTCATTATTCTGTATTGTAGAAAAGTTAATGGAATTCGTTTAAACTCTTTGAACTTTTAACAGGTTGTTAAAAATCAGATACGGTATGATGTAAATTTTCCTTTGATTAAAGACTAAGACCTTACATTCTCATTATGTACTCTTTACATTTAGTATAATACATTTTCCTCTTCCATCATATGTAACTTTAGTATTAGTAAATTCTCTTTCTCTATGTAGATAGTAAACATCTTATCTTCATTTCTGTATGAACTTTTTTGGCCCCTTATAGCATCATCTTCTAGCCACATAGATGCCGATTGCTTTTTATGTGTTTTCCTGAGTCATGGCGAGGGCAGTCACATTTATGCACAAGATACCAAGATTGAAATTCAGACTTTGACTGGCTTATTCAAAGGAGACAAATGTCAGAGCCTAGTTGGAAAACCCAAGATATTTATTATTCAGGTAAGACTGATTATGGTACAATCTAACTATGAAGTCCATGGTTCTGTACATGTGATTCTAGCTTTATTTTTATTTGTTAAGATTTATTTTTGGGAGAGTGCAAGCAGGGGAGGGGCAGTGAGAGGGGGACAGAAGATCTGAAGTGGGCTCTGTGCTGACAGCAGACAGCCCAGTGTGGGACTCAAACTCAAGAATAACGAGATCATGACCTGAGCTGAAGTTGGACGTTCACAACTGAGCCACCCAGGTGCCCCATATACATGTAATTATAAAGAGCACCAGCCAATTTTGAAAGTAACTTTCTCCAGTAACTGGAAAGGCCCCTTTGGCCTCCTAGCCAATCAGAGTTGCAATTAGTAGTAGTTCCTTCTTAACAAGGAATAAATATTTTCAGTTTCTGGGGCGCCTGGGTGGCTCAGTCAGGTAAGTGTCCAACTTCAGCTCAGGTCATGATATTGTGGTTTGTGAGTTTGAGCCCCACTGGGCTCTGTGCTAACAGCTCAGAGCCTGGAGCCTGCCTTGGATTCTGTGTCTCCCTCTCCGTGCCCTTCCCCCGCTCATGCTCTTTCTCTCTCAAAAATAAACATTAAAATTTTTTTTTTGACTTGGGTTGACATTTGAAAGGACTCAAAATGGTGGCTCAGTCGGTTGAACGTCTGACTTCAGCTCAGGTCATGATCTCGCAGTCTGTGAGTTCGAGCCCCGCGTCGGGCTCTGTGCTGTCAATTCAGAGCCTGGAGCCTGCTTCGGATTCTGTGTCTCCCTCTCTCTCTGCCCCTTCTCCCCCCAATCAAAAAAATGTTAAAAATTTTTGAAAGGACTCCAAATAACTAATGTGCTACCCTCTGGCCTGGCCCAGTGTCAGGTGCAGCCGTCAGTGAAGGGGTCTCTGACTGAAGAGCACCAGGCCTGGAGGCCAGTGAGCAGAACGCAGGCAGAGTTCCTGATCTAGCTTGCTTCATCCTTCCACCTTTTTCCTTCAAGCTGGTATTAGGGATGAAGACAATTTTTGGCCCAAATAACCTCACTCACCACATCAATAAGGAGTTCGAACAAAGGAGAATTCCTGATGTCCCAGTGCTGCAATTCTGTATTTCCATAAATGGCATGGAGGGCATGGCCACATTCAACCTGCCAGAACACCTTGAGGGAAGCGAGCAGGGGCACCTATAAGAAATTAAGGATGATCGTGTTTCTTGTTGGGAACTGCATTAAAGTATCCGTCACATGCAGTTGGGAGTTAACAGCTCTACATGCAGCCTGGCTAGGCTGGAGAAATAAATTTGAGAGTTAACGAGATGAATGACAGTGGCAGCCACGGGAGTGGATGAGTTTACCCACGCCAAGCATAGCTTGAGAAGTGAGTGCAAAACAGCCCTGAGGGACGCCACGGAGGAATGAGCAGAGGAGAGACACTGAGGGGGATGGCCCAGAGAATGGGGGGGTGGGGGGAGTTCAGGGAAAAAGGGAGTGGCCAGCACTGTCAGAGACACAAAGTGGCGAGCCGCTGTGGGGGGATGGCCACAAAGGAAGAAAATATTTTGCCAAGTTACTTCTCTCTGCCTCCAGTTCTTCATCTGTGAAAGGGGGGTATAAGAGCACTGCCTCACGGGCTGGTTGTGAGGATAAAACAGCGTGGCCTAACAAGCACTTAGAACAGTGCCGAACACCTGCAAGTCCTCAATAGGCTGGCTCTTTTTCTTACTGCAACTGATTGGGCAAGTAATGGCATCAAGTTCTAGGTGTTCGGTGTAGGAAGACTGAAAAATAAGGTCTGAAAATAAGCTTGGTAATACGAAGTTAAGATTAAAATCTCCCTGCAAAAATGGAATATCGGAGATCTTCTATTTATCAGATAACTCTGAAATCACTCTGGGCTTTTTTTCTTTACAAAAACCCATTTCAGAACGAGGGATGCACTTACCACAACCAAATCTTACCAGGTCACTGGATGAAGTTCACTAGGTCTGCCAGAACAAAGTACAGACCGGGTGGCTTAAACAACAGAAATTTTCTTAACGGTTCTGGAGGTTAGAAATCTGAGATCAAGGTGCCCGTTCTCCTTGGCCTGGAGGTGGCTGCCTTTTTTCCTCTGTGCATCTCTGTGTCCTGATCTCTTATAGACCACTAGTTATAAAGATCATTGTAGACCTCAATTTTACCTTTTTTAAAGGCCATATATCCAAATACAGTCACATTTGAGATCCTGAGGGACAGGACTTCTGCATACAAATGGGAAGGGGTGACAAAATTCAGCCCATAATAGGCGTTTAAGAGTAGAAATTAACGTTAGCCTTTGTGTGAAAATTAATGGCTAAGAATTTGAGACCTCACTATACAGTGTAAGCGAAAGGAAAAGAGGTCTTCTCAGGTCAGGTGGCGGCGTCCTTTTAGCCCTGCTTTGACAATGTATTGCAGCAGCTAGGCAACCACCACCCTATCTGGGCGTGTATTCCCTGATTCAACAGAAATGCTGGGCAAATACTGTAGCTTTTCAAAGAAGGGGTGGGTCTGGTGCTGTGGTGTGGTTACTTCGTAAGAAACTCAAAACCAGAGGCTTTCTCCTCCACACTGTACCTTTCAATCAACACAGTCTGGTGTACGGTTGAGCATGACAATTTAAAAAAATATATATTGTAACGTTTATTTTTGAGAGAGAACACGAGTGGGGGAGGGGCAGAGAGAGAGAGCGAGACACAGACACAGACTCCAAAGCAGGCTCCAGGCTCCGAGCTGTCGGCACAGAGCCTGATGCAGGGCTTGAACTCACAAGCAGTGAGATCATGCCCTGAGCTGAAGTCGGACACCAACCAACTGAGCAAGCCACCCAGGGGCCCCGAGAATGCCAGTTTTTTAAAGGCCTTAATTAAAAGGGAGCTTGGGTGGCTCAGTCAGTTAAAAGTGTCTGACTCTTGATTTTGGCTCAGGTCATGATCTCACGGTGCATGAGACAGCCCCGACTCTGGCTGACAGTATGGAGCTTGCTTGAGATTCTCTCCCTCTCTCTCTCTGACCCTCCCCGGCTCATGCTCTCTCAAGCATTTAAAAAAAAAAAAAAAAAAATGAGTAGGGAAAAACTGTCAGGTGAATTTGCTCTAAAACTTGACTGCATGCTTTTTGAAGTTTTATAAAGTAGCTTCTGTTGATGTTAAGATGTGCTCAGTTATACATTCACTGTAAACATTAAGCCGTGGAAAGAAAAGACTAGGTTAGAAAAGGAAATGGTTTTCCTCCTTGTCTCGTAGGCATGTCGGGGAGACCAGCATGATGTGCCAGTCATTCCTCTGGACGTAGTGGATCATCAAAAAAACATGCTGGATGTCAACATAACCCAGGTGGATGCGGCCTCAGTTTCCACACTGCCTGCTGGAGCAGACTTTCTCATGTGTTACTCAGTTGCAGAAGGTGGGTGTGTGTTTAGTACAAACAGAATTGGTTTCCTGACTTGAGTTCCATTAGTTTCACCTCACCTTGACTAGAGAGACTGGTATTTATCTGATCAAGGTGATTTGATCGTGAAGTTCACATCTTCGGTCACATCTTCGGCACAGGGTGATACATGAAGTGTAAAGTCACTTCTAGAAAAGTCATTCCTGAGAACTAGGTTTAAGCTACAAGTTACATTCAATAATTGGTAGTAGGCTGCTAACATTCATTTTGATAGTGTTGTAATAATATTCACAGAAAGCGTTGTTGAAACTCCTGTGATGACCGTTGTTCTTTGTGCAGTAAGCTGTGTTTTTCTTTCTAATCTCTTGTGTTAAAATCACTGCCCGGATGGGGCGCCTGGGTGGCGCAGTCGGTTAAGCGTCCGATTTCAGCCGGGTCACGATCTCGCGGTCCGTGAGTTCGAGCCCCGCGTCAGGCTCTGGGCTGATGGCTCGGAGCCTGGAGCCTGTTTCCAATTCTGTGTCTCCCTCTCTCTCTGCCCCTCCCCCGTTCATGCTCTGTCTCTGTCCCAAAAATAAATAAAAAACATTTAAAAAAAAAAAAAAAAAAAAATCACTGCCCGGCAAGTATTTTCTTGGGAATTCTTAGGAAATGGAGGAAATTATATAGAGCGAACCTCATTTTTATAAAACTATATAAATTAATCCCTTTTCTCATAACAGTCAACCAAGAAAAATTTTAAAGCTGTCATTGACACGTCCTAGTCTTCAAGAATTTTTGAGAACTTACACTTACTTCTGTAATGGTGAATTAGAAAGGTGTTTTTCAGTCACCATAACTGAAAGCCAGAGAAACTTCAGTGCCCTTTTTGCTCCTATCATTTAGGTTATTATTCTCATCGGGAAACTGTGAATGGCTCATGGTACATTCAGGATTTGTGTGAGATGCTGGGAAAATTTGGCTCCTCCTTAGAGTTCACAGAGCTCCTCACCCTGGTGAACAGGAAAGTTTCTCAGCGCCGAGTGGACTTTTGCAAAGACCCAACTGCAATTGGAAAGAAGCAGGTTCCCTGCTTTGCCTCAATGCTTACTAAGAAGCTGTATTTCTTTCCAAAATCCAAATGATAGGAATAATTGTGTTTTATATGTATCTTGTCTATATTCAAAACAGATTTTTTTGTCCTTTTATATAAATATCACTAAGGTGGAAGCTTATGGTATAGCAGTTTAAAATGTTTTAAGGTTTAATGAGAAAATAGTTCATGTTGGTATTAGACATGCTGATATTAGATGAAAGGGTTTGATATATATGAAATGAAATCCTCAGGGAATTACTATAAATAAAAATACACAAACATTTGTAATACTTGATTTTTATAGTAAATCTCAAGCTTACTCAAAAATATCTGGAAGATTTAAATTTGTATTCTGTGTTTTTATAAAAGTTTTATCATGTTTTTAAAGGTTTTTGAAACCCAGAAACTAGTTGTTTCCCCTTAATAAAATATTTGAAATCCATGTTTTAATTTTTCTAATTCACATTCTTTCTTACTCATTTGTATAATTCAGAGTACTCTTGTACTTGGTCATACAAATTCATCTACATATGAATTATCACTTTTTGTATAGGTTTCAACTCTCACTTAAAAAAGCCTTTATGGAAAGATATATACCATGATGATGGACTGGAAGAATTAATATTGTTAGAATGTCCATAGTGCCTAAACGATCTACAGATTCAATGTAATCCCTATCAAAATACTAATGACATTTTCATAGAACTAGAACAAAGAATCCTAAATCCAATAGATGGTATTGGGAAAAATGGACAGCTACATGCGAAAGAATGAAACTGGGCCATATATAAAAATAAAATCAAAGTAGTTTGAAGACTTGAATGTGAGAACTGAAATCATAAAACTAGGAAGAGAATATAAGAAAAATGTAGGTAAGCTCTTGGGACACTGGACTGAGCACCGGCCCTCAGACAAGGACAACAAAAGCAAAAATAAACAGAACTATAAAAGCTTTTACACAACAAAGGAAACCAACAAAACTTTTTAAAAAGGCAACCTAGTGAATGGAAGAAGATATTTATAAATCACATATCTGATAAAGGATTAATATTGAAATTAATATTGAAACTATATAAGAACTCATTCAATTCAACACACACGTACACACAAAACCCCAATCTGAGTAAAAAATGGACACAGGACCTGAATAGACATTTTTCCAAAGAAGTCCTACAAATGGCCAATAGGCACATGAAAAAGATGCTCAACATCACTTATCAGGGAGATGCAAATCAAAACCAATAATGAGGTATTACCTCACACCAGTCAGCATAGCTAGTATGGAACATATGAGTAGGATCTAAGTAAATATTAGTTCAGATGAAACATTTCAGATAACATCTTATAATCTTAAACTATATTTAATGATAAAGATCTTCCAATTATGATGTATTTAAAAATAAATTAATGACATGACGATTCTAAAGGAAACCTAAGAAGGGAAGCGAATGCCACACACAGAGACCACTCCTCTGCAGGAGAATGAACACAACCCAGACGGACAAGGACTCTTAGCTCAAGTACCTAACTACAGTGGCAGCTGCTCGGACTCTGATGGGCGCGTCCAAGCTCCTCCCCGCATTAATCCCCGACAAGTCACGCGAATCCACAAACCAAAAATCTCAAGTGAGAACTTCAAAGAATACCTATGTTCACATTTTTTTTTTATTAACAAAAGAGATTGAAACGATCAAATCCAAAGGAACTAAGGGACTCAAAGTTCCAGTTTCTAAGTTGCAGAATCAACACATACTGGAAAAATTTTAATAACATTTAGAAATGTAAGATTAATTCTTTTCATTGACTTTCTCTCCTTGCATTCGCAAACAGCGAGTGGCGCACCTGTTTCAGGGATTCCGTAGCCTGTCAATGGGAAAAAGAAAAAGTACATGATCAGAGAGAATGAGAAACAGGGCATTACTGCATGAGAGGAGTACATGTATATGTAAATTTAGTGTATCCTTAGCTTAATAAACATTTATAATGACTAGTGGCAAATGTCTACAGTATTTCAGTGAATAGGGACCCTTTAGAAAAGAGGAACTTAAGGTTTTGATACATCCTTCAAGTTCTTATGTTCATTGTCCCTTTATAATGGTTTTTCTGTTTCTTATCTGAAAAGAAAACCACTTTGTGACCTATCAATCTCCCTTTTTCCTCAACTTTATTACCTAAAAAAAATATTTCACAGGTACTACTCTAAATCTTAAGTGCCCACTGCCATGAACTAGTTGGAAGAACATCCCTTAGGCTTCTTGGATTAGATCATTCAAATGTAAGACTGTACACTAAATAAAAATAAAATCGTTGTATTTTTCCCAAGTAGTGATTTTACAGAATTAAAAAAAATTTTGCTTATTTATTTTGAGAGAGAGACAGAAAGTTGGGAGGAGCAGAGATGGAGGGTGAGAGAATCCCAAGCAGGCTCTGCACTGCCAACACAGAGCCCAACGCGGGGCTCGAACTCACGAACCGTGAGATCGTGACCTGAGCCCAAACCAAGAGTCAGACGCTTACCGACTCTTGGTAAGAGTCAGACGCTTATCGATCTCAGCTTGGGTCACGATCTTACGGTTCGTGAGTCCGAGCCCCACATGGGGTTCTGCACTGACTGCACAGAGCCTGCTTCGGATTGTGTCTCTCCTCCTCTCTGCCCCTCCCCGGCTTGTGCATGCACCCTCTCAAAATAAAGACATAAAAAAATTATTTAAAGGTTATCTCCAATTCTTGACTTACAAATTTAATTCCAGGAATATCCATATCTATCTAGCGATCTATATATATCTACATAGATATATATAGATCGATAGATCTATATTTTTTAATTTGAGGGATGAGTAGTTTAGAAGGTACAGATAACAAGAGATATTATGAATACTGGCTATTAAATGAGCATGCACTGAGCAATGGGAAGAGATTTTTACCAAAACTTTTCCTCTAAAATTACTAAGAAAAATTAAAAATCTAGTAAACATGTTGAAAGCTACCATCCGAACAAAACTAAGGAGTCTGCTGGTAGGCCAGAGATAAAAGCTGCCTCAGACACGTATTGTGTGGAAGACTTAAAAGTACAGGCTCCAGGGGCGCCTGGGTGGCGCAGTCGGTTGGGCGTCCGACTTCAGCCAGGTCACGATCTCGCGGTCCGTGAGTTCGAGCCCCGCGTCAGGCTCTGGGCTGATGGCTCGGAGCCTGGAGCCTGTTTCCGATTCTGTGTCTCCCTCTCTCTCTGCCCCTCCCCCGTTCATGCTCTGTCTCTCTCTGTCCCAAAAATAAATAAAAAACATTGAAAAAAAAATTAAAAAAAAAAAAAAAAAGTACAGGCTCCAGTGTCAAACTTCTGGATTCATACCTTGGTTTCCCCAC
This sequence comes from Neofelis nebulosa, assembly GCF_028018385.1. Lineage (NCBI taxonomy): Eukaryota > Metazoa > Chordata > Mammalia > Carnivora > Felidae > Neofelis > Neofelis nebulosa. Next base: position 115,019,968 of record NC_080784.1, read on the forward strand.
TTTCTAACAGTGTATACCTGGGCAAGTAACTAAGCACCTCTGTTTTCTCACCGGAAAGATGGAAAAGATGAAAGGACGAATACCATATTGAATCTTCCATTTTTAAGGAGAAGAAGCTTTTTTTTACAAGTGCCTCAAAAAGCTTAAAATTCTTTATCAGTCTTCGCCTTCCTAAAAGTCTACTTTCTTTTATGGTCTTGAAAGTTGAGCTTGATATTAGACTGTTTTCTTTAAAAACACACACTCAGGGGCGCCTGGGTGGCTCAGTCGGTTAAGCGTCCGACTTCAGCTCAGGTCACGATCTCACGGTCTGTGAGTTCGAGCCCCGCGTCAGGCTCTGGGCTGATGGCTCAGAGCCTGGAGCCTGCTTCTGATTCTGTGTCTCCCTCTCTCTCTGCCCCTGCCCCGTTCATGCTCTGTCTCTCTCTGTCACAAAAATAAACGTTAAAAAAAATTAAAAATAAAATAAAATCAAAACACACACTCAGAGAATGAACAGAAATAACACCGCTATTGAAAACTATTATTTTACTATCTCAAAGTCATTTAAGACACTTCCCCATACCCATACCCATTAAAAGCTATCCTCATATAGAATACAGGAGTCGAGAACAAAACCGTAGGATGTGAAATCAGCATCATGCTTGTCAACATTTTCACTGAGCAAAGCATGATACACAGAAGTCTACTGAGGACCAAGATTTAACTTGTATTTCCCCCATACTAAGTTCCGGCTCCCAAATAAGACCAGCTAGAAGATGTTGTATCTGCATTAAAGTACCTTAGCAAGATCTTCTTTTAACTTGTTGTACTGCACCACATCAAAATGCTGTTGCTTTGATTTCTTATGGAAGAAGTGAAGAAACTGCCTACTCTTAACAGCTGAGTAAGTATAATCCTAAAAGGAAAAACAAAAAAAGAACATGTTTTAAACATGTTTTAAATGAACATAATGTCTCTGCAAGAAAGATACTTGCCTTAGCAACACTAAAGCAAAAGGCGGCAGATGAGTAAAATATTTGCAGTGGCCAACAGAGCAAGCATAAGGCAACACGAGTAAAACATTTTGTCTTGCTCGGGATCAGCTGCTGCTTTCAAAAGCAAGCAAGCTGAGAAGAGAAATCACACATATTGGGATAGAAAGGAGCAAAAGAAAACTGTTTTGGCAAAATAGTCATGTAATAAAGCTAAAGTTACTGAATGTTTTTGCAATACATATTCAATTTTATTTATGAAATAAAGACAGAGAAAAAAAATTGATGTGTTTATCTCAATAGAGAAATTTGTGGGGGAGCCTGGGTGGCTCAGTCAGTTAAGTGTCCGACTCTTGATTTCAGCTCAGGTCATGATCTCACAGTTTGTGAGTTCGAGCCCCGCATCGGGCTCTGTGCTGACGGCTGGAGCCTGCTTTGGATTCTCTCTTTCCCTCTCTTTCTCTGCCCCTCCCCTGCTCCCTCCCTCTCTCTCAAAATAAATCAACTTAAAAAAAAAAAAAAAAAGAAATTTGTGGGCTGTACTATTTCTCTATAGAGGTTATAGTTTCTCCATGCTGTATATAAATCTCTATTCTCATGAAAAGCAACAAAATTTATCAGCTTATAAAAACTCAGAGAGCAATTCAGTAAATAAAAAGGATTTATCACTCATTATTTGAGTTGCAGAAAAAATTATTTGCAAAACATGTCCTAAACTTAACCATTTTCCTAACAAACTACTCACCTGTCGAGTGACTATAAAGTATGCAAAAAAGACCATGGAATTTGCAAATGTGATGAAGTATGTCACTGGTTCCATAATATCCCAGGAGTACACCCACCAAGTGAGCCAGGCCAACGCCCCGCCCTGAACGGATAGCAATGCTAATCCAGCCCACAAAAGTCCACTGGTTTTGGCTTCTGAGCGAGCTTCGATTCCAGCCTTTATCTGAAGGGGAAAAACGGCTTAGTTCAATTTACAGTGCACCAACGTAAGTGGAAATAAAAGCAGAAGGAACAAAAGTAAAATAGTATGTATCTGCACCACTTTAAAGAGGTCTGATTTAGGAACAGGTTATGAAACATACACATTAATGAGTGATCACTTATTTCTAAATCAGCTCATTAATGAGTCACTTTTTAAATTATAAAGGTAATACCTACTTGTGGGGGGAGAAATTAAAAAGTATAGAAGGGTATACGACGAAAAACTCAAGACGTTCTCCTCTGAAACCTAAAATTACATGCCTATTTTCTCTGACCCAGCAATTTCACTTCTAGGAATGCAGCTTATAGATATACTTGTGCACACATGGTTCATTACAGATCCTTAAGGGTAAAAGAGTGACAATGATCCATATATCTATATATCCAAGCTATTATGTAGCCATAGTGAGGAAGCTCTCCATGTACATAGATGGAGATCTTTCCAGGATACACCGTTAGTGAAAAAAGGGAAGAAAAATATGTAATAGCATATGCCCTTTTCTGAAGAAAGGAACAAGATAATTTATTTGTCCTTGTGGATATACAGATAAAGGAAATCTAAAATGACTCATGGGTGGGGGGATATGCTAGGAGGAGGAAAACCTCCCGCTGGTCACCTTTTTAGATTTTTAAATCTTGATACAATATATCACCAACTTTTTAAAAAATAAAAACGTGGGTACATAATCCAACAAATAAAAAGTCTCTCTGCCAACCCCTCAATACATGGGCACATGTATCTTAGAGGACACATTTAAAAGTTTCTTTTATTTCCAGAAACTTCCTATTCAGATACAAAGATACACAGCCACCCACCCATTTTTAAAAATCGCAAGTGGGAGCCAAGGTTTAAAAAATGCAGTTTCTTCCCTTAAGTTAAAACGTACAGACTCCTGCCTGTTCTTCCCCCAAAAGTTATTTTTTCTCCACCAGTGAGTACCTTCAGATGTGAGGAGGCCATCGCTAACCTCTGGCTGTAAATCTGTTAAGCAGAGCTGCGGCCCTGGGCCTATTCGCCTCCGAAAAGAAACTGGTGGTGCTCCAGCTAGTGCATCCCCGCACACACTCTACTCATTTACAGAGACACCGGGGCCTTGGAGAGGAAGCACAGCACAGAGTTAAAGATGGCGGCTCTAGCCGGGCCACCGGAGTTCCTGTTCCGGCTGTGCCATGTGTCTGCCGCGTGCGCTGGCCGCCCCAGCTTCCTCATCTCGAGAATGGCAAAGATAACACCACCAAAGGCACAGGCTCAGGAGGATCAAAGGAGAAAATGAGCATATGTGGAGCATTCGCAAAAATGCTCACGTGGCACGCACTCAATCGACTCAACCGTGATGCTTCCTAACCTGTTCAAGAGGCTGCAGCTGTCCCCTCAGGTGGTCGATTTTCTCCAGTAAATGGTGCTCTCTCTTTTTCTGAAACTCTTCTAAATGCAAAGCTGTAAACAGTCTGTGAACCAAGGACTTCACATTTTCCATGTCGGTGGCATGCTCCATACTCGGTTTTTCTGAGAAGAGACAAGGGAAACAGAGGCAGTCACCACATTTTTTCCTTCAGGGTCTCTGAGTGGAGGGAACCAAATCTGAGTGCCCGTGGCTGGCCACCTGGGCACTCCAGCTCCTAGGGAGGCATTCGGTATTGGCCTTTCTTCCCGTCTCCCGTGATTCCTTTAGTCTCTCCCACAGAAAGACAGTCTGGGATGATAAATTACCAGACGGTAGGTTTAAAATTCATTATGTTTTGGTCTTTTCTTTTTTTCTTTTGTCATACGACTTTGCTGTTTCTTTAAAAATCTTCATACAGGAAAAGTAAGGTATCCATCTACCAGAATCCAGGTGAATGCCTCACCTCAGTTTGTAACACTTTATAGTTTATGCACTCATCTCTATACCTGAGTTCAATCTAAGATCCCTCCCCTCAAGCCCCAACCATCTATCCAAGTTATTTTAGGATCCAAAGGGGAGGGGAGCTGGGGTACTAACATGTCAACAAAAGTATGATATACATTTGAAAAGTAAAGTGTACGTTTTTTTCAACAAGATGCAGATCTGAAAGGAGGTTCATACGGAGAACGAGTTTTAATAAAGTTCTTTTGCTTATAGATTTCTCTTGATCCTGCCGCCTCTGTGGATCTATAAGCTCCCACACAGCTGGGCTGTAATGCCCCTTTTCTGAGGGTTATACTTGTTCCCCAGCACTGGAAGAGAACTGGAGATGGGGGACAGGCAAGAACAAGCAGACGGACCCGCCCACCAGCAGCACACTCGAGGAGCCAGGGAGGTTTATGACCGTGGAGAGTCAGGACCAGCCCAGTGAGTCTCCAGGGCCTGCCAGCAGAGTCCTCGAGTTACTTCCCTCCCATTTCCATCCACCACCTTCAAAACTCTGTTGTGGTCTTTAATCCCTTCTACATTCCAAACTAAAGCTGCTAAGAAGAAATGAAAAGTAGAAGTTCCCTTCCAGGCTTCTGAGCTTTGCAGAACAGTCAGAGCCCTTTTGTTTTGAGGAAGAAAGTACTGACATTTAAAAGGTCTACATACAGAGGAAAGGTACAGATGGGGTACAATTCTGTCCCAAGCTGTGGAGTGTATCAGGGGCAAACAAAGCCAGACACTAGATAAAGTGACATGGATAGATTTTATTCCGTAACCACTGCAATAAGGAAGAGAGCCCAGGGTGAACTCAACTCAGTCAACTTCTATCTGTGCAGAGGTGGCTGGGCGTTTGCAGGGAGGGAGGGGAACACCAGGGGCTTATTAAGCTAGCAGAGTCCAGGAAGTGGAAATCCACAAAAACTGGGCATGGAGATGGCTGGTTAAGGTGACTAGGCCATTTGGGTTGTTGGCTGGCACTTATTCAAAAGAAAAACAAACAAAAGGCAATGTACAAGTCAGGGCAAGGCACCCACCGAGCCGGGACTGAGAGCAAGAGTCACTTCCTTGAACGTCTGCATGTCAAAGAGTAGTTTCTCGGGTCCCTGAGACAACAGTTCTGAGAGACAGAAGCTGTACACTTCCAAGGTGTAGAGAAAGGATGTATGATTCCAAGCTTTCTCAAGTTAACTGCTAGAAGAGGGAGTTCAGGGACTGATCTATCACCAGGTTTTCCCTGAACAAACGGAGTTCTCCGGGCACTGCTGCACTTTCTCATGCAAGCATCTTAAGAGGGCTGTGGTCATAATCCTAGGGATATGGCCTTAAGTTGTTAGAAACTATGCTGGTGTTTGTTCAAGTCTCTCAGGGTGGGAGGAGTGGCGGGGTATTTGGGGAGAACAGAATCGTTTGTGTAGACAATCTGCAATTTTTATAGGCCGAGCTTGAGGTCTAGTCAAGAAGAGGGCTCAGAGGAGCCTGACCAAAGTTTGATCAAAGAGAGAGTCTGTCGAAGTAACACAAAATGTTCATCTGAGTCCAATGACAAGCGACAGTCTTTCAGAAATGGCACCACAGAATTTGTATGTTGTATTACCAATTTAAACATTTCTCTGTGGCATCTCCTAACAAAAACCAAAAATGAGAGACTATTATTCTTTTCTCTTCAGAAGCTCTTTATTCCTTTTGTATGTGTCGTGAATGTGGGTTTCATTTTCATATCCTGAATTTTCAAATCCAAATTTGCTAATGCTTTAGAAAAGAAATGGAATGCAAATACACTGAAATCCCAAACTGGTAACTTTACAAACTTAATTTTCTATAAATCCAGCATAATTCCTCTATCATTTTCCTTCCAATCGTACCCACTGTGCCCCTGTTAGTTTAATTCACACGGTGAGACTGAGTAAGTCGGATTCGATGTTCAGTGAGACAGCCGGTAAGCCCGAGGGCAAAGAGATGTGGGGCACCAGGCCTCACACTTCCAAGGTCGGCCCTGCCCCCAGAGCTCAATCCCAGCAAACAGCCCCTCCAGGCAGGCAGAGGGCTCTCCTCCCAATGGGCTGGCAGGAGAGAGGCCATAATTTAGTCTACTTGGACCTAAAGTCTATGTGACATGTTGGGGTTTGCAGGAGGGAAGGTCAAGTAGAACAAAGAGATGCCCTGAAAACACTTATTTCCACTTGCGCTCTCAAATACTCAACCCAGAAGCAGCAGAAGACCTTTCAGAGTGCTGGCAACTCACTGGACATGAAATTTCCACTTTCGTATTTCTCAACTTTTGCCATCCTTCTCTCTTTGGAGTTAAATACTGCCCTGATCTTTAAAAAGAATTAACACAAGGAAGTTCACAATTGTTGAAATGACAGATTCATTTTAATTTCTCGATACTAGTTTGTATTTGCAAATCCCATAAACTTTACAAACATACAATTAAAATTTTTTTAAATATATATTTTTCTTCAACGAATCTTCAGAGAAATGGCTGACACTGATGCTGGGGTACAAGATCAGCCTAGATCATCTAGTTATACCAGAAAGCTTGAAATACAAATGGGGGTGGGGCGCCTAGGGTGCTCAGGTGCTCAGGGTGCTCAGCCTGAGGGTGGCTCAGTTGGTTAAGTGTCCCACTTTGGCTCAGGTCATGATCTCATGACTCGTGGGTTCAAGCTCCACGTAGGGGCTCTGTGCTGACAGCTCAGAGCCTGGAGCCTACTTCAAATTCTGTCTGTCTGTCTGTCTGTCTGTCTCTCTCTCTCTCAGCCCCCCCCCCCCCCACTTGTACTCTCTCTCTTTCAAAAATAAATAGACATTAAAAAAAATTTTTTTTAAATGGGGGCAAGTCACAAGGACATGGGAGCCAAGGTGTTGAAACTGTATCAGAAAATGATTAATGACAGCCAGGGCCTGTGTCCTTGTGACTTACTCTCATTTTTTTTTGTTGTTGTTAGCATTTTTTTAAAATCTAAATCCCCTCCCCCCACCTTCCCACTCTCACTGACACCTACTAATTCTTGGCTGATGCAGAATTTTGAGAATCTGGCTATAATATGATGACTTTTTGATTCCAGCAGCACTCCCACATTTACCAGTCAGCACTTAGCACTCTAACTATAAACAAGAGCCTTCCCTTATTTATTGATCTGTTTTTGTCATCTATTTATTAAAGCATAGATTTATTAATTCCCTCCTTCTGTGCTCAAGAATCTGTGGTCACAGCTTACCCAGAACAGAAGTCTCTGAAGCCAATACTGGCAGGAACACTTAAACATAATGGTAGGGGCACCTGGGTGGCTCCGTTGGTCAAGGGTCTGACTCTTGATTTTGGCTCAGGTCAGGATCTCAGGGTTGTGGAATGGAGCCCTGCATCTGGCTCTGTACTGAACATGAAACCTGCTTAAGATTCTCTCTCCCTAAGAGGAGCCCTTTTGCAACTGCTGGTGGGAATACAAACTGGTGCTACCACCACTCTGAAAAGAAATATGGAGGTTCCTCAAAAAATTAAAAATAGAACTACCCTACGACCCAGCAATTGCACTACTAAGCATTTATCCAAGGGATACAGGTGTGCTGTTTCGAAGGGGCACATGCACTCCCCCCATGTTTACAGCAGCACTATCAACAATAGCCAAAGTATGGAAAGAGCCCAAGTGTCCATCGATGGATGAGTGGATAAAAAAGATGTGGGTGTGTGTATATATATATATACACACCATATGGATAGAACTAGAGGGTATTATGCTAAGCGAAATAAGTCAGAGAAAGACAAATATATGACTTCACTCATATGAGGAATTTAAGATACAAAACAGATGAATAAGGGAAGGGAAGCAAAAATAATATAAAAACAGGGAGACAAACCATAAGAGACTTTTACATACAGAGAACAAACAGGTTTCTGGAGGAGTGTTGGGTTGGGGGGTGGGCTAAATGGGCGAGAAGCATTAAGGAGGGCACTTGTTGGGATGAACACTGGGTATTATATGTAAGTGATGAATCACTAAATTCTAGTCCTGAAACCATTATTACGCTATATGTTAACTAACTTGGATATAAATTCAAAAAATAAAAATAGAACAGTAAAAAAAAAAAAAAAAAAAAAAAAAAGATTCTCCCTCTCTAATCCCTCTCCCCACTTGAGTGCTCTCTCGAAATAAACAAACATTAAAAGAAACAACAACAAAAAAAGCCACAACTGGTGAATTACCGGAGGCTCAATGCTGACGGGTTTGAGAAATAAAAACTCACACACATTTACGAGTGTTACCTCCGGGAGCCCCACCAGGTTCCCATAGTGAAGGTCAGAGATCACACATAACCAGGTGCTCGGAGCAGGGAGAAGGCAAAAAGAAACATTCTGAAACAGCGCTGAGCACTACTCTGCCCACAGCACGGACTCTACCAGAGCCTTATCTTGCTTGGAAGAAGGGCCATGAGCCAACTCCCGCTCAATCTAGCCTTCCTTTCACACCACACATACGGAAAGGAAAAAATAAAAAGGCCAAGAAACTCTTCTGAAGGTTGCAGCGTAGGAACTGCAGCCCAATAAAATACCAGAGATTCAATCTTAAAGTTTATAGAAGGCTTCTCCACCCACCCCCAATACCTTTCTACCACGTCAACAGGGCTACAATTCTGTGCAAGGCACAGGCCCTAAGAAAGAATTCCTAGGGAAACTCAAAGGCAACAGGGAAGAGAAAAACAAGGACACTAGAAGAAACTCAAGCCTCTGATACCTCCAGCTACAGTGAATAGTAAACCATCTCTTAGCCAGAGACACGTAAAACCTCACACGAAAGACGTACATGCTTCAGTTTCTACCACCCAACACATCGTGTCTGGCTTTCAACAAAAAATTGTAAGGCAAGGTAAAAACCAAAGATATAGAAAAAAACTTTGAAAGGAACCAGAGGAAAGGTGTTCACCTTACCTACAGAAGAACAAAAATAAAAATTACATCGGACTTCTCCCAGAAACTATATAAGCAGGAAGGAAACAAAAACTTCATGTTGAAAGTGATAAAGGAAATCTTCAACTTAATGTCTTGGGCCCAATAACTTTGATGTTTACCAAGGTCAAAATAACTCGGCAAAACCTCAAAGCAAGGGCTCTATTTCTGCCCTGAGCACACATCATACATCTGCTTCGTTAAAGAAAATGAGCCGAAAAGAGCATTCTGAACACAAAAGAAAAAGGAAGAAACTTCCCTGTTTCCCCTAACATGAAAGTCCTACAGCCCCACATATACTAGAAACTTAAGGTCAACAACTTTCTGAAATGTCCTTTGTCTAATGATTGGCAACTTTTTATGTAAAAAAAACCTCAACAATGTAAATAACCCTGCACCAAACATTCTTCTGCCAGAGCTCCCTCCGCTATGTAACCCAGGCAGCTGTCCTAACTTGGACGGGAATAAAACTCTCTTCTGTTCTTTTGGAAATTCTAAAAAGGGTGTTCGTTTTGTGTAGACACGAGAAAAAACACACAAACCTGGAATTCTGTATCTCACTAAATTATCCTTCAAAAGTGAAGGAGAAATGAAGACTTTCTCAAACAAAAATTGTGAGAATTTGTTGCCAGTAGACCTACCTTGCAAGAAGTGTTAAAAGGGAAATAAGATGATATTAGGTCAGAAACCTAGATCTATACAAATAAAGGAATTCAACATTAAAGGAGGAATAAGGGAAGACAAAATTAAAATTTATTTTTCCTTTCTCTTATTAATTGATCTACCAAACAGTCCATTCAAAATAATAGCAGTAAAAATATACTCAATGATTACAGCTTATATATGAGTGAAATGAATGACAAGGGATGGGAAGAAAGAATTAGAAATACATGATTATTACAAGGTACTTGTACTGTGAAACAGTGTATCTAGTGTTACTTGAAAGTGGATTTAAGGACTCCTGGCTGGCTCAGTCTGTAGAGTGTGAAACTCGGGAGTTGTAAATTCAAGCTCCATAGTGGGGACAGAGATTACTAACAGAATAGAATAGAATAGAATAGAATAGAATAGAATAGAATAGAATAGAAAAAAGAGAAGAGGAAAGGAAAGGAAAGGAAAGGAAAGGAAAGGAAAGGAAAGGAAAGGAAAGGAAAGGAAAGGAAAGGAAAGGAAAGGAAAGGAAAGGGAAGGGAAGGAAAGGAAAGGAAAGGAAAGGAAAGGAAAGGAAAGGAAGGGGAAGGAAAGGAAGGGGAAGGAAAGGAAGGGGAAGGAAAGGAAGGGGAAGGAAAGGAAGGGGAAGGAAAGGAAGGGGAAGGAAAGGAAGGGGAAGGAATGGAAAGGGGAATGGAAAGGGGAATGGAAGGGGAAGGAAAGGAAAGGAAGAAAGAGGACTTGGATTAATTGTAAATGTATATTGCAAAATCTAGGGCAACCATTAAAAAAAGTAAAAAGGCATCACTGATATGCTACAAAGAAAATGGAATCATAAAATGCTCAATTAAAACCACAAAAGGCAGACAAAGACTGGAAGACAAAATTAAGAATAAAGGGTCAAAAAATAGACAATAAAAATATGACAGATATTAATCAAATATAGCAATAATCACTTTTAAATATCAATGGGCTAAATCACCAGTTAAAAGATTCGACTAGATTAAAAAACAAGGCCTGGGGCACCTGGGTGGCTCAGTCCATTAAGCGTCTGACTCTTGACTGTGGCTCAAGTCATGATCTCACAGTCCTGGGATCAAGCCCCTTATTGGGCTCTGCGCTAACAACACGGAGCCTGCTTGGGATTCTCTCTCTCTCCCTCTCTCCCTCCCCCACTCACGTGCATATTCTCTCTCTCTCAAAATGAACAAACATTAAATAAACATTTTTTTAAATTGAAACTTTTTTTAATGTTTACTTTGAGAGAGAGAAACAGAGCATGAGTGGGGGAGGGGCAGAGAGAGAAGGAGACACAGAATCCGAAGCAGGCTCCAGGCTCTGAGCTGTCAGCACAGAGCCCAACGCAGGGCTCAAACCCACAAACCACGAGATCATGACCTGAGCTGAAGTCGGGCACTTAACCAACTGAGCCACCCAGGCGCCCCTAAAAAATTTTTTTAAAAACAAAAACAAAGGCCCAACTACAGGTTGTCTACAAGAAATCCTCTTTAAATGTAAAGACACGTATTTCTTTTTTCTGTTTCTTTTTTCGAGAAAGAGAGACAGAGTGCGAGTGGGGAAGGGGCAGAGAGAGAGGCAGACACAGAATCCGAGGCAGGCTTCAGTCTCTGAGCTGTCAGCACAGACCCTGACGCGGGGGCTCGAATTCACGGATGGGGAGATCATGACCTGAGCTGAAGTCAGACGCCCAACCAACTGAGCCACCCAGACGACCCAAAGACGCGTATAGATTAAAAGTAAAAGGAGGAAGGAAGATATATCATGCTAACACTAATCAAAAGCAAGCTGGAAGAAAAACAACAACGGTATATTAACTTAGACTTGTTACAGTGATCATTTTGCAATATATGTAATACTAAATCATTACGCTGTACACCTGAAACTAATATATATTATAGGATACAAATTTTATATATATATTTAAATGAAACTAATATATTATAGGATATAAATTTTATATATATACATATACATGTATAAAGGAAAAAGAAAGCTGGAGTAGCTATGCTAATTTCAGACACAGCAGACTTCAGAGTAAGGAAAGTTGTCGTGGATAAAAAAGGCATTACATAATTACATAACAGAGTCACTAAGAAAACACAGCAACCCTTAACGCTTAGTAATTAACAACAAAGTGTCAAAATATGAAACTGATAGAACCACAAGGAGAAAAGAAATCCAGTAATAGTTGGAATCTTTAATACCTATTAGATATGGAGCAAACATCAAGGACACAGCTAAACTCAACAGTACTATCAATCATACAGATAGAATTAACATCTATAGACTATTTCATCCTAAAACAGAAAATACACGTTCTTCTCAAGCTCACATTGAACATTCACCAAGATAAGCCTCACTTGGGGCCACATCCAAAACAAATGCAAAAGAATATAAATCGTACAATATATGCTCTCAGACCACAACGCAATTCAAATAGAAATCAAAAAGATGGCTAGAAAATCTCAAAATATTTGGCAATTAACACACTTCTAAGTAATACACGGGTCCAAGAAAAAATAAAGAAAAATTAGACAATATTTTGAACTACATGAACATGAAAACACAACTTACCAAAATTTGTAGGATGAAACAAAGCAGTACTCAGAGGGAAATTTATAGCTCTGAATGCATATATTAGAAAAGAAGAAACACCTAAAATCACTAATCCAAAGTTTCCACTTGGAAAAAAAGCAAATGAAATGCAATGTAAGCAGAAGAAATAAGAATCAAAGCAGAAATCAATGAAATTGAGAACAGATAATCAATAAAGAAAATCAATGAAACTAAAAGCTGTATCTTTGAAGAAACCAATAAATTTGATAAAATCCTAGCCAGGCCAACAAAAAAAAGAGAAGACACAAATTACTAATATCAGAAATGAAAAATAGGACATCATTATGGATCCCAGGAACATTCAAAGGATAATAAAGGAAACTATGAATAACTCCTTGCTTGCAAAGTTAATAACCCAGATTAAATGGACCCATTCACTGAAAGACACAATCTGCCAAAACACACACAAGAACTACTAGACAATCTGAATAGGCCTGTATCTATTTTAAAATTGAATCAATAATAACCTTTAAAAATGCAAAGCACTAGGCCCAGATAGGTTCACTGGTGAATTCTACTCAAATTCTACTCAACATTTAAGTAAGAAATTATACTAATCCTCTACAATCCTTTCCAGCAGATAGAAGCAGAGGGAATAATTCCTAACTCATTCCATGTGGCAATTACCCTAATGCAAAAATCGAACAAAGACATTACAAGAACATTAAAGACCAGTATCGCTCATAAACAAAGATGCAAAAATCCTCAACAAAATATTAAGTTGAATCCAACAATGTATAAAAACAATTATACACCATGATCAAATGGGATTTATTACAGAAATGGAAAGTTGGTTCAACTTTTCAATTAAAGCAATCCATCACACCAGTAAGCTAAAGAAAAGTCACATGGTCATACCAGTAAATGCAGAAAAGCATTTGACAAAATCCAATTCCTATTCATGATGAAAACCCTAGCAAAGTAGGAATAGAGGGAGACTTCCTCAACTTGATAAAAACATCTAACATCATATTTATTGGTGACAGACTTGAAGCTTTCCTGAGAAGACCAGGAAAAAAGCAAGGGGTCTCCTCTCACTACTCTTTTCAAAATCACACTGTAAGTTCTTGCTAATGCAAGTAAATAAAAAAAAGGATATAAAAGATGAACAGATTGTGAAGAAATAAAAGTGTCTTTGTTTGCAGATGACCTGATAGTCTACATAGAAAATCTGAAAGAATCGACAAAACAAAACCGCTGGATCTAAAAAGCAATTATAGCAAAGCTGCAGGATACAAGGTTATGATATAAAAGTCAATCACTTTATATACATCAACAAGTGGAATCTGGAAATTAAAAACACATTACCATTTACATCAGCACCTAAAAAACTGAAATACTTAGGTATAAGTGTAACAAGTTATGATGAAAATCTTTATGAGGAAAACTATAAAACTCTCGTGAAAGACATCAAAGAAGAAATTAATAAATCAAGACCTATTCCACATTCACAGGAAGTAGGACTCCATACTGACACGATATTAGTTCTTCCCAACTTCATCTACACATTCAACACAGTCCCAATCAAGATCTCAGCAAGATATTTTGTGGATACCAACAAACTGATTCTAAGGTCAGAAGACCGAGAATGGCCAACTTGGTATGGAAGAAGAATAAAATCAGAGAACTGACACTCCTCGATTCCAAGGCTTACTATAAAGCTACAGGAGTCAAGACAGCATGGTATTGGTAAAAGAACAAACAGATCAATGGAATCAAATACAGAGCCCAGAAACAGACCCATATAAATATAGTCAACTGATCTCTGACCAAGGAGCAAAGGCAATACGATAGAGCAAAGGCAGTTTTTTCAACAAATGGTGCTGGAAGAACTAGACATTCACATGCAAAAACAAACAAAAAGAATCTAGATTCAGACCTTATGCCCTTCACAAAAATTAATTCAAAATGCAAAACTATACAACTCCTAGAACATTGGGGACAACCTAGATGCCTCTGGGTATGATGATGACTTTTTACATGTACCAAAGGCACAAACCATGAAAGAAATAAATGATATACTGGACTTCATTAAATTAAAACTTCTGCCCTACAAAAGACAATGCCAAGAGAATGAGAAGACAAGCTACAGACTGGGGAAAAAAATATTTGCAAAAGAGAGATCTGCTAATGAATTGTTACCCAAAATATACGAAGCAATCTTAAATCAACAATTTAAAAAATGGACAACCTGCTTTAAAAATGGGCCAAAGACTTGAACAGACACCTCACCAAAGAATACAGCAAGCATGTGAAATCGTATGCCATCAGGCAAGTCAAGTTAAAAATATAAGCTACCATCATTACACACCCAGGAGAATGGCCAAAACCCAGACATTGACAACCATAAAGGTTGTCACGGATGTGAACAGCAGGAACTCTCACTGCTGGATGGGCATGCAAAATGGTACAGCCATTTTGGAAGAAAATTTGTCAGTTTCTTACAAAACTAAACATACTTTTAACATACAATCCAGCAATCCTGTTTCTTGCTGTTTACCCAAATGAACTGAAAACTTATGTACACACAAAAACTTGCAAATGCTATATACTTACTATATGATACCCACTATAGAACATTCTTAACAAAAAAGACAAAACTATGGAGACAGTAAAAAGATTACTGGTTGCCAGAGGTTAGGGGGGAGGGAGGGATGAACAGGCAGATCACGGAGGACTTTGGGTAGTGGAATTACTCTAGATGAGACTATAATAGTGGATATATGTCATTATACATTTTTCAAAACCCAAGAGTGACCCTTAATGTCAACTATGAACTTTGAGTAATAATGATGGGCCGGTGTAGGCTCATAGACTGTAACAAATATACCACTCTGGTGCTTGATAGTGGGGAGGGCTATGGGGCAGGGGACAGAGAGAATATGGGAACTATATACTAATCTGCTCAATCTTGCCGACAAACCTAAAACTACTCTAAAAAAAACAAAAAAAAACTAAGTCTCTTTTTTTAAAAAAAGAGTTAAGCATTGTACAATACACACTTAGATTCATGATTTTCAGGCCTACTTCTAAGCCTTAATTTCAGATTAAGCATTTCAAGATCCTAAAGTGAAGTTTCAGAAGTGTAAAAACAGTCTATGAGACTAAAAGCCCTGCTGGGCAACTTCTACTGATCATTCATACCCCTGCTAGAAAACCTTAGGCATCAGTTCTCCAAAGCCTTCTTGGTCATTTGGTTAATTTAAAAGATCCTTAGGCTTACTCCCTGTAAAAGTCCCACCACTAAAGGGAAATGTTAAGACAGTTGCATAGTCGTGTTTCTTACCTTTCTTAGGGCACTGAACATCATATGTTATTTTGTTAATGACAAGTTTAAAATCATTCATTAGCAAAATTTCCATTAAAGTAGTAGCTGGAATTTCACGGCCATCTGAAAGAAAATACACAAAGCAAAATTACGTCCTTGTTTTAGAACATAAGAACCATTTTCCAACATATAGAAAAATACTAACCCAGGTCCTTACAATACAGTAGTGGACATTTTCTTTTTGGGGGGCTAATACCCAATACTGTTCCCATGGGGTGGGGGGTGGGAATCCTCCCTTCTTGTTCTACCTCTGAGTACACTAGACAGCCAGAGCAGGCAGGTGCTCCCTTTTCTCGCTGTCAGGGAAGCTGGGATCCAGGTGGATGTTCCTGGCGAGACTGTCTCTGCCAAGGTCATGTGAAGATTCAGGGGAGATGGGAACTCTTCACAGCAAAGCCAGAGCACTGGAGGTGTCATGGGGGGTGGGGGTGCAGATGAGTGGAGCCCATCAGGTGGATCTTAGGCTAACTTGGATTTTGCTCACATCCTCCCTCGGTTCCTGCCTTCTTCTGAGCCTGGCTTTCTGTCAAATGCCAATCTCCAGAGCTGACACCTTCCTCTGGTCAGCCAGAGTCCATTATCTGCTACATACAGCTGTGCCCCTGACTGGAATGTGTAAGGCACACAGGTAGCATTTAAAAGCCTACTTTTAAATTATTAGAGGCGACTGATTTGTTAAAACTAGGTGGCCAAATACACTGCCAACCATTACCACACAGGGCTCCCTGCTGTTCTAGCTGGGGAAAGGTGAATAGAGGCAAAGCTTCTAGGGGATGGGGGTGCTAGGGACGGTAATAAACATAATCAAACCTAAAGGGTAATCTGCTTGTGTGCAGTTTATTTTATGGAGTTAGAAAGTGGTAGGAAAGATTCTAACAGTAATTTCAAATATCCTAGGAACAATTCAGAAAAAAAAAAAATCTCTTGGAAAATTTTAACCTCAGCGTGCTTTGCATAACTTCTCATATAGCCTAGTTTGTATTATATTTTTGACCTTTAATGTAATCCAGGTTTAAAGAAAGCAAAAAACTGGTGCTGGGTAGGGGTTTCTCCCTTTAGAACACTCCACATAGAAGTGATATAAAGTCCAGGACATGTATCTTCTCCTAGCGTGGCATTTGCCTGGCTACATTCAACCAAAGCTATTTCAGCTACATTAATATGCATGACAACAGTAATGCTGCTTGTAAAATTGGGAAGAACCCGGCTGTCTGCCTCCAGTCTGGCTCTCTGTAGTTCTTTTGTTCTAGAAGGCAGCGAGTCAGTTTGCACCTGGGTCTGTTCCTCGAATTTGGCTGTTTGGGTTCCTGTTCATCAGCTGGGGTGACATCATTTTCCCAGGAATTGCCAAATAATTCAACCCACACTATGGGCAAAACTGTGACAAGCTTCGAACACTCTTTTCAAGCCCAAATTAAATGCAGGCAAATTCCACCCACACAGCCTCTTTATTTTTTTTTTTTTCTAAAGATCAGTAACCACCAACCATTTATGTGACTTTGCAAGTGTCATTTAAAAATTTACATTTAAATGACTTCAAACCTGCTCCTTAAAATAGGACTATAAAAAGAAATCACCTGAGTATGGTTTCTCAGTTGAAGTACTACATTATCCTTGATACTAATACAGGAACAGCAAAAGACTGATGCAAAAAAAAACACTTCGAAGGGGCTAATGATGCAGCCTTGCATTTCTCACCTATTCTTGGACAAGTATCGATTTAAACCCCAATACAGTGTTTTCACTCAGTCCAAAGAGACATTTTTCTCTAAGATCTCCAGTCTTTTCCTTTGTGTTTTATGTTTCGAAGCTACTTAGGTTTTCAGAAACAAGCTGGGTATACACGTCACTCACTGCTTTCACCTCGCTTGTATCATTCACTCACGGGGTGCTTACGGGGTACATACTACCAGGCGAGTACTGTGCTCAGTGCCCCACTGGGCTCACACCTGCCTGCTCTCAGGAGCTTAGGAAGGCAGGCGCGCTGGCCCTGTAGTGAAGGTCCACGGGTGTTCAGGGCTCCCGTGACGGTTCAGTCTAGTTCAGGGATGAAGTATTAGGTCACAGTGGCCACAGGACTAAAACCTTATTCTCTAATCCTGGTTTCATCAGGAAGAAAGCTCCCTTTCCAGTTAAATCCAAAGTCCTTACAACAGCCGATAAAAAAGCTTTCCCTAACCTGTCCCTCTGATCTTACCTCCACCCAGCTGCCTCCTTTGCAGTCACAGTGAGGCTGGCTCCCACAACGGGGCCTCTGCCAGCTGAACTTCTCCCATCTACACAGCTCCCTCTTCCCTTCCAGGTCTTCCCTCCTCTCTTCCAGGTCTTCCCTCCAGGGTGACTTAGCGGGCACCCTCCCCACCCCCGGAACCCCACCTCCCCTAGAGCATCTCCTCCCCATACCTCCCCCACAGCCCCCCACTCTGAAAGCACCTCCTGCCACAGCACACAGCCCCCCACTCTGTGAGCATCTCCCCCTCCACCACACTCCCCCACACCCCCCATTCGTGGGCACCTACCACCACACTACACTCCCCCGCTGGAGAGCACCTCCCTCCCCACCACTGTCCCTGCTCTGCTTTTGCTTGGCAATATTCATTATCTGACATACTGCATATTTTACTTCTTTATCTTTTTCTTTCTCCTCTTAAAATACAACCTCAATAAGAGCAGGAGGTTTTGTGTTTTTTGTTTTGTTTTGTTTTGTTTTTTTAATCTCTATTGTTCTTTGCCTCTGGCACCTAGCACATTGCCTGGCATATATTAGATGCTCAATCTGTTGAGTAAATAAATTCTTAATTTCTATTTTCCAACTTCTGTATCTATACCTTATTTGGTTCTGAACTTGGAGAGGGAAGAATATTTATTTCCTTTTCAAAACTGCAACAGTAATCATTAACACTTTAATAAGTTTATTCTGAGCATGTAACACTACAATAAAATAAAAATGAAAATTTGGTAATTTATCTCTATTTGCAGCCTCTGTGTCATTAAAATTTTCTCAGAAAAAACCTTGGGGCTAAGTTTATGAAATAAGTAACTAAAACGTACATTAAACTTATCCCATTAATTTTTTATTCAACAGAGTTAATTTTTTTATATCACAGATTATACAAAAATGGACACAGTAAAGGTCAACCATTTATTATATAATGAATTAAAGAATCAACTATCTAGAACAGAAACAAAACAATGGTTCAGAAGAAGAAAAAAAGACAAGTTGAAAAAATATATATATACCTGCTGTCAAGATTGCTGCAGTTTTGACACCTTTGTCTTCATTTTGTAGGTCCCGAAGGAATGAACCAACTGTTGATAACATTGGTTTGACCACAAATTGACAACGCTCTTTTCTGGATGGCAAAGTAAGGGTTATCAAGGGAAGGCCATGTCTATAATTAACGGTTATTTCTGTTAAGGAAAAAAAAGTAGGAATACAGGAATAGGTAAAATTTAGTTTTTAAAAAACAACTTTAAAATACAAGATTCTATAGGAACGCTTAAATATGGAATTCATAACCCTCTGAATTCCTGTAATAACGCACTACTATAGGGCCTTCATTATACTACAATTTACATATTCTCTAGCATTCTATAACATTTTATTATAATTGTCTGCTTAAAGTCTTGCCAGGTGAAGAGTTAAGTTCTTCAAGGCAGAAACTGTTTCTAATTCATCTATAAATCCTATGATCGATGGGGTGGGAGTTTGCCAAAAGACATCAGAGTAATACATTATGGCAGCAGAGAGGGAGGAACTGAACTAAGGGTGGGGCGGGGAGAACATGGAGGGGCATAAGAAAGTCCTTTTTGTTCAAAACCCGTATTTCTCCTTTTATTTGGAAAAATGGAAACACATTAGCGTAGGAATCAAAGAAGTGATAAGAAAGCTTACCATCAGGGGGCACCACTGTACTATAAAGATGTGATTGACTGTATTTTAGATTTCCACACAGCTTCACACACAAAACCTGTAAGAAAGATTATTTCTTCTTTTAGAAAAAGTGGGAAAGTTGAAGTAAGTGTCTTTACCAGAAGATTTTTTTTTTTTTAACCTTACGGGACCAGCATGATAAAAACTTCAGCTTCCCAGATAAACCCTTGGAGAAGCTCACTACACCTTTCTGACTGCTTTCTTGTCCCATATGGTAGGCACTAGCCACATGTGACCATTAAAATTAAAATTATCGCTAAAAATTCAGTTTCTCAGTATCTTTGCACATTTCAAGTGCTCGAGAGCTCCGTGTGCCTAGCGGCTACCATGCTAGCACCGAAACAGAACATTTCCATCATCACAGAAAGTTCTACCTGATAGAATAGCTGGTCCTAAAACATCTAAATGGCCACTTTTCTATGTTTTAGCATTGGTGCTTGTGTTTACAATTGTACTGGACCCAAAGGAAGGCCAGATGACATCATGGCGCACTATGTGCACAAAGACACTGTGGTAGTCAGTAGAAAGAAAGGGCACTGAAAAACCGGTTCACAGGCAAAAGAACCTGTTCCAGAAGAATTAGTACCATGGTCACAACATCCAGTTTTGTTTCGTTTTGTTTTTTATTGTATCACCTTGTGAAGAGTTTACTAGCAATAAGTTTTCCAGTAACTATGCAATGAAGAATTCTTTTCCAAATTGGATTTCCAACCCCTCATTTACGCGAGTCGGCACTGTTAAATCAGGTAGTTAAAAATGTGCTCACTGCTATGAAAAATGAAACAATGAGTGACTCAAATGATGTTTCCATTATGCTCAAAATCAAAACAAAGTTCTCAGTAAGTGAAACAAAACATTCAAATATATATTTCTAGTATTAGGGGTGCCTGGGTGGCTCAGCTGGTTAAGTGTCAGACTTCAGCTCGGGTCATGACCTCAGGTTCATGAGTTTGAGCCCCGTGTCGGGCTCTGCTGACAGTGAGGAGCCTGCTTCAGATTCTGTCTCCCTCTCTCTCTGGCCCTCCCCCCGCTGCATGCTCTCTCAAAAATAAACATTAAAAAAACCCAAATACATATTTCTAGTATTAAACACAACACAGCTATTAGTTACAAGATATCTGCATATTAAGACTTCATTTGAATTTTATTTCTAAAAATAATACAATGAAAAAGAAAAAAAATCTGATTATTTCTTAAAACAGATGTAGCCCTCAATGAGTAAAGATATGCAGAAGTTTCCCAAGTTTGCATACTGGATGTTGTACTACTGTTTTTTTGTTTCCTACTACTTTTAGTTAAAGTATAAGAAACTAAGAAAAATATATCCACTTGAAAACACATCACAATTCTCTACCAAAATACTTCTTTAAAAATATTTAATGATATAGAGGTGCCTGGGTGGCTCATTCGGTTAAGCTCCGACTTCGGCTCGGGTCACGACCTCACAATTCATGTGTTCGAGTCCCACGTCAGGCTCTGTGCTGACAGCTCAGAGCCTGGAGCCTGCTTCAGATTCTGTGTCTCCCTCTCTCTCTGCCCCTCCCCTGCTTGTGCTCTGTCTCTCAAAAATAAATAAATGTTAAAAAAAAAAAAAGTAATATAAATGCATTTAATGATATGATTCTCTATGTATAAAAGTCTAATAAAAATGTAGGGCATAAAAATTAAAAGCCTTTCCCTTACTTCTGCACCATCCCACAACTTCCCCCAGAGATCATCGCTGTTAGCAGTGATAAAGACTCTCTTCTTGACTAAACTTTAGTCCAGCTCCTCTAAGCCTGATGGAGCCCCATCCTTGGGCATGTCCTCTAAGAACCCAGTTTTAGCAAGAATCCTGTCAGTTTAGCCAGAATCCTCCCCCCCTCGATATCTAATCAAATTCCTCATTCCCCACAATCCCCCAGGTATTGGTATTATCTGATCATTCTAGTCAGGTTTCAGCAAGAATCCTGGTAGGTCAGTTTAGCACAGAATTACCCTATCCTGGTAACTTTCCATCCACTGCTCCTACCGCCACCTCACCTTGCTCCTTGGAAATAAATTCCCGTTTTTTTCCTTGTTGTATTCAGACTTGAGCCCATCTCTCCCCCCACTGCAAAACCCCACTGCTGTGGTCTCCCTGAATAAAGTCTACCTTACCATTCTTCCACAAGTGCCATGCATAATTTTCTAACAGTGATTTGGCATGTATCTGTCCAGACTTTTTTCTATAGATGACCACTTTTACATACTAAGTTTTATGCTAGGGTCTGTATAAAGCCAGACAGTCTATGAGTCAGGTTCCTAGATGCCAGTGATAATTCCTGATCAGGAAGTACCCATTATCACTTAATGCGCTGATGAAGTTTCTGGTCTACTATGGAGGAAATCATTTTAGAGGCAACCACTTGTCACCCAGGAAATGCTGAAAGGCAGAGCAGCCAGAGTAAAATACCAAGGCTTTCTCAAGCATGTGTATGCCTCTAAGAATCGCCTGAATAGGGGAGCCTGAGTGGCTCAGTGGGTTAAGAATCCAACTCTTTATTTCAGCTCAGGTCACGATTTCATGGCTTGTGAGATTGAGCCCTGCGTCTGGCTCTGTGCTGACAGCGTGGAGCCTGCTTGGGATTCTCCGTCTCCCTCTCTCTGCCCCTCCCCTGCTCGTGTGCTCACTTGCTCTCAAAATAAATAAACATTAAAAATTTTTAAAAAGAGCGGTGCCTGGGTGGCTCAGTTGGTTAAGCATCCAACTTCGGCTGCTTAACCGTGATCTCGCGGTTTGTGAGTTCAAGACCCGCATCGGGCTCTGTGCTGACAGCTCAGAGCCTGGAGCCTGCTTTGGGTTCTGTGTCTCCCTCTCTCTCTGCCCCTCCCCCGCTCGCACTCTGTCTCTCTCTCTCAGAAAGAAACAAACATTTTTAAAATTTTAATAAAAAAGAAAGTGTTGGCGGGAAAAATGAAAGTGAAAAAAGGAAAGAAGGAGTAAAGGAAAAAATAAGGAAGAGAGTTAAAAAAATTTTTTTTTAAAGAATCACCTGAATATTCCAATACCATCTGTTGTTAAGAAGATAGGGCTTGCTAAAAACACAGATTCCTGGACTTCACCCTGGGATTCCTGATCTAGTAGGTCTGAAGTAAGGGTGTGAAGATTATGCTCTGAGTCTGAGTAGCTGAGCTCTAGGGGACCCTCCATGGCTTTCAGGGAACTATGTGAAATTTCTGCACAAAATCATTTTGAATACCAAGTGTTTAGTGCTGGGTCAAGGGTTACTGCCTTCAAAGGACACTCAGTATCATGACAAAAGAGGACTCGGGCTTCTCTTCAGTATGTATTTTTCCTAAATATAATTCTAATCACTTTACAACCTGCTGAAAACTCCTTAGACTTCAACAGCCTATGTAAAGTAGAAAGAACAGTGGCCCTGGATGTGCAAAAACTGGGATTCTAAAGTCAATTCAGCCACTTAACAGCTGGGAGATCACAGAAGTCATAGGGCTAACTCTGCTTTAGTTTTCTCAAGGGTTAGGTGGGAATTCTCTACCTTGTAGAGCTGGTATAAAGATTAAGTGAAACAAAGTGTAAGGCACAGTTTATGAGTTCAGCAAGGGCAGTGTGGACCACCCCACCTCCACAGCTTTATCACGTACTGTTCTCTTACAGCACGAACTTAGGCCGCAGTGAAACAAGCCAAGAGTCATGGACTTATCATTAAAGTGCCTTCTTTATCCACTTCTGCCTAGCAAATCCTGTCATTCCCTCCAGGTCCAGCTCAAAAGCCATTTCTTCTTTAAATCTTCCTGCAAGGTGATGGTCTCCTGGAGAGAACACAGGCTTTGCAGTTAGAACAAGTTGGAATCCAAGCTTCAAGATATACCAGCTCCCCTGATCTTTGACAGGCAGAGGGTGCAGGAAGACATGGGTTATGAGAAAGAGGAGACAGCTCTAGTTTGAAGAGGACAGAAAGAAATCATTAATATGGGAGAAGTTTGTTTGAGCCTTCAAGTGAATGGGCGCAGACGTTAACAGAAAGAAGATATATAATGAGCATGTGTTGGGGTCAATTAACAAGATTAGGCTTTTTCTGGAGCTCTGCCATATTTTAGATTAATTATCTTTATTACTGTTAATAAAATCAAGATGCAGTTTCCATTCAAGATGGTGGTATAAATTCACACTTAAGGGACCCCTCTGTTCTATTCAAAACCATCATACATATCTCCTTGTACCAGAAACAAGACAGAAACACAATGTGACAAGCGAGGCCCAAGTGGATAGTCAGCTAGATTCCAGGTCCTATGGAAGAAAGTGTTTCAACAGAAAAATGTACCTTGTCTACAGCACACTTTTTCAAGTTAAGACACTCTGGCCCTTGTACCGGTTTGGAGCCATTCCGTAACTATCTGTAAACCACAGGTAATTAACAGATAAGTATATAAATTTCGTCCAATCTGGTAGTGATCCAATTGACTACTCACACACACCCCTAACCAGTTTTATCTCTAACTGCAATTCATTTTAAAATTATTTTTTCCATCTAATTTTGTGCACTTTTCATTCTTCCTTTTGGCTGAATATAACATCTGCCTGGTTCCTTTACTTCATAAGAGTTAAGTAAATTCTTTAATATGTGTTCATTTTTATAACTCTGTGACAGTCATATTTTTACCTTTTTTTCTGAAAATTGTAAGAAGTACCTGAGAGTTTGACTCTTTTAGGGTAGAAGGAACTAAAAGCAACCCATGGCATGCCTTCCAGTGATATTTATTTACTTATTTATTTTTTTGATAGTGAGAGGGAGCAGGGGAGGGGCAGAGGGGGAGGGAGAGAATATTAAGCAGGCTCCATGCAAAGCATGGAACCTGATGTGGGGTCTTGATCTTATGACCCTGAAATCATGACCTGAGCTGAAATCAAGAGCTGGACACTTAACTGACTGAGCCACCCAGGTGCCCTCAGCCTTCGAATAATCTAATGACTTGATCTGTGGAATCTCCAATAACGCTGCAACATTCCAGGACAGGGACGTTAAGATGGCAATTTAAGAGCCGATTCTGGGCTCTGGCCATAGGATCCCAATTTTAAGCAATGTAAAATTACTAGCCAGAAGGGGTGAGTACAGAATGAAAAATAAACTCCTAGAGTCTATAATCCAAAATTCTAATTTATGAGAAATTAAATGCTAAGAAAGAACCAACAAATTTACTTTGAAGATTAATTCCATTTATGGAAAATAAAAATGAGAGTCATGCAAAACAGACTTTAATGTAAATTATATTTAGGGTCTTCAAAGAGATAAAAGGGAGAATTAGCTTCCAGAAAAATCAACAAAAAAATTATCACACTAAACTAATAGAAATAAAACAAGAAACTATGATCAACTAATTAGAATTTCTGGAAACAGAAAAATAACTCTACATATGTGTCAGAAAGCCAGATTAATGGACTAGAAAAATATTAGACTGGATAAAATCAATAGAAAACTAATGAGCTAGGCAATATTTCACCAGGCACAGCACAGAAGGATACAGAAACTTTAAAAAGGAATTAATTTTCACACATTACTGGCAAGGATGTAAAATGGCACAACCATTCTGGAAAACCTCTGGCAGTTTTTTGGGTGACCCAACAATTCCACCCGTAGCTGTTTACCCTAGAGAAATGACAACAACCTGTACAAATGCTATTCCCTTTCCTCCCACGAGAGTGCATGCTCCCTGGGCACAGACAGGGAGGTGGTCCAGTTCATGGCTGTATGTATCCCCAGCACCTGACACACAATCTAGGGGCTCAATAAATGTTAAATAAACATATGAATATCTCTAAGGTGCTAAGGGAAAATAACCATCGACCCAGAACACTATACTCAGGAATATTTACTTAGGGTTGAAGGAAATGAAGAGCTTTCAGATATACAGAGATGACAGTTTCTCTCCTATACATCTTTATTAAAGAACTTCTTCAGGAAGAATGGAACTAAACCCAGATGGAAGCAGAATGCAAGAGAACACCATTAACGGGCTGAATTGTGTCATGTCTTCCCTCAAACCCACAAATTCATGTTGAAGTCCTAATGTTCAGGACCTAAGAATGTAAATGTATTTTAAAGAGGTAATAAAGTCAAAATGAGGACATGAGTGTGGGCCCTAATCCAGTATAACTGGTGTCCTTAGACGATTCAGACACAGACATGTGCACACACAGAGGAAAGACCCTGTGAGGACACCATGAGAAAATGGCCATTTACAATCCAAGGAGAGTGGCCTCAGAAGAAACCAAACTTGCCAACACCTTTCCTTCAAACTTCTGGCTTCCAGAACTGTAAGAAAACAAAGCTGTTGTTTAAGTCACCCAATCTATTATGGAAGCCCTAGGAAATTGATACAAACACCAAAGCTATAAAATATGGTGGTAAATAAACAACTCATTTTAAGAAATTTTAAACCATCTTTTGATGTTAAAATGAGTAAAAAACTAAACAAGGTTGGGTGTGTTACAATGAATGGATTCTTAGAACATGTGAAGATCCTTGTCAAATTCAGGAGGAGGGCAAAGACAATGAAAACGTAAGACTTTGTTTAAAAAGTTATAATTACATGTGTACGTTAAACACTTAAAGGAAACCACTCAATCTACAGTTTCTACTGTGGTAGGGGAAAAAAACCAACATTTTTCAAGGAAAGTAGAAAAAAAGCAGTAAAAAGCCCTTTAAAAACTAGAAAATCAAAAAAAAAAGACAAAAAGAAATGTAAGAAAAGAAAATTGTGGCAACTTGAGAAATAGAAGACAAGCATCTACAATCCCACCACCCCCTGGCTTTTTATTCCAGCCTTTCTACAGATATAGACACTCATGTAATCGTAGTCCACAGAGAGCTGATCATTAATGTTTTATAAGCACTCACCTACCTCAAAAATTTTTCATAAACAAAATTTTAAATGTTCTATAACCACTTATCCTATGGGTGTGCCAAAATTTACTATTTACCTGTTGGACAGTTCCATTTTATACACTATTTCTATAGATTTTTCCTCATCAGAAAGGAACGCATGCTCATTTTAGAAAATCTACACATCACAGATGCACAAAAAGAAAAGTCACCAAAAAACCCATCATCTAGAATTACCACAGTAACACCAAAGTATACCTTCCAATTTATTATCTATGTATCGTATTCAATTTTCCACCATTGTGGCTAAACTGATTCTAAACATCTTTGCACGTAAATCTTTGTTTGCATTTTTTTCTTTAGAGTGCAGTATGATTAGATCATGAGGCAGTAATAGTTTTGGAATCCTGATAGTGTATTATCAATTTTCTTTTGGGGAATATTTTCTTTGCTTCATGTTGTTTTACTCAGTACCAAATTAATAGTAGTATGAACCCCAAACAAGCAAATCTGCCTAAGGTTCAGAATCAAACAATAACAGACACATCACATCGGGTGTCCGGGAGCAACGAGATTCCTGTTGGAGGCTCACCAGATGTCCTCATTGGGACAGCCCACTGGTATCTCAGGCTCAGTATCTCCTAAACTGAGCTTCCTTGTTTCTCCATAGCGCTGCTCCTCTCCTTTATTCCTTGACGAACTCACACCACTGCTGACCGGCTATTAGAACTAGAGGACTGAGGGCTATCCTAAACAACAATAGTCCATAAAATCAGCTGGTAGACCAGCAGTTACAGCTGAACTGCCACTAAGGTCTACTGGCTCTAATTCACACGGAGTCGCCAAAGCCACCCTCTCCCCCTGTCTCTACCTCCACCGCCCTCATTCAGGTCCATGTCATCTCACCCAGGTCGCTGCAGCAGCTTCCTCCTAACTGGCCCTCCCACCAATCCATTCCACATTAAGACCTATTCCAATCTTCTGAAGTCATATAAAGTCAAACTATTTCTAGATTTAAGAACCTCTATTTTTCTATTACAAAGAGAAACTGTTCCCAAGAAAACTTTCCATGAGCTGACTGTTGTCCGGTTCTCCAGTCTCACCTTACCATCACCAGCACCGCCTGCTTCCTTCCCAACCCTCGATTCCAGACGTGCGTGAGTACTGCCGTTTCCTGACTACTGCACACTGTGGCATGCTTCCTTGCCTTTGCCCTTTTTACCATCCCTGCCTGGAAAGCCCTGCCCAGGGTACCTACCTTCCACGGCCAACTCATACCCTAAACTCCCTCATCTTCCTGCCGTAAAAACTACAGAACTCTAGTTTTACTATCACTTCCTTCCCTTCTCTTGCAATCAAGTGACCTTCCTCCCCACAGGCCAAGCCCTCCTCAGATGCTCTCCATCTTCTACATCTCAGACTTTCTCAAAATCTTAACTCCCTCTACCACTCACACTACAGATGTAGTAGGTAAATATGCTCTGCTCTCTCTCCTCTTTAAAAAGTTCCAGACCCTCCACTAACCACATAGACCTCCGGTTGCTGCCCCATTCACATGCTCTCTTCAGCCAAACCTTTCCAGCTTGTCTACGCCGCCTCATCCTCAACTCCCATTCACTCTTTAACATACTACCAGCAGGCTTCTATCTCTAGTCCCTCAACTCTCTAGTCAGACCTCTCCCCAGGTTCAGCGTAGGACATCCAAATGTTGGACTAACGTTTCCCCTTGCATCACCACATACATCTGAAACTAGATTTATCCAGAACAAAACTTGATTTCCCCCTGAAATCTCTTCCTCTGGGTCCACCTTCTCCCTGCAGTAACTGACCCACCATCTTGCTAGCTGCTCAAGTCAAACCCAGGAATCTTTCTTGATGCCATGAATTCCATCAACCGAACTCTTCAACCTGCATAGTTTATCCACTTTTTTTTTTTTTTTTTTTTTTTTTTTTTTTGCTAATGCTCTGGTCCAGGCCAAGCATGATCTATTGTAATAGTTTCCAAACTTGGTTACTTACTTCCCCCTTTCTCTCCTCCAAGCTGCCCTCCTCAAAGCAACAAAGGTGATCTTTAAATAGAATGACCCCACTCCACTGCTTAAAATTTTTCAATGGCTGCCCTTTAAGCTTCAACAAAATAAAAGCTTATCATGGCCAATGTGATGCTATATGACTTAGACACTGCATGTCTCACCAGTTTCATCTCATCCCTCTCTTCCTTGCTTGCCTTACTCTGATCCTACTGGTTATCTCTCAATCCTAGAACACAAGTTTCTCAGATCTCAGGAATGTAGTACATGCTGTTCTCCATCTCGAATATTCTTCTCACCCTCTTTGTATAGCTCAATGTTTTACATGCAGTCTCCTAATCTTTCCAGCAACGATATGAGAGATGTACTATTACTTCCCATCCTTTGTTCCACTCAAATGTATTTATCACTCAATTTATCGAGAAAATTAGCTTAGCACTGATATAATAGGAAGTGACTAGAGAACAGGAGTCGATACACAAGTTGATAAACAAGAGCCTGTGGGGGCTAATCCAGCATGCCCCTCCCTTCCATTTTCAAAAACAGACTTTATATTTTAGATCAATTTTAGAACAGCAAATTAAGCAGTGTACAGAGTTCTCACCCCACCTGCCAGTTCCCCCAAATATCAACATCCAGTACCAGAGTGGTACATTTGTTACAATGTGTGAGCCTACACTGATACATCATTTTCACCCAAAGTCCACAGTTTACATTAGGGTTCACTCTTGGCTGTATATTCTACAAGTTTTAACAGTACTTAGTGACTTGTGCTCACCACCGGAGCATCTCACCCAATAATTTCACTGCCCTAAAACTCCTATGTGTTCTGCCTCCCTCTCTCCCCTGCAACCTCTGGCAACCACTGATCCTTCTACTGCCTCCACAGTTTCACCTTTTCCGGAACGTGGTCGTACAGTTAGAATCATACAGTAAGTAGCCTTCAGATTGGCTTCTTTCACTTAGTATGTGCACTTAAGGTGGTTCTACTTTTCATGGCTTGATAGATTTTTTAAGTTTTTTATTGAAATGTATTTGATACACAGCATTGTGTACATGACAGGTATAGGACATGTTGATTTGATACATTTATATACTGTAATATGATTGCCATATTAATAGCACCGATCACATAATTACCATTTCTTTTTGGGGGTAGGAATAATTAAGATATAGTCTCTCAGCAAGCTTGATGATTTAAAAAAAATTTTTTTTAATGTTTACTCATTTTTGAGAGACAGAAACAGAGTGTAAGCAGGGGAGGGACAGAGAGAGAGAGAGAGAGAGAGAGAGAGAGAGAGGGAGAGACAGGGGAGGGACAGAGAGAGAGAGAGAGAGAGAGAGAGAGAGAGAGAGAGAGAGAGAAAGAAATATCCAAAGCAGACTCTAGGCTCCAAGCTGTCAGCACAGAGCCCAATACAGGGCTCGAACTCACAAACTGAGATCATGACCTGAGCCGAACTCAGACACTTACCCAACTGAGCCACCCAGATGCCCCAAGTTTGATGATTTTAATATTATTGTCCATGTTGCTTATTTCATTTTAGTGCTGAATAATATTCCATTGTCTGGATATACCACAATTTATCCACTAACTTACCGAAGGGTATCTTGAATGCTTCTATGATTTGGCAATCATAAATAAAGCTGCTATAAACATCCATGTACCCGTTGTTTCCCATATTTTAAGAATACTTGAACACAAGGAGGTTAGGTAATGTGTCTAAAGTCTGTTAATAAATGACCAAAACAAGCAGTTAGGAGCCCCCGTTCTTTAAACTGCCTCACTGCATGGGCAGTACCATCATGGTGTGGGAAACACGATGCGGAAGTGCACCTGACAGGTTATCCTCTGCTGTGTCCACACCTGGGGGAAGTAGTGAGCTCTGTTTCCAGATGAAGTGCAAGGAAGGGGACCTTGGAAGATACAGACAGTACTTGTTAAAACCAGCTCTATGCTATTGGAACCCATGTAAAATAAAAAAGGCTTCACGGCACAAGTGACCTAACAAGAGAAAAAAATATTAAGTACTTCTATCACAAATATTAAGAAACTGCATTCATACAATGATGCCAAAACCAATTTATTAACTGTAAATAATGTACTTTTAAGCCAATATACTCTAATATTTCAACACGTCAACATGTTTGGTAACAGACAAGCAAGTTCGTCTAATATCTTCTATATGGGTTGTAGTCCTTCATTGTTTGCTCCTGAAAGTTTTTCCTTGTTGAAATGAATAAAGGAAAGAACTGAGGAAAGGAAGAAAGGAATGAAAATACATACACACACACACACACACACACACACACACACACACACATGAATATAATTTCAGGGATCCTGCTGAGTTCAGTTCAGACAATGAAGGAAAGACCTGCTTAAATGCCAAGTGCTCCCAAGGGATATAAACGTGGTCTTGCTGAGCTACTCAACTCAATATGTGGAAGTTATTGCTGGTTATTAGCCAAATGCTGTATGCATTACTTCTCTTTCTGTTCTGTTTCAAACATGTATAAACTACTCTTGGACAATCCAAATCAAAAAGAAAAATTTATTTTAACACTAACGATTCATGTGGTACCTGAGACTCAAGCGCTAGTTAAGATAACTGCCCGTTGTGTGCTACAACATGCAATTTTTGTTAGGCAGATTTAAAATGTAATCTAGAGACAAGTCAGAGAGGTTCATAAAAAATGAGATACTATGTATTAGTTTGATTTGTGCGGGGGGGGGGGGGGGGGGAGGGGAGTACAAAGAAGCAAAAAGAAATCACGAAAGCTCAAGAGCTCAGTGTGAGGTGCTAACCATGATGTACCACAGGGTCAAACTCTAACAAACCCAAGGACAAGCTTCAAAGCAAAACAATGATCTAACCGAGGAGCGTACTTGCCTGTGCCACACATTCCACAGTAAGAGGTGCATACGACAGGGTTTGAAATATAAAGTTTTATTCACTTCTATTCTTGTATTTTACTCATTTCCTTGTTCAATATTTCTTCTGCATTCTTATTCCTTCTTTTTTTTTTAGTATCAAAAAATACTAGATTTTGCTCAGTATAACTTTCAGTACTGTTTTCAACGAGATCGTTTGTATGGGTAGTCGAATCCTCAGTCTATGTTGTTAACGGGCGATTTCTTTCCTTTTCACAATTGAGTTTAATCTGTTCACATTTATTGTCAGCTCAGATAATTATGGGGATCTGCCATCCTTTTTTGTGTTTTCTCTTTATCTTGATTTTCCTTTGCTTCCTTCTTGTATTCTAATAACTAATTAAAAAAATACTCCTTTACTTTTCTCTATTGATTTGAAAGTATATGTTTTTTTCCCCAACCCTTTAATGTTTGCCATTTACATTCTGTGACATTCTTACTTGGTTAATGTGTAAAGTTAACTTCTCTACCCTGATGCTGAACAACAAGGATTTAGATTGTATCAATCATAATTATTAAAGTAGCAATTAGCTCTGCTTTATTTTTTAGAAACCCTACATTGTTGTGGGGTGCCCAGTTGGCTCAGTAGGTTGAGCGTCCAACTTTGGCTCAGGTCATGATCTCACGGTTCATGGGTTCGAGCCCTGTGTTGGGGTCTATGCTGACAGCTCATAGCCTGGAGCCTGCTTCGGATTCTGTGTCTCCCTCTCTGTTCCTCATCCACTTGCACTCTGCCTCTCTCTCTCTCAAAAATAAACATTTAAAAAAAAAATAAAAAGCAACCCTACGTTGTTATTGTGACTATTGTTTTATATAGTGATTGTTTCTTAGATTCATCTGTATGTTTCCTATTTTGCTCTTCACTTCTTACATCGTTTTCTCACATGTTCAATTGTATTCTTCCACAAAAGAACTTTCAGTAACAACCTTTTAGTCTCTCAGCCTCTATTTTGTTGAAATGATAGTTTACTGAACATAATGTTCCAGGTTGATTTTTATCTCCCCTCAAAACTTTGAAGATATTCTTTTGCTTTCTGGCTTCAATTAAAACATCTTCTGTAACTTTAAGATTTTCTGTGAGATTTTCTTTGGTCTTTCTGCATTTGGGTTCTGTAGTTTCACCATTGCGTGTCAGGTACAGATGTAATTTTATTTTTCCTGCTTGGAACTCATGACGCTTCTTCAATCTAAGTATTTCTCCTGAAAAGGGCACTTGTGGAGGGGGAGAAGACTGGCCCAAGGTGGGGAGTGTGACTTCAAGGGCAGCTGGTGGGCAGCCAGCATGGGGGTAAAGAGCCTAAGCGTGGCGAGGAGGGTGTCCACATAAGGGGATAAGTGTGGGGTGTTAGGACCTGAATGGAATGAAGAGGGGCATATGCAAGGAAGGTAGGCTCAGAACAAGGTGTTAGAGCCCAACTCAGGTGAGGAGGGCATTTATGTAAGGGAAAACAGTGGTGGCAGAGATGAGAGACCGTCACGCTCAGGAAAACTGATCAAATATACCAAGATTAATGGAAGGCAGACTTATCCTACCAAAAAAGGAGCTATAATATGTAAAGAAGAAAACTAGAATGAATGCTGTAGTGTTGGGATGAAATTCGAAGTACTGGTAGGAGCTCATGGTTTTTAATATGTAAAACTATAAATAAAACCAACAAAATAGAAAACATTTTAAAAGATTCAAATGTTTAACGTATATATGTTTATATAAGACATTTCGATTTCACGTATTTACGCTTTTAAGTCACTTTTTTATGTTTGTTTGAGAGAGAGACAGAAAGGGAGTGGGAGAGAGGAAGAGAGAGAGAGGGAGATACAGAACCCGAAGCAGGCTCCAGGCTCTGAGCTGTCAGCACAGAGCCCAACGTGGGGCTCATTCATGAACCACAAGATCATGACCTGAGCCAAAGTTAGATCCTTAACTGAGGCACCCAGGTGCCCCTACAGTTTGTTTGTTTGTTTTAAATTAATTTTTTAAAAATATTCATTCATTTAAGAGAGAGGTTGATCAGGGGGAGGGCAGAGAGAGAGGGAGACACACAATCTGAAGTAGGCTCCAGGCTCTGAGATGTCAGCACAGAGCCCAATGTGGGGCTTGAACTCTTGAACCATGAGATCATGACCTGAGCCAAAGTTGGATCCTTAACCGACTGAGCCACCCAGGTGCCCCCTGTATTGTATTATTTTATTTTATTTTATTTTATTTTTTTATTATTTATTTTTTTAACATATGAACACATATGAAACACATATGAAACATATGTGAAACATAGGAAACACACATGAAAAAATTGTAGCATCTTGGAGGGAGTTCTCAATGGTCAAATCTAGAACACATTTGAGCATTCAAATAAATAATGATAGTAACAGATTATAACCCACTGAAGAAAACAGGAAACTGTTAAGTCCATTCTGATCTAATTAAAAATTAAGGTTTGATAAGGAACAAGATACTTACACACAGTTTTAATTTGCCTCCACACAAAAGCATTAATTCCAAAGGGGAAAACAGTAACTTCAAAGAAAAGAGGTCTTGCAGATACCACCACCTTAATTAAGTGATCAAAGTGAACATTATCAGTAATGGGGCCAAACTGAAATCATGCACTGAAGACAGACCACATGCAACACGTGCAATTCCTAACAAAGATACATAAAGTGAATCAAATCACAAGGAACATCAGTCAAATCCAAAGAGACATTCTACAAAATAACTTGTAATCTTCAAAAGAGTCAAAGTCACTGCAAGTCAAAGAAAGAATGTTACAGTTCCAGACTAGAGGAGACATGACAAATTCAATTGTGATTCTGAACTTTTTGCAACCAACAACATTAACGGGAAAATTGGCAATATCTGAATGGGATCCACAAACTGGATGGTGGTAATGTATTAGTGTTAATTTTCTGATTTTGATGGTCATTTTGTGGTTAGAGAACGTCTTTGTATTTGAGGGGGAATGGCATCCTGTCAACAATTTGTTTCTGAACTTTCTTCCTACTGCATTTAGATTGTTTCAAAATAAAACAATGCTAAAAACAACACGCTAAACACACACTAAAATAACCATTTACAGAGAGAAGTAACCTATTAAGAAGGGGTCGTACATTAAATAAACTTTACTTTTTTACTGCATGCCAGTAAAAAACTATGGTTACTTAGGGAATTGAAAATTTTTTTAAAAGGAAAAAAGAACAAAAAAATAAGCACAAGATCTCACATACCCTTTCAAGTTCTCATTTAGAAACCTTAAGAATACTGCACTCTCCTGACATGTTAGTGAAGTGGAAAAGAGAAACTATCATATTTATCCTACGACAGCCCTTTTTTAGAAGGACTTTATTAAAAGATCATGCTGAAAATCTTACAGAGACCCACCACACATGCAGAGCTGAACCACATCAAGAGTGATTCACCCAGGGGCACCTGGGTGGCTCCGTAGGTTAAGGGTCAGACTTCGTTGGGCTCAGGTCATGATCTCAGGATTCTTGAGTTCAAGCCCCGTATCAGGCTCTTTGCTGTCAGCATGGAGCCTGCTTTGGATCCTCCAACCCCCTCTCTCTGCCCCTCCCCAGCTCGTGCTCTGTCTCTCAAAAAAAATAAACTTAAAAAAAAAAGAAAAAGAAAAAAAAGACTGACTCACCCAAACTCAGCTCTTCTTTCAATTTATATCCCACCTGTGACCCATTTTGAGACTTCCAGCAGTTACTAAGCCTGTTAGAGGGCTCATGTCTTCAGGACAGCATCAGTTATTCGTAAAATAAAACTTACCTATCTAGTCAAATTTGAGTAATATTGTTTCTCTTGCATGTTAAAAAATGGTAACTTATCTTCAGTATTAAAGTCTAGTAGAGGATGTATCAATAACCCCATGGCTAGCCATTTAAGTAAATATAACACATCCAGGAGGAAAAAAACAACACATCAGGAGACTGAACAAAAAAGTTGGATTTTCTTTTAATTCACTGTTTTTATCCCTTTAAAGTAAGAACAGGAGTCTGTTGTGATCCAACCTTCCATTCTAGCACTAAGAAAATGTCAAGTGTCAGGAAGTAGAAAGTACGGTGTAAACAGAAGTCTAGCCCAGCCGAGAATAACAAAGCAGCAGCAGCATTACTTGAAAAAGGAAAGAACTGTTTGACGTGGGATGAGGAAGAGACATGGATGTTTAATGGGCAACGGTAGGAACTAGCATAATGTGCATAATGAATACAAATCAGAGAGTAGCAGTTTAAATTTCTTAGCTGAAAGGCAACAGTGATACACTGATACGGAAAAATAAATAAAAACGAGTGCTTCTAAATATAAGCCTTTTTAGGAGGACCTTAATTATTCTGCTATAAAAGCACTCTGTGTGACACCAGTCCCAGTATGGGGCTTCCAGCAATAACATGGTGCGACCGTGTGCCCTTCCCACATCCACAAGTGAGAACTCCGTTATTACTGCTCTTTTCAGGGACTGCTCAATTGTACTCCACAGATACCATTAGGTCATGGAATTGACTTTAAAAGGATTTAAGACACATCCTGGAAATTGGATAAGAAAAAGCAACAGATTCGATTCCTAACAACACGGTGCTGCTGGAAACTATCAAATTCCCCTTGAAAGGATGAAGTCTTATCACCATTAAAGACATTCAGACTGATGTGGCCCAAGGTCTGAAAACAACCCCCAAATGCAGTCATATCCTTTTGCAAAGTCAATACACATATGTTCTATTTTCCCAAACTGAAGAGAATAGTTGGCTACATACGGTCTAATGTGTACATGTGTACATACTAGAATACACATACACACATTGATTTAAGTCCATGCATATGTTTATAGTCACAACTTTTATATATTGCAGAAGTACCTGAAGGTATCTGCGTGACATGTTCCGTACTTGGAAACAGATGGGCACCGTATAAATGGAACACATCTGGATTTCTTTAAGCAAGCCCATAATTCCAAGCTATTACACATGCTGTGGTGGTAGACGTGGAAACAACTGCTCTTCTGAGCAACATAAGCTATGCAGAAGATCCCTTTTCACTGGAGATCTGGAAGCACAAAAAACTGATAAATGAAACTGCAGGGTATAATGCCTGAAAACATAAAGTCATTCAGTCAACAACTAATTCACCTCCCATGTGCCGAGTGACGGACTCTTTCAAACTTCTGCTATCACCCTTCCCTGCTTTCCACCCTTCCCTGCTTTCTCACCTTTGGCAGTGCAAGGAATCTTTCTGTGTCCTCCTAAGACCAACACGTTTCCCAGAGCTCAGCTTCCAGCCTTTCCCACCACCCTAGAGACCTCCATGTTCTCAATATTTTCTTACTCAGCACTTCCCCATCAGCAGGTAAGCATGCTCAGGTCTCTGCTACCTTCTGATTCCTTCTCTCAAAATCCACATCCTCACCCTTCTCAGCTAAGTGACTTGAGAGGGTGGGCCACATCTGTTATCTCTACTACCTGTAGCTATCACTGATCTGTACCTACTGCACTTTAGCCTCCGCTCCACCAGGTCACTGAAACTACTCTCAGAAGGCCACTGACCTCCTTACCTCCAGATCGAATAACTTTTTAGCCACGGACTTCACAAAAGCAATCACCAGTTTTGATCACTGTCTTTGAAAGATTCTCTTTCTTGGCTTCCGTGATACCACATTCCCTTAGACCCTGATCACACCTTCCCGGTCTCCTTTAGAGACTTTTCTTGTCATCCTTTAAATTTTGGTGTCCAGAGTTCTACCATGAACCAACCTCTCTCATCTCACTCCATGAATTCTCTTTGGGCACTCTCACCTAGTAACACGGCTTCAACTACATTACTTTGCTGATGACTTAAAGTTGTACCTCCAACTCAGAGCTTCTCTTTGTGCATCTAATTTGCAAATACTATGTTGAAACCTGTTAGGAGATCTACACGATTCATTCAATCTCTCATTTCCTAGAAACTGCCTCTACTTCTGCTAGAGTGTATCAGTGGTGGGCTTCCCCAAACCATGTCTGTATTATGTGATTCTCCACTCCCCCGCCCAGGTCCCCTCATTGTAACTGACCAGACATCTGCTCCAAGTTGGCCCCGTCAGGCTCCCATGCTAGGAATGTGACTGACTAAAGCTGTGTTCAAACTGGAATTCTTGTACACTGCTGGCGAGAGTGTAAACTACCACTCTGACAACTGGCAGCATCTCCACATACACACATACCTAATAACCCAGCAATTCCATGCTTAGGTATAAAGTGAGAGAATTACGTACGTGCCCAGTAGATAAATAAAAGTACATTCATGGAAGCACGCTTGATAAGAAGCAAAACGTGGCAACTATGCAAAACTTCACTGTCGGCGCAACAAATAAATCGAGGTATATTCATCAGATGGAATATTACAACAAGGCAACATACATGGGTCAGTCTCAGAAAC
This sequence comes from Neofelis nebulosa, assembly GCF_028018385.1. Taxonomy (NCBI): domain Eukaryota; kingdom Metazoa; phylum Chordata; class Mammalia; order Carnivora; family Felidae; genus Neofelis; species Neofelis nebulosa. The sequence continues at coordinate 115,057,538 of NC_080784.1, forward strand.
ACGTTAAGCAAAAGGTACAAAAGAGCGTATGCTGAGATTCCACTTCTATAAATTCCAACAACAAGCAAAAGTCATCTATGGCACTGGAGGCAGGATGGTGGTTACACTTCCAGGTTTAGGCAGAGATTAAAAGAGCACAGGGGGCTTCTAGGGTCTGGTAATATTGTTTCTTGCTCATAGGTATGCTCACTTTGTGAAAAGTCATTAAACTTATGGACAACGCACGTCCTATATGAATATTCTTCTTCAAGATTCTCAGCTAAATCTGAACTGGACTCTTGAACTGAGATTTAAATTCTTTGTGAGAATTCCTTACAATAACAGGCTTACTGGGATACGAATAATACAGTGAGACTATGTATGACAGTGAAGAGAACAAAAGAAGTGTAACAGAGTCCCAGAGAAAAAAATAATTAAGAAGGAACACCTTATATGGCAGGTGTCTTTCAAATAAGAACATACTTAAGCCAACTATTTTTTCTTTTTTCCTCCTAATCTAAGCCAATTATTATCAAGAATTACCTCAAAGGAATAGAATCGAGCCTCTGAGGTATAGCCAGATGGTACTAACAAAGCTGTCTTCCTCGCTTTGATGCCTGTGTGTCTGAGATGACAGAGGGCTGAACGCCACATGGGGTAGGACCACTGGCAACTCTACTCCAGGCCAGCAAGCCAACACATCAAGTACTCATAAATAAATCTACTCCTCTGAAGGCATACTTAAGGACTCATGTCAAACAAGTTTCTTTCAAGAATTCCTTATAAAATATTATGTCCTGTTCTAATAAATGCAAAACAAAAGACTTTGATGGAAAGCCAGAAGATGATTTAAGTTGTATTTTAACAGATATTTCTTGACTTCTATCATTTCCAAGATTATAAATTTATAATTACAAATTTCATTTTGGACTCCTTCCTAAAATACAATGTATTCCTAGCTCATGTGTGCCCCTGTATCTCTTCTTAACCTCATACCTTTCTGCCTGCATTAGAGTCTCATAAGTCATTATTTTGGAGTATCAGCCTCAGGGCCTGACGTTCACTGAGTCACCACACCCTGACACCTACCAAGATACTGCTGATACAGAAACTGGAAATGACAGAAATGACAGAAGACTCAAACAGGATAAAAAATACAAACCAACTAAAAAAAAAAAAAAATCATCATGACTCATTCACCTCTGAAAACAACTATATGGCAGAACACATCTTATGGCAAAGTGCTCTTTTAGGCCCACTGGCATCTAATAGGTTTTTTAGGGAAAAAAAGAAAATAAAAAGGAAACAGACATTAAGATCTAATTAACACAGAAATGATTTTTTTTTTAAGGTGGTTCACTGAAGCCATCATATGCAAACAAATGACAACTAACCCAACACATAATGGCAGTGTGAACATGACTCTAGGACCATAGCAGGAACCACACAGTAGAACAGGAGGTTGTTTATGCCCTCAAGAATCCAGCCCTCTCTGGCGGTGAAGAAAACATAACCTCAGAAGGAAAAAAGTATGTAATTGTCAATAAAGGGCATGGGGAAGATCACATGTGCTACAACACATGTGCTTAGAGGAGAAAAATAATTCACTGAATACACTGGCCACTGTGCTGAGCCTTGAAGAATGAAGAAGCATAGAGTAAGAAAAGCAGGGGAAGGGATTTGGGTAGAAGGTCAGCAGAGCCAAGAGAGAGGAAGCAGGTATTCACAAGGAGGGCATGAGAACAGGTAACTGATGGGGCTTGCCTGGGAAAAGATGAAGTTTTTAATAAAATGTCATTAAAAAAATTTTTTTTTATATTTATTTTTGAGACAGACAGAGCATGAGCAGGGGAGGGGCAGAGAGAGGGAGACACAGAATCAGAAGTAGGCTCCAGGCTCTCAGCTGTCAGCAAAGAGCCCAACGCGGGGCTCGAACCCATGAGCTGTGAGATCATGACCTGAGCTGAAGTCGGACACTTAACCGACTGAACCCCCAAGAAAATATAATTTTTAATTTTAATCTGTCAGGTCAAAACAGTATAGTTTTTAAAAAATGTTTATTTTTGAGACAGTGTGTGAGCAGGGAAGGAGCAGAGAGAGAGGAAGACAGAGGATCTGAAAGGGGCTCTGCACTGACATCAGAGAGCCCAATGTGGAGGTCGAGCTCACAAGCCACAAGATCATGACCTGAGTTGAAATTAAGAGTGGGACGCTTAACCAACTGAGCCACCCAGGTGCCCCCTCACAGGATAGTACTTTCTCAATTAATTTTTTTAATGTTTATTTTTGAGAGAGAGAAAACTTTTAATTTTTAAAAGGTGGATTTTTTTAAAAAATGAAGAACAATATACAACGGACACCATATGTGGCCCACAATCTGGCCCTTTACCAAAAAAGTGTGCTGACCTCCACTCTAAACAAATTCCAAAAATGGAAGGAGGTTCTGTGTTTCCATTTTAGTCTCTGACGTCTAGTGGTCCGTGATAACATTTATCTAGGCTGAGAAAAGGGTGGAGGACTCACGAGAGGCTTCCCTCCCCCACGCGCTGAGATTCAGATCCCCTAGAAGAGGCTGTGGCGGCTGGCAGCTGCTGGTGGCTCAGAATCTTGCAGGAGAGCACCGGCCAGGGCCAGGCTGTAGAAGGGCTGCCGCTTGCTCGCTCCGGGTAGAAGCTGGGCTGGAGGCCAGCTCTCCCGGTGGGAGGAATGCAGCCTCAGGACACAGCTGGAGCCACCACAACAACAGCCAGCAGGCGGGCAGAAGGCCTGAGAGTTGTTGCATGTGAGGACCACAGGGCCTGGCACCAAAGGAAGAAAGGAGAACCAGAACCGGGGAGTAAGTTACCCCTGCTGCCCTCACATTGCCTCACTGACCAGTCCTTCTCCCGAGAAAGGCTAACACTGCACCAGGTGGCAAAGGAGAATGTTTCAAGGGGCCAACTCCAGTATCCCAAAGCAAAGGGTAGAGTGGGAGCAGAGACATAATGAATTAGTAACTTTCTCCTCTCCCATTTTGTCATGCATTTTTTTTTAAAGCGGGCATTGAGTCTCAAGTATATAATGAAACTCAATATTTATCACTATATTTTGTAAACATGCCACAGGCACTCTATTTCATTCTATTATGGAACTTGTTCTCTGAAGAAAAAAGATATACAGTGAGTTGAAGGAGCCTCACATTCCTATCTCATTATCCAATGCTGGGGAAGAAAAGCCAAGACAGCAAGTGTGACAGCTGAAAAACAAAGTCCTAAGTCCCAGAGCATAAGAGACTGGATAATGCTCACAAACCAGAAATATGGGGTGCGTGGGTGACTCAGTTGGTTGAGCGTTTGACTCTTGATTTCTGCTCAGGTCATGATCCCAGGGTCATGGGATCAAGTCCCGTGTCTGGCTCTGTGCTATGCGTGAAGCCTGCTTAATAAGATTCTCTCCCTCTGGCCCTCTGCCCTACTCGTGTGTGTGCACACACATGCTCATTTTCTCTCCCCTCTAAAATAAAATTTTCAATGTGTCATTCATCATCAAAACCCAAAAATCAAGCACCACACTGTGTGTAGTGTGGTGTTCAACCCTATACCAAATAGAACCACGTGGACTGGTGTGTGCCCGGTGAGTGAGCAGCAATCACAATCTTGCTTCCTCTGGAAGAATGCCCTCTGAGGCAAATTATTCCAGCTTGGGCCCATCTGTGATGCCATCGACCTCCACCCAGAGATGGGATATTTGGGCAGAAAAGAAGAAGAGGAGAGCAAACTATTACGTAAAGGATGAAAAGGAACGCGATATGCTCTGAAACCTGGGCAGTGGTGAAGCTCGGGAGGTCTTCCAATAAGCCTGTGTAAGGAGAGAGTCCAAGGAGGGCAGTTTATACAATGCAGGGGAAACGGGGGACAACCTATGAGGCTGAAAATTATCTGACTGAAAATAATCTCTCCAAAAATTTTTAGAGGATTCTTTCTAAATCGGATAGAAGACTAAGGCAGCCATGTTCCCCAATCAGATTTCTAGTAAATAGTCTGGACTGGAGAAAAAGTTCTAACTTAAGCTCTTAAAGGTTCTCCAGAGGACAGACTGAATTTTAATTTAAAGAGATCAAGAAGGAAACCAGATCTCAGTTTCTCTGGGACCCCAACTAGGAAGGACCCACAAATAACTGCTCTTCAGCAACAAGTCCCAAACGGCTGTTGAATGTGTTCCCCCCTCTGCTGGCTCTTTGCTGCTGCCCATGGCTGTCTCTGCCTTGAACACCCTCCTCCTAGACTCTATCCTTAAAGTTTTACCAAGAAGCCAACCAAGGGTGCAGAAGTCAGAGCCAGAGAGCCTGAGTTCAAGTCCTGGTTCTCGCTGCAGGATCTTGGCCCAGGTTCTTAACCTTTCTGAACCTCACTTTCTTCTTCTTCTCCCCCAGTTTAGCAGGAGAGCAGAAATTCCTTTCTTTCTCCTGTGAGCCCCTCCAGACTCTTCCATGTCAGTGAACAGGGTCACCACCCACTCAGCTGCTCCAGGCAAAATCAGGAAATCCTTCCTTCCTCTCTCTCTTCACACACACAGTCCCTGAGCAAGTGCCATCAGCTCTATTTCCAAAGCAAACTTCAAGTTAATCAAATTCTTTCTATTTCCACTGTTGCCACTCTTCTCCAAGCCACCAACATCCCTCCCTGGGTACTTTTGTTAGCTACCTCCTAACTTCTTTCCTGGCTGCCACTCTTGCCTTCTCCAATCTGTTCTCCGTACAACAACCTCAGTGATCTCCTAAAAGCACCAGTCAGATCCCGTTACTCCCTTGTTCAAACCCCAGTAGTCCACCATTGCACTTAGAATGAAATTTAAATTTCTCCCCTGTCTGGCCTCTGCCCACCTCTATTTCTCTTCTCTTTACTCTGTCCTCCCTAAGGCACACTGGCCTCCTCACTGTTTGGGAAATACATCCACTCCATTCCTCCTCAGGGACTTTGCACTTGCCACTTCCTCCACCTGGAATACCCTCCCAGCAAGTCTTTGTACCACCGACTCCTTATCATTCAGCTCTGACTCAGGGATGCCTCCTCGAGCAGGTCTTCCTCATCACCCCATTCAGTAGTGTTCCTGCCACCGGATTCCTTGTCCCTTCCCAGGTTTAACTTCTTCTTAGTCTGCAATTAAATCAGCTGTGTGTTCACTTCTTTACTGGCCTCTCCCCACTAAAGCCTCAAGACAGCAGGGATCTTGACCCTTAGGCTCTGTCGTCAAGGTGTCATAGTTTGGGGGAATGTGTCCCCAACCCCACCAAAAGCTATTCATTTCCTATATTATTTAAAGGATTCCATTTGAGAAGGCAAAGCCTAGACTCTTTAATTCTCCCGAATCATGCATATCATCTGGTATTCAAATAATCACGGAGCTGAATTTAATTCTTCCTCAATACCATTAGGCCTTGTTGATTATTCTAAATATTTCAATGAAACATTAAACAACCTTTGTCATTTTTTTCTTCTTCTGGGCAACTGAAAAAACATTTTTTGTAGTTTCAAGTATTTATTTATTTTAAAGTTTATTTTGAGAGCAAGGGCAAGGAGGGCAGGGGCAGAGAGAAAGAGAAAGAGAAAGAGAGAAAGAGAGAAAGAGAGAAAGAGAGAGAGAGAGAGAGAGAGAGAGAGAGAGAGAGAGAGAGAGAATCCCAAGCAGGCTCCACGCTGTTAGTACAGAGCCTGATGTGGAACTCGATCTCGTGAACTGTGAGATTATGACCGGAGCCAAAACCAAGAGTTGGACACTTAACCAACGGAGGCACCCAAGCGCCCCATCACGTTTTAATTTAAATTTCAGGTAGTTAGGGGCGCCTGGGTGGCTTGGTCGGTTGGGCGTCTGACTTCGGCTCAGGTCATGATCTCACGGTCCGTGAGTTCGAGCCCCGCATCGGGCTCTGTGCTGACAGCTCAGAGCCTGGAGCCTGTTTCGGATTCTGTGTCTCCCTCTCTCTCTGCCCCTCCCCTGTTCATGCTCTGTCTCTCTAGGTCTCAAAAATAAATAAACGTTAAAAAAAAAAAAAAAAGGAAAAATAAATAAATAAATTCCAGGTAGTTAACATACAGTGTTTGCTATTCCCTTCAAAATGCTTCCAGATATGGGCTAGTAAACATTGGTCATCTTCTACTGGTCTCACCAAATGATGAAATGTGATTTGAGGATAAACCTGGTATCATTTGAGGAAACTTTTTAAAATCTCAACAAACTAGATTTAGAAATAATGATAATACTAGTTAGGAAATTGGAATTGAAAGCTGTGGTACATCTTGAGATATGTTAATTTTATTAGAAATTTTTTTAAAAAGTCATCTCCCTGGCAAAAGTACATAACGGAATCATTCATTCATTACTCTACCATATAAAATTAGCATTGTTTTTCACATTTTAAAAATTATTTTTAGGGGCACCTGGGTGGCTCAGTCGGTTGAGCGGCCAACTTCAGCTCAGGTCATGATCTCGCGGTCCGTGAGTTCGAGCCCCGCGTCGGGCTCTGTGCTGACAGCTCAGAGCCTGGAGCCTGTTTCAGATTCTGTGTCTCCCTCTCTCTGACCCTCCCCCGTTCGTGCTCTGTCTCTGTCTCAAAAATAAATAAACGTTAAAAAAAATATTTTTAAATGTTTATTTATTTGGGGCGCCTGGGTGGCTCAGTCAGTTGAGTGTCCAACTTCGGCTCAGGTCATGATCTCGCAGTTCATGAGTTCGAGCCCCGCGTCAGGCTCTGTGCTGACAGCTCAGAGCCTGGAACCTGCTTCAGATTCAGGGTCTCCCTCTCTCTCTGCCCCTCCCCTACTTGCACACTTGCTCGCTATCGCTCTCTCAAAAATAAATAAACCTTTAAGAAAAAAATGTTTAATATTTACTTTGAGAAAGAAAAAGCATGTGCGAGCTAGCAGGGGCGGAGCGGGGGAGGGGGGAATCCCTAGGGGGTTCTGTGCTGACAGTGCTGCATGTCAGCTCTATTTCACAAACCATGAGCTCATGACCAGAGTTGAAATCAAGAGTCGGACGCTTAACTGACTGAACCACCCAGGAGGGCTATTACTGACTGACTGACAGAGACAGAGACAGAGACAGAGAGAGAGATGAGCATGAGTGAGAGCGGGGGAGACAGAGGGAGAGGGAGAGAGAATCTTAAACAGGCTCCACACCTAGCACAGTCAATCTCATGACTCTGAGATAATGACCTGAGCTGAAGAGTCGGATGCTTAACCAACTGAGCCACCCAGGAGCCCTTGTTTTTCACATACTAATCTCCACAGTTTTTCCCTCTTTTCCCATCTTTATCCTCCAATCTTTAATATCTCCAAATTAAAAAATCTGTTTTGTGTAGAGGAAAAAAAAAAATCAGCCTGTTTTAACCAAAATATAATAAACATAGCAAACGCACCCTAACTTGTTTAATACAATCTCACAAGTGTGAATGTTATCTAGGCGTCCTCAAAATAGAATTCTTGTTAGAAACACAAATAATTAACAGCAAATTCGTAAGACTTCTGCCAGCTTCTATTTAACTTTATACTAAAACCCAGCTTTAACTTCCAATAACTGTAAACAACCACATCCACGCTTTTTTTTTTACTTCAGCTGTTTCTTTGGGACCCAAACTTTAGCTTACAAAATGAAATTAGGCAAACCACTCAGACACCACATTGAGGCCATAACTAATAAATAGTTGAACTGGTAAGTATGCATTGTTTGGCAAATAATCTCACTTCTATGATTTCCTAAAGAAAATATCAGGTATTAAGATCAAGTTTACCTCATTAAAAAAAAAAACAAAACAAAACGAGGTGACCCATTTAATGACAGTAGCTACATATGGTATAAACATTTTCTCAGAAAAACTTCGTATCTGCCATACCTTCCTATTTCAGAGGTCTTTCATTTCTACTCAACATATCCTTTAACTATTTGGAGATTTTGATACATGGAGGAAAGGCTGGATTTCTGGAAGAGACCGCACTGAAGTAATAGCCTGAGCAACAATTCTGATTCTGAAACAAAACACATAAACTGACAAGACCCCTAACCACTTTGGGCCTCAATTTATTCATCTGAAAAGGATGGAATGGGCATAAAAATAGACACACATACCAATGAACAGAACAGAGTCCAGAAAAAAAATCTACACATAGTTAATTTATGACAAAGGAGCCAAAAATATGCAACAGGGAAGGGATAGTCTCTACAATAAATGGTGCTAGGAAAACTGGACCGCATGCAAAAGAATGAAAGTGGACCACTATCTTACACCATACACAAAAATGAACTCAAAATGAAATAAAGAGGTGAATGTAGGAACTGAAACCACAGAACTTATAGAAAAAACACAGGGTTAGGTAAGCTCCCTGACATAGGTCTTGGCGATGACTTTTTGAATCTGACACCAAAAGCAAAAGCAACACAAAAATAAGCAAGTGGGACTACAACAGACTAAAGCTTCTGCACAAAGGAAACCATCAGCAAAATGAAAAGGCAACCTACTGAATGGGAGAAAATACTTGCAAGTTTTAAGGACTTTTAAAACGGGTCAAAGTTGGATTCTACTGCCTTCTGCGAAATGAACTTTAACATAGGAAAGGTACACAACAATACAAATACACTATATTACTTTACCTGTAATATTAGAGCTGAGAAAGGAGCTACCAATTGAAAATCTAGATAGCAGCACTTCCCTTGTATTTCATGATTTAATTTTCAAGTAAACCTCAGGAGGTAGGTCTTTTTCTTCCTCTCTAATGAGACTCCAAGTATTAAGTAACTTGCAGGGCCCAAGTCAGGGGGCCTAGTTCACATTCAGGTCAATCAGATTTCAAAGTCACTAGGCTGCAGTGCCTTTAATATCATTTTTATTTTTTAAAAAATGCCAGCTTTCAAAAGACCTTCCATAAGTAAGTATTCAGAATTCTAATTACTTAACTGTGTAGTTACTGACATATCACTTACATACAAGAGCCATGATTTTCAGTATTTTTTTTAATGCTTATTTATTTTTGAGAGAGAGAGAGTGAGAGCAGGGGAGAGACAGAAGAGAGAGACAGAATCTGAAGCAGGCTCCAGGCTCTGAGCTGTCTGTACAGAGCCCAACACAGGGCTCGAACTCACAAACCGCGAGATCGTGACCTGAGCCAAAGTCAGACGCTTAACCAACTGAGCCACCCAGGCGCCCCTCAGTATTAAATTTTTAAATATTAAATTTACAAAATATCAGGGCACCTGGGTGGCTCAGTCAATTAAGTGTCTGACTCTTGATTTCGGCTCAGGTCCGGATCTCAGAGTCATGGGATTGAGCCCCAAGTCAGGCTATGTGCTGACAGCACTGATGCTGCTTGGGATTCTCTCTCTCTGCCCCTCCACTGCTTGCACACGCACACACACACAGAAACTCTCTCAAAATAAACGGTGCTAACAGGCCAGTCTTGGCACAGTCTCAGACACCAAAATTTCATTTGGAGTGTTACCTCTGAATGTAGGATATTGGCCAACAGGAACCCTAATCTAGGAACACTCACTTTTAACTGAAACAACAACAGCAATGGGTTAAAACTCAATCCCTTCTGAGCTTTCATACTGAGGACTAATGCACTCTGGAAAGATCATAAAGGAAAACACTAGGGCAGATACCCTAAATGAAGACTGTTCTGACTATGTCCAATGGAAATACCACATTCCATTCAGAATAAGGGGGTGCCTTATCTCACCCTGTGTTCTTTCTCCCAAAACCAGTTATTGAACACTTCTTCTCATTTGCTATATAATGTACCAGACCCTGGAGATATACGGGTAAGATATAATACATATTCTGTGTGACAAAGGAGTAAACAGACAATTGTAATACTGTGGGACAAAGTCTAGATGGATTAAGTTTTAGTGTACTGTGTGCACAGAAGCATACATATGATTTAATCTTGAAATGACTGGAACATATTTTAACAAAATTAAATAACTGATTTTCAAATGCCTCAGGTGATCCTCAACTTTAAATCATACTGACATTTCTATTAAAAATGAAACATCCTTAAATTCACACAACTGCTTTTTGAAATCAAATTCCTTTAAGATCTTTCCTAGTAGGTTTTAACCTTTTAGTTTCCATTCTTTCAAAACTTTTTGCCAATAATTTGGTTATTTGACATATTTCATCCCAAATTTCAGAAACATTAGCTTTTATATTCCTTATTAGGTTTTGTTGTTTAAAATAAACATGTATTATTACATGTTACCAGTGGATGCAAAAAAGGGAGGACTTCTGTCTCCCAATTCTTTAAGTTTTTTATAATAAGCACCTATTCCTTTTGTAATTGAGAAACATTTCTTATTAGGAATGCCATAAAATCTACGTGTTATTTCATGTTCATATTTTCTAAGGATCAACTGCAGAGGCGCAAGTTCACTAAAGTTCTTTCATTGTGATTCAGTTATCGGTGGGGAACAACTCTAGCAGTGACATTATAATTTTGTGACTTCTCATGAAGCAGAAACAAGTATAAAATGATTTTGCTCTATTTTATGTACTCTGCCCCTTAGATTATCATACTAATGTAAAATCTTGAGAAATAAAATTTGTTTTATTTCTTCTGTGTACAGTTACTTCAGAGCATTATGCTCCTTTCTCTTGAGGTATTAAAATTCAACACTGCTAACTGAAATACATGTGCTTTCTCTTCTAAGCATTTTAAAGTGCTCCAGAACATTCATTTCATCTATCTTGCAACACTTCTGCATGATACAGTAGAAACAACTAAAGAAACCAACATCTTTTCTCAGATCTGTAGGATACAAATGGAAGATGAGTACGTGTCCTCTCTGTACTGCCCAAATTTTAAGAGGTACCTTTGACTGTGTAATTTAGTACAGGTGTGGAATCAAATACACTCCTTCTAGTGTCTTAATCTTTCCTCTTCATCCCATTCTTCCTTTCTAGCCAATCCAGTCTATTAATAGTTATGGAAAAACAAAAAAATTCAACCAAACTAGTCATATTTTCCATGGTTTACAGCTAGAAGAATGTGGAGGCTCTAGCCCCTTGGGCAAGTTGCTCAGTCTCAGTTCCAGCTGCATCAGGTGTAAAGTGGGGAATCAAGTTGCCTCTTTACCATCTGGAGTTGCTTGAAGGCACAGAGGAAGAGATCTTTTGAATTATCAAGCATCACAAAGACAAATGTGTTACTAATAAATTCTTTACTCTTAATTCGAGATCTTTATAGCAGTAACAAACATACAATTTATTTCCATCAAGCATTTGCATAATTAGTTATGATGCAAACTGAATGTTAATTTTTGTATGTGTGAGATTACAACACCTAGCATTCGGGAGACTCAGCAGACATTCCTTTCCTCACTACATTGTCTTGTTATATCTAGCAAGTTCCTTGGAGTTCTTCATAAATAGCTTTTTAGGGCATTTGTACAATAAATTACAGTGGTGTAGGGAACCAATTAAAATCCCTCTATAACTTCTAGTAAAGTGACTAGAAAAGGAAGATAAGTCTGAAGGAATAACTTGCCATAATTAGGACTGCCCAGTGATGAACTGCTTCCTGCCCACAATGTGCAACTACGGAAGAACTCAGTAGGAGATAGGGTCAGGCCTCACTCCTGACTTGTTACTGGGGCTGATGAGCCTCTGCTGTGGGATTCCAGAATTTAAATCTACACTGATGTTACTCTGGCACTGCATTGTCTGTGCACAAAAAGTAAAGGAATCAAAACACTTGGTAGCTGACTATGAATCCACCCAACAGTGCCTCTGTAACACTGTCCTCAGGAACATCATGTCAATCCCTAGAGGCCTTGGAAACTGATGAGAAAGGAACCAGTATGAAGCATTTAAAAGCAGAGCTGAGTTAGGCAGGCAGGAATGGGCATCCAAACTGTTACTCAATAGCTATGTGATCTAGGTACTTCAGGTGTCCTCATCTATACAATGGGGAAAACAGTACCTACCTCACAGAGTTGACATAAGCATTAAAGACAAGCAGGTGTGTGAAGTACCCTAGCACTCAGTCCATCAACATCACTATTACTCTAATTATTATTGTAATTTCTCAGGCAGAAGCAACACGATCTCAAAACAGAATTATAGACCAACTCCACTAATGACCTAAAAGCTTTGTTAATTTCAAGAGGAACAACACAACACAGAAAGAGATTCAATATTCAGTAATGGACTTTGAACCAACTGCGATTCCTGGTATATCTGTTTGGGAAAAGTAGTTTGTGTCAAGTTAACAATAAGCATCTTAGAGGATGCAGTTTTCTTTGTTGCATGTAAGTCAGCCATGAGCAAAAAAGAGCCTATGAAAAAAGACCATTACTTTAAGTACAACTTAATGCAACTATTTAAAATATTAATGGTATTTATAAGCAAAAATTACACTACTAGTCACATCTTATATTTTCCCTACAGACCCTACTTAACTTTGGGCCAGTGGTTGTAGATCTTTGCTCATCATAATCTGTTACCTGGCTGTTTTCTCACTTGCCATTTAATTAGGTAAAAGTGCAACATGAGAATTTAATAGGTAACATAGTAATCCAAAAAAGCCCACTATTATAGGAGTTTTAGTTTGGATTTCTCCCAAAATAGAGCCTAAGACAAAGATTTGGGTGCAGTTATTTATGTGGAAGGTGACCCTCTGAAGTGGGAGTCAGAGAACAGGAGGTGTGAGACAGGGAAGGAAGAAAAGCTAATCTAAAGAGCATTACTGAGGTCACCACTACAGACAACAGGGGACAGATTCTGCCAGTACCAGAGAGGCATTTAGATTATTTCCCAGAATTGTCTATCTGAAGAACAGGAGTCAGGAGTGTTTATTCAGCCTGAGGGTTGTCCCCCAGGGGGAGAACGGAAGGAACATTAACACCAACGCCCTCCTCCCAGGCTGCACTTGGTGCACAGGCTCAGCAAACTTCCTAGTTCCTTTGCTACTATGAATGTACTGGGGCAGATGCAGAAAAACTGGGTGTACGTGACTTTGAGGAATATCAGCAATGGAAGGAAGGGGTGTCTGAATTTGAAAAAAAAAAAAAAATGATCATTACAGCTACTACTGAAACAAGAGGTGGGCAAACTGAATGTGTGCAAGGTCCAGAGGCATCGCTACACGTTAACATTAACAAGAAGTTACATGTGAAAATAAGACTTCCCAGGTTTTTCTAAGGAATAATGAATGGGAAGTTACCCTTATCAAGACCTTCCCCAAACAGTTTTGACAGCATCTTTATCTAAAGTAGGTATAGGGGCGCCTGGGTGGCTCACTGGGTTAAGCGCCTGACTTTGGCTCAGCTCATGATCTTGCGGTTCTTTAGTTTGAGCCCCACATCAGGCTCTCTGCTGTCAGTTCAGAGCCCACTTCAGATCCTCTGCCTCTTTCTCTCTCTCTCTCTGCCCCTTCCGCACATGTGCATGCCCTCTCCCTCTCTCAAAAATAAACATCAAAAAAAATAAAGTAGGTATAAAAATAAAAAGTAGGAAAATGAAATATTTGCATATTCTTTATTGTGGGCTTAATAAATATTGAATTAGATTTTATCTCTACAAAGAGATTAACATTTAAAAACAGGAAACCCAACTGTCCAATAGAAGGGTTATATAAATTATGAATCTGTAACATACATTACACACCCATTAAAATTGTTTTCAAGAAAATATCGACACAAAGACTCCTGATAATGGTAACTTGGAAATAAATTAGAGCCAAATGATATATAGTGTTACTGCCTTTGTATAAAAGCATAAACAAATGGTCTTCAAATTTCTTACATTTCAAAACCAGCACTTTCGGGGCGCCTGGGTGGCGCAGTCGGTTAAGCGTCCGACTTCAGCCAGGTCACGATCTCGCGGTCCGTGAGTTCGAGCCCCGCGTCAGGCTCTGGGCTGATGGCTCGGAGCCTGGAGCCTGTTTCCGATTCTGTGTCTCCCTCTCTCTCTGCCCCTCCCCCGTTCATGCTCTGTCTCTCTCTGTCCCAAAAATAAATTAAAAATGTTGAAAAAAAATTAAAAAAAAAAAAAACAGCACTTTCATAACTATACATTCTCACTTCTAAATTTCCTTTACATCACATTTGGACTCCAATGCATCAGCTAACCAACTGTGTTTTGCTGCCCCTCAACCTGGGTCCCCAGTACATGCTGAAATGTGTGGGGAGCCTTTTCTGGTTGCCGTATTGATCGGTGGGTGCTACAAACGTACAGTACACACAGCCAGAGATGCTGAACAGTCTGCAATCAACAGAACAGAAAATGCTACCAAAATGCTAACAGTGAAAATGATAAACTAAAGAAAACACTTAGAATGATCCAATACAACAGCTCAGTTTTGCAAGCATTTGTGCCAGAAAGCTGAAGCAAAATTGGACTATTAGCCTGCCTGTATTATTATTGTATAAAATTCGTGGAGATGGGTAAATCAAAGTGGTTATATAAATGTTACAAAGCAGAGAGATTACAATATGGTTGGAACAGAGGAGGAGATTAACAGAGGTGCACGGAGGGAGAATTTTTTTTCAAGTTTGAGCGAGAGTATGTGTGTGCATGGGGGAGAGGTAGAGAAAGAGGGAGAGAGTGTCCCAAGCAGGCTCTGCTTTCAGCACAGAGCCCAGCACGAAGTTTGATACCATGAACCATGAGATCTTGGTCTGAGCTGAAACCAAGAGTCAGTTGCTTAATCAACTAAACCACCCAGGCACCCCTGAAATTAAAAAAAAAATTTTTTTCAATGTTTATTTATTTTTGAGAAACAGAGCATGAGTGGGGGATGGGGCAGATTGAGAGAGAGAGAGAGAGAGAGAGAGAGAGAGAGAATCCGAAGCAGGCTCCAGGCTCCGAGCTGTAAGCACAGAACCTGTTATGGGGCTGGAACTCATGAACCATGAGATTATGACCTGAGCCAAAGTCAGACACTTAACTGACTGAGCCACCCAGGTGCCCTGCCCCTAAATTTTGTATATCTAGGCTTTCTCCAATTGAATACACACATGCACACACACACACACACACACACACAGTTAGCTACAAATCAAAATAACAAAATTAAAGCCCATGTTCCAAACACCGGAAATTCATAATCACAAATTATGCCTAAAAGATGCAGTACCATTTGCAATTTAATAACATGTTCTTCCTTTTGTGGAAAAGGACAAAAACACAAAGTATATTGTACATTTTTTGTATTTTTGACTTTGGGATATTTTAAAGAACATATTATGTCAGAACATGATTGTGCAGAGAAAAGACGGGAAGGAAAGATATTAAAATACCAGCATGGTTATTCCTTAGTGGAAGAATTATTTTCTTTACTGAAATTTTAGTGGTTTAATGAAAGACAGAAGTCTAAACGCCTCAAGATAATCCAAAGTTGGCAAAACAGGCTAGGTCACACATGTTTAAAGGGTCAAGTTCAAATGAAAGCAAAATAAAGCTGGGCTGGGTGAAAGGGAGGAGGACAAAATTTAGAACATTGTTATTTCCTCAAGGCTGCTTATTCTGTTGGGTAAAAAGTGGTGCAGGCAGTGGACAATGCAGCCCCATCATGTATATTCTACTAGGGGTAAGGTACTACAAAAAAGTTCATATCCTGCAACTTTACTGAATTCATTTATTAGTTCTAACAGTATCTTTGATGGAGTCTTTATAGTTTTCTGTATTTAACACCATGTCATCTGCAAACAATGATAAAGTTTTACTTCTTCCTTTGTGAGTTGGATGCCTTGTATTTTTTTTCTTGCCTAACTGCTCCACCTAGGACGTCCAATCTTATGTTGAATAAAAGTGGCAAGAGTGGGTAACCTTGTCCCATTCCTGATCTTAGAGGAAAAGCTTTCAGCTTTTCACTGTTGAGTATGACATTAGCTGTGGCGGTACTTCCATTTCCTGTCCTAAGTGGACATGAGGTGTACAAGTAATGAGGCCTGTCATTCACTGATTGCTGGGACAAATATTACGGATAAGTATCACTAGCCAAGAGTGTCTTCTCCCTCAGCCCTACGTATAGTGACCTTTCTCAGATGTGCCAACAGAAGAAAGATGGTCTTTCACAGACAAAGATTATTCTTCGAGGAATATACTTGTCCTAACACCACCATCTTCAAATTTTTATTTGTTGAGACCTAGCAAATAAATTCCTATTTATGAAAATTATATCATTTAGGATTCTATACAATGCCATCATCTTCAAGTTTCTTCTTTTGGGCTGGCCAGATTTCTTGTAAGAGACTCTTCTATAATGTGCTTGGAGGATGTAATCTTGAGGCCTTCCTTGCATTCCACAACACAGGTTAAAAAAAAAAAAAAGATGGCTCAACTTGGTAAGTTAACTTTCACTCAATCTTCCTGTTTTCCATAGAGTATACCAGTCCTCATCAGTGCCTGATCATCAGTGCCCTTGGTGTCCCTAAGTGTTAAGAAAATCAACTTTAGCATTCCTTCTAGGTGGGAGAAAGGGCACTTGCCCACCTATACAGAGTAGAGAGTTTGGAGTCTAATAGCTTCTTAAACAGATCTTCAACCAATCCTCATGTTTATAACCCATGATTTACCCCACATTTCTGGAGGCGCTTTTTCCATCAAATCCTATGGTTAAATGATAGAAATTTGTTCTTAGCCTTCCTTACTGCTGACTCATGATGAGCTTTTTGGACAGTGTAGGAGTTGGGGTTCAACCAAAGAAACAAACCACTAAGAATGTACTATGTGACTTCAAAGAAGTTTGTTACAGAGATCTGGCCTTGGACAACTGGGGGAACTGCTCAAGTGCTTTCTAGGATGCTGCCATAGGTATGTCTAATTCTGGAGCTGAAGTCCACAAAGCAGGCAGTCAGGAAAGGATGATGGATACAAAGTGGGGGAGAGAAAACAAGCTTAAGACCATAAGCACAACTTGGAGCCCATGAGGATGGGCTGAAATCTGTGTCAGTTCCTGCTGCCTCTTTGGTGACAAGAGTATTTTGCAGAAGCTACAGCCCTTCCTCAGAGAGGGAAACTCACTCACCTGGCCAAGGAGTCAAAGAGGCTAAGGAGGATCCAGGAAGAGAGTGGAGGAGTCCAAGGCCCAGCTGCTGCTTCACACTAACAAGGTGTCATCAGATTAGCAACAAAGTGCACTGCAGCAGATAACCTGTCTCCTTCACAGGTCTGCAGATGGAAAGGGACTATACTCAAAACGCCTGGACCTGATTCAGATGACACAATTCTGGACTTTGAACTGATGCTGAAATGAGATGAGACTTTGGGAGCCTTAGGTGGAGGTAAATGTAGTTTTTTTCATGTTGGAATTCTGTTAATCATTACATGGTGGTTTGCAAATATGGTCCTCTACACAAGGGGTCCTTGACTGCAAAGATACACAAACCTATATATGATAAACTGGACAAACTTGTACAGAACTGAACACAGGCATCCAAACAAGTACAAGTAAAACCGGGAAATAAAACCAGTGGATTATATCACTATTACTATCAATATCCTGGGTGTGATATTATACTAGTCTTGCAAAATATTACCTTTGGGGAAAAATGGATAAAATACATACCAGATCTCTGTATTATCTGTTACAAACCACTTGTGAATCTGCAATTATCTCAAAAAATATTTGAATTAAAAAATATGGCTCACCGTGATCTTGTTCTCAACATTTTCACCCTTTTATAACCCTTTCCCCTTGAATGTGAGTGGGACCCAGTGACTTTTGGGGCGCCTGGGTGGCTCAGCCAGTTAAGCATCTGACTAGATCTTGGCTTAGGTCATGATCTCACAATTGATGAGTCTGAGGCCTGCACTGGGCTCTGTGCAGACAGTGGCGGAGCCTGAGTGGGATTGTGTCTCTCCTTCCCTGCCCCTCCCCTGCTTGTGTGCGCGCACACGTGTGTGTGTGCTCTCTAAATAAATAAATAAAAATTTTTAAAGACTGTGACTTCTGTTTACTGGACTAGCTTTGCTGCTCTCAGCTTGCATGCTTTGATAAAGCAAGCTGCCATGTTGGAGAGACAAGGAATTCAAGGTAATCTCTGGCAAGAGCCAACATCGTGATTTTAGCCCGGGAGAGACTCTAAAGCACGCCTGGATTCCTGACCCATGGAAACTGGGAGATAAATACTCATTGTCTTAACCACTAAGTTCTGGTGTGTTTTTATTATGTAACAATAGGTAAGTAATACAGGCTTACTATTATTTATCTCTCTGCTTTCTATCACCCGTATTTTGTTGTTATTGCCTCTTTTCCCAATTTCTTTATTCTTGTGGGTGTATATCTCTTTTTATTCCTGTATTCTTGTTTTATTAGGATTTCAGGAAGGAAACTTACATTTGTTGAACTTGCCATATTTTACTGAAGTCACACTCAACTCTTCTGTTATGGACTGAATGTTTGTGTCCCCACAAAATTCGTATGTTGAAGCCCTAATCACCAATGTGGTGCTAGGAGGCAGAGCCTTTGGGAGGAAATTAAGTTCTGATGAAGTCAAGAGGATGGACCCTTCATGATGGGATTAGTTCCCTTGTAAAATGACTGGCGCCTGGGTGGCTCAGTCAGTTAAGTGTCTGACTTTCGCTCAGGTCATGACCTCCTAGTCTGTGGGTTAGAGCCCTGCATCTGGCTCTGTGCTGACAGCTCAGAGACTGGAGCCTGTTTCAGCCTGTGTCTCCCTCTTTCTCTGCTCCTTCCTTGCTCATGCTCGCTCGCTCTCTCTCTCTCTCTCAAAAACAAACATTTAAAAACAAAACAAAACAAAACAAAATGACACCAAAGCTTTCTCTCTTCACCATGTGAGGATATGATGATAAGATAGAGATCTTTAGGCCAAGAAGAGGGTTCTCACCAGGAACCAAATTTGCCACATCTTGACCTTGAATTTCTCAGTCAATTGTGACCCAAAAATGTTTGTTGTTTAAACCACTCAGTCTAGGGACACCTGGGTGGCTCAGTCGGTTGAGTGTCCAACTTCAGCTCAGGTCATGATCTCATGGTCCGTGAGTTCAAGCCCCGCGTCGGGCTCTGTGCTGGCAGCTCGGAGCCTGGAGCCTGCTTCGGATTCTGTGTCTCCCTCTCTCTCTGACCCTCCCCTGTTCATGCTCTGTCTCTCTCTCAAAAATAACTAAACGTTAAAAAAATAAAAATTAAAATAAAATAAAATAAAACCACTCAGTCTATATGGTATTTAGTTACCGAAGTCTGAGCTGACCAATATACCGCAAGACAAAGAAAATGAAAAAAATGGTCTCTTTTAAATGACAGTTATTTTATTCTAAAATTTTCATGTCATCAATCTAGTAAAGGAACCCAAGAGAAGTTCTATGCTCCAAAATGCACTCTTTTCATTTTAATCACTTGATCAATGCAGCATAATTACAGGGCTTTATGTTCGTATGGTTTTAGCTAGCAGTGGAATTTAAAATGCCCCAGTTTGCCATCTGCTTCCGTTTTGTCAGCATGAGAGATACCAATAAAAAGAAATCGCCTTCAAACCATCAGCCCTTTTTCTAACAGAGAGAAGGAAAAAAAATGCCTAGAATTCTATTTGAATCACAGAATTGGCCCTAACTTCTAGTAATCCTCACTCACATGATGTACAAGCAATGAATTACCGTCTTTTACTTCTCTATTAAGTCACTACTTAAAAAAAATAGGTATTAGAGTTGTGTAAGCACCTTTGGTGGATGTGGGGAAATTCCTATAAAAAGCCCTGGCCTCCTGAGATCAGGAAAATAAAAGATATAAAGATAATAAATGTTTGCTTTCACTTCCCCTAGATGTATTTTGCTTTCCATAAACCATGAGGGTTGGGTCTATAGCCATTTGTCTAGTTAACTGTCATCCAAAAGAGATAATAAAACTTCTCTCCACAAGAGGGTCCAATGGTACAGCCCAGATTAGGTACCTGGGATCAATTCCCAATATGCCAGAAGACCGCAGCATTATCTTCCCAGGGATTTACAGAAGTGCAGACCTTGGAGTCATCTCCTGGTCATACACACCAAAAGACAGAGATGCTTATCTGGCCCTCAGAGAGATGCATGTGTATTCCAAAAGGTCAGGGTAAGAACCCAGGATCCTTTCCATACTATCTCAAAGAAGCAAAGGTTTTTCTCCCTCCCTTTGGGAGGGGAGGGGAGCGACTGCCTCTCCTCTGTGTATAAATGGAGAAAATACTCTGTTCTCATCTCCTATCTATGGGG
Source organism: Neofelis nebulosa (assembly GCF_028018385.1). NCBI lineage: Eukaryota > Metazoa > Chordata > Mammalia > Carnivora > Felidae > Neofelis > Neofelis nebulosa. The sequence goes on from NC_080784.1 coordinate 115,077,699, forward strand.
TGAAACCTGCCAGGTGCACAGAGAAATTCCATGAGCTTTCACTGCTTCATGATACTCTAGTTGCTGATCTAGTTGTATCAACAAAGAATTATTTTTCTTGACCCAGATGCCTCATCTTTCTACAGTATTCATACACACACAGATGTATATGTATATGTATATGTATATGTATATGTATATGTATATGTATATACATAGATATCAGTCACATAACTATACAAGTAGGCTAACATTTCAAACCCTGCACAGTTCTTAACAAAAGAATAAGAAACAGCAGACTTAAGAGCAAATAAGCAAGTTAGAAAGGAGACATCTGCTAGGAAGCAAATAGGACCCCTCAATGTATTTTATATTAGGTTTACAGAAAAAGCATTCTCAGAGGGGAGAAATGCATATGGGGTCAAAAAATTAAAAGATATGATGAAAATATGTCTCTGTACTCCCCAAGTTCCCCCCATGGAAGAGTTGTGGGCCTCTCAGTCCAGCCCATCCTATATAGTTCTTGTTCTCAAAGTTAAGCTCAGGAATCATGGTCTTTCTTAGCCTCCTCTCAGCTGATAGGAACCCAGAAGTCCAAGTACCTACGGCAACGTTTCAGCCCCAAAGAGTGGATTGTTTTTTAAGTCAGTGTGGGCTCCCGCAAGCATCAGATAGATGACTGTGTTGGACTGATCTTTAAAACAGCTTTTAATCTATGGATCTATCATTTTTCTACAGTAGCACAGAAAAGTAGAAAGTGAAAAATGTAGGATACTTTTAAAATCTGTATGAGAGTTGGAATTTGTTACAGGCATTCAACATTAGTAAGGAAAGAAAAGCACTGCATCTGAGGTACAAAGGCCACCTAATTCTATCCCCTTTTTTATTTTTATTTTATTAATTTTTTTTAACGTTTATTTATTTTTGAGACAGAGAGAGACAGAGCATGAACAGGAGAGGATCAGAGAGAGAGGGAGACACAGAATCTGAAACAGGCTCCAGGCTCTGAGCTGTCAGCACAGAGCCCGATGCAGGGCTCGAACTCACGGACGGCAAGATCATGACCTGAGCCAAAGTCGGACGCTTAACCGACTGAGCCACCCAGGTGCCCCTCTATCCCCTTTTTAAAAAACAAGGACACCATGGGGCGCCTGGGTGCCTCAGTCGGTTGAGCATCCGACTTCAGCTCAGGTCATGATCTCACAGTTCGTGAGTTCGAGCCCGGTGTTGGGCTCTGTGCTGACAGCTCAGAGCCTGGAGCCTGCTTCACATTCTGTGTCTCCCACTCTCTCTGCCCCTTCCCTGCTCACGCTGTGTCTCTGTCTCAAAAATAAACATAATAAATAAATACATACATACACACATACAAAGACACAAGAGCCCAAAAAGGTGAAGGAATTGCTAAGGGCACACAGGTAGTAGCAAAACTAGCACTAGAACCCAGATCTCCTGAATCATAATAAAGTACTTTTGTTTTTTAAGCACTAAAAATCTGCATGTCCTACTGTGGAAATGGGTTTATCACAGCCTAGATAATATATCTTTGAAGTCCTTGTCCAACGAGCAACCTTCTGATTGCTCTGCATCTCCAAGATATCTCAATACTAGGAAAACACTGCCCTGCAGAGAACATACATTTCTTTTTTAAATTACTTTTATTTTACTTTATTTATTTGTGGACACACATTTCCAACTGCAAATTAACGTTAAACATGATTTAAATAAGAGGTTTAAGTTTGACCAGCACATCTCAGGTCTCAGTAGGACTGGACTTGCACCATGAACTGACAAAAACCAACATTCTGAATCCTCAAGACCACTCAACAGGATCCAGCAGAGAAGAACATTCTAAAGGGGAGCCACCCCCAAGGACCTTCTAGACCGTCTTCCACAGACACCACTGCAGTGTAAAGGCTGCAAAGTTTGTGTCCTGTAGTTTGGGCATTTTCCATAAATCAAGATTTTTTTTTTTTAACCATACAAGGCATTACAGCCAAAAGAGATCAAAGAGGATGGAATGGGGTTTTGAATTCAAACTATGTAAAACAAGTTTCACCTGATTTGACATTCAATCCCAAGCAAAGCTCAGCACTTAATTAAGGCTTCAAATTCCACTGTAAGCCATGATATACAATTCTGTTCTTGGACCACAGGGCTTAATTAAATATCCATCATTATGGATACTTTCTACCTTCTCCACTTTCACCTTTTTTCCTCCCAAATGAAGTGACAGCTGATTTTTTTGGCTGTTTTCTTTTTCAAAAACATATTAAATGTCAAGGACATTCAATGCTTTTTCATTCAAAAGTTAAAATTTAAGCATTCTTCAGAGATGATAAATGCCCAGTCTATTTTTTCTGACACATATGGCTGATATAGAAAAGTTGACTGGCTGTATTCTGAACAGCTGAATATATATACTGATCTATTGAAATACTTTCACGATTATTTATTTCGATGCCAACTCAGAGAAAATAAAATTAACCACTTAACTATGGAAAGAAAACTACACATATGTATTTTAGAAGTAAAGGGAGGGGTGCCTGGGTGGCTCAGTCGGTTGAGCGTCCGGCTTCAGCTCAGGTCATGATCTCACGGTTTGTGAGTTCGAGCCCCGCGTTGGGCTCTGTGCTGACAGCTCAGAGCCTGGAGCCTGCTTCGAATTCTGTGTCTCCCTCTCTCTCTGCTCCTCCCCTGTTTGTGCTGTCTGTCTGTCTGCCTCTCTCTCTCTCTCAAAAATAAACGTTAAAAAAATTTTTGTTTAAGTAAAAGGAGTTCAATGAGACAAGTGTCAGCTTGAACTTTTCAAACAAATGTCTCTTTTAATCAGGCCTCACTGGTGATATGAAAAATCAAGGACCCAGATCATAATTAAAAGAGAATTTGACCCAATTTTCCTGCGATTGAAACTCACTCCGGAAGAGCCTCTTTCACTGCAGCTGCAGTCTCCTCCACCGCCCGTGTGTGCTCCAACCTGGGACGCCTGTCTTTCTGGTCTCTTGTGTCCATCCTCACCTCAGGCTGAACTGCTCTGTCTTCGTGAGGCATCCTCTGGATCCAGAGGCTAGAGAGCAGCTGCCTTTCCCTCCCTCCCTCTTTCTAATGCCAGCATCCAGTAACCCAACAATAAGCTCCACAGCACCCCTCACAGTTCTCCTAGAGAGCTTAAAAATCTCGTATGATTGGCCACCAGTCAGACTGCTGTGACACCCCAGAACACCGCCTGCAAATGGGACCCCACGATAACCTTCGCAACAGAATCATGCTTTCCAATAACCCACACAGAATCTATGAAACAAATGTTTAGACATCGTTACTGAGTGCTCAAAATCCATGGTATCCCTTGGCAAATGCCCGGTTTTACTCAGTTTTAGAAATTCTCAGGGATCTGCTGAATTTTGAAGAGTAGCGGCAGCCATCTTGGCAGCAGGTGTCATTAAATATAAATGGAAGCAGTAAGGCTATACCTCTTCCCTCAGGCTTTTCTCCACTGGTAACACTTGGCCAATGATTGTGTCTGGGAATAAGTCAAGTTGACACAGTACTTCTGGAGCACTGACATTATCCTTGGACCGACTAGACTATTCAGAAGACAGAGTGACAACACCAGGGAAATTTACGCAGACTTAAATTTGGCCTCCCTGACTTCACATCGCTGATACAGTGCCAGGGAAGAATGGAGTTAAATGACCTGGAAAAAAATATTTATTGCATTATATTAATGAAGATGATGAATTAAAGAAAAATACAAAATAGCTAAAACTTCTAATGTTTCATCAACAGCTTACTTTATTACTAGATCCACAGGAGACAGATGTATATATTACATTAACCATCAAGGTAATCAAGTTTTCTCAATTACAGTGCCAGTTCTCAAATAAGTCTTTTCCATTTTTCTGAATAAAAACACTCACATTGGTGTTCCAAAACTCTGCGGGGAAACTGGAAATAAAGGATCTTTCCTCAAGTTTACTTTTTAACAAAAGACTGGACAAGGGTGCTTCTTATCACTCAGTGATTCCCTTCACACTGTCCCCAGTTTTTAGGGAAAACTCCTATTTTTTCTTAATTATGTGGGAAAATACTGATGTGAAATAAGATTACAGAAATACTGTTGGGTATTTTCCCAAAATGGCCACTTTGAACCAATGCGCACAAGATAGATGTGTTTATATCTGTACACACATAGCCAATTTGCTCTAGCCTTGAAGTGACTATTGGTACTTAACTAAATATTAGTGTGTTATACCTAGAAAGAATGAAGAAAATATTAAATGAGTGGAGTCTCCCGAGGAAAGGTCTAAAAAGGACTGAATTTATAACACAGAACATAGCTTAAAAATGCTTTTTCCTGGCTCTCTGTCAATATATGCACGTATACACCAGGGCTTTTAAATTAATCCCATGACTTATCAAGAAAAAGCCTGAGAGAACTTTCTGGTGTGATGGAAGTGTCCCTGTATCTTTATAGGGTTATAGAGTACACAGGTTTATCCATACTCAAAAGCAAAAAGTGCATATGCAGGACGCATTTCGTTGTATCTAAATTTTATCCTAAAAACCCAAATACTGATCTCTAGTGAGGTTTGGCACAGACAAGTGATTCTAAAACTACTATTTTCTATGTATCCTAGCCTTGAACAGATGATTAAACATATGGAGATAATGCAGACAGGTCCATCACTGTTAGAGATGTAACCTTTGGTATTGGATTGGAATGATGGGAATCCTATGAACTCATGGCATATATGTGTATGTTATATAAAATATATATAGTGGGTTATAAAATAAACAAAAATATATATTTTTTCTTACTAGCTTAGTTTTCTAAGATAGTGCTACAACTGGTAGCCAGAAACATACCTAGCTTCCAGATCTTGTTTTTTAAATACCATTATCCACTGAAAGAAACTTGGGCTCTTTAGAGAAAAGCTAACTTTTAGGTTAGAGCAGGAAAACTACAAAATAAGCCTGGAACATCTTGTTGTATCACAAAGTAAGAAGTATTCAAAGAATGATAGGGAAGATATCAAAATAGCACAAAAGTCGGACTGAACTCCCAGTGGCCAGATCTGGGGCAAATATGAGCATCACAATAAACAATGATAGTAAGAGATTACAACCCATTTATTAAAATTAGAAATCTATGATCTACTGATATTGGCACTCTGAACTTAAGATTCTGGAACTGCAGATAAGGCATTGTGCACTTGTACCAAAGAGTGTTGACCATGTTAGATAAACTCCATCTAATTGCACAGTTTCCCATCAGCTGTTTTAATGCTACACACCTACATGAAAGAGGGAGCAACACAAGCAATCTGGAGTTAACAGGCATTAAGCAGGAACAAGATAATAAAACCTCACATTAATATCTTCAGAGATAAGAGAAGACCTAACATCCACAAACTGAGAACAGGATGTTGTTTTTGTTTTTTTTTTTTAAGGAAGGAAGCCAACAAAAGAATTCATAGAAAATACAGAATTCAATACCCGAAAAGGAAAACCTCAAAAGAACACTTCAAAGATCAATAAAATCTCCCAGAAAGTAGAAACAAAAGACCAAGAAAGGGAAACTGAGAAAAGATTAGAACAGGAAGTAGAGGATCAATCCAGTATCGAAGTGAACAGAAGTTCTTTAAAAAAAAATTTTTTTTTAACGTTTATTTATTTTTGAGACAGAGAGAGACAGAGCATGAACGGGGGAGGGGCAGAGAGAGAGGGAGACACAGAATCGGAAGCAGGCTCCAGGCTCTGAGCCATCAGCCCAGAGCCTGACGTGGGGCTCGAACTCACGGACCGCGAGATCGTGACCTGAGCCGAAGTCGGACGCTTAACCGACTGAGCCACCCAGGCGCCCCGAACAGAAGTTCTAAAAAGTTCAATTACAGAAAAAAAGAATGGAGGAAATCATCAGGTAAACAAAAAAATTGCTAGAGCTAAAGGACACAAGTTTTCAGATTAAGAGCACCTACTAAGCAGCCAGTGTAATGATGAAGACATCAGCCACAGGCTTATCTTTATGAAATCTATGAACACCAAGTTTCCTCATAGTGCAAAGAAAAGGCCCTATGTAAGCTTCCAAAACTAAATAATCAGTTTCATGCTGAGGATCGAGAATCAGAATGGCGCTGGACTTAACGCTGGAAGCTAAAATATAATGGAGAAATGCCTCTAAAAACCCCAAAGAAAATGCTCAATACTCAGCCAACCTAATGAAACTACCCAACGCCATCTTTATTTTTATTTTATTTTTTAATGTTCATTCACTCATTTTTTAAGAGAGAGAGAGAGAGAGAGAGAGCACGCGAGCGTGAGCACATGAGCAAGGGAAGGGCAGAGAGAGAGGGAGACACAGAATCTGAAGGAGGCTCCAGGCTCTGAGCTGTCAGCACAGACCCCAAAACAAGGCTCAAACCCACGAACCACGAGATCGAGACCTGAGCTGAAGTCAGACACTTAATGGACTGAGCCACCCAGGTGCCCTTCCCCTCAACGCTGTCTTTACAACATGTGTGATTCATATATGTACCCCCCTCCTCCATAAGTACTAGAAGAGGTGTTCTATACTACATGAGTGAATAAGCCAAGAAACCACTCCAGGTATCAGGATCCATAGTAAGAGAGAACAATGGGGAGGAGGGGGTGGGGATCAAAGTAGGCAGCTGAGCAACAAAACAAACCAGGAGGGCAGAGGCTCCATGTAAGAATCCTCGAGAAGAAACTACTGAAAAGATGTCTAATGAATTTCAGTGTACTGAGAGGGGATTTACACAACTGAAGGGAAGTCCCAGATGGAATTACTGAGTGGTACAAAGAAATTAAGTGCAAATATGTGTGTACTCACACTTGTACAGGGACCAACAATTTTACACTTCAGGCAAGATCAACCTTGTACAGAAAAGGAAAAGTAATCACGGTTTTCTACATGGCTCGCTGTGAAGAGCATTTATGTAGTCACAACAAGGTAACCCGGAGCTAAGATTACACCTTTAGAGAGAGAATGGGAAGACAAGTAGATATAGGGCGGGAGTTAAGGGAGAGCTAAATCCTTCCTCATTCTCTTAGAGGTCAACAGACAATGCCTAAAGCTGAGGGGCACCTGGGCTCAGGTGGAAGGGTGTCCAACTCTTGATTTCAGTTCAGGTCAGGATCTCATGGTTCATGGGATGAAGCCCCGCATCAGACTCTGCACTGAGCATGGAGCCTACTTGGGATTCTCTCCTTGCCTCTCCTTCTGCTCCTCCCCTGCTTATGCATGTGTTGTGTGCTCTCCCTCTCAAAAAACCAAACAGAAATTAAAAGATGATTAAATGCCTATAACTATTTGGCTCATGTATACACATATGAATCTACTAAAAAAAAACAAACCCAAAAACCTAAATTTTAAAACTCCATTCTCTACTCTTCTTATAGAACTTCTCTAATGAAAACGCAGCCCAATTGTTAAAGTCCATAAAACAGCTAGATAAGATATGGAAATGCATTATAGTTTTCACTGTTCTGATCCAACAATACTCTAAAACTGGAGTAGAAAGGACTTAAACTATAAGCAAACAAAAGCAATAGGAAGTCAATCACAGAGCGAAAATCGTAGACACCCTACTGTTCACGGAATACTTTCAAAAGTACCCCTACTTTTATGTATCTCTAAAGTCCTTTTAAAGTAACTGAGGATCTGAAGGTTACTCTTAGAACTGAGAGAAAAAAGACTTGTGATATTACTCTTAGCCTAATTCTAACAGCCTTCCAACAGAAAATCTTTTATGACTATGCCCTCCTCACAAAATAACAAAAACCAAAACAGATAATGAATCTGAATTTGCCTTAACTGAGGGGTAATTCTAATTAAAGAAAAAAAAGAAACCATGTAAGGAGCCTACCAGCAGATAAATTGGTTGATGGCAACTTTTTTGGATCTGCATCAACTAGGGGGAAAGAAACATAAGATATTCCCAACATTCTCATCTAAGATACGATGAGGCAATTCTGAATAAAGGCCATGGTGACTAAGAAAGAAATAGGATTCCTGCATGGCCAGGCAGATGGACAAAAGTCAGTCTGGCGCTATGCCAGGCCCTGGGGATACAAAAGGGACATAATCTTTCACCTCATAAACCTTAATGATCAGCAGTACTAAAAGAAAGAAAAACACCACTAGAACATGCTGATTTAAGTTAAGCAGCAATTAAAGCTCACCAAGAAATTCATCTAAGCAACAGCAGTGAAGACACTTAATTCAATAACAGAGTCTGTATCTATGTCTCTGCTTACATGTCCCAGGAGATGGTGACTAACATGGAGGTTTTTGTAGAACTCTGCCCCAAATACCTGAACTTAGGGACACTCTCTCTCTGTCTTTAAACTAAACCAAGTGGGGTGAAAGCAGAGGTAGCCTGCACAGGATCAGTGTCTGCAGAGAAAAGGAAAGGCTCCCTGAAGCTGCGGGCACGTTTTGGGTTAGAGGGCTCCAAGTGTTTCTCTGCAGACAGACTCCTATAGAAGTTATTTCTAGAGGGGAGGCAGGTGCCAGCACGCCAACAATGAGCTAGACTATAAGGAGTCACACCAGTCCTGCCCTGCCTTCTGACAAAGAGGGTTCTCTGTGAACATCAACCCAACTCATCAGGTTCTATGCTGACAGCTCAGAGCCTGGAACCTGCTTCAGGTTGTGTGTCTCCCTTTCTCTCTACACCTCCCCTGCTTGCACCGTCTCTCTCTCACTCAAAAATAAATAAATGTTTAAAAAAAAAGAAAGAAAAGCAACTAAGAACTGTTAAGTAAACAATGGTACAGCTGCATTATGGAATATTACACAACCATTAAAAATTATGTTTATTAAGAATTTTACTAATATATTAATAACTGCACAAATCTTTTTAAAAACTGGTTACTTTGGTTTAACATGAAATTTACCAATGTTTTCATTTATACCTCACAGTCAAGATTATATTACCCTGTATTTTCTTCTAGCACCTCCAAAGTTTTTCACATTCACTTCTTCGAATCATGTGAAATGTTGTGAATGTATGGAATACAAATTTATACTTCCTTATTTCTTCAAATGGATAATCAATTCTCCCCAAATCATTAACCCAATAATCTACCCTTTTCTTAGTGGTCTAAAATGCCACTTTTACAATATACTAAATTTCTATTCTTCTAGTCTCTTTCCCTAATCTTCTATTCCCTGATCCATTTAGATATTCCTGAATCAATACAACACTTTTTTTTAAGGATTTTTTTAACGTTTATTCATTAAAAAATTTTTTTTAATGTTTATTCATTTTTGAGAGACAGAGCATGAGTGGAGGAAGGGCAGAGAGAGAGAGAGAGAGAGAGAGAAAGAGAGAGAGAGAATCCAAAGCAGGCTCCAGGCTCTGAGCTGTCAACACAGACCCCAATGTGGGGCTCGAACCCATGAATGATGAGATCATAACCTGAGCTGAAGTCCGACGCTCAACCGACTGAGCCATCCAGGCGCCCCAATGTTTGTTTATTTTTAAGAGCTGGAGAGAGACAGAGCATGAGTTGGGGACGGGCAGAGAGAGAGAGAGAGACACACACACACACACACACACACACACACACACACACACACAGAATCGGAAGCAGGTTCCAGGCTCCGCGCTGTTAGCACAGAGTCCGACACAGGGCTAGAACTCACGAACCACAAGATCATGACTTGAGCTGAAGTCAGACAATTAACCAACTGAGCCACCCAGGCACCCCATTAAGGATTTTCTTTTAAAGTCTGTGTATTTATTTTGAGAGAAAGAGAATGCATGCATGCACAAGCTGGGGAAGGGTGGGGGGGGGGGGGGGGGGAGAGAGAGAGAATCCCAAGCAGACTCCAAACTGTCAACGCAGAGCCCAAGGTGGGGCTCAATCTCACAAACTGTGAGATCATGACATGAGCTGAAGTCAAAAGTCAGATGCGTAATTGACTGAGGCACCCAAGCACCCCAGTACACACTGTCTTAATTATGATAGTGTTAGGGGACATCTGTTAGGACAAGTCCCTTCTTGGTTTTTTAATTTTTTTTAATGTTTATTTATTTCTGACAGAGAACACAAGCAGAGGTGGGGCAGAGAGACACAGAATTTGAAGCAGGATCCAGGCTCCAAGCTGTCAGCACAGAGCTCAAACCAACAAATGCTGAAATCAGGACCTGAGCTGAAATCAGACACTTAACCACTGAGCCACCCAGGTGCCCTTGGGTTTTTTTTTTAATTTTGAATATTCTATTCTTTTCCAAATGAATTTCAAAATTAGTTTATCAGATTCCATGAAAAACCTTAATGCACTAACATTATTGGTTATCACTTGTTCTTTATAGTGCATTCAGTTCCCCACCATAAACAACAATTTATAAAACAGGTGTTAAATAACACGAACTGAGAGGGGGCCTGGCTGGTTCAGTCAACTGAGCATCCAACTCTTGATTTCGGCTCAGGTCATGTCGTCACAGTTCTGTTCATGAGATCAAGTCCTGAATCCGTAGGCTCTATGGGGACAGCACAGAGCCTCCTTGGGATTCTCAATCTGCGCCTCCCCCTCACGTGCACTTTCTCTCTCTCAAAATAAATAAACATGAAAGAAAGAAACATGCTTTCCCTCACTGCCCCTTTCCACTGCGCACGCACTCTAAAATAAAATAAAATAAATAAAAGCACCTGGGTGGCTCAGTCACTTAAGCAACCAATTCCGGGTTTCAGCTCAGGTCATGATTTCACAGTCCATGGATTCCAGCCCCCTGTTGGGCTCTGTGCTGACAGCGCAGAGCCTGCTTGGGATTCTCTCTCTCTTCTTCTCTCTCTGCCCCTCTCCTGTGGATTCTCGCTTTCGCAAAATAAATAAAATTTAAAAATTAAAATGATTTTAAAAAATAAACTAAATTTAAATTAAAATTTTAAATTTTAAAAATGTTTATTTATTTATTTAGAGAGCACACACAAGCACGGGAGGGACAGAGAGAGGAGAGAGAGAAAATCCCAAGCAGACTCCACACTGTCAGTGCACAGCCTGACTCGGGGCCTGATCCCACGAAGCGTGAGATCATGAACTGAGCCGAAATCTAGAGTTGGGTGATTAGCAGCTTGAGCCACCCAGGCACCACCACCTTTTTAAAAATCTTTTTAAATGTTTAGAGAGAGGGAGGGAGAGAACACGTATGCACAAGTGAGAGAGGGACAGAGAGAGGGAATAAATTTTAAAAATAAATAAAAGCTGAAAATCGATGGCATGGGCTATGGAAAGCTATCAACAGTGAGGCGTAAACCATGGCCCTTGTAACTTCCCTGAGACATGACAGAGAAAAAAAGTCCGGGTGACTTACTTCACACTTACTATCTAGCAGAAAGGCATCAGTTTGTCAGGAAGTTTTGCTGGTCCCCAAACTAAGAACTGTAACCCTTCATAAGGGATAAAAAAAAAAAACAAAACACAAAAAAACAGCAGACTGAATCTTCAGTAGGGAGCGGGGAGGGATAAAAGATTTTCTTTCACTTGGCCATTTCCAATATCAAACCCTGCTAAAAGCTGATGATTGCAGCATCAGAGAGCAAACATCAAAACCTCAAAAGAAAACATCAATGTCAGTTTAGCTGACAGAGTGAAACACAACTGAGTTCAGTGATTCAAACACCAACTTCATTCTCACTGCAGTCACACCCAATTTCCTGGCTGGTGCCCAAGGTGAAAGTAAGAGTTACCTGAAGGTTTGCATGACCACAGCAAAGTGACAAACACATCTATTGGCTACAAAATCTCACCCTTGCTTTGATGTGCCATCCTTTAGCATGAATATTTTTAAAGATGAGAAACAGAGGATATATTTTCAAGATCTATTCTTGCCAGTTCAGCCACAATCCTACCTTCTATCCTTCAGTTGGGACATTATGGTAAAGAGGCCATCGCTAGTTTTAAAAAACTAACACCTTAAATGACAAATGAACATTTTTAGATCTGTTCCTTAGATACTGGATGTAAGTCTTTAAAGTTTCTGTATTTTAGACCATATTATAGACATGAACCACTCTGGATTTAGCTTCTAATTATTTCAAATCTACCAAATGAAATAGCCAACAAAGTTTCATTTCTACTGCATTAATTTTTTTCAGTACAATGAAGGCAGCAAAATACTATTTATAATGACTGAGAAAAGAAATAAATACTTCTGAATTTAATTCATTTACAAAGCTTCCAACATAAAGGCTTATATCTTATTTTCCTATGAGCTCATTTCTTTTTTTTTTTTTTTTTTTTTTTTAAATCTTTTTTCAACGTTTTTTATTTATTTTTGGGACAGAGAGAGACAGAGCATGAACGGGGGAGGGGCAGAGAGAGAGGGAGACACAGAATCGGAAACAGGCTCCAGGCTCCGAGCCATCAGCCCAGAGCCTGACGCGGGGCTCGAACTCACGGACCGCAAGATCGTGACCTGGCTGAAGTCGGACGCTTAACTGACTGCGCCACCCAGGCGCCCCAGCTATGAGCTCATTTCTTAGAAAAAGTTAAGATTATGATCTCAGTAATTACATAACACTTAAAGCTTTATATATTAGTCATTTAATCGCTGTTTCTTAATAAAATCTATAATATTTCTTAAGAGAATACTCTCATTTCCCATAAACTTTTGTTTCAAGCTTGTTGGGAAAGTCATTTTCAAAAATTTTTATGTTCCTTTAGGGGAATTAGATGAATTCTGTCATCTAATTGCCATTTTCAGTCCGACTTTATTTTTGACTCAATCTCTGAATAAATTTAAAGCAAACTATAATGCAAATCTCTTCTATGTGGCAGTGGTCAGGATTTTTGCACTGACCCATAGCTGCCTTCAAGTGAATTTCAAAGTCAGCTTCCCTTCCTAGGTATTAATGGCCATTTGTCAGAAAAGCATCAGAATTTACCTATCCCCAACATCTGCAATGCAAATGCCACCTCTTAGATGCAGCACCCCTAAGCAAGTACAAAGTCTGCACAACTCTACACGGTGGTCCAGCCTTGCTTTAAAAATGTGAGGTTTAATTAGAGTCCCTACAACTAAAATAGGCTACGGAGAAAACACAGAAATCAACCCCACACTTTGAGTTTCTAATCCAGAACTATGCATTTCAAAGTACAGAAGTATCACACATGGGCCCAGACTTCAGAGAATGTGCAGTCTAACTGAATTAACAAGTACAAAAGCTCTATATAATACAACCAACTTCAACAGAAACAGTGGAATCAAGTGTCAAGTGGCATCCTACCAAGAAAAGCCAAGATGTGTGAAAGGGAACAGAGCTTGCCAACGAAGCTGGAAGCAGGATTCTGAGGGGCCAGATTTGCATATGCAAATGAAGGAAGCTGGGATATGAAAATCAGGGGACTTTCAAATAATAAGCTGCTTTTTCTTGCTACTTGTCGTGCTCATTTTTACCATCCACAAAGAATTCCCGCTTTAGGATTAATCATGGGTTTGTCCAAGTCTATTTTATTATTTTTGTGCTCCAAAAGAAAGAAAACTAAGGCACTGCAGGAGTTAAAACTATGGGATTCATCATCAGAGGACCTGGATTTAAGTCCTGGCTCCCCCACCAACTAATTATGTGAATAATTAACCTTTCTGGGCCTTAGTGTTTCCATTCATAAAAGAGTATTATCTGTATGACAAGGATGTAGAGAGATTACATGAGATCATGTGGATAGAAAGTACTTTTTAGACTTTTAGGTAATAAGTTATTCTTAGTGGCTTTATCAAATTTTCATACATCAACCATCTTCAAATTCAGATTTCAAGAACTATATTACCAAGTATTATAATCATTTAAGGAAATAACTTTAAAATTCAGGACACTGGACTATTTTTGGTGTGTGGGGAGGATAATGATTAAGTGACAGGAGACAGCTATATACCAGTTTAACTCTGATTTGACCATGATCTTGCTACAGAATAGGATACAGACTCAAACTGTCTTTTGAAGTTCCTTGCCCAACATTCCTGGATTTGTCTGAAGTTACACCTGACCACTGACTGACTGCAAAGAATTAAAGTCTCTTTTAATATGTTAACTTAATGTTCTCTTTTGAAAGCCAACTGCTTTTTCTGGAGGAAAAAAACAACAGTTTATTTGGAGCTTTTATAAAGCAATTTATTTGGAAAACTTTTTAAAAAAGGTTTTAGAAAACTTTATACTTTGGGGCACCCGAGAGGCTCAGTTAAGCATCTGACCCTTGCTTTCAGCCCAGGTCATGATCTTGTGGTTTGTAGGTTCAAGCCCCACAGTGCGCTCTGTGCTGAGCGCATGGAGCCTGCTTGGGGATCTCGCTCTCTCTCTGCCCCTTTCTTTCTGCCCCTCCCCCTACTACATGCACACTCTCGCAAAAGTAAATAAGCTTTAAAAACAAAAACAAAACAAAACAAAACCTTTGTATGGAACCAGGAAAGACCCTGGATACCCAAAGCAATCCTGAAAAAGAAAACCAAAGCTGAAGGCATCACAATCCCAGACTTCAAGATGTAATTACAAAGCTGTAATCATCAAGACAGTACGGTACTAGCACAAAAACAGACATTTCAAATACACACACACACACACACACACACACACACACTGGAGGATTACTCAGCAATCAAAAAGAATGAAATCTTGCCATTTGTAACAACGTGGATGGAACTAGAGGGTATTATGCTAAGCAAAATCAGTCAGAGAAAGACAAAGATCATAGGACTTCACACAAGGGAAGGGAAGCAAAAATAATATAAAAACAGGGAGGGGGACAAAATATAAGAGACTCTTAAATATGGAGAACAAACTGAGGGTTGCTGGAGGGGTTGTGGGGGCATGGGCTAAATGGGTAAGGGGCATTAAGAAGGGCACTTGTTGGGATGAGCACTGGAGGTTATACATAGGGGACAAATCACTGGAATCTACTGAAATCATTATTGCACTATATGCTAACTAACTTGGATGTAAATTAAAAAATAAAAATAATGATAATAAAAAAACATAACAAAACACCTTTGTACTTTTACACGACAAATTTCCATATGAAACTGGTATGGCTGGGTCATCTTTATGGTACACTTCAAACTTTAATCTCATAGCTCTTACAAAATTCGTGTCCATTTCACACTATGAAACAAGTTTTAGTAGTGTTGGAAGCTCTCCAACTCAATCGGCATAATCAAACCCTGAAAAGATACTCCTTTATTTACTTATTTTTTTAAAGTGAGAGAGAACTTACCTTACTAATAAAGCAGAGTGGCTGTTGGGGCACAGGCCTTAGAGGCCACAGGCCAGGTTTGAGCCTTGGCTGCTTCCGTAAGTGATCAGCAAATAGGGGGTAATGTGGACACCTATCTCCCAGGACTCCCGTGAGGGGACTGAGATAGTGAGGAAAGAGCGGAAGGCAGTGTCTAACACATGCTATGTATTAGCTATCATTATATATGTATTATTAATCAAACAAAAGCAGTATGGACTTCAATAGCTGCTGGTAGAAGAAAAGGAAAACATTACCTAGAGGCTTGACTGTGAAAAAAATAACCTTCTTTGTTAAAAATTATTTACTAGGGATGCCTGGGTGGCTCAGTCGGTTGAGTGTCCGACTTCGGTTCAGGTCATGATCTCACGGTTCGTGGGTTCGAGCCCTGCATCGGGCTCTGTGTTAACAGCTCAGAGCCTGGAGCCTGCTTCGGATTCTGTGTCTCCTCCTCTCTCTTCCCCTCTCCTGCTCATGCTCTGTCTCTGTCTCTGAACAATAAATAAATTATAAAAAACAATTTTTTTTTAAATGATTTACTAAAGCACCTGAAGTCTTAACCTGGCCCAGTAAGGCAGAATTTTGTAATTCATTTTAAAGAAGGCTAATGTTTAAAGGAATAGTAAGGAAATAACTTATGAGTGGTTATCTGGTTGGGTCCTTCAAACTAAGGGTTACCACTCCCCTCAAGGTGGTCTTGGGTCCACCTTCTCCAACAACAGCCCCCCAACTAGCCCAGGGTTACTGCACCATCCCTGGCAGTTCCCCTGCACCGACACCCCTGTGCGCAGTCCTTTGTGTATAAACTCTCCTCTGATTATCCTTATCTGGCTGAGCCATCTGTTTCCTGCTGAGATTCTGAATTATACAATCACTTTATACTCTGACTAGTGGTCCAGAGAGTTCCCACATCATGACATGCTTTACACTTTGGAGTACTGTTTTCCTCTGCCAATTTGATAGGTAAAAAAAAAAAAAAAAGAGAGAAATGCATCCATTTCCCTATTGTGTCTGCAATTATCAGTGATGCTTACTATTTTTCATATGTTTATTAGGCATTTTTAACTTCCTTTACCCATTTCTCTACTGAGATCTTAGTGGATTTTTTAAAATAAGTTTGAATGATCTTCATATATATATCTGCTATTTGGATGAAAGAATAAACATCTACTTGACTCAGCTTAAGCAAGGATAGAATTTACTTTAAGGGCATAAGGATCTCTCTCATGGAGCCTCAATGGAAGGATTTAGTTGTGCGTTGGGAATGGACTAGAACCAGGGACTGGAGTGTCATACTGAGGTTAGTGAGTCCCCTTGATCCACGTTTCATTTCTCCTCTTCCCTATTTGTCGGCACATTCTGCTTTATCACTACAAAATTATTTTCACTGCTTCCTACTCCACAGGGTAGAAAATGATCATTACCAAACATCACAAGAGCAGCCAACAGGGATAGCAATCCTAAACCCCATTCCTACTTCCTGGGTCAGGTGGCCAGTTGAATGAAAGTAGTCATGTCCTACTAAGACGGCAAACTCCGCTGTAACCATGTATCTGAGAGTGGGAAAGATACCTGAAAAAGAAGACTGGCAGAGACCACAAAGGTGTTTTCTGAAGTTTCAAAACCAATAACACTACTATGCTAAAATATAATTCTTACAGTTTTAATGCTCAATATTTGCCTATGAAAAACCTTTTATAATGTCTTTAAGCAGGATAATTGTAAATACAGTATTAAGATATTTCATACTAATTCAGTTCCAAAGGTACATTCAAGTAATATCATTTCTAAGAGGTTAGACTTTGATGTTTCCATACAATTGCAGGCATAACAACAATGGTTGATTACAATGCTTAGTCACTGGCATAATTCAGACGTCACTGATTAAACGTGGCACAATCCTACTAAATGGAATAAACTAATTGAAGGAAACTGCCTGGATTCATCATAAAGCGAATGTCTTATGCAAAGATGGGCTGTAACGTATTAGCGGAGATCTGTGCTTAAGGTTGAAAGGACAACAATTCAAGTAGCACACCTGGGTCCTGGGTGACTTCTAGGCATGACCTCACAGAAAACATCCTAAATCCGAACCTTTACAGAAAGAATATTATATTACAAGGCCAAAACATAAACCATCGCAACTAAATAGTCATTACTTTCTAAGCAATCCAAAAGTTTTCCTCGATAGAGAAGTCAGTAAGGAGTGGACAGCAAGAGGTACTAAGTTTTAGCTGAATTTATCAATCTGCAGACTTCAGCAGTTTCTGACTTTGGGAAGGCTATCCAAGACTGTGTACCTAAGGGACCTCACAGAACATCAGCAATAAAAGGAACCTTACGGGGCACCTCAGCTGACCTCCCATTTTGACCTTGACCTGACCCAGATATCAACTAACTCTTCTCAAGCCTACTTTTTGCCTTCTCAATAATCCACCCCTTATCTTCCTACCTGCTTAGTCTAACTTCCTCATGTACTTAGAAGTCTTTCTTCTGGATCTGTCAGATCTGTTCCTCTATGGGTTGGACTCTGTGTTCCTGGAACAGTCAAGTGTTGCTTCCTTGATTTCTGATTTAGACTATAGACACTATATCCAAATTACCACCTCTTTAACCAGTGCCCCAACCACGGTCTGGCCTCATCTCCCATCCTACCATGGCCTTACCAGGTTGGCCATGCCCACGAAAGTAGCTGTTACTTCCAAGCGCTGCACAGGTATTGCCCCATCCCACCTGTGAAGGTTATCAATTTACTTCCAGGAAGCTCCAAATTCACCCTTTTGGACTTCCCTGTGAAAATGGATCTGGGCCCTTCCAGTATTTTTCCTTTGCTGGTTGGCACTAAAGTTTTGTCAGCAGGCAGCACTGGGGAGATGCCCGAAGAGGAAAAGGGGCTCTGCTTCCTCGTTCTGGTGTGCTCACTGAACAGGCTCCTGCAGTGCTTCTCTACTGTCTGCCTGTGTTCTTCTAACTTAAGAGTCCTGTGCTTTAGTGAGCAGTCTATCCAGCAGTCAATAGCCAGAATATATACAGATATCTTCTTAAACTCAGCTGAGCTCTGCATACGTAGTCTGCCCAATCTTAGGTGTGATTTCCTTGCTCTGAAGCAGCACAGGGTAACGACTTTCTTCCACAGGATACCTTCTTAGATATTTGCAAACAAATATTTGCTTCTTCTTCGCCTTCTTTTCACCAGATTAAAAATATCTGGCCCCTTTAATGATCTTCTATATGAATCCCCAATATCTTAATCGCTTTCTGGATGTACCTCCCTCCCCACCAGCTTGTCAGCGTCTCTTCTGAGGTACTGCCTCAGAAATAAAACGTAACATCCTGGTGCAGGATGCAGTAGGACAGTCCTGATCCAATGTAATGGACGACGGCTTGCTGTGATCAGGATGTTCTACTTTCCTTCAGTCAGTCGAATCCTATACTCATCCTATACTTTTACCCCCATTAGGAAAAAAGACTTGCTTTCTTCTAGGAATGATACATGCTTACCAAGCGCACAGTAATCTGCTGCAGTATGGAATAAGAAGCCTCCAGAAAAAGATAATTCCACAGGACCTAGGATGATCTTTTACACTGTGACAATGCTAGGTTAGGCACAGGCACCATTCAGGATACTATAATATGTTCAGATCAGTGATAATAGTATTATGTATTTCCACTTATATGTATTTTCTATATAATACATGTTGTATACTATGTATCACATATCACATACATATAGATGTTATATATATAATAGGCCTGCAAACAACTGTCTCATTAAAGCCTTATTAATGTATCATAGACAAGTATAGCATCCAAGTTCAAGGCATACACAGGTGTGCATGTGTATGGTAATCTAACCATTTCATGATATAAAATGATAATTACACTGTAGAACATGAAAAGCAATGGGAAAGGAAAACATTTCTTATATCTCAAAGTCAATAAAATCAATGCATTTAAGACTGATCAACAGTGATATCCAAGCCTGACAAATTAAAGTTAAAAAGCCAGCATATAAGCCAAAAAGAGGAGACTGAGTAAATTATGTGGTGAGGAGACATTACATAAAGTCATATTAATAAATCTCTTTCTATTGCTTCTCGGCCTTTTGGCTAAGATCAAGTGTAGTATCTGTTCTTATCAGTTTAATAAATCTCTTTCTGAACATACCCTGAACTACAGTGGATTAATCTCAATAGTATATTATGTACTAAAATATATTTCACTCTAAAACACAGCATCTTTCAACAATCCTAAGTATCCAATTAAGATCTCCCTTTTTTAGACCATATTTCTAACAGAAACAATGCAATTAAATTCCTATACTAGATATATAGGATATTAACCATCACAATTCTTCTCAAGGAAGTCTTTCCCTAAAACCATACTGTCAACATCTTCTCCCAAGTGTACCTTTTTTCTCCTCCTTATCAAGTGTCATTGCATAAACTTGAATTCTGGCTTTAGCTTCTAATTGAACCATTAGAAATTTCCCTTCCTTAGCTTACAGTGTATAAGTGAGACTACACCATTTTCTATTAAGCTGCAGCCCAGAGGGCAGCTAATAATGAACCCAACAAGGTGTCAAATGTTCCTGTTCTAGCCCAAATTAAAAATGCTGCCTTTCCACCATTTCCTTTTTAAGTTTTCCAGAAAGAAATAAAAGTTTCCCTGTAAATATCTATTGTTGAGGAACACATAAAAACATAGTTCAAGAGAGCCTCAGAAATTCAGAGCCCACAAAAAGCAAAACTTTCTTGTTTCTGGCCAAGGGAACGGCAGCAGAAACAGCTAAATGTCCACCAAAATCCATCTCTCTTCTTCCACAGTTATCAAGTTTTAGCTGGAATGTGGCTCCCTGCCAGGACCACATCTCTCAGCCCCCCTGTAGCTAAATGTGGCCACGTGACATATCCAACGAAATAGTGGAACACGAGCACGAGTGTTATGTGACATTAATAATCCTAGCCCACTAACACCTTGCAAGTATTAAAAAAAAAACAAAAAACAAAAAACAAACAAATAAAACCCACCTAAGGTCCTTTGACCCTGGAAGCTACATGTTGACGATGACAGAGAAAATGGTCAGATCAGGGTCCCTGAATGATTGTGTGCATCAGAGTTAGCGCAGACCTAAAAAATTCACCTCGGAACCATTTCCTAGAAAGAAAAAACTGGCTTAAAAAAATGTTTAATTATTGTTGGGTCTTTTGTTTCAGCAAAAGTTGAACTTCACAGCTCATCCCAATCAATAAAGATAACAGAAAATTCACTTAGAAAATGGTTTAGGAAAGGAAAAGGAAGGAAAAATAGTACATGTACACTGACTGTAAGCTCTAATGCTAGATTCAGATTAAAGGCAAATGGTACCCAGGGTTTAATGATAATTCACCAGAGAAATAAATCCACTGGAATAAATGCCTGTGTCAATATACTGCTCCTTGAACATTCCTTACACAAGTCTTCACTACTTTATCCATCATGTCACTTCTCCTACAGAATGAGAACTCACCACAGAACCTGGATTGTTCCCCTGCCTTCAGACAGCAACTCATTATCTTAGTCCCAGCCTTCCCATGCACTTCCTTCTCTCGATCCCACCAGGCACTGGGGCCTCATGATCAGCTCTGACCAAAATCTACAGAAATACCTATGCATCTTCACAATTCTTCCTTTCGTTCTTCCCATTGTTCTAGTTCCTGTTATTCCAGCTTCATGTACACTAACCAGGACTTCACGATGGGTCTTTGGTCATGTACTCACTTACCTCATCCCACTATACACACACTGGATTGCCAGATCCAGATTCCTCTTCTGGAACAGCAGCTCTTTACTACTGACAAAATCCTGGTATACAGTCTACAGGCCGGGGGTTGGCAAACTATAACTTCTGGGCCAAATGTGGCCTACTGCCATTTTTAAAAACAAAGTTTATTGGAAAACACACTATTCATTTATGTATTGTCTATAACTGCTTTCACATTACAATGCCAGAGTTGAGTTATTTGTGACACAGACTCCAGGATGCAAAGCCTAAAATGTTCACTATCTGGACCTTAATAGAAAATGATCAGGGCACCTGGGTGGCTCAGTTGGTTAAGCGTCTGACTCTTGATTTCGGGTTAGGTCACGATCTCGCAGTTCATAAGTTTGAGCCCCATGTCCAGCTCTGCACTGACGGTGCGGAGCCTGCTTAGGATTCTCTCTCTCTTCCTCTCTGTGCCTCCCCCCACTGCACACTCACTCGCTCGCTCTCTCTCTCAAAATAAATAAAAACTTAGAAAAGATCACATGATCAGCATGTGGTATAGACCAACATCTTTTCTCAAAGACAATGGCAGCTATCTTCTTATTCCTTATTCATTTAGCAATACTATAACCACCTGCACTGGCAGAATAAGAAATACAAACATATATACATATGCCCAAAGATATAAAACATATGGTACCTCCCTTTAACCAGACCCTAAGCTCTGAAAGACCAAGTGATGGTCATCTTATTGCAACTCCATGCTCCAAAGTACAGTATGCCCCACATCTGGAATGGTGGTAAAAAGATGGTTACAGGAAAGGACCTGCAGGCTTCCTAACATCAAAAAATGTATTCTTTTCTTTGGGGGTTATTTTCCAAAAGGTTAATCTTATATTTTGCCCAGGAGCTGTATCTTACAAATAAACATCTGTATCATCAATTTTTTTTGAATTTTTTTTAATGTTTATCTTTGAGAGAGAGAGAGAGAGAGAGAGACAGAGCACAAGCAGGGGAGGGGCAGGGAGAGAGGGAGACACCGAATCCACAATCGGCTCCAGGCTCGGAGCTGTCAGCACAGAGCCCAACACGGGGCTCCAACCCATGAACCATGAGATCATGACCTGAGCTGAAGTCGGATGCTCAACGGACTGAGCCACCCAGACACCACCCATTGATTTTAAATATTCTAAATTATTCAAGTTTTAACAATAAAGCCTTTAGTACTAACACTAATAATTTTGGCAATCACAAAACCTCACTTTCCAAGTCTAAAACCAGTATGATCTAATACTGGGAGAATCCCATTTAGGAAAGCCCTGGTCTATGGAGACAAGTGCTACCTTCCCCACATATAAACAATCCTCCTAAATCAACGCCACACTTTAAGAACAGCCAAGACCATTATCAAAAAAGAAATGTAAGTGTTGACAAGGTGGTGAAGAAAAGGGAACTCTTGTGCACTGCTGGTGGGAGTACAGAAAAGCTCCTTTAAAAAATTAAAAACAGGGCTACCATATGATTCAGCAGTTCCACTTCTGGGTACTTAGCAGAGGAAATAAAAACCACTAACTTGAAAAGATATGTACCCCCATGTCCATGGCAGCATTATTTATAATAGCCAAGATATGGAAACAACCTAAGTGTCCATCAATAGATGGATGAATGGATAAAGAAAATGTGGTATAAATACACAATGGACTATTATCCAGCCATAAAAAAAGAATGAAATCTTGCCATTTGCAATAACATGGATAGGCCTTGGGGGGGCGCCTGGGTGGCTCAGTCGGTTAAGCATCTGACTTCAGCTCAGGTCACGATCTCACGGTTTGTGAGTTCGAGCCCCACATCAAGCTCTGTGCCAAGAGCTCAGAACCTGGATTCTGCTTTGGATTCTGTGTCTTCCTCTCTCTCTGCCCCTCCTCACTTGTGCTCTGTGTGTCTCTCTCTCAAAAATAAGCATTAAAAAAAACAACAACAACAACATGGATAGACCTTGAGGATATTATGCTAAGTGAAACAAGTCAGAGAAAGACAAATGCCAGATGATCTTACCTATATGTGGAATCTAAACTTTTTTTAAATGTTTATTTTTGGAAGAGATAAAGACAGAGTGCAAGCGGGTGGAGGGGTGGGGGGAGGACAGAGAGAATCTGAAAAGGCTCCAGGCTCTGAGCTGTCAGCACAGAGCCCAATGGGGGGCTCAAACTCACAAACTGTGAGATCATGATCTGAGCCGAAGTTGGATGCTTAACTGACTGAGCCACCCAGGCGCCCCTTACCTATATGTGGAATCTAAAAAAGAGAAGGGAAGAAAGGAAAAAAAACAAGCTCACAGATACAGAGCAGATGGGTGGATGCCAGAGGTGGGGGACGGGTGAAATGGGTGAAGATGGTCAAAAGGTACAAACTCCCAGTTAAAAAAATGTCATGGGGATGTAATACACAGCGTGGTGACTATAGGTAATAACACTGTATTGCATACTTGAAAGCTGCTACCAGAGTAAACCTTAAAAGTTCTCATAAGAAAAAAACTTCTGAAACTATGTCTTGACACACATACAATATACATATACAATACATATTTACAATATATACAAATATATATTTACAATATATACA
The DNA here is from genome assembly GCF_028018385.1 of Neofelis nebulosa. NCBI lineage: Eukaryota > Metazoa > Chordata > Mammalia > Carnivora > Felidae > Neofelis > Neofelis nebulosa. The sequence goes on from NC_080784.1 coordinate 115,101,296, forward strand.
AATATATATTTACAATATATGCAAATATTGAATCACTATGTTGTAAACCTGAAATGAATATAATGTTGTATGTCTTATACCTCAATTAAAAAACAAAAAAACAAAAACAAAAAAAAAAAAAAAACAGCCAACAAAATACACACCCTTACACACCGGGCTGTCTGTCCTTACATAATTTATGTTTCATTAGATTATGTTAATAATGTCCTTTAAAAATCCTGATTTGAAAGCATATCTGAGGGAAAATGCAATTAAATTCCTATACTAGATATATAGGATATTAACCATCACAATTCTTCTCAAGGAAGTCTTTCCTTGAGATATTTCCTAAATATTATTTAGGATTACTGCTTTTTTTCAATAGAAAAATATGATAAATAACATTTTGATTAACTTTTTAGAAACCTTCAATTATTCAAGGCTCACATCTCGAAGAGTAGGTAAGAATGCTTTACGTGTTCCCGGCTAGATGAAGTGAAGAGGAAACGGAGAAGGTTAGGCATAAAGAAAGCATACCATTAAGAAACTCTATGTAATATTTAGTTATCCGTCCACTCATCCCTCTACCCAACAAGCACGTATTATTCAGGGCAGAGGCCATCAGAGGTGAGGAGAAATAGCTCTGACCACAAGGTCCTGAGAGAATGCAAGAGGGAAAACCATTCAAGCACACCTGTAACACATGGGATGCATTAAGTGCTGCGGAAGAGAAAAAAGAACGTGGAGTTAATTCTGCTGGCAGAGACCTGTGCACCTCATCAAAAAGGGGCTCCAGGGAGTGGGTGGGCGGGTACTGGAACTCAGCCTTGGAGGAAGTGTAGAATCAGGAGAGTGAAGAAGGGTGATTTGGGGGGCGGGGAATAAAGCTGCCTAGGGAGCAGCACAGATACCGACAAAGGGAGGCATGGAGCAGAAAGTGGGACTGATGGGATGAGGCCACAGGATTTCCCAATCAACTGCAGCGTATGTTTTAAAGCTTGCTTACCTTGGTTTCACTAATAACAAACCCATAAAAGGGTATTTACAAGGTCAAAAGAAACCATACTTTCCCCTGGAAAGTGGAAATTGCTTTATTACATATTATCTGAAACATTCCCAAAGCAGACTTGCAGAAATAAGTTATCAGACCATAAAATGTTACCACAAACATCCTCCAGCAAGAGCTCAGACAGCCAATGCTATGTTGATCTGTTTGCAGACATTTTCTAAAATGTTTTTTCAGGTTTACGGTCACATTACTGTCAACTCTCAGGTAATAAAAATGTACACCTGTATTCCAGCTGCATTACTGGTGGAAAGAGCAGGTATTCATCAAACACCTTTCAAAATCCTCTCTTCAAATATCCCACTTAGCTCACTGGGGAAATTAATACCAAAAACAAAATATTTAACAAGAGTCAGTCCACACATATGAACACCCATACCCACACACACACCCCCCACACACACAGAATCAGGAAAAGAACAAGAATTTGTCAAAAAGAATAACTTCTTCCTTCTTCCAACCAGGTTCAGGACATTTGTTATTTACTGTTAGGCCTAAGAGGTTAAAAATAATCTAACTCATCCCTAGGCCTCAGAAATGCGATTTGAGCATTCATTATAAAAGCACTCCCGGGGCACCTGGATGGCTCAGTGGGTTGAGCTCCCGACTCTTGATTTCCACTCAGGTCGTGATCTCATGGTCGAGATCGAGGCCCGTGTCTGGCTTCGCACTGACAACTGCTTGGGATTCTCTCGCTCCCTCTCTCTCTGCCCCTCCCCTGCTTGCTCGCTTGTACATGGGTGCACTCTCCCTCTATCCCTCTCTCAAAAAATTAAACTTAAAAAAAAAAAAAAACACAAAGAATTTATTCCTTGAAAAAAAAAAAAAAAAAGGCCTTCCTACAACAAAATTATTGAGAGTTCATCACCACTTGTGTCCACATCAGTTCTGCAAACCACACCGTCTCAACCCAGTAAATACCAAAAGACCCTCAGAGAGAACACATACTTCCAGGATGATCCTTCAGGAAGACTTTTTTCCACCCTAAAGTTTGCCACAATAAAGCTTTGTGCACCTACCCGTTTCCGTTTCTCGATAAGAGGTTTAATGTTTCATGTCACTTTTTGTTTCCGCTCACAGGCTATAGACGTTTCAACTCCAGTTCCGTCTCTTGTCTCTCTTTTCATGGCTCCCTATTTCTTGCCCGCACATCTATTCAGAGAAATTCTCTTCACTAGACTTTGTTTATGGTGATTTCATACAGCATTTCGCACCAATATTGTGAATCCTAGACAGAAATCTAATTATCCCCCAAAGAGCTGCCCAAAGCCTGGACTGCAGGGCTGTTTCCTTTATTAATGAACCTGTGTCTAAAGTAAAAATCATGTACAATCAAGTAATACCATTTATGAGTTAACAAAATAGGAAACTCTCAGAATAAGAGATTTGGTAGGTATTGCTAGTTGACCCAAACTATATTTGAAGTCAGGTGAGGACAGTGGAGGTAGCAAGGAGGTAGGATTCAGGCCAGGTGAAGGCACTAAGAAGAAAAAAGGTGAGAGGACAGCAAAACAACTTCAGTACCACATTTAAGAGAGAACCATACATGTCAACTACATCTCAAGAAGAGTGAGAGAACCACAGCAGCAAAGAATTTGATTCTTACAGCAACTCTATTCAGTACAATCAGTATTTAGTGAGCACTTTCTCGGGGTGAAGCACATAGCAGAGACCGTGAGAACCAGAAACTGGTTTGCCACACTTCCACAATTAACTACTTAGAATATATTTGTTCAAACACCAAGAGCTGATTTTTTAAATTTCTTAAAAACGTATTTTCACATTTTCCCATTAAAAGATCATTTCAGGGGCGCCTGGGTGGCTCAGTCAGTTAAGTGTCTGACTCTGGCTCAGGTCATGATCTCACGGTCCGTGGGTTCGAGCCCCGCGTCGGGCTCTGTGCTGACAGCTCAGAGCCTGGAGCCTGTTTCGGATTCTGTGTCTCCCTCTCTCTCTGCCCCTCCCCCACTCACACTCTGTCTCTGAAAAATAAACATTTAAAAAATAAAAGATAATTTCAGAAAAAATTGGTGAGGATGTGAATGTAGGAAAAAACGAAGGTAGAGAACACGAAACCATGAGTGTGGTAAATACGTAAAATGCTTATCATTTCCCATTTGTTAGAAGGTGGGTTGAAAATCTGACCCTACGCTTGCTGGCAGCCAGTGCACAGGGAGAACAGCACTGGCTACAGTCATTTCACTGCTGGTACAAAAAACTCCCGCATCTGCGCAGGAGAAACCAACAACTCTAATGCTACGACCAGACCGCAACTTCTTCCATGGGCCCTCTTAAAGGGCACCTTTCAACTGACTACCATGTTTCACAGGGCTGTTTCTTAAAAGGTATGCTAATGCGGGGGCACCTGGGTGGCTCAATTGCTTACACGTCCTACTTCAGCTCAGGTCATGATCTCCAGCTTCCTGGGTTCAAGCCCCAAATCAGGCTCTGTGCTGACAGCTCCAGAGCCTGGAGCCTCCTTTGGATTCTGTGTCTCCCCCTCGCTCTCTGCCCCTCCCCCACTCATGCTCTGTCTCTCTTAAATATACTTAACGAAAATTTATTTTTAATTAAAAAAAGGTATGCAAATGTGGAAAATTCAGTAAACACATTTGGATGAGGGATCCCATACCATGCAGTGAACATACAGCTCTGAGAACAGAGTTGTTATTTGTTTAAAAAAAAAAACAAAACAAACAAAAAAAAAAACCGAAAATACTGTGGTAAATGAAACAGGAATTAAAAAAAGATACTTCAGAATATGGCTAAGATTATGCTGTTCTGTTTATTAACTATTGGCTTATAGCCTGTAGGTTAGCTCAAGGTGTCTATTATAAAATGGTTCTAATGCTAGATACTCTTGAATAAGCAATATTTCACAGATGAAAACACTGGTAATGACAGAACAAAGTATCAGAGCGAGACTTAATCTATTCTGACATGCCTACCCCATCAAATCAATTTCAATTCCTTTTTAAAGGGAAAACAGTTGTTACAATCACTAGGTAAAACTGCCATTTTACTGACTGCCTAAGATCATAAAAGAGGACTGTTCAACCATTAAGACAACCATTCTGACACTGACAATATTTTATTCAACACTATATTTATATCCCCTGGTAAAATTACAAATGGCAGCTTTAAAGATGGCAAGAGCTTTGGGGACCAATTAGATAAATCTTGTTTCGAAAAGGGAATACAACAGGCCCAAACAGACCGAATGACTTGGCTAAGTTCAGGGAGCTCACGGGTGGCAAGGCCAGGTGGGCACTCAGATGTTCCAACTGCCTAGCGCCAACTAAATTAGCTGCTCATTTCTCTGCTAGCACCTAAACACATTTAGCTTACACAGCTATTAGATCAACCAGTATTTGCCTCAGGTTTTCTACCAATGCTTCACAAAGACCTCATTCAACATATACTTGTCTGCCAAGATATAGAATGATTTTCTAGCTTAGAGTTTGCCATAACACTCATATTGTTCAATTGCAATAAAGAGCAAAATCTAAAAACAAAAAAAAAAAAAACTGAGCACTAATACCTGAGTGCTGGGAAGATGGTAATGTTTAATATTTAACAAACTGGTCTAGAATGACTTTACCCCAGTATCTGCTATAGTGTAAGTACAATCTCCAACATATAACCTAGCGTTCTCCTCGGGAGAGAGCTCTGAAACCAGTATTACAGAATACATTGCAGTAATTACAAACACAGGAGGCAGAATGGGAGGAAAAGTATCAAATGAGAATGACTTAAATTCAAAAGGTGGAAACAATTTCTCAATGAACATTTGGTGGTGGGATTTAAACATGTGTCGCTTTGTTTCTAGAAGAAAAAAAGTATACTCTGAAAGTACACTTGATTTTTTTTTTTTTTTTTTTTTTTTTTTTTTTTTTTTTTAGTTTTAAACACAGTTTATGGTAGGGACTCAAATGCTGTAGTGGGGGTTCTGAAATCTTACCAGGGGACTTCTCAAACTAAGCAGCAGAAAACCCAAATTAAGAAAGGCACAGTTAGGTAAGGGCTTTCTGTTTAGAGAGAATTCGCCAGGTGCTATAACCACTCAAAGCTGCCTCCTGGAGAACAGAAAGGCCAGCAGGAGCCATGGATTGCCCTGACAACCACTCAGCCAGAATGCTACTGACAAGCAGAGATGCTGACACGGGAACGTGACCATGGACACCAGAGCATGCCTTGGCTAAAGGCAACACAACACACTTTGGCACTCTTTCGCTTCAGACTGAGTGCATTCTTAAACAATCCTGGTATACTAAACATACCTATGTTGACAAACTTTTTTCCACCTACAAAATACTGGCAGACAAGGATGAAAAATGTGTATTTTTCCAAACTTACTAAATCCTCCTCTAAAACACACTCATACTTTTAGAAAAGGCCAAATATAATTGGCAAAGCTAACCTGAAATACTATTATAATGACAAGTCCTTGCAAGCTAGGATTTTATGAGCTATCGGGTTGCAAATATCACTTTTGTGGTTTTTTTTCTGCTGTTTTCATAGGACTCCAGAGGTCTGAATGTTTGTGGCAAAAATATATAAAATACTTGTCTTTAGCCACAGGACTTTTCATATCAAATGGGGCGACCACAAACCAGTGAGACTTTAGAATGAAAAATGTCCCTACAGCCAGTTAATTTGATTTGCAGAAAATGGTTTAGTAGTCCTAGCCAAAACTAAGTGGCCAGGATATTTCTGTCAGTTTCTTTATGGTAAGATTTCAAAGAGGCATACACAGAAGTAAACTCTTCTTTCAAGGGGTCTTTTATCAAACAAGTAAAATGGAAGCATTTCCATTTCTAAAGTTCAGTAAATTGACTTAATAGCATGGACTGGCAAGACTTAAAACCAGTTAGAAACCAAATATAAGGTTTCTTGGGATGATTACCTAGAGACAAAGTACTAACCACTGTCTCCCTATGATTAAGCCTCATAAGCCCCACTGTATCATTTTCTTTTAAAGGGCATCCACATTCCTGCTGGGGCATGCTTCAGCACCAGGTGGGAACAGCATCAGGTGGGAAATATGGAGAAGAGGGCTTAGAGCTGATCATTTGAGAAAGCGCAGCCAGTCTCGGGCTCCATAAAAATTCCACTTACTATTAAATGGGTTTAATAGAAAACTAAATTAATCTTTTGTTTAAATGATGGTATAGGGGCACCTGGGTTAAGCGTTGACTCCAGCTCTTTCCAGCCCTATGCCCAGCTCTGCACTGACAGTGTAGAGCCTGCCTGGGACTCTCTCCCCCCTCCCCCTCAAAAATACACTTAAAAAAAATAACAAATGTTGGTACAGCAAAGGGGGTTCCTTGGGTTGTTTCACTGTTTGGTATTATCTTTGACTGTAAAATGCAGTTTTTAATAAAGTACAATTTCGGGGCACCTGGGTGGCTCAGTCGGTTAAGCGTCCGACTTCAGCTCAGGTCACGATCTCACGGTCCGTGAGTTCGAGCCCCACGTCGGGCTCTGGGCTGATGGCTCGGAGCCTGCTTCTGATTCTGTATCTCCCTCTCTCTCTGCCCCTCCCCTGTTCATGCTCTATGTCTCAAAAAGAAATAAACGTTAAAAAAATAATTAAAAAAAATAAAGTACAATTTCAAACGTGGAAAACCTTCCCTCCAATTTGTGAAGTCTACCATTTTACATTTTAAGGAGTTTGCCCCTTTTCCTAGGCGTTAGTAATAAAATGCCCTTCACCATTCTCTTTCAAACACTCAAAGGAAATTTAAAATATTTAAATATTTCCTCCAGCACTCAAAACTCTGAAGCCCTGAAATACTTGGAGGAAAAAACAAACAAACAGGAAGTGAAAGTGACAAGATAATGGCATGGCTTCTTTCCTGCTTTTCTTTCACACTGCGCAGCTAAAACGTTATTTTTCTAACAATCTGAAAGTAATCTAAAGGGGGGAAGGGGTGAGAAAACTCAGAGACGCGCTCCCAAATCACACACACCTGGAAGGCTCTTGCTAATGGGTTCTTTCCTCATCAGGCTCAGTTAGGGCTCGTGTCAGGCTCCATCCCCATCCGAGTTACGCGCAGCATTTCCCCCTGGCTTTTCCAGGGCGCATCCACTCCCCTCCCTCTGCTCCAAGCTACGGTTCCACGCTGGCCACAATACAACTGTGTCAAGCCAGCTGTTACTCACCGACGCACACTCATGATTCACCCGCGTGTCGGAACAAAACGCGAGTCTTTCTTCCCTCTTTTTGGAAGGGAAGGGCTGGCGGTTTTCAGGCTGGAAATTTCACTTTCCTACGACAGTGCACCCCCGGGGGGCAGCCCCTCCGTTCGATCGTTTTTCTAGAGCTCCTCTCGGCACCGACCACCGAGCCGGCGGCAAAGTGACTGAAAACTCCTGAGCGCGCGGTGGCCGCCAAGAAACCGCCTCCCGGGGAGATTTTGCTGCTCCCCGGGTCGCCGCCCAGTGGCCGAGGTGATGCGCCTCCTCGCCGCCCGGGCCTCGCCTTCCCTCGGCGCCTGGGACCCACGTCTGCGGCCCGGGAGCCCACCTGCCGCGGTCCGCCCACGCGCGGAGCCGGAGGGCCAGCCACACGCAGAGAACTTGCCGGCCGGCCGCTCGGCTTTCGCCGCCGCCCAAGTTGCGCTACGCAAACTTTTCCAGCCGCCCTCCCCCCGCCCCCACCCCTCCGGAGCCGGGCTCGGTCGCACCTGAGGCGTCGGCGTTCGCGGCGGCGAATGCACTCGGCCCGCGGGTCTGGGTGTCGGCGGCAGCCGCGGACGCCGCGGCCAGGGGCCCCTCAGGAGCATCATCCTGCCCGGGCGCGGGCTGCCGCGCGACTCAGCCGGCCATCGTCAGCCGCCGGCAGCAGGCGCTCTCGCGGCGCGCAGCCCGCCCCGCGCCTCCCACCGGCCCCCGCCTCCCAGCGCCGGGGCCGCGCCGCCGGGCGGGGGGCGGGCTAAGGGGAGGGTGTGTCCGGCTTCCCGCGGCTCTCGAACGCGCCCCGGCGCTGAGCGGGGCAGTTTTCTGTCCTCCGACCGAAAAAAAAAAAAAAAAAAAAAAGAAAAGAAAAGAAAAAGGGGAGGGGCGCTAGTGAACCGCCCTCCCCCAGCTTAGATTTGGAGGGGCACAGCGCCAAAGCTTGGCTGGCTCATCTTTTTACCCGCGGAAGACCCTTGTGGAATGAACGAGAGCAGGCGATCACACCCTTGGGAGCTGTTGCTTTCAATGCTCGCTGTTAATTCTGGGTACTTAGCTTCTCGATTCCCGCCCACTGGGCAAGGAGGCTCGGGGGTGAGGGGAAGAGAGCGTCAGCGATCTGGAGAGAGGCAGGGTCCCTTTGGAAGTTAATCTCAAAGACTGAGTGGGAAAGGGGGAGAGAAGCAGGTCGCCCAGGTTCCGGCTCGCACTTGGCTCCAAGGGTTGTGCTAAAGGCTGAGATGGCCAATGAGCTCCAATTAGAGGGTCAGCTCAAGGCCTACTTCTGCCGGATGTTTGCTGTTCTCTAGATGGTGGCCCACCTGCAGCTCTTTGGGACCGTCTCTCCCACAGAATTGGCTACTCTTTGCAATCACGTTTTTAATAGAAAGAACTAAGGAACTGGAACGTAGTGTTCCCAGCAAGTGGGAAATGTAATGTTTTGTCTTGGAGACTTTGTTTAAAAAAACAAACAGCATTTCAGAGCAACCTAACCCAAGCTGAGAGCTTGGATTACTTACTTACAATACAGCTCCTAGATAAAATACAGGATGCCCAGTTAAATTTGAATTTCAAATACACAACACAGTATTTAAGTACATCCCAAATATTGCATGGCTCGAACCCTTTAAAGAAAAATGGAATATTTGGGATATACTTAGATTAAATTATTTGTTGTTTATCTGTAATTCAAATTTAACTGGGCATCCTGTGTCATAAGTTGCTAAGTCTGCAAAAGGCTTGAAGTAATGAATAAAACTGCCGAACAATGCAACAAGTGGCAAATCTCTCCTAATAATGATCTTTCTTCATTGAAAAAAGATGGAGATTTCTATGATAGCAAAAGCTTTGCCACCATTAAGATCTAATTCATATGTGTTAACTAGCATCTGTGTTTCAAAATACAATTGCCCTGGATAGTGACACATGAAACGTTAAGTCCACGTGGGAAGGTAATTTACCTGAGTTCTTTCCTCACGGTCTAAACAGGGGCGGGGGAGTTAATTTTGGCTACTGTGAATACTACTGCAATGAACATGTGAGTGCAGAGATCTTTTTTGTGACACTGATTTCATTTCCTTCAAATACATACCCAATAGTGGGATTTGCTGGGTCCATGGTAGTTCTATTTTTAATTTTTTCAACACCCTCCATTGCATTTTCTATAATAGCTGTACCAGTTTACATTCCTGCTGATAGTGAGCAAGGATTCCCTTTTTTTCTAATAGCCAAGATATGGAAACAACCTAAGTGTCTATGGAGAGTTGAATGAATAAAGAAGATGTGACATATAATTATGTATCTATTATATATGCTCTATTACATATTATATATCTATTGTATACTATTAATAAATATATAATGTAATATTATTCATCTGTAAAGAAGGAAATTCTGCCATTTGTACCATTATGGATGAATCTGGAGGACGTTATGCTAAGTGAAACAAGTCAGACAGAGAAAGACAAATACTATATATGTGGAATGTAAAAGAGTCATTCTCACTTATATGTGGAATGTAAAAGAGTCATTCTCATAGAATCAGAGAATAGAACAGGGGTTACCAGGGGCTGGGAGATGGGGAAAATAGGGAGCTATTAGTCAAAGAGTACAAACTTTCAGTTGTAAAATAAATTCTGGGGACCTAATGCACAGCATGATGACCATAGTTAATCATACTACATTGTATGCTTGAAATTGACTAAGAGAGTAGATCTAACTTACCACATCAAAAAAAGTAACTATGTGAGGGGACAGATGTGTTAATTAACTTGATTGTGATAATCATTCACAATGCATACATATATCAAGCCATCGCATTTATACACTTTAAACATATACACTTTTTATTTGTCAATTATATCTCAACAGAGCTGGGGGAAAAAGAAGAAAAAGGAAGAAAAGAGTTTAATTAGGGAGAAAATGGAGAAGAGGAGGAGAAAATGTCTATTTTGGAGCACAGACTCTGCCTGTACATATCATTGTAATACTTTTTTCCCAATAGTATTCTGGCTACATTCCCCTTACTTAAATTTTCTTTTTTTTTAAAGTTTATTTATTATGAAAGAGAGAGCATGCACTGGGGAGGGACAGAGAGAGAATCCCAAGCTAACAGCACAGAGCCCAGCGTGGGGCTCGGTCCCACAAACCCGTGAGATCATGAACTGAACGGAAATCAAAAGTTGGACACTCAACCAACTAAGCCACCCAGGCACCCCTCCCGTTAATTAAATTTTCATAGCACAACAATTTTGTCATACTTTCTACAGAGATAATAGAAAAGATAACTGTCTTTTCTCTAGCATGTTGATGTGTTTTATACCACTGATAACTTAGAAAAGTGTCTTTAAGGGTTGCAACTCACTATTGGTAATGTGTTAATTCTTAGGAATGTTCTTAAATTTGGGGAAACTTCCATCAAGTGTTTTTCATGTATGAGCTGTAATAATTCATTGGAAGAATATTCCACAGAGCAGCTTCTGGGTTCCTTCATTTCAAGTGTCATCTTTCGCTAGCCACAAACTTCCAGTAACTTGGCCCAACAGGACACATTCATACAGCAGTACAGTCTCTGGTTCTGTGCTTTTGGGTCACAACACGGGGTAAGTTGGCCCAGTAGGTGATAGGAGTATTCTTGGAAGTCATTTCTACATGGGTGTGGCTAGCAATAATCTAGTAAACCTGGAAGTGACTGTAAGCCACACAAAAATATCCCACTAAATCCAAACTAAATGTATCTCCAACTTGACTTCCTTTTTGCTGGATCTTGAAAATGGCCATAATTACTCAGCCAACTGACACAAGAAAATGTGTGATAGAGAAGTGGTTGGGGGAAAAAAGAGCGAGAGGTCTTTATTTCAGTTAAAATATCTCACTTTCGAGGCACCCGGGTGGCTCAGTCAGTTAAGCGTCCAACTTTGTTTCAGGTCATGATCTCACTGTTTGTGGGGCCAAGCCCCTACATCGGGTTTTGCACTGATTAGTCCCTGCTTGGGATTCTCTCTCTCTTCCTCTCTCTCTGCCCCTACCTGACTCATGCTTTCTCTCTCTTTCAAAATAAAGAAAATAAAACTTAAAAAAAAAGTCTTACTTTTAGAAAAATTACAAAAACGTATCACCAAGTGAATACATTGCTACAGACCCTCACTCCACTGCAAGTGTCTTGGAAGAGGCTTGTGCACGTAAAGATCCCTGAAACTTTAAAGTTTATTTTTATTTATTTTGAGGGAGAGAGAATGTACACACATGCCCATGTGTGCTCAGGAGCAGGGGAGGGGGAGAGAGAGAGAGAATCCCAGGCAGGCTCTGCACTATCAGCACGGAGCCTGATGTGGGCCCCAAACTGTGATATCGTGACCCCAGCAGAGATCAAGAGTCAGACATTTAACCAACTGAGCCACCCAGGAGCCCCTGAAACTTTAAACTGAATCAACTTTGCTGGCACCCAAGTCCTCAATAAATGCTGTTATTATAACTATAAACCATTCCATGGCACTCAGCGCCTGCCTATTTTGTAGCATTTATCACACTATGTATTTGCACTTATGTCTGGCTCTCCAGCTAGATTATAAATGCAGGAGCAGGTGCTTGGTTTTATTAATCCTTGTGTCAGAGTGCCTAGCACTGTACCTGCTTAAGAAACTCAGCCAACACGCCTGGGTGGCTCAGTCGGTTGAGCGTCCGACTTCGGCTCAGGTCACGATCTCGCGGTCCGTGAGTTCGAGCCTCGCGTCAGGCTCTGGGCTGATGGCTCAGAGCCTGGAGCCTACTTCCGATTCTGTGTCTCCCTCTCTCTCTGCCCCTCCCCCGTTCATGCTCTGTCTCTCTCTGTCTCAAAAATAAATAAATGTTAAAAAAAAATTAAAAAAAAAAAAAAAAGAAACTCCGCCAACAATGAATGAATGAAAATTATGCTAATGGAAAGGAAGAGATATTGCAAGAACAACTTAAAACAGATGTGACTGGGGGCGCCTGGGTGGCGCAGTCGGTTAAGCGTCCGACTTCAGCCAGGTCACGATCTCGCGGTCCGTGAGTTCGAGCCCCGCATCAGGCTCTGGGCTGATGGCTCGGAGCCTGGAGCCTGTTTCTGATTCTGTGTCTCCCTCTCTCTCTGCCCCTCCCCCGTTCATGCTCTGTCTCTCTCTGTCCCAAAAATAAATTAAAAACGTTGAAAAAAAAATTAAAAAAAAACAGATGTGACTGAATAAAAGTCCAGGCACTATGGATGCAGGTAGACAGGAAAGCAATATGCAGAAATAGGAAGTACTTAGGTCAAGTGCTTCAAGGGAAGGAACAAAGACCTCAGAACTAAAGAGAAATGCAAGATTACAGGAAGGGTCTTAAAAACTGCCCTTGTGATTCCATTTATATAAGATGTCCAGAGGAGGCAAATCTATAGAGACAGGGAGTAAATTAGTAGTTGCCAAAGACCGGCAGTGGAATTGGGAGTGACATGAATGAGCATGAGGAATCTTGTTGGGGTGATGAAATGTTCTAAGTTGGATTGTGGTAATTGTTCCCTAAATCTATAAATTTGCCAAAAATCATTTGTACACTTTAAATGAGTGACATTATAGCATGTAAATCATACTTCGATAAAGCTGTTTAAATTAGTTTTTTATGAAAAGGGAGATCATAGATTCCCATTTGAAAAGGCTGTAATAATATGTAACTAGCATAGATGAACTAGCTCCCATTAGGTAATTGTTCTCCCGAGATTCCCATACGTTGTAGGGAAGTTTGTTGTGTACCAAAGAGATCTATGTGTGCTGAGCTGCTGTGTAGACAGAGCCTCCGCAATAAGCCCTTTCCATCGGCAGTGTCCAGAGGCTCTCTCCTAGCAGTGTCAGTTGCCAGGGGTGCGTGGGTGGAGCAACTTACTCCCCAAGTTACCAGAAATATATGGTTAGTCTCCCATCCAAGTACTAACCAGGCCCCACCCTGCTTAGCTTCTGAGATCAGATGAGATCGGGAGCGTTCAGGGTGGTATCGCGGTAGACCGGAAATACATGGTTAGTAAAAAGAAATGATGTTTGAAATAAATGGACATTTCTGATCTGTGGAATAGTTTTCCAATTATTACAACTCATATATGAAAAACTCTTGATGGAAGTTTCCCCAAATTTAAGAACAATCCTAAGAATTAATATAACATTACCAATGGTGAGTTGCAATGCTTAAAGACACTTTTCTAAACTATCAGTGACATAAAACAGATCAACATGCCAGAGAAAAAAGTTATCTTTTCTATTCTCTCTATAGGAAGTATTACAAAATTGTGCTGTGAAAATTTAATTAATGGGAATGTAGCCAAAATACCGTTGGAAAAAAGTATTACAGTTGATGTGTAGGGACAAAAGATTTTTAAAAATATTTTCCTTTCAGGGGTTTGTGCTTTTAAAACAATTATTACTTATGACTTATTTACTCTAATTATTCATTACCATGCCAAGTTTTATTCTTAACTTTTTATTATTTTTCTTAAAGAGAGTCTTCCAAATTATATAAGCTTTATTCTCCACAAAAGCTGGATGAGCCTCTGTGGGTCAAGTATAAGCACTTTATATTGTCTTGTCTAATCAATACAAAAACTTAATGGGTTAAGTGTTATTCGCTCCCTTTTACACATGAGAAAACTGAAACTTGTAGGTTAAGTAACTTATCTAAGGTTATATAGTCAGAATTCAAGTATGGAATTGTACATCTATGACCCCAAGATTTTTAGACTCACAACCCCAAGATAATCTTGCCTATCTCTTTTGATATCACCTAACACTTGACCTTCCCATAACCACAGCTAGGATTAGGGTGAGGTGAATTGTTGATGAGCAGAGTCAAAGTCAGTCTTTTTTTTTTTTTTTTTTTTTTATTTATTTATTTATTTATTTTTTAATATATGAAATTTACTGTCAAATTGGTTTCCATACAACACCCAGTGCTCATCCCAAAAGGTGCCCTCCTCAATACCCATCACCCACCCTGCCCTCCCTCCCACCCCCCATCAACCCTCAGTTTGTTCTCAGTTTTTAACAGTCTCTTATGCTTTGGCTCTCTCCCACTCTAACCTCTTTTTTTTTTTTTTTTCCCTTCCCCTCCCCCATGGGTTTCTGTTACGTTTCTCAGGATCCACATAAGAGTGAAACCATATGGTATCTGTCTTTCTCTGTATGGCTTATTTCACTTAGCATCACACTCTCCAGTTCCATCCACGTTGCTACAAAAGGCCATATTTCATTCTTTCTCATTGCCACGTAGTATTCCATTGTGTATATAAACCACAATTTCTTTATCCATTCATCAGTTGATGGACATTTAGGCTCTTTCCATAATTTGGCGATTGTTGAGAGTGCTGCTATAAACATTGGGGTACAAGTGCCCCTATGCATCAGTACTCCTGTATCCCTTGGATAAATTCCTAGCAGTGCTATTGCTGGGTCATAGGGTAGGTCTATTTTTAATTTTCTGAGGAACCTCCACACTGCTTTCCAGAGCGGCTGCACCAATTTGCATTCCCACCAACAGTGCAAGAGGGTTCCCGTCTCTCCACATCCTCTCCAGCATCTATAGTCTCCTGATTTCTTCATTTTGGCCACTCTGACTGGTGTGAGGTGGTATCTGAGTGTGGTTTTGATTTGTATTTCCCTGATGAGGAGCGACGTTGAACATCTTTTCATGTGCCTGTTGGCCATCCGGATGTCTTCTTTAGAGAAGTGTCTATTCATGTTTTCTGCCCATTTCTTCACTGGGTTATTTGTTTTTCGGGTGTGGAGTTTGATGAGCTCTTTATAGATTTTGGATACTAGCCCTTTGTCCGATGTGTCATTTGCAAATATCTGTTCCCATTCCGTTGGTTGCCTTTTAGTTTTGTTGGTTGTTTCCTTTGCTGTGCAGAAGCTTTTTATCTTCATAAGGTCCCAGTAATTCACTTTTGCTTTTAATTCCCTTGCCTTTGGGGATGTGCCGAGTAAGAGATTGCTACGGCTGAGGTCAGAGAGGTCTTTTCCTGCTTTCTCCTCTAAGGTTTTGATGGTTTCCTGTCTCACATTCAGGTCCTTTATCCATTTTGAGTTTATTTTTGTGAATGGTGTGAGAAAGTGGTCTAGTTTCAACCTTCTGCATGTTGCTGTCCAGTTCTCCCAGCACCATTTGTTAAAGAGACTGTCTTTTTTCCATTGGATGTTCTTTCCTGCTTTGTCAAAAATGAGTTGGCCATACGTTTGTGGGTCTAGTTCTGGGGTTTCTATTCGATTCCATTGGTCTATGTGTCTGTTTTTATGCCAATACCATGCTGTCTTGATGATGACAGCTTTGTAGTAGAGGCTAAAGTCTGGGATTGTGATGCCTCCTGCTTTGGTCTTCTTCTTCAAAATTACTTTGGCTATTCGGGGCCTTTTGTGGTTCCATATGAATTTTAGGATTGCTTGTTCTAGTTTCGAGAAGAATGCTGGTGCAATTTTGATTGGGATTGCATTGAATGTGTAGATAGCTTTGGGTAGTATTGACATTTTGACAATATTTATTCTTCCAATCCATGAGCAGGGAATGTCTTTCCATTTCTTTATATCTTCTTCAATTACCTGCATAAGCTTTCTATAGTTTTCAGCATACAGATCTTTTACATCTTTGGTTAGATTTATTCCTAGGTATTTTATAAAGTCAGTCTTTATTTAAAATTTTGGTATGCTGTTCATTATAGATTTTTTTTCATTAATTTTTATTTTTTTAAAATATTACATTAAACAACCAACACCACAGAAATACACACAATTATAAGAGAATATTATGAAAAACTATATGCTAAAAATTGGACAACCTAGAAGAAATGGAAAAATTCCCGAAAGAGCAAGAAATAAAAAACTTAAATAGACCAATAACCCACAAAGAAATTGACTCAATAATCAAAAAACTCGCAGGATGCCTGGGTGGCCCAGTCAACCGGTTAAGCGTCTGACTCTTGATTTCAGCTCAGGTCATGATCTCACACTTCCTGGGGTCGAGCCTGTTGGGCTCTATGCTGACAACACAAAGCCTGTTTGGGATTCTCTATCTCCCTCTCCTTCTGCCCCTCCTTCACTCACTCTCTCTTAAAAATAAATAAATAAATATTTAAAAAGCCTCCTAACAAACAAAAGTCCAGGACCAAATGCCTTCACCAGCAAATTCTACCATTTAATTTCTTAAATGTTTCTCTTTTATTTTGAGAGAGAGGAGAAAGAGAGAGAGAGAGAGAGAGAGAGAGAGAGAGAGAGAGAGAGAATCCCAAGCAGGCTCCATGCTCAGCATGGAGCCCCACACAGAGCTTGATCCCACAAACCGTGAGATCATGACCTGAGCTGAAATCAAGAGCTGGACACTTAATGGACTGAGGCACCCAGGTGCCCCAAATTCCACCAAATATTTAAAGTTAATACCTATTCTTCTCAACTACTCCAAAAAAATAAAATAGGAAGGAAAACTTCCAAATTCATTCTATGAGACCAGCATGAACCCTGACACCAAGACTAGATAAAGACACCACTAAAAAAGATACTACAGGTCAATATCCTTAATGAACATAGATGCAAAAATTCTCAATAAAATGCTAACACACTGAATCCAACAATACATTTAAAAAATCATTCACCATCATCAAGTGGGATTTATTCCTGGGTTGCAAGTGTGGTTCAATATTTTCAAATCACTCAATGTGATACATCACACTAATCAAAGGATAGGAACCATATGATCATTTCAATAGATGCAGAAAAAACATTCGGCAAAGCATCCATTCATGATAAAAACTCTCAACAAAGGCTTAGAAGGGCACATACCTCAACATAATACAGGCCAATGAAAAACCCACAGCTTGTGTCATCCTCAATGGGGAAAAACTGAGAGCTTTTCCTCTATAATACAAGGATGTCCACTTGTACCACTTTTATTCAACATAGTACTGGAAGTCCTATCCACAGCAATCAGACAACAAAAAGAAAGGGCATCCAAATCAGCAAGAAAGAAGTAAAACTTTCACTATTTGCAGATGACAGGATTTCTATATATATAGAAAACTGGAAAGACTCCACCAAAAAACTGCTACAACTGATAAACGAATTCAGTAAAGTCACAGGATACAAAATCAGAGTACAGATATGTGTTGCATTTCTATACACCAATGATGAAGCAGCAGAAAGAGAAATTAAGGAGTCAATCCCATTTACAATTGCACCAAAAACAATAAGACACCTAGGAATAAACTGAACCGAAGAGATGAAAGATGTGTACTCTGAAAACTATCAAGCACTGATGAAAGAAATTGAAGATGATACAACGAAATGGAAAGATATTCCATGCTCATGGATTGGAAGAACAAATTTTTTAAAAATGTCATACTACCCAAAGCAATCCACACATTCAATGCAATCCCTATCAAAATAGCAACAGTGGTTTTTTTTCACAGAGCTAGAACAAACAATTCTAAAATTTGTATGTTAATGCACATGACCCCAAATAGCCAAAGCAATCTTAAAAAAGAAAAGCAAAGCTGAAGGCATCACAATTCTGGACTTCAAGTTGTATTACAAAGCTGTGGTAATCAAAACAGTATGGTACTGGCACAAAAATAGACACATAAATCAATGGAACAGAATAGAAAACCCAGAAATGAACCCACAATTATATGGTCAATTAATCTTTGACAATGGAGGAAATAATACCCAATGGGAAAAAAAAACTGTCTCTTTAACAACTGATGTTGGGAAAACTGTACCACTTCCTTATTTTTTTCAACTTTTTAAAAAGTTTATTTTATTTATTTATTTATTCATTTATTTATTTTTGAGAGAGAGAGAGAGCAAGTGGGGAAGGGGCAGAGAGAGAGGGAGACAGAGAATCCCCAGCAGGCTCTGGACTGTCAACACAGAGCCCATTGTGGAGCTCAAACTCACAACCATGAGATCATGACCTAAACTGAGACCCAGAGTTGGACACTTAACCGATGGAGCCACCCAGGTGCCCCTGGACCACTTATACATACACAAAAATAAATGCAAAATGGATTAAAGATATACAAGTGATCTTTTTAAAATCCTAGAAGACAACACAGGTAGTAACTTCTTTGATATGGGCTATAGAAATTTCTTTCTACATATATCTTCTGAGGCAAGGGAAACAAAAGCAAAAATAAACTGTTGAGACTACATCACAATAAAAAATGTTTCTTTCTGCACAGCAAAGGAAATAATCAACAAAACTAAAAGGCAACCTATGGAATGGGAGAAGATATTTGCAAATGATTTATCTGCTAAAAGGTTAGCATCCAAAACTAACACTCAACAGCTAAAAAATGAATAATCCAATTAAAAAAGGGGCAGAAGACATGAATAGACATTTTCCAAAGAAGACATCCAGATGGCCAACAGACATATAAAAAGATGCTCAACATCACTCATCATCAGGGGAAATGTAAATC
Source organism: Neofelis nebulosa (assembly GCF_028018385.1). Classification (NCBI taxonomy): domain Eukaryota; kingdom Metazoa; phylum Chordata; class Mammalia; order Carnivora; family Felidae; genus Neofelis; species Neofelis nebulosa. Next base: position 115,119,964 of record NC_080784.1, read on the forward strand.
AAAACTACAATGAGATACCACCTCATACCTTTCAGAATGGCTAAAATAAAACACACAAGAAACAAGCGTGGAGGTTTCTCAAAAAGTTAAAAACAGAACTACCCTACAATCTTACCTAGAAATTGCACTACTGCGTATTTATCCAAAGAATACAAAAATGCAAATTCAAAGGGATACATGCATTTGATGTTTATAGCAACATTATCTACAAATTATGGAAACAGCCCAGGTATCCATTGACTGATGGATGGATAAAAATGCGGTATATATACAATGAATGTTATTCAGCCATCAAAAAGAATGAAATTTTGCCATTTGCAATAACGTGAATGAAGTTAGAGAGTATTATGGTAAATGAAGTAAGTCAGAGAAAGACAAATACCATATGATTTTACTCATACATGGAATTTAAGAAACAAAACAAATGAGCAAAAGGGGAAAGAAAAAAGAGAAAGATGGGGCACCTGGGTGGCTCATTCAGTTAAGCATCCGACTTTGGCCAGGTAATGATCTCACATGGGTTTGATCCCTGTATTGAGCTCTATGCTTGACGGTCCAGAGCCTGGAGCCTGCTACGGATTCTGTGTCTCCCTCTCTCTCTGCCCCTCCCCCACTCACACTCTTGTCTCTGTCTCTCTCTCAAAAATAAACATTTAAAAAAATTCTTAAAAAGAAAAGAGAGAAAGGCAAATCAAGAAGCAAACTCGTAATTATAAAAAAACAAACAAACGATGGTTATCAGAGATGAATAGGTGATGGGGATTAAGGAGTGCACTTGTCATAATGAGCATCAGATGATGCATGTAACTGTTGAATCCCTATATTGTACACCTAAAACTAATACAACACTGTATGTTAACTAAAAAAATTACATTAGGGGCACCTGGGTGGTTCAGTTGGTTAAGTGTTTGGCTCATGACTTCAACTCAGATTATGATCTCACGGTGCTGACAATGCAGAGCCTACTTGGGATTCTCTCTCCGTCTCTCTCTGCCCCTCCCCTGCTCTTGTGCTCTGTTTCTCTCTCTCTCTCTCTCTCAAAATAAATAAATTGAAAAATTAGATTTACATATTATCTTAATGATTGAGGCTTTAGTGCCCCTTTAAAATTTTGAGCCCTTGTTTTAGCCTTGTGTTATATTCTTAATTAGGACTTCAACATTTAGGTTTGTACATTAACTTATAATAAAACTAGTCCATAGATTTTATCCACTGACTCTTATACAAACTGCTCTTGAAGACACTACTCACTTATGTCCTCAAACCACCTTCCATTTGCAGAACTCAATTTTTCACAGATAAGCCAAACAATAATGATATTGGATTATTTAGGGTTAGTACTGCTTGTCTGCCACTGGCAAAGAGTCTAGCCTCAGTTAAGGTGCTTAAAGGAAAGTTTATTTACAAAAACTTTATATTTTTTTGTCACCTGGTCTTATAAAATCATCTGAACTGAACAACCTCTCATAGGTCCTCTGCAGATGCCAGCAATACTGGATTGTAAGATGGACAGGCAGGACGGTTGAGGGCTCGATCCCCTCAGATACCTTACTTGGAGGCTCCCCCTGATTAAATTCTAGAGAAGGATATTCCTTTTCCCTATTCTGCCTCCAGGCTGTAGGCCTTCATTTTTATTTATTTATTTATTTGTTCATTCATTCATTCATTCATTCATCATATGTGTTGGTGCACACTCGTTGGGTAGAGGTGATGGGGGGGGGACAGGGACAGAGGGAGATGGGGAGAGGGAATCTTAAGCAGGCTCCATGCTGGCCCTGGGCTCCACCTGACAATAGTGAGATCACGACATGAACTGAAATCAAGCGTCAGGCGCTTAAGGGATTGAGCCACCCCAAAGCCCCTAAGGCCTTCATTTTTAACAATTAGAGTCATAAAGGACTTTGTACCCAAATTAGAATATTTATTTTCAAACACTTATGGATGACTCACAATATAATGATCATATATCAGGCCTCAAAGGAATTCTCGAAAAATTTTTTAAACCTGATAACAAAAAGCTATGTTTATGAAGTTAGAAATTAACAAAAAGGCAAAGCATCACTACCATTGGAAATTATTTTTATATTAAATATAACTTATTGTCAAATTGGTTTCCATACGACACCCAATGCTCATCCCAGGTGCCCTCCTCAATGCCCATCCCACTGGAATTTAAATGACACAAATAGTCATGGATTAAATAGAAAATAAGTGGAAATTGGGAACTATTTTAAAAGTGACTAGAAATGAAAGACTTAATATTAAAACTTCACTACTCAGGAAATTACATGGGCTTAAATGCATTTATCAGAAAACAGAAAAGTTTGAAAATAAACTAAGCTCACCATCCAAGAAGCTAGAAAAACAGCAGCAAAAATAAACCCAACAGAAATAGTAGAAAGGAACTGATAAAGGTAGAAGCAGAGAATGAATCCAACTTCCTCTACGGTTATTCTGAAGCAACGTCTCCCCATAATAGAGTGAGTCAATAAAACCAAGACTTTTTTTTGTTTTTGTTTTTTTTAATTTTTTTAACGTTTTTTTATTCTTATTTTTGAGACAGAGAGAGACAGAGCATGAATGGGGGAGGGTCAGAGAGAGAGGGAGACACAGAATCCGAAACAGGCTCCAGGCTCTGAGCTGTCAGCACAGAGCCCGACGTGGGGCTCGAACTCACGGAGCGTGAGAACATGGCCTAAGCTGAAGTCGGCCGCTTAACCGACTGAGCCACCCAGGCGCCCCAAGACTTTTTTTTTTGTATGTTTGTTTTTTTAAGACACCAAGACAGGCAACCCTGAAACAAGAATGATCAAGAAAAAAGAAAGAAGAAATACATAAACATAACAGAAAGGATGAAAAAAGCTAATTGAGAAAAGAAAAAAGCTAACCCTCAATTAATAGTTGCTTATACCAATAAACAAACTATAAAGACTATAAAGACTATAAAGACCAAACCTCAACAAAGAGAACCTGAATAGATCAATGGTCATAGATTCAAACAGCGGTTAATGATCTACCTGGAAAAATGTCCTAGGCCCATGGACCAGTTCAATCAAAACCTCAAGAATAGATAATACCTATCTTATACACCAAAATCTATCCAAATTGTTCCAAAGCATCACAACAGATGGGAAGCTATTGAACTTATTTAATAAAACTAGCATAATGCTGATCAAAATTAAACAACTGAATACTATAAAAGCAAACTGCAGACTAACAGTTCAAACCCATTATTGTTCAAGGGTCAACTGTATCTACTATGTCTGGGAGTTACACAAGACTTGGCATATTTGTACCATATAATTCTCAAAAAATTCTTAGCACAGAATGATCTCTAATAGGGATACTAAGTTTAGGGACTTGCCCTAACCCTAACCCTGCCAGAGACACTAGAATTCAAATTTTGTTCTGTGTGGCTCTCAAACCCTGTTTTTTTCTACTAGAGTTGGTCTAATGTGATAGGACAGATCCAGGGCTAGAATTGAGTTCTTTTTCACTGTCAATTTTGTTTGACCATATCTCTCAGACCATTTTCCAATTTCTATTCAGCACAGTGTAGAATGTTAGCTGGCATTCTTTACCTAGCGGGAGACAGACACCTTAATTTTTGAAGAGTTTGGGTCATCAGTGACCCCCTCCTTTTTTTTTTTAAACTGAATTTCTGTAATATTCCATTAACTTTGAGAATTCAACATAAAAATATTAAGAGGCATTCTGAAAAACCCTGTAGGTCCCAGATATAGTCCTATCTGCCCCATTGTATAGCAGGAAATTAATTCCTTTTCACAGTCAGAATCAATTCCCTCTGGCTGTTGGTATACAAAGCCAACTTACAATTCAGTGGGAACATTATTGTGTCGCCCAGTAGAAGCATGTCGCTTTTGGGAACTAGGAACCCAAATTCTGTGAACAGGTTAAGAGCGAAAGCTCTTAGTTCCAATCTTGATTCTTAGACCCGTGTGTTCTGGCTATGGGAGAAAAATTTTGGTTGCAGACTTACAACATATACTACATCTTGTGAAACAGTACACCAGCAGTCACTTTAACTGAGTCTTTGCTAGGACATTCCATTTGTCTATCAGGACTGCTGTCTTTTGAGTTGACAGGTTGTGGTAAGACTGGCGAATTCTCATTGCCATTACTTCTTTTGCCATGGGATGGGTTATGTGATCAGAAGCAATGTTGTGGAGGTCCCATGGTAATGATGAAGGCATTCTGTAAGCCCGTAGATGGTGGTGTTGGCAGAAAAACTGCAGGCAGGACAGGCAAAGTCATACCCAGATTACGTGTCTACTCCATTGGTGACAAATTGCTCCATGACCGAAAGGTCCAGTGTAATCAACCTGCTAGTGGGTAGCTGCCTTGTTTCCCAAGGAATGATGCCACATTGAGAAACCAAAGTAGGTCTCGGCTGAGAACAGGTTAGGAATACAGTAGTTGGTAGCCATTTCAGCCTTGGTGAGGGGACATCCATATTATTTAGCCCATGCATAGCTTCTATTCTCACAGATACAGCAACTTCGTACACAGGCCACTGAGCCAAATGCTGGGGTGGCTAAGGAAAAAGGCTGACCTTCACAGATGGTCACTTTGGCCACCTGACTGAGGTGGACGATTTTTGCTGCAGACGCCCTTTGTTGTACATTCATTTAGAATACAGATACTATCTCACTGTGTCCATTTTATGAAATCCATCCATATACCTGTGTCTCCAAACCTCTTTGTCATTAACTTCCAATCTTGTTCCTTCCAAGTCCCCTATCATTTAAGTAGCCATCAGTTACTGCCTGGGAGGCCGTACAGGCCATCTTAGTCTGGACACTTGTACAGTTTGTGTTCTGTCCATAAAGAGGATTTCCATTCACCACTACACTAATACTACAGCAGTCCCGTTGGTGCTGGGTTCTCATGTTTTCTTCCTTAGTTAACTGGTTACAGGGAAATACCTCACGAGGCCATAGATGGGAAGTGACTCGAAGGCCGAAGGAGCAGCTGCCCTCATCATCTAAGCCACCTGCTCACGCAACTCACCTCAGGCCCAGCTGGGCCCAGTATCTTATACACTATTTCCATTTAACAGTAGACCACAGTTGGGCCTGTTTAGTCTTACTGGCCTGTTCACACCGGTCAGCTCACATCACAAGAGCACTTGATATCTTGTAGCAGACAGTCCAGTAGCAGTCTAGGAGATGTTCTCAAAAAGAAAGAAGTTTTGTTTTGTTTTGTTTTTTTTGCAGAAGATATGGGTGCTCTAACACCCTCGAGAGGTCTGTAAATCTCCATTGAGACTGCATATGGCATTCATATTTGCCACAGACACTCCAGCTGGATCTGCCAGGTCAGTGAAGCCTGAGCGCCAGAGCGGTTTGCACTGCGGCCTGACTTGGGGCGGAGCTGGCTCTTGCTCTGACCGCACTGCAGACGGGCAGCCTGATACGTTACCTGCTGGACGGGTGGGAGCAGCACACGGAACTGTGGGATGGGTAGCTTCTAAGATCCAAACAAACACAAGCATCCTACATAGTGCTGTGGAAGGTGACACAAGAAACGGCAACTTGTCTTTCCTTTTGGAGGGAGTCTTGCAACAAACTCCAGACCTCAGACCCTGCAGAAACTTCCGACATGGTGCACTCCTGAGTTTTCATGGGGCTTGTACTCACCTTCCGGCACTATCCCCATTCTCTCCCTCAGACTTTCCTTCAATTTCTACCTAGCGCTGTATAGTAAGTTTCTTCTTTTATCCCAAAGAGACTGTTTCTTTACTTTTGTTTCCAGGTTTTCATTTCATCTCTAAGTTAGAATTATTCAAAATTGATTCAACATTTACTGAATGTCTCTGAAGGGCCAGGCATGGCGGGGGTGGGGGTGGGCACAAAGACAACACGCTGTCTTAGTCTGAGGGAGAACATAGTTCCTCTATTTAAGGGAGAGTGTCAATTACAACACAGTACGACAGGGGCTATGACAGAGATAGCACAAGGTAGCATGGAAATACACAGGAGGGGCTTCTAAGCTAGGTGGGGGAGTGGTCAGGGAAGGCTGCCAGGCGGTAGCCATCTTCAGGCTGAGTTCCAAAAGATGAGCGGGGCTCAATGAGTAAAGCCAGGATGGAGCTTTACTCTTTTCTAAGTAAGAGGCTTCCTTTTTCTAAGTAAGGGGAGCAGCACAGGCAAAGCCTGGATATGGACAAAGGGCAGCTCCTATAATGTACAGTCATTCTTTTCCTTTCACGGTTATCCTTCTGGTTCCCACCCATTCTCCATTACAATTTTGTCCCCATTCCTTCCCCAACTATGACCCAAAGGTTGCCTTGAGTTCCACAAAGACAATGTAGCTTCACTACATTTTGGGGGGAAACACCCTTCAGATCCCTTATTGTTTGGGGACACAGAACTCTGGATCCTAGCTATTAAAGAACTCTTCTTTCAGCTTTGACCCTTCTTGCTTTAACAACTTATTCCTCCATTTCTATTAATCTTGACTCTGCAAATAACTACTTATCAGTTTCTATAATTAATTATTTAGCTAATTAATAGCAGATAGTCTAGAGGCACAGTACCTTGCATTCTAGTAAAATTACTCAGCTTTCAATGTGAAGCATATGTTAATAGGCATTTCTTATTGTTACTATGTAGGTCACAAGATGTAAGCCCCAAAGAAGCAAGATTTGAAAGAAACTGGAATATGGAAAAAAGAAATTCCATAAAAAATGAAACCAACTTTCCAAACTAGTATAGTGCTTTACAATTTTCCCAAGGGTCTTTGTGAAATGACTCCATTGTAAGAAAGGCTAATCAGTTTTCCAGTCACTCAATTGAATGTGTTTCTGTTATGTTGCCTTTTCTAGGAAAGGGGCTCAGGGATATGTGAGGCAGGATAAATACTAAAACACCCCAGATACAATTGTACCATAAAGTTAACGTTCTATGTCATAAAGAATTGAGAGGAACATACAGGAATTGCATATTATTCATTCCTAAAGAAAAGAATAAGCTTAAACACGTTTAATATTATAAAGCCACAGGCTATTAATTTCAAAAGACTTTGAAATTCTTAGTAATTACACTGCACTTACCTTAATTCTATTTACAAATTACTTAAACTAGCACAGTTTTTTATTTTTAAATTAAAAAAATTTTAATGTTTATTTATTTTTGAGAGAGAGGGACAAAGTGCAAACAGAGGAGGGGTGGAGAGAGAGGAAGACACAGAATCTGAAGCAGGCTCCAGGCTCTTAGCTGTCAGCACAGAGCCCAACGCGGGGCTCGAACCCATGAACTATGAGATCACGACCTGAGCCAAAGTCGGATGCTCAACCCACTGAGCCACCAGCACAGATTAGTTATCAATAAACTGTTACAAGCTAGATAGATGTGTAAATTACACATATTTCTGTTTTAGCAATGAGAGTATGTATAATTATTTTACATCTATTGTACTAAAAAAATATACTTAAAATGTAGTTATAGAAAAGTAGAAAATTGTAGTGGAAAAATAAGCATATATACATCACTACACACTAATCAAATTTATCAACAACCTAAATGGCTACCAACAGGTACCTGAAAAGCAAAAATAACAAAAACCATGAACATCTCCCAACAGTGATGATGTACTCATAAGGAAATGCCTGAGTCCTGCCGGAGGGTAGTTTCTGTCAGTTGTCTGACAGACTCTGTGCACTTTGGGGAGTTTTTGAAAAATTATGAACTTTGCATGGGAACCAGGTTTATTAGGAGAATAGAAGTAGAGTCTCAAGTAAATTATTAAAAAAATTTTTTTAAGTTTATTTTTGAGAGAGAGAGAGAGAGAGAGAGAGAGAGAGAGAGAGCGCGTGCCCAGGTGGGGGAAGGGCAGAGAGAGAGAGAGGGAGACACAGAATCTGAAGCAGGCTCCAGGCTCTGAGCTGTGTCAGCACAGAGCCCGACGCGGGGATCGAACCCATGAACCAGGAGATCATGGCCTGAGCTGAAGTTGGATGCTTAACCGAGACACTCAGGTGCCCCAAGTAAATTATAATAACACCAGTTCATGTATTTGTTAATTCACAAATGAGTGAATACGAATTTTAGCAATCTTTAACTCAGTGGGTTACTAATAAGTAATACTTTTGGTCTCCAAATTGAAATGAAAATTTATAGAACTATGCATTGTTTACTAATGGCAACTGAAGAAATGGCTTTCATTTTTGGATTAGCTTGTGACCGATCAGAAGGCAATGCATCAATAGCCTGTGTCCCCTAGCTGCGCTACCTTCCCCCCTCAAGCCATATACACAGACACTTCCTGCCCACGTGTTTTATGTGCCATGCCTCACAGGTATTATAAGAAGGCAGACGGGAAGAGACAACAATTTTCTGATTGACACAGATTCTATCTCTGAATTCAGAGATTAAAAAAATGAGTGAATCATAAAATATCTACCTACCATTTTTATTTCTCAGGAGGTATCTGTTTCATATGCCAAAGCTTAAGTGCTTTATTTTCCACTTAAAGTCTTCTTTCACTTATCAGTGATTCCACCTAGATAATATCTGCAGTGTTGTTTTTAGCTTTGTGAGGGGTTTTTTTTAGGGGGGAGGGGCTTTGAAAGTATTTTTAGTGTCTTTAAAAGTTACTTTAAATTCTAAAAAAAGTTAGTTTGAATAAAGTACTTATGGTTTTCTTAGTATTACATGTTGCTAATATGTGCAGATTATAGCCTCACATGTTGACCACAAAAGATTAATATCCACAAATAGCTTCCAAATATTTTTTTGCAATACAAGTTAATGTATAAAAAATATAATTCTTTTTCCACTGATTTGTGAACTATACTCGATGTGTTCTATAGAAGTACTCCTTAAAAGTAGCAGGTAAACAGCAACTCTATAAATCAAATTGTATGTTCCTATTCAGCAGTGGTTCTAGCAGGGGATTAGGAAGTTTTTCACATTACCTGGGATACTCTTTTAAAATACATCTCTCTGGTCAACCCCTTACCAGATGGTGAATATGATTTGAAGCAGAAGAGATGTATATCAAAAAAGGTCTCCCAGGAAATTCTCTTTCCGTTCCCACTACACACACTAAGAACCTCTGACTTGATGACAGCTTCAATTAATTAAAAAGGGGCTCACAGAATTCCTAGTAAGCACGTCTGTCCCTCTCGTCAGTCCCTGCTTCACAAAACAAGTGGCCAGAGACTCGTCCCCCCTGGAGGCAAGGAGATTCTCCATCTCACATGAGGATTAACTCATCATGTCTACATTCCATTTGATGTCAGTCCCTACACATTCTAACGAACCTGGCTGTCTTCTGAGGGCACAACTTCCTTTGCAAACCTTTCAAGAGGTGTCTGTTTTTTATCTCAAACCCTCGGTAGGCACCCCTCAGCTCCTCATTGTGGACATCCAGATTATCCTTTCTCCTTGCCTCCCCCAGGTCCTCTGAGCTCATGCCATCACACCACAGCATATTCCCTGCTCCCTTTTTTACAGTCCCCATCTCTCTCTATTTCTTGTCATTTTCCTTGGAAATTTTAATAGTCGAATAAATGATCCATCTAAAAACCTTCGGTTCTAAGTTCTGACCTCTTCACCTCCTGTGATCTTTTACACCACCTCAATCATCCGCTCCCACAGACAGACCCTAGATCTTGTCATCACCAAAATCTAAACTTCCCCAAATCTCGATTTCAAGCATTCCATATCCTATCACTTCCTATGTTTCCAGCTCATTCCATCTGGTGTCCATACTCTTTTTAAAAATTTTTAAATGTTTATTTATTTTTGAGAGAGACAGAGACGGAGCGAGAGCGGGGGAGGTGCAGAGAGGGAGACACAGAATCTGAAGCAGGCTCCAGGCTCCGAGCTGACAGCACACAGCCTGATGCAGGGCTCGTATCCATGACTTGAGCTGAAGTCACTCAACCGAGTGAGCCACCCAGGTGCCTCATGTGCACCTTTCCTTTAAATGAATCTCTCCCTTGCATGCGTCCTCAATTCCCTTGCTCCTCCGTTCCTCCTCATACCAATCCTGCTTAAGTCCAACCCTCCACGAAGCAGCTGGATGTGGCCAGAGGCAAGAGGCACTGCTGAGCTCAATGGTTCCACTTTATGTTCAAGACTCACACCCCAACGTCCTAAGTGCTGCTTGACAATCCTACTACATGCCACTGGTCAATTTAACCTCTCACTCCCCTAAGCGACTATTTCTTGAAGCCTTTCCTACTTTCCCCCTTTCTCAGCTGGTAACTCTGCTGCTTCTTTTACAGAGAAAACAAGGGCAATCCAAAGGTACTTTCCATATTCACTTACCGCTTGGTTGGCTCTTCTTCCAGACACCTGTGTGGGTTTAGGTCTCTGCTCAGCTGTCATTTTCCAGAAGGGCCTTCCCTAGTTACTACCAAAAATAGCATTCTTGATTCCCTTATCCAGCTTTATTTTGTTTTGTAGCCTTCATTACACCTGACATATAAATACACTGTCTTTTTCTCAGTCCTCCACACCATTACCCTAGCCTGTAAGCTCTGTGAAAGTGGGGATTTTGTTTGTTTTATGCCTGGAACAAAGTCTGACAAGTATTAAGTGCTTAAAATTACCTCCTGAATGAGTAAACAAAATATCCAAATGATTTTTTCTTTCTCAAAGTAGAAACAAGATAGTTTTTGTTATAAAATTACAATATTTAGTTGCCCTTAGAATACTGTAGTTTCTCCTAAAGTTCAATAAGATTCACCCTTGCTGGAGGCATCATGGTACAGAGACAAGTACAGTCTTGGGGGTGAGGTTGGGATGGGAGTAGGTGGTGGGAGGGGAGAACATTTGGTTTTTACTATTAGCTCTGTCATTAATTAGTGAAGTCATTTAGAGTGAGTCATTTAACTTCTCATTTGCATCAAGGAATGTGAGAAGAATACGTTTATTTTTATCTAAAGAAAATAGAGCCACCAAATACATAACCAGTAAAAATCACCCACTAAACACACCAAGTTCCTTCTTCCTTCTGAAGTTAATTGATGGGACTTTTATAGTTATAAAATTCCATTCAATGATCTAATAGATCATTAATAGTTTTTATAGTAAATAACCTGTTAGTAAATGAGATTTTTTTCATTAGAATAAAATGACTCTCAAAATTCAAGATGGTAATCTTAACAAATAGGATAGTCACTATGTCATGAAAATTTTCTTGCTATGAATGTATAGGAAAAAAAATGCCTAATTTAACTGAGAAAGACAAATTAAGTTATTCCTAGTGAATACTTGTATGTATTTTGAAAGTAACATTGGCTTTTAGAATACAAACAGAACAAGTACTCGGTAATGTCCATAAAGTAATAAAACGTATTGATTCACACATATTACTAAATTCAAGCAGTAAATTCAACATATCCTATATGTAAAAGTAACACCAACAACCCTGCCCACACACAAAAAGACACCAAATATTGTCAAGCAAAATATTTTTAATTAGTAGGCTGATCATAAATAAATCCACATAAAAGATTTAACAGAATTACAAAGAGTTTTGTATTTCTTTTGTGGACTCAATTCATCATATGCATTAGTCAACCTCATTCTCTAACTGTGACAAAAGAGTTGTCATCCAACGATGCAGCACAGTTTAAGCAATTCATATTTTGTAGTTACATTTTTACATTTTCTTTACAAATGTAACATTTATGTACATTATATATATTTTTCTATAGTTCATGTACTGAAATGCTATTGTTTTTACAGGGAAAATATTGAATTCATTTAATGAATACAAATCATTCCTTGTTAAAAAGTAATTCATATAAACAAGTAACACGGTACCACTGCCTTTTGGCATCTCTTGTCAGAGTTTCAAGTCCAGAAATGTTGTATTAAGTATAGGAAAAAGGGATTTACCTAACTTGACATTAGGACATACCATTCCACATAGCTACATAAATTTGCCAGCTTGCAATGAACAGGGCACTGTACTGCTGCACTACTGAAAATGTGTAGAAACCAACTCAAAATATACTTGGTGAAACAGCATCGTCATGACCACTAATTCGGGCTGAAGAAAATCTGTCGAGTTCTCTCTTCCCCTTTACCTTCTGCCAAAGCCTCGGGGTGCTATGCTACGCACTGTGTCTTGTGACAACAAATGCCTTCATTTCAAACAGCCTGTGTGCTTCTCTGACAGAGTACGCTTTACTCAGGCTACGGATCTTTTGCTTCTTACTCAATTTTATTTCACTTCACTTACAAATCTGCTGCTGAATGTGAAGCAAAAATTCATAGTAAGAGAATGCAGCTTCTGTTCGGTCTTCAATCAAATGTTGAAAAAATTCTGTTTTGGCAGGACTCTCATCTCTGAAAAAGAAAAAGGGGTATTTATCTAGAGATGCACATTATTAAAAAGAATAATTATACATTAAAAAAATCAATACATGGGGACTTTAGGAAAATGGAACGTAAGGGATATTTATCAATTAACAGCATTCTTCTACTAGAATACATTTTCATAATATTATTTAAAGTCTGCTTTGCAGACAAGCAATTTCACACAGATTGCACAGGATATGGCAATTTCATAACTGAGTTACAGAAGTGCTTACTTTACCACATGAAGAATTGGGCTTAATGGTCTGTTGTCTCTAAGCCAAGTGATAAAGGATCTCGCTCTTTCTGATGAAAGTGTATCTAGCTCTGGAAGATGCGTCTGGTAAAAGTAACATAGTCAGGAAATTATTTCCCTTTCTCACACACTTCAGCAATATTAGAGCTAAATCATGATTCGTTCCCCCTACCACCAACCACCAGTACTCTATCCTCAGCCATAAAGCAGCAACCAAACGAGTGAAATTGAAATTATTCACAAACCTGTTTATATTCTTTCGGATAAGATAATAAAACATGTTTGATGGTAAGTACATATCACTGGTATTTTACCTGCATATTATATTTTTTCTAAGTCGATAAAACATAAACCATGATTAATATGCCACTGGTATTGTGTTGCACTTTTATGTTTCATCTAAAGGAAACATGCGTTTGAAGGGGGCTATTGCTGATTTCCAAATTTGCTCAACAGTTGTATGTTACATCCTTTTTTTTTTTTTTTTTTTAAATGTTTTTATTTATTTTTGAGACAGAGAGAGACAGAGCATGAGCAGGGTAGGGGCAGAGAGACAGGGAGACACAGAATCCGAAGCAGGCTCCAGGCTCTGAGCTGTCAGCACAGCGCCTGACGCGGAGCTCGAACTCACAGACTGTGAGATCATGACCTGAGCTGAAGTCGGACACTCAATCGACTGAGGCACCCAGGCGCCCCTGTTACATCCTCTTCTAATAACAGTCATCCTCAGAGAACTGTATGTTTCCTTTAGTCCTTAAAATTTAAGGGCAAGGGGACATCCAGATGGCCAACAAGACACACGAAAAGAGTTCATCATCACCATCAGGGAAATGCAAATTAAAACTACAATGAGAACACCTGTCAGAATGGCTAAAATAAACAACACAAGAAACAACAGGTGTTGGCAAGGATGCCAACCCTCCTGCACTGTTGGTGGGAATGCAAACTGGTGCACTCTCTGTGGAGAACAGTGTGGTGGTTCCTCATAGAGTTAAAAATAGAATGACCCTATGGTCCAGTAGTCACACTACCCATTTACTCAAAGAGTACAAAAACACTAATTTAAAGGGATACAAGCATTCCTATGTTTATAACAGCATTATTCACAATAGCCAAGATATTGAAGCAGCCCAAGTATTCATTGACTGAATGGATAAAGTGGTATATATATATATATATATATATATATATATAATTCAGCCATAAAGAAGAATGAAATCTCACCATCTGCAACAACACGGATGGAGCTAGAGTATAAACTAAGTGAAATAAGCCAGTCAGAAAAAGACAAATACTATTAAGATTTCACTCATATGTGGAATTTAAGAAACAAAATAAACAAGCTAAGGGGAAAAAAAAAGAGAGACCAACCAAGAAACAGACTCTTAACTCTAGAGAACTGATGATTACCAGAAGGGAGGTGGGGTTGGGTTAAATAGGTGATGGGGATTAGGGAGGGCACTTGTCATGATGACACCGAGTGATGTGTGGAAGTGTTAAATCACTAATACTGTACACTTGAAACTAATATAACACTGTATGTTAACTAACTGGAATTAAAATAAAACTTAAAAGAAAATTTAAGGACAAGGAATTCTAAAGAACAGTGTATGCATATTTAAAACTATGTGCGAGATTATTTTTAAAAGACCTAAAAAGTCTATTCTTATATGTTTTCATAAGTATATTTTATAAATTTAATAAATGTATTTATATATGTAAGTTATATATGTTATATGATGAAGTTTTTTCCAAAGCCAAATTAATAGTAAACTAAATAACTCAAAGTATAGAGTAAAAATTTAAATAGAAAATATTTAAATAGAAAACTTTATTTACTGTTATTGTTTTTAACTATGATTGAAGCTGAACATTGTTTCACATGGCTACTACTAGATTTTCCCTCCTATAAATTGCCTATTCAAATCTTTTGCCCATTTTTCCTTTCCTTTTTTTTCTGAGGGGTCTGGGGTGTCTTTTTCTTAAAGATTTGTAAGAAAACTTTTAATACTGGAGAAATTAGCCCTTTTTCTGTCCTGAGTTAGTGATAACCTTCTGATTTTATTGTTTGTCTTTATTTATTTTACCACATGGAAATGTTTTTTTTAATGCTCTCAGATTTATTAATCTTTTCCATCACGGACTTACAAAGGCCCTACCCATTTTAATACAATAAAGATTATTTTTCTAGTATTTTTTTCTTTAAATGCAATCTTTACCACCTTCTATTTGTCATGAATTACATCCATTTCTATTTTGTCCCCCTGATATATTTATTGTGCCACTATCACAGTGCTTAAATAACTACAGCTTTGGAAGAAAGTTTACTATTTTATTTAGAACTTATTTTCTAGGAATGCCTGAGTGGCTCAGTAGGTTAACTGTCCGACTCTTGATTTCGGCTCAGGTCATGACCTTGTGGTTTGTGAGTTTGAGCCCCACGTCAGGCTCAGAGCGGACAGTGCAGAGCCTGCTTGGGATTCTCTCTCTCCTCTGCTCCTCCTCTGCCTGTTCTGTCTCTCAAAATGAATAAATAAACAACAACAACAACTTATTCTTCATATGCTTTTCCCCTCTGCTGACATTATTCCCTTTTCTTAAACTTTTCCTTATTACCTCATTTGTTGAGTTTTAGAAACGAACTCTGGAATTAATGTGTCAAAATAAAATCAATCAAACAATACTAGAATGTGATAAAAATTACGTTGACTTTAAAGCAGGCCTTTTTGTTAATAAAATAGAGAACTATTTTCAGAATCATATTTCTTTGGTATGGGTTAATATACATCCAGAAAAGGCCCACTGAAAAAAATTATGTTTATTATCAGCAAAAAAACTTAGAAGTTAAAGTTGTTGGAAAACAATTTGGCAGTTCCTCAAAAAATCAGACATAGGGTTTGTCATATGACCCAGCAATTTTATTCCTAGGTATGCACATTCCTAGGTATGCACAAGAGAACTGAAAACATATGTTCACACACACACTTGTACATAAATTGTTCACAGTAGCGCTACTCACAGTAACTCCAAAAGGAAAACAACCCTAATGTCCATGAATGAATGACTGGATTTAAAAATGTGGCGTAACTACACAATTATTATTTAGTCATAAAAAAGAATGAAGTACTTGTGCTTCCTTCCGCAGCACATAAACTAAAAAAAAGAATGAAGTAGTACTCATATGTGCTACAATGGGGATGAACTTTGAAAACATTATGAGAAATGAAAAGAGACGAAACACAGAAGGCCACATCTTATGTGATTCCATTTATATGGAATGTCCAGAACAGGCAAATCTGCAGAGACAGAATGTAGATTGGGGTTGCTAGGGGAAAGCAGGAGGGAGAATTTGGAATATAGGTTTCCTTTTGGGGTGATGGGAATGCTCTGAAATTAAGGTACTGGTGACTGTTGTACAACACTGTAAATATACTAAAAGCTAATGAGTTGACTTTATGATAATTAAAATAGTGAACTGTATGTGAATTTGATCTCACTGAACATTTAAAATTTTTTTTTTTTCCCCCAACGTTTTTTTTTTTTTTAATTTATTTTTGGGACAGAGAGAGACAGAGCATGAACGGGGGAGGGGCAGAGAGAGAGGGAGACACAGAATCGGAAACAGGCTCCAGGCTCCGAGCCATCAGCCCAGAGCCCGACGCGGGGCTCGAACTCACGGACCACGAGATCGTGACCTGGCTGAAGTCGGACGCTTAACCGACTGCGCCACCCAGGCGCCCCTCACTGAACATTTTAAACAAACAAGCATACAAAAAGATAAAAGTGTAGAGCCCACTGACCATTTTCTGTGGTATTGATGCAAAATTAGGATACCCAAGCACATCCTCTATGAAATTATTGTCACAGCTTTTTCCAATCCAAATGTAAAAAACCTAAAACAAAAAAAACCCAACAACATATTAAAGCTCCGTACTCAGAAACCTATTATAACTAATTTTCTCAAAATCGTGAAGCATAAAAGAGGTAAAGTATACCATCTTAAAGTAGGAACAAACATAAAAGTAAAAGGAAACTCATAATTGGTACATTTGGAATCCATATTCAAGAATCTAGAGTGGTTCATGTCTTCTTTGCTTAAATTTCAAGACTTTCCATAAAATATTATTTTATTTCACCATCTTCCTTACTTTTTCCCCCAATAGGGAGGTAGTGCTTTAGCCAGGATAACTGACTCACTGTATTTCCTATCCACTATTTCAATTACTATCTGTGTATTTTAACTAAGGGCTCTCCCTCACCCCTCCTTTCCTGCTCATAAGGTATCGTTTATGAAGCTATCTTGATCATTCTGACACCCTTCACCACCATCTGGCCCAGTGACTTCTCCTGAACTCCTAATCACTAATGGCTTAGACAATGGGGAGAAGTTGAAACTGCTAAGACTCTTGAGGTCCCTTTGAATTTAATGATTCTAGATGCTAGACAGAATTTATCTCTTTACTTCTCTTTATCAAGTATACATAACCCATGACAATAAATAATCCATAATAATAAAATGGTATCTGACTAGAATAGTCTAAAATAAAGTGACTGCTCGTGCCAGGTACCAATTTATTGCTTCTCAGTTCCTAATCCCACCTTTCACTGCCTGACCTACGATAACAGAGCTGTCCTCTGTGTTTCTGCTTTTGCCAGCCAGAGCAGTGTTAAACATCATCAGTAGAGGGTGCTTACAGAGCCACAGTCCATAAGGAAAGCACCTTCTCTTGTCAGTTTTTCTGCAGACAATTTTTGAAGAGGTGGTTGAGGTACGACCCTGTCATTAACATGTATCGCGCCCTGAAAAAAAAAAAAAAGAGATGAAACGTGAAGGAACTTATATAACTATCATCACAGTCTGGAACGTAAAGGCTACTACCAGCGTTTTATGAAATACTAAAAAATGACACTTGAGAATTTTCTAAGTTGCAAAGAAATTATTGATAATACATTACCACCCTGGCTATAGAATCAAGACACTCAGATATATTCAAATTACAAAGATAAAAAACATGAATATGTAAAATGATCTGTCCATTTCCTTCCCTTCTGGGATCTGGACACATTAAAAGTATGACTATTAAGGGGCGCCTGGGTGGCGCAGTCGGTTAAGCGTCCGACTTCAGCCAGGTCACTATCTCGCAGTCCGTGAGAGTTCGAGCCCCGCGTCAGGCTCTGGGCTGATGGCTCGGAGCCTGGAGCCTGTTTCCGATTCTGTGTCTCCCTCTCTCTCTGCCCCTCCCCCGTTCATGCTCTGTCTCTCTCTGTCCCAAAAATAAATAAAAAACGTTGAAAAAAAAATTAAAAAAAAAAAAAAAAAAGTATGACTATTAAATCTGCTGCAAAGCAAGCTACTTTTTTACATTTTTCTAGTAACAAAATAAAGAAGATTCCAACGAGTAGAGTTTTAACCCAAGAAAGAAAAGACACTATAAATTTGCATATTAAAAAATAACTATTGGATAAGAGATTTGGTTTATAATATAATCAAAATTGCACTTGTATCAGGGGGAACCACACCTCAACATAATAAACGCTATATATGAAAACCCCAAGCTAACATCATACTTAATGGTGAAAAACTGAAAGCTCTTTCCATCCCCTAAGATCAGAAACAAGACAAGGATGTCCACTCTCAACACTTTCATCAACACAGTATTGGAAGATCCAGCCACAGCAATCAGATGACAACGAAAATGAAAGGCATCCAAATTGGTAAGGAAGAAGTCAAACTTTCATTATGCAGATGACATGATGCAATATACAGAAAACCCTAAAGAATCCACCAAAAAACTACTAGAAATGATAAATGAATTCAGAAATGTCACAGAACACAAAATCAATATACAGAAATCCACTGCATTTCTATATACTAATAATGAAGTAGCAAAAAGAGAAATTAAGAAAACAATCCCATTTACAATTGCACCCAAAATAATAAAATACCTAGGAACAAACTTAACCAAGGAGGTGAAAGACTTGTACTCGGAAAACAATAAAACACTGATGAAAGAAACTGAAGATGACACAAACAAATGGAAAGATATTCCATGCTCATGGATTTAGAAAACAAGTATTGTTAAAATGTCCATACCACCCAAAGCAATCTACAGATTTAATGCAATCCCTATCAAAATAGCAACAGTATTTTTCACAGAACTAAAACAAACAATCTTAAAATGCATATAGAACCACAAAAAACCCTGAATAGCCAAAGCAATCTTGAAAAAAAAGAACAAAACTGGAGATATCACAATCCCAGATTTCAAGTTATACTATAAAACTATAGTAATCAAAACAGTATAGCACTGGCACAAAAACAGACACATAGATCAATAGAACGGAATAGAGAGCCTAGAAATAAACTCGTGATTATTTGGTCAATTAACCTTTGACAAAGGAGACAAGAATATGCAATGGGAAAAAGACAGTCTCTTTAACAAATGGTGTTGAGAAAACTAGACAGCTACATGCAAAAGAATGAAACAGGACCACTGTCTTACACCATACACAAAAATAAACTCGGATTAAAGACCTAAATCTGAGATCTGAAACCATAAAAATCTTAGAAGAGGGCATGTCATACAGCAATTTCTTGGACATCAGCCACAGCAACATTTTTTCAGATAGGTTTCCTAAGGCAAAGGAAATGAAAGCAAAAATAAACTGTTGGGACCATGTCAAAATAAAAAGCTTCTGCACAGCAAAGGAAACAATCAACAAAACAAAAGACAACCTACTGAATGGGAGAAGATATTTACAAATGACATATCCAATAAGGTTTAGATCTAAAATACACAAAGAACTTAAAGAACAAAAACGCAAATAATCCAATTAAAAAATGGGCAAGACATGAAAAGACATTTCACCAAAGACACCCAATATGGCCAACAGACACATGAAAAGATGCTCAACATCACTCACCACCAGGGAAATGCAAATCGAAACCACAATGAAATATCACCTCACACGTGTCAGATGACCAAAATCAACAACTCAAGAAATAACAAGTTTTGGCGAGGATGTGGAGAAAAAGGAACCCTCATACACTATCGGTGGGAATGAAAACTGGTACAGCCATTGTGGAAAACAGTATGGAGGTTCCTCAAAAAGGTAAAAATAGAAGTACCATATGATCCAGTAATGCCACTACTGGGTATTTCCCCAAAGAATACAAAAGCACTAATTCAAAAGGATACAAGCATCTCTATGTTTATAGCAGTGTTATATAAAAGAGCCAAAGTATGGAAGCAACCCAAGTATCCATCAACAGATGAATGGATAAAGAAGTAGTATATATAAATAATGGAATATTAGTCATAAAAAAGAATGAAATCTTGTCAGTTGCAATAACATGGGTGGATCTAGATGGTATCATGCTAAATGAAATAAGTCAGTCAGAGAAAGACAAAAACCCCATGATTTCACTCATATGTGGAATTTAAGAAAACATGAAGAAAAAAAGGAACAAAAAATAGACTATTAACTATGGAGAACAAACTGGTGGTTACCAGAGGGAAGGTGGGGGGAGATGTAGGAAACAGGTGAAAGAGATTAAGAGTACATTTATCATGATGAGCACTGAGTAATGTACAGAATTGTTGATCCACTATATTGTACACCTGAACATTATATATAACATTATACTATACATTAATTATACTGGAATTAAAAACAAAAACAAAAATTGCATTCTGATCACATCAGGAACAGTCAGTATCTACCAAATACAAATGGAAATGTCCACTCTACAATTTACTTTGTAATAAATATAACCAAACCCATAAGCTGAATTACTTCCCATTATTTTTGAAAACTCCATAACCATAGACAGTATCTAATAGTCCTACTGTTCAACCAACTCTACAGCTAGTGTCGTCATTTACTATATTACTACTATAGGGAAGGAGCAGATGTAAAAAATTGTTAGCACCTTACATTAGCAGCCTAGCTGTAGAATCAAGACGCTCAAATATATTTAAAAAATCCTACCTCATCTGTCAATCTGTCTATCCTGTATAAGTTGGGATGAATCATTTTCATTAGATGAACAAGTGGCTGACACTTTATCTGACACATGGCATATACACGATCATCCAGGCGTGTGCTTGTACCAGTTCTAAATGCTTTCTACGAGGAAAAAAATACATATTTTCAAATAAAACAAATATAGACAAAACATTAAAACAAATATATATACCATCACAGTCATGGAAAAAGCATGGCCTTCAAAACAGACCTGGATTAAATTCTCAGCTCTGACATTGAACAGGTAGATAGGTGAGCAAGTTATTAGCTTCTCAAAGCTATACTATTATCATAAGAAAAACAAAAAAATGCTTACCTCTCTAGGGTGTGGTAAGGATTAAATAAGATGATGCATATATAACAGTTATTATAGTGCTTGAGACTTGGAAAGATGTTCGATGGACAGTAAATCCTTTCCTTAGAGTCTTGTTCCAGAAGCACATACATACTAAGAGTGTGCTATAAAAGCATACCATTCTGTAAGTTGCTCCCACATATTATTTTTTTTAATGTTTATTTATTTTTGAGAGAGAGAGAGAGAGAGAGAGAGAGAGACAGACAGACAGACACCAAGAGCGAGAATGAGCCAGGGAAAGGCAGAGAGAGAGGGAGATACAGAATCCGAAGTAGGCTCCAGGATCCGAGCTGTCAGCACAGAGCCTGATGCGGGGCTTGAACTCCTGAACTGCGAGATCATGACCTGAGCCAAAGTTGGACGCTTAACCAACTGAGCCACCCAGGTGCCCCTTGTTGCTTCCACATATTAAAGAGAGCATATGGTTTCAAACATCCTGTTTTTATATACTTTCATTTTCCACTGATCTGTTTTTCAAAAATTTTCCAGTGCTAAGCTGCAAAACTGTCTAGTTAAATATGAAAAACCCCAGAAAACCTGGATTTCATTTCTTCATCTTTATGAAATGTAACAGTGTAGACAGAGAGCTACCTGTTTAAGAAGGGCCAAAACATAGAGGGGAAACAGCTTGAGGGAGCTGGGTGCTATCAGGGCAGAGTGCTGTAAATTTGAGACTGTTGAGCCGTATGCAGATAAGGAATCCACGACAGCATTCACTAAGGCATCTCTTGCATCTGATAGGCTTGAGGAAATGGATCGATCAACAGCTATAAAGCAATCAAAATGAAAATGTATTTCACCATTAGATTCCAATGAACGCTAGAAGAGATAAAATTTACATGCATTTCTTAAGAAAGCAACAAACACTGTTTTCAGGATAGAAAAATACATATCACCTGCCCCTTCATTTTGCAAGTATCTACTCACGACACATTTTTTGTGAGGTAAATGTGAACAATTCTGTCAATCAGAACAAATCTAGATTGTTTTGGACCTTTTGGTTTTAGTCTCTATACATCTAAAAATGCTTAACTTCTATTGATATAAGGGAATGTGTACCATCCATTTACATCTGAGCAAGAAAGCTCTAGGGATGTTTTCATTTCTCCAGTAGAAGTCACATGTATAAAGTATCATTTTTTTTTTTTTTTTGCATAAACAATGCTGGGTTCTGCTATCTGAGTCATACCTTGTGATCCTCTAAAATTTTCTTTATTAAAGCATTTCCAGGTCAACAAAAAAAAGAGGGCAACTGAACATAGCTTCTCATGCAGACACTGAAGAGCCAGGTATCAGTGTGAAAGTTATTTTCTTCCAAGCACATATTTTATTAAACTAGAGATAGCCTATAGGTATGCCCAAGTATTAAAAATAAAAATTATATTGAATAAAAAAAACTATATTGAAAAACAATCAGTTATAACATACTGAATTTGAAATACAGATAAAATAATAAAATATTGGGATACTTTAGTATATGGTATTATAATTTTTCCCAAAATGGATAACAATGACTACTTTTCTCTAGGACTACATGAAAAATAAGATTCATATCAAAAAGGAAAATTCATTAAAAACAACACTCCCAGTGTTATATTAATTCCCCCAAAAGACTTTTTTTTTTTAACTTACATATAATATTTATTCTTTTGGGTATAATTCTATGGTGATTATATGTCAAACGCACAGCTATGTAATCAATATCACAATCAAAATACACCACAGTTCCATTACCCCAAAAATATCCAGGGGTGCTGGCCCCTTGTAGTAAAATCTTCCCACTATCCTTAACCCTGATAATCACTGATCTGTTTTTCACTCCTGGAATTTTCCCTTTTCCAGAATGTCATATGAGTATGTCTACAGCTGTCTCCTTTTGAAGCTAGCTCCCTTCCATTTAGCATGATGCCTCTGAGAGTCATTCATGTCTATTCACGTATCAACAATTCATTTCTTTTTAACACTGAGTTACAGTTAATGGTATGGATATACCATAGTTTGTTCAAACATTCATCAACTGAAGGACATCTGGGTTGTTACCAGTTTTTAGTGATTATGAATCCCCCAGAAGGTTTTAAACTAAAGAGTTAATAAGAAATGTAAGAACAGTCGAATTCACACTTCTGTAAGTGAAGATGTAAAACATATACACTTTCTAAGTAAGTAATTTCTAGGGTAAAAAACGTCCAGGTTTCAGCTTTTATGGAAGAATCCAGGTCGTTCACGTTCTTACTCACCCATGTTTGCCAGAAGGCAGATGGCAGCCTGCACGTCCACTCCCGCATACACATCTGCTAGTGAACTCACTACTGGCAAACAGAGCGTGTGCACTCTAATTCTCCGTTCGCCTATAGGAAATGATGAAATAATGTCAAAACACACTAGACCAAGACAGAAATAAAGCAGACAGGTCAAAACAGTATTCAGGTTACTATTTGACTGAATTAAACCAACAGGATTCTGAAATGTAAAAACAAAGTTTTACACGTAATGGGTTTTAAAGAAAATCAAACACTCTCCATATTTATAGATTGTGATATATATTTTGTATACAGTTGAACATTAGGTTCTGGCTTTTATTTTTAAATTTTTTATTATTTTTAATTTTTTGAGACAGAGAGAGAGAGAGAGCGTGCGCACAAGCTGTGGAGGGGGACAGAGGTAGAGAAACAGAGAATTTTAGGCAGGCTCCACACTCAGTGCAGAGCCTGACACGGGGCTTGATCCCACGACCCTGGGATCATGACCTGAGTGGAAATCAAGAGTTGGACATTCAACCAACTGAGCCACCCAGGTGCCTCCTGGTTTTCAGTTTAATATCAATCATTGTAAATTATATACAGCATAGTAAAATGTCGGAAAACCTGACTGTCAAGTAACTAACATGGGTCTTACATGATATACAGATTTATTTATTTTATGGGGCAAAAAATAATGCTAAGGATGACATAGCTGGATTTAGCATGAGTTTACCAGACACATATGATACTGAGAATCCATGACTTCCACGAGTCAAAAATATTAAATATTAGATTTTAAAAGGGCACCTGGGTGGCTCAGTTGGTTGAGTGTCTGACTCTTGATTTAGGCTTAGGTCATGATCCCAGGGTTGTGGGATTAAGCCCTGCATCGGGCTCTGCACTGAGCGTGGAGCCTGCTTGGGATTTTCTCCCCTGCTTGTGTGCTCGCTCTCTCCCTTAATAAAACAAAACAAAACAAAAACAACAACAACAAAAAAATGATATTAAAGATTCAAAATGAGTTAAAAAAAAAAAAACAGAACATATATTTGATTAACTAATGCAGATTCCATTTATCTCCCACTGTACATTCATTCTTTCTCCCCATTTCCACCAGCATGTAAAAGGAGGGGGAAATTACGGCTGATTATATTTCATATCTATTAACATTACCTTTGCTTGATGTATATAATAAAGCTGTCTGAAAGCACACTAAGGAAGTATCTGTCAAATTTTCTTCGATTGACAGCTGTACTGCAAATCCAGCATCAGGATTGATGTTGGCAAGGGATAACAAATCAGTGGAACGGACAAAGAAGTTTCCGTGAAAAGTGTGCATTGAAAGACCTAAGGAAGAGAAAACTTGTTATAAAAGATAAAGCGACAGAAGTATCTTTACCTCAGGCTAAAGCTACTTTTTAAAGTAAAAACTGTCTCTGATTTTGAATTTTTTTCTTTTAGTAGCCTCCATGCTGGAGGCATGGAGCCCAATGCGGGGCTTGAACTCAAGACTCCGAGATCAAGAGTCAGATGCTTACCTGACTGAGCCATTCAGGTGCCCCTGTGATTCTAAATCAAAAGGGTTAGGATTAGGGTGTTAGTAGAGGTTCTAAAATACCAATTCAATTCAAACTAACAAACAATGCATGTTATATAAAAGAGACAGTATACATTTAACTTGTATTGATAACTAATCTTATATTTTCTCATACATGATTTGAAATCAGACAAAGATCTAATATACAAAATGAAACTAATGACGGTTACTATATAACTCATTTAAGAATTAAAATTGGGGGGGGGGGGGGGGGGAGGGCACCCGGGTGGCTCAGTCTGTTTAGGGTCTGACTTTTGCTCAGGTCATGATCTCACAGTCTGTGGGTTTGAGCCCCGCGTTGGGCTCTGTGCTGACAGCTTAGAGCCTGGAGCCTTCTTTGGATTCTGTGTCTCCCTCTTTCTCTGCTCCTCCCCGGCTTATGCTCTCTCTCTCTTTCAAAAATAAACATTAAAAAAAGTTTTTTTTTAAATTAAAATTAGGGATGAGAATCCCTCCAGCAAACATTCACATAAAACCGAGGTAATGCAAACTGAAGACTAACTGAATGATTATGAAGGCAAAGATCATTCATCAAACAATTTTCACTTATGATCTTCCCTACTCCTCTAATTCTCCTTCTAAAATCACCTCCAGTATGGCTTTTTCTTAGGTTCTTCCTAATAAAGCAAACATTACTTTTTCTCATTTATTCAAATTACTTAAAAAATTAGGCAATGATTATTCAATAACTATATACATTTAAAACAGCTTATAGCTGACTGGTTCAAGCAGGGAGTCCTGAATGATGAAGAATCATTATAGGTAGTCAAAGTAATTTTGACAAAAGTATATAATATAAAGCATGATTTTTGTAATTTCATACCTTTAGTACACCTTATTCTCATAACAGCTTCAAACCCAATTTTTCTTGTGAGATACCGTTTCAGGTCTTTCTGTAACTTTTCTGCTTGTGAAGGATTGTGAGTATAGTGGAAAGATGGATAATAATAGATGCACCCTGCAGAATACTTGGACATGCAAGCTTTAGAGAGAAATATAAAAAATATTAGCTACAGAAACAATGATATCCTATAATAATATCCAGGAATATCTTACTTGCCCAACAATAGTACAGATTTTTATATCATGAAAAAAATCTAAGTCTTAAGGAAGAAGCCTAGGCTGTCAAAGTAAGAAAATACAAATCTGCGAAAACACAAATATTTGTAAAATATCTGGATAGGGTTTATTGTTGAGCAGAATGGCAAAGGAATTAGATTTTAAAAACAAATAGTAATAGCATTTTAGATTTGTACAGTGCTGTACAGTCACTGGTAATTTTCATAGATATCATCTATCTAATTCACATGCTTTTTATCCCCAAATATTGAGAACCCTTACTAAAGAGTTTAGATTTGACTATATGCTAAAAATGTTTATGTAAACAGATGAACATGGAATCTCCTTACCTAGAGAAGCAAGATCAGAATACTGTGAACTTAAGAGGAACAGATCCACTGCAGTCTGCTGCCCTGAGCAATCTAAAGCCAGTTTCTTATAAAAATCCGTTGCAGGGCCAAGATGCTGTACAACCTAAGTCAACAGGCCATAAAGAAAGAGCTGGAAGCCTTGTGCTATGCACACATTTCTACATCTCTTACAGTAATGAAGATGATACTTTGTCCTCCTATCAAACTAAGTAAGTTTTTGAAACATCTAGGTAGTTGGCGTAGATCCTACAAGACTAATTGTTAACATTTATAAAGCACTAATAAAGGACTGTTCGAGAGGTTTTAAATACATTAAAGTTACCTACATTTTACAGGTGAGGAAACTGAGGCAAACAATGATTAAGTAACAACCAATTACACGTTTACTGAGTGGCGGACGCTGGAATATAAAACTGAGAAGTCTGGCTCTGGCTCAGAGTGAGTGCTGTTAACCATTACTATGTACTGTTAACATGACAATGTGACGGAATCAAAGACTGATGAAGGTTTTTCCTAGTGGCATGAGGACACTTGAGCTGAAAAGGTGGCACTGGTGAAGAGTTAAAAATGCAAGAGTCAGACTCCAATTCTTAACTCCTATGCTACACTGCATAACAAAATATTTCAATCCTCTTAATTATAATGTATGATTACTATATTAGAGTTTACTCAGATATGAAGAAATATGTATATCAGAACAGGTATTTAAGCTTCTGAGTCCCAGGAAATAAAGAGTATTTCTAAAAGTTAAATGAGATAAATAAAACAAAACTGCACTGGAGACTTCAGTAACACATAACACCTTCCTCTGTTCAAAACCCCTCAGTATTCTATGATGGATTGCAATAGATCAATGAACTGAATGCTAGCTGTACTTGATGAGTTTAAAAAATACACTTGCCCTAATTTATTTTAAAATTAGATTTTTTTCTGAAAAACAACTTAAAAAATGCAGTTTCTGGGATGCCTGGGGGGGGGGGGGGGGCTCAGTTGGTTAAGTGCCCAACTCTTGATCTCAGAATTGTGAGTTCAAAACTTGCTTTGGTCTCCACATTGGGCATGAAGCCTACTTAAAACAAAAACAAAAAACCTTCCTAATAATACAGTTTCTATAATAAGTAAAATATGGCACTATTTTTCTCTAGCAAATTGATGAAGAATAAAAAAACAGTAAAAATAATGGCTAGAAGATTTGAGAGTCCTTAAGGATGTAGTTGATTAAAAAAAAAAAAAAGAAAGAAAAGAAAAGAAAAACCCCAAGCAACTAAAACACTTTAATAACTTAAGTTTGACCCAATAATTTCGCTTCTAGGAATTTTTCCTAAGGAAAAACTAAATATGTGGCTAAATGTTTATGGCATTACTAAAACTGTTTAGTTCAGACTCACAATTAGTTGTAACAGTATTCCCTTGAGGCCACATAAAACTTATACACAGCACAAAAATGATTATTCTAGCTCATTTATTATTTGAAACAAGGGATTAAAATATTCTGACGAAATCTTCATGTAAAACCCAAGTAATATTCAGTCTCATAGTTTTTGTTTTTCTTTAATAGAGAAAATACTGGAGACAACTGTTCAGTAGCTAGGAGGCAACTAATTAAATGGAGTACTTTCATATTTACTAAAAGATATTCTTTATTTTTGAAAGTGTATTTATGTTTTTTAGTAATCTTTACCTTCAAAGTGGGGCTTGAACTCACGACCCTGAGATCAAGAGTTGCATGTTCTTCTGACTGAGCCAGCCAGGTGCCTCTAAAAAATATTTTTTAAAGATAATTTTCAGGGGCACCTGGGTGGCTCAGTTGTAAGCTTCTGACTTCAGCTCAGGTCATTATCTCAAGGTTCGTGAGTTTGAGCCCCGTGTCGGGCTCTGTGCTGACAGCTCAGAGCCTGGAGCCTGCTTTGGATTCTGTGTCCCCCTCTCTTTCCGCACCACTCTTGCTTGTGCTCTCTCTCTCTCTCAAAAATAAATAACATTTAAAAAAAATTAAGACAATTTTCGGGACCTCAGAAAATGCTCACAATGTACTCCTCAATGAAAAAAAGTCAGTTAAAACATATACTATATACGTATGATGCCTGATTATGCATATTTGTATGTGTTTATATAAACATTATTATCTTTTTTTTTTTTTTTTTAAAGATTTTAAGTAATCCCTACACCCAACATGGGACTCAAACTCAAGACCCCAAGATCAGGAGTTACATGTTCTTCAACCAAGCCAGTGAGGCACCCCTAAATGCTATTATCTTGATAGTAAAGATTATTGATGGTTTATTCTTGTTATACAATGGTTTGTATTATCTTTATAATTAAAATGTTTATGGGAGCGCCTGGGTGGCTCAGTCGGTTAAGTGTCCGACTTCAGCCTAGGTCACGATCTCGCCATTCCTGAGTTCGAACCCCCGCATCGGGCTCTGTGCTGATAGCTCAGAGCCTGGAGCCTGTTTCAGATTCTGTTTCTCCCGCTCTCTCTCTGCCCCTTCCCCACTGACACTCTGTCTCTCTCAAAATAAACATTAAAAAAATTTTTTTAAATGTTTATTAGTATGAACATGTTAAATTGTAATATCTCAGATTTAGTATTATCAGTTGTATAAGAGAAAAGAGAACTGCAGCCAGAAAATCAAGTCACACCTTCACCATTAGTTACTTAACCTTTGGCAAATTTAATCTATTTTCCTCATCTGTAAAATGAAAGGATTAGAGTAAGTTATTTTTAAATTTCTATGACTTGCAAAGAAAGTAATACAAAGAACGCAAAATGATACATTTTCTCCCCAGATTTTTACTATCAATGAAGTAAAAAAGCAGAATAACGAACAAATAATTACACGGGCTATGGAGGTACAAAACAAAATCTTAAACATGACAGAGAAACCAAATCTAAAATACCTTTGTGCTTGATCTCTGATTAGGATCTTCTCTGGACTGCAGAAGTCCTGCACCCAAGGAAGGTAACTGTGTCTGAAATACAGACACACGGCCACCTGTTGGAGACATTAATTTAAAGGCAGCCTGAAGCGCAGGACCAAGGGCACTGTGTGTTTCTCTTGTATTGGTGAACATATTTGGTAATGCATTCAATAAGTCTTTTATAAGCTGGGAAAACAAAGATTAAAAGTTGAATTACTCAGAGGGCAAGGCAATTTTCTTCTTTAAAACATTCTGGAGTATAATATATACCACTGTATCTTAGGGGATATAAACTGAGGGGTCAGTAAGTATGCTACCTACATTGTCTATGCAATATTAATATACTAAGTAAACAAATGTTAAAGATTTTAGTAAACAGTTAAAATAACAAATATTTTCATACTTTAAGAGAAAAGTCAATCTCACCTCTTTACTTTCATACAGATTCACAAGTAAGCTATCCGGTGTAGGTAGAAAAACATCTAAAGGGAAAACATATATTTTAATCAATAGATAAATCAAGTCAAAAGAATATCATAAATTTAAAAATCTTAGTTTTTAACAGGCCGTATATATAATGGGAACCATGATACTGCTTTATTAAATATATATTACACATATGTGTGTGCACACATAAGTACACACACAGACATAGAAAACTTAGAATGAAATATGTTCCAGAAAACAAACTATATCTATCTAGAGAGAGAGAAGAGAGGAAAGAGAGGAGAGAGAAGAGAGAAGACAGAGAGGGAGAGGGAGAGGGAGAAGGACAGAGAGAGAGAGAGAGAGAGAGAGAGAGAGAGAGAGAGAGAAAGCATGAATTGGGGAGTGGGGCAGAGGGAGAGAGAAAGAATCTAAACAGGCTCCATGCTCAGCACAAAGCCTGATATGGGGCTGGATCCCACAACCCTGGAATCATGACCTGAGCCAAAATCAAGAGATGGACACTCAACCAACTGAGCCACCCAGGCACCTCGCTGGCAAACTGTTTTTAAAGTATCAAAGTGCACCAAATTATCCTTACAGCCCTATGACAGGATGTACTGTCAAATACAGTAGCCTCAATTCCAAAATCTATAGTCACAAAGACTTCTATTCACTGCTTACCATCTATATCAGACACAATCAACATTTGAGGTTGTGATAATCCTTCTTGTAAATTGTAGAAATGAATAGTGCTATCGAAGGTCATGAACCCTATTCTTGTTCGTGAATCTCCAGGAAGCCTAAGGATAAAAATGATAATTTTAAATTCAAAGTGTTTAGTAACATATTTTATTAAAAAAAAAAAATGAAATAGTAAACAAAGTCTAAGAATAATTACACATGCTTTTTCATAGAGGAAAGTTATTCCTCTCTAAACCAACATACATCAGAAAAGAACAAAGATGAAACATCCCATTTTCAGATGAAACCAACATGTTTAGAGCTAATACTCAAGAAAACTGAACCATGTTCAAATAATAAACCAAAACTAAAAATGAAATGATTAAAAATATCAAAGATTTCTTACTAACTTTCCTCTAGCACACACTCCTTTAACTAAACATTTACTCATATTTTCAGTTCCAATGCTACAAAAAGAGTGTATGTAGCTCAAACTGTTTAAGGGCAGATGATAAATGAGTACTTTCCAAGAAAAGACAATGTAATTAATGTAAACCAGATTTTATTTTTTTAATTCTATTTATTTATTTATTTATTTATTTATTTATTTATTTTTGTATTTATTTAGTTTTGAGAAACAGTGAGACAAAGCGTGAGCGGGGGAGGGGCAGAGACAGGAGGAGACACAGAATCTGAAGCAGGCTCCAGGCTCTGAGAAAGCGGTCAGCACAGAGCCTGATGCGGGGCTTGAACCCATGAACTGTGAGATCATGACCTGAGCTGAAGTCGGACGCTCAACCAACTGAGCCACCCAAGGGCCCCTGTAAATCAGATTTTAATGTGGAAATTTTTAAATAAAAATCACATTTAAGAACATCAAGACATTTTATCTATTATCAGTCCTTTAAAAGTTTTCTGCAATGGGGCGCCTGGGTGGCGCAGTCGGTTAAGCGTCCGACTTCAGCCAGGTCACGATCTCACGGTCCGTGAGTTCGAGCCCCGCGTCAGGCTCTGGGCTGATGGCTCGGAGCCTGGAGCCTGTTTCCGATTCTGTGTCTCCCTCTCTCTCTGCCCCTCTCCCGTTCATGCTCTGTCTCTCTCTGTCCCAAAAATAAATAAAAAAACGTTGAAAAAAAAATTAAAAAAAAAAAAAAGTTTTCTGCAAGAACTCAGTATTCAAGAGTCAATGCCATGGCAAAAAAAAGAATAAATGACCATTTCTTTGCCCATCAGGTTCTCCTTATTGATAAAATGGATGCTTCATCTTACAAAAATATTTTTTAAGTACCACTATGTTAAATGCTGTTATATAATTTATTATTTTAGCAATGCTTTTAAAATATTTTTGAATATCACAGGATGCCAAAACAGTGTACATCAAAAACAAGAAACATTATTACTGTTATGCATGATTGATCAGGCCAGTCAGATAGTCTGCAAAGTCAAAGAAAATTTCAGAAAACAATGCACCAAGTTATGTGGGTGTTTAGCTTACCAATACTGGTCAAGATTTATGATGTTTCTACAGATGATTCTTTACTCCTATGAAATTTCTAAGGTCATGGAGTGTTAGGGCTGTTTGTTACCGATTAGAATGGAGACTCCCTATCTACTCTACTCCAAGCTCAAAATTCAGAGTTGAGATGCAATTGCTCCATATCAAATGGCTTTTTCTCCAAGTTATATCCATAGCCCTTTCCAAAAACATATTATCTTCTTTTTTTACTTTCCTATTTTCTGCTTAATAATTAAAAAAAAAAGGGGCGCCTGGGTGGCGCAGTCGGTTGAGCGTCCGACTTCAGCCAGGTCACGATCTCGCGGTCCGTGAGTTCGAGCCCCGCGTCAGGCTCTGGGCTGATGGCTCGGAGCCTGGAGCCTGTTTCCGATTCTGTGTCTCCCTCTCTCTCTGCCCCTCCCCCGTTCATGCTCAGTCTCTCTCTGTCCCAAAAATAAATAAAAAAAAAAAAAAAAAACGTTGAAAAAAAAAAATTTAAAAAAAAAAAAAAAATATGTGTGTGTGTGTATATATATATATTTGTATGTTATGTTTTATTTTATTTATTTATTTATTTATTTATTTTTTAAATTTTTTTTCAACGTTTTTAATTTATTTTTGGGACAGAGAGAGACAGGGCATGAACGGGGGAGGGGCAGAGAGAGAGGCAGACATAGAATCGGAAACAGGCTCCAGGCTCCGAGCCATCAGCCCAGAGCCTGACGCGGGGCTCGAACTCACGGACCGCGAGATAGTGACCTGGCTGAAGTCGGACGCTTAACCGACTGCGCCACCCAGGCGCCCCTGTATGTTATGTTTTAAATAATTTGCCATTCCCAATTTTATCCTTTTGGTTTGGCATGGTCTATTTAACTCACAAATAGTCATGCACTGGACAGGCTCCTGTTTCTAGGGTCATATCCTCATACTTTTTCAGCAAGCTGACTCTTCAGCTTTAAAACTATTTCTTTGCAGTCTTCCATTGCTACTCACTGCTGAAACTACACCCGAATTAATAAGTACTTGTGCCTAAAAACAGGGCAAATGCTTCAATCAAGGATGAAATTATGAAAACTCTAAGTTACTAAAAGAAACTAAAAGCAAATCATTTAAAGTTTCTGGGTATTTTTATCTCAACGTTATCCACTAGTCATAGGCTCAGATCAGTGGTATGTAGACTATGGTAACAGAGCAAGGATTCTCAGACTTAAATGGAAGGTGGGAGAGAACCTTCAGAAATCACCAGGAGTACTTCTGACGAAGTATTTATATATAACTACCCCTACTCCTCT
This sequence comes from Neofelis nebulosa, assembly GCF_028018385.1. Classification (NCBI taxonomy): domain Eukaryota; kingdom Metazoa; phylum Chordata; class Mammalia; order Carnivora; family Felidae; genus Neofelis; species Neofelis nebulosa. Next base: position 115,153,027 of record NC_080784.1, read on the forward strand.
ACACATGGCAAGAACCATTCCAGGTGTGAGCCACTCTTACTAATAACCTTAAGTCATATAGCCTGTAGGTTTGGGGAGTAAAAAAAGAAATGCACAAACTACTTTGTTTTCCAGAGATTTGGAAGGTCCATTTTTGAAGCTAGTTGAGGGTCTCCTTCATGACCAATACTAGGCAGGATTTAGAGTCAATATCCTATACCCTGTTTCTAATTGCACGATATAGCTCATTTCTAATGTGTCAAAATGAAGAGCTCAGTTTCTGGCTTCCTGAAATATTCAGCACAAAATCAATTCCTTCTTCCCTTTTATCTGGCTCATTTTCTCATTAGGACATTTGAAACTCATGAAAAACTCCTTGCTCAGGCAAAAATTACAGCTAGATTTCTCTCATCTGGATCCTTGATATCCTGGTCAGTGTTCAGATCTGTCAAGTTAGAGGAACAGTTAGATGAGATCTAAATTCCTTAGCAAGTATTAAACATTTACAATTTTATGATTTGGACACCAAGCCATAAATCATAATAATTGAAGTAGCAGGATCCTTGGTCTGAGGTGGACAAGAAGTACTGTGCAGTGATAGATAAATGAAGTCAAACTGTAATAAAAACGAACCCCATAAATTGCTAATAAACTTCACATTTATATATATTTGTACACACACAAACACATTATGAGTAAAAACATTTCTTACTTGTCTAGATTTTCTAACAATGACTGGCACAAAATTGTCAAATATCCAGCTTCCACTGCATTATGAGATACATCTAAAACAAATAAGTAAACTGCAGGTTGAGGAGGACGAAGCTGAAAGGAATAAAAATAATGTAATTTATTTAGTAGGCACAGTTTATTCTTTTCATACCACTGTTACCACTGGCTATTTACTGATGACACAGAAAAATACACACATAGGATCGATATTTTATAAGATCTAATGTGCTAAAGAAAATGACATTCCTTTAACTTTTTTCTTATAAAGTTGGTTATGGATTAAGCATAATAAGGTAGTTGTTACACAGTAATAGTTAAATAAGCTAAAGGTCTTCCTGATAGAGTGCTGACTGAGCTATCTTTCAAAGAAAAATTAAGCTTATTTACTACTTAATGCGAACCTCTATATCCCTTCCCTACTCCAAAAAACATTGTTTTTTATATTTAGTTTTTAGAATCTTACAACTGATAGTAGTAGCCATTAGTACTAGTTGCTGGGTCACCTGGTGGTGGCTAAATCACAAGTATTAAGTGCTAAGTGTAAAGAAAGTGCTTGTGATGGTATTCTAAGTATGTTCAGTCATTATCTGGTAGAGATATATACTGAAGTATTTATAGGTTAAATGATATGATGCTGGGATCAGCATTTAGTAAACTCCAGGGTGGGTGAGGGGAGGGAACACTGGGGTGCACTGGGTTTAGATGAAATGTATTTAGCAAAATGTTGCTAACTGTTGAAGCTTGGTGATAGGTAAATAATGGCTCACTATACTATTATTTCTTTTTTGTAGTAGGCTTGAAAAATTACTGCTATAGAAAGTTAAAAGGATATATAACATCTTTTTTTTTTTTCTTAATATGCCAACCAAAGATCATATGGCAAAAATTAGAGATTAACTTCTTGCTTCACCACTTCAATTAGATTGAGATCCTAAGGAGCCATAACAGAGTTGGGAATGTAAGTTATAAAGAAGGCAAGAAGTTCAGAGTAAAAGTGCCCAAAAGTAAAAGTTAATATATGGAAACAGACAAGGAAATAGTAGTTAAGTGGGGAGATACTAAACTGGACACAAAGGACCATAAAAATCACAAAAATAAAGAGAGAGATGGGTTGAACAGCAGGAATTTAATACACATTAACTGTCCCTGTTCACCTTTCCCCACTAGCAACACCTTACATTTTTGTAGGCGACAAAGATTAGTAATGAGGATACTGAAGAAATGTAGGTTATTATAAATGCATTTAAAATGAATAGATATGATAAAGAGGAGAACTTTGGCTAAGAATTCATTTTTGTAAATAGAAAAGAAGAATGAGATCTTAAAGGACTAGTATAATTAAAGAACAAGTAGAATTTTGTGATGAACTGGAGACAGAAAAATTAAAGTGAGGTCGATATCCATTTATCTTGATATCTGTGCTGGGTGAACCAGTAAGATGGTGATATCTTTAGGAGCCGGAAAACTGCAGTTTTTGGCAAAAACATGAGTTTTTCTGTTTGAAGGTCTTAAATATTAAATGGCAAAAGGATATTTATATTCATTCCATGACAGTAATCAAATCAAAATGACAACAAATTATAAATGTAAGTGCTTATCACAAAACATTACTAATGTTTCTTAGTGACATAACTGCATTCTTTTAGGACATCAAGTAACCTTTATGAAAAGTTTTCTATTTGTTAAGTATAAACTTTCAGTATTATTGTAAAAAATTAATACTGGGGACAATACAAAATTTTGCAAGAATTTACCTCACAGAAAATTATAAATGACCAATACAGTTATATCCTATGGCTAATTTTTTTTATTTTTTATTTTTTAATATATGAAATTTACTGTCAAATTGGTTTCCATACAACACCCAGTGCTCATCCCAAAAGGTGCCCTCCTCAATACCCATCACCCACCCTGCCCTCCCTCCCACCCCCCATCAACCCTCAGTTTGTTCTCAGTTTTTAACAGTCTCTTATGCTTTGGCTCTCTCCCACTCTAACTTTTTTTTTTTTTTTTTTTCCTTCCCCTCCCCCATGGGTTTCTGTTACGTTTCTCAGGATCCACATAAGAGTGAAACCATATGGTATCTGTCTTTCTCTGTATGGCTTATTTCACTTAGCATCACACTCTCCAGTTCCATCCACGTTGCTACAAAAGGCCATATTTCGTTTTTTCTCATTGACCTATGGCTAATTTTTACACTGAGTAGTTACCATGTAATCTGAAGAAGCAATGAATTCCACAGTTGAATTCTGAACTTCTGGTCGTTTATGAGGCTCTCCATAAGATCGAGTTAGGGGGTTATACATAAATTCTTCAGGAACTAGGTAACAAACAGAAATCCAGTACAAAGTTAGTAGTATGTTTTGTAACTAAACACGCATGTACACACCAAGAAATAAACACCTTTGTCAATATCTGTATCAAGTTTCAACAGTTCTGTGAACATCTAATGGTAAAAACACTCCTTAAAAAATAACATCAAGATAAAATAAACACATAGTGAAATCAAGTGAGGAAACCAGGACACGGGCAACCTTGTTTCCCAGGCTTGTGTCCTATTTATTATATCACATGACATGAAAAGAAATCAGACAGAAACACAAATTTGAAAGCAATTATACTACAAGGACCTAAAAAATGATTAAAGGGAAACCAGACAGACACGCTGGTAGGCACGTGTCTACACATACTGGTAAAAACGTATGCTTGCTTAAATGGACCAATTATATTTGGTAATGTGGAAACCGAAGATAATCTTAACTTGGCAGGATCAAGCACAGTTAGTCTACATAACCTTCACTGCTTGTTCTGTGAATATTTTTTTTACTTGGCCTCACTGTCACTCTGCTTATTATCAATCATCCCCGGGCCAGCCAAGATGAAGTGTCCCTAGCCTACATTTTCTCCATTAAAAGGGGCCTGAAAGTTTTTGAAGCAATGAGGAAAGAGACCAGATAATGACAAAATTGTCAAAATGTTAAAAATAATATTAAACACACTTATTTTAAGAATCTGAAACTCACCATCATTAACTCTATAGCACAAATTGCATTTCCATCTACGTTGATCAATGAAGGATACAAAAGGGTTGATATATGTTCGACACGACCGGCACCTCACGATGGTGTTTGATGTTATCACTGGTAATTGCTAGGAAGTAAAATAAAGACGCTGTAGCAGAAAAATCACCACAGGGGAAAACGGAACGCATACTGCTCTGCTCCACATACACTGCTCACCAGCCAGCCACACAGTCCTGATGGGAACCGAGACCACAAAAACACAAACACGATGTGCTTTTAAAAAAAAAAAAATACAGGGGCGCCTGGGTGGCTCAGTCGGTTAAGTGGCCGACTTCGGCTCAGGTCATGATCTCACGGCCTGTGAGTTCGAGCCCCGCGTCGGGCTCTGTGCTGACAGCTCAGAGCCTGGAGCCTGTTTCAGATTCTGTGTCTCCCTCTCTCTGACCCTCCCCTGTTCATGCTCTGTCTCTCCCTGTCTCAAAAATAAATAAAATGTTAAAAAAAAAAAATTAAAAAAAAAATACACGAGAGGCACCTGGGTGGCTCAGTTGGTTAAGAGTCCAACTTCGGCTCAGGTCGTGATCTCATGGTTTGTGAGTTCAAGCCCTGCATTGGGTTCCGTGCAGACAGCTCAGAGCCTGGAGGCTGCTTCTGTCTCCCTCACTTTCTGCCCTCCCCTGCTTGTGCTCTCCCTCTCTCTCTCTCAAAAATAAACATTAACAACAACAACAAAAAATACATGAACAAAATGTGTGTGTGTGTGTGTGTGTGTGTGACAGTTTTAGATAATCAAAGGCAGAAGTTCTACCTAGTTTTGAACGAGTTATTTTTTAAGAGAATGAGAATGTTTCGGTGCTAAACTTATCAAAAAAGAGACCACTGAAATGCTGGTAATTTTAGTGATCTTTTTAAAAGTGTTGAGGGGGCAAAGATTATAAATTATGATATATAAAAATAAACTTATAAGGGCACCTGGGTAGCTCACTGGGTTAAGTGTCCAACTTTAGCTCAGGTCATGATCTCATGGTTTGTGAGTTTGAACCCTACATCGGGCTCTGTGCTGACACTGTGGAGCCTACTTGGGATTCTCTCTCCCTCTCTCTCTGCCCCTCCCTCACTTGCCCTTTCTCCCCCCTCCCCCTCAAAATAAATACATAAACTTAAAAGTCAGCATGAAAAATATTCAAAAATAAACTTATAAATCTCTTTCGGACTCCTTTAAAAAAAAGGGAAAAGGGAAGAAAGGGCTTGGGAAGGGAACTTTATATTTAATTTAAGAACTTTAGAAAATATGAAAAAACACTAAAACCCCAAATATTATTCAATTAATTGAATCCCTGATAACATTTTAGTATATTTCCTTCTCGCTTTTTTCCAATCTATACATAAATATTTATATCTTTGTATTTAATTTCTTTAACATATACAGTTTTTATTACACAAGTAATGACAAAACACTTCATGAAAAAATCGGGAAGCACAATTAACTGAAAATGAGAAAACAAAGAATTACCCAGGATTCTACAGCCCAGAGGAAACCACTGTTGCCAATTTAGTGTATACACTTCCAAAAAATATCATATATGGCATCTGTGTTTAGACAAAAATTCTCACTTATGTATATAGGAAATTAACTATCTTGGTTTAGAGATAATGGCTGAAATAGTATTATAGGTGATGATACAGTATTTACTGAATGAGTAAATTCAAGGTATTTATTGCATATGATAATTGTTTTATTTTCTATTCACTCTGTTCCTTTCTATACATCCTAGTATGAAAGTTAGTTCCATAAGAAACCTTACTGACCTTTACAACCTCAGCATCTGGCACAATAGGTAGTTAATAAACACATTTTTTTTTTGATAAATGAGGGCAAAAGAAACTCAGCAGCAGTAAGGATAGAAAACCACAGCAGTAAAAAAAATGTGAGGGGGAAATAGAACTTACAAAGTATAAATAAAATATATCTGGATAAACTTTATGAAGTTTAGAATTTTAGTTTAAAGACAACATATTTGCATAAAATAGCAGAAGTATATGTAAAAATCCAGCAAGCTCGGCATTAAACCAACAGACTGTGGAAACATAAACAAGTAATGTTTTAATTCAATAGACTTGAAGCATTTGGACGTATTATTACAAAGGTTATTTGTTCACTACAGTTAGGAACATCATATAGTTTTCCTCCCTAACTGGACATTACTGTTGGTACAACCTTTATGTTTAATAGAGCTCCCAAAGGTTATCTGCGATGGTCTTTCCAATTTCCAAAAGTACTAGACTTTCAAAATCCAGCTCAGACCTCATCAGTCACAGAAAACCTCTGCTACTGCACCTAGAGAAAATCACTCCCCATCCTGTACTCAGTGCCTAAATACCTCACAGAATTTGGTTAGTTACATATTGGTTACCCTATACCATCGTTTATTTGTTTTTACATCTTTGTCCCCTGTTACATATAAATTTCTTAGGAGCAAAGTCAATGACTTAGTTATCTCTGTATTTATCGGTGCTTAGAGCCTGTCACAGAGCAGGGACTTTAAAAAACAATGTCTGCTGAGTTGAATTTGACAAAAATGATTATTTGTAACTTAAAAAATAAGATGAAAAACAATCTCCCAGAAAATATACAATCCAAACACCCTGCACACAAACATACATCAGTATCCACAAATATTTTGAAATATGTCACTCTACCGTCAGGTCTCTGAAAGGGTGTAACAGCAATCCTAAAGGAAGCTTAGCTTTATTCAGTAAAGCCTGGGTCTGTGGAATATTTGTCAAAGTACACCGAAATGAACTGCAAAAAACAGAGACAACACGGACTATATTAGCTATCAGAGAAAAAAATATACTCAAGTAGACAGTTGTAGATAATTAACATTCAAGGGTACAGATGAAAATTATCTGAGAATGTTCTAGAACTAGAACTAGAAAGATACGTGTCACTCTAAGCAGACATATTTGCAATATATGTCAAAAGACCTAAATCAAGGACTCAACATTTTCCTGGTGGAAACGTTTAACACATCTGGGAAAAAACATTATGACTAAGAACAGGAATCGGAGGGAGTAGAAAACACAAGTTAACAGGTATACCCCCGCATCTTTAATAATGCTGTTTCTGCTTTCCTGCTCATTTTCCACCTGTTGAAACTCTCTTACTACGAGACTCCTCAAAATTATCGCTTCTTCTGAAACCACCCTTCCTTCTGCTAACAAGTCAGAAGAAATGACATCTTCCTGTGCTTTGAGATCAGTTTATGCTTCTATGTATTACTCTGCCTTGCCTTAGGGTTGTGTGCCTTGTCTGTCTTTTCCCCTTGAGATCAGAGATCATTATTCCTCTAGCACTATTCCTCTCTTAGACAAAGTGCTTATAGCTCATTAAGTTATAAGTCAAGGTCAGTAGACACAGAATCAATAAAGGAGCAATCAAAGAGATAAGAAGCAAGAAGTACGGGACACCAGAAAAGAAATTTTAAGAAGAGCAGTTGACAGTATGTAGAGATATCCAGATACGTACAGACTTCAGGCTGGTGGTGTTCCATGAACGCACTAAGGTGGTCCCTGCTTCAGGACTTCTGTGTTTACTGTTCATACAGCTTGGCACACTTGGTTTGTTCTCATACTTCATTCAGATCTCTACTCAAATGTTAACTCCTTGAGAAAAACCTATCCCGACTCCTCAATTAAAAACAGCCAACCTCTACCCTTACTACTCTCTACCTCATAGTAATATTCTGACATTACGTTACACGCATGATCCCTAACTTAGGAAGGTTAACTTACGATTTTTTGACTGTTCATAGTATGTCTTCCCTAATAGCATAAAGGTTGCATATTGATTAGGAACTCTGCTTACTGCTTCATTCCTAGCACCTAAAACCAGTGCCTGGCCCTTAATTTAGAAGGCATTTGATAAATATTTATTGAATAAATGATTTATCGTTTTATGTAGGCACAATTATTATTCCTGTTTTACAGCTGACAACACTGAAAGTTTGAGAAGTTAAGAAATTTGCACAGTCTTGGGGCACCTGAGTGGCTCAGTTGGTTAAGCATCCAACTTTGGCTCAGGTCATGATCTCACGGTTCGTGAATTTGAGCCCCGCGTCGGGCTCACTGCTGTCAGTGCAGAGCCCACTTCAGATCCTCTGTCCCCCTCTCTCTTTGCCCCTCCCCCACTTGCCCCCTCTCAAAAATGAGTATTAAAAAAAAATGTGCAGAGCCTTACAGCTACTTATCAGTGGAACCATGGTAAGAACCTGTGTCTGTCCAGCTCTAAAGTCTACACTCCTAATTACTCTGCATTGCTATTTTGATAACAGAGAGATTTTCACAGAAAACACACACACCATCCCCTGAACCTGTGGAATCTCTTCATACATATACATAGACCACATTCACCTACTTAGGGGATGCCTAATCTTCTATAATACAAGGCCAAAATCCACATACTTACGACCTGATAGCAACTTATATTCACAGGAATAGGCAGCTGTTTTTATCCTAGAATCAGTGATTATACATTTTTATGACAGTGATCTTGATGCTGCCTTAGGCACCGATGGGGGATTGGTGGCAGTGGGTAGGAGAAGAGGGGGAATCTTCGGAGCGGCTCTATTTTCTGTTTCCTGTATTGGAATTCTCTACAAAATTCTGGTTGAAAAAAAGAGAAGCTTACGGTTTTTTAAAAAAGGTAGAACATCACTGCCTTAATAAAGGAAAATGCTGGCTGTAAAAAAGAACACTAATTCTAATGCAAGGAAGAAGACAACATTTTTCTGTGAATCAGAGTTCACTTTATGAAGGAGAGATTTTAGGAGCAGAAAGATGTTTTCTAAAAAGCATCTAGGTTTTATCCTAGATAAATATCCTATTCTTAGGAGGAAGAAGTACTGAAAGCAAACAAGAACAGAACTCGTAGTTTTGAAGGTACTGTAATGTGAGTGACAGAGCTCACCTACCCAGAGGATACACCAGGGCTTGGTGGCCACCAGATGCAAACTGTCAGTGAAACTTCTCCATGAGGTGAGGAAAACTCAAAAAAGGAAATCTTAAGCCTGGGGATAATGGTCTTTGCATTCTATGCTGAGTAGGCAAGGAAAACTCAGAGATAAACCATTTACCTAAACCTGTTCTTGGGATCATATATGTGAAGTCTGCATCCTTTTCAAGCAAAGATTGAAGGGTATACATTTTTAAAGATTCCACCTTATTTTAAGAGACATCAGAAGTTACTCCTGGTGAAAAGTAAGGAAAAAGAAATTTAAGAAAAATATAGTTAAATCTGGGTTCCTGAAACCCTTCACTCAAATAGAAAAAAAATTCCCTCACATTAGGTGACAGGGAATAGGACTGAATGGAGACAGAGATGGAGGCATGAACAGGACCTAAACTGAATTTTACCTAAACTGAACAGGACCTAGAACTTCTATACAAACTAAAATACAAAAGTCTGGATTAACAAAACTTCCAGTCAAGGAATTAATATCCTATCACTTTTACTAGTTTTGAAACTCAAACAACATTTCTGACAAAGTGTATTACTTACTAAAGATCATAAAAATAAATACTTACTCTGGGCTACAGTTTAATTTTTTGAGGTCTAAATTCAAGTTAGGTACAGGAGCCCAAACAGGAGTCATGGGTAAAATATTCCTCTCCTGGGTGAGGTTTACAGGTCTCAGACTTTCTGGTTGTGGAGAACTTTGAAGACTCAGTCCTCCCAGACTGGAGGACAGCTGGTTCATACCAGGATACTGCTAAAAACACAATTCAAAACAAAACAAACAAAACAACAATAAAATCAAATTGAATACAATGTATTCTATTACAGGATTTTAACATTCAGAGTAAATGAGAAAATATAAGAATTTAATAAACATAAACAAAGGGGAGGCGGTGTGCCTGGGTGGCTCAGTTGGTTAAGCGTCTCACTCCTGATTTTCGCCCAGGTCATGATCTCATGGGTTCATGAGTTTGAGCCCTGTGTCAGGTTCTGTGCTGACATCGTGGAAGCTGCTTAGGATTCTCTCTCTCCCTTTCTCTGCCCCTCCCCTGTTCCTGCTTCTCTCTCTCCCTTTCTCTGCCCCTCCCCTGTTCCTGCTTCTCTCTCCCTCTCTCTCTCTCTCTCTCTCTCTCTCTCTCTCTCTCTCTCTCAAAATAAACATTAAAAAATATTAAGCCTGGCTTGGTAACAGAATGATTTAAAAGGGTAGCTCAATTTAAAGCATTCTTGAAAAAAACCTCAAAACAAAATACTGAAAAAACAGTATTAGTATTAGTACAGTTACTGTACTAATTACTAGTTACAGTTACTGTAACTAACAGTTAGTACAGTAACAGTATTAGTACAGTTAAACCTCATAACAAAATTTTCAGCAACAATGTTTTCAACATTAAAAATCTGGTTTCTGTGAATACAGAAAGGCATAATGAATACATACATGCTTACGTTTGCAAGGTTTTTCAATGATCAATTTTTGGAATAATGAGTTGATGCCATAAAAATGTACAATGCTGTTTTGCTTTGCTGATTTTTTCTGTTACCTTTGTTATATTTAGTATTATTATGAATGCATGGCTTTCTATCAACTCCAAGTGACTGAATTACAGTTATTATTTATTTTAATGCTCAAACTACCCAATTTTTTGCCAGTGGAAAAAAGATAGATTATTTAATACATGATAGTGAACTCAGAGCTAACTATAGAGGTGGGGAGGGGGATGAGATTTATTGTTTACAGTATGAGCCAAAATAAAACCTTAAATAGATTAAAGATGCAAAATTGAAACAACCAAAGAACTAATACAATTTATAGCTGGAATATTTCCTAACCTGAAGGCTGAAAAGATCTTCTAAAGGACACAAACAAAAGTTAAAACAAAAATCACAATAGGACTATTTAAAATTTAGACATTCCTTCAATGTCAAAAAAACCCCACTAAAATTAAATACAAATGTCGAGCTAGAAGGAAAAATTACAATGTGTATTAGACAAAAGGTTATTATACTTATTATAGATAGCTTTCACAAACCAGAAGACCTAAATAATGGTGAAATAATATGAACTGGAATTTCAGTAAAGAAACATAAATAACTAATAGTTATAAAAAAATCTTTGCTTATAAAAAATAATTCTTGGTGGACTTTGTAATACAGAAGAATGGGCAGTCATATACACTTTTACTGCCTACTGGATATCTACACTTAAATGTCTATCAGGCATTTTAACTTAACATGGCCAACTCGATTCTCACTCCTAGACCTGCTGTCTCTCTTCATCATCAAAGTAAAAGCACCACCCTATACCCAGTTGCTCTGCCAAAAACCTAAGTTATCCTTGCTGTCTTCCTTTCTTTCACTTATCATAATCAGTTCATCAATAAGTCAACTTTTATCCATCCACTATTCATTACCTCTACTGATACCACCTTAGAACAAAGCATAGTCCTACATTTCTGTGATTGTGGCAAAGCTTCCATTTGTCTCTGTTTCCATTTTTGTCTTTTCAAATACTTCCATCCATAATCTGTTCTTCACACAGTAGCCAAAATGATTCTCTAAGTAACGTAAATCGGATATCACTTCATTACAAAAAATCTCCACTGTCTCCCCTCTGTACTTGGGATAAAATCCAAGCTTCCGATGATAGTCCTTCCCTAGCTCTCTGATCTTATTCCTATTGCTAACTGAGTTCCAGCCATACTGAGACTTTATTCTTGAGACACACCACAGTTGCTCCTGCCTTAAGTCTTTGCATGTATGCTTCCTCAGCCTGAAATGCTCTACCCCCAGATTTTTCCATGCCTGGTTTTTGTCATTAAAATGATATTTCAAACAGAATTTCTACAGTGAGGGATTTCCTGACTATCTATCCTATATCCCCAACCCTAGCAATTTCTTCAACTTGTCTTACTTCACAGCACTTGTGACTATTTGAAATTATCTCATTAATTTATTGATTTACTTATTTACTGTCCCAGGGAACCTACCCCTCCCAACAAATTTCTGACAGCAAGAACTTTGTTTTGTTTACTTAGCTCCTCTTGTATCCTCAGTGCCTAAAGTAGTGCTGTCACACAGTAGGAACTCAGTAAGTTTTTATTGAATGCATAAGTGGAAATTTTAAAGTCTTATAAAATTAGGTGCTTTGATTCAGTAATTCCACCTGAAGAAATTTCATCTAAGAAAACGAGACAGATGCATTAAGGTGTGTGCGCATATAAAAGTTGACTTTAACAATTATGCCCAACAATAGCAAATTGGTTGATTATAAAACACTATGCAGCTACCAGAGGAAGGATATATAGAAAGGTTTTGTCTTTTGCTATGAAAAGAACAAAAAGTTTCTAAAACAATATCCCTACTTATCAACTTCTTTTGTTTGTTTAAAAAAGCCATTAGATGTCCAGTTTCTTTACTAGCTTTTCCCCCAAAATGCATAGCAAGAAACTTGGAAGGACAGACTCCAAGCGTTGCTGTTTACATCTTGATAGTGGGAATATTGTTCGGTATTTATTTTCCTCTTTGTGCTTATCTGCACTTTTCTACATTTGATCATGTCTTTTTTTTTCAGGGGGGAGGTTAAAAAAAAAAAGTGCTAAATACATTATTTCCATTAGCCAAGATATGGAAACAGTCCAAGTGTCCATGGATGCTAAGTGAAATAAGTCATTCAGAGAAAGACAAATACCATATGACTTCACTCATATGTGGAATTTAAGAAACAAAACAAATGAGCAAAGGGGGAAAAATACGAGAGAAAGGCAAACCAAAAAACAGATTCTTAACTATAGAGAACAAACTGATGGTTATTAGAGGGGATGGGGTGAGGGGGATGCATGAAATAGGTGATGGGGATTGAGGAGTGCACTTGTGATTAAAACAGAAACTTAAAAAAAATAAAATAAAAAAAGCTTTTGACTAAAAAAAAAAGCACTATATAACATTACATCTGGTTTTTCATATATTCATTAAAATACTTATCTAATTCTTATTTTCATTTTCAAACATATTTCAGGGCTGAAAAACAAATTTTAATTTTTTTTTCTTCCTCAAAGGCCAACTACTGAGGTTTCCCATTTCTTAATAAGGGTCATCTCAAATTAATAAATGCAAAAAAAAAAACCCTTAAAAATTTAGAACCCTACCACTGGCTAATACTAAGTACAACATTTAATGGCATTTCAATTTCATTATAGAGGGTTGCTTAAAGCTAAAGTAAGATATTCTTATCCTGGGGCGCCTGGGTGGCTCAGTGGGTTAAGCATCCGACTTCGGCTCAGGTCATGATCTCGCGGTCCGTGGGTTCGAGCCCCGCGTCGGGCTCTGTGCTGACAGCTCAGAGCCTGGAGCCTGTTTCAGATTCTGTGTCCCCCTCTTTCTCTGACCCTCCCCTGTTCATGCTCTCTCTTTGTCTCAAAAATAAATAAATGCTAAAAAAAAAAAAAAAAAAAAAAAAAAAAAGATATTCTTATCCTAAGTAGGACTTTAATTTTTTTTTTTTTTTTTTTTTTTTTACCGTTTATTCATCTTTTTGAAAGACAGAGAGTGAGAGGGGGAGGGGCAGAGAGAGGGAGATACAGAATCCGAAGCAAGCTCCAGGCTCTGAATTGACCGCACAGAGCCCGACGCAGGGCTTGAACTCACAAACTGTGAGATCATAACTTGAGCCAAAGTCGGACGCTTAACCGACTGAGCCACCCAGGCGCCCCCTAAATAGGACTTTAAAAATAAATGGCTTCTTTTAAAATTAGCTTGATAATGTTAATCTTAGATTAAAATGTATAATCTTTTTTTAGCAGATAGGTAAGAATTTAAATGTACGTCCTAACTGTGCATTTAAATCATTACTGTTCATTGGCCCAGAAACACTGGGTCCGAAAACCTATTTTAAATTCACATTAAACAAAATTAAATTACTGCCTTGTATTCTTCCTTAGATTCATATATCAAATCTGACTTTGGTTTTCTGCACAAGTCCCTACCAGTTAAAGAGAGAAAAAAAAATGCTTAATTCTGAACTGCAAAGACTTGTATTCTCAGGACTAAGCCTGGTCTTAGATGATTTCGCTTATCTGAGTCTCAATTTCTTCACTTAAATAATGAAAGGAAGGTAATTACTACAAAAAAGTCAAAATTCCAAGTGTTCACAAGAATGTGCAGTAACTGGAACTCTCATAAACTGCTAATGGGAGGTATAAATTGGAACATCTGCTTTGGAAAACTGTTTGGCATTAACTGTTGAACGTTTGGGTACTCCATGACCCAGCAATTTCACTCCTAGATACATACATTTGTGTAAAAGACCTGAATGGAAATATTCACAACAGCACTATTCATGATAGCCCCAAACTGGAAATTTACCCTGATGCCCATCAACAATAGAACAAATACATAAACAAGTATATTCACAAAACAGAGTGCTGTACAACAAGAACAATGAGAATGCACAATGAAAACAAGCACACAGAAAGCAAAATGTTGAGCCAAAGACTCACAGCAAGAGTATACACAGTTATGATACTACTCATATTAAGAACAAAGGAGGCAAAACTAATGTGTAGTATTAGAAGTCAAGACAGTTGCCAACTCTAGTTCGAGGGTTAGTGACTAGAAAAGGCATGAGAAAGGACTCTGGCTGTTGGTTACGTGTGTTCAATTTGTTGAAATGTATCAAACTGTATGATGTTGATTTATATACCTGAACATAAATGTAATATAGATTACAGTTCAATAAAAAGTTTTAAAAAATTAAAGGTAGGAATGAATGATTTCTAACAGTATAAAGTCTAAAGCTTTGGCTTTGTGATGCTCATTTCCCCCATGATTTAATAATCCAAGTTACTTTTTATTTTTTATTTAAAATGTTTATTTATTTTTGAGAGAGAGCGTGTGCGTGCATGTGGAGAGGGGCAGAGACGGAGAGAGAGACAGAATCTCAAGCAGGCTCCGTGCTGTCAGTGCAGAGCCTGACGCAGAGCTTGACACAGGGACCCCACAAACTGTGAGATCATGACCTGAGCTGAAATCAAGTCGGATGCCCAACCTGAGCCACCCAAGTTACTTTTTAGTCTGCCTCTGTCCCCTTCATTCAAACTCCTGTGATCCTTGCACTGGAACTAGAGTATAAAAAGGACTGGGGTCACAGAATAGAATGAAGTTATTTTTAAAAATCTAGTATAATAAATATTAATTTTCACTTTTATTCCAAGGACAATCTCTTAACTTCCAAAATAACCTCCTAAATAAAATGGGAAAAGAATACTGTCCATTCTCTATGTCAAGGGTCAGCAAACTTTTTCTGTAGAGAGTCAGGTAGTAAATATTTAAAAACTTTAAGAGATGCGTATCTCTTTTGCAACTATTCAACTCTACCACTGTGGTGCAAAATTGTCATAGATAATACATAAAAGAATGATTGTGGCTCTATTCCAATAAAGTTTATTTGCAGAAATGGGCAGGAGGCCAGATTTGGTCAAAGAACCTTTTCCTTTGTCACTGTGGAATACCACTACAATTTTTTTTTCTGTGCCTAAAACTTCCTCTAAGAACCAGATCCCTTCTTTGAACTTGGTTTTCGTCTCATTAAAATGTAGAAACACATTATATATTATGACCCCCAAAAGCAATCTGTCTAAAGCACAAGAGTCAGAAAATAATGATTTAAAAAGTGTTTCATATGACATTAGAGTCATAAAGAAACTCTAACAGAACAGAAGGCAGAAAAATGTGTACCAACTAACCACATTTCTTTAGTGCCTCTCCCAGTATCTTTATTCCTTTTGTGCCTTAATGCTAAGATTAAATTCCAGAAACATGATTGTCCTATTTCCTCTATTTTTTTAAATTTTGGTTTTTGAGAGAGAGAGAGAGAGAGAGAGAGAGAGAGAGAGAGAGAGGCGGGCAGGGGGACAAGGGAGGGGGAGGGGGAGGAGGTGGAGGGAGGGAGGGAGGGAGGGAATCTTAGGCAGGCTCCATGCTCAGCAAGGAGCCAATACGCAGGGCTTGGTCCCGTGACCCTGGGATCATGGCCCGAGCTGAAATCAAGAGTTGGATGCTCAACCAACAGAGCCACCCAGGTGCCCCTCCCTCTAATTTTTATTCTTAGTGGACCATAAGATGAAATTTCTCTAAGATTAGTCTACTAGCAGTTTTTTCACTATAAGTAGAATGCTTTTGCCATTTCAGTTGTTACCTTATATTTTACTTTCTTAATAAATATAAATGTAAGATACTTACTATTCTGTATTATTAAATTGATATGGCATTTAAGAGGTGTCTCCAAAAAAAGGTCGTATCAGAATGGGTCACAGCAGTACTTAATAATAAACATAACTATTGATTAGCATTTATGTATATGGAGGCTGTCACCAGTTATGTGTCATGTTATGAAGATTTTTTTTTTAATGTTTATTTTTGATAGAGAGGGAGCATGAGCAGGGGAGGGGCAGAGAGAGAGGGAGACACACAATCCAAATCCAAAGCCGGCTTCAGGCTCTGAGATATCAGCACAGAGCCCTTTGTGAGGCTTGAACCCACAAATCGCAAGATCATGACCTGAACTAAGTAGAACACTTAATCAACTGAGACACCCAGGCAGCCCAAGATTTCTTTAATCTAAGAATTGGAACCAAACTTCCAAATCACATTTATACCATGTCATTTTCTTTTTTTTTTTTTTTTTGGAGGAAAAAGCCAGCTTGGTAATACAGAATTTTAAAAACTTAACACTTACTTTATTATAAAATCATTACCAGCACATTGCAAGACTCTAAAAAATGGAAGTACCACGAGGGCCAGAAAAATCATAGCTAATATCCTGATCCAGATATAATCTCTTTAAAAATCTGGTATTTATATTTCCTTTTATCTCTATCTATGTACACACAAACATAAACACACAAACAAAACTAGAACCAAATTCTATGTATATTTGATCTAGGCTTATCAGTATTTGCACCTATTATCCATCTGAATCACCAGGTATTTGTTAGAATTGGTAAGTTTCATGATTTTAGAAATGCAATGTCTTTTTTTAAAATGTTTGTTTATTTTGAGAGAGAGAGAGAGAGAGAGAGAGAGAGAGAGAGAAAGAGAATCCGAAGCAGGCTCTGAGCTGTCAGTGCAAAACCCAACGTGAAACTCAATCCCATGAACTGTGAGATCATGACCTGAGCTGAAATCAGGACTCAGATGCTTAACTGACTCAGCCAACCATGCACCCCAGAAATGCAATGTCAAGTTTATACATACTTGAGCATACTGCTGGAATCCAGAATACACTGGGCTACTGGGAGGTACTACTCCAGAATTAAGTGGTGCTGTAGCATTCTGATAACCAGGCTGAAGAGTTGGATAGCCATACCCAAATGGCTTAGCCATTTTTGAAGGCTGAGGAGCAGTAGGAGCTGAAGCTGGAGCAGGGTCAGGTTCAGGAGCAGGATCAGGAGCAGGACTGCTTGCTGATGAAGAAAGCATATCTAACAGAGGGAAAAACATTATGTTAGCACTGCAAATCAGGATTCTATAAAGACTTGGCTCCTGGGCAAGCTATAATCTTTGGCATTTCCCTTTTTTAAACTTAAAAAAAATTTTTTTTTAATGTTTTTATTTATTTTTGAGAGAGAGAGAGAGACAGAGCGTGAGTGGGGGAGGGGCAGAGAGAGAGAGCGGGAGACACAGAATCTGAAGCAGGCTCCAGGCTCTGAGCTGTCAGCACAGAGCCTGATGCGGGGCTTGAACTTGTGAACTGCGAGATCATGACTGGAGCCAAAGTCGGATGCTTAACTGAATGAGCCATCCAGGCACCCACCCAACCCCTGCCTTTTTAAACTTTTTATTTTGAGAAATTGCAAATATCCACAGAAATAGAACAGAATTATGAACCCTATACCTCTTCACTCAGCTTTAATAGCTGCCAGTGGTTTGCTAATCTTATTTCATGTGTTCTCATCCTGGTTTTTTTTTTTTTTTTTTTTTTTGCATTCATTAGAAAAGTGGTTTTTTTAAAAAAAAATTTTTTTTTTAACGTTTATTTTTGAGACAGAGAGAGACAGAGCATGAACGGGGGAGGGTCAGAGAGAGAGGGAGACACAGAATCTGAAACAGGCTCCAGGCTCTGAGCCGTCGGCACAGAGCCCGACGCAGGGCTCGAACCCACGGACCACGAGATCATGACCTGAGCCGAAGTCGGACGCTTAACCGACTGAGCCACCCAGACGCCCCAGAAAAGTGTTTTTTAAATTAGTTTCAAGTATACAATATAGTGTTTACACCCTATCTTTTTTTTTTTTTTTTACAGAAGTATTCGGAAGAAAACCCCGTATTTCCTATCATTTCACTGACAAATACTTCAGTTGGTATTTCTAACAGGTATGACCTTCATATTTATACAAATATAAAATATACTATATATCATATAAAATATATAAATGTACTATACTATAAATGAATACATTATGATACAATCATTTTTACTTTTATTCTCTCAGCAGGAATTGGGGCTAAGAAGCAGAAAAAAGAACAAAGCAATAAAACGGGTATCAACCACTCTTTTATTTGACCCTGCCATTATTTAAAAAGTCCATGGAAAGGGTAGATATTTCCATAATCCCTTAGAAGTCTGTATTATTTGCAGAAGCAAACTGTACAAGTATGAAAGACAATGTACAGAATAGTGTCCAGCTCCTAAAACAATGTTTGGTATATAATAGATGCCAAATAAAATTTAGTGAATAAATGTTCTTCTATTTAAATTCAAAACAAAAACTAAAATTTGAGTCACACTGAGAAAAAACTGCAGAAAATTTAATCATCAAAGACAAAAATAACAAGAAACCCTAAAAATTACTCTACTACACATACCATTATTAACATGCTGCTATACGGTTAGTCTTATTTTAAAGTAAAATCTATATAGTATACATGAATTTTACTCTATTTTTTCCTATAAAAATTACATTCTTCACCAGCAACCAGACTCTGCAAAAAATATGCTCTTAAAATCATGTGATTTAATAATATTTTTTCTTTGAAGATTCTTGAAGACTCTTATCTTTCTACTGACAATATCTCTTGGCTCGCATTTTGAAGATATGTTCCTAGATATTCTTCTATCATCTTGTGCTAATGAGGCAAGGGCTGGCTTACTGACTTTCTGGTAACCTCCCAGATTTCTTAATAGAACAAGAGCATTTATGTAGTGTCCTGTCCTGCTTATCCTTCCTCACAGGGAATGTAAGTAGAACGGTCTCTTAACATGGTAACAGTCATCAGCCTAAGAAATTAAAAACTGGATTCCTAAACATGGAGGTCTAAGACTTCTCCTCTTCTTTAGGAAAGGGAGGAGTTAAAACTACATATTTCTATAGTACTAAGATCTATCCTAGTATCTGACATATAGTATTTTCAATACATTTTCTTACAAATGTTCACATCTTTAATTTTGGTGCAGTATAAACAGCTAGAAAACTTGCCCAAGTTCACCCACTTAGTGTCAAAGCACAGTTCATAATAAGATTAAGACTGGTTAATAAAAGGGGTGCCTGGGTGGCTCAGTCAGTGGCTCAGCCAGTCCTGAGTGGCTCAGAGATCAGGTCATGATCTCATGGTTTGTAGGATCAAGCCGTGAGTCAAGCTCTGTGCTGACAGTACAGAGCCTGCTTGGGATTCTGTCTCACCTTTCTCTCTGCCTCTCCCCGCATTTGCACGCGCTCTCTCTCGCTCTCTCT
The DNA here is from genome assembly GCF_028018385.1 of Neofelis nebulosa. NCBI lineage: Eukaryota > Metazoa > Chordata > Mammalia > Carnivora > Felidae > Neofelis > Neofelis nebulosa. Next base: position 115,172,505 of record NC_080784.1, read on the forward strand.
CTCAAAATAAACATTAAAATTAAAAAAAAAAAAATTGTTGCAGAAATGAATATAGACGGACAAAGCAAAGTCAAACTCCAAGGCCATGACCTTTTATTAAACCACATTTGGCATTTCATAATCAGGTTAATTTTTTTAGGTTAATTTGAAGCTTATGAAATATATAGTTACTCATCTTAAAAATTTTTTTAAATAGAAAGTTAAAAAAAATTCCAGTATAGTTAACATACAGCGTTAAACATATATTAAACATATATTAGTATATGTTTATACTATACTATATGTATATGTATATGTATAATATAAACATATATTAGTTTCAAGTATACAATATAGTGATCCTACATATAGTATTTGCCTTATAGTGAGCAAATTTACTCTTTTAAAATATTTTGATAATGGTGAATGTTTTTGGAATGGTCCATAATTTCTTAGACACATGTGCATGCCTAGGGAAAAAAAAAAATCCCTACTCACAAAAGACTGAGTAGCTTACTGGAGTATTCTTGAAATACTAAAAAGGAACTCTATATTAAGCTGAGAAGATGAAAGTTTTCTACCAATCTGTAGGAGAGTGATAGCAAGATAGTATGTTAAGTCCAGCGTGCTCCAACTTAAATTAAGCTCCATCTTGGATTATTACCAAAGTGGTAAGAAGTAAAGAAAAGAGCAAAATTACTTGTCCTGTTAGTCCTAATGTTTCAAATCATTAGAAAAAGTGAGAAAGAGAGAAGTCAGATGTGATGTAAGAGATAGACAGAAAAGGAATTTCACAATACAAGACATTATAATGAAATGACTAATAATTATAAAACCTAAGCTTGCATTTTTTTAAAAACCATCCACCACTCCTATTCCTTTGTAATGACCAAAGTTATTTCTAGATATGGTTAAAAGTAATGCCTCCAAAATCTAGCCCCAAGTGGTTAATCTATTTACCTGGTGGAGGCAGCCAGGAGCCATAGGGGGAGTAAAGAGTCAAAGACTATCTATATTCAGAGGCTAGTTGGAAGGAATTCAAGGACCTAAGCATGAGAACAGAAATATAAAATTTACTTAAGAAGTTATTAGCATAAAAAAGGGAAGAGGAAAATTACTTAGTATTAAAAGTTACTTAGCATTTAATACTTTAAAACTTAAAGTATTAAAAGTCTTTTAGAAAGAGGAAAAAGATAAAGAGCATAACAAAAATAAAATAATAAATTTTCTTAGGCCTCCCAGAAACAACACTTGTAGTTGTTATAGGACCATTAAAACTACTAAATTAAGGCTGAGAGTATGAGAAAATGTCTCTGTTCTGTTAAAAACATAGCCTGCTAATTATGTGTAATATATGTTGATGTCTGGAAACAACTGATGGTCAGTAATGTTTCCAGTAAGCATCAAATAAGCACAAAACAAACTACCTCGGTAGCTGCCTCCTTCCAGGGCGTCGTAACTGTTGGGCACTGGAGAAGCACTGCTTGTGGTAGAAGAGCTGTCAACACCTGAAAGGAAACCAAAACATCTACTAAGTTTAACGGGACAATGTATCTTAGAGCAAGCAGCCTTTGGCAATGTTGAAAAGGATGTTTTGCTGAACTAGGAAAATTCCTGAGTCTAGTAAAAACTAAAAGTGACTGATGTTTCATGACATTTAAAAATCATATAAAAACTTATGTTAGTAAGAGTGGGGAGAATATGGAGCTGACAAGTGGAACAAAATTTAATCAATTTTAATGACTTTTATAAGGCAGCACAGCTGTATGGAACCTCTTAGAAGAGGAGTCTTGGCTTGGTTGTTACCTCACATGTTACCAAGCATTTCTATGCCTTAGTTTATATATCTCCAGATTGGAGAATAAAAATCTGTGAGATTAACAGGGACCATCAGTGGCAATTTATGAGACTTAGTGACAGGTCACATGGATAAAATAAACAATATATTTATTTCATTCATCCACTCAATAAATATTCTGAGCCTACAGTTATCGTAGGGCGATATGCAAGAGTATATACTGATGAATAAAACTGAAGATTCACATGGTCCCTCTCTTGCATTAGAGATCTTGGGCTCTTTCACTCTAAGACAAATATCTGGTAGAGAGGTGATCCCTAGTTCTTACCACCAATATTATAACGGGGGTTTAAACTGCATTTTAGGTTAATTTTCAACTGCGATATAAAAAGAACAGGTATGCATAATTATCTTTCATTGAATAATTTTAGGTGCCATGAGAATTGGGTACACTGACTCAGGGCATAATGGCTAAAGCTTTTTGCAAAGGAACATTTTATTATCAGCAAAAAACATGATTTAGAGGCAAAAGACTGAAGTTACTTAGGCTCTGTTCTTTTTTTTTTTTTTTTTTTTAATTTTTTTCAACGTTTTTTTTATTTATTTTTGGGACAGAGAGAGACAGAGCATGAACGGGGGAGGGGCAGAGAGAGAGGGAGACACAGAATCGGAAACAGGCTCCAGGCTCCGAGCCATCAGCCCAGAGCCTGACGCGGGGCTCGAACTCACGGACCGCGAGATCGTGACCTGGCTGAAGTCGGACGCTTAACCGACTGCGCCACCCAGGCGCCCCAGGCTCTGTTCTTTACTTGCTATATAACTTAGGGTAAGTGACAATCGTCAGTACTAATACTCTCTTCTGCAAAATGGGAACAATTTTAAAAATGCCCTACATGTGTGCTTCTTAATGTTCCTGTGAGGCTTAAATGAGATGGTGAATATGAACTGAGAAAATATAAGGGCTATAAAATAAGTAATAGGTAGAAGATACTAATGTTTACTAAATGCTTTGTGATAAATAGAAAATGGATGCATATATATGTCATTCTTAATTAAGAATGGGAAATGATGGCTCTTCCTTTTGTTCTTTGTGTTTGTAAATATACAACTAAAAAAGAATGCTGATATATAAGGTCGTTTTGAAAAGTTTGAAAGTAAAACATTAAAAAACAATACACCAGTACCCAAAGCAATATTCAGTGCAATCCCTTTCAAAATACCAACGGCATTTTTCACAGAACTAGAACAAACAGTCTGAAAATATCTATGGAACCACAGAAGACATCAAATAGCCAAAACAATCTTAAGAAAGAAGAACAGGCCTGGAGGTATCACAATCCCAGGTTTCAAGATATATTACAAAGCTATACTGATAAAAATAGTACGGTATTGGCACAAAAACAGACACACGGATGTATGCAACTGGGTAGAGAGCTCAGAAATAAACCCACACTTATAGGACCCATGAATCTATGACCAAAAAACCAAGAATATACATCTTAATAAATGGTGCTGGGAAAAGTGGACAGCTACATGCAAAAGAATGAAACCGGACCACTTTCTTACACCATACACAAAAATAAACTTAAAATGGATTAAAGATCTAAATGCGAGACCCGAAATCATCAAACTCCTAAATTAAAAATGCAGGCAGTAATCTCTTAGACAGTGGCCTTAGCAATTTATTTATGGATATGTTTCCTCAGGCAAGGGAAACAAAGGAAAAATAAACTACTGGGACTACATCAAAATAAAAAGCTTTCACATAGCAAAGGAAACCATTAACAAAACAAAAAGGCAAACTATTGAATGGAAAAGATATTTGTATATCCTATATCTGGTAAAGGGCTAATATTATATAAAGGACTCATAAAAACTCAACATCAAAAAAACAGTCTGATTAAAAAATGGGCAGAGGTCTGGAATAGGCATTTTTTCCAGAGAAGACATACCGATGGCTAACAGACACATGAAAAGACGCTCAACATCACTAATCAGCTGGGAAATGCATATCAAAACCACAATGAGATATCACCTCTTACTAGTCAGAATGACTAGCTAGTATCAAAAACACAAGAAACAAAAAGTGTTGGTTGGTCAGGGGCACTTGGGTGGCTCAGTCAGTTGGGCCTCTGACTTCGGCTCAGGTCATGGTCTCGCAGTTCTTGAGTTCAAGCCTATGTGGGGCTCTGTGCTGACAGCTCAGAGCCTGGAGTCCGCTTCGGATTCTGTGTCTCCCTCTCTCTCTGCCCCTTCCCTGCTCATGCTCTGTCTTTGTTTCTCTCTCAAAAATAAACATTAAAAAAAAAAAAAGGTGTCGGTCAGGATGTGAAGGAGACATAACCCTCACACACTGTTGGTGGGAATGTAAATTGGTACAGCCGCTATGGAAAACAGTATGGAGGTTCCTCAAAAAAAACCCCAAAATACCATACAATCCAAAAATTCCACTACTGGGTATTTACCCCCCAAAACCAAAAAGCTAATTTGAAAAGATATATGCACCCCTATGTTCACTGCAGCATTATTTATAATAGCCAAGATACAGAAGCAACCCAAATGTCCAGTGATAGATGAATGGATAAAGAAGATGTCACCACACACACACACACTCACTCACACGCACACACACACGAATATTAGTCAGTCATAAAAAAGAATGACATCTTGCCATGTGCTATAACATGGATGGATCTAGAGGGTATTATGCTAAGTAAAATAAATCAGAGAATAAATGGCATATTGTAGAATCTAGAAAACAAGTGAACAAATAAACAAGAAAACACTTAAAAAATTTTTTTTAATGTTTATTTATTTTTGAGAGAGAGAGTGAGAGTGCATGAGCAGGGGAGGGACAGAGAGAGAGGGAGACACAGAATCTGAAGCAGGCTCCAGGCTCTGAGCTGTCAGCACAGAGCCCGATGTGGGGCTCGAACTCACAAACCGTGAGATCGTGACCTGGGCTGAAGTCAGACGCTTAATCGACTGAGCCACCCAGGCGCCCCAAGAAAACAGACTCTTAACTACAAAGAACAAACTGGTGGTTGCCAGAGGGGAGGCAGGAAGGGGTATGGGTAAAATAGGTGAAAGTGATTAAGAGGTACAAACTTCCAGTTATAAAATAAAATCAGTCATGGCGATGAAAATACAACATAGGGAATATAATCGATAATACTGTAATAACACTGTATAGTGACACACAGTGACTACATTTATTGCAATGAGCACTGAGTAATGTACAGAATTGTCAAATCACTATGCTGCACATCTAAAACTAACATAACATTGTATGTTAACTATTCTTCAATAGTAAAATAAAATCTTTGTTTAGTAAATCCACCCCTCCCCTCCGCAATACACCAAAACTTAAATATTCATCAACAGATGAATGGATAAACAAAATGGCTGGGATATTTTTCAGCTATACAAAGGAATAAAGTACTGATACATGCTACAGTGTGAATGATCCTTGAAAACATGCTAAATGAAAGAAGTGAGACACAAAAGGTCACAATTATATGATTCTATTTATATAAAATATCCAGAATGGGTTAAGTCTCCAGAGATACAAAGTAGACCAGCTGCCAGGGGCTGAGAGAAGTGAAAATTGGGAAGTTACTACTTGATGAAAAGAGTTTCCTTTTGGTAGGATGAAAGTTTAGTTCTATCCATTCAGTACCTTCACAAAGTTAGAACTAGATAGAAGTGGTGACTGCACAGCAACCAAAACGCTAGAATCAGATAGAGGCGGTTATACTACTGACACTGAATGATACACTTTAAAATGGTTAATTTCATGTTACATGACTTTCATCCCATCCTTACACCTTACACTAAAATTAACTCTAAATGGATCACAGACCTAAATGTAAGCACTACAACTCTTAGAGTACAGGAGTAAACCTTCATGACCTTGGATTGGCAAAGGATTCTTTTTTTTTTTTTCTAGAACACTTATTTATTTTTGAGACAGAGAGAGACAGAGCATGAACGGGGGAGGGGCAGAGAGAGAGACACACACAGAATCGGAAGCAGGCTCCAGGCTCTGAGCCACCAGCCCAGAGCCTGACGCAGGGCTCGAACTCACGGAGTGTGAGATCATGACCTGAGCTGAAGTCGGACGCTTAACTGACTGAGCCACCCAGGCGCCCCGGCAAAGGATTCTTAAATATGACATTAAAGCCACAAGCAACAAAAAGAAAAAAATAAATTGGATTTTATCAAATTAAAAACTTTTGGGCTCCAAACAATACCATGGGGAAAAAAAAAAAAAAAGACAACCCTCAGAATGGGAGAATATATTTGCAAATCATACATCTGATGAGGGTCTAGTATCCAGAATATAAAACGAATTCTTATGACTCAACAATAAAAAGACAACCAAATTAAAAATGGGTAAAGGGCTTAAAAAGAGATTTCTCCAAAGAAGATAAAGAGCCAATAAATACATGAAATGATGCTCAACATCATCAGCCACTAAGGAAATGAGAATCAGAGTAACAATGAGATGCCACTTCATATCCACCAGGATGGCTATAATTGAAAAGACAGATAATCCCAAGTTTTGGCAAGAATGTGCAGACACTGAAAACTTCATGAGACTGGAAAACGGCACAGTCGTGTTGGAAAACACCTTGACAGTTTCTAGAAGGTTAAACAGAGCTACCTTATGACTTGGCAATTCCACTTATGAGAAATGAGAACACACACCTCCACAAAAAGCTGCACATGAATGTTAACAGCAGCATTAGTCATATGGCTAAAAAGTGGAAACCCAAAAGTCCATCAGCTTGTGAATGGATAAACAAAATGGGATGTCTCTACACAATTAAATATTATTCAGCAATAAAAAGGAATGAAGTATTGATACATGCAACAACATGGATGAACCCCGAAAACATCATGCCTTAAAGAGAAAGAAGCCAGTCACAAAAATCCACATATTAAATAATCTATTTATATGAAATATTAGAATAGAAAAATCTAGACACAAAAAGTAGATTAGTGGTTGCCCAGAGCTGTAAGTGTGTGTGTGTGTGTGTGTGTGTGTGTGTGTGTGTGTGTGTGTGTACGTACAAGAAGTAAGAACAGGAAGTGACTGCTAAAAGGCAGAAAGTTTCTACTTGGGGGTGATAAAAATGTTTTGGTATTACATAGCAATGGTTGCAGAACTTTGTTAATATAAAACTGCCAAATAGTACAATTTCAATGAGTGAATTTTATGGTATTTCAATAAAGCTATTGTTTAAAAAAATACCATAGCATTCTCTCTGATCAAGAAAAACTTTTATAAATATCAAGAAATAATTCTTGAAAAAAAATTAAGTATCAAATTACTTTAAGGAACATACTACTTATGCTGCTTATCTTCCTTCATGCCAAATCAAATATTAATGCTTAAAAATTTGGCCAATTTTAATAATAATGCTATATCTACAAACTTTAAAGTATTAATTTTGTACAAATACTGTTTTATTTATTGAAAAATTTGAAACCTGCTAGTTTACTTTAAAATTCACTTTCAGGGGTGTCTGGGTGGCTCAGTCAGTTAAGCATCTGACTCTTGATTTCAGCTCAGGTCATGGCCTCACCATTTTGAGATCGAGCCCTACGTCGGGCTCAGCATGTAATGCAGAGCCTGCTTGGGATTTTCTTTCTCTGACTCTCCTTTGCTCACTCTCTCTCAAAACAAATAAACTTTAAAATTCACTTTCAGAAGAAAAGAACCAATGCAAATCTCTATTTTGAACTTGTTGAAATAGCAAAGCAATGATAAAAGTTTATCATTGATAAAAAAGTTTTTCAATGAGAAAAGTTTATCTGGATAAATCCAGATGAACCACAGACTCAAACTTTTCTAAAATTTAATGTTTAGATTAATTCTACTTAGGTCATGCCATCACTGCCAGCACAAGTCAAAGTGGCATTTTTTTTTAAAGAGGTACATTATGTAACTTACAAGTTGACATTCTGAACATGCTTAAAAGCACCTTCACAATTCTCCTACCATCTTACAGAATAAAGTCTAAATGCCTTTTATCAAAATAGGAACTACAAAATGTGGCTTCCACCTGCTCTCTCCACCTCTATTTCTCTCCTATTCCTATACCATTTTCTCTTTTACCTTATGATGCAATCACACTGATCTCATTCTGCACCCAACACACCATCTTTCCTGGCATTTATACACCGTATATATTGGTTCACTAGCCTAGATTCTGTTCTTCCACATGGCAAATTCCTACTCATCCTTCAAATTTCAAATCCTCCATAAAACCTTTCTGATATGTGCATGGAAAATCATTTCTACTCCTATGCTGGAACATTTTTTCAACTCCTAATTAATGTACTTTTCAAGATATATTGTAATCATATATGCTTTCCTATCATATTTGAGGAGGAGGCTATGCTGCTGTCTTAATCTCTGGAACCATAATACCAAGCAAAATACTGTTTTCTGGGTACAAGCTGGCTTTAGTTAAACGAATAGCTTTGGGACTTGTCCACATTCTTAAACATTACATAGGTCCAGTTTGCAGACACTTATATACCACATAATCTATATTATTGACTAAATACTATACATTTGCTGGCTGGGGAAAAAAAATAAAGCATTTTCAAATGTTTAGTATTGCACTTAATCATATTTGGGGCTAGCCTAGACATCTAATTACTACTTGAATACTATTTCTATTTGAAAGTACCTTTAAAATTTTAACTCTAGGTGCTGGTACCAAATTTCCTCCCACTGAACCCCTAATATTCTGCTTCTCACCTTACAGAAAGTTGGGAGTTTACAGCTATAGCAATCATATATCTATGTACAGGATGTTTACAAGCTAATTATTCGGGTAACAGGTAGCACATTAAAAAAAATGTATATGAATACTGAAAACCCTCAAATACTTTTCTTGTGGCATGAATATCCTTTTATATCCTTCAGAGACCCAGGACATGTGTTCAATTTATAAAATTTAAAAAATGCGTTCCATATGTATTGAATTCAGCTCAAAGATATTTACTTGTTAAAATAATAAAATAGTACATCAAATAAAGGGAAAGACAGATTTGAACCTTTTAAGGATTCTCTTCAGGGGTGGGAAAAGGGGGGAGATATTGGTCAAAGAATACATACTTCTAGTTGTAAGATGAATACGGTTAGAAATCTAATGTACAGCTATAGTACTATAGTTAATAATACTGTATTACATATTTGAATAAACAAAAAGAAAGTGAGACCTAAGTAGGCCAATAAGGTCTTGTTATCTATAGGAGTCGACTTTAACTCATTCTGTGTCAAAATATGACATTATCTTTTAAAATTCCCAAGGCAAACCATAAACATATCATTAACTCTGATGCAGCACCTAGCACTGAATAATTACTATTAGCCTGTGTGAAAGTCAAACAAGAACTATGACCTTAAAACTCATTACAAAAAATCAAAAGTTTTATTCCAATAGCACTTACAAAATGTAGCACCAAGCTGTCACATTCCCAGAGCCATGTAAGAAAGCTTCCTGTTGTTCTCTGGCCATTTCCTAACCTGAAAATTCCCTAGAGGAAAGGTGACTGAGAGTTTGTATAGCAGGTAACAGAAGATTAACTGACAGTGTTTTTCAGGGAACAGGGCTGAGCACAGCCTAAAGTCTGAATTAGTCTGCGTGACTTCCCTCTTTGACGTTATTTCACTTCTCCATTTTTATTCCATTGCTATTCCCTTCCACTCCCACTTTCAAACTGGTATCCCTTACTATTACAAGTCTGACAGTATCTGTCTGCAGTACAGTACCTAAAACTAACAGAAGGTCCACTCTAGCACTGACAACTAAAGGAGTCAATACCTGAGACCAAATAAACTAAAGAGAAGAATTTAAGATAAAACCATATGGGAACCTGACAGCTTGCTAGTTGCTCAAGCTTCCTTTAAAGTTTATTCTCCAACAATTCTGAACTTTTAGGAGCTTCTAACAAAATATGACTGCCCCTAGTAAAAATCCTACTGTAGTTTTCTAGTGTGTATTTCGTGAGAAAATTTTTAAAAGAAAGTCTACCTATAGCATGTCATTTAGAAAATATAATTAGATTGTAAATGTAAGATTGAAACTGAAATAAAAGTTTTCCTTTAAAATTGAAAGTTAAAAAAAAATATTCCTGTACTGGACTGTTGTGTAACCTTGTTGTCAAGAAAACCATAAGCTTTAGTAAGTGAAAAGCTAAACAAGTAGTTTCTTTTACCATAAAGAGGAATATTACTGATTTCCAAACCTGCCCATTAATATTTTGTTGTTGTTCGATAAATTTTTTCAAAATTGGAGAACAATTCCATGTGAACAAAACACACAAAAATCTTATGAATATAAGGAATGAATACCACTGAAATTCTTAAAAAGTAGAGCACTCCAAATCTCTTTATTATAGATACTTATATGTAATCCCCACAACAACTTGAACCACTGTCTTTTACCTCTTTACATAGGAAAAAATTATTGCAACTGAGCAGGTTTAAAAAAAATAAAACTAAAATTCATTCATTCATTCATTTAAATTTTATCAAGACAGAAAACCTTAAGCAGGCTCTATTCTTAGCACGGACCCCAATGTGGGGCTTGATCCCAAGACCCTAAAATCATGGCCTGAGCAGAAATCAAGAGTCAGATGCTCAACTGACTGAGTGCCCCTGTCCCCAGGTGCCCCTAAAATTCATTTAAAAGCTAAGATCTGTGGGGTGCCCGGCTGGCTCAGTTGGCAGAACATGTGACTCTTGACCTCAGGGTTCTAAGTTCCAGCCCCATGTTGGGTGTCAGAGACTACTTAAAAATAAAATCTTTAAGAAAAAAAGCAAATTTTTCCTTGACTGCTTTCTTTCCTACTCAAAACATGTCTTTAATTTGCAATCAACAAATATATGACTTTTTTTAACAAACCATGGATTGAGAACACCAGGATTCTAGTAAAACTGTCCATGGTATAGTCTTATTATTTTGTTTCATAATAAAAAAAAAAAAAAAGGCACAGGAGGAAGATAATATGTGAGTAACAGAGTAGTGACTACTGCCACGTGCCCTTTAGTTCCTTCCTACTCCAGTGCTTTGTGTTCTCACTAGGAGATAGAGACTCTTTTCCTTTTCTTTTTCACACCTTCGTGTAGACAAAGAGGCCTTGGTTTGACTCCCCACTCTGCTGCTTAGTAGTTGTTGGACCAGAGACAAATGTTACTTAGCTTGTTCAGATCATAGTCAACTCATTTGTAAAAATGGAGCCAATTATCTCTGCCTTACAGGATTGTGGAGAAAAATAAACTGAAATAAAAATATAATCTCAGGGCGCCTGGGTGGCTCTGTTGGTCAAACATCCAACTCCTGATCTTGGCTCAGATCATGATCTTGCAGTTTGTGAGTTGGAGCCCCATGTTGAGCTCTGTGCTGACAGAATGGGGACTGCTTGGGATTCTCTCCCTCTCTCTGCCCCTCCCCCACTATCTAAAAAACAAACAAACAAACAAACAAACAAACAAACATCATCTCAATGTTAGCAATGACAATTAATCTTTTTGAGTCCTTACCATTTGCCAGATAGTGTTCTAGGCTCTTCACAAAGAAAACCTTAAACCCTTAAAATAACCATATGTAATCTCATTAGTATTGTTATTCCCATTTTACAGATGAACGAACTGAGACTCAATGAGTTTAAGAAACTTGTCACAACTCTAGGAAGGGTCAAAGTCAGGATTTGAATCTAGAAAAACTGACACAAAACCCCAGGGAGACGTATTAGCTCTTCAGTACCGGCACTGGCATACAGTAAGTGCTCAAAAATGTTAGGTATTATTATAGTTTAAATGCCATGAGTTAAGAACTCAGAAATTTTTCTGGTGCGGCCACTCTGGAAAACAGTATGGAGGTTCCTCAAAAAGTTAGAACCAGAATGACCCTAAGATCCAGCAATTACACTACTAGGTATTTACCCAAAGAATACAAAAATACTAATTCAAAAGGATACATGCACCCCGATATTTACAGCAGCATCATCTACAATAGCTGAATTATGGAAATAGCCCCAACTATCAATTGATGAATGGATAAAGATGTGGTATATGAATATCTACAATGGAATATTCCTCAGCCATAAAAAAGAGTGAAATATTGCCATTTGCAAGGATGTGGATGGAGCTGGAATATTATGCTAAGTGAAGTAAGTCAACCAGAGAAAGACGACAAATACTGCGTGATTTCACTCATATGTGGAATTTAAGAAACAAAACAAATGAGCAAAGAGGAAGAAAAGGGGGAAAGGGGCAAACACCAAGAAACAGACTCAACTATAGAGAACAAACTGACAGTTTGTTTGACAGAAGGGAGGTGGGTGAGATGGGTGAAGTGTGTGATGGGGATTAAAAAGTGCATTTGCTGTGATGAGCACAGGGTGATGTACAGACGTGCTGAATCACTATTGTATACCTGAAACTAATATACTGTATGTTAACTGACTGGAATTTATATAAAACCTTAAAAAAAAAAAAAAAGAACTCAGAATTTTAAATCTGTAATATATTCAAGAAAAAAATGGTTAAACAAGATAAGGTAATTGGAGAAAAACCATAAATGCTTAATCTTTCTGATTTCCCAATTTTTTTCAGTCTAAGGAAACAGAAGTTTCAACAACTGCACTTAATTGCAAGCAGAATAAAAATGAGAGTAATTTAGTTAACTATACTGGAATTAAAAAGATTTTTTTTTAATGAGAGTAATTTAGGCTGACAACATTATACAAAATAACACATTTTTGAAATGTGCAAAATAAGGATGAGAGGATCTGAATAATATATACCTTAAATAGTAATAATTCAGGGCCTGGGAACAATAATCCATTTAGTAGCAATATCCACACACTACAATCAGATCTTGGTTTCATTAAAATACCCTTTTCCACTAAAGAAAATAGGACTATTTGGAGAAAAAGCTCAGTCCATGGTTGAAGCAATGTAAGATGAGCTAGGAACATCTTACTGAGACCTCAATGTGCTTAAAATATATGCTTAAAGACTCATGGAAACATTTAAAAAAAATTTTTTTTTAATATTTATTTTTGAGAGAGAGATGGAGCACAAAGAGGGAGGGCAGAGAGAAAGAGAAGGAGACACAGAATCTGAAGCAGGCTCCACACTCTGAGTTGTTCCCACAGAGCCCAATGCGGGGCTGGAACCCACAGGCTGTGAGTTCATGAGCTGAGTCAAAGTCAGATGCTTAATCGACTGAGACACCCAGGTGGCCTTCATGGGAATATTTCTATTTATTTGTTTGTTTGTTTATTTAATGTTTATTTCTGAGACAGAGTGAGGGGGAGAGACAGAGGGAGGGAGAGAGAGAGAGAGAGAGAGAGAGCCAGAGAGCGCGCGTGAGAGTGCGCGCGCATGAGCAGGGGAGAGGCAGAGAGAAGGGGAGACAGAATCCAAAGCAGACTCCAGGCTCCGAGCTGTCAGCAGAGCTCAACGTGGGGCTTGAACTCACGAACCGTGAGATCATGACCTGAGCCAAAGACAGATGCTTAACCGAATGAGCCACCCAGGTGACCCCATGGGAACATTTTTAAAAGACAGTTTGAAGGAGCTGTCACTGGGCCAAAACTAGGATAAGTTGCTATCAAAATAACCAATGTTTGTAATAGATTATTACCTAGTGAATAAAGTAAGAATCCATGAATCAATACGAACCCAAAGAAGTCAACAAGGGAGAAGAAAAAGTTCTCCTTTACAGTGAAACCTTGGCTCATAAATATTGAAGGAATGTTGGAATTAGAAAATCAGCAATGAATACTTAAACTGAGTGAAAGTTTATAATAAAGAACAGGGCATTACATACTATCAAAAAATCTCCCCAGAAATTATTTATTAAAAAAAATTTTTTTTTAATGTTTATTTATTTTTGAGACAGAGACAGAGCATGAATGGGGAGAGGGACAGAGAGAGGAGTCACAGAATCTGAAGCAGGCTCCAGGCTCTGAGCTGTCGGCACAGAGCCCGACACAGGGCTTGAACTCATAGACCATAAGATCATGACCCGAGCCGAAGTCGGAGACTCAACCAACTGAGCCACCCAGGTGCCCCCGCCAAAAAAATTTTTTTTAAGTTTATTTATTTTGAGAGAGACCAAGATAGCGCAAGTGGGGAGGGGTAGAAAGAGAGAGGGAGAGAGATAATCTCAGGCAGGCTTCTGGCTGCCAGCACAGAGCTTGATGTGGGGCTTGAACTCACGAAACCCTGAGATCGTGACCTGAGCTGAAACCAAGAGTCAGATGCTTCACTGACTGAGCCACTCCAGCACCCCTCCCCACAAATTATTTATTAACTCCAAGAGGAAAAAGAAGTAACTTTACTGTGGAAAAACCTGGAAGACACCATTTTAATCAAGTGATCAAAGTTAACACCATCAATATGGGAACAAATCAACATCATGTGCCTGGGAGAGAATGCACTGAGAACACATTACTTTAGTGGTAATCCTGCCTAAATACATGATTTGAATCTAATCACAAGGATACATCAGATAAACCCAAAGTGAGGTACATTCTACAAAACAACTAGCCTATATTCTTCAAAATTGTCATAGTCAAGAAAAAGAAAGGTTAACGGACTATCTCAGATGGTAAGAGTCTAAACAGAAATGGCAACAAAACTCGATGGATGACCCTGAATTGGATCCTGGACCATGAAAATAGCTATAAATGATCTTATTGAGACAACTGTTGAGATGTGACTATGGGCTATGTAGCTGATATTGCACCAGTGTTTAATATCCTGATAACTGCATTGTGTTATGTAAGACATTGTTCCTATAATAGGGAACTATACGATATCTCCAACTTACTTTCAAACGATGCAGGAAAAAATGTGGAATTATAAAGTAAGTGGGGCAAAAATGGTTTATCTAAGTGTATATGGGAATTTCTTTTGCTCTTCTTACCAATGTTTCTATAAGGCTGAAATTTTAAAAAATTATATAAAAATTAAACATTACTAAAAATCCAAAAAGATAGATGGGTATTTTATATATTTAAGGTAAAAAAATATTACTCCCCACTGTAACCCTCTATTTTTTACCCTTCCTCAAACTGTGCATAATGATCTGAATATTTTTTTAACCAGTATTTGTTTGAATATAGTCAATCCTCTTTTTAAAAAAAAAAAAAATTTTTTTTAAACACTTATTTTTGAGAGACAGAGAGAGACAGACCACAAGCCGGGGATGGGCAGAGAGAGGGAAACACAGAATCTGAAGCAGGCTCCAGGCTCCGAGCTGTCAGCACAGACTCCGACGTAGGGCTTGAACTCACGAACTGTGAGATCATGACCTGAGCCAAAGTCGGACGCTTAACCGACTGAGCCACTCAGGTGCCCCAGGATCTGAATATTTTAAAAATGCACAGGAAATAAGCTTTTGTTTATTTTTATTTTTTTAATTTTTTTTTTTTAACGTTTATTCATTTTTGAGACAGAGAGAGACAGAGTGTGAATGGGGGAAGGTCAGAGAGAGAAGGAGACACAGAATCTGAAACAGGCTCCAGGCCTGAGCTGTCAGCACAGAGCCCGACGTGGGGCTCAAACTCACGGACCGCAAGATCATGATCTGACCCAAAGTCAGACACCCAACCGACTGAGCCACCCAGGCGCCCCAATAAACTTTTGTTTAAACATACTGTTTATAGAGCAAATCCTTCCATTCAATAATAAAAATAACAGGAGAATCATGGCTATATATAATTTGAAATATCTACACTTAATGTTTGTCTTAAACTGTTAGAGTAATGGAGGAACTGAACTGGTTAATGTTTAGTAGTGCTCTACCCAACAAAGCCAGAAAAAGATATTCAACAGGGTGCAACACATAATCATATGTACAACTTCTTCCCCTACCAAGATCTGAACTACTACTTCATGAAGCAAGATCATAACTACAAATTTTGGGCCTCCTAAGTATATAACAAGAAGGACCAAAAAGGACCTCAAAGAAACACTGTTAATTTCTCTATCAGTATTATAAAATCCATGTGGTTCATTTTGATTAGTTTAGGTAGCATGCAGAGCAGAAAACAAAACATTATTCCTCAAAGGGTGCTAAAGCAATCCATAAGCCAAAAGCTTCAGTTAGGACTCATTCTTTGGCATGTGACATGAGAGGAAATGCATTTCTGAAAGAAGAAAGCACTCTATCATCATGAAAGATGTGTCGTTACTTACAAAATGGTAGAGATGTCCAAAGGAGGAAAAATAAAACAAAAACACCTCATTTCAAGTGAACCAACCTTCTATAACCCAAACCAAGCAAGTTCATTGAGCTAAATCTGCAGACGCTCTTTTTTTTTAAGGCTAACAGACTGTGGACATAAAAAGAAAGCTTGAGTAGGAAAAGATCAAGAACTGGTGTAAAGCTAAAGCAGACCTGCTTCCTCATCCTCCTCCTCCTCTTCCTCATCATCGGAAGTTGATGACAAGGGAGTTGGTGCGGAGCTAGCTTGATTATTAACATAGTCACCATACTGCATGCCTGTAAAGTGGAAAGCACAAACACAAGAGTCAAACCAACAGGAAAGATGAGAAATAAAATTTTGACATTGCATCAAAAGTGAGAAAGAACTCTGACATTCTAAAGAACATCCCAGCATGCATTTTAATGTTAGCAAACTTATTATCAAAATTGGATCCATTAGAAAATCTCTGCAAAGCAGTTTAGTAAAAGCAGCTTTTATAATAACTGGTTTAAGTGTGAAAAACGTACCACGTATTACACTGATAATAATTAGGAAACTGCAGTGATACTCTGAAAATTTAACTGAGCTCCATACATGTTTACCTTCATTGACCTTGGGGCCCTTGTGGCATACATCCTTTGGGACTGCACATTCTTGGTGAGCAGTGATCATTTCTACTCAAATGAATTTATACAGCATTCAACACACATACAAATACTTGATACCTTCCTTCTGTTAATGCCACCTTGATGGTAACTCAGTTCTCGTAACGGAAAAAGAATGACAGTTAAAGAACTGTATTCAGAATAGTTCTCTGCTCACAGATGCTCAAAAAAAAAAAAAAAAAAAAAAGCTAATTACCTGTGGTCCTACAAGTGTGACAATTACAAAACAGTGAATTTTCTGAGATGGCCAATCATCTCAGCTTCAGCCTATTGCCTACATGTGAGTCTGAGGTAGGTGGATAAGACTGGTCTTGTAAGACACACCAAGAAGAAAGATTCTGTGGAAAAGGCACAGCGGGTTTAACTATATAACTCTTCTCCCCCACCTCCCCAAAACAGTGACTGGGTGTTTTTATAATTTAATTAATGTGGTAAAATTAGACTAACATCCACAAAATTTTAAGAGGGAAAATAAAATAATCCCAATTAAAAATACAAAAATAAAAAATAATATCCTTGTAAAGAAAATCTTATAGCTCAACTTGAAAAAAAGATAAAAAAAAAAATGACACCGAAACACAGTGTGGATATTTAAGAACATTTCACAATATTGGAAGCACAATGAAGCGATGCCTCATCAAACTCACATGGTAGTCCCCTGATGCTTGCTGTCTTTTTTCTTTCAGGTGACCTTTTAAATTAGCACGTTATGTTAATAAACACAACTCATGGCTATCATAGGAAAAATGCTATTAAAGAGAAAAATCTGAGTTCAGAAGAGAGCAAAGGTTAAACTGCAGATAAGTGAAGCTCTGATCTTCTCACTGGGACCAAAGAAGTCAGAGAAAAATCTGCTGGCTTTGCTGAAACATCTTTTAAACATAGATAAACAGTAGTTATTACAAACTTATCTGAGAAATCAACTTGACACCCTGAAAGACCAAATTCAGAGTGGCCTGTTCCTCTAACAAAACCTATTTAAAATGAAAATTTGACTAATATTAGACCTTAGGTTAAATATACTAAGAAGTCTGCAATAAAACACAAGTTAACAGTAAAAAGATAGTAGAGAAAATAAATTCTTCAATTTAATAAGAACTTCTTTAAAAATGAAGTACTTTCTCAAAACGCAATTAGCATTGCACTTTAAAAAGTGTATACGTGTGTATACAATAAGAAGAAACAAGAGAAAAAAGAAAATCCGTTTACTGCGCTAACACAGGCCACTAAGCAGGAAAAAATCAGAAGAGAATCCATTCTTTTCATGACTGAATCAATATGCAGGATGTTGACTCTGTAACTAATCAAAAAAGCCAAAATAAAGCACAAACCTATACGCATGATAAAACATTTTCCTCTCTTTGTCTAGATTTACTGAATTACCAGATTCACTTATTACTGGAAAAATATGCAGTGCTTAATTGGAAACAAATGAGAAGACTATACGATTAAAAAAAAAATCTAAAGAACTACTTAATGAACTGGAACAAACCTATGAATAAGACAAAATAGAGTAATGTATCATTTTAGGTTATACTATGGCTGTCAATGTACCGTATTAACAGAATGTCACACAACATACTCAAATTTTTACTTTCTCAAAAAAGGATGCAGTCTTTTTTGAGAAATTCTAGAGATGACAGTGTCAAGATTTGAGTCCTTCCCTAAGTATGACTCTTACTATGCTCAGAATTTAGCATTCCTTTGCTTGTCCAAGTAAACTTTGTTTAAAGCTTGAGAATATTAATGGCACAAGAATATGATATTTTTGTGACTCCACAGAGAAATGACAAGAGCTCTGGAATAACAATCAACCCTTATTTAAAGCCCTGCTCTAGGCTGGGTACAGTTCATACAAACTGCAACAAATGGGGGTTGACAGCCGAGTCATCTACTCTACGATATGTGCGAACTTCCTGAGTGCCTTTATTCAGACCTCCTTTAAGAGCCAGAACCTATGCATGAGATACTCAGGTTGCATATATGAGGTGGTAGAACGTAAGGTCTTCTAGAGCTCAGCCTGAAAGCCACTGTAGAGATGTACATGGAGTACCTTCCACTCCAACCACCGCCACCTCCATCTCCACCTGTGCCAAATGGGGCAGGAATGCTACATCCTAACTTACTGTTTTACTTAGAACTTTCAAGGTATGAATCTTAGTAAACCAAGAGGCAAGACCCACTTCAGAGATAGAATCTGACACGATGAAGAGCTTTGTTACCAACAGGGCCCCAATATCTTAAAAAGGACATTCAGTTTAAACTACCTATCGCATTAAAGTACCTTCAGGCAAACTCTCCAAGAGACTGTATCCTTGGAGCTGCTTAATAAAGGGCATCTTCACTGTTCCCTGGATACAGCTACACTGGGAATAAATAAAATTAGTCTGAAGAGAACAAATCCCTTGTGGAAGTTAGCTTTTTTAAATTCAAGAGTTCAGACTTTTGAGCGACTGTTACCTTTCTTTAAGCTGGTCTTCAAACTACATATGCATACTCTAAAACTTTCCAAGAGTTCCTGCAAAATAATGGCTTTAAGAGAATCAGTTTCCATGGTAGTCTTTCTAAAACATACCCAACTTAGAAAGTGCCTGTGTTAACAGCCATTCTCTCACTTTACAAAGGAAACACATACCCTTAACTTCTCCTAAATCTTACATTGCCCTGAGATATAAAAATGTCTCTGGGACTAAAGGGAAAGCTTCTTCCTTCTTTAAATGATTAATCAAGGCACCTTCAATCTACAGACTTTCTTTTATCTTGCCATACATGTTTCGGTTAAAGACGGAAGATGTTAGAAATAGGGTTGGGGCTCACTGGAATATTCTTAATTCAAAAATAGTGAAAAGTAAATTGGTGGGAGTAATGATGAATTTATTTAATAATTCTGCACGTATGCAGCTCACAAGCACTACTGCCAAAGAACCCACTGCTTTTGAAAGAGTACCATGAGGACAAAGCAAAACCAGTAAGAAATACTGAAGAGACAAGCAGCAGAACACTGAATAAAGATGGGGGCTCTGGGTTCAATTCTATGTTCTATCAATTACCAGCTGTGTTTCCCTGGGCAAATTACTAACCTCTCTGGTTTTCATTTACAGCATCTGTAAAGGGGGTAAGAACTACATCAGATAGTGGTTGTTGTGAGGATAAAGTGAATTAATATATTTCAAAGCTTAAAATGATGCCTGAAATATACTAAATACTATATAATTATTAGCTATTATTATTATTGAACTTTAAAAAACATGTTTTTGTGTATATTTCATTAAAAACAATTATTTTCAGCTATTCTTAATATTTATCCCTACAGGGGACAGAACAAGTCATTACAAAAAATAAACTTCCACCAATCTGAAAAGTATTCTTAGCCATGTTAATTCTTTTAAAAACAAGTAGAATGTTTTCTAGGATGACCAATTTTTTTTCAAGATACATTGGATAAAACTCATAGATAAAAATTTTACATAATTTCTTTCAAAGTCAACATGAAATATTCAATAAAGTATTTTACAACCTATTTTATCATAAAATATTTATGATTATAATCACTTCTCACCTCCTTATATTTTATACAATATTTAGTTATTTCTACCTCCTTTTAACGATAACAAAAATATTTACTAGTGGGTAAATCTGTTAGTACTTAGTGGTATATGTTTTTCTTTTTTCAATTAATTACATGGGAACATTGTTTTTAATGTTTATTTTTGAGAAAGAGAAAGAGGGAGAGAGAGAGAGAGCACGGGGGAGGGACAGAGAGAGAGGGAGAGAGAGGATCCCAAGCAGGATCTGAGCTGTCAGAACAGAGCCTGACATGGGTCTTGAATTCACAAACTGTGAAATCATGACCTGAGCCGAAATCGAGTCAGGTACCAACTGAGACACCCAGGCACTCCAACATGAGAACATTTTAATCATGATGCCTGATTAAATAACAGAATTACTTTTCATTTTTATACTTGATTCCTATTTAAATATTTTAAAGATGCCAAATACCAGAGTTTGATACACATAATGTGTATATTTACTATAGGAATACAATGGTTTTCAAGAAAATCCTCACTTCTTAAATAGTGTAATTATCAGATAGATGTTACACTCCTTTATTTCAAATTTGGTAATGAAAAACAGCTTATCAACTCATTGCCTAATTTTTAATTTTTTTTTAACGCTTTATTTATTTTTGAGACAGAGACAGAGCATGAATGGGGGAGGGGCAGAGAGAGAGGGAGACACAGAATCGGAAGCAGGCTCCAGGCTCTGAGCCATCAGCCCAGAGCCCGACGCAGGGCTCGAACTCACGGACAGCGAGATAGTGACCTGAGCTGAAGTCGGCCGCTTAACCGACTGAGCCACCCAGGCGCCCCGCCTAATTTTTATAATCTACCATAAAAAAGGATACATTAATCATATTTGGTCTTTGACATTTAAATTTGACTGCTTTTAGTAATTTGGCTTAGAAGATATATGCTATAATTTATTTCTCAGTGGAGTTTATGATACCCCTTTGAAACTCCAGGAACACATCCCCTTGGATTAAAAAAATTAAGTCAGATTTTCTGGCAAAGAATTAAATTTGTCTCACTGGTTTGAAAATGAGGACTGCCTTTGCCAATTAGGTTATATGGCGATGCCATATATAAAACAAATGACCTACATTACATTTTAAAGTTTTTGATAAAAACACATTTAAAGGATGTGATGAGATGTTATATTGGCAAAAGTATAATGAAATTCACAATACTCTGAATAATTGGTGATTCAGCAAAACAAGGATTGGGTTTGGAGCCAGAGGACCTACATGGGGTCTTGGCACCCCCTACCTAGAGAGTTTGTGTCTTTGGGGAACACACCTAAACCTTTCTAACCTTCAATTTTTCCTTTTATAAAAGGAAGATGAAATGTGATATGCCTGCTTTACCTGATGATTGAGTGAGGTAATAAAAATTAAAGGTATTTTAAAATTATAAACTGCTACATGAAAGTAATAATGGTACTATCTATCTACAAGCTGGAAAATAAAATCTAACAAACAACAATAAAAATTCTGACATGTAACCCAGAAGATTAAAAACGTTAAAAAAGTCTAAAGAAAAACTCTACTTTAATAAAAGCCTTCCAATACCATTCCTATCTTCTTTACATGAAAAAATTTCTTAGCAATTGTATGTGTGAAGATAAAAACTATGAATGAAATTTATCTTAAGTTTATCTTATTCTAATAATGAGTCATACAAGTCAGGTACACAAAGCTATCATGGGGATGGGGGAGAGTCATTCATTTCACTGAAAGATGTATTTCCATTCAAAATGTACTTTCCATAAAAAAAATACCCAAATTCATAATTCTTATATGTTATTTTGACCAACTATATACTAATAATTATCTTGACAGTTCAATCAAGAATAAAAAAAAGTTAATGCTTAGGCATGTACGATCATAAAGCAAAATTTAAATTTCATTTTATATAATATTACTATGGCAAAGAACTATGATAGAATGATAAAAGAGTTTCTAGCTTAAGAATATATTATATTATTATATATATTAATATATATAAAATGATCATATTATATTCAGGGGGAAAGAGTATGACATTAAGGAGAAAAAGAAAAAAATGTAAACTTTCCAAATGTTAAAGAAGGGCTCATTTAGGCATTTTTAATAAGGACGACAGTAGGTTTTATTCAAGTGGATACAAAGAATAATATAACCTCTTTGTTTTAAAAGTCAATGTATGCAGGGGCGCCTGGGTGGCGCAGTCGGTTAAGCGTCCGACTTCAGCCAGGTCACGATCTCGCGGTCCGTGAGTTTGAGCCCCGCGTCAGGCTTTGGGCTGATGGCTCGGAGCCTGGAGCCTGTTTCTGATTCTGTGTCTCCCTCTCTCTGCCCCTCCCCCGTTCATGTTCTGTCTGTCTCTCTCTGTCCCAAAAATAAATAAAAACCGTTGGGAAAAAAAAAAAAAAATTTAAAAAAGTCAATGTATGCAATATGTTGAAATTACATAACTGCAACTATTTAAACTTTTGGTGAAAATTTTAGCCGTCAATCTCACCAATGTCCAAATAGTTACAGAGTTTTTACAAAAACTTTTTAGGAGGTATGCAAACCAAAATTTGCAGCCTCCTATCTTAAAACCAGTACAAGAGTGTGTAGTCCTTCTGAGAACAACAAAGCAAAAGTATCTCTGAAGCTAGGAGAAAAATATTAAAATCTCTTTGAAGTATTAATATTTTAGTAGTCATATCAGAACCACAGCATAGCCTGTGCAGCCCACATACCATCCAACTACAACAGGCACCATTCACATAAACCATAACTTGCACAACACACGTGGTAGCCCTACCTCACATGATATATTGTACACTGCACATCTATCCACAGGCCACTAAGGAGCCAATCTCCCACTTAAAAAAAAAAAAAGGAACAAAACAACTACAATTCAAATGTTTCTAGTATTCTCTTTTCTGTTACTTATTCAAGGAGCTTCTCTTAGGTAAATCAAGAGCTTGTTAAGAGCCTACAAAACAATTCACCTTATTTTACAGAAAGATAAAGTTTCAGTTAAAAATCTTTCACTCTGCTACTCGGGCAGAGTAATTTATAATCTTGGGCAAACTTCCTAATCTTTCTGAATCTCACTGTTCTCATCTGTAAAACAGGGATATTGTAGGATGATAATGGGGGTTAAGTAAGATAAAAGTATCTGGCACACTGTAAGTGCTCAATAAATGGTAGCCCCTCTTTTCAAACCTATTTTATTAAATCTATCTTATTAGTAAGAAAAACACATAATTAGGATTATTTTCTAGGGATGTGGTTTACAAAATGATACTTAAAATGGCAGGATGGTACTTAAAGTAAAATGCTACAAAGAAAATATAATAGGAAAAAAAGATACCAGCAGGGGCAATGTAAAGGGTCAAAACAAGCAAGATATTTAAGAAATGGAAGGCAGTCATCAATGCCGAGGAAAGATACCATTCATTTAGTCAGGGGTTCAAACCTACTCTTAAATTTGTTCTACTCATGATAAGCAAACATTTCCTACCAGTCCTTCATTTTAAAGGCAAACACTTCTAAAAAACTAGATTTTATTCCCAATATACCCACTGGCTTCTTGGGAATCCATGGACACTCCATGGTGCTGCAGGTGGTTTTCCTATAAAGCCAAATAAGAACATTTTTAATGTATACTCTGATTAAATGATAGAAAGTCCTCTTGACCACATACTCAACAGATAATAATAAGTTGTGAGATCAACCTAAGATGCTTTTTCTGAGATTCAGAACATAAGAGAGAAAAATGAAAGAGAATTCTTCATATTCAAGGTAAGAAGCTGTCATTATACAGTAAGCATAGTCTCTAAAATATTACTACTAATGGTTGCTCTGGAAATACAAACTACAGATTCCTAAAAATAGTTCAGTTATTCTCATCAAATGAAAAACACAGTACATCAACCTGAAACATCAATAGATTTGGAGTTTCAGCCAGGTAGAAAATAACCAAGAATACTGCCAAAAGAAAAGGCAACGTAGGGAAGGAGGGTCAAAACAACACCTTTTAGTTACCTGTCACTTATTTAACACATGGAGAATATTCAACAAACGAATAAACCATATTGTTTGTCAGTGCTGCAAGGGTATGGGTTACAATTTAATTTTCACCCCTCTCAGTACCAAAGGTGGCTCAAAAGTTACTTTCATTAATAATAATGACAAATAGAGAAAACATCAAATAGGATATGGAGAGTCACTAAATTAAAAAATCTGGGGTGCTTTATCCTACAACTATAGTAATATTTAAAAAATAGGAAAGAAATGTTCCATAACAGAGGGATGGATTAGTAAATTATAATACATTGACACAATGAAGTATTAGCCATGAAAATGACTCTGACAACTATGGGGATATATGAAGAACTGTGTATAATGTAATAAATGTAAAAGCAAAACACAAAATGGTATATATACTATGACTACAATTATGTAAAATATATAGTCATAAGCAGAGACTGGAAGTTAATATACAAAAAACAGTGTTTGAACTGAGATTAGACATTATATCACTTCATATTTTATATAAACTATAGTTATACAGTTTGACTTTCTAAAATCAGCTATTTGAATCAGTGTGTGTGTATATATGTGAGTGTGTACTCTCTCTGTATACAGTAAAATAAATTTTTCAAATACCTTTCTGTTGTAATAACTCTGATGGCTGTGTAACTGAGGCTACAGGCTCAACTGGGCGATTTGCAGCAGGAGGTGTTCTTGTTGATGAGGCTCCTGACAAAACAGAGGATACGACTGGGCTGGACTTGAGAGGCTGAACATTTTGCATAACAGGACAAGATAAAGAATCTGCAACTAAAGACAGAAAACTATTTCATTCACAGGAATTAACTGGAAAGACATCAAAATACTAACAAAATACAGCTTATATGAAGTTCTTGTAGAAACTTCAGTAGCATCACATATATCTAGTATTATATAGAGAAAATAAGGTGGTTCAAAGATATGATTTTAAGAAAAACTGGAAACTTACCAAATGTTTTAATAATCTTTAATGGCAACTTTCCTAAAACATCTCATAAACTTCCTTACCTTTTTAAACAAAATGAATCCCAAACAGTTTTACTTTACTAATCATCACTGCTATTAATTCATTATTGTACTATGCAGTGGTACCTAAGATAAGATGAATAGAGGTTGTTTCTGCAGTAATGTCCACGAATTCCAGTTCAAATGTTTCCAGTATCAGCTCAGATCCCATATTTTATTATAAACTGCCGCATCTTATTTGCTGCTGCTAATCAAATGCTGTATTTCACATATAGCTAAGTAAGGACTCAATGGTAACACTAGGTTGGACGTCTGGAATAAAGTACTTGTGATTCACAGTGGGTCTTTTGTGATAGGTCAAACTGCCTGATTTGGAGGATAATCTTCAGCCAACCAAGAGGTAATTAAAAACCTATGGCAACAGCCTATCCATCAAGGGTCCACTGATGGATAAATGGATAAACACACACACACACACACACACACACACACACACACACACACACACACACACACATTATTCAACCATAAAAAAGGAAATCCTTCCACTTGCAACAACAGGGATGGACCCTGACGGTATTATGCTAAGTAAAACAAGTCAGAGAAAGACACATAGCACATGATCTCACTTGTATGTAGAATCTAAAAAGCTGAATTCATAGAAACAGAGCAGAATGGTAGTTTCCAAGGCCTGGGTGGTTGGGGGGGAAGGGAAATAGGGAGACAGTGGTCAAAGGGTGTAAACTTTTATTTTTCTTTTATTAAAGTACAGTTGATATACAATATTGTATTAGTCTCAGGTGTACAACACAGTGATTTGACAATTATATACAGTATGAAATGCTCGCCACAATAAGTGTACTTACCATCTGTCACCATAAATTTTCAGTTTTAAGATGAGTACGTTCTGGGGATCTAATGTACAGCACAGTGACTACTGTTAACAATACCTGAAAGTTGCTAAGACAGTAAATCTTAAATATTCTCACCACACACACACACACACACACACACACACACACACACACACAGGTTATTATGTGAGATGATATGGATATATTAACTAACCCTACTATGGTAATCTTTTTGCAGTACATATATATGTCATGTCAATCATCACATTGTACATCTTAAACTTACACAACGTTATATGCCAATTATATCTAAAAGTTAAGAAAGGGGTGCCTGGGTGGCTCAGTCAGTTAAACATCTGACTCTTGATTTCAGCTTAGGTCATGATTTCACAGTTCGTGAGATTGTGTCCCATGTAGTCTGCTTGGTTGTGATTCTCTCTCCCCCACTCTTTGCCCTTTCCTGGCTTGTGCGCACTCTCTCTCTCAAAATAAATAAACATTTAAAAAAAATAAAAGGGGGGAACACCCTATGACAAAAAGACTAGTGAGCAGTGAAAATATATCTATATATATGCATACACGTATGTATGTTTAAACATGTATAATGTGTCTGTGCCTATATAGACAAACTTAGAATGTGTAAGACTAAAACAAATGTAGGAATATGGTGACAGAACAAAATATGTTATATGTTGGGGTACCTGGCTGGCTCAGTTGGAAGTGCATGTGACTCTTGATCTTGGAGTGGTAAGTTCAAGCCCCATGATGGGGATAGAGATTATTTAAAATAAATAAACAAAAATTTAAAACACACACACACACACACACACACACACACACACACACACACACACACACAACATGTTATATGTCCCATAGTGTATACATGATATAAATGTGGGGAATGGGGAAGAAGGTGGAAGGTAGTCTAAATGTGTTATTACTTCATCATTTTTAGGAAGGACAAACGTCATTGTGGGGAACTGAAAACATGGTCACAATATGTTACAATTCTTCTCATTAAGAAATGGAGTCTATTTTCCCTCTCTCTGAATTAGGACTAACCTCGTGACTGACTTTAATCAACAGAATGTGACAGAAGTAATGCTATGCAAGTCCCAGAACTCAAATCTCAAGACACCCTGTAGCTACCCTGGGACTATCATGTAAGGAAGTTAGTTAAGTGTTGAAAAACCTAGGTACCCCAGTGAACTATTCTGCACCAACTACTGGACACATGAGTGAAGTCCTAGGATCTTCCAACTCAGCCAAGCCTCTAGCTAAATGAAGACACACGGGTGAGTCCAGGAAAAACCTGCAGAACTGTCCAACCCACAGACCACAAAAAATAGTAAGCCATTTTTGTCTTAAACCAGAATTAGATAACTGATGTAATCACTAAAACTGCTAACATAACAGAGTGATAAATAGAGTTAACAGTACAAAGGGAAAACTAAGATGCAGTCATCTAATATTGGGTGACAGAGAACAGAGAAGGGGGCATGAAGACCCAGTAAATAGGCTAGTTTTACATTAGCTTGTGGTAGGTAATTAAAAGGTACTGTCTAAAAAATGGAGAGGATATTTCTGCCTCAGTAAGGACCAAACCTCCCATTAAAGATAACTTTAAAAATACTTTTTAGGGGTGCCTGGGTGGCTTGGTCAGTTAAGCGTCCGACTTCGGCTCAGGTCATGATCTCACGGTCCGTGAGTTCGAGCCCGGCGTTGGGCTCTGTGCTGACAGCTCAGAGCCTGGAGCCTGTTTCGGATTCTGTGTCTCCCTCTCTCTCTGCCTCTCCCTTGTTCATGCTCTGTCTCTCTCTGTCTCAAAAATAAATAAACGTCAAAAAAAAAAAATTAAAAAAAATACTTTTTAAAAATTATCAAAGACCTAACAGGATATTAATGAAATTCCAGGCCCAAATCTGTAAGAAATTAAAAACTCAGAAAAATAGCTAACACTCAAAGCTGCTTGCACACTGTGGATATCTGCTACACACCTGATCTGTTTTCTGTGGACTTGCAGAGGCCAGGGCATACCAGATGGGGTACCTGATAAGGTACCCGTACTTCCACTTTTAAGATAGTACTCTGAAGGGTTATAACTTTAGGATAAGGATAAGCCAGGAATCTAATCCTTATAAACACAAGGAGCTTTGGTTCAGATCATTCATACAGTCCAGAAAATCAAGAGGCCTGGAAATGAATTAGTGCAATAAGCTGGTAGTACCCAGAGGCACTTGGCAGAAGGAAAGAAAAAAACCTCTATGGAGAACAATTCCATTATCCTAGGCCTCAAACGATTCCCACAACTAATTTTTCAAAAGCAATTCCAAGCACAAAGTCAAAGATGAGTAATTTTAAACAGGGCCCCTCTCTGTTCCGGAACGTTACAGCCTGTCTCCAACCTGCTTATAATCCTTCAGAATTCTGCCAGTGCTTCGGGGTGAAGACAAAACATCTTACCCTCAAAACTTTCTAACATGGTTAACAAGGCCTGGAATGATCCTAAGTCCCTAGCCTCACCCTGGCCTGTGCTTCTCCTCTAGCTTCACTGCTCTTCTTCCAGTCCCTTGAACTTGCCATGCTCTTTCCCATTAAAGAGGAATAAACTCACTCCTTGCTTTGACAAACTTTTTTCTTTAATAAAACAGTTGGTATAGATAAGAGTTTATGTGATACATCTGTGCATATATACATATACACATATATAAAAACATAATAAAATGCCCATGAACTCAGCATCCAGTTGTGAAAATAAAATATTTCCCAAACTGCTGAAGCTATCAGTGTACTCCTCACAGAAGTCCTCCCTCCTGAATTCTGTTTATTATTCCCTTGCATTTGTTTTTAAATAATTTGCCACACATACAAGTATTCCTAAACATTTTTTTTGTTTGCTTTTCAACTTGGTAACAATATCACACTACATACGTTGGTTTTATTGAATTTTTTTATGAATGTCCAAGTCTGTGTTTCTCCCCTGCCTTCCCAGACTTGTGTGGCCAGCTGGAAATGTCTGGTTTGTGTTCATCTCTCCCTCATTTCTGAAGCAAAAGTTGAGACCCCACCACATCTCCTATGCTCTGCATCCATGCCTCTTTTGGACATTAAAGGTCGATTAATACACCACACACACACACACACACACACACACACACACACAATCCATTTGATGAAGAACCAACGAACGAACATAAAAAAGCAGAAGCACAGCCATAAGTCCAAGAAAAAGCCAATCATAAAGTTCTGGAGACTCTGTGCAAGGCTGACAGTATTTCCGTTTATTTGTTCTCTGTCCTCTTGGACACACAACATATCCTCCACATATTTCAGTTGAGCCATTTTTAAGTAACAGGGTCTTCCCACGATAAAGTCCACGACTTCCTACATTAAATTTCTGGGGTCCACTCAGGTTAATGTGTGCAACCGTATATGATATTTCCACTTCTGCTCGGTAGTCCATTGGAATGATACAATCTATCCATTCTATTATACTGGCTTTTGGGTTTCCAATTTTTTGTTTTCACAAACAGTGCTGCTATAAATATTCCTGAACATGTCCCTGGTGCAGATACGCAAGTTTCTCTAGGGCAGAGCTTCTTAAGGTATGAACTGTAGGTCAAAGGGGCGTAGGTGTGCAGCAAGAGACTCAGAATCCCCTTAGCCCTGAGGGCAGCCTGTGGGAAATAAGCTCTTTTGGCCTAGAGAGCACAGTAGTCCTTACTAGCCCAGTATCCCAAACAAATGTCATCATTTCCTAGAAGTGCCACACATCTAAAACAGGATGCGGTAGTCTAGAGCCTTCCATTCAAAGTGTAGTCTCTAGTCTGGCAACAGCTCACATAGAAACTTAATGAAAATGTAGAATCTTGGACCAAGCCATACTAGACTTGGTGAATCAAAACCTGCATTTTAACGAGTCTAGGTGACTCATTGCATCAAATTTTAGAAATGGAATCACTGCATTTAGGGGATGGCTATCTTCAATTCCACTAGTGCCAGATTTTTGTAAAATAGTGAACCAATAAATCCTATCAACAACGGTGTCTTAAGAGTCTTCCTGTTACTCCACACCCTTGCCATCCCTTGGTACGGTCAGACTTTCAAATTTTTACCATTCCACTGCTAGGTATAAAAAGATATCCCATTCTATGGAACACCTGAGTGGCTCAGTCAGTCGAGCATCTGATTCTTGATTTCAGCTCAGGTCATGATCCCAGGGTTGTGGGATCAAGTCCCATGTTGGGCTCTGTGCTGAGTGTGAAGCCTGTTTAAGATTCTCTCTCTCTCTCCCCTCCTCTGCCCCTGTCCTCCACTCGTGCTAAAATTAAAAAAAAAAAAAAAAAAAGGCAGGGAGGTAATCTCATTCTGGTTCTAATTTCCTTTTCCTCAAAATTAATGAGATAAAGTATGTTTTCATTTCATCTGTTTTTTTCTTGGGTTGTTGGTCTTTTCCTTATTAATTTGTATGTTATTTGTGTATTTTGGATAAATACTGTAAATAGTTTTTTCTCTCAGTTCAGAGCTTGTCTTTTTGTTTTCTTCATGTCTTTCAGTGAAGAAAAAAAAATTTTTTTAAATAATGGCTTCTAGATCATAGAGTAGTTTTTAATTTTTTTAAAAATGCTTATTTTTGAGAGAGAGAGACAGAGCATGAGCCAGTGGGGTAGAGAGAGAGGGAGACACACAATCTGAAGCAGGATCCAGGCTCCGAGCTGTCAGCACAAAGCCTGATGTGGGACTTGAACTTGTGAACTGTGAGTCAAAGTCAAATGCTTAACTGACTGAGCCATCCAGGTGTCCCAAGAAAAGTTTTTAACTAGAAATTAGTCAGGAGGCACCTGGGTGGCTCAGTGGGTTGAGCATCCAACTCTTGGTTTCAGTTCAGGTCATGATCTCATGGTTCCTGGGATCGAGCCCCGCATCAGGCTCTACACTGACAGCGTGGAGCCTACTTTGGGGTTCTCTCTCGCCCTCTCTCTTTCTCCCTCCCCCGTTGCACTCTCTCTCTCAAAATAAATAAACATTAAAAAAAAGGAGAGAGAGAAATTAGTCAAGTTGAACATGCTTATTCAATATAGTGATAATTTATCATATGAGTGTTGCCTTAAGAAACTCTTACTTATTCCAAGTTTCTAGAGATAGTCCTCCATACTTTCTCAGAAGTTTTTAAAGTTTTGCCTTTTGCATTTAAATATTTATCTTGGGGGCACCTGGGTGACTCAGTTGGTTAAGCATCTGACTTCGGCTCAGGTCATGATCTCATAGTTTGTGAGTTCAAGCCCTGCATCGGGCTCTGTGATGACAGTTCAAAGTCTGGAGCTTGCTTCAGATTCTGTGTCTCCCTCTCTCTCTGCCCTTCCCCTGCTCACACTGTCTCTTTCTCTCTCTCAAAAATAAACATTAAAAAAATAAACCAATATAAAATATCTATTTCGCCTGCAATTTATTTTACACATGAAGAACTCATTTTTCAGATTGCGGTTCAAATATGAAATATCAGGGGAAACTTCCTGAGAACTTATTCTGCTTTTCCTCAGGCACATGAGTACCCCAAGATGACAGACATAATATTAACTTATCAGTAATTAGATCATGGTGTCATGTGTATTGTAGATTTTTATATAGAATTATATAGGTGTTTATTATTTTTACATAAGCAGTTTTTAAAATGCTTTTTATTTTAAAAAATTGCACATAGTAAAACACCATTCTCAGATAGTACTATGTCATAATATGCTATTAAAATGGGACTCTCGTTAAGCAAAAAAAGTCAAAATAATTTTAATAAAAATAACTTCTGGGGGCGCCTGATTGGCTTAGACGGTTAAGCGGCTGACTCTGGATTTCGGCTCAGATCATGATTTCACGGTTTGTGAGTTCAAGCCCCACAGTGGGCTCTGTGCTGACAGCGTGAAACCTGCTTGGGTCTCTCTCTCTCCCCTGTACACACGTGCCCCTCTCTCTCAAAAGAAATGAACCTTTATTACAAAAATAACTTTCCTGGCAAAACTGTATGTCTTGGCAAGATTATCTTGCTAATTTTTAAAATTATGTATTTTCAAAACAAAGGATAGTAAAAAATGTAAAAAATTGATTTTAAATGAATTTAAAGTTTCAGTACTCATCTTGCTATCAAAGATGGGTATCTTTTTGTCTTAGTCACCCACTAAACTAACTTCATCTCAAACTAGAATTTCTGAACCTTCAGAGATTTACCTACAGTCCTAATGAAAGGACACCTTTTACATATCAGCCAAAATTTCACCCTAATAACTAAACATAGCACCCAAGACATATATAATTGGGATAAGCTTTTTAATAAAAAAAAAACAAAACTGAAGTTCTAGTGCTAAATTACAGTGACATGTTCTTATAAAATAAGTGGCGAATGAGATAATATTTAAGTTCTCTTTTATTCCAATGCTCTTAAAAATGAACTTATTGGCTGCCTAAAAATAATAGCATGTATGCATCACCATGTTTTTGGTAATCATTTAACTCAGGTTCATGTTTTTGGATCTCCAACACTTTATGAATTGTTGAAGAACTTTTACTACACCTAAAATGAAACTAGTATAATCAATAAAAAAATGCAATCATTTTCATCAATTATTCCATGAATTTCACACAAAACTATATTTAATACCTAAGATTATCATTCTAATTTAATAATATTGTATAAGTGTGACCAAAACAATTAAAAAAAGTTTCCTGTCTTTCTAGGAAATTTAAATCAATATCCCCATGGTTCCCAAAACTGGTACCTAAGCACACAAGTCACCCTTGCAAAAATTTACAGGGTTCTAAGGGATGTTTATTTTTTTTTTTATTTAAAAAAAAATTTTTTTTTAAACATTTATTTTTGAGACAGAGACAGAGCATGAACAGGGGAGGGTCAGAGAAAGAGGGAGACACAGTACCCGAAACAGGCTCCAGGCTCTGAGCTGTCAGCACAGAGCCCGACGCAGGGCTCGAACCCATGGACTGCGAGATCATGACCTGAGCTGAAGTCGGACGCTTAACCGACTGAGCCACCCAGGTGCCCCTTATTTTTTAAAAACATGAATGTAGTTTATTCCATTCCAATATAGTACATTTATATATTAGGATTAAATGGGTTTTATTTAGTAAAAGTAACATAAATTAACCAAAAATTTACAAATTTCAATAGTTTCATGTTATTTAGTGTATCATACAAAATAATTCCTTAGTATTTAATGATTAACTTTAAATGTGTATGTATGTGCTTATGATACCTCTAATATAGAACATTTGTATACGTGTAGAGGATTTCTGGAAGGATTCACAAAAAAAATTGCTAACTGTGATTATCTCTGGAAATTAATGGCCAAAATTTCTAATGGTAGTAAACTTTTAGTTTTCATTCTATCTATATCTAAACTCTTTCTATGTGTATTTGTTAATTTTTCACTATAAAAACTTACCAAAGGATGTTTTAAATTTCTAAGAGAAACACAGTGATATCTGCCAAATACCTTATGAACTATTACTACTACATTGCTTGGGGCGCCACGAAAAGAAATATTGATACATATCGATTCAACTTGAGAAAGTCTGGGAACTTCTGTAATATTTCATTTCAAAGTAGGTTTCAAAAATAACCTCTTTATTTCTTTTGAAATGGGGAAGAACAAGTATCCAATTAACCTGAGACATATTTGTCAAGTTCTGAACTAGAATTAAAAAGTAACTTACCAATCTAAAGGCAAAAAAAACCCAAAACAAAACCCTACTCGACATGAATTAACTTCTCAAATTATATTTTTATGGCTTTCATGGTATGGTACTAGGATTAAAAGAATGGAATATATCCCATCTCTCTATGTAAAGGACTAATTATTATTCAAAAAGAAGGTAATTTTGTAATTATTCTTTATTCAGTATTTTTTTCAGCGATAGCTCTTTACAATTAGGTGTTCTATTCATTGGCCAAGTGGCCCCGTATTTCCCTGACCCTGTATCTCAGTATAATTGGTTCCATCCAGGGTCCCATTCCCATCTCAGAAATAAGATAGGAATTACCTGTATTTCTTCTTTTTTTGTCCCGAAAGTCACAAAATCCTTAAGTCAGAGGGACCTTAGGATAAGCTGATCTGTAAAAGGACTGCTGAAAGAAGAGAGAAAGAAAACAATTTCTAGGGGACAGAAAGCCCTGGTTCTGAGGAGGGAAGGCTGAGAGTCAAAGAAACTGAGCTCCGGGACAAACTCTGTTTCTAACATTAATCACCACCGGAAGGCAAAACCCAACTTGGATAGCTTTCCTCATTTGTAAAACAAAAAGAAATGGAATTTGCATTTGAATCTTGTACTAGGCGTCATGAGGTCAAATCAGAAATATAGATTCCACAGACTATACTGAAGATTCTCTTCTAGCTCAGTAGGTAGGGTTGAAGATCACAATCTGTGCAAGGGGACCTGGTGCACAGCCAGATTTGAGAGCTGTGAGAGATGCTCTACGTTGACTTACCCAAGGCCTAGTTGATGCCAACACATTTCTTTCTCACCTGCTTCTACCATGAAGGCTACAAAGCTAAATGTTCATTTTCCAATCCTCCCTAAAATTAGGGACTGCCTTTAAAACAGCTATGGCAAATGATATAAAAAGTCTGTCAGTACTACCACCCTATCTTCTTTCCTCTCCCTTCTTTCTGCTTTTAACCAAGACTAGATGTCTACAGATACAGAAGTTCAACTGTTTCTATACACCAATGTGCAAAGG
This sequence comes from Neofelis nebulosa, assembly GCF_028018385.1. NCBI lineage: Eukaryota > Metazoa > Chordata > Mammalia > Carnivora > Felidae > Neofelis > Neofelis nebulosa. The sequence continues at coordinate 115,207,366 of NC_080784.1, forward strand.
ACGGCAGAAAAGACACTGAGGACATCTGGATCCACTATATCTACCTAGACTTCTTGTTATCGGAGAAAAATACCACTTTTGTTTAAACCACTATTAGTTGCTTACAGCCAAAAGTGTTTTTACATAACACAGCAGTGAAAGAACAGATGATCTCAAGTATACAGTTCAGACATAATATTCCAAAGTTCTAATTTTAAATAATCTAATTGTCCAGGGAAGGATACTTTTCTACATCATCTTTAAACTCTGGCTCTTTGGACTCTGATATACAATTTAAAGATACTGTTCAGAAAACTACCACATCTTGACCAGTTCTCATTCTTTACATACATTTTCATTCAGTTCAAGAGCATATTTTGTGAAGTTCAAGCTCACAAGTTGAATTAAAATGAGTATATCCTATGGAAACCCCACACTAAAATGACATGTACGTAATTTTCAAACTAATAAATTTAACCATATCTTGATTTAGGAAGGTTAGAAAGACTACAAGAGTATTCTTCATGTATCTTTCTTCCTCTTCCCCATCCTTCATCCTAATTTACCAATAGGGAATAGAAAACATAAGCTTTAGTATGTATTCTGACATATTACATACATATATATTTTTTCTGTGAGCATTGCTAACAGGGATTCACTTGGGAAACCAGTGTGGAATTCTATAGTGAGTAGGGCTCTGGCTGAAATAGTAACTGTCCCAAGGTTGAGCGGTATAAAAAAAAAAAGTAGTGGCTAACAAAGCATAAATCCAAATGGATCCTATTTTGCCCTAGACCTAATTCATACTAAAGACAACGATTGCAGAGGCATAAAATGTATCAATAAACGATCCCAATCATGACAAAGAACACACCTATGTATGGTAGATGGTTGGGTGGCTGATTGTGAATAGGTGAAGGAAAAGGGTTCGGGGAAATGTTGCAAAATACCACAATAAGTAAGGCAAATAAACCGCAAAGGTGAGCTAATTTCCAATTTTTCCATTAGGCAATATTATCTTTAACCTTCATGCAAATAAAAACCTGACTGGAAATGCACTGATTTTCAGCCATGCTTTGGTGTACTTTTCATTCAACCTACCAGTATTTGTTGGGTTGCTGTTGGCTGTAGCCAGGGAGCCACTGTGGTTTCGGAGGAGATTATCTTGGGTTGACGGAAGGCCTGAAGCTGACCACGAGAGAGTACTGCATCCTGAAAGACTCTGCTGCTGGTGGTACTGGTGTGATGGTGGAGGTGGAAGCGGTGATGAATGACTGATAGCTGTACTGTGACCAGAAAATGAATTATCTCTAACCGGCCGGACAGTCGGAGCATTCTGTGAGGTAAACATTTGTTGCCCATATGGATCACCAGCAGGCAGAGAGGGATATGAAACACTAGGATACGCAGCATTAGAAACAGTTGACATAGCATAGTGACCACAAGTAGAAGGAAATCCCTGAGAAGCAACAGAAGAGTTGGCAGAGTACATGGCTGGACTACTGTAGTGATTCACAAAAGGGGAGTACGGCTGGGAGGCACTCGTATGCAAATGGGATGCTGATGAAGCGGCACCCTGGAAAGGTCCCGGAGTGGATCCTACAATATGAGGAGCAGGAGGACCCCTGCCATACATCTGCTGTGCTCCTGGTTGTTGGTTTGCTGTGTTAGGAGTCACCACATTTTGTGTCGGTACAATATAGAGACCAGAGTAGTAATCACCACATTGGCTATCCAATGGCAATGAGGTCATTTTCCCAGGTCCTTGAGGATAATGTCCTGAGGGAGCAATATAGTTTTGAGGATGCAATCCATACCCTGATGGAACATGCATTTGATTCTGTGCTGGACCTGAAAAAGAAAAGCAAACATTTATAGGGATTGGCAAGGAGATACTAGTTTTTAAACACAGTTCCCATGTAAATATTGCCATAATCCCAAATTGTCACAAAAGATATACTATTATGACCCACTGTGGTAGCTAGCCTCCAAGATGGCCCCCAGTGATCTCTACCTCGTGGTATTGATACCCTTGGGTGTGAATTCACATCCTCCCACAATATACTAAGACTGATCTGTGTGACCAATAGCACATAAGCAGAGGTAATGATTTAGCACTTCCAAGATTAGCCTAATCTTGAGTGCTAGCTCTCTCTTAGATCATTAAGTTTGAACAAAGCTGCCGAATTGTGAGGAGCCTATGGAAAAATCCATGAGGTAAGGTACTGAACTCTGTGCCCAACAGCCAAGGGGAAACTGGGGCCTGCCAACAACCACATCAGTGAGTTTAGAAACAGATCCTTCATACTCAGTAGTCTTGAGAAAACTACAGCTCCAAATGACAGCTTGACTACAATCTCATGACATCCAAAGCCAGAAACTACCCAGCTGCTCCCAAGTTCATGTCCTTCAGAAATGATGAGATTAAATATTTGTTGTTTAAGTTGCTAAATTTTGGAGTGTTTTCTTAGACAGCAATAGATAACTACTATTCCCAGTATGGAAGAAGTACAAACCTTTTTTATTAGTTTTTTTTTTTTTTTAACTAAAAAACTAACACTAGATACCCATTGTAAAAAAAATTTTTTTTCAAACAGTGAAGAATATAAAATAAAAAGTACCACTCCTTTTCCTGGTAGCTGATATCCTTCTTCCTACATGTAGCTATACTTAATGGTTTCTTGCATATCTTTCATGACACAGTTCTGTAATTTGCTTTTTTTACTAAATATCCGGAATATCCTTCTGTGTTAGCATATATAAATCTTCACTATTCTTCTAAAAATCTATATAGTATTTCATTACGGAGATGTAATATTATTCACTAAATCTCCTTTGATGAATATTTATTTCAGGGAGTAAACTAATTTATATTTATGAGGTCAACCTCTGTGATGAATCTGGAGGTTCAAAGGGTTTGTACTTTTAAAATTGACCATTACTGCCAAATATCTCTTCAAAAAGTCTATCAATTTATACTTCCTATGAATAATGCTTAAGAATGCCTCATCTTCCCAACACTAACATTTCAATCTTGCCAACCTGAGAAACATTTCAGGTTGCATACTTAACTTTGAGTAATGCTGAGAATCTTTCCAAGTATTTCTTAGCTACTTAGGTGTCTTTCTCTGTTATTTGTCCTTTTGTCACAGGGTTGTGCTTTCCATAATGATTTATAAGTGTTCTTGTATATTAAGAAGTTTAACCAGGGCACCTGGGTGGCTCAGTCAGTTAAGCGTTGGTTAAGTGTCCGACTTTAGCTCAGGACAGGATCTCGCAGTCCATGGGTTCGAGCTCCACATCGGGCTGTGCTGACAGCTCAGAGCCTGGAGCCTGCTTCAGGTTCAATGTCTCCTCTTTCTCTGCCCCTCCCCTCCTCACGCTCTGTCTCTCTCTCTTGAAAAATAAACATTCAAAAAATTTCTTTTTTCCCTTGGGTTACTGTTTCCCTTGGGTTACTGTTTTTTTACTTTGTTCATGGTGCCCTTTGCTATAGTTTCTCTATTATTATATAGTAAAATCTTTCTTTCATGCTTGATAAATTTTTAAGTCATACTTAATAGAGCCCCATTCTAATATTATAAAAATATATACCTGTGTTTTCCTCTACTACTTAAAAAAAATTTTTTTTAATGTTTATTTATTTTTTTGACAGAGAAAGAGACAGAGCATGAGCGGGAGAGGGGCAGAGAGAGAGGGATACACAGAATCTGAAGCGGGCTCCAGACTCTGAGCTGTCAGCACAGAGCCCAAGGTGGGCTTGAACTCACGGACCTTGAGATCACGACCTGAGCTGAAGTCGAAGTTCAAGCGACTGAGCCACCGAGGCGTCCCTCCTCTAATACTTTTAATATTTCCATTGACATATATTCATATTTTTGATCACTACAGAATATATTTTGTATCAATACCATTCAAATTAACATTAACCTTAGTATTACTTTTATTAATTTTTTAAAAATTTAAATCCAAGTTAGTTAACATTCAGTGCAGTAATTTCAGGAATAGAATTTAGTGATTCACCACTTACATATAACACCCAGTGCTCTTTTATTAATATTACAAGTATCATTAAACATATTACATTATGTGCCATTCACTGTCCTTTGAAGTAAACAGTTATAATTATACCTACTTTACAAATTAGGCAAAAAGAAAAAACAAAAAAAAAAACCTAAACTCTATACTGGTAAGGCATTATCAATCAAGAGAAGACCCACATCAGAGTTAGATAAGTCTGTTTAAATATCTATCCACTTAATAAATGATGTGGCTCATCCATCCTATAGGATCTGAAAACAGGGAAATAATCATCAGTATGTCCAAGCTATTCAAATGCCATTCTTCTAAAGCTAACAGGAATGTTGTACATGCTAATGTTTATCAGAAGTGAACTACCTACTAGAGGAAACCTTTTTCACTTTTCAGCCCATCAAAGAAAGTTACTTACTTTGAGGGGATGTGAAGGTGTGAATAGCTAATTATATGTTGATGATTACCAATCTTTATTCAATATCAAGATCCAAATGTTATGAATATATGAAAAGTATGTGAAGATAATCTGGTTCAAATGATAAATGAATCAAGACTCCTTTGGAAGTAAAATGTTTCCTTTCAAATATTTTAAATCAATTTTCAAAAGACTACTTAAAAAAATAAATAAACATAAGATCAGCTTAAATGAAAAGAAAATGGTATCCAGGACAAGTAAAATATTTTTAAAAATTTTATCTTACTGTGACCTAACAAGAAACACATTTTCTTCAATTTTATTTATTTAGAGTGTGAGCATGCATAAATGGGGGGAAGAACTGGGTGGGGAGGGAGGGGGGAGAGGGAGGGAGAGAGAGGGAGGGAGGGAGGGAGAGGGAGAGAGAGAGAGAGAGAGAGGGAGGGAGGGAGGGAGAGGGAGGGAGAGAGAGAGAGAGAAAATCCCAAGCAGGCCTTACACTATCAATATCAACACGGAGCCGGATGTGGGGCTCTAAGTCATGAACTATGAAATCATGGCCTTGAAATCAAGAGTTGGACGCTTAACCAACTGAGCCACCCAGATGCCCTTTTTTTAAAAATTTATTTATTTACTTATTTTTTTGAGAGAGAATTTTCTTCAAATTTATTTTTTAAATGTTTTTATTATTTTTGAGAGAGAGAGAAAGAGAGAGACAGAGCATGAGCAGGGGAGGGGCAGAGAGAGAAGAAGACACAGAATCTGAAGCAGGCTCCAGGCTCTGAGCTGCCTTGTCAGCACAGAGCCTGAAACCGGGATTGAACTCATGAACTGCGAGATCATGACCTGAAGTCAGACGCTTAACTCACTGAGCCACCCAGGCGTTCCTCTTCAACTTTAAAATGTATTAGATAATTCTACTAACTGTAGTAGGGTATAATACCAAAACTAATATTAAAGTTTAATTTCTTCTACACATACTAAAAACTGAACCTGACAAATATTACAAATACAGAGGTTACACACACCTATGCTCTTTTATTTTTAACAAAATCTGTAAGTTATCGAAATTTCAGTAGTATTAGCACTTGCATTTGCCTGTTATTTCCTATAATTCCCTCAGCAACTGTGGCAGTTTTAAAACGTGGTCCCGAAATTCTTTGATACTGTTCTGATTAAAGGGTGAAATCTGTCTACTTCCTTTGAATTCGAGCAGGCTTTTAACAGCTTCCACCAATAAAGAATGGCAGAAGCGAAGCCGTGTGACTTCCCTGCTTGATCAGAGACAATTCAGTTTCTACGTTGTTTGAAGGAACATGTGCATGTGGACCCCTGAGTAGCTAGCTGCGCAGGAAGTCCAGTTATTCCACAGCTGCCATGGTCTGGGGGAGTCAAACCACATGGAGAGGTCACATTTAGGCACCCAGGTTTGAACTCCCAAGTTTTTGAGTCATTCTAGCCCAGGTGCCAGACATGTGAATAAATGAGCCTTCCAGATCATTCTAAACTCCAGTCATCAAAACACCTTTGAGTCTTCCAAGCTGAGGCCCTAGATATCATAGAGCAGAGAAAAGCCATCCTGACTGCCCTGTGCAAATTCCTGATCAACAAAATCTGTGAGCATAATGAAATAGTTGTTTTCGACTGTTAAGTTTTGGAATAATTTGTTATATACCAATAGCAACTGACACAGCAACTAATTACTATTTTTAAAAATTCAGAATCCAGATTCTAAAACTGAACTACATCCAACTTTACTTAACACAAAAATGTACTATATTCTTAAAAGTCCAGACATCAGTTTCGATAATTCTTACAAAAGAACATGTTATCTTTAAATCAGTTGAATGTAATTATGTGTACATATGTACAGAATGCACTAAGTTGTCCTATTCCATTAGAAAAATAGTTCCTTTGTAGATAACATATTACTTGAGAGCTGTAAAGCTTACGTAAAACATAGAAAAAGAGTTGAATCAGGTACACTAGGAAAGAATGAAAAAAAAAACAACTAAGGGCTGAAAACTAGGTTTACTAGGAGAGGTAAAAACAACTGGAACCATAGACACATGTGACAGACCTGCATTACCCCATATGGTAGCCACTAGCGACACGTGGTTATCGAGTACTAGAACACAGCTAATCTGAATTGAAAGTGCTTTAAGTATAAAACACACACTCAGGGGCACATGGGTCGTTCAGCTGGTTAAGCGTCCAATTTCAGCTCAGGTCATGATCTCACAGTTCTTGGGTTTGAGCCCCGCGTCGGGCTCTGTGCTCACAGCTCAGAACCTGGAGCCTGCTTCGGATTCTGTGTCTCCCTCTCTCTCTGCCCCATCCCCACTCATGCTCTGTCTCTCTCTGTCTTAACATTAAATAAAACATTAAAAACAAACAAACAAACAAACAAACAAAAAAAAACCTTTGTAAAAAAAAAAGTATAAAACACACACTCAATTTTAAAATTTTTTCAACGTTTTTTATTTATTTTTGGACAGAGAGAGACAGAGCATGAACGGGGGAGGGGCAGAGAGAGAGGGAGACACAGAATCGGAAACAGGCTCCAGGCTCGGAGCCATCAGCCCAGAGCCTGACGCGGGGCTCGAACTCACGGACCGCGAGATCGTGACCTGGCTGAAGTCGGACGCTTAACCGACTGCGCCACCCAGGCGCCCCCACACTCAATTTTAAAGAAATGATATGAAAAAAGTAAGATAGGTCAGTAACTTTTAATTTTTTATCTTTTTAAAGTTTATTTTTTTGATAGAGTGAGTGCATGAGAGAGAGAGAGAGAGAGAGAGAGGGAGAGAGAGAGGGAGGGAGAGAGAGAGGGAGAGAGAGAATCCCAAGCAGGCTCCCTGCTGTCAGACCAGCTCAGGGCTGGATCTCATGAACTGTGAGATCATCCACCTGAGCAAGATTAAGACTTGGATGCTTAACCAGCTGAGCCACTCAGGGTGCCCCTCTCAGTAACTTTTTAATACTGAACATGAACACATGTGAAAATAACAACCTTTTATATATTGTGGTAACTGGATAAACTGAAATTGATTGTACTTATTTCAGCTATTTTAATATGACTTCCAGACAATTTAAAATTACATATGCAGATTGCATTAGACTCCTACTGAATACAACTATAAGACAAAAAAATACAAAGAGAAAAGGTGAATTAATGTCAGCATATATGGAATGCTTTCAATCTAGGCCTAAATATTTATTTTTTTTTAATGTTTTTATTTATTTTTGAGAGAGAGACAGAGCATGAGCAGGGGAGGGGCAGAAAGATAGGGAGACACAGAATCTGAAGCAGGCTCCAGGCTCTGAGCTGTCAGCACAGAGCCCAACACGGGCTCGAACTCACGGACTGTGAGATCATGACCTGAGCTGAAGTCGGAAGCTTACCCGACTGAGCCACCCAGGCGCCCCTAGGCCTAAACATTTAAATTGGACATCAGTAGAAATATTAATTACAAAAGTATTTTTAGGTACTACCAAATTTCATTAATGCTACTAATTAAAAAAAAAAAGAGAGAAATAACTGGTTTTCTGGGATTATTTAGATGTGCATCTTTCTTTGTGGATTCAAAATGGTTCCGTAGCATATAAGAAAAGACTGCTGGTATTTTACAACTACTAAAATGGAGAGAGACAAAGATTGTGGATGAAAGGATAAATTAGTTATATATGTAGATAGTCAAAATTTTGAAAAATAACTCTAGGAGTATTTTTCTTATTACAAATGTGATATACAATAATTGCAAAAAGGAGTACAGAAAATTATCAAAACAAAATATCATCCATAATCTTACTACCTGAGATAACTGCTATTAATATTCTGATGTATAACTACCCACTAATTTCTTTTAGGATATATCTAATTTAGTTAAGCAAAAGTAGAATTATAACATACATTTACATTATAACATACCATTACATAGATTTATAGAATCTATAAATTAGAATCTATATAATTACATAGAATTATAACATACCATTACATAGATTTACCATATTTTAATCACTTCTCTATTAATAGCCATTTAGGTTGTTTTCCATATTTAAAAATATTGAACAATATGATAATAAATACATTTGTAGGTTAAGTCTGTGTGTTCATTCATTTTACTCTTCTGAAAGTAATTTCCTATCAGTTACAATAGTTGGGCGAAGTCCCTAGTTAGCAACCTAACTGTATAGACAGACACAGGAGAAACATCGAGATGCCCAGTAAAAAACCCAGCAGAGACCAGAATCAAAGTCGTCCCAGAAGTTGAATTTAGCAGACAAAGGTTTTAAAGCAGCTACTGTAAATATGTTCAAAAGAACAAAGAAAATATATTCAAAGAATTGAAAAAAAAATCAGTAACTGAACTGATAATATAAAATGAGAAATGAAAACTATTTTGAAATTGAAAATGAAAATATTCAGAATAAAGCTGAAATAAATATACTAGATGGCCTCAACAGCATAGTGGAAGAAAGAATCAATGAATCTAAAGACTGGTCAATAAAGTGATCCAAATTTGAGGCACCTGGGTGGCTCAGTCAGCGTACGTGACTCTTGATCTCGGGGTTGTGAGTTCAAGCCCCACATTGGGTGTAGAGCTTAGTTGAAACAAAATAGTAATAAATAAATAAATAAATAAATAAATAAATAAATAAATAAAATAAATAAATAAATAAATAAATAAAATGATGTGATTAAAAACAGAGAAAACATAAGAAAAGGAAAATTTAAGAAACCTGTGGAACAAGATGAAGCAGTCTAACATTTATGTAAACAATAAGGTTGAACAACGGCCTCCAAAAAGATATATCCACATCCTAATCCCCAGAATGTGTGAAAATGATCTTATAGGGAAAAGAATAACTATTACATTTTATGACAAAAGACAAGATTAAGTTAAGGGTCTTGAGATTAAGTGGGTCCTAAACGCAAACACATGTAACTTTATAAGATGCATGTAAATAGAAGATATACACATTGAAGAAAAGGCAATGAGAGGGTAAAGCAGAGTGATGCAGCCACAAGGAACGTCAACTGTCAAACAAAAGTTAGAAGAAGCAAGAAAAAGATTCTCCCCTAGAGTCTATAGAGAGAATATGGCCTTGGCGACACCCTAACTTCAGACTTCCAGTCTCCAGGACCGGGAGAGAACAAACTTCTGTTGTTTTAAGCCACCCAGTTGGTAGGATTTTGTTACAGCAGACCTGGGAAACTTGTACAGTAAGGATATAGAACAGCAATTCTCAAAGTGTAGTACACAGAACCCTGGTAATACTGGAGACTCATGGGGGATCCATAGGTAGAAACTATGTTCGTAAGAGTACTAAAATGTTATTTGCCTTCTTTGCTGTGTTGACATTTGTACTAATGGCACAGAAGCAATGATGGGTACCATACTGGCCCTGTGGCATAAAGTAAAGCAGTGGCACCAAGCAACTCTAGTAAGTACTGTATTCTTCACTACCATGTACTCATAGTAAAAAAATAAAAGCCATTCCCTTATTCAACAATGTTCAGGATTTACTAGATAACTTTAAAAACGCAAAAAAAAAAAGACAAAGAAATGGCATACAGATTGGAAAAGAAGAAATAAAACTATATTTGCAGAATGACAGGACTGTGTAGAAAAATCTGAAGAATCTTTAAAAAAGAAAGAAAATAAGTGAGTTTATCAAAGTCACAAGATACAAGGTCAACATGTAAGAGTCAAATGCACTCAAAACAATAATGAACAAATAGGATTCAAAATTACAATAAAAAACAAAACCAAGCATCTAAATGGCTCAGTCAGTTGAACGTCCAACTCTTGACTTTGGCTCAGGTCATGATATCCTGGTTTGTGGCACAGAATCAGGCTCTGTGCTGTCTGCGTGGATTCTCTCCCTCTCTCTCTGCCCCTCCCCTGCTCAAGTACGTGTGCATGCTCTCTCTCAAAATAAACAAATAAATACTATTTATAATATCACAAAGAAGTACTTAAAATATAAATCTAATGAAATATGTAAAGGATCTATATGCTGAAAATGACAAAACACTGATGAAAGAAATCAAGGATTTCTTTACATAAATGGAAGGACTAATATACCATGTTTGTGGGCTGGAAGACTTGCAATTAAGATATAAATTATCTTAGTTTTTATCTTTAGGTTTGATGCAATGCCAATAAAAATACCAATAGTTTTTTAATAAATATCAACAAGCTGATTCTGAAATTTCTATGGAAAGGCAAAGGTACTAAAACACCAAAAAAACAAAAACTTTGAAAAAGAACATTTGGAGGACTCACATTCCCCAATTTCAAGGGTTGCTTTATATGCTACAATAATCAAGAAAGTGTGGTACCAGAGAAAGGACAGATACACAGAACATAATAAAAAAATCTAGAAATAGAGCCACAAAAACATAAGCCAACAGATTTTTGACGAAGATGTCAAGGCAATTCAATGAAGTAAAGATAATCTTTTCAACAAATGGTGCTGTCATAGTCCACATTCAAAAAATGAACCTCAAAAAAAAAATGAACCTCAACATGTCTAAGGTCTCAAAACTTAAGTCAAAATGAATCACAGATCTAAATGTAAAATTTGAAAACGTCTAGGAGAAAATTTAGAATATATAGATAAATATGAGATTAGCAATAAGTTCTTACCTATGACACTAAAAAGCATGATCAGGAACAGAAAATATTGAGAAAAGAGACTTCATCAAATTAAAAATTTTACTCTACAAAAAGCACCAAGAGAATTATAAGAAAGCTATGGATGAGGAGATAGCATTTACAAATCACATGCCTAATAAAAGTCTCATATCCAGAATTTTTTAAGAATTCTTCAAATCCAACGGTAAGAAAACAGACAACCCAACCAAAAAAACTGGTAAAAGGTCTGAAAATAATCACCAAAGAAGATATATGGATGGCAATAAACATTAAGCTGCTCATCATAAATCATTAGGGAAATGCAAATTAAACCATGAAATATCACTACATAGCCATTGTAATGACTAAAACAACAACAAAAAAATAAAAATATCAAATGTTGGGAAAGATGTGGTGCAAAAGGAACTCTCACTCATTGCTGGAGGGAACAGAAAATAGTACTATTTTGCCACCTTGGAAAAGAGTTTGGCAAGTCCTAGTAAAGTTAAATATATACAGCTGACCCTTGAACAATGCAGAGGTTAGGGGCATGAACTCCCTGTGCAGCTGAAAGTAAGGATAACTTTTGACTTCCCTAAAACTTAACTACTAATAGCCTACTATTGACTGGAGGCCTTACCGATAACATAAACAGTTGCTTAACACATGTTTTATATGTTATATGTACTATACACTGTATTCTTACAATGAAGTAAGGTATAGAAAACAAAGTGTTACTAAGAAAATCATAAGGAAGAGGTCACATTAAGAGTACCTTACTGTATTTATAGAAAAAAATCTGCATATAAGTGGATTCATGCAGTTCAATCCTGAGTTGTTCAGGGTCAACTGTAGTTACCATTTGACCCAGCAGTGCTACTCCCACATATTTACCTTTGTGAGCAGAAAACCTGCGTTCACACAAAAACTAGTATATGAATGTTTACAGCAGCTTTATTCACAATCACCAAGAACTAGAAACAATCAAGATATTCAACAACAGAGGATGGTTAAACAATCCTAGTATACACATACCATAGAAAAGTACACAGCAATAAAAGGGAACAGACAACTGATTCATGCAACAGCAGAAATGAATGTAACTCAGTGAAAGAAACCAGACCCAAGAGACATATTTTATGGCTCTATTTATATGACATTCTGGAAAAGCAGAATGACAGAAATGTAGAACAGAGCAATGGTTGTCAGGGCTGGTGGAGGAAGAGATGATGATTACCAGGGGACTACATGAAGACATTTTTTATAGTAATGGAACTGTTCTCTATGATACTGCGGTGGTGGTAGATACTTGACTGCATGGATTTGCCAAAACTCATAGAGCTGTACACCACAAAGAATAAAAGCAAGTTTTACTATCTGCAAATTGTAAAACAACATCCAGAATGTCAAGATAATCTAGGACAGAATGAAGACTGTGACAGATCAGTCTAACTGCCATTACATGTATGATAACCTGAGTGAAGGATACTTAGGTAATATATACACAGATGAATAGGCACAGATGTAATTATAGAGATGTTTACATACATAATTGAGTATATACATAAATATCTCCTAACTCTGTCTACTGAGAAAGTCTATAAGCAGTGACACCCCAGTAGCTATGAGCACCTCCAGGGCCCAGGTCTTGGTTTCTAAAAACCATGCCCCAACAAAAGGAACTAGGGCTCCTTGGACAAAGGACTGATTCCAGTGTTGGGATAGGGCAAATGCAGAGTACAGTACCTTGTAGTGTCAGAAAGTAAGGAAGCAGTCAAAAGACAAAAGGATGGAGGTAAAGGGACACTGGAGCCAACCTGAAAGAGTTCCCAGGGGCGCCTGGGTGGCGCAGTCGGTTAAAGCGTCCGACTTCAGCCAGGTCACGATCTCGCGGTCCGTGAGTTCGAGCCCCGCGTCGGGCTCTGGGCTGATGGCTCGGAGCCTGGAGCCTGTTTCTGATTCTGTGTCTCCCTCTCTCTGTGCCCCTCCCCCGTTCATGCTCTGTCTCTCTCTGTCCCAAAAATAAATAAAAAACGTTGAAAAAAAAAAAATTAAAAAAAAAAAAAAAAAAAAAAAAAAAAAAAAAAAAAAAAAGAAAGAGTTCCCAGTGGCCAAAACTCAAAACAACTCGAGCAACAAATATAAATAATGATAGTAGATTATAATCCAAAGAATAAAGTAAATATTCATGAGTCTATAATGATATAAATAAATGACTGCATACATTTTAAAATGGGAGAAAAGGGGTGTCTTCCTTACAGAAATAGTTCAAATAATAAATGTAGAATAAATGAGCAAAAGAGAAAATTACCATCAGAATTCCACAGTAAAAATCACTGCAGGTGCAAGCCACTGAGGAATGCTAAAATTACTGGGCCAAACTTTAAGGAGAAACAGGAATCAAGTATTTCCCGAAGAATATTTCAATTACTGTGATCACTTCAGCATGTGTTCACAAATTATTTGATATGCCTCACTGTAGGAGGTGGAGCTTAATTCTCAACTTACTTTCTGTTGAATGTGGGCTGGAGTTAAGTAACTCCTAACAAACAGAGTAGGAAAAAAAAAAATAATTTTGCAGTGGAGGGACCTGGCAGCCCCTGTTATAGACTAAATGCACACCCCCCCCTCATATGTATGTTGAAGCTCTAACCCCAATTCGATGGTCTTAAGATGGGGTCTTTGGGAGGTAATTAGGTTTAGATTAGGTCACAATGGTAGGAAGGACTCTCATGATGGAATTAGTTTTCTTGTAAGAAGAAGAAATCCCTCTCTCTCCACATGCATGCAGAAAAGCCATGTAAGCACAACAGCAAGGAAGAGGGTCTTCACCAGAACCCAACTATGCTGTCACTCTAATCTCAGACTTCTGGACTCCAACACTGTGAGAAAATAAATGGCTACGGTTTAAGCCACACAGTCTATGACATTTTGTCTGGGCTAAGACATTCCTTCAATCAAGTGCCCAAGGTTAACATGACCAGTAATAAAACAAGTTGATATCATCTGATCCCTAATACAATGTGATAAGAAGGGCACTTCACCTCTGTGGTATTCTTTCTAAAAAGTCATAAATTATTTTTTTTAAGTTTATTTACTTTTCAGAGAAAGCAAGAGGGAGAGAGAATGAGCAGAGGAGGGACAGAGAGAGAGTCCAAAGCTCTGCGTTGTCAGCAAAGAGTCTGACACGGGCTTGAACTCACAAACCATGAGATCATGATGTGAGCTGAAGTCAGATGCTTAACTGACTAAGCCACCCACGTGCCCCAGTAAACTGACAGTCTTAAGAATTCACCCTCACTTAATCATGAGAAAGCATCAGCAAAGTGAGGAACTGTCTACAAAATAATTAACCAGTCCTGTCAAAGTCCTAAAAAACAAACAAAAAGGCTAAGAAACTGTCACAGATCAGAGGAGACTAAGGAGACATGACACTTAAAGCAGTATGATATCCTGAACTGTATTCAGGAACAGGAAAAAAAAAAAAAAAACAGTGGGAAAACAGAAATAAAATCTATAGTTTTCAAAAAAATTTTTTAAAGTTTATATTTTTGAGAGGGACAGAGCACACGTGAGGGAGGGGCAGAGAGAGGGAGACACAGATTTTGAAGCAGGCTCCAGGCTCTGAGTTGTCAGTACAGAACCCAACGTGGGGCTCGAACCCACAAACTGAGAGATCATGACCTGAGCCGATGTCGGATGCTTAACCGACTGAGCCACCCAGGCACTCCTAAGTAAAATCTATAGTTTAGCTAATATGGTATGTCAGCAATGTTAATTTTCTAGTTTTGATAAAGGTACCACGGTTTTGGAAGATTTTAAGACTTTAGAGGAAGCTGAGTGAAGAACACTGCATTCTGTGCTACCTTTGCATCACTTCCACAAATCTAAAATTACTGCAAAATAAGTTTTTACAACATCAAAGGGAAAAAGTGCTGGAAATGACTTACTAAATTGACTGTATGACACTATTTTTTAGACAAATGACTGCACCATACAGAACCAGAGTGATTTTCCTAAAAATCAAATCTGATTATGTTATTTCTTTGTTTAAAGCTTTCTAATTTTTTTAAATGTTTATTTATTTTGAAAGAGATGGGGAAGAAGGACAGAAAGAGAAGAAGCCAAGCAGGCTCTGTGCTGAAATCTGAGTCGAAATCAAGAGTCAGAGGCTTAACCGACAGAGCCACCAGGCCCCCCTCTAATGGTTTTTCTTGCCATTAATAAAAAGTTCAAATCCTTTAATATGGTCTATAAGACAGTGGAAAGCACAACAATCTCTCCCTGATCCCAAATGTCCATGACCTAATCACTGGAACATGTAAATATGACAGCTTATACGGCAAAAGGGAGCTGACATTGCAGATTGTATTAGGACTGCTAATCATCTGACCTTAAAATAGGGAGAAAAGCTTCGATTATCCAGATGAGCTCAGTGTAATCACAACAGTCCTTAAAATTAAAAGTACAAGAGGGAGGCAGAGGAGAGGCAGGGAGAAGTGACTACAGAAGACTCTTCAGAGATGAAGCCAGATACTGCCAGCTCTGAAGGCAGACAGAGGGGACCATGAACCAAGGAATGTGGGCACCTCTAAAAGCAGGAAAAGGCAAAGAAATGGATTCTCTCCCACAGTCTCTAGGAGGGAATTCAGCCCTACTGATCTTGATTTTAGCTTCGTTAGACTTTTAACCTACAGATGATGAATTCATGTTATTTTATGCTGCCAGTTTGTGGTAATTTGTTGCAGCAGCAAAGAGAAAATGAATGCAAAGGCCCTGCAAGACCTGACTGCTGCTCACTTCTACTTTACCACTCACCACTCCTTCCCACTGTGATTTTCAGCAGGTGTGCCTTAATATACCGCTACATTCAAAGCATTCACATGGGTCTACTGAGGTCTGGTCAATAAAGAAAATGAAATTTTGCTACACTAAAGGTGCCTATCATTATGTTGAAGTGATACAGAATGATGACCTGGTAGAGAGCAAAGCCAGAGCACAACATAAGGAAAGACTGTGCTAGAGCTTTGCTTCAAAAGGCCATCGAAGAGGTTGGTTAGGGCAGAATATAGGTACGCTGCCTTCCTTGTAAAGGGGATCAAATAAATATGTGATATTTTTCTGAAATTTGCTTTTTTCTAATAAAAATTTTTTAATGTTTATTTCTGAGAGTGAGAGAGACAGAGAGTGGGGGAGGGTCAGAGAGAAAGGGGGACAAAGAATCCAAAGGAAGCTGGGGGCTCTGAGCTGTCAGCACAGAGCCCCAAACAGGGCTCAAACTTACAAACTGTGAGATCATTATCTGAGCCGAAGTCCGACACTTAACCAACTTAGATGCCCCTGCTTTTTTTTAAATTAGAAATGTCCAAAGTTTAATTTCTTCAAGAATGCCACCAACTAAAACTTTAGCACTAAGGTAGCCATGAGTATGAAAAGGCCAAGAATCACTGATCCATACACAAGTTGACCATACTAAATTTTTCTCAAGCCATGCTTGCTCATCTCTGACCCTTCACACAGGCTCTTCCCTCCACCTGGAACCATCAAAAATCCCCTCTTACCCCTTCATCTGACCAACTCTAATTCTTCGGATCTCAGTTCAACTCTTCCTCCAGAAAACATCTGCTAACCCTGCAAGTGAATGCCTACTTAATGGTGCATCTACAGCATCTTGGACCACAATGACAGTACTTTTCACGTGGTACTGTAATTGTCTAACTGTAAACTCTCTAAGTGAAAAATTTGAGTCTAGTTGGGTCCCAGCTCTATCATAGTCCTAAAGCTTAGCATAATGCCTGGCTCATGGAAATCATTCCTACATTTTGGGGAAAAAATTAAGCCTAGTAAATAATCATCAAACACTTCTGTAGCAGACATTTCTCTCATCACAATGTATCAAGAAGGACTACATAAGTAAAGAGAAAGAACACAAAACTTTAAGAGCTTTCGCTACATAAAGCAAATTATACTCTAGTACAAGAACAAATGCACGTATCTGAGTTTTTTGATCTATATTATATATAGATCTATATTATAGATAATATAACTATATTAGTTCAAGTAGAAGAACAGCCTTTGAAACGAAAGGAAAGTAATAATATACAGTATTTAACTACATCTAAGGTGTTTTGATACTGCTGCTTTTTACACTCACCAGGTGCATTAGCTTCTACTGCTATTGTAATGAATTACCACAAACTGGCTTAAAACACCACAAGTTTATTATTTTATAGTTCTAGAGGTCAGAAGTCCAAAATCAGTTCACTGGGCTAAGGTCAAAGGGTCATGGGCAGACATGGTTCCTTCTGAGGCTCCAAGAAGAGAATCCATTTCCTTGCCTTTTTCAGCTTCTAGTGGCCACCTGCATTCCTTGGCTTATGGCCCTTTCTTCCATCTTCAAAGCACACTACTCCCACCTCTAGATGCTAACTCCTCCAGGTCCCCTCTAATCAGATGTTGTGATTATATCAGGCCCACTCAGATCCAAGATAATATCCCCAACTCTTAATCACAGCTGCAAAGCTTTCAAAAATTAGGACGGAAACATACTAGGGGGCCGTTATTCAGCTCACTGCATCAGCTGTTAATGGCAAGTTTTCACACAACTATATCATGACTTCTATCACTTCAGTAAAACAAATTTTAAAATTTCACCAATTCTAAGATGCCCTCTAAATTCAGACATAAAAATGTGAAACAAAAGTGTCTTAGAACCAATGAAATAAAATAATTTTACTACATCCACCAAATAACCTAACACAGTGACTCACAAAAAAAGGAGCATCAACAAATAAACACTGAAAACAGGAAGTTCAGGTTACATACAATCTCTGAAAAGTTTCTACATTCTTAGCCTCAAGTGAGGTATGTCTGTATAAAAGAACATATATTCTAACACATTATCTACTCACTGGTACCAATCTGACCTGAGAAGTAAACAAAAGATTTTTAAGAAATAGTCTATATACTTTTAAAATTTTAGTTTCTTATTTCTTTTGAGAGAATGTGAGCAGGAGAGGGGCACAGAGAGAGGGAGAGAGAGAGAATCCCAAGCAGGTTCTGCACTGTCAGTGCAGAGCATGATGCAGGACTCAAACTCACAAACTGTGAGATCATGACCAAGAGCCAAAACCAAGAGTTGGACACTTAACTGCCTGAGCCACCCAGGTGCCCCAGCCTATATACCTTTTAATGGAGCTGCTCAGCTGGTCAACCTGACTGATATCATCATATACCAGTTAGATACAGTCTCTGGTTTTCTTTTTTAAAGGTTTTATTTTTAAATAATCTCTACACCAAACCTGGGGCTCAAACTCACAACCCTGAGATCAAGAGTCTTATGATCCACCAACTGAGCCAGCCAGGCGCCCTAGTCTTTGATTTTCTATAAGCATCTATGCTCTCCTTGGCAAGACTACATCATCACAAGATAAATAAAATTTTAAAGATTTTATTTTTAAGTAATCTCTACACCAAACCTGGGGTGCAAATTTACAACCCTGAGATCAAGAGTCTCATGTTTCACCAACTGGGCCAGCCAGGCGCTCCTGGCCTCTGGTTTTCCATAAGCATCTATGTCCTTCTTGGCAAGACTAAATTATCACAAGATCTATCCAAATGATACATCTGCCTCAGGGACATAATCTCCTTCCAGACACTAGATTCCCACCAAAGGAAAATTGATTCTATTCTTGCTGTAAGCAAACCAGACACAAGAATCCAAATTTATAAGGTAAATATTTTACGGATGTCTAGTCACTATACAAAAAAATTAATCATAAGCTCTCTTTAAATAAATGAGTTTTCTCATCCTCTTCCTTGCCAAAAAAGTAACGTTTTAAATATCGAGTCTTTGTTTCATTAGTCTTTTCCTGAATCAAATTTCAATATATTTTAGAAGTCAGATTCAAGTTTTTCATTATCTTATAAACAATATCAAGGTCAGCAAAATATAAGCTCCTCTATCTGATAAAGATACATTCATACTAACGTGAGGGGCACAATCAGATATAAGGATATAAGAACATCATTTATCCATCACTAAACTACCAAGAAATAGGTCAATATTCAGCCACTCATACATTTTAACCATTCTTATTAAAATATTATAGTACTTCTGAACCAGTTGGTAAATAGTCACACAGCCCCGACCCTGCTTCCCTGTTGTATCCCACAATGCTGTTTCCTTGCCCCAGACCTTCAAGACCTCATGAACACCATCCTGCTGTAGCATCAAGGCTAGCATACATTCCATCGTCAGTGTATGTAGCACTGATTGTTAAATATTTTGAATATATGATTCCTGACAATAGAGTATCAATAATGTTGCTAAAATAAAAATTTTTTAGAAACATAAAAAACATAAAGACACACACACCCCTACAGAAATCAGCAATTAGAAACCCCAGTGATTTAGAAAATGAGTAATTCCAATCACACCTGTATACCCTGGTTTACTCTCTTCTAATGGAAGGCTAATAGCTACAAAAGTAACTGACCCAGTCACTGCTGGCTGACAGTCTACACAGACATAGCCTATGTAAGTAACCATTTGGATGAAATCTTACCGCATTAAGTACATCAGTTCCCCTCTTTGGCTGCCACAATAATGAGTACTAAGAGTAAAGGGACCAAAAGAAAACCAACACCAGTTGAGAACCTACTCTATGCCAGGCACATTACTTTTCTCTACATCATCTTATATAATTCTCACAACAATCCTGTGAAAGTGTCACTATTGTCATTTTACAGACAAATGGGGATATGAAAGGTCACTAATGTATACACATTCAAACAGTTGATAAATAGTGAAGAAGCTAGGCATTGCAGGTTCCAAAGCTCATTTCACAATACCTGTTTCTCAGAAATACTGAGAAAAACAAGCAAGTTAAGACTTGGCCATTCGCTTGGCTCGGCGAAGCATTTTACTACTCCCTCTAGCCTCCCTATTTCCTCTTGCTTTTCCTCAGTTCCTATCACAAGCAGCTTTCAGCACCAATTAAATCCACCTTCCTGCAGCCAGCTAGCTGAGGTAGATGGCCTATTAAAGGAAACCTTTCAAGAGTAGATCTGTTGGAGGAAAGAAGGGCTGGCTGAGCAGTGTAAGAAAATAATAAAAAGACTGAAACAGTGATTGAGCCTTAAGAGAGAGCTGGCCATACACAGATCCTTTCAGGGGTCAGTCTTCAAAAATAATAATGAATATGAAGCCAAGTTCACTTACTCAGTTGAGTGCCTACTGCAGAATATGATGAGGAAAACTCATACAGTCTCTGCCATCCAAAGAATTTATATCCTGGTGTTCTGAAGGAAACGGAATGAAGGGGACTCTCATTTGCTAAATATCTCATTTTGCTAAGCACCAGGTACTTTAAAAATAGTAACTCATTTAATAAAACTCTCTCTACAACTCTAGAAGAAAGGTATTATTATCCCCTGAAACTCAGAGATGTTAAGTAATTATCTCTACAAAACCCTGAGCTGTATCAAAGCCAACGACTTTTTACTAGCCCACACCTTCTGCAATTCCGAGTATGCTTAGCCTACTGGAAAGAGTGGCTTTCCCAGGGCTGAATATAACATGATCTGCTCTAACGTGCAGTGCTAAGATGAGGGTCTCATTTCTAGGAAAGTCCATTGAAGACTGGCTCAAAAATCTGTTCTATTTCAATGTTTTTAAGGATCTAATACTTCAGGGTTTACAGAGAATTAGAAAGATGAAGTTAGCTCAAATGCTATAATCAGTGGCAATGAATGTGGTTTACAAAAATCATTACAGATATAATCTCAGAAACCTGAGAGGAGGGACTGCAGTGGGAATGAAAAGACACTGCAAATAACTAATGCAATACATACAGCAACGAAAAATAAAATTTAAACCCACATAAAAGACACTTGTTTATATAAGGAATAATTTTTAAGATCCTTATCTATTAATCAGTTTAGAAAGAAATTATGTATCCAGATGGTTACATTGTGCCGTACCAATATCTTTACCAGAGGACCTGATGTTTCTGCTGAGCTATAAAGAGTAGAAACCTGAGACACAGATGCTGCTCTGATCAAAAAGAACTTTCTTCAGACACACTAGGGAGCTTTATATCATTTTAAATTTTGCATGTGCTCTCAAAGTTGAAGGGTTTCCTATAACTGACCAGATAGTACTGCTGAGTGAACGGTATGCTTATGCCATTATGGAGTCCAATAATTCCCATTACTATCTCCTCTTTCTCACATTATTAGCAATTGACATGATAAAACTGCCAGCAGTATCATTCCTAATAAAGGCATATGGAAGAAAGAAAACACATTTTCATTTGAAAATGAGCACCATTTGCTTCCCCAAAGTAGAACAAAACAGCAGTGGTTTACTCTTAAATCTGGGTGCCTGCCCTCAAAAAAAACTTTTGAATTACCCCTTTCAATGTAGGTCAGTTGGGAGAAATTTTGGAGTTACCCCATCATTATTGCCAGGATTATTATTTCACCCAGTCTTTCAGGTTTTGAGGACTAGACTTTGGAAAGACTCTGAAAAGGCAGAGTAAAAGTTGAAAAATATTCAACTAACACCTCATATGGAAATACAAATAATTCTAAAAGCCCATATGCTGATCAGTGAAAAACTGAAGTACAGAAATCCAAGTCCACAAAAGGAAGTGTAAGAGAAGTATGTCACAAGCTCAAGTCTAACTATTATATTCAAGTGGGAAAGAGCATGTGAACAGTTAAACCCAGAAAGCAAAAGTGATAAAGACTCAGTTTTCTGCCTATTTCCTACCCTTTCCAAAAAAAAAAAAAGTCTCTGAAAAAGAAACTTTTTACAGTCTCTTAATAGAAAGAGAACTGGACTTGGAATTAGGAAGACTGAATTGGAGTTGATTTAACTAATGTTTACTGAATACCCATTATTTGTTCCAGGGCCTGAATATATACAGCAGTGATGAGGGAGGCAAACTGCTACCCTCACCAAGTTTACACAGGAATTGGTGAAAAACATACCCACTTAACCCTTCCAGATCTCAATTTCCTCTGTACAATTAGGGAAGTGGACTAGGTGTTGTTCAGGCTGCACTCCAAAAACATCTCAATATCCACCTCTATTTTAATCCTAACGGCTCTGCTTTTGTCTGATTTTTCCATCAGTGGTCTATCCACCATTTCCTTCAGAGCAATAAATATGTTTTTTAAAAAGGTTGGATAACCACTAAATAAGTGATCTATAGATACCATTCCAGTTTAACAATTCTGTCTCCTGTAATGTTCTATCCTCATATTTCTGACATGTTTCTTTTTCATCATGCCTGGAATTCCACACAGACAAATTAAAAGGAAAACTATTTCATGCAGGGCTAAAGAATGAACCAAAACCCCAAAGGATTGCTTAATCTTTATCTACAAATGCCAAAACAATGTAGCAAAAATTGTTTTTTTTTAAGATTAGCAAAAAAAGACAAAAACAGATTTGATGTTGCTACTTCTCTACTTAAGCTACTTCCTTCCACCAAAACAACAAAAAATTGACTGTAGTTTTTTATTTTACTTTATTTTTTTCAAGTATAATGGACACATGCTCTATTAGTTTCCGGTAGACTAACAGAATGATTCGGTATTTGTATAAACTGCAAAATGATCACTACAATAAGTGGTTAACATCTGTCACCATACCTAGTTGCAGATTTTCTTTTCTTGTGATGAGAACTATTACCATTTCCTCTCTTGGCCTAGTTTTTTATCTTAATTTCCAAATTCTTCGGCAATGATACTCAAGGCCTTTCTGCAACCTGACCCCTTTTTAAGTATGCTTTTCAGCTTCAATGCTTTGGGTTCTCCCTATTACCCAGCACACTTCTTGTCTCTTGACAGCTTCTCTTCTAAACATGCCGTGCACTTCCACAATTTGAGACTTTTGTCCGTGCTGCAACCTCTGACTCAAGACAGTCTTGCCTTCCTATCCATACCTGTCAAATCCCTCAAGGTCACCACCAAGTCAAATGTCACCAAAATACAGGTGAATTTAGGACAAAGGCAGTGATTCACTTTCCACTAGGCTAATCTTGAGTACCCAAGTATTAAACATTCCACAAATGCTTTAATGAATTATGTTAAATGGTAGAAACAAAGCATCATCCATATCTGACTTCTAACGTTCTTACAGACTTACTACACTCATTACAATTGATATTCTGGCATTTCTTGAGCATTCACAAAACTTATAAGGCTAAGATCAATATCTCCCACTTTAAAAATCATTCACTAACACAGTAGTGATGTTACACAGAATCAAGAAAAGGCAATCCTTGGATCACTGTTAAACATGGGTTTACAATATTCTAAAAGACTTGGGATCTCTTCTTAAATGACCATGTGCTAGTTCCTTCACACACAAAACTGTTCAAAAACAAAACAAAAAACAACAATTTATATTAAGTTCACAAGAAAAAAACTGCTCACAAATATCTTTATGTACGTTCAGGACAGGAACACAAAACCTACAACCATGTTCACAGTCAAACCCACGACAGCAAACAATAACCATTGGAAGCATATAATATTGCCAAGTATGGTTGATCCAAAGGATACTAAGCCTAAGACATCAACCACTGATTGTCAGGATAAACGGTAATCTTCATGTTAGAAAAGCATAAGCTGTAAAAACTAGATATTGGCTGAACTGACATAACCCAATGAATTTTCATTAACAAACTGGACAAAACAGGTCCATCCAAAAGTCGTTTGTACTAGTGTATTAGTACAGTGTACTAGTGTAGTTTTGTTCTCTTATGAACACAGGGCACTTTTTCTGAAGTATTCCATTACTTCCAAGAGTTCTCATCTAAAATACTATCAAGTCTATAACATGAGTTCCTCCTACCGTGGGTCCATCCACAAACATTCAAATCTCAAGATTAGGTAATGAATATCCTAGAAATGATTATTTTTCACTTGAATCTCCTGCATACTAAAAGCCTACGACCTTAGCATGAAAGCGGCTTTCAAGTTGCACAGGCTGCTGCCTGTACGAAGGCCTTTCTTTCCTCAAAGCAGGGCCAACTCTGGCACGCTTTTTTATTTCTGAAAGTGAAGCTGAGGGAAAAAAGCCACCCAGATCTAAAGGTACTCGTTTAAATCCGTTTGACACCTGCTCCCTTTACAACGCGACAAGCAAACTCCAAACGCTAGAGCAGCAGCCGCAGCAGCAATGACAGATCCTGAGGCCGAATTGGGTCAGGGTTACGGTTACTCTTATGTTGCATATTTACACCCTTTTGTCTACAAACTTGAGCGCTAACTTAAGTTCCCTACAAGGCAGCGTGCTCGCTGGGCCGCAGAAATCAAAGCAATTTTCCTGACTCGGGAAGGGCACAATCCATGCAGTTCCATGGCTACACCAGTTTTCTCCAGACCACGCACTCTGCGGCCTCGGCTTTTCGCCGGAGAAAGGGTCGCTCCGGGCAACTCGCCTGCGCTCAGGCTGGATATGAGGGTTTTTAAACTGCACCTGGGCCCCTCCTTTTCCACCGTCCCCACTAACCCCGGCCGCTTTCCGGCCTAGGGTCACATTACGTAAACAGCCCCGGCCCCAGCTTTCCCAGGTCGGCCCCCGCCCCCGCGCCAGGGCGCCCCTCCCCCCCTCCGTACCACGCGTTCCCCCCCCCCCCCAGTCCGCCCCCCCACGCGGCCTCCGCCCGCGGCCTCGGCTCTGCGCCCCTACCCGCCTCTGCCCCCGCCCCGACGCCCCCCACGGCCCGGCCCGGTCCAGCCCGCCCCGAGTGGCCGCCCAGGCTGCCCCGCCGGCGCTAGGCCCCGCGCTCCGCAGGGGCCGCCCGCCTCACCGTTCTGCTGGTGCGGCGCCGGGCCCGGGCCGGCGGGCGCGGCGGCTCCTGAGGCTGCGGCTCCTCCAAGCTTGGGCGGGATTCGGGCGCTGGCGGCCGGATGAGGGGATTCGGCGGGGGCCGACATGACGGCGCTGCTGGCGGCGGCGGCTCAGCTTCAGGGAGGTGGGCGGAGGGAAGGGAAGGCGGGGCCGGAGAGGCGAAAGGAAGAGGAAGGAGCGCGCCTGGCGTCACCGAGGGAGTCGCCCAGGACCGCGGCCGGGTGTCGGCACTCCACCGGGGAGACGCGCTCTGCGGACGCAGGTGCCGGGCCCGTGGCCCGCCTCGTCGGGCCGTGCTGCGCGCCCCAAACCCTGAGTGCGGGGCTCCCGACTCGGGTGGCTCCCCGCACCGAGGCCTTGGGCCGCCGACGCAACGCCCCCTGCAGGTCGAAGCCCGGCAAGCTCAGGCTCGAGGCGGGGTCCGGGGCCGCGGCCTCCCCGCCAGCCTGGCGACTAAACTGCTCCGGCACCGGCGGAGCCCCGGTCGCTTTGAGAGGGAAGGGATGGGCCCCGGCAGGACTCCCATCTGTGCGGAGGCTGCGCGCACGGCGAGCCTGGCCCCGCGGGGTTGGGAGGGGGATCCGCGCCGCACCCTAGCCTCGGGGTGACATCCGGAGCTCAGGGCCACGCCGCACTGGCCTGACCCCACCCACCCTTCTTCCTGAACGGGAACCCTGGATTCACTTTTGGTTTTTCATCTTGAAATTTTCCCTCTCAATGTTAATTCTAAAGGAAATACGGCATTCGGGGTCCCTGTCTGTAGGAAATTGTAATCCTCAGCAAAGGAAGAGGAAACATTTCTCTTTGATAAACACAAGGATCGAAATAAGTGCGTTATTCTAAACTTTTCCCACTAACTTAAATCTAGGGAAGGGGAAGGAGGAAATAGAGCAAGAGAAACTGGAAGACAAACTTTATCTTCCTCATTTTTGCCAAGAGTTGCATCATTCTGTTGATGTTTAGATGAGAAGCTATAGCATCCAAAGCAGAAACTCCGCCTGCATTATATACCTTGAAATCTTTGAATCCCTGGCCTATGCCAGCAGGCTAACTGGCAAGCAAATCTTGGACTTGATTACCCAAGTCATTTTTCCATCTTAAAACCCTTAGTGTGCTACCATCTTTATTAGAAATGAAATTGCTCAAGGGCACCTGATGGTTAAGCCCTCGGTGGGTTAAGCCTCTGACTCTTGATTTATGCTCAGGTCATGATCTCAAGGTTCCTGAGATCTAGCCCTGGGGTAGCCTGCTGGGGATTCTCTCTCTCTCTCTCTCTCTCTCTTTCTCTCTCTCTCTTTCTCTCTTTCCCCCTCCCCCACTCGTGCTTTCTCTCTCTCTCAAAATAAATAACAATTAAAAAAAGTGAAATTGTTCAGAAACATTGAATTTGAAATGGGATGTAGCAAGATATTTCTGGAGTGATAAGTCTAATTTACCGAATAATTATGGAAATCATGTAGTGTGATCTAGAATAATGCCAAGCTTCCCTTTTGTTGTTCCCATGAATTAATGGTATTTGGTGCTTTAATGCATCAAATGGACTACAAATAGGATTGCAGTAGTTGGATAGGTACTTTTGAGTTTTAGGGTTTTCAAAGAGACGTCATGCTCCACATAGAAGTGGCAAGCTCTCTTCCGCAGCATTCCCAGCTTTTCCACAGAAACCTAAGCCCTGCATGAGCAAAAATCACACTTTGCTTTATCAAGGAGATTACATGGTTACAGGTTCCAAGGCTTCCCAGGAGTTCTTTGAAAACAAAACCAAAAAACGCTGGATTAAGGGCTACCATTATGAGGGTAAGGGAATCACTAGGCAATTGGCATTTTGCCCCTGAATGTATCTTCCTTTAATCAGAGGTATATGTAATGAAGGCAAGCCCTATCTGTTTTAGGGCAGACTCCTAAAGAGGAGGACTGGGACCATGTTTCAGCAATCTTCCCCACAATCTTTATCATCTGAGCTGCTTCCTCTTGTCCACTAATTTACCACAGTATTTTCTATTTTCTAGCATGGTTATAAGAATCTTTTGCATGTCAGATCCTACAACTTTTTTTTTTTAATGTTTATTTATTTATTTAAAAAGAGAGAGAGTAAGGGCAAGGGAGGAGCAGAGAAAAAGGGAGAGAGAATCTGCACTGACAGTGCAGAGCCTGAGGCAAAATTTGATCTCATGACCCTGAAATCATGACCTGAGCTGAAATTAAGAGTCAGACGCTTACCCGACTGAGTCACCCAGGTGCTCCAGATCCTACAAACTTTATGAAAATGTGTTATTTTGCTCTCTTGCTTTAAGTTCCATGACAGCTATCGGTGAAGAAAAAGATAAAGGCTTGAATGAGTGAATGAATGCTTACCATGTGCCAGGCACTGTACTAGTCACTTGAGATGCGTATATATGTGGATATATATATATATATATATATATATTTCCATTTAGTCTTCACAATAACGCAATAACTCTACGGGATATTTTTCTTATCCCCATTTTACCAGAGGAAACTAAGACTTCTAGAATTCAGTATTAGCAAAAGTCATGAACCTATAAATACCAGAACCAGAGATCAAACCAAGGTCTATTTAGCTCCAAAATCTTTACTCCATTCACTACAAGCTATGCTGGGTTCATTTACATTTTTCTTCATAAAGCTATGCTAATTATGATATACTGTTTTGCTTGTCAAAGGATTTTCAGTTTTGCATATTTAAAATGTATTCCAGTATTCTTTAGAATGATGGATCTCAAAATGTTTGAAATGCAAATTAACAGGTCTCACCTAAGACCTACTGAACACTGGACGTGGGCCCCAACAGCAAACTCTCCTGGTGATTCTGAACGCATAGGAAAATAGGAGAACCACCGCTTTTGAATAGCAAAGTTAAGGTGACTTGGTTCATTGTTTTTTTTCACATTGGGAGGTTAATGCTCCTTTTCTTCAGGACGTCTCTTCAATTTTTTTGCCAGTCATTAAAAGTGATCGTTTTTTAGATGTGTGATGACAGTGCCAGAAATGCCAAATATGGTAGTGCCTGTGTCGATTCTCATCGATAGGCGGTGTTGAAGCAAATGCTGACCTCCAAGTCTGTGTTCAGTGGGAGAGTGCTGTAATTGAAATTAAGCCCTTCTGCAGGTACAGGAGGGAAATTTTGGCTGAGTGTTAGATTCTGACACATGTGCCACTATTTGTCACCCCTAACTCAGGACTTACATTCTTTATAACAGAAGTTGCGGGAGACTTCACAACTGAAGACCTATGTGGATCTCAGAAGATGCCAGTGCAGTCCTTTCTCTGTTGTAGCCTGGCTTCCCATCCTCAGACAGGTTTTTTTATTCTCTAGTTTTTAAATCATGTCTGACCTTTGTGGAACACTTTTTTTCTCTCTCGTGTTTTTTGTAATGTTTATTTACTCATTTTGAGAGAGAGCGCATGTGCAAACATGAGTGAGGGAGGGGCAGAGGGCAGGAGAGAGAGAGACAGAATCCCAAGTAGGCTCTGTGCTGTCAGCACAGAGGCCCACGCGGGGCTCAATCTCAGAAACTGTGAGATCATGACCTGAGCAGAGATTGAGAGTCAGACGCTTAAACAACTGAGCCACCCAGGTGCCCCATACCTTTTCTCTTTTAGTGGCATTCCCTATTGGGTGTCTCTCTCCCCATATGAAAAACAGTTTTCTTCTTTCTCCTTTATCTGATCTATTTACACATTTATTGCGTTTTTAGTAGGCCCACACTTTGAGTAGCAAGATTCCAAAGGGCATCTTTCTATTACATTTGCAAGTTCACTGGGGAAAGAAATGCCCTGCTTGGATGATACCAAGGGAACTACTTAGCAGCTGCAGTGTAGTCCTACCTGGCTCCACTTGTATTGATGTGGTACAGGTTAAACTGGGTCTGGCACTTCCCTGGCTTTCTACAGCTGGTATTGGCAATG
The DNA here is from genome assembly GCF_028018385.1 of Neofelis nebulosa. NCBI lineage: Eukaryota > Metazoa > Chordata > Mammalia > Carnivora > Felidae > Neofelis > Neofelis nebulosa. The sequence goes on from NC_080784.1 coordinate 115,236,245, forward strand.
GACAGATGAATAAGATATAATCTGTTCCCAAATATTTTATGCAGGATCTTTTACATATATTCTTACCTTTTTATATTGGAATTTCTTGATTTTTTTCCCTATAAACTTGCTCTATTATTTTTCTTCTGTTCCTTGTGAATATTTCTTCTTTTTATTATGGCATTCTAAATTGAGTTCTACCACTTATACTGTGATGAGAAGAAACAGTTTCACTGACGTTTATATTATGTGATTGCTTATGTTTATGTCATTTAATTACCACGTAAGTCTCGAATATCTAAGACACAGCTAAGATCCTAAAAGAAAAAAAAAAGATGGGGATTATTAGGCAAATAATTACCATATGGTCAACTTGTGCACAAAACTGCATGCAGAAAATTCTGTCAAGTTCTTACTTAGAAGATTTGGCTATTATTTCAGATATATAGTACTATAATTTCTGTAGCTATCCGCTTATCCAGCCCATAGCAAGTTAGAAACAATGAATCACAAGATGGGGCGGGGGAGGTACTATTGATATAGGCATATTGAGAGCAGCAATCGTTATCAGTGGCCTTAATAAATACAGGAAAGACAAGAAAATTGGCAAAATGGAAGAACTGAAAATGCACAGCAGTCTGAAGCAATTAGTTAGGTTGAACAACCCTATATATTCCACTGGGAATATGATAAACATAGCCCACAACTCTGCCATCTGAGAATTTCTAACCTCGCATTCTGAAGGGAATTGAACGAATGGAATTCCCATTTACTGAGCATCTACTATACAACTTGAAATCTCTAGGACATTTCTCTTTCTCTCTTGCACATGCGCACACACACACACACACACACACACACACATTCAGGAGACAGCAGGGATACACAATCTATTTTTAGAACCTTAGAAACTCTTGCACATATGATCAGCTTAGGCTTCTAAAGCCCCATTGTTCTAATATTCACAAGTCCAGAGTAAGTAGAAGAGTTTACCCTCCTAGGCCCCATATGCATGTTCACCAAACAGAAAGAGCCAGTTCTTTGAAGCTTTAGAACCAAGCTTACTCTTTTCTTTTTACTGGTAGCAAGTTGTAAAGTGGTGCCTCTCGAACTTCGATGTGCCTACGAATCACTTGAGGATCTTCTAAAATGCGGTTTTCTGATTTAGTGGATTTGGGGATGTCTTGAGATTCTGCATTTCTAATAAGCTCCGGGTGCTGCTGCTGCTGCTGCTGCTGCTGCTGCTGCTGCTGCTGCTGCTGCTGGTCCATGACCCACACTTTGAGTAGCAGGGTTCCAAAGGGCATCGTTTCAATTACATTTGAAAGTCCATTGAGGAAAGAAATGCCCTGCCCGGATGATAAGGGAACTACTTAGCCGCTGCAGTGTAGGCCTCCCTGGTCCCACTCCTGTTGATGTGGTACAGATTAAACTGGGCCTGGTATTACCCTGGCTTCCTACAGCGGCAGTACTTTCTTATGCCTTTAAGATACTGAACCCGCTCCTACTGGGTTGATGGGTGCCCGATGTTGACACTGATCATCTCACCACATATTCAACATTTGGGTCATTATTTTTCCTCTTGCTGATTATTGTTGTAGAAAAGTGTTGTATTGACTCAGGCTGCCATAACAAAATACAATAGACTGGGTGGCTTGAATAGCAGAAATTTATTTCCCACACTTCTGGGGGCTGAAAGTCCAAGCTCAGGGTGGCAACATGGGAAGGTTCCGGCGAGAGCTCTCTTCCTGGCTTGCGGAACCTGGCCTTCTCTATGTCCTCACATAACACGGAGAGCTATGTCTCTGGTGTCTCTTTGCATAAGGGAGCCAGTTCTATCAGATCTGATCTCCACCATTCTGGTCTCATTTAACCTTAATCACCTCCTCATTAAAGACCTAGCTCCAATACAGTTACATGGGGGTTAGTGCTTCAGCATATACATTTGGAGTGGGGTGCAATTCAGTCCATAACAAATGGCATTCTTGTAAAGGCATGAGTTCACTGTTTGCTCTTCAGAATTGCTCCTACTTTCAAGTGGTTTGTCCCAATTCACTGTAGATTTAATTATTATGAGTTTCCATTCTTAAACCTCTTTTATCTTAAATTCTTATCCTAAACACTGTCAAAATTTTCACTGCTCTCTCACTGACATAAATGTTGACATTTGGGGCATGTGCGTGACTCAGTCGGTTAAGCGTCTGACTATTGCTTTCAGCTCAGATCATGATCTCACCATTGGTGAGACTGAGCCCTTGCATCGGGCTGTGTGCTGACAGCAAGGAGCCTGCTTGGGATTCTCTCTCCCCCTCTCTCTGCCACTCCCCTGCTTGTGCTCACTGTCTCTTTCAAAATAAATAAACTTAAAAAAAAAATGTTGGGATTAATATTTGTAAAGTACACTTTAAAAATGTAAACTCCAGGGGCGCCTGGGTGGCTCAGTCGGTTGGGCATCCGACTTCGGCTCAGGTCATGATCTCGCGGTCCGTGAGTTCGAGCCCCGCGTCGGGCTCTGTGCTGACAGTTCGGAGACTGGAGCCTGTTTCAGATTCTGTGTCTCCCTCTCTCTCTGACCCTCCCCCATTCATGCTCTCTCCCTGTCTCAAAAATAAATAAACGTTAAAAAAAAAAAATTTTTTAAATGTAAACTCTGGGCACCTGGGTAGCTCAGTCAACTGAGTGTCTGATTCTTGGGTTTGGTTCAGGATCTCACAGTTTGTGGGATCGAGCCCCAGATCAGGCTCTGTGGTGACAGCATGGAGCCTGCTTGAGATTCTCTCTCTCTCTCTCTCTCTCTCTCTCTGCCCCCTCCCCCTCTCTCACACGTGTGTTCTCTCTCAAAATAAATAAACACTAATAAAATCTAAAAAAACAAAAATGTAAACTCATTATAGGTTCCAAATTAATAAGAAGATGACCTGGGTCAGAATTTCCCAACCAGAGTACCAGGGGACGCTGTGGGCTGCAATGCATTAAAAGACGTGCCAAATATCAATCCTCCTCAGACATTGGAGGATTGTCCTGAGGGGGCTGTCAGGTGATCCCCAGCCTAGTCTCCTTGGGCTGCAACTTCCCTGTTTACCCCACAGAAATATTCTTGTTTTCCAGCTGGGCTAAGCCAGGAAGGGGCTGGGAAGTGCTACCCTTGGCAAAAATTACTGTGCACAATCTTCAGTGCCATCTGCTGGAAGCAAGCAAAATTGATATAGTGTTGCTCCAGAAGGTAGAGTTTTATTTATGAAGCTGTGTGAGTTAAAACATCATAGGAAGGGGTGTTTCTTTTCCTTTTTTTTTTTTTAAGTTTATTTATTTTAAGAGAGACAGAGTGCAAGTGGGGGAGGAGCGGAGCGAGAGGGAGATAGAGAATCCCAAGCAGGCTCGACACTGTCACACCGAGCCTGATGTGGGGCTTGAACTCATGAAACTGTGAGATCATGACCTGAGCTGAAACCAACAGTCAAACACTTAACCGACTGAGCCACCCAGGCTCCCAGATGCCTGGTGTTTCTATATTACAGGTTTAGTTCATTTTTTTTTTTCTAGTTGGAAGGAAAAACTTCAATTACATTAAAAAAATCAATTGTGTGAATACAATTCTCTTCGAAACATGCCAGATTAAAAATGTCGAACATGCTAATTCGGTTAGGACACACTTTTTAACAATCACTATGATGGCAAGGTTTTAAAGAGCTTGACATATAAAAATGTGCAAGAATATGGGAGGAGGGGGTGGACGAGAGAAGATAAATTCATGGGAAAATGGTAAACTTCCTAAAATATTAGAGAGCTTTCTTCTGAAGAGTGGTAAGTCTTTGCTTCAGATGCCAGACCAAGGACAAATGAGTTGAATTTTGATACATGGGATATGTTCAGTCAGGATTCTTGGGAATCCTGGAGAAGGTATCTCCACAATGGGAGAGAAATTCAACGACATGTGCTGTACACTTACTCCCCATTTCGGCTTCCAGCACGTGTCGTACTTGCCACTTGGATTTCATTTGCTTTGATATTTTCAGTAATTACAAAGTCATTTATTAATATCCTTAAAGTCTTCAAAAGCATACCCAACTAAAATTCCAGTAAAATTTGAATCTCTATCGTGGGCTGAATTGTGTCCACTTGTAATTGATATATCAGGGAGCGGGAATTCCTGCCCCCTTTAAAGACCCTTCTAACTGGACCAAAAATCAGATTGGCATGAAGCAGAGTGACAGGGGAAAATCTGATTTAATAGCATATGTACAAGGAAATCATACAGGCATGGAAATTCCACAGACAGGCAAAATGAGGTATATATGTTATTCTGAACCAAGGAGAAAGTAGTAGGGGTCTGGGACTTCAGAGGAAAGGAATGTTATTCACAGGGTGATAAGAAGAGATGTTTGGTAATTAGATATCTGTTTGCCCTGTCATGTAGATGAGTCACTTGGATAAAATTTTTTTTTTTAATTTTTTTTTTTTAACGTTTATTTATTTTTGAGACAGAGACAGAGCATGAACAGGGGAGGGTCAGAGAGAGGGAGACACAGAATCTGAAACAGGCTCCAGGCTCTGAGCTGTCAGCACAGAGCCCGATGCGGGGCTCAAACTCACAGATCGTGAGATCATGACCTGAGCCGAAGTCAGCCGCTTAACCGACTGAGCCACCCAGGCGCCCCATCACTCGGATAAAATTTATCTTTGCTAATAACTCTTATTCTGGAAAGACCCTCCAATTTAGATTCTTCTATGTAGTTAAGGGTGTGAGAAAAGTTTCTCCTGGGCGCACAAGGTCTCCATTGCTTGCCAAAGAGGCACATTCTCAAGGGGCGCGTCCGAACCTCTTCAAGTCCTAACCGCTAATGACTCAGAATGTGACTGTATTTGGAGATAGAACATTTAAAGAGGTAGTTAAGGTAAAATGAGTGGGCCCTATGGATGGGCCCTAATCGAATATGACTGGTGTTTTTATAAGAAGAAATTAGGACACAGATTTGTTTGCCCAGAGGAGAGACCATGAGAGGACAGAGAGAAGGCAACCATCTGTAAGCCCTGGAGAGAGTCCTTAGTAGAAACCTTATCTTGAATCCTTAATCTTGAACTTCAAGCCTTCAGAAGTACGAGAAAAGAAATTTCTATTATTTAAGCCACCTAGTCTGTGGTATTTTGTTATGGCAGCCCTAGCAAGTTAATACAATGTTCTTCCTATGGGGTCTTTTTCCTCTATATTTTGTTCAAGGATTGAAGTAGATTTTCTTTATTTTCTTGGTGCATAATTTCTTTCAAAAAGGTTTTTTCTTATAACAACTTTCTTCTCCACTAATGAAGAGTAGAAATCAAGCAGATTCCTATACACAGTTGCTATGGAATAGACTAAAATAAATCCTTACCACGTTCCTGCAAACTTATATGATATTATGAGGTTTAAGCTACAGGAAAGTTGATATGGGAGAGGTTATTTTAAACAGGAATTTCTCCCATGAGGTTTTCTCCTTTTAAACACAACAGCGTGGGTAATGTTATTTCCCAGAAATTCTCTGAGAACATTTCTCTTAAGAAAAACATTAAGGGGGCACCTGGGTGGCTCAGTTGATTGAGCATCTGATTCTTGACTTTGGCTCAGGTCATGATCTTACAGTTCATGAGTTCAAGCCCCACACCGGGCTCTATGCTGACAGTGTGGAGCCTGCTTGAGATTCTCTCTCTTTTTTTGTCTGCCCCTCCCCTGCTTGCTCTCGATCTCTCGCAAAATAAATAAACATAAACTTAAAGAATAAAAAGACAGAAAAACATTCAGGAGGAGAGAAATATACATCCTAACGGATGCTACATGCTTCTCACCCAAGAAGTGATCTGAAAGCCTATCTTCTATGTGTGGCTGCTGTGTGGTTACACAAGAATTTATGGCTTCTCACTTTTATACCACGTGGGAAGGAGGTAGTGAGCAAAGTAGAAGCAACAATGGGAGAACAGCATGGAAGGGTTTGAGGGATTGAAAGAGGAAAGGAGTTTTAACTGTCATGAGGAGTGAGGAAACATGTAGAGATATCGTAGGAAGCTTTCCTTTTTTCTTTTCCTTGTGAAAGACTTCTGTATTACATCTTTAAGGAAACCTACTAAAGATCTTTATTTTTATCAAAGTTAGTCTCATTATCTTTGAATGAGACTGCCCCCACCCCCCAAAACTGGGTTCTGTTTGTAGATTACACAAACTTCCTCCAAAAGGCATCTTCTAGGGGCGCCTGGGTGGCTCAGTCGGTTAAGCGGCCGACTTCGGCTCAGGTCACGATCTCGCGGTCCATGAGTTCGAACCCCGCGTCGGGCTCTGTGCTGACAGCTCAGAGCCTGGAGCCTGTTTCAGATTCTGTGTCTCCCTCTCTCTGACCCTCCCCTGTTCATGCTCTGTCTCTCCCTGTCTCAAAAATAAATAAAACATTAAAAAAAAATTTAAAAAAACAAAACAAAACAAAAGGCATCTTCTAGGCCCAGCTGTTCCCATTTCCTGGATCTAGGAAATTTCTGATATATGAGTGAAGTGGATAATTCCTGTCTACTTTCTGAGACAAAGAGTTCTTACTTTGTTCTCCATGGAACTCCAGTAGAGCTATAAGTTGTATAGCTGAAACCAGGTCATATAATCCATGTACTTTCTCTATAACTAAGGCAGAGAATGTCAGCACGTCTGGTATCTGTTAATTTTCCCCCTAGCTGAAGTTTGGAAAATACGTGTTTTGAGACACTCTCTGGGCTTAGGGAACATTTCTTCTTTGCGTGTGCATATGTGTGCACATGTATGTGTGTGTATTTTGTTACTGCGATCAGCCAACCGGGGGAAAAAGCATCAAAAAATGTTAATGGCTGCAAATACATGAGTTCTTTATAGATACAAAATGTAGACATTTTGATGGTTAATCAGCATGTATGTAAACAGAAGGCATAGTCATAATTTTGTCCCATGATCATTGGGCACAGATAATAAGAACTGTATACAGATCACTATAATTACTAAGCCACAGGTTCACTTTTAAAATAAGGTAAACGTTGGAAATAATAATTATTGCTATTTTGGGGCACCTACTATTTGCTAGGCATTGCTTTAGGTATGCTACTATATTAATTCCACAAAATAGTAGACACTTAAAAACTCTATAAACAAGAAATCTGAAACTCAAAGAGTTAAGAAACACCCCACGATCACAGTTATCTCAATCATTTAGTGAGTGGGATAAACAATGGAGGAAGTCACAGAGGAAGAAGGGAGGGTTGCCTGAAAGACTCTAGAATCCAGGTACAAAGGTAGTTCATCCAGTCTCCAGTAGCTAATGATATCCATAATGATGGTTTTCTCTTGTATGCTGTCATTGGGATGAAAAATAATAGGAGATTTCAAGCATATTGCCTCTTTCAATTCCTCCCCAGCCAAGAAGTTTCAATAAACAGATTACTGAGAACTTAAAAAATATGTGGGCAAACTTTACCCAGGCACTGGTGTTCAGTACCATTTTGCTTCATTAAAAAAAAAAAAAAATCAACAGAGAATATAATCTACTTAGCTCACTAAAAACGTAAAAACATTGTCTTTAGCATATGTAATTTTTTTTTTTTTTTTTGAGAGAGAGAGCGAGCAAGAGAGAGTGTGAGCGGGGAGGGGCAGAGAGAAAAGAGGGAGAGACAATCCTAAGCAGGCTCCACACTCAGCTTGGAGTCCTACATGGGGCTCAATCACGGCTGTGAGACCATGACCTGGACCAAAATCGGGAATCGGAAGCTTCACTGCGCCACTCAGGTGCCGCTCAATTTTTTTTAACTGGGCTCTTATAAAAGCCCAACTTCTGAGGCTGTAAAATGCAACAGCCCTCTTCCATTTAACAATTAAGTTTAAAAACAAGTTAGAAAGCTCTACCTCTCCCTTTGGACTTAACTAATTTTTCTCCTGCTTTGTGGAATAAAGCGTCAGCGGGCTTCCATCGCCATCTGGTGGACAAGGTACAGTCGTGCTCTGACTTGAGAAGACTGCAGGACGTGAGGAGGAGGGTGATTAATAAGAGTTTTATAATAATGCAATTAATCTGAAAGGAATGCATGGGAATATAAAAACTCCATAGACAAAAACAGTTTATTTCTTGGTAATTATAAAGGGGGATCACTTTTAGGTGTTGGATCACAAACTAGGATGATGTGGAAGCAAAGTAATGAAAATAATCTTTAGTCACACTCCACAGTGTATATCAGTTCATAACTACTTCCAGCACCATGGACCAACTTAAGCAGAGATGTTTACTCAGCATTGTCATTTGAGAGGACAGGAAGTCTTCTATCTACATCCATTTTTATTTCTATAATCCCACTTCTCTTACACCTAAACTCTCAACATTAAGGATCTACTCTTTTTTGGTAAGATTGTTCTATTTTCTTTAATTAAAAAAAATTCATTTTTTAAAAAGTTTATTTATTTTTTGAGGGTGGGGGAGCACATGCACCTTCAAGTAGGAAAGGGGCAGAGAGAGAGAGAGAGAGAGAGAATCCTAAGCAGGCTCAGTGCTCTTAGCATGGATCCCATGAACCATGAGATCATGACCTGAGCCAAAATCAAGAGTCAAATGCTCAGCTGACTGAGCCACCCAGGTGCCCCCACCCCATTTCCTTTAATTTTTAAAATACAGATAAGCCTTACGGGTATCACACATCCTTAAAGAGCTAGGGTGGAGGGTTGCCTGGATGGCTCAGCTGGTTAAGCGTCGGACTCTTGGTTTCAGCACAGGCCATGATCTCAAGGCTTTTCAGTTCGGGCTGTGTGTTAACAGCACGGAGGTTGCTTGGGATTCAACTTCTCTCTATCTCCCTCTCTCTCTCTGCCCCTCCCTGGCTTTCTCTTTCTCTCTCTCTCTCAAAATAAATGAATAAACATTAAAAAAAAAAAAAAAAAAAAAAGCCAGGGCAGAGATGTGGCTGGCAGAGGGAAAGAAGTGTGCAGTGCTCGTCACAGAATAGTTCCCAAACCCTGCCTTTCAGCACATTTACCTTGGTTAGATTGGCTGTGGGGCTCTTTCTGGTCAATGAGCTATGAATTAAAAATTTTAAACTCCATATGATTCTAGGAAAGTAGTTTACAACTGACAATAGGCAGCAGAGTAAATCGAAAAATTCAGGGTGTTTTTTTTTTTTAATTAGTTTCCTTTGTTATTTTTCCATTAATACAGCAACAAATGATACATTAAATATATAGCTGGCTCAATGTCATATTCTCCCATAATATATCACAAATGGTATGATATGTGATAAAATATAATAAAATTACTTTTTTCATACTCACCAAAACATATTTAGCTATATAAATAAATGTTGCCTTCCAAAACAATTTGGGTAAAGATACGCTGCTAGTATGCAAATACACTAGAAATCACAAGCCTCCATTTGTCCCCAGCCAAATGCTGCCACCTGCTGGCCAGACTTCACTCATTGGTAAGCTACCACTGAACCTGACGGGAACCTTCCAAAAAAGCCTCAGCCCCATAAGTAGTCATATCTGTTATGACTAGGGGCAAGTTTTAGGCCCTTCTAGTCTGCCAAGTCACATCCACGCTGACCCTACCCTCCCTACATTGCATTGCTGACGATTCAATTTAGGGCCAGCCCTTAATGGTCGTGCAGGATCCCTCCTCCCACCCAGACAGGATTTCCTCCTTTTAAGCTCTGACCTGGGTGGCTTGGTGTGGGGCATGATGTATTAGGTTCTTCTTGTCTAGTTCCATTTAGTTTCCTTTCCCTCCTAACCTCTATCCTCTACTCCTCCATGCCCCATAGTCACAGGCTTTCACTGCATGCCCCTTCAGTTGACTGAACTCAGAGTAAGCACTGGACACAAACTGAGTAAGCCAGAGTCCCTCCAACCTGCCATCTGGGACACACAAAAATGATCCAGTCTCAGTTATTCTAGTTTGGAATTTGTCTCAATGGAGGAGCTGCAGATTCTGGAGCTGTAGGAGGCCATTTTCAACCATAGGGAATGCTTACCAACATTTCCCTCCTGTGCCTTATAATTCCATCACTGCTATCAGGGAAGAAAGGAAAGGACGAAGAGCATGCAGGAAGGTATGAAAGATCCCTGTAAGTGGAGGACAAAGCCAAGAGGATGCGTAGAAGGGGCAGAGCCAGGGATGAAAGGCTCGGTTCCAGCCCAATCCATAGTTTCAACCACAATCCTACTCCTCATAGAAACCTCCCACCTCAGAGAGAGAGAGAGAGGGAGGGAGAGGGAGAGAGAGAAACTCCCCTCCTTTCCATGTAAGCTCATTTGTTTCTAGCACCCAAACGAATTTGAATGAATACCCCCAAGCTTGTTGCGGGCTTCCTGATAAAATTATAAAAGGAAATGTCTTCACAAGCCAATCATACATCAGTTCGACTTACATTAAAATCGCCTTTTATGAGTTTGCTAAAATTGATACAGCAAATATTCAGAAAATGCTTATTCTGCAAAACACAATGCTTGTCAATCACAGGAATGCAAAGATTAGTAGGAACTAACTCTTTGGGAGAGCAAACAACAAGAAAAATAATCATAGGTAATGCATTCCATGACAGGAGTATAAATAAAGTGGCTTGGGACAGAGAAAAGAGTGATTTATTCAGATTTTTGAAAAAGCTTCATTTATCAAACGCCGAAATACTAACAACATGCTGAGAAGTGTGTTGTGATCTGGAGACACAATGCAGAATAAACAATCTCTGACTTCAAGGAGCTTAACTTTTATCACAGAGTAAGTGGAAATGCATTTGGCACCCAAGGGAACAGCTAACCAAGTGCTAGATGTAAGAAGGCATTCAGAAGAGGAGATACGTTAAACTACTATGGAAAGGTACAAAGGTTAAATAGGATTAAACAGAAATGGAATAACAAAGAAAATCTCATGGAGGAAATTGCAAGTACAAAAACCTGGTATTGAGACAGTTCTCTCAGCAGCATTAGATTCTGTTTTCTGTCCTGGCTCCTGCCTGGTTTCTTCTCAGTCTTCTTGGTCCTGAGTTCCCTCTCCTTCTCTTTCCTCACTTTCTCACTAGCGGTGTTTTAACTAACAAATATCTTGAGACCTGAGCTGCCAGTCAGTGAGTCCTGTTCACCAGCTGAGGTCTGTGTCCTCCATCAATTTTCTGGATCCCCTGGTGCCTTCCAGCATCTCTGCTGCCACCAGCAGGCTGACGGCTCCTGTGGCAGCCATACCCCCCTTGGAGGTCTCAGTCTCAGCCTAGAGATGCTTCTAGATTTTGAAAATTCGTTCCTTGTTCACTCTCCATTGGCTGTAGAGAAAGTAGTTGCCCTCTGCAGTTCCTATTTCTGTACCCCTGAGAATACTCTTAGAATCTCTGTTAGCACTTCACCAATTCATTGCTTCGCAATTGCTGATGCTAAACATTTCTGTTAAAATAACCGATGTTGTTTTTTGTCTCCTGATTGGACCTTGGTTGATTTTTTTTTTTAATGTTTATTTATTTTTGAGACAGAGAGAGACAGAGCATGAACGGGGGAGGGTCAGAGAGAGGGAGACACAGAATCAGAAGCAGGCTCCAGGCTCTGAGCCATCAGCCCAGAGCCCGACGCAGGGCTCGAACTCACGGACCACGAGATCGTGACCTGAGCTGAAGTCGGACGCCCAACCGACTGAGCCACCCAGGCGCCCCGGACCTTGGTTGATTTAACGAGGCAGTGGGGGAAGTTGGGAAGGACTGCACAAAAAGCACAAACCAAAATATAAAAGAATTAAATAATGTGACTTCATGAAAATGAAAGACTTTGCTCCTTGAAACACACCATGAAGAAAATGAAAAGACAGTCAGTGGAGTGGGAAATATTTGCAATACATACCTCTGACAGAAAAAAAAAAAAAAGAAAAGAAAAGAAAATCTCTTGTATACAGAATATAATAAAGTATCTCAAAAATAAGAAGATGGCGTTAGTTTGCTTGGGCCACCATAACAAAATACCACCGACTGGGTGGCTTAAACAACAGAAATTTCTTAAAGTTTTGGGGACTGGAATTCCAAGACCCAGGTGTCGGCAAGTTTAATTTCTTCGAGGCCTCTCTCCTTGGCTTGCAGATGGTACCTTCTCTGTGTCCTCAGCCTGTCTTTCCTCCCTGTGCACATGTCTGTGTTCAAATCTGCTCTTCTTTCTTTTTAAAAGTATTTTTTAATGTTTATTTATGAGAGAGAGAGAGAGAGAGAGAGAGAGAGAGAGAACGAGAGAGAGGGAGGCACAGAATCCAAAGCAGGCTCCAGGCTCTCAGCTGTCAGTACAGAGCCTGATGCGGGGCTTGAAATCACAACTGTGAGATCATGACCTGAGCTGAAGTCGGATGCTTAACCGAGTGAGCCATCCGGGTGCCCCAAATCTTTTCTTCTTTTAAAGACCACTGAGACACTTGCAGATGGTTTGTATGGCCAGTGCATTCTGTCCATTGCAATAGTCCCTTTTCTCTGATTGCAAGAATCCTTTTAAATACAGTCTCTCCTTAGCTATGTCCAGATTTGTGTCTATTTGGCATTTCTTTCCTGCCTACTGTGGTCAGCAGCGGGGCAGTCTAGTAGGAACATGCCAATTGCAAGCTGATAAGGAATGTGTTTTCCAGGGCCTGTTACATAATTTTTGGGGACGACTGCAAATGAAAATGCAGGATACCTTGTTCAAACAAACAGGGGACAAATACCATTAAAGATACTAATACATGTTTTGTCTCTTCTTCAAACTGTCTCCCTCAACTTATCATGTCTTTTATTATTTCATGTCATTTTAAATAAAGAAAAAATTAAAATTAAAAAAATGTTTGTTTATTTATTTAGTTTTGAGAAAGAGAGAGCACAAGCAGGGAGGGGCAGAGAGAGAGAGAGAGGGAGACACAGAATCCACAGCAGACTCCAGGCTCGAGGTGTCAGCACAGAGCCCGACACGGGGCTTGAACCCACGAACTGTGAGATCATAACCTGGGCAGAAGTCAGATGCTTAACTGACTGTGCTACCCAGGCATCCCAGAAAAAATAAAAATTTTAATTATTGACGTGAGCTTTACCATTCATCTCTATATTGCGCAATACCAGTTTAAATGCAAATGTAGAAGCTTTTTTTCCTTCTTAGCTTGTATGTGCATATGCATTTTGTTCTTACTAGAAGAGTGGAAATGCTGCATAAAACGAACTCAACTCTTTTTGCACTTATTTATACATGCACAGCTTACATTCCAGCTTCCTGATGAATAAGGATGGACTAAAGGCAAAAGGAGCTATGTGCTCTCCTATATCTCCCTCTCCTCCTGTGTCATCATTTTTGGCATAAATTGTTCGCTAATATCAGGAAGTTATGTGAATAAGGAAAGATATGGTAGCGTTCCTTGGTCCGGTTGCCTAGAACACCATTGTCTTCTTTCTGCATTCAAAGCGAGTTCTTGTTTGAATGAAAAGTGGCTTCTTGGGATGTGTTAGGCCTCCACCCACCCTGCCCCACCCAATCATAGACCCAACATGCTTACCTTTGTTCTGGCTTTGAGTCTAGATGAAATTACATCTCCTCCACTGTCACCACCAGCCTAGGGCAAGCTGTGGTCTCTGATCACTTGGACTGAAGTAATCTACTGACTAGTCTTTCTGTATCCATTCTTGTTCCCATAATCCATTTTACACGCTGCAGCCAGAGCCATCTTCTCAACACATTTGATTATGTTATTCCCCCGTTAAAAAGCCCTTTAATACTTTGAGAATGATGACAAATATGATCCACAGACTCCTATAAATTTTGCTTTTACATTTTCTTCTGGTTTCAGTCTGCAGCGTGCTCCCTATGAATGCTCCATTCCTGACTAGTGGCCTTGCAGTTCCTTGATCAGCCCATTTCTTTTGATCTTTTCCTAGAGAACTCTTCCCCATCTGTACTCCATCCCCTCCTTCAACTAATTAAAGCCCACTCATCCTTCAAATTAACGTTCCAATGTCCCTTCTTCAAGGAAGCTGTCTCTTCTCTCTGGCAAATTCTAATCTTATAATTATTTTTTCATAGAACCATCTGCCTCTCCTTTGCAGCACTCAAAACAGTTGCAATTTTATATTTATTTTTATGGTTATTTTATTCCTATCTATATTTTCTGGAGTATAAATGAAGGAAAGAGAAGAAACCCCTTTTCTGCATATCTTTTTTGGTTTGTTTTCATAACATCTATCAGTAGGTGGTGATTGTTTACTCATGAGATAACCTGAATAATGAGTCTTCCATAAAGACCTTATCTGTTTTGTTTACTGTTATTCTGCCCACCCTGCCTGTACCTAGAAGCTTTCCTGATACATAGTAAAGAGCTTAACAATTAATCATTGGATGAACAATAGCAAAAATGATCAGACTTTCCTTTTGAAATTCCAAAGAATTGCTGATTCCAATGAGTGCTTAAATAGGATTGCAGATAATCCTACTGTCCTGACATCTGAACATCTGAACACTCCTACCTTTTTCCTTTGCTTGCAATTTTACTTTAGTCTCTTTCAAAATCTCAGTTGCAGAATGGGTATAATCCTCTGGTCCTTTGTGGTGAGGAATTTGAAGGATTCACTGTATCTTGCTTTATTGCATTATTGTGTTCATCAGCGTCTCTGTCTTTTTGTCCACTCACCTGTGGGCCCCTTCCTTTTGTGTCTGTCGCTGATGTGGTCTTTGTTGATAGCCTCTCCTTTTTTTCGTTTTTGGCCAGTCTCATAGTGTTCTCAACATCTGTTATGATTTAGAGGGACTCTGCCTGGAAATAGAAGTTCTTTCCAGACCGTGATATAAATTTCTAGTGAAAGCAAATGAATGAATATATAGCAAGAAACAACATTTCACAAGGAAGTTGACCGGGAAGTGGACTGTTGTAGTAAAAAGAGGCATTTGCCTGTTATTCCGTCCCAGTAGCCTGATCACCCTGACCTGATCGGGGCTTTGCATCACATTGTGTGGTTTGCTGCTCTATCCTCAGCAGACTGTGTGGATTACGGTATGTACATTGGCACTTGTTATACAGCAAGTGCAAACAGCTGGGTTTCTTGCCGTTCATCCAGTGCCAAGATATTATTCCTCATAAGACCCTTTAACTGCTTTTGCAGTTAGTAACATCAGTGACTGGGAAATCAAACATTTTATCTAGTGGTTTGTTAACCGAATGCTATTTTCCAGATGTTTTCTAGAGCTGTTCTTCAGATGTTGATTTGTGGTGGCGTTGATATTTTCTTTCTGTAGCATTTTATTATTTTTGAGCAGTGATATTTAATTTAGTTAGGGGAAATGTCTTTTCCAAACTCTTTGTTTCTGATGACACACAGTTATTTTGTGCCTCATGTTAATCCCACAAACTACAGGACTTGGCCCGATTATAGACAGGACTAGACAATAGAAGCGTTAGAAGAGCTGCTGTACCAGACTTTTACTTCTGTCGAAGCTACCAGAGACACTGACAGATTATAGGCGTAGGGAATTTTAGGGCCGGGGGGATTATTTATGAAGATCCCCTCTTTATTCACAAAACGTAACTGGAACTCACAGACGCTAACTGATTTCGCCCTGGGCCACACAACTTGTTGTAAGATCAGAACTGGAACTTAGGTCTCCTAGATACAGGGGAGGGGAAACCTTTTTCCTATGCTTCTCACCTGGAGGCACATAGGTGGATTTGTTTGCCCCGTTCAGTGGCCGAGGGCTGCATTCACTGGCAAAGAGGTTTCCTGACAACATTTTGAAGAGATGGGACAAACTCCCACTGCCAGTCCACAGGAAACATCACTTTTTCCCATTGGCACACTGCTGGCTCTCTCTTCTTACAGGCTTGCACCGAGGTATCACCCAGATGGAATTACTCTCGTGCAAAGCCATTTTGCCAGGAATCGTTTCTATGACTCTACTCCAATCCCTCCTTTCTCTCCACAAGCTCTCTCCCACCACACAAACCCACCAAGGGCCTCTTAAAGCTTTGTGATCATCTGTTTCTCCATCCATAGTGAGAGAGGAAGGGAAAAGAATCAGTTCAGTATGCTGTGGGGCAGAAAAGTTTTGAGAGTTTGACAGCAGTTTATAAATAAGTCGGGGTAGTTGTTGCAGACAATGGGAATATATATGGGAAACAGCATCGTAAAAAAATGTATTCATTGAGAATGAAGGATGACAGCATACAGTCCAAACCCCCAAAAGCTTAACAGAAATTCTAATAAAACTGTAGGTAAGCTTACATTATATTACACAAGTTTTTAAACTCTGGATCTGGGCCGAAAACATCACCTGCTTTAGGTCTTCAAATAGACACTTGAGCTACAGAATAATACAATTGACCAGCAAACCACTGTCAGATTTGGTTGTAATCTATAGACTGTCAACTTGGGGGTAACTGGTAAAGTAATTTTTGGTCTCTTTTTGTCTGTTTTAATTCGTGATATTTCTCTGCAGCTCGCTTTACAAGAGAAATTGAAACACAGCTGCTGCCCTGTAAATCCACAAAGTGGAATAAGCAGTGTCCAGTGAAAGAACAAGTCTCCCAGAATAGCTCCTCTAACAATCCTGCTTGCTTCCCTTACTGGAATCCTTCCTTGTGGGCTCAATGATGATTCATGCGTGGAAGGCAGTGGAACTTGATTCAAAGGCACAGTAGGACAGAAAGGATGCCATACCTTGCTGTTAGGAATTGGAACTGATGCATCAACAAAAGCAGAGAAGTCCTGGAATACCAGCTACAAAATCAGAGTCAAAACTCACCCCTTTGGGAATATACCTGATGACTCTTATTTGACTCTTATTTGTCAACTCTTTTACTATTTGTTGTTCTTTAAGCATGTATGAATTTAGCATGCTACTAAATTTGTTCATACTCTTGTCTTGTAACATCCACCAGCCCGGAACACAAATATGGTCAGCAGACTGGGGCTGTCCAGGCTGGCATCACCTGTAAGGCGCTCCTCTCCCCTGGCAGGTCAGACTTCACTGCACTGCTGTACAAGGACCTCCTGTCCCAAATGCCTGACTCACCAGCCCTAGCTCCTCCACGTTCTCCCTCCTCCCCTTTGGCTTTCAACATTAACGCCTCTCCAGGGTTTGGGTCCTCACTCTACTCCTTCAGCTCAATGCTTAAATATACTCTCTTGGGTTTTGAGTTTATTTTTCCCCTCAGCCACATTTTCATCACTCCTCTCTGTCTTGAAGCATTCACAGACAATGTCAGGGTAACCATGCCCTTCCATGCTTGGCTTCACTCTTGAGATTTAATAGACCATATCCTGCCCTTTGGGACAGTTTCATTCCAGTGAGATCCAGGTATGTTAAAGAAGTGGTGATACACACACACACACACACACACACACATATGTGTATACACACACACACACACACATATATATATACATATATGTATGTGTATATATATATACATATATATGTGTGTGTATATATATGTGTGTGTGTGAGTATATATATATATATATATCTGTGCTGACAGATATATATATATACATATATATGTGTGTATGTATATATACACCCTATGTATATATACCCTATGTATATATATATCTGTCAGCACAGATCCCTATGCAGGGCTCAATCTCGTGAACTGAGAGATCATGACCTGAACCGAATCAAGAGTTTGATGCTTAACCAATTGAGCCACCCAAGTGCCCCAAGTGGTGGTATATTTTTAAAGTGATACTTTATTTTATTTTATTTATTTTATTTTATTTTTGAGTAACCTCTACACCCAAGGTGGGGCTCAAAGTCACCATCCTCAGATCCAGAGTGGCATGCTCTATCAACTGAGCCAGCCAGATGCCCTCAAAGTGATATATATTTTGTTTTATTCAAGGTGGTTGAAATAAAGAGCGATGTAAAGGTAGATGTGTAAAGAAATGTTAAGGAAGAATGAGAGGGTGAGTAAACTCACCTGTTCGTATTGTTTAGCTATTAAAAAAAAAAAAATTCATTCCCTAAAGTGTTCCAAAGGAATATGATTCGATGGTATTAACATGTAGTTGTATTAAAATGTTCTGTATTCATTTGTATGTATATTTGATTTGGTGTGTATATTTGATTTATCTGATGTATATTTGATTTATTTGATTCATTTGGTATGTGTATTAAACTCTCAGCTTCTTAAGGGCAGAGACTGAATTTTCATTTCTCTTATTTCCCTTGCTGAATAGGCACTCAGTTTTTTAAGTGACAAACTGACAGATTCATTAAATCAAGGCCTGTATGTCAGGAAGTGTGAGCCGTTGATCTGTGTACAGATGTCACCACCCTTTTAGAAGACAATTCCTGAGGATGACAGACTTGATAAATCACACTGTGTGAGCATTATTCCCTCTGCCTCCCCACTCAACCCCAAAATGTTGACATTTTTATTCAGATGAAATCCCATTAAAATGAATATCGAGGAATGACTTTATCAAGAGAACAAAAATGGGGACCTTTGCCCAGTAAAAGTGGTGCGGTGTGTGTGGGGGGGGGGGCAGGGCGTGGGCACAAGGTTGGGAAACAATTGGAGTGGCAATGTCATGAAAAGGGCAATATTTAGCCTGAGGGGCCCATGGGAGCAAGAGGCGGCTGTCGTTGGCAGGACACTTACCCCTTCCCTCTTGCATTGCTTTGTGACTTTGGAAGGAATGCAGAAAGAGGCCTTACCACTACCCTTCCCCTCTCTCTGTACCACTGTGTTCTCACTGTCTCCCCTCTGGTTCAGACTGTTACCATCTTGGATCTGGATTATTGTTAATAGTCTCCTAATTTGTTTTTCTGCTTCGAATTCTCCTTCCTCAAACCCATCCAATATGTCCTGATCAGATTAATCTCCCCGGAGCATCCAGCTGATTGTGCCAATTGTTTAGTTGTAATGTTCAGGCACGTTGATTTCAATTACCCTTCTTTCTTCGGTTCAATATTCCATGACATCCACAGTCCCGCTCTAACCTAGGTGTTCTTCTGATCACCTAACTCTTCCTGCATGTTCCTTCCATGAACACTTTTCCTCCAACACGCCCAAGGCTTCTGCCTCGAAGTTCTACCATAGCTGGTTGTCCTTTACTGCCGTGTCTTATATCTAGAACTTTCCCGTATTTCACGACCTAGTTTAAAAGCTGCTTTGTCCATGAAATGTTCCCTGAACATCCCTCTAGAAGTGTTATCTGCCACCTTTGTTTTTTCACTGCATGTTGTGTCTTCATATTTCTTGAGATACCTACCATTTTCTACCTTTTGTCGTTTGTATTTGTGTTCCTGAACTGAGTGGTTGAGTGCTCTGGGTCAGACAGCTTAGATTTTAATTTTAGGTCTGGTCACTTATGGGATCTTGGTTATTACCCTTTTTAAGTCTTGCGTTCTTCATTGGGAAATTGATAGTAATCATAATTATTTAATAGGGTTTTTTTTTTGATGAGGATTAAATGAGATAATGAATGTAATACACTTAACTCAGTGCTTGACACATAGTAAATGGTCAAAGAATTGTGTTATTTTGTTTTTTATTATTGTTGTTTTAATTTCCTTTCTAGGCTCTAACTTCGTTGAGAGTTAAATCTCTCTATATAGCAGAGATCAGCAAACTTTTCTTGTGAAAGGCCAAACAGTCAATATTTTAGGCTTGGCAAGCAACATATATCTCTGTCACATATTGTGAAATAATAGAAAAAATATATATTGGTTTCTGCCCCTGGTTTCGGGCACAGAGCAACTGAATCCCTTGTAGTTTTCCTAAGCGATAAGAGCACTGAGAGCATCTTTTGTTGTAAGTTTGATCTTTGATCTCAGTTCCTGACACAGGGGTCCTGAAACCTTTACAATTTTCTGGGTGATAGGAGTGTGTTTTGTTCTAATGAGGCAACTCTGGGCAGTCTCCTGGATGGGGACTGGTCACCAAAAAGACCAAGCCATGATGAGAAGCTTAGAGTTTTCAGCCCAACCTCTCCTTCTCCAGAGAGGGGAGAGGAGCTGAAAATGAAGTTAATACTCGATCATGCCTACGACAGGAAACCTCCATAAAATCCTAATAGTATGGGGTTTGGATTGCTTTCAGGTTGGTGAACACATCCACATACCCCAACCACACAGAAACAAACTCCTGTGCTGGGGATCCTCCCCAGACCTCCCCCTATGTATCTCTTCATCTGGCTGTTCACCTGTGCCTTTTATCACATCCTTTAATAAGTGGGTAAACGTGTTTCCCCCGAGTTCTGTGAACTGCTCTAGCAAAGTAATCAAACCCAATGAGGGGGTTGTGGTTTGGCTCCAATTTGTAGTCAAGTTGGACACAGGTTGTGGGTAACCTGGGGACCTACAGCATGCAACTGGCATCTGAAGTGGGGGGCAGTCTCACGGGCTCTTGACCTGTAGGATGTGAAGCTATCTCCAGGTAAAAAGTGTCAGAATTGAATGACCCCATAGGACACCCATCTGGTTTCAGAGGCCTGCTTAGTAGGGAACTTCCCTACTTCCATATCTGGTTGTGAATGTGGTCATAGTATAAGAGTAAAGGAGACTTATAAGAGGGAAAAACTGAGTTTTTCCTAAGACACACATTCTTTTCTTTTACAAAAATCTCTGAAAATGCAAAATTCATCCCCAGCTCACACGCTGTATAAAACCTCAATTTGCTGACCCCAGCTAAATAGCCTACAGAGCTCACATCAGTGATTCGTGGATATAAAAGTTAACTGAAGAATGTTGCCTCATTGAGTGATGATGACCTGATTGAGTTCTATAGGAGTGCCTCTATGCTTTTTTACCTTTTGCAAATGACTCTATTTTTCTCCCTTCCACCCTGCACCATTTGAAGTCCTGACTCTTTTCATGTGTCAGACCTAGGAACAAGTTGGATGAAGGCCCCCTAAAGTGTGGAGGCAGGGTGAGTTGCCTCTCCTACACAGCTGCGCCTCTCTGGGTCTCTAATACAATCCAGCAGGGGAGCTGTGTGCATGAGGTTAAATTATACTGGGGAGAAAAGTGGTAAGAGTATTGGAACAATGTTAAATGTTGTATTATTGCAATTAGATGGCAGCTATTTATGTTTCTCCATGAATGTGTAAAATCCTCTCTCCCATGCTGGTTTTAATTGAATGTCTGGCAAATCCAACTTTACTGTGACAAAAGAAAATGAGAATGTTGGTATTAGCATACCTTTCCCCCTTATTAACTACGTACATATCAACACCTGGGATCATGTGCATTATTTTCTCCCTTGTGCCTTGGTTTTATCACAACAACCTCAATTACCTCTATTAAGCATCTTTCCATAGATATACAGGAATGTGAGTGAGAATAAATGGCTTAAATGAGAATTTTTACTACTGGCAATTTGGATGTTGGCTCTCTTTTCCTTATAAAGTCTATTTTAGAAAAGAATTGACATGGGGCACCTACGTGGCTCAGTCAGTTAAGCCTCCGACTTCAGCTCAGGGCATGATCTTGCAGTTTGTGAGTTTGAGCCCTGTGTGGGGCTCTGTGCTGACAGCTCAGAGCCTGGAGCCTGCCTCGGATTCTGTGTCTCCCTCTCTCTCTGCCCCCCGCCTCCTGCTCACACTCTGTCTCTCTCCTCTCACAAAAAAACCCCCAAACCATTAAAAAATTTAGAAAAGAATTGATACGACACATTAAATTTGAAGCCCTGACTGTATGTGTATCTTCACATGTTTGAAATGCTTCTCTTTAATTACTCCATAATTGTGAGGCTTATTATCATTCTTTTTATTATGTAAACTCTATGAATTCACTTATGGGCTGACCAGAGCAATATTCAGAAATATAATCATCAGTAATATCTATACACATTGCATTTCTTAGCCAATTTCATACCTTGAAAGGTAATAAAGTGATTCTTCTTAGAGTACAAAAATGTCCACTAGGTGCTGCTGCTGTGCACCGAATTAGCTAAAAGAGCCTAAAGAAATACATAATATTAATAATTCCACCCACAAATTCCTTATCATAATCGCTTAAGCAATTATTATTGGTAAGGCAAGTAAGAAAATAAATAGTACATAACTTGTTTCTATATAACTTTGAAGACACTGTTATTTGCAACTTGTGTTTCATACATGGAAAGGAAATGTCTTAGGAGAAAAGCTAAAAAAAGTCAATACTAATTTTTCTTTTTCAATAAAGCAACAAAAGCAATATAGAAAAAGAGAAATTTGAGAGAATGCAAAAAATCAGAGATAAAGTATATATATAGACTTCAGACAATGCTATGCTTTTAATATAGAAAAACTTTTGGTTAATATAACAATTATTAATCTAGAAATCTAATACAATTCTGTAGCAATCAAGCTAAGTCTTGAAAGGTAAAACCTTAATTTTGATTCTGGTCCAAATTCAATACTTATTCATTTTATTTCCAGGCTTAAGAAGTGATAGTTGCCAAAATATAAACATCAACGGTAAATTTTACGAACTATGCCTTCATTTATCTTTTAGGATTGAGATGGTGAAAGTTCTGTGGTGGTGTTGGTTATGGGAATACCCAAGACTAGTTTAAGAAGGTTAGGGGGTTGGGATGCCTGTGTGGCTCAGTCAGTTAAGCGTCTGGCTCAGCGCATGAGCTCACGGTCTGTGGGTTCAGGCCCTACGTTGGGCTCTGTGCTGACAGCTCAGAGCCTGGAGCCTGCTTCGGATTCTGTGTCTCCCTCTGTCTCTGCCCCTCCCCACTCACGCTGTCTCTCTCTCTCTGTCTCAAAAATAAATAATAAGCACTAAAAAATAATTTAAAAAAACAACAACAACCAGGCTAGCTAGGGGGCAATAAGAGTTTGCCTTCTGTTATACTCACTAGTCTAATCACTGCAGTCGTTGAGGAGAGGAAAAGTTGAAACAATGTGGAATATTTCTCTCTTACCATTAGTTTCCATTTTGTGCAACTTATGGGGAAGGAGAGTTGACCAAACTGCAGACTGTGCACCTTTCCCCTCCTAAGCAGCGAGGCCCACAATGAGAGCATTACTGCCGCTTCGGTACTTTCCCTCTTATGGAACAAATTTGCAAGGTCTGCGGCAGTGATTCATAGTTCAGGAAAGACACACCTTCCAGAAGCAAAGATGAAGAAAGAAGGATATTCTATGTTTAGTCTTTGCTATTTTTACCCTTCTGGTTTTCAGTGAAATTGTGACTTACAATCGTTTGGTTATGGTGACCCATTAATTCATGAAACAGAAGCTTCATTTGAGTCAATGGCTTCTTTTTTCAAACTTAAAAAGAAAATGAATCTATATGTTCTTGTCCTTTCTCTATAGTATGTTCTGTTATTTTACTAACTCAAAGTCTATCCAATAATTCTGGACTCATCTTGAATAAAAATTCAGTGTTTCACATGAATAGCTAAATAATGATTAGTGGTTTAATTAAAAATAAACAAACATAAGGACCAAATTAGTTTTTTTTCCCGGTCCTTTTTTATAATACGCACCAAAAATTGCTGTTGTACTTAGGCAGTATTTTTAAGATAGAAGCTGACCTTACTGGTACTGAAATATTTGAACCTTATGGTTGTGTCATATGGCAGGGACCTTGTGCCTTATAAAAAAATATCATTTATATATTTAGTCACACATAACTTCTTATTTTTTTAACATCTGCCTCTTCCATTGGACTATAAAAACCCCAAGGGCTTATTTTGTATAAAGAGTGTCTATACAAATAGGTGCTTAAAATATTTTGTAGGCTGAAAAACATTTTTGTTTTGTAAAATAAACTAAAAAATGTATTAAAAAAGATAAGCGTTTCTGAATTAAACAAATGAAATATCAGCCAGGGAGCATTTGGTTCCAGACTACCATAATAAAGTGAATATCTCAATAAGGCAAGTCAAATGAATTTTTTGGTTTCCCAGTGTATAAAAAGTTACATTTATACTATACTGTATAGGAACATGCCTTCCTCACTAAGCTTAATCATTTCTAGTTGTTTTTAAAAAAAAATTTTTTTTAACGTTTATTTATTTTTGAGACAGAGAGAGACAGAGCATGAACAGGGGAGGGTCAGAGAGAGGGAGACACAGAATCTGAAACAGGCTCCAGGCTCTGAGCTGTCAGCACAGAGCCCGATGCGGGGCTCGAACTCACGGACCACGAGATCATGATCTGAGCCACAGTCGGCCGCTTAATAGACTGAGCCACCCAGGCACCCCAACATTTCTAGTTTTTGAGTTAAGGTGGGAGACATGTGACTTCCTTTCACTTGAACACATACAAGCACTGTAGGGCTATTAATTGGCCTGATTTCAAGATTGTTGTGTCTCTGAGAATAGGGAGGCCTGAGGAGAGGGACAGAGGGAGGGAATGGCTGCTATGTAGAGTAGTCAGAACAAACACAGTATTTATCAAGTTCACTGTCTTATATGGGTGTGGTTTGTGATGCCTGCAAACAATTACAATAGTTACATCAAAGATCACATCGTAACAAATGCAATAATAATGAAAAAGTTTGAATATTTTGAGGGGCGCCTGAGTGGCTCAGTCAGTTAAGTGTCAGACTCTTGGTTTTGGCTGAGGTCATGATCTCGCGGTTTCGTGAGCTCAGGCTCCGTGTGGAACTTGTAGCCTGCTTGGGATCTCTTTCTCTCGCTCTCTCTCTCTGCCCCTCCCCAAACCGTGCTGTCTCTATCTCTCAAAAAATAAATAAATAAACTTAAAAAAAAGAAAAAGTTTGAACTATTTTGAGAATTACTAAAATGTGACCCAGAGACACAAAGTGAACAAATGCTGTTGGAAAAATGGCACCAATAGAGTTGCTCGACGTAAGGTTGCTACAAATCCTCAATTTGTTAAAAAGCTCAATTATCTGAAAAGTGCAGTAAAGCAAAGTGCAATAAAATGAGGCACGTCTGTACAGTTTTCAGCACCTTGTTTCTTGACTCTGCTCTTTCATAATTAGTGTAACACTTGGATAACAAGACAGCTGCTTAATACTTTCTGGTTTCATCCCTGGCCTCCAGTTATGTTAGATATGCCAAGTCCATAAAAACACCAAGTGATTTAATTAATTCCAGTAAGTATTTATTGCACACTTCTTGTGCTCGGTTTTGTGCTATATTCTATTCATGCCATCATGTTTATTCCTTTGCACCTTTATTAATGGTGATCTTTCTACCTTGAATGCTTTTCCCTTTCTTTTTCATTTATATAACTGCTTATTCCATAAGACATATCTCGGGCATCACCGACCCCATAAAACCTTTCTTGAACCATAATATGACTGAGGTTCCAGAGGATCTTATATATGGCTCTACTTATAGAACTTAGAACATTTTATTTTAGTATTAAACATTATATATCCATAACCCCCACTAGACTATGATGCTCCACAGAGTAAAGCAATCAGAAGCAATCTGAAGAGAACTAGCACTTATTTCCATTATCAAATATATGAACTTACCTGTATCTGCACCCTAACACTCTGTCTTACTTCCTAATACAGTGCATAGACTGCCATTGATTCATCTGAGGCCAAGATCTACTTGGGCATTTCCATTGCCCCTGATTTAGAGTTTGTCTAGGTATAGAATTCTAGTCTGGAAATAAATTTCATTTAGAATTTTAAAAGCATTGCTTCACTGTCTTTTTGTTTCTAGTGTTGCTGAGAAATCCAAACCATTTCTATGATTCCTTTAAATATCTACAAAGAGAGAGTAATGTAATGATTCCCCACATACTTACCGCGTTGCTTCCATAGTTATGAATTCCTAGCCAATAATGTTGCATCTATAGCTCACCCTCCGCTTCCTAGTCAACTTTCAATTATTTTAAATAAAACTCCAGACATCACACTGTCTCACGTGTGAATATTCAGTAATTATCTCTGACAGAGATAAAGGATCGTATTCCTGATCCTTGATATATAATTTGTTTTATTCTCACTGAAAGATTTTAGGAAATTACTTTTCTTCCAAGAGCTCTAAAATTTTACAGTAATGTGCCAATGATTGCCCTCTATATCCGTAATTTCATGTCCTTCCATTCTAAGAAATGTTCTCAGATTGTTTCATTGATGACTTCTTTCCCTCGTTACTCAGATGCTAAGCTTTCTGGAATGGTGTTATAACTTTCTTTTCTTTCTGTTTTTCATTTCTTTGACTTTTTGTTCTGCTAAGAGATTTTCTCAACTTCATCTACCCATCTATCAATGTTTTCATTTCTGCTATTGTATTTTTTTATTTAAATTAAAAAAAAAATTTTAGAGAGCGAGAGAGTGCAAGCAGGTGAGGGGGCAGAGGCAGAGAGAGAAAGAGAGAGAGCGAGAGGGAGAGAGAGAACCTTAAGCAGGCTCCACACTTAATGCAGAGACTGACATGGGGCTTGTTCTCACAACCTTGGGATAATGCATGGCCTGAGCCAAAATCAAGAGTCGGGCCCTTGGGGCACCTGGGTGGCTCGGTCGGTTGAGTGATGACTTTGGCTCAGGTCATGATCTCACAGTTTGTGAGTTTGAGCCCCACGTTGGGCTCTGTGCTCACAGATCAGAGCCTGGCGCCTGCTTTGGATTCTGTGTCTCCCTCTCTTTCTGCCCCTCTCCCAGTTGTGCTCTGTCTCTCTCTCAAAAATAAAATGAAAAAACATTAAAAAAATTAAAAACAAAAGAATCGGGCACTCAACCAACTAAGCCACCAGGGTACCCCTCTGCTATTGTATTTTTAATGTTTTAGGGCTCTTTTCTGTGTTCTATGTGTTTACTTTTCTTTTCTTTTTTTTTGCATCTTATTTTTGTTTCATAAATACAGCATATTCTCTTTCTCTTTTTCTTTTAAATAACTTGATGTATTTTTCTAAGTTTTTCTCTCCTCCTCAGTTGCCTTCTTTCTCCCCCCACTGCTTGCTTATTTTA
This sequence comes from Neofelis nebulosa, assembly GCF_028018385.1. Classification (NCBI taxonomy): domain Eukaryota; kingdom Metazoa; phylum Chordata; class Mammalia; order Carnivora; family Felidae; genus Neofelis; species Neofelis nebulosa. Next base: position 115,263,054 of record NC_080784.1, read on the forward strand.
GTTTTCATTTTCTGTGGTAGAGGCTTTCTTCATTAGGTTTGTAATCGGTTGGCTCTCTGCTCATGATCAAGAAAGTGTGAGCCTAAAAAACGGATACACACACTGAGCCTGTGGGAAGAACTTTTCAACTTTGTATTTCAGTGACTCAGAACTTGGAGGGGGGTGCGGCATTTCCAGGGGAAACTCTGAGGTGGGTGTCTTAGAGTCTTGCTCTTAGGAAGGTCAGATTGTGGGGAAAAGAGTTTGTCAGTTTCTTTTCTGGCTGTCAGCATGTTGGGGTGGTGTTGGGGAAGAAAGTGAGGGGTGTCTGCATTCAGCAATTCACTAGACATATGGTCTCATGGCATCCCTTCTCTGTTTTGTCTAGGTTGGAGTAAGAGACCCGAGATCTTACTGTTTCTCAAACAGCTTTTACCCACACCTTCTGTACCATTCCGATTTTAGTATATGTGCTGCCAAAGCGAGCACTACCCACATAGGGACTCTCACGCTGTGTTTCAGATTTTTCTGGTGTTGCCAATTTCTGATCCTTCTGAGACTATGGTGCCAATGATGTTGATTTTGAACCTTCCTTGCTGCCAGCTTGGGATTTAGGTTTCTTGGGGATGCTAGAGCAATTTTCTCGCGTTATGTCTTCCAACTTCTAAAATGTTATTGCTGTTTCTTCTACTGTTTTCCCCACACTTGTTGGTTTAGATATTAAACGTAACTCATTTATTATAATTATAATTTTGTGGAATTTAGGGAGGGAGAAAAGTAGATGTGTGTATTCACATAATCTTAACCTGGAAGAACCCCTCACCTCTTTTTTTTTTTTTTTAAATCTGAAAATCCTACAACCATTGTTTCATACAAAAGTGAAGCCTGTTATAGGGACTCTCACGCTGTGTTTCAGATTTTTCTGGTGTTGCCAATTTCTGATCCTTCTGAGACTATGGTGCCAATGATGTTGATTTTGAACCTTCCTTGCTGCCAGCTTGGGATTTAGGTTTCTTGGGGATGCTAGAGCAATTTTCTCGCGTTATGTCTTCCAACTTCTAAAATGTTATTGCTGTTTCTTCTACTGTTTTCCCCACACTTGTTGGTTTAGATATTAAACGTAACTCATTTATTATAATTATAATTTTGTGGAATTTAGGGAGGGAGAAAAGTAGATGTGTGTATTCACATAATCTTAACCTGGAAGAACCCCTCACCTCTTTTTTTTTTTTTTTAAATCTGAAAATCCTACAACCATTGTTTCATACAAAAGTGAAGCCTGTTCCTTGTAGTGGCTTATCAGTAGGATTTCAGAGTGTGCACCAAGGCCTCTGTACTCCTTGGATTTGCAGTGACTAGACTCAGCTACCAGCAAGATCTGATCATACTAGATTAAGACATCTTTGATCTCTTGAAGCCTCATCCACATATTTCTGGTAGTGGGCCACCTGGGCTTTGCAGATGCCCTAGAGGATTGCATAAACATGGGCCACAGTACCCACACTTTAAATGGATAAATTGTATCATATGTAAGTTTTATCTCAATAAAGCTTCTTTTTTTTTAATAGTTCAATGAACTCCTGTATATCCTTTTCTCAGTTTCACCAATTGTTTACATTTTGCTCCAGTTGCTTTGTCATATTCTCTCTCTAAATGTACATGTATGTGAGTCTATCTATCTATCTAACTATCTATATCTATATCTATCTGTCTATCTATCTATGTATATATATCTAAATATATAGATTATATATATATACCTTTTCTGAGCCCATTTGAGGATCATTTGGGATGATTGTGGAATACTACTCAGCAATAAAAGCATGAACTATTGGTACACACAACATGAATGAATGTCATAATACTTATGCAGAGTGAAAGAAACTAGATTAATAAAAGTATATATTGTATATCTCCACTTACATAAAATGGTGGGAAATGCAAATCAATCAATAGTGGTATAGAACACATAACTGCTGTTGTCTGGGAGATGAGATGGGAGGCTGAGGGGGCAAGAGAAAAGGATTACAATGGGGCACAAGAAACCTTTTGGGGGTGAGGAATATGTTCTTTATCTTGATTGTGGTGATAATTTCGTGAGTATATACATAGGTAAAAATTTACCAAACTGTATACTTTAAATGTATATCGTTTATTGCAGGTTAATTGTTCCTCAATTAAAGCCATTAGAAATGTTTCGGGGCACCTGGGTGGCTCAGTTGGTTAAGCATCCTGACTTTGGCTCAGGTCATGATCTCACGGTCCCTGAGTTCGAGCCCTGCGTCAGGCTCTGTGCTGACAGCTCGGAGCCTGGAGCCTGCTTCAGGTTCTGTGTCCCCCTCTCTCTGCCCCTCCCCCATTCATTCTCTGTCTCTCTCTGTCTCAAAAATAAATAAATATTAAAAATAATTTAAAAACGTTTCAAGTTGCACACTTTGATATGGGCAGTATTTGTATATCAATCGTATCTCAATGAAGCTGTTAACAGAGACAGAAGACAAATGAAAACAAAAAAATAATTTTAAATCATAAGTAAAGGGCTACCTTTTTAAAAAAAAGTTTACTTATTTATTTTGAGAGAGAGAGTGAATTGGGGTGGGGGAAGGGCAGAGAGAGAGAGACAGAGAATCTAAAGCAGGGCTTGATCTCATGAACTGTGAGATCATGACCTGAGCTGAAATCAAGAGTCGGACCACCCAGGTGCCCCAAAGGGCTAATTTTATTAATATAAAATCTCCACCAAAGAAATAAGAAAAGAAACCCAAACAACTGAAAATGAGTAAAGGATATGATAGTTCACGAAAAAGTAAAATAATTGGCCCTGAAACCTAAGATAAGATAGTTGACCTCATTCGTAAAAAGAAAAAATCAAATTAAAGCACCACTGGTACTGTTTTTCTGCTCTTTAATGGGAAAATATCAACAATTCCATACAACACAATATTAGCATGAGTTTGGGGAAACAGGTGCTCTCCCACAAGAATGGTAAGTGTACGGACTAATGCAACAGCTAAGGATGATGTAATAATATGTATATATATATTTTGGCTCTATCCTTCTACATAGCAATTCCACTTCTTGGAATTTTTTTTTTTTTTCAGACACACTTGTGTGTTGCAGACTATGAATCTGGAGTTCTCTCTTGTGCAGCAAGAGAGTGGGCACAGAATTGAATACAAGAGAGGCTAACGTCTGGGAGGAGACAAGAGCTCCGAACAGGGGTTTCATCTCTGTATTTACTGAGCGCTCAAGATATTACCCACCTGCTGAACGTGAAGAAAACAAGATCTTATACCTGTGAATGTGGAGAAAACAATCAGACAGTAATCATTAACATGTGTGTGTAACAAGCAAAGGGTCTGGGGGGCGAGTGGAGTTTGTGATCAAACTACAATAGTACATTGGCATCAGATGGAAAGTAATTTCCTGCAGATGATATAACAAGTTACTCGTGGTTCCATTATAACATCTCACTAGCTAACCTTGGTCACTTTTGCCCAGTGGTGGCAGTTTTCTGCCCTATACTTTTTTCATTTATGTAAGTAGAACCTATTTTCCCACACTTGTGTAAGTGCAAAGTGACCTTTGTTCAATATTACTCATTGAAGCTCTATTTTGTAGTAAAGATTGGCAATAATCTAAATGTCTGTTCATAGGAGATAGGCTAAATAATTATAGTTCAGCCATTAGATGGAGTTTTGTGCACCGGTAAAAAGAATGAGAGTGCTCTTTATAAGTAGGAATGAAATAATCTTTTCTTTTTTTAAGTTTGTTTGTTTGTTTGTTTGTTTTGAGAGAAAAAGAGATAGAGCATGATGGGGAGGGGGCAGAGAGCAAGGGAGAGAGAGAGTCCTAATCAGGTTCCATGCATTCAGCACAGAGGCCGAAGCATGGCTCAAACCCATGAACAATGAGATCATGACCTGAGTCAAAGTCTGACGCTTAACCAACTGAGTCACCCAGGTGCTCCTAAAATACTCTTTTCTTAAGTGAAAAAAGCAAGGTGCAGAACAGTGTGTATAGTGTGATACCATATGGATTAAAAATAAGTCTACAAATACATATTTGCCACAATAAACATAAGGCTGTGTAGAAAGACACACAAGAAACTGGTTAAGAATGGTTGCCTCTGGGGGCGCCTGGGTGGCGCAGTCGGTTAAGCGTCCGACTTCAGCCAGGTCATGATCTCGCGGTCTGTGAGTTCGAGCCCCGCGTCAGGCTCTGGGCTGATGGCTCGGAGCCTGGAGCCTGTTTCCGATTCTGTGTCTCCCTCTCTCTCTGCCCCTCCCCCGTTCATGCTCTGTCTCTCTCTGTCCCAAAAATAAATAAAAAACGTTGAAAAAAAAAATTTAAAAAAAAAAAAAAAAAAAAAAAAAAGAATGGTTGCCTCTGGAGAGTGGTGTGAGGAAAGGTTTTGAATAATTCTTTCCTTCCTTCCTTCCTTCCTTCCTTCCTTCCTTCCTTCCTTCCTTCTTTCTTTTGTAAGACTTGAATCTTGAATCATTTGAATGTATTTCCAGTGTTTAGAAAAAGCCCCCTGATTACTGATACTAATGAACCCCTCTGAGGCTGGTGAAGTTTTGGCTCAAAAATGAATTTGTTTTGTTTTATAGCTCTCCCTCATTTTTCCCTCTCCCTCCCCTCATTCTTTCCACTAGCAATTTAAAAAATAAGTTTATTTTTAATCCAACATTCCCGTGTGTTTTGCAGCAGAAAAATATTTCATATTTTCAGGTTACATAGTTCATAATATTTCTAGATTGAAGTCCTCATTATGTCTTAACATATTTTTGGAGGTGGAAGTCAGGTGAAAAAGTCTTAACATTTTTAACACTTTGGAAGCATATTGCCAAATTGCTCCTTGAAAGATTGTACTAATTTAAGTTCTTACTTGCAGTTAATGGAAGTGCCCTTTTTCTTGAACCCTCATAGGTACTTGTGCTATCATTTTTAAAATTCTAATTTGGTGGGCTAAATTCCTATCTCATTATTTTAACTTGCGTGACCTAAATTGTAATGAGTAGCTCATGGGTGGCTCTGTCGGTTAAGCACCAGACTCTGGATTTTGGCTCAGGTCATGATCTTACGGTTCATGAGTTAGAACCCCACATCAGGCTTGTGATGTGCTTGGGATTCTTTCTCTCTCCCTCTCTCTACTTTCCTCTGGCTCAAGCTCCTGCTTTCTCTCAAAATAAATAAATAAACTTAAAAAAAAATACATTGCAATGAGTAACATTTTTTCAAAGTTATACTGGTCATTTGAGTTCTTTTTTTAAATCTTTTTTTTTTCAACTTTTTATTTTATTTTATTTTATTTTATTTTATTTTATTTTATTTTATTTTATTTTTGGGACAGAGAGAGACAGAGCATGAACGGGGGAGGGGCAGAGAGAGAGGGAGACACAGAATCGGAAACGGGCTCCAGGCTCCGAGCCATCAGCCCAGAGCCTGACGCGGGGCTCGAACTCACGGACCGCGAGATCGTGACCTGGCTGAAGTCGGACGCTTAACCGACTGCGCCACCCAGGCGCCCCTTTTTTTAAATCTTTTTAAAAATTATATGAGTAATACATTGATTGCATTTTCCTGATACACAATACAAACTACATTGAAATATGCACATATGGTGATATTTCACATTACGTAAGGAATCTGTATTTTTCCTGAGTTAACAAATTTTTAAAGCAACCATTTATTAAAAATCTACTCTTTCTGTGTTGATTACAAAAGTGCTTCACTAATTCTAAATCCTTATATATTCTTGGATGTATCACAGAATTTAGAATCTGTTTCATTGACCTATGTGGCAGAACTACATTGCCTAGTTATTTTTGCTTAAGAGTTTTAATTCATCTTTATTCTTTTGTTGTATAATTTTGGCATTGGAATTTTAATGGAACTATGTTAAATTTATAAATGATGTTTAGGAGATTTGAAATTTTATAACATTAATTCTTCTTATTAAGGTATTGTGCTCCATTTATTTAAGACACTTTTATATTCTCCAGTAAAATTTTGCATTTTTCTTTATGTAGGCCCTGCATATTTCTTGTTGAGTTTACTCCAAGGTGTTGGAATTTATAGCCCCTTCCTCAATGATTGGTTTATTTTATTGTGTCCTTTCGACTCTGTGTCACATTCTATCACTCAGCATCTCTGCAGCTCCCGGTAGCACCCCTGCTGTCAGAGCAGTTGACGGGAGCTTTGAATGCCATGGGTCTGATGGATATTATTTATTCTTCTTGTGCTTGAATTGCCCTCCTCTTAGTCTCCTTTTATGGCCCGTCGAGAGCTTATAGTGACCCACTGCAGGATCAAGAACCAGAATCCGTAGTAGCTCTCCTTCATTTACATAAACAGCTAACTGGTTGGCTGCCAGCTTTTTTAGCGCCACCCCACAGAGAGCACACCACTTGTGCTTCTGATCCCTGCTTGGATATCTGATTCCAGGCACTTCCTTCCTCACAGGGCTTATCCCCATGCAGGGCCCCCTGAACAACCCTAGGAAATGTCAATTGCTTGTTTCCATTTGAACCCAGAGAATAGCTTCTGTGATTATTAAATATCTACCCAAGAAAGAACCTAGTTCTAGATCAGAACATTTTAGAAAGAAAGAGGAAAGCAAAGATAATAGCCCCTTTTAATTGAAGCTCTCTATGTCATGCACTTCCTAAGCGTTCTTTCTTTTTTTTTAAGGTAAAATAAAATCTTTTATTAAAATTTCTTTTCCATTAAAATTTTTTTTTTATTTGTGGCAAAATAAACATAATGAAATTTAGCACCTTAGACCTTTCTAACTGTACAGTTCAATAGTCTTTGGTATATGCACATTGTTGGGCAATCCATCTCCAGAATTTTTCATCTTGCAAAAGTGAAACTATACTCATTAAACAACTCCCTCTTTGCCTCTCCCCCCAGGCACTGGCAACCACCATTCTACTTTCTGTCTAGGAGTGTGACCACTCTCGATACCTCACGTAAGTGAAATCAGGCAGTATTTATCTTTTTGTGACTGGCTTATTTCACTTAGCAGAATATCCTCAAGGTTCATCCATATTTTGATATGTGTCAGAATTTCCTTCCTTTAAAGAATTTTTTTTAATGTTTATTTATTTGAGAGAGAGAGAGGGAGAGAGAGAGAGAGAGAGAGAGAGAGAGAGCATGTGTGCATGTGAGTGGAGGAGGGGCATAAAGAGAAGGAGAGAGAGGATCTGAAGCAGGCTCCAGGCTCTGAGCTGTCAGCACAGAACCTGATGTGGGGCTTGAACCCAAGAGCAGTGGGATCATGACCTGAGCCAAAGTCAGACTCTTAACCAACTGAGCCACCCAGGCACCCCTAATTTCCTTCCTTTTTAAGACTGAATGATATTTCATGGTATGTATATACACTTTGTTTATCCATTCTTCCATTGATGGACACTTGAACTGCTTCTACCTTCTAGCTATGGTGAATAATGCTACTATGACAACGAGTGTACACATATCTCTTTGGGACTCTGCTTTCAATTATTTCTAAATGCTTTACTGGGTTCACCTCATTTGATCCTTACTACAGCTTTATGAATTTAATACCCAGTTTTAGAGATGTGGAAACTGAGGCACATAGAAGATAAGGAACTAATTGTGATTCCAGAACTCCCATGTTTGATCCTGCGCTATTCTGTTTTCCAAAAGAGACATCTAGGTGTTTTGCACCAGGGAATGGAAAATAAACAAGAGAAATGAAAATCATGCTTGCATTGGCTGTCTACAAAATAAGAGGCAGGTGTTAATTTTTATTATTCACCATATTTGAAGAACAATTCGGTAAAAATTATATTCAGGTTATTTTTATTCTTATTGAATGAATTATAAAGTTGAGAGCTATCCAGATAATTCAGGGAAATGTCCTGCTTTTGTGTTGCCTTAAAAAAATTACTCTGACAATTGCTTTGATATGGGTAATCTAGACAGAGTATTTAATAATTTCAAAATGAAGCAAACTCTCAATTTCCTGTTTGTATAAACACAGCCATAATAATAAAAAAAAAACAGCCATAAAGCCATAATAAGATAAGATGAAAATTAAGAAAGAAAGAAGACGACTGGTTTGTGAAAATCTCATGAAAAAATATCCTTGTCTGCACTGTTAATATCTATATAAGTATTACTTTTAGGGTAGATCTTATATATATCCACAAAGTGATTTGAAATATTACTCTCAGAAGGCTGAAAACAGCCTGATCAATAGACTCTTCATAGTTAAACAGCCAGGATGGGTATGGAAAAATTGGTGATGGCGGTCATCCCATGATCTGCATTCCTGTACCACTGACTTGCCTGCGTCTTAACTTGCACATACTCCATATATGCTTTACAGTATAAATTCCAGAATGTCATGAGAAATGTGTTCTGAGGAATGTTTTTTAATGGGTTGTCTTATGCTCTGTGTGTGTGTGTGTGTGTGTGTGTGTGTGTATTGCATATATCTTGATATTTTTTCTGTTTCATTTTTTTTTCAACTTAGCTGCACATTAAAATCATCCATCTTCCTTAGGTCTCAAAACACTACTGTGTTCTCAGGATCAGGAAATAAATATGTTTTTGTTTCCTGCCTCACAAAATAAATTATTTGAGTTGTTTTTCTAAGCTAAATTGTATTTTACTTCCTTTTAGATTTTTTTTTTTTTTACCACCGGACATTTTTTCAGTTAGTGTAAAATTTATACCTAGGAAACAGATTTTTTTTTCAAAAAATGTAAAGTCCATTCTAGAGATAGAAATCATGGAATACTTTTCCACAATATTATCCTCAAGATAGATGGAGAATGTTTTATGAAGTCTGATGAGTTTTGGTTGTACAGAGATATATGTGGCAGTGGATAAAGAAAGAAAATATTTGAATAAATTTTAAAAATGGCCTCAACTTAAAAAGAGGTGAAGCAAAACCCTACTACAGAGGGAAATACAGAGGTCTCAGCTGAAGTGTTCATGATTGTTATTCTACTTCGGTCACATTCATATGATGGGATTTTAGTGTGAAAGTGTTGGTAACTTACCATAAGGATGTAGATAATAATATATTAATAAGTTTAAAAGTCAACTTTCTTTTGTTTCAAGAGATATTTTTTGATATGTATCTTTCAAAGATTCATCTTTCAAAAGATATGTCTTCAAAAGAGATATCTAAGTGTCTTGCACCAGGGACTGGAAAATAAAGAAGAGAAAGGAAAATCATGTTTGCATTGGCTGTCTATAAAGTAAGAGGCAGGCATGAGTTTTTATCTTTCTTTCACCATATTTAAAAACCAACATGACATGGGGCGCCTGGGTGGCTCAGTCGGTTGAGTGTCCGACTTCAGCTCAGGTCATGATCTCACGGTCCGTGAGTTCGAGCCCCGCGTCGGGCTCTGGGCTGATGGCTCGGAGCCTGGAGCCTGTTTCCGATTCTGTGTCTCCCTCTCTCTCTGCCCCTCCCCCGTTCATGCTCTGTCTCTCTCTGTCTCAAAAATAAATAAATGTTAAAAAAAAAAAATTAAAAAAAAAATAAAAACCAACATGACAGAACTCATGTTCAATTCAAATTTGTTGAGATATAAAGGTGATTTTAATTGCTCACTGAATCCTAGAAAAGGTTGAATGGAAAGACTTGGGGTCTGGGCCTCAAGAGCAGCTGGAGCTACTGCTTCCATTGCTGCAACTCTCTCTCCTCTTTCTCTGCAAGTCTGCTTCCTTCTCTTTCTCTCTAGACCTGACTCTTGCACATGGCAGGAAGCACAGCTCACTGGCAACTTTTGAAATTTCCACCAATACCCACTTTACTAGACACTGTTGCTGCCCTGGCCATGACCTCTTGGCCCACCCATGAAGTCCTCTGTGGCTGAAGAATTGCTCCCCTTTCTGTCCCAGGCTTCCTACCTTGAGCACTTGCATTTTTCTATCAGACAATATTGGCTGGGATGGCAGATAGGACAGGCCAGAAGTGCCAAGTGGTTGTATGCTCAGGATTAAGTTCAGCCAGAGAGGGATGGGGAGTTGGTGCATAAACACTCTCCTTACTCTGCAGGGGGATAATTCTGAGTTTTGTACTATGGGCCTCTGAGAAGGTCCCCAGCAGCATTCAACATCTTTTGTTATTGCCTGCTTCTTTTCCCCATCTCACTTCCGTACTTTCTTACCATGCTTCCTGTGAACATCTCCCAAATAAGCTATTTGAACCCAAATCCTTCTTTCAGAATCTTCTTTTTTGGGAGAATCCACACTGAGACAAACATCAGAGAGTACCCGAGTTAGGTGTCCTTTACAACCAGTAAAAAAAATCATGGACAGATTCTTAGATTGGCCCATCTTGGGTCAAATGCCTACCCATGCCTATCCAATCAGTTGTAGCCATGAGGGCAGGGACATGGTAGCTATCACATGGCTACAATAGCAGATAAATTTTTTTTTTTTTCAACATTTTTTATTTTATTTTTGGGACAGAGAGAGACAGAGCATGAACGGGGGAGGGGCAGAGAGAGAGGGAGACACAGAATCGGAAACAGGCTCCAGGCTCCGAGCCATCAGCCCAGAGCCTGACGCGGGGCTCGAACTCACGGACCGCGAGATCGTGACCTGGCTGAAGTCGGACGCTTAACCGACTGCACCACCCAGGCGCCCCTACAATAGCAGATAAAGTACTAAGATTCAGGGCTGAAAGGAATGAAGAGAAGGAGCAAATCTAAGACACAGGAGGATATTATTCACAGAAGATAGGCTATGTGTTGGATGATGCATTGGTTGGGTATATAAAACAATAGGTCTTTACTCATAAGGTAGTTGATAACATATTTTGTAAAATGTTTGTTCTGAGACAATTTTTTGTGACTTTGTTTTAAAATAATTCTAAACTTACAAAAAAACTGCAAGAATAGTACAAGGAATTCTCATATACCTATTGCTGAAATTTAATAATAGTTTTTATTTTGTCATATTTTTTAATAAAATTCTCTTTTTCTCTCATATATATTTACATGTGAATGTATAAGCCCATGCTTGTATGTATGTATGTCTTTATACACACACATATGTATGTGCGTATGTACAAATACATACTCTATATGTGTATATGTATAAATATAAATATATTCATCTATCTTTTTCTCTGAACCATTTGAGAGTGTGTTAGAGGTATCATACCCCTTTATCCTTAAATACCTCAGGTGTGTATTTGCTAAGCACAAGGAATTAGGAATTCTCTCACATAATTTAAGTGTAGTCATGAACTCAGGAAATTTATTATTGATTTTATACTATTAACTAATCTATAGCCCATGGTCAAATTTTATCAATTATGTCAATATAATCCCCTATAACTAGTTTCTCCTTAGTCTAGGATTCGACCCAAGAGCATCTATTTGCATTTATTTGTCATGTCTCTTTACTCTCCTTTAATGTGCAATAGTTTCCTCAACCTTTTTTTGACCTTAGCCTTTTTGAAGAGTATAAGCCATATATTACAGAATATCCTTAAATTATGAAAGCAATATATTTTATATGTATTGGTAACCAATACAGCCAATATATTTTAACTAGTGGGTATGTGGAAAATGGAGAGAGAGGCAGCAGAGAGCAGGGGCTCTAAAGATGCAGTCAGTTCATTAACGTCGAAAGGACTTTCATTCTACTTTATATCTTGTCTTGATAGACTAAAACATGGCAGAAAGTGTTCATTGATTTAAGTTAGACAATGCAGTGTTACTGGAATATGTTTGAATATGTGGATGCAATCAGCGTCAGTGATGAATTCTTCAAATCCTCCTCCTCCTTCTTTTTCTTCTCCTCCTCCTCCTCGTCCTCCTCCTTCTTCTCCTGCTCCTTCTCTTTCCTCTTCCTCCTCTTCCCCCCTCCTCCTCTTCTCCTCCTCCTCCTCCTCCTCCTCCTTCTCTTCCTCCACCTTCTTCTTCTTCCAATACTATTCAAAAGTTGTCTCTATCCAAAAGGTTTATACAGTGAGTGGGTATGTTGAATATATTATAGAAATTTATAGCTTAGTGGAGCTAGGTACTATTTAGTGCATTTTATGGAACAAGGACTTTAGATTTACTGAGCTCAAGACATTTGACTATGGTAGTCAGTGGAAAGCCACAATTAGATCCTACATAATCCTGATTTTTTTTTGCCTGAGTAATCCTTTTATTCTGCCCAAGTGATGAAAACGATGCGACTCACTGTAGTCGTCATCTCGAATCCCATTTGTGATTGGTGATCATCCAATTTTTAATGTATTCGATTCATCTCATTACTAAACAAATGAAGCTTTACCAGGGAAGCCCTCACTTTAAGGGCTTCTATGTAAAATGTGTTACTACTTGGAGCACCTGGGTGGCTCAGTTGGTTAAGTGTCCGACTTTGGCTCAGGTCATGATCTTGCAGTTCGTGGGTTCAGCCCCGTGTGGGGCTCTGGGCTGACAGCTTGGAGCTCAGAGCCTGGAGCCTGCTTTAGATTCTGTGTCTCCCTCTCTCTTCCCCTTCTCTGCTCACGCTCTCTCTCTCTTTCTCTCAAAAATAAACACTAAAAATTTTTTAAAATGTGTTTCTAAAATTAAGCACTAATTTGTACCCCAAAACATTCATTCTGCCAATAGAAGTGCCTCCATAGCTAAGTGAACAACAGTTTTAATACATTAATTTCTGTTTAGATGTTTTTATGTTTTTAAGTAGAAAAGGGAGTCTCCACTACTTGTTTTGATTTAAGAACAATGCACTTCAACGGAATAGAAACTCATTCCTCTCATTAGAAAGAAATATACATCTCATCCTCTCATTAGAAAAAATACATTAGAATCCTCTCATTAGAAAAATAGAAATATACATCTCATCCTCTCATTAGAAAAAATACATTAAAATCCTCTCATTAGAAAAATAGAAATATACATCTCATCCTCTCATTAGAAAAAAATATACATTTTTTTTACAGAGTTCTCCCCTCAGCAGGCAGAAGTGATTGAAAGGCAGTCTGGTATAGTGTGAAGAGCATGGGCTTTAATCAGTCAAATGGAATTTCGAATTCTGTAGCGTCAATATTAGCAGTATGGCTTGGGCAAGGTAAATAATCTTTCTGAGCTTCAGATTCCTCATTTGTGCAATGGTAGAAATAATACCAATTAGATCTCTGGTATTTTAAGTACTTACTCTTCAGGATGGTAGAAAATGTATTTTAAAGTGTCTGGCATGGTGGAAATGCTCAAACATGATTATTTTCAAAGGGGTAATTGCCCAAAACCTGTGCTGTGAGTGGGTACTAAGGAGCATCATCATAGGGCGAGGAAACTTATCCTACCAGCTGGTGCTAAAAATAATTCGAGGTGGTTATAAACAGTCCATACAATTATCCTTTAAACTCGCCTTGCCCCAGGTTTGGGGCTAGCACTTAGCAACAGTTTTACCCTTCTCCCTTCCACTTTTTTAGAGGTTAAGTTGCATTCAACAAACAAACAACTTCTTTCACTCTTCAAAGTTGCCCCGGTTGCCCTTTATTTTCATCATGTTTCACCAGCATAAAAATGTTTTGTGATGGGGGTCAGTGTAGTAGGACCTGTTGTGCTCTCCCCTTGGAGCCATTGCTGTATTTATGGATAGGAATCCTAAGAAAGGTGCTTAATTAAACTATGACCTGTGTCCATAGCATGTTAATGCAGCCAGACATGGTAATGACATTTCTTGAGCTCTAAATCATCTCCATGCATTTTGTTCTTCTCATCCCTAAAGCAAATAGATAAAATAAATTTCATAATCTTTCATTGGCATATTTCTTCCCAAGTTTGGTGTGAATTTTACAAACTCTGAAGATGGGAGCTATAATGAAACTGCAATTCAGCCATGGAATGGCAGTACTGCAAATGTGAAGCTGATGCAGCCCCAGTCACTGCCTGCATGGATTTCTCCACTTTCAATGGAATGGAATCCCATGGAACCATTCCTCCCTGCTCTTAGCTTCCTGTTTGAACAGAAAAGATACCAATAGAATTGGTAATTAAATGTATGAATCAGTTACTTTTGAGTTTGACAATGTTCTTGGAAAAATGTTTTAAAAGCAACTTAAAACATTCATCTGGGACATGAAGATCACAGAATTGCTAATTTGGGAGCAACAGGGGAGATCATGGGCCTAACCTCCCAGCTGCAGCCAGCATACCGTCGACAGTCTAACAGATGGCCAACCATGTCCTTTAGCATTCAGAATTATAAAATAAGACATTGTAAGGAAAAAGGTGAATTTCTGTATTTGGGGCTCCACAATCCTTTCCACTTTATTCAAATCATTGTCTTTCAGAAATAGAAAATATAAAAGAACATGAAAGCAAACTGTATTAAAATATATCTGTACCTATAGAATTGAAAGAAGACTTGGTGTTTTCTTTTTTATTGCACTATTTTTTTCTTTATTCTGACGGCATACATTTGTGTAAATATATACACATATATGCCAATAAAGAATATGCACACACAGATATTCGAATACTTCAAGCCACCTCAAATTATTATTATTATTATTATTTTAAATTATTATTTTCTAATGTTTATTTTTGAGAGAGAGAGAGAGAAGGAGAGAGAGAGAGACAGAGTGCAAGCAGGTGAGGGGCAGAGAGAGAGGGAGACACAGAATCCAGGCAGGCTCCAGGCTCTGAGCTGTCAGCACAGAGTCTGAAGCAGGGATCGAACCCACAAGGGTGAGATCATGACCTGAGCTGAAGTCGGACGCTTCACCACCTGAGCCATCCAGGTGTCCCCCAAATTATTTTTGTAAAGAGCTTTTAAAGTATTGGATCAAAATGTGCTGGTGAGACTCCTGAGCCTGATGAGAAGGACTGGACATTTACAGATGGCAGTCCCTGCCAGACACAATAGCGTCTCAGTCTCCAGGTATGATTTGAGTGCTCATGCAGGGAGCTCTCAATCACGATCTGCACTGAGCTTCCCTCTGCTGGTGTCTCAATTTCAGAAAGAGCCCACCAGGTGAAGGGAAAGTTTTAACAGCTGAAAATAGAACCAAATATGATAAAAAGTACAAGAAGATTTTTGGTGGCATACTGTAAGTGTTATATCTTGGTAGTCTCGTGTACCAGAGCGTTTTTCTTTTTTTCTTTTTCTGCCTGCTGTTTTTTTAATATGTCCCTTGGGAAACCCTTTGATTGATCAGTCCTCATCTGATCCTGAGCTTTCTAGCCAAACTGCTCACACTGGGCTGCAGTTTCCGCAAGTGCCTTATTTTGCTCAGGGCTGGCGTGTGAGGAGGAGGAGGAATGATGGCGGAGAGCCGGGAGGGAACAGCTGTCTGTCACATAGTAAACAGGGCCGGCTGCAGATCAAGGCCTAGCTGGAACACATGGCAGGCTTCAGGGACGGAGCAGAGCTGCTGAAAATTGAATCCTTCCTCCTAGCTCCCGACCCTGTCAAATCACAGCGCAGGAGTTAGTCTTACAGAGTTAGAGTTCCTAATTTTTATTTTACTCCACACATTTGCTTTCGATTTTGCTTCTAGTAACCAAAAGAAGGCCTGAAAAGCAAAGAGATGAATATTTCAAGAGTTTTGAGTGGAAAAGTCTCCACTGAAACCTCATTTATGCTAACTAATAGGCATTCCCAGAATTCGGTTATATTTTCCAGGGCTTGAGTCTTTCAGGGCCTACCTTTGGAATGAATGCTCTTAGTGCCATCTACTGCTAAACTTTGAGTCTACCTTATGATTGCTGTTTATTATATACCAGTGGGTCATAAAAATGAATAATTTAGGTCACTATATGCTCACTTACTTTTGGAGATGACTTTAAAGAAAACAAACATGCTGGTTGCAGACATGAAATGTTTATAGTCATTCCCGAGTACTGATGTGGTCAGAGTGGCTTCTTTTCCAGGTTTTAGACACTGACTACTTTTAAGACTGAAGAAATTCTAGCTATTAACGCTTGCTTAGGGTTGTCCCACCTATTTGCAGGGAGATTTTATCCATCAGCCACGGTTTATTGACAATCCTTCAGATGCCAAGCACTCTACCAGGTACTTTGGAGGATTATGTAAGAAGCAGAAGACACGCGTTAAACTGTAAGCTCTTGGGGGGGGCGTACAATCTAATCAGAGAAAACACAAGTCTGTACCTGTACATGGAACAGAAGAGACAAAGATCAGCTCTGCTCCCTGTAGTACCTAAGGGTAGTTGGTGCCCTTAGGAATAGACGTGCTATTCCTGTGCCAAGGGCCCTGGTAGTACATGCTGTTGGGTGTTTAGGAAATAAAAGTATTAGTATTTACTTAGCAGTTTTTCTCTCTTGTCCTAAAAGTGGTAAATGGAGTACCGTAGCTCCATAGTTCCTCATGGCTTTGTCTGAGAAATAGCAATGTTCTCAAGTATCGGAATCAATGCTTGAATTTGGCAAAGCAGTGAGCATGTTCTGTGTCGGAACTAAATGGCCAGAATAGCATGTGTGGGATTCTGAGGCTAGACTTTGTGATTCCATGGATCCAAACGAGGCTTGTCAGTTTAGTTAATTCATTCAAGCAACATTTGAATGCCAACTACCTGCCCCATGCTCTGCGAGATGTTGGGGATTTAAGAATGACTAACAAAGAGGCCTTTCTCTCAATGAGCTCACAGTGTGGGCGTCCATGGAGGGGAGAGTTTGGGTGGAGAGCAAGGATGCAGAAAATTGCATTAGCGGATGGGAATTGCTGTAATGATTTTTGTTTTCTGTTTTTGGGTTTTGTGGTGGGGTACAGGCGGTTGGTAGCTGTGCTGCTACTAAACTTTCTGGAGGAGTGGGGACTTCGTGCGGACTTGCTGCTGGGTATGGGTGTTGAGAGTCAGACAATTAAGGAGGTAGAGTTATGTTTACTGATGGAATTCTGATATCCTTAGGGCAGTGACATTCTCAGGCATGACCATAGGGTGGAAGAGAGTCTGTAACAGCTACTGTCAGTTGCCTGGCCCATTCCCTCCCGCCTTACCATTGTAGTAACCACTTTGGCTGAATTCTGACAGCCTGAAAATTTCCCGTGGCAGTGCGGGCAGGCAGATGTACCAGAGGACGAATGCCCCCTTCCCCACCCCCATCAATAACTAATGGGAGTAAGTGCAAAAACATCCCAGGTCCTTCACTCCTCCAGTGGGATAATCCTGTGGCTTGACTCACAGAGTTCTATGGAATGACTAATTGGTGACCCTAGACAGTTAGTAAGGGGAATTGTACTCACTCCTCTGCATTCCCCAACCCACCTTACCCAATCCAATTTGTCTTTCCTCTGCTGGACCCAAACAGGCTGAGGGAGTTCCACAGGTGAATATCCACTGGTGAATATTTATGTTCTGAGGACTAGCCCATAGACTCCGGCTGAGCAAAGCAGATTTTCAAAAAATTTTTTTGACACCTAATAGATTAACTTCTATACCATGTAGCCTTGCCTTCTTGGTTATGAATATGGATACATCTGGAGTGGGCCACTCCATGGGTTGGCCTAAATGAGAAGTTTATGCGTTCACAAAATACTTATTGAGAATCTGCAATGTGCCAACCGCTATGGTAGGCATTGTGGGTGTAGCCGTGAACAAGGCAGATCTCAATTCATCCTTTATTAGGCTTTGAATGCAATGCTTACAGAAATGGCAAGCAGGAAATGGTGGCAAAAGCTGGGAGGTACACCATGGATATATCACACAGAAATGCAGAAGCCACAGGAGGGAGAGTTATGTCCCCATTTGGCAGTGGGAGGAGAAGTTAAGAGAGATACGGAAGCAGAGATGAAGAAGGACAAAGTCATGGTGATGTTAGGACTCTGGAACCGGCACCCGCGAGCTTGCTGATATGATGCCAGGGTAGCCAGGTTCTAAAAGCTACACTGGATTCTGAAGAGCCATCCAGTTCCCAACTCCATTTGCCTCTGAAAGCTGGCTTTGTTGTAGGTCCTGTTTGTTGATGTGTTTGGGGTCTGAGATCCTGGTTTCTCATTTCCCGGTGTATTATTATTATTATTATTATTGTTATTATCATCATCATCATCATCGTCATCATCTTACAACACACCTTCATTAATTGAGGAAACTTGCGATGAATTCTTTTTCATTTTAAAGAGAAATGTGAACATGGAATTAAATTGTTACTTTTAACAAATAAGGAACCTGAGGTCCAGTGAAACAAAGTGATTTTTCTGATGAGGAGAAAACCCTGTCTCTAAATTTACAACACTTTAGATATGTTAAGAGCAAACACCAGTAACCTCAATTACTGTGAAGAGACCTAGAAACAAAGAAATTTTGAGTCGCCAGTATCCTAAATTGGCCTTCTATAGTTTTCAAATGTATTAGGCTCATCAAAATTCTGTTTCACTAAATTTGCACTGGTCCAATCTATATTTATCAGTGCCATTTTCTAATCTTCCTGTTTATTCCTAATTTTGTTTTATGCTATTCCACCTGTCCTTAAACAAATAGCATCAGCCTCACCTAGCGGCTTGTTAAAAATGTAAATTATAAGGTCCATCCCAAACCTACTGAATTGGAAACTCAGGGGTTGAAGCTCCCCAATTTGTTTTAATAAGCCCTCTGGGTGATTCTGATGGCATGCTAATGTTTGGGAATTACTGCTAATTTTGGCTAAGAGAATGTGTAGATCCATGGGCAGTAAATATTTACAGTGTTCCTGTGGATTCCCATGGAAAAGTTTTTAGAAAAAGAGAAAATATATCCATTTTAAAACTAATCTCTCTGATACATATTAGGCCCATTTTTGCTGTTGTCCGTGTTGGTGACAATGATGTGTGTTTGTATCTGTGTGTGTATTTCGGTTCTAGGTACATCAATTCCAATATGGGCTGGTAAATGTTTAACAACCAGTTTTCTGGAAAAAAGAAGAGGGAAGTCCTTATTGTAGGATTTGCTAATTTCTGTGGTGTAAATACTCCCACCATGGCCAATTTCAAGGTTACCAAGATGACATCACTGGAAATGGAGCAGGGAGGAGATGTGCATGGTTGGTACTGGTTCCACCCAACAATTCCGATTCTACAGATTGAAGCATAAAGCCCAAGACAGAGTCATGACTACATGTTTGCTGAATGAATTATGAGAGAGTAAACTAAGGGTACAGGCTAGAATTTTACCTACTGGATAAAGCATAATTTAGAGTGATTGAAGACTTTAACTAGCATCTCCTACCATTCTTACTTGATTTTAATGACTTTCACAAAAGTAACAACGGAAAGAAAACAAATTAAACATGCGTTCATTTAAAATATATTCTTTAAATAGCTCTTTTTATTATCTACTGCCACAAATCAGGCTATTTAAATACAGGCCATTTTCAATAGAGTGCTTTATGGCAATAAAACACTTTGCAAATCAATTTTATTGTTCCTTTCTGGAACCTCAAAAGGTAATAGATATGAGTTTCCTATTTTTACAGATGAAGAAACTAAGGCACAAAGCGATCTTCAAACTTTCATATAGTGTGTTAATAGAAAAACTGGGATTAGGATTCGAGCCCTGGAATTTCCCAGCCATAGTTTATTAGGTTATGTTTTCTAAAATGCAAATAACTTAAAATGAGACCTTAAATGGCTTTGGTGTGCAGGGGTAGCTATTATTTCTGTTGGTACAATGTGCCAGATCTGAGGTCCACCCTGATGATTGCCATGCCCACCCCCTGCCATGGTCCCCACCAGGAAGGGCCTTAGAGGACCAATTTTCCTACCATATTTCTAAACCCATCCATCCCCTAAACCACAGTTGCCTGGATTGGAGGTAGACACCAGTCCCAGGGCTGGGCAATCAATAGGTTGGCTTGGAGCTTAAACAAAAGGGAATAATCATACTCCTTCTTTCTATATGTTAGAATAATAAAGAATGAGAAAGTTAGCATGGGAACTGAGAGTTGAAAGTTATGATATAAAGATATTCTGGAAAAGCCATGGTGGGTTGTGAGTAAACTACAGTTATAAGATCGCAAAAATTACTAGTAAGTGAAAGGTTTGGCTTAGAGAACAGATATGGTGATCAGATAAAAAAGCAAGTAGTTAGAGAAAGAAAAATAAAGAAATGTTCAGGGGGGAAAATACACCTTGAGAAACAGACCATGCAGCAACTGGGTGAGGGGGAGTGATAGAGCAGCCAGTTTCTAGGGCTGCTGTGGTGACTGGCAGCTTTCCAGCCTCTATCCATGTATATATGTATAAGTTTTGCTGCGTGGAACAGGAACTCTGCATTAGTGACTTAGCTGAAACGGGGTTTGTAGTCTTCACATAACAAGAAGTCTGGAGGTAGGAGGTTCAGGGCTGAAGCAGGGGCTCCACATCACGACATACTAGGCACCTCTTGCTTTTCTCTTCACCATTCTTGACAGGTAGCTTTCATTCTCAGATTTCCCATCTTGCTGTCTCCAGCAGCACGTCCATTTCCATGGCAGAAGAAGGAAATGATAAAGAGAAATGTGTATTCCATATATAAGCATCAGGAATTTAAAACCTCTTCTGTCTCACTGTCTTGAACAGTAATGTGGACTCTTGGGTAGGAAATACAGCCTTTCTCTCTTACTTGGTGTCCCTTCCTTCCTTCATTCGTTGGTTCGTTCGTTTGTTCCTCCTTCCTTCCTTCCTTCCTTCCTTCCTTCCTTCCTTCCTTCCTTCCTTCCTTCCTTCTTTCCTTCACTTTTTCTACCTTTGTATATTGCTGTCCAGGACAAAACTGGGAGTCCAGTTAATAAGAAGAAGGTGGGAGTGGGGTAAACAACTAGCAGTGTGTGTCTCAGCATCCTTATACCTAGACCCCTACCATTTGGATAACTTGAGTTAGTCTTGATCAAAATTAGAACCAGCTTGGAGGTAAGAGGTGTTTGGTTGGCCCAAGAGAAAGTATTTTGGCGATCAGGCATCATAATTCTTCTGTCTCCCACTTTAAGTGAGTATAGCTGGCCTGTCCAGAAGAATGCTATCTTGACTTCAAGCACTTAGGAAAAACCCCAAAACATTAATTGCTAATAACAATATGGATTTGTTAATAAGTCATGCCATTAGCACCTAGATGTGCTATTATTCCATGGGCTATTTCTAGCCATGTGTCGCCTGAGAATTATTCCTCTTCCTCCTTTTCTGTGGTTTCTTGCCTGGCCTTGGGGAGTTTCCTCTTCACAGGCATATGCTGATCAGTCCCCAGCTAAAGCTCCACTGCGGGGAGGCCCTGCAGATCTCCAGAGTATTTTCTCTCTGCTCTGCTCTTCTTCTCTGTGCGTCCCTGCACTGCCTTGGCCTCTCTCTGAGCTTTGGTTGTTCCCTCCCTGTGCTATGGATGGAAACTCTTTAGGCAGTAAATGGGGCAGGGGCACTGATTACTGTCCTTTACTGCCTGTACCCAATGTCTGAAGACTGTTATTTCAGGTATTTTGCCTGTTTTTGTTTGTTTTTTAGGTGTGTAAGGTGGGTAAGTCCAGTTTCTAGTATTTCATCATGGCTGGAAGCAGAGGAAGTGAGACTTTTGCTCCCAGCACATCCTCTGAACCTCTGTTGCCTGGGTCATCACTGATCTTGGGGTGGTTAATCCGATTGCCAGTCCTCAGTCTACTCGCCTGTGGGCAGCATTTGGTACATTTGGCCGCTTTCTTCCACATGAGGCATTCTGTTCCTCTGGCTTTCAGAATAGCACATTGCCACCCCTTTCCCTAGTGCACCCATTGCTCCCTCTCAGGCTCCTTTTGTAGCTTCCCCTTTCCTCCCCCAACCTCTGAATATTTGAGTACCCTAGGACTCAGGTATTGGATTCACTCTTCACCCAGTCCACACTCACTCCTGCCTCATCTCATCCAGACCCTGAGATGTGCTCAAATTTATGTCTGCAGCCAAGACTTTCTCCCCGGCTCGAGACATGCACAGTCAACATTCTGCTCTACACTTCTGTTCTTAGGTTTAGTTCACAGTTAAAATGCTCCAAGGTGGATTCTCACTTTTTGTCTCTCAGCTTGCCTCACCTGCAGTCTTCCTCAGCTCATCAGTAGCAGCTCCACTCTTCTGAGTGTTCAGGCTGAAAAGTTGGCAGTATTGACTCCTCTCTTTCTCTCACACCTCACAACCCATTCAGAAAATCCTCTTGCCACTACCCTTAAAGTAGACCCAGAGTCTACTCACTTCTCATCCCCTCCACTGCTGCCACCCTGGTCTGAGTCACCATCTCCTTTCTCCCACAATATGGCAATACTCTCCTAATGTGGTTTCTCCTCAGCCTGAGGGGAGGGAATCTATGTCTTTTCTCAAATCAGGATCCACAATGTAGACCATTCAAATTAAAACAAATCATTGACTCTGTTCCCAACCTGCAGGGGCTATAGATTTCCCTCAAAGTAAAGCCCTTCCCTGCCATCAGAGGACTCTAACCCATCTGCCCCTGTTACCTCTAGGATGTTCTCTCTTACTGTCTCCCCCCTCCCCCCAAACTTAGTGCTTCAGCCACAATGACTTCCTTTGTTCTAAAACATGCCATGTGGGGTCCACCTTAGAATCTGTGCACCACACTGCTGGAACCCTCTTTCTCCTGATACATCTTCCCAAAATTAACTCCCTTGTTTCAAGTCTTTGTTCAGATGTCACCTTCTCAAAGACATCTACCTTGATGAAACCAATATAGCACCCTTCCCAACACTCTAAATCACCCTTCCCTCCAAATGTTCATAGTAGGAACATGGCAAGCAGCAGTTGAATGAAAGGTAAATTAATGGCTGTTAAGAAAAACAAATTTTGGCCATTTTAATAGAATCATAATTTCCAAGGAAGAAAGGCATAATTTCACTGTGCTCTGTATAACAGTAGAGTTAAAATTCTTGAGCACTTACTGTGTGCTTTATATACACTATCATACCAAATATTCATAGCAATACTATAAGGTAGTACTTTGTTTTGTCAATGAAGAAAATGGGACACAGAAATGTTGGATGAATTTCCCCATTTTCCAACTAAGGTATGGAAGAGTCAAAACTTAAACTCAGGCAAATGACTCCAGAACCCATATTCTTAACCACTCACTAGAGCTGGAGGATATCTAGAGCAAAGTGACTGGATTCTAGAAACCACGTCTTATGATAGAAGGCTGAAGGAACTGGTTCAAAAAAGAGAACACTGAAGGGGACATGACAGTTTTCTAGTGTGTGAAGGGATGAGGCAGAAGAAGGATGAAATTTTTATATTGCTACAGAAGAGGAACTAGAGCTTGTAATAGAGACAGCACAGAGAAGCAGATTTTAGCCTATATTAAGAAAGAACTTATAAATTATTAGAGTTGTACAAAATTAATATGCTATATTATTCAAAGTGACTATCAAAAGTTTATGCAGACATTGGATGACCATCTCAGGGATACAATTTTCCAGGTAGAAGTTTAGACTTGCCTTTCCAACTTGCAGATTTTGTGATTCACCTGTCCTCTACTTGGTGGCTTCCTCTGATGCCCAGGGCAGCGCAAGCAAGTGAACAATGTGAGATCAGAACTGCCTCGTTAGTGTGGGAAAGAGAAGCAATTTATTCATTCACACCCGCCTACATTCCACAGGCAGCCTGGAGATGGGGGAGGGACGATTACTATTTCCTAAATGTAAAATTTCTTCCTTCCTTTTCCTCTCCCCTGGCCCTTCCTCCTTCTCTTCCTTTCTTCCTCCTTCCTTCCCTCCCTTCCTTCCTTCCTCCTTCTCTCTCCCTTGATTTCTCCTCTCTTTCCCTCTCCTCACCCCTCTCTTCCTCCTTTTGACCTTTCCTGCTAGCACTAAAGTTATATTCAGCCCTTGGTGAATCCACTCATCAATGTTAATAATTTTGGACGCTTGGTTTATGGTGGGTTGTGACTTAAAGGACTTGTCCTGAGAAAGAAGATCTCTACCTCATTTTTTCCAGGGAAAAGAAAGAGGTTTCATGGTTTTCCTGAGGGAGGCAGATTTGTTGATCTTTCTCATCCCTGTTGATTAGGATGGTGATCTCTGTTCTTTTGACTCTGCTTCCCTGACACCTGTTCTTCTCAATACACATACAAACCTCCAAGGGCAATTTTTGTGAGATGGTTCCAAGAATAATTAAAGCATTTTCACATTTGTAAAATAATAACAAAAGAACAAAAAGTTAAACACTTTTGTTAAATATTAAGTAAAACAAAAGCAAGTTTAATTCTGCAGGGTTTCAGGGCGGAGCACATAGCCATCTGTATCTGTATACATTTCTGCTAGATATTTCAACTTGTTAATTCCATGTTCTTCGACATGATCAGCTTTGCCTGTCTAGTCAACTTATTAGACAACTTTTCCTAATGTTTATTTTTGAGAGAGAGACAGAGAGCATGAGCGGGGGAGGGGCAGAGAGAGAGAAGGGAACAGAGGATTGGAAGCAGTCTCCGTGCTGACAGCAGAGAGCCAGATGCGGGGCTTGAACCCACAAACCATGAGATCATGACCTGAGCTGAAGTCAGACACCCAACTAACTAAGCCACCCAGGCGCCTCAACAATCCTTTTAAATATATTGTCCTCTTGAGTGATACTTCAATTACTTGGGTTGATTTGTTTTTCCTGTGTGTGTGACATTTGGATGACATTGTCCTAAATTTTAATTCTTTCTTACTTTCATTCAGTAAGTAATTGAAGAATCAGCATTACACTATTTGGAGGAATTATTTCTAGAACAAGAAAAACATTCACTAGATGTCCCCATTCCACCTGTATCTTCTCCTTATCATGTAAGGAGGGATTAGAACTCTATTCTGGGGAGTTGTCACGAATAAGTTGATTCTTTTTAAAAAAATGTTTATTTATGTATTTTGAAAGAGAGAGAGAGGGAAAGAGAGAAAGTGAGGAGAGAGGCAGAGAGAGAGGGGGAAAGAGAATCCCAAGCAGGCTCCACGCTGTCAGGGCAGAGTCTGACGTGGGGCTCGATCCCACAAACCATGAGATTATGACCTGAGAGGAGATCAAGAGTCCAACTCTTAACCACCTGAGCCACCAGGTGCCCCACAAATAAGTTGATTTTTATGATGACATCACTAGAATTGACAAGAGACTTCATTGAGCCACCTTAACAATGCATATTTTGTATATTTTTAGAGAAGAGTGAGTTGTTGATGTGCCTGCTATCACTTTATTTTCTCTACTCTCACATTTGATGTACACGAGTTTCTACCCACACTCAGATGAAATGGCACTTTATCCTGTTGATAAGTGTGCTTTGTGGGGTCACTTCTAATTTTTCACTTCATACCAACCCCTAACTGGTCTTGTAGGGCTAATTTCAAATTTTAGAAGCTGACAGGAAGTTATTAGAATGGGTTTTGCTGGCTTTTGAAGTAGGCTCTGCTGGCTTCTCATCAACTTTAGCTTTTATGATGCTATGAGTGTGCTCACTGAACAACTGAATATTTTTTAAGTGTCTGCTTGTTGGAGTCTCAAAATCATATATTTCTATGATTCCTGGTAATAATTTCAAACCAGCATTAGAACCCAGAGTGCCTGAGAAGGAAAATAAGACATAATGAAATATAACGTTAGGAAAACATACTCATTTGGGAGGTAGGTCTTAATTTCTACTCACGCCCTCCTAAAAGGTTCAGATGAGGCCAAGGAAAGAAGTGCAAATATA
This sequence comes from Neofelis nebulosa, assembly GCF_028018385.1. Taxonomy (NCBI): domain Eukaryota; kingdom Metazoa; phylum Chordata; class Mammalia; order Carnivora; family Felidae; genus Neofelis; species Neofelis nebulosa. The sequence continues at coordinate 115,288,633 of NC_080784.1, forward strand.
TACATTTTTAAATAAAATATGCTTCTTACATGTGTGAAATGAAGATAGTTCTTGCCCATTAATTGGAAAGTGCTTTGAGTCTTCCTCATTGTAGTTCTCCTAGGAGTATCTGTCATCAAAATTGAGAACTCAGATAACTGAGGAAATATTGGCTGTGTTCTGAATGGGATAATCTGGTTTGGCTCTCTACCGCAATTGTACCTATCAGACAATCATTGAAACCTTGATTCCTCTCTCTTACACATCTCCCTGACTCTTGCCCCTCCCCCAGTTCAATCTATCCCCATGTCGTACTGATGCCAAATTGATGTCTTGAATGCATTCCCTTTGCTCCTCTCCACTTCTGCACCTCAGTCCAGGCCATCTTCTTTCCAGCCAGTCTTCCTGCAATCATCTTGAAGTGGTCTCTCTGTCTCGAATCCTTGCTCCATAGTGAAACAAGAGTAATCTTAGGAAATGCAGATCTGATGGTGACAATAGCTTGCTTAAATCCCCTAGACACTGTCCAATGCCTTCAGGGTAAAGTCCAAATTCCTGAATTGGCTTAAAAAATCCCATTTATACCTGGCGACTGTCCATTCTCCAGGATCACCACCAACCACTCTCCTTCTGCTTGAATTTTTTACTTTCTCAAACTCTCTTCCCATTCTCACAGACCATTTCCTTTGACAGGACCATTCTGCCTTCACTTCTCACCTGCTGAATTATCCTTCAGGTCTCAGTTTAAATGCTGCTTTATAATGGAGGTAGACCCTATGGTTAGATGCCTTGCTATATTGTTTTTCTGAAATGTTTGCCCTATCTACTGGACTATAAGCTTCTTGAGGGCTAGGGCTGTGTTTGTCATTTTAGCTTCTACCTACTTACTACCTAACCCAAGTGCCTGACACATCGGAAGTGTTCAGCAAATATTGGTTAAACCAATGACGAAAGCAAGGGGCACACTGCCTGGCATATAGGCAGCATTTAATGATTGGTAGCTCTCTGCATCTACATCTGTATCTATATCTGTCTCAATCCATACATATACACATATGTGGCATGGTCAATATTGATAAAATGGTCTTGCTATGTATAATAATGGACTTATCACAAATATTATGATAGGAAGGATACAGTCTGCTCATTTATTAAAATTGTTGAAAGTGTATAAATTGGCTCTCCACCCAAACTGGAATAAACATGTTCCAGTGCTGCTGAGGACTTAAATTTGAATGAGCTTTCTGTGCAGTAAAAGTGGTAAAAAAGTACATGTGCAGTGAAATTTTAGTGGTTCATATTATTTGAACATACACAGAGGTTATGATGGGCAAACGTTTAATAAGTTATTGCTGTTTAACACGGATGTGTGGTACTGAGTGCTCCCATTGTAGCTGGGCACAGTGTATAATTTAAAAGCCGATATGATTTCTTGCCAGGTCGAGTTCCATGTTCTGATTTAAGAAGGGATATAACAGGTTTAGATTGTGTTGGACCTAAGCTTTACTGCAAAGCCCCTCCTGGCTCCCTGACACGTCAGAACTTCACAGCATGAAAGGTGAAGGCAGTGGTGAGGTGAGAGGTGATGGGGAGTGGGAGGTGAGGCAGTCATCGAAAGGCACTAACCTTCAGCAGCTGGCTTCCAGTTGCTTCTTCCTCTCCAAAGGAAACAGTGGTAGGCATGAGGAAAAACAAATTAGGGAGTTAGAAAAATCGCAGCCTGTGACATTTGCGTCACTTTCCGTGATTGAAATGTTGGGAACCGAAAAGTGACTTTCCTTGCCAATCTCTCATTGATAAGCTCTGTTTCAGGAATAGCTAAGCTGCAGGGAGTCAATGAATGTAATTGCTTTCCTTTATTGCTTTCTGATCTCAGTGTCAGCAGAACAAAAAGCCCATGTCCAAGAGGCTCTCTTGGCTACATTATGTTTCCTACCTACTTTGAACCTCTCAGATACAGAAATATAGATTTTCTTTCTTAAAAATTAGAATTAGAAAGATCTCTAAAGATTAACGTATATCCAAATTGGATAAATCTCATTATTCAGCCATTCTCTTGAACTCAATCAAAATTTGTTAATTGGGCATCACCTTTAAAGATTTCACTCTGAAGGGCCACTTGGGTGGCCAAGTTGGTTAAGTGTCCGACTCTTGATTTTGACTCAGGTCACGATCTCATGGTTTGTAAGCTCAAGCCCCACATGGGACTCTGCACTGACAGTGTAGAACCTGCTTAGGATTCTCTCTCTCCCTCTCTCTCTGCTCCCCCCAACCCCAATAAATAAAGTGAAAAAAGAAAGATTTCACTCTGAAGAAGAGAATGGGGGACTGTGCCCTGTTAAGTATCTGCCCTCACAACTCTATGTCATATTAGTTCTGTGTTAGTGTGTGTGATATGCCTTGCTTTATTTAGTCTGCCTGTTGGCTTTTATTGTTCTCTTATATTTTAACCATTCTAGTGGCATGGAAACTTTATTAGCCTGATTATATGTGGCTTGAGACTTGTTAAGAGATATGAAAAGGATGTCCTTTCAGGAATCTATGCATGATCAAAATTAACAAAGTTAGCATACACAACATCTAACTTGACGATCATTCCCCCTCCCTGCCTTCGCTGCTTCCTAAATAAGATTCTTCATATAGTGCTAGCAAGTACAGAAGTTCTCTTCTCCTCTGATTTCTTCATTAAAATGGTAACAGACAGATAATGGACAGATACCCGTTTTGCAAAACTGTTTAAAACATGCGCGCGTGCGCACACACACACACGTGCACACACACTGTATGCCAACAGTGACCCAGTTGAAACTTCAGATTGCCCTGTTCAGTGGCATTCTGATTCACAGCTGGAGGCAGGTTGATTCTCCAGGTTGATTTGTCATTTTTTGATGCCTTATGAATTTAGATAAGCCCACTCTTTGATTTTAGACACAAGGTTTGAGATTATGTAAAATATTTTTATAGTACTTCCAAAGAGTTACAGTTTAATTTTTTTATATATGTTATAAGCATTTCCTCCTGTTAATGATCTGATGAAAAGATAGATTTATTTTAAAATATAATTTAACGATGGAAACCAAAATCCACCAAGGATTTATGTTTTCAAAATATACTAGGTATTAAAATAAAGGTATGTTAATATGCACATTATATGGAAGCACTTTCCTACTATAGAAAAAAAAAGCTTCCACTCATCACATATACAATTATACATATTTACTTTTTACTTCTGAGGAATAAATTTACATTACTGATCACTTTTTGCCATTTTCTTTTTTTTGGGGGGGGGGGTTACTTGAAAAATAAAATCCCCACCCAATGATTTGAATAAGAACAATCCTAAGAATATGTGTAATGGCTCTTCACAGTCTTGCACAGCTGTTATTTTATTTAAATATCACAATTTTAAAGAGACCTCGTCATCCTGAGGCATATGATGCATGCATGCATGGGGTGTAGCTGCTCTAGAAAGAGTCAAGGCAAATCCATTTTTATGGCTTTAGTTTTAAATCCCAGGAAGACTTTACAGAAAGAGACTGACAAGAGGGACAGGTGGATATTGGCTCCCACTTGGTGACAAGTTTTCAACCTCAGCTGCATTCTTACAACAGGGGAGTGAAGAGCAGCTGGCAGCCTGGGAGCCACTGTTTTACAGATGGAATTCTTGTGGCAGAGAGAAGAATGTTCTATCTAGCTCCCCACGCCTTGTGAACAAAGAGCACAACTTAGAAGGAGATGAAGCTACTGTTGGATCTAAACGGTGGGGCTTTACTTTCCCTTCCTCCCTTGCAGTCCCACTGATTTATGTTTAAAAAGAACATAATTTGCCAACTTATCATTAGTCAGTGATTTCTCTGAACTCAGTATATTCTTGTAAAGGCCCGTTCCTCACATTTGTAAGGTCTGGGGTAAGAATATAAAAAAAAGACCACACATCGTGTATCTAAATATTCATAAGTTACAAATCAAGTTTACAAAGTGTTAAGTAGGAGATGTTCTTTCTCCTAACCTGGACTTTTCTAGCAGAGCACAGAGGTGTGAAGGGAGCCAATCCCCTTCTTCTATCATTGGCCCCACCCCACACAGCAAGGGGCTTCAGGTGTATGTGTGGATACCCCAACTCCAGGCTTCATCCATACCCCCTTTCTAACAGCTGCCTCTTGGTTACCCTTAAGCCTAGAAACTCTGGAATCAGGTTGAGGATAATTTGGACAATGAATTCTGTAGTCCCAGAGTTCAGAAAATAGTCCAAAAGAGAAAGCTCAGGCTCTCAGTGGGCATATCCCCTTTGCTTGCAATATGAGGAAGTGGGGGAGGGCGCTGGAAGAGGGCCAGAGTGGGGCCCTCAACAGTAAGGGGCTCAGGACGAGGGACCTTTTCCCTGGGTCCAAGGACAATACTTTTCTTTGAAACCTCAAAGTATATAATGTTGTTCCTTCTATGGCCAGATAGGGAGGAAGACTTTGTGGTTAATTTCTATGTTCTCCATTTAATTAAGAATGGTGAAAGCCAGTAATTACTACCTGGTGTTTATGACCCATCTGCCCTCAAACTGGGACTGATTTCAGTGTGGACAAGGTAAACTCTTTACTGCTGCACATAAAATATAAAACCTGGTGGTTCAACTTGGAGATCATTCTTCCCCTGCATTTCTATAGGCTTTGGAAGGGTGACTGCAAATGTGGAACGACCTCCTTTTAGTTAGCTATACTTGACAGGACTTTGGTCTGAAAGGTAAAAGGCAACCATTATTCTAATCCTATAAATAAGGGAACTTGGAAAAGCCTTTCACTTTATGGTTACTTCACATACACAATAAACTAGGAAAGGGGCCAGTAGCAGATGTAAGAGTTCTACCTGTGCTTAGAAATCAGTGATATATCCGTTGAGATAGAACATAGAACCAAAAAGATCTGCACAAGATTGCCTCTTGGTATATCTAATCGAAATTTAAAAGAAAGAGCAGAGGAAGGAATCCCCGTTTGCATTATTCACAGAATCACCCATAAATTAGTGGCATGATGTAGGCGAAAAACCCCACATAGTGTTAGTCGGAAAGCTAATGTTACATAGATTTTTACTTTAAGGTCCAGGGGGACCCAGCCAAGTGGAAAAATAGCTGAGTTATGGTGGAAACCAGTCACCTTGTTAAAACTGAACAACCAGGTGTTTAGGAAAAGAATGGTATGAGAGACTGGTTTCTTTCCTGCCGAACACAACCATTCACTGTGAACACAGAGAAAAGGAATCTTTGTTCCAAGCATAGAGGAAGATAAAAATTTGTGTATTTGAATGTTTTTTAAAAACTAACCTCACAAGTCTATTTTGGGTTTCACGATCCAGTCAAGGAGAGCTACATTTTGAGTTCTAATTGCACTATATTCCCTGTAACAAATTGGTTGGAGTATTTATTTCAGTATGCAGCCTATAGCAGTTTAAACCCAGATAAACGTGTGTGTAGGTGTAGGATTTATTCATTTTTCCAATGTGATTTTTTTCCCCAAAGAAGAAACTGAATGGATACAGATCATTCTCTTTCCAAAATAAAAACCTTTGGTGAATGTTACGACAGTGGATGAGAGGTTCAGAGCAAAAGATTATAGATCTTGGCTTTTAAAAAATCGTGCAGTCTTGTTGGGATGAGCAATGGGTGTTGTATGTAAGCCAATCTGACCATAAATTATATTAAAAAATCGTGCAGTGACCCTTGAATAACATGGGTTTGAACTGCGTAAGTGCACTTACATGTGTTTTTTTTTTCAGATAGATACAGAACAAAATGTATTTTTCTTACTTTAAAAAAAACATTTTATTTTCTCGAGCTTATTTTCTTAGAACAGCGTCCAACACATAGCATACAACATATGTGTTAACAACTATTTATTCTATTGGTAAGGCTTCTTGTCAATAGTAGGCTATCAGTAGTTAAGTTTTGGGGGAGTCAAGAGTTCTATGGATTTTCAACTGTGCAGGGGGTTGGTGCCCCTAATCCCCATGTTGTTCAAGATTCAACTGTTTCACCAAAAATATTACTAATAAAATTTGATTTGAAAAACATAAAGAATATTTACTTTATAAATATAAAATGAATACTCTTGAGTGGCTTTCTTTTGTTTTGGGGATAGAAACCCTGCATGTTCTGGCCCTTCCCTGCCTATACCTCCTCTTTCCCCATATCTCTCTCCTCGCTCTGTGCTAACCACATTGGCTTTCTCTTTGCTTCTTCAACACTGTGCTCCTTTTTTCCTCATTCACTATGTCTTATTTTCTTCCTTTTCTTGGCTAACCCTTTCTTCTCTGTTTAAATGTTATTTTCCAAGGGACTTTTCTCCACTTCACCAGGCTGGTTAGGTCTTCTTATTGAACACTTCCATTATTCTACCTTTCTTTCTGTGCAGAAATAAAAATTTATATCATAGGAAGATCCTGACTTTTTTTCCCCCTGTCAACTGCTAAAGAGCATGGCTAGTTATTTTATTTTATTTTTTTACTTCATTTTCCCACCTTCAAGGAGGATGTTGGGATACTGTGGGGGAAAGTGGAAGTGGGGAAGAAACTAGGGAGGTGGGAAATGGAGAATAAGTAGAAATAAAATAACTCGATGTGGCGTCAGGCTGGGGGATGAGATGTTTTGTGGCTCTGAGGAATGAAGCAAGTAACAGAAGAGAGGGAATTTATGGAAGTGTTGCTGAGCATCAGTATTTTCTTCCCAGCAAGACACTGGAATCACCCGTTAGTTCCTGGGCTGCTTTCTTTGCAACAATGCTGAGACTCAATCACATGTGTCCTCGTGTGAGCAACACTTCTTGAGGCGTATCACATTTATATTGTACAGTTGTTTGCGTGATTGTTTTTACTTTTCTTCTCCTCGTCCCAAGACCACAAGGTCAGGCCTCATATCTGTGTTGTTCATAGCTAACTCCCCAGGGTGTAGGACAGGGTCTGGCCCATGGCAGACATTCAACAAGTGTGACTGACTGACTAAGTGAATAAATGAATTCTGTTCCATTCTGTTTTAGATTTCTAATCTCTAAATATCACCCTTGACACTTGTGGAACACATTATGGAGGTTTCTCAAAAAACTAAAAATAGAACGACCCTTACAATCCAGCAATCATACTACTGGGTATTTACCCAAAAAATACAAAAACACTAATTCAAAGGAATGCATGTACCCCGATGTTAATAATAGCATTATCTACAATAGGCCAACCATGGAAGCAGCCCAAGTGCCCATTGATAGATGAATGGATAAAGAAGATGTGGTGTGTGTGTGTGTGTGTGTGTGTGTATGAATATTATTCAGACCTAAAACAATGAAACCTTGCCATTTGCAACAATATGGATGGAGCTAGACAGTATAATGCTAACTGAAATAAGACGGTCAGAAAAAGATAAATACCATATGATTTTACTCATATGTGGAATTTAAGAAGCAAAACAAATGAGCAAAGAAAAAAAAAGAGAGAGACAAAACAAGAAACAGACTCTTAACTATACAGAACAAACTGATGGTCACCAGAGGGGAGGGTGGTGGTGGTGGGGGATGGTTAAAATAGGTGATGGGGATTAGAGAGTGCACTTACCATGATGAAAATCACCCTTGGCCTCAGTGACAAGATGATGCTCTCCTCAGCCAAAGTTGTCTAGAAGAAGGCATCCTGAACTGGTTTGCAAATGCCTACAATTAGAAACTTTTAAAATAAGTTATTGTTGTTTTCCTCACCGTATTCCCATGATATTAAGAGGCGCAAGGTTGAACATTAATATGATTTTTGTAATTGAAGTGAAACTCATCAAATACCTATGTTCTTTTCAAAATGTATTAAAATATGTCCTGAAATACTCACGGCTTGGATACACATTAGCTAAGAGTACTGATGGGAAAGGTTAAGTGAGGGAACACATTCAATGGCTGCCACTTACTGAGAACTTACTGCAGGCCTAGCAGTGAATTATTTGTTCTACACCGATTACCTAATTTAAACACATAAGCAATATTTTGAGGTGGGTGTTAGGTCCTGATTTTACCAATAAGGAAACGAAGGTTTTCTGGTTTGCCTGGGACTCCTTAAGTTAGCAAACAGAGGAGCTGGAGTTCAGACCTATGTCTGCTGATGCCAAAGCTAATGCTGGTGTGCAATAATATTTCTTTTTCAATTCTGAAGAATAAGTTACGTGATTTATTAAGAGTTTACTTAATTTATAATTATCACACTAAGTCTGAGTTTACAATCCTGCTCTGTCTTCTTTTCCAGCGATCACCCCCGCTCATCCTGCCCCCAGTCCACACTGTCAATACTGGGACTTTTCTACTATTTACTATATTGTAGGTAAAGACAGTGTATAGTTAACATACTTCAAAAGGTGTTTTACGTTGGTTGAGTAATTTGACAGAAGTTTACTACAACACAAAAAACCCCACTTTCATCCAGGAATTTCTGGTTCACACTTCAGTCTACCAGCTATGCTCTATCACCTCTTGATCTTTATTTTCACTAAAACTCCATTTTGGCTTTTGCATCTCATCCTCTGTTTTATTAGCCTTTTGTGTATATGTAGACCATTTAGAAAATTTTCTCCCCATGGAAAGGATCACCCCTTCTTCCTCCTGAAGATGCATGGAACAAAAGATATAAATAGAAGGCAGCCATAAATGGGTCCTAGGAAAAAAATTTCCTATTGTTTTATGCACACACACAGTCGATTCCCTTATTTGTGGTAGTTATGTTCTACAAGGTCGCCACAGAAATGGAATTATTGAGTACTGAACCTAGGGGAAGCATAGGGTTAGGTTCTTGTGACCTCTGGTCACAGCATTTTCATCAAACAATCATAACTTTGTTCTATGTATGTTTCTGTTTAAAGGTGCTTTATTTGATATGTAGTTGATTCATTAACATTGAACTCAAGGCCAACCTTACTGTAATTCATGCCTGAATAATGTTTATCTAATACATGCATTTTCTCTATAAGGCACATAAAAGCCTGCTTGCATTTAGGAACTCTAGACAGCATCTCATCCTCATGCTTTGGGGCTATTTTATTTTATTTCTTAAAGTTTTTTAAAAATTTATTTTGAGAGCGAGAGCAAGAGAGCGAGGGGGGAGGGGCAGAGAGAGAGAGAGAGAGAGAGAGGGAGAAAGAGAATCCCAAGCAAGCTCCACACAGCCAGAGCCTGATGCGGGGCTCGAACTCAACAAGCAGTGAGATCATGACCTGAGCCGAAATCAAGAGCTGGATGCTTAGCGGTGGGAACCACCCAGGCACCCTACAGGGGCCATTTTAAACACTAAAATCACCGGCAAAAAGCACAAAAAATGTGAAAAACTGAGGTTGAGAAAAGGATACTTTTGAGAGCCAAAACGTGGTATGAGAGCCAAAACATGAAAGCAGAGTTTCACTTTGTTCGACTCAGCAGGGAACATGTGTGTCAGGGAACTCACTTTGCTCATCCACGAATAACTGTGCAAGGCTGTGAGTATTGATTTTGAGGTTGCAAATAAATTTTAGTGAACTGGAAAATTTGCAAATATGGACTCTGAAAAAAATGAGGATTGATTAGATACATATTTATTATTAATATTTTTGATTGCTTGCTAATGCCAGTAATTATTTTAAGTTTTTAAAGTCGACTCATTTAGTTGTCATAAAAACTCTACAAGGTAGGTATTAACATTTTCTCTATTTTACATATTACAGAGAGCCCTGAACTTTCCTAATCCACAGCTGGTAAGTATCAGAGCAGGGAATGGACCCAGGCAGTGGTTCCAGAGCCCACAAATTTATCCACAGTGTTATGCTTCTTTCTTTTGGGAAAAGTTATCCAAACAATAATACTTTTTTTATGAAAAGAGGGTGTTTTATCATGGCTCATTCCTTCATTCATTTAATCAGTAAAGGTTTTCTTTCATTTTCTTTCTTTCTTTCTTTCTTTCTTTCTTTCTTTCTTTCTTTCTTTCTTTCTTTCTTCTTTTCTTTTCTTCTTTATTCTGTGTCAGTCCTATGAAGATTCAGCAGGAAAGAAAGGCATGGTCTCTGCCCTCATACAATTTATAATTTAGTTTATAATTAGATCAGATGATATGAACTATATAGTTTAGGATTAGTGGCTACATCCTTAGCTAAAAACCAGATTCTGAGTTCTATTTCCAAGGCAAAAGAGAATTGCACTTGGGAAGCAATTAGCAAGCTTCCACATATATAAACACATTTTCTAAACTGCAAAAGAGCTTTATAAGAGTTAAGTTGGATTATAGCTGCTTCTCTTTCATACTGAATCTATTGTCTAATGGTCTTCAGTCTTCTATTGCAGTGATGTTTTTGCTGTTTAAAGTATGGGGTTTCAGTTGGTTTCTTTAGCCAATATCCCTGAATTTATGTTCATCTTTTTTGATATGTTTTGGAAACAAGAAAGCTAGTTGCTTTCATATATATTTTAGCTAAAAAATGTTTATGTAATGTTCTCTTTTGGCAAAACGCAGTTTTTCAAAATGGCCTCAAGAGGTGCAAATAATCTTTTGGAGGAGAGTTAAAAATTTGACATTATAACTAAGATATTTTTTAAAGGGGCGCCTGGGTGGCTCAGTCGGTTAAGCATCTGACTTAGGCTCAGGTTATGATCTCTCGGTCTGTGAGTTCGAGCCCCGCGTTGGGCTCTGTGCTGACAGCTCAGAGCCTGGAGCCTGTTTCAGATTCTGTGTCTCCCTCTCTCTCTGCCCCTCCCCTGTTCATGCTCTGTCTCTCTCTGTCTCAAAAATAAATAAACGTTAGAAAAAAAAGATATTTTTTAAAGCCTGTATAAAAAAGTTAGATCAAATGAAGTTTTGGGGCACCTGGGTGGCTCAGTAGGTTGAGCGTCTGACTTGATTTTGGCTCACGTCATGATCCCAGAGTTGAGGGATTGAGCCCCAAGTGGGGCTCAGGGCTGAGCATGGAGCCTGCTTAAGAGTCTCTCTCTCTTTCTCTCTCTCTCCCTCTCTCGCTGCCCCTCTCCCCAACTCACATGCACACTCTCTCTCTAAAAGAAAAAGAAAGATAGAAAGAAAGAAAGAAAGAAAGAAAGAAATTATAAGCACCTTTTCTGAAAGGAATTGATTCTTGCATTGTCTATATAGAAAAGAAATAAGAATTAAGGTACTTTAATTATGTGAAAATTTCAGATAAAATTTTTTTTTCTTTATTATTTTTTAGCCTGTATAATTCCAAGTTTGCCTCAATTCACCATTTTATCATTCATATACATTTCAGTCAATGTCCTGGAAGGAAGAAGATAATGTACTGAAAGAGGCTAATTATAGACAGTTTAACAGAGTCTATTTACAAAAGGATGGGCATGGGTTGTACACAGAATGTTTCTGTCCCAACCTTGTTCCTCTCCCTGAAAAGTCCAGTGTGACTGTATTTGAAGATAGGGCATATAAGGAGGCAATTAAGATGAAATTAAATCATAAGGGTGGGGTCCTGATCCTATAAGATTAGTGTCCTTATAAGAAAGGCCAGAGAGCTCTTTCATTTCTCCTGCACCCCTGCCTCCCGCACAAAGAAGAGGTCATGTGAGCACGCAGCAAGATGATGGCCCTCTGTAGCCCAAGGGGAGAGCCCTTACCAGAAACCAAACCCTGCTTGATCTTGAGCAGCTTCCAGAACTGTGAGAAAATAAATTTCTGTTGTTTAAGCCACTCAGTCTGTGGTATTTCATGATGGCAGCCCTAGCAAACTAATACAACATAGTTAAGAAAACCAACAAGGGGGGGCGCCTGGGTGGCTCAGTCGGTTAAGCGGCCGACTTCGGCTCGGGTCATGATCTCGGGGTCCGTGAGTTCGAGCCCCGCATTGGGCTCTGGGCTGACAGCTCGGGGCCTGGAGCCTGTTTTGGATTCTGTGGCTCCCTTTCGCTCTGCCCCTCCCCTGCTTGTGCTCTGTCTCTCTCTTCTCAAAAATAAATAATAAACATTAAAAAAATTAAAAAAAAGAAAACCAACAAGGAACAATAATGACCCAGGGACTAGCATCAGTGGGAAGCTGTTATAGCACTGAACCCTGAGGAGCAAGTGGAAGAAGTGGTTTTACTGGAAGCTAATGAGTACTCCAGACACAGTACAAGGACCGCTCAACTGGAGCTGTGGCCTTACATACAGTAATGCAGTCATTGTCAAACTAGAGCCTGGCAGGGAGGAAGAAGGAACTGGGTTGGAAGGGATGTGGAACAGATCCCCCAATGTTTTCCCTCCTCCAGCTCTCTCTGGTATCCTGGCAGTACGTCCTTCTACAGAATGGATTTGTAAGGACAAATAGCCAGCACAATGTACAAAGGTGATTACAGTCGTTTGTATAGACCCTTATCTCTGTTACTGTTCACTAATCAACGCTTGCTGACGTCAGTATTCTGCATTAATATTGCCAACCTGGTTGCCGCTTAGCTTTTCAAGTGAAAATTTCAGATACATGTTTCTAATTTTGGAATATGTTCTATTTTTGTTTTTCTGATGTTGGCTGCACTTGTCCCTAGAAATGCTATAGTTTTAGAAAATATCGTGCTAATATATAAACTTGTTAGAAGTACAACAACTCACCCGATGTCCTCAATTTGACTACTAAGATCTGTCAGTTGGGTTTCTGGTTCTGAACACTTCTATCACTTCAGGATATTATCTAGGAGCTGGTGGAACCGGTGATGGATGATTTAGTACCATTTCAGAAAATTCTCCAAAATTGGCTGTCCTTGGGTAGTTCTTTCATTTATTTTTTTCCATCATTTCCTACCTGATGTGGTATTCTCATCATTAGACAACCTTTTCTGGACCAGAAAAATGTAGAAGGAAGCCCATGATGTGAACTAGAAGGACACCAAGATCTATTTACTTCCTCCCATTAGCCAAGCGTTTGATTTCTTTTCATATTACTTGGTTTCTTTTGACATTCACAATGAAAAAAAAAAAAAAAGCTAAGGAATCTCAGACAGGCAACTCTTATGTTTGGGATGGAGAAAATAGCAATAGGACTAGGCCAAAATGTGCTGGCAGGGTGAGGGGCCTGGAAAGTTGGAGAAAAGAGAGCTGAAAGAAGGATTTTTTCATATGAGTTATCACATTTTTCTTATTTGATTCTCACCAATACTCAGTTGGCTAGAAATAGATGGTTTTTTTTGTTTTTGTTTTTGTTTTTTTTTTAAAAGGCTAAAGATTAAACAAACAAACAAACAAAAACCAACTGAAGCCCAGCTAGGGTTAAGTAACTTAACAAGAGAAAATGGCTCAGCAGGCCAAGCCAAGAACAGGAAACCCCAGATCTTCCCCATAATTATTGTGTGGCTAAGGGTAGACCACTTTGCTATCTGTGGTTCATTTCCTTTTCCTCCTCGTGGTATAAAAGAGTCTGAGAAATATACAGTGAAAAGTTACAGAAATTCCTTTAAAAAAAGTTTGCATAAAATATTAATAACCTAGATTTCTAGTCCTTTAGCTTAAGTCAAGACTCAGCTAAGTCTTATTTTCTTTCACTTAACTCGAAGTGAAAACAATGAAAAAGACAGGATGAGAACTGGGATGGAGTGATGTGGAGGAGGAGAATTGGAGCCTGGATTGTGCTCACATTCAGCCTCACACTCTCCCAAGAGCCTTTGCTCCTTCTGATGCCTGGACTCTGCTAGTGGGATGATCAACAATTCCAGTTTGCCTGGGACTGGGGGCTTCAGGATGTGGGACTTTTAGTGCTATAACCAGGAAAGTCCTGAGCAAACCAGGATGAGTTGATTACTCCTATTCTCTCTCTCTCTCTTTTTTTATACAAGTTATTTTTCAGTTTTCCCTCTATCTTTAGAAAAGATCAGTGTTTCTTCATTAAGAACCACATGCAATAGTTGGCTTAATAATAGACTCATGCCCAGTAAGGTGAGAGGCTCATAGTCTAAGAAAGTATCAGGAACAGAATATGTCCTAGGAATAGTAATGGCAGATCCCACTCCAACTTGAGCTGCTATAGAGTTATAAATTGAGAGGAATGGCTATGGAAATGCAGGCACTGTTTAAATTGTTATTTGTCTTTTCACTTGCTCCATAGGCATGTATGATTAAATTCACTCAAATTTCTCTTTTGAAAAAGGTATCAGGATGTAGAAGAAGACTCACCCAGCAGTCAAAGACCTCAGGGAATGTGGAGAGTGGCTTGGAGGTGAGCAGTTGGTAAAAGCACGTGTGATATAAGATAGGACACTTCTGATCACGGTTTTCTCTGAGGCTTTAAAGGCTGAGAATAAAATAGTACATGCCCAGCCACTACTAAGTGCCATGGAGATGTGGGATTACCCCTTCAGGACATGGTCCTTGATGGACGTAAAAGTGGCTGGGACGGAAGATTCTTTGGGGGAGATTTGTGATATGAGTAACCAGTCCTTCCGTAGGAGGAAGGGGAGAAGGAAGTGAAGTTAGGAGAGAGAACGAAAGCTGATCCTTCACATTCCCTCTCACTCTGTCCACAGAGCCTTCCAGGTCTCAAGGGCTTTCAGCTGGGGTAGAGGAAAATCTCTACATTAGGTAAAAGTTAGAAGTTTTGATAATTTCATATTACTGGATGTTTCAATTACTCAAATATAACTTCTTAGGAAAGAGAGTGATTGAAGTCACCAAGAAAATGATGGAAAAAGTTACAGAACCAGTTCATGATTTCATGCAAGGGATAAGAAGACAAAAGTTCGTAGGTTAGGTTTAAAGAGACTATGTGTGTGTGCCTTTGTATGTTTGTGTAAGAGACAGACCCTATTGAGTTCAGCCTGTTTAACAATAGTTGTTGGCATTTACAAAGTGCTGACTACGTTCCTGGCACTGTTCTGTTTCATGTGTGAAGTTATTCAATGTTGCACGGCAACTCTGTGAAAAGAGGTACTATTATTACCCTCCTTTTACACATGAAGTTGAGATCCAGACAGGCTAAGTAATTTATCAAGGCCACACACCCAATAAGTGGAGAAGCTGGGGTTTTAACTCAGGGGTATAGCTCAGGAGTACTACTCCTAATCATACTACATTTTTTTAAAAGAAATTTTTCTAATGTTTATTTATTTTTGAGAGAGAGATAGACAGAGACAGAGCTCAAGTGGGGGAGAGGCAGAGAGAGAAAGAGAGGGAGACACAGAATCTGAAGCAGACTCCAGGCTCTGAGCTGTCAGCATAGAGCCCAAAGCAGGGCTCGAACCCACGAACTGTGAGATCATGACCTGAGCCCAAGTCGGACGCTTAACTGACTGAGCCACCCAACTGCCTGCCCCACACTACATTTTCCTTGTTCTCTGAGAAAATAGTTCCCAAAAGATGCTGTGAGACTTATAGGAAAAGAAGTTCTGAATGAGCTAGTTAGAGCAATGGTCCAGAAGCAACAGTTTATGTAGTAGGAAGATGTCAAGCGCCAGCACTTTGGAACAACTGGAACTTGGGTGCAAGGTCATTCTGGGGACTGGGGCCAGTTTTCACCCCAGAGGACTGACCAATAGAAAAGATATTCTTTTTTTTTTAATTAAAAAAAAACACCCTTTTTTTTTTAGTGTTTATTTTTGAGAGAGAGAGAGAGAGAGAGAGATATAGAGAGAGAGAGTAGAGGAGGTGCAGAGAGAGAGGAAGACACAATCCGAGGCAGGCTCCAGGCTCTGAGTTGTCAGCAGAGAGCCCGATGCGGGGCCAAACTCACGAACCGCAAGATCATGACCTGAGCCGAAGTCAGAAACTTAACTGACTGAGCCACCCAGGTGCACCTAGAAAAGATATTCTTAGACATAGGTCCAATTAAAAAAAAAAAAATCACCTAATCTGTTTTTTTTTTCCCTTTTGTTTCTGTTCTGGCCCCCACTGTCTGTGCTCCTTTTTCTTTTGAATTATCAAAAGGCTAATGCTAAAAGCCATTGTGTAATTATGTTCCTCCTTTAACTCCAAGACTGAACCTAAAAGCTTTTCTGATTAACTAAGTACTAAGTACCATACTTCATGCATAATGCTCATCTTTGTATGCAAGGACTCCAGACAGCTCCAGAATGTACCCAAAATTATTTGATTTGATTAATTATTCTAACAAAGCCTTATTTCCATAATAAATTACACATAACGGAGAATATATTAATAAAAATGTGTAGATACGTTATTGTAGAGTTCAAATTTTCCAACCTTGAAAGTCAGAGAATATAAAGTCATCATTTTCATGAATTCTATTACCTCCTCACACTTTTTATATCACTACAATGTAATGAAAGTCATTTTATTACATTAATGCAAAATTTAATGTCAAAATAATGAGGTTGCATTGAAGTTTACAGCAGGAAAACTAAGGAAACTCAGTACTTCTTTCTTATTTTATTCATTCTGACCATAGCACCTAAAGGGCCCCAACCAATCCTGCCAGTCAGTTGTGAGCAGAAGGTGGTTGGAAATAGTGAGGAATCAGAGAAAGAGAGTTAAATGGGAAGTCCTGGTAAAGTCACCAAGGAGGGAGCTGAATTCTCCTTTCTTACTATAACCTCTCACCTTCCAACCTGGAGCTGAGCTCTTAAAAGAGTACAACTTAGATAGGTTCAATATAAAACTCAAGTTTTTCTAAACCAATTTTTATTCTTATCAAATCAATATGTGTACATAGTTAAAAAGTAAATGATACAAATTTCCACATAACACTCTCAACTGAATCCAGAAAAATTCAGTTGTAGGATCTACTATGGGGTTGTAGCATTCTTAACAAAATAATTAGGGTGAGTCTAGTACAAACCATAGGAGCCAATCACCAATTCATTTAATCACACTGTAATTCATGTTATTGTGGAGTGTGTCATCCAGGGGTTTTCCTGTAGTTCCAAAATTCATAGTTAAAAGCAACAATTCTTCCCTCACCCTTTTATACCCCTAGTTCCAGTCCTCAGACATAAACTCCTTCAACATTTTGAGCTGTTTCTGCTGGTTTTGACATTTATATTTTTAGATAATATTTTGGGATAAATCAACAGCATTAAATTATTGTCATATCTATATTATTTGCTAAATGGTTAAGAAATATACTATGATTTTGGTTCCTTTCTTGCATAATGTTTTAATGAACTTTTACTTACCCAGTTTTTCATGTTTACTCTCAATTCTTTCCCTATGCACCATTGGATCTGTCATACATGAGTTTAATTTTCCAAATGCTCAAATATATCAGAATATCATCTCTTTATAATGTAGTTTAAGCTTACTTCAGAGCGGCAATAATCAACCCCAGGTTTGTTGTACTCTGGTATAGCAAGAAAAAATGAAAGAGAATGAAACTGAGGCTAGTCAGTTTTAGTCTTATTCCATTGAATGGGGAAAGTCTGCCGTTTAATGTATACTTGTGCTGCCTTAGACTAATTCCTGTATATTTCTAATTTTTGAAAGTAGAATAAATATTTAGGTCTAGACTTGAAAGCGAATTCATTCATGCAACCATTAGTTAATTAATTCGATGCTCAACAGATTTTGTCCAACACTTAATCGACTGTTTTTGATCTACCAAAATGGCAATTTTATGTGATTCAAATTAATGTTATATGTCTGGTGCTCTGTTAGGCACAATAGTCTCATCCAGTCCCTCGCTTTACAAATGGGAAAGGAAAACAAAGCTGGCTTGTAAAGATCATCGATAAAGCTATTATAAGAACAATAAAGAATAATACATTTCTACAAGCTAAACAAAAATAGGATTGTTAGCAGACGCATTGGAGGTGTAGTTTTACTTCCTGGAGATTTATGGTTCCTGTGGCACAATTTATTTTCCTGTTACTTTACTGTTCTGAATTTGAACATGTTGCTGAAGTCCTATGTTATAAGTACTTAAAAACAAAACAAAACAAAACAAAAACCTTTTCCTAAAGTGTAAACAAATAAAAACACCATACTATACAGTGGGAGAGGCTGAAAACATGCCTCTTTATTTTCATGTTAAGGTGGAAAAATCTTTAGCCGCCTGAGTAAATATTCATTATCTTAATTGATTTCTGGCTAGTCAAGTCTTCAGCAAGATAAAAAAATACTCCGTGGGTTAAATACATTTGCTGAAAACTACAGAACTGGAACAAAGGCAACATTTGAATTTCATTGTGAAACCTGAAAATCTAATACAGTAGTAATGATTTAGTCATGCTGCTTTTCCCAGGAATGATCAATAGAAGAAATCAGAACTACATTATTTGGAAGCCTGTACTGGTAAGAGAAAGTCC
The DNA here is from genome assembly GCF_028018385.1 of Neofelis nebulosa. Lineage (NCBI taxonomy): Eukaryota > Metazoa > Chordata > Mammalia > Carnivora > Felidae > Neofelis > Neofelis nebulosa. The sequence goes on from NC_080784.1 coordinate 115,306,824, forward strand.
AAACAGAGGAGTGTGGAGAGGAAAGGAAAGAAACAAAACTGTTCCATTAAAAAGGTGTTTAAGGGGCTTATTCTCCCTCAGCGTGCATGCATATAAATTCCATTAGTGTTAATAGGACCTAAATGCATGACTCAAGGGGAGAATAGAGTGACTTGTGTGTATGTGGTTAAATGAAGTCTAGGAAAAGTCAATTAAAAACCACAAATGGTGGTTTAGGAGCCTAATAGACTTACAGATATCTGGAAGAGAGGCATTTAATTTAATCAAAAGAACAATGCATTTTTCTTTTGCTAAAGACAAAAATTACAAAACTGGCAAAGAGAAAATGAACCCAGATTTAGCTCTCAGCATCACTGCTTCAAGTTAAGGGTTATATTATTGCACTCCAGATGCTAAAACTGACCCTTTGTTAAAGCTTTATAATTCACATTCAGATTGGAATATTGAGTTATATAAGGGATTCAAATCCACTGACCATTTCTCCTAGCTTTCGCAACAAGAAAGGAGAGAGAGAGAGAGAGAGATCGATTCACTTGCACAGAAACAAAATTCTGGCTTTTTGTTATTTACAAAAGGGAACATAATTAGGAAAGCATAATCAAACCAGATTAAAAAAAAAATCCATAATGGTATGAGAACTACTAGATGGAAATCTCTTCATCAAGGGATAAATTGTTTCTGGAAGAATACTTTGAGATTACTTTGCTATAGTTCAAGTGAATAATACAGTTTTTTTTTTTTTATCCCGAAGAGATAGAAAACTAGGGATGTTTTTCCTTACAGTAAAAAGTTGGAGGTTACAAACAAAGATTTTCTTTATGAATATTTATTACTTATGTCCCATAAGCCAAAAGTTATTTGAAACCAGGCATATTGTAATCCTCTACTTTATTCCTCATAATTCTATGTGTATTAAGTAGGTACTCAAACATTTAAGTACAGAAGAATACATGAACACGAATGTAGATTTGAAAAAAAATAACGTTTTACCTGAAGTGTTTTCTTTGAAGTGTTCCATCTGTCCTCCGCTTTTGGAAAAGAGTTGAATTTAGCACTGAGAAATGCTTTACAAGGAAATTAAGTACATTCGAATTTATGTGATCTCTTTTCTAGTAAAAGGAGCTACATTTAGGAGAAGGAGAATGTGAGTGGATTCTCTTTTGGCTAAGTTTAATCAGAAGCAGATCTTAGAGGGACTTGATATCATACATTTGCATTTAACTTTAATCCTTCACTCTATGATACCTCCAGCATTATGGCACTGATGTCATTTGTTGTAAAGCAGTAAGTCTCTAAGATTGCTATCTCCTTCCCAGTCACTTTATTTCTAATCATTTGAAAGGGTCCTTTATATTTTAGGATCTAATACAGCAATGTTTTTGAAATAGAAGGTTTATAAAATTTGCACATTCACAGGACTAGCACTGGGTTTATAGACATGTCTATGACCGTTCATGTCAACTAGCTCCAAGTTAGGCAAAATTAAATATGGGAAGTCTAAGAAGAATATATAATGTGTCATGTCATTTCTTTACTGATAGTATATATAAGGCAGTACCTGAACCAGAGGGTGAATTTAGTTTTAATGTAAATACTAACTAGTACAGTGATGTTGCTGGGTTGGAGCTGCTGGGTGTTCAGGGATTGAGGGTGAGTGGGAAGCGAAAACGATCTCAGTGCAGTGGGAGGTGGGTGATCTGTGTAGCACAAATGAAAAAGGAATTAAAGGGGCTCTGCAATACTAAGTGTTGGGGAGGATGCACAGCAACTGGAACTCTCTTACACAACTGGTGGAGTACAAATTGCTGTGACCACTTTGAAAAATTGTGTGGCAGTAGCTATTAATGCTGAACATTTGCAAATCATATGAAGAAGCTTTCTCCTAGGTGCACTTTTTTTTTTTAATGTTTATTTATTTTGAGAGAGAGAGAGAGAGAGAGAGAGCGTGAGCAGGGAAGGGGCAGAGGGAGAGGGAGAGAGAGAATCTCAAGCATGCTGTGTGTTGTCAGCACAGAGCTTGGTGTGGGGGTTGAAGCCAGGAACTGTAAGAGCATGACCTGAGACGAAACCAAGAGTCAGACGCTTCATCAGCTGAGCTACCCAGGTGCTCCTCCTAGGAACACATTCAAGTGTACTCATTGTACACTAATTATTTGTGCAGTTTTCTGTTTTTGTATGCATGTTAACTTTCAATACAAAATTTACCCTCCTCCTCAAATAAGTATAGGTCCTGTGGAACCTTAGGGACTGGAGCCATAAGAGAGAAACTTTAGGAGGAAAGGGTGATGTAGAGCTTCGAACAGGAAGTAAAGTTGGGAGGGGTGCCTCGGTGGCTCAGTCGGTTAAGCGTCTGACTTTGGCTCAGGTCATGATCTCACAAGGTTCGTGGGTCTGAGCCCCACATCGTGATCTGTGCTGACAGCTAGGAGCCTGGAGCTTGCTTTGAATTCTGTGTCTCCCTCTCTCTCTCTGCCCCTCCCTCACTCTCACACACTGTCTCTCAAAGATAAATAAGCATTAAAAAAAATCTTATATAAAAAAAAAAAGTTGGGAGAGTGGTATGGTCAATGTATCCAGTCAATAATCTAGGGGAATAGAATGAGTATTTGGGTAAAACCTTAGGTCTTGATAAATAACAATACTGACCGATCGTTAATACTCAAAAGATCTAAGGAGATCCAAGCTGGAGTCAGAATAGACACAAATATGGATTCAAGCGAATCACACCAGAGGTAGCGACAAGCTGGAATGCCAGAGTTCAGAAACCAAAATTTTCTGTTGAGGTATGAGCAGTGTATCACACAGTGGCTTGGAATGGCCTGCCAAACCATACTTGGGTTTAAAGTTCTTTTGCCCATGAGTGAGCCCTTGGTAAGTTTTTATGGCTTATACAGAAAGCTAGAAAAAAAATGACCTGACTTACCATGTTATTTATAAATCACTTACTCAGTCATTCCCTGTACTTGTAAATTGCCCCCTATTTTTCAAACCACGTTCTGATTTCTACATGTAAAACATGGTGTAACAACCATACTAACTTTGATCTACATACTATCTTTTATCTAGTATACTAGCTTTTACCAGAATTTATGAATTCTGCATCTCTCATCAATGCAGGAATATAATTAAGATTGACAGACCCAAAGTAAAATTTGTACTGATACCTGGATCTTATGTAAAGTGAAGCAGTAAGAAAAGTTAACAATTATTGAGTACTTGCTGTATAGCAGGCACTGTCTTTAGCACTTTACATATATTGTCTTGTTAATCCTTACAGCTACCATGAAACTTAGAAAAAAAGGCATCCAGCGATGAGGGGTAGAGTAAAGGTTCAAGGCCAGGTTAGTCTGACTTCAAACTGTAAACTGTATTCTGTCAACTATATTTAACCATCAGACAGAAAAATACTTTGAAACCTCAGTGAATACACCTGTAAGTCTCCCTTAGCTCAGCCCTTACCAAAAAGAGAAGGCCATCCTCACCACCCAGCTAGATCTTTTTTTTTTTTTTCAATAATGAAAGCTAACGTATATCCACAGGAAGTACTCAGCAGGTGACAGACAGAAGGTGACACAAGCAGTGGGAGATTTTTCTCAGGCAAAGCCTAGGTGATCAGTTGGCAAAGACATCAACATAATACGGCTCCTGCACACCTGAATGGTGCCCCTCAGGGTAACCCCCTCTGCGCTGCCTGTGGCCTTGCTCTCTCCCCACCTTCACATGCAGGGTCCATTTTCTCTGTTGTCATTCCTCAGCACACGCTGGATTCTCTTCTTTTCTTTCCCTAATAGTCTATGAAAAATAGAGCCTGATGTTTTTCTCTTTTTGTAAAAACAAGGAGTGGTGGATCTTTTTTTTTTTTTTTTTTAATGTTTATTTATTTTTGAGAGAGAGATAGAGTGTGAGTAGGGGAGGGGCAGAGAGAGAGGGAGACACAGAATCTAAAGCAGGCTCCAGGCTCCGAGCTCCGAGCTCTCAGCACAGACCCTGACAGGGGGCTTAAACTCACAAAACTGCCAGATCATGACCTGAGCCGAGTCAGATGCTTAACTGCCTGAGCCACCCAGGTGCCCCAGGAGTGGTGAATCTTTAAATGCACCATTTCTTCAGTTCTGTGGGGACAAGATCAACACACACAAAAATCATCAACTTAAATACCTACAGAAAGGACACACGTGACTGAAAGGGTGGTGGTGAGGCCTTGTCACCTCCAGTTTTTATATAGAAAACTAAGGTTAAATGTGTGTGTGTGTGTGTGTGTGTGTGTGTGTGTGTGTGTGTAGGGGGTGTGGATTTGAACCTAAAATCTGCTGATTCCAAGGAGAGGGGCTGGAAGCTGCATTATACAGCGCTTTTCATTAGATTGAGAAAGTGAAGCACGCAGGGTGTGAAGGACGGCAGGGAGGACTGATGGGAAATGTGGTGAACTGAAGAAATTAAGCTCTCCCTGAGGAAGCAGCTTCTACTTAGCTCCAGCTGATGGCTGCCAGTTGGCAATGAGGACAGTTGCCAGATCTTCTGAGTTTTCAGAAGATGGAAATCCAGACTTTTTTAAAATGGGAAATCTCCTATTTTTAAAACACTGTGTGGGCCAAACCAAACACGTTTGTGGGCTGAGTTCAGTCTGTGGCCTACCATTTTGAGACCTTTGATTTATAGTCCTCACAGAACATGACATTTCTGTTCCAATTTGTAATCTCAAGGCTTGTTACTTCCAGACTCCGTTCATTTCTGTACTTCACCTTCCTCCTTCACTCCTTTATTATTTACACACATGTCTGACTCCCCCTCAAGATTATACCTTATTCTGATGGCACGGCTTGCATCTTTTACAATTTTGTGTCTTCTCTGTGGATTACTATAGTGCTTTAAACAGTGCAACACTCAGGAAGTGCTGGTTAAACAAATGTTTGTTAAATAATGCATTTTCAAAGCTGGTCGAAGGGAACTTGAAGCTCTACTTGGGGTCCATTTACAGAAACAGAATATGCCAAAGAAACAAATATCTGAAAGTCATTTCGGGATTTCTACTTCCAGTGATAGTTGACTATAATTCAGCCCAACTTTCTTATAAAATAAACTAAAATATCTCCACAAAATATAAAAAACATCTTATAAATAGCATCAAAGACCTAATAAGATAGTGAGGACTTGCTCTGAAAGAACAGGGATAGAATAAGAACATAAATTGGTGAACTGAGAAGTCTTTTCTCCTGGGGTCATCAGCCATATGTAGGAGGTGACAGAGAAGAGGAGGAAGAGTTCAATAAGTAGCTTAAGACTGGAAAACAAGATGGAGACCTTGGAGACTCACCCACTGACCCTTGGCTGGGACACTCCCCATGTCCTTGCCTCGCCCACATTAGATATGTGGGCTTTCTTGGGAAATAGCTGAGCAGTGCTTTAGGCTTTAAAGGGACAACTGTAGAAGCTCAGATACATCTGGGATCAGAAACCTCATGTTGTCACATGCTGTCCCCTTTGCTGTGGGACAGGTTGGTGAGTTGGCTTTCTTTATCAGCGTCCTTCTTTTGTAACTCACTCTGATAAGTCTGATGAGGCTAATCTTTTTTTAAAATTTAATTTTAATCTTTATTTTTGAGAGGGGAGGGAGGGGCAGAGAGAGAGAGGGAGACACTGAATCTGAAGCAGGCTCCAATGAATCTGAAGCTGTCAGCACAGAGCCCAATGTGGGGCTTGAACTCAAGAACTGCAAGACCATGACTTGAGCCAAAGTCGATGCTTAACTGAGCCACCCAGGCACCCCTAGGGAAATCATTCTTGAGCCTGTGGTCAATGGAACTGTTAAAGTTCTATAGAGTGCACTGAACAGAGTGCAGTGCACTCTGAGGCAGTACCAACTTTATGCTTTGGTCTTCAGCTTTTGAAAGCCCCTCATTGTCTCCAGCTACTCCTCTCCTCATAGAGTGAAAGGTCTACCAGGCCAAGGGCATATGCCCATCTACAGCTGGTTCTGTACTCTCTCCCCATCTCCCATCCCTATTCAGGGAACTGTACAGTGGAATTCCCTACCAATGAAGCAAAACCCATCTCTCAGGCCTCCAAGGCTTCTTTCTTGGGCTCGTCCTACAAAGGGCATATCTTGTCATTGGGGTGTGCATCTGTAGATCACAGAAGGTGGCCCAGAAGTAGGTTGTAGGTCTGCATGTGGGGGTGGGGGTAGGGGTAAGTGTGGACAGATTTCGGACATAAAATTCGGTGCCCACAAGACCCTATCTGGTGCTTGATTATAGTACTCAAAGCAAGTAACAAATGAGAAACAGTCAGCCATTCTAGGAACTTTGGGAAGTTGATGTTGTGTAAGGTTCCCTTGAATTGGACTTGTTGCTATGATAACATGACACTAGCCAAGTCATGTTGATAGGAGTGTACTTAACATCAATCTTGTTGTAAGTCTTGGATTCTTCAATCATAGAAAGTTCCTACAGGTTCAAGATGTATAATAGTTATCTATATAATGTGTGGCCTGGAAAACTGAATAAATAAGGTGATTAAAATATATAGCCTGCCTGGATCTTAGCCCATAGCCCACTGCCTGACCCTTCCTGATATCACACTCTACCCACTTGCAAAGATTTTCATCTAATACTAACTTCCAGGAATTTATTTAATCACATCTTAGATCCGGACATGTTAGTGACAAGAGTAAGAACAAGTACATCATGTTAGCAGTGAGCTAAATATCCCATTAATTATAGTAAATGACATCTCAAAAAGTTAGTCTTCAAATATTCTTTGTGATGTCAACATGCTCTAGGAAAAATTATATGCTTTTCACAAACAAGCACTTTTGCCTTTAATAATAATAATTAGGGACTTTGGAATAACATGCCAAACATATCACGTTGGGAGAACTGAAAATTTACCAACCCCCCCAAATTATAAACTCTAACTGTATATTATATTTCAATTTTTATATGTGTCTGTGGTATATACATTCTATGAATGACATGTTAAACTTTGATGATCTTAATGTTCTTATTCTATTGAATACTTGGTTTAATGGAACGAGAGGTTTAATAAAGTTTTTTTTTAAATTGAGGTAAAAGACAAAACACACAGTTTACCATTTTAAAGTGTACGGTTCAGTATCATTTGGGGTATTCACAAGGTTGTGCAACCACTACTTCTCTCTAATTTCAGAACTTTTTCATCACTCTGGAGAAAACCCCCTATACCTAGTAAATAGCAACTTTTCCTTCTTTCTCATCCCATCTTCTGATAACTACTACTAATGCTTTTGGTCTTTATGGATTTGTGTATTCTGGATATATCATATTAAAGGCGTCATATAATATGTGACATTCTGTGTCTAGCTTCTTTCATTTAGCATAATGTTTTTAAGGTTCATCTGCACTAGCATGTATCAAATTCTTCATTCCTTTTATGGTTGTGTAATATTCCATGGTATGAATATACCTTATTTTTTCATTCATTCTTTCATTGATGGGCATTTGGGTTGTTTCCACTTACTGGTTCTTATGAAAAATGCTGCTATAAACACACATGTACAAGTTTTTGTGTAGACACATGTTTTTAATTCTCTTGGGAAAGTGCCTAGCAGTAGAATTGCTGGGTTCCATGGTAACTCTATGTTGAGCTTGCCCCCCCCCCCTTTTTTAATGTTTAACTTTTTGAAGAACTTCCAGACTCTTCCCAAGTGGCTTTACTCTTTTTGCATTCCTATAAGCAGTGTACAAATGTTCCAATTTTTCTCCACATCCTTGAAGACACTTGTTATTATCTGTATTTCTTATTACAGCCATCTTAGTGAGTGTGAAATGATATCTTGTTGCATTTTTGATAAACATTTCCCTAATGGCTAATGATGTTGTGGATCTTTTCATGTATTTATTGGCCATTTGTGTATCTTTGGAAAAATGTCTATTCAGATTCGTTGCTCATTTTTTAATTGGGTTACTTGTCTTTTTATTATTGAAATATAAGATTTCTTTGTATTCCCCAAATGCAAATCTCATATCAGATACACAATTTTCAAATATTTTCTCTCATTTTGTGGACTGTCTTTGCACATTATTCCTTTTAAGTTTATTTATTTATTTTGAGAGAGAGAAGAGAACAAGTGGGGAAGTCCCATGGTGCTCAAACTCAAGAACTGTGAGATCATGACCTGAGTTGAAATCAAGGGTCTGACGCTGAACCAACTGAGTCACTCAGGTGTCCTTTCATATTCTTGATCTTTGAAACACAAAAGTTTTAAATTTTGATGAAGCCTAATTTAGTTTTCTTTTGCTGCTGGTGCTACTGGTGTTGTATATAAAAAAATCATTGCCCAAACCAAGGTCATGAAGATGTATCCCTATGTTTCTTCTAAAGACTTAATAGATTTAGGTCCTTTATTATTTTGGGTTAATCTTTTTATTTTTATTTTTTTAAATTGTTAAGTGTTTTTATTTATTTTTGAGAGAAAGAGACAGAGCATGAGTAGGAAAGGGGCAGAGAGAGGGAGACACAGAATCCCAGGCAGGGTCCAGGTTCTGAGCTGTCAGCACAGAGCCTGATGCAGGGCTCGAACTCGTGAACCACCAGATCATAACCTGAGACGAAGTTGGAGGCTTAATGACTGAGCCATTCAGATGCCCCTTGGGGTTAATATTTTTGATATGGTGTGAAGTAGGGTCCAATTTCATCCTTTTGCCTGTGGATATCCAGTCATATTGTATCTTTATATTATTTTTTCTAAAAATCTGAACTTTTTCTCTATAAATATGTTTTTCTGCCATATTTCTCCATTTCTGTCAATGGTACCATCACTCTTCTACAAACTGGAAACCTGGAGTTACTCATCTTTCCTTGAATATATTAGTCCTGGGCTCACCAGTCTCTATCATGGCTCCCTTCAAATTTTGTAATGATTTCAATATCCATGCAGATGATTATTCTAATGGCCTTGTGTCTCAGTTTTGTATTTAACCTAATAGATCTTGTTGTACAGCTAACTTCAGCCATTTGCCTTCAAGGTCATATTCTAGATCAGTAGTCCTTGGTTAGAATTACAATGACTTCTCAATTAGATGAGTGAGGGAGATTTTAAGTGATACCAGTGACAGTCCTCCTCCAACCTAATTATATCAAAATCTCCTAGGATATGACCCGAGCATCGTTGTTTCTTTTTTTTTTTAATATGAAATTTATTGTCAAATTGGTTTCCATAGAACAACCAGTGTTCATCCCAACAAGTGCCCTCCTCAATGCCCATCACCCACTTTCCCCTCCCCCCACACCCCCCCATCAACCCTCAGTTTATTCTCAGTATTTAAGAGTTTCTTATGGTTTGCCTCCTTCCCTCTCTGTAACTCCCCCCCCCCCGCCCCCTTCTCCTCCCCCCTGGTCTTCTGTTGAGTTTCTCAGGATCCACATATGAGTGAAAACATATGGTATATATCTTTCTTTGCCTGACTGATTTCACTTAGCATAACACTCTCCAGTTTCATCCATGTTGCTACAAATGGCCATATTTCATTCTTTCTCATTGCCAAGTAGTATTCCATTGTATATATAAACAACAACTTCTTTATCCATTCGTCAGTTGATGGACATTTAGGCCTTTCCCATAATTTGGCTATTGTTGAAAGTGCTGCTATAAACATTGGCGTACAAACGCCCCTATGCATCAGCACTCCTGTATTCCTTGGGTAAATTCCTAGCAGTGCTATTGCTGGATCATAGGGTAGATCTATTTTTAATTTTTTGAGGAACGTCCACACTGTTTTCCAGAGCGGCTGTACCAGTTTGCATTCCCACCAACAGTGCAAGAGGGTTCCCATTTCTCCACATCCTCACCAGCATCTATAGTCTCCTGATTTGTTCATTTTAGCCACTCTGACCCACGTGAGGTGGTATCTCAGTGTGGTTTTGATTTGTATTTCCCTGATGAGGAGTGATGTTGAGCATCTTTTCATGTGCCTGTTGACCATCTGGATGTCTTCTTTAGAGAAGTGTCTATTTATGTGTTCTGTGCATTTCTTCACCGGATTATTTGTTTTTTGGGTGTGGAGTTTGGCAAGTTCTTTATAAATTTTGGATACTAGCCCTTTATCTGATATGTCATTTGCAAATATCTTTTCCATTCCGTCAGTTGCCTTTTAGTTTTGTTGATTGTTTCCTTTGCAGTGCAGAAGCTTTTTATTTTGATGAAGTCCCAATAGTTCATTTTTGCTTTTAATTCCCTTGCCTTTGGAGATGTGTCAAGTAAGAAATTTCTGCAGCTGAGGTCAGACAGGTTTTTTTTCCTGCTTTCTCCTCTAGGGTTTTGATGGGTTTCCTGCCTCACATTCAGGTCCTTCATCCATTTTGAGTTTATTTTGTGAATGGTGTAAGAAAGTGGTCTAGTTTCATTGTCATGCATGTTGCTGTCCAGATCTCCCAGCACCATTTGTTAAAGAGACTGTCTTTTTTCCAGTGGATATTCTTTCCTGCTTTGTCAAAGATTAGTTGGCCATACATTTGTGAGTACAATTCTGCAGTCTCTATTCTATTCCTTTGGTCTATGTGTCTGTTTTTTGGTGCCAATACCATGCTGTCTTGATGATTACAGCTTTGTAGTAGAGGCTAAAGTCTGGGATTGTGATGCCTCCCACTTTGGTTTTCTTCTTCAATATCACTTTGGCCATTTGGGGTCTTTTAGGGTTCCATACAAACTTTAGGATTGCTTATTCTAGCTTCGAGAAGAATGCTGGTGCAATTTTGATTGGGATTGCATTGAATGCGTAGATTGCTTTGGGTAGTATTGACATTTTAACAATATTTATTCTTCCAATCCATGAGCTTGGAGCGTTTTTTCCATTTCTTTGTGTCTTCTTCAATTTCCTTCATAAGCTTTCTATAGTTTTCAGCATACAAATCTTTCATGTCTTTGGTTAGGTTTATTCCTAGGTACTTTATTTTTTTTTTTTGTTTAAATTTTTTTTTTAACGTTTATTTATTTTTCAGACAGAGAGAGACACAGCATGAACGGGGGAGGGGCAGAGAGAGAGGGAAACACAGAATCGGAAGCAGGCTCCAGGCTCTGGGCCATCAGCCCAGATCCCGACGCGGGGCTCGAACCCGTGGACCACGAGATCGTGACCTGAGCCGAAGTCGGACGCTTAACCGACTGAGCCACCCAGGCGCCCCTCCTAGGTACCTTATGATTGAAGCTTCTTCCTCACCCTGTCTCTTGGGTCACTTGCTCTCTGGGGAAGCCAGATGCCATGTCATAGGGGCATTCAAACAACCCTTTGGAGGTACCCAAGTGATAAGTGACTGCGGTCTCTTGCAAAGAGTCAGGAAAAAGTTAAAACTTCTTGTCATGTGAGTGAGCCATCTTAGAATATTCTCCAACCCTAGTCAAGCTTTTAGATGACTGTACAGCCCCAACTGACATCCTGACTGCAACTTCATGAGAGACTTTGAGCAAGAACCACACAGCTAAGCCATTTCCAAATTCCTGTTATACAGAGATATAATAAAATTGTGTTGTTCTAAGCTGCTAAGTTTTGGGAAAATTTGTTATACAAGAGATAACTAATATAGCTTAGAGAAATGTTTTTCACCTGTGTAACAATAGATGTACAGAAGAATGCTTATAGCAGCATTACTTGAAATGGGGGTTGGGTGGGCACGGGGAACAGAGATACCTAAAAGTCCATCAGTAGATGAATGGAAAATACATGTGGTATAATCATACAATGACATATGTACAGTAGTAAAAATGTCTGAAGAGAGTTACAACTTGAATAGATCCTTCAAATATGATATTGAAATAAAACTAACACATTTATACAAATAATACATTTATATGAAGCATGTAAAGCTAAATAATAGATTGCTTATGAATATATATGGTAGAATTGAAGAAATGCAAGGGAAATTACTGTATTCATGATGTGGTATATGAGTTCTCTATTTGTTTGATAATTAATTATCCCCCAAAATGGCTTAAAACAATAAACATGTATTGTCTCACAGCTTTTGTGGGCTAGAAATTTGGGAGCAGATTAGCTAGGTACTTCTGGTTCTAGATATTTTATGAAGTTTATTTAAAACACTGGCTGGCACTTCCATTGTCTGAAGGCTTAAAAGTGGCAGGAGGATCCATTTCATCCACATGTTTGGCAAGCTGGTGCTGGTTATTGACAAGAAGCTTCAGTTCCTCCCCAGCTTCTTAGGCTGAATGGCTTTGTGACATGATGACTTACATTCCTCAGAGGGAAAAAAATACACTCATCCTCTCCCGAGGCCTCCAAATTCACATTGTATAAAAGCATCAGCTTGAAGTCAAGGATCTCATGATCTAAATCAGATCCAGGTGTGAATGAGGCTTTTTAGGTGTTATTCCTTCATTAGGAACCTCAAGTTCCTCTCTTTAAGTACAGTTACTTTCCAAATGGAGACCTGTGAACTAAAGAAACAAGTTACTGCCCCATATCTACTCAACATACGATAGTGGGACAGGTATAGAATAACTGTGCTAGTCATCCGTGTTTAATTAAAAGTGTGAAAAAAACATTACCAAGAACCACTGGTTCACAGAGCATCTGAAATTCAGCTGGGCACATGTTGGAATTTCTTTGATTAGGGTTGAGGATGATTCCTTCAAGGGAATGATTCTCCATAACTTTTGGCTCTGCCTTTTGGCCCTTTGGTTCTGTGCTCTAAGTTCCTTTTTTTTTTTTTTTCTTTTTCTTTTTAATGTTTATTTATTTATTTTGAGAGACAGCACACCAGCATAGGGAGAGGCAGAGAAAGAGGAGAAAGAGAGAATTCCAAGCAGGCTCTGCATTGTCAGTGCAGATGCTGGCTGATGCGGGGCTTGATCTCAGGAACCCTGAGCTCATGAGCTGAGCCAAAATCAAGAGTTTGATGCTTAGCCAACTGAATCACCCAAGTGCTCCTAAGTTATTTTTTCTTTACCATGAAATACATCTTGTATTTCCAGCTCCACAGTTTTCTTAGCCTGCTTCTTGCCTTTAGAGATTTTTAGAGTCTAAAGGTCTCTTCTCTTTTTGTACTGTCTCTTCTTTCAGTTCATGCTCATGTTTTTGCCAGTATAATTTTCTTTAAAGGTTTGTTGGTCTCTTATAAACATTATCAGGTTTCATTCCACTGAGATAGATCATATTCTACTTTGGGTTTATACTGAGACCACTGAGGGATAGCATCCTCAAACTTTGTATATGTTATATTGCTTGATTAAACAGTTCTCTGAGGTAATACTGTGAGATCCTAACAAAAGATAGTATACTCAGCTTTTCTGTTTTTTTTTTTTTTAGAGAGTTTCTGGATTTGATCTTGTCCAAAAGTCATTTCTTCATATTAGTGTCAATTGTCATCTGGAGAGGATGGAAAATTTTTCAGTTCTGACAATTCCAGACTTCTTTTTGTTTATGAGTCATTCCTTTAGCTTATCTATCTCCTTTTATATTTTACTACACACAGTAAGAAGAAATCTGTTGGAACCATCAGTGTTCTGAATGGAATCTTCTTGGCTAAGTCACACACTTTGTTAAGAACATTTTTCTACTTTCCACATTACCATAGGCAATAATATTGCAATGTCTGCCACTACATAACGAGAATCTGTTTCCTCATAGTTTCCAATGACACTTCCTGCAAATTTCCATTCCAATCAGCAGTGTGTGAGAGTTCCAGTTGCTCTACATTTATAACGTTTGTTACTGTCTGTCTCTTTCATTTGACCATTCTGATAGGTGAGTTGTAGTATAACATGCTGGTTTCAACCTGCATTTTTCTATTTATGAGATTGAATACCATTTAAAAACGTTTATTGGTAGGGGCACCTGGGTGGCTCAGTCGGTTGAGCATCCGACTCTTGATATCAGCTCAGATCATGATCCCAGGGTCTTGGGATGGAGCCCCTCGTGGAGCCTTGCATGGAGCTCTGTGTCAGGCTCTGTGCTGAGTGTGGAGTCTGCTTAACATTCTCTCTTTCTCTCTCCCTCTCTTTCCCTCTGGTCCTCTCCCCAGCTTATACTCTGTCTAAAATAGAATTAAAAAATGTTTATTGGTTATTTGTAATTGTGTGTGTGTGTGTGTGTGTGTGTGTGTAAAAGTGCTTATTTATGCTTTTGCTCACTTTTCCCTTGAGCTGTCTGGATATTTCTCATGGATTTGTAGGAGTTCTTATATACTCTAGTTCATAAGCCTTTTTCAATTCTATATTTTGCAAATATCTTTTCCTATTCTTTGGCTTGCCTTTTCACTCCTTTTAAGATTTTTTTTTCTTTTTTGATAAATGAAAGTTCTTCATTTAATGTATCCCAATTTATCCATCATTTTCTCTGTGGCTAGTGCTTTCTATGTTTTATTTAAACCTTGCCTTAATCTAAGGTCATGAAGATATTCTCTTATATTAACTTCTAAATGTTTTATATTACTACTTTTTATATTTAGGTTTCCAAGCCATCTCCTTTTGATTTTTATTTGTTCTGTGAAGAAAAGGTTCGATTTCATTTTTTTTTTTCTGTGCCAATATACAATTGTCCTAGCATAATTGTTTGAAAAATCCATCTTTTCATCACTGCTCTTCAGTGTCATTGCTTTCCCATATTAAATTCCCATATTAATGCCTATATGTGGGTTTGTTTCTGGTCTCTATTCTATTTCTTTGGTTTAATTTCTGTCTCTGCAGTAATACTAAACTGTATTGATTATCATACCTTCATATATATTTTGGTATCTGATAGATCTAAGTCCTTTTGTTCTTCATAAAAACTATATTAGCCATCTTTAAATGAAAAAATAAATTCTGTGTTGTTCTTGAAATATACAAGATAAAAAACTTGTACATGAATATTCATAGAAGCCTCATTCATATGCAAAAACTGGAAACAATTCAAATGGTCACCAACAAGTGAATACCTAAACCAGTTGTTGAAAAAATGGAATATTACTGTACAATAAAAATAAACAAAACAGGGCGCCTGGGTGGCGCAGTCGGTTAAGCGTCCGACTTCAGCCAGGTCACGATCTCACAGTCTGTGAGTTCGAGCCCCGCGTCAGGCTCTGGGCTGATGGCTCGGAGCCTGGAGCCTGTTTCCGATTCTGTGTCTCCCTCTCTCTCTGCTCCTCCCCGTTCATGCTCTGTCTCTCTCTGTCCCAAAAATAAATAAAAAACGTTGAAAAAAAAAATAAAAAAAAAAATAAACAAAACAGCATTATATACAGTTCTATAGATAAATCTCAAAAACAATATGTTGAACAAAGAAGTCAGACATAGAAGAATACTATCATATGCTTCCATTTATATGAAGTTCTAGAACATGTACAACTATTCTAAAATGACACAAAACACATCAATGATTGCCTGGGGTAGGGAATTCTTCAAATCATCCTATAGCTGAAAGTTTGCCCTAATGCTATTCTATTCTTGTAAACTGAGATAGGGCTGAAATCATGATTAGGATATACAGGTGCCCCACAGTATAAAAATATACATTTTCTTGCCCTACAGTGTCTATGGATCAGTAGATTGACACTTTCATTTTTTTATTTTTTGAGAGAGAGAGAGAGAGAGAGAGAGAGGAGAGGTACAGAGGGAGACAGAGAGAGAATCTTAAGTAGATTGCATACCCAGTGTGGAGCCTGAGGTGGGGCTCCATCCCACAACTCCAGGATCATGACCTGAGCTAAAATCAAAGAGTTGGATGCTTAACTGAATGAGCCATCCAGGCACACCTGGATGGAAACTTTTTAAAGTAATAACACTAATAGCACCAATAAGAGGTAAAATTTATATTGCACTTAATATTAGGCATTGCAATGCTTTACACATATCATCCCATTTACTCACTGCAAAAGAGTAAGTATTACTATATGTATTTTGTAGGTGAGAAAACTGAGGCACAGAGAAGTGTAAGTAATTTATCCACAGTCACACAACTATTCAATGGCAGAGGTGGGTTATGAACCAGGCAGTCTGGCCTTAGAATCTGTACTTGTAACCATGATCTGAATCAATGCTACCAACATGTTCTATCCACACAGCATTACAACAAAATGTCGATTTGGTAAATTCACTGAAAAGTTGCTTTTGATAGAATTAGCAATTAAATCAGCAAATTTTGGGGGAAATCTATTAAGTGGGGTCATTATCTTGTTATTTAAGGTTTGAAAAAAAGTTCCTCTCCTCCCTCCAAATGAAACAAAACAAAAACAAAGCAACAAACAAAACTGACTCTGCAGACAGGAATGGGATTATGAAGGAACTGTATTATCTAGATTATTGGATTCATACCCGTTGTAAACCCCTTGCTTAACTAGGCTTGTGTAAATGGGATCAGTTCCTTGATCTGTCTGAAAGGGAATTTTTCAGCCTGTCACTGAGAGCCAAATCCTACTTTTCTGCTCTTCTGCTCCTAAAGATATTTATAATTTGTTTGTGATTTATTGAAATTTGCCTGGCTGTGGGAGAACTGCATCTTTTAAATTCATTTCACTGCCTACTCCATTCTATTTGGGAAACTTTGTCTTCTTAAAAGATGTTTCTCTGAGAGCATATTCTCATCTGAAGTTTATGAAATAGCATGTTCAGTACAACACACAATTTATTCTCCCATTTTCTTTATTAAGGTACACAGCGGGTGGTTGTGGGTGTGCAATGATGGCCACAGATCCCCTCATACATTTACTTCTGTTGGAGAACTGTGGTGGTGAACTTTCGTTAAAATTGAGGTTTTAGGAACCTAATTAACCTTAAAAATTAGTGGTGATAAAAGATATTTTCTAACCAAGTGAAATATTTTTCTGTCATGTAATTAATATCTAACACCAGCATAACATGATTATTCCAGCTATTTATTTTGGTCAGAGAATCTTTCTAAGTACACATAAGACATCAAACTTTTGAGTATGTATTAGTTCACCTCCATCTCATATATCCTCTACTGATCAGCCTCTTAGAGGCCAATAGGAGCAGATTATGCATTTTCTAAAAAAAAAAGTTAACACTTCTACCTACTTAGAAAGCTCTTTTCTTCTATCTTCTTAATTTTTTCTCTTTATTTTGTTTTTCTCCCGGTCACCTTCTTTCTCACTTCAACTTTCTGCCATGTTTCTTTGTCAGAAGTCTGTTTATTTCTTTTCTTCAGGGGCCCGGAGATTGGTAACAGTAGTGTTAGCAGTAATGTCGAGTCCTGGGTCATGGTCCTGGCTAGGCTAACGTTAGTCAGGAGGAGAGATGACAGCAGCTGTACAATTTGACTCGTTTATTATTTTTGAGTTGCACCAATGGGACACATCAAAGAAATAGAACATACTTTACTCAGTTTTATATGCTTCAATAGAGGGCATCCTAATTTTACATGTCATGGGAAAAGGCATATATCTCCAATTCTTTCCCAGTGGGCATGTCAGTAAAACAGAAATACACAAATATTTGACTGACAGAGATTGTTATTACAGGGCCTGCTTGAGTTATAGGGCAATATGGTGGTTATAATAGTGCTTATGATGCTGTAGCAGATGAAGACTGATTTTTTGAGGGGCCTGAGATTCTATAAGCATCCTATTGTTGTTGTAATAAATTACCAGAAACTCAGGGTATTGAACAATACAAACGTATTAATTGTAGTTGTGATGGTCAGAAGTTCTAAAATCAAGGGGTTAGTAGGCTGCATTTTCTGGAGGCTCTAGGGGAGAATTTGATCCTTGACTTTTTCAGCTTCTAGGGACAGTCCATATTCTTTTGCTTCCATCTTCAAAGCTAGTATTCATATCACCCTGGCCTGTACTTCTGCGATCACATCTCCTCTCACTATGAGACTTTGTCTCTCTCTTATTAGGACACTTGTGGCTCCACTGGAGTCACCTCTTATAAGAACCCTTGTGCTTAAACTCTGTCTCTCTTTTATAAGGACACTTGTGGGTTACACTGTAGTTACACTGGGGCTACACAGGGTAGAAGAAAATCTCCCCAAGATTCTTAACCTGATCACATCTGCAAATCCAGACATTCCTCATTTACAGATTTTGGGGAATAGAATGTGGACATCTTTAGGGGTCCATTAATCTTTCAATCACATACCTATTGTGCAACCAGCTGCTTACTTTTTCTTACTACTGATATCAGTCTTAGGTAAATTGGAGTCAGATGGACTGTACCATTTTTAGTGCTATTTTTACTTTTTTGAATCTTTTTCCACATAGGAACCGAAACAACACCTCTGCTCTGATGAATTTACAGAACAATATGGGTTTAGATCACCGGAGCTTTCTTGATCTATGTATTCTCTGATATCGATGCAGAGAATCTGCTGGGTTTTGAAATATTAAGGGCTAATGACTGGTACATTTCTGGGGTATTGTGCCCACCAAAGAAATAAAGCAAAACTAATCCTCTGGCTAAAGATCCCAAATCCACAAAATACCAACTTGATTATCTCTCTACTGAGATCTAACAGTTCTGAGAGCTTGGGAGACTTGTTAATGTACCTTCTCATGGCCAAATTCCATAAAGCATGATATAAGAATACTTCATCATCTGAATTATGTGACCTACCGACAACATTGGTCAACACAGAAAATGGCCTTTCTACTGAAATTTCAAACGAGTGGTGCCTTACTCTAAAGAAAGTTCTTCATTCTCTGTCTCCATACTTTCATTAGAGAAACTGGCATAGAGAATGTGAGGGGGAAGATGAGCAATGAGGAAGGTGAGATAACAGACACCAGGTGGTGATTGGTAACGCATTATTATTTCCACCCTAAGGACAATAGAAAGTATTGAAGGAAGCATAAGAGACTGTTAAAAACTGAGAACAAACTGAGGGTTGATGGGGGGTGGGAGGGAGGGCAGGGTGGGTGATGGATATTGAGGAGGGCACCTTTTGAGATGACCACTGGGTGTTGTATGGAAACCAATTTGACAGTAAATTTCATATATTAAAAAAAAAAAGTATTGAAGGAATTGAGGTAGGGGCAAGGCAGAAATCAAGGGTTATTTAGTGGTATTTTGGCTTGGGGACACTGGATGGATGGCAACTCCATGTATTGAAATGGAAAACAAAGAAAAACGTAGGGTTCATAGGGTTCAGAGGTAGGATGCAGATTAAGTTGAATTGCTTGTGAGACATCCAAGTGGAATTAGCAAACATGCAGTTAGCTTTATGGGTCTGAGGCTTGGGAGAGAGGTTTGGGCTTGCAAATATAGTTATTACTTTTCAGTTTATGGATGGTAATTGAGAGCACTATTGGAGATTGTGTACAGAGTTAGAAGATGGTATAAGATAAAGACCTAAGAAGCACCAACATTTAGACAACAGGCAGAAGGAAATGCCTGCAAAGGAGACTAAGGAATGGTTTAGAGAGGTAACTGGAAAATCAGAAAGACTTGACATGTTAAACAAATTTGTACCTATTCCTTGGGTGCCATTACTTGGAAACACGTTTCATCACGACTACGTGTAACCTGAAAATTGTTTCCTTACATATAAAATGGGGCCAATAATTCCTTACTGGCATCAGAGGGTTATGAGTTTCAAATGAAAAAATTTACTTAAAAAAATTTTGTAAAGTGTTACTCCAGTGGTTCTCAAACTTAAGTGTGTAACAAAATCACTAGGAGGGCTCCTTACAAGACAGATTTGTGTTTCTGATTCATTAATAGAAGTAGTTTCTGGGTTAGTAGATGCAGGGAGGGGTCCCTGAATTTGGAATTCTCATAAACTCTCAGTTGAAGATGTTGCCCATGTGGGACCACCCTTTGAGAACTACTCTGTAATACGAATGTAAGGAATTATGTTTTGATTTTACAGCACAATTCACTGTTTTCCTCCTATGTTGTGTCTGTTGCATCCCCTACTTTTTTCATTCCTGTATCTGCCATCAAATGATGTTGAAACATCTTTACCCTGCATTCTACCTTGGCAACATTCTTTACATTTGTGAAAGATCAGCTCAGTGCAGTATTTCCTTGGTTTTTACATTAATGAGCATCGATCTGATATCAGCTTGATTAAGAAGGATAAGAAAAACATACGGTATTTCCCATGGGGAGGAGGAGATAAGGGACTTTTTGGAGTAAAAGGTGAGATTCCCTCCCCCCCCAAAGTCAATTAGATGTAAAATGCTACTTATTACCTACTTTCAAAAATCCCATTAGAGAACTTGTAATTTGATCCAGAGGGAGGAGAGTCAGGTAAGAGGAAAAATTGACCTCATTCTTCAGTCCTTTCCTAAATCCTGAGAACTGTATGTACTTCCACGCTCCCTCTTACAATCCCACAAAACGGGGAATCAGGAAAACGCATTAGCACCCTAGTACAGACTAGGAGCACCGAGCGGGGAGGAGACCCGGCCCCATCAAGACAGAAGGAAACTGGGGGAGGGGAGAGAAAACTTCCCCCTGTCGGAGACAGCAGCGTGGCCGTGGGAAGAGAAGGGAAGTGGGGACATTTACCTCAGTCAGACACTCCGCCTCTGGGCATGTAGGAAAGCGAGGGAGGCGGGGGAAAGGTTGCACAGGAGCGAACTCGCAATAGCTCCGGCCACTGCTTTTGAGCGAGGATCTGGATGGAGAGCTAGAGCTTTCTGCTTCACTTCTTCCCTCCTGGAGGCCATTTCTCCTTATTTAACAGGGATAAAGACGGGGCGCTGGGCCGAGTCAGGATAAGCCAAAGTTGCCGCCTTCCCCACGTAGACCCCGCTCCGGCCCCTGGCCCAGGCGGGAGATGCGGCCTTAGGGGACGCTGAAGTTACTCCGTGGAGGGGGAGGGGTCGCCAGGCTCCCCTCCAATCACGGTGGCCGCTTCCGCTATTTGCATGTGTTATGCTAATACAGACCTCCCGCTCAGCTCCCTCCGAGCTCTCCGCCCCCTTGGAGGGTCTCCGGCGGAGCCCGCCGGCTGGGCGAAGGTGAATACATTATGCTAATGAGGCGGGCTTCTGCCCGGGCTTTGGAAGGGGGCGCAATGCTGCGGGAGCCCGGGGCTGGAGGCCGGGCGCCGGGAGGGGGTCGGGGGAGGGACGTCGTGCTCGGAGCGCGCGCGCACACACACGCACACACTCACACACGAGCATCCCGAAGGGTATATAAGGCTCGCACCCGCGAGGCTGCGGAGATACTTCGTGCAGCCGCGACTTCAGCCTCGCCCCTCGAATTTGCTCCTTGGGTTATTTCGTTTTCCTGTCTCCTTTCCCCCTTAGCCACCCCTTTTGCGCTGCGCTCTCGCGGTTTCTCTCAGCCTTTCTGCCTGGAACTGAATGTAGGTAGGAAACAGGTCGGCGTGCGGAAAAACACTGAATAGGCAGAAATAAGGCAAACTAACAGAGACGCAACAGGTCGGGTGCTCGGTGGCGAGGGCGAGCGGCGGCCCCTCGCTGTGCCTCTCGCGCAGTCCCCTTGGAGCCTGGGCGGGCGCTGTCGAGGACCCTTTCTGAGGTGTTCGTCCTCTGAGGGGCTAGGAGGGCCATTCGGGTGGGTTTCATTCTGGTTTTAACCTTTTTTGCCACCAGTCCCCAGACTGAGGGTGCTTTTCACTCCCAGCTGGGGGGAGAGAAGAGAGCGGAGAGGATGGTCCACGACCGCTGGTCTCGGCGCTGAGGAAAGCGGAGCTCCATCTCCGTGCCCCGACTCGATCTCCGCCAACTAGTTGTGCAGCCACCCAGACTGAACTTTTGGAGGAATCGTCCTTTTTCTTTCCTTTCAAGATTCTTGGAAGTGGTAGAGAGTGGGAGGCGAAGCCGAGGCAGCTGATCCCTCCACGATGCTGGTGAAGAAGCATGCGGGGAAAGGTGGGGGCCGGGAGCCAGGCTCCGAGGACCCGAGGCAGCGTTGTGCCTGGACCGTGCCGCCGTGCACCTCCCTGGCGGCCCTTCTCTCAGTGGTGGCCCTGATGTCTTGTCTGTACCTTGGGGTGAAAACCAACGACCTCCAGGCGAGGATCGCTGCTCTCGAATCCGCAAAAGGGGACCCTTCCATCCATCTGCTCCCTGATCGCCTGGATCAGCTCAAAGCAGTGGTGCAAGAGAAAGTGGAGCAACTTCTGGCTCAGGTGTGAAAGGCTGGGGTATTTTGCACGTGGATAATGTCTTGCACAGGCGTGATTCTGTGTACACGATCAGCCTGTACCCTTACTGTATGCATACTTGGTGTGGCTGGGTGTGCATACGCTAGGCGACCATTTATGCTCACTGTAGCCTATTATTTGTATATGCACATCCTTTGATATCACGCTGTCTCTATCATCTTCCCTCACTCTTAATGTTTGCATGCTAAACGTATATGGACGACTGAAAGAGGGAAGGGTGGCCAGAAAGGCAGCGTGGCATTTTATCTCTTTTTAGTTTTCTAGAGTGACATACTAATCTTTTCCAATTTTTTGGAGAATATTCCTTGCAAAGCTAACATCTGTTAGGTCCTTCATATATTATAAGAAGGTTCGTGCCATAGGTGTTATTAATACACAAATGGTAATCACTCTTAAAAATGAAGTAAACCTATATGTGATTTTAAATTGATCATTTCACACGTTAGATGTTTTCATATTTAATGTTTGAAAAGAAAAAAAAATGTAGCTTATTTTTTTTTATAAAGGATGCAGTGGCAGGGGTGTTTATGCATGCAGCGCCATTGCAGTTGCGAGTTGAAAGGAATCTAGGTTACGTTTATCAAACCAGGGGTGGCATTAGACTAGAGTTAGGGGGTTTTCTGGAACTTGCTCTTCCGACAGAGAGGCTGTGTGGCAGTAGTTGCAGCATGGCGTGATAAACAGTTGACCTTCATGTACACAATATTGGGTGTTTCAAAACCCATAGGTTACCTAAAACTCCAGCATGGTAAAGCCAGGTTTTGGCATTGACTGCGTGTGCTTGAGCTGAGGGAGAAAGTGGAGGGTGGTGGTAATTGAAGAATGGAGAAAGATGTTGTACAAGTCCAGCAGTCTTGACACGGTGTCAGAAGTCATTTCTTTTTTTAGGGCTTGGGTACTGTTACCTTTTGACTAAAGTCCAAGTACATATGTAAATGTTAGTTATGCAGGCTATCAAATGCTGGTAAATCAAGCATATGGCCAGAGAGTTCCTAAAGAATCTGTTTCTCTACAATGCTACTGATGACAATACCTCTTCTTTTCCTACAGAGATCCTATGAACATATGGCTAAAATAAGAATCGCAAGAGAAGCACCTTCAGAGTGCAACTGCCCAGCAGGTAAAATGGAACTTATTTTTTAACAAGGTTTCCTCCATAGCAGAGTATTTTTAAAACAAAAGTCCTGTATCTGTCAAGTCTACCTGTAATAATAGTAAAGAAAGAATGCAGGCCCAACTTACTTTAATAAAATCAACATGTCTCAGTCAAAAGAATGGCAAATAAAGCCCCAAATATTATTTTAAGCAGCATACCAAGGCCTGTTAGGGGAAAGCAAAGGAGATAAAGATAATCACCAAGAAAAATACAAGCAAGATGGCATACAAAGACTAAGTTTTTAGATTCACAGATTTGAAAAATATTCTTCCTTTTTATTCAGTTTTAATGTCTGTGGTGAAAAGGACTGCAGAACATGTTAGATTCTGAATTCCCTGGTGGCTCATACTGCATTAGTACAGATCTCCATTTGTTCCCTTTGACATACGGTTATGTTAGTAAATTACCCTAACCTCCTCACCTGCTTTTATTCTTTTCTATCAAAAAGGTTCTCTCTCCTATCCTACAGCTAATGATGACGACTGAAAGAAAATAAAATTCTTTATCTTGAGCTTCTTATTATGAACTATTGCATTCTTGATGACTTCTCAGAAAACGCTGTTCTGTCTTTTCATTTTTCTGTGTAGCTTTAGGGAACTGTTTTAATGACAGCATATTAATAGAAGGATGGAGAAGAGAGACATCAGTGAATAGAAACTCCTATGTAATCATTAAATCTTCATTCACAGATCTCTGAGGCTTGGTAGTCAGTCATCTATGGGTCTAACAGTTTGGGAGGCATTGGAATTTGTCTACTGGAAAACCTCTAGCGGATTCAGCTGATATAAGCCATGAAAAGCTCCCATAAGTTTTGAGATTTTTATTTCAGATAAATGTTGTTAATGCATTTACAAGCGTTTTCATTTTTTTCATCATCACTATAGAAAAATGAGTCTGTTACCTTTTCTTTAATTTTCAGGAACATGATACTTTAGATGATACTGATATTCAGAAAGGCTAGTTCCTGTGTTTTTTCATATTCTGGATTTTTTTTTTTTTTCTCACGAGAACGTGTTTTGACACAACTAAACCGGGCACCATGGTTAGAAGTTTCAAATGTTAGCTCCTGGTTGTACATCATGAAAATTTTACCATTTATGTTCTGCTGCATTGTTGACCATAACCGAGCTGGTTTGTTTGTTTGTTTCAATTGAGAAGATATACACATTAGATAACAAGAAAACAAAGAGTTAATGTTTGACATTGGAGATTTCATTCTTGGTTTTTTTCAGTTGGGAAAGACCTCAGAAGTCAGAAATTCAAGGAAGGCACTTTTCTAGTGCAGGAATTAACTTCCAACAACCTCATCAGCCTGTAGGGATTATTTAAATTCCCAAGACAGTTGGTACAGGACTTCACTGATCATACCACTTAGACTCTGCATTTTCTGTATGTAGTATTTTGTTAGCTGTGTGAAAAACAAACCTGTTTAATTAATAGGATTCTTAGTGAACTTGGTAAAATTTAGAAAAGCGACAACCACAGCACTGAGTTGTTTTTTGTAGTTAAATCTGCTTCTTGATGTTTGATGCAAGTTAGTTATTGAGGTCTAATTTGTAATCTGGAGGAAAGCCATTACATTTAGAGGGCACCTTATATTATCTTGGAACATCGTTTTGAAACGTTTTCTTCTTAACATATTAACTTCATAATAAATGGCGATTTTACCCTAAGAACACACAAATAAATGATGCATTGGTGATTTCCTTGGCCTTTTGTTGGTTCTCACTAATGGCTGCTTTACTTTCTTGCCACCACTAGAGCTCCACATTACATCAGTTTTCACCAGATGTAATGAAGAGGTAGACATTTGAAGGTGTACAATCTAAGACACAGAATCAAACATGTTTCTTGCTGACAAATCACTATTATAGAAATGCTATAGTATTTTTTTAGTTAGCGGAATTATCAGACATCATCAAAATAAAGGCATTATTTTGAACATAGTATCCTGGGAGGAAACAAGTTATTTTGAATTATGGCTAGTGAGGTATTGTCTTAGGGAATGAATGGCCTGGCCCGGAGGATTAGAAAGGAGATATGGAGCTTCCCACCTGGTTTGGCTTTAACCCTGGTTTGCGGTGACTAAGAGTTGTCACCCAGACATCTGTTTGTAGGGCAGAGTGAGACAAGTCTGTGACCTCAGCTCAGTTCCTGTGGACACATGCCCACCCCTTGAAGTTGACACTCTTGTTGACAGTTTCCGTCACAGAGCCAAGGACTGATAGCAAAGGGCCAATGCCCTGTTGTTTGTGTTCACTTTAATTGCTTTTGATAGAACTCAGTCCCAGTGAAGTTTATCCAGGTAGGCTACAAGGAAGTCGTAGAATTTATAAATTTTTTGTTTTTTTTTTTAACACAGGAAAGAACTTTTGTGGAAAAGGGATGGGAAAGACTATTATTGAATGGTTTGTAATTGTAAGGGAAGCACTCTTATTTAATCTTCCCAACAACCTTGGGAGTTAAGTGCTACTAATCTCATATTTACAGATGAAGAAACTGGACACAGAAGGTGACTGACTTAGCATAGTAAAGGCAGGGTCACGATTCATGCCCACATCTGACAAAATCAAAAGCACAAAGTCTAATAAACAATAGAAAAGGAATATAGGTTTTGGGGTGGACAGGACTGGAATCCTGGGTCTACTACTAAGTAACTGTGGGACCTTCTCTATATTCCAGGTTCCTCGTCCACAAAAAAGTGTCATATACTAACTACCTTCCTCAGAAGTTGATAATTTGCATAAAGTGTGGCATTTTAGTGGTTATTCATTAGATAATAGTTATTATTCTTTTTAATATATTATGCACTACTTAACTCTAACCTGGTCCATGGGGACGCATGATATAGGTGGGAAAACTTAGCCCTGGAGATGTATATAACTTGTTCAAAACCCAAAGGCTAGTTAATGGCAGGTTTTGGATTAGAATACTATGGTTAGTTAAGCAAATATATCTGCAGATCATTCATGCAGATAATCAAAATGAGTCAGTATCTCTTAGTACTATATCAATGGAGATTGGTTCTTTATAGATATTTATATTAGTCTAATAAATTGTTTTTACCAAATTTGAAGGAAAAACTTTTGACCTTGTAGGTAAACCATGATTGAAGTGGTTAGAATTTGGGATTAAAAGAGTATGAGGATATGTCTTTACAGTTTTGATAACACATGTTTTCTAAAAGAAGTGCTTTAACTGTCTGGCTCATTTTCACACTTATTTTTTTTAAATGTTTATTTATTTTTGAGACAGAGAGAGAGAGAGGGAGGGAGGGAGTGTGTGAGCAGGGCTAGAGGAGGGGCAGAGAAGGGAGAGACAGAACTCGAAGAGGGCTCCAGGCTCCGCACTGTCAGCACAGATCCTGACTCGGGGCTCAAACTCAGGAATTGTGAGATCGTGACCTGAGCTGAAGTCAGACACGTAACCGACTGAGCCATCCAGGCGCCCCTCATTTTTACACTTATTTTTTAACAGTTTTATTGAAGCATAATTTATAATACTTACCCATTTTAAGTGTATGAATTAAAAAAAGTTAAATAAATTTATAGAGTTGGGCAACCATCACCATAATCTAATTTTAAGTCACCTTTGTTGCTTCCCGAAAATTTACATTTACTTTTTTCATGTGCTTGGAGAAATTCTAGTTTTTGAATATTTGCTTTAAAGAAACCCCATAATAAAATGAAAGCCATACAAATTGAAGCTCTGCTTAGCACAATATTTGCTTTAGTAGTAGCTGAACCATAGATGTTCAGCTGACATCCCGTGGCTTGGCTTCGGTAAAACTTGACCCTCATAGGAGTGAATAAATTGGCTGTTTGCTATGGCTGTAGAATCCTGTTTTGGGTTTTGTTCTTGGAGCCCTGCATCAAGTGTGTATAAACCAGGCATATTTATAGGAGGGTTTCTGTGTTCCAACTGGTAAAGAACACTGGGAGCCAGACAGCCAACCAAAAGATATTTAGATCAGAAATGTTTCTGTACCCTACTCATCAGTAGTGTTGTTTTCCCAGGATATTAGTTACAAGAACCTCTAAGCTGTAATGGATAGAGAATGTGAATGGGCAATAAAGAATCCAGAGTTATAATCCTGGCTTTGTTATTAACATGTTGTACAATCTTGGACAAGTCATTTCCCAAAAGAATGACTTTTATAGGCTCAATTTTCATATCCTTAAAATAAGGAGTATTGGACTAGAATGATTTTGAAGGGCATTTGTTGCTTCTCTAGGTTTAAGGAGCCTGCTGTGTGCCAAATATCATGCTAGCTACTGGGAATATGCTGATGAACAAGGCAAACTTGGTATCTGCCCTCATGGAGCTTACATTTCAATGAGAATGACAGACATTTATTTAAAAATAGCATAAATTTGGGGCACCTGGGTGACTCAGTTGGTTAAGCAACTGACTTCGGCTTGGGTCATGATCTCACCGTTCGTGGGTTCCAGCCCCGCATGGGGCTCTGTGCTGATGGCTCGGAGCCTGGAGCCTGCTTCAGATTCTGTATCTCCCTCTCTCTCTGCCCGTCCCCTGCTTGTGCTCTGTCTCTCTCTGTCTCTCAAAAATAAATAAAATGTAAAAATCGCATAAATTTAGTCATGACAAGTGCGATCTCGAAAAAGAACTGTGTGCTTTGGAGCACATGACCACAATTTCTTTCATATTGTAAATACTAGGACTTTATTGTTCTTTTCTCTGGGGGTGGAGGGTAGAGAAATTCACAGTAGGAGAAATCATAATATGAGAAAATCTGTGTTTTGATTACAAATAAAAGTGCTAGCAATGTATAAAAAGCTACTTTGCATAACCTCACCTGGCTTTGGCATTCCAAGAATTTATGGTCAGATAAATGTATATTGATACCTGATTTACCTATACTGATACCCAACTGAAACAAAAAAGCGGCTTTAATATATAGGGTTTGTGATAAATCGGATGGTGATTTATTCTTCTACATTTCTTCTGAACACAGTGAGATTTGGGCTGGATAAGAGTCCAAATTTCCTGTCTGGTGGTACTAAACAGTGTCCTTGCACTTGTCTCCTCTACATTCATTGATAATGATGAAATGGAGCGCAGCTACTCATCAGCTTGGAGAGTTTAGCTGGAGATGATAAAGATATACTATATAACTTGCAATGTTCCTATACACCCTGCAAGTCTATGGAAATTACTGTATACAAAAAAAAAAAAGAATAAATGTAGGCAAATAAAAGTACCTCTGATTCATGTATGTGAGTAATATAGCCTCTGGTGATAGGCTTTGTGATATCTTCTCAATTTTTGGTAGAAATACATGTTACTGTAGCTTTAAGGTTGTGCACCCTTTTCCATCATATGGGAAGACCTTTATATTACCTTGCTAACATAAATTTACTTTATCATATAAGGCGTGTATTTCCTACTAACATGGTTTTTCACTTATGCTGTACGTTTTTCCTAACCCGCTGCACAATGAATGGATGGAGTGCATTGAGTAAGGGCATAATATGTGTAGATTTTCAATTATGTAAGGTAAAGAACAGTCAGAAATGGTTTGCAGAAAGAAAGCAAATTAAAATGCTATAAATGTTATTTAAATGAGAATAGCAGGCTTTCCTCTCCTTTCCTAAGGCCAGACAATACAGTGTGACATCCAAGCACCTCAAAGCATTCGTGTTACATGGTTTCAGTCCTAATGAGCACAGCAGTTTGGGTGTAACACTTAGTTGGTCCAGTAATGACAGCTGGCAAAATGCCCTGTCACCCAAAGGACCAGGGACAAATTGCCTCTTGAAGCAGTGTTCTTGTTTCTTAGCTTCTCTTCTGCGTTTCTTGTCTAAAAATTATTAAGAAGTTATTTCTTCAAGTCTTCTTTTCTCTTTCTTACCTGGGTAATTCTGTTTTTCTATGAACTGGGAATTATTTAAGAAAAGGGTATCCGGGGGCCCTGGGTGGCGCAGTCGGTTAAGCGTCCGACTTCAGCCAGGTCACGATCTCGCGGTCTGTGAGTTCGAGCCCCGCGTCGGGCTCTGGGCTGATGGCTCGGAGCCTGGAGCCTGTTTCCGATTCTGTGTCTCCCTCTCTCTCTGCCCCTCCCCCGTTCATGCTCTGTCTCTCTCTGTCCCAGAAATAAATAAAAAACGTTGAAAAAAAAATTAAAAAAAAAAAGAAAGAAAAGGGTATCCGTTCTGCCTAGGGGTTAATTCTTTCTGGCTCACTTGATAAACGTACAGATGCAAGTAGCCTTGCAGGGCCATAATAACCTCTTGCGTTTATGATTGGTTTCTAACTGTGCAAAATCAACTACATGACGTTTACAAAACCACTATTTGAATGTCAAAATTAGCTCTAGGAATGGAGAAGGAAGGCATCCTCTCTAGATGAAATTAGGTAAATGGAGAGCTGGTGGTGGGGAAACATGCCAGAACGAGGACTGTTTTACAGTCCAGGGGGGCCATTTCCTGCTTCAGGGGGAACCACACTAGACACTCATCAAAATGACATCAATCTTTGTTATCTTGAGTGGAAACCATCCAAAACCTATTATGAAAAAGTGTTTTTATTCCATCCTACCACTTTATAAACATTACTTGGTGATTTGATGGAAGCTGAGAATGTGAAAACAATGCATGGGTTAGTCTGGGCTACAGGCTGTAGCCAATATGTGACTGCTCAACACAGAAGCATCCCCACCCTCCGTGGCTTGCCAGTATGGGTGAAGATCCATGCCGTGAATATCCACTCATGATATTTAATACTTTTTTTCCCAATGTGTGTTAACAATGACTATGGTATACCTGCATATTGAATGCTTAGCTATGTATAGTTATTGTTTCATTTGGGATGTGTTCAGCACTCTTGCAGTTAAAAAATATTTTAAAACTGACCTTTAAGAAGGAGGGATGCAGAAGACTGGGAAGCAGAAGGATATGGAATTACTCACAAATTAAAATCGACCACTTTTCACCGGTATCATATATTCTTTCAAATGACTACTCTGTGAGTCTCTTAGGTATAGGATTCCTTAAAGAAATGCCACCAGATGGCAGACACCTTCCCTCTGTGACCACAAGGAGGAGGAACTGAGCTGAATAGTGGGACTTCGGTCAGCCTCTTCCCAGTTCAATTCCTAGCTGATTTCTTGACTTCTGTTCGCAATGGAAGAGATTAATGGGGGGAAGCAAGTAATTTCTTCCACCTATATTTGAAGACTAGAATGTCCTATGAGCTTTTAAAACAATTTAATTTAAAACAATTTAAAACAATTATTTAAAACAATTTAATAAATTTCACATTTGTATTAGTCATTATTAGTTATTTAGTAGATCAATTCACAGTTAGGAACTTGAAGCCAGTATTCTAATAGCTAGAATACATGAACTAAATATAATTGAATTTATCAACTGGGGATTTTGTGTTCATCCTTTGTAATTTCTCAGAATCAAGAATTGTTTGAAATCACGATCACGATTTTGACATCATTTCATCTGTCGTGTCCGTTTTAACTTCAGTTACCACATGATAGTTGAAATGGGTTCTTTATTGTGTTCTTTAGCCTGATTGCTTAGTCTGATTTCCAGGAATGCCCCAAACTGTGTCTGTTCCTTTGGCTAAAAATATTTTAGATTTTAGAAATTCTAGGCTTCTGGGTTATGTACACAAAGTTTTTATTCTTCTATTTGAAATGTGGTCAGCACATATTTAAGTACAATTTTCACATTTAGGCTAAGTGGCTGAGTAAATGGGATGAATTGTAGCCAGCTCTAGTTTGCACATTATGGTACATTTGAGAGTCAGAATATATCTAACTGGAAGTAGTGGCAGGGGTAGAGTCTATTTTTTCTTTCTTTATCAAAGAGGTCACATGTAAGAGGAGTAAAGGGGAGGAGGGAAAAGCCACCCACATCCCATAATCTCTTGGAATCATACCGCTTTGTCTTCATTTTTAGTAAGTCTAGTGTTTTAGAGTTCTTACAAGGTAGAGAGAGTCAGAGGAATTCTCCATTATAGCTCTCTCTCCAGCATCCTCTTTGGCCCTTGTAGCAGTGAATGGGAGAACAAAATCTCTTAGGAATCCCTCCTTCAAGTCTGTTACAGGACCAGAGTTGTGTTCTTATTTTTGATCCTTAAGATGCTAGAATTAAATATGCCTGGAAAACTGATACAGTTCTTTCCAAGCTTTCCAGGATCTTAGGTCAGTTCCGGCAGCTATCAAAGGTAAGTTGTTTGTGTAACCCTTCTAGGGATTATGAAACTCCGATTTGTGTCTCAGGGGCTCTCGAATCCAGCTGGTATTTTTTAGATGTACATGATATGACCATGAGGTAAAACATCCACAAAGCACCAACCTTTTGACTTTAAAGTCATGCTAGAAATACTGGCAAAATCTAGGGGTAAGTGAACTTTGGAATACTAAAAGTCATTTTTTTTTTTTTTTTTTACTTGAAAGAATTAAGGCTCAAGGTCCGAGAAGATAAAGTTAGAGAAGAAATAAGCTTCTTAAATAACTGCCTTTCTGAGGATGGATACCAATTTGATTGGGGGCAGTCATATGAGTGCAGTGGGTTAAGGATCAGCTGACTCTTGTGGGCAGATCCTGACCCTAACTGCTAAGTGGTCTCATGGTATAATTGTATCCTACTTCCTGAGGGAGTGTGTTGGGAGTGCACTTCTACCAATGTCATTTATGAGCTTCATGGTTGGGGTTCTGGTTTGTATCTGTGTATCTCTAGGGCTTATTGTAGAATTCTCTACAGAAGATTCTTTATAAATGTTCATAATGATTATAATGGATATCTGTCAACTTGACCTGGTTGAGGACTTTTATTGAGGTTTATCTCTTTACATACACTAATATTCTTATCCCCAGGACTTTTTAACATTTTCCCTGAGGACTTTGTGGGCCATAATATATTAAAGCTAATACAAATCTTGGAGATCAAGTAGTTCAGGGGCTTTCCAATATTTCTTAAAGAAGCTGAACTGTTCAATCTTTTTTATTTATTTATTATTATTATTATTATTATTTTTTTTTAATTATTTATTTATTTATTTATTTATTTATTTATTTATTTTTTAATATATGAAATTTACTGTCAAATTGGTTTCCATACAACACCCAGTGCTCATCCCAAAAGGTGCCCTCCTCAATACCCATCACCCACCCTGCCCTCCCTCCCACCCCCCATCAACCCTCAGTTTGTTCTCAGTTTTTAACAGTCTCTTATGCTTTGGCTCTCTCCCACTCTAACCTCTTTTTTTTTTTTTTTTTTCCCTTCCCCTCCCCCATGGGTTTCTGTTACGTTTCTCAGGATCCACATAAGAGTGAAACCATATGGTATCTGTCTTTCTCTGTATGGCTTATTTCACTTAGCATCACACTCTCCAGTTCCATCCATGTTGCTACAAAAGGCCATATTTCATTCTTTCTCATTGCCACGTAGTATTCCATTGTGTATATAAACCACAATTTCTTTATCCATTCATCAGTTGATGGACATTTAGGCTCTTTCCATAATTTGGCGATTGTTGAGAGTGCTGCTATAAACATTGGGGTACAAGTGCCCCTATGCATCAGCACTCCTGTATCCCTTGGGTAAATTCCTAGCAGTGCTATTGCTGGGTCATAGGGTAGGTCTATTTTTAATTTTCTGAGGAACCTCCACACTGCTTTCCAGAGTGGCTGCACCAATTTGCATTCCCACCAACAGTGCAAGAGGGTTCCCGTCTCTCCACATCCTCTCCAGCATCTATAGTCTCCTGATTTCTTCATTTTGGCCACTCTGACTGGCGTGAGGTGGTATCTGAGTGTGGTTTTGATTTGTATTTCCCTGATGAGGAGCGACGTTGAACATCTTTTCATGTGCCTGTTGGCCATCCGGATGTCTTCTTTAGAGAAGTGTCTATTCATGTTTTCTGCCCATTTCTTCACTGGGTTATTTGTTTTTCGGGTGTGGAGTTTGATGAGCTCTTTATAGATTTTGGATACTAGCCCTTTGTCCGATGTGTCATTTGCAAATATCTTTTCCCATTCCGTTGGTTGCCTTTTAGTTTTGTTGGTTGTTTCCTTTGCTGTGCAGAAGCTTTTTATCTTCATAAGGTCCCAGTAATTCACTTTTGCTTTTAATTCCCTTGCCTTTGGGGATGTGCCGAGTAAGAGATTGCTACGGCTGAGGTCAGAGAGGTCTTTTCCTGCTTTCTCCTCTAAAGTTTTGATGGTTTCCTGTCTCACATTCAGGTCCTTTATCCATTTTGAGTTTATTTTTGTGAATGGTGTGAGAAAGTGGTCTAGTTTCAACCTTCTGCATGTTGCTGTCCAGTTCTCCCAGCACCATTTGTTAAAGAGACTGTCTTTTTTCCATTGGATGTTCTTTCCTGCTTTGTCAAAAATGAGTTGGCCATACGTTTGTGGGTCTAGTTCTGGGGTTTCTATTCGATTCCATTGGTCTATGTGTCTGTTTTTATGCCAATACCATGCTGTCTTGATGATGACAGCTTTGTAATAGAGGCTAAAGTCTGGGATTGTGATGCCTCCTGCTTTGGTCTTCTTCTTCAAAATTACTTTGGCTATTCGGGGCCTTTTGTGGTTCCATATGAATTTTAGGATTGCTTGTTCTAGTTTCAAGAAGAATGCTGGTGCAATTTTGACTGGGATTGCATTGAATGTGTAGATAGCGTTGGGTAGTATTGACATTTTGACAATATTTATTCTTCCAATCCATGAGCAGGGAATGTCTTTCCATTTCTTTATATCTTCTTCAATTACCTGCATAAGCTTTCTATAGTTTTCAGCATACAGATCTTTTACATCTTTGGTTAGATTTATTCCTAGGTATTTTATGCTTCTTGGTGCAATTGTGAATGGGATCAGTTTCTTTATTTGTCTTTCTGTTGCTTCATTGTTAGTGTATAAGAATGCAACTGATTTCTGTACATTGATTTTGTATCCTGCAACTTTGCTGAATTCATGTATCAGTTCTAGCAGACTTTTGGTGGAGTCTATCAGATTTTCCATGTATAATATCATGTCATCTGCAAAAAGCGAAAGCTTGACTTCATCTTTGCCAATTTGGATGCCTTTGATTTCCTTTTGTTGTCTGATTGCTGATGCTAGAACTTCCAGCACTATATTAAACAACAGCGGTGAGAGTGGGCATCCCTGTCGTGTTCCTGATCTCAGGGAAAAAGCTCTCAGTTTTTCCCCATTGAGGATGATGTTAGCTGTGGGCTTTTCATAAATGGCTTTTATGATCTTTAAGTATGTTCCTTCTATCCCGACTTTCTCAAGGGTTTTTATTAAGAAAGGGTGCTGGATTTTGTCAAAGGCCTTTTCTGCATCGATTGACAGGATCATATGGTTCTTCTCTTTTTTTTTGTTAATGTGATGTATCACGCTGATCGATTTGCGAATGTTGAACCAGCCCTGCATCCCAGGAATGAATCCCACTTGATCATGGTGAATAATTCTTTTTATATGCTGTTGAATTCGATTTGCTAGTATCTTATTGAGAATTTTTGCATCCATATTCATCAGGGATATTGGCCTGTAGTTCTCTTTTTTTACTGGGTCTCTGTCTGGTTTAGGAATCAAAGTAATACTGGCTTCATAGAATGAGTCTGGAAGTTTTCCTTCCCTTTCTATTTCTTGGAATAGCTTGAGAAGGATAGGTATTATCTCTGCTTTAAACGTCTGGTAGAACTCCCCTGGGAAGCCATCTGGTCCTGGACTCTTATTTGTTGGGAGATTTTTGATAACCGATTCAATTTCTTCGCTGGTTATGGGTCTGTTCAAGCTTTCTATTTCCTCCTGATTGAGTTTTGGAAGAGTGTGGGTGTTTAGGAATTTGTCCATTTCTTCAAGGTTGTCCAATTTGTTGGCATATAATTTTTCATAGTATTCCCTGATAATTGTTTGTATCTCTGAGGGATTGGTTGCAATATTTCCATTTTCATTCATGATTTTATCTATTTGGGTCATCTCCCTTTTCTTTTTGAGAAGCCTGGCTAGAGGTTTGTCAATTTTGTTTATTTTTTCAAAAAACCAACTCTTGGTTTCGTTGATCTGCTCTACAGTTTTTTTAGATTCTATATTGTTTATTTCTGCTCTGATCTTTATGATTTCTCTTCTTCTGCTGGGTTTAGGCTGCCTTTGCTGTTTTGCTTCTATTTCCTTTAGGTGTGCTGTTAGATTTTGTATTTGGGATTTTTCTTGTTTCTTGAGATAGGCCTGGATTGCAATGTATTTTCCTCTCAGGACTGCCTTCGCTGCGTCCCAAAGCGTTTGGATTGTTGTATTTTCATTTTCGTTTGTTTCCATATATTTTTTAATTTCTTCTCTAATTGCCTGGTTGACCCACTCATTCGTTAGTAGGGTGTTCTTTAACCTCCACGCTTTTGGAGGTTTTCCAGACTTTTTCCTGTGGTTGATTTCAAGCTTCATAGCATTGTGGTCTGAAAGTATGCATGGTATAATTTCAATTCCTGTAAACTTATGAAGGGCTGTTTTGTGACCCAGTATATGATCTATCTTGGAGAATGTTCCATGTGCACTCGAGAAGAAAGTATATTCTGTTGCTTTGGGATGCAGAGTTCTAAATATATCTGTCAAGTCCATCTGATCCAATGTATCATTCAGGGCCCTTGTTTCTTTATTGACTGTGTGTCTAGATGATCTATCCATTTCTGTAAGTGGGGTGTTAAAGTCCCCTGCAATGACCACATTCTTATCAATAAGGTTGCTTATGTTTATGAGTAACTGTTTTATATATCTGGGGGCTCCAGTATTTGGCGCATAGACATTTATAATTGTTAGCTCTTCCTGATGGATAGACCCTGTAGTTATTATATAATGCCCTTCTTCATCTCTTGTTACAGCCTTTAATTTAAAGTCTAGTTTGTCTGATATAAGTATGGCTACTCCAGCTTTCTTTTGGCTTCCAGTAGCATGATAAATAGTTCTCCATCCCCTCACTCTCAATCTAAAGGTGTCCTCAGATCTCAAATGAGTCTCTTGTAGACAGCAAATAGATGGGTCTTGTTTTTTTATCCATTCTGATACCCTATGTCTTTTGGTTGGCGCATTTAATCCATTTACATTCAGTGTTATTATAGAAAGATACGGGTTTAGAGTCATTGTGATGTCTGTATGTTTTATGCTTGTAGTGATGTCTCTGGTACTTTGTCTCACAGGATCCCCCTTAGGATCTCTTGTAGGGCTGGTTTCGTGGTGACAAATTCCTTCAGTTTTTGTTTGTTTGGGAAGACCTTTATCTCTCCTTCTATTCTAAATGACAGACTTGCTGGATAAAGGATTCTCGGCTGCATATTTTTTCTGTTTAGCACACTGAAGATATCGTGCCAAGCCTTTCTGGCCTGCCAAGTTTCAAAGGAGAGATCAGTCACGAGTCTTATAGGTCTCCCTTTATATGTGAGGGCACGTTTATCCCTTGCTGCTTTCAGAATTTTCTCTTTATCCTTGTATTTTGCCAGTTTCACTATGATATGTCGTGCAGAAGATCGATTCAAGTTACGTCTGAAGGGAGTTCTCTGTGCCTCTTGGATTTCAATGCCTTTTTCCTTCCCCAGTTCAGGGAAGTTCTCAGCTATAATTTCTTCAAGTACCCCTTCAGCACCTTTCCCTCTCTCTTCCTCCTCTGGGATACCAATTATGCGTATATTATTTCTTTTTAGTGTATCACTTAGTTCTCTAATTTTCCCCTCATACTCCTGGATTTTTTTATCTCTCTTTCTTTCAGCTTCCTCCTTCTCCATAACTTTATCTTCTAGTTCACCTATTCTCTCCTCTGCCTCTTCAATCCGAGCCGTCGTGGTTTCCATTTTGTTTTGCATTTCGTTTAAAGCGTTTTTCAGCTCCTCGTGACTGTTCCTTAGTCCCTTGATCTCTGTCGCAAGAGATTCTCTGCTGTCCTGTATACTGTTTTCAAGCCCAGCGATTAATTTTATGACTATTATTCTAAATTCACTTTCTGTTATATTATTTAAATCCTTTTTGATCAGTTCATTAGCTGTTGTTATTTCCTGGAGATTCTTCTGAGGGGAATTCTTCCGTTTGGTCATTTTGGATAGTCCCTGGAGCGGTGAGGACCTGCAGGGCACTTCCCCCGTGCTGTGGTGTATAACTGGAGTTGGTGGGCGGGGCCGCAGTCCGACCTGATGTCTGCCCCCAGCCCACCGCTGGGGCCACAGTCAGACTGGTGTGTGCCTTCTCTTCCCCTCTCCTAGGGGCGGGATTCACTGTGGGGTGGTGTGGCCCGTCTGGTCTACTTGCACACTGCCAGGCTTGTGGTGCTGGGGATCTGGCGTATTAGCTGGGGTGGGTAGGCAAGGTGCACGGGGGCGGGAGGGGCAGGCTTAGCTCGCTTCTCCTTAGGTGATCCACTTCAGGAGGGGCCCTGTGGCAGCGGGAGGGAGTCAGATCCGCTGCCGGAGGTTTGGCTCCGCAGAAGCACAGAGTTGGGTGTTTGCGCGGAGCGAGCAAGTTCCCTCTATTATTATTATTTTTGAGAGACAGAGACAGAGTGCGATCAGGGGAGGGGCACAGAAAGAGGGAGACACAGAACTGGAAGCAGGCTCCAGGCTCTGAGCTATCAGCACAGAGCCCAACGTGGGGCTCAAACTCACAACCCGTGAGATCATGACCTGAGCTGAAGTTGGACGCTTAACCGACTGAGCCACCCAGGTGCCCCTGAACTTTTCCATCTTATGAGGAAATGTACTAAATGAAATTGGATGTAATGTTAGCTACACCTCCCCCATGCTGGCCCCTGAGGTATCTCCATAGGACCTTAGGACTCCATAGAGGATCTATTAGAAGACCTATTAGAAGATCACTGGAAGTCCAATCCCCAGTGTGATATCATCTCCCATGTCTAGCGATACTATATACTTGTTAACACAGAAACTGCCTCCAAAATTCTGTAATTAGAAATATTACTAAGAATGATAGAGGCAAAATTATTTATTAAGAAATGAATAGAATCCAGAAACAACTATTAATGTCATATTGTCTCTTTACTGGCTTGTACTGGCCCAGCAAAGAAGGTATAATAATGGTGGTAGCACAGGAAAGCTGGGAAGATGCACTGTGTAACTGAGTATGATCCTGTTTATCAGAAAATCAATATCCCACCTCATGCTTTTTCTTAAAGTTACTCATATTTTAAGCCTTCATGTCAGCATATTATTCTTGCTTATTCATAAGTTTTCTGTGTTTTTCAAATTTCTTTCCTTGTATTTTTACTTATTCTTTAATTCTAGGTATTATATTGGGCCTTATCACAAAGTTACAACAGTCCATTGCCTTTTAAAATATATATATATGTAAAGCAGTTGATTTTTTAAAAAGTGTATTTTTTATTTTTGAGAGAAAGAGAGTGATCAGGGGAGGGTAGAGAGAGGGGGACAGAGGATCTGAAGTGGGCTTCGTGCTGACAGCAGAGAGCCTGATGCAGGGCTCTACCTCACAAGCCATGAGATCCGAAGCTGATGACAGACGCTCAACAGATTGAGCCCCCAGGTGTCCCTAATGCAGTAGTTTTTAAACTAATGGTTAATACTTAGTTTAAGTAGTATATGAAAAATAAGTATCCCTCAAGTAATATATTGTGAGAGAGTTGTTATTAAAGATGTCTCTGGGATCTTTGAGACTTTTTTACTTGATTTTTGTGTGTTAAGCTGATGATGTTTATGTATTAAATTTAAACTTACAGTACAATGAGAATATATGAATTGGGCATTTATGTTTAAATGCTAAAAGGGAAAACTTGAGGAATTAACAATATTTTAGCCAATAGTGAGTGATATGTACAGTGCATTTTACAGAGGAAGTGTAAATCCGGCTGCAATCATAGTGTAACAAGTACTGCAGTTTGACAGACAATATTCTACCTCCGGTGGAAATGAATGTCCACTGTCATCAGCAATGCTGTTGACCGTTTTGAGTAGTGACTCATGGACGGTAGTTTGGCCAAGTACAACACCTTACTCAATTGTCTTATTGGACAGATAATAGAAAGGCAGAGCAACTACACAAGTTATTGAGCTTTGGTGAGCAATTTATTTTCTCTTCAATACATAGTCTCAACCTATAGACTTTTGGGAAGTCTTGGAAGAGAAAAATGACTTTTCTTTTTTAAACTGCTTTAGGGGCACCTGGGTGGCTCAATCGGTGAAGTGTCCGACTCCAGCTCAGGTCATGATCTCATGGTGCGTGACTTCGAGCCCCGCGTTGGGCTCTGTGCTGACAGCTCAGACTCTGGAGCCTGCTTTGGATTTTGTATCTCCCTCTCTCACTGTCTCTCCCCCCACTCATGCTCTGTCTCTCTCTCTCTCTCAAAAAAAAAATTAAAAATTTTAAGAAAAAAACCAGCTTTAGTTACCTTGCTTTCTAAGAGAGAACAATTATCAGGAAAGCAGCAAAGATAGGGAGGTTGACCAGGTACTAAAGGCTGGAGAGATCATATATACTAACCAAAGCTATTGTAAGCTGGTAAAAAGAGGTTTAACTGAACAAATTATATGCTCTACATTTACTTCCCAAACCCTACAGATACGCTGACAACTTCCTAGGAGTTTAAGAAGCAAGACTGACAGTGGTGGCTTAGTACTACTCTACATGTTATGCATCTGGAAGTGTTTAATAAAGGAAAAACTCTAGCATTGAGAAAGTACATCCATAAAGAAAACAGGGCTTTTATGTTCTTGTATATAGTTTCCTTCTGTGCAGTTATTTAATGCTCTGAATTTCAGCTTCTTCTGAGGATACTTCCCTGAATATTGGCTTGGTTCTGTGATCAAGTTCTATATGAGGAATGCTATGTGTTGGTGGTAAAATATATGTCACCATTTTTACAATATTAAAAAAGAAGTTAAATTATTTTTATGTCAAAACTGTCTTTGAATTGAGAGGTCTGAGGTATTCTTTCTGTTTTCTATGTGTGAGCCCATAACACATTAGACTCGGGATGTGTTTTATTCTTTTAAGCCTTTCATCTATTTGAACAGAAAACTTTTGCTTCCAGTATCAATCCTCAAGAAGGAATCCCAGATAGAGGGATTTTCTTTTTTTTAAAAAAAACTTTTTTTTAACGTTTATTTATTTTTGAGACAGAGAGAGACAAAGCATGAACGGGGGAGGGGCAGAGAGAGAGGGAGACACAGAATCTGAAACAGGCTCCAGGCTCTGAGCCATCAGCCCAGAGCCTGACGCAGGGCTCGAACCCACGGACCGCGAGATCGTGACTTGAGCCGAAGTTGGACGCTCAACCGACTGAGCCACCCAGGCGCCCGATAGAGGGATTTTCTAATCAGTCACGTTTATCATCTATATTTGAGCATCACCCATCATTTTTGTCATCATTTTCAGTTTTTGTTTTTTGTTTTTTTTACAAGTCTCCACTTTTAACAGTGGTGGGCATTTTTAAATAATGTTCATTGAACTCCTGAAAACCAATAGTGAACATAGCAAAAACACCCATAGAGAAGTGATGCCCTGTCAGGCTTTCAGTGAATAAGCATTTGCCCTGATGTGCTCTGTTGTTGGCAAACAGACTAGACAAGGATTGTCTTTGGGATGTAGCTATGTATCTGTGAAACTACAGAAATAGAGGATCTTCTATGTTCCCAAATAAGAGTCAGGCCACTCTCCTTTCCATCCTCCCTCCCTTGCCTTCTCTAGAATGAATATAGATTCTATTTTTCTTGCATTCTAATGTTTGTTTATTTTTGAGAGAGAAAAAGAGACAGAGCACGAACAGGGGAGGGACAGAGAGAGAGGGAGACACAGAATCTGAAGCAGGCTCCAGGCTATGAACTATCAGCACAGAGCCCGACGTGGGGCTCAAACTCACAGACTGTGAGATCATGACCTGAGGTGAAGTCGGACGCTTAATCAACTGAGCCACCCAGATGCCCCGTATTTTGCCTCCATTCTATTGATGACACTCTACTTAGCTTACTGTCCACTTCTAACTTGATCAGTCAGGGACTTTATCACCTTTCAGTCTCAACACCTCTATGCCTTTCCTGGGCAATAGCTGTAGTTGTGATTACATTTATTTATTTTTTGAGAAACATAGAGAGACAGAGCACAAGTTGGGGAGGGGCAGAGAGAGAAGGAGACACAGAATCCGAAGCAGGCTCCAGGCTCCGAGCTGTCAGCACAGAGCCTGACACGGGGCTCGGACTCACAAACCGTGAGATCATGACCTGAGTGGAAGTCGGACGCTCAGCCCATTGAGGCACCCAGGCGCCCCAGCTGTAGTTATGATTAAATCCAGCAGTGTAACTGAGGAATTGTCAATGGGAACTGTCAATACTTCTCCCAGATTTCAATAGCTAATTGTTTTCTCAAAAATTACTGTTAAAGGTAATTTTCAAAAAAGGTAAAATTGCGACTTTCATACAGATATAAAGCGAACATGTGTTAAAGATTTTGCTTAAATCATGAAAGAAGGAAATGATAAGATGTTTTAACTAGTTCAAAGGAGAATTTAAAAACGGATACATTTATAGTCTAGAATATCAAAATTGTTGTGTAGATGGAGGCAAAACTGGACTTTTTCCACAGTGAGGGAGGGCAGTCAGTTGCACTCAGTCAGAAAGAATTTGCATGTCTATGGTAAGATTTATTTTGCTTTACTATTAGTTATCTACAACTTACAGTTTTAAATAGCCCTGAAAGAATCAGAATTAGGTAAGTGGGAAGGATATGCTGTAGACAGTACATAGTTTTTCACTGTGCTGAGCTGTCAGCACAGAGCCTGACATGGGGCTTGAACGCATGAACCGTGAGATCATGACCGGAGCCAAAGTTGGACGCCTAACCGACTGAGCCACCCAGGCACCCCATAGCTTTGTATACTTTATATACCAGACCCCTGAGGGTTGTGCTGATTGGTAGGCCTATACAACTGGCATGAGTTGCAGAAGTGGCCTTTAAATTCATAACACTGAAGAGTTGTTTAAGGTAATAGACCACTTTGGAAGACTCAGCTTCTTGTGTTTCAGTATCAGTGAGTAGCTTTCACTGATG
Organism: Neofelis nebulosa; assembly: GCF_028018385.1. Taxonomy (NCBI): domain Eukaryota; kingdom Metazoa; phylum Chordata; class Mammalia; order Carnivora; family Felidae; genus Neofelis; species Neofelis nebulosa. The sequence continues at coordinate 115,349,086 of NC_080784.1, forward strand.
TTCAAGAGGGAGTTGCTGACCTAACCTTTGTGTTTGGGAATATTATATCCAGGCAATTATATTATTTACATAGGCTACACTTATCCTCTGTGAGCATGTGGTTGCCTGGGGATTTTGTGCTATTTTGGCCATTTTGGCCTTGACTTCAGGTTTGTTCTAGTTTGGCTTTTCCTTGGGCACTCTCATCATATTCATGTGTTGCTGCTTCAGACAACTTGTCTTTAGTCCATACTCTAAGCTTTATTTGCTTATTCTTGGCCAGTTGCCTCTCCTGTTGGACTCTGCCTTGTTTGATCTCCTACTACTTCTACTGCTACCAACTCATATTTACTTCACTTACTAGTAGCCCAGACAGCTCAGCCTCAGCTGCCCAGGTATATGGATACTTTACTCTGTTCCCACCTGTTTCTTTCTTTCTTTCTTTCTTTCTTTCTTTCTTTCTTTCTTTCTTTCTTTCTTTCACATTTTTAAAATGTTTTTTAATTTACTTTTGAGACAGAGAGAGACAGAGCATGAGCAGGGGAGGGGCAGAGAGAGAGAGGGAGATACAGAATCTGAAGCAGGTTCCAGGCTCTGAGCTGTCAGCACAGAGCCCACACTGGGCTTGAACTCACAAGCGGCAAGATCATGACCTGAGCTGAAGTCGGATGCTTAACCGACTGAGCCATCTGGGTGACCCTGCTCCCACCTGTTTCAGTTGCTAAAACCTTTTGGCTGAGCCCACTGGGATTTTGTCAGAATAGCTGAAGCTAGATAATGGCCCTTCCTATACATTCTAGGAAGACAGTATATTAGAATGGCAGCCAGGGATGGGTGGGGATACATGGAAACTACATGGTTTTTGGTGCTTCGTTGAGAAGCAGTTTGGTCTCATACTACTAGGTAGGGGAGGGAGTTAATTATAAATGTTAAATATTTTTATTTATTTATTTTTTAGTGTTTATTTATTTCGAGAGAGAGAGTGCATGTGCAGGGGAGGGGCAGAGAGAGAGTGGGAGAGAGAGAATCCCAAGCAGGCTCTGCACTGTCAGTACAGAGCCTGACACGGGGTTAATCCCAGGACCCATGAGACCATGACCTGAGCCAAAATCAAGAGTTAGTCAGTCAACCTACTGAGCTCCCCAAGCATCCCATAAATGTTAAATATTTTAGATATTAGTATCTAAAAATTATATATTGTGGGTGGTAACTGATCTCTGGTATTACCTAATTCCAGTCAACTATGGCAGAGGTGAAAGAATCATGTATAGTCTTTTGAGAATCTTTTTGTTCACCTAAATGATAAAGTATTTATTGTGATTTACTGTGGGTGAGACCCTGTGCCATGTATGTTACTATTGAAAGAAATAAGTAGGCTGCAAAGCTCTGGTGGAGGAATAAGGGTGTCAGATATGCAGACTGAAGACTGCAAGAGAAGGAAAAGCTACAAAAGTATAGCCTGTAGCCAACTGTATCTAATTTTAATGGATTTGAGACTACAATGATAATTGTTATTTGAAGTCATAATTCCAGTTCATTTACTTTCACAATTTCAAAAATAGCAACATGTTATTAAAGAAGATGGCATTTGAATTTATTTTACTTTCTTCTAAGAATATTGACTAGTTCTCTAATGTATATAACGATACTTTGCAGAAATGTTAATGGCACTTCAATTAGATAGTTTTTCTGAAAAAAAAAAGAAAAAAAAAAGATCTCTGTCAGTTGTTAGGTCAAATGCAACAGTTTTAACCCCTCCCCAGGCTACCTTTCATGGCAGTTACTTTTAAGAAGTCTTGCAGACTCCCTTGAATGTCAGTTCAGATTCTATGGTCATATTTCCTAGTGAAGACAGAATCTCTGGGTCTTGACCTGACTCCCTTGGGTTATAAAGAATAGAGATCCACTCAGGTGGCCTTAAGCAATAGTGGTACAGGGATTCTCAACTTTGTCACTATTGACATTCTGGACTGGATAATTCTTTAAATTTTTAAAACATTAAAAAAATTTTTTTTTTATTTTTGAGAGACAGAGAGAGACAGAGTGCAAGCAGGGGAGGGGCAGAGAGAGAGAGAGAAGGAGACAGAATCTGAAGCAGGCTCCAGACTCCAAGCTGTCAGCACAGAGCCCAACATGGAGCTCAAACCCACAAACCATGAGATCATGACCTGAGCCGAAGTTGGATGCCCAACCGACTGAGCCACTGAGGCACCCTTGGACTGGCTAATTCTTTATTGTGGGAGGCTGTTCTGTGCATTGTAGGATGTTTAGCAGCATCCTTGCTTGGCTTTTACACATTAGATGCCAGTTGCAGCCCTTTTATTCTACACCCAGAAATGTGTCCAACATTACCAAATGTCCCTTAGGTGTCAAAATCACCCCTACTTGAGTACCTTTCTTTTAAAAGATGCCCAGTGAATAAGGAAGGCAGGACTAGCAAGAGCTCTGCAGGCTCCCCTGCAAGAACAGGGAAGGAGGGTGATCAGAACTTTCAGGATAGTTCTTTTCCCCTCAGCAGAAGGCATCCAGGGCAGTGCTCTCTGGGCTTAAGAATTTTATCTCTGCTTCTGCTGCCTTTGTCAAGGCTGCATTCCTCTGCTGTCTTTCTGCTGCTGCTTGCTTGTTGCCTTCTGGTCCAGTTATTGCCCAAGGTCAACCCCTTTCTTTGTGTTTGATTTCACCATTGTTGTTATTATTCTTAAAATAATACCCAGGCCAAGAAATGCAAGCATTTAAATTAAAAATGGTACACAGCATCCCGTCTCTCTGCAGAAATCCAGTGTTATTGGTTGCTTGCCTTTCCTACACAGATTGATTCACATCATTGTTTTTGAAGGCTGTAGAGTAACTCTGTTGTACAAATGTAACACATTCTATTCATTGAGAAAGCAAATCACTTTTGAAGGTTTAGATGTACCTGCTTATTTCTTGTTCTCCTGTTTCTTGAGGAAGATTCCTTTGATTTCTAGCTCTAGTCCACACAACCTCAAGCTGTATTTGAGGGAGTGTAATAAATACTTGTTGACTACATATGTTACTGATGACAAATCTTTAACAACTACTCTCAAAAAAAAGTCCTGATTTGTGGCAATTGCAGATTTTTGGGGTGTAAGTGTCCTACCAAGGTTGATTTCAAGTTAACAAAGTGACATTAGGAAGTGATAAGTTTGAGTGTTTATTAACTTTGCTTTAATACAGTTTATTTTATTGTAAGCATATATAATTAAATTTTTAACAATAACTGTGTTTAACAATGGGCTTGCAGAATCCTAAAAATGGAACAATTAGCTCTCCTAACTCAGCTTCTAGCACCCACTGGCTTTGATAGTCTTGTTTCCATACAGAGTATATTGCATTGTTTGGGGTAATGTTCTCTCCAAATGGGAATGCTGCCTCTGATTGTATTCAGTGCTGGGAGGGCCTTTAAAGGTTAGCTAGACTTACATTGCCTCAGGTGCTTGAATTCCCTTAGTGTGTTCTTGGCTAAATGTTTATTCAATTTAGGATTACCTCTTGAATAGATCATTCAGTCTTCAGACCGGCTTGTTAAAAAGCTCATGTTGAAATTTATCTCCTTCTGAGCATCCACGATTTTATTTTGTACACCATCCTCACTGTACATCATAAAAAATATATTGAATACCTCTGTACTATGACAACTTTTCCAATGTTTGAAATCATTTACTGTATTTCCTATTAATATTTTCATTTTTTGGAATAAATGCCCTTAGCTCATTCAGGTATTCCAATTTGTCTACTTCATTCTTAAAGTGTTGAAAACGGATTTGAATGAAACTCTGATAGGTCCTGACTGGCAAATACAAGAGGGGGAGAGAGGAAGACTTCCCTTGTTCTAGATACTATACTGCCAACTAATACAGCCTAAAATTATAATAATTTTCTTGCTGGTCCCATAATTGAATTTACCAGTACTGCATTTAACATTGATAAAAACTTTATTTTTTATGTATGCTGCTGTTAAGTCCTTTCTTCCTTTTATGGTGCTTTTTTTTTTTTTTTTTTTTTTTTGGAAGAGGGAAGCAAATCAAGACTGTATGTTTATTTTCACAAAACCCAGCTCCCACCTTATCAGGATTTGTTAGGCTAATGATTTTTTAAAATAAATTTCCAACTCCTCTTGGCTTAATATGATTTAGAAACTTGATAAACTGACCAACAGTGTTTTTCCTTGATTCTGAACTGAAATGTCTGAGCATGACAAAGTGCATTCAGAGCCCACTGCCTTTCTAGTAGCCTTTCACTCTAGTTGCCATCAATCTATTTCTGAACACCTTTCAAGTGTTTCTACCAGCGGTCCATCCACTCGCGGCCTTCGTTGTATTGAGTTTGTCCAACTGTATTCCTGAAACACCATTTCTTTCTCACGTTAACAGATTTCCTGAGGAAGAACGCTTTCAAGACAAATCAGATACACACTGGGCTAAACAAATAAAAGATTTATTCACTGTAGAATTTGTATATTGTGAATCTCTAAAATGGGGACTCTAATGTATCATGTTTTATAAACTTGTTTGGTCATGGAACACTTTATTTCTTTTAGATAAAATAGTATGGCTAAAAGTAAATTGTTCTATGTGGGTTGAGGTACAAGGGAGAAATACAGAGGAACTGCTTGGAAGTTTTCAGAACTTTAGCTGAGATCGGCCATCGTTAATTAGGAAAGTGGTTTCCAGGTTGCGGGAGTAGGGTTTGAGGGATGTGTAGAAAGGAGGTGGAGGAAAAGAAGGAGAACAAAACATCGTGTAATTGGGGTTACTCCAGGTAGGACTTTAAACTGGAAGGCAAATTAGAATGCCAGGCAAGTAATACAATTGTGTGAAGTTTGTTAGACTAGAATATTCTATCATCAGATTGGAGTGTTAAGAGCCAGATAAAGCATTTAAATGTATTTTTTAAAAGCACTTTGCCAAACAAAGCAAATCTTTGTGTGTTATTTAGTCTGGTCTATGGGCCAGACTTTATGATAGCAGCTACCTAGTTCAGTCACACACAAACTTCCTCTTCTCATTTTTGGAGAAAAATTGAAGTACTTATATTTTATATAAATGTTTTCCTTTTCAATACAATTATTCTGCCTCATTAATGCTGTTTAGTTTTCTTTCTGACACATTTCAGGGTTTGCAGACTATTATTATGTTGATTAACAATATTATATTTTTATTTCCTTAAAAATATGATCTTTACTCTTTGTTTCTTTGATGATCTACCATGGATAGAGCAATCATAATAGAACTTAAATAGTAACTAGACGTAATTAGTTACAATAAATATTTAAGGTATATCAAATCCTTTTTCTAAAAAATGTTTATTTCTGAGAGAGAGAGAGAGAGAGACAAAGTGAGCAGGGGAGGGGCAGAGAAAGAGGGAGACACAGAATCCAAAGCAGGTTCCAATGTTTCTTTATTTTTGATAGAAAGGGAGAGAGAGAGACAGACAGAGCGTGAGTGGGAGAGGGGCAAAGAGAGAGGGAGACACAGCATTTGAAGCAGACTCCAGGCTCTGAGCTGTCATCACAGAGCCCAAAGTGGGGCCCAAAGTCATGGACCACGAGATCATGATTGAGTTGAAGTTAGATGCTTAACTGACTGAACTACTTCGGTGCTCCTATGGTCTACATCAAAGCCTTTTATGTAAAGTCTGCATCAAGTGACCTAATAATATATAGGTAAAATGAATATCCTCAAGACTTCAAAGGTAAATCTGGAATACAGGAAGCTTAGAAAATTTTTTCTTATGAAAGTAGAAAGAATAATTTCTGATAAAGGTAGTATACATTTATTGTGAGTCATGTTATCTGTATGATATTCATATGGATTTCTTATAATTTAATAATTTCTCTTTTTATACCTCAAGATTATTTTCAGTGCCTTAATAAATAACTTTGCAGTGAATACTCTAATATATAAGTCTTTGTGTGTGCTGCTGATAGTTACTTATAAGTGGAATTGGTGATTCAAATGTTGTATAAACATTTGTACACCCATAATGCATATAGTCAAATCACACATTAGAGAGTGAATCAAAGTGCTGATCTGTTAGCACTCTCACTGACCTTGTAGGGAGCTCTTGATGGGATGCAATAGAAAGATAGTATAAGATAAGTATCCTGGGTGGCTCAGTCAGTTAAGCATCTAACTCTTGATTTCTGCTCAGGTCATGATCTCACGGTTTGTGATTTCAAGCCCTGCTTTGGGCTGTGTGCTGACAGCATGGAGCCTGCTTAGGATTCTCTCTCTCCCTCTCTCTTTGCCCCCCTTTCTTTCTCACAAAATAAACAAATAAACATTTAAATAAAAAAAAGGGTAGGATAAAGAATTAGCAAATGATGTTTAAGAATATTTTAAACTTTTCTTGATTCTAATAAATAGTTAAGTGAATTCTTTTCAGAATTCCTTCAAAGTCTGTTAATTTTTTCACTCGTTAGCTCAAATCAGTAATGTTTTGGTGGACCATGTTTTCACAATCTTTTTTTTTTTTTTTTTCCTTTCATTTAATGAATGAACTTTAATTTTTTTTCCCACTTTTGGCTCCTGGTTCAGTTTTTGTGCTATAGAGGGAAAAACTATGGTAGTCTCCTAAGTACAAAAGAGTATTATGATTATAATAATCATTCTTAAAACACTTATTGTATTCTTGAAGCTTTGTCCTGAAGGCTTCGGAGAAACTTTGGTTTCTGTTGCCCTTATTCTTTGGGGAGCTGGATTTAAAACCTAGCCAGAAATCCATCAACATTCTACTGTATTTTTTGGAGTAGCTGAAGAATTGCTTAGTTTGAACTTTAGTGTTCACATAAAAACACGATTTCACTGAGAGATGAACTAGTTTTAAAAACATGAAGCAAAATATGATTTAACTGTGTGTGATTTGTCAATTTCCCCATTTGGTTGGTTTTCTGCTGCCTGCAAGATGGCATATTGACATAACCCATAAGCTCAGCTGGGAGAATTTATGATAATATTAATGACAGTGCATTTGACTGTAACTTAGAAAGATCAATCCCTGTTTTAAGGGTTTTCAAAGAAGTGAGGTGTTTCCAAGGAAGAAAGTTTAGTAGTGTGATTTAGCAAATTGCTTATATTGCTGTAAAATAAAGCTATAGTCTTAAAAAAAAAACACCCTCTGGAGTTCTCTTTACATTAGTGGTGCTTCTTATTAATTAGCTGGATATAGTCTTTTAAACCAGTTTCTTTTTGGGGGTTAATAACTGGATTAATAACCATTATATAACCATTTAAGAACTTAGAAGTGGCTTTTTCTGTTCTTGAATGCTGTTGAACTTCCTGCTTGTAAAATATGATTTTGAGCAGATTATTGGTAGTAAACCCACCTTTAAGTTGTCCCTTTAGGTCACAACCAGCTCATAATCACATGCTTTCTAGAATGGACCATCTGGCCACCTACACATTGTAAAAGCAGCTTGAGAGGTGGAGTGCTAGTCATTCCTTGCAAAATTAGAGTTTCTTACTTTGGGACCTTACTTTGGGGCCAACTCTGAAGATGGTCTTCCCATCCTTCCCACTTCTTAAAGTACCTTATTTATTTGGAATCTAGGTTTTCTTTATCATTTTTGGAAAAGAGAGAAATTTAAAAAATATGATAAGTTAATGTCAGGGATTTGTTCAAGATAGCAATTTTCAGAGCATGACAAAGTCAATTCATAGTCTGTAGTTGCTTGATTGCATGCTTAATAATCAATCCTTGAGGACACCAGATATATTTAGGGTTCCTCAAGTTACTGTGACTAGTATTTTTCCAATATTTCTTATATTGAACATAGTTATTGCTTTCCCATAATACCAATCTTTCTTAGAAAATGTATCAACCACTTTCTTCTTGGCTCCCTTTGCTGCCTTTTGTAAAGCACTTGTTCTTGCTAACCACCATGGTGTTGCTCAGAGAACCAACAGGGTGTGTTTCTTGTAAATTCAGTTTAAAAATTTTGGCAAGATGATACTGTCTCATTTTTTGTTACTTTAGCAGCTGAATACAATTTCATTAAATGGATGTGTAATTAAAAAAATACTCTCAGTGGATGGACACTGGGTTCTTTCTCATCTTAAAACCTCTTTTAAACATATGGGAATGTATTTTGGTGAAGAAAAGGGAATATTCAAAATTTGCTTATGTTTTTCATCTTCCTTGATCAGTTCTGTTGAAGTGCTGAATACTTTTTATGTTTTCTTTCATCCTATAGCAAACCCAGACGGTTAGCATTCATTTGTGTGAAAGACACCAGTTTAAGACCAAGGCAAATACTTGAATCTCAGTGTGATTACTGTTAAAGCCATTAAAAGTGTCATCATCAAATGCTGGAGTGTTTTTGTAGTGACTCCAGTCTGAAGACTTCTCTGAAACTGGGGATTGCAGATCAGCTTGTGGAAGAACTCTAGGAGCTCTAGCTTCCTCATGAGATAATGGAAAAACCTTTATTAGCTCCTGGAGCCTGCCCCATCTTTCGGTACCTTTAGGATCATTAGATTAGGATTATTAGAGTAGACTATTCATGTTTGTATTCTTATTTGCAGGATTTTAAGAACTGGTCTGGACTGAAGAAAACATGTATTATAGAATACCTTTTCTATGATTATTTGCTTTTATACACTTCATACTTTTCAAGAACTCATAGTTTGCTTCTAATTATGAGAGAGGTACATTTAAAAATAATCATAAAATTACTTTCTTAATGGCTGTTGCATTCCTTGATCCTTGAATATGAAAATCTTATTGCTATAATTAAGGCAGAATTTGAAATTGAATATTAAACAAGTTGTAGCAAATTGAAGGACTAGTTTACTTTCTTAAGAAAATCATTTGTTGAGAGAGTTCTTCAAGGGAAGTGATCATCATATCCAAGTCACCAAACTCTTTACGAGAAGAATTGAAACTGAAAAATGTTCCATGGGAACAATATTCTCATTTAACTACATAATTACAGAAGGCAATTCTCATAATTCAGCCAGACCTAAGTACTTAGTGTGGCATATTGTAAATTTTCAAAAAATATGTTTCTTACATATTTGGTAGTAAGTATATTTAGTTCTTCAGAATACTACAGGAGCTGGTAAATGACCATTCAGCTCTAAAATATAATTTTGTAGGAAAAACATAGAAAATATTCCCCAAGGAATTATAGGACTAAATTCAATAAAAATTAGTAGCTAAAGGCATTCAGTTTTTTCATTTGATAAACTGCCAAATATTTATTTTAATATACTATTTCAACATATAAGAAGTAATGAATGCTAGATAAAGGATATAATCATTGAACACTTATAGAGCATATAAACATGTTTGCCTGCTGACTGGGAAGTAAATTATACTGCTGGGTTTGAACTGATGTGCTGATTCAATTCAAGTTCATCAACATGATAGAATATATTCCACTTCTAGAAATGAGAAAGAATATTCACATGCAGGTCATGGTGTAACATAGTAGTAATAAAATGTATTAATTGGGCCAGAAAACTCAGATATTGGACTGTAGAAGCAGAATCACATGGGTGGAAATGCTGTATAATCTAAGTTCTCTGAAAGATTCCCACATATTTGCTATTGGATAAAATTTCCCTGTGATCTACGCACTAATATTTCAACCAAGACTCTTATTTGTTGTTTGAAGTATTTAAAAAAACAGATTTTCTTGGGACATTTTTTTGTTATATTTACATGCAGAAGTCCAAATAGATTGCTAGATAATTTGAGAAGAGACATTTTTAAAAATTCTTTTTTAATTTTTTCAATGCTTATTTATTTTTGAGAGAGAGAGAGAGAGAGAGAGAGAGAGAGAGAGAGAGAGAGAGCGCACAAGCAGAGAAGAGGCAGAGAGAAGGGGAGACACAGAATCTGAAGCAGGCTCCAGGCGGCTAAGGGGGCCATCTACTGTAGAACAGTACTGTGTCTGGAAAAAAGTAGGTAGTAGTTCTAATATGTGATGCACAGTGTGAACACATGCATGCAGTATTTTATTGAGCTTTAAAGGAAATATTGACAAACTAGAGCACTTCTAGAGGATTGCGATGAGGATGAAAAGTATCTGACATTTGTCTTGTAGGAATAGTAGCAGAAGAAAATGGGAGCATTTAGCTTGAAAAGGCAAGAGCTAGAGATGGTGGTAGTGACGTTAAGGAAAGCAAGGTCTTCAAATGTGTAGTGGACCATTTATACTTAAAACTACAGGGTAGAACTTGGATCCAGGAGGGGAAAATTAACAGGGAACAAATCTTTGCATTTCACTGACCCCTACCCTTCATCCTGCTCAACAGCAAGATTGTTTAAAAATGGCTTCATTTTGATGTGATGGGCTTCTCCTCATTGGGAGAGTTCAAGAATTACAGTATGAGTAATTATGAAATGCCTATTATGTGTCAAACTTTGTTAGGTGAATGAAATAATATGATGTAATCTTCATCCTTGAGAGCTTATCATCTAGTAAGAGGAAACACACATGTAATAAGCATAATTAAATGTTATCAGTTCTCTGAGAGCAGTCTATGTGGAGAAGAGTCATCTAGGGAAGACTTTATGGGAGGAATTAACTTTGAGTTTAACAATGCATAGGTGTTTGCTAGTGGGGGGAGTTTGAAAGGAAGGAAAATGTTCACATAATGTCCTGTCAAAGACTTTGTAGGAAGGCTTTTACCTTTGGCATCAGTGTGCTATGTAGATAACCCTTATGGCCTGTCATAGTTCTATAACTCTACCAAGTGATTGCCTTCTTAAAAAACTTTACAAAGAGAGAAACCTAACATTGCATTCTATTCTTACTTTTGCCTCGGGTTGAATAGAAATTGTCATTTCTATTAATATTTCTTGTGTAAAGGGTGAGGGAGACAGAATCATTAAAACTCTTTGGGAAATGCCTGTTGGCATTAAAGAGCACTTGTTCCCAAGTGAAGACAGATTCCCTCTCCAGTCCTCTTTTCTTCTCCCTCGGGCATCTCTGCATATTCTATAGTTGACTACATTCACTGTTCTTTATTCTGTGTGGCAAGATGTTACAAAGAGGGTCACTCATATCTCTGTGTCTTGCTTTGTGCCCAGACACACTAATCTTTTTGTTAAGCCATGGTTGGTCACCTCAGTCTAAACCCTATGAAACCTCTCAGGAAAAGTGGCTTGAGATGAACTTTTTGTGACAGACAGCCATCAGTTCAAAGCCTGTGCAGTGTCAGGGTTGAAGGAAACTATAATGGTCCATGAGAAGAGGCTCACAGGGGGTCCCTTTTCAGGGCAAAAGGACAGATGTTTTTCTCTACTTGAGATATACACAATACACAATAGTTCCAGTACTTGCTTCTCAACCATGCTGCATGCACGCTTTCTTCATGATGGGAATGTACACTTTTTATAGACCCAGTGGGAGGAAATTTACTCATTGTTACTGTTCTTTTCAGCTGTTTTGTTGGTAGGCTAAGACTGTCCTTTTGTAGAATGACAAAAAGGGGATTTTGTAAAACATTGGCTCCATAAAAAGGGCCATTGTATATACATGTACCTTCTGTGTAAAAACTAATTTTCTATGTTAAACACAGTCAAAGGAAAGTTCAACAACCAATAACTCTGGGTCTCAATTATTTGTGGTACGAGATATCAATGGTTTTTACTGTGCTAACACATGCTGAAATTTTTCATAGAGAAAGTTAATTATCTCTGTGTTATATAAAAAGATATACAGTTTAATGTTCCTAGGCAATTCGTATTATAGCCATGTGTTCTGCACTAACCTACTTAAATAGTCATTATACCAGTTTTACTTGCTGAATTTAGTAATTATTTTCTGGTTATATATAGAATATGATTTTCCCATTAATAGTTTCAAGAACCTTAAGTACTTAATTTAATTCTAACAAGGAAGAGATGGTTTTATATATTTCTCTGAATATTTTAGCAAAAATTAACTGGTAAGATAATTTGTAGCATTTTTAAGAGATTGCCTCATTCCCCTAGGTCATTTTGGCATATTTCCTATGTATTTAATAATATTAATATAAAATATTTGCTGAAAGAATCTTTATATGTATTCATTGTATGGAAGATAATTATCTGTTTTCCATAGTTGTCAACTAATCTGTAGAAATGATTTCTTCCTTTGTAAACCAGACTAAAGCTAAAGAAAGTAGCTGTTAATTTATTAGAATCTTATTAAATTATATATTTTTCTTTTAATTTCTTTTTGTTATATCCAAAATTGGAAATTTGACATGAAAGTAATCTGTACATAGAAAATTAGGATTTCTTAATTAGAAAATCATAGAAGTAGATTTTGAATTGAATTTTGATGATTAAGAATTTTTAAAATAAAAAAATAAAACAACTGATAGGAAAATAAAAGATGCCTTGAAAAATTTGGGATCATGCCGTGTATATATAATGAAACATAATACACAATGATTGATCTTTTAAAATTAATTAATTAATTTTTTACTTTACATCCAAGTTAGTTAACATATACATGATGATTGATTTTTAAAGTGAGTGGTACTGATTGTAGGTGCTATGAATTCAGAGGAGAGAGGATTCAGATCTGTGTGTCAGGTAATGCTGCTATTTATTTATTTATTTATTTATTTATTTATTTAAATTCAAGTTAGTTAACACACAGTGTAGTCTTGGCTTCAGGAGTAGAGCTCAGTGATTCATCGCTTACATATGACACCCAGTGCTCATCCTTAATGCCCTCCTTAATGCCCATCACGCATTTAACCCATCCCCTCACCCATCTCCCATATAGCAACCTTCAGTTTGTTCTCTGTACTTAACAGTGTCTTATGATTTGCCTCCCTCTCTGTTTTTATCTTATTTTTCCTTCCCTTCCCCTGTGTTCCTCTGTTGTGTTTTTTAAATTCCACATATGAGTGAAATCATATGATATTTGTCTTTCTGACTGACTTATTTCACTTAGCATAATACCCTCTAGTTCCATTCAAGTAGTTGCAAATGGCAAGATTTCATTCTTTTTAATTGCTGAGTAGTATTCCATTGTATATATAAACCACATCTTCTTTATCCATTCATCAGTTGATGGACATTTGGCTCTTTCCATAATTTAGCTCTTGTTGGTAATACTGCTATAAACATTGAGGATGCATGTGCCCCTTTGAATCAGCACGGGTAATGCTGCTTTTTCCTATGTATTGAAGAAATGCTCTTTGAAAATTCTTTAGTTTATTTATTTATATGTATGTGTGTATAACTAAAATTAGAATTTTTAGGTTTATAATTGATCTCACATTAACTATATCATTAACTATATGATCTCTATAGCAACCTGGACAGCAGATACAACAGTGACTATCATTATGTTCATATAAGAAAACTGAGGCCCAGTGGTAATGCCACTTGCCTAAGAAAGAGGTGTCAGCCTTTTCTTTTTTCTGATTCTTAGTATGGGTCTTCTGATATACAGAGTGATGATTTCCTTAAAATAGGATTGTTGATACATGAGAAAGATTGTCTGTAGTACTTGAAATAATATTGGAAACTCTTGGGCAGACATAATTGCTTGTGACCAACTAATTATATCTATTCAGAAGTAATAGTTATATAAAAACATTGTTTTGACAACTTGGCATTTATTATCTTCTAGCAAGAAAGAAATACAAAGGTAGCATTAATTTTCTATACATTAATGATTATTTAACAGCCTAATTTACTGATGTAGTTCACTGCTGATTGGGTCCTTCCACAGGACCGTATAATGCTCTGTGTGGCTCTTAGCTGGGTTTCTACTTTGTGTCCTTGCCTGGAATGTTCTCTACTCTTGTTCTCTGCCTGGCAAGTGCCCACCCTTCCTTCGAGAACCACTCAAGTATCAGTCCAGATGATAAGGCTCTAGGCCCAGTTAGAAGCTCCATAAGGGCTTGATAGATCATTCTCATAGTAATAACCTCTTCAAATCTCAGTTATTTATTTCTGGGCCTATCTAGTCTACCCAGTGGCTCCTTCATAGTTCATACTCAGTATGCATTTGATAGAAAAACTCTGCTTTCAAAGAACTTAATGAAGAGTTGGGAAGTAAATACAAATATCAATGAACTCATATTATAGAGGTGATTATTTGATTAATCCTAGATAATACTCTCTTAATTACCTCTGTTTCTATATCCTATATGTGTGTGTGTGTGTGTGTGTGTGTGTGTATAATTTATTGTCAAATTGGTTTCCATACAACACCCAGTGCTCATCCCAACAGGGGCCCTCCTCAATGTCCATCAACCACTTTCCCTCTCTTGCACTCCCCATCAACCCTCAGTTTGTTCTCAGTATTTAAGAGTCTCTTATGGTTTGCCTCCTTCTATATCCTTTAATGGAGTTGGACTAAATGATTTCCAAAGTAAATGGCCTTACATGGCCAAATTTGACCTTATATGGCTTTTAAATTGCTTTAAAATTTGGCCATGTAAAGGCAGTGACAATTTGGTATATTTTAAAAGTGGCATGTAGAAAGTGGTAGTTTATTTTCACACTTTTGCACATATTAATGAAAAACTTCACCACCCTGCATAATTTTATTGTGTTGCATATGGAAATAAACTTCTTTATTCTTAACTGTTCAAAAATTTACAAAAATACACCGCATGACAACATGAGTCAGAATTTCCTGAAAAAAGCAGAATATTGAATTTTGGAAGGTTTGGGATTCCTTTCCCTGCTAATTCTTTGAAAAAGTTTAGCATGAATGCTGTAAAAGTTATATATTTACTCCCAAGTTCTCAACCCCATCTTAAAATTTTAAATAAAAAGGAACTCACTAGTATGAAAAATAACTATGATGTCCAGAGTTGAAGTTTTTTATATAAAGAACTCCCTTGAAAGGTGCTGGTCAAATTTCTCTTCTGCATAGTTCATAGCATGTAACTGGTACTCAATAATATTTAATATAATGAATTACAAAGGCTTTGAAAATGTAGGCCTCTGAAGACCAAATCCAAGATGGTAGATGGGATTTTCACATTACTGTGAGGACAAGGTAGAAGTTGACATAGTTGGTCTCCTGGGGGTGCTTCATCACATAAGTAAAAGAGCTATATTCACCTAATTTATTTTAGGAAAGACTAAAGGGAAAGACTATTCTGTTTAATAGCCACTTACTGAAGGCCAAAGAGAAAAGAAGACCAGGGGAAATAAAAATATCATTTTCAGCTAGGTAAAATAGGATTTAGTACACTGTAACTTTGGCATTTTCTCTCCCAACTTCTTTTAACAGTCAACATTATTTTACTTGTCTTCATTAAAATTATGTTTTAGCTTTGCTTTTTTTTTACATTATTAGGAATTTTAAATTTAAGTCTTTTTGAGTAAAAATAAGAATAGAAAGAAAAATAACACCGTGTTCTAAATACAAAAAGAAAATGTTATTTTCCACTGAGATAGCTGTGGTGTAGTCAGTGGGAAGAATTCAGGCTTGGAAGCAGATAAACTGGTCCTAATTCTTGCTCTGCTACTTACCAAGTGTTTGGCCTTGAGCAAATTACCTAAATCGTTTTAGCCTTGGTTTTCTCATCCATAAAATAAAAATATTAATATCCATGAAGAATTAGAAACAATGTACAGTAGCCATCCAGTATAATGCTGCCACATAGGAAGGTATTTAATAAATGGAATATAATAATTGTACTGGCTAAGTCTTAGATAATTATAGTCTTTAAATTCTAGTTTTTATTGAAAGAATTATATGCCCTAGATTTTTCAGTGACTAACACAGGGTCTGACACATGGCAGCATCTCAATAAATATTTATTGAGTAAATAAACTAGTATAATTTTGTGCAAAAAGTGTTTGGTCACATATACCATTCGTGTCATGTAGTATAAATATGAAATAAAGATATTTAAGGAAAAACTCAAGGGTGGAGAAGTACCGCCAAATTCCTGAACTATCATAAAGCAGTGCTGGATTATATCCTTCCAGGGAAATCTCCAGAAGAGGGACCTGCCCCTCAAAGCTTTACATATTTATGTGAATGGGTCCAGAGACAACAACAGTGAGGTAACTGTGAAGGTTAGAACCAAGAGAAGCCTCTTGGTTGATGAAGTGATCTTAGAAAGGGGGAGTCTTTGGATCTCAAAGGTCAGGCAGGTTGTGCTCCTACTGAGCCCACAGACACCTGTGGGGCCAGCTTTTTGCTGAGCCTTGGGACACGTGGGTTTGTTCCCCCTCAGCAGTGGAAGTAGTCCTATTTAGTAAATACACTTTATGGTTCATATATATTAGGTTATCATATTGGTCTGTAATCTTTTGCTGTTTCATGAACAACAGGATTAAATTTGTGCATGTCTTTGGTTTCATACATTTAAGTTTAGAATATTTTGTTATTTTTGATTGGGTTACACGTTTGAGGTACAAGAATAAAAAGATAAGAGAAGTCTTTCCCACCCTATCGCTAGGCTAAACTGCTCATCTGTCACAGTAACCTATTACTTGTGTATCTTTCCAGAGGTGATCTATATATGCAAGTATGAATGTTCCATATGCTTTATAAACTTGGACAATGGTCACCACTTTCTGACCTCATAACAGCAGTAATTTACAACATGAAAAATACATAAGCATTGTGATTAAATGTACATAAATACATTCTATTTAACAGTGTCTTAAAAAGAAAACAAAGCAAAGGAAACACTCAAATAATTGCCGGCATCTTCTGGTCACTGAAATCTCTTAATGTATATGGTATTACCTGTGGTGAAAATAATCATGCTTTGTTAAAATAATGTCGTAATATATTACAGATAATCACACTTTTTGTTTAAAAAATGTCCAAACATGAGTTTTAGTGGGATGATTTACATACAGTCCAGATTTTATGGTAAATTAAGTTCAGCATTTAAAGTTTTAGATTTTTCCCCAAACGATCTCTTCCACGATGCACATGTTTTCCATACTAATGAGATGATCCTGATGAATGGATGTCATAAGTAAGAAAAGACAATATGGGCTTAATCCGAGCCTCAGATGAAGTCAGATTTGATTAAAGACTTTTTAGCCTGTTTTATACTGTGTTGTCCATAAAGGAGATATACAAAGCCATGATGACTAAAGGAAAAAAAATGAAGTGAATGTTTACTGTTTAATTATTATGCTCAAAACTGACAATGGAATTTTGTTTAGTTTGATAAGGGACATGGAACGTTAAAAACTTATCTTATAGTTTCTTTGACTTTTTTTTTCTTTTTAGATCCCTGGACCTTTATATACACAGTTGAATAGGAAAGAACATTTAATGTTTTGAATATGAAAATGATTTTGTTTACTATGAGTTTGGAAACTTTTATTTAAAAAACAGGTAAATTTTGGTTTTAACCTGATTTATTAGGCCCCCTTATTTTGCCAGCTATAGGAACGAGAATTTGTTGTATTTGTCACCAGTAGTGCTAAGTGAATAGAGGTTTCTGACAAGATATTTGGAAAGGTGATGAAGTTGACCATTTTTAACAAACCCACAAAAAACTCTTTAGATTTTTTTCCCATCTGGTTTTAAGAGCTGTAGCTCAGCATTTGGTTCATTAGTTTCTTCACTATGTGATTTAGGATGATCTCAGATTCAAGTGATGCAGTTTAATTTAATTAAGACATAATGTAGAATAAGCATGGAGTGCAATAGTGAAGGCTCTCAGAGGACTCCCAGAAGGCTGACAGTGCAAAAGTCATGGGTTGACTTTATAATGATAATTGCTACTTGGTTTTTGCTTGGAAGAAAGATGTAATTTAACTGTACAGAAAGAGATTTGTATCCACAGTTTTTGTCTTTATTTTTTCCTATGGTTGAGAATAATCTTTATCCTCTCTTCCTACAGTGAATACTTTTTTAAGATGGTAGATGCATATAAACATTATAAATAGACAAGGTCATGCTGACTGGTCAGGAGGCAACAGTTTATGAAAGCCAACCCTAGAATATTAATACATTCTGTTCTGGCCTTCTCATCTTGATAAGTTTAGTGTCAACCACATAAACAATCTAGAAAGTGTATTTTGGGATCAATGGAGCATTTTTAGGATCCTGGAAGTTGTGTTGAAGGCATCAGATTGATATTGGCATTCTTTCTTCAAACCAGTCCATTGCGTGTGTAGATTCTGAGGTCATTCGTCTTTAGCTCATTATTTCCAGAGAATAATTGTAGCTTGTCCACTTCCTCAACTGCTCATCCATAGCTTTCCAAGCAAATAAAAAAAAGTAACAGCTGATATTTATTATACTATGTACCAATCATTGTTTTCACTCTTTTACATGTATTGTCTCAGTTAATCTGCATAACAACCTATTATCACAATTTCGTAGATGGGATAAATGAGCCCCAAAGAGGCTAAATAACTTTCACATAGCACATAACTTTTAAAGGTGGAGGCTAGTTCTCTCTGATTCTGGAATTCAGTGTTTTAGCTCCTATTATACCTATACTCTTGAAGAGAAGACCCTATTAAAAAAAGCTTTGACAAATGAAATGTTTGGAGGTTATAGCAGGAAAGATGGGTAGGGAATTGAAAAGTACTTGGGAGAAGAGAAGGACTAGAAAAGCATTGTTAATACGAAAGGAAAGGGCTTGATTGTAGTTTCTGTTGTTTTAAACATGCATTATCAATAAAATTTGATACATCGTTTACTTCTTTTCTTTTTTTTTTTTTTGATTGACTTTCTCAGTGCTTACCCTCTTAATGTTGCCTCTTTTTAATAGCCTTTTAGCAGGTAGATAATCAGAAAAAGTAGATCAACTATTCTGAAAGTAAAATTTAGGAGGCCTGGTGGAATGCAGCATAGGGCCACAACAGTGGCTATTCTGGAGAAGAATCCTGACATTGGCATTCTGAAGTTGTTTTATCGTCAATTCTTTGTATGGTTCAAATGACATAAAACACAAACACTTTCTGCCCCTTTTTAGTGTATACTGTTATTAAATCAGGAAAATGCATGCAAGAATAGGCATTTATTGCCTTAATTATAAGTTCATTTTAATTGAAAAAAAGTGTAAGGAAAATTTCACTATTAATTGAAAAGAAATACCAAAGAGAAAGCATAGTTAGTTTGCTTAAAGTAAGAAGTGCTGTTTAAAATTGTCCCTTGGCCTTTAGCTCAGAGTATTTACTGCAGATATGATCATTAGTCCAAAGTTTTAGTCCATGCTTAATAATTTCCAGTATCTCAGTTCTCTAACTTTAATAGATAGGTTAATAGATTAGAGTAGGAGAGTTGAACTGATATAGCTCATGGTTTGCCATGAAAACTTGAAGATTTTCTAATTAAATACTGGATGATCAGTGAGCTTTGCACAGCTTACTAAATCATGAATTTTTCCATCTTAGTGACATGGTTAAAATTGGAAATGTCAAAAATGTCTGACCAAGATTGTGATTCATGGACTTGAATCTGAGCTTGCTTTCAATTTTCTTTATTAAAAAAAGACATTATAGATAAACTAGAAATTATGGTGCATACCTTTTAACCTGTGTTTTAGCAAGACTGTCTTTCGAAGTTGGAAAACATTAACTTCCTTCAACAAAGGTGCTTTTGATCACTACACAATAAAATAAAATTAATTAATTACCCAACATCAGGGGCAAAACTACATGGTCTAAAACCGTAGAAGTCAGAACTCATTATTGTGAATGGGTGGGATTGCTGAAGATGTTTGTGAACCTAGTGATTCCAATAATACCACTGCTGAATTTCATTTGAAATCTCCTTAGAAGGTTTGATCAGTAGGCCTGATCTCTAGTTGGACATATCAAAGTCAAAATGGCTCAGATTGAATTTATCATACCCCTTTCCCCATCTAATTTGCTCTTTCCACTGTACTTCTCTCAGTGAATGGTGGTCATTGTCCAGATCAGTCACTTGAGAACTATCCTTGACTCCCCCTGCATTCCCTATAACTTTCATTCACCAACTCCTATCTATTCTCCTCCTAAATTTCTCAGGTCTGTGTACTTTTCTCTGCTCCTCTACTGCTACTCTAGTCCTGCCCACTAGTATCTTTCTTTGGCTGATGGTAACAACCTACTGACTGCTTTTTCCTTCTATGTTACTGCTCTTCTCCAGTCTATTTTCCACACCATAGCCAGAATGCTTCTTCTAAAGTGAACCTGTTAAATACTGAAACAAATCCAAACATGTGAACGTGGGTAACAAGACGTTCGGTGGGCCTTATCTAGTGCAGTATTTTCTATTCTCTCCTGTTGTATGCTCTTTTCAACCTTTGGACCTTTGCCTATGATATTATAGGAGGCTCTTCACCCTCCTCAGCCCTTAGTTACAGCTTAAATTTCTCTTTCTTCCTGAAGTTTAAGTTCTCCTGTTTATGTGCTTCTGTCGGATTCCATAGAACTCAGTATTTAAAAAATGCATTTATAATCCTTTCTTGTTATTTCTTGTTGGATGGTTTGTTCCATTAGATTCTAAGGTACATGTGGGAAGGGACTCTCTCTTGTCCATCTTTGAATGCCAAGAGTTTTTATTGTTGGCCCATAAAAGACATTCAGCAAATACTTATTTAATGAAACAATGATTAAGGTGTACTTTTTTTTTTTTTTGTAGAGTAGTATCTCTTATGTTACTGTGCAAAATACATTCTCAAGGTAGTAAGAGATAAGAGAATTTAGAAAATCGAAGTAGCAAAGCACATAGGGCTCAGTGATAGAAAATGAGGAAATGATGTAGTATAAAATTCCAGAGGCAGAGTGGGCTTTTTAAAATAAATAATGTTCAAGTTATCAATTGATGCATCAACCTCATACCAGTTTTCTTTTTTTTTTTTTTTTTTTTTCATTTTTTATTTATTTTTGGGACAGAGAGAGACAGAGCATGAACGGGGGAGGGGCAGAGAGAGAGGGAGACACAGAATCGGAAACAGGCTCCAGGCTCCGAGCCATCAGCCCAGAGCCTGATGCGGGGCTCGAACTCACGGACCGCGAGATCGTGACCTGGCTGAAGTCGGACGCTTAACCGACTGCGCCACCCAGGCGCCCCATCATACCAGTTTTCAATAGAACATAATCTGTAGTTTTCCACAGTAAAAGATTGTAGGAACCAAGAAACTTCAAATTAGACAGTTGTTTCTAGTATCTAACCTAAATTTCTCTTCACTGTAACATAAACTTGTTTCTGATCTTTCTTAGATGAAATTAAGAGGTCTGTACATACACTTCGGATATTACCAATTTTTTCCTGTTTTCCTCTAATATCCAAGAGTTTTTTTCTCCCTTTCATACCAATCTTATTTTCTAATCTTTTAATTATTTTTATTACTAGTATTTGAACCTTTCTGACAATGTCACCCTTTAAGTCATAAATGGGGATATTCAAAACCTGACAAGTATTGAATACAATGAAAGAATTACTACCCTTGAAAGTAAATTATTGTATTCTTTTGAAATATATCTCCGGCAGATCTCCATACGATATACTGTAAAGGATTTCATAATGTGCAATTAAAATAAATTATTCCCCTTAGTCTGAAAGGTTTTGATGGACAAATTGCCAGAAAAATCCTTCCTTCTAATAAAATATGGTTTTGTATAAAGTTATAAAATCACTTTGTGTGATCCCCGGGCATGTTAATATATATATGCTTATTTCAGTGTTTTGTCCAGATTGAGCTTAATTATGATTCTTTTGTCAAAGAAACTCTAAAGGAAGTAATATGTATTTTGCAGATTGTAGGATACTTTGTTTGTTTGTTTGCTTGTTTGTTTGTAATCAGTAACTTTTGCTAACGAATTGAGACGAACAGCTCTTTCAGGCTTGCCGTGGTTAAAAATATAGAGTATGATGCTTTATTATATAGCATCATCATTTTCTCAGTAAAGTTGATTATGGTTAAGATGGGAGATTTTTAGAGCTTGCATTATACCATACATTTAAGAATATAGTGGGTATATATATATGAGAGATGAAGAAATGCTCTGAACATGAACAGGTCAGAAATCAAGATCAGGCTGACCATAAGTCATGTTATCTTACCACTCATTCTTACATCGACCAATAGTGCCTTATTATAGGGGACCAGAAGGCAAAGAACATAGGCCAAGGATATTTTAAATTGCTATATCAAAATGTTAGATGAGTATACTATTGTTGCCTTGTTGACAGTTTGCTATGAGAATACCTTGGCAGATGCCTACAGAGATGCTCAAGAGGGAAAATGCTGCCTGTTAGAGGGGAACACAATTTCTTTTTGTCTAAAAGTTGATTTCAATTCAAGAAGTATTTAGTGCTTACAATGTGTCTAGCGCTAAACTGTGTACTATAATAAATGCTATTAAAATTTTCCTTTCTTCTGATGAGAACTTTTAAGATCTAGTCTCTTAGTGACTTTCAAATATATAATATATTGTTAACTGTAGTCACCACCTGGTTTTATGTTTTTACTTGTTTGCCCAGTGATTCAATCACAGATGAGTCTCAGATTGTACTTTAACAAACACTGCTTTATTTTTCACTTTCCTGCTTCCCTAACACAGCATTCCTGATAAATCCTACCCTTACTTATTTCTTCTTTGGACTCTAGAGTGGTATATTGACTTCTTATGTGGTTTTTCTTCTTGCAACGTTATTTATTTCATGTGGTTGTAACTCAGTTCTGAAACAGATTGAACTCTCTTGGGAAGAACACCATGTCTTAAACCATGTAACCAGTAATATTAATAAAAATTATTTAAATAGTATTATCATGAAGAATGCTATTTTTGACTTTTAGAAGTTATAGGTAATTAGATCTCAAAGACATATAATACTTCAAAATACTATAATTTGAAATAAGGCTGCTTAAACATTTCTATGGTTTTTATTACCTTTTAGTTTACATAGGAAATTTCCCTTGGTTTATTTTTAAAATGATTATAGTAGTAACAGTAATTTGTATCATTCTTTATAATTTGTAGATTAAATTTAGATATAGAAATGAATTGGCTAGAACTTCCTGCTTCAATTAAATTTTGAAAATCTTTTTCTTTCAATGTTGATTTTTTCCTCCCTAGATTATGAAGGTAATATGAGCTTGAATATAAGAATTTATAGAAGAAAGAGTTCTACCAACCCAAGGCAATGACTGTTAATGTTTTAACGTGTTTCCTTTTAAAAGCAATGTTAAATGTTTTTATGTAGTTGAGTTCATATGCTATAGATAATATTTTTCTTTCAGTTAACATTATTTAGTAAATATTTCCTATGTTATTAAAAATCTTTATAAAAAAATATTCTCAGTATTTACATAGTAAAGATATATCATGATTTCTAAAATATGTCTACCTATTTAATATATATTTTTTCTTAGACATTTAAAAAATAGTATAGCTTTAAGTAAAACTTTTTGGAGGAGATAACATATGTTCAAAGCAATATTGGTTATTTGTATATGCAGAAATATTTTCTTAAAAAAATTTTTTAAAAATGTTTATTTATTTTTGAGAGAGAGACAGTGCAAGTGGGGGGAGGGGCAGAGGAGGCACAGAATCTGATGCAGGCTCCAGGTTCTGAGCTGTCAGCACAGACTCGAACTCATGAACTGTGAGATCATGACCTGAGCTGAAGTCAGATGCTTAACTGATGGAGCCACACAGGCACCCTGGAGTATTTTCTTCCTGTCAGGGAGAGAATTGTTGTTCCTGTCTACAAACTTTTTCTTTTAGTCACTATGGCAATGAAATCCCATTTTTCTAGTAATTAAGAAGTATCAACGGTATATTTGGAAGACATAGATGATAGTTTGCAGCAATGGACATTGTAAATGAAAACTATTTTTTTGTTTTTGAAATTGGAAAGTTATTTCCTAAAGGGAAATAGGATTTACTATCTAAATACTTTACCAATTTTTCTCATTGTGAAAATTAGTTTGGTTTCTTTATCAGTCATTCAGTGTAACTGCTTATACGCGGGTCACCACTGACCTCCACAGAGATATATGCAGGAATCTACTCTTTGTAAGGAACTGTACTGGGGGGTGGTGAGTTACTCAGAAGTGTTCTGCCCCCATCCCTGTCCTCAAGCGCCTAGCCGGGGAAATAAAACATAAGAATTGATGTATTTGAAAGTGATCTGTAAGCTTTAAAATAAATGAAAATATAGTGGGTTATATTATAATTTCAAATTTTGGTAACAATGAATTAATGTCTTACAAAAAATAAAGATAAAAATACAAATGGAATTCAAAATTGGTAGAGCATAACTTTTGGCTGGAAGCTCAGGGAAGATGTCTTTAAAAAGGTAGTAATTGGGCTGGATTTTTAATATTATATTTAAGAATTAGATAATTTGAGAGTAGGATGATCCGTCAGATAGAAGAAATAGCAAAAATACGTGCTTGGAATTATATTTGAAAGGCAGTAATTTGATAATTTCCTCATGGCATTAAAGTATAGTGGTTAAAGCAAAACTCTATGAGCAGATTATATATGTTCAAATTTTGATGTCTCTACTGCTATTATTATTTTCCTTATTGTTAATGTTTATGTTTGGGTGTTGCACAGTATTTGGCTGAAAAGGTAATAGAAACAATAATTTTATTGTAAATTATTAATAACAAAATGACAATAATGATGGCTAATATTTATTGGTAAATGAATATTACTGAGCACTTACTGAACAGTACAGTCACTATTTCAAGTGTTTTACACTTAATTTATTTTACACTCACACTTAATTCAATTTATTCTCAAAATAATTATATTAGGTAAGTACTAGTATTTATTCCAGTTCTACTGATAATGAACTGAGGCACATGTACACTAACTTGCCCATGGTCAAACAGCTAGTATAATGGTCATAGAGCTCATAAGATTAACCAGGGCCATATTGGGGACCAATTTATTATTTTTTTCTCTCATTAAAATTTTTTTTATTTTTCCAGTTTTATTGAGATATAATTTTAAGGTACATAGCATAATGGGGAGCAATTAAATATAAGAATGCATATGGGTAATGGAAAAGACTGTAAGTATGAATATTGTATGGTTAATGGAAAACCATTTTGATTTCTGCACAGAGGAGTAATATGGTCAGACTGTGTTTGAGGGAGATTAAGCTAGAAAGTATCAAGGACACAGACTGGAAGCTGTGAGACCAAGTTACTGTAGTCTTCAACTGTAAATTTATAAGGGTCTGAGGTTGGGGGAAGTGGAGAGAATGGAAAGGAAGATTCATTTGGGCTCTGTTCATAACTGGTGAGGGAGAAGAAGGCGTCAGTGATGATTTACAGGTGTTTTACTTAGGGTAATGGTGATATCATTAACAGGTATTCAATCTGTCCTTAAATATAGCCAACTCCGAATGTTTAACATTTCAGCCAACCTTTTGAAATTCTCTTCCCTTCTTTATGTTGATGACTATTGTTAAATCTTGATTCTCGTCTTACCTAACTCCTCCTCAGAGTTCTTTCCTATAGTGCACTGTCTTCAAAGTCTCAATCTGGAACTCATTTCGTTTTCTTCTACATGCCCACTTCCTTATGGAGTGTGTATGCTGTCCAGTTACCTTTAATCTGCAGGCAGTGTAACCTCATGGAGGGAGACAGAGCTGGGCCTGAAGCCCAACAACACATTATTAGCTGTGGAATAACAATGTCTTTGATCCTAGTTTGCTCATTGATAAATGACAATAATACCTACCTTATGGAGTTACGAGCACTAAATGTGTCTAGGGAAAAGGCTCAAACACAGTAGTCTCTTACCAAATTTCATTTGCTCCTTTTGTTCTCTTTCCTCCTATTCAGATATTTCCCTTTAGTTCAAGTTGCTTCCCTGATGGGGGCTCTTCCTACATTAAGAGGGATAGTCATGATTTTCTGTTGCTTGCCAGATGTTAAACTGTACATTATCATCTTTCATGGGTAAATAACACAGTGATTGTTTTTCTGTTTCAAACATGGAATGAGTTAATACTCTAAAAATATAAGATATGAACTACAAAGGGATGTAATAATAAACTGGTTTTATGCAAAATTACATTTCAGGCTGGGGGTGAAAATTTATCTTCAAATTGGATTCTTAAGTGCGATATGAAGACAAGCTGTGGGAACATGATATATGAAATATAAAATTTCCCAACCCCCTTACATATCTAGAAATTTTATTTGTACAGATGTTATGAATGATATAATGATTAATCTCTTATGTAGCAATTAGAATGGGAATTTCATTTGATTAGACAGATGCTATTGTGAAAAGAATGTACCTCAGCAAAATACCGACTCACACAGAGTGATAAGAAGCACCTTTTTTTTGTAGGTAGATAAATGTAGATGATATTTGCTATGGGGAAGTAGTCACTGTGGTCAAGTTAGCTAAATTCTTGTTAGGGATTTGGATATAACCCACAGGAGACTTTCCTTGACTCACTTAATTTTCTTGGACTCCAATACGTCAAGGGTAAAATATTAAAAATCGTCTCAAAATAGAGATTGGGAAGAGGCTTCTGGTATGATCCAGAAGAGCCACTTCATTTTAGAGAGGAAGAAACTAGGCCTAAAGATTCAATGGGACTTACCAAAGACTCCTGGTAGTGATTGTGGCAAGTCGGAGGTCAGATGGAGCTATCTCAGTTCCCAGTAATCTTGCCTCTTTGCCACCAGAGGCCCATGGATATTAACAATACTTCAACCAAACACTGGTCTAGAAGTAAGGCCACTTTAAAACAATACGGTAAACTCCTTTGCTTTCCTGCCTAGGTTGAATCTATAGCAACAGGCACACACACACACACACACACACACACACACACACACACACACACACGGGAATGCTTCAAATGTTCATATTTGTGTATATTTTCCCCATGTGGCTCCTTTCCAAAGGCTTTAAGTTCACATGGGAGAAGGTGAGATTAGCTTTGATGAACAGACAGTGTGGGAACTTGGTGTGCTCTGTTCAAAACCCAGTTGTGAATTCTGAACTGTCATTTGAAATCTATAAAATAGTCATTTTACTTAAGTAAGTGAAGACACAAAAATAGAGTGGAATAGAAACTTTGATGTGTCCAAAACTCAAAGCAAATTTTGTAGGAGTGTGTAACAGATGTAGTATTTTTTGTGAGGCATTTATGTATGAAAGTGTCAGAAAGCATCAATATTTTGAAGTTACTAAGTGTTTTAATGAGAAAAATTTATTTGTAGTTGCTATTTTGATTTTTCATTAGCTTCTCACTTGTACTTTCCTGGTCTAGGAGAAAACCAGAAAAAAGGTAAAGAGGTTCTTTAAAACAGTCTGGTACATAATGATAAAGATTATTTGAATAAATGAGTGAGCAATGGTTCTCCTTTGTAAGGAGATGAAGTTGAGGGGCGGGGGAGAGGGCTGCACATCAGAACTCTCCAGGTAGTATTCCGAACCACAAATATTCATTCTCTTTTCCATTCTGAGACCCTCTGCCTAGGGGAGAACCGTGACTTTGGAGCAATGAGTTAAAATAAATTTGGAAAGCACTCAAACCACGAAGCCTGTGAGATTTGCACCAAATTTTCAACTTCATTGGAGTCTGGGTTTGTTTTAGCAATGTGGTACTTTTTTGGTTTGATGATTTAAGTTTTATTTTTAAATTGAATTGTAGTATAAGAGGAAGTTACTCTTGAAATGTGAGTTTAAATATTGCAAGGATACTAGAGCAAAGTATTTTTTAGAGCAAAATAATTTTTTATCATGGTTAAGCTCAGGATTCTTGAAAAATTGCAAAAGTCTTATTTTTATTGCTCTAAGTGACACAGCTCTCCCGTCAAGTAAAAATTTCATTGAGAAGAAGGTGTTTTTCCACCCAGGCAGGATACTTATTTTTTCAATAGCTTGACTGCCAGATTTCACATCATAGAAAGAGACAGCATTTTCTTTGTCCAGTAACTCCATAATCTATCCCTAACAGATTAGATTTTGTAAGTGTTGTATTTGCATCAATGCTTTTTGAAAGTAAGAATTCCGTAAAAGCACTTAACACAGTGCCTGGTTCAGGGAGAAGCTCAAGAAATACTAATTTTCTTTTTTCCCTTTTCTTTCTTCTCAAGAGATATCCAGAAATATACAGAATTAATTTTAAAGATTAATATATTTATTGGTGTGGAAACCCTGCCAAAAACTTAGAAAAATCTCTCTGCTGGGAAAAATGTTTAATTTTCAAGCATATTGAGCAAAATGTGGTAATGGGCAAGCTTATTAAAGGAATTACATTAAATTCAGTTCAAATTAACCAAAGTTTATTTACTACCTACTACAAACAAGATACCTGTATAGACTTTGTATGGGATAGAAGGATGAGTACAACATTATTCCTGTGTTCAAGGAATTCATAATCCAGGGTTGGTGAAAATGAGGGGGGGGCATATATTTAAAATATGATACATACACAATACACATGTATGTGTGTATTCACACATACATATTCATATACATACATATAAACATATACACATGCGTATATAGCACCCTGTAGAATCCAGGTTTCCAAACTTGTAACCCATTATTCTTTCCACTACACCACACCACTCTACTACTGGGTTCCCAATTCCTCAAGCAAGAAAGGGGGTTAGTTTTTATTTTTTAAAATATTTTTTTTGAGAGAGAGATTGAGAGAGAGAGAGACAGTATGCATGCACAAGCGTGGAGGAGGGACAGAGAGAGAATCCCAAATCCCAAGCAGGCTCTACGGTTTTGGTATAGAGCCCAGTGCAGGGCTGAACTCACAAACCATGAGATCATGCCCTGTGTCAAAATCAGTAGTCAGAAACCTAACCAGCTGAGCCATCCAGGTGCCCAAGAAAGTAGGTTTTAATTCCTACCTCACATTTCTTACTGGGAGCAGCCCATAAGTCCTTCATTATAACTCCAGAACATTAAGCTTTCTTTAATAATTTAGAGCATTTGAAGGAAGTGTGCATGAATTAGCAAACTATATGAGTTATAGATTATTTATAATGAAGCATAAATTTAAAAAATTGTTTCAAGTACATAATATAACCCAATTTCCTTGCTAACAAATGTTTTGTTGGTAGAGGAAAGTAGAAATCTTCTTTTGCCTGCTTTAATGACTGTATAAGCCTCAGCATAATTAATGTTTTAAAATATTGAAAAACAGTTTACCTAGAAAGTTTGAGTGGGTCGTGAATATTTACTTTAGTACTTTTAAATTAACCTTTTCTTTAATAGATGCAAAGGTGAAGTTAAATCTCAAAATGTAGTAGATTCAGTATTATTGGCAGTGGAATTTGGATTATTACTAGATTGCACTCAAATATATAACCTTACTTGTTTATTTTGTCTCCCCATTTAGATTTAAAAATAGTTTTTAGTGTGGAGAATAAGAAAATGTTTTCTCACAAGCATTTAATCTGTGTTGGACCAAGGTGGACGGCAGATAGCTCATTAATATATTCATTGTGCAAGGAACTGTGTTATGCCCTGAGGAACATGAAAATGTTGGGATATTAAACTGACATGAATCTTGGCTTCAAGTCATTTACAGTCTATTAGGAGATGACACATGTAAATAATTACAGTGGGGGATACTATGTTCCACAAAAGAGGTCCAGGTAGAGTGCTGTGAGAATTTAGAGAAAAGAGTTGTTGCTTTTGCCTGGGATGCTTTAGGAAACCTTTCTAGGGGAGCTGGCATTTGAGCTGGACTCTTAAAAGTCAGGCTGAATTTGAACAAAAGGAAGATATTTCTGGATGTTTTCCATCATGTATAGGAATTAGTCAAGGTGGTTACAATATCTAGTTCTTACTACACAGTCTGGCACCTAGTAGGTGCATACATTAATAAATGTATGCTGAATAAGTGCACGAACCTCACAGTGAATTGTGTGCCACTAGCCAACTGTCTTCCTTGTATGGGTACTGTCAGAAAAGTAACTGGAAAGTTTTTGCCCAGGTGCTGACTTGAGCAATGCTTCTGCACTTATCAAGGGGTTTCGATGCTTAGTTTTTCTACATTCGTCTTCTCATCAATGTTAACCATCGTGCTTTGTTCCGGAAAAATGGTGCAGCTGCTCGGTGGCTATTTCACCCATCCCTCACTAATCAGCTGTTCCCCGGAGAGCTGGATTGACGTCTGACAAACAGATGATCATCTGCAGGCAATGAGTGGAGGAGTAGCCCAGCAGCTGGGGGGGGGGGGGGGGTGACTAGTGCTCTGGCTTGGCTTTATTGCATTGCATGGGTGGAGATTGATGGATACTTATTTTCAAGCTAGTTATGAGACTAGAGAGATGCTGATAATTTTTGTGGGACAGCTCTGAAATGCTGCGTTTATGGAGACAAGCAGAACCTAGTACAGTGCCACTCTAGATTCATGTGCCTTTACGCCTGCTAATTGAAAGAGTAGGTGGGGCAGGGGACTTGTCCCATACAATTGCCCAGAAAACTGGTGAAGATTTCAACTTCCATGCAGAATCAAGATATATTCTGGACACACTTGTCAGCAAAAATAAATCTTTGCCATAGTTGAATATATACACGTTTAGTGATAGAAATGATGCGAGTGTGATAAAGGGAAATGTTGATCACCTTTTGATTAATCATAACTTTGAACAAGCTAGATGGAGGATAAAAGGTTTCAAATTACCCTGGCTGAGAACTATGGGGTAATAGTATTTATAATCATAACAATAAATTTGTATTGGATTGAGTAGCGGGTAAAACATTCTCACATATTACCTTGACTGGGAAATTGGATGGCTTGTTCTCAGTTCTCATTCTTTTCAACTCTCTTGGCTGTTGACTCTTTATTAGTTCTCCTCTTTATTAGTTTTAAACTCCCTGCAATTGTACCTAAGCAGTGTTATATCTGCCCTAGTTAAGGCTCACATTACCCCTTGTAGGATTCTTTAATAGTCTTTGAGCTGGTTGTAATTGGTGTCTACTTTGCTATAGAAGAAAATTAACTGATTTCTTTTCCTTCATCTTTCCTTATCTGACTTCCAGAGCCTTCCATGATTGGGCTCCTTCCTATCTTTTCAGGCTTATCTCTATTTACTTTCCTCTGTATCATATGCTCCAACTGATTGGGACACTTTAAATTTCTCAAACACACAAACATCAAGCCTTCTCATTTAGGGCTTTGATTACATTCTTCTTTTTTATTTCTAACTTTTAGAGCCCATTTTAAATGCAGGCTTCTCAATTTAGAAATAATTTCTATATCATTTGAACCTGTAGAGCACATATTCTGTTTCTTTTTAATGGCAATCTGCCTTGCATTTCAGTGGTTATTTATGTGTCCATGTAAGCTTCTTTTTTATTTTTTTTATTTTTTTCATTTTTTTAAAATATGAAATTTATTGTCAAATTGGTTTCCATACAACACCCAGTGCTCATCCCAACAGGTGCCCTCCTCAATACCCATCTCCCACCCTTGCCTCCCTCCCACCCCCCATCAACCCTCAGTTTGTTCTCAGTTTTTAAGAGTCTCTCTAACCTTTTTTTTTTTTTCCTTCCCCTCCCCCATGAACTTCTGTTAAGTTTCTCAGGATCCACATAAGAGTGAAAACATATGATATCTGTCTTTCTCTGTATGACTTATTTCACTTAGCATGACACTCTCCAGTTCCATCCACATTGCTACAAAAGGCCATATTTCATTCTTTCTCATTGCCATGTAGTATTCCATTGTGAATGTAAACCACATTTTCTTTATCCATTTAGGCTCTTTGGAGCCTAATCAGTTGATGGACATTTAGGCTCTTTCCATAATTTGGCTATTGTTGAAAGTGCTGCTATAAACATTGGGATACAAGGGCCCCTATGCATCAGCATTCCTGTGTGCCTTGGGTAAATTCCTAGCAGTGCTATTGCTGGGTCACAGGGTAGATCCATGTAAGCTTCTTAAAGGTAAGACTTATGTGTGGTTTCATCCTTGTATCCCTCACAAACCCCAGAGCAGAAGTCTTTTCCTGGATGATTTAATAAGTCTATAAAATGAATAAGTACATTAATGAAGAATTTTAACAGAGAGAAAAAATAAGCAAGAAAAAGAGGATAGACTCATTTATGGAGAAAAAATGAGCATGGTAATGTCAACTCTATAAAAAAAATTAAGTTGGAATACAACTTAAGCCTAAAATATTTGTAGAATTTTAAGATTTGTTGAATATTTATTCAGAAATATTTGGTTTTATCTATAATTGAATATTAGCTATAAAGATACAGTGTAGATGTGTAGATATACTAATTATAATATGTTAAGAAGGTTCATAGGGTAAGGTCTCAAATCACTTCTGAGAAAACAGGAATGCCTTGAGATTTGATAGGGTACTCACTCATCACCAGTTAGAAGAGCATTTACTTTCCTTACATTGTTTGAATATCCATTGATCGGAGTTTTACTGATGTAAATGATAATGATTTAGTCTCTAAAGCTTACTTTTACTTTAATGACTTGTGTACTGCTGGAATTGGTAGATCTCTGGAACTATTATAATGCTTACTATACAGATTTATCATTTGCATTTGATATCTCTGCTAAGTTTTATATTAAGATATGAGTATTTGCATGCAATACCTGAAGGACAATTTCAATATTTATCATTAGAATCATCACTGTTTTAAAATGTGACCTCTGAGCAGTCTTAGGGAATTTGAAATACCTGGTTGTGACAGTGTCTATCTTCCTGCTTAAAAAATTATTTCCTGCTACTTTTGGGGCACCTGGGTGGCTCAGTTGGTTAAGCATCTGACTT
This sequence comes from Neofelis nebulosa, assembly GCF_028018385.1. Classification (NCBI taxonomy): domain Eukaryota; kingdom Metazoa; phylum Chordata; class Mammalia; order Carnivora; family Felidae; genus Neofelis; species Neofelis nebulosa. Next base: position 115,381,731 of record NC_080784.1, read on the forward strand.
CAGCTCAGGTCACGATCTTGTGGTCTGTGGGCTCCAGCCCTGCGTCGGGCTCTGTGCTGACATCTCAGAGCTTGGAGCCTGCTTTGGATTCTGTGACTCCCTCTCTCTCTGCCCAGGTGTACTTTTTCAGCAAAATATTTTTTGTGTTACTTAATACAACACAACTAGAGGATCATCTATTAAAAAAAACATTAGCTATCAGACCCAGCCTCTGCATACCTTCTCTTCCCGTAGACACCGTTCTTAAAGCTTCTCCTTTTCTTTTAGACTTAATCCTTACTTTATGTTGTAGTTTTGGTAAATTATCACGTGCTGTGTTTTTACGCAATACCCCGTGTTGGTAGCCATCACGGCGCTCTAGTTGCTCAGTCCCTATAGTCAGGTTTAACATAGTAGGTGTTCATTTAATATTTGCACAGTGATTGGATGAACGAATGGATCCAGCTCTTGAGCTCCAGTGAAACCTGCTGCTTGCTGATTGCCTTCTCTGAATGTCTAAGTTTTTCCTGCCTTTTCTTTGCCCATCACTGTGCTCCACACATATGGTAGGACACTTCTGTTATTTCAGGTTGGGCCTCCATCATTGCTGGCTTCTCCGGAGTGGCCTTTCAATAGATGCTCTGACCTTCAAAATAAACTTTCTTTCCCCTCCTTCATACCAGTTAATTGTCTCCTTCATACCGGGTCCAACCCAGAAAGCCAAGTCCTTGGAAACCTTCCAAGCTTCTGTGTTTGGCTATAATAAACTGGATCATGTTGCTCTATGATAGGAGTGTTCTTATTTCCTAGTTTGCCTAGGACAATTCTGGTTTTTGCGTGCTGTTATGGTTTAATTATTAACAGAACCCTTTTCACTTTCAAAAATATCTCAGTTGGGATAATAATTATAAATGGTCATCTAAACTCTTCCTAAGATATGATAGTAACTAAACTTTTATGTTTTGTCATATCTGTGTCAATATTAGTGCCATGTTGGGAAACAGTGAGGTTCAGTTTTTAAAATCAGATAACATAAAGTATCTAGTTAATTGATTTTTAGTTTATAATTTTTTTGAATAGAAATTATAAGATATAGAGATATCAAATGGACAAATCACAATGCAAAAAATTTTTCTCAAGGCTCACACATTTATTGTGTATTATATTACCATAGGCTTAAGAATTCCTGGGAAGCCAATTTTAAAAGATTTGTTTCATGCCCTGCATCAAATACTCTGTAAAGCAACACATTGCCTAAGACACTTAATTTTGAGTGCCTATAATTGTATATGTTCAGTTATGTAAGCTCTATTGGGGACCATAAGGCAAGTGCTATAGTTATTGAATCACTCAAGTGAGAAATGATAACAATCCTAAAAATATTGCATCTTGTGGCATTTTTTTAAAAACAGTGATAGCACGTCTTTCACGTGCAGTGTAGCAGAAAATGACGAGGCACTGGTAATTATTCTCAGGGCTGCTCTCTGTGAATTAAAGTTTAAATGCCTTGAATTGCAGATGCTTCAGCTCTTTTTTATTCACTTTGTAAAGTCCTCTAAAATTGTTGCAAATTACTGCAATAGAAAGGGAACAGTGGGATCATGTGAGTGCATTTAAATGAAACATAATCATAGGAAGGCCTACAAGGTGACACAGCACTTTCTCTGATAAATTCTGTGAACTTTACAGATATTATTATCCTGTTTTTCTTAGTATTTCAAAGGACAGCAAGATATTGGAAAAAGGAAAAAGGTAGTCCACTGTATAGAAATTATGCTTTTCCATTGTGCATGTCTTTCTTTGACTTTGTAGTTAAATGGGTATGTTGGGGCTATTTTTCATGATGAGGGAAAAAAAAACTGCTGGTGTTTCTTTTCTTCTTATATCCTTCTACTTATTCCAGGATTGGTAAAGAGGACAGTGTTTTTTGTATGATTGTAAGACTAACCAAAGGGGGTTTTACTGTACTCTAGGGCTGTTTTGGGTAAGGCTTGAGAACCCTTTACATAGGAAAGAGTGTCTATCTTCCAGACCTGTTTCCATTTTGACTTCTAACTTCAATGCCCCAATACCTTTTTACATATACGTAGTTGTGTGTTAAAATAGATGTAAGAGAATCTGACTTAAAAATCCAAAATTTTATAGGCATAGAAGGGACCTGAGAGGATTTATCCTCCCACCTTCCATTAGCATCACAACTACCAACTCCAGGAAGATGGTCATCTAGGTCAGATGTGAGGACTTTTGGAGAGGTTAGTCCATTCCAGTATTAAACAATCTCATTCTCTGAGAAATTTTTCTTAGCTCTAACCTAAGTCCTTCATACTTACTGTACTGTTTTCTTTGGTTCTGTCCTTGTAGGTAGAGAGCAGCTGGTCACTGGAATAACTGATCAAATACCTTAAGAATGTTATTAAATCATCCATCAGTTTTCCCTTCACCAGGCGCAATAATCTCAGTTCTTTAATCTTTCCCCTAGATATTACTTTCCAACCCTTTAATCATCTTTGTGGCTCTTCTCCATTTTAGTAGAGTTAAATTTGAACCGTACAAATTGGGTACAGGTTTAAAAAAACTGTTGCTTTTAGAATAAAGAGTAACTATCTGATCCTGCAAAGCTTTTGGCAGAGTTACAGCTGCACCTAGAGGCCCCTTTCATCCCAGAAGCTGAGTTGGTCTAGACCTTTTCCTTCCAAGTTCACAGAACGATTTCTTCCACGTGTGTTAATGTCATGGCGACTCATGGGGTCAAAAAGAGATGAAGGCTTAATTTTAAGGTGATACTCCTACCAGCTCCTATTTTCTCTTCCTTCTACATTGAAAAATTTTATTTAGCTTATGGATATAACTGTTAGTTGAAGGAATATTTTAAGTAGATGGTTAATATTAGGAAATTGAAGTTTTTAAAGATATTAAAAACTAGAGAAAACTTTTTAAAAATTTAATAAAAGATATACAAGTACATTTGCTAAGTTAATAATGAATGATAATTTTGTGTAAAGAATTTCTCTGACTCTGGCAATTAAAAGCATTAAGAAAGCTTTGATAAAAAAGCCGATTCCATTTATTTTTATCAAAGTGTGAGTATCTAAATGCAAAAATGTCAATATCAAGTTAATTTTTACAAAGAATGTAAGTTTTCAGTAACAGTGGGATTATATCATAAGCGCTGTCCAATTCAAGCTTCATTTTATGAATACTAATATTGGCTTGTTTGCCCCGTGATGAAACTACCATTCTTAATTTGACCTTCAACCTTGCCCCTCACCTCTTGAAACACTTTGACAAATTGTGTGTTGGTGTGTGTCTGTTTATTGCAGGGAGTGAAGTGGAGTGCATGTGAGTTAAGGACATTCATTATTCTAATGTTAGGGTTTGCCATTCAAAAAAAGAGGCTAAAGATTTTTAAGCAGAGTAACTATCTGATCCTGCAAAGCTTTTTATTAGGAAAACTGTTGTTAGAATGGACTTCTTGTCACACAAATGATACAAAGCTGAAGAAATGTGATACAAAGCTGAAGAAATGTGGCTGTGAAACACAGAAGCTATCGCATTGTTTGTAGGAAAAACTGGGTGACAAGCACACAAACGTACAAAACAAGCAGCATTGCACTTTGTGAAGGCTCTGGACACTGATGTCACAGAGAATGTAGCCTATGTGAAAGATGGAGCCCATCGGCCATTAATATTCTAGACTCGGGCCTTTTGGTCTTTGTAGTCAGCTCCTGTTACAAGCTTGACACAACTCAAGGACACGAGGTGAAAAAAAGTAAGACGTGATATGGTGTCTGTCAATTCTTTTTTTAAAAAGTGCAATAGAAGTATATTATGCTTGCAATAAAAGAGACTTATGAATACATCAGGAATCTGTACAAATGAATTAAAGTCATGGATGTAGTTGTCTGGGGGTGAGATTGGGGTTACTAGGTTCCACTAACTCTGCTTCAACAACAAATTCTAAATGTTTCCTGTGTTGTAAATTAGAAACTACTTGTTTTTAATTAAGACCATCTGTAAGCCCAAAAGGACTTGGGGAGTGCCAAGGTGAAAACTGGTGGTGTTTATATGAGTCATTTATTCCTCAGGCCAAATATTTTTTGCTAGGCAAGTATTTCATAGATTTGAGTTAGCACATGACCTGTTTCCTCTAAAGGTCTGCCACTAAGTGGCTAACAGGTGATTTAATGATGGTGCATTGGGAAACCATCTAGAAAACAAGACCACCCTCTCTGTTTATATGACTTAATATGACTGTATAATATAACACATCTTGAATATTAGAACAATGTATCTGTTATTTTAAGGATTGGACAAAGGTGAAAGTGAGGTAGCATGGCACTCCAGAAAATACAAACCACAGGTATGACATTTTGGGGAAAAAGAGGGCATGTAAGCAAGAAGGCAAAGAATGTTGGCAAATCTAAAAAGAGTAGCTTCAGCATAGAGCAAGAATGATTTAATTCCAACGGATGTTACAGATTTCTTGAATATGAGAATTAAAAGACATCTTAGAGATGATATAACTCAATCTTTTAACTTTATAGATGAAAAACAAAAAAACCTCTGAGCTGCAGAAAAGTCTTCCTTTCTTTTATCTCCGCATTCTTGTACTGAAAGGCTGAGGGGATGAATACCAAGGTAGTAAACACTTACTCAAGAAAACAAATGTGGGAGGCATTGTGTACTGTTTTGGAAGAACTAATCTCACTCAAATCAGCTAATAATAACAAATTGATTTTAGGAAAAGCAAATGAGTACTCAAGGAATTATTTTGTTCCTACTCTGCTTGTTTCAGAAAGGATTTATAATTTAATATAGGATAAGAAGGCATGCAAATGATCACAACTGAATAGGCTGTCAAATTCCTAGACAGACAAGTTAAGTGTATTATTTAATTCTTGCAGTGACCTCCTACAGCGCTGTTAATGTTACCCTCCCTATTTAACAGCTTGGAAACCTAAAGCACAGAGAGGTTACGTTAGCTCAAGTGACAGTGCCATAGTTTGAACACAGGTCTGTCTGCAGAGTCAGTTCATCATAACTGTGGCATTACTGTGCCTCTGACTATATAAGAGAACATACTAACATATTATTTAAAGATGTAAATGGCCTTATATGTGGAGTTCAAAGATTGGAGAAAAATCACTGTGGTCGAGATGGAGGGCAGGTTTGGAGGTCAGTCTGATGAAGATGGTGGCCCTGGTAATGGCCTTTGAAGGATGGTGAATTTTAGACAGACATTGATGAGAAGTATGCTCCTCAAAAGTTTACGGGTGCTGTATTATCATTTAGCAATGATGGGATGGATTTAAGAATTGTTGGTTAAAAAATTGCCATGACACCATTCCCTTATCAGTATACATTCTTTGCATTAATGTGAGTGGCAATTTAGCCGCCGTGGCTTTAAATAATCCTTCAGGGAACTCCCTTGTTTATTCATATAATTTTTATTTCTCTTTTTACTGCCCTAAGTTGGAGATTTATACCCCTGTAAATTTTGCATTTGAAAGATTCCATCTGAGTGAACCCTAATTTCCCACCCAAATATATTGAATTCTGAAAGAGAATTCTTCAAAATGCCTAAGGCATGAGATATTTTATTTATCTCCATTGATGGATGAATCACCCTTGCTTTCTATTTCCTTGGTTGTGCCATTTATGTGAGCACTCGTGTCTCAGCACTTATTTTTTGTATTGTGTAGATCGTGTTAGAAAAGTTTATATATTTCTTTTCTGTATCTATGAAGGAGAGCAAAGAACTGCTCTGAGGTACTGGGGTAATATGTGGCATTTTCATGAAACAAGGCATATTATAAATTATATCTCTTGTACATAATTGATTCAGATCACACTCACTTAGCTTTTTAGCCTTGTCAACTGACCAACTGGTAGGATAACTGCTAGGTAAAACATTTTATTTATCAGACTTTATTTTACATGCCTCTAAAATCCTTTGAAGCTTTTCCTTCGTTGAAGCTTTTCCTTCATTTTCAGTTTTCGTTCTACATAATTTAAGACTAATGACATTCCTAGAAATTTTTCCTTTTATACTAAAAGTTTTTTAGAGGAGCAAAAAGACCCCTTTGCCATCGCTATCTTCCATATCAATTTTTGTTGAGAACTAAATACGGTAAAAAGGATATCCAGTATTCATAGCTTTTTAACATGGTCTACGGAGTGATTTTAGAAAATGTAAACCATTAGAGAGAAATATTAAGTCAAAGAGTGTTCCCCCTAAAAATCTGAAAGTGTTATAGGATAATAAATAACAAGGCATTTGCAGAAAATAGTTATTTGGAGGAGAATCAGAGTTAAAAAGCCTTTCTTGGATTAGGATAACTTTTGCAGTATAGACAGTATTTAGCAATCAACTGTCTTTTTGTGCCAGGCTTATAGACTTAACATGATTTATTCATTTCCTAAAGTATTGAAGGGGAAGTGGCCATTTATGGTTGTACCCATAAGGTTTATGAGAGCTTGTAAGAATGAAGTAGAGAAGTTACAGGTGTTTGGGGAATGGATTTGGGTTTTATCCAATTGAGGACTAATATTCTCTGCCAGGTTCTATTGCATCTGATGCCTGGCAAACCAGAAAACTTAAAATAGATCTTATTTAGAGAAAATCTATCTTAGCTTCTTATTAAATGTATCTTGCTTTATTCAATAGATGTATTTTTAAAAAATATTTGTTTTTCTAATGGCAGTATAATTAATGTACAGTGTTAGTTTCAGGTGTACCCAACAGATGTATTCTTGAAACATTTTGTGCAATATAAAGTTTTACAAATTGGATGTTTTAGATATATACTGGAAGTTCTAATTCAAGTGATATGACAAAAGTGAAGAAATCTTTGGCAAAATAAATCATTTCTCCAATCATTGTCGAAATTTTTGTATCTTGGTGATCTTATTTTCAGCTCTTGTTATTTTACAGTAGGATATAACATCTTATCTTCAAGTAATTTTATGAAGAATACCAATGAAATAACTACAAAGTGTAAGCAATATACAAGGAATCAGTGCTACATATGAAGCAAAAACTGTATTCAGCCTTGTGCCCAGTCACCAGAGGATGTGTAGATTATGCCACAAAGTACATACCTAGAGCTAACTGCCCAATCTGCACCAAGTATGAGGTTATACTTAGAAGTAACTTTGCCATAGATGAATGATAAACATCTTTCCCATAGAGAAGATTATATCTGAACTCCACAGCCAAATCTGCGCCACACAAGAGGTTACATTAAGACGTCATTGCACAATATGTGCCATAGGTTGGGTTTCACCTGTACCTTATTGTTTACTTGTTTCGTGATTTTACTAAATGAAATCTATAAGGTCTGTACTCTGTCATATGCTGCTGCTGAAGTGCTCGTTCAGCCTAGTGGTCAGCTAATGATTTGGCTGAGATTTCCTTAAATACTTTGAACCAATAAGTCTCCCTTTATTTTGAGGCACGTTTCTCTCATGATCTAAGGTAGCTGTCCACAGGAGATGCAACAACATATTTCCTGGTTTTCATCAAGAGACATCGTGGGTGGGGAGCAGGGGAGAGAGAGAGAGAGGGAGGGAGAACTATCTTCTCTCAGCAAAGCAAGTTAACATAGACCAGCTTTTCTCTGAAACTAATGTTAATTTCTGGCAAAGGGGAGGAAATTATCATAGTTGGTCTGATTTGAGCATTTGGAGGTGGCATGAATATTGGAGAGTCAACCACACACTGCAGTAAGGGTTACTTCTGGAGAATAACTTTTTTTTTTTTTTTTTTTTTTTTTTTAACGTTTATTTATTTTTGAGACAGAGAGAGACAGAGCATGAATGGGGAGGGTCAGAGAGAGGGAGACACAGAATTGAAACAGGCTCCGGGCTCTGAGCTGTCAGCACAGGGGCCCGATGCGGGGCTCGAACTCACGGACCGCAAGATCGTGACCTGAGCCGAAGTCGGCGCTCAACCGACTGAGCCACCCAGGTGCCCCTGGAGAATAACTTTAAATAAGGGGAAGGCACAGTCTCGAAGGAGAAACACAACTCAGAAAGGGAAGACTGGAGACCATGATTGAGTATTCTTGCCCACACTTTGCTTTTAGCTTTTGCCTTCATCTGTATTCATGAAAAATGCATTTTGATACAGGAACAATATTTATTTTAGTCACAGTATTGAATAGTTAAAAGTTTTGTTCATACAGGTTTCTGTAACGCAGTAAGACTTTGAATGAGGTTGCTCCAAGAAATTGTGTGGGGCTTTGAATGCATTATTGAAAAAAAATTATAAGGAGTAAGTAAGTAGGAAATCAGAATATATTTGAAAATGAGAAGTATTCTGTTGCATTTCTATTACTCAAGTTGAGGAGCTTGTTAAGAGTGCATTGTTATGTTTGGAAGCAGTAGTATGATCTACAGAGCATGAAATTATTCAGTAGCTGGAAAAGGGTGACAGAGTTGTACCTATCAAGTGGTATTAAGTGTGGCACATTATGTTCTTTGGCCCCTAGAAGCTTATAATTATCCACTGCAGAACACTGCAGCATGAGTATGGAGCTTCATGTTCTATACATTAATGTCAGATGGCTCATTTCTGAATCATTCTTCACAATATCTTGGTGAAGTGGATCAGTATTATTATAATCATTATCTGTCTCCTACTTGATGAATCAATTGAATCTCAACAGTATGAACCACACTACTAAAGCTCATACACATAGCTTATATTATGAGTAAGTTTTTGAATCAGTTCTTCCAGTGTTTGTTTGTTCAATGCTCAGTGTGGTTTCTTCAGTAAACAGGTTTAAATATGACTTCTTCTATTAGTCAGGAAAAGAAAAAAATTCACATACTATCTTTTTCTGTTTCCTGATGCTCATAAGGTGAGATAGTTTTGGACTAGTTCAACCATAATGGAATGTGGCTGTCAGGTTACTATAGAAAGAAACCCAAATGTAATTAATATGCAGGGACAAAGAAAGAACAAGAGAAAGAGAACATGGATTTAGCAGTCTCAAAATAAAATTATAACTAATACATTTATTCAGTACTTAATTATGAGAGTGATTATATTTTCATTAGGCGGCACATTCCTCTGTCTTGCTAAGTGATTCGGAATGCTATACAGTTGATTAACCTTAAAAAGCTGTGCCTCCCTTAAAGAAAGAAAAACATCCCCAGGTCCTTCAATTCATAATATGTAGGTTAAAGCCATATTTGGTAGGAAGGAAGAAGACAAAACTCATTAAGTACCTAAAGATTATTGTTGCTAGTGTTTGGCCTAATTCCAACATTTGGACTTCCTCGTTTCCACTGCAGATAGCAATTATCACTTTTTTTAATGTGGCTTTGAAATTTTAGAACAGAATCCTTGTGAAGTGGATCAAACATTCTTGAACTGTTTTCAGAACATTCTTTTCATGGAGCCGTGGAACCAGCTGCTCTTCTGCCTTACTCAGTTAGCATTTTGTCATTGATGCTTTTAATAATGTGTGTATAATAAAACAGAATTTGAGACATTGATCCCATTGTAGCTATTTTAGGGAGGCAATTATAGCAAAATGAGACACTGATTTATAATGTATTGTTACTGTGGGCTAGACCAAATTACGTGATTTGTCACTGAAGTTACCTGTGTGTATATCTTAAATTCTATAGATGTAACTGCAGAACAGTTGAAAGGTTTTTTTTGTTTGTTTTTTGTTTTGTTTTGTTTTTGTCGTAAAAGAGAATACAGTCTTACAGTAGGGAATTATCATGGGCAAGGTTCTTGATGTCTTTCTTGATAGTTATACAAGTACTTTGAAATGATGACACAACTATTAGGATAATTCAGTCTGAAAGTCTATCTGTTGAAGATAAAGTTTTATTGACTCTCTATGTTCAAAAAGTGAATCAAAATTTCAGGCAGAATTACAGGAGGTTGCTTAGTATCAATGCTTTCTAATTCAATATCTAAAGTCATCTTGTACTTTTTATTGACTGAAGCAGTAAGGCTTAACTATCTCACTTCTTTTTCTGTGGGCCATGTTAGAATATCAGTTGGGTATGATGAATTCTGAGTATATTGTGCCAAAGATCCAGAGGGAAAAATTGTCAGCATGGATTTTGATATGTTCTCTTGCTCATTGTGTGGCTTATTGACAAAGTATTGATGATTGTACTTAGGACTTGAAGGCATATTTTTTCTTTTAATTCACTTATTCTACAAATTGATTGTATATAGAACTAGATGACTTCTAAAATCAATAGCGATCATATTTGGATATTTGGTAACATCTAGTAATCTAAGAAATTGAGTAGATGATTTCAGAATTATTTGACATTATTCTGTGCCAAAGAGCTATCATGTATTGAGTAATCATGTATAACTAAGTTCTATGTTAGATGCTGTTTATATTTTAACTTATTAAGTTTTCACAACACAATCATTTGGTGTAAGAATTTAATTTCCTTATTTTGCATGTGAAGAAACAAGGTCAGCAAATTTCTAACTAGCCTAAGATTGCACTTTCAGTAACTGGGAGAGCTAAGGTTTAAACCAGGTCTGTCTGAATTGCAAGGCCATGCTTATCTATTCTGTCATGTTTCCTTTCAGCAATAAAGAAACATCTCTCTTAATAAAAACTGATAAATCTGGTTAGAAAATCACATTTAGTTCGGGTGATCAGGATGGAATTCATAGTAGATTACAAAAATAAAGTAAGAATAGCTTCAGTGATCATCCAAATAGACCTCTTTCATTGTATCCCTGACCACACACCTCATGTCATGTAAAAAGACCCACTGTCTCCTAGCAGTTGTCTTTCCTGGATTTCTCTGTGAATTTTTGCCCTCTTTGATATATAATATCACACACCACAAATAAGAAATGTGGTGCAGCTTGAGATTGGCTTACGCTGAGCTGGTAGTCACTAAAGTCTTAGATGTAAAATGAGGAAGTTGAATTGAAAAATAGCTACATCTTGGAAGTTCTACATTATAGCATTCCAAGATGTATACATTAGTTTGTCACATAAGACTTGACCATGAATTTTTAGTGGTTTTTGAATATGGAAATGTAATCAGTATGTAATAACAGTAGATACATTGAACAACTCTCATTGACTTGTGAGAGTGAATAATTTTATTGTTTAACTTTTAATTTTTATCAACATCAAGTCTGTATTTTTAGTAATAGAAATTTATTTCTATGTCATCTAACCTCAATCTATTCTCTGTGCTGCTGATGTAAGCAGTGTGTTTGAATGTACTTTTTCCATCTTTTTAACTATGTGCTTTTGAAATGGAACTTTTGGATTGGCATACTGAGATTGGCAAAGATGCGCCCCTTTTTTTACAATTTAAAGAGCCTGTGTTTGGCTATTAACATATATTGGTAAATTTTATAGCATCTTTTGGGCACTTAAACACTTACAATGTTAAGTACATATGTAATTAATACTATATTAGAAATTTTTGATGAAACGCAACAACTGTTGATTGCCCTGAGGTAGGAAAGAGAAATCATTGAAAATGTTGCAAATAACACTATTTACGGTGTAATAATATATTTTATTTAGGTATTATATTACTGAAAGAGGACCTTAGAAAATGTTACTCTTTGTGTATAAAACCTAAGGACGTTCACCTTGATAGTAAAAGTAGAATAAATCCTCATTATTCACAGATTGCGTGTTTGCATTTCATCTACTTGCAAACGTTTGTTTGTAACCCCAAATCAATACCTGCATCACTTTTGCAGTCATTTGTGGACATGCACATACTGATGACAATTTTGAGCTCACATTTCCAACTGACATCCCACAAGGTGATTCTTGGGCCTTCTTGGCTCAGCTCCTTAACTGCGAAGAAGTGTCTTTTTTGCAGTCTGTTTAGGGTCCCTTTTTTCTGTATTTTTGTGCATTTTCTTGGTTGTTTCACCGTTTAATATGGCCCCCAAGAATAGTGTTGAAGTGCTGTGTAGTGTTCCTAAGCACAAGAAGGCTGTGATGTGCCCTTTGGAGAAATTATGCCAGACAAGCTTCGTTCAGTCACGACTAACAGTGCTGTTGCCTGTGTTTAATGTTAATGAATTTGAAATACCTATCACATAAAATGTCTTTAAAGAGAAACACATAAAAAAGGGATATGTCCTCAACAACTGACAAAAATAATAGGCTCAGAGGCTCACAGGAGCCTCATTATGTATTTACCCTAAGAGGAATGGCTCAGAATTCACTAATCCAGTGCTGTGGTGACATTATAGAACTTAATGCCTGCAAATAACAAGAGTAGACTCTAGTTGGAGCTACAACAAAATGCCTCCAAAATAATTAAGAAGACTTTTCAAATGTAGTGATTTAGAAATCAATTTTTCTTAGGGGAGGGTGGCAACCCCAGAACTACATTTTTGCCAGATGCCTCTCCTGGGATTCTCCTTAAGATATTAGTATTTCTATTTGCAGTTTTGTTCATTCTCACTTTCAAATTTTACTACTTCTTTAGACCTGTACCATATATTACTATGTAAAATTTAACATTATGGTATGAGGTGATTTAGGCTGGGAATAAAGTGTTTCCTGATAGTGTATGGGCTTAGATAAAGCATCTTTAAGAAAAGATACTGAAATATCACTCATTCAAAAATTAAGTCTTGGTCTATTTGAGTTGGTTTATGTGTAATATCAACTGAAGGGCAAGAGGATCAGCTTCTGTGGTCCATTTAGCCCCCTGGATATGACACACATGCGCCCATATTCTCACATACACACAGTCACGCATTAAAGAAAAGGTTTTTTTTTTAATGTTTATTTATTTTTGAGAGTGAGAGACAGCGCGTGAGTGGAGAAGGAGCAGAGAGAGAGGGAGACACAGAATCCGAAGCAGGCTCCAGGCTCTGAGCTGTCAGCACAGAGCCCGAAGTGGGGCTCCAACTCACCAGCTGTGAGTGAGATCATGACCTGAGCCAAAGTCGGACACTTAACTGACTGAGCCACCCAGGCACCCCGCTCATTAAAAATTTTTAAAAATTTCTAATCAATATTTATTTAATTAAAGATTTTTTATTCTTTTATTTAATTAGTGAAACATATTTCTTTCCAGAGGCATACAAGACAGAGTTACTGAACCAATAAAGTAAATTTGTAGAGAATCTTTTTTAGTCAGGGAGTTCTTTAAAACGATGCAAAACAAAAAACAAAAAAACCCCAACAATATAGCCTTTCCATTCAGCAGAGTAGATTTACTTCATCTAGATTTACTTCATGAGCCCAGGACTGACAGCCTCCTTTGGGAATATGTCTGGTTTATAGCTGCGAAGACAGCGTGACCTTTTAAAACTCTCTTGGGTCACTGAGGAAATAGTTGACTAGGTGTGTAAAATAAGGATTCTAAATTCTACATTTAGCATTAATGTAAAAGGAGATGGAATTTTAAATTTAATGTATTAAAATGTTTCTTTACATAGTAATTACTAAAGTGATTAGTAAATAGCATTAATGTAAAAGGAGATGGAATTTTAAATTTAATGTATTAAAATGTTTATTTACATAGTAATTACTAAAGTGATTAGTAAATAGTTTAATATTACTTATTGGGAACATAAATTCTTGTAAATATTTAGTAGCAGGCCTCAAGCTTAAAAAGTTGAGTTTTTAGTTTGTCAACTTACTCTGAAAACCAGCTTCTTAAAAAAATATAATTGTTTCAAATGTTGAGAAGTATTAGAATTGAGGTTAAAGAAAATGGTTATTTGTAATACTATGCTTGAATTATAAAGCATGGTAATAAGTATAATTACAAAACCATGATTGAATGGTACATCTTATTTTTAAATTTTTAAATTTTTTCTTGAAGCACTTATGTGGATTATGCTAAGATTTATACCCACTTTATCCTCCCCTACCCCCTTTTTTTAGGGGTTATAGTATCAGCAACATTGGCCATGATTGTCCTTTTTTTGTTTCTTTGCATACAAAGCTCTTAAACTTTATAATGCTGAAGAAGGCGGACATAAAAGGAATATTAAGATATAGTTACTGAATAATAAAGTTTTTACATTTCAGAACATAAACCCATACGTTTAGTAGGTTGATCAGTGAAAGGGAGGCTAAGACAACTAGGTGTTTGGTAACATTGGCTTGGGGCCCTTTATCCAGAAGGTATGAATTGGGTCTCCTAACTCTTAAAAAACTTTTTAAAAAAATGTTTATTTTTGAGAGAGAAACACAGAGTGTAAGTGGGGGAGGGGCAGAGAGAGAGGCAGACACAGAATCCAAAGCAGGTTCCAGGATCTGAGCTGTCAGCACAGAGCCCGACGCAGGGCTCAAACCCATGAACTGTGAGATTATGACCTGAGCAGAGGTTGGACGCTTAACCAGCTGAGCCACCCAAGTACCCCTGGGTCTCCTGACTCTTAATAGCATTGCAGTGCCCTCAATCTGATATTCAAAAACAGTATTGCTTAAAATAATAGAAGTTTTAAAAGAGTTATTTTGTATTTATGTCTCAATTGTTTTACCCCACTTTCTTATAACAGGTATGAATATATGTTTTTGAGTATAAAAATGAAACACTTACATAGTGTGTTTTAAGGAAGCAGAAGCCTGCTGGGTTCAGATGTATTTCTGCATACTCTTGCAGACAATAACTGTGATTTTCATCTATTACTATTTCAAACAGGTTTAGTGATTTGATGTGATCCCTAACAGATAAATATTTTAAAAGTTGGGTCGACACTTTCAGAACTCCTCAGAAAAATTTACATGAGTTTACATTGTAGTCTGATTTAATGGAGATTAGGCAAACTTGAAAAAAATTTGAAACTGTGTCAGTTTTCATCGAAAAGTTATTCACACAAAGGGTAATATAGGTCTTTTCCCCTTATAGAATTTGTCAGTTATTCACCCGAATTATTTAATATCTTATATAGATAAGACATTGTGCTAGGTTGAGGCACTCTTGCTTCCTAGGAACTTTTGCCTCTAAAGACCTACCCTCACATTCAATTTGCATGTTTTAAGTCTTGGTTCTATATTTCAGCCATAAATTTTCTGTAAAACTATCCACTCATACCAGTAAGATATTTCTCTAGTTTATATTGTTTTCAGAGGAATTATGGATGAAGAAAACTCATAAACAATGTGATACCGAAAACAATGAAGTAACAATATTACAGGAAATAAATCATATTATGTTTGGTTACTAAAAAGAGAGAAAATTATTTCCATGTGTCTAAAAGAATTTGAATTTAGCTTCCAGAATTTAAATTTCAGTAAAGTATTTTTGAAACTGTTTTGAACTTTTTTCTATTATTGTAATCTTAGTGATGTTATCCCTGTAAGGTTTGATTTGGTCTTAGTAGCAAAACACATTTCTATATATACTTATGAGAAAAATTCTACTCATTATAATAGCGCTATGTATATGTTAAAAATATTACTGCTCCACTTGTTACATGGTACAATTTATTCAGTCTTCAAATCTTCATTAAAAATAACATTAAAATTCTCTGCATTCCATTAAGGGATGCCTGGCGAAAACCTTTTAGGTAGTCTTTGTGTCTAGGTCGAGTTGCTTTTGTTCCTAACAATCTGTTGTGTAGAGTTATTTCTGAATATCTCATCATTTAAGATAAAGCACAAATACCTAAAGTGAACTAGATGTCTGCTTAATCTCAAAGAATCTTCAGGTTCAGAAGTATGAGGTCACTGAAGAGCAAAATCAGTTAATCTTTAAAATAAAATGTAATGAACCAATAAAAGAACTATAGTTCAAGTGGCTGACATCATACTAAATGTCTTCCAGAAAACAGATTTTCTCATAGTATGATTTTGATGAATTTTTCCCTTATAGAATATACAAAGACTCAATTGATTGAGACTTTAAGACAACTGGTGGCTATGGTATGAGTCTGTTGCCTTATTAGATTATAGTAAGGCCATAAATGATGGATGGTATCTCCGAGCCTACTTTCAAATTAGAAAATAAATACATACAGATTTTCCATTGCATTATTGAGCACAGATATACAAATAAACATGATTTGTTTTTCAGGGGATTATAATAGTATAGAAACAATAAACATAAAACCACTTCTTTTCTAACATGACTTTTTATTTAGTAGGGTACCAAAAGAAGTTGATTTCTTGGAAGCTAATTGACATTTTGAAATTTTGTAATTTATATAGAAGGCGATCTCAAGAAGAAACCAAAATTATAGCTGTAGCTTGGACATCAAAGAATTGTTAGTCTTTCCCTTCATGCTGAGCAAAACTAAACTATGCAAAGGCATAGGAGGTCGCTGGTACTAGAATGTATAATTTCCTCTTCAGCTCATCAAGAATGACATACAGGTGTTAATAAAAATAAAGGTATGGTATAGGAGAGGTAAAAGAATAACTAAAACTTATACCCAGCTTTAGGTTTCCTTTTGAGCGTAAAGTGTGGTGGTGTGGGAGGCTAAGGGGGTAAGCACAGGAAGGAGAGTGAGAGGAAGGGCAGATAACACGGAATGGAGATTGAGATTAAAGCTGGAAATTAAAAGACTTAAATAGTTTGCTCTCAGTCTTTCATTGTACCTTAAAAACAAAGCAAAACTCATTCTCTTTGTGACCATTGACAGTTACTGCCTCAAACTACAGGCTTCTGAGATATGAGCAACAGTATGAATTAGTGAGTAGTACACTGGGCTAGAAATAAAAGTAGTACACTGGGCTAAAAATAAAAGTAGTACACTGGGCTAGTACACTGGGCTAGAAATAGTACACTGGGCTAGAAATATTTTAATAAAAATAAAAATAAATTACCCAGAAATCTAGTCATGTGTAAATCAGGGTCTTCTATGGCCTCAATTTTATCACCTGTAGAACAATAAACTTATAGATTTTCTATGCAATTCCTCCTAGTTCTGTTACTGTGATTCAACAATTCTATAAATAAAGCCTTTTGGACAGGTGTATTTGCTTTCTCACTTGCAGGGTTCCAACTGAGAGTCATAAACAACTTGTTCAGGAAAAGTTTATATTAACTCATTCATCTAAATCTAAGTTTGTCTGCCCCTGACTAATTTCTAGAATTTATAAATGGCCAGTTTCCCCCTAGAGCTAAATTGACATATAATCCTGTTGGATTATAGAAGTCTTATAAGGCATCTAGAGTCTTGTACAGGTAATCTAGCTCAACCTATTTTGGTAATGAATATTATAAAGGAGGAGGAATGATCACTTTGATCTTAAATCCAAATCTATTTTAGACTTAAATTGTAGAGATCAGTATAACCCCATTAGAGCAAAAACTCCCATTTTCATGGAGTGAAATTTGGTCTTTTGCTAGAGGAGTATGGTGCTTATATATTCAGCAATATGTACTTTAGGTGAGTTTTTTTTTTAAGTGAAGAAAGTGAAAATTAGTGATGTAAATATTTGGTTCAAACCAATTAAAGTTTGAAAGTACTTTATTAGGTGAGAATATGTATCCAACAGTTTCCTGAAGTTAGGAGACTTATAGTGGTTTCTGGCATAAGAGCTGAGAGAATACAGAATGCATGGTTTGAACAAGGACATGGAAGAATGACAAATAATATCAAAATCTGAAATGGGTGGAGGCAAAATCTAGACAGAGGCTGGATTGTCCTGAGTTTGGATAGAGTTTAGAACCTTCATGGGGCTTCCCTTGTTTAGCTGCCATAAAAAGCAAATTTAGTTTAAAAGCCAAAAAGCCAAAAAAAAAAAAAAAGTAGCAATTGATTCTACAGAACCTTATTATTTAGTAACACTTTCCACTATAGTACAATAACAAACCATGTCTCCTAATCTACAAAGTATTGTGGAGCCTCAAATCACATCTTTTCAAACAGAACAACCCCTATTCCAGGATTTATCCTAAAAGTGAGTGTCATCTTCATCATCATTGGCAACTGAGAAATGATTATACTGTAGAAATTTTAGTTGATCTATGGTGCTGCTGCCAGGTATCTCTATGAGTTAGCCAACTTTGGGAAAAACAAAAAGAAGGCCAACTTTGGGAAAAACACCTCCAGAAAGAAGGCATGACTATAGAATAGTGCAAAAGGGTGTAGGCTCTAGAGCAAGGTCACCTGAGTATAAATTTGGCTTCACCATTTGCCAGCTGTGGGAATGTAGACAGATTACATATGATTTCACATGACTAAATTTCTGGCTGTCAGATCCTATGTATAACCAAGTTGACATCCTTGAAACCATTGCATTACACATTTCAAAGCTTCAGTATTTCTATTTGCTAAGTTAAGATAACAATGTATCTTTCTCTTAGGGTTATTTTGAGGCTTAAAAAACTAATCCACAAGAAAAGTCTTAATGTCTGTCTAACACATAGTAAGTGCTTAAAAGTATTAGCTATTGTATTATTATATAAATATTGCATTAAGTTTAGATAGCCAAAGGAACAAATAGACTCAGCCTTAAAATATATCAAAGAAGACCTAAGTCTCATTTCAAATAAATGTAGAGGACTGATCGTTAAAATCATTTTATGCACAAGCCATACTGAATATTACTGTTTTCTATCCTGATAGCAAAGTATAGCAAAGAAGTCTACTTCCAAGCACAAGAGAGAACCCCACATCAGTTGTGGTTATGTTGTTTGAAAGAAAAGACTTCTTTTGGTAGTGAGCATCTTTTCATGTACTTATGGGCTAGATGTATAATGTCTTTAGAGAAATGTATATTCAAATCCTTTGCCTATTTTAAAATTTGATTTTTAAAAAGTGTTTATTTTTGAGAGAAGCAGGAGGGGCAGAGAGAGAAAGGGACAGAGAATCTGAAGCTGGCTCAATGCTGACAATATAGAGCCCAGTGTGGGGCTGGAACTCACGAAACACGAGATCAAAGTCCGATGCTTAACCAACTGAGGCACCCAGGCACTCTCTAAAATTTGATTTTTTTTAATTGTCAAATTTTAAAAGCTTTTTATTCTAGATATAAATCCTATATCAGATATATGGTTTGCAAATATTTTCTCCCATTTTGTGGGGTGTCTATTCATTTTCTGATGATGTTCTTTGAGGTACAAGTTTTTAAATTTGATGATGTCTATTTTTCTTTCCTTTGTGCTTTTGGTATCATATTAAAAAAAAAAACATTGCCTCATCTAAGGTCATGAAAATTTGCTTCCATTTTTTTTTTCTAAAATATTTATAGGTTTAGCTCTTACATTTAGGTCTTGAGCCATTTTGAATTAATTTTTGTGTATGGTGTGAGGTAGGGGTTCAACTCCCCCCCCCCTTTTTTTTTTTTTTTTTTTTTGCACGTGGATATCCAGTTAAGTCCCATATTCTTTCCAAAATCTGGACTTTATCTAATTTGTTCCCATCAAATGAAAAACTGAGTGTGATTTTTTTAAAGGTATTGTGTAATAAGGTCTCTTTTTTTTATTCAGTTGATAAATCATTATCATTGGCAGTTTTTTGTTATTACTATGCCAGTTATTTTGTCTCACCTGAAGCTAATTTTCTTAAGTCAAATAATTTCTGTACTCCCTACTATACATTACTAAATTATTTTTATGTCTAAATGTTACTTCTTAAATTCAGAGGAAAAATATTAATTTGGATGTAAGTTGTTTGTGGCTAGCAAAAGAATTTGAGTGACCAATCTATTATGTTTCTAGTTCTTTAATTCATTTGTGGTAAACTAAGTTAAAATTTCCACAAATATATTCATTGGAAGCAGTGTAATTTTGTTAGTTTGAATTCCTGAATTCTTTTTTCTTTACTTGTAACCTTTCCATCTAGTGTATTCTTTTTTCTTGGCTAACATCGCAGTTATATAGATTATACTCTAACCTCACTCTAAAAGTCCTAAATGTTTTTAATTAAAGAATTAACATAGAACAATAAAATATTTGGTTGTATAGGATTAGATAATTAAAATGTTGAATTAAAAAAATGTTTAAAATGTTGAATTTTGTAAAAAACAAACAAGAATAAATAATCACTTCTAACAAATAGCAACAACAAACACCTAAAATATACTAACATTGGGGTGCCTGGGCGGCTCAGTCTGTTAAACATCCAGGTTTGGCTCAGGTCATGATCTCACGGTTTGTGAATTCAAGTCCTGCGTCGGGCTCTGTGCTGACAGCTCTGAGCCTGGAGCCTGCTTCAGATGTGTCTCTCTCTCTCTCTGCCCCTCCCCCACCCACTCTGTTTCTCTCTCTCTCAAAAGTAAATAAACATTAAAAACAATAAAATAAACTATACTAATTTTAACAGATATTTTTAGTAGGCTAAAAGATAAATACTGTATAACTAAAGGGACTTATGAAATAATTCTATTAACAAAATCTGAGAGATTGGGAGAACTTTTATAGCTCTTAGACAAAAATTCATTTAAAGATCTAGTATAATTTCCAAAAGAATTAAAATTTAAAGAAATTTCCCCATTTCCTTTTTTGTAATCCTCAATACACTTGAATTACAGATTTACTATTATTTCTCAGGATTTCATTTTTACGAGACATTGTCTTATCTTGATTCTGCAAAGGTTATAAAAAACAAGCAGCATTTGTTTGATTGACTCAGTTGCCAAAAATTTGATACCACCTTTGCAGCCTCCCACTTCCCGCCCTGTCTTTTAAGCTTACCAAGATCATAGTGCCAATTACGACTTCAAACTTAACCTCTAATATTTTCCTGTCTTGATATGCTAACGCTATTGGAAAATTTCCATCAAGTATTCTGATTTTGTGTGGATGTAGAAAAAGTGAAAGTGAAATGTAAAGCAAAGGTAAGTTAGCTTTTTTCCTTTTAGAGATATCAATGAAAAATCTAAATAAAACAAAATTTGCACACTCTCGTACCCACTTTGTTAGTAATACCTTGGAAATATTAGATTATATTGGATTTTATCTAACTAATTAAATTTCATTTCCCAGGATACCTTTTATGGATTTGAAGAAGCTAGTGATAAAAGTATTCTCAAAGACTTCATCAGCGGGAGCTAAATGGGCCCAGAAAACCAGTTCTCTAGTTTTTTATTGCTGTCTTAATTTTCTCTTCATGAGCACATTTAATTCTCTCTGTAATGGGTCTGGCAATAGGTAAGGGAGTGGCTTGAACACGTGTCGTCTGGCTCATGTTTGGACTTCACTACATACAGAAATGATATTCCTGGAAATTGCAAATTAATTTTTTGTAAAGTAGAATGATTTTAAACACATCAGTTGAGATTACCACTCAGAGATTACCATTCTAAAATGAATCATCTTTTATAAACCTAACAACCTCCTGATTTATCTGTTTAAGGGTATATTTTAACTTTTTTTTCTTTTAATCAAAAGCAGGGACCAACTGTTTTTACTGGCTAAGTAGTTTGAAAAATAATAATTGAATTTTCTAAGTTAGAATGGAAAAAGCTTTTTAATGGTTTAATTGAAAATAACTTTGGTTGGCTCAGTCAGTTGAGCATCTAACTTTGGCTCAGGTCATGATCTCGCAGTCTGTGAGTTCGAGCCCCGTGTCGGGCTCTGTGCTGACAGCTCAGAGCCTGGAGCCTGCTTCGGATTCTGTGTCTCCCTCTCTCTCTGCCCCTCCCCCACTCGCACTCTGTCTCTCTCTGTCTCTCAAAAATGAATAAACATTAAAATTTTTTTTTTGAAAATAACTTCAATAAAATATAAAATATCTCCAATTAGGGATCTCTTTGGAAAATGTATAATAGCAAAGTAACAAAATTAACAATTACTACAATTATTAGTATTAGTAACAGAATAATAAAATTATTAGTATTAGTGTCTTAGGGCTGTTGTAAAAATGTACCACAAACGTGTGACTTAAAACAACAGAAAGGTATTCTCTCACAGTTCTTGAGGCTGGAAGACAGAAGTCAAAATGTTGACTACACCAGGTTTCTTCTGAAGCCTCTAGGGGAGGATCCTTCCTTGCCTCTGCCAGCTTTTATCCTCGGGTGTTCCTTGACCTGTGGCAGTGTACCTCCCAATCTCTGCTTCCATCTTTACATGGTTGTCTTCCCTCTGTGTTTGTCTATGTCTCTTCTCTTTTATAAAAACAATAGTCTAATTGGATTCGGACTCACTTTAATCCAGTAGGACCACTTCTTAACTTGACTGTATTTACAAATGCCCAAAATAAGGTGATCTTCATAGGAACCAGTGATTAGGACTTGAACATTTCTTTTTGGTGGATACAGTTCAACCCATAACACCCATGAATTATCTTTAATTACCTAAGCTCTTTAATGGCAGCCTACTGAGTTTCTTATTTTCTGTTATCTTTGGATCTTGCTTATTCAACCCATCCACCCATCCACCCATCCAAGAAATGGAATGAAATCTGCTGTGTGCTAGGCATTGTCATAGACATTGGGAATACAGGATAGAATAAAATAAAATCTCTTCCCTCATGCACTTACATTCTATTAGGAGTTGGCAATGCAGACATTAAATGTATCTTTGATAATAAATTATCTTTTGATAATTTGATATAATTTATAATTTATAATTATATTTGATAATTTGATATAAATTATCTTTGATAATAACTGCTACAAAGATAACGCATAGAAAGAGGATTCAGAGAGATGGGGGGCGTAGTTAGGCATGGTATGTGTACTGGAGCTGCATTTCTTTTTTTTTTTTTTTTTTTTTTTTAATTTTTTTTTTTCAACGTTTTTTATTTATTTTTGGGACAGAGAGAGACAGAGCATGAACGGGGGAGGGGCAGAGAGAGAGGGAGACACAGAATCGGAAACAGGCTCCAGGCTCCGAGCCATCGGCCCGGAGCCCGACGCGGGGCTCGAACTCACGGACCGCGAGATCGTGACCTGGCTGAAGTCGGACGCTTAACCGACTGCGCCACCCAGGCGCCCCTGGAGCTGCATTTCTGACAGGATGGTCAGTACCCAGCTATCTACTCTGCTAAACAAATATATCTGAACCTGTTGCTGGTTATCACTAACCTGATGTGTGGACTCATTTATGTAATATATAACAAAGATCTTTCTAGAAACGATTCCTTAAGTCAGAGGAGTGGTGCAAATACTGATTTGATTTTAGAAGGTAAGGCTTTGAGGAAGGTCTCTTCCTGTATACGTTCAGCTAATAGGTGCTGAATGTATTCCGTGTACCAAGAACTGTGTTAGGCATAGGGGATGCAAAATTGTGAGCAAGAAAAAAGGCAGCTTCTGCCCTCATGGAAGTGTATGTTACAGGGTTGCCTCTCAAAATCCTGATATAATGCGGAAACAAAGAACCAACAGAGAACCAACATAACAAAGAACAGCGGGTAACAAAGAAGCAACAGCTGATTGTTGCCTGGGAAGTAGTCAATCTGAATCTGATACTACTATATCCTTTCTGCTAATTTCTAGGCCAAAGAATTGAATATAATCTCAGTAACTGTTTAAAAGACATTTCCTAAATACTCATACCTTATTGACTAAAAGTCATCTTTCAAAATAGGGAAGTAGGTCAATTTTTAGTATGAGTGTTGATGGCTGGCTCCAGATAAACTGCATTGTTTTCCTTGATTTTAATGTGTTTTAGGGTTGATTTTACAGAAGTAGTATGGTGGAAAACATTGTGAGCTGCATAGCCCCAGACGTGAATTATGAAAGCTGGTATAGACCAGATTTTATCTGATGATTTGTTTATTGACTTTCAGAATATAGAGTAAAAAGAAATCATGCACTTTTGTTTAAGAAAGCAAATCTTCATTTTGTAGAGGACAAATCAAAGTTTGCTGAAGAGCTCACCTAGAAAATGACCCAAGTTGTTACCCTGATTTCCTGTAGACTGTGTATATCTGCCAGCTATTGTTTTACTAAGACGAATGAATCGTTGCCAGAGGATTTAAAAGCTCTTTTAGAACTATAAAATTCCTTAGTGTACAGAAATAAAAATTGCTGAGCTAAATATTCATCAAAAGGCAATGCATCAAGCTAAAGGGAAAACTCTCCAGATACACAGGCAGATTGTACATTTAGATTTTCTTGTATATCATGGTAAAAACAAAAATTGTGAAATGCATCTGTTACTAGTCTGAAAACCAGATGAAACCAGAATGGAACCCGACAAGATCTTTCTTACCAGTTCTGTGCCAACCTTGCTATGATCCAAGGGCGGACGTGGCATTCACTAAGCGCTTAGTAAGGCTTCTGTCTGGCATATTTGACAAACTAACATCACCACTTCTGATGCTCTCCCGCTTTACCAAAGCTGAGGATAGGTGCATCCTTTCTTCCCTTTTGTGGTATGTTTCATCTTATTCCTAATACTCTTTTTCTGTCCCTTGGCCCTCCTCCAACATACAGCTTGTTTTACAGATTTTTTTTTTATATCCACACTGAGACTGTCAAAGTCCTGTTGTTAGCAAATAAAATATATACTTTTTAGTAATTGTGAAACTACTGTTTATTAGTTTTTCTAACAAAGTTGATAATCTAGGACTTCTCTTAGTCTTACTTGTCTTTCACACAAACAGTGTAGCTTTTTGTGGCCATTCCCGGTTTCCTATAGAGTATGTATGTGAAATATTAATTTTAAAGGCAGGGAATAATGCTATTCACATTCATCCTAGAATTTTTTAGTTTGCCACAATAGAATCTCATTTTAATAGTGTTGTATGAACCAGCCTAATTGATAATATGAAATTATCAAGGGGGTGCCTGGGTGGCCCCGTCTGTTAAGCTTCTGACTTTGGCTCAGGTCATGATCTCACAGTTCAGGGGTTCAAACTCTGCATCAGAGCTATGTCAGTGCCGAGTCTGCTTGGGATTCATTCTCTCTCTCTCCCTGTCTCTCTCTCTCTCTCTCTGTGTGTGTGTGTGTCCCTCCATTGCTTGCATACTTTCCCTCTCTCAAAATAAATAAATTTTAAAAATTATGAATGTAGTTTGCTATTCTATTTTTTTTTTTCTTGGGATTAGGTTGGTTAAAATGGGCCTTTTATGAGACCGAGGAAACAGATTTGACCCCTGTGAGTCTAAAGTTTTATTCTCTTACATGACTGCACACTGTCCCTTTAATCACGTATCAGCAATTTCATCAGCAATTTCATCCCAGAATCTGGGAAAAAGGATGATGACGTCTTGAGGCTAATTCATCATGACTACGGGACACCAGATTCTGATGTGTGATAGTAAGGTCACTTTCAGGGATGAAGATTATTGTATAAAGGACACTATTTTTCCTATCTATGTGATAGAATGTCATGTTATAGCAGACTTCTTTTGCATTACTTGTCATAAAACAAGACATGATGGATTCTCATGTTATATAAAACTCATTGTCTTTAATTTACTGGGGAACAAAGGGAGCATTAAACTAAGTTTACAGTTTGGACAGCTAAGGTTCAGGACATTGTTCTGGTTACCTGTATTTTGTGTAATAAGCCACTCCCCCCAAAAGCAACCATTATTTTATTTGCTCACACATCTGCAGTTTCTACCAAGCTTGTCCTTCTTCCATGTGGAGTCAACTGGGATAGTCAACCTGGGCTTCAGGGTTCATTTCTAAGATGGCTCTCTTGGCTGGCAAGTTAGTGTTGACAGTTGGCTAGGACTTTAACTGGGTTATTGACAAAGGTTCTCAGTTTCTTTCCCCAGGGGCCTCCCTATTGGGCTGCTGAGCTTCCTCAACAACATGGCAACTGGATTCTAAGAGCAGGTATTCCAGAAGACAGGAAATATAAGCTGCCCACATATTAAGGTTTGAGTCTGGAAAGTGGCTTGATATCTCTGACCATATTCTATTGGTCAGTTAGTCCCAGGCTCACTCAGATTTAAGGGGAGGTAACATAGGCCTGACACCTTAATGAGAGGAATGTCAAATAATTTGCAGCTATTTATTATTTATCACAGACATTTCTTTTTTTTTTTTTTTTTTTAAGTTTTTAATGTTTATTTTTGAGAGCAAGAGAGAAAGAGACAGAATGAGAGTGGGGGAAGGGCAGAGAGAGAGGGAGACACAGAATCCGAAGCAGGCTCCAGGCTCCGAGCTGTCAGTACAGAGCCTGACGTGGGGCTCGAACCCACTAACTGTGACATCATGACCTGAGTGGAAGTCGGATGCTTAACCAACTGAGCCACCCAGGCACCCCCACAGGCATTTCTTATAGATGACTATCATCATCTCAGTAAAAGTATAGGTACTTAGTTACTTCTGTACTTTTAGATTAGAATATGTCCATCACATCCTAAAACAATAGAATTAAGTCAACAGAATCATGATTGAATAGTTAGTATTCTAGAAATCCACTCTAGCTTTTCTAGTGTTTTTCTTTCTGGCTACATCCTAACACATGATTCTCCTATAGTAAACTTGAAATCGTCACCACTGCTGGGCAGAAACAGGACACTCTTTGTCAGTGGTTTCAAAGTGTTTTGATTATGCACCTCTATTATTTCTTTTAAAAAGAAAATATTTCTTCTGTTTAAATGATGAAGAACTTTAGAGACTTATGTCACGAATTCCCATACTCTATCATTTTTGCAGCAGAGAACAGATAACTCCTTCCTTCCATCTTTGTTAATGAAATATTTTGAGCATTCAACATTCATACATTGGAGTGCTAATATTTTATGTACTTTATAAAAAACAGAAATTTAAAAATGTAAAAGATAATAACTGAGATGTTATAATATTTTAACCTCATGTGCTTGGGTTTGTACACTTTATTTTAGGGAACTCTAGAGTACTGTTTTTTTCCTTCTTTGACTTCCCACTTTTCTCTCTCTCCATTTGTGACAGAAAGTCTGAAAAGAATTCCTTCTCTTCTGATATGAGCATTCTCCTCTTTATGTCAAGAAGTGGAGTCTAATTCTCTTCTCTTTTAATCTAGGTTCGCCTTGCTGATTTCTTGACCAATAGAATGTGATAGAAGTGATGTTGTAGGATTTCTGAGGCTAGATTCTAGGAAGGCTTGCAACCTCTCTCCTTCCACCCCCACCAGGGCTCTTAGAATGTTGGCACTTAGGATGATCACTTTTGGAACTCAGCTTCCATGTTGTGAGAATGCCAAACCATATGGTCTGTGTGTACGTGCTCTAGTTGTCAGCCCTGGCTGAATATTCAGCTGATACACAACATCAGCTGCCAGCCAGGTGAGTGAACCATTTTGGATGTCCAGTCCAGTCAAGCCTTCAAATGACTGTAGTCCCAGCCATCATCTGTAACCACATAAGGGAACCACCCAGCTAAGCCTCCAGAGCCATGAGCAAAAATAATAAATTATTCTCCAAAGTCGCTAAGTTTACAAGTGATTTGTTATGCAGCAATAGATAACCAGAACACCATTTCCCTTGTTGTCTTACTAGGTCTCCCAATTATTAATGCCCTTCTATGAGTCATGACTAGAGTATCCTGACTAAAAACATTGAAATTTGTGTATTATTTTATAGACAAGGGAACTGAGGCTTTGAGAGGTTAATTATATCTCTTGAAAGGCAAATAGACAAGAAATAAAAGTCTTGGAATTCAAAATGCAAGTATTTGGGATATGAAAGCCCATATTCTTTCGACTACAGCATTCTTCAGGTCAAGCTGTATACCATTGTGAAATAATGTTAGATATTATTCAACATGGTTATCTGGGATGTTAGATAGAAGTTCCATTTGGGGAGTGCCTGGGTGGTTCAGTCAGTTGAGCATTGGACTCTTGATTTTGGCTCAGGTCATGATCTCACAGTTTGTGGTTTTGAGCCCCCTGTAGGGCTCTGTGGTGAAGGCACTGAGCCTGCTTGGGATTCTCTCTCTCCCTCTCTCTCTGCCCCTCCCCCCATCAAAATAAATAAATAAACATTTAAAAAATAAAAAGAAGTCCCAGTTGGATTTTGGGTTCCTCAGGGCTTAGACAGAGATAAAATGAACATCCAGACTAGAAATATATTTGGCAGGGTCAGGGATCCCCCAGCAATGGGGGTGAATCCCGAAACCCCCATAGTCACCCTGCAAAACAAAGAGCTTTCAACCATCTTCCAGCTCTATAGAGTGGGCCATAGATCCAGCTCTGACAATGCCAGTTAAGTAATGTTATTTTACACATACCTCTTCTTTCTCTGCAATTATGATCACCCATTTCTCAGTCAAACCACCAAAGGGTCAGAATAAACAACAAGAAAATAGGATAGGAGGTGATCTAAAAAGAAAGAAGATCCACTTATCCCCTTCCCAGGTGGTAAGTTTTATTTAGGGATAGGTGAACTAGCTGGAGTATGGGGTGATATTGGCAGCCTTAATTATAATATGGGCCTAAGTTTCTAGATACCAGATTGAGATATTTTCCAATGTAAAGAAAATATAGTCATTTTTATGACTTAAGAGTCATCGAAAAGGTCATGATTGCCTGAGTTTCCATCTAGGGCAGGGGAAGACCTTAATCCAACGTGAAAATTCTAAAGAGACAGTGGGAGACAAAACAAGTTCATATTGTCATTTTATGTTGGTGAATTAGGCTGGTTCAACTTACCTGTCATCTAAGGTATCTTGAAGCTACACCACAGTGCAGTATTTAATAGGCTGCACAGAAACCTAAAAGAGAGAGGTACTATTTAGACTATGGTCTCTCTCTCCCACCCTTTTTAAAAAAATGTTTGTTTATTTTTGAGAGACAGAGACAGAAAGCGAGTGGGGGAGAAACAGAGAGAGAGGGAGACACAGAATCTGAAGCAGGTTCCAGGCTCTGAGCTGTCAGCACAGAGCCTGACGGGGGTTCAAACCCATCAACTGCAAGATCACGACCTGAGCCCAAGTTGGATGCTTAACTGACTGAGCCACCCAGGTGCCCCGACGATGGCTTCTTTTGGAAAAGAAGTGAATTTTAAAATTTTAAGCAAAAGATCTCTTAGTATTAACAGAGGACTCAGAGATTCTTTGCCTTTTTATTATAATTGTGAGAATTTCAGCATAAGATATTATAGCTATTTAGTATAAAATGGAGTCTTCTAATGACCATATTAATTATGTGACTTACAATTTGTTTTGATAATTATACAATTAGGAGCCTTTCGGCTCTTTGAGTGATTTTTTGGGGGCTTCTTTCCTTTATGTTGCACCCTCCCTTTCCTTTCTGAAATTAGTCCATGATTGAACTATAATAAAATTAATATTTAATAGGGAACATATATTTTAATCTTTATTCTTGAGAGCAAGTGTTTCTGTTGAGAGATTACTATTAGTAAAGAGTGAGAAATCCTATAATCTTTCTAATGAGATAGATACATTATATAGAAATTCTCAGAGCTTGTCTTAGAAAGATAATAATTGTGTTTTATTTACAAAAAGTTATTGAAAGAAAACAAAAGAAATGTATTAATGTTGTTACTGATAACATTTTCTATTCTATTTTTTTGGATTTGTAAATGAAGTATTTTCTCAAAGACATCAAAATTTACTACCATATATATCTGGAAAGAAATACAGCTTATCAGTTAATCTTTTCTGTTTTATTTTACATTTTAATGTTGCATTTATTTTTATTGAGTAAAATACTCTTACTGATTTGGATGAGATTTTATTTCTGAAGTTTACTGGGTTATCCAGTCAAATATGAGCATATTAGTACCTCTCATTTTTTTTTTCTGGCATAATCTCCTATCAGCTGTTTGGTATAATAAAAATAACGTCTTTACCATTCAGTATTGTGTGATTAGCTTCACCTGCTTTTGGAAACAGAAATAGATACTAGCTTATTCTGAATATGTATACAGCAGCATACACCCATTGTTTTCAGGCCATCTTTTGTTGCATAAAACTTTCACTGAAGTTATTAAATTTACTGGAAAATATTAATAAAAAATCATCTTGCTTTAATAACATATCTAGTTGAAGAGAATTTGTGAAAAACATTGTCTATGATAAGAATGGAAGAAATATTTACTAAATTTAATCAACAGTGCAATAATAAAATATTTCAATTAACTGCTGTTTATTATACACCTTCTGTTTTCTCAGGATAGTGTTAACAGTAAGAGATAGATAAGTGTAAGAAATAGTCTCGTTTATGTTTGTGTGCATAAGTGAGAATACAGAAGATGGAGAGGGAGATGATCTGCTCAGGGCACCTGCATTCCATGTGAGATGGTTCTGTCATGTCTGTAGCTTAGTACTAAGAAAATCCAATGTGGTTTGATGAAGGAATGCTGTATGGACTCAGGTATATGTGTGCCCCCTTCTCTCCAAAATGGAAACAAAAATATTTGAGTTACCACTTTTCTCCATTATATGATTCTTTGTAGTGTCCTCAATATAATCAATAGACTTTTTACAAAACAGTGTATTGGAATTTTTGAAAAAAAAATTAGAAAATCACTACACT
This sequence comes from Neofelis nebulosa, assembly GCF_028018385.1. Classification (NCBI taxonomy): domain Eukaryota; kingdom Metazoa; phylum Chordata; class Mammalia; order Carnivora; family Felidae; genus Neofelis; species Neofelis nebulosa. Next base: position 115,411,984 of record NC_080784.1, read on the forward strand.
GATCACTTTTTGAGAAAAATTTCTGTTTTTAAACTACCTGAATGAGATCTAAAAATGTATGCCTTTCTTATGGACAGTATTTTCTTGGGAAAAATTTTTTTGCCTGCAGGGATCTGCAAGTTCTATTGGACAGAGGTAGAGAGTGCAACCTCAGGTTGTGGAATAGTGTGTCTGCTAAAAAAGAATGCCTCGGTGTATGCGTGTGGAATGAATGCATGCAGACCAAAGGAACGTAGTATGCTAAATGATTTCATTATTTTTGGTGTATTGCAATGCCTGTGTTCAGAAGAGTAAGAGCTAGCTACCAAGACCTGGAGGAACCCATTTCTCTAGTGAAAGCAGTTTTTCCCAGATTGATGCATGGTAGATAAAATGAAAGGTTTGCTTCAGAGTTGTTACTTACATTTTAGCTGTTCTAGTAAGATAATTTTATATTATTGCATGATATATTTTAATTAACTGAGGACAAATAGAAGGGTATATGTTTGCCACTTTCCATAATGCTCTCTTAAGCTGCAAAACACTTTGTTTATGGCTGGGAAATGTGGTGATTATAATGGGCCTACTTTAGAAAGACTAGGCAAGGCCTTTCAAAGATTTTGGAAGGAGTTTAAGAATGTCTTAGCAACTGGTGTCATGGTGTCATTGTTGAAAACTTTCATGGAGCATGTTCTACTATTGTTGTTGGTAGCAATGTGTAGGTAGTACTGATCTGCAAAACATAACTTTATGGTAAAACCTTGGATTGCGATAACTTGTTCTGCGAGTGTTCCACGAGACGAGCAAACATTTCCAATAAATTTTAACTTTATAAATGAACGATGTCTTGCGATATGAGTAGTACATGACACCAGAAGTCACATGATCACAACTGAGCCAATGGTTCTCTCTCTCTATTGCTGTGAGATTATGGGTGATCATCTCCCATGCTCAAATGCTTGGTCTCAGACTGCGGTGTTTGGCAGAAATCAATGATTTTTCAGAACATTGGAAGGTGCCCACACTGGCACTAATGTATTTTTTGTTACTTCAAACCACCTATGGACAGTCCTTGGATTTTCCATATAAGAGAAAGCTTAGGAATGCTTTGTTTCATTCTAGCTTAGGCTGCCTGAAGATACAGACCTTTTCTGGGGCTCCTGGGTGGCTCAGTTGGTTAAGCGTCCGACTTCAGCTCAGGTCAGATCTCGAGGTCCGTGAGTTCGAGCCCCGCGTCAGGCTCTGGGTTGATGGCTCAGAGCCTGTAGCCTGCTTCCGATTCTGTGTCTCCCTCTCTCTCTGCCCCTCCCCCGTTCATGCTCTGTCTCTCTCTGTCTCAAAAATAAATAAACTTAAAAAAAAAAGGTACAGACCTTTTCTTCTGCTGCCTTGTTGCCAGTTACATTAAATACAGTATATAAAAGAGTTTATTAATACTGTTAACATCCGTGCGAGTGTATACAATGGCCCCCATGCAGAAAAATGTTGAAAAGAAAGGCAATAAGAAGATGATTACAGTGGAAGTTAAGAAGGAAATCATTGAGAAGTACAAATGAAGTATGCGAGTGGCTGAAATTGCAAGATTTTGTAAGAAGCCTACATGTGCATCTCGTCTACAGAGAAGGAAGAGGAAAAGGCAGAGGAATCCCTCACTTCAAATGCGATTAGGGAGATATGTAAAATGTGGAAAACAGTGCAAAATTTTGTAGAAAAGCACTACCCGAATGAGGCTGTAGCAATGCAAGCGATGAATCTGTTTTTTTTTTTTTTTTTTTATTTATTTTTGGGACAGAGAGAGACAGAGCATGAACGGGGGAGGGGCAGAGAGAGAGGGAGACACAGAATCGGAAACAGGCTCCAGGCTCCGAGCCATCAGCCCAGAGCCTGACGCGGGGCTCAAACTCACGGACCGCGAGATCGTGACCTGGCTGAAGTCGGACGCTTAACCGACTGCGCCACCCAGGCGCCCCGCGATGAATCTGTTTAACGACAATGCAATGTCACATTTCCGTGAAATCCTCAAAAGGAGGCAAAAGCAAGTATCATTGGATAGGTTCCTTGTTAAAGTTGCAGGAAAAGAAAAAGATTCCATTGAGCCAATAGATACCATTTCTGTTAGTGATAGTGAAAATCATCCTACACAGTAACCCTCCTCTCTCTGTCTCCCTCACACTAGCCATGAAGGTTTTCAAAGGTAAGTGCAGGTTATTTTGCTTATTTTTCTTTATATTTTGTATTTTCTTTATATTTTGTAATATATTACAGTATTGTAATCATTTTTATATGAATATTTTTGGATTGGGGAACAAATCATCTAAGTTTCCATTATTTCTTATGGGAAAATTTGCTTTGATATACTAGTGCTTTGGATTACAAGCAGGTTTCTGGAAGGAATTATGCTCACAAACCAAGGTTTTACTGTATGTCTATTTGGATGAATTGTAAATTAAATACAGTATTCACTTTTTTTTTTAGCTTTTACAACATACTGAATATTATTTTTTAGAAAAATGTTTATTTATTCATTTTGAGAAAGAGAAAGTGCACATGACAGGGGAAGAGTGAGGGAGAGAATCCCAAGCAGGCTCCATGCTCAATGTGGAACCCAACATGGGGCTAAATCTCATGACTGTGAGATCATGACCTGAGCTGAAACCAAGAGTCAGATGCTCAACTGACAGCTGCCTAGACACCCGTACATCCTGAATATTTAATGAGCAATACCAAATATGGTTAGTGACCAGTGACTCATTGTAAATAAGATTAGGAAAATCTTGGGGTGCCTGGGTGGCTCAGTCGGCTAAGTGGCCGACTTCGGCTCAGGTCATGATCTCGTGGTCTGTGAGTTCGAGCCCCGTGTCGGGCTCTGTGCTGACGGCTTGGAGCCTGGAGCCTGTTTTGGATTCTGTGTCTCTCCCTCTCTCTGACCCTCCCCCGTTCATGCTCTGTCTCTCTCTGTCTCAAAAATAAATACACGTTAAAAATTTTTTTTCTTAAAGATTAGGAAAATCTTGAAATATGACACAATGTTTAGTGCTTATTTTGAAACAATATTTAGCCAATTACTTGTTTTCTTCCACATTACCTAAACAGATAAACTTCTGTTTCCTCACCAACATTTTCTTAAGGAAAACTGCACCATTGAAAATTAGCATTTTGAGAAATTTCAGTAAAATGTGACATTTAACACCTGAGCTGTATCCTGAGTGTTTTTTTTGTCAGTGATAGAGGCCTCAGGGGCAAGCCATCGGGAATGAGAATAGAACTGTCCTGAGGACCTCAATGCTCCTCCCCAATCTACTCAGACTCTGATATTACCTTACATCACTATAACTGTGCTCCAGGAAGCCTGCCAAGATGTTACAGCTTTTCCCTCCAGTCCCCAGAGCTAATTGATGATCTGATATGGGATGCCTTGATTCAGCCATATCACATATACACACAGTGAGGTCCAGAGGCAGCTGGCATCCTCATTGCTGATTTCTTTGTTTGGCAACTTCCTAAAGCAGCATGGGGCACACAGAAACACTTGGCACTTCACCAAAAAGCAAAGACGACTATTAGTTAACCCAGCGTGAGGGTAAACAGGATGTTAACTAGGGTCACTAATGTGTTGGATAGTAGGTTAAGGGATGTAATTTATGGGTTGGATTGATAAAGTTTTGGCTTTTTTGTGTGCAATCATAAATTTTATTTCCAAATTCTCTGCAGAAATTAGGTACCTAAAGCAGATTTCCACACATAACTCAGGAATATCAACTAAAAGAACCCCATTTGGTTGAGTTTGAGGCCAATTTCAGCTGATTGGACCAGTCCTTGGGGGTTGCTGATGTATTACAGCAGACGGTAGACATGAGGGGGTTGTCAGACTGCCACTGGGGCTTTCCTTTTCCCACTTATCCCCTCCCTGGTTCTTGCCAAATCTGCTTTACATTTGAAGTTGATTGAAATGGGTCTCACTGTTAACCTGTCAACTGAAACCTCTGTGATTTAGTGGGCTTTTTGTTCATTTCATTGGTGCAAGAAATTGAAGTGAGAAATCTGGATCCTTTTAGAACATTGGAGATGACCAAACAGAACAGCATCTGGACTTACCCTCAATTAATGGAAAAGTGTTGTCAGGTGCAGGGGATGAAATTTTTTTGGAAAGGTGGTCCTTCGGTGCCAAAAGTTTGTTGTGGGTAATGACCTCTTTGGAGCTGTTCAGAAAGTCCCTGGAAAACATTATAAAGAATTATACCATCTTGGATTTAGATGCATTTATTCTTCCTAAAAGCACAAAATACTTTCATATATAGGTTATTTCATTTATCTTCATAACTTCAGCATGAAATACTTTGTGGCAGGTATAATTATCCCCTTTTATGGAGAGAGAAATAGGGTGCCAAGGGAAACCGGAGAGGCACAGAATGTTTATGTTTTGTAGTGTTTTTCTTTCCAATTAGATGAAAATATGTATAGATAACTAAACTTGTCTTTAGTACATGAGAAGCTATTAATTATGAGTGAGTTGTATACAGTAGAAGGGTATTAACAATTTTCTGCCATAACTTTAGGGAAAAAGCAATAAGTTGCTATCTGTTAAATCACTTTTCCTATATATTAGGTCTATTTTTAGTGAATTGAAAGGACTATGCATGAAAATGAATTTGTCTGAAAAATGGGTTAAAATAATTTTGTTCTTGGTCCTTGAAAACTGGAAATTTAGCTTGCCTAGCAGTAATGAAATAGAACCAGATGTTATTTTCTAGAGCATAAAGCAGCCTGATGTGAGCACATTGGTCATGGGATACAGGGGTTGAGCCAAATTTAAAGCATTGTTACCAAGTTACATCAGAGACACTGTGAATAAAAATAATGAAAAATTATGGAAAGTGAATTGGACTCTTTAGGAAAAAGGTGTTTGGTAAATTAAATATGTTGTCAAGAGCTCTTGTATGATATTTGAGGAAAGTGTTAGGTGGAACTTTATTAGATAGGATACAGGTTTTTTTGAGGCAATAGAGAATCTGAAAATACAATGACAATCAAGATAGAAGTTTTTATTCTCTTTTGTAGGTCTGGGTAAGTGGTCTGGGTGTTCTGGCAGCTTGATGGTATCAGGAACCCAAGATCCTTCTGTCTTCAACCTTCAAGATGAACCTTTTATTTTATGGTCTAAGATGACTGTTTTTATTTTCCTGTATCATGTCAGTATCCCCATCATTGGGACATATGGAAAACCTGCTCGTTACTTACGAGTGCACAAACTAGAAGTATTACATATCAATGGACCATGGACACATCTAGCTTCAGGAGAGGCAGGTTCATACAGTCTTTGGCTATATGCCAAAGCATATGCCCAGCATATGAGGAACTGAGGACTACAGCAAGTTGGGGAGAATGGATATTGTGAGTTAAAACCAAGAGTCTCCAGCCCAGAAACGTTGTGGCAAAATATTAATCTATTTTAAGATATATCAATTTTATGATTGTTTCAGTGCTAAATGCTACCCAGTTTACTTTCTAGACAATATTGTACATGTTCTCTGACAGATTTTTCCTTAGCTCAATTGAGACTAATGATGTAACTGACTCCTTAAGATAATGAACTATGTATTTCTTATATTAAAGGGCAAATACGAGTTCATTACTTTTTGCCATGCTCCTTAATATTTTGCACTGGAGTAATCCTATTATGGTAAAGAAATTAAGAAATGACTTAAACACACACATTCATATACATACACACAAGATGGTAAAGTCTGGAGGAAGTATTAAGAATTTACTTACTTATCTACTCTTTTACAAAATCAAATTTATCAGCTATGATACAATCAGAAGTACCAGTTAGCTGCAAAAGAAGGTAATTAACAAATTCTTATGGGAATAGTGTGCCAGGAGTGGTTTTTAGAGGTGTAGGTGTATATATTTCTTCTTTTGTCTATTATTTTGTAGGCATTGCAACAGCTTTTAAAAATAAATTTCTTACCACATCCCTTAGAAAATTTCTTCATTCACAGGCTAGAACTTGTGCAAGTATCAAGCCTCTTTCCATTTGATATAGTCAAAAAAGAAGCTCAAGTTGTAAAGCAAAACAGATAACCTTGTCAAATACCAATTGGTAATGGTCAAATCACTTTGGGATTTGCTTTGGGGTCCTTTAGATTCAAATGTTTTCCTTTACATTTTAAAATTATGTTAATATAAATATATAGCTTAAAAATCATAATATGTGAAAAAATAGGTTTTTTTCTTCCCCATTCTTTCTCCACCTTTAATTTCTATCCCATAGAAGCAACCACTTGAAACTATTTAGCTGTGTTTTTCTGTTATTTATCTTCTGATTTTTAAGAAATACACTTGCAGGACTATTTTTTTTTTTTTATTTTAAAAAGTCTGCACACATTTTGTATTGATATCTAACTTTTTAAGATGAATATTTTATTCTATTATGCCTTAAACTGCTCACATATATTTACCCCTCACTCTTTAAATATAGAGCTGTCTTATTTTTGGTGGTTCAATCATTATTCAATGATTATTTTATTATCATTATATAGGAATTTGTCACAACTGAGTCATGTAGTGTTCCATGATTACATTTTCCCTTGGAATTAAATACTGCTTTATTTTTTACTTCCTTACTTTCTGTACTTCTCACGATTCACTTCACCTTAAGACACTTAGTCCAAAGCTATCAAATTCATGTCATTGTGGTAAAAAAAAACCTCAGGCAACCTATAGGATTCTTTTTTGTTTGTTTCCTTGGTGCACTTTTCTTAGAGCTTTTGATCCTACTCTCTTATGGACTGGTGTTTTCTTCTTTTTTTAATGTTTATTTATTTATTTTTGAGAAAGAGAAAACAAGCAGGGGAGGGGCAGAGAGAGACAGAGAGACAGAGAATCTAAAACAGGCTCCAGGCTCCGAGCTGTCAGCCAAGAGCCCAACGTAGGGCTTGAACTTACAAAACCATGAGATCATGACCTGGGCTGAAGTAGGATGCTTAACCGACTGAGCCACCCAGTGGCTCCAGGTTCCCTTGGACTGGTGTTTTCTATGTCCAAAGAACCGTTGTCCTGAAGCTTCCCCTTAGCCTCATCCTCTGCACTCTCTGTGCTTCCTCCCTCTCCTTCTAGATCTCATTTCCTCTTCCTTGGGTGAGTGTCTGGGTTTGGCAGACTACATGAGCCATTAATTCCTGAGAAAGGGTATATGGAAAGTGAATTTTTGAGACTTTTCATGTCTAAAGATGTTCCTATCTAGTTGCCATGTTTGTTTTTTAGTTCAGTTACTATTCTAATCAGGAAATCATTTTAGCTCAAAATTTTGAAGGCATGGCCACATCCAGTTTCCATTATTATAGTTGAGAATTCTAATGCATTCCTGATTCTCTGTTCTTCATATGTATTCTGTTTTTCTGTCTGTAGTTTTATGAAGGTTCTCTTTATCTACAAGTTTCTAAAATTTTAGTATGATATGCTTTTGTGTGAGTCTTATTCAGTCATTAAGATGGGTATTCGTGGTGGTGGGTACTTATCAATCTATAATTTCCTTTAGTTTTGAGATTTTTGGTGGGACAAAGCATTATTTATTTGATGATTCCTGCCCCTCTACTTCCATTATTCATTCTGGCTTTCTGTCTCTCATCCCCATCTTTCTCTCATATCTATCTATCTATCTAATCTATCTATCTATCTATCTATCTATCTATCTATCTATCTATCTATCATCTATCTCTATCATCTATGTATGTATGTATGTATGTATGCATGTATCTATCTATCTATCTATCTATCTATCTATCTATCTATCTATCATCTATGTATCTATCTATGGATATATATATTTAATCTCTCTATATAGATAGATATCTACGTTTCTGTCTCTCTCTATATATACACACATGCACACACACATATAAAAATACAGATATAGATAGATATAGATAATGTATTTTTCAAATATTTTATCTCAGTCTTTGGTTTGTCTTCTCATTCTCTTAACAGTGTCTTTTGAAGAGCAGAAGTTTTTACTTTTAATTTTAATGGAGCCCAATTTGTCGATTTTTCTTTCATGGATTGTGATTTTGGCATTTTATCTGAAAAGTCATTGCCAAATCCAAGGTCAGATACATTTTCTCCTATGTTACCTTCTAAGAGTTTTATAGTTTTTCCTTTTACATTTAGGTTTATGATCTATTTTGAGTTAAATTTTGTGAAAAGTATAACGTTTGTGTACAGATATATTATTATTTTTATTATTTGTATGTGGATGTCCAGTTGTATCAGCACCGGTTATTGAAAAGACTGCCTTTACTCCATTGTCTTGCCTTTGTTCCTCTGTCAAAGATCAGTTGATGATATTTGTGTGGGTCTATTTCTGAGATATTTATTCTGTTTCATGTATCTGTTTTTTTCACCAATACCTGATTCCTGTAGCTTTGTAGAAGTCTTGAGGTTAGGTAGTGTCAGTCCTCTAACTTCACTCTTTTTTAATATTATGTTGACTGTTCTGATCTTTTGCCTTTCCATGTAAACTTTGTAATAAGTTTGTCAATATCCACAAAATAACTTGCTGGGATTTTGATTGGGATTATACCAAATCTATATACCAAGTTGAGAAGAACTTGATATCTTAACAGTATATTTCCTATTCATGAGTGTGGAAGATCTCTCCATTTATTCAGTTCTTTGATTTTTTTCATCAGAGTTTTGTAGTTTTCCTCACATAGATCTTGTACATATTTTGTTAGATTCATACCTATTTCATTTTTATGTTGTTTTTGGTAAATGTAAATGGTATTTGTTTTAAATTTCAAATTACGATTGTTCATAGTACATGGTACATAGGAAAGCTGTTGTGTTTGTATATTAACTTTGTATCCTACAACCTTGCTATATTAGTTTCAGAAGTTGCTTGTTTGTTTTGGTTGATTCTTTGGGATTTTCTACATTAACAATTTTTCCATCTATGAAAAAGACATTTTTGTTACCTTCTTCTCAATCGATATAGTTTTTATATCTTCTCTTCTCTTCTCTTCTCTTCTCTTCTCTTCTCTTCTCTTCTCTTCTCTTCTCTTCTTTTCTTTTTTTTTCTTTGCCTTGTTGCATTATCTAGAACTTCCAGCATAATGCTGAATAGGAGAGATAAGAGGGCACATCCTTGTCTTGTTCTTGACATTAGAGAGAAAGCTTCTAGTTTTTCACTATCAAGTATGATGTTACCTGTTTCATCTACATGAAGCAGCATCATGTTTCATCATCATGTAGATGTTCTTTTTCAAATGGAGGAAGTTCTCCTCTATTCCTAGCTTTCTGGGAGTTTTTATGATTTTGTCAGATGCTTTTTCTTCATCTATCGATATGATGATGTGAATTTTATTCCTCAGCCTGTTGATGTAATGGATTATACTAATTGATTTTTTAATATTGAACCAGTCAGGCATAGCCAGAATAAATCCCACTTGGTTGTGACATATAATTCTTTTTGTACTTTATTGGATTCAATTTTTCTATTATATGTAACTCTGTTCTTTATGATAAATTAATAGAACAAGTCATACCAACAGAAAATGTAGCCTTTTTTTCATAGTAGTCTTGTGTTAAATTAGTACTAAATACAGATAGGATTTAAAAACTGATTGAATGTACTTAACAAGGAAGAAAAAAGTATTGAAGATCACTCTGCTGAAACTTGTTGAGAATACTAATGGAGAAACAAAAGACAAGAGGAGAAATAGATATTAAAAATACAATATTTTTGTGAATATATTAAAAGATTCTTGTTTTTGTGGTTCTAGTAACTGAATAAGCAGGAAACAAGTTGACTGAAGCAGGAAACAAGTTGAAGGTAGAGGGTTTTGGGAATCATCTGTATATTAATGACAGTTGAAGCTGTACAAATGGATGATATTGTTAAGGGAGAGATGGAAAAGGGATGACAGATATGAAAGGACCCTAGGGAATACTCATACATAGAGAAATAGCAGAGAAATAAGAACCACCAAAGGAGACTGAGGAGGCACATGTTAGGGGAGAACCAAAATGATACAGTGTCACAGAAGTAAAGGGAGGAGTTGCAAGGATCAGGGATGGTAATCAACATTAAATATGAAAGAAGAATTGAAAAGATGGGAGCAAGCAAAAAACCATGGATTGGATAATTAGAAACTCATTGATAGAATTTTTTCCTTAAAGTATAAGGAATGGAAGCCAGGATGCATAAAGTAAAATAGGAAGTGGAGGCAATGATCGTAGACTATGTTTTCAGAAATATTGACAGTGAAGAGAAGAGAGAAGTTAACTCAAAGACATAGCAAGATTAAAGGAGGTATCTCACCAGCAGTGAGGTTTTTCGCTTATCTGACTGCTGTATGAGAGGAGCCACTGGAGAGAGATGTTGAAGATGGAAGATGGAAAGGGAATAATAGGTAGAATGAAGTTACCATTTTAATATATTGCTGCCTCAAGATAAGTCCACATTTATGTGATTGGTCACTGAATGATTTAGATGTCTATTAGAAAGCTTTATACTATTTTAATATACAAAGTATGTATCAGTTAGTTTAGGCTAGGTTGTTCTGCAATAACCCACAATCCTCAAATCTCAGCAGCTTAAAATAACGAAGGTGTATTTCTTGCTGACACTCCACATATATTATTCTGTATAACAGGTCAACAGCTGGGTTTGCTGCAGTTCATTCTTACTCTAGGATCCTGGCTAATAGAGCAGCCCCCTTCTTTAGCATTGCTAGGCATCCTGGCAGAGGGGAAAGAGACATGTTTAATTATATACTGGCTTTTAAAGCTTCCAACTGCAAGTGACTTTCAGTCTTTCGCTCACATTTCATTGGTCAAATCAGGTCACAGGACCATGCTGTCTTTCCAAGGGTGAGGAAGTACAGTTTTAACACATGCAGGAAGGAGAGCTAACCAGAGTATTTGTAAACATCCTTAATGGCTACCATAAGGAGTTTACTGACTGGCATTACTGTATTGAATTACAGTTATCAAAAATCTAACATTTATGTTCATTTCTATAAAAAGTTGTATATTAGACTTTTCTTCAGGAAAATAATTCTATATTACAACTTTGCTTCTAAGGGGAAATTTGAATTATAGCTGATTTACATTTATAATAAAATTTTTGGAAATGTAATTTTAACTGTGTACCAGAAGTACACAATATGGTGGTAGAAATGTGAAAGGGACTCATTGGATTTTACTAATTATCACTTTACAATTAAAGTTCAACATAATGAAATTTGTTCATTTGTTGACTAAAGACCCTTTTTATTTTTTAAAAATTCTGGAAAAAAATTTAAAACAATGTCAAGTGGTATAAAGAAATAAAATATAAGGTGAAACAAATATCTGAACTTGGTCACACTGATCAAATTCTCAAAGTATAGAGTTCAGCTCCCTTTACTGTACAGTCACAGTGTAAAACATTCCCTATCATTCCAGCAGGATACATTTTCTTTGTGTAAGTGATCATGTATGTTTGGGTTAGCATAGCTTCAGTGACCAGTTGCAATTTATAAATGCCACACAGGGAAGTGTTTAATGTTCAAAACAAGAGCTATACTTTATTATCCTAATTTCAATACCAGCATAGTCTCATGAATTTGACAGGTTCTTCACAAATGTACATATTACACGTCTTCAGGGAGGCATCCTAGACATTTGTAACATTATTAAGGATTTAAATTGTAAACCATTTTAAGTGTGGGCATGGCAAGAGTAGTAATTTTATGGATTATGAAACATTTTTCTCATCACAGCTGAAACAGATTTACCTGTAACACTTTGCTGTGTCTGTTAAAGGGTGAGGCTCCAGTGCTAACAGAGAATGCAGTCAGGGTGTTATTACTGTTGGGTGACATCTATTTCCTTGATGTCCTCTGTAGTCTTTCAAGAGGCTCCCTGTAGGATTTCACTGTTCACTGGGTTTTACCTAGTTATCAGTGAATTTAAGAGGTCAAAGGAGTGTTTCTCTACAGTACTAATAGAGTTCCTTTGGAACATTTAAAAAGAGTGAAATCAGATGTCAAGAAGTCTGCTAGAGAGATGAAAGGTAATTTGTCTTCAATGTTGTTTTTCTCTTGATTAGTGCATAGCAGTATTAATAGGTACACATCAGGGTGTGTGTGTGTGTGTGTGTGTGTGTGTGTGTGTCTATAGGTAGAGTCTGATGTAGTTAATAAAAGAGACTTTGTGGTTAAGGAAGCTGAGAAGAGATGAGTTATTTCTGAAGAGGGCCATCAGGCCCGTGTTGTGTTGGGTTAGAGTCTACAAAAGACATAAGCATTGATTTAGAACCCCACTCTCATCTTCGAAACAACTAGTGTAAGATAAAAAGGAAAAGGTTCAAAGTGAAAGCAAGCAGTTGATATACAAGTACAAGGAAAAATTAATTTTAAGGTATATACAATCCAAAAAAAAATAAAAAAATCTTATTTTCAGGATCCAACTTGTTTAAGATAGATTTTTATTAATGAGAAAATGTATTGGTTGGATGTAACACTGAGATCATGTTAAAGTTTCATGTGTATAATGAATAACAGTCTACAATGGAGTGGCATCCTATTGGTACTTGTTAATGATTTAATTTCATGGAATTTAAAATATTTTGACAGGAGGAATAACTTATTTATCTGTTGAATCCAGTCACTTTCAATGTGTAATAGTATCTAGTATATTGTCAGGTATTAGTTCTTAGAAGTTTTTGGTTGATTTTAAAGATTCTGGACTAAGGTGTTGGCCTGGTATTTTAATTGGAATAGAGGCTTAGAAACAGCCTCTATGCTATTATTTTTATGAAAATAAGATAAAGGCTTTGAATTTAGAGGTTTCCCAGTGAGTGCTTTCAAATTTTAATCTGAAATTTAAAAATACTGTCATTGAATTCAAATACTTAATATTTGAGCATACATAGCTTGACTAAATAAATATGTTTGTGGGACTTATATATATCTGGTTAATAAATTTTAAATGGACCGTAAGTAACAGGAAGTAGCAATACTATTTATCCAGAGTCTTTGAATTTTAACATTACTTGAATTTAGCATACCTGATAATTATGTTAAAGACTAGCCTCTCTAAAATAACTGTGGCACCTATCAGTATTTGTATATTGATAATCACAATGTTTCAGCAACAGGTTGATTTTCTGTGCTGCTCAAGGGTACCATAGCTTTCTTGTTAAATTCACTATAGAAGTAATAGTTTTGATGTGTAAGATATGTAAGATGGAGTACATTTGTCTGTTCTTACTTCTACATGCACAGAAGAATGCTTTGAAATGGTTTCACTTTACCCATGGGCTGTACTAAGTTTTTACAAATGATGGGCTCCATATTTCTGAGGACGATTTTAAAAAACCCAGCAACCTCCTTCTAAAAGATTTGAGGTTTAGAGTGCTGTCATAGTTATTGAATAGAATCCTGGTAGAGATGAAATTGAAGATACATGATTTGTGTCTGTGTTTACAGCTATATAGGTTAAACACATTTAACATACAAAATATATGTATAAGGTATGTATATATGTATATACACATACACATATGTACGTATGTAATACATATATTTTTATACATTCCAAACTACAAGAGAAATTTTTGTTTGTTTAGATAGCTAACTTTAAATAGGCATCCAGACTGTGTGCATATCTTCAAATATTACTTTGGACTTAGAGAGCAAAGAAGGCTGTCTTACTGTTTCCTTTTAACACTGCAATAGTGATTTGCCAGAGGTCTCATCTTCTGTAATGGAGTTACATTTTCTTCTCTGGTGGATACCAGCAACCTGTGTACAATACACAGATCACATCTTTACATTAGGCATGGAGCATGAGTCCAAACCCATTACACTGGGAGAGATAACATTTACATCTTGGTAGATTGGCTCTTTCACTTCGTTGCTATTTCAGAGGCAGGGGACAGGGTAACACAGGGCTCTCTGTAAATATGGAATTAAAAAGAAGAGCTGGATGTTTCTATGCTGGGAATCAAGTATACTATACCACATTCACTTCCTTTACAGAATACAAGAAAATGAAAAACATACGGGATGACTTGTTGAGTTAATTTTTGTTCTGTGCTCTGTTCTCGTTACGGGTTTGTTTTCGGAATCAAACATTCTGAGTGCTTCTTGGTGGATGCATGTGGGTTTGAAAACACCACAGCATGTGGGACCCAGTAAAACATGAATTTCATATATTTTCCTTGGCTTCTGTATGTCATGATCTGTTCAATATAACAGTCTGGGAAACAGTAAAATTTAGCTAGCTTTTAGGGCTAAGCTGTGAACTTCATTTTGGTCAGGATAAGAAGTCTTGTAATGAGATGCGGACTGATATTGCCTGGTTCTTCTCTTTATGCAATTCATCTTATTGAGTTTTAGTTTCTCACCGTTGAGATTGCAGCACCTAATTACATGTCTAGGTACATCCTCACCTCCTACAGCAATTTTTTTTTTCACTCCAGTAAAGTGCCTATTCTATTTTATCGATGAACACAGAATTAGGATCTATTAAGATAAGTAGATAAAAAGTTGTATCAGTTATTTCTACAATAATTCTGTGTAACAAGCAGCCATGCTATCTCAGTGACATAAGACAAAAAACACTTATTAAACTCATATGTCTGTGGGTCAGATGGGAGGTCAGCAGATCTAGACAGGGCTCATCCGAGGTAACTGACTGGGCCTACTCTGCCTCACACGTCTCTCTTTCTCCTCCTGGGACAGTCAGCTGGGCCTTGCATGTTCTCCTTATGGCGATGGTAGCAGTGTAAGAGGGCAAGTTCAATCATACATGTGCACATCAATGTTTTAAATGGGGAGAGTCACATTACACCCACTAATGTTCTTTTGGTCAAAGCATGTCACGTGGATAAATCCAAAAGTAAGCAACAGAAATATTGTTCTCTTTAGTGGAAAAATTGTGAGTACATTGGGATAGGGAGTGGCAAAGAATTGAGGCCCTTTACACAATCTATCACAAGGGTTATTAATTTCATGCGATTAATGAGAACGGAGCATAGAGATACAATGGATTGATGGAAGCAAAAGAAGCCGTTTATAAAGTAATTCATCCCAGTCTGTTGTTTGATTGAATATATAATTGCCTGATTACATATATTCTCTCCTTCTCTAGCTCCCCCTATATGCTCTGTGGAGTGAAGATGACATATTCTTTATCTTTTATTCTTAGAGTCTAGAATAGTTCTTGGCATGAAAGCTCAGCTTATACTACTACAAGGAATCAGTGAACTTTATCTAAAGCTAGGCTTCTCCCCAAATCAATTGAGATAATATAGTAATGGATTTTTAAATTGAGATATAATTGACATAACACATTGTATTAGTTTTAGGTGTACAACATAATGATTTGACATATTGTGAAATAGTTATACCACAATAGATTTAAATTCCATTACCACACATTGTTGCAAATTTTTTTTCTTGTGATAAGAAATTTTAAGATCTACTCTCTTAGCAGCTTTCAAATACACAATACACTGTTATTTTTCAAATTATTGTTTATTTATTTTTGAGAGAGAGAGAGAGAGAGGGAGAGAGATCATGAGTGGGGTAGGGGCAGAGAGAGAGGGAGACATAGAATCTGAAGCAGGCTCCAGGCTCTGAGCTCTTAGCACAGAGCCTGATGCGAGATCATGACAGGAGATGAAGTCAACACTCAACTGACTAAACTACCCAGATGCCCTACAATATAGTGTTATTAACTGTAGTTACTATGCTGTACATTATATATCCCCAGGACTTACTTATCTTATGACTGAAAGTTTGTACTTTTTGATGAACTTCACCCATTTCATCCACCCCCTGTTTCTGGCAACTATCAATCCGTTCTCTGTATCTATGAGTTTGGTTATTTTTAGATTCCACATATAAATGAGATCAAACAGTATTTCCTTTTCTCTGTCTGACTTATTTCACTTAGACTCATGCCCTCAAGTACATTCATGTCGTTTTAAATAGCAGGATTTTCTTCTATTTTATGGCTGAATAATACTCCATTGTATATATATACCATGTTTTCTTTATTCATTCTTCTATCGAAGGATACTTACATTGTTTCCATATCTTATCCTAAATAATGCTGCAATGAACAAGGAGTGGGGGAACAGATATTTTGTTGAGATAGCGATTTTGTTTCCTTTGGATAAATACCCATAAGTAGAATTCCTGGATCATATACTAGTTCAATTTTTAATTTCTTGAGGAATCTCCATACTGTTATCCATAATGAATGCACCAATTTATATTCCCTTCAACAGTGCACAACAGTTCCCTTTTTTATACATCCTTACCAACATTTGTTATTTCATGTCTTTTTGAATATAGCCATTCTAACAGGTGTGAGGTGATAGCTCATTGTGGTTTTAATTTGTATTTTTCTGATGTTTGTTTTATGTATTTATTTTTATTTTTACTTATTTTTAAAAATTCTAGTGTAGTTAACATAAAGTGATATATTAGTTTTGGTGTACAATGTAATAATTCAACAATTCCATGTATTACTCAGTGCTCGTTAAGATGAGTGTACTCTTTTTACTTTTTATATTACTTTTTAATTTTTATTTTTGAGACAGGAGGAAGGGCAGAGAGAGAGAGAGAGACAGAGAGACAGAGAGACAGACAGAGAGAGACAGAGAATCCCAAACAGGCTCGGTGCTATCAGCACAAAGCCCAATGTGGGGCTTGAACCCATGAACCGTGAGATCATGACCTGAACCGAAGTCAGAAACTCAACTGACTGAGCCACCCAGGCGCCCCAAGATATGTGTACTCTTAATCCCCTTCACCTATTTCACCCATTCCCCCCACCCTCCCCACCTTCCCTTTGGTAACCATCTGTTTGTTCTCTATAGTTAAAACTGTTTTTTGGTTTGTCTTTTTTTTTTTCTCTTTGTTCATTTGTTTTGTTTCTTAAATTCCACATATAGTGAAATAATATTGTATTTGTCTTTCTGTTTTTCTCTGACATATATATATATATATATATATATATATATATATATATATATATTTTTTTTTTTTTTTTTTTTTTTCCCCCACCACATCTTTATCTATTGCTTCCATAATTTGGCTATTGTAAATAATGCTGCAGTTAGCATAAGGGTGCATACATCCCTTAAAATTAGTATTTTCATATTCTTTGGGTAAATACCCAGTAGTGGAATTACTGGATCATATGGTAATTCTATTTATCATTTTTTTGTGGAACCTCCATACTGTTTTCCATAGTGGCTATACCAGTTTGCATTCCTACAAACAGTGCATGGGGGTTCCTTTTTCTCCACATCTCTGCCAATGCTTGTCATTTCTTGATTTTTTTTTTTTTATTTTAGCCATTTGACAAGTGTGAGGTGGTATCTCATTGTAGTTTTGATTTGCCTTTCCCTGATGATGAGTGATGTTGAACATCTTTTCATGTGTCTCTTGGCCATCTGGATGTCTTCTTTGGAAAAATGTCTATTCAGATCCTCTGCCCATTTTTAATTTGATTTTTTTGTTTTTTCCCTATGAGTTTTATGAGTTCGCTATATATTTGGGATTTAGCCTCTTATCAGATACATGATTTGCAAACATTTTCTCCCATTGAGCAAGTTGCCCTTTTGTTGATGGTTTTCTTTGCTTGTGAGAAGCTTTTTAGTTTAATGTAGTCCCACTTTAGTTTTGCTTTTGTTGCCTTTGTTTTGGGTGTCAAATACAAAAAATCATTGCCAGGATTAATGTCAGGGAATTTACCGCCTGTTTTCTTCTAGGGGTTTAATAATTTGGGGTCTTATGTTCAAGTCTTTACTCCATTTTGGGTTGAATTTTGTGTATGGTATAATTTAGGGTTATAATTTAGGGTATAAATTAGGGTTTCAAACTTTTGCATGTGGCTGTCCAGTTTTCTCAACAGTATTTATTGAAGAGACTTTCTTTTCCCCATTGTATATTCTTGGATCCTTTGTCATAAATTAATGACCATATATGTGTGGCTTCATTTCTGGGGTCTCTGTTCTGTTCCATTGATATATGTCTTTGTTTTTATGCCAATATAATGCTGTTTTGATTACCAGGGCTTTATAATATGGTTTGAAATCAAGAAGTATGATGCTTTCAGCTTTGTTCTCATTTCTCAAGATTTCTTCTGCTATTTGGAGTCTTTTGTAGTCCCACAAATTTTAGGTTTGTTTGTTCTATTTATATGAAAAATATCATTGGAATTTTGATAAGGATTGCATTGAATCTATAGATTGCTTTGGGTAGCATGGACATTTTAACAATGTTAATTATTCTAATCCATGAGCCCAGGATATTTTTTGTGTCTTCTTTAGTTTCTTTCATTGTTGTCTTATTGTTGTCAGTGTTCAGCTTTTTTACCGCTCTAGTTAAATTTACTGTTAAGTCCTAGATATTTTATACTTTTTGATGCAAGTATAAATGGACAGGTTTTCTTAATTTCCAGATTGATTTATAGTTTTATTGAGCACTTATGTAATAAACTGTGATTAGCACTTTATGGGATATGACATTGTAAAAGGCATAACCTCTGACCTCAAAGAGAGGAAATAAAACACATGTGGAAATATTCATTTTTTTACATTGGGTTTTTCACTGCAATCCTCTCTTTACAGTTTACAGAGACGTCTGGCAGAATGAGGAGTGTGCCTTTACTGCTAGCAAAATCATTCCCTCTTGCCTAAATATTTGAAATCTCATCATTAATGAGCCTGATAATTAAAATGGATATAGCTAATATACTTTAATAGTGCTTAAAAATTTCTTAAATTTTTTTAATGTTTATTTATTTTTGAGAGAGAGAGAGAGAGCAAGCATGAGTGGGGCAGGGGCAGAGAGAGAGGGAGACACAGAATCCAAAGGAGCTCCAGGCTCTGAGCTGTCAGCACAGAGCCCGATGTGGGACCCGAACTCACAAACCGTGAGATCATCACCTGAGCTGAAGTTGGACACAACTGATTGAGCCACCCAGGAGCCCCAAAACAAATTTCTTGTTTGACACAGTCTAATTATTTGAGAAAGAGAATGATCTTAATCAAAGATGTCTCAATTACTATCTTTATTCTTCAAATCTTCTTTCTCTTTTCAGTGTTTCCTTCTTTTAGATGTAAAGAATGCTCAAGCTGATAATATCCTGTCTTTGATTTTCTGACTTCCTAGGGCCATACCATCTTTCTTCCTTCCATTACCAGATTTCTTGGAGGTATTTATACTTATAGGCTGTTTCTACTTTAGTACCTGCCACCTCTTTCTTTTACTTTCTTATTCCAGACTCTGACTTCACTTCTGCCCCTGCTCACTAAGGATCAAGTTTCTAATCTAAATCCTTTTCTTAAGGTGTGTCATCTCTGCCTGTCTGTAGTGGTTGCCAAAAATTACTATCCCTTGGATCTTTTTTCATTCTGCATATAAATTTATTAACCACTTATTGTGTTCTCAACATTACGCAAGCTTCCTGGAATTCACAGGTGCATAGAACACAATGCCTGGCTTACAAGCATTTGCATCAACAACTAGTTTATTGGGGCATCACAGCCTTGTGGGAGGACCAACATGAAACTTAAATTTTTTTCCAGTCATAACCTTCAGCCTTCTGTTGAATTTTTTTCTAGTCTCTCAGTGATAATCTGGAAATATATCATAATTTTTAAAAATATTTATTTATTTTGAGAGAGAAAAAGAGATAATGGGCTCAAACGATTTGGGGAAGGGCTGAGAGAGATAGGGAGGGAGAATGCCAAACAGCCTTCCAAGCTGTCAGCACAGAGCCTGACTCAGGGCTCAGTCCCACGAACTATGAGATCATGGCCCAAGCCAAAATCAAGACTCAGACGTTTAACTGACTGATGCCCTGATATCATATTTTTCTGGTTACTTTCATTTATTAAAAATCCAGTCCAGTTATTTTCATTTCTTATTATTTATTTATTTATTTATTATCATTTATTTATTATTATTCCAGTTACTTTATTAAAAATCCAGTCCAGTCCAGTTAGAACTTTAATCTCAAACTTGGTTTAAATCTTATCTCCTCTCTTCTGTCTGTAGATGACTTGACCAGTTGCTTCCAGGACCTGAAATGAGAAATAAGCTGTCCTCCTCTTTTTATGCCTTATCCCAGTTCTTAACCTTTGGATGGTGGTGGGAGGGTGTGGCCTGAGGCTTGCCAGCTCCAGTCTTCCCTCTCCTGAGGTGGGCAAACAGCTCTCATTCTCACTTTGTTGTTTTTCTGACCGGTACCAACTGACATTTGATGCTGTCCCTGTGGCTGTCTTCTGGGGTCAAGCACGTATTTATATTATGGCCCCATTGTGAAATGAGGGACCCAGATAATCAACCTTTTCCATTCCTTTGTAGTTCTCACTGTCACAGCTTCTTGATGTTAGGTCCCCATGTTTCACATTGGTATTCCCACGAGCTGTGACTGCCCAATCAACTAGTATTTTGTGCAAATCCTTGTATGCCAGGCACAGTGTTCCATGCACCTATTTATTCTAGGAAGCTTGCATGATTCCAGGAAGCTTGTTGAGATCATAGTAAGTGTTTAATAAATATGTGCATAATGAAAAAAGGTTTAAGGGATGAGGTGCCCTCATCCAGTAAGTAGTCCTCTGGGGTGAGAACCAGAAAGGTGCCTCAAGACTAGACACCTAATTCAGTGTCCACTAGAACACAGAAAACTCATACTTCCTTTTCCACCCCAGATGGTATGAGGTCCAGCTGCCTCACTGGCAACTTGTCTCTCCCTATCATCGTATTCTAGGTCTCTTCACTTCTTTTTGGCACAGGCAAGGATGATGGTCAAGTCCATGGCCCGAGTAGATATCTCACTGAAGAACAGAACATCAGTCTTTTTAAATTTTCTTTATGGCATCCCCAGCCTCATCCTATGGTACACTGAATGGAGGTAGGCAGGGAAGTACCCTGTTTTCACCACAAACATGATACTCCCTAACAAGGTAGTGACTCAGCTCTTTCTCTCTCTCACTCTCATTCCTGGTTTTCAGTTTTTGTAAATAGGAGATGTGTGCTGGGGGGGGGGGGGGTGGCTATCAGTTGAGGTGTAGTAGGGCTGGTTCTATAGCTTCTGAGTAAGACCCAGGGGAAGATACCCAGCCCCAGTTGTGGTGACTATATAATGTGACATACTTAGTGCTTCTTGGGCACTGGGGCTTTAACTGAGGAACTCACACTCAGCATCTTGTTACTCAGTAATAGATGAACAAAGGCACTGAAATATGACGGGTCTTTGACAGAAGTTTGTACATCAGAAGAACAAAGTATGAAGTAGAAGCCGTGATTAAGTCACTCTGTATTTTGTTGTCAGACAACCAGAAGACTTCAGTGTTCATTGACCTCTCCTTTCCCTCAATCTCTGTCCCTTCATTTTGTTATGAGACTTAGGTTCTCCTCCTCCTTAGGCTCTTCTCCAAGTTGTGTCTCATTTTTTAATTCTCATTCTTCATAGTCTTACTGAACAGCCTTCATTATTCTGATAGCCTCAACTTCCACTTACATCAGGATGACTCCAAAATTTAACTCTTTCCTGAGTTCTTTTGCTACATTTGCAATTACTTAAAAAATTTTTTTTTTTCAATGTTTATTTATTATTTGTGAGAGACACAGAGAGACAGAGCGTGAGTAAGGAAGGGGAGAGAGAGAGGGAGACACAGAATTCAAAACAGGCTCCAGGCTCTGAGCAGTCAGCACAGAGCCTGACGTGGGGCTCGAACCTACGCACCATGAGATCATGACCTGAGGTGAAGTCAGATGCCCAACCGACTGAGCCACCCAGGCGCCCCTACATTTGCAATTACTTTAACTTACACTTTTGTAAGAATGTCTTGTCAGAATTCAAACTTCATGTTTTCAAACTGAATTATCATTTTTCCTCCAATCACCTTCCTCCAGTTTCCTAAATGTCTGTTACTTATTTCTGAACTCATGTCTTGTGAACTTTTACCCCTCTCCCTTTACCTCCTTCCAGTTGTTTCTCACCGCTCTGAATTAGTCTTTCCCCAAATGTCTCACATCATCTATTTCTGCCTATATTAGTTTGCTAAGACTGCCATAATAAAGTATCTCAGATTTAGTGTCCCAAGCAACAGAAATTTGTCTTCTCACAATTCTGGAGGCTAGAAGTCTGAGATCAAGATGGTGTTGGGATTGATTCCTCTTGAGGTCTCTTTCCTTTGCTTATATGGCCATCTTCTCTTCCTGTCTTTACCTGGTCTTCCCTCCGTATCTGGTGCCATATTTCCTCCTTTTATGAAGACATAGTGCATATGGCCCACCCTAATGACCCCATTTGAACTTAATTATCTCTTTAAGACAAATACAGTGGCATTCAGAGATACTGGAGGTTAGGACTTTAACATGAGAATTTGAGGGGAATGTAAGTCAGCCTTTAACATTCCCCATTCCTACTGACAACCTTTGGTCAGCTTATTAGAGTTGACTCTTGAACAACACAAGTTTGAACTGCATGGGTCCACTTATACATGGATTTTTTTTCAATAAATCGGTATAGTATGGCAAATATATTTTCTCTTCCTTATGATTTTCTTTTCCCTAGTTTATTACAAGAATATAGTATATAATACATTATAGCATAAAATATTTGTTAATTGACTGTTCATGCTATTGGTAAGTCTTCTGGTCAACAGTAGGCTATTAGTTAAATTTCTGCAGAGTCAAAAGGTATATGCTGATTTGACTGGGTGGGAGTTTAGCACCTCTAACCTGCATGTTGTTCAAGGGTCAACTGTACTTCTCATTTTGGCTACTACGATCTATACTTTGTACTTGTACTACCTCACCCCCAATATTTCCTGACTATTTTTTCATCATGATCACTAGATTAATCTCTTCAAAGCAAAGATTTTGTTTTCATCATTGACACCTCGATTACTTAGCCTCACTTTAGGCCATTCACCATGGGGACCTGTCTGCCTTTCCAGGTTTGGCTGCCGCTGTTCCTCAATATACCCTCTGTTCTGGTAAAACTAAATTACTGCTGTGTCTCAAGGAGATTATGTATTTCCCTTGGCTGTCCCTCTCCATTTCTAATCCTACCTGCTCTTCAAGACTCAGCTTAAATGGCTGCTAAACTTATGTAGTTCTTCCTGACACTCTCTGTTGAAATGAATTCCTCTCTGACCATTACTCATGTTACACTTAGTTTTATTTCTCTTACAGAAGTTGCTGCATTCTCTCTCTCTTTTTTTAATATGAAGTTTATTGTCAAATTGGTTTCCATACAACACCCAGTGCTGCATTCTCTTTTAGTTACAGTAATTTATGTGACTTTTACTTACCTTTGGTACCAGTGTGTAAGTTCCTTTAGTGTAGAGATCGAATGTTGTGTTTCCCACAGTGCTTTCATATAGCTGGTAGAGTATAAACTCACTTAGATGCGTTTTCTGTAATGTCTTATTAGAGATTCAGTAATTTGTGGTATAATTTTTAAAAAAGCAGAATATCGCTGCATGTGCTCATAATTCTTATTGCTATCAGCATTCAATGAACATACAATTTTTGGACAATAAATATTGGATCTATTAACCACAAATGTGTGGATTCTGAGGGCAGAATGCATTTCTTATGGAAAACAGAGGAGTCTTCAATGCCAAAGGTGGTTGGTCCAAGTGAGGCTTTCAGAAACGTGGCTGGATGCAAGCAGCCTACTAAGCCCTCAATCTTTTTGAGCAGCTGTGGAGCTTTCTGTGTTTCGTGTGTTCCTTTCTTGTGGGTGACAAGTACCAAATCTCTAAGGCATGCAAGGGAATGAAAATGAGAGTTTGGGGTTCATGGCCTCAGCTGTTTGAATTTGTCACCCTGGTCAAATAGCACAAATTCTCTCCTCCCTCCTGCATTGTCCTTCTTGGTTTCCCACAAGAATGTATTTTCCCCGACCTGACCGGCAAATGCATAATTTATTTCATCACTGAATTTACTGTGAAGCCAATTGTTTTCCTAATGTGTGGAACCAATGTAAACAAAACCAAGAAGCATGGTTTGTGGCTCATTTAAAACACTACTTGCTGTGTACCATTCCAGCAAGCTGTCTGCTTCGGGATAGTGATCTGGTGTATATTAGCAACCTTGCGGTAAAATGCTGAAGCAATTTGCCATTTTCCCTTAAAAGTAACACTACCATAACACAGGAGGGTGATATGCTTTATGCAACAGATATGCAATAATTTCAGGACTCATAAATTAAGGCCATTCTCAAAGTCTTACTTTGGACTATCATCTTTTTTCCTAATGTGAAACCAGAGATGAAAGCTGCCTCTCTGCAGCTCTAAATGTCAGGTTTGGTGTGTGCACTCCGTTTTGTTAGTTAGCATTAAAATCTACAGACTAATAAAAGGAAAAGACATGGGTTATGAAACAGTAATGAAATTACAAGGTTTAGAATATTCAGGCTTTCCTAAATAACTGATCAGTTCTTATTATGTCTGTCTATTCCATATTTTGTTCAAGAAGAAATTGACTCAGCTGGTCAGGTAATTTTAGGCCTGCAAAACTTCATTACTTGAAACATTCCTATTGCACCCACTCTTATAATTAAATTTGCTAACATCACACATAACTTTCTTTTAGACACTGACCAACCTTCTTCCTTACTTAGAATTTCAATCTCTTACCTGCTCCTGCCAAAGTTGTGCTGTTTATGTTCCAGAGAGAATTGAGTGATCCCCACATTGGAATTAACTGGATCATGAGGGTGTGGATATATATTTGTGCTGTATGTATATATCTATGTATCTTCCTCCTTCTCTTCCTTCTCCGTTTCTTCTCTCACATTCTTTATTGAAAGTTTTCCTTATTCTTGCAACTAAAATATTTGCCATTACGTTTCTTGGCATTGGCCTCTTTCTAGAGATTTTGCCTGGAATATGATGAGCTCATTTCATTTGAATATCCGTGATTTGTTTCAGTCTAAGAAAGCTTTTCATTGATTATGTCTTCTATTATTGTTTCTGTTCTTATTGCTTTGGTGAAATACCACAATAATTGGCTATCTCTCCATTCTTTTGTCTACAAACATGTCATCTCTTTCATTTTTTCCTTCTTGTTTTCTTCTGCATTAATAGAAAACATATCAAATTCTCAAATTTTTCTTTCGTATGACTACGTTTTATGAAGCATACATCCTGATTCTTTATTGCCTTTAGACTTAATTTTATCCCCACTTTACTAGTTCTTTTTAACATGAAACTTAAAAATACCATTTATTAAAAGAATACCACAAATAAAATGAAAGGCAAAGGACAAATATTTGGTGGGGGAAAATGCCACCAATATTTACAAATTTAATGTAAAAAAAAAAAGCTCTTGCAACTCAAAAAGTATCAAAACTTGTCTAAAAAAACCTATCATCTTTTCCTCCGATATAAGGAGAAACCTAGTCCTTCCTCCCGTGTTTCCAGCCTGTGTGTCTCCTTTATTACTCACAGAGAACACTTTATTGCTGACACTTCTGATCACTAAATGGGTGGGGGTTTTCTCCTACCAAATAACTCTTTGTGACACCAACTGAGTGTCTTACAATTTAACTCAATTCTGACACTATGTACTTGGAGGTAACATCAGATCCCATAGGCTAAGGACTCAGTCTTACAAGACTGTTGTCACCCCACTTCAGATACCAGTCACAAGTGCAGGTTGTCACCCTGGTTTCTGACTGGCAATAAATCTGAAGTTCCCCTGATCCCTCCCTCTGGTTCTTTTAAATTGCTAGAGCAGCTCACAGAACTGAAGGAAACACTCAACTTACGTTTACTAGTTTAAGGAAGTTGGGGTGCATCAACCTCCTGATGCATGTATGTGTTCAACCTGAAAGTTCTTCTAACTGATATTATTGGAACTTTTATGGAGACATTATCACATAGGCATGGTGATTATTAATTCTATTTTCAGCGCTTCTGCCTTCTCAAGAGAATGGGGGTGAGGCTGAAAATCCCAAGCTTCTAATCATGACTGGGTCTTTCTGGTGACTAGCTTTCATCCAGGAGCTATCCAGGAGCACCCCAGAGTTGTTTCATTAGAACAAGAGACACTCCTATCTCCCAGGAAAGTACAAGGGTTTCCAAGAGCCCTGTTGTCAGGACCCCGTGAGAGTCAAAGACCAAATATAGAACAAAAGATGCTTCTAGTATATCACTTGGGAAATTACAAGGGTTTCAGGAGCCTGTGCCATGAACCAATATTTGTTCTATTATTTCACAACACTCTAAGAGAAAACTTAGCAGAGGCAGTTGCAAGCTATTAATGGAAGATGACAAATTGACAAATACAAGTCAAATGCTCCACCTAATTAGTAAAAACTTTTAACCAACATAATACTTTTAAATATAAAATTCCAAGATTGAAAAATAGATACAGTCCTGAAGTAGATTTAGTGAAATGGATGTATAATTGTAAACTTTGCTAATAGGACAGCAAACTCCAACAAACTTCTTAAAACCAACTTGTTGATTTGTGTCGGGAATCATAAAAAGGAGAAAATTCATTGTCCTAGAAATCTTACATGTGAGAATTTACCTTAAAGAAATAATAAAAAATATTATGAATATTAAGGGTACAAGGATACTCCCTATGCTTTAAAATTGGAAAATATACAAACCTAAATATCCAATGTTAAGAGAATCCTACATAGCAGAATGCATACATGATGTAATATTATGCATCTATAAAAAAAACCCCTGTTTTGAATTTTTTTTTTTTCAACGTTTTTAATTTATTTTTGGGACAGAGAGAGACATAGCATGAACGGGGGAGGGGCAGAGAGAGAGGGAGACACAGAATCGGAAACAGGCTCCAGGCTCTGAGCCATCAGCCCAGAGCCCGACGCGGGGCTCGAACTCACGGACCGCGAGATCGTGACCTGGCTGAAGTCGGACGCTTAACCGACTGCGCCACCCAGGCGCCCCAAAAAACCCCTGTTTTGGAAGAGAATTTAGTGATGTGGGGAAAACATTCCTTTTATTCATTTTAATGTTAACTGAAAAAAAAAAGTAGAAATTGTGTGTGATTGTCATTACCTTCCTTCTCTTTATACACACATACACACAAGCAAGCAAGCAAATGCATGCACACTCAACCTTCATATTTTTATCATTATTACTATTTAGTTCATCCTATGATCTTTTAACTATACCCTCTTCTCTTCTGGACTTCTTTTCTTTCATGGAAGACATGCTACCTTGCATCCTATGGAGGATTTCCTGTGGTTAATAATGTTTAGATGTCTCTCATTCTATAGATTGATGGTCTCCTTACTTTGTTTTGCAGTACGTTTTTCCTTAGGTTACACATTTGATTTTCTTTGCTCAGTTGTGAGATGACAGATCAGCCTATAATTGATGATTGCCAATGAGTTGCCTTTGGCCCCATTCTCAGACCACATGGGTACAATTCCATTCTCAAATCTGCAACTACCCGGAAGTTTGATACATATATCTTCTTGCCTAATTTTTCATGTCTATTTAGTTTTCATCTGGTATAGCTCAGCTGGTATGAAATAGTGTCTTCTCTTATATTTTTCACCCAGCCTACATTTCTCTGAACAAATGGAATCTGCAAATAAAAAACTACAATATGAATATGGAGACTATTGCTTTCAGGGAACTTCCTGTGTCCACCTCACTTATAGAATGCAGTGTACCACCACTCATTCCCAGCCTCTTGTTCCCAAACTTGTTGCCCAGTTATTTCTAGCTCAGTCTCCATAGAAGGAGAATTACTAAGGAGAGAGAAGAGTAGAGCTAGCTTGGGAAGAATCTGGGGGAAAGAATAGCTGGCCAGTTTTATATTTGTTGTAGTCCTTGTGTTTGTAAATCAAAGAAGAGATGGCAGCTGAGGAACATGGGCTTTATAGATATACGTTAGAGTTGGCATTGTAGTTATGATTTATTGATTGATTCCTGATTAGTTTAATTGGCTTTGTAATTAGTAGCAAATTATTCCAGATTCTTATTAAAAAGGTTTCCCATTATCTCATTTTTTTAAATGTGACTTTTCTCCTTTTGGGAGGGTGTTACCCCATGGGTACTTTATGATGAAGTTGGAAAAGTTGGCTTCAGGGGCTGCTTAACAAAAAATAATTTTAAGTAGGAAGAGGAAGAAAAGATTATTTAAAAGTCCTTAAATCATTTTTTCTTTAGTCAATATACTTTCTCTGCTATAGTGTGAGAGACAACACATCACACCTGTGTTGCTTGGGCAAGGGGTACAGCTGATTTTAGCAAAATGGCCACATTTCTCCATTGCAGTGACTCTGCCGTATATCACTACAATCAAATGAAGGTGCCAGCTACAGAGGGTGGAAAAAACACTGGAATTATATAGTAGCTTTATTGTGAAGCTGTGCCATAATGGATGAGTTTAGAATGCTAACTAACTACTGTAGCTCTTGTAGTGTGCCAGGTACTATCTTAAACATTTTGTATATATTAACTCATTTAATTCTTTCACCAACTTTATGAGGTAGAAGTATTCTATTCAAAGTCTAACAGATGAGAACATTGAGGCACAGAGAAGTCAACTAACTTGCTCTAAGTTTTATAGTTAGTGTCAGAGGTAGAATTTGTAATCAGCCAGCACAGCTCCATTATCTATGCTCTTAATCATTGTGTTAGGAAACCAGAAGCCAAGTGACTGAACTTTTATCCTAAAATCCCAAATTCAAGTATTTTTGAATGTCATTAATTTAAATGCAAGTAAAGAAACCTGGAAAAATCTTTGAGAAGAAGAAAGAATGGAAAAGTTCATTAAATCTCTCTCTCATATATCCAGAGAGAGAATACACACACACACACACACACACACACACACACACACACACACAGAATACACACAATTGCATACATTGCGCTAAAAATGGTAGTATCCCACTACAATGATTTCTATAGTTTCTCTTTTCTTTCACGTATTTATTCTGAAAGTAGTTTTAAAATGATTGCCTTCTTTGGTATATGGAAATAACAACGATTTCCCCATATCATGCCTTAGTTTTTCCCTGTAACAATGATAAAATTGCATTGGCTCATTCCTTATTTTTTCATACCACTTTCCACAGACCATCAATAGTTTAAATTTGTGAGATGGATGAACAGTTTTGAGTCTAGTTTTTGGCCACGGAAGAGAGCAAATCATATATTGATGCTGCATTCATGACCTTGGATCTCCTCAGAAACATTCTCTAATCAAATCAGCTCCTGGGAGCAGATTATTTACATCTGGAAGGCAAGCATTATGTAAATGCTTCTTCTTCCCACATTTCTTTAGAAGGACTCAGAATTATCCCCAGTTGGGGAAGTCTACATTTTATTATCTCCTGGGTGTAGTAACCATGTCTCATTTATCAGACATGGAATGAGCTACCCTTTTGGAGGGGACCACTTGAAAGGACTATTACAGAAGGGTTTCCATTTGGTGAGTGTTTCTTTTTGCATTTTGAAAAATTCCTGAATCTACTAGAACATTCTTAGGATGCTTTAAAAAATTGTTTTGTGATGTTTTTATAGGCATCCTACAATAATGTAAAAGATGGTGACTGGCATACATTCACAAACAAAATGAACTTTAAAGTTAGAGATCCTTTTTTTTCTTGAAAATTTCTACCATTTAGACCAAGTGCTTTTTTAAGCTTTTTACCTTAAAAATCCCAAGAAGTAACATATCTGAGAAAAGGAAAGTGGGATAAACATGCAAAAATAATCAGGAAATGAACAGAGATTAGAAAAAGTTTTGATTTCATGCATATAAGATAATGGAGTATTAGAACTGAGATCTCTCAGTTTACTGAAAACACAAAATCATAAAGAATTGAAGTGGTTTCTCTAACGTGAGCAGGTGGGCCATGGGAAGGAGACCAGCGTGGTTCTCTTTTGTGACACCAGATCACAGGCACTTGAAGGTCGGGAGAACAACTCAAGGTCCTGGCTAGAGAGATGGCTTTTTGCCATTGTTCTCTTATATATTTGGTAGATTGTGGCAAATGGCAGAAAGACTTTACATGAGTTGGCTTGGGCTGCCATAACAAACCACCATAGACAGGGTGGTTTAAAGAACAAAACATAATTTTCTCACAGTTCTGGAGGCTAGAAGTTCCAGATCAAGATCCGACAGGACTGGTTTCTGGTAAGAGCTCTCTTCCTGGTTTACAGAGAACCACCTCCTTGCTGGGTCCTTGCATGGTGAAGGGAAGAGAGTCTGGCATCTCTTCTTACAAAAACACTAATCCTATTAGGCCCTCACCCTTATGACTTCATTTAACCTTAATTACTTCCTTAGAAGCTTCATCTCCAAATACAGCTACAATGGGGCGTCAACATATGAATTTGCAGGGGTGGGGGTAGGGGTGGGGCAAAAACATCCAGTCCACAACAGACACATAGTAGCTTCTAATAAAGAGAATGGGGAACACTGTAAAACTCTTAATCCAAAAAAGGAGGGGGGGGGCAAAAGTGACTGGTCTACGCAGAAGAAATAGGTTCTGAGTTAGGCAGATCTGGATCTGAGCCTGTGGCTCCTCTACTTAGTATTTTGTGACTATGGATAAGCTATTTAATCTTTCTGAGCCTTAGTTTTCTCACTTGTAAAATGATAATGATGCTTAAGGACTATTATATAAAAAACACCCAGTGCAGTGGTGTTCATATGGTTAAGTGCTCAATATATGAAAGTGATTATTATCAGCCCATAAGTTCAGTATAGCCCAAGGACTCCATTTACCTTGTCATAGTAAAACTAGCATTAGCAAATATTTTGTAGTCATTGGTTGTCTTATGATACGGATAATCTTAGGAGAAGTAAAGCTATTATTATAAAGTATATAATTAGGGAAGAAGCAAAGCTACATACACCTTTAAAAAATGCCTTTAAAATGACTTTTTGTAACCTTAACAAAATTCTTGACGGCTTACATCACTTTATTTTTCTCTACAAATCTTTGAGTATCAAAATACCAAACCAGTTAATACCAGTAAAGATTTTCCACTGACTCATCTTGTTCTGGGGGCCTCAGAGGACAGAATCAGAACCAAGAGATGGGATTTCCCAGGGGAAAGGTTTACTCTCAACTAAAGAAAAAATGGTAGAACAATTTGGGCTCTCTGAATAAAGAATGTGTTTTCACATGAGGTGGTGAGTTCCACATCTCTGAACCAGGATCACTTGGCACGAATATTGTGGTAGGGGTTTCAAGAAATGGACAGGAAGTTTCTATACATGACCTAAGAGCTCTCCTCCACCCTGAAATTCTGTGATTACAGAATGTCACTTTCAGGAAGTCTCTCACTTTAGAAAAGGATGTACAAATGGAAATTACCTCAGTGTCTGGCTTATGACTTAGAGAATAGAACTTTGTGTGGTTGTTCAGGCAGCCCTGGAACTTGAAGTTCTTTCAGATTGTACCTTAAGTCTTAGGGCTACTGACCATGACTTTGGAGCTAAATATAGTCTAGAAAGTACCATTGTGTATCCGACACTAGGAGCCAGTACAGCAGACTGGCTTCTTACCTTGGTGTCTAACACTTCATTAGGCTCTGGACATGATCCTTTCGTTAAATGCCAGCACAAGCATTTCATTACAGATTCAGGAAATGATGAAGAGATAAATGTTAAAAAGAATGTTTCCAAGGAAGATATTAATGGAGTGTTAATGCATCTTACTTTCTTCCCAGAGTAAAATCCTCTAGAGGGTTTTGGATTTATGGGAATGACAGTTAATCCATGCCAATAGAATCCTTAACTTCATTTAGCGACAGAGTAAATATGAATATTAATTAAAATATCTGGTTTAACACTTCCTTGTAAGCTAAATTCCTTGAAAATTTCTATCTGGAACAAAGCCATATGCTTGCTCAGTCATGGAACCTTAGAGCCAAGAAAACTAATACGTGCTTTTCCTAGCTCTGAAGTGCAAGACAATAATAACATTGTATTCTCTAAGCCGAAGAATTGTAGACAGCAGTGTTTTCTTCATGAAG
This sequence comes from Neofelis nebulosa, assembly GCF_028018385.1. NCBI lineage: Eukaryota > Metazoa > Chordata > Mammalia > Carnivora > Felidae > Neofelis > Neofelis nebulosa. Next base: position 115,443,983 of record NC_080784.1, read on the forward strand.
CAGGCTTCAAAGGAGACTTGTGAAAGAACCTTTGAAAGAGTTTCCGGAGTTCGATCATTTTTTAAAGCTGCTGTGTATTTCAAAGGTATTAGTAATATGGGCTTCATAAATACTTTAAGTTTAAACATCAGTTTATTCTTTACCATTTCAACTTGGATGCTATCTATCACAAGGCTATTCTGAATATTTTAGCTGTCTTATTAAAATCCAGCAAAGGCAGTGTGCATATGGGTGTGTGTGCTGTGCCCTTCTTGAAAATTTTGCCTTTACGTTTTTGCATTTGTTTGTAATGACAAAGAACGCTTTAAAGTACATAGCATTTTTTTTTCACATTCGAGTTTCAAATGTTTTCTAGATGCCCTAGAGAATCCGAAATGCCTCATTATAGTTCTTGATTAATATAAAGATAAAAAGCTGCTTTTTTTTAATCTTCAAATCATCTTTAAAATGACCTTTTATATTTGAAATCACTTGGGGTAGGGGAAAAAGAAAGAGAAAAGCACAGAAAAGTATGTCTTGTAAAATGAAATAAAAAATCTTTGCATTTCTCCCACTAATTACAAAATAAATGCATGTTTCTTCGCTTCTGGAGCTTGAGATGTGGTTGATGAACAGAAACTGATGAACTTGAGTTTCTGTTCACCATTTGGTATGGGCACAAACTTTTCATCATTGGTTTTTCTCCCTCACCTTGCCTTTCATTCTCTTCTCTTTTCCTCCTTTCTAGATTTGTGGCAGGTAAGTTTGGGAGCAAAGGATGGGAATCTTTGATATTGTATAATCAAAATTATATGGTGGAAACAGAGAACAACCTGGTTGTGTTCATGCATTTGACAACCTCCTTTAATATGTTTGCAGCCATGGGAGGGGTGAAGGCTTCTCTCCCTCTGTCACATATTACTTAGGTTAATAGTCCTACAAGATTAATACATGAGAGTTTTAATAATCGAATGTGATGAAAGTAACTAGGCCCATCCTTGTTTTAAATATTCCTGACACTCAGGTAAAAACGTTGCAGTATAATGAACACTGAAGTGGGGTCAAAAAGGATTTTGATTGAAGCTAGGCTAAACCAGGTTTTTTGTGCTGTGGCCTCTATTGTTCCCAGAAAAACAGCTTGAAGCTTGAAAGGCTGATAGGAGACCTTTTCTATATTATAAAACTGAAAGTTCTTAGGCAGCAAGCTTGCAATTTATCTTAGCACCTGCTGGGGCAGCCATCAGGGCTCTGAATCTGCCTCCAATTCTAATGGCCTTATGGTGTGTGACTTCAGTCATTTGACCATGAAGTGAGGGAACTCTAAATGTCTGTAATTCTAGTTTTGTTTCATAACTAAGTTTTAGATAAACCTGATGTAGTGCTATCTAAATAAATTTTTGTTTTCAGCTATTACCTGGGCATTCTTGGTGCTTTCTACCCAGTTAGTGCTACTGGGAGACAGCGAGAACCTGTTCACCAGGGAAAGTGTCCACACTTTTACCACGTTTGACAAATGTGTTATTTTGAAACATTTATTTTTTTAAAAGAATAAAAACATTTATTGTTTTTTTTTTTTAAAGTGGAGGCTATCTTATTCAAACACTGTTATATATTAAATAGCTGTGATCAAAGATCATACTATAGTTTACCCTTTGGGTTCCCTTTATTTAGCATTGAACAAAACTTACCCTTTTGCCCATATTTTTTGCTCTGTACTTTGTACAAACAATTTAAGACAATAATAAACAGCCTTGAAAGTAGTACAGTACATCCTGTTTGGACATGGAGTAATTGGTCTCCTTTCACAAGATGGATAACAATAACTTTAATAGATAAAAATATAACCGGGGCGCCTGGGTGGCTCAGTCTGTTGAGCATCCGGCTTCGGCTCAGGTCATGATCTCACGGTTGGTGAGTTCGAGCCCCATGTCTGGCCCTGTGCTGACAGCTCAGAGCCTGGAGCCTGCTGTGGATTCTGTGTCTCTCTCTCTCAGCCCCTCCCCTGCTCATGCCCTTCCCTATCTCTCCAAAGTAAATAAACATTTAAAAAAATTAAAAAAAAAAGATAAAAATATAACCTAATGCCTTTACATAGAAATTAAATCTGTGTCAATTAATTTCATCCATATTTCATTTGGGTAAATGATCTTTTGCTGAATTATTAAATTTAATTTCAGGGTAAAATCAAACTGTCACCATTTGGAATTGGGAGCTCTATGGATGGAATTCTGGTCTGTGAAGCCCCTGAAATTGAATGTGAAATGATGTTATGTGAGTTCTTTGGGGGACGGTCGATGACTTTTGTCAAATTCTTTTTTTTTTTTTTTTTAAATTTTTTTTTCCCAACGTTTTTTATTTATTTTTGGGACAGAGAGAGACAGAGCATGAACGGGGGAGGGGCAGAGAGAGAGGGAGACACAGAATCGGAAACAGGCTCCAGGCTCCGAGCCATCAGCCCAGAGCCCGACGCGGGGCTCGAACTCACGGACCGCGAGATCGTGACCTGGCTGAAGTCGGACGCTTAACCGACTGCGCCACCCAGGCACCCCGACTTTTGTCAAATTCTTAAAGAGGCTCTGTCCCCCATCTTCATCCTTGAACACATACAAAATTCAAGAATCAGAAGATTAATATAAAGTCAAAGGGGCTGGCAAAACTTGGTGGGCTAGTGAAAAGCTTTAAGGATTTATTTCCAAGTTTGCTATTATTTAATGACCTAGAGCTCAGTGAGAAAGTACTTCCTGGTGTTCAGAAGTTACTTCCCTCAATATAGACCTTCTGAAAGGCCTTCAATGAAACTTGCATTGCATGATGTTAGTGTTAAGAATTATGATATTATATGTTCAATTGTCTTTCTTTCATAAAAAATACATCTCTAAATTTACAAATATGTGTATCAAAGTATTATTTTGGTAGCATATTTCAAATATTAAAACATTAGACAACCAATATTTTATTTTTCATTAAAAATTCAAGTAATTTGCAAAAAGTGCTTTTATATTCCAAAAGTGCAGGCTTTTATGACATTATTTCAAATGGATCTTTAAACTTTAAAAATATACATTTGAAGCTTATCTTACAAAATTCAAATACAAAATTAGTGGAAATCTTCTTAATATAAAAGTTAAAAAATTTTTTTTTAAATGTTTTATTTATTTTTGAGAGAGAGAGAGAGACAGAGAGAGATAGAGAGAGAGAGAGAGAGAGAGAGAGAGAGAGAGAGTCAGCGGGGGAGGGGCAGAGAGAGAGGAAAACAGAATCTGAAGCAGGCTCCAGGCTCTGAGCTGTCAGCACAGAGTGCTACATGGGGCTCAAGCCCCCATGAGCCATGAGAGCGTGACCTGAGCAGAAGTCGGATGCTTAATCAACTGAGACACCCAGGTGCCCCAATATAAGAGGTTTTTTTAAAAAAATTCTTGAATCCTGAAAGCCTTATGTGTAACCATCACCACTGCCCTTTGTTACAGGTACTGTTGTATGTTTCATGTATTAATTCATTTAGTTATAATACTCCTGTGCAGTAGGTGCTAATATTAGCCCCATTTTACAGATCAGAAAATTAAAGCAAAGAGAGGTTATGGGTAACTTGCCCAACATACTCTCTCTAAACAATATAAATGCGTGAATACACAAATAGTTATATTTCACAATCCTGTTTTCTCTTTATATATGGTCATCACAGCTGGAGTATTAGAAGGCTGTATTCTTATGCATTTGACTCCTTATCTGGGCTTCAAATCAAACTTATTTCAGAATTCATTTTTTGTATTTTGAGGCCACTTTGGCAATATTGCCAAAGGTCTTAGATGCTATGGTCATTTCTGTGTACTTAAAGTAATTAACTTGAGGCTACAAGTAATTTATCTACATTTTAATCTTTTTAAATTTCTTGTTTTCTAAAGAAATTCTGAGAGTAAGATGTTAAACACTTGTACTAAAATAAAGGCCTCACTCTAAAAACGTATATTCCTCTCAACATATTTATGCTTCTAACTGTGAACACACACACACACACACACACACAAAGAGCAGAGAGTTAACATTTTACCAAGACTGCATGGTGCTTAGTGCATTGCAACATCTATTTGACAAAAGCCTTAGAACACAAGAATTAAAATATGCAAATCTGTTAATAATGGGCTGGTTTTACAGTCATAGCTCATAGAAAATCCCTCTTGATTTCAGATGCGAAGCATTTAGTTATTGAGTTTTAATTGTTGATTAAATCACAAGAAACACGCAGAAGTTTCTAAAGGTCTATTTAAAAATGAAGCAGTATTCTGATAAAGTCTTCGTGTAAGTTTCCAAGATTCCAAACTCTACAGAAGAGTGCATTAACAAAAATGAAACTTCAAAAACTTCAAACTTGGCTTTGCAGAAACTATGAAAAAGGTTTGTAACACAGAAAATAACCTATAGGACAGGTGTTTGCTAAGTGCTTTTGTGACTGATTATTTCAAATAATGAGATTCATAAAACAAGTTGATACAAATTATTACATGTTTCCTGGGAGCTACCTTTCTCTGTCCGGTCAGGCAAGGTTTCTAACAGAGTTTCGTTTCTGAGATTCAGAGAAATTGAAGTGAGGAGCAAATGTTTAGGATCACGAATGTATCTCAGAAGTCTCAGATGACTGTGGGGTCACGAGATGGGATGGACACACATAGCTGAACAGTACAGGGCTTTGAAATGAGCAGCTCTTGTGGGAGCTACCCAAACAGTTGTTGTGTCAGGTGCAGCGGGGGGAGGTGAGGACAGCGAAGGCAGGTTGCTTGGAAGGCTCCCTGTGACTCAATAGAGGATGTGCTGCTTTTGCCAGTGTGGAGGAATCTCAGAGATGTTGATTTAATAGAGAGGGACACAGGTGGTGATTGTCACCTTGAAGGTCCTCCTGTCATTAGTGGCAGATGATTTGCTGTGCCTTCAGACTAGGAAGTGAGGATGTGAGAATTTCTCAAATGCTTGTCGGTAGTGACCGATGGGAACATTTTAGGACAACCCCTTTTTTTCCTTTTTTAAAAAAATGCAAGTTTAACATTGCTTACATGAATATTTTCCTTAATGTTACCTTCTCAAATAATTACTATCCTACCATTCTATTAAGGCCTTTTGTTAGAGGAAAAACTCTTACATACAGTATTCTATTAGTTTTGACGCTTAAAGGTTGGCTAGGTCTTATGAAATCTATTTTTCAAGTGAAGAAATTGAGGCTTAGAGACATGGCAGTTTGTCTTCAGCCTCATCAGAGCTAACAAATTCAAGGTCAAATGTAAATCTGAATCATTTGTCTCCACATTTAGTTCAGTGCTCTTTCTACTGTATGAGGCTCTGTCTAGATGGAAAGTTTTGGTTATTTTTTTCCTCTTAACTCCCTGATATTCAGGCTAAAGGAACATGTTTTTAAAAATGACTCTGGGCCCATAGTTAATAAAACCTTACCTAACAAAGTTGAGGAAGTTTTTGAGTTTCAATTCATTAGAAGACTTGACAGTTCCCCCTTTTAAGGAATATTTCAGATATTTGAATTTATTATACGTTATTTGAATCAGTGGTGTGGGGATGTATACAGGAGGGAACATAAACTGCCAGAATGGTAAAAAGAAACATAGTTAAACAGATAAGAATTAGGGCAAGAAGTTAAAGTCGATTCACTAGAAATTATAAGTCTCAGTCTGTACTTAAGCCTACTATAATGGATTAAAAGATATTTTACTTGTGTATAATTCACTTATATTTTGTAAAGTACGACATATGAAATACTACTCATTTCTTCATAAAGTAGCGGTTTGTGATAGCTTAGGCCACCTTTGCCTTCACCGACTTCCCTTATGAGATTAACATGTCTCTGCTCTTTTGCATTATTTATACAGTTAATTTTGATAACAGGCAGTTTGCAGTCACTGATGTTTGCTGTGGAGGCACCGACAGAAGCAGATTCAACTGGGGCTATAATTGCACAATGAATCACATTATCTGGCAAATCATGTTCCAAAGTTTTAAATTATTCAAAAACGTTTTTGTTGTGAGCTCTGGCACATCCTCATTAGCATGGAGTTGGTCAGCCAGGCTGAATCAATCATGCAGGGAGAATTTGTGTCCTGCCAGGCTTGTCACCTCCTGTTAACTCACAAGATAAACTTGGCCTGGAACTCATCTTGGCTGGGAAGAGTGTAGGCTGTATTGATGGCAGATGGTGCCCACCACATTTGGCCTAAAGTTTCAGCATCAAAATGGTGGCAAAGGGTCTGGGGATGGGGAGGGTCCTAGGAGAAAACCTGTGGCAATAAAAAGTTTATAGTCTGCTTTGGCCCCTGGGATAATACAAGATCCTCTGTTTAATGTTTTTTAATATAGATTTTTATCAACAACCCACAAGTGCAGCGATGGTGGTTTTGTAGGCCATTGTTCAGATTTTATTTACATTACATTTTTAAGATTTTATTTTTAAATAACCTCTACATCCGATATGTGTAATCTCTACACCCAATCTTGAACTCACAACCCAGAGATCAAGAGTCATATGCTCACTCGACTGAGCCAGCCAGGTGTCCCTTCACTGCATTTTTACCTTAAAATTTTCTTCCTCAGTCTCACTCACTCTACAGACAATGAATTGAGGTTTGGAGAGAAATGTGTCCAAATGACACAGCTAGGCAGTGACAGATGGGACTTCTGATCTAGGCCAATCCAGACTCCTCTAAATCCATCTCTTGTCATCACAGAGGAGAATGTTATTTTCCAGTTTAGAGATTTGGTTTTGTTTGTCTACATATTTGTTTCTGCCACATGCCCCAGACCAGGAAATCCATACACAGGATTATTTTCCTAGAGCTGTTGTAACAAATTACCGCAAAATTGGTAGCTTAAAACCAAAATGTATTTTCTCATCGTTCTGGAAGCCAGCAGTCCAAAATCAATGCATGCTCCCTCTGCACTCTAGGGGAAAATTGTTTCTTACCTCTTCCAGCTCTTGGTAGCTCCAGACTTTTCTTGGCTTGTGATAGCATAAATCCTATCTCTGCCTCTATCTTCAGTTGACCTCTTCTTTTGTCTATGTTATCTTCTCTTATTATAAGGACATTTGAATTGGATTTAGGGCCCACCTGATTAATCCAGGATGATCTTGTCTTGGGACTCTTCATTAATTACATCCGTAAAGACCCTCCCCCCTGCCAAACAAAGCCTCATTCATGGGTACTGAGTTTAGGACTTGGACATATCTTTGGTGGGGAGGGGTACAATTCAACCCACTATACCATTCTTAGGCCATCTGAATTTCCTCTGCACTTTGCTCTTTTCAGGAACTTTCTCATTTTCACCATTTTTTTGCCCCTCCAGTCTGTATCTATTGACCCTTTCTATTCCCTGGGAGAAGCATTAATTATCAGCATTTTCCCTGGATCCTCTAATAAGTCATCCCTTCTCTAGATTCAGTGTGAATTCCTTAAGGGCAGGGACTGTATATTTTATGTTTGTAGTGTCAGTGGATGGCCCTGGTAGGTGTCCAGTGAAGGTTTGTTGATTAGATGAATGATTGTATGATAATTAGTAGAACTTTTCAATCATTTATGACCTATTATACTCTTCTCTAATGCATTTACATCAAACAGCATCTTCAATGTAGGGATTGATTCATACTGGAGAAGACATTTGGTCATGAAATATAAGCTAAAAATAATTTAAAATTAGGAAATACTAAGGCCATGGGTCCCCTATAATGATGTAAGAAAAAATTGATTAGGTGTAACTGGACATCTGTAGGTCTTTTTAGACAGTATTTTAGCTGTATTTTTATTTTTAGCTGTATTTACCTGTATTTTAGCTCTACCATGGTGTTTTGTATGGCTTAGATATATCTATTGAATGGCTAGGAGTTCAATAGATATAGAAGTATTTTATTCTCAGGAAAATTGAGACTCATTATTTGTAAAAATTAAATATCTTGGGATAAATAAATAAAACCTCATGTTTTGTTAATACTTGGGCAGCTTGACTTTATTTACCAGCAGGGAAATATTTAATCTTAAAAAGCATGAGGAGAGGTGCACCTGGGTGGCTCAGTTGGTCAAGCGGCCAACTCTTGATTTCGGCTTTTGTCATGATCTCATTGTTTGTGAGACTGAGCTCCGTGTCAGGCTCTGTGCTGACAGTGCGGAGCCTGCTTGGAGTTCTGTCTCTCTTCTTCTCTCTCTGTCCCCCTCCTGCTTGCTCTCTCTCTCAAAATAAATAAATGAACTAAAAAAAAAATACGAAAAGAAAAAAAGTCACATCTTTTTAAAAGATGTGTACTTATAAAATTAGAAAATATAACAATACAGAATATTATCAGAATCATACCTGACAATAATATGTTTTTGAGTTTGAACGACTTATTTTAAATTTACTGTAGTTATTGATATATTTGATAACAAATAGAGTTCTTACTCTGAGAACTTTTACACTTAATTTTCTTTTACGTTGGCATTTTTGCCAGTTCAGGCTTGCCATTTGGTGGCCCATAGAGAAGAAATGCTCATAGAGAAGCTCACAGAGAATGCTCATGAAGAAGCAATTGCTTTAAATTTCTTACTAAGAAAGAGTGTAACTGCATGACCTCATGTGCAGTAAAATTACATACTTCTTTAATGCAATTTACTGATACATTTAAAATAATATTTCCCATAATATATTAGTTATATAGGACCATAACTAAAAGACATTTATCAAAAACATCTTACATCTCACTACATGGTTTCTATCATATCATTTTTAAGAAACCTAACAACTTCTAGCAGTATCTTATTAGGGATCAAGTTTTTCTATATTGAAAGCTACTAGATAGAATGTTCATCTATCCTAAGATGTTTTATCTTTTAGTTTTGTTTCCTAAGATGTTTTAAATGCTTAAATATGAAGTTTTATATAAGTATTTGCATAGCATCTTATATTTGTAGATTGTTGACCCATCATGTTTACTGTTTAGTCCATAATGATTTTCCCATGATGTAAGTTTGGTTAATTCCCCTATTCTACTCAGATACAGTGAGTGCTTGGCAGAAAGAGGTGTGGCTTGTTTAAAGGTCCACAAAATGTCGTATTGCTACTTTCAGCCTGAAGAGCTCCTAGGATGCTGTTTGCTTAACTGAACTGCATTAAGGAAACTTTTGAATTTTGGCCTCAGAGAGGGATTCTGGAATTTAGTGTCCTAATGGAACAAATAGGAGTCCAGTCATTAGTTGGAGAATTTAAATAGTTTGTGGCAAAGTGGTATAATCAAAATGGATTTTAATCAAGATGGATAATGGTCCTGCCGGCAGGACACTTAGACCACAGGAGGCAAGAAGGATCAGATGGTGGTCAGGAAGTGCATTTGTACAAAGGCTTAAATAAATTAAACTCATCTTCAGGTCCCAGCTTAAACATTACTGCCTCAGGGATGACTTTCCTAACCCCTACTTCCATCTCTTGGGGGGAATGTCCTTGCCAAGTGCCTTATTCTTCCTCTATTATTTTTTAAAATCACATTTTATTATATTTGCATACTTAAATATCTATTTCCCTTGTTAGACTATGAACTTTATGAAGACAAAGACTGTAAATGTATGGTTTACTGTTTTTATCCCCATTCCTTAGCATGGTGCCTTATATAATCCATATTGCTGAACAGTGGATGAGAGAGAAGTGGAGAGAGGTATATGTACCAGACAATGTTTGAAGTGAGCTCAGTAAACATATCTCCCACATAGACTCTGGCTTCCAGAGCTGGTGGTTCAGGTGACTCTAACGTACATATTAGGCCTTAAAATACCTGGAGCCACTATGTCAGGTCCTAATCCCTTGAGGGGAAACTGTATTTTCATTAACTATATAATTAGCATTTTGTGATCCTCTCAGCAAATTACAGGTATACAGTACAGTGTTCTTAACCATTGTCACCATGCTGTACATTGGATCTCCAGAAATTATTCATCTTGTATAACTGACACTTTGTACCCTTTTGCCATCACCCCCCCCCCCGCCCCCCACCCCATTTCCCTTTCCCCTCAGCTCCTGGCAACACCAAGAGTTCTTATTGGATAGAAGTATTCAGACACCTGAAGAGATGTGTGAATTGTATACCCTACTCTGAACTGTAGTAAATTCAGCTCTGTACTCGGACTAAACAAAAAAGCTTGTGAAAGCTGCTTACTATAGAATGTTATTAGAGGGACCTGGTGTGGATTTCCTATTTCAAGAACTATACTTTTTAGCATATTAACAAAATTTTATCTGTAATTTCCATCTTTCCTAGTAGAGTATTGTCTCTTCTCCCAAATGAATAAAAATATCAAGAAATATATACAGAACACTTTAATTTCCTCCTTACTGGCATTTTTTTCCTATGGAAAATCAAGTATGAATTCATAACCTGAACTAGTAAGTTTGGATTCGTTTTGGACGTACTTATTTTCCTTCAAACTCATGTTTATAGCTAGAAATACCAAATTCTTAATTTTGATATTTATTGATTTGTACAATTAATATGGAGATTAATTCATCTACTAAATAATACACTTTTATATACATGAATATGTGAAATAACATAGTTTCAAATAAGTCAGGAAATTTTTAAATATTGAGTAATGTAATTCTTGTGGTTAATTAAACAATACCAGTATAATAGTATGTTGCAAAGAGACATGCTGTGTAATAAGACAATATAAACTGTTTTGATTTGTCTTTACTGTTTCTTGCCCTTTGGGAAAGAAAAACAAATATTTGTATGACTTTCGGTAAATTTATATATATAAATCCAGATAAATTAGTTGAAGAAAAGGTACACTTTGTTATAGTACAATGGACATAATTTGTTATATAAATTAATTTGGACTACTTAGTCTTAAAATCTCTAGACTTGTGATGGAGTCTGATTAACTTAGCCAAAATAGTTCAACTCAGTCTAAATATGCATTTAGGAAATTCATTTACTCAGCTGTCTTTGAGAAGTTATACTAACCATCAGGTAGGTGGTGGCTATAGATGCAGATGGAGATATATATGCACACACACGAAGGCAATAAAGAAATGACCTTTGCCCTTAAAGAGTATGAAGACTATGGCGAGTGAAGGAGAAGGGAATATAGGCCAATATGAGTAAGTGTCATAACAGAGGTGAAGAGATTACTGTGACAATGTTGCTAACCATTCCTGGATAAATTTAGAGAAGGCTGGGTCAGGGAGGTTTCCTGGTAGAGAATAGAGGGACAGGAAATTTTTAGCAAAGTATAGGACATGATTTACTAAGGAGCACATATGTACGGTATTATATGTGGCTGGACATACTGAGTGAATGAAGTGGGATAGTAGCTGACGCTGGAGAGGTATCTTGGGAATACATTTGTATAAGAATATTTATGCCAAGTTAAATAATTAAAATGTGTTCTGTAGAGAGTGGAAAGCATGTGGAGGCTTTTAAACAGGAGGATGATGTTATCAGATATTTAGCAAGTGTGGAGGAGGGAGAAGGTGGGTAGAGTAGACCAGAGACACATGCAATAATGCAGGTGAGAGATGCCAAGAAAGATGCTAAGCCATCAGGTGTGCAGATGGAAAATGGCAAACGTGGACATTCCACTGAATACTTGTCAAGAGATTATAAAGAAATCTTAAGAAATTTAGTATAAAAATACTTGATTCTCTATTTTTTTAATAAATAGTAAAACTTTTATTCACATCTCTCTAATGAATGAGCCTAGCTTCATGAGTAGAACTATTCAGTTCCCATAATCTGTTTCTCTTTCCATCCATCAAGTCTATCAATCAACTTCCATCAGTATTTTTCAAACAAAGGCAGTAGGGATTTGCTATTGGCTGAATTAACATAGGGCTGTTTAATCTTTTTCCACCAGAGTCTTATCTCTAAATTCCAAGTTCAGATCTAATTGGGCTGAAAATCATTTCTCCATTATCACTTTCTGGGGCTGTCAAAATTCATCAATGAGCCTGTGACAGATACCTCACTTATATAGGAAAAGCAGATTTAATGAATTATTATAAATATATAAGTATATATTTATATATCATATAAAAATCAGGGATTGAAGTATTTCCTGGTGTGTAATGTGTAATGTGTAATGATTGAGATATGATATTGATTATTAAAAGTGATGCTGGAAGAGGAACAAGGCTTGTTAATAATAATATTGTTTTAATAATAACCCAAATAAAAGTCTATATGTGGCTTTTTGATAAAAATTAGTTTTCATAAAGTTAGGGCTGTAACTAATATGTCTTACAAATGTCAAGATATATCATATTTTGAAATGTACCCACAAATAAGTCTTCTAGACTCTTGTTTATACGCTTAGACAATGTATGTTCACTATTATGTGTAACATAATATTCATCCAAATTATAATGACAAGGCAATAAAATAACCTTTAGTTTTAATTAAAAAGTGATTTTCGGGGCGCCTGGGTGGCGCAGTCGGTTAAGCGTCCGACTTCAGCCAGGTCACGATCTCGCGGTCCGTGAGTTCGAGCCCCGCGTCGGGCTCCGGGCCGATGGCTCGGAGCCTGGAGCCTGTTTCCGATTCTGTGTCTCCCTCTCTCTCTGCCCCTCCCCCGTTCATGCTCTGTCTCTCTCTGTCCCAAAAATAAATAAAAAACGTTGAAAAAGTGATTTTCACACTACAAGTATCATTCAGAAAAGCGGAGTGAAAAATGTTGGTAGTCGTGCAGGCCTTTCTACCCCTGGCTGTGTCTAGCACATGGCAGTACAAGGATGCCCCCACAGAGAACAGTTGGAAAAGTCAGATAAAACACAAGTCATTAGTCTGAAGGCACCACGAAACTCCTGAGGCACCCATGAATTGAGGAGTCAAGGTGTTTGAGAGAAGGGAACCGGGGAGAGATGAGCCTACTTCTATGACCTGTTTTTCACCTTGGGCATTTGCTGATTCTTGACATTGGTTGAAAGGTGAAAATTTGAATACAAGATCTAAGGGACAAAAAGGTCAGCTGAGTGCTGTCAGTCTCAGAATAATAGGAGACAAAAATTGGAGTTCAGGTTCTCCAAGGCAGACTCCAAGGAATTGAGAGGCCACGTTCCTGGAGAAACAGGATGGGTAAAGAAGTGAGTACAACCTTCATGGTTTTCTCCACAAGTCCTTTACCAGATTCTGTAGCAGTGAGGCAAGATGTTAAGAAGCTAAGTGTGTTACCTTGAAAAATCAGAGTTTTCAGCAGTTTTGCAGGGTTTAGGAAATAAATATTGTAGTTCAAAACCCACCAATGAGCTGGGAACCCTGGTAAACACCTAGTTATCTATGGAGGACTAACCCTTAGAGGCTGCGTAGGCCAGAGTTAGAAGCAGTCATACCAAAACTGCAGTGTGACTCAAGGCAACTCCATCCTTGATTGTTAAAGATAAAAGGTCAGGGGCGCCTGGGTGGCTCAGTCGGTTAAGCGTCCGACTTCAGCTCAGGTCACGATCTCATGGTCCGTGAGTTCGAGCCCCGCATCGGGCTCTGGGCTGATGGCTCAGAGCCTGGAGCCTGCTTCCGATTCTGTGTCGCCCTCTCTCTCTGCCCCTCCCCCATTCATGCTCTGTCTCTCTCTGTCTCAAAAATAAATAAACATTAAAAAAAAATTAAAAAAAAAGATAAAAGGTCTTCTTGCATAACACAAGTTTTAATATATTACATATTTAAAAATTTGCATATCTTATAATTTTGGTCAGAATATATATATTTTTAATTTTAGTTGACACACAATATTACATTAGTTTTCAGGTATACAACATAGTGATTTACATCTCTGTACATTATGCTGTGTTCACCATGAATATAGCTACTATCTGTCCCAATACATCGCTATTACAGTATCATTGACTGTATTCCTTATGCTCTGCCTCTTATCCCTGTGAATAATTCACTGATAACTGGAAACCTGTATTTCCCACTCCCTCTTGACCCGTTTTGCCCACCCCCCCCCACTCCCCTTTCTCCTCTGAAAACCATAAGTTTTGGTTCTCTTTAGAATGGTTAATATTTCATTTGTTTTATAAGCTTGTGAAGCTTTCGAACTCACATTTTGTAGTAGTTTGAATCACAGCTTGGTTTAGTTTAGTCTGGTTCCAGATAAACTTTTGGCACAGCTCTGAAATAGCATCCCCTGCAAGGAAACTTTAATATGATATATAACAGCTCCTGAGAGTCATATATGTCAACAAGAACTGGAACTTCATAGGTATATTTTGAGTTAAGCAAAGGGTATGCTATAAATAATAATATAAATTTGTGAATCTTTCATGACTGAGTATTGTTTATGTGCATGTTTGCATGTGAAATAATTCAATAAAATGTGTTGGCATGATATAATAATAATCTTTTCCTAGTTTTTAGTTAACGGGAGAATTGTAACTTACAGAGACACTATAAAGCAAGAGAAATACATTGCATTTCCAAAGTGAATGAGCAAAAACTCCCACTCTTTTGCTGGTACTTGCTTTTAATTTCTTATATTTATTTGGTAGTATTTCTTCAGGCCATGATGGTGAGAGTGCTGTAGTAAATTCACCTCAAATCTTCAACATTTTAAAGTCAGAAAAGAGAGAAGAATGTGAAGGAAGAGTTCAGAGGGATATCACTGAAATTTCACATAACCTTGAAAACAATCCTAGCCAAGGGACTGTCACAGTCCATGTAATTTTTCCTCAAGATGCAGAACCTCCTTCAGAAGAAATGATGAACCATTATGGGAGAGTTAGATTCTCAGTTCTTAGTTCATCGTTCTTAGAATCCTCAGAAATGTCCACATAAAAGCTCAACTAGTTACCATTATCCATGTTCTCTCTGCCCAAATTTATTAGATTAATGTATTAAGAATTTACAAATGGAGGCCAAGATGAATAACTTTGACAAAGTTGTTTCTCTCTTTCAGAAATCGTTAGTCAATCAACCTTCCATCCCCACTATCTGAAATTGTTGATAAGTTGTTGTATCACTACAGATGATCTCCTTATGCTTTTTGCTCCATTACATCTTGTAGCTTCTTTTCCTTTATTTGTTCAGTGATGGTCTTTTCTACTAGACTATAAGAGACTATACTTATCTGGTGGCTGGTACATATTTTGAACTTAACACAGTGCCCGTCCCCAAGCTAATATACATTAAATACATCTCAAAAGACAGGGAGGTGGAGGTTGGAAAGGAGAGGGGAAAGAAGGGAAGCTGGTCTTAGAGAATAGAGAACAGGGTAAAATCTCATCACTCCAATTACAGTTATGAATGTAATTATATTGACATTCTCTTAACATGTGAGAACCATTAGAATGATACATTTTAAGAACAGTGGCTGGCATAATACATATTTGTTTTTCTTGAATGTTCCCAAAATTGGTCTTCATCTATTCAGTAAGCCAGAGACAAAAAGACTTTATTTTGTGCTATCTAGGTGGAATTAGTGATTGAATATAGACAGGAGTTATGGGGTATAACTCAGAAAGAACTTGGCTCAATTCTTGATGTGTCCCTTGCCTCACTTTGCAGCCATATATTGCCTGGGATTTGCACACATGTTATCCTGAATGGGACTCTTGAGAGAGAAAGATGAGTTTTATAAAATGTACTTCTGGTTCAATTTCAAGGATTATTTAAACCTACTTAAGATGTTATACAAATTCCTATAGGTTCCCTGCCCCCCTTACAAACTTTTGTCTAACCGAATAAAGGTCTCATTTTCCTCCTATTTTATGAAATTCATGAACAACATATTTGTTAAAAAACATTACTAACAAAGACCTCATTGAGCAGATCCATTTTCTAGAAATTTGATTAAAATTAATTTTCTAATTTTAGAGGGATATTATTTATCTGATACATTTCCACCACCTTTAAATAACTTTCATCTTGCGGATTTCCCGGTTGCTAGGTAGAATCAAAGAAAACTATCAGATATATCAAATTCAGCAGAATGTCTAATATCATTCAACAATTAAAAAAAGAAGGAATTCAGACTTCTTGAAAAAGTCGTTAGTCACAAGCTATTATGTGCATATTTGTTTCATATGCAATGAGTGCATTACTTTTCAGAGACAAAAATATTGGCAAAGTGAAACATTTAGAACTTTAATAAGATTTGTGTTCTCACAGTGCCAGAAACTCTTTTTTGTTGTAAATATGCTTCACTGTAACTATGAATTGACACAGATCAGTAGAGGGCAAAGCCCAGTTCACAAATATTTTGATGTTTAGGCCCCAGGAAGAAATGGCACCTGTTCCAACTGTGAATGCAGAACCCAAATAAACAGCAGAGTCACAGCACCACTAGAAGATGGCTTAATTGTTTTTATTTGTGAGCCAAAAGTAACAGGGAAGATTAGAATTCTACACACCAGATTTGTTGGAAAGCTGATTCAGTTGAATTCCCAGCCAAAATGAAAGCAGGCAAATGACACTTATTTGGTTGAGGACATAAAGGGAAAGAAGGAAATGCGACAGAATGAGGAGTTAGATTGGCAGAAAGGAGCTAATGAGTCCCAGCTGTATTTAAAAGAAAAGCTTTAAGGTTTTTTAAGCGTAAGTAGTGATGGAAGGAAGGAGATTGGGATAATTGATCTAACAGACATGCCAAATGAAATACATTTGTTGTTTGGTGGGGAA
This sequence comes from Neofelis nebulosa, assembly GCF_028018385.1. Lineage (NCBI taxonomy): Eukaryota > Metazoa > Chordata > Mammalia > Carnivora > Felidae > Neofelis > Neofelis nebulosa. Next base: position 115,460,583 of record NC_080784.1, read on the forward strand.
TCTGGAATATGCTAGTGAATACCTGTATCTCATCTTGTAAATTGTAACTAAAAATACGCACACTTTCACACACTCATAGATAACTCATATTGACTAGATTGCACTGATTTGTACTATGTGTGTATGACTTATTAAATAGAAAATTTGAACTAATTTCATCTTCTGTGCGAGTTTTTTAAAAAGTAAAAATGGCAATATTAACTAAAAAATGTCATCTTTTAAAGAGAGGGCTCAAGAAATACATATATATATTTTTTTAATGTGGAAATTCCAGGTGCTTTCAGATGCCCAAGATGCTTAAGCTCAAGGAACATTTGTATTGAACACCTTTTTATATACAACTCATCTCCTAGAAACAAACCTTCTGTGAGTGCAATATTTATATTACATTTACTTTATTTAAAAAGTTCCTAATGCCATGGGAATAGCATAAGCTTAATGTGAACTGTAATTTTTCTCGCTAGTTTATACCATCATGACCCCTAATCTTCCTTATTTTTTTTAACAGTGCGGAATGTTCAAGATTCCCTTTAAAGATCTTTAAGATTTACATGTATCCATTAATTTTAACTTCTCTCCATGCTTTCTTGGTTTTCTTTTTTCATGTTGATGGTTGGAAATTAATATTAGAGATGATCCCGATAACTCATTTTGGGTCTTGACTGTTGTCAGGTAGAGTTGAGAAACTGTTTCATATTCAGCCAATTGCATAGGAACTGTGTGACCACTTTACATGTTATGCTTTAAAGTTTTAAAACTTCATTTCAAAAATTTAAAAGTTGCCCTTTCTTGTTTATTATAGCTATCGAAGTCAAAGCCCAAACTTCAGTTTACGTGCATACCTAAATTCTTATTTTTGTTAACTTAGAGAGTATACAATCTAGTTCCAAAAGCAGATGGCGTTTACATGACTATCATCATATCAACATATCATCATATGTTGTTTTTGCATTTGTAGATAGTGGTTTTTATTGCAAACATTTGAAAGATGCCTCTCTGAGTTCAGGAATGGCATCTAAAACCACAGAATAAAGTGGAGGTAAATGATTTAGCGATCATATTTCTCTGAGACATCCAACCAAGCATAGTAATAAGCAAAGTATTAAAAAGCAGGAAGATGCTGATATACTAAACTAGACCTAATTCTGATTATTCAGATAGAGACTAGGCTGAAAATGTCATATTATAAATTAATATCATAAACCAAATCATTGTGGAAATGCTTAAAGTATTTAAGAAAACAAAAAGCATCCTCATATAACATAGAAACCATTTAGAGAAACGGACTTGTATAATTTTGTTCTGTCTTAATAAAGAGGTGAATAATCCTTGTTAAATAAATGATTACATGAATCTTATTAACCTAGTTTGAATTACCAATATGAAATTGTATTGCACTTGTCAGGGTCAGCTATCTGGTTTAACCAACAGTTCCCCCAAATCCAGTCTCTTAACATAAAAATGTGTATTTCTTGCTGAGGTCACACTACAGTGTGGGGGGGGGTGGAAGTGTGAGATGGAGGGGTTGTCTCTGCTCAATGTGTTCATTCAGGGATCCAGGATCTTTTCACTGTGTTTCTGGGCTTACATCCCTTCAGGGCCCTGTCTTCCTTTCTTATCAAGCAATGTCTAGGAAAAGAGAAAAATAATGGAGAATTTGCATAGAAGGCTTTTTGCGCAAGCCAGCTCTAAATGTGGACCATTTTAATTTTGCCCACATTTCATTGTGTGCCTGAGAAAAAGGAAAACAATGTTTGGTGAATACATAGCATCCTCTTTCACAAGCATTTCCTAAGAAAACATTTTGCAATTCATAATTTTCACTAATTAAAACTGAGCCATACCACTCGTTAATCTATATTACTTAGGTTTTACTACTTGGATTAGGTGATTACTTAGCAGAAGTGTTGAAGCAATTTGCAATTCTGTGATCATCAACATAGGCCAATTTCACATTGGCTCTAGGCTGAAGGGTCAGGAAATCCTCATGAATTATTTATTTTACTTTTATAATTAGAAATGACTCTGTAGTGTATTGCAACAGATCAAAACCAGAAACTGGCAGGATTTGATGAGCAGAGGCACAGGTGGCTTCTCATAATGAACTCGATATGAGGAATTTGGAGCAGTTCAAGAGCTGAGCTGGCTTCCAGGTGTTCTTGTTCCCAAAGTCAGAATTCACTTACCTGCCAAACAAGTAAAGCCTCATTCATCAGAAAACACCTTTAGCCATTTATGCTGTTTAGGCTTCCAAAGGCTGCCGTGCAACACTCTTAGCAGAATTTCCTGCTGAGGGGGAATGGTTGATCTGCAATTAGTCTACTTCAATTTCCCCATTGCTTCTCTTCTGTATGTTGCTAGCCCACCTCTTTTTCACCCTCAGTTCCTTCAAATCCCATCTTGCATATCATCTCTAGTCATGTAAAACAAAAAAGTCTGGAAAATTGATTGCTACATGGTTGTAGCAAAGGCCACAGTCTGGTGGAAACAATTTTGGGCTGATGAACTGGCAACCTAAAATCTGTGCTACCTACTTAATGTCTAAACTTTGCTGGATTTGTTCAAATAGATTGGAAATCAATACAGCTAAGTGCTTCAGGTGCATTTCACTTACTAGATAGGATAGCTTTTGTCTTAGCCTGGGATGCCCAGGAAATAGCTTGAATGAGAAGCTTACACGCTAGCACTTTAAAGGCGAGTGCAAACCCAGGGAAGCAGAAGTGAGGAGAAAAGAGGGACAAATCAGGGAGGGTGGAAGATAGGCAAATAAATACAAGGGTACAAGGGGTGCATTCCCAACCTGGCCACAGCTTTCTAGCAAGCTCCCCAAAGATTCCTCAGTCTCGTAGGTCATCATCAGAGAGGACATATGAACTACTGCATGTCAGAATGGTCTCTCAGGGTGAGATAGCATAATTTATCCGTTGGCTCCCTCCTGTTATATTTAGTTAAAATTCCTACAAGTTAAAATTCACCATTCCTGTCCTCCCCCACTCCCCTTCTCACCCCTTCATGCTATGTCACTTGCATCTCCCAGCAGCTGCTAGGATACCAGTTCCTTGAGAGATATGTCCATCCAGTCTCTGTCAGACAGTGCCTTGCAGGGCCACTGCATCCGAGGAGGTGCATCAGCTCTAGCAGTGGTTTGGCTGCAAGACTTCAGGAATTGCTCCTGCTGAGTCTGGGCAGAAGGTTCTGTTCAGATGGGGGTGGAGAGTGGGGCACATAAACCGAGTTTGGTAAACTTTGATGCTTTCCATCTAATTATTTTTACCCATACTCATTCTGATTGCTATAACTTCCATACTGTCTAGTCCAGTCATTTTATTAATTTTTTATTTTTTTTAATGTTTATTTATTTTTGAGACAGAGAGAGACACAGCATGAGCAGGGAAGGGGCAGAGAGAGAGGGAGACACAGAATGTGAAGCAGGCTCCAGGCTCTGAGCGGTCAGCACAGAGCCCGATGCGGGGCTCGAACTCACGAACTGTGAGATCATGACCTGAGCCGAAGTCGGACGCTTAACCGACCGAGCCACCCAGGCGCCCCTCTAGTCCAGTCATTTTAAAGTGGTCTCCTTGACCTTAGACATTCTTCATTGTAATCCAAACACTTCATGCGTTGAACTTACATTGTAGTTGGGGAGACCAACAAAAGTCAAGTAAACAAATAAATATGATAATTTCATTGAGTAATAAGTGCCATGATGGAAATAAAACAGGGTGATGTATCATAATTGCAAGTGTCCTGAGAATCTATACAGCTTGGCCCTTGGAGGCTTTTACCAATCTTTTCTTTATTCTGCATTGCCTTGCTAATATCAACAAATTAATTTTCTTTTTTTTTTAACGTTTATTTATTTTTGAGACAGAGAGAGACAGAGCATGAACAGGGAAGGGTCAGAGAGAGAGGGAGACACAGAATCCGAAACAGCCTCCAGGCTCGGAGCTGTCAGCACAGAGCCCCATGTGGGGCTCGAACTCACGGACTGTGAGATCATGACCTGAGCTGAAGTCGGACACTTAACCGACTGAATCACCCAGGTGCCCCTCAACAAATTAATTTCTGATTATCATCTAATGTAGTGTCTCTGCTCCAGAAACTTAAAACTGTTTGCAATCCTCTGAATTTGATTTACTAATTTCTAGTTTGGGGTCTTTGCATGTACCAGTCCTTGAATAAAAATGGCCTCCACCTCTTCCTAGTCAATTTTTCTCCTGTTCCTCCTTCAAAATCTGATTAAAAACTCACCTTCTATGAAGGCTTTCCTGATATACCTTCTCCCTGTTATATCTTCAATTGCCTGTTTTTAATTCAATTGCACTATATTACACTAATTTAAACTGAATTCTATATTATCTTATTCATTACATGATGGTAAAGGGATCTATCCAACAAGAGCATATCACAATTATGAATATCTATATACCTAACATAAGAACACCTAATTATATAATACAAATATTAACAGAAGGGAGAAATTGACAGTAATACAAAAATAGTAGGAGACTTTAACACCCCACTTATGTCAATAAATACATCATCCAGACAGAAAATCAATAAGGAAACAGTGGCTTTGAAAGACACATCAGACCAAATGGACTTAACAGATATAAACAGAACATTTCACCCCAAAAACAGCAGAACACATTCTTTCCAAGTGCATGTGCAACATTCTCTGGGATAGATCACATAATAGGTCACAAAACAGATCTCAGTAAATTTAAGAAGATTGAAATCATATCAGGCATTTTTTTTCCAGCTACAAAAGGATGAAAATAGAAATAATTACACGAAAAAACCACAAATATGTGGAGGCTAAATAACATGTTACAACCAATACGTCAATGAAGAAATCAAATAGGAAATCAAGAAATACCTGGAGACAAATTGAAATGAAAATACACAAGTTCAACATCTTTGGGACACAGCAAAAGCAATTCCAAGAGGAAAGTTTATAGCAATGCAGGCCTATCTCAAGAAATAAGAGACATCTCAAACAATCTAATCTTACACCTGAAGGAAGTAGATAAAGAGGAACAAAGCCCAAAGTTAATAGAAGGAAGGAAATAATAAAGATCAGAGCAGAGATAAATGAAATAAAGACTAAAAAAACAGGAGAGAAAGTCATGAATTAAGAGCTGGTTAATTGCAAAGGTAGAATTGATAAACCTTTAGCTAGATTTATCAAGAAAAAGAAAAAATCAAACAAAATTAGAAATGAAAGAGAAGTTATAACTGACACCACAGAAATACAAAGGATTATAAGAGATTAGTGTAAAAAATTATATGCCAATGAACTGTATAGCCTAGAAGAAATGGATAAATTTCTAGGAACATATAGTCTTCTGAGACTGAGTTCATCAGGGATATTGATCTATAATTTTCTTTTTTGGTAGTAGTCTATCTGGTTTTGGTATCAGGGTAATGCTGACTTTATAGAATGAATTTGGAAGCATTCCTTCTTCTATTTTTGAAATAGTTCGAGAAGGATAGGCATTTGCACCCTGATGGGTGCAAAGATCCTCAACAAAATATTAGCAGACCAAATTCAAAACTACATTAAAAGAATCATTGACTATGATCAAGTGGGATTTATTCCAGGGAAGCAAGGGTGGTTCAATATATGCAAATCAATCAACATGATGTATTACATTAACAAAAGGAAGTATAAAAACCATGTGATATCTCAATAGATGCATTCGACAAAATTCAACATCCATTCATGTTAAAAACTCTCAACAAAGTGTGTATAGAAGAAGTATAAAGCTTTTGCACAGCAAAGGAAACCGTCAACAAGATGAAAATGCAACGTACTGAAAGGGAGAAGATACATGCAAATGATATATCTGATAAGTGGTTAATGTCCAAAATATATAAAGAACATACATCTCAACCCAGAAAAACAAATAATCTGATTAAAAGATAGGCAGAAAACCTGAATAGATATTTTTCCCAAGAAGACCTATAGACACGTGAAAAGATGCTCAACGTCACTAATCATCAGGGAAATGAAAGTCAAAACCACCATGAGATACCATCTCACACCAGTTAGACTGGCTAGTATCAAAAAGACAAGAAAAAAACAGTGTTGGCAAAGGTGTAGAGAAAAGGGAACGCTAGTGCACTGTTGGTGGGGATGTAAATTGGTAACTCCACTGTGGAAAACAGTAAGGAGGTTCCTCAAAAATGTAAAAATAGAAGTGCATATGATCCAATAAATCCACTACTGGGTATTTACCCAAAGAAAACAAAAACACAAATTTGGAAAAATATATGCATCTCTATGTTTACTGCAGCATTATTTACAATAGATAAGTTATGGAAGGAACCTAAATGTCCATCAATGGATGAATGGATAAAGAAGTTGTAGTATATATACACAATGGAATATTAGTGATAAAAAAATGGGATCTTTCCATTTGTTAAAACATGGATGAACCTAGAGGGTATTGTGCTAAGTGGAATAAGCCAGACAGGGAAAGACAAATACCATATGGTTTCACTTATATGTGGAATCTAAAAAACAAAACAAATGAACAAACAACAGTAACACAAAAGAGACTCACAGAGAACAAACTAGTGGTTGCCAAAGGAGTAGGGTGATAGGATGGTCTAAGTGGATGAAAGGAAAACAAAATATATACAAGTCTCTTTCAATATCAACGTTGCTTTCCTAGCCGCATAAGCAAAGCCTTGGACAAAAGTGTTGGAGTGACTGGCAGAGACCATCCATGAAGTTTCAGGGCTCTGCAGAGAGAAGATTCACTAAATGTTACCTGTTACCTGAGGTTTTGAGTGAACCACTTCTTCATACTTGACACTAGTTAGCACGAGGTACCTGGTTAAGTCACTAACTGGTTCTGTGAACTGAGGCACTCCCATCTTAATCTTCTCATCTATAAAATATGAAAGTTTTATAAGTGAATTCCAACTTCTTGTCTAGTTTAGGTATAACTTTAAAATACTAATATTAATGTAGTGACTGGAATGATGTATCTGTTTTGTTTTAAGGACGTAGATCATAACTTTTAGAGTTTAAGTGTAACAGAGACACTTTATTGTATGAAACAAAGAAAAGATTTGGCTTTCAAAATTTAGAGTGGAAGAGAAGCAGTAAAGGTTGGGATATAAATGTAAATTCTGTGATCTCTTCCTTAACAGTTCAGATTCAGTGTTAAGGGTTCAGGAAGCTTATATTTAAACAATCAATCCAGGTAGTTTCATTATAGGTATACCATAACATTACTTGCTGTAGATATTTAAAAGTAAAGGAAGAAAGATTGATTTACTAGGTTATAACGCAAATCAGTAACAAGAATAGTTTGATTTTCTATTAACTAGAACATCGTGGGAGCTATTGACATTTTGGGCCAGATAATCCTTTGTTTCTGGAGGGCTGTCCTGTGCATGGTAGAATGTTTAGAAGAATCCTTGGTCTTTACCCACCGGATGCCAGTAGCACCCTCCAGTTGTGAGAATCAATGTTTCTAGAGGTTGTCAAGTGTCTCCTGGGGCAAAATTATCTTGACTGAGAGCTACTGAACTAGAACATGCTCCAGTTGAAATCCATATAAAGAAGTTGAAATATGTACATTATTATAAATATATTTTGTGTTGATTACATAAAATGTCCAGACTGTAACAATATTCAAATTTATAAAAAAAATAATTTATTGTAATGATAGGAAGTAAGCTGATTATATAGTATGTAGGATGGTAAAGGGATTTGGGGTATGCTTACTTTAAAACTTTATTTTTTGAGGTTGAAAAACAGTAAATCCTAATGAGAATTTTTAGTCCTTTCCTCACTTACAGGTCAGGTCAACAGGTCACTGGCTGTCCTTTAGGGTCAGTGGTTGGGTCACACAGATCTTCCTGCTGACCTCTGGCTCAGTGACTGTCTGTTGGGCCAACAATAAGCCACTTTTGTAGTAATTAGAGCAAGTGTGCTAAATTGTGCAGATGGACAGAGTCTGGTCACAAGAGAACCTTTAGGTGGTAGTGGCTTATCCATGATAGACTGAAGCAGGGATAACTTAGATGTGAAAATGGAAAATAGGGAAAAAGTGTCTGCTTTTCTTCACCTTGAACTTAAGAACAATTTGACTTCTATATTCTTAGAATAACATAAAGTTGTGATAGTATCTATTATTTTGGGTTAATTATGGCCAATTTCCAAGACAATTTTACTTTCTTCTAACAGTTCTATTTATAAACATAACACAAGTTTTGACTTTATTTTGCTAATTCAAACATTACTAAAAATGAACCAAAGAGATGTTTTTTTCTCTTCCAACTTTACAAAAATTGTTACTTTTTGGAGAGCTCTGATGTGAGCAATGGAATTATATTTTTACTTAGACCTTTATTCATTTATGGATGCATCTTGACACTTAAGAAAAACAGTAGAAATTTCTATAATAGAACATAAGTTAGAAAAAACAGCATGTATTTTGATCCTAGTGTTTAAACTGTAGTCATGATTTTATTACACTATTCCTACCCAAGCATGATGACTTTTATGATTTTTCTATTTACATATTCTAAGAGACATTGGTTTAGTTAGGTACAAATTTTTGTTACTCTACACTTTGTCCTTTTTGAAAGTGCATGATTTCAAATATGTATTTTTTCTCTATTTATACTTTGGTAATTAATTTTATTTCCTAGTTTGCTACCAATCTCTTTGTTCTGATTGCCTTGTTATTTTAAGTAGATTATTTTCTGGTTGTTTCTGATGTGACAGGCCTACTTACTTTCATACCTTTGGCCCTGTCAGTTCATGAATATTTCTTCTATTCCTGCAGATTCTACTCCCCCATTTGCAAAATGCCAGAAATGTTGATAATGCACCAAAACCTGCTGTCATTACAACCCCAAATCTAGAACCCTGTCTTGTGAGTTTAGACTATCTAAGAGTAGGGCTTTTTCCTGATAGTTTTCTTCACGATGAATTATTTCCACAGCTCTTTCTCTTTTAATCATCTGTTCTGCACTGCACACCCTACTTCATACTGTCCAGTTCTTTAACTGTCGGCCATTGTAGCTATTTGGAAATAATCCTGAGGGAAGTTGGTGCAGTAGAGGCAAAACCTAGCGAAGGATGGTGGGATCCTGCTGGTGGCGAGGCAGTGGGGAGCAGAGGGCTCTCTGTCATACTTACCTGTTCTCATGCATGCCTCTACTATGAAGAAAAGTGAGAACTGACTCATCATAGAAATTATTTATAACCTTAAAAATTATTGCCAGAATCACTGCTAGCATTGAAAACATTGTATGAGATTGTAATAAGAGCCACTTGAGTAATATATTGAACTGAACCAGTGACAGGGACTGGAGATTTAACTAAAGCTTCATATACTGGAGTATGATCTTTACAATGTTCTCGCCATTTTCTGTTTTCATCTAGAATGTGTCTTATATTTTCTTCTATTTCTTTCCTGTTCGTTATGTTTTCTCTATTTTGGAGTAATCTGGAAATTTTAGCATGTTTAGCTAATATAGACAAATTTTTACTTGATATTTAATAACACTGCAAGTCTGTTTTTATGGGTCATTCTACCTGCTATAGTGTTGCTTTTATCCCCCCTTCAGCTTTAGTGAGATATAATTGACAAATAAAATTGTAAAATACTTAAAGTGTACATCATGATGATTTGATATACACATACACTGTGAAGGGATTCCCCCCACTTAGTTAATTAACACAGCCAATTACAGAGTTGCTTTTAATCATATAACAAGATGCATAACTCATCAATACATAATAAAATACAGTAGACTCAGAGGAGTGTCATTGATGGGCAAAGTCTAAGCGAAGCATTATTTGGGTATTATAAGAGACTCCTATGTTAACATTGGATGTTTATGGGGAAAGCAAATAGGTGACTAGGGATATGTGTGGCAAAGAAAGTTTTCACCATCTAGTCATTTATTCTTTTTGAATTTTGAACCAACTGACTATATGCCATATTAAAAAATAGTGTTAAAACTTTAGAACTTGGAGTATTTGCCTTAGAATTCTGAAGCTTGTTCCCCATAAATCATTGAAGCACACCACCATGCACATACCTCTATTAATCCACTGATTACATTTAATTCCAGTAATTGTTTATATCTCTGTCTCCTTTACAGATAATTTTGAAAGTAGGGCTAGGGCCATGAGTCATTCTTTTTATCTCTGGATCCCAGATTTGCTCCTAGAATGTTGTAAATACTTAAATATGTATTTGTTTAATGAGTGAATAACCATCTTATTTAATTATCTTTTATATTTATTTCTACCTTACATTATTGCCATTGTGCTATGTAGTCAATATGTTCTAAATAAAAGACTATCTGTGTAGTATAGAAGACTGTGGGTTTTTGATAGTATTTCCCAGAAACTTTTAGTGGGGATAGTTGGAGGCATTGTTGTATTGAGAAAATTCTTTATCTCTTTTTTTTTTCATGAACTTTGCCATTCATAGGATGGTAAATAACGGAGATAGTGCCCCAACACTTCCCCCTCCCTCTGCCAGCTTTAAAGCATTCTGATAAACTAAAACTTAAGACTATTTTTGTCTCTCTCTTTTGTACTTAAGTGGTCATGATTTTCCATAGGGTCAGTACTAAAAAGTATTTAAAATAGAACCTATGCATTGAAAAAACTCAAAGAACAAATTTTATGGGAGCACATAGGGAAAAGTGGCACACAATTTAATTTATTTTTTCTTTAGTCCGACAGGTGGTTTGTCAACATCTATGTAATTTTATATAGAAGTATTCAGAGGCTTTAGCACTGTAGATGATGGCATGCCAGTTATGTGCATGCCTTTGATCCCGTGTGTGCTTTGGTGTTGGGCACGGCACGGCACTCTGCACAGTGCTTGGGGCAGTGACTGCGGGGCTGTGCTTAGTGCCAGCGGGATGGTTTCTTGTGTCTGAGACTGTACTTCCTGGGCACGAACAGGCAGCTGTACTTGTAAAAGATGTATTTTTTTTATATATTAGATGATTTTCTGGTTAACAGTAGACTTCAAAATTCTTAAAAGGCAGGATTAGTGATTTTAAAATAACTATGAGGGGCGCCTGGGTGGCTCAGTTGGTTGAGGGTCTGACTCTTGATTTCAGCTCAGGTCATGATCCCAGGGTCCTGGGATTGAGCCCTGGGTAGGGCTCTGCGCTGAGCGTGGAGCCTGCTTGGGATTCTCTACCCCCCCCTCCCCCCCCGCCTCGGGTGCTCGCTCTCTCTCTACAAAAAAAAAAAAAAAAAAAAAATATATATATATATATATATATATATATATATATATATATATGAAATAAAATTGCAGCAATGGTTTTATTTCACTTCAGTTGATTATGACTAAGAATATATATCAAGAGTAGCAATAGTAACAAAATGCTTTTGAATTTATTGCTATCTTTCTTTAGGGAAGTTAAAACACATTGTACATATTGTCTTCAGGGGTCCCTCGAGGAGTTCTGAAATAGTACAGGTGAATATATTGGAGAAACCCTCACAGGAAGTGTACTAGAACTTATTTTGTTGACTTAATTATGGAATAGTTTGACTGTTTGCACTGCACTCTGGAGGTCATCTGCCAAGGAGAGTTTCCTAAGCTGAGTTAATCGAAAATTGTTATGATCTTGCTGGAGTATGCTCTTTGGATTTTGGTGTTCTTAACTCATACTTTTAAATTGAGACTTGATCTTGACGACATGAGATTTCTAAAATCCCCATAATTTTTGTTAAGCCAAAATTTATTTTGTGTGCTTTCATCTCAATTTCTTTATCAGTTGAAAATGTCCTAATATACAGCTCCTCTCTTCTGGTCACTTGGCCCTTCCTGGGAATACCTTATAAGTTCTTCAAATTCAGGAACTATGTGTAAGGCATTTAGCTCTCACTTAAAAACTTGAATGTAAGTAGGTGTATGATCTTGTACTAGGTCTTGTGCATCTGTTTGCCACCATCTTTTTGCTTTTGTTAATTTTAGGTTGAAACATGAAAGAGGTGCTCCAGATGTTATCACAGGTAGCTAGAATCCATATACAAATTCACATACATTTAGAACAATGGCTCTTGACTATAGTTGGGTCGCAGACTCCTTTGAGAGTTTAGTGAAAGCTATGGTACCTATACACAGAGAAAAGTACATGTGTACAACTTTTTGACAGAATCTTAGGAATGTAAATAAGAACCTTGATATGCAGTTCACTTAATCTGTATCTCAACAGATAAGTTTGCTTTGTAGCTGTTATAATACCAATGTAGTATAGATTTGAGGAATTGTCAGTGATGGCTAATTTATACAGAAAGCCAGATTTAATATCTTACAGATGAGTACTCTTCATTGCTTGCTGTTAGACCACTAAGCATTAAAATTTTTAACTAGTGAATTTTGCTAGACTGTGACGTATAGATTGAATGGTACTCCTCAATTTTTACAAAGCTCACTAGCAGGCATGGAAGAAAAAAAGCAAGCCAGTATTTTAGTTGTCCTCATTTTAGTCTGGGGGAGGGGCTACTTCAAAACCTGGGTCTCAAAGGTCCCTAGCTTTTATCTAGAACAGACAACGTGCTTGAGAAAGTTCCTTTAGCTTTTTGTTTCAGTTGACATTGACACACTGGGTCAGACTTGTCCCAAAGCACCATGTCTAAACAGCTTCCTTTATGTGTTTCTAATTGGGATTCTTTCTCAGGAGGGTCAAATTAGAGCTCCCGTGGTCGAAGCTACAGCACTGGCAGTTAGTTGACAGCCTCAGCTCAATTCTGCCTCTTGAGACATGCAAGACAGCCACTTAGAGTTTGTTCCTACAGACTTTTGACAAATGGCCCTTCTCTGACTGTGTACCTAATAGACATTTCTTGTTTTTCTTCTGGATCAGTGCCAAAACCATGGTTTTTCCTTAAGCACCTTATTTCTGCTTTGTTCTCTTTGCTTTTGCCTTCTGTTTGCTGTGATTCAGTTTATTTAAAAGCATTTGCTAACTTTCTTGTTTATGTATCGTACCTAGCATACTTGCATAATGGTGCCTGACTTAACCAACCTCCTGAATTTATTAACCTCTTAGGATATTTCATTCTGCTTGAATAAACAAAATAGAACTTCGAACACCTGAATTATTCTGTTGGTCAGTTGTTGAAAATAATGCATGGTAGATTAGGTGGTGATAATTTATATTGAATATTATAACAACCAAACTTAATTGATTAGCAAAGATAGGATGTAGTCTAAGACTCTTTTGAAAGATTCATTGATTTGTTGATTATCTACCATGGACCAGGATTTTTGAAAAGATATGCTTAATATGTTAATTTTAATCTTAATTTCTAGCATTTTGGTGCACAGATTTTCTAGGATTCCATTTTGGGTAACTTTGAAACAGGAAGCTTTTATAAAGATTTTAAATTGCCTCATACATCTGAGTTCAGTTATTGGAATTTAAGCAACTTGCAGTGTCCTTTTAGAATCCAGTTGTTTTAAAAGCTCAGAAGTAATTTATGACTGTGAAAATAGGGGTGATAAATTGTAGAGTGAAGTATGTGTTGCTTTTTCCCAACAGCCTGAGGGATAACAGGGGAGGTCAGACAACTTAAGTCTGTTTCTCTTTCTTGGGTTCTGTAGTGTTCTTGTAGAAGAAGGAGAGGAATTGTTTCTGAACAGTGGACGCAAGAGTGCCAAGTGACTCTTAACTTTAAGTACTGTAAAGTTTGATTAGCATTGTGCTCCCTTGACCAGAGTGATTTAAAAATGGAAAATTTAATATCATGAATATACTTAACATCACAAACATCTTCCTTGCCTTGCTTTGAAATACTTTGAGTGATATCAGAGCTTCCTTTGTGGTCAGAAAGATCTAAGTATATTGGGAGGGAAAAGAGAGGCTCAGAGAGGGTATAATAGGATTATCTCTCTCCCCTCCTCCTCCCCCCTCCCCCCCCACTTGCTAGCTAAGGATACATTTGCCAGGCCCTTTTCTCTTGTCCACTAAAGAAAGAAGACAGAGTATCTAAATATTAGAAAGGATTTCTCCTGATTTAAATCTCAAGAGGAGGAAAGTTAAATTAAAAGAAGAGGAAGTTTCTGTAATACTTTGCTTCAGTTGACACATTTTGGGGGTTTAATTCCTCAGGGAAGATGTTTTTCATTTTCTGCTCATGGTTTCAATTTTCCATTCCTTTTTTGCATCTGCTTATTGATGATGATCCTGAATGTTTTCTTCCCCACTCACATTCAGTAGTGTTTTCATGTTATTGCTATTGAGCGAACCACCTAGGTATGGAGATGAACAACTGTCCTGACAGGGTCTCTGTTAAGTGCCCACAGTTGTGCTCTCACAGTTTCACCACACAGTCCCTTATCTTGCCCAGTCCCTCTCTCCTTGGGCTTTGGAAACAAATACAGTGTATAATTGTGCACGTATGGGAGAGAAGGAGCTGGAAGAGAGAGGAACTGAGAGAGAGAAAGAAATTTTTTTTTTTTTTAAATTTTTTTTTCAACGTTTTTTATTTATTTTTGGGACAGAGAGAGACAGAGCATGAACGGGGGAGGGGCAGAGAGAGAGGGAGACACAGAATCGGAAACAGGCTCCAGGCTCCGAGCCATCAGCCCAGAGCCTGACGCGGGGCTCGAACTCACGGACCGCGAGATCGTGACCTGGCTGAAGTCGGACGCTTAACCGACTGCGCCATCCAGGCGCCCCGAGAGAAAGAAATTTTAAGAAACACAAACTGGATAAAGTACAGCAGTTGGGTTAGGGCTGTAATTAAGGCAGAGAAAGTACATAGATGATTAATAGAAATCTAGAGAGAATTCTTGAGTGGCTAAGGACTTCAAGAAATGATATTAGGTATTACTGTACATAAGCTCTATAAGACAGATGGTTGTTTTTGTCTATGCTGTCTTCTTAAAGATTCCCATATGTGGAAATTCCCCATCTCCCTGGGTAGCCTTTCATTGACACCTACACATAAAATACATTTAACCTAGATTTGCTTTACTATAATGATGATAGTCAAAGTCGTGCAATATTCCTAGTTTGCAAATAGGTTATTTGAAAATTTTCTCGCTACTGCTCTAAAGTTTCATTTGTGTAAGTCTATTGGTTTCTGATTGCTTGGGGGCGGGGTCATGTGTCAGTTGTGCAGATTTGGGCAGGCAGACCTCTCTCAAACACTGTATGGGCTACTCAACAAGCTACAGATTTCTTTTCTGAAAAGAGACATAATAACATTGACCCTACAGGGTTGTAGTAATTAATTGAGCTAAAGTATGTATGGTGTTTGGTACACAATAAATCACTTAATAAAAGCTAATTATTGCTTGGTCTTAACTTTTTTTTGTAAATTATATGGAGCCTACAGTCTTGATAAACATATACAAGACAGGGGGCGCCTGGGTGGCTCGGTCGGTTAAGCGTCCGACTTCGGCTCAGGTCATGATCTCGCAGTCTGTGAGTTCGAGCCCCGCGTCGGGCTCTGTGCTGACAGCTCAGAGCCTGGAGCCTGTTTTAGATTCTGTGTCTCCCTCTCTCTCTGACCCTCCCCCATTCATGCTCTGTCTCTCTCTGTCTCAAAAATAAATAAACGTTAAACATATACAAGACAGTCACTGGAAATATATTAATGAAATAATTATTGGTTGGTAAACGTAATTAAACATGTATAAATTCTACTGAGCTAATATCAACTCCTTTTTCTAGTATTTTCATATTATGTGTCTTCATGAAACTCCTCCAACTAAGGAGGATGTTGATGGTGGCTATTAAGTTTTCTTAAGACAAGTGGTAAAATATGTGGGTTTTCTTCAGAGGCACTTGCATTTTACCGTAAAAAGGAGCAGATCTATCTTTTTGTCAAATGTTTCCTTTTGGTTTAGAACCCAGCTACACAAGTACTTACTCCTGTTTTCCTTTGTTTTTGTTTTGTAAACAAACACGTCTTTTAAAAAAGGTACCGAGTACTGTTTAAGTGCTAAAGGTACTTAAAGTACTTTTTTATTGTAGTAAAATATGCATAACATAAAATTTGCCGTTTAACCAGTTTTAAGGGTCCAGTTCTGTAGCGTGAAGTTCATTCACATTGTTGTGCAACCATCACCACCTTCCGCCTCCAGAATTTTTCATCTTCCCAGAACTGAAACTTTGTATGTATTAAACAATAACTCCCCATTCCCTGCTTCCTTCCTCCCAAGCCTCTGGCAATCACCATTCTACCTCTGTCACTATGAATTTGACTACCCTAGGTATCTCGTATAGGTGCGATCATACAATATTTGTCCTCTTGTCACTGGCTTATTTCCCCTAGCATGTCTTCAGGGTTCATCCATATTGCAGTGTGTGTCAGATTTCCTTCTTTTGTGAGGCTGAATAGTATTCTATTTTATGTATATAACGCATTTTGCTTATCCATTCATCCATCAGTGGGCACTTGGTTTGCTTCTGCCTTTTGCTAGTATGAATAACACTATTTGTTTTATTTGGTTTAGTGGCATAATTAGGCACCATTTACATACACTTCATGATATGACAATTTAGTGTATAATACCGCTAGGATGGAAATACTGGTATAATATAAACTAATCAGAATTCAAGTATACTTTTTGAATTCCACTACTGTATTTTACTAAGTTAAATTTTGCTCCATTTGTGTTTCATTACAATAAATATTGAGGATTTTTAATCTTCTCTTGGGTTCATTATTGAAGTCTGTGTGTGGGTTTTTTTTTTTTTTTTTTTTAAGTTATACAATACACTTGAAATTGAGTCCTTCTCCTCTAGTGCAGGGCAAATTCCATTTCTTTTTAATTACAAAGTCAAGCTTTTGCTTGAAAATTACCTACTCATATAGAGAATTGGTAAACTTGAAATTGCAGTTCTTCTGAACACATACACTTCACCTAGGAGCATCAGTAGGGAATAATGGACTAGATCTAGTCAGACCCAAATAAGTGGAGTTAAAATTCATAGAATTGTAATCAATGCTTTCTTAGCTGAGTAAGTTAGCTTTATTCACTGGATGGTAACCATTTCTTTAGTCTTGGCCTAAATTGCCTGATATAATCAGTTTAGATAAAAGTTTAGTCATATATCCAGAGCATCTTTAGAATCATAAATGATCCTATTTCTAAGAATTGAGGAGAGATTAGCCAGCTTTGGAGCAATTAAAAGATAAGTCAGAAAATGGCGGTTTATATATCCCAAGAGTATGAGATTTTATTTTCAATATTTTTAGGATTCTAGGGAGAAACTGGAAGGCTTCTTAGAACCAGTTGATACAAACTAAAGAATTTTTGATGTTGCTACTGGACTTTAAATTTTGTTTTTTAGGAAAATAAAGAATTTTTTAAAAATCAGGTTATTTGAAATCTATCTACCCATCTACCTATCTACCTATCTACCTACCTACCTTACTTACATAGATTATTTCTTCACCAAGGAATTTAAATAAGATGATAATGCTAAAATTCTAATGGATATAGAGTAATTGTTCTATGATTATTCTGTAGTTAATGTTTGTACATTATTATGGAAAGTTGATGAAGACAATGCCAGCTAAGTCTAATGTGTCTTAAAAAGACACTAAATGGTCAATGATTCTAGACAGTTCTTGATGGTTAGGCAGACATCATTCATTAGTGCACTTATTCATTTGTGGGTAAATTTCAAGGGGATAGCAATGAAATCTGTTAACATTCATACATTTTAAAATTGAGGTGAGGGGCACCTGGGTGGCTCAGTCAGTTAAGCATCCCACTTTGACTTTGGCTCAGGTCACGATCTCATGGTTTGTTAGTTCGAGCCCCGCGTGGGGCTCTGTGCTGACAGCTCAGAGCCTGGAGCCTGCTTCATATTCTGGGTCTCCCTCTCTCTGCCCCTCTCCTGCTCATGCTGTCTCTCTCTGTCTCTCAAAAATAAATAAACACTAATTTTTTTTTTTTTTGGTAAATTGAGGTGAAATTCACATAAGATGAATCATTTAATTTTTATTTAATTTAATTTATTTTTTAAATGTTTATTTATTTTTGACAGAGAGAGAGAAAGAAAGACAGAGTATGAGCCGAGAAGGGGCAGAGAGAGAGAGAGAGAGAGAGAGAGAGAGAGAGAGGGAGACACAGAATATGAAGCACGCTTCAGGCTCTGAGCTGTCAGCACAGAGCCCGACGCAGGGCTTAAACCCACAAACCGTGATCATGACCTGAGCCGAAGTCCGGCGCTTAACCAACTGAGCCACCCAGGCTCCCCAAGATGAACCATTTTGATGCATACAATTCAGTGGTATTTTTGTACATTCACAATGTTGTGAAAAGTATACTTTTTTAAACTAAGTGCTAAAAATAGTGGTACCTATGGCATTTTTAGAATCTACTTTTGTTAAGTTAGAAACCTTTTAAAAAATTCAAATTTCTCTTTTTGCAGGTCATACATAATTATTTTCAACCAGCCAAAATAGAAGTAAGGGAAACAGAAAATGATATCTAATAATCATTTGCACTGCATTTGCAGAGCTAATATGGTTCGAAATATTAAATTAATAAATGAGAACATTATTTACTTTCTCAAAGCTTCCAGTCAAGAAATACAATCTTAAGAGTAAATAGTTTCTTTCACAAAATTCAGTGACAATTTCATATGTAGATTATCTTGGGATCTAAAATTGGTCCATCATGACAAAATGTTAAAGAATGTCAATATATACGTAATATATTTCAGTATTAAAATTTGTCAGTGGGCATAAAGGTCCCAGTGTCAAGTTTTAATGGTCATAGAGACAGTTGTTTTTCCCACTTTAACTATAGATGCCATTTTCCTATCTTGCAGAAGTATTGATTATATTAATGGTAATTATTTTTGAAGCATGCTGTTAAAATAAATTAGATAGCTGCAAGAAACTTTTCACTACATCTCTATATTTCTCCTTCCCACCACCCCCTCCAGCCTAAAATAGAACTTCTTGCTATGTAACATCCCTGGGGTTTATCCAAAGTATAAATTCCCATTTTGTTGACAATAAAGAAATTATGACCATAGTTTTTACTCATCTCATAAGTACCCTTAAGAGGTATTACTTGATTAACTAGACAGGAGAGAACTGCCAAAGACCTTAGAAACTTAAGAAGCCTAAAAGTTTCTCTTTTTAAGAATCGTAATGGACCTAGACAGCTTTTAGAAAAATCACAGAAAAATAGATCAGAATGTGATCATACATAGCATTGTGATGACCTTTGTATGACTTTAATCTGTATCTTAAAGTAATAGCAATTGATTTGTTTGAAGTAGCTTAGATAAATTAAAGTCTCTCTGTGTGTGTGTTTACATCACACATTCATTCTGTGTTCAGATAAAATTATTTCCAGCAGACTATCGATCCAGAAACATTCTTTAAGTATAAAAACCAGAAATGACTTCTTGGTCATTTCTGTGTATCTACATTATCATCCATCTGATCCTGTAGAACAGCCAGCTATTACACACTTTCCATCGTTTTTTCATAAATATGTATATATTATATCCATTTAAAAAATCCTAATTATTAAAAAAAATTATTTTTATTGTTTTACATTTATTTATTTTCGAGAGACAGAGCACTAGTGGGGGAAGGGCAGAGAGAGAGAGAGGAAGAGAGAGAGAGAGAGAGAGAGAGAGAGAGAATCTAAAGAGGCTCCAGGCTCTGAGTTGTCAGCACAGAGCCTGATGCGGGGCTCGAACTCACAAACCGTGAGATCATGACCTGAGCTGAAGTTGGATGCTCAACCGACTGAGCCACCCAGCAGCCCCTAAAATCCTAATTATTTAAGACAAATTTGAATATAAAATAAAATACAGGTAGCACTGAATCAGGTGTTTCACAATGATCTCAATTCAACATCCATATAAATGTCTGATTTTCTGTGCTTTGTAGACTCATTTATATTTAGCAACTCCTAACCTCAATGACATAACACACATATTATCTGTATGGCTTACAATCAGAAATACATATGTGGCCAATATCATAATTTTTATATTGTAAATTCCCCTGGGTAGAGATTATATTTTTTTGAATATTATTTAAAATCACCTTGGGGCGCCTGGGTGGCTCAGTCGGTTGAGTGTCCAACTTTGACTCATGTCATGATCTTTTGGTTTGTGAGTTCGAGCCCTGCATGGGGTCTGTGCTGACAGCTCAGAGCCTGGAGCCTGCTTCGGATTCTGTGTCTCCCTCTCTCTCTGCCCCTTCCCCACTCATGCTCTGTCTCTCTCTCTGTCAAAAATAAATAAACATTAAAAAAAATAAAATAAAATCACCTTAGCACATAGCACTGTCATGCACTTCAGTAGACTCAATCCATACTCACTGATGAACATTTAAGAATAGTGTAGTTTTCCATGCATTTCAATATTTAATTGCTGAAATCTAATATACATTAAATTATTCAATATTATTCAACTTTTCTTTAATGATGTCAAATGATCCTGCAGGAAATCATTTCTTTTTTTTTAAAAAAAAAATGTTTTTAACTTTTATTTATTTTTGAGACAGAGAGAGACAGAGCATGAACAGGGGAGGGGCAGAGAGAGAGGGAGACACAGAATCTGAAACAGGCTCCAGGCTCTGAGCTGTCAGCACAGAGCCCGACGCGGGGCTCGAACTCACGGACCGTGAGATCGTGACCTGAGCCGAAGTCGGATGCCCAACTGACCAAGCCACCCAGGCGCCCCTGGAAATCATTTCTGAAATGCCTCTTGAGCATTGTCTATTGGCAATGAATGGATTCATTGCCAAAGTGAATATCCACAAACGTTTATAGGATATTACTGTATATGAGTACTTTGCTGGAAAGTAGGTCTACAAAAATAAGTAGGCAGCTCGCAATTTAGGGGGAGTATGTGGAGACTGAAAATATTTCAGAGAGGTGGATATGATAGTACAAATAAATGTGCTGTGATAATAAACTCTTGTGGAGGAAAAATTGATTTATTTTGTGTGTTTTATTTTTATTTTTTTAATGTTTATTTATATTTGAGAGACAGAGTGTGAGTAGAGCAGGGGCAGAGAGAGACGGAGACAGCATCTGAAGCAGGCTCCAGGCTGAGCTGTCAGCACAGAGCCTAACATGGGGCCCAAGCTGATGAGCTGTGAGATCATGACCTGAGCCAAAGTCACATGCTTAACCGACTGAGCCACCCAGGTGCCCCTACTTTGTGTGTTTCTGAAAAAAACTTCAAAGAAGAGGAGAAGGTGTGTGTGAATATATGCAAGATAGAGAAGGGGGAGAAGAGAAGTGGGTGGGAAGAAGATTCCAAAAGAGTGAGAAGCAGAAGCCAAGTCATGGAGGCATGGATATTTGTGAAATAGTGAGAAGGCTGGCACAGCTAATCCCCGAAATGTGGGTGGAGGAGGGGCAATGAGGAAACTGGTCAGAGGCTAAAGCTAGAGCATGAAAAATCACTGTTAAAGTGTGGTGATGAGGAGCCACAAGAGCTTGGAAAGCAAGGGAGTGACAAGGGTGTCAATGAGAAACAGTTATTGAAGCAGTATGGAGGATGCACTGATACTGAGCAAGGGCAGGGAGAGAATGACCAGCCCTGGGAGAGAGCAGGGCAGAGAGCTAGTGACAGAGTCAGGAGACATTCCACGAGTGGTGTCAAATGAATAGCCATTCAAGAGAGTTCCAATTTTTCTAATGTGAGTAGCTGGTGAGATGGTAGAATGGATATTTGTTTTGGATAAACTGATTTTGAAGTTTCTTTGTAAAGGTAAGAGCAAGCTATTTTTGCATGTTAAGTAATGCTTGGAATTGATTGTAAAATATGTGTAAGTAAAATCAACCTTTGCTAGGGTCTTAAAATAATGTTGTTAAACCCAATTTCTTAAGTTTAATTTCTTTATCTGGAAAATTGTGTGGTTTGGGTTAAGAATTAAACCCAAATCACTGAGATTAGCTAAAGTTCCAAATTCTGTGGCTATAAATTTCTGTTGATCTAGTTTATTTGAACTGAAACATTCCCATAGAACAGTCATAGTAAGACACTGGTATGAAGTTCAAATTCTTTATACTTTATCTCTACCATATTTATTTTCAGTTTAATTTATACTTCCTGGACCCTTATAAAACTGCCTAGGAAGTGAGGAAGCTTGCCCTAATAA
The DNA here is from genome assembly GCF_028018385.1 of Neofelis nebulosa. NCBI lineage: Eukaryota > Metazoa > Chordata > Mammalia > Carnivora > Felidae > Neofelis > Neofelis nebulosa. The sequence goes on from NC_080784.1 coordinate 115,482,703, forward strand.
CCAGTTTAAGAAGGATTAGTCGTTCCTGACCTCTGTTAAAGAAAGAGTTTTTCATGACACTGTTAAAAAACAGTAAAGTAGACTTTATTCAGGGGGATTGCCAAGATAAGCAATGGAGTTTTGCAGTGGGGGAAAGAGATTGGACTCAACTCCAAAGACAAGAAGGAAAAGCGGGGATTTGTAGCCAGGGAGCAGGGTGAGGGTTCTTGCTGAAGGCAGGTAAGAGTGATCACACACCACCTGATTAAAATCAGATTTTGAGAGTGATCAGGTATAGAGGTTGGGAGATTCTGGCTAAACCAACTTCACATGATTCTTGCTACAGTTGAACAATGCAGAGACAAACATGAAAGCCCAAAGATGGAGGCCTAGTTGAAAAGGAGTTCAGAGGAGCCTGAAGTTTGGAGAGAATTTTGTCACCTCTTAGATCAAAGATCCTGACCACCTATTATTTTCTACAGTAAAAACAATATCTTCTTTCGATTTGGGGAAGAACCATTCAAGCAATTCATTGATAGAAACAACATGTTCTTTTTTAAAAAAAAAATTTTTTTTTAACGTTTATTTATTTTTGAGACAGAGAGAGACAGAGCATGAACGGGGGAGGGTCAGAGAGAGAGGGAGACACAGAATCTGAAACAGGCTCCAGGCTCTGAGCTGTCAGCACAGAGCCTGACGCGGGGCTCGAACTCACGGACTGCGAGATCGTGACCTGAGCCGAAGTCGGACGCTTAACCGACTGAGCCACCCAGGCGCCCCACATGTTCTCCTTTTAAGATTGATTTTTAAATATACAAATGGAAATACTCAGGGAGGCTGGATGGTTGGTTATACTCCAACTTCGGCTCAGGTTATGATCTTGTGGTTTGTGAGTTCAAGCCCCACGTCAGGCTCTGTACTGACAGCTCAGAGCCTGAGCCTGCTTCAGATTCTGTGTCTTTCTGCCCCTCCCCTGCTCACACTTTTTCTGTCTCTTTTTCAAAAATAAATAAAAACATAAAAAATAAAGAAATACTCTACTACATTTTCAATGGGTTGTCAGTACAGACCCTAAAATATGATGAATTAAAAAAACCAACAACACCTGATTACAAATAGTTTCTGCAAGTAGACATTCGAAAAGCAGTTTCTCTTAACTAATTTTCCTGGCCCAGGGTTCAGAGGAGTGAACCCTGTACAGGCTCACACTGAGCAAAGTGAAGCCTCTTTTTCTGGTGCTAGTGGGTCTTTGATGGGGAAGCCCAGAGCCTTGTGTCAGGTCTCCTTAGGTTGGAAAAGAGGACCGAGTTTCACTGATTTAATGTTAATCTGTGAATATGTTTGCAATTTAGAAGTCTGCATCTAAATTCTGTTAATCACTGGACATTTCAAATTGAATAACAAGCTGAGATGTAAGCTTGGATTGCAATTAGGAAAATGCAGGTGAGGAATGCAAATGTTGCCAAGGGTCTGTAAATGCTGGATATTTTACCCCTTCTCTTCTAGTGATTCTAGGTCCGCACATTTTGGGTTTTACACATTTTTTGTGGTCCTCGTTCCAGTCTGTGTCAGGGCTCTGTGAGGTGCTTTATTTCCAGCGTATAAACAGGTTTGGTCTGAAGATGTTACCAGATTCCAGGGACATATTGACTCAACAGTCTTAAGCCCAGTAGTTACGCAAGTATAAAATTTGGAGGTCATTAATTGAAATGAAATAATGGGAAATGAGAAAAGGAAACTCCATATTCTGCAAGAGTGGAAACCCACTTCTCTGTCTTTAAGGGAAATTGCTGCAGGGGGACATGGACTACATCACCGCTGCCTCTTGACAGGTTCACCTTGGAGAGACACAAATTAAATCCTTTCAGTTGCTGTTTTGAAGCTAAAAGTGTTTGACCAGTTCAGCCCCTGAATGGTGTTTAAGGAATAAAGAGAAAAGAGCAGGAAGTTCTAATTGGCAAATTACTCCTTGTTATTTAGTTTGGCTTCCAAGTTGGACATTCCAATAATGAGGAGCTTTGTGGGACTTGCCCTTGAGCAGAACCAGGGGGCTTTTTGTTCAATTACTATTTAATGTGAAGATATTCAAGAAACATATTGTAACATTTAAGCCATCACTTCCCATTAAACAAATATTGTTGTAAGATGATTTTTAAATTTCTCTCCATGGATGCTCTTATGATTCTGAACTGTCTAAGTGAAGTATAAATCGCAAATAAGATGTAAATGAATTTTTCTTGTTACATGGTATTTATGGGGGTGTTATTACTTATTGACAGTTCCTCAATATGTTAGTATATATGTTTACCTATTACCTAATAGTTGTCTTAACTTCTTCATTATGGTTGTTCTAATCCTGATTAGAAAAAAAAAAAAAAACCTCAAAAGATTTTTTAAAAAATAATATACGGCAAGGTGAACATTTCCTTTTGATGTTGATATTTTCATATGTTAATGAAGAATTTATTTGATTATTTAATAAGTTACAAAAGATGTTTCTGACATTAGTTTTGACTTACACACTTAAATTGGGAAAAAATGGGTTTTAATTTGCAGAATTACCTTACAGGCCAATTGGTATTACTTTAACATGGAGAGTTATTTCATATTTGGACATATATCCAAGTGGTTAACAGAAAAAGTATTTTTTTGCTTTCTATCTTGATGGTACCTCTGAACTTCAATATTTGATCTTCTCAAAAGTTATAAAAGGAATGAAATAAAGAATTAGAGTTTTGTTCAGTGAAAGGCAATTTTAAGGATAAATGGTTACGTCTACTTTTTCATTAAACTTCACAGAATGTGGCTACATAATTTAAATAAATAAAAGCTAAGATTTTAGCTGAAAACTTCTGTCTACTTTTATTGCATAGATAGGGTCATTGGATTTAGAGGAAAAAGAGACCTTTCCTTTCTTGATTATTGGAACTTTCCATATTCACTTAACAGTTTGTTATTTGGCTAAAGGATTTTATGACATCAATATTACTTGAAACAATCATGTGGTTGAAATGACTGTGAATTAATTACCAGTTTCCTTTTTACAATGAAATGTCTCACACAGGAATAATTCGTATAATGCTTTTGGAAATGCTAATGGCTCCTGGGGTACTAATCTTGCCTTGTTTCTGAATACTCACAAAATGTGTCTCCCCAAGTGAGCCATGGGCTTACCTATGTTCTGAAGTGCTACACAGAGGTGTCAGACTGGCAAATGGAATCGTTTTCCGATGAGATGGGAGTCTGGAAATTTTTTCCCAAATGTATTTTGCTTCATAATCAAAAAGAATGAAATTGCTTTTTTTTTTCCTCCTAGTAGTTTAATTTCATTAAATTGGAGCATACTTTTGAAAATAGTGATAATAATCGAGAGTGCTTCAACACTGTGACTCCTTTGAGATGCATGGGGGACAAACTTACTTCTTGATTAATGGGTTCAGCTCTTTGAATTTGATGAAAAGTTTTACTAAGCTTTACTGAATGTTTAAAATTGTGAGTATGGATATGTTTAATGTTTTCTCCTGCTTAAAACCCTTTAACTCTCGTTCCTTTACATCAATGCTCAACCCAATTCTTTAACATGGTAAATTAGCTATCCATTGCTTTTTAAGGAAATTACCCCAAAACTTAGTGGCACACATTTATTATCTCACTGTGTCTGTGGGTCAGGTGTCCAGGAGTGTGTGGCACTGACTCCTGGTCTCTTGTAAAGCTTCAGTCAAGGTGTCAAACAGGGCTACAGCCATCTCAGTTTGCAACATGGGGAGAGTTTGCTTCTAAGCTCGCTCATGTGAGCCTCTCCATAGGACTGCCTCATGGCATGGCACATGGCTTCCCCTAGAATGAGAGATTGATGACCGATCCAGAAGGAGAGGGAACACCCGAGACAGAAAGAGGCCACAGTCTTTTTATAACCTAATCGCAGAACAAACAGCCCATCACTTTTGCTGTATATTCTTCGTTAGAAGTGGGGCAATAATTCAGCCCCTACTCCAGGGCTGAAGGCTATACAAGTAGGGTATCTTTGTGGCCTTCTCAGAGGCTGCCTACCACATGCAGTTTCCATCGTCTGGACCCAAACTACCCAGCTCTCCAGCTTCATGCTTTGCCAGGTTTCCACTCATGCTAGACTCCAGCCAAATCAAACTTCTTTCAGTTCCTGAAATGCTCTACTCTTTCTCTTGCCTCCAGAATTCTCCCCTTCACTTGGCTAACTCACATGTGTCCCATAAATTTCAGCTTCACTATCACTTCCGTGGGAAGCATTTTCTATTCTTTCTCATGTCCCCAAATTAGAGTAAAAACTCTTGCTTATTCCACAATTTTAGATGTATCAGACTTTAAGATTATTGCTTTTTAAATTGTGTGCCTTTTCTGCCAGTTGCAAGCTGTATCCTTAACATGAGGGCTTCTCCTAATGCAATACTAGACATTTACTAATTGTTGAATGAGTGGCTAAATGAATATCAATATACATAAGATGCGGTCAGTATGATCAAAAGCTTATGGTCTGATACAAAAGGATCTATCAGAGAGCCACTACATGTAACTGCCTCAGAATACATTTTGTTGAACCAGGTCTCAGATTTGTTACTTTGGGGAAAAAAGGCAAGATTTCTGTTTTTGTTTGTTTGTTTTGTTTTTAATTTTTTAAAATATTTATTTATTTTTGAGAGAGACAGAGACAGAATGCAAGTGGGTTAGGGGCAGAGAGAGAGGGAGGCACAGAATCCGAAACAGGCTCCAGGCTCTGAGCTGTCAGCACAGAGCCTGACGCGGGGCTTGAACTCACAAACCGCAAGATCATGACCTGAGCCAAAGTCGGACGTTTAACTGACTGAGCCACCCAGGTGCCCCTATTTTTATTTTTTATTTTTTTTTTGTTTTTAATTTTAGTTCCACCTTAGTTAACATACAGTGTTATATTAGTTTAAGGTGTACAGTATAGGGATTCAGCAATCCTATACATTACTCAGTACTTATGATAAATGTACTCTTAATTCTCTTCACCGGTTTCACTCATTCCCCACCCATCTCTCCTCTGGTAACCACCATTTTGTTCTCTATAGTTAAGAGACTGATTCTTGGTTTCTTTTTTTCTTTGTTCATTTATTTGGTTTCTTAAATTCCACATATGAGTGAAATCATATGGTACTTGTCTTTCTTTGACTGACTTGTTTCACTTAGCATTGTACTCTCTAGATCCATCCATGTCCATGCAAATGGCAAGATTTCATTCTCTTTTATGACTGAGTAATGTTCTATTGTATATATATATACCACATCTTTTTATCCATTCATCTATCGATGGACACTTGGACTGCTTCTGTAATTGGCTATTGTACATAAGAAATGCAATAAACATAAGGGTGCGTATATCATTTTGAATTAGTATGTTCATATTCTTTGGATAAATACCTAGTAGTGGAGTTACTGGATCATATGGTATTTCTATTTTTAATTTTTTGTGGGAATTTTATACTGGTTTCCACAGTGGTTGCACCAGTTTGCATTCCCACCAAGAGTGCACAAAGATTCCTCTTTTTCAACATCCTTGTTAACCCTTGTTGTTTCTTATGTTTTTTATTTTAGCCATTCTAAAAGGTGTGAGATGATATCTCATTGTGGTTTTGATTTACATTTCCCTGATGATGAGTGATGTTGAGCATCTTTTCATGTGTCTTTTGGTCATCTGTGTCTTCTTTAGAGAAATGGCCATTCATGTCTTCTGCCCATTTTTAATTGGATTGTTTGCTGGGTTTTTTTTTTTTGTTGTTGTTGTTGTTGTTTTTGTTTTTTGGTGTTGAGTTATATAAGTTCTTTATATATATTGGATGCTCACCTTTTATCAGATGTCATTTTATAAATATCTTCTCTCATTCAGGAAGCTGTCTTTTAGTTTGGTTGATGGTTTTCTTTGCTGTGCAAAAGCTTTTTAGTTTGATGTAGTCACAAAAGTTTATTTTTGCTTTTATTTCCCTTTCCTCTGAGGCATATCTAGAAAAACATTGCTAAGGCTGATGTCCAAGAGATTACTGCCTGTGTTTGTTTTTAGGAGGTTTAGGTTTAGGTTTCACATTTAGATCTTTGATCCATTTTGAGTTTATTTTTGTGTACCACGTAAGAAAGTAGTCCAGTTTCATTCTTTTGCATGTAGCTGTTTTGTTTTCCCAACCCCATTTGTTGAAGAGACTGTCTTTTCTCCATTGTGTATTCTTGCCTTCTTCATTGTAGATTAATTGAACATATCTGCATGAGTTTATTTCTAGTCTCCCTATTCTGTTTCATTGATCTATGTGTCTGTTTTTGTGCAAGTACCATAGTGTTTTGATTAGTACAGCTTTGTAGTATATCTTGAAATCTGGGATTGTGATACCCCTGGCTTTGCTCTCTTTTCTCAAGATTGCTTTGGCTTTTCAGGGTCTTTTGTGGTTTCATTCAAATTTAAGGATTATTTGTTCTAGTTCTGTAAAAAATGTTGTTGGTATTTTGATAGGGATGGCACTGAATTTGTAGATTGCTTTGGGTAGAATGGATATTTTAACAATGTTAATTATTCCGATCCATGAGCATGGTCAATCTTTTGACTTGAGAAGAGCAAATTCTTTTTAGTGAGTAAACACAATGAAGCAGTGCAACAAGGGCAAATTAATCAGGGGGACTGTTCATTTCCGCATTTCCTACATACTCCTCAATTCGATGTAACCTATCTTCTACATCCATGTCTTCATGGGATTTCTTCTGGCAAAACTATCCAATACCAGCTTACTGCTAACAGCTGGGAGATCCAGGTGCTTATGTAATTGAAATTTTCTACTGCATTTCACTCCTGACCATCACCTCTTTTGTTTCTTTTACGTTTTTTAAAGTTTATGTATTTATTTTGAGAGAGAGCAAGTGAGGGAGGGGCAGAGAGAGAGGGAGACAGAATCCCAAGCAGTCTCTGCAGTACCAGTGCAGAGCCTGATGCAGGCTCAAACCCATGAAACTGTGATATCATGACCAAAGCTGAAACCAAGAGTCGGACGTTTAACAGACTGAGCCACCCAGGTGCCCTGTCACCTTTTTTTTTGAAACTCTCCTTTCAAAGGGTTTCAAGATACCACTCTCTTGCTGGTGGTTCCCCATCTCCTACTCTTCTACTCCTTCAGATTTTTTTTTTAAATTTCTTCTCAGCTGTCTTCTTGAGCTTCTTTTCTTGGTCTACAAGAGATTTTCTTTTACTTGCATTTTATCTACCATCTGTGTTCTGATCACTTCACATCTCCAGCTCACGCTTCTCCAAGTGTCGGGCTTTTATTTTCAACTTCTGTTGACTTTCCCACCTAGATGTTCTACAAGCATCTCAAACTCTAAACTTGCTTCTTTTCTGTACCTTCTTGCTCATCTCAGTTGATGGTTCTATCATCCATCCAGTTCATGCAATGATTCTAGATTCCTTCTTTTCCATCATCCATTCCTTTATGCAATTATTTGATTATTAAGTCTAGGTAATCTTACCTTCTAAATATGTGGTTCTCAACCTTCTTCTTCCCCAGACACCTGGAACTATGATACAATTATAGATGTCATTAATAATAGGTCACGATGTTAGTGATTCTCATTGAAGAAGGGGAGTGCACTTCTTTGGGAAAATCCTTAGAGGTGGTGAAGGGGTCAGGCCTCTACATGGTTTTAAGAGATTCCTGAGATTGACAATTGCTGCCCAAAGCATTGTGGGAATATGATTCTCTTTTGCTTGCAGATGTTACTGTGTTAGTTCAAGTCTTTATCAATTCTCTACCTGACATCTGGAACACTGTTTCATCTCCAGTCTAATCTATCTTTTACATAATTGCAAGAGTCATTATCTAATATAAAAACCTATCATCTCCTACTTAACACTTTTAAAAGCTCCCCATTACCCATAAGAAAACAAAAACAAGTTCTATGATCTGGCCTCTGTCTCCCTTTCCAATTCTCTGCCTTTCATGTAATCCACAGCCATGTGGAATTTGTCATTTCTGAGCATCACATTCTTTTTCTCATCTTTGTCTGAGGTGTTTCTTCCTTTGTTCTTTATTTGCTTAACAGTTGATCATATTTAATACTTTCTTACAAAAAAATATTTCATGCCCCCATCCCTTTCCCTGTCCCCACAGTCCCCCTAAGATATATTCAATGTGTGCACATAGAATTTTGTGAAAGTGAAAATCATTGCATTTGCCATAGTTCACTATTATCATCTGTTTTTTATTTTCATTCCTTTCATGTAATGAATGAGAGTTTTTTGAGGTTGAAGACCATGTCTTACTCGTCTTTATCTCTGATGTCTAAATAGTATCTCTATATGTTCATTACTGTTTATTGAAGGAAGGGGTGGATTAATAGATTTAAACAGTTTATGCATTCCTTCACTTAAAATATCCATGTAAATATTGTGTTCCTGCAGTGTGTTAACCACCATTCTGCACATTGAATAGTACAGTAATACATTTTAAAAATGGTAATAAATTCCTACCCCCATAGATCTTACATTAATTTGTTAATACAGGTTAATATAATAGCCATTGATAGTTACATGAACATTTTTGATAAGGGGATTTCCTGATAAACATTGAACAAGCTGGACACTTTATTAGTGAATAATTGAATCACTGCTAATTATTTTCTTAATTCGTACTATGGATATTTCTTCATTTTTTCATGGCCAAGTACATATTAGGTGGGGTTGTAAAAAAATGTAAGTTGTAATAGTAAATATTAGACAGCATTGGACAATAGTGAAAAGTAATATTAAAATAGGATCTAGTGTTTCAGTTAAATTTTTACTACTGTTGCATTGCAGCAGCAAACATTCCGTTAATGTCATATATCTACAAAATGTATTATTTCTTCAGGAGTTGCACAAACGAAATTGTGAAATTCATTTCCTTACAGATATTTCATGCTAAATATCATGTTAAGAAAGAGAAGAATTCAAAAAAAAAAAAAAAAGGAAACAAAAGAAAGAAAGAAAAAGAAGAATTCTATCTTACCTTTGAAACTAGGAACGTAGAATAAACCTGTTTGTTGATAGGCCCATAGCTCCAGTCTAGTGGTAGTAGACCCTGTTCTAATTAATGTTGTAAATGGACTCCATGTTTAAAGTTGTCTTTCTAAACAATGAATATAGTCACTTTCAAGAGGAAAAACTCAGATCCAAAAATCAAGTATTTTATTAGGAAAAATGTAAATGAATATGTAAAACTATACTATTTTTGTGCCATACTATATCACCATGAATTAATTCTCATAACTAAATACTGTTATGCGGTATTTGCAAGTGGAAAAATAAAAACAGAGTATATTTATGTAGTGTAATGTCAGACTCTGGAAGGTTTAAAGAATTATATTATTAAAAGAAGCTTTGAAAATTATCTTTTCCATTCTTATATCTCCTAAAAATGAACAAAATTGTATCATTAATTCTTTATTTTCAGAAGATAATGCATAACCCAGTGTTATCAAAACCTTTGATTTTGATTCCAGCGTATCAAAACCTTTATTTGGGTTTAATTGGTTTTCCTAATAGCTAATTGAAATTCCTCCTTTTACTTTAAAAAATAGATTCTGTGACTAAATCAATGTTGTGATATAATTTATTTAAAATGTGGTTGTTGAATCAACTTACTAAACAACTTTTGATATTTAAATTAAAATATCTTTATATATTGTCAATAGTAAAAGTGGGTAAAAGCAAATCTGAGATAAGACCCTTATTTCATATTTCCTAATTATAACCAATCTGACAGTATTTGGTTCCAAGACAAGTTCTTGAAAGGGTACTGGAAATAGCATTTTTCTTGAGAATCTGGAAAGAGATTACGTGTGTGTGTGTCTGTATTATACATATATGATTATATATATATACACACACACATATGTGCATGTATATATGTATATATATGCATATATATGTGTGTGTGTACACACACATACACACACACATATGACTCTATTTAAAGTCTAATGGCTTTCCCTCTCTGAGATGCTTGAGTGAGCACCAGACACTCTCTCTGTGACATTGTTTATTGATGCATTTGTGACTAACCATCCCGCTACAGAGACCTGTTCTTTTTTCTTTTTCAAATCTAATATTTAAAATTTTAAACTTAATTTTAATCACTGGCACTTTTCAGCACCAGGAGTCTCCATATTTAGTTCTGATGAACTTCATTAGCAACCTTTATCTCTATCAAAGGGTAGAGTTCCTTCCTATCTGACTCCATGGTAGCCTGGCAGCTAGGGGAGAACTGGAGGCATCACTGTCTCTCTGTCTTCCATTAAATGGTGTCATTGGCAAGTGTACTGACGTTGTCCAGCAGTGGCACATGCTTCCCATCTGGCGCTGCAGGGTGTCTGGCCATGTACTGTCACTATCCATGTGCATTGGGCTGAGTTCCTGGTAGGGGTGGAAGCGAAGGAAGTCTGCTTTCTGTGATGGATTTGGCTTGGTAGGTGCTGCCCTGCCTTTCCATGTGCACCCTACTCTGTCTCTTCTGTATTCAGGTTACGTCTAGATAATGATGTATAAGAGGAAAGATTTTATTGCCCTGGCTGGCAGTATCTTGATAACATATCTTTCATTTTCCTGTACCATACTCATGGACTCCTTTCATCTTTTTTCTTTGTATATTTTTATTGAATATCTGTAAAATATGTGGTATAAAAACCAAAACATGTACCTTACCAAAGATAATCTGATGAACTCAGGCAGTGAATATAGAAGTGTATTTAAAACTTTATTTATGGGGCGCCTGGGTGGCGCAGTCGGTTAAGCGTCCGACTTCAGCCAGGTCACGATCTCATCTCGCGGTCCGTGAGTTCGAGCCCCACGTCAGGCTCTGGGCTGATGGCTCAGAGCCTGGAACCTGTTTCCGATTCTGTGTCTCCCTCTCTCTCTGCCCCTCCCCCGTTCATGCTCTGTCTCTCTCTGTCCCAAAAATAAATAAAAAACGTTGAAAAAAAATTTTAAATAAAACTTTATTTATAATAATATATTTTTTTAATGTTTATTTATTCTTGAGAGAGGGTAGGCAGAGGGCAGAGAGAGAGGAAGACACAGAATCTGAAGCAGGCTCCAGGCTCTGAGCTGTCAGCACAGAGCCCGACAGAGGGCTCAGATTCATGGAACTGTGAGATAGATCATAACCTGAACCAAATTTGTATGCTTAACGGACTGAGCCACCCAGCTGCCCCGTATTTAGAATAATCTTATTTTCAATCATCTTTTACATTTCAGCGACTTCATTATTTAGAGTAGCGCTGTCCAATGGAAACGCAATGTTAAGCACATATGCAATTTAAAATTTTCTCTTTTTATTGTTTACTGTTTTATTATTATTACTGTTATTTTTTTTGGTAGTTTCAAGTTTTTATTTAAATTCCAGTTAGTTAACATACAGTGTAATATTAGTTTCAGGTGTAGAATTTAGTGATATATTACATACAACACCCAGTGCTCATCACAAGTGCAATTTAAAATTTTCTAATAGCTTCAGTTAAAAAAAGTAAAAAGAAACAGGTGAAATTTCTTTTAATAATAGATTTTATTTAATTCACATGTCTAACATATTCTTTTCAACAATCAAGAAAAACGTTGCTAATGAGAGTTTTTCATTCTCTCAAACTAAGTCTTCAAAAATGGTACAGCCACTCTTCTGTATCTCTCTCTCGTTTTTTAGGTATAGGTGACACCCAATGTTACATTAGTTTCAGGTGTAAAACATAATGATTTTATATGTCCTCTTAAGAGCTTGTCATATAGGTTAAATGTGATTGTCTAAGCAGATCGTATTGCCAAATAATTTGAAATAAAATTGTTAGAAATATGAACTTTCATTCACTACCATTATGTTGAAACTCATTCCTGGTAGATATTGTGCCTTGAGATTATATTAAGTAATGATGGTATGAAACTGTTATGATTAGCAAGATAATTAAAATTATTTTTATTTCTTTTTTATATCATTCCTTAAATATAACTTTTTATTACAAAATTGCAAATTTCATAATTGCAAAATTACAAATGAATGGTTCAGTAATACATAACTTGTAAATATATATTATAAGTGCAGGCTCAAAATGGAAAGGATGCATGATCAAAAATGTTTGATGACCACTGGCATACAGGATAAAGGTTAAATATTTCAGATTAGTTTTTAAAGTTATTTTTCTTTGCCCGTATATTAACCCCATTGAAGCCACCAATATTTCCCTCCATGGGCCTTTTTTCTTTTTTTTAAATGTTTATTTTCAAGGGACAGAGAGAGAGACAGAGCATGTGCAGGGGAGGGGCAGAGAGAGAGAGAGAGAGAGAGAGAGAGAGAGAGAGACAGAATCTGAAGAGGCTCCAGGTTCTGAGCTGTCAGCATGGAGTCCTGACACGGGGCTCAAACTCAGGAGCAGTGAGGTCATGACCTGAGCCAAAGTCAGACAGACTGAGCCACCCAGGAGCTCCCTGCCCATGGGTCTTTTAAATTAAGTCCTCCAATGAATGCCAGATTTTCCTTCATGTTTGCTTGAATCTGACATACTAATTTCTCATGTCTATAACTTTGCTCAAGCTTATTTTCATGTTTGCTTCTCTCCATCATTTCAGTTATAGAAATAATGTTCATTGTGTAGCATTCAACACAATTTTCACCTCCTGGGTATCATACCTGAATGATCACTCCATCTTATATTTCTGTCTTTCTAGCCTGAGTTCTTACTTTTCTGTGCCATATATTTTGACATCTATTTATGCACTTGTATTATTATTTATCTTTACTATTATTATTACTATTATTTTTAGTGTATGCTCTGTTTTCTCAACTAAATATTAAATATCTGGAAAACAGGGTCTTCCTGTGTATTTTGTGTGACCTTTAGTGCCTATTATAGTATAGGGAACTACAAAATATTATATAAATAAATACTAGTCGAAACTGAATTAAGATTTAAATATTCCTGGTTTTTCACTTTAATTGTCCTCATCAGTAGCACCTATCTTAGTCTCTATAGTTTTGTTGGATTTTATTGATTGATGTGTATATGTGTTTTGTGGAAAGATGGATCTAATTAACAATTAATTGCTTGAATTTTCTGTTATCTCAGAACTCCACAGTTCTTTTATCCTTTTTTAAAATTTTCAAAAAATTTTTATTTATTTTTGAGAGAGAGAGAGAGAGAGAGAGACAGAGCATGAGCAGGGGAGGGATAGAGACAGAGAGGGAGACACAGAATCTGAAACAGGCTCCAGTCTCTGAGCTGACAGCACAGAGCCCAAAGCAGGGCTCCAACTCAGGAACAGCGAGATCAAGACCTAGGCCGAAGTCGGACTCTTACCTAACTGAGCTACCCAGGCGCTCCCACAGTTCTTTTATTCTTAAACAACTTTGTCTTTGCAAGAGAGAGGGACAAATTATAGTTTCCCTGAAGGGCTTAATACACTTGGCCAAGTCTATATAATCTCTCATAACTTGTTATTTCAGTATGACAATTCAGCAGGAATGGAAATACAATGTGGTTTAGTAGCAGAAAAGCCGTCACATTGTGTAGGTGAAAAGATAGCATTTGACATCTGTCAAAGGAATGGTACCAATTTCATAAATCAAAACCCAGCTTGGCCCAGGCTCCAGTGTCATCACATCATACAATCACCATTTAACTCAAATTTTGCCTGTGTTAATCATAAATTGTCCTCTCTGAACACTGTTGTATTATCTTTCTAGAACATTTATATTTTTTTGGTTTTGAAGAAAATGAGAAGTTATTTTATATGTTACATTTGCAAATTGCAATTGGGATTTGAGTGAAAAATTACAGAAAAGTTATAGAAATTGTTTGATACACTAAGATACAACTAAATAGAGGGGATGGGGAGTTATTGTTTAATGGGTACAGAGTTTCAGTTTTGCAAAATGAAAAGAGTTCTGGAAATGGATGATGGTGATGTTTACACAAACATGTGAATGTATTTAATACAACTGAACTGTATGCTTCAAAAATGGTTAAGATGGTAAGATTTAGGTTATGTGTATTTGACCATAATTAAAAACAAAACAAGACAAGGGAAAAATAAGAGCATAACTAAATAAAAATATGCTTTATTTCATTTATTCCCAAACTTAGTTGTACATCAGAATCACCTGAAGAACTTTCATAAGATGTACATCTCCAGCTCCCTTGGACCTATTGAATCATACTTTTCAGCCTTGGAATCTGAGTTTTATGATCTCCCCAGTTTGGAAATCCTCTGGTCCCCCTGCTCCCAGTTTTACACATTGTTATAGCACATGATTCTTACCATGATTTTACAAGCTGTAAAAGGAATACTGGTCTTGGGCAGACAAGCCAGAAGGGACCTTGGATGTAAGCTTCTTTGATTCTATCTTCTTCAAAGGACACTTGGGTGATTGGACAGCAGACAGTCCTCTGAAATCACCATTGTAAGGTTTATTCAGTGAACCTGCCATGGGCCCTTGTTTTAGTCTAACATGAGCATGGTCATTGACCTACTTTAGGATGCCCAGTAAGATAATAGCCTCATCATGAACAGTTCCCAGGACTAGCTTAACTCTCAAGCTAAGGTGATGTTCCTTGGCCAAAGCTAAGGACTTAACTGTAGGTATTCAAGTGTGTTTTGGGCACAAAAAAGCCAAACATCCTTTGTCCTAGAGCTGACTGCAATGCTAAGTCCTCACCATGATTTATTGGCAGAGCTATTCCTTGGTGAATTAAGGACTCATTTGCTAAAATAGAATATAGCATATCTCCTAGAGAGCAGAGTAGGCATTTCAGAGAATAATTTTGTCATTTTTCATCATTTTTGACAACTTCAATTCTATATTGGTTTTTTTAACATAAAGTTTAAAATCACTCAACGCATAAGGTATGAGTGTTGCCATACCTACTGTTTTGTTTACACAAGTGTTTGGGAATTGTGTTTAAGTTTATGGTGCATGCAGACAGGATCAATATACACTGTTCCCCACTTACATGCTCATTATGGCCACCATGCTATCATCACATTCAATAATATTTTTTGCTAACTAGATCCATGTTGTGCATAGATACATGACGTAAAACTATAAAATCTCAAATAAATGGAACTAGTATTTACTGTTTACTATAAGTACCGAGTGATGTTTAGTCCACTACTCCTCATACCAGCCTTCCAAGATTGGTTTTACTGTCCTATTTTTTTTCCCTTTTACTGATGAGGAATTTAAGGCTCAGAGAGTAACTTATCTGAGGTCACCCAACCAGTAAATGATGGAGCTATGTTTATATGCCACACATGTCTGAATCCAAAATTAATGATTTTTCTCCTTTAGCATACTGTTTCAACTAGAATTTACTTATGCATCAATAAATAATCCTCTCCTTGAGTTTGGAAAAAATACTGGACCAAATTGTGGCAAACAATGCTGAGGCTTCATTATGCTTCATAAATGTTTGATTTGAGCAGCACGTACTAAGGAATGAAGGCATGGTCCTGATACTCAAATATATCAAAGCACATTTTATGGCTAGGAAATAGTATGCTCTACCAGTGTAATGTTCTGCCTGATCATGAGTGATTCTTATTCAGTATTTTCAAGATTTTCATCTCCTTTTCCATTTCTGTTACTGCTCTCATTTCATTCTTTAATGAATGATAAAATGAGCTAGGAAAGTGAGAATGCGAAAGGGAAGGGAAGAGAGAAGTATCTTGTGAGGTAGTGTCCCATAGCTTTTAAAATGAAAGTTATCAGGTCATCTTATCTAATATTTGGAATAAATGCAATAGACATTGTGTTAGACTGTAATATATGGATGGTACAGTTTAGTTTCTTTTGTCCTTAAAACAAGAAGAGCTGGTACACTTTAGAACATTATCAAAATACGCATTGGTTTGAGTTTATACTACATTCTAACATCATTATTGTGTTTTGTTTGTATTGTCAGTACAGGACATGGTGATATGGTAATGAAATATTCTTGAATTCTTTTCTCAAATCAGAGCAGACCAAGTTAGGAAACGTTGTTTTACCTTCTTGTTTTTCCAGGAATGAATTTCAGATGTTGAATCTCATTGCTTGCAATATATTCTGGTTCCTTGAAAGTCTTTACAGTATGGTAAATTTTAAAGAAGGTGTATATAAAATGAAATAAACTGGCCTCTAAAGATGCAATTTGTCTTGTTTCAGAAGGAATGTCAACGTTTGTGGAGAAAGTATGTTTTCCATTTGGATGCTTTACTTGTTTGCCACAAGACTTATGAAAAAAATTTTGGATCTTTTTATACCTTTTTTTCATTTCAATTAGCAAAATAATGAAATTCCCACATACTTACGTTTTCCCTAAAAACAAATGCTACTGCATAACAAAGCACATAGGAAATAATTATAGAGCTCAGTGAATGAGGACAAACTTGTGTTGGAATATGAATTGGAGTCATTATGTGCATCTTGTTCCATCTTTTTGTTTCCTTCAAGGAGGAACCATTAATATGCAGTATTTTTGAAGTCATAAAATATTGCTTATGAGTAATCTTACCAGAAAAATGGCAAACGTTTTTATTTGGTTTGAAATCACATATGATGACTCATTCTTTCTAAATTTATATCTACTATCAGTTGCAATTTTCATCTTATCAGCATTCTGGGGCTTCGAAAAAGGGGCAACTGTCACCTCCTTCCTACCAGAGTCGCTCCATCTCCGTTTTACTTTTTAATGGAGACAGATTAATGATTCCAATGATGGCTGAAAATCGATAAGGATTACAACAATAGTAATGATGCTGAATTATCTTTACTAACAACTGCTAGCCTTCTTAGACAATGATCGTAGGCACAAAAACTTTAGGATTAATAATTTCATAGAAAAATGAAGTGAAAAATGGACAGTTTTATACTCCAGAAATACTTCGTTTAAGAAGATGTACTGAACTTGCCTATTTTAGTCTCAATTTTTGAAGATGCACTCAGGGCAGCTTTAGATTGAGTATGAAAATATACCCATTGAGAGAAATTGAGTGTTCAGATAAACAAATAAGCTGCTCCAAGTTTTCAGGACACTCAGCCAAGAATCAAGCACAGTTTAATGTATTCATTAAGAAATTCCCAGTTACAGTAAAAAGGGGGAATAAAAATAATACTTTTATCTCTTGCTATGTTTTTCTATCCAAAAATGATAACAAATTAGTAGAACTGGATGGGGTGCCTAGGTGACTCAGTCACTTAAGCTTTTAAATCTAGATTTCGGTTCAGGTCATGATCTCATGGTTTGTGAGTTCGAGCCCTGCATTGGGCTCCATGGTGGTAGTGTGGAGTCTGCTTGGGATTCTCTCTGTCTCTCTCTCTCTTTCTCTCTCTCAAAGTAAATAAATAAACTTTAGGGGCATCTAGGTGGCTCAGTCGGTTGAGCGTCTGACTTCAGCTCAGGTCATGATCTTGGGGTTCGTGAGTTCAAGCCCCACATCCAGCTCGTTGCTGTCAGCCTGTCAGCACAGAGCCCACTTGGGATCCTCTGTCCTCCTCTCTCTGCCCCACCCCACACTTGTGCTTTCCCCCAAATAAATAAATATTAAAAAAAATAAATAAGCTTAAAAAAATTAGCATAACTGGATTATTTGGCTATGTAAGTCTGTGTTTTGCTTCTTTGATGTTAGGTAGAAAGGTAGAAATCTTTCTCTAGGAATTAGGAGAATTCAAGTTCACATAGACCATTTTGCATTTATTGTTGGTAATTGCTGTGGAAGGAAAATCTAATTATTTTTCAACTGTTAACATACCTTTTTTTAAAAAAAAGATATGGTTATTCATTCTCCACTGGCAATAAAAGATTAGACTCTGGAAGGAAAATAAAGAAAACATTTCAATTTTTTTGCCTTTCTTTGTGAGCTCATATTCTCTCATGTGATATTTTCTCTCAAAAAATATCTTTTAGGACAGAAGATAAAATAAAAAGTTTGTATATAATTAAGGAGAAGTTGTAGTCAGAATGGAAAATTTCACAAAATCATATATTTTAAACTTTTATTTTAGAAGATGACCATACCTAATAATTTGTAGTCTTCACTGAGTACTTTGCCCACATAATTATATGGTATAATTTAACAGTACATTTTAGGATATTAATTAAAACCTTCAATTTAAGTCAGGATGAAATGCTGAGAAATATATGAGGGGGGTAGCAGCTGAGTAGCAATCTTACTACATAAAATTAAACATTGATTAAATAGAGAGCAGAGATCATAAACCATACCATCTTGCACAAAGTAAAATGCTGATTTGATATGTTTTAAAGCCAATATCAATGCCTGAAACAGCATGATAAAAATGATCATAGAAAGTAGTGAATTCCCTCTTGTGTTTCTAGTTTTGCATTTTGTGAATTTCTTTTGTTTTCTTCTTTTTTCCCTTCTCTTCCCTTCTCTTCCCTTCCCTTTCTTTTCTTCTTTTCTTTTTTCTTTTCTTTTCTTTGCTCTTTTTCTCTTTTTTTTCCTTTCTTTTCCTTTCCTTTTATTTCCTTTTCTCTTTTCTTTTCTTTTCTTTTTTTTCTTTTCTTCTCTTTCTCTCTCCCCCTTGCCCTTCATGAATCTTTTAATGTAAAGTCATCAGTATAAAATCTGGTACTGGGGAGAATGGGTTAAAGTAGCATGTAGATTTTATATATCTATCCCACAATTTGTATAAACTTGCCTTTCTGTTTACTTGCATTTGTGTGTCAGAGGCAGCGAGCAAGTATCATGAGATACAGGGTTTTCAAGATGAAGGAGAAATCCTAGGGAGGCAGAAGTAATCCTTGATGGTTTTAGGGCCCAGGCCCTTGTCCAAGAACAACAGCTGGCCCCATCAAGTACCTTAAAATAATTATATCATGGTTCTTTACACAAATGTGGAAATAATTTCAGTTTTTCAATTCCAATATCATCAATAGAATTTTTTTCTTTGTAATTATGAAATGCCTTATTTCTTAATCTTTGGCCCTTAAATAAACATATTACTGCATGCACATATTGTTAGGGAGAAGTTTGATATACTTTACTTTTGTATTTCCATGTACTTATTACTTTACCTAAGCCCTATTTTTGTAACAATTTAAATTCATTTTAAATTCATTCACTTGAATGAATAATTATTTATTCATTCAATAAACATTATTAATATGGGTTAGGAACTTATTTCTTGGTTTAATATGGATCAGATTGTGAAAATAATGAAAAATAAGTTTTCATTTAGGAAGACAGAGTTAATAGAATGATATAATTTTGCCTTATTAAGCAAAGATCTCTAGATTTAAATTTATAGCAAAAAGTCTATGATTTGGGGCCCTAAATCTGATACTACTAATATTGGAGCCTTATTTTTCTAGCTACTATTCATTTTTGGACGAGGGAGGACATCCTTATTAAAGTTCTTATTAACAGAGAAAAGTTGGCTAAACGCTTTGCACGTCACTCATCATACTCTTCTCCACACTTGAAAGGTACCAAATAAATATGATTGGGATCTTTGGGAGGAAATTTCACAACTCTTTTTTTTTTTTTTTTTTAATGTTTATTTTTGAGAGAGAGAGAGAGACAGAAAGACAGAATGTGAGTGGAGGAGGGGCAAAGATAGAGGGAGACAGAATCCGAAGCAGGCTCCAGGCTCTGAGCTGTCAGCACAGAGCCCGACGCCGGGCTCGAACTCACAAACAAGATCATGACCTGAGCCAAAGTCGGACGCTTAACCAACTGAGCCACCCGGGTGCCCCTCACAACTCTTAAATAGTGGGCTTAATTATAAGAATAGTTGATTCTTTTTGCATAGGCTTAGAGAGTCTGCAGTGGTTAAATTTTAGTTTCTTTTATTAAAGAAGCCAATTGCAGATTGCATCGCCTGTGCATGATGAACATGAGTAGACACAAAAGCACATGGTGACGTCTATTAGAAATCTTTGCAGTCCTTTTGCTTTTCCACTCTACATTCTTTCCTTGGAATTGCCTTATGTTTGAGAGTTGTCAAAGTAGTTGTATAATTCAAGAAGTATATTTCTCCATGTTCATAGTTCACATACTGTTCCTGGAAAGTCATTGCTCAGTAGATTTAGTATCAAATATACTTCTTGGTATATGTAAAAACCATACATATATTTCTTTTCATTTTCATATCCTTGATACACTCACAGCCTCAAGTATTTCTCAGTTAGAATTATAAATACTTTCCCTTAGAAAGTTCATTGGGAATTCTTCACTTCAGTCCTATAATCAAAATTACTATAGGTTCTAACTTCCATATTACAATGTTTAAAATTTTTTTTATGTTATTCATTTTTGAAAGACAGAGCACAAGCAGGGGTGGGGTAGAGAGAGAGGGGGACACAGAATCTGAAGCAGACTCCAGGCTCTGAGCTGTCAGCACAGCTGACACGAACTGCGAGATCATGACCTGAGCTGAAGTTGGACACTCAACCAACTGAGCCACCCAGGTGCCCCTATATTACAATGTTTAAGAAATGTCTTCCTTTCCTTATTCCCATAGCATCTTGAGCACATTTCAGATTCTGTCTACCTTTGCTGCTGAATTTATGTTTTTTTTTTTTTTTTCAGTTGACAACTTGATTTTTTTTGCTGGTTGACAGCAAAATTGAGTGGAAAATACCGAGGTTTCTCATATATACCCCTGTTCACTCTTCCATCACCCCCCCTACACACAATTTCCCCCACTATGGACATCCTGCACCAGAGTGGTACATTTGGTGCAATTGATGGACCTATGTTGACATATTATTATCACTCAAAGTCCATCGTTGATGTTAGGATTCACAACACTCTTGGGGTTGTGCATTTTATGGGTTCTGACAAGTATATATTGGCATGTGTTCACCATTGTCATATCACACAGAATAGTTACATTGCCCTAAAAATTTCTCTGTATTCTGCCTATTCCCTGTATTCATCCATCCATCCCTGCTAAATCCTGGAAATCACTATTTTTTTCACTTTCTCCATAGTTTTGCCTTTTCCCAAATGTCATATAGTTGGGATCATATAATATGTAGTCTTTTCAGATTGGCTTCTTTTACTTAGTATGCATTTAAGGTTTCTCCAAGTCTTTTCTGGGCTTGACAAATTTCTTTTTAGCTCTGAATAATATTCTGCTGTCTGGATGTGTCACAGTTTTCCATTCACCTACTGAAGGATGACACCTTGGATGTTTCCAAGTTTTGACAATTATGAACATAGCATCTATAAACATCTGTGTGCAGGTTTTTGTGTGGATCACCTTTATTTCAGTAAACACCGAGGAGTGGGATTGCTGGATCACAGGGAAAGAGTACCTTTAGTTTTGTAAGAAACTGCAAAACTTTATTCCAAAGTGGCTGTACCATTTTGCATTCCCATCAGCACTGAATGAGAGTTCCTGTTGCTCCACATCCTTGTCAGCATTTAGTGTTGTTGGTGTTGTGACTTTCTAATAGGTACTATAGTAGTATCTTGCTGTTTTAATTTGCAATTGCCAATGGACATATAATTTCATATGCTTGCTGACCATCTGTATATCATTGGTAAGTTGTCTGTTCAGGTCTTTGGCTCATTTTTAAATTGTATTGTTCATTTTCTTATTGCTGGTTTTAAGACTTCTTTGTGTATTTTGTATAATAGCCCTTTATCAGATCTCTTTTGCAAATGTCTTCTCACAATCCGTAACTTCCTTCTTATTCTTTTGATGTTGTCTTTTGCTGGATGGGGTTTTTAATTTTAATGAAGTGTAGCTTATCAACTATGTCTTTCATGGATTGTGCCTTTGGTGTTATATCTAAAAAGTCATTACCATACCTAAGGCCATTTAGGTTTTCTCCCATGTTATCTTCTAGGAGTTTTATAGTTTTGCTTTTTACATTTAAGTATGTGATCCATTTTGAATGAATTTTAATGAAAGGTGTAGAGTCTGAGTTTAGATTCTCTCCCTCTCTCTCTCTTTTTTTTTTTTTTTGGTTGCTTGTGGATGTCCAGTTCTTTCTGCACCATTTGTTGAAAGACTACTTTGTTCCATTGGATTGCCTTTGCTCCTTTGTCAAAGATCAGTTGACTGTTTATGTGTGGGTTTATTTCTAGGTTCTTTATTCTGCTCCATTGATCTATTTGTCTTTTCTCTCATCAATATCAAACTGCATTGATTACTGTTGCCTTATAGTAAGTTTTGAGGTTGGGTAGTATCAATTCATCAGCTTAATTTTTAATCTATAATTTTTTAATTAAATTTTTTTTTAACATTTATTTATTTTTGAGAGAGAGAGACAGAGTGTGAGCAGGGGAGGGGCGGAGAGAGGGGGAGACATAGAATCCAATGTAGGCTCTAGGCTCTGAGCTGTCAGCACAGAGCCCAATGTGGGGCTGAAACTCAGGAACCATGAGATCATGACCTGAGCTGAAGTCAGACGCTTAACCACTGAACCACCCGGGTGCCCCTAATTTTTAAATTGTTAATATGGAGTTCACTATTTTGGGTCTTTTGACTGTCCATATAAACTTTATAATCAGTTTGTTGGTATCTACAACATACTTTTGGGATCTTGATTGGAATTGTGTTGAATATATAGATCAAATTGGAAAGAAGTGATATCTTATATCTTGATAATATTAGTCCTTTAATCCATGAACATAGATTATCTCTCCATTTATTTAGTTGTTCTTTGCTACCTTTTTCATCATAGTTTTGTTTTTTCATGCAGGTATTTATATTTGGTTAGATTTATATGTAAGTATTTAAATGTTTGTTAGGTGCAAATGTACATGGTAATGAGTTTTAAACTTCAAATGCCATTTGTTCATTGCTGGTACATAATTGACTTTTGTATATTAACCTTGTATCCTTCAACATTGTTAAATTGTTTATTAGTTCCAGGAGTTTGTTGTTGTTGTTGTTGTCGATCCTTTTGGACCTTTTACATAGAAAATCATGTTATATATGAATAAAAACAGTTTTATTTCCTTCTTCACAATCTGTATACCTTTTATTTCCTTTTCTTGCCTTATTGCGTTAGCTAGGACTTTCAATATGATTCTGAAAAGCAGTGTGAGAGGAGATACCCAGCTTTTTTCTGGTATTAGCAGAAAATTTTGAGTTTCTCACTATTAAGTATGATGTTATCAGTAAGTTTGTTTGCAGATATTTTTTTTATCAAGTTGAGGAAGTTCTCCTCTATTCATAGTTTTTGGAGAATTTTTATCATAAATGGGTATTGGATTTTGTCAAATTCTTTTCTGCATTTATTTATATGATTGTCTGATTTTTCTTCCTTAGCCTGTTAATGTGATGAGTTACATTAATTGATTTTCAGAAGTTGAGACTGCCTTTTATATCTGAGGTAAATCCTACTTGGCCAGGATGTATAATTATTTTTATCCATTGTTGGATTCAACTTGATATTTTGTTGAGGATTTTTGCATCTATGTTCATGAGAGATACTGGTCATGAGAGTTTTCTTTCTTTGTAACATCTTTGTCTGATTTTGGTATTAGGGTAAGGCTGCCCTCATAGAATGAGTTAGGAAGTGTTCCTTCCACTTCTATCTTCTGGAAGATTGTAGAGAATTGGTATAATTTTTTCCTTGGTATTTAGTAGAATTCACTGGTAAGCTTATATAGGCCTGTTGCTTTCTGTTTGGGAAGGTTACTTTTATCCAGTTTCTATAATAGTTACAGACCTACTCAGATTGAATGTTTCTTCTTAAGTTTTGGTAGATTGTGTCTTTCAAATAGTTGGTCCATTCTATCTAGGTTATCAAATTTGTAGACATAAGTTTTTGTAGAGTGTTCATTTATCATCCCTTTAGCTATCCATGATGGCTGTAATGATGTCCCCCCTCTCATTTCTGATGTTATTTTGTGTCTCCCTTTTTTAATAGTCTAGTGAAAGGCTTATCAATTTAATGATCTTTTCAAAGAACCAGCTTTTGGTTTTGTTGATATTTTATATTGATTTCTTATTTTATTTCTTTAATTTCTTTTAATGTTTTTATTTATTTTTGAGAGAGAAAGACAGAGCCAGTGGGAGAGGGGCAGAGAGAGAGAGAGGGAGACACAGAATCCGAAGCAGGCTCCAGGCTCTGAGCTGTCAGCACAGACAGAGCCCAACGTGGGGCTTGAACTCACGAGCTATGAGATCATGACCTGAGCCAAAGTTGGATGCTTAACTGACTGAGCCACCAAGTCGCCCCTTGATTTCTTATTTTCAATTTTGTTCATTTTTGTTATTATTATCATTATTATTTTAGTTTCAGTTACCCCTTTAAGACTGAGAATGAGCTTCTAATTTGTTACAGTTTTCACTACTCCCTACAGTTTTCTCACAGGGAATGAGTGTTAATTGTCATTTATTGTATCATTTGCATAGTTGTTACTGTTACTGTTTTAATAGTAAAGAACAATTTTTTTGAAGCCCTATCTCTTTCCTCTCTACTAACCACTCCATCCATTCCCAATAAGTCTCATTGTTGTGGTTTTTTTTTCAGAATTTTTATCATTAAAGTAATAGTTGACATACAATGTTATATTAGTTTCAGATGTACAATGTAGTGATTCAACAGTTCTATGTATTATGCAATGCTACATCTGTCACCATGCAATGTTGTTATAATATTATTGACTATATTCTCTGCTGTATTTTTCTTCCCTATGACCTATTTATTTTAATTAGAAGTTTGTACCTCTTAATCACCTTCATCTATTTCATCCATCCCTTCACTCCCTCCTTTCTGGCAACTACCAGTTTGTTCTTTGTATTTATTAGTCTGTTTCAGTATTTTTTTGTTTATCATTTGTTCTATATATTCTGCATATAAGTGAAATCATATGGTATTTTGATAAGTTGTGTTTTTATTTTCATTTTGTACAAAACACTTCTTTATTTCTCTTATAATTTCATTTTTGACCCACGTGTTATTAAGAAGTGTCTTATTTTTTAATTAAGATTATTTTTAAAGGGCAGTTTTAAGTTCACAGTAAAATTGAGGGGAAGGTACAGAGATTTCCCATATACTTCCTGCCCCTACACATTCATAGTCATCCCCATAATCAACATTCCCCACCACGTATATTTGTAACAATTGATGAAGAACCTACATTGACACAATATAATGACCCAATGTCCATAGTTTATATTATGGTTTATTTTTGGTGTTGTGCATTCTATGAGTTTGGACAAATGAATAATGACCTGTATTCACCGTTATAGTATCAGGCAGAGTAGTTTCACTGCCTTAAAAAGCCTCTCTGCTCTGCTTATTGATACATCTCCCAGCCCTCCAAATTTTGGCAACCACTGATCTTTTTATTATTTCCATAATTTTGCCTTTCCGGAATATCATATAGTTGAACTCATACAGTATAGAAGTATTTTTTAGTGTTTAGGCATCTTGGGATTTTTTCTAGCGATCTTTCTGTTAATTGATTTCTAGTTTAATTCCATTGTGGTCTGAGAGCAAACACATAATTTCCATTTTTAAAAATTTATTAATGTAGATTTTATGTCTCTAAATGTGGTTTATCTTGGCAAATGTTCTGTGTGTGCTTGCAAAGAATTTGTAATATGCTATTGATGGGTAAAGTAGTCTACAGATATCAATTATATCGAGTTGATTGATGTTGCTGTTAAATTCAACAATGTCCTTCCTGCCAGATATGTCCTTTTTTTTAAAGTTTATTTATTTATTTTGACAGAGAAAGAGTGCACATGAGCAGACCCAATGCAGGGCTTGATCTCATGAACTCTACCTCCATCTCAAATAGTGAGATCATGGTCTGAGCAGAGATCAAGAGTCAGACCCTTAACCTACTGAGCCACCCAGGTACCCAGGGATCTGTCCATTTCTGATATAGGAGTGTTGAAGTTGCCTATTATAATAGTGGATTGATCTCTTTTTCCTCCTATCACTTTTTGCTTCATGTTACTTGATGCTTTTTTGCTAGGTGCACACACATTAAGGATTGTTATATCTTCCTGGAGTATTTACCTGTTTATTATTGTGTAATGCCCCTCTTTATCTCTGATAACTTTCCTTGCTCTGATGTCTGCTCTGAAATTAATTAGGTACTCTAGTTTTCTTTTGATTACTGTTAGAGGTATATCTTTATCTGTTCATTTACTTTTAAGCTATGTGTTCTTTTTTTAATTAAAAGTGAGTTTCTTATAGACAACATATAGTTGAATCTTGTTTTGTGATCCACTCTGTTTTGATCTAATCTCTGTCTTTTAATTGGTTTATTTATTGAAATTCAGAGTTGGATTAATACCTACAATATTTGTTACTATTTTGTTTGTTGCCCTGTTTTTTTGTTCTTATTTTTGACTTTCATACCTTGTCTGTTTTTTGTTTTTTGATTTAAATTAAGCATTTTATATGATTCCATTTTCTCTTCTTATTTAGCTTTATGCTTTTTAAAAATTATACTTTTTAATTATACTTTTTAAAAAACTTTTTTAGTGGTTATACTTTTAATTACACTTAAAAAAAAACGTTTTTTAGTGGTTGCTCTGGAGTTTACAATATACATCTACAACTAACTTAAGTTCACTTTCTTTTTTTTTTTTTTTTAATTTTTTTTTTAACGTTTATTTATTTTTGAGACAGAGAGAGACTGAGCATGAACAGGGGAGGGTCAGAGAGAGGGAGACACAGAATCCGAAACAGGCTCCAGGCTCCAAGCTGTCAGCACAGAGCCCGACACGGGGTCCGAACTCACGGACTGCGAGATCATGACCTGAGCCGAAGCCGGCACTCAACCGACTGAGCCACCCAGGCGCCCCAAGTTCACTTTCAAGTAATGTTATATACAGCACTTCATGGGTAGTGCAAATACCTTAGAATAACCCTAATTTCTTTTAACTATCCCTTGTATCTTTGCTGTCATTTACTTCATTTATACATAAGTATACATAAGCGTATAGATATGTACGTAATACATAATTGCATATATTGTTATGATTTTGAACAAGCTATTATCTATTAGATTAATTAACAATTAGAATAATAAGGGGCACCTGGGTGGCTTAGTCGGTTAAGCGTCTGACTTTGGCTCAGGTCATGCTCTCATGGTTTGTGGGTTTGAGCCCTGCATCAGGCTCTGTGCTGACAGCTCGGAGCCTGGAGCCTGTTTCAGATTCTGTGTCTTCCTCTGTCTCTGCCCTTCCCCCACTCACACACTGTCTCTCTTTCAAAAATAAACTTAAAATTTTTTTTTTAAAAAAAGCATTAGTAATATAAAAGTTTTTATTTTACTTACCTTCATTTAGTCCTTCTCTGATGCTCTTCCTTTTTTTTTTTAAAATGAATATCCAAGTTTCTGAAATTAATGTTCTTCTATTTGTAGAACTTATTTTACCATTTCCTAAAGGGCATATTTACTGGCAACAAATTCCCTCAATTTTTGTTTGTTTGAGATAGCCTTTACTTCTCCGTCACTTCTGTAGGGTAATTTCACAGAATACAGAATTCTCAACATTAGAAATATTTCACTCCACTGTCTTATAACTTGCATGGTTTCTGAGGAGAATTGGGATGTTATTCTTTGTTCCTCTATAGATGGTAAGGTGTTTTCCTTACACCCATCCCCCAACTTTTTCAAGCTTTTTTTTCTTTATCTTTGATTTTCTGAGGTTTGAATATAATAGGTATAGGGCTTTTGTTTTGTTTTATTTTTGTCTTTTATCTGTTTGGTGTTCCCTAGGCTTCCTCGATCTGTGGTTCGTGTTTGACATTAGTTTGAGGAAATTCTCAGTATTTATTACTTTAAATATTGTTTCTTTTCCTGTCTGTCTTTCTTCTTCCTCCTCCTGCATTCTCATTAAACATATGTTATACCTTTTGAAATTGTCCCATAGTTTTAGATATTCTGAATTTATTTATTTAGCCGATTTTTTCTTTGCTTTTCAGTTTTGCCAATTATTACTGGCAAATTCTCAAACTCAGAGATGTTTTTCCTCAGCCATGTCTGGTCTACTAATGAGACCATCAAAGGCATTCTTCATTTCTGTTATAGAGTTTTTGATCTTATAGAATTTTTGGAGGGGCGGTTAAAATGGAATTATATTTATTAAAACCAAAGAAAATCTGAAATCATATGGCAACCAGCTTTTTATATTCAGGGAAGATCTTATACAACCTAAGATTTGTGATAATTTTTTTCATCATACAGCATATTTATTTGTATTGTTTGTATTTTTTATTTATTTTATTTTATTTTATTTTATTTTATTTTATTTTATTTTATTTTTTCATTTCATTTATTTATTTATTTTTAATATAATTTATTGTCTAATTGGCTTACATACAACACCCAGTGCTCATCCCCACAAGTGCCCTCCTCAATCCCCATCTCCCACTTTCCCCTCTCCCCCACATCCCCATTGACCCTGTTTGTTCTCTGTATTTAAGAGTCTCTTGTGGTTTGCCTCCCTCCCTCTCTGTTTGTAACTTTCTTTTTCCCCTTCCCTTCCCACATGGTCTTCTGTTAAGTTTCTCAAGACCCATATATGAGTGAAAACATAAGGTATCTGTCTTTCTCTGACTGACTTGTTTCACTTAGCATAATATGATCTTATAGAATTTTTGATCTCTAGCATTTTTTTTGATTCTATCTTAAAATTTCTGTCTCTCTGACTATATTATCCATTTGTTATTACATATTGTATGTTTTTTCGAGTAAATTCCTTATCGTATTAATTATAGTTTTTACAAAATTCCTAGTCTGATAATGTTAACATTTCTGCTATATATGACTGTGGCTCTGACGCTTGTTCGTTAGTTTCAAACTATGTTTTTTGCCTTTTAGTATGCCTTGTAATTTTCTGTTGAAAGGTGGATATGATGTTCTGTGATAAAGGAAGTATGGTAAATAGGCCTTTATTAATTAGTGGTAAGGTGTAGGCAGGGAGAGGAAGCATTCCATAGTCCTGTGATTAGGTTTCAGTCTTTTGGTGAAACTCTGTCCTGGACTGTGGATTTCATCAATGCTTCTAAGGGGAAAAAAAATCCTCTTCTAAGGTCCAGTAGGATGGCTAAAGTGGGCTGGAGTTGGGTTTTTTCCTCCTTCCCAGTGTCAGTTAGGTCCTGATAGAAACTCAACAGATTTTGCCATGGTAAAATTGTTTCTCCTGAGAACAGGCCAGAATTCTCTGGCATATTTAAAGATAGTTTCTTTTCTTTCCTGCTGCCGAAGCATGAGAGGATGTTTTTCTAATATTGATTATGAGGACCTGGTAAACTCCTAGAGGTAAAACCTGGAGGTTTTAACTCTCAGTTGTCCACACTGACTGAGCCTCTGGCAATTCATCAGTTATAGTTTAGATTTCCCCACTTTTGCACTAGTTCTGGTGATGGTTTCTCCTTGTGGGATCCTGCTTTGGGAAGTTGTGAAAGTTGGGATTCTCTGTATCTGCCTGTCTCTCCTTCCAATTTGTGAGGTAGCACTTTACCCTGTGACCTCACGTCTCTGAAAGATGTAAGAAGAGATGTTTATTGTTCAGTTTGTTCAGCTTTTTACTTGTTGAGACACAGGGGTGATTTCTATGTTCCTTATATGCTGAACTGGAAACTGGAAGTTACTTATGTTTCTTGAAAGCACAGATTATGTCTAATTCATCTTTATATACCCTCTTACATAACTATTACATTGCCTTCCACATAGTTGGTTCTCAATAAGTGCTTTTAAGTGAATGACAATGTCTACACTTTCATATTTTTTTCTATGATTGCTGTCCACTGTTGAAATTCTGTTTCTGCTTTCTCCGCCCCAGTCTGTGTTAAAGTGTGACACCTTCATTACTGCATGTCTGGACACTGAATCTACAACAGTTGCAATATGTAACTGGGATTTGTCTCATCTTCAATCCGGGAAACCGTATCTTAATCTGTTTTATATGTAACCCAAAGGTCACATTCGCTAAGATACATGGTAAACAGTGGGGGTGTTTCCTGTGCACTGTTGAGGCATTATCTTGGCAGCAGCCTTCCACATCATATGCTCCTTTTGTAGATCCAAGCACTGCTGGCCCTGCTTCTCACATTGATACATTAGGAGCTAGAATTTGGAAACTATGGACCCTTGATGCAACTGCCCTTACCCTGGCCTCAGGAAAGAGGTTACGAAAGAAAAGGCACATTTTTTTTTTTTTACTGCCTAATACTCCACTTTTCTTCCCACTAGACCCCCTCACATCTCCACACCACTTTCTACAATTTTTATCTTTACCTAAGTTAGAATGTAGAGGAAAATAGATATAAAACTGATGTTATGACTCTTTCTCTAGTTGAAATTAAAAGAGTTTAAAATTTAAACCTTGCCTACTTAATTTTCTAACTTTACTCTGTGATTTGAAGCCTACACTTTGACTTTTGACAAAACTCTTCAAAATCCTACATTTTGGCTTTCTGTCTGTCCCCGCCCAATCCCATCCCATAGAGTTTGGTCCTCTTAGAACTCATCTTTTTTTCTATATAAAGGAGGCTGTAAGATGTATGAATCCTACAGCAGTTCCCACAGCCTGAAATATTCAATTCAGCATGGAAGAGGGAATATTAGGTGAAGTGGTGAAGCTCTCACAGAAGGGTCTAGGTGCGTTTTTCTAATTCAATACTGCACCTTTTTTTAGGTCCCCTTGCTAATACAAGGTATTGCTCTGTCCCTTTATTCTTCATTATGGTCAAGTGGACAACTGTTGGATCAAACATACACACATATCCACACACACCACACATAAAGACATGCATCCCAAATGTAAAAGTGATTTCGATTGAAGGGCAGTAGAGATCCATACCCAACAAATATATTTCCCTAAATATAATCTAAATTGCAAATTCCCATTCCCACAACCCTCCTACTACCATTTTGTACTCAGAGGTCAATATTGAATAAGGAATGGGTCCATTACCATATATGTTTTTTTGTTTTTGTTTTTAAAGTTAACAGGCTTGTGGATTACCTGCCACCCAATGGCTGCTCCTTGGCTCTCTTGGCATGGTTTTGAAATTACACTTTTCCATAGCTTATGCCATCTCAAAGTTTGAGTTAACATGTTATGTACAATAATTGGTGGAAATGGAAAGGAGAAAAATAAGGAGAATTTTTTTCCTGTTCAGATAAGTCCCCCCAGAAGTAAGAGTAGGGGTATTCTTCAGTTGCTGTTTAAAATTTACTGCATGAGATGATTTAAGGGAAATTTCTGATGTATAATTTTATGATTCTGAGTAATAAGAATGTTATACCTTATTTGACTCTTATTTACACATATGAATTTGATTTTAGACCAAAATCATTTCAATGCATTTTGTTTCTATTTTACAAGTATTTCATTGGATGCCTATATTCATAAATTTTCTAACTTTTGTTTCTATTTTACAAGTATTTCAATGGATGCCTATATTCATAAATTTTTAATAATATCCTGCTTCCTACTGTTCTAGCAATTAGTGGTCTGTCTAATTTGACTGCAGTTCAATTTTGCCTGAACAAATACTTTATTGAAGCTGTTTTTCACTCTGCTGGTAATTTTCTTGTGCCTTAAGTATATAGCCACTCCTTTCTTCAGAAGACCAAAACATTGGGTGGTCTTGATGATGTAGTACAACCACAATTTAAATTCAAGAGTAATTTTAGCATCCAGATTGCCACTTTTATTTGCTACCAGTACTGCATATGCCTTGTATAAAGAAAAGACCCTATTATCTAGTGTTGGCAAACTCACACTCAAATACCTGCCAAAAATGAAATTCCTATATGTCATATTGATATTCTTGGTAAATGTGTTTGAGTTTTGTGCTCTAGCCTTACTGAGGTATTTTGATTCCCAGGGTGCAGACTGCTTCTTTATGTCTTCATGACTTTCACACATTGCACCCTTGACCTAGTTGTCACACATGCCACCTCTCAACCTCACTCTCTATCACGTTTCCCTGTGTAATTCCTTGTGTTTCAGAATTCAGCTCAGGTGTCATATCCTTTAGGAAGCCGATTTTGATTCTGCTCTCTCCTTCAAGCCTGAATTGAGTGTCCATTCTGCATTTATACTTACACATAATTATTGTCTTTGAAAGTGTACAGTTTTAGAAATCTCTATCCTCAATCGTGAACCTGTTGATTGTAGGAACTATGTCATTTATCTCCATACTGCCAGCACATAGTAGTCGGATGATTAGTTTGTTGAATAGATCTGAGTATTGTTTATGGATACTTGAGGACTCATTCTGGTGTTTCCATTGTGTCTGGATGATGTATGCAGAGCTTACTGCTATGCCAGTTCACTCACAAATCCTATAGGAAGGACTTTTTAATTTTTTAATGTATTTAGATCTTCTTCTAGAACCATTATCCTTGTTGCTATTTTTTAGTTTTTGTGAGGAATGGACACTTACAATTACTGATCATCTATTGTATGCTAGATCTTCTACTAGATGCTAAGTATGTTTTCTCATGTAAGGCTTATGATGAATCCTTAAGATTGGTTTCTGTCATCTTTGTTATACAGTAGAGCAACTAAACACTAAGGGATATTAAGTAATTTGCTCATTGCTTGTCTTCTAAGTGGCAGAGCCAAGATTTGAATTCTAGGTCCATCTATTATTTAGAGCTCCTATCTTTTTGTACTATATATGTATATAGTACTTATTTAGATGCATATGGACCACTTATGAAGTGCTTCTGAAAGGTTACTGTGAGAAAATTTTCTTTTTTTTAATTAAAAAAATTTTTTTAATGTTTATTTCTTTTTGAGAGGGAGACACACACAGGTACATTGGGAGAGTGGCAGCGAGAGAGGGAGACACAGAATCTGAAGTGGGCTCCAGACTCTGAGCTGTCAGAACAGAGCCTGATGCTGGGCTGGAACTCACAAACAGTGAGATCATGACCTGAGCTGAAGTTAGACGCTTAACTGACCAAGCCACCCAGGAGCCCCTAATTTTTTTTTAATGTTTATTTATTTTTGAGAGAGACAGAGCACAAGTGGGGGAAGGGCAGAGAAAGAGGGAGACTCAGAATTCAAAGCAGGCTCCAGGCTCTGAGCTGTCAGCACAGAGCCCCATGTGGGGCTTGAACCCACAAATTGTGAGATCATGACCTGAGCCAAAGTTAGACACTTAACCGACTGAGCCACCCAGGTGCCCCAGGAACATTTTCACTTATGGACATAACATTAAAGGAGTGATTCATAAAATAGTTAGCTCAGTCACCAACACTTCTCTATTGCTCAATTTACCAAGGATAGCTATTTAGTTTTAAATATGTTTGGCTTTAAACATATCTATTAAACAACAATAAAGTGAGCATTTTTGAAAACTCTATTGGTACAGAGTCTCTTAGATACTTTGAGAATTTCAGCAAATTAATAATAATGCTTAAACTAAAACCAAAATTACATTTGTTATCACACACATACACAAAATCCATACACGCTAACCCATCAAGACAGAGTTTTGTATTAAAAAAAATCTCTTGTGTTATTTGAGGATCACTTTGAATTCCCTAAAAATGTGATATTTCAGCTCTGCACAGTGTCTGGGATATAGGGTCTGGTTTGCACATTTGTGACAAATCTCTTCCCAAAGCTACAAAACAATTTGTTTCTGTCATCAGGGGGTTAAAGAAGCAGTTTTCTTCCTGTGCTGTTGGGAGACTTTTTTTTTTT
Organism: Neofelis nebulosa; assembly: GCF_028018385.1. Lineage (NCBI taxonomy): Eukaryota > Metazoa > Chordata > Mammalia > Carnivora > Felidae > Neofelis > Neofelis nebulosa. Next base: position 115,516,341 of record NC_080784.1, read on the forward strand.
CCCCTAAGAGATCAGGGAAAGACATCAGACGAGGGGATTATTCACGTTTGCCCCAGTGCTACTAAAACAGTTGTTTGTTTTTTCTCTCTCCAGTGTGGAAGTCTTTCCTATTCCCCACTTATCGAAGAAATTGAAGAACTGATCCTATGTCCTGTCACTACTGCTGATTCGGTTCTTTGGGTTTCCCCATATCAACCAGATTTTAACTTGTCTCCACAGGGGTCTTTAGTTCAAAGCTCAGCTGAATTTGGTGGTCCTTCTTCAAGTCTTTGTGGACATTTGCCAAGTTTGTAAAACTGCTAGAGAGTTCACCAGACTTTTGCATTCTTGGCAAGATTCCACCTCTAGAGATGTGGGATAAGAACAGAAAGAACACTACATAGAGAATAGAAAAACCCTTGTAGAAGTGATGGAGTAGTTTATATCAGATACTTATTCATTTTTCTCTGCTCTGTAATGATATGAATTTTTTAGGTTATATACATAAAATATACTTTCTTTGGAATGACTCTCATTTTTCTTTCCTTTTTTGGGGATAAGTTTTCCTAGTAAGAAATACTTGTGCATTAGTTTTACTTAAAAATTTGATACAGACGGAGGAGAGATATTCAAGGGAAAAAGAATATTTGCTTTTGTATAGATAGCATAGCAAGATGGAGATACTGGATTTTTAGAATTTATTCATCCATTTGGGTAACCTTTGAAAGCATGAAGTAAGATAAAAATTCTTAAAGCCTCATAGTTAAATTTATTAATAGTAAAAAAGACAATAATTTTATCAAATGTTTATTTAATATTTATAAATAAGAACTGTTCTTAGTGTTTTGCATATATTGTTTTATTAATCTTCACAAGAGTCCTATGAGGATTAATTTTTTATTCATTTTTTTATAAAAGAGGAAATGAAACAGAGAAATTAAGAAACTTTCCTAAGTTCACACAGCATTTCAGTTAGTATGCTTTTGATGACAAGTAAAAGAAACCTAAACAATAAGGACATCTTACCTAACAAGCAATCTAAATATAGGGCTGCTCCAGGGTTGACTCACTCAGTGATCACTGAAGACCCATTTTCTTCTCATCTTTCTATTTTTCTGTCCTTTGCTAATAGTCTTGTCCTCCCAGACCAGCTACCCTCTAAGATGGTTGCCATGTTTTCAGGCATCATGGACAGAAACTTTGTCACCAGACAGAAAAAAAGGGCAAAGTCCTTTTCTGAGCTCTCTTCTTAATAAAGAGGAATCCCTTGCCAGAGACTCCACAGGCAGTTCTCTACTGGTGTCTCGTTGTCCAGAATCACACCCATATATTCAGGCTTAAACCAGTCTCCAGGAAAGGAGAAAACCACCACCAAACTGGCTTAATCCAATAAAGATTCACTCCCTGGAGAAGGAGAGGGACTCAACCTCACCTAGAAATAAACTCTCAGAAGAAAGTGAACAAAATGGAACTTTGTTAACAAGGAAAACTGGGCATGGAGGGGAACATATGGACGTTGGAGGGGTGGCCAGCGACGTCTGCCACGTATAGTCAATGAGTTGTGACTTGAAATTCAAACTCAGGCAGTCTATTCTTTTTTTTTTTTTTTCTTTTTTTTGGGACAGAGAGAGACAGAGCATGAACGGGGGAGGGGCAGAGAGAGAGGGAGACACAGAATCGGAAACAGGCTCCAGGCTCCGAGCCATCAGCCCAGAGCCTGACGCGGGGCTCGAACTCACGGACCGCGAGATCGTGACCTGGCTGAAGTCGGACGCTTAACCGACTGCGCCACCCAGGCGCCCCACAGGCAGTCTATTCTCAACCTGTGCTCTTAGCTACCTGGCTATAACTTTGATGGTATATATTTTTAATTTATTTTTAATGTTTATTCATTTTTGAGAGATAGGAAGAGACAGAGTGCAAGTGGCGGAGGGTCAGAGAGCGAAGGAGACACAGAATCCCAAGCAGGCTCCAGGCTCTGAGCTGTGAGCACAGAGCCTGACATGGGGCTCTAACTCATGGGCCGTGAGATCATGACCTGAGCCAAAGTCAGACGCTCAACCAACTGAGCCATCCAGGCGCCCCTTGATGTTATTATGTTCTAATGCAGCTTTCTCTAATCTTTTAGAAAATCATATATTCTAAAAAGCATGTGTAATTTTCAAACAAAACAATTTATGAACAGATAAGTTCTAGTTTAGAAAAGATATACATGCTTTGATGTGCCCTAAGAAAAAATAGACTGTAGTTACTGCTTTTAATCCTTCATGAGAAGGAGAAAATCACTACAGAATGGGATGAGAGGATAGAGGAGTTTCAGGTCTTATTTAAATGTTTTGAAAGTCTTTCAGAACAACAGTTTATTGCTATGTTTATTCATAAAAAATGAAAATACAGTAAGATAACTTAATCTGCATTATGAATCAATTCATTCATTCATTTACTATTTCTTTTAATTCACTGAATAAATATTTAGTGCAAACAAAAAATAAGAAGATAAAGGGACACCTGAGTGGCTTAGTCGGTTGAGTGGCCAACTCTTGATTTCAACTCAGGACATGGTCTCATGGTTCGTGAAATTGAGCCCTGTGTTAGACTCTGTACTGACAGCATGGAGCCTGCTTGGGATTCTCTTTCTCCCTCTCTCTCTCACTGTCCCCCCCACCCCATCTCTCACTCTCTCTCAAAAATAATTAAGCTTAAAAGAGAAAAACAGAAGTACAGTTAAAAAAGGGGGGGGATAAAGGTAAAAGGTCTAAGAGGAAAAAAAGACAAAGGCAAACAGAAACTGGAGGGAATGATCAGAAGCCCAGGGAAACCATAATCTTAGTCTCAGATTAAATATGAGATTCTTCCAATGTACTGGCACATGAATTTCTTTAGTCTTACCAGAATAGTCACTGGAGAAAAATGACTATGTATGATTTTTTTCAATTATCATGTGATTAAGCATTAAGCATCTACTATATTCTTGACATTATTTGGTATTGTTGACATAAGTAAATACTATATTTTTCCTTTAAAAAACTTCTAGCCAAATGGGGGAGGAAAACAGATAATTAAATAATATGAAGGCTGTACAAAGGAGTTTATTCAAACTTAAGAGATACAGGTCACCAGACATGAAATGAGGAAGTCATGGGAATAAAAGACACAATGTAAGGAATACAGTCAATGATGCTGTAATAGGATGTAACAGGACAGGTGGTAGCTACACTTGTGGTGAACATAGTATCATGTATAAACTTCTCAAATCACTAAGTTGTACACTTGAAACTAATGTAACACTGTGTGCCAACTATACTCAAATTAAAAAAAAAAGAGTCGAGGGGTATCTGGGTGGCTCAGTTGGTTGAGCATCTGACTCTTGGTTTTGGCTCAGGTCATGATCTCACAGTTTGTGAGTTTGAGCCCCTCATTGGTCTCTATGCTGACAGTGTGGAGCCTGCTTGGGACTCTCTGTCTCCCTCTCTCTCTGTCCCTCCCCAGCTCCTGCATGCACACACATGTGCATTAATATTTTTAATGAACATTAAAAAAATAAAAAGAGTTGATGACACTGGGAAGGTCAGTAATACTTCATGAGGAGTATAAGTTTCCAGCCAAGACCCACAGGATGTGGAGGATTTTGCCAGGTGACCTGGCCATTGCCTAACTGGCTGGGGCCAATGTAGACTGGAACTACTGGGATGTATCCACCATAGTGTCATGAGAGAAATCCAGAGGAAGGATTCCAAAGCCAAGATGGGGAGGGCACAATACTGGTTAATTTGTACTGGTCCAGGTAAACATAAACAAGCTGTGATGTAGGAGGTAAAGTAGTGGGCTGCGGGCTGAAGAATTTGTAAAGCAAGGAACAACCAGATAGAATTTGTAAAGTCAACTGGATAGATGACTAAATATAAAAGGGAAGCCAGGAAGAGACACTGGCACTTCAAATTCAGAAGAAGCTAGGGGCGCCTGGGTGGCGCAGTCGGTTAAGCGTCCGACTTCAGCCAGGTCACGATCTCGCGGTCCGTGAGTTCGAGCCCCGCGTCAGGCTCTGGGCTGATGGCTCGGAGCCTGGAGCCTGTTTCGGATTCTGTGTCTCCCTCTCTCTCTGCCCCTCCCCCGTTCATGCTCTGTCTCTCTCTGTCCCAAAAATAAATAAAAAACATTGAAAAAAAAATTTCAAATTCAGAAGAAGCTAAGGGCAACTGAAGAGTGATGGTGGCATAGGTCAGTCCAAGGATTCATTTTCCTCGACTACATTCTGACTCACACTTGTAAAGCTGTCAATTACTTCTGGATGCAGAGAAGTGGGAGGGAAGACGTTTCACACAAAATTAACAGTAGTTGCAAAAACATAGCATAGTACATTGAAGAAACACAATTCATGGCTCAATGAAGATTCCACATGTTCATGTACAAGAAGTTAGAGAAAAATACAGAACAGTGGCCAGGACAAGATTTTGAAGAGGCTGGTGTAGCATGGGGAGTTCTGAACTGATTTTATAGATGAGGGATACCCTTATATCCTTTATATCCTTGAGGGATAAATATCATCTGCTTTGAATTTTAGAAAGATCACTCTGTTCCTGGTGTGGAGGAGAACTTCAGGGAGGTGGGATTGAAGTTGTGGAGACCAGGTAGGATGCTCTTGTAGCAGTGGAGGTAAGAGTAGATAGAGACTAAACTGAGACGGAGTAGTAGTAATGAAAGGAGAATGGGAAATACATGGTACCCAAACACTATAGGTTTGGGAGACTTATTAGATGTGTGAGGTGACACAGAGATAAGGGTCTTGGTAGAAAGTGGTACCATTACCTTTGATTACAATTAGAGGATTTATCATTTGGTAGGATAAATTAGGGGAGTGTGACTTTGGGGCAAGGAAGGGGAGGAGTGAAGGAACAATCTGAAAAATATGATTTTGTGCACCTTATTCTTTTTTTTTTTAATTTTTTTTAATGTTTATTTATTTTTGAGACAGAGGGAGACAGAACATGAGTTGGGGAGGGGCATAGAGAGAGGGAGACACAGAATCTGAAGCAGGCTCCAGGCTCTGAGCTGTCAGCACAGAGCCCAATGTGGGCTCGAACCCATGAACCGTGAGATCATGACCTGAGCCGAAGTCGGACGCTTAACCGACTGAGCCACCCAGGCGCCCCGTGCACCTTATTCTTGAGGCATCTGGAGGATTTGCCCATGTGAAATTGCTAATAATGACCTGGAGGTCAGGAATGATATATGAGTTAAAGCTACAGTTAAAGATTCGGGAGGCATGAATATTTAGGGAGGCATGAGCCATAGAGGCAGGTAAATTGCCACACACACAAAAATGTTAATAGAAAAGAGTGTAAAGAATACAAACTTTGAGAAATATTAATACTCCAGGGACAGTGAGAACAAGTGCAATCTATAAATAACAGAATAGGGTTATGGAAACCAAGAGTAAAGGAGTGTGAAGGAGACTGCAAAAACATAAGCACTACAGAGAGTAAGTAAGGCTTCCTGGAGAAGTACCAGCTGAAATGCAACCCTGGGTGACAGATCAAAAAACACCTATTAGGTACATTTTTGGGAGTACCTGCTTTCTTCCAGCCCATGATTCAGAGTGTTAGGAAGCATGGCCACTGGTTAATATAAAAAGAAACAATAATGAGTACTATTTTTTTTTAAATCATCTTAATGAAGGGGTGCCTGGGTGGCTCAGTCAGTTGAGTGTCTCTTGATTTCAGCTCAGGTCATGATCTCATGGTTCATGAGTTCAAGCCCTGCGTCAGGCTGTGTGCTGACAGCAGGGAGTCTACTTGGGATTCTCTGCCTCCCTCTTTTCTGCCGCTCCCCTGCTCTCTCTCTCTCTCTCTCTCTCTCTCTCTCTCTCTCTCAACAATAAATACACATTTAAAGAAAACAAAAACCTACTCCACCTTAAAAAAATCATCTTAATGAAATATAGAGGAAAAGAGAAGATTTATTTACAATGTAACACAAAGGTCCAAAGTTGAAGGGTGGTAACAGTTTTTGGTCAACAGAAAGTAAGTTAGAGGGGCACCTGGGTGGCTCAGTCTGTCGGCTCAGGTCATGATCTCATGGTTCGTAGGTTCAAGCTCTGAGTCGGGCTCTGTGCTGACAGCTCAGAGCCTGGAGTTGCTTCAGATTCTGTGTCTCCCTCTCTCTGCCCCTCCCCTGCTCACACTGTGTCTCTCTCAGTCTCTCAGAAATAAATAAACATTAAAAAAATTAAAAAAAAGTAGCAAATAGCTATAAATCAGCAAGCATAGAGAAGGTGAAGAATACAGTGAGTACTCCCTTGAGTCTCTGAGTGCTCCTGTGACAAGGCTTGCAGTGTCTCTGCCCTTGGTGATGGGAGCCCTGAGCACTGTCAAGAGCACAAGCTCATCACCGAATGGTGGAGTCAGGGATTTCCTCTAATTCATACTTCAGAGGAAGCAATGTGCTATGGCTGTAAAGGCGAGAAATACAGAAGACATGGATATAATGTTGATCTTGGACACTTTTGATGGTCAATAGCTACTACCCCCTTCCACCCTGAAGAATGGTAAATTCACACAAAGCTATAAGAAAAAAATCTTTCAGCAGTGATTTGTCCTTTGAATGTACAACACGCACTCCTCTCTGTCTCTTCTAGTATTATTCCAGGCGTGTCTTATCAGAAATAATTACTTGGACTTTTTAATACTATATGTATATATTTAAATATGTCTATAATTTATGCAAATGAATGTATTTTGTGGATTAGAGTGTAATAGAAATAAATATAACCTAACCACAATATTTGATTTCTCTGTCCACAGATAAACATTGGCATTTAAAAAAAATTTTTTTTAATGTTTATTTATTTTTGAGACAGAGAGCAACAGAGCATGAACAGGGGAGGGGTAGAGAGTGAGGGAGACACAGAATCTGAAGCAGGCTCCAGGCTCCGAGCTGTCAGCACAGAGCCTGACGCGGGGCTCAAACTCACAAACCGTGAGATCATGACCCAAGCCAAAGCCAGACGCTCAACCTACTGAGCCACCCAGGCGCCCCAACATTGGCATTTTTAAACTTAATGTATACAATTTTAAAAAGAGGCTTCCTACCATATGCCATAAATAATTATCTATACTCTTACTTAAGACACAGAGTTTATGACAATTGGTCATGTGCCTAAATAGGTTTTTATGATATGTAGTAAGTTTATGCTGATATTATTCAGATTTTTTATTAAAAAAAGGGAAGAGTTGATCACATGGTATTAAAAGTTAAATGGAATATAAGAAAATGTTCTTCTATATTGATCCCTTTCTCTGCTCAGTAGTAAGCTGTGTATCCGCAAGGCACCGACAGTGAGGGAAAGAACAAAGAGCTTGGATTTATTTTCAAGTATGTTTTTGTTTTAGTAAGTCCTTAGTAGTCATATTGGAAGGCCTCTTTTGTTTCTTATAAATGTTAGTATGACAGTAGAGATGTCAGCCTTATTCTCTGAATAGGAGCTGGTATCCCTTTCTTCTTCTTTAAAATTTTTTTTAATGTTTATTCTTTTATTTTTGAGAGAGAGAGACACAGGGTGTGAGCAGGAGAGGGTCAGAGAGAGAAAGACACAGAATCCGAAGCAGGCTCAATGCGGGGGTTGAACTCACGAACAGTGAGATCAGACCTGAGCTGAAGTCGGACACTTAACCGACTGAGCCACCCAGGAACCCCTGGTATCTCTCGCTTCTTTCTTCTTTTATTTTAGGTGAAATTTTGTGATGAATGAGGAGGGATACCTAACCCTTATCTCTGTCTCTTCCATTTTCTTCTGGTTTTTAGCCCTATTTCCATGTTTCACTTCTCAATGGTGAAAAAATTCTGTTATCTTACTAAATGACAAATGGTTAGTTTTCTTTTCTCAGTAGAAACAGATGAAACAATTTTTATTAGCTCAGGGGAACTATAGTGCATGTTACTCACTTCTGAATTGTTATGTTGAGGTATAAACTTTAAAATAGCTAGTCATCTTTGAGGATGAAATAGGGAAAAATCTGTAAATATAGACTTTGTAGAAATTAACTCTTGAAGACCTCATTGAGGTATATGGAAACCTAGAAAAAAATCTTTCCTTGGGTATTTCATGGAGGCAGAATAAAGAGTGTTTTTAATAACTGCTTTACTTTCTTTAATATCATTTTCTGTCTAAATTGTTTCATTGGAATTTATGGGGGATGCTGAGTTTATCATTAGGGTTTATCCTAAACTACCTTTAAAAAACACTTTTGTTGGAGCATTTTTAAATTTCACATGGATATTGAGAGTTACACATGCATATAGTCCATGTGATTGTTGGGCTGAAATTTGGCCATTTTTGGTGAGAACTTTTAATTCCTGCTTTTATATACTTTAATATATCCTGTCTACTGTTAGTAAGACATATGGAGAGACAAATGCTTTTAGTCATACCTTTCCCACATAGCATTCCTTATTTAATTTTCTGTGGCTTATTTGTTTTTCCAAAATTTTATTTAAATTCTAGTTAGTTAACATACAGTGTAATATTGGTTTCAGGAGTAGAATTTAGTGATTCATCACTTACATATAACACCCAGTGCTCATCCCAACAAGTGCCCTCCTTAATGCCCATGACCCATGTAGCCCATCCCCCACCCACCTCCCTTCCAACAACCCTCAGTTTGTTGTTCTCTGTAATTAAACAGAATCTCTTATGGTTTGCCTCCCTCTCTTTTTTCCCCCCTTTCCCTATGTTCTTCTGCTTTCTTTTCTTAAATTCCACATAAGAGTGAAATCATACAGTATTTGCCTATGGCTTCTGAGATAGCTGAATACTTAGTTCTTCAAGATATTCATGTGTCATGAGTAATATTGTAAGATAGTTTGGATCAAAAGATATATCAATCTTTATGGCAAGTAGAAAATGTATAATTTCAAAATTCCCTAGATTATTTTTTGGACAAATCTTAAGATAAAGACAACACCCTTTGCACTCTTGAAGTAAATATAAATGCTAGTTTATTGATTTTAAGTATGTGGGAATGAAAAGGAGTTGAAATAGTAATTTTGTTGTCCATCTTAATCAAAATTTTAAAAATACTTCCTATGTTTCTGTAACAATAATTTTTAACGGGAAACTGTGGGATGGGAGACAAGGAAAAAATATATAGCTCATTTCTATGGTACAAATTTGTTTTTTTATATAGAGATTAAGAATATTCTCTCTCTTATGTTCTCATCTCAATTGTATGAGAGATATCAACTCAAACTAAAAATGTAGAAAGTACAAGCAGTTCATTCATCAAGTGTAATAGAAGATCATGTCTGACATTCTTAGTAATAACAGGTTCTTGAGTAAAATTAGTAATTAGGATTATTATAAATAATGTAAATATAGGTATATATATCATATATATTTATAATATAAAGCAGTTTGACAGAAAATTTTATAGCCTCTAGAATTAACCATATTCAATAAATAGAAATAAAATTGATAGGTTTTATGAAGGACACTGAAGCATATATAAAAGAAAAGTTTGCTTCTTGGTACCTTAAAGTTTGCTGAAGAGGATTTGGGGTTTTATTTAATATCTTTACCTTCTGTTTCCTTGGGAGAACCTGCCTTAAGGACAAGTACCAGAACTCTTCCTAGGGTCATTTTACACTTTTTTAAAACAGGGAAAATGGCACATTTCCAAGGAGTGGAGACATTTCATAGCACTCCATTTTTCCTTCTGTTACCTGTTATGAAATTATCACAAATGAAATTATTTCATGACTTTCTCTCAGTTGTTTTATCATTTAGTTTGAATAAAATAAGAGTGCAGAATTTTCTCTTTTTTAAGTATTTTTTTATCATAGACTATTACAAACAAATGTAAAAGTATTGAAAATAGCCTAATGAAATTAATTTATCCTCAGCCAGCCTAAACAATCGTCAATATATAGGCATCTGTCTGTATCCACTTTCTCCCACTGCCAAGATTATTTTGGAAAAAAAAAAAAAAACAAAGTAAAATATCATTTTATATACAGATATTTCAGTATGTTTCTATAAGACTTTAGGAATCTTTTTTTACCATATCACAATACATTATCACACCTAATAAATAGCAATAACATCGTAATATTATCAAATATCCAAACTGTTTTCACTTCCCTGAGTGTGTTGCAAATTTTTAGCATTTCTTTTGTTTGAATCAGGACCCAGACTTCTTACAATTGGTTGATATTTCCCTTAAGTTTTCTCTCATCTGTAGGCTGCCTCTCTGTCCCTTTTTTTTTATTTGTTGCGTTCATGAAGAAATTAGGCAATTGTCCTGGAGTTTCCCACAGTCTGGATTTTGTTACTGCATTCCCAAAGGTGTCTTTTAATGTGTCCCTCTGTTCCCTGTATTTCCTTCAAATTGGTAGTTAGAGTTAGAGGCATTGATCAGAATATAGTTCATGTTTTGGCAAGACTATGTCATGATGGGAATTTTGGGCTTCTGTTAAGAGATAAATAATGTCTGATTTTTGCTCTCTCTCTCTCTCTCTCTCATTATCTGACTTGGATGAACATTCATTGGAACTGTCAATTCATTAGCGGTTGCAGAGAAAGTGATTCTCTAATTTTAATATTTTTTTTCATTTATTACTTGGAATATTTCTATAAAGAGCAGCCTCCCATCATCATCTGTTAAAGTTACATGGAGGCAGAATTTGTACAGAAAAGGAAGGATTGGTACATAATTCTTTTCCTTTATGTATCTGTGTTTAAAATAGTGAATTGGTTTTCTAACATCTGCCAAAAGTGATGAAATGTGCATTTGTTTACTTCCATTGAGAACTCATGAACTTAATGTTTCAATCTTTTGTAATTGTTATTCTTATTAGTGCTTAAATTGCCCCATCTTTTATCTAGGTTGTCTCCTGAGCCTTTTGAACTGATTGTCTTGATAGCTTCCTTGTTATATAGTATGACAAAATGTTTCAGGTTCATCTTGCTCATTTCCTACCCAGACCTAAGTTCAGACATTATTCCAAGGAATCCTGGTTCCTTTTTGTGCAAAATGGTATTTCAGTGCCACAGTTCTGTGTATGTGTTTTGTTTTGTTCTTTGAAGAACAATTACTTTGAAATTTTTGCTGACATAAGGGAGAGTAGATATGGTTTATATATGCAAGTGGAATATTAGTGCTTTATAGGCAGGCTTGTATGATTTCAGGTGTGCTCCTAAAAAGTAGGTGGGTAATTGTTACTTTAACGATGGAACAGTTGACTAGCACAGACACTGAGCATAACATAAGGTGAGGCAGAAAATAAAAGTATTTAGTAATGGTGCCAATAGGAAAACAGGTTGCAAATTTCCTTGAATTTGTCTAGAGAGTTTATGTTTTAGCATGGACATTTGATTTGTGAAACTATCATTTAAAAATATAATTGACTGCTAGGAAAAAGAAGGAGCTTTCTATGAAAACAAATATTTTTGATCATATTCTCTGTTTTGCATAGTGATATATGAATTTAATTGAGGTCAATGGAGTTAGACCTCTTTGTAGCAACCCTCTGAATACAAGAAAGAGTGTTTCAGAACATCAGTGTGTTTTTATGACCCTTAATTAAAGTTCTTTGTGTTGAGAAATTTTTTGTTTTTTGAATGGTAGTGCCATTGTCAAACCAATGAGATGACTTCATTATTTACATGACTTGTAAGTATCTACTTAAATACATAGCAAAATGGTAGGTTAAGCCCAAACATGATAATTACAATAAATGTAAATAGTCTGAACACCTCAGTTGAAAGGCAGATATTATCATATTGGATAAACAGCAAGATTCAACCATATGTGCATTGCTCAGAAATTCACTATAGATGTCAAGAAAGCTGGAGTGGCCATATTACTATCAAACAAAGTAGATTTTCAAACAAGGAAGATTCCCAGGGATACAGAGGGATATTTCATAATGATAATAGGGTCAATTCATCAAAGGACACAACAATCTTAAATTTATATGCAACTAATAACAGAACTTCTAAATATATGAAGCAAAAATTGGTAGAACTTCAAAAAGAAAATAGAAAAATGTTACAAATTTAGTTAAAGATTTCCACACTTCATTATCAGAAATTAATGGAATAAGTAGGCATAAAATCAGTAAGGAAATAGAAGACCAGAGAAACACTATTTTTTTTGTACTGTTTTGTTTTGTATTGTTTTATCGTACTAAGTGCACATTTACCAACTAGACTGTATCCTGAGCCATTAAACAAGGTTCAATAAACCTAAGAGGATGGAAACTATACAGACTATATTTTTAAACCATTAATTAATTTAATCAGAAATCAACAAAAGATATATGCAAATGAGGTAACACACTTATAAATTACACAAAGTTTGAGAAGAAAAAAATCACACGGCAATTAAATTTAGCTACCTGTGTAATAGATTATTTATACATTTATAGTTTTATATATCATATTTTACATATAAATACACATGTGTATGCATTTATAGTTGAAGTTTCATACATGTTTGAGCTTATTTGAAATGAATAGAATTAGAATAGTTGAACATGACTGGTTGATTTCTATAGGGCAAACACGATAATTATTCTGCAGCTCTGTATGATAGAAAGTTCCTCATAAAGAATTTAATTCCTTAGAGGAACAAAATGTCACAAAAAGTATAAGTGCAGTGCACTTCATGTTACTCTTTAAGCTTTTTATAAAAATAATAGCCTGGATAATGTGTAGTGGGTTGTTTATTTATAGAATGAAGTTAGCTGAACCCTTGGTTGTGGGTTTTCGTAGGAGATGAGAAAGAACATTTCAGCAGTAGCTCAATTAGTTCAGGGTGCGTGAAGGGGAAACCTAAGAGAAGCATTGGAAGAGTCTTAGCTTTGTGAAAGAGACAGCCAGATGTCAGCCTGAAGAGTGGTCTTTGTCTGCATTATTAGCTGGGTAGTGTATGTCATGAACGAGATAATAAACATATGGAATAAATTACCGAGGAAGGCAGTTGGAGGAGAGCATAGACAAGTTCAAGAGACACCTAGACTTGTTTCTGGGGAAATGGGTATTATGGGAAAGCAGGAGGGTTTTATTAGCTTCTATAAGCAAAGTGGCTATGTTGAAAAATATGGTTTTTTTTCCTTTTGTACACTTTTTTATATTTCTATGTATTTTGAAAACTCTATTTTAAGCACTACCCTTCCCAAATCACATGGTTCTTTCATAAAAATTTCTTTTCAATTTTTTCTTCCAAGTGGTCAGATAAGCTGGGGTTTGGGGCATCAAGAACTATTTACTGTAGATTACTTAGCAGACTTTGCTGCTACTGAGTGCAGTTTTTATTCACCAGTCTAGTCCTCTCTTACCTGTAATCATTGAGGATTTGGCTTTTCCCTGTCCATTTTTCCTCAGCTTCTACCCTTCCAGTCTCTATCATGGCTAAATCACATAGTGTTTGACAAAATACGTTGAATAGCTGTGGTTCTTCCTTACCCTCTTTGAATTCTACTTGGAAGTATTTTCAAATTGTCCAGGGCAATTCTGTGATGTAAACAATATACTTTTATCACACTTTAAAAGGGAAATTGTGAATTGTCACCTATTTCTCTTATATTTCACTTAGATATTCATTTAAAGCCCATTTGAAGTGGGTACTTTTAAGTTTCCCTTTAATGCTGACTCTAGAATTCTGGGACCAGAAATAGCTATTAATAAATTTTTATTAGATTATCAGAGAAAACCTAAGTGTGAGTGATGTAACCTTTTCCCAGCTATCGCTATATGGTTTTCTAACCTTCAGTTCTGAAGTCTGATCAGGAGGCAGTTTAATTTGGGAGAGTATTTCACTGTCTCTGGGATTGCAGTGGATAGCATACAACACCCTTCTCCAGTATTACATCCCAGACTCTGTGCCCTATAAAACAAATCTCTCCAGGGCTATTGTATAGGAATCTGTGATTAATAGTAATTATTAAAAGTTAACATTTTTCTCTGGGGAAGATAAACTTGGTGTTAAAAGTGTTAAAGAGATGGGTTGCCTGGGTGGCTCAGTCGGTTAAGTGTCCGACTCTTGGTTTCGGCTCAGGTCATGATCTCACAGTTTGTAGGATCGAGCCCCATATTAGACGCTGCACTGGCAGTGTGGAGCCTGCTTGGGATTCTCTCTCTCCTTCTCTCTTTGCCCTTCCCCTACTCACACTGTCTCTGTTTCTCTCAAAATAAATAAATAAACTTAAAAAAGTTTATAAAAGTGTTAGAGATTTTAACGAGTATTTTTGATCCTTAGGTTTAGAATACTATAGCGGAAATATGTATATTTATGGTTTTTTCTTTTTATGGTCAAAAATTTAGATAATATGAATAAGATTAAAAAATAGAAAATAACAATTCTGTTTCTTTTGGTTGCCCAAAGAGTGCTACTATTAACTTGTGAGCCTCTGTTTCTAGTCTTTTTATTTTTACAAAAATGGGCTTATATTGTATGTAGGTTTTGCAACTGGTTTTGATTTAATTTACCAATATTTTGAAAACACTTTTATATCATTAATTCACATTCTGTTTTGTAATTTTTTTTAACGTTTATTTATTTTTGAGACAGAGAGAGACAGAGCATGAATGGGGAAGGGTCAGAGGGAGAGGGAGACACAGAATCTGAAACAGGCTCCAGGCTCTGAGCTGTCAGCACAGAGCGCAATGCGGGGCTCGAACTCATGGACTGTGAGATCATGACCTGAGCCGAGGTCAGATGCTCAACCGACTGAGCCACCCAGGCGCCCCTATTTTGTAATTTAAAAAAAAAAATTTTTTTTTTCAACGTTTTTTATTTATTTTTGGGACAGAGAGAGACAGAGCATGAACGGGGGAGGGGCAGAGAGAGAGGGAGACACAGAATCGGAAACAGGCTCCAGGCTCCGAGCCATCAGCCCAGAGCCTGAAGCGGGGCTCGAACTCACAGACCGCGAGATCGTGACCTGGCTGAAGTCGGACGCTTAACCGACTGCGCCACCCAGGCGCCCCCTTATTTTGTAATTTTTAATGAGAGCTATTATTCTTTGAATACTGTATTGAATGATGCTTCACTGTTGAATGTTTAGTGGTTTCTCCTTTTTTTTGAAACTGCATGTTTTATTGTGACAGCTCCTTGTAGACATATCCTCGAGTATGTCCAAATTATTTCCTTAGGTTAAATTACTAAAAATAATATATCAAAGAATATGCACAAGTTCAGAAAAATTGCAGCAATTTTTAACCCCACTAATAATGTATGAGGGTTCCCAATTTCCTATGAATTTATGTTATCATTTTTAATCTGCTAATTTGGTAAGAAAAAATAGTATCTCTTTGTTTTTTAAATTTTATCAATGAATAGTTACACCCAAATATTCATAGTTCAGTTTTTTATTTTTTAATTTTATATATTATTTAATTAAAAAATTTTTTTTTGTGAGCGAGCATGTGCAAGTGGGGTAGGGTCAGAGGGAGAGATAGAATCTCAAGCAGTTTCCACTCTCAGCGTGGAGCCTGATGCTGGGCTTGATCTCATGACCTGAACCACAATCAAGAGTCAGGTGCTTAACCCACTGAGCTATCCAGGTACCCCTCTAATCATTTTTAAAAATATGTCTATTGGTATTCTAATTTTTAAAAATTTAGCTTTAACCTCTTTGTTTACTTTACCATTTATGTTTTCATTAGTACTTTTTATATATTAATTATATTTTTTCTCCTCATTGTTGACTTTTCAGATTTATTTATGGTGTTTTTAGACATGTAGAGGATATAACTTTCATGTATTAAAATTATCATTCTGTTTGACTTTTTAATCTTTGAGGGAACTTACTTTTAAAAGACTTCCTGTCCTATTTTATGTCTGATATTCAATTGTTGATTTCATAAATATTTATTAAATACTCATTCTATATCTGCTACTGTTCTTACTATGATAGATATGATGCTGAGCAAGATAGATGTTTCTGTTGAAGAGAGGTGACTTTCAGAAACTTTGACCACTGAAACTTGTCCGTTCTACTGATTTAGAAAGAAGTCTTCATGACACCAGAACTATGTTTCCTAATGGCACAGGGACATGCTAGACATGAAAAGCAAGTAGGGCATGGGGTTTAGTTTCTCATTATTTTATTTCCCTTATGACCTGAAAGGTATTTGTGGCAATTTTCCAGTTTTTTAAAATAAAAGTTCTTGAATTGGGAGGTGGGCAATGTGTAAGAAATGATCTGAAAGCACTTAGAAACTGAGGTGGGCAGATCTTATGGGTGAGGTTGGAGGCTCAAGATTGAAGGCTGACTAAGCATATAGCCAACATGCTCTGATGGATTATATTTGATAAGGAAATATACATGAGAGAAAGATAAAGTGTGGATCTAAACAGTGGTGGGGGGTGTTAAAAATCCTATGGTAGGACAGGAAAAGTGAGAAGTTATAATTGTATTATAAGATTTTGAGGATAAGAATAATGAATGACTTTGAAGTTGACTGAGGAAACTTTAAGACAATATTTGAAGATAAAGGTGACTGTGTGTAACTTAAATCTAATTAAGCTTACTTTTGATGTAAACATTCTTTACCCTCATAGGTGTGATTACATAAGCTGCATTTCCCTCCCTCAGATGATTCCTTTGTTAATTTTGCACATTTCTTTTATGCTGTCATAATTTCTTGAAATTTTTCTCACCACTTCTTTATGATATTACATATCAATAATCCGTTTGTAATAGAGCTAAAACATCACTTTCATGGAGATTAAATAGAACTTTTGGTATAAATAGAATATGGTATTTTTACTACATTATTTCTTTTATATAACATTAACTGTATACTTGCTTCTTGTCTAGAAATTCAAATACTTCAGTTGAAAATCTGTTTATTTTTCTGTTTATGATGTGGATTTTCCAAATCAGTTTGATGTAACCTTTATGTTAATGTGGATTTCTAGTTCCTTACTTGTTAAATTTATCTTGTTTGAAACAAAGCCAACATTCTTCTATCTCACTATAAAATTCTACAAAAGATTTAGGTTTATAGTTTGACTTTACTATGTTTTCTGTACTATACATAAGACCTCTTAAAGGAAAACATTTTGTTAAAGATATTTAGATCACTCGGAAATATTGTAAGATAATAATAGAATTGATGTTTATTGTGCATTTGCTGTGAGTCCTGTTTGCCTTGAATACTTTACATGAATTACCTCCTATGAAGTAGTTTGTTTTCACACCCATTTTACAGATAAGGAAACTAGGTTTTCACAAGATTAAGTAACCTACCCAATATCACAAAACTGAAGTCCTGGAGTCAGAAATGAATCAAGACAGTCTAATTTCAAAATCTATGCTTTTAATAACTACTTAATATAGCCTCTAAATTACTTCATTTAGTTTTCTAATCTCTCAAATTTTACACTTAACAGTGCTTATATAAATGTCCTGTGCTTGAAGTAGATTGGGAGGAGGGGGTTATTTTTGTTTTTTATCTTATTGATAAATTATGTTTCTTATTATCCGATGAAATTATCTGACTTAGACAGTAGAGTTATTTAAATTAGTAAAGCAAACTAATATAAATGTAAAGAAGGCTGATGACAACCTTAATGATCAAAAATCAAAGTTTTATTTTGGGGTTTTCTGAGAATAAGACAGTTTAATGATAATTCAGAGAGTGAAAATTATTCATAATATCAAAGATATTTGAATTACACTTAAATTGCATCTACCATATGGAAAAATATTTACTCACCTAAATATGACAGGATATTTTGGATATCATCTTATCCAAAGCCTTACATTTGCATGGATTATTGGGCTCCTCACTTGAAGCAGGGATTGGTATCACGAACAGAAACATGCACTTGTCCGGGCGTGTGGATTCTCAGCCCCAGTCCCTGTGTTTCAGAGCACCTCTGGGTAACCATCACATGCTGCATCAGGTTACCCAGGGCCTTCTTCTGGCTCACAGAGGCTTATCTGAAAGATAGCTCGGGTTTTAGAAACAAGGCATCAGCTTAAGCCATTTAGCACTCCTATGCTTGCTGAAGGAAAAGTAGCACACTATAAATCAAGCAAGTTTTCAGAAAGTATCTGATGTTGATGCAGGGTCACAAAAGTGCTGTCTAGAGCAACAAAAAGGCCTTCCATGTAGGCATTCATATAGTGATAGAAATACAGTTTACTAAAGTAGAGGCCTTCACAAAAGTGATATACCATCTGTCCCTAGTGAATGTTATCCCTTCATCATTTCAAACGATTGTTATTTACATCTTAAAAAGCGAAATGTGTTGTTTACCTAAGATAATATAATTTAGATTAACATGGCATATCTGTCAGCAACTACTCCCATAATCAGATAGGAGAAATAGTTGTTTGTTAGGAGCTCTGCAGCTCTGACAGGCCTGTTTATTTATAAATAGAAGGAACTGAACTTGTAAAAAGTTTCTATCAGGTTAAGGAGTTGGTGAATGGAATTTTAATTTTTTTTTTTTTTGAGAGACGGTGTGTGCACAAGTGGGGGAGAGGTAGAGGGAGATGGAGGCAGAGAATCCCAAACAGGCTCCAGGCTCAGCGTGGAGCCCGATGTGGGGCTCGATTTCATGACCTTGAGATCATGACCTGAGTCGAGATCAAGAATTGGATGCTTAACTGACTGAGCCACGCAGGTGCCCCGGAATTTTAAGTCTATAGTACTTTTAATAATGAATAATAATAATAACAATAATAAAACAAGTCTCTTAGTGTAGTGAACTGTAGAAGAAAAAGTTTTACTCTGCCAAGAAAATGATGATAGTAGGGCAGAGTTTGTTTACGGCCGACACACTATTCTAATGTGCATGAAAAAAGCATGCATTACATGTTGAGTGATAATGGCAATGTCCATTTGACTCTCATGTCACCAGCTCACTGTTTTCCACAGCTTTATTTCTAATTTCATTCTATTGCTATATCCTAAACCCACGGTTCAGTTAATGCATATGTTTTCAACTGCCATACAAATCTGAATCTTTGGGTATGCGAAGACCAAATTTCTACTTTTGGTAAATAGTTTGTACTGCCACTTAATTAATTAATTAATTCTTTGCCTGTGGCCGTGTCCATGAGGGGTTGCCAGGGCTAATGTGGCAGCTTGGTCTTCTCTCTCATTGTCTAGATAAGAGCTTGTAGGAAGTTAGAAGGGGACCTTCTTAAGTCCAGCTAGGCCTTGCTTTACAAATACTCTGGTCTCCTATCCCTTCATGGTTCATTTTATTGTTGTCTCACCCAGAATATTTTCAAAGGGTTTTCGGAAGGGCAGCTGGTTTTCAGGGTCTGGGAGGGTTTGGCTCAGTATCCGCCAAGCTTTCTCAAGAGAAGCATGAGCCGCAGTGTCTCTGTATGATTTCTTGGTATGAAACCCTTGAGCCCAGACATATTGGCCGCACATGTGCTGCCCTCCAGCAGTGTGCACTAAGAAGATAAGTCAGAGAGAACTCGCAGTCTCTATCCATTTCCTGATGTTTTGGTTTTTTATTGTTATACCCTCTTCCAATAAAGAATAATGGAGTGAGTTTCCTTTGTTCCCCAAAGCATGTCTGAGCACCGAATTTTCACTGTTCCTAGGTTAAAAAAACTATCATTGTATTTTTAGAAGAGAAATACATATATCATCTACTTTGTTCTAGCGGAGGCTGAGTCCTTAGAAAGTGTGTCTTCAGTGTTCCGACAGATGTAAAATGGAATGGATTCTCAGTGCATACGAGAATCATTTATGAGAGTATCAATAAAATAATAATATGTCTATTCACTGTCATCTAAAAAAGTTGGAATTGGGGAATAGCAGAAGTTTTAATTCATCACTTGGAATATTTAACTCATTTTGCTGCACGTGCTTCAAATTTCTAGTATATTGCAATGATTTTCAAGCTGAAAATAGTTTTATTTAGGATAATGTTTTGCCACATTAACAACAAATGGTCGATTATATAGGGGTAAAATAAAGTAAATGCTATTCCTTAACAACTTGAAAAAATTAGACAAGATAGAAATATGGGCCAGTGATTCAAATGCATGATTAGTATATGTTTTGGCTGATGTGTTATTGTCTAACTCATTATAAGGCTCTGCTTTGCTTTCTGTAGCTTTTGAAAAACCTGTTTTCAAATGCTATCTTTGTAACTTATCAGATGACTTAAAGAAAGGTTTATTTTGACTTTCAGGGGAGGATTTGCAAACTAATCATCAACAATCCATATTTCCACTGATGAGTGTCTGGAATCCTAAAGTTTTCAGACGTGTGGCATGAAGTATGCTGCCAAAATGTAGTATCCCAATGCCGTGTGATGTAAATGATTTGATTGAGTTGATAGCTACCAAACACAAGAAGCTTATGTCAAGTGCTAGGTATGAATATGAATCAAACAAAGTTTAAAAGAAAGTTTTAGTGACAAGTAAAGGAATAGACCATTCCTAAGTTAGTAAACATAAAGCCATACATTATTTTTGAGTAATCATTTTTAAAACTTTAAAAAAAGAAAGAAACCGGGGCGCCTGGTTGCCTCAGTCAGTTCAGTGTCCACCTTCAGCTCAGGTCATGATCTCACAGTCCGTGAGTTCGAGCTCCGCGTCAGGCTCTGTGCTGACAGCTCAGAGCCTGTAGCCTGCTTAGGGTTCTGTGTCTCCCTCCCTCTCTGCCCCTCCCCTGCTCATGCTCTGTCTCTCTCTGTCTCAAAAGTAAATAAAAACATTAAAAAAAGAAAGAAAGAAAAGTAAAAAAAAAAAACATAGTATAAAGTGAACTTGAATGTTCAAGAGGATTATGGTGATGTATTTAGTGGCTCTCCTCTGATGGAGTTCTGTGTTTGGGCCAAGCAAATGTAATGGAAATGAAGAAAATTAAATTCAAGAGTTTGCCTTGTGAAACCTCAGTTCTTCTGGCAGGATCTGAATGAGAACTTGTTTCACTAGTCAGCCCTAAATATTATCTCTTATCCAACATGTGCCTGTGGTTTGGATGGATTTCCTTTGGACTTTTATGCAACTATCAATGGAGAAAGGAAGAGATCACTGTCGCCCACTGAAAGGATATTTTACACATGTAGAAAAGTTTACAAAACCCTGGAAGACAAACTTTAGTCATCATTCACTCATTCATTATTTCATTCATTTATTGTTTCATTTATTCAACAAACATTTTTTTAAAAGCACTTTCAGGCATAGTGATGAATTTGATTTGAGACATAATATAAAAAAATAAGGCTCGGGGCACCTGGGTGGCTCAGTTGGTTAAGAGTCTGACTTCAGGTCAGGTTATGATCTCACAGTTTGTGAGTTCAAGCCCTGCATCGGGCTATCTGCTGTCAGCACAGAGCCTGCTCTGTCCCTCTCTCTCTCTCTGTTCCTCCTGTACTCTTCCTCTATCTGTCTCAAAACTAAATATTTAAATTTTTTTTGAAATATGGATTTAGTAAGTAGTAAAGTCTTTTGATGATAATTTTGAAGTTACCAAAATGTTACCATCCAGGTTACATTAAGAATAGTGCAAAAACATGTTTTAAAATTTTTTGGTCCCAATATATTTTGCCTTAGATATTATTTTACAGGATTGTCATTAGTTCTGGAAATTTTTCTTAGTCTTAAGACCACAGCATTTATTTTTAAACCTACCTTTTAGCTGTGTGTGTGTTTTGTAGAGGAAAAATTAAAATAGTTGAGACGTCAAAGAAGTTTTAGTTGTAATTCACAAAAGGGTTGAGAACTCCATGTCAGACTAATGAGAGGCAGGGGAATGTCATTTTTACTTGTAGTTTGTCTTTTTTCAAAGCATTATTAAAGTCATGTCTGATAGTTTCCTTTTATTGTCCAAGCTCTCCATGTGCCTGGAAGAGCTCCTAAGTCTAAGATTTCTTGTTTTGTTCAGCACAGATTAGGAAATTTGACCAATGTTCAGTGTAACTTTCCAGTGAGGATAAAAACGTGACTGTAGTTTTATATGAATTATAAAGTGGTTGTCAGAGTTAAATTTTTTTCCCTAACAGTTTTTCCTTTAACTTTCAAGCCTCTGAATCTTCTATGAACATAGGTCATTGTCATCCCCATTCGGTAGATGAGAAGTTTGGAGCTCTAATTCAGACTAGATCTGCTCATGCCAAGTTGCATGCTCTTTTTCATTGGAACTTAGCTACCTCTAAGAATTCTTGACACTTAATAAAAATTCTCTCTATATAAGGAGGCACTAGAGTGGTCTTACAAACATTGTTGTCTACTTGTATCGTTATCAAATTCACTTTTGATTTTGATTGACTAAGGGGAACATGTTTTAACAGTTTTGTTTTATCCATCATTTAGTATAAGTACCTTAAAATTCTAGCTTCTAAACGTAACAGGGTGAGAGATTGAACCTTGAGGGCTGCCCCCCAAAAAGTCTATTCTTGCCTGAAAGCAATATTTATTCCACTGTGGCTGGCAGGGGCTTGGGGGGGGGGGGTTGTATGTGCACGCATGTGTGCCTGTATGTGTTTTTACTTCTTTTCAGGCTGTGTGCCTCTGTCTCAGATCTCATTGTAGACCAGTGCTCGTCACTTGTCCAATGGTCACTTTCCCTTGGTCACGAATAGCTTTCTTTATTGCATTAGAAGGCTATAAATTTTTCGTGATCCCAAGCTGAGTTTTAACCAGTCACCTCAAGGTGAAAAGCTCAGTATCACATTACTGTTTCCTTGGGCTGTCATCCATTGCCTCTGACCAACATGTCATAAATGTTTTTAAGAGTCTGCAGCTCTTTCAGCTTTGGGCTTGGTTCTAATCTGAGGTATATAGCGTGGGCTCACATCTCAATGAATCTTGGAAAACTTCTCCTGCACTTGTGTGTTCATGCAGAGCAGCCAAAGTCTTCAAAATAAGTGGTGATGTGTCCTGGCCTATTTCAGATTAAAATGGATTCCCTCTGAGTCTAGTGTTAAGGACAACAGTATTGCACAGGGCTTTTTTCACCCAAAGAGTTATTAGTCAGACATGTGAGCCACTACTAGTAAGCAGGAAAGAGAAGAATTGTCCTGGAAATGCTTTGGCTGACTTCTAAAAGGGCTCTCAAGAAGTGATATATGCTTTTTAGCAGTCTATTGTGAACTCTGTGTTAAGTGTTATGGATATGCATAAAAGTATAGGACAGACACACATACCACACAAAGACAATTTGGGTTAGAATAGTGTTTTAAAGCAATAATATAGGACATTTAAGAAAGAAATGCATGATAATTGAGAATTAAATTGTATAGACAATTGATGTAGGGTTTTGAGAGCAGGGTGGGTACTTTGCACTAAGACTTCCTTAGTGAGATTAGTTTCAGCTGCAAGTTAGAGATGGGATCTGGAGGGACAAAAGGAACAAGGAGGGTCTTCAGATGAAAACCAGAAAAAGGGAAAGCATTTTAGAGGAGTAGGGAAGAGGCTAATATAGTTAAGGGGTTACAGGAAGGAGAATCAAAGCAACAAAGTAGAAATTAAGGCTGTGGTTCAGATTATAGAAGCCCTTACATGCCAGGCTGAGGACTTGACTTTATCCTGAAGCATTTCGAAAAATGCTTCCTCCAGTTTCCTATTCAACTATTCACATGATTTTTTTGTCTTCTGAGGATGTTGCCAAATTTGTATTTTTCCCTTCACAGGTGGGGGAAAAAAAGAAGGAAACCAGCAAATTTAGATTCTATTCTTGTACATAAAAAATACAAGCTTTGCTAAAGAGTGGACCTTTCTCAGACCATTTATTAAAAAAAAAAATTGTCTCTTTGTTTGATCCAGGCTGTAAATATTAGCAACCTTGATTTAACTTTGGTGATGGCATTCACCCTTTAAAGATGTCAGTCACTAATCCTGAGTCCAAAAGACAGTTTTCATCCTTGTTTTACAACCTATCATGTGATTCACTATAGTTCTCAACGATGTTAATTCAGGAAATAAACTTTCAAGTGGAATTTAAAACTGGTATGTTCGAGTTGCATTCTGACCAAGAGTAAGTGTATGAAACCTAAGGAGGACAGAGAGTTTTGTTTTTTTAAAAAATAGCACTTACTTATAAGTATATTATCTTTAATAAGGCATTCAGACATAACATAACTACATTTCAGCACTTGCAAGCAATTTGTTTAGTTCTGGTTGCTATATGGTCTAGAACTGTGTATTTTCAATTTAATTCCTGAAAAGAATTTCAGAGTTTCCTAACAGTCTCTTGAATTTTGCACAAATGAAATGAAATGACTGACGACAGATATCTTCCTCTACATTTAATTAAGATGCAAAGTCATTTACCAAAGGGAAAAAAATTATTATGTGAAGATAGAGTATAGAAGAAAAATAAAGAAAACCTGTTAAAAAGGAAATCATAGATGAAGACTCAGATTAAACTTTCCCGGATGAAAATGATCAAAGACATGTTATAGAAGGAATTATGTAAAATCATCAGCTCCCTGTGCTTTTTCTACTTCCCGTGTACTAATTTGAACTTAAACTCTATTTAGAGAAAAAGCAATTTGCTTCACAAGTAACTTCACTTTATTCTGAAATGAAAACATTTTATATTTATAGATGCACTTTATTCTGAAATAGAAATGTTTTACATATACACAATAAATTTTGTGAGCTCCAACTTCATGCAGAATATAGTGCTTCCTATTTACGTCAGTTCCACTGCATCTTTGAGAAAACATTACCTATTCAGCAATATAGTTCTAAAATATATTCAAATAAGTCACATAGTAGATTAACCGTCCTAAATGCCTCAAATAGATCTGACCTCATGATTTACGATCATTCATATAAGAACTGGGCTGAAGTAGTTTAACTTTGCATTTTTTGATGAAAGAACAGAATAAATGAAATCAGTACAATTATGTAGAAGAAATTACTTCTGGTGCGCCTGGGTGGCTCAGTCGATTGAGCGTCTGAGTCTTGATTTTGGCTCAGGTCATGATCTATGGTTCATGAGATTGAGCCCCACATTGGGCTTTGCGCTGATGGCACAGCGCCTGCGTGGGATTCTCTGTCCCTCTCTCTCTGCTCCTCCCCCATGTGCACACACACTCTCTCTCAAAATAAGTAAACTTTAAAAAAATTTCTAAAAAAAATTAAAAAGAAAACAAATTACTTCCAAGCACTTTTGAATTCTCCACTTTGTAGAAAGGTAAAGAAGTTGATGTGTGTTATAAAGAAGTGTTGCCATGTTCCTTCCTTATGTTCTGTGAAGTAGACATTCTAGTGAAGAAATTGAAGATCAGAAATAAAACTGACCTGCCCAAAGTGGATTAAAGTTATTTCATTGGAAAAACTTTTTTCCCCTGGCTTTAAAAAATTTTTTTTAATTTTAATTTTTATTTTTGAGGAGAGACAGAGCACAAGTGGGGGAGGGGCAGAGAGAGAGGGAGACACACAACCCTAAGCAGGCTCCAGGCTCTGAGCTGTCAGCACAGAGCCCGATGCAGGGCTCAAACCCACAAACCATGAGATCATGACCTGAGCCTAAGTCAGCCCATTAACTGACTGAGCCACCCAGGCACCCCTCTTTCCTGGATTTTTAAAATAGATACACTCTGTTATCTTTTACTGTTGAATTTTGCCATGGAGAAGGGTGAGGTCAGTCTGATTTTTTTTTTTTCTCTCATAATAATGATCTGATATTTCTGCCAAGATAAGTAAATGATTCTTTATAACCTTTTTAAGGTTATGTCTCCAGTTTGATTTTTTTGTGTCACTTTTTTTCCGGGACACATAATGACCCTTTTAATTCAGTTCTTTTTTAAAGATGTCCTTGAACGTCCACTTCCAGGTTTCCCACTGTGTTTATACAGCCCTCTTCTTCAGGTGCCAGTCAGGTACAGGCACAACTCCTGTTTCAGTTCTCCCTGAAACTTTGTGTTAATAAAGATTGTTAAGTTTCATGAGACTGAGTTGAATCGGGCAAGGTCTCTGCACTCTTGAAATTTATAGATTTTTAAGGGAGGCAGAGAGATAAATCACCCATTTTAGTACAGCAGGATTCTTGTGATAATAGAGATATCCAGTGGGTTCAATAAAATGACAGACATCTCCAATCTATTCCTGGAAAATCTTTTAGGATTTTTTTTTAAAACCTATTGCTAGTCATTATTATTGTTATAGTAAACTTAATTTTCACATCTTCAATGCAGTTTAGATAAAAGAGAAGTAGATTCTAGTCCTGGATCTGCCCCCAAATTCTAAAGTGTTGAATTAATCTATCTAGAAGTGTTTACCCATCTTTCGCATGGGGATAAGATACTTGGTCTATTCTGATTTGTGGGATTATAGCAAAGTTAAAATGAAGTATTTAAAAATTAAGTAGTACTCTTAAAATATGACTTAATGCTTTCTTATCATTAGATTAATTTTTCTCCCCAGTATTTCTTTACTTATTTTGAGAGAGAGAGAGACAGAGAGCAAGCCAGCATGGGAGGGGGTGGGGGGGGAGTGGCAGAAAGTGAGGGAGAGAGAGAATCCCAAGCAGGCTCTACACTAAGAGCATGAGCTTGATATCACAAACTGTAAGATCAAGACCTGAGCCAAAATCTAGAGTTGGATGCTCAACCGACTGAGCCATCCAGGTGCCCCCTTTATTATTTCTGTTTCTATTGAATAGGGGACACTGAGTTGGTGTATAGTTTGTGACCTCTGTGGATAATGAATATGAAACTTAGCACAGAACCTGGAGCATTATGAACAATAAATATGAGCTAACAAAATGTACTAAAAGTAGTGTTTTCATGAAATGGCAAAATTATTTACCGTTGAACCTCCCTATAGACTCTGACAATGCAAAGTTCTCTCATTTATACAGTCTGAAGGCTGTATTTTTAGATCAATAAAATTGGAAAAGTAAAATTGGCCTTGTTTCTTCATTATGAGTTATATTTAGGATGAAATCTTTATTATCAGACTTGGAATTGCCTTATATATATGGATTGAAAGCAATCTAGCCCTCTTACTACTAGAAAGTTTAAGAATTTATCATTTCATGTGGACTTTCAAAATTTGAGCTGATTCTTGCAACTTGTATGTGGTGAATATCTCAGAACTGCCCACCTGAACCTCAGTTCAGGTTGACCACACTTGGCATTAGAACCTTAAATTGTGCCCCTTTGCCTGACCCTTGTTGTGGAGCCATAATTATTCCAATTCTTAAGAAATTCAAAATTATTTCTGTCATCTAATAGTATTAGAGATGTAGGCTCATGAAGCTGAGAAAATAAAAGATGTTTCAGTTTGCTTTTGTTTACATTTAGCTCTCCCCTGGGACCTTCAACTTAAATTTGTACTTAGGCAAATCAGAGAAAAAAATGTTTAACACTGCATACCTATTACCTATTTTTGAAACTTAGAGAATGATGAAGTTACAAAATCAAGAGCGAAGTCACAGATACTACCACTAACTTTGATAATAATTGATTACGTTAAATATCTGTGACACTGGCTAAATTCCTTGTATACATTATTGACCCAATTGCCTTTTAATAGATGTTTTTATGAGCTTGTATCTAAGATAAAAGGTTTTCTTTTGGAAGGTATCTTCTCTAGTTTATAGACCATCTTCTCATTGTATGTGCACAATAGTGTTTTGGTGAACACCTGTGCAGAGCACTGTATAAGATGCTTTTCAGCAATTAAACTCAACTGAGACAGCCCCTCAGCTGTGTTAACTAACCTTCCCAAGTATCAGACAAGATGTCTGAGATTAAAAGTCACAAAGCATTTATCTCATACTAAAATGAGCAATGTAATATATGCCTTTCCATGTGTGTTGCTTATTTTTTAAATATGATTTTAAGTTTTAAATGTTTTTTTTAAAATGTATTTTCAATGAAAAAAAAAAAAATAAAGAAAGAAACTTAGAGTCTATTCATTGCCCAGAAGCTTCAGGCTATTAAATAACTCCTGCACTAACTTTTTGGATGCCAGTCAATTTGTGTGTTGTTTTTAAAATTATAATGATATGAATAGTTTATTGAATGAAGCTTAAATAATAATCAGAGAACAGTGTATATCTCAGTATTTTAACTATTATGGGAATTCTACGTATTCAAGAAAAAGTACAGGTGAGACACACCATGCAGAGAGCAATAAATTTTTGAGGAATATAAATCCTTCTGTATATACTTGAATGTCTGTATTTAACAACGGAGCTTATTAAAATAAAGAGGGCAGAATAAAAGTAACATGCCTTCCTGGAAGTGTAGCAACCAGCTTAGTAATGTATATGATCTTAAACCTGAAGGGGTCAAAAAAAGCAGAGGACCATAGAATGTGAAACAAGGATCTTGAACGTTACAGGTGAGTCTATTTCTTGGTGTGTACACATAAGTTAGAGGTCACTTCTGTCTTTCAGGCAAGGGTAGTACATGGATCACTTCAGAGAAGGCCATTAGACTTCAAGGCATAGGTTAGGCAGTTTTATTTCTATGCCTGGTGCTATTTCTGTGGCAGAAGGGAACAGGGGAGAGAGGACAGTTAGAAGAGAGGGGTTGGGGGAGGTAATGTGGTTAAATATATGTTAGAGGGGCAGAACACCTTATATGCTCTGTCTAGTCAAAAGCTTTGTGTAAACCTAAAGTTGCAGTCCTCAGGATTTATGGCTGTTGATGTTGGACTTGATCATGATGTTTCCCCCAAAGAAAGCTTTTGGTTTTTGTTTTCACTAAAATAAAAAATAATTCCACAGCATGTATATGAACAATTTGCATTGTTGAGGGCTGGGTTTCAGCCATGGCTCTTGGATGACTTGAATGTTGTGTCTCTAGTAGCTTCTTGGAACATGTTGCTCACACACTGAGTGGTTGATAGGCAGGTCCATGTTCAGCCTTCACTATCCTCCCACTCATGTCCTGAGTAAGAGGGATACCACACAGGCTAGGTGACAGCAGGTACCCTGTTACTTACTTTTAGACCCGTTTCTTGTTCTCCCTCCTCCAGACTCACCAGGCTGAACCATATAATACAGCACCTTGTGTCAGAGGTCCTATCAGTGAATTTAGTTGTGGTATTTGTATTTAATTTATAGGACTTATTAGAACAGTTTAAGATTTATAGAACAACTGAGCATATAGTACAGAGAGTTTCCTTATACTCCACTGTCACGTCATGGTTTCCCCTATTATTAACATCTTCTATTTGCATGGTACATTTGTTACAATTAATGAATAATATTGATTTGAGAATATTAACCAGAGTCTGTACTTTACTCACATTTCCTTAGTTTTTACCTAATGTCTGTTTTCTGTCCCAGAATTCCATCCATGTTACCATGTTACATTGAGTTATTGAGTCATCATGTCTCCTTGGGCTTTTTTTTGGCTGTGACAGTTTCTCAGACTTTTCTTGTTTTTGGTAACTTTGCTTTGAAGATTACTTATTTATCAGGTATTTTGTAGAATGTCCATCAGTTGGGATTGTCCTGATGTTTATGAATTTTAGGGAATAAGACCATAAAGTACCATTTTCATCACCTTATATCAAGGGTACTTACTGTCTACGTGATTTATGACTGGTGATGTTGACCTTCATCACCTGGCTGTAATACTGCTTGTTTGCATTCTCCGTATTTGTGATATTTTGATAATGTTTTGGGTACTTCAGGAGACATTCAACTAACTCCATTAAAGGTGTCTAAAGGGAGTCTGCTGCATTGAAAATGAAACTTTACTAGGCTGTTATGAGTAAGAGGGGAGGGACTCTTCCAGGAAGAGTTAGCAAGAATTTTATTTGAATAGCCAGGTTCAGGTAATGAATAATTATTAATAGTGAAGAAATAATTTCAAAGGTCAAGCATAGGGAATGGTATATAACACTGATTTCTTATTTAGAATCATTTAAGAGCTCTATTTGTTATAAATACAGAATCAAGAGTGCCAATTACGGAGCAGACCACACACGTTTTCTGTTTATTTTTTGAATATTTTTAATGTTATATTGTTCCAATCTTCTTATAAAGATCTCATCTCAAAACAAATCTCAAAGCAATGATAGGAGAAAGATTATCTGGAATACAGTCATTTAAGAACTGATTTCCTTCTATTCTTCCAACTTTATCATCATTAGACAAATTGGCATCTATTCCTTCAGTTTTATGGATGTTGAGAGTCAAACATGCAACATATGTTTTAATTTACCAAATAAGATTCCTTTTTACTTTTTGGTACCAGAATGTTTTTGAGTTGGACATTTAGCATCCTCTGGCTAGCATGTTAATTATGCATTATTCATAGTGAAAGGTTCAAATTTGTTATGCTGCAACTGTTCAGTCCTTGACAAATGACTCTGATAGGTCACACCCATTTTTAAGTAAATAAAGAACAGCAGAGCTGAATTTCTTCTAAAAAATGTGTAGTACTGGGAGCTCCTTTGGCAAGTTACCATTTTCCCTTTACTTAAGTCTAGTGCTTTCCAACAAAGCTAATAATATTTTTAGGGAGAGGGTCCTCCTGGGGCTTCCTTCGTAGCTTCTACTCCCATTACTCCTTTGGCTTACTCTACTCTCTGCATTTAATAAAGTTTACAGTAACTTCTATCTCATCCTTATAAAATACACTGGATATGTTTTCAGGGTAAAACGACTCTTATATGCTATCATTTATTCTCTTAACAAATATTTATTGAGCATTTTTATGTGCAAGGCAGTGTTCTTAATGTTAGCAGTGCAAAGATGAACATACTCACTTGGAGCATGCACAACAATGACTCAGTAAGTTGGTTCTGCTGAAATGTCTAATACCCAAAGGGAACAGAAGGAGATAAGGTTGGAAAAGTGGTAGATATTGCAGAGGTTCCTGGATGCTAGACTTAAGGGTGTTTTTTTGCTTATTTTGTTTTTGCATTCTATTCCTTGATGGTTTTTTGTGCAGTGGAAATACATAATCAGAGATGTCTTCAAGGAAGATTAATTTAAGAGCCATATATTTATTGTGTTGGAGAGGGGAAAGAAGCTAGAAGTTGACTTGGAATCTTACAATTGCCCAGGTGGATGGAATTGAAGATCTAAATTGAGGCGAAGTAAGTAGAACCAGAAGAAAGCATTGTTGCAAGATATATTGCAGAATAGACAAGGGAGAAAGAGAGTTGTTAAAGTGTGCATTACAACAGAAATGAGATCTGAGGGCTATACCTGAGGAGAGGTAAGCTCTGTTTCAAAAATTTATACTTGAGGAATTTGAAGGTTTTCTAGGTAGACATATAAAACAACCAGAAATGCAGGCTTACATCTGTATAGGGCCCAGGGCTAGGTCAAGTAGAGGTGATGGAGCCCGGAATGCAGAGGATGAGAGTGTAAATAGAGGAGACCATGGGACAGGGACCAGCACATGGAGAACAGGCATACTGATATCAAAGAGGATGGAGAAGCAGTGGTCAGAGAGGAGTGGAGTGAGAAACGGGATAATTTGGGGTCACAAAAGCCAAAAGAGAAGTACAAAAATACTACTGTGAAAGTCTAAGAATGGAGACTGAAAAAAGAAAAAGGTTATTGAGTTTGGAAAGTTATTGGTGAATTTTGAGAGAGGTCTTTTAAAACTATAGGGATGAAAAATCAACACGCAAGAAAAAGTAAGGCACATTTGAAAATATTACTGTGATTACTATTTGAGAAAACAGAGGAGCACTAAATAATACGTCCCAGAAAACAAAAGAAAACAAACTGAAATGACACAATCTGAAAACCAACCAGGTATGTCTCAGGTGTGAAAACTGCTGATTTCTACAAAGTAAGCTATTGGTATTGCATTATGAATGAATCGTGCTGGGCCTATAGATCGTAATGGAATACAGGCTTGGATATAAGACATAAATGTGGTTCTTGGTATAAGCATTGCTTGTATAACAACATACCAGAATAAATTCTCAAGGAATTCAGTTTAATGTAAAAAGTGGTTTCGGATCCCCTGTAGTGTTTGTTATAGAGATTGTGTGATGTGAAAATAAACATGCTTCAACCATCTGGGTGACCAGGCATTATCAGATCTTGAAAATTTGCAGTGGAAAATGTGCATGTTTTTCTTCTTTATATTGCTGATTTTTTTTTTTTTTTGAGAAGTAACTTATAAGCAGTTCCCTTTATTACAGTTTTGGTTTTTAAATTTCAACTTTGCAAGAATAGTATTAATACTGTGGCCTTAATTAGGAAAAAACATGGGTATAATTGATTTATTTTTCTTTTCTTTCTTCCTTTCTCTCTCTTTCTTTCTTTCTTTCTTTCTTTCTTTCTTTCTTTCTTTCTTTCTTTCTTTTCTTTTCTTTTCTTTCTTTCCTTCTACAAACATTAGTTAATGAAGTCCTTTCCAAACTCTGCATCAGGCAGCAAGGAATCAAAGGTGAATAAATAAGATGTATCCCTTGCCCTTAAGGAACTTTCAATCCTGTAGTGGGGACAGATGAAACAAATTAATGCAGTAATCCAGTGTAGCCTCTAAGACAAGTGTACATGATTTCAAAAGGATGCAAAACAAAGGAGATTTTTTCTACTTGTGGGTAGGATCATCAGGAAAAGGTTTAAAAAGTTTGTGATAGGGCACCTGGGTGGCTCAGTCGGTTAAGCGACCTACTTCAGCTCAGGTCACAATCTCACAGTTCGTGAGTTCGAGCCTCGCGTCAGGCTCTGTGCTGACCGCTCAGAGCCCGGAGCCTGTTTCAGATTCTGTGTCTCCCTCTCTCTCTGCCCCTCCCCTGCTCATGCTCTGTCTCTCTCTGTCTCAAAAATAAATAAAAACATTAAAAACAATTAAACATTAGAAAGTTTGTGACACTTATGATGAGGCTTGAACTATGAGCAGGTGTATTGTTCTCTCTTAAAAGAAGGTACATGTAGTCATTTTTCTTTAATTTAAATTGTTTTTAAGTTGCTTAGTTTAAAATAATAGATGATAGGAAAGATGGAAGGGAAACTTCCATGAAAAACTAGGGAGATGAAAGTTACTCTTTTTTTATCCCCTTATTTGATATCTTTATGAAAGGTTATTACATAAAGCTGTTTACTCTGCAGAAAAGCACTGCATATAAGTATTTTATTTTAGTATCAAAACTATTGGTAGTGCTGTATTTTTGTCATACTGAATACATAGTTGAAGAAATGGAGCAATATGGAATTTACAGAATGATACAAATTGTTATCTTTCCCTATAGAAGTTGTTTTTAGACTTTATTAATTAGACGTCCTGTTTTAGCTTGTCAATAATATTTTTTTTTTTACTTTTAGAAGCAATAATTAAAGAAACTATACCAGCAAATCAAATAGATGACTATTATGGAGTTAACAATATCAAAAGCTCTGAGACTGGACTTCTTAGGCAAATACTTGGTTTTGTTTCTCAAAACGTCCTAAAATAGATGAATGCTTCTTTGTTTGGAAGTCCTATGAAATTTTCATTACAATATCAGATTTTAAAAACTGCTTGTTTCCTTTGGAAAGTTTTATTTTAGAAATTGCTGTGTTAGACTTGTATTATATACCACAGTTTTCATAAATTTCCTTCTCTTGTCATATTGTATTTTCCATCCAATAATTTTTCATGAGAGATTCTTTTTTTAGAGAAAAAATTATTTTGTTGAAAATATCAATCCTGAAAACATGGTACAGTGAGACTGGATTCATTCCTAAAGCATACTGAATATTATAACAGTAAGAAATGAAAACAAATGGAATTAATTTTCTATCTTTCAAATATAAAGACATTTACTCATATATATTTTTTTCTTAATAGATGATCCAGAACATATTTATCTGATATGAAGTAAAAACTCTAGTGGATGATAGAGTATTGAAAGCCAAGTCTTGATGGTATAGTAGATTGGACGGACCTTGTGCATTTTTCCTATTATACATCACACGTGTATTTATCAATTCACATGTATGAGGCAGAGGAGAGGCAACATCAATTAAGATGGTGTTTTCGGAAAAAATATGGAACATACCTGAACTGGTATTGAGTTCTTCCAGCTCTACCACTTACCAGTAGTGTGACCTTGGGCAAATTACTTAATCTCTTTGAAGCTTGTTCTTACCTGTTCAGTGTGAATATTACTACTCTGCTCAGAGCTTTTTGAGGATCAAATGAGGTGAAGATATGCTTCTAGCACAATGAACGGCCTATAGTTAGAGCTCAGTAATTTAAGGGATTTGATTGCAATAATTGAAGTGAAAAATGAAAGCTGAAGGCACTGAGGATGAGAAAGAAGGGATATATTTAATAAATATTCATAAAAGGTGCCTGAGTGGCTTGGTGGGTTAAGTGTCCAACTCTTGATTTCAGCTCAGGTCGTGATCTCAGGGTAGTGAGATTGTGTCCTCCATTGAGGTCGTGATCATGTCACAGTTCAGGGGATCAAGCCCTCCATTGGTCTCTGAGCTGAGAATGGAGGCTGTTTAAGATTCTTCCCCTCCCTTTCCCTCTGCCTCTCCCCTGCTTGCATGTGCACCCGTGCTCTCTCTCTGTCTCTCTCTAAAAAAAAGAAATATTCATAAAACTTAAGAGATAAAATTTAGTGGTCATGCAATTATGAAAGAATAGTAATAAATAGCAGGCAGGTGAATCTGAGATGGCTAAAGAACATAAAATGTAGAAATCCCACATGATACTCATTGGAACTCTGTGTTTAACATCTTTCAATAGTTACAGAAGAAAATAGATGCTCAACTTATTAAAAAAAAAAAAAGAAAATGGCTTCTCCTCTCTGGTTTTAAGGTTAATTTTAATGACTAACATATTTGAAGTTAAATCTTAAAAATGAGACATACTTAAGTGAGAAAAATAGAAGAGTTCTGGGGAAAGAACTGGTCAGTTTTTGTGGTGAAACATATTTGTGTAAGGATATCACAGACTTATGGAATCTTAGAGATGATTTATCCCTTACTTCTTGTATATAAACTTTTTTTAACTTGTATTTTAACTCTTTTTTTCCCATTAGGATGCACTATCCCAGGTAAATGTATTACTGTACTTATATTTATCATATGTAAAAAATCTATAATTAGTTTAGTATAGTGGTTAGGAGCTAAGCTTCTGGAACCAGACTACCTGGGTTTATTTCCCAGCTCTATTACTTACTAAGTGGTTAAGAAGTTACTTAACTTCCTTATGCCTCAGTTTTCTTATCTGTAAAATGGGGATAACAATAGTATCTATCACATAAATTCAGGTGAGGGTCACATGAGTAATATTTGTAGTAGAACAGTGCCTGGGAGAGTGGCTTGGGCTGTATATGAGTGTGGTGGTGGTGATGATAATGATAACAGATTTTGAGATCATGACATGCGAACAGAAGCTGGCACAGTCCCGTTTCCTTGAGTTAAGCAAGCACTCATCTGCTGAATGTAAACAGCTCTATACTGACTGGGAAGAAAGCCATTTGACTCACTTCTCATTTCTACCCCATTGGTGATCTGGGTTTAAATTCTATATCATTGACTGCTATTCCACACTGCCCTTGTTGTCTTAGTTATTTCAGTAGATGTGATCAAGTTCTCAAAACTGCTAGCTTTCACTCACGTCAATGATTGGAGATGTAAAACAAGACTTTTTCAGGAGGATTGGAAGCATGTAACATAAAAATTAGTGTGTCAGCTCCAAAATGCAGAAAATTCTACCCTAAATAAATAAAAATATTTTTTTCTTCTTATTTTTTTGCAATGGGAAGACATCAACTTTTTCCAGCTACTTCCCCCCAAAAGACAGACTTAACTCCCTTTACTATGTGCACTTTTTAGGTCTCTGAACTTAAATTTTTTATGGCTTTTATCATCTTGTTTTATGCCTCCCTATATGTACTGGAAACTTCCCGTGGATAAGGGCAATGTGTTATTTTTCAGCTTTCCATCCCCAGTGCTTAGCATACTATCTAGCCCAGAAAGTGCCAACATTCTTGGTGTTGTTGAACAAATGAATTTATGACTCATTGCAAAAGATTGTCCAAATAATTATAAAGGAAGTTTCCAGTTATAGTAAACTCTATCCTATACAGTTTAAGTGGTTTAATGGTGAATAATGGAGAATATTCTTCAATAGAACAATGAGAGCATTCAATTGAGTAGCAGGGGAATCTGTCTGGACACCAAGAACAAATGAAAACAAATGAAAATCTTAAGTAGAAGAAAATCCACCTAAAAAAATATGAGGCTTTGCTTTAGTTCCACCAGAGTCTCGGGATTATTAAGAAACTATATTTCAGAATGATCTGTCTTAACACCATACTTTCATTCACTTCCTGAAAACACACACACACACACACACACACACACACACACACACAGCAACCTGGATCATGAATCTGTTTCCAGGAGCATAGGCAGAAATTATAAGATCTCTCTGACCGTGAGGCTCTGTAAGCTTGCCAGTGAAAACATACATGTTTTTCTTCTTGTCTTTTGCATCTGGTATACCATGTAGTAAGCAGAAACAAAAATCAGGTTTCAAAAGCTCTGTAGGCTGCTCTTGCCCCATTGCTCACATTGAAAACCATCCCAATGGTTTTCAGCTGCTGAGCACACCAGGAAGGTGTTCAGGATTTGTGACAAGGGCGGGTAGGAAGAACACCCCCAGAGTTTCAGCATGAACTGACATGTGATGCTAGGTTGCAGGCACTCTACAGTGTTGCTGCTTCCATCACAACAGTCCACGCTATACTCCTGCCTTCTAGTTTTTTCCCCTGTGCATTTCAACATTTCACTTAGAAATACCTCTCCCACATGTGATTAGCCCTATTTGCACGTTTTAATGGGCCTATGGCAAATGGTGTCTCCCCCCACTCAGAATCTACTTAAATCTTGATCCATTGTGTTTCGACAAGTGTATAGTTAATCTCATGCTAGAAAGCTGTGAAAAGCAGCTTTACAATAGATACATGTTAAAAATGTGCTTTATTTGTTAGTTTTTTATTTTTTGAGAAAAGCCTGCATGACAGTTCTGATGATACAAATGCTTTATGTCTTTTATTTGGCTAAAAAATGCAGATTTGAGAGTGTCTGGCAATATATGATAAATAGCTAACCTCAAAAATTACATAAAGTATGCTAAAATATCCCAAACCAGCATGACTGATTTAATTACACCATGATAATGTTCTAAAGGAGCATTATAAAATATCAGAGGCTACTTTTAAATAATACCGAGATCCTTGATTCTTGTTTAAAAAATGAAGCAAAACAAAAACTTCCACATCATTCCAAGAAACAAGTTATGGATAATACTATCACAGGGTTTCTTTGAGTTCTGGTGAGTATAGGAAAATTTGCAGAAAGTTAGTTGAACAGAGAAACTCAAACATTGCGCAAAGCTTCTTAAGACACAAACAAGTCAAGAAGCTCTCTGGACAGACCCGGGTAATGGTGATGTTCCAGGATCAGTCAAGAAAAGACAAGAAAACACCCCCACGGCTATTTACTATGCATATACCATGGCCATCCTCTCTCCCTCCCCAGAATTACTCTCTGTGGGTGATGGCCAAAGATTTGGATATATAGCTACCAAACTACTCTAAATGTGAACTGAGTCACCCAAAGCACTGTGAATGGGGAGACTACCCTTGTCAGGGTTATAAATGACTTCCTTACATTGCAGATTTCGCTTTCTCCTGAAGTCTTATCCTTCAGCACTTGATCTCAGGGCAGCTTTCAACACCATTGATTATGATATAGTTTGAAATGCTTGAGGGAGTTTGCTTTTTTGTCTGTTTCCGTTTTAAAATGGTTTCATTCTTACCCTTCAAACAGTTGACATCACCTATCAATGACTGCCCATTGTTCTGGGATGAAGTGCCTGGGGCTGGTCTTCAGCAGGGTTCTAATATGGGCCTATGGCTATTTAAAATCCTCAAGCTGTCCTCAGACCTAGACTGCTAGATGCAATTGTGGCTGTCAATGTTAGCTGGTCCCTTTCAAGATTATGCTGCTTCTTTTTGTTCCTTGGTGGGAAGTGGGGGAAGAGGCAAGCGGTGGGAAGCTAGATTTGTTTTTAATGGAATTATGTAAATATAGATTTGGAAAGAAATTCCACAAGCTGATAGTTTATCCCATGTTCCCTAGAGCAATGGCCTGGCCTTGTGCAGGCGGGCACATGCACGCGCACACACACACACACACACACACCAACTTGGCAATGGTTTGACTTAGGATTTTTTGACTTTGCAATGGTGGGAAAGTGATCAGTAGAAATGTACTTCAGATTTTGAATTTGGATCTTTCCCTAGGACTGGCAGTATGTGGTATGACACTGTTGTGATACTGAGCAGGAGCAGCGAGCCGCAACTCCCAGTCAGTCAAAGGATGACTAGGGTCAACAACTGATTCACATGCAACCATTCTGTACCCATGTAACCATTTTATTTTTCACTTTCAGTAAAGTATTCAAGATTTGCATGAGATATTTAATGCTTTATTATAAAATAGGCTTTGTGTTAGATGATTTTGCCCAACTATAGGCTCATGTAAGTGCTCTGAGTACATTTAGGGTAGGCTAGGCTAAACTAGGATGCTCTTGGGCAGGTTAGGCGCATTAAAGTCATTTCTAACTTATTGATATCTTCTTTTTTGTTGTTGTTATTTAATTTAATTTTATGATTTTTTTTCAATATATGAAGTTTATTGTCAAATTGGTTTCCATAACTTATTGATATCTTCAATTTATGTTGGATTTATCGGGACATAACCCCATTTTAAGTTGAGGAAGATCTGTATATCAGTTTCCCAGTCTTCTCTACTGCATTTCTGTTATAAAAATTTATTGTTTTAAAATTTTTCTTTATATGGCTTTAATGCTTCCTGATTTGATTTTCCATTTTCATTTAGCTCATGTTCACGAATCAGACTGGTAACTTACTGTGTGGCCATGTACCAGGTGTTTACCTGATGGTTTACCTTCTCTTCTTCTCTTCTCTTCTCTTCTCTTCTCTTCTCTTCTCTTCTCTTCTCTTCTCTTCTCTCCTTTCTTTTTTCT
The DNA here is from genome assembly GCF_028018385.1 of Neofelis nebulosa. Taxonomy (NCBI): domain Eukaryota; kingdom Metazoa; phylum Chordata; class Mammalia; order Carnivora; family Felidae; genus Neofelis; species Neofelis nebulosa. The sequence goes on from NC_080784.1 coordinate 115,555,247, forward strand.
TCTCTTCTCTCTCCTCTCCTCTCCTCTCCTCTCCTCTCCTCTCCTCTCCTCTCCTCTCCTTCCCTTCCCTTCCCTTCCCTTTCCTTTTTTTGATGATTTACTGTAGACACAACAATAGAGATTGTCATTGGGGACCCTTTGCTCTACTTATTAGCATAACACGTATTCTTATTAGTAAAAAGTGAAAGATTTATACGATCTGAAGATTTATATGATCTGAAGAGTATAGACACGTTTTCTTATTAGGAATGATACACAAAATTTTGTCATTTTCTCAATTAGGAGTCTACAGAACACCAGGGTGAGGCATGTAATGAGCACTCACAAAACGTTAAATTGATTAATAAGTTAATAACTTTAGTGAGTCAAGAGAGCAAGTTCTTAAAGAGGGAATTATCATTTTACTGTGAAGTACAAGACAGGTATTGCCTACATAGTTTAAAACGCCTGAAAAATTGTAGCCATGTGTCCTTCCATCTAGAAAATTCTAGTGAATGCTTAGAATGTAGATTTATTTATTGTGAATGTCTAAACCTTTAAATTTTATGTTACCAGAACTCCCAGGAAGCATGTGATGTTTTCGCATTTATATGGGCTTTCAAGTGAGCATATAAGATCATGCAGATTGTTCATTTGACTGAGTCTAAAACAATTATGTGGAGAGTAAAATATACACAGAAAATGAAATACATATTAAAATTCTCAATCCATTTTCATTACATATTGTCTTAATTATTTTTCCTTTGGGGCTGTATTTTTTCAATATTAATGGAAGCCTTTGAGAGAAAGTGTGAAAGTGTCTGCTCTCCCACACTTTATGGTGAGATCTAATATGTGAAAAGTGAGGTTTTAATATAATACACTTAAATCTTTTGTCTCTCTTGTCATTTTATCCTTTTCAGATTACATAATACCAATTCTTATGACTGATTCCTCCATCAAATATGATTCTGTTCATGTCTTGAGTTTAGTCCCAAATTTATGGAATAACTTAAAATTTCTTCTTTTTCTGTTAGTATGTACACCTCATTCTAAAATGTTTCCCATTTTAAAGTATATGTAGACTACTAATCTCATAATTAAGTATTTTGTTATAATAGGATAGAAAGCCCTATAAATTACTTGAAAACTAAATTTTAAAGAACAAAAGAGAGACCAATAATGATATTCTGTCCTGCTTATTGAGACTACCACCATCAATGTTAGCAATCCAGTAAATGTTGGTGTTTTCTGGATTTTGGCTTGATATCTGACTATTGTATTCCCATCATAAAACTGTGAGATGCTGTTGCTATCTGAGGAATGTTGCTTTTAGCGGGCCTGACTGTATCTGTGATTGAGAAACTCAATCACCTATTTAAAATTTTTTTTAATGTTTATTTATTTTTGAGAGAGACAGAGACAGAATGCGAGTGGGTTGGGACAGAGAGAGAGGGAGACACAGAATCTGAAGCAGGCTCCAGGCTCTGAGCTGTCAGCACAGAGCCTGACATGGGGCTCGAACTCACAAGCTGCGAGATCATGACCTGAGCTGAAGTCAGACGCTCAACTGACTGAGCCACCCAGGTGCCCCTCAATCACCTATTTTAGAAAAATTGCATTTTCTTTGTCTTTTTGCTTTTTTTGCTAGGGATACATAAAAGAAAAACTCTCTTTTATTATTTTGTCTTCGGGGACCTATTTTAGTAGGTAGGAATGTATGAATTGGGGTCACCAGTTTTTTAAAGTCATATATATATACTCTTTGCAGCCTTATTAAGAAAGAAACTTTGTGCTAGTAAAGCCTGATGCTACTAGGCCAAAGTAATATCAATGACACTCCAGTAACTTTGTAAAATTTGCTAAAACAAGCTCAGTGTTCTTAAAAATGAAGGTTTTATGATTTTCTTGAACTCTCAGGCTCTCCAAATGATGTTATTATTATAGCATGAATCATTTAATCGTATTCTCATAATTAATCATACACAGAACTCCCTTTGGATCTTATGTTAATTTTATTAAACTATGTCATGTCATCAGGAATCCATCTGTCTTTGAATTAGATTTGTATGCAGTTTACGTAGCTTTAGAGAACACTTTGGATTTTACACATTAGCTAACTCTGTTTAACATTTTTGTATTATTTGGCACATCTATGTTGTACCCTTTGTTTTCTATGACAGCAGTAGGAAATTTTCAAAATAGTTGCTTATTTCATCTAAAGCAAGCCAGTAATACTATGCGTTTGGGGGTTTCATAGGGGTGGGGTGTAGAATCGGTCTTATTCTCTGGAGCCACTTTGATTAATTTTTCAAAGACTTCAAACAGTTACATAAATATTGACTGTTCACCCAGCCTAGATAATCTACATCTTAACTTTTCTGTGAGTTGAATGATTAGGGTGTCAGCAAAAGGACATTGTTTTGGTTTTTCTTTTTGTATATTAAACTACTATTTTTACTTGTAGCTCTTATGTCATGGAAATGACACTGAAAAGTTAGTAGAATCCAAGGGTGAACAGCAAAATAGTAGGAGCTTAAAGATACATGATCTATGAAAAGATATTTTTAAAAATTGAGTTTTGCCACCCTTGACAGAAAGGACCAGAAAAGATATGATAGCATCTTAAAGTATATGTTAATGGTAGGATGAGTACAGTAACATTGGTTATCACTAGGCTACAAAAACAGATAAGGCTGCAATATTCCAAAGGATATATTTTGCTGTGGTTCAGAGCTAAACCTTAAATATACAGCAGTCAATAATGAAATGCTATAATATAAAGCCATAATTCCAGGTGGCACTTATTAAAGATCTTTTGCAATTGCATTTTCTTTTTGAATAGACGTATAGTAGGTAGAGGAGCCAGCTCAAAGGATGAAAATGGGTTTTGTCCTTGTGGAATCTCTGCTCTAATAGATCTCAGTGTTCTCATGATGCACATGATGGTGGTTATTTCTAGAATAATTTCCATACCCTAGAAGAATTTTAATAGAAGATTAGTAGCAGAAATTATGCTCAGGAGTTAAAAAGTATTTAAGGTGTTTGTTTATTCTGAAATAGAAGGCTTAAAATGTCTTGATTTATCTCCTTCCTACACGACTATACCCCTTCTGCCATTCACCTAAAACACACACACACACACACACACACACACACACACACACACACACACACAGAGTTTATCAGAGGTTCTCTGAGATAGACCAGATTGTGTGTATAATAGTATAATGGTCCCATCTGGAAACGTGGTGAATAGTGGTAAATCTGTCCACAGAGAAAAGCTCCAAGCTGATAAAACTGGATTGCAGGTACCAGTCCAGAATACAGTGGAGGAATGGAATAAACCATTAAATCCTACACGGTGTTGGAGAGTCAGGGCAGCTCATGTTGGGGGTTGGAATGGGATGGTGCTGAGCAGTATAAAGTTTTATGTGGGCCCCCTATAGAGTTATGTAACTGATTTAGCACATCTGGGCAAGGAATAGCTTGGCAACTATCACACCGATTGCAACATCTATTATTGGGAAATAAGACATCTTGGTGAGGTTGGGGGTCTGTAGTGGTCATGGTGCTTGTCATTTCAGAGTAATCAAAAGGTTTTAAAAAGAAGACAGAAACCTTGCAGAGGGTTTTGCAAGCTGAGAATGTGGGTGGGTCTGTATTATAGACTTCAGGAAGGACAGAAACAGTGAAATCACTATCAGCCACCAGATTTGAGAGACTCATATTGATCCTATAATTGCAGGAAAAGCAAAGTTCCAAAATATGGGATCCTTGTAAAATGAGTGGGTTATGCTTCACACTGGAAACAAAACTTCAGTGATACTAATAACCCCAAGTACCAATTTTGAAAATAACAAAGAACTCTCATTGTTTCACTCTCTTTCAAAACTCACCCATATAAAAGACATAAACTGAGTTTATGAAAGAAAAGATATAACTAGCAAATGCAAACTGTTCACCCTAATTTGTAAAGAAAGAAATGTTAGTGGTAATTGAGGTAAAATCTTTCATCTGTTAACTTAGAAGTTTAAAAATTAATGAGATTTTTTAGTGCCGCTGTAGATGTGGAGATTGGAACTATCATGTTTCTGGTCAACTTCTCCAAAAAAAATCCTTGACTCCTTTAGCTTATGAGTCATATTTCTGAGGCTCTATCCCAAGGAAATAGCCCCTAATAAGAAAAAAAAAACACCCTATTTTAGTTTGTTTGGGCTACTGTAACAAAATACTATAGACTTGTTAGCCTATAAAGAACAGACATTTATTTTTCAGTTCAAGAGACTACAAGTCCAAGGTCATGGTACCAGTATGGTCAAGTTTGGGTAAAGGCCCTCTTCTGGATTGCAGACTGCTGACTTCTCACTGTGTCTTCATGTGGTGGAAAGGGCAAAGTGTCTCTCTGGATCTTCCTTTATAAAGGCACTCATCTCGGGGTGCCTGGGTGGCTCAGTTAGTTAAATGTCTGACTCTTGGTTTTGGCTCAGGTCAGGATCTCCTGGTTTCGTGGGTTCAAGCCCTGCAGGGGTCTCTGCATTGGCAGTGATTCTTTCTCTCTCCCTCTCTCTGCCCCTCCACGACTCATGCTGTTTCTGTCTCTCTATAAAATAAATAAACTTAAAAAAAAATGAAGGCACTAATCTCATTCATGAAGACTCCTCCCTCATAACCTAATCACTTCCCAAAGGCCCCACCTCCTAATACTGTCACCTTGTGGGTTAGGGCTCCAACAGAAGAATTTAGGGGGATACAAACATTCAGACCATAACAAACTGTATGTACAAAGATGTTCATCATGATATTGTTAACAGTAGTGAAAATGTGTGGGCAACCAAACTGCTCAACAGTATCGAGGATTATGTAATTTACTTTAAAATGAAATATCTACTTAACCAAATATGATTAAAGATAATGATTATGATGACTGATACAATATGGAAAATGCTTTTTTATGTGAGATTAAGTTAAAAAAGATTTAAAAAATCTTATGTATGTAAAATAAGCATATCAAATATATGGACATGAAAAGACACCAAAGTCAAATAATAGTTGTGTTAGGAAACTGAAAGTTTTAAAAAATTTTCCTAATTTTCTAAATTTATTGCTATGTGATTATCTTGCTCTTATTTTTTTTTAATTGCATCTTTTAAAACTTATCTAACATAAGTAGCATTATGCCTACCTTATAAATGAATAAACAAATAATTAAAAGCCAGCAGCTTTGACACATTGAGACCATTCCAGTTCCCTTTTTCTCCCCCCAGAAAAGAAAATAAAACCATAGATAGATATGATTATTTTGTTTACGAAGAGCCTAGGAAGTGTGCTTGTTTTGGTTTTCATGGTGCCGTGATCCATCCTTCCTTCCTTTCTTCTGTCCTCCCTCCTACCCTCCTCTCTTACTTCCCTCCCACCCTCCCTCCCTTTCAGTCTGGCTGTCAAACATGATAAATCTGTTGCATGTGCACCAGGCCCTTAGACTAAATATTCTACTTACCCGTTACTAGTGTTTTTTCATTGCATTTATCTTTTCATCCAAATATAATGATCCAAATGTTGTGTTGAGTTTGGGGAGCCTTTAATATGTCATTAGGAAGACCTTGATAAAAGAAAAGGGCAGGTGTCCCACCTGTGAAAAAGCAATAATAGAGGGGATTAGTTTCCCAAGTCCAGCATGGGGCTTACTGCACTGGCCAGCTTCCAAGCTACTGAAGACATGCACAGCTGGCCTTGGAGGAGCCACCGAAAGCAACGGCACGTGCCCTGGGAGACTTCTGGGCATTTCGTAGAACTGGACCTAAACTTAGAAAGCAAGTTTTTGGTTTTGGATTATTGCTGGAATCTTTGACATTCCTTTGGTGCATCAGTCTACAGAATATACAGCCTTGTTTGCCTGGTGAAGACACCATCCCAGTATCTTTGATTTTGTTTGAGATCTGACTCTCCTTTCAATTTCCTAAGACATACTTTGTGTTATATTAGGTCGGGAAAATTTTTGCCTCACTAATCCATTTTCTTCCATGTTTTCCTCCTATTCCATTTGCTTCTTTCCCTCTTTAAATTATTACCATAATCTTGGCCTCAAAAAATCAGCATAAGCCAAAGTCAGTCTCATGAGGGAGATATTACTTTCATGTGTGGCCTAAACATAGCACATAAACTACTCCCTGGAAAAGAAAACAAAAATTGTTCAACAAGAGATGGAGTATATATTCTTCTGTAAAGAGATTTTTCCACTGTGCTTCCTGATATCCTAAATGGTTCCCAACCTGATGAAACAAAATTTGAATTCCCATCTGGCACCAAAGCATTACAAAAAATTCTGTGACTTCAGTTTTGCTGTGATGATAAAACATTTTCAGACTTTCCCCCCTAAAGTCAGACTTACACTCTGTTTAGATGATGAGGCTGCCCATTGAAGCAAGAAAGGGGCCGGTAGGGGACAGTGGAGTCTCTCAGGAATTGTACACGTTCAAAAAGTGTGGACATTTGAAGAACACAGTTTCTAAAGATGATTTCTATAGTGTGTCAGATGAAAGAGGTTTTTAAAGAATCTTTTATACTTTTATACTCGTAGGATGATCTCTTATAAACCTTATTAAATTTCCTGGAAAGTTGCAGGAGTAAGATAAAAAGCACAACTAACTCAAAAAAGTTGTCTCTTGGGATTTTTACTTCTCTTTTGCTATCTCGCTATGTGACAGCCAAAGAAAATTTAAAGGCCACAGGTGCCTATAGGAAAATCTGTATAAGAAATCACAAACACTGTTTCAGAATGAGACTAATTTTATCTGTAAATATACTACCAAAGTGACCTGATGAAATTTGATTTTTATGCCTCTTGCATTCACAGATGTACCAAACATCTATTAATACGTCATCATTCTCTGAGGCACTAGGGCTCAAAGATGAATTAGAGTGATTCCCTGTCCTCAAGTACTTGAGAATAGTAGATGGCGCCTGACTTGTATAGGGATAATTGCGATACAACACGATCAGTGCTATAATGATGATGGAAGTGGGTAAGGTGGCATTCAAAATACTGACCAAATAGTATAGCATGTGCACCAACAAATCAGAATAAATACTGGCCTCTGTACTGGAATGGAGTTAGGTAGATCTCCTATGGGGCCAGGTCTTTCCTCCTTTAGTACCCATGTTGTGTAGAGTTCTAGAGGGCTTTAAGGAAGGGGTTGGGGTGGTAGGCTATTAAAAGGAGAGGCAATTGGCCGGGAGGTACCTTCAAAACTGGCTAACTAACAACCAGTGCGGTAGTGCTGATGTGTACCAGCTACGAATCAGCTCTGGATATGGAGTATTACAATTCATTTAAAAATGAATGTCCAGATATTTCCATCACTGTTAATCTAGATTGCTGTCTATTTTAAATTCATTGAGTACATTTCTGCAGCTGTCACTAAGCTTTGCTTCAAATGATGTATGCATCACCCTAGGGCAGGTGGGACATGTAAAGACTTTGATGGGACTCTGCTCAGCTTGAAGTTCTGGATTTAAATGACTGATAGCATGTGTGGGTTCACCAAAGATATTACTATTACAAAAGAGTAGTTATGTACCACCTTTAATCTGACCATATTGCATTTCATCATTGGTTGGTGCAGTGAAATGAAAAACCTTGCCATACAGTGAATACTTTAATCTAGCGGCATGAAGAAGGCCTTGTCAGTCTTGGCTCAAAAATCTGGGCTTAATGACCAAACTGGAGATAGTTTTTAAATACAAATAAAGACTATTCAGCAGCTATCTTTGTATGATTTCTTCTAAGTTAATATTAGATATTTTTGGTTATTTCATCCAATAGAATAGAAGTAAGGAATAAAATTGGGATGAAATTTATTCTTTAAACATATACATATGCATCTATAAAGCACAGAAAAGGTATTTACCAGCCATTTGGCTTTTTTTTTTTTTTTACTCCATCAATATTTTATAGCACAACGAATACAACAAAATGTTTCTGTCAAGTAGCTGTAGGAGACATTTTTCTACATTCTTCTGTAATTTAGAACGTACCTGGTTAGATTATAATTGACACAACTGAACAAAGACTGGCTATTGATTTATTACAGCTTGTGATGTAACTGAATGGAAGTGTTCCTACTTCTGAACATTTCTTCGTGCGGGAGGCAGAGTGTGTAGCAAGATCAAACAACTGTGCTTCATGATTGTGTGTACTCAGGCAGGATGGTTAGGACTCCAGAGGGATTTGTGTGCCTGCATCATGCCCTGGGCACTTCCCCTCCTCAATCCCTGTGGAATTTCTCAGCTGCAGCCATCAGTCCGAGGGGTTAGATGAGCCTGAAAGAAGCAGGCCACATTGCTTTCGTTCATTTCCATTGCCTTGTTCCTGCCACAGTTCTGAGTAGCCAAACAATTATGGGTTCAGGCTGACCTCCCTACCACTGTATGTGATACACCACTGCTCTGCCTCTGCCTTCTACCCCTTCAAGGAGGACCTCCACACCTGATAGAGAAAAATAGGGCAGTGGCTGCTATCATTCATTATATCCACTTAATAATATACCTGCTTATCTGAGGTGAAATCAATTGACTTCACTGGCATTCTTGTATCTACTTTGGTGTGCCTAGCATTATCACTTGTAGGTACTGGAGAGCAGGTGTGGCCATTAGTTAGCAAATGAACCATTTTCTTTTGTCTCTCATAGAAGCATATTGTTGGGAGGAGGTCTTGTGCAGTCTCTTTATGTTACAGATAAGAAGTCTAAGACTGCAAAACTTAGCAACAACAAGGGATAGGAGGTCTCTGGTTCTCAATATCCTAATCCTGCTGTCTCCTATTTCAAGGATGCTTCAAATCAATATTCTACTGATGAAAACCCTGAATTAGCTCATTGTATATGAATGGAAATATTGGAAAGAATTTCATAGGTTTAAAGGGAATCAATTAAAAGATACAAATAAACCTTGCAGGTTTGGTCTCAGTTTTGTGATTTGTTGTTATATATTCTGTAATATCATCATCAAGTTATTATCCCTTTTACTTGGGTGGAAATTTGTAATTATGTCTGTGAAATTGACCTTGAATGTTATTGATGTCTAAATATAAGAGCAATGTTTTCCGAGTTTTGGGGCTTGTAGCTTCATTTATGAAGGTCTGCGTATCACAACTTGAAAGAAGAAATGCAGGGGCGCCTGGGTGGCTCAGTCGGTTGGACGTCCGACTTCAGCTCAGGTCACGATCTCGCGGTCCGTGAGTTCGAGCCCCGCGTCGGGCTCTGGGCTGATGGCTCAGAGCCTGGAGCCTGTTTCCGATTCTGTGTCTCCCTCTCTCTCTGCCCCTCTGCCATTCATGCTCTGTCTCTCTCTGTCCCCAAAATAAATAAACGTTAAAAAAAATTAAAAAAAAGAAAGAAAGAAATGCAGACTTTGCAGAAAATCTAATTCATATTAACATGCCAGTATTCTGATGCTATTTCAGAATAGCATAAATAGTGCTACTTATTTTTTATTCTATAAGGCTCAAATCTTTGGAGCCATCTTTGATGTTCAACCTCTATTATTCATCCCCTACATCAGAGTAAGCCTCCATGATTGATTCTTCTTATCAAAATTACTTTTAGTATCTAATTTTTGTCCCACTGCCACTATATTCTTTATTAATTTATGCCTTAGCTCTTGTAAGAGACTCATAGTTGACTTTGCTAACTCTTGAAAGGTTAGTTCTCCCAAAATACCTTCTTCATGTCCTTATTTCCCAACTCCTTCTCTTGCCACTTGAGGTCTTCTATAATCCAGACCCACCTTACCTATCTAACCTTATTTTAAGCAGAAATTCATGTTCCAGTGAAAGTGGTCTTACGGCCAGCTGCAGTGCACACAGCGAGCTGTGTTTATTCATTATTATTCTATGTCCTGCCGTATCCTCTTTTTTTATCTACTCTTTTAAGTTAAGCTAAGCTCCACCTCTCTGAGAAGCTTCTCTCAATTCTCTTCTTTGAGCTTCTGTGGTAAAACCAATGCCATATACAGTATAACACCATATTATATATATTGGTTAACATTGTTCTTTAATTGTTTATGTTTCAGGCCTTGTATCTCTCTAGGAAGATCATGAGATCTTTTCAGGAAGAAACTATACATACACACTGTTGCTAGCATAAGGAACCTTGTTTATTCTTTGACTTAAACTGTTTTAAAAGTCAACAAATCTTTTAGATATGCCCACCTTTATCTCAGCATAGCATATCCAGTGGTCAATCAAATTCAGTCAGATATCTAGGGGATTTATTTCATTTATAGGAATCCTTTTTTATGCTGAGTATTAACAACTGACTTCAAAGCTTACAAGTAGAACTTAAGAACTTCTTAATTATGATTATGAAATGAGGAGGCTGAATATGAAGACGGCTTAATGATGCATGCCCTGATTAAGTCATATATACTCATAAATATGCATGTGGATGGGGTATAGTTAGTGTCAAAATGGATTAAGGTCCTAATTTTCTCATTTTTGTTCACACTCACATATAGATATGGGGAACCACTACAAATGAAAATGTATTCTATTGAACATTTTACACAAAGTATTTTGTATAAGAAGTTTATTTTATTGATATTGTACACTTGTCTTATTCAAGACAGAATCTTGTGTTTTGAAAGACACATAACAGGCCCACTTGTTGGCACATGAAAAATATGAGTCCTTTTACTAAGGACCATAACATATATTTCATAATACCAATTCCATTTTCTGAGCATCATGGTTCCAACTATATTTACCACAGTTGATATTTTCCTTGAAAGTTTTCCTCTAAAGTTACCTGGTATCATAATAAAATGCCATATTTAAAAACTGTTCTATTTTATGTAAAGCTGTTATGAGAGCAAATTGCAAAATAAAAGTCCTCAAATCCTACTTTGAAATCACCTTCTCTCTCATAACCTAAAGTTGTAACTCTTGAACTTTCACCCCTGATAGTTAGTTCCAGAACTCCTGGTCTACTTTATCAGAGGTCTTTCATAAATCCTTTAAAGTTGATTGGCATTTGTAGTTAGGTCTCAGACATTTTACTTATTGGCCTCTGACACACATCTAAACGTTGGTATGCTTTGAGGTTCCCATCTTGGTTAGAGCAGAAGGTGTCAGGTAAGAAGCCAATATGATTTTAGTGAATGTTTTCCTTATTGTTTAAAGCCCTAAGAGTGTGTGTCTACCAAAGTAAAAGTCTGTCTTTTTTTAGAACGTTGTGTTAGTTCCTGTACAATATAGGAAAAAACCCTCGATCTGACAAGTTAAAATCGTAGGTATTGGATTGGCCCTTCTGCAGTTTCATTGGAAAATGTTTGCTTGCTGTGTGATGGATATAGCAGCATTAAAGTGCCAGAATTATTGTGAAATCATATGGGGAAACATTTTATTCATAGAAGTCTACTCATAATGTTTTTGAATTCTAGGGAATTTGCCTGTCAGGATGAATCTGAGATTTAACTGTAAGGGAACAACTGTGTTTTGAAGGAGGCAGTGAAACTCTGTGGGGTGGTTAGGGGATTTCAAGTATCTTTTTAATGGCCAAATGGGACTGGATTTTCTGGTGAAGATCACCTATATTAGCATTTCTATGGGAGGCCAACCATTATCCTAACCTGTACAACATTTTGTTCTCAGTTTAACAAGATAATTTGACATTTTGTAGAGCGCTTTTCATATGCATGACATTTCAAATACATCATAGCATTGAGCAAATTAGTTCCTTACACAGGCAAATAGCTGTTCTTCCTTAAACTATAATTTTAAGTATGGAATGCCGTTCCTATTTAGGAAACTGAGAATAATGGTAAAAAAAATTGTGTACTTTTACTTAACAGCCATGTTAAAATGTTTATTAAGTTGGTAGTGCTATTGCAAGAAGGTAGAATTTACATTGCTATAGAACCAATTCTTGGGTATGTTGGAAAAAAGATTGGAGAGAAAAATGGACCAAATACATGGCAAGAGAGAAAGGATTGTGATTATTATATTGTCTTCTTGAAATTAAATTTAAGTAAGGAGAGGACAAGAATTATGAAAGACTAAGGATTAGGCATGGAGAATTAGGGCTGAGAAATAGTGGGACTGGGTTTTCCTAGTGGAAAAACCTTTTTTGTTGGGCCAATAAGTACTTCCCCCATATTTATGTGGAAGTTTATCGATCACGGAATCATATGATGAAAATATATTTAAATGATTCCCCTTGTACGTGGATGCAGTTGGATTTGAGAGAGACCAGGAAAGAATTCAGACCTGAAAAGTAAAGACTTAAACTCTCTGAGGTAGACATTGTCTACATTGTGTAGATGAAAAACTAGGTTTTATAAAGTTAATCTGTCCAAAGTCACAGCTAATTTGTTACAGTGCGAGGTTCAAACATATATCCCTGTGGCTGGTTTCACAAATTATGCTCTGGTGGGTTTTTGTTTGTTTGTTTGTTTTAACCAGAAGAAATACTACAAAACTGTTATTGTTATTTTGGCTTTAACAAAAAGTCATCCATTTAAGTAATATTTAATTATGTTCCAGGTACAGAGAACCCAATGGTGAAAAAGACACCATCCCTTATTTGTAAAGACCAATTTGTTTTTTTTTTTTAATTTTTTTTTCAACGTTTTTTATTTATTTTTGGGACAGAGAGAGACAGAGCATGAACGGGGGGGGGGGGGTGCAGAGAGAGAGGGAGACACAGAATCGGAAGCAGGCTCCAGGCTCCGAGCCATCAGCCCAGAGCCTGACGCGGGGCTCGAACTCACGGACAGCGAGATCGTGACTTGGCTGAAGTCGGACGCTTAACCGACTGCGCCACCCAGGCGCCCCTAGACCAATTTGTTTTTATTTGTCTCATTCTAAATATTTATATGTAACAGACTTACTAAAATTGGTATGCATGGTATAGTTAACAATACTGTATTGTACACTTAAAATTCTGCAAAGAGGGAATATTTCACGTTAAATGTTCTCACCATCAATAAAAAAAAAAGAAAATACTGGCATGCATAGTGTAAGAATATATTTTCTGAGCATATACATAAATATGTGCTAATCACATCCGCCTGGGTTAACCATGAGTATTTTCAGTGTATGAAGAGAGCACGGTTCCTTTTTAGCTTTGTAAAATAAAAGTTCATTAAGTTTTGGCAAGTAGTGTCTCATGATTAATTTGCATTTAGAATGAGAAGCTAAAACACCTATAAACTAGAATTGTTTTTTTTTAATTTTATTTTTTTTAACGTTTTTTATTTTATTTTTGAGACAGAGAGAGACAGAGCATGAACGGGGGAGGGGCAGAGAGAGAGGGAGACACAGAATCGGAAGCAGGCTCCAGGCTCTGAGCCATCAGCCCACAGCCCGACGCCGGGCTCGAACCCGCGGACCGCGAGACCGTGACCTGAGCTGAAGTCGGCCGCTTAACCGACTGAGCCACCCAGGCGCCCCTGTTTTGTTTTGTTTTTTTTAATATTTATTTTTGAGAGAAAGGGAGCCAGCATGAGCGGGGGAGGGGCAGGGAGAGGGAGACACAATCTGAAGCAGGCTCCAGGCTCTGAGCTATCAGCACAGAGTCCGACACGGGGCTCAAACCCACTGACTGTGAGATCATGACCTGAGCCGAAGTCAGACGCTTAACTGACTGAGCCACCCACACGCCCCCTTATAAACTAGAATTGTGAACAGAGAACCTCTGGAATACTTATGAACCAATTCTTTCCAACTTCAGTTAAAGCTTCTGTTTTCCTTAATGGCAGCTCTGTGTGTTTATATCAGAAAATGGATCCAATAGTGTGCTTAGTAAACAAGCAAGTCTTTAGTTTTGGAATTTACAATTTAGGAGTCGGACTGTCTGGGCATGAATCCCTTACCTGCCACTTACTGGATTTGTGACACTTAACCTCTTTATATCCTCATTTTCTGAAATTATATTGAGGTCACTCAACCAGTGTAAGTAAATGAAACTGTGCATGGGTGGTGCTTAGTTTGGTGCCAGACAGATAATGAGCACTTGTAAATATTAACCATCATCATTATCCCTTTCATTATGTGCAAGTATTTGTATTTCCCCACCCCCCACCCCATGACACTGTGGGGCCATCAGCTTGGCCGATTTCCACAGATGGGCTCTAACTGGCTCACGCCTGCTCTGATTGCCTCAGTGCCCTCTGCCTTCATGCTTGTTTCAGAGGATCTTGACTTCCATGCTGCACCTTCCCTCTGAAGTACTCCTAACCCTATTCTGATGGTTTCATCTCTACTCTTTGTTTACTATCTTCCATCACGAATTTTCAGTGTTAAACCAGTTCTTTTAGGATTATTTTCCCCATTGATGACTAATTTTAGCAATAGGCATGCTAAAGAATTCATTTAGCACGGGCTTAAAGAAATGTGGGCCATTTACATATGTGTAATGATGTATGTGGTGCTGCTGTTTAATTCATCTATCAGTTCTTTGGCAAAAGCTTGCGACCTTGCAAAGCCATTAATGAAAACAAATCCCAGTTTCCATTAACCCACTTTTTCCTCATTTTCTATTGTTTCAGTCACTGATAAATTGAGTTAACATTATTTAGCTTACTGAATATATGGCAAACTACATTCAACCATTGATCTTGTTTTTTTTTCTATTATTTAAAAAATTCTCTTTATCTTTAAAGATCTGTTCACTGTTCTGCATTCCATTAGGAAATGGAATCTAGAGAGCTCATTTAAATTTTTCTGCAGACTTGGGAACTCAGTTTTTCTTCATGTTAATATATTACATTGTATATGTAATAACAACTCATCATATAGCATATAATCTCACAAAGAAACACATCTTTCTTAGTTCCCAATCCCTACTCTCTGACGTCTTGCAGCCCCCTTCCCTGCAAGTAGAAATAGAAAAGGTTGTCATGACAAATCCCCTATAGGATCATGGGGTAAAACTTCTAGTACCATAATAATGAAACACTTTATGTGTGGGAGACGAATGATAGAAATAACAACTGTGCCACATCAGACCTCATTAAAGTCAGTGGACTGTAACCAGGGACTATTTGTAGTCTTGAACAGCTTCTATTGAATATTGTACTGTATTTATTATCTAAATATTGAAAACAGCAATAAAGACAACTCCTCATTTGCTGGAATTCCATTTCTGGAAACAAAGCCTCAACATAAAGCCCAGAAAAGATCCCATTGCACTTGGTTTGGAAACCCTCTTCTTTAATTGTGTAAGTGGAGTTGTTTCATCCAGTGTGTTTTTGTGAGAGTCCCCAGTTGTCTCATAAATATGGTCATTTTTCTCTAGTTATAAACTTACAAATACCAATTAATACTTGGGTAAGTGTAAAATGTGCTTGAATTTATATGAAATACTTCATTTAAATGAAGCACAAGCTAGAATTGAACTTGAAATAACGGCAAGAAGGTTTAGAATGCTATTATGTGGCCTGTTGGCCTCTCTCCACAAGGCTCAGAAACTCAACCAATTAAAAAAATGCTAATGATAATAGTAATGTTGCGAATTACATTCACCACAATTTTGGGTTTTTTTTAAGTTTATTTATTTATTTTGAGAGGGACAGAGACAGTGTGAGTGAGGGAGGGTCAGAGAGACAGGGGAAGAGAGAATCCCATGCAGACTTCACACTGCCAGTTGTGGAACCCAACATGGGACTTAAACTCACAAACTGTGAGATCATGACCTGAACCAAAACCGAATTGGTCACTTAACCGACTGAGCCACTCAGGAGCCCCAACGTTCACAGTTCCGATGTAAGTTGCTTATATTTATGTAAAATATTCACATTGCAGTTGTTAAAATTTCCATTTTAAAAATGAGAAAAATAAATAGACAAAACAAAACACTTGTTCTCAATGTATTTCATGAGAAAATAAAAACATACTTTGCCAGAAGGGCATGCCTTGCTGCCTAAAAATTCTAATGGAAAGTATATTTGGGAATAAATAACCCATTTTCCTCTAAACTAGTTGCTTTAAAACCAATTGGCTACTACCCCCAAGGAAGTATTGCATTTTACATTTAAACCAGTGCACCCGTACACATCCACCCAGTTGGCTTTAGGTGACCTAATGTGTACACTCCTAATGTTTTCACATTTATTAGCTACTAAAAGAAGGGAGTTTTTTCTTTTCTTTTTTTTATATCTTCTATGAGTTACATTGTTTCATCTTCATTAATTGAACACAATTTCTGCAAATATTTTGTTTCCTAAGTGTGACTTGAAATTGTTACCAAGAAAAAGTTGATGTGTAAAAGCTAGAAAATAAGCAGATTTTTGAAAGGAATATTCATAAAATTACTTTAAAGATTTGATCTTTTTATTTGATTTTTTATTTTTTATTTTTTTTTCAACGTTTTTTATTTATTTTTGGGACAGAGAGAGACAGAGCATGAACGGGGAAGGGGCAGAGAGAGAGGGAGACACAGAATCGGAAACAGGCTCCAGGCTCTGAGCCATCAGCCTAGAGCCTGACGCGGGGCTCGAACTCACGGACCGCGAGATCGTGACCTGGCTGAAGTCGGACGCTTAACCGACTGCGCCACCCAGGCGCCCCTTTATTTGATTTTTTAAATCTCCTCTAGGAATTTGACAAAACAATTCTAATTACTAATCTTAGGAGTCTAGTACATTATAGATTTTCCTAGCCTTATTGAAATTAGGTGGTTGGGGCTCAAAAATAAAAATTTAGCAACTTCATTTTTATTGTTTATAATTAAAATACCAATGAACTATTTTTACTAACAAACTATTAATTTTTATATTTTTTATTACTCAAATAACTTGTAAGAATAAAATCCCCTAAACATTTGTTAGTGTGTATCTTGTGTTGCTAAAAAAAAGGGAAATCTGCTTTTACAATTTTTCAATTAAACTCATTACCTTTAACAAAAATAATGCATATCTGAATAATATTCTGTCGAGAGTTATGGAGCTTGGCTATTATAAACTTAAATTATTACCTATTATTTATTATGATTACCTTTCTTTTACAAACTGACATTCCATGGAGATTAGAAACTTGGGGAAATTTGAAACAAAAACACACACATAAAAGATATTTAAAACAAACTAGCCTCTGTTACATATAGTGCAGTACATGCTGACTTAAAATATCTTGGGAAATAAATCTCTTAAATAAAAAAAAGTTATTTCTTTTAAAAATTAACACAGTATGAAATAATGTTGGCATGCATCAAATACTCCATAGGCAGTATTCCTTTAAAGTTTTATTGAGTGCTAAGTCCTGTGCCGTTTTACTAGAGACACAAAGATGAACAAGGGAATTTGTATCCTCAAGAGCTTACAGTCTAGTGGGAGACTGTAACAAGTAATAATAGTATATCTGCCTCTAAGTAGCCATGTTATAAAAATATGAAGCAAGCCATTGATAAAATGAAGCAGTTTGGAAAGTTGGCGATGGTTGTGTCCAGTCTTTCAATCTATAGAGCATGAGTTCCAAAATGAGAAGCAGCGTGCTAAGTCAAAGAGCACTGAGCTTGGAATCAGGAAGCTGATGTCTGCTGTGTGGGGCCCTCAGCAGGTTGTTTTCACTTATCTTGGCTTCAATCTTACATTTGCAGAAATATGAATCATTGATTTATAAGCTTGTGTTAGCCGATGAACTTTTACAGCAAATGGTTGCAATTCAATATGGCAAATTGGAGCTGCTCTCGTATCTGGGTATCAAGCACAGTGTGAAAACCTTGGGCTGTATGACCTCTTGGGTATGTTGTCGTATGGACATTTTATGAGTATGGGGAAAATACATTTTAGCTAATATTCTGCTTCTACCAAACATTTGCTGTTTAAGCCTTTTACTTCTAATTGTGGAATGAAAAGCTTTGGTCTATGTTGAAAGAATTTCAGGCATTAAGCATGCAAGCAGGTGGGAGGACTTTGGGGAAGGCTCTGAAATTAATCTGTGCCTACTTGCAAGGTTAATCCAGAAGATCTGAAGGTAAACGTGGCTTAGTATTCTCAAAGGAGCAGGAGGATGGGGGAGGATGGTTCAGGAAGGCTGGTCTACCATCTCCTCTGTGCCCAGACAGGTTCCTCTCTCCTGAGAGCCATTTGCAGCTGTTGGAGACCTATTCCTGGGATCACTTGCAGGGGAGGGGTGTCCTAGGCTTGCACACATTTCTTCTGTAGGCCTCCCTACTCCAGTGTGCATTGGCACATGGGTTGCTCCATATGCTTTCCAGGGCTTCTTACTCACTCTTTCCCTCCCTGACCACAAGCTCAGTCTCCTGCTGCTTCCTTTGCCTTAATATTTCTGCTTTTCTGCCTCCAGAATTCTGGATAAGAGTATGGAATTTTTGGACTATTTACTGTTGTTTGAGGTAGTTTTACATCATTTTCTCTGATGACCTCTTTGCCTCTGGAGATGAAACTTCTGACTAAAATTTCAACCTTTAGGGCACTTGAGTGACTCAGTCGGTTAAGCATCCAACTCTTGATTTTGGCTCAGGTCATGATCTCACAGTTAATGAGTTCGAGCCCTGACAGTGTGACCGTGTAGAGCCTGCTTGGGATTCTCTCTCTCTCCCTCTCTCTGCCCCTCCCTCACCACCCCCCCCCCCGCCCCGTCTCTCTAAAAATAAATAAGTAAACTTAAATAAAATTAAAAAAATAAATAAATCAGCTTTTTATTAGGATGTGTCAAATTGTTTAGAAGTCTTACTACTTTTATTGATGATTATGACAGTAATATAGCATGGAAATAGTTTATAAGCTTCAGTGAATTAATGAGAAATGAAGGGCAGACTCACTTATCATATGTATATAGCACTTACAGCCTTTACCTTCCCAATAATCACAAAAATATGGTAGAGTTAGTATTATTTACCAGATCTTTTAGCAGACTAAAACCAAAGAGGTTAATTGTAAGATCAATTTACACAGCAGTGGAAACCAGTAAGTCTTTTAACTTTGCGTTCCATATTCTTTCTTTATACTAACTTGCCTCTTTGAATATTTTAATCAGAAGGTAATGTTAATTTCTCACAATCTTATTCACATACACATTCAGCTTTTCTTGTCAAATACTCAAATACATTATTACTATTGACTAAATGTAACAAGAAAATATAAATAAACCAGAAGACCGAGTTACTATTTATTGAGCTCCTAGTTTGTGCCATTACATATGTTCATTACCTTTTTTATGGAATTCTCAAATGATCCAGGTCAGCAGTCACCATTAGGTCATTCTTGTAACAAGATGGTGAATTTTTCCCTGTTCTCAGGTTTTTATGACAACACATCTAATCATGATCACTCAGGGTATGAGCCTTCCCTTTGTTTCTTTTTTTTAATCCCCTTCTCTGAAGTATAATTGACATGTAAAAAGCTGTACATTTTTTTTTAACATTTATTTATTTTTGAGACAGAGAGAGACAGAGCATGAACGGGGGAGGGTCACAGACAGAAGGAGACACAGAATCTGAAACAGGCTCCAGGCTCTGAGCTGTCAGCACAGAGCCCGACGCGGGGCTCGAACCCACGGACCGTGAGATCATGACCTGAGCCGAAGTCGGCCGCTTAACCGACTGAGCCACCCAGGCGCCCCAAGCTGTACATATTTAATCTATCAACTCAATGAATTTGAAATAAGTATACATCTGTGAAACCATCACCATGATCAAGGCCATAGACATATCCATTACCTCCCAAAGTTTCCTTCCACTCCCTACTATTACTATTTTGTGGTAAGAATGCTTGACATAAGATCTACCCTCCTCGGAAATCTCACATATACAGTACACTATTGTTAGCCGTAGGCACCATACTATGGTAGATCTCCAGAATTTATCTTCCTTAAAAGTAGCTTTGTATCCATCATATTCCCATTTCCCTCTCCTCCCAGCTCATGGCAATAACTATTCGACTCTCTGCTTCTATGAGTTTGACTGGTTTAGATTCCACATATAAATGAGATCATATTTGTCTTTCTGTATCTGGCTTATTTCACGTGGCATAATCCCCTCCAGATCTATCCATATTATTGCAAATGGCAGGATTTCTTTCTTTTTTGAGGCTGAATAACATTCCACTGCATGTATATGCCACATTTGCTTTAACCATCTATCTGTTGATGGACATTTAAGTTGTTTCCATACGTTGGCTATTGTGAATAACATTGCAATAAACACAGGAGTATAGATATCTCTTTTTGAGATCTTGATTTCAATTCTTTTGGATAAATATCCAGACGTGGGATTTCTGGATCTTATTCTAGTTCCAGCTTTAATTTTATGAGGAATCGCCATATTTTTTTATAGTGGGTGTGCCAATGTACATCCCACCAACAGTGTACAAGGTTTTTTTTTTTTTTTCCATTCCATCACCATTGCTTATCCTGTTGTTGTTGTTGTTATTTTTAATAATAACCATCCTAACAGGGGTTAGGTGATATCTCATTGTGGTTTTGATTTGCATTCATCTGATGATCAGTGATGTTCAGTACTTTTTCATATACTTTTTGGCCATTTGTAGGTCATCTTTGGAGACATGTCGATTGGGTTCTTTCTCATTTTTAAATTGGATGATTTATTGTTTTGCTATTGATTTGTAGGAGTTCCTTATATATCTGGAGTGTTGACCCTTTATCAGATATATGGTTTGCAAATATTTTCTTCCATTCCATAGACTGAATTTTTATTTTGTTTATCATTTCCTTTGTTGCACAAAAAACCTTTTTAGTTTCATATAATCCCACTTGTTTAGTTTTTGCTTTTGTTGCTTGTGCATTTGTTGTGATACCCAAAAAATCATTGCCAACACCAGTGTCAAGGAGCTTTTTCATTATGTTTTCATCCTAGGAGATTTATTGTTTCAGTCCTTATATTTAGGTCTTTAATCCATTTTGATTTTAGTTCTTCCCTTTGTTTCTATCCATATTATTTCTTTTCCCCCCAAAACAGGGACAGCTAGAAATGTGTGTTGAAATAGGAAGGAAGAGGTAAAAACAAAACAAAACAAAACAAAAAACCCAGCCCATTATAGATTCTGAAACTTTTCTCGGACGCTTCCTATTTATTTAATTGTAAATGTTTATAAATGGTAAAATGTTTTTAAAGGACAAGTAAAATCCTTGTAAAAAAAATCTCTTCTCTAAGTAACCAGAAAGGTTACTCAGCCATGAAATACTTGGAGTGGAGAAGAATGAATAGATTCAAGTAATAGAAATAGAAATGACAGGTTTTGGTAATTCATCTGATAAACCAGATGAGGGTATTCCAGACATGTGCAATAACCACCCACCCCCCAAGATCATGGGAAGGCTCATACATAAGCATGTGTTTACTTCTAGGTACATCTCTCACCTTAGAAAAGAGCCTTCTGACAGGTGGGTATACCTTTAGTAAGGAGTAGAGTGCTCCAGCAAATATTAGTTTTGGGCACAAAGAATTAGCTTAGCTTAAGACACCTTCTTATGATGTGATTTGATGACCTGGATCTATCTCCAGCTGGGTTTGTTGACACAAGTCTTTAAAGCATTTCCATTATGGCTAATTTTTACTAATGTCTGTCTCAGGCCGACAGTTTGCATTGTCTTTCAAGCAAAAACTCTTTCTGAAACACGAACAGTACTGATTGCCATGAATTTTGTTATTACAAAGAGCAATCTGGTTTTATAGCCTCTCTCTGTTTTCCATAACTCATTTTTCATTTCATGAATTCTCTGCTTGTAAGTTTTCACTTCTTCTGTTGCTGATAGCTTCCCATTCATATTCTTGAACCAGTTTCTCTTGCAGAGTCATGGCTTTCTGCTGACAGAGTTCACTGAGAATTTCTGCTCCAAGGACCTGGCCAAATTCAGTGAATAAGACTCAGGTTTTAGCTTTTGTATTCATTCATACAGCTCATGACTACTCAACACTTCATCACTCAGCTTAGAATGGAAATGGCCACTGTCTATCTGAACTATTGTTAACATCAGTTTTGCCTGGGAAAAATCTATCATTTGCCTTTTCTGATTTTTCATCCTAGCGTCCAGCTGTCCATTGTTAAATTCATCCCATCCAATCATTTTTAAAAAATTATTTTCATCCTTAAAATCAAAAGCAGTATCAAATTATCTGATCTGCACAGATTATTTTCAAAAATTTTATTTATTCTTTTTAAAGCAAGATCTGTATTTATGTCTTTCAGGAGGTTTATGTAATTTATTAGTTCACTAAGCCTAGTATAATGCTCACTCCAGTCTTCTGTTTCTTGTAGTAACTGTACATCCTCTTCTCCAATCTAGTATTTTCTTTATAAATCCCATAGTTTAGATTCTCATCTTATCATAACTCAGTTTAACTTCATTTTCTCTTTCACATAGTATGACATTCTTTGTAACTTTTTCATTTTCAATAGGTATGTTTTTGTCAGTGTCTTTTCAGTTTTCTTAGATTCTATTCTTTCTCAATTCTCAATATAACAGACACTTCCCACAGCATGTGGTTTTTTCCTTTAAGCCTATGATTGAATATTTAAGACAGACATGTTCAGAAATATTCTTTGTCTCTTCATGTTTTCAAAAGATATTGCATTTTTGACCATTTTTTCATAATTTGATATCTTTTAAATATTGTTTTATAGCTTATTTCAAACTATTTAAAATACTTATGCAATTTATTTTTATTGATAAATTCTACCATTTAAAAGGAACATTCATCAGGGGAAAATGGTAAGCTAATTCCAATAAACAAATAATAATAAGAGATATCTGAGATTTATTATGAAAATCAGGACTAAGCTCCTCTGACACCTTTGTTGTTGGTGAGACAGTAGTCAAAGTACCTTCCACTGTAATTTTCCCTCTGGTAATTCCCAACATTTTTCTCTTTATTCTTGACCATTATTATATTTAAGTGTGATTTATTTTTACTTGCCATTTTGGGTATAACTTTAATCTTAGGGTTTCTATATTCAGTTCTGGAAAATCCTCATCTGTTATCACTTAAATAAGGGCTTCTCTATAATTTCTTTTGGGTACTCTTGGTGATGTAAGTAAAATTTTGCCTCTTGACACAGACAGCTAGGTAGGTGGGTAGACAGATAGAAATGTAGATAGACAGATAGTTGTCTTAGTCTGTTTGGGCTGCTATAAAAAATTACCACAGGCTGGGTGGCTTGTAAACAGCAAAAACTGTATTGCTTACAGTTCTGGAGGCTGGAAAGTCTAAGATCAAGGTGCCAGAAATCTGGTCATCTTCTGGTGAGGGCTCTCTTCCTGGTTCATAGATGGTATCTTCTCACTCTATCCTCACATAGTGGAAGAGTTTGGGAGTCTTTCTAGGGAATCTTTTATGAGGCACTGATTCCATTCACAAGGGCCCCAGCCTCATGAATTAGTCATCTCCCAAAGGCCCCACGTCCTAATACCATCAGTTTTGGGAGTTAGAATTTCAGTATATGAATTTTGGGAGCATACAAACATTCAGACCAGAGTAGATAGATAGATAGACAGATAGATAGGAACAAATCAATATTGGATCTGTCTCTGGGCTGTATTCTGCATCTTCTACATCAATTCTGTCTTCAACCATATCCAGGATACCATTTAAATGATTTGTTCTTTTTTTTTTTTTTTTTTTTTTTAATTTCAATGACTTTTTTTTTCAAGGTTTCTCAAGGGTTCTCTTTCAGATAGATTTTTTTCTTATTTACCTTTAAATTGTTTTTTTTTTAACATTTATTTATTTTTGAGACAGAGAGAGACAGAGCATGAACGGGGAGGGTTAGAGAGAGAGGGAGACACAGAATCGGAAGCAGGCTCCAGGCTCTGGGCCATCATCAGCCCAGAGCCCGACGTGGGGCTCGAACTCACGGACCGTGAGATCGTGACCTGAGCTGAAGTCGGACGCTTAACCGACTGAGCCACCCAGGCGCCCCTTTCTTATTTACCTTTAAAAACCCTTGCTCTTTAATGAATATTACTTTTTAATTTATCTCTTAAAGTATAATTAATATACTGACTTTTGTCTGATTTTTTTTTAGATTAATTTTACCTGGAAAGAATTCATGATCCTATTGTTGAGTGTTGCCTTTCTTAGCATTAGATTTCTTCATGTTTTAGAATTTTGTTTTGTGTACTCATTGTGTATTCTTTCTCTCTGCCTGCCTTCCTCCCTCCCTCTCTCTTTTCTTTCTGTCTTTCTTTCAATGTAGTTTTCTCACTATGTATGCCTGCTTTTCTTTCCTATGTACTCACCCTTTCTTACCTAACTCTTTTATGTTTGTCTTTCCCTGACATCCTTAGCCTTCTAGACCAGACTGGTCTTCAAATGGCATTTCTAAGGGTGCCTGAATGGCTCAGTCGGTTAAGCATCCTACTTCAGCTAAGGTCATGATCTCCCAGTTCATGATTTCGAGCCCCTCAGTTCAGGTTCTGTGCCATCAGTTCAGAAATGGAAGCTGCTTTGGATTCTGTGTCTCCCTCTCTCTCTGACCCTCCCCTGTTCGCTCTCCATCTGTATCTCTCTCTCTCAAAAATAAACATTGAAAAAAAAATAAAATGGCATTTCTAGACTTCTGTCCTAGATGTATGTTGTAGATATGATAGAGTTAGGCATCAAGTAAGCATCTACTGGTTTTCTGATTGAGAGACTATGTCCATATTCTTCAGCCTTTAAGCCAGAGACCTGGTTTTTTCTCAGCTTATCTTCAACATTTCCAAGTCACTGGCTTTATTAAGTGAGCCTGACTCTGGTTAGAAAACTTTTGAGCATTTATTCTCCAGGAATCATACTTATGGCCATTATTTCTATGTCTGGAACTAGAGCCAACAGGCTCATGGCTTTATCCCTGCTTCCCACTTTGCATTTTTGGTCCATTTCTAGCCTGTGGACATGCCCGTTTCTTTTTTGAATACAAATTCTTCTAAAAACTTTTTCTCTTTTTATAATTGGTCATATGTTTTGAGTAGAAGGAATAAATCAGAGCATAAACTCAAGGTGCTGTCTTCACAACACTATACTAACAAATTTTTCATATGTGTTATTTTATGTAATCTCTTCAACTTCTTTCCCTCTTCAGGGCAGATAGACATCTTCTACATTAACCTATAACCCTTACTATGCAGACCATAGACATCAGAAGTATATATTTGTTGCTAACACTTCTTAGTTTAAGTAATTTTATAATAGAAAAAAATCTGATTCCTAATCTTAAAGACATTGTATATATGAGAATATGTCAATATATTTCTGTGCATGTGTGTTTGAATGGGTGTAAATAGATATGTATTTTCATACTTATTAGGGTCCTGCTGAGTTTATCTACCTATTCATGTGATTTTTTCTTCTGCTTTCAGTTTGGCCAAGAATATCTTGAATATGATTCAAGAAATTTCTCTTTAGTCCAGAATACAGAAAGAAATATGAAATTTTGAATAACAATTTTGGACTCTGCTGCTTCTTGTAACATTTTCAATCTCTTTTATTGCTTGATTGTTTTTAACCTCTTACGAAACACAGATGACCAGACTTACTCTGTGTAAGGGCTTGAGGGGAAACTAACTGGCCCACTGATGTTTTTATTCTCATGATAGTGTTTCCATGTGGAAGTTGGTAGCTCAGGATCACGTTGGGAGCCGGCTGGCTGCTAAGGCCTGTGCTGCTTGTGTCTTGAACTTTCTAGAGTTTGGAAGTCATCAGTCCAACTTAGCAGCTCATTCTTTAAAACCAGAAGGGTCTGTATTTTCCTTGGCCTCTTTATTCCAGCAAATATTATAAGACCTTAATTCTCATTGTGGCCTAATTATTCCCTTCTATTCATAATTCAGTGGGAACTATTCCTACTTGAGGAAATGAGGGCAGAAATGATTGAGAGTAATGGCTTGAAAGCCATGAATGTCTAGAATCTTGTGTTAAGTCTGATACATACTAGCTTGGTGGTCTTTATAGGCAATTCACTGGAAAAAAAGAAGTCTTTCTCTACTTTCAAAGTGGGATCATCATAAAGACTATTTTCTGAATGACAGTAATGAGATAGCTCCTTAAAAAAATGAGACCTATAGTTAGTACCTAAACACTTTCCAATTAAAGAGTATGTCTTTAACTCAGCTGGTTCTCAATAAGAGAAATTCTAATATATGAAAATTCATATTTAATAAAATAGAAATATTGTAAGGATAATTCCAATTACAAATATATACATTTAACTGCCAACTAAATATTTGCAAGGAAGTCATCAATCATGATGAACCTGACTGAAGAGAAACTATAATCTTGAACTTAGTACTTTTAATTATTAATATAATGAAATCTTTATAAAAGAAATTTTCCTAAGACACATGAAATCTCAGTACCAATTTGCAGTTAAAGTCATCTTTACTGATGATAAACAGGCAGCATGAATAAAAATTCTGAATGTTTAGTGTTCTTAAGTAATGCTAGATGATTAGACATCTGGCATAGGTTTTATAATTAACTGAAGCTTAAGAGTTATGCTGATAAGCTGGCCTTTACAAATATCTGGTCCTTTCTTTGAGGTTATTAGTTAAAAATAGTGATAAAATACATCAATAATTATTTACTAGCCATTTTGGAGTAAGAAAAAAATATTAAACCACTTTCAAAAAATTCTTCTTTGTATTTCAGGCCCTCCGGGGAAACGAGGTAAGAGGGGCCGAAGAGGAGAATCTGGTAAGTCTCTCAGCTGCTCTTTGTCATTAATGTTTTGGTTAGATTCCTGCATCTGTTCCTCCTAATTAATGATTATATAGTCTTGCTGGAGGTTGCCCACAAGCTTGTGCATGTGTCTAAATCTTCTCTACTAGACCTAGAATTTTTTTTTTTTTAATCATCTCCTTATTTCCATCAAACCATAGATAGAAGTTTGGAAAATATTGTTCAGCTGTTAAATTTGATAACCACTGGCACCCAATTTGGGGTTATTTACTGTATCAGGTTAAGTTGGTCCTTTTTGTGTACAGTGGAGACTTTTTTAGCTGCACACAGTGTGGCAATATCACCCATGCTTCTGTCTCCATACATGTACATGCATGGAGAACACATCTTTGTGAGAACACATCTTTGTGAAAACATCTGCTTTGGGACACTGGGGCACATGTCTTGGAAAGGTTTATTGTTATTTTATCCAACTGGTACAATTTTGTCATGCTTTTACTCTCATTCATTTCAAAATTTGGAATTTTTATTTCTCTCATATAACCCTAGAATTTTAGTGATGACAGCAGCTTTAGTAATCAATCCAGCATTTTCACTTTGTAGTTGAGGAAATGGAGGCCCCAGAACAGTCAGGTGATCCAGCCAAGGCCACGCAAATTTTTAAGAGCAGAACTTGAAACAGAACCAATTGTCCCGATGCCTATTTCAGTGAGTTTTTGCTCTTAGGCCAAATCCCTATATGTACCTTCCTCTTACTTTGCAAGGAAGAGTTGATGGCCTGATAAGACTTTGCATGGTCATTTTGGAGCCTTAGACTTTATAAAACAAGTCAAACAGTAAGTGAACACACTATTTCGATATTTGGTTTCAAAAAACATTTTTTATTTGAGTTTTTTCTTCACTTTGAAAGTAATTCAAGGTTTGATTCAAGTATGCTAAGAAATGCTCTTTTCCAGTAGAAACAGTAAAAATACTGATCTACGAAAAAAAAGGAACAGATTGATTTGTAATGTTTTTAGTTTTTTGTCTCATTTCCTCTTCTTTTTGGAAAAAAAATATGTTGAAGTGAAAGAGATTTATGAAAAATTTACTAATTTAGGCAAGATACCTGCTTAATTCCCTTAAAAGTGTTCCTAAAAGTTATCTTTCAACCTCATTTAATCTAAGTAATTGGAAGCTTGTACAGGTATCCCTTTCACAAAATGCAATTTTATATTTAAAGATGGATTATAAATGTATTTTAAGGAAAAAGAAATAATAAAACATTAGCAGAGTCAAATAGTTGGTGAATTGATCTTTGTCAAAAAAAATAAAAAGGATTGGGGGGGGAAAGTAAAAATTTTGTACTTATGTGAAGTTTTATAGAAATTTAAAAAGCCAATTCCTAACTTCTTGACTACTAAAAACTTGTGTTTGTGTTTTAATTGAGCATACAGTGTGCAAAATATTGAAATTTTCTTAGACTTTGCCTATGTTTTGATGAAAATACATAGTTTTAAAAAAACATATAAACATCAGGGTTTAGTCTTTTATATATTGACAATGCTACTGAATGAAAAACATTTTTAGAACAAATAATGGGTACATTTCTCATTTAGCCATTTTACCAAACTCCAGAAAGTTATATATCAATTCTTTATAACTGGGCTATCATCAATGACCAAAGAGCCTCCTGATTCACATTTTCTCTAAATTTTTAGCTATATAAATAAGCCATCTTAAGATGGGCCTTTCAGTAATTCATAGAGAGGCCTCAGGGAATCTGAACATCCATTGAAATTTTATATAAAGTTTGTGTGCAGATAGATGTAAATACACTTTTATGATATGGATAAAATGGAAATGGATATGGATATGGATAAAATGTATGGATAAATACACTTTTATGATATGGATATCAAAGTTGTCCATGACCTAAAAAAAGATTAAGAACCATTGAACTCTAGATGACTTCTAGATGACTTCTTTGTCCCTTGTATTTTGATGATGATTATGACAATGCTTTCATCTTTTATTTAATCTTCATATTTTGCATATTCACTAATTCATCTCTCCCTTTCTCTTATTCTCTCCACCCTGCCCCTACCCCACAGGTCCTCCTGTAAGTATATTTGCTGCATTTGGGATCTTCTACGTTAATCAGGATCATGTATATTAAAACTATGTTAAGACATCAAAATATAGTCTATATTTCAATTAGAAAAATGTTACTGACCTTTGAAGGATATCTAACATTGGGAAATTATTTTTTTAGTACACTATTTTGGATATGTTGAAGTGTAATATGTGTCAATTAAAAAAGACTTTATTTTTGATATGCTCACAAGCCAATTACTCTCTTGGGACTTTTGGACAAACTTATGAAGCTCCTGATATTAAATACTTTTCCTGGAATTCTGAGGTTTCTCTTGCAAGCAAATCCCCAAGCTATTTCGCACTTCTTTTTTCATCTGTTTAAACTTGTATCTGAAATATTTGCATTTGCCAGTCCACCAAATGTAGATGGCAACATGATCATGGAAATGATACCCCCCGGGGGCTTGGTCTGGTACTCCCTCCTTAGGCAGCACTCCCTTTGAAGTCCCTTGGAGTTTGCCTGCATAAAGAACATGAGATGGAGCCCTTGGAGAGTTGCACTCTCTTTTTTCGTTCCTTGAGTAGGTCAGAGCTGCCGCATTCCAGCCTGCTTTGCACTCACAGGAACAGATTATCTTGTCAGCTTTGAGCTGGATGTGTTTTTGAGTAATAATATCCTGGATATCTGTTGTCTGACCCCAGTGTTTGCATTGTCCACTGTACATTTACGGTAGCCATGATCATTGGCCTTGAGATACTTTCTCATCCCAAATAGCCAGTTTGCTCCAGGGTTCAAAGACTCCACATTGGCAACTTATCTAACAGGCCAGCATGGTCCAGGGAGAGGGGCTTAGCATATACTCGTTTACTTTATTCAGAGGAAGCATTGGCTTCCAAATATCTTTTGCAGTCTTCCTGCCACGTTCAAGGGTGGAACATAAATCATGTTAGAAATGACTTTGCTTCTGTAACTGACTTTCAGCTCTTGCTTAATGCTAGGCAGATGGTATGCCCCAGGTCTAGGAACTTTATTCTTTCGCTTCATATTAAGCCTCTGTCTTTAAAGCTAGAAGCAAACCACTACTACCCAGAGGAAACTCTGGAAATTACAGCCAGAATAGAGAGTTCAAGACTTTTTTTTGTGTGTGGATGTGGATGTAAGTAAGTATTAGACATGCGAAGGTGTAGTTAAATCTTGCTTCTGCCAAATGGTGACATTTCGGGTTCTAGTATTTCTTCTTTGGTCCTTCACAAATTTAGGCAGCCATCTAGATCCTGCTTTCTTGAAACATCTATTAGTCCAGGATCTCCACTAAAGATTTAATTGTTCTTTCCTTTCTTAGTATATAAAAAGAAAATAGAACAAATGTGTTTAAGCCCCAAGTACAGGCATACCTGGAAAATATCATGGGCTTGGTTCCAGACCACTGCAATAAAGCGAATATCACAATAAAGTGAGCCAAGTGAATTTTTGGCTTCCTAGTGCATATAAAGGTTATGTTTACACTATACTGTAGTCTGTTAAGTGTGTAATAGCAGTATGTTAAAAGAATAAGTTACCTACCTTAATTAAAAATATTTTATTGATAAAAATGCTAATCATCATCTGAGATTTCACTGAATCATAAACACTGATCACAGATCACCATAACAGTTATAATAATAATGAAAAAATTTGAAATATTGTGAGACCTACCAAACTGTGGCACAGAGAAACAAAGTGAGCAAATGCCATTGGAAAGTGGTGCCTGTACCTTGCTCAACGCAGGATTGCTGCAAACCTTCACTTTTTTTAAAATTTATTTTTTTATTTTTAATGCATTTGTCTTTTATTTTATTTATTTATTTTTTAAATATGAAATTTATTGTTAAATTGGTTTCCATACAATACCCAGTGCTCATCCCAACACCCTCCTCAATACCCATCACCCACCCTCCCCTCCCTCCCCCCCCATCAACCCTCAGTTTGTTCTCAGTTTTTAAGAGTCTCTTATCAAACCTTCACTTTGTATTTAAAAAAAAAAAAGATACCCGTGAAGCCCAAAAAAGTGAAATGTAATAATAATGAGGTATGTCTACATGTGACAGGCAATATTCTAGGAACTTTACACACATACTTCCGTTTTGCCACACAAAATTCCTGGTGTTACCCTTCCCATTGTTCAGTGAGGAAGACTCATAGAGGTTAATTATCAATAGTTTTACCTCTAGAGAGGGTTTACAAAGTTGGAATTCAGTTAGATGTGTCTGGTTCAAACCCTTTCCACTTACCACATTATCCCTATTCCTTATGAGTTTTGAGTGTGTTGCAACATGGATCATTGTGTAACAGTGGTAGGCCATGGGTCCAATCCTGTTTCTTTATATAAATAACTGTGTATAATAAAAACATGTCCAAAAAATGTAAAGTGGTTAATCCATAAAATAAGAATTCATACTTTCCCATCTCGATTGCATTTTAAAGAAGTTGTAATGTGTTTAGCAAACCGCATCAAATCTAAGAAATAAGGTATAATCATGAGTTTTTATACTGACTAAAAGATAAGTCACTCACATTTGGTAAGATGAAAAACCATCGATTGGAAAAGGAGAAAAAAAATACGTATTGATTATGCTATCTTTACTAATACAATGGAGTCTTATGGTACTTGGAACCCCATATCATGGGAATCCTTATGGGTGAAATGTCTTATAATGGAATCCTGTTGAGGCTCTAATTTCTAATAAACCTTCATATATGATTTTCAAGAAGTATTTGCCTTATATCAAATTTTACTTCATAGGAGATCACTGTATAAAATATTTCCATTATATTTCTTGCATCTGAATAAAAATCAGTGAGCAGTGGCATTATTATGATTAAATAGGTTTACCAATGATATATTGAGATATAATATCCAATTATTAACAATTATAACTTAAAGTGACCATAGTCTTCCTAGTTTTAGCATCATTTAATTTTATGTGTATTTTCCCCTTCCATTTCTTTTCCATGAACCGAAATCTGAAAGTTTCTGTAATTTTATTTTTAGAGAAATTTTATTTTCCTTTTTTGTGTTTTTAAAAAGTATATTTAGCTATCTGCACAAATAAGAAATTACAGGAAATATCAATGCTTACGCTGCCATTGTAATGGCAGTTGCCCTTGCCTCCATTCTGTAAATACAACGTAAGGCACAAAGGTAGTCTGAAAAATTCCATAGTCTTCCTTCTGGTGAGCAATTTGTGACACTGAACCTGTGTTAGAATACTTAGCACAAGGAAATTCCTCAAGCTTCCTTCTTGCCACGAGTTTCTGCGCTGCCATGGCTTCCCATGTACAGAAAGATTATGAAGTGTAACCTGGTGTTGGGGTTTGTATTTTCTTGTCATTCACTTGTGATATGTGCTCAGTTGTGCAAAAAACAGCATGTGGACACTTATGAAACAAATGAAAGATTGATTGACAGTAACAGATCTCTTGTCACTAAGAGTCACCTTTTCATTGCCCTCCTGAAGTAATCACTCTGAAGTAAAACTAAAAAAACAAAAAAGTATAATGATAAAATTTAATTTTACAACCTTACATTTACATCTTCATTTGATATATTGGATATATCACACTAGATTAGTGTGTGGCTGAAGTGTTTTTTCTTCTGCCAGTTTCTATATCTTGCATATTGAGGTCATTTATAATTTAAAACTTGAAATACAACTTGAATTAGATCCCACGTATCAATTCACTCTTTAGGAAGCTGTTCAGCTTATTACTCGGTTATCTATTTTGACAAAAAGATATTGCTACCATAGGGGTCTCCATTATAAAAGGCTGCAATGCAGCAATTTTATAATAGTATGTGTAATTTACTTTTACATGAATAACAGGTACTTCTTTCTATTTTCTTTTTCATAAAGGTAACATGTAATAAAACATTGCTGTAAAGGAATCCATGAAAGTGCCTTGAATGCCCAGCTCGGATATCACAAATGTGTTTCTAGAATGATTTGCCTGACTGTTGTGTTACCTGATTCCATATGCCATGAAATTGTACCGCCTACTTTGGATTTCTTAGAAATGCAGTCATGTTTCAATAAGAAGCAAAGAGTCAGATAAAAATTTACAAAATGATTTCAGAGTTTTTAAATGTAGCAAATTTTGCACTACTTTTGACCTTTCTTAGAATCAGTGGGGGATGTGGTTTCTCTGTCCTTTTGTCCCCAGAGGAGACGCTATTCTGATATTCAAACAAGCCCTATAACTGTAGCCAGAAAAGAGTCCAGAGACCTGTTTTAACTGGCTTTGTATTTGTATCAGTCTATCAAGCCATATAATTGTGCTTGACTGACAGAGATATGATGTTATTGTTGGTAGCATAGAACCCTCTGAGGTGCGAAATACGACGCTCTTGTGTAGCCCGTTCTGTCCCATCTACCTTCAGCAATTGTCAACTCAATTTGAAGCCCAGAATCTTGTTGACAGATGAATGAAGCAGACTTAGCCAAGTTAAGCTTACAATGCTATTTCTGCCAATATGGTAGATGAATTAGGAAAAAGAAATCTCTGAGGAAATTTTAGATGAAAAACTCTGATATCTTTACTTCATATTGAAAAAAACAACATGACTTTTAAGTCAATAGTAAATCTTTTCCAGATTCACTAATAATTACAATTTATGGTAACTTCCTACCTATGTGTTACTTTATAGACCAATTCTCATACCAGCCTTGTGAACTAGAAATTTATTATACCCATTTTATAGACTAAGAAGCTGAGCGTTGGGCAAGTCAAGTTATTTTGCCCTAGTGCTCACATTTAGCAGGAGGCAGAAACAAAATTTGAACCCATGTCTATCTCTAGCTCTCTGCAAAGCCCCTTTCTACCCCATATTTCTGTAAGATGTTTTTCAGGCAAGTAAGATTTAAGATTTACCACTTTCTTTGCAAATGCCTTCTCTGTTGTGCCCTTCCCTCTATCATCTATGGTTCATATTAAGCTTTTCTTAGTTATCTGTAGATCTCCTCCATGTGCTGTTTCTTTTTTTAAAATTTTTAAAAATGTTTTTATTTATTTTTGAGACAGAGAGAGACAGAGCATGAACAGGGGAGGGGCAGAGAGAGAGGGAGACACAGAATCTGAAGCAGGCTCCAGGCTCTGAGTTGTCAGCACAGAGCCTGACGCAGGGCTCGAACTCACAGACTGTGAGATCATGACCTGAGCTGAAGTTGGGCGCTTAACCGACTGAGACACCCAGGCACCCCAACTCCATGTGCTCTTTCATATTGCTGGCTACTCAAAACAAGCTTATAAATTATCTGATTCAAGAAAACTAAGAATAAAATAGTCTTGGGGTATTTCAGCAAATGTTTCTTTAATTTCTTCTTTGTTCCTGCTTAATTATTAAAATATTTTTGTTTCTATCTGGGCTCAAAGAATATGCTTTTGTATGTGTGGTGACTTCTTTTTTCCGTAATAATAAGGTATTCTTGTTGATAGAGCAAACGATGCATCTTATAGGAAGCAGGATCACTGCAGTGATTCTGGGATGACTATATAAATTCAGATGTAGTCACCATAAGAGACCAGAGAAACAAACAAAACAAGCCTGGAGCATCAATTTGTGTCTAAAGGCTGTTTGGGGACATAGCTATAATAGAATGACCATAGGCTGTCACAGATGGGTAGTTCATTTTGGGACACTGCACACAAGTTGTGTCTTGGAATAAAAAGTAGAAAAAGAAAATATAACTATAATTCTTACATGGAATAGATTCCCCAGTGTCTTTTTATGTCTTCTGTTTTGAGTGGTTCAAGCTGCCATGTTTGAAGAGGGAACTGTACTCAGTGGTAATTTGCTTCAATGCTTCCTCTGATATTGTTTATGTAGATTTAGTGCCAGATTAAGCAGAACCTTAGAACTCTTGAAAAGGGAAAAATAATGGGTAAAGATCCACTAACTGAGGTAAATAAGGTTGTTTAAAAGGAAGGAGGGCAGGAGGAAATAGCCATACAAAAATGTTGGCAATAGTTTTTGCAACATTATTTTTTCTTGTGGTCTATTTCTAGGTGCCGTCTATTTTAGAATAACTATAGCTATTGTAACAGACAAACCCTGAGATGCTAGTAGCTACCACAATACACATTTATTTCTTACACATGATGAGGGGCAATCTTGCAGAGATCCAGTGATGGAGACTGCTGTCTTTCATATGAGTGTTCTAAAGTTACCCAGGGCATAGATACGCAGCCACGAGATAAGGAAAAAGAAAGAAAGAGAGTGAAAGGTTAGATAGAAAGATTTTCTTCTGCCACCACCTGAGATACAGGTTTTTATGGTTTATATTGCTTTTGACCACATTCCTTGGGCAAGAGTCAATGTCTATCTTCACACATAACTGTGAGGGAGATCAAGAAATGTAGCTGTGGGCTCAGAAGAAAAGGTAAACATATTTGGTGAACAGCTAATCTCTGCTGCCCTGTCTGGAAACAATTCCTTAAGAAATATAAAGGAAAAGAAAGAATGAAAACAAAAAAAAAAAAAAAAAGAGAGAGAGAGAAATAGAAATAGCTAGAAATCCCCAGAGAGATGTACATGGGTATGTCACTTGGGTAATAATGTGAATTCTGTCTTATTGTAACATTTTAGAAGAGAAAAACATTCATCAAAACTATCATCACTAGACTCCTTGAACAGAAAAAAAAAGTAAAAAGGAAGAGTTTGGGTTTTGTTTTGTTTTGTTCTGTTTTTTAGGTTGGGGTTTGCTTTATAAGAAGAGTAGGATATTAATGCCAGGCCACAAGCTCCAGGACCCCCAGGTTGCTTTGTAACATCATTGATAAGGAGGGCTTTTTAACTTTAAGCACTTAAAAGATCTTTCAGCAACATCAGACCCTGTTACAGCTTTCTCTTCTCTGTCCTGTCTCTCATGCCACTGAGTTACTTCATAACCTTGTGTCTACATAGTATTGGGTTTAGAGTGACCTCCTCAACTAGAAACAATTTTGGTTATCTATTTTGTTTCATATTCCCAATTGTTTCAGGTGAAAGCTTAATGTTTAGTAATAGTATTGTGAAAAAAAATGACTAACAGTTTTAAAGCAACTCTTACAAGGTTTGAAAAGTAAGCAAATGTCACTCTTTGGTGAGAAATAGATATTAAAACCAAAGAGAGGTTAGACACGGATCCGCTCTCTTTCAAAGATACTTGGTAGATGAAATAAGAAAGAGCTAGAAGAGTGTTTCTCTTTAGATTAAAAAAAATAAAAAAAACAACAGGTAGCACAGGCAGTCAGAATTATTAAAAAGAACCTCATGGTTTTAAAGATTTTGCTGTTGGTTGGTGATCAGACACCTGCAAACCTTTCTAATAGCCAGTCTACAAACAAATGGGGTGTCACATCACTCTTTCCTGTTTGGCTTTCTTGTGACCAAATACTTAGTCATGTTGCCAAGTTCCTAGGACTGTCTGCCTGTGCACCTGCATATATCTTCTGGGACAAATGGGGAAGTAATTATATGACCTCCCCAATTACGGATTTGTGGGCCCTGGTCAAGAAAGCCACTCTAAAATAAAGTGCTATTAGAAAGAAGTTTGGAGTCATTTTGAGTGTTAGTGTTTTGAACGAAGTCAAATGAGTAATTGAAGGGATACGTTGTCATTTCATCATGACTGTGTGAGCATTCAGTAATCTTTGTGGGGCATGTGATTGCAGAGAAGGCCTCGGTGTCCCCATTCTTCCAAACTCGCTACTTAAATGCTATGATTTCCTCTTATAAAAGGGTGGCTCCTCTTTAATTTCCAGTTATGTGGACACCATGAAATTGGCTTACATTTGGCCTAAGTTGATCAAGTGACCTGTCTGATCTGAATTGGGTCCTAGACTATAATACAGAAAGAATTCCCTCTTCTAGGAACTTAGAGTCTAGTAGAAACAGAGCAAAACAAAAACATGGCAATATTATGTGAAAAGAAGTACACTTGGGTTATGTCCAGGTACAGTGGAAGAACAACAGGGCAGATAAATAACCTAGGTTTGGGTTGGGATGGGATCAGGGACACCTCTGGATCTATGGTAAGTCAAGGAGTTGTTGACATGAAAAATTTAAGTAATGCAATGTTTTCAGGGAGGCTAGCATTTTCAAAGGCTTTGAGACACAAGACAGAATGGCATTTGGGGAAGCTGCATATTAAATAGGTTGAAATGTAAAGTTCAGGGAGGAGATTAGGCAGTAAATCAAGAGAGCAGAGATTGGAATGGATAAAGCTGTGAAGGACCGTGCATGCCATGCTAAGTCATTACCCTGAGAGTGTACAGAGTCTAAAGGATTTAAGAAGTGGGGAGGCATGGTCAGACAAACATTTAAGAAGATCACTCTTCCTAAAGGACAAGAGGAGGACAAAAGGGAAGCAAGAGATGACTAAATCGCTGTTGCAGATATTTAGCTGAGAATACAGTAGCCTGGAGAGAAGTAGAAAATGGGATAGATTCAGGTGCTCTTAATGAGGTAGAAATGGAAGAAATTTGTGACTAGATGTAGGGATGAGGAGGAGGGAGAAGTGGGGGTGATTTTTCAGGCCTTCCTCTGGGGAATAATAGTTCAGGCCACTGGAACAAGGAATAGAAAAGGCAAGGGAGGTTTGGTCTGATGAGGAGTTACAGATGCATATGGAACATCCAGATGGAAATATCCAGTAGCCAGTTGTCTACGTTGGTATTCCACTCGGGAGAGGTTTGAGCTGGAGTGAGAGCTCTAGGAATAATGAAAGTATAGCTGGTCGTTGAAGTGATTGAAGTTATCAGGCCACTCAGCTTATGAAGATGACACCCTCTCCCACTCTCCTTTAGAGTTGTCATTTAAGAAATAGGTGGGAAAATTGGACCTTTTAAAGAAGACTGAGATGGAGTGCTTAGAGAGGTGGAAGGAGAATCATGACTTACTACAGTCAAGGGAGACACAAAGGAAGAAGTCTTAAAATGAAGAAAGTGGTGAACAGTGCTAGATACTGCAAACTGGAAAATAGGATGAAGACTGAAAAGTGTCCACTGTGTTTACCAATACAGAAGGCCTTGGTGCTGCTTTTCAGAGCATCTCCATGCATCACTTTTTTCCCTGACCGTGGTGTCTATACCTATCAGTCATTTTACCCAGAGGAGGTAAAATGGATGTAATACAAATCAACCACAAGCGGAAAACTCATGCATACTCAGGACAGCACATTTTATTAAAATGTCTCTTTTGATTATTCCCACTATGGGAAATTAGGATAACGTTTGGATGGAAGATACACACAGTGCCAAGTTGTAACTCACAGCTTGTGAGTACAAAGGAAGGTTTCTCATTTCGTTTTTCCCTCCATCTCTCCCTCCCTTCTTTTGTTCTGTATATTATTTTAAAAATATAGCCTCTGTCTCAGACAGCTTTTAATCTGATTCAAGAAAATAGTCTTCACCTATGTTTACTATTTATCAACCACACAAGTCATGTTATACTTAAATGCCAAATGAATGAGCCAGATAGTCAGAGCACTAGTTCAGAATGAGGAAGCCCCATTAAGCATATGAATGGCTAGAAAACTTGGAACTTGAGCTGAGACTTGAAAGATGGAAGATAATTGGATCAGTGAAGAGGGAGAGAGTGGCCTGAGAGGTGGTAATGAGCCATTGGAGAGGCCAAGGTATCTGGAGTAGGTGGCTCCTGATAGAAGTAATAGAGGTTATTCTGGGAGGATTGGTCAGGATTACACATGGAGAGCCTTGAATGCCAGACTTAGCAGTATGAACTTTAAATTTTAATAGAAAAAACTATGGGCGGGGTGCTTGGGTGGCTCAGTTAAGCGTCTGGCTCTTGATTTCGGTTCAGAGCATGATCTCATGGTTGTGAGAATGAGCCCCAAGTCAGGCTCCATGCTGGGTATGGAGCCTTAAGATTCTCTCTCTCCCCCTCTCCCTCTGTCCCTCCTCTACTAGCTCACTCTTCCCCACACCCCCACACCCCTCCAAGAAAGAAAGAAAGAAAGAAAGAAAGAAAGAAAGAAAGAAAGAAAAAGAGAGAGAGAAAGGAAGGAAGGAAGGAAGGAAGGAAGGAAGGAAGGAAGGAAGGAAGGAAGAAAAGCTATGCAAAGTTGGTAAGCAAAAAATTTAGAGTGATTGGTTTCAGAGTAACTTGCAGGGTAGCTCCTGGAGGAAACATGAAGAAAATCTAGGCTAGTCTAAAAGCATACATAAGATGGGCTTCATCTGACAAAAGTTACCAAGGAAGAGTAATAGGATTTATAGAATGAATATGAGGAGTGAACCAGAGGAAGAGTGAAGGATGATTCTACAGTGGAGACAGAATAGGACACTGCAGGAACAGCTGTTCCAAAAAAAGGAGCCTTTTATAAAAGGGGAAAAGATGTCAATGTTGAGTATTTTGAGTCTGAGTTATTGGTAAGATATCTAAATGGAGATAGTTATGATCTTAGAAGACTCTTCTCATTGTGACCAAAAATGATCATTCACTTGGGGCTATATCCTCTCTGCCTTGCGTTGCTGGCATGGGTGGAATGCAGATGCTTCTGCAAAATGGCAAACAAGACAAAGGCCGAAGGGAATCCATTGGGTTCTCCAATCAAAATGGCTTTGGTGATTATATCAGTCAGGGTTCCACTGAGAAGCAGAACCAAGCAGAACCAATAGAATGTCTATCAGAGAGATTTATTTTAAGGAGTTGGCCACACAATTGTGGGAGCTGGTAAGTATTAAACCTGTAAGGCAGGGCAGCCGACAGGAATCTGAGACAGGGTTTCTATGTTACAGTCTTGAGGCAAAATTACTTCTCTTTTGGAAATCCCAGGTGTTTTTTTTTTTTTAATTTTATTATTTATATTTGAGAAAGAGCACTTGCAGGGGAGGGGCAGAAAGAGAGGGAGAATCTCAAGCAGGCTCCACGCTGTTAGCACAGAGCCCAATGTGGGGCTCAATCTCATGAAACTGTGAGATCATGACATGAGCCGAAATCAAATTTGGACACTTAATGACTGAGCCACCCAGGTGCCCCAGGAAACTCCAGTTTTGCTCTTAAGGCCCTCAGCTGATTGGACAAAGCCCACCCAAATCATCAAGGGCAACCTGCTTTACTTAAAGTCAATTGATTATAAGTGTAAATGTCAATATATCTATAAAATAACTTCCTAGCAACATCTAGACTAGTGTTTGACCAAACAACCAGGCACCATAGCCTAGCTACACTGACACAAAATTAATCATCATAGTGATGTTTTCAAATAAGCACTTCTTAAAGGCATACTTCTTCAGATCCCTGATGAATATGGACAAGAATAGACACTTTTCCTTTATTTCTGTTTTCTTCCTTCTCTGTAAATCTTTCTTCCTTCCTTTTTTTGTCCCTTCACTTGATTCAGCTTTCATATTCCATTTATATAGCCTTATAACTTTGCCTATGATGTGTAAATATACATATTGTACATCCTTCACTTACAAGCATTCTTGGCTGATTATTATGCAATACATTCAGTTGGAAGTTGGTGATCAAAAGCCCTTTTGTATAGATCATTTGATGCCACAATGCTGTGAAGTAGGCGCGACTGCTAGTATTGCTGTGTTTTCCTCATCAGCTCTAAGAGGGGCTCAGGGAAAGGGAGTGACACTTGTGACACATGGTTCATAAGTGGCATGTGGGCAGCACTAAGCTTTGGTATGTTTGCATTTGATCTTCCTGTAGCAAATAAACACAGATCCACAAACTTTTTAGAGAAAGACAGCAAGACAATATCTCTGACCTGACACATTGGAGAATGAAAGATTCCTGGAAAACTGGCATTTGGGACCTATGTAAAAGAAAGAGAGTTTGGTAAGAGCATTTCTGCTGCCCAGAGCCTATCCAGATTGAGGGAAAGGACAAAAATGGAGCAGCAGGGGCTGGCCGGGGACTGAGGTGAATCAGAAGGCCTGAGGGCTGCCTCCTGGGCTACAGATCAAACCAGAGAGGCAAAGGGCTTACCTTTCCTAATCACCGCCCCACTGTGCTCTCTTAGCTTTTGACCCGTCACATCTTCCAGTGTCCTGTGGAAGATCAGAGACAGGAACACTAGGGCATCTATACAAAGTGGCTGAATCACCACTTCCTTTTCTTTATAAACAAATGAAATCCATATTTGTGTAACTAACCCACAGAAAAAGAAGGAGAATGTTTGGCAGGCACAGTAGAAACCCAATCTGGAAACTACAAATTTAAAAAACAATTATTTTAAATTTCATATCACAAACTTCCTTTTGGAGGCTTCCGTTAACTACATCTATGTTAGGATATTCTTCTGGGAGTAGAAATATAAGCACTCCAGAGCTTTGTGCTGCCCAGAGCTTTGGATTTTATAGGACACATGAAAGCATACTTTAGTCCTGTACTGCAGACACAGTCTTTTGTTCT
Organism: Neofelis nebulosa; assembly: GCF_028018385.1. NCBI lineage: Eukaryota > Metazoa > Chordata > Mammalia > Carnivora > Felidae > Neofelis > Neofelis nebulosa. The sequence continues at coordinate 115,596,345 of NC_080784.1, forward strand.
GATATATAATTTCATTCAACAGTAGTAGACACATGTACTTTGTCTCTTGATTTGCAGTTTTGGGAACAATTTCAACTTGCTCCCTTCCAGAGCACATTATTAACAACCAATTGGCATACAGTTTCAGGCTTTTTCACAGGTGAGAGTGAAAATGGAAAGAGTGGATTACAGAGTGCTCTGCAGGCACCCTGAATAATTTATCGCCCTTCCGTTGTAATGGCTTAGTGTATATATCTTTCACCATATGTAGCCTTCCATTTAGATGTCCAATCAATGGTAAAGAATAAGAACGGGTTTTTAAAAACCATCCCTTGGAGTGGAACTAATCAGCTTGTGGTTTCCTTTCAGGTAGTCTGACCATTCTCCAATATGCCCTGTATATCCTCAGATAGGAAATGACCTAAACTTCTACTTCCAGTTGTGTGGATTATTTATCCTGAAACCACCCCTCCATTTCCACCCAACCCTCTACTTTGCATATTAAAGTTAAGCCCCTAACCATTGAATTCTCCTGTCTGACTGCAAAGTGGATCTGGCATGGCCATTACATACAAACCCTTACTTTGTACATTATATGGCATGAGTTGAAAAGAAACTATTTTTGAATTCTTATATTGTTTACCAGTTTGAAAGTTGTGTGAAAGATGAGGATTTATTCCTTTGCCCCACTAGATCCCCTGGGTTTTATTTGTTTATAACGTTATTTTCCCATAGGCATTAACTCTCCTGTTTAGAGAGAGGAAAAAAATCCTTATTTTATCTTTAGTTTCGTGATGTTAATAGCCTTTAGGAAGAGAGACTTTGCAAAACGTAAACTGATAGCAATTTCAGATCATTGGAACATTTTGAATGAAATGAGAGATTGCTTGACCTTGTATCAGATATCATAATTTGGAAGAATCTCACTACAGAAATTGTACATTCTCTGTAATGTGAAGTTTCTGATGTGCATTTATTTAATCAAAACCACAAGGGAAATGAATTTGGATTGAGAAAGTTCCTCCTGTTTGTCCTTGTGAGGGGAAGCTTTTATTTTGTCATTAAGGAGTAGGCAATTTCTTTCATTTCTAGAACTTCCAATACTTTCTGGAAACTCTAGTAACTAAAGCACCTTGATCATCATTTAGACTTGTGTTCAGTTAAAAATAGATTAAATAAGAAAGCTTTCATTCATTTTAAATTATTACTGGAAATTGACCTGTCTTATCTTTCTGTGGAAGCAGGAACTTGGTCTATTACCCTAAGGACAGTGACTGCCAAGATGTAACCTACTTTTAATACTTTAGGTGATTTATAATACCCTTATTATATTGTCAGTAAATTAGACTCCATGAACAACATAAGGATTCCTTTTAGGAAGAGTTATGATGATAGTCGAAGTGGTCAGTTCATATTAGAATGTTTCTTTTGGGGGGCTGGAAGTCAGCATCATTTTAAGTGTGAAATGTTTCCTTGCTACATCTCGCTTTTGCTTGTAAGCTACAGCAGGTGGCTTACTGCTAAAATCAACATGACAAATCTCTTAGAAATGACATCTCTTTTGTTACATATTTGTTCTCACCTTGTCTCATTCTGTGCTGGCTAGACTTTTAAATGCCTTAGGATACCAAGGATGGTATCTAAATAGATTCCTAAGTTATAAGTATTCAGACTTCTTACTTTTAATTTTTTAACATGTGTTTAGTCTTGAGAGAGAGAGAGAAAAAAAAAAGAGGTGGGGGGCGGGGAGGAAGAGGCAGAGAGAGAGGGAGACACAGAATCTGAAGCAGGCTCCAGGCTCTGAGCTGTCAGCACAGGGCCTGATGTGGGGCTAGAACCCATGAACCATGAGATCATGACCTGAGCTGAAGTTGGACGCTTAACCAACTGAGCCACCCAAGTCCCCAAACTTCTTACTTTTAAACTATAACCAAAATTAGCTAAATGTTGTTAAGCATTTTCCATTAAAGCCATCATATGAATCCCAGAAATATGAATATGTGTACTTATATAAAACTGGCTCCTTGTCTAGCATCCAAATATATATGTAATGGAACACTAAATCCCCATAGTAGAGTATTAAGTTCTAATATTTGATATTTATGGGCTTTTAATTTCCTTCTAACAAATTTAAAAATGATGCATCTGTAGCAATTGACCAAGGTATGGATTCTTCAGTCAGAATGCCTTGTAGTTCAAACTTTTCTGCTAAGTAGAAAAAAAAAATTTAGAAGAAGGATCTTTTCCTGAGATTTTTATCTTCAAACCCTGGAAAGTTTCAGAGTGCATAAAATACAAAAAAATAGAATTTTAATTGATGAGAACCTCAAGATTAAATCCAGGTTTTCTTTTCATTCTTTAAATCAGAGAACTAAAAGTGGAGCCCAAGCAGGTATTTGAAGGAAGACATTGTCTCACTGACACAGAACTATCCTGCAGTGATGAAAATGGATGAATGAATAAGGGTATATAGTATATTCTCTCTAAATCATTCATTTTAAGGGAATATCTTCTAAAATGTTCCATATTTTAATAAGTCCAATTCATCAAAGTCCTCATATAACATCTATTACAAAGATTTATCTCTTGCTGAATGCTAGCCAAATAATTTTCCAGAAATGACATTTTTCACAGTTTATTGTGTTCCCATTATCATGGCACAAGCTACATCAAGTGTATTTCTTGTGCAGCGCTTAACATGACTTAGCGCTGTTTCTGCACATGGATGTTTCAGTTTCTGAAAAGAAAGATTTTTAGGTAATAATGTCTTTCAGGTTTTAATCAGCCATAAAGTCGTATAATTTTTTTAAATGCCTGCATGGTTAAGAAATAGAATAACACCATGAAGGAAATTTATTTCCAACTTTTAATTACTTGGATTAAACCTATGTTTGACCCTGATTTAAATGAAAATAGGCTAAGAGAAAGTTTGAGAATTTATTTATTATCGAATGGAGTTAAAATATTTGAATGACTTGGCATTACTTACAAACTTTGATTGCTTTTATGGATTTAAATCTTTTTGAGACATGGTTAGTATTGGTGTAAGTTAAAGAATGGAAATCTATTATGGAATGTCATTAAGATTGAATGATACGTATTTTTGATGTAAAAGATATTGTTGCAAAACAAATTCATTTGTTTTCTACAGAGATTAGAAGAAAACATGATTCTGCATTACTATTGAATGGCTTTACTATTTCTCACCATTCTTTTTCCCTCCTATGGTCTCTTCATGAAAGGGAGATGTTGAAAAAAGAATTTAGAGACCTGGGAAATTTCTACACCAGGAAATAGGCAGGCTAAACTCTATTCTGTAGGATCAGAAAGTGAAGAGGTTTCAAATGTACTGTTTTCTTCAAAAATTTGGAAATCAGTGTGGTTTGGTTGAATTTCTTGACTTCTCTCTTCTGATTGGGATGCCTCTTGCTATTCCTGCCTGCAGTCTCAACATGACTGTACAAATAAGAGGACCAGATCCCACTGTACTACAGATTGTTCACGTGGGAATATGCACAGGAGCCAAAGGAACCTGGAACTACACTACACCTGCCCTCTGACATCGGTGGAAAAATCCTCCCTCTGCTTAATGGCAGAACCAGGTCCCTTGACTTCCTTTGTGAATAAGGACAATGCTATGTAACTCTGATGTGCTAGTTCATGCTTCGTACACCTATACATTATGTGTGTGTGTGCGCGTGTGTGCGTGTGTTGAACCGAACTGAAACTTCTCCCTGAACTCTGCTTTCAATGAGAAAAAAATAAATGGCTGAGGTTTGCAGTTTGTCAAAAGCTTTGAAAAGATTGCTTTAGCAGACTTTATTTCTGGAGGCTTGTACTGCCTTTCCACTCCTTTAGGAGGGACCTGATGGGATAGCCTAATTTACTTCATGCATACCAATTATTAATACAAATGTCTACCTTGGCCTACTTCCTTTCATTTATACAATTTCAGGGATGGCCGGTCAGCCATGCTCCAGGCAGAACATAGAACCATTCATGCACAGGAGCTTGTGCTTTATTCTCTTCCCAGTAGGCTCCGAGCATGCTGTGGCTATAGCCCATGGAGCTCTATCTTTTATCCCTCGGCAGTTATTTAGAATCATTGAGAAAGAACCTGCCGAGCCGAGAGGTAATTACCGAGAGGTAATTTAGCCAGTGGCTCTAAAAATGCTAAGTTACATTCCCTGTCTCAACTGAGAACATTTATATTACAGAAGAAATGAAGTGTATTCAATATACTCTTAAAGAGTGCATTACAGTATCTAGTTCAGTCTCAGCATCACTAACTGTACAGCCATATAATGTTAAAGTAAATTAAGGTGGTTTATCTTTCAATATAATCAATTTTATTACAGTGACAAGAGAAGACTGTAACAGTTTTCACAATTTGAGCCTTTGTCAAAAGGCCTTCCAGTTTGTGTGGGAAGAAAAAGCCCAATAAAGGATGGAAATCTGGAGATGTATTCACATCTCTGTTGTTTGTGACTGTGGGTTCCCTCTTGAAAAGCCCATGCCTTATCTTTTCCTTGGTTTTCTAACACCACCATAGTGCCTAGAATTTAGTAGGTTGATAGAATAAAAATTTGTATAAGGATGAGTTTTTTTTAAACCAAATGTTTATTGTTTACCTTCTACTGTTTAAGATGCAGTATAGCATAAAAATTTAAAAGCATAGGCTCTGGAATCTGACAGAAGTCCTGGGGCACCTGGGTGGCTCAGTCGGTTAAGCATCTGACTCTTGATTTTGGTTCAGGTCATGATCTCACGGTTGTGGGATCAAGCCCCATGTCAAGCTCCACAATCAGCATGCAACCTGCTTGGGATTCTCTCTCTCTCTCTCTCTCTCTCTCTCTCTCTCTCTCTCTCTCTCTCTCTCTCCCTCTCTGCCTCTGCTCCTTCTCCCAAATAAACATTAAACAAACAAAAAAATGCTTTGGTTAGTCTATCCTGCTGGGAGTGCCTGAGTGCTCCAAGTGCCGTATTTCTTTCTTTGGCATTTCAGCAACACTTTGTTTGCATTGCCACTGTAACCCTTAAAGTTCTGTGACTTGGTTGGTAAAGTTTATTTGTCCTTGTTACAGAAAATGTAGGAAATGGGTGATTCATATAAATTCTATAGTAGTTTGTCACAAACAATGTCTAAAGACACTAAGAATTATAAGAAAACCTTGAGTACTTTAGGCAAATGTTTTGCATCATTACTCTATACTTCAATCATTTTTGAGTCCTTTTTGAATAAATATAGATAACATCTTTATTATTGTTATACTTTGTTTTTGAGACTATATTTCTACAATTAAGTCTAAAGAGATAGAAAGATGAAATAATTCAAATAAAAGCATGTTTAAAGAAACTGTTGAAACAGTGCTGGTAAAAACTAACCACAGGTCAACACATCATACATTCTACTAATTTATAAAAGCATTGGTACAATTGAACTTATTAAATATAGTTCAGTGGTTATGTCAAAGAAGTAATGCAGGAAGAGTAAAAATTATATCTGACGGAAGAATGGAAACCATTACCCACACACCCTCCCCCATATCCTCACTTTCCTCCTTAATAAGTTAGATGTCGTCATGTGTCATTTTATTTTTTTATTTTTTTATTATTTTTTTTTTAAATTTTTTTTTCAACGTTTTTTATTTATTTTTGGACAGAGAGAGACAGAGCATGAACGGGGAGGGGCAGAGAGAGAGGGAGACACAGAATCGGAAACAGGCTCCAGGCTCCAAGCCATCAGCCCGGAGCCTGACGTGGGGCTCGAACTCACGGACCGCGAGATCGTGACCTGGCTGAAGTCGGACGCTTAACCGACTGCGCCACCCAGGCGCCCCCGTCATGTGTCATTTTAATCACACTCTTGCATACACCTCTAAAACCCCTTCTCCCTCTCTCTCTGGCTTGGCCTAGGGAAACCCAAGCCTCATCAAATACAACTCACCCTCCACTCTGCACCTGCACCCACCTCACTGAATGAGGGAGGACAAAAACCACCCACTTAACTGGTTTCATTTTAAATTCACACTACTAATCTCATGAGGATGCATGGTGCTGCCCAGGTCCCTGATCTATGTTCATCATCCAGTCACTGTCTTTGTCTCATAGCTATTTCAAACTTCTTTTCTTGCTCCTGAATCCTCCAGCTTCTTCTTACTTAACTTGGTTGGTAACCTTACTTCTTATTTCCCCGAGAAAATAGAAGCAATCAGAATATAAATTGTATACACTCCCACCACCAGATCTGATAATTTGTTCACATCTGCACCATCCTTTCCTCCTGTTACAAGGGATCAACTGTCCCTTCACTTGAGCTAATCCCTCTGCCTTCTTCAAGGCATTGTTCTTGGAATTGCCTCCCTCCTATATCAGTGATTTTTCCTCCTTACTGGATAATTCTATTGGCATAAAATGAAGCCATACCTTCCATCTTTTCTTTTTTAATTTTTTAAATTTTATTTATTCATTTTGAGAGAGAGACAGAGAAAGAATCCCAAGCAGGCTTTGCCTGGTCAGTGGGGAGCCTAATGTGGGGCTCAAACTCACAGACTGTGAGATCATGACCTGAACCGAAATCAAGTGTCAGGTGCTTAACCACCTGAGCCACCCAGGTGCCCCTCAGCCTTATCTTACATCTTAAACAACAACTTCTTTGACCTCACACCTTTCCCCAGACACTCTTGCATTTGTTAACTCCCTCTGCCCTTCACAGCAAAACTCATAGAAAGAGTTGTTCACAGTCACCAAATCTGTTTTTTCATTCTCTATTGAATCTAACCAGGCATTCATCTCTACCACTCTGCTGGAAACATTTTTGTCAGGATCACTGATTACCTTCACCATGACAAATTTAGTAGTCAGGGTTCAGTGTGAATTTCACTGGACTGTATTCAACACAGTTGATTGCTCTCTTCTTCTTGAAGCACCTTCCCTGCCTATCCCCTTGCTTGGTATAACTTCTCAAGGCACTTCCCCTACCTCACTGGCCTCTTCTCATTCTTGCTAGTTCTTTCTCTTCTTCATAGCCAGTACCTGTTGGAATGCTCAAAGGCTCGTTTTGGGGGAGCTGTTTTCCTTCCTTATTTATATTTACTCAGTAGGTGATCTCATATAATTTTATCTGTATCTCCAAAGCTCTCAGATTTATATCTCTACCCAGACTTCCTCTATGAACTCTGGTCTCATGTATCCAACTTTCTACTCAACATCTCTACATGGGTGTTTCACAGACACCTGAGACTTAACATGTCTAAAACCAGTTTGTCCGCCTTTACTCTTCAAAGGTGCTCCTCTCACAGTCTTCAAGACCTCATCAGGAAATGGCACCTCTACTCCTTTAGGTGCCCCAGTCAAACCCTGGAGTCATTTCTGACTCCTGTTTTTTCTCACACACTCCTCTACTCATCTCTCTGCAAATCTGGCACCGCTTTCTTCATAATATATGCTGAACCTGACCACTTCTTACCTCCTTCACCACTAACTACCCTCTGGCCCATCCCATCATTTGTCTTGCACTTGGATCATTACAAAAGCCTCCTACCTTCTCTTTGTGTTGACACCTTTGCCCTTTTATAGCCCTTTTCCCACAATGAACATGATCCTTTTCAAATATAATTCACATTATATGATTTCTTTGTGAAAAACCTTCTCCCTGCAGTTTTCTAGCTCATTTCGGTTAAAAGCCAACTTCTTATCATGACTTATAAAATTGGATGCAATCTGTCCCTTCCACCTCTATGACTTCACTCCTTACCCCTTTTCCATTTTTCCCTCTAGTCCAGGTGCACTGTCAGTTACACTTTATTTCCACCTTACAGGCCCTCCACTTGCTCTTCCTTCCCCCCCCCCCAACCCCCCTTCCTCTGTTTGGACAGTCCTTCTGTGACCACCATATAAAATGGCACCCTCCCACTGAATCGCTCTCTTAGCCTCCTTATCCTCATATATTTTTCTTTTTTGCTGTTATCACCACTTGCCACATTATTTATAAACATTCTCTTACAATCTATCTCCCCCAATAAGAATGATAGTAGGGACTTTGTTTTGTTTGCTATATTCCTAGTACCCAAAGGATGCCTGGCACACTGGAGATGCTTAAGCAATATTAGCTGAATGAATGCATAATCAGCCTTACTCTTCCCACACCCATCACATACCTGGCAAACTTCTTCAGAATCCCTTGAGATTTAGAGCACAGAATACCTCCATTTTCTGCTTCTGTACATCCAAATGTATATTTGTCCTCACTTTCTTTCTCCTCTTCTCAAAGTGACACCCCATCTCCTGACCCTTATTCTCTGACACCATATTTGTTTTGTTTTACAAGCTGCTTCTTTTCTCTTAGCTAAGTTTTCTGTCAGTTTGTAAACATTTTAAAATCTTTCTCATTTTTACTATGAAAAAAAAAGAAAAAAAACTTTTCCACAGCCCAGTGTTCCTTTTAGCTACTATCCTATTTTCCCTTCCCTTCACACACAATTATTCAAAAGAATTCTCTATGCAGGTTGGCAAATAGTTGATACACATACTTTCTGCTTTTTTGCCCTTTGCTGGTTAATCCCAGCACTCTTTCCCAATACCAGAACCTTCTTGTAACCCATTATTCCAGGCAGCCATTAACAACCTATCATACTTGGCACTTCAGATAACACCTGCTTGCTCTCTGAGGAGCTTATTCTTTTTTTTTTTTAATGTTTTTATTATTTTTGAGACAGAGAGAGACAGAGGAGGGTCAGAGAGAGAGGGAGACACAGAATCCAAAGCAGGCTCCAGGATCCCAGCTGTCAGCACAGAGCCTGACGTGGGGCTCGAACTCACAAACCGTGAGATTAATACCTGAGCTGAAGTCGGAAGCTCAACCGACTGAGCCACCCAGGCACCCCCTGAGGAGCTTATTCTTGTCTTAATTTCTTCACCTCACTCCTCAACCAGTTGCAATAAAGATTCTGACTTCCTATTGGTTAAATGCCATACACTCTTAGTGGTCCTTATTTTACTTTTTCTTTTTGAAATTCTCTCAAAGCTTGACTTCTGTAACTCTAGCTTGTTGCCGTTTTTAATTCTTTTCCTATTTCCTTTCTGGGACACTCATCCTCTCGTTCTTGAAATGTTTCTCTTTCTCTACCTAGAGGTATATTTCTCTTATCCTGGGGTGAATGACTCACTAGAGAATTGATGAATGGACTTAAAGGTTTGTGTGTGTGTGTGTGTGTGTGTGTGTGTGTGTGTAAAATTTTAAGTGTTTCATGTGTGGATATTTCTAACTAGAGCAACAAAAACTTTTATTCAATTCAAAAGAGGGTTAAGAATCAGTGCCTCTTGCTTCCCCTGGGTAATCTCTTCCAAACCCATAGCTTCAGCTACCGGTATGATGCAAGTGAGAGCAAGTCAGACCCATGTTCATATTCCAGCTTCCCCTTTTAGAAGTTGTGTGACTCTGGGGGATGCTACTAACCTCTCTGAGACTTGGTTTGTTCAACTATAAAATGATGGAAATGACTCCTAATTCGCAGGCTTATTGTAACAGGGGTATCATTTATAAAGCTCTTGGTGTCTTATGATAGTAAGTGGTAGTTATTATGATGCAGTCCCAAACATCTTGGATCCTAAAGCACATAAGCTTCTCAATTTGCAAAACTTCTTCTCCCCAGTTTTAAAATAGGTTTTCATTTTTAGGGTTCTTTCTCCCCAGAGCAATAAGCATTATGTGAGTCGTGCATTATGAATTAATTGACTCTGTAGCACTGATTTGTTAACGCAAAACATCTAGGACATACAGCTATTGAGCGCACTGTCGAGTGCACCTTTGCACAATTTTTAGAAAATTGGAATTGGGCACTTATATAAATATAATACGCCTGAGAGATGTTTATAAATTGGCTTCCAGTATTTATCTGGAACAGTCAAAATAGCACACTTTTAAAAATGTTAATAAACATGGCAGAAACCAAGTTATTTGTTATATGCAATGTAATAAAAATTGTCAAGGAAGTAAAAATTGCCTTTGCATTCTTTAAAAAGCATGTATTTTTAAAACTATGGAGCTGTGCAGGTGTCTCTCCTCACATGTGTTCTATATGTTTACTGTGTCCTACTAAAATGTTTGTAAAACTTGTCATTTATTTACACCTCGATAGCCCTTCCTGATTCCATGCCAGTTGGTGAAAAGATTTGGATAAGTATTATGTTTTAGGAGTTTAATACACATTTATAGCCTAAAGCATATCTTCTTTAAATGAATCCATGAAATGACACAGCTAAATCCCCAAACCCAAATATTTTGGTTTGCCAAATAGCAAAGGTTCTAACAAACTCAGCCTAGTAAGGATCCCTGTGCTATGTGGAGCCAACTTCCTATCATTGAGTGCTTGACTCTGGAACTTTCCTGCCCCTTTCTCTACTCCTAATCTACTCCTAAAAGTGATGTGGGACACACCCTGAAAGTGAATTCAAAATCTTTCCTTATTGAATTTTGAAAGATAATTTTAATTGTTTCACAACATCCGTCCAAGTGATTAAAAACACACTGAATTGGGAGAAGTTGGAAAATGGAATTCAAAATTCTGGCCTAGACCTTTGAATGAATGAATTTAGTATGTAAAAAATTTAACAACTTAATTAAAATTCTGTTTAAGATTTTTCTACAGTGAATTTGTATCATGTGACAAATACTTTTATAATCAAGACATTGTAGTAGTAAAATTTTGAGAAGTACAGAAAACTCTAAAGATGGAAATAATTACCCATAATTCCACCACCCAGGGATAATTGCCATTTTGTATACGTTTTCCTCTCTTCTTCCTCACACCTCTCTCTTCTCCCTCCTTCTTTCTTTCTCTTATTTTCCTTCTTTGTTTCCTTCTTTATTCTCTTCATAGAGATAGATTTACAAATATATGTCTGTATGAATACATATGTATACACATGTAAAACTATAGCCTAAAAAATGTATAATCTGTATTTTATGTTCCACAAAATAAGTAAATAAAACATATGAAGTTCATAATTGGAGTAACACTGTGTTTTCAGTGTTGTATTATAAGGAAATAATCAGTGATATAGTCAAATATTTATATCAAAAGATGTAAGCAAAAATTTGAATCAACCTCAGTAGAATGATAGGCATCCAATAAGTTTCAATGTTGTAAATTAATATAGAGAGTCTTTATCTTACTCATATTTAGTATGTGAAACTTTTAATGACAAAAAATGCACATGATAAAATTCTTTACTTTTCTGTGTTCTTATTATGAACGTTTACTCTTGAGAAAGAAAAGAAAATGGAAGAAATCTTCCATTTTGAATCAATTTTTGTTTTCTTCAGTACATCGAACCCATCAAGACTGTCTCTATGTTTGCTCTCACTCTTTCTTTATCTCAAATTTTAGGAAAGATATACCCACCAGGCTAGAGCCTGTAGCTATTTTTTTCCCCTCTGTAGTGGAATATGGCTTTTCTTTCCCAGAATTAAAACCACCAGGGATTAAGTAATTTTTTTTTTAATTTTTTTTTTTCTCAACATTTTTTATTTATTTTTGGGACAGAGAGAGACAGAGCATGAACGGGGGAGGGGCAGAGAGAGAGGGAGACACAGAATCGGAAACAGGCTCCAGGCTCCGAGCCATCAGCCCAGAGCCAGACGCGGGGCTCGAACTCACAGACCGCGAGATCCTGACCTGGCTGAAGTCGGACGCTTAACCGACTGCGCCACCCAGGCGCCCCGGGATTAAGTAATTTTGAAAAGAAAACCTTAAATTGAAATACTGTTATCTAAGTAGTATTATGTGACTGTGGCTAAGGTAAGAATTATTAATATCTATCCTATAGGGTAACACAACAGGCAATATAAATTATGAATAATATTTATTTCAGTCAAGCGTGTAAGTCCCCGGGAGCATGAACAGCTTATAGATGTTGAGAGATGATGCAGTCTTTGCAAAGTCATTTTTTAATTAATACACATAACCCATAATGCTTTATTTCTTCAATTGCTTTTCTCGGTAGTGTATCATTTGCATGTTAATTTGTTTTTTAAATTAAGAGACACTTTTTGTCTAAATTTGAATTAGTAGAATGAATTGTTGGTATTGGTTTTATAAGCTGCTATAAATTGCCATACTACATTTGTATAACATTTTATAATTCACAAAGTAATTTGATATAACAGTCTCACATTGATTGGATATGGAGGCTTAATCTAACCAGGGAGTGATTTTTCTTCAGGGTAGAATTCTCATGCCTTTTGTTCAGTGGCGTGTGTGTAGGTATGTAAATCCTCCTCTAAAGCCCCCATAGGCTTCTGTCTTGGTTCCATCTCTGTTATCTGAATAAGATTCCATTGAGGGGAAGGACTTGTTCTTTGGCAAGATGTGTTTATTCTGCGATGAACAGAAGCCAAGAAAACTCTTTTGGGAAGGTACATTTTGAAAATATAATCCTGTAATGTAAGAATAGTAGGCTTACTAACGATTCTTTAAGGATATTGTAAACAATCTTTGGACTAGTCAAAATATTCTCACCTTCTAGCAATCTAACAATTATTTCTGAAGCACCTTATAACTTGGGCAACGAGATACTGGGGATGAAATGTGAAAAGTTTCAACATGTAGTGAGGATGGGTGAGATTCCTGTTCCTCGTACTGCAGATGTAGAATGTATCTGTTCCACTTAGTGGCACAGACTGTAGGTCAAACTGCATTGGTTTAAGGAATCCCATTGAGAAGGCACCATGCTAGGACCATCTTCTGTTCCTTAAAACATCCTGCCATCAGGACAATCCTGCTGCTACTCAGAGTTCCTATGATGTCATTCTACAGCTTTACCTGGATGCCTACTTTACATACTATTTTCCCTTGAAAAGAAAAATAAACTTGACATCTGAATGTGTGGATTTGAGACTTTTCAAGAGATCATGAATTACAGTAATCCCCTTCCAATAATCTTTTTTAGACAGTAAGTGTTCCAAAATGCAACACATAGAAATTATTATTTTTAAGTATTTTTTTTCAATTCAAGGGAATGAAATGAATCTGAATCTGAGGGTACTAAACGTGGTAGCAAGCTTGAGACGGTTAAGGATGAATTTATAAGTTATCGAAGTAATTTCTTTCTAATTACCTCGAAGCAGATGTAGCACCTTTTAAAGTTGCATGAACCATACTATATTCCCTCAAGTTTTCATTTCAAAATGTATCACAGTAAAGATGTATGTGAGTCTGTGATGTATGTGGGTCTGTTATTCCAATTAGTATTTCAAAAGTAAGATTGTAGTTTAAAAGTGCAAACTTGTGTGCTTATCTGTGCTAGTGTTAATGGGAAAATGGCATTTTTTTCCCATCTGAAAAGGAATGACACAGATTTACTATCCATAAAAAAATATCATGTAGTGAAACTAATTGCCTCAGTGAGAAATCTAAATGACTTTGTCGATTTAGAGAAGGATGTTAGCACTTTTTGGCAGCTGTAATTGTGATAACAGCCTAACTAAGAATGGTTAATATTGCTCTTTAATTGCCTAAAGTAACAATACATAGTCGAGTGATACGTCATCTCATTTATCATGCTCCATTGTGGTTTACTTGCCTCACAAAACTTTCAACTTGCTTTGAACACTTTTCTGTCAAGCTTCAGCTACTGGCTGATTGTTTTTCACCATGCTGTTCTGATTACCACTTTTTAAAGTCACTCCTCCTGCTGTTTCTTTTTCTTCACGCTGGTGCCTTAGCTGTCTGGAGGGCATTGCATTGAGCTGTTGACATACAGTAAATCAGTGACTCACAGCACTCAGCATTCTCCACCTTTATGTCAATTTTTCAAACTTTAGTATTTCTGTGATTTAACCCTTGGAATAGCTCTTGATTATACTAGATTTGAGTTTTTATTTCTGTAAACAGTTTGGTGATTTGCTTGGGAAAAAAGTTCCTTTTCCGGAATTCCATTTTTAAAAATTCAACTTGGGAAAAAAGTCCTTTTCCGGAATTCCATTTTTAAAAATTCAACTATTTTGTGAGCCTTAGTCACAATTTACAACTATTCGTTGAGAGTGTATTTTAGAAAACCGAAAAAAAACTTTCAAAGTTGATTTCTAATAATGTTCACTACTCGTAAGTCAGAATAGACTAGAAAAATCCCCGCAAATGAATGCAAATACTTGGGTTTCTCAATGAACTACTCAAAAGCAACTTAAAGAAATTCTGAGATGTTTCTTTTGGTGATCTGTCTATAAAGTGTTCATGCCCAGTGTCCTCAATCACCAGGGAGTTTCTGAGATGCTCTTCACTTTTGAGCTCTTGTCCAATGTCTTTTTATGCTGTGCACTCCCATGGGGGAAACTGGCACTGCCATGCCTACTGAAACCTGCCCTCTGATCACTTTCCTCATTTATTCAGATAGTTCTATCATAATGACTACAAGACTCCAGCTACTGGACTGTCTCCTTACAGGTATTCTAGGTGTCTTCTAGGGAATATTTGTTACATCATACTGACTGAGAAGATTTGATGTAGGCAGCCCAGGAATCTTTTTTTTTTAATTTAATTTTTTATTTTTTTAAATTTACATCCAAATTAGTTAGCATATAGTGCAACAATGATTTCAGGAGTAGATTCCTTAGTGCCCCTTACCCATTTAGCCCAATCCCCCTTCCACAACCCCTCCAGTAAACCTCAGTTTGTTCTCCATATTTATGAGTCTCTTCTGTTTTGTCCCCCTCCCTGTTTTTATATTATTTTTGTTTTCCTTCCCTTATGTTAATCTGTTTTGTCTCTTAAAGTCCTCATATGGGGGCGCCTGGGTGGCGCAGTCGGTTAAGCGTCCGACTTCAGCCAGGTCACGATCTCGCGGTCCGTGAGTTCGAGCCCCGCGTCAGGCTCTGGGCTGATGGCTCGGAGCCTGGAGCCTGTTTCCGATTCTGTGTCTCCCTCTCTCTCTGCCCCTCCCCCGTTCATGCTCTGTCTCTCTCTGTCCCAAAAATAAATAAAAAACGTTGAAAAAAAAAAAAAAAATTAAAAAAAAAAAAAAAAAAAAGTCCTCATATGAGTGAAGTCATATGATTTTTGTCTTTCTCTGACTAATTTCACTTAGTACCCTCCAGTTCCATCTATGTAGTTGCCAATGTCAAGATTTCATTCTTTTTGACTGCCGAGTAATACTCCATTATATATATATATGTATATATATATATATATATATATATATATATACACACACACACACACACACACACACACACGTATACATGTATATGTACATGTATATGTATACGTGTGTGTGTATATATATATATACCACATCTTCTTTATCCATTCATCCATCGATGGACATTTGGGCTCTTTCCATACTTCGGCTATTGTTAATAGTGCTGTTATAGACATGGGGGTGCCTGTGTCCCTTTGAAACAGCACACCTGCATCCCGTGGATAAATGCCTAGTAGTGCAATGCCGGGTCTTAGGGTAGTTCTATTTTTAGTTTTTTGAGGAACCTCCATACTGTTTTCTAGAGTGGCTGCTCCAGCTTGCATTCCCACCAACAATAAAAAAGAGATCCTCTTTCTTTGCATCCTCACCAACATCTGTTGTTGCCTGAGTTGTTAATGTTAGCCATTCTGACAGGTGTGAGGTGGTACTCATTGTGGTTTTCATTTGTATTTCTCTGATGATGAGTGATATTGAGCATTTTTTCATGTGTTGGCTGGCTATCTGCATGTCTTCCTTGGAGAAGTGTCTATTCATGTCTTTTGCCCATTTCTTCACTGGACTCTTTGTTTTTTGGGCGTTGAGTTTGATAAGTTCTTTATAGATTTTGGATACTAACCCTTTATCTGATATGTTTGCAGATATCTTCTCCCATTCTGTCAGTTGCCTTTTAGTTTTGCTGATTGTTTCCTTCACTGTGCAGAAGCTTTTTATCTTGATGAGGTCCCAGTAGTTCATTTTTGCTTTTGTTTCCCTTGCCTCCAGAGACGTGTTGAGTAAGAAGTTGCTGCAGTCGGGGCGCCTGGGTGGTGCAGTCGGTTAAGCGTCCGACTTCAGCCAGGTCACGATCTCGCGGTCCGTGAGTTCGAGCCCCGCGTCAGGCTCTGGGCTGATGGCTCGGAGCCTGGAGCCTGTTTCCGATTCTGTGTCTCCCTCTCTCTCTGCCCCTCCCCCGTTCATGCTCTGTCTCTCTCTCTGTCCCAAAAATAAATAAAAAACGTTGAAAAAAAATTAAAAAAAAAAAAGTTGCTGCAGGCAAGATCAAAGAGGTTTTTGCCTGCTTTCTCCTCGAGGATTTTGATGGCTTCCTGTCTTACATTGAGGTCTTTCATCCATTTTGAGTTTATTTCTGTGTATGGTGTAAGAAAGTGGTCCAGGTTCATTCTTCTGCATGCCGCTGTCCAGTTTTCCCAGCACCACTTGCTGAAGAGACTGTCTTTATTCTGTTGGATATTCTTTCCTGCTTTGTCAAAGATTAGTTGGCCATATGTTTGTGGGTCCATTTCTGGGTTCTCTATTCTTTTTTTTTAATGTTTATTTATTTTTGAGACAGAGAGAGACAGAGCATGAACGGGGGAGGGTCAGAGAGAGAGGGAGACACAGAATCTGAAACAGGCTCCAGGCTCTGAGCCGTCGGCACAGAGCCCGACACGGGGCTCGAACTCACAGACCGTGAGATCATGACCTGAGCCGAAGTCGGACGCTTAACTGACTGAGCCACCCAGGCACCCCTCTGGGTTCTCTATTCTGTTCCATTGATCTGAGTGTCTGTTCTTGTGCCAGTACCATACTGTCTTGATGATTACAGCTTTGTAGTATAGCTTGAAGTCTGGGATTGTGATGCCTCCTGCTTTGGTTTTCTTTTTCAAGATTGTTTTGGCTATTCAGGGTCTTTTCTGGTTCCATACAAATTTTAGGGTTATTTGTACTACCTCTGTGAAGGATGCTGGTGTTACTTTGATAGGGATTGTATTGAATATGTAGATTAGTTTGGGTAGTATCGACATTTTAACAGTATTTGTTCTTCCTATCCAGGAGCATGGAATCTTTTTCCAGTTCTTTGTGTCTTCTTCAATTTCTTTCATCAGCTTTCTATAGTTTTCAGTGTATAGATTTTTCACCTCTTTGGTTAGATTTATTCCTTGGTATTTTATGGTTTTTTGTGCAACTGTAAATGGGATCGATTCCTTGATTTCTCTTTCTGTTGCTTCATTCTTGGTGTATAGGAATGCAACCAATTTCTGTGCATTGATTTTATATCCTGCAACTTTTTTGAATTCATGAATCAATTCTAGCAGTTTTTTGGTGGAATCTTTAGGGTTTTCCATATAGAGTATCATGTCATCCGTGAAGAGTGAAAGTTTGACCTCCTCCTGGCTGATTTGGATGCCTTTTATTTCTTTGTGTTGTCTGATTGCCGAGGCTAAGACTTCCAATACTATGTTGAATAACAGTGACGAGAGTGGACATCCCTATCTTGTTCCTGACCTTAGGGGGAAAGCTCTCAGGTTTTCCCCATTGAGGATGATATTAGCGTTGGGTTGTTCATATATGGCTTTTATGATCTTGAGGTATGGTCCTTCTATCACTACTTTCTTGAGGGTTTTTATCAAGAAAGGATGCTGTATTTTGTCAAATGCTTTCTCTGCGTCTATTGAGAGGATCATATGGTTCTTGTCCTTTCTTTTACTGATGTGATGAATCATGTTAATTGTTTTGCACATATTGAACCAGCCCTGCGTCCCACTTGGTCATAGTGAATAATTTTTTAATGTGTTTTTGGAGCTGGTTGGCTAATATCTTGTTGAGAATGTTTGCATCCATGTTCATCAGGGAAATTGGTCTGTAGTTCTCCTTTTTAGTGGGGTCTCTGTCTGGTTTTGGAATCAAGGTAATGCTGGCTTCATAGAAAGAGTCTGGAAGTTTTCCTTCCATTTCTATTTTTTTTTTTTTTTTTTTTTTTTTTTCAACGTTTTTTATTTATTTTTGGGACAGAGAGAGACAGAGCATGAACGGGGGAGGGGCAGAGAGAGAGGGAGACACAGAATCAGAAACAGGCTCCAGGCTCCGAGCCATCAGCCCAGAGCCTGACGCGGGGCTCGAACTCACGGACCGCGAGATCGTGACCTGGCTGAAGTCGGACGCTTAACCGACTGCGCCACCCAGGCGCCCCTCCATTTCTATTTTTTTGGAACAGTTTCGAGAGAATAGGTGTTAACTCTTCCTTAAATGTTTGGTAGAATTCCCCTGGAAAACCATCTGGCCCTGGACTCTTGTTTTTTGGCAGATTTTTGATTACTAATTTGATTTCCTTACTGGTTATGGGTCTGTTCAAATTTTCTCTTTCTTCCTGTTTCAGTTTGGGTAGTGTCTATGTTTCTAGGAATTTGTCCATTTCTTCCAGATTGCCCATTTTATTGGCATATAATTGCTCATTATATTCTCTTATTATTGTTTGTATTTCTGCTGTGTTGGTTGTGATCACTCCTCTTTCCTTCTTGATTTTATTTAGTTGGGTCCTTTCCTTTTTCTTTTTGATCAAACTGGCTAGTGGTTTATCAATTGTGTTAATTCTTTCATAGAATCAGCTTCTGGTTTCATTGATCTGTTCTACTTGTTTTTTGGTTTCAATAGCATTAATTTCTGCTCTAATCTTTATTATTTCCTGTCTTCTGCTGGTTTTGGGTTTTATTTCCTGTTCTTTTTCCAGCTCCTTAAGGCGTAAGGTTAGGTTGTGTATCTGAGATACACCTTTCTTCTGGTTTCATTGATCTGTTCTACTGGTTTTTTGGTTTCAATAGCATTAATTTCTGCTCTAATCTTTATTATTTCCTGTCTTCTGCTGGTTTTGGGTTTTATTTCCTGTTCTTTTTCCAGCTCCTTAAGGCATAAGGTTAGGTTGTGTATCTGAGATACAACCTTTCTTCCTTCTTTAAGAAGGCCTGGATTGCTATATACTTTCCTCTTATGACCGCCTTTGCTGCATCCCAGAGGTTTTGGGTTGTGGTGTTATCATTTTCATTGACTTCCATATACTTTTTAATTTCCTCTTTAACTTCTTGGTTAGCCCATTCATTCTTTAGTAGGATGTTCTTCAGTCTCCAAGTATTTGTTACCTTTCCAAATTTTTTCTTGTGGTGGATTTCGAGTTTCATAGCATTGTGGTCTGAAAATATGCACGGTATGATCTCGATCTTTTTGTACTTACATAGGGCTGATTTGTGTCCCAGTGTGTGGTCTATTCTGGAGAACATTCCATGTGCACTGGAGAAGAATATATATTCTGCTGCTTTAGGATGAAATGTTCTGAATATGTCTGTTAAGTCCATCTGGTCCAGTGTGTCATTTTAAGCCAAGTTTCCTTGTTTACTTTTTGATTAGATGATCTGTCCGTTGTTGTGAGTGGGGTGTTGAAGTCTCCTACTCGAAGAGACTCTATGAGTTTATGTTTGTGACTAATTGATTTATATATTTGGGTACTTTCACATTTGACTCATAAATGTTTACAGTTGTTAGGTCTTCTTGGTGGATAGACCCCTTGATTATGATATAATGCCCTTCTGCATCTATTGATACAGTCTTTATTTTAAAGTCTAGATTGATATAAGTATGGCTACTCCAGCTTTCTTTTGTTGACCATTAGCATGATAGATGGTTCTCCATACCCTTATTTTCAGTCTGAAGGTCTTTAGGTCTAAAGTGGGTCTCTTGTAATCAGCATATAGATGGATCTTGTTTTCTTATCCATTCTGTTACCCTATGTCTTTTGATTGGAGCATTGAGTCCATTGGCATTTCGAGTGAGTACTGAAAGATATGACTTTATTGCCATTATGATGTTTGTAGAGTTGGAGTTTCTGGTGGTGTTCTCTCGTCCTTTCTAATCTTTGTTGCTTTTCATATTTATTTATTTCTATATACATATATATATTTTTTCATCTTTTCTCCCCTCAGAGAGTCCCTCTTAAAATTTCTTGCAGGGCTGGTTTAGTGGTCACAAACTCCTTTTTTTTTTTTTTTTTTTAATTTTTTTTTCAACGTTTTTTATTTATTTTTGGGACAGAGAGAGACAGAGCATGAACGGGGGAGGGGCAGAGAGAGAGGGAGACACAGAATCGGAAACAGGCTCCAGGCTCCGAGCCATCAGCCCAGAGCCTGACGCGGGGCTCGAACTCACGGACCGCGAGATCATGACCTGGCTGAAGTCGGACGCTTAACCGACTGCGCCACCCAGGCGCCCCCACAAACTCCTTTAATTTTTGTTTGTCTGGGAAACTTTTTATCTCTCCTTCTATTTTGAATGACAGCCTTGCTGGATAAAGAATTCTTGGCTGAATATTTTTCTGATTCAGCACACTGAATACATCCTGTCACTCCTTTCTGGCCTGCCAAGTTTCTGTGGATAGGTCTGCTGCAAACCTGATCTGTCTTCCCTTGTAGGTTAGGGACTTTTTTTCCCTTGCTGCTTTCATGATTCTCTCCTTGCCTGAGTATTTTGTGAATTTGACTATGATATGCCTTGTTCATGGTTGGTTTTTGTTGAATCTAACGGGGGTCCTCTGTGCTTCCTGGATTTTGATGTCTGTGTCTTTCCCTAGGTTAGGAAAGTTTTCTGCTATGATTTGCTCACATAACCCTTCTACCCCTATATCTCTCTCTTCCTCTTCTGGGACCCCTATGATTCTGATGTTGTTCCTTTTAAATGAGTCACTGATTTCTCTAATTCTTAAATCGTGCTCTTTTGCCTTAATCTCCCTCTTTTTTTCTGCTTAATAATTCTCTATAAGTTTGTCCTCTATATCACTGATTCTGTTCTGCCTTGTCCATCCTTGCCGCCGGTGCATCCATCTGTGATTGCAGCTCAGTTATAGCATTTTTAACTTCATTCTTGTTATTTTTCACTTCTTTTATCTCTGCAGAAAGGGATTCTAATCTATTTTCGACTCCAGCTAGTGTTCTTATTATCGTGATTCTAAATTCTAGTTCAGACATATTGCTTGTATCTGTGTTGGTTAAATCTCTGGCTGTCGTTTCTTCATGCTCTTTCTTTTGGGGTGAATTCCTTCTTTTTGTTATTTTGAAGGGAGAAAAGGAATTAATGAGGTAGAAAAATTGAAATTAAATATTAAAATTAAAAATTAAAAATTAAAAACACACACACACACACACAAAACAACCAGATGATGCTAGATCCTTAGTGTGTTTTGGTCTGGGTGTTAAAAGTGGTTTGAAAGATTAGAGGGAAAAAAAGGTGGGGAGAAAAAAGAAGAAAAAGGAAATTGTTTGAGAATTTGAAAAAATGAATACACTGAAGTAGACTAAAATGAGATGATTGGGGTAAAATAGAATTTGAAAAAATACACACAAAAGTAAAGAATATAGTAGAAAAAAATTAAAGAAAAATATTTTTAATAAAAATTAAAAATAAATATGAATTTTTCTTTGTATTCAAGAAAAAGAAAAGAAACGAAAAAGAGAAAAAAGATTAAAACAAGGAAAAAAGGAAATCGTTTGAAAATTCGAAAAAGTGAATGCACTGTAGTAGACTAAAATAAAATGATGGAAGTAAAATAGAATTTGAAAAAAATTACATAAAAGCAAAAAATATAGTAAAAAATTAAGGAAAAATATTTTTAATATAAATTGAAAGTAAAAATGAAGTTTTTCTCTTTCTGCATTCAAGAAAAAGAAAACAAATGAAAAAGAGAGAAAAAGAAAAAGAAGAGGAAATCGTTTGAAAATTTGAAAAGGTGAATATACTGAAATAGACTAAAATAAAATGATGGAAGTAAGATAGAATTTGAAAAAATTTGCACAAAAGTAAAAAATATAGTAATAAAAATTAAAGAAAAATATTTTTAATAAAAACTGAAAATAAAAATGAATTTTTTCTCTTTCTGTATTCAAGAAAAAGAAAAGAAGTGTAAAAGAGAAAAAAAAAGGAAAGAAAATTGAATAGATGGACCTGCTAACAGATTGAAGTATGACAGAAACTACTTCATTTTCCCCTAGAAGTTAGACTATGTAGCACTGTATAGTCCATTAACTAAGCAGGCGGTGAGATTTGTGTTCTTGAAGAGTGAAGTTGGCCCAGTTGGGCGGGGCTCGGCTCTCCACTAGATGGCGCTGCTGGCCTACTGGGGTGGAGTGTTGTGGTGCTCGTAGGTGCATATGCGCATGCACGGGAGTGATGAAAATGGCGCCACCCAGCTACCCAGTCTGTTCTCCTGAATCAGCAGCCATGCACCCATCCTCTGTCTTCAGCTTTCGTCCAGTCCCCGCCTTTTCACTCTCTGTGACCAGGCCCCAGGCAGTACCTCTTTACTGAGTTTTGTCTCAGATGCGGCTGTTTTCCCCAACCCCTTACTTTTGATGGACTGCGGTTTTGACCCGTTCCACCCCTCTGTGGGAGGGTCTCACAGAGCAATGGCCAAATGAGCAATGGCCGATTGAGGGCTGTACCCAGGAATGCTTGCTGGATCCTGCTGCTGCCAGTGCCCTGAAACTGCGGCCAGGTAGCAGCCCGCCCCAGAAAAAGTTCGCGAGATAGTGTAGCAGCAGCTTTTCAGGGATTGTGGAAAATTACAACACACATCTGGCACCAGTCTTCACCTTTAATGACTTTGTGCCAGTACCAACGAATGTGGCTGCTTTCTGGGGTCTGCTGGGACCAGGTGGCTTCAACAGTCTCTACCAAATGTCCTTCCAGCAGTGGAACCTCTTTTCCCCGTGTGGCCTGAGAACCTCCCGGACCCCACTCTGCTCCTAGGGATTTGCCCTTCCCACCAGAGCAGTGCCAGGTATCAAGCTGTGGAGCTGCAGACTTTGTGCGCCCCTTGTTTACAGTCTTAATGGAATTTAAACCCTCTCCTTTCTCCTTTCTCCCTTCTCCCTTTTTAGTTTAGTCCCTGCGGTTGTTTCCAATATTCCACTTTCTCTCCAACTGCTTTTGGGGAGGGGTGCTTTTCCCATATTCTCCACCCCCCAGTCTCCCTCCTCTCTCTGCTCCCAAAAATACCTCCCTTCCTGCTCCTTCTCGCTCCCCAAGTTCACCTCTCCACGCCGTGTACCTGCTGAATTCTGTGGTTCAGGTTGTGCAGATTGTTGTGTTAATCCTCTAATCAATTTTCTAGGTGTGCAGGATGGATTAGTGTTGGTCTGGCTGTATTTCACAGACACAAGACACACAAAAGACTTCCATGCTGTTCTGCCTCTTGGCTCCTCCTGGAATCTTGTGTAACATTTGTAAGGTTTGCACTGTGTAATCCATGTCTTAGGGAGAGTTATCAAACTTGTCATTTTATATACATCAGTTTCGGGGAAGCCTGTCTACCAACCCACTTCCATCCCTCTTTTTCACACATACATACATGTATGCACACATGCACGCCGTAGACATTTGAAATTTATTATCATACATTAGAGTCGTCTGAGTTTCCTGGTACTATATAATTTTCAATGCTTTTGTAAAAGTCAACTTTTTAAAAAATGTTTACTTATTTATTTTTTGAGAGAGAGAGAGAGAGAGAGAGAGCGTGAGCAAGCGTGAGTGGTGAGGAGGGACAGAAAGAGAGGAGAGAGAGAATCCCAAGCAAGCTCCATGCTGACAGTGCAGAGCCCAATGTGGGGTTTCATCCCACAAACAGTGAGATCATGACCTGAGCTGAAATCAAGTTAGACGCTTAACTGACTGAACCACCCAGCTGCCCCAAAGTCCACTGTTAAATTTTACTGTCATTTATTTTTTTTCACTACCACTAACATAAAATCCAGAACACAATGATTATTTGTATATAGTAACATATAAATGTATGCATACATTGCATTAAAATCATTTGTTCTGTGTAATGGCAGAAATGCCACATTTTAAAAATAGACAGGAAAAGTCTGTCATCTGTAGAACAATCATAGGAAACAAACAATCTCAGCAATGATGCTAAATGTTACTCTTTTGAAAAAATCATTTCTGATTTTAGACAATCTTAGCTTTTAGTTTTCAGGAAAAAAATGTAGAAGATGTAATGTATTCTGAAGTTCTTTAAAGGATGCATGTTCACATTTCTGAGTTTGCATTAGTTGAAAACTTCAGAAAGGTCAGAAGCTTAAAGCATCCAGAGAGGCAGAATGCAGGTGAGAGTGAGCACATATTGTAATTTCATCCATTCCATGAATCTGGGAAGATCTACATGTAGGTGGAGAGCCCTGCCTTTGTAGGTTCCCCATGTGTAGATCTGATTTTAGGGTTGCCTACTACCCTCGAGAACCGTGGTTGGCTTGGTTTATGTACAAGTATTAGTTAATAGGCTGGGTTCCTGCTGGTCCTAGGTCTGTATCTAGAAGCAGAGATTCACACAGTGCCTTGTAGTGCAGGAGTTGTTGAGAGGTTTAGAGCATCCACTCACTTGAAGAATTGTCTGATACCACTGTTGATCTGAGCAAGTTTGTATACAAATGAGAGTTTAAACTTTGCTAGAAGGCAGAATGACCTGGTGGAAAATGCATGGACATTGGAATCAGATTTGGGTTTAAATTCTGGCTTTTCCATCTATAGCCTGTGCGACTATTAGCTTATTTCTATGAGCCTCAGTTTCTTCATTTGTAAAATGCAGTGCAGTTATAAGGAATAAATGGAATAGCATATCCAAAAGTGCCTGGTACTCAGAAAGGAGTACCTCTTTTTTCCCTCTCCACCACTAGGGTACAGGAGTGGGTGAGTAACATCCACTGTAACTGGTTTAGTTCTCTCCCCTGGTTTGATTAGATAAAACCTGGCTAACCCCGTTTTCAGACAAAGATCTTGAAAGTCATCTGTTTAATCTCCAGTTAGCAAACAAGTGCCTAGAGAAATTCCAAGCCTGGAGAGGGGATGAGAGAGAAAGAGGGTAAGAGAGAAAGAAGGAGAGAAAGGGAGAGTGTTCTCTGAAATTTGTTATTAGTTCCATGCTTTTCTGTATTGATACCCAGTGACATACAGCTGGCACAATGAGATTGTACCTTATTAATTTATTTTTAAAGATTCCCTAACTCTATGTGTACTTTTTCTTTCATCCCATCTTACATGAAACCCAATTAGAGATTTTAAGAAGGTGAGGTATAATCAATACTTTTATTCACAGGTGATTTTTCTTGAGAAGGATTTACAGTCATGCTGCTTTGAAATTGTTTTCAGCTTAAACAACAAGAAAGTGACATTCAAACTGAATTAGATTGTCCCGTGGTTACATGATCTATTGACTGAGTGAGGAGTTATGATGCACCTTAATTGAGCCTAAGACCTCTCATATTCTTTTATAATGCCCTTAGGTTGGATTATACAGAGTAAAAGATAGGTGTTTATTTTTAAAATTGACTTAAAGTATTATTGAAACAATGAGAAATCCAAAGACTCAGGGAATTCTAAAAATATCTGCCTCTTTTTTTCTTGTCACTGTGCTCTTTGAACCTGTAGCTCATAGTAATAGTCTGGGCTAGAAGCCCTCCCCTCAAGTACCACATTCATTATGATAATGTAGTTCATCTTTTGCCTTCTTTTTCTCCAATTTTCTAGAGCATACTAAAACTCTTAATTTTTCAATTAACATAGACCATAATAGCAAGATTTTAGATAAATAGCATACAAGAAAAATATTAAGATATAATATGATTTCTTAAAACCACAAAGTAAAATTCGTCAGCAGTTAGGTATTAAAATATTTGGAAAAGATTTTCGGAACTAGTTTAAGTTTTGGTTGTGAAATTATTCTCTTTAAAAACAATTTTGTAATTGCCTTCCTTTTTTCTTTTTTTTCTTTTCAATTTCAGGGCCAACCTGGTCCTCAGGTAAGTGAATTCTTTCCTAATAAATTAATTTCAATTTAGGATTTCCTCAGTGTGGAGATTTTTCTGCAGTTCATTTCAAAGGCTATTAAAAAAAGCTATGAACCAGTAATCATGACACCACGCAGTAGACCAAATATTTCCCGGGAGTAAAGCTCTGGGGCCTCTCCAGGGTTGTGTGAGCCACATCAGCTGTTGGACCAGATGGCAAGTTTAACAATGTACTATCATACAAAGCAAAACTCTTAACTGATCTGAAACAGTGCCACAGGACTTTAATGTAAGATAAAATGACTTAGTAAATGTCAGGTATGAACTGGTTTGCGTTAGGTACTGATTAATCATGTACTAATAATGTTGCTGTAAATCCACACAGACTCTGATTATTTAGACTGTGATCATACCAGCTACTTTTGATTCATTACACACAGATATTGAATTCGATCTACATTTTCAATATAAACCAACGGCTGAAGACATGATTTATATTTAAATGTGCATGCAGTCAACAGAAAATCTTTTGAGCTATAAATCATATTGGAGAAAATGAGGAAATTTTAGGAAGGGGAGTAATGTGTAGGGAGATAAAAGTACAAAAGACGGGAATTGTCAGAAATGAAGAATCAGTAAAAAAACAATAAACTTGATATTAATACTGATTGTGGTGTGCAGGAAGCTATCGAGAAGGGAATGCCATTATTAATGTTTTACCTTTAACACCATAATACCCATACATAACATAGCTATTTATTGAGTTCCTCTTACGACTCTTTCCCTTTGATATACCAAATGTTATTTCTGCCTTAGATTGTTTTGTACACAAACAATTTTCCTGACAGCTCTGTTATTCAATATCCAAATTGTGTATTGTGGGCTAGTTGTCATAATAGACCATGAGAATATTATTTATAGTTTTTATGAGCTCCGTGTATAAGGAATGTCTAACAAAGCAAACAAAAAACCCCACGTACTTTAGTAGAGCAGTCCATTCTGTAATATCTTCATGAGAAAAACTTTGCCATGTAGTTAATTTATGTTCCTATCAGAGAATACTCTCATTATTTGTGATTTTCACTCTTATTTTCTAAGTTAGCTCAATTATTGGAGGGAAAAAACCCCATGAAAGAAAGTTGTAGCTTATTTCCTAAATTTGAAACTACTACATTATAATGGGATGAAGACAAAGTAAAAGGTAGTTTGCATGCTTTATTTTATTTAATGCTGCAACATCCCTGGAAAGTACTACTTTACTTGTGTGTGTGTGTGTGTGTGTGTGTGTGTGTGTGTGTGTGTGTTATATGCACACACATACGTGCATACATATATATGTGTATATACACATATATACACACAGACTCACACAGAATCAGAAGAGATACATGACTCACCTGGAGTGACACCATAAAACTGGGGGCAGAAGTCAAGTGTGTCTGTAAAAACCTTATACCCCTGTAGCACTCAGCTCTCAAGAGAAGACTAAAAGGCAAGCTAACAGAATAAAATAAGTTGGAGTGCTGGTTTTGAGGTTATTATAATCTTTAACACATTTTAAGTATTAACAGGACCTCTTTCTTAGCCCGGATCACTTCTACCTAACCTAAAGCTGTCTTTTAGATAAGGATTTGGGTATAAGTAATTTATGTAGGAGACAGTCCCAGGAAGCATTGTGAATGAGTTGGGGAAATGACATAGGAGTGGCAAGATGACCAGAAAACAGATGTATTGCTGAGGATGCTGTGGGAGACTGTAGAGCTTGCCTCAGAATTGCCCACTGAAAGGTCAGGAAATTGATGGATTTATCCACTAATTTCCCTTCCTTCACTGTTGAGAATCATGGCTGAGTGTTAACTCCCTGGCTCTTCTGGCCTGTCTCAGAAGGTCCAGCACGCTCCAGCTGCTAGAGGAATGCAGGAAGCCGTAGGGACATGTGAGTCCTGTATCCTTACACTGCCTTTGAGGAAGGCAGTGGTGAAGGTTGGCACCGACATCTGCTACAACAAAGAGTTGCTACAAGTGAAGGAGTCCTATAGACAAAACAAAAAGGGGAAAATTCAGACACAGGTGTGAGGACTTGGATAATTGGACAAAAAGACAGCATTGAAAGCATATTAGTTCATGTTAAAGAAAATGGCTATCAGAAGAAGAACATGATCATAATAAATCTTGAGTGTGCAGCCACAGTTAATGAACAGAAGAAAGATGGTAAACCAGCGCAGGAAGCCAAGAATGGGGAGAACATCATGTATCACTGTAACCAAGATTTTTTTTTTTGAGAGAGAGAGAGAGAGAGAGTGTGTGAGTGGGGGAGAGGGGCAGAGGGAGAGAGAGAGAATCTTAAGCAGACTCTAAGCTGAGCCTGGAGCCTGACATGGGTGGGGCTTGATCCCACCACCTTGAGATTGTTACCTGCTTGAAATCAAGTTGGACGCTTAACCGACTGAGCCACTCAGGTACCCTCAAGATTTGAAAATATATCACAGCACTTAAAAAAGTAAGGTCTATCTAACTGCCTGTACTTGAAAATTCTGGAAACTTTCAAGGAAGATAGAATTGGCATTTTTTAAATGTTTTTTTTTTTTTTTTAAAGAGAGAGAGAGAGAGAGAGAGAGAGAGAGTGCGAGTGGGGAAGGGGCAGAGAGAGAGGGAGACACAGAATCTGAAGCAGGCTCCAGACTCTGAGTTGCCAGCACAGAGCTCCACATGGGGCTAGAACTCACAGACTTTGAGATCATGACCTGAGCTGAAGTCAGACACTCAAATTGACTGAGCCACCCAGGTGCCCTGGCATTTTTAAATGGTGACCTGTTCTGGTTTTCTTTCATCTTGACTATCAGTTTTCCTTCAGTGGACACTCAAATCACATGATCATTTTTGTTCAAAATGTCTCCCTCTTGTCACAGCAAAAGGAAAGCCACAGATTTAGGAAGAATAGGTATGAGGGGAAATGCAAAGCCAGGAAATAGCTCACATTGTCTTTCCATGGCACAAAAAATAGGCAAAGAGTTTTGTTGCTATGTCCCCAAGGACAAGTTTGACTTACCTCTTAACTCTACTCCTTATCATAACAATTTTCAAAAGAAACTTCCAATTTTAGATTTTAAATTAAATAACTCTTAATGAAGTTTTTCATTTAGTGCTTAATGATTATTTAATTTGCTCTGAGATTTTTATAAATTATAGGTGAATTTTTATACACTGGCTCCTTTCCATCTGTATTTTTATTTTCCCTATTACCTATTGTAATGTATTACTTTCCCAGCCTCTAATCTACTCTTGGGAAATTTCTTCTGCAAAAAGTAGAAATTAAATAGGCTTTTACGTCCAAGAACAAATTTTATCTATCTAAAAATATGAACACTTAAAAATGATGTAGTAAATGGGATTATCAATATGTGCAGTACAGTTACAGTATTTTATACAATTATATCTTACATTACCATCTTACCATGATTTCACTTTTTCCTTGAGTAAATTTATATAAACTATACACTAAATCTGTTTAATACATATCTATAATGTACATACAGTGAGTAAGCAAACAATGTACATTTAAAATCTAAATTAGGAAATTTTTAAATGGGTTTTTAAGTGGTTGAAAGGTTTCTTTAATTGATCAGATTTCTCTTGAAATGTTCCTGTTCTGTTTTTTTGGCTCACTAAAAATAATATTCACATATGGTATATACAATGTGTACAGGAGCTTATAATTTGGGGTATGGGGCGCCTGGGTGGCTCAGTCAGATAAGTGCCTGACTTTGGCTCAGGTCATAATCTCATGGTTCATGAGTTCGAGCCCCGCATCGGGCCCTCTGCCACCAACACAGGGCCTACTTCTGATCCTTTGTCTGCCTCTCTCTCTGCCCCTCCCCCACTCTTTATCTCAAAAATAAATAAACATTAAAACAATAATTTGGAATATGTCTTCTCTTTTCTTCCCTTCATCTTTTGTGACTTAAAATGATAATCATTTTTTCTTGAAATATCTACTTAATTTCCCTTATTTTTTAAGATGGATGAGCTAAAATTCTCTATAACTTATTTTTTATATCTATGTTTTAATACAACTAATGTGCCTACATTCTTTCCTTGCTAATTCTGCTCCTCCCTTATCTCTGTGGCTTCTTCTTAGCACATATTGTTAACTGTGGGGAAAGGGAACAGCATAAACATCGAAAACTTTTTCTTTACTTTCTCTCCCCATCTCCTTTTGCAACTAGTTAAGGAGAAGAAAGTTTGCTACCTAAACAAGATTCCTCCAAGCAAATTCCCTTAACTAGTCCTCAAATCCAAGTTTCTGACCCATTCTGAGTCATAACTGTGTCACCCAGGGGATGACTCTTAGCTGGGCTACCTACCCCACTGAAAATTCATACCCCCTTCTGACTGGATAGCATTGTGAGAGGTACATTTCTAAAATCCCAAATCCCAACTTACAGTGGATTTTCCATTAAGACATTATTACTAATCCTATTTCTAATGTATAATAAGAATGTGTATGTGTGTGTGTGTGTGTGTGTGTGTGTGTGCATTAGCAATAGGCTTTTGGGAATTGAGCTGAGAAAATAAACCATATTTTATTAGGATTCCTGTGGGAAGATACAATCAGATTTCCAAATAACCAACTTCCAAAAAAAGAGCTGCCAATGTTTGAGTTGAGAGATTGTACATCCTTTAAAGTTCACCAAAGTATTTGGACAGAATTATAATTGGTAACTTGTTATTCATGTGCAAATGTTTATGTCAGTAGAGTGTTCTGCATAGGTTGAACATTCCCACGTCATCTTATTCACAGTATATTTCACTGCAAATCTCTTCCTTAGAGAGTGAGAGGCTCCATTCTGCTTCTTTGGTATCACTCATTGTTTAGTAAGGACTTCCAGATTAATGAGGTTTTATTTTGTAGACCGGTGGTAAAAAGGGAAAATGTCTATTCTTCAGGGA
Organism: Neofelis nebulosa; assembly: GCF_028018385.1. Lineage (NCBI taxonomy): Eukaryota > Metazoa > Chordata > Mammalia > Carnivora > Felidae > Neofelis > Neofelis nebulosa. The sequence continues at coordinate 115,627,055 of NC_080784.1, forward strand.
GTTCTTCTGATCATCTTCCTAAAGCTGAAGATGGCTTACATGGATTTAGCTTATGTTGTCGAAAAATTGCAAAGACTAGACAGCTAAACGGCAGTGAACTCTGTCGCAGTGAGAGTATGAAACTGAATATGAAAATAGGCCTTAGGGAAGAGAGGTGAGTCTTTGCATTTACCTAAATGGTAAATGGTGAACAAATGGTTCTTCACATGGAAAATGAGATGGTGAAAGGGTATTAGAAAGAAAAAAAAAAGGCAATTCTATCACGTGTAGTTAAGATGGGAGAAGAGGCAGGGAAACAAATGGCGAGGATGCTGCTGTGAATCCGCTGTATCAAAGGAAATCAAATCTTTGGAGAGGAAAAAGAAAGGGATGGAGTAAACAATGGCACAGAGACTGGGGAAAAAATGGCTGGGTAAGAAGAGAAATAATAACAAGTGACAAGAGTTAAGTAAGGGAAGAAAGGAGGAAAGGAAATTCGAAAAAAGACAGATGAGGTTTTGCATTTCAAACTAGAGGTCATGAGAATCGTTTGGGAGGTGGGGCAAAATTAATCTGTTGAAATGAAGGTCACCCTACTATTTGTTCATTAATTCGTATGAACACAGTGTAAGTCAATACCTCAAGTATTTATTTAGCTCCTGTGTACAAGGCACAGCAGTAAGGCTGTGAAATTGTGGTGAACAAGACAGAGGCAATCTCTGTTCTTTTGGCAGTTCTTTTAATATTAGTAGTCAAGGGGAATATTGAACTTCTGTCAATTCTCACAGACCCACCCCGCCATTCTGAGGACGAGTTCAATCCCACCTGCAAGTCCTGCCCTGCACCTATACATCTGGTAATCCGCAGATGTAGTGGGGACCTTAAACATGAAGCAGTTAAGAAGACTGTTTTCCAAAATGCAGGTGTCCCATTGGTCTGAGTGTAATACTGATGCCATGCCTTCTTTCTAATAATTGAGTTTCTGCCCAGATTCAGGCAGTCCTATTCTGATAACTGAGTCCTTTCCTGGCTCCCCATGTCTGTATTCCCTGTCTACATGACTCTTTTCACTCCAGGCCCTCCTTGTCCTTCCCTCTCTACTACTTGATATGAAAATCATGGTACTCATGCTCTATGCACTGAGAGCTGACAGAACCTTGGTTCTGTCTGACATTGGTAACCAACTCTCTAGCTCATTGCCTACCTGACAGAATTTCACATTTCTATTTCTTTTGGTCCTGACTTCCCCATTGCTGTTCTGCACACTGTGAGGACATGACTGTTGCTTGCCTGGTCAAGCATTGCTACAAGGAAGGCGAGTCAGTAAAGTGAGCATTTAGCTTTTTCCTGTTTCTATAGTAGAGATAGCGAGGGTTGGGACGGAGCATAGATAGCATCAACCAATATTATCCCATATATGTCTGCTGGATAAAGTTTTTCCATCTTGGTTCTGATGATGTCATTCTTCTGACCCCAAAACTTTAAATCTCAACATGATTACCATTTAGAGTTCAACAAAATCTAGTTACTTGCCTGATATTTCAATCCCTTGATCTGGCCTATTTTTCTAACCCAATCTCCCACTAATTTTTCATTCATTCTCTGAACACTATGCTTCATCTAAGCCAAATGAAGCTATTTATTTATTTCTCTTCAAATCTGTTTTTTTTCATTTGTCTTTTCTTAGAATAGTCTTTTCTCAAATTGTTTCCCAGTTACCTCTTAGCCATACTCCATTTCCATACATTCAGTTATGATCACCTTTCATATTTAAATTTTTTAAATGTTTATTTATTTTTGAGAGAGAGAGAGACAGTGAGACAGGGGAGGGGCAGAGAGAGGGAGGCACAGAACCCTAAATAGGCTCCAGGCTACTGAGCTGTCAGCACAGAGCCTGATGTGGGTCTCGAACTTGTGAACTGTGAGATCATGACCTGAGCCAAAGTCATGACCTGAGCCAAAGTCACTTACCCGACTGAGCTACCCAGGTGCCCCGGTCACCTTTCATATTTACATGCCACTTCTTCCATCAAGATATCTACTCTCCCTTTTGTTGAATCCCCACAGTACTTTATGAGTACAGATTTTTTTTTTTTTTTTTTTTTTTTTTTTTTTTGCTTTACACTAGAGAGGGCATAGACAACAAAACCAGATAGATTTCAGGTCAAACCCTAGTTTTTCGCTTGTAAACTATGACCTTGGGCAAGTTACTCAATCACTCTCAGTCTCATTTCACCAATCTGTAAAGCAGAGTTAATAATGTCTTATCTCAACAGATAATGTGAGGATTAAAATAAGATAATATATGTATAACTCTTAATGGAGTGCTTTGTACATGACAGGCACTTAGTAAATATTAATTTCCTCCTTCTATTGTATTTTTTCCTGTTTCTATTGTCATTTGTAAACATCCCTTCTCTCTTGATTACTAGCTTTTTAGTCTTCAAGGGCAGAGCATGCTTTATTCTTTTTTTTTTTTTAAGTTTATTTATTTGGGGAGGGTGGAAGGGGCAGAGAGAGAGAGAATCCCAAGCAGGCTCTGTGCTGTCAGCACAGAGCCTGACGTGGGGCTCCATCTCACAAACCGTGAGATCATGACCTGAGCCAAAATTAACAGTCGGACGCTTAACCCACTGAGCCACCCAGGCACCCCTATACTTTCTTTCATCTTTGGTATCCTCCCTAACACCTCACTTAGTTTCTGGTACACAGTAGAAGTTCAAGAAATGTTGTTGAGCTATGAATGGTATATGCAAGAGTTTTTATGCAATGGTATATGCAAGAGGAAAGAAAGCTGAAGAAGAGAGAAAATGATCGGCTTTTCGTGATTCTAAATGCCCCATCAGTAATACCATGTGTCATCAGTAATGCCATTTAAAACAGGCTTCTGAGGTTTCTAAGCTCTGAGATTTTACTGAACATTTGTTAATTTTAATATCTCACTTCTACTTGATTTGGAGAGTTTCTTTCATTATAGTAGTATACTTATATTGATATTTAATATTTGGTGAAAATAAACTGATAGCCCTAACCCAGGGCCATACATATGATGTACTATTTGAGTTTTTAACCATTTATTTGTAGGGTTCAAGGCTTATCTTTGATTTTTAATAATCAAGACAGTTATGGAAAGTGGTTTATGGTGGTTGTGTTTAATGTCACATTTCTTAAACAATAATATTCTTCCACTAATAAATAATTTAATAGAAATTATAGAAACTCATTTTAAAAAGCCTTCTCAGGCTTCCATCTTATACACATTATAAAGATACAGTGGCCTTTTCTTTGCCCCAAATAACTCCATCAGTATATTTAGTACAGAGTAATGAAATAGTGGAACCATTGTATTAAGTGAAAGGTACCCCTTCTATACTAAGGGCATTTCTTTTGCATAAAACTTTTAGAATTTCAAAGCCCTCCTCATAACTCCCCTTTGGAGTTGCATGTGAACATAAAGGAGATATAATTCCCTTAGGAATTTGGAGGACTAAAGCAGCGTGTATGTTGTAATTCTGTATTACTCAGTGAGAAAAAAATGTAAGAGAAAACCACAAGCAAATACCATCAGACAACTGCACATGAAGTCGTGTGGCTTCCATTTGTATTTTTTCAAATGCACTTGAAAAGAAGTAGATGTCACATAGCCTTTTTCCCCCCAAATCCCTTTTTGCTTTTTTGTTGTTGTTGTTCTGACGTTGTCATTGCAATTTCACAATATTTTACTAAAATTTACAAGAATCAAAATGTGTGTGCCTTCTAAGGAATTATTCCCAAATAAAATACTATATTTGGGGACAATATTTAACTTTCTGTTCATATGTTTTTAATTATATACTAAGCTCTTTCTAACCTAACACTTTAGCAATTCCCATATTTCATGTTTGTGTTTCAGTCCAGCCTTTTTCAGATCCATATAGTCTCACTTGGGGGCAGGGGGAGGACATGTACATTCTCCAAGAAATTTGAAAAGCATGTGTCTGTGTGCGTGCGTGTGCGTGTGTGTACAGAAAGTCTTTGTTTTGGTCAATACATAGAACTGTCATGTTAAACTAGTAATGTATCCTATCCAAAATAAATCATGCTAGATCTCAAAAAGTACTATCATTCCCCATTATTTATATTTTATGTGGTGGTTATATGATAAAGAGAATAATTATAAAAATCTTAGCATTTTAGATTTTTTGGTATTTGATTAAGTAATTTATTAATGACATGAAAGAGGGGTGCCTGGGTAGCTCAGTCAGTTAAGCATCCAACTCTTGATTTCAGTTCAGGTCATGATTCATGGGATCCAGCCATCTGTCAGGCTCTGCCCTGACAGCCTGGAGCCTGCTTGGGATTCTCTGTCTCTGTCTCTGTCTCTCTCTCTTCCTTCTGCCCCTCCCCTGCTAGTGCACATGCATGCACTCTCTTTCAAAATAAATAGACATTTAAAAAAAATCATATGAAAGGCTCCATTGTACTCCAAATAGCTTATATCTGTATATACTTATATCCTTAATTGATATAGTTAGGTAAATATCAAGTATCATTTAGTAAGAACAGTTATGACATACTTTCCTTGATATCTCTTACCTGGCAACCTGAACTGAGGAGCTATTTGGAAAAAAATAAACATAGTGGAGTTTGAGCTTCTGAAAGAAATGTTACTCCTTGCAGTAAACTCAGGGCCACCATTTATATTCATGTAGGTTATGTACAGTGCAAGGCTGGTCAGCAAAGGGACAGGGAAGGTGTGAAATTCAGCACAGGCTTCACTTACCAAGCTATGAGCTCTGGCATGGGGCTGCATCTACCTGGAGGAAAGCCTCCTTATCTAATTAATACAGTCTCAATTTGGGCCATCAAGAACCTGAATGAAATGAATGCAGTTTACTTAAAGAAAACTAACCAGTCTTAGTGGTGGGTGTGACTATCCCAGATGAGAACAGTGTGTCTCCAGAAGAAATGTAGAGTAGGCAGTCGACATAGTCCTGGGGAGAAGCCACAGCTGGATGTACAGTTGACAAGTAGTAGCTGAAGTTGTGGAAGTGAGAGAGATGACCAGAAAGTGTGTATAGAGGGTAAGAGAAGTCATGGGTGGGGGAAGGGTTAGTTATGAAATATAGAGAGGGGGAGGAAAAGAAAGGTCTCCTACACAGAAACTCCCATCAGCAGTGGAAGACCCAGGAGAAGGCTATGCTAGAAAAGCAAAAAGAGAAGTGGTCAGCTGTGTGAACTCTAGTCACTGGGTTTCCAACCATGAGGTTACTCAGTAATTTTAGTGGCCTGGTGGTTTTCAAAGCAATGTGCCATGGTGTTAGGAATGACTCAGTATTGAAAATGTGGGGAGAATAAAAAATAGAACATTCTTTGTAAAAGTTGGGGGTCACAGGCAGGAGCCAAAAACATCTGTCCATGTCTGAGATGTGAGAAAAAAACTTTCATTGAGTAGAGTCTCATCAAGAGACTGCAAAGTTGTTTTATTCCTCTTGCTATTAGTATTTACTCTGTGAACTAGAGTCATGGTCAACAGATAAGAAATTATAGTGAGTTCCCAAAACACAATTTCTAGCTGCAATCAAATATATCCTCATAAACATTAATTGGTAGCATGTAAGCCGTACAGATATCTATGACTTTTTGATTATTCATAGGCTAGTTAGGAAATACTAATTTTGGCCCTGATATCTTCTTAGAGACCTCTGTTGCAGGAAATATGATAATGTATTTATTGATACTTACCATGTGTAAGGTACAAGACTACCTTTGAATTAGGAAGAGAAGAGCAGAAGGAAATAATATTTACAGAGCACATGTTCTTTTAATTACTTCCTGCAGCTCCCATATGAGGTAATTATTGTTTGTCCCATCCTGCAGATGTAGAAGCTGAGGGTCAGACAGGGTAAGCGACCGGCCAAAGGTCATGTGTTAGTACATATTAAAGCCTCCAAAGGCATTATTTGTTATATCTCCCTGTACACCACTCTTCTTGCCCTTAGGGGCCCTGATAGCTTAGTATGAAGCACAAATCTTATATCTAGCATGGCAAGCTGAGTTTTTAAGAGAGTCACAGTGCTTTAGGCGTTCAAAACAGAAAACATCTCCAGAAGAGGGTCAAGCAAAGCTTAGGGAAGAGAAGTCACTAAGAGAAGCCATCAATGACTGGTTGTGATGATAGTGAGATTGTAGATAGGTGGAGACAGGATGCTTTCTGGACTAACATTTGTATTGGGAATAACATTTCTTTCAGAAACTCAAATTTCTACTAGGTTGTTTTGTTTTTTTTCCCAAATAACTCCATACCTCAAGTTGCCAGATAAGAGGTTTCAAAAAGGGGTGCTATAATTATTTCAAGTCAAGTGATAATTAATGGTGTTTTTTCAGTAGAAAGAATGGCAGAAGCAGAGATACAGAAGTGACAGCAGTGAAGGGACCTCTGAGAACAGCTGGTGTTCAAGGCTGACTGGAGGTCCGGGAATCAGGCAGGGGCGAGAAGGGGAGAAAACGGAAAAGGAAAGTTAAAAGCAGATCATAGAAGACTTTGGACACAGTCAGAAGTTAACACTTTATTTGATAGGGATCTGAAGGGTCGCTTAAAAAGTTTTTAAAAATTATATAACTACTTCTTTGGGGAATTTTCAAACATACTCAAAAAGAAAAAGGAAAAAAAAAGAAGAAAATAAAATGGTACCATAAACTGCCCTAGAACCATCATCCAACTTCAAGAATTATCAATTGCTAATCTTGTTTCATGAATCCTTTCCCTCATGTTTTTGTTTTGTTTTGTGGCTGATGTACTTAAAAGCAAAACCTAGATACGAGGCGCCTGGGTGGCTCAGTTGGTTAAGCTTCCGACTTTGGCTCAGGTCATGATCTCATGGTTCGTGGACTGGAGCCCCGCGTCTGGGTCTGTACTGACAGCTCAGAGCCTGGAGCCTGCTTCGGATTCTGTCTCTCTCTCTCTCTCTGCCCCTCCCTGGCTCACACTCTGTCACTGTCTCTCAAAAATAAATAAAAATTAAAAACAATGTTTTTAAAGCAAAACTTAGATACCATGTTATTGCATCCACAAATACTAAAATATGAATGAATCTCTGATAGGGTCTTTCTGAAATATAACCATCTCTTTATTATCAACCCTAATAAAATTAGCAATAATTTATTATTATCATACCCATTCAATATTCAAATTTCTCTACCAGTTTCAAACATCTCTTTAATAGGTGTTTTGTTTGGATCAAGACCCAAAACCCAATTGGCATTTAATTGCTGTAACTCTTCAGTCTTTTACTCTCCAGTCATCTTCCTTTTTTAAAAAAAAAATTGTTTTTGTGTCATCGATTTTCCCACATTTGACCTGTATATAGAATGCCCAACCTTTTGGATTGATCTAATGACTTCGAGGTACTGTCTGACTTGTTCCCCTGTCTTCTGTATTTCTTGTAAACTGCAAGTCCCATTTAGCAGTTGATTAGGTTCTGGTTCAATTTTTAGAAATAATCTCTTATGAAGGTGTAGTATACTCCCTTCTTCATTATATCAAGAGGCAGATAATGTTCCATTAATCAGCAGGTTAAGTAATATTGGCCTCATCCCCTGAAACCTCTAACAGCTTTTTTATCATGGAGGATTATTAACCTATAATGACTTCTTCATTGACCCCTTGATGGGTTTTGGGCTGAGGAATATGTTCAGAAATGTGCTTTAGGACACATAATCTGACAAAAGTATGCAGGATGAAATACAGTGAGGGAAGACCAGAGGCTTGTAGACCATTCTTGTTTTCCAGGAATAAGGGTGCTAGAAACAAACATGGAAAGATACATTCAAAGGATTTTGTGGAGAATGAAATCTCTGGGACTTGGCAATAGATTTCACTTGCCAAATCAAACATAACACCGAACTTTTAGAGATGGAGGAATAGTGGTGTGTTTAACAAAAATAGGGAGGTCAGGGGACGCCTCGGTGGCTCAGTCGGTTAGAGCGTCCGACTTCGGCTCAGGTCGTGATCTCGCGGTCCGTGAGTTCGAGCCCCGCGTCGGGCTCTGTGCTGACAGCTCAGAGCCTGGAGCCTGCTTCTGATTCTGTATCTCCCTCTCTCTCTGACCCTCCCCCCATTCATGCTCTGTCTCTCTCTGTCTCAAAAATAAACGTTAAAAAAAAAAAAAAAAGGGAGGTCAGGAGTCCTGAGTGGCTTGCAGTAGAAACTGAGAAGTTTGGTTTGAGAAAGAGGAGTTTGAGCTGATGATGGGATATCTTGGCTTAGACATCTGGTGAGCAGTTGGGAATGCAGCACTGAATCCTGGAAAAGAATTGAGGACATAAGTCAGGTAAAAATTATAGCCTTGAGGCTACATGTGATAGCTGATGAAGGGAGTAAAGTGAAAAGACAAAAGGGTTAGACACAAATTTGGGCAATTGTGACATGTTTGGGCTTTGTCAACTCTTCCTCCCCAAAGCTCTGGTTTATTTAGTTTTAGTTTTAGCCCAGGGTGCCTCCTTTCCAGGGCCCCAAAGACTGGCTCAGCAGTTTCTCTTCTCATAGCTTCACTTTGCTTTCTTCTTCCTAGTGGAAAGAAATGCCCCCAAGACCAATATGTATTTCAACTCATGTTACTTTGGTTTTCCTAAAACCAGACTGTAAAAATAGGACTTCTACTCTACCTCCTTTCTCTTCCCTCAAATCCAGGTTTTCTTTATTTCTGTGACCAATCTATTATTAAAGAAGTTTGATGGAGATGGTTAGAAGAAGATAGGACCTTCAGATGAGGGAATAGAGGGCAAGTGCAACATTTCTTCCCTTTGATTTGGGGGGAGGGTAAATGAATGTGTTTGGAGAGGAAGAGGAGGAACCCAAGGGAACTGAATTGGTTGCAAAGACAAATGAGAGCAGTGATAAATAGCATGCAAGGTTGGGGAGGAGGTACGGGTGCATGGGTACAATATTACCTTCACTCCACAGAGAGAGGAGATGAGGTTACAGAAGAATCCGGAGATGAAGATCATGGTAGTTGTAGAAGCTTCTTTAAAGGCTTTTGATGTTTTTAGTCGCCAGCTGAGAATGAGAGAGACTAGGCTTCTCATTTATACTGGAAGCTTGCGAATCATAGGCAAGCCCTGAGTTTCATTCTCTCCTAGCCTCATTTGACAGCTGATTGTTTTTTTTAAATCCCTTCTCCATATCTCTGTAGACTCCAAGAGATACCTACTCTTATCCCTGTGGTGTGCTGAGTTGCCCTACACAAAACTGCATGGCTTTATAAAATGCTACAAATGAAGCAGAGAATCAAACTGACCTGCAAACCAGGCTATCTTAAGTAGCCTGGGCCAAATTATGTTGGGCCAGTATATTAGGAAACATGCTGAAATAAACTATTGTATATTAAACCTAAGGTTTAAAGATGGATGTGCCTCTAAACACATTTGAATTGTGTTAAGGACAGTAAGAGTATTGTAGGATAGCTTACACCATTAGCTGTAAAATCACAGGGGCTACTGTGGGCATTTAGAAAGCAAGTTGATACTTTCTTTCGACAAAAGGAATGTTTAGGATTCCAAGTCTTTCACCACGGAGTTCATTTTATTTGACCTCTTAAAAATATGTAAAAAAAAAATTTCAAAGTTAAACAAAAAAGTTTTAGCAGTCTCTTAAAACATTTGGATATAAGGGATGAGGCTACAGAGAAGGGAGCCCTTGGTTTTGACTGGCAGGAGAAGTAATTTGGCTGTATTTAATTTGTATTGTGTTAGAAAAGAAAGCCAGAGTGAGCTTCCCTGTTTCCTGCTGTTTTATAAGCCTTTAACTCCATTGAGCTACATCAGTCTTACTTTTGAGATTCCGTTTTTAATGTTTGGTTTTTCTAAATTTTCTTTTAGTGCTAGCCCCCACTAATTGTTTCCTTATGGCAGCTGCTTATGATTTAATACTGATCATGGGCACATATAGTCCCTTGTTCAGGGCTTGAACTGACATCACAAAAGAACTTAAAGTTACGATCTCACCACAGAAAATGCCTGGAAAATAATAGCTGTAAAAATTAGTTTTGCAATCAATGGGGCTGGTTTTGATATTTTAAATTTCTGTTTATACCTACCCCCTTTTCTGCTGGGTCTCTTTTAATCTTCAATGCAAAATGAAAGGTGTTAAGTCTGAAGCTATAAATCTGTTTATAGCTATAATTCCGTTCCCTGGCTTAGCAGAGTTTGACACTATAATAAACACGGTTCTTCTGCAGCAACATTGAATCTGGTTCTTGTATAATTCTTTATATGTTGCTGCTTTGAACAGGGAGAGTTTTATTGCACTCTTTTCTTTCTGGGTGTTTCAATTCAGCAAGAATTGATTGAGCACCTACTATACTAGGGGTGACCAGGTAGTTCTAGGTCCTAAAGTTTAGTCTTGGTTAGTCATTAAAGTACTGTGGTTAAAACTATAACGAACTGTTTTCATTTTAGTTTTGTGTAGCTGTAGTTGTTGTTGTTTCGTAATAGTTCCTAAATATCAAGGCAACCTATATTAAACCTTTGTGTTCTCCAAACATTTTCAACCATTCACCTAACACATTTCTTACCACACGGCCTTTTGATTTTAGGAAATCAATATGTTTACCTTCTTTATCTTCAGGTAAATCTGAGAAAAATTTTTATTTTTTGTTTACAATAATATTAAAAACATTGACTTAATGATTACTACCATTGGTCAGTCAGGCATTCTACAAATTGCTTCATGGACAGTATTTCATTTCAGCAAAACAATAAGCATTGTTTTCCTCATTTTACAGATGAAAAAACTGAGGCTTAAAGAGTTTAATTAACCGGCCAAAGTTCACATACGTGATCACAACCAGGGTTTCAGTCTGTATCTGTTTGACTCCAAAGCTTGAGCTCTTAACCACTAAGACACTTAATGTACTTTATTTTGAAATAATTTCTCCAAATTATAGTTTTACTTTTTATTTTTTACTTTTTTCCAAAACATTTAAAAAGAAATTGTATACAAGCAAACACACACACACACACACACACACACACACACAGATCTATACTCATATATAGGGCCTCCTACTTTTTCACATCAGGTTTTCCATAATAAGTTTAAAATGTACACATTACCTGTTGAGGTTATTTGCAAAGTTGAAGGTCTATGAAACACTAAAAAGAGGTGATTTTAGGAAGAAATGTCCCTAAAAGTGTATATTATGCTAGTAAAGCAAAAAGCTATATATTAGAGTTCAAGGTTTTAGGTATATACTTGGAGGAACACTTATTCACATTTTAGTTAGAAGTGAACCTAAGCTAACTACCTAAAGCACTTTACCCAGAAGTATGCTAGATTTATCATATGTAAATAGGTAGGGTCCTTATTTTTCAAGTAAGGCCTGGATTTTTCCATTGTTAAAACTATTTGCCCTGTGGTTTTGGTCAGTTTCAGACACCTGCTAAAAACTGTGGTACCAAATTCAGTTTATTCATGAACATATGGCTTAAGAGCATTTATCTCATTGGCACAATGGGCCAATTTTATGATGCAATCAGAGAGTAGGCAGAAATCTTACCATCTGTAGAATTGAGGCTTTTATCCTATTTGAACAAGTGGAAATGGGATATTCCCTGTTTCCTTCCTCCCTAGGGGACTGTGAACATTGATAATGTAATGTTTGCAAAAGTGCCTGAGCACACAGGCATCAAACATACACTGATCATTGAGGTTGTGCTGTCCTCCTAGAAAAAGCCCAATGCTGTAGACCTTGCCTTCCTTATCCTTAAAAAACTAGGGAAATTACAGTTTTTAAAATATAGTAAGCCCATGTTCAGCTTGCAGTCTAAAAAGCAGAGGAAGAAATTTAATAAAGGTGTGCTTTATTAATAATTTAACACAGAGGAAGGATGGCTACACAGTATGGCCACCGTATGTCATCTGTGCTCCTTTTACCCAACAGTGATGATAAAGAATTTTCTCTCTCTCAACTATTTCTGATTAGGCCAGCCAAGGCTGCCAACAATCAGTTTGTATTTGAATACCCTTAAACCCAGATTTAAAATTCTATATGGTTCAGTTTGCTCTGGAGCTGCTGTGTTCATCGGAGTTGAACCAGTGTAGGTCACCCATTTTCTGCAAGTGCACTAAATTGTGAACTTTCAAATGAATAGAACTTCTTTTTTTTAATTTTTAAAAATGTTTATTTTTGAGAGAGAGAGAGAGAGAGAGAGCAAGAGCATGTGCAAGCAGGGGAAGAACAGAGAGAGAGGGAGAGAGAGAATCCCAAGCAGGCTCCATGATGACAGTGCAGAGCCCTATGTGGGGTTCGACCTCACAAACCATGAGATTGTGACCTGATCCAAAATCAAGAGTAGGACACTTAATCAACTGAGCCATTCAGGCACCCCAATGAATAGAACTTCTTAAACCCTGTTCGTGATATGTAAACAGCTCTCATGTCCAGTCGACTGGTCTCGTCTGTTCTATCTCAGAAGTGTCTTCTGAATCTAGAACTTTCCCTGTGCTCCCACTATCATCTATCTCCTGGACCAGGGCAACAGCTTCCTAAGAAGGATGGCATTCCATGTTCTCAGAGTTCCAAAGAGCATGGGATTGATCTTACTACTCTCTTGTTATATTGATGACAGATTTGGCCCAGGGACTCAGATATTATTAGCCACCTTTCCAAATCTTACTATCTCCCATCTGTACTCCCCACACCACATATGATCTTACTGCCATGAACTCCTTGTCTGTCTCCAGTAGCATGATGTTCTTTCACACTTATGCATGTTCTCTTCTTCTGCCTGAACTGCTTCACCCCTTCCCAGTCCCCCTTATCTCAGGTCAATTTTCAAGAGCCATTTCCAAAATCATCTTTTGAACTCTAGTTATCCCACTTTCTTTTCTCTCTGTATGGCCACAGCACAGCCTCATTCCACTGATTACAATTACATTTACATGTCCCTTCTCCAGACTCAGAGCACATTGGCTGGTAACTGGCCATAAATGCTTAGAATATGAAACTTGCTGGACTTCATAATTCTATGGTAATGAAAAGATTAATCAGAAAAATGTTTGTTATATTTCAAAGATGAAAATGATGTACACTTTTCTAGGATAAAAATCATAACTCCATTCTATTCCAGCAGCTCTGGCTGCCAAGAATTTCCAGAGTTTGCTTTTTTCCTTCTTTTTTTTTTTTTTTTTTTTTTTACTTGTAGCAGAATTTAATTTTGTTTTCATGATTGCCATCTTTTAGAAATCATTCCCTCTTTAGCTTTTGCCAGCTCAAAGTAGGCAAAATTTACAGTTCTAGTGAATGAAAGGTCTTAGTTGGGATATCCATTCTCTATGAATATATCTGTCTTTTCCAGCTATATTTCGATTACTTTTAGGCAGATTGAAATCCAACCTTTTACTGAATCTCATTTATTGTACCTCTCATTCATAATGGTTTTAGTTTGGTTTTGTAATTCAATCAAAATAAGTAATAGAGCATGGAAAAGGATCTAAAATCTTAGTTGTTTGGATAGAAATAGATTTGGGGAAACTGAAATTGGTATAGGCCAAGACCCACGTTAAAGACTTGGTACAAACAAAATTGTTGCCTTACATCCTGAATTTGAAGTCATTTGAATTGGAGCTAATTTGAAGTTTGCCACTGATATTTATAAATACCTTGGTACTAAATTTGGAACACTCTAAAAGAAATGTTCCAACTACTGAGAACACTAATAATACAAATTTTGTTAACACTTTTAAAATTTATGTAATTAGGGCTCATAAAATAAAACTAATTAGAAATAATTATCTCAAATATTCTTATTTATTTATTTAAGTGGACAGTGTAAAAGATAGGACTCCCAACATTCCAGACCAGACCAGAAAGACAACAATTCCAAAAGGAGACTTACATAGCCATATATAATGACTCACTATTCCCTTATTTATCACCAGTAATTTTACATTTACTTACCATTGACCTCAACCTTATTTTAGCAACAAAGTTTTACTTTCTTCTTTTTTTTAATTAAAAATTTTTTTTAAATGTTTATTTTTGATAGAGAGAGACAGAGCTCGAGTGGGGGAGGGACAGCGCAAGAGGAAGACACAGAATCTGAAGCAGACTTTAGGCTCTGAGCTGTCAGCACAGAGCCTAATGCGGGGCTCTAACTCACGAACCACGAGATCATGACCTGAGCTGAAGTTGGATGCTCAACCATCTGAGCCATGCAGGCGTCCCATGCTTTCAAATAGTTACCATTCAGACACTGATACTGATACCTGAACAACAAATATGTCCATTAGCTATTAAATTGTTAGCTTGGTGCAGCTGGAAGCAACAAAATGCCATTGTAAAATACACTGTAATTCAAATAATTCATTAATTTTTATTGTTGTCTATCTTTTTTGTTAATACCAGTGAAGCTTTTTTTTTTTAACTCTAAAAGCAAAATAACTTAAATATTGACCCAGCTTTGATTTTAAAAGTTAGCAATCAAAGAAACTTTTCCTTAATTTGTAATGTTTTGACCTAGAAAAGAACCATGGCTCCCAAATCTTGAAATACTATCTGGGTTTACTATGGTTGCCCACGTTTTTCTTCAAATGCAATCCATATTTGCGGTGAAGAGGATCCAATTCAGAAAAGAAGAGTGGGATTTCAGTCAGAGCAGAAGAAAACACCTGCCATTAATCCCAAGAGCACAAGTGGGGTCTGGAGCGTCCGAAGCAGCCGCCACAGCTGTGAATGGAGGTTGACCTCTGCTTCAGTTCTGTCTTGAGCTGGCAGGTGCCAGGACGCCATTCTGTCTGCTCAGAAACATCCCCTTTTGAAGCAGCAGTATTTATTGCTCAATTGTGAATGCAAATTTTTATGTGTTCGTGAATTAAGGATCCTTATATATGGCAAGCTGTCTAAAGAGCTCTAGTTGACACACGTGGCTTTGGCATTAATAATTGGACTTTGGGGGGAAAAAAAGTCATCTCTGTTCCCCACTGTAAAATTGTTTGAGACAAGCTTTGACCTCAAAGATGTCATAGAACCTAATAAAGTGCCTTTAGAGGACTGGTACAATGAGAGGCTTGGCCTCTGAAATCTCACCAGCAAAAGTAAACTGAACTGTAAAGAGAAGCTTTTGGGGGAGGAAGGGGTGGGAGTCGAGGAAGGGTTCCACAGTAACTGTAAGTAATCTTACAATAGCTCGATTTTCAAGGGAATGTTTCTTAATGCTAGTATTGGGAAGTATTTAACTGTGGCACTGGGCCATTAAGCTTTTACAAGACAGACCATTCAGGTTTTCTAAATCAGCCTCTCCCACCATATCCTCCACCAGTGTCTAGAACATTGCCAAACTCTCTATAGACATTTGACAAATGTATATAAAAATCAAAATAGAATTATATAACATACAATTTAAATCAAGACTAGAACCTCCACCGTACTCCTTAAACTTGATGGTAGGTATCCTGTCATTCTTGTTTTGGGTTTCCTTTGCCCCACCAAAAATAAAACTCTGCTTGCAGGAGCACTAGAGAACATTATATGTGTGTTGAAAATGACCAAATAAATTCTTTAAACTTAATTTTGTGGAGGTAGACACACAATCTATACCAGTTACTCATTACTTAACTCACTGAAAACATTAATAAAGTATTGAAATTTTACTGAAAACATAAATAAAAATAATTTTCTTGGTTTCCCTTTGTTTTTAATGGCAAAATTATTGGGGGGGGGCGGAGACAAGAGTTTGTTTCGTTGATTCCATTACCTTAGCTCCCTCTCTCCCTCCCTGGCCCTCCACAATTCCTCTTTTTCTCATTCAAACTTGAGATCTTGGGGCCAACTGCCCAGGACACTGTGGGAAATGCAATTGGGAGGCATTTCAGAAGGCATCTGTCGAAGGCAGTCACATGGTCATCATTCTTTCTGAGAATCTAAAGTTCTAGAGCTATGTCTTATCATCCTAACCTAGTCACACAGACTAGGTTAAAGTCCTGGCTAACTCACTTGCAAGAGACCTAACCTTGATAATCTTTGGGTTTTATTTTTGGCATCTATATCATAACACTTCACTGGATAGGGAGAAGATTAAATACAGTAACAGGTGAAAGTTCTTTGTTGATGGTAAAATATATAAGCCATAAGACATTATATTACTGTTATTATTAATTTCATGATAACCTCACAGCTGTTTCCAGAAGTGTCACAACTGAGAGTAGGAATTTGGTACCGTGTCTCTGTAGCTGATACTTAGCAGGAGATATTTTAGCAACAGAATATTCCTACATTTTCACCTGAAGGGACATAGCAGTCTCTACCAAGACTTAGGATGGTACTTTGCCAGCACCTTGGCTGTGCTTCCAGTCTGGACTTGATCCTTGTCTCCCAGCCCTGCTAAAGGTGAAGGTGAGAGATTGAAGGTAACTCTGAAATGCACCAATTCCTCAAGTAGGCTGAGCCCTGAAACATGACTTCATCTTTAAGAGCTAGGGGGAAAAAAAAGTATTGATGCCTCTATAATTAGCATTTCCTGCTGGTGTATTTGCTCAAAGGTAAAGAAAATCTCCGCGTGGCTTAGGAGTAGAAAATCCTACAAAAACCACATCTATATGACTATCTGGCTTATGACAAAGGTGACACTATACTACAATGGGGAAAAGATGCATTTTCAATAAATGGTGTTGGGTTAATTTGATATTCACATAGGAGAAAAAAAGCATCTTGACTTTGACCTCACATCATGCTCAAAGTCAGTTCCCCACGAATTCAGATCTGAGTGTGAAAAATATTCTATTTTTTATTTTTTTAGTTGTTTTTTTTTTTCTTCAGTTTGGGCACAGTGCCATCCCAAACAATATAAGTTTAACATACAGTGTTATATTAGTTTCAGGTGTACAATATAGGGATTCAACAACTCTGTACATTACTCACTGCTTATCATGATAAGTGTACTCTTAATCCCCTTCACCTATTTCACCCATTTCCCCCCCCCCCCCACACACACACACACACATACACACTCACCTGTCTGGCAACCACCAGTTTGTTTTCTATAGTTAATCCCAAGCAGGCTCCGCACTGTCAGCACAGAGCCTGATGTGGGGCTCAATCTCATGAATCGTGAGATCACGACCTGAGCTGAAACCAAGAGTCAGATGCTTAACCAACTGAACCACCCAGGTACCTCTGTTAGTTTTGTTTCTTAAATGCCACATATGAGTATTTGTCTTTCTCTATCTGACTTATTTCACTTAGAATCATACCATCTAGATCCATCCATGTTTTTACAAATGGCAAGATTTCATTATTCTTATGGCTGAGAAATATTCCATCTCTTTGTTGTTTATCTTAATTAAAAAAATTTTTAATTCTAGTATACAGTGTTATATTAGTTTCAATGAGGCTTTGGCTTTTAGAATAAATGTAGAAAAACGTCTTTATGACCTTGGAGTAAGCAAAGATTAAGAAATCTTTGGAACACAAAAAGAGATAACTATAAAGAGGAAAATGATGTTAAATTGAGTTTGTTAAAATTAAGAACTGCTGTTCGTCAAAGCTGTTGTTTAAGATAACATAATCACAACACACAGAGTGGGAGAATATATTTGCAATAAAAAACTGAAAGAAGAGTCTTTTTCAGAATGATGTAAAGAACTCCCACATCTGTCTCCATATATCTATATCTATCTGTATCTATCTATCTATATAGAGAGTATATATATATATATATATATATATATATATATATATATATTTGAGTCTGTTTTTTTATTTGTCTGTCTTTTTTCTTGTTAGTTTTATTTCTTTTTTTTTTTTTTTTAAGTTTGTTTATTTTGAGAGAGAGAGAAAGAGAGAACCAGCAGGCAGGGCAATAAAGAGAGGGACAGAGAGAGGGACACTCTAGCAAATCTAAAAGACAACTCAACAGAAAAAGGGCAAAAGATGTGAATAGATACTTTATGGGTAAGGATGCAAAAATGGACATTACATGCATTAAAATGAGTTCAACTTATTAGTCACTGGAGAAGTACAAATTAAAACACCATGTGAAACTACTATGCCTCCCACCAGAATGTCTAAAACAAACAAACAAAAAAAGATGGAAAATACCAAGTATTGGCTATGATACAGGGAACTGAAATTCTTGTACATTGCCGATGGGAGTGTAAATTGTTACAACCACACCGGAAAACTATTGTCAGTATCTACTAAAACTGAACATATTGGGTATTTTCTACAACCTAACAATTCCACTTCTAAATTTACACCCAACAGAAACGCATACAGTTTTTAATCAAAAGACTTAAAATAGGATGTTTATAGCAGCACTGTTTTCAGTAGTCAAGACCCAGAAAACAAATGTCCACCAAGCAATGGGATGAACAAAAAAATTATGGTTTATTCAACACAATGGAATATCATAAAGCAGTAAGAGCAAGTGATCCACGGCTAAACACAAAATTACGCATAAATTTTACACATACTAAGCAAAGAGGTCAGACACATACTGGTATGATTCCATTTACATAAAGTACAAAAACAAACTATTTTGTCAGAGGTCAGAAACAGTGGTTACTGGTGGTTGGGGGTAGTGACAAGAAAATGTCACCACAGACCCTTTTGGGTTTCCTTACCTGGGCTCTACTTGCATAGGTATGTTTAGCTTGTGAAGATTTATTCAGCATATTACATACTTATGACACATGTACTTTGTGTACTTTTCTGTGTGTGTGTGTGTGTGTGTGTGTGTGTGTGTGTGTGTGTGTGGTACAATGGTATAGTATATGTACTATCCTGTAAAATATACTGTAGATATATAATAACATAGGTATTATACAATTTTCACATTGCAACCTTCTTCCAATTATAGTTCAGAGCTCAAAATTCCCTGAGAAACCTCATTGTCAAGTATACTTATGTGCCCTTTGCATGAGTCTTGCAACTAACCAGCTGATCTGTTCAAGCTACAGGTTGTTTTTTTATTTATTAAAATTGTTTTTTCTTCTTTTTTAGGGCCCTCCTGGTCCAAAAGGTGATAAGGTAAGAAATTGTATAGCAGAAACAAATTAAGTTAGTGGAAATCCACTGGTATGATCTGTGCTATGTTATATTTTGGTCTTTTTAATGAGCGTCCCATACAGACTTTATGCTAAAACTATCTATCATCTCATCTTCCTACTCTACAGGGAGAACAAGGTGACCAGGGACCTCGGGTAAGTTGTATTCTTCCAATCTTGGGCAGAGAATTGGTTTTCAGCTCCAAACTTATTGAATTAAAGTAACCCTGGCTTTATAACAACCTTTGTATCATGGTTTAGTAATAGCTGGCAAAAATATCATACCACTTGTAACTGAAATAGCCTTAATAATAACTAATGGGTATATCCTATAGCATTACATTAATTTGATACTGTAAACAGGTGACTGTACGGTAATTAGCCCTGCTGATGAAAGGCCAGAATCACTGCTTAAAAGTCAATAGCAACCACCCATTCAATGGCTATTGGGTCCTTCAGATTTGCATGCATTGTTTTGCAATATAGAGACCATTTGGATTCCTGTTGAATTTGGCCCTTCTTCTGCAGTTAAACTTTGTGTGCTATTGCATAAATATGTTATATTACAGATGAAGATATTAATTCATTTTATATTTTTATTCTTCATCACAAATTTGAATATTATTTGAGTTCCTTATTTTTATGAATTTTTAAGCAGATAAAAGGTGAAATATAATTTAACATTCCGGGGAGTGGGGGAATTCTTTTATTCTTCTCAAACGTGGCTTTTTTAACCATTATAACACAATGGTGAATGCTTTGTTGTTACCTTGGTAGTGCCAAGTACTCTGCTTCACATCTGTGCCTTATTACCCAAATGTTCAGACATACTGTTCCAATGATGTAGTGGCTCCGTTCAGACATACCTCTCAATTTTCTCATGTCACTATGCACAAAAGCGAGCATTTGGTTGAAGAGTCATTTTTTACAGTGGAAAAGCACATTTAAAACTTTCAGGTTGAAAACAGAAACTGTAGATTTTTGTGTAAAGTTCACTCTGTGTAGACAATTATTGAATTCATTTATACTGCAGTAGGGGTTTTATTGCCAAAGAGGTAGTTGATGCAAACTTGAAAAGTTTGTAGCCTTATCTTCTCATGTTTACTAAATTAGATAAAAGCTGTGCTATGACTTACTTTTCTTTCCATTTTTCAGCTGTTTCTTTACAGAAAAATAATGATTGTGCCACAGAGCATTTTGTTTCTCATGCAATTATTCTAGCTGATGACTAGATTCAAGCTAAAAGCTCATGTTAGTGGTCAAGGAGATTAAACATCATGATATCTGTCATGGATGTGAATGGAATAAAATTCTCATAACCTTAAGTGATTAACATACAGCCACTTGTTCTGTATGTGGTGATTATTTCTCATGGCATGTCTCCATGTATTGAGTATCATTTCTTTCTACACGCAATATCAAAATCACTCAACTTGCCCTTTCCAGGTAAGGGGGAAACTGTTTCCATTCTGAGAAATCTTCTTTTGGCAAAGGAAGTGAAGGGGTGGTTCACAGCTTAGCTGTCATCAGTATGCACGCAGTCCTCATTTTCAAAAAGGTGTGTTGGCTTTCATCGTTCCAAAAAGTGATGATTGATTATAAAGCTAGGCCAAATTTTCAGGGTGAAACCTGAAACCATGTGAAATTCACCTGGTTTCATGTTGCATTACAAACTAAGACTTGGACCACGTTCCTTGCAAGTTTGGCCAAAGTTCATGAACTACTTTGACGAACCCAGACTGCCTTTCATAGCATTTTCAGCCAGTTTTCACACTGACTGAGGCCAAGTTTCACACGATTCAGGGACCATTTAGCATTTCAGGTGGAAAGCGGCAAAAACTGATCCCATTTTCTCCAGGATTTTGCTTTTTATCAAAGGAATTTGGATTGAACTTATCATGCAGGGTGAATCTTCATGGGTAAAAATCTAAATGCCCTAGAAAGTATATGTGAAAGAGAATGAGAACCTACCAAATTGCCTGTCTTTTCTCAGATTCCTAACTTAGAAACAAGACAGGTCACATTCAATGCTCTCTGAAAAATAGATATTACTTTCTAGTAAAAAAGTATTAGCTACTTATCAGGAAATTTATCACACAAAATAGTAAAATGAAGGCTTTATGCTTCCAGAAAATTTGAAAGTAAGTTAGAACTGGAAAAGTCTTCAATAGTAATGAAAATTAACTTTGGCCATATCCTCTATAGGCACACTATTCCAGCTGACGCCCATGGAGGCTCTCTTTTCTAAAATGTAAATCTTTGTATTTCAATACCCTGTCCATTTTTATCCTATCAAAGCTTTTGAATTCAACTTTTTACCATTTGTTGCAAGTAATTTATTTATTTCCATAATTAACTTAACGATATGACCCTCTATCATTTCAGTTCTTTGTTAGTCACCTATTGTTAAGGAATTTCTACTGTTTCCTTGAATATGGGCTTTTTTTTTTTTTTTTGTCTTTTTGGTTCCCCAGGTGTCCAACAGGAATATATTAGGCCACAGCAGGAAAAAATTAAAGACAATATAGAAACTAAGAAGGCAAAACTATTTTGAAACACTTGTTCATATATTTAGCAATATACATTAAACATCTGTTATCTTCAAAAAAAAATCTGTTATCTTCAAGATACCATGCTTAATACTATAGAAACTATAAATGGGTCTACTTTCTCTCTCTTCTACCACCACCGAATTCAACCTGCTATTATCTCATGTTCTTGACTACCGTCGCAGCTTTCCAAGTAATCTTTCTTCTTCTTTTGACCCTGTAGAATCCCTTTTCTACACAGCAGCCAGAGAAATCATTTTATATTGTAAATTAGATCATGTTACTCCCTGTTTTAATCCTTAGAGTGAAATCCAAGCCACTTTTCTTGGACTGCATGGACTGTCAAGATTTGGCCCTTGCCCACCTCTATAACCTCATTTCACACCATTTCCCTTCCCCACACTGTGGTCCAGCCACATACTCCTCTATGTGTTCTTCAAACACATCACACTCACTCCTAACTTGATGACTTTCTCTTTGCTGTGACTTCTGGTCTTCTGGTGATTGGGTTCTTTTTATCACTGAGATTTCATCTCAAATACCTTTTCGGGGAGAACTTCTTTCCCCAAGTATCCAATCTAAATCTGAGATTATCCTATTTTGTGTATTTATTCACTTGCTTGTTATCTGCAAAACATGCCCCTCCATTTACATAAATTCCACGAGAGCAAGGGCTTGGTCTATCTTGTTCATACCACCATCACCTAGAACAGTAAGGACTCAATAAATATTTGTTGCATGTTAGAATAAAATATTATTACATCATTAATGCCCTCAAGGAGCCTATAATCTCATGGGTGCCTGAATAAGAAAACTATGTGGTTGTATAAGTCTTAAATAACTATATCAAGAGATGCTAGGTAAGTGAACATTCTTCCATTTAAAATAATCATTGGATCCTGGAAGTGGTGACACTTGAGCTGAGACTTGATAAATGGATAATCTCTAGAAGAGAAAGGGAAGAGGAAGACCTTACACCTTCCAGATAGAAGCAATAGGACAAACAGTATTACACAAGTGGGAAATGACAGGATTTATTTAAGGACAATAGTATTTTATTTGCCAAGAGTATAAGTTAAATATAGAAAAATTACATCATGTAAGGCTGGATTTTTTAAATTAAAGTTATACTATGGAGTATTTTGAATGTGTAAGTGTGATGGGCAAAAGGAGACATTGAAGTTTTTTTAGCACATCATTTGATTATAGTACCGCCAGACTCTTCGGTGTTACTACCAGATGTTCTTTATGAAAATTTACTTGATGATTGTATCTTGTATAAAGTAGAATTGGAAGAGACTGAAAGGACCAGGAAACAGTTGGTTATCCAGGACAAGGTCATAAGAGCCCGGGTTATCAGCATAATGTCCAGTCCTCAGAAGGGATGGGCTGGCTCAGTCTGCAACATTGAGTATTATTGGCGGGAAGGGGCCACACTAAGCAGAAAGCTCAGTGTCAGAATGAGAAACTCAGCAGTGGGGAGGAGCTATGTTGGTGAGCCAAAGAAGAAATTCCAAAGGAGTCACCAAAATATGGGAGAGAGCTCCATGTTTTTTATGGGGCCTACCTATAAGTTTATTTTTCTCATATAATGAGAAGTTCAGAGAAGGCAATTGATGGTATTATTTATATAATTCAATGATAGAACTATGGAAGTCTCTGTGAATCTCTTGACTTTTCCTTCATGATTGTAAGAAGGCTCCTTCAAGTCCAGCCATCACATCAGTATCAGCAAGGAAAATATAGGAAGAGGAGTCTGTATAAGAAAACAGAAAATTTCCCATGAATTTCATAGCAGACTTCAGCTCATGTCTTATTAGCCAGACTGTGTCAGATAGTTACCTCACAGCTGGAAGTGAACCAAAGAGAATGGGCTTGAAAAAGAAAGTTGGGTCATCTTGTAACCAAACCAATGTGAGTTTTCTCCTTAGTGAGTTACAGATAGAGACTATACCAGGTGGAATTGTCATACAAAGGAAACTTTATTTGCAGCAAATAAGGAGATCATAAGGAATAACTTCCAAAGCGTGACTTCCTGAGCAGGGATGAGTGGGTTCCTTTTATTTAGGGTTAGGATGAATATTCAAAAGGAGAGATTTGTCATCACATGTAAAGGTGGGCATAAGCTTGAGCAGGCATACTTAGAAACCATGTCTATACATGGATCATACAGTATGTTAATGAAACTTGTACTCCTCCTTGGGCAGAGATTTTTAATATTATAATGAGGTGGTGGTAACTACTGGGGAAGAGGGAGGGGCTATGGGCATGCTCTAAGAGCAAGTATAAATTGGATGAGGTCTTGGGCTCATTATTTCTGCAGGGCCTTGCTTGTTCGTAGACTGGAACCATATGAGTTGATGTTGAGTCCAGGCATCTGTGGAGACTGCTAGTGGATTTGTTAGCGGAGTCTGATAAGACATAGTAGCTGATTAGGGAGAAACAGTTCTCTGAAAAACAAGCTTTAGCCTTTCTGCTAGTTCCAACTTCATTAACCCTATGTGGCACAGTTTCAATCTCACCAGTAGGGTTTGCCACAAGTGCCAAGCAAAAACTCAAAGAGTGAAAACCAGGGATGACATTAATAGAGGAGAAATTAAGAAGAGAGAAATCTTTAAGCAGAAGGTGAGAGATGAATTCAATCTATATTGGATTTACATCCAAGGTCGGTGATCATTGGTGACTTGTGGCAAGATCAAGTTAAAAAAAAAAAAAAGCAGTCAGGGAATAAAACAGGAAGATACTGAAGTGAAAATTCAGCACAAATCTTTTATTTAGATGTAGGGTCTGATGTTGAGAAAGGATACAAAGATAGGGCTGAAGTTTCTGGCTTGGTAAAATTGGTCAGAAGACAATCAGAAGTATAAATAAGCTGAATTTTAGTTATGTTGAGTTTGTGATCTTGATAAATTATTTTGCTGGGATAATGTAGCAAACAGTTGGAAGCATGAGACTGGAAATATGAGGTGGTGCCCTAACTGTTACGTAGCTGAACTGTCGCAGAGTGAGAACTGAAACTGTGGAAGTGGAAAAATAGTGAGTGAGGGAGTGAAGTGAGTGAAGGGCGCTTGGGTGGCTGAGTTGGTTAAGTGTCTGACTTTTGATACTGGCTCAGGTCATGATCTCCGTGGTCGTGAGATGGAGCTCTACATTGGGCTCTGCGCTGACAGCCTGGAGCCTGCTTGCAATTCTCTTTTTCTCTCTCTCTTTCTCTCTCCCTCTCTCTCTCTCTCTCTCCCCTTCCCCTACTTGCCGTGTCCCTTGCTCTGTCTCTCAAAAATAAATTAAAAAAAAAAGAAAAACCACATTTAGGGGCACCTGGGTGGCTTAGTTAAGGTCTTAATCTTGGAGTCGTGGGTTTGAGCCCTGTGTTGGGCTCTGCACTGGGCGTGAAGCCTACTTGAAAGAAAGAAAGAAAGAAAGAACGAAAGAAAGGAAAGAAAGAAAGAAAGAAAGAAAGAAAGAAAGAAAGAAAGGGAAAGGAAAGAAAAGAGAAAAGAAAAGAGAAAGGAGAGAAAGGGAGAGAGAGAGGGAGGAGAGTGGGAAGGGGGAAGGAAGGAAGAAATATCCACATATAACAAGTGGGACAAAGAAGGAGAATCAGAAAAGAGAGTGAGAATTCAAAAGCAAAACCAGGACACTACAATGTTTTAACACTAGAGGAGGAACTATTTAAAAAAAATGGCTAATGAAATGCTCTTAATGAAAGGAAAGTCACAGGGTTGAGGTCTATGAAAAGCTTTTGATCTTGGTGTTCTGGAGTCCACACATATTAAGGGAGTACATTTTGTTAAGCAGTGAAAGTCAGATTGCAAGACGTTAAAAGGTAAATGTAGGAAAGTTGACTATCTTTGAATACTGTTGATGGCGTATGATTTAATGCAGAAGAAAGTGGGCTAACCTTTTTGGCATGAGCTTTCTGTCAGTATACGTTGAACCAATTTTGAGCTTATAATTTTAGGTATAATATAGCAACCATAGATATCATTTGTTTTTATTCTACAAGACACCGAGTGTTAGATTTCCACAGATGAATGCATCCTGACGTTAGAATTGCACTTTCTTCCTTGCTTCCTGGGGAGATGTCATTACAGATTTGCCATTAATCTTCAGTACATTTGTGCAAACATCGCTCTTCAGCAGTTAGGCCTTTGAGCTGTATGGTGGGGCTGGTGCTTTTTCTGTGGTATCAGTCACCAAGTCTGGGCTCCATTTTCTTCATTTCATCCTCCTAAGTTTGTATCATAGAGTTCTGAGGCTATGACGTCACCTGTATTGAAACAGAGGTTGGAGACCTGCTGTAAGGAAGTGGAGGGGCATTCCTAGACTGAACAAACATTGGACCAGGACCAGGAAATAGTATTTCATGCATCATAATTATAATTGCTACTTATTTAGCCTTACAACTTGCTGAAAACCTTTGTAGGCAAGTTACACACATCATCTCTAAGCCTTACTACAGTTCATCAAGGTAGGATAAAGGAAGGGAAGAAAGGTAGGAAAAGTGCATGCAGTGGATTTGAGATGTTTCCATCCACATGGGCTGGGTTCAGGCTGGACAGGGACCAAATTCTAACTCTGCCACTATCTGTCCCTATGATTATAAGAAGCATTAGATAAAATAATGTATAAAAAATCTATAGCACGTCCTCAACAGATCACAGATGATCATTCTATCCATGTATCACGTGAAGAATCTGGGGTGAGGTCACTTGCCCAAATTGACATAATTTGTAGCTGGTAGAAAAATGGATTCACACCCAGCTCTCTTGGCCCCTAGTTTATATCGTTCCCAGTGGATCTTGCCTGCTCCCCTATCAACAAGGTAGTTGTTATAGTCATCAACCTCGATGTGAAACAACAGGGATTACTATCTATGGCTCAAATAATAACACCAGCAATAATGATAAAGTAATCTTATTCATCTCTTAAAATACACCAACCATTCTGTGAAGACATATCTTATTTCAATGACCCTATGAAATAGCTGCTTTCATTTTTTCCATTTAATAGATGAGGAAACCAAGATTTAGAAAGTTTAAATATTTTGTCCAAGATAATGGAGTCAGTCAGTGGCAGAGCTAGGATTTGAGGCTAAGTGCTTACAGTTTACATTTTCCATATATTTTCTCATTTATCCTCAAAAGTAATTCTGTGAGTTAGTAGCATAAATAATAATATGACCCTTTTTTTTTTCTGATGAGGATTGAGCTCAAGCAGGTTAAATGACTTGTGCAAGTCATTTTTACACACATCGACCAAAAGATGATGTTGGGAGTCAAATCCAGATTTTAAGTTCTGCTTGCTATCCATGATAGCAAGCTGCCTTCACACGGCTGCTAGGACCTTTTCAACTTTCAACTTGTGAATGAGAGTGAAAAGCCTGGGGAACACAAATGCAAAAAGGAGCATTTTTTCTTTGCAATCAGTCTTTACAATTCATGCACTGTTGGCCCTCCAAAAAACAAATGAATGAGTGAATGCCCCATATCCATACCCTAGAACCTCATGCAATATCAGGGAGCAGGGCAATGCTGATCTCCAGGCAAACAACATCAAAATACCCAGTTACCTTCGTGTAATACGATTTTTCTTCGCAACTCAATGGCACCAATTTGAAAATTGTATCAAGATCCTGGTATATTTGTTATTGATTTTTTTTCTTTAGGATAAATAATCAGATCAATGAAGTCTGTTTTCTGCTCTTCATAATGCTGTGTTCACATGTTGTACAAGGTATTTTGTTGATTCTGCTTTTATTCTGACCCTCCTTTTGCAAAAGATTGCATTGTATTTCTTCATCAGTCACAGAACCTGAATGTCAAGTGTAAAAGACTTAAGACTTTCAAGGCTTTTCCCATTGTTGTCTGCACCCATTACTACCACCACCATCACTCTTCAAAGAGGACTTCTTGTTTGCCCAGTTCTTAAGGGCTGCTGCCCTTGTCATGAACCACAGCCCTGGGAATCACAGTGGTACTCAAGGCTTTGATGTTAATGGCTCATATTTCTTTTCTCTATCTTAGTTACTTAAAAACATATTTTTAAAAATAAGCAAAACTGTTTTAGTGTGTAATACTGTCTTTCTACATTAGGGTACTATGCTGCTCTGAAATTGTGGCAAATTTACTAATCAAACTTAGGCAATAAGATGAACAAACATCATGATGTTATCTTTTGACTATGTATTAATCTTCTAATCAGTTGGCTACCATCACCTTGCCAAATAACACAGAGCCCTGATAAGTAAAGATTTAGTGGTTATTGGTCTCAATATCATCAGCCAACAGCTGGTTTTAAATGAGTCCTGAGCTCTCACAGTTTCAGTAAGCCACCCAAGAGCTCCGTTTAACTATTTTCATAAAATTCGTTCTCTTCCCAGTGTATTCAAGTAAATTTTCATAACAGCTGGGACTACACAAAACTGATAGCATCTTAAAAACATCTTCAGCAAGACAGATTAAGTTCCAGAAAAGGAAAGCATTTAGAAGTTTATTTTATTATCTTAACCTTTGTTGACTTGAATGATTAAACAGATTCTTTGGCTCTGCTAAAACATTTAGGCCTGGATATTAATTTGATGTCCTTATTTACTTAACCCTTGCCTTTCTCTTCAGCCCTAATGAATACACTACTCATTTGGTACTGAATGTATTGCCTGTGAAAAGGGAAGGGATATAACACAATGGAAAGAAATAAATTGTGAGAAAATTGTTTTAATGCTTTCCAGATTCAGCAGAAGTTGGCATGGAAACAGAAAGCTCATTAAAATTTGCAAATGTTCTTGTATTTTTTATAATCAGAGTTCTCTTTTCAGGTTTCTCTGTCATACTTCAAGCCACTAAGAGTTAGTATTGAATTAAACCTAGGAACATTTGTAAATGTGTCCTAATGTGGGTCAATTTAAAAAAATAAATTATTTTTGCAAACAGTTGTTGATATGTAGACAATATTTCCCTTGGAATTCAGTGTTGTGAATTATACCTCCATTTTTGCTTATGTGGCTGAGCCCACCAAATAAGAAAAAGAAAACACTTTAGGTCTTGTACATTTTTATCTAATGTAAAAAATTATGTAAGCGAACCTATAAATAGAGTAATCCAGTAGGGTAGACTTTTATACAAAGTGTTTGGAACTAAAAGTGAACAATTTGCAAACCCGTATATTAAAACAACAATAACATAATAGTGTAAAGCTTGAGAGTTGAGCCTTTAACTGAAAATTCTATTAATGACCACAGACATATTAAAATAAAATAAAAATCCAACCCGAGGCATATCCTCTGACAAGGAATTCTGGGGAATGATGCCAACCAGTTTAAATACCCATGGATTTTCTTTCAGTGTTTTTAATGCAGAGTGACCTTCACAATAAAATAATTATTCATTCCATTTTATGAAGTAAAAGAAAGATGTCATTTGCCCACAGTCTTGTACTCATTGCTTATATCAACTGCAGTAGCCTCCTGTTTACTTTTGTACATGATTTATTTATCTGGATATATACCTTTCAATCTTTTCAGGTCAATGTACACCATTTCACATTTTTCTTAAAAATGAGTGATGGGCTGCCTGGGTGGCTCAGTCAGTTAAGTGTCCAACTTCAGCTCAGGTCATGATCTTGCAGTTCATGAGTTCGAGCCCTGCATCGGGCTCTGTGCTGACAGCTCAGAAGCTGGAGCCTGCCTCAGATTCTGTGTCTTCTTCTCCCTCTGCTTCTCTCTCTCTCTCTCCCTCTCTGTCTCTCAAAAAGAAATAAACAAAAAAAAAATGGGTGGCAATGAAAGATTTTAGATAAAAGAGAATACATGCCTATATATTTAACATTCCATTTATATTTTTGTTTGTATTTTTATAAGTGCTTCCAGATATTTTCTAAATAAAGTAAAGAATTCCTTGATACATTAGTGACCTTCTCTCAAATACAAAATTAAACATGTTTTATTATTTTTGTCTTACAAGTTAATTTTCACCTGAATTCAAATGTAAGAGTCTTACGTTTATTAATCCACATAATAGGGAGCAATGGTTTGCATTTATGCCTGCAAGTGAAGCATATAATAAAATGTGGAGGGCGAAATAGATTTGTGGTTGATGACTCTCAATATTATATAAGGAAGAGGAAGTAAGCCTTTAGGTGAATATATTAAAATGTATATTTGAAATGGACAAAAAATTGAACATACTGCTGTTGGTAATATCGATGAATAACGAGCATATTGCAAATAGGAAATACAGAAACTGATGAGCAATTTACACTAACAAAATCCAACACAATTCCCACCCTTCTTTTTCCATCACTTCCACATGCAGAATTATAGTTGCAACAAAAATGTTAATGAAGTGGATTCACCAAATAGAAATCAAGAAAATATGAAACAGCAGGTTTTTAATGGTGCATAAGGATTTGCAGAAGGGACTAGAATATAGGACATTATTTTTTTATTCTTCCCTTCAGAATGGGGGGATAATGGCTTATGCACTGACAGATCATGTGTAGGGAGAACAGGTCCTGTAGGTCTGAATGAGATGAGCCTCTGGAAAGTCATTTAGTGCCAAACAGCAGCATCCTTTCATAAGCATACTTGCACTAATGTGTCCAGCAGCTCCTTGTACCAGACATAGCCTGTAAATCACAAGTGGCAAACAGGACTGGCTTTGTAGAAAAATAAGTCAGTATAGTGACTTCGGAGGGAGTCAGGAAGCTTTGATTTTCATCTCTTAGAAGTCGGTTAAGTTTTGTTTTAAAAAATGTTGATATTCAGAGAAACCTTTACTGATCACTAGTTTTTTACATATTTTTCCCAAGTAAGCTTTTGAATGATTTCACACACATGAATAATAAAAACAGTAGTAAGAATAGCAATAGTAATAATGTAACATTGCTGTTTTTGTAGTTCCGTATGCCCAGAAAACTGGGCAGTCTTATCATGCTTTATTCGTTTGTGAGTCTAGCACGAATCTGTTAGTCATGGGACTTCAGTGGTGGAAAAGGTGGTATCCAGACCCTCTCATGTAGCGTTCAGAACATCAAAGAAATAGTAACATAGGACATTCTTTCCAGGACAGGAAGTTTAGTTAGCTGCAGACCTGAAAGAATGCATTAGAATTAAGAATGAAGATAGAGAAATTATGGTAAGTAAGCAATAGGAGAGGGAAATTGATGTGGTACAGTGTCAGTGCTGTTCTGGTGTGAAGCCTGTGTACTGTGATGGGTCGTGAAACAAAGAAGAAACTCACTACAACCCTAGGAAGTGCAGGCGAGCAACAGGTGGTAATTCCTGCCTTGTTCCCATGTCTTCAGAAGAACTTATCAGTTTGAACATTCTGAGTGTATTGGCAAGTAAGAAAAAAGGCTGGATGAGACACCACCAAATTTTTAACTAAGATGACATTCCATTGTGGGTTTTTTTAAAAAAATTTCTTCATTCCTTGGACCTTTCATCAGGCTTATTTTCAGAAGCTGAGTTAATCTGTTTATCTAGACTGTTAAAATTGTGGCTCAACCTCGAAATATCTCACCCAACTCTTGAGCCCATTGTGACTTAGAGGAAGTCATCATGGTATGAGATTTCCGGGATGGCTGAAGGGAAATTCTCCTGCTGGTGAGGTAGGAAGTACGGAATGAGGCGTGTGACTCAGGGAGCCAGGCCCAAATGCAGGGCACACCAGAGAACCTTCTAAAATATGCCTAGTTACTAAGTTGCATAGGCTGTGTTATTTTGTCCTTGTCAAGGTTTATAAGTTGTTTCTCTTATTAAGAATTCTCAAACACTTGCCTTTTACACAGCCAATTGATTAAAAATATCACACTGCATATCACTCTGTATGTAGGTGTTTATATATCAATTTTCATTTAAGAATTGTTCTGTCTATAGAGGTATTTTATATACATATATAGCATGTGTGGATATTCACTTAAAATTGCAGTTGCCTATACTGTCTTTATGAAGTATAGATTATTATT
Organism: Neofelis nebulosa; assembly: GCF_028018385.1. NCBI lineage: Eukaryota > Metazoa > Chordata > Mammalia > Carnivora > Felidae > Neofelis > Neofelis nebulosa. The sequence continues at coordinate 115,658,573 of NC_080784.1, forward strand.
CACATATAAGATCTAAATACATTCAAATGTGAACCTACTCTTTTTTTATACTCTAATTCTTATTAAGAAAAGGTAGGTAATGGCCAACAGACACATGAAAAGATGTTCAACATCATTAATCCTCAGGGAAATGCAAATCAAAACCAAAATGAGATAATCACCTCACACCAGTTAGAATGGCTAGTATAAAAAAGACAAGAAATAACAGGTATTGGTGAGGATGTTGACAAAATATAACCCTTGCACAGTGTTGGTGGGAACGTTAATGGTGCAAACACTGTGGAAAATAGTATGGAGGTTCCTCAAAAAATTAAAAATAAAAATAGCAGATGATTCAGTAATTCTACTACTGGGTATTTATTCAAAGAAAACAAAAACAGTAAATCAAAAGGATTTAAGCACCCCTATGTTTATTGTGGCATTATTTAAACTAGCTGAGATATGGAAGCAACCTAAGTGTCCGTCAATAGATGAATGGATAAAGAAGATATGATATATATACATAATGTATTACTCAGCCCTAAGAAACAATGAAATCTTACCATCTTTGACAACATCGATAGACCTAGAGGGTCTCATACTAAGTGAATAAGTCAGAGAAAGACAAATACCATATGATGACATTTATACATGGAATCTAAAAAACAAGATAAATAAACAAATAACAATAAAAACAAGTAGGCTTTTAAATACAGAGAACAAACTGGCCAGAGTAAAGGGAGGCACTGAGGGGATGGGAAAAATAGATAAAGAGGATTAAGAGGTACAGACTTCCAGTTATAAAATAAATTAGTCACAGAGATGAAAAGTATAACATCAAGAAGATAGTCAATAATCTTGTAGAAAGAGAGAAATAAGAAAGAGAGAAAGAAAGAAAGAAAGAAAGAAAGAAAGAAAGAAAGAAAGAAAGAAAGAAAAGAAAGAAAAGAAAGGGGAGGAAGGGAGGGAGGGAGGAAGGAGAAAAACAAAGGAAAGAAAAGACAGGCAAACATTCAAAGCAATCTGTGAAGTTTTATTGGATTAAATTGATATATCTTTCTAGTTTACCTTTCTATTCAGTGTGCCATTGCCAAATTCCTTAAAGAAAATATAAATTAACTTTTCATAATTTAATGCTTACTTTTTCTTCCTGCATGTTTTAGCCTGCCAGGAAAACTGTTCTCAATGTTTCTTTACAAAGTAAGATGGAAACCATCATGGTAACTGTTCTTGACTATCGCATCAAAATTTGGCTCTAACATTGTAGTAGAATCTACTGATTAAGCTTTTCCACTTAATACTAATTAATTAATTAATTTTTCGACAAATACTTGCCTCGACTTGAATAGCAGAGAAAAGTTTGAAACCTAGTTCAGAATTCAATTGCCTTTTCTTAGCTGTTTTACTTCTTTATGTTTCTTAGTAGTTGAAGAAGTCATAGGGTTCTAGAATGCCAGCACCAGAATTCCTTCTTAGGGATATCAACTTTTTTTTATATGAACGGGACTCATACATATTCTTTGCATTTAAAATAAGTTATTGTAGCACCTTGTAATTTTTCAGTCCTGATTCTTCCTTGCTGAATTTATTTTTTATCCAACTGAACTATTTTTTGAGAAAGTAAACATTGGAAAGATTGTAAATCATTAGTATAGTTTTATCAGATGTTTGAAAATCGGAAACTATTTTCTTTTTATTAGCATAGCTGTTAGCCATCATATGGTAAAAAGCTGCTAGCTACAACTTAACCATTTCTATTGATTTTTTAAAACATTTCTTTGATATCATGTCTTTGTTGGTTAAAGAATATAATCTATGTAACAGTATAACTTTGATGATGAACACAATAGTGAATAATATTTTACCTTTTAATTGGATGTTATTCTTTCACTGCCAAGTTTGTAACTACTATGTTTAAATTGAGAACTTCACGCCCTAAACTCACTACACTCACCACTTTAATTTTCTGGTATGGATAAACATACATTATTTCGACTTTGACAAAGTGAAGTTTCCGAAGAAACTCCGATGTTGGGAAATTCCAGAATATAACATTATAAAGCCATTTCCTTATAAGGCCATTTTATTGCCTCTTTTTTTTTTTTTTTTTTTTTTTTTTGCTTAGTACAAAATTACTTTTCAGTCTTATAAACTTTTGTTTAGTAAGTTATTCATAATTATTCAATAATACTATAAAAAGAAATTAATTTTGAGGAGTACAGGAAGAGGGGAATATCTGGAGTTCTATTAGACATTTTGGATTTGTTCAGAAAATTAATGTAGAGATTTACAACTTCACCCTTCACACTTACACTTTTAGGCAGAAAAGTCAGACAAAATCGAAATAGAGAAAGCTTTTTCTATGTCACCAGCACAATGTCGAACGTTAATGTTGTAACTCTATACTGGTCTGTGGTGTTACTTCCACTTTGGAGCCCTGTCTTTCTAATAAAATGTGTCAGAGAAGAATGCAAAGTTTGAGTCATGGTATCTACCCAGAATTTTATATAGTAACTGTTATAATAACTCAGGATTTTTAGAATGTGTCAAATCAAATGGCATGTGCCAACAGGGTTGTAGTTTGAGAAACTGTCACAATTTATATAGGATTTCTTTTTAAGGTAGAGAGTAACACCCTTGGTTATAGCAGGGGAAAGGAATTCAATGTCTTTATTTTTCCTTGTTTTTGAAATATATACAGTATTTTGTGCAACCTTCCCTCTATGTTTTGAATTAATAATTCTCATGAGGCAGAGGAGAGGCTACAAACTGGTAGCATGTGGACCAGATTCTGAGAGAGAGAAATTTTGTTTTTCCCAAATTGGTTGCTGACATTTTAGTATTAGGCAATTTAATATAAAATTGTTCAATTAATTATTTTTAATTGAAGTATAGTTGACATGTTATATGAGTTGCAAGTGTACAACCTAATGACTTGACATTTGTATACATTATGAAATGCCCACCACAATAAGTGTAGTTGCCACCTGTACCTGTACAAAATGATTACAATATTATTTTTTTATTCCTCTTGGAAAATTGGAAGATCTATAACTAGTAGGTACACATCCCTTTATAATTTCTGTTGGCTGGAGCTGAATTGAGTCTGTCTTGCTTTAGATGGAGCACGTGTTCCTCATTACACATAGTGACACTCAGCCTACTTCATTTATTTACATATATACATTGTCCCTGTTGACACTGGAGTTTGCAATACCTGAATTAGATATTAAGATTATTGGGGCACCTGGGTGGCCCAAGAGCATCTGACTCTTGATTTTGGCCCAGGTCGTGATCCTGGAGTCATGGGATCGAGCCCCGTGTCGGACTCTGCACTGACAGCATAGTGTCTATTTGGGATTTTCTCTCTCTTTCTCTCTCTCTCTCTCTCTCTCTCTCTCTCTCTCTCTCTCTCTCTCTCTCTCTCCCTCTCTCCCTCTCTCCCCTCTCTTCCCCTCTCCCTTGCTTGCTCTCTCTCTCTCTCTCAAAAAAAGTTATTTTCCTTCTGATATTATGATGCCAAAGTCCATCAAAATATGCAGACACACAGGTAACAAAACAACTAATGACATCTATTTTCTAGGAAGAAGGCTGCATTATTCCCTTTAATTTACATACTGTTTGTTTTTAAATTACATAAAACTCTTCTTACATTGGTTATTCTCAATCTATGGTACTATAGAATTTTTTTTAAATTTTTTTTTAACGTTTATTTATTTTTGAGACAGAGAGAGACAGAGCATGAACGGAGGAGGGGCAGAGAGAGAGGGAGACACAGAATCAGAAGCAGGCTCCAGGCTCTGAGCCATCAGCCCAGAGCCCGACACGGGGCTCGAACTCACGGACCGTGAGATCATGACCTGAGCCGAAGTCGGACGCGTAACCACTGAGCCACCCAGGCGCCCCAAGAATTTTTTATTTAGTATACCACTCTGTTGAAAGGTTAAAATTAGTACTAGTTCATCTTACCACTTGCGACAACATGGATGGACTTAGAGGATATTATGCTAAATGAAATAAGTCAGACAGGGAAAGACAAATACCATATGATTTCACATATATGTGGAATTTAAAAAACAAAACAAAAGAATAAACAAACAGAAAGCAGAATCAGACCTATAAATACAGAGAATAAACTGGTGGTGCCAGAGGTGGGGGCAAAGGGCTGAAAAGGAGTAGGGGTTGCAAACATCCAGCTATAGAATGAATAAGTCATGGGAATAAAAGGTACAGCATAAGGAATAGTCAGTGGTATTGTAATAGGATTGTATGATGACAGATGGTAGCTACAACTGGGAACACAGCACAAGTATCGAGTTGTGGAATCACTGTTGTACATCTGAAACTAATGTAACATTGTGTGTCAATTGTACTTAAATGAAAAAAATTAAGACTAGTTCAAGCTTGGTAGTTGATTTTTTTGTTTGTGTGTTTTTTTTTAATTTTTTTAATGTTTATTTATCTTTGAGACAGAGAGAGACAGGGCATGAATGGGGGAGGGTCAGAGAGAGAGGGAGACACAGAATCCGAAACAGGCTCCAGGCTCTGAGCTATCAGCCCAGAGCCCCACGCGGGGCTCGAACTCACATACCGCGAGATCGTGACCTGAGCCGAAGTCGGACGCTTAACCGACTGAGCCACCCAGGCGCCCCTGTTTGTTTTTTTTTTTTAAATTAAGACGCCAGTATAATTTATGGGATCTTTAAGAATTTTGTTGAGGGGCACCTGGGTGGCTCAGTTACTTGAGCGTCAGACTTTGGCTCAGGTCAGTATCTCATGGTTCCTGAGTTTGAACCCTGGGTTGGGCTCTCTGCTGTCAGCCAGGAGCATGCTTCAGATCCTCTGTCCTCCTCTCTTTCTGCCCCTCCCCTGCTTGTTCTCTCTCTCTCCCTCTCCCAATCTCTCTCTCTCTCTCTCTCTCTCTCCCTTCCTCCCTCCCCAAAATAAATAAAACATTTTAAAAAAGGAATTTTAGGGGCACCTGGGTGGCTCAGTCAGTTAAGCATCCAACTTCTGCTCAGGTCATGATCTTGTGGTTAGTGAGTTCGAGCCCTGCCTTGGGATCTGTGCTGACAGCTGGGAGCCTGGAGCCTGTTTTGGATTCTGTGTCTTCCTCTCTCTCTGCCCCTCCCTGGCTTATGCTCTGTCTTTCTCTCAAAAGTAAATAAACATTAAAAAATTAAATGAAAAATTAAAAACATTTTTGTTGAAATAAGAACTGAATAACAGAAGTTTTTGTGAGTTACCCCAGTTGTATATAGAATAGAATAGTAATTAAATAATATGCAAGTAATAGTAAAGAGATAAATTTTAGGCCTTTAGTTTTTTATGTTTAAAATTAGAAACAACACAGACTTTGAAGACTTGCACTTTAGTCACTCCTTTAAGGAAAAATCTGGCCCCAATTTTCAGAATTTCAAAAGTATACATGTTGGTTTATTACTTAAGATGATGCAGCTTAGACATCTATATAGCTTGTAGCTAAAATTTGTGGATATTTAAAATAATATAAACTTAGCTTCATATTTTTTTATTGGACCCAAGTAATTTCCTTTATAATACTAGTCAGTAAACTTCTAAAAATATTCTTATTTTAATGCACTTTATATGTTTTCTGGGTCTTTGTTGTTGTGGTTGCAGAATTAGTTTAATGGAAACATCTCCCCTTATAGAATTTCTAACAAAATAGTCTAGATGGATCACCAATAAAAGGCACGTTTGTTTGGAATTGTCCTTTATAACTATACTAACAAATCTTAAGAAAAAGAACTAATTTGGGATAGTATTATCTGATTTTTTTTCTGTGTCTTCCTTGATATAAAATTAAATTTAAATCTGATTTTTTCTGAGTGCAACAAATATACAATTTGAGGGTGTGGCCCAAAGGATTTTTTTTAAATGCCATTAAAGGGTCCTATAAGGTAGATTATATTTCCTTTTATAGAAAAGAGTTGTACACATTTGAAACATTAGTTTCTTATAGTGTTTTTAACTGTTGGACAAACAAGAATGAAAAATTCATTTGTTGTTAGAATTAAATATCTTTTGGCAGTGCCAGAAAGGGTTTCTAGATAAATCTTGGTTGTTCTATTTTAAAAAGGTGCTGAGGAGGAAGACTATATTGGTCGCAGATTTCACTTGCTGCTGCGTCAAACTTTCTCTTATAACTACAAAATAAACCCATTTCATAGCCAGCCAATTGCCTAAAAACTCTCATAGGGTATGCTCAACGCCTGGTTCTTGAGTTTTATTCTAACACCTCAAGTGACAAGGAGCTCACTCACTCTTACAAAGCAGATTAATAATTATAGACAATACTGAATATTAGAAGGCAGACTAATATTACAGACAGTTCTAAATAACACAAAGTAATTAAATCCTTTATTCAACAAGTGTTTATTGTTCCTTTTTTTGAATTGGCATCTGCTGTTCTCTACGTCCTCTACCTTTTGTTTTAATCCTGCCTTCTGAACTAATTCCTCTTCCACATGACAGCCGTTCAGTGATCTTATAGAAACAGTGAATAAGGTTAAAATGAACCCCAAAGCCCTTCTCATCCAAACTTCATTTGCTACATCCCTCACCAAGTAATGGTCCAGCATAAGTTTGAATATGCCTTGCGGTGGTGGAGGCAGTTATGTTCCACATGCAGTTCTGAATCCATTTAAAGTAGCTCTTAGGGGCACCTGGGTGGCTCAGTAGGTTAAGTGTCCAACTTTTGGTTTTGGCTAAGGTCATGATCTCACAGTTCCTGGGATGGAGCCCCACATCTGGCTCAGTGCTGACAACATGGAGCCTGCTTGGTACCCTCTCTCTCTGCTCATTTTTTTTTTCTCTCTCTCTCAAAATGAATAAACTTTAAAGTAGCTCTTATTAGGGACACCTGGGTGGCTCAGTTGGTTAAGCGTCCATCTTCAGCTCAGGTCATGATCTCAGATCAAGCCCTGCATCAGGCTCTCTAGCACAGAGCCACTTCAGATCCTGTGCTTCCCTCTTTCTCTGCCCCTTTCCCACTTGTAACACTTGGGAGCTTTCTCTCTCTCTCTCTCTCTCTCTCTCTCTCTCTCAAAAATAAACATTAAATAAATAAATAAATAAATAAATAAATAAATAAATAACGTGCTCTTATATCCCATCTCATCTTCCCCTGCTCCAGTCATCCATTCCTCATGTGAGAATTGTGTGCTTTCTTACTATTTTGGTTGTTCTCTGCATATGCTCCTGTCTCTCTTCTCCTTAAAGGGTAATGTCCAGAAATTAAACACATTAATGCAGCTGGACTAAATGGGAGATAGCCTCCCTTATTCTGTTTATGTTATAGCCCGGAATTAGACTGGCTTTAAACAACATTAGCTGTCATATCATATACTGATGCATACGTTTATTATCAACTTAAATTCTAAAGTGTTTTTTCTCACTGTAACCCTTAGCTCCTCAATTGTGTTTTTATGAGGTTTATTTGTTGGATCCAAATACTAGTCCTTACTTTTATTTCCACATTATTAGTACACTCTAATTCTGCCATCCAACAAATATTATATTTCTTCTTCTGTCCCATTTTCTGGAGATCTAAGACATAAGTGTAAAAACAGATATACATAGATAGAGAGAAATTATTCTCAGATCCAAAGTTGGAGAAGACTAATCTAATTCGCTGATACAGATGTTAAATGTTGAATGGATCAGGACTGAGAACATGAACTACATGACCAATTAAGCACTATTATGTAGGTAAATTGTTCAATTGGTTATAAATCCACTATTTTTATTGGCTTTCAGTTCAGGTTTCTCAATTTAGTATGTGAGGATAATGTAAGAGACCCAGACAAATCTCTTGCTGTAATCTGGTTATAGATGTGCATCCATCTATTAACAACTGTTTTTAAAAAGGAAATAAAGAAGGGGCACCTGGGTGGTTCAGTTGGTTAAGTGACTGACTCTTGATTTCAGCTCAGGTCATGATCTCATAGTTCCTGACTTCAAGCCCAGCTTCAGGTTCTGTGCTGTCAGTGTGGGGCCTGCTTGGGATTCTCTTTCCTCTCTCTCTGCCTCTCTGTCTCTCTCAAAAATAAATAAATAAATAAACATTTTAAAAAGGAAATAAAGAAAATATTTTTAATGTTTTTTAGTGTTTATTTATTTATGAGAGACAGAGACAGAGCACGAGTGGGGGAGGACAGAGAGAGGAAACACTGAATCCAAAGCAAGCTCCAGGCTCTGAGCTGTCCAGACCAAGCCCGACACGGGGCTCAAACCCACAAACTGCGAGATCATGACCTGAGTCGAAGTCGGATGCTTAACTGACTGAACCACCAGGCTCCCCTAAAGAAAATATTTTTAAACATCACCTTTTTGGCCTTTTTTTTTGCAAAATTTCTCCAACAATCTAGTCTTGACTTAACTCAATAAAATTTTACCAGTCTGTCTATATTTTGCAGAATTTATCTTCCTCCTTTTTTTCTTCTATTACTTCTATTTTTTTTCACAGTTCCTAAAAAAAATTATCTGAATGGTTTGATAATTATTGTGGCAAATGCTCAGTATTTTGAAAGTCATTTCTTCAAGCTCTATAGTCTAAGAAAGTCATTTCTTCAGATAGATTTAGATTCCCAAAGTTTTCACTTCTAGTCTCTTCACTTTTCTTGGTGTTTTATACTACCAACATGTATGCCAATTTTTAATTGATATATACATATATATATATTCAGTTTGATAGACAATTAGAAACTAAATAGGAATTGACTGCTATTGTTTTCTTGTATCAACTATTAACATTTTATTCTATATATTTTATATATATTTTTTTTCTGTATGATATATATATAACATTTACTCTCTCTCTCTCTCTCTCTGTGTGTATATATATATATATATATATATATATATATATATATTTCTGTTTGATAGAGAATTAGAAGCTAAATAGGAATTGACTGCTATTGCTTTCTTGTATCACCTATTAACATTTTATATATTTTATATATTTTTTTTCTGTTTGATGTATATATAACATTTACTCTCTCCCTCTCTCTCTCTCTCTCTCTCTCTCTCTCCATATATATATATATATATATATATATATATATATATATATATATGTTTTCTGTTTGATAGAGAATTAGAAGCTAAATAGGAATTGACTGCTATTGCTTTCTTGTATCAACTATTAACATTTTACTCTCGGTTGACCAAAGTGGGGGAAAAAAGGTCTATTCTTTTATTATTCTTCTTTTGATTCTAACAAAAAATCCTCTTCTTGCCCTTAGTATTTTTTCCCCCAAACTCAGCGGGACCTTAGTGCTCCTGACACAAATTTAAATGCTCCATGCCACTTTCCTGTATTAATCCTTTTACTTCTACTTCTTTTTTCATTTCTTTCCTTACATTTAATTATGTTCCTCATAACAAAGGAAATCATACAAAGGATAGGAGACTGGAAGGGAAATTAAGGGCCTGATAATTCACAAATTGGATAATGATGCCTTGGAAAAGCTGATTCCGGTAGTTCCTTTGAAAATATTTTGTTTCTTAGTCACTTTTTTTGTGCCATTTTCTAAACATTAAACAATTTCCCCATTTTATAAGTCAAGAAATATGGATAATTGTAGTATTAATGTGCTATGAGGCTTCATCCCAGTCCTGGAAAATGATAAATTATTCTTCCTCACTTTTGCGTTCCATAATTACTAATATCCCTTATCACATAAGAAGAAGGGCTGACGGTGCCTTCTGTGTAAATAAGTAATTTAATTTTAATAATGATATGATAGGCATACATCTTGTAATTTTTTTAGCCACATATGGGAATCATAAAAGTTGTAGCTGATGAAGTGGCGGAACTGGTTACTTATCTGAGTAAACCAGATGCCCCCTGATTTTTAAAACATAAACTTTGTTCCTTGTGGGTGCTGACATTGGAGACCCATTGAGGGAAAAAAACAAGGCCTATGAAATATGGGTGTATTTTGGAGTCTGGGCTGTTGCTTTCAGATCTTCTAAGACATCAGAGAAATATTTTTCCTTGGTCTTACTTATGTGTGATATCATCACTTCATGTGCTCAAAAACAGAACCCAGTTCTTTCTTCTTTTTTCTTTACTGCCAAATAAGGCAAGCATTTCATTTAGTGTTTATTACGTTAAAAGACCATGTTACACTTTGAATTAGGTCTTGTAATCATAGGAAGAAAAATGTTGCTTCTGTTCTATATGCCAAATTTCTTTGACAACTGGAATATTAAGTACATTTAAATAATGAGAGGATTGACACTATCAGAAATTTCAGCTACAGCTTATTTTGAGCCCTCATTTTCAGTAACTTTCTGAGACAAGTTAGTCTTTACTCTTAACATTTGGGCTGACTTATTATTATTGAAATATTTGAAATTAAGAGATCTAAAAAGAAATTTGAGGTAAAAAAGGAGTTTGAATATGGTCAGTGTAGATGTTTCAAGTTAATTATATATGCAAATAAATACTACTTTATAAAATTAAATGATAAGCATTATAGTATGTTGCAACTTCCTATCAAAAGTGTACTGCCTTCCATTAAATAACAATATCATCAACCACAACCAGGAAATTAAAACCAAAAAGTAGAAAGTTTGTATTATGATTTCCAAGATCCATATCATTATAAAGTTTAGATTTAATTTCACAGAAGTCAGGAAATTCTATTCCGAGATTCCCAAAGACCCATAACTCTTAACATGGATTACGACCGCTTCTTTCATTAGGAGCTCAAATCATGGGACTCCTCCCAGATGGATCCATCACTGTGGGATGCAGTACTTTCTTTTCAACAAGGAATCACACCTTGTTCTGTTCTTCCTCATAGAGGTCGTGAATAGCAATCACCTTTGGAAGGTTTTTTTTTTTTAATTTTTTTTTTTTTAACGTTTATTTATTTTTGAGACAGAGAGAGACACAGCATGAACGGGGAAGGGGCAGAGAGAGAGGGAAACACAGAATCGGAAGCAGGCTCCAGGCTCCGAGCCATCAGCCCAGAGCCCGACGTGGGGCTCGAACCCACAGACCGCGAGATCGTGACCTGAGCCGAAGTCGGACGCTTAACCGACTGAGCCACCCAGGTGCCCCTGGAAGGTTTTATGATAAAGAACAGTGCTCTGAATTACAACATGTGATGGAGGCACTGAGAACTTGTAACTCTTTCTTTAAATGCTAATACAACAAGATAAAGTTCCTTGAATGGACTAACTGTATTATCTCTTTTCTGAAGGAAAGCTTTTCGACATTTGTCTTGTTTCCAGTTCAACATTCAAAAGCACTAGATCGGAGACCTTTGACTGGTGGTCTATGGGCCCAATCCTCCCTTCCAAATGTATTTTTGTTTGGACTATAATTTTTGTTTTAAGTGAATTTGAATTGGTTATGAACATTTAGTATCTGAAACATTCTTTCAAAAAAATCCTTGGATTTCTTGCTTCCCTTGAAGCACGTGAAGATGTAACAGCCCTGGCTGCTTTCCCCTAAGGCAAAATAAGTGGTGTCCTCATTGTTTCCTTTTAGCCCTGACTTGGCTCCTGTGCAGCCAAGTCTGCCCGCTTCCTTTTGTGATAAACTCGTTATTTTATCTATATTATTGGCCCAGTGCTTATAGTCATTTGAGTTTAGTCCATATGCACAAGGGACATCAAATATAAAGATAACTATAGGGCATTCAAACATGTTCTAAATTGCAATCAATATTTTAGCCCAGTATGGGAACCTGCAAATTTCAGGAATGCTTTCAAGCCACAGACTAATTTGATGTAATTGAATAGCCCTTTGGGAAAACACTAAAAATGTAGGATGCAGACCAAAGAGGGACATTAGAGAACAGGACCAATTATAAAGTATCTAGAGTAGGATTAGTGGAGAAAGATATCTAGAGTAGTACTACTCCAAGTAACATTACTCTCTGGTGAATTTGCACAAGTACTCTATTGTCTTTTTTGGTACTAAGGTCATTTTGAAGAGCTCCATTATCTCAGAGGGCTATCAGACATTTGCTATGGGCTCAAATTTATTTATGGAAGATGGTGACCTTCAGAGGTAGAGTAGAAAATACAAGGGTAACTCTCCACCCATATAGCTGAGCCCCATGGGACTCTCACCAGCTTTCACAGGCTGGCTTCCAGACATCTACCTCTTTCTTGGGAAGAAGAGAGGCTACCATCCAAGGAGCATACCAAAGGAATTTTAGAGTCAACTCAATCTAATATCATACAAAGGAAGTTTAGCAAATACTATTAACCCAGACACTAGAGTTTTTAGGGAACAACAGGGCACTTTTGATTTTTCTCCCAGAATGAAGAATGCAAAAAACTTGAATTTTTCTCACAGGCTACTGGACAAATAGTTATTTTCCCTTCAGTATAAGGTACCCTGTCAGCTATTGAATCCTCTGTTGTCTTGGTACTGTCCTTTCCTGATGCATACTGTGCCTCCTTGCCCTGATTTCGGCCTTTCAGAAAATGAATAGAGTATATTCAAGTTGAGTTGAGCCCTTGACCTGCCAACTTCAACTACAAAGCACCCTTGGTTTTATAGAAGCATAGATGCAAAATAATATTGTATTGCACATCATCATGATGCTGTGCCGTCCTAGAGGGAAGTGTCCTTGAGAATTAAAAGATTAATAGTTTGGGCTCCATAATTCAGAATTTGTATTTCAAATGCAAATTGTATGAAATTCAGATGGGGTGGAATTTAAGCTTGCTTTTGCATTATTATTATTTTTTTTAATGTTTATTTATTTATTTTCAACGTTTTTTATTTATTTTTGGGACAGAGAGAGACAGAGCATGAACGGGGGAGGGGCAGAGAGAGAGGGAGACACAGAATCGGAAACAGGCTCCAGGCTCCGAGCCATCAGCCCAGAGCCTGACGCGGGGCTCGAACTCACGGACCGCGAGATCGTGACCTGGCTGAAGTCGGACGCTTAACCAACTGCGCCACCCAGGCGCCCCTTAATGTTTATTTTTGAGAGAGAAAGAGACAGAGTGTGAGTGGGGGAGGGGCAAAGGGAAAGGAAAACAGAGTCTGAAGCAGACTTCAGGCTCTGAGCAAGCTGTCAGCACAGAGCCTGATGCGGGGCTCGAACTCACAAACTACAAGATCATGACCTGAGCCGAAGTCAGACGCTTAACCAACTGAGCCACCCAGGCTCCCCCAGTATTATATTTTTCAAGTGGAAGTTTTAAGCAAATCATTGTGCAGTGTTTGGTAATCAAATGATGTTCTAAACAAGACCTCTGGAAGGGTTTTTTTGTTTTGTTTTGTTTTGTTTTTAATTTCCTGAACAAAAAATTTTCACAGGTCCATTTTTTCTTACAATTACTTGCAAAAAATGTGCTAATTATAATGTACTTATTTATTCATTACAATTGATTAAAATATATATGCTAGATAACAATTGATATGGATAGTTCTGATTAATATATAAATTGAAATCATAAAAGTAAATTTATCTTTAATTTCTATAAACTGGTTTAAATTATAATATATAATTTAGATTGCCACATGTTTAGACAGGGCATTTGCCAGACAAGCCTATATTAACAAATTTTATTGTTCAAAACTAAATTCATTGCCTTAACTTCAAATCTTACTACTCTTGCTATAACCTTTAATTCTGTTGAAGGGATCTTTGTCATCAACTTTGAAACAAGCTCACAATCCTTCTTTGAAATTCTCAGAGCCAAATGTGTTTCAGGATTTAGTTTTTAGGCATTATAAAGTTAATATTACTCATACATCACATATTGTTTGACACTCTTAGAGAGGCCTGAGGCACCCTGTAATCAAACCATCAATTTCTTCAGCAAAACACATGCATGTTCACACTAAGAAGAAATATTAGTGATCATAGTAACCTCACATCTGTTCAAATAAGGTTTTGATACCAGAGGAGTTTGCTGCAAACTTAGAAACCCTCTAGTTAAACTTATAAAGAAATGTTATTTTCAGGGACTTTGGATTTTGAAATTGCAGATAAATCATCACGAACTATATTTTGATTTTTAACCTTTTCTTCATAGTTTTGCCAGGATTGTCTTCCTCAAACCTGCATATGCCATGGCACTTTCATTATGTAAAAATTTTGTGGCTTTCCGCTACTTCCCCCTTTGAGCTTCTTGGAAGACCTTGCACATCTATACTCTGTCAACCATTCCAGCTCTTCCCTAAAAAAGTATGTGCTTGGGGCGCCTGGGTGGCGCAGTCGGTTAAGCGTCCGACTTCAGCCAGGTCACGATCTCGCGGTCCGTGAGTTCGAGCCCCGCGTCAGGCTCTGGGCCGATGGCTCGGAGCCTGGAGCCTGTTTCCGATTCTGTGTCTTCCTCTCTCTCTGCCCCTCCCCCGTTCATGCTCTGTCTCTCTCTGTCCCAAAAATAAATTAAAAAATGTTAAAAAAAAAAAAAAAAAAAAAAAAAGTATGTGCTTCGCCCCAACCAAACTCAACTTATTTCCCACCTCTTTGCTCACTGGATGTCAGACTGAAATACCTTCTTCCCTAAGCCCAAGTCCATACCCCACCTCAAATACCATTGTCCTATCCATCCTTCCTCCCCTGGCTCAGATCCCATCTTTTAGGAGCCTTACTCCATTTCCCAACCACAATGTGCTTAAATAGCCTACTGCCTGCCCCTCTAATTACAGCACTAATTTAGCATATTTTCCACTTAAATTGGTATTCTTATGATAGATTTAAACCCCATTCTTCACTAGATTTAAACCCCCACAGCTTTTCTCACTGTAATTGGCATGTAGAATGTACTTAAGAGACATTTATTATAGGAAGGAATGGATATTTAGTTAATCTCTCTCTCATTCTCATCAATCTGACCTCCCACAGGAATCCTATACCCGATAGCCATTACCATTGCTTTTATCTTAACCTTGCCCAAAAGGAGAATGGTGCCTACATCTCAAGGGAGTACCTAAAATAGGACCCAATCTTTGTATTCCAAGTGTAGATTCAGTATTTCTTTGGTAAAGGAAAATATATTTTTCTCCTTGGTTTTAGTATTCACCTTGATGATACTATCAGGAAGCGAAGGTATCAGTGCCCTTTGAGAGTAGCCAGGCACCACGGGTCTGTATGCCCCCACATTCTGCAGGTCTCAACTTAAATACCACTTTTTGGGGGCAGTCCTGCCTGACTAGCTGACCTTGTTAGGTCATTTTCTTTGTACTCTCATAGTTTTTGTTTTGTTAACAGTCATCCTATTCACTTTTGGGGTGTGATTTTCAATGCAAAAACTCAAGTGAGTAAAAAATATGACTTCATTTTCCATAACAGTTTGATTTCTGAATCTGATGTGATTTCTGAAACTGAATCCTCCATTCTTCTCAGCTGACAAAAAACAAAACATCACTTTTCTTGGGATGTCCACACTTTCCTCCCCCTTTTGGACTGATTCACACTTCTGAGGTCTTATAGTATCAAAAGATTTGGAGTGGAAATTGAGAGGTACCTGGTCTTTGGCCATCAGTTCAAGTTTGCTGCTGAGAGGCAGCGTGGCTTGACTGACCTCCATGGCCCTTCACATGTAGTGTGTTGTTGCTGCATCTGTAGGGCATGGGAAAATTTCTGCTACTTCTGTGCCATGGTTAATGCAAGGGAATGTTTTGCAAGGTTGCACATGGTCTCTTGCATCTAGACATGTCATGTGGCTTTTTTGTTTGAGGTATTGTTGTTTTCTGAAACTGCTGCTGGGAAGCAGGGCTTAGGCTCTCCCTCTGCTCTTGGGGACCACAGACCTATTTCCTCTCTTCCAGTTTGGGGTAGTGTCTTCCTAGATATTTTCAGTTTCTAGAAATGTTGGTAGACAAGTTTTGTTTTCCACCCTGCCTCCTTATACCTCTTCTGAGGCAATAGCAGATGGCCAACTAAGAACCTGACTGAGGGACAAAGGAATTGGAAAAAATATGAGAAAAAGAATATATATATATATATATGATCTCCCAGCCACATTTGTAATTGCATATTTAACATCTGCCTTTCTTGGTTATATTCTAAGTTCCCTGAAGCCTGGGATACGGCTTTCTAATCTCAATGTCCAAATATTGCCTTGTTTCTAGTAGGATCTTATTAAATTCTCCTTGATAAACAAATGAATAAATGGGAATGAAATTCAGAGACTATGAAGGATGTATGGAAAGTATAATGGCTAAGAGCATAGATGATGGCCAGGGTGTGAGTCTTGGCTCTTCTACTTACAGTAAAGTGGGCAAAACCTCTTCATGCCTCAAATTCCTCATCTGTCAAATAGTTGTCATGGGAATTAAAACAGCTAACATTTATAAAGCTCTTACAATAATACCTAGCACATAGTACATATCATGTGAATGGTGACCACTGTCATCATTACCATTGTCATCATTATTTATTATCTTTATTATGAAGAAACCCTAAAACAGGACTGTTCTCTTGATGTTCTCTGAAAGAGAATAGCTCCAATTCAATGATAGCACAGGTTATATAAATAAAACTGACACAATTTTACTTTGTTTTCTCCCAGACCCTGAAGCTGTTTACCACCCCACTCCCCCCCGCCCCCGTCCTGTGTCTCTGCTTCTCTGATTGCCTCAGGGTAGGGCAAAGCTTCTTCAGGAATCTTACCTTTATTCATGGGGTCTCATCTTCTGTGGCTCTTTCTTAGCCATATATCTTTAGGAAACATTGCAACACCCCCCTGGAATCCTTATTAGATTGTACGTAACAAATGGAGCCTTTTTCAGTACGTGTGGTGTAGGAGGTTTTTCATATACTTTACACTTGCCAGTGTTGGAGGGTTATCTGCCATCTTTCTGCTTATTCACAGATCTTTTACAGTACAGTTTACTTAGCATTTTAGTGACAGTAGTATTTAATGACATTTGCCAATGTAGGGACTGTATTGTTCTCTTTCTCTTCTAAATAACTTTCAAATTCACATGTATCATTTACATATAAAAAGATAATTTTTGGAGTGACTAGGGTTAACACAATAGGATGGAACTTAGCATATCTATTAAAAAGAAAAATTAACTTCTTGACTCAACATCATATTCAGCCCAGAAAGCTAGTTCTTCCCCATAATTAATATTTCTATAAGCCAATCCTTTTCAACCCGTTAGAAATTCTGATTTTCTCAGGCTCATGGCATTTGGCTATTCAAAGGATTCCATTGCTATTTAGCTTCATGTAGTTAATTTTTCTATTAAGACAGATGTTACCATCTACTGCAGAATGAAATGATTTAGCAGCAAATTCCTTTCTCCTAATTTCTTTTCTTTGCCTATTTTGTTTTCTAACAGTTCCTGCTGTTAAACTCAAGTTATTCTTTTACCTAAATATTTCTGCATCCTATACAATGTTTTCCCATCTGGCCTTTCTTAGCTAGAAATCATTTTATCAATGTCTCAGAATATTCATCTTTATTTATGCTGCACACATACCTACTGTAATGGTTGTGTTGTTATGCATGATATATTGGGGGCTAACAGAATCATGATACTATTTACATTATGGAGAAACTCAGGAATTTTCATTTCTTAGCATAACACATATTTTTTCTTCCAATATGATTTGCTATTGGGGGTCCACCTTTATAATTAAAATAATAGTTTAATTTTTTCTCTGTACCTCTACAATCTCAGTTATACTCCCCTGTGCATATCAGTGAGCATCCACTGTCAGTGGCATTGCCCATTGTTAGTTTCTAGATTACCTCTACGTGCAACAGTGAGCGGAGGAATTCAGTTCATGTGCATTTATACAACACAATGAATGATGCAGTTTTCAGTAATGAGTCATTCTGAGTCATTTGCCTGTGTAGAAATTTGTGAGGTGAGTTAGTGTTTCTCCTACTTTTACAACCACATTTTATTATTTCTCTTTGTGGTTGCCTCTTCCTCTGCTCATCCCTAAAATCGAAGTCTTTCCAAGAGCTGTTTTCTAGGTCTGTTCTCTCTCCAACCTCTCTACATGACTTCAGGCAGCCCTATGACTTGTCATTCTCACTTCTCTCCTGACGATTTTATATGCATATCTAGCTGCCATGCCTTGGCTGTTCTTAGATGCCTCAAATTCAACAAGTCCCTAACTGAATTCACCATCCATGAACACCTACCTGCCCCAGAAAACCCATTCATTACTAGTGTTTCCTCTATCATCCTCCAGCGTTCAGGCTAGACATGTAGGACCACTCACTGCTCCTCCTTCTCCCTTATGTTCTCAGCCAAGCTGCAAGTGCTGCGTATTCCACCTCCTTAATATCACTTGAAACTATGGATTTGTCCCTTCTCTAGCCCTAGGGTATAGTCTCTCAACTAGACTATTATAACATTTTCCTAAATGTTATCTCTGTCTTTAGTTCTCTTGCTCTACCAACCCTCTTCCCCTCATTCGTGTGGCTTGGGAAGTTTCCCAGAGATCCTCAAACCTACCATCAGGCACACTTTTATTTACTCTGTGGCCCCTCTCCTTCCCCACCAAAATGGTCATCCCTCCATATGATTACTGCTTGCTTATTTTTTCCTGTTTCCCCACTAGATGTTGACCCCTATAAGCCTGGGGTCATGCTCACAATTCGATTCCCATGCCTAGGCAGTGAATGCTGCATGGAAGACAGTCAATAAATACTTCTTAAATATTGGTGGTGTTAGTCAACTTCTAATATTCCAACTATAAAAGTAGAAAGAAATTAAAGACATATAAATCGCATGATGAGAAAGTCTGGAATTAAAAATCCTGGATTAAATTCTTGGCTCTATAGTTGCCTTATTGAATACTTTTGACCAAACACAGTTTTCTCACTATAATGTAATCATATGACACCATTACTGAGTATACAATACACAATAGCATCTTGAATTATGTCTCTGTAAGTAGTTAGAAGCATCTCTTATGTAATATGTATTTGTTCAACATTTCTTTGGGGTAGGCTTGCCTCTTTGCTTCTAGAAGGTAATGAAGTGATATAGACTTTCTCCTAACATGGTGTCAAAACACTGGTCCAAGATAGTAACCTACTTCACAGGATGTCACAGGATTTGTGAAGTTGCTTGAGTATGCTCTCAAGAGGAAAATGGGTTGAATATTTTACACTCTTATACATCCAATTTCTTAAAAATTCAAAATATTTGGGAGTGAAAATTGTACACATTATTTTAACATTTTAGCTTATTCCCGGACTCTTTCTCCATGTTTTTCTGGAGAGACAGTTTTTTCCCACACCTACTTGAACCATCTGTGTACCAGGCAAGTTTTCCAAGATGTAAAACCAAGTGAAATATGTCCATTCCATTTATTTAGAAAGGACTATGACTAATGAAATCATGGAAAAAAATGGCGTAATGAAAAAGTGCACTCTGTGTGAATGGCCAGGGAGGACTAACTCTTATGGCCACGTAAAGCCATGACTTACAGATAAGTATTCACCACCAGTACTTTCCAAACTTATCCACCAAAGACCTCCTGTGGGAAGAAGAGGGTTAGTTCAGTATTACCTGTAATGTAGAGGTATCCCCTGTGAGATGAGGTTCTCCACCATGATCAAATGGTAAAAGTTTTAAAAATTTGTGCAAATTTTGCACTCTACCTCATAATATGACATTGCTTTACATAAAAATATTTAAAATAATTTAACATTTATCAAACTTGACTCTTAAGGAAGATGTGCCATATTTATTATTGCCTTTACATAACCCCTATCCACTGCCTCCACCCCACCCCACCCCCGACACTGGCATGTACCCTTCAAGCATTACCACAGTTTTGAAGAGCACCAGGTCCTAGGAAATTGCAGCCTAAGCCATGGGATTTTTGTTAGAATTTAAGAGAATTCTTCCACATGTCCCTTTCTACTTTGTTACGTATAAACTTCTGAAATCCTTTTGCCTAGCTCATTAATAAAATCTTTACAATGTAGCTCTAAGCACCTAATCGGTAGCATTTTCTACAGTTAAGATGATTGAGGAATATAAAATCAGCTTCCTCAAATAGAGATTTTTCTGTTTAGTGAAAATGATCTGAGATGAGAATTACCTATCCACTTCCCTCTTTAGATCTCGCTAACACTGGAAACCAAAGTAAGAAGTTATGAAGCTAATGCTTTTTGTGAGCATTTAGAAAATATGATCAAACAGCAAGCTGCTCATGCTCAGATATGAGTACAAGAAGTGACTTATTTATACATTCAAATTTCAAAACTTTTGTAAGTCCTACCATGTGTGCTGTTAAAGGCTTTTAATTTTAAATTATTTTTGTTAGATAATCCTGTTCAAAGTGACATTATGATTTATCGCCACTAGTCAAGATTCTGATCCCTCATACACTTCTTGTTTGTATCTGTTTTTGTTCTTTGTTACATAAAGACGAAGTTTATATATAAAATTCTGACTGTGTAATATAGGGCTAATGAGTCACAGATGGAAAGATGCTGGCACATTACCATCTAATAACATTTTAAACTCATATTCCATAGTAAAACAAAAGCAAATTGTACACATCTGTTTTCCAACTTGTAGCATTTCTGAATTTGGGTAGCATCTATGTTTCAAGGGCTTTTACTTAGGGAGAAGAAAAAAGAGGATACAGGTCACCTCAAAATTACCCAGACACTTAATAACCTTATCAGAAAAGATTTGCTAAAACAGATAAGATGTCCTCTGCTTTTGCTTCCTGAGAAGTCCCAGCTCCAAAGAATGAAAGTCAAAGTCATTAGGGCTGAAGAGATGTCTTCATGCTGCAAACATAATTTTATTGGTTCTTTTAAAAAAAGAAAAGTATATCCCAAGTAAGGGGGAAATAAGGCAGAGGACTATGCCAAGACTAACAAAATTTCAAAAACTAGAAATTTACGGGCTTTTACTAAAGATATCCTCATAATAGATTTGGGCAGAAGAGGGGAAGGGCAGTGAGGAAGAAGGAGCGTCTGGGAAGCCTACAGACACTTGAGTCCATGTAAGCTGTGGTTGCTGTTTATTTTATTTGTATGGTAAACATGTTCTGTGTGGAGAAAAAAATGGAATAAAAGGCTGCAATATCTCATGTCAGAAAAGATACAGAACACAGGCCAAAGTTCTCTCTCAGACCTACCCAATTGATAGCACCTATGAAGACAGGTTAGTACAAGTTAGTGAAGTACAAGTCTCTAAAATATCTCTCCCCTGTTCTCCTTGGTTAAGGAATTCAAAACCACTTTTCTGCTTCAAGGGGTTGTGTGAACTGTCAAGTTCTTTTGGAAAAGTTACATGACAGAAGTGATTACTGCAGAGTGTGACCATAAATCCCTCTGACATGAAATACACATGTTATAGGAGACAGATTTCTACCCACCATCTCTGCAGGAATTCCTGAAACAGGAAAGATCTGAGAATCATCATATGATTGGAGAGAGAAATTTTGATATGTGGGTGGTAAGACTATCTTTTGTGAGGCAAACTGCATTTATTCTGAGAAATATTTCTGATCAGACTGCAAAATTCTGTTCAGTATTGTCCAAAAAAAAAAAAAAAAAAAAGAATTAATAGAATTTATACATGTATGTCCTGAGTTGTAAACAGAATATCCATGGAGGGAAATTACGGTGTTGCTTTCATAACAGTGTCTGCAGTTATCTCTATATTGTGCTAACATTTTGTATGTAAGATTCTAGAAGTGCTAACAGTATATACACGGATCCCAGTGTAACTGCCACAAGAGAAGTTACAATGAGTTCTCAATCTGGCCTTTCCATCTAAGGAATGTGTTGCCTGGGGGCCTTGTATGTCTGATTTCCTTTACAGTGTGTCAAACAAGACAAGACTTAGAGCTGGGACAGGGTGGCATTAGATACACGCTTGTTTTGTTTGTCCATCAGTAGAATGTCTGTGTGACGTTTTGTGTCGTGTTGTTTTGGTGCTGTCCCACGTCCATAGGGTCTGCCAGGCTTCCCCACAGTTGCTGCTCTGCACAGTAATCAGATCCTCACCGTCAAGGTTTGTGGTTGGCACCCATGCTGCTCAGTCAGAGCCCGCAATCA
Source organism: Neofelis nebulosa (assembly GCF_028018385.1). Taxonomy (NCBI): domain Eukaryota; kingdom Metazoa; phylum Chordata; class Mammalia; order Carnivora; family Felidae; genus Neofelis; species Neofelis nebulosa. Next base: position 115,680,563 of record NC_080784.1, read on the forward strand.
GCATAAGAGTGAGCGAGAACAGCTAAATTGGCTTGCCAAGTCCACTTGCTCTTTTCACCATATGCATTGAGTTATTGGATCCTTGGGACCTCGCCTACATCAACGAGGTCAAATATCTATTGAGGAGAATCTTGAACAGAAAAGAGAGAAGGATATTGAAGTTGAGCAAGGGTAATGAAGAGAGGCAGACGTGGCTATCTAGGACTGAGCCACACCTTGATGGTTTAATTTGCACACATGCCAACACTCTGTGATGTTTTTCGGTCAGTTAAATGATCCTAAGTATTATGGACTTAGGGCACTTATAAAATGGCAGTCGCGTTCCTGCCACGTTATGCTGGTTGACAAGTCTGACGGAATTTGAACTGGTGCTTGGTCTCTAGACTCTCTGCTCAGAGGGCAGGATGTGGGTGATGGGAGCTTTCCTGCTTCTTTAACATACTACATGAAAGAGGCCTAACAGCCACAGTGGAATGATGGGATCCAAAAGATTCCTCCCTCACTAAAAACCTGTTCTTGCCATCCTATCTTAGGGTTATATTTCCTTCAAGAAGAGCCAGATAGTCTGATGTCAGACACAAGCACCAGTTCCGTTTTGTTTAATGGTCATTACAAGCCTAATGTGAATATCTTTATTTCTTTCTTGGGGCCTTCTGATGTCTATTCTCCAACTCTCTCACCTCTGAACTTCAACCTTTGACCTCACCTGACTGATCAGATGGTGTTTCCTAAAATCAATCATGGGTTTCTCTCTGCTGATCAGCAGCTCATTAAACGCCGCCTCATTAAGGTAGTGCTTATTCTTGCTCAAGTCTGATTTCTTCTTTACATTCAGTGATTACTCCATTTACTGTTGCTTTACCATTCATCTCTCATGGGTGGGGGTGGGGTGGGGGTATTTATTTGGAAATATCCTAGAACAAAATTATGTCTCGTGAGCTGCATTTGTTTGAAATGTATATGAAAGTACCAAAGTAAAAAGGTATAGAATGCCTAACTTTTTCTTAATTAAAAAAAAAAAAGCTTAAGTTATATCCAGTAATAGATCCAGTTTCCAAGCTCTCTGGCTTTGGTAATTTATAAATTATTATACAGTTTGACAAGAGCCTGTATGTTTAACTTTGTAGGTTATGAAAGAGTAAACACATTTGTCCAGCTACAAATGCAGTCATTTTATTAAACAAGGTGAATATAACTGATGCAGCATTGTCACGAATTAAGTTATGCAGAACTTTTCTAACAGCTCTGAATATCATGATAACATACACACTATTTCCAAGAGCTGTGAGTGCTGGTTCCTGAGCTGCTTTGATTTTAATAGCATCTACTCAGCTCACCCAGCATGAATATTTATTTGCTCCCTGCTGGCAGGCAAATTGCCTACAGGCTTCATGTTTCTGATTGTTCTGGTTCTTTTCATAGTGTAAATGTGGATTAGATAATACAAATTTAAAGTGTTGAAAAGAAGACCTGGATCTTTATCTTTCATGGTCACTGTTGGTCTCTTCGCTTCTCCATTGTAGGGTGACCAAGGGCAGGCTGGGCCTCCAGGACCTCCAGGCCCTCCCGGCCCAAGAGGGCCTCCTGGGGACACAGGGAAAGATGGCCCTCGTGGAATGCCAGGAGTGCCTGTGAGTTGCATTTTGGATCCATTCGTTTTAAGGGTCAGCACTGGGATGGAATGGGAAAAAGGAGGGGCCATGGGAGTAGGGGGTTGCAGGAAGTGGCGTGATAGGAAAGTCCCCAAGCAGAGAGGGTGCTGCCAGCAGGATTCTTCTTTACCACTCAATCCACGGGGAACCCACATGAACCACAGAGAGACCTGGAGATGGAAACTAAACTGGCTTTCAGGTAAGCCTCAAGAAGTCCATGATTCCTGGTCTCACTTGTGTCCTGACTACCTTAGAACACATGAATGTCTTTGGCTTACATGGGAGAATAGCTTGAAAATATAGGTGAGAGATTGGGAATTCTCCAAAGGATCAGTGATAGAGAAAATAAAGTCCCATATGATTTATGGAAGGCAAGGGAGGTAAATCTTTTTAATGTTTACTGCCTTGTAAATCATTGACCAAAAAAAAAAAAAAAAAAAAAAAAAAAAAAAAAAAAAAGAAAGGAAGAAAGAAAAGAAAAAATGTTAATAAAACAGTAATATTAATGGTTAAAACATCAATAGGCATGTTTGAATATCATTTGTCCTTATTAATAGAAATGATTTAAAAACAATCTCAATACTTAGATCTAAGTACTTAGTTACTAAGATTGATTAAGTGTCAATAATACAGTAGTATAGGACACTACATAAATGGTTTGATTCAGTAGAGATAACCCAATAGTTTAAAGAAATATATGGCAAGGTTAAACATTTTTACATTTATATTATGGCTTTAGGACTTGAATTTCAAATTTATTGCTGAACTAATTAATCTATTTATCTATTGCTTTGACTTAAATTATTTTCCTGAGTGTTTTCATAGTACAAATTATGAAAACATTTATCCACAACGTAGAAAGTTTTTAAAACTGAAGACAACCAAAAAGAAAAAAAATCAGCCATAGCAATATTAATTGTTTTGGTGTATTTCATTTTTATATTCATATGTTTATGTATTTTTTTAATAAGTGGTTCTCTTTGTAAGAATATAGAGTACTTTATGACTTTTCTGAGACAGCTTTCTTGAAAGCCCTGTTTCCCTTTCTGAACATGGCTGTAAATTTGTCATATGAAATGTAAGATTGACTCCCAACCTATTATTTCCTGGTCTTTAGGACGGCTTTCACTGAACCATCAAAGGTAGTGATTCCATCCTGAAATTGTCTTCACAGTTCTCACCTTTTTTTGGAATGATATCCCAAAAGATAGAGAAAGCACACCTCTAGGGATAGTTAAAGCTCCCCAAAGAATTGCTGGTTGCTGAAAAAGATACCTTGAGTGTTTCTTCCACTAAGAAGAGTAGTTGAAATCATTTTGATGGTACAAAATTAGATCATTGGATCTTGTATATTCCTCAAGGTATAGATTACTTTTAAGAAATAAGATAAAGGTAAGGTATGACAAACTGTAAATCATTGAAAAACTATGTCATCCTTTAAATGAACATAATTCATTCATCTGAGTAAGAAATAAGAGCTTTTTACACAAAGGTATGAGCAAGTTTTTTAATTCCACAAAGGTAAATTGAACTGGATGTATAGTCTCAGAGTTAATTTTTATATACGATGATAACCACTAGAAAAAGGTTTTACGAAAACCAACTGAAAGTACTCATTTTTAAAGTCCAACCACTTTTATATATATTGGATATGACAAGACTGGTTTTCCCAAAAAATATCTGTTGCCAATGATATCAATATAATAATATGACAATAAAACATAATAAGGAATTTGGTAGGAATCTGAGTATTAGAAAACTATGATAGTGGTATGATATAGCACAAATTATATGTATTTTAACATATGCTATTAATTTTAATAAAACATATCACTTCAGCCATCATTAATCCAGGAAAACAAATTCAAAATCAATCTCTGCACATTTTATTATTTAATGTCTGTACTAAGAGCAATTATCTCTCTATCCTATATATGGAAGTTCTGAGTTCTCATAAAGAGGCCAGATCATCATCTTTATGTCATCATGAACAGAACATAATAAATGTTACTGGAATTACAATTAAATATTTTTCTAGGACCCTTTATTGACTTACAGTATAACCATTCCTACTAGTTTTATTTAGAATACGTTATTGGCATAATTCTTAAATCTCTGCTGTAATCTAGACTCACTTTATTAAATCCTAAAATGTTTATAAAATGAATTTGAAGGAAGAACACTGGCTTTCTTTTCATTGCATTGTGTTTGCATTCCTCTATGTAGCCTGCAAAGTATATTTGACATTCATGCGTCGCTGTGGGTATTGTGAAAAAGAAAAAGAAAGAAACGATTAAAATGGCTTTTTAATGTTTATAGGATTAATAAATATTATCACTATTCTTTTTTAAGGGTGAATCAGGGAAACCAGGAGAACAAGGCTTGATGGCAAGTATCTTAATTTATTTTTCTATACTAAAAATAATGGAAGTCCAAATTATTCAAAAGTGTGGTCAAGATTATATGTAACAAATGTTATCATCATATGACCTATAAGGAAAAGAGTGAAAATTAGTAAAAATGGAAAAAAGAATGTGGCCTGTCTTTTGTGAAGATCACAAAGCAGCACATCCACAGAACTGACCGAGAGGAAAAAGTAGGAGATTCCAGGTGGGAGGAATGACAGCAAGGAAGGTCAAAGGACAGAATATGCTTTGTTCAGCCGCTATAAAGGAAGATTAAGTCCAGGGATATGCCTATTAGCTTAAATAGGAATGAATTTTCAAAGGGTTCAGGTGTTGCTAATCATGAATTAGTATAGTGAAACTTCCACAGGGATTCAAGGAGTTTTTGTTGTTGAAGGGCTCCACCCAGAGAGAGAAACAGTTGTGCCTTCTTGATCCCTGTCATTAAAAAAGATTATGAAATGATTCCACATGGACTTACCCGGAGACATGCAGGTCCCGTTCCTCATGATTTGTTTAGCCTTTGCCAGGGAAAGAGTAATTGGAGCAGCTTGCTGAGCCTTGAAGAGTAGAATTCCTTCAACCTACCTTTCCCTGTCTCTTCCCTGCTATCTCTGGAGCCACCTTTCTGACCTATTTTATGACATGAGCAACATTGGGGAACACAGGTTGACATTCTAATAACCCAAATTCCAGAAGACAGCTATGTCTCACATTCGTCCTGGATGCAGTGATCACAATTGACTTGATCGTGTGTATTCTACACAATTTGTGGCACACAGACGCAGGTGTTTAGGGTGTAACGTTTATTTTACAAAATGAGTTAGCTAGGTCCTAATGCAACTAACACACAAGAATACAGCAGTCGGTCAGGAATTAAAACAAATGTGCGAATGGGTTAAAGGTTCAAGGCTTCTCCCTGAACAGGATGCCTTCAACAGCCCTCCTGGGGAGAAACGTCACCGAGCTGTAGTCCTAGCTGTGGTGGAGGTGGCTTTGAAACATCGCTGGTGAGATGAAAGCACCCTGGAATGGAGTCTGATCCACCCCACCCCCCTACCCCCGGAAATTCTTTGTTCCCAACATATAATATCAAGATAGTGAATGGATACAGATGACTTGAAGGTGGACGAACTATCATGGCTTCTTGAAAAAAATAAAATGAAAGAAACACGACAAAAAAGATAATGTGTAAAAATTAAACAAAACATATGTCATAAGTGGCAACTTTGAGTACAAGTACAGCATTGGTTCTCAGGGTTACAGGGTCATCGGAGTGAAGGATTCTTAGAAAACTATAATATAAATTTTGAAACTGCTTTAAGCAACTGAATGCAACTGTAATTTCTATCCTGGATGATGCTCAAAACATATTCCTCCCAAACATTGTTACATTGAAGGCTCTTGGGATTCTCAGGAGCCCATGTTTGTTCCCAAGTTTGCACATTCTACTGAGATTTTTATCATTGCCACTGGCTTTCTACCTTGATGCCTAATGCATCATCCTAAGACACAAAATTCTAAAATAAAATGGATATTTTAAAAATTATTATCTTATCTTCCTTAAGATATATTCTAGAATATACTATGTGAATCACAGTTTAATGTCATTTCCCTACAGTTCCTAGCTTAATGTCATTAAATATAAATGTTCCACTGGCCCTAAATGAATTATGTTATTATCTTAGTTTGCTTCAATTTCCCATTTCATATAGCAACTTTTCAGATGAAGATGATCCCAGACATTTTTAAGTAAATTTTTTCTTCTTTTTAAACTCTTCAGATTTAGTTCATATTCTCATTTTTAGAATGCAGCTAAGAAACTTGATTGAAATCACAAATGTTCAAAGGATATGTGTAATGTTATGATCTTCTAAAGTGCTGTACTGTTTTTAAAGATATAAAACTTTTTTAAAAGAAAACTTCCATTATATACATAATGTATATATATATACATTATATACATATATATATGGGATACATATATATATATATAATGTGTATATATATATATACATATATATAAACAAATCAAATATATACATATAAACAAATCGCATGTATATATCTCAGTGAATTTCCACAGTGAACATAACTATACAACCACAAACCAGCAAGAAGTACAATGTTAGCAAACCCCTCTTTACCCTCCAGTCACCATCTGCCTCTTACCAAAGGTCACCACCATCCTGATTCTGCCACCATAGATTAATTCTGCTTGCATTTGAATTTTATATTAATAGAATCTTACAGTATATACACTTTTGTGTCTGGCTTCTTTGTTCAACATTACATTTGTGAGATCATCCACCTCTATTTTAATAGCCTTCACAGCTGCTTAAAAAAAATTAGGAGGAAGAACCTTACTTCCTTGACCTACCCCGTTAAAACTACATCACTCAAATAGCAGTAAATGAATGAATAGTCTGTCTGACCTTGGGCAAGTCACTTAACCTCTAATTTCTCATCCGTAAAGAAAGGATAATAATACCCTCTCTGCCTCCCTTATAAGGTTGCCAAAGACAAATGCAATAAATTAGGGGAAAGCACTTTAAAATACATAACGAAGAACTATATGAGTGTGTTATTATTATTATCACTCAGTTGTTCCCCCTAGAGTAAATTACAGGTGAACATGGATTTATATAACAGATGTATTCCTGTAAAGTTCTGTATGAATCAGATTTTCATAAATCAACATATCTTAAATGTTCTGGGGAATTTTGCTATTTCAAGCAATCCTATTCAGAGTCTTTTTGTGAAGCAATATAATCCTCTAATTCCTCTTCCCCTCTTAAAGTGAAATATTTCTATGGTTTAAAAAGCTATCATTTTTAAAAAAACAGTTATATTTGTTAACTTAAATAGCACTTATATATTTTAACCTGTATCAAAGAAAGAAGATGGTACTGAAAAAACAATAGTTTTCATGGAAACAAAAATTTTCACTGGAAATTTTCTTTGTTTTTCCTTTTAAATATTACATTCGTGTGCACACACACACGTGTGTGTGTGTGTGTGTGTGTGTGTGTGTGTGTTGACTAGAAGTCTGGTAGGGAGAAAAATACATTGCCTGAGTAGTTCTGGACTCAAAACTGCTTAGGGGAGTGAATGACTATAGACTGTGATCTCTTTTACTGATCTGTAACGTGTAGGCAGTCATTCCTAATTCATCTATCTCACTGGGTTCTGGTGAGAAGCAAATGAAAGAGTAATAATATGGAAATGCTTTATGAACTACAAAGAGTTCCATAAATAAGAAGTATCACTGTTAAGATGAATCCCCGGTGACATAACTTAGCATACAGAAAGGCCACTCTATGAAATATAAGGGATAAGAACCATGTGATTACAGCTATCAGTTACATTGCAGCGTATTAGATACTGTGATCGATAGTGCAACTTATTCCTTGGGTCCTATTTGCTGTTACCAGTTTTTATTTTTGGCCTTCTCCTATCATCTTACATTATCAATTTTTCATAACAATCGCCTTCTCATCCACAAGTTAAAACAAGGAAAGGTAACAAACAGCATGGCTCTCATCTTTTCCACAGTATGCAAAACTCACTACGTTTATCGATGTGGGTAGTGGAGGAGAGGGTCTTGAGAGGCACCGGAGAATTTCTCAAAATGTAAAATGTCTCTGATGATGAAATGAAAAAAACTAGGAGTGTTCTAAAATTAGCTCTTACAAAACCGTTTATGAGTGTGTCAGGTGGGGAATTAGTTTTCATAATCCAGGATATATATTTTATATGGCAAAAATAATCATCTGAAGATTAACAGCATCTCTGATAGAATAAAAAGGGCCTGCAGCAGTTCCACATTTATTTAATCCTGCTGTGCATCTATTCTGTAAACATGACCTTCGGGTTTTCTGAGAAGTTCAGGATGAGGTTTTCAAACACAGACTCTTGAGTTAAAATAAATTGGACTCCATTTAAATAAGAAGAAAACCGTTCTAGGTCATCAAACTAGACCCTAGAATCAAAGCGAGGACTGACCACAGTTGGAAGCTGCAAAGTTGTGAACCCTAGCACAAGTGATCTTTATTTTTCAAGTTTTTCAGAGGTTTAAATAGCTGTTAAAATCATATTTTTGAAATTATCTTTTCTTCTGACATTCTTACTGTTTCCTTCTTTGGTAAATAGTGGTAGGAATTCTCAAAAGCATAAAAGATAGATATGCCAACTCATCCCAATTTCCTGGAAATTATTTTTTGGTCCAAAGTGTCTACATCCAAGGCTTTATAGACCAAATCACTTTTCTTACTCTGAAACCCTTTCCTCCTCCCTCACTCTCCTCCCAAATATATGCAAATTCCATAGCATATCCATTTGTCTCTTTCTGAATTATGAGAGTACTTAAAATGTCACTCATTGGTTCCTGGTAGTGTCAGAGAGTTCAAAAGTCAGAAAAAAATCTGCGGTTATTGTTCCTTAAAGTGAAATTTGGACTTATGTTCTGAAGAGGTTATCGATATTTTCAGCATATTTTAATTTTGCCTGAAAACACATTTAATTCATTTGGCTCAAGTGAATATAATGCATTTTATGTTAGCTAATTACATAAGCATAAATAATTGCTTCTGCTTCAATTAAGATAAAATTGAAATAACTAATATGTGAAGATTTGCTTTAAATATATTTAGCTGTAATGCGTTGCTCTCCCCCATCTAAAACTCATCACTTTACTTTGCTCTGCCAGCTGTCTTGATCAGCAGGATGGCAGACATGAGAGAAAACAGCAGCCTTCTCTTTGGGATTATAACCTCGCAGAGAAAGCAAAACCCCAGACCTTCAAATCACAAATAACAAAAATGACCAAAACCATCCTTAGGATAGTTAGCTACTAGACTAGATTTTAACAATGGAATCTTGTTCAGTAAAACTGCGTTTAATTCCATTGTGCACACTGCCCTGCTGGGATGCCTTAGCAACCGTTCTAATGCTTCATTATCCTCACTTAATCTGATTGTCCGTGAAGTACAAGTAAATGCCCCTCTAACAGAGTCCTTCCCATCTCCATGGTGTTTTGGTCTAGAGCCTGTAATGTTTGGTTTTCCAAATGGACCAAGATAAAGTAGACAAGTAATACCTCCTCCTCCCAGTGCTGTTGCACAGCCCTGTCCAGTTGCCCAACTCAAAGGAACTCAGTGTGAATTCCTGTGCCCTGGACTTCTACAGAAGTGTCAAAAAGTCACGTTGGTGTGGTAATAGAGAGTGACGTTTGACTTGTCTTTAAAGCTGGCTCAGTGTTTTAGAAACAAAAAATTGACTTCTGAAGGAGCATTTTCGGTAGTGGTTTAAGAACACAATCAAGGGGCGCCTGGGTGACTCAGTCAGTTAGGCATCCGACTTTGGCTCAGGTCATGATCTCACAGTTTGTGAGTTTGAGCCCTGCATCACTCTTTGCTGATGGCTCTGAGCCTGGAGCCTGCTTCAGATTCTGTGTCTCCCTCTCTCGCTGCCCCTCCCCCACTCGCACTCTGTGTCTCTCTCTCTCTCTCTCTCTCTCTCTTAAAAATAAACATTAAGAAAAAATTTTTAAAAAGAACACAATCAAGTAACATAAATATGAAAAGATAGTCTCCAAGGCTGAATACATTACGGTCTGTATTCTTCTCTATCTCATTTCCTTTTTTAAACAACCTCTAGGATGTGCATCAGCTCTATTTTTAACTATCTTACACTGGTTCCAGATAAAGGTCTAGTAAGCTATATCATATTAGACAAATTAAGATATCTAGGTTTTAGATGCCACATCTGTAAAAGTGGTGAGACTAAATGATTGATATCTGAGTCCTCTTCCATATTTGAAGTCCATCATTCTATTCTGTTTTCATTATAAATGCACAGATAAATATTATATAGCCATTTAGCCATATTATATATGCACATCTATATACTCTATAAATAACTAGATACAGTAAACAACAGTCATGTATTAAGTTTTAATGCAAGAAAGCCTTAAAAATGGTCTCCTTCAATTTATAATCAACCTCTCTATTTATCATTTCTTTTAACTTTAGGATCCAACATACTGTAGAGCTATACGAATGCAAAATGTCGTTCTTGTATGAAGAGATTAATGAAATTCAAATCTCTTTACCAAATTCTGTTAGATTACCTAATCTCTCTGTTAGATTAAGAAGAAATTTCTCAAATAAACTTGCGTCCATATAAGTCCTGTGCCTAACATCTGCAGATTAAGGGCAAATGTGCAAATTTTAGGGCAAGAGTACACATGGAAGCCCTTATACAATGTGTTGAAATATTTAACAGGTATAAACCAAATTAATAAACTGGCAAGTAAAATACGTTGTCCTGTGACCTTCACAGGTATGTCCGCATAGTGACTTGAAAAGTTCAAATGCGGAACTGTTGCACTCCTTGGAGATCCAAGGCAGAGTGTGGTAGCATGCAGAGAGCTGTGCCCCAGCTCTGGCCTCTGAACCTGGCCTGCTCCCTTTCCATCCTACACCTACCTCATCCTTCAGCTTTATGAGACTGGGGCTTTCACCTGAGGACATTCTGGGATGTTCACAGGATCGAACTATATCCACATGCCTCAAAATACTTTTTCTTCTTCCAGTTTACTGTGCACACCGGTGGTGTGGTTCACCTTTGGAAGAACAGACCCGAAGTAGAGGCAACTGTGCATAAACTGAATGACCAAATGATATGAATCAATGAATCGATAACTCAAGTACTAATACAAAGGAGTCACCTTTATATTTTTCTCCTAACAGGTGTCATTGCATACCAGGAGTAGGAGTAGGCAGGATAAATCCAACAGAATCACTATAAAACTTCTTTTTCTCCTTCATCTTCATAAATTCATTTGTGTGTTATAGATTATTTGTATGTCTGTGTTCGTGAGTATGTGTGGTATAACTAAAAGACTGATTTTCATGAAGATAGTGGAAAAGTAATTGTATCAATTTCTAGTCACGCTATGTGGCTATTTGTAGAGTAGAGTGTAAAAGAGAAGAAATCTTAGGAATCATCTAATATTTCACTTCACAGATAAAGGGATAACATCAGAGTGGTTAAATAACTTGACCAAGATCACAAAGCAGTCAGTGGCAGAACGAGGATGGAATTCAGTTCACCTGACTGTGTTTTATACGGTCTAGATTTGTAGTTTGTAATATAAGTGTGGCCATTTAAATTTAAATTTAAACTAAATAAAATTTTAAATCCAATTCCTAATAATTGCACTAGCCACACTTCAAGTGTTTAGTGGCCTCTTGCCTTAGTGGTTACTATACTGGATCTAGCAAAATAGACCACTGCCATCATTCCAGAAAGTTCTGATGGACAGTATTGGTCTAGATAGAACATAAGCCTGAATAGTAGATGAGTATATATTATCATCCTAAATTTATGGCCTCCTTCTGCTGATCATGGGATATTTAAACGTTAGCAGCTAGTGTTTCTCAGCATTGTTGATTTAAAATAGGAAAAGCACTTACACTTTACTCAATAGAAATATTTTTTTACTGAGTGTAGTGTACAGTGATAGGCCTTTGTGAACCATAAATTTGTTTCCTTTATGGCACGCTAGGGAAGTGTGCTTAATCACAGAGGGCAGAGGAAGCCTGTTAATTTTTCCTTCTTTCCGGGTCATTTCCATTTTGAGTTCAGCAACAAGAAACAATTTATTAAATATTTAGAAGGGATGGAATGAGCTAATTTCAGCTCTGGATATCTGGTGAGAGGTGATAGAGTCTCTGTTTTGGGACCTAATCAGAACACAGATTCTCAAATACCTAGCTTTGTCTTTAATCTGAGGTGGTAGTTAATGCTCAATGTTTAGTCTTGGGTCCTGGTTTTGTTAACTAGTGAAAAAAATGTATTACTTCTTTAATTTCCTGAGCTTTAAGAGACCTTCCTTACAGAGGTCATGGCTTCATAATCTTGAGAAACACCAATAAATGACTCATCCCTTTTACCCCCAAAACTCAGCACATGAGATGAATAAGTCAGAAAGAATTTATTCTTTTTAAAAAATAATTACTCCATTTAAAACTTTTAAATCAAATATTCACAAATTTCTATAAAGACATGCCATGTTATTGATAGTCTCCAAAGTAGACCTGTTTTTAGAGGAAATAATGGAAATTGTTTAATAATAAGAATTTGAAATATAATAGAAATTATGGAATTGTATATATAATTGACACAAAAATCCCAGATACTTAAAGAGAAACCACTGCCTCAAAACTGGGAACTCCTTTCGATGATAGAGGTATGGTGGTTTGAGTGGTAAAATGGTGGAGGAAATCCAGTAAATGCAATTTAATAATTTTTATATTCATTAATTCACTCTTTCAATTTAATCAATATTTACTTGCTAGGCCCTGACCTAGGTACTGAGGATGTAAAATATATGACCTGAAGAATTTGCTGCCTAGTCAGATAGATTTTATAAATATGTGAAATATTAAGATATAGCCAGTTGAAATGTGCTAGAGAAGCAAAGAGGATAAAAACCAGCTCTGTCTGGGTGCCTTGGAGAAGTCTCACAAAGGAAGTGAATTATGACTGCTGAGCCTCGAAGAATTATTAAGAACTTCATGTGAAGACTAATAGGAGACTGCTTGGGAAAATATACATGATTAGGTGTGACTGAAGACAGAGTCCATGAAAGACTCAAAACAAGATATGAGGCTCTCCCATCTCAGCACTATCCCCCTCTTCCTTGTTTATGCTGTGTTCCTTCATACCCAGTTCAACTAAATCATTGGCTTTTACACTGAAAACATTTCAGCACACTCTCTTATATTCTAAACATTTCCCAATAGTTCCTAGTTTGGCATTTCCACACACTTCAGCTATGAAATCTGAATCTTGTAAAACATGACTTGAATTATACTCCAGACATACATATAATAGTGGCTAGAGTTTATGCTTCATGACCGCCCCTCATCAAACATCCAGATAGAAAATGGAATTTTATATATCTTAAATGAATTCTTCCTAAGACAAATTTTCATTGTTTATTTCAAATTTCCTCCTACTCCTTATAAACCAGGCTAATGTGTTTTCTGATCTTGTGATGCATTTGACCAGGTTAATATTTTTCAAAAAGTTATAATTACAGTCTTTTATACCACGTCCCTGAGAAATTCTGATACTAACATTTTATGACTCCAGAAGTTAGATGATATGTGTTATCATTCTTCCCTATAGAACCTGACTTTAATGTATTTTCTTCATTTCGCCTTTTATTAAATCATGGAAAAATTCTTAACTCAAGAAGGAAATAATTTTAAATGGCTTAATAGTTTAGGACTTCTATCCTCCCCTTCACAGATGGACCACCTCTTTCTTGTTCCCTGTGTTTTTTATTACAGAAGCTGGTTGTATATTCTTGTATCCAGAAATGACCAGCAGCTTTCAAAGCTTCAAATTTTACTGTTAGCCATCAGGGACACAACAGGAACTGTGTCCGCCCCCTGCTCACACAGAACATCATTTCCTAATAGCAGGCAACCAGAACTTGCCTTGAAACACCTCCCAAGAGGCAACCCAAAGCACATCATTTAGAAACTCTGCATCCTGTTTAAGTAATTAATACCTCAATCAAATTTGTACTAACGTTGGTGGTGTCAGAAGAATTCATTAATTTTTTTCCATTCCATTTCATTTCATTTCCATTCCATGATCAAGCTTTTTTTTAATTAAAAAGTGTTTTTTTTTTAATTTTTACAAACTAGAAAGTGCAGCCAATGCATAATGGTTATAGATACATCCATTTCTTCACTGTGTGCTTTGAAGATTAACTTAAGTTGATAATTCTAGCTATGGTTTGCATAATGGCTCTCTGAAGTACATTAGAGGCCTCGGACCTACATCCACATCCACATCCACAACACTTTCCGTATTAATGAGACTGTATAACTAAGATGATTTTTGCTTGGTTGTGTTAATGTAGAAGCCATGAACTGAATTCCTCCACTCATTCTTGCATTTAGAAGTAATCTCGAGGCTATTAGAGTATGCCAGTAGTGTTAGAATGACTTGGGTAAATGCCAGGGTGAAAAATCTTCTCATGAACATCTTGAGACACTGTTGTCTATGGTACACGAAAAATTTGTCTTATTTTATGTATTTATTTATTCCTATCATTGTTATTATTCTCAAAGTAAACACTGTTGTGCTTACAAAAACCTATAAGGCCATACAAATATGATCTCCCTTCCCTATCCATATTGCCACCTTCAACTACCTACCTGTAGCCTGCTCAGTGTTCTTTAAACACACTTAGCCTGTGCCCATCTCTTGGCTTTTGTACTTGGTATTCCCTTGCCTAGAACATTCTTTTCCCTTCTAGATGCATGCCTCTGCCTGACCTCCTCCAGAGCGCTGTCCAAGAGACACTTTATCCCTGAGGCCTTCACTAAGTACCCCCCACACTTTACAATACTACCACATCTACTTCTCCTAATCCTTATTCCTGTTTGCTTTAGCACTTAACCACTTGACACACTTTATATTTTACTTGTTTATTTGTTTATTGTCTTTCTCCATTCACTAGAGTACGAAGTCTAGGAGGGCATGCAGTTTTGTTTATTTTGTTCTCTGCTATTTCCTCAGCACCAAGAAAATTGCCTGACACTCAGTGGGTACTAGAAAACTATTAAGTGGATGAATTAATGAATGCAAAAGGATTCACTGAGCAATTACCATATGCCAGCTACTGTGCATGACAGAAGACATTTAGTGTGAAGAAAGAAGTAACCAGACAATTACAATACTGTTGGTAAATTCTATGAAGGAAGTGCTGTCATAAGGGTGCTTTGGAAAACAAAAGAAGGGAACCTAAGCCCATGCGTGGGGGCAATGAGCTCTGAATGATGGAATGGGTAAAGAAGGGAGGACCAACAGAAGGAAGTCCATTAGGAACAGACAGCCAGTGGTACAGAGTTGCAGAGATGTGAAAACATGACTCGTGTGGTGAACCACCACTATTACAAAAGCTCTGACCTTTCTCAAAAGCTATGGAAAGCCATTGAAGGGTTTTCAGCAGAGGAAAGGTATGAACCGATTAGTCTTCTAGAAAACTCACTCAGGCAGCACTGTAGAGAGAGGTGGAAGGAGACGAAAGGCTGATTGGCCCTCAGGTAGATGCCCATCAACTATGTGGGAGAGAAGAGTGTTTGAACAAGGGCATAGTAATACAGCTGATGGAAAGGGCAGGAGGGAGTGATTCTTGAGTAATTATCTGATGGGCTAGGAGCAGGAAGACTAAAAGATCACTCCCAGACCTGAATAACACACTTACTGGTGAAGGCAATCACCAAATGAAGACTATCATATTTCTTTGACTTACTTGTTCACCATAGTCTACCTATTTTACATGATCTTTATATATGGAATCTAGCAGGGGTGAAGGTAAATAGGAAAGAATATCAAGTGTGCTGTCTAATTTATTTCTTGTTTATAAGTTTTGCATAGCTCTCCATGGTCTCTTCCATAGTATCACAAAAACCTTGGTTTAAATTTTTTTCTGCATCTAGATGAGTGATGTTATTACTCCGCACTTAGAATTTTTCAATGGCTCACTGGGTTTTTATCTTTCAAATACTCACCTAGAACCTGTACCTAAACGAGTGTATTTTAAGGTTTAAATTACAGTTTAACACGTTTGGAGTTAAAGAGATACAGTTTAATATGCAGAGATTCTATATGTTGTACAGTTTTTAATCTTGAGACATAGACACAGAAATTACTTTGAAAAATAGAAGAGATGAGATTATTCCCACTTAAATTGGTTCCTTACAAAGCATATGCAAATATAAAGGTGCCCACCAAGAAAATATCTAGAAAGCAACACTTTATTGATTAATAAAAGTAGAATTAAAAATATTGACCCTTATTTTAGAAAAATTGATTTGATCCAAACACAAGTCATGGAGATAATAATAATGGAATTATTTTTAAAATCTTAAAACACTAGAATAATTGGCTTTAATTTAGGAATCATAAAAGCACTAGTTTGACTAGTAAGTAATGAACTTATGACATTTTTATCTGAGCCATTATTCCAATGACTTTTGAGCACACTGAAAATATAAATAAGTTTAAGAAGGTTAGATGGTTAGTGAATGGTTCTATGGGATTTTCCCATAACCTTATTAACTTATGTTTATAGTCAAAACCAGAAGATTATTCAAATGTGAATATCTTAATCAACTGGTAGCAACATATTCTAACTTCAAAATCAATTTTTGATCAGTGAAGCTTTCATTGGTAAAGTTAAATTTAATGACCACAATGTCACAGATATATAATGAGATAATTAACTAAGGAAACTCAAAACACATACATATAAGCAAAATCTTGTTCAGCAAAATAACTCTTTGGGGTGCGCTCGTGCCCGTGTACGTGTGTGTGTCTATACTTACTCAAATGTACGTCTGTGCCTTATATCCAGTTCCACTTTATTCCCACTCCCCTGCGAGTAACAGATGACACTCTCCTTGGCTTGCTACCATTTTTCCTGCCAGTGAATTCAAAGGAATATATGCACATTTTTGGTAGCTGAGAATATACCCTTGGCAACGTAGTTATGAATAATCCACAAGACATGTATTCACAATTCAAAGCTAATGTTACATTTTTAAAACTGCTTTTTTTTAGAGTTTAGCAAAAATAGAAATAATTTCCTAACTGTGAAGAAAAAGTTTTTATTTATTTTCTCTATTGCTATCCTTTGATTTTCATGAAATATTGTGTTGAAATAGACAATTTAATTTTATGGATTTCACAGTTATGGGTAGTCTTTCTAAATCTTTGATTTAATGTGATCATGCAACAGAGACAATATGCGAAAATACCAGACATGTTAGTCTCTAGTTAAAACACTTGATTTCGGAATTGCTCTGATTTCCTTTCCTGGGTTGTCCATCAATGTACCAAACTGTCAGTTGTACTGAACAATATTTTTTCAAGTGGCAAAGTTAAGTTTAAATGGGAAACAAACCTTTTTGAATTGAACATATACATTCTCAGTCTAAACACTGAATTAATGCACCTTTTGTTATATGATTTCCTTTCTAACGTCAACATTTTAAGAAGTGAAATGCCCTGGAGACGCTTGGGAAAATGGAATCATAGACCATGATAAAACCCAAATCGTCTTCGACTGTCACATCTCCCATCACTACAACTTCCAAATTCTGCCTTTACTTAGCATTAGCATTCACTTCCCAAACAATTTACCCAAGTGAGGGATGATTAAACCTGTTTATGTACTAAGGGGAAGGAACTGGTTTGAAGCAGGAGGCCCTGATACAGATGCAGGGATAATTGATGGAGAAAGATCCCCTAGGACAGAGGCAAGGATGGATTCCAGAGTCTACTGGATGAATCTTCCCGCAGAGGAGTGTCTCTTTTCCCTCTGACATAGGAAGGAGGTCCACGTGGGTTTGGATTGATGAGAGACATGATGTTGAGGGAATTTACACCTGATACCCTCTGTTTTCTCTGCAAAATCTGAAACAGGGAAAGTTTTAAATACAAGGAGTGAGATAGGGAAGGAGTATGTCTGACCGCACAGATATGCCGGATAACAAGCTCATTAAGAGGCTGGTTGGTTGAGTAAATAAAAAAGGAACATACAAAGGTGATATTGCACAGTGCACTTTCAATAACCTACAGCTGATTTTATGAGGAAATTCTTACTCTTCCTGTGAGGATTACGAAATAATTTATGAGGAACAGATTCTGTGAATGCTCCTAAACATTGTGTATTTTTCATAAAAACTTATGAATGACTAATTCTCCCTCTAATGTGCACTCTCGTGCTTTCTTTAATGTTACAGAATATGACTTAAGATGCTGATTGTCTGAAATGTCACACAATGAAAATAGGCTAGTAATTGGTAAGGTATAATGGAATACAGAGCTTGTTAACATGAAATGATAGAGTAAGCCAGCATTATAAAAAGTATAACTGTTAAAATATACTAAAATTAAAAGTGTTTTTGAAAGAATTAGAAAAATGCTTAATATTTTTTTTATTTAAAAATAGACATAAATAGAGTTATAACTGTGTATCTTTGTGCTCTTTTCCACCATCCCAAAATTGTGCCTTGTTCTACATTAAGTGAAAAGGATTCCAATGCTGACTTTGTGGTTGAAAAACTACCAAATCTGAGAACTGCCATATTTTCACTTTGTATGTAAATTTCCCCATTCATCTTCCTAAATATCATATTCTCCACCCCCCCCCCCCCCCAGCCCCCAGTATCGTAGGTTATCAACAGCTGACCACATCTTTTGTTCCTTTTCTGGTACACCCTAGGTGCTACAACTGATCTCGGCATCCCCTAGTTTGTAAACCAGTTTTTGTGTAGGTCAATTGGCCACATTTCATAAGAGGAAGAATGGAGTAAAACATGTTTCTTTGTGATGCTATTCGATTATTTCCTTTGCAAATCTGCTTACCGAAGTTTTGCAGATGCAGAAGTCAAATAACGTGCCTGTTCGTTGGGGAACCGCACTGCATTTTAACTGCTTCTGGCAGCTACATCTCCAGCCTTCTAAATGAGATTGATGTGATAGATTTTCAGGTATTTGAAGAAACAGATGCTTGTAACAGCCAAGGTTCTTTTTTTAAAGGAAAAATCTGAATCTTACTGCATATGTTTAATGTTCTTCAAAAGAGAACAAGAGAGAAGAAAAGACCTATTGTGTACTTCCAACCAATAATTTTCGTTTTCCTCGATGTACAAAACATCAGCATATTTCTGCACAGCAAAGGGATCCTTTGCAGACTACGACAGTTTTAATTGGTCATTTAAGTTTAAATGGTTACATTATTATGTTAATTGAATAGTTTTTCTTTTTTTAGGGTCCTCTGGGGCCTCCAGGACAAAAGGTAGAGTATAAACAGTACTGGGGAAGTAATTATGTTCGCATTGCCTAATGGCTAGCATGAGAGGTGAATAGAATTAGCTACTGTAAGCCATGCCGAAGCAATCTGGTTTGTGCATTTTGCTTTCTAAAAATACAATCATATAATGTGAGCCATTAGATTTCTAATCAACTCCATTATAGAAAATCCAATATATCCAGAGTAAATTCTTTTTAAGCTGTCTGCCCCGATCTTGTAGGTTATTGAACTTTTAATTAAAATAGTGGTAAAGCATTGTGACAAAACTTAGAATTTGAAGGGTCAAATGACATTGCAGATTGAATGCATCGTCCTGCTCAAATATATTATTACCAAATGACCTTAGCACTGACCAGAACAAAAGATTTACTTGTTTGGTGACTGTATTCGATTGGCCCACTAGTGTTTTCCTTTGCTTAGGTGACTTCCTGATTGTCATTTCTCAGTCATCAGAATTCACCATTACATTCTGATGGAAAGAGTCTAGTGCTTCTAAAATAACATCAGTACTACAGTAGTAAATATATCAATAGCAGGTAGATGGCCCGCTGCCAACAAAATATCGCTAAGTCTCCATTCCCTGTTACAACTCCCACCTCACAATGGGGGGAACAGGGATATTTAACCTGAAGAAAACTAAAGAAAACAATTGTGTTACAACAGGTGGAAAAGTGATTATTCTTTATCTTTGGAATCCATCAAAGATAGAGACTTCTTATCCCCCAAGTGCTGGGCATGTGGCATCTGTTGAAACATAATCCTACAAACCAAGTAAAAGCCAATGAGTTGTGAGACAACTTGTGTATAAGAACACTTTGTCCTGCGCAATAATGTCTCTATTAAGCATGGTGTGAAATTGTAAAGCTACCCTAATCCACATGCAACCAGGATAAAATTACTGCCTGAGGCTTCAGGAAGTCTTTTAATGACCCACTCGATATAATTACCAAAAGCACTAAGGAACTTGCTATCTCAATTTGTTTTGCAAATAATAACTATACATATTTTTTCATGACTATGTTTTTAATAGACTTTCTCTCTCAGAGCAGTTTCAGGTTTATATTTACTCTTTTTTTTAAAAAAAAAAAACATTTTCCCATTATTACTAAAGAAATTTAATATTGTACATCAACTTAGGAAAATCTAGTGTGAGACAAAGAATAAACACATTTTATTTAAAAAATGGTTTCTCCAGGGGCGCCTGGGTGGTGCAGTCGGTTAAGCGTCCGACTTCAGCCAGGTCACGATCTCGCGGTCCGTGAGTTCGAGCCCCGCCTCAGGCTCTGGGCTGATGGCTTGGAGCCTGGAGCCCGTTTTCGATTCTGTGTCTCCCTCTCTCTCTGCCCCTCCCCCGTTCATGCTCTGTCTCTCTCTGTCCCAAAAAAAAAAAAAAAAGTTGAAAAAAAAATAAAAATGGTTTCTCCAGAGCCTGAAAGGGAAATGACATCACTATTTTAAAACATTTGTTGGGGCGCCTGGGTGGCTTAGTTGGTTAAGCATCCAAATTTTGGTTTTGGCTCAGGTCACGATCTCATGGTTCGTGGGATTGAGCCCCACATCGGGCTTTGTGCTGACAGTGCAGAACCTGCTTGAGATTCTCTCCCTCTCTGTCTGCCCCTCCCTGTGCATGCACTCTCTCTCAAAATAAATAAACTTTAAAAATAAAGTAAAAAATAAAAATAAAAACATTTGTTAATGTTTCTATATCCAGGTAAATGTCATAGATTTTTTCAGGTGACATTAGGTTTCTTATCCTCAGTTCATCCCACCTGTGTCCAACTATTCATAATCATCCATACACATGTACATCCATGTCCCAGTGGGCATGCACATACACACACTTAACAATATTTGATGTACTGTTGTGTTATTCCTACTCCCTGTTTAACATTTGTAACACCTTTTCTAGTATTTAGGCGACATATTCACACTCACATGGCTTAAATGTACTCCCTGAAAGTCTGGGAGAAAATGCTTCAAATACAACAAACTTGAGTTTACAGTATGGATCTCCTTTTTGACTAATTATGGAACAAGTGATTATTATTTTAATTACCTTTTGTGTTATGGTATTTAAACTCCTGAAATTCAAGAGTTACTGTTACTGCTAGGTTTTTCCAGATGGAACTAAACCAATCTAATTCTTAAAAGCACCCAAATTTAGAGCCAGATGTCTTTCTGATCACTGTAGATCTCAATTTGTGATGTGAATTTCTTTAAAATCATATTAGGGTTAAGTGGATATTTGGAAACATGGTTAAATTTAACTGCATAGTTTCTGGGAATGCTTGATAATCTGCTTACATTATATATTTGAATACAGTGGATAAGATCTGAAAAACTTAGCCTCCCACACATGTTTTAGCAAAGTAAAGTTATGGCTGACATAACTAATAGAATATAAATTTAGACTTGAAATATTTTGTGATTACATCTACTTAATTCAATCATGTCTCTACTTAGGGTTCTGTTGGAATGCCTGGAATTCCAGGGGTGAATGGTCAAAAGGTAAGTTCTATAGAATATTTTTGATGATTTTAGGGGGATTCAAATCACAGAATTATTCTAGTCGGTAATGTTAGTAAAAAGTTTACATACTTATAAAAACATGACATATGCTTTTGAAATATGGGGACGTTATGGTGCAAAAGATCAAACTAATTTAATTTCTAATGATACAGTAAATAGAAACTCTTAGAAAAATTTCCATTTTACTTTGATAAGTTTTGTAGGCGATACAACTATGTCTCTCTTATAAATATATAAATATACATGGAATAGGAAAAACTTTGTGTTTAACATTAATTGTGATAAACAAAATATGCCCAGGTTATTCTTGTCATGACAAAAGTAACATGTATTATTTCCTTCATTAACAAAAGTTATTCTTACAGAAGGAGCCTATTGGAATATTCTGAATCTCGGAGCAAGCTCTTTTTACTGTTAAGAAAAATAAGGATTTAAATAGATTTGCCAAGCTCTGGTAGTACACTTTTATTGTTCTGTTAATAATGAGGGGAAAATAAAATAAGAAAACCCTGCAACTCTACATAGACACGTGTGTGTGTGTGTGTGTGTGTGTGTGTGTGTGTGTGTGTGTGTATCTATTCAGCAACATACTTACCGGTTGGACAGAGAGCATCTAGCATCATCCCACAGGTGGGTCTGCTATTCTTTGCTCCCCAACAGTTCTGACTGGCTTTTCAATCTAAAATCTCTACAGAGACCAGGAAAGCCATAATGGCAGCTAACAAAGCCAGTCTACCAGGAGCCAGGGAGCTGGGCTAGGGACTTTCTTGCCTCCCTCAGAGTTTTTGGACTGGCCCTGTGAAATCTTTTTTTTTTTTTTTAATTTTTTTTTTTTTCAACGTTTTTTTAATTTATTTTTGGGACAGAGAGAGACAGAGCATGAACGGGGGAGGGGCAGAGAGAGAGGGAGACACAGAATCGGAAACAGGCTCCAGGCTCTGAGCCATCAGCCCAGAGCCCGACGCGGGGCTCGAACTCACGGACCGCGAGATCGTGACCTGGCTGAAGTCGGACGCTTAACCGACTGCGCCACCCAGGCGCCCCTGGCCCTGTGAAATCTTATGACCCATAAGCTGTGTTCAACAGAGAATTTTAAATCCATGCACTCTGGATTAAATTCTGAAAACATAATGAGCCCAATGCTTACAGACAGAATAGTCCTATTAGTGACCTTTCCCATTTTGTCCATCTTTTCTTCTCTAATAAGACATTAACAATCACTATTTAAAACCTATTGAGTGGCTAGCAAAAGGCATGAGTCTGCCACGTAGAGGCCACATGAATTTTGGCCAAGTCCTTGAATTCTTTGGCCTCCGTTTCCTCATCTATAAAAGGGAGACAATAACAGTTTCTACCTGTTAGGATCAATATGAGGATTAAATGGTAAGTAGACATGAAACCCTTATGGCAGTGTTTGATTTTATAATTAAACTTTTCCTTCATTTTATTTTAATGAAATTCTGGAAATTTGACTGACCTGTGTCTTAAAAGAGGCTTGCTGCTTCCAGAATTACTCAATTCCTAGTGAAATTAATGTCCTCAACCAAAGCTTATGGTATCCTTTAGTCCACAACCAAGCACTGTGCAGCTATCAGCACTGAACTGCCCAGGTCACTGCTCTATTTTCCACTTAATAAAATGCATGTCTGTTTGCTTCACAAATCCTGGTGAAGAGCAAAGATTAACTTTCTATTTAGAACATTGCAGATCATGGAAGGAAACATAAAAATTTGAAAGTATATTCACTCTCAGATGGATTTTAAAATTACTTAAGTCAAGATAATATTTACAGAAGACAAAATATAGATATAACAGGAATGTTTTTTAAATTGTAAAAAACAAAGCTTGTACACCTAATGTTTTTCTTTCTCTTCTTTGCTTTTCTTTTTTTTTTCAACTTTGAGGCAATCATGAAAATTTATAGAAACCTTTAACCTGAAACAAAACAACTTTAAAACTGTCACATATATGTTTATGAAGACCATGTATTCTTTATTTTTGCAGAGGAAATATGCAATTTCCTTAGCAAGAGAAAGGAATGTGACATTTTCTTGTCCTAGTCACCAAGTTTAAATTATATTTCAAGGAAATAGACAGTTAATATTTGCAGTTTTATGTCTTGTTATACATCTTTGTGGCATTTTAAAGTGTTTTCTATAAGGCCTAGGGAAGTTAAATAATTTCACACTTTTATTAAGGTATTAGCAAAATGTAGCTTAAGATTGTTTCTTCTTACTCCATGGGATTTAACCTAAAACTTTGCGAATAAAATTTCTGTTAATGCTAGTCATTATCTAATATTTGCTATATCATCTTTAGGAAAATAAAGTGCAAAAACTATGAGTCCCTTTCATTGAAATAGCAGGTCATTGAGACAGTAAAAAAAAAAAAAGCTGGAAATAGAGTAATAATTCTGTACTTAAGCATATGAAATGTGTTTTGGATCTCTATAATTTGTTTTTCTAAGAAAAGAGCTTACAATGATATAATTTTTTAAAGCACCTAAATGTTCTCAAACTGTCTTAAGAAAATATTTTTTCCTACATCACAATTTCACTTTTCCAAAGAAGTACTTTTGTTGCTCAGAAAACAGTTTTCAGATGATTAATGAAGATCTGATTTCTAAGCCATCAGAAATACAACAAATAACAACTATAAAATACAAAGATTTTTTCCTTATAAAAAAGAAAGAAAAGTAAACTGTTTTAAGAATATATTTTGTTTGTTTTCCATCCATTCAGATTGACAAAACTGGTGATTGGCTTTGGCCAATACACTTGGTAGTGAGTTTTTTTTTTTTTTACACTATTTTCCTTCAAATATTGGCACTGTAACTGCTAATCGAAATATTTCCTATTTTTGTAATGTCTTCCAGTTATTCAGATTGTATTAGGAGAAAGGACTTACATAAGCAGGAATATGGCATTAAACCTTAATCTAGCTCTTTCTGGCATCAAAATCCACAAAGGGCTCCCAAGTATCCTTCTGTGAAATGTGTGGTAGGAAAAAGTGTGGACTCTGCAGTCGGAGAGAGAATGCTTCAGATCCTCATCCTCATTTGGACAAGTTACATAATGTTTCTAAGGCTTAGGTGTAAAATGTAAACACAGACCTTGCAGTATTAACCAGATAATGTCCCTAAAGTGAACGCGATGTTATAGATGCTCAGTACATGTTACCAAGTATCTATAGTAGCAGTAGCAGTAGTAGGAGTAGGATTGTGCTATAAGAATTTCAGCAAATGAGTCCTAGGTTTATCCTCCAGCAGGGAGCAGAAGCCAGCTGAATCATGATAGGAAGAATATGAATATGCAAACAGACCCAGGAAGGTAAAATCTTTCTCTGTCCCCCGGCTCTCTCTCCACTCACCTGCCCAGGAGCGCTGTCCTGGCAGCAGGATGCCCTGTGCGTTCACCTCATGTGCAGCCTTTGAAAGACCCTTTTCCTGTCGGGGCTCAAGGCAGTTTCATTTGTAAAATGAGAGCTGTACTAATTTGTTTCTAAGTCTCTAAGAGATGAAGTCACCCGTGTCTCATTTCCAATTCAACCAGCTTCTAGCATTCTCTGTTCCCAATTCTGCAAGCTGTTGTTTCCATAATTTAGATTTGTTGCCAGCAGCCAAAGTAGTTGGGGCACAGTTAATACAAAGTCTCACCTAAAAACATGAAATGTTATCCTCTTCTTCTCAGCTAATCGTATTGGACACAAAAATTTTGTAATTCTCAAGAATAGATCTTGTTGGTTAAAGGTATAATTAACATTTTGTTTGTGGTCCAATATTCATTATCCCTGTCTCTCTGTCTCTGTCTCTCTCTCATACATACACACACCCACATGTATATATGAAGACATGTATATCTGAACATTTCCAAATTAAACCCTACTCCTCAGATATATTGGAGAAGTGGGAGATTTTAAAAATAATTTGGTAGTAGAACTGTCTTTTAAACTGAAGAATCCTTTGACAAAATAAATTGCTGTCTATAATTTTTGTATATGTGTGTGTGTGTATCAGAACTTTTTAAATCTCAGCTTTTATTAGGTGTTATTATCACCCCATATTTTTTACCCTTTCCATATTTTCACATTAATTGGCACTCATAAAAACAAATCATCATAATGACAGTTTACTTGCATAACAATCAGTGCCCAGCACTGTGCAAATGCCATCAAAGAGATCTAGGGACAAAGACAAAGTACTTTAAAAGTCTAATTGGTGCAGTTAACACCCTTGTCTGTTTGTTACTATGAAAATAATGATAAAGATTTTCAGGATTAAAAACCAATGGTTTTGTTTAAGCAAGCTAGAATTTTTCTCAGGCCCCACATTCCTAGAGATTGTCTCCAAAGCAAAAGACAAACATCAGAAGATCTTGTTCACGTATTTTTCAAATATTTTCTAGAATTTATTATTTTTGAAACTTCAAAACATAATATAAATAAAAAATGATGTTAGTGTATCATCTATGAATCTATCTCAGATAGCTATGTGATTTTTAAGGAACATTAAATTTTAATTAGTTTATAGTTATGGTATTTAGAGTTCCTTTTCATCTCTTATCCATGGGTCTCAGTTCTTCACTGACATTAATCCTCACAGCATACTTCTAATGGCATTTTTATTGTAAGTATATTTAGAGAGCAGATAAATTGAAGCTCTCAGACTTCCAAAGGTCAAGTCATTTATTCAAGTCTATTAAGCGGGCTATTCAATGAACTCAGTATTTTTTATTCTTGATTCACTTACTTTGACAACTAAATACACTCTTTTCTTTGGCTGCCTTGGATCTAACATTAAATAGTCTGAATTAAATTCCTGAAGAATTTGAATATATTATGTTCTGTTTGTTTTCTGGTTGGTTAGCTTAAGATTTTTCTATCACAGAATTTACTCAGTTATCCATTATCCAATACAGTTGTGACTTTCCAATTTAGACTTTAAAAAAAGATATTCAGAGTAAATGAAATAAGTGATTTCTGATTCCAGATTAATGAATAATTCAGGGAAAGTATCTTACAGCAATTCAATCATGTTGCAGGTTAAAGTTGAGACAAATTATTTTTGTTAATTTTTCTATTTCCTACAGTTAGCAATTATGTACCTTAGAATTCTAAGAACGCATGACTTTTTTCTCTAGTAATTATAACAATAGGATGCATCCTTTCTTCTTAAAGAAATACCATCATTTTCCTATTACAGGACATCCCAAGTAGTCAAATCACTTCATCCCTGAATGTGATTCGTACATTCTCAGGCATTTTTATATATAAGCTTACTCTTAAAGAGACTTTTCATTCAATTTTACTTGTTAAGTGGAACAAACAGTGTTTCTATTCTTTATGTAATTAACTTTGAGTTCCTTTAAAGAGGAGTGATAAGTTAGTTATAAGAGGTAGTTTAATGTTGACTTGAAATAAATCAAGTGTAGTAAAGATTTTTTAAAACTACTTTCCCCCTGATTTCTTTTCGGCATGTTACTTTAGAATTTGATAATAATTATCATTCTACCAAATTCTGTTATTCCACTAAAATATTGGGAGAGGGGAGGAACAAAACATGAGGGATGGGATTCCTAGGAAAAGGGGTGTACGAGAAGGCAAGCTGCTCACAGGCTGTTGCAAAACAAACAATAAAGCAAACGTGTTTGAATTATGATATCATCAAGTCCACTTATTTTCCATTTTAATTCAAAAGAGTATGTTTTGTAGAAAGGATCACAAAAATACTGATTTACTAGATCTGATTCACTTGCATACATAATCTGGGAAAGCTTTTTTTTTTTTTTTTAAACTTCCCATAAATGTATCCACAGATTCACTTGCTGATTTTTTCAATCATCCGTTCAGCCCTTACTCCTAAGTGCCAGGCACCATCTGAGCACTGACATTAAAGCTGTCTCTGCCATCATGGAATTTGCAGCCTAACTGGGGATGGGGACACTGAATGAACAGTTATACTAAAAAACGGTTACATTGCAGTATGAATGTGGCATAGTAGCATAGGGCAGCCCGGCCTAGTGCAGAGGGCCAACTAATGCTTCTCTGAATAGGTAAGTGACTATAAGCGAGACCTAACAGGTGAGCGGCGTTTGGCAAGGGGAGAGAAACTACCTCTATGGTGCAGTACTTACAAATTAAATTGCAGACCACCTTGGTCTTAGAATTTGGTTTCTAAAACACTGTATGATCAACTACTGTGGGGCTTTTGTGTTCATCATGGTCTACCTTCTCTCCAAGCTTATGACCTTTAAAATATTAAATCAATGTAAGCCACAAAGCCTGTTCTTGTATCATAAGCTCTGACCTCTAAATGATACTCTGGATTTTGGAAACTTGTATTAAGAACAAGGCTGCAATGAAATAACGTATTGTGACAATCCTAACAGGTTAGCATCTACCCAATTCCATCTATTTGATACAAGCCCACATTGTCAAATGGATAGTAACCATTTTCCAACTGTGAGGTAGCATCAGTGGGATTAATTTATGAGAAATTGAATTTCTTTCAGGATTCCCTTCTCTGCCTTCTCGCCTAATGCAGACAACACAAGCGTGCAGTTTATAGTAAATACTAACATGTATTCAGCATTTATTGTCAGGCACCGTCCCTGGTGTTGTGTGCAGAATAGCTCACTTATTCCTCATAGCAATACTATGAAGGGAGAACTAGCATTATCTCCTCTTTATTAATGAGGAAATGGGAGCGCAGAAAGGATAAATATTTTGTCCAGAGTTACCGAGGTGTTTGTGATGGAGTTCAGCATCAAAACCAGACAGTCTGATCTGACTGCACAAGACTCTGGTTCCACCATTGAGAATGAGGATCTTAAATTCAGAATATCTCAGCTCTGCCATTCAGTATTTATATGACCTTGGGCAAGTTACCTACCTTCTCTGAACCTTAGTGTCTTCGTTTATCAAATGAAGATTATAATATTTACCTCAAAATTTAATCAGAAAAAAAGTAATAAATGTAACTTTTTAAAATATGTTAAATATTTTTAAATAAAATATTAAATAAGGATAGACTATGTTCCTCTCTGTTTTAGGAGCATTAATAACTCCATGACTCAGAAGCCTCCTGGGTGTATAAGCAAATGTTAGTAAGAACTATTATTTCTTTCTACGACTCTTCAAAGGTCTTTAGAATTTTTCCAGTTGGACATAACCACTTAACATTTCTATTAATAATTAGACACATTCTCTTCCCAAGAAAAAAAGGGAATTTATCACTCAAACTATACATAGATCATTAAGAACTATGCTTTAGGAAAGAAGAAATTAGCTGGGTTTTAAAACCTTAAAAAACGGATATATTATTGAAGGCACATTATGTTGCAAGTCCTAGAATACTTAACGGAACTACTTATGAAAAATAAAGGTGTTTCTTGGTCAGAGAACTTGAAAGTCTGGCACTGATGAGGGATTCAGCTTTGCTTTGCTCTGGCAACTAAACCTTATCACTGAGAATCCAGATTCTTTCCTGTCTTCGCCCCGGCCTCCTGGCTGCGGCCTTCACCCTAGCGCCTGCTCTCCCCTTGGTTGCTGGGTGGCTGCTAGTCACGCCTGGGGATTTATTCTTTCCTACCAACATGCAGAGCGTGAATGAGTGTTTTCCCCCAAACATCCCACAAAACTTCGGAGTTTCTGTGTAAGTGGGCACACAGAGGTCATGGCCTCTCCCTCCTTCCCTGCCTATGAAAATACCAGACGCTGATTAGCTACTACCACTGCGATTTCTTTTCTAGCCATCCCAGTTCCATGGGAAGTTGCAAGAATTGTCACTAATTGTCTAAGGTAGAAGACATTTGTGTTAACACAAGGAAGCGGAACAGCTATACTATATCTGATTTATCCCAGTGCTAAGAAACTCTTCCACTTCACACAGCCCCCTTTATCCTATTTTGATTATTTCTTCCCCAAACAGAAGACTTTGTTCTTAATCTTTTTTTCCCCCGTGAAAGTACACATGGTGAATAATTTTATATATATGGAAAAGACAACCCTATGTGGCACCGTGCTCTCTGGCTGGTGTTTGCTCATTTTGGTACCTTTTATAAGTTATTTCAAAATGAAATGCTGGATAGTGTTTCCTTTAGACCCAGGCAAGCAGTGATTCTCATCTTGCCTGTTCTGTTCTTCCTGTGTGACCCTCCCCACAGTGTGAGGAGTCCACAGGGCCAAGGAGGCATGCCTACTCAAAGCCCAATCTCCCCACTTCTGAATCCTGTCCCAGGCACCTAACGACCCAGGAATTCCTGCCCCAACTGTCCTGATTCTACTTTCAATGCCTGTATTGGTCTCTTCTCCAGGTCCATATTCCCATGAGTAACCACAAACTGGCGTGTGCATACCTGAACCTGTGTGTGACCTTGGAGCAGCTATCGATAGGGAGCTGTGGGCAAAGCTTGCAGGCCGTGATATTCACACACAACCCCCCAGGCCCTTGGTGGTGAATAATAGGACTAGGGTTGAGAAGAGAAGGGAGGATATTAGCCCTGTGGGGTCATCCATGTGTACTTCTGCCCAAACCTGACCTTCAAATCTTAGGGGTGTGCTCAAGGCACATGATTTTCATTTATGTAAATTTCACCCAAAATAACACAACTTAGCTGTTTTCTGTGAGCACTAAATTCTTAGCTATCTCTTTGCATCCGAATTTCTTTGTTCAAATTGTATTTTGTACATTTATGTCTACATTAGCAGTACAAAAAGTAAAAAGTCACTAGCAGACTTATTTCTGAAATAGTCCATACCATAATATTATCGACACAATTGCCATGTTTACTTATTTTACAGTTTTAGACATTTGTATTTATTTTTTTTTTAATAAAGTTTATTTACTTATTTTTAGAGAGAGGGAGAGAGAGAGAGAGAGAGAGAGAGAGAGAGAACACAAACAGAGGAGGGGCAGAGAGAGAGAGAGGGAGAGAGAGAATCCCAAGCAGGCTCCACGCTGTCAGCACAGAGCCTGACGTGGGGCTCCATCCCCAGAACCCTGAGATCATGACCTGAGCTGAAATCAAGAGTCAGATGCTTAATGGACTAAGCCACCCAGGTGCCCCATAGACATCTGTACTGGTTTTATAAAGCATAATGAATGTTTGGTTACTAGGTTTAGTTTAGTTATGACTTTAATCACTTTAAGACCCATTTCAGGAAATTTTCTGAAATAGAATGTTTTTATTAAGCTGCTAGCTGATAGACCTGTCAACTTTCTACTCATTAGTATTCGTATTACCAATGTGGGCAAGAGAGATTCTAATTTTAGGAATTGATTTTGCTGATTAGATAAACAAGACAGAGCCCTCTACAGGACACATAACCAAACCCACCCAGGTTTTCTGGGTGTTCTTTGGCCAAGTTACAAAGCTTCCTCTGCCTTTAGGCAAAAAGGAGGAAAAGAATTAGAGATTGAGCATGCAAGCAGAAGCCTTTTAGAAACTTCTAAATCATTTTACATTAGAGAGAGTGAAGCTGAATGCACAGGGTGGTCTAGGAAGGAGGGAAGGAAGGAGGAAGGTGAGATGGAAAGGGGAGATGAAGAAGCCAGCCAGATGAGGAAAACCACCTGCTCTGTGATGTGACACCTTCCCAGGAACACGAGATATTCAATCATGAACACACAAAAGGCCTGGGGAGAGTAGGGTTCTGGAGGAAACTGGTGAAGAAACTGACTAAATCCATCTGAACTGGTCTGGGGCAAAACAGAGATGAACCCCAGCAGAAGGGTCACAGGGAGCATATCACGACTTCCTTCACCTGTGAAATCGGGCCTGGAGCCAAGTTTAATCAGGCGTCTGAGGAATAAGGAATCACCAGGTGACATCTGTAGTCCAACAACAACAACAACAAATAATAATAATAATAATAATATGTGGGTATCATGAGTTCAAGAAAATTTTCTAAGTAAATGAGGTACCTCGTTTACCTGAGGTAAATGACCACACATACAAGCTCTGAAAGAATCTCGTGGGAACTTTGGACGACATGATAATTCATGGAACCAGCACTGCACCAGCTACTGCTCACCCTCCATTTGAGGCACAGGGGTGCACGAAGGAGCAGATAGAAGAATATATGGAAATACATAGAAGGGCCAGTCTCTGTACCCACAGGCAGAACTGTGGCAGCCTTTGGTGCTCTAGGCACCTTTCCTCTGACAGAGTACTGGAAGAGCTCAGGAGCATGAGCCCCTTGGAAGCCATGAAAGTTCTGCTCATTCAAGGCATCCTGCCCCTCACAGGACTCCTTCCCCCAATGCACCCCACCCTTCACTTACCCCAAGCTGTTCCTTTGCTCTTCAGTTCTGATGTTTCAGACTAACCTACGTGACTGGAGAGGTCACTGTTGGGTTAACATCTCTCCCATCTTTTTCCTGGGTCCCCTTCTCTTTTCCCACCATTGCCTGCCTTGCTGTAGCTGAGACAAAGAGCCATCTCTTGCCACCATGCTTGCAGGTTTTTCCAGTTTCCTAGAAGAGAAGTCTTGCTGTCTCACTCTCTCCCCAGGCCTATAAGCTGCACATCTTAATGTGGGCTTAATGTGTTTGCTTCTCCTGTATTCATTCCTTTCTCCAACATATATGTACTGAACAATTATTATGTTTAAGGTACCATTTCCAGGCAGTGTAGAAAGAGGAATGAACAAAATAGAGCAAGTCCATATTTTAGGGTGGTGAGGGGGTGGGGCGGGAAATAGGGTCACCAAATAGTATACAGGATGCCCAGTTAAATTTGACTTTCAGATAAACAACCCCTAATTTCTAATATGACTATGTCCCGTTCAGTGTTTGGAATATGTGTAACTTGAAAATTGTGGTGTTTATCTGAAACTGAAATTTGAGTAGACGTCCTGTATTTTCTTTCTGAAACGCGGCATTCCTAGTAGGGGAGACAGATTTGAAACCGAACGAGTATACCTGGTGTGATAATTACTGCAACAAAGAGAATAAAGTCAGACAGTGGGCCTAGGAAGCGGTGGTGCCATGGTGTTGAGGTATCCAGGCAACCCCTGTGATGGGAGACATTTGAGCCGAGGCTGAAGGAGGTGACAGGTGTACAGAATGACACATGACTTTTCTAGAACATTAAAAACATTTAAAGATTGGGGCTAGAATTTTATGCTATAGTATCATGCTGTAAAATGCTACATTTCTATAAATTTCAAAATCTGTAGGTCATTTTGTATCCACCTTCGCCCAAGTTGGTGTTCATACTCATTTGTCATTAGGAAACTAGAGTAGAAAACTAAACTAGAGTAAACTAGAGAGAAAAAATAGGAGTGGAGAGCAGAAACCCCATTTTCTTGACTTTTCCCCAAACGGTTATATCTAAATTTATTTATTTTGAAAGAAAGAGAGAGAACACAAGCAGGGGAGGGCAGAGAGACTGAGAGACAGAACCCAAAGCTGCTCCGCACCATCAGTGCAGAGCCCGATGTGGGGCTCAAACTCCTGAACCATGACATCATGACCTGAGCTGAGATCAAGAATTGGACACTTAATGCACTGCGCCACCCAGGCACCCCTTCCCCAAACAGTTGTATCTAAAAGTCCCTGTTGGGTGTCTCACTACTTTCAAAGAATCCTCCTCTACCGAGTGATATGTACCCAATTGCTGCCAAAGCCATTGAGACCCTGAAGCCTTATATAAGGGACAGCCACTTCGCACCATGACTGCCTGCAGAAGGGGACTAAATGTTCTGCTCACTCCTCAAGCCTTTGAGATCTCTCTGTGCACTGTGACAGTCAAGAAAAAAGGTCCAGTACACTTCAGTGTTTCATATGGGTTATCAGTGACCATTAGTCTTTATTTTTACTGCCTGTGCACACCAACACCCCAACCTCAGAAGTAGGAGAACGGCCTTAAGACTGATGCTATGTTCGCAGCATAAGGAGAGTCAGTGATATTATATCACTGTGACTGTTGTATGCTGACAGATCGTAGCTACACTTATGTGAGCATAGCATGACCTATAGAGAAGTTGAATGACTATGTTGTACATCTGAAACTAATATGATGTTGTGTGTTGACTGTACTCAAATAAAAAAGTTAAAAAATAAATGAAAAAAATAAACCTGAGGAAGAGCTAAACATCCCAGAAAAAAAAAAAAAAAGACCAATGCCATGTTCTGATCAGAATAATTCTTTCCACCCATTACTGGTCCTCATTCCTTGTAGTTATTTTCCTCTTCTGTTTGGATGAATTCTTTTTGAAAATGCAGTACTTAAACAAAATCAGTTTTGACAAGTGAATGTAAAATTATATTATGCTGAAAATTTTAAGCTACAGCTCATTGTAAATTCCCATTGCCAGAATAGAAAACAATTGCCATCAGGTAAGCAATATTATCACTAAATGACCTACTTCCCTTTAACACTCAGTTTCATAAGACAACTGCATTCCTTTCTTTCAGTATTCTTTCGAGTTGACCCTGATTAGCAGCACCTGAAATAATCGTAGGAGTCTTGAGTGATGTCTTACATTAGGGTTATAAAGAGCATTGGTTTGAGAGAAAGTGAGAGAGAGAAGGGAAGGAAAGAGGAAAGAAAGAAAAAGTAGCAAGCCAGCTTTCATAAAAGTTTTATAAAACTTTCATAAAAGTTGAACCCAACTTTTAGCTCAAATACACATGTTGTCATTTGGAAGTAATACATTGGGAATAGCTTTAGAATTTAAAATATAATAGAGAAAACTTTATCATTCTACCTGAAGTTAAGATGTTAGCTTCTGGTTTTTGTTATTACTCTCTTTGGAATGTCCTTCAGTATTTGTGAAATGCATTCAGAAATAGAGAGATACAAGGGTGCCTAGGTGGCTCAGTTGGTTGAGTGTCTGACTTCAGCTCTGGTCATGATCTCATGGTTTGCGAGCTTGAGCCTCACATCCAGCTTTTTGCTGACAGCTCAGACATATTTATAGAGGTGTTTGTTTTAGTTTATCTTTAATAGCGAAAATTAGAAACAACCTAAGTATTCAACTATTTGGGACAGATCAAACATATGATCGCACCTGACTTTGATGGATTATAAACTGTTCATAAGACAATCATGAATACTATGTGAAAACAAATATGTGGTATTAAATAATAAAAAAATAAGAACATCAAACTATGTAATAAGCTTACAAATGCTTGAAAATGTGTAAGCATAAATAAAAAAGACTGGAAGGAAACAGGACAAAATGAAAACAATTTTGATAGAATTGGGTGCATAGGGTGATGGAATTATAGGTGCATTATTATTTTAACAATATATAAAATTTTTAAAAAGAGATCAAGTTTTAGTCCCTCAGTGTTCATACATTAAGGAGGATGTTAAGCAGATACCTAAGCAACGTCTCTCTTCCTTGCTTCAAAAATCTCAGCATGTGTTTTGTTCAGTTCCAGGGGCTTAACTACTTTTTTTAATTATTATTCTGGCTACCATGGTTATTCTTTGAAAGGCTAAACAAAGTTCATATTGTTTCCTGGCAGCATCTCTTATTTGCATTAAACCATGAGTTATGATATTAGTGCATCTTGTTGTCAATTCTTTGAAGAAAGCAGACTTGATAACTCATCTTCTGTTACATAGTAAATGATAGTCTTCTTTCAGGGTGTATTTTATTTCCAAGTTCTTACTCTTTGCCATGTACAAATAACCAGTCAAGATTTTCCTATAATGGTCATTGCTCTTCTGTCAACATTTTTGCCATTTATCCAAGGAAAGTGCAAGAGTTACAATTATACTGTAACTTTATATACAAAGCAGAAGTTCTTCCAGGAAGTTATGACTTTAGTAGAATATTTTTTGCTCTTCTAAAAGGATAAATAGGCTTCCTATTATTAGTTTATCTGGGAGGTTTACACAGCTCATCTTTATAGAAGTTACAGTTAAGTCAGGTTTCTATACATTCTGTAAGATCATTTATAACTGAGGAATATAAACCAATGATCAAGAGGATAGAAATACTCCTTTGCATCCTCTCCCAATTTCTAAATACTTTCATTCATTCAGGAAGGCATCGTATTAAGAGCACAACCTCTTAAGCTAGATCATGAGAGTTCAAATCTTGGCTGCAGTCGTGTAAATCTAGAAGTTACTTAACCTCCCTGTGCCTTAGTTTCTTCATCTGTTTCATAGAGATAAGGTAGTACGTACCTCATAGAAATTTGTGAGAATAAGTTAACAAATGTAAAATTCCTGGCACTTAAAATGGTACTATTATTACTAATGTACATGTTTGTGAAGCTGAGAGCACAAATACAAAAATGGCACAAATTCTGCTCTCCAGGTGCCATAGAAAACTCACTTAAAAATCAACTAAGTCTGCAGGGAACCTAAAACTGCTCTAAAAATAGTGTTGTTGTTGTTGTTTTTAAATCAAGTAACAACTTTACTACCTTCAGTGGAAAGAAGAAAGCTATCCCATTGTTGGAGCACACAGTAAAGAGCTTTGGGAATGTTTGTAAGTGAAAATGAAATTCTAGTGGATCTTACTTTGAGCCACATGGAAGCATTGAGAGCCAGAGTATCTTACCTTTGCTTCTGGGCACTTTATGGACTTGTCCTCTTTAGAAAGCAATTGCTGGTTCAGAGCCCATGAAACTGGTAGACAACCTCTTCTTTCTTTTTCTTTTTTTTATTTAAAAATTTTTCTTTTAAGTTTATTTATTTATTTGGAGAGAGGAAGAGAATCCCAAGCAGGCTTTGCACTGTCAGCTGACAGCGTGGAGCCTGATGCAGGGCTTGAACTCACAAACTGCCAAGATCATGACCTGAGCCAAAGTCAAACGCTCAACCAACTGAGCCATCCAGGCACCCCTACAACCTCTTCTTTCTAAAAGGGAAAACTTTTCTGACCTAGTAACCACCATCTTTTTCCCAAATGCCTATTTATTACTCAATATGACAATGAGAACCACAGTTCTAAATGTTTTATTCTAATTATTTTTTACAGTGAAATTGAGAAACCAAAACCATTTTTACTTTTCACTGTGTCAAATGTGTCTAATTTTGCAGGTGTTCAAAGATGTGTATGTGCATTCAGCTTTAGACTGATTAAGTCTCATAATAATTTCATTTTTATGTTTCTGAGCTGATGAACCACTTAAAAGTTCTCCATCAGGAGAGATTATGTTTTCATATATCTTTAACTCATTCCACAAATGTTTATTTATTGCCTACAAGGTACCCAACATCATGCTAGATACTCATTTCCGTTGGTAAGTTGCTTCAGCTTTCTTAATGAAGAAAAGACTGAACCAAGGAAATTAACCTGTTTTATTCTTGGTCCTGAGCACAGAGAATTTTAGACCAAATGAGCTAACTTGTATTTACATTAGTAGTCACTTTTTTTTCTCCCTACTTCTAGAGCACTGCTGGATAGCTATATCCTTTACTGATCTATATAATGTATGGATTTTGTCTATCTTATTTAATAGTATCTATTTTTTATTATGAGGGTGAGCCTGGGTTGCCTGGAACAGTAGGACAAAACGGAATACCAGGGCCAAAGGTTAGTACAAATAAAACCAAGCAGAATCATTTGAGACATGAGTTTTCATTCAACTGTAAACTGGAACTTTTTTTTTTTAATATCCCACTGATTTTACTTGGATGGAATATTTGTCAATAGTAAAATATGCTGCAGTATAGAACTTTGTGACTAGTGACTAAATTATGTTTGTGACTCTCATTACCATTAAAAATGCAGAAAAACAAATAGAATAAGATTGTCAGAATCTTTATTCTGAGATACTTCAATAACATGAGAAGAAGCCCGTGTTTCAAATATGCCTGTTGTCATTTTGCTATTTAGTGAACATATTAAAATGTAGGCCATGTCCATACTGCCTAAAGTGTGCATAATATTTACAAGACTTACTAAAGATGATTTCACAGTGACACTGTGGCCTTTCTTCAATATTTGGTCACCTCCAACACTTACACAACATAACCAGTTAATCAAACGAAAAGTAGAATAAAGATGTGGCATGTGTGAGGGTTTTTTGAGATTTTTATTTTTTTTTAAGTAATCTCTACACCCGACATGGGGCTCAAACTCAACAATCCTGAGATCAAGAGTCACACGCTCCACTGACTGAGCCAGCCAGGCACCCCACGATGTGACACGTTTGAAATTTTAAAATGGATGTAGTCTGAATTACTAAATGGGGAAAAAATGTAATGAGGATTTTTGGGGGTTGAAAATTTTCTTTGTTTTTTGAAGAACAAATGAATCTGTTAAATATAAAACGATTGGTGACAGTTCAGTTTAAACCAAACAGGCAGACAAATCCCAAATCCTTTGATGAGTGAACATCCCTTGAAGTACATAACTAATGTCTAATCCCGTCAGCTGTGCTGGTGTGTATCCGTACCCACAGATGCC
This sequence comes from Neofelis nebulosa, assembly GCF_028018385.1. Lineage (NCBI taxonomy): Eukaryota > Metazoa > Chordata > Mammalia > Carnivora > Felidae > Neofelis > Neofelis nebulosa. The sequence continues at coordinate 115,718,434 of NC_080784.1, forward strand.
TGTCAGCTGATTTTACAGATCACATTGCTATTGACAGGCGCCTAGGACAGACCTAAAATTTATAGACCTGTCCTTTGTCTTGCAGCAAATACTCCTTCTGGGACTACAGCCATTCTCCTGTCTTCTCCCCTTTCTTGCTTCATGCTAAAAAGCCAAATGATAAGAGTTAATGCTTAATGCACGTTCTCAGTACTGTTCTTCTGTTGCCTAGCAACCATCAGGATGGATGTTGAGCAGTGAAAGGTGGCCAGAAATCTGGAAAGCCAAAGGGTCAGGCTGAGTCCCAGCAAATGAGAAGAGTCTTGCCTCTAAATTGATTTCGAGTGGTTTTTAGTTTAGAAAATACACAATAATCACCTGAAACCATTTTTTAATGCAGTTTTATCTGATGGCAAAATTTACTGATGCTTTTTTCATAAGAGGAATATTATCATAATGTGTATGATTTATTTTAGAATTTTCCCACTCCATCACCTATGCCTTCCTGGGTAAAGTAAAAATAAGGATTCTCTTCAAAGCACAATTTAGCATTTTAGTCCTCATACTGTCCAGGAAATAATTTTGAATAAAGACATTCTCCTGAACTCACTTCAACTCTGCTCCATTCTAGTATTTTTCCTGAAGGTACCAACTCCTCCTAAAATACTCCTGATTTGGATCATGCTAGTTACCAGCAGGTTAAAGGGAGTTCATGACACCGTGAGGAGGTCCAAGTTTAGGACTGTGTTTATGATCATGTTTGAAGAAGATAGATTGGGGAACTACACAAACCCTAGACCCCTACAATAATCCAGACACTGGGGGCTCCTTTGAGCAGAAGACCACGAAAGGATGTGTTGGCTCCCCTTATTGATTCTGAGTTTGGGCAGGTTAAAACTTGAAAACGAAGAAGCCGCTCAAGACATTAAATTGCTACCCACACTGGTCTTAATGCCCCCAAAGCTGGCTTCTGGAAGATAATCTTTCTTTCTTTAGTCCTTTAAATTTTTTTTTCTTTTTTCAACGTTTTTAATTTATTTTTGGGACAGAGAGAGACAGAGCATGAACGGGGGAGGGGCAGAGAGAGAGGGAGACACAGAATCGGAAACAGGCTCCGAGCCATCAGCCCAGAGCCTGACGCGGGGCTCGAACTCGCGGACCGCGAGATTGTGACCTGGCTGAAGTCGGACGCTCAACCGACTGCACCACCCAGGCGCCCCTCTTTAGTCCTTTAAAAACAAAGAATTAAGATTACATTTGATATTGATATCCATGCCCAATTCTTCAAGAAACTCATCTTACTATTTGTTTTTAATACAGCAATTCTATATTGCCAAAATAGAAAATGTCACATATAATTTGCTTAGTATATTCAATATCTCAATTTGTTTGGTGTTGTTTAATTGGGTGTTTTATAATTTAATGTGTCACTCAATCTTTGTTCTTTTGCTCAGGGAGAACCCGGAGATCGAGGAGAAAAGGTGAGAATGATTCTGCCTGTAATTATCTTTTTTCCTCCCTAAAGAGAGACTAAACCGAACTTATTTAAGTATGGATGGCTAGATAGCAATAGATATAGATACATAGATAAAGATAGACATAACAACCACTGTTCTTGTCAAACTGTTAATTAGTAGAAGGAGAGAATAGTGTAGTTCTTATGTTTGGACAGAGATTTGGGTAAAATGTTTAAAGAAATGGAAGGAAAGGGAGCAAATTTAAACATTCTATGTCAAGCTTTTAAATGGTTTTCAAAAATCCCTAGGCCTGCAAAATTTGTTTGCCTACTTGCTAACACCACTCCAATACTTTTCTAAGCATCCACATCTCTCCCTACTGCTTCTTAGGTCACTAAGTTAAGGGGATACAGATGTTTACCTGCAACAAATATACTGGGAATTGCCCCACAAAGAATTCCTATAAAAAATAAAAAAGAGAAACAAAAGGAGAATGCCATATGTTAAATTTCTCACAGTCGTCCTTCCTGACTACTTTTGCGGGCGTCCTGATTATTTTTAGACTCCCCATGCATATTGTGGTGCTAATTTTCCTGGTTTTCATGCTATTTACTTTAATAGTGTTTGAGAAATGTGCTGTCTGCGTAGGAAGCTACCAAGATACTACATCTGATCCGATCTTTCTGACAAATTAATACTATCACCTCTAATCACCAAAGTAGTTAGTACATCTAAAGATCCAACAAACTTCTTGACTATAACTGTATTATTTGGCACTGTAAAACAAAAATTAAAAAGAGATTTATTTAAATGGAAGGAGAGCAAATCAGAGGGGAGAGCTCACTCAGACCCCTTCATTTCGTGACCACTCGGAGCCATTCTTTCTAATAAGAAAGTTTGTTGTGTCTGTTTTGCTTTTTAACAAAGGGATTGCCATGCAATCTTTTTAAAAGTATGCTAGTAGGCTGCCTTTCAAAGGTCTCTCATAATAGATTATCAGTACATTTATTTGGCATCCAACCAGTTTATTGTAATTAACTTGAAATTAACTAATCATCAGATGACTCTGTTGTGTAGAAATTAAGGAGGGAAAAGAAGGAGAGCCAGCGCCGTTCCGGGGATTCATCAGATAGAGGGGTTCCGGCTCGAGGGCCCGTGTGGGGTGTCCGGCACCACAGACAAATGCCTGAGCAGTTAGCTTCATACATATTTGAAACAAGAAAAGAAAATGGAGAGAAAAAAGTAAAAGTCTCTCTCCCCTACATCTCTTCCCTCTCCCTTGGAAACCATCAATACTTACCTCTTATTTAAAGGAAACTTTTAAATGATGGAAAAGTGACCTAATATGAAGCTAAACAAAAGGGCATTCCAGCCTGTGGAATCTAGCAACAATAATGCATTGTTATTGCTAACGGCTATCATTAGCAGCTCATGGTGTGTCCCCTACTGTCCTAGTTGCTTTACACACAGCATATTGTTTATTTCTTCTAATCCCATAAAGCATTCTTGCCCTTACGTTACACATGTGAAACGTGATGTAGGGAGAATTTCATTTGCCCGGTAGGTGCTGGAGCTGGGCTCAGTCTTTCTGGCGCCAACGTCCATGATGTTTCCACTATAACATGCTGTAAGACTTAAATTAAAGAATTCGGCATTGAAGGAATCAAAGCATGGATAATGAGTGAAGGCTTTTTTTTTTCTTCTAATGCATTGCTTTGTGGCGGAAGGGAGATGTCAGTGAGGGAAGAAGCACAGGAAATCTCAAAAATAAGCAAGAAAGCATAAAGTCTCCAATTTATTTTATTGTAATTATAAAAGAGAGAGTTTTCAAATAAAATCGAAAACATTCATTTCACAAATGCAAAACACAGAAGTGCAGATAAAATAATCTTCTGTCCACAGGTCTTGAGGGCTGCGTCATGCATTTTGAAGCTTTGGAGATTTGACTTGAGCTGAACCTGAAGACAGAGTAGGATTTACACAGAGAGAAGGGAAAGGGGAGGGCAGGAACCCAGGTGGCAGGAATGACAGGAGGAAGGAGACAGAGGTGGTAAGGCATGTGGCATATTGAGGGAATGGTCAGGAAAAAGGCTTTCTTACAGTGGCTCTTTGAGTAGAGGAGAAAAGAGATGGAGTTAAGGAGGCTTTAAGTACCAGCATGAGCTATTAGAAGTCAGAGAAAGTACTGCTTTCTGTTGATATCGTAGAGTAGTTGGAAACAGTTCAGCTGTGTTCATTGCAATAAATTTTACGTGGGCCAGTTGGTATCAAGCAACTGCTTAAGTAAAAATGTGTCAGTTCTATAGAATATTCTCAAGAGATTTTAATATATAGTGCATATGAAAGCAAGCTTAAAATAATGAAAACTATTCTGTGTGTAATGTCACCAATATATTTTACATATATCACGTTTTCCCCCCTTAGGGAGATGCTGGAGAGAGTGGACCCAAAGGTGACACAGGCGAAAAGGTACAGTTTGTGAAATATGAAAGGGTATGTGTATGAGCAAGAAATCTATTCTATGTATGTGAAAACAGAAGATTTTGAGTGAGGAAAGAGACTGACAGCTTAATATGGTAAGATGAGAGATAATTCTATGAGTTTGGAAAACATTTAAATATCCAATTTATAAAGATGATCATTCTACAAGCTCTTAGCTACAAATTTAAATATTAAAAAAAATTTTTTTTAATGTTTATTTATGTTTGAGAAAGAGAGAGAGGCAGACTGCAAGCAGGGGAGGGGCAGAGAGAGAGGGAGAGGCGAAATCGGAAGAGGCTCCAGGCTCTGAGCTGTCAGCCCATAGCCCGATGCGGGGCTCAAACCCACAAACTCTGAGATCATGACCTGAGCCAAAGTCGGATGCTTAACCGACTGAGTCACCCAGGCACCCCATAAATATTTTTAAAATAAAATGGGATGTCACAAATTCTAGATAATGTATAGCTAGGTTTCCAGTAATATGGCTTCCATGGAATAAAACCATTTATTCATGTGTAAATGGGGCACTACTCCCTTGATACTCAGAGATATAAAAATACAGTCTCTAGGGGCGCCTGGGTGGCTCAGTTGGTTAAGCATCCGACTTTGTCTCAGGTCATGATATCACGGTTTGTGAGTTCGAGCCCCATGTCAGGCTCTCTGCTGACAGCTCAGAGCCTGGAGCCTGCTTTGGATTTTGTCTCCCCTTCTCTCTGTCCCTCCCATGCTCATGCTCCGTGTCTCTGTTTCTTAATAATAAATAAACATTAAAAAATGTTTTTAAATAAAATAAAGTTTCTAAAGTGATTCCATTTGTTGCAATTTGGTTAGAGAACATGTCACAGGATTGGGATGAGATTTAAAAGTTTGAAAGTAAATGTCATTTGATTACAGCCTCTAATGCAGTCTTGAAAATTTGCCTCAACTTGAAATCTACTAAATTCAGATATTTTGTCAGCCTTCTCATTCACTTTTTTCATCTTTTAAACCATTATTAGTGTTTATATTCCAGTGGTCTTGTGGTTCATCTTCCATCCTCCTTTCATACTGCTCTCCCCATCTATCATTATAGCTTTTGTTTGGATTCATACTTTATATACATCTCTGACATAGGAAGGGCCTTTTATTTCACTTGTGCTGGATGCTAAGAATTAAGAAAAGAACTTTTAGGAAACTGAAAATAAAAGGGTCAGATTTTAATTAAAATCAAGCAAAGTAATTGAATGATTAAAAAAAGATTTATTCATTTAGGCTCACATTGGAGAATAAAAATATTTCACTTTGAAAATTATTACAGTGCAGATGGTTAATGGTTAGTCATAAAAACATACTCATAAAATAAAGAGAAATATATCTTTCTCATTCTTATAAATATTAATATAAATATGGCATGGATGATGGTAGGAATGAATTAATGTCACCAAGTAGCAATTATGTTTGTGTTCAAGGAGCAGTCCAGAAATTAGAGTCGACCCTCAGTTTCTTATAGACCAAGGTTTCTCACCTTTAGCATTATTGACATATTGGGCTAGATAATTCTTTCTTGTGGGGGCCGTTAGATATTTAACAGCATTCCTGGTTTGCTACCAAACCTATCTCTAGACATTGCCAAATGTCCCCTGAGGGACAAAATCACTTCTAGCTGAGAAGCACTGCTATAGACCCCTTTTATATACCTGTCAAATTTAATTATCATGCTGCAATAAAATATGGCATGAATATGTTTAATACTTAATAAGACCAATGATATACCTTGATGACTCTCAAAGTCAGCGTTTCAACCGCCAGAAATATAAACCTGGATATTATATTTAACTTTTTTGTTTGTACTCAAAACCAGAGGTCATCAAGCCTTTCCTGTAAAGGGCCAGAAAATAACTATTTTAGGTTTTCTGGGCCTTGTGGTCTCTGTCACAACTATTCAACTCTGTCCTTACAGTGTGACAGCAAGCATAAACAATATGTACACAAATGAGTATGGCCATGCTCCCATAAAACTTTATTTCTGGACACTGAAATTTTAATTTCATGTAATTTTCATGTGTCATGAAATATTGTTCTTTTCATTTTTTTCTTAATCATGTAAAAATGTAAAAACCATTCTTAGCACATGGGCCACACAAAACTGGAACTGGCCCACAGGCCTTCGTTACAAGTCTCTGCTTAAAGAAAGGAAATCTTCTAAACAGAGAGCAGTTTTTTTGAGTGAAAAAAGTTTATGCCAAGTCTGAACAATACCTATGTGGATTTATGTAGAGAATTTTATGCTTTTAGAAGTTGCATTTAAAGCTTCATTTTTAGAATGTAGACCAATAATTATTTCTTTAATCACACATTTTTAACATTTAATTTTCCAGTAGTAAAGTAACCTTTTTCTTTGAAAATTCCAAGTTCATCTCAAAGGAATACTGTTTTATATTAATGCAAATCATTTACCATATTGACTCACACATAGTAAACTCTCAATAAATGTTAGCTTTCTTACCACATGGAAATTGAAATCAACTAGACTGGTTGTTTTCTTTTTTATCAAGAAGTTTTACTAGTCAACTGAAATTAAGTACAAGAAATCCTTCAGTTGAAACGGAAATCATTTCTATAAACTTTCAATAGGTCTAAACAGGGGATTGTAAATAGGAATGTGTAACGTATAATATGTAATCTGACCTGTAGCATTCATCCCGAGAATGCCGTAATTGGAATATAATTTTTGATGTGTTTTTTTAAAACATTTCCTGCTTCTGTCATATAATTTGTTTCCAGTATGTTGGAAACAGCCTTCTCATGGCCTTTGGGTTCAGTATGTGAAACTCATTCATCATGTACCAAGTTCTAGATGTAAAATCAAAAAATGCCTTTTTTTTTTTTTTTTGCCATTGATGTAGTAAATTACATCATTGACTGATTCATTTTAATAGGATTTTTTTTTTTTTCCTTTTGATCCAACTCCGTGCCTTTGGATGGTAAAGCAATCTAAACCTTTCCAGACTGGTCATCTGGAAATGCTGTGGAACTGTAAAAACCACTAGGCTGGGTTTTGTCCGTGGCCAGCAACTGCCGTGCACTCTAGGCTTGAGAGTGTCATGGCAAAGAATGATTTCAGTCATGTGTGGAGTGACTATGCAAAGGTTATGTTCTGCTCTTTGGGGTGTTAATGCCACCCAACAAATGCAGAAATGGATTTGTTATCTCTTTTGGTCAACTTGAAAGTAGGTGTTTGTGCAGCACGCTGAATGGTTTGACCATGCCACTCTATTAATCACAATTCAGTCTGCAGATTCAGAAGCTCTACCTTCACTGTCTAGCTACAGCCTCTCTGTGCCTTCATTTTCACTGCTCCCTCAGTCTCCATTCCTGTAAACACACTGTCTTCTTAGTTTATGCCCACATAGCATCTTTGATTTGCATCCTCTGAGCCTTTCCAGAATCCACGCCCATATTTGGAGCTACCAATCAAATTGTCTTTTCTTAAAATCACGTGTGAAGGCCTGTCTCAGAGAGCCCCCACCCCCACTCACCTCCACATTGCACCATCCCGGGTCAATGCAAGGCCCTCTCTAACTTGGCACATATGGTTCTCTCACCTTACAACACTCTCTGTCCACTCCCTCCTCCATGTTCTATTCTTCAGTCCACTGAGACCTTAATTTATAAGTCATTTCCCTAAGGCAGCCTTTCAGTCTCCCCCAGATTGGTTAGGCTACCATCTGTGCTCCCATACTCCCATACAGAGTACTCTGTGCTCCCATAGCACTCTTTAAAGTCCCTTTCATAACTGTTATTGGGATTTATTATAATTCCTTTTTTAATTGGACATCCGGCTCATTGGAGAAGGAAAAACAAATAAATAAACAAAAAACTATATGATGCCAAATTATTCCCAGCATCAATCCATGTTCCTGGCATATAGTTGTAAGATAATAAATATTTATTGAATAAACAACCTTTAAAATTTTTTTTTCCTTTCAACTGTTTTTTATTTTTGTGGAATGGTAGAACTCTTTCCTGTGACAAGCATTTGTTTATCATGTCTTCTGGCATATAAGGGGCACAGAATATCCTAAACATGAGAATCTCTTCCTACCCCAGATTAAAAAAAAAGAAAAAAAAGGAAAGTATTTTTCATGCTTTCAACCAATAACATTTTTGTGTACATATATTAGTATGTGATTATCATGAGCACAGGTCAAGGGCAGGGATTGTAACTGCATTGCTTCCTGTTCTCACCCAGCTCCTCGCATCCCTGCAAACAGCTGGCACATAATGGGTGCTCAACAAACATTTACAGAATGAATTAATGAATGACAGAAATGTCACCATATTCACTTCATTTATCCACATAGACTTTATTAACACATGCATAAAGTTATATACCAACTATTGTATTTGAAAATTAGCATGACCAAAACCGGAAGCTCTTTGTGTTTGAATGATCAATGGTAAAGCCCAATCTATTTATCTCAAGTGTCTTCTCAAAGAATTTTCCCATTTGTGACTTACCCTGTTAAAACTTGAGTTTCCAGACCAGCTGACTTATGAAGCTAAGAGTCTACTTAAGACGTAGTTGGGAGTGGAAGAGAGCCAAAGCATAAGAGACTCTTAAAAACTGAGAACAAACTGAGGGGGTGGGAGGGTATTGAGGAGGGCACCTTTTGGGATGAGCACTGGGTGTTGTATGGAAACCAATTTGACAATAAACTTCATATATTGAAAAAAAAGACATAGTTGGGTTTTCCTACTGTAATCCTGCATTTGCTCTCACTTTTGCAGAAATGAGGATTATGAACACTGACTGTTTTATTTCTACTCTCTGCAGCATTATCCTTTAAAATGTTTAACTTATGACTGGCTTTCAGCAGTTGTCTTGCCACTTAAAAGTTAGAAAAATTCCTCGAGATTTCACAGTCTAAGTTTTTAAAAAGAAAATTAAAATATCACTCATAGTCCCCCATCAAATGAAACTGCTCCAATTTCCACAAATAAATCAGCCTTTCAGGAAACTGTCCTTTTCTTTCCATCTACTTCCTATGAGAACTAAATCTAGTCTTTATTCTCATTTGTGGATTATCCAGCCACTTTCCACTAAGACACTAAAAATAAAAGGTTTTATTTTTTTTTTTATTTATTTATTTATTTATTTTTTTTGGGACAGAGAGAGACATAGCATGAACGGGGGAGGGGCAGAGAGAGAGGGAGACACAGAACCGGAAACAGGCTCCAGGCTCCGAGCCATCAGCCCAGAGCCTGACGCGGGGCTCGAACTCACGGACCGCGAGATCGTGACCTGGCTGAAGTCGGACGCTTAACCGACTGCGCCACCCAGGCGCCCCTAAAAATAAAAGGTTTTAAACTGCAGTTAATACAAGCAGCTTCCTTTTATTTACAAGTTTACTGGAACCTTTATGCCCTGTTGTCAAAATGAAATAAACCAATAATTCTTATTCTAATAAAAAGAACATGGCAATGGAGTATAGGAAGTCCAAAATTCACTTATCCTCTTGTTGCTTCAATGTCCTTATCTATTAAATGAAAATAGTAATATCTGCCCTATCTCATCAGAGTTTTATGAGGTATAAATGAGATGAGGGAAGGGACTTAGCAAAGTCAAAATTGCTTTTAGGAATACAAAGGTCTTATTGTGCAAACTATTACAAACCTGATTCATTGGTGTTGATGGCTTTCAGATTTGATTTAGTAGAAATAGAAATAAGTATTATTTTATTAGCCACATTTATTTCACTTCCCATTTGGAACTCAATCAAATGTTAATGATTAGAAAGAGAAATCAGTATAATATAATATTTAAGGTCCTTTTCTTATGTTTTGTCATGTTTTAATTTTTCCTTGGGTTAAAACAATTACAGACATCACAGAGGATCACATATATATCAGTTTCCTCAGTAAGCTAATTTATTACTCCCTTCTTCTTCCTAAGCTTGTTTTCCTTCCTAAATTTTTTTCATTTTTTTAAGTTTATTTATTTTTTTGAGAGAGATAAAGAGCACAAGCAGGGGAGGGGCAGAGAGAGAGAGGGAGAGAGAGAATCCCAAGCAGGCTCCACACTCAGCACAGAGCCCCGCACAGGGCTTAATCTCACAGACCATGAGTTGGACACTCAACCTACTGAGCCACCCAGGCGCCACTTTTTCATTTTGATCCTTGACTGCTGACTTATTTAAAACATTATTTTTGAGATTTGTTCATTTATTCATCATATATGTATTGAGCATATACTATGGGCTAGGCACTGAATAAAAATTGACACTGAATCTGCCCCCATGTGGCTGATTGTCTAATGAAGGGACAGACAATAAGTACGTAATTATGGAGTGAGCTCTGCAGGACATGAACAGAGCTCAGTGTGAACAGTAAGATGTGGATGTAAGGGGCATAAATCTTAAGTTGGTTGGTGAAGGGTTCTTTGAGGCAGAGCCACTTAAGCCAAGACCTCAAGAGAGAGAAGATGCCAGCCTGGAGAGGGGGAAGGGATTCAGAAAGGGGGACAAGTGCTCCAGGCACAGAGGCCTGAGGCCTCATCTCTGTCTCTGAAAGAGAGTGATGAGGAGCTTCCTAAATCCAGAACAAGGAACTAGACCCCTGGAGTTCCTTGAGCACTTGCACAGATGTGACAGCTGAGGAAATCCAAGTATGTGCCTTCCTCCTTATGGCTGTTCCTATCTTCTTGACAGTCTCAAATGGCTAAGTTTTCTCCCTGTTTTGCCTTGTAGCATGTTCACGGGACAAGGGGCTAGAAGGAGCTTAAAAATCTAGGCCCATTGCTGGCTTCATTTCAGAAATAAGCAACATTCTTAACTAACCTCCCTATTCTTTTCTACTAATCTCTCTGCTTATTTTATAGCATATTTGCTTTGAAAATGTAGTCACCCTCTGTGAATTCCCAAAGGAATACATTGCCTTTTAGAAAACCAGATTCTATCTCAAGATCTTCTCTCGGATTGTACATGTGTCCCTGCCACCCATGAGTCATCCATCATCCTGTAATTTTCTGGTGACTGCATCACGATGAAATAAATGTAAAGCTAGAGAAAATGTGCCGGTCATAAGTGTGACTGTGCTTCATGAGGAAAACAAACTGACCTGCTACGTGGCTTTTTCCAGCTCAACATCATTAACCCTTTGACTTCATCTGTTGAACCCTGACTTTCTGAAGACCCAGAGGGTCAAGGAACTCCCAGTAACTGATAGCCCGTGACATTAATAAATTCCAGAGATAGAGAAAACCAAAGTTCCAGGTCTCCAAATTATAATTTATTACTTTAGAACACACTTTTAGCACTATATCAAGGGAAGAGATACATATTTGTATATTTATATTTACTTTAAGGAATATAGTCGTTAAGTATTTTGCTTTCAAAATAAACCCATGTTTTTAGAAAGTGCATTGTTTACCTTGGAAATTGTTTACATCTTAACAGCTGATATGTTGATATCATTTTATGGAGCATAGTCAGGCCCGTTAGTCATGGGGCTCCCTTTGAGTGCCATGTCGAGATGGTTTTCTGTGTGTTTGTATGTTTCCTATTCTCATAACTTGTGGAATAATCTCCCATGGGTTTTGTTTTAGGGTGACCCTGGATCATCTGCGGCAGGAATTAAGGTAACTATAGCCTTGTGAGTGTTTATACCCCAGGAGTTACAGTGTTGAATTTTATAAGTCTCTGCTTTCTCTTCTTTTGTTCCAAGTTTGATGGTTATAACTGTTTTTATTCTTCTTCAATAATCAGCTTCCAAACACAACAGGGAGTATCTGCTAGAAATCTGGTAAAGGCTTAAATAAGAGGTCTTGCCTTCACTTGTCTCTGTGATTGGTTTTTATGGAAATGTGGATTCATATGTGAGCTTTAGTTATGTCCGCAGCAAAAAAAAAAAAAAAAGAAAAAGAAAGTTCCTGTCTCTAGTGAGATATAGAGTAATAGAATAAAGTGAATGAAACACATATGATCAAGGAGACTAGGCTGTCTCTGTGAAAGTGTCCAGAGGCCTGAGGTTTTGGAAAATTGTCTTAAGACTGTTTTTTGTTTTGTTTTGTTTTGTTTTCATCTTTGGTTTTCTTTGGTCAGGGGGAACCTGGAGAATCTGGTCGTCCAGGGCAAAAGGTAACATCTTTATTCTAGTGTGTTCTTTGTTTCATATTTGCCATTTTATATCTACTATCCACTGTGTAAAATGAAAGCAATTATTGCAAAATGATACAATTTTCATGCTTTGCATGCGGAGTGTTATTGATTGTTCTGCATTTTAAAAGGACTGATGCTGACCATAGCCAAATATGAAACACTGTGTACATGTAAAAAGATGCTTTATTAACTAACGTCTGCATATACTCAGCTGTTTGAGGCTAACAAAGATCAGTTGGGTTGGAATGCCAACAACTTATCTTGCATGTTTAAAGATACTCTGCATGTTTCTATCATTCATGAGAAGAAATGAATATTTACTAAACTGTTTCAGTAGGGAATGATAGTTTCTTATATTCCTTTTCTTTTCATTTCAAATGCTTCCTTACTGATAATTTTTTATGTGAATCATATCTACCTATGCAATGAATGTTATGTTATACAAACCAGATTTGTTAATAAACTAAATTTTAATTGGAGACACTAGCCAAGTACTTTAACCATTAATCTACAGATACATATGTGATTTTTTTTAATCATTTGTGCTTCACTTCAGTGATCAATTAGAGGATATGCAGTGATTATTTTTTGCATTCATATTCTCATTTGGGTCTGAGGCAGGAAACAACTGTTAGCAGTTTATTGTCTGAGCATCTGGATATCAGTGCCCAATGTGGTTAGATTTTAGATAACAGATGTATTGTAGCTAACAAGTAAATGTGAATTCCACATTAGGTTAAAGCTCTTCAGATCACGACTCTGCCTTTATCTAGCAATAGCTGATGTTGTAGAAAAAATGTGATTAGAGACATAGAATTTGCCTCATTGGTATAAAGGAAAACAGAGAATAAATCTCATTATAGGAGTTTGGAACCTTAAGACATGAAAAAAATAATGTCCCCACACTCTTGAAGTCATTGAGAAGATCATTGCTTTGCTTTAAAGACTTAACAATGAAAGTAATTTTTGAGAAGGTCTTTCATGTTCTTTTAAAATTTTTAAAAATAGAGTTTTCTTTGAAACACAGGCTCTAAGAGCAATGATTCCTCAGGCCCAGTTTCAAGTAAAGTTCAGACTTTTTCAAAGGGCCCAGCAGAACTCTGCGAAATTTTCTATTTAATCCCTAAGATTTCCTACTGATTCTTTATGTAAGAAATTTGAAATTAGTGCTATCATCAGAGATCTGTGGTCTGCTTTGGTTTGAAAAAGCAAATAATCTTCTCAGATGATCTAATTTTAGACTCCTTAGTATTTAAAATTTAAAGGCTAAATTTAAATTACTCTCTAAATCTGATATACTAAAAGAAATGCCTACAAGACTATTATGTCTTTTTAACAAAAACTGAAACGAATCTGCTATAATCTTGTATAGGTCCCACTGTTTTCAGAGTGGAAGATCTCAAATGATTTTCAATTTTTTAATAAAATATTGCCTTCTCATGATTATTTAGAAATACAGGTTTAGATTCATTCCTGGAAGTTTATAGGCTTACATATGGAAACATTGGGTTTCCTTCGTATTTCATTAAAAATCTGCTTTAAATTATATCAAGAGAAGGGGTGGATTCATTAAAAGCTTACAACCTATTTGAATGAGTATGTGCCCTGAAATGCACAGCATCTTTTTCATCAATATTTAAGCCAGATTCTACCCTTTGACGCAATCTCACTTGCCCACAATATTTATGACTTCCTTTGTCTAATATCAGGATTTGGCAGTACTTACCCCAACATTGCTTTAAAAGTAGAGTATTCCCATGCTTGCTGCTTACTTACATTAGAAAATGACAAACAGAACTGAGTACAGAATCAATTCAAGAGATCTTCCATAGCATTTCCCTCATCAGTACAGAACTGTGCTGTGGATTCAGTACTGAACCTCCTGCATTAGGGACATTCCCAGAAATGTAGGGTTTCTGGACAGAAGGAAAAGCCCATTGATTCGCTTTCCACTGCCTGGTGTTGTCCAGTATGAAAATTTGTTATTTACATCCACATTCGTAATGTAGAAATGGTTTCATTATAGTTTGTTTTTTTTCTTTTCGAGATTCAACAGTAAAATGTGTGATTGATACATGAGTTAGAGTGTGTATTTCTGTTTGTAAAGTGAATGTGTAGATTTATAAAAATAGGTATTGTGTTTCATCACATAGTTCTTACTTTTCTACCTTCTCTGCATCTCTTTAAAATATATTTTTTAACTTTAAAGGGATAAAAATACTTGATTCCCCATTGGAAGGGACCCTCCCAGTTGAAGTATATCTAGAAATATATACTGCATATCTAGAAATATATACTGTAACAGAAATGTGGGGCAAAAGCAGAGTCGAATTTAACAGCAGACAAGGGTCTCTTTTAATGGAGGGTAAAGAGTCAAAAGGAAAGAAGGAAAAATAACCCAAAATATAATGGGTAAATTTTAATCTACTTGGACAAGTATTCTTCAAATGGAAGAACAAACCAATTCTTAATTAGGACCCACATCTGACCTTGGGCTGTGCATGCCCAAGACCTCACCCCAGAGAAGCTCCTGAGCTAAGAAACAGGCAAGAGTGAAGGTAACAAAACATTGTCTTAACTGGAAGACAGGCCTTCATGGAACTCATATAGGAAGAGAAGTCTTCCTGAAAATGTTGAGATGTTCCACAAAGGGTAACATTAAATATTTTATAATCTTTCATTGTGTCGACTGCTACATTAAATAAACATAAATTTGGAAAGGTCAAGTTTACAAAAATACAATACTATGAAATATGAATTCATGAAATATCTGTCCTTTACAAAGTTCATTTAATAATCTAATATAAATATATATATATATACATACACATGTGATATAGGGAATAGCTAAATGCTCAGAGTCTCTGTAAGTATTCAATCTACGTTACAAAATATTCCATAATGTCTTATACACATTTCTCACTGTTAGAAAACATAGATGTGTGTCTATGTATGCATGTGTATATAAAACTCTTTTTTTTTTTTTTTTTAAATTTTTTTTTTTTTCAACGTTTTTTTTTATTTATTTTTGGGACAGAGAGAGACAGAGCATGAACGGGGCAGGGGCAGAGAGAGAGGGAGACACAGAATCGGAAACAGGCTCCAGGCTCCGAGCCATCAGCCCAGAGCCTGACGCGGGGCTCGAACTCACGGACCGCGAGATCGTGACCTGGCTGAAGTCGGACGCTTAACCGACTGCGCCACCCAGGCGCCCCTAAAACTCTTTTTTTAAGTAAACATACAATCCTTTTAATATGGTAGAAGGGAAGTGTGTGGAGAGGACATTTCTCTTGTATAGAAACAGTGATAGGACCTATATATTTTCACAGATGGTTCAAATAGGATGTCCTGAGTTTGAGGGGACTTTTCTAAAACAATACAAAACTATAGATTTATCACCAATATGTTTACTTTTATTGGTTGTATATTCTACTGCAGTTTACTGTGCATTCAAAGGCCTTGTACTTTTTTTTAAGTAAAAAAGAATCTTCGGTAAAATATGGATGCAAGCCCTATTTATTAGAGCTTCTTAAATTTATTGATTGAAAGGCAAAAGGGAAAGGAAAAAGAAAATCCAATGTATAATGTTTCTGTGTATAGTTTAATCTACTTGGACAAGTATTCTTTGAATGGAATATCAAATTCTTAATGACCATTCTTTCTTCTCTGGCTTAACCTCATCTTAGTCTTACTGTTCACAGTGCAAAATTTCAGTTATATAGTTTCAAACGGCGTAGTTTTTCTTTTGCATTCCTGAAGCTCCTGTGAACTAAACCATCAGGAAAGTCATTGTCCCCTCTATGTCTAACCATACGGCTTAATAAACAGTGTGTGGAGTCATTTTTTTTTTTATAATACCAGAGCACATTATGGCTTTTCGTAACATGAAAATACTACTGTTAAAGATGAAATATCTGGTTATTCTTAATAGATTTTCTATGGAATGGGGATTGTCAAAGCATTTAGATTAAAAGCAGTACCTCTCTTTACCACTTTTACTTAGTTTGATGCCCTAATCTCTTTGGGGTATTTTTGTCTATCCCACTGACTGACCATTATGAAACAGTGTGTGCCTTTTAGCCTCAAATATTGTTTCCACAAATAATAGTCATCTCAGTCCAATACAGGATGGACTTTCATTTTCCCCAGCATTTCCTTTATGCTTCTTTAATGGAATTCAGGAGATTTTCTAAGCAATGTAACCTCTTGTCACTGTACTTTGTACTTAAAATAATGTAGACAATTCTGTGAAAATGAGATTTAGTTTGACTCCAGTGCACTCACACAAAATGTATCACTTAATCTCAAACCTGAATTCAGGAACAGCTGCACACAGGGTACCATTAGCCCAAAATTGCTAAGCAGGGTTACCCAGACTCAACAATGGTCAGAGATACAGGCTGGAGTTAAGTATAATCTTAACCGTGCATTTATCTTCTCATCATTCAGGAATGGAAAAGAAATCTTACTATACTTTTAAGTGAGCAAGACTTAATGTATATTGTTTTGGTGTGACCATCTGTTCACACAGCCAACTCTTGATTATCTGAGGTAAGAGAGCCCTGGAATAGGATGCATTATTCAAATGCGTACATAATCCTCATTTCAGCAAAGAGCCTCAGCTTCCACAAGAAATCATTTACCAGGGAATATTAAAACGTAGGAATGCCTTTTCCTTCTACTTCTCTTGCTTGCCTTCTGGTAGAAATGCCAATGAGCAGTGAGATGGCAGGAAGAGAGAAAAATCCAGAAAAATCTACAAAATAGTCAACCAATCCCTGAATCAAGAGTTGACTGAACTGTAATCTCACCAAAGTCCTTGAAACTAGACAGCATTTATGTATGTATATATATGCAGCAAGTATTCAGCTAGGAACATTTACCATGTTTTTCTCCACATACTGTGACTGAGTGACTATTGTTCTATAATGCTATGTGATTTTCCTATGTAGGGTGAACCAGGGCTTCCTGGGCTTCCTGGACTTCCGGGGATAAAGGTAAATACTGCACTGACAGTCTCAGCTTCATAGAAATGTAATTAAGAAAGCCACAAAAATCAAAGGAAAATAGGAAAAAATGAAAACTAAAAATATAATGCCTCTCTTTAAACACTCTCCAGCCATCTCACTTAAATTTTTTAAATTGAGAACTAAACACAGGTATTGCTAACATTTGCCATTGCTGGACATATGGCAAGCATGTCTGGACAGTATATTCTACTGTTGAACCTACTACGCCCCTAGAAAAATGTAAGTGCCAATAGGAATTCTTTTAAGTCTAGAATGTCTACTTTCACATTTTAATTGTATTTTTAACATCCTATCAGATTTTGACCAGAATCAGAGTCTTAACATCCCCATCAATCGAACATGGAGGCAGCTGTTTTTGTAATTCACTCATTATAATAATGAGTGAATAATAATAATTTAATATGTTTTCTGCTTCCACTTCCTGTCAATAACTCCCACTGCAAAGTACAAATCCGATTACTAAACTATTCTGACCCATATACTATTTCCATGAACTTTGTATGTATCTTTTGAAATAATTGCTTAAAGCTTAATTTGAAAGCATAGTTTTACATGTTTTAAAACTACTTAAAAAGGTCAAGAAACATACGTTTTTAAAAATTATTTAAAATTTTTCACATGGCAACTGGCAAGGCTTAAACTTCTACTGCCTTCGCAGTAGTTACTCCTTTAAGATCTGCTTTTTAAAGCTTAAAAGTAAAATAATCATAATTATAATCATAATCATAATTACATAAATAAAGATTAAAAGTCTTAGGTATTTTTTAAATTCTAGAAGCGTTTGATAGAGTAACATGATGCAAGTAAGATTTTTCCTTACATTGTTTTCATTGATTTTGAATCAATCTTTAGCGTGCATTAGACCATTCTAAAATTACTAATCCTAGTTTCAGTGTGGGGGTCATGTGTACTGTTTGATGAAGATTGTGTTTGAAGTATGGTACATGAGATAATATGGCTTTAGAATAAACATGTTAAATTATTGAGTTCCCAGATATCATATGGTATCACATATATTTTATGAGTATATTTGGTATAAGTAACAGACTCGAAAACTGTGTTTTTCTGATTAGCATGCAGAAATTTCTGCTTTTGTTTGATGTTTCCAGATTAGTATCATAGACATTCAGATACTCCTTTTAATGTATTTTGTCTTTGGCTTCCTCAGTGGAAAAGCATACCCTATGACAACAGTTTACTAAAGGGTCAAAGTCATTTCCTTATCATTTGATATTTAGCAAAATAACTTCATTAAATATGTGATTTCCTGCTGTAGAGTTAATTTATGGCAGTTACTTAGTAATTCCTGTGCATTAAAAAAAAATCTTTTTACAAATGATCAGAAGGTCATAGATTTTTAAACAAATTTAAGAAAACTATACTCAATATTAGTTTAAAAGAACCTGGTTGCGTTATAAATAAGGGGAAAGGCGTTGGAAAGGAGGGTCATTGGGGAAGGTCTGAGGCAGGGTTTTCTGCAGCACTGGCTCCTAAGTTAGCAGGGCTGTGCTGTCAATGTCAGCTCATGTGGCAGGAACCTCAGCGCTGCACCAAAATCCAGCTGTCCCTTCTCCGGAGTATGAGGCACTGTCATAGAGAGAAAAGAGTATGTAAGGGTAAAGGTACTGGGGCTTTACCCCCTGAAATAATCAGAAAACTATTTCAGTTACCACTATTGTTATCATTACCTCTTACTCATTTTCTGTCTTCCACCATGAAAAACATCCCATGGCATTTCCCTAGTCATATGTGAACTAGTCCAGATGTTTTGAATTTTTTCAGATTGGGAAGAGTGTTGGTGATTTGCCACCTCCAGTAAATGCTTTTATTCCTAGGGTCCTAGGACATTGCCAGATGTATGCCATTGAGATTGTATAGCTGATATTTTCCTTTGTTTTTAAAGCCTTTATTAGTTACCAATTGATAAAATCTTTTTATCCTCCACTAGAGATACTTTTCTCTTTAATTATCAAGTACTGCTGGGGAACTACCCACTGTTTGATTTAAATCACAGATTCTGGCTTTGGTTTAATAGCTTTGACTTCTTGCTCTAGTTCAGGATGTGGGCAGTATTCTTTCTTTATAATGTAGGTAGTAGGTGCTCAGTATAAAGAAGTCATGTTCTGGGGCGCCTGGGTGGCTCAGTCGGTTGAGCGTCCGACTTCGGCTCAGGTCATGATCTCATGGTTCATGGGTTCAAGCCCCACATTGGGCTCTGTGCTCAAAGCATAGAGCCTGGAGCCTGCTTCAAATTCTGTGTTTCCCTCTCTCTCTGCTCCTCCCCTGCTCATGCTCTGTCTCTCTCCTTCAAAAAATAAATAAAACATTAAAAAATAAAGTCATGTTCTGAAGGAGACAATTTAAGAACACATAGTCATTAGTAGTCATTGGATATTTATAAATGTAGAGTTACAAATTTGTAACTTTATGATATAGCTTCATTAACTTGAGATGTTCTTTATTCCTTTACTGTACCTTGCTTCTGCTAGGTTGCTAACCACAGGATAGTTAATTATGATTTCATAGTTTGAATGAGTAACAATATTTAAAAGATGAAACCACATGTATGGATTTAGAATGTGTGGTAGCAAGAACTTGTGTGTTAGTTTATGCTTTGGAAATACTTCTTCCTGTTGCTATCCATCCCCTTCTTATCTGCTGGTACTACAGAAAGCATGCAAATGCCATCCGTTATTTCCAAGACATTGAGGAAACCAGCCATGAAATACCAGGGAAGCTTTGATTCACCACCTGTTGCTCTCGGGGAATGGTGGGGAACTTAATGAGCACCCAAATGCCTTCCACACAGCTCTCAGGAAATGAGCAAAGTGCCTAAATACAGACAGCAGACTCATCTATCTATCACTTCAGAGTCCCACTCAGAGACAAGTGCTAATACCTTGGGCATACATAATAAAAGTCACCAAGAACAGGCATATCTTAATTTCAAACTACTCTTAGGCTTCCTGCACAAATATTGGAAAGTTGTCTTACCATGTGGAAGACATTTGGAATTCCTATTTCATGCATTCATGGTTCATATAGTGTCAAGATGTTCAACTGGGAAAATTAAATTATGCACAATGTACCATGCAGACATTGATCTTCTGGAATAAGATTTGAGCTCAGAAAATGATTTTTATAAACAAGGCTTCCAATATGTTTTTCATGGGTAAAACTTATTATAACTAGCTTTTCTGATAGTACATAAAAGGATAAGATTTAAAGTTACCATTTTTAAAATATTTTTCTCTCCACACTTATTTTGAAAAATGTAAATAGGGGCGCCTGGGTGGCTCAGTCGGTTAAGCGGCCGACTTCGACCCAGGTCATGATCTCATGGTCTGTGAGTTCGAGCCCCGCGTCGGGCTCTGTGCTGACAGCTCAGAGCCTGGAGCCTGTTTCAGATTCTGTGTCTCCCTCTCTCTGACCCTCCCCCATTCATGCTCTGTCTCTCTCTGTCTCAAAAATAAACGTTAAAAAAAAATTAAAAAAAAAAAGAAAAATGTAAATACATTACTTACCCCTTTTATGATTGTATTGCCCTAGTAGTGAAGCAGTATAGACCAGTGATCAAGAGCCCCGGCTTTAGAACCAGACCACCAGTGTATGCGTCCTGGTTCCACCTCCACCAGTTAATGAAGCTGTATCATGACATTGGGCAAGTTACAATAATCTTCCTGTCCTCGGGTTTCCTAATAAAATCATTGTTGTGCATACCTCAGAGAGTTGTTGTATAGATTAAATTAGTTAATATATGTGCAACTCTAAAGTGTTGCCAAGCATATAGTAAATCCCATATAAATTTTAGCTATTACTCTTTTTTTCTCTCAGAGCTCAGAATATTGGAAGCATTGGTTAGGCACCTATTCCATATAGTCTTTCTTAACATGAGTGATTTTAACTTGGAGAACGTAAAGCCATTTACATTCTATAGGTTAATAGACATAAATTCTGGAAACTCCTTTGCAGTGACGGATGAATATCACCTTTAAGAGCAGTAAGGTAACCTTGAAACATCACACTATTTCCCTTTTCCTATAACTCAAATATATTCCAGGGATAAAGGTTGAGGGAACACAACATTCTGGGCATAAGACAAGGTACTATCAAAATTCTTCTTCCTACACTATTCAGAAGAAAAACTGGACATGTAATGGAGGAAATTCTCTAGGCCCCAGGCATAGGGTTGCCCAGACTAAGACATTTCTTAAAAATATGGATTTTTCAATGTCTGCTTTTCAGCTTTCAACAGACACCACCAGTTTACCTCATCATATTCAGAAAGTAAATTGGGAAAACTTTACATAATAAAATTAATAGAGTAGGGAAATACAATATAGTTAAAATTACATCAAATGAAAAAAGTCATTTAGATGGAAAAAAAATTTACACTATTTTCTCTCAAGCTTGATATTTTTGTTCTGGCTTCCACATTAGTAAAGATTTGACACTCAGATTAAGAATTTGAAGATTGGGAGAGTTATGAGACAGTAACTAATTCTTTATACCTCGTTATATGGAATCATCCTTGACACTAAATCATATAAAGACTAAATATTACAGGTGGCAGGAACATTTACTTTGGCATTCTTAGGATTAATTACAATGTTCAATAATCTATAGAAATTTACCATCTAAATCTACTAGAGATGAGGTTCCTTCCTCAGAAAGATCAAATTACATTTTAAAATGGCAGAGGAAGGTTTGAAAGTAACATAGGATATGAAATGCATTCCTAAAAGAAAAAAGAAAAGGAAGAAATAGTGGTTAAAAGGATAAGATTCTATTATTGTCACTTGTAATTATTTCCTGCTTGTACAAACTGTGTCTGAGCAGTTGAGTAATTTTAGAATCCAATTAGGAAACTCATACAACCAGAAATCAGAGATTTTTAGCAGCCGTAACGAAATCTCCAATAAACATACTGAATGTGCTTTCATGATGTAATCCTGTTAACAAAAAAAAAAAAAAAAAAGCCGAAAGTTACGTTTTCTGAGTTTTAAATAAACCTGCTATTGTAGTTCATTTTCATCATATCACCAAGATGTTTTAATTTATACTCAAATTTTATCCTTAAGGGAAATAGTGTTTTTGAGACAGACTCTACTTTCTCATTCTTTTTTTTTTCCCTCAATAATTTTACAAATCAATCATTACAAAAACTAGCTGCCTAGAGGTTCTTATTACAACAAATGTTCTTGCTATAATCCTCAGAAGCAGGTATCATGCTGACTTGAATTCTAATTAGCCTTTAAGCAAGACAAATCTTGTATGGCTAATGCATTCAGTGTCAAGACACATTAATCAAAATTATTGGTGATGCTTTAGCACCCAGGCAAATCAGCACATATTTTCCAAGCCCTGTTGTACCATTTTTTGGGCAATGAAAATTGTATCTGCTTGGGGGTAATAAATATCATGGAAAACATGACTTGGTTTAAGCTGGTATGTTAGAGGATTTTGAGACAGGTAAAAAAAATAATATCTTTTACTGCTTTAATTGATAATGACTTATAAAAATAAAACAAATGGTAATAAACGGAAAACCAGAGATTTTTCTGTGAGTAAAAGCTAATCAGTTTGGACTTTCTGGCCACCATTCCATTTAACAGATGGTAAATTCTGGAAGTTTATAGGGAAACACCTGGGGAGCTATTTCAGTGTGAATGAAGCTGTCTCTTCCTTTCTTACCTTGACCAATAATTCCATCTATGTATTTGTTGACTCTTGTCACCCATATGAAGGACAGCTTTTATGTAACTTTGACAAAAGATTGTTAAGTGAACTGTCCCAATAGCCATTTAGAAGATAAAGGAAGGTCATCTCAAATACTTACTTGCTCTGTATTAAGTGTGGGCTTGAAGAAAAATCAAATCAATCCAGATTTTGTAATGGAATTCTAAAACCTAATGAGACTTTTGATGGTTATTGTAAGATTTCAGAAAGGTCATCTTCTTAGGGAATTTTCTAGCTTTCCTTTGCCTTTTTGTAATATAGAAGGCCAGTTTTTGTTGTCCTCTTTGTTGGTGAATACAGTAATTGTTTGCATTGTTTTAGAGTATTTTGTTTTATTTTAGGGTGTTTTGTTTTTTGTGGCTTTTTTTTTTGCCAGAATACACAGAATCTAAGCTATCTTAGTTGACTAAATTTTTTAAAAGTAACAGCAAATGAGTTGAGCAAAAGTGGCTTCAGTCAAAAATCTTATCTTTGTTGTATTTTTTTTAATCTTATAGAGTGAATAGATCCCACCTACCTATAGCTAAATCTTCTTGCTTGTGTACATATTGCCAATTTATGAAAGAAAGCTGGGTGGAGAAGAAGAAAGAGAGCTCTAATGCTGACCTCATCAGCAAGGGAACTTTTTGTCTGGTGCAAAAACAGGGTAATTTTTCAAATATAGTACTTATTAGCTACTGTGACTTATTTTCATTGACCTTAATACTACAGGATCAAAGTTGTGGCTGCTGAAATGGTTAGCTACAGTTGGAAAGATCAATGTGAAACCGTTAGGCCCTCTGAAATTGGTCATGTGAAGATACACCTTTGATCTCAGCAACAGCTATTCTCTATAGACTTGGTTCTGCATCTTTATGTGCCCTGGCCGCTTAAAACTTTCATTCAAATCAGCATCTTGTGTCAGATTTTCAGATGGGTCTTCTTACTGCTAGGCCTACCCTGTGCTTTACCCTGAATGAATGGCATTTCTTCTGCCCAACCCAAATCCCAGCGTAGTTGCCAAAACCACAGCTACTCTATTCAGTTTTTTCTACCAGCTTAACACAGGGAAATGCGTTACAGTCGTATTGAGACTTGGTTTTTAAGCTCATTGGTTGTGAGCTAATTAATTTAAGAATAAACAAAGGACAAAATTCATGAAACAACTCAAGAGGAGATCATATGCAACATCTAAGACAAGACCAGAAGATTAACAAATTTTTCTTCATTGTGGAATTTGATGCTACATTAGTGCCACATTACAGTAGCACTAACGAAGCTGAGATTTCTGTTTCTGTGACAACCATTTAATCACCAGCTAGCATGTGGCTTGGGTAGCAGAATATGGTGCCAGCTATTAATTGTGTTTCAGCAGTTAAAATGTTGGATTGTGTTAGGGTTCTGATAAATAGTGCTGTATTTTTTTTTATTATTATTATTTTTTCAACTTTTTAAATTTATTTTTGGGACAGAGAGAGACAGAGCATGAACGGGGGAGGGGCAGAGAGAGAGGGAGACACAGAATCGGAAACAGGCTCCAGACTCCCAGCCATCAGCCCAGAGCCTGACGCGGGGTTCGAACTCACGGACCACGAGATCGTGACCTGGCTGAAGTCGGACGCTTAACCGACTGAGCCACCCAGGCGCCCTTATTTTTTTTTTATTTTTTTTATTTTTTTATCTCCAGGCTTTGGTTAAATCAGAGCTCTGTTATTTATTTTAAGTGTTTTAGTTTCCTGTGTCTGTCTGAGGCATAGATCTAGTTGGATGTTTCCAGGACCAGTGAAAATGCAACCTGAAAAATAACAGATGAAACCTGGATTTAACATTTACAGTCATAGTAGAGGAACAGAAAATTTTAGGATGCTTGTTGTTCCCCATTCTTCTTCTCCTCTCTTGTCTTCTTCCATCTTTTCCCCTGTTCTCTCCCTACTTTCTTCCATGATTCCTTTTCCTCCTTCTCTTTCTTCTTTTTACTTGTCTCTTTCCTATATTTGGGCGCTAACTTTACAAGCAGTGACATTTTAAGATCTGCCAGTTGGTTGCCTTCATTCTTTTGATTCCCTTCCACACAGGATCAGCAATGCCAGAAGGAGTGGAAGCCCAATTGAGTTTGTAATCTTGTTCTCAACAGGAACAAAAGCAAAAACCTAAAATGCTATCTCACTTGAGATGGTGAGTGAATAGGTAGAGAGGTGGAGGAGAATTTAAATATATATATGAAACTTGAGAGAAGAACAGATTAAAGAGGCTCTGAAGTAATCTTCTTAACTCATATTTATGCTATTCATTGGTGCTATTCATTGGTGTTCATGACAAACCAATGTTTATTTTTTTAGTATTTATTTATTTATTTGTTTGTTTATTTGTTTATTTAGAGAGTGAGAGAGAGTGTTGAGTGGAGGGGAAGGGGTTCCAGAGAGAAGGAGAGAGAGAATCCTAAGCAGGCTCCATCCTGTCAGTGTAGAGCGCAATGCAGGGCTCAATCCCGGGACCCTGAGATCATGACCTGATCTGAAATCAAAGAGTTGGTCGCTCAATGGACTGAGCCACCCAGATGCCCCCAAACCAATGTTTAAAGCTCTGCCTTTCCCCCATTTTTCTTAGACATTTTGCAGTAACACATCATAAACTGAAAAGATTAGCATTTTTTTACAAATTATCATATTTTATTGTTTTCACTTCAATGGAGGAGCTTTTTTACTTGCTGCATACCTGTGCAAATATGTTTCCTTGATTATGATGGTCAGCATCTGCCCTTTTCAAAAGATCCTCCACCTTATGTTTTCATGTTATTCCTAAAATGCCTCATAGGAATTATAATTTGGATTTTCTAATTCAAGTAATTGCCCAATAAAAATTTTTTTAAAGTCTAAATTTAATTGCTTCTTCATTAAAAGTAATGTACGAACGTAATTGAACTATAATTCTAATTTCCCCTATTGTATCTCTCCTCCATCTTGTGTACTCAGACAAATATGTGTGAATAATTTCCAATTTAGCAGGCTTATTTCCCAGTGATTAAATAAGATCAGATGTGTAAAAAAAAAAAAAAAACAGCTCTGAGAACTATTATATGGTCCAATAAAAAGAGTTATTTCTCCTGTTCAGTGCCCTGAAAACTTACATAGCTTCATTTCTGTATAGTTTGATTTTCTCCAAAGATTTTTTTTCCCAGAAATGTCCCGTGTTTGGATATTTCAGCTGCTTTTCCTTACCTTCCCCTAACCCAGTGTCCTTCCTCTATCCTGGTTAACTACAATTGTGACTATTAGAATAACCAATTGCCTTTTTTTTTGTCACAGAACCATAGGTTGTCATGGCCTTTCTCCTAGATATTTTAGGAGATTATAACCTTTAATCAGTCCTTGTCAAAGAGGCAAGATTTTTTTTACAGGATTACATTTACTTAGAGAAATTCAGTAGTTATGGCCATTTTCTCCTTTTCCTTCCTTACAAGAAGAAAACTCATTCTTAGTAAACCTGTCACTTCTCTACCGTATACACATTTGCTTTTGCAGTCCTGAAGTCTCTGGCAGATGGATATTGTCTCATGAAATGATATATTCACATGAAAATTTAGGGTTACTTGTTGAAAGAAGTTGAAGAGGTATTGAGCATAGCCCCATACAGGTTATAAAGAAACAAGAAATCACCTTGTATATCACCAATAAGTTACAGATATTGTAATACTACTACTAACAATAATAATAATGATGATAACTAGCATTTTTGAGACTGTAAGATAAGGGCAACAATAATAACTAACATTTACTGTTCACTTACTTTATTCTAGAGACAGTACTAAATGCTTTGCTTGCATTATCTATTAAATCTTGATTAAGTCACCCCTTAACAACACCGGAGTCTTCCATCATTGGGCACCTCAGGATTCCAATATGAAAAGCCAGCATTTAACTCAATTCTGTACCTGTGTACCAACAGTTCTCAAAAATTTTGGTCTCAAAACTCCTTTATACACTTAAAAACTAAGATTGAAAGAATTTTCATCTATGTAGGTTACATGTATTAGAAATTAAAACTGAGAAATTTAAAAAACCCACTATGTGTTAATCAAATAACATTTTTAATGAAATATAACTGAATTTTCCAAAACAAAACAAAATATTAGCAAGAAGAGTGCATTGTTATACTTTTTTTATTTTTTATTTTTGGCAAATCTCTTTAATGTCTGGCTTAACAGAAGGTAGCTGGATTGTCATATCTGCTTACGCATTCAATCTGTTGCAGTTTGTTTTAGTTGAAGTATATGAAGAAAAACAGCCTCACTAATTGGACAAGGAAAGATTATTTTTAATAGCCTTTTCATAAAATTGTGGATATTCTTCTTTGATACTACCCAACTGTATCAGTGAAATTTTCCTAATCTGTACACTAATAAAAGTTAAGTGAAAAGGCACTTTGAGAACCTCTGATATAAGCTTAGGAAGTTAAGAAACAACCCAAGCAGCTCAAGACCATGAGTAGACATATTTATGCATCATTTACTTCAACAATTGTCCTTCAAGCCTGAGACAGAAAAGAGACCAATCAATGAGTATTTCCTCCTCATACTGCCAAGATATAGAGAGAATGGAAATAATGTCTCCAAAGTGGCTGGGAGCTCTGGAATTAAATAAATATAAAATTGTGATTTTAAAGTTAAATATGCTATTTTCCCCTTAAATAAATTGAAATAAGAAATGAATACATCAGTGTGATAGATGCTTTCTTAGAGTGAAATAAGGTAAACTAATCATACTCAAAGTCTGAAAATTAGCCAATATTAGTAGTGCTAAAATTATTGAACTGTCAAATGCATTGCTAATTTTACATCTTGAAATAAAAAATTTATTTTTTTTTTAAAGGAACTTTCTATACTTTCCTCAGGAGAACTTAACATATATTGTTTGTTTGTTTGTTTGTTTTTAAGGAAGAAAAATCACTTTGACCACTGAGATCACAAAGCCTTATTTATTTATTTGTGAATTTTGAAACTGCATGCTTCATCTTTTTATAAACTAAACACTAACCTGAATCAGAAATAAGTGTTTTCAACATTCGCTCTTTTTTTCTTCTATTAGTATGCTTTCTTGGTGCTTGTATTTTCTTTGCTAAATAGTGAGGTCAGTTTATTTCTGCTTGAAGATATGTAAGAGTCTTTTCTACCTATGAATTTTCAACCTATTAACTTGCATTATATTTTCATGACAGTAAGTCATTACTAATGATACACATTGACTTTACCACAACTTTTTTCCTGAGGGTGGAGAGAGAATATTTCTGTATTTGTCTATAAAATTTTATTGGGAGAAATATGTTACTTGTAAATAAATGTATTCCATGTGATTTTTTTCATTTAAAATAACAAGTTAAACTCTTTTTAAAGAAGTAGAATGGTCATTGTTGGTTTCTCTGAATATAGTGGGTTTTCATTTTAGACCATTAAGAGATATCCAAAATTATTTGTTTAGATTCTCCTTTCCATTATGTGTAAGAGTGTGGGAATAGGTAGAACAGAGTTGCAGAAAATTTACAAACAATAAACTTAAAGCATTACTTCCCCTCCACCTTTTTTTTTCTTAAACCAGAACCATGAGCATCAGAGCTAGAGATAAATATATTTGAGTTATGTATCAATGTGATACATTTTATGGTAGTGATATCCTTTTGTTCCCCACCTGGTACCCAAGGTTTTATATAGCATACTTTTAAAACTCACTTGTTTCAAAAATATTTGATGACGTTTTACCATTTCTTATAAAATATCCTGTCTGTATCTTCCTGCTCAACTAAGTATCAAAAAAACAAATGTTGAAATATTGCTACATTAAAAAAAATCAAATATATTAAATAGCATTAGCAACTGCTCCAGAAATAATGGGGGAAAAAACAGTAAGTATGGAACAGAGCCATTACATTTTTTGATTTAAAACTTCTTTATAGATTTCATTTGAGCTCACATTGTTAAAAAGAAAATAAAACTTTATGGATATTGAAGAAAATGTGAACACTGGTCTCAAGTGTTTTCTGACACCAAACATGTGGTGTCTTTTCCAACACCAGTTCTCCAACTCTCTGATCCTCTGACACCAACCAGGGGTCCTACAATTCCATCCTATTGTGACACCAACTACTTAGGGTTAGCATCAGACTCCACAGGTTTTTTTTTTTAATTTTTTTTAACGTTTATTTATTTTTGAGACAGAGAGAGACAGAGTATGAATGGGGGAGGGTCAGAGAGAGGGAGACACAGAATCCGAAACAGGCTCCAGGCTCCGAGCTGTCAGCACAGAGCCCGACACGGGGCTCGAACTCACGGACCGTGAGATCATGACCTGAGCCAAAATCGGCTGCTCAACCGACTGAGCCACCCAGGCGCCCTAAAGACTCCACAGGTTTTAAGGGCTTAGTCCCTCAAGGCTCCCACAAGCTGCCATCACTTGAAACCCCAATCACAAATACGAGGTCCCCTGGTTACCTGCCCTTCTGACTTGGCTACAGATTCGAGGATTTAACAACCAACCCACTTTTATCCCCACTCAAGTTTAATAGTTTGCCACCACAACTCACAGAACTCAGAAAAATGCCCAACTATTACAGTCTATTATAAAAGATTAAAATGAGGAGATACATAGGGTGAAGTCAGAAGAGTCTCAAGCACAGGAGCCTCTGTCCCCGTGGAGTCGAGATGTACCATCCTGCCAGCACACTGATGTGTTCACCAACTTGGAGGCTCTTCAATCCCCACTGTTTAAAGATTTTTATAGAGTTTCCATTACATGGACACGATTGATTAAATCATTGGCAATTGGTGATTGAATTCAATCTCCAGTCCCTCTGCCATCTCTGGAGATAGTGAGAGGAGGAGAAGAACTGAAAGTTCCAACCTTATCATAGCCCCCATCAGCCCCCCTGAAGCTGTCTAGGAACCCACAAGTCACCTCATTAGCATAAACTCAGGTATGTTTGAAAGGGGTTTGTTATGAATAACAAAAGATACTCTTTTTATGCTTTATCACTCAGGAAATTCCAAGGGTTTTAGGAGTTCTGTGCAAGGAACCAGGAATAAGACCAAATATATTTTTTATTGTATCACAACTGGTTTCCTCCAGGTAGTGGGGAAGACGTTATGGAGGTATAGCAAGGAGAGATATTTTCCTTTCATGCTGAACATGCCTGAATCTCTTTCCTAGCCACACCTATCAGTCATCTATTGCTGCCTACCATTTTACCTTCAAAACTGAAAACAAACAATTACCTCACAGTTTTGGAAGAATAGGAATTTGAGCACAACTCAGATGGATGTCTCTGGCTCAGTGTCTCCCATGAGGTTGCAGTCAAGCTGTAATCCAGGGCTGTGGCTCCATCTGAAGACTCTACTGGGGTGGAACATCTGCTCCCAAGCTCACACATGTGGTTATTGGCAGAAGTTGGCCCTCACCATGTGGACCTCTCCATAAGGCTGCTCACAGCATGACAGCTTGATTTCCCCAAAGCAAGTGATCCAAGTGAGAGAGAATAAGAAAGGGCCCCCAAGACGGAAGCCATGGTCTTTTTATAATTTAGTCTCAGAAGTGATATCCCATTACTTCTGCCAATACATTCTATTCATTAGATATGAGTCAGTAAAGCAGAGGATTACACAAGGGCATGAATACGTAGGAGGTGGGATCATTGAGGCTTATCTTAGAAGCCACGTACCACATCCACCCTAACGTAGTGGATCTTAATATGGTAAATGATAAGAAATGCCAAACAGATGAGAAAGAAAGTTTTAAAGACATCTCTCTGGTTTCTTTGTCACTTTTACTTTCTAAAGTTTCCCCAAAGCTTTGCTCAGAGTATTTTCACTGATCAAAACCAATTCTAATTAATTTTATAGTAAATAGCTGGATCTCAGCAGGAAAGCCATGTACAATCAAAGGAATAAAATCCCGGTAAAAGTAAATCAGTTTAACTTTACCTATTCACTGCCAAATGAATAACAATTTCATGTGCCTATCTTTTTTTAAAGGGAGAACCAGGTTTCATTGGTCCTCAAGGAGAACCAGGCTTACCAGGGTTACCAGGAACAAAGGTAAGTGGAGTTTTTTCCTTCTTTTATTTCTGAAATATTATGTCATATATTTTTAGTCCATTATGTTGAAAGAAGTGTGAGGTGACTTTATTGTCTAGCTGACCAGATATTTTTTCCTAAGAGAGAACTAAAACAACCTATCATTTATTACAAACACTTTTAATGGGAATGCCATATTAAATAGAGTAATAGGAAGTTCATTCCAGAAAGTCTCAGGTAAGACAGCATGATAGTGAAATATATTAGTTGCTCCAGTTTTCCCCCAATGGTTCCTAAATTGATATGATGCAATTTGCCTCCTGACCATGTGAAAAAGTGGGAGGATTCTGGGGCAGAGAGATAGAACTCATTAGCTTCTGCTCCTTATTGCCAATTTTAGGACATACTTGTAAATCAAGCATTATTACTATTCTCCACTCACTCCCTAGATTTCAAAGACAAGTGCTGATGTCATATAGATTCCTAAGTGCCTCATCTCAAAAGGATCTATCCTGAATAATGTCTACAGAAAGATTCTGTAATGAAAACCATTTCATGATCTTCCACTTGGCAACCCTAAAGAAGGCCCTAAAAGCAAAATCTATATGCCACCATATAAAAAATTATGTTGCTGTGGATATAGTCAGACCCATAGTTCTCTTTTTATCTACCCAGTAAGACATAAAAAGGTACAGCTCTGAGGATGGAACTTTACTCATGACAGACTCATGAATCAAAGGGGCAAAATTAGATCAAACTACATTCTTTTATTTTTAAACTATAGAAATCTTTGCCTCAATGTGTATTGCATTCACCAGAAATAAGCCAGGATGATTTCTAAGAGCTAGAGAAATATGTTCGTGGTCTGTTTTGACAGAGGGGTCTTCATTTCTGCTGATCAAGAGAAAATAACTCTAATCCTAGTAAGTGGAAACTATGTGTGGCCTAAGGGGGACTGAAACTCAGTAGATTTTATGCAAAATTACTGTTTTCTCAAGCAATTTCTTTTTCACATAATGAGCTGTCAGGCTTATTAACAAAATATGAAGAATGCCTGTTTTAGCCTGAACAGATTCACACAAGAAATGCACTTTCTGAAATAAAGAGACAGAAAGTAAGAGAATAATGAGGATTCAGTATTCATATGAGAATTGTTGTATTTATTCAGGCTTGCAGCCTCAGAGCCAGGTAAAGAAAGAAGGCAGCCTCATAGATCAGCACAAAGAAATAGAAAACTTGGTCACTGCCAGAGAGACCCAGGCATGAAGTAGATCTTTAAATATTTGTGGCATTTTGTTTGCTTAAAAAAAAGGGGGGGGGGATTAGAAGAAACAGGTAGTAGGGAGTGGATTTCATCCGTAAATATCTTTTCTTCAGTTCACTGATTTAAAACTACTTTGCAATTTTGGGGCACAGTTGGCTGGCTTACTCAGTAGAGCATGAGACTCTTGAT
The DNA here is from genome assembly GCF_028018385.1 of Neofelis nebulosa. Taxonomy (NCBI): domain Eukaryota; kingdom Metazoa; phylum Chordata; class Mammalia; order Carnivora; family Felidae; genus Neofelis; species Neofelis nebulosa. The sequence goes on from NC_080784.1 coordinate 115,750,749, forward strand.
CTCAGGGTTGTAAGTTCGAGCCCCATGTTGGGTACAGAGATTACTTAAAAATAAAATCTTTAAACTACTCTGTAGTTTAAAATAAAAAAGAAAAATAAAAAAACTCCTGATGTAAACCCACAAAATCAACATTAATTACTGTTCATGAAATACCCAGTCTGATTTTATAGACCAGATACTTTTATAATAGATACTACTCTGAACTTGCAATAAAATTAAAGAATGCACTATATTTGTTTTGTATTTCCACATGAAGGAATGTGGATAGGAAATTTGTTTTGTTAATAATATTTTAACAGTTATATTAACAATATTATCAATTTTTAGTTGAACTGCTTGTCTAACATGAATTTGGTATCATAATGGAAAAATCACGTTTATTTACAAATCTCTTTCAGCTGAACATTGGCCTTTTTTCCAGTTGTGTAAACAAGTCTGGATTTGTACCACTAACTTCAGATTTAAAAAATAAACCCTGCATATTTTACCCCTAACACAGCGAAGAGAGATTGTAAGGAAGGAAGATGTATGATGGCATCTAAAAATCTGCTTTATGTACTGCTATATCAGTGTCTGGGAGAGACCTATATCAGTTTAAAGAAATGGGGTTTTATTTCGAATAATTCAGAATGCTTTGAATAAAATGTTTACTCATTAATTCAACACATTTTTTTGCCAGATATTTTTCTAATATTTGAGAATGAAGAGTAAATACAACAAAACCAGTTTCTACACTCCTAATACTTACATTCCAGTATGTGTGAGACAGGGGTGGAAAGAACGAAAGAAATAAACACATGAATAGTATAATTCCATAGAGTGATAAGCAGCTGATTAAGGGCATTGTGACAAAATGTGATTCTAGGTAAAGATATATAGGCTCCATTCCTGTAGTATACTATATGTAAATTGATTTTCTCGGGCTTTTCTCTAAAATAGGCTTATAGTTACTATTTTGGAATTCTTCTATGAAATATTAAAAGAAAGACGAAATAGGGTACACTATTTAAAAATTAAAATTTCATATACCAACAGAGGCCCTTCCGTCTCTAGTCCCTGGAAAATCCCTTCTGGAAGATCTCTTCCATCCAGACGAGTCCCTTGCCTTCCTCCCAGCCTCTCCATGTTCACACTCTTCTCAGTTCATGCTGAAGAACCTTCTTTATTCCTTGCCCTAATCTATCCCGCCTCCCCTGCAAAACCCCAAAGACTTCCCAGAGTTGGTATGATACAGACAAAGATCTTGAAATTTAGAGCCCAACATTACCCATGACCAATCCAATGCTATTCAGTTCTCTTTTCTAAGATGAACCAGTTCCTTCAGTGAGGAGGGTGCCTTTCCACCCATAAACATGCCATCACCAGTCTGAATTCCAAACCTGTTTGATTATTGAAATTCTACCCATCATACGGGAAGCCAACACTCTCTACTCTGTTCAGGAATGTGAAACGACAGGGTCTTCCTGGAGAGCAATTTGGCAAGCTTTTCAAATGTTCATACTTTTTGACCCAGCAATTCCCCAACTAAGAATTTAACCTAAGAAAGTGACCAGATATGTGCAAAAGATTTACATACACAAACATTTATGTAAAAACTGAAGACTGAATACAGTTTTATTTATTTTTTAAGATTTATTTATTTAAATTCAAGTTAGTTAACATACCATGTAGTATTGGTTTTAATAGTAGAACCCTGAAACTTACATATAACACCCAGTGCTCATCCCAACAAGTGCTCTTCTCAATGCCCATCCCCCATTTAGCCCATCCCCCAACCCACCTCCCCTCCAGCTAACTAAGGATTGCTGCTGAAATAATTAAATCTTAGGTCTCCCACTTTAAAAGCTTTGCAACTTTAGCCAAGTTCCTTAACCTCTCTGAGCTTCAGCTTCCTCATCTGTAAATTATGAGAACTAATACCTTCCTCATTTGTCCCAGGGATTAAATAAGATAATGCATGTGAAGTGTTTTATGCAGTTGCTGCATTCATCAACAACAGCACGTCATAAACAATTATAAAATACACCCTACCCATCCTTAGGACACGACTGAAGTCTCACCTCCAGGGATCCAGTCTGGACCATTCAAAACCCTATGGGATTTCCTCTTCTCTCATATAGCCTTATATCACTCTCTTAATTTTTAAGTATTTAATTCCTAGCACTTTGCATTTATAAGTTGTAAGATCAGGATGACAAATTGTCTTCATATTTCAGAGAAAACTGAGGCTTTCAGAACTTAACTAATTTGTCCCAAAACACGGAACTGGTAGATAACAAAACCAGGATTAAGACCCAGGATGTCGGATTATAATACCTGGCATTCAACCACTTTGCCGTGCTTCTTCCTGGCAGATCTTAAAATGTGGCTACAGAATGAAAACTGTGTCCATGTCTGTGTTGAGATACAATGATGGCCCTTATCAATTCCCTTTAAAGGTCTTCTGTTTACCAACGTAGGTATCAGACAGGCATTACCAAACCATTTCCTTGTCTATAAAATAGAAATGATAATACAAACATTGAATAATTGTTTTGATTATTAAATGAGATAATCTATGTTGAGATTAATACATTGCAGGATACATAGTAAATAAATGGTACCTCTGTGCTTTCCTTGATTTAATTCAATTCATTTATTAATCGACAGGGACAAGCCTGAGTGTGAGGGAGATTGCCATTTACTTGTTTTGTGTTTTGTGATAGGGTGAACGTGGGGAGGCAGGGCCTCCTGGAAGAGGTGAGCGAGGGGAGCCTGGAGCCCCTGGACCAAAGGTCAGTTATTCTTGCGTTGGAACATAGCTTTCTTTGGTTTGGAAATGTGTCCTACTTACTTTATTTTTTTTAATGTTATATTTAATTTTGAGATAGAACAAGTCGGGGAGGGGCAGAGGATCCAAAGGGGGCTCTGTGCTGACAGCAGCGAGCCAAATGTGGGGCTCCAACTCACAAACCGTGAGATCATGACCTGATCCCAAGTTGGACACTCAACTGATGGAGCCACCCAGGTGCCCCACTACTTACTTTAGAACATGAAACTAAAATACAGTTCCTCAAAAGATACTAAAACAGCAAAAATCACAATATATTGAAATGCACACTGATTGGTTCTTCTCAAAGGGAATTTTACAATTCAGCTTTTCCAGTTTTCTCTGTTCTGTCTGGTGAACAAATTTAGTAACACATCCAAAAGTAAAGGGGAGGTACTATTGTATTAGCATGTTATCACTCAACGTGTGTTAAAGCTTACTGAGAAAAATGTTGATACGTGCTGTGTTAGTTTCTGCGGTAACTTGAAGGTGTGTACACCCTGAAAATATCAGAGCTAAGGATTTATTTGACGGTTCAGTCTTTATTCCTCTACACTTCCTACAAACTAATATGGCAACACTTTATTCTAATAACCCATCCCAGAGACACATCACTCTTTGTTGAAAAAGAAATGTATGCCAACACTGTTGAGACTAATGAGGATTATTCACAGAACACTTCCCATCCACTGGTGGGTGGGCAGTCTTCAGAATTATAATGGAATGAAGGCGGTGGAGAGACCAGGGAAGGAACTAATGACATGGTGTTAACTACTTATGCTTAGTTGTTATAATAGTCAACATTATACAGAACCATATATTTAGGCAGTTAAAATAAAGTGTTTCCATTTTTCTTCATTATTCTGAGTCACTGCTAATTTCTTTTTTCTGTTCTTATCTCCTCTGTCATTTCTCTTTTCCATCTTCGTATTCTCCTATAATAGGGGAAACAAGGTGAATCAGGAACTAGAGGCCCAAAGGGGTCAAAGGTCAGTAACCAAGTAACCATTTTAATATCACAGGAGGCCTTCAAGAGTTGTGGCTTTTGCCTTTTCCGCAGAGAATCACGTTTTAAACTGACAGTGGGATTGCATTATTTCCATCCTAATATCTCAAAACAATTGGTTTGTTTCATCTTGTTTGTTTTTGTGTGTTCGTGTGCTTCAGATTATTCTTTAAGAGAAGTTGTATTTCCTATTACACAAGATGAACTTCTTTGGGAAAAAAATGCTCTATTTAATTTACATTATGTAGGGTATAATCTTATTTTTTATTTCCTGACTGTCTTTGTGGTAAACGTTCAAATTGTACTTTGTTTTAAGTTAGTTGACTCCCTCCATGGCATTAAAATTTCACCACCAATTGAAATTCTTTCCTTTATCGTGCTCTTTATAGTATCTGAAATAATCTACATACTTAGCAGAACCATGTGAAGATGTTATTAGCTAATAACATGAAAAAGTGGATAAAAAATGAAGAAAACAGGAAGCAGAAATTATTAATTCTCTATTCAGAGCAAATTTGATTACTATGGTCAATGTTATCAGCATAATGTGAGTGGAAAAAAAATTAAAATCTCTTTTCCTGCTTACCTTCATTGGTCCCTATCCATTTTATGAAATATGTAGAAAGACACATTAAAATTCTTTGAATTCCACTTAGGAAAAGGACTCTAAATTTAAGGCTGTCTTAAAGAACTTTCAAATCTACATAAGTTCAAATCTCTTCTCCAAAATCTGTTTAGACTTTTAAGAATTTTGAGTGCTCTCAGAGTGATGTATGTGTGGTTTGATGCTTGGACTGTTCCTGGTTTCTCTCCAGGTTGGGTAATAACACCATGAATGGGACTTTAGTGATTTTTCATATTGCTTTGGAAAAACAAAGCTGGCTTTGCCCTACCCATGACCTTCAGCCCTGCCAACCTGTTCTAGCCAGCTGCTGTCCACTTCAGCACCTTCTGAGTGTTAAAAGGCCTATACCTCTGGAGAAACTTTTCCTTAGATCTTTATTATCATCAAAGAGAGGCCTCACTGGTGACCTTTCCCTTCTAAACCCCTCTAGAACGAGCTTTCTGTTCCTTCCCTATCCAGATTATCTAGATTTTTTTTCTTAGAAAAGAGACAGCCCAATTGATTGGCTCTTTTTCCCTTTGCCCCAAATCTCTTCTTATAAAAGAAAGAATATGGCTCAATCTGAGAGGTAAAAGCTTCTTTGAGTGTCATAGAAACCATTTGCTTTGCTTTTGAAGATCCCTAGTAAGAGAGTTGCTGGATATATTTTTGTTCCAAGATACTCTGTCATCTGAAAGGAGAATTTTAACTCACTTAAGGTGCATCTTAAAGAAGTATTTGCTGTGTCAGTGGTAATTGTTCTTCTAATTGTTATTTCCACCTCAGAAGTTCATATCAAAGGTGCTGCTGCATGGTATTAAATACATCCTTAGATTTGAGGTATTTCTGGCTGTTGGCCCCACTAGTAATTCAGCTTTTTTTTTTCTTTTCTCTGTGGAAAGGGTGATCGTGGAGAGAAAGGGGACTCTGGAGCCCTGGGACCAAGGGTGAGTACATCTCTCATCTAACCTTTTGGCCCCCTACAAGCCTAGATTTGACTCATGTGTCCATGTGCCTTTCACATGGCACCTAGACTAATAATATCCAATAATAACACTGGAGGTAGACTCGAATTATTTCTGCTGCTTCCCCTTTTTTTCTTATTTTTTACTGTACTCACCGGACCAATGAGTGTGTAGATTCTAACACATAAAATAAGCTCCATAAGAAGGGCTAAAGAACTCTTTCCACTTTCTCTTTGCTAAGTGAGCAAGACCAAGCCCATAACCATCCATTTAATAGAATTATCCGTTTTTCAATTATAAATAAAAGCAATACCCCATATTTTCAAAGTCTTTTTTAAAGACAGGCAGGGAATTAGGACATGACTAATAGAAATTCGGGGCAGAGCTAATGAGTAGGGTAGATGCTTTATATTTGTTCCCTATTTGGTTAAATTTTAATGGAATTGTATTCCTATTGAGAAAGACAAGCATTTCCTACAGAACAGTGTTCTATCTTCTTAAAGAATAAGGAAACAATCTATGAGATGTAGATGAGTAGAAAGAGATTAGGGACTGCTTTAATAAATACTGTGTTAAAACCATCAAAATGTTGCAAATTGAATTAGATTAGCCTACATTTTATAATTTTCAGAAGACAGCTTTAGAGATTGAATCCTATCTCTTCTTTTAAAATCAGATTTCATATCTTTAATCTACCATCTATAGGAAGTTAAAAGCATTTGCCTCCTTTGAAATAAAGACAAAATTTGAACATGATTTTTCTAAAGTGCAGTTGGGCCATACAGAGGAATTGATGGTCAGAGAGGGCTCTTTGTTGCTATTTATGTTTTTGCCACAGTCCTTTGTACAACCTAGCCTAACTTCCTTGATTTTCCCTTGGTTGGTTTTCTTCATAGGGTCCACCTGGTCAAAAGGGAGATCAAGGAGCCACTGAGATCATAGACTACAATGGCAACCTCCACGAAGCCTTGCAGGCAAGTGACTGCTTCCTGCCCTGGCACAGTGACACTGATGATCACCCATGTAATGTGTGTAATATCAGCTTCCACCCCCACCCTGGCATCCCAGAGGGCTCCACTGCTCAAAGTACACCTTTTCCCTGATCTCTTGAGCCCATCTCCTTCTCCCTGTCCCAGTGTATCCTCTTTATTTCTCAGCATTTTTTTATCTTTCCTTTTCTTTCCCTTCTGCCTTCAGATATGCTTTAGTGTTATCTGGTTTAAACCTTCTGTTCATTTTGCCAATCTTTGTCTCCCTTGCTTGGAAAGCAAGTATAGCAAAGCAATTAAGAGTCATGTGGCCCTGGAGTCAGAACTACCTGGCTGAAAATCTCTTGCTTACTAAGTTCATGACCTTGGACAAGTTATTTCACTTCTCTGTGCTTCAGTTTCCTTGTCTATAAAAAAAAAAGGATAGTGGTCTTACCTCCCTCAAGGGTTGTTATGAGAAGTAAATGGCTAAATACATATTATACACTTGGAAGTGCCTGGCACATAGTAAAACTTCCATAGGTATCTCTTATTGCTGCTACCATTCATAATATAATGTGTTACTACCATAGAGAAGTACCTATAGAGTAAGAAGCCATAGACTGTATGGCTTATCGCCATTACCTTTGCTTCCTGTTCGTCCTTTTCATGCTTAGACTCCTGCATTCTAGCCTATATCAAAATTCTGTTGAAACTTCTCTTAAAAAGGCCAACAATGACCTCTAGGTCAATCTCACTGTACTCATCACCCTTGATTTTCTGTGACATTTATACTAAACTGCCTTCCTTTTGAAATTTTCTTTCTGGTTTTTCGAATCCTCTACTCTAATTTCTCCCAGGTTTCCTCTTAGTATTTCCAGTTTCTCTGTCATACCCTAATTTTTGGTATCCTCAAGTCTCTGATCTTTTCTTGGTTCATTCACTTGCTCTGTGTTCTTCTGTGTTGTGTCTTCCCAATCTTTCACCCTCCAGGTCTAATTTGCATGTACCTCCAGGTGTCTAAGAATATTTCCACCAGGGATGCACCATTGCTTTATCATCTCCCACCAACACACACAATTATACTGATTACTTTTCCCTTCCATCAAATGATTCCCTTTTTTAACTAATCAATTGCTGTTAATGATACTATAATTCTTTAACTTTCTTGGGATAGAATCTTTAGAATCATTTTAAACTATTCATAGTCCTTCGTCCATTACATCTAAACAGATGCTGCTATTTCCTTTTTCAAAGTGTCTCCTGAGGTTGCCTTATTCTCTCCATTCTGAACTCAGTTCACATCCTATTTGTTTCAGGGCTAACACTGCAACAGCCCCATCACCATTCTTCTGGTCCTAGTGCCTCCCAGTCCTTTCTAACCCATCCTGCATATCACTCTAAGCTAATTTTCCTAAACTATTATTATTTTGAAGGCTCTGATCTGCTTAGAAACCTAAATGACCACCTTGCCTACTCTATCAAGCCCAAACTTCATTTGACTTTCAAAGCTCTATAATTCTACCTATAATAGAGAATTTCCTATTTCTCCACAGAACAGATTTCCCGAGAGTGGCCATATTTATCATACCCACAAAAATCGCCCTCTTTTTGCCTGGTTCATCCCATTCTTTTTCCCTTTCTTTCATCTGTCTAAATCTGATCCAACAATATACTGCTGCCACCCAGATGATTCTTTCTTTCAATCCTTTCAGACATCAGCAGTCAGGCCCCATTAGCTTAACCTTTAATTGTTCTCAAATCACATAATTTATTTTAGTCTCGCCTCTTACCAGATTGTAAGTTTCTTGGTGACAAAAGTATATCTCATGCTTATTTTATATCCCCTGATGTACCTGGCACAGGCCTAGGCATATAAATATTGAATAAATGGTTACTGATAGATAAGTGAGTACACTTAGCCTATATGTACAATCCATTTCTTTGCTTGAATACCAAATTAATTGTTTTAAATATTTGCTATTTTGTACTTGATTGACTGATTTCCCCCATCTTTATGACTTCACTAACAGTGTCTAATTTAGTTGATCTACATCTTTTTGGGTGCTTTGCTACAACTACCATTTTTAACTAGTAAAGCATTTATTAAGTAGTTTTTGTAGATTGTTTTCAGCACAGCCTCTTTTTCTTTTCATTCTTTTTCTTCTGGTAAAATGCAAAGAGAAGCATGCTCATTGCTTGAAGAAATGTTGCTTGGTCAGTAGGTTCAGTCAATAGGTTGAATAGTGTTCCTCAGTACACCTGGATTAGATATAAGCAGTAGCCTTTGGCTACTGTCAACTTCTAGAACCAGATTTCTAAATTGTTCCTTTTCCCCCACAAATTGATAACTGCATGTGGAAAGAGAGAAAAAGAGAATAAGAAGTTTTGGTGTACCTACTATGTTTTCAAAGCTTTTACTTATAAAATATAGGGACATAGTTTTTAACTTAATTTATTAGTGATTAAATTTCTCCTAAACTGCTTTCGGTGACACCATAATTCTTACTACCACCTTTAAAAGGTATACATTCTCTTAGCTTCCAAGAAATCCTCCAATATTATAGGCTATGACCATTTCTGGGAAAACTGTGAGTCTTTTAAAGTATCCATTGCATGAACAGAGTCAGGCCTGAAGCAAGCTACTCTCGGTCTAAAACCAAAAATCTGTTTTGATTTCCTCTCTGCTATTAACTAGCTGAGTCATTTTTGGGAAAGCAGTGAGTGTATCTATACTTCATTGATCTTATTTGTAAAGTAAAGATGTTTCAGAATAGATTCTTTCTAAGAGTCCATGAAATCTAGTATTATGGTTAAGGTCATTTTTTAGGAGCTCCTGAACATCCTTTGTAAATATACCTAAATGCACGGTACTTTTTAAAACATTGACACCCACATCTTGATATGAAAGGATATATGTGCTCAGTTTATTTTTCTGCCTCAAGTTCTTTATGACAGTAAACCAGTCAATATCCATTATAGTCAACTAGTTCGCGTTTATGCCTCAACCTAAATAAAGATTTATTGTTTTTATAGGGTTAGGCAATTACATGTTATGCTTGTAAATAGTTTTTAGTTATTTTTTTGAAACTATTTGTTTTCCTAATCTAGTTCTCTAGTGGAACAAGGGCCCCTAACAAAATCAATTAAGTAAGCAGCCATTAGACTGAGAAGGAGGTAGTAGACGTTTTTTCTTTTAATTCTGTAACTACTGATGGATATTCACCATTTTGTCCATTTCATTTTATTATCTCCTCCTCTAAAAAAAATATGCAAAAAAAATCTAGATTAGGTAAATAAATACATAATACAATTATAAAAATGCCACATTAAAAATATACAATTTTGCCATTGCTTCTATTGAAAATTGTTATTTACAGAAACATTTGCCATACTCCATTTACTTTGATTTTTAAGTTTCCACAATTAGCAGTAAATCCTCTCCATTTCCGGACTCAAGTTTTTAAAAATGTTTAACACCATCTAAATTAAACCTATCCTCTAGTAAATCGTGGGTGATTTTCAGCTTGCATCATTATGAGAAATGAAAGAAAATAACCTTTAATTCTAAAGAGATTCACATAAGCATCTGAGGGAATAAATGACAAAACAGCTTGCGAGACTTTCAACAATTTACAGTTGCTTCAGCTCATGCCTCCCATTTCACATCGTGCCTCACCAGAAAACAACGTGTCTTTCTTCATCACTACCAAAAATTCTGGTTTTCCAATCATTCGTGGAGTTCAAGAGAGAACCCTGCTGAGTTCCCATAGGTGTAAAGTGGAGGAACCAGATACAAGAAATTCAGAGTGAGCCAATATCTTTAGGATGTCTCTGTGTGCCCGCACACAGGTGCTTCAGGATGGTGGTAAAAATGTTGTTGAGAACTTAGCTTAGTTTCTCATTTATTTTTTTCTTGTTACCTGGATGAAACCTGCCTTATGTAACTGTTAGGTCTCACAAAATATAGTTATTTAACAAGATCACGTAAACTCCATCTGTTAGATAGTTCAGTTACCATTAATAGTATGCCTTTATTATGCAACTCATTACAAAACACATTGTTAGCCTTACATTAAAAAAAAAAAAAAAGCAAACTAGTTTTGTGTCCAGGTGGAAAATGAATTCAAATACGGTACATTTGGAAAACCTCAGAGAGTTCAAATTGTAAACTCTCTTCCCTTTCTAAAATTTTAGGATTCTTTTAGGATTTTTTGTAGTTAAAAATATATGATTGGAGAATAATGATAAAGAAATTATTTCTACTCTATAATTCTCTAATAACCTTTTTAAAAATGACTTGCCTACTTACAGGGGCCAAGAAGTAGCTTTCTCATAGCAATAAATCTGACTCTTGCTCTAGATGAATCCCTTGAGAGAAAGTAAGTGGTACCTTATGTTACACAGATATGATAGGCCTTGGTATTTTTTTTTACCTTGCCCCTAGTATGTGACCACTTTGCCTTTTGTCTTAGAAGCACTGGTGGTTTCTTTCCTACTGTGTTTTCCATGAAGCTGCAATGACCACGACTGATTTTATCATAGCTACAAACCATTTGTACACGTGCATAAATATATCGTTTTCTACGGAATGATGAGGTCATGTCACTAGAGATTCAAGTGTTTGAAGTAAGATCAGTAATATTAAGTTTATTTTTTGCAACAATAATAAACAACAGCAACAATGGCAACCTGAATCAGAAATGGGAATGGAGGAGTAGAAAACAAAGGGATGGTGTCAAACCGATATTCACAAGTTTACACGTAACTGGATAACGTGTTTCTTTGAGCAGAGTCCCTGATGGAAAATGTGCTCCCTCTGTGACCAAGTCACATGGTGATGGGCCCTACAGAACTCTTCGCATAGGACCTAGACTAGAAAACATTAGTGCAGTAACGGTTCATGGATTAAGGGTCAGATGTTGTGGAGATTCATTCTTTAACAGAATACATTTTGTTATAGTACTGTAGTACTCCACAAACTGGATGAATTCCATATCAACTCCTGTCTTTAGCCATAGCACCCAAAAAAGCTAATTATAATGCAACAAATAAGCTACAGACTAAAAAAGAAAAAAACTTACACATACAGTTGGACATTTCCATTTTCTTTAATTTAAGTGCCCTAGAATGGAACTCTCGTGAATAGCAGTCTCTCAGGTCACAATTAAGCCAACACACCTCTACTGTACACCATTTAGCTACAGACATTTTTTTAATCAAGTGAATTAAAGTTTTGACATTTTCTTTTTTCTTTACACATAGATTTTTTAAAAAGAAAAATCTGAAAATAGTTTTAAAAACAATCTTTATCAGGGAATGAATGGAGGTCTGACCCCACCCCCAAAATCTTTATAACTGTATTGTATTCATTTAAATCTTATTTTTTTATTTTATTTTTTTTCAATATATGAAGTTTATTGTCAAATTGGTTTCCATACAACACCCAGTGCTCATCCCAACAGGTGCCCTCCTCAATACCCATCACCCACCCACCCCACCCTCCCACCTCCCCATCAACCCTCAGTTTGTTCTCAGTTTTTAAGAGTCTCTTATGCTTTAGCTCTCTTCCACTCTAACCTCTTTTTTTTGTTTTTTTTTCCTTCCCCTCCCCAATGGGTTTCTGTTAAGTTTCTCAGGATCCACATAAGAGTGAAACCATATGGTATCTGTCTTTCTCTGTATGGCTTATTTCACTTAGCATAACACTCTCCAGTTCCATCCATGTTGCTACAAAGGGCCATATTTCATTCTTTCTCATTGCCACGTAGTACTCCATTGTGTATATATTCATTTAAAGATAGGTTAATATGTTCTCAGTATCTTCTCAATCACTTATAAGACATCAGGCTTGCCAAAACACATTCAAGGAATTTGATCATTTCAAAAATGTATTGTTGTACTTTGGCACACAATATAGGTAACTTTGTCTTTGTCAATACATTTTCCCAACAGAGGATTACCACCTTAACTGTCACGGTAACTCCCATGCATGATTTCTGTGGTTTGTGACTTCGTGGTGTTGATGCATGCCAATGATAATGGTACTAATGTAGCAATTGTTTTTGTCTGATATTTAGTTTTATGTCTCCTTATTAATAACTTTTACAACATTTGCCCCAGTTAAACCACTTTGTCTGCTTAGTGAAAAAGACCCCCAAAAAAGTTATTGTTATTTTTCTTAAAGTTTTTAGTCTTACAATAATGTGGCTGTGTTCTTTACTGTTTGGGAAATCAAATCCTTTGTGTGTGAGGGGAGGCTAGGTGTCCAGAAACACAGGTAGTATTAGCATGCTAATTCATCCCAAGGAGATGAATGTGGAACACAACAGCAATTTTACATTATGTTATGGAATCAACTCAAAAGCATATTCAGTGTTATTTTGCCTAAATGTATTGATAGTTTTGCACAGAAGTAGGTAGTTTTTATACTTACATAACTGGTGAAGTTTGTCCCCATTGCAAATTAATGTTGGGGGATGTTTGATTATGACAGAAATAATGGAAGTATATGGTGTACTTATTATTTAAAGCATAAATTGTAATACATATATTTGCTGCTTTTTAAAACTTTGTCTTTTCTTGATTTAGGGTCCCCCTGGACCACCTGGACCTCAAGGACTACAAGGGCCAAAGGTCATTCTTTATTTTACTTGTTTCCATTTACCACTTATGGTACAGAGAATCCCACCTTAAATATATGTATCTTTGAAAAATCATTTTTAGAAAATACTAGAGAAGCTAAGATCATCAATATTGCTTAAGGCAGCTAAGAATGGACACTGAGGTCTGGGCTGAAGGGACAGGAAATCAGAAAGGGAAAAAAAAGGAAGATTAGGTAAGAAGGGAGAGAAATAAGACTAGCATTAAATTTAAAGGGAGGACATTGAGAAAAACAGAATATTAAATGAGGGAAAAACAAGTTTTATAGAAATTATAAAGGTAAAGAGCCACTAAATGTAGTATATGAAAAAAGGAAAATATTTATATACAGGAGGATTGAAGAAAAATTTATTCTAACACTAAAAAAGATTTTCCCTTTAATTTTTTATAATAAAAATAATAAGAGAAGCTTTAGCATGATGCATTCACAGACGAAAATTTGAGGAATCATTTTTCAACCACTTTTTATAACAAATCCCATTGTATTTATTCATTCTGCCATTTGAATCTTATCTAATGAAACATACCAACTATGAACAACAGAAACCTAGAATTACTTGATTATATCTCAGATTTGTCGGTGGTTTCAGCTTTACCCCTCCAAACTTAAATTTAGTTATTTAACCAAATTTGAGCAAGTAACACATGGCCATTGTCTCTCACTTTTTACAACTGAGCCATGTGTGTTGAAATATGACTTTCATCACTGGATTTTTGTAGGAGATTCAAGTGATTTTGAAATCCATCTTTTGTTGATGCCTTTCAAAGCACTTTATTTGCTGAGTCTGTCATGTACACACACACACACACACACACACACACACACACACACCAGCTTTTATACTCTTTAAGATACTTAGAAAGCTAACACATGGAAAATTATTTTTCTATTACAAAAAGGAATATAAAGTAAAATATTGCTGAGGTCCTTACCCATATAAGATATACTTAGAACATAGACCCTAATTTTAAACAGATATCATGTATAACATTATTGTAAGGTTTGGGTTTTTAACTTTCTGTTTCTCTATCACATTCTGGGCCCTAAGAGATAGAACACAAAAATTGTCCAGTTACACAGTCTTTGTTCCTGGTAAGCAAGTCAGCCTGGATCCCTGCTCTCTAATATCTTGGTGAGCTGGACTAGACAACAGAGGGGTGAATCTGCAGATTCCCTTTTCCTCTATGTAGAGTCAACCAGGATCTAAATTCCTTGCTTCTGTGCTAAACACATACCTCTTTCCTTACACACCTCAAAAGCTCCTAGGACTTTACTCTTCTTTAAAGCCCAAAGACCTATAGCCACCCTAAGGGTATAAATCCCTTGTCCTAAAGAGGCAAAAAGAACCACCTAGCCATGAAGGGTATATAATAGTGTTAAAACATATACACTTCCCCTTGTTTTATAATCTAATTGCTACTCATTTTTTAATTCAGTTATTCAGTAAGTAATTTTTGAGCCTCTACTCTATAATAAAGACTAATATCTAACAGAGATATCTGAATATAGCAAGAGGTTTCAACAAGGAGCTTACAGTTTAGAACAGGAGCGAGGCAAGTAAAGGCACAATTACTAATAAATAGAGTAAGTGCTTTGATGAGTGCATGCTATGGATGTCCATACAGGAAGGCTCCTCTCAGTCTTAAGAGTCAAGGATGACTTTGAGCTGAAAATGAAAGACGGGAGGAAGCTGGCCAAATGAGTGTCTTGACAAGTGAGCTGTGGGAGGGAGTTAGTCATACTCCCTTACCTCTCATCCCTGCTGGCCTTCCCACTATGCTGTCACTCTACCCCACCCCACACACTGCACAATGATCTTGTAATTGAGATCTTGGGCTGACTGATACAATCTTTCACGCTTTCCTTGATCTCTCCTTGAGAAGGTTGGGATAACAGGGGTGAGATGTGCCTATGACCAAGAGTCAGAAAATGCAGCCGAAGTCAAGTGTAGAACCCATTTGCACTGGGGACTTAGACTGAATGGGAGCCTATTCAATTAGTGTTTCTCTTTATCAAACAAAGATTGTTTGACTTCTTACACATCAAGTAATTCTTTACAAACTACATTTGATGAGTGAAAGATAAATTCATAACTCATGAGATCTGTTTTCTTTTAAACACTCGCGGGTCACATTTTGAAGGTAAAAACTTAGCAAAACAGTCATTATTGGACCCAGAGTGCTGACAAGCATTCAGACTGAATGAAACTAAGGCTTAGCCAGGTGCATCCAACCTCAGCAGACTTGTTTGTAGCAAAATAAACTTTGCTTCTACCACAAAGGGTGAGAAATCAGGAGTAAGGAAAGACTTTTTCTTCCCCCACCCCCACTTTTTTTTTTTTTTTTAATGCATTTGTTTGTCAGGCTTTCTTTAATTGGAAAGCTCAAATTTCATGTTGGGGCCAAGAGCTCTTAAAGTTTTTACCAGAAAAAAGATCTCTAACAATTTCACTATTGTGGTTTATACATCATCAAACAAGCCTTTCTAAAAAAATACAGTCAAGTCAGCTCCCTTGAAAATCTGTCTGTGAGGCAGGCCACTCACAATCAGGAGAGCTGACTTTACAAAGTTTCCACCATGTGGGAATCAGGCATATTTATAATGGGATCTGCAAAAGTGACTCATTGATCTAAAATAATATCTTACCTTTCAAAGAATTTGTTTGTTCAGTACCTTTCCAAGTGAAAAATGACTGGACCTTTGTTGGTTGGATAAATATCTAGCACATTGCTTAAATTTGTTTTTAATGGGTCATCTTCAATTAAGATAAAATAGATTTTGGGTTGTCAGGGTTTCTAAAATGTCATAATATGAATAGTAAACTTTAATTCATTCCTACCATAGTATAGGTAATTGAACTCACCCAAAAGTAATTTTATGTGGATTAAGATATTATCTAATTGATTATGTCTGGAAATAGCACATTCACAATTATGAATCTGTATCCACTGTTCAAATGGTGCCAGTTAAAACACTGCATTCGATTTTTAAGTTAACTTTTATGTTTTTGCTTTTTTCTCAAGTTGGAAAATAAAAAGAAAGAGAAATAATACAGATTTTTTAAGGATAAAAAAATTAACTGAGGCTTATAAGTTATTGTTACAGGGTATAGTCAACCTTCAAATTATCTCTACCGGTTTTCTTTCACCATTTTTTCCTTTAGCCTGAATCTCACATGGGGAAAAAAATAAAAACATTGGATCTTAGCTACATATAAGTATTGTTATATGTAATCTTTAAGAAAATGTTATTTCACTTAGTTTTGATATGCGTATGATGTAACAAAGTGTTCTTGGGTTATGATGCCTTTGCTGAAAAGTCAAATTGTACTATTACCAACCAGCATCACTTTTATTTACCAATGATGAATGGAGACAAGCCATCACTTTTTATCTTAACAGGGAGAGCCAGGATCTCCAGGAATCCCAGGAGTTGATGGAGAGCAGGTAATTTTCAAAGATATATACTGTCATTTAAAGCATCATTATTGATCACTACTTTTATTATAGATTTGGAGCCAAAAAGACATGAGTGTTGACATATGACCCCCTCTTTCTTTTTTCACCATCTGTTGTAGAGACTATATTAACTCTAAAAAGCAATTGGTTTTAAATTAGACGTTAGTTTTCTTTGCAGAAACAGACCAGCGATATGACACTTTGTGTTAATACTCCTTACCAATCTACCAGTGACACTTCTGTGAATTTTTATTAGACTTATAAGATCATTACCAATTTAGTAAGAATAGCCTAATTTTTTGTAAGTGAATGCTAACAGGTCAAGATTATAATCAGTCAACAAAAGTTTCCACAAAATTAGATATTCCTTATATGTGTTATTTTGACAATATTTTTTTCCCAAATAAAGATTACACCTAATTTTCAAGATCACTAGAAAATACAGAAACAAGTGGGGCACTTGTGCTTCCACAGAATATGTCAGTATCTCCAATGGTTTCCCTTAAATCAGAGGTTAGCAAACTTTTTCATAAAAGACCAGATAGTAAATGTTTTAGACTTTGCAGATCACATACAGTTTTTGTCACAGATTTTTTTTTATCTGAACACCCTTTAAATTTTTTCTCAAAGATTCAACTTGTGCAAAAATAATCCCTGGGCTGGATTTGACCTCTAATTTACCTCTGGCCAGAAAGAATCTGACTAAGGAGAATATGGACACTACTCTCAATTCAGAGTCAAATCACAATGGTTAGCTTCAAGATATTTGATATTTTCTGGGCTTTTGTTATTTACCCAATAAATGACTAAAATCAAGAAAATCATAAGAAATCAAGAGGTTTCTTTTTTTCTTTTTTTCAAGAAGTTTCTTGATACAGTTAGTGAACTATGCTTCTCAGGAGATAGTATTAGGTAAGAAAATTAAATTCAAGCGTTATTTTAATATTAGAGTTGTATATTGAAGTAATATAATGTCACATAAAATAAACATGATAGTTAAAAAAAGAAAAACACTTCTGATGATATGCTATTATTAATCAGAGATCACATAAGCATTTAAAAATCTGGTTGTATCCCCAATGCTAGTCATTAAAAATAATTAATTTAACATGCATAAAGATACTACATGGTCCCTACATACATAGTAGCTGGGGTTTTTTTCTATACGCTTCACAAGGTCTACTTCTGCTACTAAGTCCAGTAGCAAGGACAGGCTGCCCGGCTACTCTCCATCACTAGATTCCTAAAACCAACCAGGGGCTGATTAATCAGTTAGATCCGTCTGCTACCCACTCAAGCACCTATCCACTCACCCACCTAGCAAGTGATTCTGAACTAAGTGTTATTTAATAGGTATAAGTAAAGAAAAAACACGTTCCTACTGTTTGTAAGTAGGTTTGGGTATGGAAGAGATGAATAGGTTTGTGCAGCCAGGGGCCCCTTACTACCAGAACTGTCACCATCCCTGCCCAAGAATGGGCCATCTGGTCATATGATAGTGAAGCTCCTTGGATGAAAATACTTAACAATAAAAATCCACTTCAGTGTTATTATTACAAAACTCAGATTTGTTAGCATTCAAAACATACATCTATTTACTCACTGTAAAAGAAGAATAAAAATAGCATCATGAGAGAGCCTGGGTGGCTCAGTCAGTTGAGCGTCCGACTCTTGATTTTGACTCGGATCATAATCCAGAGTCTTGGGATCAAGCCCTGAGTTGAGCTCTGCACTGAGCGTGGAGCCTGCTTAAGATTTCTCTCCCTCTCTCTCTCTCTCCTGCCCCCCTTGCCCCTCTCCCCTGCTTGTGCTCTTTCTTAAAAAAATTTTTTTAAAGCACCATGGATCACCTCATTGAGATGTCATGAGACTAAAATAAGAACGCTGTGGAAAAGTTGAAACATTTGTAAGCTTGACTGAACTCTGATGCCTAAAGACCAGGCACCTAATAATTGGTGCCTACATTATTTATGTTTCTGTATATTGAACTATTGAAAACTGATGGTGATTGGAACTTCCACCTGCTTTTAAGAGGGGTAGGAGAGTGTGGTGGATGGAGAGGGGAGAAATTTATTTGAGCCTTTGTTCTTATAACGCTAGTCCTGGTTCAAAATGTGTATTGTACTGCTGAGAACTCAGTCCCTTACATTGTTTTCAGGACCAATGATATTGAATTAACTGCCAGGTAAAAATACAGAATCAGGAGAAATTATGTTAACACCTAAATTCATCGTTTTCATACTTAAATGGCCTAAGTAATAGGGTTTAATCCCTTCTGTTACATGAGGAAATAGTACTGATTCAATGTAGAAGATTGCTATAAGAAATAACTCTAGCAGTGAAAATCAGAATCATCTCAGCATAGGATCACCCACTGACAAAATTGATCTGGAATTCTCTTTTCCTTAGGATGTTACTATCAAGTTTCAGTGTGATTGTTACATGTAAACCGTATCATTTGTAGGGACTTAAAGGCTCAAAGGGAGACATGGGGGACCCAGGTATGCCAGGTGAAAAAGGAGGAATCGGACTTCCTGGATTACCGGTATGTTTGTACTTTTTAGGATGTGTTCATGTTAAGATAAATTAAATCAGAAAAGAGGAGCACCTGAGTGACTCAGTTGGTTAAATGTCTGACTCCTGGTTTCATGATCTCGCTCAGGTCATGATCTCATGGTGTTGGGGGTTCGAGCCCCACATCAGACTCTGTGCTGCCAGCGCAAAGCCAGCTTGGGATTCTCTCTCTCCCTCTCTCTACCCCTCCCCCACTTGCACTGTGTCTGTCTGTCTCAAAATAAATAAACTTAAAAAGAAAAAAGAGTTTTATGATTACCTGCATTCTCATCTAGTGGTTCATATACTATTTTATTCTTAAATATTTGAGGTATTGTTGGTTAATTACTCCAACTGTGGCACTAAAACAAGTTTTAAAGCATCTAACCAAGTGAATTATAAAGTAAACCTTCATGTTTTCCTGAATTATTTTCATCAGAAGATAGAAAGATAGAGTTGATCACTTTAATTTAGTATGCATCAGATAGTGAAAACTGATCATTTTTAAATAAACCATAATTTAAAAATTAACAAACTAAAAAATATAAGGCAATTTTAAAACAAGTTGCTGTTTAAAAAGTGTTCTCTTTGTGTGAATGGAATGGTGTTTTTATGACTTTACCCCACAATTTTTACTGAGGATTTGGAAGGGAAAATTTTAAAAAATGTAAAAGAAATGGAGAGATAGGTATTGTTAACCCTATTTTCAGCTAAGAACCCTGAAACTTCATTTTCATCCTCAGTAATTAAATTGTGGAATTAAAACAAAAAATGTAGAAGACTTCACTGCCTTAGGCCTATTTTAAAACAAGGAAGTATATAAATGTCAATAAAAGACTGACCTTTGCTATTTAAAGTGAGCACCACCACAAAAAATATAACATTTATAATCTGATATATATAACAATGTATAAGTTTAACCAATCACATCTAACCTAGTTTTTATTTGCTTTAAATTGTATTTCACATATCACCCACAGTCCTAGAGATTTGGAGAAGCTTGCTCTTTGAGACTAAAATGCAAGGGGATAAATCTTTCTTTTATATATTATGTGCATAAGACTATAAAAATTTCAAAAGGATGATGGGTTTGGGGAGGAAATTCAGTTGCTTTCTTATACTTTGGAAACAACTTTACCAACTCAACTCTTACTGGTTATTTGTAGGGTGCCAATGGAATGAAAGGAGAAAAAGGAGACTCTGGATTACCAGGTCCTCAGGGTCCTTCTGTAAGTTGATGGTGGCTGAACTTCCGCGGTTACTAAAGAACTCTAAAACAGGCCTATTATTTACCAAGTTCAATCTGTGCCAGATGGCTTATCAACAGTGGAAAGACTGTGAACCTTTTAGTTTGTCAAACTATAGAAAAAATGTCTGTCGGCCTTTTACGATGAGAGACAATGTGTCTCAGAAGTCTGAGTTAAAAGCAGTTTTTTAGGAGACTGTCTAATCCTAAGGAGAAAAAATCAATGGTTTTCCCATAACACTTTTGGGTAGAGCTTTGTGATTACAGAGCACACTTTTTTCCCCCCTCCAGAGCCCTGTTGCTGCTCAGTGAAATATTGGAGAGTTTAATAGTGATTGTGATATTATAGCATCTCTTGATGATTGCTGTCCTTTCTTTTAATGTACTTTAGATTTATTCTGGCTTTTGTAAAACAGCTGTATTTTTTTTAAATTTTTTCTTGCTATTGTTGCTGTTCTCAAGAAGGCATTTCTAAACGTAAAGAATCAAATGCCTCACTTTTTCTAGTATCCTTCTTCCTCTGCAGCTATTAATGGCCTTAGCAGAACCCTAGCACAAGATCCAAGCCAAACTGCCTTATCTAAATGAAGTAACCAAATCCATGTTTATTTTTTGGACGTACAGATCATAGGCCCACCAGGCCCACCAGGCCCCCATGGCCCACCAGGCCCCATGGTAAGCCTCTCTTCTCTACAAAATGTAATCATGTATTTATGAGTATGCTACTAGAAAAACATGAACACATCCCTCACAACAGCCAGCTTGTATTTTGGGCTGCTCTCTGTAGAATGAACAGAAAATACGAGGTGCTCTGAGATATCTGACTTTACAGTATTGGCCTTCATTCCCAAATACGTCTCTTGAAAAGAGATAGGGTAGTTTTGTGATAGGAGAGTCAAGGATAGATTTGACAAGCTTTACTCCAACCTCCAGTATGAACTTCAAAAAATCATCTTAACCAACCCATTTAGGCCATTCATAGCATAACAGGATTAATAATTGTAGCCATTAATGAATGTGTCTAACCAACTTTGAAACATTTTAATGAGATTTTAATAGGCACATTTATAAAATAATATGAGAAAAATTGTAGATGACATATATTGTTGCTTCTTTTTCTTTTCACCTTTATGGTACTCTGGTGGATCCAGGGTTCACCGCAAGTATCCCTCAGACAATGGCCATGCCTTCACAGAACTCCTATCTGGTGAGGAAGGCAGCCATTAAGCCAGTGTAATTCTCAAAATGTCCACCTAATGGCGGTAGTGTTAAGGCTAGAACATAGAAGGTGGAGTGCTTCAGCTGCTTTTGACTGGGGCAGGATGGGTACAAGTCCGGCAGCCTCTAAGGTCACATTCGTCCCTAAGGTATCTCAATAAACTCTATGCCTTTAGTCATACAGATTAAATAAACTGTGGGTCATGTTTTCCCCCTGGAACATCACTGGAATGATCTAAGCTGCAAAGCAAAGCCCCAGACCCAATCATCTATTTCTCACTAACTGTTGTTTTCTATTTCATATCATGAAATAGTTATAATTAACATTATTTTCTTAATACTAAACTGTTCCTTAAGAATTAAGCAAATGACATACTTTTGGCTTTCTTTTATACTCCCTCACTTTAAGTTAGAAGATTAAAATTTTAAAGGCTATATCTTATTCATATCATAAAATTGATTAGTTTAAAGGGATTTTAACCATTACTACAATAAAATAAGAATACTTGATAAAGTAACAGCCATTCCCTGAAAATGCTTATCCACTGCTTATCTAAAGGGAAAATATTATTCCAATGCAGACATGTATAACAAATATTTGTATATTGCTTGACAAAAAATTTTTCCTACAGTTGTATGATTTCGCTGTTGGGTGTTTAAATACTCCTCTCTCCAAAGAGTTAATTCAAATAACTTGAAAGGTTTAAAGCAATCCACAGTAACCTTTAGGTAATTTAGGTTAGCTAATTAGTCTCTATGGTTAGATTTTCCACAAAATACAGGAGAAAAGCCCTGATGCATGTATGCGTTATAACTTCCTTCCATTGGTAAACAACTGTTACAAAAGCCTTGAAGAATTCGTCTTCGTAAAAACAAATGCATTCTAACTAATAATGATTAGTGCTCTGTGGATAGAATCTTTTCCTTAGTCTTAAATTAATGATGCCACAGGGTCCCAAACTTGACTATCATCTCCTCGTTTCCTTCTTTCTTTAGATTCTTCTTGGGTCTAGAGGATTCAGTAATGGGAAAAGGTCTTCCCTTCACCAGGACTTCTCTTTGGCAAATTTCTGTATTTTAGGACCTATCTCTATTCTGTGTAACTCAAAGTATGTCACATGTTCCACCTAGATTTTATGAAAATATGGATTTGAGAAATAGGAGTAGTGTGGGTTCACAATACTTTTTTTTAAATGTTTTTCTTACATATTTCTCCCTCTCACAGGTATTTAGCAGAACAAATTGCTGTTAGTGAATTTCCAATTACAGACCAATCCAAGAGCTGGAAGGAACATTCACTAGGTGTTAACATCCACTGTCCTGCCTCTAGCTATAGCTCCAAGAAGAAGATTCTTGTTTTACATCTCTTTGGCTACTCTATACAATAATCACTTCTGTTAGGAAATAGTGAATCAATTCTTAATTAAAATCTGTGTTTTTCATTTTCAGGGACCTCATGGACTTCCTGGACCAAAGGTAATCCAAAAAAATCCTTTGATTATTGGATTTCTGTTTCCCTGTTAATCATGGAGAAGCATGACGGAAGCATGTCTGTCCCATCTTATTTATCTGTTATATAATGTTATATAATGTTGTATAATCTTTAAGCCTTTAAGTATCCAGATGTTTAAATCTCACAACACAGAATGTCTTACAACAAATTTAAGTGATATCACCTGGAGATGAATTCCTCCTCGTTTTGCCTTTTTCCATGACACTATGTAAGTTTCTTAATTAGTAATCATAATATGTATACTCAAAATCAACCATTTAGAGGTGAAACTGATGAGATTCTCAGACTGGTTCAGATGTTCTTTCTTATGGTATCATTAGTTGCATATTTAGGTGTAACTGATACCCCTTGTTTGTCATATAGCGGTGCTGCATCTAAATGCTTTAACTATCCAACATCTTAATTTTGTACTCCCCCAGAGATCACTGGTCTAGAATGGGGTAGAGTGTATCATGTACTCTATGCTCTGGATTAATAAGAGAACAATAGAGAATACCCCTGCTCATCAGAATTAGTGCAGCTTATATTGTAAAGATGGTTTCCATCAGTTCTTTGCTTTTGTGTAGACCAAGAGGACATTTTGGAGAGTTAAAATGAGCCCTGAAAGAAAGGTTTCTTCTTCCAGGCAGTATATGCAATGAGTTCCTATGTTCTAACCTCAGCTTTGCCACTAACAGGCCACGTCACTTTCAGCAGACTATTTACCCGCTCTGATCCTTCTTTTACTCAACTAGGCAACTGACCTCATAGTGTTGCGATAATTTAATGGGTATATTTGTAAGATACTTAGCACAATATCTGGTGCAGTTGTCAATAAACACCCAATAAATATCGGTTGTTATCTTATGATTTGATGCTTTGTTCTGAATTTAAAAATTCAGGAAAAAAAAACTCATGAGAGAAGGTTCAAGGACTCTTGAAAGCTCCTTAGTAGTGAGTTGGTGCATTTAAATGGTGAGAGGTAGGGGAACACATAAATGCAGTGTTGGAGCTAGAAATCAGAAAGCTTAGCGGCAGCCCACCCTCTCCTTTAGGAACTCCCTGTGGTCCACTCAGCTTTAGGAATGCAGAAGTATTGGTTGGACCCCAGAAATCTGAGTTTCATTTTTTGGGGTCAGGCAGGTGACTCACCCATGAATGGGAAAAATTCATGCCTCTTTATTCTTCTTAGAACACCATACTTCTAGTAAGGCCAGTGTCTCAGAAGCACGGATTATAGTTTGAGTTAAGAGCATTGTGCTGTGGGTCAGAAGGGAGAGCCCATCTATCAACTTTGTGGTCTTGGTAGTTATCTAAACTCTCTGGGTCTTTTTCCCCCACTCTGGACTAAATCAGTAGTTCCTACTCCTGGCTCCTCCTTGGATTTTAAGGCACTACTTAAATAATAGGTTTCAGAAAATTATTAAGTTTGGAAAGATCTCATAGATTACCTATGATAGTTCCTTGATTTTATAGATGATAAACCATAGGTCCATGAAATTTAGATTATTTGCCCTAAGTTACACTGCTAACTAAATGACTAATCTGGGACTAGAAATTAGGTCCAGAGTTGAAATTTGGTCTTTCTGACACTACATTTGATTATTTATAAATTCAACTTCTCAGTTCATGCCCACTCATGTTAATGTATGATTCCTCACCACAGAATTCTGTGGCCTACCAAGGCGGCCCTGCCTATTCATCATCTCAAGACCTCTAGCTGAAAGTCTATATACATACATACAAAGCCATCAATCTCAAGTTGAGACCAGTTAACTAACGCTGACTGTTGAGCCTTGGCCTTAACCTCCCCTTGACTTTAGCTCTGTGACATTCCCAGGACCACCCTTTACCAATCACAGCATATTTGGATTTCCTACCATGGCAGCGCTGCAAACGTCCTATCTTCAGAATCCCCAGAACCCATTAGGTCGTGCTGGTGTGTTCATTACTTTGTGACCCCTTTGGAAATTCAAACACTAAGTGGGGTCCTGGACTCTATGTTTAACAAGCATCACACTGATTTTCATCAATCGGACACCTAGGGAAAATACCTCCCAGGTTAATAATCCTTCCTGCCATGTAAACACAATCTCTCCTGCTCTCACGCCTATCCAGCGAGACTCTATAGGGCATTTGAGACTCCATCTTCCTTTCACAAATCTTCCCAGATTTTTGTGATGAAATTAATGTCTGTACTTAAAAGTTGGAAAGTGAACAGGTCAGAACTCTGTTTCTGCTGCTGATAGAAAATAGATGTACCGTATTCTTAGGTTTTTAAATATCAGAGTCAAGAGAATTTGTCACTCACCATGGCTTTTGTAATGTCACCTGAGGTGAAACTTCAACTTTATTTATTATAACATTGGGCAGACGGACAGTTATCAAAACTATATTTAAGTACTGTGGTCTTCATAGTCCCTTCTGGGATTGGCTATTTGTTGTCTATTCTGTTGATTAATCCATGTAGGGATCTAACTTGGCAACGTCCGTGAATGAGGACTCACTACATGGCAACACTTCAAACATCAGCTGCTACATTTTTAGCTCATTCCCCAGGGTAAAATGCTTAAAGGCTTAAAATATGTGTATATAACACTGTCCTGCATATTCCAGTTTTTCAGTCCAGCAGAGTGGGTTTTTCTACTGAGGCTCCTTCAACATCCTCCACTCTGTCTCTGATTTGCTTGGTGAGCAAGGGTACCATAACACCAGTTTCTGTGAAGTAGATCTGAAAAATTCTAGAACTCAGTCATACACATTTCAATTGCAAGGAGTACGCTTTCTCAGGAATTTCCTAGAACGTTATTTGCCGATTTCAGTTTATTAATTTTTTTACAAATGTTTGAAATGAATGTTGAGCTGATGCAAAACAAGTCTAGCCTCACTCTGCTGTTACCTAGAACTGGAATCTGCAACCATTTCAGAGACTGGCTCTCTTCTCTCACAGTTAAAGCACCCATGATAGCAACCAAAATTGGCATTTGCTTTTGCATTTAGGGTGAACCAGGGTTAAATGGTGTTAAAGGATTGAAGGGTGAACCAGGTCAAAAGGGTGACAGAGGACCCCTTGGTCTTCCAGTAAGTAAAGAAAACTTTCCATTTCAGTGCAAATCTCAGACTTTTCTTTCTACCCTAAGTAACAACTCTGGTTTACTCAGTGACTATCTTACATTTGAGGTTTCTGTGATTGGAAAACATATTATAGTAGAGCAGAGCTTAGCCCAGTTTTGTTTGATGCCTGCTCTTGTGTCAGAGGAAGACCCATGACAAACAGTGCTGTCCGTGTTCTGTCATTCAGTTACACACATGCCAACCTTCCTCTCTTAAGGCTGATGATTCTTCTCCCATCACCCTGCCCTTTAAAAAAGCATTGTGATGATTATGTCATAATTTCTCACAAATGTTTTTATAATTTAGTTCAGTTTAGAACCCTCCCTCAATTTTATTTCCTCCATCAGTACCAAAAACTGTAGCCCTCTGTTGGGTGGCAGGTATGCAGTTAGCCATTGCTGATGGTGTGAGGTCAGCGCTGTGGCTCCTTACATTAATCAATCATATATCATGGTCTAAGTGTTGTGTGTTATCTGTTTTGAAAATGCCCTCTTATGAGGTTCTTTTGGCAACAGTGAAGGATAGTATGGAAGAAGTATTTTGTGGTTGTTTTGAGATTTTTATTTTTAATAAAAGGAATTCTCATCTGCCATGCCCTTTAGGCCAATCTTCTTTCCACAACTAAAAAGAGATTTTTAAAAAGGACGATTAAATATGAGGTTTTAAGTTAAAGGTTTTAATATGCTGACTATTCAGTGAATGAAGATAGAAGGCAGTAAAGAACATTATAGATTATGTTATTAAAATAAGACATAAAGTTGGTTAAATACAGTTCACATGAATATTTTACATATAAAAATGTTAGTGCCTACTTATTTCGTGGTGCCTACTTATTTCACTTTAAGTGTTAAGTATCCTTACAGAGATCAGGCACATAGTGGATGCTTAATATGTACTCACTTATTGAATGAATGATACAAGCCTTGTGTTAGACTATAGGTTAAATCACACCAATTAGACCAATGGACCATGGGCACAAAACCTCTGTGACATATGTGAGTCATTAGTTCACATTCCAGGTAAATATAATGTTATACTCTCAGTACAAAAATTTTACCATCTCTCTGTTTGTTTTTACATGCTATAATAATGGTGACTCTGAAGAAAGTACCAGAAGACAAAAGAAAGTTTGGATTTCTATTTTATTAAACGCTTAATCCAATTTCTTTAAAGTTTATCTTAATTCCAAATTTAGGGCTTGTGACAATTTTTACGCAACATTTCGCCAAAAGCTGTACATATGCTAGCATTAAACAACAACATAACATTTTTAAAAATTTTAATCATTGCTAACTAAAGATATATTTTGCATGTAGAGTCTGACTCATAATAGGTCTATACAGAAGGAATTGTAAAATAAAAAAACTAAAACTACCCGAATATAATGGTAGATAGCATCATTGGTAGAGTCTGCATCTGGAATAGGTTTTTTCTTCCATTTTTTATTATTAACTATATCTGCAGCATAAAATGGGAACATAGTTCTGCAACCTTGCCAAGAAAATTTGTAGGGCTAGTGTATTGTCTTTCTTAAATACTCCTTGATTTAATCAATATTTTTAAAGGACTATAAATCAGTAATTGAGTTTTGGGATACAAAAGTCATATTCAAAGAAGTAATTGTGCTAATTCTTAAAACAAGCATTGAAAGTGTCATATTTTATCACACACTATGCATAGCTTGGAGATCAAGGTAAAAAAAAAAAACACGTCGCTTAGGAACAGCATTGCATTTTTAAAGCATTTCCCTTTCAGACGTTGATGCAATGATTATTTGAAGTGAATTGAAGAGCAGTTTTGTTTGGGACAGTTATTTTTTGTTTGGACTCATGAAATTTTCCCAGCTTTTTCCTGTTCCTAGAAGTCCCTCTAGTGGTAACTAATGTGAACACAGTAAGAACAACCCAGAAAACAATGCGTATTATTCATGTGAAATCCAGACTCATTCTGGCATGTTAAAATTCTGCATTTGTTATTCAAAAGTGCTATTTTAACAACAAACAAACAAAAAACTAGAGTCTTTTTCTTCTCTGAAATGCTAACTTTGATTGATTATTATAATGAGCCCTTTCTTAGATTGTTGGCCACTTTTTTTCAAAACCTAAAGAAATCTATTGTGAATAGTACAGTCTTTAGAAAGTGAGTATCATATGGAAATTAGCACTCTGTGACTTACCAGTAATTCCTAGAAAGCCTACTTTATAAACCTCATTGACTTGATTTCTGAAGAATTTGTCGAATGGAAATGTCATTAAAATGCCATCATCTGTGGGGCATTTATTGTCACGTGTTTCGTTTTTTTTTTTTTAACTAACAATTTGTAGCAATGTGATATTCATCCCAGAACCCTGTGACTGCGTATTATGTTGTTTGAAGCGTTACATTTGTTCATTAGTACCTCATACTAATCTCTGTTCTTGTCATTCGTGTTATACCCACCAACCCTGCTACCAACCAAATCACACAGGGAGCATCTGGCTTAGACGGGAAGCCAGGATCCCGGGTGAGTCAGTACCTCATCTTGCTCCAACATGTTTTGTGGCTATGCTTTTGTGCTTCAGGACAGACTGTTTTGCCCCATGTACTTTCATCCAATGATGAGGGCTTCACGGGACTGGAGGGAAAGAAGAAGATGTACAAAGATAGTGGTACAAAACGGAAAGGTGGACAGAGCAGAAGAAGCCTCAGTTCCAGTCTGGATAATTTGCTAAGTGGAGAGAATGGCCAGTCTAATTGGCTTCATTAACTTAGAAGCCTAGACAAAGTTTTCTATAACTAAAGGACAGTTCCCATAATTCCATGAGCAAGTTCCTCTGAAGGGATGAAAATAATGTGAATTTATTTGAACTCACTCTTCCTTTTATGTTTCTGTCCATATTAAAAATGTAACTTCTTTCCTGGAACTAACTTTCAGATCTTTGTTCATCGAAGTGACCTGTCTGTCTTCTGTCATTTTGTCTCTTTTCTTTGGTTCTTAACAGTTCCATCTCTTGAATTTTAGCCACAGATAATCAGTATTTAGAAGTCTTCTGAAGATGAACTTTGAATTCAGGCAGTAAGAAGATCAGATGAGATGATAAGAATTCACCAATATTAGAATGAGTTTAAGCCCTAAATTATTTCATATCGCAAAGCTGTAATAGAAAAAAAGAATAGTTAGAACAGAAAAATGAATAATAAAAATAGTATAACTATAATATATATAATATAATAAATATATTATAGATATTATAAGTAAAAACTGTGCTGGAATACTTCCTACATTTGCAAATATTAGAATACATTCTTTGCAAATAAGGACAGTCTTCTTGAAAATGAGTAAATCACTTGAAGTCCTTGCTACATCTTTAAGAATCAAAAAGAAATTCCAAGCTTTTCAATTCTAAAAACCTGCTTCAGGCAGTCATTATTTTCACTGGACCTAGTGTTCCTGTATTCATTCAGTCTGAGACAGAAATCCTAATCCTGAGCCAGGAGGCCAGAGGGCAATTACGCCATTAAATCAGCCGGCTGCCGGGTTTATGCCTTGTAAGACTGTAGCAGAAGCTAGGAGAGTAATTCCTTCCCTCTGAGCCCCCTGCTGCTCCCAACAGAGCCGGAGAAAGTTTGGTTTGAACAGTTAAACACTGTTCTCATTTACTTAATATTTTTTTCCACCTGTGTAACTGTTCCAGCCTCTTAAACAGCTGAAAACAAAGCTTCGTGGCCGAGGAGTGTGAGAGTGACAGTGGGTGGAGAATGGACGAAGGGAAAACACCTCCATTTCTCTCCTTAAGATTATGGGGGCAAAGTGAAGATGTTCCATGAAGTCAGGGAGGAAGTATATAATTAAATATGACTTACAGTTTCTCGTGTGTACTCTTCATTAAAATATGCAGTTACATAACTCACCCTTTTTGCATGGGTTTCTTGGAAACTGCTGGCCGGAAAGAATCAAGTGTAAAGCACTTTGAAAGGAGATGAGTCGTCTTACTGACTTTCTAAGGCATCATTCACCCAGGAAAAGTCCAGGATAAAATATAACTGCTTTTCTTATGGTCCTTTGGATATGTCTGTATCTTATTTTTGTCTTTTTTTTTAGGGTACAGATGGCCCTATGGGACCCCATGGCCCTGCAGGTCCCAAAGGAGAAAGAGTAAGTTGCTCCTGGGGTTATTAAGCTGTGACCTAAAGAAAACACACTGTGGCTTTTCTGGCTTAGCTGAACTGAACTGTTCGTTTCCCAGAAAAAATAAAGGGCCATCTAACACATTCAATGAAAATATCCCATCTTAAGTCCTAATCAGAGTTCTCACACGGAGAGAACAACAGAGTATTAAATAGAATGTGGCTGCCTTAACAAAAAATAATGAATACATTTACATAGCTAAAATAAATAGCTCAGACCATTCCTTCTTAACCCATAAGGAAGATATTTGCATTTGGCTTGAATCCAGAAAGTTGAAGTCAATGGAGCTAAAATTTCCAGGACTACATATTCTGGTTGATAATCTTTTATATAAAGCTACTGTATTCACTCAGAGTAAGTTATAACTTTTTTTTTAAAGGAAATTACAAAACCTAAGTATTCTCCACACAGTTACACATGCTCCTTTATTTATTTATTTATTTTAGCAAAAGAATAGGCCATCTATCTTTAACCATAAGGAAATAATTTCAGTGCATTATAGAACAAAAACCTTTCACTAACCTCCCTATTGCGAGGCCATGTTTCCGTATCCTTGGGAGAAAAAAAAAAAAAGACATTCAGAGTGGAAGATAAATATCTGACACAAAAAAATGTATCGCAGCGTCAGCAGCTGGTCATCTGTCTGGAACTTTTCTCCCTCTTTCTCTATTTTTCTCCCACTTTTTCTTTTCTTCACTTTGGAAAACTTAGAAGTGTTGTGTGTGTGTGTGTGTGTGTGTGTGTGTCTGAGTGGACTTGTGTCATCAATTTCCCCACCATCCAGGATAAGCTGGAAAGAAAGATGCAAGGGCTTCACAATGTTGGAATGATTCATTGTGCAAGTTGCAGTTTTTTAAAACTAGATAGAGTTTCTTCAGTCTGAGGTAATTTGCTTTAAAACAGAGGGCCACGTAGTGATTTCTTTGGCAAACATCCCAATTCCATAATTCTATGTTCTATAAAATGAATTCATTCATTCAGTAAATATTTATTACATTTTGTGATGTATAAAACACAGTGTACTCCTAGTGTGAAATGCAAACACTTCTCCCATTTGTGGAGTCTATTTTGCCAATTTGCTCCAGTGAATTGAATAATACCATTATAATTGATTCATCATCCTATAACCTTTTACTAATACTATATATTAGTATTAGAATAATACCATTATTAGTATTAGTATTAGTATTACCATTATTAGAATTAGTATTAGAATAATACCATTATAATTGATTCATCATCCTATAACCTTTTACTAATACTATATATTAGTATTAGAATAATACCATTATTAGTATTAGTATTAGTATTACCATTATTAGAATTAGTATTAGAATAATACCATTATAATTGATTCACCATCCTATAACCTTTCACTAATATTATATATATATATACATACACACATATATATATATACACATACATACATATATGTATATATATACATATATAATCTTAAAACTGTAAAGGAAATAGCTATTTCCCTGACCTAGCAGAGTTTATAATCTAAGTGCAGAGAAAAAAAGTATCAGCAAGAAATAACCAGATCATGAGGCCAAAGTGAATACAAACAGTACAGACTGTACATTCAATGATGAGGAAGTCTGGCTTCATCCAAGAATACTTCTAGAAAGAGGTGAGTCCTAAAGGAATGAATTATCTGAATCTGCAATTGTCTTACTTCTAAACTCAAACCGACTTAGGAAGATCACCTTCATTAAAAATATTTAAAAGCTAAGAGGCTCATGCTGCTGACGCATTGAAGCGTTGTATCAAGAAATCCAGCACGTGTACTAAAAATGGAGCAGCAAATCTCAAGTAGTCTTTTGGCAGAATGCCCTTGGGGCTCAAGAGGGTTTACCGTATGGTAAATCAGCTGCTACTTCCGATAGCTCCTCGGTGTCACAAGAATATCAGGTATCGGCGCTGGGGCAGGATTAACTGGGAGAGCAAATGAAATCGCTAAGAATTTTTGAAGACATAGTTTAAGTCAAATGGCGTGCAATGTGAAGTGTTACACTTGTATTTACTCAGCACGTTAACTATCTTAACTGGCTCGCATATCAGTACTCTCCAAGTGCCCCTCACCCAAAGTGCTAAACTGGAGTGTTATTCTCAAAGTTAATTGACCGAGGTGTCACCTGGACTCTCTTGACGAAGTTTCCAGTTTTAAAGAGGGAGGAATCAGGAATCCATTCCAGGTAATTCCTCAGTGTGGGCATGCAAGTTAAAGAGCCTGAATGAAATGAGACCAGCCTAAAAGAAGACTAACATTGGACGTTGTCATTCAGAAATTGTCAAAAACGTGAGTGACAGCATGAGCCCTTCAAGCACCTGATGGTCCCTGCCTTGAGCTGATTTCTTCATCTGGCCTTGTCAATGCTTAGGAACTCTGTGAAGGGTGTTAAATTTGAGAGGTTTAAAAGTGTTTCGGGAATTATTTAATCCAGGAGAAGTTACACGTTCGAGTCCCTATTTCATTTTATATCTCATATTCAAATTAATATTTCACTCCTAAAAGTTTTCTAGCTGAGACCATTAGGATGCCTTTGGCTCTAAGTGACAGAATCCCAACTCAAAATGGCTTATGCAATAAAGAAACTAAATATTGTTTTATCTAACAAAATATTCAAAGGAGGGACTCTCTGCTCTGCTTCTGTTCCCTTTCCACATGCTGGCTTTGTCTTCCGATCACAGGCAAACAGGTCACCGTCCCTACAAACGTCCTCTCCAATGAGGCATCATCTTCTCCTTAGCAGTGAGCAAACCTTCCCCATCACTTCCCCTCTGACTTCCCCCAACACCTCATTGGCCAGGGTCCGGACCCATGTCCTCTTCTGAAGCAGTCACTGGCAAGTGAAATGGAATTGTCATTACCTTAAAGTAATTCTTTGGGGTGAGCAATTCTATAAGAGGAGTTCCACAAACAGATGTCGTTGTGACAGCTTAATTCAAACAAGTCATGGTATATTAATTTTAAAAACAAAAGAAAGCCAATAAAGCTGAAGGTACTCAGAGGAGGGGAAAAGGGAATAGGTATATCAAAAGAATCTGTGGAGGTTTTTCAAGGTAGACCTACTCCAGGTTATGCGAACCCTCTTTTTAAACCCCCACCTCCCACTACACGCCCCATCCTACCCCCACACGCGCACACATATACACCACCACCATCACCACCATTTAAAAAAATCATAAAATAACACTGCCAGATCAAACAGAAAGAAATTTATTTTGAATTGGTAGCCAAACCCTTTTCATTAAAAATAAGACTTCTGGTTGTATATTAATAATGATAGCCACCACTTATGTATGAGACATATTATTTGATGACATATAATTTGATACTTGATAATCACATTTAATCTTCAGAGCAAGTCTTGCAGAATATGTATTATTCTTCTTATTTAACAGCCAATGCAACTAGGGCATAGAAAGGTTAAGAAGGTTACCTAAGACCACACAGCCAGTAAATGCCAAACTGGAATTCAAATTTAAATCTGTTTGATTTCAAAGCCTGGCAGCCTTACTGACTGACTGGAAATTGTTCTTTCAGTAATAAACATAAAGTAATAATGAGTAAAAGTTCAACAAGCTTTTATCATATTCACTTTCGGTAATCTCCCTACACATACATATGTGCCTCTAGGTGACAGGGCCAATTAGCCCCACCAACACCTCAGTTTAGGTTAAAGAAGAATGTTAATAGTGACTTGAAATTTGCTCACATGGGAATCTGGACTACAGAGGCACATGGCATAATACTTGAATCTGCACACACAGCTACCAGCTGAACTTTGCATTTTAGCCATGAAAAGATTTGCTAACCTTTAAACTTCTTCAAAGGTGTGATAAAAGAAGGTAACATTTTCTTCTTGGCCGCTCATATAAATATCACCATTACTCCTGAAGTTCGCATGCTAACTGCTGACAAGCACCTTAATTTTACAGATGGCAGCAAAAGAAAACACTACTTGAAATGCAGAACATTTCTTTATCTCTTTATTATAATTATTTTGTATTTATGGATCCACCCCCAATCTCACCGTATTCTTTATAAGTATTCAAGATTATCATTATCATGTATATTGTTATGGCTGGGGCAGCTGCTCTATTTAAATAGGCTCATGGAGAGCATGTGATGAAGGTAGTAAAAAGCTACCTTCTCAGACATTTATTTATTAGAAGGCAAAGAAGTGTTTAAACTCTCTTTTTCAGAAAGGAAGCAAAACATACACCTGATCATACTGATGTGACTTGATTAATTCAAATATGATTTACTGATGTGCCAGACACTATTCTAAGCCATGAGGATGCGGTAGGGCCCTGGCACCCCAGTGTGCATGTTCTAGTGAGGGGCACAGCAGGGAATAATCATGCCTATCTCCTGGTGTTGGAGGCCATAACATAAAATACAGCTCTGCAAAGGGCCAGGGTGGTCAAGGAAGAGGTCTGCTGAAGAAGAGAATTTGATAGAAAAAAAACAACAACATTTTATTCTTACATTTAAAAAATGTAGTAACTTAAAATAGTAACAGATAAATGTTTCACACTAATGCCAAAGAAACCCAAGTATAGCACTCTAGATATGCAAATCCTTCGCACAACTGGATAGCAGTACTCTTACCTACTGCCCTTCTTTCAGAGGTAATTTGGTAAAATATGCAAATGTGGGTTTCTTTTACTCTGTCACTGACAGAAACCCCTAAAGAGCCTAAGTCATTGGAATGTTGATAAAATGGTACCTCCAATGGAGGCTTTATACACAGGCCATTAGGGAAAGTGTGTGAATATGGCATTTGTGTATGATTTGAACTTTACGGCTTTCATTTTAGGGTGAAAAAGGAGCTATGGGAGAGCCTGGACCCAGAGGACCCTATGGTCTGCCTGTGAGTTCTGTCTCTTGTTTCCACCTCCAGCATGCATAGATGACCTGACACCAGCACGGTTAACCTTTCCCTCGTGGGGCAGACTAACCACGTTAGAGGAGCAGAGAATCACCCACTAATTCTCCATGACACCAGTGTAACCATGTCCTTCATGGGTCATATTCACATCTATTCTCAGACACACACACACACACACACACACACACACACACACACACACTTCTGGAGATGGAGAGGATCAGAGATTATCCACTAGATCAAAGGTTCTAACCTGAAAGTCAGATTTCAACATGCTCCCTATGCCATCTCACTAGGCGCCCATAACTGACACTTCCTTGGAAGGTCACTGCCAAAAGTGGGTGTGAAAGTGTCATTTAGTTTCTTCAGACTTTATCTGTTCCCATAGGTTATTGACTAAAACTACTCTTGCTAATAAAAGTTATTTCTCAAATTGATATTTACAATGACTTCGATGTTTCTGACCTTTTTAAAGTACTGCAGTGATAAGAGATCTTTAGAACACAGAATGTTAACAGTGTTCTGTCTTCTGAAAATTCCCAATTATATGGTCTTCAAACTGAGGCTTCAGGTTTACTTCAGAACACTATCTTGGGATTGATTATAAGTGATTTGATAGGGTAGGGTAGGACTACAATAGAGAAACATATACTCCATTGAAGTTTTTAACCCCTATATACCTTCCACATGCCTTATAACCTTACAGTTTTTATGAACCAAGATATAAATTTAAATCAGGATTACTTCAGTGCTGAAAGAGATGCTGATTTTGAAAGAGATTACAAAATCTAATTGACAGAATTAAAGCAACTTTTCAGGCACTTTGGATGGCCCTGTTGTGTGACACAATAAGGTCTTTGCCCTGGTAATCTTGCACAACCGTCTTATGACTCCTTTTATATTTGGGGATCATGGATTGACAAAGTTTACTTAACAACAGTTTTTAAGTTGTGACCCTCACGCCCTCAATATTTATAGACAAGGTGCCCATCTAGCCAAATTAAAACGATAGTTAACAATAAGCAGGTTTTGGGGCGCCTGGGTGGCGCAGTCGGTTAAGCGTCCGACTTCAGCCAGGTCACGATCTCGCGGTCCGTGAGTTCGAGCCCCGCGTCGGGCTCCGGGCTGACGGCTCGGAGCCTGGAGCCTGTTTCCGATTCTGTGTCTCCCTGTCTCTCTGCCCCTCCCCCGTTCATGCTCTGTCTCTCTCTGTCCCAAAAATAAATAAAAAAATGTTGAAAAAAAAAATTAAAAAAAAAAAAAAAAAAAAAAACAACAATAAGCAGGTTTCACATTCTTTACTCATTTATAAACCAAGTACTAAGTTATCAAACCGAAGCAGTATTGATTTGCATAGTCTATTAATGCTGGTATGTTTTTCAGTCAACTAAACAGCATCTGTGTTTTCAGCTTACTCCTGGATTGATAAAGTGGATACCAAGCATTAAACTTCAGCGAAATATCTGGCTATATAACCTAATACATAATAAAAAAAAATATTACCATGACCCTTAACTACAGCATTAACAGTCCCTTCACTTGATTTGGTGAGAGAAATTGGTATTACTAACAATAAAGACTCTTTTTCACATTTCTGAAGTAGTTGTTCTAATACTAGCGTTGCATGTCCAGGCAGCCTTAAACAAACACTAACCTATTCATGAAACTTAGGAACACTAATGTAGCTACTATGGTTCTTTGGCAGGGGAAAGATGGAGAGCCTGGTCTTGATGTAAGTAATTTGTACAATGAACATCTTCCTATGACAATAGATGCTGATGGTCTCCATCACCAATAACGGCAAGAATACCTTTTTCTATGCACATAGTTATTCGTACAGCGTAGACTGCTGTGCGTGTAGACAGCAATATAAAATACGCCACTAGTGTCTGCATGAGATAAACAGAAAAGCCAAACACAGAATTAGTGTAAAGTTAATAACTGACAGTTAATAATGGCACTTCAAAATACTTTCCCAAATTAGGGACACCCCCTGCACATCGGCAGTTGAATGACTGATTTTAAACTCTGCGGAAAATTGGAATATCTTTCACATGCTACCTTTAAGGAATGGTGTGCTATGTTTATTCTCAAAGCTGCTATGCAATATTTTTTCCTTTTAGCATAAAGTGTCTATACACCTTATAGTAACATAATTCTATAAAAATAGAGAATGTCAAAAGTATATGCCTCTTGAAATGATCACTTTATTATGTGAATATAATAGTAGCCTGTATTATGTAGTACTATTACATTAAGTAATAGTAGTTACTTTTTCTTGAGCACCTGTTATGTACAAGCATAAAATGCTGAGGTAAGTGATTTGCCCAAGGCCACACAAATCAGTGAACTTGCCAGGATTCACACTAGGATCCTGATATTCTCTCCACTATACATATTTTAGGAGAAAAAGCAAGAAATGTGTTTTATACAGATAACTGAAATGTTAGACAGCTATTGCTTCAAAGTGCTACTTTAACTATCTAAATTTTGAGATTATTGGTCATGCCATTTCTCTTCATATTTGCGTTCAAGAACATGAAGTCTTACCTTTTTTTTAAATATGATTTTGCCACAGTTACATTAATAGTTCTTTTTGGTTTGCTTTTTATCCTATAGGGCTTCCCTGGTCCACGAGGCGAGAAGGGTGATGTAGGAGAAAAGGGGGAAAAGGTGACCTCTCCATTCTAGCACGTGCCTGTTTGATTTTTCTCATGCCATGTGCTTTTCTGTTCAACCTGTGTGATTCTTTCATACATCTAATTTTTCACCATCCTGTGCTCCAAAAACTCACTGATGCCTGATCTAAAAAACCAGGTATTCACAGAGCAATGAAGGCTATGGCCCTAGAAATAAGGGCACAATCTAGCACAGAACAAAAAAATTTAATCTCCAGATTGCCAGGCTACAGTCTTTTGACCACCTGGCACCAATTTGTTGAAAGATGTAATGTCTGGGGTTTCTTGAAAATAAAATAAAAAGGCATTTATTACATTAAAGTAAAATTCAATAGCCCAAATCTGCAAGGGTCTTCTGGCAGAGCTCACCTACCATGTAAAACCAGCATCTAATTTATATAGACAACATTCCCAGTAGAGAGACAAAAGATGTGTCCTGTGTCTTGATTGTTTGATTGGAAAACGGAGAGCAAGCAGTGTGACTGATAAACCCCAGTGAGTCCACCATTATGCAGGGGGTAGGACTCACCACCTCCAGATGCTGGAGATATTTTTAAATGAAGATGTTCGTGTATTTTACGACGTTAGTGTTTAGGTTCTATATCAGGACCATTGGCTCCAGGGGATATAACAGCCAATATCAGGCAAATTGGTTTTATGTCTGAAAGCAAAATTTGGATTATGGATTTTTAAAAACATTTTTTCCTTTCCTCTCCCCTTTGAACAATAATTTTGGGCCTTGAACAGTAATTTTTTACATTGAGTACAGCAAGAGAAGTAAACAGAAACTCAGTACCTTCATAGAATAGTGAAAATCTTACAGTGGCTGAAATTGTACTTTCCCAGTTCAAATTTAAACCAATTCTATTTCTCAGATTAATTTATGTCCTGCTGTACTTAACAAAACACTGTTTTCAAAACCCTATAAGTTCTCTTTAACGGTGAAATTTATTGCTGTTGAAAAACAAGGCCAGGGGCGCCTGGGTGGCTCAGTTGGTTGAGCATCCGACTCTTGATTTCAGCTCAGGTCAAGATCCCAGGGTTGTAGGATCAAGCCCTGTGTCAGTTTGCGCACTGAGCGCGGAGCCTACTTAAGATTCTCTCTCTCTTTCCCTCTGCCTCTCTCCCCCACTCGAGCTCTCTCTGTCTCTAGAAAGGAAGAAAGAAAGAAAAGAAAGAAAGAGAGGGATGGAGGAAAGGGAGAGAGAGACAAGAAAGAAAGAAAAGCAAGGCCAAATTAGAATTGTCAAAGAAAGAAGGGTATTAAGCCTGCTGTGTGTTCTTTAGGCCTTAGACATTACTTAGCTTCCCACTGGTAAGAGAGCTCATGTCAGTGGTTATGTAAAAGCACCATCATCATCATTATCAATATCACTACATTTATTGAACATTTATTATATGCTTTCCCAAAAGCTTTAGACATGCTAAGTCTTTTAATCCTCATAACACACCCCTGATGTTGGTGCTGTTACAGTCCCCGTTTCACAGACAAGGAAACTGAAACCTTAAGAAAGTTCTTTTCTTTTAAATTATAAATGCTAATGATAAAGTATACATGTTTTGGTTTGAGATAAATTGTACATGTGAGCCTTTAGCCCAAGGTGTATGTACTTCAAAGATTATAGGCATTTATTTTATATTTACCTAATGGGTTGTATGAGTCTAAAATCTTAGTCACTCAAAAGTATGTCACCATTGTGGGGATACTCACTTTAATGATCTTTTAAACAAAGAATAAATTATCAGTATTATAACTTACGAAAACAAAGCTACAAATTTAATCCTCAGAATAATATTAATCACTCATACAAAAATATTTCCATATTTCAGATTCCATGATTAGAAGTTTTACATACAGGAAAATTAGATCCAAATGTGAACACTTTATGTATCATTTTTTGACATGGGAGATAAAAATTAGCAAGAGCCCTCATGTGCTCATGCCCATAAGGACAGATGGTTTTGTGTCACATAGGGAATCACTAACTGCTACAAAATTATGTTGATTAGTAGTAATGCTGATTCATTATTCTTTGTACAATAGTGTCTGTTTTCCATAAAGCTTGAGGTTTGCTAAAATATTACTGAAAAAGGATTCCTATAGCCTGTTAGAGTCAACATTCGTATGACAACACTTTTCTGTCAAGTATTGATCTGTTGACTTACCAAATAATGAATTGAATTCTAAATTATTAATACTCAACACACCTGTCTGACCTATGTGATGAAGAGTCCACCGCCCGCTGGGAAAGAAAAGCTTACCCAAACAAGTTTAAATCAATTTTATGTCCTGGCATTGACGTTATTTGCTGAGGAAAGATATTGACTGAACTTGCATGAGTGAACAATTTAGTCCTAAATGCTCCTCCCATCCTACTTCCTGTCACACCTGCTCGTATTTCACCCTGGATTCTTAGGTCTTTGTCTTTGATCGTGATTAACCAAACCACACGGAATTTCTTTTTTTCCCCAGTATTCAAGAAACCCAAGTGTTTTTGATTCTGAGCCTTCTGATGCAATCTTTTTGGCACACAGGAGATAAATGAAGAGCTTTCACTCACACAGTCAGAATGAATGCATTAATTTGAATGCATATCTCATATATATCTTATATGTCTCTGAATATTCATGTTGTTTTTGCCTCTGAAATTATCCACTTTTATTGTAACTGCCTTCCTGAGTGCAGAATGAATACACTAATCTAAATATGCATTGCACAGTATTTTGTATTCTGTACAGCACCAACTTCTTGTCTATAAATATGCAGAGATATTTATGTTAATAAGAAACAGCTGAGGTGCATTCCTTCCTTCTCCTCCTTTTGCCTCCTTTCCTTAATTCCTCCATTCCCATGATCCATGCAGATTTCCACAACCTCTACCTTGATGCCTAAATACTAATTTCCAGGGCTACATTCCTACTATGTAATTATCCTTCCTACCTCATTTTTTAGTATTAGCTCAACTGAGTCCAAACTGCTTTTCCTTATCTTGAACAGAATTTTTTTTTTTTTGGCTTTTGTTACGTTGTAAGCTGGAAACCCATTTACCATTGTGAACACCTGGCACGAG
Organism: Neofelis nebulosa; assembly: GCF_028018385.1. Lineage (NCBI taxonomy): Eukaryota > Metazoa > Chordata > Mammalia > Carnivora > Felidae > Neofelis > Neofelis nebulosa. The sequence continues at coordinate 115,791,670 of NC_080784.1, forward strand.
ATCTGTAAGAATGAATTAAAGAACATCGCTGGATTTATAAATAAGTCCATATCTTCAATTGGCATGGCTGAGAAGTATTAGCACGTTTAAAATTTGTTTACCTGACCTTAATAAAGTATTTGCTTTTAGTTTCCTTTTAAAAAAAGTTAAAAGAAACAGAAGGTTATTTTAATATACTGAATATTTTTTAATGAAAGCTACAAAAAATAATGTCATAAAATTGGATCAAAAAGATAGAGGTTGTTTATATTCATTCCTTTTCCTCTGGCTCAGTGTAGCTTTCATCTGTTATAGGATTAGAAAAAAGCAAGCTGACAAGGTATTGAAAATTGGGTATTCGTTATTCCTCTGAATTTGACCTGCCACTGGCTGGCTTCCATACAGTTGGTACCTGTCATCCTCACCAGATCCGTGGCAATAACACCTCATAGTTCACTAGGACTATGGTGCTGGGGTCTAAGTCAGCTCTTGATGTGTTGGCCTTTTAAATCTTCTGCTTTCATCTTGTTGACTATCTTAAGTAAAATCCTACATATCACTGCCCAGAATCCATTGTCACTCTGAAAGAATGAGTTATCTTCTATAATATCATTCCTTACCTAAACCAGAAAACAGTGGTAAATGCCCTTCCAGACTTTTACTGGCTACACCATCTTTTGAGTTGCCATTATTTCCCACCCCCCCAAATAAAACTTGTCTTTTATTTAAACCCTTATATCCACAGGGGGAAAAGGGAAAGAAAGGCAAAAAGGGGCCTAAAGGGGAGAAAGGAGAACAGGGTGCTCCTGGATTAGATGCACCTTGCCCGTTGGTATGTCTGACTCATGCAACTGTCTCCAGATGTCATGTGTAAAGGAACAAACTGGGAGAAGAGCAAACTGGAGGGACATGCAACAGCAGGGGTGCTGACTGGGATTGCTTAACACGGACTTTAAGATACCAGAAACATCTATCTCGGGCTATCCTGGTATATTCCACGCCTTGTCTCTGACCACCAGCTGCGCTTGGTTTCTTAACACTCAAATATTGACGTGCAATTGGAAAGTGAATGTGGGACCCGAAGAGAAACTAGTGCTATTCCGTACCACTCAAAAGACAAAGTCACTATTCCCAGACAATCCCTAATTATAGGGATATGTCGAGCTCTTATTTTTCCCAACTTCAGTGGATGTTACTTTGTCCTTCAGCATTGCTCCTCTCCCAGCCTTTCGTTATTGTAGTTATTTCTTTAGCAGAATTTGTGCTTAAGTGATTTCTTGTGTTAGTAACGTTATGAGTTAATCTTTACAAACAGGGATTCCGTGGCGTTAAGGGGGAAAAAGGGGAGCCAGGTCAGCCTGGCCTGGATGGGCTGGATGCCCCTTGCCAATTGGTACAGTATTTCTCTTTCCTACCACCCTGCATGCGATTCCTTTGTTTATGACGTATTCATCTGTATCAGTGTAAAGTGGTACTTCTGGAACAAGTTTTACATGATAAACACACTACATGCATGTGCATGAAGAGCTCCTTCAGCAATTCTGCAGAGTGAAGAGAGCAAGCACGCATTTCTGTCAATGCCTGCGAATTAATTTCCTGACCTTGTTCTCACAACTGACACGATTGCCATGTCTGCGTTCTGGGGAATATTAATCTAGTCAATAAAGGATTAATGAATACATAAAACTACCTAAAAAATCTTCTACGTAAAGGTACTGCTAGGCCATAACTTTGGGTTCTACCCCTAAATTTAGCTTTTTTTTTTTTCTTTTTCTCTGAAAGAAATAAAGGCATTTTGCCTCTTCCACTAAATTTCTGTCAGGCCGTAAATAAGCCAGACCTATAGAGTTAAGTTTCTGTGGTCAACAGTTAACCGGTTCAAGGGAATGCTGTTCAGAGACCCTAGGGAAGGAAGCCAAACTTCTCTGAGCTTCTAAAGATGGTAATAGTCTGCAGCCCAACCTTCTTTGTCACATAACCTTTTCAATTTAATGGTCTCTCCTTTTGAAACTCACTTCCCTAAAGTAGACAGAACTCCCCTATCCCCATTGGCATGAACTCAAAATCCTCCTTATACTAAAATCTAAAATTCTACTGGGTGATCCTCTCCTTGTACCAATCTGGCATTACCAAGTTTTTCCCAGATATCTTATAAAGCTATTTCAAAGTGGTTTTTTTTTAACATTTAAAAAGAAAGTATATTCTGAGGTATAAAAGAAAACTTTTTAGGGTTGTGTCATACTTATTGATTGATTGTTATACTTGGTCTGCATGTTTTTATATTATTCTTCAGTGCTAAGCATGATTCTTTAAAGAAAAAGTTATATTTCTTAAGTCTTTAAAGAGATTATATTTATAGGAAAAAATGTATTTGGCAAATAATTACAGTTATAAAATATCAATATGAAAAGCCTAGTCTTTTATTTTGTTTCCTTGTTGTTGGTAATAAATAATACTTTATAATCATTTTGTTAGGAGAAAATACAAGCATGCCTCATAAATTATCAACTCTTTCTGCCTTATTTATATCATTTGTATCTGAAGAGTGCTTATACCTTAAAATAAATTGTGCAACATTTAGACTCCCTTGTTTATTCAGAATTTGACAACCAGATTTTAAGGGATTTTAATTTAAAAATTGACAAATGCCATGGATGACATCTTAGAAGATCTAGATGGGCTGCCTTTAAACTGAGTTAATTGAATATGTTCTACTGTGTTGTTTTCAATAGAGAAAAGCAAAAGGCACTGGCATGTGAAGAGCTATAAACTTCAGATAGAAATGGTTCATCATTGATTATTCATGGATTCATTATCATGCATTCAACCATAGACCATAGTGACCAGGAGGAGGAGTTATTTCTATTTATTTAATAAAGATAATTGTAAAATGTGTTTTAATGAAACGAAGAGGAATAGTACAAATTTATTACCTAAAGGTGGAACTGAGTAGACCACTATGATTTTGTAAATTTCCTTTTTTCAAAATTAGATGTAATTTTTTTCTATATGCATTTTCAAAAGCTGTCCTCACTCTAGAAAATATTTGCATTTTCTTCACTTGAACTAACGTTGGGTATTTTTTGGGGAGTTGAAAATTACAAAAAGATGCCTACAACTAAAGCCACCTAATGGGTAGAAATCTATTTTTTTTAAGCTTCTGAGCATGTGAATAATGAAGTATGTTCACTTTTGTGGAGTCTGAGGAATTCTTGCTCTTCTCTTTAAAACAGGGGCCAGATGGATTACCTATGCCTGGCTGTTGGCAAAAGGTAGGCACTACAGAATTATTTCTGAAAGAAGCACTCTCCCTTTCTCTTCACCTGGCCTGTTTTTTTCCATTGAAAATGGACCTTTCAAATTTGACATTTCTGGAAGTTGTTTGGGCATTAAAAAGCAAAAGATTCCATATCCAGGTTCTTGCTTGATTAGTATGTCTACTTCTGATTTCTTCCTAAACTGATAAGTGAAAACAGTTCTTAACAAACATTGTAACTTGGAAACCTTCCCTATCAAATCCTTTCTGTGCAATGGAAAGGGGCAGTGCATCTTGACAATGGTTTTATTAATAAACCCCTTGTCCTCCTACTGTTTATAACTATCCTTAATTGTGGTTCTTTTCCTATGTGTGCTCAACTACTTAGGCAAACATGCAAATGCAATGGTAGAACCCTGCCAATATTAATCACAAAGCTGAGAAAGCAGAAAGTGTAAACATGGGTTTTTTTTCTTCATTGATGATTTATTTAGGAGAATCTGGTTATACTTAAGTTGGTGTTTTTCATGATAATCAGTTTATTCTAGACTCTTCATGTGGCTAGCCATGGTCACTGTGTATCTATCCTGTCTGGAAGGGAACTTCATAGACGACCTTCTATGTACAAAGGCTATATGATGAGCCCTTTCATATAGGAGATAGAATTTTACTTAATCCTCACAATAACATTGTAGGGTATTATTATCCTCAATGATGCTAATGAAGAAACTGAAGTTCAGAGAGGTTTCTGAACTTCCAAGGGCAAGAGCTAGTATCCAGCAGAACAAGAAGTGGACGGTGGAAAGCAATGGCAGAACTTTAAGCAGGGAAGAGTTCTGTATGCACCGTGCCAGAGACTACCAAACCTTTACACAATAACAGTGTGAATCTAATTATAAAGAACCGTGCATATATGCTACTGAAAGATAAAGGAATTCCACTGATGGAAAAATGAGCTAGGGGGAAGGATCATGCTGCTTTGATCATGTCGAAGTTTTCTCTCTAACACCTTGTGGCTTCTTGAGTGATTTTTGACAGGCATGCCTCATTGGCAAAACTATACAGAACTCTAGGATTGCAGAAGATGAAGGGAAACTTGACTCTCCTCCTTGTGTCTCATCTCATCAGCAGGATGGGTGAGGAGAGACTGTGTAACTCACTCTCCCGCTTAGCTGCTTCCCGCCCCCCAGGCTGGGGAAAGAAACTTTCTCTCGGGAGCGTCATTTATTTAGCAGCTCTCCATACTCACTTTCAGCCAGTCAGATAATTAGCTCCATCACAGCTGAGGTCAAGGGCTTCTCAGGAAGATGGGCCTATCATCATATTCTTCTTCACCTGAGAAAAGTATCCCTCATCATGAGAACCCCTGTTCTCAGAATTTTTAATACCATCCTGAGCTGGAATTACCATTTACTCTTTAACCGTTGACCTGTCATCTAATACTGTAATGATTTTTTAATACAGTAATAGGCACACTTTACATAGAGTGAAATGTTGAAAGGCTTACTTTATCCAGCCTCTGACACCACTCAGAACTTGCGTTTACGTATTTTATTGGCCACTTGTAAATCACCTCCATTTTGTGAATGCGTGGTAATAATGGCACAGAGCAAAGGGCTCATCATTTTTTGGTCCATGAAATGGCCAAACCTAGTAGTAATATGAGTAGCATCGGAAAATCAGAAATTTCCCCGTTAAGGACTCTTTTTTCACAGAATAGGCGCTATATTCCACATAGGATTTAGGACTTGTTAAATCTAGCGTCTTCTTATATAAGGAACTCAGTAAGAAAACTTCAGTACTGTTTACCTCACTTCCCAACACACACAAATGTAAATCACTGTGATCAAACTTGTTCAGTATCTCCTCACTCCAAAAAAGAAGGAAGAAGGAGGAGGAGAAGGAGGAGGAGGAGATTGAGAAGAAGAGGAAGAAGGAAAGAAACAATTAGAAAAATAAAGTTCTAAAATCTCTTATGTGATCCCAAATTTGATTTAGTCAAATCATATTTTTAAGTGATATTTTTTTAAAGAAGTCTAGTAGATTCGTTTTAGTCCTGTTTTATGTGGACCACCCTTTTAAACACTGTTATGTTTATTAGCCTCTAAAGCACGGTGGTAAATGTTTGAAAAGTCATAGCGTGGGAGCAGGTGTAAAGTATTGTGATTAATGAGCAAGTCTCCTTGGTCATGCTACTCCCAATACTAAGTTCTCATGCAAAACTATTTGATCTTTGTTTCAATTACTTTTCTTTCTAGATATTGTTCCGTTTTCTAAATTTTAAAGAATAATAATATACCAGTTCACAGTGTAATTCATACAGTGAATAAATGGCAGAATTTATGGGTTTTTTTTTCAATATATGAAGTTTATTGTCAAATTGGTTTCCATACAACACCCAGTGCTCATCCCAAAAGGTGCCCTCCTCAATACCCATCACCCACCCTCCCCTCCCTTCCACCCCCATCAACCCTCAGTTTGTTCTCAGTTTTTAACAGTCTCTTATGCTTTGGCTCTCTCCCACTCTAACCTCTTTTTTTTTTTTTTTTCCTTCCCCTCCCCCATGGGTTTCTGTTAAGTTTCTCAGGATCCACATAAGAGTGAAACCATATGGTATCTGTCTTTCTCTGTATGGCTTATTTCACTTAGCATCAAACTCTCCAGTTCCATCCACGTTGCTACAAAAGGCCATATTTCATTCTTTCTCATTGCCACGTAGTATTCCATTGTGTATATAAACCACAATTTCTTTATCCATTCATCAGTTGATGGACATTTAGGCTCTTTCCATAATTTGGCTATTGTTGAGAGCGCTGCTATAAACATTGGGGTACAAGTGCCCCTATGCATCAGTACTCCTGTATCCCTTGGATAAATTCCTAGCAGTGCTATTGCTGGGTCATAGGGTAGGTCTATTTTTAATTTTCTGAGGAACCTCCACACTGCTTTCCAGAGCGGCTGCACCAGTTTGCATTCCCACCAACAGTGCAAGAGGGTTCCTGTTTCTCCACATCCTCTCCAGCATCTATAGTCTCCTGATTTCTTCATTTTGGCCACTCTGACTGGCGTGAGGTGATGATATCTGAGTGTGGTTTTGATTTGTATTTCCCTGATAAGGAGCGACGTTGAACATCTTTTCATGTGCCTGTTGGCCATCTGGATGTCTTCTTTAGAGAAGTGTCTATTCATGTTTTCTGCCCATTTCTTCACTGGGTTATTTGTTTTTCAGGTGTGGAGTTTGGTGAGCTCTTTATAGATTTTGGATACTAGCCCTTTGTCCGATATGTCATTTGCAAATATCTTTTCCCATTCTGTTGGCTGCCTTTTAGTTTTGTTGGTTGTTTCCTTTGCTGTGCAGAAGCTTTTTATCTTCATAAGGTCCCAGTAATTCATTTTTACTTTTAATTCCCTTGCCTTTGGGGATGTGTCAAGTAAGAAATTGCTACGGCTGAGGTCAGAGAGGTCATTTCCTGCTTTCTCCTCTAGTGTTTTGATGGTGAATTTATGGTTTAGAAAGTACTTTCAGGCTATTAAAGTTATCCATTCTCATTCAGAGATTAAAAATTATGTATTAGGAAAAATACATACAGGCTTCATATTTTTTAATGTTTCACTAAATGGGTTTAGTTTTCACTTAAACAGGCAGACAGGTTTTCAGCAAAACCATCCTAAAGCAAGGTGACACAATTTTTTCAGCTAAGTCTTAAAATTGGCGGGGGGGGGGGGGGGGGGAGAATCTTTAAAATTCCGTAGATTTTTTACAAAACATCGGTAGTCAAAAAATCCATCTATTTGAATTTTGAGCTAAGTGAGAGTTTGGGGAAAGGAGTACTTCCACAGGCACATTCTCTAGCATTGACATGACATGCAGAAACATTGAGCGAACGCCATCTCTGGAGGTCATAAACTACCCGGCCTCTTAAGCACAACTACTATAGCATCTGTTTTTCTTGGAGAGAGAAAAACAAATGTTTGTAATTAATGAACTGGGCGTTCTACTTTTCTCATTATTTTTTTCCTTTGTTTTTTGACTAAAAGTCAAGTTCCCCAAGATCTGCTCTATAAATGTATACCTCAAAGACCATTGTCCCTCTGTTCCCTCAGATTTGACTTTAGCTCCAGGAAAACCTTAATAATTATGGCTGTTCAAAATGAGCAGCCAGAGATTTTTGGTACCTTAGTTCACAGTGGAACCTCCAATACAGCTTTTTTTTTTTTTTTAAGTTTATTTATTATAGAGAGAGGGAGAGCGAGTGTGAGTGGGGGAGGGGCAGAGAGCGAAGGAGACAGTGAATCCCAAGCAGGCTCCACACTGTCGGCACAGAGCCCAACGCGGGGCTTGAACCCATGAGCCGTGAGATCATGACCTGAGCTGAAACCAAGAGCCGGAGGCTTAATAAACTGAGCCACCCAGGAACCCCTCCACTACAGCTTCATGACCTAATAGCAGGCAGGTTTTACCTTGTGCACCATCCACAGCAGGGCAGGGCTAGCAAAGAAAAGGGAAACAATGGGGCGCCTGGGTGGCGCAGTCGGTTAAGCGTCCGACTTCAGCCAGGTCACGATCTCGCGGTCCGTGAGTTCGAGCCCTGCGTCAGGCTCTGGGCTGATGGCTCGGAGCCTGGAGCCTGTTTCCGACTCTGTGTCTCCCTCTCTCTCTGCCCCTCCCCCATTCATGCTCTGTCTCTCTCTCTGTCCCAAAAAAAAAAAAAAAAAAAAAAAAAGAAAAGGGAAACAAGAACCGTAAGGTATTATAGTCAGGTGTGGGTGAAGTAAACAGTGTCCCTGAAGGCAGAATCCTCAGCCTCATTCACAGTGGGTTCTAATACATGGAGAAGATTATATAAGCATAGAACATGTATTTTAATTACGGCACATATGTGATAACATACTAAATTTCTGCTTTCCCAGAATTGTTACGGAGACAAACCACAAACTTCTTAGTGGCAAAAGAAAAATGTGTATTGAACCTAGGATGGAAATTTTAATGACACCCTAGGGTTTTAGAAAAGTAATGTTTGGGACACACATCATTTGGCTCATTGATTTAAAAACAAAAAACTATATTCAGGGTTCTACCAATTTTCTTAAAATAAATGTTAATTTGGAATTGTTATTCTAGACCACTAATTCTATGTATGTCTCTTCTGTTGTTTGTTTTTCTGCAGTGATGAATCTAACCTTCCGAGCATGAAGTTGTATATATAATGGTCCACTTTTTATATTTATAGTTGAAAATCGAATTGCAGATTTTACAAGTCTGAGATATGTTTACATATAGCTGCTTCTTCCTGTTTGCAATAGTACACATGTCCATCTTTTCTCCACTTCCATCTGAAATTGGGCAATATGTGAAACCAGTGAGAAGCCTGCAAAAAATATAGATCAGTATCTCTTTACCTTATGTGAAGATATGTATTTAAATGGACACATCAGTGATACAGAATGATTGTTCTTGCTATTTTCTTACTTTGGGCTTGTTAATTGCATGGACAAAAAGTGCCATGAAATAGTTTACATGAAATCGTGACCAAATACGGACTCGAAACTACAAATAGGTACTATACTAACTGATTTTAGAGTTTATCGTCACATCCCTACTCACCTCACTGTTAGCATTGATTGGTGCCCACACCACCCATTGAAACTGACTAAAGAAAGCATGAGTGTGCCAAACCTGCTTGACGTTCAGATGCTAGCATGCCGCTTAATGAGTCTTTTGACCACATCTGAGCCTTTATTTCTTTTGTCATCTCAAGGGGGTTACACCATGGCTTATTGCCAAAAAGAGATAAGGTGGCGGAGAGCACACACACAAATGGTCTTGTATTTTGAGGGAGCTGCAGTCCCAACTGCAGATCTACCTACAGCTTCCAGTATTGTGGGCTCACGTGGCCACCTTGGTTGAAACATCAAGGGATTGAGCTGGTTGCCTCCACTTATTTTTCCTTGGGCTGACCTTGGCAGTGAAGACAAGGGAAGAGGACCGCTTCAGCATCCTGCGCTGTCTCTCCTGTGACCAAGTAGGAAAGAGGTTTACAAATGCAGACACCCGGAACAACAGACTTTTAAAAAAATAAACTGAATTCCAACAAGTGTTAATATGGGTGCTTTTGGAAACTGACAGAGGCATATGGCACTTCTTTAGGGTAGGAGGTTCTTGGAATGGCAGCCCCCGTTCCTGCGGACAAAGGATGTGTACATCCCACCACAGGGAAGGGTACCACTCCCGAGAACGGCTTGGCTGAAATAACCTCTTCTGAAATTGTAGGGAGCTCACCCTACAAGCTCTACTGAAGCTGATGCTGTCCTTCCTAATGATATCCAACTTATTTCAAACATTTTCTACAAAGTTCTAGAAACAGATATTTTTCATTCTTTTTTATACTTTTCCTTTCTAGTTCCAGCAATATTAAGAAAAGATTTCTTTCCATTTTTGTCACATTTGTTTTGAACAATTTTTTAAAACAAAGTCTTCTAAACCTAAAATAACTTGGTAGCAATAGTCAAGATGACTTTTTACTAACTTCTCTCTTGTTTTGAATAACTGAAGAGAATATAAAAGAAGCTCCACTTTCAGTTCATTGTAAAGCATTAAAGTTAAGCAGGGTTTTTTAGTACTTTTTGACTTTTTTTTCATATGATGACTCTAACTTACATGGTGATCATCAGTTAAGTCAAGATTTGGTCACATTTGATAGTATTAACTCATTTCTATTTCTTGTAATTCTATTTAGATCTAAGTTTTGTCCATATTTAGATTTCTTTATCTTTTTTTTTTACATTTTTGTCTTATGCACAGACCAAATCTGTATGTCAGAAAGCTGTGAAATATAGTTGCCATAGAGTGTTTTTTTCAATTACTTCCTCAAAACGATTAATTGTATTAGACTGAGCATTTCTTTGCACAGTAAAGAGTTGGTAACATGTTTTGAAATGGCTTATTCTGAGTGGAAGGGTTACATTAGGAGAAACATCATCAATGAGGAGTAGTCCATAGGACAATATACTCTCTCTCCTGACTTAATGCCATTTTGTGGGAAAATTTCTAGTTCCATTCATAAGTGTTCACCACCAGAGGGGAAATGAACTCATCATCGGGTTTATGGTGACAACAGTTGAGACATGACTATAAATAAGACAAAGATCCTAAGATGCTTGTGATCTCTTTAATATTATATAGCCAAATGTTCAGTTATACAAAATGCCTCCTTTTTATTTCTAATAAGTTTTCAAGATTGGAAAGATGTTCAAACTCTTAGATCAACCTAATTGGTAACATTTCTAGTAACATTCCACACTTGAAGCCAATTTGGCATTTTTAAAACAATAGAGTACATTTATTTCCTAACCATCTGTTTGACATGGTTAGGAAAAAGTATTGTTCAGTGTCTGCAACAATTTGTCTTAAATGGTTTGGAAATATGAACTAAAGCAGGTAGGACTACTGTCTCTTCAGGAAAACAAATAATAGTGTCTTGAGAAAAATCTGGTGGCTATATTTCTTTCTCTCTTTCTTTCTACTCCTATAGTAGAAAGAGGTATTGAGATGAATCACTATTGAAAACTTGCACAGCTTCAAAACAAAATACCTCAATATCAAAGAGAAACATTTTATATAAATTTTTTTTTCAAATGTAGCCCTTTTAGAATACTGTTCTGTCTTATGTGTATATTGGGGGGTTTGCTCTACAACTGATTTGACAATATTGATTTTTATTCTATGAGTAAAGGAAGTCGTAAACTTCCGTTGCATTTATTTCCTTGGGAAAAACAAAGAGATGATAGTACTCCTCTTTGTTCGGTGAAATTGTTAGGTGTTAACCACCATGGATAGATAATCTTCAACTTTTGGTTACAAAAATATTTTCAGCCATCCATTTTGTCATCAGTACAGAGAATCCTCAAATAATTGCTGAATGAACTAATAAATTATGCCGCTGGTGTATGTGTTGGCAGATATATTTTTTTCTTCAAGATTTCCAACCTTTAGTGTGTATTATTGGATAGAGGATTGAGAAAAAATGCATGAAAGACATTGGCAATAAGTCAAAATCTATTTCTATTTCTGATAAGCATCTTTTAAGAATGCCAAATTGGTATGTGTTTTAACTTCAAAATTGTTTTCCATCCCTGTTGGTGCTAATATATTTTCTTTTCTTTATGGACAATGCAACCCTACTATGGATAATTGTGTTTCTCTGTTTGATAGCATTCCTAAACTGTTAGTGTGTGATTTTATTTTTGAAGTTCATGAATTTGCTGTAATACGGTTCAATGACCAGTCTTTCTTAATGTAAAACAAAACAAAACAGTGTACCTATAGATGATGTGTGCCTACTCGGATCATGGATCTTATTTCATGTTCATTTCATATACCATGTGCCTTTATCAACTTTCATCCTCGTCTTTTAGCTTATTTAATTTGAGTAAGTCTGACAAAACCAATGTTAGATAAGTCTAACACATTCATAGAGTACCTGACACACAGATATGCCTGAATTTTCTTCTAGCTTTCATTTCCATTATGAGAAGCTGTCTTGGAGGATTTTTCTTTCTTATTTGATTTTATAGAAAACATAAGAATATCTTGGATTTCTACCAAAAAAGAAAAAAGTCTGTTCTTGAATTTACTTTCTGTGCATGATGTTCTGATGGGACGGTAAGCACTTATGCATCCGGCAGTTCCTTCTACATGTCCTCTGCCTACAATACATACATATATCTGCTAGTTTGGAAAATAGTCAAATCAGCATGTCAAGATCTATGGGAAAATTTTCTGGTCTCTTACGTTTTTATCACTTAAAAAACGTGCTTAATTTTCCAAAGTTTTTTAATTTTACTCTTGTACCATAAAAAGTTAATATTGCCTTTCATCCCTTTTTTTTTTTTTTTTTTTTTTGCCAATATATATTCTCTTACCCAGAAATAAGTTATGCTTGAATGGTGGGTGGTGTTTTGATATTGTAGTAAGCGATCATAGGAACATGCAAATACTGATATTTGAAACCTTGTTTTTCTCTATGTCTTGATAACCAAGTTATATTAATAATTAACATTACCAAAAATGAACTTTTATAATTTCTACCAAAACAAACAAAAAAACCTCTGCTATCTCTAAAAAGTCAAGTCCATAGCAACCTCACTTTATGTCCTCAAAAATAATTAAGAACAATCACATGTGATTCTGGTGATTAAAATCATTCATTTCTAGTGGAATTAATATACTTGACCGATCATGATTCCATTGTATTATTTTAAAATGTAACAACCTTACATCCCTTTTTTTCCCATTTTATTGACATATCTTCATATTGGCTAGATTTACTATATGCCATAGCAGAGATAAACTTCCAACTTAAATTTTTGGTAGATTTTGTTTTTGCTAATCCAATACTAAAATATTTTAATGGCATTTCTGATTTTTTTAATGTATTTAATGCATAAGATTCCCTATGCTGCTTTATTGACAGAACTGTCTTTTTGGGAATAGGAAGACTTTTCAACCTGACCTGTTACATTTGATTTATAGGTAAAGTAACAACATTTCTCAAAATGCAGTAGATATTCTCACATATCTCAGAAATATTAATAAATTGGATTCACAAAAGAATGTCTTAACCTATTGTTGACATTTATGTGAATATTCTTTATACTGTTGTAAATGTTTCATCCAACTTAATAACGTTTTAAAAGATGTATGTATCTGATTTTCCTTTAGAAAATATTATATTTTTATTTGTATTTTTTACATTTGAAAGTTCATCTCTATGTGCAGCTATTTTTATATTGCCAAAAAATCACATAAATACAAAATAAGAGGAAAATGCAAAAAAAAATATTTTGGCAAGCATTACACTGCATATTTTTCTTAATGTTTTGTGGGCCAGTCTCATGTAATTGATTATTCTAAGAATGTGTGGTGTCTTATCACTGTAAATATGGCACAAACCTGTTTTTCTCAGTAGTGTAAATAATTGAAAGATTGAATTCTTCCTGTTTGGTTTCTTATTTCAATTTCATTATAATTTCTCCAGCTGACATTGCTGAATCAAAAGACGTATGATTTTTGATTTGCAGTTTGGAGATAATTGCATTGTTTCAGTTTCTAATTTGTTTTTATTTGCTTTTTTAACTTGTTTTCAGGGTTCCTAGTTTGTGAGAAGTTGATCTTCAGAATTATTTTTACACTATTTATGACTTATTTTCATAATGTAAAAAGTGTGTAATTATTCCAATATTAATCCAAACAATGGTAATGAATTGTATTGTTATAAAGCTTTATTGATGTTCATGAACACGTTGGCTTGTTTTCTCTGATTTAAACACAATGCATAAAGAACTGTGTCCTGTTCTACAATATTACAATGTCACCATTCAACTTAGTGCCCATAACTAACTATGGTGATTTGCTATTTAAAAAAACACACAAAAAAAACCTAGCGTTTTCTTTTTATTAGGTTATGCCTCCAGATTGAGCTTCCGTTCTAAACTCACTTTTCTTCCAGGATTCTTCATTTTAGTGAATTAAGCTTCCTGATAGCCAAATGACCCTTAGCTCGACCACATCAAGTAAATCACTATTGTGTGATTAAAATGTAGTGCACAGTAATCACTTAAATGTATTGAATAACGAATCACTGAACACCTCCACCAAGGTCACCAGTGGTTTGCCAGTCCCAACTAAAAGAGCACACTTTTCAGTCCTCATCTTTCTTGCCCCCACCAGCACCATTGGATGCAGTTGACCATGGGGACCCTCTTAAACACCCTTTGCTTTAGTCCCCATGTCCCTCTACTCATCATTTGCTTCTGTTTTTCTTTCTCATTTTCCTTTGCCAGCTTTTTCTCCTCTCCCTGATTGTAAATGATGACCCTCATAACTCTGACCTGCGTGCTTCTTTTGCACTTCTCTGACACACTCTCCAGGAAAGCTTGTTCGCTCTCATGAAAACCAAGTTTTTGTCTCCATCGCAGATTTCCGTCCATGTTCCAGACCAATTTTTATGGGCACGTACCCCTGGATGTCTCACAGGTAGCTCATCGCCTTCACCTACGTATCTGGTTCTCTTCCAGCCTTCCATATTATAGTGAACAAGCCACCACCACCTGCCATCTAAGAAACATGATAGAAACTTGAGAATCATTCTGGACATTTCCTACCTGTCATCACCCACCCCTTCCTTCATACATACAGCATCTAATGCATTACCAATCCCTTCAATTCTACCTCCTAGATGTCTCTCAGATCCAATTCCCCCTTTTTTTTTCATCCCCGTTACCATTGCCTTGGTTCAGGTGCCCCCCCTTCCTTGCTTAAACTTTTAGAAAAGCCTTCTAACTGGCCTCCTTGCCTCTAATTACCACCTCCTCTCCACCAGATATTCTATATCACCCTAAGGGTGATGATTCAAGGAAAGCAAATAAGGCCATGTGTTTTTTACTTGTGAGTTCATCCTCCCATTTCATTTCACATAGAATTTGAGGCAAGTGAAAAGAATGCTTATAAAGAAAGTAAAATATATAAGTTTAAAAATAACCAAGAAAACCATGTCTAAACCAAGTTCAAGATCACAAAGAAAGTTGCGATAAAGAGATATAAGGTTTAAAATTGTATGGCTCTGAGCTTCTCAGCGTCCACCAAAAAAAGAGAAATAAGTCAGTAACATGTTTACATCATCCATAAAGTGAAAACATACCACAGTACTTTCTCGAGAGAATCGAAGTTGATTGGTAAGAAATTGCTTATGTGAAATTTCTTACACAGGACACTGTCTTTTAGGGCACCCCTACGATGAACACAACAGATTTTTACAATGTTCTTCAATGTGAGCCAAGTGCATGTGCCAAAAACCAACTTCACTGAAAACAGCTCTTCAGGGGAATTAATCATGCCATTCCCTTGCTTTAAATCCTCCAGTAGTCCCCCATTATCATGCAGATACTTTGGTATAAATCACAGAGCCTTTTGGGATCCCTTCCCATCCCCACTATCTATCTAAAGATCTGTTGCTCTTCCAACACTCAGTACATGTGTCAACTTACCAAAAAAAACCCTTTCCTGCCAAGTTTAGATGCTCCATCTTCTCTGCTCCAATGATTTTACTTGTCACTGCTAAACCACATACCTAATTGTTAATAATTGTATGTTTATCTGTTTCCTCCGCTAGATGGTGAGCCAAACCGGAACCCGACTCATAGGAGGTTCCCAATAAATATTTTTAAATGAACGACAAAAGTTGCGACAACCACAAAATTCATTTGGACTTAACCAATTTTATCGATATACATATTGAGTGAAGCCGTCCACACTAGTTCCTGGCATTCCAAGTATTCTTAAACTAAAGATGCGTTATAATTTTTTTCAAGTCTAAATTAAAAATATGTTTTGTATGAAGTAAGTGCAGTGTCATCTAATAAATGGCTAGAGAGGATTAAAAGCTTAAAGAAAATGGAGAGGATTTTAATTACCTCTACAGAGAACAGGAGTAAATGGCAGGAAAGTCATCATGATTATTGGGGGCTACAGAGCAGGCAGTGAAGCTGGGAACCATGGTTTTGTTATATGGAGCTTTCTGTGTCTTTGTGCAGTATGCATGGTGTTGTAACCCATTGAAACATCAAATGTTTATCTTCTAAATCTTTCTCTCAGTTTCGCGTCTTTTCCTTACCCCTGTATATTAGGAAGCTAGATCTAGTCCAGGAATTCTCAAACTTCAGCATTCATCATACTCCCCTGGAGAGTTTCTGAAAACACACATTGCTGTCCCCAACCCCTGAGTTTCTGAATCAGTAAGTCTGGGATAGGATTCCAGAATTTCTATTTCTAATAATGTCCTTGGTAGTGGTAATGCATTTGGTCCAGAGTCCACTCTTTGAGGACTGTTAGTCTTGTCTATCTTAATGGAATGTTGGTAGCATTAATATAAGTGAGGGTCACAACCTTATTTTATTGTGAATCTCTTGGAAATTTTCTCTCATCATCAATGTTAAATAAAACTCTGAGCTTGTTCTCTGGCAATTCTCTCAGGTGGAAGCTGCTGATTTCTCCAACAGTCCTCACATACCTTTAGGACGGAAAGAAAGTTGAACATCCATATTGCTCCTCATTGCCAGTAACGATTAATCCTCCATCCATATTATACAAAGCCCTGCTTCTTTCAGGTTCATATGACTGTCATCACCATGCTCTACTCTTCCACGATACACTTTCTGCGGGCCCCCTAGGCATTCCCCTACATTCACTGAAGACTCTGGCACCTGATTCATGGTGATCTTCTTTACCTGCAGTGCTGCTACTGTCACAACAGATGACTTAAATGTCAACATGGGCAATGCAACCCACACCTTAGTCCATTGTCTCCTCAGGCCTCATTTTAATGACTTTTTGCACCCTCCAATTCTGCCACACCCTCCTCTGACACAATGATTTTGTCAACCCCTGGCACTGCTCCAACTCTGCAATAATATATTGAAACACCTCACTCTGAGCCCTTTCTCTTATCCTGCTGGAACTTCCCATCCACTACACCTGCTCTAGAATCCTGCACAACTTCCATTCCCTTTATCTCTCTCCCCCCTCCCTAGTAGGCCCCACACAAGTCCACTTCCTCTCTTCTTGAACTTAGGTTACACAGTCCAAATTTTCATCTGCAATGATGCTGGTAACTCTATGATCTAAATGTTCTTCCATTTGCCCATTTGAGTAAAGCCAACTCGTATAATAACCCATCTGCCCGTCTTCTCTATATCTTTACCTGGTCTGGTTCACTTGGTGCCATGGAAGAAAAATCACGGGGTAGTACAGATTGTCCTCACCATAAATTCAAAGTCTTCGAATTCACCTGTGCATTCAACAACTACCAACAATGAACAATCTGTCTGTTTACATAGTTAAGGTGGGTAATTCAAACTTGTCCCCCTCTTCTCTAATATCTGCTCTTCTTGCTCTCTATGGCTGGTCTTACATTCACAAAAGAAGAAAAACAATCCACTGAAGAGACTCCCTCAGATCCTTCCACCAAGACTGAAAATGTGCCCACATCTTCACCATTGATTTCTTTCATCCCTTCCATTATAATAGATCCTCATTCTTTCCACCTAAGGCTAACCTGTGCAACCAGTTTTCAGGGATCTTTTTCTGTTACGCCAACTTCTCTTCAGATTCTGTCCTAAACACGTTTAAATATACTCAGGTATCTTCTATTCTTATAAAAGCTTTTCCTCGACACCATGTACCCCTTTAGCTGCTGCCCTCTCTCTTTGCCACCTCCCCTTCCGATCTTCTAAGAAGTCGATATATACCCACTTCTTCACCTCCCATTAATTCCTCAACCCACCAGTAAGCTCTGCTCCACCAGTCTAACAAACTACTCTCTCCTGTAGTGAACTCCTAAAGTCCTATGAATTAAGTTACCATCAATATGTCCCAATCTCCCTCCAGACTCTAGTTTTGATTGCAACTGCACACTTGTGGATGTGCAGCAGGCACCTCAAATTCAGTATGTGCAAAACTGAACTTGCCTTATGCCTCCTGACCATGTTCTCCCTCCTGTGCTCCATATCTCAGGGAATGTGATGATGATCACTCATGTAGTTGGCAACACCAAAACTTACCCATTATATCTGACCCAACCCTCTCCCTCACTTTGCCCACCATGGAGAATAACTCCATGGCCAACTGATTCTCCTGGATCAATATATACTAGACTTATGCACTTCATAGCATTTCCATGGTGAGAACCTAAGGCCAGGTAACACATATCTCTTACCTGGATTACTATAGTAGCAAATCTTACAATACAGTTGACCCTTGAACAATGCATGAGTTAGACATGCCAACCTCCTCATAGTCGAAAATCTGTGTATAACTTTTCACTCCCCCAAAACTCAACTACTTATAGCTTACTGTTGGCCAGAAATTTTGCCAATAACATAAACAGCAAATATTTTGTATATTATATGTATATATATATATACACACACAATAAAATAAGCTAAAGGAAATGAAATGTTATTAAGAAAATCTTGGGGCGCCTGGGTGGCGCAGTCGGTTAAGCGTCCGACTTCAGCTCAGGTCACGATCTCGCGGTCCGTGAGTTCGAGCCCCGCGTCAGGCTCTGGGCTGATGGCTCGGAGCCTGGAGCCTGTTTCCGATTCTGTGTCTCCCTCTCTCTCTGCCCCTCCCCCGTTCATGCTCTGTCTCTCTCTGTCCCAAAAAATAAAAAAATTAAAAAAAAAAAAAAAAAAAAAAAAGAAAATCTTAACAAAGAGAAAATATATTTACAGTACTGTACTGTATTTATATTTTAAGAATTCCACATATAAGTGGACTCATGCAGTTCAAATCTGTGTTGTTCAAGGATCCACTCTACTTGCTCCTGCCTTACACAATAGCCAGATGACCTTTCTCTGCTTAAAATTCTTTACTTCTTTTAAGTTTTATTTTTTCGAGAGAGAGAGACAGAGAAAGAGGGGAGTAGGGGAGGGGCGGTGAGAAAGGGGGAGAGAGAGAATCCCAAGTTGGCTCTTCACTGTCAGGACAGAGCCCAATGTGGGGCCAATGTCACAGACTATGAGATCATGACCTGAGCTGAAATCAAGTCAGATTCCAAACCAACTGAGCCACCCAGACACCCCTAAAACTCTTTAAACTGAAGCTTTTCAAATTCCCTGTTGTGATTTACAAGGTCCTCTATACTCAGCCCATATCTACTTCTCCAGGCTTACCTCTCATCATTCTGTCCCTTGCGCTTTATCTAGACAGCCTGTACTTACTTTCAGTTCTTCAGACAGGCTCTTCTCTATCACTTCCAGGTCTTATCTCTGCCACTTCTTTATCTTTTTTTTTTTTAACAAAAAATCCACTTTTTTCCCTAATTCTTACTATTCTTCAAGTCTCAGTTTAGACATTGCTAACTCTGGGGAAACTTCTCTTGATCCTCAAATCTTGATTAGACACCTCTGTGCTTCCTTTGCATCTTGTAATTCATTTATCATATGGTTTGGCCTTATAAAGAGAGAGGTGTATCTCTGTTGTTTGTTCTTATGTCCTTCATTCTAGCACATGCCTGGCATATAGTCAATAAATATTTGTTGAACAAATAAATGAATGAAAGCAATTACCCAAAGAGATGCAGAACAAGCTATCCAAGGATAATATAAACAACTGAGTGTGAGAATATGCAATACAACAGTAAGCATATAATTCGTGTTAAAATTGGCGTGACTATTCCATTGTTTCAAATATGATAACAAGGAATCCCTCAATACAAGGGACATAATTCTCTAGACATTTTCCTTTCTATGCTTTTAAAAATTATGGCATCAACACTAAACAGTGACAGCAAAAAAAGACTTAAAGGAACTATTCCTTACTCTTTTGGGGCCAAAGTATATTCTCCAGAAAACAGATGTTCTAGTAGTGATGAAAAAGAAGTGGGTATTCCACAAATAAGGCCATTAAATGTAAAAATATGAACTGGAATGTCTAGGAAAGGGATAAAAGATACAATTTCCATAGAACACAGTTTGGGCACTGCTGCTGAACAGTATTATTTTATCTAATTCATTCAAAACCTGCCATAACTCAGGTATGAAGGCTGTGCTCTTGTCCCAGGAGTTCTTCCAAAGAGTGACTCTTTGCAAAGCTGTCTTCATTGGTAACACCTCACCTGTTGGAACTCTTTTCCACTTCCCATTGCTACCCTCAATCCTCTCTCAAATCTCCAACCCAAAATGTACTAGGATTCATTTCTTAGCTTGGATTGGAAACTGATTTCAGAGTTGACCCAAATCCATCATTCAAGGGCAATGACAAGATCCAAGAGTAATAAAGTTCCATTTGGGAAATGTGTTCCAGCAGAGTGCATAATGGGCAGTCAACCAGAAACCAACTTTTCTCGCTAAATTATGAGTTTGTGTTTGCAGATTAAAGGAGAGGTTGGAATATGAGAACAGGGAAAGAAGGTGAACCATATTTATATTGAGCCAATATACTGAGTCACCTATTAAGAAGGTAGAAATACTGAAGTGGTCAGATTGTGAAAGAAATGGTTGTTGACTCCATCTGTGGCTGAAGTGTTTGGTAGATGGACAAAGTATCACATATCTTTGGCATTTGGGGGTTCCATAACCATGGAGTTTCATAAACTATTCTCCCTCCCTTCAGAAAAATAAAAACAAACACACACAAAAGCAAGTGATAATGGGAAAATTGGGTAAAAATGTTTGACAAGAGAATTTATCCTGGGATAAATTTTAGTCACATATTTTGCACTATTTGTTGTTTTAAACTTAGTACCCATAATTTACTGTCCCTAACTTACTGCCACATCATCTCTCACTTCTTTAAGTCATCTAACAATTTTGGTGTTCTGAAAATGCCACAACAATAAAGGTATCTTTTCTACTTTCAGAGATGAATGATTTATTAATTTTGCAAGACTGTTTTCCTCCCTAGCTCATAAACTTTCCCAAAAATGCAAGAAAGGGAAGAAAGCCTAATTATGCTGTTGATAGGAAAAAAGGGGGGGGGGGGGGAGAAATATAAAACATTAAAAAAAGGAAATTAAGGTATAGGACTTGATGAAATTCGATGGGTATTTCTGATAAAACTTGGAATGGAGTTTCCTTAACCTGATACAGGGATGAATATATTAAAAACTCACAGTAAACATCTTTCTTTAATAAAAAAAAAAAACACTCAATTGAGGTATGATTGATGTACAAAAAGCTGCATATATTTAATGTATACAACTTGATGAGTTTGGAGATGCACATACACTAATGAAGCTATCACCACAATCTACAAACATCTTTCTCAATAGAAAAAATTAGAAACAGTCTCTTTAAAACCAAGAAGTGGATATTTAATATCACTGCTCTTACTAAATATTGTATTTAAAGCGTCAGCCAATGCAATTGGAAAAGAAAAATAAGGTAATGGGGTTGAAAAGAAAGAAACAAAACTGCCTGTATTCATTTTCTATGAATGCTGTAACAAAATTTCCAAAATTTAGCGGCTTGAAACAACACAAATATATTACCTTACAGTTCCATATTTCAGAAGTCCAAAGTGGATCGCACTGGGCTAAAATCCCCAAGTTGTTGGCAGGGCAGCATTCCTCTCTGAAGGCTTGAGGGGAGAATCAATATCCTTGCCTTTTCCAGCTTCTAGTGACTGCCCGTGTTCCTTGGCTCTTTCCTCTGTCTTCAAAACCAGCAACAACAAACCAGGTCCTTCTGAGGCTGCCACTTCTCTGGTTCTTCCTTTTCTGCCTGCCTCTTCTTCTTTTAAGGACCCTTGTGATTAGATTCATCTCACTTGGGTAATCTAGGATAATCTTTTAAGGTCAGCTGATTAGCAAACCTAATTTTTCTGCCATTTTAATTCTCTTTTGGCAAAAAGCATACCATATCCATAGTTTATGGGAGTTAGGACATGGACGTCTTTGACAGGTTGTTTTTCTGCCTACCACACTGCTACTGTTCACAGATTGATTGTGTATACAGATAAAGCTTAAAAAAACTACAAATTTTCAGATTTTGTAGTATTGGTGATAGGGAAAAATTTGTTATAAGATGGCTGACAGGACTGATAGGGAAATTCCAGTCCCCGACCAAAGACTCCCCTTCCCGGTTCTTCTTCCTACCCCACTTGCCGCACACAAGCTCCAAATTACTATTAATGAGGAATGCGGAAGTAACAGACTATAAATTGTTCCCTCTGCTTATGCTAAGGGATCAGACCTCTCTGGAAAGTGATCTCCTCTGAGCCTGCAGGTGTAAAATAAACTTCCTGCCTTCCAAGATCTCCGAGGGCTGCGTGGTTCTTCCACTGAGTGATCCAGACCACGTTCTGTAACATTGGCATCTTCTAAAAATTATAAGTAGCTAACATAGCTTTGATAGTTTTTGATAAAGCAAAAATGTTCCTCACATCTCATGTTTCACCTGCTATACTAAGAATACTTGAAACTTTTCTTGTTATGCTAATACTTAAATACATATTGAATTCTATTTATCTTCAGAATATTATGGTGTGCGTGTGTGTGTGTGTGTGTGTGTTTTATTTAAACAGGAAAGCTAGTTTTGCTTTTTTGTTTTGTTTTGTTTTAAGCTATTTGAGGCTTTCCTGAAAAAGCATGTGACTGGATACTACTCTTACATACTGTCACACCGACTCCTCATGACACTGAAAAATAACTATTATTCGCCTTCTTTTAATAATAAAAAAGCTGAGACTCAGAAGTTGGATCTCTGGTTAGCCAGTAAATAAATGACTGAGCGAGTATTTCAATGCAGGACAAACGTTAGAGCTCTAGAAAACTCTACCAACTTTACAGCTTCACCCTTCTGCCCTCAGGAAGGGACTCATTTCTTCTGAGGCTGAGAGGTCAAGATTCCTTCTGTGATGAATGACAATAATCATCCCATTAATAAGTAATTATAATTATACTAAATTAACTAATAATAATAAATTAATTCCATTCATAAGTACTCTTTAGATCACTAGCTATTCTTTTCTTCCCTTCAGAACAAAGGCTCTATATGTCTGTTATCTTAGTGGAAAGTTTGCAGTGATAAGAAGGCTTCGTTCTATATTAAGAACATGAGACATTTGTTCTTAAAAACTAAACGCTTTTCTTGCATTTCAGTGACTATTTTACTCTCCCAAAAGCTTCTGTATACACGGTGTATACAGGCCTAAGCACCAATTCTGAGAGGAAAGCTAATGTGGAAGACAGGTAGTTTTCTTTTTCTGTTCCCCAGCTTTATTGAGGTATAATTGGCAAATAAAAATTATATACATTTAAAGTGCACAATGCAAAGTTTTGGTATACATATACATTGTGAAATTGGCTGTCACAATCAAGCTAATTGATATATCCATCACCTTACATAGTCACAATTTTTTTATGTGAATGTGTTGAGAATACTTAAGATCTGCTCTCTCAGCAAATTTCAAGTATGCAGTTCCATGGCCTTTGTGTGCCTTATTGTACTTGTGTAATTTAAATAAAATATATTTTGTTCCATCAAAAAAAATTTTCAAGTATACAAGACAGTACTAGCTATAGTCACCATGCTATAAATTATTCATTCTGCATAACTGAAACTTTGTACCCTTTGACAAACATCTCCCCATTTCCCCCAACCCCCAGCCCCAGGCAACCATCATTCTACTCTCTGCTTTTAGGAGTTCAGCTGTTTAGATTCCCCACGTAGTGAGATCGTGTAGTATTTGCCTGTATCTGGCTTCTTCTACTTAGCATAACATCTTCCACGTTCATTGATGTTGTCCAAATGGCAACGTATCCTTCCTTTTTAAGGCAGAGTAATATTCCATGGCATATATATTTTTCTCCATCCATTTATCCACTGATCAACACTTAGGTTGTCTCCATATCTTGGCTACTGTAAAAAATGCTACAGGTAGTTTTCTTCTAATACCTTGAGTTCAAAACTAGTGAATGTCACCACCTCCCAAGACACTTAGCAAGTTTCCTTGTGTAAAGATAGTAAACTACTAACAGGAGAGAGAGATGGGACTCTCAGGAATGAATAGTTAGAGGGAAGGACATCAAAAGACAGCTGTATTAGGAGCCACTGAAATAGAGGCATTTTGTGACATTTCCACTCATGTTGTTCCCATAGTCGTTCGACCAGTGGACAAGCTGGAACTCCAAGCATCTTTCTCAGGCAGTTCCACATGCCAGAACACTTACATAACCCTGATATTTTGTGCTCCGAGCCTGGCACAATGCAGCATATTATAATAATAGCAAAGACAAAGAGATTATTAATGCCTAGCTCAAGATAATGGGCTTTTCATGAACCAGTCTCTTCCTGTTTAAGGTCAATAGTGCAGAACTTTATTGACACTCAGTAAAACCTAACTCGTAACCGTATCGTCACAGGTAACTGCAGTACTCTTTCTTCCTTCACACAGCTCCCTAGCAGCTCAGTTTATGGTTGTGCTCTCTTAAATATACTGACTCTTAAAGACATTTGACTAAAATCTAGCTACACTGAAGTACAGCAAGAAGTCAGTAAGTGACTCTGGTGATGCTTCCCCTATAGCGGTGATGACCCTTCCTCACAGGCACCTGAGCTGCTGTCTAACACCAGTGATAGGTTTGCAATGAACAAAGAGAGTACTCTTATTTAAGGTTTGCAATGATAGGTTTGCAATGAACAAAGAAAGTACTCTTATTTAAGGTCCTTTGAGGCCAGTGGCATGATTTAAGCAATCAACCAACATGTCCAAACCTAACTAGTTCCTTGGTGTTATATAACATGGGCACAGTGTAACCAAACTCTAATCGATTCTTCAGCTCAACAAACAGTTGTAGACGGCTGCTGCCAAGCTCTGAAAGTAAGAACTCATGATCTATACAGAGTATAGAGTAAAGAGTTAATTGTAATAAATGCCATTTAATGAGTGCTTACTGTAGACTATAATGCCAACTCTTCATACATATTATCTCATTTAATACAACCACCCTGCGCATTACATACTTTACTGCTTTCATTTTACACATTAGAAAACTGAAGCTCAGAGAGGTCACGTAATTTCCCCAAGGTCACACAGCTAGAAAGTAGCAGAGCCAGAATTGGAAACAAAGCACTCTGATTCTACACTCTCACTCACAATGTTAGAACTGATGGCCTTGCCATCAGGGCAAAGTTAGAGGTGTGTTCATGGTACAATGTGGCACCAAGGAGTAGTCAGCCAAACCAACTCCATTGCTCACCCTACAAATCAAGAATGGTAGAAAGGGATATGGCTGGATTCATGGGAGGAGGTAACAAATCCACCCAGGACCCTGAAGGGCTCGCAAACGTCTGTTCCCGATATCTGAAATTGGTCCGTATGGGAACTGGAAGGTAAGCTTACCCATCCTAAGACCATAACCCAAATTGAAATTCTTAATACTGTGTCCCCCATCACCCATATCAAATCCCACAGTGAATCGGGTCACAGTCTCCTGATAAGTCTCCAAAACTGGCCATAGTCCACAACACCTCTCCTTCCATATGATACCATCTATTTCTTTGTCAGAGTAAATCTGAGAGCAAGAAGAAGTCACTTATAGTGATTAGACTGACACAAACTTCAAGTGTATCTAAACCCAGACATCGAAGGCAAGCTTATATGTAAATACTGTATGTAAATGTGCGTGTGTGTGTGTGTGTCCACACATGCATGCACATGCTTTGGGGTCCCAGGACAGATGGAAACACAACACAAACCAATCCTGTGGTATAGAAGCAGCTGATCCATATTGCAAAATATACAAGAATAAAATTAAGATAGAAAAAATAAAGAACAGGTCACATTACATGATTAAGGTGCTATTTTTGTTAGATTTACTATACTCTGAGACTATTCGATCCTTCACACTAAAATCACTAATGAGAGATATGAATCGGATAATAAAAAGGAATGCCTGAGAAAAAGCCGATTATCAGAATGAATTTAGTTAGTGCCTAAAATATTCTGAGTTGGAACATGTAACTGCAATGTATCATGTGAGGTTGGTAATTATAACAAAAACTTCTATTTAATAGCCTTCCCTGATTCAGAGCACTTTCCTGTAGAGTATCTCTTAAGAATAATTACATTTTGAATTCATTTTGTATTTGCCTTCTCAAGTGCTGAGGGCACCTTCACATATGAAATGTAAGCAAGCTGAACCTACCCAGGGCAGGGCGGCGCGGGGGGTCAGGAAACATAGCGTCAGTGAAATGTAAGCAGGAATTTTGGCAGTGTATTTCAGGACATTAATGAATGTAACATTCAAATATTCAGAAATCCAAATCTGATTCATAGAGAAATGGGGAAATGAGAGGTAACAAGTACGAATAGATGCTGGGGAACATGCAGGGAAACACTAAGGAAACATACCGAAAGAAAACTGGCCTCTTGATAGTTTGAAAGCGTTCCTGGTTTCTGGTAGCCTGGGGTGTTCCTTGGCTATGGATACCATTCATCCTGTGTCTTTACATGGTCTTCCCTCTCTCTATGTCTGACTCTGGGACTAAATTTCCCCTTTTCATAACGACTCAGTCATATTAGATTAGGGCCCACCCTAATGCTCTCGTCATAACCTAATCATCTGCAAAGGCTAGTTCCAAATAAAATCACATTCACAAGTCCTGGGGACTAGGGCTGCAACATCTTTTAGGGGGAACAGAATTCATCCCATAACAGGAGGATAGAACAGAAACAAGATAAGTTGCTAAGTTGAACCCAAGTATAACAGGTGTCACCCTGGGAGCTTGGCTTTTCTAAACTGAAAATCACGGTACCCAGCAAACTACGGTAATGTTCTGGGAATAACATGGACAGACTACAAATAAAGGGTTTGGCGTTGAGCACCTTGTTTGTTTCTGCTCCACGCTTTTTATTTTTTGGTTTTTAAATTTTTTTAAATTATTTATTTATTTATTTTTGCTCCATGCTTTAAAAAAAAATTTTTTTTTAACGTTTATTTATTTTTGAGACAGAGAGACAGAGCGTGAACGGGGGGGAGGGGGGGATGCAGAGAGAGAGGGAGACACAGAATCTGAAACAGACTCCAGGCTCCGAGCTGTCAGCACAGAGCCTGACGCGGGGCTGGAACTCACGGACCGTGAGATCATGACCTGAGCCGAAGTCGGACACTTAACCGACTGAGCCACCCAGGCACCCCTGCTCCATGCTTTTTAAAAAGAGGGGACTTCATAATAAAGACACTTTAGTTTTGGTAACCTATGAGGTTGTTTATTAAGAACAGATTCTTATGTAGCTGACACAGGAATTTACTTCTACTTCAGACTTTGCCAAAGTCTACAAGCCAACGACTGCAACAAAGAGATAAACAACTCACAACTTTGCATAGTAATCACCAAAGATAGTTTTTCAACCATGAAAATGTCTGTGTGTAAACCCAGTTTGGTTTCTGGACCCATCATATAGCATTTACTCCATAAGAGTGATATATTAAAATATGTTTTCCTCCTCCAAGACTTCTCATATATGTAACATTTTTTAATGCAAAACAAAATCATATAAGAATTAAAAAGAAGGCAAAATAGTATATAATCTTAATATTTTTGTACTGTTATTTTTGTTTAATGAGCTAACTAAACTAAATTTTTAATGAAGTTATTATATATATATAACTATATGTGTGTGTGTGTGTGTATATATATATATATATATGTGTATAACTTTCAGTGTAAATTAGAAACCATTAAATTGGTGGCTTTCTGCAATGAATGAACTAAATAATTTTGTATCTCAAAATAACAAGAGAACTGGGCTTACTATTATAATAACTGTGTATGCACAAAGGATCAAGACATATTTATGTGAATTGTAATAGTGTATTAGTTACATGCAGGAAAATGGAGTGGACTTTACTCCTCCCTCAGTAAAGGTGTCCAATCACTCTTTTGAATCAAGATTTCAAAATAGGTATTTTTCTAAATGTGAAACTGAAATTTTCCCATAATATGTCTATTTTTCTTTAGCATTCCCCTAATCCTTCCTCTTATATTAACAAGTCCCAGACTAAGAAAAAATTAAATCCAGTTTTGAGTTTTTAAAGAGTTTTTCTACTATATTCAAACCCAACTTCCCATAAACACTATGCCTAATCAATAAAATTTATTTCAACCTAGTGCAGGATTCTGAGGGATAAAGACATTTTTCCTAGCACAGGTCACCAATAGAGGGCAGACCCTGAATGCCCAGAAAAGTGATGTATCCTTAAATGCCCTTGAACCAGTTTCTTTATAAACTCACACATGAATACAGAAATACAGCTGCAAGTCCTTCTGATTATGTTAGTGACCCCAAATCTAATTCATTTATCTGAAATGTATTTCCTTTATATACACATCTTCTCTCTCAAATAATGTCCTCTTGTTTTAAGAAACAGTATCGAAAAGCAAACAAATAAGCAAACAATGTTTCTACAAGTCCCAAATCCAAACGACATAAGAATTAAAACAAAACCTTAGACAGGCAGCTAGCAGGTTTTCCCAGTAAGCCCAAGGAAAGATGTATGTTTGATGAAATCCAAAACTCTGTGGGCCAATTAACATAAAGATTTATATTTCAATTAAAATAAACTCTAAACAAAATATTTGCCCCCAGAAAGGCCCACGTGTTTGAAAACTAGTGGAAAGAACTTGCCTGAGTGTTAATGAATTCATTAATTTTTTTAAATTAAATGAATTAGGAGGGGCACCTGGGCGGCTCAGTCCGTTGAGGGTCCGACTTCGGCTCAGGTCATGATCTCACAGCTTCTCAGTTTGAGCCCCGTGTTAGGCTCTGTGCTGACGGTTCAGAGCCTGGAGCCTGCTTCAGATTCTGTGTCTCCATCTCTCTCTGACCCTCCCCCACTCATGCTCTATCTCTCTCCAAAAAAAAGGATTAAAAAATCATAATAATAAATTTTAAAAAAATTAAATGAATTATGTAAGCTCTTTGAAAAATAGTAATAGTACACTTTACAGTCATTTTTATTGAACTGACAGCAAGTTTTAACAATTCAATTAGCATAAAATTATGTATGTTCAGAAAGTGAAATTTGTTTAGTATTTTTCTCTATGCATCTTCCCCATCCACACACTTTATTCAAGTCAAAAACACGTTAGCGCACAGCATATACAAGACTCCAGAGCAAGATGGAAATAAAGAGGCTCCTGCCCTCAAGCTATTGGCAATCTATATAAACAAAATCGGCCCACTGGAAGGCCCCAGTTCAGCATAAAATAAATTCTATAACGATGGCACAAAGTGTTGTGGGGAAATCAAGAAGAAATATTAAACAGTTCTTGAACTCATGGGTCCCAAGCAGAAGAAAAGTGCTTTCATATTATCGTCATGGTTTTTTTAAGTCCTGAATCAGGCTTTTCTTAGCAAGTGAGGACATTCTCAAGCATTTAGCAGAGGTTCTGGTACACTTGCAAATCAGTTTACTTCTGCATATAAACTTTTACACAAAAATCTTTTATATATAAAAGAAAGTGATAAAGTTACAGTTGTAAAATAATTAAGGCTCAAACTTCCAGTTACAAAGTAACTTAGTCATGGGGGTGTAATATATGGCATGGTGAGTATAGTTTATAATTCTGCATTGTATATTTAAATGTTGCTAAGAGAACAGATCTTAAGTGTTCTTACCATAAGAAAAAAATTTTTGCAACAACATATGGTGACAGATGTTAACTAGATTTATTGTGGTGATCCTTTTGCAATAGTTGAATCATTATGCTGTACACCTGAAACTAATATAATGTTATATGTCAATTATACCTCAATTTTTAAAATTCAGTTATTTGAATATAAAATGTGTTCATTTTGCTAATTCATAAAGAATCATCTAATATAAAAATAAATCTGTATTGGGGCACCTGGGTGGCTCAGTCGGTTGGGTGTCTGACTTCGATTCAGGTCATGATCCAGTGGTCTGTGGGTTCAAGCCCCTTGTTGGGCTCTGTGCTGACAGCTCAGAGCCTGGACCCTGCTTCGGATTCTGTGTCTCCCTCGCTCTCTGCCCCTCCCCCACTCATGCTCTGTCTCTCTCCCTGTGTCAAAAATTAATAAACATTAAAAAAAAAATAAATCTGTATTTGTCAAGTAAAAAAAAAAATAGAGAAAAGAAAGTATATTCTCTGACACTGCCCCACCACTGGGTCATTGTTTGACCTTGGCCAAGTCACTCCACTTCTCCGGACCTCAGTTTTGTCATATGTAACATCAAAGAACTGAAAAAATATGGGGCAACTGCCACGCATGCAGAAGAAAATAAAATTTCTGCCTCATAGCATATAGGAAAGTAACTTCCATATGGATTAATGACCTAAATGTAAAGTAGTAAAACTCTTAAACTTTAAAAAAGAGAAAGCCATAGAAGTAGTAGGGTAACATAGCATACTATATAGTACTGCAGTATAGTGTTACTAGGGGATAGGATCGTAGTAGAACCATTCCACGGAATCCTGTATAACAGTTAAAACTAATTCACCAGATCTACATGTGAAAACATGGCTAAATCTCAGAAACATAACAGTGAGGAAAAACAGAAAGTTACAGAATCCTATGTATTGGATGAGGGCATTGATATATAGTTGAACACAAAGCAATACTACATTGTTGTGGATGAGGACTAAGCAAAGTATAAAAACTGGTCTGTAAAGACAGCCTTGGAGTCTAGGGTAGGAGTTACCTCTGGGAGTGAGAGAAAGGAATGGCAGGGGAGCAGGTTTGGAACAAAGGAGGTTTTGACTGTATGGTAACATTTAATACAAGGAAGGAAGGAAGGAAGGAAGGAAGGAAGGAAGGAAGGAAGGAAGGGAGGGAGGAAAAAAATAGAAGAAAGGGAGGGAAATATATTACTGTCGGACAGGGACCTGTCCGGGAGTGGACTGGAATCCTAGGGCTGGTCCCTGAAACCACGGTGGCTCTGGGCCCTGGTGACCTCCAAGGTCAGAAGAATTTGAAAGGAGGTTTCCCAGCAAACGGAGCAACCAGTAGTTCTGCTCAAACGTATGAACGCTCAGGAAAGAGTATAATTAGACTAAGGGGAACAGCATGTACTTTCTCCCTCAACCTCCACTAATCATAGGATGTATTTACTGAGGTACAAAAAAGAAAATGGATTGAGAATTCAGGGGGAAAAAATAGGCATTTGGAAGTAAAGGAAAGCGTATTTTGATTCATTTCTGAGCTCGAAATCAAGGATGCCTGATATAAAGCTCATTCTACACTCTACAAAATCATCCAAATTAAAGCACATGGATAGTTGAACTTCACATGGTCATCTCCCAAAAACCTCTACCCACCAGATCATTTGGTGTGGCTAATAATTAGCAAAATTTGACTAATATGCATTTTACACCCTTTCTTGGATATAGGACTTTGCCCAAATGTCACTCCTCTGTAAAGGAAAAAGAATGAGGGACCTAAAATCAACTGCGTCATGACAAAGAGAAGAAAAAAACAACATCTAGGCAAGCCTGAGCATTTATTTATATAAACATTAGTAACAACTTCTTACAAAATAACATATTTTTCTAATATTTCCCAACTTAAAAAACATTTACATTGATTATGTCATCTGAAATTTACAGAATATATAAACATAAGCTCAGGAAAACGAATGCCTGGCTGTTAAGTCCCTCCTAGAAAGTGAGGCATGGGGACCGGAATCCAGCCTCAGGCAGAGGGGTTTCGGATGTCTGACAAGATCTTTCACCAAAGTGCAGCTGTCTGCCTTGAAGTCAGGAGACCCAACACTACTATCTGGGGATTCAGAATCATTTAATTCAAGATTACAACAGTGTGCAGGGTGGTGTCTCTTCATGGCTGGGGAATACAACCAACCACCAGCGTTCAATCTTTCCCAGTAATTCAGTACTACTAGATTTAATAATTTCCTGAACTAGGGGTGGAAAGAGTCCGGTTTGGAGACTGAAATAATTCACTAAAGCATCCTCGCGAGTAAGCAGTGAGAACCAGCACTTACAGAGCATTTATCATATGTCAGGACTCTAGATAACTCACCCACCTTTCTCCCAGAATCAGCTGCTCTGTTTTACTTGAGGAAACCAAAGAGAAGAATTCAATGATTTGACCATGGTCACATGCATAAGTTCAGAGTCAGGACTTGAACCCAGATCCCCTACCATCTAAGCCCTAAGTCTGCTGCCAAGCTGTGCTACACCTTGAAAGAGAGCCTCGTGATCAGCACTAAACAGTCCTGCTCTGCAGGGACATAGGGCTGGAAAGCTTACCTTTCCAGAACCTGTTTTTTAAACCCCTCTGTTTATTTCTTTTTAATTTTTTTAATGTTTATTTATTTTGGAGAGAGAGAGAGAGAGAGAGAGAGAGAAAGAGAGACAGAGACAGACAGCAGAGCGTGAGTGGGGGAGGGGCAAAGAGAGAGGGAGACACAGAATCCCAAGCAGGCTCCAGGCCCTGAGCTGTCAGCACAGGGCCCGACGCAGGGCTCGAAATTACAAACAGCGAGATCATGACCTGAGACAAAGTCGGACGCTCAACGGACTGAGCCAAGCAGGTGCCCTTAAACCCCTTTATTTAGTATGGCATCCAAACTTCTGGCATGTGGATGTATGCTGCAAATAACAATGGAAAGCAGTTAACCATCAACTTTCAGCAATACTACGTAAATAAATGTAAATGTGAGAAAACTGAGGACCGTTAAGTGAGAGCATGATCCCCGCAGGGAGAGCGTGAATACCAGACATTCAATTTACAAGGAGATTGTTGAAATTCAAAGAAAATCATAAGGAGTAATTCTTGGAACTGATGGCATTTTTTTCCCAAATAAAATATACTTATATATCAACACCATTTTAAATCCCTTCAGCCAGAGGTCTTTACACAGGATAAAGTAAGAGGAGAGATGTTAAAGTCTTCTACGAACCTTCATCACTGAGATACGCAATCAATCGATTCTGTTAGTTAACTCCTCTGGGAAAAAGACGTATTGGTAGCATGGGAATTGCCATGTCTTTATTTCTATAAAATGAACAGCAAAAGTGGGTAATTAAGGTTCTACCAAGACCAGACATTTCACATATGTAATAGTAAGAACAACAGTAATGTTTAGCACTTATTAAACACCTGCCGGAATGTCAGGCACTATTCTAACAGCTTTGCTGTATTATCTCATTCGATCTTCACAAAGACCTACTATTTGTGCTATTTTCCATAAAAGGAGGTTGAATAACTTGCTGGACCTCACACAACCAGCAAATGGAATCAAGCCAACCCGCTCCAGGACCTGAGCTCAAACCACGCGTGACATGCCCTTGAATTTGAATATCCCTATAATTCTGTATCCTGTGAGATCCTTTTCTTTAATGTTTATTCATTTTTGAGAGAGAAAGAGAGAGAGAGAGAGAGAGCCCATGAGTGGGGGAGGGGCTGAGAGAGAGGGAGACAGGATCTGAAGTGGGTTCTGCCCTGAGAGCAGAAAGCCAGATATGAGGCTTGAACTCAAGAACCATGAGCTCATGACCTGAGCAGAAGTTGGATGCTTAACCGACTGAGCCACCCACGCATCCCATGAGGTTCCTTTTATGGCTAATAACATTGCACCTCAAACAGGTTAAGCAGCTGAAACAGAGCTCAGTTTCAAATTCAGGTCAGTTTATATCCAAAACCCCTGTTCCTTCTACCACAGTTTCCCTCAAAAGAAATGAGGTGGCAAAAATGGAGACAAGAAGAGACAGGTCTGGGAAACAAACCCTACAGACACATCCCAGGTGTCAGCACAGTTTCCCCTGCCCCTCGAAATCTAGAGAATCGTGTCTACAGCCCCCTCTGTACATCTTGGGAGAAGCCCCAGGAGTGGTCAGAGGTGCTGTTCTATCCTGGTCATCTTGGCCTCCAGTGTCCTGCCTCAGCCGAGCGCTGTTCCCATTTTCCACTGTGGGTCCCGTTGTGGAAATCCCATGATTTCCCCACCAGGCCCAGGTGGATGTGCCAGACAGCCCTTAAAAATGATAAGGTTCCCAGACCTTTTCTCCCGCTCAAGCCCCAGCTTCCCGTCATGACACTCGTCTCTCTCTTCTTCACCCTCCTGTCCTCTCTCCCCGAGCCTCCATCTCCAGAGCAAGAATTCCTTCCCCTTTTCCAGGCAGAGCAGTTCAATCTCAGGACCCCTCCTATCTAAGACCCCCTCCTGAGGCCTGTCATTTCATAGCTCGAAACCTCTTTAAGGCATTTTGCTTTCCCAGAGGAGGCACCGCTCTGGCTTTTGCAGTGGCAATTGCCCCCTGCTACCAAACCTACCACACATCCTTATCATCAGGCGAGCCATGAGCCAGGGAGTATTCTCAAGGCTACAGAATAGAATGTGTCATGAAAACCTCAGTATACTTTTTACAAGTTTATAACACCAAACATGTGACATCAAATTAGACACTGCTTTGTTGCCACTGCTAAAAATTAAACACACATATTATATAACGTTTGTCGTTACTGGCCTGCCCCCATGTGCCTCAGTCTCGGGGGCAAGTCAGGAAGAAAGGAATCTTGTTGGCCAAGCACTTGGCAGCCACATGGCTCCTGGGCCTGCCAGTTCCCAGGGAGGCTGAGTCCTGGCAGCCTTCCCGGAAGCCTCGGTACGCCTGTGTCCCATGTCTATTCTTGCAGAGTCACCCACATTGGGACTAAAGAGACTTACTGACATTTCTGGACTTTTTTTTTTTCTTCGCATAAAAGCAAGCTAACGCATCAGCCCAATGCTGCTGCATTGATGGCTTTAAAAATTGTTTTCAATTTGACCGTGACCCTCAAACATAGACTTTCTCCGGGAAAAACAGCTGATGCTATCAGGCTCAGCCAAACCTGCCAGGAGCCCTCTTAACCCTGTATTAGCAGATGAGATCGGCCGTGTGAAGAGCAAAATAAACACAAGACTCCTAA
Source organism: Neofelis nebulosa (assembly GCF_028018385.1). Taxonomy (NCBI): domain Eukaryota; kingdom Metazoa; phylum Chordata; class Mammalia; order Carnivora; family Felidae; genus Neofelis; species Neofelis nebulosa. The sequence goes on from NC_080784.1 coordinate 115,826,361, forward strand.
GGAAGAGGTTCTAAGAAGAAGATAGGTAACTCTGGTCCTTCACACGGCACTCCAGGCGGTTGGACAGGACGACAGGGGCATGAGCTTTATTTTTTTTAAATTTTTTAATGTTTATTTATTGTTGAGGGAGAAAGGGAGGGAGACAGAGCATGAGTGAGGGAGGGGCAGAGAGAGAGAGGGAGACACGGAATCTGAAGCAGTCTCTGGATCTGAGCTGTCAGCACAGAGCCACACGTGGGGCTTGGTTCAACGAACCCCGAGATCATGAACTGAGCTTGGTTGGATGCTTAACTAACTGCATTTTCCACTGTGGGTCCCATTATGGAAATCCCATGATTTGCCCACCAGGCCCAGGCGCTCCCAGGGGCATGAGCTTTAGATCTCATCCTGACTATACCCCAAAGCCACTCTGTGGCCCAGAGCATATCCTACGACCTGAGTCTCAATTCCCTACTCTGAAAATAGAGATAATAACACCTACCGTGCTGGTGTGAAGATTGGAGAGATAGAAATGAAAGCACCTTATCGTTTATAGCAGTAAGTGCTATTACACTGGTAACTAAATTTGACCTTTATTTTTAAAGTATTTATTGAGTACCTACTATGTACCTACCAGGCCCTGGACTAGACACTAGGGATACAGTGGGAGAAGGTCAGACCCAGTCTCTCGCCCATGGAACTTTAATTCTAGGGAGGAAAAATAGGACTTAAACATGTAATGATACAGCTAATATGTTACTTAGTTACAATTGTGACGAGTGCTCCAGGGGGAAAGAAAGTATGGGATGCTGTGGAAATAGCAAACAAAGGTAGGTTGGCTGGAGTTGATTTCCTAAGGTTGGGCAGGGGCAGTGGGGCGTGTGGCTGACCACAAGTGACCATCACTGAAGCGGAGGCCTGAGTCAAGGAGGGGATGGTGGGAGTAGCGTAGGGGGCCTTGGGACAGCTTCTCACGTGAGGACCCAGATGAGGCAGCTCTGAGGAGGGCCAATGCAACTGGGCTTGAGCAAGCAAGAGGGAGAGAGCAAGAGGAAGGGCTGGAGGACACAGGATCATGGATTGGAGTCCTAAGATAAGTGGAAAATTATTAAGTCGTATTTGTAGGGGAGTGGGAAGATCCAGCTTTCATAGTAAATATGTCTGGCTGCTTTGAGGATGGGGCACTGGAGGGGGACCCACGCATAAACCTGCAGCAACAAATAAGAGGCTGTTGGTATAATTCAGACAAGAGACAGTGATATCTTAGACCAGGAATAACAGACCATCTACTGAAACGGCCCCGTGGCTTTGGCCCACCTCCTATGACAATGTTTCTCAAACTTGCCTGATGGTAGGAATCTATGAAGTTTGTTAAAATACAGGTTCCCAGGCTCCCTCTCTGGGGATCCCATTTTGGTGGTTCACGGGGGTGGGGGTGCCTGGGAATCTGTACTTTAAGCAAAGTTCCTCAGTGATTCTTTTTTTTTTTTTTTAATGTTTATTTTTAAGTGACAGAGCAAGGGAGGGGCAGAGAGAGAAGGAGACAGAGGATCCGAGGCAGGGTCTGTGCTGACAACAGACAGCCCAATGCAGGGCTCGAACTCACGAGCCTTGAGATCACGACCTGAGCCGAAGTTGGACGCTTAACCGACTGACCCACCCAGGCGCCCCTCTCACTGATTCTTATGAAGCAAGTGTGTCCAGTGCTACCCTGAGAGAAATGTACCTTCCTTTCCCATGTAAAAGAAAACTGGTCCTGACAGGGGCTGTGCTCTTTATGACCCCAACCAGTGGAGGATCTTGGTGTAAACTCTTAGTTCACATGATATTTTTCCTACTTAGAACTAAATCAAGCAAGAAGTGACACATGGTGACACAGCCAGAGTGACACTTTTAGTAGGACAACTCCCCCGCAGGTAATTCCTTAGGAATCCAATCCATGATCCTGAGCAAAGTCTGTAAGCCCTGTGTCCTCCCACCTCACCTCTTGCTCTCTCCCTCTTGTTTGCTCTGATATATTCAACATTCAGATTCTCTATACTGGTGTATTTTAAAGTGTGTTCCTTGAAATAGGAGGGGGTTTTTTTGTGTGTGCACTGATAGACATACAGCTGTCAAGAGAGGGAAGAAGCTCTTTGACTGCAGGAGCTTCTAGAGCCTTCTGGGACCGAGAGCAATGGAATGGAATGTTGGTCTAGTTCTACATTCTGTAAACGTCCCGCAGAACAGTGCACGTCCCCAGCCCATAAGCAGTTGAACTTGGGACTTTGTCACTTGTCCCCAACCTCTGCCAGTACCTTAGAGGAAAATGTAGAGACCTCACAAGGATTACGTCCTCGGAAAACTCTTTTCAGTACTGGCATAGTTGCACATTATCCAGTTGGAGTAAGAAGGAACCTGATCGCAGTCTGTCCAGTTATCCTCCCTATCGGCTCGCCTAAGACAAATTTCTATTCATTTATGGGGAAGCACACAGGAAAATGTGACTCAAAGGGGCAGTTAGAATCTGGAGCTGATAAACCATCTTAACGCAGGAAAGGGAAGGGAGAATGAATACTTATGGGAAAACAAATGTCATTTAGGAAAGCTAAACGGGCCCTTAGGAGAACACATGGCATGTGTGCTGGTTTTGTGACCGTGTCTGGTCAGGTGGTCTCGTGTGCAGGGGATAAGAATCATTCTTTCCTGGTTGTGAAGCTGAAGATGACAGTTGAGTTCTTCTGGGGGCTCTGCTGTCGGACGGATAAAGGGAGTTCAAGATAAAAGCCCCTTCCTACCTCTATTGTAATGCCTGCAGCTCAAAATAAGTTTTATGCCACAGTGGCATATGCTAGACCCCTTCAACACTAGAAACAAACTCATGAGAAATGAACTGGAGCCTTATTCTTTTTTTTTTTTTTTTTTTAATTTATTTTTGGGACAGAGAGAGACAGAGCATGAACGGGGGAGGGGCAGAGAGAGAGGGAGACACAGAATCGGAAACAGGCTCCAGGCTCCGAGCCATCGGCCCAGAGCCTGACGCGGGGCTCGAACTCACGGACCGCGAGATCGTGACCTGGCTGAAGTCGGACGCTCAACCGACTGCGCCACCCAGGCGTCCCTGGAGCCTTATTCTTGATCCTTGTCTGCATCTGGAGCATCACGAATTGCAAGTTCCACTAGTCGGCCTCTTGAGTGCTTATGTGGTTTCCAGGCTGACTACAGTTCCAGGAAGAGTAAGATAAGCCTAGGGTATTTTTTTTTTTTTGTAACATTTATTTATTTTTGAGAGAAAGAGACAGAGCACAAGCTGGGGAGGGGCGGAGGGAGAGGGAAACAGAATCCAAAGCAGGCTCCAGACTCTGAGCTGTCAGCACAGAGCCCAATGCAGGGCTCAAACTCACAAGGTGTGAGATCATGACCTGAGCAGAAGTTGGATGCTTAACCAACTGAGCCACCCAGGCACCACCCAGGCGCTGCCCGCCCCCCCCACCCCACCACCCTAAGGTATTTAAAATATAACCTTTCTCCACCACCACACACACCCCTCAGAAGACTCCCCCTGCCACACACAAACACAAGTCTGGAAGATTCTTGTGGACTTAGTTTGGGGCAGAGAGGATAGGTGTATACAGTAGGAACACACACACATCTCCCGAGTGGTCGAATGGCTCCATTAACGTGGTTTTGAAGTCCCAGGTGTGGGAGGGCCTATCGGGTTCTTTCTGATGTGAACTAGGGGCTGTGTGTGCAATTATACACACATGCCGACATCAGTGTGGACTCCTCAGTGAAGTTAAGACGTTTGACCTGCACTCTCATGCAACGAGTGTCAGGGGCAAAGGAGACCCTCCTTGGATATCATGTGTCATGTCCGAAAAGCATCACACCCAGCATTTGTCCCAGATGATGTATGATTTCAGAAAAGGCGAGTGTCCACGAAGGGCAGGGGGAGGGCAGGGCAGGGTAACAGGAGAGAGTGAGGAACCAGTCAAATGCTCACATTCCATCTTGAGTATTGTAGAATAAGCTGGAGAGCCTCTGTGGTTGGGAACACAGAGTTCACTCATCTTTGCATGTTTGTCACTGACAAGAAAATTAAAACCTGCCATTCTGGGGCGCCTGGGTGGCGCAGTCGGTTAAGCGTCCGACTTCAGCCAGGTCACGATCTCGCGGTCCGTGAGTTCGAGCCCCGCGTCGGGCTCTGGGCTGATGGCTCGGAGCCTGGAGCCTGTTTCCGATTCTGTGTCTCCCTCTCTCTCTGCCCCTCCCCCGTTCATGCTCTGTCTCTCTCTGTCCCAAAAATAAAATAAAAAATGTTGAAAAAAAAATTAAAAAAAAAAAAACAAAAACCTGCCATTCAGACTCTTCTCATCGGAATATGGAGCGGAATTCTTATTGTCCCAAGTTGGTGCGCACTGTGCCTTCCCATTTCTGGCATGCACAAGTACAGTTTGTTTGGCCAAGTGTAGGCTGTTGGGTAATCTGTGAACTTCAGGTCAGAACTCACTCAATGGGGTGACCTAATCAATAGGATCAGGACCACAACTGAGCAAACGTCTGCTTCTGGGAGGAAAGACGCACCGGCACCCACTCTTACCAAATAATCATGCGATACAGAAGTACACGGGAAAATACACCAAAAAACACCTTGGAATTTGTTTTTTGACAAAACATTGCAGAAGGTGAACTGTTGACCTGTATCCATCCTTATTTTGGTGCTACGACGTGTCTGTTCTTTATTTAAAGACTGTTCTTGGTACTTAGTTAATATTATATATTCCACATTGTGAAATAAGTTAAACAATGGGGAAATGATGTTTTTGGAGCAGCAACCTGTTTTCCTATAAAAGATAATTAAAAGATAATGAATCTAAGCATCTCTCTCCTAAAGAAATGGCTAAAATGTATTGGCAGTCAGTATGCAAATAGAGGGAATAAGGTTTCAAAGGCTCTATGGCGTCCTAAGAACTTCACCTTCGAAACAAGGTATTGAGTCTTCACATGTCTTTTCTGTTTCAGTCAGTCAGTCCACAAATATTTATCTGTCTACCATATGGTAAGTGCTGGGTTGTGCTGAGTTACACTGATGAACGAGACAGAGAAAGACCAAACAAAGAGGAGATTAAGACAGGAACAGGGCAGGGATTCCTGTTTTTAATTAATTGAGAACTATTTAAAGCAAGGTAGTCAAGAACGACCTCTCCAGGGCTGTCCGTGACATTCAAACTGAAACTGAAGCAAATATAGTCTTTGAAGTCATTACGGGCAAGAAACCTCAGTGGGGTGGATGCAGGCTAGGGAGCGAGAATCAAAAACGAGCCTGGAGAGGAAAACTGGAAGTCACTGCTGGGTTTTAAAAAGGGAAAGGACAGGATCGGGCCACACAGGGTGGGAAGGGGAAGCAAGGAAATGAGCTCCCGAGTGCTTCTGCATAGGTCCTGGTGGAGACGCAGAAAGCTTACATGCGGTGGTGGTAGAAAGGGCGGTAGCAGAGAGATTTAGAATATACTTTGAGGTGGAGCCAACAGGGCTCAAAAATAATTTGACGTGGGGATGGGACTGAGAAAAAGAGAGGGATTATCCAGGACTCCTAGTTTTCTGGTTTAGGATCATTTCCCTTAGTTAACTCCCTTCAAGGCTCTTACCACAATGAAAGCAACTTAAGCCATTCTCTCGTTATTTTATTTATGTGTTTATTCTGTGTGTCTAGAATAATCCTGTCCAACAGAAAAGTAATGGGGGGCGCCTGGGTGGCGCAGTCGGTTAAGCGTCCGACTTCAGCCAGGTCACGATCTCGCGGTCTGTGAGTTCAAGCCCCGCGTCAGGCTCTGGGCCGATGGCTCGGAGCCTGGAGCCTGTTTCCGATTCTGTGTCTCCCTCTCTCTCTGCCCCTCCCCCGTTCATGCTCTGTCTCTCTCTGTCCCAAAAATAAATAAAAAACGTTGAAAAAAAAAAAAAGAAAAGTAATGGAAGCCACATACGTAATTTTAAGTTTACTAGTAGCCACATTAAAAAAAAAAGGTGAAATTAATTTTAATGACATATTTCACTTAATTCAACCTATCTAGAATATTATTTCAGCAAGCAATCAGTATAAACATTAATGAAAAATCTCACAGGTGTTTTGCAATAAATTTGTACGTATTTTATGTTGACAGCACATCTCCATTCAGACTAGCCACATCGTGGGTCCCTAAAACTCACCTGTGGTTAGTGGCTATGTTCTAGATAGTGCACATCTAGTATGAGCCACCGAGGGTAAGTCCATTCAGTCTAGTTCCTCTTTATCTCCTGCAACTGAAACATTCAGTGGCACCCAGTGAGTATTTGATACATTGTGGACGAGTGAATGAATGTCTGATGTTGGGGACAGTAGTTTTTGGGGTGGGGATCAAAGCTTCTACTTTGGATTGATTCTGTCTGAGGTATATCCGAGGCCTCTAAGTAGAGAAGTCAAGAAAAGAAGTAGATATGAAAGTGTGGGACCAAGAAGAAAAAAGAACTGGGTGGAGATGTGAATCAGGCACCTTGATGGGTAAACCCAAAGGCATTGTGGTGGATTAGCTCGGGGAAGAGCACAGAGAAGAGAAAGGGCCCAGGTGCCAAGAATTTATAAGAGTAAGTGATTCAAGGAGAAAGGAGTGATAACTCTGCTGAGAGGTCAGGTATTAAAGGAAAAAAAAAGGTAGGAACATTGAGGTCTTAACAACAATCTTACCACACATTCTACAGTCATGATCTCTTTTAAGCCCTCTTTACAATGCTTTGAGTCAAAAGGAGATTTTTTGTTTTTTACTACAAAGAAATGTGGCCTCCAAAAGGTCAAGAAGCCTAACTAGTTTATGAAAGAACCAGATCTAGACCCTAAGACTCTTGGTCCATCGTTATTTACAGAACATATTTTAAAGCACTGGGCAAAACAAGAAACCATGGAGGTTTATAGAAAAAGAGTGACTATCTGTGACTTCGCCAGGTCTAGCTAGGTGTTTTGAGAATAAATGTACATTTGGCATCATCTTTCAAGTATGGGGCTGGGCCAAGATTACATGATTAGGATTTCTTGGAAGATTCGTAAGTGCCTTCTGCCCTTCATTTATAACACCTAGAATTCTTACCACGCTGTTGGTCATAGGACCCTATTTCTCAGCCTATCCTAGGCAATGCAATAATACTACCTCTAGTATTAATGTAATGTAAATTACATTAATGCCGTAATGTAAATGCCGTAATGTAAATTAATAACTTCATTCAAGAAAAAGATCATCTGCAAACATTCTTCAAGTGCGTTGCTATAGGTAAATTAAGCTTTCTTTGCTGCCTTTCAAAACACAGAAAGAAGGAAATGCTCTAGTTTAAACTCTATGGCTAATAGTTGCATGACCTTGAATAAGACCTTTTCTGTGCCTCGTTGTTCTTATCGACCGAACAGGGAAGTTAAATCAGATGATCTGTAGTTCTTAAGATAACTTATGACTTAATGTTATAGTTAATCAGCATTAACTTTGTCCAGATATTGAACTTCCAATTTGATCAGTGTGTGAAGATCATCCCAAAGGAAGTCAAGAAATTTAGAAATGAATTCCAAATGCACCACCAGATAGACATGTAATCATGCGACAGGGAATAATCTCTTTCGTCTTATGTTAATGGCATAACAACTCTCCTCATCATTTCTCGGGGTTTGTTTGGAGGACTGAACCAGGCAAATCACGTGAATATGTTTCATAATCCGTATAGTAGGAGAGAAATTAGAAGTGTAATTACTGTTACAGTAGATCTTTGAAACACTGAGTTATCATTCCCAACAAGTATCTGGCTGCGTCCCTGTCACTGATCCTTAGGGCATGTGACGTTACTTTAGTTATGATAGGTTTTGGTATTGGAATACGCTCACTGTGAGACCCTACAGTGGTAGGATCTGATCTCCAGAGAGCGCCTATCTTTGAACGTTTACAAGAACACAATGGGATACACCAAAAAGAAACAAGAAAGAAAGTGGGAAGGAGTGAATTCGCGGGCAGAAGAGGAAGAAAGGCAAAGGCAAGGTCGAGTTCGGGAAATCAAAGGCGAGTCCAAAGAAGTAGCAACGATTGGGAGGGGTAGTGGGAACCGCAGGGCAGGAGCCGGAGTCAGTTAGTTGAGGGGCACGGGTGGTGGCGAATGAGTGGCTAGTCCAGTGACTCGCCAAAGCGGGCACCCGGGCGGAGGAGGGGGAACAGGAGGGTGGGGCTTGGCGAAGGGCAAAGGCAGGGCAAGACTTAAAAGGGAGATGACCCCAGCTAGTTGATGCCACCAGTGACTCCAGACGCCCCGGGCGAGGGGACCCCACGAGGGACCGCGGCGGGAAAGGCCCGCCGCTGGGGCAGCCTCGCGAGGCAGGCGCTCGCAGGCGAGAGGGAGAGCCGAGGAGCGCCCGGCAGCCGCGCCACCATGTGCGAGCTGTACAGCAAGCAGGACACCCTGGCGCTGAGGAGGAAGCACATCGGGTGAGGGCTCGGTAACTAGCGCCAGGGGCGGGGAGCTGAAGCGGGGCAGGTAGCGGGCGAGCAAGAACGCGGCGCGCGGAGGCCCCCCGGGGCGGTGGCCCGCCGAGCTCGAGACGCCGCCGCCCGGCAGCCGCACCTGCGCACTCGCGCCGCAGCCCGCCCGCCGCGCCAGCCCCCGGTGCCCGCCGCGCCTCCGCCGGGAGGGAACGCCGCCAGCCTGCTCCCGCGCAGTCCGGGCGCTCTGCCCCCCGCCGCTGCCTGGGAGCTGCCGGCGGCTGCGAGAGTTGTCCCACGAGGGTTAATAGATCTAGGAGGGGAACTATTCCAGGGATGGGGGCTGAGACGGAGATGGGTAGCCCTGCGCCAAATCCCACCAACCCGAAAGCTCTCAAAACTGTGAACTCAAAGATATTGAAAAAAAAATTTTTTTTAATCTTTATTTTTCAGAGGGAGAGAGAGAGAGAGACAGAGTTTTAGCTGGGGAGGAACAGAGAGAGACAGACAGACAGAATCCCAAACGGGCTCCAAGCTCTAACCTGTCAGCGCATAGCCCATTCTCTGGGCTCAGACTCACCAACCCGAAGATCATGACCTGAGCCTGAGCAGAAGTCGGGTGTTTAACCGACTGAGCCACCCAGGCGCCCCTCAAAAATATTTTCGACAGTGGCTATGAAAACAAACTAATTCTGACAATTTTTGTTTAAAGTGAACTTTTTCTTCTTGCTTGCGTGGTTAGGAGATAAAGGGTTAATCCAACCAGAAGAAAACCTTAAAAGACACTTTGTTACGGGTAAAATAAGCTGTGCGCTCATTACAATGAAAAAATGCAATGTTCTTTCCAGTCTCCTTTTGTTTTGCGCGTTTTATAAACGACTCGGTAAAATACCGGTAAGCTTACAGCACTGAATGTTAGGTCAGACCTGGGCTCTGGTCCTAGTAGGGTGTCATGTTACCTGTGTGACCTCTGTCAGATTACTTTAATTTCCTCTTCTGTGGGAGTAGGAATAACATTCTGCTTCACAGGAGTGAGCAAGTGAGATTAATAAGCATGATCTGGTTTCTAAAAAGGCACATGTAAATATAGATGATGATTGTGGCCACTGTAAAATCAAAGGCCTGCAATACTCACATGTAATTAACAAGCACTGTCATGGGTAAACTTGAGAGAGGACTAGGGACGCAAGAAAGAAAAGAACTAGTATCTACTTCTGAGAAATGCTAGGCGGTTGCTCCTACTGGTCTCCTGGTCTCAACCCAGACGTTTCTAGATGGCCTGTTGGGAGATTGCTTGGAAGGAACTCTCTCAACCCGGCATAGCGGAAGCCAAAATGGTCCCATTCCTCTCTCGTTACTCAATCACCCCCTTGTCTTTTTCTGTTAGTTTTCAATCCTATATAATTAGATTCCAGTGAAAACCCAATGGTTTCTAGTGTGAGCAGAAGAAATTTTGGGAAAGGAGGAATATCACCATGGACAGCCCTGAAAAATTTTACCTGAAGTCTGAGTGCAACGTGTAAAGTACCGTTAGCAAGGGAGGATGAAGTCTGAAGTTACTAGCCCACATTCATGACAAAAGTTTCCTTTGGCTTTTAACGGGGAGTATAAACTAACAGTTGGGTTTGAGCTAATAAGAAATTCTCATTAAATATTAGTTTCCTTTTAACTGATGATGCTTAATCTGAGGCAATTTTAAATTAAGATTACCTATATGTAATAATTAAAATACTTTCTAAAGTATTTTACTTTACTTATACGCAATAAATAAAATACTTTCAATTTAATATGTAAGCATTTCATTACCTTCCAAAATGCCTCCAATGCATGTGGCACTTTTTTGTGCATGCAAAATCACCAAAATAAAAATAATATATTCTATTTTACTTTCTACATATCCATAGAGCTAAGATAAAAAAAACTTTCGTGATGTTTCTATGTTACTAAAATTTATACTCCAGGCATTCTAAAATTTATATTCCAGACAGTCATCCAAGTAACCCAAAATATGGATGACTTTTTATTATGCTCAAAATAATGGATTAAGGGATTAGAAGAATAATTGGATTTCATTATTTAAGAATGGAAAATCCATTTGATACAGGACAAGTACCACTCAAAAGACATGGGAATCGTCTCCTATAAAATCTCTTTTATAGTATTTAATACCAATTTATTTATATTTAGCTTTTAGTGCTATTCATTTCTTATCAATTAGATCAGAAAGGGAGAGGGAGAAAACAAGCAGATACTGACTTGAGCTATGGTATTAGGACAGTCTACTATCAAATTCAGGTTTTTTTTCACTTGTTGGCTGTGTAATCTTGAACAAGTGTCTTGATTTTTCTGAGCCTCAGTTTCCTCACCTATAAAAATGAGAATGATAATAACCCTATTTCATATGATTGTCGGGAGGATTAAATATTTGTAATATTTATCAGTTCCTGAACATAGTCAACCTTAAAAAAAAAAAGTTTTTTGTTTTTTTGTTTTTTTTTTCTGGTAGAACAAAACTTCCCAAAGGAAAATTAGTTATTGGTTGGTGTAATTAGAGCTGTCAGAGTTGATCCATGTGCCTCTAAACTGAGTTGTCAAATCATGGCAAATTTCATATAACAAATACATGAAATATATGAGCAGGGTCACGAATGGGGGATTAAGGTGAAAGGTTCCAGGGTAATATGAAAAAAAAATTTTTTTAAATGTATGTCACCCAGGTTGTGTTTCCCTTTCCTTTATGTAACTGTAATTTTCCACTGATCATGACCTTCATTGAAAAGGAAAAACACTGAGCAGTCCTCCCAGACCAACGTGTTTCCTTTCATTATCTCTAGGCCCTCATGCAAAGTGTTCTTTGCTGCGGATCCCATCAAAATAGTGCGAGCCCAGGGGCAGTACATGTTTGACGAGAGAGGTGAACAGTACCTGGACTGCATCAACAACGTGGCGCACGGTACATGTCCTGTCTTTGTTGTGCCGTGAAGGATACGTTTGTGGAGTAAGGCAGACAGAGCACCACTGATATTTGTCCCAGGAATTGCCAATGGTTGCAGCTCCTTGGCTGAATGGGGTCAGTCGTCCCTGGCAGGAAAAGTTACAGAGCAACATGGGAGAGAAGGAAGCTCAACTTTGTCTTTTTCTCTTTTTCTTGCTTCAGAATCCCCCTCACTGCCCAGGAATTTAAAATTGTAATTTCTTTGTTTGTTTGTTTGCTTTGTCTTCTAAATTCTAGTGGGACACTGTCACCCGGAAGTGGTCACGGCTGCCCTGAAACAGATGGAACTGCTAAACACAAATTCTCGATTCCTTCATGACAATATTGTTGAGTATGCCAGGCGCCTTTCAGCAACCCTGCCGGAGACGCTCTCTGTTTGCTATTTTACAAACTCAGGGTATGTTTCGAAGTTTCCCACCCACCCCCATTCCCACTCATCTCTTTGTTTACTCTCTCACACGTATCTTTCTTTTTGATTTGTGGTGGAGCACAGACGTCTAAAAAGTTTTTCTGAGATTCTTGCCACTTATTAAGTGAACACACGCGGGGGCCCTGCCGGTTTGGTTTTCTTCTGCTTTTTCTCCATGAGCTTGTGGACGGCATGCTCCGGGGTTTTTGGCACAGCCACTGATGATTAACATGTGCATGTCACTCAACTTTTTATTACCAGGGCTTCCCTTGGTGAAAGGTAAGGAAAGCATATCTAGAATGCTTTAGTATCCCTAAAGGAGAGACACCTGGGTTGTAACCATGGCAAAAATATCCAAGCTGCTTCTCACGTGACAAAACCTAACCAGTCGTATGACACTCACCTCTTCAGACACTACAGGAAGCAGCTAAAAAAATCGATAGGGACCCCCTGCCTGGGTCGTTCAGCCTCTTAAGCCTCGGATTCTTGATTTCCTCTCAGTCATGACCTCATGTTCTGGTGAGTTGGAGACCCACATCCTGCGGAGCCTGCATGGGATTCTCTCTTCCTCTCTCTCTCTCTCTCCCCCTCTCTCTCTGCCCCTCCCCTGTTCACCCTGTCTCTCTCAAAATAAATAAATAAAACATTAAAAAAAAATTTTTTAAATAAAGGAGCACCTGGGTGGCCCAGTCGGTTAAGCATCCGACTTCAGCTCTGTATAAACAGCTCAGAGCCTGGACCCTGCTTCAGATTCTGTGTCTCCCTCTGCCCTCCCCCACTCGTACTCTGTCTCTCTCTCTCTCAAAAGTAAACAAACATTTAAAAAATTTTTTAAAAAATCAGTAGGGCCTGGGCAGTTTTTTTGAAGCATGAATAATGGATTTCAGCAAAGAAGGAATTCTACTAAATGGATATAACTTTTGGAAGACTTTTGTTAAATTTTTTTTAATGTTTATTTATTTTTTGAGAGAGAAATAGAGGGTGAGCAGGGGAGGGGCAGAGAGAGAGAGAGACACAGAATCTGAAGCAGGCTCCAGGCTCTGAACTGTCAGCATAGAGCCCGACGTGGGGCTCGAACTCACGAACCGTGAGATCATAACCTGAGCTAACATCGGACGCTTAACTGACTGAGCCACCCAGGCGCCCTGTAAGACTTTTGATTGACTTGTTTTCTTAGGCAATTAAACATTTCCCTAACACAAATGCAAAAAAAGGAAGGACTAAATTCAAAAGAATAGATATGTTCCAACTTTTAAGTTCCGTAAATTCAAGTTATTCTGTATCCATTCTATGGAATATTCTGCAGACGTTAAAAATATGTGTTTGAAAATACATTTATAGTGACATGTGAAAAGCTCAGAATGTAATATTATATTGGGAGGAGACTTGTACATACAGCATTAAACTCATATTTTAAAAATTATGTGTATGTATATATGATTAAAACTATTAGAAATTCTGTAACTGTTTGATCATATGATATTGTGATTCACATTTCTCTTTTCAATGAGATTTTAAAACCAATTTTGTAGGCAGAAGATCATTCCTTTTTCTTTGTAAAGAATGAAGAAATTTTAGGATCCAATTTGTTGTTATAAAGCATTTCTTTGCCTTCAATGAATTAAATACCATAATATTTGCCTTTCACTTCTAAAGAATCCTACACTGTCAAAAAGGGATTGCTTCCAAGAGCACTGTCACCAGAGACTAGAGGCAGCAGAGCCTGGGATGGTGCAAAGCATAATCCTGAAGTTAAACGGTCTGAATGCTGGCTCTACCTCTTATTAGCTGTGAGAGCTCAGAGAGCTCCTTAACCTCTCTGAGGCATTGCTTCATCCATACAAAGGAGACAGCAGCCCCCGCCATACAGAGGAGTTCTGAGAATAAATGCAACCAAAACACTCCATATGATGTCTGGCAGAGAGCAAACATCCCACAAATGATTATTTTCTTCCTCTGTGTCTGAGTAGTATATTTAGACTGCCAAAACCAGAAAGAAAAATTATGATCTTCATTTTATCAATGAGGAGCTGATCAAATATTGGGTCAGTAGAACTTAGTTTTGTGCTCCAATTAAGGGGCTGTCGCACTGCCATTCCTCCGAGATGAGGCTTAACGCGGGCTTCCTGACATCCTCCAAGTCCGCCACCTACTAATGTGGCTGAACTAGGCTGAAATTTGAACTGAGCAGCATATCCTTTGAATTGGGTTTCTTCTGTGTGTCTCATTCCTTATTGAAGACCTCTGGGGAACTTGTATTAGAAGGATGAAGTGAGATTTGCTGGGTGAGCAAGACTAAAGGGGAAAGAGAGGACTGCAACTTCTCCATCCATTTCTGAATAACTGGGATCTTACAACTTTGGTAATGAACATTTTGAAACATTTTTTTTTAAGCTTATGTCATGTTGATCCCTGTCTCTGTGTTATCTTAGATCTGAAGCCAATGACTTAGCCTTACGCTTGGCTCGGCAGTTCAGAGGCCACCAAGATGTGATCACTCTTGACCAGTAAGTTTTGGATGCAAGACTTCTAAGCAAGAAGCTCCTTCAGACACAAAATCGTATTGGTCCTGGCCATACCAAATACCACAAGCCCATGTGGAGGAGGGTGGCACAATGATTTTTATTCTGTATTAAGGTATCAAGGCCAGCTTAGGCCTGGAGAATACCTAATTCTGTTGAAGTTCCTGCAAACGGGGGAGGATCTCTTGGATGCTGTGGTCATGGCTAATGGGCTTTGCATGAATCAGGGCTTGCTTTTTACACATTAACTGTTTGTTGAGCCACCACACTGTATAACTCAATTGTTCTCAAAATAAAAACATAACTGATGTCTTAAAACTCTATACATTCTCATCATTATTGTGATTATCCACTGAAATTAATTTAAAAGATAATTATTTAGGGCAAATTAAAAAAAAATTAATGTTATTTATTTATTTTTGAGAGAGAAAGAAAGCACAAGCTAGGGAGGGGCAGAGAGAGAGGGAGACACAGAAACCCAAGCAGGCTTCAGGCTCCAAGATGTCAGTGCAGAGTTCAGCGCTGGGCTCTAACTCACGAACCTTGAAATCATGACCTGAGCCGAAGCCGGATGCTTAACCAACTGAGCCACCCAGGGACCCCAACAATTTAGGACAAATTTCTTATTTTAGAAACCAAGTAAAAGATAGTACTTTCTCCTTAGTTTGTGACTATTAACAGTCATTTAATTTCACCTTCTAAACATGAATTTTTACATTTAAACAAGAAAGCTGACAACCTCCATTCCTTATTAAGATTTTTTTCTTTTAATTTTTTTTCTACCTCTCCACTAATATCAGACGCAGAAGCTTAAATTGAACTTCTTCTTCATTTCTTGCCCTTATACGGGCTTCTCTTGTTTTATGTGCTGAGTGGCATATTCATTTTCTATTGTTGCTATAACAGATTACCACAGATTTAGTGGTTAAAGGAACACAAATGTATTCTCTCACAGAGAGAATAGGTCAGAAATCCAAAATGGGTCTCATGGGGCCAATATCAAGGTGTCAACAGAACTGTGCTCCTTCTGAAGGCTCCTTCTGTTTTCTTGCCTTGCCGGGCTTCAAGAGGCTGCCTGCATTCCTTGCTTGGAGTCCCTCCCTTCCACCGCCCTGCCCCCCCCTTCCGTCCTCAACCTCTGACCACCAACCCCCTGCCTCCTCCTTTCACTTGTGAAGATACCTGTGATTACATTGACTCTCCAGGATTATCTCTCCATCTCAAGATTCTTAATTTAATCACATCTGCAAGGTTCCCTTTGCCATGTATCATATTCCTAGGTTCCAAGGACTAGAATGTGGGTATTTGGGGGGAGGGGGGTGCATTGTTCTGCCTACCACAGTTGATTTGTTGGTTCTTTTTAAATTTCCATTCTCCCTCACCTATAGACAGCTATTCTAATGTGTCTAGTGTATATCTTTTATTTTTGTGTTCTTATATATTATATTTTGCGAATCTGTTTTAATTTTATAAAAATTGTCATAGATCTTTTTCTGTTTCAAACTTTCCCCCTCAGCACTGTTTCAAGACTATATTGCTAGATGTACATCTATTTTTCTAATTCAGTGTGGTCTGATAGAAATATGTGAGCCACATAGGACATTTCAATTTTTCCAGTAGCCAATATATTTGCAAATATCATTTCAATAGTCAATCAATGTAAGATATATTGAGATTTTTCTCTTTTTCTTAAAAATTTTTTAACATTTATTTATTTTTGAGAGAGAGAGAGAGACACACACAGAGCTTGAATGGAGGAGGGTCAGGGAGAGAGGAAGACAGAGAACCCAAAGCAGGCTTCAGGCTGTGAGCTGTCAGCACGGAGCCTGATGTGGGGCTCGAACTCATAAATGGTGAGATCGGACCTGAACCGAAGTCAGATGCTGAACAGACTGAGCCACCCAAGTGCCCCTCTTTTTCCATATTTTAAATCTTTAAATCCAGTGTATGTTTTACACTGGTTGCACATCTCAATTCAGAGCCAATGCATTTTAGGTGCTCAGTAGCTACATGTGGTTCCCCCCACTGATAGATACTGTCACTGTCCGTTGCTCCTAGCTACCACAAGTGGGTCTGCAATGAGCATCCTTGTACATGTGCCCTTATGGACCTTTCTAAGAAGCACTTAGGGGTAAACACCCGGAAACAGGATTGCTAGTCCATAGGGGTACTATGGTGCTAATGTGATTAAATACTACCAGATCAGTTTCCAGAATGGTTGCAACACTCTACACAGTGCATGAAATTTTCTATTTCCCTCTATCCCCACCAAAACCTAATAGTATCCTGCTTTCTCATTTTTTTCCTAATTTTGGCCAGTCCAGTGACTATAAAATGATATCAATGTTGTCTTACTTTGCAACTTTCTAATGATGAGTTTGAGTATCTCTTCATAAACTTACATGCATTTGTGATTTCTCTTCTGGAATTACTTGTTCGTGTTCTTTGCCCATTTTTCTGTTGGGGTTCCCATCCTTTTCTTGTTGGTTTGTGTTTACTTGTATAGTCTAGATCAAAAGATCTCAACCTTGACTGTGTCTTAAAATTACCTAGGAAATTTCTTTAAATGCCAGTGCCTGGGCCCCACCCCAGACCGAGTAAAGAAAATCAGAAATATATATTTTTAAGTTTCCCAAGTGATTCTACTATGCAGGCAGAGTTAAGAACCACTATAGAGTTAATCTCTTTTAGTTTGAGACATTTCAAATATCCTTTCCTGCCCTATCATCTGTCTTTTAGCTTTGTCCATGATATCCTTCAACAGGAATCTTTAATTTTGACCAAATCAAATAGATAAAATTTTCATTGTACAATTTGTGTCTTCTAAGTTTTGCTAATATCTCTCCCTCTACACCCACTGCACTCCCCATATCATGAAAATGTTCTTCATTTTCTTCTGCTGCCTTGTATGAAACCCACCTGGTGTCCACTGTGTTACATTTATGTGTGGATGTGTCTCTGAGGTCCTTTTCTGCCCCGGTCTTCTCCTTGTTCTTATTCTGCATACTAACTTTATTACTATGGCTTTGTAGCATGCGTTAATCTATGCTAAGGGAAGTCTTCTCTCTTTGTTTTATCTATTCCTGGGCTTTTTAAAATTTCTTTTCCAGATCTCTTAATTATGCCTTTGGGAAAGAAACAGAAAAGGGTATATTATAGCCACCTGTATTTTAAGTGAGAGAAAGGAATCTCATAGCCACTTGGCTACCTCTCAATCTGAGTTCTTCTTGAAGAGATCTCATGCTCTTCCTGACTTGTATTTGGCCAGCCTATGCAATCAGACATCCCACAGAAACCATTCCAGACAGACACACAGCCCATTCTGGGATATGAAGTTATTTTTAAAATTTACTAGAATGTAACTGTCAAATACATTTAAAGAATACATACTTACAAAGTTTTTCATGAAGCTATAGAAAATAATTTTTTACATGTAGACAATATAATTTAGTACATCTAATATCATCCTAAGAAATTAAGGGTTTTTTTCCTGTTGAAAAAAAAATTGTCTATGAGGACACATACTTGGTTTCCTATGTGTTTTATTACACGAATAAGGAGAACTGGACAAATTAAATGCCAGTCTTGCCATGAAAACTTAGATCCCGTAGAATTAAATCTGGCACCAAGGTTTAGATTCTCCCCGGATGATTAGGAATACTGTTTTTCATATACTACAAAAACATCCTTTGCTGAGTGATTTTGGTTACTGTTCTTTTTCTTTTCAGTGCTTACCATGGTCACCTATCATCTTTAATTGAGATCAGTCCATACAAATTCCGAAAGGGCAAAGATGTCAAGAAAGAATTTGTGCATGTGGTAAGTATCTTAGAATCCAAGAATCAGAAAGTTGGAACTGGAAGAATGCCTAGTGATAATCCAGTCCGATCCTTTCATCAAAATAAAACTATGAAAAAGAAACTAAGATTTAAAGCAGTTATGTGACTTACTAAAGTCAAAAGGCTAGTTAATGACAGGATGTGGTTTAAAATCCATTGATGAGTGTCACAATGAGCAAATTAGTACAGTTGTAGTGAAAGCTAGTATTTACAGTTGTCATGTTATTTTATTTTATTTTATTTTATTTTTGCCTTTGGTCTTCAATTACTTTTTCTGTCACTGATGCCAGCTTGAAATTCAGAGTTGAATCTACTGTGTATGAATGTCTTAAAACTAAATTGCTCTATGCTACATTATTATACAGAGTTATGAAGTAAAATAAATAAGAAAGACAATAAAGAAATCAATCAAACTGTTGAAGCATTAAAACAGAGCCCAACTCAGGGTTCGAACCTGTGAACCGTGAGATCATGATGTGAGCCGAAATCAAGATTCGGACGCTTCACTGACTGAGCCACCCGGACACCCCGAAATGCCTTTTTTTTAAGGCTCATTTGTCCGAGAAGTAAATCTTGAGAAACTCTACCATTTGATTGTTTTCAGGCACCAACTCCAGATACTTACAGAGGAAAATACAGAGAAGATCATGCAGACCCAGCCGGCGCTTATGCAGATGAAGTGAAGAAAATTATTGAAGAAGCTCATAACAGTGGAAGGAAGGTTGGTATCTGCAGCTTTGAAAACATCTTAACATTGTTTATGAGATGGATTGAAATCATTGTGAGAATTGGAGAGGCGAAAAGGATTAGAGCGCAATGCCCTTTTTGTTCTTCTCTGCTTACATTTCACTTGGTTCATATTTTTAAAAGTTCATTATTATAATCATGCCTCTAAAACTATCTATTTTTATTTATTCTAGAAATGCAATCACTATGGCTTAATTCTCCCCTTCTCAGTGGGAGGCAGACTATGGTCCAAAGGGGTAGGGGAGGAGAGGATTAGGAAAGACTCTTCCAAATGATGGAGGGAGGGGAAGAGGCACAGTGGTCCTGGGACCTCAGAACCAGTGCAGGCTCCCAGGCCCAGGACGCCTTGGTGCTTCCCTTGAACTGGTTCAACTGTCCCGAAGCTGTACGGCCCGGGTTAGCCAAGGCAGAAAAGATGTTTCTCCATCTGAACCTAGACTTCTAAGACAGCACCAGAATCCCCCAGAGTAAGAGTTTCCATTTTCTCAGTCGTCACCCTACTAGCTTAACATCAATTCTCAGCCCATTTGGGGGTTACTTATGTGCTTTGCCTTGAATGTTTATTTATTTTTGAGAGAGAGACACACATAACATACACACAGAGACAGAGACAGAGAGACAGAGCACGAGTAGGGGAGGGGCAGAGAGAGAGGGAGACACAGAATCGGAAGCAGGCTCCAGGCTCCCAGCTGTCAGCATGGAACCCGACGCAGGGCTTGAACTCAGGAACTGCGAGATCATGACCTGAGACGAAGTCCAACAGGACACTTAACCAACTGAGTCACCCAGGCGCCCTGACATGTGCTTTGCGTTTAAACTGGCTTATGGCATCAACATGGCAATAAAAAAAAAACCCCTCCATTTTGATGAAAAGGAAGTCTTTGCTTTTTCCAATTCAAATATTTTTATCTTAGTGCCTGAAGAGTCATTTGCATTTCTTAACTGTTTTCTTTCCATTCCGTTCATTTTCCATATCTTCAGATGTGCTATCTGCGCAGCTAGCCCTCAGCTCTACCTGTTGTGGGGAGCTTCATATGCTTTCCTTTTTGTTTGTTTGTTTTGTTTTGTTTTGATTTTTGGCTTTTCTTATTCAAGCATAGCCTATTCTTCTTTACACAAACGGTAAACAGTTCTTCCAGGGAAATGCTTACATTATTAAGATCACATGGTCTTTTTGCTGCTGCAAAGGTTCCCATAGCTTTTGGAGCACATTAGCATTCAGTAGTTATTGAATTGATGCTTTCCTGTTAAGAATGCTGAAAGCAACGAGCAAATAGAAGATGGATGCTTCAGAATATTAGATGTGCTTACAAGGTCAGGGAATTTTAGAGAAGCAATCTCTTAAGTCCAGTGGCTTCATGTTATAGCTAGTAAATGAAATATTCCAAAGGGAAGAACGTAAGCCAAGGTAATAGAGTTACTAAGATGTAGTCTGGTTCTTTTGACTTCGTATGTCATACTATGTCTATGCTTTCTCCGCTTGATTCAGTGGTATCTATTTTCTGCCCCCCATTTTCTTCCCCTCCAGAGCATTTCATCTGCAGTTCCTTTTGTGAACTGCCTAATTCCATTGAGTTAAGCCTGGGTCAGGGTAAGAAGTAGAAATAAGGCGCAGTAACTAAAACGCGTGGCCACAAGTCGCTCTCCCCTTTCCTTAGAGCAGATTCCGGGCGCAAGCAATCCTCATTCACCAAGCTGAGGAAACGGGCGCCACAGGAATGGGTTTAGAACCTGGGTAATTTTTTAGAAGTTCATATCAAAGACTGATCCAAACATCATTCTCATTCAGCCAGTCCTCATGAAAACACTGCATTTAAATTAGTAACAGAAATGGAAGTCGCCCTCTCCACCGTTCCACTGGTACTGTGGAATTTCCGAAACTGATGCTTCAGATCAGTTTGCATTTCCAGCACGGACATCTTTTCTTGGTCATCAAATGGCCTGTCTGACACCTGCCACAGGCACATTCCCACCCAAAATAACCTGCTCTATAAAAAGTCCTCGTTTTTAGGGGGTTCAAGGGGAACCTAATGGACTTTGACCCCATCTTCTCTTGTGTAGATTGCTGCCTTTATTGCTGAATCCATGCAGAGTTGTGGCGGACAAATAATTCCTCCAGCAGGCTACTTCCAGAAAGTGGCAGAGTATGTACTTGACTTGGGCATCCTTGGTCACACTGAAGGCTCTGTGACAATTCTACAAGGCCGTACTGGTTAAAATATTGAAGTACTTGCAGACTAGCTGGTGAAGAGCCACTTAGGCATGCCTGCCACACCGGGACTCCCCGGAGCCCCTCCACCTTTCCAAGATCCAGCAAATAAAGGGTGTATGTGGTCCAGCAGGGGGCCTCCAGGACCCTGCTCCATTCCCCAGCCTGGCATCCTCTCTGGCTGGTGCCCATGCTTACCAATCAGTAAAATTGGAAGATTAACCCTGCTAAACACTACTGGTTCACTTCTTTCTCTTCCCACTTAAAATGCCACAGTAGAGCTTACATCAAGCAGCACAAACCTCCATAATATAGAATATGTCTAATCTGGAAATAATGTGATTATATTGCAAAGTCAGTGACATCACGTAGATGCTTTGGAGATTTGAGCGCTAAAATGTTTTTGACAATGATTACAAACTTCAAGTTAACGACATTTTTTCAAGTCCTCCATAATCTATATCTTTGTGGGTGGGTTTGGGGACCCTCCGTGACCCGAAGGCATTAGATTTCCTTTTTGCTTTTCAGATATGTACACAGAGCAGGAGGTGTGTTTATAGCTGATGAAGTTCAGGTGGGCTTTGGCCGAGTTGGGAAACATTTCTGGAGCTTCCAAATGCATGGTGAAGATTTTGTTCCAGACATTGTCACGATGGGGAAACCAATGGGCAACGGCCACCCAATGGCATGCGTTGTAACAACCAAAGAAATTGCAGAGGCCTTCAGCAGTTCTGGGATGGAATACTTCAATACGGTAAATTTTGGCCTCCCAGTTTATGCTAAGAGGGAAAAATAATGCATGTTCTTATACTTCTTGCCAATGTAGTAAAGAATAAAGTTCAGTATTGCCAGCTAACCACCCCAGGACACTAGCCAAACTTGGATCTAACCATATTTCATTCTATCTGGCATAATTCTTGTATTTTTCCTTGTGTATCTTTCCCCTTCCTAAAATGATTAATTGTTCTTGTAATAAATGGTTGTCTTACTAAACTCTACAGGTTATGTTTCACTCACAGATGATATGATCGCCTTTATTTTGTATCACATTTAAATTCCCCAAGCATTTCTAAAGTGTTTAGATGATACAGTACTATAAATGTTATATGGCTGTCACAGGAGATACTAAATTTTCTATCTTTGGGAAATTTTATTTCCTTGGTTTTACCCCCAAAAGTCATGAACTTTAAGCTTGGAAAAATTATTATAGTTTGTGCAGTATGTGTATTAGGACTTGTGACAACTAATAGTAAGATTCAAACCAAGGACATAAATTATTTGGAGAAAATGTCATTGCGTAGCTGTTTTCACACAACTGTTCAGGGACTGAAGTCCACATCCCCCTCACGGAACCACATTCTGAAATTCTTAGTTCCCAACGCAGTGTCTCGTTTTTGTTTGGATGAACTAATAAATTCCATGATAGTCCTTCATACCAATTATGCGGCATGGAGACTATGATTCGGAATGAATTTTCACTCAGTCGTAAATAAATAGAATCACACTATATCCTAAATCTAAAAAGTTTGCATCACAAGAGAAAAACTTATTGAAATTATATCTTTATCTGCTTATGTATGAGCCAAATTTCTCATAGATGAAGCAATACCACTAATTCAACTATTATGTTTTTATCTTTTTTCTGCAGTATGGAGGAAATCCAGTATCTTCTGCTATTGGTTTGGCTGTCCTGAATGTAATTGAAAGTGAAGACCTTCAAGGAAATGCCACAAGAGTGGGGGATTATCTTACTGAATTACTCAATAAACAGAAGGCTAAACATACTTTAATAGGAGATATCAGGTGGGCTTATCATGAGATTGTCATATGGTTACTCACTTTTCCAAATGAAAATAACTTATCTTATAAACTTAAAATAAATTACATAAAATTTAATCTAGAAAATACTGAAAAACATAAAAAACAAAATTTGTTCTTTATCCAGAACCCTGATATCACCACTGTTAATTTTTGGGTGTATACCTTTCTTGACTTTTATACTTCAGTAAATAAATAAATAAATAAATAAATAAATAAAAGCCAGTATTATTTCAGCCTGTAAAAGATGAGAAGAAGGAACTTAAAGTAACTGTAAATAATTTTTCAAAAATTATTGAAAATGACATCCTGGAGGGGCGCCTGGATGGCTCAGTAGGTTAATCATCCAACTGCGGCTCAGATCATGATCTCAAGATTCACGGGTTCGAGCCCCACATTGGGCTCTCTGCCTTAACATGGAACCCGCTTCTGAGCTCTGTACCCCCTTCTGTCTTTGCTCGTCCCCCACTCATTCTCTCTCTCTCAAAAATAAACATTAAATGAATGAATAAATAAATAAATAAATAAATAAAATGACATTCCGGAAAACTTGATATTTTTCATAGATATATATAAACTTTACATATTTATCATCATTAATGTCCTGAGAAGCTAAGTAGTATGACAAGGTTGTTTTTAAGACTTTTCTTTTACAATTAAGTAAAGAAAAAAAAAAGCTGGATGAGAAAAACAACTTGGTTCAAAAACTAGAAAGACCTGTGACAGTGGATTGGTATCTTGGATTAGAATCAATAACAGTTACCCCTACAGGGAATCATATCCAGCTTTAAATGAAAATGAGGTTTAGGGACAATGTTAATCTTTTGTGACAGTGCAGCGTCTGAGAGTATCTGTCAAGTTTTCTTTCTTTACCTTCCTCAGGGGCATTGGCCTGTTTATCGGAATTGACTTGGTGAAGGACCAGCAGAAAAGGACCCCCGCCACAGATGAGGCTCAACATGTCATCTACAAGTAAATACACCCCCACACCTGACTGGTGTCCTGGCTTGAAAGATGCCCCTCCCCCCCCCCATTTGAAAGCTTCCTTTACTTCCTCCCACCTCTCCAAATAAGGGAAGTTTGAGACACATGCATGAGAATATTGAACTGCTCTGTGTTCACATCATTCTTTTTTTCTTTTCTTTTCTTTTCTTTTTCTTTCTAGAGAGGGAGGGAACCTTTTTGCAAGTGGGGGAGGGGAAGAGAGCGAGGGAGACAGAGAATCCCAAGCAGGTTCTGTGCGATCAGTGTGGAGCCCAATGCGGGGCTGGATCTCTCGACCCCGAGATCATGACCAGAGCTGAAATCAAGAGTCCATGCTTAACTGAGCCACCCAGGCACCCCTACATCATTCTTAAATAATCTTAGTTACCATTTGTGTGCACTCACATATATTTCCTGCACTAATTAGGATGAAAGAAAAGCAAGTGCTTCTCAGTGCCGATGGACCTCATAGAAATGTGCTTAAAATAAAACCACCTATGTGCTTCACTGAAGAAGATGCCAAGTTTATGGTGGACCAACTCGATGAGATTCTAACAGGTCTGTTCACAGATGTTTAAGATGCCACCCTGTCCCACACCCAGTCATATATGATTGTGCTTGTTCTTCATGACAGAAGTGAAAGCAGTTGGAAATGAACATATGACTTTGTATATAGAACTAGAAAAAGAACTAGAAAAAGAAAATAATAACTATGTAGACTCTTAGTTAAATCAAAAATTTCTGTTTGCACTCCCGTAACTACAGATCTAGGTTTTTAAGGAACTGACACAACTTTATTTTTATTGGTTCTCACTTTTTTTAAAGTTTATTTTATTTATTTTTGAGAGAGAGAGAGAGCGAGAGAGAGAGAGAGAGAGAGAGAGAGTGGAGGAGGGGCAGAGAGCAAGGGAGAGAGAGAAAATACCAAGCCCCAACTCAGGGCTCGATCCCATGAACTGTGAGATCATTACCTGAGCCAAAATCAAGAGTCAGACACTTAACTGACTGAGCCACCCAGGCGCCCTTATCTGTTTTTGCTTTTCAAAAACTGCATGTCTGCATTGTACTGTGCACCACAGACGCGGGAGGATATGGTATTTCAGCATTGTACCATGAAAATGCAAGAAACGTTATTAATAAAAATTACAGGTTACAGGTCAACAGTCATTTGCTATATGCTGAACCGTTTGACTTGTCTATTTTACTTATTACATTTAACTTTTGAGGGTTTTTTTTTTTTTTGCCATTCAGAATTATCCCTGTCATAGAAATTTAGCTTTTGCTTACCTATATTATATAACTCGGTAGGTTAATTTGTTTTTCTGTTATAAGCATAAACTGAGATTGAAAGTAAACTAGGAATGTAAAAACCATGTTGAAACACATAACGTACTGTCCAACGTTAAGATATTTTAGGGTTGCTTTAGTTATATCTTTAAGATTCAACTTCTCTGCTCCCTTCTCAGACGTTTGGGGTTAGGGTAAGGCTGAGAAGCCAGGAATAACAGAGCATACAACATAGATGATCGATCTTGGAAAAGTTGAGAGTCAGCCCAAGTTATTTGTGATGTAGTCACTGTCTTTGGACCAAGGGCACACTCACACTCACCCCTGGCACACTTTTCTCACACACCTGCATTAACGCAGGTCCTTTGGAAAGGCCGGGTGGAAGAGTGTAGGATAGGCAAATCTGTCACCATTGCCTCAAAGTCACTTCAGAGCTGGAGCATTACTGACCGTGGGCCAAAGAATTTCCTTTGAAATTTTTTTTAACGTTTATTTTTATTTTTGAGACAGAGAGAGACAGAGCATGAACGGGGGAGGGTCAGAGAGAGGGAGACACAGAATCTGAAACAGGCTCCAGGCTCTGAGCTGTCGGGCTCTGTGCTGACAGCTCAGAGCCCGACACGGGGCTCGAACTCACGGACCACGAGATCATGACCTGAGCCGAAGTCGGCCGCTTAACCGACTGAGCCACCCAGGCGCCCCGAATTTCCTTTGAATAACGTGAAGGAAGCACACCTAGCAGGTTCAGTGCCACTTGTAAATGATAATGATGGAATGCTGCAATAAAAGTTTAAAAGCAGCAATTCTAATAGTGACATGTTTTAAACACATTACATTTACTTGATTCTTCATGAAGCGTACTTCTATAGATACCACAATTTTTTTTAAATTTTTTCAATGTTTATTTTTGAGAGAGAGAGAGAGAGAACAAGAGGGGGAGGGACAGAGAGAGAGGGAGACAGAATCTGAAGCTGTCAGCATAGAGTCTGATGCAGGGCTCGAACTCAGGGACTGCGAAATCATGACCTGAGCTGAAGTTGGATGCTTAACCGACTGAGCCACCCAGGGGCCCCAAAAATGTTTTTTTTTAAATATTTTATGTTATCCTGTCTTCTCCACTATATCTCCCTTGATGTAGTTGTGGAAGAAGCCATCAGAGCCAGAAGTGAGAGTGTGACCTCTGAGAATACTCCGTGCAGAACAAAGGTAAGAGTCTGCTATTCTGTTTTTAGAGGAAAAGGTTAAAACTTTGGAAAATTAACTGAAAGGAATGCAAATTAAAAAAAACTACAATAATTTTTAGAATAAAATCCACCTTTGCTAGGGTTGGCTTACTGTTGCAATTTTGAGTGCACAATTAAATTTCAAGGCAAGCATCCTACCACTTGAAAGGAATAAAACCAAAGAACCATTATTACTGGATCACTCTCATACCCTCCTTCCGAAAAAAAACTCCTCCAGCCTGCAAAGAGGGCCTTCAAAATAAAAAGAGAAATGATTAAAAATGTCCTAAGCATCCTCCTGTTGGAGGGTCACCTGACGCTGCCTCGGATTCCCGCACACCATTCTTTTTTTTTTTAATTTTTTAAATGTTTATTTATTTTTGAGAGAGACAGAGTGTGAACAGGGGAGGGGCAGAGAGAGAGGGAGACACAGAATCCGAAGCAGGCTCCAGGCTCCGAGCTGTCAGCACAGAGCCCGACTCGGGGCTGGAACTCACAAACCATGAGATCATGACCTGAGCTGAAGTCAGACGCTTAACCGACTGAGCCCCCAGGCGCCCCACTGCACATCACTCTTCAAAAGCAGCAGAAGCGTTAGCAGGGTGGCTCCAAAATGCCAGGGTTCGGTCCTGAAGTGAACTGAAGTATAAACTTCAAATTCTGGGACCTGAGAACCATCTGGCACCAAGTGGCCTAGTTTCTGCATTTGATGTGCTTCCAGCAGAGGGCCTTTCCATTCTCTCCCTGAGCCGCCCAGGGTGTGAGAAAGTGCTCCCCAGCTCAGGAAACAGAGAGGCAAAAACTTGAGAGGCTTTGTTGCATAATTTGCTATTTGTTTATGACTTGGACACACAAAGGAACACTCAGTGCCTCGAAGCCGCCCGCACATACGGCACCCTCAGCAAGGTCCTTCTCATGGAAAAACATTAGGCCCTTTGAGAGAAAATGGTTTGCTAACAGGACTGCTTCTGTTTCTTGGTGGAACACAAACCGATTCTAGAAATCAATTCTTACCTGCAGTTTAAGAGCAGCTTGTCAAGGCTAGGACAGAATCGTAGCTGAGAACTGAGCAAGCTTTGAAAAGGAGCCTACAAAAAAGGGAGCTCTCAATGAGAATCGGATGCTAGAGTTAGCGAACACGTTTCTGAAATTTTGGCTTGGAGTCCCCAATTTTTTTTTTTTATTTTGTTAATGTTCATTTATTTTTGAGAGGGAAGCAGAGAGAGAGAGAGAGAGAGAGAGAGAGAGAGAATGAGAAGAGCGGGGGAGGGGCAGAGAGCTCAGGAGACACAGAATCCGAAGCAGGCTCCAGGCTCTGAGCTGGCAGCACAGAGCCCGATGCGCGGCTTGAACCCACAAACTGTGAGATCATGACCGGAGCTGAGGTCGGACACTTAACCGACCCAGCCACCCAGGCGCCCCTGGAGTCCCAGATTTTATGCTGACCTCACATTTCAAAGGTCCACAGAAGATACTCACCAGGGTTAGAGAGGAACAGCCAGTGTCATAGTGTCCTGTTTGCCTGCTGGCCTGTTGAGTCGGCCCTGCAGAGGCCGGGCGGCTCGGAGGGGGGGGCGCGCCTGCTGGAGTTTGTGCGCCTGCGCCTGTCTTGCAGATGCCTAACGAAGCACACTCGGAATTGCTCGGTGAAGGCACCTCGGATCCCAGAGAAAATCCCAGCCGAAAGAGAAATGGATTGTGCACAGATAAGCACTCGCTGCTCAGTAAGAGGCTCAAGACATGAGAGATTAACATTTTAAAGCAGGATAAATATCCAGGGTTATAGAGAATGAATGGAAGTGTCTCTTCGGTTAGTACCTGTGTTGTACCCTCTAACAGTAGAATTTGCATTTCATTTAGATGTGTAAATAAAAAGGTAACAGAGTGAAAAGAATAAGCCAAGTGAAAATCAAACCATGTCAAGATTATTAGTTCAGCCTCTAGCCTGTTAATTCCCTACTTGTGATTTCTGAAAGTACTTTATTTATTCTACTAAACTTATGATTCAAACTGAATATTAAGTTGGAAGTTTTACTTCTCATGTGTTAATGTTTGAAATGAGAGAGCAAAGTATAATAGGTTCCTTAACTTTAGAGACGTGGTGCCTTAAAATATGAATGAACCATTCTTTATTAATTTATATATATTTTGGGGCTATAATCAAAGATGATGTAAACCAAAACATTTTTACTAGAAAAGCGTACCCTTGTTTTGCACAGAACACTAGGGGTGGTAAAAATCAAAGCCATTTGGAAAAAAATCACATACAGCAAATGTTAAGAAGCAAATGGATAAATCAGGGGCACCTGGGTGGCTTAGTTGGGTAAGCATCCAACTCTTGGTTTCAGGTCAGGTCTTGATCTCACGGTTTGTGAGTTCAAGGCGTGCATCCGGCTCTGCGTTGACAGCACGGAGCCTGCTTGAGATTTTGTCTCCTTCTCTCTCTGCCTCTCCCTCACTCATGCAAACCCTCTGTCTCAGAAATAAATAAACTTTTTTTTTTTAAAAAAAAGAAGTGAATGGATAAATCAGACTTCTGGCAGAGGACTAGGTAAATCAAGATCTTGTGGAGTCGTGGTGGGGGCCTGGCGGCAGCAAAGAACACAAGAAATATATTCAGAAACACAAAGATGTAGCTGGACCGGCAGCAGTAGTCAAAGCACTGTGCTCAGTGAGGAGACCTCAGCTCTGTCTAAGTCAGGTTGTGACGCCTTGTCCACTTATTTACCTGGCAGTTAGGAAATTAACTTCCATCCAATCATCTTCCTTTCTCATCAAGTTTATCAGTACCCAGCACACTCCCACACACACAAGAGAGGGAGCTTTGGGCGCGCGTGCCCACGTACAAACACACACACACACGCACACACACACACGCACACACACACACACTTCTAACCACACATTAGCAAAGGGAAGTGAGGAAATATGGGACCTCCAGATTCTCTTTGCAACATGCTGATATCGTGAGACATTCACTTGGAGGCCAATATACTGAACTTGGAAGAAATTTGAATTTTAGTATTTTAGTATTGACTTCCCATTATCTCTCTATTGCCTTCCTAATACTTATTAAACTTTGTATTTTGGGTTTTGTTGCATAAAAAAGAGAGAATAATTCTGCTGTGGCTGTTTCATGATAACTGAGAGGGATGTTGAGAGGAAAATGTAAAATCTTCCTTTCTGAGTTTGTCATTAATTAAAAAGCTATTTAAAAAAGCAAAGTCTCATTATTAAATACTTTTTTCCTCCTAAAAATATAATTGACCCTGTGGATTCTGGCTGGATAATGCTGAGGTTGGTTCCCAGGAGCTGGCAAAGAGGAGGGGGTATAGAGATATCTGTGGTTGGCTTCTAAGGAGCACATCATCAGATCTTTCACAACACAGGTCAACACCCCTATAAGCACCCTTTCATGGGCATGCTCAGTGTTTGTTCTCTTTTCTCATTGCAGAAGGTATATATGCTCAAGAGAGGAAGGCAAAAGCAATCCATACCCGCGTTATATGTTTCCAAGTATAAAATAGAAAATTAAGACTTTATTCTTTGATATACTCCCACTCTTCTTCCTTGCCTATAAATTAGATTTCCATAATAAGGAGGAGAGATCTGGAAATAAATGACATGCTCCTGGATGTAACAGAGACTACCTGCGTATGAGGTTCCTGGTAATCCCTTCGTTTCCATGATGTCACAATTGAGGGTGTGTCAGTTTGGGTCCTCTGGGTCTCTAGATTGAGTCCCAAGATTGAGTCTTGAAAGTACAAGAGATGGCTTGGGGGTAACTCCTGTGAAAGATAAAGAAGCAAAGAAGCAGTAGTCAGGAAAAGCTTTCAGGTCTGACATGTATGAAAACAGAAGAGTCAGGGGAAGATTTGAGCAGGAAGAGCCTGGACTGAGATGCAGCTCTGTGAAAAGTCTCTGCCAGTGCACGGCTTGCCCATAAAGAACTGCTGGGCAGAGATGACCGGGCCCTGGGAGCCCTACTGTCTCCCCTCACTGGCTGGGAGCTCCCAGGGAACACGTATCCAGCTTGAATGCTGCTGTGGATCTTGAAGATGCTGTAGCTAGCGGCTGTCAGCTGACTGCACTCCTCACCACAGGCTCCTTCTTGTAGGGAAACGGAGCAGCACACCCATGGCTGCCATAGTCTGCCCCTTGTACCACATGGATCCACTTGCCCACACATTTGGGGAGCAGCTCTTCAGCGATTCCTTAGTGCATCTCTCTTCCTCAGGGGAGACTTAGAAGAGTGAGCTTCATGGAGCAAACTACAACTCCTGTCACTGCAAGTAGTCTCAGGGCCACAACCGGTACTCATCATCTCCCTTCTCCACTACTGACATTCCACTCACCTTTGGCCATCACTTCTGGACGTCCTAGTAGTGGTGTGTCTCAAACCCTCATTCCTCTGGAAACTATGCCTTCTCAAGCCAGGGCTGAGGCACTATCCATTCACAGCTACAATTAGACAAGGAGTACCAAGAGATATCAAAGTGTACCATCTGAGTTTCACAGATGTCCTGCCTCCCCCGCTATGGAACCACAGTGCTACCTCCCCCTACAGATAAAGGTCAATTAACTCTGCCAATATGGTGACTCCAACTCCTGCTTTCTAGATGCAAGGTGTCCAAGGTCCTCATGTGTCGGTTGGAGCTTACAGTTTAGCGGAACTCTGACTTTGTCCCTCCCCAAAAGTACACCCCTTTGGGGACCAGAGGCTCCAATGCTACAGATTCCAAAGCTGTAGGGATAGGAAAAACAAAATTCTTCACTGAGTCATCGATGGTAAGTGGGGCCATTCCTGATTTCACCCCTTGGATCTAGGATCCTCCTGGGGACACACAGTGCCTTATGGAGGTCCCTGACTGGGTGCAGATACTGCCATCTGAAGGATAGCACCCCATCCTTACAGAGTATGACCTTTAAGTGGGCTCCTTAGCTGTACCTTTATTCGGGAAGGGCATTCCAATGCTCTACCAGAGTGGCAGCTTCTGGATAATGTAAATGTAATACAACCAGCCTATTTCATGGTCACGGGCCCGCCCTACCCATTTTCATTGTAAAGTGGGTTCCCCTTTGGATGATATTTTGTGGGGTTCCATGTGTCTCAAGCACTCTATAAGCCCCTAGATTGTGGTTATAGCTTAGGCTCTGTAAGTAGGAGACCCAAAGGCAAACTCATACCCTAAATAGATGTCTATTCCTGTGCAAATAAACCACTGGCTCTTCTGGGACTGAAGGGGCCCAATGTAGTCAATTTGTCACCAAGAGGCCAGTTGATCTCAAGGGATGGTGTCATGTCAGGGACTCACTCTTGGTCTCTGCTGCAGGCAGATTAGGTATTCAGAAGGGGCAATAGTTACATCTGCCTTGGCAAGTGGGAGTCCACGCTGTGGGCCAACACATTGCCTCCATCTCTGCCATTATGACCACTCTGCCCATGTACCCACTTTGCCTTTTGTGAAATGGCTAATGTCAACTAGCCAAGTCATTTTGTCTGCTTGGTTGTGCAGTATGTCTTCCATGGTGGGGGCTTTTTGGTGGATGTTAACAGGTGATACAAAAACATTTTAACATGTGATGTTTACTCCATGTATTCATTCCTGTGCCTTTACCCATTACCCCCTTTGTCACAGGCTCTGACACTTTCTTTCAGGCTCCTGACCAGCTGACCAGGCCACTCACCACTGCTCATGAATCCATACACATGCTCACCTCACTTCTCCTTTACACACCAAGTGGATGATCTGACGCACAACTCAAAGTTCTACCATTGGAAATTTTTCCCTTGCCACTGTCTTTCAAGGCCACCATTGTGTGTATCTATAATGTGGCCATCATCCCTTTTACTGAAATGATAGATCCCTGATTCTTGGTAGGGTTCATCTCCCACCTTCTTGAGCAAACATGTCTTACAGAGGTTTCTAATATACTAGCATACTCTAGGATACTATATAGTGTATTCCAGTATATTACCTCTCTTCCTACAAGATCAGAACGATGTCATCTGTAATGAGTCACTGATATTCTTCAGAATGCCCAGATAGTCCAGATCTCTTGAGGCTACGTGATGACAGAGGGCAGGAGAGTTGACGTTAGCTCTGGAACGGAAGTGTAGAGAAAGAATAGAATCAGTTCCAAAAGAAGGCAAACTATTTCTGGTTTTTTTTTTTCTAAATGGGTTAAAATAAACATATTCCCCAAATTAACGACCACATATCATGTACCTGCTCTAGTCACCTGCTTAGTCACCTGCCCTAGCAACACCACCGCGTCTAGCACTGCAGCTGCAATGGGGGCTACTGCTTGGTTGAGTCTGCAATAGTGTAAAGTCACTTCCCAGTTATCACCTGGTTTCTGTAGAAGCCAAGTCGGCTAGTTAAGAGGACAAATGATAGGAACAGCCACGCCTACATCCTTCAGACTTTTAAGAGCGGCACAAATCTCCACCATCAATACCCAGAATATGATATTGTCTTTGACTTATCATCTTGGTAGGAGAGAGTGAGGGCAGGTGTGTAGAAGGGCAGTCAGAGGCTTCCACCTGGCCTTCTCCACTATGATAGCTCTTACTCCACAGGTCAAGGACCCAATGTGAAGGTTACTCCAACTGCCAAGTATGTCCAGCTGAATCATAACTTTGGGGACTGGGAGAACAGCCACAGGTGTCCTTTACTAGTGAAGCCTTAAAGAACAGTGAGTGTTCGGGGCTCCTGGGAGGTTCAGTCGGTTAAGCATCCGACTTCGGCTCCAGTCACGATCTCATGACTTGTGAGTTTGTGAGTTTGAGCCCCACTTCCGGCTCTGTGCTGACAGCTCGGAGCCTGGAGCCTGCTTCGGATTCTGTGTCTCCCACTCTCTTTGCCCCTCCCCCACTCATGCTCTGTCTCAAAAATAAATAAACATTAAAAAAATTTAAAAATAAAAAGAGCAGTGAGTTTTCCTGCCTACATCCTTCTAATAAGACTTGGTACTCACCTAAGTGGGAAGACTTCCTTTGTGGGCAGTATAGGCAAGCAGATATACAGGCTTTATACTGGGCTCCTTGTAAAGAGGAAGGAGATGGGTGTTCCTCAGGGAGAGAAAGAAAAAAGCTCAAATTCCAAGAAAGGACATCAAGCTGAAGTAGAAGTGGGGAAAATTCAAGACCTCCTGATGGCTCTGAAGCAAGGAATCTATGCTTTGATGAGTCTACCTTTTGTTAGTTTACTCAGAGACATTTGATATATTTTTAGTGCCATAGCAAATAGCATCGTTTTTTAAATTTCATTTTCCACGTATTCCTGGCATTTAGAAATAAAGTTGATTTTTGCATATTGACTTTATTTTAGCAAACTTGCTAAACTTACTTGCAAATTCCAAACGTTTGTCCATTCTTTTGGATTTATACATATATTTCATCTGAGAGTACAGTTTTACTTATTCCTTTGTGATGCCTGTGTATTTTTCATCAATGCTCCAGTCTTCTCTTTATGGAATTCCTTTAATTATGTGTTCTCTTAAAGCCACTTTACATTATCCTTTGGATTTCATTGTTGATTTCTTTCACATCAATAACCACTCTATGTTTTGTTATATCATTTTATTGTATTTTACATTTTTTTCTATATTTTCCCCAAGTTTTTATTTTGAAAAATTTTCAACCTTCAAGTAAGCTTCATATAGTAATGCAAATTGTATATATCCTTCACCTGGATTCACCAATTGTAATATTTTGTTCCACTTAGTTTTCTGGCTATATACTATTACACACAAACTTTTTGGCTTTGGCTAAGCCATTTGAGCCATATGAGATTTAGTTGCTGATATCAAGTCAACTTACCTTAAATGTTTCACCTTGTTTCCCCCCCTAAGTAAGGGAATTCTCCTATAAATCAATTATCATATTAGAGATATTTAGCATTAATTTATAACATTATCTAATATTCAACTCCTATCCAAATTTCCTAAACTGTGTCAATACTGTCCTTTATAAGCCTTTTTTTAAAAAATTCAGAAACCTATCAAGGATCCTGCGAAGCATTTAGTTGTCACTTCTGTTTAGTCTTTTTTAATCTAGAATATTTCCCTATTTTTTTTCTCTCATCACATTGGCATTTTTGAAGATTCCAAGCCAGTTGGACGTGTTGTAGAATGTTTTCCAATTTGAACTTGTATAATTTTCCTCATGACTAAATTCACATTAAACATTTTGGCAGAAATATTACATGGGTGATACACTCAGATTTATTTTCAAATGTGAAACAAATCTGAAATTAACTCAACTTCATCATGATGCATTGTTTTATATATAGACTATATGTAGAATTCTATATACATGCATTATATATTTTATATTATATTTACATTCATACATAGAATTTCAGAGAGAGATATCTCAAATATATATGTGTGCAAAAGTCCTAAACTAAATTCTGGCAAACCAAATATTTATTTATTAAAATCCAATAATGCAATCTTGACTGGAATTTTTATCTTCTTCCTGTTCAATACAGAGACTTCAGAATATTTTTTTTTCATTTATCTCTCTGAATGTTACTGTTTTGTGTTATGTCTATAATTTTAGGCATATATATGTGTATATACATATGAATTATGTTTTATATATGTATTTTTAGTTGTTCTTCATTTCTTCCCCCTTCAATTATTTTCCTTTTTTCTTATAGAACAGTCTTTTAGTATTTCCTTCGGAGTGGATCTTTGGTGCAGCTCTTTTGTTTGATCAATGGATAAACTGTAGGCCATAAATGACTGAATGAAGTACCCCCCATCCTTAGAGGCAAAGCCGGGACTGGCAGCCACATAACTCTCACTCCTGGGCTAGTGCTTTTATCTTCACATCATTTTGTTTGTTTATTTTTAAACGTGTCTTTATTTATTTTGAGAGAGAGAGATAGAGAACAAGCGGGGGAGTGGCAGAGAGAGGGAGACAGAGAATCCCAAGCAGGTTCCATGCTGTTCAGCTCAGACCCCAATGTGGGGCTCAAACTCACAAACTGCGAGATCATGACCTGAGCCAAAATCTAC
This sequence comes from Neofelis nebulosa, assembly GCF_028018385.1. Classification (NCBI taxonomy): domain Eukaryota; kingdom Metazoa; phylum Chordata; class Mammalia; order Carnivora; family Felidae; genus Neofelis; species Neofelis nebulosa. The sequence goes on from NC_080784.1 coordinate 115,861,865, forward strand.
AGACACTCAACTGACTGAACCACCCAGGGGCCCCTCTTCCACATCATTTATTTTATTTTATTTTTTATTATTTTTTTTAATATATGAAATTTATTGTCAAATTGGTTTCCATACAACACCCAGTGCTCATCCCAACAGGTGCCCTCCTCAATACCCATCAGCCACCCTCCCCACCCTCCCACCCCCCATCAACCCTCAGTTTGTTCTCAGTTTTTAAGAGTCTCTTATGCTTTGGCTCTCTCCCACTCTAACCTCTTTTTTTTTTCCTTCCCCTCCCCCATGGGTTTCTGTTAAGTTTCTCAGGATCCACATAAGAGTGAAACCATATAGTATCTGTCTTTCTCTGTATGGCTTATTTCACTTAGCATCACACTCTCCAGTTCCATCCATGTTGCTACAAAGGGCCATATTTCATTCTTTCTCATTGCCACGTAGTACTCCATTGTGTATATAAACCACAATTTCTTTATCCATTCATCAGTTGATGGACATTTAGGCTCTTTCCATAATTTGGCTATTGCTGAGAGTGCTGCTATAAACATTGGGGTACAAGTGCCCCTATGCGTCAGTACTCCTATATCCCTTGGGTAAATTCCTAGCAGTGCTATTGCTGGGTCATAGGGTAGGTCTATTTTTAATTTTCTGAGGAACCTCCACACTGTTTTCCAGAGTGGCTGCACCAATTTGCATTCCCACCAACAGTGCAAGAGGGTTCCCATTTTTCCACATCCTCTCCAGCATCTATAGCCTCCTGATTTGTTCATTTTGGCCACTCTGACTGGCGTGAGGTGATATCTAAGTGTGGTTTTGATTTGTATTTCCCTGATGAGGAGCGACGTTGAGCATCTTTTCATGTGCCTGTTGGCCATCCGGATGTCTTCTTTAGAGAAGTGTCTATTCATGTTTTCTGCCCATTTCTTCACTGTGTTATTTGTTTTTTGGGTGTGGAATTTGGTGAGCTCTTTATAAGTTTTAGATACTAGCCCTTTATCCAATATGTCATTTGCAAATATCTTTTCCCATTCCGTTGGTTGCCTTTTAGTTTTGTTGATGGTTTCCTTTGCTGTGCAGAAGCTTTTTATCTTCATGAGGTCCCAATAGTTCATTTTTGCTTTTAATTCCCTTGCCTTTGGGGATGTGTCAAGTAAAAAATTGCTACGGCTGAGGTCAGAGAGGTCTTTTCCTGTTTTCTCCTCTAGGGTTTTGATGGTTTCCTGTCTCACATTCAGGTCCTCTATCCATTTTGAGTTTATTTTTGTGAATGGTGTGAGAAAGTGGTCTAGTTTCAACCTTCTGCATGTTGCTGTCCAGTTCTCCCAGCACCATTTGTTAAAGAGACTGTCTTTTTTCCATTGGATATTCTTTCCTGCTTTATCAAAGATTAGTTGGCCATACTTTTGTGGGTCTAGTTCTGGGGTTTCTATTCTACTCCATTGGTCTATGTGTCTGTTTTTGTGCCAATACCATGCTGTCTTGATGATGACAGCTTTGTAATAGAGGCTAAAGTCTGGGATTGTGATGCCTCCTGCTGTGGTCGTCTTCCTCAAAATTACTTTGGCTATTCGGGGCCTTTTGTGGTTCCATATGAATTTTAGGATTGCTTGTTCTAGCTTCGAGAAGAATGCTGGTGCAATTTTGATTGGGATTGCATTGAATGTGTAGATAGCTTTGGGTAGTATTGACATTTTAACAATATTTATTCTTCCAACCTATGAGCACAGAATGTTTTTCCATTTCTTTATATTTTCTTCAATTTCCTTCATAAGCTTTCTATAGTTTTCAGCACACAGATCTTGTACATCTTTGGTTAGATTTATTCCTAGGTATTTTATGTTTCTTGGTGCAATTGTGAATGGGATCAGTTTCTTTATTTGTCTTTCTGTTGCTTCATTATTAGTGTATAAGAATGCAACTGATTTCTGTACATTGATTTTGTATTCTGCAGCTTTGCTAAATTCATGTATCAGTTCTAGCAGACTTTTGTTGGAGTCTATCTGATTTTCCATGTATAATATCATGTGATCTGCAAAAAGTGAAAGCTTGACTTCATTGTTGCCAATTTTGATGCCTTTAATTTCCTTTTGTTGTCTGATTGCTGATGCTAGAACTTCCAACACTATGTTAAACAACAGCGGTGAGAGTGGACATCCCTGTTGTGTTCCTGATCTCAGGGGAAAAGCTCTCAGTTTTTCCCCATTGAGGATGATGTTAGCTGTGGGCTTTTCATAAATGGCTTTTATGATCTTTAAGTATGTTCCTTCTATCCCGACTTTCTCGAGGGTTTTTATTAAGAAACGTTGCTGAATTTTGTCAAATGCTTTTTCTGCATCAATTGACAGGATCATATGGTTCTTATCTTTTCTTTTATTAATGTGATGTATCACATTGATTGATTTGCAAATGTTGAACCAGCTGCATCCCAGGAATGAATCCCACTTGATCATAGTGAATAATTCTTTTTATATGCTGTTGAATTCAATTTGCTAGTATCTTATTGAGAATTTTTGCATCCATATTCATTAGGGATATTGGCCTGTAGTTCTCTTTTTTTACTGGGTCTCTGTCTGGTTTAGGAATCAAAGTAATGCTGGCTTCATAGAATGAGTCTGGAAGTTTTCCTTCCCTTTCTATTTTCTGGAATAGCTTGAGAAGGATAGGTATTATCTCTGCTTTAAATGTCTGGTAGAACTCCCCTGGGAAGCCATCTGGTCCTGGACTCTTATTTGTTGGGAGATTTTTGATAACTGATTTAATTTCTTCGCTGGTTATGGGTCTGTTCAAGCTTTCTATTTCCTCCTGATTGAGTTTTAGAAGAGTGTGGGTGTTTAGGAATTTGTCCATTTCTTCTAGGTTGTCCAGTTTGTTGGCATATAGTTTTTCATAGTATTCCCTGATAATTGCTTGTATTTCTGAGGGATTGGTTGTAATAATTCCATTTTCATTCATGATTTTATCTATTTGGGTCATCTCCCTTTTCTTTTTGAGAAACCTGGCTAGAGGTTTGTCAATTTTGTTTATTTTTTCAAAAAACCAGCTCTTGGTTTCATTGATCTGCTCTATAGTTTTTTTTAGATTCTATATTGTTTATTTCTGCTCTAATCTTTATTATTTCTCTTCTTCTTCTGGGTTTAGGGTGTCTTTGCTGTTCTGCTTCTATTTCCTTTAGGTGTTCTGTTAGATTTTGTATTTGGGATTTTTTTTGTTTCTTGAGATAGGCCTGGATTGCAATGTATTTTCCTCTCAGGACTGCCTTCGCTGCATCCCAAAGCGTTTGGATTGTTGTATTTCCATTTTCGTTTGTTTCCATATATTTTTTAATTTCTTCTCTAATTGCCTGGTTGACACACTCATTCTTTAGTAGGGTGTTCTTTAACCTCCATGCTTTTGGAGGTTTTCCAGACTTTTTCCTGTGGTTGATTTCAACTTTCATAGCACTGTTGTCTGAAAGTGTGCATGGTATGATCTCACTTCTTTTATACTTATGAAGGGCTGTTTTGTGACCCAGAATGTGATCTATCTTGGAGAATGTTCCATGTGCACTCGAGAAGAAAGTATATTCTGTTGCTTTGGGATGCAGAGTTCTAAATATATCTATCAAGTCCATCTGATCCAATGTATCATTCAGGGCTCTTGTTTCTTTATTGACCGTGTGTCTAGATGATCTATCCATTTCTGTAAGTGGGGTGTTAAAGTCCCCTGCAATTACCACATTCTTATCAATAAGGTTGCTTATGTTTGTAATTGTTTTATATATTTGGGGCTCCCGTATTCGGCGCATAGACATTTATAATTGTTAGCTCTTCCTGATGGATAGACCCTGTAATTATTATATAATGCCCTTCTTCATCTCTTGTTACAGCCTTTAATTTAAAGTCTAGTTTGTCTGATATAAGTATGGCTACTCCAGCTCTCTTTTGACTTCCAGTAGCATGATAAATAGTTCTCCATCCCCTCACTTTCAATCTGAAGGTGTCCTCAGGTCTAAAATGAGTCTCTTGTAGACAGCAAATAGATGGGTCTTGGTTTTTTATCCATTCTGATACCCTATGTCTTTTGGTTGGCGCATTTAGTCCATTTACATTCAGTGTTATTATAGAAAGATATGGGTTTAGAATCATTGTGATGTCTGTAGGTTTCATGCTTGTAGCGAGGTCTCTGGTACTTTGTCTCATAGGATCCCCCTTAGGATCTCTTGTAGGGCAGGTTTAGTGGTGATGAATTCCTTCCATTTTTGTTTGTTTGGGAAGACCTTTATCTCTCCTTCTATTCTAAATGACAGATTTGCTGGATAAAGGATTCTCGGCTACATATTTTTTTTTCTGTTCATCACATTGAAGATTTCCTGCCATTCCTTTCTGGCCTGCCAAGTTTCAGTAGAGAGATCCGTCACAAGTCTTATCAGTCTCCCTTTATATGTTAGAGCACGTTTATCCCTAGCTGCTTTCAGAATTTTCTCTTTATCCTTGTATTTTGCCAGTTTCATTATGATATGTCATGCAGAAGATCGATTCAAGTTACGTCTGAAGGGAGTTCTCTGTGCCTCTTGGATTTCAATGCCTTTTTCCTTCCCCAGATCAGGGAAGTTCTCAGCTATGACTTGTTCAAGTACACCTTCAGCACCTTTCCCTCTCTCTTCCTCCTCTGGAATACCAATTATGCGTAGATTATTTCTCTTTAGTGCATCACTTAGTTCTCTAATTTTCCCCTCCTACTCCTGGATTTTTTTATCTCTCTTTTTCTCAGCTTCCTCTTTTTCCATAATTTTATCTTCCAGTTCACCTATTCTCTCCTCTGCCTCTTCAATCTGAGCTGTGGTTGTCTCCATTTTATTTTGCAGCTCATTTATAGAATTTTTTAGCTCCTCCTGGCTGTTCCTTAGTCCCTTGATCTCTGTAGCAATAGATTCTCTGCTGTTCTCTATACTGTTTTCAAGCCCAGCGATTAATTTTATGACTATTATTCTAAATTCACTTTCTGTTATATTGTTTAAATCCTTTTTGATCAGTTCATTAGCAGTCGTTATTTCCCGGAGATTCTTTTGAGGGGAATTCTTCCGTTTTGTCATTTTGGATAGACCCTGGAGTGGTGCGGAACTGCAGGGCACTTCCCCTGTGCTATCTTGAATAACTTGCGTTGGTGGGTGGGGCCACAGTCAGACCTGATGTCTGCCCCCAGCCCACCGCTGGGGCCACAGTCAGACTGGTGTGTACCTTCTCTTCCCCTCTCCTAGGGGTGGGATTCACTGTGGGATGGCGTGGCCTGTCTGGGCTACCTGCACACTGCCAGGCTTGTGGTGCTGGGGATCTGGCGTATTAGCTGCGGTGGATTGGCAAGGTGCACAGGGGCAGGAGGGGCAGGCTCAGCTCGCTTTTCCTTCAGAGGTCCGCTTCAGGAGGGGCCCTGTGGCACCAGGAGTGAGTCAGACCTGCCGCCGGAGGGATGGATCCGCAGAAGCACAGCCTTGGGTTTTTGCACGGTGCAAGCAAGTTCCCTGACTGGTTCCCTTGGGAATTTTGGCTGGGGGATGGGCGAGGGAGATGGCACTGGCGAGCGCCTTTGTTCCCCGCCAAGCTGTCTTCCAGGGCTCAACAACTCTCCCTCCCGTTGTCCTCCAGCCCTCCCATTCTCCGAGCAGAGCTGTTAGCTTATAACCTTCCAGATGTTAAGTCCTGCTTGCTGTCAGAACACACTCCGTCTGGCCCCTCCACTTTTGCAAGCCAGACTCAGGGGCTCTGCTTTGCTGGCGGGCTGCCCCTCCACCCCGGCTCCCTCCCGCCAGTCCATGTAGCGTGCACCACCTCTCCGCCCTTCCTAGCCTCTTCCGTAGGCCTCTCATCTACACTTGGCTCCAGAGAATCTGTTCTGCTAGGCTTCTGGTGGTTTTCTGGGTTATTTAGGCAAGTGTGGGCAGAATCTAAGTGATCAGCAGGACGCAGTGAGCCCAGCGTCCTCCTACGCCGCCATCTCTCTTCCACATCATTTAAAAATCTTGGGGTCAGAGGCATACAAGAGTAATCAATTGACATAGATGGTTGAATCTACTAATGAAATGTTGTAAAACCAGTTAGTTTGATAAATTGGCTTTGAAGTAATAGAAGCAAAAGGAAAACACAGTTTATCAGTCAGTAACAGACACAAAAAATATTAATTAGGAAAACTCACTCAAGCGACACAGTAACAAAGATACAATAATTTTACTAGGTAATATTGACCTGAACATAACAAAACATTGGCCACCAAATGCTGATTTATGCATCCTTGCTATTTTTTATACCAATAACAATATCATCTGTGAACTGAAACACAGCTGCCCCAGGGAAAGTAGAAATCCAGGATGCATTTTTTCATTCCCTAGAGAGAAGAAAATTGCAGCAAAGGGGTGCCTGGGTGGCTCAGTCTGTTGAGCGTCCAACTCTTGGTTTCAGCTCAGGTCATGATCTCACAGTTTCATGAGTTCAAGTTCTGAGTCAGGCTCTGCACTGACAGTGTGGAACCAGTTTGGGATTTTCTCTCTCCCTCTCTCTGCCCTCCCCCGACCCCCTCTAAATAAATAAATAAATAAACTTTAAAAAAAGAAAATTGCAGCAGTAACACAGGATTTGAAGGGGAAATGAGACTATGGGAGCAGAAAACGCAGATTTAGAAAGCAAGAACGATTTGCAGGGAGCTGTGATCCCTTAACATTTGTTCCTTCAGAACACCCTGAGGATTCGCTGATTGTAACCATGCCCCCTCATGCCTCACACGTAGTTTCTGATCTCCTTGGTATACGAATTTTAAAAAGAAAAAGAGAGAAGATGGGGAGATAAAAAAATAATCACCCATTCCTTTCAAATATTCAATAATTTGGTTTTGTTTTTCATTAATAATATTGCTGTATGATATTCCTGAGATTACTAACCTATGGTGTCTATCTAGATTTTAAGTTTGTTTCTTTTCCTTTTTTTCTTCCAGAACTGCTTCTTTACTTAATCCTTCTTTTCTAAAGGGTTTCAATCAAACAGATTGATTTTATAGAAACACCAATTTCCTTGTGATGTTCTGATTCAATCACCCAGTCACTCCCACCATTGCCCAATGGGGTAATGAAAAAATGGCCATAGCAGCAGGGATAAGAGCTATGCATAGACTCAGCAACATGGACTTCTGCTCACCAAGGTCAGTCTGGCTACAGCCACACCCGATTGCCCAATCTGCCAACAGCAAAAGATAATGCTATACTTCCAGTATGGCACCATTCCCAGAGAATTGGCCAAATGCTGAGTGGCAGGTTGATTAAAGTTTACATCCTCAACCATGGGAGTGATAGTGCTTTATTTTCACTGGAGGAGATAGTTGACTCTGGATACGGATTTTCCTTTCCTGCCTCAATGCTTCCACCAAAACTATCATTCATGGATTTCCAGAATAAGTCCACTGTCATGGTACTACACACTGAATTACTTCTGACACAGGAGCTCATTTCACAGAAAATGAAATGTAGAGAAGGGTCCATGATCATAGAGTTCACTAGTTTTCCCATGTTTTCCATCATCCTGAAACAATTAGCTTACAAGAATGGTGGAACAGCCTTTTTATGACCCAGTGATGGTGGCAGCATCTTGCAAGGCTGGAGAAATGTCCTTCAGAATGCAGTAAATGGTCTAAATTAGTGGACAATATATGGTGTTCTTTCCCTAGAATTCATGGGATTGGGAATCACAGGGTGGACATGAAAGTGAATCCTCTCCCTATGAACTGCAATGATCCACTAGAAGAGTTTTTGCTTCCTAGCCCCACAAGTTTAGGCTTCGCTGGTTGGGAGGTCTTGGTTCCAAAGGGAATAACACTTCCACTAGTGGACACAACAATGATTTTTTCCTAAAACTTGAGACTGCCAGCCGGCCACTTGGGTTTGTCATGCCACTGAATCAACAGGCGAAGAGAGTGGTTACTTTAATTCATTGGGATGACTGATACTGATGATTAAGGGAAAATAATGCTGCTAGTACACAAAAGGGATAAGGCAGAGTATTTCTGGAATGCAAAGATAAACATCATCCAAAGATTTTTAAAAGTGTGTGTCAGGGGTGGATTTTCTATCCTTTTTTGGGGAAAGGGATGTGTGTTTGAGGTTGTATATGGCATAGCTGTGTCATGGTCAGTGGAAACATGAAGCTGCTACTGTCTTTATTTGAAAATTAAATACAGTTTAAGGAGATGTGCATAGGTTCCAAGTTGAGGACAGAGAGACTGGGGTGGTTTTGTTTTAGATTTGGGTAGGGCGCAAAACAGACTCAGCTTTGAGACTGAGGGAGGCAGCGAAGCATCAGTCACTTTGTAGCTGACACCCATTGTCACTGCTATGCTGACTCACCTCCTTGGTGTGAGGCAGCAACTGGGCTGCAACTGCCCCACTTCCCCTGGGTCCCCCTTAGCTCCTCCAACTCCTGGGCCTGAGCTACGTGTTGAGTTCATGATGAAGGACCCAGCTAATGCATGACACTCATACCGTTAAAGTCAGAGGCAACCAAAACCAACATGGGTTTCAGCCTGTCCTCATGGGCTTATTCTTTGGATTCCGGATCTTGTTCTTCACACATTACATCTGCCTTCTCTTTCCAAATAAATGCTTGTCCTGCCTTGCAGAGATTGCACCACAATTGCATAAGGTCAAATCCCTGTAACAAATCCTTATAAATGTAATATAAGCATAAACATATGTGCATGTATATGAAAAGCAGACTTACTGGGATATATATATATATATATATGTATATATATGTATATATATATTATGTATATATTATATTATATATATATATATCACATATGTCATATCTATATATAAAATAGATATACATATATATCCTGGTGGTTTTATTATTAGACCATGACTGATAGATGATACAAAGTAGATCCTCTTATCATAATGGAATTAATCTAAAAATCCATAACAGAACGATTACAGGAAAATCACCAAAACACTAGGAAATTAAACGGCACACTTTTAGATCATAGCAAAAAGAAGAAGTCTCAAAGGACATTAGAAAAGGTAAATGTTGAACATCAAAGATACCACATTTTTCATACTACTCTATAGCACCTAGAATGTATTAATACATTCTCAATTAACTGAAGGATATCTTAGGTGGGGTTCCCCAGAAGCAGAGCCTGAGACAGGAATTCTTTTGCAAATGATTTATTGGAGGAGCATTCAGGAGGAAGGGATTAAGGAAGCAAGGGGAGAGGAGAAATCAGGGAAAGAGGCAGCAGAGCTATCCTTACCAGGACCCCACTGGTGTCTTTGGAGCATGTATGGCACCAGTTAACCCTGCTTCAGACAAGGGGCCCTGGCCTTTACAGGATCATGCAGTCATTAGCTACAAGCCAAGGAGGGGGCTGTTTCCAGACATCTCTGGGATAGCCAATTCCCTTGGGCAGAGGTCAGTCTTCCGGAGAAAGGGGAGCGCTGAGTCGTTAGCAGTCAACACTTAAGAGTAGTTGGAGGCTTGGGGGGCCTGGGTGGCTCAGTCGGTTGAGTGTCCGACTTCAGCTCAGGTCATGATCTCACGGTTCGTGGGTTCGAGCCCCGCATCGGGCTCTGTGCTGATAGCTCAGAGCCTGGAGCCTGCTTCGGATTCTGTCTCTCCTTCTCTCTCTGCCCCTCCCCTGATAGTGCTCTGCCTCTCTCTCTCAAAAATAAATAAACATTGAAAAAAAATTAAAAAAAAAAAATAAAGAGTAGTTGGGGGCTGGTTGTCCTAGCCTAATAAAAGGGGTCAGTCTGGACAGGGCATCAGCATCACCCATTAAAAACCCATTAAAAAGGGTTTCCAGGGGCGCCTGGGTGGCGCAGTCGGTTAAGCGTCCGACTTCAGCCAGGTCACGATCTCGCGGTCCGTGAGTTCGAGCCCCGCGTCAGGCTCTGGGCTGATGGCTCGGAGCCTGGAGCCTGTTTCCGATTCTGTGTCTCCCTCTCTCTCTGCCCCTCCCCCGTTCATGCTCTGTCTCTCTCTGTCCCAAAAATAAATTAAAAAAAAAAAAAAAAAAAAAAAGGGTTTCCAAAGAGATTTATTTGTTGTGAGACCTCTAATCCATTTTCTTTTATTTTGAGACAGAGAGGCATGATCCTTCACTAAGGTGTCTGAGCATATAAATAGCATTTTAAAACATGGCTTCCTTCTACTAGCACAAAAAACAATTAGAAAAAATTCTAACAAGAGAGCTGCTGTGCAATGGGAACCACAAGAAACCTGTCTTTACACTAGACACACACCTAAGGAAACAGTGAGATATGTGCAGTGTCACCCCAACCAGGCAGGAGCCAGAACTTGTCTTCCAGCTCTGCCACTTAATCACCCTGTGACTTTAGTGAATCATTTGTTTTTTCAGAATCTGTGTCTTCAGCTGTGAGATCAGAATAATCTCACCGATGCTCCCTACTTCCCAGGAAGTTGTGAGAGGGAACTGAAAGATACATACGGAGGGTGCTCGGAAGCCCGACATTTTGCTAACTGTAAGCTCTGAGTACCAAGTTTGAAAACACCCACACAGATGACTGGGTTGCTGAACAACTGTTGATCCTTCCCCAAAGGCTGAGGTTGAAGAAACCACAGAGAGGAAACTGAGAACTTCTCTGGGTGGGGGTGGTTTGAACTTGGGAGTCTGAAGGTGGGGCAGGGTGGTCGGGGAAGGAGGCCCACCAGCTCAGCTTGGTGGAGAAAAGGGAAAACAGGAGGGGAAACGGGCTCTGCACTGGCTCCACCCTCGCCATCACCTTGGGCCACACAGTGAGTGCCTTCAGACCTCAGCTCCAGAGGTCCCCAGCACTAGTGTCCCGGTTTGAAAGGTCAGTACTTGGAAACTGAGAACTATAGGTGGAACTAACTGACCTCAGGTGGTTGTTTTCCCACCTCTCTTCCCCTTCAAACCCCTGCTGCACTCTACCTCGGGCTCTCCCACCCCCATCCAGCCCCGCTACCTGCGCTTGAGGGTTCTGAACTTGTTCCAATTGCGCTGCCCCACTGCTCTGGGTATTCTTGTATACATCTCCGTTTGCACATCGCCGTAGTTTCTGCTGAGTGTGTGCTTAGGCGTGGAATTGCTGAGTGCTTAGGGTATCTGAATGCTCAACTTAGGTAGATAATGCCAAACTATTACCACCAAAGTCGTTACCCCAGTTTGTACTCCTACCAGCAACTTGCAAGAGATCCCGAAGATCCGCCTCTTCTTCAGTATTTCATATTGTCAGTAGTGCTGTTCGTAACAGGAAAAACCTGGAAACACACAGATGCTCCCAGCAGTTGAGTAGATTAATAAGCTATGACCTATTTTCAGAGCAGAATATCATACAGCACTCAAAAATGATGAACCACAATGTACACACAACGCATTTTTTAACGATGCGTTTAAATATCAAAAAGAAGTACACCATAAGCAAAGCAGTTAGTGCTGAACACGGGATGAGGGGGAAGGATGACGAAGGATAGTTTGATAGGAGGTATTGTGTGGTTAATTGTAAGTTACTCTCAAGGCCCTAGCTCTCAATTTAGTGGTATGTTCTCAGGTATGTATTGCATTATTTAAAGTAGCTGACTGAATGACTAAAGACCATGCATGAACCAATGATGAGGCTATGTCACAAACCAAATATTGTGTTCATTCAATTCTATACACTTATACATGTAAGTTTTTTAAATGGAAAAAAGGACAGATGGATAGAAGGAAGAAACCACCAAACGTTGAGAACTAAACAGAAATCACTCAACACTGTGGCTTACCTGTTGGTTGGGTGTTTGTGCACATCTATTCCTTTGTGTCCCTCAGGACTTTGCCCCCTTGTGCCGGTTCCAAAAGGTGGGCGTGCACATCCATAAAAAATCTTCAGAATACACTAACTCCTCAATTTTACAACCCATTCCTGGGCCCACACAATCTCTAAAATAAAAAAAGTGGCAGGGAGAGTTTGCTCTTGTTTCGTATCCAGTAGAAACAGAGGGGGGAGAAATGAATCCTTTCCTCATAGCAGTGAAAATGGGTGTTCTCAAGTCTTGGTGGTATAGTGATCACCGGGTGGCTTTTTAACATGCACCTTCCTTAGACATTTATTTTCAGGTACCAGTATTTTTAACCATCATTCCAGATCATTCCGATTCAGGTAGTCTGAGGACCATGTTGTGGGAAATACTGGGTTAAAGAATGGAAACAAGAGGAGTGTTTGTATAGCTAAGGAAGTTGCCATTAAGGGGTCAGTAAATGGGACAATTAAGAGCCAATTTTATTGTGAACATATAAAACCTTGTAAATTATGAGTGAATTAGGGAAATGACTCTCTTCCTTTTCATGTGTTTAATATGTATTATTTCTGAGAATTTGTATTGGTCCTTGGGAGATGTGTGTGTATGTTTATTTTCTAACAGGTACCTCATGGACACTTAAAAGTATACTAGCACGTCTGCAAATCTTATCCTGACAAGGAGACCTTAAAAAGGATTAGACTTGAACACGTCTTCTGGAATGACATGCCAAGAGCACTGCACACCATCTGAAGCCAAGTCAACTAGACATGGCTGAACGTAATTTTTTCCCCTTTGTACCAAATATAATGGTGCAGAGTGACCCTTAATGTGGAAGGGAAAACTGGCACTTTGATTTCCAATAACATTAAAATATTCCCAAATTTATCTTTTTTTAATTAAATAAACCCAGTCATTCCAGGATTTTCTCATAGAAACCTATTTCCCAAGCATTGATTTTTTTTAAAATTCAAGGTTAATTATGTATGAAACATAGTTTATACATGGTAAATTTCATCCATTGTAAGCATATGGATTAACAGTGTCTTTCATATTTGACAAACATATATGAAGAGTACAGAAGTAGCCAGAACCCCTTCTTTCTGGTCTATGGCCAGTGTATGTTTGATTCCAGGAGCCATGGTTGTCAGGATAAACTGTATGTTTTATGTAAAGTCTCAGAGAGGTAAGAATATTTGAGTTCTCTACAGATCTAAGTGGTGCTTCTGGAGTTTATATTCTGTACTATTCGGCTCTGGCTGCCATAACAAAATACAATAGACTAGGTGGCTTAAACAACACCAATTTATTTTCTCACAGTTCTGGAAGCTGGAAGTCCAAGATCAGGCTAGAAGAAGCATGGCTGGTTTCTAGTGAGTCCCTCTCCCTGTCTTACATGTAGCTGCTTTCTCACCGTGGCTTCACATGCTGTGGAGAGAGAGACAGCAAGCTCTCTGGTATCTCTTCTAATGAGGGCACTAATCCCATCATGAAGCCCCCACCATCGTGACTTCACCTAAACTTAATTATCTCTCAAAAGCTCCATTTTCACATACCATTACACTGGGGGTTGGGGTTTCCACATACAAATTTATTGATGACGGAGTCTATAGTATACCCACAGAATGTATTTCTGGCTCAAATCTTCAGACCTATACTGGGTTTGGGAGGCTAGGGGCAAAGAATCTCCTACTTCTACAGAAGCACTCAGAGAAACTCTTTGCCTATAATCAAGTCTTAATGGGGAAATGTGAGGATCAACTCTTTCTGTGGGCAACACAAGAGCTGGGTGTTTTTTTTTACCCCCTTCTAGGTCAAAGGGTGTCAGGTTGAGACTTCACGTCACTCTTCAGTGTCATGACTGGGGTCAAGAGGCAAAGTTCTATCCTTCAGAAAGTCAGGGCCTTACCTGCCGTTGAGTCCACAGTCAGATGCATGACAACCTGAGGTTATTTTGATCATCTTTATTATAACCATTGAGGTCCTGATGCACCTGCTTTAAAAGGAGCAAGATGATGAATTTTTTCTGATATTCCAAGTTATAAAAATAAAGCTCAGAAAGTCAAGATGGCTCTGATGTATTAAAAAATAGGGGCACCTGCGTGGCTCAGTCAGTAAAGCATTTGGACTCTTAATTTCAGCTCAGGTCATGATCTCACCATTGTGAGATCGAGACCCGACTCAGGCTCTGAGCTGGGCTTGGTACAGCCAGCTTACGATTCTCTCTTAATCTGGGGCGCCCGGTGGCTCCATCAGTTAAGCGTCTGACCTCGACTCAGGTCATGATTTCATGGTTCATGAGTTCAAGCCCCACGTCAGGCTCTGTGCTGACAGCTTAGAGCCTGGAGCCTGCTTCAGATTCTGCCTCCCTCTCTCTCTCTGCCCCTCCCCACTCATGCTCTATCTCTCTCTCTCTGTCCTTCAAAAATACGTAAACATTAAAAAAAAATATTTTCTCTCAATCTCCCTCTGCCCCTCGCCAACTTCCACCTGCTTAAGTTTCTCTCTCCCTCTCTTTCTGCCCCTTCCCCACTTGCACGCGAGTGTGAGCTCTCTGTAAAAAAAAAAAAAAAAAAAAAAAGAATAAAGCCTCTATAGTTGGTACTTTACATGTAGTTGGCCTTCCCAGGAAAATGTGAAAAGTTGTCACTGTTACCATGAACTGCTTTGGGATCCTCAAACAAAATTAACAATTTAAGTATTCAATAGAAAAAATATCCAGTGAATAGACAAAATTCTAACTGAACCCTCAAACTGAGTCACTTTATCTCTACCAAATAATTATCATTATTATGATCATTATTATTAAACAGGAAATCTGTAGCTTTGAAAAGAAAACCTAAGAATTTCTCTCAAATCTTCTAATGTGATGGGATCCAAACATAAAGAATAATTTGAATAAAAAAGTTTGCCCCCAAAAATGCATGAAATCCTTTCATTGTGATTGTTTCCATGTGCCTTTCTGAGAGCTTCACAGGTCAAATCCAAGAATGATAGAAAACAGTCTTTTTTTTTTTTTTAATGGCATGTTTGCATTAGATAGTCCTCCATTAGTTTTATATCTGATCTGGCTTGATTCTGGGTGTTATAACTGGGGAGTGCAGGCTGACGCGGCCCCCCCGAAAGGGAGCTGCTGCCAGTCAGGGGGAAGAGAAGCAGAACATTCTCTAACTTACCAGATGCTTAGGATAGGCAGTGAAACCTCCAAATGAAAGGGCAGCAAAATTTTCTTATCTCCACCCCATAATGAAGTCATAAAAGTCTTGACTTTCCCTGATGTGTAGCCATGTGGTTTTAAACAGTGCATGAGTTTGGGTTTTCCTACAAGCAGACCTTGAGACAAAAACCTGGGGATGGATAGTTTGCTTTGGAGATAATCCCAAGAAGCAGAAGTGGGGAAGTGGGGAATCTGAGCCTGGGAAGTGAGAAAAAAAAACAATAAGGAAGGAAACACCGCCCTCATGTGGGGTTTGTTTCCTTTCAAAGTACTTTGAAATGATTAGTTAAAGGCTAAATATGAACTCGAAAACACTCCATGATTTATAATTTTTGTCTATCTTTCCTTCTAAAAATATTTCCATGCTGGACCTGTTGTTCCTATATCCATTAAGAACATCCATTGGACTGGTCTCCCACCCCAGCCTTTCCTGGAGTGTTTTATCTGGCTTGAAAGCTTATGACTGAGATGTAAGTCCGTGTGGTAAATACCAACCCAGAGGAGCCGTTTTAAAGTCCATCTGCACTATGCTAGAGGAGGAAAGGAGAGTCGGCCGGGCTCCCTGAAGGCCTGGAGGCACGCTGAGGTGACACAGGCATACTCATCGATGCCTTTGGCAAATATTTCTTGGATTCTTCCCACGTTTCTGCTTAGGATCAGCCCCTGCCAGGAGAAGCAGATGTAAACAGCACAATGACAACACAGGGTGGTATGTGCTGTGTCATCAAGATGCACAGAGAGTGTGCTGGGATCACTCACAAGGGAGCAGTCGACTTTGTCCAGGGCAGTGCAGAAGTCCCCATAGTCCAGGAGATACGGAAAGAAGGGCATTTCCCAGACAGAGAGGGTAGACACCCCTTCCAGACAAAGCCGGCATTTGCAAAAGCCCAGGGTCTAGAGTGAGAACCAGCGAAAGAGAAAGGGAAGAAGGAAGACCAGAGGACAAAGAGAAGGGAACTGCTATGGAAGGAGACGAAGGAATTATAAAGGGATGTGGACATTATCTCCTAACCTGTGAGGAGGCCTTTGAAGAGATTTAAACAAACAGATTTGCACTCTATAAAGATCTCTAAGGTAGCTGCAGGGTTGAGAGCGAGGAGGTGCGTCCGGTGGTAGGGGAAGAGGGATTGGATGGTCGGTTTCCTTCACTGCTATAACAAACTAGCACAAATGTAGTGGCTTAAAACACAAATTTATTCTGTTAGAGTCCTGGAGGTCAGAAGCCCACAGTGAATCCTACGAGGAGCCTTCTGCGGGCTCCAGGGTAGAGTCTGTTTCCTTGTCTCCTCCTCTCTCAGAGACCACCTGCTTGGCTTGGCTCCTGGTCCAACTTCTTCCACCTTCAGAGTGCTTCACTCCAACCTCCAGATCTCATCCGACCTCGTCCTTCTTTGACCTGCTGGCTGCCCTCTTACTAGGACTCTTGCGATTACATAAGATTCAGTTGGATAATCTAGGAAATCTCCCCATCGCAAAATCCTTAATTTAGACACATCTGCAAAGTCCCTTTGGATATAAGGCAATATTCACAGTTTCAGGCATTGGGACAGAATATCCCTGGGGGACCATTATTCAATCCACCACAATGATAGTTTCCAAATGAGAGACAAGTCAAATGAACCCCTAAAATACATGGGAATATCTTAAAGTAAGGGAGCTCCAGGGACGAAGAAATTTTTTTAACGTTTATTTTATTTTTGAGAGAGAAGGAAGAGAGTGCGAGTGGGGGAGGAGCAGAGAGAGGGATACAGAGGATCCAAAGCAGGCTGTGTCTGTGCTGACAGCAACAAGCCCAAGGCGGGGCTTGAACTCACGAACTGTGGGATCATGACTTGAGCAGAAGTCAAATGCTCAACCAACTGAGCCACCCAGGAACCCCGGGAGGAAGAATATTATGTTTGATTTTTCTTTTTACCAATGCAGAATGAGGGACTTATTACAACCAAAAAACAAACGTGCTCAAATGAAAGGGATTAGTATCTTAGATGTTCTAGCTTTTTTTTCTCTTCTTATCCAATGCTTTCTTTGTATGTGTGTGTTCATTATGTAAGCGCTGGGATTCCAGGACGGCACTGCCTACAAATCATGCAAAATGTAACAACGTTCTCCCCCATGAGATTTTGTTAATAGCATTCAAGGTGAGTAATGTAGGGGAAACACAGTGACATGTAGGTGCTCAACTATTTCCCTTTGAGATCCTTGAGAGCACTAGCTCTGATTCACATTTTTATCTCCCACAGAGTGGAGCACAAATTCAACACTAAACATTTGTTCAGCAACCCAGCGTGCCTTCCTTCTTCCTTCATTTTAACAGTGCTAGATTTTCGCACGGATACCCAACACACACACACACACACACACACACTGGTGTAGTCAGTTTTCTGTTCCCTGGCCCACAGTCCATGGACCATTGGCCTAAGCTGTTCCCAGTACAGTGAATGCTGCATTAGAAGAGTTGTCCTGGTATGAAGACATGAATCTGGAACTTCTATGGACATTTAACCAGCATGAGGAGAAATGTAATATCTCGATGGAGAGAAGCACATTGCTGAATCACCAAAAAAAAAAAAAAAAAAAAAAAAAAAAATCAACCCTAAAACTTGCTCTTCCTCTGGATATTCCAGTTACATGAGCCAATAAATCCTTTTTGTTCACCAAGCTAGTTTGAATTGGGTTTTCTATTTTGCAAGCTGACATTTTCTAACAGGTACATATATATTCCTTGCTGAACGTGAACGAATAAATGAATAGCAAGAAAAACCACTTAATTACAACATTTCTTCTTAATGCTACTTAGAACATTTGAGTGTTGATATCATCAAAATGCCTGCTTTTTTTTCCTGGGCTTTTCATAACTAGGAAAATATGGTTACATAATTTTAGAATGACATGGGTCGAATAGAGATCTATAGATGTGGTTTTCTAAATGGAGAGCTTGAAGGGCAGCAATCCCAACTAGATTGCTGAGAATTAGGGTCCTGGTCTTGGAGGAGA
Organism: Neofelis nebulosa; assembly: GCF_028018385.1. Classification (NCBI taxonomy): domain Eukaryota; kingdom Metazoa; phylum Chordata; class Mammalia; order Carnivora; family Felidae; genus Neofelis; species Neofelis nebulosa. The sequence goes on from NC_080784.1 coordinate 115,879,853, forward strand.
TTTTGCAAGCTAAGCACCTCGGTTTCCCCTAGCTTAACTGAGTTTGGAGGTTGCCTTTGAGGGACTGACGGAGATGATGAGGGTGTCAAGGCCACTCTCTGATGCCTCTAGTGGCTCAAAGATTGCTCCTTACTCCCTTTCAAACATCATTTAGTGTAATGTAATATTAAATACGGAAAGGGTAAAATCAGTTGCAGAACTGAAAAAGAATCCAGTCCCCAGGTCACTTATAATTATGTTGAAATGGCAACTAAGGGAAAGTACCTTAAAGGAGGGAGAAGGAACAGGGTGGGATTCCACCCTCTGTCCCCCAGTCCTTCTCCCATCACCAATTCAATTTACTTCCCTCTGTTTCTGTGAACATCCATGTGGATAGAGAACTGAGCATTTTTGAGTCCTGTAAAATAACACAACTGGGGGGAGCCTGGGTGGCTCAGTCGGTTAAGCATCTGACTCTTGACTTAGCTCAAGTCATGATCTCACAGTTTGTAGGATCGAGTTCCGAGTCAGGCTCGGCGCGGACAGCATGAAGCCTGCTTGGGATTCTCAGTCTCTCTTTCTGCCCCTCCCACATTCATACTCGCACTCACAGGAGCCTGTCTCTCTCTCTCTCTCTCTCTCTCTCTCTCAATAAATAAACTAAAAAGAAAAAAAATAGAATTGGCCTAAACCACCTACTTGGTGACCTAAGAAAGTCCTCCAAATTTCAACTTTTTTCTCCAGATTCTTATCTATTCTGCTACTCTGCCTGATTTGTCAGTTGGTCTTACTCTAGCGACTCTCAGAAGAAAGTGCGAAATATAGTCCACCCCACCCTGGGCTGATTCATGGCTCTTTGTATTTGTGCATATGTCATGAGATCAGCCTGTCAAAGTAACTGCTGGAATTTTGACTGGGATTGCTGAATCTATATATCACTTTGGGGAGAATTGACATACATCTAGTATGCCTCCATTTATACAAATTGAAAGCTCAGAAAAACTAATTGATAGCATTTAGATATTGACAAATATCTAATTCTGCCTCTTGCTAGTTGTTGCACTGGTCTTGGATACATTAGTGAGTCTCTCTCTCTCTCTCTCTCCCTCCCTGGCCCGATCCGTTTTCCCATTTGTAAAACGGAGCTCATACCTGTATTACAACATAGCAAACAGTGCACAGTCCAGCGCTCAGCACATGCCAGAGAATCAAAAAACGCTGGTTTCCTTCCCCTTCCCCAACCAGCTTTAGTACGATCAGCCAGAGAGGAGAGGACAACCTCTATGAGGGTTACGTATGCCAGAGTCCCCGGTCCGTAGCCTTGGACTTACACTCTGTCCTGTACAAAAGGAATGTTGACTGGACAGTGAGGTTATCTCCTGCTCTTTCTGGAAATCGTGACCTCTGTTAGTTTCATCACCGAGGTGTAGGGCAAAGTGATACTCGTTCGATAGTGCTTATCTCTAAACCAGCTTTCTGCCAGAATCACCAACTGCCAATGGGCTTTCTCCCCGCCCCTTTCTCTCTGTCCTTGGCTCTAGAGAAAGTCACCAGGTAGCCTTTGACCCCTAATGGTAGGCACTGCCAGATTCTATCAAACGCTGGTAGAGTTTTTTAAAAAATTCATTCTGAATTCACAGCACTTTAAAATAATGCCACAGAGCACCTGTATGTCCTTCTCAGCTTTTAGGACTTAGTTATCAGCGTTAGCCCCTTAATAATAAAAATTAAAACAATAATATTTAAGATATTTTGACTGATTGCTATATATGCCAAGCATTTTGCTTAGCACTTCATGTGTTATTTTATTCACTCCTCACATGATAATAAGTATTATTTTTATCCCCCATTTCATAGATCAGTAAACCAGATCTTACCCAATGTCCCGTAGCTAGTTAATTGTGGAGACCCTTGTTGTATATCTAAATTTGTGTACTGACAAGTTTCAGACTGAAATAGTGGATGTGCATACACACTCATGCATACAAACTGGCTCACATGCCATAGCTTCTCTTTCTGCATTGAATGACGGTCACAAACGTGGTATGTTCTCCAACCTGTGTAATTTTTTTTTTTTTGACTGATGCCCACATATATCAGAGCACTAACAAATCACCATGTGGAGTTCCCTGCTCAGACTGGCTCAATGAGTATTAATTTCTCGTGGAAAGATGAGATGATAGAGGAAGACGAGCACACATCTTACAGCCCCAGTTATCACAAGTGCATTTTATAGCCAAATCGTTCCACATCTGAAGGAAAGAAAATTACCACCTGTGCACAAAAGTCGTTGCTGGTTGAGAGCTAGAGAAAGCAATTGTCTGTGGTCACAAGAAATACCTGACTGAAAGCCAATCAGGCCCTCTGCTGCAAAATTTGCAACTGGAACAAAGAGCAGTTCGAGTTCCTCTGTTTAGCCAGAAATTTAACACATAAACTTGGGGGCTGTGAGGGAGCAATGCGCCCCGCCCAATGCCCAGAAAGGCAGAGAAAGCTGTTCACCAGAGAAAGAGCAGTGAAACAGTGTGCAAAGAGAAGTAGAAAAACGAGGTTATGAGAAATAACTCTGACGGCTTGGTGGCTCCCCCATCCAGCCCCTCCTGGAACTCACTGCATTCCTGTCCTGGGTTCCTCAAAAGTCCCGTTATGCTTTTCATTCATATCCATAGGTAGTTGGTTGGCTTTTGTCTTAAAGAAGTTTAAGCGTGGAAGAGGGGTTTAACAAGGAAACCACCCCCTTCTCCTACAGTAAAGCTTGGAGAGTTTTCATTTGTCAATCCTTCCAGCAGAGCCTCTGAGCTTCCCTCAGTGACTATCCCTGTCACGGTTCCTCTTGCTCTACTCAGAGCTTCTTTCTAGTTCCACCTGTGCTCTTCATAGCATTTCTCACCAGCTCTGTCCTGTGGCCCTAATCCCAGACTTACCATATGGTTCCCATCATCACAATAACAGGACAGGCACAAGAACCTGCCCCTTAAAAACCAAAAAGCACACTCCTCCAGATCACAAGTGGCATGACATAGCCACAGGCTCTTTTCCAAAAATGAACTTGAGGGCTCGAGTGTGTTATGAGACATGCACCAAGGGCATTGGACAGAATGAAGGAAATGTAGACCAGATGCACTCTGGAGTCACCTGGGCAATTCTTAAAATCATGACGCCACGGTCCCACCCCCAGGGACTCTGATGGAATCGGTGTGGGGCCCTGGCATCAGGATTTTCAAAACTTCCCGGCCTCTCACGTGATTCTAATGAGCAGCCACAGCGGAGGACCCCTGATGTACAGGAGAAACATGGGTTTTAGGAAAAGGTAAGGGTGATGAGAATTATGCTGTCTAAAGGTTTCATCCTCCAGAGCATCTAGTGTTAAGTAATGCCCATCTATGAAGCACCTGCTGTGTGCCAGAAACTGTGCTTTACAATTATTATTATGTCCATGCGTCACAGCGTCCCTGGAGTTTCTCTAGCTGAGGGAGCCAAAGCTGAAAAGGTAAAGTAATTCCACTAAGGACGGACTCCTAGGTCACAGAATTTGTATCTTCCCTGATAACACCAGTCGTTCTGACCTTAGTGGCATCCAAGTCACTAGGGACACTTGCTAACAACACATTCCTGCCCCTATCCAACAGGGATTAAATTCAACAGGTTTGGACTGGTTCAAGTCTTTCCCCCAAAAGCACGCCAGCTCAGTCTGATGCACACAGTTCACAGACAGCTTTTGACAAAGAGTTTCCCAATTACACCATTTCCTCTAGCATGGACCCCCCCCCCCCGCACTACTGGGACTCCCAATATAGTAGTTGCTAAAGAAAAATTACCAGAGGGAAAGAGGAAGAGAGGGAGAAAGGAAGGATAAACTTGGCACTAGAGTAATAATTGAGTGCTAATAACTGAGTAATAATTATTCATTAACTGAGTATCAATTGAGATGACGGTGAGAAAATAGTTAGAAATATTAAGGGATACACTTCACGTATTTGTGGGCTTATCGGCTTTCTTCCTTTTTGATGTCAAAGAGCTAAAATGAGAAACCCTGAAAGTTGGGGGTATAGTGGCAGAGAAGGGGAAAAGCCAGCCTGGGAAGCAGGCGGGGTGAATATATTCTCCTGCAGAACCACCAAGGTGGTCCACATAGCAGCAGCAGAGGCATCCAGGCCCGGAGACAGTGCTCAGGAGCACAGAGGTGCTTTCTTGCCCACACACCTTCTCTATTTAACTTGACTTTGACAGCCATGGGTAAAAACATCCATTAACACACATGAAACTGCAGAGGGTCAAGCCGACGATTTCAGGTCTGCTTGATAAAACAGTACCGTCCAGCAAGAAGGATTCCAGACTTAAACCAAAAGTCATAGGCCAAGTGCAAGAACAAAATAGGTTTGGGGATTAAATGACCCTTCCTGCACAAGCGGAAGAAAATCACTCCGTGTTACATATGTACCATTGCCCCTCAAATCTCTGTATTGAAAAAGCAATCGTTACCAAGCCCCAGTGGCACATAATATTTTATCTAACCACATTTGTGGCCAGTGAAGGAATCTGGACAGTCCCTCGGAGCCTGTTCACTGCCAAGGGCAGGACTATATTGTAATACTGACAAGGGGCCAAGCCACAACTCTTCCTCCTCCTTCCTTCTCCTCAGCCCTCCACCTCACCATAAATTGCCTGTCAGCCCCAGTGAAAACAGCTGAACAGGGACCCAGAGATAAAATTTCAGTGAACATTTCCTCTCTCAACCAAACATGTTTGGACACAACTGGCCGATCATGGACTTGCGACGTGTGTTTGTTGAATGAATGAATGAGTGAGTGAAAGGATTCATTAACCTACAAATCAGTGTAAACGATGTTACTAGAACAGGAAAGAGACAAATCCTTGGCACCGACGCAGAAATTCTATAGTAGTTGCTCAATAAATGAGTGTCAAATGACAGTGAAGAAAGTACTCTTGGAGACACTGACCAGGTGAAGCATATTTATTTGGAACCCCAGGGACAGGTTTCAAAAATTTGCCTAATACTAAGAAGCGTCTGGTGTTTTTATTAAAAATACAAATTCCCCAGGCTCCTGCCGTGGAGATTCTATTTCTGCAGATCTCCTGCAGGGTCTGGAAATGTCTGTTTGTAAAATTCCTAAATACCCTAGGGCCACGGTGTTAAGGTAGTTTGGTGTTTTTCTTCAGTTCAGTGGAGTTTGACTTTCTCATTCACTCAGCAAACATTTATTGAGTTTCTACTGCATACCAGGCACAGAGCCCTGTACTAGCACATGCAGCATGACCAAGAAAGACAAGATCCCCGACCTCATAGGTCCTACCCTAAGGGAGATTTGAAGCACATTCGATGAAACAAAGGTAACAACTCAAGAGCATCTGACACCAACACAGACACACAAAAATGGTCTGGCCGATGAGAAAGGGGAGAGAATAAACAGAAATAAGAACTCTGAAAAGGATTGAAATTCCAAGTTTAGGAAGAGGCTGGAATTTGTGTGAAGGCACCAGCACCAGCACCCAGGGTGGGAGGTGGGAGGTGGGAGAAAGGCAGCATTCCAGTGGTTTCCTGGAGGTCACTTCAGTGACAAGAAGTTACGGTGCGGCTGGAGCTAACACTCTTGTCTGACATCCAGAACAGGAATGTGTCTCTCTCCCTGGGGCTGATGGGATTTGACTCAGAAAAGTTTTCAGAAAATAAATGCTGTAATTACCGCGCCAGATGAGTGAAGCTTTCGTTGGTTTTTGAAGAGCATGTGCTGTGAAGGTCTCCTCAGGGAGCCATGCACAGCCTGGGTGGGACCGTGCGCATCTCCATCCGATCACCCGGAGAAGGTAAATGTGTCACAGGGCCAAAGGATCAGGAAGCACCCATTTTGGAGGATTGGGAGAACGAACTGGAATTCTGGCCATTCCGGTTATTCATTGTATTAGTAGAGGTCACTACGAGCCTGTTGTCTTGTCCCTCCGGGTCATCGTGAACATTTTATGTAACCGCATTTGTGGTCAATAAAGGAATCACAAAATACAGAAGAAGTGATTAGCAGAATCACTTTTGGGCAATTGCTGTTATTATTTTCATAGATGTGCGAAAAGGATAGAAAAGACGTAGGTCTTTATGGATATCAGTTTCTGTGGCTCTTATCGTGATGAGTTCCCTACCTATGGAATCCTGGAAGCGTCTAGGTTTTCCATATAAAAAACATTTGTTAAAACTTTCCTCATTTGAGGGGTGCCTGGGTGGCTCAGTCGGTTAAGCGCCTGACTTCAGCTCAGGTCATGATCTCGCGGTTCATGGGTTCGAGCCCCGCGTCGGTCTCTGTGCTGACAGCTCAGAGCCTGGGGCCTGCTTCAGATTTTGTCTCTGGCTCTCTCTGCCCCTCCCCCGCTTGTACTCTGTCTGTCTCTAAAATAAGTAAACATTAAAAAAAATTTTTTTAACTTTCCTCATTCGAGGAGTGTGTGCAATGACCTCGTGACTTAAACACCATCAAAGGAGAATCCCCAGCAAAGACATATTTCCAGGGACTCCACTTTTGCCTCATCCCTACCAAGTGGGAATCGTTTCTGGTGGGCAAACTTTGCCTACAGGTGTTAAGGATTAAATTATTAACAGTACTGGCGCCTGGGTGGCGCAGTCGGTTAAGCGTCCGACTTCAGCCAGGTCATGACCTCGCGGTCCGTGAGTTCGAGCCCCGCATCAGGCTCTGGGCTGATGGCTCGGAGCCTGGAGCCTGTTTCCGATTCTGTGTCTCCCTCTCTCTCTGCCCCTCCCCCATTCATGCTCTGTCTCTCTCTGTCCCGAAAATAAAATAAAAAACGTTGGAAAAAAAAATTTATAAATTATTAACAGTATTGATGTTTAGCCAAGGAGAAAACAGAAAGAAGGCTGAGGGTGTTGGTGGATCTTTGAACTTCAACTTTGAGAAAAAGATGGTTTCAGTGGGAGAGGGAAACACCTAAAGAGCTGGGGTTAGGATGAAAGCAATGGGAGTTGGGGTGAGGAGAATCCCAAAGGAAGGAAAGGTGATCAAAGAGAGGGCAGGTCCCAACTGGGACCTTGGGTATTTTGAGCATTAACTGGGTATTACCCTGGCATTGAATCCTGCCAGGTCATTTAGTCAGTGGTTCATTCATTCATTCATTCATTCAATAGGTATTTATTAAGGACCTACTATGTCGTTGCTCATCCTAGCAGGTACATAATAAATGCCTGAACAGGATTCACAGGCTGCTCCACCTAATGACTGACTTTGGGCAGGTATAATGGTAGTACTTACCTCATAGACATGAGGGAAGGACTAAATTAATACATGTAAAATGCTAAGAAGAATACCTGGAAAATGGTAAATTCTCAATAAATATCAGCTGCTGCCTAGTATTAACAGAGGGCCATTGAGGTGTCAAATTTGGAACTGTTACTTTTAGGACATCATCAAATTTTTGCATCACCCCGCCTCCGCCCACACACGCACTCAGGTCAGTGCAAGATCATAGGATTTATGGTCACCTCAGCTTTCCCAGGCCTCAAAATTTCAGAGCCTTTTCTTTTTCCTTCCCATACACATTTCACATAAGATTTCCCTTCATTCACATTACTTTCTCTCACTTGAGCAATGTTGGAATTCCTTATTTTGTTCATTTTATTCTCCTACTTCTTGCTGTCTCTGATGAACACTTCCTTCTCTAACACCTATGACTGGAGACAGTCTAAAAGATCCAGATAGAAAGTGCTCGATAAAATTCTCTCTCTTCTACCTTCACTCCTGCCACGTCTTCTAACATGACTTTCTATTCTTGAAATCTACGGTACAAGTTAAAAATGACTGGCTCCTCTTACAGTGATTAATAGACTTTAATTCATTCTTATGCCCCTAAACTGATGACTCTCACAGGACTCAACACAAGATTTACTTATGTTTGAGCTATGTCTACAATTTTCTTCAAATCTCCCTGTCTCCATTTGCCCACTCTAGAGAATGGAAATCTCATCAAATTCCTGCCGACCCCACAAGGGTATTATAAAGGTTAATGAGGCAATTTCCCAGCAGTGCTTTGAGTGCTGAGAGTGTATGACCATTATTATTGCAAGATTATTGAGGACTTCCAGTGCTTATAAAATAGCACATATTCCCTTCAGGCTATTAGATAAGAATTCTTAATTTCAATTTTTCAGATTTTAATAAATTCAGGGTTCTTTTTTTTCATCTTTACAGTTTTGTTAGGCATTTTACTGACATTTCAACGAGATGAAATTCTGAAAGTCTTATGTAAATTAGAATGTATATATAAATACAAACACTCATATGCATTTTATGTATGCATAAATACTTATATATGTATACCAAATCAGTCATTTTTTTAAATATATAATACAAAACAAATCCTTGCGGACGTAGGTTTCTGAGAGAATAAGTGTTAAAGACTCAAAAAGAATTCAATCTGATACTTGAATTCCCTCCAAGCCATCACCGAAGAATGTTCTATCTATGCTTAAATTTCTCCATTGACAACTTGTTCGGTTTTATAAACTTCCTAACATGTGAAGAATTGCCCCTTTCGCCAGGAAAGGGTTGTCCCGTGTTGTCCTGTCTCCCCCCAAATCTCCAACACTTCCCCCTCCTCACCCAGTGGACAAGCTGGCTTCCTGCTCTGCCAAAACAGCTGACGCCATCAGAAGACAACTTGCACTCTCCCCAGTCGCCCTGCCTTCTGCCTTCTCTCCCATTTCTGTGGGTGGATAATCTCCCTGTGCTCTTAGCTAAGGCCATCCTCTCTCACCTACTTCAGCACACGGCACCGCCCTTTTCCTGCCTGTCCTTTGCGTCACCCGCTTTTCTCTCTCTACTGAATTATTCCCATCAGTATATGAAGATATCGCTAACTTGCCCGGCTTAATATAACCTTTTAAACCCCACTTGACTATTCAGCTAATACTCATTTTTCTCCATTCCTTTTTTGGCAAAAGTCCTTGAAAGCATTGCGTGTACTGGCCCAACCTCTCTTCTCCCGTTCCGTTACAGACATCCCACCAAGCCTCCGAAACTGCTCTTCTCAGGGTCACTGAGTGCCTCCACACTGCTAAACCCTCTTATCGTTTTTCAGTCTTTGCCTCACTTCACCCAGCAGGGACGTCTGACCTAGTGGGTCACTCCTCCTTGAAACACTTTCTCCACTTGGCTTCTAGGATGCCACCTGTGCCTGGTATTCGTCTCTCTTTTCTACCTGCTCATTCTCAGTCTCCCTGTTGTTTCTGCCTTTGACATATATCACTTCTGGACCCTGCCCGCTGCCCCTTGTATAAGCTGTCATCACCTCTCACCTTAATTATTGCAACTTGCCTCCTAACTGATCTCCCTGCCATGGCTTTTGCAGGATGTTCTCACCAGAGCAGCCAAGCTGATCCTGTTAAAATATGTCAAGTTGAATCACTCTTCTGCTCAAAACACTCCAATGGCTTCCCATCCCATTCAAAGTAAAAGCAAAGTCCTTACTATGTCCTACCAGGCCCAACGTGATGGGATCCTATGTTATTTTTCTAACCTCCCCTCTCCACTGCCTTCTCCTGAGTTCACTCCAGACACTTGAGCCTCCTTACTGATCCCTTGAACTCACGAGGCCCACTCTGACCCCAGGGCCCCCACTTCCCTCACTCCTCATTTCCTCACCCGAGAGTCACCTTCTTAGTAAGGCCCTCATTGGTCATCCTATCAAAAGTCGCAAGGACCTCCCCCAATTCATACCCCCCTTTTCTGGTTTTCTTCTCCCTTTGCATTTTTCATATCTCCCCATATTGTACTCTTTTGTTTATCATCTATTTTTCACGTTAGAATGTAAGCCTCACAAGGATAGGGGTTTTTTTCATCTATTTTGTTTACTCTTTTATCCAGTGCAATTTATCCAGAACGATGTCTAGAAAATAGTAAGCATTCAATATAAATATTTGCTGAATCGGTTATGAATGAAACAAATTGATAAGTCAATTTGTTGCAATTGGTAAATCATTAGGAAAATAAAATTCAAACATTGGCATTGAATCTTTGCTGTGGATTAAGCCATCTATATGCCTCCTATGATCTTGGTGTTGATGGTGATCCCTCAACCCCACAGAAGCAGGGGCTGACATCTGTCCGTGCTGTGGAAGCTTGGTTTGTGCTAAGACTGGCTCTTCACCAGTAGGCATTTGTCAAACTTATCACTGATAACTCATCAACAGGAGCAAATAGGATTTTGTCCTTTTTTCAATATGCTGTGAGGTTATCAGGCCTCAATCTTCTTGGCTTTTGCCTCTTAGTTTTGCTCCCGAATGCAACTGGCAAGGATTCTATTCCGACTTAATTAAACTCAGGGAATTGGCTGTATTATGATTTTCTGCTCCTATAGTCTGTCTCTCAATGTCAGCCTGAGCATAAACATTTAAGTAAAATATCATTCATCATTCAACAAACATTTAGAGAGTTTCAAGGTTCCAAGTGCAGTATAATGGATGCAAAAATAAACAAGGTCCAGTCCTTGCCTTTGAGATCAAAGTCTAAAGGGGGAGGGAGACTTTTAGACTAATTCAACACAATGTAATAAGGCCAGTAATGGACAAAGGGTAATGAGAACAAGAGAAAGGGAAATCTTCCAGGAGAAAGGAGCTTTGAAGGATGAGAAGGTGCTTGCTGAAAAGGGAAAGTGCATTATATCAGAGTAACTAGGGGAGATTTTCCCCACCCACAATGATCTGTTTCTCTCACTACGATACAAGAGTCACCTTCCTCTTGTTTTGAGGCTGAACAATGCTTCAGTTAAAGTGGTTACATTTTATTACAAAATTTTGTGTGTTTCATATTTATATCACTTGCTCCATCTCGAGGAATCCACTGTGATGATGGTCAGGCTGAATAAAGTGCCATAGGATAAAGTAATCCCAGGTACCAAGTTGGTGGGTTTTCCAACTTGGGCTCACAGATTATTAGAACTGTGACTTTAGAGACTAGCTTTGCCCAGACTTGAGCCTCTACACTGCCGAGGAAGCCAAGGCCCTGAAAGGGTGCCTACTCTACCCAAGTGTGCACGGTGAGTTAGGTCACTCTTTCTCTCAACAGGACCTAATCTGAACACATATCAAATGAATGAATCAATTCTTGCAACTTTTTTGGCATTTCCCAAGCCAGCTTTACTGCACTCCAAACATAAAGTAAGCAATATTTCTCTGACCTGTTCCCCTTCCTGCTGGTCACTTTGGATGAAAAGGGTCTATGTAGCCAGAAGAAGCCAGTGGCAAGAGGTCCGACCTGACCACTCTCCCACATCTAAAAGCAGTCCTTGTGTGGTGCCAAGCTTTGCCTTTAAAGAGGTTCGAATGGCTTTCAAGGGCTGTGAATCAAGCTCTGAACCTAGGTCTTTGTGGGGGTGGTAAAACCTATCACATCTTGGCATTCAAGATTTGTTTCAGATTCCTCAGGATATTCCTCAATGAAACAGATTCTCCAGAGTTTGTCCTGATCTAGAACAACAAAGGAGATGAAAAGAATGATGTGTTCTCTGCTCGGTACTTTCTCTTCCCTAGCTGGTCATAGCTGTATAGAGTAAATATTCATAGCTGTGTGTAGATGAGCGTCCTCCAGTGGACATTTGACTCTTTCAACTTCAGTTAAGAGAGAGTTGGGTTTTTTTTAATGTTTATTTATTTTTGAGACAGAGAGAGACAGAGCATGAATGGGGGAGAGGCAGAGAGAGAGGGAGACACAGAATCGGAAGCAGGCTCCAGGCTCTGAGCTGTCAGCACAGAGCCCAACGCGGGGCTTGAACTCATGAACCGTGAGATCATGACCTGAGCCGAAGTCAGATGCTTAACCAACTGAGCCACCCAGGCTCCGCAAAGAAGGAGTTATTGTAAGGTATCCGAGGGAAATGAGAACCAGAAGGCCTCTTAGCAGTATAATAACTGGCCTTATGCAGCCACTCAGGACACCATGGCAGACTGGACTGGCAGTCCACCAGGTCATTATGGCACCTCTACTCTGTTACCTCAACTACTCTCCTCCCCTCTTCCTGCTTCTGTAGCTTTTATGAAAGCTCTTAACTGCCTCTCCTACTGTTACCAACCATCATTAAAAAATATCTGATTATATCGTTTTCCATAATCTAATGTATTTCATCTCTGCTAGTCTGGATATAGGCCATGAATCCATCTCTGTACAGCTGCCTTGGGCTTGGGAAGCATCTGCAGATCAGTTGAGATCGGGGCAACCAAACATGGGACTCAGAACATGGAGGCCTGGGCATAAAGAACTGCCTGTAACCAATGATCTCAGGCAGGGGCAGTGTAAATGGCAGGTCACATGGCCTGTCCAGGCCACATAGTTTCAGTCTCTTTGGTCTCTTTGGACCACTGCATGAAAAAGAGCATCTTTGATAAATATCACTTAGAAGAAACTACAAGAGCTCAGAACATGGTGAAGTAGCCATTACCTTTTTTGGTTTTATTTTCTTAAGACCTGGCCTGACGATACCCAACTTACAGAACTGTTTGAAGGAGTTGAAAATGCTGAACACAAGGCCAAGTACATAGTCACAGTTTGTCACGAGTGATTATTCCCTTCCTCTGAAGACTCCAGTCGTGCACGTGGAGTCTTTAAGGCTGGTTCCTCCTTGGCTAAGCCATGGCTCTGGCCACTGCTTTCAACCTAGATTAAAGGAAGCAATAATGACACCTAATGTTTGTTGAGAGCTTTCCCCGTATTACCTCCTTTAATCTCTATACCGTTACTCTGATTCATTTTCCTTCCTAATGTTTGTCTACCTGATATTATATATTTATTTGTTTAATACGCCTTCCCTTCTAGAATATAATCTCCATGAGGACAAGATCTTTATTTTGTTTACTGTTTTATCACCAACATCTGAAATAGATGGAGGCCAGATTAAAACCCAGACTGACCCCAGTATCTCCATGCTCTGCCCTGTGGTCTGCCGCCTCTCGGCACACCGCCTACCACTCTGGGAAGAAAGCCTTCTTCTCAGCCCCTGCCTATATGAAGCAGACCCAAACTTGGTTTTAAAACACAGAATAAAATAACCATTCCCTTTGGAACTGATGCTGTGTATGATCAGCAAGGGCACAACTCCCAGAAGGGGGAATAGCAGGACAGTCACTGCAGCCAGGACCATATCCGCTCAGAGCCCGTTGCCACGTCCAGAGAACGAAGCTACCGGGGCAGCCCCAGAACGCCCGCTGAACTGAACCGGCGCCTCAGAAAGTGAAGGCAGGTGATCCCGCACAGCGGTGCCCCGGCGGGCTGTAATCTGAACCAACGTTCAAGGAGGACCTTTTGACGGCTGGTTCGTATTTTTCCAAAAGATGAACCCTCAGCTCTTGATAAGCAATAAGGTGAAGCATGCCCCCACATTGATGTCAGAGGGGACAGTGTCAGGTTCACTTAACTTGCAGCCTGTTGGAGCCGCGAAGACTGTCTCGGAGGACGGAACTTCAGGTATGACTTAGCCAACATAAAACCTTCAAGGAAGGGAAGTGGCCGGAGGCAAGAGTGTTATTTTTGGGCAATAATACTTGTGTCACAAGTAAACAAGTCAAACAATAGTGGTGGAATTTAAATAGGATCCAATTTGGGGCGCCCGATTGGCTCAGTGGGTTGAGCATCCGGCTCTTGATTTCCGCTCAGGTCACCATCCCGGGATGGTGACATCGAGCTCCGCGTCCGGCTCCACGCTGGGCGTGTAGCCTGCTTGAGATTCGCTTTCTCCCTCCATCCCCGCTCATGCTTTCTCTCTTTCTCTAAAAATTAAACAAATAGGATCCAAATTATAGTATTCGAGCTAGACTTATATATGACTTATGTATGACTCTCTGTCACAACAATTTGTGAAATGTGACTGCTATGTGTGGAATCTGAAATGAATTCTGCAGTTCTGGTCTAACAGCTATTTTCTAATGTATGTATATATTCCAAAAGATCTGTCCACAGATAAAAGCGTATCTTATTATCTGGCACTTGCTTCAAACTGACGTGGGATGGGAGCTGGAACACGATTGGCCATAAGTCTGTCATAGGTGAAGCTGAACAACGGGGGAGGGGATGTTTAAGCTTCCTGTCCACTCTTCTTTTGCCTGTGTTTAAATTTCCATAATAAAAGTGAAAAGATATGCAAATAATAAAAACAACCTTTACACAAAATACATGGACCCCGCCCACGTGCACAGCACTATGGGTGTGCGAGACCAGGTCCTGCCTCAGGGGGCTTAAAGTCCCAGCAAGGGAAAGAGAGCCTGTACTCCACCAACCCCAATCCGGAGTGGGTGTTGGTACCTTAAGAGAGAGCGAGGGAAAATCCAAGAGGGTTCAAGTTCCAGTTGCCTGGTTAGTACTGTGCTAATTGAGCAGCCCTGTTACTAAGATATGAAATACTATTCCAACCTAACTCACAGGGCCCACAGTACAAGTTACAAAGAATCAACATCTGTTACCTCCCATGACGTGGGGTATGGAGGGAAAGTAGGGAAACTAATTTTCTTCCTGGGCAGGACATAGCTGTGCCCCAGCATACTATTTTAAGTGAGATGCAAGTATTTGGCTAGAAAAGAAGCTGGGGATTTTAATGATGGACAAAGTAAGGATAGTCACGATAGTGTCGGATGGAGAAGGTTTACAGTGATTGGGTGGTGCTCACAAGGTCTCTCAAAGAAGAGTTGGGGGCACTTTTCTCCTTTATTGAAATCATCTTGCCAAGCAGGTAGATACTCAAGTCTACTGGCCAGAAGTTTTTTCTATTCTGGACAGTGTAGGAGAAATCTTGCCAACTCATTTGGAGGATTTTGTTTTTCATGGTCCGGGATGATCCTCCCCTTGTATATCCCTCATCTGCCTGCCGACCAACCACAGTACAAGGGGACAAGTCTCCAAGGATTAACTTGCTCAAGGTGATTGGAGTTGGTGTTCCCAGTTCTACGTTTAGGGTTTCTTGTTTTATGATCTGACATGACAAACTACCTCCATCATGGGGATCTTACTCCAGTTTAAGTAAGAGGGGTCTCGTTTTCCATTTTCCTTAATAGCTCACCCCACTGTTGAAGCCATGAACTACCAACATGAGAAAATTCCTTGGTTTATTCTGTTCTCATGCCTGGATTTTGTAAAACGAAATGCCCAAGCTACATTATGAAAAGGAAGTAAGGTATGTGCATAGAATCTGGCACATAGAATGTGTGTAAAATTTAGTCAATGTGCTTTTGAAGAAAAATTGAATAAAAACCAAAGTTTTCCAAATTCCAGAGACATAGAGGCTGTTAAACATCTGTAATTAGTGGCAAGTGGGGCAAGGTCCGTGTACTTTGTGAAATTTAAATGCTCCAAATGTTATTTCTGCTTCAGTCCCCTAAAATAAAGCAAGCTCCTGTTATATGTTATGTTCTGTGCACATTTCTCAGATGCAAATGAGGGACACTAAACCGACACGATGCAGTACGTGCTATGAGAGACGAATATGAATATATAGCTGGAGCTGTGGTGCAGAAAACCGTGTAAAGAAGTAACCGAGAGGGGCGCCTGGGTGGCGCAGTCGGTTAAGCGTCCGACTTCAGCCAGGTCACGATCTCGCGGTCCGTGAGTTCGAGCCCCGCGTCAGGCTCTGGGCCGATGGCTCGGAGCCTGGAGCCTGTTTCCGATTCTGTGTCTCCCTCTCTCTCTGCCCCTCCCCCGTTCATGCTCTGTCTCTCTCTGTCCCAAAAATAAATAAAAAACGTTGAAAAAAAAAAAATTAAAAAAAAAAAAAAAAGAAGTAACCGAGAAATAATCAGATCCTGAATGCAAGCAATTTCTAAGCTAGTTGCCTCAATAACATTAAAAGTTTCCTAATCCTTTGAGGCCAAATTAGGACATGCTCCTGGAACATTCCATGGTAGTTAAGAGCAGAGGCTAGGGAGCCAGGCTGTAGGTCCCCATCTGGAATCCATGCGAACTACAGCAAGTGACTTGACCTCTCTGACCCTCAGTTTCCTCATCTACAAAATGGACGCAATGGTGTTACCTCATAGCTCTGTGAGGATGTAGTGTTCCTGTGCTGAGAGTGCTTGAAACAATGTCTGGAGCACAGCATGCTCTCGCTAAATACTCGCTATTTTAATACCCACACTTCCCCGAACAACAAAACTTTCAAAAGAAAAGAAAAGCCTCTCAAGGACAAGAGTTAGGTATTTAAAGGGTTACACGTCCTAGAGAATCCAGTGCTGTACTAGGACTAGTGAGTCAGCACTTCCCTCTCCCTTGTTTATGCCCAGTCTGTTCAAAAACACTGATTAACATGCTCAGGGGAAGATGTCCAAAATGAATTTGAATGACAAGGAAAACAATAAACCTTGAAACAGAGGCAATTTCCTTATTAAAGCTTTACTTTAGTAACAACCTGGCTAAGTGACATTCAAGGAGTTGGAGGGACAGGGAGAGAAAGAAAAAGCAGAACTGCCTTAGGTGCTAAACCCAAAAGACCCAGAGATACAGTTTAGGATTCAGCCCTCTCTAGTACATGTGTCTGCTCTTAGCGTGCTGACCAAGCGGGGCCTGGGCCAGAGGACATCCAGCCACGTGGTCCAGATGGACAACCAGCTTGTTATGAACACCTGCACAGATTTGCTCAACCACAGGGTCCCTCAACAGAAGATGCTTACACCCAGGGGCACATGACCTTTCGCGAGGGCACACATGTCCAAGCTTAGGCGGTAGGAGAACTAGTAGTAACTTTGTCCTGGCCTACCTTTGAGTGTTTATTTAAATATTTGACGATGGGGCGCCTGGGTGGCTCAGTCGGTTAAGCATCCGACTTTGGCTCAGGTCACGATCTCACGGTCCATGAGTTCGAGCCCCGCGTCGGGCTCTGTGCTGACAGCTCGGAGCCTGGAGCCCGTTTCAGATTCTGTGTCTCCCTCTCTCTCTGCCCCTCCCCTGTTCATGCTCTGTCTCTCTCTGTCTCAAAAATAAAATAAATGTTAAAAAAAATAATAAAATAAAATACACACAAAGAAGAGCGGGAAACACACGAGGAACAGACTTGGCTAACATAACTTTAAAAATAAATAAATAAATAAATAAATATTTGACGAATCTTTTGTTTGATTGTTGGCCCAGTATTAAGTGGTATTGCCAGCATAAGGGCAGCTCCTGCCTTGAAAAAATCTCTTATTTAGAAATGTTCAAGTCCAATATAACCACCAGCCCTTATAACTCAATGTGGCTGTATATAAAATAGGAATCATTAATGTTGGAAAGTTGTAAGAGAGCTTTGAGAGACACAAAGAGAAAACAAAGTTTGAGAAACATTTGGATTTTTGTGCTTCTTGTTTTGCAACATCATTTAGTTGGTATAAAAAAGGTGATGTTAGTATCAATTTATAGATAGAAGATATTAAGTGTTGAAAATGTATGTATAAATTGAAAATATTCTTTTTTTAATAAATTTTTTAAAGTTTATTTATTATGAGAGGGAGACAGAATGAGTAGGGGAGGGGCAGAGAGAGAGTCCCAAGCAGGCCCCTCGCTCTCAGCACGGAGCCTGATGTGGGGCTTGAACCCACAAATCACAAGATCATGACCTGAGCCGAAACCAAGAGTTGGACACTTAACATACTGAACCGCCCAGGCACCCCTGAAAATTCTTGAACTCTCTATGGCTTCTGTACATTTCTTATGATCACAATTGTCTTCATAAGATGCAGTTTCCAGCTCCTGAGGTCCTAGGAGGTGTTTGATATATCAGAGCCATCACAAATGAGTCATGAATTCATAGGGTCACTTAACTCTGGGCTTTCAATCAGGCACTTAAGCATTGGGAGATGTCTCCATCCAATTTTCCACAAGGAAGTTTTTTTCTTAGGAAAATAAAGTATGTGTGTGTTTTAAACCTATACCACACATAAAAATAATTAATTTGAGATTGATCTGATAGACATGGAACACGATTGTATAATTCCCAAGCAGCAGCAGGATTGTGCTTAGACCTAGGCCTGGCACATAGAGTAGATGCTCAAGAAAGGTCTAGTGTTCCTATTCAATTATCAAGAGCTCCACCTGCTGGCCAAATGGAATTCATTCGTAGCCCCGCAGATAACTGATTCGAAAACCCAGGTGTCCGAAAATTCGAAAAGACAAAAAGAATATCCAAGGTGAAAGAGGCATTACAGGTCATCTGATCCAAACCTCTTCCTAGCGAAGACCCTTATTGTAATATTGGTATACTCCTGACTAGAAGAAATGGAGAAAGTCAAACAATTTGTTGAAATTATAGTCCACAGTTAGTCTGAAAGATATGGACTATGAGACAGACAGCAAGTATGAAATTTGCTACGGTGAAAGTAATCCACATTGCAGATGCATTTTGGTTTTAAACTGCTACCTGCTCTTGTCAGAGAAAAAGGTAAAAGAGAAGTTTGGACTTGGGGTCAAATTGACATTCGAATCGAGGTTCTATCTCTCCTAGCTATTTCTTGGTTGAGTTATTTAACTGTCTGGCTTAATATCCTTCATCCTTAAATCATGAGTCATAATACTCCCCTAGGTGGATGAGAGGTCACCTGTCTAAAGCATATCAATGGGCACACAGCAGGAACCCAAAAGTGGAGGAGAAGGAAGGGTGGCTATAGTCGTTGCTCTTATCAATATTGTGGAGTAAGGATAGTTTTCCTACAGGCCTAATAGCAGAATTATCCGTAGGATAAACGTATGTCTATGAAAACTCTTTCTGCATTGAAAACATGCGATTCAACTAAGAGTTATGAACAAGAGACATGATGTGCTAAAAATTACACTGTAACCGCCAATTTAATACAAAATCTTTTAAAGAGGCTAAATGAAGAACATTACTTGGATAAACTATGGCTTAAAAACACAAGCTTTTGTTTGCTACCCAGAAAGACTCTTGTGGGCTCTCTGTTGCTCGAAACTGAACTCAAAAAAGAGAACAATTCCTTCTCTGGTTTCTCTCTCTTCTCATGTGTCATTATATGCAGCTAGAAGAAGCTGGTTGACACTTTTCTCTTTTTTTCCACATTTATTTATTTATTTTAAGAGAGAGAGCATGTGAGCAAGCAGGGGAGGGGCAGAGAGAGAGAGAAAGAAAGAGAATCCCAGGCAGTCTCCACCGTGAGTGTGGAGCCCAACGTGGGGCTGGATCCCACAACCCTGGGATCATGACCTGAGCCGAAATCAAGAGTCAGACGCTTAACCAACTGAGCCACTTAGGCAACTTGGCACTTCTTATTTGCTGCCTGGGATTCAAGAGTGCATCAGGTGTCTTTTCTATTTTCCATGTTACTGCAGGCAATGCTGTTAGTAAACTTTATGTAAACAGCATCCCTTTTCTTCAGTCACCAAGGTCATTTTCCTGCCTTCAGCACTCATCGGCACTTCCCTCGGGACCTGTCAACTGTCACTAAGGGTATTCTCAAAGTCCTCCTAGCTTGTATTCTCCATCTCGTCAAGACCCTAGCAGTTTCCACCCACCACTCAGTCCCAAAGCCAATGCCACATTTCCATCCCAGTTATCTATTGCTACATAAAAAGCCACCTCAAAACTTTGTGCCTAAAAGCAACACTTTGTTAACATGCCCCAAGGTTTTCTAGGCAACTGGGCTCAGTGGGCAGTTCTTCCTTGCTGTGTCTCATGCAGGTGGAGTGTCAGATGGCAGCTGGGGCTGGATGGCCACAAGGGCTCACTCACAGGACTAGTAGTTGATGGTGGCAGCTGGCTCGGAGGTCAGCTAGTGTAGACAGGAGTAATCACACATGGTTTTTCCATGTGGCTTGGACTTCTCATGGTCTTGCAGCAAGATTCCAAGAGGGTGCACCCCAAGAGTGATCATACTAAGAGGCAAGAAACAAAAGCTTCCAGGCCAATTACAAACCATACCTGGCACTGGCACAGTCACTTCTGCCATTTTCTATTGACCAAAGCAGCCACAGGCTGGCGAATTTGCAAGGGTTATACATATCACCTCCACAATTTGATGGGGAGTGACAAAGTCACTCTGTATAAAGTGAGACAACAGCTATTTTTGCAGCCAACATTGGAAACCAGAATCTGCCACTTATGGATTAAAACAAAAATTCTAGGGGCACCTGGGTGGCCCAGCCAGTTAGGCATCATATTCTTGATTTCAGCTCAGGTCATGATCTCACAGTTCATGGGATCAAGTCCCGCATCAGACTCTGTGGTGTAACAGAGTCTGCTTGGGATCCTTCCTCTCTCTGCTCCTCCCTGCTCATGTTCTCTCTCTCTCTCAAAATAAATAAACTTAAATTTTTTTTTTAATTCTATCAATTCAAGAAAGGTGAGAGAGGAGGAAAAAGAAGCAATGAAAAAAATGATGAGGTGCTTGGGAGGCTCAGTCAGAAAAAATGAGACAAATAGTATAACAAGTGAATAGATACAGAAATATCCAAACATGTAATAATCGCCCTAAAAACAAATTAAACTCACTCATTGAAAGAAAAAGATTGTCATTGTAAAACACAAATATGTAAAGTTTCATGATACACACAAGAGACACACCTAAGACGTATGTAAGAATAAAGAGGTGTTGAAAGAAAATGGTAGAAAAACATATATGGTAAATTCTAACCTTCAGAGAGCTGGCATAGCTACATTAACATTGAGACTACCTAGATTTGGGGACAAAAAAATCACTATCAAACACAAAGAGGGTCACTACATAACGATGAAAATTTCATTTCATTGGAAAGATTCGACAATCAAACTTATGAAAGTGTAAATTTTTTTTAAATTTTGAACATAGTGAAAGATGCCATACACAGTTTTAAATTATCTATGCGGTAAGCAGTAACCCAATAGCAAGCAAAACTAAATGATATATTACTTAGTTATACACATGTGGTAATACTATTTTTTTAAAAAGCAAAGAAGTGATTGACACAAAATTCATAGCAGCAGATACCTCTTGAGGGAAGGCGCGGGATGGATCAGGATAGAATACAAACATAGACTCAGTTGTATGGGTAATATTTTAATGCTTATGTTGGGTTATGGATTCTCCGGGCTTTGTTCATTTTATTATACTTCTCAACTTACATGTCCGTTTAATATATTCCTTTGACTATACTGAATATTACACAATAAAGTTAATATGAAAAATGACATGAATCAAGCTTTAGGGGGGAAACAAAAAATGTAAGATATCAAAACCACACCTTCATCAAATTAATGATCTGTGTTTTTCCATGGTCTGGTTCTTTTTGAAGAAGTTTCTTCGGTCATATTTTTCAACCTGCAAGTTTTCTTAATTTGGTTCTTAACCTGTGACTATGGATGATGTACTTCAGGAGGTTTATGAGCTCCCTGAAATAACAGGAAAAAAAAACCGTGTGTGTGCGTGTGTGTGTGTGTGCACGCGCGCGCACGTGCGCTGAAGGGATGGGGGAGAGGAAAAAGAGCCCATTCCATTGGCAAGAGTACTTAGAGATAAGCAGTGTGCAGTAGTTAAGGAATGGATTTGGGAAGCAGAAAACTTGGATTTGAACCTTGGATTAAACATTCCTTAGTGTGTGAGCTTGGTCAAGTTGCTCCTTCTCCATTCCCATATCTATAAAATGAGAATAACAATGCCCATCTCACAGTGTGTGGTACAGATAAAATAGTATGAAGGGTGGCACAGGACCTGATATAGAATGTATATGCTTCAATTCTTGCTCCTTTTATTACAATTTTAATCAGATCCTTAACTGGTCCATGACCCAAAAGGTTGAGCAACACTCTCACAAGAAGCAATAATTGCCCTTGATTCTGTGTATTTAGCGCTCCTTTATCCATTATAAATGAGCAAAGTGCACATGAGTTAAATTTGTTCACTGCAATGAATAAGCACGGTGTTCGATTCCGGGGATAAGTAAAGAGCTCGCTTTCAACAGAAAAACTGGATTTAGAAAACTTTTTTATTGAAATGTAACGTTCATAAAGTACACAGATCCTAAGTATACAGCGCAGTTCATTTTCCTGAAGTGCACACTCTCTAACTATGTGGTGCCAACATCAAAAAATAACACCACCGGCAACCTAGGCAGCTTTCCTCATCTCCCCTTCTGGTCACTGCCCCACTTTTCAAGGTAACCACTATCCAGGCCTCTAGCATCAGGGAAACACCAACTTTTACAATGATGAAATGAGAACATAGGATGACAAGTATACAGTGTTCTAGTAGAAACTACAAGAGATTGAGAGCTAGGCACACTTTAGTTCCATCACAGCTGATCTCCCGAAATGGAGACGTACTATTTACTAGACTGAACTGTTACAAGCATTGGAAATAATATGGATCAAATACCCAGCATGGTACCTCCCCTTGTTGACTAAGCCTATTTCTTATGATACCAAGAGACCCAGAAGGTAGTTGGGGTCCTCTTTACGACTGAATGGGATAACAGATGTGAGGGCACTTTATAAAGCTGAAATATGTTATACAAATATAAAGTGTTATGTGAAAAGATATGGTACAACATTTGCTATCTGGGCTTAAAATTGTTAATTTCCTGTCATCTCAGTGAAAATAGTACAACAGGTCTGGGGACTCTGAGTTACAGCTGTTCCAACCTATCAACCTGGTCAGACCTCGAGTGCTCTGTGTTTAGACTGGCGCCCACACTCCACCGTCACGAGAAAACTCTTTGTGAGGTGGAGTGGTTGCCAACACAAGCACTTAGTGGCATGTGTGAGGGTTCATCCTCGTCAGGGTGCATCTGAAGAAATGGACTTTTTGCAGAGGTGACACCATCTATTAACCAAAAGCAGCTCCTTGGCCTTCAGTCGGAGTGGCGGGGTCATGCTGCACGCTGTGTGGAACTGTTTCCACCCAGGAATGGATACAACATAAATCATAAAAACACTTTTTAAAATGGACATAAAAATAAAAGCAGACATTCCATGCCTCAACTATATTTATCAGACTTGACTCTGTGGGCACATTGCCACCACTCCTATCCCCAGGGGAGAATGCATAATTATGCATTCAATAAAACTATAGGATGTGAAAGGAAAATACTGAAGATTAATACAGACCTAACATCTCAGGGGCACCTGATAGGTTCCAGAGACTGTGCATTGTCTCGTTTAACTCTCAGAACATCCCTATAGGGTATTGCCATCTTTGTTTTACTAAGGAGAAAATGAGGCTCAGAGAATCTAAGCAACTTGTCTATAGTTACACAGCTGGTAATTGGCAGAGCTGAAATATGAATCCAAATCTAACTGATCCCATGTCTGAGCTCCTAATAATTTGTGGTATTTTCCATCGAGATCCATAGTAACCATTGTGGAAACACTGAAAATTAACATAGCTCATGAGAAGTACGTAGCCACCAAAATGGCTATATTAATCTAAGCACCCCAAAAGTAGTACATAATCTTTTGTGAAACTTATTTTTAAAGGAATATAAGCAACCTAGAGTGAAGGGAAGGAAGAATGATCCTAAGGGAACTAGACTCCAAGTTTCTGAGCCAGAAAATCTAGAAATGGTACACCTACAAAAAATGGGAGCTCATGAGAGTTTCAGTATTTGAAATGCTGGCCGTCATTATACAGTAGTTAGATATGCTTAGATATAGACACAATCAGTGGACCTGAAACCAATGAACTAAAGCAAACCAGAAGATAGCTCTCTAAAAAACAAAGAGATCTGAAAATGGAATGGGCTGTCTTGAGAGGTAAAAAGATTCCCACCACTGGCAGGTTCAACAGAAGTTAGAGGACATCTCATCACAGATAATGAAATCAGGACTTGAATTCTCTCACATAATTTACAACAAGTTATATGAAGTTATATATAAATATATTTATTATATATTTATTTTATTATATAAATCCCAGAAGTTTAATAACATCTGGACTTTGAAAATCTTGCAAAGAGGCAACTAGTCAACTTGGTGCAGCAGGGCTAGGGCTGGGGCAGGGAGGGCTGGCCAAAGATAAGGGAAGAGGTAGTGTTTCCATTCAAGGAGGTGGTGCCCTTAAAAAATCACTGAATCAGGGGCACCTGGGAGGCTCAGTCGGTTGAGTATCCGACTTGAGCTCAGGTCATGATCTCACAGTTCATGGGTTCGAGTCCTGCATCGGGCTCTGTGCTGACAGCTCAGTGCCTGGAGCCTGCTTTGGATTCTGTGTCTCCCTCTCTCTCTACCCCTCCCCCACTCATGCTCTGTCTCTAAAAAATGAATAAACCTTAAAAAAATTTTTTTTACTGAATCAAGTAAATCTCCTATAGAGTGGCTGAAGTTGTCACGTGTAATGATCAGGATAGGTTGGCAAGGCATGATTCCCACTGCTCTGAACTAGAGTAATAGAAGTGACCAGTTTCACATAGAGCATGAGTCAGTACATAGAATACATCAGAAATAAACAATAGAGTCCTTATAGTACCATCTTCTCAATTCTGCCCTCCTAATGCCCCAGCGGTATTCCTGTCTTGAGTACCATGATACTCCAGTATCCTAACAAATTATGCTCTTTGCTTAAGATAGCCTGATTTTTTCTCACTTGCAATTAACAGTACGTACTAAGTACTTAGTATACAGCACATTAAGCAAAATAAAGAAAAACAAGTAAAAGAGATTTTGGAAAAAGTGTTATTTGTATTTGAAACTTTCAGGCCCATTGTTCCTACAAGAAATTCAGCCTTTCCTCATCCCAATCTAGGTATAGATGCTCCTCCCATGTGCTCCTGTAACAAAAGAGAATTGGCCTGTTTGCCTATACTCACTAGATTATAAATTCCAAACTAACAAGGGTTGTATTTTTGATATAAGCCCTCATTTTTTACACCATCTCTCATTGATATAACCCAGCATCTGGCGCTATGTCTTTTATAAGCAAGTGTATACCTTGTATTACTATGTTCAAGGAGTAATCTCTGTACCAGGAAATAGCCGCACATAATGGAAACAATTGGTCTGCTATGTGCAAGACCTGGGTTCTAATTGAAGCACTGCAGCAAATGAATCTCAATTTACTTGCTGGCATAATGGGAAAATAACCTCTGTTCCAGCTTTCCACTTCAGGTATGTAACATTTATTAAGAACCTAAGTTACCCCACACATCCCAATTCAAATAAACATTAATGACATACTATTTCTTTTATCATCAAGATATATAGGATTTCTTGTCATCTTAATTCTCTAAAGACAATGTTTTCTTTATAAATCTCTGGCAGAGATGTGCTACTCGGGTCCCTTTGACCAACCCACCGCCTAACTGCAAGGAAGAGGGGCTACGTGACAGCCTCTGGTGTTGGCTTTGTCAGGGTTCACCTCAGCTTTCTAGCCAAGATCACGCTGATCTCAAGGTTGGGCCGCACAGCTGGCAAGCCAGTGACACAAGGGCCTAGCAGCCACTTCCACCCAAGGCCTCTGACAGGCAGTCTCTGCTGCAGAGATCCCCACTGGACCGACAGCTACTCCGTCAGCTACGCGTCGAGGAACGACAGCTTTCCGCGGTTAGCCTTGCGGCCTCCTTTGCCTCTCACCGGCCCGCTTTGCACTTCTCCGTGTTAATGAGCATTGACTCCTGGAGGATTCTGTGGTGAAATCAGACTAGTTTGTTCCCCATGTAGTCCACTAATTTAGTCTCCTTCTCATTTACTTAACCTCTGCTGATGTTAATGCTTGAAAGGCTTTCCATCAGAGCCTGCCATTTTAGCGTCCTCAAAAGCATTTTAAGTCTGGTACAAGACACGACTTTTTTCTTCACATAAAACATTGCAATTTTACCAGAAGTTATTTAAATATATTTTTGTATTTAGTAAAGATATATTTGTTATTAACACAGAAACAAAACCTTAAGAGCTGGGACCAAAAAAAACACCCCAAAACAAACCCCCAAACACCCCACCAAACCTTAATAGAACCATCTTGTGGTGTTTAACAGGAACTGTTCACTACTCAATCGTATTCGAAAACTTTTGAAGCCCTAACGCCTTCCTGTTATCTTCTGTCCATCTAGTTTAGCCAAGGTTTTTAAATATGGCCAAATGCACTTAAATTAAACCTTTAATGCTGTTAAGTACACACAGGCCTTGCTTTCCTTTTTCAGGGCCTTGAGGTAGAACAACCCCCTCTCCCATGTCTTGTGATCACTACAACATACTAGGAGTGATTTTGTTTGTGGCCATTTATCAGTATCTGACATTTTGCAAACATTTTCTATCTTTTGTTTATCTGGCTTCCCTACAAGAACAGAAGCTCTATGAAAACAGAGCCTTTTCAGTTTTACTCATCCTTATAATGCTCAGTGCCACGTGGCGTATCTTCTCAAAACTTTTTGAATAAATGAATATTTTACTCAATGAATGGCTACATTGAAATCCGCCTTGGAATTAGAAAAAAATCACCTGGGATAGAATTTTACTGTGAAGATCTCGGAACAAGAACTAGTTGAGCAGCTAGAGAAGTGATGTTCACAGCCAGTCAGGGAAAACCAGAAGACCTGGCAAGAAGAAATTAGGGGAAGACCAGACCGGTGCAGGGGTGTTTCTAGATGTGCTCACAATTGTGTTAATTACTGAAAACAAATGCCTGAAGGGAGTTCTCCTCGCACACAACCACTTACGACTCTAACATGCATGCAGCCCGTGCTTGAGTATTTAGAGGGGTACAGAATTGCTACCTTACAAGGCAACCTGCCAACTACATTTTGAGACCTTAGACCTATCGACAGTAGGTTAGGAGAGTTATAGGTAGGAATGAGTAATTAGAGATGGAAAAGTTAATACCATTGGTTAATTAAATCATAAAATAAGTGGCCCTCTTGGTGCAGTGGTAGCGTGTCAGTCTCATAAAACAAACAGAAAAGGTGTTAATTAGAAAAATTATTTATTTCTGCTCCTTTCATACACCTTATTGTGCAGGAAACGGTCTTGCAGACACATCTGAAATAATGTACTGTCACACACTCTGTTTAAAGGCAAAGCACCATAGGTAAAGCTGATCGTCTGTCCAGAGTTCTCAGCTTACGGGATCTCGCTTCCTGATTTTACATTAATTTTTGAAAGTCACAAATATCATCTCCAAAAAATGTTAAGGGGGGCTGTAAAAAATAATCACTTTATTCAGTATTACAGCTGTAGAAACGGAGTATATTTTCTTTAAGAAATGAAAAACTAAGAAGAAAATGCCACTTAACATCATTGGTACGTCGGCATAGGCCAGCAGGAAAAATACTGTGATAAGCTTGTCTCTTTGATACCAAGAAGACATTCTAGTTCAAGCTTTAACATGCTTCCTATGTTTTCACTAGATGCTTCTTTTCTGCTGCTTCATTCTTTTCCATAATTCACGTCAGAGGATTGGTACAGCCTTTAAAACTTCATTAGCAGGAGCAAATCCAATATCCACAGATTTCATCCCAAAAGGCATTTTAACCCATCAGATATCCCCTGCAGGAATAAAATTTATAAACACAGAAAGTGAAAAGGAAGCAACATTTCAAAACACCCCAACAAATTTTATGATGAATCAAATGACAATCTGAAAATATAATTGTGACTCATCCTTATGGTTTTTATTTCGAATCTTGCCTCCCCAATAAATAAATATATTACTGGGCTTCAGTTCCATTACCCTTTCCCCTCAAAGCATACAGTTACAAACCAATATGGCTCCAAACCTGGAAGCAAATGAGCAGAGACTCAAACACCCACAGAGGCTGTTAAAAAGCCAGGCCATGAAGCTATCCTTCAACAAGGACTGATTTAAAACGCAATCAAATAGCTAGGTTATCTATGTCCTCAAATCACAGAATTAACAACAAAAAGAAGAGAAAGGAAAGGATAAAATGACAACAGGTATACAATGATAACAATGAGAAATGGCAGATTACATCAAGGAAATGAACTGAAAAGTATTGCTATGCCTAATTAAGCGTAAATGGAAAAGGATTCTGAGTCTAGAAGGCAAAATTATGCTTAATGTTCAGTGTCCAGCAAATAACCGTTATCAAATAATATTTGCTGAATACAAATGTAAATGCTAAGGAAGCAATAAAACAGTTTAGAAAGTGGTGGGTCAAAAAAGAGGAAGATAAAGTTTTAGTACATGTACTAAAGTTAAATTTCAGTTACAGGGAAAAATTGCTTATATGCATTCTCCTAGTCCCTAAATGATATTATTATTATACATTTACTTTTACTTCTCATTTCTCCTTTCCTTTAGAATTCTGAACTGATCTCATGATCTCAGGATTCACGCAGGAGCTCCCTAGCTTTTTTCATCAGGGTTAACACATGGTAGTTCAAATCGCTAAAAAGGCAATTGTTGCCACTCTGTCCTCAACTGCATAATAAAATCTATTCAGTAGACTATTTCATATAGCCTTTATTTTTTAAATTTTTTTAATGTTTACTTATTTTTGAGAGAGACAGAATGCAAGTAGGGGAGGGACAGAGAGAGAGAGAGAGAGGGAGACACAGAATCCAAAGCAGGCTCCAGGCTCTGAGCTGTCAGCACAGCTGACGTCCCTATACAGCTTTAATAACATACTTGCCTAAAAATAGAAACCCATCCCTCTGCTCTGAACTAAACACTTTTCCTAATTTTAGAACATTACACCATGGGGTGCCTGGGTGGCTCAATCGGTTAAGCCTCCGACTTCAGCTCATATCATGATCTCACGGCTCCTGAGTTCGAGCCCCGCATCAGGGTCTGTGCTGACAGCTCAGAGCCCTGGAGCCTGCTTCAGATTCTGTGTCTCCCTCTCTCTCTGTCCCTGCCCTACTCACACACACACACTCTCTCTCTCTCATCTCTATCCCTCTGCCCGTTCTCTCCCACTCATGCTCCCTAAAATAAAAAATTTTTAAAAATTAAGAAAAACCTAAATAATTGCAATAGTAAGATGGAGGCAATCCAGAGAATTAAGCACTTTCCAAAGCTTTTTTTTTTTTTTTTTTTTTTAAGCAGTAGATAGCTCTGTTATCCTCAAAGTCAAATACCTGAGCTAAAAAGAAAAGCACTTATATCCTAAGGAGAAGACCTAAAACTATAAGGAAGAATGAGAAGCTTAAGTAGAATAAAAACAAATCTGGCTCTATGGACAAAACCAGCCCACCTGTTTTATTCCCCCCAGATTTTTTTTTTTTTTCTGAGAGAGCATGGGGGAGGGGCATGCACGGGTGAAGGGCAGAGGGACAGGGGAGAGAGCATCTTAAGTAGGCTCCAGGCCCAGTGTGACAGAGGCTCAATCCCAGGACACTGGGATCGTTACCTGAACCACAAATCAAAAGTCTGATCCTCAACCAACTGAGCCACCCAGGCGCCCCAAACCAGCCCACTTCTATTCTGCTACATTTCTCCAAACGTTCCATCTGTTTTGGTTGGTGATTTGTAGTAGCCTCTTGATCTCTCTAGGAGCCTCCTCTTTTCTTGTTTTGCTCTGGAAAACTTCAGTCTCTTCCATACCAAGTGTATCTTTTCCAACAGGGACAGAAAAAAAGAGGAACAAAGAGAGGAGGCCGGAGTGCCTAATTCTTCATACAACTTAGCCAATGGCTAAAACCGTTTTCCCCAGACAAAAATAAGAGCCACTGGCAGAGGAGTCTGAGGGAACTATGTGGCCACACAGATATTCAGCTGACAGAGAACGCTGCTCTTTTCCCATCTTTCCCATCCTGCCTTAGCATGAGAACATGATTGCAGGAGAAGTGAGTGCTTTGGACTTTCTAGGGGAAGTCTGCCCATTCTACTCTAGATGTTACGGTGGACAGGTTAAGCCACAGAATAAGTGAACCTGTGAAACACACACATCCTGTATTCTCTTTTACTGTCTATTATAATAAAATACGGGAGTATCAGTTCTAAGAAATCAGTATAGTTGAAACTTGACGTTTAATATACTCCCTGAAAAATAAATTTACGAAGAGCTAATCTTTGTATGGTATACTTGTCCAATGTTCCTGCAGTTACTAATTCATCCACAGGTGAAATAAGAATATAGGGAAATGTGATCAGACTTGTCCCTATGTCAAGTTAATGATCTCAAATGGAATTATAAAAGTTGCCATAAAACCAATTTTTTTTGTTTTAAAAATATTGTGTTTTCTGAAACAAAATCTTCTTATACACACACACACACACACACACACACACACACACACACGATCCTTTTCCCATCTTTTTGGAGAGGCAATAACTCCCTCCCTGTCCAAGGCTTAAGGGGTTTTCCTCATACCAGTATTCAAAGAGCAGCAGTAATTAATGCCTTGAAAATATTCCCTACTATCACTATTACTACTGAAATCCCGTATGTTATAGATTAAGCAAAAAGCAATTTAAAGAAACAAGATCTCCAGTCAGTGGTCAGTGACATTGTAGCAAAATAACCATTTTTCATGAACATGAATGGAGATGACAGAAAGACAACTGGTCTCAATTTTACTACTAACCATAGCTATAACCTTGAACAAGTCACAAATTCCTTTGGTTCTCAGCATTTTCATCCATTTAAATGAGGGTTAAATTAAATCCTCTATGATTTTATGTGATCCAAGTGATTATTTTACCAACTTGCAACAAAAGTTAAACTGCTGATTATACAAAGTACTTGAAAACTTACGGCAGTTTCATTCTCATGAATACTCTAGCCATGAAAAAACTCAATAGGACACAGACGAATCCAATGAATAGAAGAAGAAATCTATTGAGTTTTGGAATGTTTGGTGCATTCGATCGGTCCAGGATTATGAAACCTAAACCTCCCATTGTGAACAGGAAGCTGGATGCGAGTCCTTCCATAATATATTGTCCATTTACTCTGAAAAAGAAAAACCAGATTAAACAATAAATGAAAATTCCCAGAAAAATAAAAAAACCTGTCTTTAGATTGAAAGACCTATTTCTGCTTAAATATTTTTGTGCTGCTTTTTTATTCTTAACCTTACAACTATTTTTTTTTTAATTTTTTTTTTCAACGTTTTTTATTTTTTTTTTATTTTTGGGACAGAGAGAGACAGAGCATGAACGGGGGAGGGGCAGAGAGAGAGGGAGACACAGAATCAGAAACAGGCTCCAGGCTCCGAGCCATCAGCCCAGAGCCTGACGCGGGGCTTGAACTCATGGACCGCGAGATCGTGACCTGGCTGAAGTCGGACGCTTAACCGACTGCGCCACCCAGGTGCCCCACCTTACAACTATTTTACCACATTTCTGTATATTCATTTCAATTCCTGCCATGTCTGAATTATGAATCAAGCACTATTCTAGGTCCTGGGGATACAACAAAATCTGTGTCTTCATGGGGCTTATGTTCAAAAAAGTTTTAGAACCTCAGCTAACACAACAGTCAATGTAAAATCAATGCTGAGATTTTAATTATTAGCTTAAAAAGCAAATTAGTGTATGTATAGAAACCCTTAACCCAGAACTTTTGTTTTGCTTTTAAAAATAATGACATTTAAACTTCTATCAAATTCAAATTTGAATTGGTAAGAAATGTTTCTAGAAGTTTCACAAGAGTAAACTCTTGTTTCAAAGGGAAAATTTTATTATTTTTTTTTCAAAGGGAAAATTTTGAAAGGAAGTATTTTTAACTAAGGCTCCATGAGCCCCACAAGAATTTCCAGCAATCTATAAATCCTTAGAATTATATGCAAATTTTTATACATACGTATATCTGTTTTTTTCTAGCAATACAGACCTTTCAAAATTCTGAATCCATGGATCCCCAAAAAGCAAATTCCTCTGTTAAAGGGATAATTTATACAAAGGTATATCTAAAGAAGGTATATTTTTTGTTAGCTAATTGCCTTAATTGAAAACACAATACACGCATACACAAAACACAATACATAATACATTTTGAGCACTGGGCTCAAAATTCCAACAGTACCAATGATAACAGTATGAAAGGTTTCCCTACCATCAAGATCTCCTGTCATCTAGATACCCCTCACTCCCAGAGAATCACAAACATTTTTTCAGGAATATGCTATGTATGGAACACCATTAACGTTCAGCATGAATACAAATATATAGCTATGTTTAGATGGACAGTTATCAAGTGGATTTAGAAAGCAACATAATAAGCATTGCCCAGGTAAGCCAAACCACACTGGAATGGTGATTCATTACTCAAATGGAACACCTAAGTCTCAAAAATTATTTTTAATGTTTATTCATTTTCAGAGAGAGAAAGAGAGAGAGAGAAGGGGAGGGGCAGAGAGAGAGGAAAAGAGAGAATCCCAAGCAGGCTCCACATGGTTGGCACAGAGCCCAACAGAGGGCTCAATCTCATGAACCGTGAGATCATGACCTGAGCCAAAATCAAGAGTCAGAAGCTTAACCGACTGAGCCACCCAGGCACCTCAAAAATTATTATTATATTTTATTATTTAATAGTATAGTCTAGGGGCTCACAGATTTTTTCCTTAAATGGCCAGATAATACATGTCTCAGGCTTATAGGCCATATGGTTTGTGTCAAACTTAGCACTGCAGCTTGAAAGCAGCCATAGATAGTATATAAACAAATGGGCATGCCTAGTTCCAATAAAACATTACTTACAGGGGCGCCTGGGTGACTCAGTCAGTTGAGTGTTCGACTTCAACTCAGGTCATGACCTCAAGGTTCGTGGGTTTGAGCCCCGCGTTGGGCTCTGTGCTGACAGCTCAGAGCCTGGAGCCTGCTTCAGATTTGGTGTCTCCCCCACTCTCTCTCTCTGCCCCTCCCCCACTTGCTCTCTGTCTCTCTCAAAAATAAATAAACATTTTTAAAATTTTTTTTAGATTAAAAAACATTACTTACAAATAAACTGGTACCTGCAGTTTCCTCATCCCCAGAATAGCCTATAAATGTATTTTAAACCAATACCCTCCTTTAAATAAGTGATCATATCACTATGAAATATATTATTTCCTAATAAATAATATACTTCTGTTCTTGCCCACTTCCTGCATCTCTGCATTTAGCATTTTAAAACAGCTATTATCTAAATGCAGATGGACCCATAGGTTTCACTGTATTTTTAAAAAAGCACTCATGCCCCAGCAACCTTCTTTCCCACCAAATCATTCAAAAAGGCAACTGTTGGGGCGCCTGGGTGGCGCAGTCGGTTAAGCGTCCGACTTCAGCCAGGTCACGATCTCGCGGTCTGTGAGTTCGAGCCCCGCGTCAGGCTCTGGGCTGATGGCTCGGAGCCTGGAGCCTGTTTCCGATTCTGTGTCTCCCTCTCTCTCTGCCCCTCCCCCGTTCATGCTCTGTCTCTCTCTGTCCCAAAAATAAATAAAAAACGTTGAAAAAAAAAAATTAAAAAAAAAAAAAAAAAAAAAGGCAACTGTTACCTGTAGGCCAAGAAGGCTACTGGCCTCTGATGTCCATGTTCATCGGTCATAGAGCCAACACTTGGAGGTTCAACAATAACATCATAAATTATTCCTATATGAAAGATAATAGTACAGATTAGATTGGATTCCTAATTTTTAAAAAGGATTAGAGTTTTCATCAGTCTCTAAAGATTCATTTATATTTAAACAGGACTGCTTAGATATATTATTATAATCAAGTGAGGCCTAGCTAATCCCCTAAACTTTAGATAAACCTTTCAGAAATTCAACTCAATATTTTAGCATACTATCTCTAAAACAGGTATTTCATAAAAGAAATTCATTCAGTAACTGTTTCTTATACTCAAGAATTCCTCCACAATAGGGCCGCCTGGGTGGCTCTGTCAGTTGAGCGTCCGACTTCAGCTCAGGCATGTCATGATCTCGTGGTTTGTGAGTTCAAGCCCCGTGTCAGGCTCTGTGCTGACAGTTCAGAACCTGCAGCCTGCTTCAGATTCTGTGTCTCCCTCTCTCTGCCCCTCCCCTGCTTGCACTCTGTCTCTCTCTCTCGAAAATAAACATAAAAAAAAAAAATTACTTCATAAAGGAGATTAAATATTAAAGGCTATTATTTTAGTTCAAGAAAATGCTGTCAATTGAGGGTACTGTGACTAGAGTAATTTTCTTGCTTAAATGTAAAATAAGGAGACATTTTTAAATCATACCAATAGGCAGACAGGCAATACTAGAGATTCATGATCATTAATGTCCATCACTTATGTCACGATGTCCCTGTGATCATTAATTCCATCAACATTAGTATTTTCCGGATCTCCCACTGTCCACATCTACTCTCCAACATCCTCACTTCCAGCTTTTCTTAAGCATCGTTAAGACTGTGTCTCCCTCACCCTTGACTAACAAAGCAATCACATTGGGCTTCTCTAATCTCTCCACCACCACCACCAAGCCTACCAGCTGGCATCTACAGCCATTCCTTCCTCCTTCCCTCCAGCTCCAAGAGAGGAAGAGTCCCTCCTCCTACCAATGTGGGATTGCTTCTGCAATTATCAGGACTCCATCCCCTCCTGCCTTCTCAGAGAATTTGTTCCTTTGGCTATCGCTCCTCCTTCCTGTATTTCAACCCTCTCCTTCCTACATCAACCTTCCCTGGATTCCAGACCCTTCTAGTTAAATCCTATTACTGTGCTTCCTTTTTGAAAAAAAGTGAGACTTCCTTCTTGGGGAAGAAAAAAAAAAAGGTAAACTTGTTGTCTCCCTTTCCTTACTTATTCTTCAGTCTTCAACTCACTTGAACTTGGTATCTGCCTCCGCTGATCTTACTGTTGCTAAAGTTGCCAATGATCTCATGGTGTCAAATTCAATGGACATTTTTCAGTTATCTTAGGAGGCTTCCCGGCAGCACTCAATACAGTTTACTAAATCCATTTTCCTTGGGGAAAATTGGTTTCTCATGGCTTTTGTGATACTCCTGTCCATGTTTTCTTGCTACCTCTGGCAGGGCCTCCTCTTCTATAAAACCGCTACATGCTGGGAATTCCTTAGGGCTTGATCCACTGTCCTCATTGTCCACATTCCCTCCGGAACTCAACCCATCCCTTCCCAGGGCTTTCAGTTCCATGCACTAATGAAGGTCAATATGC
This sequence comes from Neofelis nebulosa, assembly GCF_028018385.1. Lineage (NCBI taxonomy): Eukaryota > Metazoa > Chordata > Mammalia > Carnivora > Felidae > Neofelis > Neofelis nebulosa. Next base: position 115,914,793 of record NC_080784.1, read on the forward strand.
CAACACCGATCAAACAATGTTAGCCCCAGTTGAATTAGATGTAAGCTCCCTAAGCACAGGGACTTTCACTATGTTCTTCAATACCTGGCTTATGAGAGGCATTCAAAAAACATTTGTTGTTAACCAACTTCAATACAGACCTATTTTCTCAATTCTAGACTCATATCTGCAAACTTGACATAACCATGCCCAACTGTTACATATCCCGAAGTGACCTGTGGTTCACTGTACCCCAGCAAAAACCATCTCTTCAATCTCAGAAAATGACACTTCCATCTACTCAGATGCTCAAACCAAACACCAGTTTAAGATTCCTTCGCACTGCATTCTCCCCAATCACTCCTGATAACCCAATCAATCCATCAAGACCTACTGAATCTACTTCCAAGCTATCTTTCATTGTATTTTCCTCCTTCTCCACTGCCACTAACCTAGTCTTAGTCAACTACAAAACCCACCTAATTGGTCTCTTGGTTCCGTATCTGTCCATCCTTTTCCCTTTGCCTACTATTTCCTCTCCCCCAATTCTTTAGATTTTGGCTAACCTGTCATTTCCCCAGGAACCACACTGCAATGTGATGTTCCCAACTCCTGTTATTTTCTCATAATCTTTTGTTCTTTCCCTTCAGTGCAACTCTGGCAATTTGTAATGGAAAAAATAACGCAGTGGAAAAAGCTTTATGTGATATTTAACCAACCTCAACCATGACATTATAAGCTTCAGAAGGACAGCGTCCTTATGTTTCGTTCACTGTCGTTCCCAGTACCTAGGGCCTGGAACTTAATCGAACCTCAATGCATTGTTTGCTGAATATTTCTCAGCAATGAACATTATTTATGGAAGTACACTCACAGTTTTTAGAAGAAACTCCTTTCCAGTGGCAAAACCGATTCCTTGTATGAGACACCTCATGGCCTTGGCCACTAAAAAGTGTCCTTTGCAATTTGCCCCTGGGATTGGGACAGAGAATCTCCCCATTACAACAATCCACGGGAATAAGTGGACAGAATGAAAACTGTGAGGCTTCTAACAAAGGCTTGGACTCCAAGGGAGGTTAGGGTTAGGAGAAGAGACCAGCAGATCAAAGCAGACGAAGACTCATTCTTTGTTAAAATCACATGCATTTTAAATTTCATTTATTCACTACAGCACCCATTAACGTGCTGAGCAAATGTTAATGTTAATGCAATGTTAGGATAGCATCTTACCAACATAAAAAAAAAAATATTTAAAATATACTTTACTTAAGTTAACTATCATTATTCTAGATTTGGGATGGGAGTTGATTCAAAGACAAATCCTAGTACCAAGCCCTCAAAGTTTCACATTCTTCCCTCTTAACAACTCTTTTCACATCTATGAAAATAAAGATGCCTATGGCCATTCCCTTAAAAAGGGAACTTTTGCTGTCCCTAATCTGTAAGCTTCAATTTTATAACACCTAAGTTAAGTACCCCACTTCTCAAAATCTGGAAATACAATAGAATAGTCTTGAGTACATCATGGAACTGTGGCTTGCAAGGGTGGTGGCCTGAAAATTGTAGCCGGATTGCCAACTCATCACTATACAAAACAACGCCCCTTTTGCAACTTTTTATTTGGAAAAAAAACAAAACACCAGGATAGGACAATTCTGGAGTGTTTAATAGTACTGCTATTTTCCTTATTCTTTAAATTTTCAACCTCTGCTTTTTGAAATACAATACCTTCTGCAAATCTAACTTCAATCTTAAATATTAGTCGAAACCGTGGATTTGGACATTTCCATTCACGTTTATTGTAGACCAGGGCAAAAAGCAACAACGGACCCTTAGGTGTGGGTTAACAAACCCCAAGCATTGTCATGTCTCTTCCACGTTTCCAGGGGCTGTACACAAAGATAAAAGTCCCCAAACCCTCCTGACCAACCGAGTAGAATGGGCAAGACTAGACTTCTCCAGGGCCTCTGTCAAACAATTTACAGGAGGGGATGGGAGTCCTGATAATTGCAGGCAATAAACAGAATTACAATCTGGGCTTGAAAAATATATTCGATTCGCATCCCTAGGCTGAGGCTAGAAGTGCGGAAAGGCAACGGGCGTGAGAACATGGAGAACAATGAGAGTAGCCTCTCAGGACACAGGACAGGGCGTGAGGGCACATGAACCTCTGGGCTGTTAATACTTGAGACCCCAGAAATTCCCTCCACCCTGCGAAAAGACCTAGAGCACAGCGATGCTTCCCCCGGGGCTGAGAGCGGAACGGACGCGCCTCGGGGGCCGCCGGCTCTCCGCGTCTCAGCGCCTCTCGGGCCCGAGCCAGCCCGAGTTACCTCCGGTAATGAGGAAGTAAGACACCACCACCAGAGCGTACACCGTCATGGCCGACGGCATATGCACCCAGGGCGGCTTCTTCAGCTTCAGGTTGGGGCATTCGAGCACTAAGAACGGGACCCGGTACAAAGTCTCCATGCTGGTAGCGGCAGGGGAGCCTCTCGACCACAAGCCCCACGCGCCACCCGGAAACAGGCCCGCCCTCCCGTTCGCCGGCGCATGCGCCAGCGAACGGAACTTGCAGGTCCGTAACTCTAGGAGACCTATATATAGAGGAAAAAGAAGAAACTACGAAGAATGAGTAAACAACACGATTTAAAGCTATATCTTATTAAATCTTGTTAAGCATAAATTTGAATAAGAAGCTCAGTTATTGCTAATGAGTAGACAGGTGATTTATATACCTTCAAGGACCTTCAGGGCGTCAGACGTGGCCAAGCCGGAGAAGCAGAGGAGGCAGTCTACATCTGAGCCCCTCCCACTTGCCGGCGCTGGGGATTTGGAAGCTGATTGGATGCGGGCGTTCTAGGTTCCCAGAGCTACAGGATGAATGGAAGCGTTTGGGACGTTCTGCCTTTTCCATTAGCGGTTTTTTCAAGAGCCTGAGAAAGTCCTAGTTGCTGAACTTTTGCTTCACAATGTAGTTGTGGGGACAATCATAATAACAATTGTTATTAATAATTGCTAAACTAGTATATTATCAAAGTTGAAAAAATATCCAGTCCAGATCTATCAAAATTATCAAGAGGGCATCTCCACAGGATGCCTAAAGCTATTACCTTGACGTGACCAAAATACTATTTTAAATAACCCATGTCCTACCCTCCACTTTGCTTCTCCCTCAACCATCTCTATCCTCATAAATACTAAAAACTTTCTGGCCGAAAATCTTGAAATCAGCCTGGTTTCTCTATTAAAACTCCATATCCAAAACATCAGCAATAATTAATGAGGGGGGTTTACACGGAAACCAGTATTTATACATGGGAAGATTTTCTGGGAATTCTAAAGCAGAATGTTTCTGAACTTAGCATGGTTTTATAAATGAGGAAAACTTTGGAACAATTAAAAATATGTTGCCTTGAAAAAATAAGGGTAAGAATAGAAATTCAAAGTTTGTAAGCTTCCTTTGTAGCTTCAGGAGGGAAACATTAATTAACCACTGCTTGGCAGATACTGTGTTAAGTGATTTACACTGGTTCTTATTTCATCTTCATGACAACTCTATTAGGTGAATTCTATCGTCAGCGCTTTACATATGACAAAACTGAAGCTTGAGAAGTGAAACTTACAAAGTGTAGTAGTTTGTGATTGGCTGAGACTTGCTCTGAATGGAAATAAGATTTGAGATGCTTAAGATGGGGCAAGTGTATCCTTCTTCCTATATGTTTTAGGACAAAATAATTGTGTATACATTGTGGGGAAAAAACCTAGAAATTTTTAAAATATACATTTTTTAGGACAAAATAAAACTACCTAGTCATCTATGTATCATTAATGTCACTTTTTTACTCTGTTCCAAAAAGTAAGTTTGTTCCAGAAACCAATTAATTATTATTTTTAACATCCTAAAACTTGAAATATTTGCCAACTTGACTTTGTAATATTCTATAAGCCAGGTATTTAAAAAAAAAACCCTTTTATGAATAAAAATGCACATCTGTTACCATCTGTGTCCTAACCAAAAATATTTCTGCGGAAAATGTTTTGGTTAAACACAACATAAACTCTGTAACCGAAAACCAAGGAAATAATGAATATAACCATGGATATTAGAGTATACCCTTAAGTAAACATAGAATCAAATCAGTCAGTGAGTGGATATTTTATATAAATGAAGAAGGGCAAATGTTGGAAGAAACAGATTTAAAACATTATATACAGTCAAGCTTATCATTCTAAGTTACTTATACATACAAGCAAAAATGGCTAATTCTTACTACACACAAGAAAATCTCCACTTAAGGAAGATAAGAGCATAAAACTGATATCTGCCAAGATTCTCAAGTTTAAGATAGGAAGTATTAATTAAAAGCCTTGGGGCACCTGGGTGGCTCAGTTTGTTAAGCTTTCGACTTAGGCACAGGTCATGATCTCCCTGTTTATGAGTTTGAGCCCGCATTGAGCTTTGTGCTGACAATGCAGAGCCTGCTTCAGATTCTGTCTCACTCTCTCTGCCCCTCCCCCATGATTTCTCTTTTTCTCCCTCCCTCCCTCTCTCTCTCTCAAAAATAAATAAACATTAAAAAAAAAAAAAAAGCCTTGAAGTCAGGAATGGCTCTCCTGATCAAAAGAAGGACAATCCCACAAATAAGTTTTTAACTAAATTCTAAACAAACTAGAGCCACCAAGACTATTAATGCTACTGACTTTAGTTTATTTGAATATGTATTTAGGGAGGAAATTTGTAACCTTTTTTTTTTGTCAGATAATAATACACAATTTTAACCCTGATTTATTTACAAAGACATTTTGCAGTTGAGCTGACAGTCTCGTGAGCTATGTTCTTTCCCTCCGGGTTCTGTATAAGCATGAGTATGTTTGTTTCCCCAGCTCAACAGGTATTTGCTGAGTGGCAACTCTGTTCCAGGCCCTGGGTGAGGCACTATTATGTCTCCTGTTCTATCAAACTCTTCCTGATGCAATATTGGATTGTGAATTTTGTTATCACTGTCATTATTTAAAATTTTGAAAATTAAAATTCACAAGTAAAACATAGGTATATGTGTATCATGACGACAGCAATGCATGGAACGAGTTCCTTTTCCATCGCTGCTCTCCTTTTACTTCTCCTTCCAGAGGCAGTAAGAATGCTGGGATTAGTTCAGCTGGAATAAACATACTCAGATGTGGAACAATCCCTGTATCAGTTTCCTGACCTGTAGAGTGAGAGCTCTTATGGTAGGAAAGATAAAGTCGAACCAATAGAACTGGCTTACCTACCAAAACAAAAGAGGTGACTGCAGAGACTGATGTCATCATCAAAGATTTGAAAGATGCAGTATGGTAATTCCTACTACATTGCATTCAGTTAGCTAATTCAGCCCTTGTAAAAGAAGGATGGATCTTGAAGAACAACAGTGGATTAATGTAAATTTAATCATATCGTAACTTCCTCTGGTCATGTTATTCCAATCTGTTTAGTGAGTAATCCAATAAACTGCTGATTTTGAATGGGAACCCAGAATAAGCAAAGCTTCTGCAACAGGTCCAGCCTGCTGAGCAAACTTCTCTGTCACTTGGGCCACATGACTCAGCAGATCCAATATCCTTCGTAATGTGTGTGGCAGATAGGGATGTTCTGTTGAGCTTTTTTTTTTTTTTTTTAACGTTTATTTTTCAGAAAGAGAGAGACAGAGAATGAACGGGAGAGGGTCAGAGAGAGAGGGAGACACAGATTCCGAAGCAGGCTCCGGGCTCTGAGCTGTCAGCACAGAGTCCGACTCGGGGCTCGAACTCACGAACGGTGAGATCATGACCTGAGCTGAAGTCGGACGCTCAACCGACTGAGCTACCCAGGCGCCCCTGTTGAGCTTTTGACAAGCCCCTTAGGTGAATCATAGCACTAAACCCTAGGCTTTTGCAGCAAACCTATGTCCCCCTCTGAAGATAAATATGTTCACTGAGAAATAGCTTCTGGCTTGCCATTGGAGCTTAGTTAAGACTATGCTATTGACCATAGTCAACAAGTTACCATGAAACCTGAACCTCTAACCTATCAGCCAATAAACATGGTGCCTACAACAGCATTCCATCATCAAATGAAAGTGTTTTACAGGAGATCAAGCTCATGTAGATCTTAAAATTACACGTAAGTTGCATGAGAAAATAACCCAGATGCACATGGCCCACATCCTTGCACATTGCCACTTCTCTCTCAATCTATACTGTGGGCATTATGGAAAGTGCCCTATGGCCAGTTAACTGAAGAAGAAAAGGGGCGGAGGCTATTTCACAGATAGTTCTGCAGAATGTGCTTGCAGTAACTGAAAGTAAATGACTACAGATTCACTTGGAGGGAGCCTCACTTGAAGGAAGTGATGAGGGAGAATCCTTTCAATGAGCAGAATGTTAGAGTCTACCTGGTTGTTCATTCTGCCTGGAAGGAGTGATGACCAGAGTTGCAGGTCTATAGTGATTCGTGGGCAGTGACTAATCATTTGGCTGGCTGGATGGCCAGGGAATTAGAAGGAACACCTCCTTCTAATTGTTGAGACCTCCTCAACAATTTTCTCCCTCAGACTTTTCAGTGCACAGTGCCCAGAAAATACCTACAAAACAAGTGGGCCAATGGTCTATATACAATTTTGTGGATGCTTTTCATCATTTAAAACATATTGTAAACATCTTCCATTTCAGAAAATACACTACTACAATATCATTTTTCGTGGTTGTATAGTATAATATCACATAGATACATGTGGTATGTGTGTGTGTGTGTGTATATATATATATATATATATATATATATATATACTGTTTATTTATTTTTGAGAGAGAAAGAGCATAAGCAGTGGAGGGGCAGAGAGAGGGAGACACAGAATCTGAACCAGGCTTCAGGCTCTGAGCTCTCAGCACAGAGCCTGATGCTGGGCTTGAACTCAACCAGCTGTGAGATCACGACCTGAGCTGAAGTCAGACGCTTTACTGACTGAGCCACCCAGGTGCCCCTACATGGATGTTTCCTAATTCACTTAACGAATGTGCTAATTCCAGTTTCAGAAGTAACTGATGATCAGATGGTAATTTATTTCACTAGCTTAAAAAAAATAGTGTCTCTTAAAAGTAATAATGTCTCTTGAGGCCCACACTAATTCAGAACTTCACAGTGAAGAGATTCTGGGAAATATAGTTCCAGCTTAGCTAAATTGACACAATACAAATCCACCACAGTCTAGTCTTTATTAGCATGGTATCCACATATACGTTTTTGAACTATATTTAATTTAATTTTAAAATAAGGGCAGCAACGGGGCGCCTGGGTGGCTCAGTCGGTTAAGCGTCTGACTTCAGCTCAGGTCACGATCTCGCGGTCCGTGAGTTCGAGCCCCGCGTCGGGCTCTGGGCTGATGGCTCAGAGCCTGGAGCCTGGTTCTGATTCTGTGTCTCCCTCTCTCTCTGCCCCTCCCCCGTTCATCCTCTGTCTCTCTCTGTCTCAAAAATAAATAAACGTTAAAAAAATAAATAAATAAAATAAAATAAGGGCAGCAGCAACAATATGCTTTCCCCTAATAGAGTGCAACTAGCCCTCGTGCAACTGTAACCAGCTCTCTCCAGGGAGAAAACAAAGGCTTTTTGTTTATTTTGGGGCAAGAACCATCCCTCTTCTAGATAAGTCTTATTCCTTCTTTGATATCCAGTAACTTAAATGCTGAGAGGTTAAATATTATCAACAAATAGCATACCATAGATGGTAGGAGAATGGGAAACAGAAAGAAGAAAATATTGGTTAGCATACGTACAAATATATTCATATCAAGATAAGGAAGAAATACTCATAACTGTTCCATTGCTTATTTCCACAACTCTTCACATGGTCACAACTGGTATTTATAATTACAATTTTCCACTCTCTATTCCATACTCCCCTTGCCTTCAGCAAAAACTTCAGCTGGCTGAGGTTCTTTATCTGCCAGAGCGATCTAAAACTTAATTCCTGAAGGGTCTGAGCCATTTGACCCTACTAGGTTGTAGTTTTCCATAGACTTTAATCACAGACTTTGGGGGTACTAAGAGGCGCAGGGGATCTTCTGCATCCTAGGCACACTCCCCCTTACTGCCATTTTGTAGTGGCAATCAGAATTTCCCACGGATGTCAGGATCAAACCCCCTAGTCGGTATAGTACCCCTTACCTGCTTTTTGATTCACTGGCATGAGGGCACTAAAGAGGTGAGGTGACACTCTCGGCTCTGTTTAATGGAACTATTAAGGTGGCCATCCCTTGATGGAAATATTATCTTGGGGGACTGAAACTCCTAGCCCAGCAGAGCCCAAAGTTGTAGGAAATGGGAACCAAAAGTTTCACGAGTGCATCACTAGAAGTCACAGTGAGAGGAGCTGTTCCCATTTTCTACACTTGATTCCCGGGCCTGTGAATCCTGGTTCCAAGAGAAACAGCCGCATATACTGATCATTGATTTACAGCACACGCTGCATCTTGGCAGGCATTGTTTTAGCTCCGAGAGGTGTTGACATTCAGTTGGCATCATAACTGAGTTTTCAAAAGGCCATTCCACCATTCCACAGGGCACATGCTAAAACCAGGAATTCCATGAACATGAGCCAATTGCCACAATTCATTTGTTGTCAAACAAGTTCCTTGGCCAACAGCAATGCTGTGTGGTATACTGCGATGATGAGCAAGGCATTCTTCAGATCCACACAATGGTGATTTTTGTAGCAGCATTGTGGCCAAGGAAGAAAAAATCGTATCCAGTGTTAAGTGTCCATTTTAGTAAAAACCAAGTGCCTACTGGGAGTGGTCCTATGTGATTAACCTATACCAAGTAGATGGCTCATCTTCCTGGAGAATGATACCATTTTGTGGGTTTGTTGTTGATTTCTTCAGTTGGCAGTTTGGGCACTCAGCAGTGGCTCTAGCCAGATCAGCTGTGATGAGTGAAAGTCCACGTATAACTTCCATCCCTGTAGCCATGGTCACTTTGTTTGTGGGCCCGCTAGGCAAGGACAGGAGTGACTGGGGAAAGACGATGACTATCCATAGGATGGATCATCTTATCCACCTGATTATGAACATCCTTCTGTACATATGTTGCAATTTATTGAGTATCACCTGGGGCACAAATATCTTCATACTATGAACTTTTACAGGAAGGTCTCTCTCCAGGCCTCCTCAACAATTTTCCTAGTATATTTTCTGAAATGGAAGATGTTTACAATATGTTTTAAATGATGAAAAGCATCCACAAAATTGTATATAGACCATTGGCCCATTTGTTTTGTAGGTATTTTCTGGGCACTGTGCACTGAAAAGTCTGAGGGAGAAAATTGTTGAGGAGGTCTCAACAATTAGAAGGAGGTGTTCCTTCTAATTCCCTGGCCAGCCAGCCAGCCAAATGATTAGTCACTGCCCACGAATCACTATAGACCTGCAACTCTGGTCATCACTCCTTCCAGGCAGAATGAACAACCAAGTAGACTCTAACATTCTGCTCATTGAAGGTATTCTCCCTCATCACTATATACACACACATACCACATGTATCTATGTGATATTATACTATACAACCATGAAAAATGATATTGTAGTAGTGTATTTTCTGAAATGGAAGATGTTTACAATATGTTTTAAATGATGAAAAGCATCCACAAAATTGTATATAGACCATTGGCCCATTTGTTTTGTAGGTATTTTCTGGGCACTGTGCACTGAAAAGTCTGAGGGACATAGAGATGATTAATATCTATGTGATGAGATTGTGGAATTTTTCCTTTTTTGAAACCGCATGTATTTCCTAACTTTTCTATAATAAACATATATTACTTTTGTAATTAAAGTTTTAAAAATAGTATTTTGTTGGAACATAGTAAACATCTTTCTGGTCTTTCGTGAGTATATCTGTCTCTCTACCCAGGTACTGTTCACTGCTGTATTCTAGAAGGGGTGAATAATAATGCCTCCCAAATTTGTTTCCATTCGACGTAAGGGTATCTGGATGTTCATCACTACACAGACATTAATTACTACACTACGGACGGCCATCTGTAGTATCAGAAACTCAGTGTCTTAAAGTCAAGGACAATATCATTTTTGCCACAGAATTCCCCGCACCTCCACAGTGCTGGCACATAGTAGGACTCCTTAAATAAGGGTCCGTGAATGAACCCCTTGCCTCTTCCATGTCTTTTTATCCTTCAGTGTATCACCTTAACAATTGTGCTTCCTTAATTTTTCTTTCGTTTGTTCCCACATTTTCGTCTCCACTACTGCTTCTTAGTCCAGACCCAACCATTTCCCATCCCAGTTCACTCCACATTGCAGCCAAGGTGTTCTTTCTAAGAGACTGACCAGATCTCAGTATGCCAATCAAGATGCCATCCTTACTGCTAACTAGGGAGATGTAAGTAGCTGGGTAAAAAGTAAAATTTGGGGGCGCCTGGGTGGCTTGGTTGGTTAAACGTCCAACTTCGGCTCAGGTCACGATCTCACGGTCCGTGAGTTCGAGCCCCGCGTCGGGCTCTGTGCTGACAGCTCAGAGCCTGGAGCCTGTTTCGGATTCTGTGTCTCCCTCTCTCTCTGACCCTCCCCTGTTCATGATCTGTCTCTCCCTGTCTCAAAAATAAATAAAACGTTAAAAAAAATTAAAAAAAAAAGTAAAATTTGGTTTTTTTTTGCTCGTTACTATCTTCTTTCTTTTCTATCTCAAAGCTCCTTTCCATATTTTAATACATGTTTTGCCGAAATTGTGGGTATATTCTGAAAGCATCTACTTATGCTCACATACTTCTTTCCTTTCCTTTGGAGAAATGGGGACCAGCGAGGGCAGGCAGTAGTGCTGGTGATGATAATGTTCACCATTTCTTCCTTCATTCATCAAGCATTTATAGAGAATGTAGCAGAGACAAGTTTTGTTCTAAGTGCTGGGGTGAAGGTGGAGGAGGGACAAGATAACCAGTACCTGATTCCTGCCTCAAGAAACTGTCATTCTGATCAGGAGAGAAACACACACACACACACACACACACACACACACACCACAATCAATAGCAGGACTGAGAAGTGCATGCTTACTGGAGTTCTGGACAAATTGCTTAGCAAGTCCTGGAACAGAAGTTACTCATTCTTGTGGGTAGGAAATTCCAGACTCACAGAAGAGCTCATATTTGAGCTGGGCATTGAAGGAGGAGCTAGATTCCTTAACAGTCAGGCTTTTCAGGCACGAGGAGCAGTCTGAACAAAAGCAGAGAGGTATGAAATTCCAAGGGAAGGTGAGTCGCTTGCATTGATGGTTCAGTGGTAGAATTTCTCACCTGCCAAGGGAAGGTGAGTGATTGCATATGACAGAAGACTAATGGAAGAAAGGCTGGAGATATGACTCTAAAAGGAAGGATGAAGCCTGTTTGTGGAGGGTCTTTCAATGTCATAATGCATTTAAATTTTACCTAAATAGATTGATAACTGAAGGATTTTTGAAATTGAGATAATCGGGTGTGTGTTTGGAAGACAGATGGGAGAGCAGACAGACATGAGGCAGAGAGAACTTTTAGGACCTCAGTGTGAAAGCCCAGATGACAGACAATGAAGGCATGGGATAGACTGTGGGAATGTTCAGAGCAGGGAGGTTGGTGGCAATGGAAAGACTAAAAGATCGTCACTGGTAGAATCAGGTGAATTTGATCAACAAATGGATATGAGGCTTGAGCACTGATAAAAGCGAACTGAGAAATAATGGTTTTGGGCAACTCTGCTGCTGAGTCCACAAGCTGGACCAAAGAAGAAGGCTTTTTCCTGGACCTAGAGGAGGAGACTGGGGTAACGGCCAGGGTCAAGTAGTGCTTTCGTGGATAGCAAGAGCCAGGGTGGAGCACACCTGCTTCCTCCCTGGGACTCTTACTATATATGCATGCCACATTCACCCCCAACCCACTCAATGCCTGTCAGAGGAAGATACATGGAGCTGAAAGCTAAGGTCCTGCCATCTGCCTGATGAGAACTATCGTTCTAGAAGTACTCTCCAAGAGGGGACCTTGCTCCCAGGAGGGGATCTTGGTGGAGCCAAGATTTCAAGATCCAGGAGTCAGCAGCATCTGGGTGATAGTGCACGTCTTATCAGTGGATGAAGATGCCTAAACACGGATGGAGTAGGCAGGGGTTTGTTTAGAGGGATCATCCTCCAAAAGATCTCCTTGCAAAGCTGATAAAAGCTATGACCTTTCTTCCCAGAAAAATGCCCACATATACCCACCAAATGTTATAATTATAGGAGGTTCAGAGACAAAAGTTGAAAGACAGAGGGAAGAGAACAGAGGACGATGCCTAGGGAATCACCCACAGGATTAAGAGGATACCACATAGTAGATACAACAAGATCAAAGGAGCAGAACAATCAAGGGAGAGCAGTAGCAGAGAGGCTCAGAAGGGGGAGTTTCCAGCAAGTCAGATGGAGTGAAACTGAACAGAAGCCACAGGGTTTGACAATTGGTCATTGGTAACCATTGGCCAGTGAATGTACTGTTAAGTACATGACACTAGAATGACTCGAGAACGGATCTGACTCCACTGCAAGGCACAATCTTAAAACGTGGTATCCTGATCAATGCTTATAAATGTTTGGTGAATTAATTCATTAATTTCAGTAGCATGGTGGCAGGAGAAGAAACCAGATTGCAGAAGTGAACGGGAATTTTAAAAATAACAGGAGTGAAGGAATATAGGATTCATCCCTCCTAACACAGGAGGTGTGAAAGGAATAGGAGGGCTGAGGTGGTAGCTGAGGTTTTTTAAAGATGGTGCCACTTGGGCACGTTTGTATGAGACAAGGAAAGAAAATTGTAGAGATAGTGGGACAGAAGTGGCAGAAGGAGGGGAGGGTGCTAAGGAACAGAACAAATTCAGGGCCATGGCACAAGGGTGTGGAATGGAGCCCATCAGAGGTGAAATTTACCTTGGAAAAGATCTGAGCCATCTTCTGAAGAAAAAGAGATTAGAGGCATAAGGCAGCCAATAGTGTGTGTATAGACAGGAGTGTGTATACTACACACAGGAGTTGTATTAGGTTGGCTTATTTAATTCATCCAATAGGTGTTATTGACTCCATTTTTCAGATGAGGAGGCTGAGGCTTGTTGAGCTATTGGGCAAAATGCTCAAGTTAACACATTCAGAAAGTGGCAGATCCCTGGCCTGCTGATTCCACCAAAGCCCACACCTTTCCACACATTAAAGTTTTGTGCCAAAGGATGATTGCTATGTTTTCAGATACCATTAGGCCACTTGGAGTGAGGGTTGGATTGGGAACAAAAGCACATACTTTCAGCCACTTTGAAGAATGCTTTAGTATTCAACATTAAAGATCCAGATTAGGGGCGCCTGGGTGGCGCAGTCGGTTAAGCGTCCGACTTCAGCCAGGTCACGATCTCGGGGTCCGTGAGTTCGAGCCCCGCGTCAGGCTCTGGGCTGATGGCTCGGAGCCTGGAGCCTGTTTCCGATTCTGTGTCTCCCTCTCTCTCTGCCCCTCCCCCGTTCATGCTCTGTCTCTCTGTGTCCCAAAAATAAATAAAAAACGTTGAAAAAAAAATTAAAAAAAAAAAAAGATCCAGATTAAAAAAAATTATATACATATATATTTAAAATTATATACATATATTTTAAATTATATCTTTGCATGTAATATATATGTAATCTTGTGTAATATATGTTTTATATATACATATATATTCCATTACGCTTTTTAAAGACAAATAACTGTATCTGAACATTTTTTACCTTTTCGTGCAAAGCTGTTGCAATTCAACAAAATAACAGTATGTTTTTCTGACAGCCACCCACCTGTAATTTCTTTCTGTGGCCACAGCAGGGCAGGAGTTTGCTTTTACAGGAATCACAGTACTTCGCCAAAATGTATTTTCGATACCTTGAGATTTACAAACTATATTCGCAAGCATAATGAAAAGGCAAACTTATTTGAAAAAACTTGCCTCAATGCTGTGATCAAATAAACTCAATGAAACATTACACAAATGGAAAAGGCTGCTTCCCACAGCAGTCAAGCATATCTTTAAAATGCAAATGGTTTACTCTTTTACTGATGAAAGAAAAATCTTGTGAAAGCAACATTTTCAGATGAATAAAATATCAAACCCAGGATATTTTCTTTTACATCTAGTTGCCTTGCAAATCATATAGCTTTATACGAGTGAAAAAAAGAAATGTGTATTTGTCTGGCAAGTTTGGGTTATTAAATCTTAAGAAAAAAAAAAAAGAAAGAATAATTTCCAGTTAAGCCTTTTAAAGTAAACGTATTAGATTTCGTTTTTTCAATGCAGAAATTTATAAAGAAGGCATAGCAAAAGTGGCCTGAAATGCCATCAGACAGATAGTCCCTGTTCTTTTAAAAATAAGATTACATGTTGAGAGTTATAAAATTCAGAAAGTACAAAGAATAAAAATATGAAAATTGAATGCCATCTTCCCCTTAGCAGTTTCCTCCTTCCCTATTTCTTCTTCCTGAAAGTAACCACTATTAATAGATTCTTACGATGAGGGATACTTTTGCAAGGACTGTTTCACCCCGAGATTAGGAATAACATTTAAAATAACAGACTTTAGGAGCACCTGGGAGGCTCAGTCCATTAAACATCCCACCTGGGCTCAGATCACGATCTCATGTTTCCTGAGTTCGAGTCCCGTCTCCAGCTCCGTCCTGACAGCTCAGAGCCTGGAGCCTGTTTTGGATTCTTTGTCTCCCTCTCTCTCTGCCTCTCCTCCGCTCATGCTCTGTGTGTCTCTCTCTCCCTCACAAATAAATAAACATTAAAAAAATTAAAATAACAGACTTTAATCTTTCCAAAAGAATTTGAAGCGAAACCTCGAGTGCAATTTTGTTGCACTTGTGAAACGTGGCAGTGGCCTCAGAACCAAAGGCCTGTGTAAAAGGGCCAACCATTCCACCACCGTTCCCACCACCATCTTTCAAAGTGAACAAGAAATCAAAGTGCTTTCTCACCTCCAGAAATGATCTTAGCAGAGGTAAGGTATTTGGGGTACATTTGAACAGCAGCTGTCCCTGCTGACTGCCAGGAGCCCAGAGCAAAGACCACTGTCTCCAGGGGCTGTCAGTCTGGCTCTTTCAGACTCACTGAAGTGGATTTAACAACACAAAACAAAACAATCCTATCTTGGAAATGACAAGGGACTCTTTAAGACATTGATGTATCCATATTTGCACACATTGAAGAGAAAAGTATGTTTTATATATATACTGAATAAAATATCTAACTTTTTAAGAATGTTGTAAAATATTTCCATATGTACATTATATCAAAGTACTTTCCCCCCAAGTTCGGTTGAAAGGAAATACCCAGAGCATTAGGCCCATCAGAATAGATGTCTCCAGTTGTGGTTTTCAGATGCCCTAACGTGCTTCTGCCCAGAACTAATCAAATACAGCTTGGCATTTTCAGACTGTGTGTGTGTGTGTGTGTGTGTGTGTGTGTGTGTGTGTATAATTCCTTACAAAGAGAAAAAAATCATTTGGGATAAAACATGATAGAGGAGGATAAGGTATCCACTGACTTTTTGGTTTATTTCCAACATTATCACTTGTTTTTAATCATACAAATGAGAGGACTCCATCATGACCATCTTGATGCACTTTGTTGATTTCTCCGTAAATATATATGAAGGCATTTCCATACTAGAACCAGGAAAAGGACATGCAGAACGTGGTGTGGGTAACACAGGATATTTAATTGAACTGGACACTAAGAACGCTTGAAGTTAAATATTACCTTCATTTTATAGGTGTGGTGACTAAGATTTAGAGAAGGTAAGAAACTTGCTCCAAGTCACCTAATTGATGACCAGTCGGTGGACCTACGATTTAAACCCATATTTGCCTAACACCAAATCGTGTATGCTTTCTACAGCATCTTGTGAAAAAGCAGTCCGAGGTGCATCTCTGTGAGAATCCGCTAGGAGATCTCGTTAAAATACAGGTTCTTGGCTGGACTTTCACGGGTTCTGACTGAGAAAGTCTCAGACAGGGCTCCAGAACCTGCCCAGCAGATTCTTCAGTGAATTGGAAGTGTGAGAACCTTTGTCCATATCATAATGCTCAGTTTTTAAAAAAAAAAACGGAAAAGGAAATTTCGTACAACAAACCTCATTTGAGCCCCTCAACATCTGTTTGTAAAGAGGTGGCAATCCCAGTGTGCTCTTCACCCTTGACCATGTCCTTGGCATTACCCGGAGACTTTGTATTTCTATTTAATAGAGTGATCCTTGACTCCCAAGAGATTGAATTACCCGCTTTTCCTGCCTGAAATTCCTTTGGCACAAGTCAGTCTTTCCACCCACTATCAGGAATTACAAAGCTAAAATGTAAATGAGCCTAGAGGGAATACACTGACTTATGTTCACACTATGGCTGATGGCAGATGTGTTCTGAGATTAAGTTTTGAGAAGAGATGGAAAGGGAACCAGAATAAATATTAATTAAATGCCTACTAACATAAATTTTTTTTAATGAAGTAACTTAATTAAGTGTGCCAGGCACACTTAACCTTTCTAACAATCTTGGAAGATAGGTATTTTTATACCCATGTTTGCCTTTCATAAACAGAGACTGGGAGGATTTAAGTGACTTCTCGAGGTAACATGACAACTAAGTAGTGGAGACTATGCTTTGTTCATGACACCAAACCACATGCCTGTGTGCACAGAAAGAGGGGGCAAAGAAGGGAGATTGGAGACTTTGTGTACTCCAGAAATTCTCACCAGGGGCAGTGCCAGCATAGTGCCTGGTATACACCCTGTGCACAGTTAATGTCTGTTGAATGAATTGATGTGAATTCTTCATGCCATCAAAACATTCTAAACACTAATATCCTTAAAACCCTGTGCTCGCTCCCTGTTGCCCCTAGTAGTAATTCTCTAATGTATACAGAAAGCAAAGCACTCAGAATCATGGTGCTCTTTTCAGAACACAATATATATATATATATACTTTATATATATACATATATATATATATATATACTTTATATATATAAACATATAAAGTATATATATGTGTGTGTATACATATATATATATATATATATGTATACACATATACACATATATAAAACGTAGAATAATGGATAATGACAACAATTTTCATGTACTGCCCTCCCCTCTTTCATCTTCCCCAAATTGTCGAAGAATAAATAATTCCTGAGAGAGAGTCCCTTGAGAGTGAAGCGAAAACAAGACAGACAAAAGGGCAACACTGCCTTATTTTCTCCAGAGGGCAAAGGGGTGGCAAGACTCCATGTCTCTCTGTTTTGCTTTTTCTTCCTTAGAAATAGAATTGGGGAGGAGCACTTAAGTGACTCAGTCAGTTAAGCATCTGACTCTTGATCTCAGCTAAGGTCTTGATCTCAGGTTGTGAGTTCAAGCCCCACGTTGGGTTCCACACTGGGCTTTGAAGCCTACTCAAAAAAAATATATATATAATTGGGGCCCCTGGGTGGCCCAGTCGGTTAAGCATCTGACTTCGGCTCAGGTCACGATCTCGTGAGTTTGTGAGTTCAATCCCCGCATGGGGCTCTGTGCTGACGGCTCGGAGCCTCAAGCCTGCTTCAGATTCTGTGTCTCCCTCTCTCTTTGCCCCTCCCCCACTCACAGTCTGTCTCTCTCTGTCTCAAAAATAAATAAACATTAAAAAAAATTATTAAACAAAATAGAGTTGTGGAAATCACCAATCAGGAACAGACTTTCAACAAAAAAAGTTTAAAATCCCATGGAGAAAATAGAATGATAATATGAAGAGGAAAAATGAGGAATTTAAAACATCCAACTGTTGAAAGAGCCTCCCTGTGCCTTTGTTTTTAATGGTTGCTATATAGATTTAATTCGATATATTTGAAAGGTGATAGTTGTTTTTTTTTTTTAATTATTCACATTTTTACTACGCTGGAAATTATATCCTTTGGAATGATTTAAAGTTATAATGAAAAGTTTTATATGATAATCTAAAAATGTGCAAAGGTCTACACAGTTTTTCAAAACAATTTTAAGGAATATGCAAGTAAAATCATATTTAAAGACCATTGAACTGTACCACTGTTTTAGAGGTATATTGCTATATAAGAAACTACCTCAAAATTTAATGTAATAAAACAACCAATTTATTTTCTCTCAATATTCTTTGGGTTATTCAGACTCAACAAAGCAGTTTTCTGCTGGTCTTGCTTGAGGTTTCTCGTGCACTTGCAATCAGACAGCAGCTATAGAGGGGAGCAGCGGTCATCTAGAGCAAGGTGGGGGGTGTCCACAAACTACCACCAGTGGGCCAAATCTGACCCAACATCAGTTTTTGTAAATAAAACTCTACTGGAGCACTGCCAGGATTGTTCATTCAGGTACTGTCTGTGGCTGCTTCCACGCTATTGGTAGGGTTGAATAGTTGCATCAGAGACCATATATAGCTTACCAAATCTTTATACAACTTATGTTAAGATGCAATAAACATTTGCATTTTCTTCAAGGCCATTCGTTCTTGAGGAATGTCAAGCGTAAGCTTATTCCCAACCCAAGAGAGAGAAACAAAAGAGAAAGAGCACGCGTGTGAGCCAGTAAAGCCCTCAGGCTATGGCACAGGCCAAGAAATACAGAAGCTGAATGAGTATTAGGGGAATTCAGTCAATAATTTTGATCCCTTTCCTCCTTAATAGTAAGTTGATGCCTAAATTATAGAAGGGAGTGCATAATTTAAATATCCTCTAGTGCAGAGGAGTATGTCTTTAGGAAAGACTTTCTTTCACTGGTCTCCCTTAGGAAGCAAGGGTAGCATACATCTTTTGGCTCTGGGGACACATAGGTGGACCAAAAGCTATGTACTAGCAGGGAGTTCCCTCTTAGTGATTAACAATTTGTTCATACATATCACATTTATTTGGCTGCAAATACTGAGAGTGAATAGGGTTGCAGGAATTACTTTATTTTTACGATCTCTTTCTTGACAGTAAGGCATTTACACATGTTGGCGCTTCCGTTTGGAATGTTCACCCTACTTGTCACCCAGCTAAGATCTACTTATCCTAAGATTAAACATCACTTCCTCAGAAAAACCTACTTTAACTCCCCATGAGGTTTCTTTCTTGCCTGTTTCACAACATTGTAGTTTCCCTTTATGATTCTTATCTCAAAGAGTGCAATTAAAAACGTATTTGTATCCTCATTTAACATGGTCTCCCCTATGTGCCATGAGAGCAGGGAAGAGTCTGCTTTGTTGGCTACTGTATTACTACTTACTCAACAGCACAATTTCTGGAACATAGTAGTTTCTAATAAATATTTGCTGAGTGAATGAATGAAAGCTAAAGCAAATTGTAACAGAATATAAATGTAGTGGCAAAAATATTTATATAAATCTTTTAAATTAACCAGAAACACTTAAGATTTAGTCAAAAGAGTATTGAATGCTAATATTTTGGAAATCAGAAAGCATCTTTTGATATAGAATTATTGTGGGTCTCATCCCTTAAAAAGGACATTCGTGAAGATGGTCTTAACTTTTCTACTCCTGGTTTATAGTAGTGTTTATCACATCTAGTTTTCGTTGTTTAAAGAGATGAAATTTGCACCTTTGCAAGGTTTTTAATTATTTTTCTCTACATTCACACAAATGGATTCAATAAAAGCTTTGTTTTGTATTTTATGAAATCAAATCCCAGAACATTCACGGATTCAAAGCATTAATAAGCTTTTACTACAGAAAAATTTAAAGTATAAATCATTACTAAGTATGTACCAGATATATGTAGAGCTCCTGAACCAACAGCATCATATTTAAGTTGTGACAAGAGACTATAACTTGAGTAATAGCCAATGGCTTGCTGGTAATATTTCATATCCAGCTCCTGAGGAGGGAAACGGACTTTTGTAGCATTTGCTGATTTCCAGGTGTAAATACTCCCACCACGTCAATTTCAAGGCACGAACCTGACATCAATGATGTCCAGAGCTGGAGAGGCACACACTACTGGCTCTCACAGCCAGAATGCGCTGGCTACACACACTGCTGCTTCTGTTGGTAATATCTGATGATTATAAATTCTGACCAAACCCTTACTCTTAAAAATTCTAAGTAATCCAACTCAGACAAAAACCGTAGCATTTAGCCCTGCTTCACAATCTTATTCTGCAGGAATTGAATATGATTTTAATTGGTGTGATAAGAAATACGGGTTACAGTTAAAGCTGGACATAGTCCGGACTCAAAATTCTGGGAACCCAAGCTCCAAATCATTAAGATAAAAATTCTTTAAGTATGTTATTGCGCTGCTGAAAATAACCTTAAAATTTACTTATTTAAACATATGGAGATTTTCTGCTTTTAAGGGTGGAAGACACCCCTCCCCCATCCTTCTAATAGAATTTATAAGCAATTCCATGGAAGGAGAAATACTAGACTTTGAAAAGAAACCACTGACTACATTCACATGTCTTTTTAAGAACCTGTCAAGAATACTTAAGTCACACACACAGAACTGGATTCAATAAAAGATTCATTTTGCTTTTTACAAAGTTAAAACCCAGAACAGAGCAGAATCCATTTTGGTCACTAGGGCAGTGCTGATGCTATGTTCGTGCAATTCTAGGCTCTTCTAGATCTACACACAAGACAAACTTGGTCTGCTTGGTGTGGGGTGGGAGGAAACTGGAC
Source organism: Neofelis nebulosa (assembly GCF_028018385.1). Taxonomy (NCBI): domain Eukaryota; kingdom Metazoa; phylum Chordata; class Mammalia; order Carnivora; family Felidae; genus Neofelis; species Neofelis nebulosa. Next base: position 115,935,497 of record NC_080784.1, read on the forward strand.
CGGGCAATATGAGAGGGAGAGATGAAGAGAAGCATTAGCAAAGGGAAGCTGGGAAGCGGTTTGTGGCCAAGAGCTTCAGTGGCTAACCCAACAAAGGTGAAGAAATTGGTCACCAATTAGGCACACTTCATATCATTAGTCGTATGGACATTAGCCTATTTGTGTCCCCCCCACCAAGTTGTTCAACTGAAGCCCTGATCCCCAAAGCGATGGTATGAAAAACGGGGGCCTTTGGGAGGTAATTAAATCTTGAGAGTGAAGCCCTCATAAAGGCATCTGTGCCCTTGTAAGAGACACAAGAGGGCTTATTTCTCTGCTCTCCATCATGTGAGGATACAAGGAGACAGCACTCTGCTAACCAGTAAGAACTAAGAACTGAATCACTAAGAACTGAATCTGTCAGAACCTTGATCTTGCACCTACCAGTTTCCAGAACCTTGAGATAGGTATGTAGTTTAAACCACCCAGTCTATGGTGATTAGTTACAGCAGCCAGAGCAGGAAACAGGAAACAGTCCTGTAACTCCAGTAACTAAGCTTAAGGGCTGTACTTCAGTGCCAGCTTATGAATTTAAAAACAATCAGAATAAATAAAATAATCAAATGTGTAAGTATGCTCACAAGTATTAAATAGAGCAAAATTGGAAATAGCTTTCATCTCCAAAAGAAAGGGAGTAAATTATGGCACGTAGATTTGACAGCACATGCAGTCACTGCAATCTTTTCAGTTAAGTGGGGAAAAAGGATTGAAAATATATATACATGGTATGCCTCCTATTTTGATTTAAAAAGACTCTTAAGTCTAGAAAACAAGATGGGAACATATCAAACTGGCAGATAACAGGTGTACTGAAATTAAAAGGCATTTTTTTCATTGTTTTTCCACACTTTCCAAATGGTCTACAAAGACATTTATAAAAGGGAAACGTTTCAAACTTTAAAAAGGCTAAACCATTTGACAAATCCTTTACAAAGTATGGAACTTCAGTGCTTTAGCTGTCTAAAATTTCTGCCAACCCATTTCTTTTGCTGAAACTTGGGTAGTCCTCGTTGGTCAGTCTTTGCGTTTGGTCAGGTTGTCCTGTGGAACTCTCTGTAGTAGAGGGAAGAGCCCCTACAGGGAAGAACTCCTGGTGGGCTGGCAAATGAGGCTGTCCCCTCACAGCTGGTATGAAAAAGCTACATCTCGAGCCTTTCAGAAACTCAATTCATCTACAAAGCAATCAAATAACTGAATTAAATTTTAAGGCATTGCTTCTGAATGTTAATTTAAGTACTAATTTGTACATTCTTATACCAAACCCACCCCAGGATTACCAAACATGTTGCTGCAGAATACATCAGCCTGTCATGGGGAAATGAGAGGTTACTCTACCTCAGAATCCAATGTTTTTCAGTTATATTCCCATCAGAAATCTTATTATGCGATTAAACATTACACAGTGATTCCATTACCCCAGTTACTCAACAAGCCTTAGGATTGGCAGGTGTTTGGGGAAGCCTAACGGATCTCAATTGTCTGAGACCACGTGGGCAACAGGGGCCTCGGCGATCACTGCTTATGCTGTAGTGTTCACCGGAACAGGCAGTCATTTGATTCCAATCACTAAGTAGACCACTTGCAAAAAACCTGGGAACACTTAAATGACTCTGGGTACTATCGTACAACCTCTGTGCCTCAGTTCCCTCATTTGTAAACTGGGGATAAAGTAGGTGTCACAGAGTGGTTAGAGAGACTACATGAAGGTTAGTTTGAAGTGTTAGCCACCACTAAGGAGATGCTATCAAGCACTGTCGTTAAATTCTTGAGTTCCTATGCAGCTTAACCACTTACTAGCTCTTCTACAAAAATGTTTAAAACCCGTTGTCTGTCAAGAAGTTAACTGGCAGTGTGGCACAATGAGTGTTTAAGAGGCCAGAAAGATTTGTTTTCCTTCCTACAAGGGGAATCATTTATTATAATTAAGAGAAAACATTCCTCTGCATGAGCCATCAAAGTTAAACCACACCAGTACAGTAACATCTAAATTGAAGAAAAGGGTCAGAATTTACAGAATTCTTCTGGCTTCCAGATTTCTTGGCTTGTGCAAATAGCCTGGGGGCTCTGCTCTCTATTTTTCCTTGAGATTCAAAATAAGCTTGACATGATCTGAAAAAATGGTCTTGGAAGGGAATTCAAATGAGCTTATGCATGTAGAATATTAGACAAATACTTGGTACAGTCTGAGCACTGTAATGAGCTATTATTACTGTGTACATACTTATTAAGAGTTGTTAGATACACAGAGCTTCCAAGAATAAATATAACTAAGGCCTGTTATTTTAGTTTTCTGGACTGCATTAAAAATCCAATTTAAGTTAGAATTTAAATTTCACTAGACCAGAGACATGAGGTTTTTGTATACGAGTGGAGCTCTTGATTTGCTGAATATGGAGTTCTGAGCTCTCCAAAATAGACCGTTTTTGGTCTGAAGTGAACTAATGAAATGGAGGGTTTAAATACAATGGTGTATAAAAGATTCTATTCCAAATAACTTGTCAATAAACACTGTTTAATTTCCATCCTGAGTTTTGGTGCTGAAGGAGACTGGATGGAAATGATGCAGCGGAATTAAAAGAAACATCCAGATATAACAGCCACTCTTCTCAAACCTCCCCAAGTGTTCTAGAGGTGCTATCAAAAAATTCTACCCATCACTGGCCTCCATTATGGTCTTTCAGTAAAAGCAATCAACTAAAAATCACGGAATCCCAAACACCACATAGAAACCAAACCTGTATACTAACAAATTACAACAGCAATAACAGAAAACGCCTTTGATTGTTTTATTACTCAAAAAAGCTTCATTTCTTTATTTAGCTTTCTGACTCTGTGCTTGTGCCTTCAACACTTTCACAACGATTTTCTGCTCCTCAATAAGGAATGCACGTTTGATCCTAGAAAGAAAAATAATAAATGAATACAGTTTAAGATAAAACCCACTGATTTAATAGGCAGGAAAAGTACCATGAAAGAATTGAGTAAAGCAATCAGGGAAGATACCTAGAAAAGTAAAGGAAACCCACCAGTATAGACTAAAAACTTAAGATGAAATTAGATGGCCAGAACCGTTTGGCTGGCTCAAAGTCTCCTTTCTATACTGGCAGTTTAAGTAGGATAATCCTTCAATTCTATGCCAATTGTACCTGCCCTCTTCTTCTGAGTCACGAAGGAATTACATATGGGAAACCAAAACGAAGGTTAAAAGCTAATGGCAAGAGGCATTTTATCAAGAGCAAAGTTTCTACAGCCTGGGGTCAACTCTACTACTTACTAGCTGTGTGATCTTGGGCAAGTAACTTTCTCTGTCAAAAGGTACACAAAAAACCTTATACCCATTTCACAGGGTTTTTATGAAGATTAAACTTGGAAGGAGTTGCAGTGTGTGTACTCTGAACCCTCCATTTAGAGAGGAAGTACATTTTATCAATCACTATTATTACAGTGCATGGGACCTGGCAAATAGCAGGTACTAACTACCATTCGTTAAAGCAAAGCTACCTCCACAGAGAAAGCACTCAATTCCCACAAAAACCTCCCCATTTATGATCTTTATTTGTAACCCTGGTCATCTAATAATATGGCCTAAAATTCCTGGGATTTTGGACTCCTTCAAATCTCCCCAATGTAATCACATTATAGAAACACAACTGACTGGTGCCACTTTTACTCAGGACCCTTACAAATTCCCTAAACTTACTCAAAGATCAGACTCTTGTCAGTGTCACAGCTAATACCAACCTATAGACAACCGGTAGATCTACATCCAAATTTCCAAGAGCTAGGGCCCAAGAATTGGACTTTCAATAAATGTGCCCATGATTACGTATAGCAAGGTCTGGGAACCAAAGACTGGTAAAAGGCCAAACTCCACCAGCTTAAAACTAACACATGACCCTTCCACCTCCATATATCTATTCAATCTCATTGCTCATTCTTTCACATTCTTTGCCCTTTCAACCTCTTGACCAACATTTACCTATCATGCAGGTTCCACCTCAAATACCGTTCCCAGAGTCCCAACTACTTGAAAGTAATTTCTCCTCCAAACTTCAATCATAGTTCAGTTTTCCAGTATTTCATGAAGTTCAATTTACCGTGTATTTGTACTACTGTAACATGTTTACCATCCCCCTACACATTAACTCCTGAAAGGCAGAGGGAACTTGCAAGGTTTGTTGTCAGATTTGGTTTAGAAACCTAGCCTGACCACTTTACACAACTAGCTTTATAAACTGGAGGCATCTAACTCTTCTGAAGCAGCTCTGTTACTTGTGAAGACCAATCAACGTCCTTACAAATCCTCCCAGCCAGGTCTTTAGAGGCAATTCACGTCTATCAGTGAGGCTAAAATCAAGGGTCTCAATAAAACCTAGAACGAATCCCAGTGCTGCTCCTCACTGGCTGTGTGAATTTAACAACAAGCCTTGTTTCCTTCATAGAAAGTAGAACAGTCCCTGACGGACCTTTGACAACGTTTAGCATAAAAACTCCACCGCTCCACTTCTACCTATGCCACTACCAACTCTCTCACATATCCCAACATCCCAGTCCTCGACCTGGAACACTGTCCTCTCCTCTAACTCACTCCACCAGCCTTTAGGTCTTCATGCAGGTGCCATCGCCTTAGCCTCCACCAAGAGGAAAACCATTCCAAGCACTCACCTTTTGTTGAAAGAATGAGGTTACTATCCATCCTGCTGCAGTTTTCGTTCTGGCACATCAAAAGTCTCCCTCCCGGCTCAAAATCCATCAATTCCTACATGTTTTAGGATCGAGCTAAAAGTCTGTCCTTTAAGGGCCTGCGTAACCTGTGACTTCTACCTTTCTTGTCTATCACCTCCTGCAAAGCTCTGCTACAGCCACACTAGAACTATATATAGTTATTCTCTTCCTACACTTTTTAGACCTTCCTCTCTCCATCTACCTGACTGACCAAAACCTAATAGTTTCTTATCTACCTCCTCCACAAAATCAAGGTCATTTTAATGTCTACATCTGGCGTAAAGATGCCGCCAAATCTTAATTGAATTAAAGTGAACCAGTATCTTTACTGGTTTGTACAGTATCAATTGCCCCTAGCCTAGGAAGGACTCTAAAATATGCTACTCGTGTTTACATTTCACCAGTCTTCTAATAATCATTAGCATTCAGTGTAACAGACACGCACACACGTTTGAGAAAGTCCATTTAAGAGTGATATTTACCTGTCACGAACACACTTAGCACACATGGAACCACCGTAGGCCCTGCTGACGTGTTTTTTCGTTTTGGACAGCCTCATAAGAACTTTAGGTCTCACAGCACGAACCTGCACAGAGTCAATGTTGAGATTGTTTTGTGATGCTTTAACAGAAACAGAAATTGTACTAGATGCGACATATGGCAAGTATAAACACTAAACTAGAACAGTAAATGGTATACTGCTTTACCTGAAAGGCATTTCCCTGTATTTATCACATAGGCTTTAAAAGTCCACATTCTTGACAGATGTGGATCATGGATGCTTAGTACTTTGCACCCTTCCTAGTGGTGACCTCTCCTTCACTCCATCCCTTACCAAGATGCTAATGCTCCCTAGTTCAATTCTTGTTTACGTTATTCAGAGCAAAAAGGATCACTTACTCCTCGAAGTCGGCCTGGGCACACGCCACACGCAGATTTTGGTGCTTTCCCAACCTTCTTGGTATAAAGGTAAACGATTCTATTACCCGGGGTTCGGGACCTAGAAAGTGAGAGAATAGGGAACAGGTTCAGCATCCTGCAGAGTAAATGACAGTATGTATTTCAAATTTTAGAAATACTTACAGCCTAGTTTTGTTAGAGGCTGTATTGTAGGACAGCCTACGACGGTATGTCAAACGCTGGACCATTCTGAATGCCTAAATTAAGAAAGGAATGAAATTGCATTGTAGGAATAATTCAAACCTTACAGCAAAACAGCATCACATAATTTATACGTTCACATATTCGTATATACAATAATCCTTCAAGTATCTTATGAAAAGAATTCCCTATTTTAAAACTACTGAGATTTAAAGGTGCCTGGTAAGAATACTAACAGACCCATGTTTGTTTTCCTTATGGTAATCAATGGTGGCACTTGGTTAAAATTTACCAGATGTATTCCTCAAAACGTCTGATTCTGTTTGGAGTGGTGTCCAGAAAAGTGCTACTAACAGGCAGATTTAAGAAACCCTGTTTTTAAAGGAAAAGCGCACCTGAGCATCTATGCTGAACCCTCACTTAGGCCATCTACTGGCCTATACAGCACAAGGGGCTAGCTTCCTTGTCTCTACATTTTTACGGAGTTCACACAGCTGTCATTAGTTACAAACCAGAGAAGCTATCCTGCCCAACCTAGTGCAGTGCCTGTCACATGAAAGATGCTCACGGTTCAGTGTCTTGCCCCAAAGTAGCATGTGTGACAAGCTAAGTGCCAAATAATACTTATTTCTGTATCAAAGAGTCTTTGGATTATGGCATTTTTTTTATCAACTGGAAATAACACTGAATGTCACTGAGCAAATCGGTAAGTATGCCTATGAACCGTTTTCTCAGAACTGCTCAAAGTAACATGAAAACGTAAACAAGACTTGAATCCTCATTTTTAACCCCAAACTTTGTAATCATTTCATCACATGCAATGCAAAAGTAAAGAGCCTGCTTTTGTTGTTATAAGGTCTTTACTAACATTACACTGAAACATAACTAAGACACCAAAAGCGACCCCGAAGGCCAATGAGATCCAAGAAGCCACCATTCCGTTTACATCTCCAAAACCAAGACCGAAAACTCCCTATTAACATTTTTATCTTCCTTGCTATTGGCCTTGGAAAAGAAAACATTCTGAAACGACCCGAACATCATGGTCTCCAGTCCTCCCAAAAACCTGAGAACATCTACTACAGGCGCACTTAACGTGGGCGTTAAAATAGGAAAACGAAAACGTTCTGCGATTTTGCAGCCCCAATCAGCCGAACCACAACTCGTAGGTCTCCAAAAGCGACCTCGACGGCGGCAAAGTTCCAGGTGATGAGCTCCGGCTATTCCCGGCTCGGGAGGGGTGGTCCGGATCGATGGCGCTCTGAAGCTAAAAGCCGGGGGACCTGCTCACCACCAGCTTTCCTCCTGAACCCTTATCCCTATGCCAGTCCGAAAGGCTGCGCCTGAGAAATCCTGGTTCCTCTAACTCCCCGGATGGCGGCCGATTGTAGAGGGAGTAAGCAACAGGGAAAAGGAAAAAGCAACCATACCTACAGACGCCGTCCCCGGAAGAGGAAAAAGGAAGTACTCGCAAGTTTAAAGGTTAAATAAGACTGCGTCGGGCAGGAAGTTACGTCATAACCAGAGCCGCCATGTTGTACGGAAGCCACCTAGCTCCCCTCCATGGGAGGGAATGCATAGCGCCGCCACGTTGTACGGCAACCGACGTGCCGCCTTTCCTTGGGCCCGGATGCAAGTCAGCAACCCACAAAGCCACACTTAAGATCTTTTGGGAATCGCCCTAGAAACAAATGCAAATGACAAAGGAACTGCAAAGGGCGGAGGTGGGACAAAATCAACTTTTTTCGTTCTTGGGGGCGCTACAACGTATTTAATCTAAAGGGCGCCAGCTTTGCAGTTAGACCTGGGTTTAAAACCCAATTCTGACACTTGTTATTAGTTGACCTTTGAGGAGTTGCTGTCTTTAACCTTCCCTTCTTTTTTACTTATCATTCATTCAAAGCACAAGCTTTACAAATTGGATTTAAATCCAGTATCTACTAATTATTAGCTGTGTTACTTTGAGCAAGTCTTTAAATGAGTTATGTCATGATCAAAGGCACAATAAAATTAAAGCACTTAGCACAGGTCTTGTGGAGAGCAAGTGCTCAATAAATGGTGGCTAATCTTACGATTATGTACAAAGAGCTTCACATGAGTGGTAAAATTTGAGCAGGGACTTAAAAATGAGGAGAAAAGGGAACCCCCCTCCCCCGAAATAGCATGTAAAAGTTAACATTAAGTGCCTATGTGTATTTTTCTGAGACCAGAATTCTTAGATTTCTTTACATTGTCAAAGGGATTCGTGACCTCCAAAAAAGTAAAGAGCACTTTGTCTGGACTCTAAGGAAAGATGCTAAAAAGGGCCTTTAAATTTTTATCTGACCTTAGGTTCCCTGCAAACATACTGAGGGTTGCATGCTGGTGTATCGGAGAGTGTTCCTAAAAAAATACATCCCTAGGGAAATGAAGAAGGTAGGAGCAGGGGACCCACAATGTGGTTGCAGCTGAGGCCTCAGCTATTCCAACTAGGAGCTCTGGAATTAGGATGTCTCTCATCGTTGTCCCAAACAGGCAAAGGAGCCAGGCCTTTGTATTCCCAGATCAGCGTCCTTACTCTCTGCATGCCCTCTGACCCTGAGTGCAACAGGTTCTTTCTTTCTCTTTTTTTTTTTTTTCAAATTTTTATTTTTTAACATTTATTCATTTTTGAGAGACAGAGGGAGAGGGAGACACAATCTGAAGCAGGCTCCAGGCCCTGAGCTGTCAGCACAGAGCCCGTTGCGGGACTCAAACCGACGAACCGTGAGATTGTGACCTGAGCTGAAGTCGGATACTTAACCAACTAAACAGCACAGGCGCCCCTCTTTCTTCTTCTTCTTTTTTTTTTTTAAGTTTATTTATTTATTTTAAGAGAGACTGAGCGCAACCGCGAGTGGGGGAGAGACAGAAGAGAAGTCAGAGAGAATCCCAGGCCGCCTCCGCGTTGCTCCATCTCAAGAACCATGAGATCACGACCTGAGCTGAAACCAAGTCTGACGCTCAACCTACTGAGCCACCCAGGCGCCTGGAGTGAAGCAGTTCCTTGAAGCTGAGAGCAATGTCTAGTGAGGGAGGCAGATGTGAGCCTGCTGCATTGACCCAGAAGAGAGAATTTGAGTAGAGCGTCCCAATATCCATTCAAGGTCCCTTCCAGATTTCCTGGTCTGACCGTCCTTGAGGTGAGGAAGCAGGCAGGTGACTGAGGGCAGATTGCCTTGTTCATATTAGAGATCTGTCTTGGACTGTGAGTCCTGTTAAGGACATCATGCCTCACGTTTTTGTCACCATACCAAATGGAAGGCTCTGGTTATATCCTTCCCTTTGTTAACTCTTAAAGAGCTGCTTCTCTCCTGACCTAGTCGTGAGTTATTTCCCTCCTTTCCAGTCGGTTTTTGTCCTTCTGGAATCCCTTTCATCTCTGTAGCAAGCAGCAGACAGAGTCATAAGTGGTTTTTGAATGAGTGAACAAATTTACTTGGAATATATTCTCTTTCTTTCTGGAGAGACTGTGCTGGGCTGATGGGTACAACAACAGGAGATGGGAATCCTTAACACGCTGTAGTATGGTTTACTTAAGTTTCCATGCCCTACTCTATCCCAACAGAAAAGAATAGTGGTCTATCATAATTTTCCCTTATTATACTTAACTCAGTTCCATAATGTGACTTTCTTCTCTTTCAATCTGTATTTGCATTTTTCTTGGTCAGTCTTGCCAGAGATATGGACTATTTTATTAAACATTTCAAAGAACCTCATTTGTGTTTATTAATCTTTCTCTCTTTTATTCTCCATTCATTGACTTCTGTGTACTTTTACTAAATATCTTATAAACTTTGTGAAATTGAAATATGATGAACCTACCTCACACTTTTTTTCTGGCTTGAACTGGGAAACTTTGAGGTTTAAAATTCATTTACTTGAAAGACTTTTCAGGAAACTTATTAATTTTAATGTGGCCAAATGTATCTTTTCTGAGTTTGTGCTTTGTGTGTCTTGTTTTAAGTATCCTTTTCTACTCAAAGGTCTATAAGATATTCACCTGTATTTTCTGGCAATTTAAAGTCTTGTTATTGACTCTTTTAGAGTTGTTTTTTGCGTATAGAGTGAGTTAGAGATACAATTTTCTCTCCATTATGTATAATCTTATTTTTTCCAGCTTTGCCTATTGAATAGTACCCTCTTTCCCCACCAATCTGATATCTAAGCTCTGTTGTAAATAGTACTTTGTAGCTCCAAACCTGTGTGGGTCTGTTTCTGTCTCACTATTCTCTTCCACTGGTCACTTTGTCTTTTCTTTATTAGTTTTAGACACTCTAAATTCTTTAGGAGATCTTAACTGCTAGAAGTGCAAATATGTGTTACCTTTCTTTTTTGGGAGGAAAATTCTTGACCTTTTCTCTCTTCCAGTTGCATTTTAGAGTCAGCTACTCTGAATTTTGTTTGCATTTGCATTGACTCTGGATCAATTAGAGGAGAATTAACATTTTTATACTATGAAGTTTTCATAAATGTGAATATAGCATCTCTGAATGTATACTTAAGTCCTCTTTAATGTCCCTTAATAAAGTTTTATAATTTTTCTATAGAGATTTGCATGCTTTGGGTTATATTAATTTCTAGGTTAATTAAAAGTTGACATTTTCTGATTCTGTTGTGAAAGGTGTCTTTTAAACTATATATTCTCATTTTTTTATTGCTGATATATAGAAATGCAATTGCTTATATATTAATTTGACTTTCAGCTGTCTTAATAAATTCTATTATTTCTACTAATTTGTATGAAGATTCTTTTGGATTTTCTAAGATTTGTTTGAAGTAGTAACTTAAAATCTTCACACATGTCATACATATGTAATTTAATACATTTTCACAAATTGAACACACCTAGATCAAGACACAGCATTATCAGCACTCCAAATGGCTTTTCTATATCCTCCCATTCTTTTCCCCTCTTTCCAGGGATAACCACTATTCAGACTTCCACCCCATAGATAAGTTTTGTCAATTTTTGTACTTCATGTAAATGAAAAATATTTTTTATATCTAGCTTCTTTTGTCAATCTTATGTTTATAATACTCATCTCTATTTTTTTTTTTTTTTAATTCTTACTGCTACATAGATTTCCACTGAACGAACATTGTACTATTCTTCTGTTGAAGGGCATTAGGTAGTTTCCAAGTTTGGGCTATTATGAAGAGTGCTTCTATGAACGTGGTTAGTACATGTTTTTTGGCGAAGATAATACATACATTTCAGCTGCGTATAAATGTAGCAGTGGAATTGGTGGGTCACAGAGTATGCATGGTAGGCAGAAGGCTAAGAATTCTAGGATGGCCCCAGTGACTTCTGTCTCATGGTGTTATTCTCATAATGATGTTATATTACATGGCAGAAGGGATTTTGAAGATGTAATTAATGTTACTAATCAGTTGACAACAAATGAAGCCAAAATTAGATTTGGGCTGAAGGAATGTTGAAGGACACCAGCAGCTTCTGCTATGCTAAATAAGAATTCAAGGCTGGTGGTTGGTTTTTTCTGTTTTTTGTTTTTCCTTTCAGTACTTTGAAAGTACCAGTCTGTTGTTTTTTGGTTTGCACGATCTGTTGAAAAGTCAAATTATTCTTATTTTTTCTTTAAAAAAAGTTTGCCTTTTTTTCTCTGTATTTTGGAACATTTTCTCTTTAGATTTGGTTTCCATTAGTTTTACTATGATATACTTAGGCAAGCTTTTCTTCATTTATTCCAGGAGGTTTGTAGGTTCTTTTATATCTGTATCTTGGTATCCTTCACAAATTTTAAGAAATTCTCAGCCATTATCTGTTCAAATATTATTTCTGCCCCATTCTATTTCTTTCTGGGACTCCAGCTACACACTGTATTCTTATCACTATATCTCTAGGTCTCTCTTCTAGTTATTAGTTGCAATGTAGCAAATCATCTCAAACTAGTGGTATAAAATAACAACCATTTTACTCATGGATTCCTTGGGTCAGGAAGTTCTATAGGACATAGTGGGAATGGTTTGTCTTTGCTACATCATGCCTGGTGCCTCAGTGAGGGGTAACTTGAATGCTGGAGGCTGGAATCATCTGAATGCTTTTTTACTTAGTGCCTGGATTGGGATACCTTAAAGGCTAAGCTCAGCCTGAGACAGTCCACCAGAGCACCTACATGACCTCTGCATAGGGCTTGGACTTCTCATACATGGCAGTTGGATTCCAAGAGGAAGTACCTCGGGAGGGAGCATCTAGAAAGTAAGCATTCTAATAGAAACATCAGAAGCTGCATGGCCTTTTATGGCCTAGCCATGGAAAGGTACATAACATCACTTATACCATATTCTCAAGCTCAAGGTTCTGGTCACTAATTCCAGCATGGGGGTGGTGAGGAAGGGGTTTCCACACCACCAAGCAAGTCTCTGACACCAGCCAGATGTCCTACAATTCAACTTAACTCCAACACTGTCTACCTGGAGATAGCGTCAGGTCCCACAAGTAAAGGCTCACGTCTACAAACTGCCTTTCACTTTAGATGCCACTTATGAGTCCAGGTGGTTACCTGTGCTTCCAACCAAGTGGCTATGAAGCAGAAGTTACAACGACTCCCTCTTTGGTTTTGATTAATTTTCCAGAGTGACTTATAGACCTCAGGAAATCCATTTTCTCATTAGATTGCCAATTTATTACAAGAGATATTAAAGGGTACAAATCAGCAACCAGATGAAGACATCCATAGGGTGAGGTCCCCAAAAAAGGATCTTTCGTTCCCATGGAGTTTAGGCCCAGGACAGTGGCTCGTGGAAGAGTTCCGTTTCCCCAACCAATCCTGTAATCAAATGGTTGGTTCTTCTGGCAACCACCCCCCAGCTTTAGGCGAGGTCCAGGAATCACTGAGTTAACACAACAAGACTTCACAACTCTTATCACTTAGGAGATTTAAAGGGGTTGACAGCTATGTGTCAGGATGGAAGGAAGATCAAATATATATTTCCAATTTTAAATCACAATATCACAAGCCCACCTAGATTCAAAGGCAGTGGACTTACATCCTTACCTCTTGATGGATAGAGCATCAATAATTGTAGGACCATATTTTATTTTATTTTTTTAAAGTTTATTTATTTTGAGAGAGAGGGAGAGAACAAGCCAGGGAGGGGCAGAGAGAGAGAGGAAGACAGAAAATCCCAAGCAGGCGGTCAGCACAGAGCCCAAAGTGGGGTTCCAACTCACTTACCAGGAGATATGACCAGAGCCTAAGCTTAACCGACTGAACCACCCAGGTGCCCTGATACTCAACAGATCTTAATACTTAAAGTATCTTAATAGATACTAAGAAGGAAATTCACAAATTCAGCACTCATTCTTGACATGGTTAAAAAAATTAAAAAATAATTGACAGTTATTTTCTTTATATATATATATTTTTCTTTATATATATATGTATATATATATATATTTTTCTTTATATATATGTATATATATTTTCTTGATATATATGTATACATGTGTATATATGTATATATATGTATACATGTGTATATATATATATATATCTACACACACACACACACACACACATATATATATATATATATTTTTGAGAGAGAGAGAGAGTCAGGGAGGGGCAGAGAGAAAGGCAGACAAAAAAATCTGAAGCAGGCTCCAGGCTCTGACCTGTCAGCACAGAGCCCAATGCAGGGTTCGAATTAACAAACTGTGAGATTATGACCTAAGACAAAGTCGGACACTGACTGAGCCACCCAGGTGCTCCATACAGCTATTTTCTTAACACAAGACTTAGTGATGTTTTCCTACTAACATCAGGACCAAAATGGAAATGCCCAGTGGAAATGGATAAGATCAGCCAATGGAAATGGGTAAGAGGCATAAGAATTAGAAAGGAAGAGGGAATATGCCTGGGTAATATACCTGGAAACCCTGCAAAAATTAATTAAAAAGTTAAATACCAATAATATGAGAATTTAGTAAGATAGCAGGATATTAACTAATACACAAAAATTCATAGCCTTCAATAAAAAGAAAACAGTTAAATGGAATAATGGAAAAGAGGATGCCACTTACCTACAGAGGATGCCAAAATACCTACAAATAAACTGGGGATCATGGGTGGCTTTTCTAATTTGCACAAAGCCATCATGGTGTTCTCGTTTCATTGGCTATTTCTCTGTCTCATAGCTACATGGCTTACTCTCACTTGCTCTACCTCTTTGTCCCAGGTCCCTTTTTTGGTGAGGCCTATCCTAACCATCCCACTTAAATTGCTCATTTCTGTCCTTTATTGGCACTCCTAGTCCCCCTCCCCCCCACTCTTTTTTTTTTCCTCCACTCATCACTTTCTAATGTACTATATACATATTATGTCCACTATACCTTGTCTGCCTCCCTTAGAAGTATGCTGCTCAAGTAGGGAAATTTTGCCCTTTAAAACAACTTTTGGGGGGACACCTGGGTGATTCAGTAGGTTAAGTGTCCGACTTTGGCTCAGGTTGTGATCTCGCGGGTTGTGGGTTTGGGCCCCCTGTGGGGCTCTGTACTGACAGCTTGGAGCCTGGAACCTCTTTGGATTCTGTCTCCCTCTCTCGCTACCTCTCCACCACTCATGCTCTGTCTCTCTCTGTCTCTCAAAAATGAATAAGCATTAAAATAAACTCAATAATAAAAATTTTCAATACCTAGAATGGTACTTGGAATGTAGGAAGCACTCAAAAAATTTTTTTTAAAGTAAATGAATGAGATTGGAGATTGTCAAAGAATGGTGAGAGGGAGCATGTGGACTGGAGCTTCCTATTCAAGAAGAACTTCTACTTACGAATTTTGTTATTTCTGGATGAGGTTATATTTGTGGTCATTGAGACACAGGACAGAAATAGAAAGACTTTCATTGTAGAACTTGTACACTTTGTCCCATTACTGGGTGTCACACACTATAGACCTCCATGAATTAATGCCTTTTATTAATCCTGTGATTATTTGTGGATAGGTGAATTGTGTTACACTGCATTTTGTGTATTAAACGCTTTAATTGGTTTAATGTAAACATTTACATTTTTTTAATGTTTTTATTTTATTTTTGAGAGAGAGACAGAGTGAGAGCAGGGGAGGAGGGGCAGAGAGAGAGAGGGAGACCCAGAATCCAAAGCAGGCTCCAGGCTCCGAGCTGTTGGTGCAGAGCCCGATGCGGGGCTTGAACTCACCAACTGTGAGATCATGACCTGAGCTGAAGTTGGATGCTCAATCAACTGAGCCACCCAGGGGAGCCTCAGTGTAAACATTTTAAAATATGTCATGGTTTTGGTAATCTTGCTTTGGCATGTCTTCATTTAAAAAAATTTTTTTAAGTTTGTTTGTTTGTTTATTTATTTAGAGAGAAAGCATGTGTGTGCCAGTGGAGGAGGGGCAGAGAGTGAATCCCAAACCGGCTCCATGCTGTCAGCACAGAGCCTGATGCGGAGCTCGAACTCATGAACCGTGAGGTCATGACCTGAGCTGAAATCCAAAGTCAGATGCCTAACCAACTGAGCCACCCAGGGGCCCCAGCATGTATTTATTTTTAAATTTATATGTGTCTTTCTTGACCTACAGTAGGGTTACATCTTATGCTGAAGATATTGTAAGTCAGAAATGCATTTAATAGGGGTCGCCTGGATGGCTCAGTCGGTTGAGTGTGGGACTTTGGCTCAGGTCCTGATTTCATGGTTTGTGAGTTCGAGCCCTGCGTCAAGCTCTCTGCTGTCAGCCCAAAGCCAACTTCAGATCTTCTGTCCTCCTCTCTCTCTGCCACTTCCCCACTCTCTCTCTCTTTCTCTCTCAAAGATAAATAAACATTGTAAAAGTGTGTTTAATACACTTAACAATACACTAACATCACAGCTTAGCCTAGCCTCCCTTAAATGTGCTCAGAACCCTCACGTTAGACTATAGTTGGGCAAAACCATGTAATGCAAAGTCCATTTTTTCATAAAGGTTGACTATCTCATGTAATTTACTGAGTACTGCACTGGAAGTGAAAAACGGAGTGGTTGTGTGGGTGCAGAATGGTTGTAAGTGTGCCAGTTGTTCACCTTCGTGACAGTGCAGCTGACGGGGGGTGGGGGGGGTGGGGGGGGTTGCTGCAACTGCTGCCCTTGCCCAGCCTTGTGAGGGCGTACCCTACCATGTACCGCTAGCCTGGGGAAAGATCCAAATTCAAAATTCCAAGATGGCTTCTAGTGAATGTGTATCATTTTTGCACCATTGTCAAGTAGAACCATTGTAAAGTAGAACCATTGTAAGTTGGGGATATTCTGTACCGGGCACCTCAAGAAACATAGCAGAAGTGGTCCAAGCTTTCCTTGATTTTTTTTAAAGTTTATTTTCTTTTTGAGAGAGAGACAGAGACAGAGCTGGAGTGGCAGAGAGAGAGAGGGAGACTCAGAATCTGAAGCAGGCTCCAGGCTCTGAGCTGTCAGCACACAGCCCGATGCGGGGCTCAAACCCACAAGCCGTGAGATCCTAACGTGAGCTGGAGTTGAATGCTTAACCAACTGAGCCACCCAGGCACCACCAAGCTTTCCTTGATTCTTGAAAGGCCCTATTAGAGACCTACTGCTCACCTTATGCTGGAGCTCTGTGTCTTCTGAACTACTGTGGAGCCTTTTTGCTAAATTATGTTGCCTGCATCTTTAATTGCTTTGCCATTTGAGCTGTAGTTTAGAGATGATTTTTGCTACAAAGAGTTAAAATATCAGAGCATTTTAACCACTCGAAAATTTAGAAATAGGAATTTGAGACAAATTAGATTTTTCTAATAGAAATGTTCTGAGCCTAATGCCCTAAAGGGGAGTAAAGAAACCAATTAACTTTAATTTAAATAATCATGTCTTAAGTAGCAAATGAACCGAGTTCTATTGTTAAAGAACAACTGTATTAAATCCCTGAAAGGTTAGTTTCAAAATGGCATTAATGCAGTGGTTTCATGTTTTACTAATGAAGTAAGTTTCCATTGGTCACTGTGACTTCTGTTTGTTGGCATACTGGTCACTGTTACCGAGGGGAGAGGAGGGGGAGAGATTGAGAGCAAGGATAGAATAATTGTGTGAAATTGCCAGTGATGTTTCTCTTGCTAGTAACTTTTTTTTAAGCGACAAAGAGAAAAGCTAATAATTTTATTCCTGGCGGGGGGGGGGGGGATAGTATAAGAAAGTGTAAGGAAAGCTTGTTTTCTTATTCTAAAGCTTATGTATATGGCATATGATTTTCTGTTTGTAGTTGCTATTTGAAAATAATGTATTTAAGATGACTGAGATCACTGTTCAGAACTACAATGACTTAAGTTTCAGCAGATGTTTATAAACATTAAGGCAACCATCAACAATGTATCAATAAGGTATATATTATACTAAAATCTGGCAGTGGGTTAATGCTGAAGATGCATTTTGGATGAGCTTATGTAATTAAGTAGAAAGAACATGAACTTGGCAGACAGTTTGAAGCTAGATCATGGAAGGCTTTCTATGCTCAAAGGCTTGAAACTTTCTTCTTCTTATGATTTCTCTATGTCTTCCTTCTCATGTGCTGTCTTTGTGACCTTAGGAAGTCAAGTTAACTTTGCAGAGATTGTCTTTTTATCTATGATATGAGGATAATAATCTTATGTAATGGGTATGCTGGGAGAATTAACAGAGGTAAAGCATGTGATTGAGGCTAGCACACCTCAGTGGAAGCTTAATAAATAGTGGCCCTAGTATTGTTTTCTAGAAATGAAATGCTGCTTTGGCTCTCCTTTATTAACCAGTTTTGCATATCACACATCACTATCACATCTCGTGCTCTACTAATGTTTGCTGTATTCTTGGGGAAACCTTTTAATTTCCTTTCGGTACTTTGTAGACGAAGCCTAAAGAAGCCACTACAGAATTTACCAAAATGGAAAATAGCATGGCTTGACAGAAAAGGGCAAAAGAGTTTAAAGGGTTGGTATATCAAAGCCTTGATTTTTCTGCAGATGCTTTTTCTTCGAAACAGTCACTGCCTTGGCTGGCAAAATGACCTGTGCCTTGATTCAATTATTTATGCAAATCAAAACAATTTTTTTTTTCCCCTGGGAAGGACATGGTGAAATGATGCTATAGAAAGATCCCGTGCATTTCCCTTATTGCTTGCTCCACCGCAATACTATTTTCTAGCAAGAGGAAAATGATTTGGCAGAATGCTCCCCCACCCCCACATAGAAAGCACATAATATCATGTTTGTGTTGAAAGTTTTTCTCCCAAAATGTCATAACCCCATACGAAAGAGAATTAAAATCCCGTTATTTTAATTTACATCTCGCCACAAGATAAGTAAAGTTATCATTGAAATTCTAATTAAATGGGATGATTGACTAAGGTAGCACATCAAAGAAGAGAAGTGAATATGATAAGTCAAAGACTTATTAATTAGTCTGCGTGGAAGAAATTCCAGGGATGTCAAGCTGAGCCTGCTGCAAGGAGAAAAAAAGCAGACAAGAAAACGTTCGTTTCTTTGAAGTTAGGAACTGAGATAGTGATGGAGGTAATTGTGTCTGACTGGATCCAGTAATGAAGAGCTGTAAATCAGACCTCAGAATCCGAGGAAAGATTCAAGTAACGAATGTGGCTGTCCCCCCGCCCTCCCCCCGCTGCGAAGAAACAGAATACAGAACACACTAATTGACCCAGCCTATTTCCCAGTAGTTCTCTGTTATTATTTATTAATTTTTAATTTCTGAATTATTTACGTCTTGGGAAATTATTCTTGACAGCCTGTTAGGCGTGCCAGAGTTAATGGAGGATGAAAGGGTTGGTACCAGAATTAGCGGGGATGTAGTCACAGGCTACTGGATTTAATGATTTGGGAAAGAGAAATTGATTTCACACAGCGTGTCACTTTATACTACTTTAGGGATACACCGGCTATTTGATTAATTGAGGAATAACCAATTCAAAGTATATTTGAAGTGTAAATGAGTCACACTGCTCAGCTGTTTATTTTCCCCTCTTTCTGAGAGATCTGAATTTTCTTGAAGCTGATGATTAAAAGCTGATGAAGACACACTCACATGCTTTGAATGCACACCTGTTTGATTCGTATTACACTCAGAAGGGAAGAGAGCCCCGATGTACTAGAGAAAATATTTTCACTTTTCTTCTTCTTTCTAATCTCTTTATGTGATTTCTTTACTCCAGTGTGTGGGATAGCAATAGTTGTAATCTGCATTCCTTAAGAACAAGGCTTAAGAAAATCTTTCTTTTGTTTTACCGCCGGTCAGCAATGAGCGCAATCAGAGACAGTGCTTGCTCAATGAGCAGAGGGAACAAACGGAAGAAAAATGTATTAAAAGAAAACAGTGACTTTAATGAACAAAGGGAAGAAGATTAATCTGTTAGGAAAATGAGTGAGGCAGAAATGCACCATCACCATGTAGCCTAAAAGTTCTGCGTCGTTTACAGCCTCTCCCTTCCTGGCCAACCTCATTAGCCTTGGTGGGTCTACTTCTGCCATCTTTGTTCATGTCTCTTTGGCCTAATCCTCTTTCTGGTTTCCTTAAGTCAAATCTTCCTCTTCCACTGTAATCTACACCGGTGCTCCTCAACGTTGAATGTGCAAACAGATCACTTGGGGGCCGTCGCTCCTCCGTGGGTTTAGATTCAGGGGGTCTGGGAGGCGAGCTGAGATTTGACATTTCTAATAGGCTCCCAGGTGAAGCTCATGCTCCTGGCCCTAGACCCGACTTTGAGCAGCCAGGTCCTACGGAACTCTGACAAACTCACGTTCTTTGAAACACTGCTTTTATTTATTTTTTATTTTTTATTTTTTTAATGTTTCTTCATTTTTGAGACAGAGACAGAGCATGAATGGGGGGAAGGTCAGAGGGAGAGGGAGACACAGAATCGGAAACAGGCTCCAGGCTCCGAGCCGTCAGCCCAGAGCCTGACGCGGGGCTCAAACTCACAGACTGCGAGATCCTGACCTGAGCCGAAGTCGAACGCCCAACCAACTGAGCCACCCAGGCGCCCCTGAAACACTGCTTTTAACGATGTAATTCTCTCATTCAGAAACTGTAAGTGATTTTCAGTACCTATGATTAAAAACAGATTCCTTAGCCTGGTGTTCGAGACCTTCCAAAGATGATCACAACTTGCCCTACTGGACATATACTACGTTTCCCGGTACTTAATGTGCTTATTTCTCCCTCTGCACATACAAGATTGCAAGTTCTGTAAGGATGGGGACTGTACTTTATCTTTGTAGCCTTCCTAAGTGCAGGTGAAATATCTAACAAATATTTCATTAAACTGAACTGTGAGAATGTTCCCTCCATAGCCATTCCTATCCTTGTAAACTTGTAGCGTTTTGAGAGCACGCACAAGTGAGGGCCAGAGAGAGAGAGAGAGAGAGAGAGAGAGAGAAGTGGGGCTCACCAGATGTGGGCTTATGCTCATTGGATGTGGGACTCAAACTCAGGAACCATGAAGTCATGACCTGAGCCAGAAGTCAGATGCTTAAGGACTGAGCCAGCCAGGTGTCCCACCCTAATTTTTTTTTTTTTTAAATCAAAACTCCTCTTGATAGTTCTTGTAACTATTATAGGTCCAAGCATCATTACCTGAGAATCTGGACTGCCTTGAACTCTGAGGAACTTACTGCTCTATCTTGACTTTGCATATATTCATTTTCCTTTCTGAAGGATTTAAAAATCATTAAAGCCTTCCCTGTTCAACCACAATTCCCACTCTACTTGCCCCATACCCATTTTTCAGCACTGTACTAGTTCTCAAACCTTTGCTCCTCCCTGTCTTAGATTGCACAAGAGTGAGGCTCCACAGTGTATTTAACAAACTTACTCCAGTACCAAAATTGTTCTCAAGTTCTTTCCCCTTCCTCTCTATTCTTTTTCTCTGTCTTTTCCTCTTTGTGTATCTCATACCCTTGCCCTGCTGTACTTTCTATCCTTAACCCTTACACCATACCAAATCTGGAGGGAAGAAACATTTAAAGAATCTCCTAATCTTATATCGACTATAAAGATTCAGACAAAAATATACCACAACAAGCAATTGTGTCATGAAATGCATGGCAGAAATGTCCAAGAGTCTACAAATAAAGAAAGAGACAAAGAAAATTGTACTTTTTTTTTTTTTTTTTTTTTTTTTTTTTTTTTTAGTGGCAAGTAACAGAAGGCAACTCTTGCTAACAAGCAAAAAGAGAAGGATTCGAGGGCTACTCAAATAGAATTCAATAGAGTTGAATTTAGGTGAGTATGAGTGCTATCCAATAAGAAACCAATTCCTTAGTGCACATGATGGGAGTACCTGCTTAGGTCTAGATCTTAATTTCTGTCCTAAGAACTGACTCACAGGTAGAGTAACCCAAAGAGGGAAAAGGATTGGAGCTGATCAATTCCCCTTGGGAAGTCTTGTTATCAATTCCTGTGCCCAGAGCCATCTTGGTTCCAGTTCTTCCTGAGTCCTGGCTGTTCAGCTTTTTCTTCAACTGATTTTTATCATTGTCAGCCAGAGAACTATGTGATACAGGAGACATTTAAAATAGCAGGGGCTCAATAGAGGTTTGTTCATCAACCACATGGTGTAGCAGAAATAAATTTTATACAATCTACAGGGACAACTCCTTAGTCACTCAATACCTAAACATTTCACCTTTATGCCTTTACTCAAGGTCTCCCATCAGCCTAAGATGTCATCCACCCTGCTGCTCTCCTCACTCCCCAGGGCCTACTCTTTTCTTATTTTTAAAAAAAATTTTTAATGTTTATTTATATTTGAGAGAGAGAGAGAGAGACTGTGCATGAGTGGGGGAGGGGCAGGGAGAGAGGAGACACAGAATCCCAAGCAGGCTCCAGACTCTCAGCTGTCAGCTGAGAGGGCTCGAACTCGCGAGCTGTGAGATCGTGACCTGAGCCAAAGTCAGACAGTTAAATGCTTAACCAACTGAGCCACCCAGGTGCCCCTATTTTTTTTAACACTAGTATTGCCTACAGTTAGTCTAAGTTTTATTATGAAAAAATTCCACATACATCAAAATTAAAAGAATTGCACAATGAAACTCACCTATCTTCCACTGGGATTCAATAGTTGTTAACATTCTACTATATTAGCTTTATGTATTTTCAAAGTACATTTGACATCATGACACTGTTCTGCCAAACATTTACCATGAAACTCCTAAAGATAAGGACATACTCCTATGTGGCACAATTCCATTGTTATGCCTCAGAACATTAATAGTAATTCCATGTTGAATGTATCGATTTGTTTCAAGAGTGTCATGTATATATTTTAAGCCAAGGTCGAATCAAGTTGTTCACTCACTGCATTTGGTTGTTACGTTTCTTTAGTCAGTTTTCATATAGAACAGTGCGCTGTCCTTTTTTTCATGATGTTGACTTTCTGAGAGCTGCAGGCCAGTTGTCCTGTACAATGTCTCACATTCTGAACTTTTCTGATTATTTTCTCATGTTATCATACAGCTAGTTCTACTATCTCCTATATTTTTGGTAAACTGAAAGTTAGGTGCAGAGGTTCAATTAGATTGATGCTAAACATTTTTTTTCCCAACGTTTATTTATTTTTGAGACAGGGAGAGACAGCATGACGGGGGAGGGTCAGAGAGAGAGGGAGACACAGAATCTGAAACAGGCTCCAGGCTCTGAGCTGTCAGCACAGAGCCCGACGCAGGGCTCGAACTCATCAACTGCGAGGTCATGACCTGAGCCGAAGTCGGACGCCCAACCGACTGAGCCACCCAGGCGCCCTGATGCTAAACATTTTTAGAGAGACTACCTCTTAGGAGATGTTGTGTACTTCTCATTGCATCATCTCAGGTGTCACACTACATCTGTTGTCTCACTATTAGTGATGCTAAGTTTGATCATTTGGTGAAGGTATTGATCACTTGGTGAACCCAAGTCTTGGGTATCACTTGACCCAAAGATCACTCCATTTTAAAGTTAAAAATTTCACCGACTATTTTTCAATCCCCAGACCAAATGTGATACTTTAATCTCTTCCCCTTTTGTATTTTTTAATTAAAAAAAATTTTTTTAATGTTTATTTTTGAGAGAGAGAGAGACAGAGCGTGAGTGGGGAGAGAGAGAGAGAGGGTGACACAGAGTCCCAAGCAGGCTCCAAGCTCTGAGCTGTCAGCACAGAGCCCAATGCGGGGCTCGAACCCACAAACTGTGAGATCATGACCTGAGCCGAAGTGAAACGCCTAACCGACTGAGCCACCCAGGAACCCCATGTATTTTTTTTATTTTTTTTAAATTTTAAAAAATAATCTCTATGCCCAATGCGAGACTTGAACTCACGACTCTGAGATCAAGAGTAGTAAACTCTGCTGACCAAGCCAGCCTGATGCACCCCATTGTGTATTAATTATCCCTTATTTTGTTAACAATATCTATATCGTACTGCTTTTACCTTGTATTGTGGTAATAGTTTTGACATATGTTTTTCTTGCTAGATGGCGAAATCCTTGAGGGGAAGGTTGATATTTTATTCATTTTATCGTTTTTAAGTTTATTCTGAGGAAAGAAGCTATAAATGTATAAATAAAATACATTTCATTTATATTTGAAACCCTAATGTCCAACACATAGAAGACTGTTTATAAGGTATGATTGAGCCTTGGCCGCTCCATCCTTCAGGATGGTCTATCAGTGAATGAAATGAGTTTGAATTTACTCCTTTGTCATAAATTGTTTTCAATGACCTTTGGAACCACAGTTTCAAACAAATGGAAGATCCATTTTGAACAGTGGAATCTGGAGGATACCCCTAAAGATCCATGGCCATTCATTGTTGATCAAGCCCCTACACAAGTCTTATATTGAGAGGATTATTTTACTGGGTTCTGGGTTAAAAGTGGTTCAGATAATGACACCAGGTAACTGTCTGAAACGAACAGGCAGATTTTAATCTATACCAATTCTAAAAGACTCGCTGAGAACAACCTCCTTAAGAAAAGGCAGTCAAAGGAAGTTCCAGTGGCAGTATATACTCATATTACTTAAAAGGCCAAATAAAGCAAAGGGAAACCATAGAAAGCCTCTACTGAGATGTTTCTAGCTGATACCAACATAGGAATGGGGAATTATTTAAACTTTTAGGTATTAAGGAATATTAGAAAGCAAAAAACTGTATGGTTCTGGTGTAGAAATAGACCAATGGAGCAGATTGCAAAGTTCAGAAGTACATCTTGGTGTATATGGGAATTTGATATTTGATAAATGTGGTGCCACAAAAAATGGAAAAGGATGCCTTGTTTGGTATATGGTGTTAGGAAAACCAGCTCATCACTTGGAGAAAAAGCTGGGTTTTTGACTTATACCATACAAAGATGAATTCTAGGTGAATTAAAAACCTAACTGAAAAGGTGAAAATACAGAGTGACTAGAAGAAAAAGAAGAATATGTTTGTGAAGTTTATTAAATCATAATTCATAAATCAAAAAAAATTATGATTTAACTACATCAATATTAAGGCTTTTGTTGTTGTTCAATTAAGGATACCAAAGACAGAGTTAACAGGGAGAGAATAACTGTAGCATCAAAACGAATATCATTGCTGTCCACTAAAAATATAATGGGAACCATATATGTAGCTTAAAATATTCTAGTAATCACATTTAAAAAAAAATTTTTTTTTTTAACGTTTATTTATTTTTGGGACAGAGAGAGACAGAGCATGAATGGGGGAGGGGCAGAGTGATAGGGAGACATAGAATTAGAAGCAGGCTCCAGGCTCTGAGCCATCAGCCCAGAGCCTGATGCGGGGCTCGAACTCGCGGACCGTGAGATCGTGACCTGAGCTGAAGTCGGACGCTTAACCGACTGAGCCACCCAGGTGCCTCTCTAGTAATCACATTTAAAAATAAAAAAAGAAGTGAAATTAATTTTGGTAGTATATTTCGCCCAATAATCTCAAAATATTGGTATATCAATATGTAATCTACAAAGAAAATTGTTAATGAGATATTTAAAATTTTTTCTATACTAAGTGCTTGGAATCTGGTGTGTGTTTTATACTTGTAGCACATCTCAGTTTAGATGATAAATGTTCACTGGAAGTACACTATATACATTTGTATTTCATAAAAAGTTGACTCACATGCCCCAGTTATTCCAAACATACTTAAAATTTTTCCAATAAATAAATACATTAAGTTCCAAAAAATATTTTCCTTTAATATTTGCATTCATGTTGACAAAAATGGTTTATCTTTAGAAGAATTGATCTGACATTGAAACAAAAGCATATCAGTTTAAAATGCTACGTTAATCCAAGTTAAGTAAATTCACTAACTGTTGTGTCTACTTAATATTATTGACGTCGAGTCCAAAGGGGTATTGCATAATTTGAAAAGTAACTCTAAATTTACTACGATAACAAAGCATTCTTCAAATTTTTTCTCGTGTGTTCTTTTTCTTTTTTGCAATCAAATTATGTAATGCCATTGATTACAGTTAGAATCTTCTGCACTTCGATTCATATTAGAAAAATGTGTAAAATCATAATTATTGATTTGTATTGTGAAGATATCTAGCTAATCAGTTTTAGACTTTTTTAAAGGATAAATATTTTTAAAGTTTATTTATTTTGAGAGAGAGAGAGAGAGAAAGAGAGCAGGGGAGGGGCAGCAAGAGAATCCCAAGCAGCCTCCCTGCTGTCAGCACAGAGCCCAAGGCAGGGCTTGATCCCATGAACTGTGAGATCATGACCTGAGCCAAAATCAGGAGTAGGATGCATAACCAACTGAGCCACTCAGGCGCCCCTCTTTAAGAATTTTAAATTTAGCTAATTCATATGTAGTTTGATATCTATGGGAAAATATAAATCACACTGTTATTTTCTGTCTTAGATTATCAAATATTTAGCAAGCATTCCTTCTGTTTCAGAAAAATCTTAAGTTGGACCTAACAGTATCTTAAAAATTTTTCCATGACTCTATCAACAAGCACTGACAACAAACACTGACAAGATCACAAGAATCATAATCTTCTATTTCTTTCAACAGTTCCTTAAGTTGGAAATGATTCATATAATTTGTACATATACACCAATAACTTTTAAACAAGTATGCCCATAACACTTTTCATAGTGTCTGCTTCAAACAACTGAGCACAAATATTTTCAATATATTATACTTTGGAATGAAGCAGTAATGAATGGAACAATAGCCCCTTGTTTTAAAATTCCAAAAAATCTGGATTGTTGGCCTAATAGAAATGGACCACCATGTGTCATGTTAGAAACACAATTTTTATGTCTAGCTGAAATTCTTCTTTGAAGGTTATAAAGATTTAAAAATATCTGTACCACGAATTTATTTCCCCCTCTCTAATTTGATAACATTTCATAATTTTGGAAGTCCTTTGAGAAACAAATATACCAAAGTATTGATGGACAATATCTCTTCTGTGACATGACCCATGCAAGGCTAAAAAATGAAGTTACAATTTTTCAAATTATGAATCAATCGATCTTTGATATTATTAAGAAGTCTGTGGGCAATTGTTTGGTGGCTTAGTTGAGATCTTTCACTTTTTGTAGAATATCTTTTAGTCTTTGTTTGTAATTTTCTTTATAATTTTCTAGCAAAATTTCCATTACTGAAATCATTTCTTTTACGATGGTGTCTAAAAATGCTTTTCTATCGATTGATTGATGGATGCAAGAATCCAAAACATTTTGTAGCCGATTAAAATTATAAGCTCAGATTCTATTATAAGCTATTAAGAATTTTTTTGTTGCTGGACATTTAATTCGCCCTTCAAGCTAATTTCCTTGATACATTTTTACCAGCAAGAGGAAATTTCTTACCAATTTGTGACATACTTCTAGTCTTTTTTTTTCTTTTTTAAAAAAAAAATTTTTTTAACGTTTATTTATTTTTGAGACAGAGAGAGACAGAGCATGAATGGGGGAGGGGCAGAGAGAGAGGGAGACACAGAATTGGAAACAGGCTCCAGGCTCTGAGCCATCAGCCCAGAGCCCGACGCGGGGCTCGAACCCACGGACCGCGAGATCGTGACCTGAGCTGAAGTCGGACGCTTAACCGACTGAGTCTTTTTTTTTTTCAATTGGCCTAGCTATTGTACTACTCTTTGTATCTCCACTTGATTCTGCATGAGAGTATGCTTTTATTTTATGCTTAACATAGATTCATTTATTTTTAAGCTAGAAAAATGATCTAATTATATTAGAATTAGTATGATAGGTAGTTAAATCTAATTAACTCTCAGGCAAAGGAAAACGAGGAGAATTTGTTGCCAGCAGACCTGCCTTTAAAGGATGGCTAAGGGAGATTCTCTAAAAGTAGAGGTAACAGCTGGCCTAGAACTTCAGATGAGAAGAAAGAACAATGGAATGGGTAAAAACAGGGATAAGCATAATAGACTGTTTCTTCATCTTGGGAGTTTTTAAATCATGTTTGATATTTTGTATCAGTTTTCTGTGTTGCTGCTGTAACAAATAACCACAAATATAATGGCTTAAACCATGCAGATTTATTTTCTTACCGTTCTTAAGGTCAGAAGTTTAAAATGGGTGTCACCGGGCCAAAATCAAGGTGTCCTCAGCACTGTATTCCATCTGGAGACTCTAGAATAGAGTCCGTTTCCTCATCTTCAAGGCCAGCAGTGTTGGCCAAGTCTTTCTCACACTGCCATTTCTCTGATTCTCTCTTCTGCCTCCCTCTTCCACTTTTAAGGATTTTATGACTGCAGTGCCCTCACCTTGATAATCTAGTATAATATCTCCATTTTAAGGTCAGCTAATTAGCAACCTTAATTTCATCTGCTACCTCAATTCCCCTTTGCCAGGTAACCTAATGTATTCACTGGTTCTGGGGAGTAGGTTACGGGCATCGCTGAGGCAGGGGACATTATTCTCCCTACTACAGCATTTACTATTGTATCATCAGATGTGGTGCTTCGTGTATGTAGAGGAAATACTTAGGACATTTACATTTAAAAGGAGGGATAAGTTATGATGAGAAAAAAAGCCAATTCCAAAGGTTATATACTATATTTTTCCATTTATATAACGTTTTTAAAATAGAAAGTATTTAGGAATGGAGGGCATATTGCCAGGGCAAATGGTTGCCAAGAGTTAAGGATGAGGGAGTGGGTGGAAGGGAATGAATAGGTTATAAAAGGCAACATACACGACCTTTGTGATTTTGGAACTGTTGAATATGCTAACTGTGGTGGTGGATACATGAACCTACACAGGTGGTAAAATTATATTAAACTTAATACATAAACACACACACATAGACACACATAGACACATGAATATCATTAAAACTAAGAAATCTGAATGTGATCGGTGAGGTGTGTCAATTTCAATATCCTGGTTTTGATGTAGGGACTTCAAAGTCAGTATGTATCTAGAGCACTGAAATTTTTCTAAGTTAATTATTTTTTGCAGGAGAGCGGGGAATGAGAAGTATTGGGTTTAATTTGTGTATTAATCTCAGTGTCCTTGAAGATTGCAAGATATTTTAGGATATTGATAATTTCTTTAGTCTAGCATCTTAAAAAGTGGTTGATAGAGGCAGGAGGAAGATAGATGTGGTTACAACAGGGCAACATGTGGGACCTATAGTGTTGGAACTATACAGTATCTTGACTGTGGTGATGGGTACATAATCCTGCACAGATGATAAAGTTGTGTGGAACTCATGATCTACAGACAGATACACACAAATATAAATGAGTCCAATGGGGAAATCTGAATACAATCTGTAGATTTTATTAACTTCCGTATCCTGGTTGCGATAGTTTTGTAAAATGTTACCATTGGGGGAAACTGATATCAGGACAAGACATCTATCTCTCTTTTATTTCTTTTTTTTTTCTTTCAGGTTTTCATTTAAGTTCAAGTTAGTTAACATATAATGTAATATTGGTTTCAGGAGTAGATTTAGTGATTCATCAGTCATGTATAACATCCAGTGCTCATCATAACAAGTGCCCTCCTTAATACCCATCATGTATTTGGCCCATCACCTGCCCACCTCCCCTCCATCAACCCTGTTTGTTTTCTGTGGTTAAGAGTCTCTTATGGTTTGCCTCCCTCTTTTTTTCCCCTTCCCCTATTTTCATGTGTTTTGTTTCTTAAATTCTACATATGAGTGAAATCATATGGTATTTCTTTTTCTCTGGCTGACTTCTTTCAACTAGCACAATACACTCTAACTCCATCCACATCGTTGCAAGTGGCAAGATTTCATTCTTTTTGATGGCTGAGTAATATTCCACTGTATCTATATACACCACGTCTTCAATGGACATTTGGGCTCTTTCCATAGTTTGACCACTGTTGGTAATGCTGCTATAGACATGGGGTGCATATGCCCCTTCAAATCAGTATTTTTGTATCCTTTGGGTAAAAACCTAGTAGTGCAATTGCTGGGTCATAGGGTAATTCTATTTTTAACTTTTGGAGGAACCCCCATACTGTTTGGTTCAGTGTTTTCCAGAGTGACTGCATCAGTTTGCATTCCCACCAACACACCAACAGTGTAAGAATGTTCCCTCTTCTCCATATCCTCGACAACATCTGTTGTTTCCTATGTTGTTAATTATAGCCATTCTGACAGGTGTGAGGTGGTATCTCATCATGGTTTTGATTTGTATTTCCCTGATGATGAGTGGTGTTGAGCATCTTTTCATGTGTCTGCTGGATATCTGGATGTTTCTTTTGGAAAAATGTCTATTCATGTCTTCTGTCCATTTCTTTTCTCCCCCCCCCTTAATGTTTATTTATTTACTTTTGAGAGAGAGAGAGAGAGAGAGAGAGAGAGAGAGAGAGCACACAAACCAGGAGGGACAGAGGGAGTGAGGGAGAAATAGAATCCAAAGCAGGCTTCAAGCTCTAAGCTGTCAGCGCAAAGCCTCATGCAGGGCTCGAACCCACAAACTGTGAGATCATGACTGAGCTGAAGTTGGACACTTAACCAACTGAGCCACCCAGGCATCCCTCTTCTTTCCATTTCTTAACTGGATTATTTGTCTTTTGGGGTGTTAGGTTTGATAAGTTCTTTATAGACTATGGATACTAACCCTTTATCAGATATGTCATTTGCAAATATCTTCTCCCATCTGTAGGCTGCCTTTTAGTTTTGATGATTTCTCTCTTCTTCTTTTTTTTAAAAATGTTTTTTAAATTTATTTTTGAGAGAGAGAGAGAGAGAGAGAGAACGTGAGAGGGGAGGGGCAGAGAGAGAGAGAGAGAGAGAGGGAGACACAGAATCCAAAGCAAGCTCCAGGCTCTGAGCTATCAGCACAGAGCCCAACGTGGGACTTGAACTCGTGAACCACAAGATCATGACCTGAGCCAAAGTCGGCCACTTAACCAACTGAGCCACCCAGGCTGCCCTTCTCTTTTATTTCTTACAACTGCATGTGCATCTACAATTATCTCAATAAAAATTTCAATTAGGAGAGGTGAAAGAGTAAGAGATCTAAAGGAAGTAAGGTTTCTATGCCTCTCCAAGTGACAAAATGTTGACACTGGTAGACTGTGACAAGTTATGCATGTGTATTATAACCATTAAGAAAACCGTGGCCACCATGAAGAAAAGTATACAAAAAAATACTCAAAAATACTATAAAGAAATTAAAATGTAATTCTGAAAAATGTTTAAGTGATCCACAGGAAGACAAGAAAAGAGGAACAGCAGAAACAAATGGTAAACAAATAATAAAATGGCAGGCGTAAGCCCAACACATCAATAATTACTTTAAATGTTGGTCTAAATGTACCCATTAAAAGACAGAGATTGGCAGACTGGATAAATTTAATTATCAATTATTGTTTAAATAGATATCACTGTAACTCATGCTGTTTGCATAAAGTATTCAAATAGATGCATTAAAATATTCCATAATTGCGTAGAAAAAAATCACTCCGACTTCCAGGATGAATCCATTGGCACAGGCTACATTGGTGATGTGTTTATGTATGATATAAGAGTGTGCCCAAAATATGCAGGACAATAATATAATAATACAATGTTACATGATTTAACGGTTAAAATGAAGTGTACTTTCACCCTGAAGTAATATAAGTCAATTCAACTCACATTTCCTTGGCCAAAGCAGTATCTTGGCTACATCTGTCTTCAAGGTGAAGTGCAGTCTTACCATGTGCTGAGGAATAAGACTGGAAATATTTGGTGGATAGTACTATTGACTATCACAGATGCTGCATAAAGATGGTTTTTGTCATGTTCGTGAAGTAGGGAATTGGAAGCAATCTAGCTGTCCCAGGGGAGTGGAATGGCACTTTTAATTTTGTATTTGTTAAAGTTACCATTTATTGAAAGCTTAATCAACCACTCACTGTTCTAAGGTTCTATATTTGTTAATTCATTTGATCAAGCTATACATGAAGTAGATATAATGATCTTTCTTTTTCTTGTGTTATACTAAAGGTGAGTAATTTGCCCAGGGCCACCCCTCTGATGAATGGCAGAACTAGGACTCAACCTACTGTTGTCAAATTCTCTTTTATCCATTGCTCTTTTATCCATTGTGCTGTATTGCCTCTTTTGGCTTGATTGCCCTTTTATGGTTAAACATGGTAATGGAGGAGGTCGTCAAAGATTGTTTATTGAAGGAGACAGAGCAAGAGGAAGGAAGTAGGAAAAGAGAGGATTAAGAAGGGAGAAGACAGAGTGGGGGACAGATAGAAATCCATGAGAAATGACTGCTAGAATGTGTGCTGTGGTTACTTCATAGGTCCCAATCCTATCAGAGCCCTAAGCTATCTTTGTGGTCCTTTCTTCCAGATCCTTTGCTGGTGCATCCCTGTGGCTGGACACAAACGTAGGAAATACGAATCTGAGATATACTCCATAAAGGTGAGCCTCCAATGACACAGTTAGGGTGCAGAAACAAATTCTTCCACACACCATGTCTTCCCCTTTCTTGGCTTTTTTCTTTCATTTTGATGGGAGCGTATCCTCTCTAGCTTCTTGAGAAAGAGTACATGGACATTAGCTTTTGAGAGCTTGCATATCTTTATGAAAATGTCTTTATTCTCCCCTCATATGAATGTCTTCATTCAAATTCCCTTCAATAGTTTGGCTGAGTCTCCGATGGCAGGAATACTTTCCTTGAGAATTTTGAAGGTCTTTTTCTTTGTCTGGTTGCAATTGAGATATCTGAAGTCGTTCTGATTCCTGATCCTTTATATGTAACTGTTTTATGTAACTCTCTGGAAGCTTATAGGATCTTTTCTTGGTCCCCAGTGTTTTGAAATTTCGCAATGATGTTCCTTGATATAGATCTTCTTGAATCTATTTGGTGGAGGGGGCACTTGGTGGGTCTACCAAATTACACAATTACATGTGTTAATTACTGAAATTTGGATGAATTGTTTTCTGGGAAAGTATACTCAAGACTTAGCATGAAGTACAATAAATAAACAATTGGAAAATATTAATTCCATTTGTTTTCAGTACAAAAATGAGAAAAATAAATCATTAATTCTATTATAACTGTTATGGGTACTTCAGGACTGTAAAATGAGAATTTTGCCACGGGTCCCTTAGACTGACCTTAATTAACCTTCAACTTTTCTTTCTTCCTATTTTCTGTCTTTCCTTCCTTCTCTCAAACATGTTTCTTGATTCCCAGTATGTGCAAGATTCTGAACCAGTGACTGGAACTCTTGCTGTGAACAAGGCAGACATTGTCCCTGCCTTCTTGAAACTGTCTTTTGGCAGAAGGGACAAGGGCAAAACAAGTAATTACAACATGACTTATTGTGTTAAGAATATAAAAGAGGAGGATTTGCCCCAGTCTCAGCCGTAATGTTTGAGCTGAGGTCTGGAAGGGGCAAAAGATGTTGATTAAGCGAAGGGGGCCTAAGAAAGCCACCACACATAAGTAACAGTGAGTGTAAATGCCCAGAGGCATCTTTGGATGGGCAGAGGCAAGAGACGGGGGCAGATCAGAGATGAGACTGGGCAGAAAGCAGAGTGCATGTCATGCCTGGCTGTAATATCCTCCCAGAAAGAAAAGAACTCCCTACAGCAGAAACACAGGGCACTAAATTTACTTGCTTAACACTTCAAACGGTCATCCTGCTGCAGTAGGACAGTACATTTCAAAGAAAACATTTTACTGGACACAAGTTTTCAAAAAGAGTATCTGTGTATACATTTTTCAATGGTTTTGACTTTTTAAAGAATCCTGATGGGCTTTCTAACCAGGGAACGAGAACAGGATCTATTAAGAGTACCCAACAATATCTATTATGCTATTGGCTAATGTATCTACCTCCTGATGTTTCTGTTTTGTTTTAATCACAATTCAGTGTATACGAGATAAAGCTTTTTTTAACATTAGCTATTGCTGAATAGCTGAATGCATGTGCTGTCCTAGATCATGGGGTTAGGGGTGCTTATTTCAATATTAAATAAAAGGACTCATTTTCATTGAAGCAAGCAGGGAATGAAGCTTACAACTTCAATTACCAATAATTAAT
Organism: Neofelis nebulosa; assembly: GCF_028018385.1. Classification (NCBI taxonomy): domain Eukaryota; kingdom Metazoa; phylum Chordata; class Mammalia; order Carnivora; family Felidae; genus Neofelis; species Neofelis nebulosa. The sequence continues at coordinate 115,968,888 of NC_080784.1, forward strand.
TCCCCACACTGCAAGCCATGCAGTGTGCAGTTAAACTCCCAGTGCCCAACGGATAACAAAAATCTATTTTGATCACTTTTTATTTTCATCATTTAAGGAGTACATCTTATTTCAATTAGGCACATGCATTTTCAGATTATAGGACAGAACAAATACCCCTTCTAAAAACCTAGGCGACTGGAGCCGGGGAGACTCGTAAGCATGACAAAGAAATGCTAGGATCTTTTAATTGCTTTTGCTTTTGTTGAAGGAGCACCTAATATTGTGTAGAATTAGCTACTTCATATACATGAGCCTATTATTTACAGGCAGATGGATAATTTCCCTAACTTTATTTTTCCTTAAGCATTAAGGTATTCCTTGGTGGCTTTTCGCTCCCTGAGAAAAAGAAGGCAATTGAGCGCATGGTTTAAAACGAGGTAAATTAAGTCCTGCTCCAAAGCCAATTCTGCAGGTTGGGAAGCAGGTGTAAGGATCAGAAGAACGCTTCTGAGAGGGGCGCTAGACATACAGATGGATTAGAGTGACTGAGCTCATGAGTATGTTCCATGGTTTTTGGCCAAATTCTGAGCAGCGGAAAGAAGCTGCCACAATGCCACCAAATAAAAGACACAATCAGAACCAGAGTTCCTAGAGGTACAAAGAGGTGTTTGGAATCAGGTTTCACGAGAAACAGACAGACCTGTGTGGCATGCAAAAAATGAGTTCTAAGAAGTTCTCATCTTTCAAGTTTTAAAGACATTAGTTTTCTTCCTGCTTGTAGGTGTTCACTTTACCCCAAATAAATCTCACATTTCATAACAGAATTGGCCATCTTACAGTAAAATCTCTTTTAGGTGGAACTCAGTGAAATGAACCATAAATTAACCATGGAATTAGCTTCTACACTGGCTTTCTGGAAAAAGAATGGAGTATCAGTCGTTTAATAAAAAGGAATGGCTACAAGGGCACTTTCTAAGGTTAATACATATTTAATCCACAGCCGTACAATGTCCAAACATGTCCAGAATCTTAATTCCCATATCCTATAAGATCCTTAATATAGTAGTAGCATAGTAAAAAAAAAAAAAAAAATTAAGTTCAGTGCATTTTACTTCTCATTTTAAAAAAACAAACCAATATCAACCAATATATTTTTAAGTGATTCTATTAACAAGGGTTGAGGCAAAAAGGACTTTCTTGCTGAGTAAACCTTAGTGATTAAGAATGGCAATAGCGGGGCGCCGGTCAGTTAGGCATCTGTCTTCAGCTCAGGTCAGGATCTCATGGCTCCTGGGTTCAAGCCCCACGTAGAGCTCTGGGCTGACAGCTCAGAGCCTGGAGCCTGCCTCGGATTCTGTGTCTCCCTAGCTCTCTCTGCCCCTCTCCCGCTCGTGCTCTGTTTCTCTCTGTCTCTCAAAAATAAATAAACATTAAAAAAAAATTAAAACGTGGCAATAGCTATTCAGGCTGGCATTCAAGCATTTGATTAATACATCAACTATTTCCATTATTAAGTAAAAATGTATACAACTTTGAAAGAGATCCAGCTCTCAAATAAAAGAGTTTTCGAATGCAAGAAAAAAAAAGGGATGGTTTTGCTGGATATTAATATTACAATACAAACAAACAGAAACAGATTTCTCGCCCCTGGGGGCCAAAACCCACATCTACTAAAATTACGTAACATAGAGACTCATCACTGACCCTACTGTGTATATGCTTGATGCATCGTTGTTAGCATAGCCAAATATTTCCACCCTAGGAAATCAGATCTAAAGGATATAACAAGTGATCTATTTTCACATGACAACTTTAGAGAAAGCATTAAAATTTTTTTTTTATTGCAGAGCTTTTGTGAACAGGCCACTGTGATGAAAGGTAGAGGAGATTTATTTTGCTTGGGAATGAAGAGCAACTGTGTCACATTCATTTCTTCGTTTCTGGCTTCATGATATTTTCAAGGTCATGCCTTCAACAATAAAGGCAAGCCACTCATATTAGACACTTTGTCACCTTCTTGTTCAACACCATCTGTTAGACACCACCTCTCTCACTTCATTTAAGGCTTTGGTTCCTTTGCAATGGTCTGCTGATGTTTTTAGCACAGACCAGCAAATTTGACCCAGAAACTTTATTGTGGTATCATGCAAATATAAGTTCCCAAGCACAATGGATATTATTAGCCCAAAATATCCCTACTGGACCACACAGCTCTGAGACCCAGCCCCGAGGCATAGATAGCCACAGGGAACAAAGAGAAGAGAGAAACCTCAAATTTGCTTGGAAAGATAGGCCAACCCTGGAGGTCCTGGACAAGGAGCAGCTGAATGCCTGACAGATTTGCTATTACACAGCTGTTCTTGCCTAGGAAGGGAGCAGGGAACACACACACTGCTTTCCAAGATTCTGTAAATGATGAACTTCTGAAGACAACACTTATCACTGGCTAAAAAACATCTGCATAAATATACAAAAACTCAAAACAGACTAGATTGGAAATCCTTTTTGCTTCCCAGTTGGAACGGGAGGCTATCTCGAGGTTAATGGTCATCCAAAGCTTGCAGATGTGCTACTGTTCACAAGTAAAAGGGACAGTGGTTATGACCATCATCTGTCGCTCAAGCATTTTTGAGTGTTTTTTTCCACTGGAGATGATGGTCTCCTACTTCTTGGCTCCATTCTCCATGTTACCAAATTACCATTTTTTAAAAGTTTACTTATTTATTTTGAGAGAGACATGGAGAGAGTGAGCAGGGGAGGGGCAGAGAGAGAGAGAGAGAGAGAGAGAGAGAGAGAGAGAGAATCTCAAGCAGGCTCTGCACTGTCAGCGCAGAGTCCCGGGTGGGGCCTGAAGTCATGAGCCACAAGGTCATGACCTGAGCTGAAACCAAGAATTGGGCGCTTAACGGACTGAGCCACCCAGGCGCCCCCCTAATTACTGTTTTTGAGGTGAATACCTAGTTAGAGGTGCAGACTTTGGCAATGCAATACCAGCTCATTGTACGTACGTGGAGAGTTCGCGTGGCTTAAAATTAATCGCAGTGATAAAACTAGTTAATAACTGAACACAGGCTTGAACTCAGGCCTCCTATCTGTTGACTCCAGAACTTTTCTCATTTTACTACACTGATTATATAAATCATTCCAGCATTTGAGATAGATTACTATTCCTCACTGTGATAGGTGGGGCAACGGCCCTCCAAGATATCTACATCTTAAATCTTGGAACCTATGAATATGTTTTGTTATTGACAAAGAGAATTAAGGTTGCAGATGGAATTAAGGTTGCAGATGGAATTAAGGCTGCTAAGCGGCTGAGTTTAAAATAGAAAAATTGTCCTAGATTATCAGGATGGGTTCAGTGTAATCCTGAAGGTCCTGAAATGTGGATGAAGGTGGTAAAAGAGTCAGTGTCAGTGTGATATAATGTAAGAAAGACTTGATTGGACGTTGCTGGCTTTGACAGTGGAAGAGAGCCACCAGCCAAGGAAAGTGGGCAGATTCTAGAAACTGAAAAGGTGAGAAAATAGATTTTCCCCCAGCACCCCCAGAAAGGCAGCTCCCTGCCAACATCTTGATTTTAGACCAATGAGATTCAACATCTAACTTCCTACCTCCATCACTGTAAGATAATAAATTTGTGTTTAAACCACTAAATTTGTGGAAATCCATTACAGCAAAAGTGGGAAGTCAGTACATTCTCTAAAGTACCTAAAAATAAACACATAATAACTAAACTCAATAATACATCTTACTAGTTTTAAAAACTATCTAGTGTTCCTTTGAGGTTTGATCTTCAACAAGTGATAGCAATTAAGAGCAATAGCAAACACTCAAGTATAATACCTATTCTGTCAGGAATACCTATTATGTGTTCTAGATGTTATCTATAATTAACCCATTTAAACCTGTTCAGAACATTATGAGGTTGGTTCTGTTATCATCCCCACTGTAGAGAGAAGAGAACTGTGGCACAGAGAAGCTGTGCAACTTGTCACAAGGCTGGAAAGTTGCAGAACTAAGATTGAATCCAGAAAGTATGGCTTTAGAGTCTGTCCACAGCTACTCTATTCTGTTTCTCCCAATGGTAGCGACCCAACAGATAACATCGTTACTCAGAGTCAACATAGATGACCTTGTCTTTTACCCAAGAGTTAAACAAAATTGCTTACGGAGATACATTTTTTTTTTTTCTTGTTCATAGGCTTTTCCTTTGAAGTGTTTTTAGCTTTTTCCTATAAGTTTCCCATACTGTTACTTAACGTTTCCTCTCTTCTTAGCACTGGGGCTGTTTTTATGTGTTTATCACCAAAAATTTCATAGTCTTACAGCTACAGATTATTTAAGAACTGATCAGTATGCCTGGTTTCCTACCTCAGTTGTCTCTGTTCCTTCTTGCCTCTTGCCCTGTTCAGATACACTGCCCCGTCTCCTAGTCTACATGCAGTGAAGGGCAGAGGTGGTGCAAATAAAATCTGTAGACTTAGTTACTGTTAACAGCTCTGACAAAAGAGGAGCTTTGCTCATGTTTGCTTATCATGGATTTTTTTTTCTAATTTCTGTTTGTTTTCAAAGAAAACTTAAGCCTCTGTGTTTCCATGATGTTTCATATTTAGACAACATTTAAGTCTTCATTTCTCATGTAGGCTTTTGAGAATTGTTAATTTGATTTATTCATGCTACACCGTAGTCTCCTTTATCACCTATGATCAAGAATTGGCTTTAATCATGTTTTGCTTTGTTTGTTTGTGGGCGTTTTGGTTTTTTTTGTTTGTTTGTTTGTTTTTTGCTTTTTTTGTTCTGTTGACACAGAAAACCCAAATAAGATGTCAAAATCAATTCATCCTCAAGGCTTCGTTCCCATTTAAAATATGCGTCACTTGGGGTGCCTGGGTGGCTCAGTTGGTTGAGCGTCTGACTTCGGCTCAGGTCGTGATCTCATGGTTCATGGGTTCCAGCCTTGTGTCAGGCTCTGTGCTGATTCTGTGTCTCCCTCTCTCTCTGCCCCTCCCCTGCTTGCGCTCTGTCTCTCTTTCTCAAAAATAAACAGATATTTTAAAAATTTAAACATAAATAAATAAAAATATTCACTCTATGATTGGAAATAGATTAGTGGTGGCCGATTGATCAGTAGAGACCATTCAAACTAGTTTTGAAAACTAGTGATGTAGTTTTGAAAACTACAGACGTAGGTGTAGACTTTGGAGGTGAGCTGGGTATTACAACTGCCATACACTGTGCCTGCTGTAGTGAGTCAAGGATTCTTGCTTCACCGTAAGTTCCTTCTGACTTCCTGTGTGGACAAACTGGATTCCAGTCGGCACCCTCTATTTCAATATTACCACTTTTCTGACTCTTCAGAGTTTTCAAGATTAAATCATTGAAACTACATAAAACCACATAGAAGATAGTATGTAATTCTCTAATTTATAGGATAAAATGAATGGCATCAGGATTACATTAAATACAGATAGCCTTAGGTTTTCAATAATATTTTACCAACTTGAAAGATTGTTAGATAACAAAGAAGGTCATTGACGGCTGGTATAAACTTTCTTTTTAAAATGACAATTTCCTGAGTTTTTTTTTTTTTAATTTGTAAGGCCCTTTGTTAAGTGACTTTATACATTTATCTTATCCTCATCCAAACCCACAAGATATGTATTTTTAACTCCCATTTTGCAGAAGAGAAAATTGAGGCCAGGAGGTTAAATCACTTTCGTTTGGCCACAAAAGAATCTCCCTAGGAAGGCTTCCGTGTGGGCTGCCTCCTAGAGAAAGAAGAAACAACTGGAAGGATGCCTTTTGAATGCACCTAGCTCAGAGATGAAACTGAACCCATTTCTTATTATCCTCGTTTGAAAAAGTAAGAGTTACCGAAATAGAAATATTAAACAACATGTTTGAAGTCATGGAGGGATTAGACAGGGCCAGATCTCAGAAATAGCCACCTCTCAGGACTGTGTTAAGATGGAGCAGCCAATCTCTCAGCTCCTTTTATCTGTCTTTCTAGGTCAGTCCCTGCAGAGTTTCAACCCTATCACTCTTTTCTGCATTGCCTATCAATAATTTGCTGTCTTGCTCTGGGGTTGTGATATGTAAAAGAAATAAAAACTTGAGAAAAAGTAAAATAAAATAAAGTACTAAAAAATTGAAAATTAAATAAAGGTAAAAATAAAAAGAAGATACAAAGCAAGCTGCCAGGATTTGCCTGAACTTCCTGGGTACTTGCCTCAATTTTCTGCTTACTTTTTGCTTTAGACACTGGTTATGTAATAGGTGGATTTCTTTTTGCATCAGAGGTCACTACAGAACGTTTGGAAAGGTTGGTAATTAACAAGGACTCATGAAATCAGACCTCTGGCAGGAACTTCAACTGAATGAAATATCAGTTGAGAGACCATTTGGATGTTCTGTTGAGGCTTTGTCTAGTTCAGCTTTCAAAATACATAGCTTAAATACACACACACACACACACACACACACACACACGGCGTGAGCTTTAAATTGGTTTGTGAGGTGTGCTTTTTTAAAATACTGATTTGGGTCACCTAGGGAAAAAGAAATTAGATAATATTTAATCTGAGTTACCCCAGCTTTCAAGATTAAAGTGAGGTTGAAGTTACTGTATCTGCCATTTTGTGGCAGCTAGCTGGGTGGAAAAGTGAAGTATTTTCAGAACTCAGAGATTCTGCATTGGAAATTGCATAGGAAAAGCTGGATCCATGTGCCCTGAAGAAGCACCTGAGACAAAGATGGTTAAACATCATGTTATGTAGATGGTTACTGGTTACTTAACACCTTTTAGTTAGAATAGTAGTTTAAGTGTTACTACACAGACTTATATTTAGTATTCAATGTAAAGACCAAATGATAACCTCTCCTGTTATAAGACCAATTGTGAGATTATATTCCTTTCAGCAAGTTCCTGCTGAGACTTGTGGCAAGATGGCTATGTGTTCACGAAAACCCATTTCTTACCTCCTTGGGCAGACCGCCAGCTACAGTAATAAATCAGATATTTAAATGAAATTAACAAATATTTAAACTCAAGAAGCTAGTTGTTTTGGTGACATAAAAAGTTTGCAAGTTTCACTTCTTGTTTATGTCAATTAAGAACATGAAAATTTTATTTTTTTCATATCTTTTCAACCACCACAGTAAAAGTAACATAATTTCTTATCTTTTTAAACCTTCAGTTTATCTGAAAGCATTTGAATATTTAACTTAAAGTAACAACATTTGATTTATCTTAAAAGTATCTCAATGAGGGCGCCTGGCTGGCTCAGTCGGTAGAGCATGATCTCGGCGTCCTGAGATGCCCACTTTGGGCATAGAGATTACTTAAAAAAGTAACAATAATTAAAAATAGTATCTTCATGATACTTTTACTAAATTAGTTTATTTGTGTACTTAATCTTTTGTTTCCTAGAGAAATGCTCAAATCTCTTGGGAAAAAATGATAGGGAATATGATATAAAACAGTCAATTCTTTATTATAATATTCATTATTAGACTATCTGTGAAAAAACAAAGTATTAACAGGACAACAAGAACTTTGCGAACAAATGTGCTTTCAAGTAATCTTCAGATATGATAGGAGAAAAAAATGGAATTTTTCAAATAAATCTCAGTGGTAGAACTTGGATGCCTTTAGGAACATAAACTGAAGGTATGTGTTAAACAAGGGTAATTTATCCTGGGTCCACACAACAATATGGCTTCAAAGGTTTCTAAAGTAGGTCATTTGATTACTCGGAAAATGTTTGGCGTATGGTAACTTTCCTTAACTTGTTCACATGATAGTTAAAGTGCATCCCAGTAGCATCCTTGGGATTTCTGACCATATCAAAGCATCATCAGGAGCTCTAATGAGACAGTTTGTTTAATAGAAATGCTTTAAATTACCATGGAGTACAACATGAAAAAATCATTATTTTCATTAGCTGAACTATTTCTGCTAGCCTTAAACTAAAAGTTCTAATATCGAAGCATGATATAATAAATGTATTGTGAAACCTGTTAAACAGCAGATCACAAAGAGGAATTTAAATGAAAGAATTCATATAAAATAGCCAAGATTTTGCTGGAAACATTACTTTTAGGCATCAGGATCATATTGCTGACTTTATCGAGCCAGAGGAAGTATCAACAAGAAATAGGTCCCATCTACACAAATAAAGAACTAATAATTGTGGCATCACCATTTTAGTTACTCTCTGTCTTCATAGACAACACAGTGGTGGAGTGGGTTGCTTCAGACAGTCTTTTTAAGAGTTTTGTGTGAGTATTTTTATTACTGAAGACAAGCTTATTTTGACTTAAGAAGAATCTACCCATGATCAAGTGGGAAAATTCAAATGACATCTGTCATGATTGTCTTTACATTGAAAGAACTGGCTGTCCAACAGCAGAATATCAGAATGAAATTTACCATTTGGATCTGTCTCAACATGAACTACTTTTGCTTTTAAGAAGCACTGAAAAGTAGCTTAAGAACTGTGTCCCTCACTCACTTGATCTGTATCGTGAGCTAGATCAAAATGATCCTGTGAGAATGGATGCAGTGTGAAAGAAGATGTATAACAGGGGGTGGGAATCTCCTCTGTGGGCTAACCTAACATCATGTAAGGGTACAGTTTGCCTTAATATATATGTCACGACTTAAGAATAAAAATAACAAGGCTCGAATCTGCTGATTGAGAAGCAGCTTAAGATGGGTTTTAAAAATCAGATGTAGAATATTAGCAATTGAAAATAATTTCTGTGCTTTTTGAGTGATAGTGGATGCTTGAGTTATTTGTGTTTGTTTCATGCAAAGGAAATTTTATTTTTCATGGATTAGGTATATGGAGGTGATATGAAGAATTTTATTTTTCTGTAATTTTTGTGAGGTGTTCATTTTACTGCTCTGTTGTGTTTGTGATTAAATGTTTTAGGTGCTGTTTCTCTAATCATCCCAGCAATCAAGTTCACACATTTCTCCAGGTTTACGCAATGAGTAGCTATGGACAAGGAGAACAGAACCCAGGAATCCGTTTCATTAATTTCCTTATACTTCTGGTACAATACATATATGATTTTAAGGGTTCTCTTTTAAGGACTCTGAAGGAACTCCTGCCACAGAAAAAGTATTAGTGTATTAATAGACCATGTCAGTTATTTTTTCTAACATGTTATAAACTAGCAAGTTGAATGTTCCAGATTTAAAAAAAAAAAAAAATGAATGTTTTGATCGTAAGTCCCTTGAGTCCTGTACTTGGTTGGAGTTTTATTTTCCCATCCCTGATCCAGCCTGAAGTTCTTTGTCTGCAATTCAATCTCAATGGCTTTAATCATTTTGGATTGTACCGATGCCTTCTCAGTAATAAAAGAAATGGGGAGCCAGGCTTGGCATGGGACAAGTCTCTTCAGCTGGAGTAAGACATTACATATGAGTTGTCTACCCACAAAAGGGCCCACTGTCAGCTTAAATTAATGAGATACATGTTTTAATCATTAAGGTAATAGCAACATGTGGATTCTTTGCCTCTGTTTTAATCATCTCTATGTTTTTACCAGCTAGATCATCAAATGCTTTCTTTTGAGAAGTCTTCCCCTTTCATTGCAGAGAATAGCTTCTAAGTGGGGCAGAAATAAATGCTTCAGAGGCCTAAGAAACTAAATAGCTTTCACATCAGGTCTTAGTGAAATTTATAGCTACCACCTTGTCCTTCAGTGCAGGGACACTGGAGGGACGAGTCTGTAGCCACCATTAGCCAGGGGAACTTAGCATGGGCTCTGGTTTGCAAAGAGTTGAAGTCGAAGAGGTGAATTGTTGGCCTCAGTGGCTGAGTTTGAAATAGATTATTTTGTGGACCACGGGAAGCATTTAGATGAGTTGAAAAAGATAGTGATGCCTAAGATAGCAATCAGGGCTCTGAATGCTTTGCCTCAGCTGGAAATTGCTTTATGCAGACTTTCACTTCACAGGCTGCTAACTGCTTGGCAAATATTGGCAAAGGGACTTGCTGTTCTCAAGAGAGTCATGGTAAGCAGATCAGCACATGGCCCCCTAGACCTGATAGACCAGATAAAGACATTTCAGAAAAGGACATATGAATTTAGCACCACTTGTATTCTCTTCAGATATTTAGGCTACCCCAGTGAAACCTAGAGCATAGACTGCAAAAGAGAAAAAAGTCCAATATATTATTTTGTTTGGGTAATGCCAAACACAGGGCTTAATTGATTTTTCACTGAATTCACGAAATTAAAACAATCATTTTGTGACCTCTGTAGGACTATCGCACTGTCCACTGTGTTACCACAGTAATTGTTCATAGCTCGGACATAGCTTTGTCCTATATGTGTTATGGTGAATTATATCGTTCAACTGTAAGCTTCTAGAGGGCAGGGCTGGTAACATATTTATCTGTGTGTCTTTAAGTCTTTACACCAGTTGATGCTTCATAAAAGATTGTAGAACAGAACGGAGGGTAGGGATAAATAGAGTTTCTGCTTGTCTTTATGGAAATTGGGTATGTTCAAGGGGTGTGTGGGAAGATTTAGAAATATAAAATGACAGGTTAGAAGGGGTCTTAAAGATCATTTAGTTCAACGCTTATTTACAGATGAGGAAAGTAAGGTCCTGAGAAGTCAATGATTTGATCAAGATCACTTAGTTGGTGGCAGAACCACGGTGAAGATGACTTAGCATTTCCCAGAAACTGCTAGAGGCTGGGAATGTACTTGACCTGGGTTGTACAGTATTGGCAGTGTGTTAGCCAGGGTTCTCCTGAGAAACATGACCTGTATATGTGTGTATATATGTGTGTGTGTGTGTGTGTGTGTGTAACCTTTAGATTACATATAAAGACTTATAATGAAGAATTAACTCACACCATTATGGAGCGTGAGAAGTCCCAAAATCTATCATCTACAAGCTGGAGACCCAAAACAGTTGGTTGTGTAATTCAGTCCAAATCCAGATTTGGGGAACCTATGTAAAAGAGAGATGAGTCCAGCAAAAGAAGCAAAAGAAGATGAGATGTCTCAGTCCAGCGGTAAAGCCGGGGAAAAAGAGGTGAATTTCTCTTTTCTCTGTTCTATTTTTGTTCTATTCGGGACCTCTGTAGATTGGATGATGTTCACCCACATTGGTGAAGGCAATCTGCTTTATTGAGTGTGATGATTCAATGCTAATCTCCTCCAGAATCACTCTCACAGACAACCTGAAATAGTGGTTAATCTGGGCACCCAATGGCCAAACTGACATGTGAAATTATCCATCACAGTTAGCTACTAGCCTGACAAGGATAGTGAGCACTTGAAATGTGGCAAGAGAGATGCGGGTAACCGAACTTCAAAGTTTACTTAATTCTACTTAACTTTAAGAACTGAAGCAGTGTAAAATATTTTTCCATTAAAGATAATTTTACTACTTTAATAGAACCACACTTCACATTAATCATGGAAAATTCAGCATCTGAATTGAGATGTGTTGGGGCTCCTGGGTGGCTCAGTCGTTGAGTGTCCAACTTTGACTCAGGTCACCGTCTCGCGGTTCCTGAGTTCGAGCCCCACACCGGGTTCTGCTGAGAGCTCAGAGCCTGAAGCCTGCTTCGGATTCTGTGTCTCCCTCTCTCTCTCTGCCCCTCTCCCACTCAGACTGTCTCTCTCTCTCTCTCTCTCAAAAATAAATAAAACATTAAAAATTTTAAAAGGAAAAGAAATGAATTGAGACGTGTTGTCGGTGTAACATACATACTAGATTTCGAAAGCATCATGACAAATAGTGTGAAATATCTTGTTGATAATTTTTTATATTGATTCCATGTTGAAGTAGTAATATTTGGGACCTACTGGGTTAAATAAAATACGGTATTAAAATAACGCTCATTTGTTTCTTTTCACTGTTTTTAGCGTGGCTACTGGAACATTTAAAGTGACACATGTGGCTTGCATTGCATTCCTATTGGATAGTGTCGTGATACTGTCTTAGTGTCCAAATGTACTTCAGATATACAAACTGGGCTGTAGATTCAGCATAGAGATTCATCATTCTTTCATTTATCTTCACTGACCACTTCAGAGGAAAAAAAAAAATGGGAGAGTTCTCTTGACTGATCACTGGAAAATTTAAAGTGGCCAACCTTCAGGTTCTTGGGTTCTGTTCTACATGTATCTCCTTCTAAAATTTGTGTAAACTGGGATGCCTGGGTGGCTCAGTCAGTTAAGCGTCCGATTTAGGCTCAAGTCATGGTCTCACGGTTTGTGGGTTCAAGCCCCATGTTGGGCTCTGTGCTGACAGCTCTGAGCCTGGACCTTGCTTCAGATTCTGCGTCTCTGTCTCTCCCCCACTCATGCTCTGTCTCTCTCTCAAAAACATTTTTTTTTAATTTGTGAAAACCAAGAAAATAGAATTAATTTATTTCAGAGAATTTTCTCACATTTTTGTTTGTTTCAATATTCAGTGCTTATAAAAAAATAAGTTTCTATCCAACAGTTGTGTTTCTGATTAAACCACGTACAAAGTTGATGCATCCTTTTTTAATGACTCATTCATTTTTCTATGAGAAGTGGGTCATATGTTTTGAAAAGAACTAACATTATTTTGGAGCTAAAATTATTTGGAAAAAATTAATTGATTAAAATTAATGTTAAATAATATTAATTAAAAAGTAAAATGAATTAAAATTTAAACAAATGTTATATTTTAATATTTGCTTTGTCCGTATTTCCATTGTTGGTCTGCTTTTTGCCAAGACAGGAAAAACAAAGATAATCTGGTGGTTCTGGATAGGGTGTATTTTCTGTACAAGAAAAGATTATTCTTTCTTATTGGTATTTGACGCTTGGAAATTCTATCACAGTTTTGCCCTGAGTTCTGACATCGGCCAGATGAAGATGCATAAGGATGTGACAAAAAGCTTGGATGTGTGAGCCCATAAACACTGCTTTATTTTTTTTAACGTTTATTTGTTTCTTTTGAGAGAGAGAGAGAGAGCACAAGCAGGGGAGGGGCAGAGAGAGAGAGACAGAGAATCCCAAGTAGGCTCTGCACCATCAGGGCAGAGCCAGATGTGGGGCTTGAACCCACGAACCGTGAGATCATGACCTGAGCCAAAATCAAGAGTTGGACGCCTAATTGACTAAGCCACCCAAGTTCCCCTAAAATCACCCAGAAACTGTGTTTATAGAAAGCCCTGCAAATACCCTTCTCATTACTCTCCTAGCTACAAAAACAGAAAAACCAAAAAACAAAAAAACTTGGTATAATTTCACAGCAATTGAGTTTACTGTCAATAGAGGGCACCAAAGGATGGAAAAGTAGTATGATAGATTAGGTTTATTTCCCCAGGTCGTCACCACCTTAAAAATAGCTAATTTAAAAAACCTTTGAAAGGTCATCTTTTCATCTTGAAAAAGGAGAAATCAGTACTGCTGTCCACATATGTAATGTCATTTCTGCCCATTCAGACATGGCCAAGCTGAACAGAGCACATGCTGAAGCCAGGGGTTGGGTGCGTGACTGGTCTTGGAAGTGGAGGGCTAACTCCTACTTCAGGCTCTTCTACCGGGGGGCATAGTCAGCATTTCCCCAGCTAGGGCTCTGCCCAGCAGCTTCACCTGTTCTGTCCTTTAATTATTAGCAAATTAAAACCCTTTACTGGGAAGTAAATTGACTCTGCACTTATTCTAGTTCCTGCCATGTGGCAGGTACTTTGTTAATTTCTGGGGAAACCAGGTACTAAAACAGACCTGTGTGAGTGCACCCTACGGTCTAGTGGTCAACAGAGATATTAACCAAACAATCACACATGCAGTAAAACCTTAACCTGGCAAAGTAGAGTTTGAGCTGAGATCTGAAGGCTGAATAAGAGTTTACTAGGTGAAGTAGTAAACAAGACTCCGGGCAGAGAGAATAGCAGTATCCCTGTATCTGAACTGGCAGGGGTTGGGGATTGGACACAACACTCCAGTAACTGAAAGCCGGAGTGGCTGGAGCCTGGGAAATGAGAGTGGCTGAGGCTGGACGAGGAGGCAAAGTAGTCACACACAAGGACAGATGGCAACAGCGTACAGGGATTTTTGTTGTGCATTGATAAGTGGATGTTAGGATTAGATTTATGTCCTTAAAAAGATCACTCTCGCTGTTTTGTGGAGAATGGATTAGAAGAGGACAAGAGCATAAGGAAGCTACTGCAGCAGATCAGATGGGAGATTTTGATGACTCGGACCAAAGTAGCGATGTTGAAAATGGAGAGACACGAACAGGGAAGGGGATCAGATTGGCTGGACGTAGTTGTGGATTGAAGAAGGTGAGAAGGGAGAAGATGGTGTTAAGGTGAGGAGAACTTCAAGGTTTCTGGCTTGCAAATGATCACAGGTTAGGGTTTTCAGACTTAGAAAACACAGCCAACAGTGTTTAGGAAACATTGTCATAACTGAAGTGAGGCGGAAATCAGACAACTCAACAGGGGGCAAACTCAGCCCAGGCTGTTGGTCTTTGCATCAGATCTTCAAACCTGTCATTAATGGAACATTTCAAGAAGAGCTGGGAATGACCAACAACACTGTAATGCGATACCTAAATACATAGCTGCCAATGCCAATATATGCATATGTATACACATAGAAAATTTTTGGAAGAATATGATCAAGCCATTACTGTTATTTTTGGAGGAATGAGATGAGAGGGAGCGTCGGTTTCAAGTCTAGATGTTATTGTGTTGTCTGAGAAATTTTAAAGCAAGCCTTAATTGGTCTTCTAATTAGCAAAACCCATAAAATCACTGTTGTTACCAATAGAAAGCTTTTCGTCTGGGAAACTTAAAGCTCTTTGTGCAGACCCAATAATCTCCCACCTCCATTAAATCTCTCTCCTGGAATCTACAGAGTCTTTCCATTTGGGGACCTCCTAGCCCCAGAGAGCATAGATTTTCTATTGCAGCAGCTCATTAGAGATGCTCAGAAAATCAACGTGAGGACTGGCTACAGAAGCCCTCCCAGCACCGTTTGATCTTTTCAGTGGCAAATGTGTCATTTGTAACACGATGGTCCAGTTCTTATGCAGGGCTAAAATAGAGCCACTCTGAGATGCTTTTGAGACTCCCTGAACTCCAACTAACTACGAATCTTTGTCCCAATTGATGTATCAGTTCTGCTGTATCCCTGGGGACATCATTTCCACTTGCTTGGTAAATAATTAGCCCGGCTGCCTTTGGCTGTAGAAAGGATTATAAATATTTTAAGCACTGCAAGTGACTGAAACTGTTTTTATTTGATTTCGTCTATGCCTGCAATGCTTTGGGTGAAAACTTACCTCTAAGTATGAAGCATCCTTGGGCAGATAAATGTTCTAGGTGTGAGAATAATAAGGTATTTTTTAGGTTGCTATAGTCAGTGGGCATTCAGAAACAAGCTATAATTAGCTGGTAGTTAGAACCTTTCTAATTTTAATTCGTACCCATCATTTTTTCTCGTGAGAGAAGCGAATGACCTTCTTTCCCAAAAAGATTTTTTATGCTTATAGGATTTTTTTTAAAAAAATAGACTTTAAATATGTTAATATCCAAAATATATAAAGAACTTATACAACTCAATAAGCAAACCAAAACAAA
The DNA here is from genome assembly GCF_028018385.1 of Neofelis nebulosa. Taxonomy (NCBI): domain Eukaryota; kingdom Metazoa; phylum Chordata; class Mammalia; order Carnivora; family Felidae; genus Neofelis; species Neofelis nebulosa. The sequence goes on from NC_080784.1 coordinate 115,984,475, forward strand.
ACAAAAAAAACCCAAAACCCAAAACTAAAAAACCCGTCAAAACACTCTGATTACAAAATCGGTGGAGTATCTGAACAGACCTTTTTTTCTAAAGAAGATACACGGAGGGCCAACAGGTATATGAAAAGGTGCTCAGAGTCACTAATCATCAGGGAAATGCAAATCAAAACTACATTGACAGGTGTCTGGGTGTCTCAACTGGTTGAGCCTTTGACTTCAGCTCTGGTCATGATCTCATGGTTTGTGAGTTCAAGTTTTGCAACGGGCTTGCTGCTGTCAGGGTGAAGCCCACTTCAGATCTTCTGTTCCCCTTTCTCTCTGTCCCTCCCCCACTCACGTTCTCTCTCTCTCAAAAACAGATACAACGTTAAAAAAAAAAACTACATTGAGATATCATCTCACACCTGTTGGAATGACTTCTATCAAAAAGACAAGAAATAACAAGTGTTAGTGAAAATGGAAAGAAAAGGGAACCCTCATATGTTGTTTGTGGGAACATAAATTGGTGCAGCCACTATGGAAAACAGTATGGAGTTTCCTCAAAAAATTAAAAATAGAGGGGTGTCTGGGCGGATCAGTTGATTAAGTGTCTGACTTCACCTCAGGTCGTGATCTCATGGCTCGTGGGTTTGAGCCCCGCATCGGGCTCTGTGCAGACAACTCAGAGCCTGGAGCTTGCTTCAAATTCTGTGTTTCCTCCCTTTCTCTCTGCACCTCTCTGGCTCACACTCTGTCTCTGTCTCTCTCTCTGAAAAACACATAAACATTAAAAAATTTTTTTTAAATTAAAAGTAGCACTACCATATGATTCAACAATTCCACATAGGATATTTATCCTGAAGAAAATGACAACACTAACTCAAAAAGATATGCACCCCCATTTTCATTTATAATAACCAAGACATGGAAACAACTGATGTGCACTGATAGATAAATGGATAAAGAATGTATATATATATATATATATATATATACACACATATATACATTTATATATATACATTTATACATGTATACATATATTTATATGTATATATATACATTTATACATGTATACATATATATACATATATATGTATATACACATATACATTTATACATTGTACATATATACATATATATACACATATATACATATGTTTACATATATACATGTATACATATATACATATATATGTATATGTGTATACATATATATGTATATATGTATACATATATACATGTATACATGTATACATATGTATACATATATACATATGTATATATGTATACATATATATGTATATATGTATACATATACATGTATACATTGTATATATATACATATATACAATTATACATGTATACATATATACATGTATACATGTATACATATATACATTTATACATATACATATATATAAAACATGTAATGGATAATTACTTATTATATACAAAATGGAATATCATTCATAAAAAAGAAGGAAATTCTGTCATTTGCAATAATATGGATGGACCTTGAAGACATTATGCTAAATCAAATAAAAAGATAAATGCCATATGATCTCATTTGTAGTGGAATCAAAAACAAAAACAAAAACAAAAACAAAAACAAAAACAAATTGAACTCATAAGTACAGAGAACAGATTGGTAGTTGCAGGTGGGGGCGGGGAGGTTGAGCGAAATGGATGAAGGTGGTCAAAAGGTACAACTTCTAGTTATAAACTAACTCCTGGGGATGTAATGTGCAGCATGGTGACTATAGTTATTAACAACGTATTGCGTATTTGAAAGTAGCTGAGAGAGTAGATCTTAAAAGTTCTCATCACAAGAAAAAAACATTTATAACTATGTGTGATAAGGGTGTTAACTAGCACCGTGGTGATCACTTTGCAATATATACACATATTGAATAAAAAATAGACTTTTTTTTAGAGCAGTTTTAGGTTCTCAGCAAAGTTGAGTGGAAAGTACAGTTTTCATAAACCTCCTTTCCCCCACATCCTCCTCGAAAGTGGTCCATTTGTTACCATTGATGAACCTACATTGACCCATCATTATCACCCAAAGTTTATAGTTTACATGAGGGTTCACTCTCGGTGTTGTACATTTTATAGGTTTGAACAAATGTACAACAACATGTGTGCGTCATATGGTATCATACAGAATATTTCCTCTGCCCTAACAATCTTTGAGCTCCGCCTATTCATCCCTCCCTCCACACTAACCCCTGGCAACCACTGATCTCCATTTGCCTTTTCCAGAATGTCATATAGCTGTAATTCTTATAGACATTTTAAAATTATTTCTCTCACAGTAAGTTAAAAGAATATAAAAGTTGCCATTAATATAATTGGTTGTAATCTTTCCAGTGAATTCTTTGTGGTTGCTATAAAAACCCAATGTCTTATTTTGACTATGTCTGCATCTAGCCAGTGGTACAGGAACAACCCAGTGAGAACCACTGCCTTAACCCAGGCAGGCGGGAGTCAGGAGAAGAGGGCTGGTGTGCTGAGGTGGTCCACCCAATGCCCTGCCGAGTATTTGTTCTCAGCTCTTTCAGTGTGACTTCTGATGAAAATAGTAACATGTGCCTATTGATTCACAAAGCAAAACACAACAATGGGGTACAAAGTAGATGTTGTCCATGCTTTTATCCCCCACTGTTATCCTTACATATTATAAATGAGCTCATACTATACTTTGTATTTGACAACATGCTGATTTTCTTAAACAGTAGATCATGGGGAGCTTTCATGTCAATTCATAAAGATCTCATTTTTAAAAGCTACACAAAAATTTCTTTAGCCAGTTTGCCATTGATGGCTACCTGGGTTATTTGTAACCATTTGGTATGGAACACTAGCAACGAAGATATATATGTCTCTTTTCACATGTGCTTGATTATTTCCTCAGATAAATTCTTAGAAGTTAAATTGCTGGGTCAGAAGGTAAACATGTTTAAAATTTTGGTACATATTACCAAACTATACTCTCATCAAAAGCATATGAGAATACACTCTTCTTACATCCAAGTCAAGAGAAAGAACATTAATCTTTCACTTTTGTCAATGTGTTAGCTAAAAATGATTTGGTATTTCTTTATGGACATATTAATGAAGTTGAATTTTTATGTCGATGTTGGCTTCATGGGTGTATTTAGTTTGTGAAAATTCATCAAGTTGTATGACATGTGCACTTTTGAGGGGGTGAGTATTATGTCTTGGCTTATTGAGCAAGGGGATGATTTCTTGTGTTATCTGTTAGGCTACTTAGGGCTTCAGGTAACAGAAAAGCCCAAATGAAATATGTGCTCCTTTTTATAACACAAATCCTATAGCTAGGGCGCTACAGGGTTGTTTCATTCAGCAGGTCAGTGCATCATCAGTCAGCCTCAGTACTTTGGCTTAGTTTCCCTTATGGATGTGAGATGGTGACAGCAACTCCAGGCCTCACTTGCAAATGCCACAGTATCTAGTGGGAGGAGAGAGACTGTCTATCATTGTGGAAAATCTTTTTTCAGACACTTTCCTTCTTCCCCAAAGGCTTGCTCTCACATCTAATTGATCAACATTCCACTTATGTCCACATGTTAGTCCGTCAATGGCGAGAGGAATAAGAATGCCATGACTGGTCTAAGGGAGTAATGATTCACTCCCAATGGCTAGGGCTGAGACCTACCTTCCTGAAGTTCACAGCTGGTGGAGGAAATCCGCAGGGTTTGCTGGAGGTGGAGCATGTTTAGGGAAGCAATGGGAGAGGATATGGGACAGGTAGGGAGGACAGACCTGGGGGCCAGTTAAGATGGATCTGAAGGGAGGTAGAGAGCGAGAGAGCTGTTAGAAAGCCTCTTTATAGTCTACATAAAAGATGGTGAAAGTCAATATTTATTGAGGCCTGCTCTGTGCCAGATAATGTGCTAAGTGCTTGGGGATACAGTGACTACAAAAGCAGACTTTATGGATACTGCAGTCCAGCAACTTCGCTCAAGGACGTTATGATTCTGTTGCATTAATAGGCATAAGAATAACAATGATGGCTAATAGTTACTGAGAGCTTACTACCTCCGGGGCACTGTTTTCAGTAGCTTATCTACCTATTAACTTGATTAGCCCTCACAATAACTTTCAGAATTAGATACTATTATCCTTATTTTAAAGGTGAGGAGAGGGGCACCTGGGTAGCTTAGTCAGTTACTCCACCGACTCCTGGTTTCGGCTCAGGTCATGACCTCTCGGTTTCATGGGTTTGAGCCCGGCATCTGGCTCTATGCTGGCAGTTGCTGACAATATTTAGGATTCTCTGTCTCCCTCTCTCTCTCTCTGCCCCTCTGCCACTCGTGCTGTCCCTGTCCCTCTCAAAATAAATAAATAAACTTAAAATTAAAAAAGAAAATTGAAGGTGAGGAGACTGAAGCGCAAAGAGGTGAAGTAATTTGCCCTAGGTCAAGGGGCCAGTAAATAGGGGAGACAGGAATGGAGCCCAGGCAGTGGGGACGTCAGAGTCCATGCTTTTAACCATTCACTATGCTGCCCATAAAACCGACACTTCAGGAGTTAGGATGTTAGTAATATGGACAGTGCGCTGGAGAGGAAGCAGTAGGAATAGAAGAGGGAGTAGCTATGATTATATTCATATCTGACAATTATTGAGCACTCAACCACCTAACAGAACTGGGTTAAGTGCTGGTTATACATGATCTCACTGAATTCTCACAACTCTGTAATATAGGCGTTATTCCGCGAGTACGGAAGCTGAGGGCTTCAAGATGTCAAGTCATTTGCCAAACAAAAGTCATTATTGTATTTGAACCTGGGGTCCTTAAGACTCCATAGCCTGTGGACTCAGTTAACCCCACGATGCTGATTATGAATAGGAAACGGGGAATTCTGAAATGTGTTCTAATGCCCCCCACCCTTTTAACTGAAGAACTCTAAGGAAATAAATTTTTAAGTATACTGTTGTGCTTTGGCTGGTCTGAGTTGGCCTTCACAAATGCTGTGGTCTTGATCGAATACTTTAGGGTACCTCAATTTATTGTTTTCTTGAAGGAACTCAAATCCAGGATATAGAAACTTTTTCCAAGCATCTTTTTCATGAAAAAGTCACGTATCTTAAAATTTTATTACACATTTGTAGTTTTTTGGTAATACTTAGGGTATATAATAGGCACCTTAAATTTACCAGTGTTTCTAGATGAATGCAGAGTAGTTTGAATTTGTATAACCAACCAGCCAAACCATTGCTGGCTATTCTCACAAACCAGGAGCCCCACCCCACCCCACCCCCACTCAACCATACTGCCTTGCAGAGTTAGGGAGCAACAATTACCCAGAGAGTTTTTCCCTTTTTTTTTTTTCTTCTGTTTCCAGAGAGATTCCCTCAAGCCCTTGTCCAGATGTTAATGTGTCACATGTGGCGTTGGAGTCTTGACTTTTCAAATCTTCTTTTCTTTAGTAGAATGACTGGGTGGAGCAAAGGAAATTGTTAAGGGGTATTATGGTTTCTTTCTCTTCTAAGCTGAGTTGAATCCAGCCAATATCATCAGTGACCAAAGTCACTGCCATCTGTCAGTTGTGGGTGGCCCAAACCAGCGGTCTCCTTCTGCTCCCAATGGACAGGTAACTTGCGTTCATAAAACCAATGCATCACATCTGGAACTTATTGGCAGACTCAAAGGGAATCCAAAAATGAAATCAGTCACAGAGATAGAATGCCCTGCTTTTTCTTGGAGCTGGTATCTGTTGGGTTCAGGCTTGTGGCATATGGGCAGAACAGCTCAAGAAAGTTTTCCAATGGTATAGGCCAACTGAACATACTTTTCTGAAGCACAACCTTCTACCAAAAATGGAAAGGGGAAAATAAAGCCCCAAACCAAACACACCCAAACCAACTTACTCCTCTGGCATGCCACATAAAATAAAATTGCCTGTCATGACGATATTTGACTTTAAATTGTTGCCAGTTCTAAGAAAAAAAGGTAGGGTTAGCCGCTTGAGAGATAATCGGCATTCTAATAAAGTACCCGGGGCTAACACTATAATTAGTAAACACAGGTGGTACAACTTCTTGCTTCCTCTTCCTTAGATATATTAGAGATTATCAGGGGAAAAAGAATGACAGGATGGGGGAAAAAATAGAAAACATGTAAGGAAATAACTTTATAAATAGAATATAGTATAGTTTTGCATCAGAATGATAAAAATAGATGCACATCTCTTTAAATATTTTATTTTTGCAGTATTTTGGGCGCATAGAAGTATATCACTTTATTCATCACACTGTTAGAATTTACCCAGGACTGTTCCTCATGAGCACTCCAGGTAGCAGTATATATTCCATTTCAAATACAAACCATGGCTGCTTTTATTAAAATATCATAGAAATAGTTAAGGGTTTGGGTGAGTGAAAGAAACGGGCAAAATATATCTGAAAAATAATCAGGAGTCCCTGGAGAGTTTGAACAGGTAGAAGTTGTGGAAGGACTGTTTATCCTGCAGTGGGCCAGGGGCCTACGTACACACATGGTTTGGTATGTATGTGCATACATAGAGTGACGTCCGCGTGGGGTAGTGGGAAATTGATGAGCTCCAGTCTCACACAGCCCTCAATTTAACTCCTGGCTCTAGTACGTACCAGCAATGTGACTTCGGGCGAGTCACTTAAACTTCCAGAGCCTTAGTTTCCTCATCTATGAAATGAGAGTTGTTAACACCTTCCTGGTAGGCTATTTGTGACGATTAGATATGATAATGGCATTAAAGCACACAGGGCCTAACTGATGCTTTGATAATGATTTTCATTTCCTCTCCTTTCTCTGGCAGTATAGGGGTGGAGGGCTGCTGTTACTCATGTTAACATGGGTTTCTCAGAGAAAGTGGGACTTGGTGGAGTGGAATCTGGTCTCTTCTGCCTTGTACTGCATTTTCCCTCTCTCTCTCTCTCTTTTTTTCTTCTAATGGTAAGATGATGATACAGTCCTCATGGGAGAGCTGATTCATTTTCAGTGTTTCTTTTCCCTAGCCAAGAGGAAAGCCTACAGTATTCACCTTTGGTGAAGAAACGTTTTCCTGTTATCCCAAAGAGATTCTTAGTTATCTTAGTTATCCCAAAGAGATTCAGAATCACCCTAACTCTGTCTCCAAACTACCAATCGTGTTTGTCCAGATTGGGAGAGTTCCCTTCCTTCCATGTGTTCACATTGTGCCATCATGGACTCCTCAGTGTGTATGAGTTTTTCAAGGTATGGATGAGTCTATTTGTTTTATACCTTTCATAATGCCAGCTGCATATTTGAGCATCTGGGAAGCAGTTGATAAATTCTGAATAAGCAAGTGAATGAATTAATGAATACCTTTAGAAGAGTATTTCTTCACTTTTTGAAGCCCATGCTACCTTGTGATCAATGCCTCTCACCCCCCAAATATGATATTCCTTAGAAGAATCCTGCCCCAAAGGCAATGAACTGTATTTTCTGCATATCCCACCAGTTAAAACCTTGTTGAGCTTCCGTTTTTCTATCCCCTACCCCTGAATTATGCATTAGGAAAACAAAACAAAACAAAATTATTGCACCTAGCTTTCTTCTGCCTAAGGTTATGATATTTACTCCATGGGCACCATTTTAGATCAGAGGCCCCAGAAAGAGAGGGGTCTGCCTATTCAAACATCTGCCATGCATAAGGTATGTTAGGTACTAAATAAGTGCTTTTGATAATGACACAAATGACAGCTTTGGAGCAGCTTTGGTGCCCTACCATCACCAATTACATGTAGCAGTTCAAAACTGGATTTAAATGCAGACCTCCCAAGAAGGGTCCCAGTAGCCTGGTCCGAGATGGAATGCATGGTATTCTTCAACCTCTCTTCCTTAAAATCTGTCCAGCTTATGCCCTTTCATGTGCTTTTGAAGTAGAAAAGAATCGTGTCCCCTACAAAACCTTTTCCTGACTCAGGCTTTTAATATTACTAATGAAGACTGAATGGCTGGAGTTTTCATGTTTTTAATGCTTTCAGCTTGAATACAGGAGTCTCAGAGCTGAATGTTTGGCCCATGGTGTCTCAAGGCCTGCCTATACTTTTTGTGTGCATGATTATAAAATGAAAAACAAGGAAAGTGGCGTGTAATTTTATAGCAACCAAACACATGGTTTTTCCCTTTCCTTTGGGAAGAAAATTCTTTCCTGTAGAAGCTAAGGTTATGCCCCTGCTTGTGAAGCCCAAGGAGGGACACTTTGATGTGAAAGAGGATCCTGGTAGAGTAACGGATACAGAAACCAGTGTGGGAATAGGAGGAGCCTCCAGAAACAGGAAAAGGCATTGTCCCAAGGAGGGGTTATTTCATCCCTCTCTGTCGTCATTCGGGCTGTCTGGTTTATTTCCTCCCCCAGGTTGGTGTGAGCTGGAAGGAGAGTCCTTTGTTAATGAGGTCAAGAACAAGACTGCCCATTTTGTGAGGTGGTTAGGCTGAACTTTCAGATTTCAGATTTTATGAACAGTGACCAAGAACAAAATTAATTTGGGCTTCATCTAAGCAGTGTCAAAGCAACTGGCTAGGAAGTGAAAACTCCAATCATTTGGTGTGGCTAAATGACATCAAACAACTTGGTTGGATTGATTTTTCAAGGAAATGCTTCAGTTGGCCAACAGTTTGGGCATTATGTAGGTGTAAGACTGAAATTTTGCCCGTAGCTAAGTTCCCTGAAACCAAAAATTCAGTAAAATAAAAAGAATTTTATTTTAAGAGTTTTATATCACAAATGAATAGCTGCTGATCAGAAGCACGGATATACACAAAGGAATGCTCAGAGCTGGGAACATTCATGAATTTGTTATCTGGAATGGCATTGTGGGCTCCATCTTTCTCAGAGACTTTCTTAGCACACACCAGGTTGAACCCTGCAACTCCCTTTGGGAACGGTGATGTGCAGGTCCTGGCAGGATCTTCAGCCAGACCTTCGTCATCTGGGAACAGTATGGGAAAGAGTGGCCAAGGCCAGTTCCATCTGGCACAGGTCCAAGGCCTCTGGCCACATTGTTTTCACTATACTTAGCAATGAACCTTTTCAGAGTACTTGGGAATGCTTTGTATTTATTAGTTTTCACACCAGTCTACCTCTTAGAGTCACTGTAACATTTTAGAAACCAACGAGCTAATGATCAAGAGGCTTAAGGGACTTGCATATCATCACCCAGAAAATGAGTGTTAGAGACAGATTAGGCTGCACAGATATGCGTGATGCTCTAATGGCTGCATAGTTCACAGAGAACATCGGCCTCTACTCTTAGGACCAAAGGGAATTGATTTTCTTCTCTAAGATCTTGTAGGAATCTCTCCTCCTGGGGCACAGGAAGCCCCAGCCAACCGTACCTCAGGACATGAACTTGATATGAACTGCTAGAGGCCTTCTTTGAGCTGAGTTGGGCTCAACCCAGCTCTTTGTTCCAGGTCACACACAAAGACCCATGAGGGCTTGAGAGGAGCAGGATTTTTTTTCTAATCTGGAATATTAGTACTTAAAAACAAAATCAAGATGCCTTAGGGAACATAAGCTGATCTTATAAAGCCATTCAATTTGGTATGGCAAAGGCACGAGATACTCTCCATGTACAAGGCCCAAAGATGAATAAAAATAGTCCTGACTACAGGAGTTCACAGCCTCCTGATGCAGACAAACAGATATACCACAAGGCAGACTATGTAATTGCTACAGTGGAAGAAGAAACAAAATGTTAGCAGTGTCCAGAAGGGGAAGGAGACGTTGATTCTGACCGGGGAAGTCTGGAAGGTTTTTCAGAGATGACAATTACACTGGACATGGACAAGTCAGCTTTGCAGAAACAGAAGTTACTCCTGAGGTCCAGAGCAGTATTACTTGCCCAAGATCAGAATCGGTTCTGTAGTCATCCTTGCAAATTACTTCAGAACCATCTTCCAAATGCTAGAGGGAGACATGGTGTATTGTGAAGCGGAGATCATTTTACTCTCAGCTCCATCTTGCTCAAAAACCCTGGGATGAGGCAGTGGCAGAAATGACCCATTTTTCTCATTTTGGATAATTTTGTATTTAAATTCTCACTATTGGAGACTTTGACAATAAAGAGATTTATCCAGAACTTTTGCATCAGTTTTAAGAAGGACTTCTATTCAGAAGAAAACGTTCAAATGGATCAACCGTGCATTGCAATCCATTTATATTTCCTCTGTTTCTAAGTGGTGTTTCCTGAAATATTTGCTAATTATTAAATTATTTTAGCCAAGATCCAATCCCCTTTTTTTTCTACTTATTTAAGTCAGGGCCAAATGAAGAGATAAGGCCAAATCTATTGTGTCTATGGAAATAGATTAGGAGGTTATAAACATAGGATTAGTGTTAACTCTAGTATTAAGCAGGAGAAACTGGTCATAATGTGTGACAATGAGTTTTCTTCACAGGCAGAAATAGCACACTTGTCAAAGCCCTCGGGTTTTACACTGAGAGAGGTTTTATGAATACTTTCTATTAATATCTCCCTTTTAAAAGTGATTTTCTGAGAAACACATAACGCAAAAAAAACCAACCACTTCTGGTTGGACAGACAGAACTGTGCTTTGTTTTCAGGTATCTGCTTGTGTGGAAGTTTCAACCAATACTTGTAGCTCAAACTTCTGGAGAAAATACTGGGTACATGTGAATCTGACAATGAAAATATATATTTGATTTTGTCTATAAAGCTTATTATGTCACCTGATTATACATAGCATTGTGTACAGTGTTTATCTGGCTGAGATGCTATAGTCAGCCTAAGTCATTCATTTGATTAATCATTATTGAGCACATTCAATGTGTCAAGAATTGTACCACAAGCTGGGTGGGTGAGTCAGGTGTGGTCCTTGCTCCAAAGAGGCTTGGAGTCTTACAGGGTAGACAAACAATAAACCTACAAACAAATCAACATTCATAGAGTGTGATGAATACTGTATTTTATTGAATAGAGACGCCACTGGTTTTAAGATACATCACTTGTGTAACCATTCAGAAAGAAAGACCGTGGCCATTTAAACTTGATTTATTCCAGTTTTATAGATGTTAAAACGTGGGGGGAAATGTGTATGTTAGAAGCACGGAAATGCAGTACTCTCGAGGAAAAAAAGGTACGATAGACTGTCACTGAGGATCTCTAAATAGGGGTGAGCTCTCTGATGAGACACATTTTAGCTCAGAACTGAAGGGTAGAAGTGAATCCCCCTACTGTGGCCCAAGAAAGAATGTTCCAGGCAGCAGGAACAGTCTCAGGTAAGCACATGGCAGGTTTGAGGTGCCTGAATTCTGCCTCACAGGTTTGGTAGCAATTGTCCTGGGTTTCCCCAAACCCCCACTGAGTTGCCATAGATTTCTAAGCCAGTAGAGCCTCTCCCTTTCCACGTGGCCCGCAGTGGCAGTGATAATCTTCCGGCTGTTCTGCGATGTGCTTCCACATCTACTCACCACTCCATCTCCTCCCACTGCTGCCCCCTGTTTATAGCTGTCTCTCTGCTCTCTTCCTCCCCCATACTAGCCTATGGCCCCCTCTCTGTTGGAGGAGGCAACCTCTCAATCAAAGTGAATACTACTCTGGAAATCTTGGGTGGTCTGACCTGATATTTTAGTTTAGTGGCCACAGATATTTTAGGCCCCCAAGAGGTAGTCTTACTCTTTCAATTTTACTGGCCCCACTGTTTAAGGAACTTGGAACAGTTCCCCCAGGGACTGGTCTAGAGGTACCGTTGAATAATACCACAGTGTTTTTCTTCCTCCCCACAAAGGACCAGCTGGTGCCTCAAGACCAGGCATAAACCTTTTGGGGCTCTGCCAACTCAGAATGAGAACTCTGCTTTCCTTCAGGATTCCTGCCCTTCCAGGTCAGGCAAAACCTCTTCTTCCTTTGTCCTTTAGGACTTTGAGTCTTGGTGCTGCCTCTGATTCCCTTTATTTTTATTCCCTAGGAGAATTTAACACCCTGGGCCTTGGTATTATATGAGCTATAAGACCACATGTGGATTTTCAGAATAAGTCTCATTTCCCTATCCTTCCCTCCACAAAGAGAGAGAGAAAGAGAGAGAAGATAGTAAAATTGCATCATTGGTCACTCATCTATCCACAGTATGTTGAGGCAACTGACATAAGCCCTTAGTACAGCTATTGTACTAAGTACAATAGTATTAGTATCTCAGTATTGTGAGATGCTGAAAGTCTCCCTGAGGAAGTGTTTATAACTACCTTTATTTAGGCAGGGAGGAAACACGTCATCTACAAGATCATTTTATGATACATTTGAAACAAATACACTCAGGGAAGGATTTTTTAAAAATGATATCAAATGACCATGAACTGGTGAATGGATAAACAAAATGCGGTATGTCCATACAATGGAATGCTATTTAGTAATAAAAAGAAAGCTTTTATAACATGGATAAACCTTAGAAATGCTGTGCTACGTGGAATAAGCCAGTGTTTTATGGTTCCACTAATATAAAATGTCCTTAAAAGGCAATCTCAGAAATGCTGTGTTACATGGAATAAAGACTGTGTTTTATGGTTCCACTTGTATAAAATGTCCTTAAAAGGCAAATCTATAGGGACAGAAGGTAGATTAGCAGTTGCCCTGCCTTGGGTTGAAATGGATACGATTGGCAATGGGTATGAGGGATTATTACAGGGTGATGGAGATGTTCTAATACTGGATTGTGGTGATGGTTATACAACACCATATATTTACTAAAAAAAAAAAAATCATTGAATTGTACATTTTACATGGGTGAATTTTATGGAATGTACATTATACCTCAAAACAGATGTTAGGGGAAAAAAGTATGATGTAAGACACCCATTGTGTTATCGGCCGGCCAACTCTGACTCCATTAGTGCTTGTGGCCTGCATACTACATGGCATTTCACCAATTTAACTTCCAAAGATCAACATTTAGTGAGCCTTGAGTATGTGCCAGTGAGGATTTTCAGATAAATCCCTTTACATCATTACTGCAAAAATGCATTTGACTTGAAATTGGGCAGGAGCGGAGCCTTGTTTTAGATGATGCCGTGCTGAGATTGGAAAGAGATCAAGGAAAAAGAGAAAGTGAGCAAGTCATAACAAACCACATGTAACTACCATATCTTCTTGCACTACTTATGTTCAAATAGTGCATCAGTAATAAAGTCTGGAAGGACAGCACATATCATTCCACAGCCCTAGCCTCTACTTCTTTATCAGGTGCCGCTGAGTTCATGTGAGTAACTTGAGGAGTAGGTCTGGTTGGTTCTATGTGTGCTGACTACAGTGGAGGGCTATTGGCCTTGGGGACTGCCTCTAAAGAGCAGAAGCTGGGATAAGTTCCTTCTCCCTAAAGTGGCCCAGTGATAGCCCTTTTTAAGAACAGGCTGATTTGCTCCCTAGTGCCAAGTTCAATGAAGAACTTTCCCAGCCCAAGTGGCCAGGGCCCTCAGGAGTAAAACCCTTTCCTAGGCTAAGCATTCTCAAGGTGAAGCTAATGGCTTTGGTTTTGTTAATTAGCCCTGGGCTGGTGGGAGCAGAGACCTGCCTGCCATGAACTGCTAATGTTCATGGGTGGTTCTCGCTGACTATTTCTAAAGGGTAAGTCAGGACCAGGACAGGTAAGACTTAAGTCCTGACTGTGACCAACACTAAGAGGGTAGAGTTAAGCTTTTTTATTCACGGAAATATTTCAAGGGAAAGTGATTTTTCTGGGAGGGTATGGCCAGTCACAAGAAAATTTAGGGGCTGAATCTAGCTAATACCTTCACGTTGCAGTTCTTAGCAACCAGATCTTTTTATTTCACACCCACACTGTTTATGAAGGTACAAGGTAAATCCAGGTTGGGTACTCCTGGAATCAGGACTCATTCAGCTTTCTTCTATTTATACCAGAAGTACTATCACACTTACCTTCTGTCTTAGTGCCAAGGCTAGCACTGGTCCTATCCTGCTTCTCCTGTCACAGATTTTGGATCACGTCATCACAAGTCACCTTGCTATATATTTCCCTAATTCTATATCTCTCAGAAAAAAAGTAAGAGTTATTGGATACTTTTTTTCCATAAGGGAATTCTGGCTCCTTATCCTATATCTACCCACTGCTTCAAATCATATTTTTCTAACCCCTCGCATTCCATTTCTCTTCCACCTGCTCTCCTATGGCTTCCACTGTCACCAAGATTTATGTGATATTAGCTAGTAAAGTACAAGAGCCAACGTTCTTTCTGATGCCATCTTACTGACCAATCAGTGCATAAATCACTCTCTCATTCTTAAAATATGCTTGGCTTCCCTGACACTATGTTCTTCTGTGTTTTGGGTTGTTTTTTTTTTTTTCCTTTACCATTGACAGCATTTGTCTTCTTCCTTTTAGATGCTCTTTCTTTGCTCAGGTCCTAAATTTTTCAGCATTCCAAAGGCTTAGTCTTGGTTTCTTTACTCTTTCCTATCTATGTCTCCCGTCTAGACAATCTCATCCATTTCCATGGTTTTGCAAACCACCTAAATGATGATTTCCAAATATGTTTCGTTAGCTCCACTAAGCTCCAAATTTACATATATAACCTCCTCCTTGATAAGGAATTTGATAACTTATAATCATTTCAAGGCAGAATTTTTGAGTTTCTTCCCAAGTCTTTTCCTTTCTTTACCATTTCAGTGAATGACCTCAGTGTCCACATAGTTGTCCAAGCTAAAAACCTAGAAATCATCCTTGATTCTTTCTTTTCTTTTATTCTTATGCCCTATCCACCAGTAAATCTATTTGGCTCACTCTCCAAAACTGATCTCAAATGTGTCCATTTCTCTTATTCTCTACCTTTACTCTCTAAGTCCAAGTCACCGTCTGGAGTAAGTATCCAGCTGGTGTCCTTCCTTCCATGCTTGCCCCCACATAAGTCATTCTCTATACAGTAGTCAAAAGTGATTTCTTAAATGCATTTCATATCATGTCCTTTCCCTGTTATTTCAATTAAAATCCAAAGTGGTCTGTCACACAAGCTTCATTCATTTTGTTTCTTTTGATAGGGTGTAAAGATAAATCCTTTTATCTTTTATGTAGATCCTTTTACTCTTCAACTCAATCTCAAATTGCTGGCAACAGAACACCTCTTGGTCTATTTAAGAACTGGTTTAGTGCATTGAGAGAGGTTCTCCACCCTCCCCCCCCCCACACATCCCCCCCCTCCCGCCCCCACCCGGAATCTGGACTGGCTTGTGACTTCTTTGGCTAATAAAGTACAAAAGTTCAAGTCCTGGACTTTAGGAGGACTGGCAGCTTCTGTTTTGTCTTGGAACCATGTAAGAAGTTCAGCTAATCTGGTGTAAGGAAACTCATGCTAACCATGTTGAAAGGCTATGGTAGGAACAGACAAATGACTGGCCAGCCATCAGCTAGTCTAGTCATCCCATCTGAAATATCAGACACTAAGGGGCAGAGATGATCTGTCTCCCCTGGGCTCTGCTCAAATTCTTAGAAACATGACATATAGTTGTTTTAAGCCACTAAATTTTGAGGTCATTTGTTCTAACAATATAAAAGTAGAACATATGGGAAGTAATTTGAGAAAATGTCTTGAAATGTTTTCATTCTATTTATTAGTTATGTAATAGTTTGGCTGAGTACAGAAATCTTGGTTGGAAGAATTTTCTTTCAGAACTTTGAAGGTATTGCTCTATTGTCTTCCAGCGATGAGTGCTACTAGTGAGAAGTCTGATGACATTCTAATTCATGTATCTTTGTATGTGATCTGTTTGGTTTTTTCTTTTTCTTCTGTGGAAGTTTTAGGCTTTTGTCTCTGGCTGCAGTGTTGTTCAACATCACAATATTATGTTTTGTTTTGAGTCTTAGGTTTCAGTTTTCCCTAGTTCATTAAGTTCATCTCATCCATCTAAATTTTGCTTTTCAAAATTTTTACTGTTCTACCCCTCTACCACTCCCATTCCTTTGTAGGTTTATACCTCTCTAAACCATTCACCATAATATTAACAGGGTTTGGGGAAGCAGTGGCTGTAATTACGTATGCAGGTTCCCTGAACTTCTGTTTTGCTCATATTATTGTACATTTTATTATACACATTCATAAAATGAATTATGCATATTTTGTACATATTATTTTATAATTTTTTCACACTGCCTTTCTTTTTAAAAAAATTTTTTTTTAACGTTTATTTATTTTTGAGACAGAGAGAGACAGAGCATGAATGGGGGAGGGTCAGAGAGAGGGAGACACAGAATCTGAAACAGGCTCCAGGCTCTGAGCTGTCAGCACAGAGCCCGACGCGGGGCTCGAACTCACGGACCGTGAGATCATGACCTGAGCCGAAGTCGGCCGCTTAACCGACTGAGCCACCCAGGCGCCCCTCACACTGCCTTTCTAACAAAATTGTAAACTCCATGACAGTTGAGACCATTCCTTCTTGTTCACTATTTTATCCTCATCCCTTGGTAGAGTGCCTGACACATAAGTGTCATTTATTTTGAGATAGAGGGAGACAGGGCGAGTGTGGGAGGGGCAGAGAGAGGAAGAGAGAGAGAATCCCAAGCAGGCTTTGCACCATCAGTGCAGAGCACCATGTGGGGCTTGAACTCAGGAACCGTGAGATCATAACCCCAGCCGAAATCAAGAGCTGAACACTTAACTGACTGAACCACTGGGGCACCCCAGTTGTCATTTAATAAATATCTGTTGAATGGATGAATTAAAAATATGCGTGGGGTGAGCAGCTGGAAAGGTAGCAGGGACAGACATGAAAAGCAAACATCATAATCAACCTCATCCTTTTGTCTAGACCAGTGATTTTCACTGGAGGTGATTATGTCCCCCACAGGACATCTGGCCATACGAGGATGCATTTTTTGATGATCACAACTGGGAGGGGGAGCAGTTTGCTACCAGAATCTAATGGGGTCAGGGATGCTGGCAAACATCCTGCACATCACAGCCCCTACAACCAAGAATTATCCAGTCCTAAATGTGAATAACCCGAGGCTGAGAAACCCTGGCCGGGACCAAACTCTAACAGCTAGTTTACATAGTTTGGTATCTCCGAAATACATTTCCCACTTTCAGAATCCCACACACGTCAAAAATTTCAACTGTATGCCCTCTTTGGTGTATGGGCTCAGTGGAAAAGTATAGCGTTTGAATATCCTATGGCTCACCCCTCTAGGGTAGATTTTTTTTGTATTTAATATATTCACTTATTTTTTTGAAAGCTAGGATTAGTGGATAAAGAAG
Source organism: Neofelis nebulosa (assembly GCF_028018385.1). Classification (NCBI taxonomy): domain Eukaryota; kingdom Metazoa; phylum Chordata; class Mammalia; order Carnivora; family Felidae; genus Neofelis; species Neofelis nebulosa. The sequence continues at coordinate 116,001,710 of NC_080784.1, forward strand.
GGAGTAGGAAATAAATTCACAGAATCCCTACTTAATTCATTATTTTTCTTTCTAACATGGAATGGTAAGTGGATTTAATGGTGTCTTACATTTTTTCTCAGATGCTCTCCCACCTTCTCAAAGGAAAGTGCCTTTCAGCTCTTCACAATAACCAATAGTGTAATAGCACTCTAAGGCTAGAAGGGGCTTCGTTTTAAGATAAAGTAATTGTACCTCATGTAGCTAGCTCAATACAGAATTAGAATATGAATCCAGGTCTGTCCTAAAAGGTAGCTATAGTCTGTTGTAGCGTGTTCTTTGAATTAAAAATAACAACAAGATCCACAAAATCTTTGAGTACACAGATTCACTTTTCACAACACAATTAATAAAATGCTTACCTTTGTCTACTTTCATCAAAATTGAAATCACCTAGGGCAACCATTCCATGTCATCCAACCGTACCAAATGCTATACTGCAGACACAGTTGATTATGACCTTACAGACAAAGCATGGAGTTGCAGTTATATGTTGTGACTTGCTTCCCATTCAGGCCTTGCATAAGCTATGTTTTGATGACACCTATGTTTGCAGAGTGAATTCATTCAGGCTCAACTCAGCGATTAGTCATGGTTGGTTATTTAATTCTTTACCACTCCCTAGCTCCACCTCTTGCTTCCAGGCTCACTGTTTAAGCCCAACCTAAAGTTGGCACAAAATGGACTCCATGATTTGTCCTCTGTAATCCTTGTGCTACTAATGACGTGTGCTATATTTTAAGAAGTTAACCATTTTGCTTTTGTTGTTCTCTAAATAGGAGCTGGATAATGGCTCTCTTCACTTTCCCGTCCAGAATTTCCAAAAGTCAATAACACAGCAAAGGTTCTTTAACATCTTCAGATAAATGAAAGCCTTGAACCAAATCCATGGAGTCTCTTGCTTCTTCCTTCACAGTTCTCTATGATGAGAGTTCAGTCATTTCTTTCTTTTACCACCTGGCTTACAGGTATCCTCTTTCTTCAGATCCCACAGGACTTCTCTAAGTTTAAATACTTAACCACACCTCTGCGCTGGGTTTTAACAGAAGTCACCCAACCTTCTCAACAGGCTACAGACCAGAGTGGACAATCCACCATCATTTGCAATGACCATGACATAGATTGAAAGCTCCTTTCGTCATCAAAGGGAATCTGGATACTAGTTACCTCTCTATCAATCCCCACTTAGCACTCCTCTCCTCTTAATTTATGTTCATTTTCATGTATCAGTTGTGTGCATGGCTTTTATCCACTAAACTGTAGTTCCTTGAGGGTAGGGCCTATCTTTTTTTTTTTTTTTTTTTTTTTACTTTTTTTAATGTTTATTCATATTTGAGAGAGAGAGAGAGAGAGAGAGAGATCATAAGTGGCAGAGGGACAGAGAGAAAGAGAATCTGAAGCAGGCTCCAGGCTCTAAGCTGCCAGCACAGAGCCCAATGTGGGGCTCGAACTCACGAGCTATGAGATCATGACCTGAGCTAAAGTCGGATGCCCAACTGACTGAACCACCCACACATCCCGGGCCTATCTTTTTTTAATGTTTGTATTGATAACACACTGCTTCATCCCCCATGACAGCCAACTCTGTGATTTGGCCATGATGAGCTTTATTTGCATTGGGTGATAGATGAAGCCATAACTGATATGCTCTATGCCACAGTCCTTCCTATTTACCTACTTACATTATTTTCCTGGTGACTTCCCTATTTGGACAGCTAGACCAGAAGGGATCCATTTTCTTTAGGAGTTGTCAGTGATGGAATTAAAAGGACAAAAAAGCAAATTCTTGGCTTTTAACATCAAAATCTTTGTGCTGAATGATGGGAGAGAGACATTGTAAAGGATAAACAAATATATGGAATCCGTTTTCCTCCTCCTCCTCACCATCCTCACCAGATAAAGATCCCAGGAACTAAGAATGGAGGAAGAGTATGGGAAGAACAAGAAAGCATCAGAAATTGGTCGGTCTTTGCGCCTTGCCTCCTGCCCCAAACCCTAGAGAGCTTCAGCATATCTCTGATCTGAATTTACCTGGGCTTTCCTAGAGAAAGAGCAGAGATGGTGCGGAGAAGTGGAAGGAGCAGGGTGAGTGCCTGAGACAGTCCAACGTCCTTTGGGAGCCCTAGGATTGGAGGTGACTAACCTTCCTCTGGTTCTATAAGAAAAGTCCTAGAAGGGCGCCTGGGTGGCGCAGTTGGTTAAGCGTCCGACTTCAGCCAGGTCACGATCTCGTGGTCCGTGAGTTCGAGCCCCGCGTCAGGCTCTGAGCTGATGGCTCGGAGCCTGGAGCCTGTTTCTGATTCTGTGTCTCCCTCTGTCTCTGCCCCTCCCCTGTTCATGCTCTGTCTCTCTCTGTCCCAAAAAATAAAATAAAAAACGTTGAAAAAAAAAAAATTAAAAAAAAAAAAAAGAAAAAAAAAAGAAAAGTCCTAGAAGTGAAAGAGAGAGAGAGAGAAGAAAAGGAGGGAGGGACAGAAGAGAAAAAGGAAGGGGGGCATGGGGGAGGAGTTTGGGGGAGGGAGGCAAAGAAAGGAGAGAGAAAAAGGAAGGAGAGATAGAAAGAAAGGATTGCCTTCTTTACTTTCCCTGCCTATCCAGCTGGAGTTGAGATTTTCTACACACTTGCAAAGGATCCTTTGAGAGATAGGTATTAGGTCAAAACTCTGTTTCAATTTTATTATGGTAAGAATATTTAACATGAGATCTACCCTCCTAATGGATTTTTAAAGTGTACAATACAGGATCGTTATCTACAGGCACCAGATTATACAGCACATCTCTAGAACTTACTCATCTTTCGTAAATGAAAATTTCTACCCATTGACTAATCACGCCCTGTTTTGTACATCTAAAATTCTTGGTTATCAGGGCAACTGGGTGGTTCAGCCGGTTAAGCATCTGACTTCAGCTCAGGTCATAATTCTCGGGGTTTGTGAGTTCGAGCCCTGAGCTGGGCTCTGTGCTGACAGCTCAGAGCCTGGAGCCTGCTTCAGGTTCTTTGTCTCCCTCTCTCTGCCCACCCCCCTCACACTTTGTCTCTCTCTCTCTCTCTTTCTCTCTCAAAAATAAATAAACATTAAAACAATTTTTTAGAAATTGTTGGCTATCAGCAATTTCACATTATTTAACCTGATACAACAGGCAGGACTCCATTGTGACTTTTGTGGGCATAAGACACTTCTTCCTATAAATAAACATAAAATTGGGGGCACCTGGTGGCTTAGTAGGTTAAGCATCCAACTCTTGACTGTGGCTCAGGTCATGATCACATGAGATTGAGCCCTGAGTTGGGCTCGGTGCTGACAGCGTGGAGACTGCTTGGGATTCTCTCTCTCCCCTTTCTCTGGCCCTCCCTTGCTTGTACTGTCTCTCTCTAAAAAAAAAAAAAAAAAAGAAATTTAAAATTGCATATGATATGTTGGAATAGAGACAAATATATACTAACATTACATGTTAAAATATGTAAACTTCGACCTACAAGTTCATTTTTTTCTATTGATTTATAAAGAAAAACATTTTCATGGGCCCCTAAAAGAATTGTGTTCTCTAGGCACTGTGTGCCCACCATGCCTGCTGGGATGTAAGCCCCAGGATGGGACAAAAACTGGCCAGCAGCCCTGGAGCTCAGTCCCTGAAAATCACTCACCTGCCCCCCCCCCCATTTTCTTTTTTTTTTTTTTAATATGTAATATATTGTCAAATTGGTTTCCATACAATACCCAGTGCTCATCCTAAAAGGTGCCTTCCTCAATACCCATTCCCCCCTCCCTATTTTCTCCTCGCTTTCGTAGATTCCTTCCTTTTCCAGAGGGGTGGCCTTCTCTCTACTTGGCCTTTCTGCAGGTGAATAAATCCCTCTAATCTCCAACCCCAGTCAGAAGGTCTTGCTCAGGTAATTAGTAAGGATATTTCCATTTCAACTGGGAGATAATTGCAAAATGCAGGGCTTTGTGCTGCTATGTAAATTAACGTGGCTATCAGATTGAGAGCCACCCACTGTAATATTAAAAACAAACAAACAAACAAACAAACAAAAACCCCAAAGCAACACCCTCACCATCTGGATACTGAGTTCCTGACCACCATTCACATTATCCCTGGTGACCAGGAAAGTGAGCTAACAACCGATCTTTGTAGCGGGTACATTTACACACTGGCAAGGTTTCAGACCTCCCGCCCCTTTCCCCCTCCACTAATTGCCCCTCTAAGATTGTAGCAGAATACACACTGGCTCTTGCTTTGAAAACCACAGGGGTTTGTGTGAGTGAATGACATTTTATTACTCTGCCCTTTAGAAATTAGCCTCCAGACTGTCAGGCCTGCCATGGAACTTTTCCCCACTTCTTCTTCAGATGTCAACCACCCAAATTTCACATAATGCTGGAGAGTGATGTGAATGGGGTGGTTTGGTGATGTGAAATCTGGGCAGTTTGGTGGGGCCAAGGCTCTGTGGCTAGGAGGACGTAGGGATTCACAGATGATGAGACAACATCTCTGCCCAAAGATTCATCATATGAGCTTTGGATAACACTGATCCATTAATCAATTGTTTTTGGTAAAAAATACACACACAGGGGCGCCTGGGTGGCTCAGTCGGTTAAGCGTCCGACTTCAGCTCAGGTCACGATCTCGCAGTCCGTGAGTTTGAGCCCTGCGTGGGGCTCTGGGCTGATGGCTCAGAGCCTGGAGCCTGCTTCCGATTCTGTGTCTCCCTCTCTCTCTGCCCCTCCCCCGTTCATGCTCTGTCTCTCTCTGTCTCAAAAATAAATAAAAAACGTTAAAAAAAAATTTTTTTTTTTTAAAAACACACAAAAACCCCTTCTGGTTTTATGAGAATTGCTCTTAAATTCAGGTGGGTGGAGGTTTTACTGAACTGAGTAATTCTCTGCCTCTAGACTAAAACACCCAGTCTCTTTAGGATGCCTATATTTTTAAGTCAGAGAGAATTACATTTGATTTTGTTTCAATGATTGTTTTGACAGTTTTAAGATACCTATTGAAACTATTTGCAATATTCCAGGCTTCTGCAAAACCAAGGCTAGAATGAACCTTTTTAGCTATTTGTCCCATCTTTGAGTTTCAGTTTAAGAAGTCTTTGCATTTCCATTTAACAGTTGATTTTTGAAACCATATGGAAACTTCAAGTTAATTAAATATTTCAATTAAGAAAATAAGCATGACATAAATTATCGGTCTTCAGGAATTATTATAGAATATCTTTGACAATGAAACCAGTTATTTCCATGATGATTGTGAAAGTATTTTCTGATTATGCAATTATAGAAAGCAATTTTCATTGTGATATTTGATATGAGTAATTTCTAGGTGAATGGAGAGTTCTGGAGACAGAGTGCTAGATAGAGTAAATCTATGGTTCACTCTGGGAACTGATTACAGCACCTGGAAATTACGTATATATTGTTAAATGAGATAATTTATATAAAAGAACTAAACATTAGGGTTCGTGCACAGTATATTTTCAGTCAATGAGAGTAGAAATTGTGTATGAATTAACTCCCTAGAACTATTTTTTAAATTTTGTTTAAGTTTATTTATTTTGAGAGAGAGAGCATGAGCGCAGGACGGGCAGAGAGAGAGAATCCAAGTAAGCTCCCTGCTGCCAGTGCGAGCCCAAAGCGGGGCTCCATCTTATGAACTGTGAGATCCTGGCCTGAGCCGAAATCAAGAGCCAGACATTTAACCAACTAAGCCATCCAGGCATCCGTAGAACTATTTTTCTATATGCTTCTCTATCAGTCTCACTCATTTAACAATGCCTATTAAGCACATCCTTTTATATTGCATATAGTCTAAGCCAGGCGTTTATTCACATCTTGCTAACTCTAAAATTATGATAAGTTTTAGCATTGATGGTGGCTTACATTATTGTCAGCCAGAGCAATGATGGTGGATACTTGGCTATCATTCCCTGTGGAACAGTTGGATAACTGAGTGCCGTTGTATTTCTGTCAACTGACATTTAAGGACCATTTGAGGAAAGCACATGAACTGTGGTCATTTGAAATCTAACACTTGGTAAGATCAACAAGGCATGAGCCCCCAAACCTGCAAATTGGTGGGTGTCAATGGCTTGGAAGAAAATCTAAGAGATATTAGTGGAGAACTCTTTTTTTGAGAGAGAGAGAGGGTGCCAGTGAGCGAGGGGCAGAGAAGAGAGAGGGAGAGAGAGAGAATGCCATGAGGAGTAGAGAAAGAGAAGCCAGGCTCAGTGGAAGCAGGGCTTGAACTTACCTGAAGCAGGGCTCTAACCCACTAATGGTGAGATCATGACCTGAGCCAAAGTTGGATGCTTAACTCCCTGAGCCACCCAAGTGCCCTTGGAGCACTCTTTTGAGAAAATGGTACACTTGTACCCCAATGTTTATAGCAGCACTCTCAACAATAGCTAAATTATAGAAACAGCCTAAATGTCCATCAACTGACGAATGGATAAAGAAATTGTGGTTTATATACACCATGAAATACTACGTGGCAATGAGAAAGAATGAAATAGGGCCTTTTGTAGCAACATGGATGGAACTGGAGAGCGTTATGCTAAGTGAAATAAGTCATACAGAGAAGGACAGATTGCATATGTTTTCACTCCTATGTGGATCCTGAGAAACTTAACAGAAGACCATGGGGGAGGGGAAGGAAAAAAAAAATGGTTAGAGAGGGAGGGAGCCAAAACATAAGAGACTCCTAAAAACTGAGAACAAACTGAGGGTTGATGGGGGGTGAGAGGGAGGCGAGGGTGGATGATGGGTATTGAGGAGGGCACCTGTTGGGATGAGCACTGGGTGTTGTATGGAAACCAATTTGACAATAAATTTCATAATAAAAAAGAAAGAAAGAAAGAAAGAAAGAAAGAAAGAAAGAAAGAAAAGAAAGAAAGAAAGAAAATGGTACAACACCAACACTCAGGGCAGAACAGATGATACTGTGGGAAATGTCATGGATATGGACCATTCTGAATTAAAAATGTGATGCAGCAGAGTTAGACTTTGGATATGAAAAAGTTTAGAAAAATGAACCACTTTATTTTGTTTATATTTTCCTTTTTGTGCACATGTAAGGATGATGTGATAAATATGTATGACTAAGCAGTTCTCTTAAAGAGAAAAAATGTCTAACTAATAAGAAAGCATAGTGTCATAGTTTCCGTAAGCATTATGTCATAATTTTGGAGGCTTTACCTGGTTTCTTAATGGTGTATAAAATAGCACGGCATCTCACCATCAATGGTACCTTAGATTCAATGAATTCTGAGTATCTGCTACACCCTGTGCCAGGCTTTGCAGATTGATGTTCATGCAGATTGCAGTTAATGAAGCAAATACTTATGGAACACCTACTATGTGCCCCAAACTTGCTGTGTGCTGTGAATGGGCCAGATATGCTCTCATGGATGCTTTGTGGCTGGGAACACAGACACTATGCAGCATGTTTCCAGAGAAGGATGTAGAGGGAGAAAATGAGTAATGTATTATGAAGTATACTGCAATAGAGTTAAACACTGCTGTCTAAGACACAGTCCCTGTTCTCAAAGAATTTATCATTGAGTGTCAAAGATAGAAGGAGATTTCAAACTAGTGTGTTAGATGCCAGGACCTCCTGAAAAGTCTGGAGGAAATGATAGTTAAAACTGTCCTGAAGGGCGGGGTGCCTGGGTGGCTCAATCTGTTAAGCATCCGACTTTGCTCATCGGCTCAGATCATGATCTTGAAATCCATGAGTTCGAGCCCCGGGTGGGGCTCTGTGCTGACAGCTCAGAGCCTGGAGCCTGCTTCAGATTCTGTGTCTCCCTCTGTCTCTCTGCCCCTCCCCTGCTCATGCTGTCTGTCTCTCTCTCTCCCTCTCTCTCAAAAATGAAAAAATAAAAAATAAGTCAAACATAAAAAAAACCAAAACTATCCTGAAAGGCAAATAAGGATTAACTTTAGCCAGCCGAAGAGCAGAGAAAGGGTATTCCAAGCAGAAGGACTGCCATGTTTAAAAGCCAAGAAGTAAGAGAGAGAGGCTGATGTACTTCTTCAACGGTAAGGAGTTCAGGTGGCAGAGCTCCCAGTGTGAGTACAGTGTGAGGGGCGAGAGATGAGCCTAGAAGAGTAGGCGAGGGTTGGAACATCGTGAAGGCTGGGGTAAGTCTTTTGGTCTTTATTCCAAGAGCAGTGGGGTTTTGTGCGGGGTACAGGCATGCTAGCGTTTGTATTTTAGAAAGATAACTATGGGAGTGTGGAGGGTGGGTTAATTTTCTTCCTTCCCCTCCGCCTAAGCAAAAAAGCCAGTTGTTGCCGTGATTCAGGAAGCTGACAATGGTGACCATGTTGTTTCTCAGTTTTCCCAACTTGACTGGATCTTTACCCAGCTGTGTGTGGGCTTTGTAATAAAATGTTGACTCCAGTAACCCATGGTCACTGCTCAAGTGGAGCCCAGTTTCAGACACTACAATCATTTTTAAATGAAGTCCTGTCAAGTTATTTGACTAGAAAAGCAGATTAATAAACCCACTGATCCAGTGAACAACTGATCAATAAAAATGCCACTTCAATTACATGATAAAGTAAAAAATCAAAGTGTCTGGTTACCCTCCTGAGCTTCTGTGGGACTGAAGAATTTCCATCTGACATTTATCAAAGGGTCTTGAAAGCCAAAGAATGGTTTAGATGAAACTCAATTGATTTTGTGTTTCTGCCAGAACTCAGAGCTTTCTACAGGTCACAGCCTGTCAGGTATAAAAAATCATAATGTTTCCAGAGCTTCTTTTCATCGTTTAGAAGGGAGAAGTCCCCAGCAAGTGTTGGACTGATAAACACTGGTCGTGTGTGTGTTTAAGAAGAAGTAAATGAAAATGCCGAAAGGCTCAAGTTTACAGGGAGGGTTCTGTACCCGAGAAATGTCGCTTTTATGGAATTCCCACTTTGGAAAAGCGCTTGGCAGAAAAGGTTTCTTAGGCACGGCCAGGAAGACTCAGTTTGAGTGCATTCACACCTCTCCCAGCCAGCACGACCACTGCCCTCTCTTCTTGGAGCCCGTGAAAGGCTGCGACACCCAGTGAGATGGGCTGTTTGCTGAGCCATCCCGGCCGGCTCCAGATCCAGGGAGAATGCTGAAATCTGTTCCTCAGTTGCTCACGCCTTTTTGAAAATAGCAACCTCTCGCGAGGAAATAAGGCTGGGCCAAACAAGTCACCTCTAGACATTTTATTCTCCTGTGCTTTTGTATTCCTGGGTTTGCACAGATTTACCCCTGCAGGAAACCATTTAAAGAATGTAGATAATACCTATCAGTGTTGTGAGTCACCCTGTCAAGAGAGTTATGTACAATCGTGCATCCTTGTAAGTTATTTATCATACCCTGAGGCTCGATGGAATACAGTTTCCTTGATGAAGAGATAAAAAGAAGCAACATAAAAGCAAGGTAAAAGAAGACACTTCATTAAAACTGAATCTACCTTCTGGTCTTAACTTTTTTGGAGGTTTTTTTTTTTTTTAGTATTACTGAAATTTATCATAACAAAAATTTACTTTATAGAACAGCTTTTGAGAAAATAAAGGGAACAATGAGGGACGGAGTGCACTTGGAAAGAGACAGAAATACAGAGAGACAGAAGTTGAGAGATGAAGAAAAGGAGGAGAAAGAGAGAAATGAAAGGAACTGACTCCTGAAAAACGGGAATACTGAAAATGCAGTTAGAGAGACCAGTCTCCCGGAGAATGGAAACGAATGCTCTGACAAGGCAACAGCTTTTGACTCTAGAAATTAGTGGGAGGACTTTGCGGAGCTGGACAGAGACCACCCTGGGGTCGCCTCACTCCCGGGGGAGGGCAGTAAAATGAGGCTGAAGACAGGATTAGTCAGCAGGGTCAGTGGATTCAACTTGAGGAAACCAGTTACCCTTACCTTAACACAAGGGATTCAAGTGCCCCGGTTTTAGGGGTCCGTATCTTTCAGATTGGGTGGGGTGGCTACTGTAAGCGGGCTCAAGTCCAAGAAAGGGTGGAGAAAGGAGATAATTGATGCTTTATTCTATGTTGAAAGTTAGTTCAAACTCTGGTTTGTTTACCTTCCCTCTCCCATTGCTCTAGGAGAACAGAACCCCCAGGCTTAAATAAGCCTCAGGAAGAAGAAGAGCTGATTTTCAGGATGTAATATTAAGGGTTCACTAAAGAGAGGAATACAAAAAAAAAAAAAATGTTTTAACCTGTTAATACTGTGTTTCAAAGGACTTAAATTTAAACTACATAAATAATATATGGATACAGTTTCTTTGTGACAAATGAAAATATTACATTTAAGGCTAAACTCCCCTGTCATCACCATTCTTAATCCCAAATCTTCCCCAGCCTCTCCCAAGGAAGTCTTAACCAGCCTCCTGTGTTTCCTTGGCACACTTTTTCTAGGTAGAAACTATGCAGTATTGTTTTATATGGGTAAGTGTGTTTTGAAAATAAATATGGTTTTTAACATTTTTTATTGAATATATTTGACATGTGACATTATATAGAACACTATATAGAACATTATATACAACATTGTATAGAACTTTAAGGTCTATAGGATATTACTTTGATACATTTATATATTGAACTGTGATTGCCATGGTAACAGTATCTATCACGTTATGTAATTATAGTATAATGTTTTATGTATGTTCACTGCAGGTACCTTAAATCTCTGGGGCTTATTTATTATTTGTTACAAGTCTGTGCCCTTAAACACTCATCGCTCTTACCCCTACCCTCCCACCCCCTTGTAACTACCATTTTACTCTGTTTTCCACAGGCTTAACTTTTTTAGATGCCACCGATAACTGATAACATACAGCACTTGTCTTTCTCTGACAGACACATCTCGCTTAGCATCGTGTGCTCAAGGTTCCTCCATGTAGTTCCAAATGGCAGAATATCCTCCTTTCTCGTGGCCGAATAATATTCCATTGTGTATTGTACCACATCCTCTTTTCCCGTTCATCTGTTGATGGGCACTCGGGCTATTTCCATAACTTGGCTATTGTGACTACGCTGTGAGAAACATGGGAGTGCAGGTATCTCGTCGAAATCCTGTTTTCATTTCCTTTGGGTGTGAGGTGGAAGAAGTGGAATTGCAGGATCATATGGTAGATCTAGTTTTAATTTTTTGAGGAACCTCCATATTGTTTTCCATAGTGGCTGGATCAACTTACATTCTCACCAACAGTATATAAGGGTTCAGTATGGGTTTTTTTTTTTTTTTTTATTGCTATGTCCTAGAGATGGGTCCGTATTAGTACATGAATTCCACCTCATTCTTTATTTTTTTAATCAATTAATTTTTTTATTATTTGAGAGAGAGAGAGAGAGAGAGAGAGAGAGAGAGAGAGAGAGAAGCCTGTGCAGGATCCATGCTCAGTGCTTGTCTTAACATGGAGCTTGATCCCACGACCTTGGGATCATGACCTGAGTCGAAATCAAGAGTCAGGTGCTCAACAGACTGAGCCACACAAGCGCCCCACCAACTCATTCTTTTTAACTGTTTTATAGTGTTCTGCAGCAGAGACAAGACATAGTTTATTGAGCCGTTCTCTAGGACTTACAGTGATGTGTTTTCCAGGCTGTTGTTTTAGCTACTGTAAATAAATGCCGCAAAGACGATCCATATACATGCTGCCTTGTGCACCAATGTGATTGGTTCTCTGAGGTACAAATAATTTGGTTTCTAGCCTTGGCTCTCTAAGTCTTACAAGGGCAGCTTGAATTCGGCCATGTGTCACAGAGGGTCTGAAAAATTGCCTCAAAACTGGAGGGGAAGGAAGGATTACTCTAATGGTAGTAAAACATTAGCCCATTTCCCAGATACGTAAAACACCTTTTAGTATTCCTGTCTCCGATTAACTACTGATTAGTAATGCTACACATGCCATCACCCCTGAAAATGCTACTTTAACATTCTTTCTCTCTTTTGTAGCTTGCATGTTAAATACGCATTTCAGGAATAAAGAGTAGTGGCCATTTTATATTTATATGCAAACATGCGTAAGCCAAGACTTTCATCATAATGCAAAAAGCCACTCTGTAAGAATGTTGTCTTCTCATTTACCAAGTGAACATTTAATGAATACATGAGATGGGGATGAAAGAAAACGGAATGAGGTCAAAATTGGAAAGCATAGTCATTTCAGCCCTGTGCTATCTATCCTGGCAGTGCGAGGATCAATCCAGTCGCGAATCCTCTGAGCGGCTGTTTGTATGCCATTGACTAATGAAGTGTTTTGAGTGCTCTGTTATTAATGTGATGAAGCAGGAGAGGGAATAAAGAAAGAAAGAGTGGACCAAAGGAGAGACATCCTAAAGAGAGACTCTCTTTCCCCAGCCACTGGTGGAAATCCACTTCAGGTCAACTGGGACCAATTGTGAGTCCTGGCCTGGGGCAAAATTCCTATTTGCAGTCAAGAAATTAATGGGTGACACCTTGAAATGGGTTGGCTTTGACTGAATCAATGTCTGATGAGGTAATCTTTCCTCAGGCCAAATTCCCACTGAAGTTCATAGGTTAGGGCTGACTGAAGAAATGGATGCATCCTTGAACTTTCTTCTTATTTTCTAAAGATCACTCCTAACAAAGCAGAGTGCAGTATTTCTGCCCTGGCTCTTTTACTTTCCTGTCTTCGCCCATCCTCTCTTGGATTGGCATGGAAGAATTCCTGATGTTAACGGATTCCATTTGTATAGGACTCTACAATGTATAGAGTTCTTTATCGGGCTGGTTCTGGCTTAATCTATTTCCTCTAAGAAAGTTGTCCATAAGAGGGAACTGCTCCTTTAAAGTAGCTCCTTTTGAAACCTCTAGGCAACAGGCAAGAGAGAGAGTGGCTCTGTTGGTTCAGCTGGCTTTTACAGCTGAAGATAACATAAGCCATAGATCTGTCGAGGTTTGTGTTTTCTTGGAGGGGGAGGAGAATTCAGGGAGCAAAATAAAGAGAAGTTTAAGTTTAATATTTCATAACTGTGTGCTGTTTTCCAGGTTTTATTCCTGTAATATTCTCTGTGTGTGGCCAGGTCCTTCATAACACAGCCCCATTGAAGAAGGAGAGGGAAAAGGAAAAGGGAGGAAGGGTGGAGGTAGGGATAAAAACTAGCCTTTGGGGGACAAAAAGACCACTGCTTTTAAGTACCAACCATGACCTTAACTGGATGCAGTCAAGGCCTGGTGGAATTGAGTCGGCTATTCAATTCTGAAAATAGGATAAGGGACAAGCGTGAGTAGTAAAGCCAGCATTTGTAGTAAAGCCAGAAGAGGGAAGTGACCCATTTAGAATCTTCTCTGGAAAAAAGTGGGTTCCTGAGGCATTAGAAAGTTGATGGACTGAGTGCTTTCCTTTTCCCTGGGAGTTGTGTTGGCTAATGTCAACTAGGGAAAAGAAAAATGAAAATAATAATAATAATAATAATAATAATAAATAATGAATCTGAAGAACAAAGATGGCCGAACCAATAGAGCAAAATCTGTTGTGTATTTTGGAATCTTTTTGTGAAATTAAAAAATAGTAAAAGGATTTTTTAAATTTCTGGAAAAAGAACAAGCATTGGCAGGTCCACGTTATGTATGCAATTCTGTTCCTGCCACCGGACTGGGAATCTAACAAGCTTAGCTGCTTAATAGGAGCATATTTTATTTTCAGGTTGGCCAAGCTATTTCCTGCCCTTGGAGGAAAAACCAGTGCAGTTACTGTACCCTGACGATATTTTTTTTCTTTCTGAATATCATAACCTTTTGAATAACAAGCATGCCGCTCTCTTAAGGGCTCTGAAAACATGGATGGAGAAATACAACAACACTATTTTCTCCTGTCTCTCAAGATGAACAACCCTTCCTCCAAGTCTATATACTGTTGCCGGGGTTTCTGAATGTAAATGTAGAAAATGACAATTATTTTGAGCTCCCAAGAGTGAGGAAACATAACCAAAACACACTGTAGTGATCAAGCCATGGACCCTTGAAAAGAGGCATTGAATATAGGGCCAGTTTATCTTTCTGGGCTGAGGTGGGGGGTCTGCCAAAGCAGAGCAGGGTATGCTGGGCAGGGCAGGGAAAAGCCAGGAGGTAGCGGTGCCATGATGGAAAGGATTGTGCCTTTGGTGTTTGGCAGTTCACGTGCATTGACGAATATTTCTTCAGTGCACATTCATAGAGCTAAAAAGAACTTCAGGTTTCATATAATCTAACGCTCTCATTTTACTGACTGATTTGCTAGGGCGAGTGTCACGGTGAAGCCAAAATTCCAGAGCTCTTGTCTCCTGGGTAGGTATTTTCCATAGCTTTAAGTTGGGCGTTTTACCATTCAGGTTAACACACACGGTCTCTGTTTTCTAGTAGCTTACAATTTAAAATGCCTACGTCCCAGAAAAAGGAGTGCTCTGGGGAATGAATTAGCACTGAAATGACGAAAGAAGATACTTGGTTCTAAGCCTGTGTTGCTGGGTGACCATAAGAAAACCATTGAGCTTGTCTGTGCTTGTGCACGAAAGGAGGGACTGTGGCAGCTTCTTTAGTACTTTTGAGGGTTAGTGGTTCTGTGTTAAACCGATGTAGACTCTTTGTTGTGCCGTTGAAGATACGGGGGTGGTCAGATGTGAGGTTAACTTTCTCATTAGAAAGTGTGATATCGGAATAGTGAGTATTACCTGTTTCTGTATCAAACGTCAGTGTGGGTTCTGACAGTAACAGAAAATGCCCTGGCTCTGTCCTTCTTCCCTTACAAACAGGCATCACATGTCAGCTTCCTGACTGACTTCTGGTAAATCATCCTAAAATGATTCCTGGCATTCACCTCACAGAGGGTTAAAACTTCCTCTCACAAACCAAGGGCTACACGCAGAGGAGAGAGACTACAAAGGAGGGTGTTGTTGCTTATTTTAAACCAATTGGGAGAAGAGAGTGCCAAAAGGAGAAAAATGCTGTGGTATAATTTTAAAAATCCAGATTCATAAGAAAAATTTTACAGGTTTTTTTTTACTCCATTTTTTCCCTGTCTCCTCTCCACCCCACCTAAACCATCGCTAAAAATGTCCTCATTCAGATGAGAAAGACTGTTTCTGCCATCATACTGTATTGAAACCCAGGAACAAAAGGTTTCCGAGGGGTCGCTCAGATAGGGTTAGTGATGTTGACCCACTGGATTCCCAGCTGTGGCCCCAGAAGGGCATGGGAGGCAAAAACGGTTTCCTGTGGGGCTGCTTTCATCCCTTCCGTTAGAAGGACTGGAAGATGAACACAGTGGATATAGTGGAGGTAAAGAGGAGCCCCAGTCTCGTTCCTTTGCCCCATCTTTCTGAGAAATAAGATGAACAGTCACATCTGTGAAAGGCTGAACATTCCTGGAAGGGGGCAACCTATACTGTTGGAGACCAAGAAGGGATCAGGGACACAGGGTCAGGCCTGGCTCATATCTGTGTGGAACACTTTTCTTTATTTTCTGTAACCAAGATCTGGGTCTTGACCCTTCAGAAAAACTGTGCTGGTCAGTCTTACGTCTTGCAACCTTTTACTGATGTGATGTTTCAGAGGTGGAAAACATATAGTGAAGAATTAATGTCTACTGAAGAAACAGAGAATGAGTTGCTGGAAACTTCCATGCTATTACATTAGGAATATGCAGACAAGCTGATACAGTGCGTGCTTAAACAGTCCAGAATGAGACAATATTAAAAATATTTATTTTGGGACCCAGAGTAGGTGTTGACATTTATATGAAGGGCACGCAGGCCTGCCCAACTGTCTTTCTGTGCGTTGCCATGCTGTTTAAAGGGCCGACCACCTCTTGAGAGTTAACATGTTTTATTTATTAAATGTAAACATTTCTTTGGTTTCATTTTTCTTTTTAGGGTAAAAAATAATTTGTCTGCTGTCAAGATAGCCGGGCAGAAGGAAACATGGCTTTTTCCCTCCTTTGTGATCTGCTTTGACAACATGGTAACCAAATTACCAAGCTGTGCATATATATCAAAATACGTTGAATCAGTCTCTGAGGCAGTTCCAGGTCATCCTATCTTTTCTAAGGCTCCTCAGATGATTCTATTGTTCAGGCAGGGTTGAGTAACCGTTTGTCTGAAGCCTCACCGGTTTGAACTGGTACTAGGTGGGAGGAACCGTGGTCGGAAAGGAAACACTAGGAAAAGCAAACATGCAAATGAGCTATGAAATATAAAATGTGTTCCTTTATGAATTGCTTCATTGAATTAGGGCATCAACAGAGCTTTGAAAGTCCAATTATTTCATGCATGTACATCCAGAAAGGAACATACCTCGGGAATTGATACTCTATTTTTAATGGCTTTCTGTGCTAGGTATTCAAGTACCTTTCTGTAACTCATTCCTAAACATTACAAAGGATGAAAAAGCAAGTAAGTAGACCAGTAGTAAAAATCATTCCAGAAAGAGCCTATTTTTACAGGAAATAGAAATAGAGGTCAAAGGGGAAATTAGGGTTCGTTCATGTATGCATATTACAAATGAAACTGACTTTGCAAAACCAATTTGTGAATGTTCTTAGAACTCTTTACCAAAATTTTTCTTCATAGTTAATGCCAGAGAGGGTGTTTTAGCCATTTCTCTGATCTCTTGTAAAGGTACTTGTCTAGCTGGATTTATAGGTAATTTCCATGTTGTAATAGCAATCTCTATAACTTACCCATATGTAAAAGCTGTAATTATTGGAGGAGAAAATTAAAGGTGAAGTTATACCTTCATTGAGATACAAGAGGCTAGGAAATCTTTATGAAAGGAAAGACCAAAAAAATGTCATATAAATGTTGAGGCTGAAACTATCAGGTTTGTTTTCTTAGAGGAATTTGGGCACACACAGTAGTAAGGACTATTGTTTTTTAACAGCTAATTAGGCATCAGTTAGGCAAAACTCCAAGTCCCAGGGTCTTCCCTTTTTGATTCTTTTAGGGGAATTTCCCTTTGTTTTCTCATGGCACCCAGGAGGCAAGCGGAGGTTTTCAAGGAAGGTGGGGGAGGGGGGCAAGTCTTAAGACCTAAAGGTGGGATTCCATTTATTTGACAGCAGGTCCTCATTATTTGTGTGAAGTGGGGTTTTGAACTCATTTGGGAAAGTGTTTAGCACAAGGAAAGAAAACAGTCACTGAACAATGATGAATGGGATCCAATGGGGGATGCAAAACCAAAAAGGAGAGAATGATTCCTTAGCTTTCCCACTTTATAAAATAGCAGGACTTTCCTAGCTCAGCCAGAATTCAGCCTAGACATTCGGCTGTTAATGAGCCCCAAGGAATTTTGTCTGTGTGGGCCCTCTCTTTCATAAAAAAATTACTAAAAAATATATATTTTATGATTGTGTTGGTATAAAAACAAATATATTGATATTATGTGTGAAAATACTGCTTTGAACCTAGACATTTTTTTCCTTCTGTTTTTAAAAGAAGTCAAATGTTTTTGTGGACTCTTGGAAGCATTGGGGGCTTATGGCATGGTGCCTACTGCCTATCAGATAAGTCAAACCTGACTGAAGCAAGTAAGTGAGGAGGGGACTAGACTGCATAAGTGTGAATAGTAGCGGGGGGGACAAATCACACAGGGCCTTCTAAGCATGGCACAATGGTAAGGATGCTGGAGCTTATGTCCATAGATGGGGATGGGACATTTTCAAGTGTTATGAAGAGAGAAGTGACATGACTTGACTCACATTTTAAAGAGACAGTTTATATTGTGGAATACATACCATAGGAGTTAAGGATGCAAATCTGAGAAACCAGTCAGGGGATTATTCTGATAACCTACGAAAGAGAGATTGTGGCTTGCCCTAAAACAAAGGTGGAGGTGGCAGGGAAGTGGTCAGATTATGAACAGATATTAAAGGTAAAGGCAAGAGAATTTGCCAATGGATTGGATGTTGAATTTGATAAAGGAGATCCAAGATGATTCCAAGGCTTTTCCTTGAACAACTGGAGGAGTGAATTTGTTGTTTGTTGAGATAGAGAAAATTGTAGGGAAAGCACAGTTAGGGAAGAAAAATCAAGGGTTCAGTTTTGGACGTGTTAAGTTTTAGAAGTTTATGAGACGTCCAAGAGGAGATGTCTGGAGTTTAGAAAGAAAGTGGTTCAAGCTATGGGGTGCCTGGACGGGTAAGCGTCCAACTCTTGATTTCAGCTCAGGCCATGATCTCGCAGTTCATGTGTTCGAGCCCTGCGTTGGAGCTCAGAATTCTCTCTCCCTCTCTCTCTGCCCCTATCCCACTCCTTCTTGCTCTCTCTCCCTCTCTCTCTCAAAATAAAGAAATAAATTTAAGAAAGTCATTCAAGCCAGAGACAGAAATTTGGAAACTTCTGCTTACAGTTGGTATTTAAAGCCAGGGCAGAGAACAAGATCTGAGAGGGAATGTTACGTAGATACAGTAGAGAGGAGACCCAAGGACTGAAATCTCAGGCACTCGGATAAACTGAAGTTTGGAACATGAAGGACAATCAGCAAAAGGGTACTTTGCAGGAGTGGCCAGTAGAATAGGAAGAGATCCAAGAGAGAGCAGTGTCCTGGAGACCAGGCAATGGAGCAGTTGCTTTCGGACTTTGAACATCATGACTGCTTAACAGCACGTGAAATGATGGCAGATCCTCAAGCTTTCTCCCTGATATGGGAGGAGACCAAGTTCCCTCTGCTAAAAATGTGATGGAAAATCGCCCTAATGACCACCCCTCTCTCCTATATAACTTGACATAAACAAAGACATTTAAACGATCTCTTCTGGTTCAGGTAAGACACATATATCCCTGAGAGGGTAGAATAAGCCCAATAGGTAAAGAAATCTTTTCTCATGGTGGGAGAATCCTTTCTATAGACAAGTAGTTGCTTCTGGCCACATTTGAGAAGGCATTTTGTCCCCTAGAGCTCCCACATGATTCTGGGTGTTATTGAAGGAAATGAGAAATATGTACAAATGGTGCTGGTGAGGAATCCCACAGTGAGTGATATCATGGATATTGACATAGTGGACATACAGACATGCGGAAGGAGCTCAGGAAAAGGAAAACATGGCTCCGATCAAGAAGAGAAAAAAAAAACAACAACAAACCAAAATGCAATCAGAAAAACAACAGCAACAACAAAATTTTACTTTCCTCTAAATAAAACCCCACACAACCAACAAAAGTTATATTTAAGTATGATTGTCACAGATATAGTCAGACATTCATCATAAGTCAGCAGCCAAGGCTATTATTATGGGGTTTCAGAACCCTATTCTCCTTATATAGATGATATAGATATAGATATAGATATAGATATAGATATAGATAGATATAGATAGATATGCATATATTTAAGAGGATATATACATCTCTCTATATATGTATAGATATGTATATATATATATATAGAGAGAGATATCCTCTTAAATATATATGCATATCTATCTATGTACATATGACAAATAAAGTCTAAAGTAGTATAATCACATTACAAAACTTTGAAAACAAAAAAATTAGCCCATTTCAAACCATCTAATGCAATCACCACTTTGGACTATTTCTTTCCCATCCTTTTCTATAGATGAATATAAAAATCTATAGCTATAATTGTAAAATAAATAAACTTTCATACCTTACTTTCTTCACAGAGCATTAAGACATGATTTTTTTAAAATGTGAATAACTATCTTTCTAAACTGAAAATTCATTATAGTGGGATCTTACCTACCTTTGGGCTGTAAACACTTCCATTGCTCCAAAAATTATTCTCCACCAGCAAATGACAAAGGAGTCTATAGGAGACCCTGTAAACCACTTTCCCTACAGCAAATTCTCTTTTTCTTTGCAACCCAAATCCAACTTTTATTCAGATGTTCACACATCTTTTGTTGACACCCATTCCCGAGTCCAAAGTGATTGGGCTTAGCCAATCCTGGTGGTCTATTTTTCTGAGTATGAGCATGTGCCTCAGTTCTATCCGGTGAGATGGGAGGGGAAATCTGGGAATAGTTTATTATTATTAAAGGAGTCATGGAAAAGAGAGAGTCCCCTTCTTCCACTGAACATTGTCATGCCTGCATGACAGAAAACTCTGGAAGTCTGAAAGTCATCTTATAACCAGGAAGAGAGATAGCTAAGGACAGAGTAGATATGCTGAGGTTGGAAGAAAGGAAATACATACGGAAGCAACCTAGATACCAACTCAGATATTTGCATTCTACTTAACATTTTATGTAAGTATTCTTTTTTTGCTTAAATTGATAAGTTGAAGTTTTCTGTTACTTGCAGCCAAAGGCATCTTGTATTAACTCTGAGCCATTGCCCTCAAGCTTCATTCCCAATTGATTAGGAATGGATTCTATTGCTTGGTTTGTTCTGAGAGAAGGGCCCCATAAGTGATTACCCTTGGCTCCTGGTATTGCCCGAGTTTGCCCATTGTCATTACTACTCATTTTCTCTGATCTGTACCTTTACCTATTCCCTTAATTTCAGGAAAAAGCTTGAAATGCCTCCAGGATCTGGTATTAAATATTGGAAGTCTTACATTTGGTATTCATTCATTCAGTACATGTTTGAATAGTTCCTGTGGTCTTATATTAGACATTGCAAGTACAGATAAGAATGAGGGACAATATCAGTTTTCAGGTTAGTCAATCAATATGTATTGCCAGCTCTGTGTTAGATGCTGGGGTTATCACGGAGACCAGAGTCTGATGGGAAGAGACAGACACATCCCCCAAAACTTGACTTCAAATTAATGTACTATGTGTTATTATAACAGTGGCATAAATAATCTAGGAATCAAGAATTGAGAGATGACTCACTGCCGAAGAGTTAGGAAAAATTTTGCAAAGGAAATATTTAATTATAATGTGCTTTGGTGCGGAAATAATACTCGAACTGGGTACTAAAGAATGAATAAACATTTTCCTGGTATAGAAGTGTAGAAGTAGATTAGGAAAGGACAGATTTGACAAAGAGTGTAACATGAGTAAACATGTAAAATCATATATAAGAAGCATTTGGAGAATAGTGGAAAGTTAAGGGGGGCAGAAGATATGTGTGAGAAGAGACTAGGGGATGAGGCTAGAGATTGGTATGTAATTACAAAGAACCTTGTGGACCAAACTAAGAATCTGGGGTTGTACTCGCACACGAAGATAACATGGGGCATAGCATTAAACACGCAACTGAAGGCATAAAATTTACTTGAAGTCTTGTGGTTTATCTGAATTCATGTGAGTTTTTTTTTTTTTTCAATCCTACCCCATAATATATCTATATCTGATAATAGACACTTAGGGTATTTTTCTAAATCTTCAAGTAAAATGATGGGCAAGGAAGATACCAGTTTATTCTGTTTTAGTCTCTAGCCTACTGCCACAGTTTTTGGAGGGATGTATCCCAGATTGAGAAGCTCTCTACAGGTAAGCTAAAAATTGTTTTTAAGAAGGAGGGAGGAGGAGCACCTGGTTGGCTCAGTTGGTTAAGTGTCTGACCCTTGATTTCAGCTCAGGTAATGATTTCACAGTAGTGAGATCAAGCCCCCTGTCAGGCTTTGCACTGAGCATGGAGCCTGTTTAAGATTCTCTCTCTCTCGGGGCGCCTGGGTGGCTCAGTCGGTTGGGCAACCGACTTCGGCTCAGGTCATGATCTCATGGTGCGTGAGTTCGAGCCCCGCATCGGGCTCTGTGCTGACAGCTCAGAGCCTGGAGCCTGTTTCAGATCCTGTGTCTCCCTCTCTCTGACCCTCCCCCGTTCATGCTCTGTCCCTCTCTGTCTCAAAAATAAATAAATGTAAAAAAAAAAAGATTAAAAAAAAAAAAGATTCTCTCTCTGTCTCTGTCTCTCTCCCTCCCTCCCCCTCCCCTCCCCCCCCATCTTGTCAACATGCTCTCTCTTTAAAAATAAATTAAATTAAAAACAAGGAGGGAAGAAATAGAAATAGGTCCCGTCTCTACCCCCCTCCCCAAAAGGTATCTCTGGTTTCAGAATGGTATGTGGACTGGACGTGGGTGGGTAGGTGGAACTTGGTGAGAAATGGCATTTAAGCTAAAGTGAATATTAGTTGACTCCCCGGCATCCATTTCCCCTCCTTCCAGCAACAACTGTGGTTTTACTGCGTGTATCTACTCCTCTCCCACTTTCTGCTCACCTGGTCCCCATAGGGCTCTGCATCCAGCCTCAGTAGTGGAGCACATGACTCTGCCCTGAGCCAATCACCATATTGCATTTGCCAGACTACAGAGATTAATGTAATGGCAGTCATGTGACCCATGTGGGTTGAATCAGATCAAAGTACAGTAAGAATGCTAAGAATGCTGGGAGGAAGACACTTGCTGTTTATTTTGAATTAGAAGCTGGAAAAATGCAGGTTCAGAAGCTATTAGAAGCCTTATTCTGATTACTCGGCCTGATAATGGAGTAAGACACAGGAAGAAATATGAATCCTGGCTCAATTTGGATGCTTCTGTTATGTGAGCAAATAAATCTTTGTTTAAACCGATTTGATTTGTATTTTCTGCAACCAGTAGAATCCTAACAGAGAGAGGAGAAAAGAAAAACTATTCCATTTCTTCCTCTTCTTTTTTTTAATGTTTATTTATTTTTGAGAGAGAGAGAGAGAGAGAGAGAGAGAGAGAGAGCGCACTCGCACGAGCGGGGGAGGGGCAGAAAGACAGGGAGACACAGAATCTGAAGCAGGCTCCAGACTCTGAGCTGTCAGCACAGAGCCTGACTAGGGACTCACTTGGGGCTTGAACTCACAAGCTGTGAGATCATGACCTGAGCTGATGTCAGACGCTTAACCAACGAGCCACCCAGCCACCCCAAAACTATTCCATTTCTAAATGCTGTATTTCCTGTAGATACATCACAGGTCAAGTTCCATGAAGAACTTGGAGATTTCAAGAAACATTTTTTTCAGCTTCACTTTTCCTTGCTCACAAATAATCTAATTTTTCAACAATAGAGATAATACAGGAAAAAGGAAAATTACTATATTCTTAAAGTTAGATATTCAAGTGAATATGTTTTTCAAAGGATCTCTTAAACACAGACACACAGAAACATACATGCCCACACACACCCCTGTAGTTTTATAGGGAATTTTTCTCATTAACAGTGATTTAGTGGAAAGCCAAATGAGAAACAAAATCATATAAAAAGTGATTCCTTTCTGGTAAATCTACTAAGCTCTACTTTTAAGCAACTTGTTTAAAAAAATTTTAATGGTATTTATTCTTATTTTTGAGAGAGACCAAGGATGAATGAGGGAGGACAGAAAAGGGCAGAGAGAGAGGGAGACACAGAATCTGAAGCAGGCTCCAGGCTCTGAGCTGTCAGTACACAGTCCAACACGGGGCTCAAACTCCCGGACCATGAGATCATGACCTGAGCTAAAGTCAGACGCTTAACTGACTGAGCCACCTAGGCGCCCCTTAAGCAACTTGTTTTAAGAATTCATTTTCTGTGCATCAAAGCTGCACGTGAATGCCGGAAGTAAAAAATTTACACTTAAATAATAGTCTCTAGGCTCTAAGACTCTTTTGAGATAGGGCGAATCTGGTCTAGGGATAGGAGGGGGAATCTGGCACTCCTTTTGCTTTAGCAAGTTGCAACTCCTGTTGAGCCTGCTTCTATTTCTTCATTGTGCACCCCACTGACTTAGCCTGATCCTCGGTTATCTGCTGCAACACATTGGCACCCCATATGGAAACATACTGACCCCATAACCAAAAATATACTGTCCCCATACGCGATCTTCAGTCCAGATATATCAAACTGGAGATGTACTTTAAGCCCTAACAGAGCAAACACAGATTTCAGTTTACTATTATTAAGACCAACTCAAGCTTACAGCTCAGAAAACTTCTATTCCTCTCATGGTGGGTGTTCCAAATACAGGGTGTAGTGAGGTCAACAGTAACCAACCCACACAGAAACAGACTTCATTTTTAGAATTCTGTGGAAGAGTTTGATGAAATTTCCTCCACTTAATTGCTCCAAATCAGAGATGGCCCTGCAGAGCATTAAAGATAAGTGATTTGGGACGATAACTTTGGTAGCTGTGTAGTAGGTGGGCTAAGTGGAGCTAGCCGCTGGAATAGCCCAGATAAAACTTGATAAGAGCAGAGGTAATGGGCATGGATACATGAGGCTTATGCAAGAGCCTTCAGTTTGACTTCCTAGGCACTATGGCTGGTGCTATATATATACATATATATATATATATATATATATATATATATATATGTGTGTGTGTGTGTGTGTATGTATATATATACACATATATATACATACATATATATACATATATATATACATACATATAGTATTATATATATACATATAGTATTAGAATGCCCCGCGAAGACAGGGACTTGTCCATCTTGTCTATTATTTGTTAAATAAATAGCATGAGCGACTGGAAGAATTACTCTGTGTAACCAATTCTTACCCTGTTCTCCAATCCTCTTTTCATAATAACTTTTAACTCCTACAAATCCAAATGCCGCTTTCTCAGACTAAACTACGTGAGCCTGTTGTACACTCCCACTGTCCCCTGTCTTCCTCCTTTATAACACTCATTACACCACTCCGTGTCTGTTATTCCTATTAGACTGTAAGCTCCATGGGGGCTGGAATCATGCCTGTTTTCTTCATTGCTACACCTGCTAAGCACATTGAATGAATGGTGCTTTGTAAATCTTCTTAAGCTTCTTATCCCTTTTTCACAGACGAGGAGCTCAAGTCACCTGGAAGCTAAGAGGCTTGTACAAGTTACTAAGGTGCATTTTGGAATATTTTATAGAAATACATGGACACTTCCAATGTAGACTATTGTGACAAATGCTCCAAAAATTAATTTTTATTTCCAGGCCACTTTTGTTATTATTATTTTTTTGGCCACTTACATATGTAAGTACAATGTTAAAGATATGCCGAATGCAGGAATCAGAACACTTACACACACACACACACACACCTGCCCTGCCCATACACTCCACTGTTTTGTTAAGCACACTAGGTATTTAATCTTTGTCTGTGCCTCAGAGTGTTGAGTTATAAAAGAGAAGGTCCAACAAGATAATAAATGAACCCAGTATAGCTCTTAGAGGAAATAAGACTATCATAAACAACAACAAAAAAAGTTAAAATAAAAACTTTTGAAACTAAGTGAAATTAAATTTTAATTCCAGCGTAGTTAGCATACAATGTTACATTAGTTTCAGGTGTATAATACAATGATTCAGCAATTCTGTACATTAGTGCTCATCAAGATAAGTGTACTCTCAATTCTTTCCACCTATTTCACCTATTCCCTCACCCACCTCCCCTCTGGTAACCACCAGTTTGTTCCCTATAGTTAAGAGTCTGTTTTTAGGTTTGTCCCTTTTTTTTTCTCCTTTGCTCATTTGTTTTGTTTCTTAAATTCCACATATGAGTGAAATCCATATGGTATTTGTTTTTCTAGGACTGGCTTATTGCACTTAGCATTTTACTCTCTAGATCCATCCATGTTGTTACAAATGGCAAGATTGCATTCTTTTTATGGCTGAATAATATTCCACAGTATGTATGTATGTATGTATGTATGTTTGTATATACAGTAGTGAGATCACTGGATCATAGGGTGTTTCTATTTTTAACTTTTTGAGGGACCTCCACACTGTCTTCCATGGTGGCTGCACCAGTTTGCATTCACACCAACAGCGCACAAAGCTTCCTTTTTCTCCACATCCTCGCCAACATTTGTTGTTTCTTGTTTTTGATTTTAGCCATTCTGACAGGTGTGAAGTGATATCTCATTGTGGTTTTGATTTTTATTTCCCTGATGATGAGTGAAGTTGAGCATCTTTTCATGTGTCTGTTGGTCATCTGCATGTCTTCTTTGGAGAAATGTCTATTCATTCCTCTGCCCATTTTTAAGCTGGATTATTTGGGGCTTTTTTTTTTTTTTGAGGTTTTTGTTTGTTTGCTTGTTTGTTTGTTTTGCTGTTGTAGCAATTCTTTATGTATTTTGGATACTAACCCTATATCAGATATATCATTTGCGAATATCTTCTCCCATTCAGTAGGTTGTTTTTTAGTTTTGTTGATTGTTAACTTTGCTGTACATATTTTATTTTGATGTAGTCCCAATTGTTTATTTTTGCTTTTCTTTTGCTTGCTTCAGAAGACATATCTAGAAAGACGCTGGTAATGGCTGATGTCAGAGACATTACTGCCTATTCTCTCTTCTAGGATTTTGATGGTTTCCTATCTCACATTTGGGTCTTTTACCCATTTTGAATATATTTTTGTGAATGGTGTACTAAAGAAGTCCAGTTTCATTCTTTTGCATGTAGCTGTCCAGTGTTCCCAACACCATTTGTTGAAGAGACCGTCCCTTTTCCATTGCATAATTGACATGCCTCCTTTGTCAAAGATTAATTGAGTATATAATCGTGGGATTATTTCTGGGATCTCTATTCTGTTCTTTTGATCTACATGTCTGTTTTCTCTGTCAGTACCATACTGTTTTGACTACTACAGTTTTGTAATATAACTTGAAATCTGGGATTGTGATCCCTCCAGCTTTGTTTTTCTTTTTCAAGATTGCTTTGGCTATTTGGGGTCTCTTGTGCTTCCACACAAACCAAAATAAAAACTTTATACTCCCAATGAAACAAGAATAATAAACATGTTAAGACAATAATAGCTAACTTTTATTAAGAGTTTAGAATGTGTCAGAACTATACTAAAAGCATGACATGCACTCTCATTCAAGCCTAGTAGCAAAGATATGTGGTGGACTCAATTAATGTTCTTATTTTATCAAAAAGTAAACCACCTTGGATAGGTTAATAATTTTCCCAAAGTCACATGGAGAGTGTGGATCTTCCTGAAACCCAAACCTGTCCTGCAGAGAAAACAAAACATTGGATGCTGCATCACATTCAAGGCCCCTTAAAAATACATTTCATGGGGGCACCTGGGTGGCTCAGTCGGTTAAGAGGCCGACTTCGGCTCAGGTCATGATCTCGCGGTCCGTGAGTTCGAGCCCCGCGCCGGGCTCTGTGCTGACAGCTCAGAGCCTGGAGCCTGTTTCAGATTCTATGTCTCCCTCTCTCTCTGACCCTCCCCTGTTCATGCTCTCTCTCTGTGTCAAAAATAAATAAATGTTAAAAAAAGTTTTTTAAAAAAAAATACATTTCATAGTGGAAAATTTTAGCCTTGGAGCACTAGAAATTTGACAAATTCCAGCTATATTTGACTTGATTTGAATATTGTTGATCTAAAGAATTTTTTACACCTTTTTTTTTTAATTTGACAGCATGACTAAACAAGTATTTCAAACCATCATTTCTGTGACAGCAAAGCTGGTTTTAAATGAATGCATTTCTTCTTCAGTATGTAAGGAATTATTTCACTATTTTCTCTCTCACCTCACCTCCAAGGTATCTCCCATCAAAGTAACTGAATTATTGGTGCAAGTGTGGTCTAGTAGTTTTCAATGTCGACTGTGGATGAACATCACTTGGGGAATTTTTTATTTTTGTTTTTTTAGTAATATTGTTAACATTTAAGGCAAAACAATTCAGAAGGAAAGCTAAACAACAACAAAACAAGCACTGTGTTACATTAACTTTCTCATTTAATCCTCTGAACAACTTTATGAGTTAGATATTAGTGAATCTCAGTGCAAAGCGATTGTTACTTGCCAAAGTCACATGGTTCTAAGTGAACCAAGCTCCTAAACACTTTTATTGAAGATACCAAAATCATTTCAAACTGGATCCTTACACATTAACTGATGTTCTCTTGGTTTATTCCTTCAGATGGCAAAGCTCATCCACAGATAGAGATTCCACATTTCCATTCATAGAGGGCATCCTTATTTTCATTGATCTAATTTTTTTGCCAAGCCAGAAGCTACAATGCTACAGAAAGGACTGGAGTATATTTCATTGTTGTTGTAGAAAATTACACAACAAAACTGTTATTCAAAGAGGCAATCAGGGGCGTCTGGTTGGCTTAGTTGTTTAAGCGTCTGACTTCAGCTCAGGTCATGATTTCGTGGCTTGTGGGTTTGAGCCCCACGTTGGGCTCTGTGCTGACAGCTCAGAGCCTGGAGCCTGCTTTAGATTCTATGTCTCCCTCTCTCTCTGCCCCTCCCCTACTCACACTTTGTCTCTGTCTCTCTCTCTCACTCAAAAACAAATAAACATTAAAAAAAGAGGTAATCAAAGAGTATGCAGCTATAAAAATGTGGAAAAAAATATTGTAGAAGTGTCAGATAGCTGATAAAAAGTTCTATTAATTTGGATTCTGTGTTATGTATAGTATTTACCACCTCTTTGAAATTATTCTTAAATATTTACTTCCTTACCTAATTGTAATGATGTGTTCTGTTTCTTTTTTAAATTTTTTAATGTTTATTTATTTTTGAGAGAGAGAAAGGCAGAGTGTGAGCAGAGGAGAGACAGAGTGAGGGAGACACAGAATCTGTGGCAGGCTCCAGGCTCTGAGCTGTCAGCACAGAGCCCGATGCGGGGCTCGAACTCACAAACTGTGAGGTCATGACCTGAGCCAGAGTCAGATGCTCAACTGACTGAGCCACCCAGGTGCCCCTGATGTGTTCTGTTTCTTTTTTTTAAAAATTTTTTTTTTCTTCAACTTTTTTTTATTTTTATTTTTGGGACAGAGAGAGACAGAGCATGAACGGGGGAGGGACAGAGAGAGAGGGAGACACAGAATCGGAAACATGCTCCAGGCTCCGAGCCATCAGCCCAGAGCCCGACGCGGGGCTCGAACTCACAGACCGCGAGATCGTGACCTGGCTGAAGTCGGACGCTTAACCGACTGCGCCACCCAGGCGCCCCATGATGTGTTCTGTTTCTTAAAGAGAGCTCTCCAAGTGCTTGAACATTAGACCTCATAGAAGGGGATCTGCCCCTGGGGAGGGGAATCCCATTCATGATCTTAGTCTCCTGACATCATGTTTCAACCAAGATTCTAACCTATAAGGAGAGACACCACCAACTATTATCACCTTCTAGGGGGCCATTTGCCATCCTTAGACTGGATTAGAATTTCATGGATAAGTCACTATCTTCTAGCTTAGATCACCTGCCACTGTCCTATCAAGGGAATCTGAGACTGAGGAGAAAGTAGAGAATGTCCAGTGAGCTCTCATTTATAGCCACTTGATTTCAAAAAAGGAACAGACCATAAATTAGTCATGAAAGGAATTTGCATGACAGGGCTGTTGGGAGTATCTAATACGTATTTCCTTAAATTGCTGTACCAGTTGGATTGGTCCTTTTCTATATTTTTTATGTGAACATATATTTTGGTCAATGTCCCTTAACTAACAGTGTATCAAAAATCTATTGCACTGAACTTATTTGAAGGTGACTTATTCAGCCACTTCAGTTTTCCAGAGACCTCTGGTAGCTCAGGATAAAGTGGGAGAGGGAAGTCAAAAGTGTTGCCACAAATTCTATTAATTAAAACAGGTAAATTTTACCCACAGATGAGTCAAAGAGGGTCTCACCTTTGTGTTTTTAAGTTTATTTATGTATTTTGAGAGCGAGCAGGAGAGAGGCAGAAAGAGAGGGAGACAGAGGATCTGAAGCAGTCTCTGTGCTGTCAGCTCAGAGCCTGACTTGGGGCTCCAACCCACAAACCATGAGATCATGACCTGAGCAGAGATCAAGAGTTGGATGCTTAACTAACTCAGCCAACCAGGCGCTCTGAGGGTCTCACTCTTAATTTAAACATGTTCCTACAAAATTTAGTTCTATTTTGTCTACCATTAAGTTTAAAAGAAGCAAACTATTAAGAAATGTGGCGCAGCAGGGTGCTAGAAGAAGGTAGAAAGAATTACTGTGGATGTCAGTGAGAAGGAGGAAAAGCTAGGAAAAGAGGGCACGAGAACTTAATGGTAATAGGGGCCATTTTGTATGGGAGCCGACACTCCCACATATCACAATTGTTCCTGAGGATTTTGTATAGTAAATGCGGTTCATGTGAGGTTTCCTTCCATAGTTCTCTGAAAGTAATAATATTAAACATTATGGTGGTTAAAATTTCAATGATCTAGACAATTACACGTACGTATCAGTTTATTTTGTAATAATGTCATTTTAAAGATACTACAACTAGAATAAGGAGCCACATTGGTACAGCATTCTATTTTATCTAACTTTGAAATGCTCTCTGATCTTTTCCCAGGCACTGCTTGCTTTGATTGTATTAATGGTATTTGCATTCCCTGCCTACAACATCAAGAGGGAGTCACAGAGTCCAGTATCTCAGGTTGGAGACAGTGTAAGATTAAACAGTAAATTAAATATTTGCTGTGTATCATTCAAATGTGTATAATCCATACAAGATGGACAGTGAGTGACTTCCTGTCATCTGAGACGATGAATAGAAGATCCTTTTCTTTGCCTGTGCGACCACACCGAGCTTTCTCATCCTACAGTCTCATCGGAATCCCCCACTAGATGGTGCTGAACAAGCGAGGAGGATTGAACCAGGAAGCCTTTCTTTCTGATCCTCCTCCCCCATCCTGACCCTCACCTCTCCTTCCGTGTGCTTGATGTTCTGAGAGAGTGATTGTTCAGGAATGTCTAATGATAACAAAACCCCTTTCAAACATTAGTCAAACACAGGCTGAGATGGGTAAACATCATTAGTGGGCTTCTCCTTTGTCACTAAAAGGAGTGAAGCCTAGTAGCCCAGAATGCAAGTTGGTGGGCTTCTAGTTATCATGTCACTAATAAGGAATCTTTTGAAATATGTGGATTATCTCTTTGGGGTGGAAGAGAGTACTGGAGAGGTGCAGGGCAGAGCATTTAAAAAGTGTGTGTGTTGGGGAAAGAAATGCCTTTGGCAGCAAAGTGGAAGACTGACTCAAGCAGTCTAGAGTCAGATGCCCTTGGGTTCAAACCTGAGTGTTCATAGTCAGAAAGAATGGAGAAGTAATTTATGCCAAGCTGAAATACCATACACTTCCATGGAGAGCGCCTCATAACAATAAGAGAGCGCCTCATAACACGTGTGTCAGGGCAATAAATCAGTGTTTCTTTCTGATTAAGACCTTTTGACTTAATGCAGGGAGAATGCTCCTGGCTGCCTTAAATACATCCTGTTAAAACAGAAGTCTGTACTTAATCGCTCCTTTTTAGAACACGAGTCTGATTTCAAGCCAGGCCAAAATATGGAGGAAAAAAAAACCCTTTAGGAATAAGGTAATCTTTGTTTCCACTTTTGCATTGGAAAAAAGCATGAAGCATTTGATTGATGTTGATACTTACGTGTTCATTTTAGAACAACTTGGGGGATCCAGTGAGTTGAAGCTAACTTCTTACCTTATAAATCTTAAAGAACTTCAAGTTGAAGGAGTTTAACTTAAAATAATGGTGTCACAAAAGGAAGTTAAGCATTATTACTCTACGGTTATTATTGCCAAATCAACTAGAGCAGAATTTCTTGACCAAGACCACGAATCTACAATAGTTCTTTCTATAATTGGCCAAGACTGCCATAATGCTTTCCTTACTGCTTCCTTCATGTAAAAGTGTGCATTGTACGATTTCCTCCTGAGGACTGTCTTTGTGCCAGGAAATGTAAGAGAGGTGGAGGGTGGGACTGTGTTTGGGGAGGCAAAGGGGAATGGGGATATATAATAATTCCAAAAGTAAGGATAAAATCATAAGCATAGGCAAGTGCGACTGTGGGTCTGAGGACATAGGCGAGAAGCAAGAAATGTATGGGGGCGGAGACTGTGGCTGGGAGTCAAAATGGGTACAGATGTGTGTATGTTTCTAAGCAGCCCTATTTGTGAAGGATGGAGCCTGAGGAGAGTAAAATCAGGTTGAGGCGGAGGATGAGGGCAATTTCACACTTGTAGCAAAGGTCAGAGGACATGTAAAATTGTCCTGGTGCATTTTCACCAGGTGCCGTGCTGTGTAACCACCGGGGAGGCATCGAAACTGCAGCCAGGTAGCTGAGCTGCATGATCTCCGAGGCCAGCACTCAAGCTCCTTTCTGGATGCCTGCCTAAGGCATGGACCATTACAACAGCATGGTTGTCCATGGTCACTGGGCCCTCACCTTGAGAGGGAGAGCTTTACAGCACTCTCCCTATTAGTTCTGAGCCACTTGGGCAGCTCACCATTGGCAGGTGGCCTTGGTGACACCGTGGTGAGGAGCAGGGAGGCCCAGTGCCACATTGTGTTGACCCTGCATTAAAATTACCCTATAACTTAGCAACTTAAAACAAGAAACATTAATATCTCATCCAGTCTCTGTGGGTCAAAAATTTGGGAGTCACTTAGCTGGGTGTTTCTGGCTCAGGGTTTCTCATGAGCTTGCAGTCAAGATGTTGGTCAGGGCTACAGTCATCTGAGGTTTGCCTGGGATGGGATGGTCTC
Organism: Neofelis nebulosa; assembly: GCF_028018385.1. Classification (NCBI taxonomy): domain Eukaryota; kingdom Metazoa; phylum Chordata; class Mammalia; order Carnivora; family Felidae; genus Neofelis; species Neofelis nebulosa. The sequence goes on from NC_080784.1 coordinate 116,034,120, forward strand.
CTTAAAGGTGGTTCCCTCACATACCCAGTGAGTCCCTACTGGCTGTTGGCAGAAGCCTGAGTTCTTTACTCCGTGTCCCTTTCCATAGGGCTGCTTGGGCGTCCTCACAACATGGTGGTTGGCTTCTCTTGGGGTATAATGGGGGAGAGAAAAAGAGGGAGAAGCCACAGTGCCTCTTAGGACCTAGTCTGGAAGCCACATAAGGTTACTTGTGCCACATTTTATTTGTTAACAATCAATCATTAAGTCTTCTTCACACAGAAAGGGAGGGGAATTGAGCTCCACCTCTGGAAGAGAAGTGTATCAATTTGCGAACGTATTTTAAAAGTTAAGATGGCCTGGGGCGCCTGGGTGGCTCCGTTGGTTAAGCTCCAACTTCAGCTCAGGTCATGGTCTCACAGTTTGTGGGTTCGAGCACCGCATCGGGCTCTGTGATGACAGCTCAGAGCCTGGAGCCTGCTTGGGATTCTGTGTTTCCCTCTCTCTCTGCCCCTCCTCCACTCTTGCTCTGTCTCTATCTGTCTCTCAAAAACAAGTAAATGTTAACAAATTTTTTTTACGTTAAGATGGCCATCAGAGGGTGACTAGAGGGCATCTCCCAGGTGGCTGGTGCACAGCCTACCTTACTGAGCTGCATGAGTCTTACAGCCCATCGTCTCATGTGAGGCCTTTAAAAAGAAATGTCAGCATTGGAGCCTCTACCCAAACTAAGAGAATAAGACTCTCTGCAGGGAGGGGAAAGGGATCTGGGAATCTGTATTTTAAGCTTCTCATGTAAGGAGCAAAGGGAGGTTTGAGAACCCCTGGTCTAGCGTTGTACAATGGAAATATAACATAAGCTGAATATGAAATTTAAAATTGTCTAGTAATCACATTAAAATAGTCAAGAGAAACAGGTGAAGTTAATTTTAATATATTTTATTTCCCTGATATATTCAAAACTATTATCATTTCAACATGTAACCAATATACAAAATCGAGATATTTCACTTTTCTTTATACCAAGTGTATGAAATCCAGGATGCATTTTACACTTATAGCACATTTCAGTCTGGACTGACTGCATTTTAAATGATCATGTCTATTACATGAGCTGTACGTGTCTAGTATTCCCTCATTTATTGATCAGGACACATCTAAACAATACGTCCTGTGAGGACAGGTACCTTGTCTATTTAGTTTACTGCTCTGCACTGAGCCTGGCATGTGGTATGTAGTCAAGAAATATTTGCTGAATAGGCTAATAATGTGCTAATATGAAATAAGAAAGTAAATTATAGTATATTTGTTTCCTATGTGGTATTTCCAAAAGACTCTAGTGATTTTCTAGGTTTTTGCCAAAAGGACCAAGCTACTATATACAAATGCTGAAACTCTTCGTGAGAAATCTTTTTGGAACTTGGGTACTTTTGGGTCTGGTATCGAATCTGAAGAAATCTAAATCACTTTATCCTGTGTGTGTGTGATTTGACCACCGAAGCCTACATATACTCCTACATTCAACGCACAGCCTGGACCAGTCTCTGTCCCCAGTCCTTGTACTGCCTCCTTCACTCCACCCCTCCTGTGCGCTCTACCTCCGAGTCTAGGCCCACTGTATTTCTGCACTTGAGTGGTCTGGAGCAGGAAAGTACCCTGAGCTCCCAGGAAACCATGGGGCCCAAAGCCAAATCCCTTGCTCATCTTTTGGAGCATCTGTCTGTTTCAAGAACAGTTCCAGCACGCCGACGGAATCTCCTGGGTTTTTGTTGTTGTTGTTGTTGTTGTTGCTCCTCTTCGGAATTGAAAGCGTTTCTCAGAATTGCAAAAAGTTCGAAAACATTGACGACACCCAAAACAAAGCAACAACAAAGAAGAGTAGAACTTAACATCAACAAACTACAGATTTTTTTTTTTTAATTTTTAAAGAGAGTTTATTTATTTTGAGATAGAGAGAGAGTGCAGGAGCAGGGGGGTGGGGCAGAGAGAGAGAGAGAGAGAGAGATTGAGAATCCCAAGCCGGCTCCGCCATGCGGGGCTGGAACTCACAAACAGTGGGATCATGACCTGAGCCGAAACGAAGAGTCAGAGGATTAACCAACTGGGCCACCCAGGCGCCCAACAAACTACAGATTCTAAAACTAACATCCAGAAGCTGGAGAACTAGTGGCTGCAAATCATAAACTGAGAGAACTGTGTTCGTTCCAAGTTGTAAATGTGATGCTTAGAAGGAAGCAATATGAACACAATACTTTGGAAAAACTGTGTAGAGACACATATTAGTCAGTATTCCAAACACTTCCAGTTATTTTTTTCCTGTCCACACATGTATATAAAGACATTTTTTGGAATGGGAGCTGACTTCAGGGCGCCTGGGTGGTTCAGTTGGTTGAGCGTCCGACTTTGGTTCAGATCGTGATCTTGTGGTTTATGGGTTCGAGCCCTGCGTCAGGCTCTGTGCTGACTGCTCAGAGCCTGGAGCCTGCTTGAGATTCTGAGCCTCCCTCTCTCTTTCTCTCAAGCGCAAGCCTTGCTTGCATGCTCTCTTTCTCTCTCTCTCAAAAAATAAATAAACATTAAAATTAAAAAAAAAAAACAAAGAAATGGGAGCTGACTTTATCTACTGTTCTGTATTAACTTTTTTCACTCAACTACATACTGTGGCTATATTATTAGGACTCCACATAATAATTTACCCCATTGTTTTTGTTGGATGGATACCTTTTATGGAAATGTATAGTCCTATTGATAATTATTTGTCATTATAAACATTACATTAAACAAGCTTGGACAATACAAAAATAAATAAATAAAGGTAGGAGTAAGCCTGGCTTCGATAGCTAATACCCCTGAGTATGTAATAAAGGAGAGCTTGAACAAAGTTCATGGATTTTAATACTCCATGTATGACAGAGTTTACTACAACACATAGCACGATCCATTGCAGAGGTCACACATTCTAGACAGCCTAACTTATTTCTAGGAGCCAGGAATTCCTCTGGTGGGCAGTTAGAATATTCTGCCAGGAGCTGAATTAGCAGAGGCACTCAAAGTTCTAGGTCAAAGTCACCAGCCAAGTATTATACCGACTGATTCCAGGGTAGCCACCAAGAGTGCATCGAGTGAACAACACAGCTGGCTTGTTCTCCCATGTGAGACTGACTCCTCATACACTGGATGTCAGGGCCCACTGTTCAGATGGGACAATCTGGAGTATTGATGGCACCGGTAAGTGCTAGAATGGCAGGTGGGGGTGAGTCAATGCAGCTTCCTCTCACTTCATTAAAACCAGTGAACTCCGTGTCTAAGAAACAATGATTCTATGCATGGCAGCCTTTTAGGAAGGACACCATGTTCCCGATTTTGTAGATTTTAAGTTACAAAGACCTCAAAGTCAGTATTTCTCAGTGAAGTGACACTGGGGAAGTCACTTAAACTCTCGCACTTACTCCCCTCATTGGAAAAATGAGGATTAGAGCACTTGATTATTACAGCTTTAGTCAGAATGAAACAAGATAGTCCACACAAAGAGTTTAAGATGGGGTCTCCGCGTCGGGCTCTGGGCTGATGGCTCAGAGCCTGGAGCCTGCTTCCGATTCTGTGTCTCCCTCTCTCTCTGCCCCTCCCCCGTTCATGCTCTGTCTCTCTCTGTCTCAAAAATAAATAAACGTTAAAATTTAAAAAAAAACATTAAAAAAAAATGTAAGGGGCACCTGGGTGGCTCAGTCGGTTGGGCGTCCAACTTCAGCTCGGGTCACGATCTCGCGGTCCGTGGGTTCGAGCCCCGCGTCAGGCTCTGGGCTGATGGCTCAGAGACTGGAGCCTGCTTCCGATTCTGCGTCTCCCTCTCTCTCTGCCCCTCCCCCGTTCATGCTCTGTCTCTCTCTGTCTCAAAAATAAATAAACGTTAAAATTAAAAAAAAAAAAATAAGATGGGGTCTGGCACGTGGAAAACACTCAATATCCAGGAACTGTTTGGTATTATTTGGAAGGGAGCTAGGAGGGAAGAAGAACTTATCAAATCTAAATAAGGTTTCACACAAGACAAATGTATTCACTGATACATCAAAGTCAAAAAATGTACCTGTAGGAGGAAAAATTGGCCCATGATTTAGTGGGAACAGATTCCCACCAAATCCAGACTAAACCAATGTTCAGCTTTGAAAACATGACACAAAACTAAAGCAGACATCAATTAGGATGCTGAAAGTTGTTCAGAGACAATAGTTCACCTCCCACACGGATTCTATTCAGCTTGTTAAGTGCTGAAAGTCAGATCACAGTCAGGTACTGTACCTTATTTCTGTCCCCGAGGGCATGGTAACCAACCAGGGCACCTGGCCATGAGTCAATGATCCATGTTGTAACGGCAGCTCTGACAATGCATGTCCGTGGCATCTCTCCAGGGATGAACCAAGTGTTTTCATTTCCTGTTTAGTTTCACATGGGTAGTGATTATTTATGGAGTAGCAGGAGGTAAATTTTTTTAGGTTGAGCAACCAATTGTGGGTTTTGAGGTCCAGTCCATAAATAACAATAGAACAAATAGTTTGATTAATCTAAGTTATTCCACATTTGCTATGAGGCCACTGAGGACCATTGTTATTGCATTTGCTAGTGGGGACATGTCATTAACACAGCTACCCATGCTGTCCTGGGATTCTCCATAGGATTCTGTCTGATGTCCCCAATTTTACTTTCTGCAGCCATTTCCTGCAGTTGCTCTGCGTCTTCTGCCACACGTGATCGCACGTAGTCATTGGGGTGTTTCTGGCCTGCCACTCCTCCTCAATTCTGAATATTCCTAGCTCGCTCTGGCTGCAACCCCTGGGGATCAGACTTTCCTCTGCAAGATCAATGCAGCCAACTTAAGGCTGTTCAAAACAGAAGTCTGCCATTCCCGGTCTGAAGTGATGTGTGGGCCAGCCCTGATTCTAAAAAAGGGTTACAGAGACTTCATTAGAATCTCCTATAAAGTTTCTAGAGTCAGCTGGCAATTGAATGCTCCTAGCCAGGGAATGTCTTCCTGCTTTGGTCCAAGGTGGGAAGAAGTGGCATCTTAAAGACCCATTGCTTGCTTGCCTTCTTGCCACCACCCCCCACTTTTTTTTTTTTTTTTTTTTTTGGTTTTTAAATTTATTTTCTTGTTGAGGTATAATTGACCTATACTGTTGTATTAGTTTCAGGTGTACAAAATAATGATTTGATATTTATATACGTTGTGAAGTGATCATAATAAGTCTAGTTAACATACATTACCAAATAGAGTTACAAAAAACTTTTTCTTGTGATGAGAACTTTTAAGATCTACTCTCCTAGCAACTTTCAAATATTCACTACAGTGTTACTAACTACAGTCACCGTGCTCTGTACATTATATCCCCATGACTTTTTATTTTATTTTATTTTATTTTATTTTATTTTTAAATGTTTATTTAATTATTTTGAAAAAGAATGAATGAGTGTTAGCAGGGAAAGGGCAGACAGAGAGAAGGAGAGAGAAAATACCAAGCAGGCTCCACACTGTCAGCACAGAGCCCGATGCAGGACTCAGTCTCATCAACTGTGAGAGCTGAAATCAAGAGTCAGACGCTTACCCGACTGAGCCACCCAGGTGCCCCAACTTATTTTTTTATAACTGGAAGTTTAGACCTTTTGACTTCCTTTACCCATTCCTCCCACCACCCCCACCCCTTCCGGTAACTACCAGTCTGTTCTCTGTATCTTTGAGCTTGTTTTTGTTTAGTTTTGTTTTCATTTTAGATTCCACATGTAAGTGAGATCATACGGTATTTGACTTTCTCAGTCTGAGTTATTTAGCTTAGCACAATACCCTTGAGGTCCATTTATGTTGTTGCAAATGGCAAGATTGCCTTCTTTTTTATGACCAAATAACATTCCAGTGTGTGTGTGTCTGTGTCTGTATGTGTGTGTATCTTGGCTGTCGCAAATAATGCTGCAATGAACATAGCATGCATATTATCTTTTCAGGTTACTGTTTTATTTTGTTTTGTTTTGGGCAAATATCCAGAGCTCGAATTACTGGATCACATGGTAGTTGTCTTCTTAATTTTTTGAGGAACCTCCATACTGTTTTCCATAGTGGCCGCACTAATTTACATTCCCACCAACAGTGCACAAAAGTTCCCTTTTTCTCCACATCCTTGCCAACACTTGTTATTTCTTATCCTTTTGATAATAGCCATTCTAAGACATGTGAGGTGATATCTCAGTGTGATTTTGATTCGCATTTCCCTGATGATGGTCCATTGTTTTCTGACTTCCACACAGCATAAGCTTCAGGCAACCGGATCACATGGAGCTGTGTACCCATCCTAGGTCCTAAACAAAAAGACAAACCACATACATATATTCTTATCTATGTGCTTATTAAATATTTATTCCCCATCTCAAATTATGTTTCTACTGGGTTCCAAAAATGAATGAGAAGAATGAAAAAAGCAACATGAACATAAATTGGAAAACTATTCAAAGGTAGGGAATGCCAATTTCCTAGGTATGCCAATTTCATTCATCTTTAAATCTTGAATTCAGATGTAGTAAACACTGTATTCTTGGCATTTATTCCCAAAGTCTTCCTTTTCAATAGGACCTATTTTCCATTTTTGATTACATAGTTGCAGAGACCTACTACAACTATGGTTCTAGGGGTAGCTCACATGACCTGGGCTAAGCTAATCATTGTATTCCTCCTCTGGTCACAATTTTGGCTTGAAGTGTGCATGTGACCCAAGCTGGTCTAATCACAGTGAATCTCATAATTTTTCTGGGAATTATGGGGCAAAGAAACTCTCTGTGGGAGCTTCTGGCAGCCATCTTGGGACTAGTAGGGAATTATATGGAAACCACAGAAAGCAGAACAGAAAAATAGATGGCAAGAAAACAGGTTCCTCGTTTGGTACTGTTGAGCCACTGGATTAAACTGAGTCAAAAACTGGCCTCATCTCTGTACTTTTCAGTTATGTGAGCCAAAACATTTCCTTTATTTTTAATCTATTTTAAGTGATTTTTATTTTTATATGCTACCGAAAGCATCCTCACCAGTATGTTGTAATGATGTCTGCCACACGGTAGGTGCTCAATAAATATTTGTAAGATGAATGAATAATTGAATAGCTATACCACATTGAAATTTCAATAAAGACTGAAAATATTTTTATTATATATGTTAAAAATAATCAAAACTAGAAAAATTAGAAAATCAAAGCTAGAGAAAGTCATCGATTTATATGAAGTAGATATGTCTGTATAAATATGTCTATAGAGGTTCTCTGGATACAAACCCTGATAACCTTTTAACACAGAAGGAAGTTACATAGTAGAGACAAAGACCCTGACCATCCTATCTAAAGTTACAAACTCCTCTTCGACACACTATAACATTTCATATATTTTCTTTTACTTACTCTGCCCAGGTATATCTATGCACTATTACATGTATTGCATGTATGGGGTTCCAGATTTTGATCTCATTTATTCACTGCTGTATTCCCAACACCTAGAACAGTGCCTGGTATATAGTAAGCACTTGGTAAATATTTGACAAATGGATGAATACATTATAACCTTCATTTGCAACCAGCAATAAAGACAGATTGCTCATAAATAATCAATTAGAATAGTAGAGGGTCTTCTGCTTTAGGTAGCTAAGGGAGTTTACTTTGGAGCCAGAGACATCCTCGGTCTAAGCTTTGGGGAGCTCTCTTTCCGCTACAGATTGGATGGGAGGTATCAGTTTCATTTTGTTCAAAAACCAGGGAGAGACATAGTTGCTGAAGACATTTCTGTATTCTCTCATCTATATTCTTGTCCTTCTCATATCTGACAGGCCCTGATATGAGGCACCTTAGAGCAAATCTCAGTGAGTCTTTTAAAAAAAATGTTTTGAAGCTAATAAAACAAACACAGGTGAGGCCAGAATACCAACAGTTGCATTTTGCTGTAGGAGGAAACAATTCCTTTAATTCAGCTGCCATTTGTTTCCAAAACAATCAAGCAATGTAGCAAAATTTAAGGCAGGGTTTTAGTTCTCAGGAAAGATTTTATCTCAGGATCATATAAAATAGTTTAGAGATAGGCCCAAACGTGAGTTTCTAATATGTCAAATAAATTCATATCAGAGATGTAGCAATCACAATGATCTTCTAAGAATCCTTTGATTTACTAAACCAAATTAGGAGACACATTTCAAAACATTGCAGAAATTTACTGTATACTACATCTTGTCTGGACATTTCCAAGCTTTTCCCAAATTAGTGACGTTCTTGTTTCTATAGAAACTAATGCGCTTTAAAGGGAAACGTAGAGGAAAATGTAATGCCCAAGATGAACAAAATGAGAAATCTGTATAACAGAAGTCAAACATGTGAGGGAAGAATTTGTCAAAGAATTTTCCCGTAATTTAAATAACTTTTGATTGGAGAAAAACATCTTCAAGGAGTGGCTTGATATGAATAGTTTGTCATACATTTTATGGCCATGAATAGCTTTCCCCTTGAGCTTTAAGCACCTGCTCATGCTGGAAACTGGGCAGGATCAGGTGAAATGGGAAAGATGGCTCTTTAATTAAACAGTGATAAGCATTTGATTGTGCAGTGTGACTTATTATGACTGCTTAAAGGCAAATAAAGCACTTACTGAAACTCAGGGGTTAAGTCCTGATGTTATGTTACAAGGTATGATAGATGTTATCTGAGAAAATCCTGTAACATTGCAGCACACTATTTAGTGAGGTCCTGTAACATTGCAGCACACTATTTAGTGAGGTCGATGAGGTGATTTAACTTATTCTTCAACGACAATTTTTTTTTGTAAAAAGTATATACATATATACGTAACTATACACATACATACATACATATGAAAGATGTGGGTAAAGAAAATGCAAACAGAGAAGCAATGCGGCTTCGGAATCTAACTACCAATAGGGATTCTTATGGCATTTCAATCAGCTTAAAGGAATTTTAGTGCAATGCAGGTGTATGGAACAGGATGGGTCAGGAGTAGACAGAGAATGGGCATGAGTGCAAAACTGTGTCACCTAGTGTCTCTGATTGGTCATACATGGAACTCCTCCTTACAGTAGCATTTCCTGGGGCTGAGTCTGCATTCCAGAATCTTTGCTCACCAGACTTCTCAGTTGAATGGGTGTGAGGGAATGTTACTTTGTAGCATACAAGGACCCTGGGTTTGTGTAGGCAGAGCAAGCTGACCTAGAAACTTTTTATTTTTTACCTGGGGCCAGTACTTCAGGGTGGGGTGTATGCTGGTAGACTGACACTTATTTGCACGAGTAAGTTAACGTGTGCGTCTCGGTTGACTGACTTGGTGGGGACAACAAACTCAAATGAATTTAAATAGGAAAGGAGCAAAAGAAATGCAGTAAGAAGAAAAAGATGGAAGAATTTTGTATCCTATCAAGAGAGTAGCCTTACAACATTTTTACAAAAATACACCTTACATTCTGAAGACAGTGGAGACAGACTAATCAAATTAGTAAGGTTAGGCTAGACTATGCTGTGTTAACAAATAAAGCCCCAAATTTCAGGGCTCAACACGTGAAAGTTTGTTTCTCACTCACACCAAGTCTGGTGCCGTTTGGCAGGCACTCACCTCCTCCCAGAGTCTCAGGAAGCCAGCTGCTTGCCACTTCATGATTCTGTTCTCTCCACGAATGGCTTCCAAGATTGCTGGGTAAGAGAGAGAGGGAGAGGGCACTCTGGTTTTTCACTGCCTCACCCTGAACATGACTTGTTATTTCGATTCACAGTCCTATTGCCCCATCCCACTCTGAGAAGACCAGGGAAATGGAGAAGAGCATATGAGTAATTCAGCAAATAGACATTAAAGGAAACGACAGAAAATGGGTGAGTAAAAGAAAGGATAAATAAATGGATGAGACTATTGAGAAATGGAAAGAGATAATACAGCAGGAGACAAAACCCAGCCTCTCTCCCATGGCATTAATGGGTGACCTGGGGTTGACTTTAATCTTTGTAAACAATGCTTTTCCCCCCCTTAACTACAAAACAAAGCCTGTGGATATTTGGGGCAATTTTTTTTTGAAAAAGAATAAAAAGATCATATGTATAATTTGACTTCCATCTCCTCCCCACATATAATTATAACATGCTTATGTATTTTTTTCTTTTTCTCTTTATTTTTTAAAAAAGATCCCCTCAAATGTTCCCTTGTAGACAGAATTCTTTATTCTCCCCACTGGAAATGCAATGCTCCTCCCTCCATAGGGCACTTAACCACACATGGTTGAACCCATGTGCCTGTCTGTTTCCTCTACTGGACTTGAGTTTCTTGGCCCCTTTGCTTTCTCAGGACCTGGCATGGGTCTGGCAGAGAGGTGAATGAATGAATGATGCTTGTAGGTATAAGTGAAGGAGTGAGTAAATAAATAGATAAAACTTTTTCCTGTTCTTTAAATTCTGTGGTAGAATTATACAATTTCATCACTCTGCGTTCTGTAGTAAAACTCTAAATCTTTACTCCTTCAGAAGTCTTCAGGGGGGCCACACTGGCAGGCAGCTGAGATGTGTGGAGGTCCAAGTCTGTAAAGGCCATTGGATGCACAACCTAACTAGGACATGAAAGGGCAGAATGGAGCTATTGAATCCTGTTAATAACTCATACATATTGAAATAAAGGGCCATCTGCTAATGTAAGGGGTACAGGTGGAAACTGGGTCTTTTCAGAGGATCATGGGATAAGAAAAAGAGTAAAGAGAATGAGCTGGGAAGAGCCAAGATGACCAAGACTGAGATAGGGCTTGACAGAGAAAATGAGGCTATTCTGAATCGCAGTGAATGAGAGACTTGTGGGTAATTTCAGAAGGGAGAGTCAAGGTCCATGAGGTTTCTAGAAGAAGGGTTTACTCTGAACCTAAGTGGACTGATGGATTGTCCAGATACGCTATGCCCTTGTTTTTCAAGGAAACAAAATATAGCCTTGGATGAAAGATTAAAAATCTGAGCAAGAATACAGACAGGATAGTGAATACAAAAGTCTAGGGTTTGAGATGGGGTGGGGGAGTGATAACTGGGAGAAGGAAACAGGGGAAGCAAGGAGCTGTTTAATGTTTGTTGAGTGGAACCAAATGCTTTAAACCTCTGCCAAGCTAATTGAGTAATGTTAGGCTTTGTGCTTGTAACGCACATAATCTCTATGTCACCTGTTCTTTCAGATTCCCTCACCTTGTTGTGTAAACAGTTTGTACACCTGAACTGATGGCGTGTTCTAGTTCAGTGGCTGTAGTGTGGAAGGGACATGATTATAAGAGAGAATCTGGGAGGGTGCAAAACTCCAGGAAGCATTCTGCTTAAAGAAAATAGTTCTGATTCCCCTAAGGGATGTTAACAGAAATATTCAGAGAAATGATAGAACCCAGAAGGCCATGCCTTCTGCTTGGGGGTTCTTTCAGAGGTATTCACGTCACCTACTCTTCTTGTTGAGGCACCCCTTGTTTTGAGGAAATGGGCTGATCCTGATTTGGTTTCATAGAATTGACTTCTCAGGGCTGCTGGGGTGAGTCACTGATAGTGCCTACATTATCCCAAAGCACAGGGAGAAAGACTGTGCTAGTCTCTGCTACCACTATGAAAGTCTGGATGGTTTGCAAACACTTCCTTAATGCTATCAAGAGAAAGCAGCCAACTGGGATGTCTTTCCAGGGGAATTTCAGTTCTCATCGCGAGCCGGGGCAAGAGGAGAGATTAAGCAAATATATCATCAGTTTGAATTTGGTAAGGTGGGTTGAAACCTCATGGAAGTAGGGAATAGGAATAGATGGGGGAATGTGGGCCTTTGGGAACTGACAAGTTCATGGTCAACGACTCCAGTACTTAGAAATCACTTTAAACCTGCACTGTAACACTGTAGAGAAGCAATCCTTATAAACTCGAGATAATTACAAAAATACTATTAATAGCTCACTAGCGTTGAATTTACAGCATATCTAACCCAATAATTGAGAAAACTGAGGGCTGAAAAAGTGGTGATTTTCTCAAGGCCACATGATTATTAAAAAGGTAGCCTAACATGTTCAGATATGCAACTTATCCATTAATATACTGCTAAAGGACCCCTATCTTTCAAATAGTTGGGGCTGCCTTTCAATGCAAAGACAGAATCCTACTGAAAACAAATAATCCTTCTTCCCAAATAACAAACACAAATAGAACTCATCAAATAGAAATAAAGTAGCAACCACTACAAACATAATCACAAAATGAAACCAAAAAACTTCTCTAGCCCTAAGATTAGTTTTAGAAAAAGAGATATTATGACGTAGACATTGACCAAAACTTGTAAGAGGGAGAGATTTTCCTGTTCAGACTTTGATCCCATCGGAATCTTACAACTTGACCACTCCCACATATTAACATTGATTTGCTGTCTAGTGTCTATTCAGCCAGGGCCATGATGTTAGGTAAAACGTAGAATGGAGCCCCCAGAAAGAGGGATGGGAACCCCTGATTCCTCCCTTTACTGTGTCCTCACTATATGTTAGGTTCTCGATATGCATTATCCTGCTCAATCTTCATAACTCCTGCCTTACAGATAAAGTTACTGAAACTCAGAAACATCAAATAACCCTCCGTTCACTTAGCTAGCAAAGGCTCAAGCTGAGACGTGGGACTAGATCATACTCTCTTCACTATGTGACTTTCCAAGTCTTGGCTTTGCTCCCAGCTACACAGGCTAGGACATGCCTGGGGTTCAACTCAGTGGTTCAGATCCTCAAATCACCTACATGGGGTGAAACTTAAGGCTCACCTGTGAGGATCATTCTCTACATTGGGGTGGTTTCTTCCTCCTGATAGGACCAAGAGAGGGTCACTCACTGTGGATCTTCCAGCTTAGTGACAGATCTGCTCAGAGAAATGACCTCGTTTATTTGAACATAGCATCTGGCCTCACAATGCATTCGGTTCAGAGTTTTGGCCACTAGCTCAGTAGCCCCAGCTTTCATCACAGCCAGAACTAAGCAGCCACCCAATGGCTCTCCTGTAGGCCTCTTTGCCTCTTAGGCACTGACTCTGTCCTGAAGCAGCACCACCCAGGCAGCAGGGTAGGGGTAAGGGAGAGAGCACACCTGTGGAAAGAGAGGCCACGCGTGCTGTGAGAGAACCCTCCTGTTGAGTAGGCCATCCCTCTTTCTGGCTGACTGCCACGAACAGACGGCACAGGCAGTGGTTAAGGTCTCAGGGATTTGAGTCACTTACCTGTTCTGACCACCTCCTCATTAGTCACACATACTCACAGCATTGGGAGAGTGGGACACTGCAAGCCACATATGACTACATGAGAGTTGCCCTGGCAGCAGAGTGAACCAGAGGGGAATGTGGGATGCAGGCTTTGTAGTAACAAGAGGGCAAGGTGCCCCCAGGTTCCCACGGGAGGATGTCATTGGCTAGTTTGAATAATTTTGCAAGCTTGCAGGGTGGTAAGACCCGTTAGGTTGAAGACCCAGTAGGGTGCATCTGGTCCAGTTAGTAGGGAAACTAACAAGTTGGGAAGACTTTCCTACTGGGTCAGGGAGTGGGACATATCTGGCGAGAGCAAAGGATATCATATTTAGGCCTTTGGGACCCTAAGAGGCTCAAATACACTAAGGCAGTTCTTGAAATTTTAGGCCTTACAACGCATTGCCCAAGATCTCGAGTCTCTACTCCTCCATGTTCTGGCTGTGACCTCAGGCTAGTTATCTTCAAACTTGCTCTTCCCTGGAAAATACTGTATGATATTTATCCACATAGGCCTACCATGAAGTGGTCGTGCTTGGCACAGTTCATGGCTCATAAGAAGTACTGAGTAGACGTCAGGTACTGTCATCATCATCATTGGAAATGGTAACAGTAATGCATGGTCTCCTCCAAGTTTGTTCACGGTTGAACAGGTATTTAAGCGAGGTCTTGCTTTTAGGTTTGGGATCATTTATAAACTCATCGGTTCCATGGAAAATATAGACACTACGGTCTTCACATCACTGCCTTGACTTTACTTGAGAGCAAGTGCCTCCCAGTATCAGGGGGCAGACGTGGAAGGGGTCACTAAGTGGCTTAAAAGGTTGAGGGGGAGAAACAACTCTAGCCAAGGTCTTTCCGTTAAGCTGAAGCTTTAGACTATTTATAAGTTCTTTCCTTTTACTGTCTAAAAAAAAATTTATTTTGATCAGAAATGGAAACAAAGGGATTAAGGGAATCAGAAGAGTGATTTGTAATTGGTCTCCAGACTGCACTCCTGTTTCCATTTGTCAAGAGCAAGCTGGTGAATAAAACTGCATGGAAGGACTTTATTAGCAGTAGCTTTCCTCCTGCAGCCTGGGATTAGAGGAATACTTTAACCTTGACACATTCATTTTATGATCACAAAGCCCTTCGCCTATCGGTCTATTTTCCCCTTTTCATATTGCCCTGATCCCGGCAGAAGCTTTTAAAATGATCAGAGAATGGTTTTATTTTTTTTCTCTCCCTGTCCCCTCCTCCTCTTCATCTTTCCCCAAATGTACCCACCAATCTTTACTAACACAATGAAAAACAAACCCTCAAGGATGTGAGTCTGATAATATTTTTTACACATATTCTAGAAGGCTGTAACAGAGGACAATAAGTGTGGCTCTCAATGAAACGTCAACGCAAATAATGTTGATTTCCAAAAAGAAATTCATTGAAATTAACGGATTTCCAGGGAAAGCACAAAAGAGCATGTAAAAAAAAATATCAAATGCATTTAGCCATCAACTCATCTGTAAAGAACAAAGGAAAACAGGAAGCCGTATGTCAGAAAAATACGCAAGAGACGTTTTATCCAAATGGTGATAGTGAAAAGGGTATATAATCTTAAGAATCCATTTAAAATGGATGTAGGGTGGGGGGCACTGATATGCATAAATCCCTGGGGTTCAAATGTACAATTGACGCGTCTATTTGTTAATGTGAGATCTTTGGTCCGAGTTAGGTGTTAATTGTATAACAGTTGACTAGTATCTCAAAGACATAACTATCTTTGTTGTTTGATAGGTGGAGAAATCTATCCACTGTACATCTATTTATTATAATTAAGGAGTTTTACTTTACTTTTTTCTTTATCCAGGAACATTTTTGACTTGTTTTAGATTAAAGTGTACGTCTCATTAATTATGGCATTTAGTTCTCAGCTCGTAATTGGTATCTGGTGCTTCTAACTTGTAGTACTTGTAGTGTCGCTGTTTCAAGGGGATGCTGATGAATTTGCCTGAGGTAAACTAAAATGGAAAGTACCGACTTTCCTAAATAATTTCAGTTACTTCTCGTAGCTTCCACGATGTCAGATTGCCCCAGCGTAGGGGGCGAGAGAGGTGAAAGGTAGTCAGTCCATCTGATTCTCTCCCTATCAGAGGGATTGAGAGAGGGGCTCTACATTCCTAGCAGGGCTTTGTGCCAAAATGTAATCAAATAGGAAACTGGGTGCCAATGGTAATTTTTTGAAATGTGCTTTTATGACATCCTCCTCAAAGATGAAAGCAGAGTTCCCTAAAACAAACAAACAGCCTGGACTTGGGCTAAAGCTCTGATATGAAATCTATTTATGTTTCCCCAGACCCGACTTGAAAGTAATTGTACATGATTTGAAACTTTTAATTGTTCTTGTTGTTTCTCTCTGCAAATAAGGAAATCCTGGCTTTCTGTAGAAAACTCTAGATCCTGGCTATTGGTTTCTTTTCAAGGTTCTGCCACACTAATTGCTTTCTGTTTGATTCTGTGCCCTTCTGAAATTGAAGGTTGCCTCGAGGCAGGAGAAAAGCTGTGGTGGTGGCTTGTGGGTTCGGGGACTGGGGTAACCCACAACCGTGGCTGCAAGCCAGTCTCATTATCCCACGGCTCGGTGGGGCAAGCCAGGGGGGCCCGCGTTACTGCTTCAGATCTGAGCCTATGACTAGAAGGGTTGGAATCTCAAAGCTTTCTCTTTGCATTATTTATCATTTCTGACTGATAACAGCACCACTTTCTTCTAGGAACCAAACACTGGTCATTATGGTTTTGTTTTAATGTGGTATTTGGTATTTCACTTTTCTTCAGCCACAGATTTACAAACTGGGAGTATGTTAAGGAATATGTGTTTCAGGGAAATAGACATTTCACTTCTTTTCACAACCCTATGACTTTACTGCTTGTGCACCAACATATTCCTAATATTACTGTTTGATTGCTTCCTTTCAATCTGTCTAAACTGCAGTTGTGCAAGTTGAAGTGATTTCACTGGTGTCTGAGAACACGTGGGTATTCTATGAAGTCAGAAACAAATTTCACTGGTTATGGGACTCGACAGTTTTGGAAGTGGGATTTCAAAATCATAAATTTAAAGTCTTATTAGACAAACTGCCTAGCTATTCAGAAAGGTGGACTCTGTGGGGCGTATAGGCATCCTCGTTGAATAACAACCGTATGGAAAGTGGCAGTTAACGGGGAGGCTGCGGGGCAGACTGCCTGGGTTCAAATCCCAGCTCTACCCTCACCGAGTCTGTGACACGACCAAGTCACTTCTCTGTGCTTCTCATGTGTCACCTGAGGGTTTTAATGGTACCTGACATGTTAACACATGTCTAGTGCTTAAAACAGTGCCAAGCACCTGATGATAGCTTAATAAATGCCAGTTGCCATTATTTTCCTAAAGCGTGCTAGTACTTTTAAAATTATGCCCATTAAATATAATTTGGCCTTTTCGTGCACACTCTGGGTCATCCCTGAGGACCTCAGTGATCACAGAGTGACGCCCTCATGGGCCCCTGGGCGATCTAACTTCCTACCCTCCATTTGGCATTGCTGTAGCCTCAAGCCATTAGCCAGGGTCTTCCTGCTGCTCCACACTGCCTGGCCATCACTTTGTGGGCCAGCCAGGCTGTTCTTTTTTGTCTCGTCCCTCACAGCTCACTCTGTTTTTGCCCTCAACCTAAGAACTTAGAGCTGATTACTGGTCATGGGGCCAGAAGACTCCCATTTCCTGTTGGTTACTAAGCTAAGATCTGTGAGCACACAGGTCCTCTGACTTGTCTACAAGCACACATTGCCCTAACCTTTCCAGTTTGATAACAGGTTTTCATTTTTTTAATGTTTTATTTATTTTTGAGAGAAAGAGAGAGAGAGAGACAGAGCATGAGTGGGGGAGGGGCAGAGAGAGAGGGAGACACAGAATCTGAAGCAGGCTCCAGGCTCTGAGCTGTCAGCACAGAGCCTGATGTGGGGGTAGAACCCACAGACCGTGAGACCATGACCTGAGCCGAAGTTGGCCGCTTAACTGACTGAGCCACCCAGGCGCCCAAGGTTTTCGTTTTTAGAAAAGAAAACGTATTTATGGAAAGAGCACTAGATCAAGGATCAGGAAGCCTGTCTTTTCTGACTCTATACCTTGTAACTGGGGAGCAACACTTATTCCTCGGTCTTCATCTGTAAAAAGGGAGAACAGAATGCCTGCCCTGTCACCTCAGCAGGGTGGCTATAGTATTAGATGAGCTAATGCAGGAGACAGTACTTTGAGGAGAAAGTACTTTGAGAAGAAAGACCAAGTGGGCGCTTGTAAGAGAGGACTTTGGGGTCAAAACACACTGGTCATGAACCCAACTCTGCCAGATATCATTTATGTACCATTGGTCATTGCATTTCATAAAAGGGAATGAGGCTCATAATCTTATTAAATCTGCTTGAAGTTTCGATGAAATGGTAGATAAAGAGCCGGACACAAGGTAGACTCTCAAGAAATGGTCACTATTATCAAATCATTAAGATACTTTACAAAAGGAATGGACCTGCTTTGTATTTAGAGGGATGCGTGACCTGTCCTGTCCATTGCTGCCCCCACTATTGGTAGATTTCGCTGTCTGTGACCTTTGTAGGTCTTCAGCTCTGAGAACTGAGTGACAGGCAGTCCTAGAGATGCGTGATGCCTTCATATTGAGCCAAACTGGTAAACTCAAAATGTGTTTATACTTCCAAAATGGCTTGTTAGAAGCCTGAAATGCAGAATTTATGAAGGAAAAGAAATGGCCGCCTTGAAAATCAGTTCTGAACTTACTCAGGTTGTCTTCAAAACAATGAGTTCTTCCACTTACCCAAATTAATAATCTAATAAATACCATGTATGAGGAGATAAAGTCCAAATCACAGGTCAGAAGGAACTTTGGCACCTCCCAATGGCCTCCGGCCAGCTTGTCCTTTGTGTACACAATGTGTACGTGTGTGTATGTAAAAGCCTCTGAGAGCGGTGTGGAGGGTACTGGAGAGGCTCCACAGCAAGTGGGCACAGGGGCCGAGGCTCATTGGGAGAGTGGAGACTCTATGTGCGGACATTTCCCCACAGAGGAAGAGCTGGAAGGGTGTTCTATGGCTCTTTTGCCTCACTCCAATTCTACTTCTCCATTTCTGGGGAAGAAGAGGGATTGGAAAATTAAGCTGATGCATAGTCGTACATATAAATTCATAAAGTCCTCATTAGAAAGTAAAACCACAGGGTGGGAGTGATCCAAATAAATTGTATTGTCATAAAGCAATTAAGAGAAAATCAGGCAATCATAAGGTGATAAAAGCCTATTAGTTAAAGGGCCTGAAAAACACAGCGGGTTGTAAAAAATTAAATTCTCACACACAGACAAAATGCAAATACACGCAATTGTCTCTCTATGGCAAAGAGTCAGATTACCGATGTGTGTGAAGAGTTAAAATAAAAGCCTGGAAAAATGTGAGGTACAATTTGATTTCTCATGTGTGCTCAGAACTGAGAAGTTCTGTCTTGTAAATTCCTTTCTTTCCTCCACAATAAATCTTACAAAACAGTTTTGTCCTTTGAAAATAAGATATATCCTTGAAAATGAAATGTAAGATCGGGGCACCTGGGTGGCTCAGTCAGTTAAGCCTCTGACTTTGGTTCAGGTCATGATCTCACGGTTTGTGAGTTTGAGCACCGTGTCGGGGTCTGGGCTGACAGCTCAGAGCCTGGAGCCTGTTTCAGATTCTGTGTCTCCCTCTCTCTGCTCCTCCCCCGCTCACACTCTGTCTCTCTGTCTCTCTAAAAAAATAAATAAAAACATTACAAAAAAATTTTAAAAATGAAATGTAAAAACATGAATGAATTTTACCCTCTTCAATTCATTGAGACCATTCTGGAATGACAGCCTTTGGAAGTCAGAAGAATCTCATTCTAATGCTGTTATTTAAAATGAAGAAACCGGGGTGCCTGGGTGGCTTGGTTGGTTAAGCGTCCGACTTCGGCTCAGGTCATGATCTCACGGTCCGTGAGTTCGAGCCCCGCGTCAGGCTCTGTGCTGACAGCTCAGAGCCTGGAGCCTGTTTCAGATTCTGTGTCTCCCTCTCTCTCTGCCCCTCCTCTGTTCATGCTCTGTCTCTCTCTGTCTCAAAAATAAATAAATGTTAAAAAAAAAAAAATTAATAAAATGAAGAAACTGAGGCCTGAGGAGGTTAAAGCCAAGTTCGCCCTTGTCTAATAGGTAAGCTGATGGGAGCAGATCTGATTCTAGAGACCAGACCACTCCTCTTTCTCCCCCAGCTCAGAGCTCTTTCCTCTAGTCTACTTTGCTTTTCTTATACAATGCTAGTGCTTGAAACATTTGGTCTATATTAAACATTGGCAAACTTTTTCTATAAAGGGACAGATAATAAATATTTTTGGCTTTGTGTGCCTTTCTTGCAACTAGTCAACTCTGCTGTTATAGTGCAAAATCAGCCATAGGCAATTCTTAAACACTCGAGCATGCTAGCATTCCGGTGAACTTGTTTATAGAAACAGGCCGAGGGCCAGATTTGGCCTACCGGTAGTAGTGTGCTGACCCTTGGTCGATATCACTTTTTCAGTAATTGTTAAGGAGGCCTTAAAACAACCTAACCCAACATTTTTAGATATTATAAGGAGGTTCTTAGTGGAAAAACTTACCAGTTCCCTCGGTCAGGTGTATATTTTTTCCGAGCACTCTTCCAAGTTCCCTGAGGCCATCCGCAATGAGCCCAGCCCTTGGCATACTACAAGGGGCAGAAGCCCCAATCATGGATTAATCTTACCCCTTTCTTCCCATTTCAATAGCACACATTTGCACAATGCAGACTGGTGCAGTACACAAAGTCTACACTTTGCGTGACTTTGCAGGTGTCCCTGGACGGGCCTATCTCTTTGTCCACAATGGCTGATCTGAGCTTCTAAAGGGATCTAAAGACTTTCCTGTAATTGGATTAACAATTGTCCTAACACTTTAAGTAAGGTCTTTTTGGCATTGATTCGAAATGCCACATTTATTATGTATGAACTTTCTGTGTGCACATGAGTGTGTCTCTGGATTTTCACTATTGTTTCAATAATGTGTTTGTCTATTTCTTCATGAACCTTTGCAATATTGTGCCTTCTCCAGCAGGAAAGTCTTTATTCAGATTTTCTTTATGTCTTTTTTTTTTTTAATTTTTTTTAACGTTTATTTATTTATTTATTTATTTATTTATTTAAATTTTTTTTTTCCAACGTTTTTTACTTATTTTTGGGACAGAGAGAGACAGAGCATGACCGGGGGAGGGGCAGAGAGAGAGGGAGACACAGAATCTGAAACAGGCTCCAGGCTCCGAGCCATCAGCCCAGAGCCTGACGCGGGGCTCGAACTCACGGACCGCGAGATTGTGACCTGGCTGAAGTCGGACGCTTAACCGACTGCGCCACCCAGGCGCCCCTAACGTTTATTTATTTTTGGGACAGAGAGAGACAGAGCATGAACGGGGGAGGGGCAAAGAGAGAGGAAGACACAGAATGGGAAGCAGGCTCCAGGCTCCGAGCCATCAACCCAGAGCCTGACGCGGGGCTCGAACTCACGGACCGCGAGATCGTGACCTGGCTGAAGTCGGATGCTTAACCGACTGAGCCACCCAGGCGCCCCCCTTTATGTCTTTTAATAAACATTTATAGTTTTTTAATATGTCTTGTACATTTTCATAATGTCTTTCACATGAGCTACTTTTTACTGATTTTTCAAACACAAATCAAGTAGCCGATTATACAAGCCTGTGTAGTGAAAGTATAAAAGACTGAACTTGAAGCAATTGCAAATGAAGAGCCTGAGAAGGTGCTCTGTCATTTCTATATCCTTTTTGGTACTGGAAGTGACTGACTGACCGGTGCGAACAAAGGCCAGCAGACAGAGTGGACAGGGCTAGGAAGAAGAAGACAGAGCCGGCCAGGCAATTTTATAAAGGACCTGGACCCAGTCCTGGAGCATGATGGCCTTAGCCACTCTTGGCGAGGTGTCTCATCAGCACACTCATGAAGAGGGATCAGTAGCTGTCCCTGATGGTAAGGCCTGGGGCATAGCACCTTCCTGTTAGGTTGCACAAGCTTTTAGGTTTTTGTTGCATAAAATCGGTTCTTCTATATTTTCTTATTTTTCCCCCTTCCAGACCTCCACTTCCCCCATTCTGGCTACCTGGTCCCCATTCTTGCCTTGCATCTACTTTGATTCAGCCCAGCCTGCCTTATTTTAGTTACTTGCTTCTCATTCTTGCACTCACTTCTGTGCCTGTCTTCATTTGATCCGATTTATTTGGTGTTAAATGCATTTCCTATCCGATTCTAGTCTCTTGACTTCTCTTACTTTGCTATTAGAATGATCTCCATTTGTGCCATTTCGCCTTCTGGTTTTCCATTTCTGGGCAATCCCCTTGCTGCTCTGGCAACCACTTTTTTCCCAGGAACATCTGTCCTTTGGAGCCTGTTGGCCTCCTGGGCAAGTCTCCAAGCTAACACAATGCCCCCATCTTCCTCACTGCCCATTATTGTCCTAGTTCATACTGGTAGCTAACTTAAATTGTGTGCATGTGTGTGTGTTTCTACACTATTTACTAAGAGATATCAAATCCGTGCCACAAAGTAGGGTCACTTCAACTAGCCCTCTTGTTTATTTTATAAAGTTCTATGTTACATGAAGTGCTACAGATGTCATCAAGGAGACTTCCCTAAACCAGGTGGATCCAGTCAACATATGGAGTCACTCTCTTGGAGAGCATACTGGGCAGATCAGGTGGACAGCGTCCCTTAAACTAAGGTGGATGCCACCTGAATGGGTTATTGTTGGCTTTGCCACTCTCAGGATCTGTTAACATATTACTTGATGTATAATCTCACATATAAACGTTCCTATTCTATCAACTGAGACATATCTATACCAGGACATGGCGAGTAGTTACAGTGATATCACCGAAAGAATTCCAGCTTGGTGTATGACCTGAATCCATCCAAGGGTAGAGGTCTCAACCATGGTCTTAGAATTCACTGGGCAAGTTTTGAAAAGGTACAGATGCCCAGGTTCCAATCCAGACCAACTGAAATCAAATTCCTAAGGGTGGGTCCCAGGCACTGGTGTTTAAAAATGTTTCCAGATGATTTTAATGTGTGCTCAAGGTTGAAAACTACTGTTTTAGCAGCACTTTCAGGGGCACCAGCTGTCATGCTACACAGCCTGTTGTCACCAGACTTCTCTCTTTTTAAACTTGCAGAAACCTTGTGGGGACCCAGTCTATGATTTAGGTCACGCTATCTAACTTAGAATTCAAAACATGGGCTTCTTTTTGTCCTTTCTCTGTTGTGTTAATTCTCCAAACCCAGAAAGTGATGTATCAGAGAGAATTATTTATAATTTTTAAAAGGGCCACATCAATGGCCAGACCACATGGGTTTGTCTCCACAGGGAAATGGCTGTGGTATCTTTGAAGAGTCTGGTAGGAATTTCAACAGAACGAAAAGTTCATTGAGTTTTAGTGGCATGGAAGCAAGTCCACAGTGGAATGCTATTGTTGAAACAACCCTGTATCAGGCAGTGTTTCCAGATATGATCAGGAAACACTGTAGCTAGTCGAAGGAGAAAGTTCATCTCTTAAGGGATAGGTTGCAGGTAGAGGAGTGCCCAAATCCTCCCGTGGGATTGCATCGTGAAGCCCCGGAGGGCCAGACCTGGAAGTTCACACTGAGGATCTGAAGCTGGTCTCCTGGAAGTTCCGTTAACACCTACGCCCACCCCACCCCCCATGGAAGCCCTCACCACTAACTTTGCTAAGTGATGTCCTTCTTCAGGGTGCTCTTTCTGAGTGGAAACCTGGACACCGTGCAAGATGATGCTCAGTTACAAGCGTTGCTAGGAAACAGTAAGTTTTTCAATACTGGAGAAGCAAGACAGATTAGAGGAAATTCCCAAAATGTAGGAAGGATGTTTAAAAGATGTAGAATGGCCTTGGGGTGCCTGGGTGGCTCAGTCAGGCAAGCCTCTGCCTTCAGCTCAGGTCATGATCTCACGATTCGTGAGTTTGAGCCCCACGTCAGGCTCTGTGCTGACAGCTCAGAGCCTGGAGCCTACTTTGGGTTCTGTGTCTCCCTCTCTCTCTGCCTCTGTTCCACTCACACTCTGTCTCTCTCTCTCAAAAATGAATAAACATTAAAACATTTTTTTAATTAAAAAAATAAAAGATACAGAATGGCCTCAAAGAATGACAAGCACTTTTTCTTCCCCCCCTCTTTCTTTTTTCTTACTGGAGGTCCCCGAGAGTGCAACCACTCCTAAGAGAAACTAACTGGAAAAGACCTGATGTCCATCATCTGTACGTCTATGTGAATTAAAAACTGGCATTGTCTCTCCCTGGGACATGCGCACTTGGTCTCATCTCTAATAATGGAGTGGAAGAAAGGCTTTATTTTATTCTCTGCTAAAGGCATTATTGTCACTGGTGGTGCTGGTGGAGAGAGGGTTGTAAGTGGGTGTGTAAAGAGGTTGAAAATAAACCCCCTCCTAACTTTACCCAAAAAAATCAACCCAGAAGAATTCCCTGTCACTCCACATACTTTCATTTACACACAAGTTTCCTGAATCCTAGAGTTGGATTTCACAATTAAGAAAGTTTACAGAGTATTTGAAGCAAATTTGGAAAGAGTCACATTAGCTACATTATTACTAATAGAAAATTAGGGCTATGAGGAAATGCTGGTAAGAGAATGCTGAGAACATAGGAAAACATTTTCAAAAATATGATAGATTTCATGATAAAGATGGTGCTCTTTCTATCAGAGGTGGGGGGGAAGCACTTTTTTTAGAGACAGAGACAAAGACAGAGAATGAGCGGGGGAGGGGCAGAGAGAGACGGCAACAGAGGATCTGAAGCGGAGTCTGAACTCTCAGCGCAGAGCCCGACACGGGGCTTGAACCCATGAGCCCTGAGATCATGACCTGAGCTGAAGTCAGTCCCTTAACTGACAGAGCGACCCAGACGCCCCAGGACTTTTTTTTTTTTTTTTTTTTTAAATAGTAGAACAACAGGAGGCGTTTTATTTAGACCAGAGGCACAATTCCCCCACAGCGGTGCCTTCAGGCACTCAGTGACTTCCTGTGCCCCTTCAGTGGAGACAGCTGTCACCTAACTTAGATGGCTTCCAGGAGGAATTGCCTATAGGCAAAAATAATGACCCAAATAATTTCCTCTAGTCTCTTGTAGGTTTTGATGCTGTGAAAAAGCTTCTCCCTAGTGCTCCAGTGGAAACGCAATTAGTGTCTTCAAGCACACTGGTGAAGTTTGTACAATCAAAGGAAGCCTCTGGGTAGTTAGTGGAATAAGGAAGTAGGTACGCATCAGAGAATCTGCCTGCCCAGTGATCTAGCCTCACCCTTTCTTCATAGCATGAGCAGTTTGCATTCATCTGATCCCCTGTCCTCCTACCCAGGGTGACCCTATCTATGCTTCATGAAAAGAAGCAAAAAGTCTGAAACACGGACTTCAAAGGCAAAGGGAGTTCTATTTTAACATTTTGATTTCATTAACCTGGGGCCCCTCATGGAAGGTCATCAGGAAAGAACAAACAAGATAAGCATTGGTCTGGATGCCTTCCAGAAAGGCTGAGGAAGGAGTGCCTTCAGAGGAAAGCACAGCATAATTAAATGCGCACTGGCTATTGACAGTGCATATTCAACTCTGTTTGCACACAGGAGGGAACAGTTTTCTTTTCTTATTTATTTATTTATTTATTTAGAGCAGGGGAGGGGCAGAGAGAGAGAGAGGGAGAGAATTCCAAGCAGGCTCCGCATTGTCAGCACAGAGCCTGATGCAGGGTTTGAACTCATGAACTCTGAGATCATGACTGAGCCAAAACCAAGAGTTGGATGCATAACCGACTAAGCCACCCAGGCATCCCAGGAGGGGACAGTTTTCTATTGCAAGCATTTTGTTGTTGTTGATCTGGTTTCACTGAAGGAGAAGAGTTCCATGTGGGAACACTTACTGGATTATTAAGCTATGTAAAGATGTTACCATTTCTCGAACTTCCAAGTTCTTTTCTGTCCTTTGCTATTGGGAGCCTGCCATAGATGCCAAAGGATGGTCCCAGTGTGGGGGCCCAAGCAAACATCTTAAAGAATGTGTTTGTTTCCAGTGAAATTATCGAGAAGTGAATAAACGGAAACAAAAACATCTTGATATTAACATCTAGCATTTATTTATCTACCAGGCCCTGTAATCACATTGTCTCAATTTTATCTTCATAAAATGCTTCTGAAGCACCTATTATCAAGGAAAATGAGGTTCAGAAATGTGAGGGGATTTGTTCATAACTAAAAACCGGATTTACCCATAGTCTTTCTGCTTAGCTACACTGTAACCTTTGGCAGACTTTGCCGTGATCAGCAGCTCAGCAGCTGTCGTGTTGTAATGCACACTCTCAGTGCCCTGCCATATCCTCTTGCCCTTTACCACTTGAGCGCACGCTGCTCAACTTCTAAGTTGGCAGTTCTTTGCCTAAAGACTCCCTCTGGCTGACCTTGGAGCCTATTTGCTCCTGCAGCAGCTCCAAAGTATCCATGCATGGATGTTCCGTTTCCATCGCCTCCCCTTTCCCCACCAAGCCGTTGTAACCAATGACTGAGAGGAGGTGGCGTATAAATACCCCAGTTTCTTCATTCTTTAGTGGGACCACTCTAAGGCACGTCTTCTGTACCCACTCTGAGTTCCAGGAATAACCTGAGTTGCAGGAATAACCTTCAGTTACACACAGTGGAAACTTGCCTGATGATAAAGGGAGGGCTCTTTCCCTCACGTTCTCACTTCCCCACTCCCTTGCCAGTGTTTGCCAGCACTGCTACCCAAAGTAACCAGTTGCACTCGGATTCTTGTCTCAGGATCAGCTGCCAGAGGAACTCAAACTAAGGCAGTTGTAAATGTGTGCCTTGCTACTCATAAATGGAGCTTGGGGCTTGGGGTGATGGTTTGGTGGCAAAAATGGCCCCAGTTCTCCAGCCCTCCCTGTGTCCATACCTTTCGTATGGGATTTTGCAGCTCCTCTCATCAAGAGATGAAGTGCGTTTCTCCATCCCTTGCATCTACGCTGGTCTTGAAACATGCTTTGGCCAGTGGAGTGAGGCAGAAGTGACAGTGTGCCCATTTTGAGCCTAGGCTCCATGAGGCTTTGTGTGCTTCTGCTGTTCCCGCTGTCACTCTCAGATGTCTGCTGCCTCCATGTGAGCAAATCTAGGCCAGTGGACAGGAGGATAAAGGGGACACATGGAGTCGCGCTCCTTAGAGACTGAAGCCCCCAGCCGGCTCAGCCGACTGCAGATCCACGAGTGAGTCTAGCCACTCTCGGTCCAGCCTGACCCCGATCAGCAAAACCACCCAGCAGACCCACAGACTTTGGGGCAAAATCACTTACTGTTGCATGCCACTGCTCTTGCCTTGCAGTGCTTTCGTGGCAACAGATAAACTGACGTTACCGCAAGCTCTTCTGATTTCTGTTCTTTCCATTTCCTTCCTTTCACTATACCTTTTCGTACATACTCATTTTCTCCCTTCCTGTCGACGAGTGTTTGTAAATAGATTAATCTTTCCTGCTGATCACTGATCAAGCTGGAATTGCTCAGCAATGTGTAGTGAATTCTGCCATTAATTTTATTGTAGCCTAAAATTCCTGGGGCGCCTGGGTGGCTCAGTCGGTTAGGCTTCTGATTTTGGCACAGGTGATGATCTCACGTTTTGTGAGTTCAGGCCCCCTGTCCGGCTTTGTGCTGACAGCTCAGAGCCTGGAGCCTGCTTCAGATTCTGTGTCTCCTTCTCTCTCTGCCCATCCACATGCATGTTCTCTCTCTCAAAAATAATAAACGTTAAAAAAAATTAAAATTCTAGATAATCTTTTAGAGCTTTCCCTCAGTCACTTCACTAATGGTAGGTTGAGAAGCTGGGATATTTTTATTTTTACTTTTTATTATTTATGTATTTGTTTGTTTAGTTTTTTAATGCTTATTTATTTTTGAGACAGAGAGAGACAGAGCATGAGTGAGGGAGGGGCAGAGATAGAGGGAGACACAGAATCCAAAGCAGGCTCCAGACTTTGAGCTGTCAGCACAGGGCCCGACGTGGGGCTCGAACTCACCAACCGTGAGATCATGACCTGAGCTGAGGTTGGGGGCTTAGCCGAATGAGCCACCCAGGTGCCCCTATTTTTTCTTTTTTTTAAAGTTTATTTATTTATTTTAAGAGAGAGAGGGAGAGAGAGCAGAAGGAGGGGAGGGGTGGAGAGAGAGGGAGAGAGAGAATCCCAAGCAGGCTCTGTGCTGTCAGCACAAGCCTGAGACAGGGGTTGACCTCATGAACCATGAGATCATGACCTGAGCCAAGATCAAGAATTGGACACTCAACTGACTGAACCACCCAAGCATCCCTGGGATATTTTCATGTAGCATGATTGTGATATAAGGAATCATCTGAACAGGAGGTAGAGGGCTGAGGGAACATAGAGGCCTTACAAAGATACAGTGGAAAAAGGAGATTCTCTCCAAAAAGTTTTTTTTTAGAAAATAGAAAAGAGAATATGGGAAACAGGACAATGCCTTCATTTTTTTTTTCATTCTGTAAATAACTGAGCCCCTACTATGTGCCAGGCACTACTAGGTGCTAAGGATACAAGTATGTGTAAGAACATGATTTTCTTCCCTTGAAGAACCAAGTTTCTAGTGGAGGACTGTGCTGGAAAAGACAAAAATTAAGTAATTTTCCATATTCTGGAGGCTTGAGAGAGGATCCAGTAAATATGTATTTCCCAGGTAGGGCCAAGGTTTAACAAATGAGAGAGTTCCTCTGAGGCTGGTGGCTTCCCAGAAGGCATTGAGAAGGAGATCAAAGCCAGAGGACCCGGCAGAGTGGGATGGGGGCTGGGGGAGAGGAGGGAAGGTTTGACAGAGAACAAGTTCAGGGGAATTCACTACCACTACAAACTTCACTGCGGGCATTGAAGTCCTGAGAACCCAGGAGGTTGATGATGGGGAACTACATCTCGAGGGCTCTCTTGCCTGCTCAGGAGGAGAAATAAAACTCTGTGGTTGCTAAGGGAAGTGGGTTTTATAGTCACTCAGTAGTTCACAGATTTACATGTAGCCTACCTACTTAATAGCAATCAATGTGTCATTTGGCATTTGTATTAATTAAACTTTTTAATAAAACTTTGGGTTAAGAGTGCTTATCTCATATTTCAGACATTCCCAGGAGTGCTTAGAAAGGGGCTTGGAGTAGGAAAAACATGCCATTTGGCAATAATCCATGAAACTAATTACCATAAAGAAGTCGTGAAAATTTGCACAGAAGGGCTTGCTACAAATATTTCAATCAATTCAGAAGATAATTTACCTTAGTTTTGCCAGATTCTTAGCAGATCTGGTCTCTCCCCTCCCATATAGAAGCTTACAAGAGATTCAATCACTTTGCCTTCCCAGGATTCCAAGAAGATGAACTTGTCCCTTAAAATCTGACTTCCTTTTGGGATCCCATGGAAGTCTGATGCTAACACCATGAAAGAGGAAAATATGTTTTTCTATGCTCTTTGTAACACAGTCACAAACATGAAATATTCTATCGAAGCTCAACATTCAGGACATTCTGTGCCATTCCCTGAAACCCAGAAAATAATGGCTTACACTAGAGTGTAAGCTCCTCAAGGGCAAGGTAGTTTGCCTTGACTGTATTTCTAGTGCCTAATGTATTTGTTCATTAAAGAATAGAAGGATTATATGCCACCTCACA
This sequence comes from Neofelis nebulosa, assembly GCF_028018385.1. Classification (NCBI taxonomy): domain Eukaryota; kingdom Metazoa; phylum Chordata; class Mammalia; order Carnivora; family Felidae; genus Neofelis; species Neofelis nebulosa. Next base: position 116,063,192 of record NC_080784.1, read on the forward strand.
CCCAAGAATAACAAAGCCAATTAAAACCAAAAAGGAATACTGGGGAAAAAAAAAAAAAAGGAATGCCTCTTCTCTGGGGGCAATGAAGAAACAATACGTTTCTCAGTCTATGAATTACAGGTGCCTATACAAAATGTATGTCCATGTGGCCCAGGTGTAAAACAGGCCAAGGTAAATGTCCCAGGTCTCATAATTTGAAAGTCTCTGGACAGCTGCCTGTACCTCTTGGCTTAACCACATTCTGCCTATCTGCTCATATCAGAAGAACCACATGTGACCCACGATGGTGATGACAGAAATAGTGCCCTCTCTCTGCTAGGCCTGAGTCCAGGGTGTTCTGAATAACAGAGGAAGGTGGGTGGTACACCGAGAAAGAAAGCGCTGGTCAGAGTTCATAAAAAAGATGATGGGTCGCAGCTTACTCTTTCTTGTAGTCTTCTGTCTTAGTTCTTTGATTCCATAAACACCTGATCTTAAAATATCAACATTATTTTTGCTGTTGTTCTTCAGACTCAGTTTGGTTCTAGGGGTCCATGAAAGGTTCGGGACCTGCTGCTTTGCAAGTGACACCTGGTAAAGAATTCAGTGAAGGCCACCCAAGTACCAAGTGTGTGACGCCATTCACTTGGAAAGTCCCAGTCGTTAGCCATGTACTGACACACAGAGGAAAATCATTTTGGGTAAATGGCTTCTGTTACAGAAAGCATATAGGTATAATTTTCTGAGTTTCTTCTAAGGAAGAGAAAGGTGCACCTCTGGCATTTGACAAATATCAATGCACTTGGCTTACTTTTAACTTCATTCTCATGGGCTTCCTTTGTGACCAATAAGAAATGCTGGAACTGAAAATCAAGGAGTGGACTGGGGGCACGTGGGGTACTCGGTGCTGTCGGGAGTAGTGGGAGTAGAACTCAGGCTTTGCTAGCGTCAGAATCAGAATCGGTGGTCATGGGCAAATTTGCCCCCAGGTCTGGGTTCGTCAGTGCTGGGTGAATCTCAGGATTGGAAAGGACCATGAGAGTCTTAGAGTCCAACCACTCACTCCGTGCTTGCAGCTCCACCATGACATATTGCCCATCTCTGCTTGCCTCCCCCAAGATCTCTGCTTGCCTCCCCGTCCCCTAGAACAGAGGTTGCAAACTGGCGGCCCACATAAGTGTTTTGTTTGGCTTGCCTGGTGTTTAGATCTTTTTCACATTTAGCTTGTAACATTTAAAAATTGAGAGAGTTCTCATAGATTCTTAGAACTCTAGCTTCTTCTGCAAGTCAGTTAACCACATTGGTGGCATATCCCCTTGGGCATCAATAGCCTGGAGTGTACTAGCCTCCCCCCCTCCACCCCCATTTACACAAAGCATATGCTTTCAGCTCACCACATCATCCAGGCTGTTTTTTACTCATCATGTTGCTTCTGTACCCCGTGGAGTCTCTGAGGTCTGTCTCAGAACCCTTATTCGCTGGCGTGACACCATGAGAAACCAACTCCAATCAATATGAACGTCCCTGTTTTTTTAAAAAGCAGAGCTCACCTTCACTCTTTTAGTTAGAGTCTACCTGTTGTGGTTCATGTTTTCTTTATTCTTCTAATTAGCATCTCCACGATCTGCTGATACTCTAGGTCATTTGAGTCAAATATTGTTTGGACTCTCACAGGGTCTACAGTTTTTTGTTTTTTTTTTTTAATTTTTTTTTTCAACATTTATTTATTTTTGGGACAGAGAGAGACAGAGCATGAACAGGGGAGGGGCAGAAAGAGAGGGAGACACAGAATCGGAAACAGGCTCCAGGCTCTGAGCCATCAGCCCAGAGCCTGACGCGGGGCTCGAACCCACGGACCGCGAGATCGTGACCTGGCTGAAGTCGGACGCCCAACCGACTGCGCCACCCAGGCGCCCCGGGTCTACAGTTTTTAATAGGTTCTAGGTAGTTGGAGCAGAAATAAGGAAAGAATACGGTCTCATTTCTCGTTTAGGCAAAGTGAAAAATCAGTTTTTTGTACGAGGTAATAAATAGATCGGGATGAATACTGTCTCTCAGCTGTGGAAGCCTGCTCACTTGCAGACAGTTTCATCCTATTTGCCATTGGCCAGCTGGCTCTGCCTGTGTGGAGAGAACAACTGAGGGCCTACCATTCGGTGCTATTAGACCTCACTGGAGAGAGGCAGAATATATAATTGTTCATATGGGGACGGAGGCTGATGTCTTTGTCTGATCATTAATATCATCAAAGCAAATTTCTTAAAGCTCCTATGATTTTGCCGGACTCAGTCAATGTTTATTGTGCTTAGCACAAATCATGGGAAAGCTAACATTTACTTTACATTTATATTCAAAATATATTGGCATTATGGTCGCTTTTGGGTGGTCTAAAATGTGTCTAAAATGCTTCCTCAACTTGGGTAGATAGAGCCCACCCAGCTGCTAGGAGAGAGATTTTCTTACTTCTAAATGATCAGATTTCCACTTACAGATTAATAATAGGACTCTCATTAACAGTACCTCTCAGGAAATTTGAATTTTATTAAATATATATATGAAGAGAATAGATAGATAGAGAAAGAGAGACAGGGGGAGAGGGACAGGGAAACAGAGAAACAGAAGGAGGAAATTTAAAGGTTACTTTAAAACCATTTAAAATGGGTATTACTTGTCGCAAGTAGACAGCAGTGAGTATACACTTGACCATCTTGCTGAGTATTTCCATGAAGTAAAAGAAGCTGGGCCTCTCTGGCTCCCCGGCTCCCCAACTATTTCATATCGACAGGCAATGGCATTAAGCACCTACATTTCTAGGCAAATCCATTATTAATCCAGGCAAGGGAGTCATTTCAAGTAAAATAAGGGACAACACAAACTACTCCAATTTCTGAAAGTCTAATCTATTTAGTTAACATTTTTAACTGTGGCTTTTCAAACCTTAACCCCATTGAAAGGTGACTTAGGATTGGGAACAAAACGATCACATCACACATAAGGATTTTTCCCAATGCTATTTCTAGCCTGGTAGGAAACTGGAGGCTTTAGAAATCTATCAAGACTATCTAATTTTGCTAGATTTTTTTGCCCAGTATTGAGGCCTGTGGGTTTGGATAAAAGTCTGAGAAGTCTGTGGTAACATCTCAGTACATATATTTTCATATAAAAATATTATGAGAAAAAGAGGGAATGGGAGGTACAAGTGTATTGGGGGGGGGGGTATGATTCCAGTCTTACAAGTTCAAATGTTTTTTCTTTAGTCCTTGTCCACAGTAACATTACAATTGAAAGTGAAACAATTCAGTTTGCCTTGGACATGTTAGGTGGGAAGTAGAGTTACTCAAGTTCAATCTCTGTACTCAAGGGACAGATATTTATGTCCACTCTGATTATGGTCATTCAGAGAAGTTTCAAGAACTGCAGAATTTGGGAGAACACCACTGGGGGGTTGGAGGAACATGGAGGAGAGGCTTAGGGAATTTACCCCTAAATCACTGGATCATTTGGTTTAGGCTTCCACAGGAAGCAAGAGAAGTGAAACCAAAGTGAGAAATACTAGGACCTGGACACAGGATTCAATACTGGGAGTCAAACAGAGCTTCATGGGTAAAATTAAAACCTTTTGTATTGAGTATCGATGCCCTTTACTTCCCCAAATGGGCTTATTTCTAAAAACTTACATGTGGCTGAACGGAAAAGGATTTGGGGAAAGGGATTCCTATTGGGGAAACAACTGAAAGAATGCTTTATGGTTATTTTGCAGAGATTCCCTTGTAAAGCAAATAATCATTTGTCAGTTTGGTTATTTTGTAAGTTTGTATTTTCTTATGATGGAATTTCTTAAAGGGGGTACCCGTGTTGTTTATCCAAGTGAGCCACTTAAGGGCAAGGTTTATGTCTTAATTTATTATCGTTTATCTATTTTGTGAAAATATTCTTTCTACTCTATTTAGAAAGCCTGTTTAAGAGCCATCTGCTATTCACTTGACATCATAGCTATTGGTAAATAAGTTTATTTTTGATTTTTAAGGATTTCCTTTGTGGAATATGGCCTCAAGATAAGAAGACAAACCCTCAAATTAGCCCTCCCTCCAATCACCATCACGGGAGAAGTATGTGTGCAGTGTTCTCTGACCTGAATAGAAAACCCTCGGGGGGGGGGGGCGGAGCGGTGGGGAGGAGCTGGCAAGGCATTGACATGATTAGCAAATATGCTTTAAGAGCTTGTTGCCATAGACAAATTCTGCCTTTTGGAGAAGACGTGTCAAACCCACTCCTCTAAGCCTTTCCTCTGGAATCACACCACAAGGCTATTTTATTTGCTTTGGGCCACAGCTGTTGACTCAAGGAGATGTTGTCAACTGTTGTCTTTCCTGTTGCAAAGCTCATTTGGCGGCTGAGCCATTTTTCAGGACTGGGCACCCAAAGATGGATGTAGAAGAGAGGAAGCTGGAGAGTGCAGACAGCCAGACATTTGATAAGTCAGCTTCCCCGGGGCCAGGTGCTTTAGGATTAAGGAGCAGGCCCCAACTTGTTTCCCCTACAGCTGTGCCATAGCTCAATCCCAGCGTGGCCGCCACCTTATCCATCCCAAAGAAGACCCAAGGGGGGCTTTTGGGTAAGTGGCTGAAACCATTTATTCCTTTAATTCAACTAACCGTCCATCAGCTGAAAGAATGAGTAAGAGGGAGAAATACAGATGAGGAGAGTAGGAGAGATCCTCTACCTAGAAGAATTTCTTTTTCTCAGTCAACTTTCTCATTGGTAAAGTGACAACAATGTTATTCATCGTAAGTGATATCAGAAAGGTAAACAAAAATAATAGATGCAGAAAAGCCCACCAAGGCTCTGGCCCACAGGAGATACATAATCCTCTGGTGTGGACCCAAGCCTAACTCTTGGTGCCACTGGTAATCCCAGGCTATGGTGGGAAAAGGGCAGCTCCAGAGCATGGTGGGAAGTTCATCATAACTTAAAAATGCACCCATTCCAACAGCCACACATGTGATCCCGTGCCCAACTTGGCCATTTTTATTAAATCTGGTGTGCAAGCTCCTAACCCCTTGCCTGTCAACCTCACATCCATCCTTCTCTACTCCCTTCTGGGACTCTGGAAACTAACATTTTGTCTTTGCCAGCTGGTTCTCTGTGAGAAGCAGCCCATAGAGTATACTAGAGGAAGACTAGAAGGCAGGAAAATGGGAGCATGGCAGCACAATTGGTCCCCAATTCCAGCCTGTACCTGCACTCCCAGAACCTGTCTTTGTCTCTGTGCCTCGACCCGCTTCCCCAAAGAGGCTGCAGCACCAGCCAGGTGATGTTGCTTCTCAGACATCTGAGTCCTCGCTCCATGGAACGTCTCCTTAAATTTCTGGGTTCTGATGATTCCATGGTCCTCCTTGTATTTTCCTAAGCTTAGAAATGGTTGTCCCTTTTTAGATCTCATATTGCTGCATTATCTTGGTGCATCCTTTTTGACTTTTTCATTCTTGAACACTTAGAGTACCGTGCACACCCCGCTGCACCTTGCTTTTTACGCTTCACAATATATCTTATAGATATTTATGCATAGAGATCTTCCCAGTTCTTTATCTTAGCTGCATGGTGTTCCTTTGGGCTGATGTATCATAATTTATTTAACCAGTCTCGTCTTGGTGGACTTTTGGCTTATTTCCATATTTTGCCAATTTGAATACCGCTTCAGTGGATAACATGGCAACATTACATACAGCATGCATCATTTCGCACATGTGCCTCTATATCTGTAGACGGGTTTTCTGAAGTGACATTGCCTGGATCTTGAGCTGTTGCCAAATTGCCCTCCACACTGGGACTATACCAATCTATACTCATCGTAACAGCATAGGAGAATGTCTGCTTCCTAAAGGGTCCTCATTCGACCTACATGTGCTTCTGCTGTAGGCTTAAAAATGGTACCAGTGGTGCCTGGAAGTCAGCATTCCCAGCATGTCTGACAAGTTCTCATCAGATGGACACCCCTCTGGCCCTTCATTTCAGGCCATTGAGATGCTTGAGAAGTCAGACTCACAGAGACCCATTGTGGCATGTCAGAACCCACAGAAAATGTTCCTCCTGTGCATTATTTATGACTTTCCTGCATTTATATAATATCCAGCTTCCTGAAAGTAATTTGTTTTGGATTGTGTAGTGCTGGGCAACACATCAAAGGTATGCTAAGCAGTGGTAATAAAACATTGAGGTTTATGGTCACTGAGGTATTAAATATCACTCATAAATTACAGGGTGAGTATTTTAAATGAGCTATGGCTCGGAGAACAGTAGGCGCCCCATCTCTGCACATATTAATTGCTACTGCCTGGCTTATTAATTATCAATAGTTTCAAAGGCTTTGTTGCTGTTTTTTTCTTAAGGAGCCAGTCCATGCCCTGTCTATGGTTCTGTTGAATGTGTGTGGGTGCATGTGTTGTGTGCATAAGTTGGCGTTAAACTTAATAAAAGTGTGAGGATAGTTTAGAATACTGTAGAGTCTTACAGACTTTCATTTAAAAATCAAACAGCCCTCCGTTTCAACCACTGATACTCTGGTTGCAGTTTCCTAACAAGACATGCTGCCTACTGTTTCGAACTCCCAAGTGGCCAAGTCACAAGGACAGTATGGATCTGCTTCACCTCAAGTTCTGGTCAGTTTGACTTTCTAGTCCTAAGACTCTCTCCCAGTGACTCGCACCCTTTTTCCACCAAATCACGCCCCACTGGCATCTTCCTAAATTGCACAGCTTCCCTTTCAGTTTGAATACCCCAATATCTTTTTTTTTTTTTTGCTGCCTACCCATAGCATTGCTTTCCCATCACAGTCTCTGAAGGCCCTACCGTCTCTCCTCTGCAAGTCTCTGCATATTTTTTTCTCACAGGAGTTCCTTTAATTTTTTTTCCTAAGTTTTTCAATCTAGAAAATACCAAGGAGTCCCAGAGGACACCCCAGCACCAAACTTGGAAAGGGGCTGGTGTTTTAGTAAAACCCAACGGCCCACATTTGAGGAATTTAACAATTTAAGACACTTCAGACACAGAGTTGATCCAAGAACACGGAACCTTGGGGGATTCTTCCCAGTTTTGTGTAGTGGGAGACTGGAGCTACAACAGGCAGTTGAGAATTTAGGAAGTTGATGGCTAAGTATATAAATCAGGCCAGCCTCCTGTTGTTTAGTGGCCTTGACCCTTGCTGGTCAATGTAAACCTTTCACTGCAAATGGCTCTGTGTGGCTCCCGTGGTCCAGAAACACCACTCTATACATTTTTTGTTTGATTTTAATCATATGAAAAGAGGAATTCCAGAGAGGAAAAGAAGGTGGATATAGATACTTTCTTGGTATAACAGGTTAGACCTGTTCTGCCCAATATGGTAGCCAAGAGCCACACATGGCTAGTGAGCATTTAAATTTGGCAAGTGAAACTAAGGAACTGAATGTGTCATTTAAAAAAATTTTTTTTTAATGTTTATTTATTTTTGAGAGAGAGAGCACAAGCAGGGGAGGAGCAGAGAGAGAGGGAGACAAGAATCCGAAACAGGCTCCAGGCTCTGAGCTGTCAGCACAGAGCCTGACTCGCGGGCTGGAACTTACAAACTGTGAGATCATGACCTGAGCTGAAGCTGGACGCTCAACCGACTGAGCCACCCAGGCGCCCCTGAATGTGTCATTTTATTTAATTTCAATTAATGAAATTTAAATTTAAAAACCAACACTAGACACAGTTATTAGAAAACGTTTAGGTATGTTTGGAACAAGTTGAGTATGTGAATCTAATCTATCTTTGCGATTCTAAATTTTATGAATCTAAATACAGAGCAAGTATTTCTAATGAAAATTTAACATCCAAATGGAAAGCACTCTAGTTGTAAAGTGTACACCAGATTTTAGAGGTTTCATATAAGAAATATTTAAAATATATTATTAAAATTTTTTAATTGATTATTGTAGTATATTTTGAGTATGTTTAGTTAAGTAAAATCTATTATCAAAATTAATTTCACCTGTCCATTTTCATTTTTTAAAGTGTGGCTGCTAGAAAATTTTAAATTATGTATATGACTCACATTGTGTTTCTATTGGAAAGCTTTGGATTAGAACAAATCTATCTTGGAGGGGTATGGGGACCTTTGGAGCCTTTTCCTACTGAATTCTACAGAAATCTCGATTGTAGCAATTACTTGGCACTAGCAGGGTGGAAATTTCGAGAAAGTGCTGAAACACTAACTTGAAAGAAACTGCCAAGACAAGGAATTCATCCTCTATACACAGAGTTTGAATTTCTCTACCTCCAGCCATCTTTTTTTGAATATTTTTAAACTTCATGTAAATGATATTTTTCCTATATGCTTCCACAGCTTTTTTTTCTGTCCTGAAAATTATGTTTTTTGAGAGTTTTCCATAGTGATCCAGAGTGATACTTGTAGCTCTAGTTAATTCCATTTCACTCCCGTATAATGCATAGTACTCCATTATAGGAATGCACTGCAGTTTATTGACTGGCCTCCTTTTGCTCATCGTTTAAATCATTTCCACCATTTAGGGTGTTTCTCACTGTTACAAATGGTGCTATGAACATTCTTGTTCGCATTTCCTTGTACGCATGTGCAAGAGTTTCTCTGGAGTGTAAGTCTGGAAGTGAAATGTTGAATCTTAGAGCCTACCCATCTTTAACTTTATTAGATACTGTTAAATTGTTCTCCAGGGATTGTATCAAAACACTCCCAACATCAAGATCACTTCTCTCTCGTCTCCACATTTGGTATTAAATAAAAATGTTTTGTAACCTAAAGTGTGAAACAGTGTCTCCATTGTTTTTGCATTTTTCGGAGCAACTTTTCGTATTTACTGGTCAGTCTTGTTCTTCGATGTGTTTGTTCATGACTATTGCCTATTTTTCTATTGGGTAACTTGCTTTTTCATGTGAAGGACTTTCCCACCAGTCATCTTGAAGCTGATAACATAGTTGACAATTGAGTTGTTCAGTATATCATTATTGCTCCTTATTCTGTATTTGTTTTTCCTTCTCATTAAATGTTTACCTTTTAAGTTTGTCATCTGAGATCAGAAAAGGACCTCCCCTTTTCCTACTCCCCACCAACTTCTGCTGCTTCTGGAAACTACTAGGAGTGGAGTGAGAAGACTCGAGCAGGATTTCACAGTAATGAGCCATGAACGCCAGGAGAAAGGACAAAGCAAGGCAATCTCTAGTTTTTCACCCTGATCAATGACATTCTTATGTGTTCTTCCCATATTAAGGACAAAAGCTGCTGTTTGCATAAGTAAAAAAAAAAAAAAAGATAAAAACTACCACATTTAGCATATGTTACTGAGAAGGTTCCACTGAGACCATAATTAGAGATAAAAATGAAATAATTTGAAGATTCCAAAATTACCACTATTTTAAAAGTAATGAACACTAGTTTGAAGATAGCAAAGTGCTTTAAAAAGCACCCTTTGAATCTATGGCTATATGAACAGGTTGAATCCATGGGGCTACAATTTTTAAGCAGACAGGAAGACACAAAGCTCTCTCAATAATTCTAGTTTATATTCATAGACACTTGTGAAGCTGTCTTTGAAAGCTTTTCTGTGGCCTGTAACAGCTTTTGCTTCTTAGGATACTTGGTATCCTAAGAATAGATATAGTCATTAAATGTGAATAATGATACCTAGTATTTAAACAACACCTTTCATCCAAACACCTCAAAGAACTGGGCACACATTAACTCACTAATTCCCATAAGAGCCATGAGGCAAGAGTTATTATATCCATTTTACTGATGAAGGAACTGAGGCACAGAGAATTTAAGTAACTTAACTTACTCAAGGTCACATGGGACATTAAAATATTAACTGAGAATGTCTAGGTCTCATGCTCTCCATTCATGTTTGTCTAAAAAGCTGGCTACTTATTTTCAAAGTTTGTGGGGTTTTTTCTCCCCCCCCCCATGTTCTCCTAGTGAGTTGTGTTAAATAAACAATTACAAAAAGGGATATTTTTCAGTGCTTAAAAGCAAATTTCCAGAAGGCAATACAACGTCGTATGGTTTTGGAGACATGTTGATTGAACAAAAAAATCCAAGTCTGTGGCAGAAGGGGATACAAAGTTTGTATCACTGGTATCCGATAAAAGAACCGTCAGGTCATTCCCTAAAACAAGTTCTCTCTCATTTCTTTACAATTGACTTACAAAAATTCTACCATCTCAACTGGTAGTTCTATCACCTCGATTGTAACAAGAAGATTTGAACCCTCTCCTTTCCGCTTGATGAGTCCCAGGGACCCTCATTAGTTCACTTACAGCCCATTTTATTAGACCCCAAGTTTCTTTTTATATTGAACTGACAGTTGACCTCACTGGTCTTAGTCCTGCCCTCTGGCATGGTACAGAGCGAGCCAAATCCCTCTTCGGTACAACAGACCTTCGTAACTTTGGACCCAGGTCTTTTGTTTCCCTCAAGCCTTTTCCTTGGAGCAACCAGAGTTTCAGCAACTGTAACTCATATGTTATTGCTTCTAGGTACATCCCATTGCATTCACCCCTCTCTGACACACTCTAGTTGATCAAGGTCTCTATTGAAATGTGGTACCCAGAACTAAACATAATATTCCAGATGTGGTTTGAGATTGGACAACAGCTGCTCCCACTAACCACACCATAGTTCTGACTTTATTTCAAAACTGTGGTTTAATCTTCCTGCAGCCTTTTCTTCTTCAGGAAAAAAAAAAAAAAGCAAAAACAACTCAATTTACATTGACCTTTCTAAAATATTTATTTTTCAGGGGCGCCTGGGTGGCTCAGTCGGTTAAGCGTCCGACTTCGGCTCAGGTCACGATCTCGCGGTCCGTGAGTTCGAGCCCCGCGTCGGGCTCTGTGCTGACTGCTCAGAGCCTGGAGCCCGTTTCAGATTCTGTGTCTCTCTCTCTCTCTGACCCTCCCCTGTTCATGCTCTGTCTCTCTCTGTCTCAAAAATAAATAAATGTTAAAAAAAATTTTTTTAATATTTATTTTTCATTATTTGAATAATTTCTGTGCCTACTTCTTAACTCTTTTTTTTTCTAATGTATTTCTAAATTTCATAAAAGTGGGCATCGTGACCAAATAACACTTTAAAGCTGATTAAAAATGGTAAGCCTCAATTTAAGTAAATCCTAACTTTTTCCATAATCAGCTGTTGGACTCTAACCTTAGTAGCTATACCTGGAAATTTGGGTGTATGTTTGACATATGTCTTGCAAGTTATATGCTAAATGTAACAGTAGGGTTTAAGGTTTATTTTTAGAATAAAAACGTGTGTGTGTGTGTTTCTGAGTACAAAAGAAATGAAGTTTAGCACAGTGGCTAATAACCCAAGTTCTGGAATCAGATATACATGGTTTGAATTCTGGCCCTAGCATGTATGAGTCCTTGGACACATTTATTTAAACTTCTTAAACGTTAATTTCTTCATGTGTAAAGCAAGGATAACAATAGGAGCTCTCATAGGGCTATTGTGAAGATATTATGTGCTAATGAATATAAAAAACTTAACACAAAACCTGACATACAGAAAGTAATCCTCAAATATAAACCATTTTTACTGTGAAAATATTTGGAACATGCAGAAAGGAGGACAAAAGAAAATAAAAGTCACCTGTACTTTCCAGCTTGTTCAGAAGTAACTACTATTGATACTGAGAATCTATTCCTCAACATTGTTTGTACCTTTAGCTACTTCTAAGTGAAAGGAGTTCTTGTAGAACAAAGAAGGTTGTGCAAACTAGTAGTGAAATTTTTTTTTTTTAATTTTTTTAACGTTTATTTATTTTTGAGACAGAGAGAGACAGAGCATGAACGGGGGAGGGGCAGAGAGAGAGGGAGACACAGAATCAGAAGCAAGCTCCAGGCTCTGAGCCATCAGCCCAGAGCCCGACGCGGGGCTCGAACTCGCGGACCGCGAGATGGTGACCTGAGCTGAAGTCGGACACTTAACGACTGAGCCACCCAGGCGCCCCTAAATTTCTAATGTATCATGATAAGCACTAAAACAATAATAATGTAATATTTTTTTGAAGTTTATTTATTTGAGAGAGACAGAGACAGCACAAGCAGGGAGGGGGCAGAGAGAGAGAGAGAGAGAGAGAGAGAGACAGAGACAGAGAGAATCCCAAGCAGGCTCCACACTGCCAGCACTGGAGCCCGACACGGGGCTAGAACTCATGAAACCGTGAGTCGAATGCTTAAATGACTGAGCCACTCAGATGCCGCAATAATATGATAAACTTATCCTAGAGCTATAACAAATATACACATATATATATGTGTATTTGCTCAAAGCCTAGAACTTTGGGTAATTGTTTGATTATAATGCTACAAACTTGCTGGGTAGTTGTTGGGTAATTGTTACTACAAGTTGTCTAAAAATAATACATAATAGATCAGATATTCTGTCTTTTATAAAAGTAAATCGGAAGTGGACATTATTGATGCAATGGGTGTGGCTAAGGAAAGAGCATGTACACATACACTCTCATGTCCTGGCCAGGTATGTGTATATTCAAGACCTAAGAGAATCACGTAAATTGTAGTTTTCAGAATCCTCTGTGACTTTACGTAACCAAATTAGAGATGTATTCAGTTTTGGTTATAATATAAAAATAATGCTTTGAAACTGCTAATACCACCAGGAGATTTAAATTCCAACAGTAGTTGACTCACATTTACTTACCAGATTTACTTATGGGATTCGTCTTATTGGTCAATAGATTTCAACTTGCATTAAATTGGTCTCTTTCCTTCCTTTCACATCTCCTTCCTGTAGTGTGGCCTCTACCCTAGGGAAAAAAGATCATGGCTTCCAAAGCAGTTTTATTTTTGGCTTCTCTGCTGGGCTTGACGTGTGTGAGAGTGTTAGACATGGGACCACACTTGTTCACCAGGCTAGAGCCTCCAGTTCATTTTACACCCCCTTCTTCACACAACCTAATAATATCTGGCCATTACCCTGCAGAACTGGATTCTGGCCAAAGAGGGGAGACTCCCAGCACCAAAACCCTGAGGCACCTTTTGCCATCCCTTTCTCAAACCCCTGAGCCACACCATTCCCATGTAATAAAACTTCTAAACAAGGTACTGAAGCCAAGAGGGTGGCATTGACTCAGGCAGGGCCCTCCCCGTCTCTGGCTCCTCAGCCACAGGTTGGACCCTCATCGCCAAGGTGTAATACCCACCAGACAGCCCTGTGACCTGCACCCCCCTTCTGGGGCTTGACTAGGTGCCAGGCCAAAGAAAGTGGGGCTGGTGGGACATGGGGAGGGGAGCAGAGCTCGAGACACCACCGTGTTTTATGGCACAACATTATCAGCATGGAGGCAGAGGGCCATGCAGGTTGTTTAAAGAGTACAGACTGAGAGGGTGTGGGCTCTGTGAGTCATACCGACAGGTGTGTTATTATCGAAGTGAGGTAGGGGGTCTGGAATGTGACTTAAAAGGCAGTAATGAGACATTATCCATAAACATATTAACTGCTTCAAGTAACATGGCACTAAAAAGTGAGGGCAACCCCATTCTTAGGAAATCTCTGCTCTCTGGCCACTAATGAGCAAATGTAAGTGATGCGTAAGCAGGATAAGTAAGTGAAAGGGGCAGGGTGACCCCTTCTTTCTGGAGGAAGCCACACATTCCTTACCCTCTATACTTCTCCCTCGCCCCATTTCACCAATGTACTTCCCATGACTATTATAAACAGCCTTCCATATTCGATATCCTGTTAGTCCTTAAGGAAATCTCACCCTTTCTTGCCATCCTGACCTAGAATGTAAAGCCTTCCTCTTGATGACTTCGCACTAGAGAGCAAGGGGGTCTGTCACTGTTCTGTATTTGTTTATGTCTTTCCAGACCATAAAGATGTGTTTACAATCCACTTTGCAGGGGCAGAGACCTTCTCCAGCCGGGGGCCCTGGACGTAATCAGCAGCAGTCATTTCTCGTGCTACGATTACTGACTGCAATCCCATGAGACGTGCAGCGGCTGCCCTCAAGGCTGGCTGCCACTAGCAACTGTAGCTGATGATGCCTAGACCAGGCTGCTCCGAACTCTACAAGCCTGGTTCCATCTGCAACCCACAACCTCACCTGAGTGCCCCTGAGGTACCCCAGGGAACATTTTATCATCACCAAAATCACCTCAGCAGAGACAGGCTCAGGAGGTTGCCCTGACCTGCAGATAGGAAGGTTGCCTGGCACAGTTTTTCACATCGTGTGTGTTTCTACCTTCTGTTTCTCTGTATGTAGAACTACAGTAGTTTACAACTTGAAACCTGCTTCAACTTGTTTCTACTTGACTCCTTTTAACAGCATTTCTTTTTATTTTCTGAATTTCAGGGATGCAGCTTTATAATTGGACATCTGTGTACATTACAAAGTGATCACCGCCACAAGTCTAGTTACCACCCATGGCCATACAATTGAACCCTTCACCCATTTTTACCTACCTCCAACCCTCTTCTCGTCTGGTCACCACTAGTCTGTCTCTGTATCTATTTGTTTTTTTTATTATTTTGTTTATTTGTTTTGGTTTTTTAGATTCCACATATGAGTGAAATCACACTGTATTTGTCTTTCTCCACTTGACCTTATTTCACTTAGCATAAATACCCTCAAGGTCCACCCATGTTGTCACAAAGGGCAAGATTTCATTCTTCTTTATGGCTGAGGAATATTCCATTGTATATGTATATACCATATCTTCTTTATCCATTCATCTATCAATTACATATTTAGGCAATGTCCATATCTTTGTTCTTACAAATAATGCTGCAGTGAGCATAAGAGTACATCTATCTTTTCAGATTAGTGTTTTTGTACTCTTTGAATAAACACCCAGAAGTGGAAGAGCCAGGTTATGGTAGTTCTATTCCTAATTTTTTGAGGAATCTCCATCCTGTTTTCCACAGTGGCTGCACCAGTTCACAATCCCACCAACAGTGTACTTTTCTCTACATCCTCTCCAACACTTGTTATCTCTTGTCTTTTTTGATAATAGCCATTCTACCTGGTGTTAATGATATCTCACTGTGGTTTTGATGTGCATTTCCCTAATAATTAGTGATATTTAATGTCTGTTCAGATTCCCTTCCCATTTTTTAGCCGAGTTGTTTGTTTTGTTGCTGAATTGTGTGAATTCCTTATATATTTTGGATATTAACCCCTTATCAGATGTACGGTTTACAAATGAAATCTTTTCCCATTCCATAGGTTATCTTTTCATTTTGATGATGGTTTCCTTTGTTGTGCAGAAGCTTTTTAGTTTGATGTAGTCCCATTTGTTTATTTTTGCTTTTGCTTCCCTTGCTTTTGGAGTCAGAGCCACAAAGATGTCACTAAGACTTATGTCAAGGAGTTTGCCCCTATATTTTCTTGTAGGAATTTTATGGTTTCAGGTTTTACATTCAAGTCTTTAACTCATTTTGAGTTAGTTGTTGTGTATGGCATAAAATAGTGGTCTTGTTTTGTTCTTTTGCATGTGGCTGTCTAATTTCCCCAAAACCATTGTATGTTCTTGGCTCTTTTGTCATAGATTAATTGTTCATGTATATGTGGGTTTATTTCTTAATTCTGTCTCATTGATCTGTGAGTCTCTCTCTCTCTCTTTTTTTTTTAATTTATTTTTGAGAGGGATAGAGACAGAGTGTGAGCAGGGAGGAGCAGAGAGAGAGGGAGACACAGAATCTGAAGTAGGATCCAGGCTCTGAGCTGTCAGCACAGAGCCCAACACTGGGCTCGAACTCAGTAAGTACAAGATCATGACCTGAGCAAAGTCGGGCACTCAGCCGACTGAGCCACCCAGGTGTCCCTGTGAGTCTCTTTTCATACCAATACCATATGCTTTGATTACTATAGCTTTATAGTATAGTTTGAAATCAGGAGCATGATACCTCCAGCTTTGTTCTTCTTTCTCAAGATTGCTTTGCCTATTCAAGATCTTCTTTGGTTCCATACAAATTTTAGAATTATTTGCTCTTATTCTGTGAAGTATGCCATTGGAATTTTAATAGGTATTGCACAGAATTTGTAGATTTCTTTGGGTAGTATGGACATTTTAACAGTATTAATTCTTCCAATTTATGAGAATGGAATAGCTTTCCATTTCACCTGCTAGATTAATCCCTAGGTATTTTACTCTCTTTGATACAATTGTAAATGGGATTGTTTTCTTAATTTTTTTCTGATATGCTTTTATTTATGTATAGAAATGACACCAATTTCTATATATTGGTATTATATCTGGCAATTTCACTGAATTCATTTATTAATTGCAATAGTCTTTCGGTGGATTCTTTAGAGTTTTCTATTTATGATGTCATGTCATATGCAATTAGTGACAGTTTTCTGATTTCTTTTCTGATTTTAATGCCTTTTATTTCTTTTTCTTGCCTGATTGATGTGGCTGTGACTTCTAATACTATGTTAAATAAAACTGGTAAGAGTGTGCATCCTTGTCTTGTTCCTGTTTCTTAGAGAAAAAGCTTTCAGCTTTTCACCATTGAGCTTGTTTGCTGTAGGATTGTAATATATGGCCTTTGTTATGTGGAGATACATTCCCTCTATACCTATTTTGTTGAGAGTTTTTATCATAAATAGATACTTAATTTTTGTCAAATGGTTTTTCTGCATCTACAGAGATAATCGTATAATTTTACCTTTCATTTTGTTAATGTGATGTATCGATTTATGGATGTTGAATCATCCTTGAATCCTGGAATAAATCCCATTTGATTGTAATGTGTGATTCTTCTTATGTATTGTTGGATTTGGTTTGCTAAAATTTTTTTTTTAATTTTTTTTTAATGTTTATTTATTTTTGAGACAGAGACACAGCATGAGCAGGGAAGGGGCAGAGAGAGAGGGAGACACAGAATGCGAAGCAGGCTCCAGGCTCTGAGCTGTCAGCACAGAGCCCAACGCGGGGCTCAAACTCACGAACCATGAGATCATGACCTGAGCCGAAGTTGGACGCTTAACTGACTGAGCCACCCAGGCGCCCCAGGTTTGCTAAAATTTTGTTGAAGATTTTTGCATCTATGTTCATCAGAGATATTGGCCTGTAATTTTCTTTTTTGTGATATCCTTATCTGGTTTTGGTATCAGGGTAATGCTAGCTTTGTAAAATGTGCTTGAAATCTTTTCCTCCTCTTCAGTTTTTTGGAAGAGGTTAAGAAAGATGTATTAAATACTTGAATGTTTGGTGGAATTCACCAGTGAAGCTATCTAATCCCAAACTTTTGTTTGTTGGGAGGTTTTTTATTACTATTTCATTCTTCTTACTAGATATTGGCCTATTTAGATTTTCTATTTCTTCATTATTCAGTCTTGGAAGGTTCTTATTTCTAGAAATTTACTCATTTCTTCTGGGTTGTCCAGTGTGTTGGTGTTTAATTGTTGATAGTAGTTTCTTGTGATCCTTTGCATTTCTGCAGTTGTAACAGTTGTAACTTCTCTTTTGTTTCTAATTTTATTTATTTGAGGACTCTTTCTTGCTTAGTCTAGCTTGGGGTTTGTTGATTTTGTCTATCTTTTCAAAGAACCAGCTGTTAGTTTCAATGGTCTTTTCTATTGTCTTTTTAGTTTCTATCTCATGAATTTCTGCTCTGATCTTTCTTATTTCCTTCCTTCTACTAATTTTGAGCTTTGTTTATTCTTCTTTTTCTATGTCCTTTAGGTGTAAAGTCAGATTGTTTATGTGAAATTATTCTTGTTTCTTTAGGTGGCCTATATTGCTATGAACTTTCCTCTTAGTGTTGCTTTTGTTGCACCCATAGATTTTGGTATGTTGTATCACTGTTTTTATTTGTCTCTAGGTTTTTTGTTTTTTTTAAAATTTCACCTTTGATTTATTTGATGACCCATTGGTTGTTCAGTCACATGTTTTTTCATATTCATTTTTTTTGTGTTTTTTCCTGTTTTCTTCTTTTTTTACATTTATTTATTTATTTATTTTGAGAGTGAGAGAGAGCATGAGCAAGGGAGAAGGAGAGAGAGAGGGAGAGAGAATCCCAAGTAGGCTCCACACCATCAGCATAGAGCCAGATGTGGGGCTTGAACCCATGAACCGTGAGATCATGACCTGAGCCAAAACCAAGAATCAAGAATTTAACTGACTGAGGCACACAGGTGCCCCTCCTGTTTTCTTCTTATAATTAATTTCTAATTTCATACCATTGTGGTCATAAAAGATGCTTGATATGATTTCAATTTTCTTGAATTTATTGAGACTAGTTCTGTGGCCCTTAAAAGTGTTATTGTCATCAATAACAACATTAATTTAGTACCTATGTTTGCCCATACTTGTTACTTTCTCAGTGTTTGGATACATTGCATATTATCTCATTATTATTAATTGTTTTGTAATAACTTTATAGACAGTTGATTTAATTTGGGCAAATTCCGTATACTATTAAAAAGTATCAGTATACTATTAAAAAGTATCAGTATACTTCTGAAGATTATAATTTACTCACTATCTTCATACAAAAGACATTAGATGCTGTCTTCATATAGTAGATCAAAGTTTGGCTAGTTTCTGATATAAGAAACTAGTTTTTCTTTTTCTTTTTTTTTTTTTAACGTTTATTTATTTTTGAGACAGAGAGAGACAGAGTATGAACGGGGGAGGGTCAGAGAGAGGGAGACACAGAATCCGAAACAGGCTCCAGGCTCTGAGCTGTCAGCACAGAGCCCGACGCGGGGCTCGAACTCACGGACCGCGAGATCATGACCTGAGCCGAAGTCGGCCGCTTAACCAACTGAGCCACCCAGGTGCCCCAAGAAACTAGTTTTTCTCAAACATAAACTCTTTGTTTAGTTAAAGGAGAAAAGAGGAAGAAAGTAACATTTATTAAAGCCTAATATATAGCAGGCTCCTTTTTATAGCTGTTCTCATTGAGTTTCCCATTCATCCTAAGAGATAGCTCTTATTACGTCCATATTATAGACAAGAACTTGGTAATGTTGCCCAAGATTACAGAGTTAATAAGTGGTAGATCCAGAATTTAAACTAGAATATAAAGTTCTGTCTGGCTCAAAATGTTCAAGTAATGAGCCTGAATATCTGATGTTAATGTAAGACTCTTAGAATCTCAAAAATATAAGTATTCATCATTTTAGCTTATTTGATAAAACCAAATAAGTCATATGAAACCCAGTCATTAAGACAGAGTCTATAAGTTAGAAATAATCTTGTAAAAAAAAAAAAAACAAAAACAAAAAAAAAACTTCGCAGAAAATACAACTTTTTATCTTACTTACTAGGGAAACTTAATTTTCAATTACTTTATAAAGGATAACTAAGAAACAAATCTAAATTACTGAAGTAATATCAGTGTTAATAAAGGGTTTTTATTATATAATTTAAATACTTCAGCTTACATTTCTAAATGATTCAGCTATATTTCTATTCTGTTTTTTAATTCAAGATTTTGACATTTTATTAGTTAAATAATTCCTGCTTCCAGATAACAGCCATCTCTCTACAGGTGAGATAATTATAGACAAATGTCCAGTAAATGCCACTTACCATGTTGTCTATTTTCCTCTTTTGTCACACTGGAAATTAGCAGAGCACAAACCTACTAAGTATGCATTTTAGATGAAAAATTCAGCTAGAAATTAAGCTCAAGCTGTAGAGAAATACTACAAATAGTCCTTGACCCTATATAATGGTACCTGTTGTTTGTGGCCTTAAGCCTTAAGACCTTTCTGCACTTTGGTTTTCATGCTTGGCGATGGAACCAGATAATTACTATGGACTCCTACATTTCAAACCTCTATGATTCTATGGTTCACAGCAAGGTCATATACTAAGTTCTACTCTTCCTTCTCTCTATAACTGTTGTTTGGAGCTTCCCGGAACACTTTCCTCCTTCTTTCAGTAATAGCACCTGCCCATACTCTTCCTTGGTGAACTGCTCTGCTCTCCGCTAACAACCACTTGTCTTACAATCTGGTGTGACAGATACTCAGAGTGCTCCACCCACTTGACCACAGGGATAAGCTAGTGATGAGAGCATGAACGAAGTCAGGCCAATACAAGCCTTTCCCCGAGATTTTCCATACAGCAGATGGCAGGGAAATTTATCTTTTCCTTTCGGAACTCTAGCTATAAGGTTGCGGCCCCAGAGCTGCCTGTCCTCATATCCCCTGACATGTGAAGAAGTTGGTGAGCAAGGGGCCAGCCTGAGGCAGAAGCCAAGGGAAGAGAAGGGAAGAAAAGACAGATTCCTGTGGTGTTCAGGTCCTTGGGTCTGGTTGACACTGAGGTCAGCTCCATGGTTACCTTCCTGTGATTTGGTTATGGGAGTCTATAATGACCACATCTTTGCTTAAGTTCTGTGACTATGGGGTCTCTGTCACTTACAACCAAAAAAATCTTAAGAAAAACAAGTGTCCACCTTCCTCCAATTGCCAATATTCTATATTCCAATTCACTTAAATTTAGTGAAAATATTTTTTATGATACTAACAATTTAACAGTTCACCATGTCCTTAGAGCTTTTACTTGTGAGGTGGTAAAATCAAATGACAGACTTACATCAATGCTGTAAAACACTGTGATTTCAACTTTGAGCACTGAGTTTAAAGCCATGGATACTTTTAATCAGGGACCAAAGAAATTTCTTCTTTCACAAGAACATCTGAGACCTTCTTCAGCATCCTGATTTTCCAAAAGAAAAAAGCAAGAGGAAAATATCAAACAAATTACTGAGTCACTGGATAGAAACTCTAGAATGAGATTCGGGGGTGTGGGGGGGTGTCCTTTGTCATGTAGAATTTGGCGCACGATTAAGAGGTAATAGGGTCTTTTCCTACCAGTAAAAGCAGGGGAGCAGAAAGAGAGAAGAGGGAGGGGGAACACCAGGAGACACCTCTGAAATTTCTGATTAGGCATCATGGAGATTTTATGATCAACCTGGAGAGATCACTGAGCAGCATATTCTGTGTGAAGGCCCAGAAAAGGCCCAGAGCAGCCTTGGCTGCCTGTTGCAGGGAAACTGGGGATGTATGTTTTGGGGAACTAGTTCAACATTTCCAGCAAAGACAGAGAAGATATAGGGACACCTCACGTAAGAGAAGAAAACCACACACAAGAACTCCAATCAATGGCTAAAAATGTAAACTGGGAAGAGAGGTCTTTCTGCCTCACTAGTAAGAACAACTCTAGAAAACCCAAAGGAAACACCCAAAGGTGTTTGGTGCATGGCAGAACTTGTGAAAGACGCACAGCCGGTGAGTGGCTGAGAGCACAGGCCAACCCTACAGATGGGGGAGATGGCTCCTGAGACAGAAAACCAATGAAAGCTACTCTCCACCACAGTCATTCAAAGATAAACAAGGTTGTTTTCCATTTTAAGTACAACTTATTTGCTTTAAATACAAGTAAGCCTGAATCCAAACTTCAAGATGACATGTATAAATCCCAAGACTTCCATTCCCTTTCTCCTTCTCGTACCATTTCCACAGTAAGAGCAGTGCGTAGTCTTGTAGTTGGGATTTGAATCGCACAAACATAATTATCACTGCAGTATATTAATAATATTTCGGGAATTAAAGCTTTAATACTGCCGCGAAGGATTGTGTAGTAAGTTACTCTAAGCACCATGATTTTCATTATGGTAGAAATTCAACTCCGAAGGGGTTAAAGAATTGAAGACTCCATATATATTCTTTGTGCCTCGTCTTTTTCTCCATTGCCTTAAGCATTTTCTAAAGTTATACCCTGGTGCTGGGAGCTACCATTGAAAAGATCAGGCCTAATGTCTTTGTCTTTTGAAGACCAGTGCACAACTCAAATCAATGACATGACTTGCTCAGGGTCACACAAGTTCATAATGGCAGAGCCAGATCTAGAAGCCAGATCTCTGCAAGATCAGATCCTGACTCAAACCATGGTTCTACAAAATCCTCTACAGAAGATAGACATCAGGACAGAAGAGTGTCTAAGAGGAAGTAAAGGGGACAAGCCAACCAACTCAAACTGACCAGAATGGATTAGAGTGAGCAGGTTAAAACTGTTAAGCAATTTTTAAGCAAGTTAAAAACAAATAACGTTTGGGGCGCCTGGGTGGCGCAGTCGGTTAAGCGTCCGACTTCAGCCAGGTCACGATCTCGCGGTCCGTGAGTTCGAGCCCCGCATCAGGCTCTGGGCCGATGGCTCGGAGCCTGGAGCCTGTTTCCGATTCTGTGTCTCCCTCTCTCTGCCCCTCCCCCGTTCATGCTCTGTCTCTCTCTGTCCCAAAAATAAATAAATAAAAAAAAAAAAAAAAAAAAAAAAAAAAAAACGTTGGAAAAAACAAATAACGTTTACTCAAGTGAAAATGCCCAGGGACTCATTTTCAATCTCAAACAAGGTGTTAAAAAGTTAAATAATCGTAATTGCCTTTAAGGCTTCGACGGCACCTAACATTTGCATAATACCCTTCATCTGTAAGTTTTCTAAATACTGTAAAACTAGTATAATCAACTCAGTTTTACAGATGGGGAAACTGAGGCTCTGGGTAGAATAAAAACTTGCCCAAAATTACACAGAGAAACAAAAGTGGCACTTAGCCTCTGACCCTGCTATCCACCACGGAATCATGGAGGTTTGGAACATAAGAGTCCATAGTAATTATCTAGTTCCATTTTCCATGTGGAAACTGAGGTACAGAAAGGTCTAATGATCTGCCTAAGGTTACAAAGCCAGTTAGTAAGTGAGTTGCAGTAAAATCCAGGCCCCCTCAACCATAGTGCAGGGTTCTTTTTCAATGTTCGCATAGCCTGAACATAGTCTTGCTCAGGCAATTGTGAAGTGAGCACCTGAAGGGACTTCCATACTTAAGTTTTCTAGCTTTCTAGCTGCAAGGTCGTGCTTCTTTCCTCATTCCCCCCCAGGGATGACAACCTGTCCTTCTTCTGGGGATGTGAAAACCCAATATGAGACCCAGAGTGAAAATAACCCACTGGTTGAGGAAGCCCACCCAGCAACCCAGTTTTAGCTGGTGAGGGACATCTTCCAGACTCCTCAGCTATCTTCACTACCACAGAGGTTGCCAGATATCAAACTAGAGGTCCGCTAGTTGCCAAACAGCCCGGTAGCATTTGGTGGTTACTGACCAGATGTGTTGTTTCCATTAGATTCTTAATGGCGTCTTCTCCTTCAACCTGAAAACACTTAGGATTCTTCCCCTTGCAAGCCGCCCCTAAGCAAAGGAAACCCTTTTAGTTTTCCTTTAAATATTCTCCGGCAACCACAAGAGATGGCAACTCTGCTACAGTTGAAAATCTGTTCCACATCAAAGCCACCCTTCCTTTTTCACTAGACTCCCAGAGTTTTTTATTCCCAGCCCTCCTGAATACTCCAAACGCCACCAGTGTTTACATTTTTGTCCAGCCTACACGTCTTTTCCTGCTTAAGAACATATGCCCTATCACTTTAGTCATGTGGCTAACACACCCTGCTTCCTTCCTTTTCCTCTGGCTCTTCTGGCCTCTGACTCAGTTACACCCATCCTGGCTAATGGTACAGTTAGGGAACGTTTTAAAAATATCAGTTCTTGCCAGTGCCCTCTGACACGCTTCTCTTGTTCAGGACTGAAAATACGCCAGCCACTTAGAAGCCCAAGAACCACTAGTGTTCCTCAGTACTGATCCCTTCATGCCAAAGATTTCAATAAATGTTCTCTGACGGTAGAACCATTGTAGAATTTGTTTCATCTGACATCTACTTCTACTGTTCTTGTCTCTAGTCAACAGGAATCAAGAAGTAAGGTAGTAACAGATTGGGTTTGGAAACAAGATCAAAACTGAAGAGGTTATAATCCATATCTTTCTCAAAGTGAAGTTTGAAACCCTGGTCTACTCAATGACACTGGGTAGAAGAAGAGAAAAAGCCGTATTCAGAGTAGCAAAGTGATTAACAATCTTTCTCTGATCCTACTAAAATATGGGGAAATGAATTTTCCAGATAATTTTTCATTTTTCCATAGGGAAAAACCTTTAAGAGATCAAGTCATGACATCTTCTTGGGTTATGGCTGGACTCATTAACTCAGTCATTCAACAAAATGTTTACTATCTACCATGGCTGGGGAATTATGCTAAGTTCTGGAGATAGAGTAGTTGAGTAGAATACATATGGTGCCTGCCCCATGGGTTTTACAGCCCAGTAGGAGACTATGCATTGGTTGTCCACCTCACCCAACTAGATCTAGTCATCCAGTTGATGCTTTTGTACATTAAATATCCATGGAGCACAGAGTATTATGTAGCGATATAGGCTGTTTTATTGTTGAGACGTTTACTAATCCCTGCTAAATTTGATAGTTGCAAAACTTCCTGCCTTTGGGTCAGCTGCCTTAGCAGCAGGGGGCACCATTGTGCGCTTGACCAGAGAGAGTAGCCACAATCTTGTGAGTGCTCTCTAGGAATGTGGTGGGCTGGAGGATACTTCTTTCTCATTTGCCTTTGAGCTCTGGACCCAGGTGTGCCCAGCACTCTGTGCTATGTACATAATCTCACTTTAATACTCAGTCACCCTGTCAAGTAGGGTTTTTTTTTGTTTCTGCTTTAGGGAGAAACTTAAATTCAGCAAGGAAAAATTCCTTGTTGAAGGTCAACAGCTTAGTGTCAGGTCTTAGCTCAGATCTGTTGACCCTGAAGTTGTTGTTTCTCTACCCATGACACACTCTCTTCCAGACCATAGAAATTAAGATCTACAAGGATGTAACTTAAACTAAAAACCTGCCAATGTCATCATTTATGTTATAAAGAAGATGCACTTTTTTTTAAAAAAGCTACTTGTGAGATCCATAAGGATGAGGTCCCTTCACTACTCCTTGTCTCCTTATCTGGGAGTCTTTACCTACAGAAATGTTGAGGCTCTATTGCCTTTTGACTATATATGTATATGCCTACATCAGTTTCAAAAGATATATTTCACATCTGGATCTACTATTTCATTTTTTGCCCTAGTCTAGACCACAACAAAAACACCAATACAAAAACATGAGTAAAAGGGAAATGCTGTAGGAGCATTCACATGGGAATTGTTATTTAGAAATCATGTTTCTGAGCTCCACTTGTTCTCCCTCTCTGATCCAGTTTATTCTCAAGACAATGTAATAGTTTGTCATACCCTGAAGGGGAATAAAAAACCAAAAACTGTACTTCAAAGCACAGAAACTCCTTACTAACTTAAAAGAAACGATCAAGCAATTTAATATGAAAATGAGTCAAACTTATTAAAAAAATAAACATAATTTGAGGCCTATTGAATGAAGCAAAAGAAATAATTAAGTTGTTTTGGGGGATTTTTTTTAAAGCAGATTGTTTTGGAAGGAAATCAGGCTTTTCTAAGAAACCCTATGGTTGTTGAGTGTGGTCAGGTGGTTGCAACACAGCCTTGGAAATGTAGGACTCATGGCCCCCCGTCCCCAAATTGTGAATGTCTCCAGAAAAGTTGTTTATTTACTGTGTGCTGTTGTTTGGCCGTCTATAACATCAGTGTGACTGTTACAATATAATTTTAAGACTATTGATCCTCCTAAGATTGTAGGAATTTATAGCACAAATGGAATCATTTCACCATGGTATGGTCTGGCTGATGGAGGGGCTCTGTGTGATAAAAATAATGATCAGGAGACAGCAGTGAAAAGGAAGTGTGTATTTACTTCAATGTCTGTGGGTGCTCATATAAAATGGGCCACTAATGGGAGCATAACTCAGATAACCATGATGGTACAAGGTCAGTTTTTGAAAAGAGCTACAGAGAGAGTTGTGGGGAAGAGCTATGTGTTATATAGAGTCTAAGCTGTGAGCTGAGCTGCAGGAGAAATGCAAAGCCTGTGTTGGAAAGATTATGTCTAAAAAGGGAGCAATGAAGAGGGGATAGAAACCAAGATTAAGAGTAGGAGTGATGGATGAGAAGGCTTGAGTAAAGATTCTTTTCTCCATACTAATGAGGATAACTTTGTTTTATTATTGATTTATAACTGCCTATTGTATACTAGAGTCAGTACTGAGCATGGATATGACATACGCATTTTTAAACCTAAAGGCCTCCAACTCATGGCTTGTTAATCTAGTAACAGTGATGGAGTCTCAGGCAGGAGCCACAACTCGGGACACTTTCCCACATGGGAAGGAGTAAGAGAAACTTATAAAGTGCAGACAGACTCACCAGAAGCTGGGGAAGGACACCTTAGCCAGAGCAGTAGTAAATATATCCCAATTAAGCAGACTTACTATCCCAAGTAAGCAATTGTCATGGCATTAAGAAACTCACATGAGTTTGCTTGGCAATGGACTGATTGATACACAGAGTTTGTGCACTGTCGTCATTATAAATAATCCTCAGCTACTATATACTTCTCTGGGTGCTCTGGGAATTACCATTTGCATGGATCCTTGAATGAATGCATATGATACTAGAAGTGAAAAGGGATACATTTGGATGGCCAGAATAGGTCTTGTTGAAACTGCTAATACAGATGCCTCAGCTTTTCTTGGAATTCTGGGTTATTCCCTCTCTCTGGTTGTCTCACATCTTGTGATCTAACCAACTCTCAGGGGTTCTTTGGTCAAGCACTCTGGCCCTGCTTCCTCCTTTTGCTTGGCTGGCAACTCTCACATAGACTTCAATGGCAAAAAAGCTGTCAACAGTTCATAAAAGGATCAAACACCTTAAGATGTTGTATACAAGTCCCAGTGATGTTTTCAAATACACTTCCTTTCCTAGTTCCTCACAGATAACCTTTTGGCATGCAGTGAAGTAACTTGGAGGGTGGATAGCCAGTCCAGATTTGGGGGAAATTTTTCCACCCACTAGTTGTCATCATACATGGTTTGGTTGGAGCGACATTTCATCAATGGAACCTTGTGATATTCATGTTAGCAACCCTCCTCTTCCTAGGGAACTGAGGTCAAGGAAAGGCCTTTCAAAGGAGGCCAGTTGTAAAGGGTGGACTTTCATGTCCACCATCACAGCTCCTACACATTCTTATCCAAAGAGAAGCAAAAGAAAACACAGCTTTCCCTGATGCCTATTCCTTTCATGCCAGCCTTGTTCCTGGCAAAAAGAGTTTCAAAATGAAGCAAAGGTTGCATTTTTTAAAAATAAATTTCCAACTCTAAGGCTAAAAATGTTGGCAGAATATTTAAAAAAGACTTGGAAGATAAAGAGCAAGGGTATTTTTCTGGCATCATATCCATGGCTAGTGGGGTTTTCTGGCTTTCAAGGAGCAAGAGGCAGTGAATGAACCAGCTGGCGAAGGAAATGTAAGACTGGCCTATTATTTAGAGACTCTCAATCTCTGGTCAGCCTATGAGAAATTTTCCCTCAGGCCTCTTTTGAAACACTAATGCTTTTCTCCACCGGAGTTCTTCTTGTGAACCACAAAACAGAGAATGATTTGAGTGGCTATTTTCTCAGTCCTCCCCAAGATGGCAGAGAGCTGGTGCCATTCTCAAAGATGCACAGAAGAGAAGTTAATTCAATTTAAACAATGGATACCTTACAGCAATTAGGGTTTAATTCTATCTCTGAATTGGTTAAGGAAGGCTATTAGAGACCATACCTAAAGGCCCAAGCCTGGAGTCAGGAGAGATAGATACAAATTGCCTTTCCCAGAAGCACAGATGATTAAGTGGCTTAGAAATAAATGCACATACTCGAAATTTAATGTTCACATAGTCACAAAGTTTAGGGAAAATTCTTTCAGATAAATCCAAGAAATATTCCAAAATTCTTTTAAAGCTTTAGATGGGAGGGTCATAACAAAAGAAAACAAAATCTCTCCACTTTGGATTCTAATGGCCAAAACCAAGCACATTTTCCATAATATTGTCTCTGACAGTTCATTAATTTCTCCTTCTTTTCAACAACAAACAGACATTTTGTTGGGTGCTATCTGGGTAATAGGCATAGGGGCCCATTAACTGTTTCAGCTCTAGATTAGACACTGTCTGTGGTCAAGGTGCCCGTAGTGCAGGCACAAGGACAGGCGCACAAGATGGCCCTGGGGGTAAGAGACAGAGACAGATGTGAGAGGTATGGAGGAGGTAGAATCGTCATGAATTGGTAATTAGGTGTGTTTGTAGATTGAAGTAGAGGGCCAATTTGTTGGCTGGTTGGCCTTTCCAGGCTGTAAATGGGAAATATATGAGGTAGAATTGAGTTGTGGTTGTTGTTCTGGTTGTTATCATCATATGGGTGTGGGGGGGGAGGGGGAGATGGAGACGACAAGCTCGGTGTTGGAAGAATTCGAGGTCCCGGTAAGGCATCCAAGTGAGGGAGATAGTAAACAGCTGGACACAAGAAAGAGCACTTACCTGGAGATACAGATCTGAGAGTTAATCAAAGTAGTAGAATATGTTCAGCTCATTGATGGAGGAACTCATTACTGAGGAGAGGAAAGGTCCTCACTTTTGAGAACCTGAGAAGCAGAGGTGTATTCTTGGTAGCAGTTTCTGTCCTGCACATTCAAAAGGTGATATAAATGCAGCCATCGGTGAAATTCTTGGCCTTGATTTTGACCACAGGAAACCTTTGCAGACTTGCTGCTTTAGGCACTAAATTCGACAGCTTTGACACTGTTTTCTTGGACACACTCCTTCTTCCCTTTTCACATACTATAATTCTCTAGTTTTCCCTAAGCACTTGACTTCCCTGAGAGAGACCAAAAAACCATCTGTGTTTCAATATGCCCTCTTTGGAAATCCATTTGGTTATGTTGCCCATTGCAGAAGAAGGTTAAGTAGGAAGATTAGCTGATAGATTTTAATATAATTAGTATCTAAATAACCAAAGTTTGGCCAGATACCTAACAGTTTAGAAAGAGCTACATCAATTCTTAAGACAAAAGAGATAGCTATGATGATAGGAAATTCTAAACACCGACCTCTATCATAAGCCATTATATAAAAAAGCATGCATGACAAATATTAAAATATTGCATTATGGAAAACAATCAAGAAAATAATGTAATTTGAAAAGCAAAATTTAACACGGGAGTAAAAATGAGAGGTCAAATTATAGTTACTTTCACCTAAGTAAATGAATGACAAAATTATTAGTGGCAATATATGTTATTATAATTTACTGATACAGAAAAATCAATCAGTCACATAGATTAAAGTAGCAATTATTTCTGGGGTGCCTGGGGGGCTCAGTCAGTTAAACGCCCGACTTCGGCTCAGGTCATGACCTCATGGTTCATGAATCTGAGCCGTGTGTGGGGCTCCATGCTGATAGCACAGAGCCCACTTGGGATCTTGTCTCCTTCTCTCTCAGCCCATGCGCTGCTCATGCTCTCTCTCAAAATGAATGAATGAATGAATGAAGTGTTAAAATAGCAATTATTTCTAAATGAAACAAAATAATTATCTCCAATATCTTCATAAATGTATTGCACCTCAGACAGAGTTCCCTACTACTAAACTGGAACCCAATATTGTGCTGTTCATGGAAGAAGAGAGGAAAGATTTTTGTGAGAAGTCATAGGGTGGGCTGGTTAAGAAGGTGAGCCAGAGTCAGACTGGCTGGATTCAGATCCCTGCTTTATAACATAATCTTGGGAAAATTACTTACTTTCTCTAAGTCTCAATTTTTTCATCTGCAAAATGGGGATAACATTAGAACTTTTGGTTAGGGCCAGTCTAAGGAACAAATGAGTCAACATAGAGTCTGGTATGTAGTAAATGTTCAATAAGTATTATGAGATCATGATGAGGATAATGACTGAAAGGAGTTGTGACTTGAGATGTTCCTCAAAGCCACACTTTATTTAAATAGGATGTTAAACCACATTATAAAATACACTATTTTTACAGTTTGTTAAAGAGGGAAAGTCAGAGCTGCTGCATACAGCTACACAGTCTGCACACTGCACAATTCCAAGGGCTTGGTTCACAGACATGGTGACACACTCACAGCCTGCTGGATCTTCATCCTCCCCACCTCCCACCCCCGAGGATAAGAATTTCCGTTTTATTCCCTTCTTGAAATTAAAAAGAAGTGGCTTTTTCTTCATTTAATCTCAGAACTCCTAACCCTATACACAGTTCTTCATTTCTGCTGCTTTACCTCCATCAACTGTTGCAAAGTAACTCCTCCAGGGGCCAGGCAGTTAAAGAAGCATCATGTGAACTGAGCTTCTTATCGTCAAAACAGAGAGAAGAGGCCTCACCTAAATGCATTCAAATTCAAATGGTTTTGGAACAAGGTGTAGTGCAAACAAAACACATTTGGAGTGCTTAGCACACTAACCAACCATGTGGCCTTGCTTGAGTTAGTCTCTGTTCTCCTAATGTAGGAAAACGAAAGATGGAACCAATCTTCACTGTCGCTCAGAAATGATGATCATGGAGACTCAGGGATCCTTGGTTAAAAATTATCGTCTCCTGAGTCGGACCAAAGATGCTTGTCTAAAAACATAGCCTCTGTTCTCTCAGGAGGAGACCATCTCCCCTCTTTGCACTGCTCGGTCTCATGGTCTCCCATTGACTTATTTGAATATAGCTTCTTAAATTATTTAAGTAATACCTGTTTGTTGTAAGTTACAGCATTTGAAAAACACAGGCAAGCAGAAAGGAGAAATAAGTCATGTCCCTGAACATGCACACACATCTGGTTTTGCTCTGGCACACATTCACATATTAGTTATATGAAATTGAGATCATTCTATACATCCTTTTTAATAATGTATCCTATGCAATTAATATTTTTCTTCAATGTGTTTTTTTTAATTTTTTTAATGTTTTTATTTATTTTTGAGACAGAGAGAGACAGCGCATGAACAGGAGAGGGGCAGAGACAGAGGGAGACACAGAATCCGAAGCAGGCTCCAGGCTCTGAGCTGTCAGCACAGAGCCCGATACGGGGCTTGAACTCACGAACTGTGAGATCATGACCTGAGCCGAAGTCGGACGCTTAACCGACTGAGCCACCCAGGTGCCCCTATGTGTTTTTAAATTTAACAAATGCTTTATTTTAGAATAGTTCACAGAAAAGTTACAAAACTAGTACAGAGAGTGTCCATATACTCTGGACCTATTTCCTCTATTGCTAACACTGACATTGCTATGGTACCTTTGTTACAACTACTGAAACAACACCACCACATCACTGTTAACTAAACTCCACACTTTATTCAGATTTCACTAATTTTTCCCTGATGTCCTTTTTCTGTACCAGGATTCCATCCGAGATACCACTTTACATTTAGTCATCGTATCTCCTCGTTCTCCTCTTGACCATGACAGGTTCTCAGACCTTTTTTGTTTTTCATGGTGTTGGCATCAAAAGAGTACTGGTCACATATTTTGTAGAATGCCCCCAAACTTGGATTTGTGTGATTTTATTTTTCATGGTTGAGCTAGGACTGTGGGTTTGGGGAGTGAGACTGTGGAGGTGAAGTCCCATTTTCATCACACCCGCTCATATCAGGAGTGCATGCTATCAACATGACCGATCACTGATCACGGTACCTTTGATCACCTGGTTGAAGTAGTAATTGCCAGGTTTCTTCACTGTAAAGTTACTTTTTCCTTCTTTTCATTTCTTTCTCTTTGGAAGCACTTCGCTAAGCACAGCTCACTCAAGGGGATGGAGTTGAGTTTCACCGCCTGGATGGAGAAGAAGCTATGTAAATGATTGGGAATTTTTCTGTATAAGAGATTTCTCTCTTCTTCATGTATTTACTTGTTCTGTTGTTTACTTATTTTTTTAACTTTATTTATTTATTTTGAGAGAGAGAGAGAGCGTGCATGTGCGGGGGAGGGACAGAGAACAAGGGAGACAGAATCCCAAGCAGGCTCTGCACTGTCAGTGCAGAGCCCAATGCGGGGTTCGAATCCACGAACTGTGAGATCATGACCTGAGCCAAAGTCAAGAGTTGGCCGCACAGTGGACTGAGCCACCCAGGAGCCCCTTTCAGTCATTTATTTGTATCAGTATGGCTTCAAGGCTATTTGTTTTCAACTTGGAGCTATAATCCAACACCACTTTATTTTATTGTTGACATTGTCACAGTTTTGGCTATCGTGTGCTCTTTCAGGTTGGCTCCTGTGTCACTTTGACATGCCTCCATCCTTTGGTTTTTGAGCACTTCTTCCTTCTTGGCACTAAAAGTTGTCCCAGGTTCATCTTGTGTATTTCCTGTCTCAGCCCTACAGTTAGCCATTTTTCCTGGGATCCCTAGTTCCTTTTATTGGAGAACAGTATCAGAAACCAAGGTCTGGGCAACAGGTGTGCTCATTGCTACTGCAGTGCTATTACTTCTAGTCCCTTCCAGCAGATAGACTTAGGAAGTGCACATGTGTATATTAATCCATGTATGTATACATATCTATAATCATTCCTATACTTATTCATCCATATCTATATTGAACTAACCATATGAGTTCATATTTACGTTTCCAACTCTCATCCATTACCACATAGTTCATTCCAGCTTTCGTTTCTTGGTTATCTGTTACCTCCCTCTCCAACTGTAAGAAACTGGCTTCCACTATCTGCTATCTGGTTATCTATTTATTCAGTTCCAGTAAACAGAGACAGCAGTTTCAGAATTGTTAACTCAAACCCCATGAGAAACAACCTTGCCACCTAGAATACAATGTTTATGTTCAGTTCCCTTTATTTTTTTGACTTACAGTTTTTTGTTAAAGCACATTTTTCCAAAGGTACTTAGGTCAAGACCTTTTTCTCTTCACCTTCTTCAGTGAGGTTATGCCATGTATTGGGAGTATATTCTGTTGTCAGAATCTACATTCTATTCTTAGATCTCTTGACCCCTTAATTTTTAAAAATTTGCATATATTAAGGTTCACTATTATTGCAAAGTACTCTGGGTTTTGACAGATGTGTAGAATCATACATATACCACCACAGTACCACAGAGATTAGTTTAATCACCCTAAAAAATTCCCAGTGCTGAGGCACCTGGGTGTCTCAGTCAGTTGGGCATCCAACTTCGGCTAGGGTCACGATCTCACAGTTTGTGAGTTCGAGCCCCGCATCAGGCTCTCTGCTGTCAGCATGGAGCCCACTTTGGATCCTCTGTACCCCCCTCTCTCTGCCCCTCCCCCCTCATGCACGCAAACACTTGTTCTCTCAAAAATAAATAAACATTAAAGAAAATTCCCAGTGCTTCCCTTGATACCACACTTTTCTCCTCCCTCCCTTGGCAACCACTGATCTAAAGACATACCTATAATTCTGGCCTTTTCCAGAATATCATATAAATTGAATCACACAGTATGTAATCTTTATGGTCTGGTTTCTTTCACCTGTAAAATGCATTTATGATTCACTCATGTTGGTGTGTGGAATAATAACTTTATTCTTTTTTTATTGCTGGGTAGTATTCCATTGTATAGATATCCTACATTTGTTTCTCCACTCACCTATTGAAGGAACTTTGGTTTTTTGACAATTATGAATAAAGCTTCTATAAACATTTGCATGGAAGTTTTGTGTGGACATAAATTTTCAGATCATTTAGATAAATGCCGAGGAGAGTTACCATGGAGTCATATGGTAAGTCTATGTTTAACTTTATAAGAAACTGCAAACTCTCTTCCAAAGCGGCATACTATTTTGTATTCCCATCAGCAATAAATGAGAGAGTTCCTGTTGCTCTGAATTTGATAATTCCAGTTTTTTAGATTTTAGCCAGTTGTTGTTGTTGTTGAGAGAGAGAGAGAGAGAGAGAGAGAATCCTAAGCCGGCTACATGCTAGCATGGAGCCTAATGGCGGGCTTGATCTCAATACCCTGGGATCATAAAATCAAGAGTCAAATGCTCAACTGACTGAGCCATCCAGGCACCTGTAGACTTTAGCCATTCTAACAGATGTGTACTGGTATCTTATTGTTGTTTGAATTTGCATTTCCCAGTGATATTGAGTATCTTTTCATAAGCCATTTGTACAGCTTCAGCATTGTGTCTGTTTAGATCTTTGACCATTTTTCAATTGGATTGTTGTCCTACTGTTGAGTTTTAAGAGTTCCTTATAGATTGTGGCTGCAAATCCTTGCTAGAAATGTTATTTGCAAATATTTTTCCCCAATATATGGCTTGTCTTTTCATTCTCTTAACAGTGTCTTTCATAGAGCAAAAGTTTTAACTTTTGATTAAGTTCAGTTACCAACTTTTTCTTTGTGAATTGTGTTCTTGGTGTTATGGCTAAAAACTGCCTAGCCCAAGGCCACACAGATTTTCTTCTATTTTTTTCTAGAAGTTTTATAGTTTCACATTTAGATCTATGATGCATTTGAGTAATGTAGTTGAGTGTTCGTGTAGTATGTAAGTTATAGGTTGAGATTCTTTTTGTTGCACATGAATGCCTAATTGTTCTGGCACCATTTGTCGAAAGACTATCTTTTCTCCATTGAATTGTCTTTGCACCTTGGTGAAACACGTTGACTGTATTTATGTGGATCAGTTATTTCTCAACCCTCTATTCTGTTCTATTGGTCTATGTGTCTGTGCTCTTCCTAATTCCATATTGTCTTAATCGCTGGCATTAAAGTAAGTTTTAAAATTGGGTAATGGGAGTCCTCCAACTTTGTTTAACTTTTTCAAAGTTGTTTTAACTAATCTGAGTCCTTTGTCTTTCCACATGTGTATGTACCAGCTTTTCGATATCTATAAAAAAAACTTTCTTAGAATTTTGAATCTATAGATTAAGGAGAATTGACATCTTAACAATATGTCTTCCAACCCTTGAGATGAAATATCACTCCGTTTATGCAGATCTTCTTTGATTTATTTCATCATTGTTTTGAAGATTTTAACATACAGATCCTATACACATTTTGATATATTTATACCTCACTAGTTTTTTTATTGCTATCGTATATGCTATATATATTTTTTATTTTGAATTTCAATTCTTCCTTGATAGAAACAGATATACAATTAACTTTTTTATACTGACCTTTTATTCTGCAACCTTTGTTGAACTCACTAATTCTACAAGTTATTTTGTAGACTCTTTGGGATTTTCTATACAGACATCTGCAAATAGAGACAATGTTATTTTTTTCAGATTTACATCCTTCAACAGAAATGAAATAATTTTCAAAACAACAAGATTTTCTGTACTACTCATACAGGGGTTTATGTAGAGCTAGGATTCCAGTGGCCTTCCTCATCGTATTTTTTACAATCGTGGAAGCACAGATCATTTCCTAGCTTTAAGACTTTATTTTTTAGGGTATTTTTAGGGTATTGAGAGAAAGTTATAGAGCTATCCCATATGTCCCCTACCCCCATGTGTGCATAGCCTGCCCATTATCAATGTCCACTACCTGAGTGGTACATTCGTTACAAGTGATGAACCTACATTGACACATCCTGTAAGATGTAGATACTTTCCCCATTTTAAAGGTGAGGAAAGTGAGACTCAGACAGGTTAAACAACTTGCCCAAAGTTGCAAAGGTAGGAAATGGCCTGTACCTCCATACAACCATGATGAGGAAGGCTTCTGGAATCCTAATATTGTCAAGGTGAAAGGAACATTAAGGACCTTCAATGTTCTTATTTTGAGAGTGAAGAAACTGAAACCAAGTGTCCAATGTCACTCAGTCACTCAGTTATTAAAGAGCCAGAACCAGAACTCAGGTTTATTTACTTTTATTCCAGTGCAGTTCCCTACAATTCTACAGATGCTCTCTAATGAGACTGGACAGACTTCAGCAGAGAGTGAGACTCACTCTCTGAGGAGTCCTGCAGACCGTGAATTTGCCTGTATCCTAAAGGTAGAGCTGCAACAAACAGCACGTAAATGTGTCTAAGCCAGTCTTTTTCCTGAGATGAACCCCTAATGACTCTCCCTGGCAGCCACATTCGGTCTGGTCATGTAGACTAGTCCTACTCCCATACATCCCCATTCCCTAAGATCTCGCTCTCATCGCCTCTATCCCCCTTTAGGGCCTCTGAGCAGGAGGTTCGAAGAAAGGAGGCGGGAGAAGGGGAAGGGTGAAGTAGGTAAACGAGGCAGAAAATGTCATACCAAGGGAGAATGTCTATGACTCTCCCAAACACAAAAGCAGTGAAGAACACGTCCTGGGCATGGATAACAGCAGAGAAGCTAGGTCGAGGCGTCCTGAAAGGATTGCACTTCTCTGGGTGTTTATAGTCTGGCATATTAGTTTAAAAAGTGATTCTTATTACTTTATAGTCATACATCATATTTAATCCTTTATAATGTCAAATAAAAGGGAAATAATAACATCTTATGTTTGTATATTGCTTTACAGCTTACTAAGCACTTTTACAACCATGATCTCATCTGATCCTTACAGTAATATTGTGAACTGGCCAAGGAAGGTTATTATTAATTCCATTTTACAGATGAGGAGACTGGAGTTCAGAGAGATTAAATGAATGGTGCTCCAGATCTCATAGCTTGGCAGTAGAGGCCAAGACTGGAATCCAGAGTTGGAGACAGAGTGATGCTCTGTGAGGGGCTATTGAGCACTAGGTGTGGCCAGCCAAGGGTAGGAAATGCTTCTAGCCTATGGATTCAGGATTCAATTCAAGCCTTAAGCTTGGGTGTTAAAAGAGACTTTGAAGCCACATGGATGGGGCACACAACATACAGAAGGTTCAGGAGGTGAAAATTCTCCGTGTATGGGGAATGGGCTGTGCAGCCTCAAGACAGATGGAACTTTTACCCCATCATTGCTGTAAAAAGGAGGGAGCTAGTGCTAATAAAAAGGAAGTCCAAGAAAGCCCCAGAAAGGTCACAGATAATCAAGTTCTGCTTTTGCCTACTCTGAAGAAGAAAAAAAGAAAGAAAAATGGAAATGAGGGGGAAAAAATAACAAAACAGAAAGATATTCCTAGAACTATGTCCACCAAAAATAACCAAGTATTTCCAGTCTCCCTAACAGATATACACAAATAATTTGAGAAGGACTAAACACATACATACTTCTAGGCTAAGCTATTGGTGAATATTTACATAATTTTAGAGTGTAGGAAGTTTTGTAAGCATGACACCAAGGCAAAAATCATAAAGGAAAAGATTTATAGATGTGATTATACAAAATTTAAGCCTTTTGGGGCCCCTGGGTGGCTCAGTCGGTTGAGCATCCAACTTCGGCTCATGTCACGATTTCACAGTTCATGAGTTCGAGCCCCTCATCAGGCTCTGTGCTGACAGCTCAGAGCCTGGAGCCTGCCTGGAGTTCTGTGTCTCCCTCTCTCTCTGCTCCTCCCCCGCTCATCTCTGTCTCTCTCTCTCTCCTTCAAAAATAAATAAAAACATTAAAAAAAATTAAGCCTTTTTCTCTCTGAAGTCAAAATATAAGAAAATGCTATCAACAAAATTATAAGTAAAAATGACAAATTAGAAAAACATTTGGAAAATATGTTCACGTCTTTATTTTTTAAAAATACCTAACAAATTATTGATAATAATAACAATAACATGAACTTTCCATTTGAAAAAATATGGGCTTAGAACATGAATAGGAAACTCAAATCAGAAAAAAAACATATGTATAGCCAATAAGCATATGATGATATATTGCACCCTTACTTGTAATCCTACCAATCCACACTAAAATAAATTTATTTTGTTGGTGTAGGGCAATGTTATAGTAAGTGTATAAAAAAGGTTACTAAACCTGTGTTCAGTTTTGTTTTATATATCTCTAAGTTCTGGAAGAATATTGGTACTGAGACATGAACAGTGGTTACATCACAGCAGAAGAATTATGGATACTTTAAATGTAAAAGATCTTTTCTTTTTTCTTACTTAATTTTTAAAATAATGAGCATGAATTACTTTTATAATAAAAAAACCAAATTGGCCATTACACCTGTAAATAGGGACATAATTTCCTGTCATGCCATTGTTTCTTTTTAAAAATTACATTTGACTTATAGCTTTTGGATTTTCAATCCCCATTTCAAGAACACAATCTGCCATCAACTGGGAAGACTTTGTACACTCCATTTGAATAAATAATTTGTGTTGGCTGGCTCCCCACCTAGTGTTCCTGCCCTTTGGGGTAATTCACATAGTTACCTCCTGGCTTCCTACATATAATTACTCTACTAGGAGAAGAGGTACCTAGATGATTGTATAAACAAACAGCATAATCATAAATGGTATCTTCTGGAATTTGGGATGCTGCCTATTTTTCTTTAATAGTAAAATTAAATTTACATATATTTTGTATACGCTGCATTAGAAACCTAGAACTTTTAAAGAGATCATCCACAGGAGTCAGATATATACTCTAATGCAATATTTCCCCTCCCCCCCCCCACAGTTTAGACCCATTTTTCTTTAATAATCTCGCCCCCGGCATCCCCACGTAACTCAGCCCCATTAACAAGCACAACCTGCTACACAAACCATTGTTCAACCAGATACAAATAAAGAGAATGAGAAAAGATCCCCACAATCAGCCAAGGGACACTACCAGAACCTCCCAAAGAGGCAGTTTGACAAAACTTTATTTTCTGCCTCTAAACATCCCCAAAAGTCAGATTACACCCACTGGAGAAAAGGGACGACCTCATATATTTTAGGAGACTTTGAAATTCTGAGACTATTCTTTGTTTTCCGTGCCCCGCCCCCCCCGCCCCCCACGAAAGGCAATTTGGCACGGGCACTTCTTCTTCATGAAGGTCAAAGTAGCAGATAGATTGTGCACATCCAAAGTGTTATGTACCACAAGAATAAAGACAAAAATTCTCCATAAGAAGGTGTCATTAGCATCCATATTGTACATCACGAGCACAGGAGTGAAGTGGAAAAATGGCTGGCTCTGCTCTTGTTTAATCATAGACATAACAGATCACATTGTATATTTGGGCATCTGGTCACCGCCCCTTCTCACACCACATTCCCTAACTACCATCACTCCATAAATAGGAAGGGTCTTTTCTAGGTGAAAGTGATTTGTTCTCCATGTCCAGGTATTCCACTGAAGCCGCCCATGTGTGTGTGTGTGTGTGTGTGTGTGCGCGCACATGTGTGGGGGGCTGTGAGGGTCATACTTGGAATTCAGACTGAGATGCTCCCTTGAATCTGGCAGAACTTGGTCGGTAACAGTGGAAGATATTTCGTAATAATAATGATGATGCCACCTTACACTTTTCATCTTCAAAGCACTTTACAAACAGTAATTAATTCCCATAATACTCATGAGGTAAGAAAGTAAACACCATTATCCCCATTTTATAGATGGAGAAACTGAGGTGAAGTAGCCAAGCAAATGGCCCACGGCCAAAAGGAGCCAGTGTCGGAGCAGGGATCAGGGGGAAGAAGCTCCTGGTATCTGCTCATCCGCTCCAGCTCACACCACCCCAGGCCCCTGTCAGGGAAAAGCGGCGGTGGAGTTGAAGGTAGCCGGAGGCCGAAGGAAGGCAGGATCTCCCAGCAGGCACAGCTCTGGCCTCACTGCCCTGGGAAATGAATGCTGCTATTCATCGTGTGGGCAGTTTGTGGGCATTCACTTCAAGATCCTTGCAAAATAACAACAACAAAAACCCTATTGAGGCTCCTTTCTCCTCGGACCACATATTTCCTGAGTTTTTCCTTGAAATCAGGGGATGCATGGTACATACACGCCCTCAGGAAGCAGGATTATTCAGCCCACCCTACAATTCTTGGGAGGCTACATTCAGAAATGTGACCACAGGCCAGGCCGCACTGCAGGAACCTTCTCCTACGAGTTTCTGGCCGAGCTCCTTCACAAGACATTTAAGAGCCATCTGGCTGCCTCCTCACTGTGGGCCTGGGGGCCCTGAGTTCAAGACGGACGCACGTCAACTAGCTGGCAATTAGACTGAAACTTTATATGAACGCTGACAGAGGTGGGTCAGGAGAAAATGTGGAAGGTGTTGAAACGAAATGAAATTGGCTTATCAAGGAGGGACCTAGTCTCAAGGAAGTGAAGGTCACTACCAAAACTACCTCACCACTGCAGACCTGAATAATACCCAGGCCACCCTCCTGGATGGCGGTCATTTCCATCCCTCACCGGCCCCAACAACCTCTCAGATGCCGTTCTCCAATTTTTTTTTTCACCTGCTAAGAAGTGTTGCTACCTATTTCCTACCCTGCATTTCTCCTCCCACCACTTCAAATTTCCCTCAACAGCCTGAAGGTTGCCACGACCACCCACTTCACATTTATGGCAAATCTAGAAACTGCTGCTTTAAGCATTATCTAGAGCGTCTTGACTTGGCCCCTAATGAAAGCTAATAGCCTTTGAAGTGCTGAACCAAACATAACAAATAGTTATACCATTCAGCTCGGTTCTCCTACTTTGGCTCCACATTTTGCCTCCCATGTGACAGCACGCGCCCTACGGGGCTGTGGAGAAAGCAGAACTTTCTCGTACTGCCTTCCCTGAATCTGTGGGGAGGCACACCTAGGGAAATTTAGAAGGTCTCTTGGAGAAGTTTTGGCCCAGAGAACTTCGTTCCCACCCAGGAAAGCAGTGGGACGGCCTGCTGTCGGCAACAGGCACAGCCCAGCGGATTGCCTTGGTCCGGGAGCTC
This sequence comes from Neofelis nebulosa, assembly GCF_028018385.1. NCBI lineage: Eukaryota > Metazoa > Chordata > Mammalia > Carnivora > Felidae > Neofelis > Neofelis nebulosa. Next base: position 116,103,725 of record NC_080784.1, read on the forward strand.
CTGTGGCATCTCACTGGCTGACCACGGATGACAGCGTTTGTTCCGCCCACGTCATTCACTTCTAACCTGCTGTTGAAACAGGTAGGTTAATACGGTTTGTGCACGACCTTCCAAGGGGAGTGAAGTACCTCCAGGCAGCAGACCTGTGGGGGAAGAGCACCCGAAGTGGAATAAGGCCCGTTTCATGAATAGGTAGATGACACTAAGCAGACAAGACAGCACCAAGGTCAGGAGTGGCCTCCCCATGGCACATGACTGCAAAAATGGAACGATCCTAAAGATAACCAAAAAAGGCTCAACAACATGGTTACCATAATGCCTTGGCCCTTTGGTTCCCGGCAGGCAACATCCCCCCATCTGACCAAAGAGTAAACTAAACCCATGGGAAGAATTCTCTGCCCACCCTGAATGGACCCCACTTCCCCTTCCACACAGACGTCCCTACCAGGGACTCCAGATGCAGACACCACACACACATTGGTTCCCTCTGGAGTGACATGCTCCAGGTGGACGTTGGAGAGGAGGGCCGAGCCGGGAGGCGTAACTTCTCACCACATGAAAGAGACAGAATCCGGCTGGCCGCCAGAGTGCCTGCTGCACAGTGACAAAGTGGGTCACACCTTGGATTTGGAAGTTCATGAATAGGTCCATAATGTTGATACTTCGGGGAGATGGTGGGTGGGAGTTGAATTTCTGTTTCTTCAACTCTGTAATTAATTCATCCAGCAACAAGGCTATAATGATGGCGGGAAGAGAAAAAGAACTGGGGGTGGTCTGTCTGTGGCTTTTCCTCAGAATGATTGGGTATTGTTGGGTTGAGGCCGTAGCCTAGATGTGAATGAACTCAAAGGTCTGTGTGTGTGTGTGTGTGTGTGTGTGTGTGTGTATGGCTTGTATATAGTACACATGGTGTGTGTGAAGGGGGATGCGTGTGATATGATTACGGTGTTCTGTGTATGTGGTCTGGTGTGATGTGGATATCTATCTGTAGTGTGTGTGTGAATGTGGTATTACGTGTGGTGTGTGAGGTACGTACGTATGTGGTATGTGTAATGTGGGAGTGTGAAGCATGGCATGTGTGTGCTACGGGAAAGCGTGAGGTCGCGCGTGGTGTACGTATGCATCTCGTGTGTGCTAGGCATGTATATGCGAAGGATATATGTGTGGGGTGGGTGAGCATGTGTGTGTAAGGCTGTGAGGTACGACAATGCGCTGTAGTGTGTGTGTTGCACTTACGCGTGTCAGATGCGCGTGTAGAGCATTTATGCGTGTGAGGCACACGTACATGATTACGGGTGTGAGGTTTGGCGTGTGCGTTCTGTAGGGTATATAAGTTATGAGTATGTGTACAGAAGGCGTGCGTGGTGCATTATGTGCGTGGTTTGCATGTGTGATGCAAGGCTAGGAGATGCGGTGTGTGGGTGTGACACGTGGTAGGCATGAGTGCGTGTGGTGTGGGGTGTGTGAATGTGGGGGCTGTTACATGGGTACGTATGGATGCGTGTGTGTATGATGCGTGGGATAGAAGCGTGGGGGGGGAAGGGGCTGTAAGAGTACGCGTGTGACATGTGTGCAGGCTCTGCGGGCAAGCGCTTGTGCAGACAGGCCTGCCCTTCACTCTTTGATGTTAGCACGGAGGCCTCGTGGTGCAGCTGGCCCTGTGTCCCGACAATCCCGCTCTGAGCGCTAAATCCCAGGGCAGGAAAAAAGAAAGCGCTGCCAGAGCACCACACCCTGGGGCCCCTCGGGGAAGGGCTTGAAGTGAAGGATGTCTAACTGGGACACCACCGAGACTCTGCCGGCCCCTCGGGCTGTACTGTAGAACACGGGTCCTGTTTGTGGGAGTTCAGACAGCACAGGAGTAGGAGCTCATGATGCCGTCTGCAGAGGACTTCTGCCCGACCTGAGCTCTGGGTTCAGGCCTCACCCTTGACCCTCCCCGGTGATGTGGACCTATGAGTTAGGCCCCCAGTTTTGACATCTACGAAACATACGTGCAAGGTGTTCCTTCTGGTATGAGAGTTTCATAAAATAACACTGCACTGTGGGTTACTGCTTCCCACCCTCATCTTCAATGGGGATGTGAGTTTTCTCCAGAATTGAGATTCTTTGGTTTTCTTTTGGCTTTGGAAGTTTTTGGTATGCACCTCATACCTAAAAATACCCATCTCCAAAGGTCAGAACTGATTGCCAAGTAATATGGCCAATAACTCATTCTCTCTCTCTCTCTCTCTCTCTCTCTCTCTTTAAGTAGGTTTCACGGTCAGCACAGAGCCCAGCATGAGGCTTGAACTCACAACCCTGAGATCAAGACCTGTGGCTTGCTCTTATTTTTATTTTCTGTTTCTAGCACTTGTGTGTGGTGCTGTGAGGCCTAGGGGCAGTAACTCCACTTCCTGCTTTCTGGGAGTGGGAAGGGAGGGAACATAAATTCAGTAGGAAGGAGAAGAACCTAAGTTCTTCCCCTAAGACACCAGGCCGATGCTCTGCCATGGGACAGTATTCAAGCGATGGTTAATGGACTTTTAAGTTTCTGCCTATCAACTGCTGTGTGACCTTGGACAAATTCCTTAACTTCTCTGAGCCTCAGTGTTTTAAAGTCTCTAAACTAGAGCTAATAGTAGTACCCCTTTCATATGATTATCTGAGGATTAAATGAGCTAATGAATTGTAAACTCCAGCACAGTGCCTAGCACAGAGTAAGCAGCAAATGTGCTTTACAAGATAATTCCCCGATTCCCCTGGGTGGGTATTATACCCACATAGAAGTAGGCTTGGACAGGTAAAGCAATTTACCTGTCATCACACAGCTAACCAGTGGTGGGCCTGCCTGTCTACCCAAGTCTGTCCTGCTTACACACTGCTTGGCGACATTCTTTGACTTCCATTTCTACCACACCAAGCTGTCCGCCCTTACAGCCTTCAGAGAACGCTTCACGGGAAACCGCAGAGTTCCACAGACACTGTCATCCTGAAAATAGTTTAGGAAGGAGTCTTGGAAGAAAGAAGAAAGTGCCATGGACTGGGAAAATGAGATTATCTCCTTCAGTACAAGCTGGAAAATGCCCTGCCCTGTATTTATAGATTGGTAGAATTCTACATGGCATTTTTGGGGTGGAAAATTTATACTGAGTGAAAACAAACCTGTTAGCTAGGTACCACGACTACCCTCACTCGTATCAGAGCCCATTGTTTTTCAGGCCTCCATGGCTTTGCACAGGCTGTTACTTCTGAAAGGAATACCCTTCCATCTCCTTCCCAACCACCACCTGTACCACCCAATTCTCTTCTCCCATCCTATTTAAAAAAATTTGTTTTAATGTCTATTTATTTTTGAGACACAGAGAGAGAGAGAGAGAGAGAGAGAGAGGCAGACAGACAGACAGAGCATGAGTTGGGGAGGGGCAGAGAGAAGAGACACAGAATCCAAAGCAGGCTCCAGGCTCTGAGCTAGCAGCACAGAGCCCGAAGCGGGGCGCGAACTCATGAACCATGAGACCATGACCCGAGCTAAAGTTGGACGCTTTACCCACTGAGCCACCTAGGTGCCCCTCTCCCATTCCACTTTGAATATACTTCCCTTACAGTATTTAGCACGTTGATCTGTTTCTATTTCTGCGATTGTGCGTGCCCAAGGACAGGTGCCCTGCTCCATTCACTGTGGTTTCCCTGACACCTGGCAAGAGCACCTGGTGAGAAAGCATCACCAGAACATGGCACAGACCAATCATTTGTTGATGCAACACATGCAGTGTTGGTGGCACTGACAGGAGGTAATTTGCTCCTGGTACAGAGCAGAATGAGACATAGGGTTGGGGCATGTGTATATCACCAGGGTCTGCACAGAAAATAGAAACCACTTGAAGTGTTACAGCAAAGGGAATTCAATGCAGAGAATTAGTTTCACAGGTGTCAGAGGACTCTAGAAGCCAAAGAAGAAGAAAAGAAAAGCCAGAAATTAGCAGCAGATGGGAGCCACTACCATGCATGGGCTGGAGAGACAAAGACAGGGGGTGGGGGTTCCCAGAGCCTGAGAGCAGAGACAGCCCAATGGGGGGCAGAACCAGAGAGGGTCTATCCGAGGGGTGGGTACCACCAAGGAGACCCAGTCAGGGCTGGACACAGAGAGCATGGGGAAACAGAGGCTTCTTCTTACACCTTCTAGTCTCTGGCCAGTGCCCCATTAGCCTATCCCAGCTACAGGGCACCTGGGGCAGGAGCTAGAAAGTCCCTCCTGCAGGACCAGTCCCCTAATATGGAGCAGAGCCTGGGGAGGGTAGGAAATGGCTCAGAAGGGACGAATGCTACTTTGAAGGGGATTCAAGGCCAGGCTGAGAATGGGCCGAAGGGGTGAAAAGTCAAAGTCATATAAGCTCACTGGTTTCAGGGCAGGTCTGTGGGTTAGTTATCTATTGCTGTGTAACAGATTACCACAGGTTTAGTGACATAAAACAATACACATCTATTATCTCTAGTTTCTATGGGTCAGGAATCTGGGCATGACTTAACTGAGTTCTTGTGCAGGGTCTCAGGAGGCCGCAGTCAAGGTGTCGGCTGAGCTGCCTTTTCATGTGGAGGCTCGACCGGGGGAATGTTTGCCTCAAAGCTCACTCAAACTATTGGAAGAATCCCCTTCTTTGTGGCTGCACAACTGAGGGCCCAGTGTTTTGCTAGTCGTCAGCTGGAGGCCATCCTTAGATGCTAGAGCTGCCCACAGTTCATAGCTGAACTGATTTCTGCAACATATCCGCTTACTTCAGTAAGCCCCTGAGAAGGAGCCCTAGCTCCAGTCTGCTAAGAGAGAGTCGAGCTCACATAACTCAGTCACATGCATCACACCCCATCGTCTTTGCCACATTCTATTGGTTAGGAGCAAGTCCCAGGCCATGCCTGTACTCAAGGAAAGGGATTACCCAAAGGCATGAACACTAGAGGTGGGGACCACTGGGGGCACCTAGGGTCCGTGTGTGACAGCACATCCCACACTGTAGCTCTGTGTACCTTGGTTCTGATTTTTTCTGCAGATTTGGACTTTTTGGAGGACTCACTAAAGAATAAAATGAGGGGCGCCTGGGTGGCTCAGTCGGTTGAGTGTCCGACTTCGGCTCAGGTCACGATCTCACGGTCCGTGAGTTCGAGCCCCACGTCGGGCTCTGGGCTGACGGCCCAGAGCCTGGAGCCTGCTTCCGATTCTGTGTCTCCCTCTCTCTCTGCTCCTCCCCCGTTCATGCTCTGTCTCTCTCTGTCTCAAAAATAAATAAACGTTAAAAAAAAAATTAAAAAAAAAAAAAAGAAGAAAATGATAGGAAGAGTCTTGTGAATCTTTTACCGTCTGGCTCAGAAAATTAGCATTAACATCCACAGACACTGCAATTAGCAAAAGCTTGGAGGTACTATAAAAATTTGCTAACACAAGTCCATGCCTAGTTAACCGCAACTTTGAATTCGGACTGTCCAAATACATCTGAAAAGTTTTAATATTTTGCACACCCTTTGACCAAGAAATTCCAATTCTAGGAAATTATTCAAAGAAAATTTTCATGGATGTGTGCAAAGATTCAGTTACAAGAATTGTTAACCACAGCATTGCTTGCAATTGCAACACAAAAAACCCTAAGCTGCAAATAGCCTATTGTTTTACAATAAGGTCTTATTTTGATAAGGCTGCAATGCATTCATGCACGAGAGTATGATGACATTTTTGAATATCATGTAGGAAAATATTGAAATACATGGAGAGATGTTTACTATATAATGCTAAAAAAGAGGGAAACAGGGCATACAACAGTACCTATTATGTGATTCCATTTCGCCTTTGCTTTGTTCTGTTGTAGCAGATATAGATAGACATGGATAAATGACCGGAAAAATTTACACCAAATTGTAACAATGAAATCTTCAGAGAATGAGATTAGATGTGATTTTTATTTTGCCTTATTATATTTTCTAAATGGTCTGCCATATACGTCTACCACTTTTACAATAAGAAAAATGTTAATTTTAAATACTTAAGTTTTCATAATCAAATATTAGAAACAAAGGGTATATTGAAAGCCATCTCAAAAATTTCTACTTTGCAACTCAGTATTAGAGACAACTTTGGGTCATGGCCCTCCTAGTTGGTAGCTCTGTTACCTCAAGCAAATCACTTAATCTCACTAACCTTGAAAGGAAAGTGCTTGCCAAATCGTAAAGCGTAAGGAAGTATTTTTCCCTTTGACAAACTAAGATACATCATACACAGAGAGATAGGAGGAAAGATCTTTGTGGTTAAAGATGTCATTGAATGTTATTCTGCGGAGGGATTTTCTTCACAACACCACACTCAATTATAATCTCACTTGATTGTTTGGGTTCATTTTGAGCATATGTGTCTCTTAACATTAACGGTAGTTAATGCATGGTCTTGAGGACATCGGTTACCTCTCTGACTTCAGTTTCCTAACAAAAGGTAAGCGTTATTATTAGGTGTCCACGTTTTCTCCCAGGACTGTTCCTACCAAGAAACTGAGGATCTCTAAGGCTTTTGCCAGTCGAATATTCTATGACTTGGGGAGAGTGCTTTCAAGGGTAGAGTATAAGCAAAGAAGGACAATCGAAATGGAGGAAATAGGAGTTAGGGCTTTCCGCTTTCAGGACATTGTTATCCCAGCTGGTTACCTTCCTGAGAGAGGAAAGACTGAAGGCGATGTCATAGCAAAACTTCCAAAGCCCTGCCACATTGGTGTGAATGGTGGCATTTGAGAATAAAAAGGATGTGGGCTCTGGCATCAGACTGGCCTGGGTCTGATCCACATCCTGACTTGGACTTAACACCTGCATGATGTTGGCAAGTTATTTCATCTTTCCGAGCCTTGTCTCTTTACCTGTAAATCTCATGACCCTTACCTTACGTGATTTGGGGAGAATCAGGAACTAGTAAAACGACTGATACATAGACGTTCATAACGGGTAACCTTCATTATTATTTGGAGTTCGTTGGAATAAAGCAATCTGAGAATATTCTTCATTTGACCTGGTTCTTCATTTCTCCTGGGTCAACAGGGTGATATCACCATCCAGGATGTAAGCTTGTCATGGTCCAACTATCTTTTGGTGATATCCACGATTTCCAGGTCAGCTTTTTAGTCACTGACCGCACTCAAGTATTCAACCATCAAATTCCAAATCTGGGAGGAAAGAGCATGTTAAAATACCATGTGGCTTTAAAGCAATTCCAATAAGCATAAGTCGATTTCTGTCCACTTGAAGATGTTTTCTGGAGCTCCCAACGATCTTCCCATTTGAGCTTTCTCACTAATATGCAGATGTGGAAATTCTAAACCTGTGGCCACGAACATTAAACAGTGAATCAAATTCTGCCCTCATTCCTTTTCCCAAAGCTGTGAATCGAGTGGAGAACCATGACAGAAAGTTGTAGTCAGTGGCCTAAAGTATAAAGACAGAATATGATGTCACTGGTATTGGTAAGTGAAGTTGTTATGTGTTTTACCATGTTACCTACTCCCAAAAGTGGTTGGCCTACCATGGGATAAGAACAGTTTTCTTCAGAGGAGAACAGTCAGGGTCTCCTGATTGCTTGGGACCAGGATGACAATATCAGCTTCCTTTCCTGTCCCTTAGCAGGCTGTTCCCAATGGTTAGGTTTTCTCAGGCACAGCTGGGCACCCAGCCCCTTGGCACCACAATATGTGGGAATCTTGGTATGCCACTGCCATGAGTGAACAAGAGAAAGGCCCCTGGCATATATTAAATCACCTTTGGCACTTTGTGTTGGAGATTGCATTGAAATATTTGAGAAGCACTTCATAATGGGTGGATCTTGCAAGCTAACGGTTTTGGCGTGGGTTTCTCTTAAGAAAAAACTAAGTTAAAGATTTTTCCTTCTGTAAAAGATTGAACTTAATACATTTCCTAAATACCAGGGCTATTTCTGCCAAGAAACTTTTTTTTTAATATGGAGAAATGTGAAAAAGATCCTCTTTAATAATAAGTGAATGTGATTTACTTTTTGTTTTAATTTTTCTTAAATTTATTTATTTTTGAGAGAGAGAGAGAGAGACAGAGTGTGAGTGGAGGAGGGGCAGAGAGAGAGGGAGACACAGAATCTGAAGCAGGCTCCAGGCTCTGAGCTGTCAGCACAGAGTCTGGCGTGGGGCTTGAACTTACAAACCGTGAGATCATGACCTGAGCCAAAGTCGGACGCTTAACTGACTGAGCCACCCAGGCGCCCCAATGTGATTTACTTTTTAGAAAAATTATTAACTTGGTTCCTTTTATTATAAAAGTAATACATGCTTTTGTTAAGAATTTATTTTCACACAATTCCTAAGGAAATAAAATGGAAAAAGTCCTCTCTTCATCCCCACCTGACCTCGGATCCACTCATCTACCTCCCCAGAGGTTATCTCTGTTAAAGCTGGATATATACCCACCAGCAGTTTGGGGGCTTATATACCATGCAAGCGAATAATACCATTGTATTAAATATGATATATTAAATATGAAATAATACTGGAAGATCCTACATACCCTTTACCTAGTTTCCTCCAAAGGTAACATCTTACAAAACTATAGTACAATACCATGGCCAGGATATTGACATTAATACAGTTCTGTGAAGAGACAGGACATTTCCATATCTGCAAGAATCCCTCACATACCCCTCCCCTTTTATTTTATTTTTTTTATGTTTATTTTTATCTTTGAGAAAGAGAGAGAGAGAGAGAGACAGAGCTCGAGCAGGGGAGTGGCAGAGAGGGAGAGAGAATCGGAAGCATGCTCCAGGCTCTGAGATGTCAGCACAGAGCCCTACGCAGGGCTCGAACTCAGGAACTGTGAGGTCATGACCTGAGCCGAAGTCGGACACTCAATCGACTGAGCCACCCAGGCGCCCCTGTCACATGCCCCTTTTATAGCTACATTCACTTCCCTTTCACATTAACCCCAGCAACCAGTGCATTTTCCATCTATACAATTTTGTCATTACAAAAGTGTCATATAAATGGAATCATATAGTATGTAACATTTGGGGATTGGCTTTTTTTTTTTTTCACTCAGTATAATTCCCTAGCGATTCATCCAGGTTGTTCCATGTATCAATAGATTGTTCCTTTTTTATTGTTGAATGGTGTTCCATGGTATGGTTGTACCACAGTTGGCTAAATTATCTGTTGGAGGACATCTGAGTTCGGGGCCTTTACAAATGAAGTTCCTATAAACATTCTTGTACGGGGTTTTGTGTGAACACAAGTTTTCACTTCTCTGGGATAAATGCCCAGAAGTGCACACGATTGCTAGATCATATGGTAGTTTCATGTTTATTTTTTTAAGAAACTGCCAAACTGTTTTCCCGAGTGGCTATACCATTTTACGTTTCCGCCAGCAGTGTATGAGAGATGCAGTTTCTCCACATCCTCACTAGCATTTGGTGTTTCGCTATTTTTTATTTTCTTCATTCTGATAGGTGTGTAGTAATATCTCATTGTAGTCAAAATTTGCATCCCCCTAATGGCGAGTGATGTTGAACATCCTTTTATGTGCTTGTTTACCATCTGTATATCCTCTTCAGTAAAATGTCTCTTCACATCTTTTGGCCATTTTCTAAGTAGATTATTGTTTCATTGTTGAGTTTTGAGATTTCATGATATATTCTAGATGCGAGATGTTGGGTGTGTAGTTGACAAATATTTTTCTCCCAATCTTTATTTTATTTTATTTTCTTCTCTTAATGGGTTTTTCATAGAGTGAAGTTTTTAATTTTAGTGAAATCCAGGTTATCAATTTTTTTCTTTTTTGGTGTTAAATCTAAGAGTTCTGCCTAACCCTAGATCCCAATGATTTTCTCTTACTATATTCTAGAAGCTTTATAATGTTTTGTTTTGGATTTATCTGTGGTCCACTTTAAAGTATTACTTTCCGTAAGAGGCAGGCAACTTAGGTTGAGAGTACCCCCCACCCCCCGCCATGATATCCAATTTCTGGGCTCCACATCTCCTTTTGTTGGAAAGGCTCTTCTGCCTCCATTGAATCGCTTGTGCACTTTTGTCAAAAATCAGTTGGAGATCTATTTCTGGGTTCTCTGTTCTGTCCATTTATTTATGTGGCTAATCGGTATGCCAGGACCACACAGTCCTTGTTATTGTAGCTATATAATACATCTTGAAGGAGGTAGACCGTTTCCTCCTATTATATTATTCTTTTCATAACTGTTTTAGCAATTCTTCTTCCTTTGCCTTACCATGTAAATTTTTAGAATAACCTCATCTATATTTACGAAAAAATCTTGCTGGGATTTTGATAGGAATTGCATTAAACCTGTATATCAATTTGAGGAAAACTGATGTCTTCACCATACTGGGTCTTTCAATCTCTGAATACAGTACGTCTCTCCATTTATGAGGATTGCCTTTGATTTCTTTTATCAGCATTTTGGAGTTTTCATCAGACAAGTCTTATACATGGTTTGTTAGACTTCACCTAAGTATTTCATAATTTTGTGACTGTAAACAGCATTATATTATATATTTTTATATTATATTTTTGAGAATTTCCCAGCTTTATTGAGATATAAGTGACGTATAACATTGCGTAAGTTTAAGGTGTACAGTGTGATGATTTGATACACACGCATATTGCAATGTGATTCCCACAGTCAGGTTAGTTAACACATCTATCCCCTCACATAATTGTGATTGTGTGTGTGTGTGTGTGTGTGTGTGTGTGTGCGTAATGAGAGCATTTAAAATCTACTCTCTAGGGTGCCTGGGTGGCTCAGTCGGTTAAACATCTGACTCCGGCTCAAGTCACGATCTCATGGTTTGTGAGTTCAAGCCCCGCATCGGGCTCTGTGCTGACAGCTCGGAGCCTGGAGCCTGCTTCGGATTCTGCGTCTCCCTCTCTCTCTCTCTGCCCCTCCCCAACTTGCATTCTGTCTTTCAAAAATAAATAAACATTAAAAAGAAATCTACTATCTTAGAAACGTTCAAGCACCTAATACAGTGGTGTTAACTCTAGTCACCATGCTGTATATTAGATCCCTAGAACTCACTCCAGTTTATGTTATAACTAGAAGCTTGTATACCTTGACCAACATCTGCACATTTCCCCCACCTTCCACAGCCCCTGGTAACCACCATTCCACTCTCTGTTTTTATGAGTTCAGCTTTTTTTTAGATTCCACATATAAGCAAGATGATACAGTGTTTGTCTTTCTCTGTCTTTTTTTACTTAGCATAATGCCCTCAAGATTCATTCATTCATGTTGTCACAAAAGACAGGATTTCCTTTTTTCTCATAGCTGAATAATATTGCATTGTGTGTGTGTGTGTGTGTGTGTGTGTGTGTGTATACACACACACACACACACACTTTTTTTTTATCCATTCATTCATCCACTGATGGGCACTTGGGTTGTTTTCATGTCTTGGCTACTGTGAATAATGCTGCAATGAACGTGGAGGGAGAGGTGCAGATATCTCTTCAATATAGTGATTTCATTTTCTTTGAATAAATACCCAGAAGTGGGATTGCTAGATCATATGGTAGTTCTACTTTTAATTTCCTGAAGAACCTCCATATGGTTTTCCATAGTGACTGTACCAATTTACATTCCTACCAACAATACACAAGAGCCCCCTTTTCTCTACATCCTTCCTAACACTTATTTCTTTTTGATAAAAGCTATTGTAACAGGTATGAGGTGATACCTCATTGTAGTTTTGATTTGCATTTCCCTGCTGATTAGTAATGTTAAACATCTTTTCATGTACCTGATGGCCATTTGTGTGTCTTCTTTGGAAACATCTATTCAGGTCCTCTGCCCAGTTTTTAATTGAATTATTTGGGAGTTTTGGTATTGAGTTGTATGAGTTCCTTATACATTTTGGATATTAACTCGTTACCTGATACATGGTTTACAAATATTTTCTCCTATACTGTAGGTTGCCTCTTAATTTTGTTGATTGTTTCTTTTGTTGTGCAAAGCTTTTTAGTTTGGTGTAGTCCTACTTGTTTGTTTTTGCTTCTGTTGCTTATGCTTTGGGTGCCATATCCAAAAACCAATTGCCAAGACCAATGTCAAAGAGACTCTACCCTATATATTCTACTATGTGTTTTACAGTTTCAGGTCTTACATTTAAATCTTTAATCCATTCTGAGTTAATTTTGTGAATGGTGTAAGACAGGGGTTCAATTTGATTCTTTGGCGTGTGAACATACAGTTTTCCCAGTACCATTTATTGAAAAGAATATTCTTTGCCCATTGAATATTCCTGGCCCCCTTGTCAAGTATTTGTTGACTGAATATGCTTATTTTTACTTCTGTGCTCTTGATTCTGTTCTATTGGTCTATGTGTCTGTTTTTATGCTAGTTGTAAATGGTATTATAGTTGAAATTTTGGTGTTCATAGGTTGATTGTTAGTATAGAGAAATAAAATAGGTTTTGTATGTTTATCTTTAAGCATCTTTTGTATGCTTAGCTGCATTCTTACTGAGCTCACTTACTCATTCTAGGCAGTCTTTGTAGATTCTTTGATATTTTCTACATCAAAAATCATGTCACGTGAAATCAGGGACAATTTCATTTCTTCCTCTCTGATCTGTATGCCTTTTATTTCCTTCTTTGACTTATTACACTGGCTAGCACTTCCAATACTATACTGAAGAAGAGTTGTGAGAGTGTACATCTTTGCCTTGTTTCAGATCTTAGGGCAAGTATTCAGGTTTTCACCATCAACCACAACGCCAACGGGTAAGTTTTTCGTAGATGCTCTATATCAAGTTGAGGAAGTTCCTCACAGTCCTATTTTTCAGAGAGTTTTTATCATGGATGAGTATTGAATTTTGTCAAATGCTTTTTCTCTATCGATTGATATAGTCACAATTTTTCTTCTTTAGCTTGTTAATATGTTGGATTATAATAGATTTTCAAATATCAAATGAGCCTTACATCCCTGGAATAAATCCCACTTATCATCATGTGTAATTCTTTTTTATATTGCTGAATTCTATTTGCCATATTTTGTTAAGGACTTTTGCATTTATACTTATGAAGGAGATGAGCGTGTTGTTTTCTTGGGTTTTTGTTTGTGGTACTAACTTTGTCTAGTTTTGGTATCAGGGTAACACTAACTTCATAAAATGAACTGGGAACTGTTCTTTCTTCTATTTTCTGGAAGATACTGTATAGAATTTGTCTTAATTCTTTTTAAAATATTTGGTAGAATTCTCCAAGTAAAACCATATGGGCCTGGAGATTTATTTATTGGAAGTTTTAAAATGACAAATTTAATTTCTTTAACAGAGAGCCATTCAAATTCTCTGTTTAATATTGGGTGAGTTGTAATAGTTTATATTTTTCAAGAAACTGCCCATTTCATCCAAGTCAAATCTAAATGCGTAGAGATATTTGTAGTATTGTGTTATTATCTTTTGATGTTTATAGGGGTTTTAGTGTTATCCTCTTTTTCATTCCTTATAATTGTTTTTTATTTTCCAACTGTTTGGTAATTTTTTATTATCTTCCTATTATTGATTTCCACATAAATTCCATTATTGTTAGAGAATATATTTCATATGATAAATCTGGTTCAAAAAGAGAGACAAAACAGAGCCACTAGGATATACACACATGTAACCAAACATATGCTATATGTTATATATCTATGTTTTTAAATTCATATTTTTACATAGCCTTTTTAGTGGTTGTTCTAGGTATTTTCTCGCAGTCTACTGGTGTTTTTACCAGCATGAGTGAAGTAGAGAAACATTGCCTCCCTTCATGTCCCTTTACTTGCCTACATTTATATTATATTTATCTTAAATATTTCCTTTGCATATTTTGAGAACCGCATCAGAGAGTGTTATCCTGTTTGCTTCCACTAAAACATGATTTAAAAAACTCAAGAGAAGAAGAGATACATTTACCTGTATTTTTGCTTATGATTTTTTTCTTTCTTCCTAATGTTCCAAGATTCGTTCTTTTTTTTTTTTTTTCAACGTTTTTTATTTATTTTTGGGACAGAGAGAGACAGAGCATGAACGGGGGAGGGGCAGAGAGAGAGGGAGACACAGAACCGGAAGCAGGCTCCAGGCTCCGAGCCATCAGCCCAGAGCCTGACGCAGGGCTCGAACTCACGGATCATGAGATCGTGACCTGGCTGAAGTCGGACGCTTAACCGACTGCGCCACCCAGGCGCCCCTCAAGATTCGTTCTCTTATTATAGCATCCTTTTTTCCTTCTGGTTTCCATGGTTTCTGACAAAAAATCTGCTGTCATTAGAATTGTTTTTCCCTTATGGAAGAGGTTTTGTTTTTCTTTTGCTATTTTCAAGGTTTTTTTCTTTGCTTTGTTTTCAGAAGTTTGACTATGATGTGTCTTGGTGTAGATTTCTTTGGGGATTCAAGCTGAGGTTCACTCAGCTTCTTGAATCTACAAATGTATGTCTCTTAACACATTTGGTAAGTTTTTATGATTTTTTTTCTGGAGTCTTTTGCAGTCCCATCCTCTCGCTCTTCTTTGGAACACCGATGACAGGAATATTAGATTTTCATTTATAGTTCTAGAGGTTCTGTTCCCCCCTGCCCAGTCTATTCTATCCATGTTGTTCAGATTATATACTTTCTATTGTTTAATTTGTAAGTTCACAGATTCTTTCCTCTGTCTCCTCCATTCTGCTGTTGAGGCTATCCTTTGGGTTCGATTGTTGTTATGGCTATTGTATTTTTCATTTCTGAATCTCCATTTAGTTCATCTTTCTATTTTCTATTTCTTTGTGGAGACCTTCTATTTTTTATTTGCTTTAAGTATGTTCATATTTGCTCAGTAAGGCATTCTTGTGATGGCTTCTTTAAAAACTTTGTGAGATAAGTTGAACATCTCTGTCATCTCAGTGCTGGCATCTATTGATTTCTTTTTATTACTCTGTTTGAAGTCTTCCTGGTTCTTGATATGGTGAATGATTTTCTATTAAAGCTCAGATGTTTAGGATGTTATGTTATGAGACTCTGGATCTTATTTAAATGTTTGTTTTAACTGCCTGCGATACCACTCTGGTAGGGGATGAGGGAGGGAGCATTGCCTTATTACAACCAGGAGGAAGTACACATCCACACTCCCCTCTTGGCCTCTATTGGACACCTGAGATGGGGGTGTTCTTCATTACTGCTGGACAGTGGTAAGAGGTGTGTTAGTCACTAAGTCCCCGGCTGGGAGGGGTAGGGATGCCTCCTCCTGTTCTTCATGTGGCCTCCATCCACTGACACCACTAGGGGTAATGGTCTTGTTCAGCAGTGGGGAAATGTCTGACTCTCTACTTGGCCTTTTCTGGCACTGTCCTGGCACAGGGCTTGGGGCACCTCATTAACTCCTGGTGAGAGTAGATGTCTAGGCTCCATTCAGCCTAGACCGTTACTGGAGGGAGTGGGACCACAATTTTTTTTCCTGTAGTTTTTGGCTGGAGTAGAGCAGTTATTGTTTAAAATTTTCTGCTTTGCTACGTTGCCCTATTTCTGGTCCACTGGTTAGAGAGAGCCATTTTTTTTTTTTTTTTTTTTTTTTTGGTCTGTGCCCATTGGTATTTCCAGTTGTCAACTTCTTCAGCTCCAAGTCTAGGACATATGAGGCAAAAAAGAAAATCCAGATAACTCACCACTGTATTGTTTCTAGGGTCCTGAACTCCTTAGTTGGATTGCCCTCTTGTCTCTACCCTTCAGAGTCTTCTTATGTTTGCTTTACATATAATGCCAGGGGTTTTAGCTGTACTTAGTGGGAGGAATAGGGAGAAATGTGTCTACTCTATCTTCCTGGAAGCGGAAGCCCATGGTTTACTTTTAACAAGGACTCAAATAGTAGAAATTTTCCCTTAAGCTATAAAGCATGCAGTTTTAGCAACTACAAAGAACTAACGGAAGACTACAATTAAGGAAATCTTTAATCTTGAAATTAGCTAAATAAAATCATAGTGTCTGTACATTTTAATGTATAATGGGGGAAAACTGAATAATGCCTGTGTATTATAGGCCCAGAATTATGGAGTCAGAAGAGCTTAATTAATATTTTAAACCAAGAGTGCAAATCAGAGTGTCTTATGAGATATCAGAACCATCAAAATGAAATTAAGGACCTAAAGTGTTCATTATCTACGGATTCCATTGCTTGGAGCCCATCTTTCTTTCCCCTTTCCTTTTCTTTCCTTTCCACCCTTCCTTCCCTATGTTCTTTCACTTTTCTCTTTTTTATTTTAAGATGATTTTTGGTCTTTTTTTTTTGAGTCCTATTCTGCTGCTTCCTGCCTTTATTCTGAGTCTGCCACTAGACCCAACTCATTGGAACTATCATTTAGAAGAATGTCATAAATCTATGGACTGTTTTAGACTAATCATGGGAAAACTTTAGCTAAGGATAATGCTACAGACTTCTTTTGAGTGCTAACTTGGACTAGCACTCCACAGCATTTTACTTTCTGACTTTTCTACAAACCCTGTTTAGAAGAGTATTTTTCAAATTTCACTTACATCCCATCTTCATAGATTGAGCCAAATTTTCATTCTACTTTTTCTAGTTTTCATTTAAAATTTTTCTTAAGTCAATTTGTTTACCCTTGTTTAAAAAGAGAATTGAAAGAGGAGGAGGAGGAGGAGGAGGATGGAGGGGCGGTGGGAAGAGGAAGAAGAGAAAGAAGGAGAAAATAGAAAGAGAAAGGAAGTGAAATTGTGTTGGCCTTAAAAAAAATAGAAAGGTACTACAATTCCCCATAGCAAGCGAGTTCGTATCTTGCTAATTTTAGAGCAAGAATGTTTTCCATGTTGTCCAATCTCCCTATCCCCGGCTTCACTTTAAGTTCAGTTCTGTTGGTTTCATGAAAAAAAATCTTACCAACGCACTGGTAGAGGACCTCTCACCTCTACATGGTAGAGGACCAAAACCTAACTTCGTTCTTATCTCTCCTTTAAAATTTCTGTCTCCTTTAACCCTCGTCTCCTTTCAACTTTTTCTCCTGCACTCGATGAAAACTAAGCAGGCCCTGTGGCTTTTCTGCTCATTCTGGGATAACAAACCATCCTGTTTGCCCAAATCAGCAAGCAGCACATAGCCAGTCAAAGCTGATAATCAGGGTCGCCTGGGTGACTCAGTTTAGTGTCCCACTCTGGATTTCAGCTCAGGTCATGATCTCACAGTTCGTGAGGTCAAGCCCCACATTGGGCTCTGAGCTAACAGCACAGAGCCTGCTTAGGATTGTCTGTCTGCCCCTTGCTCATGTACTCTCTCTCTCTTTCTCTCTCTCAGAATAAATAAGTAAACTTAAAAAAATAAAAGATGACAATCAACTCTTCAATTTTCAGTTGAACAGACTGTTCCTCCTCTTCCTTTTCCTTGAGGCATCTAGTTGGAGGCTGCTTTCCTGGAAGAAAGGGGAATGTGGGCAGCTTCTGTCCACCACCCTGATCACCTGCACCCCTACTTCTAGCCACTTATGTTAACCCCAACTATGTGACAAGAGGCAAGACAGGCCAGCCGAGTGGGTGGGACAGTCCTCTGGTCGCTGACTTTGTGCACTCTGGCAGTGGCAGATGTTTGACACTCATCCTTTCCAAGATTCTCATCCTTGGAACCTCCCACTTGCAGCCCCTCTGGCAGCCTTCCCATTGTGGGCCTGCAACTGGGGTCCTCTTGTGTAGGACTTGAGAGGCTATGTGTTCTCCTCTCAGCACGGCCCACATCTAGTCCCAGGGAAACATCCGTGCATCCTTTACTCCAAGAAATCCGGTGTGCAGACCATTCCTGACTGAGCTTTGCTCTCCCGAGTCTGCCATCAAAGCCCTTCACTTCCCCTGTCCCCTATGTCTGCCCAAGACCAGACCCAGGCCCAGCCCGTCTTTAGTCTCCAGGTCCTCTGGTCCCCTGGCAACCTCTCCTAAAATCCAGTGAAGGGAAGAGCCCCCTAGTCTTGGAGCGAGTGGGGATCACAGTGTACCAACAGCTCCCTTACAAATACTTCCTGGCCCTCTCCCACGCAGTCTGACCCCTTTGGGGCGACAATCTGCCTAAAGGGTTCGATAATTGTAAGGCCAATTCTTGTTTTATTGTTTTTTGTTTTTGTTTGCCTTTAGAGAATTTGCAAGTGATGATGATCCGGTAACTCACTTTGGAATCTCACAGCTATGTTTTTCTCATTCAAAACTTTAATGTTAACACCCAGCACAGGGGAACAGCAACTTTTTGTCCCCCAGCTAATTAGCAGGTATTTGAGGACTGTTAGGAAATCTGCCTCTGGCTTATTCTTTCAGAAGCTAAGTGATCCCAACTTTTAGAACCATTGAACCAGGGCTTTTAATAACTTTGGGTTTTCCCCTCTAATTTCTCTGGTTTTATCGTACTTCAAATAATTTGTGCATCAGAGAAATGAACATGCATGACACAAGCATGGTTTTTATGTTTTTTTTAAATTTCAGTTACTATTTTTGGTAGAGAATACTTTTATATGCGTCAAAATCCAGAAGTTACAAAAAGGTACATGGTGACAGTTCTTTTCCATTCTTGTCCCAAAGACACCCAGCACCATCCATCACCCCCAGGAATGAGTGAGTGTAAGTAGTTCCTTAAGAATCCTTCCAGCGATATTCTGTGTATGTACAAGCAATTGTGTGTTTATATTCTGTACTGCCACTCACCCTCATGTTTTCATCTTTTTCACATAAATAGTGAATACTTTTCCTCTTGCTTCCCCCTACCCCCATAAGAATATCTTTGAGATCTTCCAGATTAGAAAAGAACTTCTTCACTCTCTTCTGTTAGCTCATGATAGTCCCTCGGCTAGATGCCCCACAGTTTATTCAACCAGTCCCTTATTCTTGAACATTCCAAACTTTACGACAAATAATGCTGCAATGAATGATCTAAATACATCATTTAGCTCATGTGCAAATACACCCACAGGATAAATTGCCGGTCCGTGTGCAGTTATTATTCCAATGATGTTACCAAATTGCTTTCCAGAGTTGTAACAGTTGCTCTCCCCAGCAGTACAGGAGAGCGTCCATTCCTCAGACTCTGCACTATATGCAACTCTATCAGACTTTTTAATCTTTGACCATCTGATTGGTGCCATATTGGATCCCAGTTGAGTGAGGCTGAGCAAATAATGTTCATACATTTCAGTCACCTGTATTTTTATTTTGTGAACTGTCTTGCACATGATATTTGAATACCTACCTGGACAGGTGTGAAAATAGGGGGGCAGTTACCTCAGTGGCCACACAGGTGAATGGTAGGAGATCCTGTCACAGAGAAGGGACCAGCGCTTAACATGGTGAAGCTTCTGGGGCCCCTGCAGCAAGAGGTATGGACTATTTGCCAGAGCACAAGGCAAACTCAGTGGTGAACTGCAGCTGGGCACAGAAACAGTTCTTAGATCATGTCCCTAATGCAGGCAAATTTATAGATGGGTGATGATTTCAAAGAGAGAATTATTAGCAGATATTATGCTCCAGCTGAACATAGTAATCAGGAAATTACAAGACAAGGAGCGCCTGGCTGGCTCAGTCAGTAGAGCATGTGACTCTTGGTCTCGGGGTCGTGAGTTCAAGCCCCATGTTGGGCATGGAGCCTACTAAAAATAAAATTAAAGAAAAAAAAGGAAATTGCAAGACAAGCAAAAATTCTTGAAAATTCTGAAAATATGAAAATACTTGGTACCACCCCACACCCCCACACCCCACCATGTAAGACTTCATATCTATCAGCACTAAAGAAATTTGGTCTTGCGGTTACTAAATCTAGGGAGGGAAATATATATAGAGATAGAAAAATAGACAGATGAATATGAATACATATATAGGATATACTATATTTAATATATATAATCACAAACACATTATCTGTATAAGTATTCAGTATTTTGCACCTTTATAACAGTAAATGTTAATTTGTCCTAAGAGTTAGCTCAGCCATTGACTGTTTGATGGCAGAATCATCAACCATTTTAAAAATTATACGTAACAAACAGCTGCGAAAACAAAACAAACAAAAAATATTTTTGCCAGTTAGTGTCTGTGTGTGTGGAGGGGTGCTCTTTCACTGTAAGAGGCATCTGCTTGCAAACGTAGAAAAGTCACCAGTTGAAGATCCTAAGCAGCGAGCAAATTCATTTAAAGTTTTTAAAAAATGTATTTAAAAGGCAGACTTTTAATTTTTCAATTTACTCAGAGATGTATGCAATACTTGCAAGGCTTTGAAATTAGACATGCAGGGAGATTTCTTTCCCAGTCATTTTAGCTCCTTTCACGGATCCTTGGGCAAGCCGACTCTTAAATAACCTTAAGTTCCTCAGTTGAGGGTATTTGATTGCCCGACACAGATGGGCACTGATAACCTCAGAAGCTGTTACCGATCGCAGATGTGGCTCCTTGGAGGCTTGAAGACCCTTGGGTTAGCCGATGCCGTAGGGTGCTTTGATGAACGCTTTGCCATGTGGTGCGAGACGACAAGAGGGCAGCCCCTGAAAATGTCCGGGCCTTGAGTCCAGAAGGGAGAGGGGGTCTGGGAGCCATGTGCATCCAGTTAAGAATAGGAATAAGCACAAAACAATATTAACTTTAGAAATGAGATGAAAGCCCATGTGTGCTAGCTTTCACACAGAAGGGAGACCCAACCAACCTCCCACCCCCTTCAGCACTGCTTTTAGATGGAAATGATTTTGTTGAATACTGACACAAAAGGAAGATACAAACGCAGTGAAGAGCCTTAGCGAAGAACAATTACATGCAAGTAGGTTACATGAAAATACAGTCTCAAGTGTATGATATCTTGTGAATATTAATTAAGGAAATTATTCTCAGAGCAGCTAGCGTTTAAAACAAGATCTAATCTCTGCTGAGTGGGCCCGCCATCCTCTCTCTCAGTGTTTAACTTCAAAGGGCTTCAGAGTTGGGGCAAATGAGATTATTATTACTTCAATCTAGAGAGGAAACCTAGTCTAACCAATTTGAGAGTAAATTCTAGAATTATACAGAGTAGTTAATACAAAGAAGTAAAATATGTGTATATATATATGCACCATCCTCACCAATGTCTACGTGCTAAAATATTTCTTAACCTTTTGCAACTGATCTATTCCATCCACCTACAAAAACTGCACATTTCAAATATAGAGCTGGAGAAGCGTATGGATCAGCTGAAGATAGAGTTTTGTTATTATACTGTTCTTCGACTTTGGGCCATTAGAAATAATAACATTGCTATTAACAATAGCTAATGTTCGGGGCGCCTGGGTGGCTCAGTCGGTTGAGCGGCCGACTTCGGCTCAGGTCACGATCTCGCGGTCGGTGGGTTCGAGCCCCGCGTCGGGCTCTGTGCTGACGGCTCAGAGCCTGGAGCCCGTTTCGGATTCTGTGTCTCCCTCTCTCTCTGACCCTCCCCCGTTCATGCTCTGTCTCTCTCTGTCTCAAAAATATATAAACGTTAAAGAAAAAATTTAAAAAAAAAACAATAGCTAATGTTTATATACATCTGTGATTCGGGTACTGAGTGGTTTTCTTATGTTAGCTCATTTAGTCTTTATAAAAGCCCTGTGGGGGGTTACATGTAAACATATTAGTTTCCCAAAACAAAATACCACAGACAAGGTGGCATAAACAACCAAAATGTATTTTCTCACAGTTCTGGAGGCTGGAAGGTCAAGAACAAGATCAGGTTCTCCTGAAGCCTCTTTTCTCGCCTTGCAGATAGATAGCTACCTTCTCTCTGTGTCCTCACACAGTCTTTCCTTGTGCATGCACATCCCTGGTGTCCCTTTGTATGTCCAGATTTCCTCCTTTTATAAGGACACCAGTCACGCTAGATAAGGGCCCGCCCTACTGGCTTCATTTTAAGTTAATCACCCTCTTTATGGGCCCACCTCCAAATACAGTCATAGTCTTAGGCACCAGGGATTAGAACTTCAACGTAAGGACTTTTCGGGGAGGGACGGGGGAACACAATTCAACCTGTGACAGTAAAGTAACCACACCATGCTGTCACAACATCAGACGTGGACCTGGGATTTGAACCCAGGCCCCAAAGTTAGATGCCTAATCATCATGCTGCATTATCCCGTAGTTACAGCTGGTGTGAAAAAAGGCAATACCTATATGTTTATTTCCTACAATGACCTGCACAAGTCAGGTAGGAAGATACAGGCAAGACATTGAAAAAACAAACAACAAACATTTTAGTAGACAGGACCAGAAAAATTGAATCATAGTCAAAGATCATTAAAGCTATCCATAGAAATGTGCAGATGTGTATTAAAAACAAAGTCTGGAGGAAGATAACCAATTACCTAATATTGGAAGTTTCGCTGATGGTGAAATCAGTGTTGCTGCCATTCAGCTCTGGTACACAACTATAAACAGATGCCGGGTATGGATGGGCATTGAAGTGTGCACATGCTGAATGGATAGAGTTACAATGGGACCAGAAATGCAGATGGTGAATAGAGACAGAATGGCTACAGATGTGGGCTGGATGTGGATAAAGGCAAACATATCCACGTGGGCTCCCCGACAGTCCCGCAGGCTGCTGTGGTGCCCCAGGGAGTGTTGGAGTACGTGGAAGTGTGTTCTGCCATTTTTTGATCAACCTGAGACCCAGAAAAGTCAGACCGCGCTGGCCAGAGCCAACCTCCTCGCCTGCCACCTGCCCTGCACACCAGTCCAGCAAGCCCACTCGTGACTTTTCACATGTGCTGTGCAGGGTCTCGCCCACATGCCTCTGGCAATGCTTTTCCCTCTGCCATGAATGCCCTTTTCACCACCACCACCCTCCGCCGTGTCTCTAGTGAGTAAAACCTCCCTCGTGATATCTGACGACCTCCAACCTCAGAAACTCAGTTGATCTTTATCATCTCACTCTCCATTCCAGCACTTGTTATCTATTATATCTACTTCTGCATCTCTCCCCTTCATTTCACAAAATATCTGAAAACAGGAACCATGTCTTTTGCACGTTTACATCTGCCAGCTCCCCGCAGAGCCAGGCTCACTGTAGGTAATCAGCAAATGACTGTAGAATGAATGTTCGTCTCCGAGAAATCTGAAGTCCAAGATACATGTTTGCTTTCTTAGGCACACCGCTTAAAAATAATAATAAAAATGTTGTTCATGTTGACCACTTCAGAGTTTTCACAGAAGAAAAAATGAATGACTTGTGGCTGTCCCCACGGGGCAAGGCCTCCACTTTGCAGTTTGCCCCGGTCTCTGCCCCTTCCTCAGTGCTTGTGCCTCACGTTCTGCCCACCTCACTCACTTATGAAACCCACGTCACCCTTGTTAGGCATATTGCACCCCCGATCACCAGGTGACGGGTCCTCCTGGACTTGTGATCGCCATTCCCAGCACATGTGTGCTCCCGTGGTTTTCCATCGGCCAGTTTATACCATACCCGTCTTCTGAAAGGTCCAAGGAGGTGGGAGAAGGATGTTTCTTTTGTTTCACAGAAAGGGAGCTGAAGGAAAGATGCGTCGTCTTCTGGCATGCCATGTGTGGGCACTGGTGAGAGGCAGGAGACTGGCCAGGAGGGGCTAACCAGCCAGCTGGGAATGGCAGCCCCTATATTTCAGCCAGCAAACACCTTTTCAAAGCCTACTTTGCATAAGACGGTTCCGCTGACCACATTCGAGTCACAGGGGAATAGTTACCTCTGGAACTTCCTTTCTGCAACAGTAGCACCCTGTTCAGGAGAACCAAGAATGGAATATGATCGTCTCATATATATGCTGCCATGAGGTTTCAGACGACGGCACTGGCATGAGCTTTCAACATTGAAAAAATAAATGAACGCTCTCTGGAAATAATAGGAGCACTGTGTCCTGGAAGCTGAAGAATAATAATTCCAGGCCATCAGTCATCCAAGCTTAAAACAGTTTCTTCCTCTCTCTTTGCTGTGCCTGGGATGGCATGACATAGACCTTAGCCCATGAGTGATATGAGCCCTGGTCAGGGACACAGGAGAGCTGCTCCCACCATTGCTGAAATGCCAAGAAAACAGGGGACCGGGTGAAGGTTATTTCCTATGTGCTTAGGTGAAGCATGGTTTGGGAAGACAGACTGTGCTTTATGACCCCCAAATATCTGGACTCAAGACGGACCTTCAGACCCTGTTCTGGACCAGAATAAGAATATGAACCAAGTATCGAGAATTTACATATTCAGAAGCCTACGAAGTCTTCCATGCATGGCCTCCCAACAGTCCAAAGAGGTGGGCACTATCCTTATGCCCATTTTATAGATGGGAATGCTGCAGCCAAGCAGGCTGAGCAAAGCCACCAAGCTCATGAGCCACAGGTTACAATTTGAACCCAGGTCTGACCCTAAAGCCCTGGCCCCCAGCTATCACTCTGTTACTTCCCCATTCATTCACTTCACAAACATTTGCTGAGCACCCACTATAAACCAGGCACTGGTCCTAAGTGCTTGGGATACAACGATGAACAAATCACATAAGAATCCCTGCCCTCAAAGAAGTTACATCTGACCCAGTGTTATACCGCAGTGTTGTTGGGTCTGTATTCTGCAGTTGTGAAGACAAATATGTAAATTTGGGGGTGAGGTATGAGCTTAGTTGCTATACATGCATTTTTAAAGTAAAGTCAAGGGGCTAAAAAAAGTTCCCGCTGAACTTGAAAATGCGGTTGGGGTGTGTTCTATCAGTTTTTCCTGGAGGGAAAAAAATCCCCCAATTTTAATTCCCTTCTGAACTCAGCCACATGTTGAGATAAGGAGGGTGGGGTTATAAATCAACTCAACTCCCTTGGGAGAAAAATTAGAGTAATAAGCTTTTAAAAAACGATGATCATAATAAGCTATATGATTTCAAAGTGACTCACCACCCCCCTCCCCTTTCTTGACAACTGAAATTGATTTTGAAAGGAAAGGCTGTGGAGATTTTCATAGAATACAATCCAGACGTTCTAAATCTAAACCCTCGCACCAAAAAGACTGCGGATCTGGAGAGCCTGGGCTCTGTCGATAATGCCCTACTCTGTGCCCGACACACTATACCCACCACCACCCGTCACTCACCAGGCCTGAGCGCTCCGAGGTGAAGGAAGTAGAGATGGAGTGATATTAAGACTGAAATCAATACAGCTTTCTTTTACATTTCCCAATAGTCTCGATCACTTCAAAGAAGCAGATATGAATATAATTAATGAGCAGAACAAACAGCAAGTGGAAAATAAATCTGGACCTTGTTTTATGGGCGCTGCTAGAATGAAGGATTTAGAATTGCAGACGTGTCTGTTGGCGAATGTGACTGCTCGCTCGTTTCCAAGTGGTATAGCATTTTCGAGCGATAGAAGTTACGTCAGGCCGGGTGCCCCTGAGGAAAAATACTCGTTGGAACTACTTGGTACCCAACGAAACAGAGCCCTTGTGCTGGAGGCATTCGGCCGCGTTAAAATTTACGTTTGAATCAGTATTAGAACGAATCCTTCGACCAGCTCTCCATCTGGCTGCTTCTGCAAACTAATCCTGTTTTAAAATATGTATATTCTTAGGAAACTGACCACACTGAATAACAACAATGCTCAGAGGAAATTCACAATTCTATTTGGAAAAGAAATAAGAGCTCTAGCTAGAGAATGGACACGAAAGCTATGAAAAAACATGGTCTTGAGGCACCTGGGAGGCTCAGTCAGTTAAAGGTCTGACTCTTGATTTTGGCTGAGGTTATGATCTCACGGTTCAGGAGATCGAGCCTCCCGTTGGGCTCTGCTGAGAGCGCGGAGCCTGCTTGGGATTCCTTCTCTCCGTCTCTCTTTCTCTGCCCCTCCCCAACTCATGTGCAAGGCACGTACATGCTCTATCTCCTTCTCTTCCTCATAAAGTAAATAAACAAGCGTTTCAAAAAGGCCTTGGCTCTGGTCCTAACTCCGTCTCTAATGGTGTGGTCTGATCCTTGATTTCCTCATCAATAGTAGTAGTAATGATAATAATAATACAAGTACATTTATTGGTATTCACTATGTATTATTAGACTGACTGTGTTCTAACAAGTTCATACACTTATCTCTTTTAACTCTGTGTTCTAACAAGCTCATACACTTATCTCTTTGAAACTCTCACCACAGAACCGCCCTGAGGTGGTTCTATTATGCCCCTTTTTATAGATGGGGAAACTGAGGCTCAGAGAGGTGTAGTGACTCACCTGTGTTTCTAAGAATGTGAAAGCTGGCATTTTCAGTGAAGCGTGCTGATTCCAGAGTCATCATACTTTTTTTTTCTTTTTTTTAATGTTTATTTTTGAGAGAAGGAGAGAGAGAGCAGGAGTGGGGGAGGGGCAGGGAGAGAGGGGGCACAGAAGATCTGAAGCAGGCTCCACCCTGACAGCAGAGCACCCAGGGTGGGGCTTGAACTCATGAACCATGAGATCATGACCTCAGTCAAAGTCAGATGCTTAACCAACCGAGCTACCAAGGCACCATTCTTAACCATGATTTTCTTAGGGCTGATAGTTAGGAGTTCTCAGGTATAACTTCATTTATACAACCCTGGCTAAGTTGATTCACTCTACGTTTCAGCTTTCCAGTCTCTAAAATAGTAATAATGATAGTACCTGCCCACCTTATATCCTGAACTTAGTATATCTGGCACATAAAAGTCAAGAGAAGAGGAAGAAATGAATGGCAAATGGTAATTGTCGTTCTATATGTGGTGGAACCAGAGGGATCTGGACAAAGTGGCCCTTCTAATTTCTTCAGCATCATGCATTACAAAGACCTGGGTATACGGGTTCCTTTGCTCCTAAACCCTCGTAGTCCGTTGTGGTCAATTGAAAAAACTCGTCATTCAGGTTTAGTGTAACAGGTCTACCTAGCAAAAATAGAAAAATTCTGGTAATTTTTCATGAGTATAAACCGTGTGGAATCAAACCAAAGTATTTAGTTGTCAGAGCAACAGTTAAAAAGTTAGGTTATTAACATCGACTTTCTATTCGCGGGTCACACTCACCAGTTGGTGCTCCACGGTTCTGGTCTAATATTTGGTCCCAGTGACGACCCTATTTCTAACATGTCTGCCCTGTAAGGACTACAGACACATGCATTTAGCCGGAGAATGTCCCAGAAGCAAAGAAGTCTTGTTACAAGACCTAACCAGAAAGAAGGAGAAATAACAATTGTTCTTTGTGATTGTTCTTTGTGAGACACCGATGTCTTAGTAGTCTTCCTTTAAACCAGCTGGAAAAAAGAGAAATTATTTGCACCCTTAACTAAGAGGAGGACAAAGCTGTGTGACTCGTGATCAGGTTGGCTGCTCAGTCTCCACGGGGCAGGAAGTGAGAGTGAGCTCCAGATGAGTGAGGGCCCTGTCTGAGGGGGACTGGCTGTAATTCCCTCAATTCACAGGCAGAGACAAAACGTGTTCACGTCATGCTACAGTTGATCCTCGAACAACAGAAGTTTGAACTGTGCCATCCACATGCATGCAGATTTTGTTCAATCGATACAGCATAGTGCTATCCTTCTGATTTTCCTCACACGTTCTCTCTAGCTTACTTCATTGGAAGAGTGCGTGATATATGTATAGAGCAGTATGAAATACGTATAACATACAAAATGTGTGCTAATCGACTGTTTATGTTATCAGCCAGTCCTCCGGTCAACAGTAGGCTATTAGTAGTTAAGTTTGGGGCAGTCCAAGTTATACCTGGATTGCCGATGGTGCAGGGGGTTCCTAACCCCTGAGTTGTTCAGAGGTCAAGTGTCCTTGGCGGACCCAACTGAGGAGCAGGGCCCCAGAGGGAAGACTCATCCTGAAGGCCCTGCATGTGCTTCAGCAGCAGCTGAGCAGCGACACTTGGCCATGCAGCCCGGCAAAATTAAAAACATCAGGCTGGGGGCGCCTGGGTGGCGCAGTCGGTTAAGCGTCCGACTTCAACCAGGTCACGATCTCGCGGTCCGTGAGTTCGAGCCCCGCGTTGGGCTCTGGGCTGATGGCTGGGAGCCTGGAGCCCGTTTCCGATTCTGTGTCTCCCTCTCTCTCTGCCCCTCACCCGTTCATGCTCTGTCTCTCTCTGTCCCAAAAATAAAAAAAAATAAAAAAATAAAAAAAAACGTTAAAAACATCAGGCTGGACCAAGTGTTGGGGGGGATGTGGGGGACAACCGCTCGTGTGAGCGAACCCTCACTCCTTTTTATGTGGTAAGGAAATCGAGGATCTAATCAGTAGCCTTAATTGAAAGGCTCAGTGAAGGGGATCTTGAAGCTCCTCTTCCTGCCACTAATTGTAATTTTAGCTCTCTCGCCGTGTATTGACAGGAGTGACGGGGATGGGTGAGGTGCCCTGGAACCCACCGAAACCTGCAAAACCCCCTGTGGAGCCAGGTCCACAAATGTACGTGGAGGTTCCATCCCCTCCAGCCTGTTTCTCTCAAGGGCCTTAAGTCTGCCACCTGTGCGTGCTCGCTGCCACACCAAGCCTCCTTCTGCCAGAGGAGGAAGACTTGGCCTGTGGCACCCCCTCTGCCACCTTCCCTGAAAAAGCCACATTCATAAATCACGGGTAGGAGTGGGGCGTGGGGGAGGGGAGTGGGGGAGGGGCGCAAAGAAAGGGGTGGGGGGGGTGGGGAAGGTTCGACAAGATTGGGAGGTGGGGAGGAAATGAACCAGCAGAGGGGTAGCAAGGAATGCCATTTAGGACCTTCAACGGGCTTTTAACGAAGGCCGCCCACCCCCCAACCCCCGCCTTGGTTTTTGCGGTGTTGAATGCCCCTACTAAGTGCTAAATTAAAGTTTGCCATAGTGCTAATTGTGGGACCACTTTGGTAGACACGGCTTGCTGTTATACAGGATGAGATTCCCCTTGCAGGAATTAAGGCTTTAATGGTGCCTCTTTTGTGCTTTCACCAATTTAGAGCCAGAGCAAAACACAATCATGCCAAAGGCTGTTGATGGATTAGGTGGTGGCCTTTGCCTCCTTACTGTGTGCCTGCCTTTTCCTCCGATCGGCTCTGTGCTGGCTCCTATCGTCTTCTAAATGATCTGTTCCTCTTTTTGCTTGACAGCGTTAGAAGTTATAAGGGTATTATCTGAATCCAAATTAAATTTTTCTTTTCTTTTTTCTTTTCTTTTTTTTTAAGAAAATGCAAAGAAGAGAAAGTTCTTTTTAGGGGCAGCACAATTCACTCCAGACGAATCAAACAGGAAAGACATGTAAAAGCAGCTGTGGTTTTCAAAATCTATGAAGCCGAAGAAACCCCCAATCAACTGTAGTCCTGCCTGGATACAGCGGGCATAGCCTCTTCTCTACCTCAGGATCAGGATTCCCACCTGAAAAAAGTGAAAGACTCATACTTACTAATCTCAGAGTGGCAATTGGTGGATTTAACAGTGCCCTGAAAACGAGACGCCCCTGTTTAATGAAGCATCTCATTCAAAGGTTCATTTGGCTAATAAAACCCCGTTTTTCACTGGTGTTTGAAGCTGGCCCATTATTCTCTTGCGTGTGGTTTGAACCAGTTTTCCGTGAGCTGTGGTGGCTCCTGAGGATGGATGTGAATGGCACTTATTAGAAAGGGAAGAGCTCATGAATTCAGATCATCCTTAATGCTGAAATGAGCTGTAATGAAGGCCTGAGATCAAAGTGCTTGAGGAGTAACGGCAGATGAATGGGCCCCAGCGCTCCGGTCTGGGTTGCTGCAGAAAAGGATTAGGAAACTTCACTTAAGTAGCCAGAAAGGTTTCCACGGGCTAGCCTGCTCTGCAGTTAATTGTTTATGGGATTCGTGGGTGCAAGATACCTTTAACAGATATACAGAGAGTCTCCCTCAGAGAAAACCGTGTTATCAGAAGCTTTCCGAGAGGGAAAGGACAGGCTTTAAGTTAGTAGCAAGAGGAACAGAAGCAAGGCCATTCTTACCTCACCGGGAGTGGGGAGGGAGGGAGAGAGCCCAGGGAAGAGCACAGAGCCAGAAAAGGGGGGCAGAAAGGGAAAGGAGGAAGGAGGGGCAACCGTCAACACCCACCACCTTCCCCTAGCCTGCAGAAGAGCACAGAACCTCCTTCCAGGGAGAAACACATCCCTGAGTGTTTTCTAAATCCTGCACGTGAAGTAAAGCAGGGTGCTGGAATCCCAGCCAGGGTCCCTCCCTGCCACACATTAGAGCAGCAAGACGCAGGGGAATCGAAAGCAGATGCAGCCTAAGTGCTCCAACATTGCACTCTCCTCCTTGAAAAGATGTCAAGGATTATTTGTGTTACCTCTTTGCAAGAAGCAGAGACGTTCTCTTAAAGGATGAATGAAAGATGAGTACAAAGAGTTAATTTGAAGCCAATCAAGCCCTGTGTTCGTCTACCGCCTCAGAAATCCTTCTGTTTTAATGATGAATTTATTTTCAAAGCCGTGCCGGTCCTTTTGAGGTGAATTCCACCTCTCACAGCTGCACAATGTGCCCTGCAGTGTTGGGCTTTCTCGCCCACCTGCTCTTTGTAAACCAGCGTGGACTTCCCAGAGCTGAGAGCGTGCCAAGCTGGCTGAGCCCACAGAAGAGCCATCCTCAGCCCGCAGCCACCTAAGTGTCAGTGAATATACCACAAACCCCTGCAAAACAGGCAGAGCACCTCGGGGGGAGCCGCACGACCACATGGTAAAGCCACAGACTCCCTCTCACCTTGCAAAGGACCCTCTTGAATTCTCTATGGTCGATCTGTTAACCTAACTTGGCTTCCCCCACTGCCCTGTTCAAAGGCAACTGCGTTGAAAATATTATTTGCAAAAATTTTTTAAAACATCACACCTGGAGAACCCTAAACAAGATTCCTCTTTCATATTCCAAGTACAACTCCTGAAGAGACTAGAGGGTTCTATCTACTTTAACTGGGATAGACTTGACATGTTTGTTTTGAAATAGCACCTACCCATGACTTTAAAAGTTCCACTTAATAGCTTTTGGTTCCCTTTTTTCCTTCTTCATTCAAACACATCTAATTGTAGTGTTCTGAAATTTAAATGTGGTTGCTACACATTTGGTTATCAACAAAGAATTTCTAGGTTAATGCAGAACCACATTTAATAGGCAGAATGCTATATCCCTTTGTGCCTTTGAGGGCATCCATAGTTCTCTTAACTAAAGGATTATGAGATCTGACCCTCACAGTGAAATGCACCCTATTGCCCTCTGTAAGAAGATTTATCTTTTAGCTCACTGAGTCATCTGAGATCCAAAATTACCTACCCACTCCCGACGTCATGGCAGACAGAGAAAAAGGGAAACATTGTTCCATGTTACCTATTTTATAATTATGGTTCTTTGGGAAAATGTACAATTTGCTCTCAACCGAGCTCAATGAAATGTATATAGCTTAAACTTTTATTCTTCTCTTGCAACCTCAATACCTAATTTTTCACATTCTTGCAATTCTCTCAAAGTTGACCAAGAATCTCAACATAAGGTAATGGAACAATTGGTGTGTGTCTCGTTAGTGATATTGATTGTAACAGTAGTAGGCTGAAGTCAGAGGACTGGATTGTACTGAGCTTCATCAACTAAGGTTTGATATTAGCATCCTAGCTTTCTATGGGTCTTAGCTAAAACTGAATAAGACAAAGATCACTGTTTATGTTACAGCATCATGTAATTTCAAAATCTATAAAATACAGCTCACAAGTCTTACTCAGATAGCAATTTAAAGATTTGCAGAGAGAGAGAGCGCTTCAGGGAAGTATACAATTCGTTCCTGTTGAAGAGAGAGAATTTGCATACCCCCAAGTATGAAGAACGAAACTTATAGGATGCCTCCGTTAGCTCTCATCCCCACTTCCAGCCTCAGTGTCACGGTGCACCCACAAGTGACTGTCCTATCACACGTGCAGGCTGCTAGGCCAGCAAACTCTGTAGAGACGGCTAAGAGTATTTGCAGACAACTTTCCTTCTCCTCTTTCCCACACACCATCTTGCTTAAGACTTGGGTTGAGCACACAATGTAATCACCCAGATCAGTTATTTCAGTTCACTTTACCTAAATACTTAAATATATTCTTCCGACTGTGGGAACTTCATTGCTTCCCCCTGAAAATCTAAAGCAGAGTCTAGTAAGGAGACTATAAATCCTCATTGTGAACCTACTGGCTGCTCTTCCCCTGATTCTGGATTTCTTACACAAAATTGACTTGTTGGGGATGTAAATGAATGAGCCCTCTGACTCCTGATGCAGTTCCTTCGCTGTGCCCTGTAGACTAGGCAATCCCTAGAAATATCAGGACAGTAGTTTGGAGTTTGGGCCCACCTCATATTTTAAGAATCTCAAAGCTGTGCTATGAAAGTTTTAAAGATCTGCTGATGGGTGTTTGGCTAGACTGGACGGTTCGCGGTGAAACCCTCAAAGCCCAGCACAGTGTATGCACAGTACATGGTAGGTTGAAGCACAACTGAGCTGCCTTGCAGCATCCCTCCTGCCTCTCCTCCGTTGGGTAGCAGCTGTGCAGTTTGTATGGGATTGTCTATCTCTCCTCCAACTCCAGGGGCAGACACTAAATAGCCTAGACCAATTTCCTATCCACGGTGATTAGTTTAGAGAAGTTTAGAGAAGGCACGTGACCCAAGTTAGTCTAATGAGTGAAGCCCAGACTTTTGTTTGCTAATTAGGAGAGAAATTCTTTTTTACTCAAGACACAGTGGTGAGCCTTAAAGTGAAACAGCCATTTTTCTACTAGGAGAAAAACCAGTCTGAGAATAAAGACAGTACCCAGAGGGGAGCCAGCACTGAGAGAAGTTTAAAGAACCAGAGCCCGATCAGCCCATCCTAAAGCTTGAAATAACCCTTTGTGAGTCATATAATCCAACAACTTATCTTTATTGCTTAAGCTACCTTGAGCTTCAGTTATGTACAATCAGAAGCTTCCAAATTAACACAAGATGGCTCAATAAATATTTGTTGAATGATTGCATAGTTACATATACTATCACTTTGTCCACATAAAAATATAACATTATTAACCACCACATTTCTGTTACTAAAGTTCCTATCATCTGCAAGCTCTAGAAATGATTTGAGAATTCCAAAGTATTGTGTTTTTCATCCATGGAATAGGCCACTGCCTGACGAGTTAGTAGACAGAAAAAGATGCTATGGGTTCCTGAAAGGTTTCTGTTTGCTTCCATAGACATAAAAGATGTTACATGTGCTCACTATAGAAATATGAAGTGAACCACAGAGCTTAACGTTTATTTATTTTTGGGACAGAGAGAGGCAGAGCATGAACGGGGGGAGGGGCAGAGAGAGAGAGGGAGACACAGAATCGGAAGCAGGCTCCAGGCTCTGAGCCATCAGCCCAGAGCCCAATGCGGGGCTGGAACTCACGGAGCGCGAGATCGTGACCTGAGCTGAAGTCGGACGCTCAACCGACTGAGCCACCCAGGCGCCCCACAGAGCTTAAAATTGTTAAGGTAGAAATCTTTTAAACAAACCCCCTAATGGTTCACCATGAGGAAAACAAGAACATCTCAGAAATAGTGATGGATTTGTTCTAGACCATCCATCCTCTCGCCTGGTCTTCCAGTGACCGATGGCTCACGGCCATAAGACAACTGGCTCTAAGCCCTCCAAATACCATCGCCATGCAAAGTTAATTGGTGCCCCCACCAATCCTAGAAGTGAGGCCTAACAGGGCAGGAACTTGACTTATTCTCCACTGTCTCCACACCTAGTATGCGACATACGATATACGCCTACATGTGATCAGCCCATGACACGTAATAGGCTCTCAGTCATTATTTGTGGAGTAAATGAATGATGACAGTTTATGACTTGCATCTCATTTTCCCTCACGCCTCATCTTCCTTCATCTTATTCTGGGCTTCGTGCAAGTAGGAGGACGTGAAAGACACAATTTAATTAATTTAGGTTTTTCCCCAAGCTGCTCTTTGATCATTTTGATTCTCATCAGGTTCCTTCATCCATCTAAACTCTCTTCAAGATACTCTCACATGCACTCAAGGCATTTTTCTCAATGGAAAATGCACCAAGTGTGCCTCTAAGGAGAAAATCTAGTGAATCTTTAGCATGAAGAAGAGGATGGAAGTGACCATTCGTTTGCCGGCAGTGAGATCGTAGGAAAGTCACTTTCCCTCTCTGGGTTTCAATTTACTCATCCCTAAAAGAAGAGAGTTCTCTTCTCTTTACAGTCTCCTGTATGAGCAGCTTTTGGAGCTGTGTTTCATAGAGCCCAAGGAATTTTGTAGAGAAGAAAGAGAAAGGGAGAAGGCCAGAGCCCGGACAGTCCTCCAGTCCCACGTGAGCACGAGACGATTCTGAAGCAGACTGTCCAAGTTCAGACAGCAGCCCTACTAATTACCAGCTGTGTGATGTTAGACAAGTTACTTTCCTTTTCTGTGCCTCAGTTTCCTCGCCTGTAAATAGGGATGACAATAATATTTCTTTTTTTTTTTTAATTTTTTTTTTTATTTATTTTTGGGACAGAGAGAGGCAGAGCATGAACGGGGGAGGGGCAGAGAGAGAGGGAGACACAGAATCGGAAACAGGCTCCAGGCTCCGAGCCATCAGCCCAGAGCCTGACGCAGGGCTCGAACTCACGGACCGCGAGATCGTGACCTGGCTGAAGTCGGACGCTTAACCGACTGCGCCACCCAGGCGCCCCGACAATAATATTTCTTTATAGGGTATTACGAGGATTAAATAGATCAATATATAAAACTTGGTACGTGAAAAATGCTATATAAATTCTAACTTTTATTTATTTATTTTTGAGAGAGAGGGAGAGAGAGCACAAGCAGAGGAGGGACAGAGAGAGACAGGGGCGGGGAGAGAGAGAGAAGGGGAGAATCCCAAGCAGGCTGTGCACTGTCAGTGCAGAACCTGATGCGGGGCTTGAACTCATGAACCGTGAGGTCATGACCAGAGCCGGAATCGAGAGTCAGACACTTAACTGACTGAGCCACCCAGGGGCACCAAAAAATGCTATATAAATTTTAGATATTATTGTCTGTTTCATATAATGGAGTTCCCCATAATGTTTGGGTTTAAAGGTCTTCTGCCAACAAAACAAAAACTACTTAAAAATTTTAAAGCACTCAGGGTATTCAACTAGGATGCAACAGGGAATACTAATTACCAGGGCTCCAGTAGACTGATACCAATGTCTCGGCCACTGCCACTGCCCCACCATTGTCAGTAACACCACGCCGCCCCGCAGCCAGACTCCGTCCGGTGTGTTTAACTCAGCACAATGAGCCGCCGCTACTCACGTGAGCTTGCTTTTTCTTCTGAAGATTATTCTGTGGTTCCATTCAAATGGCCTCTGCGTGGCTGGGCGACTGATCCCGGGTGCTAGACAGAGAAGGGCTCCGTGGCTAATCGCCTGCATTCCTGCGAAGACTGAGGAAAAGATAAATTTCCTTAACAGGCAACATTTCAGGGAAGGCATTTTCTTAACAGAAAATGGTGAATATCTGAAAAGATAGAAACCTCAGGCAGTTTAAAATTTGCAAGGAAGAAGTGCCTGGCAGTTCAACTGCTTTAAAATTCCTTTACCAAAGATACCATATGAATCTAAATAAAACCTGAATGATTATGGTAATTATCCACACTAATAACCTTGCTCAGAAACTTCTTTATCTGGGGTTTCACTTCCTGAACGTTGTAAAGACTGCCAGGCATCTCCTTCTTTCCCTTACCTGGGGAAGAAGGTTTAAGTTAATTGACATCATTCTCCAGAACTGGGATTATGGTACAATCAATTTTTGGACTCACCCAATCCCTTCACACCCTGACCTGAGCATTGATCCCATCCTTCAGCAAGCCCCACTTTCCTAGTTTGCTCCCCAAATGTTCAGCTCTCATCTCCTTTGATATTTGGCCTGCATTTAGAAATGTTTAATATTTGCTTTCCATCCATCTCCCTCCCTTCTTCTCCTTCTCTCCTTGAACTCACTCAGTGTAAAGAAATTTTAAAAATCCTTCAGCCTGTTCCTCAGTACCAAGGCTGGACAGGGGCGTCTCTGTCCCAGAAATATGCTAAGATTAATCCAATTTGCAAGGGCATGTGGGAGCTGTAAATATTTATGGGCAACAGAGGAGAAATTGACCCAAGCACACAAAGTAAAGGAACTGGGCAGAGGAATGGCCAAACATCAGTGACCCCAGATGTCGCTCCCTGGGCGCCAGGTGCAATTAGCCACCAGTGCCTCTCTTTGGGGGTGGGAAGTGGCAGGAAGGTGGGAGGTCTATCCTGGCATCAGAAGCATCCTCTCTCCCTTTCCTCTACCCCCAGCCCATTTCTAACTAGCAGTCTGCTGGAGGTTTTAGGGACCAATCTAGTAGTCAGAAACTTCCCACCCTCCAGCCTGCCTGTGCCTGGCTTCCATGACTGACTTACACTTGTGCAGAAGGAGGAAACAGATGCTCACCCTCTGCTCCCCCAACCCCCAGCCTCCAAATCTGTTAGAAGATGTCAAGGGAGGGGCACCTGGGTGGCGCAGTCCGTTAAACGTCCGACTTCAGCCAGGTCACGATCTCGCGGTCCGTGAGTTCGAGCCCCGCGTCAGGCTCTGGGCTGATGGCTCGGAGCCTGGAGCCTGTTTCCGATTCTGTGTCTCCCTCTCTCTCTGCCCCTCCCCCGTTCATGCTCTGTCTCTCTCTGTCCCCAAAATAAATAAAAAACGTTGAAAAAAAATATCTTAAAAAAAAAAAAAAAAAAGAAGATGTCAAGGGATTCATAGCTTTCTCCACACCCGTACCCAAGCACATGGAATTGTTTCGAGGTCTAGGGTTTAAGACTGGAAATGTCAAAATCCACAGGAGAGTTTCGACAATGTTCTCCATCTTTATTACAGTGTAGACAGAATAATTTAGAAATGAATACATTGGCTTATGACTAGATGACTTATTACTAGACATTTATTATTTACAGCAGAAAACTTCTACTGAAGGGGCCACGAGCCCCTTCTTGCCCTCTGCCAGGAATGGGGAACTCACTACCACCAAAGGCAACTCTGTCATGTTGGCCCAGTTTTGTTCATTAGCAATATATCTTGAAATATTTTGAATTGCTTCTTAATGGCATATATTTACTGATCTTTGCCCTACATCTTAGGGTTTTATAATTTTTTTTTTAATGTTTTATTTACTTTTGAGCAAGCGCAAGCAGGGGAGGGACAGAGAGAGAGGGAGACAGGGGATCCAAAGTAGGCTCTGTGCTGACAGCAGCGAGCCCAGTGTGGGGCTTGAACTCAGGAACCATGAGACCATGACCTGAGCTGAGGTGGGACCCTTAACTGACTGAGCCGCCCAGGTGCCCCTTAGGGTTTTATGTAAGTAATCACACATTGCTACTTTGTAGCGTCCATTTGCTTATCTTTCTTTTTATTTGCTCATGCCTGCCCAGGACCTCAAGTCTTCTTTTTTGGGAATTATTCTCCATTGTGTGCATCTTAGAGGGAGGCAGGGCCCTCCATCCCACCGTGGATGTGGAGGGGACTGCGCATTCCCTCTACTCACTCCCAGACAGCCAACATACAGTCAGATAGCCAATTGGAAGCTCTGAGTAGGATTTTTAATAAGAGAGAGGATGGGAGGGGCAGGCGCAGGCCAGAACCATTGGTGGAAGGAGGTGGGTCCAGCAGCAGTGGCCACAGCGTGCAGTGCTGGTACCAGGTGGCACCCTAGCTAGATGGCTCTGACAGTGTGACCGCGGCTCAGTCCTCTGCTGCCAGCCTCACTTGGTTCCTGAGTGTTTTCCCCACCAGGCTTTCCGGTCTTCTGATGATCCTACAGGTCACCCAGTAACCTTCCAACAAATTCCTTTTTTTGACTAAGACAGCCAGAGGCATTTTCTGTTGTTAGCAACCACCAGCCCTGACTGAGACAGTCTTTCAAATATTTGAGGATATAGTTATCATGCACTCTTTTTAGTCATCATGCACTTTTTTTCCCTTTGAAGCCTCCCTACTTCCTCCAACAATTTTTTAGATGGCTCTCTTTCCTGTCCCCTCATCACCCTTATTGCTCACCTATTGACATGCCCGGTTGTCTCCACGCACCCCAGGGAGGCAGGACTAGAAGCGCTATTCTCCCTCTTTCTAGATCTAGACAGGATCGTCTATTAACGTTAATGCTACCTTGGATCCTAGCCACATTACACTGTTCACCTGTACTGAGTCAGATAAAATCCCCAATTCTTTTTCTACATGTTATAGTTAGCCATATCTCCCTCATTTCATAGTTGCGTGTGTATGGTGGGGGGAGGATTAATTCGCAAGTCCTGGTCATTCACAGGGTCAGAATTGCTCCGCTCGGGGGATTTCAAATTCCCCAATAGTTAGGTCCCTGCCCCTTTTCTCCTATGAATGAGTCCTCCTTCATACCCCATTTCCCCAGTGAGTTTCTGGCTGTCCCCATTTCCAAATCCACCCTCTTCCCAGTGGACTGGAGAGCGTGCCCTGAACGTCACATTCTCCAATACTGAGTCATCAGGTTGTGCAGCTGAGCATCCCCCATGAAAACCACCTGTTAGCGAGGCCACCGCGCAGTCACTTGCTCAGCCCCTGTTTCACATGCACACACGCTGGGTGTCAGGCCCAGGACATAATTGGGTGGCTTTAGGCATGGCACCCGTTCTTTTCCTCTCAAACTGGTCTTCCAGTTCATCTTGAACTTTAGGTTTATGTCTCAAATAACTGAAACATGTGTCAGCGCCTTTTCTTAATTGGTCTTGGGCATGGGGGAATAAGGAATAAAAAGGAGGAGATTACACTTGTTGGATGCTTATCATATACCCAGCGTGGTGCTAGATACCTTACAAGCTTTGTCTAATTTGTCTTACGCACCAGCTCTCTGTGATAGACGTGACTGTCACAATTTTACAGACCAGGCAACTGCGTCTCAGGAAAGATAAACAACACCCATCAAGTGGCAAGTCTAGAATTCAAATGCAGGTTTATTTCCCTCCAAACTCTCCTGGCCCAGCGCTGCCGTGGCCCATGGAGCTGAAGCGTGGGAGGGAGAGATTAGAGCACGGAGCCCACTGAAGCCCACAGTCCCCTTCTGAATTCACTTCACCATGTCAATAGGGTATGGGGCTCCAGGATGACACATAGTCTGTGGGGGCATTTCTCCTGAGAAACAGCCTGGCAGCCTCGTCAATCCCTTGTATAAAAAATGGAGTCAACACATTCAGATGGTCATATACCCTGGGGGGTCCTAATCCTCAACCTACCTCTTAACTCTAAAGGTTATTTCACCAAGAGCATCCCACCAGTCCATCATGCTGCCCAGAGCTTTGAGAGAGGACCCACGATCCCCCTCGGGACCAAAAATGCTAAAATAGGAACAGGCCTAATCCTCCTCCTGGCCTCACCGTGACTAAAGCTGAAAGGAGTGGGGAGACCTGGGACCTGGTTGGTCAAGGCTTTCCATCCCCCTCAGACTTCCCTTCAAAAGGGCAAAGCTACTCACAGGCACCCACACTCTGAAAACTCAATTTTGGTAAGTGGCCTGAATCATTACCACAACCAAACCTTCTCTATAAAGTGTTTACAAATAGAAAAATTGTCCGGTTCTAATTCTGTTTGATTGATTCTGCCAAAGAAGAAGGGAAGAATGAAAGTCTGGGTAATCCACAAACTAGAAAATTGGTGTCTGATGAGAGCTGACGGTATCTTCTTGGAGGCCATGCAAGGCCAACAGCACTGGCCTACTTTTGTTTTGAAACCTCCCATCCCGGAGCCACAATTGCTACCACTTTGGTGGCAGAAGGAAGATGTTTACCCTTCACAAAGACAGCAAGCTTTCCAGCCCCTTCTGTAATCTCCCAGGCCACTAAGGGGCCAGCCACATGGTGTCGGCAGATGCAGAGAGGGGCTGGCAATTCTCATACCAGGAATTCCTCTGCTGTCCTTCCAGCATCAATTACAGATCGCCTC
This sequence comes from Neofelis nebulosa, assembly GCF_028018385.1. NCBI lineage: Eukaryota > Metazoa > Chordata > Mammalia > Carnivora > Felidae > Neofelis > Neofelis nebulosa. Next base: position 116,143,639 of record NC_080784.1, read on the forward strand.
CCTTCCTTCCAGCAGCAGAGAACCTGAGTCTTCGCTCCTGACTCCCAACTTCCCACCCAGGCCTGACAGCAATTTGTAACCCCCGCTTACACAGGCTCTCTTACTGTCTGCATTTTTGTTTGGAAAATGAGCAATTTGCTGTTGGTCGCTTGGCTCCTCTGTGAAGTCGGCAGAAAGGACGGCTCACCGAGGGGGACAGATGGTCAGTGAAAGCAAGAGTCAGACCGTCAAGCTCATCGCCCAAGCCTTGCCCCCGCCTGGATCCCGTAAGTAGTTTTGTTACACAGGGTTGCTCTCCAGAAGCCGAGCGCCAGCTCTCCGTGTGTGGTATTTGCAGCGACAGAGAAACCAACCCAGAAGGAAGCGTTTTTTGTTGTCGTTGTTTTGTTTTGTTTTGTTTTGTTTTGTTTTGTTGGCGAGATGTCTGGGAGGTCTGGGCAAATGCAGCGCCCTTCCGGCCAGCCACTTTCTTCTGAAAGACTGTCTTCTTCTTTGGAGGGATGAGACCTGGGAGTGAGGGAAAAGAGGTGGCAAAAATTTGTCCTAGCTCACACTCCAGGGATGAAACACACCAACGCACTTGTCAAGTGATAAAGACACGGTGAGGAAATAAAAAACCACAGCCGAAGCTTATTGCCTCAACGGCTGCGACATTATCTCACCACTCATTTGGAACATATGTTCAACAGCAGGGTGAGGATTTGGGGTCTCAACTGTGCTCTGAACGCAGAGGGGAAGAGGAGAGAAACATTGCGTGGGAGAGGCCCCTGTGACAAATCCTGCAGAAATGCTGAGACCCGCCTTCCCCTCCCTTCTTCCTCCCGGTGCCCTCACCACCATCCCTACCAGATGCGAACTGTTTTGTCATCGGGACCCATAGTCGACACATGGGGCACTTCCAGCTACCTGTGTTCCACGTTTGCAGAGAGGATGTAGTCTCCTCTCAGCCGCCCTCCCCCCACCTACCCCCGTCAGGGAGAAAAGGTGCAGACTCACACTCTTATCAAGCATTCAAACGATTTCATGGGAACACCACACTTTGTTCTATTCTGGCTTCCCTCACAAGGGGTGGGGGGCGGCACATCTTCAAACACCCGCTGGCTTAAATGGTGACAGCTGCATGCAACGGGCTTGCTCACAGCCCGCCTGGTGCAATGAGAGATATAACTGCAGGGTAGGACTTCAAAGGCAGACCCACTGTGGCCATTCCAGCAGCCCGGGGGGCTGCTGCCTCCAGTTGGTGGCTCTCCGCATGCAACAAGTGAGCCAAGGGAAACTAAGAAATTAGACCTTTCCCACGTGCACTGTGAGTTATGATGCAAGGAGGCAACAATGAGGCAGGAGAGGTGTCGAGGGCTTTCTGCAAAGTCCTAAACACATTTGTCCTAGACAGATGTTTTTGTCCTAGGTAGACAGATAGTGGAGAAGACAGGCTCATCATAGATAGCATGTTAGTCTGGCCAACACTCTTCCTTTTATAATAGATTATGCATCACATTTTAGAAGACAGAATTGAGCTAAAATGTTTATGTGTGTGTGTGTATCCCTTTCTCTGATGTCACCTAAATTACCCACCTTTGCAGAAATCACTTATTAAAACTTGGTTTTATGTTAAAATGTCTGGTGGCCGTTGATCTTTGACTTAGGGGCCGTTACGGGAGAACTGTCACACAGAAGATTCCAGAGGTGACTTGAAATCTTCGGTTCCTTGCAATGGGTAGCACAGATGGCTGTTTAAGGAACCACATGAAAGAGCCACCGTGAAAGGTAGTCATTTCCTGTCTTCTCCATCTGGCAGGTCCTAACGAAATACACCCCAAGGAACAGACTCACTATGACATTATATGGATATATGTGGCTATTGATGCTTTGGCAAGGCTATTTATTTTGGTAAATTGCCTCCCTTGGCCCCACCACCCAGCTTAGCCCAATCACTCCTTTGTGCGTGTCAAAATCCTGACAGAACGTGGGCAAGTTTACATAAGCTCTCCGAGCCTCGGCTTTCTCATCTGTGAAATGGGAATGAAAATACTTTATGATAAATGCAATACATTTGCTTTGCTTCAGTGAGGTTGAGTTGGTTCTGCAACTTAAAAGGAGCCTGATGATGAATAAATTATGATGTCTTCACAGGATGAAATGCACAGAATTCAAATGTGGGAATACGATACAACCGAAAATGTCTTAAGACACCAGGAAAATATTACACTGTGATTGTTAAGTGGAAAGAGCAAAGTTTCAGAAGAATAAATGATGTAAAATTTATGTAAAATTATTAACATAATGTATGTTTTTTAACATAATGTATGTTTTTATGTATGTTTACATAAAATTTATATAAAATTATTAACATAATGTATCACACGGTCAGTACTTAAAATATGTAAGTCATTATCATTCTTACCTCTCCTTGGAGCCCAGATCCAAAACCATTCCCCTTATCTGATTGTCCAGAGATAATCCCTCCTTACAGCTCCATATAGCCAGCCTGACTTTAGCATGTATGACTATATACCTTGGATTATTTTCATTTATGGTATGTTTTAAATGTCACCTGATAATAAATATTCCTCCTTCTCGTTTTGCTTCAGTTAGGCTGAGTTGACCCTGCAACTTGAAAGCGAGTCTAAATAATAAATTATGGCATAGGGGAGCCTGCATGGCTCAGTGGGTTAAGTGTCCGACTTTGGCTCAGGTCATGATCTCGCAGTTTGTGAGTTCAAGCCCTCCATCGGGCTCCCTGCTGTCAGCAAGCCTGGAGCCTGCTTTGGATCCTCTGTCTCTGTCTCTCTCTCTCTCTCTCTCTATCCCTCCCCAACTCTCTCTCTCTCTCTCTCAAAAATAAACATTAATAAATTATGGTATATTCTTATGATGGAATATAATATAACCAAGAATGTCTTAAGACATGGGGAAAATGTTAATTTGTAACTAAGTGAAAAAAGTGACATGAAAACTGTTAAAGCAATAAAACAGACTGCCCCCCCCCAAACAAGTGTGTACCACACACACACACACACACACACACGCACGCATATACACACACACATAGAGAAAGCACTACTAGGAAATATACCAAATAATAACAGTGAAGGTTATTGGGGCATAAGTCTGTACCTGATATTTTATTGCTTCTCTTCATTTTTAAAAAAATTTTCCCCTTTTTACTAATTAAGAAAACAAAAATTAGTATGCTCTTTTTTAAAGGGCAGATGGTAAGGTATGAATAGGGGTAAAAAATAAAAATCAAGGGGTGAAGGAGAATTTCATGAGTTTCCAACTACTTTTATTCACCCAGCAGATATTTTTAGAACGACTAAATAAAAACGAGGAGGCTGTGATAAATACTACAGGAGAAAACAGATATAAAACAGGTCCTGCCCTCAGGAGACTTAATATTTACTTGGGGAGATGAGAGTAGTGGTGCAGGGGAGCGGCAGAGGGGGAGAGGAGGGGAGTGATTTCCACAGCAAGAGCTGCCTGTGGGGTTCTGGTGTGGCCACCATGCTGGGGAATGGGTTCACAAAGAGGCGGGCCTGAGTGTTCCTTAAAGGCAAGATGGCTTCCTGGCCATGCTGATTCTCATGTGATTTTGGAAGTCAGGGATGGAAGGATTAAATTAAATCCATTCAATCCAACATTTGTATTTAAATCATTGATTTCCAATGTTTCCCCCACCCACTCTTTGTCCAGAGTTGCCAGCAAGTAGCAAAATAGCTTGAGTGTGAATTCCAACAACTTTTGGTTGCCCAACAGTAAAATGTCAAAAAGGCAAGTAGCAGAAGGCAAAAGGACGTAGGTCTGAACATCCTCAACCGGATTTTTCCTCTCACAGACCATTAAGGGTTACAAAATTTGATTTTTTTTAATGCTAAAATATTTTCAATTCTGGGTAAATTTTATGGAAATTAAGCTTTTCCTGTATTGTTTCTAACTAGGAAATTTATCTGATTTTCTCAAAGCTAATATAAGTAATTTAATCCTCTACTTTGTTCTAACCAAAAATTCCTATAGTCTCAGCAAAGCATCTTAGTGGAATTTAGTGTCAAGATATTCAAATTTACCTCATTTACAATGCAAAAAAAACCACACCAATTTGACCCAGATGGAAATTTTATTTGTGTCCGAAATTTCTAGATTCTCCATTCTACTAATTAATGGAAAAGTTGATAATCTCAAACCATGGCAAATCCAAATAGTTGCTTATTCCTTTGTAACACATGTAGGAACCGTGACAAGAAAGAGGAGTGGTATCCTTTTTTCCTTTTTTTTTTTTTTAAGTTTTATTTATTTTTGAGAGAGAGAGAGAGCTAGCATGAAAGGGGGAAGGGCAGAGAGAGAGGAGGACAGAGGATCCAAAGTGGGCTCAGTGCTGACAGCAGTGAGCCTGATGTGGAGCTCGAACTCACAAACCATGAGATCATGACCTGAGCCGAAGTCAGACACCTAACCCACTGGGCCACCCAGCACCCTGAGGAGTGGTATCCTAACGATCCTTTAAAAAAGAAATCCTATCAATGCTATCAGAGGTGGTCACATAGAAGCAGAGTAAGAATGTCAGTTGGTTGGAAACCCTAACTAACACAACCTACTGTATCAACTTAATCAAAGGTGGCATTTAGGCCACAGACTCACTTTCAAGACAGTAAGAGGCTACTTTGGTCAAGGCCAGAACTTTTTCATACTTCCCACTAACTCTCAAAACAGAGATTTGGGCTCTCATATGCTTTGAGAAGGTTCTCCACATCAAAAAGTTTACTACGGAAATACATATTTCTGGGTTCTGGAGAAAAACCAAGATATCAAACATAAATGAAGACACTGATGCCACCATTAGCCACATTTTGACCAGGGTTTGATATGTAATATTTGAAGGCAAGCACTCTTGGTTAATTCTCATCTTCGTGTATAGTCAGGGTCAACAATGACATTCCAATGCTGAATTCATCCCAGCCCACAGTGCCAAATGGCCTCCAAACTGATCCAGTCTGTGGAGGCCAACACCCATAGCGACTGAATCCTGGTGGCAGTTCGGGACTAGTCCAGCCCTTCCCCCACCTCTGGGGCTTCCCCCAAATTTCTGTTTCAAAGACAAGGCCAGAGGCTGCCTAGCACTCAGCCAGAATCTTGGGCAGTTGCTGGAGGTATCCCAGCCCAAGAAGGCATAGATTTACACGGCTTAATCTTATCACCCCTTGATTTACAGAACTGAAACTAGAGCCTTCAAGGCAGCTTTCCGAAAACACTTTTTCAAGTCATTAAAAATATGCATAATATTATCAGTTGCCATTTATAGCTTCTGTATTTCTAGTAACTGGCATTGTTGCTACTCGAGGCAAGCCAGAAAATAAGCGTGCCAGGAACTGACATGGTGTGTTATGTCACCAAAACAAAAGAGCTCATACTGATAAATGTCAGGTTGGCTTCTTTGTGGGTTTCCCCCTTCCTTCTGCAAGTTGTAGCTTTTGTCTTCTTTTCCACTCTCAATATGGGGTGAGGCATTGAGCAATACAAGAATCTGGAGTCTCTTTCAGAGATCTCTGCATGCTAAAGGTAGTAGGTGTATCACAACGTAAGCAGATACAAGAACTCTACCCATTCTTTCCTTTGTCTTAGATGGAGTAATCTAGTGAGGCTTTTAAACAACTGATATTCCTGGGAATTGTGCTCATCTGGTATATTCATCATGTGGAGAGGAAGAGACATGATCTTTTCTTGCCATTAAAGCCCTGGGTGGTCAGGGCCTCCTGAAGGAGGGGGAGACAGGAGAGACTTTCCCAAGTAGCAATGGACCAACAGAAATAGATGTTAGGAGGGCACATGAAAGCGGAGAGAGGATGGTGATAAAACTCGGAAAGAAGAGGTTGCGGAAAGCCTCCCACCTACCATTCTCTCCCTCTTGGCATCCATCTCTTTCACCGGCTGATTCAGTGCCATGACATACGAAATAGGAAAAGACATTCTCTGCTGGGGCCATTTTCTCTGGTTTTCATCTTTCCTAAACCCAATACGCATTGCTGTTTTTGTAAAAGAGGAGCTTTTATTATTCTTGTTTGTACTGATTTCTGCTCTGGGTAGACGTCCACATGCTTCTTGAAGTGTGCACGTATATTAGACATAGGCATCTACCCGCAGTGATAAACACTGCTAGACATTTACCCCGAATCTCTTTCCTTTTCTTTTTGGATACACAGCCAGAAACACTTTGGAGGAAAGCCACTCGCTGACCAGGAACACTGGCCTTGGACCCTTACGTGAGTGTGAAGTTAACTCCTATTGTGTGAAACCATAATACATATTTGGGTCTATTTTCGACAACAGTTTAACCTAACTTAACAAACACAGCCTCAGTCACACTTTATATAAACACACACACACACACACACACACACACACACACACACCCCCATCATATAAGCACAGTTATCTTCAAAGATCTTTTGAAAGTTAGAAAAACATTCAGTGCCCTAAGAATATATTACATCTGAAGACTATTTTCCAGTTGTCAAAGCACTTTGCCGTATACCTCTCATATAATCTTTCTGGCAATTTTGCAAGGCAGATATTATGGTTTACAGGTGAGAAAATTTGGCCAAAATGGTGAAGTGACTCTTACAAAGTCACACAGCCAGTAAGAGAAAGAGTTTTATGGAGGGCCTAGATCCAGATCTCTCTCTCTCTAAAGCTCTTTCCCTCTGCTTACCGGTGAACATCTACATATCTTCCCAAAGCTCAGCTCAAGACTCATCTCCTACGGATCTTCCTGGTCATCTCCAGCCCAGTTAGCACTGACTGTTCTTTTGTGACCCACGTAGCCCTATACATACATACTCTAAGGTACTTTCCACATTTTACTCTACTTATTTGTTCATGTGGATTCAGGGTCCTGAGTGAAGGAAGCAGCTTCTATTACTTCTTAGACCTACCACGATACGTGACTCTAAGTCCGACTGTCAGTATAGCACAATGGTGACTAATATGGCTCCAAAAGTATGAGAACAATTTGAAAGGAGGCTTATAATGGTGCAAAAGCAATGTTTCCTTTGATAGAATTTAAGCATGATTAACAAGCCAAACAAAATTTTAGAAGTTACATATGAATCAACTAGGCCTTCCTAATTCTGAAAGCTAGCTGGAACACAGATGATTCCCGTTTAGGCCACAATTGTTTTCATCTGCTTAGACTAAGTCAGTTTTGACAATGGGAGTGATATTAAGTGGTCCTAAATAATTCCAAAATGCAACCCTGTAAGTGAGCCTTGACATGAATATGCACACAAACACATCTAACCACGTATTAATGGGAAAAATATATATATACTATGGTCTCTCCATTTTTAAAAATCTCACTCTTTAAATATGTATATCTCTGCCAAAAGAGTCAAATGAAGATACCTGAAATTGAATGAGTCACATGGCCCCACAACCTGCACAAATTCAGAGCAATGATATCAACCTAGTGTCCACCTGATGGTAAACAACGCACTTTGTGGGTAGAGACTCGTTTCATCTCCATGAGCCATGTAAACAGTCAGGCTTAAATCTTGTAGGCTTAAATCCTGGCAGCAAAATGATCAGAAACGACTCCTACCTCTTTCTATCAGAGATTTAAGCCTTTGAAGTAATGCTCCAGCTTCAAGAAGGGAGCTGAAGGTAGAAGGGTACTTGTCTGCTGAACTACATGGGAAATTCTCAAAGACCCACCATTTGTCATTCCCAGGAATAACACTGGGAAGCGTGAACAGAACTCCTGCCAATGTTAGTTTTCTAGAACATGCCTTGGGCATAGTTAGTGATAAAGAAAGGGGGGAAATCAACTGGTGAGCATTCCTGGATGAAAGACAAGATTCAAATAAGCTGTTTACCCTTTGGTTCCAGCGTTCCCAAACATCATAAAGATTTCAGCTCTTGTAAAAGGGGAGCCATTTGTTTACAATAGACTATTCTGGGGGGGGGAGGGGGAGTAGGTGGGTCTCATGAGGCAAATATTTGACCATAGGAGGTAATAAAATTGTATTAAGCTCTCACCCCACTGCTGTACGTGGTCATCAATGTGATTAGCTCATTCGAGTCTATTTTAAGATCCTGTCAGGCACAAACATTAACAAGAACCTGGCATTTCTCCTTAAGAATATATAATCGACCTTTCAAGTCCATAATCTCCTTTATCAAAGCGGATGGCAGGGATTTATGCAGAAGAGTTTGCACACCTCTTTGATTTCAGCCCCCTGAGAACCCAAACATGCATCCCACCCAATCCTGTTTTATTTTCGCCATATCCTGTGTTGTTGAATGGGCCTCTTGTACAAATGCAGTGCGACCCCCCCCCTCCAGTTTTTTTTCCCTTAAGTTCTACACAAATCTTACATCAGCTTCGTGAAATGGGCAGTTCTTTTACATTCCTCGGGCAGACTTTAAAGGTCATAGTTCTTAGAGTTGGGGAAATCCGTTTGCATAGACAAGAACCCACACAGGGAAAGCACGAAAGCAGTCGCGGGACAGTTAAGCAAGCTGTGCTGGCAAACCCACGTTCCAGAAAATGATGGCGGGAGGTGAGTGAGAGTCTACAGATCTGGAGTTTCCTTAATCAATCACTCTACTTGTGTTACCTCTTTTAACTAAACCTTCTGGCAAAACAAACGCACTGGCCAACAGTAGTACTCTTTCTTCCTAAAGGCAACAGTGAAATGGAACCCGAGGACTGCTGGCTACTCGGAGGGAGGAAGCAAGAGGACAGTGGAAACGCTGGAAAATGCAAGCAGACCACGGCCCTCCTGCCCCCATCAGAGCTAATCCAGCCATTAAAACTCCTCTTAGCATTTTCACTTCTGTGCTTTTACTGTTGAGCTCAACCCCTCTCATCTCATACTAATTCCAAACACCAGCATGTGAAATCGTTTTCTCTTTTCACATTCACAGAACAATGTTTCTCATAAACATCCACGTTTTAACTCTAAATTATCCTTCAAGTCAGTTCAGGTGCTAACAAGAATTCAAACCACTCTTTGCATGGGGCCGACTGATGTGCACAATCCAAAGAAAGACACCAAAGAAGCACTCCGGCTCTGTTGCTATAAAACGAATAAATAGTGCAATGAACACAGAATGCATTCCAGAGAAAGCCTGCGCTCAGAGGTTAGATGCATGACTCAAAGCAGCAGGCTCCCAATATCAAGAGTCGTCGGAAGATTGGGGTGTTAGGCTAGGAAAGGGATTACATGTCATAAGAAAAAGGAAATTATGTTGATAATGATTCCTGGAGTCACTGCCAGCAACTTCAGCCAACTTGCCTGCAGCTTCATCAAAATGTGCCAAATGTAGTCCAACGCTGTCAGGATTAAGAACATTCTTCACGCAGATCAAAGGAAGACCCTCAGAATGATTTTTTTTTTATTATTCAATACAAATATTGTCCCCTAAATAGGAGATCTCCAGGCTGCTAGGCTTGACACATATTAGAACAACATCCCAGGTTACTGTTTTAATGTGAACCTGGGGCTAATCCTTAATATCACCTGAGACTTTGGTTCACTCATTCATTGACTCTATTTGTTGGGCACCTACAGTGTGCAAATGCATTTTGCTATTTCTGTGCAGGAGCCAAAGCTGGGACACACGATGGCATCGTGTTTAAACATACAGACTCTGATGGAATTCCAATCTCGGGCTGGTCACTTACTAGATGTGCTACTTACCCTCTCCAGGCCACACCTACCTACTTCAGGGGATGGTTGTAAAGATGAAAAGATAATGCTGATGCACATAAGACACTTGGCAGAGCCCCTGGCACACAGAAGTGCCCAGTCCCTGTTAGCCAGCATTTAAAACCAAGACTTCTAGAGTATGGGCAGGTCTCTGAAGAAGAAGAATGTTAGATAAGGTGTCCATCCAAGATCCTTAACACTCAGCACCTATTCGCTCTTCATACACACAGAATCCTGATAGGACTCTCAGACCTTCTTGACGTAAAGATTTGCAATTAAGTTTATTTACACATTTGTGCTCAGAATGTGTTTTACTTAAACAATCTGGGAAAGGAGTGAGCAGGGTGGGAGGTTATGTGAGGCCCACTCTGGACTGGCATTTGAGCCCCAACAAATACCATATTGTCCGTGCGGAAAAGAAACTGCTACTGGCATCTCCAGGAGAGTGTTTACTTGCCTGTAAATTAGGCCATTGTCCATCTGAGGAGAGAGTCAATCAGCTTTCAAGGGGGAAACAGAGGATAGGAAAATAGTTCTCTGTTACAGCCGAGAGGGTTCTTCCGTGCTGTGCTCCCGGTGTGGTGTCCTAAGACAAATAGGCGCCCGTGGCTCTGTCCAGTAACCGATTTTCTCGACAAAGCCCTGGGCTCCCGCGCTGTGTCCTCGAGGAGCTACCTGCAAAACCTTCTCCTGAGGTGACGGACTTGTCTTTTGCAACCAGTTAGCACCTGCTCTTAAAACTTGATCCCTCCCTGGTTTGTTTCAAGTGGAGCCAGGGGATCAGGACTTAATTAGCAGTGATATATCTCGTACTGATCGGTTCCATCCAGCTTCCCCCCGGGGGCCCCAGATTTGTCTCTATTTGGAATTCCCGTGCTCGCTGGGCGGCTTGTGTTAGCAGTTATCTGGCAGGCGCGTCCCAGTGCGGCGGGGCGGTGGGAGGCAAGTCCCGGCCGGCGGCCGCCACTCAGCCTGGAGCCCTCCGCCCGGAGCCCCGCCCCTCCCCGGCTTCCACCCGCCCGGGGCCAGGCCCCCCGCCGCGAGACGGCGACCCGAGCCCAGCCACCGTCTTCCGCTAGAGGAAGGGCCAAGGAGTTTGTGCCTTTGCGAATGGCCCTTGGGCTGCTGCTGAAGAAGGGTATTTTTTGGTGGGTTTTTTTTTTTTTCCATAAGGAGAAAACGCCTCTTGCTCTGTACCAGCTTGAAGCCAAATAACATGTTTTGGCAACCATTATTTGGCAATTAGGGCTTCAGCTCACTGAAAGCATTCTTCCGTGCAAAATATGGCTTGGAAAGAAAACACTAAACCACATCTGAGTGAAAATATAGGAAGTGAACAAAGGGGTGACAGAGCAGTGAGAGTCAGGGATGGTGAGAGGCGAGGAGGTTGGGGGCCGGGCACACTTGGCAGAGGCCAGGCAATGACTGGGCGCCTGGATGTTTCCACAGCGCTAGCTCCCACTCAGGCCCGGTCCAGGAAAGGCCAGGGCCAAGCGTGTGGGATCCCGTATCTTCGCGGTGGGCTTGCACTTCTTTGGCCCTCAAAGGAGCCCTGGAGCAGGATTTAGGCAAAGGTAGAGTAGAGCAGTGGAACTGGGCGTACGGCCATGTTGTCTGGTGGGCTCACACGGGCCCCTTCACCTCCGCCTCCTAAAGGGTGTGCATCCGAGCCGACAAGGTGTGGGCACTTCCAGAATTGAAGCATCCTCCAGGGATGATAGCTCTTTTCTCCCCTTGAGCCTGGCATCCCCCCACTTGAGAGAAGGACATGGCCAGAAAAGGAGGACTCCTCTTCCCACCTTTCCAGGACACCCACATCCTTTGATAAAAAGAGAGAGAGCAGTTAAGCAGAATATACTCCTTAATGGTGCAATTTGACAGAAATAAAGGGAGGTTGTAACATATGGCACATTGTTTCAGATCAACGCACAGCTGTTTTCTCTGTTAATTGAGATGTCACGAACATACCGTTCTTTCTTCTCTTCCTCTGCCTAACTCCCCAATTTTTCTGGTGGAGAAGTTTAGACAGGGTAAGATCTTGGATGGGGGGGAAACTGTGCCCAGCCAACCCTCCCACGTGAAAGCACAGGCTCCAGAGTGTGTTAAACAAACCCTATACTCAGGAGCAGCAGCAGCAGAGGGTGACAGAGTGAGGGCCAGCATGTCTGGTCTCATCTTCCTTATAACCCCAAAATGCCATCCAAAATTACACCAAAAGAAGTGTAAGTGAATTTCATTGGTGACTCTGACATTACCAAAGAGGTTATTATGCATTACCCTATGAGTGTGCAAATATCCTATGAGCACTGTTTGGCTTAATTTTACAGTGTAAATTACTTTTCCCTCACTCCTGGTTAATTTTCTGATAAGTTTCCTAAGAACACTGAATGTTAGCATAGGAATTTGTTAATCCTGGGTTTTTATGCATAGCCATTGGATGAGCCATTTTTAGTTTAATCAGAAAGATTTGTCCATTTCTACATGATCGGTTTCTGTACATTCACTTGATAAATATGATTTACTCATTACAATGGCATTTCTGAACTCACCTTTCATTATATATAGTGTTGGTGTTTTCAAATCAAGGTATTAGTTATTTTGATTAGCATATCAAATTTAAAGTTTCTAATGGTCATAGACTAAGATTTGAAAATTTTTTTTTAATTTTTATTTATTTATTTTTGAGAGAGAGAGAGAGCACTAGCAAGGAAAGGGCAGAGAGAGAGAGAGAGAGAGAGAGAGAGAGAGAGAGAGAAAGGCACAGACTCTGAAGCAGGCTCCAGGCTCTGAGCTATCAGCACAGAGCCCAATGCAGAGCTCAAACCACAAACCGTTAAGACCAGGACCTGAGCTGAAGTTGGATGCTTAACCAACTAAGCCACCCAGGCACCCCAGATGGACTAAGATATTTAAATAAAATATGAATAAGAGCCTGTGAACTATCTTATAAATCTCATCTGATTTATAATTTTGCACAGACAATATCCTCACCTGTGTTTAAGTGTATGAAATCAGAATATTCTCAGCTTTTTATCATTTGTGTATTATCCTTTCAACTTAAATACAGGGTGGCAAGGTGAACCAGAGCATGCAGTCTTGGAAGAAAAATCTAGTCAGTTCAGCACTGGCCTTGCCAACTCTCTGTCCCTCTTTCTGTGGGCCCCCTTTGCTCTGTCTCAATGCCCATAACATGGAAAAGTTAGAGACACTTGATGGTATGCCTGCACATTTTGGCTCGCCTTTCTGTTGAAACTTTTAGAAGGAGTTCTGCCTGCAACTGAGTAGGGATCCTGAACAAAGTAAAATACGTAACATTTTCCCTCTGGGCACTTAGGAGGAAAAATATTTATCTCCAGTATTGAAATCTCAAGGTTCTAAAAGAGTTAGTGTCTTTTAAAGGCACCTATCAGGACTCTATCCCTTTTTAAGCCAGAGACCTGCACTCGCATGGGTGTATTCTCACATAGGTGCAGTTCGCTCTTGTATCTATTGCCAGGAGTAATAGGAAAAACATATGACAGATCTAGGAATTTACTACCTATGTGTTTTCAAATAAATCTTTCTTGCCTTTAGAGATGGTAGCTATAATATCATGGTAGAATGCTGCTCTACCCCAGCAGAAATAAAAGTTGTGTCCTTTTTGCCAATATTTGAAAGGATCACAGGAGTCAAATAGACAGTCTAAATTCCTTTCAGAATGATTTTTGAAAATTCATCACTCTTTGGAATGTCAAGAGCCATATAAACCCATATTGCATAGCATAGGAGCTAAATAAATAATTGTTAAATGGATAGATGAGTTTTAGAGTCTGACAGACCTCACATACATAGCTTCCAACCAAAACTGTTGAGGTACTAGCTTTTTGTAGGGACAGAATTTCACCGTATCATTGAATACCGTTCTAGTGTATTCACCATTAAATAATTCAATACATGAGTCTGAAGAAAAATGTCCCTAAGATGTCCATCTTCTTAATTGGTTTAAATGCAGTTCAAGGTGCCTTTTTCTTTTTAATTCTTTTTAAGTTTATTTACTCACCTTGAGAGACAGAGCACAAGTGGGGGAGGGGCAGAGAGAGAAGGAGAGAGAATCCCAAGCAGGCCCTGCACCCTCAGCACAAAGCCCAATGCGGGGCTCAAACTCATGAACCATGAGATCACGACCTGAGCCCAAGCCAGAAACTCAACCGACTGAGCCACCCAAGCGCCCCCAAGGTGCCTTTGTCTTAACATGCTTGTTGGTGGGTTACCTGCTAGGATGTTCCTTTGTCCACATCTCACAATTAAGAACATTACTACAATCACGCGTAGCATGGATGTCATTCATGTTCAACATTCTTCCTTGTCTGAAGTCACTCTGCCTCAGGATGATGCTGTCAAACACTTTGCTAACGAGGTATTATTGTTTATATTAGGCTAGCGAAAGGGTGCAACAGTTTAAAAAATTAAGCTAACGAAAGGAATGAAGGATGTATGCAAGACGCATCCCGAGACACATGGCGGGGCATGGGGGGTGGGCAGCCTTTGTCGTCTGGTAAAACTGTCTGAAGTGCAGTCAGGAAAGATTTCAGTAAAAGAGGAATCTCACTTGGAAAAGTATCTTATCAGAACAGTCTTGGAATTTAGCTTCCAAGACCGGGAACTGAATTCCTTCTTAGGAAGGGCTACCGGAATAACGTGAGCAGCGGTGGGGATCTCTTGAAAAACTGTAATATCTCTGTTTTGCCCGGGGAAGAGCGTATTTTGCTGATCTTGGGTAAATCATTGAAACCTTTGTGGTTTGACGTCTGGATCCGTAAAGACTAATAATTCTGTAGCCCTTCCCAGAGACAGAGAATGATAAGTGAGTTATCATTAAAGGGCCTGCAGTGCCTCGGGTGAGGCTGTTTGTTTGATTGGGAGGTGAGATTATTGTTTCTTTGATTGCAATCCACTCGTATGAGGAACCAAAACTGCATCTCAGTGTTCTCAATTCAAAGAGGTTTGTGCACATAGTGTGTTGGCGTAGTGTTTTAAATTTTTTATTCACTGAAAATAAATGTCTTTAATAGCGACCCATAGTGTCTTTGTGCACTACCCGAGCTTGTAAGAAGCTAGGCAGTCTCCACTCCTAAAAGCAAGGGCTTGTCTATGTCTGTATGTAGGAACAGTAGCATTTTAATTCTCTACACAGTTTGAGAGTTGTCTCCTTTATTTCCTGTTGACTCAGCTATCTTCTTCCCACATTTTGGGGTTTGTGGTAAATGAAGAATTTGTATTTGGCCACTGGAAATGAGCCTTTGAATAAGCTGAGAATCATGTGGATCCTGTGATTTTTCTAAATGACCTGAAATTCTCCTTTTCTCGCAGATTCATCAACTTTAATAAGAATTATGTATGCATCTGCTAAAAGTGGGACCAGAGTGACAGGAGAAAGCTTAGCTAAATCCTATATAAAACTCAGTTTTAAGAATCCTCATTTCCTTGAAATTCCTTCAAAAACAAATCAGCCCTTGTGAATGATACACAAAGCCTTGTTTTGTTTCTATAACTTTTCTCTCTCTTGACAGGCAATAGGCCTCCACCAAGGGAAGAAATACTTAAACTCATAATAATAAAAGTAGAAGTTGTGTCTGAAAATCCAAGGGTACACTGCCAAGGGACTCAAAGTGCATCTGCCCCGATTCACCTATTAATTCTGACAGATTTTACA
The DNA here is from genome assembly GCF_028018385.1 of Neofelis nebulosa. Taxonomy (NCBI): domain Eukaryota; kingdom Metazoa; phylum Chordata; class Mammalia; order Carnivora; family Felidae; genus Neofelis; species Neofelis nebulosa. The sequence continues at coordinate 116,159,035 of NC_080784.1, forward strand.
AATACTTCCTTATTTATCTTCTTATGTTCTATTTCTCTCCTTAATCTTTATGCAGTTACAAAAAACTCTTTGAAATTATGTAAATGTTTACAATTTTCATTTTAAACATCCTGAATTGAAAGAATTAACTCATTTACTTTGCTTTCTTTCTTTTTTTCCTTTTCTTTTCTTTCTTTTCTTTTCTTTTCTTTTCTTTCTTTCTTTCTTTTTTTCTTTTCTTTTTATTCCAACCATTTTTAAGCACTTGGTTCAGTGTTATACAACAATCACCACCATCCATCTCTAGCATGCCATTTTCTTTTAAACATCAAATTTCAAAACTATAACCCAAAAGAATTGTTCCTACTCCCGGTACAAGACTGGGAGTTACTGGATCTAGGAGGCTTGGTGGAGGGCCGGGACTGGTTGGGGCTGGTTGGACTCTGGGCCCTGCTGGCAGAAACCTGCCTTGGGCAAAGGGAAGAGACATGTGGGCAGACCCGGCCAAGTCTCTCTACCTAGCAGATGAATAAAATGTGTTAAGTCCCAAGGACACAGCAAACCGTAATGGGAGAATAGATGGTGGAGCCAGTGGCAAAAATCTCTAGGGAGATGAACAAGTGTGCGGTGCGATAGGATCAGGAAGTTGTGAAGGTAGCTTCAGCAACTCGGCACCCAGGAGTCCCACGGTCATGCTTTGTGGAGCTGCGGGACACGGGGATCTTTCAATAGGTGGTGTTTCCTATTTTCCTGCTTCACTCTTTTGACTCCCATTTCTTCCTATGTTTACTAGGGAGGGAATAAACTCCTTTTCCACCAGTCATGATTCTATATCTCACCATATTCAAAGTATTTTGGGGTTTTTTTGTTTTTCTTTTTGTTTTTTAATGTTTATTTTTATCTTTGAGAGAGAGAGAGAGAGAGAGAGAGAGAGAGAGAGAGAGAGACAAAGTGTGAGTGGGGGAGGAGCAGAGAGAGAGGGAGACACAGAATCCAAAGGAGGCTCCAGGCTCTGAACTGTCAGCACAGAGCCTGACATGGGATTAAAATTCACGAACCACAAGATCATGATCTGAGCCAAGGTCAGATGCTTAACTGACTGAGCCACCCGGGTACCCCCCAAAGCATTTTGAAAACAGAGCATTCGGGATTGGAAGAACTGGTACCTCAATTCCTCATAGGCAGACAGAATTCTCCTTTCTTCTTTCTCTCCCCTGTTCCATTAAACTCATATTTTTGCTCCTGTTATTATACGCTAGTGTCTCAACGTTGCTGTTGTTGCTTGATTCCTGGAAAAGAGACAGTTTTGGTGAGGGCTTGGCCAAAAAGGGGTGTGAAAGGGTGGGGTAGTGTTTGTTTCCCACCTTTTCCATGAAGCTCTTTTTCATGAAAGGAGATAACCAGAGGCTTATAAAAGTGTGAGGCCACAGGCATAGGAGCCCAGTGATCAAATGGGGCCCAGAACTATGAAGAAAGCTATTCTGTCTGCTTTTGCACAGGATCTAGCATTGCTGTGATATCCCAAACATGGAACATTTCATGGCTTTGTCATGGGTGTTGCCGTCCCCATCATGGGCAGTGGCAGAAGCACTCTTTCAAAATGGCTTCATGGTCAGCAGGTGTGGACACTTTGGAGCCAAATGCAGAGAAGAGTGGAGTGGGTATTACGAAGAAACAATATCTGACAGCCTGACCTGTGGGCACAAGTAAGGCATCCCCTAGGGATTTCCACAAATACCCTATGGACACTCCAAGGAAGGGCTAGAAACCTACTGTCACAAGGGTGGGGGCTTTGAGCTAAGTGACATTTGAGTTACGTTGTATTACCCCAAAAAACTATATTACTTATTCCTCAATTTCCTCCGCCAGATGGAAAATATAGTAGTTATTGTCTAAAATATAAAATGTAACGATTCTGGGGTGCCCGGGTGGCTCAGTTGGTTAAGCCTCCAACTTTGGCTCAGGTCATGATCTCGAGGTCTGTGGGTTGGAGCCTGCATCGGACTCTGTGCTGACAGCTCGGAGCCTGGAGCCTGCTTTGGATTCTGTGTCTCATTCTCTCTCTCTGCCCCTCCCCGGCTCATGCTCTGTCTCTCTCTGTCTCAAAAATAAATAAACATTGAAAAAAAATTTTTTAAATGTACTATTCTATGGGACAATAATATCCCAACAAAGGTGCAGAGATACTTCCAGGTAGAAGTATCTTGTAAAGACTTCCAAGCCAAAGATACAGGACACTGTGTTATCTTTTTTTTTTTTTTTAATGTTTATTTATTTTTGAGAGAGACAGAGACAGAGCATGGGCAGGGGAGGGGCAGAGAGAGGGGGAGACCCAGAATCCAAAGCAGGCTCCAGGCTCTGAGCTGTGAGCAGAGTCCGACACGGGGCTCGAACTCACAGACTGCGAGATCATGACCTGAGCTGAAGTCAGACAGTCAATCGGCTGAGCCATCCAGGTGCCCCAAGACACCGTGTTATCTTAAAGTGGCACAGATGCTGCAAAAGTTCGATTCAGTGCAGGACCCACAGAAGTTAATTCATTCAACTGAGAAACATTTTCAGAGATTCAATTACGAGTCAGGCTGTGGGGGTAAAATGATAAAGCAGTCTATTCTCTCAACTCAGAACACATATATGAGGTTCATCTGTGTCAGACTTGAGCAGGGCCAGAAGAGCGAGGCCTGGAGAAAACACAGGTGTTCAAGGACTGTGCACAGGAGTGCCCCCAGGACTGCAAAAGTAGCTGGAGAAGAGTGTCCTTCACATCCTGCCTCCAGCTACCCTCTGCCCTTCATCTTCCCAGTGGGGGCACGTGGGCCATCAGGATATCTTCCATGCATGGGGAGGGAACAAGGCAGGGACCCAGGCTGTGTCAGGGCTTCTCTCCACTTAAAGATGGCATCTTTTCTTGACTGTGGCCACTTCATTCTGCCAGGACCACTGTGCCAGGAACAGGCTTCTTTCAGAGTCCTGGTTGAGAAGGATTATGCAAATTATTTCACTTCAGGGTTCCCAAATCTCCCCAAGGAAATCTCCACTCGCCCTCCCTTGGCCTCCGCCCCTCCCCCACTTGGGTTCAGTCCATACTCTGGTCTCAGCTCCCAGGGGTTCCTCTGCCTCTCTCACCAGGTCATACCCCACAGCCCAGAATGGGTTTCTGTTTTGTTTTGCTTTGCTTTTTCTCGTTGCCCTCTGGTATGACAGGAAACCACCATACATCAGAGTATATCAGTCATCCTCCTTACTCTATGGTTATCTCTATCAACTATGCTCTAGTTCTCTATTTTGTTTCCTTGGAACCCACAAATCCTCTCTTCTCTCAACAAAGCCTGCTCTTTCAAATGAAAATCTTGGCTCTCATGTCTATTTTCCCTGAAATGAGCTTCAAGAGCCTATTTTGGAGAAGCTCAACACTGACTCCTTTGTTATCGCTGGTTACTACTGCCTTCCCCCTGAAACAAGGGATGCCCCGGCTTCAGTGCGTGGCAGCAGGAATTACAGGGAAGGAAAAATACATCCAATAATATTTTTAAATATTGTTCCGTTATAGAAGACCATTCGGCAGCAGCTGAGGTTAGAAACCCTAAATGTGTAGTATTGCTAATCTCACAGCCGTATGCGTTCCTCTAGCGACATTCAAAAGACTGACTTTAAGCAGACAGTTGGACAGACTTAGGCTGCGTTGTGGAGAGACAAGTTCTTTGAAAAGACAAGGGACAAACAGTTGACACTATTGACAAGACAGCGATCACTGGATAATGGGAAAAGTGAAGTCAGAAAGGGGCTGGAGGAGACGTAAGGGTCAAGGGGTTGGAAGCTTAGGTAAATTTGGAGATAACTTGATTGTAGTTGAGTAGGAGTGAGTGACATACTTGTATTTGTCATTTTAGAGATGACACAGTTTATGGAAGTTCAGCTCCAATGGGGACATGCCCAAGTGTGCAGAAAAACATTTTGCTGCTCTCCAAACTAGGTTACAAATACTAGAAGTCACCTAAAACCTAGTGCATTATTCTTTTTGCATTCCTGCTAGAATTCCTCTGTAAACGACCCTGGCTGATCGCTGCCAGCCCGAAAAGGCTATACCTCAGGTTCCATGTCCCCGGCCTTCTGACAGCTCCCCACCAGAACTCCTTGTCCTCACTGCAAGAAGGGATCTTGAAAACAAAGCTGGGGGGCGGAGCCTGGGTGGCTCAGTCAGTTAAGTGTGACTTCCACTCAGGTCATGATCTCCTGGTTCATGAGTTTGAGCCCCAGCGTGGAGCTCTGGGCTGACAGCTCAGAGCCTGGAGCCTGCTTCTGATTCTGTGTCTCCCTCTTTCTCGCTGCTCTTCCCCTGCTTGTGCTCTCTCAGAAATAAATAAATAAATAAATAACCATTAAAAATAATTAAAACCCAGCCAGGAGAAGAATAAAATGTTGGCAACATTGCATCAGCCCTTGCGTGTCCTACACACCACATCCTCGCTGCCTACCTTATGGAAGACATCTGGAAGATACAAGTAATAATATATATAAAGCATTTTATACTTTGTGAAATTGTCTTATTCACCTATTTTATCAACCCCCATGTCATTACCATACCTATTTTACAGGTGAGGAAAATAGAGGCTCGGTGAAGTCAAGTCCACATTCACCAAGCTAGTCTATCCTCTTTATCCCTCACACCTGACCCAGGTACCATAGCCTCTGCCTCGGCTCCGCTCTTGACCTGCACATACTCTGCCCTCACCTCTTTCTGTTGGACGTATGACACTCCATCGTGATATATTAACTCACTTGTGCGTGCATCACACCAAGCCATCACAGAAGGCCCAGCACCTGGCACAGAGCATGGCTCCCGACAAGCCCCCCTAAGCATTTCTTCACTGAAGAAATGGACAACTCTGGAAAGAACAGGGAAGGTAAAGAGCATCTGTGAAGAACCAGTGCTTTCCTTGGCCCATTTGCTGACACCCCTCAAGCTGTTAGGGTTTTCCAGTCTGCATGCTCACAAATTGTTTTGTGAAAAGGGAAGGCCTGAGGGCTTGGATCGACCAGCCCAGATACCCTACAGGTAGGACTCCAGGGAGGCTGGCATTTAGGAAATGGAAGTTTCATAGGCAGATAATCTCTCCTGGACCTCTGGGTTTGAGAAAGAAAAGGGCAGGAAGGAGAACAGAATTTTTACAGCCTTGTATATAAAGATCTCCTTGTAAAACCAAACTTCAAAGGGAGAGAGAATATCACTCCTTTGCAAGGAGCCTCATTAATTATCGCAGCATCTCTGCAAGGGAAGCACATTGGAAGGAACATTTCTCAAATGAGGAAACTGAGTGTGAAATAGCTTGATTACCGGTAAGCCAGAAAAATAAAACCCCATGTATTTCCAGACTCCTCTTCTACAGTGCCCGCGACCTCCACCAGGCCATTTAACCACTTATTAAAGAAACATTCGTGGAGACCCTGCCTTCTGCCCAGCACCATGTCAGGACCCAGCCAATACGTCCCTAAACTAGAGGATTTCGTATTTCACCTGATCACCAGTAATGTTTGCAAATAGTCGAAAGAGGCGAACAAATATCTGTGACGCAATGTGCTAAGCGTGAGGACAGAAGTATGAACAAAAAGCAAAGGCATCACAGGGAGGAGAGTGATTACTTTTGCCTGGGATGATTAAAAAATACTTTAACTGAAATCTTTGGTTCATCACAAGATTTTGAGAGCTGGCATTAGCAAAGTTCTGGATTAATACTTGCAATGAGGCGGTGAAGTGAGGACAAGCCCCCCTCCACAGTGCTATGTTTGCATCATCTTACAGAAATAGTTATCCACACCCCCACCCTACCAGCTAGGGAAATGAACTATGGAGAGTGTCCGTAATCCCTAATATTTATTCAGCACTCGCCATTTACTTTGCCAGTGTTGTTACACGAATCATCGCATTCATTTCTCACAACAAAATCTACAAGTCAACAATACTTATATGCCCATTTTACAGATGAAGGTGTTTAGAGGGATAAAGTAACTTGCCCAAGAGTTCACACAGATAGAATACGGTGTTATTTTGAGAGCAATCCATGTTTGAATTAATGAGGGTATTAGTCATTTTGGTCACATGTATGTTGAGTTATACATTAGCTTTCATTTTGTGGCTCAGAATTAACAATGTTCATTTAATTAAATAAAATTACCATTGACCTTTCCTGTAAATTTTTCCCTTCTCTCTCAGCAACCCCTACACTTCCCCTCTCCCCATACTCTCTGAATATAAATGTAGATAAAAATAACTTTCTGCATGCCATGTTATGGGCTCCGTAGTCGAGACGATGGACGATGGTCCCACAAGTTCAGCATACCTTTCATCCAAGCATTAATGGTGATTTATACTTAAAGAGGCAGCATTTCTTTTAAAGCTTCAGCTCAAAATATCCTTGACTGGGTGTGTTAAACCAAAGCACTTAATTAGAGATGACTTAGAGTAATACCTTTCTTTGTCACTTAATATCCTCTAACCACGAAAATCCAGAGGTTTTTACCTGTACCACAGAAACCTCACTTCCAAGGGCAGGATAATCACTCTGTAGGCTTTAGCCTTCTGAACTCAGACAATGGAAACTTCAGGACTCATCCCCACTTTTCTCATAATGAGAAATTCTTGATTACCTCACTCTTCCAGGAGAATAAAGTAGAGTCCTCACAACAGATATTCACTTAAAGAAAAATGACTTGCCATTGAATTAGTTATTCTGGATAGCCACCAGCAAGGATGATACTTGACTGTTCAACTTTTAGCCTCAAACTGCCTGAGTTTGTATCCCATTGCCTCTACTTAGTAAGAATGTGACATTGGGTGGGTTATTTCAACTTGCTGAATCTGACTTGCCTCATTAATAATATATAGATGATAACTGGTAGAGACTGCAAGTTGCCCAGGGACCCAGTGGGTTTAGTTTAGTTAGGATTTCAAAGAAGCCTGAACATCTGTAAATAAAATACTATTGTCAGTGCTGAAATCCTTTCTCCTCTTTTCCCACAGTAGTAGAATAATAGCTGAGAACATGACTACCAGCTTGACTGTATTTCCTTGTTTCCCCCGTAACCAGGTGTGGCCATAACTAAGTTATCTTAATGGAATATGAATGGAAATTAGGTGGGTCACTTCTAGGTCAGGACACAGGGATACTGAAGGAACACTCCTCCATTCATTCCTTCCCCTTCCTCCTGCTAGAAATGCTAACAGCTGCAACAATCATGAGGAGCCACCCCACTATCCTGGGTCCTTAGATGACTATACGGAACATAAGTATATATCTACGGGATATGTGAGAGAGACTTCTACCCTGTTAGAGTCATTACGTTTTGGGGTATTTGTAGAATAACAGTACCTAAATCGTACAACAGTTATAGGATTGGAAAAGATAATGCACGTGCCTTTAGCATTACTGAGCATCAGCTACTAATGTGAGAAGACAGTATAGTGGTTAAAAATGGGAGTTTTTCCCCCAGAGTGTGTGTTCAAGTTCTGGCTGTATTTCTTTAAAACCTCTTTAAACTGAGAGATGTTTGGGGTGGCTGGGTGGCTCAGTCGGTTAAGCGTCCAACTTCGGCTCAGATCATGGTCTCGTAGTTCATGAGCTTGAGCCCCGCATTGAGCTCTGTGCTAACAGCTCAGAACCTGAAGCCTGCTTCAGATTCTGTGTCTCCCTTTCTCTCTGCTCCTCCCCCACCCATTCTCTCTCTCTCTCTCTCTCTGTCTCTCAAAAATAAATAAACATTTTAAAATGTTTAAAAAACACACATTTAAACTGAGAGATGTTTTATAGTGGGGAGAGAAAGAAATGAGAAGTCTCCTTCCTATTCAGGATCTGCCTGAGAAAACTGGAGGGCAAAGCTAGGAGTTCTCTGCGTTATCACTATGAGGCTGGTTCCTTTCTTGCAGGGAAAGAAAACTATTGCAGAGTGCTAAGTCCAGTGACTCAGAGCCCTCATTTGACCCAGAAAACCTCCAGCCAGATTATAGAAGGCACAAGGTCAAATAGATAAGAATCTAAAAGCCAAACAGAAGTCTTTAATTAATGCCAGCAATCTGTCCTTTACAGCTTCATTTTGGTCACTAGTTGACAGTCAAATTAACTATAGTTCATTTCCTAGTACAGTCAACTTACAATTAGGCATAATAATGAAGGGAAGTAATGGCGCTCATGATTTAAAATAGCGAGTACTGAGAAAATAATTTTATTTGGCTTTGGCATTGTGTGCACGTAGCATCTACACGTATACCCACCATTTTGTCATCTACACGGAGACTTGCCCCCTCCCCACAGAATTGAGAGCAAATGGTCCATATCTCTTTTTTGTTGTTGATCTTCTATTCCTATGATAACTTGACACAGAACTAAAATAAACTCATTTGCTTCCTTGCCAGCGTTAATTAGACAAAATAATTTCTGGACTGGTATTTTATTTGCAGTTCAACCATCTTTTAAATCTTAACCAAGCCAGCAGGTTTCTGTAAAATGTTATCCCCTATGGCACCATAACAAGCTCTGCAGTGACTGTGGGTAAAAATAGTGTCCAGGATGCCGCGTTGTCCATCTACTCCTGTCTACCCCATTGGCCTCTGTATTTGTGCCCTATTGTAAAGGGAGCTTAGTCTAGAGACCTGAAATTCTTTAATGAACCCTTTTCAGTTTGGCTGTTGTATTTTTAGGAGCTTCATTTTAGTGGGGCTCTGCAGGAAGAAGAGTATTTAAAGACTCCAGGAGACTATTTGTTTCCTAACCTTTTGACCCATGTTGAGTGTCTGGTTTTCTCCAGGCACATTCTATTATCAACAATGGCTATACCAGGACCATGGTACAGAGGGGTTAATTAGACCTGGGAAGGGAAAAGAAAAAAAAAATAACTTGCACTCCATAGCTACTGATAAGAAAGGAGCAATATCACCTCCTAAATCAGTTCCTGGAAACTCAAAGAAAGTTGGCTAGTAAATGTTTTTTAGTATATTCCCTTCCATTTACATGCCATTGCAAACCCTCATATTCTGATAGTGTTAAAAGCAAGCTGGTGATATCTAGTGAGGATGAAGATGTACATCTCTAAGGACCTAGTAATTCTACTCCTAAATATACTCCACAGAGGAGCACTCACATATACACACAAGAACACGTACAGAGGTATGTTCATTGCAGAATCATTTAAGAAGGGAAAACTGGAAGTAGCCTACAGGTCTACCAAATCTATCCATTTTGATTTATAGAAATATATAAGCATGAATAAATATTAAAACATAATCTTGAATGAAGAAGTCAGTGGTAGACTTATGTGTTCAATATACCATTTATATAAAAACTAAGTATTGCTTAAGAATATTATAGCATTTTTATAGCCATACATAAGTTTTGAAATGTGTCTGGAAATAATTAAAGCTCAAATTCAGAATAGTGCTTATTGTGGAGCAGAGATGGGAAGGCGGGAAGAAGAATGGGCTCAAGGAGGGTACTGGGTAACTCAACCAAATCTTTCATGTCTCACTTCTTACAAAACCATCTGGGTAACTAATATTGAATTATTAATTTGAAATTAATTTGAAATTTAATTTTAAGTTTAAATTAATTAAATTAATATATTAATTTAAATTGAAGAGAATATTAGTATGTGTCAAGCTCTGTGCAACATCCATGAGTGTTGATGGATGGCTATGACTGGATGTCATTGCATCATTAATGTTTACAACAGAGAATGTTGGTCATTACTTTTCCAGACAGCAATTGCTAAGAATAAGCCAGCATGCGGTGGAGATAAAGTTGCAAACCATCCTCAACTGCCACGGATCTCTAAGGAGCAGCTGACAACATTATGTATTAAACATTTATTATGGGTTAAATTGAGTGCTTAACGTGCTTAACCATCCCCTGCACTGCTTGTAACAACTCCAGGGAGAAGATACTATGGCTATTCCCATTTTATAGGTGAGAAAACCAAATCATAGAGAGTAATCTGGCCAAGGTCGCATGGTGAGTGGAGAAGCCAAGAACCAAACAAGCCCTCTTGGGCTATCACCACCACTGTATACCTCCTCCTCATAATTGGTATCCATTGCCTTTACAAAGAGCTATTTTCCAGAATTGTCAGGTTCAAAGTCCCATGAAGTCGCCAGTAGAGGAGGTGTGCGAATAGCTGTGTACCAAGAGCCTTCTGAGGTATTTGCACTTCCATAAATTCCCCCTAGAAGGCTCTGTGTGGAACCATCTCTCTGGCACCCCTGCCTCACCCAGATCCTACTGCATGCTCAGGACAACGCCTTGGTGAATTTGAAAGCTGTCCCATCAACAAGACCTTGACTTGAGAGGTAGGATGGCTGGGGCCTCTCCTCAGGACAGCCCTGGAAGCAGCAACGTTCATTCACAGTGTAGATGTATTCAGCAGCAGGCCTGAAACAGAGACGTCGTAAATCCCATCAAAATCTCCCCCATTATGTGACACACTTTGTTAGAACAGAATAAGGGGTTCGGCTCTGTTGGACCAAATCAAGTTGGTCTATGTGGAGTATCACATTTTAGATTCAAATCCCTGTTAAACCCTCTGCTTAGGCTCGTGGTTAACAATATTTTTATATCTGTCTGCAGAGATGACAGGCAGCCCGGCTCTCGAGCAGGCCCAGCGGCCTCTGCGTGGCTGCTTTTAGAGGCAGGCTCCATAGATGAAAGGCAGAAATCCCACCACCCCAGTGTCTCCTGATTAGCCCGGAGAAAAGCTGAATGACAAACATGTTTCCAATCTGCCTGGCCCATGCAGGGAAATGGGGCAATCTGGACTGAAAAGGGATTTAGACTTTTGTTGTGTGCAAGGGAGGGGGGATGGAGAAAAAAGCTGATTGAAATCCATCCACAATGCTTTCCCACTTGGTGATCTCTCAGATAAGAAACAGGCTGGCTGTGGTTCAGACCCCTACCATGCCCGTGCATCTTCCCTCTGCCCGCCTAGCCGCTAGGTAATCTTGGCCCTCTCAGACAAAGTCAAATACGGTAGAGACTATTGCAATGGGTGGTTTCAGAGCACGTGCTCTTTTGGCCAGAGTGTTATGTTTGTTGATTAGTAAAATTGGTCTACAGTAAAATTCTCTATAGAACACCTATGTTAAAATAGCATCAGTAACAGTGTCGATAGGTCACCTGGTTAGCTGTTCAGTTACTTACACTAATCATACTACCCTACACTAGTTTCTTAGTCATCTAAAATGCTACACAAAACGATGGCAAAGCTCAGGTGGTAAATGCTAAGTGTTAAATATGTGACTTATTTATTGGACACACTGAATAAGACAGAATACCTTCATTTCTCTCTTCCCAATGGAGAGAAGAGCCCCACAGATATTGAAAGTATACATACTTGATGCAGGGCTTCTCTTAACTACGTTAGTTGATGCATCATTCATCACTTTCTATTACATAATTGTATGTGCAGGTGGGCAGGGTTTGGGTGCTAAATATTTTTGAAAAATCCACCAGCCATGCAGATGGAAATACTATCTTCTAAGAGCATACATTCTGGCTTCAAGAAAATAATCTTTTTCCTTTTACAGTGCATATACTTGGGCATTGCTAGCATTATGCTGATGGAGTGAAGGGCAGGGTTCAGGGAAATCTGTCCCCTCCAAGCGTCCCTTCGCCAGGGCGTGAGTATGAGAAGAGCACCTATAATATAAGATGGCTGCCTTCTACCTCTCCTGGCCGCCTCGGGAAGTCCAGGAAGTATTGCTCTGTTGGCATCAGTACAGTGCTTCTTCAAACACAATTATCAAGACAGTCCTCAGTGACCTCTTATTGCTGCTGTATTTGGGAAACTGCATTCAGATGCAGATTGACCTAAATCCTATCAACCCATTCAACCATGTGTGTGAGTGTGCGTGTATGCGTGCGTGCCCGCGCACGTTTGTGAACACACATCACACATGTATTTGCACTTCTATAAATTCCCCCTAGAGCATTTAAACTACCCCAATCTAAAATTTCCAAATGAGGAGAAATGCTTATTTTCCCAGGCAACTTTGTCCATTGCTCTTGTGCTCTTCTTATAAATATTTCATCGCAAATATTTAACACGATTCTTTCCCCAATCGGATCAGCTTTGAAATGCTCCTCAAAGTGAATTCTCCCCTAACAATAGCTTGATGCAAAAGCTTTTTTTTCTTCTCTTAAGCGCAGGGTCTGCTGCCATAGCAGCACGAATAGTTCTTATTTAATGGAAAAGAAAAGATACTTTACATGGATTCAGTAGTCCACAAAGGTGGGGGCGGCGGGAGGCGCGGCACATGCGCACCTTACGCATCCAGTGTGGAGGCCCAGCCTACCTTGACCTCCCCTCCCCCAGCACGCCTGCGATTATTACCCAGCCTACATTAGAACTGTAATGGGAAGTGACAAGTTTATGTAAATGATCCACACACGGATTTTGCTCTTGTAAAACAGAGCAGTTACTTTGGGCTTTCTAATTATTTCATGCCTTGTGGTTCTCTGATGGGGCAGAGATGACTATACTTGAAAAGTACCTTGTGATTGACAGACTTCTGTCCCCCTGGAGCTCATTAGGGCTCTGGCTTTGGAAGATGGGAAATAACCCTACCAGGCACCAAAAAAGAAAAGAATTCACCCAGCACCAGTGATTCTGTAGATTCATTTGTTCAGATTTATGTTTTGTTGGGGAAACAGTGTAATCAGAAAAGTGCACTCTTGCCTTCCTGATCCAAACAGACTCTCTGCTTTGGTGCTTTTGATTTTTAAAGCCTGCATTTAGAGTCACACAGGCTGTATGATGTAGAACTTGAAGGGTATGAAATGCCAGTAGGGTTCCTCACAAAGAAGCGGGGAAGAGAGTCAGATGAGAGAGGCAGGGTGCCATATGGGGCAGCCACAGACTCTAGGCGGATGCTGGCCACAGTTGTCACTTTGCAGACCCAGCATGACCTGTTCCAAAGTCAAATCGGCAGAGAAATCAATGAAGGGAGCAAATAAGATGGAATAATTGATTAGGAAGTTCTGTCTGCCCAGTTTAAATATGCCCTAGTGAGAAGAAGTGCTGGGATGGGGCCGGGATTGTAGAAAAATAAAATCATAAAGCTGGAAAGACTTTAAGGTTTCTTTTGTCTTCCCATTTTACGGATTAGAAAATTCAGAGAGAGGACAACCATACAGCTGGCGAGCAGTACAGCCAGAACCAGACTGTAGCTTTCTATCTAAAATCCATTTCTCTGGGGCCGAACCAGGAAGGGGCTAGGATTGGGGGAAGACCAGCTGACATGAGGTCTGCTAATGGATGAGGTTCCAAGAACAAGCGAAAATCTGTTAGTCTAAATACAGTAGGGTCAGGTTTTGTACACACTACGCTTAAATGTGTAAAAGTTGGACCATTCGTTGTTTCTGTAACTGACCATGCTTTCAAGCTACATATGCCTGTGTAGTAAGGGAAACAAATACAGCTAATTAAAGTTAAGTTCAGTGTTTCTAGTTTAAAAGTTTCATTCAGGTTCGTTTATTTTCTTTTGGATGAATATTCAGTCAAATTCAGTGTCCACACTTCCTACCAGGGCCTTTTGTCTTCTTTCAAAAATCCCCCAGTCCCGTGCCCACTTCCCCAAGAAGGCATCTGGGCGTGCTGCGTCTTTGTAATGACTGGAGGGATAGACTGGTTTGAGCACAGGTGGGCTTTTCTCTGGTTCTTTGATGTCTTTCCAGCTACAGGTAGCTGTGCATGCCAGTAAGCAGCCTCCCTTCCCCCCTTCACCACACATACAGTTAAGTTTCCTTTGAACCCCGGAAGTCATCTTGGAGCCTAAGAGGAAGACAGAAGGATATTTCTTCCAAACGAGATTGTATTAATCTAGAAGCTCCTCTGATGCTTTTTTTATACTTGGCAAATTTTAGTGCCACCACATGCCCTTATAATGTCCTTCTCCACGTCTGTCATTGTCAGTGCAGTGTCCAAGAGGAAGTCTGAGCCAGTTATGAAAAATAAAGTAGCTACCATTAATTGCACATCTGAGCCATGCACTATAAACGTTGGCCCCCTGCTCGATATGGAACACAGAGCCAGCAATGAAGGCATGAACCCTGTACTGGAGATGAAGCAGTAAGTCAGGGGCTAGAGGAGCAAGTAAATCAAACCAGGTATAAGTAGATGGACATACGGGAAGGAAAAGAAGGTCAGCCTCTAACAGAAGCACGCTGCAAAACTTCTTAGTTGACGAGAAGAATAGAAAGGGAAGCAAGCTGCCCAACTCATTTTAGGAGGCTTATAAAGAAACGTTGATTCTAAAACCACTATGGACAGCACAAGAAAAAAAGTACAGGCCTCTTTAACCTATGAATGCAAATGGGAAAATCCTGTATAACTAACTTTCTATGTGAATCTAATAACATTTGAAAAACCTATGGGCGCCTGGGTGGCTCCGTCGGTTAAGCCTCGAACTCTTGGTTTCAGTCCAGGTCATGGTCTCATAGTTTGTGAGTTCGAGCCCTGCACCAGACTCTGTGCAGTGCGGTGCCTGCTTGAGATTGTCTCTTTCTCCCTCTCTGTCTGCCTCTCCCCCTCTCACTCTCTATCTCTGTCAAAATAAATAAATAAACATTAAAAAAAACAACAACCCAAGTGAGATTTATCTCAGGAATTTAACAGTGGTGTAATACCAGGAAACCTCTCTTAAAAGAGAAAACAAAAGAAAAATAAAGGAAAGAAAAATCTCTGAATGTGAAAGTATTTCATGAAGTTTAGTATTTACTTATGATAAACTAACAGTCTCAGTAGCCAGGACTAGAAGGGAACTGCTCTAATCTGAGGTAGCGTTTTGCCAGAAGACTGAGGGCAACATGGCAGTTGATGGAGAAGCCTTAGAAACGCTCAGTTCTTTTAAGGTCTGGAACAAAACAAAGTTCTCATGATCCCTGCCCTACTTAACTTTTTGTTAGATGTCCTCAGCAATAAAAATTTCCAAATACAAAATAAGAAAAAAAAGTAGATTATAAGATGTGATGATTTAAAAGATGTCCATAAGCTGCTTCGGATTCTGTGTCTCCCTCTCTCTCTCTCTACTGCTCCCCCACTCTCACTCTGTCTCTCTCACTCAAAAATAAATAATAAACATTAAAAAATTTAAAAAAAAAGATGTCCATAAATTCTCAAAAAGTGGACCCTAGTTTCTCAGTCCTTGAGTTTGGACTGGATTTAGTGAGTTGCTTCTAACAAATAGAATAAGGTGAATTAATGCTGTGTGATTTCTAACACTGAGTCAGATTCCTGGATTCCCGACCTTAGAGATTATTTGCTAATAAATCTGCTCTTGTAAGCTGATAAGTTTGGGGATAATTTGTTTGTTCCAATTGATAACTGTTACACAAGCATTGGAATAAAAGATATTAAGTTGTCGTTTATTGCTGACAATATGATTGTGTGCATAGAAAATCCAACAGCATTTACAAAACCATTAAAACTGGTGAGAGTTCAGCAAGTTTGCCTTAATTTAAGATCATCTTACAAAAGTCAATAGTGTTTTCTATCCCAGCAATAACTGACTAGAAAATAAGTGTCATAAGTGTCATTCAGAATAGCAGCCAAACTGTAATGTATCTGTGACTTAATCTTACATGGAATATACAAGACATTTTTATGGAAAAATACTAAAATTTTATTAAAATACAGAAGATTGAATAAAAGAAACATGTACCATATTGATGGTTACTGACTTCATATTAAAGATATTTTAATTCTTGGGGCACATGGGTGGCTCAGTTGGTTAAGCCTCCAACTCTTGATTTCAGATCAGGTCATGATCTCACAGTCTGTGAGTTTGAGCCCCACGCGGGTGCTCTGCACTGCCAGCACTGAGCCTGTTTTGGATTATGTCTCTCCCACTCTCTCTGCCCCTTTCCTGCTCAAGCGCATTCTCTCTCTCTCTCTCTCTCTCTCTCTCTCTCTCAAAGATAAATAAATAAACCTTTTTTTTAAAAAAAAAAAGATACTTCAATTCTCTCTCAATTAATATATAATTTCAATGCAAAGACAATAAAAATTCCAGCCAGATTTCGCACCTGCCTAGATGGCTTACCATCATCTATCACTGTGTCATCTAAGCACCGAATACCTTAAATACCATGCTCTGCCCTTATCACTAGAATTCCTTGGGTTGTCTTCAGCTGGGTGTGTATCAAGGGCCTACCTCACCCCAGTGGCCATGTCTCTTTTCCAAGTCTCAGCCTTATGTGTTCTGGCTCACATTATTTACTGAGCTCCAAGCTTCTGTTGTGAGTTGGGCTGTGATAAGAGAGGCAAAAGAGGAAGGAGCAGGGGAAGGGGGGCACAATAACAATAATAACAACATTTGGATCCTCTGTAGGTAGGACCCCTTTCTTTGAAGGCAGTTTCATTATGAAGCCAAAAGACCATAAGACGGGAGTCTGATTATCAATGCATTTGAGCAAACCCATGAGGCATGTTTACCTGCATTAATGAAAACTATAAAAAGTGTAGACTTCTATGCAAAGTTTAGAAGACATATCAGGAGAAAAGATGCCAGAACTGTGTGGTTACTCTAATTAGCAGGTCAATACAAACAACGTTCTTATTGGCTTCGTGAATGAAAAAGTAGGTTAAAACGTTATAAACTCATTTAGATTTGGTGTAGCAGAGAGCAAAGATTTGGGGCTCTATCAAAAAGAACAAAGGACCACCAAACCAGAAGTTCTTTTCATTCTTAACCCCCATTCTTGATGGGGAATGCAGTTTAAAAAAAAGGACATCCTGTAGCTATGGTTTAAGAAATCATCTGAATGCACTGAACAGTGAAGTGATTCAACTGTAAAGGATTAGACTCCATGCAAAAGCAAATATTGCCCCTTCAGCTTGAATCTGCACTCTAACACATTCATACCCCACTTCTCCTGACCTATTCCTATTTGTGCTTCAGAACTCAGTTCTGAGGTCAACATCTGTGGAAGGCTTTCCTTTATACCTCTTCCTTCCACCTCAGTTCCTGCTAACTGCCCCTTCTGAGTCCACCCTGCATCACACCTTTCATGGACTTGTCACCCCCAATTGGGTTTGTTGTGCCATCTCTTTACCCACTAGACTTTGAGTCCTTTAAGGGTAGAGACTGTTTCTTCAATTTCTATCTTCCAAAGATCCAATCCAGCACCTTAAAGATACTAGGCTCTCAATAACATTCACTCAATGAATAAATGAGTGAATGAATGTCAATGTTCTCTAGGAAAAGAGAATTAGATGTAATCTTTACAGAGGTAAAGGGAGTATGTATGCATAACAGAATAGCATCACTGAGTCAGATGTGAAGGACAAGTAAGAAGGAGAAATAACAAAAGTGCCTAAAGGAAGAGAAGAAAGAGGTGGTGAGTAGGAATTTACACATAAACAACAGAGAAAACTAAAGAAGATACAGTTCAGGCTGTAATAGGGGGAAGGCAATGAAAAATATTTCCAAACGTTACAGCTAAACAAGAGAGTGCAGTGAGAAGATAGGAAGAATGAAACTTTTTGAGAAGCAAAGATAGGGAAGGCAGGTTACAGAAGATTTCACCTTTTTTAAAAATAAAATTTATTTATTTGTTTTTTATAAAGTTTGTTTAGAGGGAGAGAGAGAGAGGGAATGTGAGTGGGGGAGGGGCAGAGAGAGAGAACCCAAGTGGGCTCCTCACTGCCCGCGCAGAGCCCGATGCAGGGCTTGAACTCACGAACCACGAGATCATGACCTGAGCCAAAATCAAGAGTCGGAGGCTTAATGGACTGAGCCGCCCAGGGGCCCTCAGAAGACTTCATCTCATCAGGGGTTCCTACAGAGGGAAGGTGAAGGATGAAGAAATTAGTGAAACTAAGGAATGGAAAGCATGAAGAAACAGAAGACAATGAATGCCCAAGAAGCCATGTAAAGAGCAGAAATGCCACATGGAAGAATAGAATAATAACATTTAACATTTGTTGAGCATCACCTCAGCCACTGTGCTAATTTGCATCTTATTTCATTTACTCCTCATGACAGTAGGCACTATTTTACAGATGAGGAAAACAATGACCCAGGAAAGTGAAGTATCCTATGTAAATTCACAGTTAGTAAGTGGTGGAAATGGGACTCCAATCCAGATCTTTCACCTCTGAAGCTCAGAACCTGAGACTAAAAGGAGGAAGACAAATAAACCAATGGAGGAATGGCAGGAAGAAAAGACTTCTGGAGAAAGCCCAAGCGTACCAAGCACACACATCAAATACATGTGACACACAACTCCAAGTGGAATTGCACAATACACATAGTGAGAGAATGTTGGAATTAGGCCTTCTGTGCTCTGAGGGAGTAACTTAAGAAAAAAAACAAAACAAAACTCAAGAAGGAATGTTTTCTTTTATGCATTAGAGTCTGAGAATTTCTCTGTAGGAAGAGACACAAACTTGTTGAGACTTACAGAAGAAAATATAAGCTAAAAGCAAACTCCTGAGTCTCTATATGGGGGCCCAGTTTTATAAGGAAGTAGAATAGTTCTCTACATGATAAAGTGGGGGAGAAACTTCAGTTTGGGGGTATACGTGCATGAAAGAGGAAAAAGAAATGAGTAGGTAAGGATGCAGATCTATGGCATGAGGGCTGGAGGAAAAAAGGTCATCCAGCCAAGAGTGCCTGAGAGAGAGAAATGAAATGGAGAACTCAAATGGCTCATTGGGTTTATGAAGGGCTGTTGTGGGGTTGGGTTAAAATTTGGGTTAGGGACCCCCACATAATCTTCAGCAAAGGCAATGAAGAATAAACCATTCTGAGTATGTTTGGATTTCTTATATAAAATGTTGAGGTGTGTCAGGTTATGGCTTAGATGGCTTTATATGGAGTAGAAGCCTATTGGACACAAAGAGAGCTAAATCTGAATTGCATGTATAATGATACTTGTAAAACAAACCATGAAGCATCACATATCAAAAGCCTGGAAAACTACAAGTGCTTCCTATGTGTCCGCAAACTATACTACTTGTAATTCGTCTTAAGGAAATAATAGATGATATAGGTGAAGACTTTGCCTGCCATTATTTCACTGGAGAAAGAATGTGAGGAAAATGAACTGCCCAGCAATAAGTGACTGATTTAATAAATGATGATGCATACGTACAATGGAATACCACCCGCCCACAAAAAATTACATCGTAGAGTCATTCATTTGGCAAATATGTATTGAGTGCCTTCCATGTGGCCAGTGCTGACCTCGGCACTGATGACTCAGCTGAGAATAAGTAAATGTCTCTGCCCTCCTGGAATTTACATTCTAGTGGAGGAGAGAGAAAGACAACACGCAAGTAAACCTAATAAAGAAGCAATATAATTCAAATGATGGTGATAAATGCTGGGCAGAGTAAAAAAGGAAAGAAGGTAGAGATCGACTCAAGTATGTAAGCTTATAAAGGTGTTCAAGGGAAGTCCCATCGAGCATAGAATTGGCTTCATAACAGGGCGATGTATCCTCTGGCCAGAAGTATTCCTCTTTGGGGAACCAGGATCTCTGTACCTGCACAGGTCAGAGCGAGAGGACAGGAAGCACAAAATCCTCAGCATGTACCTGGGAGGGATGGTAAGCAGGACCACTCCTACTTCCATCCATTCATTACTAGATTTTGTATTTGACCTATTGAGATACTCATCATTTGGGTTTGTTGATTTACGGTGAACACGGTAATCTCAATGATGATCTCCATCCTCAAAAGCACTTCCAAGCAGACACTGCAGTTGTGACTTGAACTTGTTCCACCAGTCTACCAGACCTTCTGGGTAGTGTGGTATGTGATATGACTGTGAGTCTGTAAAAGTGGGTTCCTTGGTCTAATGTGATGTTATTTGGGATCCTGTAGAGGTGGGTCAAATGTACTGTCAGCTTCCAGGAGATGGTATTGACTGAGGACCTGAAGGCAAAGTCATACTCCAAACACGTGTCTCTTCCACTCAAGATGCCCTTTCTAGGGGTGAAGAGGCAACTTGCCACAAGCAGCTGGAGCTGTGGCCAGGATTCAGAGTTGGCCTCTGTTACAGAGAGCTTGGACATTTGGCAACAGGGGCTATATCATCTTTGGTTGGTGAGATTTTGTAGGGATACCTAACTCTAAGCCAGGTCCACAATAAAACACTTTATAAATTTCAGTTCATTTCAGTTCAGTTCAATAGACATTTCGGTTCTAACATCTCTCTAAGGCTGCTCTCTTGGCTGGGGAACGCTTTCTCCCGCAGCCCTCTCTCCATTCGGCCTTATTCTTGCTTGCCCGCTCCTCCTTCCCATTCTTAGCCTCCTGCTTCCACAACTATTTGGTTCATTGTGCCAGCATCAGGTGATGACAGACACTGGCTGGTATACTGCCTACTTAGTTCCTCTTCCATGGTGGGAGATCCCTGCTGGGCATTTAGACATGCGACCTGAACGTCTTCACACTGTATGCTCATTCCCATGTCGATCCACATGCCTCGAATCCTCATCTCCTATCTTTTAATCTTTTTTTTTTCTGGGCTCTTGACCAGCTGCCTAAGCTATTCGGTGCTGCATCCAAGTCTGTATGTTCTGACACCAGGCCATTCTCTGCACAGAGTGGGTGACCAGGAGCGCCACCCCAATATTTGCCATTGGGAGAATTTTCTGCTATCCCTGGAAGGGCAGCCATCCCTTTGCAGGTTGCACACACATATAACGCTGGTGTATCCATAATTCAGGGAAGGCTTTTTCCTCCTCTGTTGGTCACAAAGTACCCCCAGAGGACTGTGAAGGTGAGCTGTGGGAGAAGGAACATGGTGGATGGAGGGAGGAGAACAGTGGTGGATGACACAGGGTCTAGGCCACCTTGTGCAACTTGCTTGTTCTCTCCAGCTTTACTCATGCTTATTCCGGTATGTGCCACTTACATCATATGATGGTTTGTGCTGGGCCCATGTGAACATATCACTTGGTGGTATGAAAGGGGTCAGCTCAAGATGCACCATTCTGGGGGTCTGGTCGCTTGGTACCCTATGGTCAAGCACTCCATCTCTACCAGGAATAATACCGGGAGCTGTTTCTCAAAAGGTGTGTAATTCTCCACTGCAGATGGCATACTCCTGCTCTAGAAATCCAGGGGCCTGTGTTATAATTCTTCTACTAAGACCTTCCATCAACTCCACATGGTGTCTTTCCCACCGTGACATCTCTAAAACCATAGCGTCTGCTGGATTGTAAGACCTCAGTGGCAGGGTCACGTGTACCATAGCCCGGGCCTGCTACAGAACTTATCTTGATTTCTACTCAGAGCCACTAGCCTTTTGTGTCATCTGATATATGCATCAGAGCTGTGTTTGCAGGTATGTAATATGCTACCTTCAGAACCCAAGGCAAGTGTGAAGTGTTATGAGGTGGGACATGCAAGATGCAGTCATTTGTTCTTTACTTTGGAGAGGATGAAGGGGTTTCCCTCCCATGCCCAGACCACTAGATCCTCAAACACTTCACTGATGTGAATAGCTCTGAATCTTTGTAAGGTTTATTCCTCAGCCTTGGGAGGGCATGTGTCTCACCAAAGTCCAGCCACTTTTTTTTTTTTTAATTTTTTTAATCTTTATTTATTTTTGAGAGAGAGACAGAGTGTGAGTCGGGGAGGAGCAGAGAGAGAGGGAGACACAGAATCCGAAGCAGGCTCCTGGCCCTGAGCTGTCAGCACAGAGCCCGACGCGGGGCCCAAACCCATGAACCATGAGATCATGACTTGAGCCGAAGTCGGACGCTTACCGACTGAGCCACCCAGGCGCCCCTTAGCCACTTTTTGCTCATCATCTGATTAGCATAATGTCATCATTCTAGTGGAACAGTATGACGTTTGGCATAAAGTCCCCTCAGACTCCTCAGACTATATTGTGATAGAGGACAGGGGAGTTAATATAATCCTAGGTCAAGATTGTAAATGTAATCTGTTGCCCATTCCAGATGGATGTGAATTGTTTTTTATCCTCTTACCTAATGGAGATGGGAAAAAATATATGTGCCAGACCAATGGCCACATATCATGTACTTGAGGCCTTGTTAATCTGCTGTAGCAAAGACACCACATCTGGAACGCCATCTGTAATTGTGGCTTCTACACAGTTGAGTTTGCAGTAGGTCCTTATCTGCTAGCATCCATCTGGTTTTTTCAAGGGTGAAACTGATGAATTAAATGAAGACATCATGGGGCCTACCATCTCAGCATCCTTTAGACTATAAAGGTGGCTGGGAAGTGATTTTATTTTCAATGTATTGTTTTGGCTGGGAGTGGGGGGTGGGTTGGAAGGTTCAGAGCTTCTACTTGGCCTTCCCACTATGACTGGTCTTATTCCAAAAGTGAGGAAACCAATATGGGGATTATGCCAAATACCAAGTATGTCTTCTCCCATGGTACATTTGGAGACAGGGAAATGACCACTGAGTGGGCCCATGGACCCACTAGACCCATGATGAACCACAGCTGGATCAGGATTATATTTATTGCTTGGCCTCCATATGCTGTCGTGATGATGCTTCAGGTCTCTGGGTTAACTTTTACCCTATGATTGGGTACCCCCATCCCCATCTCCCTAGTCTGCGGTCACCAAAGTAAATGGCTGTAAGTCTCTTTGCGGGACAACCAGGCAACCATTACCATGTATACTTGCCATGATACTGTGGAATCCTTCATCCTGGGAATCGCACTGTCTTCAGTCAGATTTCTCAGAGCTAGAAAAGGAGGCAAGAGACTGTGACTATTTATTAAAGTGACTGTCCTCAACTGCCTATCACCCACCCTTGATTTCTTTTGATTGAGCAGCTTAAGTAGCACACTTCTTGGTTACCCATCTATTTTGCCCCTAGGCATACTACGTGCTATTACTCAACTTTACAACTTTCTGTGGGGCAGGCCCCCCTGAATGCCCTCTGAGCTTGTCACTCAACACTTGGCCAAGAGGCCCATGGAAGAGGGGCCCCTTCCGAAGCGGATCACCGAAGGAAAAGCGAGCTGAGCCTGCCCCTCCCGCCCCTGTGCACCTTGATGATCCACCCCAGCTAATACACCCTTGGCCAGTTCCCATCGAAGCAGCACCACAAGCCTGGCAGTGTGCAAGTAGCCCAGACAGGGACCACCCCACCCCACAGTGAATCCCACCCCTAGGAGAGGGGAAGAGAAGGCACACACCAGTCCGACTGTGGCCCCAGCGGTGGGCTGGGGGCAGACATCAGGTCTGACTGCGGCCCCGCCCACCAACGCAAGTTATTCAAGACAGCACAGGGGAAGTGCCCTGCAGTTCCGCACCCTCCAGGGACTATCCAAAATGACGAAACGGAAGAATTCCCCTCAAAAGAAACACTTGGCCTCTGATGGTCAAGCCTCATCCCATTACTATCAGTGAGTCCAGTTTGGTAAGCATTTTCTACCATGAGCCTCACCTGATGGGAGAACCACCACTGAATTTCATAGTGGCGATGGTACCCTCTCGCCAGCACATTCCTTACTGCTTTGGTAAGTGGTAAATCCTCTGGACTCTTCCATGGACTATAGTCATGGCGCTGTAACATACCCACTTTTCTGATCTTACATAGTCAAGGCGCTGTAACATACCCACTTTTCTGATCTTTTTAATCTCTCCCTCTAGCATCTGCCATGGCAGTTGTGCCATTTCTCTCTCAGGGTGGGCCATCTCTTTTTCCATAATTCCAGGAGCCCACTTAACAGCTCATTTGCACCATCACTCAGTGTCCTTGCCAGAGTGTTAAATCCTGTATCCTGGGGAAGTACTCTCAAACCAGTAAGCTTTCCCTTATCCAACTTTCTGTTTCCCTTATCCCACCCCATCCACGCCCAACCTAGCATACCCAGAAGCCATTTTCCTGTATACTCTTCTGATGGTACATGTTAGATAGATTCTATAGCTCCTTTGGGGTAAAGTCCCTTCTCTCCTTTATCAGACTCAGAATGTCCCTAGCCAGGTTATACTGTAACTTAACTCTTGTCCTGATGACAGGGAAGTGGGGACAGGTCCCAAGGAAGGAGTATGTTCTCTTGTAGGAGAAAGGCCTCTGCAGCATCTTTAAACAAGGAGGCAGTGTGTACCTTGAAGAGTGAAGAGTAGACTCCTTCTGTTATTTCAGAGTTCAGAGGAATCTAAGATCCAAGATTTTGGACATCATCGACTCAAACATCCTCAACCCGTGTGTCAGGGACTCATTCTTCCCTAGCTTACCTGCCTCTGTTGCTAACCTTTCTTTAGCACTCTGTGAATTTTATGATTAATTCCTGGACTTGGTCTTTACCTGGACTTGGTCTTTAGCTTTTTGTAGCCTCTAGCTAGTGAAGACTAAAGTATTTTATAAGCGACCAAGGAAGTCCTCGGGCTATCACTCTTGGCATTTAACTGTCAAATAATTACTCTCAACCTTTTATTATCTTTTTTCCAAAGTAATCAGTTGAGCTTCACAATAGCCACCCATCGAACTGCCCTTATGTTATTTCTCGCGTATTTTTTAATACCTGATACATCTCATTAGCTAGTGCGTTTTCTTCCACCAGTATCACATCCTAGCTCACCATCAGTGAAAGCTTTAACAACGCTCTGCTGCCTTGGGCCAGGGGTTATCTATGCTGTACCTCCAGCCACCGATGGGAGCCTCACCGCCAGCTAGGGGAGTGATCCATCTCTAAACTTCTTAGTGTCTGCTTTCTCAGACCGCTCCCAATAGCAACTGTTGTATGTTGGGTTCCCTGAAAGAAAACCCTGAGACAGAGATGAGCATAGGGGAGGTTGATAAGAAAGTACTCCTGGGATCACGCCTCTGGAAGAGAAGTGATGGGTTGGGTAGGATTGAAGGGAGAAGTGGGGCTGCTATGTGGTCCCAATTGTAGGCCCTGATCTATCCCTCAGGAAATTCTGGAATAGCCCTTCAAAATTGTCTACAGACAAGTGCCTGGCTGTGTTGCACAATGGATAGTGCACTGGACTTCTAGACAGAATTGTTTACGGTCAAGGTAAGGGAGCCTGGCCTTTATCTCCTGGCACCTTCCAGTTGCTGGAGGCCAGCAGCTGATGCAAAGGGCTATGCCCTGGGGCAAGGTGAATACCTTCATCCAACAGTTCTAAGAATTGCTCGTGGCTGAGGGCTAGCTGCCAGTAGCAGACAGCTGGGTAAATAGGTCTTTGGTCCTAAAGCAGAATCTGGGTAGTACCTCACAGCAGCATCTGTTACGGTTGCTTTGGATGAACCAGAAGGATGTTCAAAATAGATTAATAAATGGAAAAGAAAAATCAGGTTATAAAAGGATATATCTAAATGATCCTTTCTGCAAGGACTTACCCAAGGTATTGACAACAGCCCTGTCTTAATGATGAAGGAATTCTGATTGTCTTTCCTCTTATTTATGTACATTTTCTAATATTCCTTTAATTGATTACTTATAAAATGTTACTTTTAGCTTTAAAATTTTCTGGGGACAAAATTGGACATTATATGAGAAATTAGAAATAAAGCGTTTTAAATTTCCCTTATTATTTTAAGCCATTTAATTAAAAAGATTTAAGTTGTGGCTTTTGTTGATTCAAGTAGGCGAAAGTGTAAAAGTGAGCCCAGGAAAATATATTGGATTTTATAATCAGTAAAAATATTCATATTGCCTAGTTCCCAAATTAGAAGTTATATTGCTACCATATTGTGGCTTGTTCATCTGTCCACTCAAAAACTCTTAATGAGAAATTATTATAAGTCCTATTTAGCTGATGGACAAAATAAAATATAGAGAGGTAAAGAGATCCAGCCAAAGCTACACAAATTACTGGCAGAAGAGACACGCTCGGCTTCTGATTTGGAATCCCATTTTCTCATTATTCAGCTATCCTTTCTCCAAGTAAAGTTTAGGTCAAGGGCATTGAATACCCAACTCACTTGTTCTAAAATGGTCCTCTTAATTACCAGTGCTCATTAACTTTATATGTCATTATTAGCGCAAGGAGGTGGGGAGGGAAGTGAGAGATGTAAAGGAAACAGGAAGTAATAAATTAATTTCTAACCAAGGTCAGCCATTCCCCAGAGCACAAAGCAATGCATGGTGGATTGCTCCGGGGGCTTATATTGGCAGAAAAGTTATTTGGACAAAGTTCTTAGGAAGTAGACAGAGAATTCTGTCAAAGATACAAAATATTCATCAGCTAAAAACTACGGTGAAAAAGAGATTTGAGTTTAAATGTTTCTTCACAAGTGCCTTCTTCTATATGTCTCCTCTTTACAAAATAACTTGTAACTGAAGTAACCTACAGGGAAATAAAATGAGACAGTGTTACATGAAAGGAATCTAAAAGAGAAAGAGACAGGGAGAAACAGAGAGAGAGAAAAATGACCAAGCACCCTTTCAGTTTCCTAGGCAGTTCAGACAAGCATTGCGACATTTGTAGTCTTCATAAAGCAGCGTTCAATCTTTTGGAGAGTCACATATCACTAAAGTCACCAGTAAATCGGTGATTCATCATTCTTCAGTTGAAATGTAAATAAAACCTGCTTGACACAAGCTAATAATAGTTTGGATATGAGATTTTAATTACACTCAAGACTTATAAGATTTTTCTATGTAGTCAGATGCAGAAACTTCACAGATTTGTGCACAAGGACAGAAACCACTTGCAAAAACTCACGTTGCTAAGAATGGACATAAAATATTTTAAACAAGTGATCAAGTTTAACATCACCCTGACATGAAAAATCTCCTGATGTGACTCCGAGGAGACCTCTTACCTGGATAGAATTCTCACCAAAAGGTTTCACCTGGATCTGGTAGCAAGCCAAGTCCAATATGTTGGCCTGGACCCTCCCAGTGTCTGTGTCATGAAAAACAAAACAAAAGAAAACAAAAAAATCAGAAATGGGGACGCGGGACTGTTCTAGATTAAACGTGACTTCAGAGACAGGACCACTAAATCTAATGAATGATATTTGAGAGAGTCCTAGATTTGTTTAAAGAGTTACAAAGAATATTTTTAATTGGGAAACCTGGAATACTGACTACATAGTAGATAATAATATTATTATTATAACAATATTTTATTACTTATCTGTGATGATGGTGTTTTGGTTATCTACAAGAATTGATTGCTTTGTTCTGAGGGGACATGTGCTGATGTATTTAGGGGGGAAATGTCATGATATTCACAACTCTAAGTGGTTAGGAAATTAAAAAAATGTTCATATATGTATGTTTATATATAGGTACGATATATAGAAACTCTTGGTTTCAGCTCAGATCGTGATCTCACGGTTTGTGAGATCAAGCCCTGCATGGGGCTCTGCACTGACAGCGTGGAGCCTGCTTGGGATTCTCTCCCTCTCTCTCTGCCCCTCCCTTGCTTGCACTCTCTTTCTCTCTCAAAATTGAAAAAAAGAAAAGAAAGAAAATATGACAAATGTGAACAATTGGTGAGGCTAGGTAATGTACTATTCTTTCAAGTTTTATATAGGTTTGACTTTTTTTTCTTTTTCAAAAAGAAATGAAGAATGAACTCAAAATGGAGGCAATTACTGACCCGTGAAAAGTAATCTATCCAGCAAAGGAAGTGCAGGTAGTTTTTACACACTGAGCATTCTGCATCACCTTCTCCAGGCTTTATGTCCTTGAGTCACAGGCAGAGGGCAAAGGTTCAGCTCCTAAAAGTGTTGGAGCCCTTTTCAAAGAATGAATGTTCAAAGTGATAAATCTAACCTTCATTTTCACTCTTTGGTCAAGGAGGTAAATTCTATTATTATTATTATTATTATTATTATTACTATTGTTATTATTATTATTTTAATGTTTATTTTTGAGAGAAAGACAGCACTCTCACAAGCAGGGGAGGGGCAGAGACAGAGGACGACAGAGACTCCCAAGCAGACTCTGAGCTGTCATGGGGCTCCTACATGGGGCTCCAACAGACCATGAAAACCATGAGATTGTGACCTGAGTCAAAGTTGGACGCTCAATCGACTGAGCCACCCAGGTGCCCCAAGATACATTTTAAAACAACTTTTTAATCCATATGAAGTGCTCTCTGTCAGATACATTCTTAAAATTTCTTTTTATTTTAAAGAAACTAACAAAGTTTGAGCTTCACTTCTTTCCTCTAGGGACTATACAAGGAGGCTTTAGAAATACATGGCTTAGCATCAAAAGCAACTTATAATCTGGCTGTTGAAATTACTTAAAGTTTGAACCTTGAAACAAATATCTCAGACCAGCACTGTATTTAAATACATTTTTCTAATTCATGATGTTACAAAAAAAAAACAATCGAAACAGGATGATCATACAAACCTGATATTTTCATAGATCAAAAACAGTTGAGTACAGGCAATTTTGTATAGTTCAACTATGCATTTTCTATTTACTGTACTGTCCAATTATAATATGAGGTGCTTTTGTTTGTTCAAAAAATTACTCTTTTAAAAAGAAAGAGTTTATTCAAGTCATTGAAAATCCTCTCAATTTATAGGGAGCTCGTTAATTACTTTATTTTGAATAACAAAATATTTTGAGGGAAAGACACATTCGCCTGAATTGACCTCAAACAGTGCCTACTTTGGGTGTTTTTACTGGTTACCTGGCAGAATCAGATTTCTTTTTAATCAAAAAAAATATTACATAGATCTAGTAATTACTGCAAAGGGGTTGATCCTACAATTGTAAATGTTTGATTTTGTTTCATTCCATTTTATTTTTTTATTTTTTATTTTTTTGAGAAATAGCGCACACAGGCTAGCAGGGAGGGGTAAAGAGAGAGGCAGAATGAATCTTAAGCAGGCTCCACACCCATCTCAGAGCCTGACTCGGGGCTCAATCTCATGACCAAGAGATCATGACCTGAGCTGAAATCAAGGGTCAGATGCCCAACTAACCGAGCCACCCAGGCGCCTCTATTTTTATTTATTTAATCAAGGTGAAATAGACCTAAGCACTCACATTCACTTTGTTGTGCAACCATCATCATATCCATCTCCAGAACGATTTTCATCTTGTAAAACTGGAACTCTACAACTGTTTAAATCATAGCTCTTCATTCCCCACTCCCTTGATCCCTGACAATCAGCATTCTTTGTGTCTCTATGAATATGACTATCCTAAGTACCTCATATAAGTGGAATCATACAGTATTTGTTCTTTTATGACTGGTTTAGTTCACTTACCATAATGCCCTCAAGTTTCATCTATTATAGCACATGTCAAAATTTCCGATCTTTTAAAGGCAAAATAATATTCCCTGTATGTATATACCACATTTTGTTTACCCATTCACCCATCGGTGGACATTTCGGTTGTTTCCACCTTTTGGCTACTGTGAATAATGCTGCTATGAACTTGGGTATACAAATATCTCTTTGCGACCCTGCTTTTGATTCTTTTGTATATATACCGGGAAGTGGGATTGCTGGATTATATGGTAATTTTATTTTAAGTTTTTGAGGAACCACCGTGGTGTTTTCACACTGTCTCTACCATTTTCTATTCCCACCAACAGCACATGATGGTTCTAATTTCCTCACCAACATTTGTTATTTTATGGGTTCATTTTTTTTTTTTAATAGTAATAATGCTAAGGGTTGTGAGGTGGTCAATTTTATTTTGAAAGGATTTTTATTTTTATTTATTTTTTAATGTTTATTTACTTATTCTTGAGAGAAAGCACAAGTGGGGGAGGGGCAGAGAGAGAAGGAGACACAGAATCTGAAGCAGGCTCCAGGCTCCGAGCTGTCAGCATCTCAGAGCCCGATGCAGGGCTCAAACCTGCGAACCGTGAGATCATGACCTGAGTTGAAGTCAGATGCTTAACCTGCCGAGCTACCCAGGCGCCCCATGAACAAGATTTTTAAAGCATAACCTAGATGGTTACCTTACAAGACCACAAATATATATCTTTGAAAAGATTTGAGGAAAAAATATTATTAAATAAACAAGTACCTATGGCTTATAATAAAATATACAATGACAGCATCAATCCTGAATTTTAAAATCGACAGAAGATGATCTGCTTTGAAAACTGTATTTGAGGAATTAAAAGATGTTTTGGTGAAGAAAACACCACTGATGTCAAAGTTGCCCATGAGGAATCAGAATCAAATTGTGTCATGAAATGTGTAAGTGGAAAAAAGCAGTATTTCTAAATTAATATTTTATGCACCTAATTTTAAATATGTACGTGTATCTAAATTAATAAATTATAAGTAGGCAATTGCCTGTTTTAATTATATCCCAAAAGTTTATATATTCAAATAGGCAAAAAAATTGACTGAAAAGTTTATGTATCCAAAACAGCCAAAAATATGAGCTCAACTTATATTGGGGGCCACCTTCTACCCACGTGTACAGTATGTGATGTTTATTGGTATTTGACACATTTATGACTTTCTCTCTTTGCAGAAAGAAACTGGCAGCCTGGGCATATCCTCTGAGCAGAGATCAGAGACGATATTTGAAAAAGGTGAATTTGAAAATGACTGACTAAATTTTTAATGGAAGATAGCATGAAGAGATCCCCATGTTAGGTCCTAGGAGTCAGACTATGAGTTTCACAATGTCATTATTCTAACCATACAATATGTAGAGTGGTAGTCATCCTCTACAGACCACAGGTCGTGGTAGACCACATCACAAGCCTCTGGGCACACCTGGGCTGGACTGGGCACGAGAAAGAATCAGCTAACCAGACGTGGTTCTTTGTTCTCCAAGAGCTCGTTAACCTTGAAATCGGTACCCACAGGGGTTCCAGAGTTTGCTGCATACTAAAAACCACACACACAACAGTGCAATAACTAAGAATGTATGTGTTTCTTTCACACAGCAAGAACTGACGGCATACTATATACCAGGGCTTGTGTCAGATGCAAGGAACACAAAGCTAAACAAAACATGGTCACCAAGAGCAATGGCGCTGACGGCAGCAACTTCTCTGAGCACTGACCACGTGCTGCGCACACTCCTTTACAGTCTGTGAAACATCTTGCATGATCTGGTCCAAGGCTCCATCCGAACTTCATTTCCTGGTACTCTCTACTGCCCTTTCCTCTTCAGCCACACGGGTCTTGGATTCACTGACCACATCAGGGTCTTAGTACTGCCTGGTCCCTTTGCCTGGTGAGCTCTTTCCCACGACGTCTTCAAGGCTCAACCCTTACTTCCTCTCCTCAAATGTCACCATGTGAGAGGAAGCTTCCTTCATCACTGTATATAAAGTAGCACAGCCCTTCCCACTCATAGTGGATGTGGTGATGCACCACCTATACCCCCCTTCAAGACTGAAGCACTCATTCCCCCAGGTGCTGGAGGTGATGGCAGTTGACAACTCTAAGCTCTCAGCTCTCTGGGAATTGCCCTGGGCTGAGGAGAACCACCTTTCATGTTTGGCTGCCCAAAGCACGGGTATAAGCACCCAAACCCCTTGCCCTAACTGGGGTCAATTCTGAAAGGCCTTCTCAGCTTCAGAGCTTCCCATGGGGTCAGCTGAGGCCTTTTACCCTCCTGTGCCTTTCTGCTCCCACAGGTGTTGATCCTGAGAGTACTCTCTCTTTTTTTTTAATTAAATATAATTTATTATATCAAATTGGTTTCTGTACAACACCCAATGCTCATCCCAACAGGTGCCCTCCTCAATGCCCATCACCCACTGTCCCCTCTCTCCCACCCCCATCAACCTTCAGTTTGTTCTCAGTATTTAAGAGTTCCTGAGAGCACTCTCTAATGAGCCCCTGTGGTTCTAGTCTCTGTCCCAGAATCTGCTCCCTGGGGAACCAATCTGCCACACCCCCTATCATTCTCTTTCTCTTTACTCCGCTTTGTTCATCTTCAAATAACTTAGCACATCTGAACTGATTGCATATTTATTTGTTTATGTTTCTCTAGCCCTCTATATGTTAGCTCCATGAAGGCAGAGACTTTGTGTTGTTCACTGTGGTGTCCCTAGAGTAACTAGGCACATCGTAGGTGTTCAAGAAATATTTATTGAATAAATGGATGGACAGATGAGTTAATAAACGTCACTAGGAAATAATACATGTTGTTGTTTTTGTTGTTGTTGGCATTTTACAGTTGAGGAGACCAAGGCTCAGAAAAGTTAAGTAACTTGTCCAAAGTCTCTTTGCTGATGATTGGTGAAGTCAGTAGAAAGATATAAATGGGATATTTCAAGAGAATGTAGACAGTATGACATGTGCATTACATGCTAAGGCAGCTAGAAGCAAGCCAAATAAAAAGATACATTGGTGGGGCAAAGTAGTTTTTTCTGCATCATAACTTAGAAAGAATACTTTTTTTTTAAATTCAAGACAAGGGGGGTGCCTGAGTGGCTCAGGCAGTTAAGCATCTGATTCAGCTCAGGCCATGATCTCATGGTTCTTGAGTATGAGCCTGTTATTGGGTTCTGTGCTGCCAGTGTGGAGCCTGCTTGGAATTCTCTCTCTCTCTCTCTCTCTCTCTCTCTCTCTCTCTGCCTCTCTCTCTGTCTCTCTCAAAATAAATACATAAACTTTTTTTAAAAACATTAAAAATTCAGGTAAGCATAGGAGTGACTGGGTGGCTCAGTCAGTTAAGCGCCCATGTCATGATAACCACTCAGGTCGTGATCTCGTGGTTGTGAGACTAAGCCCTGGGTCAGGCTCCATGCTAAGTGTGGAGCCTGCTTGGGATTCTCTCTTTCCCTTTCTCTCTGCCTCTCTACTGCTCACACTCCCTCCCTCTCTCAAAATAAATAAATAAACTTTTTTTTTTTTAAGTCAAGTAAGCATAAAGAAGCATTTTACCACCCTGGTGAAATGGCTAAATATTCTTGACTTCAAGTAAGACCAATCAGTGCCCAACCCAGCCCTTTACTGAGACCCAAAGCTATCTGAAAATTGGTATTTCTATCACACTTTCATTTTTTCCTCAAGCATCAGTTACTTATCATTTAGCTAAGATTTAGATCTAAATGGATTAATAAATAGTAAAATTTATGTCATTTCCCATATTCCTGGCTGTCCCAATGAGGCAGGGGCTCAGTGGGGATGAGGGAAGAGAACAATCCCTTTTCATATTGAGGATTTCAGTGATGCCAACAGCTGATGGACGACAAGGCTATGAAAAATGGATCCTTAGAGAAACCTCTATATTTTGATTATAAAACTCTATCTTTAGACAACTGAATAGTTGCTTAGAAAAGTGATCAATTATT
This sequence comes from Neofelis nebulosa, assembly GCF_028018385.1. Taxonomy (NCBI): domain Eukaryota; kingdom Metazoa; phylum Chordata; class Mammalia; order Carnivora; family Felidae; genus Neofelis; species Neofelis nebulosa. Next base: position 116,192,207 of record NC_080784.1, read on the forward strand.
TGTCTTTTTTTTTCCCTCTTGTAAGAAGATTAAAAAAAAAAATGTCCTGAGTTCCTGTCACAGAGAGAAATGGTAGAAAGTCACACTATTTTTTGGAAGCAAAACAAGAAGCATTGAGGACCTGAGAGAATAAGATGCTGGGAGTGGGGATGGGAATGGGGGTTTGAAGGAAGATTGGGAGTCCAAAAGCTAAAACGGAGGCCTGACTTCCTTTTCCCAACAAAGAAACAAGTAGCCGTCACTTTGACCTTGTGGGGGATATTTCAAAGATCACAAGCGAAAAGATTTACAATACAGGAATGTAGAACCATAGGAGAAAATCAAAGAAGAGCACGTGACTTTCAGTGGCTTGCAAAAGAAAAGATAAAGGAAGCAAGGAGACAGAGGGAGCTATACCACAGAGTTGGAAAAAAAATAATGCTTTTACAAGTCTATCAAAGGGAATAAAACCACCAAAGGGAAATGTACCACTAAATAAAGAAGGAAGAGAGGAGATGAAACCCCAAACTATTAAAATACTTAACAGACCACACTGCAAACTGAAAGTCCTGTGCTCATTAGAAATGTCAGACACGATGTATTTTTCTCTAATTATTGCAATCTCAAGGTTGACCATCAGGGAATTGAATTTGACACAGTTAAACTTCACTCACTCACCATCTCCCTTCACCAAACCCTGGTTTGGAGCTGAGCTAACTTCAGATCGGAAGCACTGGGTGTTGACAGTCTGGAGCTGTCTGGAACAGTCTGGAACCAGCTTTGCTCCAGTTCTTTCCAGAGGTTACCACTGCCCTTCAGCCCACCTCCCACCTCCACCTTTCCCCTCCTTCCTCACACACATATCCCAGCCAGGATTACCCTGGGCCTCCTTATCCTTCCATTTCACAGCTATTTACAGAGTGCCTGCTAAGTGCCAGCACCACGCTGGGCCTTGAACCTGCAAATGTGAGCAGAACAAAGTACCTGCCAAACATGGAATCACATGGAAACAGAGACCTTAATCAGATGATCTCACACAGACTGTATTGCGAATCATGGCAAATGCTAATGGAGCACTGTGAGAATGTACAATGTAAGGCTCAATCCAGCCTGCTGGGTCAGGGGAACTTCCCTAAGGAATTCAAATTTGTGCTTAAATTTATTTTTTTAATGCTTTTATTTATTTTTGAAGGAAAGAGAGACACAGCGTGAACAGGGGAGGGGCAGACAAAGAGGGAGACACAGAATCCAAAATGGGCTCCAGGCTCTGAGCTGTCAGCACAGAGCCCAACGCGGGTCTCGAACCCACAAACTGCAGGATCGTGACCCGAGCTGAAGTCGGTCGCTTAACCGACTGAGACACCCAGGCGCCCCTCAAGTTTGTGCTTAGAACTGAAGGGTGGGCAGTAGTGAATTTGGGGGTGGGGGTGGGGCTTGGAAAGAGATTCCTGGCAAAGGGGGAAACAGCCATTCCGAAGGCACTGAGGCAACATGGAATGTGGTGCAGTTAAGGGCCACCAGAAGGCAATGTGGATAGTGAGGAAGAAAGTGACACGATACAGGGTCAGAGAGGTGAATTGAGGCCCACCAAGTTGGGTTTTGTAGGTTATTTCGGGGGCAGTGTGTCTACTCCAAGAGTGGTCAGCAAGGCTTTTAAAGGGGTGGGGAGGGGGCTTGACATACCAGGTATTTTTTTTTATCTATTCTGTTATGTAGAGCCAAGACCAGCTGGGACTCATTGCAAAATTAAAATGTGGGGCTCCTTGTTAAAAAATTATTAAGAACCTCAAGGCTGTGACAGCAGAGCATTAAACTGAGCATGGGGCCCTCCTACGGGGTGGAGTAGACCCTGAGTGTCCAGGTCATTTTGGTCATGGGTGAGTCAGGACAGCTCCATGATGGGTCTCAGCCTCTGTGTTAGTCAGGCCTTCTCTGAGCTCCATGAGAAAGCAAGGTGGTCCCCTCACTGTGTAATACAAAATATCTCCCACAGTTTCATTTCTGGTCACACGTAGTCTTTAACCAGTAAAAAGAAAGACAAGTTTAGCTGAGGTAAATATATGAGAAGAGCAATCAAGCTGAATGAAAGACCTGGCTTGAGGTTTTTTAAACTAACAGGACGCATCAATCTCTCTCCAGAGCACTGGGCATCTCTCTCCAGGTCAGAGCCCAGACTACAGGGAGGCAAGTGAGGCTCCTGGGAGCAAAATTTAAAGAGGCACTTATTCTCAAGGTCATGCAAGTTCAGGGTCAGTACCTGAGACTGAGTGCCTCCTTAAAGCTTTCTGCCCTCAGCCTGGCGTGCCTCACCCCACTCCAGGCAGGTGTCAGGGCCTTTCACCAGGATGTGTGAATCTAAAGAGTCTTTGTGAGACCAGGAGGCACCAAGTCACTTCATGCCAGGGCTACACAGAGGCCTAAAGAGTAGGAGAATAGGCCGTCTCTGGGTTGGGAACACTTTCTGGAATCCGGTGACAGGGAGCAGGCCCTCTGGACGCATAAGCTCCAGCCAAGTGAAGGCTTGGGAATCCCATTGGTATCTTCCTGGTGTTACATTCTGCACACTGGAGTGACCTGTGTAGGCTCGGGTCAGTCAGAAACAGTTGAGCTGACTTACTTGTCTAGGAATTCAGACAGTCAACTGCTGATATGCAAACAGCTCCCCACCTGTGCTAGCCCGGCCTAGCTTCGTCAACGCTGTATTCATTTCAGTCAAACCTCAACAACACACAGGCTCTCGCTCCTTTATGCGAAGAGGAACAAAAGCGATTCTGTTGATCCTGTCTTCTTTTTTCATTCCCCGGGCGTCTGGCCACTCCTATCCTCCTACCTTCCTCTTACTTCCTCTCACCGGCCCCTAATGTAGCTTCTGCACGCCCCAGTGACCGGGACAAAAGCCTCAAAAGTAATCTCATTTGTGGCCAAGTAAAGCCCTCTGCAGGTCCCACCGCCAGAGGCCTGGCTGGGCGCACAGATAGCAGCTTCCCAAGGTGCAGACTATCTTCACAGAGTAGTTTGACCCTGGAACCCTGCCTGATTTCATCTTTCTCCTGTCTATTGCTTTGTCTGGATTTTTGCTCCCCTTTTGCCTTGAAAAGTGCAATGACTCCACAGCGACCGATTTTCCTGGTAGAGGATGGAAAGGCCGTTATTAATTTGTCCTCGTGTTAATACACTTCACTTCTTTTCATCTTTATTACCCATCTGTATCTTCCTCAGAGGTCTTGTTTACATAAAACAGGACTCTTGGATGCAGAAAGTGCTTAACGAGTCTCAGCACCACCACTACAGAGCAAACACGATACACTCACCCTGTATAATTACGAATCATTTGACAGTATTAAAAAATGTCTTCAGCAAATGGTGCCAGGCAGCTTCTTTCTAGATTTTTTTTTAAATTACTATAAAGATTAGCCATAAACTAAATTATGAGCTTGGTGTATGACATTCTGACATTAAGCTCCAACAATAAGGGCATAGATCTTGAACTGCTGCTCAGATTACAGGCTCAGATTAATTTGACTCTTCTTCCTCTCACAAATCCCTCCCTCCCTTCCTCTCTTCCTTCTTGTTTTAACCATTTGCACATAGAGCGCTACACACAGAGAAATAAGACTTCAGGGTTCTTAGCCTCCTCGATTCTGCTCACGTCCTATTTCCTCACCAAAAGATTTCCACTTCAGCAAGACTGATATGAGAGCCTGAGTTGCTCATCAGTGGATTTGCCTCTGACTGAGACTGTATCACGAACAAAGAGCTGGGAGCAAATTGTTTCAACAATTATTTATTGAGCACCTGCTATGCACCTGTCATGGTTTTAAGTGTTGATGAAAACCATATGTGGGAGAAATTAGTTCTATCTTGGTCTGATGAGAAAGCCTATAGAGTTCAGGAGATATTTGATCTGGGCTCTGAAGGATGAGTAGGAGTTTGCTGTATACATAAGGAGGAACGACATGTCAGGCAAATGGCCCAGGATAATGAAGACATGGAAATGTGAAAGTACGCCAGGGTTTGGGGAAGCCTACCATATCCTGGTAGAACTGGTTTATGGGGATTCTAGGAAGGCATGACTGGAATGGAAGATGAAAGTGGGACTGAGGGATGGATGGCTTGTGAAGGGACTTAGGTCTGTATAGTAACAAGTTGCTCAGTCACACAGTGGTGACCTCCCTTAGTTCTCGTGAATCATAAGCATAGTTTCATGGGAAAATTCAAGGGTGAATAATGCAGGATAATTCATTCTTTTACACAGACATTTTTTGAATGCCTCCTACATGCATAGCACTGAACTAGGCACTAGAACGGAGTAGAAAAAAAATGTGATTCTTCCTCTTCAGGGCTCATAATCTTTCCGAGAACACAGAGGTACATAAACAACTACATCTCAAGGCAAAATGAGACAAGGGAGTGATCAGAAGTGTATAAAGAAAGCATATGAATGGGAGTAATGAATGCCATCTGGAAAGACTTCAAGAGTGTGTCTGGGAGGTACAAGGAATAACATAAGCCAAAGGCAAGGCATTCTAGGCAGAAGGAATGATCTGAGCAAAATGAATAGTATTTGAGAGATCAGTTTATGTTCAGAAAAAGGTACAGTATAGAGACTAGTTTTGAGTAAGAACGTGATGGTAGAAAGATAGGCTGAGTAAGTTTAGGGAAGGCCTTGAATACCATAACAAGAAGTCTAGGCTTTACCCACTAGAAAATGGAGATCAATATAAGGTTACTTAACAGTGATACTATATCAAAGGCATAGTATAGGCATATATATTCCATCTTGAAAACCTACTTCTTTTGATTTAGTAATAGATGCCAGGAATATTGTCTTGAGAAGGATTCTGGGCTTAGTGAGGAAAAAATAGATTCATTTATCCATTCAGTTATATAACCAGCCTAAAGAGTACTCCTTCTGTTTGAATAGTAGAGCAACTCTGGGAAAACAGTAGTTTAATTGTCTTTGGACATATCTCCCTTTTATTTACCTCAATAAGATTTCAGGAATAGTGGAGCAACGTCCATCAGACACTTTTATAAGAAAGCAATACTACCTTAATCAACTCAACAGCAGAACTGAGACATCATTAGTTAATCCTGGCCAAGTCCTTTGAAGTCCTTTGAAACACACTACAAATTGTTATTAGTAACCAATGGAGGAGAGACATCTTTCCAGCACCCAACATAAAAGACCAACTAGCAAGTTTGAAGATCCCCTCCCTCTTTCTCATTCATGACAGCTTCTCACGGTGTTGCATCAACTGATGTTAAGAGCATCTCTGCCTTTCCTGAATATCAGAGGATAGAGGGAATAAGCGGGGGCAGCTGGCTGTAGAAAACGCTAGCGTTATTTGCCAAAAACAAAGAGAAAACAACACAAGTCAGCTGGGAAACCTTCAAAGAAGATAATAATGGGACAGCCCCCGAGTCTTTGAGATGGGAGATTGAACTGAGTGTATTCTAGAGTCTGGATAAGGAATCCTTAATCAGGGACCATAGGATCTCCTCTCCCTAAAGGATTCCATGGACAAAATTTGAGGGGAGGAATCTTTTAGCTTGGACGGAAAGTTATTTACATCTATATTTTCAGTGACCTATAATTGAAATTTAGCATTTCCTTTAATTATGAATGTAATCAAACTATAGTAGCATTAGCAGTACCTGTGACTTTTTCACTAATAGAAATCAGAGTAATTTTCATGTCATATTACAGTAGCTGCAAGTGTCTCAAAATATTATTTATGGTCATCAATATTTTGAATTATGGTAGTTAGACTCAGTACTAGATCTCTCTTAAGTGTTAATAAACAAGTGCATATATCACTATATCACAAATGTAGCTATAGATAGATAGATCGAGTCTATTTTTCAGAGCAGTTTTAGGTTCACAGCAAAATTGAACAGGAAGAACAGAGTTCCTGGGGTGCCTGGCTGGCTCAGTCCGGACAGCATGCAACTCTTGATCTTTAGGGTCATGAGTTCGAGACCCACGCTAGGTGTAGAGATTACTTAAATAAATAATTTTTAAAAAGAAAAAGAAAGTGCAGAGTTCCCATATACCCCTGTCTTCCACCCCAACACCTATATAGCCTCCCCTACTGTCAGCATTCGCCACCTGAGTGATACATTTCTTACCATCAATAAACCTACAGTGATACATCATCCATCCAATATCTGTAGTTTAAATCAGAGTTTACTTTTGGTGGTATTACATTCCACAAGTTTTGACAATTGTATAATGACATGTGTCCATCATTACAATATCGTACAGGGTAGTTCACGCTCCTAAAAGTCCCCTGTGCTCCTCCTATTCATTCCTCCCCACCCCCAAACAAATCTGTGGTTTTAAAAAATATTTTTATAACTATTGTTCTATAATTGTTTTCTTTCTTTTTTTTTTTTTTTTTGATCCTATCTACTTTATGTCTAAAAATTCTGAGAGGGGTTGGGGCGCCTGGGTGGCTTGGTTGGTTAAGCGTCCGACTTCGGCTCAGGTCATGATCTCACGGTCTGTGAGTTCAAGCCCCACGTCGGGCTCTGTGCTGACAGCTCAGAGCCTGGAGCCTGTTTCAGATTCTGTGTCTCCCTCTCTCTCTGCCCCTCCCCTGTTCATGCTCTGTCTCTCTCTGTCTCAAAAATAAATAAACGTTTAAAAAAAAAAATTCTGAGAGGGGTCATTTGACTTACTCGACTCCCAGAGAGTATAAGGCAGAACTCAGCTAAAGAGCCCTGTGCTCTTTCTCTCTGTTTCCATGATTTCAGGAATGGGGTTCCCTCTTTGTTTCTCCTCCAGCAAGCAGGCTTTCTTCTTAGTATCTACCCCTTAGTATGCCTCCATACTTCCATTTTTATGTAAACCAATTTAACTTTGTCCCAGTCATTCTATCTAAACTTGCATACTTTATACTGAGACTGAGGAACTTGTTTGTGATTAGCAAACAACAAACCCTCTGGTTACCAAGATCCACTCTCCTTAAAAGTAGTGGGGGTTATACATAATAATTCTTCTTTTGTCATATGTTCAAGTTAAAAACTAGAGATTTATTATATGTCCAGGGCAGGAGTCAGACCATTGTACATTTCACTAACTCTATAAAGAGTACAGTGAGGAAACAGCAGTTCAAGGAAGGGCACCATCTTTCTAATTTTTCCAGGGATGTTTTTGTATTCTTTGTAGAAAGGCACCTGGAAGGGCACCTGGGTGGCTCAGTTGGTTAAGCGTATGTCTCTTGATTTGGCTCAGGTCATGATCTCATAGTTTGTGAGTTTGAGCCCCATACCAGGCTCTGCCATGACAGTGCAGAACTTACTTAAGATTCTCTCTCTCTGCTCTCTCTCTCCCCTTACCCTGCTCATTCTCTCTCTCTCAATAAATAAATAAATTTTAAAAAATTTTAGAAAGGCTCCTGGAAAGTGGCAGCACCCCTTTTCTTTCCTACTGGTCTTGTCCATCTGTCTCATAAATAACATCTCTTCAAAAAGGTATTTGTTGCCTAACCCTCCAGGGACCATCTCCTCTCTCCAGACCTAACCCTTACTATATCGTATTACAACTGATTGTTCAATATTAATGGCTGAGAGTTTTCAAGTATCCATCTACCATGTGCCAGGCACTTTTTCTTCACCATCTCAAAAGTGGTTTTTTAAATGTTTAACATGCACTGCATTATAGTAGGACTTTACAAATCTAATGTTCACAACAACCCTAATGATTTTACAATCATCCCTAGTTCACAGATGAGAAATGTGTGACCCAGAAAGTTTCCATAATATTTCAGAGGTCACACAAAGGTGATCACTTTGACTTTAAACTGCATCAAAATCTAAAAATTGAATACTGACCGAGCATTTACTGACATTACAGAATTATTGTTAACTGTTCTTTTAGGTGTGATAATGATACTATTACAATTTTTGCAGATAAGGACTGCAAAAGATATATGCAGTCCTTATATAAAGATATATAAAGATACATTTAGAGATATATAAAGATATATAAAGTCTTATATAAAGATATATTTAGAGATATATGCAGAAATATTTATTGATTAAAAAACTCAAAACTAAAGTCGATATTCCACATCAGGCCCCAGTATTCCATCAGAGCACATCCCCAGGATCTCTATAGTTTAGAAAGAACCTCACCCAGTGGCCATTGCAGGGTCTCTCCCTAACAGGTTTTGTGACTTTGGGTGAGTCATGTCACGCCTTCCTTTTAGAAATGAAGACCTGGGCATGATGCTCTCCAACGCTCTTCTCAAACAAGGTGGTAGTTATTTACCATCTTGTCCTTGTAGGACAGTTCCATAGTTAATAGTGGTTCTTTAATGGAGTATGGACTGTAACCAGAAAGGATCCAATCTGCCTAGGTTTAGACATAATCTTCACCAATAAAATCTTCTTATTCTACACCAGAGGTCTTGAGAGTCAAACTTCTTACTTCATTTGTGTTTGTTTTAGAAGCAGTAGAACCCTTTTTTCAAATGAAATATATAGCTGCCTAATTTATAAAACCTCTAAAGAGAGCTGCTCTCATTTAAATGACAGCTAAGAATCCCCTAAAATAGGCCCCTCTAAAAACCCACTCATCTATACCACCCAGAAACTGCTTTCATGATTTATGTTTATTTATTAACTTACTTAATTCTCCTACCATCCAAATAAGATGGATATCATTTGAAGATGAGATGAGGAAACTGAGGCACAGAGAGGTTAAGAAACTTGTCCAGTGTCACAAACATAGAAAGTATCTGAGCTGGGATTCAAACCTGGGCAGCCTGGTTATAGAACCTGTACTCTTAGCGGCTATACTATGCCCTCTCAAAGCAGTTACACACTTACCTTCCATTGTACTGTAAGTTTCTTGGGAAAGGGTAGGAGTGGGGGTGTGTGATTTTGTATTCCTAGTGCCCAACTTAGTGTCTAGTCAAGAATAGGTATTCCGTAAGCATTTGTAGAGTGAATGAAATTTATTGGACACTTTTCAGGGGATAAATCAAAGCCCAATAAACTTTAGAGATATGAATGGGTGGTAGAGATCAAGCTAAATTCTTTATTTTAAAAATAAAAAACCCGAGGCCCTGAAAAGTTAAATGATTTGCCCAAGACCAGCTAATTAGCAGCAGAACCAGAATTATGTCTCTTAACTAGTAAATCACTAAAAGAATCAAAATGATAAAGGGACTGGATTAGCCAATGCCTATGTCTCTTTTTATGTTGAAGCTGTTCTTCTTCTAACCATGAGGTATTGACAATTAGGAGAGTGGAAAACTTTGTCCTGGTCACTGTAGCACTGGAAGGGACCCTAAAGGTGGGCTTTAGGGGAGTTTCTTTGCATTCAAGTTGCCCTTAAGTGGCACCAGTTGGCAAACCACAAAGTGTCTACTAGCCAACGTCATCACTAAAAATATTGCTTACTTATCCCAAGTTACCTCTTTATAGAACTAGGAAACAAGTTATCTCGTTTCTTTATAGAACTACCTCCTTTGAGGTAGGAGACAACAAATTACAGCTTTAGCCCCCATTCCAGGCCCAAGAACAATCAAAATGTAATTAAAGAGTCTCGATTCAATATTTGGATGGCTCAAGTCAATATGTATGTCTAGTCCTTTTCTAACCTGGTTTCAGTAACTGGGGTCCTTAACTTTTGAGACCAAGCCTTCACATATAACCCAGTTCTTACTAAACTCTTATTTTTCCCCTATTGGGCCTAAGATACATTTTTGATAATCAGCTTACAGCAAAATGCAGGAATAGAAAACACCTGCTTGGCAGGCTGCTACTCTACCCACTCCCTACCCTCCACTTCTGTAGACATCACTAATTGATCACAGCATTCCTTCCTGTAGATCCTAGAAACAGACACAGGATCTTACTCTGGGAAGCCACTGCATTCAAGAGGAAACCTATTTGCCACAAGCTTTATTCCCTTAAAGATCTGTCATTTGCTTCATTCTCATGTTTCTCTCTTGAAGGAACTAGAGGTCTATCAGCGCACAGGTCTTGCAGCCTATCAAATGGCCTTTCTGATGCTGAGCACTGCCCCCATGCCTAAGATCAACCACACAGAAGATATAAATTGTCCTCCCTTCCCTGAAGGAGTGGTTTAGTGGACATCATTCGGGATGAAAGCCAGAGGAGAAGAGGTATCTTATTTAGAATTCAAGGAACGTTAGAGGTGTGTATGGAGTTTAAGAATAAAAAGAGAAAGTATTAGCTGATTAATGTCAGAAGAAGAATTTGAAGAAAACCATAAGCAGAAATTGAGGGCCAATATACAGAGAAAGGGAATTAGAAAGCAGAGAAAACAAGACTATGATGTAACAGATCAAGAAAGTGGATGGGGGGTGGGGGGTGTCTAAGTGGTGCAGTCGGTTTAGCGTCCGACTCATGATCTTGGCTCAGGTCATGATCTCACAGTTAGTGAGTTCAAGTCCCGCATCAGGCTCTGCATTGATGGTGGGGATCCTGCTTGGGATTCTGTCTCTCCTTCTCTCTGCCCCTCACCTGCTTATGTGCTCTCTCTCTCTCTCAAAATAAATAAATAAACAAAAAAAAGGGATGTTGATGGGTAGTGAATAATTAATAATTATTAATAATAATTAATAATAATAAGAGAATTAATAATCCATCATACTTGTCTTATTACTGCCAGGAAGCTCAACTTTGCTATCTGATAACAGTAACTATATTAGCTCTTACAACTAGACCGTTCTGTGCTCACCTCCTTTTGGAGGCTTAATTTTTTGTTTTGTTTAAAAAATATGAAGTGTGTTTAAATATACACACATTATATATGTGACAATTTTTGCATTTTCCATTTACGATAAGAATTTTGAAAACCCTAGCTGATGAGGAGGGCACTTGTTGGGATGAGCACTGGGTGTTGTACGTAAGGGATGAATCATGGAAATCTACCCCCGAAACCTGTATACAGTATATGTCAGCTAACTTGACAATAAATTATATTTAAAAAAAATACCCTAGCTGAAAGCCTATAGGACCTTAGGCATCCATCTGGAAGGAGAAATTTAAAAAATAGCAAGAAATGAAAGGTGAGAAGTCTTCTATTAACCCTCCTCAGTACAGCTAAACAAGTCTTCATTGGGTATTGAGCGTGTATTGAGCTCTGAAATGGGTGATGTGAAGGACACGAAATTGAAGAGGTGACCCATGTCCTATAGAAGGTTATCATCTTAGGGAGACTGACTATACAGAAATACAATTGTTTGTAAGAAACAAAACAAAACAAACAAACAAACAAAAAACACCAACGTGTGACTCATAATGGATATATAGTCTGAGCGCAAGGTTATACTAACCCAGTGTGGGGCCTGGGCCAGCAGCATCTGCATCACGGAAGTATGTGTTAGTAATGCAAATTCTCAGGATCCCCTCCAGACATACTGAATCAGAAACTCTGAGATCGGGCCCAGGAATCTGTGTTTTAACAAGCACTCCAGGTGATTCTGGTGTGCTAAAGTGTGAGAAACTCCACCCATAATATTCTTTGCCCGGGATACTTACACATTTCCTCCTTGTCTTCCTCCTATAACATAGGGCCAGACCATGCAATCCTACGTAGTCCTGAAGAACAGAATTCAAAACAAAGCCGCTTTGCTGAAGCTCTACACTAATAGTTCCATTTACAAAAGTTTTAGACTCAAATATCTAAGCAAGAGGTCTTGTTTAAAATGACATCAGCTCAGGGCGTCTGGGTGGCTCAGTCAGTTCAGCATCCAACTTCAGCTCAGGTCATGATCTCACAGTTTGTGAGGTCGAGCCCCGCATGGGGATCTCTGCTGTCAGCAAGGAGCCCGCTTAGGATTGTTTGTCCTCCGCTCTCTCTCTGCCCCTCCCCTGCTTGCTCTCTCTCTCTCTCTCTCTCTCTCTCTCTCAAAAATAAAAATAAACCTTTAAAAGAAAATGGCATCAGCTCAAGTGAAGATGGCCTATGCATCCTGAAAGAGGTGAATTTCAAATATAAAAATGACCACAGTTATTGATCATTTCCTATGTGTTAGTTGACCCACTATCCTCCAACCCCTCTATTCCCCCTCCTAAAAAAAAAAAAAACTCTATAAAGAAGACAAAATTATCACTCCCAATTTACAGAGGAAAACACGGAAGCTGGGAGCAGTCAAGTAGCTTTCCTAAGGCTCAACAGTTTGTAAATGGTAGATCCAGATTTGAACCCAAATCTGTCTGACCCCAGACTCTATGCTCTTTGCCACCCGCCTTTATTAAAGAAATGAGCAATTTTCTGAGAGTGCCTGAGAACGTGGAGGCCCAAGCAATACATCAACCCATCATTATGTTACCAACCCCACCACCAATTTGTTGAGGTCACTTCACCATTAAGCCTTGTGTGTTTTTTTACTTGCAAAAGGAGAGATTCTGCTACTTGACCACCTACTTCCCTGTGAGCTGGGATGAACTGAGGTATGTAAAACTTTAGAGAACTAAGGACGAAAAGTGTTATAAATAGTATTATTACAAGTAGCAATAAATCAGGTAAAGAATGTAATGTGCAAGTTGGAACATAAACTGGAATTAAGCCTCGTAAATATAAAAGAACCCAAGGCATGCAGTTCTTTGAATTCTAACAGTAAAATGCTTAACTTAAATTTTAGATTAACAAGGCACCCAAATAGCCACCTCAGAAAGGTATAATTTGAGAAGGTTGGGGCAGGATAATCATCAGGAACTTTTTTTTGAAAAGGTGGTTAATCTGATGTATATCTTTAATGTTTTTCAGGAAAAATTACAGTAATAAAATTTGACAGTTTATTATATGCCAGTGAGAGTTTCTAAGCTCTTTACGTTACTAAATTATTTACTCTTCACAACAGTCTTACAAAGTAAGTCATATTATTATCTCCCATTTTAAAGAGTGGGAAGCTGATAGACCGCCTGGGTGGCTCAGAAGGTTAAGTGGCCAACTTCGTCTCAGGTCGTGGTCTGTGGGTTCAAGCCCCACGTCAGGCTCAGTGCTGACAGCTCGGAGCCTGGAGCCTGCCACGGATACTGTGTCTCTCTCTTTCTGCCCCTCCCCCGCTCGCACTCTGTCTTTGTCTCTGTCTCTGTCTCAAAAAAATAAGTAAACATTAAAGAGGGGAGAGCTGAGAAAAAGAGTTTAATACAACTTGTAAGTGGCAAAGCCAGAATAAGAATTGAGTCAGTCTGGTTCCAGATTGTATAGTCTTAGCCGCAACGTTATGTACCAGTACTTATAGGTTGATAAATTACTATTTTTAAAATCTCTTCTTCTTCTCCCATTAGCTTGTTGTATTTATCTATCTTCTCTGTGTTTTTTACCATCATTATCTCTAGCTGGGTCATGACTCAGAACTCTACCAGTAGGTCAATGAATGTTGCAATAAACTATAATAAAACAAAACACCACAATGACCATGACCTTTTCATTCTTTTCCAGTGAAGCCATCTAGACAAGAATGTTAACCAAGCAGGTTTTTGTCAAAGAATCTCAAAACAAGAAGTGAGCACTTCTTGGAGCACCTGGATGCCTCAGTGGGTTGAGTGTCCGACTTCAGCTCAGGTCATGGTCTCACGGTTCGTGAGTTTGAGCCCCACATTGGGCTCTGTGCTGACAGCTCAGAGCTCGGAGCCTGCTTTGGATTCTGTGTCACCCTCTCTCTCTGCCCCTCCCCGCTCATGCTCTGTCTGTCTCTCATATACACACATATACAATTGATATATATCTCAATTCTTTGCATTCAGTGATAACAGTTGCTCTTCACAACCTCACATGGTTACTTCCTCTGGCAATTTCTCTTGTCTAAAAACTGTGCCAAATTGATGCCTTTCAGATAACTTTCTCAAAGTAATTCTATTTCAAAGTATTTTAGAGTTGGTCAAATTCTTAGAAATCAACTGAGCTGATCCTATGAAGCCCCAAGAAGGAAGCAACTTGCCCAGCGTTACACAGCGGGTTAGTGCATAGCATGACTCTAAACCCAGCCCTGTTAACCAAGGGGCCCTGAGGCCTGGGAAACATCTCTAAATCTGAACAGGAAGTAGCACATGGGCTCTCCAACAGACCCTACTGCCAGCCCCAGTTTTACCACTTACTAGATATGCTGAAGAATAATTTAATCAGACAGTACTATCAGAAAGAGATTAAGGGGCTCCTGGCTCAGTCAGAAAACCACGTGACTCTTGACCTCAGGGTTGTGAGTTCAAGCCCCACACAGGGTATAGAGATTACTGAAAAATAAAATCTTTTAAAAAAGAGAGATTAAAATATAGTTACTTGTAAAAGGTATATGCCTATACACTTAGAAAAGCCAAAGAAATTCACTAAAATGCTATTTATATTCATGAGTAATCTTTAAATTTCCTGATGCATTATAAACATGCAAAACCTAATAAATATTCCTGTTTACCATTAATAACCAACATAATGTTTAATTATAACTACAATGTTTAACCTCTTCTCAAATAACTACCAAAACTATAAAATACTTACAGATTTAGCAAGGGCTATACATTACTTATATGTTGAGAGATTTAACTTACTTGGTTTGGTACAAGGAGAAATATTTCTGCTTCTAAATGGAAAAATTAGATATATAAAAGGTACCTGATTCTTTTCACACATGCACACACACATACTCTATAAATACATCTTCAATTCAACCCAGTCAAAAGCTCAGTAAGATTTTTACTAATATTCTGAAAAATTAAAATAAAATTCATCTGGAGAAACAAATAGGTGAAACTATAAGTAATATTTTCAAAGAGATGGGTAAGAATAAAAGACTTATTTTTATCAGAGAGTAAAATACAGTATACAGCAAAATCAAAACAGTGTGTTAGTTCTACTACCAAACTAGACATACGCACTAATGGACCTATATAGGATGTTTGTTACACCTAAGAATGCAATATATGATATGGAAATTTAAAATATTTTTACAAATTATATTGTACTGTCTTGTTAGAAAGCGGGGAGAGAAATAAATTTAAGTCTATACCTCACTCAAACTCAAAAGAGTTCCAACTGCTATTAAGAATTAAAGAAAAACTGGGGCGCCTGGGTGGCTCAGTCGGTTGAGCGTCCGACTTCGGCTCAGGTCACGATCTCGCGGTCTGTGAGTTCAAGCCCCGCGGCAAGCTCTGTGCTGACAGCTCAGAGCCTGGAGCCTGTCTCGGATTCTGTGTCTCCCTCTCTCTCTGACCCTCCCCCATTCATGCTCTGTCTCTCTCTGTCTCAAAAATAAATAAACGTTAAAAAAATTAAAAAAAAAAGAATTAAAAAAAAACTAGCACAGAAGATCTAATAATAATCAAATATCAAGAGAAGTAATAACTTTGTAAGTTTGAGAATAAAATAGACACAATTTCCCTATACAAAGACAACTTCCCTTAAAAAAAGCTTTAACCTATGGGGGCATCTCGCTGGCTCAGTTGGTAGAACATGCAACTCTTGATTTCAGGGTCATGAGTTCAAGCCCCATGTGGGGCATAGAGCTTAATTTAAAAAAAAAAAAAAACTTAAAAAAACTTTAAGCCATAAATATTAAAATAAAAAGACAAATAGACTAAGAAAAATTTTCAGTGAAAATGGCAAATGCTCATTTTTGTATCATCTTCACAATATAAAAAGTCTGTTCAAATCAATTTTTGAATGATGCGGAAATAAAACTAAAATAAATTACATAAAGAACTCCCACACATAGGCAAGAAAATCGTAAGACCCTCATAGAGAATTAGGCAAAAGACAAAACAGAGACAATTCATACAAAAAGAAATACGATTAATAAGCAAGTCAATGGAAAAATATTAATATCGCTATTAACCAAAGAAATGCAAATTCAAGCAACAATGGAGCACTATATTCCAACTATAAAATTAACAAACATTGTTTTTCAATAAAAATAGTCTGTGTTGGTGAGGTCATAATGAAACCATACACTTATATATTTCTGGTATTAAGGTAGAGAAACAAATACTTAAGCCATAAAAATGGAATGTAGTTGTGTAAAAAAAAAACTTAAAATTTTTTTTAATGTTTATTTATTTTTGAAAGAGAGAGGGAGAGAGAGACAGAGTGTGAGCTGGGGAAGGGGCAGACAGAGGGAGACACAGAATCTGAAGCAGGCTCCAGGCTCTGAGCTGTCCGCACAGAGCCAGACGTGGGGCATGAACCTGCGAACCACGAGATAATGACCTGAGCCGAACTCGGACACTTAACCCACTGAGCCACCCAGGTGCCCCCAACCCCCCAAAAAACTTTAAAAAATAGAAAACCTGTAAGCACAGTGTTTAGAGCTGTGTTATAAATTTAAATTTCAACGATTATCTAAATGTCTCAGCATATACTTCTTACAGGAAGCTTTGCCTTACTCCCTGACATGCTGCTTCCTCGCCTTCAGGCACCTCAGTGTTTCTCCTGAGTATATGCCTATCACTGACATGTCCCTTGCCTTTAGCACAGGGCCAGGCACATAGTAGGGGTTTAGTAATTAGTGAATGAGTGAGTGAATGAATGAATGAATGAATGAGTGAATAAATGGATCAAATGAATCCATGTTAAAAAGCAGCAGATTGCATTAGTATGGGTCTTGATGAAATATGAACCTATTAGTTTGCTAATTATGAAAATTATGTTGCAACTCGGAAAATGCTTCAGGATAGCAGTGCAAAGTGGGGGAAAAAACAGAATACATAATTGCACATATATTATGATTGTAACTAGATAATAGTTGTAGGCACATGGACAAACGCTGGAAGATAATATGTAAATTTAATAATGTTTTTTGTTGGAGTCATGGGATTATGGATGTTTTGGTCTTTTTCTTTTTTTTAAAGGCATATTAATTTTTCTCTTTTTATAATTATAAAAAGGCAGGGGGGAGTGGGGAATGCACAAGCCTTGAGTCAGAATACTTGGGTATCAGTACCAAGTCTACTACTTAATAGCTTTCTGACCTTGGACAAGTTACTGGAACTCTTTGAGCCTTAGTTTCCTCATCCATTAAATGGGACTATAATAGCTACCTCTCAAAACTGTTTGTAAGGTATAAATGACCTAATGCATGTGAAAGGATTTTATAAACTATAAAGTGCTATATAAAAATGACACCATTATTATTAAAGTAGCCTCTCTTTCCTAAGAGAATTAAGCTTTTTATTTCCTCCAAATTGTTCACATTTAGTCATTTACATACAATGCAAAAACAATTCCTATGTTATTGAAACACACACCATCCTAACCGTGTCTCACAAGCTAATCCTGAACAAGCCCTAAACTCTGGCCTATCGGGCACTATTGCATTTCCAATCTGGTAAAGGAGACCTATGAGATGCTAGGAATAAATTGAGACCTAAACCCAAAGTGCAAAGCTTTCCTCAGGTAATCAAATAAGGAAGGTCAGAGAAAATCCATCACCAACTTTTCAAGGTTAATTATTTAATTTTCCAAATACCAAAAAAATATAAAAGGGGAAAGTCTCCCTCCCATTTCTGTCCCTGGTGGCCCAGTCCTTTGCTCCCACATGGTGACTATTATTATTTTATTGTGTGTCCTCCTAGGATATTTTATGCACATTTAAGCAAACATAAACATCTTAATTTTTTCCTTAAAAAATGTAACTATACATCTTGGTGCTGTTTACATATTGGTGCATAAAGAGTTTCCTTATTTCATTCTTTTGCAGCTGTGCTCTATTCCATTGAATGGATGAGCCTTTATTTATGTATCAGTCCCCTTTGAAAGAACATCCAGGTTGTTTCCAATCATTTGCGCTGCCCTCTGAAAAAGGAAGATTTCATTCTGCCGTGAGCAGTGACAATGAGACATGCTGGGGAATGTGTGCTGAGTGACCCCAATCTAGAAAGCCCATTTGCTTGCTTCTCTTTTGAACAGTTAGACAGGCCTATGGAATCTGCTCAGTTATTTTTCTTGCCTTGGATCAAAACTACATGATTGGGAGAATCTATTTCAGTTTGCCCTGTTCCTAAAAGACAGTATGATGCTGTAGTTAAGTATCTAAAGCCGGACGATCTGGGTTCAAGGGCTGGCTCTTCCCACTTACTATTCAAATGCTCTCTATCTCAAAATAGAGATAATAATAGTATACACCTGACAATGTTTTATAAGGCTTAAGTGAGTCAATATACATATCAGTGGCTCTTATTATGTCCAGCATCTTTCAGAGGGTATTTGGTAAGGAGCAACCGAAACAATAAAAGGTATCATTATCTCAAGAAATTACGCCCTAAGTCAGCGGTTCTCAAAATGTGGTCTGTGGACCAATAGTAACACCTGGAAACGTGTGAGAAATGCAAACCTACTGAATCAGAAACTCTGAGGGTGGGACCTAGCAATCTGGGTTTTAATAAGCCCTCTAGGTAATTCTGCTGCATGCTATGGTTTAAAACCTATTGTTCTAAAATGTCGGGTTTGGCATCTGAGGGTAGTTTAAAAACATTCAGATCATGGAACACCTAAGAAATCATGTTCTTTGTGGGGCACCATGAATTGGTGACATAGAATTCCATGCATTTTACTGGTGGAAAATATGCCCATATTATTTGTATGCCATTTTTTTTCTTCTCAAAATATATACATATAATTGTTTCCTTTTTCCCCCCTTTTTTTATTTGAGAGAGAGAGAGAGAGAGAGAGAGAGAGAGAGAGAGAGAGAGCCTACTCGAGCAGGGGAGAAGGGCAGAGGGAGAGAGAGAATCTTAAGCAGGCTCCATGGAGTCTGACATGGGGCTTGATCCCATGACCCTGGGATCATGACCTGAGCCAAAATCTAGAGTCAGACACTCAACCAACTGAGCCACCCAGGAACCCCTAGAATTCTTTTCTTTTTAATCACATTTCCAAAGTTTTTCTTTTAGCATTTGTTTGCTACTAGTTTGGTAGCGCTGATAGATTAAATGGTAGCAGGTATTAATATTTAATTAAAATACAGGGGAAAAAAATTCAAAATTGAAAAAAATTTCTAACGTTTGAACTCACTCTATAATTGCAAAATGAGACTTGGCCACTGTGATTTAACTTTCGCCATTTTTTTTTCATCTATGTATTCATTCAGCAAACATTTACTAAGCATTGACTACATTGTCAAAAATGTGCTGAAAAAAAAAAAAAAAAAAAAAAAAAAAAAAAGAGGTTAGAGTGGGAGAGAGCCAAAGCATAAGAGACTGTTAAAAACTGAGAACAAACTGAGGGTTGATGGGGGGTGGGAGGGAGGGCAGGGTGGGTGATGGGTATTGAGGAGGGCACCTTTTGGGATGAGCACTGGGTGTTGTATGGAAACCAATTTGACAGTAAATTTCATATATTAAAAAATTAAAAAATAAAAAAATAAAAAAAATAAAAAAAAATGTGCTGAGTGCTTGGAATTCTAGTGAATAAGACAGGCAGGAGGAGGATGTGGCCTATCCATTGATCTGTCATATGATCTATCTGCAGAAGATCACAGTCCCATTTGTATTATACCCATATTTTTATGCCGTTGGGCAGAGTTTCTAGAATGAAACAAACCGTTAATGTCCCTATCCATTAACGGTTGTGGACCAGCACAATGGTTTCTTCAATGAAGAAATGTTACTGTCCTATAGCAAAGACCAAGGGCATCAAATAGGTCTGAGGTCAATTCCAGCCAGTTGTCAAGGCTTCCCTGGAGCATTATCTTGAGAAAGATTCTGAGATATTCTGGCCGGGCAGGAAACAGTGCTGTGCACAAAAATGAACCCTTGGAGAGTGTAGCCTTCCTTTTCCCTTGGGATATGGGAGGCTATTTCTCAGCATTTCTTGCATTATAAAATGGTACCTTTTGCCTTGTCTCCCCCTGAGGCTACTAATAATGTTGGGTTTCTCCTTTCCCCTTGTAGTTTCCTTCTCCAAGAGCCATTGGGAATGCCCTGGTCAACTTCAGAGACAGTGAACAGTGTTTCCGATGTCAAATATATGAGCATGGGATGATTTTCTCTGTGGTGTTTGGGCTGAGGCTCAAGTGCCCAGCCCTATTGCTTTCTTCCATTGGCTTTAAGACACCTGGCTTGCTTGTGAAGCAGCGTGAAGCAGCAGGATTTGTTTTCCTGAATAAGAGAGCATACACTTTCCCCTTTGCTACTTGGTTGGCATTACACAGATGTCAACAAATGGCCCTTCACCTTCCACCTCCATGTCAATCAGCCACTTGGAATAAACACAAAGAAGATTCCCACTACAAGCTTCGTGTTTCATGCAAGAGAATACAGAGGAGATAAAGTGGGCATTAGAATCAGGAATTCAGTGGTTGGGCTGGTTCTCCATTTGCTCTACAATTAAAAAGGTGTGTATGGAATTTCTAGATTACTCTTTATTTGCTTACATGCCTCTCTTACAAAAAAAAAAAATCATGAATCCCTATTTAGGATCCATTAGGATCATAGCTCTAGGGAAGTCTGAACCAGATCAATCTGGTTCATTTGGTCTGCTGGAGCTATACTTTGGAATGTGTGGTTCAGAAAAACCTGTTCCATGCTTTAAGAAATGACAATGGCCCTGGAACTGCAAAGATTTTTTTTCCCCATTCAATTTCCTTCAAGAAGAGTCAATATGGAAATATTCCCAGGAGATTTCTCCATTAGCTCTGTTGAGAATATCTGGAGGTTATATTTATCCTGATTTGCTGGAGACATTAGAAATCATTGTTCTCTTCCCCTAAAAATGTTTTTTCCTTCTCTTTCCTAAAATTTTGCTTCTTTATTCAAATCCAACCAACTTCACAATGCTTGCTCATCACTGGACTCTTTGCAGGTATTATTTGGATCTCCTTTTGTTGGCTCTCCTTTCTGAGTACTTCTATCTTCTATGTAAGTTTATGAGTGCCTCAGACACTGTTTTTAAGCTCTTGCTTTTTTCTTTATACTCATGAAAAATATATTCTGGGGTTATCTCATTTTAAACCCTACCACAAAATGATGATTTTACAACCTTTATGAAGTTGCAAACTGGAAATAAAACCAATGTTTCCCATAAGATAATCAATTGTAAAAACTATTAGTTATCCACCTGATTGATTCAAATTTTAGACCACTGGCGCATCTGATTCGCAGGTGGCTGTCAACCAACTCTAATCGTAATGGAGACAGGAAGAGAATTGTGTGTTAAGTTAAATCATAGATAACTGTTCTTATAGGAATATCAATTTCCTTCCCTTACCAGAATGCAGAAGTGACACTGAAGAGTAAAACTGACCGGCTTACTCTCACATTGTTTTTCTTCCAATCTTATTTTGGAAAACAGTGAGCAAAGACAAGAGGGGAAAAGAGAGTAAAGGAGATGTGAAAATGCCACGAACTATCCCTAGAGTAAACAAAAGAAAACAAAATAAACCTGGATTTTGTTGGGACTTTCAAGACTGTGGACATAATATGCCATGTCCATTCACTGGCTCTAAGCACAGTTTTTACAGCCAGTCATAAAATGGAAAGTAAAGGTTCATTGTGAAACAGTTGGCACACATTTAACAAAGGTAAGACAAGCTGGCACCACTATAATTTATACCCATTAGCATGGGGTTCGGTGGTGATCTTATGGTAGAGGGCACAGCTAATAAAGAACTTCAAAAGAAGAGAGAACAAATTATGAAATGTTGATTAGTGTAAGCAGTTTACATTTCCAGCTATGGTGAAACGAAATTTAAATTGCAAAGATCCGCAAATATCACTATTAGTTCATATAAACAACCCAGCCATTCTATAAATGGATACAGATTTCACACAATGAGTGTTGCCATAAAAAGGAATCAGTTATCATATCTGAAATCGACACTATTTAACTTTGCAAAGGAATGAAATGATAGCTCTTGAGAATACTCAAGAGAGGTTATCTGTCAAATCTACACTTGGAAAGATTTTCCTTGTGAAGACAGAAAATAACTGGATCCCTTTGCCTTGTAATAACCCTCCAGATTTCTAAAAATGGGAACTGACTCCTTAATCCTTATTTTTACAGGTAAAACAATTCCATCCCCATCAGTTTTTTCTTAAAGAACTCATTTTCCATATCCTTTGTTACTTGGTTATTTTTCTCTGGTTCTTTTCCTCATTCCCACTTTTCTCTTAAAAAAGAAAAGGAGGGGGGTGCCTGGGTGGCTCAGTCCATTAAGCATCCAACTTTGGCTCAGGTCATGATCTCATGGTTCCTGAGTTAGAGCCCCCCTCAGGCTCTGTGCTGACAGCAGGAGCCTGGAGCTGCTTTGAATTCTGGGTCTCCCTCTCCTCTGCCTCTCACCGGCTCGTGCTCTCTCTCTCTCTCTCAAAAATAAATAAACATTAAACAAAAAATTTTTTTAAAGAAAAGTAGGTAGGTCTCAGGAAAGATTCTTCCAAACTTCACCCAGAAGCATTCCCACTTCTTCTAACTCGTGTGGGTTTTTGTCATTAGTTTTGATGGCAATTTCATCAAAAACATAACCAGACACTTTTAAATTCCTAAGAGAAGAGATTTGAACACAAATCAAAGATGACAACTAACCCTCTAAAATTATAATAGCCCTAATCCCTCTGTTAACTGTACAGAGGGTCTGCAGACCACATGAGCTCACCCTGGAGAACATGCTGTATTTACCTGGGAACCAACTGCTGTGCTATGACATGGGCTCTGTGCCTGTCTTCGGTCTTACACCAAGAACTTATACTCTGATGCACAGTAGAGAAAGGAGTACTCAGAATGCTGTGCTGAGGCACTGAAATCGGTTGCTTTTTAGTGCATTACTTTAGTCGTGAGAACGTTGGATAAGTCAAGCTCTTTCTGAGACCCCAGACATCAAAGAGAATTCAGTTAAGGGCAATGCTTTGAAGAGCAACAACTATACTATTCTTTACCAGAAGTTGTGTGAAATGTAGGTTTGGCCCATTTATTTGTGTAATTCTTTTTTTTTTTTTTTAACGTTTATTTTTGAGAGACAGAGAAAGAGAGGGAGAGAGAGAGAGCGATTGGGGGAGGATCAGAGACAGGCAGACACAGAGTCCAAAGCAGCCTCCAGGCTCCGAGCTGTCAGCACAGGGCTGATGTGGAGCTCGAACTCATGATCCTCGAGATCATGACCTGGGCTGAAGTTGGACGCTTAACTGACTGAGCCATGCAGGTGCCCCTATTAGTGTGATTCTTATGCACATTTCAAATGCCAAGGAAATCTGTTGAAAAACGACATAGATTTGGCCATTTAAAACTTGTATGGCCTGGCATTTTGTTTGTGGACAGCAGATTGCACCATGGTATAAACTGAAGCATCATGTGAGTTACATCGCGATGGCAGCACCAGCCATGCTTCTCAAAAGTTATGGAATAAATACACACAACCGTAAAATTCTTGGAAGTCAAACCAAAGCAGAGACTTGACTTTGTCTAACCAGAGAAACAATACTTCACAACTGAAAGGAGTGCTATAAATCCAAAGTTCACAAACTCCTGTTTCTTTATCACATGTCTTTCAAGTACTTTACTGCTCCAAGTGTGGTGCCCATACCAGCAGCATGGACATCACTTGGGAGCTCGTTAGAAATGCTACTTCATTTTGTATACACAGTGGAATACTACGTGGCAATGAGAAAGAATGAAATACGGTCTTTTGTAGCAACATGGATGGAACTGGAGAGTGTTATGCTAAGTGAAATAAGTCATACAGAGAAAGACAGATACCATATGTTTTCTCTCTTATGTGGATCCTGAGAAACTTAACAGAAGACCATGGGGGAGGGGAAGGAAAATAAAAAGGTTAGAGAGGGAGGGAGCCAAAGCATAAGAGACTCTTAAAAACTGAGAATAAACTGATGGTTGATGGGGGATGGGAGGGAGGGGAGGGTGGGTGATGG
This sequence comes from Neofelis nebulosa, assembly GCF_028018385.1. Taxonomy (NCBI): domain Eukaryota; kingdom Metazoa; phylum Chordata; class Mammalia; order Carnivora; family Felidae; genus Neofelis; species Neofelis nebulosa. Next base: position 116,216,027 of record NC_080784.1, read on the forward strand.
GTATTGAGGAGGGCACCTTTTGGGATGAGCACTGGGTGTTGTTTGCAAACCAATTTGGCAATAAATTTCATATTAAAAAAAAAAGAAATGCTACCTCAGATTTACTATATTTGCATTTTAACAAGATTTCCAAGAGATCTGGACATATATTAAAGTTTGGGGAATACTACTTCATAGATGACTTTTTTTTTTTTTTAATTTTTTTTTTTTAACGTTTATTTATTTTTGAGACAAAGAGACAGAGCATGAACGGGGGAGGGGCAGAGAGAGAGGGAGACACAGAATCGGAAGCAGGCTCCAGGCTCCGAGCCATCAGCCCAGAGCCCGACGCGGGGCTCGAACTCACGTACCGCGAGATCGTGACCTGAGCTGAAGTCGGACGCTTAACCGACTGAGCCACCCAGGTGCCCCCATAGATGACTTTTTAAAGTAAATTTTACCTGCAAAATGATTTTATCCTCTTAAGCTCCCTTTCCAGGAAGTTAAAAGCACTAATTTAACAAAAAACATAGCAATGAAAAATCTCTTGTAGAGTCATCAGCAAAGCTTTCTGTCTTTAGAATCATAGGATGGCCTACTTCACCCAAGGGCTAAGATCAGGGGGAAAAAAGAGTTTAAAAAATAGCTCTTGGCAAAACATCAGATATTCCCTTCCATGTCTTACCTTGTCTAGTGAGGAATCTCCCTAGAATCATCTTCTTTATTTCACACACCTTCTACCATTGAGAGTCTAGAAAAACTTCAAAGGAGGACCAGGTGCTCTAAGACTAACAGGTGTTTATTATTATAATTTAATTTACTGAAAGAATTTAGTTCCATAGCAGTCCTAAGGAGATTGTGAACCCAACTGGAAGAGTAAGGAGCCTACATGCCTACTCACCAAAGATCAACTCTACCCTACAACTCATAGCACATTGACCTTAAAAAGGTGAATGGAGGGGAGAAGATTCTATCACCAAGAGTTGTGCAGGGTTCTAACTTGAGCCCCTTCCTTTGAAATGCTCAATGGCTTCCAAGCCAGCTTGTGGTTTAGTTCTCTCCTGTAGATAGAACATTTTACGAATAGTGGCATAGTTTCTTATGGTAAAGGGCAGATACCTACAGACTAGGTTTCAAAGGATATGGAAAATAACTTCTCACAATTCTAGGTTATTTTTACTGGGGACCCTGCAGCAATTGGTGGCCATTCTTGCTAGTTCCCCAGCCCATCCCTTTCCAGAAAGTACTTAGGCATTTTAAGGAAATGTGCTCTTAAATCCTTCTGGATTTTTCTGCCCAGTGTATGTCATGTGGCAATGTCTGCAGAGAATAGTCTGACGATGAGTACTATACATGATTCCTTAGAGTAGTGCTTCCTGAAAAGTGGACCAGAGGACAACCATATCTGAATCATCTGGATTGCTTGTTCAAATGCAAGCTCATGAATCTCCAGATCTAGTAAATCAGAATCCATGGAACCTGGGTCTTAGAATCCACATTTTGAACACACTCCTGGGGGATTTTTTTTTTTTTTTTTTTTGCATGTCAACTGCTCATAGTTTGAAATGTGCTGAATTTTGGACTATGAGAGCACTTCAGTCTGCATAGTATTCTATAACTATCTCCAACATTTCATTTGTGGTTTGAATGAGCCTGAGGTGTCTCACTATCTTAAGGAATCTCAACCCAGCCTAGGTTATTTCTCCATGTAGAAGTGTTAGAGGAAGAAACAAAGTATATCAGTGGATACCCTAAAACACTGAAATGCTTCCCTGGTGATTTAAAGTTTATTTTTATTTATTTTGAGAGAGACAGAGAGAGCACATGCATGCAAGTGTTGGGGAGGGGCAGAGAGAGAGGGAGAGAGAGAATCCCAAGCAGGCTCCATGCTGCCAGCATAGAGCCCAACATGGGGCTTGATCAAACCCACCAACTATGAGATAATGACCTGAGCCAAAATCAAGAGTTGGACCCTTAACTGACTGAGCCACCCAGGTGCCCCTGCTTCCCTGGTGATTTAAATTGTGGCTTGGTGTATCTCCAACCCAGGTTCTCTCTGACCAGCCAAAAGATGTTTCCATAGGCAGGTTCTCTTTAACTGTGGGATTAGAACAATCACTGCAAGACAGAAGTGATATGTCAGCTAGATGGATTGAAGAAACCCCTGAACTTTCACCTAGACTACGTACAAACATACAGCATTTCAGTTAGGTAACTAGTTGGTCCGTGCCTGAACTCACTTTGCAACTGATTGATCATATCTTGGGTTGTTTCAGAATTTGCACCAGAATTATGCTTTCATTTCTTAATTTCTACACCGAGAAATGAGTAGGTTTGAATTTTCCATCAGTTCTGGTCAAGAGTGCCTATTTACCAAGCTCTAAACTTACTGTGTTCTCATCACATTATTGGTGTTTGTTTTTTTTTTTTTTTTTTTTGTCTTTCCCTGGTAGAAAGGGAACATTTAAATGAATAGTAGAATAAAAAGTTTATCCAGAAAGAGAGCCATTGCAATCATTGTTTAGAAGTGAGTGTTAATGCACATTTTCATTTAAGCTCCAAAAACAACAAATCAACTAGCACACATTTTAAACCACTTGTATAGTAAAAGAGTTCTTTTTAAATTATCTGATTCTTATCAACATAAGTTCAGTTTTCCACTGAAATCAGCAATGAGGTAACAAATTTCTGGCAGGGTTTTCCCATCAACCTGTACACCCAGCCCAGATTCATAAGCCATTATCTGGACACCTACATATTATGATCAATAGTTAACTGCCTCATTTTTACTTAAGGTGAGATTTCCTCTTTGAGGGCTTGTATTTTTTTAAAAAAATCCACAAAGAATTGGGGCACCTGGGTGGCTCAGTCAGTTAAGTGTCTGACTCTTGGTTTTGGCTCAGGTCATGATCTCATGGCTCATGAGATCGGGCTCTGTGCTGACAGCGTGGAGCCCACTTGGTATTCTCTCTATCTGACCCCTTCCTCTCTCTCTCTCTCTCTCTCTCTCTCTCTCTCAATATATAAACATTAAAAATTTATTTAAAAAATACATAAAGAATTAAGTTTCACTTCAAAGGAGTAATATAAAGAATGCTATGCTTGGCCCAAGAACTAAATCATTTCCATCCTCATGAAAAGCAGACAACCATAGGTATATGTCCAGCTCCTAATAAGTAGCCGTCAATTCTTTTCCCCTAAAATGACGAATTTTTGTCCCTATAAACTACTGAGAACTAACTATACTCAGAATGAGAAAAGCTTGGCATTTGCATGACAGGAAGTAAACACATGAACTTTGAGGGTAATGTAGCCACTGTCACATCTTAACCCTTTGTTCTTTGTGCTCTCAATATCATTGATATGTAAACAGAGATTTATTCTGGATGAGGCAAGAAAGATTTTAGTCACCTCAACGAGCTACTTACTTAGTATTGTTGTTTCTGGGTCTGAAGTGTTACTGGCCAATTCATTTAGAATGTTTTAACACAACTTTGTGTGTTCAAATGACAAAAGGGTAAATGGTGCGTGATAGCTAGTCAGAGGTAGGGAAAAAATGGCTCTTTTCAATATAAGCTTTGTGAAGCACACGTTTACAGTCAGATGGGAATGAAGAAGTTGCTGCCTGAGCATTAATGACGCTACATGGAGACAAAGCGAGCGCTTAGTCCAAGTTCACAGTACTCCCAGCAAAGGTGGGCAGTTCTCACTGGTCATCAGTTTATGAAATTACTAAGGACTTCTTTGCCCTTAATTTCCTAAAGGAATGGCAGGAAATGAAATCAAGAACCCTCACTATGTAATAAATCAAAAATACACCTTTGCAAGTAAGTTGAGCAATTTGCCTCAAGTGATGTAATTATTCCATGCTGAGCCTAGATTAAAAGTCAGAACGTAGAGAGGCCTGGGAAGAGAGCATAGCATGTGTTCTCTGGGTCCATACTTCATCAAACAGGATCTCACACCATTCTTGGAAGAATCCTATGAGGTAAGTTTTCTTACGTCCGTTTTACAGGTGAGGAAATAGGGACTTGGTGTGGGTCATTTGGCCACCTTCACACAGTGGGAAAACTTCAGAACCAGGAATCGAACACAACCTTCTCTCTTTAAAGCCCGAATCTCGTGTTGCCCCAAGTGTAATGCACACTCCACTCCTTCAGGCGGTACAAGGAATCAAACCAGTGCAGTTCTCCACTATACCCTGAGTGAGAATCACCTGTGAAGCTCGTTAAACTGTAGCACCCCCACACCCTTCCCCAGAGCTTCTGAGTCAGCACCACCCAGGTGATTCTGAAGCAAGTGTTCTGATGGTCTCACCGTGAGAAACACGCACTAGGGATGAAAATGTAATTAGCACTACGAACCCACTTCACAGGCATTTTCCTTTTCAAATAAACTTAAAAAAAAAGTGAGGGGGTGGATTTTAAACTCACACGTTATTGTTTAAATTTCACTGTATGTAAAAAGAAGAAATGATAGCGGAGGTGGGGGCAGATCTGACAAAGATCCTAGAGGTGGTACTCGAAACACTGGGTTAGCAGGTGAACAGCCTATGACCGCTACTCAGGTCTACGAACAGAAGAACTCTGCTGGCCACCTAGCAGCCCCTCAGAGTGCCTCAGCCAATCGTAGACTGCTCCCTCCCTCCAAAAATAACCACTACCTGAGATTAAAAGCAATCATTTCCTTGGAATTCTTTCTAGTTTTATCACCCAAGTGTCCATGCTGAGATACTGTCATGTAATCTTGCCCATTCTTTAAAATAATCTTGCCCATTCTTTAAAATCCGGCATATATTTTCAATCTCTTTTAATCTACTGGTTATCCTTTTTCTTTCCCCATATAATTTATCTTTTGAAAAAAAATCTCAGACTAACTGAAGTTTCCCACAGACTGGATTTTGCTGATTGCATACCCTTGGTGCAGTTCATTTTGTTCCTGTCCCTGATATCTCCTGCAAATTGGTAGCTGGGCCCAGAGACTGATCAGATTCAGTTTGGCAAAGCTCTAGGTAGTGTATTCTTCCAACAAGTGGCATATAATGTCTGATGTTCTCTCCTTTTTGATGTAAGCAGCCATTGATTCAATGACTGGATCTATTAATTCATTAGATGTTACAAAATTGTGAAATTCTGATTGTATCATTTTCTTTTCATTTGTTAGCTCTAACAATCTTATAAGGAGATATGTGGTGGTATGGTTCACAAAGGAAAGGTAGATAAATGCTTGATTTTGTTTTCTTTTACCTACCCAGTTTGTAAAGCAACAAATCAGTCCCTGTTATCTTCAGAATGGGTTTCAAGCCTTCACAATTCTTACCAAATTTGAAGCTCAAGTTGATCGTTGGGAGCCATGTCTTCAAGGTGGTGCCCAAGTCCATTAGACATGACCTTTGATCATGTCTGGTCTTTGATAGCTTCTTGGCTACCTGGCATTACAAGATCTTCCAGGCTCATCTTGTGTGTCCCCTGCCCCAGACTTGGAATCAGTCATTTGCCAATAAATCCTGGTTTCTTTCAGAGGAGAATAGTATTTCTAGACCGCATCTGGACCCTAGGAAAACTCATTGTTTCAGAGGTGGTTATTATTTCTAGAGCTTTTCAGTGAACAGAGCTAAGAAACACACACACCAAATATGCACATATGTTTTTTAAAAATACAATACCTCATAGATTCATACTATAGTGCATACCTAGGACAACAAGATTTTCACAGGGTTCGTGGGACAATAGTTCTTGAGTTCTTCCATGTTGATTATAAACTTCATGCCCTTTTTTATTGAAAGTCAGTTTTGCTAGATATAAAATCTTGGCACACATTTTCTTTCCTTGAGTGTCTTTCTTTATTTTATACCATTTCCTTCTGGCACAAAGAATTGTTGTGCCACAAAGTCTGGTGGCAACCTAATTGATTTTCCTTATATGTCATATGCTTTCTTTGTCCACATACACAAAGGATTAGGATTGTTTTTTTAAGCTCAGTGATTTTGTGAGAATTTTTCTTTACAGTTCAGTAATTTTACAAGAATTTTTCTTCGTGTTGGTCATTCTGGGTTGATACTCCAAGGTTCACAGTGTGCTTTTTAAAATGTTGTTTCTTTTTTTTCTCTCTCTCTTTCAGAAACATTTTTTGGAATATTTGTGTTTGTTCTGTTCTTGCACATTGGTTGTCTTCTTTAGAAATTCCTAGTACCTTCAGGTTTTGTTTTCTTTGCCTGTCTTCAAATGTCTGCCTTATTATCTTGAATCCTTTTTATTTCTTTCATCCTTTATTTTTAAACTTTAAAATTGTCCTCCTTTTCACCTTCTGCTCCTTCACTGGCATTTCCTCTAATTTAGTGTTCATTTTTACTTTTATTAAAAAATTTTTGACACCTATCCTCCACCCTATGACTTTTTTAAAGTGCAACTGTTGTTGTTCTTTCGTGGTCTGAATAATTTTCTTAAAATGTTTAGCTTGCCTTTGAAATAGTACATTATAGATTTTATCTTTTTTTTTTTTTTACTTATTTCTTTCCGGTATGATTTATTACCTGTAGAAATGTTATTCTGCTCTCAATACTCTTTTTTCTTTTGATAACTGTGTGTAGAATTTGACCTTAAAATTTCTGCTACCAATTCTTACGTAAAATTAGTTTCCTGAACTTTTAGGAAGGGTTTTGGTTCATACAAATTTTCTAACTTCACAGAGATCTCTCTTCTGTTGTTTTTGTAGATCGTTTGAAATATAGACACATATGACAGCTTCAAGTACCTGACCGGTACTCCTCAAAACTGCCAAGATCATAACAAACAAGGAAAGTTTCAGAAACTGTTATAGCCCAGAGGAGCCTAAGGAGGCGTAATAAGTAAATGTAGTGTGGTATCCTGGATGGGATGAAACAGAAAAAGGACATTAGGTAAAAACAAAGGAAATATGAATAAAGTACAGACTTCAGTCAATAATAATGTATTATTTTGCTTCATTAATTGTAATAACTGTTAAAGATGTTAATAATAGGGGAAACTGGGTGGGAAGTATATGGGGACTCTGTACTGTCTTCTCAATTTTTCTGTATCTAAAACTTTATTTCTAAAAAATGAAGTCTAGTTTTCATGCACACGTGTGCATTCACACACACACACACACACACACACACACAGGGCAGCTTGCTTTCTAAGATTTCCTGGCTCTGTTTTCCCCACCCATCCACTTTTATCTGAACCCTCTCTTTTCTGCACCTCTTCACTGTGAGGTTCTGCACTGGGAGAGAGCCCTGGAGGGTCAGTCTTAAGAGCTCACAGAGGCTATATTGCCCCGGTTACTGTAAGCCTTAACATGAGAAATTTGTACCACCAGCAATTGTCCTGACAAAGTCAGCTGTTATCAAAATGACCTGCCTTTAGTTCCCAGTTTCATCTTTTTGGGGGCTCATCCATTATTCTCATATTTATCAAATCCAGCCCCATTACTTCCCTCTGTTTTCTTTTACGCAGATGTCAGAAAGATACCGATCTTGCAGCTCATATTCTAGGGGTCACTGGTTTACCTTGTTCCCCGGAGTTTTCATAGTTGTCCATGGATTTTTAGTTTTATGATCTAGTTGCTGTGTTTTTTTTCCTTATAGTTTCTGATCTTGAGTTTCCATGTATATATTCATTCATATAGCATACAATTCACCTGTGTTTTTTGTGGGGAATTTAGGAAGACCCCCAAATCGTGCTGCCACCATTTTCCCAGCATTCCAAAAACAAACTTTAAGGCCATCATCAACATTATAGAACTGAGATAATGAGGATTTTTATTATGGTAGAAGATCCAATGGCTTGTTTAACTATAGACAGGCTAGAATGTCTAGCTTGTTTAACTATAGACAGGCTAGAATGTGCTGTGGGTGGTAAAGACATGGTCCTGTGTTTTTCCACGTGTTTCAAAGCAGAAACTCAAGGACTTCCTGTCACCTGTGGCATATAACCAGTTCACAATTACTGACGGTGCTGTCTACGAAGGCAGTGGCAAGGACATTTGAAACGCATCAATCATCCCGGTGATCTCATTCATGTTACTTTACTGAATTTCTCCTGGTTGATCGGTCTTTGAGGAGTACAAAGAAAATCCAAAACACACATGACTGTGATTTCATCACCTTCTGCCAGGACATGATGCCTGTGTGGAATTTTCCTCCTGTCACCCAGGAAACACAGCTTTACACTGGAGATCCTCTCAATGAGGCAAAACTTAGGTGACATCAGAACAGTTGACATACTGGGAAATAATATACCTTATTTCCCGGGGCCAGTTTTTAAAATTTCTTAAAAAACAAAACAAAACACTCTCAAGGTCTTTTTTGAGGTTATTTCTCCCTTTCATAATATGGGGGGGGGGGGGGGCGGGGAGGTGCACAGAGGCTGTGTTATCATCTTGAAGAAAATTTTCCAGGCCTATCTGACAAGAAGGCTGTATTTTCAGCCCAGACCCCATGAACCTGATTTTATTACTATCTTAGATAGACACTTTTAACAGGGCCTGCTCACATAACAGTCTATAAACTACTAACTTAGCAAAATTAAACTTGTTAGAAAGAATCCACTCAACTTCCAACAATTTCTTCCCTAAAGTATTAATAAGTCTCAACATAAACTTATCCAAATTACACTCTTCTGTCTGCCCTTGACCTTTCTTTAGGCAAAGTGCTAAAAAAAGGCAGCCAAGAAGAGGAAGTAACAGGGACCCTCAACTTAATCCACAGCCTGGATAATCAAACCCTAAATAAAGGATATAATATTTTATTTTAAAGCTGCAACCAGACCTTGTTGGAATTAGACAGGGCCTCTTTCTCCCCAGAACATTCTAAGGACGAGAGGCCACCCTCAGAATGCCACCCTAACACAAACTGATCCCCATACACATCACTAGTCATGGTTTGTTTTCTTATATGGCAAAAGTTTGTTTTATTTTGCTGCTCCATCAAAATTTTTTATCTCATTTATCATACAGTTCCTGCCTGGTGTGTTTTGCCAGAACTAACATGCATGAAAATTATGTTAATGGGCCTTGGACTGGTTTTAATGTACTTCATATAATCAAGAAACTAAACAAACAGAAAGGGCTCTGAAAGGTGCTCATTCTACTCACAAGAACTGCTTGCTCTTGTAAGACACGTTTTTGAGGAGAGTACCTGCCAAGGATCAAACCACCAGCAATTCCCTTAGAAAAGACCTGTTTATTGAAAGAAGAAAATAGACTAAGGGACTTATCATTGTATCCCACCCCATCAAGTACCCTAGGTTTCCATTAACCAGTGGCGGTTTCATGGAGAGAGACTGGGAAGTGATTTGGAACGGATTCTTAACACGAAAACTGACCAAAAGAAAAATTAAGTTTCGATTTTTGAGGAGAAGCCAGCTTGGTGAAAACCGTCCATTGCTTGAGGAATTCAATGTGTGTGTACACAAGGATGTCACTATAATGCTGGCCCGGTGGTCTACTTCCAAAGCACACTGACGTTGGGAAAAGCGATATTATAAAGAGGTCTTTTTGCTACTTTTGAGAATTGAATATCCTAGGATTTAGTACAAGATGGACCCACATTATCATACATTTTCTTCCATAAATAAGTTTTATAGAAAAAATTCCATTAAGCTTGCTGAAGAACTGAAACTTTGAGGATGAGTTTCAAATAGCTTTGTGATATTGCTTTGAATATTTATATCTACATACTAATTTTTTGTAAACAACTGCCAAAAAATTTCTTGAGAGCCAGGAGTTGGGCTAGTCTCTGGGATGCAACAACAACCGCATACACACAACTCCTTTATTAGCAATGTAAAAAGAATGCTAAAACCAGATAGAATCTATGTGTCTGAAATGAAAATAAAGACATTGGTCTGCAATTTTTAGTCATTTAAATGATAGTATCAGATAGACTGGTTGCCCAATCAAACCTATAGAGTTGGACTGTGGTTAAAAATGGCTGAAGTATGTGATCTCTGAATGATTGCGATATGTAAAATATGTAACCCTTATTCTTATTTTGGATAGCATCCAGGACATTGAGGTCATTTCTGCCCCAGTGACAGGAGGACCTCTGCGCTTTTCACAGGATAAATGTGTTTTGTTTTTGTCTAATCTGTTTTCCATTGAGAAGAAGAACTGTTTTGCTTCATGAAGAATAAGAAGGCAAAAACACAGCTGGACATCACCAAGCTCAGAGGGGCTGGCTGTAAATGTGAGAGCTGGCAGTGGGGGCGGGTTGCCAAAGCAGGACCCTGGAGATTGAAGGCTGGCAAAGAGTCTGTAAGCAAAGGGGGCTGAAACATGATATCATTTCAATAAAGCACCCTGTCAATATGGCTCACCAACAGCTAAAACTCCACAATTGGAACTTTTGTTCTTTGACTCAATTAAACAAGTCTTTGTCTATGGAAATAAAAACACCCTTGAAGAAAGATAGCACATGAAACTTACCGTTTATTTTGCACTTCAACTCAATATATGAGTCAAACTCTTTCTTTACTGTTTGTTTAATACGAGTAGCGGTCAGGGGTGTAGGGGTGGAAGCAGGGCAACAGTGGTGAGATAGAAAGAGAAGGGATAAAGGCTGAGAAGACCCCTGGGATCGAAAGGGAAAATAAACCCTGAAGGAGTGAAAAAATAGAAATAGAAGTATAAGTAAAAATAGAAATGGAAGCCAGATCTTAACCATACACCCTCCCCCTTAGGCATCTCGCTAATAGTTCTCCAGGTAGAACAAGGTAATAATCCCTTTCCACAATGTTCAACCATGTGACAAATAGCAGTCTATAAGTACGCCATGTTTTTAAAAAGATGTTGACCAATTGTACCTCTGCAAGAGGATGACTAGGGAGATGAGAATCATGCAGGATCTTTGAGGAGACTAAGTATGGTTGGCTAGCGAAGATTTAGCAGAACCGTGATAATTAAGTTTGTGAAGGGCAGGAAGGCAGATAAAGATGTACACTGAGAAGTGTTGCCCTTGATAACACATATAAGACCAATGAAAGGAGCTAGATTTGGGATCAGTGTAGAATTTTCAAATCCTCAAAAAAGGAAATGGACTCCTTCACAAAATAGTGAGGGCCTTATCTCTAGATGTACTCAAAAGTCAGTTGCTGAGCATTCATTAAAGTTATTATAGAAAGGATTTATATTAGTGAGAGCTCTCAGTTGAAAGTGACAAAAACTAATTTAATTTAGGTGGCTTAAGCAAAAAGGAAATTAATTGCTTCAGTGTAATTCTAGATCCAGCATAGATGGATTCAGAAGCTCACATAGTATCATCAGGAATCTCTATCACTTGGTTCTCCCTGCCTTTGTGTTGTCTTCATACTCAGGCAGGTCATTCCTCAAATGGTGGCAAAGAGGACAACCTACAGCTTCAGTCTTAACACTACATCAGCTAAACAACAGGAATGGAAGGAGTTTCTTCTTTCTTGATGGCACCAGCAATTGCTGGAATTCACTCTAGCTACAGCTAAGTGCCTCCTCTGAACCTATTTTTATGGAAAGGGGAAAGCAGCAGTCCCACGAGCCAGAACTAAGTCGCGTGCTTGCCCTTGCACAATTCTTGGTGGCCATGGGCATGGAGCACCCTCTTTGGCCAGGCCTGGGTCACGTCCACACCCTTAGAGCAGGAGAGGAGGGTGGGCTGGAGTCAACAATCCCTCCCTCCTAAACCATGTGGACTGAGAGTTGCCAAAGGAAAATCAAGATGCTATTATCAGAAAAGAGGGAGGAGTTTCAGGATAGACAAAAATAACAGCTATCCTGTAGCAAGGATAGGAGACATGCCTACAAAACTTTTATAGCCTTTTCCAGTTAAAATTGGGTTTACTAATAAATACCATTTGCTAAATTAAGAACTAGGTACTCATTCTATAATTTAAAGCCAAACTGTTGACTTTTAGTTACATAATCCCTTAGATATACAGTTACATCAACTCAGAAAGCAAATTATTCCAGCAATAGCCTGTTAATCACCTCCCTTTGTAAGATGTAAGACAGAAACCAGTGGTGTGCTAGCCAAATGACTGTTGGAAAATAAAGCCCCGATGTATAATATTTGCCAATTTCCATGGTGTAAATACTCCCAGAAAGTCCAGTTTCAAACTATCAACATGAAGTCACTAAAAACAGAGTTGGGAAGAGATGCACACATTCATCACTCCCGAATTGGTGCCGTCCCCTCCAGCACACGACTTGACAAGACCGAATAAGTGTTCCAAGCTCATGAAAAATGATCTCAGATGATGGAGTCCAGTTTTTTTGTTTTTTGGGTTTTTTTTTTACGTTTCATTTGAGATTATGGTAAGAGACTGAATTTAAAATATGGCCTAAAATATGCAAATTAAGTCTATCAATGTCCCTACAGTGGCTACTATTAACTATTACAGTAGATATTTTCAACACAATATGGAATTTCCCAGTAAGCTCTTCATATAATAGTTCTCTTTTTTTTTTTTATGATTTAACCTGAAGAATAATGAAAAAAAAAACAAAACAAAACAGAGGCATTGCTAGTTGGTGACTAATTATGATGCCTCCAGACTTGTTTGAAAAACCTAAGACCCTTCTCCACCTAACAAAAACCGGGATACTTTTTGGCAAAAAGAACCGAATCTAATGGGAAATAAAACACATGTCTGCAATAGTTTATCAATGACTTGATTTGTTCTGTGACAAATGCAAAAATCCCACAAAAACAAATACAACTATGTATCAATGTACATGGCAGGCATTCAGCAAGAGGGGAAGAGACCATAGGAGCTGGCACAGAAACTCAATAGGAGAGTCATTCCTTACAGGATGAGAACACATTAAAGGGACCTCTAGCAAAGCTTTTTATTATGTTTCCTCCCAGAAGGTCTCGGTTCAAACTTCAAGCATCCCACATTCCAAATAGACCACTGCAGTTATTTTAAAAGGAATTACTTATAATTTAACCTTTTCAAATATTGCAAAACAGAGTATGGGTAAATATATATTTCTTAGTTTGTTTACAGTATCCTGTTGGAATTTTAGAAATTGATTTTGTCCTCACTGTCAGCAGCCTCAACTATTTAACCATTCTGAACTGTGAAAAAGGCAATTTCAGGTCAACACTTGGAAACAGTAGTAGTTAACAATTATGTAACCCTTACTTTGTCCCAGGTGCTGTTCTATTTAATACAGGCCCTTTGATGCACTCACTCAACAAATAGTGTTGCACCAGACTGAGGTCCATAGCCCTAGAGAGTGGGTTCCAAGAGGCCATCCAAACCAGTAAGGACTGACTTCAGGGGTCAGGAGCTGGAGCCAAAACCAAGTAGTGCACAGATAGAATGGAGTGAGAGAAGTAGGAGGCCGTCGAGCGAGGCCAAGCACAGGATCTTCCCTTTTTTCCTGAAGGTGCTCATGTGGCTTGTCCCACTTATCATGCCATAGATGGAACAAATACAGAATCCCTTTTTGAAAAGTAGAAATCTGAATTTTAAAATGGGTAGATTAAAAAAAAATCTGTGGGGAAGGTATTTTTATGGAAACCATAAAACCCAAAAACTGTACAAGGAAAGATTGATCTATTGAATTTGTCTCAAAATTAAAACTTCTGTAGGAAAAAAAAAATACCATGAAGAAAGTAAAAAAGACAAACTTGAATTAAACTTTTGTAATACACACTGCTTGTACAGAAAGATATAAATCAGTAGAGAGGAAGAAAGAAAGAAAGAAAGAAAGAAAGAAAGAAAGAAAGAAAGAAAGAAAGAAAGAAAGAAAGAAAGAAAGAAAGAAAGAAGGAAGGAGGAAAGGAAAAAGAAAGAAAGGCAAAAAAGAAAAATAAGCAAAGGACAAATGTGAAAATCTTCTAATAATTTTATATACACCACTCATAATTTTAAAATATAAACATTAGGGGCACCTGGGTGGCTCAGTGGGTTAAGTGTCCAACTCTTGATTTTCAGCTCAGGTTGTGATCTCACGGTTCTGTGCTATAAACACAGAGCCTGCTGGGGATTCTCTCTCTCTCCCTCTTTCTCTACCCTCCCTCCACCCCTGTCCACATGCACACATTCTCTCTCTGTCTCTCTCTCTCAAAATAAATAAACATTAAAAATATTTTAAAATAAAAACACCAGTCATAATTTTAACAATGCAAATTAATACAACAATGAAGTATTCTTTTGACTTACACATTTAAAATTAAAGCAAGCATGTCAGCAAGTGTGTAGTAAGAGATAAATTATGAAACTTTTCTCGAGGACAATTTGGCAAAACATCAAAATTCCAAATGCATATATCCTTTGACTTTGCAATTTGGTTGAAATCCAGAATCCAGAATAATAATAAATCAATAAAATCAGGGTTTTGACTAATGAAGAAGCAAGCCACCTAAAAATGAACACTATTGTTCCTAGACGATTGATGATGTAATTTATAATACGAGAGAATGTGAGCCTTCTTGGACTGGCCTGATGGATAGCAGGTCAATTTAGAAGAATATTTATGAGCAGAGGTAATAACAAATTCTGAGCCTACTTTGATCTGTGATTTGGTTGAATTGGTTTTTCCTTTGCCCTCCCTTAGGCTGATCATTCGGAAGAAACCAAGGCCACTCAACACCCATAGGTTAGCAAGCTAAGAGCAGCACTGTATCAGAGGTCTGGGAGGACAGAGAGAATGTGATGCAGGGTAACAGAAACAGCAAATGCTATGTGACTGCATGGGTGGGAATTTGACTTCACAGAAGCATATTACCTGACAGGGGCCTTGAACAGAAAGAGCAGAGACTTGGAAAAGCCAGTCCAAGGGTAGGGAAGAGCAAGATCAAGAGTCAGGAATGGGCAGAAAAATTTGAGACTTAAAGACAAATCTAGGAGATATTGGACCAGGAGCAAGAAAATTCTTAGCATTTATCTATAATCATCAATACATCAAGGAAAACAGAGACCCTGAGTCTTAAGATATCCTATATGAGTGGATCCCAAACTTTATCCATTCATGAACTTCCCTCCAAATTCTTGCCATATTGGACAACAGGTGTACTTGCTCTAAATTTTTCCTTTGGGTCACTCCTTTTGTATTTAGCCTTGTCTCAAGGAATAATACCCATGAAATAATATGTTTGCATATTAAAAATAGTTCTTCAAATACATGTTAAGTAAATACACAGCTGAGAAAATGTTTTTAATTTTTTTTAACGTGTATTCATTTTTGAGAGACAGAGAGAGATGGAGCGTGAGTGGGGGAGGAGCAGAGAGAAAGGGAGACACAGAACCCGAAGCAGGCTCCAGGTTCCGAGCTGTGAGCACAGAGTCTGATGCAGGGCTCGAACTCACAGACTACGAGATCATGACCTGAGCTGAAGTTGGATGCTTAACTGACTGAGCCACCCAGGCGCCCCCGCTAATAGAGTGTTTTAAAAAGCTCACTGCATACCACCTAATATACTGACATGTGAACCAGCAGAGTGACACATATCCCACCTTGAGAAATGCTGGTCTTCAGATAGAGTCACTTAGGAACTGATGTGAAAGCTGTCATTTGTTCCTGTTTACATCAAATATGACAACCTCGGCCAAACATGAAGCGTGAAAGTGAGGATACCAGATGGCATTTTTAAACCATGCTGAAGCATAACTTAACATACTATGGTGCGATGAGAAACTAACATTTTGGGGGAAACTACTGTGGGTAGTACCTGTGCTGGTTATTTAAAATATCTTCTGAATGAACATGGAAGTTTCACAAAATCAAGTAATATAACCAAGCAAGTGACCTCCATGTACAAACACCTTCATATTCCCAACCCCTGACAGACTGATATTAAATATCATTTCAAAGTAGTTTTACTCCCAACCTTTGAGGAAGGTTGTTGGATCTCACTTGAAAGGATGGCCATCCTTTAAGGAGGAAGACCACAATACCACAAGAAACGAGGAAAGAAAAATATATAACCTTCAATTACCTTACAACGTTTACTAAAGGCGGGAGAGGTTTCAAAACAGTGTGACAGCCGGTTGGAGTCATGGCGTGGTTTCTCCTTTATCTGTTTATTTGCTTAAGGTACATGTATCCACATCTCCCACCAGTCCTATCATTTTCTGAGCGACCAAAGATTTTTAACCAGGCTTGTGATTGTGGCAGTATGGACTCCTCTTCATGGAAAACTAAATGACTTATCTTCCATGGGTCAGAGAAAGGAATCAGGGAAGCATGGTTGTCTTAGCTTCCTGATTAAATGAGCTCTGATTTGGGGGATTGGGACAGAGTGTGATTTTATTCTCCTGTTTGTCCCTACACCATACAAAAGCCTTCTTCTTTATGTTTCCAACGAGGATGAGGTAGGTCGGGGCTGAAGGTGCCAGGGGAAGCATGTTGTGGGGCACTTGGAGAGAACAACCAAAAACATTTCAGAAGCCGTCCTCACGATGAAAGAAGCAAAAGAATTTAGATCGATTGTGCCTTCAGAGAAGAAGGTTGTGAGGACAGGGATATGAGTCTCCTTCCTAAGGGATAGGGATGCTTATTGACAGGCACATGGCAAGGATCCGTCAACCATATGCACACGAGTGGAGCAACACTGAACTTGACGGGAGGTGTTTCTTGTGAGCTGCAATTCCCTGACTGCTTTCTAGAACATCACCAGTATGCGAGAGGCTGGGCAGCAAACAGTGTAGGCACACAGACTCTGGAGCCAGACTTAGTCTCAGTTCCCTTGCCTGTAAAATAACAACAATAAAAGTGCCCACTTCATTAAGCTTCCATGAGGATTAGATCTGTTACTATATGTAAAATGCTTGAACCACTGCCTGGCACATAGTTAGTGCTACGTGTTTGTGATTATTGTTTTGTTAGTGTAATAACTGTAAGTACTTGCTCCATTTCCATCAATGTTAACAAGTTTGGGGATTGGTCCTGAAATAATACTATCGTATGGTGACAGATGATAGCTATACTTGTGGTGAGCATAGCATTAAAAAAGTTTGGAGATTCAATTAAAGGGCATGAATTGGAGGTAAGATGTTGAATAAAACAAAATGTGTTACTGCGGGGGAGTGGGGATTTTATCCTTTAGGGTTGACCTATGTTTGTTGTTTCAGACAGCTTTTCTTAGCTGGCGTGAACATAGTCCTTCCTAGTGGGTAAAGTGTATACAAGATGACCCATTGAGTTCTTCACAGCCAGCTGGTTTGGTATCAACAATGTGATCACAGCAGCTCTGGACAGAGAAAACTTTTCCTAAATGCAGCTACAAGAACATCTCCTGTCAGGGTCTATGTTGTTTTATGCACAGGCATATGGCCAACAGATCTCTGCTATCTACCAGTCAATAAACATGTGTGATGGCGTCTCTCCCTATGGCAGGAGGGGAGTGAAGAAGTGTCTTCGAATCCAGACTTTACAAAGGATGTGAGCAGGCTCTGCGTGTCTCTGCTGTCCATGTCAGTCAATAAAATTAGGTCCTTACATCTCCCTTTTCTTGAAGGCATTTAATTAGTTACATATTCATTGTTTTAAGAAGCACACTTGAGTAACAATACAGCTTGAGAGCAGAAAAAAGAACTACTCAGGCTGGGTTCTGATGCCATAAAAACTTGGTGATAGGAAGTAACCTCAAACACTGGTGAAATCTTCTGAACGAAGTGGGAGTCTGCCTGCTGAAAGATGCCCCATCCCATCTGCTTAGTGGTACACAGATGTGGCTCAGTGGGAGTTGAAATCCTGGAGATCCTTGACATTTGCACATTCAGCTATTCATAGAAGACCATTGGGAAGCCACCTCAATGGGCTATGCCATGTAATCATTTGTAATTCTGCTGCAATGCCGGAGCTCCCGAGGGACCACATAGCTAGTGACAGGAGCATGGTGTACTATACTAGGCCAGTCCACCATGCTGTCCAAATTGGGACAACTTTTTTTTTTATAATTTTAAATGTTTATTTATTTTTGAGAGAGAGAGACAGAGACAGACAGAGTGCGAGTGGGGAAGGGGCAGAGAGAGAGGGAGACACAGAATCTGAAGCAGGCTCCAGGCTCTGAGCTGTCAGCACAGAGCCCAACGTGGGACTTGAACTCACAAACCGTGAGATCGTGACCTGAGCCGAAGTCAGATGCTTAACTGCCTGAGCCACCCAGGCGCCCCTGGACAACTTTTAAGAGTAAGAGGGGGGTGCTATTAATAATTAAAGTAGGATAACAGGCATAAACTGCATCTGTACTAGACAAATTGAAACATATGATCACCCCACCCAAGGTCTAGCTTTTGGATCTTCTGTTAGTGTAAGTCACATCTGTGATTAATTAAAAAAAATTTTTTAATGTTTATTCATTTTTGAGAGAGGAAGAGAGACAGAGCACAAGTCGGGGAGGGGCAGAGAGAGAGAAAGAAGGAGACACAGAATCCAAAGCAGGCTCCAGGATCTGAGCTGTCAGCACAGAGCCTGATGCAGGGCTCGAACTCAGGAACCTCGAGATCATGACCTGAGCCGAAGTCAGTCACTTAAGTGACTAAGCCACCCAGGCACCCTTCTGATTAATTTTTTTAATATATTTATTCAAAATAGCAATACAGTAAGAAATAAATTTTTATTTCAGGTTGGTTAGCTTATATGAAGATTTGCAGCCAAAACTGTTAACTGTAGAAAAGCTGGGGAACTACAGAAACATGTCCATTTTGGAGATTCATCAAAATCTTGCCCTAGAACTTTGTGGAACTCCCAAGAATTTACCGACTTGTCAAGCATGGCATAAATCTGAATCCTGTGTGTCTACCAAATTGGGTCAGGCCACTTAAGGAGTGAGTCGACCACCTGAGCACAACTCCAAACAACATCACCAGGGCTTGTTATTCAGATCACTAAAGTAAATGATCAAGTGGGCCACTGGTGATACTGATGTCTTATGGGGCACTTACTGACAGACAGCTGAAATTAATTATTTAACTTAGGAAATTTGGAATCAGGAGCATCATTAAAAAACAGCCCCACTAAGTCTTCTGGGTAAAAGGAAATCATTGCAATGCGCCATATACCCAGAATGAACCAGGCTCTTCACTACACTCTCTATATATGTTCTGATGTAATCTTCATAATGCCATGAAGAAGATACCATCCCCATTTAGCAACTTGAGGAATTAGAAAGTTGGCATGACTTGCACAAGGAAGCGATATAAAATATAAAAGTTATAAAAAATATAAAACCAGTGAATGCTTTTACACAATCATGGTCAGGAGCCATGTTGGCAGCAGAAAGTCAACTTTCATCTCCTGCTCCGCTGGGAAGGGGAAGAGGAATTTTTTGCTGCCTCCAAGAAACCACTACTATTCAGTCCATCATGCGCCAACAAAATTTAGAGACTAATTAGACTAAGATTGGTGCCTGCCTACAAACTAACCTGTTTCTGGCTGTCAGTTTATTGCTCTGTGCAATTCCCAGGGGAAGTGCAGGCATTCTGGGGCAGCCAAAGTGACATAAACAGGGCAGTGGTTTGCAAATAGTTTGCCACCAATGGGTAAGAGAGCCCATCTCTTTCTGAGTCTTCAATTCAACATGAGTGTTGAGTCATTAAAATGAAGAGGAAGAAACCGGCACTAAGGGTTGCAACAGGGAGAGACAGTAACTGCAAACTGCAGCCGGGAGGTGGCCAAAAAGCATTCTGCAACAAATGCAATGATAACTAAGTGTGGATAGCACCAGTCTGTTTAAAAACAAGGCACCCATCTGCAGTATGTGACTCCCAGATGAACTCGCTTTAGGGTAGAAGGGGAACAGACTGAGGCTTAACACTGTAGTAATTACCTATAATTATCATTTTGGATTTTTTCTTTTTACATAAAAGGAAATACGTATAGTTATGCTGCAATAATCCATTTATGTATAGTTTTTACTAATTCTATGATAGGAGATGGGAGTTTGTGTAGGAGACTACTTTCAGGTCAAGCTCTAAATTTTTTTTTAATGTTTATTTATTTTTGAGAGACAGAGAGAGACAGAGTGCAAGCAGGGGAGGGGCAGAGAGACAGCGAGACACAGAATCCAAAGCAGACTCCAGGCTCCAGGCTCTGAGCTGTCAGCACAGAGCCCGATGTGGGGCTCAAACTCATGAACCGTGAGATCATGACCTGAGCCAAAGTCGGATGCTCCACCGACTGAGCCACCCAGGTGCCCCTCCAGTCAAGCTTTAAGTGAAAATGTGTTTCAAGTCACCATAAGCTGGGTAAATACAAAGATCTGGGATTTTTAATGCATGTATGAAGCATTGGAAGATTAGCAGATTGGCAGATTTCTAAAGTAAGAGAACAACTCAATTCATCTAGCAAAGATTGCCTGGATCTGTGTGTCCAGCTGGGCAGTGTGTTCAAATTTGAAAAAAAAAAAAAAAAGTGGTTTGGGCTGACTTTCTTCTTTCTTAGAAAACTCCTTGGGTAGAAACAGCCTCCCAAACCCCCCAACAAGACAAACACCTACTCATCATTCAAAAAGCACCTCCCATGTCACAGTGAAGTTTTCCATCAGCTCTGCTGCAAAGCCTTCCCTCAGCCCCAAGGCAAAGGTTTGTGATCTCTTAGCAGGCTCCTTTTCTCTTCCCTCAGCCCCAAGGCAAAGGTTTGTGATCTCTTAGCTGGTCTCCCCTTGTGGAGACATCCCTTTCCCCTGCTCACCATACACCATGTTAGCATTCAAGAGTGGTCTGCCTCCAGCACATCATCCCACTGACCTCCAGGGCTGATTCTCGTGACCTGGATGATTAGACACGGGATCTCTTCCTCATTCAGTACCCAAGAAAATGACATGCGCACCTAGTAAAAAGCTTCCATTTGGTACAGCGCAAAGAAGTAACTCACAAACAAGTGTCTATCCATGTGTGTATATTGTCCACTGGCCTTTGGTTTTTAGGTCTTGTTGATTTTTGTAATCTGTGCTTATGTAGCACAGATTATATGTACCTCATATAACCTCAATGTGTGTTCTTGCGATAACTTCAGGGAAAAAAAATGCAACAATTTTCCTTTCCTTTTCCTAGGTTTTTGTTTTCTAGGACCCATCTAGATCTTAAAATGTTTTCATTTTCACTGTAAATGAGGTAGCCTCAAATTTGTAAAAGGAGTCCAAATTCTTATATTTCCAGCCCTGAGATCCAGACACACAGAAGCAACTTCCAACATGACTCTCCACTTCTACATCTAATAAGCATCTCAAGACTATCATGGCCAAAAGAGAACAATGGATTTTACTCGAAACCCCTTCCTAAAAGTGACCCACCCCACTCTTCCCATCTCCATGTCTTCAACATGCACCTGGTACCCTAGATCTCAAATCCGCCTCCTGCTATTTCCGTGGTCCAAGCCATCACCATCTCACCTCCAGCTAGTCTCCTGTTCCCATCCCTGTCCTCTACACACAGCAACAGCTAAAGCACCCTTCTTAAAATATTAATCATATCATGTTATTCCTGCCCTCAAAAGTCTTCCGAGATTTCTCCAGATACTTAGAACAAAACCCAACTCCTTCCTAAGAGCCTCCAATGTTCAACACCAAATGTGGCCTGCCCACCTCTGATCTCACTTCCTACCTCTCTCCACCATATTTTTAGGGTCCAAATTCCCTTCTGTTCTAGGAACCTGCCACATTTTTCTCCTCTTAGAACTTTGTGTTTGTTCTTCTCTTTGCCCACGAGGCACTACCAGGTCTTTCGGCCGGCTCTGTCATGTCATTCTGGTCTCAGCCTAACTATTAGCTCCTCAGAGAAGCCTTCCCCAACCAACCCTCTCAAGTCACTCTCCAAGAATCCTCTAGAACAATCCCCTATTTTGTGTGCTTTGAACATTATTTTGTTCATTGTCTATCTCCCCCACCAGAATGCGAACCCTGTGGGAGCAGGGATCTTGCCTGTCCCATTCACTGCTATATCCCCAACTCCTAGAACAGGGCGGGTGCTCACTTGTGGAATGAAGAGGGAGGAATTCTGGGGGGAAAAAAAGTTGTCGACAAGAAATTTGAATTTTAGTACAGTCACCAGGAAGTAGCTGTTCTGTAGACACACGATGCTTACTTTGTTGTCAGCCACAGGAGTAAGTGAGGACTACGTACAAAGAACTATCCAGTGACAAATGTGCAACAGTTTGCTCCGTGACAACTTCCAAACTGCATGCAAGTATGTCAATGCGCTCGTAAAACAGATGTTATCCAAATTGCCTGTAGGGCCAACACAGCTGTGTCGGACAGGTGGCTGCTTAGAGAGTAGGCAGGATTGTCACCTCACAGAATAGATTCTCACTGACTGAAAGCATCATAGTAGATCCAAAACATGCCATACCAAATGAACACCCCAACCTTTCGGTACAATGGAAAGAGGATGAAGAAGTGATCTATTTTACAAATTGCAAGACTTGATCTTACCCTGACCCAAATCCTGGTCACTGACTAATTAGCTCCCACTTTGGGTATGTATATTAGCCTCCTTCTCTGATTCTGTCCTCCCGATACCAATCTCACACCCTCAATCCCCTTATCACCCAGCTAAAATGGTGTTTATAAACTGAAAGTACCCCAGAGACCATCCCAGAATGAATTCCATTACTGTTGGCCATGTCAATGGCCAATATGAAATATAATGGAATCTGTGTAATGAATATGTGATAAAGAGCTCATCATTGTCAAGCTGAGCCACCAGCATGGTACTAACCATATGGAGCTTAATGTGGCTATAACTCCTTACAGACTCACCCAACCTCCTCTGTACTCTTAGGAGCGTGTGATGTGCTCTTAGCTGAGAATCTAGAGAACTTCCTACTCTCTCCCTCCCTCCCCACCCATCTAAAGATATTTAATTTTTTGCTTCCTAGTCATATCTTAAAGAACAAGGTGGGGTGGGTGAGGGAATCAGAAGTCCTCATTTTGCTCTGGTTGAGTCCTTACTTTCATGTGGCATGGAGGAAGCACATGGGCTTTGAAATCATGCATATCATGTGACCCGGGCAATTAGTGAATTCCTGTCTTCCGTGACTTCCTCTGATGTTTAAATCCCTGTTTCAGGCCTTTTGTGATCAACAAGTCACAATTTGGCCATCACCTATCACCAGCAGGAAATGTTGTGCATCTTAAGAAATACCTCTCTGTGATGTTTCTTATGTCACACAGCATACCCGCTGTGACAGGTGCCATGGTGAGAGAGCCACCTCAAGGTTCTGTGATGAGGTTCTTAGAGAAGGGAAACAGAGGGCCTACCCCATTGCTTTAGTGGCTGTGAAAGAAATAAAGGACAACATCCAACAGAGCTGGATTTTCAGAGGCGGTAGTTAGGTATTCAAGCTCTGGGATAAAAAAAATACAATGCTTTGCCACTTACTGGCCATATGATATCAGGTGACTAACAACCTCTTTAGCCTCAGTTTCTTAAAATGAGACAAAATACAGCACCTATACTGCAGGCTGCTGAAGGATTAAATTAGGTAATATATGTGAAGACTTTAATATAGCTCCCAGCAGGTGGGAAGTATGTCAATAAATCTTAGCTGTTACTTTGGCAGTATGGAGAGTTTCCAGATGCATGGTGATCAAATGCATCTTTAGTTATCTTTATTGTTTGATGATTTTGTTGGAAGCACTCATGCAAGACAGAGGCTCTTCCCGACCTGCATTTCCAATATTCCTGGAAGGGTGAGAGAAGGGGGTGGGGGGGAGTGTGCCAACAGAGACATTATTCCATAAAACTAATTCCCTGGGAGTCTAGGGCACAGGTGCCTTGGCATGGGTACTAGATGACAAGGCAATGATAGAAATAAAACCAACTCATGGGATAAGTGTGAGAATTAAATGAGCTAACGTATATGTAACTACTAACAGTCTAAGAAGTCATTGCCTTTTCCTCTTTCCTTTGCATGGTTTGGAAAATGCTTCAGGTCTTTATTTAGTAACTTGCCAAATAAATTTTTACACCCCCCTCCCCCGGGCAAATCTTAAGAGACCATTTCGTTCCATGATAAATTCTTGAAATGCTATGTGTTTCTTAAACATTTTTTTTAAATCATCTCGCCTTCCTTTCTCACCCTTTGATCCTTTCGTTCCCTTGTAGTCTCTCTATTTCTCACATTCCTTTAATTTACATTTTGTTGTAGAATCCTGGTACAAGAGCTTTATTGTGGCACCAATCATAGAATGACTTTTTTAAATGGTCAGTTTCTACAGAAGAGTAGAATCCTAGCAGGATGCATCCTGCCACACTCTGATAGATATCCTTTTTTTTTTTCCGAATAAAAAAAGAAATGGCTCTTATGGTATTCTATGCAAATGAATGCTGACTATAAGTTGGAAACACATTCAGCTGCCTCCTCAAACAAAGATGTCTTTTCAATGTCAGAATTCTTGAAAGTCCTTGAATAAAAATTCACTTCCCTCTAGAGTTGTATTGATGTATTTTTAATATTGCTATTTTTCTTTTATTGTTGCATTGAGATGCATTCTCATTTTGTTTGTAGTTTATAATCAAAAGGAACCAAGGGAAAAACTAGTAAGGGTCTATTGAAAGAGTTAAATCATTTCCCTACAGCTTTCCTAAGCGGAACTGATAGTCTTAGTCTGACTTAGAGAGCTGGAATAGAAAGGCTGCCAACATCTGTTTTGGTCAGAGACAGATAAAAGAGACTAATTCATAGTGGGAATAACCCATGTGTGGCATTCTGTATTCCATTACCCTTTTCACAAAAAAAAAAAAAAAATACGCATGATACAGATAGACAGATATATTTCTACCTAAACTTTTCCACAGTGAAAATAAAAGAAACGTGAAAGGCTCAAAAGAGTAAATATTGATTTATTTACCTAGAATGAAGCCAGGAGCACATCAACATCACAACCACTACCTTGTAAGGTTGGGTCTCAGCCATCTGACAGAACTGGTCTTGAAATCTAAAAATACAGAAGTGAAAATAACTTTTCAAATACCTGTAGAAACATGAGTTAGGGTTGACAGAAACAACTGAAATACAGGAATAATGTAAAATCTTTATTGTATCCATCAGTTTCAACCTTCTCTCCATTAAAACTAATTCAAGAACCATTAATATATAGCCAAATAAAGTTACCTGAGATCCTCTTCTCTCATTATTGGTGAAGATGCTAACAGGCAAGAGAAGTAGTAAGCTATCTGGATAATTGATGAAATGAGTAAGCCACATAGAAATAATCAGGGCATAGCTGTATCAAAAGATCAACACTAGAAAAAAAATGTTTTGCATTTAACAGGAATGCAGCTGTGGAGATAGAGAGAGAGAGAGATTTGGTTTCTTTGGTTGGTTGGTTGGTTTGTTGGTTGGTTGGTTGGTTGGTTGGTTGGCTGTGAATGAACACTGTCAGCTTCCTTTCTTACCTAATAATATACAAAAAGCCTCCAACATCCACGATCATCAAGAAAGTTGTTTAATTCTGAATTACTTTAGGTAAGTAGCTCAATGCTTAGTAGCTTGTCGCTTTCTTTTTTGACACTAATCCTTGCATGACTGAAACAGCATTGTGATCAGAACAGAGTTTTATGATATACTTTTGACAGTGAACAGGAAAATCTTGAGTCAGTGCAGCCCAGTGGATGAACTATATGCCACAGTTTTGACACCCAGAGCCCGTGATTCCCATGAGAGGAAAAGATCCACCCTGGCTACTCCAAAAGTGGAGGGCACAAACACTCTTGTTCTTCTTATTGAGATTTGGATGCTCTTTTCCTACTTAAAAATTAAGCAAGAGCTCTTCATGACTAATCCTAGTCTTTTGTTTCTTCTATCTCTTTCCTTCTTTTTTTTTTTCTTCTTTGTCATCTTTTTCACCGTCCCTTTCTCTTCCATGGCCATGGAAATTGGTCGCGGTCTAGGTGGGGGTTATGCCTTATACCTGAATACTAGAATACAAGCTCACTGGGGTCTAAGACTGTACAAAGAAGGGGCTCAAACATGCACTTTAAATAGAATAAAGCCAGACTACCCCAAGGTCCTATACTGAAGAAGTAACCATGTCAGAAGGGGAGCAGTTCCTACCCAAGGAAGGTCAGGCTGGTCTGGCGCATTGTTCCTTCTATCTCAGCATCTGAAAACATTTGCTTCTGAGCAACTGTCTTGTTAAATAACAACTGTAGTCTTTGATACTCAGAACACAGTACAAATGTTTTATGTTTCTGAAGTCTTTAAACATCTCAGAGCCTTAATTAACCAGAACTCAATGAAATGGAACACTAACTACCACTACTCTCCAAAAAATATTTTAAATTGTTTTCATCATTTTACTTTCATGAAAAAGATCCAAACTTTAAGTGACTCACAGAGACCACAGATACAATTGATAAAAATGTCTCCACGTACACCTAAGACAGTATATATTCAGGCCAATCTCTTAAATCTTCTACAGGCAGAGCATGTAATACTGAATGCATAATGATCATACGTATTGAGATTTTAATGCTGAAGCAGAACAGAGCCATGATAATGGAAGAAATATTGCTATGTTCTCTGTTCTTACTAAAGCAAGAAAAACTGCTACTGCCCTTCAGAAAGATTTTCAACAAGAGAGAATATTCTTTTTTTCTTTGCATTCCAGATAATTGAATTTCTTTTTTCATCTGCCAAAGAATGTCAGTGCTCTGATCCTTCTAAGAAATCTGGGAGTAGTAGCCTGGAATTATTTATGATTTATGCCTACTGCCATAAAGGATTTGAGGCCCATATTCAAAGAATTGATATGACCAATATGCTAGACTCTGCCCTTGACTTTTTGACCAAAGATGTGTGCTTCTTTTACTCTAACTATAAAACAAAAGACAGAGAGTCATAGGATGACAGAGTTAGAAGGGACCTTTACTACTAGAAACTGTAGATCATTTTATAGAAAACCAAGTTCCAGAAAAGTAAAATAATCTGTCCAAGGCCAAAGGGCTCATCAGTAGCAGCGCTGAGAGAAGAACCAGGTCCCCTGACTCCAAGTCTTTTCCCATTGGCCCAGACAGTCTCCCTTCTGTGCAGCTCTCCAGAGGATACTGCAATAAGGATGAGACAGGCCATTTTGTAAAGTCAGAATACTGGAGCATGCCCTGAAAGTATCCTGAAAGTATAAGGTACTAAGGCCAGTTTTCCTCTAAACACCAAGCTCTACCCTCTTACTTAGATAACCCAAGAGGCACCTCAAATAGGTCACAAACTAGCATCTCAGCTGCCATGTGGCCACCAACATGTGCCTCCTTTGCCCTGCCAGTGTTCCTCGGGTTACTGTCCCTGGCAGAGCCACTGATCAAATGGAGTCCAAGAAGAACCTGCCTCTGAAAGCACCAATGCCCACCATTAGGCTTCCAGATTGCTTTCCCTGGATGGTGTCAGTGGGGAGTGCTGGCGGTAGAGGCCAACTCACTTGTTGTGGACCAGAGCTTGTAGCATCAGGAGATACCAGACCATTAAGCCGGGAGTGGGGATGCATACAAGGGAAGGAGGTATAGTAGGTCAGTGAACTAAAGAGGGTCTGAAGCATGTATCGGGAGATGGAAAATGGCTCCATGGGTTCAGAGTCCCAGAGAAAAAGAATGTCGTGGGAATGCAGTCCAAAGAAATAACTGGATTTTTTGTTTTTCACATGTAGTCTTTTGATGAATCAGGTCCACATTTAGGGCCTGGGGGCAGGAGCAGGTACAGGTATAACTTTTTCCTTCTTTTCTGGCAAAGCTGTAGTTAATTGTTGGGGTGGGGGTTCCAAGAGCCATCTCAAGTGGACCAAGTACCTTTCTCCTCCACTGGCTCCATAGCTCCTCCTCCAATATCTCACATGGAAGAGGCTTTGGCTCTGGAAAAATAGAGGTATATTCTAAGTAAGAGTAGGAAACTCAACTTTATGGGCAGTGGTGTGCTAGGAAAAGTTTGACAATCGGCTCTCTATGAAAAACATGCACACATAAATACATGTGTACGTGTAATATAAATTTCCTGATATAAATAACGTTTGACTATAATATATAACTATAAGAAAATATTCAAGCCTCTGCATTAGAAATTCCATACAGTCAGTTGATTTCTCACAGAACACTTTCCTTGATTCTTATCTTACTGTTGTATCCTTAGCCACCCATGGTTGCAATGATCAAACAAGTATAACTCCAACATGAATACTGGTGAATATTTTCATTTATACTAAGGAGTAATAAACAACAAAGACACGCGTCAGAACAACACCTGTTCATGGATGATGTAAGCAGCTTCGTTGCTGAATCAGATAATAGTTTCTGAGTATCAAAGGAATATTTCCTCAGTTTGAGGGGGCTGTCCACAAGGTAACGAATACAGGCACAAAACAGATTTAAACTTAATGCTACTCATGTTATTACTATTTTCTCCATCATTTTCTTACGTCTAGATAGTCAACAAAAGGATAAATCAAGCCATGATTTCTAGCCAATTTCTGTGGTGTAAATACTCCCATCATGCAGATTTCAAACTATCGTTGTGACTCACTGACTATGCAGTCGTGAAGAGCAAGGCAGCACGGCACTATCTTTTCTGTTCACCGTACAGGTAGGATGGATGTAAATCACCTCAAGAGCATGGGTCATGTTAAAATGTAGCAAAATAATTTAAAAGTGGTGAGTGGGGGGTTTTGTTGCCTTTGTTTTTAAATATAACTGCTGTAATTGTAAGTTTATGAAATTGAATTCTTAAATAGCGGCTATGTTTAACCAGGGGCTCACAGAATTCCTAAAAACTTCACAATCAGCTCTCATAAACTGGCACAGGCCGGCTCTAGCACTCCACTGGAGGGAAAAGACATTCTTTGGAAAATGAGTATCAGGAAAAAGATTGCTAGTTCATAAGATATGTGTTCATATTAGGTTATAAAGCCGTTTATTAAGAAACTGAATTTCCAAGCCCTTGTCTAGTCAGTAGATTTGGCTTTTCTGGCCAAGTGTGGGGGGTTGGATTCTCCCACTTCCCCCACAGGCTCTAACCACCCCCAACCAACTCTCCCACAGACACCCACTGCACAGAAGGGATTCATTTAGCGCACCTCATGAGAGCTTCACCTTGTCCTATCCAAAATAACTCTTTCTGGAGCCAATTTTTTAGTGTAATTTATTCCAAACCTTTGATGGGGAAACTTGTACTCTTGAAGCTGTTCAGATGTGCAGCCAGCGGGGAGCTCCTGGGCCACACTGGCTTCTACAGCTACAGATGCTGTGGCCAAGCCCGACGCCCAGGGACACCACGTGGATTTCTAACATTCCTTGAGGGATAGCAGATCCATAGCCTATAAATGAATGCATTATGCTTATCCACGTACATGTTTTTAATCTGTGACAGGTATTTTATGGATTGGAGCCTTCATTTAAATGTTACATAATCCTCCTTTAATAAATAATGTGAATATTCAATATAATTGAAACAAGAAAGCCTGCCTTTGCTTCCGCATAAGTGGTTCAAAAACAAAAAGACTCAGCACAGATTAGAGATTGATCATCAAAAAGATCAGTTACATTAGAAAGTATGATCACGTGTCTGTCATAGCTTAATCGTAATGAAAGAAGTATAAATGATATTAACATGTTTGCTTTCTTACATGGTCATCTTGAGCTCTTCAGACATAAGAAGCCAAAGAAATGCACCATTTGGTGAAATTACTAATTTGGCTTAACTAAAAGCAAAGCCAGGATGAATCAATTAAAAATACTAAGTTTCAAAATACGTTTTACAAGACACTTCTTAAAGAAATTAAGTTGCATTAATTTTCAGGGTAAGACGTAAGTGAAATTCCATCCACACTGCCAAGGAGGGTATTTACTTCAACAGCTTAAAGTGTACGAGACTGATGTAGGGAATCTGTTGATCTTAAAGAGTTTGTACCTGTAGCATTTAGCACAATGCCTGACTGAACATTCAAAAGGAATTTCTAAAATGAATGGACGAATTAATACCTTAATGACTGACGACAATTTATTAGCATTATTTTTTAAAGTTTCTTCTGTTACATAGACTAAAAAATATGTTTGTAATTTTACTTATGGTACTAATTTCTTAAATAAACAGTTTCTCTATTAATATTATTAAAATTTAGTCCTTTACTAAATTATCATGTTTTGAATTATGAGAGTCTGTAATTAAGAAGTCCTAGTATTCTTCTGTGGCTTTTTCCTGTCCAGGATCCATTTCCCTTTCTGCCATTAATAACACCCTGATTTTCTCCTGGGGCACCATCTCTCCCCTTCTCATAGTCCATCCGGATACACTGAGATGGACCCCAACACCAGTCCACAAGTGGTCATATAATCCAAACCTGGTATTGTCAGTGGTTAGTATACAGGGACTTTATGCACAAATCCCAACTGTGTACCTGAGACATCCTTACAAGAGAACCTAAGCACCTTTATAACAAGAGGATAAATAGCATGGGTTCTCCTCTGCTTTGTGAACTGTGCTTAAGTATGTGTGGCATGGTGAACCTTGGTACTTTATGCAAGGCAGTGTGCTAAGCGCTATCAGAGTTACAAAAATAAGTTAGACAGTCTCTACTTTCTAGGAACATAGAGGCCACCTGTGGAGTCAAATGTACTCCACACCAAGCACAGCATGAGTGCTAGAACAGATGGGCAAGCAAAGGGCTATCTCAGTGGAAGTAAGAACTGATTAAATCTAGTGAACAGTAAATACGAGCATTTCTGCACAATTTCCAAAATGGCTTGGTTTTTAACAGGTGCTAGAGAAGAAGCCTCACAAGAAAAAGGAAAAATCCATGGAAAGGCACTGAATAGGGAAAACGCATAAGGGATGCATGAAATGGGATTAGGGAATAAGCTAGGAATGGAGCATTTGTCAGATTGAGGAGGGCTTTGAACACTTAGCAAAGAAACTGGACCCAATTCCAGAGGCATTTTTTAAAAATTTCATTTTACATATACATACATTTTAGAGTTTTCTCATCCCCAGGACCAGGGCCAATTAACACACTAGTAAAACTAGATATTATGGAAAAGTGATTTACATAAGAATAATCACTGATATTTCTTAAATCCCAAACACTCTCTCAAATGTTATTTTCTTGGGTTTTCTCTCCCCAAATTACTTTTTCTCCCCAAAAAAGTAAAAAGTAACATCAGGGATTCAGGCCATTTTTTTTAGTCTTGCACTTTCAAATATTTTTCTGTCCTTTAAATATTTTAATCAACTTTATTTACAAACCACTAACCTAGGAATTATTAGTCTACAAAACTTCAACTTCAAAAAGTATATAATCGCTTAATGATAGATAACTCAAATTTACTTTAGAAGAGAGACAAAAGAGACTTCAGTTTCCTGCCAGAAGCTCGACAGTGGGAGGGCATCCAGCCTATGGAGAGGAAAATGAGGAAAACTCCTTGCTGGAGAAGTATATGTGCGTGCGTGCATGCGTGTGTGTGTGTGTGTGTGTGTGTGTGTGTGTGTGTGTGTGTGTGTTCGGATTTATTTATTTATTTATTTGGAGTGGCGGGGGGAGGGAGAGGGGAGAGGGAGAGAGGGAAAGAGATTGAGAAAGAGAATGTTATGCAGGCTCCACACTAAGCATGGAGCCTGACACAAGGCCCAATCCCACGATCTTGGGATCGTGATCTGAGCCAAAATCAAGACTCAGATATTCGACCGACTGAGCCACCCAGGCATCCTGAGAAGTATTTATTTTGATACAAGGATATTGCAGGCCAGAAATATTGCTTTCCAGCAAAGATCCTCATGGGATTCATACACGCTTTCTGAGGAAGCAGAAGAATAAAGTCCTGATGTTTGCATGTCCCCTTAGATTCACCAGCACCACAGAAACTTAACTGGAATTAGAGGTGGAGGAACAAAATCTAGACATCAGGGTGGGAATCTGACAGGAGGGAAGGGAGAAGGTCTTCTCTGATGAACACTGACCCTCTGTGGAAGACCTTGCCACATGATGTTCACTAGGTTCTCTAATGGGAGAAGCCACTTGGTGATTTCATGGACTTGATTTTTGTCCTAGTGACTCTACATTTCCAGAAATATCAGTCTTCAACGTATCTATATTTGTTTAGGTTTTTTGCTTAGTTCTTTCACTATAAAATCTATTGCACTCTGAAGTGCAAGAATTGGTTAAGTGGAATTAACTTAAGCCAGTCACCTCCTTTCTAGCTGTTCCTAATCACTTATATTTAAGGCTTACATCGTTTAAGAATAACTTGAGGTCACAAATGTTCATATAAGTTTAAACATTTCAAAAATTTTACATTCTCTTTCAAGTACTTTAGAAAGTTACATAACAAAATGTTTCTCCCTATCTCTATGCAGCTGATTTTTAACTGAGTGAAAACTTTTGGCCCAAAAAAGAGAATTATCCAAAATTCAAGGATTGCCATCCATGCTGTCAATGCCCAAAGAAATATGCAGCAATGAGGGCCTGGACTCAAGTGTTCAGCTGCCACAGTCTTAAACAGCTTCTCTAGAAGAATCCAAGGCAGTCACAGCTCTTTGTGGCTCCAATGGCCAAAGCAGGACTGCTTCTAGTTGCCAGTACCCCACGAGCCATGACAAACCACACAGAACACTCTGTGGAATTCAGCCTGGATCCAACCCTGCCCCTGGTAAATAGGAAAGCCCATCAGCTGAGCAGGTCAATAGCAAAAGAGAAGTATATCAAAGATGGAGTTGCTCAGTGCTCCCTCTTTTTCTTCTCTCTCCCTTCTGTCCCTTCCTTCTTTCTTCCTTCCTTCCTTCCTTCCTTCCCCCTCTTTACAACTTTATTGAAGGATAATTGACATAGAATCAACTGCCTATATTTAAAGCATACAATTTGATAAGCTTTGACATAAATATAAATATGTCTCCATAAAACCACACTACAAACAAGATAACAGACATTTCCATCACCCCTCAAAAGTTTCCTTGTGACCCTTTGTGATTCATTTTTTGTTCCATCCTCATGCCCAGACAACCACTGATCTGCTTTCTGTCACTGTAAATTTGTTTGCATTTTCTAGAGTTTTATGTAAATGGAATAACGCATTATATATGTGTTCCTTTTTGTCTAACTTCTTTCAGCATAATGATTTTGAAATTCAGTCATGTAGTTCTGTGTATCAATACTTTGTCCTTTTTATAGTAATTTTCTATTACCTGGACATACCACAATTTATTTTAATATTCACCTACTGATGAGCCCATGGTTGTTTCCAGTTTTATGAGAGCAAAGCTACTATGAACAATTGTATACAATTATTCATGTGAAAATATGATTTCTTTTCCCTTGGGTAAATGGGGAATAAAATGACCAGGTCATATGGTAGGTATATGGTCAACTTTTTAAGAAATGGTCAAACTGTGTAGAATTTATATTATTTTTTCCTTAAATGTTTGGTAGGAATCAAATGTCATCTGGACATGGGGTTTTCTTTGTGGGAATACTTTTAACTAATTCATTATCTTTAATAGGTATACATAGAGTCACTTAATGTTGTCTCAAGGCTCACTGATGCTGTTTTGGTCTTTTTTTCTCTTTGTTCTTTCCTTTTTGGGTTTTTTTTTTTTGTCTTTTTTTCTTTCTGTGTTGCTTTATGGATAATTTCTATGGCTATGTCTTCAAATTCACTAATATTTTCTTCTGTAGTGTTTAGTCTACTAGTAATCCTATGTGGTGTATTTTTCATCTCAAGCTTTGATTTTTCATCTTTAGAGGTTTCATTTGGGCCTTTTTTAAGATCTCTTCTACATCTCTCCTTATCATGCCCATGCTTTCCTCTATTTTCTTAAACATATGAGGCATATTTATAATAGCAATTTTAATGTCCTTATCAATTAATTTTAGGATTAGGATAATTTCTGGGTCTGTTTCTATTGATTTATTTTTCTTCTCGTTATATCATGTATTTTCCCATTTCTTTGCATGCCTAGTCATTTTTTTATTAGATGCTAGACATTGTCAATTTTTTATTGTGGAGTGATAGATTTTTGTTGTTGTGTTCCTTTAAATATTCTTAAACATTGGTGTGGGAAACTCAAGTCACTTAGAAACAGATTGAGCCTTTCAAGGCTTGCTTTTAATCTGGAAAGATGAACTATTCCTGGCTCTGTGTGGGCTCCAAAGATTATTCTACCTAAGTCTTCCTACTGATTCCAAGGCCTCAGAATTTTCCTCACACACATTCCCTGACCAGTACTCAGCTAAAGACCTGAGGGCACACTCTTCACATCTCTACAGCATTTCCTGTCTCTCTCTCTCTCTCTCTCTCTCTCTCTCTCTGTGTGTGTGTGTGTGTGTGTGTGTGTGTGTGTGTGTGTGTGTGTAGCTTTCTCCTCTCTGGTACTTAGCCTGAGATTTTTAGCCACCTTGGCCTCCTCCTTCTCCTCAACTCAGGGAGGACTGCACTGCAGCCTGGAAACATTCACCAGGCAGTGAGCTGGGCTAATCACAGGGCTTGCTTCATTTGTTTTCCTTTTCTCAGAGATTATTGTCTTATACTGCCTATTTTAACATAGACACTATTTTTTCACATATTTTTGCCCTTTTTTTAGTTGTCTAATGCAGAAGGGTAAACACAGTCCCTGTTACTCCATGACAGCACAATGTGAAACTCTGATTCAGGAAATTTAATGTCAGGTTCAAAGAACTTAACTATATTCTAAGGGTTAATGTTGAACAATTTCTACAAATTTGTCAGTCCAACCCAGAGCCACACAACACATAAGTGTACTAAGTGGATTCAGTTTGTCTGATAGAAACCCTATTTCATTTCCATAAATTAAGATTCAAAGTAATAGTGTGTGTTGCTCCATATTATCAGATCCTAGTCTAATGATTTGGTGATATTTTCTCTCTAGTTCTGTGCATATATGCATGTGGTGGTGGGGGGGGGTGTTCCTATAAATACACATGAGTAGATATTTTATAGCCAGCTTTGTGGCTGGATTTAGACTTAAAACTTACAAGTACACGTTTTTAATGCACATAAATAAGAAATAGCTACTTGTGAATTCATTAGTTAGAATTCTGTTTATAGAAGTATTGTGCAGAATAATCCTTTGTTCATATGAGTGAGATCCTGCTGTCAGTAGGAAAATGTATGGAGTGAGGTGCCTTAAGGAACCACCTTGGAGCTTCACCACACAGCCAGTATCAATCAAGAGCCCTCTGCATTTTCCATTTCCTAAGATTGAATTTTACTCTCAGAGGAGTAAGCTCTTGAATTGACTAGAGCCATCCATGAGAATTAGTTGCCCATTCACCTGCACCCACAGCCCCCCTTACTCCAACTCTGTTCCTAGAGCTGCCTTGGCTGCCTGCCCAGACCCTTGACTTCTTGAATTTGGGCCCATCATGTTTCTCATGCCTGGCTGAACCCAAGGCCATCCACCTTTCCTTGACCTTTGGTGTAAACTTTCCAGACTCCTGTCTGCCTGTCCACCTGGCCATTGCTTGGCCTGATGCCCAGCACATGTTAAAAGCAAAAGGCAAGATTTAGGAATCTACTTGTTTCCTCTGAACTACTGAAAGGCAGCCGGCAGTCAAGAGAGATGGATGTGGTATGTATTTATAAAGTTAAATGAACCAAGGACACAGCTACAACATTAATGCAACTCAGCAAAATACTTTTAAGCCAGGCACTGTGCAAAGGTTGAGAATACAAACTGAATAAGGCATTAGCCTGATGATGGAGACTCTACTTCTAGTTTGGAGGACAAACAAGGAAGAGATTATAATAGAGCATGTGAGAGAACCACAGCTTCTCCTTGCCTGCCTAATTTCAAGCTCTCTACTTTTATTTACATATACATTTGGATAACGGACTATATATATTACTACTGGATGACACTGACACCACGTCCTGATTGATTTCCACAAACAGTTTATATGCCTGTCTTTCTAAGTTGTAAATTCCCTAAGGATAAGGGCCAAGTCTTATTCCTTTCTTGTCACTCAGTGACTAGCATAAGTTTTCCTTGAATTGAAATGCATGAAGTTCACATATATAAGGGTCTACTATAAAATAATAAATTACTTATATAAGCAATGCATAATAAACTAAAGCACACCCCTTGATAAACAGCAATGATTCCAATTATCTTAAGAAAATACGTATGGTTACAATTCACAATGGGCAATTAATAGGTTAATTAACTAAGTGGTTAAAAGGTAAAGTAAATGTATTAAAGTTGTTTATTGTTTGTTTATCTTACCCCAAGCCTTATCTTTAATATATGTGTATAGTAAGGTTATATCCATACATAAGCAGCCAGGAAACTGCTTAGAATTCATATTTTCAAACAGGAAAAAATTCTAGATCTTGCCATTGTTACCATTTGTCAGTCTTTTGGCCACTACCTTTATCTATTACACCTTTACATAAGAAGATAACCTGGAAGAAAGAAGATAACTCTAGATAGTTTTGTGCCTAGGAAGAGACAGTAAGGGTTTAGCTAGAAGCCAAGGAGGGGCAAGAGGCAGGAGGGACAGTCAAGCTGACTCTTGCAGTTAGGGTTCCTGTAAGTGGCAAAAAGCCAAATATGTAATAAAGGAAAAATTTTTTATGCTTCACTACAGCTGGATTTGGGGCTCAAACAATGTCATCAGAACCCCATCTCTCTTCCTCACAGCCTGCTCTCCTCTGTGGTGGCTTCATTCTCAGCCTTCATGCAGCTCACTGAACAATTCTACCTTTTGTAGAAGCTGAGTGCAGTGACATGTTTTCTAGAAACTTACCATTGTACTTGATAGTAAATAAAGGATGCACAAAATTGTTTAACCACTCTCTGATATGCTGCAATGTCGAGCTCATTGACAAAAGTATTAAAATGTGATCTAACCAAGAGAGGGGCAGCACTTTCAATGTTGACAATTTCTAAACTCAGTGGTAGCTTCGAGTCTCATAATCATGTACTATATTATACAAAATTACATAATTTTATAGGTTTGTTGATGGATCTGAACTTTAATAAGCAGTACTTATTCAGTTAATCTCTCAAAGACCATGATGGGATTTATAATCTAGTTTTTAATTACATCTTATGTCCTCAGTTGCCTATTTGTTATGGTAAAATAATAACATTTAGTTCTCACCTTTGGTCTGGCCTGGCTTACTTAGCACATGTAATTTGCAAGGTCAGACTGTGTTTTTTTTTTTTCAAGTATTTATCCTCAGCAGAGTGCGTGTCCAAAGTAGGTGGATAATAAGGATATTTTAAATAAATGTTCTCCATCTTCAACAGTCCAACCAGTTATCAGTCTCTGCTGTTCTGCTGACTCTGCTGCCCACTGCATTCTTGCTTGCTAACTCATTTACATAGTGTCATGCCTGTGTCTCTCAAAATTCTGGATCATGTACACTGTGTGTATGTGTGTGTGTGTGCAGGTGTGTGTGTGTGTTTTAATTAAGGTGTAACTTACATATAGTAAAGTACAACAATCTCAATTGCTCAACTGTACAATTGGATGACTTTTTACCAAGAGAATAGACTTGTATGACCACCAACCAGCTCAATAAATAAAGCATTTATGGAAAGGCTTCCTTATGCCACCTTCCAGTGTCCCACCAAAGATAACTGCTCTTATGACCTCTATCATTATCGATTACCCTATCTTTGAACTTCATGCAAATAAAATCATAGCCTGTATCAGTTATCTTTACCATATTACAAACCACCCCCAAAGTTAATTGTTTAAAGCAACAACCATTTTATTTACTCATAATTCTCTGGGTGGGCAATTTGGCTTGCATTCAGCTGGGAAGTTCTTCTGCTTCTTCTACCTTGGGTCACTCATGTGGCTGCAGGCAGGCATGTGGCAACTCAGTTTGGTGGTTCATGATCTAATGGGACTCAAATAAATATCTGGTGGTTTTTGCTGTCAGTTGAGCTGTATGCGTCTAGCAGGGCCGGCCAGGCAATATCATGTGCATCCATGTTCTGAGGGGGTCAGAGCTGCAGTCCTTTGAGGTTCAGGCTGAAGAGCCACACGATGGTATTTCTCCCCCCACATTCCATTGGTCAGAGCAAGTCACAACAGCAACTGATATTCAAGGGACAAGTATATAAACTCTGTCTCCCGTCGAGAGTAGTTGCCATTTTTAATTCACTACACCCGACAGGTACTTTTTGTGTCTGACTTTTTCACTCAATATATTTATGAGATTCATACGTGATATTGTATGTATTATTAATTTGTTCTTTTTTATTGTGGTGTAGTATTCTGTTATGTGAAAATACCACAAACTACATATCCATTCTACTAATGGTGGGCATGCAGGTTGTTCTCAGTTTGGAGCTATTATGAATAAAGCAGCTATGAACATTCCTGTACATGTCCTCTAGTGGACAAAAGTACTTATATCTACTGAGTATATATCCTGGAGTAAAAGTATTGAGTAATAGGGTATGTGCATGTTTAGCTTTAGTTATACTGATAAATATTCTTCCAAGTGATTATTTTGCAAAACGTTGTGATCTAGAAGCTTCACAGTGGCTAGGAAAACTATTTCAACACAGCTACCCATACGTCTTCTCGGGTTCTCAGACAAAACTCTGATTTTTTTTATTCCCTCTGTCAGGTACTCTTACTACTCCCTTAATGGTAAAAATGATTTCAACATAGCCATGTCTTAATTCATTTGATCGAAACACATTTCCTTGAGCAATCAAAATACCAATCCTCTTTTCTGAATGGTCTAGAGAGGCAAATCTAGTATGTCTAACTGACAGGGTGTGCAGCGGCTGAGTCCAACAGTCATGATCAAAACTGCACCAACACCAAAGTGTGAGAGAAGGGGAAGGGAAGGGAAACTAACGTCTATTGCAGATTATTGTGTGACAGTCACTTGCTATGACCTCTGCCCACAGACTCTCACTGAGTCCTCGCAACAATCCTGGGAGGTAGGCTTGATTATTCTCATTTTATAGATGAGTAGACTCATCTACCTACCTGAAGTTTCACCTTCTAAGTAGCAGAGTCTAGATCTGGACTGTCATCTGCACTACCTAGCATTGTATCAAATAACTATGAAATAAAGATCTTGAAGGTGACCAAGATTCATGAACTGCTGCAGTGTGGACTATAACTGATCCCTTGACCGGCACTTGAATACGCTGAGGCTCAGAGAAAGCCAAAATGACAGGAGTTGCAAACTCCTCGATGTGTCCCCAGAACACACACTATAGTTTGTTCTGAATCATTTTTCAAGCCAAATTTCCCCTGCAGCCTCAGGTATCACAGAGTGAATAGCCCTTTCCACAGGCCCAGGACTGAGGATCACCGTGTGGTGCAAGAAGAGCATATCCAAGCCCACATTCACACATTCTGTTTCCTGACAGTATCCTCCCAATTCTAAATTCCTCTTTGCCCACCCATGATAAATTTCCAAGCTCCCAGATGAAGCTCTTGGTGTTCTGTTGGAGTCCCTGTTCCCACCTTCCCCATTCACCCCAAAACACTCTGCTTCCCGATGCCAGATGTCACTCTCCTATGCATACCAGATACCCCAGAGGCCCTTCTGTCTTTGCTCAGCCCTCTCACTGCGCATAACACAGCCCACTGAAACATTTACATGGAGCACAATTTACAATTAAGAGTATTTTTAATCTGGGACACCTGGGTGGCTCAGTCTGTTAAGCGTCCAACTCTTGATTTTGGCTCAGGTCATGATCTCACAGTTCGTGAGATCAAGACCCGGGTCAGGCTCTGCACTGACAGCTTGGAGTCTGTTTGGGATTCTCTCTCCCTCTCTGTCTCTGCCCCTCTCCCCGCTCGCATCCCCCCCCCCCCACTTCTCTCTCTCTCTCTCTCTAAAAAAAAAAAAAAAGAGTATTTTGTCTGGGCTTCCTTCAGTTTTGTCACTTGGTTCTGCCTCACATGCCATCCAAACCATATCTCTCTACACACAACTGCTATCTCTCCCATTCCGCAACACACACACACAACAATCCCTTCATGGAAGTTCATCAATGCCCTTGTCTTTTTTCAGTTGGTTATTAAACAAGGAATTTTTTTTCTTCTGTCAAAGCTACATATTTTCCATAATCACCTAGGCTTTTCTTAAGAAAGGACAAAATAAACGAAATCAATAATCTATACATGCTGCGATGGTTTCAGTCTTTGAGGGGCTTTTCCAAGCTGTGACTCACCATGGAGCTTTGAAGATCACCCACCCCGGGCCAAAACAAAAATGAGTGTCCTTCTTCTGATTAACAAGGGCCTGAAATCTCCTGAGTTCTTAGAACTTTCGCCCCTGGATGACACGTGGGACGTGTCTGTGAAAACATGACACTACTTGTTGGAGCAGGGGGGTTTATTCTGAAGGCTGAATGTGGAATGAGTGATTAAGAGAACAGGCTCTGGAGGTTTGAA
Source organism: Neofelis nebulosa (assembly GCF_028018385.1). Classification (NCBI taxonomy): domain Eukaryota; kingdom Metazoa; phylum Chordata; class Mammalia; order Carnivora; family Felidae; genus Neofelis; species Neofelis nebulosa. The sequence goes on from NC_080784.1 coordinate 116,256,321, forward strand.
TCCTAGGCCTGCTACTGGCTAACCGTGTGACCTTGGGAAGGTTACTTCATCTTCCAGAAAATAGAAATGATATCATTTATCTCATATTATTGCTGTGGGAACCCATGAGATAATTCATGAAAAGTGCTTCTTATGGTGCCTACCTAGCATATGACAAGGTCTCAGTAATTGTTAGATAGTATGATTTCAATGGACTGCCAGAATCACCATTGCATCTTCAGCCTGCCTCCCAAACTCCCTCCTCCTTCCTATTCCTGGACTACTGCCGTAAATGGAAATTTCTACCTTCTCTCATCAGTTCTCATACCCTCTTTCTGATTTGGCTCGACTCCATCCCTCCCCACAACATGAATTCCTGCACCCCCATCAGGCTCTCCCACAATGCCCCGGGGAACCTCTGTCTCAGTGTAAACGCACATTTTGTCCTTTCTCCTCAATGCTGGCTTGTCCCTGAAGATACCATTTCCCTTACAACCCTTTCTATTGGTGACCACTCATCCCATAACCCATCACCTTTGAGAGAAGCATACTCCAGTCACAAACCTAGTCAGTTACCTCCCAACGTCTGCTTACCTCTGAAATCAAAGCCACCCATATATATCACCTTCCTCCATTTTTTTGGCAGCCATGTTTCTTAGCTTTTTCATAAATGATACCTGGCTTGAATTTTGTTCTTACTCACGTATTTAACAATTATGCTGCTTTGATAGATGCATCAAATCCTGCATCATGTACCAGGAACATAAAGGTAAATAAAACATTGTTCAAGTTCTATGGATTAGCAGACCGGTGGGAAGGCAGACACACAATAATAGTAAGAGAACATTATTTATTATAATGAGCGCTATCAAGGAGATAACTACTGGTGCAACTGAAGCTCAAACTCCACAGGCACCTCCCTGTCTACTATGTCTTCCCTTCCAAGCCCCGTATCTTGCATGACCTGATCACCTGAACTTTTCTACTTGTCCTGCCTATAAACAGACCACCACTTTAGATCTGGTTATCTATAATTTGGAATTGCTCATCTCCAAGATCTTAAATTCCTAAATGCCTCTCATTGATGATAACCTATGATCCCTAGGAAACCTGCTTTCTGCCCTCATTTTCCTTCAGTTCCTAAAACATTCCCTATTCTCACCAGTCACTGGTGAGTGGACTTTTATTCCATTTTAAAATCTTCATCTAGTCCCATTAATTCTATTAGCCCATATTCTCCAGTCTTAACTTACTTTGAGAACCTCTAACCTGGGTCTTCAAACCATCCATAGTCACATTTTCTTCTCCCAGGTTTAACCGTTACTGGAAACATTAAAAATGAAAATAACAATAATTTAAAAACTGAATAGTTCCATTTCAATCTATATATCCAGTCTCAACGGTTAACTTTTCCTATGCCACTGTACTTTCAATTCAGTGAATCCCAATCACGTTCCCTACAAAACCAATTTCACATCATTTCCTTTCTCCAAATCCTCCTACCACTTTACCCCAGCTGAGGTCATGGGATAGCTCTTTCAACTTGCCCCATTCCTCCTCAAAATATCTTTAAATTCCTACCCATTTTCTCTTGATTCCTTCCCAGCACAAAGAACAGTTTCCTGCTCTCCAAGGCTACCCACTATGCTTGTGACCTTGATCTTAGCAAGTTAATCCTCTTGGAACATCCATATTAATTGTCAGTTCACTTGATTTTCCCTTTCTCCCTCTCCATTGGTCCTTCCCCTTAGCCTATAAGGGAGCTACAGTCTCTCCTCCCATCCTAAAAGAGCATTCCCTTGATATGCTACCCCCTCAAGCTACCATCCATTCTCTTTTCTTCACTGCCAACTTCTTGAAAGAAACCTATACTTGCTGGTTTCCACTTCCTGACCACCCACTCATATCTTATGCCTGTGCCATCTGCCTTCCAGCTATGTGGCTCTAATAACAATGCCTTAGCACAGATCACCAAGGAAAATACAAGACACTACAGAAATCACTTGAAACCAAGTTTAAATAGAATTGAGTTAGGCCTTTTCAGTGAAATTCTCACAAGAATTAAACACCACCCAATTCTCACAATTGTGTGTCGTTGATTTAAAAGGAGAAAAAAATGTTAATTGTTTTTCTGAAAAAGGAAGAAACTTCAGGATGTAAATTACAAATCATGTGGGTCCTTTTTCCTCTTCCCTGAAATACTCTAATTTCTAGAGCCTAATGACAGTATGCAGTGTTTTATATAATCATCTTGATTTATAATGAATAACTTTTCCACTTTGCATAAAATGAATCATATCGGATCTTATGGTCCATACAATACTCTTTATTTATACAAGTAGTTCCCAAGAACATGAATCAATTTAACTAATTATTGCATTATTCTGAAGAAAGATAAGCAATAAAAATTTGGTGAAAATAGATCTAGAATGCGGATATGTCTATAATCTCCTGTCATTGCAGTCAAGGACCATGATACACACCCATGTAACTGTGGCAAAGTAAAATTAAAGGTTCATAATATAAACATGAGTTTTAGGAGTTTTTTACACATTTTTGGTTCTGTCCAGGCCTTTGCTGTGACTCACTTTCACTGGGATTCTGCTGACAATCTGCTCTAATGCATTCTTGTCTTCCAAAGTGTATCATTACTTCTGCCTTGGCATATCCATATTAGTGTCATCAATTAACCCCATGTTTGCCAGTTTCACAATATAAATGCTTCATAATTAGAATAATGACATTCCATCATAGTATAAGAATCAACTGAGCCTTCAGAAAACTAAGGGTGCGGCCTCGCTGTCTGGTCTCCCCAGCTTTCAGACAACTAAGGATATTTCTACTTCTACCTGATGCTAGGCAGGGTGATATCTGAGAACATTTAAAGAGTGCGAGTCTTTCTGTCATTTCAAACAAATTTAAAAGTGTTAAGGTTTAATTGTTTTAGAAGAAAGGTAAGAGGAAAGTATGGTTTGGAGAGTGTTAAAAATTCTTGGTTCACAGATTTTATTTGTTAGAGTGCTACTTTTATGGGTATATTCTTAAGTAGAAGGAGCTCTTTACAGTCAGTCTTTACCATCCCATCACATAGTTAAGCAGGAAAGAGCTGCATGCTTGCTGTTTGCCAAGTACCTAGAAAATGCCAGAGCCAGATGCCCAGGTTGCATGGAGCTTACCCTCTCGGCTGCAAAATCACAAAGGGTACAAAGTACAGAGAGCCAGGGCTATCTTTTAGTTTTAATGATCTAAGGATTCAGAGTTGAGAAATGACCTTTTTCTTATTTTTCACCAAGCGTATATTCAGTTAGGAGCCTTAACTTTGTTAGCTGTGGAACAATAACGCACCTTTGCATGGCTATTTCCTGATAAGTGAAGAAGCCTGGGGTAAAACTCCTCTATACCATAATTAAGGCTGGAATACATCTTGTCCTTTGTCCAACACTGCTTACTTATACAATGCTATTCACACACCAAAGGGAATTCTAGTTACCATGAAAAACGAGCCACAGGGACACTATAGAAATTTCCCACAATTATTTGTTCCAAAGTAAATACATTTCCTTTGATTTTGACAGAACCATAAAACACAGAAGTGTATTGTGAGGCTGTTTTGCTGTGTGTTTACCAATACCCTGGAGGCTTTACTCTTTGAAACACAGCAAGATTACATCATGGTGTTTCATCTCTCATCACTTGGCATGCATGTATATTATACCTAACAATCAAACATCAGCAGGGAAAAACAATGAACTAATTCACAAACCAGGATTCTGTTTTATACTCCATTTGTGAAGGATAATCATGACTTAGCTTAAATAAGACTTTATGTCTTGATTACAGGTTTCAAAGCATGAAAGTGTTGACCAAGCCTGGGTCCATGATATAACACACGAAACAGAGACTATTCATACTTGCTTTGCTGGAGGAGCGTAATAGGCGCTAACTTGTGTAACAGGATATGAACAAACAACAGAACTTCTAGAAGATTGTCATTTCTAACTTTTATCACCGTTCTTCTCACCCATAATAACAATAACTGTTTTCATTGAACTTTCTTTTCTCTTCCAATTGAAAAGAGTTTCAGATGTTTGAACCCCTGTAACTCTACTCTCCAAAATCAGATACTCACTCCAGGGGACGATTTTATTTTCATTTTAGATGGCAAACTTCAGTTTTCACTCTACCTCTACTTCATTAGACTATGGGTAAAGTGGGGTTATAAAAGAGTGATAAATGCTCACAAACCACAAAAGAAGTCCCACTACTTTATAGTTTCTTTTGTGGCTATTCATTCATTCATTCATTCTATATTGAACATCTAAAATATGCCAGGCATTCACCTCCCAAGAAATAATACATGAGGATCTTGTAGTTCTGCAGCCTCCTTCATGTTGGTTCATTCACATCCATTCCCATGGCTACACTTTAGCTTTACATCACCTGGAAGTGGGTCACTGGAGACTCCTAAAAGCAAACCACACCTTTCTATCTGTGCCCTTCCCCCACTCCTTTACTCTTTTAAAGCTAGCCTTTGATATTGCTGACATCTTTGGTTTCTCGTCACTTGGAGGCCTTCAAACATACCTGGATTCAGATACTGGCTTACTTAGAGCCACACTTAGTCAGCAGCAGTCTAGCCAGTACCTTCCTTTCTAGCCTCCTTCCTTGTTTTATTGCTTTCGCCATGACAAAACCCAACTCAGTTCAACCCAAGTGGACCCACAGAAGCATCAGTGCAATGGCATGGCCCCAGACGAAGTACTGGCCTTTGGAATCAGTCTATGGTCTGCATCTCCTTCGGTCAGTTGTCAGCTGTGTGACTTTATTAAGTTAATAATCTCTGCAGACCTCAGTTTCCTCAGCCATATCACAGAAATAATAATTACTACATCACAGGCTTCCCTATGAGGAATAGAAAATGGGTGTTTTAATTCTACAGCATAGATCCTGGCATATAGTAGGCATGAATAAATAGCAACTAGCATTATTTTGTCTATTTCTGGTTCAGATCTGCTAACGCTTCTGGAGAAAATTATATATTCATGTTGCTGGGCTCCATTATAAATTTATGAGCTCCAATCTTAACTGGCCCCTCAAGGGTTTCTCATCTACTCCATTTCCGTTCTCCATAACAGCTCTTCCAAACCTTTACCACTTTCCTCAAGGGTCCGACCAGCTCCCTGCCTCCCCTGCTCTCGGCGGGTGGCCTAATCTCTCCTTCACTGAGATAACAGTTGCCTGTGAGCAAGTCTGATTCGATCCTGACTTGTCCAATCAGTTATGTCGTCACACCTCCTCTCCCACTTCACTTCTATCTCAGAATAAAGAAGTATTCCTGCTCAGTTGATGACTAACTAAGTGACTCGGAAAGCATTTATTAAATGTGGACCCAACATAGGACCCAACCAGGACTTGTGCTTGGTGCCAACCTGCCCTCAAACAGCTCTAGCCTCTGGAGGAGTCAGACCCACAAACCACCTAGAAGCAAACAACAGGACTTGTGGTACAACAGATACAAAGACAGGTACTAGCCAAGACTTGCAAGGTCAGCTAGGACAGCTTCTGGTAGGAGGTTGCATCTGAGCTGAAAACTGAAGAAGAAATAGTAGCCAGGTTGGGGGAAGGGGAGGGGGCTTTCAGACAAAGGAAGCAGGGTACGTGCCAATCACGGACACATGGAAAAGCTGGGCGCTGGCTATGAGTCAAATACCAAGAGAATGAGTGACTTCACTTCTTTTAAATATAATGAGACAAAAAATTCCACGCAATAAGGGGTAGAAAACCAGTCAAGTGATTTCATATCCTTTTATTCCTTTCAAAAATACTATCTAAACAACATTCAGGTAGGACACACGCTGCCTGAAGATTAGACCCTGCAGCTCTGTGGAAGATCCCAGACCTCATAGTGGGGATGGATGACAGAGGATTGCCATCACCCATACCACGTCACTGAAACGTGTCCAGGATGTCTTTCTAGTAAATCATGAAGGTCTCCAAATTATTTTCTGCTTTCCAAAGAAGAAACTGTGGGCCCACATTATCTATATCCCAATAGGTCCTGTGATATTGTGACTTATAGTAAGAAATACATACTAGGTCTTCATCCCTGTTTCTGGCACAGAGCCCCTAAAACCATTGGAATTTCCTAAGTAATGAGAGCAATAAAATTAGGTGATTTTTGTTCTGTTAATGAGATGATTTTTGGAAAGCACCTAAGGAGGGGGGCTGGTTGCCAGAAGAACCAACCAATGTGACTGGGGGGGCTGGAACTTTCAGTGTCCCCCACTGACCTCTAGGGAGGGGAAAGGGGGGTGGAGGTTGCACCAATCACCAATACCAATGATTTAATTGGCCATGCCTATGTAATGAAGCCTTTGTAAAAACCCAAAGGGACGGAGTTCCAAAAGCTTCTGTGTTGGTGAAAATGTGGAGACGTGGGGAGAGTCGTGCCCTAGGAGAGGCCATGGAAGCGCCACACCCTTCCCCACACCTTGCTTATGTATCTTTTCCTTCCAGCTGCTTCTGAGTTATATTCTTTTATAATAAACTGGTAATCTAGTAAATAAAATGTTTCTCTGAGTTCTGTGAACCACTCTACCAAATTAATCAAACCCAGGGAACGAGTCATGGGAACCTCTGATATACAGCTGGTCAATCAGAAGCACAGGTAACAATCTAGGCTTTCCTTTGGCATCTGAAGTGGAGGGCAGTCTTGTAGAACTGAGACCTTAACCTGTGGAATCTGATGCTATCTCCAGGTAGATAGTGTCAGAATGGAGTTGAATCGTAGGACACCCAGCTGGTATCCAAGAACTGCTTGGATGTGTGTTCTTCAGTCCTCAAGCACTTCATGCTGTTGACAACCTCCTTTGTTGCACCTCCATACTTCTTCACGGTTCAGTATTGTTGCTATTTTGAATTACCTATGAAGGATACACCATCATCTTTTCCATAGTAAGTGCCTCTCAAGAAAGAAATTGTACCTGACATTCATATTTGTGTCCCCAACACCAAGTACAACAGTGAGCACATAGTAGGGGCCCAGTGGTTGTTTGTGAGTGTATGGATAGATAGATGGTTGGGACAATAGACGTAGGCTGGTTTCCTACCCTTAAATGACTCATATGTTTCATTCTTAGATTTTCTCTCCTAATTCTAGCTTGCCTTGAGCAATCTCATTCAATTCCATAGTTTTAACTCTTCTTTAGAGACAAACATTGCTATCAGTTTCTCAGTATTTTTTATCCTTGTTACAATGTATAAACAGACAAAAAGTTCATACTATATATACTGCTATAAAATTTGCTTTTTTTTCCCATTAATATGTCATGTAAATTATTCTATATCATTGCATACTTCATACTTCACTCTTAATAGCTGCATAGTATTCCATTGTAGGGAAGAAGTGCTAGAATTTAATTTCTGTTGATGAACATATAATTTATTTCTAAATTTTCTTTCTAACAATAATGCTATACTGAATATCTTTATAAATATATCTTTGCACAAGTGTGTGAATGCTTCTGTAGGATAAATTCCTGGAAATGGATCCATTTTAAATTTTTCATAAATACTGACAAACTCTTCTCCAAAAATAAATATTTTATCAGTCCACCTCCCTACCAAGAGTTGCTTTGAGAGTAGCAGTTTCCTCATATCCTCACACATACTAAATGTCATAAATTTTAAAATCTTTGCCAATTGGATATGTGAAAAATATATCACTGTGCCTTTAATCTCCATTTCATTGAATATAAAGAGAATGGACAGGGGCGCCTGGGTGGCGCAGTCGGTTAAGCGTCCGATTTCAGCCAGGTCACGATCTCGCGGTCCGTGAGTTCGAGCCCCGCGTCAGGCTCTGGGCTGATGGCTCAGAGCCTGGAGCCTGTTTCCGATTCTGTGTCTCCCTCTCTCTCTGACCCTCCCCCGTTCATGCTCTGTCTCTCTCTGTCCCAAAAATAAATAAATAAATAAATAAATAAAAATAAATAAATAAATAAAGAGAATGGACATTTGCATTTATTCTTTTATGAACTATGTGTTCGTATATACTGTTTGTTCTTTTTTTGGAGAGTTGACTTCTTATTAATTTGTAAGAACTTTTGTAAGTATTGTTTTGCCTTATTGGTTGCAAACAGTTTTCAATTCAACGAAGCATTTTTCAGTGCATATAGGTATGTTCTTGGTGGATTTTATCTTTTATTAATATTAAAATAGTCCCTCTGTTCTGTTAGTGTATTTTGTCTTAAATTCTTTCTCTTATATTTCATTCCTAATTTCCTTTTGCATGCATTTACCTGATGCATCTTTTCATGTCTCTTTAAAAATAATTCTTTGTCATTTTTGAGAGAAAAGAGAGAGAGCGAGTAGGGGAGGGGCAGAGAGAGGCGGGAGACAGCGAATTCCAAGCAGGCTCTGCACTATCAGCACAGAGCCCGATGCAGGGCTTGAACTCACCAACCGCCAGATGGTAACCTGAGCTGAAGTGGGACGCCCAACCGACTGAGTCACCCAGTCGCCCCCTTTGTCATTTGTTTTTAAGTATGTGTCTTATAAGCAGAAAATAGCGATCTTGCTCTTTCACCTAATTGGAAAGCCTTTCCTTGTTAGTGTGTACGTGTGTTGTTGAACGGTGTGGGGAAGAGAAGGAACTCATTCACATTCATCCTGCCCGCTTATATATTCTTACTACTGACGTAGTGTTATTGGTGCCTTCTCAATTTTACTTCAACTTACTATACCTGCTTTTTGCTTCCTTTCTTCTTTATTAGCGTGTGCTTATTGCACTCTAACAAATATAAGTGAACTTCTATTTCTCTATCAAAGCCAAGAATTAATCAAAATCTATAACCTATCTCCACACTACCATCAAGATCAGAACTTCAGCAGAATTTTAACTCCTCTCCCCACTCCTAGGTTTCACTGAAGTAACCTGAAATTTTAGTCACAGATTGTTTTCTTGTTCTCATCTGTCTCCTCTGGTATAAAAATCTTTAAAATTTGCATTAAACTTTACAATGACAATATCAGTTAGTTACTATAAGTTTCATGCTCACCATTCTATCATGTATGCCTTGGCTTTCCTTCTCGACTTCTTTATTCTGATTTATTTTTCATTTGGGTGGAGTGTTTCCATGAGAAACTTTTGTTATAAAATGTGTGTAGTAGTATGTTTTCTGTCTTTTCACATATTCACAATTGAATGATAATTTGTCTGCATGTAGAATTCTGGGGTCGTGGTCCTTTTTCCTTAGAATCCATCAGCTCTTAGTTTATACTATTTACCTATGAAAAGTCGATTCCAACCTTAGTAGCTTCCTTGATGAGTAATCTGGTTTTTTCTGCCTGGAAGCTTGGGTTGAGAATTTTCCAAGGGTATGAAGTATTCAAAAAAGAATTAATGTCTGTCCCAAGGATTTAATGATTTCACAAAAGTAAGTTAAGAATAATTTATATTCTACTTTAAAAAGTGGCTAATTTTCACCAAAGGCATAATAATTAGTTTTTTTTCTTAACCAAGTAGCAAAAGAGCAAATGTGATTTATCTCTATGATTAAAAAAATAGGTTATGCTTAATGAATGATTTTCTAATAGCAATGGTTTTGAGAAAAGTTTATAAAACTAAGCACTACAAAATAAGCTTCTCAAAATTCCAGGAGGGTCCCCGGAATTGGGAGGGAATCCTAGATTCAATCACATAACATTCAGCAGTGGAAGACAATATGTCAGGCACTCTACCTACATTATTTTCTTCAGAAGTGGTTCTCAAAGAAGTTAAACACTTAGTCAGGACCCCAACACTGGTAGGTAAGTGGCAGAACATAAATTTGAACCCAAGACTTCATGCCTCCAGTACACAGCCTCTTTTCAGCACACCATATTATGGGGAGTGTCTACAACATACAAGGCATTTATTTGGCTAAGAGTTGTGAGGGATGCAAAGGCGAACACGACGGAGTCCCAGCCTTCAAGTTGGGTATATCACGGTAGTTGTTATCTAGGTAAACCCTATTTAATGAACTTTCTTTTCTTAAAAAGTAGCATTTTTCTTCTTGTAAGTAAAAATTAGGCCACAAGCCTGTGATTCAGAAGGAAAGTGTCCTTATCCAGGTGCATTTTTACACGTTAGCATTTAGGGCAAATTGCCCAGAAATCCAATACTAATTTACCCCCAGGATCTCAAGCCCATAGTTACTGTTGGAATTTTTGGCAAGCAGATTTCCCCAAGGGTAATAGTCAAATTAAGAAGTATTTTAAAGAAAAGGTGTGAGAGTCTTAGGCAACAGTTCAAAGCTTGGTGTTCAAAGGTGGGGAGGGGTACTCAACCAGGCGGTGCTCCAGCAGTAAAACAGGTGAGAGGTCACCTGTTTACCTTGCCTAAGCTCCTGTGTAATGGATCAGTGTGGAGCTTGATGTGCAATGGTGACAATCTTTACTTTGCACTCAAAATTAGAGTAGATCATGTTTAAACTTCCAACTCCAAAGTTACTATAGCAGATTGGAGAGGTAAACATGTCCTGGGTCAACCCTGAACTCTCCGCAAGTATGAAATACCAGTGTGAGTTTGGCAATCCGGATAAACACCTCCCACACCCCTACCAGTCTCAAAGCAGAACCCAAATTGATGAATTCTGTCCCCATCCCTTAGGTCAACCAGAAGAATAATAATAGCAATGATACTGGTTAACTTTGTTGTCTATTTACTATGTAGTTTGTACCATCCTGAGTGCTTTAGTTTCCTTTAGTCCTCACAACAATATTACAAGCTTATTTATGTATCTATTTTATACATGAGAAAACGGAGACCCAGTGAGATTGATTTACTGAAGACTACACACCAAGTAAATGACAGATCCAGGATCTGAACCCACATTGACTGGCCCTGAGCATGCATTACTGACCACTACCATTTATTTACAAAGTTTCACGTGGTTATATAGGACCTTTAGGGAAAATTTTCTCTATCACTTGGATCAGTCTTGCTCAAGCTGAGTGTAAGTTCGGTTAAGGAAATTGACTTGATAGAGGACCAGCTCCTACAAAGTTAAGAGCCTTTGTGGATTCCAAAGGGATTTAGAAGAAGGAATGTTTTTAAAAAATTTAAACATCAAGATGGGATGGACTGGAAATCGGTGGGAGGCCAACATTAAGGGGAAACTAAAACTGAATGGGTAGGTCAGTACTCATCCCCAAAACAGTCTGTAGCAACAAGATTAAGTCATGCCCCACCACCTGGTAAGGAAAAGGTACTGAACCTGCTCACTCACCTAATCAGAGCTGATTGAAAAATTGAGTATGTTGAGTCAAATGGAAGCGTTATGGGAAAGGGGCTGCAAAAAGGCAGAGACTAGACACTAGAATAAACATAAAAGGAACAATAAACATAAAAGGTCCATGTCCAATTCCAACTTGAGAAAACATCCACTGATAATTTCCCATTCTGAGTTATATTTAAATGTCTACTGTCAAGATATCTGACCTACTTTAATGTCTCTTTCTTGTATGCTTTGCATAAAATAAATGTTTAATAAAAGTGTGTTCATTGCTAGCAAGTGTAAGATGCAAGGAAAGGCAGCCCTCTGTTATTCCTGTCTCCCACCAATCATCTTGGAGAATCACTTTCTCTTTGCCAGTGAGCACTCCCCAGGATAGGACACTGACTCTAGAAAGCCTTCGAGCTGTGTTCACAACTAAGCACTGGCTAGGTATGTTATACAGCTGCTCCAGATGAGCTTGACCAGTAAGATATGGGGCGTGGCAAACCAAGGAATCAGCAGTCCAGCATAAGGCAGCCAATCTGGTTTTGTTTTATTTTTAAGAGTCACAAGAGTATCTCACCCTGACTAAAATGTGGCTTCAGCAAAGTAAGACTAATAAGGAACCCAGAGGTAAGAACACTAGGTATGGGCTTTCCTGGCCAGCTTTTTAACTTTATATGGCTGTGAAAAAACTGAGTTGTTGTTGTTGTTGTTGTTGTTGTTGTTGTTGTTGTTGTTTGAATCTTCTCATATTCAAGGTTTCCAGTCAAGGATGTCTCTGGCTGTCAGGAGAAAATGTTGGCAGCAGGAAGGGGAAATTGGTCACCTTTTATTTCCATCAACCCCAGAGGCATTGCTTTTTGCCAGACTGCCCACCCCACATGAAAGGATTCTCTTTATTTTGGTTTTGATCTAGTTCTCTGGCAAAACAAATGTGAATTTTCCTAGCACTTCCCTTCCTCTGGCCAAGGCACAGACTGTTTGCTTGGATACATGGTCTAATTTCTATAATCCTCTAACCTGTAAGAGACTTGTGCACCAGAGTTGATGGTGGGTCTGTTGGGGATCCATCTAGAACATCTGAGGGCTCATTTCCTGAGGGGTCATTTCCTGAGGAGGGGACACATGCCTAGAGAAGACATAAGCTCCATGAGATGAGGGTCTGTGTCAGTCTTGAGCAATCCTATGTTCCCAGCACTGATCATAATACCTGGCACATATGGAGATCCAGTACATGAGAGTGGGTGTTCAATAACTTCTTCTACAAACTTACTTTTGTACAGAAATTAGTAGTGCTAGATGGTAGTGCATAAAATAATCTGGAAGGAATTCTATTCCAACTGTATTCTCAGTGGCCAACAGTATAGATAGTAACATCTTTTCCCAAAGTATTTTGTGGGACACTAGACTCAAAATGTGCTCAGCAAAAAATGGATCGCACAGTCAAGTAAGCTGGACATACTGCGTACCTTCACGTTAACCTATTAAAGAGGTTCTTCGGTTTTTCTGTTTAGAAACATGTTTAACTTTAACCCAAAATTTCTTAAAATTTTTTGACCGTGGAATCTTCACCTTGCACCTACTACCTACTATCCCATGGAAGTAGTGCTCCTCTGAACTCACTTTGGAATTATATTTGGAAAGACAGAATTATGTCGTGATTGGCCCTCCATTGCTCTCAATAGTCCCTTGAATGGATATTCAGGACTTTCCTCTAAAATCATTAATTACGTGAACCTGATGACTTATAATTTTCAAATCATCCTGCATGAACATAGGGCTAATGAGTTCCTTCTGCCTTCCTATGAGGAGAGGTTGGCACTCTCCTCTCTCAGGACAGGAGTTGACTACGAACAGCTTCTACATCAGCTCAGCAGTCTTGTGCATTCCCTAGTATGGAGCTCCAAGGGACCCAGGGACCTGGTGAGAGAGGGAATTGGACTTCTGTTCATGAACCCTGGCTTCTTCTTGTGACTGCCTATGTGTCAGCTTGGCAAGGCTAAAGTACTCAGTTATTAAGCGCCAGCCTAGGTATTGCTGTGACGATAATTTGCAGATGTGGTTAACATCGACAATCAGTTAACTTCAAGTAAACAAGATTGTCCTCAATCATCTGAGTGGCCTCTTCCAATCAGAAGAAAGACCTTAAAAGCAAAACTGAGGTTTTTTTTCCTGGGAAGAAGAAATCCCACTTGTGGATAGCAGTTCCGGTTCCTGCCTGAGAGTCTCCAGTGTCTTGCAGGTTCTGGTCTTCAGTAGAACCTTGACTGATGTACTGTCCACTGTAGCTTTCCCTCATCAGCATCCCTCTCAGCCAGGCTAACACATTTTTCAAGCACAGTAACAAGCCCAAAGGGATGGACAAAGCATCTTCCCCTCAGGCCATGGAAAGGATCTGCCTCAAAGCAGCAGGAAGTGCAGTCTGCCTGACAAGAAGACTGGGAAGGAGAGACAGGAATACCCTTTGCCTTCAGACCCTGGTGTACAGGTTCTCCCTGAGGCAGTTTGTGTCTCTTCCAATGTTGCTTCCCAGTAGTGGGGCCAGGTGGGGGGCAGTTTGGGGCTTGGGGGGTGGAGGTGTGGGGGGAAGGGGGAAATTGCTCAACACTGAAGTATTTCCATGCCTAGGCACAACCAGGTGAAATAATTGTGGAAAAAACACTTGCTTTCAATTTAATGATTTATTCACAGTTTAATGGTATCTCAGGGCATTTATTTTGCATTTAAGATGAAAAGCATAGATTTATATATATTATGGAAATAGATGTACTTCTCATTTTGTTTTTTTATTTTTTTTTTAATTTTTTTAACGTTTATTTATTTTTGAGACAGAGAGAGACAGAGCATGAACAGGGGAGGAGCAGAGAGAGAGGGAGACACAGAATCCGAAACAGGCTCCAGGCTCTGAGCTGTCAGCACAGAGCCCGACGCGGGGCTCGAACCCACGGACCGTGAGATCATGACCTGAGCCGAAGTCTCAGTCAGTCTTAACCGACCAAGCCACCCAGGTGCCCCAATGTACTTCTCATTTTGAAAGCCCAATCTGCTCAGTGGCACTGACATGAGGGAGAGATGGGACACACCTGTTTGTGCACTCACATGGGTGTTCTTTAAGCTGTGTCTAGAGAGGACTTTAATTTTTACAATATGTGGTTAAAACACTAAAATGTGCATACTCGGTGATTCCAGGTCTAAGATTGTATCCTGAGGATATACGTAAAGTTGTAACTTATAAAAGATCTCATCTCAGTTGTGAAAAATCAGAAGCCACTTGCATGCCCAACAGCAAGGTTAGTAAACGATGGTAAGGCAATATATGGTAGAATAAAATAAAAATAGCTGTCATTCACTGAATAGTGTACCAAGCACTGTTCTATAAGGGCTTTATGTTCTCAACTCACTCAGTCCTCACAGCAAACCTACGAGGCACATTCTATGTCCCCTTTTTACAGATGAGCTAACTAAGGCACAGAGCGGCAAGGTGAAGTGCACAAGGTCGCACAGTTAGCAGGTGTAGGCAGGATTCCAGCCTGAGCACGTGGGCTCCAGAGCCCACGTGCTGCGTACATGCTGTGCCTCACTCTCAAGAAGGATGATGTTATTTCAAACACGCATATGTTCAGATACGTATACACAAAGCAGCTGCTCCAGATGAGCTTGCCCAGTAAGATATGGGGCAAACAAAAATGGAAATTCTACACTTTAAAATCAACGATCTTCCTTTTTTCTTTATTGCTCATCTGTATTTACTAAATTTTCTACAATGAATATCTAATATCTTACAGTTTAAAAATAAAAACCGTCAAAATCCATTTTATTATTTTGATTGAGAACAAACTCTTAATTTGTCTGGTCGGAGACTAGAGTCAGCTCAATGAAGACCAACGTTCAGGACAGCTACTCAAGCAAATTCATTCCAGAAGAATGTGAACCAGGCAGCACAGGGAGAGAACTCCTCCAGGGCACAAGTTCCAGGCCCCCTCGTCACACACACCATCAGTGAGCCAGTCAACCAACAAGCCCTCTGCTAGGAATATTGCTAATCTGAGAACATCTGCGCCTGCCCTTAGCTAGTTTCCAAAACCCCCGTTCTCTCAACCTGGCCAATCATTATGATTATTAACAGGGACCATGAGTTTCAAGTCCATAATCTTCTGAAAAGTCAGAAAATAAAATAAGTAATAAATAAATAATATAATAAATAAATAAAATCGGTGGTGAGTTGGGACTTCACAGAACTCTTTGTCCCTGGGTGTGTAGTCTTTATATTTATTGAATGAGATAAGAAAATAATCAGACATGTAAAGGTTAGACAGAACTGAATAGACTCTTACAGATAAACTTCAAATATCTTCATTTGACAAAGATCCCAAGGCTCAGAGAGATCAAATAACTTGCTCTCAGTTACCCAGACTGTCAGAGGCCAAACCATAATTAAAAACCAATTGTTTAGTGCCTAGTCCAACACTCCCTCTGTTTGAGCCATGCTACCTCAAGCATTTGGATTCCGTTGAAAGGAGGTATTGGTATAAAAACAATACATATTTTATAAAAACCATCTTGTATTCACTTTTATTATACTAGCAATACACACAAAAGTATACGGAGTAACGCATGCACATAGGTCCCCTTCCACATACCATGACAACCCCTCACCAAGAGGTAATTACCATGGTCAGTAATTTGGGATGTGACCTTCCAAACCCCTTTCCACAGATACCATACATGTATTTAGTGACATGCTAGAACGAGCTTATACTGGTTCTTGAGAGCCACCTTAAATGTTCAGGAAAAGTTGTGAGCTGGTTGTTAAACACAGTCAGAATTAAAAATTAATTTATATAAGCTTATAATTAAGTTGGATTAAAAACAAAGATAAAAAGTACTCAGAACTCATCACTTCCTTGTTTGTTTTACAACTTTTTACTGTTGTCTACATTCCTCGGGTTATCTCCATTTATTGGATCTGTACGATGGAAAGAATAATGGTGTGTTTCTCTACGTCTCTCCCCAGCTTCACATTTTTACATTTATAGGATCCACCATCATGGGAGCATTTACACCAAGGAAATTGACAAACGCTACAGATCAGGGTAGGCCCTCCCCTCGCTGAGACAGCCAGTTTTTGAGCATTTACTAGCATACCATAAGAGACTTTTTTACAAGTTCTTTTTTCTTTCTAATAAATAGACTATTGAAAACTTTTAAAAATCCGTTAAATGCATTTATTTTCCTTGGCGAAAATAGAGATGAAGCACTCACTGAAACATGTAAAATATCAACGTGTTTTTTAAACTATGACTCTTCTTCTCTCCCGCAATAACCTGCTCCCTTGATTATCTAAACTTCTATTTTAACCAAATCCCAGTTCCTTTTAACTTTCCTCTTCAAGGATATTACGCCTCCCCTCCTCAATTCACCCCCACATCTTTCAAGCTCTCTTAAGAGAGAAAGAGAATTTTTAATGGCAGAGGTGAAGTTTCCCGAAGGTAATTACTTAATAGGCAACCAAACAAGAATGGCTGGATTTGCTTGGCCATGGTAAGCACCAGCTCCTGCTAGGGGCCACTCAGGCACTCTGAGGCTCCTGAATGTCAGAGGGAAAGCAATATACTCAGGCCCTTTTGTTGACACACCAAAAGATTAGGTTTCCTTAAATTCCTAAGGAATTTCAGAAGATTAACTTTTAGATAGGAAACTTCATAGGCTGAGCAGGCTGAGAAAAGAAAAAAGAAAAAAATCATGTCACCCTCAAGCAGTTCCATCAAGGGATGAAATTTTAAATCACATCATGTCTCACACCCATTGCTTAGTGCAAAATAAATCACTTGAACAGAGGGCAAGCCAATTTTTACTTTAAAAATGTTGTGTCCTAAGGCTGTCTTCTTGAACTTCAAAAGCACACTTTGTAATTACTCTACCTATCAAAGGAAACTCAACATTTCACCTCCAATTTCTTCAGCTTGTGTTATCACTTTTAATTGTTAATAAACCACATTAATTTTAAACTGATTATTCTGTTTGGGAATTCAATGTTTTCTAACAGAATACACTGAATTATATATAAGTGGGCTTATTTATGTACCAGCTATAGTTAGGTGGGGCTTTTTCTCACTACCTGTCATTTGTTTTATTTTTAGTAATTTCTGTCCTTTTGGAGACTCATAGCAATTCATGTCCCTCATTTTTTTAAAGGAACATTTCTAGGAATAAGAAGGATAAAAAAAAAATGCCAGGGATTTGGGGGGGTTGGGGTTTGTGCTCAACATTGATATCATTTGCTTGTGGGTCATGAACCTGCCCATGACTTTTTATTTTTTTTAAAAAAAGCAAAGGACTAAGAAATAATTTGCTAAACTCAGACCACACCATCAACCTTCGTTCAGATTTGTTCATTTTCCTAACAGGATGTTCCCCAACCTGGAATTAACAAGACAAGTTCTTCTTGCTATCAACCTTCCTGCCTCTGTAGGCACTGACCATGTCTATTTGACAAAAGCATATATTTGCTTACAAACCATATTTATCCATCCCAGTCAATTTGTTTGTTACCAGCCATGGTAACAAACAAAATGGTCTTGAGATGGAAACATGCCATGTTTGTCTCCACTCTAGCATCAAGCTCAGAATTCAGGAGTTGAGAGCAGTTCCTGCTTGACTAAAAAAATTCTGAGAACATAGAACATCCTTCTCTCTACCTTAACTGTGCCCATAGTGCCGAACCCTCCACCTGGAGGGAGCTCCTTCTCCTCTGCCAACAAGACCGGTTCTGCATGCCCTTCCCAGCCTCCTGGATAACTGACATGCCTTCCACATTGGACCTCTTATCACCACCGCACCACCATCATCATCACCATCATCATCCTTTATCAAGGGCTTTCTGTGGTGCCAGGCACTGTTCTACATGTTTTACATGTGTTGATTTAAGTAAACCTCACCACGACCATTATTTTTAACACTCTGTAGACATAGATAGGACACTGAGGCACTGAGAGGTTCGTGTCCAAGGCCACTCAGCTGGTAGATGACAGAGCAGGCCAGCTCCAGGGACTGTGCACTCAAGCACTCTGCCGTACCTCCCTACTTCATCAAGCTACTCAGTTACCTATATAATTGCTTCTCCACTGGCCTAAGTACTCCCAGAGGGTAGGGACCATCCATCATGCATTCCTACATTCCCCGGGGTGCCTGCCATAGTAGCTGGTGCATAGTAGAGGCTCATTACCTGTTTATGGAATGAATGAATGGATTTTTCCTACCGTTTCCAGGTGTATGAACTGGGAGATGTCTCCGCAAGAAGACAGCCTATGGTGGCACCAAGCTGGTAGCCCTGGACGGTACATGGCCTAAAGTCAAAAATCTGTCCGCTCCTGGGCCATATAAGGTGAGCAACATAACTGATTTGGTCAATCAGCTAAACACTGATCGGTATCACCTCCCCTAGAAAGTTATGACAAGTAAAGTGCTACAGATGGCACCTGGCATACTGTAAGTCAATGATGGAGGTTCACATAAGCTAGCAGGGCTAATGTTACGTTGGTGGTAAGGTGGGGAAGGTTGACATATTAGCATATCTTTCTGATTCTTTTAGCAATCCGCTAACAAAATTATAATTTAAATTTATTTATTTATACATACCCTGTCTTTTCCCCCAAAACAGTTTATATATTCAGCAGATCTCTACATTGGAAGTGGAAAGAAATAAAAAAACAAAAAACAAAAATAAGGACAGTAAATGGAACTTAGAACGAGGCTAATACCAAAAAAAAAAAAAAGTGCATAATAGTCTTTATATATTTGCTATGGCTGAAGCAAAAGATTAAAATGTATATAGTAATTTATAATGTACATTCACAAAGACACTTCCTATGGGGTCTTCAAAGCAGCCATTCCCTATAGCTAATGTTATTATGCGCAGGTCACAGGCCAGGAACTTGAGGCTCAAAGAAATCAAGAAACTTGACTGAGTTCACACAGATAGTAAGTGTGACTGGAACCAAAGCCAAAATGAACCCTTTGGGGGAAGAAACTAATTCCAAAGCCTGTTGCCTAAGAGGACTCACAAATCCGCCACAACTTGAGCCATCTCTTCCAAATGGGAGAAAATAATGAACCATGATAGCTTGGGTAAAATCTTTCTTTGTCTGTTTAACCAACAATTATTACAGTATAATAATAATTTCGCAGATGTGCAAAATCTGAGTGTGATTCTAGTACTGATGTTTTGTGAGTCTGATGGTACATCTCCACATGCTTCTGCCCACAGAAGTTACACTCTTTCCTCCTCACAGAGCAGGTCTAGGCATCCTTTTCCTGAATTTGCGTTCTGGGTAAGGTCAGACTTCACCTCCTCCCCCGCCCTTTACCATAAGTTCCTCAGGTTTTAGTGGATCTCCTAGGGGGAATGATTGGGTCTTCTCTGCACAGGGTGTGAGGAAACACAGGACCAACATCCAGACACCTTAGCATAACCCTGATGCTGCCTCCTCACCTCTAATTTGATTGGAACCAAAATGTGAATCAGAAGGGGCTCAGACATGGTACTTGAAAAAAAGAGCACAAAGCAAGGAAACAAGATTTCTGATGATGAAGAAAGAATATTTACAGGCAGAGCATTTCTGGAAGAGTTGCTTCCAAAGAGGGACCTGTATCGTACTAGTCTCGGTGGGCTCTCCTTCTCCTCCACCCCTCCAACCTCTGTACTCCCTCCTTCACCTCCCCTGCTCCCCTCACCACCTCCAGGGCTGTTCCTCACCTGAGCAACTCTAAGGAAAGTGCTTTGGATCCTGCTTTTCCAGAACTGTGCTTCTGAGCCTCTGCTTCGGTCCTCAACATCTACAGAAGGTTTCACTGTGGAGTATACCACTCAACACAGTGAAGAAACATAATAGTGCCCACTTAGACATGGGATTAATTGCAACCAGACACACCTGAAGAACAAAAATTCCTTAGCCTCCTGCTGACTTACTGTGTGAAGGAGGGGTCCTGCTGATGTGTTAGCAATCTTCCCCAAACAATAAAGTAATCTAATGCTTTCTGTTTGGGGAGCAAATCACCACTAATGGGATCTTGCCAATGACACCAACACCCTTGCTGGCCCTCACCTTTCCTGACTTTCCTTATATGGCCCCTCTCTGACTGTGATAATGTACCAGCCTGTACGGATATAGATACTTCTCTTTAGCGAACTAATCACAATTCTAGGGGGAAACCCCAACATCATCTTCTGACTATCCGGAGGCCAACAATTTTGTCTTAGCTATAAAAAACCACCTATGACCAATAGACTGTGGAGATATAGATATATAGATATATATATAATTTATTTATTTTGAGAGAGAGGGAGAAAGCCTCTCCCAGGAGAGAGGGGCAAAGATATATATAGATATAGATATAGATGATATAGATATAGATATAGATATAGATATAGATATAGATATAGATATAGATAGATAGATATAGATAGATAGATATAGATATAGATATACACACATATATACACACACACACACATACACACACACACACACATATAAATATATATATATATATATATATATATATATATATATATACACATACATACATATATGGAGAGAGAGAGAGAGAGAAAGAAAGAATCCCAAGTAGGCTCCCCACTCAGCACAAAGCCTGATGTGGGACTCAATCCCACAACCCTGGAATCATGACCTGACCAACTGAGCCACCCAGGCGCCCCTGTGGGTGTTTTTTTGTTGTTGTTGTTTGTTTGTTTAGTTTGTTTGTTTGTGGGTTGTTTTTTTTTCGCTGTGGAAGGACATGAAATAAAATCTAAAGATACATCAAAAAAAGAAAGGGGAAATAAGTCTAATCATTCAGTCAAATACTCTGCTAAGACAACCACAAAACAGCATCATGGAACAAACTTGGGAGATAATGTAGTATATAGTATGTAGTTGCAGAAATCGAGGCCCAAAGAAGTTAAATGAATGCCCCAAGGCCACAGTACGAGTTAGTGTCTAGACAAGAAGCTGAATGAGCAAGGCAGGCAGCAGGAGAAGAAAAGCACTAAAAGAAGGCAGCCTGAGAATCCAAGACTGCAGGACTGTGCAAGCTACTTGGTCAATTAGAGACAGACACACCCTGGGGTCTCCTGCTGGTCCCATACATTGCCTCCATCCCCACTGCCATTTCCACTGTTTACATGCCTCTCACTCATCCTGGACTGGGTGCCATTTCACATCTACATCTGGGATCTGTCACAGCTGATGAGCCGCAGAGTGGATGACAGACGTCATGTGAGCCCCTTCCCACTCAGTGGGTCCACTTTCTACGCCAGGAATAAAGCAGAAGTTCCTTTATTTATCCTTATTTATCTATGCCCTCTCCCTATCCACCCCCAGCCCCCCCCAAAAACTGTCTTGTCACAAAAAGATTTTAAGCCACCTTATTTTTTTTTAAGTCTTAAGCAGCAGAGGTTTATGACCTCTGTTTGCATTTTTTGAAAGTGCCACAATGAAGCATGAGTTCAAAGTGTCATCATCTTTTTGCAGGTGGATAGCTAAAATACCCTGTTCAACTTGCTTACCAAAACAAGTTAAAGAGAAATTGGAAAGAGGACTACAGCACATGTTAAAGGGTTTTTAAAAAATGAGTGTTATCACGTAAGAACTAACTTCCTTTTTCTATGGTCTGGTACTTGCAGCTTGAAATAACAGCTGGCCCTTGGTGACAGCACACTGAGGAAGCCACATCTGCCTCTAACAATCCTCTTGGAGGCTGAAGACTGAGGCTTGAGGCCTTAAAGGAGTCCTGAAGACTGGATTCTAATTTATTCACAGCTGATTTATTTATAGACTTTTTTTTCCTAAATTTCTTTGTGATGTTTAGTAATACACAAAGGTAAGTTTTCCCATATAAATAAAACTGATCACTACCACCAACTATATCAAAAAACAACTGTTAAACTGTGAGCCTTTGCAAAGAGGGGGAGTGTTCAGAGCCTGGATATGCAAAATAGCATCTGATATTGCATGTTTGGAGCAATCAAATACATCTGGGAAAAGAAACCCACTGCCGCTTAAAGTACCTGCTCTATTCTCTAGCACATCTGTGGTGCAATTAAAGAACCTAGTGCACAATTAAAATTCAGGTCAGCTAACAGCAACAATGGGGCTCTTTGATGTGAGGTCAGCTTTGGTCATTCTCATATACTCATTAAACAGGTTAATCAACTTAGTGCAGGATATAGGACAGGACTGACCAAAAATCTATTTAATTACCATTACCCTGAAAGCATTGGTAGAGAGATCTATTTTATTTGTTTGGCATAGCAACTACTGTTTCATTGTCACTGCATGCTAGAGCTAAAGGTGCCACTTCTGGAATTGTGTGCTTTTTTCACAGCTAATGACATGTAGATATAACACAAATATTTGTTTGTATTTATTATTAATGTATTATAAAGGCAGATGGCTTGGTGTATGTCTTTCCTTTTCCCCCGTGTACACTTCTCTCTTTTGGTTAAAGTACTGAAGCATGGGTTAAATTTGTGGAAGATGTCTCATGCTCTTTTCATTTGTTTGCTTTACCTTGGGTCAAGAAGGTGTGAATGTGACATATTCAGTCTGGATGAGTAAACTTGACTCATGTTCTCCTAATGGGTTTTATCCAGCACCTGTAAGGAAGGACAGGTAATATGACCAAGTAGTGCCTATGGTGAACACTCAAGTAGAAAGACCTGAACTTTAGGTCAAATAGACTTGGATTTGAATCCAGCTCCCTGATCTATACTCACTGACAAAATGAAGACAATAAGATGACTTTGCAGCATTGTTGTGAGGATACAATAAAATAATGTATATAAAGTGCTTAGTGCAGTGCTTGATACATGGTAGAACTTAATGATGCCTATTCATTAAGAAAATGCTTTCCTGAGTCACTGAGGAATCTACAACACCATTAATCAGGGTGCAATTTTCTCTTCCTACTTAAAACCAATATTCAGTGCTTCTCAAAACAAACCAGTTTTTTATAAGTTTGTTTATTTTATTTTATTTTATTTTATTTTATTTTTTAGTAATCCCTACACCCAATGTGGGGCTCAAACCCACAACCTCGAGATCAACAGTTGCATGTTCTCCCAACTGAGACCAGGCACCGCAATCAGTTTTTTTTTTAAATGACAAAACTGAACATACAATATATGGTGTTAAAGAAAATAACGAAAATTCATAACTAATGTGGTCTAAATGACTTCAACAGGAAGGCACTGTGAGTGGGTGTCACAGGTATTATAAATGCTTCTTGTGTCATGCCCGAATAAGATACAGGGAGTCCCATCTTTGGGGAACAGGAGGTGACATAGGAACACTCAAGGTTAAAAAATCACGAGTGCCTGGCTGACTCAGTTAATAGAGTCCATGGCTCGTGATCTCAGGGTTATGAGTTTTCAAGCCCCGTGTTGAGCATGGAGACTACATTAAAAAAAAAAAAAAAGTGGCGCCTGGGTGGCTCAATCGGTTAAGCGACCAACTCTTGATATGGACTCAGGTCATGATCTCACAGTCACGCGATTGAGCCCCTGCTTGGACTCTGCACTAGGTGTGAGCCTGTTTGAGATTCTCTCTCTCCTTCTCCCTCTGCCCCTTCCCCACTTGCATGCGTACACTGCTTGCTCTCTCTCTTAAAAAAAAAAAAAAAGGGGTTAGGGTACCTGGGTGGCTCAGTTGGTTGATCATCCCACTCTTGATTTCGGCTCAGGTCGTGATCTCCCAGTTTGTGAGATAGAGCCCCACGTCAGGCTCTGTGTTGACAGTGCAAGACAGCTTGGGATTCTCTGTCTCCCTCTCTCTCTGCCCCTCCCCTGCTCATGCCTGTGCATGTACATGTGTGTGTGCTCTCTCTCTCTCTCTCTCTCTCTCTCTCAAAAAATAAATAAATAAACATTTTTTTAAAAGGTTAAAAATCATAAGTAGCCCCATATCCCTTTGGAAAATACACTTGATTCTTGTTACTCATGGTAGTTATGTTCTGTACAGTCACCACAACTCCTGAATCAGCAAACACTGAACCAGTGTTCCCAGGGGGAAATATAGGGTTAAGTTCCTATGAGCTTCTTGTTACAACATTTTTGTCAAGAAATCAATACAAAACCTTATTTTGTATGTGTTTCTCTTTAAAGACATCTTATTTAACACATACTGTTGGTTCATTAACATTGAACTCACAGCCAACAGCACTTCAACTCGTGTCTGAATGAAGCTTATCTACTGGAGGAAGTTTCTCCATAAGGCAGGATCACAACCTCTTGCACACAGACAGCAACTCAGTATTGTTCTTGGGGTCATTTTACACAGCAAAAATACCAACAAAAAGCACAAAAATACAAAAAGCAGATTAAATTGACCACAAAAAGGATACTTGTTTATCATGTGCAAACAGAAATAAGAATACAGTGCCGGATTGTTCAACCACAGCTGAGAAATGTGTGTTGGGCAACTCAAAGTTTTCACCATTCCACCCATGCCCAATATCTATTGGGGGCAGGGGGTACAAATAAATTTTAACAAGTAGGTGAATTCACAATTGCAAAATCCATGAATAATAAGGCTCAACTGTCAACTTGAAATTTGACATGTCCCCTCTCAATAAGCCCTATATGGCAAGTCTTTTCTTCAGTGTTTGATGGAAAGCTCCTTTGGGAAATTACCAGATAAAGTCACTGAGTGGCATTTAGGGGACACGTTGCGTGAAAAACACTATAGTAACTATGTTGTGTTTATTATGTGCCAAGCACAAGTCGAAGTTTAGTTTATTAATTAAATATATGTTAATAGTTTAGTTATTTATTAAATACTTTTATTATTTAATGATTCAAGTTGTTGCTTTCCTCTATTTTTGATTTAGAAAAGTTAGTTTGGGTGCCCTAGGAAGGAAGCTATCCCAGGTGGTTGGAAGTAGAAAAGCGTACCAGTAGGAAGACTAGAAGCCATGGATTTCTAGAAGTGTTCTCTCACCCCACCTCTTATATAAGAGCATCTATTGATTCATGCTGAAACCAGCCACTACTAGCTAGGCTCAACAGGGTCAGCCAAGTGGAATCTACTTCAGAGAGCTACATAATTCTCAGGATGACAAAGTGTTACACCTGGATGGGAGCCTAATCGTCATCTAATTGAATCTCGCTCAATCTTCCTCGCTCTCTCTTTTTTTTCTTTTTTCACTTTTAATTTTTTTTAATTTATTTTTGAGAGACAGAGAAAGAGCATGAGCAGGGGAGGGGCAGAGACAGAAAGGAGACACAGAATCTGAAGCAGGCTCCAGGCTCTGAGCTGTCAGCACAGAGCCCGATGCGGGGCTCGAACCTACGAACCCTGAGATCACAATCTGAGTTGAAGTCAGATGCCCAACCAACTGAGCCACCCAGGTGCCCCCCCCCTTAAAATAAATAAATAAACAAGCGTAACAAATATGTTATAAAATCACATTGTGGTTTAAAATGTGGCACTGAAGAAGGGATATACAAACAGACCAGTGGAGTGGAATACATGCATGGCCATAAAACACACACACACACACACACACACACACACACACACACACACAGCAAGTTTATATGGATGTATGGGTAATCACCTGTAGCACCACTTGAAATCATTTACCAAAATAAATTATAAAGAACTAAACATTTTTATAAATTAGAAAATACAGATATGATATAGATTGATTAATTTTACAATAGTGGATGAAATTACAGAAGAAAATATCAACTACGTAAAATATTTAATCCTCTGTTTAATAAAAAGTAAAGAAAATGAGAATTATATTTTAGCAGACTCTGATGATTGCCTACCCGGTGTCCATTCTTTCCTATTTACTTGCTAACAGAACTCCAGTGTTGCCAAAGGAGCAAGGTATCCAATTAATAATCCTGTCTTAGACATCTTTGCAGCAAGGGGTGGCTATGTGGTAAGTTAGGAAAGAAGAAAAGTATCGGAGACTGTTGAAGAAGGCATCCAGCGAAACTTCACAAAAAAGACACACTGCAGCAAATGCTTGGTGCTCTTCCCAGTTCCCCTCAGAAACCCTTTATCTGCTGTGTGTGACAACATTCTTGTTTCTGGAGGTTCTGATCCTGACAGCTCACACCTGTTACTTTCTTCAACGACCTTTGAGCTACTAGAGTATCTTTGCCTAGATGTCAGAAGGGCCTGGGTGTTCACCTCCCCATCCTTCCCCCTTGCCTGGGGTGGGGGTCTGAATGTGGGAGCTACTTGGCTTTGAGAGGACACCAACCTGCCTGATTTATGCTTAGAGTCCAAGATGGGGCTGCAGCACTCCCTTGCGTGGCTTTATCTTCTTCTCTATGCTGTTTCCCTTACTCTACTCATCAATTTCTCCCAGAAATACTTCCTACGTAAGTCACTAACACAAGAACGGGCCAAGGCCTGCTTCTGGGGAATCTGACCTAAGACATATTCTCAGCTGGCCTGCCCTTTCATCTTTTGTTCCTTCACGCTGCCACCTTTTTTCTTTTTGGAGCATGGGAGAAATGCCTGGAGGTTCAGCAGCCATCTGGCAAACACGAGGCAAGAAGCACCAGGTCACAGATCCATACACTAAGGATGATATAGCAAAAAGACTGGGAAAACCTGATTACCTGATGGTTTAATTAAATTGTCCTACTAGTCCTGGATAGACTTATTTTTGCATAAAACAGGTAACTACTTACCGAGGTGCCTGGTGGGGCATATAATAACACCCGCCCCCCCCCCCCAAAAAAAAGATGTCCACATCCTAATTCCTTAAACCTGTAGCTGGGCCATGTTACACAACAAAGAGGAATTAAGGGTGCAGATGGAATTAAAGTTGCTACTCTGCTAACCTTAAAGCGGGGAGAGTAGTCTGAATTATCCAGGTGGGCCCGGTGTAATCACAAGAGTTTTTAAAAGCAGAAACGGAAGCAAAAGAGAGATCAGAGCTAAAGAAGATGTGATGGTAGAAGCAGAGGTGGGAGGAATTATATGTGAGAACGACCACTCACCTCTGCCCGCTGCAAAGACGAAGACAGGGGCCACCAGCCAAGGCATGCAGGCGGCCTCTGGAAGCTGGACAAGGCGAGGAAACAGATTCTCCCCCGTAGAGCCTCCAGAAGGGAACACAGCCCTGCCAACTCCTGGATTTTAGCCCAATGAGACTCATTTTGGACCTCCGACCTCCAGAACTGTTAAGAGTAAGTTTGTTTCGTTTAAGCCATCAAGCTTGGTAATTTGTTACAACAGCAATAGAAAACCAATACAGCCATGTATATTTGAAATTTGCTAAGAGAGTAGATCTTAAGCATTCTCATCCAAAAAAAGGCAACTATGTGAGGCGACAAATATGTTAATTAACTCGATTGTGGTAATGATTTCACAATGTATACATATATCATATCATCATGTTCTATACTTTAAACATACACAATTTTGTTTGACAATTATTCTTCGATAAAGCTGGGGAGAGGAGGGAGGAAAACTAATATACCTGGTTTTCTGTCAATTGCAGACTAATTCAATCCTAAATGATATTTTTTAACTGAAAATGGGTAATATTTTTGATATAATAAAATCTTATACAAATCAATAAAAAACACTAAACCAATAAGTTGATGGGAATATAACACATGTAAACAAAATACACCATGAAGAAGTATAGGTGTTAAGAAACGACATAGAAATAGGTTTTCTACAAAAACATATGAAATATTTTTTTAAATGTTTATTTTTGAGAGAAGAGAGAGCACAAGTGGGGGAGGAGCAGAAAGAGAGGGAAGCACAGATTCAGAAGCAGGCTCCAGGCTCTGAGCTGTCAGCACAGAGCCCGACACGGGGCTCGAACCCACGATGCTTAACGACTGATGCTTAACCAACTGAGCCACCCATGTGCCCCTGAAATATTTCTAAATATCAAGAGAAAATCATTACAAAATTACATGAAAAAGCAAGACAGAATTTATATTGTGTGTTTCCAACTATATTTTATAAATAAGCATGGGGGCTCTTGAGTGGGTCAGTCAGTTAAGCATCACACTTCAGCTCCATGATCTCATGGTTTGTGATTTCAAGCCCCACATTGGGCTCTGCACTGACAGCACGGATCCTGCTTTGGATCTTCTGTCTCCCTCACTCTCTGCCCCTCTCAAGCTTCCTTTCTCTCTGTCTCTCTCAAAAATAAAACTAAAAAATTAAAAAATAAAAACAAGCGTTGAAAAAGACTGAAAGGAAAGAATAAAAGGAAAGGTTTTTGAAACAGCAAGATTTGGGGTGTCTTTTCCTTCTTTCTATTACCTTTTCATACAGGCCATCCCTAAATGGCTAGCTCTCTCACTTTATTCAGTTCTCTTTAATAGAAAAAAGAAAATAAACTATGCCTTAAAAAATAATTGTAACACGAATACAAAATAATTATAACCCAAAATGCTACTTGCCCTAATACATGGAGGGAAGTGTAAGGCCAGGTGCTGGCACAAAGGAGGGGTGAGGTTTTGCCTAGGAACACTGGGAAGGCCTCACAGTGGGGGCAGGCAATTGAGTAGGGTCTTACCGAGGCCCACAAAGCAAGCAGGACGCTGCAGACAGAAGAAGGCACAAGGCCAAGGTGTTGAGTAAACTGCAAACAGCTGCGATGGCCAGAACGCAGAGTGGGAAGGAGAGAGCAGTGAAAGACTAGGTATGGATATGGAGAAGCCTGAGCTGAAAGGGTTTACATCATAAGTACTAGAGTTTGACATTTACTGTACTGGGAAGTAACTTTTGGCAGGAAAGAGCTGTGGTTGTATTATTTTATAAGGATTTTTCTGCTGCAGTGTGAGGATGGACAGGGGACCAAAGGCAGTGGAATAAGTTAGTTTGATTGCAATTATCCAGGCAAGAGGTCCAAACTGAATGCAACAGATATTTGAGGAATTTATGAGCCAAGGCAAATGAGTTCAAGGAAATAGGGGGGCTAATTTCCAGTGTTTACTGAGCCTCTTTCTACCAATATTTCCCTGGCTTTTTAAATGAGAGGTAACATGCATACAGAAAGTCATGGATATAAATGCATGGCATGTACAACTCCATGGATTATCACAAAGGAACCCACTCACGTAATCACCCTCCAATGAATGGATCATATCTTGGACTATTGGAGCCTCAAAGGAAGTGACATCCACTTGCTTGGGCCAACAACCCAGAAGTCATCTTTTATTCTTGTCTACCCTTTGTATCATACATCTAAGTCATCAGAAGTCCTGTCAAGTCTACCTTCAAGGTATATCCAGAACTCAACCTGTTCTCACCACCTCCACTATTACCCTACTGCAACCTACCATCATTTCCACCCTGGACTATTGCCATAGCCTCCTCCCTGTTGTCTCTTACTCCCGTCTTGCTCCCCGTGATCCACACAGCTACTGAAGTGGTCCTTTTAATTATGGGGATTGTATCACGTTACTCCCTGTATCGTATCAACTTCATAGCCCTAGTTCTTCACTCTTCTCTGCATTGGTGCCCTTTGTCAAGTAACTTGGGAGTGATCTGCCTCACCCTCTTTGATTCTGGGCTCAGCTGTGTGATTAGCATAGCAGATATGACATAAGTGCAGGCTTCAACTGGGTTTAGGCACGAAGGTTTTTGCTTTTGCAAAATTGTGTCAAAGTCCATGCTTCTCCCAACTTAGGTATGAATTTAAGTCTCACAAGATGCACCGAATTGGTATAACCTAATTCATTCACATCCAGAACTCTAGCTATTAGGTGTTGATGATCAGTAGGCCCTGCAATACAGGAAGGAGTACAAAAATAAAATTACCATCAACAGAGAATGATCACTTCATGGTATCACTATATCACTGTGCTCCATGTGCCTTTCCGGATTGCCTTGCACAGTCTCGTCACTGTATTTGAGCATTACCCCAGGATCCCCTGCTTTATGCCCTGGCTAAGGGTTCTGGCCAGCATCCCACCTTTACCCATGCCCTTCCCTACCCACACTGGCCCATGTTGGTCTCTGTCTCACCCTGCACAGTGTCTTTTAGCAATCTCTTCCCAATCTCCACAGCTGGCATCAGATAAAAGGGAATCTCTGGTCTCTCTCACTGTGCACCTGTCCCCCTTCCTTCCCACTGCACTCTGGACTTTATTCAGCTGCCCATTCCATCTTTGCCTCATCCTGGAAACTGAGCACTTAGCATCATCTTCTTGGCTAACTTTGAATCCCCTAGAGTCATAGTTCAGATCAAAACAATTTCTTTTTCTTCTGTTTTTTTTTTTTTTTTTTCCCTCACTGCATCATTTATTTGGAAAAGGAAACTTATCCATTAGGTACAACAGCATAGTACCTACAGGCTCTCAAAAAATGTTTTAATGTTAATTTCTTTCAAAACTAGAATAAAAAAGAAAATAATAATGAAGATATAATAATGAATCCAATCTGTATTATATTCATCTTTGTACCCTGTATTTGTAAAATTCATATAATTTTATTTAAAAATTTTTTAATGTTTATTTTCGACAGAGAGAGAGAGACAGAATATGAGCAGGGGAGAGGCAGAGAGAGAGGGAGACACAGAATCTGAAGCAGGCTCCAGGCTCTGAGCTATCAGCAAAACCAGACGTGGGGCTTGAACCCATGAGCCACAAGATCGTGACCTGAATCAGAGACGCTCAGCCAACTGAGCCACACAGGTGCTTCTAATCTCAGTCACTTTTATGTATTTTTTAAGTTTATATATTTATTTTGAGAAAGAGACTGAGCAAGTGAGTGGGGGAGGGGCAGAGAGAGAGGGAGAGAGAAGAATCCGGAGCAGGCTCTGCACTGACAGCATGGAGCCTAATGTGGGGCTTGAACCCATGAACCATGAGATCATGACCTGAGCCGAAATCAAGAGTCAGATGCTCAACCGACTGAGCCACCCAGGTGCTCCTAATCTTAGTTACTTTTAAATGAAGGAAGGGATCCACAAAGGCAAAAGTGGCTAAGGCAAGCAAAAGTCATAATAGGATCCTGGTTGCTTTTGAGTATGTTGTTACCTTTTGTGGGTATATGTGTGCTTCAACTTAACTGTAAACTCCTTAAAAATTTGTGTAATCTTTTTTACATACTTGTTTTCCCTAGAGAAACCGTCTCTTTATTAGAAACTTGTTTTAATTGGCTAACCAAATGTAACACGCTCCCCACAACATAGAAAGCTCAGTAGTTGGTTGCATTTTCCTTTCCCCATTCTAGGGTCAGAGCCACAGATAGTAGACTGAGTGGGCCCTACATGGTTGCTAAATCTACATGAAGACAGTAGAGATGACCCAGTGTCTTTCAATCAGTCTTGTGATTGAAAGTTCACAATCAGGTGAGCATTCTCACGTGTTATTAGAGGCAAATGAGAGGAGGCAGTAGGTAGGTATTTGCTCATTCATTTATTCATATGATCAAGTAGTAGAATTCTGGCTCCTTTTCTCTTACTAGTTATGTGCCCTAGGCAAGTAATTCAAACTTTCTTTGCCTCAGCTTTCTGAACTAGAAGCTGGAGAATAAGTGACTATTAGCTTCAGAGGGCCAGAATAAGAATAAGTGAGATAATCTACATCAAGGCCTACAATGGCACCTGAAAAGCATTCTAGAAAGCTCTCATTAACTGGACAAAAATTTGAGTGCCAACGTGTTTATTGAATTGATGCACGTCAACGGAATGAACTAATAGTGATCAAACATCCAAAGGCCTTGTCTTGGGTTCTTTTGCTTCCCAGCTCTCCTCAGGTGAGCACACAAGCTGCTGGAAGCTTACATAGGTCATTCTCACCCAGCTGCATAAATCAAGCGTATTTGTCTTCACTGGCCTTTGGTGGAATGTAGGCACCTGGAACGTATCTTACCCTGCTGAGTATTTGCTGACCAAGGAGAGGATTTGTCAGCATCCCTGTGGGTTACAAAAGAAGTATCCTGATGGTTGGGGGGGTGGTTAGGGGATGGTTAGGGAATGACTGGAAAGGCCACCCTCTGGTCTTACCAGCCCCCCTTTTGCCTCCACTTCTCCACAGGGCAGCAGATTGATCTTTTTGAAGGTGTGCATTAAATCACATCACTTTCCTGATTATCCCTTTAAAGGCATCTCTTTGAGTTTAAAGTGCAAATTCAAAATGGCACGGCAAGCCCTCCAACCTCTACCCCAGTACCCCTCTCCATCTGATCATTCCCATTTTCCCTCCAACTCCAGACTTGACCTTAGTTTTTCAGCTCCTCAAACAGCATGTTCTCTTTATCTCACAGACCTCCTACCTGCCTCCCCCTTGGAGTTCCCTCTGCCGACAGCCATTTTCTCTTTTCTCTTCGTTGGCTAAATCCCACCCCACTGCTGAGAAATGACTCTGACACGTAGACCAGATTAGATGTGCTGGCTTTGCTCTAATAGTGCTCTCCTGCAGCACCTAGGGTTTCCCCAACCAGCATTGCAGTCTATTGTGATTCTCTGTTGAATGCCTGCCTTTCTCAACAGAGTGTAAGCTTTTTTTTTTTTTTAAAGATTTTATTTTTTTAAGTCATCTCTTCACCCAACATGGGGCTCAAAACTCAACCCCAAAATCAGGAGTTACACACTCTACTAACTGAGCCAGCCAGGCACCCCTCAGAGTGGAAGCTTTATGGGGCTACCGCTATACCTGTCTTGTTCATGACTGTATCCTCAGCATGAACAAGACAGGTATAGGACGAACCCAGTGCTTCGTCCATAGTATCTCTCAACACGTATTTGCTGACTAAAAAATAGAATGAATAAATCAGAGAATAAAGTCCTAAGGGAGAAAAACCAAAAAAATAAAAAATAAAAAAAGAATCTCAACGCCAAGAATCAGCCCGCATCCATTAAAGCAACACAAGTTGGGGCCAGAGACTAATAGAGTTATATGGGTAACCCCTCTCTACCTCAGTTTCCTCATCGGTAAATCAGGGATACTAAAAAACCTATCTTAGAGGGTTGTTGTGAGGATTGTCAGATAATAGAAATAAAGCTGGCATTGTATGTGATTGTTATTTTTGTTATTCACAAAAGGCATGTTTTCTGGGTCATGTACTTCATTCCACACAGTGGATGCAGAGACAGTTTACTGAAACGCCTGTGCAGGAAGGGCTATTTGTGGACGGTGACGTTGTGGTGCCACATCCTAGAAGGACATACAGCAAGAATGGCTGGAGCTGCTACTCCCTGGAGTGTCCTGTTATCTATAACATGGTACAGATTAGAGAATCATGACCCTGCTCTGTGGAAATGCATACAACCCACTGCTACATTTTCAGGCCATCTGGAGAACGGGGCCCAATGAGTATTCCATCTTTATCCTCTCTAGTCCCCAAGAATAACACATCAAAGAGCGTGTTTGCATCCCTGCAATAGATAACAGCACTGCCATAAGCTTCAGGGTCCACACATGCTACAGATAGAATGAATTAATAATTTCACATATTTATAAAATATGAATTAACCCAAGAAATATGTAACTCTAAGTAAAATTTCTGTTTTTTTAAAACTGAGCAGAGAAAGGCACTTTGATAAATGAAAGGCTAGTACATTTTCATTATATAGTATCACCAAATTGGCACTTATCACAAGCAACACATCACTGTTCTCAGATATACAGATGTCGACACAACAGAAGCATCAGGTTACTGGATGGGGGGGGTTGGGGGGGAGTCGGGAGGGGTAATCCAGACAACTGACTTTTTAAATGATATTTGATTATTTGGCTTTTTTTTTTAACAATAGAAAAACAAGTGATATGATCAGTAAGAATTCTAGAGGCTCTAGTACATTTATATAAGCACAGTAAATTACTTGTAAAAACCATAGAGCATTTACCTTAGTCTTTGTGTATGATACGCTATGTCTGTGTGGAACCCAGTTTGCTTCGATGGTAAACAGCTCTTCTTTCTGAAACCTTGCCTTCTCCTCCTCTGCTCTGTTGAGAGGTTCCCTTAATAGCCGAATTGGTTTTCCTGGAAGAAGAAAAAGAAAGCAGTGTGAGAAAAGTATATGTTAGATTTCTTCCCTTTACTGTAGTGATAATTTACATTCATAGTCAAAGATGTAAAGATCCATACATCAGCTTTGTAAAGAAGTTGTAAAAATGTAAAGCAGTATCCTGTATTAAATATACCATAAAGGGGCGCCTGGGTGGCTCAGTCGGTTAGGCGTCCGACTTCGGCTCAGGTCACGATCTCGCGGTCCGTGAGTTCGAGCCCCGCGTCGGGCTCTGTGCTGACAGCTCAGAGCCTGGAGCCTGTTTCGGATTCTGTGTCTCCCTCTCTCTCTGACCCTCCCCCGTTCATGGTCTGTCTCTCTCTGTCTCAAAAATAAATAAACGTTTAAAAAAATAAACAAATAAACAAATAAATAAATATACCATAGCAAAGAAAAAATTTGTCAGTCTACTCTACAATGACATAATATACCAAAAATCAACCTTCTCTCTCCTCATGTCCTGGATCCTGAAACAACAATATGTATATCTGCAAGAGTGCTGTAAGCATGTGGATTATTTATTACTGGGTTTGGGGATTCTTTTATTGCTAAATAGGCTTGAGGGGAGACTATGCATTATCTATGAGATGTTTCCAAACATTATCAAGGAAACATCATTAGAAAAGAGAGCAACTTTGTAACTTAATGTTCTACTTCCTCATAAAGGATTTTCCATTCAGAACCTGAAATAATACTATATTATTGTATATAATAATATACATA
The DNA here is from genome assembly GCF_028018385.1 of Neofelis nebulosa. Lineage (NCBI taxonomy): Eukaryota > Metazoa > Chordata > Mammalia > Carnivora > Felidae > Neofelis > Neofelis nebulosa. The sequence continues at coordinate 116,291,288 of NC_080784.1, forward strand.
CAAATAGATATAAATATACACACACAGGATCTAAAAGTACAATAGAAAAAAAAATTGTTTTAAAGAAGAAAGTATTAGCATTACCTCCAGGTAAAGAAATATGTGAGCTCAGATGGAAGGCCTTTATATGTAAAGCCAAGAATACTTATTTCCATATTGTGAAATGTGTCCAGTTTTGCAGAGATAATAGCATTGACTGAAAAATGTTAATTACAATAAATCTCCCAGAAACACCCTAAACTAGAATCTCTCCCTCTAGCCCAGGATGGTCTGTAGAGCAGACCAAGGAGCTCACCCCTGCCTTCCACTCCTGCTGTCTAGCCTTTTTTGAATGCTTCCAGGTAAACTAGAAAATTTCCCTTTGGCATCCAGAAGGACCCAAAGTTACCCTTAATGGAAACTCCCTCAGGACCCCCACAACCACAACCTCAAACAACTGGCCAGAGATTCACCCAAAATCAGGCTTGAGAGCTCTGTCCCAAGTGGGGCCACCCAGTCTCTTGGCAATCCCCACCTAGACTCAAACACCATAGCTACACACAGAGCTACCTAAGAGAAGGGAAGAGATTCTTCCTGCTCCACACTCCTCCAACCTCCATGTGTATCTGAACCCATTCATCCACTAACACACTTTGGGAAAACGTATTGAGTCCAGAATAAAATACCAATGAATATAAAGAGGGGAGACTGGAATAGTGCATGGTATTGGTACTTGCCAAAACTCTTATTACGGAAACCTCACCCCAGACCTGTTCCTTCGCAGCATAAAAAATTATACTGCTAAATTCCAAGCTGTGATCCTGAAGGATATGTTATATATAAAGCCTATTTGAAAACAGGGAGGATGAGAGATGGCCCATATGTAAAAACTATCTTTTATTAGAAATTTCTATTGCACTAAGAGCTCTGTGTGCATTATCTCTAGAAGTTTCTATGATCATTCCATTCTACAGGGGATGAAACTGAAGCTCAGAGACATTAAGTAACTTGCCCAAGATTACATAGCTAGTAATATCTGAGTTAGGTTTGAACACAGATTTTCAAGACCCTTGTTTTTAATCACTAACCCAAACCATACTGCTTATCTTTATAGATTAGGCAAATGTGGACAGTATGAAGAGGAATCCATTTGTTGATTTAACAAACAATACTTTTACCACAATACATGACAACCTTGTCAACAGTGTTTGAAGGAAAATCATTAGAAGAACATAAAGAAATGTTAGTTTGTCTTTATATTGTACACACACAAACATAATGCACACTGTGTTTAAATTAGTGAAACCATGAAAATAGAGGAAAGCACATTTGGGGCAGAAAGGCTGTATCATGTGATCAAATGATCTGATTCTGTGGTCATTAGGGTTTTCCTCCAGCCCTGACAAGAACCTACATGGTTAACCCTAGAGGCTATAAAGAGCAAGGTTAATCAAAGAACAATACTAAGTGCAGTGTAGGCTCCTGACTTGATTCTGGAACAAAAGAAAAAATGCCATGAATGGGAAAACTCCTGAGACTTAAGTTTAGTTAAAAGTAACATACCAGGGGGCGCCTGGGTGGCGCAGTCGGTTAAGCGTCCAACTTCAGCCAGGTCACGATCTCGCGGTCCGTGAGTTCGAGCCCCGCGTCAGGCTCTGGGCTGATGGCTCGGAGCCTGGAGCCTGTTTCCGATTCTGTGTCTCCCTCTCTCTCTGCCCCTCCCCCATTCATGCTCTGTCTCTCTCTGTCCCAAAAAAAAAAAAAAAAAAAAAAAAGTAACATACCAACGTTAACTCCTCAGTTTTGACAAATGCCCAATGGTTATTTAAAATATTAACAGTAGGACAAACTGGGAGAAGGAAACACAGGAACATTACACTATCTTTGGAATTCTTCTGGGTATCTAAAATCATTTCAAACTAAAAAAATCAGTTTAAAAAAACCTAAGGGGAGCCTGGGTGGCTCAGTCAGTTAAGCGTCCAGCTTCGGCTCAGGTCATGATCTCGCAGTTGGTGAGTTCAAGCCCTGTATCGGGCTCAGTACTGACAGCTCAGAGCCTGGAGCCTGCTTCGGATTTTGTGTCTCCCTCTCTCTCTGCCCCTCCCCCACTCGCACCCTGTCTCTATCTCTCTCTCTCCCCAAATCAAATAAATATTTTAAAATTTTTTAATTAAAAAAAACTAAGTAAAATTTAAATGTAAAAATAAGAGAGAAAGAGAAGACAGCACAATGCTAGAAACCAGGAACTCATCTTGCTGGCCTCTTATCATATCGAAACAGAAAAACCATGCAGGACAATTTTGCAAATTATTAATTTGGTTATTAATATGGTCACACAGATGCAAAATTATTGAAAGTATATTTAATAAAGAGAAAGGTGATTCTCAAAGACTAGAAATATGCATCAGTTAAGCCCAAACCTTGCTTTTTCTGAGAAACTCTCTGGGGAGCTTACTCTCTTGCTAGTACTTCATTAGGAGACATTCCCTTTACTGGAGTGAGTATTAAAAGAATCTGCTACTCGGGGCGCCTGGGTGGCTCAGTCGGTTAAGCGTCCGACTTCGGCTCAGGTCATGACCTCGCGGTCCGTGAGTTCGAGCCCCGTGTCGGGCTCTGTGCTGACAGCTCAGAGCCTGGAGCCTGTTTCAGATTCTGTGTCTCCCTCTCTCTCTGACCTTCCCCCACTCATGCTCTGTCTCTGTCTGTCTCAAAAATGAATAAACGTTAAAAAAAAAAAAATTAAATAAATAAATAAATAAATAAATAAAAAATAAAAGAATCTGCTACTAGACACAAAGGAAGACTTGAAGAAAATAGCAAAAAATACCGTGTTCTTGGTCAAAGACTTAACATCCTAAAATTCAGTTCTCCCTATGTCAATCTGTAAACTTGATGTGTTTCCAACAAAAAAATTAATAATTTTTGTGGGACAAGTGGATAAGCTGGTTTCAATGTCCGTAAGCAAGCAAGAATAGCCACGAAAATCTGGGGCGAAAGGTCATAGGAGAGCATGCCAGAGCGAGGTGGATTTTAAAATACATCATAAAGCTATAGTTTGTAAACAAAGTGGTACTGATGGGGGATGGGAGCGAGGGGAGGGTGGGTGATGGGTATTGAGGAGGGCACCTGTTGGGATGAGCACTGGGTGTTGTATGGAAACCAATTTGACAATAAATTTCATATCAAAAAAAAAAACAAAAAAAAACAACAAAGTGGTACTAGTGCATGACCCTTCAAACTAATCAATGGAATAAAACAGAATGTTCATAAAAGACAAATTCTTGAGGTAATTTAATATACAGCACTAATTTTTTAGAACATTAATGAAAAGATATTGTTCAATAAATGGTATTGAGGCAAACAGGTGGCCATGTGGAAAATATCAGTAAGGCTGGTTTTCTACTTTGTACGCCCCACCAAAAATAAGTTCCCAGATGTATCAAATATGAATTCATATGCAAATAGAGGAAAACCTAGAAGGATTTTTAAAAATAACCTATTTTGAGAAAAGCCTCTTGTATAAAATAAAACCTTTCAGTCATAAAAGATAAAGACTGGATATTTGACTACATAAAAATAAAAACTTTCTGCACAGGGTGAGGAGTGAGGAGACTAAATAAAACAAAATACAAACAGTGAACTGGTAAATATGTTTGTGATTCATATCTCAGAAAAAAAGACTAGCATTATTAATACATAAAGATCTATAAGAAATCAATAAGAAAAAGAATAAAACCCAATAGAAAAGTGGACAAAGGATAGGAAAAGTACAGTTTACAAAATAAGAAATACAAACAGCTCTTTAAACTTAAGCAAAGACGTTCACCCTTACTAACAAGATAAGTACACATTAAACTACACACTAAGGCACAATTTTGCCTTCCAAACTGGAAAAGACCCAGAAATTTGACATCACACTGTGTTCCCAAAGATGTGAGGAAACAGGCATTCTCATCCATGGCTGGCATGAGTATAAATTGGTATGATTGTTTCTGGAGGCAAGCAACACAATTCCAAACAAGACAACCAGTGCTCATACCTCCTGACCCAGCAATTCCAATTCTAGCTATTCACCCTCCAGGCACACTGTCCCATTTGCACGATCCCACAACTACAAGAATATTAATGGCCGTGTTGGTATTGGTAGCAAAATACCAATATTTTGGTAGCAAATCTTAGAAATTACCAGAGGAAGACAGGTTAAATAAACTAGGTAACACCCATGTAGTGGAATACTAGGCCACAGATGCTCTACAGGAGCTGGGGGTGAAAGCCCTTTGGGATCCACTATAGAAAAAAAGGAAACAATGAAACAATGAATAACATGTCATCATGGTGGGGGTGGGGCGGGGCTGGTGTTGCTACATGGATATGTGCAGGGGAACTGTTGGCTGAGGGTACAAATATAGGAAGAGGCTCGGTGACAGAATTTTGTGGGCTTTCTCCATTGGCCTAATTATTTTATAATGAACGTTAATTCCATTCTAAATAAGGAAAATAAGCAAAGTCAATTTTATAAGAAAATCAAATGCCCTGTTACTACTCAAACGCATTTCGGAGAAGAAAGTGAAAACAAATAAAACCACCTGGTTCTTGAGGCCCCTCTCCCCCATCCTCAGCAGTCCCCACCCTCTCCCTAGGAAAACAAGGTTGTGTTAAACCCTCAAAGCCTCCCAGCTCAGTTGTTAAGGTAATTGTGTTTACTCTTTTCCAAACAAAGTAATTTGAATCAGAAAAGTAAATGTGCTCAGTCTTCAAGCTCTTTGATGTCACCTTCCTCCTTGCTCTCGAGTGTGCGACACCGACACCCACACCGCCCACAGCACTAGGCCCTGAGCTGGACACACGAATTCTATAAGCATTGCCATAGCTGCACCATTTTGCTTGTGATCACGATGTAAAACAAATAAAACAGAAAGAAAATCAAATTCGAAATAAAATAATAGGCCCGGAAAAACACAAGCTGTGGGGTTTTTCTGCCCTTTGAACGCTTGTGGAGATTATGAAACTTTGGAGTAGTTTTAAAGCTCAGAACAATTTCTAGTGTCGCAGAGTCCCAGAGACAAGACTATTTTCTTTCCCGAAAATAACATCTGATCAAGGCAAATGGTATGTTTGAAACATTAAGAGCCAGCATCAGTACCTCCTGAGCCTATCAGTTGCTTTCCCTCTAGATGACCCTTGTTAAACAGCACACCAGCTCTAAATGTGATTTTAGGATTTTAGGTTTCTAAGACTCTGGAGCTGGTGGTTGTTTAGTCATGCAGGCTGGATCTGTGCAGGCAAAGGACAGAGACGTCCATGCTGTATTAGATGAGCTATCCGGGTCATCCAAATAAAATCCTCTAGCCTATGAGACACCTACTGTGTCCTTCACCTCAATCCACCCACCATCAGTTGGGTCTGCTCACTCACTTTGTGGGGTCCTGGGTCTACTCACCTGGAGTTCTAGTTTCTTTTAACTGTCCCCCCCCCCTTTTAACACTCCTTTCCCCCCCTTTTCCTTAGAAAAACAAATTTGAAGTTAGAAGGTATTTAAAAAGAAAAAAAAATAGGAAAAGATCCAAAAGAAACCTGCTAGAGTATCCTTTGCTCATTTATTTTTTTTAACGTTTTTTATTTATTTTTGGGACAGAGAGAGACAGAGCATGAACGGGGGAGGGGCAGAGAGAGAGGGAGACACAGAATTGGAAACAGGCTCCAGGCTCCAAGCTGTCGGCACAGAGCCCGACGGGGGGCTCGAACTCACGGACCGCGAGATCGTGACCTGAGCCCGACGGGGGGCTCGAACTCACGGACCGCGAGATCGTGACCTGGCTGAAGTCGGCCGCTTAACCGACTGCGCCACCCAGGCGCCCCTATCCTTTGCTCATTTAACACCCTAAGGTTAAGCTTCTCTAATGGCATCTAAATCCTTGGGGTTTGTTTGTTTGTTTGTTTCATTATTTTATGTACTTGCAATAAAAACATTCTTTAGACTTTGGAAATTCTAAATAAAACAAGAACAAAAGAGTGTTCCTTCTTTTCAGCTCCCACCCAAATGTTACCATTGTAAATCAAGGTAAGAAAGTAAATTAACTGCTGGCATTTAAATGTTTGCTGTCCCAAATATTTATTCCTTTCCACTCCCCCAAATTTGTTTTATACAAAACAATGCTCGTAAAAACAATAAATATTCATTCTTTATCTACTAAAATTTTTAGATCAAAGTACCGTGTGGCCCAAATCCTCAATAGCGAAAAGTAACATTGTTTGTTCAGCAGGAAGCCTTCAACTTCCCATTAGCAACCTGACCAAGTGTGGTTCCCATTTATCTGTAAGTGCTACAGCGCTAGGTGTAGACATAATATGATTACAACTTTGTATTTGCAAATACACTTTGCAAACAGAGTTTCACGTATCCTTTAAATGCACCATGTGCTGGCAGGCCTGCCCACTGTTGCACACACCTCACCAAGCTGTTTTTCTGTATCTGCATGTTTGCTTCCCACTGCTGGAATATCAACTCCAGGGAGGAACCAACTCTCTGCTACCTCTGTAGCCTTCTGGGGGGAGTGGCCTGGAGTCCTTCACGGAAGAGGTGACACAACCTGAGTCCTGAAGGACATTCAGACACAGGGCAAGTGGTGAAGACTAGAAAAGCGTTGCTGGTGGAGGAAACCACATGACCGAACGCCTGGAAAGCTGCACGTAATTCAGAATGCCTGGAGCCTACTGTATAAACCTGGGTCATAGAGCATACGACTATGGTGTAGGAAACGAAAGCCTTAGGGAGAGTCAAACAGGGAGCTCAACGACTTTTTAGTCCCCTGCTGTAAGCAACAGGAGGTGTTCCTTGAACATGTTTTTCTCTTGAAAATCTTTATCTTTATTTGTGCTAATTGGGGAAAAATATGTTCATTGTTAAAGAAAAACCAAGTAGTAAAAAAAGTGCATAGAATAAAAAATACATGCTCTACCCTCATTCTGTAGAGGTAACACTTTAGTGTTTTATCATAGACCTGGGCTTTTCACTTAAGTGTTTTAAGCAAAAAAGTGTCATGATCAGTTTCTGTACAAAAAATCACTTTGGGTATAAGGTAGTAGATGGGGTAGCTAAAGGCTGGGAGACTCCCCAAGAGACTGGGACAGTTCTTTTGGAGAGGGTAAGAGCCAGGGACAGGGCGGGCAGCAACAAGGGGTGGAGAGGAGGGCACTTAGGTTCTCATCAATCCAAGGGTGACTAAGAGGGAGGAGTCAAGGATAACACCTTGATTTGGGCTTAAATTGACGAGTTTGGAAATACAGAAGAAACATGGGTTTGTGGGAGGAAAGTAGGAGTATAATTTTGGACATGATGAGTTGATGTGGCCATGGGACAGCCAGGAATGTCCAGGATGTCCTGGATCTGGGGTTGAGGTGAGGGATTTGGAGTAAATTTCGTGTGATGGTGAGATTGTCAGGAACAACCAGAGGAAGGCCTGTATTTAAGAAACAAGCAGTCGGGGCACCTGGATGGCTCAGTCCATTAAATGTCCAATGTTGGCTCAGGTCATAATCTCACAGCTCATGAGTTCAAGCCCCGTATCAGGCTCTCTGCTGTCAGTGCAAAGCCCATTATGGATCTTCTATCTCCCCCTCTGTCTGCCTCTCCCCCTCTCTCTCTGTCTCAAAATAAATAATCATTAAAAATTTTTTTAAAAAGAAAAAGAAACAAGCAGGCATGGGGGCCTTTATAAAGAAATGGAGAAGGAGGAGACCTAGAAGGGGAGAAAGGAGAGTAGTGTCACAGTCAGTAAGGCAGGACAGATGTTCAAGAAGGATCAGCAGTGTTAAATGCTGTGGAGGGAACAAGTAATTTGACCCAAGTGAAAACAAGCTTTGTTCTTAGTGGTCATCAGGGAATTTAACTGGAATGGGTTCAGCACATCATTTATATACATCATTAGAAAAGGACAGGAAGGAAATATAACACAATGTCAACAGTACTTATTTCTGGGTGTTGAGATTATGGGTGATTGTTACTTCCTTCTGTTCCTAGAAAAGAGATGAGTGGTCAAGGGAGGAAGAAGAAGGTACAATATTTGAAAAGGAAACATTTATAAATTATATAAATGAGAGGTGTCTTGGGTGCTCAATTGGTTAAGCATCCAACTCTTGGTTTCGGCTAAGGTTATGATCTCACAGTTCTTGAGTTTGAGCCCAGCATCAGGCTCCTCACTGACAACATACAGCCTGGTTGGGATTCTCTCTCTCCTCTCTCTCTGCCCCTCCCCCACTCATGCACATGCTCTCCTCTCTCTCTCTCTCAAAATAAACAAACTTTTAAAAAGTTTAAAAATTATATCAATGAAACAAATTTATTTAGTATGTTCAAGCATTTACAGTCATAACGGGAGGTACCAACTTTATAGGGAATATAGCATAAAATAACATTACTGGTATTTATTACTGCTTGCTGTTTTGTGAAGGTGCACAGAAAGCATAGTGGGAAACTCTCTGGTTCCCCCAAAACTCCCACAAAGCTACCTCAGGAACCATAGCAACATGTCCCCCAAACCTCAGCTATTTATGTCCATGACTTCTGTCAAATCCCTTTGCCACTATCCTATTATTTAATAAACATTGTATTTAAACCAATTCCCCTTTTAAATTTAAATGGATCCATTTAGGGGCCCCTGGGTGGCTCAGTGGGTTAAGCGTTAGACTTTGGCTCAGGTCATGATCTCATGGCTCCTGAGTTCAAGCCCCACATTGGACTCTGTGCTGACAGCGTGAAGCCTGTTTCAGATTCTCTGTCTGCCTCTTCTTCTCTGCCCCTCCCTAACGTGCATGCACTTGCTCGCTCTCTGTCTCTCAAAAATAAATAAACATTTTTTTAAAAATGGATCCATTTATATCATAATAGTAAATGGAAAATCATTATCACAGTAAATGGAAGGTAACTGAAAAATAAGTATAATGAAAACAGAACTACTGCCAGTAAGTCTAGCAAGATGCTTTCAATAACCCAAGGTTTCTAGCCTGAGGCCTGAACTAGCCCTCTGGTCAAAAGGAAGCTCTATAGGCACTAGGAGTAGCTAAAGCCTTGCCAGTACTGTTTTAGTTTGGATTTCTCCAGAAGCAAACCCTGTAAAAAGAACTCAGTTGCAAGTAGTTCACTTCAAAAGGTGAAGGAAACATTAGAATACAAATAAGGGAGTTGGGAAATGAGATAGAAAAGGGAAGGAAGCCAATACTTGCTGTGTTATCAAGCCAGCAATCACTGGGCAACTGAAAGTTAATCCCTCTGGGGAAACTCTGGGAGCCCGCACAGAACACACCTCAGAATTAGCCCACACAAAGCATGAGGGAGCTGGGGTATTTATACACCAACCATTGTTGAAGGCTGATCCCAGGGACCTTAACTCCCCAGCAATCCTGGGCTACTTTGTGGGCATCAAAGAAGACCCCAGAGGAAAGAGAAGACCTCACCCAAAGAATATACTAATGCTACAACTGCAAGTCTGGCAGGAGTGCCTTGACTTGATAAAGGTAAAGAGATATGGGTGGGGTCCCACAGATGCTGCTAGATACTAAACTGAGATTGAAAGAGAATAGAAAAGGAAATAGCTTTCTCATTATTTGAGTCAAGGGAAATTATTCTGAGCCTATCAATCACTCAGAAATCTTCCTCCATATAACCAACCAAGGGCTCCAGCACCCCGGGAAATGTTTGGACAGGAGCAGCACAGGAAGGATAAAGTCTAGCCCAAGCCAGTCCACTGAAAAACAGACCTTTTAAAATATTTTAAAATTTAAATTTACCTTCCTTCCTGTCAGTTCGAAATAGCCTCATCATATCTGCTTGCCCAACAGAGTTGGGTGGCTCAGGCAGTTAAGCGTCCCACTGTTGATCTCAGCTCAGGTCACGATCTCACAATTCGTGAGATGGAGCCCCACGACGGGTTCTGCACTGACTGGAACCCGCTTGGGATTCTCTCTTTCCCTCTCGCTCTCTGCCCCTCCCCCACTTCCATGCACCTGTGTGCGTGAGTGTGCTTTCTCTCTCTCTCAAAATAAATAAATAAACATTAAAAAAACCAAAGAACAGCTTTAAGAAAAAACAGGATTCTTCTCTAGGCAAGCAAGCCATTAGAATGAAATTGACCACATAGACAAATGAATGAATGGTCATTTTAAAAAAGGAATTTTATCTTATTAAATAATCATCAAATTCTTCCAAGTAATAGCTTCCCTGAAGCTATTTTAAATAGCTTCATTTAAAATATGGTTTATTGGGGTGTCTGGGTGGCTCAGTTAAGTGTCTGACTCCTGGTTTTGGCTCAGGTCATGATTTCACGGTTGGTGAGTTCAAGCCCTGCATCTGGCTTTGTGCTGACAGCACAGTCTGCTTGTGAGTCTCTCTCACCCCTTCTGTTTCTGCTCTTCCCTGCTAAATTTGTTTCTCTCTCTCTCTCAAAATAAATAAACTTTAAAAACAAATAAAAATAATTTTAAAAATAAAATTAAATAAATAAATAAATTATAAAATATGGGTTTTTTGTTTTTTTTGTTTTTTTTTACAAACACCAAACAATTCACCCATCCATAGCTCACAACTATTATAATAGATAAAGTATACAGGTACCATGTGCTACCAAGCTGTGCGTAGATATTTTTTAAGATATTCTTTCATTCAAGAAATATTTATTGGACTTTTTCTACATATAAGAAATTGTTATAGATGCCTTGAGATATAGCAGTGAAAGAAACACAAAAATCCTTTCCCTTCAGGAAACTACATTCTAGTGGGGAAGATAGCCAATAAATAAATAAATAATAGGTACAGGGTGTCAGCTGGCAATAAGTGCTACAAATAACACAGGAAAGGAGGACAGGGACTACCAGTGTCTGTGGTGGGGAGGGGAAGGGGGAGGTTATCATTTTAAGTAGGGTGATCAGAGAAGACCTTACTGACAAGGGATATTTGGAAAGACCCAGAGAAGGTGAGAGAGTAAGCCATGCAAAGATCTAGAGGAAGAATATTAGAGAGGAAATAGCTTGTGTAAAGATCCTGGGGCAGAAACAGCAAGGAAAGTGGCAAGGCTGGTCCAGAGCAAGCAAGGGGAAGAACAGGAGGAGTGAGACCATAAAGTCCAAGGTGGGTGTAGATTATATAGGGTCATGTAGGCCGTTACGAATGGTAAGCTACTGGAGCACGCTGAGCAGAAGAAAGAAAGATCTGAACTGACTGAGGTTTAAGGGGATCACTTTGGCAGCTTCGCAGATAGTAGGCAAGTGTGACAAAGGCAGAAACAAGGGGCTCATTTAGGAAGCTATTGTTAAAATCCAGATGAAAGATGATAGCAGCTTGAACTGGGTTGGTGAGTAGTTGGCTCTGGTTATATTTTACAGGTAAAGGATTTGTAGCTAGATTAGATGCAGGGAGTCAGAGAAAAGAGAAGGGTTAATGACGGCTCTGAGGTTTTAGCCTGAGTGGCATAAAAGTAGACCTGCCATTTCCTGAGATAGAGGACACTACGGAGGAGACGACTTGGGAGAAGATCAGAAGCTAGATGTTGAATATGTTATAACTAGCAGACATCCAAATGGAGAGGTCTGTAAGCAGTTGGATATGCAAGTCTGTGAGTCAGGGGCTTGGTCTACGGGAGAGATTTAATTCTGGGCGTTGTTAGCATCTACATTGTATGTAAGGGCATGAGACTGGATGAGGTCCTCAATGAATAGACAGAAGAGAGGGGCTGAGAGTCTGAGTCAAAGGAGCACTCCACCAACTACAAGTCAGGGACAAGATGGGGAACAAGCAAAAGTGACTGAGGGGTGGCCCAGGAGACCAGGAAAGAACCAGAAGCTGATGACATCCTGGAAGCAAGTGAAGAAAACGTTTGAAGAAAGAGTGATGAACTGTGACAAATACTGACCGTGGGTCCAACAAAGAAACTGAAAATTGACCGTCAGATTTAGCAATTTTGGTGGAGAGCTGAGACTAAAATCATGTCTGGAGTGTGTTCAAGAAAGAATGAGAGAAGAGGATTGTATTTATATCTTCTACCTTCTTTGTGTGGTAATATTTGCATTGTTTGGAACCTAAAGAAATATCTGATTTTTTTCCCCGACAAAATAACATATAATTGAATATTAGTTCTGTTCAATTGATTAACTGATTAATTCAGGCAAAAGAAAAAAACAAAAACAAAAACCCATAACTCCCCCCCCCAAAATACCCAACACAACAGCTTCTTTTCTCTTTCGCCTAAGATATTTAATGATTGGTTTAATTTATGCTTTACTTTTTCCCTGAACAAAATATTGGCTTATAAACTATAATATGTGTAGAATAGATCATGAAAATTTTGCATATGTAGTTTCTGTAGTGACTTGTAATACATAAGTCGGTAAGTTTTTCCTTCTCTCTTTTCCCTCTGATGAGGCACCAATGATCTGGAAGATAGAAAAAAGGAGATAGTAGAAGAAAAAGCAGTACTTCTGAATTATCTCCAACCTGATGATGGAGTTGGTTCCATTTAAATTCAGTTATCAACATAATGAACACAAAGTCATATTCATCAGTGTTCTCAGTGAGAACATAATTATTGACTCATGTACAATGTGAATTGAGTTACCAAAATAAAAAGAAAAGAGAAGTTGCCCCCTTTCCTTTTAAATTAAATTCCGTGTCATGTTGATCTGAATACAATCCTGAGTTTTTAACTGTATAAATTAGTTGTAATGTCTGCAGTATCATTTTTATTTGATTGTAAATTCCTCTTTCATCTTTACTAAGACCAGAAGAAACTATGAGAAAATAGGAGATCACTTACCCTTCCTGCATAACCAAAAGTGAGGGCGGTTTTATTCAAAGGATCATAGTCTTAGGCTAGAAATATAATTATTGTTGTTTTATTTCTTTTCTTCTCCTTTTTTCCCCCTTCAGTAAAAAGGGAACAGAAAAGAGACAGTACAGCTAAAATAGAGTTATTTCCATTAAATATTTCTTCCATAGTGCTGGGAAGGAACCCTAAGATAACAGTCTTGTATTTGAATGTGAGAGGCAGAAAATATAATTTACTTGAAGCATTACGTGAAACAGAATAGGTTTTTTTAATCAACCATAGAAAGTGGAATACTCACAGTACCTAGTGTACAATGTCCATTTGATTTTCAACATTTTTTTTCTTTTAGTAATAAAAAAACCCAGATACAATGACAATGATTATCATTTGAAAATCATTTTTGCTGTTACTATTGTTGGACTTATGAATATAATTAATTATAAAGCATTGGTTCTTGCCTGGAAAACAAGCAAACAAATAAATACCACCTTGGTTTACAAGTGAAGGGGAGAGACAAAAGAAAATATTTAGTCATTAAGTAAACTTCCTCTCCTGCTCCTTTTTCTCAGATCATAATTTAACTTTGATTACTGCTCTCTGTCCACCTAGCCTTCTCATGGAAATGAATCTTTTTTATTATCTTACTTTTCAGCTTACTTATTATTTCTTACCTACATAGCCACCATGCAAAGGTGTTTCTTACCTAGGTGAGTCTTTCTAGTGACCAATTCACCACCTTGGGCACCAAATCATCTTTCCTATCAGTTCTTAATTCCCTTCATTTTCAGGGGTCTAACTATGAAATTCTCATAGCTCACCAGTGGAAACAGTTTATCAGGTGATTTCATACCCCACATGCTGCAGGGTCCATGAAGAAAGGGGGACAGATGAAAGGTCTCAGGGAGCAACACAGCTGCTTGGGAGTGTTTTGTGGTCCATACTTGGAGTAAATTTGGAGTGTTGTTTTCACATTACTGTTTTTGTTTTCCTCACAGCATGCAATGTCTTTCTGGACTATCAGGATAGCAATCCAAGAAGTTCTGACACTTGGCTAAGAAATCATCTGATCTGAACCATCCTGCAATCCATTCCACAGTCCTCTTTTGGACAGTTCTGACCTGCTTACTGATCAGATTGTTCTGGAAACCCATATTTAAGTTGGTTAAATTTTCCCCTTCCTGGAAGTTCAGGTTTATCTTCATGTTAGAGACAGAGAGACAGAGAGACAGAGAAAAGACAAGAACGTCAACTATTTCACAATAAGGGGAAAAAACATCAGACTACATCCCGTCTGTATTTATTAACACTTCCCCATAAGAGAAATCCAGGAAATACTTTTTTTTTTCTTCTTCTTCACATTAAGCACAATTTTGTGCTGCAGCCAGAAGACCCTCCTGTTTGCTGTGTTCAAGTGTATGTGTATGCAGTGGACTAGATCAGACAGAGCTCAGAGGAATGCTGAGCTCATGAGGCATGCACTGGGGGCATGAACAAATCCACTATGTTGCTCTCCTGTGTTTCTACAGCCACCAAAGATCCTCATGTTCCCAAGTCTCTGGGATGCAGCTGTCTCTGGAAATCACCCCATCACTTCCTTCTCAGTTTACCCCCTAAGGCTCCTCCCCCCAAAAATCCCTGTCTGGAGCAACCAAGACCTCTTGAGGTTTGTTGGGACCACAGACATCATTTCATCTATTACACTGAAAAACAATTTGCAGTATTTCACTGAATTTACCTGGCTGGTGTTCCAATTCAGCATTTTAATAGCTAACCTGATACTATGAGTTCCATTTCTGCCCTTCCTATATAAAGTACATTATTGGCATATTTTCCGGAAAGGTGTATTTTAATCCAAAGCAGCCAGTAGGAAAAGAACAATCTAACAACACATGACATTTCCCCAAAAATGTAGCTTAAAAAGTTACTTCCAGTAAGTTCATTCTCAGGGCATCTGGGTGGTTCAGTCGGTTGACCGATCTGATTTCAACTCAGGTCATTATCTCACAGTTAGTGATTTGGGAGCACCCATCAAACTCTGTGTTGACAGTGCGGATCCTGCTTGGGATTCTCTCTCTCTCCCTCTCTTTCTGCCCCTTCTGCATGTATGCTCACTCTCTCTCTCAAAATAAATAAACTTTAAAAATAAATATTTTAAAACCCCAAATAACAAAATAAGTTCATTCTCTAGGGGAATGTCCAGAGTAGCTGAAGTATTCTGTAATTTTATTGGAGTGATTGTTTCACAGGTGTATGTATTTACCAAAACTTGTAATAAAGATGTTTCTACAAAGTACTTGCAAGCTGCATTTAGTACAGTGCTCTTTTAGTGTATGGAAGGGATACTCGTTCTGTTAACGCATGTACTGAAATGTTTTTAAAAATCCTTGAATTAATTGTACACTTAGAAACTTCGCATTTCACTGTTTAAATTTTGCCTTAAAAGTAAAAAAAAAGCCTTTTTAAAAAATTGCTATAAATGGTCAGAGCCCATCTGTATTAACTTCTGCATGCTCACAATTTCAGTTTGTCCTGAAATCGTGTCTGCTCTGATGCAGTGGCTCCAACACTGCCACTGATGTCTTCATCCTCTTCTTTTCCTTGGTGATTTATTTCTTTAGATTATGGCTGTTCTTATTGTTGAAATTCCCTAGCATCAGCTCTTTTATTTTTTAAATCTTTTTTTAACGTTTTTTTAAAATTTATTTTTGAGAGAGAGAGAGAGAGAGAATGAGAGAGAGAGAGAGAGAGAGAGAGAGAGAGAGAGAGAGAGAGAGAGAGAATGAGCGGGGGAGGGGCAGAGAGAGAGGGAGACACAGGATGCAAAGCGGGCTCCAGGCTCTGAGCTGTCAGCACAGAGCCTGACGTGGGGCTCGAACTCACAGACCGTGAGATCGTGACCTGAGCCAAAGTCGGAGGCTCAACCGACTGAGCCACCCAGGAGCCCCTAAATCTTTTTTATCACATTACATTTTAACTTTTTAAAATCTTCATCTTGATTCATTGCATATAAATGTTTTTAAAAGCACAAAGATGAAACTAAACACCACCCAAGTCTCCACTATTCAGAGAAAACTACCGTCAGTATATTAGTGTCTATCCTCCTAGAGATATTGAATAGATATTGACCAAGTGCCCAGTTTGTAGCAGGAGAAGTTCTGGGTACTGGGTATACTGTAGTAAACAAGGCAGTGCCCTTGCCCTCATAGAGCTTATGTGCTAATAAATGCTAACGTGAAGGGGATTTTTTCTTTTTTAATGAGCCAGGATTGTACTTGTTCTTTCATAATCTGCTTTTTCCACTTAACATAATACTAATATCTTTTCTTCAAGTGAATAAAAATATGGCACCATTTTCGTATCCGCATAGCCTCCACCGTATGGCTTTTTAGAATGTATTTAACAAATCCCCTAGTTCAAACAACCAGACCTTTCGCCTCTATGAACATCTCAATGACAGTATCTTGAATATATTTTTAGTGATCTTCTTGCTGGCAAAATAATTTCATTTTACTTTCTTTATTGCATCAAGGTTTAAATGTCTGAAATGGGTGAAACAATTTTGCAACTATAAAGCATCTGCCTAAGCCTAAGACTAATGCCTTATTAAAGTATTTTGGTTGAAAACTCCAGGCAGAAGACAGAGATTTACTACCTGGCCCATGTGTGGCCAAAAAGTAGTTTAGAAATATAGCTGAAAATGAAATCTGGGGTGGGAGCCAGAGCTCTCCATACTACCTATTTCCTGAGAAACCTCTGATCCTAGATGACCTGTAGGGAACTTCGAGCTTAGCAGTTTGGCTAGGGAGGGGAAAGTCATTCAAGAAGAAACGCTGCAGGAAATCTTCAACCTACATATTTTCTAAAGCGCACTGGTGAATCCACTATTTAGAATGTGAAAACACACTCAAAGAAATAATTCAACCACATACTTGAACCACAACTATTTACTGAGCCCCTATTACGTGCAAAGCACTATTATAATGCATTTAAAGTGAGGATTATAATCTCAAAGTAGTTCAGACTTATTTCACTCTCCAATAAAGTTGAAAATCTGTATTTGCCATGAAAAACAGTATATAACAATACATTGTAATAATATTACTTGATATGTAATATTCTTTGACACATCTTTCATCATCTACTGTTTTAAGGGAAGTGTGCGTGTGCGAGGTATTACTGTAGCAAGGGGGCTACCAAGATGAATCAGACACGCACTTGTCATTAAAGAGTTGACCGAATACAGCAAAACTGCCTGATACAGTAGTCTCTAGCCATGTGTGTTGCTGAGCCCTCAAAATGTCGTTGGTCTGAACTGAGAGTGCTGTGGGCAAACAATACACCAAATTTCAAAAAGTTAATATGAAATAGAGAACGTAAAATCTTTCATCAGTAAGTGTTTAAAATGATTACGTGTTAAAATGGTAATATTTTAGGGGCATCTGGGTGGCTCAGTGGGTTGAGTGTCTGCCTTCGGCTCAGGTCATGATCTCACAGTTCATGAGTTCCAGCCCCGTGTGGGGCTCTGTGCTGACAGCTGGGAGCCTGGGGCCTGCTTCGGATTCTGTGTCTCCCTCTCTCTCCACTCCTCATGCTAGTGTGCTCTCTTTCTCTCCCTCAAAAATAAATAAACATTAAAAAAAATGTTTTTTAATGGCAGCATTTTGGATATTTGAGTTAAATAAAATACATTATTAAAATTAATTTGGGACACCTGGTTGGCTCAGTCATGATTCCAGGGTCACGGGATTGGCTCACGTCAGGCTCCACGCTAAGTGTGGGGCTTGTTTAAGTTTCTCCCTCTCTGTCTCTCTCTGTCTCTGTTTCTCTCCCCCTCTGCCCCTCCCCTCCTTAAGTGTACACACCATGCACACACATTCTCTCTCTAATATGAAAAAAAAAAAATTTTTTTGGGGGGGGGTACCTGGGTGGCTCAGTCGGTTAACATCCAACTTCAGCTCAGGTCATGATCCCATGGTTTGTGGGTTTGAGCCCCACATCGGGTTCTGCTGACAGCTCAGAGCCTGGAGCCTGCTTCACTTTCTGTGTGTGTGTCTCTCTCTCTCTGCCCCTCCCCTGCTTGCACTCTGTCTCTCTGTCTCTCTTTCTCTCAGAAACAAACATTAAAAAAAAAAAAAAGGAAGAACGGAAATTTTTTATAAGATAAATAAAATTAAGCAAATTTTAATTTAACTTAATCTTTTTCTTTCCAGCTTCTTAAAATTATATATGGGACTTGCACTATATTTCTGTTGGCAGTGCTAATCTACACAACTATAGCTACCACTTACTCAGCGTTTATACTATATACCAGGTAATTTTATATCAAATATATATAATCTTCCATAATGGAAGCATTACAGATAAGAAACTGAGGGTTCAAAAGCTGTATTAACTTAGCACACAACACGTTTCTAGTATATTTTCTGTGTACCAAGAGCTGTTGTAGGCAGTGGGAATATCAGAAAACAAATACCCTCATGGAACTCACGTTCCGGTGGGACAAGAAGGTAAAGGATAAATAAATATTAAAAAATATGTCAGGAAGTGATAGATGAAGAAAGATGAAGCCTGTAAAAGAATAGATAGTGCCCAGAATTGGGATGAAGTGGAGGTGAGGAGTAGTCATCTGAGCAGAAACATGAAGAATGAGTCCTGCAAATATCTACCTGGCCAAGAGTCTCTGGGCAGAGTCAACAGCAAATAAAAGACAGTGCACGTGCATGCACGTGCACTTTACACACTGGAGGAACTGCACAGAGAGCCGGGTACTGGAGAGCAGTGAACAAGGAATAGGAGAGGAAGTCAGGAGTGCATTGATGGCAACTTGGAAGCTTCCTCCACACACTAGGAACTGTTCAAGGATGACTTTGCTCTCTGATGCATGGACTGTTGTAGGGCATGCATGGAACACAGCAAGAGGGGAAGCCGGAAACCAGCTGAAGGCTACTGAAGGAGTGCAAGAGAGATTGTACAAGGTCTGTTTGCCTCAGCCACTGGAGATTTGCTGTTCCTGAAATACAAAGGAAAATAATCTAAAAATTATTCAGAGAATTTGAACAGCAAAGGTCAAATATCTGGATCATTCAAGCTTCAAAATATATTTGGGATTGTGTGCAGTTATCTGAACTGGCAGTCAAAAATCATTGTCTAACTTCATAGCATAGTAATTTATCTCTGTCCCTTGCTTTTTGCCAAGTTAACCTAAGGGAAGTGGGCTTGAGATCTGTGATTGGCAGAGGGGATCAGAGGACCTTTAAAAGTCAAATTCAGATCAGGCAAATTAGCTTTATTTCTGCCAGAGAAAAGAGTTCAGTTGAGCCAGATGACAATTTTGTAGCCTAAACTATTTGCATTGGCTCAGCCTACCTTCTGAATTACTCCAATAATTGTTAATTCTCAGTTTAAGCATAGCTGCACACCCAAGACAGTTAAAAAACTAGAAGCTGTGTTCTGGATAAATGTATATATTAGCCTGGATAACTCCACTCAGTGAGTCTGTTTTTATGGACAGAAGTACTTTAAAAAAGAAAGTATCCTCAAGGTCAAATGATTTTGTTAATGTTTATTTATTCTTAGAGAGAGAGAGAGAGAGAGAGAGAGAGAGAGAGAGAGAATGAGCAGGGGAGGGGCAGAGAGACAGAGGGAGACAGAGAATCAGAAGCAGGCTCCAGGCTCCAAGCAATCAGCACAGAGCCTGATGTGGGGCTTGAACTCATGAACCATGAGATCATGACCTGAACTGAAGTCAAACATTTAACCCGACTGAGCTACCCAGATGCCCTAAGGTCAAATGTGATATAGGCCAAGTCCCTTCTCCTCTGAGAGGTAAATGAAGGTTTTAAGTAGGTACTCCATTTCAAGTGGAAACAAATACACATCAATGACAAGGACCCCTAAAAGTTATATCATGATAAAAAGGAGGCACCATCCTGACCATCCAGGTTGGTTTATTTACTTTGATAGAACTCACTAGAAAATTGTTCAACATGCTTCACTGTGCCTGTGTAGATGTGTTTTCTGGGCATCGGATGTAGTTCCTGTCAGGCACTTTCCTGGGGCACTAAAATGTATAGATTACACACATCAAAGACAGACTGCAACCGCGGTAGCTGAAATTTACACAAATCTGTGCTGTGAGTAACTGGATAAACAATGAGACTAATGACCTTGTTCTTCATTAATCTCCATATGGCTCTGTTGGTACTGCCCTTGCCTTCAGGCAAGAAGGCTGTGGCTTTGGCTTCTCGCCTCAGACCAGGGATTAGACTCTGGCTCAATGCTGCCAGAGCCCGGGGCCCTGCTTCCTACAGCCCAGGAGGCCTGAAAAGACTACAGAGGCCACCCATCTTAAGAGGTGCATTTACCTCAATTCAAGAAACACCTCATTACCATATCCACTGAGGAAACAGATTTATAAAAATAAGAAAATCCTTTAACCATGCCTCCCCATTCAGAGAGTTTATTTTCTTCAACAGAGGGCCCCAGGTTTTCCTTAAGTATTTTCAGGGCCTCCCCATTGCCCCCCAAAACAAGATAAAATCCTCAGTGCCTTGGTCCACGTTCTTTTTCCAGCCAAAAATAAATTTCAAAATGGCTGCATCCATTAAGAAGGGTGAAAGGAAGAACATAAGTACCCCCCACCCTCCCACCCCTGTTGCTATAGAGCTCCTTCAACACCATTTGCAAGATCTGAGTGTTGCTACTAGCAGGAGGCAGCCCAAAGAGATAGAGTATCTCAGGAGGACTGGTACCTGGGCAGCCTTGGGCCACAGTAGGAGACTAGAACCAGAACACTGGAAACCACCCCCTTACTCCTGCTTTCATCACTCTGTACACAGGTCTCACTGGAAAGCTTATACTGGGAGGTGGAGCCCAGGAAATGATTCCATCGGAGGGGCTATCTTAAGTTAGGGAAGATCACAAATGAAGCACACTCAGCTAAATGCCCTCAGTGCTACACACCCAGCTCTAGCCATAACCTTTATTGCCTTGTAAACTTAAGATGCCTCAGTCTGAGCTATGTAATCACATTCTATGCTGAAA
The DNA here is from genome assembly GCF_028018385.1 of Neofelis nebulosa. Taxonomy (NCBI): domain Eukaryota; kingdom Metazoa; phylum Chordata; class Mammalia; order Carnivora; family Felidae; genus Neofelis; species Neofelis nebulosa. Next base: position 116,312,125 of record NC_080784.1, read on the forward strand.
TGTAAATTCTGATGGGATTTACTCAGTCCCAAGAAACATCTCTTACACACCTTTCTAGTCACTCCCCTCTGCGTTCTTAATGTTGTTGTTTTGAGTGTTTTATCTATACGTGCTACATGTTAACCCTTTCATAGACCATCATACTACTAAGGTCTCAGAGTTATTATGAGCTGTGTCAAATGCCTCCCAAAATAATATTCTATTCCCAGTATCATTTGTCTACATCCACTTATCTATCCATTAGGAACCCATCACAAGCATGAGGCAGAGGTAAATCACATTCTCTCTCTCCCTGCAATGTTTTTTCTCTCATCACACTTCCAGGGGTAACAAATGCTACGATGATTTTGGTGCCTTTGTAACACAACTTGCAGATATGGAGATGGCCACAGGAGTACATGAGCAAGTGTGAGACCATCCCCATTTACTCCTGTGGTAGAGACTCCTAGTGCCTTAGATGTTTTCGTGTTGCAACTTACAGGTCTCCTGAAGAATCATCTTTGCTTCCTACTTTCACATGCATTACCTCACTGAATTCTTACAACAATCTTGTCAAGTAGGCCATTATTACACCCATTCTGCAGAAAGAAAGACCGGAAATGGCTTGCTTGAGGTCAGCACAGCATGGCATGACAGCAGTGGTGCCCACCACGGAACCAGGATTTCCAACCCCGCATTACACTATTTCAAAGCAGTCTCTTCATATTGCGTTGCTTCTAAAACAACAGAATACTGCTCAAGTAGTGTATTCCAAAAGGGGCCTTGTGTTTTTTTTTAAACTATAAACACAAATTTTCTAGCTAGTGGCCTATAGGAAAAGATTTCAGAAGTCTGTCAACAGGAGGATTTCAAACCATAGACCCCAGATAGTGCTCTGATAAAAAAAAAATATATTAGCATTGTTTTTGCAGGATCTCACTTCTGTGGGGAAAAAACTATGTAGTGCATCATATCGTGTGTAGCAAAAGAAGCACCATGCACGGTGAACATGTACACAGGTGTTGTCAACGTTCTCTTCCCAATGTGGCCACAGAAGAAAGTGTGAAGCATACTGCAATAAGACAATATTTATGGCTCAAGAAATTCGGCTTCACATAACAGTAATTATGAACAAGATATTTTCCCTAATAAAAATTACTGCAAGACAAAATCTGGAGGAACTAAATGTTTCCCTATGTCCTCTTTATTTTATTCCATGTGCTCAAGAACGGTTGCGGGGAAAGAAAGGGAGAGAAGAGTAAAAAGGAGTGGAGGGAGAAGGGGAGTCATAGCGAGACGGCCTCTGCTGAGGGTTGGTTTTGCTTTAGAAACTGGAATGTGTCCAGGCTTGATTTTTATTTTCAATTCACATTTCAGATCCAGCTCCCCAAACTCTTTGATCTTTCTCCCTGTCTCCTTACCCGGAAGAGAACCCTTGGCCTTCTCAGCTGGGAGCTGGGAGCACACGTGGAAAGACTGGCTCGGATCCATATTCTTGCCAAATTTAGTCACACAAAGGGGCCTGCAAGGGAAAAAAGAAAGGATGAAAGCGGCAGCCGCCACGACTTCAAAGGCCGTGCCGCCGAGCCGGGCCTTGCGCAGGCGCCGCCCTCCGCGGATATAAGGCGCGGCTCGCGCGCGCGAGGCGGCCTCTCCGCGCTGGTGTCCCGCGCGCGTCCCCGGCTCGAGCCGGCGGAGGGGACCAGCTGTGGAGGGGAGGGGCCCAAGGGGCGGGCCGCCGCTGCCGGAGGCCGGTCCCCACGCCAAGTTAAGGCGCCTGAGAAAAGTTTTCAGACCAGAGAGAAAAGCATTTTACGCCAAGCCCACTAGGCGAGCCGTCCTGTGGCCTCTGCACATTTATCCCAGCACGCACATCCATGCCACTCCGTGCTGGGGATTCCCCCTTCCAGACGTACGGCCGGTGCCTCTGCGCCGGAGCCCCCGTCCCTGCGGCGGTTGACAGGGGTTCCCATTGCGGAGCCCCCCCGCGAGGGCGCGTGGCGGGGCTCTTTCAGGCCCATTCTGCTCCTCGTCCCCTCGTTCCCGTCCGCGATCACCCCAGCTTGACTCCTCTCGCTCCGGACGGCCCCGGGATGTGAGCCCTCGCTTCTCGGGTGGCAGAGAGCCGGCTGGTCCCACACAGGAGGATGGGATGTGGCCTCGGCACGACCCGGCCCTCTGCACCGGCGCGCCTCGGCCCCCCATCCAGCGAGCTGCGGACGCCGAGCTCGGCCCGCACCCGCACGAGCGCGGGAGAAGGCACCGGAGAGCTGGATGCGCGGGCGGCCGCGGGGTGCTCCGTGGGCGGGCCCCACGAGGCTGTGCGGGGGCGCGGCTGCCACCCCGACGTCCCGAATTTGGCCACGACTCTTTCACGGTCCCAGGAGTTGTTACCCGGCGGGTAGGGGGCTGGGTTTGTCGGTCTGAGGAGACCAGAAGAGGCGGAAGAACCCCTGGGATGCAAACTGCCATTTACCTCGCGCCCCCCGCCCCCGCCAAGTCCGTTAAACTGAAGGTGCCCACAGCTTTAGTGTTCTGGCGAAGCTAGGGTGGGGAATCGAGGGTGTCAGAGTTCCGTCCGTCCCTGGAATCACAGTTTTCGTTTTCTACTTCTTCCCCGTCCTTGCTCTCCCCTCGAGCATCCTCTTCCGTAGGCCCCCGCCACCTCCTTCCTTTGGGATCCCACCAAAGTTGTAGCTGGGAGAGACTCCAGGCCACACAAAGGGGAAGACCCGGAGTCTGGGCGGGGGGTTAGGACCGAGGGGGCGGAGAGGGCTCTGAAGGGCACCGCGCTTTTTCTCTCCTCCCTGTAATTAAGGACTCACTTGAGTGTCTGTAGCTGAGTCGACTTGGCAGCAAAATCGCCAGGGGGGAGGGGTCTCTGGTGGGAGTGGGGGTCATTCTAGCTCCCTTGTCTGCACCCGCGGGGGCCTGGGCCGCGTTTACCCTGCGGACTGCGAGGCCCGTCTCCGCTCCCCCCTCTCCTCGGTTCCGGCCCCGGGTGGGCGCCTCGTCCCCCACGCGCAGCGCCGGCGACGGCGCCCGGCACCGAGGGAAGTGTTGATATAAAACAAGTCACTGTTCGCTCCCAAACTAAACCCAAACCAACCAAAGCCACCAAGAGGGGAAAAACCAACAGCAATACAGCCAGCCCCTACCAATTGTTTCACGGTCGGAATTAAATCACATCAAAACGCCCCCTGAAACCCACATCCTGAAGGAGTGAACCTGCAACAGCCAACCTCTAGTCGTTCGCTCGAGTTCACACGAACAACCCGCCTCTACATCCGAGGGAAGGGGGCGGCGGGCGGCGTTGTTTCTCCCGCGCCGCACCCACCACATCCCGGACTCTGCACCCAAAGCGGCGGCTTGCATATGTAATAGCAGCCCCCACACGAATTAGAAAAGACCTCCCGGCGACAAAAATGCCTTTGCCTGCAACATCACCGAACCTGTTAGAGGAGAAGGAACTTCTTGCCGGGGTTACTACACCCCTCCTGAGTGCCCCTGCTTTCCAACCCCCATCCACCCGCCCCAGGAGAGACAGACTTCACGTGGAGATGTCAACCTCCTTCTCAGACAAACCTTCAAATATACTTGGGTGAATGTTTTCTGGTAAAGCCCCCTTTAAGTACAGCCCGTCTCAAGATTAGCAACAACGCTAGGGACAGTCAACACCCGCACGCCTCGGGGAGGACAAACAGCCACATAAACAGAGCAAAGCGCTCGGTGATTTCGTTAGAAACAATGTTTCCATAGGAGAGGGTTACCGAAAAGTACCAAACACAGCCACCTACCCTCGGCCCTTCAAGTAAACAGTTCCCACAAGTTATTATTCCCCAAATCCCCATCTTCTCGAGCTTCTAATCCCCAGGACACCTGAACGGGATCTCCAAATGACTCCGGGAGTCCAGATAATTAACATGAAGGAGAAAATGGGATTCGAATTAGTTGTAATACTTAAACAGGGAGATGTAGGAGTTGCCACTTAATATCTTTTTGGCTTCCAGAAAATATCCTCTGGCCATTCTGTGTGCTGCCCCCCCCCCGCCCCGCCCCTCCTCAACATTTTGATGCAAAGGAACCTCTACTCTGGCTACTTTAGTGAAACTTGCATTTCCCAGTTCTTTTCCTATCAGCCAAATTGGCACATTTGTGGGAGAACTTTTGACTTTGCTTTCCCATATTTCTTTTAGAACAGAGGGTATTAATGTCATAGCTATATGTTTACAGCCCTAGTACTTTGCACTCACATTGATGCATAACTTCAAGACAAGTTCACTACTGCCACCAATTTAAAAAATGGGTTTCTTGCCAATCTTTTCAGTATTATCTTACACATTTTAACAGCGGAATATTCTTTTTGTTTTTCTTCTCTAAGGCTTTGCATTGTCAGCATTTAAAGTGTATTTAATGCTTTACTCTTCCTGGCTCCCATCACCAGCCCCTTAATTTTGCTCCAATCCCTGCAGATAGAATATGTGTGACAACTGACAGTGCTGTATGTGACCAACTGAACCCTTTAAATGATAGTTTTTAAAAATTGCTTCCTAGTAAATTCCCATCCCTAGGAAGTAGTTAGCAGTAGGCAAAGTTTTAAGTGCTCATTTTGAGCACTGTTAAGGTCTTTACTTATACAATGTCCAGCAGCTTGCAATTTTCCCCCCGGGGAAAAGAGGTATCCTTGCATGACTGTTTCCTATGAAATAGAGCTAACGTCTGATTCTGTAGTGTTTTCCTTATTTTCAATTTAAGGTAGATGGAGACACATTTCTCCCTGCTTGTTTACTGTTCTGAGGTTTTACAGATGGCTAGTGTATTGGGTATAATAATTTTGCCTGGATTTTTAACTGAGGGGGGTTGAGAGCCAAGGAACAAAATGTAACATGTTTTCAAACTTCAGCTTCACTTATACTGTAACTTTCACAAAGCATCTCCTTAAAAGTTCTGTCCTTGTACAAAATGCATCAAAGAGATGGTGGAGGTTGGGGAATTTTTGAGGTCGGATTCGGATTTGCATCTTCAAGAGTCTCTTTGAGTGTGCAGCCCGAGGTGCCAGAGACTGCCCGGTCCTCCCTCCCTCTACTGGCATCGCACTCCTGGGTCCTTTTGCCTTCTCTCTCCCTCCTTGGGTTGTTTTTTCATTCTCTATTTGGTTCCCATACACTGTGGTGTGTATCTCCTAAATTCCACGAGAAACCTAGCACAACTTTCTCTGTACATCCCATGGTGAGGATGTACTGAAAGAGATCTTGTTTTAAAAGGCGGTAATTAAGATCCAGTCTTCAGTTTTTTTCTTCTGTGTCCTATTTTTCTCGGTAAGCCTGGAGATTTAATTTTTGCTAGCATGCGTTCTCTTGTCCTTTGACATTATATTTTCGGAAACCCACAACTCTCTTCCTTGTCCTTCTTGTTTCCGTTCTCTTAGTTGAGCAATGTCTGTTTTATTTTCCCCTTTTCCTTCTCTCTTTCCCCAATTCCCGCCTCATCCGCCCTGTCAGAGCATCTATCAATGTGGTGTCGATCACAGCTGCGGCGGCTTCTCTTTCATCTTCGTAGCCCTGCCAAAGGGAGGGAGGAAGAGAGAGGGAGGCGGGAAAGAGGATGGGGGGAGAGACTTGCAGAGGAAGGTCGGGGTTGGGGGGTGTGGGACAAGAGAGGGGATACTTAGATGTTGAAGTTAAACCTTCCCAGCAGAATTTCTTGTCAATTTCACGCGGGCAAAGGGTGCTTCTTCGTGGGTTACAGGAAGCGCTGGGTCCTTCCTTCTCTCAGCAAGTTGCCTGATTCTTTCCTCTAGGCGCGCGCACGCGCACACACACACACACGCGCACACACACACACACACACACACACACACACACAGCACTAGGACTCGTCCTACAGGCTCTGGGAAAAGAAAAAAAAGTCCTCAATCACCACCTCCTTCTCGCCGTTCTCCCCCCCCCCCCCCCCAGCGGGCGGCCGAGGAGAGCTGGAGGCGGGGGAGGGGAGGGGGAGGAGAAGCGACGCAAGTGGGTAGCTTTTCAGCGCCAGCCAGGCGCGGGAGGAGGAGAAGCAGTGGGGAGGCGCAGCCGCTCACCTGCGGGGCAGGGTGCGGAGGAGGGACTCGGGCTGAGCACTCTCGGTCCGAGGAGCCTGGACGCACCCGGAGCCTCGAACGCGGCCAAGCTCAGGGCACCCCCCCCTCCCTTCGGCCAGGCGAACCCGAAGGTGCAGCTCTTTGCTTTGACAGAGCGGCCCGGCGGAGGCGTGGAGAGCGGCGAGCGAGAGCGCCAGACTGAGAAACTCGAGCCGGGAACAAAGAGGGGTCGGGCTGTGTGTGTGTGTGTGTCGGCTCGAGCTCCACGCAGAAGCATATGGGTCCGAGGCCCCTGCTGTGACTCCCCGAGACCCCGCCGTACCCTCCACTGCCGACTCCCAGCGCTCGCCCGCACAAACTTTATTCTTGGCAAACTTCTTCTCTTTCTCTTCTCTCCTCCTCCCCCTCCACCACCTCCTCCTCCACCACCTCCTCCTCCTCCTCCTCCCCCTCCTCCTCCTCCTCCTCCTCCTTCCTCCTCCTCCTCCAGCAGATTAAATGCGCCTGGAGAAGGAAAACCGAAGCGAAAGGGAAGGAAATAAGAAGCTCTAAAACGGACATCTCCAAACCGGGTGGCTCTTTAATTTTTTTTATCCTCCAGGAAGTGGACTTTTCGTTATCTTCTGATTCTCCTTTGTACCTTCTCTGCTGAGGCAAACGGAGTCTTTTTGCCCAGCTTGCCTCCTTTCTCGGAAAACAAACTCCCAAATTGGCAACCGGGGAAGCTAGGGTGGAGAGGTTTGCGTAGAGACGCGCCGACGGACCCTCCTCTGCACTTGGGAGAGTCGTGCTTCCACCGGAACCGGCGTCCTCCGCGCGCAGACCCTGGAGACGCTGGGGGCGTGGGGTGGCCCCCGGGGCAGCCTAGCCTAGCACGCGCCACGCAGCGCAGACGCCCCCAGAGGCGCCGGCTGTAGCGGCCTTAAGCAGCCCCGTGCCCTTCGGCCTCGAGGGCGGGCGCAGGCGCCGGTCTCCGCGGAGCGGGAAGGCGCGGGCGGCCGCCGGGGCTCGGGCACCGCCGCAGCTGCTCCGGCCGCGGGCTGCCGGCCCCATTTCCGCCCGCTCTTCGCCCTCACGCATCCTTCCAGATCTCCTTTTTCTCCTTCCTCTTTCGTTGATCCCCTGTCTTTCCTGCTGTCGCCTCGGGTGCTCCTCCAGCGGAGCGGAGATTACCGAGTGGTCGGGATGCCCCAACTCTCCGGGGCCGGCGGCGGCGGCGGCGGCGGGGGAGACCCGGAACTCTGCGCCACCGACGAGATGATCCCCTTCAAGGATGAGGGCGATCCTCAGAAGGAGAAAATCTTCGCCGAGATCAGTCACCCCGAAGAGGAAGGCGACTTAGCCGACATCAAGTCCTCCTTGGTTAATGAGTCTGAAATCATCCCGGCCAGCAACGGACACGAGGTAAGCGGGCCGCTGCCCTAAGGTCCGAGAGGCGTGGCGGGTCCCGGGGAAAATTAGAGGAGGGACGGAGATTGTGGGAGCGTCGACTGATGGGTCCCGAGTAGGTCCTCCGTTTGCTGGGGTGGGGGCTTGGGAGGGGGGGGGGTTGGATGGGCCTCCCGGCCAACATTCTTCGTGTGTGGGGGTGTTGGTGTCGGTGGGAGGTGGAGAAGTGCAGCGAAGGTTACTCCAAGTGGGTCAGTTCTGAGGTTCGATGACTGAATTGTTGGTTTGTGGGCAGCAGAAGCTGCCCTTAACCCCTAACGTCTTGCGTGCGGACTTTTTAGTGGGGTTGCGAGGGTGCGATGCATTAAAGCGAGGATGTCTGAACAACGCTGAGAAGTTCTTCCGTAGGACGGAAAATAAAGTGCACCCGCTATCTCTCTCGGTAGATGTCTGCAAAAGTGCGTTAAACCACCAAAGGCTTAGGTAGAGAAGAGCAGAGCCGCTGTCAGAAAGGAAGGGGAGGCGGGCGTGGGCCGAGGACAGGCGGGGCGGTCCCAACCGCCGCGAAGCGGGGCTCGCGTGGAGCCGGCCGGCCCAGGGGGCGCGCGCCTGGGTTTCTGCGGCTGCCGGAGTCCCAGCGCCCAGGCCGGCTGCAGGGAGCCGTGGGCGCACCGAGCCGAGCCACCACAGGGCGGGAAGCCTCCCAGTGCCGCCGCCAACACTGCTTTTCTCCAACCCCGGTCACTTAAAGTAAAAAAGTGCTTATATTTGGGGTAGTTTGGGGCCTGGATCAGGCCTTAAATCTATGCAGAAAAAAAGGAGAAAGTCGAGATGTGGCGGAAGCCAGGGCACCCACACAGGGAAGGGTGAAAAGCGCTTTATCTGATCTCCTGGCCCGCTGCGGGCGATAGCGCAGGTAACCCAAGTAGAGTAAATACAGACACGTGCGTGCCGGCAAGAGAAAGCCGCAAGCGGGACCGCGCGGAAGGGCTATTTCAGGCGGCAGGGAGTTTCAGAAGGGGGGGGGGGGGTTGGTGGGCGGATGGACCCTGATACCCGACACTACACTGGCCACCCTCTTTTAACAACTGGGAAACGCTTTGGAGGAAATCCGGTAGAAAAGTCCTAACACTCAAATGATTTCACCAACGCTTTTTCCCTCCAAAGAAACTTAGAGGGTATACCCTTTTCCCTTAAATGGCATCCTTCTGCCCCCCAAAAGAAAGCGTGTGGTTTTGGGGGCGGGGACATTTTTGGTTTTAAACAACACGATTAAGAACACTTCAGAGTTACCTTCTGTATCCCAATGGCAGGGGTGAGTATGCATTTGGAAGGCTGGGGGCCTGGGTTCTTAGGAGCACACAGAGGTGTTCGTTATCCTCGAATCTTTGATTCCAACATGCCAATTTGAGGGGGGGTCAGGAAGGGAGCTAGGGTACACCAAAACCCACTTAAAAGGTTTGTGACTATGTATTGGGGGTAGAAGATTACCGGGAGGACATATGGCCAAGGACCCAAGTAATGTCCAAAAAACACTTAGAGGCCAAGCTTGTATTTGTAGAACAGCCTCTTTTTTCTTTCTGCTCATTTTGCTTGTCCTTCCTTATTCCATGAATAAATTTGCCACCCGCTTCACATTTTGCGTTTCTGCTCTGGAAAGAAGGGCTCTGCAGCTTGAAGCATAGAACCCAGGGATTAGGGCTCTATTAATCTTTGCTGTGGTGGTAAGTGGGCACGGGGTAGACCAGGGAAGATGGTGAAGGGGTAATACCACTGATTTGCACGTGGTTGAGGCTGGGTGGATGGTGGTTACCAGAATTGATATTAGCTGGGCTACCTTTTAGATGTTTATAACCCAACTCTCAAATTTTGCTCCCTTTAACCACAGAAATCACTTTTTTTCTTGTCGGCTTGCACTCAGCCTGCCATGGTAGGTTATAAGGAGTGGGGGGCTCCTGCTGGGACTTGCTTGGGACAAGTTGCCTTAAGACCTCCATCTGTGAGTGCATAGTTTCTATTTAAAATGTACTTTTAGTTGTAAAATGATATTTCAGCCCGATTTTAATCAGTACTGATTGAAGTGAACTGTGGTTAAGGAAGCTATCAAAAGGATGAACCCCATTAAGCCCCAACTCCTATCATGTCAGGTGTCCAAGTAGCCTTGATGCATTGTAGCAATCAGCACCGTGTGGGTCTTTCCCAGATTTACTATATTGTTATTGTTCTTATCATTCTTTATACTTTCTAGTCCTGGGTAGATAATAGTCACCGAAAAATTTGTGTTGAGAAGAAAAAGCAAAAGATTTCCCCGTTCTCAACCCTAGCCTATCCTTCTTAGATTGGTAAAATGGGTACATTGACTTGCACCCAGTCCTCGTCCTTTGAATTACCAGTGGACACACACTTACTACAAACTCTAAGTTGATTTTCTCTTTTGGGGGCATGGGGGTTCTTGCTGTTAGGTGGCCAGACAAGCACAAACCTCTCAGGAGTCCTACCACGACAAGGCCAGAGAACACCCTGATGACGGTAAGACACTAATTCTACTTTTCCCAAATTTATAACCTCGAATATAGGTGTATCGGATGTGATGTGACTGTGCTATTTTAATAAAATAACACTATTTTAACAAAATGGGAAAGAATCCAGCGAACTTACTGCCTATGTCTAATGTATATTTACATAATTTTAAAACTGTCTTGAATGAGTTAGGGGCCTTTGGATTTTAGCTGGCCTCCAGAGTATGTGGAAGAGGAAATGTCTATAATAAGTTTTCCTCTTTTCCTTATTTTAGCCAAAGTTCTAATTGGCTTATTTTTTTCTGCATTGTTATAGAGTGACAGTCTACACCAATTTATTTTCCAACAAGAGATAGTTTCAAATGGATTTTCCTTTGTAAAATTGCTATTTCTTGTTACAGTGAGAGGGTAGGCAGTGAATGCACGGACTGAATATGGCCCGGTAAATCGAATCTAACTTGTAAAAATATAAAACTTTATTCTTAAAATTAGGAACTTTGCATATGGAACATGTTAGACTTTCTCCCCATTTCTAATTCTTGCTCAAAAATTTAAAAATTGCATATATTTTTTAGATTTAAGGAGAGCTCCCTGTGACTTTAAAATAATCTGTAGGGTTTTCATTTCGAATAGTCTGCATTTCTGTTCTCCAGTTTACTTACAGTCGGCCTGACCAGAATGAAGTGTTCATGCATACAATATGTCAGCCAGGAGGAGAAGGGAAGAGAACTGTAATATCAGACTTTCTTTTGAGCTACAAAGTAGTTATACAGATTAAAGAGAAGAAATGTATATAGTAAACACACACAAATTTCTTTGGCAGAATGGTGTAGTACATAAAATTAAGTCTCCTGGAGTTAATCCTTTATAAATTTAATTAGTTGTCCATGTACTAGACACAACTCTTTCTCTTGATAAAATCTAGAAATTTTCTAGAAATCTACAATCACGGGTAGAGTTTTTGAGTTTGCCGATACGGTGGAGCATAACTTCAGGTGTGTAAGTGTGTGTGTGTGTGTGTGTGTGTGTGTGTGTGTGTAGCCAGATGGCCTTATATGTTTATAATATAGCTTTAGATTTGTGTGTGTTTTTCCCTGTGCCTGTATTTCTTGGTCCAGTTTGTTAGTTTTAGAGCAAATTAAGTAAGATGAATAACACTTATTTTTGTAAAAACACCCGTCAGTAGTGGAAGTAAATTGAACCACATGTTTTTAAAACATCTGTTTCGCTGCTAAGTCATTTAAGAGAATAAATACTGTCAATCTAAAATAGAGCATAATAATCCAGTTACAGTATTTTGTAAACAAGTCTTTTGTATAAGGTCTGATTTGTCATAGAACTATTAGATTTTCAGATGAAAATACAGTGATATAAAAAGGAAATCAATGCATCATTGATTGTTATTTGAATTCTCTCAGGAAAGCATCCAGATGGAGGCCTCTACAACAAGGGACCCTCCTACTCAAGTTATTCTGGGTACATAATGATGCCAAATATGAATAATGACCCATACATGTCAAATGGATCTCTTTCTCCACCCATCCCAAGAACAGTGAGTAACATGCTGATGTTGCAAATTATTTTCAGAAGTGGAAGTTAATTTGTATGTTAGCAAAATGTTTGTTTTTTAAGACACTTTAGAAATACTCTCATTATATGTGACTGGTCATTACTAAATAAGACCTGCTGTGAAGAATGGCTGCCTTGAAAGAGTACTTACTACCTTTGATGTCTTGCTCTTGGAATTTTAGCTTTTGGCTTATTGGTTAAGATTAATAAATAACAGAGCTCCAGTTATCATGAAATCAAGTAAAGCTAAGTCAACAAATTCATGATTTTATGAGTATTGTGCTTTTTATGCTGATGACAGGAGAAAATTGATTTAATTTTTCAATTAACTAAGTACTGTATAGTTTTCACTGCCCGTAAACCATCTAGAATCAGAACTACTTTAGCTCATTTGTAGTTGAACATTTAGAATGTTACTTCAGCTTTTAAAACAGTGTTTCATTTTATTGTATTACCCTATGTTTTTTAACAAATCAGTTGGGGGTCAGGTGGGGATGAGGTATTTTTACTCTATTGTCAGTTGTTGAGAAAGTATCATTTGAAGATAATCCTAATGAAAATTGTTCTTTTTATCTCATGGCTCACTTAACTTTTCAAGTTCTAAAAAATGCAGTGGCATTATAACTACATTATGCAAATGTTTAACACTGTGAAGAATTTCAGATACATTATTTGATGCTATTTTTCTTTGTTGGGAAGCAAAAACCTCCTTTATACAGTAGGAAAACACCTAAAGGGTAACTTGTATAGTATGTGAATATGAAATGTACTGGTGATTGGAGTTCTCCCAGAGAATAGTCCCTTCTGTGGTAGTGATGGATTTTCACTGATCCATCAGTGTATTTACCCTATTTCAGACTTATTCTCCCTCTGCCACCTAAGCCCCAGTGAAGAACATGTATGTGTGGGTCTTGGGGATTGGGGGTTTAGTCTGTTCCTCTAGGGAGAGAAATCCAGGATCGTGAAAATGGAACCTATGGTCTTTGCCTTATTAGTCCAGTGCTTCCACTAAGTGGGGGAAAAAAAAATCACAGACATCTGGGGAAAGTACTGGTATTAATACCTCTGGGATCTAGAAGATTCAGCAAAGGAGCAGAGAGAAGAATCAATTGTGAACAAATAAGAGTATTTGTGTGGTTATTTGTAGTCTTTGATTGTTAGAAAGAGAGGTATATGAGATATATGTGGGCACTGTGATTTAGAAGTTAATGTAATTATTTTTCCATAAATTTCCAAAAGATATTTGAACTTTCAAGTAGGGAATAAGATATTTCTAAATTTCATATTGCAGCTAAAATGGTGATCTTGGCAAACTTGTGACGGTTGTTATATGAAATAGAGTTTTCACATTTTATTTTAAAAGGCTTTTCAAATATTTGATGATAGAGATGTCTGTGTGATACATACGAATCTCCTGACTAAAAAGTATATTAACTAATTAAGCAAATACAGTTTAATATTTAGAGACCACTCCAAGTATAAATGCTTCTGAGTTTTAAAATTTGTAGGTGACTTTGTATTTGTTGAACTAAATATGCAGACATCTCAATTCTTTTATCGTTGGGCTATTTTGTTTTGTTGGGGTTTTTTTGGATGGTAAGGAGGAGAATATGTTTTAGATAAGGGATAATTGAAGATTTCTGTTGAAAGTCTTTTTAGAACAACAAATAATCTTTCTGACAAATCTAAATTATAGTCTCTGCACTGATAACAATAGAAGATAACCCCTAAAACACTCTTACACTTTTCAGCTGTAAACACAATTAATGCTTAATAAGTATTTGTGGGATTTATTCTTTAGTTCAGCTACTTCTCCTTTCAAAACGATAATTATTAAAAGTCAATATAATAAAAGTCTGATACGGATAAATTATCCCTAAGCATATTGAAAATTAACCTTCTTTTCTTTAAATTAACACTTTCTGCTTTAGGTCTCCAGCACGCAGCACGCACCCCCACCCCCGCCAATACTAATAATTTTGAAATTCTGATAGAAGGTATTGTTAGTATACGTATTAAAATTTTGAGGTCAGTGAGTTGAACAGTCATTCATTGTTTAGGAAAGATTTGTGGCCAGAATAAATGTTGGTGGGTGTAGATTGGAGGAAAGGGGTGTGGTTAGGAAACAGTTACCTTACCTTGTTACCTGCTGTTTTGGTGTATTCTGTTATATTTTAGGACCTGTTTATTTTAGGCACATTTTGTTGCGATATTCTGCAGTTTGCGCAATTATAGAAGCTTTTCAGTTTTAACCACAAGGCTATGTCCATTTTTTTTTTTTTAAGGGTAGTTGCAGTCTTCGGTTTTTAATACCTAGCAGCTGTTTTTAATGTGTCTGAGATCCAAAACACTTTAACCGGAAAGCAGCCTCTCTTATTCACCCCTAACCGCGCTTTCTGCCTTCTTGCTCTTTAACTCTCTCCTTAGCAGGACTTAGTGTTTGTGTAACTGACATTCTCAGTGATAAGTTTTCATCTAGGGTGTCAGGAGCTGGGTGACCATTTGTGTTTGAGCTGAAGGTGGGGGTAGCCCCAAGGAATCCTTGTTACTTGCATTTGCATTACAAACAACTGCTTGTTTACGGGCATCTGCTGCCCGCAGGTGTTAGGACTAGAAAAACATCTGGGGGTGGGGGAGGGCCCTGACCGCCCCTTCCTCACACAGAATCTTCCATTTTATAGGAACCTGCACATATCCAGAGATTATCAGCTAAGGCCAATTGGCACGCACAGATGTGTTTCTGTTGATAGCTCATTTTAACAATTCTATATGCGTTTTACTCTTTTTTAGACAAATACTGACATAAGATGCTTACACAGCTTTTACCTGTGGCCTAAGTACAGTATTACCTACTCAAGCGAACCACCTTTGCCAATCCAGCTTTTTTCCTTCTGAAGGGAAATTTTAACTGGCTAGTTACATGTTTCAGAACTGGAATTCTTAGAGGTGTGTTTATATCAGAAATATTATGAATGAGTATCTCAAAGAATTTTAAATGCGAATTCTCAATTCAAATAAATCAGGCCTAATAAGAAAACACCTGTAATAATAACACATTTGTTGTCAGTTCTTAAAGCACAGTAAACCTTGGCTTGAGTTGGTTTTCATAGAGAGTAAGAAGATGCTGAAGCTTGTTAAATATTTCAGAGCAAGGACCCTAGAGAATTTATTAAAAGCATACTCCCAAGCCTTTTTTTTTCTGTGAGTCTTATTTATGGCAGTCCCTCTAGGCCAATGGTAAAGTATTAAAAGAAAAAAATACTTTGTTACCTCCTTTGGGTCCTGGCGCTTGCGTGCCTGAATACCCTGAATACCATGTGAGCAGGGGGTTTGGCTGGCTTCAACATAGTGAAAGTTCCCTTTGGCATAATGCACTGTGGTTATTAATCTTAGGTGTCAGACTTACATTTGTCCCATAGGCTACCCAAGTTTTTAACACCTCTGAAGAGAAGCATCTCATTTCTCTTCAGATGCATGGGAGGGAAAAGCAGCAGACGTCTTGCGGGGAGCTACAGCAAATGTTACAGCTGGGTGGTAGGACCCACCGACCTACTGCAGTAACACCTGGTCAGGACCGTGCTGCTGACTTCATTGTTTCTTTGTGCTCACACAGGATGGATTTTTAGGTGGGAAAAGAAGATGTTTATGTTTGCATTTCATCTTTCCTTTTTTTCTTATTTTTAGTAGACATTGCTATTAAAATGTTCAGGGGATCTTTTTTCATTAGTTTGAGCATCTCCGTTCTATTGTATGTTTTTTGTTTGTTTTTTTTACCTTAAGAGAAACATCATTTTGATTTCTGATGAACAGAATATAATAGGTATCTATTATGACTTTGTGATAACCTACCCCCATGTTTGTATTTGCTCACAAACAGCTTAAAATTGATTTTCGTCATTGCTACATCTTGAATTAGGAACTAAGTAAGCTTACGCTTATCTGTAAGCTTACACTTATACCACTGTGCATTGCTGAATAGCTTTGAAAATACAGAAGTAATAATTCAAGAGTGGAGGGAGACTGTGGCTTATATTTTGAGCAAGGTTTTTAAGGTGGGGTGTCTTCACTTTACAAGAAGCTACTTAATTTGATTTAGTGAAAAATTATTTTAAATTTTCTAAGTTGCATACTTTCCGAAGCTAAGTACATTAAATTTGCCTCTTTACCTGAAGTGCAGGAGAATTTAAGTTTTAGAAGATGGGTTCTATCTCAAATTTGAATGTGTGTATCAGGAGAATGTGGGGAAATTCCCCAGAGCCCTCAAACTCTTCTAGTTCTTTCGTTTGATACATTTTTAATTGTAATGCTACAAAGCAGGGAAGGATCTTAGTCTGAATAATTGGAAGCTGATGCGACACCTTACTCCCCCGCAACTACCATTCATGTATCTGAGCTATCTCAGGACCAAATGGTTTGCTTATTCAAGCGTTCCAGGGAGCCATACTACCTACATCTGACCCTCCAGTAGCTAATGCTGTACTTGCATCACTCGTGCAGCCAACGTGTGATCTTTATTCAGCTATATTTTTTTCAAAATGACTAGAAATTTCTTTAAAAAAATTTTTTTTAACGTTTTATTTCTTTTTGAGACAGAGAAGAGCATGAATGGGGGAGGGGCAGAGAGAGAGGGAGACACAGAATCGGAAGCAGGCTCCAGGCTCTGAGCCATCAGCCCAGAGCCCGACGCGGGGCTCGAACTCACGAACCGTGAGATCGTGACCTGAGCCGAAGTCGGACGCTTAACCGACTGAGCCACCCAGGCGCCCCTGACTAGAAATTTCTTGTTCGTTCATAAAAATAAGAGAACAACCCAATTTCACTAAAACTAAAGACCATTGAGCCATCCTGCAGAAAATCTTGCTCTTCGAAGTACCTCTTCTCCTGCCCCCACACAGGTCCTGAAGTTGCTCTCATCAACCCCATTATTTTGATTCAGTCTATCTTGTGGTTGGAGACTTATGTACGATTTACCAGGACCGAGATTGGACCTCACAATGGGGTTCAACTGGACTTGAATTTGTAGCCTCACAAGTATTCTTTCATAACATCAGTCGAGAAAATTGTGTAGCTTTTTGAGTCCTGTTGTGTTGTTTTTGCTGTTTTAAACCAATCCTATCAGTTCTTTAGGCAGAACCATTCTTGGTTTATGTGACTGACATTTCTTTAGGCAGTAGATCATTCCATAACTCTCTGACCCCTTTGTTCCTCATTTATGTATTATAGACATTGGAATTTTATAAAACTGGTTTCCCTTTGATTTCAAAATAGATAAGCCAGCACTGTCCATGGGTTAGCAGAAAAGCACATATGTTTTATTCCCTGGCAAAAGTAAAGTTCAGCGTTATATAGGTGCTGCTATCATGGGAGTGAAGGTTTTTTAAAAAGTAGATATTCATTTAAAACTTGTGTATCTTGAATATTATTAAGTGGTTAATGCCAAGCAGAGAGTCTATAGAAAGCTAATACTGTAGCAGTCAAGAGACTTAGTACTGCTTTGTACTGTCCTGACAGGTCCTTACTCATTTGGAAAAGGCAGCCACTGGACTTTGTTTAAATACTTTTTAAAATATATTTTAGATCATGATGGCTTTTCAATATTAATTATGACCTTATGAAGTCACAGTATAGGAATTGTACACTTTGCTATAAGCTCTTAAGTCATTTTAGGCATGTAAGTGATTCAATCTTTATAAAATTTGAAGAAGTAAAGCCAGAAAATGACCTAGAGATGAACCACAAAGGTTGGATGGGGTGTGGGGACAGAAAGAGAGGGATATTGAAATACACTGACTTGACAGGAAGAGTGGGCAGTTGAGTAGAGAAGATGGAAAGGAAACAGGGATTGCTCACTCCAGAGATTTTGACAATGTAGCCAGTCTAGCTGGGACTATTTGCAGACTATTTAAGAGGATGTTCAGGGGATTTTATTTTTTTATTTTTTATTTTTTTAAATTATATTTATTATATTTCTTTGGCCAGTATTTTATTTTACTTGGATTGTTCAGGGGATTTTAAAATCTCTGTAAGATGATGCCTTTATACACCATACCCACTCAAACTAAACTTGTAAACCTGCTGAAATTAACTACTTGCTATGTGTAGATCACTCACAAAGCTCTCAGGAGTGGTACTTACCGGTCTTCAATCTTTATGGGGAATATTGCAAGGGCATTACAGAGCAAACAAGAGTTTTGCCTACTACCTGTCCCCTTTTTCCCATCTGTAGGAGAAATATGACTGGCAGAGATGTTGCGTCACAGAGAGTCTAGAAATGTGTTTTATTTTTGCAGCTAACCAGGGGCAGGTAGACGCTAAAAAACTTTTAATTGTTGGCCATTGTTTTGAGCTATGTCCACACATAATTCTGTATGAAACTTGATGATGGTTTTTCAGAATCAGGCTTTAATCCTCATCATAGTAATTTGTTGTTGATGTTATGTTCACTTTAAGAAAGAGGACTATTGCAATTTTACTTAGCACAGAGAAAGGTTGCATGAGGGGTAGCTGAAGGGAAGGCTCTATAATCTAGAAGGAGGAGTGGCTCAAGTGGAGCTTTAATTTTCCCTTCATGTTGTCAGCTTCTTAATGAAACAGTTACCAAAGCAAATTTTTAAATGCTGACATACTAATACCTACTTATAAGTCCTTTTTTTTCAATCCTGAAAAATTCTGCAGTAAAACCTATCCACTGTTGATGATAGTTGATCAGCTGGTCAATTGATCAAGGACTACTGATGAATTATGAGATAGTTCCATTCAGCCTAGCATTGAATAGACACGTCAGTAGATTTGCTGAATAAAAAATGCACTAGAAATTTTTCATGTGTGTTTTTTGGATATTTCCAAGTGATCTCTCTTTATCAAACCAAATGCTATGTTAAAAGCAAAAACTGTCCGCTAAATAATCCTTAGTATTTTATTATTTTATCTTTTCTCTGATTTGTTGCATCAGTGAAAAGAGAGAGAGAACATTAGGCTAGAGTCTTTAATAAGAAAATCAAAGTCGCTCTTTAAAGACTGTTAAGTTTCCAAGTAACTGCTAAAAACAGCCAGCTGGGAGCTTGCTGCAAGAATGAAAAAGAATGGGACTGGACCCTCATATGAGGACTGGTCACAAGAAGTACTTTCTTATTTAGTTCTAGAAACTTAATTGAAGAAAAAGAGGTGATAGAAACACTTTTTTCAAAAGGATACTTGAGATAGAAATATAATAGTAATAGAAAATCATCTTCAATTATGTTTTAGTATCATATGGTTAATGCAATTTATTTTTATTGTTTCCCAGATAGAACCATTTTTTTTCCCAGTAAAACTTGAGGTATTTACAGGTATTAAAAATTTTTGTGTGTTCCTTCTAAATATATGTGGCATTATCACTGCGGACTTTTCTAGGCCAATGTGTACTGTAAATTATGTCCTTCTGTGATGTTGAGAACAACATATTTGAGTCTTGGTTAGGTAGAGCCAGGTAGTTCCCTGTGAAGGCGAACCTGTGGGGAAGACCAGTACTGGGTAAGATGTCAGAGACCTGAGGTCTCGTCCCAAGTCCTTCATTCTTTCCCAAAGCCGTGGGGGGAGGTATTTAACCTCCATCAGCCTTTGTTTCCTCATTTATAAAATGAGAAATTTTAATATTTCTTGCCTGCTTTATGTGGTTGATGTGAAATTTAGGTGGCACAAAGCCTGTAAAAGTACTTGGTTTACTAGCTAAGGGAACAGAGCAGGAGTATCAGATGGTATAAGCCAGTGCCTGGGCCCCCACCTGCTGGGAATGCTGTAGCCACAAGGGGTGTTTGACTGTACCTAGTAAGCTCCTGAGAAAGGAAGAAGTGTTTGGTTTTTATCATGCCACTGTGCTGACCTGAAATTTGGACACTGAGTGAAGGCCTTACATTCACCTGTAGAAAATTCTTGTGTAGGGGTGCCTGGGTGGCTCAGTTGGTTGAGTGTCTGACTCTTGACTTGGGCTCAGGTCATGATCCCAGGGTTTGTGAGCCAGGACATTGGGCTCTGTACTGATAGTGCCCAGCCTGCTTGGGATTCTCTGTCTCCTTCTCTCTCTCTCCTCCTCACTCTCTCTCTTTCTCAAAATAAATAAATAAACTTTCGGGAAAAAAAGAACAAAAAAAGAAAAATCTTGCATAAATAAAAATTTTGGGAATTGTCATTACATCCCTTACCAAAGTGGCTTTCTTCTCTTGGGTTCCTTTTTCTCCCTAGTCATGTTAGGAGAGCATGTGATTTTTCTTGTTAGCACCATAGAGAATGAGATGTGTGAAGGAGCAGGTTTCTAAATTTCACATTCATGAAAAATCTCATATCCTTCTAATATTTGATATGAAATTGCCAGATAACTCTTAACTCCTTGGATGGAGGTAAGAATATTTTTTGGTTAGGAGACTTTTCCCCTTAATCCTTTAGGAGCCAAGTTTCTTCTCTCCACTGCAAAAATTATATAGAGGAGATCTAAGAGCTATGTGAATGTAGAGGATGACAGGCAAGTTATTTTTTTCCCCTTTGAATTTTCTTCTAACTTAAATCTTTCCAGCTTTCCTGGCACCTAAAAGGATCAGGTCCAAGGGGATGTGTTGGCCCAGCAGCAAGGAGAAATCAGTGATTTTCTAGCCTTGTGGAAAATTCCAGCTTCCATCCTTTTAAGACTTTACTTTTTCTCTAAATAAAACCCAGTGAATGTTAAATATATTTCAACATGGAGTCAGCTTTCTTGGCAAAGAATTCTTCCATTTTTAATGGCAAATATTATATCTCATAATTATGATCACATATCATCTTGGTGCACTGGTTCAGATGACTTGGATCAAGAAAAAGGTACTATAATCTTGTCTCAAGTGTGTTAGACTTAGTCTGTGACTCCAACAGTGAGACTTTTTTAAAGTCTGGAATAAACCCAAAAGTACTGAAGTAAAAAATTATTTACTGCTTACTGCATTGGGCTAACCAGTTTAGCTAACTAGCAAGGTTGGGAAAAGAATTAAGTCTCCCAAACGTTGCTTGAATTAGTGTTTGCTCATTTGTCTGTATACATTAAAATTTTTACATTAAAACTCAAGATTTTATTTTATTTTTTGAAAGGAAAAACACTTACCCTTTTGAAAAAAATGACTACTTTGAGCCAGATGCTGTTCTTTAGTTTAGTCCTGACTAAAAACTGTAGGTGGGTGTTCTGATCCCCATGGAGTTGTGGAGTCAGTGCCCTCCCTTAAGATAGAAAGAGGTGTTTTTTTTCTTTGAAAATAGCCACATTTGCCATTCAGAACATAAAACACTTATTAAATGAATCGTAATATTGGTTAAAATATAAAATAGAAAAGCAGTTATTACTTTGATTTTATTGGAAATTTCGTTAATGCTTCACTATGTTTTATGAAAATAGAATACTTTTATTAAAAAAAGCAATCCATGGTCACTAGAAAAATTAGTAAAATAAGCAAGAGGAATAACAAATATTAAATTCCCAGAATCCCACTGTGTGAGGCAATCACTCTTAAAACTCACTATGTAGCCTTTTAGACCTCTACTGTACCTATGCACATATATAAATATATATTTTTTAAAAAAAATTTTTTTTTTTCAACGGTTTTTATTTATTTTTGGGACAGAGAGAGACAGAGCATGAACGGGGGAGGGGCAGAGAGAGAGGGAGACACAGAATCGGAAACAGGCTCCAGGCTCCGAGCCATCAGCCCAGAGCCTGACGCGGGGCTCGAACTCACGGACCGCGAGATCGTGACCTGGCTGAAGTCGGACGCTTAACCGACTGCGCCACCCAGGCGCCCCTATAAATATATATTTTATATGTTTATGGCAATGGGAACATAATATACTGTTACGTAATTTGCTTTATTTTCCCACCAAGATACAGTATATAATTTTTACATCATTTTTTTTTTTAAGTTTATTTACCTTGAGAGAGAGAGCACAAGAGCTGGGGAGGGACAGAGAGATGGAGAGAATCTGAAGCAGGCTCCACGCTGTCTGCAAGGAGCCCAATGTGGGGCTCAATCCCACAAACTGAACTGTGAGATCCTGACCTGAGCCAAAATCAAGAGTCAAATGCTTAACCAACTGAGCCACCTAGCCGCCCCTAACTGCACCTAACATCATTTTTAATGATTGCCTAATTTATGTAATCAGTCTTGTTGAAGACATTCAGATGAAGTCACATTTTTCCCTGTCTTTGGCAACATTGTGATGAAATGCATATTTTCTTTCTTTTTTATTTTTTTAATGTTTATTTATTTTTGAGAGAGGGAAAAGGCAGAGCATGAACCGGGGAGGGGCAGAGAGAGGGAGACACAGAATCCAAAGCACGCTCCAGTCTCCGAGCTGTCAGCACAGAGCCCGACATGGGGCTCGAACTCACGAACCCATGAGATCATGACCTGAGCCAAAGTTGGACTCTTAACTGACTGAGCCACCCAGGCTCCCCAAAGTGCATGTTTTCTAACTAAGTCTTTGCACAGATTCGATTTCCTTGAAATGAATTGCTATAAGTAGAACTGCAGAATTAAAGGCAATGAGTGAATGCACCTTATTTTTAAGTTGGGGTTAACCCAACATTGCAATTTAACCTTAAAAAAAGAACATTTATTTTAAGTCCATATTTAAAAGTATGTATTTGATTATATTCAGGTTTGGTTATGGTTGGTGTTTTGAGGCTGATAATTTTTATGCCTCTTCTGGTTAAGAATGAGTCCAGTGCTAATGAAGAAGTCAGACAGATGGAGAGCAGAGTATCTGTTTGTTTGTTAGTGTGTGTGTGTGTGTGTATATATATATATATATACACACACACACACATAAATATGTGTGTGTGTGTGCATTTAAATTTATTTATTTATTTTTGAGAGAGCAAGCGAGCACAAGCAAGGGGAGGGGCAGAGAGAGAGGTAGATCCAGAATCTGAAACAGGTTCCGGGCTCTGAGCTGTCAGCACAGAGCCCAGCGTGGGACTCGAACCCATCACCAACTGTGAGATCATGACCTTAGCCAAAGTCAGTCACTTAACTGACTGAGCCACCCAGGTGCCCCTGTTTATATATATATATATCTTAATGTTTACATATTTTTGAGAGAGAGAGTGCGAGAGCGAGCATGAGTGGCGAAGGTGCAGAGAGGGGGACAGAGGATCCAAAGTAGGCTCTGCACTGACAGCAGAGAGACCGACATGAGACTCAAATTCACAGACTGCAAGATCATGACCCAAGCTGGTTAGATGCTCAACCGGCTGAGACACCCAGGTGCCCCCAGTTTATTTATTAATAAGACTGGATTGGTGAATGTGGCTTGGACTATGACATGAATTTGGACTTCCTTTGACTTCCCCAAATTGAACACATCACTGAGCCACAGACTTCCCTAACAGAGGCTGGGAGCTTATCTCCTGTGGAACTTGAGGTGAGAACAAATCCATGCTTGGGCAAGTTGGCCTCAAAAGAGAGAAAAAAAGAGTCCTCTACCCTTGCTCATTTTCTTTCTCCAAATCACCAGAGAGGAGTAGTCCTGCCTTATGGAAAATGAATGAGATGGGAGAGGAAAAGGCTGCCTTCCTGGGAGTTGCCCAGAGAACACAAGTTCCTACTTTATTGGCCAAGCCAGGGAATAGGGAAGAAGGGCACAGTGGTTCCCTTTAGTCATAAGCCTTGATAGACTGATCAGACTGTGGCCCAGAGACAGTAGTGGTAAAAGACACATTCATACGACGATGGGAGTTGCAGCGGAGTACTGCTGGTGGAGTCCAAAGATCTGGATCCCAGTGCTCTGTTACTGGCACACTGTGTGCTCTTCAGCCAGTGACTTATTCTCTCTAGACTTTGGTTTCTTCACCTATAACATGGATTGCCACCTGTTCTATTTGTAAAAATACACAGTACTCTGTGTTATTGGTAGTGTTTCTGGGACAGGGACTGACTGCATCTGAATTACTAGTTGGGCGGGGGTGGGGGGGTGGGGGTGGTTCTCGTTAAAAAGGCAGATCCTTGGGCCCCTCTGCAGATGTCCTGAACCAGAAGCTGCAGGCAGGTTATGCATATGCACTTTAAACACGTTACTTTATTGATTCTTACCTAAAGTAAGGTTTGGAAAAACACTGACCCACTAGCTGCTTAATAATTTAACTGGGGTTCAGATGACCTAAGTGACCTGCACAGGCCTCGAACCGAGAAAGCAGTAGAGCAACATTGGGCACTTTGGCCCCAGAGCTCACCTTCTCTCTGCCTAGCCCTCATAGAGACCACTGGCACTCAGTTCTCTTCTAGTCAGGTCAGGTGTCTTCCCGGAATGCCCTCCATTGACTACAGAATAAATCCCACATTCTTCAGCATTATTTTCAAAGCTTTGCACATTTTGGAACCATCTACCTTTCAAGGCTTGTCTCCTTACTGCCCTACCCTGCAGCTTACCATTCACCTACATTTCCAGACCTACACCCTAAACCCTTTCCCAAATCCCCATCTTCCATTTCTTATCTTGGTCTCCCTGAAGTGCCCTGCTCCCTCTTCCCTGCCAGCACAATCTTGTTCATCTTTAAAGGTCCAGGCTAAATGGTACCTCCTTCATGAAGCCCCTCCTGATTCTACCACCAGTTAAGACTAAGTGCTGTCTCCTGTGGATTCCCACAGGACCTTCTTCATAACTGTTACCACGTCTAATAATAGTTGGCTGTCTCTGCATCTGTATTTCATACTGGTTGTTAGTTCCTTGCAGATAGAGCACCTGTTTTATTTATCTCTATTGCCTAGAACCTGTTACACTACCTGGAATGGAGCAGGTTACTTTCCAGATGATTGTGGAATAAATTTAGCAGAAAATTAGAATTCCCACTAATATCAGGCAATAATACCAGATGTCATTCCATATTTAAATGGAGACCCTTGAAAAAAAAAAAAAGCTTATAGAGAATCACAAAGCTGAAATTAAGCTTAGAAGTTCTCTGAACATTCAACATGGAGTCCATGGACTAGACATTAGCTCTCCGTTTTGAGTACATAGTACGTAGGAACTGTTCAGAGTCCTTTGTATGTTTTTGCTCACTTGGTCATCAGAATAACCTGATGATATCCCTAATATCTCAGTTTTACACGTGAGACTGGGCATAAAGAGGGTTGAGAAACTGAGGCATAGAGGGCATAGAAGAGATTAATTAAGGACCACGATAAACAGTTCAAGAAGTAGGAGTACAAATAAAGTTGGTCATTTGCTCCAATCACACAGCTAGTAAGTAGTGGTACCATAACTGGGGCCCAGGTCTTGACTTATATTGCTGGGTGCTTTCTGAAATTTAAGTTTATTGATACTGTCACTGCCACACAGAAGATGCTAGATGACCACTGAATCAGTCAATTTCTCACCAGTTAAGGTGTATGAATTCTTATAGAAGCTTTGTGAGTATAAAATGAGATAGTATATGAAATTGTAAATTTCTTTAATATTATATTTGGTAGAAATAGTTGTGCTCGTGGTGAATATTGAGTTCAAAGGCAAACCAGTTAGATGCAAGGAGAAGGGGAGATGTATAAAAGATGGTGAAAGTTCTAGCTGGATGATGAGGGGACAGCATTCGTGGAAAAAATGAATTTAGAAAGAAGAGCAAGTTTCAGGACAGACATTCATGAGTTTGGTTTAAGGATTATCCTACGTTTCTCTTTCATGCTAAGAAAACAAAAAATTAACCAATATCTGGAGTCAAAACATTTTATATTATGACCATCGTTTTGGTCCCATCATTTCTTTAAGTCCGCAGTGCCTCACAAAATCACTTCATTTACTTACCTCTGAAGCTGCCTGGATTTTACCTGAAGCCTCTGTATGACTGTGAGTCCTAGAACTGCCCAGAGGTGAGGAGAGTAATAGTATTCATATACTAGCATGTAATATCTAATGAATGCACTTTACATGCATTTTTCTTATTAAATACTTGAAGTGAATATTGCTAGTCTTTCCATGTTTCCAAAAAAGAAACTGGGGCACAGAGAAGTTATTTGATTACTGTAGTCCCAAAGTTTTGTAAGTGGTAGAACCTGAATTCAAAGCCAGGTATCCCTAATTCAGGAGTTGGGACCCAATCCATAAACTAGTTTCTCCCTTGAAAAGGTGTTGAGAAGAATCCTTAGTGTCAGTAAACTACTTTGAGGATTAAAAGTGTCTGTTATACATGTGTTTTATTAAACAATATAAACGGTTTAGCTTTAGTAGTGGCTTAAATAACAGGTTCTTAGAATATGTAAAAATTGTCTTCTGGTTCATTCAACACATAACCATGTGATTGTTTAATGTGTTCTTGAAAATTCCCAGGAAATATTTGTTCTTTGGGTGTATCAGACACATTTTGATAAATGTCTAATTTTATGGGAGTCCCTGTTGCTCACTTCTAGGGGCCCTGTGTCCCCAAATCTTATGTATTTAAGTAGGTTAATCAAATAGCTGGGTGGCCAGAGGTTTTGTGGTTCTTGGAATCTCTTTGATAAATAATGTTGTCTCCTCATTCCATAAGAGCTGAGCATTTACAGGCAAAAATGTACTGTCAAAGAGTGTTCTTTGCACAATAAACAATTAAAATGTGGTATGTGCTTCATTTTTAGGAGCTGTTAGTGGTGATTTTTGTGGTATCATGATGTTAGATTAAGTAAGAGAAATTAGAATTAATTGGAATGATGATCATTCCTGAGAAGTTGCAACAGTGGGTTTCCTTTAAAAAGTGAAGAAACTTTTCTTGTTATGAAGATACTTACTAGGAGCAGTCTTCTTTCTCTCAAAAAAAATGCCTTTTTTTTTTTATTAAGAAGCAATATATTTTTTAAAAAATTGAGGGAACTCATTAAACAATAGAGAAAATAAATTAAAAATATGTTTCCACCATTCAGATATAATGTTTCATTTACACACACACACACACACACTTTCAGATTTCTTTCTGCATCTATACTTACAATACAAGCATTTTTATAAATGGGTTCATAAGATTATTTTTATTACAATGTTTTTTCCTTAAAAATGTATCATGTGCTCATCTTTTTATGTGAATAAATATAGGTCTGGTCGTCAGTTATGGTTGGATACTATCCAGTTATGAGAATATTTCAATTTATTGATTATGTTTTCAGTTATGAACGTTATTGTTTTTATTTTAAATCATGCTAAAATGATGGGGTGCCTGGGTGGCTCAGTTGGTTAAGCGCCTGACTTTGGCTCAGGTCATGATCTTGCAGTTGTGAGTTCGGGCCTTGCATAGGGCTCTGTGCTGACAGCTCAGAGCCTGGAGACTGCTTCAGATTCTGTGTCTCTGTCTCTCTCTCTCTCTCTCTCTCTCTCTCTCTCTCTTTCTCTCTGCCCTTTCCCTGCTTATGCTCTGTTTCCCTCTCTCTCTCAAAAATAATAAAAACATTAAAAAAAATTTTAAATCATGCTAAAATGAAACCCTGTTAAAAACATACATAATCTGTAATCTACTTTTTATAGGTTATATAGATTTAAATAGATTTCTAAGGATAGGTATTCTCTGGTTATATAGGTTTAAATAGAAATCTAATCAAGTAGATTATAAATATGTATTTACATATTTATGTTTATGTGATTACATATTTATGTGAATTGCTTGTTCATATCTTTATGAGTTTATGTGAGCTTTTTATCTGTAAAGCATATTAATCATTTTGATCAACTACTCTTAAAATAATGGCTCAAAACAATTCTACAACAAAATTATGATTTTTCTGTTTCTTTATAACGACACAATTGAGATCTACTTGCTGGTTATTGTATAAACAATTAGCTACTTAATTAAAATGCTTTCTGGCATTAGCTTGGTTCATTTCTTGTATTTTTTTTTCAGGAAAGAAGATGCTAATAAAACTCTTTTGTCCCTGGTAGGATGGTGTAGTAACCAGAAAGGACACTTTATTCCATTTCACTATTCAGAAGAAGATGTCTGTTGTTGTACCTGTCTCTGTTCTCTCTGCACTAACCCTAAACTGTAAACAAGTATCTTGGTAGAATGAAGACAAATGTACCAGAGAATGTTTATTTCAGGAATGATATGTCATTCATCCCATAGATATTCATGGAAGGTATACTTACTTTGAAAGTCATTGTGCTGAGCCATATTGTGGGTATATGTCCGTGAAGGTAGTCACCACCCTTAGTGAGCTTACAGTTGTAAACATGAACTTGTGCAGCACCTACAGTTGTAAACATGAACTTGTGCAGAAGCAGCATCAGTAGTGCAGACCCTGGGATCCCGGAGGGGCAGAGATGAGCCAGGTCTCCTGGCGTGGTACAGCCTGTTTCGGCAGCTCCATGTGACTGCAGTTTTTACAATGTGCCATTCTCTCTTTACCTGCTTGCAGTTTAATGCGGCCCATTTGAAGCATGGTAGAGACTGTTTGGTGTACTTGTTTAAAAGTGGTTGTGTAGATAGCTCTGTTCTGGTTGGGCCAGGAAAGTTGCTTAATAAATACTTTTTAAATTAAAAGGTCATGTATATTAGGTAACCTAGAACAAAAAAATAACCATCTCTAGAACATTTTATTTTTTAATACGAGTTTAATTTTTTTTTAGAGATTTTATTATTATTATTTTTTAATGTCTGTTTTTGAGAGAGCAGAAGCAGGGGAGGGGCAGAGAAAGGGGGACAGAGGATCGATCCAAAGCGGGCTCTATGCTGACAGCAGACAGCCTGATCCAGGGCACAAACTCATGATTCATGACATGAGATCATGACCTGAGCCGAAGTCGGACCCGGACCCTCAACCAGCTGAGCCACCCAGGCGTCCCCATCATAAAACATTTTTCTTTTAATGTTTGTTTATTTTGGGGAGAGGCAGAGAGAGAGGGAGACACAGGATCTGAAGCAGGCTCCAGGCTCAGAGCTGTCAGCACAGAGCCCGACATGGGTCTCAAACCCAGGAAGTGCAGGATCATGACCTGGGGCTGAAGTCAGGCACTTCACCCACTGAGCCACCCAGGCGCCCCATAAAACATTTTAAATGAAAAAGTTTATAAACACTGCTGCCAAGTTAACTGGTATTGGTAAGAACGAGAGCTAGGAGTTACACCCTCTTCTGTTTCATGTTATTGGTACTATGGCACTGTTTTATTAGCACAATCACCAGAAACCTTTATTTGTAAGACATCTGCTCTGTGTACTCTTTAACCATGTTTTAAAATAGTTATTGTCAAACTTGACCACAGTTAGAATTGGGCAAACAGAATCTCATGAAAATAGACAATTTTTCATTTATTTGTATCATGCAGTGGACTGAGCCCAAATCCAGGATCAGCTTTCTGCTAGGTGTCTAACGGGAAAATGACTTTTACCTTTGTTTCTGTTTCTTTACTCACAGTTTGAAACATTGGGTGATGTTTGGAAATGCAGCTTTGAAAATGATGTAGCCTAGTTAACTGAGGAAATATTTGGTCAAAATCCATGGCAGGGAATCCCCGTGTGCTAGGAATAAAGTGCTAAACTAGACCTGTGAGTTGCAGGCCTGAGGATGTTTGCTTTCAGCCACATATACAATTTATCAAATAATTCTAAGCTACAAGCAGAGTTAAGTAAGGCAAGATCATATTAACTAGATTTGATGAGGGATTCTTATGTACCTGATTGGGGAAATTAGAGATCAAATTAAAAAAAAAAAAAAAAGTTTCCTCCCAAGATGGCTGGATATCAGGAAGGAACAGAGGTCTCTGTGTAGTGGCAAGGGAAATTAGACATTTAACCTTCAAATGAAAAAGCAGTTAAAATTTAGGGACAACAGGGATGTTTATTTTGTGTTTATTATTTTAATAGTTTTTGAGTGAACTCAGTAATGTGTATGCAATGTGAAATTTGAAAATACTTGGCTACCAGAGGAAAAATGAAAAGTTAGAGGGCTTTTACTTTTTTTTTTTTTTTTTTTTTTTTTAAGTTCTGTTGGTAATTTTATGGTGGGCAAAAAATACTGACGTGGAGTCAAGCAAATCATTCACTAGCTCTATGTATCTGAACATGTTGCTGACACCTTTAGGCATTAGTTTTCTTATCTGGAAGTGGTAATAACAAATGGCTTGTGTGGACTAAGAAGGCACAGTCATGTTAGTGTGCTTTCCTTGTTTAAAAGCTCCTGGGCTTCTTGGTGCCAGACCTTTGAGCCAGATCAGAGATGAAGACACATTTGCATTTCTCTCAGGTTGTTTTATCAGTACTGAAGGCATCAGAATTGAATTCAGTGCTTTGGCAAAGGAGGTTTTTCTGCTCTAGGAGTAAAGCAAGGTCTGATGGTATTTGAGAAAGGTAGAAAATTGACCTAATACTACTTTTGCCTGGCCCTGGGAGGGCATCTCGTGTGTTAGTAACTTTCTGGGGGCACCAAAAGTGCAAACTTAATACCAGGGGAGATCTGGACATCTAACGAGTAATTCATTGGGTTGAATTGCTTACCACTAAAGGTCTGCCTTCAGAGAACCAGCCCATACTGATTTTTTGCCTTCCTCCTCTTCTCACACCCCAGTATATTTCTAGAATTCCTTGCCCACAGTTGTCATCCAGATGCGGCATCTTCATGAGTAAACATTTTGTTGCTTTAAAGTCACAAGTACCTCCGTGGACAAGGATTAAGCTACATTGTAATTTTACTTGGGGAGATGACATCCAGGAGGTTTTTCCCCTTGGCTTTTTTTTTTTTTTTCTTTATTTTAACTGGGGGAGGAGGAATTTACTTATTCAGCAAACATTTATTCAATGGTTACTTATTTTTAAAATAGTTTTATTGATGAGGTGCCTGGGTGGCTCAGTTGGTTAAGTGTTCGACTTCGGCTCAGGTCATGATCTCACACTTTGTGACTTCAAGCCCTGTGCTGCGCTCTGTGCTGACAGCTGAGTCTGGAGCCTACTTCGGATTCTGTGTCTCCCTCTCTCTCTGCCCCTCCTTGTTCATGCTCTGTCTCTCTCAAAAATAAACATTAAAAAAAAATTAAAATAAAGTTTTATTGAGATATAACTCATGATAATAGTTCACTCATTTAGTGTATAGTTTAATGGATATATGCAACCATTACCACAGTCAGTTTTGGAACATTTTCATTACCTCAGAGAGTAGTAACCTCTTGCTTTTGAGCTCTCATCCCCGTAGCCCCCCATTCCCTCACCCCCACCCCAGATCGAAGCAACTTCTGATCTATTGTTTGTCTCAGTAGATTTACCTGTTTGGGACATTTCATAAGAATGGAACCATAATATGTGGTCCTTTGCGACTGATGTGTTTCACCTTGCATAGTATTTTCAAGGTTCGTCCATATTGTAGTGTGTATCACTACTTCATTCCTTCTTCCTTCTGGCTTTTCATAGCGGTATCTTACTTCCCTGAGGTTAGATCATTTCCCTGATACAGATACAAGTATCAGTGCACTGAAAAAAGGAGTTGGTTTAGTCTATCTGGAGAGGAAAGAAAGTCAAAGTTAATTGATAATTCAGATCTATAAATCAGTGCTGAGAATTTTTTTTTTGAGAGAGAGAGAGGGAAGGAGGGAGAGAATTTCAAGCAGGCTCCACACCTAGCACAGAGCCCAATGAGGCTCGATCCCATGACCCTGAGATCCTGACCTAAGCTGAAATCAAGAGTCAGGGGTTCAACCAACTGAGCCACCCAGGTACCCTTGAGAATTTTTTTATTATAGGTCCCTATCAGCTAAAAAACTTTTATAATTATGAATTAAATACCTGAATTACATAATTATCTAATAACTTGGATAATTACATACACTTAAGGCAATGTTTATGGTCATTGATGGAAGCTGCAAGTCCTTAATGCCAGTAAAAATTGATAATTTCTATTATCTTGGTCAGCTTCTTCTCAGATCTTGTTGAAGATTTTAGCTCTAATGCAGGCTCTTAAAGAGTTGGTATTAGAAAGAAGTAGGATAAGTGTTAGCTTTGCCATTTTCTTAATGTTTGCTTGCGCTTGCATTATTAGCATTATTTTCAGACCACCTAGCACTCTTGCCTATCTGACATAACAGAGCAAATGGAGGCCCCAGTGACAATCCGCATTTTGAATGTTTTTATAAAGCTTAAATTTTTTAACATAAAAATATATATTGGCATTGTCCTATTTTCTTCCTGTACCCCAATGGGTGATGCTGTGTACTCTTAGTGTATAGTCCATTAGAACCCACTGCTGTAGACTGATGGAGAAAGTAAATTGGAACTGTATTCCTGTCTGTTCCAGTAGGCCACTTCTCACAGTCTGGCTGCTATGTGTTTCACAGGAAGGTTGTTTCTGAGACCAGTAGATTACACAACACTATGAAATTCATTCTCTTTCTGTCTGGTTGTGTCAGTTGTCTGCTCCGTGGGTTACTTGTGGGCTGCTCACAGAACCACCTGGACTTCTGCGCCCCCGGTGCCGGGCTGAGGCTGTGCTGGGACCCTGGTGCGGCCCCACCCTTCAGCAGCTGTGTGGGGATTCTGCCGCCTTCCTTTCCCTGGGTTAGATGTCTGTGCTGGCATGATTGCTGTTTGAAACCAAATATGCACTGTGTGCGCATGTGGTGAAAGCACTGGAAAAGAAAGCCCTGAGCGAGTTGGCTCTCAGGCTTTGATGAGCAGGCTGAATACTGGGCACTGTCCACATCTTGCCTTGTTCGTGTGGATCTTGATGGCGGAACTCTTTGCTGGTCCCCACAGAGATCTGCCCGATAGGAAGCTGGTCATTTGGCTTGGAGAAGGCAGGAGGACAGTTTGAAACCTCTCTAAGACTTTCTTTGACATGAGTTTGTGACCATTATGACCAGCTTTGTTCTTTGCTGAAGAACTATCCAAAGGAAATGGGCTTAAATCGTTGAAGGAATTTAGGCTGGAAGAATTACTTCAGAGGGAGGGATTAATAAACATTGAAATGGTTTATCAAAGGAAAGCATGGAATCTGATTATTTAAGGTTTTAAGAATGAATGTTTATTTGTGTGGAGCGATTCAAATGCCTCACCTGGAGGGATCGCAGCCCTCTGGCTGTGCCTATCGGTCCTGTTTCTTACTCAGCTCACCTCCCCCAGTCCTCACCTCTGATGCAGTTTTATTTTCTTTTCAGTAAGCAGCATCTAAACCCTCCAGGTCCTCCAAGAGATTATATTCTTTCCTGAAGGGAAAAATAAATAGGCCAGCATATAGATTATGCTATATAACGAGTCTCCTGTGTGTTATTACAGTGTTGTCACTGCAATTCTCAATTATGGCAATTTTTGCTGAGGGGTAGTCTTAGGAGTATGTGGGGCCCACGGCTGCTGCGGCTGCTGAGCTACTGTGTGCTTTTCGTGCGTCTCTGCTCAGCCGCCGTGGTGTCTGTCTCGAGGTTGGTGCTCTGTCACCTCACATGCAGTTCAGGCGACTAAAATTCCAAATTCGGTTTCTCTAAGGAGGGTCTTGAATATTGGACTCACTGGAAAGAATCTGGCAAAAGTGGCACGCTTGTTTGTGAACAGGGGACCTGGGTTCAGTCAGTCTCCCCTGTATTGATTTGATTTGCTTAGGTGTGAGCGAGAGGCCTGGGATGCGTCCACCAGCTGTTCAGCCTGTTAGTTGGCTGGAGAAGGCTAATGATGGAATCCTAAAAGAAATGGTTTTCGCGTGATAATCTGAAATTAGATTGGGGCCTAGGGATATGGAAAATGTGATAAGCTTATTAGGAATGCAACCTAGGGAAGAATATTTAATAACTGGACCCTGTTTCTGGCATTTTCTTCTCAAAATGGTAAAATTAAGGAAAGAGAGCATTTTTCCGAGAGAAGAAAATCTGGACTTTGAAATGTTATGATTCATTTTTTCTTGCTGCATTTTGGTGTTGTATTTCTAAATTCGTGTAGTTTGCACACCTTCCTCCAAAAACAAACAAGCAAAATGAACCCCAAATAAAACAAACATCGGAACCGTAACCCAGTAAACTGAGGTAGGCAAGCTGCTAAAGAGTTTTCCAGTTCAGACAAATTTTTCAGACAAAATGTACAGTTTGGTACCTTACAACTAGGCCTGTTGATTCAAAATCCTATCGAATAGACAAAGGCAGCTTTTGTTCACCAATTACTTAGTGTCTCAGAGCTAAGAGATTTTGTACAAAATGAAAGGAGGCAGTTATTTCAGAGTCATTTCTTCGATGTCAGTAAATTTCAGAACTTCATAGATTAGGAAAAGTAAAAAACTGATAGTTCATTGACTAGTATCTACATAAGCAATATTAAATCTTTGTGAAAAGGGAGCGTTAATAAATGGGATGCATTCAATTTTATAAATTCTTTAAAAATTCTTATGCTTTCCCATTCTCTTCATCCTAAAGCCTTGCCATTTATTAATTTGGAGTTTCTCTATAGAGCTACATGCATGAATTGGGGCAGACATTTTCGAAAATAGCCATGTAAGAAATATCAGAGGGTTTTCTGATAGCTAGGGACATATATAGCACCATATGTAACCCTAAAGACTTAGTATGATGGTAATTAGTTGACCTGCTCATTTTCTGGGTTGATTTTAAATGTAATAATGGATATATTTGCACAATGTGCTTAATAATAGCAACCAAAATGTCCTAATTTTTTTTTTTTTAAATCAGAAATACCTTGACTCTTATTTGCTATTTTAAGAAAGAGTAGCATACTGGTGTTGATATATTTTGGTTATTGTACCCTTAAGATTTTTTCTGCCTTGTTCGGTGGCTTCACGTTTTGATTCAAATATCAAGGTGTAATCTTGGCAGACTGAGTTGTGCCTGTGTGTATGGAGCTGGAATTGAAAACCTCTTTTGACTTTTTTTCCTCTCTTATTAATAAGGAATTATGCACTTACAATTTCCCAAATAATGTGATTTATTACACGTGCAAATTTTAGCTCTGCTGAATTGACTGAAAGGGAGCAGGTGAGGGGGGAGGGGCAGGTCTTGAGCAGCAGCTCAGTGGTTCACCTTGCATCAGGTGTCTTCAAGGTCTTCAGACTGAAAGCATGTTAGAGTCCCTTTCCCAATTGGAATCACTTACCCCATCGTTTTCGTTTTACCCTTTAGGCTTGAAAAAGTGTGTATTTAACCATCAGTTCATTTTGTGTGGTCTTAGTTATAAAAATGCCCCTGCTGGTTTTTCCATATGAAAGACATGTTTTTCATTTGTGGAAACTTATATAATTTTTTTTTTTTTTTTTGCTGGCTTTCTTTTGTGCTGCTTTAAATTAAAAGCAAATGTACTTCCCTCCCCTTCATTCTTGCTTCCCCACCCCCATCTTTGCATGTTCCAATTACAGAGTTGTGAAAATAAGTCATCTTTCGGCTTTTGTTACTTTAAAACAGCTATCGGTGATGTCAGAGTCAATACTAAAAGCATTAAGAATGCTGGCAGAATGTAATGCAGCTGCAATCCAACATGATGCTGGAAATGGGGTTGAGAGCATAAAGGCTTTCCATATTCCCAGGGCGCACAACTGCTTGCGGCCTTGGCTTTGATCTCTTCAAAGGCTGCTGCCTCCTCCTAGATGGAGAGACTTGGCTGCCACTCGCATGCATTGAGAAAAGGCAGAGGTCTCTATTCAGGCAGAAATCAATCACTGTGCAGAAACAATTATGTGTAATTCAACCATCATGAAAACAGGACGAGATTACGGGTTTGTTACCTGAGTGACTGTGTGGAGACGGGGAGCAGAGAACACTGGAGTCCTGCTGACATGCCACATCTCGATGACAATTATAGACGTATGAATGATGTGGCAGGCGGGGGAGGCATGATGACAAATGCTGGTCACGCTGTCCAGCAGAGCAGAAAATGAGGTTACAATTGGGAGATAATGTTTGCATATGTAACCATATTTCAGCAAGCTGAACAACTTCAGGAAACAGACCCTCAAAAACTCTTGTGGGTTTTTGTATATATGTATACTAGCATTTGAATCTGATAGTAGCTGAATTAAGGCAAAAATAATCCTATAATTTGAGAATTCTAGGAGAGAGAAAGCAAACTTTGGGTTATTACTTTTGCTAATTTGGAATGTATCCTGACACCAAACTGAAAACACAACCAAAGTTTCTAATCTCATATATGTGAGTCTTTCTAAACATCTTCTGGTTCAGGAGTGACATTTTTGTTTTGAGTTCACTAATCTGCCTCAAAAAAGCATTGTTTTTGCATCTTGATTTAAGCCCTTTGGAAAAATGGTTTGTCAGTTGCACTATCTTCCCTTGTTTTCAAATGTTATTTTTCTAAAGCAGCCTTCTGAAATGCGTTTAAGTCTCCTTTCATTGTGAATAAAAGCAGGGCCTTTTTTCTAGGTAGGAAATAACTTTTTGCTTTAAGTAGAAGTGTATTTAATCTCAGAGCCCTGGCACGCAAAGCTGTCGAGGCATTTATTTTTATTTTAACTTGCTCTTGTCACCTCAAAAAGGCATAGGAGTAACCTCACACTTTGCCAGCTAGCCCGGCTATGGGAGGAGGGGGGGTGGGGGGGGGAGGCAAAATAAGATGAAAACCTAGATGGCTGATTATAAAATGGTATTGCTGCCGCTCAGCTTGCTACCCAGGCCCGGGTTTACCTTTTATGCCGCTCCAGCTTAGACATCAGAGGCGTGAGAGCTGCTTTGAGTTACAGATCTTCAAACAATAAGTCAAAACAAAAAATCAATCCCCTCCGGTCCCTGGGTGCAGTTATCGAAAGATAAAAGAGAAAAATAAAGTTATGCTAAAGCAGATAGAGGAAAGGAGCAGATATGCCAAGGAAACCGGGAGGACAAGTGCAGAGCTGAAGTGGGCCTCATGTGAGCCAACATCAATGAATTTTTATCTTATCAAAAAGTTTTAGGGTTGCCAGTTCTTTTCCGACTGGATCCAGTCTGCTCCAGGGCTGCCTGGAGCATGGGTTTCAGTAAAGTTGCCCCCTCCCTCTTAAATGTAACCACATAGGAATTAGATTGCATTTCGCTCAAGGTATAAAACTCGCCACAGACTTCCAACAGCAAATTAGAGGTTTCGATAATCCCTCGATATTTTGAATATAAATTGAGAAGAGGATTTTTTTTTTAACATTTGTTGAAAGCTGTAGACTTACATGAAAAATAAGGCAAATCTCTATAGTGTGTGTTCTTTCTTCAAGCCAAATTTCTAAGGAGAGCAAGAAAGCCCCCATGAATTATTTTTGAGGTAAGAAATCTGTGTTTTTCCTGTTTCTTGTGGGTAATGTCAGATATTTTTGGAGATTAACTATCTGAAGGATTTTTGCTAGCATTTTGATATATGAGCCAGAATGCATTTTTATGAATCCAAGTTACGGGGGGGGGGGGGGGAAGGGGGGGTGGATTATGCCTTTAGATATTTGTAGCTGTAAACATTTTTGAGATTATCTAAGATACAGTTCCTTCTTAGCTTCCCTAAGGTCTTTCATAAAATGGCACCTCAGTTTTCATTCTTACCTTTCCCTCGATTTCTCTTTATTTTCCTCACTGATAGTGTACCTGAGCTTCTGTCCAGGAGCCAGCCTCAACATCTATGTCCCTAACCACTGTGGAGCCTGGTCTGCCCCTTGCTGGGTAATCAGCTTCCAGATTTTAAGGGAAAGAGGGTAGTTAGGTTGGCATCGTAGAACTAGATGCCCTGCTATTTAAAGAAACTTGTTTTATGTGTAAACTATAGTTAATCATTTGAGTAAAACCATCATTGCTTTCATTTGCATAGTTCAGATGACTCACTGTTTTGAAAATTAAATAAACTCAAATGGAAAACAACCACACACTGCGGGTTGCAGCCTTTATTTCCTAGCAGAGTTAATGAGCAGAAAGATGGCAGAGCCATTTCCACACATCTAAGGCTAAAAATTTTTTGAACTATTAATGAATGTACTTTATTATAAACATTGAAGCTTAGAGTATGTGCTGTAGGCCCCGAGAGAAGAAGTGGAATGAAGATTCTTTCTAGTTTCTTATAATTAAGCAGTGGTAGAAAATCACAGTCTGTACTTTTAGGCCTTTGTCCTCTGACTCTCCTTCCGGCTGGGTTCAGCTAGCAGTTCCACTCCAGTCTCTCTCTGCCGTTTCCTATCTTTAATCCCTTCTTGTCATCCTTCCAGGCTCCTTAGAGGATGTAGTTATAAGTGGCTTCATGTTTACATTCGAGGAAGGAAAGAAAGCAGGGGAGGAAAAAGGGGCAAGTTGGTGAATGTTGCACAGAGGTGCCGTGCTCCAGCAAGCTCCAGTCTGGCCCACGTGGGAGAACCTTGGAATTCCTGACGTCCCAGCCCTACCTTCTGAACTCTTTTACTCTCATATGGCCAGTGGCAGCTGCAAGGGCTTGGCTGGGAAGTGAGATGGCCAGGGTGGGGGGTCGGGGTGGGGGTGGGGGGCTGGCCTCCATAATCTCCAGCAGTAATATTCTTCACCACCCCAAATAAACACCTGTGCTAAGTAAAACATTCTTCAGGATAGAGCTGATCCCCTCGTCCAACCAGATTGCTGTTCCTAAACCCCTTTTATGTAGAGACGTATATGCTAGGTAAACTGTCAGGCATATTTACCCTTGTGTAGATACGTGTGCATGCGACGCAGTGTTTCCAGTTTGTGAATTGGATCGCCGGTACCTCAGTCCTAGTTCCACCACTTAATGGCTCTGGGACCTTAAACACATTACTTAAGTATTCTAATCCTCCTTTTCCTTATCTCTAATATGAGAGTGTTAGTAGTAGCTACCCATGGGCCCTGTGTAAAGGCAATGCCAATGCGAAGCGTACACGACATTTAGGTGCTAATTAATAAATGATAGCTATT
Organism: Neofelis nebulosa; assembly: GCF_028018385.1. Lineage (NCBI taxonomy): Eukaryota > Metazoa > Chordata > Mammalia > Carnivora > Felidae > Neofelis > Neofelis nebulosa. The sequence continues at coordinate 116,350,438 of NC_080784.1, forward strand.
GTCGTTGTTAGAATGCTAACAACAGTCTATTCTACCCTAATTTAAAACATTATTTGCATTTTCTTACTAACTTTTTGAGATGTACTAGCTTATCTATGTATGCATTTTTGATATTTGAATTTCTCCGTGTCCTACTCCTAGAGTAGAGCCTACGCTCTGGAGGGAAATGTTGAGTCCAGCCTGTTTTATCTAAGCCTGAGTTTCTATTGAAGATGAACAAATAGGAGGTTTTGGTGTGGTGGTTGTAAGGGCTGTATGATCATGGGAGAAAATATATGGTTAATAATTCTTTAAACTCTAGGTTTCAGTAATTTGAAACTTAGGGAAGAAACATAATTTGTATTTATTTTCTAGCCTTTTTAATATACTAAAGGAAAAAGCTTATCTCTTTCAAAGGAAGAAAATTTTTAAATTTCACAAATGGTATATTTAGTTGGATAAATTCTGTAGGACAATATTAAGTTCATATCACAGAGTATGTGCATATGTAATTCACTAGCATTTGGAATGGTAAAAAGGAAGGCCATATTTCAAATATTTTGAGTCAATATATGGGTTAAGGGTCTAAAGTGTATAATGTTCAGGGATATGGTGGGTGACACAAGCAGGATTCAGGTTACTAGATTGTTAATGGTCCTTCGGGATGAAACTAGACTCTGGACAGTGTAGTAACTAATATCTGTCCTTCCTGCAGTCAGACTGCTCCCCTCGCCCGCCAGCACACCCGCCTAGTGCCATCAGACTGGCCGCACTGCCTTACCTTTCTCTCTCTACCTCGGGTCTTTGAGGGCAGTTTTATCACATACAGACTCTAAATTGAAAATCTGAGTAGTAGTGTGAAGGTAACTTGATGTTACTTAAAATATCACTTGGCCTTCTGGTTTAATAGGAAATGTCTAACTTTGAGATGCTTGTAGTGTTTTTGTAAAAATACGTTGAAAAATGTATTTAATGATTTTGCCCTTTCCTGCACTGTTTGAAGAAGAATTTAGGGAAAGGACACCAAAATATATTAATTAGGGTTAATTAAAGTTAACTTAAAAGTATTTAAAATGAAAACACTGAAATTTTGAGAAGCCAAAAGAAACTTAGTCTGGGTTAAATAGCTTTGTCCTTAGCAGAAAAGATCAGCCAACCTTTCAGGTTTTTTCCCCAGCTTTATTGAGGTATAATCGACAAATAAAAATTGTATATATTTAAGGTGTACAATGTGATAGTTTGACCAACCTCTTAGAATTTTAAAGGAATGCCCAGAGCTCTTATTTGGGGCTATTTAATTTTTAGTTACTACATACCTCTGTGTAGAGAACTTCATAAAAATTATTTGGAAGATATCTCTCATTTTGCTCTTGGCTATTTTGAGTTAGAACATTATTTCAAAATCTTACAAGCATAGCAAATATAATCACAAACATTTATGCTTTTGAAAGAAAAATACAAATCTTGTTGGAGGACACATGACCCTAAGTGATTTTCAGGCATGATTAAATATACTTTATAAACATGGAAATCATAACTCTAACTCTGCAGTTAGAAGAGCCCTAAAAGGTACACTTCTGGTATTTGATCCTGTATGCATTGCTGAGCTCTAGAGATTTGTGTGGGATACCCAAACCTAGAATGTTACTATGTAGCATAAATATCTAAAGCTTAAGAACAAAACAGGGGTACCTGGCTGGCTCAATAGGTAGGGTATGTGACTCTTGATCTCAAAGTTGTGAGTTCAAGCCCCATGTTGGGTGCAGAGATTACATAAAAACAAAATCTTGAAAAATAAATAAAGCTTAAAAACAAAACCAAAAAAAGGATATTCAAGGAGATGTATGTTATTTTTCTTTTTTTTATTAATTTTTTTAATGTTTATTTATTTTGGGGGGGGGGCGGTGGAGACAGAGAGAGAGAGAGAGAGAGCGAGCGCACAAACAGGGCAGGGGCAGAGAGACCGGGAGACGCAGAATCCGAAGCAGGCTCCAGGCTCTGAGCTGTCAGCACGGAGCCTGATGCGGGGCTCAAACTTGTGAACTGTGAGATCATGACCTGAGCAGAAGTCGGTTGCTTAACCGACTAAGCCACCCAGGCCCCCCTGTTATTTCATTAGAAGTATTTGAACTGGCAATTTAGCATACAAATAAATGTTTCCATAAAGAATAATCCTTTGATTTTAGAATACTTGGTTGAATAGCCAGTGCAACTGAAGGATTAAAGGCTTGGAGGGGCTATGTATAGCAGAAGGACAAAGCAGAAATGTTACAAGGATAAACATTTAATAAGAATTCTTTATAGAATTTGTAATACTTGTGCATCTTAGAAAAGATGAGTTATGTTTTATGATTTTAAAGTTTTTAGTATAATCCTCTGGAAGTTATTTTGCATTTAACATCAGGGTTTTGTTGTTGTTGTTGTTTCCCCTTCTTTTGTCTATCATGTTCTGTTTTTCTACCTGAATTTTAACTTTTGGAAGATTTAATTAAGTCTTCTTGCCTCGGATCCTCACTTTCCTATGAGTGGTTGCACTGTTTCTAGGTAAAATGAGACCAGTTTTTGTTCAGTTTGCCCGTTTGTCTAATAACTTTGACTGGTTTTCTCTATGGATGGGTAAAGAAGAAATCAGCCTAAGGAATTTTAAAGGATGTATTTAATCATACATATTGTTTGATGTACATTTGGTGGGGGTGGCTTGTGATGAGGCCAAAAAGAAGAGATTCCTTGGAGCCGGCCCATGGGGTGAGTGGGAGGAGGGCAGAAGGAATTGCAGGCTCCAAGCTGGGTTAGCCCCTGAAGGATTCCGAGTGGATAATTACCTACACCGTAGGGCTAGAGGAGGGCTACAAGTCAGTGCTTGCCTAAAAATCTCTCCCCTGCTGGCAGTCCATTGAAGTGTCACTCAGCCAGCCTACTTGCTCCCAATTCCCTCTGTTAGAGGTTTCCTACAGACAAAGCAGGGGCGTTGTTGCCTACGGCCCCTCTTCAAGGCCTGTAACCTAGACACTGGGAACGGGAGGGACTTAGGGGGACCAGCCTAACTTTCTGGAGGGTAGACACGGCATGGTAGCTTTGCCCAGGTGAGGCCAACCTGCTGTAGGAGTAACTCCCTCACTTCTCACTCTCCCACCCCACCCCACCCCGCCCCTGAGGGGAGGGGCACCTGCAGTTAAGTAAGGCCCAACACTGAAAATAAATGGAATCACTCTTTCACATGTATTTGAGACTGCTGTCTTTGCCTTCCTCCTACCCCTTTCCACTCTTCCAGGTGCCACACACATACTTCGTACTTCAAACCTCTGGTTTCGGAAGTTTTGCTGTTCTGGTCCCTGTCCTATTACATGTTTTGCTTTGATTCATAAAGACTTGAGGTTTGAACCCCTGAGTACTTCAGATGGGTCTGAGTACTACAGCATCAGGATGATCTGTGGCATCTCTTATTCCGGACATTAGAGTTCTATTCATGTAGCCACAGGTTTTAGAGTTTTAATCACCTTTTGACACCAGGGCTCAAAGTTAATTTTGAGCAACTGACACTTCTGTCTTCTTCCAACCTGTTGGTGTGTGAACCAACAACTTACAAAGTTTTATATTAAATCTCTTCTCAGTGTCACTTGAATATTTTTAGCCATTTTGGATCCAGCGATCTGTTTTTTTTAATTCCTCCCATTTTCTTGTCCTATTGGAATTTGAAAGGCAGGCACTTCATGCTCTCTAAGGTCGTTGATTAAAACATGTGTAGAGGCAGGGCTAAGAACAGACTTACTGAGCCATTCATCATTAGTACTCTTCTGGTGTTTTTGAACAGAGTACATCCTGTTCAGACTTGGAATCCAATATGAATCTTGGTTTTACTTTTGGCTTGCTGTATGACCTTGAGTAATTTACCTTCTCAAGGTGCTAATTCCTTCCTATATAAAATTATGATGCCTCCCACTTCATCAGGCTCTTGTAAGGATTGGGGATCAGGTATGTAAATCCTCAAAAACAGTGCCCAGCACACAGTAGTGGTCAACAAAGATAAGTTCTCCTCTTTGCTTTGGAATCACAGAGGCAAAATGTAACCCTTCATCCCTTTGTCTTGAGTTTACTGTACCGTCTCACCTGTCAGCTCCACAGGTCTTGTCTTTTCTAACATTGGGTGCTCTTCGCACGTTCTACATGACTGCACGTTTGAACTTTAAATAAAGACATAAGGCGGCTTTGGCTTGACTTTTTTCCCTAGTCCTCTTTCATTACACTGAATTAACGTGTCAGTTGATAATTTAGAAGAAATGGTAACCTGGAGGAGGCATAGTGGGTAATGGGATGGGGTGGCTGTCTTCAGATAGGTGAGTGGAAGAAGTTGATGTGGAGTAAGAAATAGACTTTGTGTAATCACAGAGAACAAGATTATACAGATCCACAGTCCTTTATCCATAAAGTGGGTATTGAAAAACAATCTGAAAATTGAGTTTTGTGTTAAATTTGGTGGCAAAATCTGACCCTGACGTGAAAGTATTTATAGTCCTTATTCCACTAAGCATGAATACTCCTATGCCTCACTGCAAAAATAAAAATGTGTTTGATTATAGAGTACTGCCCTGGACCCCACTGAGGGAACTATGTAATGTATAATGTGTGTCCTATATTCCTTTTCTGCTAATGAAAAATTAAGTGAAAAATTTGTGGTTCAAGGGTTTCAGGTGAGAGATTGCAGGTCTCTACCAATAGGTAAAAAGAAGTCTTGGAAAGGGAAATACTAGCCTAGATTAAGGAAGAGTTTCCCACATACTGATGATAAAATAAGATTACTTTTCAACGTGATAGCATCTCAAACACAGATCATTTATGGTGGGGGTGAGGACTTGCTATGTAACCATCTCTTAAGGATGTTGTCAAAGGAGTTTATTGAGTAGAAGACTGGACCTCTTTCAACTCTCCATCAACTCTACATTTATTAACTTAAGACACAGCTAATAAACTGCATCTCTTGATCTCGCCCAATGTTGGGTGTAGAGATTATGAAAAATAAAGAAACAAACTTAAGACAAAAAGACAGTTGATTTAGCCCTAGTAAGGTCAGTTCCAACAGAAGTTTCTCTGGGAAAATGAGCCCACGGTGCATTTTGCGAATCAGGATGTAAACTAAACATCGGGTGTCATGCCAAGAGTGCAGGCACCTGATGATGGAGAAGACTGTAATTGCTTTACATTTATTACCTGTGTCTCTTGATTACATAGAGTGGTACAGTTATTGTAAAGTTTAAATTCTAAATAAAATTTTGTGATAAACTTCTGTTTCATGTGGTTGAACTAACCCAGAGGTTTTCAAAGTGTGGTCCCTGAATTAGCAGCATCAGCACCAGCTGAGAACTTTTTAGAAATGTTAAATTTCTACACCCATTCCAGATCTCCTGAGAACTCTGTAGGTGAGGTCCAGAAACCTGTTTTACTAAGTCCTCCAGGTGATTTGGATGCATACTAATTCAGTAAGCATTACTGAGTACTTTTCATGAAGAAAACACTTGGAGGGGCCCATGGTGCCTGCACTCTAGGTCTCAAAGTATGATTGGTGGACAGAGCCAGGTTCCTCTATGCCAAGGTGCCATTTTATAAGGGCTACAAATGAAACTCAGAATGCAGAAGGAGAATAGGGGAGGAAGAAAGAGATTCTAACTAGGACAATGAGTAAATCTCATTTGGGAAGAGTGTGCTTTAAGACATGTATAAGACTTTTTGGGCTACAGAATAGGGTAGTATTCCTGGCTTAGGGGAAAGAACAGTTAACCTCCCCATTGGGGAACTCATTTGTCTCTAGAATGTCAGTGAAGGTAGAGCACCAACAGGGAAGCATTAAGACAGTACCATCAGCCAGACGGCTGGATTATGTTTCTCATATACTTTGCATATGAAGTAAATTCTCTTTGGGCCCAAGTGCCTTACCTTATTTATCCTGTTGAATTTCATCTTGCTTGCATAGGCACATCAGTCTAGTCCTATAATGTTTTGGATTCCTAAATCTGTCTACCCCATTGCCTGATTAAGGTCATCATGCAAATCATCAATAAAAACTTTGAACTTGCATTTTGAAATTTCCCTCCTGTTTGACCGAAATCCTAACACTAGACTCCCAACTAGAAAGAAATAATCCTGATTTCTTGTGTGGTTTCTAAAAACAGTCTCATTCTCTCATCATACCCTATATAACACACCCCTTTATTTTTACTGGGAACTTTTTACATTTTTAGCTTTTTATAAGATACAGTTTACACTGTTCGATAAACTGCACAAGAGCAGGATTTGTCTGATTTTTAGCATGCTGGAAACTTTAAAATTGTATTTATGCTCCCAAAGAGCCCATGCCTACAGAATCCATCACTGTAACTAGTAGCATATATTGGTTTGTTCCAGAATACTACTCGAAACAAGGGCTTTCGGGTCGGTCTTCAGCAGTCTCCTCTTTAGACCACTTAGGCGGTTTGCGGAGATGGACTTTGATGCCTTTCCTTGAGAATTTGGTGTTTGCAAATGTATTTCTTTCAACCAAAATTCTGTCTAATAGATGGAAGTCTGTTTTTGTGATGGCCTCATGCATAATTGTGTCAGCCTAGGGACGCAATTGCCTAGGGACTTTTGAGTGGTTTAAATTAGGGAAGATGATATCTATATAGCACACATGTAATACTTTAATATTGTTTAAGATTTTAAAAAATGTATACCTTACTAATTCTCTTTCTTTATTGGTTAGGGACAAGGCTAAGTTCCAGGAAGGAACTTACAGAGGACGAGGGAAGGAAATATGTTATTTTCACCTCATAGAAAATTAACTGGAAAGCCTTTTGATGAACTGTAAACAGTTAATATAATCATAGGCTGATAACACAGCATTATAGGATTGTCAGGTAACATAAAAGAGTAGTCTTTGCCTTTAAGGATCTCATCAGCATTATCCAGATAGATAGTTGTCTGTCAGGCTCTCAATGGTTTTATTTAAAGAGAATCATATAAGCAGTCTTAATAATTGGTTCTGGTCACCTGTGTTTCAGGTTATCCTTTCTCCTTTTTTAACCTGAATTCCTCCTGTGCTTTAAAAATCTTTGAAGGGAGAGATTTGAAGGACTATTTCAACTCATCCTTAAACTCAAAGGGAAGTGTGTGAAGTATTGTTTTTCTGTAAGTGACAATTGGGACAGATGATATTATGGAAGAAAACAAATGAAAAATGGGATCATTGTTGAATACATTGGTGATTACCCACTCTGTAAATAACATTACCTCCCATAACATGGCTTAAGAGGACCGTGTTTCTTTCCTAAATAGATAGTATATATATTTTTTTAAGTTTAATTTTGAGACAGAGAGACAGAGCGTGAGCAAGGGAGGGTCAGAGAGAGAGGGAGACACAGAATCCAAAGCAGGCTCCAGGCTCTGAGGTGTCAGCCCAGAGCCTGACACAGAGCTAACCCACAAACCGCAAGATCATGACCTGAGCTGAAGTGGACGCCCAACCAACTGAGCCACCCAGGCACCCCTTAAATAGATACTATTTATTATTGATACTTCAGACACCACTAAGAAAATTATTCAAAGAATACACAATGTGATTCCTAGGGTTATACCCTAGTAAATGCCCAATACTAATATCACATTTTTGTGCCTTGGATTTGCAACTAGCTTTTACTAACAAAGTTAAGTATACAATATTTCTAACTTTATTAAACAATTAGAATGCCAAGATACGGCCTGAATTAATTGGGAATATTTTGTTGTTGGATAGGCTTATGGAGAATGAGGAGAAAAGCCATAAAGTTTTGTTGTTTGTTTTTCAGGTGGGACACCTAGGACAGGGTTTGTTCTATATATGGCCTTTCTGATATGGATTTTCTCAGAATCTAGAAAAATGCTGTTTTACTTGGATTGTTCTCTCTCCTTCTGCCTTTCTATTATTCATGAATGATCATGTTTTTCAGAACAGAGCTTTCAAAATTCATGCAGTCCGTACATGGTTTGAGCTTCTAACTATTCCTTACCTATATATATATATATGCCTACATGCCTACAGAATATATATAGGTATTAAATATATATAGGTATTAAATATATATAGGTATATATATATATATATACCTATATATAGATATATATATATAGGTATATATATATCTATATATAGGTATATATATATAGGTATATATATATATATATAGGTATATATATAGGTATATATATATACCTATATATATATATATATATTCATACTCTGAGGTATATTCTGAGGTGTGTGTGTGTGTGTGTGTATATATATATATATATATATATATATATATATATATATATTCTGAGACTTAGAGAAACTGATTCAGAGATATTGGTTCTTCCAAAAATTACATAATTTTCTTTGGAATTCTAGTGCTCTTAGAATGTTAGAGGCAAAGAGCATTTTAATTGACCACTGGTCCTTTAGAACGAAAAGGGATTGTATGTTTCTGTGTCTTTCTACTGAGTTGGTTGGCTAATCTAAACAATTTGGAATTGACCAGAGTTCTATATAATCAGCAAGACTTTGAATTGGCCAGAATCCTATAAAGATGTTCAGGAAACTTGGTTTTCTCTGTTCTCTTCCTCTTCCCTTGGGAGTAGCATGTTTGGTAATGTCAGGAATTGGGAAAAGATCAGAAATAGAAGAAAGTGTCCTGATTCCATTTTTTGAGGTATTGGGGGAGGAGGAAGTGGCGAAGATGGTGTCTAGTGGGCTCTTTCAGGTTTTACCTCGTCTTATTTTCCAAAATGAAAATGTTGTGTATGATTTAATACTTTGGGAAGTGCTCATTTATTTTATCTGTGATAATATTAATGTGATTGCTACAAACAACCTTTAACGATAGGCATTTTTATGGATTCTTTTTCCTCTTTCTATTTTTAATCTGTATTAAAGCAACAATGAAAGAAATAAATGCGCTAAGTTATATACTGCCTTACCACCCTAATAAATAACTCTTTTCATTATTCCTTATCTTTTCTAGTCCTTGCCCATACACACATACAGTGTTACATTTTTGTAATGCTGTGTTTAGATATTTTTGAGTGCTATATCTTAACTGTATATTTATTTCCTATTTAAAGTGAACATACCTCATAATTTAGAAAAGAACTTCTTTAGAGTCAGCTTTAAAATAATATCTTTACAAAAGGTAAAAAAAAAAAAAAAAGTCTAACTCTTTACTTTCAGTTATCAATTTATCGTCTAAAAACAAAAATCCTTTTTTTTTTGATCCTTCCTTGATTTTCTACCAGTGACTGGTCTCTTGCTAGGCTTTTATGGATATAGTTTTTTAAATGACACCTAAATAATTTTGCTTACATTGCAAACATTGATATTTAGAGGTCTTGCCCCAGTTCATCTTTTTCTTATTTTTCTTCAACCTCTGACTTGTCTTTGGAGGGTAAGACTTAAGGTCCTTGTGAAGGTCCTGACTGCTGGATTCTGCCTGCATTAGTAAAAGCGCCTTTGTGGGAACTCTGCAACAGGTGAATATTCTCACTTTTGTAATATGATTTGCATGTGTATTGATTTTTTGAGAGTATGACACCCTCCTGAGAACAGTACATAATTCATTTGCTGTTTTTTTCCCAGCACTCACATATTATGAGAAAATTCTTTGCGTGTGTTACCGTAGCAAACCTCCAATGACTGGAGAATTAAATAAGGCTTGTGGGATTGAAATGTCCAACATAGACCCTACAGAGAAGATTTAGGGCCATGGTGGAAGGCTCCAGAAAAGAAAGAACACAAGGACAGACACCCAGTCCTTGACCTGGTTCTCTTTGCCTGGCTCAAAACACCTGAAACTTTAAATTCTGTTTCCCACAGTCCAGTCTTTACTATCTTGTACAAGTTATACTCTCTACATCCATAAGTTCTCTGTGACTTACATTTTCACACTACTGATATTCCTAAAAATCTCTGGTTCCTTGTAGTGGCAGAGTGCTATAATTTTCTGGGTGAGATGTGCTGTAAGACCAGTTGGGGATACTACCTATATTCCCTTTGAAATGGTTTGGCTGGTGGTTTTCAAATACATGGAAGGAAAGAGAACAAGAAATTTGTGACAACACAATAGTAATTGTAAAGGATTTCTTGTCATTAGTGAACCCCTGGGCTGGCTTCTTTCTAGCCTCCATTCCCTTCTGCTCTGCAGCTGCCTCTCTCTGGAGGGTCACAGGAGGTTTAGCTTCAGCGATTTATATAGATAGCAGTCTTCAAGTTGTCCACATTTCCTTAGGAACACAGCGTTATAAATAAGTGAAATAAGTGATTTTTAGATATCGTCTATTTCTTTAATAGCCTGTCAAATTTAAAGGGCGTTGAAATAACCTAAGAAACCCTGTTGTAGGATAACCCAAAGAATTGATTTGTCAGATGGGAGTTCCAAGTGTACTTGCAAGCCTATACCTGGTTTCCGAGTACTGTTCTTGGACTCGGCCTTTGCGTGTGCTGTTCTTTCTGTCAGAATACTCCCACCACGTGGAAAACTTCTACTGGGCTTCTGACCCAGCTTACAAGTCACCTCCCCTGAAAAGCCCTCTTTGAGCCCTAGTTGGCCTTACTTACCCCTGTTGTATTTTATTTATGCCTCAAGTAATAGCATTTTCCACATTGTGTTAAAGTTATTTGCATCTTAATCCTTTTCATTAGATTGTGCACAGATTCTCCACAATGTGGGCCACCTTTATGTGATCAGCCCCTAAAATAGGGCCACATATATACAAATCAGTGAATAATGAAGTAAATAAATGACGTTTTCTACGTCTTTTTTTTTTTTAAGGTTAAAAAAATTAGGAGAGAAGTATGTTAACTATTAAAATATAGTCATGATTGGGGCACCTGGGTGGCTCAGTCAGTGATGTGTCTGACTTCGGCTCAGGTCATGATCTCATTCGTGGGGTTCGAGGCCCCCTCGCAGGGGGTCGAGCTCTGTGCTGACAGCTCAGAGCCTGGAACCTGCTTTGGATTCTGTGTCTCCCTCTCTCTCTGCCCCTCGTCTGCTCACACTCTGTCTCTCTCTCTCTCTCAAAAATAAATAAACATTAAAAAAAAATTTTAAATACAGTCATGATTATCCAGTTGTGATTTACCTTAACTTTGATCCTTTTACACACTTTTCCTTCATCCCTGTCATATCTTTATATACATACCAAATGGTATAGGAAGGTCAAAATCAAACTAACCAGTTCAAGTCCTGGTTAGGAGCTTAGATGAAAAATATTGATAGGGGAAAATGACATAACTGACTAAAATAACTTCTGAACACTTAGTAAAACTATATTCAGGATATCTGGGTTTTTTATGGTCAGAATTCTAGAACTGGCTTATGTCTGTGTATATAAAATTTTTTGCAACTTAAGAAACATAATTGGAGCTTTCAGTCCTTAGTGGAAATGAGAAAGTTGCAAAACATAGTTAAGACCAGTGGACACTGGAATAGGACCATTTGTTGAAACAAACAACAAAAACTACCCCATTCCAGTAAGGTTGTCTCCTGTCCATCTAAGAATTTAGACATTCAAAATTGGTAGATTGTGGGTAGTGTTGTCAGTTTTGGTGTTGTCCACACTGTTATGATTAGTAACTTTTTGAACTTAGAGTTTTAAATAACACAACAAAATACATTTAGGCTTACCTCATACATGTATCACAATGGATTTGACCAACCTTTATGAATTACATTAAATTGAAGTCTGGCAAGTCATGGCCTCTCTTTGGTGGTAATATTGAACATTCACACTGCTGCACCTAAACTATCTGTTGTAAATCAGTTGTTTCCAAAATTTGACTACTAAACTGTTTTCTAAACTCATGTGCTTTAAAAAAAAAAAAAAAAAAAAAAAAAAGCTAATGTGGTATGTACTAGTAAACAAATGATATTTTGGAAAATCTCAAAGTTGCAAAATCCCACTAAAATATAAATGATCAATAATATGTGAATATCTGTTGAACTTCCACACATTTTTACTAGTTCATTAAGTAAATTCTAAAACTACACATTTCACTGTAACAGTGAGAAATTTAAAAATGGTAATGTGTGGAGGGATATATTTAAAGGCACTGGGGAGCTGGCTCCCTCAGTTGAGCATCTGACTGATTTCAGCTCAGGTCATGATCCCAGGATCCTGAGATTTAGCCCTGCATCCGGCTCTGTGCTGAGCTTGGATCCCGTTTAAGATTCTTTCTCTCCCTCTCTCCTTCCCTCTCTCCCTTCCTCCCTTTGCCCCTCTCCCCCATTTGTACTCTCTTTCTAAAATTAAAAATTAATTAAAGCACTGGAGTCTTACCATTGTAAATAATATTGGCATGATAATGGCTGAGTTATACTGAATTGATGAGTGCAATGAATACTAATAAGCTGAGTGAACTAGTCCAGAGAAAAATAATTGCTAGTCTGTAATGAGAAAATAAGTTGGTATGTTGGAATTCTAGGTTGGGAGGAGTTAAATTCTATATGGATTAGTCTTTCAGTTAAGAATTCATTTCAGATTTAACAAATAAAAATTAATGTTTCTCACAGCTTAGTACCAGGGATACCACATTAAAGTATATGGAACAAATCCTGTGATACCTAGAAAGGTAACACCTAGAAGGGTTAAAAAAAAAACAAAACCTAAGTTTTAGTTTTAGGTCCAAGTTGGACTCTGGACAGATAGCTCACAGATAAAAGAATGTGGAAATCCAGAAAAAGCTCTGAACTCTCAAAGTGTTTTCATAACGTATTTGATAGCCAAAGCTGAACAAAATTGATGTGAGACTTTTTACAGCCATTATCTACCCACTTAGTATGACTGTTCATATATCTGGTTAGACACTGCCCCAGACTCTGCTGGGGATGTTACATATTATGCAGTATCCATCCTATGTTACTTTTCATACATCTGAAAATTCTGAAAATTCAAAAATGTTTGACATCACAGGTTTCATATTGTGGACCAGGTATGGTCATTGTGGACCAGGACTTCAGTTACCTCGTGTAAGTTAGAGTAACAATACCATACTATTTTGCTAAGAGAACAGATTTTTATATTCCACAGGCATGGATTTAAATCTAGGTTTGCCTTTTACTGTGCGACCAGGGACAGGTTATTAAACCTCTGAAAGGATAATTCTTAGTTTGTATGGTTATTTGCTTTGAAAGTCTCTAAACTTTCAAACTTTCTAAACTTTAATAGGTGATCAGTCAAGATACTCCATAAATGGTGGCTTTGATTATTAACATTATATTTAAAATTGATGTTAGGCATCTTCAGAATTGGTGTGGTCTTCTAATCCTAGCATCATGGTAGGTGAGATGCTCTAACCAACCAATCTATGAAATAAGCTGAAATTAGAAAGATATGTTTTATTTAAACACACTCATATACAGAAATATGTACACATTCATAATATACACACATAAACATGCATACGCACATCCAATCTATACATGTTTTTAAAAGTATACATTTTGAATGCGTCCATGAATAACTAGAAACTTAGGGGATACTGAGAGGCCAAACAAAAGTATAAGTGGGATGGGACCCTAGTGATGTAAATGGTCCATGGAAGCTGGCTTTTGTTGAACGTAGTGAATCAAGCTTCATTTTACATCTTGCAGGGTTCACAGGACAAGGAGTAGAGTCTAACAGAAAAATTCCAACCCCGGCAGAAAGCTGGATCCCAAAGGCTCTATCTTCAGTGTAAAGCTGAACTAGAAAGAAACCACTTTCCCAGGGAACTGCAAGGAAAATTTGTTGTCTCAAATATTGGCACAGACCAGAAAAGGAAAAAACACTCCCCCTGAGAACTGTAATCACAGCCGGCTTTCACTCAGATTTGCAAACTGAGTTCACATTATCCAGGTGGATTGAAAGATCTCAAATTGGGAATTTTCTTTAAAGGAGTCCTAGTTTGGTAATGTTTCCCAATACATGGCAGAAGCAAAGACAGATCCCCTCTGGAAGCCCTTACCTTCAGTATAGGCCTCAAAGAATTTCTGTAGGTAAACTTATAAGACATGGACACTCACAGTAAGAAAAAAAGAAAAGAAAGGAGGGAAGGGAAAAAGGAAGGAAGAAAATCACAACACACAGGGAAACATGGCTCCATGAGCCACAGTCAACAGATTCAGTTGAGTCAGACATCAGAGTCTTTAAATCAGTGTTGTACGTATTATCCAGTGTGGTAGTCACTAGCTGTATGTGACTCTTGAGCACGTAACTAGTGCAACTGAGAAACTGAGTTTTTAATTAAATTTAAATTTAAATAGCCACATAGCAAGTGACTACTATATTGGACAGTACAACTTTAGAAAATAGAATTATTACACACTTTAATATGTGTAAGAAATGGTAAAGGGAAATTAAAAAGTATGAATAAAGATCAAGAGAGTATATAAAAATGGTAACATAGTTGGGGCACCAGGGTGGCTCAGTTGGTTGGCATCCAACTTTGGCTCAGGTCATGATCTCATGGTTTGTGGGTTCAAGCACTGTGTTGGGCTTTGCGCTGACAGTGCAGAGCCTGCTTGGGACTCTTTCTTTCTCCCTCTCTCTCTGCCCCTGCCCTGCTTGCTCACTTGCTCTCTGTCAAAATAAATTTAAAAAAAAACATAATTTTGAAAAAATCAAACAGTTTCTAGAAAGGAAAAAATATTTCAAGTTAACTACTAAAATGGATGGGTTTAAGAGCAGCTTAGATTTAGCTGCAGATGGAATTAATGAAATGGAAGAGTGATCTGAAAAAATTTTACAGAATGTGTATGGAAAGACAAAGGAAAATTTTGAAAGTGAAGGTATTACATGCAAAGACCAGTCCAGAATAAGCTGATGGAACTATGATAACATCAGACAAAAGTTTAATTCTGAATTGTTAGGCTTATAACATAGCTTCAAAATCTATAAAGGAAAAATGGACAGAACCACAAGGAAACATAAACAAACTTATAATCTAGTAAGGGATTTCAACATATCTCAGTAATTGGTAATCCCTAGACACTCCCCTTCTCCTCAGAATAATCTGTAAAATTTTTGAGGGGTGGCTGGGTGGCTCAGTGGGTTGAGTGTCCGACTTCAGCCTAGGTCATGATCTCACAGCTTGTGGGTTTGAGTCCCATGTTGGGCTCTGTGCTGAGAGCTCAGAGCCTGGAGCCTGCTTTGGATTCTGTGTCTCTGTCTCTCTCCGCCCCTCCTTCCTTCTCTCTCTCTCTCTCTCTCTCTTGCTCTCTCGCTCTCTCAACAATAAGTAAACATTTAAAAATTTTTTGAAGTATTTGAACACCACAATTAACAAACTTGATCAAATGGATTATGTGGGTCGTTGTATCCAGCAACTCCAGGTTATAAAATATTGGGGCAAGAATCAAGTGTTACCAAACTTCAAAGGATTATTTAGCATACGATTGTATTCTCTGATTACAAAGCCATTAATTTAGAAGAAGACAAATAGGAAAAACCCTCTTTTATCAATAAGGAAAACTTTAAAATGCCTCAAAAGTCAAAGTATTTAGGACTGAATAGTAATAAAAAGTTTATATATCAAAATCAGTGGTATGCAGCCAAAGGGACACTTAGAGGGAAATATATAGCCTTCAAATGCTAGTAATAGCCTACAGAAGCTAAAGGTACAGTAAGTATGTAGTGGATCAAAGAGAATGAGGCATGAGAAATTATTGTTAACAATGTAGGCAGAGGACTACTCTCTTCTGCTGCTAGCAGTTATCAGCACCTGTATTCATAACTTGAGTAGAAATCAGTTTTTTAAGATCTTGGCCAGAAAACGTATTCATAACTTGATTAGAAATCAGTTTTTTAAGATCTTGGCCAGAAAACGTTATACAGGTTATTGGGAACAGATGGTCCAAAGGGAGAGAAAAGAAAGTGGTTACTCTGTAAGACCTAAAATACTAGGGCATTCTTGGCTTGTGCTTTGGTATCTCTATTCTTTGCCCAGAGCAAAAATATAAGCAACTCCTTTAAATGGGTGGATCAGTATCAGTAGGTTTGGTTTAGTAGATAGGTTCTCAAAGTATAATCTCTGAATCCCTGAGCCCCTAAGATATTTTGGAGGAGTCCATGAGATCAAAAATGTTTCCATGATAATAAGTCTTTTCCCCCCCTGTTTTCCACCATGTTTACATTTGCACTAGTGATATGAAAGCAATGGTGAGTACAATTAGTGGCACCTTAGCATAAGTCAAGGCATTGGTACCCACTGTACTAATAGTCATTATATCCTTTACTATCATTCACTTGGTTAATAAAATGCTGGTGTCACTTGATAAAGCAGTAAAAGTTATTTTACTAAACTTAGACCCTTGTGTACATGTCCTTCTATCTAATATTCTGGTGATGAAATGAGAAGTACACATACACCTTTGCTTGTAGTGAAGTGTCATGGCTGTTTCAAGGAAAAAGTCTGTGCGATTAAATTTTTACTTTACAGAACGATTGACAGGTCAAATATGGCTAATAACTTGGTTATTTGGTAAGTCTTTTATGAAAACTAAGTGAAGTGAGCCTGTCACTTGCATGAAAACAGTTGTATTTGTTACCAATGATAAAATTCAGACTTTCAAGGGAAAATTAGGATTTGGGGAATCTTGTGTCTCTCACCGTAGCTTGAAGCTTGAATCCTTAAAGACTCTTCTGATGAGATATTGGTGATATTGACAAATGTTATTTTTATACTGTATAATGAAAAGTGTCAGTGTTTGGAAGATCTGCATAACTCCATAAACCGGCATTCTCTAAATTATTGGTGGTTGTTACAAAATCATACATAGGTGAAAGATCCATTCAGTGTGCAAGATAAACTAATGGATTTTAGTATAACAGGAAAGTTTACCTGTATGGTTCCAAATTCCATATTGCAGCTGACCGTTGAGGAATCGTCATTTTGTCTAGTGCAGCATCAAGAGAGAATATTCATAATCATCTTAAAACGCTATTAAAATGATTCTCTTTTCCAGCTATATATTGGTGTGAAGTCAGATTTTCTGCATAAACTTCAACTAAACATATCACAGATTTTATGTAGAAGCAGCTATGAGAATGCAGCTGTTGTCTACTAAACGTCAGATGTTAAAAGGATTTTCAAAAATGTAGAATAGTGCCACTAATTTTCCATGAAAATATGTGATTTATGTTCACATGTGATGAATTCACTACTATTGTTTTTATAAATTAAAAAAGTTATCAGCTTTAATTTCTAATATGGTAAATATTGATAGATATATTCCACATAAACAAAAGCTCTTTGAGATTCTCAATAATTTTTAAGAGTAAAGGGATCCTGAAACCAAAAAGTTGGAGAACCACTTATTAGTAAGTCAAACTTTTAGGCTCTTTCATAGGAAAGATTTGAGTCTGCCAAATTGCACAGCATAGATACATACATGGTGGTTTTTTGTTTTTGTTTTTTTTTTTTGTAACAAAGGCTATTAGTGATGAAGCACACCATTAAACATAATCCCGGATACACACAGTGGCAAAGACTGTAAGACCTTTTATTGAACATTTGAGCTATTATTTGGTGTGTGTTTCAGTGGGATTTCCTTTAAAAGTGTGGGTAATTCTCAGTGTCATTTTGTATGACTGTAATGTTTAAATGACATTTTGAGCACCACAAATCTGAACCATATCACATATTTTAACTAGATTTATGGGGCGCCTGGGTGGCTCACTCGGTTAAGCGTCCGACTTCAGCTCAGGTCATGATCTCGCGGTTCGTGAGTTTGAGTCCCGCGTTGGGCTCTGTGCTGACAGCTCAGAGCTTGGAGCCTGCAGCCTGCTTCGGATTCTGTGTCTCCCTCTCCCTCTGCTCCTCCTCCGCTCGTGCTCTATCTCTGTCTCTCAAAAATAAATAAACGTTTAAAAAAATTATTAATAGGGGCGCCTGGGTGGCTCAGTCGGTTAAGCGTCTGGCTTCAGCTCAGGTCACGATCTCGCGGTCCATGAGTTCGAGCCCCGCGTCGGGCTCTGGGCTGATGGCTCAGAGCCTGGAGCCTGTTTCAGATTCTGTGTCTCCCTCTCTCTGCCCCTCCCCCGTTCATGCTCTGTCTCTCTCTGTCTCAAAAATAAATAAACGTTAAAAAAAAAATTTTTTTTTAAATTAATAAATAAACTAGATTTAGAATTTCTCTGAGTGGAAGTTTGAGAGTTGGTCATGTTCTTAGCTTTTACTTAATTAAAACAGAACAAAACTTCAGTGTATGTTTTCAAAGGAGATCAAGAATAGAATTGATCTATTCTTAATGAAAGAAAAAAGAAGAAACTCCCCATGTTAACAGAAAAGGGAGACAAAAGATTTAGAACCCAAACACTTGTTTTTTTCCTCCGTATGTGATTTTTGGTAACCTGGTGTTTGAGCTTTCATCCTGAATGTGGGAGTTGGCCTCACCTCTATAAGACAGAGCTGTGATCACAGCCTTTTCTGTTGGCCTTTAGACCTCAGAATTCCACAAGCACAATTAAGAGAGATGGGAGGAGCAGGAAAGAAAAAAGATTATCTTCCATGTATCCATACAGTAGTCCAGAAAGTGGAAAAAAAAAAAGAAACTACTAAGACTGGGAAGTCCACCTTTCTGAAGAATTTGCACCTGTACACTACATAGCTGACCTACTGAGAAGACGATGAAATTGAACAAAATCCTCCTTTTACAAGACTTTTGGATTTGTTTGGTGTAGGTTACTTGAATGTATTTGACCACAGACCACATGCCATGAAGTATATAGCTCCCTCACAAAGAATGCATAGCTGTCCTGTGTTTGAAAAAAAAAAAAAAATGTAGTTGCAAAGTTTTATTTCACCAAAAGAAGCTCAAGAACAGATTAGACTGTAACACCAAATGTGTGTCGACCAAAACCCGGGAGATAGGTCAGGTGGATGTTGGGTTACACGGTCTCATTAAAGAAAATGAGTCAAGACTTATCTAATTAACTCACATGGATTCAGCACATTTACCCACCAGCCAGGGCTGCAATGGCCGGCTCCTGCCACAGCTGTTTGTTTAAAATTGCTTACATGAGTCATTCTGAAAAGAGGCTCTGCCTTTTAAAAAATAAGTAAACAAACCATTTGAAATCTTTGTCTCTTACCCGATAATCATCTAAGAGAAGCAGTGTAATTATGTACTTGGGAGAGTCCCTGGCCTGAGGCCTTTCTAAGCCTGAAATGGCCTCATGGAGAAATTTAGAAAAAAATGCCTTTTTATTTGTCATTCACTGTGGCCATAGTGTTTGTCAAGTCTGTCACCTTCCTGCCTGTTAACCATCGAGTTGTAGTTGGCACTTCCCATGTAGCCTAAAACCAGTATCCTATGAACTCTGTGGAGGCTGACTACCAGCAAAGGGACCTGATGAGTGTTTCTGTGTCACTGTTGAGCAAATGCAGAGGGGAGATTGGTAAAAAGGTGACTAGAGAAATGAAAGCATGAATTCTTGGTCATCCTCTAAATCAACAGTGGCTACTAATAAGCTCATGTTTTAAAAGACAATGCAGTGGAATTGAAAATAGTTATTCGCTCTTAACAGTGTGCTTGGAAGGAGCCTGTAGTGTGGTGTCAGATCTAGGTTTGACTCCTACCTCTACCACTTACTAGCTTGTGTGATCTTAGGCAACTAATTTAGCCTTTCCAACCCTCATCACTACCCCCTCCCTAAAATGGGGATAATTATAGCAATCCCGCAGGGTTGTCGTTGGGAGTAAACATTTGTTTAGCACAGTACTTGGTGCACAGCAAATGTTCCAACTGGTAGCAATAGTAATTGTGGCTGTTATCATCGCTAATATTAAGTTGTATTTCACAGGCCTAATTAAGTCCTGTTATCTTCCTGAGCTTTGGTTCTCTTATCTCTAAAATGGGGAGTTGGTAGGTGAGCTCCAAGAATCTTCCGGCTGGACATTCTGAGTTGAGTTTCAGGAGGTTGGCAAGCTGCCCATTGGAGGGTCCTGCCCCTCCCTCCCCACACTCCATCGCAGCCCCCGCCCCCCAGCTCCCTTCCCTCCCTGCAGCCAGCCACCCTGGCCAGTTAGCGCCCCCGCAGGAGGTTGCTAGATCAAAGCCCTGGGAAAGGTCAGGCATTCCTGGAGCAGAGAGACACTCAGCTGGCTGCGGTACTGCCCTTTCCTAATCAGGCACTGCAATACTCCAGACCCTAAATGGAGAGGCTTTTCTAGTCCGAACACCGTGGCTCAGCTGAGCTGGGGAGAAAGAAACTTTAAAGGAGAATACGTGTTTCGGGGTTGCCATCAAAAGCTTTCATTGTTACGCTTTTGTTTTCTTTTGGGGATGTGTGAGAATAGGTGAGAATAGGAACGTGGAAGTCAAGTCTCACCCTAAAGATGCTAGCAAGTGGCAACTTACGGAATGGTCAAACAGTGCAAACGTTATAAATGGTGTCGTAAAACACAATCAACAAGGAAAGTTAGTCACTGTATATTGAGTGAAAAACTAGATTGCAAACCATCATAGGCTTTCTTTTTTTTTTTTTTTATTTAAATAAAGGTATATGTGTGAAACTGTAATAGAGAAAAAAGATTGGAAAGAAATTCATCTCAAAAGTTTTTTTCTGGGTGGCAGTTATCAGGTAATTCTTTGATTAACTTTTATTTGGATTTTCTGAATGTTTTATGTGAGTTAAGAAGTGTAATAAGGAGACACAAAGCGGAGTTATTTTAAAGAAAGAAACCAAATTGTCTTTCAAATGAAAAGGTTAACCTTTTCAGAGAAAAGAGGATGTGTGGATGTGAGGTATGTAGTGACTCTACCACGCTGACATGTTGCCAGCCTCAGAGGCTCGTGGGCTTGAAGCCAAGGGATGTGACCAGTTCCTTCGTTTGTGAGCACTTATGTAGCGCTTACTGTATGCCCAGCACTGCTCCCAGCACCCTGGGTCCGTGAACTCTACAAAGTAGGTTCTGTTATCCTTATCCTACGGGAAGCTGAGGCACGGGGAGGTGAATGCAGCCAGGCTCACACAGACAGTGAGAAGGAAAACCAACGCTCAGTATCAGAATTCACACTTGGGCCACACGCTCTTCCAGTTGCCCTGGGCTGAGACCCTGACAGCAGTCCTGGCAAGCAGTTTTCAAGTTAGAGTGTAGACAGGTAGCCATGGTGAGGTGAGTTGTGGTACTGTGGGCAGATTCCGTTAGAGAAGGATGCAGATGGCTCTTCTGGGCCCTCTTCTCTTGCTGATTCTTCCTCCTGTCCAGCCCGCGTCCCTCTGCCCTCCTCACTGGGTCCCCATCCTAATCCCTCATGACAACCTCAGTTATCATGGGGTTCCACTACCTTTACCCGGGAGTCAATACCTGGCTGTGAACCAGCTTGGAGTCTGCAGCTGCATTCGGAATTGAAGCCACCATTTCTTTTCCCTCTGTCATAGTGGCTTCAGTTCTCCCTACAAAAATAACATCTCCCATAACTGCTTCTCAATGCAGGGAGGACAGCAAGGTAAAGAGGAACGTGCACCCCTGGCCAGTGGTCTTCAAACAGGGCCTCAGTTTCCCTATTGGAAAAATGCAAGGACAGAATTAAAGTGATTTCAAGGTCTCTCACTGCTTTATGCTTTGAAAAGCTTCAGTGCAGTCTTTCAACATTCTCTCTTACAGATTGCTTTTCTAGTATATTCCAGGAGCAGGGAGAGATTAGAGTCATATTGTATGTTTCTACAATAGCCACAAAACTCTCTTCTCTCTTTAACGTGTGCCAGTATTAGTACCTCAGCTGTGTCCTGTTGATTTGATAGCAATCATCTGTACTGTGGCATCAGTCACTAATTCACTTTTCGATGCAGAGCTCAGAGTTACACATTCTTGGTTATCAGCAAAACTGTTTCTAGAAAGACCATTATCTCTTCAAAGTGCATCACTTTAACATAACGTTTAGATAGAGATTTTCTTAGGTTGAAAAGCAGAGGAATGCCGTGGGCTCACTATAGCCGGCAAGAGAGGAGGTAGCTTCTTAATATTAAACCAGATTATATCTAAGTCCTCTTCATCAGGTCATCATGCTGTTTCTGCTTACTCCTGGTTCTCATCCTCAAGTGGGCCCTTGTGTTAAGCTGTGCCTATTGATTGGATGTATTTGGACAGCTCATTGCTAATATATAGAGTGTTCACATGGCCAGTAGAGACTCTCTGTCTCCAGCAGAGGAATATACCAGTCATAGTAGTGTGTGTGTGTATGTGTATATTCTGTTCCATTCCGACTGTGGACAGGCACTTCTCTCAAATACTGCACATTTGCTGTAATTTGACGTCATTTGATGGTGACAGATTGTATGTTATATATGACATGTGCCTCTGAGAGTGGTCCTGACTTCTCTCCTTTTCTAGAATGCAAGGTGTTTTCCTTGCCCTTTAGCCACTGCTCACTATATTCCATGTTTTCTCCCTAAGTGTTAAATCTCGTAACTTCAGCTTACAGAGTTTTTCCACTTACCAAAGTCATCTTAGCATTTCATACTGCTTTACGCTGACTATCCAGACTTTCACCTCTGTGCCTTTGCTGTTCTCCTCATTTTGACCTCTCCCCTTCACAGGCCCCTCAAGGTGGTAGTGGCGATAAAAGTCTTTCTACAGTAACCACTCTCTGGAGGGGCTCAGTTGATACTTCTTTTCATCCACCTGTATCAACAACAGGGGTGATGATGATGATGACGACGACGACGATGACGATTATAGCAGCAGCAGCAGCATTTGTGTGGCTCTTTGTATACAGAATGCTCTTACCTCTATCATTTATGCAAGCTTGGTCCTGCCTGGCTTGTTTTTACAGATTCTTTACTTAACTCTGAAAATATTTTTTAGGTTAATTTGCTTACCAAATGGATAAAGGAGAGAGAAAAATCTCTGAAGGACAATTTTTCTTTGTTTCTTGTTTTGCTTGAATGCTAAATACTCTAGGCTGTTTCAGAGTCCAGAGTCCTTGAATGCTTGTAACTGCCTAAATATACTGAATTTCTACAATGAAAAAAAATGGAATTTTGATGACTTTTAATGAAATAGGTCACATTTTGAGTAATTGAAACTTCCTGAAGTTTCCCTAACACATACTTGCATTTCAACACACAAAAAGGGAAAGAAAGCCAGGTAACTTTAAACTTACTTGTTGCCTTTCTTCTATTCTTTTTCTTCACATGGTGGTTTTTAATGAGTCTAGTATCTAGAGCTGAATCTTTTATAGCTGAAAGTAGAGTAAACCAACTTTCAACTTGAATGTGTCCTCTTATTCAAAATTTTGTGAGCAGTGGTGACGGTGGGTGGCCGAATGGTAGAAATAGCTGTGTGTTGCTTCATCCTCCCTTCTTTCTCCTCTGTCTCAACGCACCTATCTTCAGTTTATTCGTGGCCCCAACCTCTCAGTGTGGTTGTTACTGTTTTGTGTTTACCCTTCCTCCCGTTTTGAAGAGTGCCAGGGAAAACTTGTTGAATTCTTCGAAGAGCAGATTTGTAGATGTCTTGTGTTTTGATATTTTGACAGCACTAGGTGCAGAGTTGGGTTTAAGGTGCTTGTGATCTGTGGCAAAAACAGGATGTTTTAGGTGAGCCTGACTGTACAGGCGGTAGGCTTGTGGTAGGGTGGGTGCTCCCTGACTTTGGTCCCCATTTCCCCCTCCACACCCACAACAATTCTATTTCTTTGTGTGCATATTAGTTTCAGGGACTTGTCTAGGGGCAGTCATTCAGTAGATGCTCCCTTCCCCCATGTAACACGGCTCCACTGGTCCCCAGTCCCTATTCTCCAAAGCAAACCTGAATGGCTCTCTTCCCCTGCGCTTGGTCAACAACAGCAACACCAAGCCCTATGGACCTCTTTCATCTGATCCCTTTCTGCCTTCATCAGAACCTCTCTGTCCCATGTACTTTGTGTCTGGTTTCGAAATTGAAAATTCTTGATTTGTGGATTTACTGGCTTCATGCATTTATTCTTCTTTGGTCACATATGACCTTAAACAAAGAGAATGGTTTCCATTGGTACCATTAATTTGACACATGGTGTGTTTTTCACTTCAGTTAATATCTCAACTTTGAACAGCATTCTCCAATTACAGCTTCTAGGCTTATGGCAGCACCAGGCTTCCACTTCGAGGCTCCTGCCTCTTCTGTTGTTGTTTCCACTCTAAAAGGGCAGTTTCTGCCCATGCTTTCTTGACATTGCTTAATGATGTACTTTATGGGTCTCTTGGGGACGTCGAAGAGACAGATGACACTTTACTCTGTGGAGTGAGACCCTGGCTTGACTCTGCCTTTTCTGAGAGGGTTTAAGTTTAAAATGAGGAGCACATATGAATCATATTCATGCTAAGGCATTTGTATTAAGTACAAATGACATTTGGTTACTGTGAAGCAGATACTGGTTTATTTGTACATTTTTAAGAGCCAGGAACTGATGCAAAAACTTAATTAATAGCAGCTCACTTAATCCTTAACAACCTTCTGAACTAGGTACTGTTATCATGATCCTTATTTTCAAATGGGGCACAGAAAGACAAGTAACTTACCCAGGGTCATCTAATAAGTGGCGGAGATGAGATTCAGAGCTTGGCAATCTGGTCTGGGCACCATCCTTTTTACCCCCATCATATGGCTATGAGGGTCCAGGTGGTAGGGTGGCCAGATAGTCCTGGGTACCATTTCAAGAGACACATTCTCTTCGCCTGTGAAAAACTAAGGTCAGAATACTCTATACAGAGGATTGGGGCACATGATGAGAAAGTGACCCTCAGGCCAAGGAGCTCTTTGGCATTGGCCCTTCGGAGTAGATCTCTCAGGCGCTCATCTGACTACGCCAAAGCTATCATAGGCTCACGGAGCAGGGTTCCAGGGACGAGAGTTTCTAAATCCCCGACAGCCATATGTTGTAGACCAGTTGCTAACATGTCAACATAATCTAGGTTGGCTGGTACCAGTACACCGTTCCAGCACCACTGAACCACTGTTTCGTGTCTGTCTCTTTGCCTGCTCTGACCACTAGCTGCTGACCTCTGAAGGGAGGATTACGGCAGGGCTTGATTTCATGGGCGAGAAGATGTAGCACGAATAGTCCTCTTTAAGCCATTTGCCACTCTTGTATGCCAGCACGTTTCTTGCTCACCTTGTTTTCTTGTACCTCATCCTTCAACTCTCCTTTTAAATAAGGTAGTAGGGATAAATGACAGAATCAGGGATGAGAATTGCTGTGGTAGTTGCAGAAGGGAAGACATCTCTCTTTTGTAGCCTCTCTCGTTTTCCTCTCCTCTCCTCCCCTCAAGCGGGAGTTTTGGGACTCTAGCATAGCCTGGTTGCTGCAAGGCTAACCAACAGTGCAGTTCACTGGCTGGGTCACCGGGCACACTCAGCAGATGGTGCTCTCAGAAATGAACTATAGGCCAATGTGCTGGGGATTGAGATGAAGGTACAGCTCTTGTGAAGCCATCAAAGCTTTAGATACATTCAGGAAAAAAACAAAACAGTGGGAATGGGAGGGGAGGGCAGAGAGTCAAGTCTGCATGGGGGCATCTTATAAGTGAGTGTTCTTCATTTACCTTCATAGGGGTTCTATTCAGATTGTCCTCATGAATAATCCTTTTCTTCCTTTTGTGACTCATGTGTTCGTTCTTTGATGTAATCTGAGGAAATATTGGGGTGAGGGGGAGGTGTTGACAAGCCCTATATTCTGCTTAAGAGAAACTTGGAGGAAATGATTTGCCTGAATTTGCCCAATTGTTAGGAAACTCAGCATATAAAAAGACCTAACTTCTTTCAATTTAATAAATGCTCAAACAGACATATTTCAGAGACCTCATGGTTATTGGACCCATCCAAGGTTTGAAACCTGTGAGGGATTGCCAGGTAGTTATTGAGCAGCTACTAGGACTGTGACTTCTATATATTTCTCCTTAATCCTTACCACAACACTGTAAGGTGGATATTAACATTTCCATTTTACAGTGGAAGAAGAAGAGGTTAAGTAAGTTGACAAGGATTATAAAGGGTGTGGAGTCAAGATTCGAACCCAGATCTGTCAGTCTTGGCACTATACCAGGAGGCCTGCATGGAGAGCCTATGCTGGGAGAGGGACATAGATTAGCTGGGATGATTTCCTGAGAGCGGTGAAAAGGGGGACATTCTTAGGAAGGCGAAGACATAAAGGACGGTGATGTGTTTCTCTGTTGGAAAATAACCTCCTGTGTTGTTTTGTTATTAAATGTTGGTAGCACAAGTGTCAATCTCAAAGACCATTATAATCATCCTATTAGCAACCTTCTAGGCAACAGACATCCTTGTATCACCAGGGACAGATTGAAGCTATTAAACTGTAGAGATAGCAAATGCCTACACCGTATGATGTTTGGAAGAAATTCTGACTTCAGAGAAATGAGTATAAAATAATGCAACATGTTAATTTTAGAAAGTGAAAACAGGCCCCATAAGGAAATGATTATAATACTTAGTGACCCCTGTTGCTGTACTCAAAATAGCACACAGAAAAATTTAACAAGTATTGTTTGGAGGATGTTAATTTTCTACCTGGAAAACTGTTTAGCCAACATTGCCATCTGCCTTTCTTCCCCATCTCCCCTCCTCATTGGGGGCTACTTGCCCTTGCTGAATATAATAAACAATTGAAGGGAAAAGCAGTTCTAATACAAATCCTCATTACTTTCCCTTTCACACCCCTCCCCCACTAGACTTTAAAAGTGATAATTGCTTGAAATACTGGGAGAAAGTAATTTGTATTGTTAAAGCTCTGGTGAACTTCAAACAAATCTGTTCTATAATGGTGACTTCTTTTAATTATGGGGCTGGGCAGATGGGTATTTCTGTGGACCTGCTGCACCTGACCCCCACCGTCCCTCACCCCTAACACACACACATTCCCAAGAGCTTGGGACTTGATGGAAAATAACTTGTCTGGATTTTTTTTTTTTTTTTTAATCTGTGCCTATACAACAGGAGGCCATAGTTTAGAACCTCAGGGAATGTCTTTGTGTTCAGGACCCTAAATGTTTGGGCTCTGTTTCTAGATTAACTTTTGTATAGATAAGGGTAATATATAATGCTTCTCACCATTCTAAGCATGTCACATATGTTTATTTTTGTTTGACACTGACACAGTACTTACCATGCGCCAGGCGCTGTTCTAAGTGGTTTATAGACATTAACACACGTACTCCTCACAGAGTCCTTCATGGGTGCTCCTGTTCTTCCCCATTTTTCAAAAGAGGAATCTGGGGCACGTGGAGGTGGAGTGAACTTGCCAAAGCCAGGCAACCCAGGCAGTCTGGCTCCAGACAGAGTTCATGCCTGATCACCTTACTATACTGGAAGACAACTTGTCCCCTCTTCGTTTTCAGAGACGTTCTAGATGACCGCCTCCAGCAAGTCAACAGCATTTAGTTTTCATCTGTTAATCATTGAAACAGATTGAGGAAGTGCTCAGGCTAAAACACTAAGGAGGAATAGTGGATGGCCTTACAGGGAATGGATTTTTCTTTCCTCGCATTTAATTAGTTCTTCCACACAGGTGCTAACTCAAATATGCCAAAAGATTTCATGCCCACAGCAGATAAGTAGCTTCTAGAAGATTTAACAAATTTTCTTTTGTCTGCCAAGCTCCTTTGTTATCAAAACATCCCTAGGTAGAAATGTAAGTTTTTATAGATCAATGTTTGCATGCTAAACTGGGGACACAGGAGGGACCTATTGAATTTGATCCTCGGTCTGGATCCAATGCTGTATTCCTGGTTGCAGACAGAGAATGAAAAACACACATAAGTCAGCTCTAATTATTAGTAAGAGCTTCTCTCCAGATCTTCTAATATAATTAAGAGGGTTAATAGGGGCACGAGTGAAGCTCAACAGGAAGGGCTTGTTTGCTTGTTTTCTGTTTATTTTTAAACCTAATATTTAACTGTTACTCCTAGTTTCATGCAAGTGTACCTTATAAATAAGGAAATTGAGAAGGTAGTGGTTTGTATGGGTTTTATGGGTGATCCTGTTTACCTCCTGGAAAACATCTGGTAAGATGAAGTGGGACATCTTTGCAGCACTTGACCTCAGTTTCTCCTGACCGTGTGGCTGCCTGTATTTTGCTGGAAGTGTCCCCAGTTCCAGGGCCATTGGGTATCTGCCATGTTGTAATATGATTGAGTATACACATTCAGAAGAAAAATGCCAATTCTTATGCATGTCATTGCTTAAATTTGGGTAGGAAAGAACCAAGTCCAGTAAAACATAAGTGCTGCACCTCCTAACCAGGTCAGGTTGCAAGGAGAAAGGGTATATATACTATAAGTGAGTCAAATCTAGAAGAAGCCGAAAGTAAGAAAGAGGTGCTATGGCAAACTGATGACAGATAAGATGATGATAAACTGAGACCTTTTAATTACCAGCACAATGTTATGGCTTGTTACAAAACTGTCATCTCTTGCAAAGCACCTGAAGGTTGATGTGGAAAATCTGAGCCATTTGGAGAGGAAACCTCAAAGTTGAAGCACACTGTTATAAAGCCACGTATCAAGGTTGAGGTCCCTTGCAGCTGTACACTTTCCAGAATGATTGAACATATGGTTGGGTCTTACCGATACTTCCATCTCTCTCTTGAATTTGGCTGGAGAAGAGTTTGACTTCATGGCTTTCTTTGTCTTACCCATCTCTGTGCAGAGGACCTGTCCCTTTCTAGCCAGCCTCACACTGTGCTGTCTGGCTCTGGGTCATCAGAGGTGTGCTTTCTGAGGATATCCTGGTTCCCGTTGCAAGACCTTCGTATGGTATCTGTCCCCACCTGATCTGTGCCTGTGCTAGGTTTTCTGTACCTTGTTCTCTCAGTCACAGGGGAAATGGCACTGAAAGCAGCAGAGTGGGCTTGGGCAAGGAGTGTTGCACTCCATGATAGAGGACGTGATGCCCAGTTGTTCTGCTTTGATGGGCCTAATAAAATAGTATCAAAGTGTGTGTGTGTGTGTGTGTGTGTGTGTGTGTGTGTGTGTAGATAATCTTTTACTTGACAGAAACATAGGGGGAAATTTTGTAAAAAACCTAAAAATTTACATGTGAGGCTTACTTCAGTGGCTATCCAAAATAAAATTCATTATTTCTTTTATACTAGAAAGCTCAAGTAACACAAAAATTTCCCTTTTACATATGTAGAATACAATTTTTTCTTTGGTTATAAGGCTAATGCATGATATCCTTGGCAAAATTTTTGGAATATACAGAAAAGCACAAGAGACAAAAATCACCTCTAGTCTTACAAGTTAACATTGTGCTTAGCTTTTCAGTGCATATATTTCCATTCTTTTCTGTTTGTAGACTTTATATGAAATACCATTTTTCTCAGAACTGAGCCTGCTACACCTGTGTGATCTTTTCAGAAAATGGTTTTCCCTGTCTATGCCTATGAACTCCATCATGTTTATCTGCAGAGGTCACTGACCTCAGCCCTTCTTCCAGGCATGAATCTGTACATTCATGCAGAATCCAAGCGGTGAAGGGCAGAGAGAGGGGCTGTTTAAAGGCCTAGTCAGCCTGTTCACCAACACCGAAGGGCCTTTTCATCTTAAGAGGCATGAGAGGTGTGGGGCTAGTTTTTTTCATGTTTTCCAGTCAGGTTCAAGTTACCAGACCACTGTTGGGCTCTGGGTGACATACTGTCTGTGCTGGCCCGCTGTCTGATTTCTACTCGTCTCTCTGCTGTTACCCGTTTCTCAGCCTGTCTACTTCCTCACCTAGGTGGGTTTCCTCTCTCTGAGCATTCACAAAAATCGAAAGGGAATAGAAATATGTGTAAACAGACTTCGATTGTTGGGGGTTTTTTGGATGATCATGTGACGTCACTTTTTTTTTATATATTTTTTTACTAATATGACTGGGTTTTGGAAAAACAATTCTCTTTGTACAACTGATCTTTATTTTTTTCTTTTTTTAAAAATTATTTTTAATTTACATCCAAGTTAGCATATAGTGCAACAATGATTTCAGGAGTAGATCCCTTAATGCCCCTTACCCATTTAGCCCATCACCCCTCTCACAACCCCTCCAGTAACCCTCTGTTTGCTCTTCATATTTAAGAGTCTCTTATGTTTTGTCCCCCTCCCTGTTTTTATATTATTTTTGCTTACCTTCCCTTGTGTCCATCTGTTGTATATCTTAAAGTCCTCCTATGAGTGAAGTCATATGACTTTTGTCTTTCTCTAATTTCACTTAGTATAATACCTTCTAGTTCCATCCATGTAGTTGTAAATGGCAAGATTTCATCCTTTTTAATTGCCGGGTAATATTGCATTGTATATATAAACCACATCTTCTTTATTCATCCGTCGATGGACATACATTTGGGCTCTTTCCAATACTTTGGCTATTGTCGATAGTGCTGCTATAAACATGGGAGTGCATGTGCCCCTTCGAAACAGCACACCTGTATCCCTTGGATAAACACCTAGTGCAACTGATCTTTAAAACTCATCCATGATAAAAGGTAGCATTGTGAAGTCTGTAGGATGCCTGGGGACCAGAAAAAGTCAGGCCTTGGAGTCTGACTTTGGCTCTGCCACTTTCTAGCCCAGTGACCTCATGCAAGTCAGTTTGTTAATTTTGTCACATGAAATGACAACAAAAATATCTGTAATTGGTACATGGACGTGTGGCATTATCATCACTGCCAGTTTGTTTCCCGTGAACATGGAAAACCCAGCCTGTTACTGATCCTCATCCACCTCCCTTTCCCACTCTGGTCCACAAAGGCAGCCTCATGCTCTCTGAGGTTTCTGTAGTTTGGAAGCCTGGAAGCTTTTTTCTCTGGGCCCTTCCCTTCCCCACCACACCCAGTCTGTCACCAGTTAGCTCCTTGTCCTCTGCCTGCTCTGTGGTGCTCAGGTCTGGGACCATTCCCTCTGTCAGCACCATCCCCCCATTCTAATGCCTGCTGCCAGACTTGCTCCTCTCCCACACGGTGTAGTTTCCTTTGAATGTTCCATGTTACAGTTACTTGCATATATGTCTTACCCGCTGGAGTTAGATACTAAGTTTCTTGAGAAAGGACATGAGATTTTACTTCTCTTTGTCCCAATTGCCATGCTTCCTTGTCTGGCCCTGCACTAACAAGGTGGGGGGGGGGGGGCTCCATTGAAAGTTTAATGAAGAGAACTGAACTGATTAGATTGTTCATTCTCCCTGAGCCAGATTTGGGCTCACCTTTGAGCACTTTTGGCCTATCTGGTCATGGCACCGTGTCCTAGGTGGAGCACTGGATCCAGAGTGGGAAGATCTGGAGTCTGGCTGCATATGACTAGCTACCTAACTTCTCTGGAAGTCGCTTTCCTCATTGGACACTGAGGGTAGTCAGGCTTGTGGGCCCTTAGGCTCCTTCCAGCTCTCAAATTCCACTTTAATAAACTGCTTTGCACTCAATCACTTTGAAGTGGCAATTTTCCCCCTCTCGTATGAGATAAAATGAATATTTCATCTCAAGCCCAGAAGTCATTTTGCACATATCCTATGATGGGAGGCTAATGAAACCCTGATCGAGACTTTACATTGCTAGAGATGGGATCGTTTTCGTTGCTCTATCATAACAATTTGGCCAGATCTTCTATAGAGAAATGAAACAGAAGGCTTAAAAATTCATTCATTACAGTAAAAATCATCTTTTGAAACATTATTGAAATTAATTTTGAAGCCCAGTGGGAAAATGGAGCTATGTGAAGTGAAAACAATTTAAAATTCTAAGGGAGTAGCCTTTAAGCTTTTTATTTCAACCCTAGTAGTCCTCCTAAGGAGTAGATATTTCATTGAAGTAGACTCTTCACAGACTTGAAGTTTAAAAAATTGTTGCATTTTTTAAATATAGGAAAAAATACAAACCATAGCAGCGTGCCAAGTTAAAAATGTATAATTTTGAAGTTACTGATGACTACCACCCTGGCTTGGTGACTGGGCCAGCAGAAGTCCCTTGCGTTTTTCTGTGCATGCCTTGCTTCAGAGTCTGCAAGGGGTGCACCCTTAAGCTCCCACAGCACATGCCCATCTGTCCACCTGGCAGCCGAGAGCAAGCTGACAGACAGTGCTGCTTCCCAGAAGGATTGTACGCACCCTAATCCTTCTCCAGCATGTTGGGGAATACCTGAAAAGGCCACCTCCAGTTCCCAACTGTCAGTTCACTGGCGGTGTGCACCAAGAGTCAGACTGATGCTGTTTATGGAATCACTCCAGAGAGCATTCCTGTAAGGGGAGGGGCAGAAAAGGGCTAATAACAGCCTTAGTGCCATCACTGTGAGATAGGCTCCGGAAGTGTGTCTGTGGGAAGGTGGGAGGCTAGCTGCTAGTTAGGTCTTAGTACGATAATGTGGGTATTTTCCGTGTCCCTAAACACACACAGTATGTCATGCTTTTGCTGCGGGCTGTGCTTTGGTTATATATAATCCAAAGTTTGGCCTTCTCAGATTCCCCTGCCATCAGTGCATGGGAAATTACTAGGTTCAGAGATACAAAAGCCATAAACAGTGGGATTTCACTTCAATTTGCCTTACATATAAAGTAAAGCTAGCCTCCATTCAGTCCAAATCAGTTTTTGTGACTTCAGTTTGTTTTTAAAAATGGAGATGTATGGGGCACCTGAGTGGCTCAGTCAGCTAAGCATCCGACTTCAGCTCAGGTCATGATCTCGCGGTCTGTGAGCTCAAGCCCCACATTGGGCTCTGAACTGTCAGCTCAGAGCCTGAAGCCTGCTTTGGATTCTGTGTGTGTGTGTGTGTGTGTGTGTGTGTGTGTGTGTGTGTGTCTCTCTGCCCCTCCCCTGCTCTCAAAAATAAACATAAAAAAAATGTTAAAAAAAATTGAGGTGTAATTCACTAACATAAAATTCAACATTTAAATTGTACAATTTAATGGTTTTTTTTTTTAATTTTTTTTTTTAACGTTTATTTTATTTTTGAGACAGAGGGAGATAGAGCATGAACGGGGGAGGGGCAGAGAGAGAGGGAGACACAGAATCGGAAGCAGGCCTCTGGCTCTGAGCCATCAGCCCAGAGCCCGACGCGGGGCTCGAACTCACAGACCGTGAGATCGTGACCTGAGCTGAAGTCGGACGCTTAACCGACTGAGCCACTCAGGCGCCCCAATGGTTTTTAGCATATTCACTAAGTTGTGGACTATCACCACTGATTCCAGAACATTTCCATCACTTCCAAAAGAAACCCTTTACCTATTAGTAGTTAGTCCCAATTTCCCTCTTCCATCAGGTTCTTAGAGCCACTCATCTACTTTCTGTCTTTATGGATTTGCCTATTCTGGACATTTCATATAAATGGAATCACATGACCTTTTTTGTCTGGTTTATTTCACTTAGCATGGTTTTTAAGGTTCATCCATGTTGTAGCATGTATCAGAAATTCATTCCTTTTTATGGTGAATGCTGTTCCATTGTAGGGATATATCACAGTTTATCCATTCATCAGTTGATAGGCATTTGGGTTGTTTTCAATTTTCAGCTAATAGGAATAGTGCTGCTATGAACATTTGTATAAGAGTATTTATGCAAACACATGTTTTCAGTTCTCTTGGGCGCAATACCTAGGAGAGGAATTCCTAGGCCATATTCTGTTTGACTTTTTGAGGAACTGAAAAGCAATTTTCCTATTTCTTTTAACTATTTTTAACGCCCTAAGTATCACCTAGTTAAAAATTTTAAAGAGCAGTAGCAGTTAAACAAAACGTATTTAGTTAGAGAAAACACAACTGAATTAGTCATAAGCTGAGGGAGAAAATTCCAGGTTTTGTTAAACAAAAGAAAATGTGTTACTTACAGTAGTTTGTGTTATCTGCACATTTATCCATTAAAACTGGCTTAAATAGGGTTGGAGAAAGTGAAAATGACCATTATTAACATAAACTGGCAACTTAAAGGGAAAGTAAAAAATAGCACATAGATTTCTCAACATGATGATTCTTTTTTCTACGGACAGGATTTCTCTGAATAGAATGATAGCTTTACATTCTTTCTTGACATTCCACTCATCAGCTTTGCTTGGGAATTATGAGGCTCGTGAATAATTTATTGATTGTACTATTCATTAGCATGATAAGTTGATACTGCATAACAATTTCAAAAACATGAACACAGATGATGATAGCAATGATAGCATTTTAAGAGGAAGGGAATGCTCTGCAGTGGTTTCTTGTTGTCCTGTGCATTTCTAGTCTGACATTTCTCAGACCTGCCTCTGAGGTCCTGTTGGCTGCTGCAGGTCACCTTCTCAGACCAACCTAAGAGGGGGCATTGGCCACTGGATAATAAGAAAGGGGATCTCATCAAGTTTGGTGAAAGGAAACAGGATTGAGTCCAGCCTTTTCTACTTATTGTGTGAGGTTGGTTGGACTTTCTGGAGTTTTTGTGTCCTTACTAAAAATTTGGGGATGTTGACAATACTTTCTTACAGGGGGTGGTGGGATCAAAATGAAATAAGGAACATGAAAACACTTTGTAAACTAACGTAAATTTGGTTGTTTTGTTATAGTTCAATTCTGGCTCTCCCCCCCCCACCCCCACCCCAAGACCTCAGCCTTTCCTTGGAGTGGCTTCTTCATAGCTGGACCCAACTGCCAAAGCTGCAGCCTCTTTGCAATAACGTACTCAGAGGAGACCTGAAAGTGAGACTCCTGAAATAAAGCCAAATCTTCTTCCATATTTGCTGTTAATGTAGGACCATAGCTCTTCAATCATGCAATTCGTAGAGCCTCCAACTACTGAGGGGCAGCTCACTTTGTCGGTGGAGATGTTGGGCAGGCCTTTTTGTGCATGTGCAATGAACTGTATAGGTGGCTGCTATCTTTCTGCCCCTCTGATGGGGGGAATGCTACTTTCCTTGTCACAGACTTGTCCAACTGGGCTTGTCTCTGAAGGTTGATTTTTTTTTTTTTTAAGTTTGTTTATTTATTTTGAGAGACAGTGTGAGAGGGAAGAGCATAGAGAAGAAGAGAGAGAATCCCAAGCAGGTTCTGCACTGTCAGCATGGAGCCCAACACGGGCCTGGTTCCCACAAACCGTGAGATCACGACCTGAGCAGCAGAAGCCAAGAGCCAAAGGCTAACCAACTGAGCCACCCAGGTGCCCCTGTCTCTGAAGGTTAATTTAATGTTGGAGATTCAAGGTAGATTTGGGTGCAGCAATACCCAGTGGGTTCAGGCTTTGCTGCTGGAAGGGAGAAGCCTTTAATGGAGTTTTGGCAGTACGACCCCGTTTCATCTGGAGGTCCTGTCCTGAGATCATGATGAGCATAACCTTACAAGTCTTCACGCTGGGAACAAGGTTTAAAGACAATTAAAATGCTCCTGTTTTCTGTCTTAACATCTGTTCTGTGAGCTTTATTGGTGTTCCTTCACGTTACCAGTACATGCTGCCATTGAACCTGTGCCCCATCAGCAGTGTGACATTCATCCATCTTCAACTGATTTTTAAAATGTTGAGGTAAATAAGTCATCTCTAATTGTACATGGTTCTTTTTTGTTTTGCTTTGTTTTTTGCCTTCCTAACTTTCTTCTTCTGTAGCTGCTACTAGAAAAATCCAAAGTACAGGATATTAGACTATTGTAATTCAAAGCTTTAGAACCCTTGGGATCACAGGGTCATCAGTGCTGGAAAGGGCATTGAATATATTCAGGCCCACATTTATTGATGGCAGCAATCCAACCCTTAAGGTGCCATTCAAGTTGTTACAGCTGAGGTTCTTGTCTACCCCCTCCTCGCCCCTGCATTTGCCTTTCTTGCTTCTTCTTGTGTTTGTGGATCATCTGTGGTGTTTCTTGGCTCCCCAGTGTATATCTTTCCATCTTCTGTATTATCCTCCCCAGCCAGTCATCCTTTCATCTCCTTTCACTCAGACATCTTTAAAATATTGGTGTTCAGGAGCACCCGTGTGGCTCAGTTGGTTAAGCATCTGACTCTTGATTTTGACTCAGGTCATGATCCCAGGGTCATGGGATTGAGCCCTGCATTGGGCTCCACGCTGAGCACGGAGCCTGCTTGGGATTCTGTCTCTCCCTCTGCCCTTTCCCCGTGCTTGCATGCATGTGCACGTGTGCTCTCTCCCTTAAAAAAAAAATAAATAAATAAATAAAAATTATTTATATATACATATATATATATATATGTATATATATATGTATTCAGATGGAGCAGACAACACAGGTTAAAGAAGTGAATTAAAATGCCTTCATGCATCTCAGTGGACCATATTGTAACATGTTTGCATCACAGAAAAAATGTTCTTATACGAAGAAGTTATCTTAGGGAAGTAGAGGCTGCAGATCAGTAGTGAAACAATGATTGAGAGGATGCTCTGAGGCCATTACTGTTACAGTAAATTTCAAAGTTACCTTTATTTGGTTTTCACCGAACTCATACATGTTGATTCAGGTAATATTTTCTCAGTTTAGGAAATGAGCCTAATGACTTCCTTTTTCCAAAGTGGAATTAATATGGTGTTTACATGGTGTTTTACCATTTGCAAAATGTTTTTCTATGCATGATCCCATCTGATCCTTACACAGACGTAGCCAGGGAAAATATCAGCCTCATTTAATGGGAAATCTGAAACACAGAAGGGGTGAGTCATTTGCCTAAGTTCACACAGCAAATAGCAGGTAGGACGAGGAATAGTAAATATCCAGGTCTTTTGACTTCAACTTCACTATGCTATTATTCTTGCCCAAGAACCAGCCCCTACTTCCAATCATGGATGGTATCACAACCTGGGCAAAAGCATTATTAAAGAGTTGAGTGTCTTAAAGGACATTGTTTAATCAGCCCTTACATTATTTTTGCCTCTTTGTAACTCTCCCTAAAATTCATAATTATTTTCAGATATCCCTATAAGAATTGATGTTACATTGCCTGAATGAATGTGCTGCAAAGACAACAAATAGCCTCTCATCTCCCTCTGTTTTAATATTGAGTCCCATGCCAGATTCTGTGCAGGTGGCCTGAATAATTGCAGTCTGACATACTGCCCTCATGTTGAAAGCTGCATTCTTTAATGCATACATGACATGGTCTTGGTTATTTCCTTTTCTGTGTAAGATACGTTTGTCATAGATAACTTTAAAAATAATTATAGTAGGCATTTTTACACTTTTTTTACTACATTAATTATTTCCTTGAAAAGAGGGAGAAAAATACCCATGTATCTTCTGCATGTCTCTTCTCATTTCTGTGCAGTGGAACTCCTTCTCTATCTGGTGACTCAGACCGTGTGCCGTTGAGGCCCAGAGGCGAGAAACCAGGGAGAGGAATTAATGACCAATGGCCACACATTCCTGAAGTGTTGGCAGGACCTGGGAGCATGGAGCAGGTCATCCTAGATCATGTCAAGTGATGATCTTTTGAAATTTCTTGTCCCGGAATGGTTTCAGACAAAGATCAAAATTATGTTCCTATTGCTTGTCAAAGAGAAATAAAGAAAGAAAACTTTGTTTCACCTCATAATTTAGGAAGGGTTTCAGTGGTCCCCAGTAGTGTGCTGTTACATGTTCAACAACCAGCTTCAGGGGAAGTGGCACTGACTTTTCACATTTGCCAGTTTCCCTGGTGTAAATAATCCCACCATGAACAATTTCTAGCTGTCAACATAATATTAACAGACTCTCAAAATTTATGAAAATTTAGGAATTTTCTCTTTAAAGCTAGGACAAGCCAGCTCCAACACGCTACCGTAAATTAAAGGCAACCTAGGTCACTCTTGGGAAAGATTTCTAGATGGGGCATTCAGTGTCTGCCTTGAGTTCATCAGCACGTTCCCCCCAGAAAAGATGCAAAATAAAATTGAGAGAGGAAATTTTCTATTTACAATAAATGGTACAAAGTAGAATTTATCTTTGCTTTTATATTTGCAGAAGTATCGTTTTTCACCAGCAGAGAATAGCTATTTTCATCTTTGCTGTTGTAATTTTCCACTAGCTGTAGAATGTTTCTCTTTTATAAGATATAAGTAAAGTTAATGTTTTGGGGGCACCTGGGTGGCTCAGTCAGTTAAGCTTCCAACTTCGGCTCAGGTCATGATCTCGCGGTTTGTGGGTTTGATCCCCACGTCGGGCTCTGTGCTGACAGCTCGGAGCCTGGAGCCTGCTTGGGATTCTGTCTTTCCCTCTCTCCTTGCCCCTCCCCCGCTTGTTCTCTCTCTCTCTCTCTCTCTCTCAAAAATAAACATTAACAAATTTTTAAAAAGAATCTTTTAGGGGTAGTAGCTCAGTTGGTTAAGCATCCACTCTTGATTTTGGCTCAGGTGACGATCGAGGTTCGTGAGATCTAGCCCCATTGGGCTCTGCACTGACAGCACAAATCCTGCTTGGATTCTCTCTCTCTCCCTCTCTCTCTGCCCCTCCCCTGCTTGTGCTCTCTCTCTCTCTCAAAATAAATAAATAAACTTAAAAAAAAAGAATCTTTTAAAAGCTCTTTACATTTTGCTTCCTCTTTTTACCTCTGAAGCAAACGTTTTCAAGGAGAGTTTTTTGCTCTAGTTTGACTTACTTGGGGGCTTTAAGATGAATCAGAACGTACAAAATTACATAAAACCTAATTTGTATAATCTACTGTATTTGTCATTTAAGTTTTCTGCCTCAACTCATTTCAGGATTTTGTTTTTAAATCCAAAACAAAAGGTTCTTTTTTCTTGACTCATAAAGTATATCCTATGAAGAGTGATGTCTGCAGCATCACTTTAACTCAAGATAAGCTGTGGGGTTTTTTTATCAGGCAGTATACTCTGATATGAGATGGAAAAGATGGTTACACATCAAGGAATGAGTTAATCATTAATTTGTAATGAATCTGAAAATGTGTATTAGGTGTTTTCAAAATGATCCGAGCTGACAAGTTGAAGAAGTTACATATAACTGCAATGCAATAAAATCATTTATTCAGAAGGCTCACTCTAACCTGTAAAAGATACATATCATTTAGTAATTTTTTTCATACATAATATGAAATGTTAGAGTTTAATACTATACTTCTATAAATACTTGGTTTTAAATTTCTTGACTTGGCCCTGAATATGGGGTATTGAAATCTAATGTTTGTTAGCTTCTCCACTAAACTTTTCTGATTTTCAGTTTCCTTATCTGTAAGTTTCCTTTTCCAAAAGGAACTTTTGTCAGTAAATATGCCTGCTTTTTTGTTGTTGTTTAAGTCTGTTGGAGTAGAGTAGGCAAAAGGGCAATCTTACCTACAGGTTTTTGAACTATAAAGCAGACCTGCCTGTTAGAAATACTATATAAGTGGGGTGCCTGAGTGGCTCAGTTGGTTAGGCATCTGACTTTGGCTCAAGTCATGATCTCATGGTTCATGAGTCCCAGCCCCGCATCAGGCTGTCTGTGCCGACAGCTCAGACCCTGGAGCCTGCTTCGGATTCTGTCTGTCTGTCTGTCTCTGCCCCTCCCCTGTTCTTTCTCTCTCTCTCTCTCTTAAAAAGTAAGTAAACATTAAACATTTTTTTTCTTAAAAAGAAGTACAATGTGAGTCACAAATGCAACTCATATATATGATTTTAAATTTTCTAGTAGCCATGTCATGGGTACCTGGGTGGCTCAGTCAGTTGACCATCTGACTTCAGCTTAGGTCATGATCTCATAGCTGGTGAGTTCGAGTCCCATGTCAGGCTCTGTGCCGACAGCTTGGAGCCTGGAGCCTGCTTCAGATTCTGTGTCTCCCTCTCTCTCTCTCTCTCTCTTAAAAATAAATAAAAACATTTTTTAAAAAATCTAGCAGCCACATCAGAAAAATAAAGAGACAGAGGTAAAATTAATTTTAGTAGTAGCTTTATTTAATGCAGTGTAGCCAAAATGTTACTTCAATGTGTAATCAGTATTAAAAAAGGGATACTAATATTTTTCCCATTCTTTCTTTCACATTGTTTGAAATTCAGTATGTATTTCACACTTACAACTGTTTTTACAGACTCATTTAAGGGCTCAAAATCCAGTGACTAATGGCTACCACTTTGGGCAGTGCAGCTCTATAGATTAGCTTTAGTGCTTATATTACAGTGTAAATACCACATTTATATACTCATGGAAAATGACTTGAATTTCCTAATAAACTTTAGCTCAATTAGAATTTTTGTGTTAGTAGCGGAACACAAAATAATATATTTGTTGTATTCTTTTTCTTTTGATTTCTGAAAAACTAAAGCAAATTTTGTAGAAAAATGAGGATCCCACAGACTTAAATGTTAGTCCTTTCACCTTTTAAAACACCCAGTTTTAAGCAGAGACTATTTTTACACTTATGACACTTAACTAAAATCAGAGATGGCTTGGTGGGACAAAATTTGCACAGAAACTTTCTTATTGTTTTGTAAATGATTCACACCTGATCTTAAAACAAAAATCAGTTTATTTAAACTAAAATAAGGCACATTATTTTCATAATTACTTAAGTGTGAAAGGTGCCTTTGCAGTATGGAATTATTAGGTTTAGGGCTGTTGCCTTTGTCCCTGTAGAATTGTGCACCATGCCTTTGTAGTGTGACCATGTAAACAGCTCATCCATACTACCCTTCTGGGTAGCTGTGGGACTTTCCTGACCATGACCCCGTGCAGGCTCCAGCCACCTCCTACCCCAAGAAGAGAGCTGGGTCATCCAGTTTTTTGGGCCCCAGACGTTCTTCCTGTCCCATTGGACATTCTGAGTGCCACGAAGAGATCTTCTGGCCCTCTGAAACTGGGTGATAGATGCTGCCGTGGTGGCCACGTGAAGACTTCCCTTCCTTTTGGGTCTGCCATCCCTGGGCAGAGCCTTTTTAATCAGCATGTCCCCAGACCAGCACCAAAAGGCCTGATAGAATCTGTTTAGGAATAATGGTTGATGAGGTTCAGAGGAGAATTTCTGGGAATTCACTCACCCCAAAGCAGTGCACTCTGTCTTGTTCTGGAGCTCCTGGAGTTGCCTTATTCTGTCCTTTGCTATCGCCCATTGTCATCACTCAGCCTTGTCACTGGCTTACAGAGGGAAGCGTCGCCTGCTGCCCCTGCTCCAAGCTCTCTGTGACTATCCAAAGAAGGCTCTTGCTCTGACTTCTTGCCCAGCCACACTGACTTGTTTACTTCCATTATTTCCCAGTGAGCTACACAAATACTACTTTTGACAAGCTGATTAATTTCCAGCTTATTAATAATATTATTATGCAGTGATTGTTAAAGCTCTTCTGTCTTTGAAAAGGGCAGTGTTTTTTGGTTTTTTTTTTAAGTTTTATTTATTTAAGTAACCTCTACACCCAGTATGGAGCTCAAACTCCTGACCCTGAGATCAAGAGTCACATGCTCTTCCTACTGAGCACTCCATGTACCCTAGGGCAGTAGTTTTTAATCTGTAGTCTTTGTCCTCCCCTATGCATACAGTGCAACCTCCTGCCACAATCCGGTGATGGGTGATTGTGTCTGTGTATAAAAACACTTATACACAGCTTTCTTCACATCTGTGTCTGTGATCCAGAAAATGTTTACGAACCATTGGAATCTTTCTCTACCCCATGTCCTTCCACTGTAAAATTTTATATACGTGTACGCACTCCATAGAACCTGCAGTCATAGAGCTAGTGATCTGGGCAGGCTCATCTTGTCTCTCCTGTCTCCTTAGAATTCAGTGATCCTTTCTTTCATTAAGGCCTTTTACTTCTGAATTAGCCTAGACACTCTCTGGCCTTACTTGTAATATTTCACCACTAGCACAGTAAATCTCAAACCTGTTTGTTTTGTTCTTTGGTTTGTTTGCTAATCTTGAATAACTGTAGTTGTTTCTCACTATTTTCTTTTTTTTTAAATTTTTTTTCAATGTTTTTTATTTATTTTTGGGACAGAGAGAGACAGAGCATGCACGGGGGAGGGGCAGAGAGAGAGGGAGACACAGAATCGGAAACAGGCTCCAGGCTCCGAGCCATCGGCCCAGAGCCTGACGCGGGGCTCAAACTCACGGACCGCGAGATCGTGACCTGGCTGAAGTCGGACGCTTAACCGACTGCGCCACCCAGGCGCCCCTGTTTCTCACTATTTTCAAAGGACAATCTTAACATGGACAAAGGGCAATCTTTAACACAAATAATAAAGGCAGGCACTCAGGATTAGGGATGTAGTGGAGGAGGTATGAAATCAGTCAAATAGTAGGATGTTGCAACTTCACATAATTAGAAGTCATTTTATCTTTTACTCTGATCTTCTCTCAGCTTCCAGCCTCAACCCTAGTCCCTCTATCTAGAGCCTCCAGTGTGGGTCCCCTTTTGGCTCCGAGAATGAATTATTCTTTTTTGTTGCCATTCTTTTTAGCTGTTCACAGTGAAAAGGTCAGCTCTTTGGGATAAGACAACTCAGTATTTGATCCACGTTCAACCATTCACAGGCTAGCCTGTGTGACCTGGGGCAAAACTTAAGTCTTTCTGAGCCTTGGGTTTGTGTCCTCATTTGAAAATGGGGAAATAAACTTGAGCACAGGTATAAAAGCATAGCTCATAGTTCCTAGAATATAGTAAATACTCAGTGAATGTCTCTTCCTTCGTCTTTCTCACTCATGCATCCGGGTTTTAGCTGTTGCAACCTGTACTTTCTCTCTTTTTAATGATCTTTCTTTGATTCATTTCATTTCTACCATGTTTATTTCATACAGCATTCAGTGCATTATTAGTGACTAATAAATGGTAAGACAATTATGACTCGCTAGTCACCCTATAGGGTCAGATTATTAAAGTAAAATAAAGCTTAAGGTTGGACATAACCTTGTAATAGAAGAGTTGCACTTAAATATAAGATGATAGGCCAAAATCGGACATGTTGATGTTGGAGAGAAAAACCAAATATTTTTTAAAATTTCTTCAAAATAAATGTATTTGGACCCTCAACTCTGTTTAGTGATTGTCCTTCTCCATTCCTAAAGCCATGACCCTGTAGTTAATGTAGGCCTTTCCTTGCATGTAGTTCTCCCCAATTTCCCTGATATTAGGAAGAGGGAAGGGGAAGATGTGCTAATCCTAACCCTTGTCCCTTCCCTGCTGAACTGCAACACCTGTCAATTCTGATACGTGTAACATACTCTTGACATTGGCCCCTGGATAAAAAAAGAAAAGAGGAGAAAAACACAAAACTTAACTGAACCTCGGAACATTATTGTGTAATCAGAATAACTAAAACACCAAATAATGTTTGTGAAGACACTTCATTTTTATCTGCTAAAGATTAAATTGGTAATAATGTTTTGGAAACAAAAGAAACAATGAGGTTAAATGGGTTATCTTTGTCTTAACGGATGATATAGGTCTGGCAGCACCCTGAGCTTATCATAGTTGTCTCTCCCCTCTCCTTCTCTCCCACTGTCCCTGTTGACTTGAGGGAAAAGAGATTAGGAGGTAAGCTTGAAGCGATCACATGAGCCCTTAAAAAGCCAAAAGGTTTCTCCACTGCATAGAAGAGGAAGTCAGAGATTCAAAACAAGAAACATTTGATGCACCATTGCTGGCTTTAAAATGGAGGGCATACATTGTTAGGGAATGTGAGTGGTCCTCACCTGACAGCTAGCAAGGGAATGGGGACAGCCACAAGGAACTGAAGTCTATTGAACACGGAAATGATCTTGCAGAACCTCCAGACAGGAATTCAGCCCAGCCAATACCCTGTGATTCCCTGAGCAGAGAACCCAGTCATACCATGCTGGAATTCTTCCCCATGGAAACCATGAGATAATGAATCGTTATATATCATCAAGCTACTAATAAATTTGTGGTAATTTTTTATGCGGCAGTAGAACACGCAAGGATTAATCCCTGTTTGAAATGTGGAGGTGCAAATTCTTTCTTGAAAGGGGTTGACTTCTTAGTGTTGAAATGCCTCATTCAGACAATTAGAAGTATAAGAAATAGGTATTGACTGGCTGAGCTTTGCCAGGACTTGCACTAGATGCTGGGGATAAGTCACCACGGTATGACCTCTAGTGAGAAAAAACAGATACACAAATAGTAACCGTACAGTATAATAAATACATGAAGAGTCCGGTCCAAGGGGCTGGAAGTGCAGTGCAGATGATGAGTGTGACTGAGGGAGTTGAAGAAGGCTTCTTAGCATCAAAGGGTACAAATCTGTATTCCCAGCTACTGTAAATCAACAATCCCTTTGACGAAAATAATTCAAAATTGATGAAAGAGCACAAGTCTGGCGTTCTGTACTGACTTGAATTAAAGGAGTCAAAGGAATTTAAAAAATTTTAAACATCATTTAAAAGGATGTGGCATATATTATTTTTGTTTGTTCGCCTTCCACATTTCTCTTGATTTGGTACATTCAGAATCCTAGCAAACAAGAGGGGTGAAAAAACGAGAGCTTAGTATATCATGGAAACATTCCATATTATAATCCATGAGTCATTTTCTCTCTGAATTCAACTTAACTGACATAATACTCTTCACTTTATTACCATTGATCGTCGACAATCCACTCTTTCTGTAGTACAAGTCCGAGTGCTGTAGGCAGCATTCTCAAAGTGTAGTCTGCGGAGCCTTGGGCCTCCCTGAGATAGTGGGTCCATAAAGTCATTATCCTCATGATAGCACTAGCACATTATTTGTCTTTTCCATCGTGTTGACGTGTTGACGTTTGCACTGATGGTGCAGGAGCAGTGGTGGGTGTTAGCTCCAAATAGTACCAGTAATAGCATAAGTAATTCAAATTATTGAATTCTGTACCACAGCACTCTCCCAAGAAAAAAATTGCCACTGTCACCTAGGATGAAGCAGCAAAAATTAACTAATTTTA
Source organism: Neofelis nebulosa (assembly GCF_028018385.1). Lineage (NCBI taxonomy): Eukaryota > Metazoa > Chordata > Mammalia > Carnivora > Felidae > Neofelis > Neofelis nebulosa. The sequence continues at coordinate 116,395,199 of NC_080784.1, forward strand.
CTAAATCTTGACCCTCGAATGCATACCTGACAAACTATGGTTCTTCCAGCTTTGGTAGTTGGCAGATATTTTCTCACAAATGAGCAAAGTGGGTCTCTCTCTAGTGAAAACAATCGACAGCGTTTGTTGCCAGTGGTAAAAGTGTGAGCTTTCAAGCAAAAGTTAGAATTTTAGAAAATTTGTATCCATTACTGTGGGCCACATAGCTTCCCAAACCCTTAAAGGTTTCTGATGAGAGCAGTGGTGATATTAATGCGATTTTTATATTGTGTAATGAAATGTTTCAACTCAGTCAACCCGTATTTGCCAAATGACCAATGGGTAATGTTACAAAATCATGCAGGGTTAAATTTAAATAAAATGCAAGACAGATCAGTGGATTTTAATGTAAGGTAGGAAAAGTATCTAGGTATGGTTTTTGATTCTACATTGCAGATGGACTTTCAGAAACTACCACTTGTCAAGTTTTAGTATAGTATCAAAGAAGTTCCGGAATAATCTCAAAAACTACGAAAATAATACCGCTCTTTCAACAACACATCTGTGCGAGGTCGGGTTTTCTTCATATGCTTCAACCAAAATAACATATCAAGATGGAAATTTGAGTGCAAAAGCAGTTCAGAGAATCCAGTTGTCCTCAATAAACCAGATGTTAAAGAGATTTGCAAAAAAATGTAAAACAATGCCACCCGTGTATTTTTGTTTATAAAACAGTCACTTTTCAGAAGAATACTTTTTGTTAACATGCAACAAACATAAGTTTGTCGTTTTTAAATGAATTAATATTTAAAAATTTTTCATTTTAATTTCTAATGTGATAAGTGTTTGTAGATAAACCCACACAAACAAAAGCTCAACAGGATCCTCAGTGAATTTTAAGAGTGTTAAGTGCCCTGAGAGAAAAAAGGTTTGAGAACTACTGTAAGAGATTTTTCATTTATTTTATTTTATTTTTTATTTATTTTTTTTTCTTATTAAAGATAATTTATTGTCGAATTAGTTTCCATACAACACTCAGTGCTCATCCCAACAGGTGCCCTCCTCAATGCCCATCACCCATGTAAGAGATTTTTCAAATGAATGGGCTAAAATTGTATTATCTATTAAATTACAGTCTAAAAAGGGAAACAAAGCAAGCACATAGCAAACTTATGTGTACATGAATGCTACAGCAGATCTAAGCCAGTCTAAATTCTAAAATATACCATGTCTTAGCGATGAGCAATTTAAACATTTGGGAGTCGGAGTAATTCACTTAATCGGCCTCTTTTTCCTTTCTTCTTTCCTTTATCCATTCCATAAATATTTATTGAGCATATATTATGTGAATTATTCATTAATCCATGCCTTAATTCTATGAGGTATCATTTGACCCACTTTGTATATGAGGAAACAGACTCTGAACAATTAAGTGAATTACCTAAGTGTAGTGCCCAAGTGAATATGAATGTTTGGGATGTGAATTCTCTGCCTCCACTGCCCATGTACTTGAATATTAACCTATATTATTGCTCATCTCTTCCACTTGGAAGCCAGAGAATGCTAGGACTGTCCGCTTTTGGTTCCCTGGGATACAAGCTGCGGACTTCAGAGTCACCAACCGGGGTTCCAGTCCTGAGGTTCACATCCTGTGTGATCTTGTACAAGTTCCTTACCCTCACAGAACCTTGGTTTTCTTCCTGGTAAAACAAAAATCATAACACTTAACTTAGGGGTGATTCCAAGACGAAATGATATAATATATAGAAATCACCACTATCTGGAGAACTAGGAAAATAGTAGCTGCAGACCTGCTGGTGACACCATTATTCTCCGCGTGGGTGGTTGTTCCTGTCCAGATGCTTCGTTGCAGGCCACACTCATCTGGCAGGGTAGTTTGCAACCGAGATGGAGAGAGAAGCCGAGGAACAAGCCGTGTAGAACAAAAAGAGCAGGGACTTGGGTGTCAAACTAATGCCAGCACAAGTCCTTTCTCAGCTAATTATTGCTTAACTCTGTGTCTGAAAGAACTCTGCCTTCCCCTCTATAAACATAGAGATGAAACTGCCCACTTATGTGGATGAGTGCCAGAGAATATACAGACATGGCCGTAATGACTAGCACTTAACTGGGTGTCTAATCCGTATTAATTCCTTCCCCTACAACACGTTCCTTCCGCTCTTTGGAAAACATTCTGGGTGTCCAATAGAGAGACCGTCCCTTTGCCACCAGACTCGGGCTCAAGAATATTTGTCCTGCGAACCTTAGAACTTACCAGTTCCTGCTCAGGAAGTCTTCAGAGCCCAGGCCCTAACTGTTACCTTAAAAAGCTGCTGCATCACAGCCAGCAGTGGTCTTAGATTTGAAAGCCACATCAGACAGAAATCAGGTGTTTAGCTTTGGTGGAGCTTAGGAGATTTCCAGTGCAAAAAGTGTTACTTTTGAGGTCTAGTCGATGCAAGAAAACCATTGTATCCTTCCTTTTGGAGTAAATTAAATCTGCTCCTCTGTGGGAAAGCTTGAGAAGCTCAGCTTCTCAGAAGAGGAGGGGGGAAGACACAATATAAAATTACATGGCTTCTGTTCCACGAGGACCAGATTTCTTGAGTTTAATAAAAAGTAAAATCACACCATAAAAATTGAGGCCAGATGAAATGCCTCATCTTAGTAAGTTGGTGGAATGTTAATATTCTCTGGATTTGGTTATTACCAGCAGGATCGTTGATAAAATGCACAGCCAATTGAAATGGAACTCAAGGCCTTTATGCACAGCCAGGTCTTGCATTGTGGGCTTAGTTGAAATCTGGGGATGTGCAGAATGGGGACAAGCTACTAGACCAGCAGGTTTCTCCCCCAATTCCTGCTCTTACCAGCAGGCCCACAGCTTTAGCCAGGAGGGCGCTGAACCACTTTTTAGTCCTTCCCAGAACCACATCCTCGGAGGCTGACAACATTCATGGCAGCTTGAGTTACTGCCAGCGGTGAGTGGGTCATTTCTGGGAACGCTGCTTTGGGGGTGGCTCTCAGGATCCCTAAGTGGCACCCACTTCGTGTCCACAGGAGGTGTGGGTTTTATTGGCTATGATGCCAAAGAGGTCCTTACCTGCAAGGACCAGCCTGGGTGGCAGCCAAGCTAGCTCCCTTGGAATGTTTTCCAGTCCTGGAGAGAAAGGCGCCAGTTGAGTCTCTGCAGCTCTGACCACTTCTCCTGAGGTGCCTCTTTGTCTGGTGTGATTCCTGTGCCTGGGACAGAGACCACACAGTCATTTCATCTATGTCACATACTGTCAGGTATGGCCCAGATGGTCAACTCAGTGTCCAAGATTTTATGAACTTGGCTCTTCGGGGAGGCTGCATGGTGTGCTGGTAATGAACATGGCCCCTAGAGCCAGACTTGCTGCATTTGAACCTAGCTTTGCCACTTATTAGCTCTGTCCCCTTGGGAAAGTTCCTTGACTTCACTATGCTTCAGTTTCCTCACCTGTAAAAGAAGGATAATAATAGTACCTGCTTTAAAGGTACTATAAAATGCTTAGCACACAGTAAGCACTTGTGTCAGTTGCATAATAATTATTATGCACTAGGTAGGTAGCATGGCCTGATAGTTTTCCAAGCTTGGGAAAAGACTGCAGGCTTCCTACTGATAGCCATGTGTGGGTGCGGAGTGTAGGTGAGAGAGTTGTCTTCTAGAGTCTCCCCACGCCCCTTATATTTTCTTTCCCTTTTCTGGTACCTTCTCTTAACATCTTTCTTACCTGTCTTCTGTTCACCAGCCTGAGATTAAAGAATATGTAGTTGGAAGATCAGAGTCTGTGTCCTCGGTCAGCCACTTACTGCCATGTGAGCCTAGACAAGTTTCTGAACTTCTCTGAGCAGCAGTGGAAGATTCAGGATGTCTCAAGGTCGCCAGGTTATCTCATAAAGATGGGATTAATAGTGGGTGCTGTTACCCCGGGATAATGAAACAAAGGACACACATTGAAAATACCTGGTGATTTTCCACTGGAAACTAAGACTTTACCTGTGAATGTACCTATGTACCAATGAATGTACCTGTGAATGCGCTTGACTGTACCTACGAATGAAAAAAGAGTCAATGTGATTTTTACCCTTCATCTCTACCTTACAGGGAGATGTGTAGTGGGGAAAAGCACCAGAGTGGGAGTCGGGAGACCTGGGTTCTGTTCAGTGAGGTCCTGGGTACACAGTACCCAGTATAGAGTGGGAGCCGGGAAGATGGTGTTTCTCTACTACTTGATTCCACTGTATGTAGTGACCCAGGGGTTTCCATTCCCTTTTTATGCATTACGACCCTGTATCACTGCAGTTGTGTAGTGAGCAAGGCTGTATTATTAGAAGTGCTGACAGTAGTCGTGGCTTGATCATCCATTTCCTGGGGCCTCTATTTCTCAGCTTCTTGTCTTAGAAAGTACGAATCTTAAAATGAAATTTTGGTTTCTTACAGCTTTAACATGATATGAAGGCATATAATTAGATACACACTGGCTTTCCTATCACCCAGTTCCTTTTCTTCATAGTACTTGCTGCTATCTTTTTTGTTTTGGTTTTGTTTTGTTTTTTTACATATTTTTTCTTTGTCTCCAATACTCCCACCCCACTCCCAGGCCCCTACCTAGAAAGGAAGCTGAGTAAGAATAGGGACCTTGTCTCTTTTGACCTTCAGTGCTAGAAGAGCGCTTGGCACATTTTAGGTGTTTAACTAATATACACATATGCCCTCATATACAGGTATAACTGCACATTATAATATAGTTACATAAAATTGTCCTTTTGACTAGCTAGTCAAATGGTTGTTCCTCCCCTATTCCCCACCACAACATACACCACACTGGTATTTGGAGATTAGAGGACTAGAATTAAGAATGGTCATATTGTCTGTCTTCAAACTTACACAGAGTACCACTGCCTGGGTTCTTGCCTTGTGTGTACATACAGTATCAGAGAACAAGAACTCCTATCAGAGGAAGCCCACAGTTTAGGGCTGTGGACACGTGATCAAGCTGGTGATGTCTAGCATAGGGGTTGGATCCGTTTATATACATAGTGGAGGTGGTCAGCAGGAGGCAAAATACAAACCTCAGAATTGTGCTCACACATATTATTGAGATTTCATATTGCTTTTATTATTTGGCCACAAAAATGGACATAATCCTTGTTGGCTTTAACACACCTACTAGTACTGCTTTCACTATCCATCTTGCAAAATATAAGACAAGGCCAGAGCTTAAATTAAAATCCTCAGCTTCTTATCTTCTTCCCACAGGAAAGCAAATCTGTGTTGAAAACCGTAAAATTAAGAGGAGAGCAAGGATAGCATAATTTAGCAAAAATTCATGGCACCAGATTCTGAGCTATATGACTGGAGGGATAGGTCAGACATTAAGAAGATGCTGCCTGCTAATGCAGGTTCCTTAAGGTGGTGCTCTGGAAATAAGAAAGGCATGCAAAATATATATATTTCCAGAAGATTTCTGCAATGCTTACTCTTTATAAGCACTCCAAGAAAATACCTTTGTAGATTGCTTGGCAATTATGCTTCTTATGAGACTTTTGAAATGAGACTCAAAGCAGTTTAGTGGAGTTGAAATGTATTCATTTTAGCATTTGAGTGTTGAGATTTTTGTTTCCATTTTAAAAAGGGTTTGTAATGATATCCTTCTATCCCCACCCCCACCCCACCTCCTGTAGCATTCTAAATTCCTTGTATTTAAGAAGCTCATTCTGTGTATTTGGCAAAGTGCATCATTAACACTTGAAAAGCATTGAAACATTTTTTTAACCTTTCACACATTTATATGCATAGATGTCTGTGCTGAGGTATATAGAGAAAAGGCATGGGGCTTTGATAATGGTGCTCTATTTAATAAATGCCCAGGGCTATACGAGCTGTGCAAGTTCTGCCATTAGACAGGAGCTGATCATACAGGGAAAATCTAGTATGGAAATTATGTCATTGTCTAAAAAAGGGTGATTTCCCCCCCCCCTTTTTTTTTTAATAAGTTTTTTTGGGTGGAGGTTGTAATGATAGGGTATAGAAAATTAGTATTACTAGCTGTAAAGAGAATTAAGTGTTACTAGGATAATTGTTCCTAATTTTCCCGAGGGTAGTCCTTCCCATTGGAGCCACATACTTTTTATATCTAATTTGTAAAACAAACAAAAACACCAAATTTAAAATTAGTGTGTATGTCAGCAAGTGTGTTATAGGGCTCTCAACCATTCAACATGGACCCACATTTTAAGCAGTTTATACTGTGCAGTTGTCAGGTAGTTCCTCAATATATGTTTTTTTAATACAGATATTTGCTTCTGGGGAAGCAGATTTCACATGTATTTTAGTTTATAGCACAGTAAAAATCTCACTGATTCAAACTGGTAAAGACCTGTCTGAACTAGTTACTTAGTGAATATTCAAAATTCATTGTATTTTATTTCTCTTAAATCACAAGTTACTTATTACTGTAGTGTTTGTAAAAATTGAGATCTTCCTGGGACTGCTGTAATTAATGGATAAGTTTAAAACCAGAAACATATTTTGCCTGTATATAATTGCATCGAGTTTACTTTCTTTTTTCAAGGGCAGGGGGAAGCAGTGTAGAGTTTATCAAAAACAATCTCCCTAATCAGGTTAAACTGCCTGAGTCTTATTTACATTACTTGCTTAGTAAGCACTTCCTTTGGTGGTGGGGGGATTAAACTTAAAACAAATAAAGAGATCCCAGATTTCAAATTGATACAGCCCAAAAAATAACCTGAATCTTTAAAAATATTATTATGTAATTTTAGACTTCCAAATTCAATAATAAAATTTATTTTTAAGCTAATATAAGACATATAAAATGTTAACAATTTAAAGTGTTCTTTCAGGCCACATTTCCCGTTATGCAGTTAAACTCAAGATTAGAAATTCCATTTTATCAGTCAAAACTTGTAGAAACTAGAGAACCTGAAGACGAACCGAGTAGTGCTAAAGCATAATGAATGGATAGTCATATTTGATTGACAAAGCTATAAGACATGAAAAAAAAATGTTGTAATGTGGTTCTGTAAGATGTACAAACTATAGACTTACAAATTATATACACTAAGGGGGTATCAGTACAGAAAATTTATATTGATTGAGTTGTTTAAAAATTTGACCTTCAAATTGGTAATATTTATTTGTTTACTGAACAGTTTTTTGAGTGCCTTTTTATTGCAGACATATGTAATGAATAAAAAAGAGTTTATAAAACGTTTGTGACTTTTGCTCCAGTAACTCCGGGTTGAACAGTTGAACATAACCTGAGGAGATAATCCAGAAGGTCATAAATATGTATGCACAGAAATTTATGTAATACGAAATAATAATCAACCTAAGTCTCATAGGTGCTGATTGAATAACTGATAGTATATGATACCCATATACTTGAGTATTTAACATGGAGAAATTCTGAAGGTGTAATGAGTACAGCAGATGAGTTCAATTTTTCAGGTCTAGAGATGATTCTTGGGTTGTGCTAATGCCCAGTTACTGCTATTTTGTGACTGTTTCTTTGGGAGAGGTGTTCCTATTAACTGTTGACCTTGTGGTTACTTTGCAGTCAAATAAGGTGCCTGTGGTGCAGCCATCACACGCGGTCCATCCTCTCACCCCCCTTATCACGTACAGCGACGAGCACTTTTCTCCAGGATCACACCCCTCACACCTCCCTTCAGATGTCAACTCCAAACAAGGTGAGAGCCCCTGCCTTCCTGGGTCTTTCTCGATAAGTGAGGAGCCACATCTCATCAGACCGAGTGCCTGTACAGGTGCCTTTGCTGTATGTCACTGGGTGGATCAAAATACATTTGTTTGGCAGGAGTTTTTTTAAAAGATTTGTTGTTACTACTTTTATTTTTCAGGATTAAAAAACAGAAGAAGAAAAACATAAAAGGATTATTTTCAAAGTGACAGCTTTGAAAATCTAGAATCCACCATATAAACCAATATATTGTACAGATATACTAAAAATTCAGTGCTTGGTGCCCCCTACAGTATTCATTTATTGCAGTTGTAGGTGTTGATGGTAGTGTTAGAAAAATGTTAGAAAACAGACAACATAGGAGATTTTTACTTTGAATGTTCTCTTTTTCATCCTTTTGTGATTTCTTTTGGTTTTAGTCCTTATTATGTTTTATCCTCTTTTTGTTATTTACCAGCACCAACTTAGATATTAATAATAATTAAAGTATAAAACCATCTCTGTTAAAGTCAAAGTAACATGAATCCTGTTTTGCTTCTCTACATTATTACCCAGTTCTGCTTCTATATTGTTTATAGAAGAACACATCGCATAAGAAGTTTGAAAAATCAAAATGCCCAGGTTTTTTTTTTAAATTTTTTATATTTGTTTATTTTTGAGAGAGAGACTGAGCACCAGTGGGGGAAGGGCAAGGAGAGAGGGAGACACAAAATCTGAAGCAGGCTCCAGGCTCTGATCTGTCAGCACAGAGCCCATTGTGGGGCTCGAACTCATGATCATGACCTGAGCCAAAGTCAGACGCTCAACCAGCTGAGCCACCCAGGCACTCTCAGAATTCCTAGTTTCTAACCTGGTGGGTGTGGGTATGAGTTGGTTGCAGGACTTAGAGCTCAGGTTCTGCAGGCCTTCTGGTCCGTTCTGCTTAGAGCATACGTTGAAGATGAATTTGTTTGCCTCTCCTCTTTCCATGTACATACACACTTGGACCTCAACAGGATCTTTAGAAATTCAAAATAAAAGATCCTATAAAACTGTGTGAAAACAGAGAATGTAAAGATGTAAAATCTGCCATCACCGGCATTTCACCCTTTTTTCCAGCCTTATCTTTGAACTATAGTGGACAAGAAAAGTTAGTAAGTGTAGAAAAAGAGTGGAGTTCAGAGGCTGGGTGTTTTTTCCACTACTGTGAACTCTTGTAGGTTACATCCTCAATGCCTTCATTCCCATCCATTGTTAAAACTGCTTATTTGGGGGCGCCTGGGTGGCGCAGTCGGTTAGGCGTCCGACTTCGGCCGGGTCACGATCTCGCGGTCTGTGAGTTCGAGCCCCGCGTCGGGCTCTGGGCTGATGGCTCGGAGCCTGGAGCCTGTTTCCGATTCTGTGTCTCCCTCTCTCTCTGCCCCTCCCCCGTTCGTGCTCTGTCTCTCTCTGTCCCAGAAATAAAATAAAAAAAAAAAAAAGTTGAAAAAAAAAAAAAAACTGCTTATTTGAGGACTTAGTCACTGTCAGACTTTGGCTTGAGTGGAGCTTTGTACCCTTTACCTAGGAAATGTAAGAATCGCCTATGCGGATGTTTCCGGGTTTGCCTTGGTTTTATTCCTCATTTCCAGTCCTTCCTCTACTTCCTTTTATCAAGGACCTCAAAGGAATAAGAAACATCAAGACAGGTCTGAGGATGTATGGTGAGATGGGTATTTTAGGAAGAAGGTGGAGTTTGAGAGGGAAGATCAAGAGTGTGACCTTGGTCATGGTGGTGATTTTAGGTGCCTTATAGACATCTGGAGGGAGAGAGAAGGTAGGTAATTTATAGGTCACCATCTCGGAGTGATATCTGTGCTACAGATGCATATCTGGGAGCCATGAAGCTACAAATGACAGTTAAAGATAGATATAAAAGCCTCAAACAAGCTATTGGCTCAAAGAATCCAATAGTGTGATTTATTTGGTTTTTAACTATTTATTTAACAATTACATGGTGCTTCCTATGTCCTAGGCCCTATTCTAATCACTTTCAAACACACTTATTTTAAAAAAATAACACATTATGGTTCAGAAGTTTTTTCTTCCAAGAATCCTAGGACAGTTCTATTTTTTAAAAAGACAAATTTATGACTGGCTACCAGTTACATTTGTATTTTGTTTCCATCTCTTCTACTGCCCTACCTTGTTTTGTCTTACTAATTGTAATTTATATCGTTGCTTTAAAAAAAAATTTTTTTTAAACAAACTCTCCAGAACTAGATAAAGAACAAGTGGGCATGATCAGAAAATTGCATTTTCTCTGAAGTTCTTATTTTGTCCCCCAAATTTGTGATTTTTGCATTCTACTCTGTATACAGTGTTTTTTTTTTTTTCTTAATATAAAGTTTTTTGTTTGTTCGTTTGTTTTGCTACTTTTTTGTGAGCAAAGAGTTTATATACCTTGTCACCATTTCTCTCTGGGGATATGTGACTTTGGTTTAAAAAGAACTAATTTACGTGATTTGGGGTTTGTATCATTCCACTTGGTCACATTCATCACCAAAAAATAAGTAAAAAGCTCACTAGGTCTCTTGCTTTTATTCTCTTTGTCTTCTACTGCCAGTCTTTTTAGTTATATCATGTAGCTAAATTAGTTAGAACTTGGTGGTACTGAGGCCAGAGTTGCTAATTTCAAAACTATTGGGAGGCTGGTTAGTTTTATTTAAAAAATACTAATAATAAATTAAAAAGTATTATGTCCATGCTTTAACCATAGATAGAACTATCCAATAAACATATACTGTAGCAGAACTCATTGTCATTTGTAGGAAAATAACTTTAGGTTCGTTTCACAGTAGGAAACACATTCAGTTTTACCTTTCTCTCACCGTGTTGAGAGGTGTGGGGTATGTGTGTGCGTATAGGTTGTAGGTGTGGGAGAGGGAAAGGAAGCTGATACCAGTCATTTTCTTCTCATTATGTCTTACGAAAATGTTGGAAAGAAGAGCTTTTAGGAAATACTGGCTTTACATATCTGTCTTTGTATTACCCATTGTATCCTTGTAAGTAACCACACTCACATAGCACTTAACACTGTGTTCCAAGCATTTTTCTGTTTTATGTATATTCATGCATTTATTCCTCACAACAACCCCTATTCCATCTTTATACTGATTTAATTTTTTTTAAGTTTATTTCTTTTGAGAGAGAGAGAACATGCGTGCATGAGCCGCGGCAGGGTGGAGAGGGGGAGAAAGGATCCCAAGCAGCCTCCACGCTATAAGCCCAGAGCCCAATTTGGGGCCTGATCGTACAAACCATGAGCTCATGATGACCTGACCCGAAATCAAGAGCCAGATGCCCAACCAACTGAGCTACCCAGGCATCTCTATACTGATTTTAAAGAACAATAACAATTAAATAGCTTCCTCAAAGATAAGTAGCTAGTGAGTGGCATAATTGATGATCCAGGGGCACCTGGGTGGCTCAGTCAGTTAAGCATCTGACTTTGGCTCCGGTCATGATCTCATGGTTCATGGGTTCAAGCCCTGCATTGAGCTCCACACTAACAGCATGGAGCCTGCCTGGGATTCTCTCTCTCTCTCTCTCTGTCTCTCTCTCAAAAATAAACATTAAAAAGAAAATCATTAAGGCTATGCTGTGTATAGCCTCCTTCACATAGTATTTAGTAAATATTAGTTAAATGAATGATGTGAAATGTGTCTTCAGTAGCATAGCAGTTGGTGGAGATCCACTTCTAGGATCTTAACATGACAATAGGCTGTGTAGAAAACACAGATCCATTTTCTGTTCGTGTAATGGCCTAAGCCACACCGTGTGCTTGTTGGTATAATGGTTGGCAAAATTGTTGGTAATATTGATGAATGAAGAACGGGTCTGTTTAAACACTACTAGTTCATTTGTTCAGTCATTCAAAAGTATTTATTGAGAACCTCCTCTGGAGACCACCATAGTTTGGAACATAGATTGGTAAAACATGGTCTCTTTTTTCCAAGCAGTATATAAGCTCACACGGAAAAATCATTGGCACAAACTAACTATAAAACAAAATGAAGACCATCTTAATTACCCTGTTACAAGTACAAATAAAACATTATAGATTCCAACAAGGAAGAAAGATATCTCAGAGCTATAGACATTAGAAGGAGGGGTATTTGAAGTATGAGTGGAAACAGTCTAAATACCCAGCATAGGATAGCATGTAGCAAGTGCTAAGTAAATGGTGGTTTCCCCCTTTCTCCTTGGAGCAGTAAAACCAAATCAACCTAGTTTGTATTGTGTTCGTTTGCATCACTCCTGCTACTACAGAATCACTGATGCAGCATTCTAAGTGTGCCTGGAACGTGGACGAGAGCGGAGAGCAGGGTTTAGGCTTATCTGCTTGGATGTGTGATGACATCAGCAGGTTACGCATGGCTGTGTCCCAGGGGTAAAAGTCCAGGACAATACATATTTTGTAGGTACCTTAACTGGATGCCTAAACAGTCACTTAATCATCCCACACCTTGGTTTCCCCATTTGCAAAACAAAGGATTAAAGCGGACAGTTCTGATAGTCTGTAACCTCTAGTCATGATTTTCAAGCTCAAATTTCCACAAAGGTTCCAGAGCTCTTGTGAGTTAGTCTGATTTTTCTTTTTAAACTGAGCAGTCCTGCTGCAGACCCTAATATTTGGGGAGGTTTCTGGATCTCGGGGGGTGGGGGGCAGCATGTTGGAGAAACTCCCCAGTGAATCCGATGTCACGAATCATCACTGTAGACTCCCTTAGATTCACCCCACTGCCTGAACTTCCTCAGGCCCAAGAAAAAAAAATCCCAGAGTATGAAATTTGGGGTCTGCTGTGACCCATAGCAGTGGTATTTCTAGCCAAAAAGGGGGGAGGGATTTGAGACAATCTTTTAAAAACAGCAAAAATGAGATAATCTCATGTAAGCTGTTGAGGGATTAAAAACCTTCTTCCTACTTGCTTCCTATGAGAGTTGAGAAATAGTTTATCCTAACTTCAGAGTCAAATTAACATCCACTTTGAAGGCAACACTTAAGTCATTCCCATATGTTCAAGACCTTAAATATCTTTTAAGACCCAAATGAAACTCATAGGCATTTTAAACAGTAAAAACAGAATAATTAAAGAGCATCTTTCATGTGCTCACCTAATTTCACATGTTGGTCTGAACATAACCGTTGAATGCATATCTGGGTGTTAAATGTGGAAACGTGTGCTTATATATGGAAGTGGGCTTGGTAGGCCAGATGAACTATATAAAGAAACTTTTGTGGCTTTTTTCCTAATCAGAATCACTTTCCCCAAAATGCACCGAATCTTAGGTTTTTATGTTTTGCATTTTAATGCATGTGTCCCTTCTTTTCTACACCCAAGGTAGAATCTAAACAAAGAGATGTCATTTGGGACTGGGATTAGGTATAATCTTTAGGTGGTTTTTACAGTTATAGGGCAGTGTACCCCAGGGACTGTGAGCTCAAGAAACAATTTGGTGGCATTCTCATTTTCTGTGGAATACAACTAATCCAGAACAGCTTGACCTTGGAGCCCAGAGGACTCAACTTGATGAAGAGCTTAGTTGGAGCTGAAGTGGCAGAGACCAAATGAATCATATCAAGTGTGACCATTATGGGGCTGAAGATGATTCCTAATTAATCTTTGATCCTCCGAGGTATCACATTTCCCAAATCTATGTGTCCGTAAGGGAGCCAATGGAAATAATGAAAGTGGCAATTTACCTAATCCTTGAGCGTCATGGCAGGCCATCTACTTAGGAAGGCTGTCATTTTCCATTCTACACAAAAACAATTGTCTACCATTTTCGTAACCAAAGTGAAATAATGAGGGCAAACTAAAAAATTTAAAAATCTCATTATGGTCACGCAGAGCATACTTACTCTTTCAAGAGTTCCTCAGGATGTCCTATCTTAAGACGTGATTTCTCACATTTTGAAATCTTGAGAAAAGCTAACAAACAGACTTCAATTAAATGCATCCGGTAAACATTGTTTAGTGCTAGACCTTAAGTATTAATGGCATAAAGTACTTTATTGCTTTTCTGTTATCCTTATAGTCAAATGTTCTGTGAATCTGAAAACTCTACTCCTTCATTGTTTTTTTGAACAGGCATGTCCAGACATCCTCCAGCTCCTGAGATCCCTACCTTTTATCCTCTGTCTCCAGGTGGTGTTGGACAGATTACCCCACCTCTTGGCTGGTAAGATCCTTCCTGCAACCTTCAGTCAGGCATTTGAACACAAGTTTTTCTTTCCATTCATGGAAATTAGCTTTATGAATGATAACACTTGCAGAGTTGAAGAAATTTCACATCAACAAGCAAGGTGCTAACTTTATTTCATTTCAATTTGAAAGATTGAAAAACATACAGACTTTGAAATGGATTGAATGCCTTTGCTAGTATGTGTAGAAAATGAGTATGTAGCATTTGCTTTGAAGCTTATAGGTTTATGGATTCAATTTGTGGCTTTGGGCACTTGCTATGCCTGTACAGAGTGCTCAGTGTGGTTTTTCTTGTCTAGTTTTTTATGAACAACTTATTTTTGAAACAAACTTAGACACATTGAACATCAGTCTTTGCTTATAAAATGAGCAGGTGAAGTAAATTACAAATAACTAGAAATTCAAAACTACAAAAGCATCGTTTGAATGTTAATAAAGTAAGCACCAGTTTGAGTTCAGATAAGTGAAAAACTGATGTTTGGACTTTCTTTTTTCAGAATGCAAACACTTTCTGTTTTCTTGTTTATGTCTAAAAAAATTCTTACTGCTGTTTTCAAAAATTTTTAAATTATAAAGGTAAAGGAGAGGAAATATATTTTTGGAAGAAAGGCTTTAAGTAGCCTATTTTTATCATCTTACTATTAGCACACAGCTTCCCCCCACCCTTTCTTCATTTATCCTCTCCCCACTGCTCTCTCCACAGAAACACTGTGCCAGCTTTAGGAAATGGACCCTCTCCTTTCTTGATCTGGTCCTCTATCCCCAAGGCCCCCTATCCTTGCCCCAGTCTCCCTACCTTGACACCCTTATGTTCTCTTCTTCAGCAAGAAGGTGTCATCCTGCTATGGAAATTCCAGCTGTCTGTCTGTCTGTCTGTCTCTATTTAGCACTAAATCTCTCAGTCAATAACTGTTTAACTGATTATTCATACACCTTCAAACCTACATCAATTACTCTGTCTGAACTTACTACTTAGGGGCAATAATCCTGTGCTGAGTGGTAGCTGGAAATACAGATGGTGTAAATGAGAAATGTGAGATGTGGGAAAAAACAAGAGAAATGGAATTCTCACAGTGGAGAGGGAATGATTCCAATTAATTGATCTTTTATTTCTTGACTGTAGCATGAGTATACGAAAGTGTAGGGGGAGTGTAATTGCTTTTAAAATATTTATTCATTTTTATGTCAATTTCATTCCCTTCCCTCGTTCCTTCCCTGAAGTTCTCAAAACTCTGAAAGGAGTACTCCCCATTCTCACAGTTCCGTTACACTCCGTAAACATTTGTTACATGCCTGTTTTGTTCAGAGCATCAGTGGGGCTGGGAGAGAGAAAGGGGTGAAGGGTAATTCATGGGCTGGTTTGTTTTTAAAGTTGAGGGTGGGAGCTCTTCAGGGTAAATGATGCTTTGATCAGGTGGAGGTTAAGAAGGGAAGCCATTGGATAACTGAAGAAATGCCGTGGTCTGTGATACCCCAACACAGTTCTTTTGAAGCCCTCCCTCTTCTCCCCTCATCAAACTCTTATTGCTGGTTGGTAACTCGTGTTTTGTCATTGATGGGTTCCTTTCTTCTGTGACCTCAGGCAAGGTCAGCCTGTATATCCCATCACGGGAGGATTCAGGCAACCCTACCCATCCTCACTGTCAGTCGACACTTCCATGTCCAGGTAGGTGGAGGCGGAAACTGGGCCCAGGACAAGTTGCTCTTCCTGCGCTTGCATTGTGTGCGCCTCTGCTTGCCTCTCGGTTGGCTAGGAGGGTGCATACCTCAGCCACGTGTCTGTCTGTGCAGTGTGCCTGGCTCCCACACTAGATGTCGCAGAGACTCCTGGGTAGGAGCCAAACGCTGCACCCCACCAGCACAGCCACACCCCTCAGGGAGATGGACTCGGCCACACCACACTGTGCGTCCCGAAGAATTTACTGCCTCCTGACTGTGGGATGTGAAATGTCCTGAAAGCAGACATTATAAGAAGAGCTTGTTTGATTCAAAATATTCCGGGAGTGGGGGAAGGGGGAAGGATAAAGACTGGTTTGGTCTGAGTTCTGTAATTTGCTTTCTTGGAGGAAAGTTGTAGCAGCTTAATGCGACAGTGTTTGAAAATGCCCAGGTAGTCTAGAGCCTTCCTGGACCAAGGCTGTCAGAAGACAATGAATGGCGCTTATGAGCTGTCAGGCCATCCGGGGTGTGTGTCCTAGTGTGTGAATCAGGCCCTGTGTGGACATGTTAGTTCAAGTGAAGCTCTGTGAGATCTGCCATGCCACACTGCTCTGTGTAATGCTTCTGCTTCTGGAGAGGATGGCGTCTGTGCCCTGTGCTTGATGTACACACACTTGTTGTGCACCATCTGTGTGTTCACTGTGGCTTGTCCAGGGGAGCTAGCCGTACTGGGCTGGAAGTCAAACTGTTGGGCTGCTAACTGGTCGTGAATCTTTACTTACATAGGTATGAACTTCGCAAGTTCTGGGGTGGATTTCAGCTTTTTAAAAAAATCATTATTCCAAGTTTGCTCAGCAACTTGGAAATCTAGCGTGTTGGGAGGGCATGAAATTAATACCTTTCCCCCCAAATATATTTTTACCCCTTTTAACATCGTAAGAACTCTGTGATGACAGGATTTTCTCCCATGCAAATAACCAGCATCGTGTATCGTTGCAAACGATCCAAGTAGCAGAGCATCATTATTTAATCAAATATTTGTATTTTTCCCATGCCTCCTTAATTTTTAAAAATTTGTTTCTGATCCAAGTGGAATGCCTTCTTTCCCTCCCAGATGAAGGAATTAATTGTGCTGGATGTGATAAAAGATCTGAGAACATTGTTCTTGTTGAAATAATGTTTACTTTAAAGCAGTTTGAAAAGCAAAAATTTCGACAGGGTGTTCAAATTTATCCAAAACATTTATTGAAAGTACTCTCTTTTATTTTTCTTGCATGGCAGTTACCCTCCTTTGGCTTGTGTGGTGGTGGATATTTAAAAAAAAATTTTTTTATGCTCTTTAGCATACTAGGGAGAAAAGCCTTTAGCATGTGTAGTTTTTACCTGGTGCAGAACTGTATCCTCCCCCTTAATTTTATTATCAATTTTCCATAAGGCTAGATCTCTCAAACATTACTTTCTGTGTTGTTTTCAATGATGTTGATGGCAACTTTATTAAATTGGGGGCTTTAAAAAAACAAAACAAAAACAAAAACCCTTCCAGTCCCTTGTTTTCTCATTGTCTCCTACTATCAATAAAGAATCCAACAATATGAGAAGATTTATTTAATGTGGTGGTTTGCTTAGGAATGTACGCAGTGATATTTTAATGTGGTGTCTTTAGCTATTATTTAAAAATCATTTAAAAAGCTAAATCCTAATAAAGTGTTATATTTCCAGCAATTACACTAAACTGGAATCCTTCTTTAAAAACTGCTTTGCAAGAAAAGTCACTCTTTTTTTTTTTTTTTTTTTAAATTCTAGGACCTAGAGCCCTTCCAGGAAAAATGTCAAGATTCTATTAGTTTGAAAAAACAAAACAACAACAACAAAAACCTGTTATATGAGGAATAAGTATAAATATTTTCCACCTGAATACAGAAAGAAATTAATTATTGGCCCACTCTAATTCGTAGTTAATACTCCTGTGTATAAAGATGTGTTTTCACTCTCAGTCATTAGCAGTTAGTAGAATGTTTCAGGGTTCTGCCTCGTTTTGCTACAACAGCCACTAGTACATATGCTTTCTTTTCTTTCCTTCTTTTAGGTTTTCCCATCATATGATTCCTGGTCCTCCTGGTCCCCACACAACTGGCATCCCTCATCCAGCTATCGTAACGCCTCAGGTCAAACAGGAACATCCCCACACTGACAGTGACCTAATGCACGTGTGAGTACACATCTGATTTCACCTATGAATGCCTTAAGATACCGTGAGGATTTAAACACAATTTCTTCCTGCTACCGTTGAATATCTCCCCCTCTCTTTTAGTATGAAAATCAGTGTAGCTCTGCCTTGAAAGTTCTGCCCCTGAGGAGTTTAGGCAGCTTGATTCTCACTGTGCTGATTTTAAGATTGGAAAGGAGCACAGACCCCAGAAGATCAAGGGAATCTCACCAAAACAGAGTAATCTTCAGAGTGTGGGCATTGAATAATCTTGAGCTGCTAAAGCTACTACCAGGTTTTAAATTGGGTTCTGATTGTTGGGGAGCACCTGATGGTACCAGAGGGAAGTAGACCGGAAAGTTCCATGTATTTCCTTCTGGACACACACTTCACCCTGCTTGAGGCTTCGAAAGCACAGAATTCAAGGGAAAGGGACAACCAAGCCTAGGATCCCCCAGTCGGGCCAGGGTTTGTCCCAGGCTGCTAGAGCAGGACTAAATTCCCTGAAGAGATTAGTGAATGAGTTTCTTAATCTAGGATTTGTAGACTAGGATGGGAGGTTGGGGTGGCAGGGTGCATATGATAGTCCATAAAACCCCTGCACATGTAGGCAAAGCCAACACGCATTTGTTTGGGGGAGTGAGTCTAGAGTTTCATTAGCTTCTCAAAGGGGCCCTTGACCCAAAAAAGTTAAGAACCTCAATTCTGAAAGAGGAATAACTACCCATACTATGTGTTCAGCTTTTCCTGAGATAACCAAGGAGCTCAGCCTCAGGGTCCTAGATGGAGCATCTTCACAAACCCTTTTACATTTTGTGTCAAACACTTCCATAACTATAGGTAAACTTTCTCAAACCAAAGGATCCTTACTCCCAATGAGTTGTTCTTCTAAGTGAATGCTGTTCTGACAACCCTTCTAGAGGGTTATCCCTGGCCTGACTTTGACTGGTGACATGAACAGGTGCTCTGCTTCTCTCCTCCCATCTCTTCCTTCCTCTGTCCCTCCCCACCCCCTGCCCCCACACCATCCCAACCACCTTTTAGGAAGCCTCAGCATGAACAGAGAAAGGAACAGGAGCCAAAAAGACCTCACATTAAGAAGCCTCTGAACGCTTTTATGTTATACATGAAAGAAATGAGAGCAAATGTTGTAGCTGAGTGTACTCTAAAAGAAAGTGCAGCTATCAACCAGATTCTGGGCAGAAGGGTAAGTAGTCTGGGGGTGAGCAGATATGTAAATTTTTATGGTGACCTTGGAACTGTTTCCTTAAAGGTAGTCATAGAATGTATTTATATAATCACCAGCCACTTTGGTAAGTAACAGAGAGAACAAGATAGGCTAATAATCTTTTGGAGAATTAAATGATAGAGTGCATTGTAAACAACTTAGATTGTACGTAGCACATAGAAAACCTCCCGTAAATGTTAACCATTCCCCCTGTTATCATTTATTGGGTGTCTTTCATGTACCAGGTACTCTGGTAGGCATTAGATAATAATTGCTGGATAAAATAGATATGGTCTTTGTCTTCATGAAGCTTAAAGGTTTGTGACAGGATGCAGATGTTAGATAATTGCCCAGTGGTTAATTAAAATTGTGATAAATACTGTGAACGTAAAGAGTAAGACTATGAGAAAGAGTAACAGGGAGCTAGGGAAGGGCCCCTCTAAGAAAATAGTATTCAAACTGAGACCTGAATGAGGAGTAGAAGTTAACCAAGTGATTAGTGGGGAGAGATGGACGGACCCTCCCCAGGTGCAGTGACAGGTGTGTGAACAACCGTCTGAAGCAAGAAAGCACTTAGCCCACCTAGGGAGCTATAGAAAGGCCATGTAGTACCAGCCAAGCTTCTGGAAGAACCCTGGCAAATGCAAGTGGCCACTCCTTCCAAGACAGAAGTGGATCTGTTCTACTCAGAAGCTTTTAACTGGAAGAATTTATATGGGCCAGAGAAATCTTTATTCTAGAAAAATTGCTCTCTGGTTCTTAAAGTGTATATGTGCATGATTTCTGGATTGTCCCTTTTCTTTTCATTCCTTCTTTTACCCATGCCAAGATATCTTTCTGATCACCTGTATACCAGGAAGTAGGCTACAACTAGGACGGACACTTTCTTTCTCCATCCACCGGGCCCATAGGCTAGTAAATCTTTCCAGGTGCTTTTCTCAGGATTGAAATGGTTTTAAAACGTTAGGTATCTGACGAATGGTGGGAAAATTATAATTTTAGAAATGCTTCATTTTAATTTGTTGATGCTCTTCATATATGTGTGATAGCTACTTAAATCACGACCTCGTGTATTTGTTTTTTGCAGCCTCTCAAGGAATTCATGATTTGTAAATGAACATTTAGGCAAAGAAGGTCTGACAGCCTTTGTGAAACTTAGAGGCTGGTGTTTTAGCTGTTGTTGTGGATAATTTTTACCATGTTTGATACAAACCTAATAAGCTTCAACATTTGTAACGTAAGACATTCAGGAGGTTTCCAGGCCATGTGAACAGATGGAGGGAAGCCAGCTTACTTGCATTATTGATTCCTGTTGGATAGAATAAAAATGCAGTTACTTCCAATCTGCAGGACACCCGGGTTTCAGGGGGTAGGGTGTGGTGGCAGATTATAGCTCTCTTGGTGCCCTGTGTATAATACTGTCCCTCCCTGTGGATTCTTAAACACTTAATAACAATAATTACAATGATTTCCCAAGCCAGAGCATAGCAGATAAATGATTCCCATCATCTTTGAGGAACCTCACCTTAAAAGCTTAAAGGCTGATGACCATTCCCCTGACCCTTTAAAAGAAGAAACCAGAGGGAAAGAAGAGTTGATGTGCTTCTTTCAGTTTGAATAAAACTCTCAGCTTTTTTTCTTTTTTGAGTTAAAGTTCCCCTGGCCCTCCAGTGGGAATTATTTTCCTGCTCAAGAGAGCAAGTAAGGATATTATACGGAGGTTTGCTTCCTATTTTTAATGCACGTTTCCAACAATTGCTACTTTCTCAGCTCCCTTAACGATCCCCAGATCAGAGCGTGTGTCCTAAAGGATGGTTCTCATTTGGGGTCTCTCTCTGTCTTTGATTTGGACACCTGTTTCTATTTATAGGTCTCTGAGATCTTTGATTAAGATCAGGTTTTCTGTCCTCTCATCACTTCCCTCTGGCAGGGTAGTCCTTGCTGTTTCTTTAAAGTTCCTGGCTTTAAAATCATGTGTTTTACACTGAGATAATTAGAATTCTTAAAAGTGGAACTTAAATCCATCCTAGAACATTTTATCTTTTGATTCTTATTCATCATCAACATATCTCAAAAAAGAAATGTTCAGTCATTTGAATTAAGGTTTTCCTTTTCATGTTATAAATAATAATAGTACAAATCTTAATTTAAAATAAGCCTTTTCAGACCTTCCAGGGTGTTAAAGGAAGTCCATTTATTGCAAATTTATTGTCAGAACTTTTTTTTATGTTGGAACTATAAACTTTTTTTTCCAAGTTAAATGAGTATTTTCCCAACAACATCTTGAGAATGAAATTTGGTTTTTTAAAAGATTAACTCAAATTTTCAGTAAGCAAAACATAGAAAAGTATTTTTATACCTCATTGTGTTGCAGAAATTCCTATGAAGAAAGACTATCTTTCTAATTTGTACTAGATTTTTTTGTTTTCGTTTACATTAATAAAGCCTTAACATCATTGCTTTACCTACCATTTTACTCTGGTAAATGGTCTCTTATATGTGGGTAGATTTTATGCATTAGAAATATCAGGGAACTAAAAGCAATTGGAAATTCAAGTATATAGTTTGTGGCCTGCTTTTTCTCCTTGCATTTTGCTCAGTTTTGTCAACCTGTGTCCTGTTTTGGCTGAAAAATAACTGGTTGATTTCATGGAAGACCCAACCTCCATACGTATTTTGAGAGAGAAGTTTTATAAAACTTATTCCAGGTTTTCTCAGCAAGTTATAAAGCTGCCATAAACTATGTGAAATTATACTGATATATATTACATTGGTATAAGAGCACTCTGACTTGTCAAATGAATAAACACATTTATAAAAAGTATGCTTTTACTTTTTTTTTCCCCCTTTTTGTCTCCCTGTTTGTTCCTTTTTGGTTAACATTTTGGTTAACATTTGGCCAATCATATTTAGCACCAGAACTGTGTAGATATTGATGGTTAGTCTTTTCTCAAAAACAAACAAATAGTCAAGGCTGATCTTTTCCACTGTGTCCAGTTTGGTTTCCCTTCCTGTGTAAGTCTCTAGCACTGGGTCAGTGTTCCAGACTTGGGAAAGCCAGCAGTTGGTAGAAGCCTGGTTCAAACTCACACTATTGCCCCAGACATGCCTCCTTCTTCGGCTTCATTTTGCTAATTGTGCTTACTCTGCTAGTACAAAGAACTGTGTCTCACGTAGCTTTTTTCAGGCTGTTTTTTTTCTTGCCACCTCCCCAGTGCCTGTCCCACCACCACCCCCCATCATTTTTTAAAAGAAAAACATACTACCTGATTTGCCTTCAAGCTGGACCAAGTCCTGCTGTGAGTCATGCTTCTTAGCTACTTGATACTCGGCACCTCTAAAGCAATTAAAAAATAAGCCGTCTGCCTTATCCAACGCAGAGGCCCAGGCACAGAGGCACTGGTTCCAGAGGAGCCAGAATCCCCTGCCCTGCCCCTGGGCACTGCCTGTGCCCGAGGCTGGAGTGGGAGGTGGACGGGATGTGGCAGAAGGTGCTTGAAGTGTTCTTGAGATTGGGTTCCTGGTCTTTTAGGAAGTGGGAGCAGCAGGTGTTTGTTCCTTGAGGAATGCTGCCTAGCCTTATCGCAGGAGCCGGGTCCAAACTGAGGAGGACTTAGTCTCTTCCAGGAGAACTCTTTCTCTCTCATCGCCTCTCTCCCTCACTCCTCCATTCTTTCCCCAGTTTAGCCACACCTTTCTTTTCTCTTACTTTTTAAAACTATGACAGGGAAATTAAAATCAATAGGGCAGCCATGAATGAGAACGAATCTCCTACCACCCTAGAACTGGAGGTGAGCAGGAGTGGGGAGGCGGGAGCTAACCCAGAGCGTGGGCGTGCGTGGTATGGGTCAGGTCTGTTCTCCCGTGCCTCTGTGCCATCCCCTCTGGCCAGTTGGTCCCTCCAGTGCCCAGCTCTTCCTCCCAGAAGGCTCACTGGTAAATCCTGGCGTTGAAGAAGTGGGGAAAATACTTGAAAACTGCCTGCCAGGGGACCTGGAGCAAGTTGTGTGCAAACATAAGCCACTTAAGTTCCCAAACGGATGCCTTGCCTACATAAGCTGTTTTTCTGTGATACATAATTATGGCAATTATTAAAAGGGACATGGAAAGTTTGCAGGGTATCAGCCCTTACGTTCTTTAAATTAGATACTACAGGGTCAGATTCTAGATGGCAGAATAACCCTGGACAATGCTCCTTGCTTCCCATCAGAAGGAAGCTAAAACCATAGCCGTAAGGAGTACACGTGCAGTTGTACGGGGTTGTCCGTGTGCTCCCTCTAGACAGTGGGATTTCTACAAGTATGAGGAGAGGGTGAGGGGAATCATACAGACTGACTTGAGGTCTTGCTTTGTAGACTGGATCATAGGATGGAGGTTTCAGACTCTTCATATGACAGAGTGGGAAGTGTCCGTGTGAGGTGATGATGCATCTGGGTGGAAAAGACATCTGGAACTTATCACATTTTGCATAAATACATGGTACTCAGTCTCAAATATCAGAATATGGTACAAACTATGAGAAAGGGCTGAGTTGGGTGTTGAGGTCACCAGTGAAAGTTCTCTCCAATTTATATTGGAAAAGAGAAAGGGTGAGTGACAGATCATTTTACTTCGGATTCTTTAATTGCCTTTGATGTGTTTCATGTGATACTGGAGAACAGGATAGAGAGAGCAAAGTTTGAGTTTCACTCTCGCCACCAGACTCCCAAGTGGATTTCTGCCGCTCTTGCTCTTCTGCCATTTAAAAATAAATCAGAGTCTAAGTGCTTATTATCTTCATTCTTGAATGTTTGAAACATGAAATATATAATATTGTTGCTATTTTACTTTCATTTAATTTTTTTTTTTCTCTTCTTCTTTTTGTTTCAGTGGCATGCCCTCTCCCGTGAAGAGCAGGCTAAATATTATGAATTAGCACGGAAGGAAAGACAGCTACATATGCAGCTCTATCCAGGCTGGTCTGCAAGAGACAATTATGTAAGCTCTTTCTTCATCCTACCAACAGCTCTCTCCTCTCATCCATTCTTTCTTTCGGCAACTTTTGTGAGGGAAATGTGTTTCAGAGTACAGTAGCCCCCCCATCCCCCCTTACCCACAGGGATACGTTTCAAGACTCCCAGTGGATGCCCGAAACCACGGATAGTACTGAACCCTGTAGATACGTTTTTTTTCTGTGCATACACACCTATGATAACGTTTGTAAATTAGGCACAGTGAGCGATTAGCAAAAAATCTTGTACCGCACTCACCCTCCTTGTGATGATGTGAGATGACAACATGCCTGTGTGATGGGATGAAGCGAGGTGACTGACTTAGGCTGTGATGTTGTGTTGGGCTACTGTTGACCCTCTGACGCTATGTCTGGAGGAAGACCGTCTGCTTCCAGACCCTGGTTGACCGGGGCCACTGAAACCATGCAAAGCAAAATTACAGGCAGGTGGGGACTACTGTATATGTATTGCTGGTACTATTTCCTATTTTTGGAAGTTAGTGAACTTTATAATAAAGATTTCCTGGATATATTTGCAAGCTTTGAGCGATCATGATTTTTTTTCTTTGGTTATATAGTACATTTTTTTTAGGTAAAACTTTAATCCAAGAAAACCTTCCCATTAAATGTTGAAAAAGATTTTTTTAAAAAGCACATAATCTCCTCGTGTAAAGGCAACATTAGTAATGACTAGTTACGGTATCTTCCAGGTATTTTTTCTGCGTATATGTTTTTTTTTTTTTACTTGGATGTAAGTATGTGTGGGTATAACATACACTTTTGTGTCATGCTTGCTCTTATATATAATAAGCATTTTTCTGTTATGGCATAGTGTTTCTACATATTGATTTTAATGGTATATAGTATTTTGAGTGAATGTCACAATTAACAATTTTTTCCTGTTTTTTAACATTTAGGTTGCTTTTTTTTTTTTTTTTTTTTTTTGGTGATTGGAAATAATCCTACAATGAAGGTATCCATGCATAACAGGTTTTTTTTTCTGTGTTTAGGGCTGCTATTTCTGTAGGATAGATTCACAGTAGTGCAATTGTTAATATATTTTAAAGGCTCTTTGACACTTATTGTCAAATTTCTTTTCAGAAGGATATTATTTTACAGTTCTTAAAAAGAATATATTCAAGTGACTGTTTTGCCACAGGCTAATCAAAACTGGATTAAAAAAAGTTTGAGGTGAGGTGCGCCTGGGTGGCTCAGTCGGTTAAGTGTCTGACTTCAGCTCAGGTCATTATCTCACGGTTCACGGGTTCAAGCCCTGTGTTGGTCTCTGTGCTGACAGCTCAGAGCGTGGAGTCTGTTTCAGGTTCTGTGTCTCCCTCTCTCTCTGCCCCTCCCCTGCTCATGCTCACTCTCTCTCTCTCTCTTCTCTGTCTCTCTCACTGTCTCAAAAATAAAATTAAAAAAAATTTTTGTTTCACTTTAACATACCTTGATATCTATTATGTATTTTATTCAGATGGAAAATAGGTATTATATTTTTTTAAGTTGTACTAATTGGCCAAAATTACCCCATTTATAGGGCCTGTTATTTTATTACTTTAGAATTTGAACAATTTACTAACGTGGTCTTGATATAGCAAGACTATTACTGAGAAAGTGTATTATAAATTATATATTTCAGTTTTATATTTTATGGAAGGGAACAGTTTTGATTATTTAAGCTCCTAATTTAAAATTTTATAGATCACTTTCGTGCTCCATGTGAGCCTGGCATTAGAAAAGCCAGCCAGGGGGCGCCTGGGTGGCTCAATCGGTTAAGCGTCTGACTTTGGTTCAGGTCATGATCTCATCATTCATGAGTTTGAGCCCCATATTGGGCTCTGTGCTGACAGCTCAGAGCCTGGAGCCTGCTTTGGATTCTGTGTCTCCCTTTCTCTCTGTCTCTGTCCCTCCCCGGCTTGTGCTCTATCCTCTCTCTCAAAAATAAACAAACATTAAAAAAAAAAAAATTTAAAAAAAAAGAAAAGCCAGCTAGGACAGTTTTAATATTCGGTCTAGGAATTGTCCCTTCTAAAAAGCGTGAAGGTGAAGCCGTTAATCGATATCTAATTTAACGTGTGACCCTTGGGGGCGATGGTCCTGTTGGCTGCATGTCTGAGGTCATACGTCCCATAAAATGGGACACCAAGACTTAGGGAACACATTTATTTCCTGCAACGTGCTCTGAAAAAAGTCACTGCTGGTGGGGATGTGGAGCTTGAACGGTGGCTGCGACCATGACGAAGAAAGGAGGGGCCATGCTCTTTGTTACTTGGAAACAGCAGCTCTTCGGACCCTCGTGAGCTGCAGTCTGGTCGTTGTACTAACTGCCATGTGCCTATTGTCCAGAACTGTCTTAAGTGTCTTCTGTGATGTTTTCTAATCCTCATAATAATTCAGGGGGATAAACAGTGTTATTGCACTTCATAGATGAGGGAAATTGAGGGGTCGGACAGGTTAAGTCATTGGTCCAGGGCCAGGTAGTGGCTAAGCTGCTGGTTATACCCAGCCCTCCCAGACTGTCAGAATCTGTGCAGTTTGCCTTCTGTGCAGCAGACTGGCACAGTCTTTCCGGGGCCTTAAGAAGACTGCTTTAGGGCAAGAGTTCTCTCCCCTGAACCGTACTTCTGTTTTCGGGGCAGTAATTAGCATCTTTCTGGACAGATGTGACCCACGGAGGAGCTGTGCTGTGGATTTGTATACATTTAGCACTGCTTGTTGAATGTCTTTGAGTGAAGTTTCTGTTTCTGACCCTTAGGTAAAGGATAAAGCTTATTTAAAAAGAGATGAACACATACATACTCTGTCCCTCTCGCTCGCTCTCCTTTTGTCCATATGGAGAGATGAGAAGAAAGTAGTGTTGAAGAAATCCAGTATATTGTGAATTTACCTTTAAAGATTTTCTCCTGCAGAATTTTTAAAGGAAATTGTTTCACATAACTTGATTTTGGGATCCCCCGGAATGAAGGGAAAACCCAGCTTTGTTACATCATTTTTTATAACAATAAAAATAAGCCTATTAATTACTAAGGCAAACAGAAGTCAATCAAATGATAGCACTTTAGCTAATTATTCTTAAAATAACAACATAGAAATGGAGTCTAAACAAGATACATGTCTTGTATCGTAGCAGTTAGTGTCAGAAGGCCATCCGTATCCTTACTGAGATCACATTAAATATTATGTCTCAACTATTTAATATTAAAATGCTCTATTCTACAGCATCATAGATTTTATAACTGAAGTCTTCATAAATCAGCAGTGCACATATTTTCTTAGGTGAGCTCAGTCAGATATTTGTATTATTAGAGCTTTTAAATGTAATGCTTCATAATCCCAGTATTAACTATAATTAAATATTTTAATGAAAAATATTTTTATATTTACCGCACACAAATGAGTTTTTTTGTGTAAGTTGACACGAGTACATCCAAACTACTCCGGTCTTTTTTGTCTACCATAAAATGTTGGTTCTCTCATAACACTGGTTTATACCTAGACTACAGTAGAGGCTATTTCACAAAGCATTGGCAGTCCTCCACCTCAGGCCACAGTCACACATGCTGGACATACACAGGGCTGCAGAGGAGGCTGACACACTCAGGTTGTGATCTGGAGCCAGGGGCCGTCTGGAGGGAGGCTCAGGGACACAGCCAGTTATGGCATTGGGAGGAGGTGAGGTCTGCCGGAGGGGGGAGGGGAGGGGCGGATGGGACAGGGAGGTGGGGTGGAGCCGAGAAGCTTCCTGGAAGAGCTGGCACTTGAGATGATGTTAAAGGGCAAACGGGAGCTAGGAGGAGAAAGGGAGGAGGAAGTTCCTGACACATGAAGCAACATCATAGCATTTTCTGAAAACCATAGTAACGCCATTTGAAATGAAGACCGGGGAAGCCTAGGAGAAGCATACTCTCCCTCTGTCTGCTCCCCTTCTCCCAGAGTACTTTAATAATAATGTTAACAAGAACTCCATTATTTCCGATATGCCATTTTCCAGGGTCGCTAATCTCTGCTCTTTGTGAGGACAGTGTGAGTCAGCCTTACTAAGCTCTAAAGCCTCAGTGGTCAAGGTCATGTGACACGAAGAAAAATTATCCTGAGATGCATAAAAATATAGACACATAGTATGTTCAGTGTAATCTTAGAGTTTTATGTTTTGTTCCATGTTCATGTGATTATTACGGCAGCCATAAGATAGAGATATTGGATGAGATATGTGTTCTGTTAAAGTTACTTGAAAGTACTATCCTAATCCAGGTTGGCCATTTACTGTTCACGTAAATCAAACAGATACTGTGTCTCTGCCCTACCTATTACAATGATGTTTTAGGGGAAATCATGAAGAAAAACAAGAGTAGACCAGTATAAATGGAACTTAAAATTGTAAATCTGTGAAGGTGATTTTGCAAATGTATTTAAGATTGCACGTTTTCGTGTCTGTTTTAGGAAACAAGGTCCTTGATTGCCAGAAATTCTGCCTTTGAAATTACCTTCCATTTTCTCAGGTTCTATCTTACCTTGCTGCCGCTATCCTTGATCATGTCATGCCTGTGCCGTGGGGACAAGAGGTCCTCAGCTAATAGCATGTACTTTTAATTACATGGTAGAATTCACCGTAAGGAAGACTGATCATGAACACTGCCGGAAGTGGGTTCCCAGCGTGGTGGTTAGTGATAGGATGCCTCCTTAAGTGGGCTTTCTCTGAACGGGTATCTGGTGCCACGGCCCTAGGACCTCCTCAGCCTGGCGTGGCTTTGGGAAACCACTTCCACTGTCAGTACTGATACTCAATAAGAAGCTGTAGGGACAAAGGTCACAAAGAGGTGACAGTTTGTTTTCTCTAGTTCTCTCGGTCTGTGTGTCTAGGTGTAGATGGGAAAGGGAGAGAATGAGGCACCCTTCTTGGTTGTCTTCTTGCCTTTTGTACATTTGTATCCCGTTCGTCCATGTGTTCATAGTCCAGTGTGTAACATGACCATGTGCCTGGCTTCTTCCAGGGTAAGAAAAAGAAGAGGAAGAGAGAGAAACTCCAGGAGTCGACATCAGGTAGGCACCATGTGACTTTCTAGTCAATTCTCTGCTTCTGACAAATACCTTTGAAAGTAGTCGGCATCTTCGACACACTGCTTTTGTTCTGCAACTGTAACCTCTGATGTTTTAAACTCTGCTTTCCTTCCTGAAATGCTTTAAAGATGTTTAAAAGACCTTTCTTTTCAATGTGAGTGCGTTAAGGTACGTCTACACATTCCTTCCCCAAACCCTGTTCACCTGGAATCCTGTTGATGTTTTGTCTTGTTTTGGCTTTTATTGTCTGTACCCTCCGTAGCACTTCTGCTGTGTTTCCATTTGCACAACTCCTTGAAATAACAGTTTTTTATCCTGATTTTATAATATGCTACCTTTTCTGTGGTTTGGGTTTTCTGAAAGTAGAAAACATGATGACAGCAGGGTTTATCTTTCCCGGACATTCATTCAAGGCATCAGTGAGTGAGGTCCTATTTATTTCCCCTTTTTTCTTTCATTAAAAGTAAGGCCACTACTTGTACTGCACAAATGAAAATGGCTGGTATAAGAACCATAGAAAGTAAAGCAAACGAGCCCACCTGATGTTGTAGCTACTACGTATTTGGAATGTACAAAAACCTCTTCAGTAAAAATTTGTTAAAGACACAATTTTCTGCAGGTACAGGTCCCAGAATGACAGCTGCCTACATCTGAAACATGGTAAGAACGACTCTCTGGTCCTACTGCTGACGTTAGTTATAAACAGAGGCACTTGCTTGTGAATCTCCTTGCTCATACTGATGCATTTAACTCTGCTCCTTTAAAGAGGAAACCCCACCAAAATCAAATTAGCGCTTAAAAAAATCTGATGGTTTTTATACCGGCTATGTTTTTGCAATATGGTATGCATTTCTCTCTTTTTTTCTTCCCCTTCTGCCCCTCTAATCTTTCTTCCCCTTCCCCTAACTCTTCACCATTCCGCACTGACCACCAGTGGCGAATCTGCCTGCTCTAAGAAACAAACCACAGAACCAGCAAGCAAAACGCCCTCTTACTCTGAAAAGCCCTGGGTGGCACGTGAGGCACCCAGACCTGTTCTGGCACAGGACCTGGAAGGTTTTGCTCCGTAGAGACTTCTCAGTTGAGATGATATACAGATACTTAAAAGTAATATATCTGTGTTTAGTGAGAAGGAGGGACTTTATGTATTTCTTTTTTTCCCTGTTATTTAAAAATCTGGGTGGGGACTTGATTAACTCTATTCTGCTATCAGGCTCTTTTCTCTGTTGGTAACCATTGCTAGATCCTGGTCAAGTATTTATAGGTAATGTTTAGTTGTCGATTTGTTTTTGTTTTTGTCTTTTTATTGTAGTGACCATACTTTTGATCGATTGAGCCACCAGCCCTGGTGGGAACCTGGCTTTGTAAACTGACCTTAAAATTTAGCTGACCTTTGAATTCATAGCCCATTGACCTCTTTCCCAGTGACAGCTCTTCCCAGAGGAGCTACGTTTGATTCTGCTCCCTCTCCAGCAGCCCACACCCAGGTCCTACAGATATTTTTGGCCTGTGTTGAATCTTCCCTCTTAACTCATCATGGCTGCAGTCCTTGCTGAGGTTCTCAAGCCTGCCGTCTGGATTATTAGAATAGCCTTTGCAGAAATCTTCCCACCTCCAGGTTTCTTTTCTGCCAGTTGATCTTCCGTGTTGCTCCTGGGGGGTTTTTGCCAAAACACGAATTGATTGTGTCACTTCCCAACTTAAAAAATGGTCAGTGCTTTTTGTTTGACAAAGTGCAAACCACTCAGCGTGGATCTATTTACTCTGCCCCGTCCTGGGTTTTCCCTTCGGTCCCTCTTGCTCATCTGCAACCTAGCCCTTATGAGTCCTGTGCTCAGTTCAAACGAGATTATTAGCAGTTCCCCCACATACACTGCGGGCACTGCACATGCTGTCCCTGTGCTTGGAAAGCCTGTTTTCCCCTGCCACGCAAGGGATACATGTGCAGTGTTTCTCACGAGAGAGCGTTAGCATGGAGAGATTTGGTTCTTGGCTAGAACCAGATGACCCCCTCCTTCATCTTGTAGAACTTAGCTTTGGTGCTGAAATTTCAGTGGACTTTTCCAAAGAAAGTCATAGACATTTTGATGCCAAATAGAAATTTTCAGTCAGCTGTTTGCCGGGGCAATCTACTTCAGCTTTTCAGTCTTTCTTTTCAACTGTACAACGGGAGTAGCACCTAGGGCCTGTGGTTGTTTATCATATATGCCTTCCTTCTTCCCTCTACCCCTCACTGAGACCTACCTCAGTTGCCCTCTCCTCTGTGAAACTTTCATGATCTTTTTTCAGATTCCCCAGGTTCTTCCAATGCCATCATTATAGTTTAATGATATCAAAATGCTTCTAAATACTGAGTGGCAGCCTTCTCCCTGATTGAAAAGAGGATCTGCCCTTCATATAGATGACCAACCAAGGGACCCAAAAACCAGTATCACAGACGATGTCCATGTTTACTTCCACTTAATGGCTGTTCATGGAGGAACCTCTTCTGAGCTGGCCTCCCGGCTTGGTCATTAAGAGCACAGAGAGGACAGTCGCAGGCCCTGTGTCGTAGTAAAGGTATTCTGGTTGCAAGCACATACACATGCTTTTGTACTTTATTTTTGCATTCTTTTTTTTTTCTTTTTAATTTTTTTTTAATTTTTTTTTTCAACGTTTTTTTATTTATTTTTGGGACAGAGAGAAACAGAGCATGAACGGGAGAGGGTGAGAGAGAGAGGGAGACACAGAATCGGAAACAGGCTCCAGGCTCTGAGCCATCGGCCCAGAGCCTGACGCGGGGCTCGAACTCACGGACCGCGAGATCGTGACCTGGCTGAAGTCGGACGCTTAACCGACTGCGCCACCCAGGCGCCCCTTTTTTTCTTTTTAAAGAACGTTGTCCTTTTAATCACTAACCCTTAGGGTATGGACAGCAGCCTTTCTATGCTCTGCTTCTAAATGGAAAAACCCTCACAAGTGCAGTGTGCTGAGGACTGACATTCATTGATTCACTCCATCTTCTGTTTGCACCAAAATCTTTAATGCCATTTCTGTTAAAAATCATGCAAAAAATATGCTTCTATACTTCATAGTTTGGTTTTGTGTCCTTAACGATTAACATGGTATATAGTATTTTAGACTAGGTGGAGTATATTTGAGTCCTACAATTTATCTCACACATCCTTTTTTAATGCCATAGCTATCATTGTGCTTTCCGGTCACTTCCGTATTTTTTCTAAAAGTTAAAGTGTCCTTTCTACTCTAGCCCAGAAAAAAAAGCAAAGTGCCCCCTACCCCTTCCCCCCCCCCCCTCCCCAACCCCACTTCCTTCACTTAATCAGAGTCCCCAGTGTTTCTCTTGTTGCTGGGCCAGTCCCACAGCCTTTGAAGTCACTGTCCTCCACACTGTCCTCCTTCTGAAGGCAGCACTGGCAGTCATTTGATAAGAATTGTAGAGCAGAGAAGAGCTCTGATTTGCATTCATAAAGATTTCAGGAAATCAGGAATGGTAGTATCCGTGCTGTCCACTCTTCCCCTTTGTTTTGGGAATTCAGAAACTCCTGTAAGGGTAGTAGTTGACTTGTTTAGTCAACGTTGAGCACTTACTGAGCCCCTAACTAATGCCAGATAGCATCCTGTGACCTGAAAGTAGTGTTGAGTGAGGCAGAGAAAGTCCCTGCTTTTGTAGTGCTCACATTGCTGAGGGTGGTTATTAAAAAGTAAACAGAAAAATAGGAGTGCAGTAATAAAAATAAAACCGGGACTGACTTGGGCGGGGTTCTGCTTTGGGTGTGATGCTCACGAAGGCCCTTCTGAGAAGGTGATACCAATAACGACCTGCTATCCTTGAAAACCAGAGCAGTGGCTGAGAAACGACCCGGGGAACTGAGCATTGTGCTGTGGAAAGCACTTAGACTGAGAACAAGGCCACCCAGGCTCTGAGAGAAGCCCCTTCCTGAACTGTGTGGCCTGGGGCAGGTCCTTTAAAGCCAGTAGACCTCCGGTTCCCCACTCCAGTGAAAGTGCTGGGTCCTTAGGCCTCTGAGACACCCTGTGTCCGTGGCCCTGCTTCCTGGTCTGCTTTGCTCTTCTGTGGTCTGCACTGCCTCCCAGTGTTGCTGAAGAGACTCAAGTCTCCTTTATGTTTACAGGTTTGTAGTCCCCGTTCTGGGAGTGGTTCCACAGAACTTACTAAAGCACCTGTACGGTCTTGAAAGTGACATGTAGACAGCGTGGCTATTTTTCAGTTCCTGTGTAGATCATCTCCAGCCTCCCCTTCTCCACCCAGCGTGACCGCCTCTGGTT
Organism: Neofelis nebulosa; assembly: GCF_028018385.1. Classification (NCBI taxonomy): domain Eukaryota; kingdom Metazoa; phylum Chordata; class Mammalia; order Carnivora; family Felidae; genus Neofelis; species Neofelis nebulosa. The sequence goes on from NC_080784.1 coordinate 116,428,578, forward strand.
AGGGAATCTGGTTCTCCACTGGTGTGAGCCCCTTGTTGGCCAGACTGCATCCACACTAGTGCTGGCTTCACCTTAGAAACAAGCCAGTGACAGATAAACTGTTTGATAAGAGCTGATCCTGCCAACGACGGGGCGTGAAATCTCGGGCAACTGGTTTTGGTTTGGAGGGAAGTTGCTGAGTATTAACTAAATCCCTCCTGATCTCCTCTCCAGTGAGGTGGAGCTAATGGAACCCAGCACCCAGGAGGGGAAGATATCGTGACTCCAATGTGAAGATGTATTTTGAGAGGGTTTATTTCTCTTAGGTACACAGTGGAACTTAACCCTCTCTTGGCCTCCTAAAAGAAAAGTCCTGTTAAATTAGATCTTTGAGCTCAGATGACCATGCATGGAGCACAAAGGCGAGAGAACTCTCTTGCCTCTGAACTAGCATAGGACAACGAACTGTAGGGAAAATATCCCCACTTAATAAGGAAAATCTTTCCTAAGGGAACAAAAAAGCCCTCTGAAAATTTGTATTTCTGCTCCTTGAAAGATAGACGTTTCATTTACTGCTTTCATGTTTTTGGTGCGAAATACCATTGCAGCTGTCTCCTGCAGCCCAACATAACTGGCCTTTTAACAGTTCCCCGTATACCAGTTGTGTCCCCATCTTCCCGTGTGTTTCCACTTGCACGCTTTATACACGTATTCACTCTGGTGAAATCAGTTGAAACGAATGAGCATTGACTGGTCTCAACACTTTGCAGTGACTTTTAGGATAATTAGAAACGGGCTGCACAAAAGACTTTCTTTCAGGGTAGAGGTGATTCCCAAGCTGTGTGGTCTTCCAAAAAAGCCAAATTCATCCTGAGCTTTTAGGATGAACTTGTCTCTTGTAGGAATGCTGGAAGTCCAGGGCCTCGGGGAATGAGCCTGCACACGTTCTGCTGTGTCCAGCTCTAGGCCACTGTTGTAAATGCCAGTCATTTCTTCATTCGTTCTGCAAACACCCAGCGAGGACCACTGCAAGTCAGAAACGGCACTAAGCAGTGGGGCACTTGGCAAATGGACTCTGTCCCCTCCTGGAGGGGCTTTTAGTTTCAGAAGATAAAGACATAAAAATAGATAGGAATTATAAAGTAATACATTCTGTGCTATGAAGGAGATGGATACATTATGTTAAAATAAGAACAAGAAGTATCTACATCGGAGTGAGATCAAGGAAGCCTTTCGGAGTAAGTAACCCTTGAGCTGTGTAGCCATGAGGGGAATTGATAGAACAGTGATCAAGTTGCTGGGAATTTCCAGTGTTTGGGTCCAAGTTTATTTGGAATATGTAACATCTCGAGAGTTTGTCAGAAGTCAGAGATTGTCATCAAATACTGAACTTCCCTTCCTTCCTTACTTAATCAAGATTCATGGGAGTTACAGAAGAATTAAAATTTTTGAAAAGCTGGAGAGAATTATCACTCCAAGTTTACTAATGTAAAAACATACCTTTACAAATTGGCTTATTAATATTTACTTTAACAAATGAAAAAATCCCATTATCTTAAAATTACATAGATTGAAAAGATTTTTATGATATCTCAACATACTCCTTTTGACTGTATAACATCAAAGAGCTAGTTTAAAAGAACAAACTATCTTTAAAACAACACCTTTTTAAACACAGAGAGATACACACAGATACCCACATACAGACATACTCACAAAAACTTAAGGTTTTGGATATTGGTGTAATCTCTACCTTGTATACTTGCTAACCTGAGATTAAAATGTGTTTTTTTACTTGAGGCTTTGTTTCCCTGGGGCCAAGAGGTGTGTGGGAGAGGTAATTTCTAGTACAGTATAGAATGCAGTAGTTAATTGCACAGTGCTTAGCTTTACATCTCTAGCTTTCCATTTGAGGGTGATGCTCGGGAGCCTGATGGGCTGTTTATTAACTAAGGGCTGGGTGCCCGGGGCCCTGGTGCTCACGCAGCCTCCTGACAGCGCTGCAGCATGGGGCTGGAAACACTTCCGGGACCGGCCGTGGGACTGAGGGTCTTTCCGAAGCCGTGCCCTCTTGGAGTTAGGGAGCCATCTGTGCCCAGGGGTCTCACGGACAATGGTGTTTTGTACAGGCTTTGATGCCCACCCTGCGAGCTTGCCACTGGTGCCTCATCTTCGCTCTGAGTTCTGTGCCTTGAGAGCAGATGGAGTCATTAGGTATCAGCAAGCCTCTGGCTCTTTGCTTCCAGTTGACGTGGCCAGTTAGAAAGCAAAACCAAGCTCTTACAAAATAATAAAGTCAGAAACAAAAACCTTCAGGCTTGTTCAGAGTCTCCAAGTAAAAATTAACGTTTTGAAAATGGGAAAGAGGAAAAAATAACATCCTGCTTTCCACTCTTCATCTTTTTGTCCCACGCTTAGACACTATGGTCAAATACTTTGAAGTGTCACTCAACAAGCAGGAGATATGTGAGGGTTCGGGGCTCTTGGGAAGGGAGCCTGAAGCCTGGCGGCAGGTGGCTGTCCGATCAGGGAGACCGGCCCCCCATCGCGGGACACGGCATGGGGGCAGGGCCTGGCCGTGCAGCCTGCAGCGGGCACCCTGCTAGTGCTCCCAAAGCACCCCTGCTGCAGCCCTTTGACCGGGCGCCTGGGCAGCTAGGTTGGTTGAGTGTCTGACTCTTGACTTCATCTCAGGTCATGATCTCACAGTTCATGGGATCGAGCCCTATGTCGGGCTCTGTGCTGACAGTGCAAAGCCTGCTTGAGATTCCCTCTTTCTCTCTCTACCCCTCTCCCGCTTGTATGCATGTGCTCATGTTCTCTCTCTCATAATCAATAAACAAAAAAGTAAAAAAATAAATTAAAAAAAAAAAAGAGGAAGCCTCGCCTAGTGGGGGACTTCCTGCCTGACATTTTGCCAGGCAGCCGCTGGTGTGGCATTGGTCTTGTCTGGGTCAGCAGGTTGCTTTCCTAGGAAATGGAGATTTTGATGGCCCGGAGACACTCCCACATGGCACCTTCCCTAGACATGTTCCTGTCTGAGGCGGTGGCCTACTCGTGTCTTCCTTCCTCTTATGTTTGTCCTCAAATTCCTGCTGAACTTGTCACAGATTAGTAGAAACCTGTAAAGAATTCACAAGGCAATGACACTTAACTATAATGTCTCTTAGAACATTCAGTAAGGAAAATCCAGACGTCTGGCTGGAAAGGCAGGCGTGGTCACATTGTCCTGGAGAGAGAGATGGCTGCATAATGACACTGTGTGGCTACACTAAATGCTGTGCGGAGTGCAGGTTTTCAAATTCTGACCATTCTTCAGGACGCTGTATGCTGACTCATAGCGCGGGGGCCTTTGATGGCAAGAAGAGACAGCCCATGTTGGCATAAGGAGAACGGGAAGTCCATTTGAAGGATGCAGTGGCATCTTGTGGAAGCCAAAGACAACAGTGCAAATGACCCAGAGAGAGGACTGGAAGATGGCCTTTTCCTGCTCTTACATGTGCCCCTGAAAACTGCTCTCTTCTCCCTTCTGTAGATGGACTTTCTCAGTTCTTTGATCATGTATCCAGAGCTCCCGAGCTGACACGTTGTGACAGTGTCAGTCTCCCAAAGACATGAGGATTCAAATTCCAGAGAAGGGACTCCAGTCAGCCCAGCATGGGTCAGACTCCTGCCTCGGTCCACAATCCGCTGTGGCCAGAGGGAACGGTCACACTGCTCTCACTGTGGGGGGTGTTGGAGTTTGGGATAATCAAGAAGGGGGGCTAGGCAGCAACCCAGCGGGTGTCCTTTGCAGCTCACCAGTGAGCCGGTGACTGGGATCTGTTAGATCAGCAGCCGTGCTTTAGTGAAGATGTGGGGAGACACTCATCCCCGTGGTGAAGGTTTTTAAAATCTCTCCTGTGCTACAGTGTCAATTCTTTGTACCTCTTCAGTGGTCAGGAGAGCCAGAATGTGTTTCAGTTGCCTTGGGAAACTGAGACAGAGAAGTGGACCCTTGGCCAGCAAAGTTGCTCATAATAGGAGAGGGAGAGGCTCATTTAAACCCTCTTGGGACATGTAATATTTAGTATTGTTCATGAAAGAGCATGAAATTAAGATCAGTGCACTTAAGAATAGTTTATAGAATAAGAAAATTATTTTGGACAAATTTGGTTTAAGAAGAATGGTTTTCTCACTGAGCCATCTGGAACTATTGAGGAAATGAGCCCTTCTGGATAATGGTTTCCCAGAGAACTGTAGGTTTCCCTCTTTAAGTATCAGAACATGTAATTTGTTTAACTCTTGAGTGCCGCTCAACTCTTTCTCCTTCAAATTAAATATTTCTTAGTACCTCATGCTGTTGTTCTACGGTGCATATAGTATATGGTAACAAGGACTCAGTGCTGTTTGCCACAATGCTAACTGACCGCAGATAATGTGGGATTTTAAGAAATCTACTCCTTTATCATTTTTGTACCTTCCCTTTCTGAGACGCTGCCCTCCTCTCAAGTAACACGTTCTTCCGATCTGTTGTGTGGGTTCGGGAACCAGAAAAAGAAGTATATCTGAATAATTTAGAAGTTAAAAGTAAACGGGCTCTGCGTTGCTGTGCGCGGGGTGGTCTTGGAAGGAAGGGGGCGGCTTCTGCGCATGAATTCCTCGATGGCACTGTGATAGCTTGAGGCTCTTTTACTTCCTTTTCCCCAGCTGCGTTCTTTAGACCTGAGGCTGCCGGCTGGCTAACCGGGCTCCCGATGAGTGAGGGGAGCCTGCCTAAAAGCGTCCGTGAGCCTCGGCAAAGTCACTGTGTCTTTCTGGCAGAATGAGAGGACAGTGAGGGCATCTCAGTGGGACAGTAGTGCTCATCTTCTTGCTTACATTTGAATTCATATCTAACCTGAAATTGTCTAAAATTTTAGGTACGTTCTTTGAGAATATCACAGCAGATCTCTCTGGCTGCCCTTTTGCGATGACTTTTCTCAATTATCATTGTGTGTCTGGAGATACTGTGTTTCATAAGAGATATTTTATGTTTCATAAGAGAGGTTTTGCAGAATTCTCTACTGGTCTGTACTTTCCACCAGAAGCTCTATAAATGGTACGAATTCTGCTCACTCCTCCAAGTATGCTGAGGCTGGAGTATCAGAAATGGAACGGACGTTTCTGGTCCACATATTGTGTCCTGGGTGCTCTGCTAGACGTCTCTGCTTAGATTACCCCATGCCAGTCTTGAGGCAGTCCTGGACAGGAATGAGGAAACACCAGTGACTTGTCCAGGGTCACGTGACTGGGGTGCAGCAGGGTCGGGTTCGAACGTGGATCTGTCTTTAACTCCCAGTCTCCACCCACTGCAGTAATAACCCTTATCGTGTCTTCCAATGCCAGGCACTCGCCAAGCTCACCACACATTGTCTCCTTTTATCCCCTCAACCCACTTTATGAAGCATGGGGACTTACTGTTTCCATTTTACAGATGAGGAAACCAGGGTTTGGTATGTTTGGGTAATTCGCCCAAGATAACCCTGGTAGAGTGATGGACCCAGTCCAGGACTATGCTTGGAGCTCTGCTGTGAACCCCACAGTGCACTGTCGCCTCCCTGTGCAGCAAGCATATGCTTAGACATACACACACACACACACACACACACACACACACACACACACGTGTTTAACAGTGGAAATTCTTGGTTTGAAAAGAAAGTACGCACTGATCCTGTTGCCTCATTTTTAGGAGGTGAAGTTGGCATCTTTGGTATGGGAGGACTTCTAGAGAAATGTGAATTGGATAAAGAATTTGGAGATGGGAGGTTGAGGTGGATCTACATAGTTCCTGTCTTCCTGAAGTACTTCGTCTTATAGAGCTAAAATGATGTTTTGAGGCTCTCTTATTCCAACAGTTCTTCGAGAATATTTCTGTGTTGTTTCCAGAAGTAGCAAGGATCTAGCGAATAAGACCTGCACGGGGAGGCCCAGCCTCCCGTTGTGATGTATGTGCTCACAGAGGAGACACAAGGGGCCCATCGGGAAGGGAAACCGACAGCTGCAGATAGAAACCAGAAGTTTCCCTAGAGCAGTTTGTTAAATAGTTACACGCCTGCCTCAGAATCATCTCCACGTTGCCCAAGTCCGCTTTCACTGATAATTCACTTTGAATAACCACAGGGGAGGAAACCGCATGGATTCAGTAACCCTGCCTCGGAATGTATAGCCTGGATCCAAGCACAGGGCCAGAGACCCGTCACCGCACTGACCCCCTTCCTCCGGGCTCTGGGCACCTCCTTGCTTCAGAGCTTGTGGCTGGCAGACTGACCGGTCTCGAACTCAGGGACTAAGGACACATCTAGCTGCAGAAAGACGACCCAGTGGCAGCCTCCCTAACCACACACTGTCATTTCTCCTCTTTCTCAAATACTGGGTGATGTTCGCTTACAAGGGGCTGGAGCTGGCTTCTGTAGGTTACACTTGCGATCTTTGAGGAGATTTAAACTTCACAGTTAACTTCTTATGCCTCTTGTTCTCTTCAGCATCCTGCTTTCTCACAGAGCATAATATCCTGGGGTGGGCGGTAGTCTAGATGCAGCCCACCTCCACAGTGCTATTGACGGGCAGATGGATGATTGGAAGGTAGGAGAAGAAAACGAACGACAGTTTAGCCCCAAGATACAGTAGAGAGCACATCGGTTTAGGGCTCAACAGTGAGTCCTGCCACCTGTAGTTTGGGTGACCTTAGGTTGTTTAACCTCACACCACCCCCAATTTCTGTAGACGGGCAGAATTCCGGGGCGGGGGGGATGGTGGCTGTTGTGATCATGTGACGCTGAGCGTGTGTCCCGTGCCTGGCATATCCGTGCTCAGCAGACCATGTTTTTCTTGCTTCTCGTTCACCAACTCCTTGCAGACAAGGCCACCTCAGAGTCACAAAGTCATGAGGCTGTGACCCACAGGCCCCCAGAGGCATGGGTACTCTCTAGGGGTCGTGATGCACCAGTCATGTAATGACCGTGGGCCTCAGTGTGCTCTGAAATAACAAGGCCCGACTAGCTCTGTCCTGCTTGCTTCCTGCTCTAGAAGTCATTGCCTCTAGATCTCACGCCGTGAAATAACAGCACTCTGTCACAGTTTGCCCCAAGGCCGGCCAGCAGGGCTAGGCAGTTGGCATCAGGTGTGTGGGGTGCTGCTCTGGGGGCACTTTTTGCAATTAAACTCTACCTCTGTTTACCTTTTGCAAAACTTATCTCTGATATTCTCTCAAATCTTGTGTAATGACTGAAAACATTTTAAAGGCCCTGCTCCTTCCTAGCAACACTTGGGAGGGGGGAGAAGGGTCTTTCTACTCTGGCCCATCTTTTTGGACTCCTCAGCATTTCTGAACAAGGAAATGGTATCACTCGATACGCACGGGGTATTCCCAGGTTGTTCCTACAGAGCGGCTCCGCTGCCCCCGGCCTGGCCTGGACAGCTGGAGCTGACCTTCCTCTCCTGCACCTCAGCCTCAGGAAGGGGCTTGTTTCCTGGGCCCCTCCTGCCGGGGACAGCCTGAGGCGGGGGGCTTGGCTGCAGACCCCAAGGATGAAGCACTCAGCTTTTGGTAGCGTCTTCGTTTGAGCCTATGGAGAAGGACTCCCTCCCCACCCTGTCCTTTCTTGCATCTTTTGGCATCAAGGCCTAGACAGTCCTAATGCCTCCGAGTTAGTGCTGTTTACTTACCAGAAATAGATCCAGTCATGAAATCTCCAGCCACCCCTTTACTACTTGGGCTCTTCGGAAGTGACTCCACCCTTTTGAGTTCCTGGTTCCGTTTGGTTGGTGGGATATTTTTGTCAAGATTAGAGTCTGGTCCAAGGGAACTTCGTGGGTTTCAGCTGGATGGTGGGCACGGTCGGGGGAGGGAGGGGACCTATGCCACCTCCAAACCCGCTCTACAAATGGCCCACTCGGTGACTCCTGGTGGAGGGAGCCCAAGCCTTGACATATGTAAGATGGGCCTCGCCGCGCTGCCTTTGAAGCCCGAGCAGTAATTGCCGGCTTTGATTGCACCGACTTCACTGGTGGGTTGGGCCGTGCTGGGGCTCGCCTGGCCTGGCCCAGCCACAGCCCCCCAGTGAAGCCTTAGATGTGGGAAGTCTCCAGTCTCCGGAGCCTCATGCCTGTGGTTTCTTGAAAAGAATTGTGATTTGACCTGTTTTATATCTATAAAGCAACTCTGTAAGCCCCCCCATTTCTCCCATTTGGAGGTAAGGCTTGGTCTGCCCTGATGGCCCTGCATTTTAAAGGAGCAATCGCATCCGGTCTATCTTATTTGATAGCAGGACACATTCTCTGCCAACTGATGCCACTGCCAGTTACACACACACGAGAAGAGCATCCTGAGTGGGGAGGGGTCGCCTTTAGGTTTGCAGTTGTACAGAGCATCTGTGAAAGCAGCTTTCCAGGAGCATTTGTAAGAGGATGCTGGAATACTGAAACAACAGTGGGAAGATGTGAGGCTGTGCAAAGAAATGGCTTTATTAGGAGATACTGGGACCCTTTCCAGGGAAGCACACAGTATCCGTGTGGTAAATGGCCATGCTGGACAGCCAAGTTTGTGACTGTGCTCAGCTCAAGAAGGGAGGAGGAGAGGGCCCTCAGGTGGGGTGGGGGAGGGGAGGGGAAGGATGGCTTGCCGGGCCAGGAGTTGCAGGGTGCTGCCCCACGTGTCCGCCTGGCGGGGGGGAGGGGAGGGGGGGGCGGGCGGGTGGCGGCAGTCTTCAGCTCTGATTTCAGAGTGAGCCCACAGCGCTGGGGGTGGGGACGGATCGCAGCGGAGGGACAGTCTGTGCCCATCAGCCAGCAGTCCATCCTGATGCCTGCACTTGTCTCCAGCTGCTGGAGCTCCTAGCCCAGGACCGCAGGGCCACTCCTCATCAGGGGCAGCAGCCTGGACCAAACCTTTGAAAATCTGTGCTGCACAAGTACAGCGTAAATAGGAAAGTGCAGGGTGCCTTCCCCACTGGTCTAGGCTTTGCTCCTTTGTCCTTGGAAAGGTACCGTCCTTCCTAGCTTTTATCTGTACCCTGCTTAAATTTTAAAAACCACAGTGCTGTAGCATGTGTTTCCCTGTTAAATAGGGAAAGGTCAGTTTTACAGAATAGGAATTGAAGTCGGCATCGCAAAAGTTCTCGGTCAATAGCATTCTGTGACCGATCTTCTCCCGTTTCGTTTGTTTTTTCAGCAGCGACCTACATATATAGATGGTTTCTTCACAGTTCCCATCAGTCATTGTGAGGGACAGCGCTGGCCGTAGGTGCGTTAATGATAAGAGTCACTGCCAGGTCACTATAGTGCTAACAGCCTTAATAGCTCATGGTGCCTACCCTGCGCTTGCTCAGCACCCGGGGTGGTGAACGCATTCCCCGTCCCTGTGCGCACACATACGCGTACATGCGACCACGGCAAAACTTCACCGAAGTAGACTTACTCTCCAATGTAGTGTGAGGATTTGGGGCTACCCTAGGGCTGCCGTTTTAGCCATCACCAGATCACCAGAGTGGACTATTAAATGCAGAGATCTCAAGACACATGCCGTATGCAGTAGAAGCTAAAGGCCTGTGACAAACGCACATTAACAACATTTCGTTTGTTCCTTCTTGAGGTGGAAAACGAAGCTCATTCCCAACGTGCAAAGCCAAGGCAGCGACCCCGGGACCTCTTCTGGAGATGGAAGCTTGTTGAAAACCCAGACTGTCTCCAGGGCTTGCCCAGTCGACCCCAATGGAGAATTGACACCACCTTCACCCTGAGGTCACCGCTAGAGACGCTGATCCATAAAGACAATCACTGCCAAACCCCCCTTCATCTACTCCAAGAGCCAAGTTCCGAAATCAAGCATAAAAGGTTTCCCAGCCAAGCAGACAGAGCACCTGAGAACGCTAGCAGGCTGAGCAGCTGCCCTCCCTCCTCTCCGCGTGCACTTCTCAGCACTTCCCAGAGCGTCTTGCGTCCACACCTGTAACCTTTTGGCAAGGACAGTAACTTGGCTACGTTTGCCTGCCAGGAGCAACCCGAGCCTGCGGCCGGCACGTCCTCACACCCCAGCGCGGAACTTTGTGGAAGACGTCCCTCTTTGTTTAGGTCTTTTTTTTTTTTTTTTTTCTGCCTTTCTCCTGAAGCTTTTATTTAACAGTGCAAAAGGATCAGTCTTGTGTTTGCTTTTTTTTTTTTAAACTTGAATTTTTTTTTAATTTACACTTTTTAGTTTAAACTTTCTTGTTGTATATTTTGCTAGCTATGAGCTTTTAAGTAAAACTCAAAGATCTGGAAAAGTTGGAAATAAAAACGAAATGAAAAGAAGCCGCCCTTTTCTGAGCGGCATCTTTTCCGGCAAGTGGCTTCTCTGTGAATTGTAACAAATAGTGGCCTCCCGTCTTCGTAAGGTGTTTGATAGAGCTAAATAAATGTAACAGCTGAATCCACGCCGTGGGTAGCAGTTGGCAGTCCTATTTCATTTTCTTTTTCTTCTGATCTCCTTTGTTTAAATGGTAAACCTTGACACATACCGTCAGCAGGCCGGTTTGCAGTGAATTTTCCTTTCTTTCCTTTTCACCCCCTTGTTGTAAAAAGCCCAGCACTTGAATTGTTATTACTTTCAATGTTCTGTATTTGTATCTGTTTTTATTAGCCAATTAGTGGGATTTTATGCCAGTTGTTAAAATGAGCATTGATGTACCCATTTTTTTTTTTTTTTGAATAACAAGGCACAGCCTTTGCCCCAAACTGCCATCTAACGTTTGTCATTCCAGTTTGAGTTAACGTGCTGAGCATTTTTTAAAAGAAGCTTTGTAATAAAACATTTTAAAACAACGTGTCCTTTTTTTTTAAAAAAAAAAAAAAAAGTTCCTAACAATCACAGCTGGTAATGGCGAACTAAATCCATGGGCCAGGCCCAACCTGGCCTCGCCACATCAGAGGGGCGCCTTCCCCTGCCTCCAAGTCGTGCAGTCCTCGAAGGTATTTGGACGGCTTGGACCCCACTTCCTCCTCTCCCAGGTGTAGACATAAATCGGGGCCAGTGCGAAGAAGACTGTCCCCAGGATTTGGATGGGAGTGACTCTCTTCCTCCCTCAGCGCCTCAGACAGCCACCTGGGCCCCAGCCGTCAGCAGGCCTGGGGTCATTTTCCATCATCAGAGCTCCGCAGTCCTCAAACTGGGCACCCCAAATCGAGGTGTCCCTGTGCCCCCACTCTTGTCTCGAAAGCCAACATTTTCCCAGGTTTCAGTTTGTATTCCATAATCTTCCCTTAAGCTTTTCTTAGGCTGGTCTGTAAGTTGGTATCTGATTTAGCAAAAGCTACATACATTTTCAGTTAAAAAAAATCAGTATTTCGTGGCTCTGCATCCCTTGAACCAGTTTGAGAACCATTGATCCCACCGGCCTGACTGAAATCTCTTGCTGAAGTTGTAGCCAGTCTCCGTTCCCAACCCCCAGCACAGCTGGGGAACAGCTGGCCCCACACTTGCATTCACCCTGCACGGACCGCGCTTGAAGACTGCCATTAAGTCACCGGCCCGTTTCTCTCCTCCCGCGAAGCGATCCGACTCCTTCCACCTTTCATCATCGGCCCTTTAATCATCTTCATTACTGTCCTCTGGAGCCTCTCCAGCTCCTCCTCAGTTAGTCCCAGACGCGAAACCAACCGGGGAGAACTCTATTCTGTTCAGGAGACGGACTTGTTACAAAGTTTTCAGACTCCTTTGAAAACCATCTGAGTTTTCTTAAGGTTCAGGAACCAAATGCCCTAAAGCTGCCATTCATGCTCTTCCTGGGAGTTCACTAGAAAATCCAAACACAAACGGTGTAGGAGGGGGTAGTGAAGTGTTACTTTTAGGGGGAGCTGGGCCGGGGGCCTTATGCCAACACGGTGACTGAGAAGGAAACTAGCAACAGTCTGTTCACCCAGTACGAGCCGGGATCCGAGGCTGGGAACAAGACCCACCAAAGCCCACTCTGGCCCTCTCTCCGGTGGTTCCTTTATGTTTTTATGACAGAAAAGATGAGTAAACGGTGATGAGGAAATGGACTGTTTGGGTCCTCCGAGTCAGATATTCCTTCCACCAACTTGATTCCCTCCTAGTTCTCTATGTTCCTTCCAGAATAACCTGTTTCTCCCAGATATCACGGCTGCCCCAGCGTGGTGCTCGTTCCTGGCCCACTCTGCCAAACCCTTCTGCAAGCAGCACTTTGGGCAAGGCGAGTCGGGAGTCTTCGAGAGGTGCAGCCCGACGGAAGCCACCCTGGGGCATCTGTGGGCAGAGGGACGCGCCTCCGGCTCTTTCTGTGTTTCATCTGGGAGTGATTCAGCTCCATTCCCTGCAAGCTCAGAGCCGAACTGTGTGCCAAGAGGAGGAGGACGGGTCAGCCTCTCTGGGAGCCCAGCCTTCCTCTGAGGTCACAGCTGGCATCCTGGTCCTTAAGATGGGGTGTTTGAAACTCCTAGTTGTAGTTGGTTTGGTTGCTAAGGTTGCTGGCAAGGATCTGTCGAGCTGTTCGAAGGGGCCTTTGAACTGTTTCATGACTACAGCTGTCCTAAGTACAGTAATTTTTTCCCCCAGAGTTTGGTCTAAGGCAGCAACAACATGGAAACCTCTAATCAAGGGCCTGTGAGCAATAACAAGATGTCTGTGTGGCTTTCCTTCTGAAAGAGAAAAATCCTGAGGGGCTAATGCGTGGTTCTGACAGAAAAGAGAAACTTAAATGTTCCACACGACATAGTAGTTGTTCTACAAATTACGTTTACTACTCCTGCCACAGGGTATTATCTTTCATACACAGAAACCTGGGGAATGTCAAGAGCTGCCCTGTGAAACCTAGCTTCTCATTTCTGATAAAGTGTTAATATCCAAACGATACAGAGAACTCTGTAGGAAAAAAAACAAAAACAAAAACAAAAACCAAACACTCTGATTAAAAAATGGGCAGAAGATCTGAACAGGCATTTTCTAGAGAGGACGTGCAGATGGCCAACAAGTCCATGAAAAGGTGCTCCACGTCCCTAATCATCAGGGGGACACAAATCAAACCGCAATGAAAGATCACCTCACACCTGTTAGAATGCCTGTTCTCAAAAAGATAAGAAGTAAATGTTGGAAAGGACGTGAGCCCTTGGGCACTGGCGGTGGGAAGGTGAATTGGTGCGGCCACCGTGGAAAACAGTGTGGAATTTCCTCAAGAAATCAAAAGAACTACCATATCCAGCAATTCCATTTCTGGGTGTTTATCCAAAGACAACAAAAACGCTAATTCAAAAAAACACATGCGCCCCCATACTCGACACGGCACTATTTACAGTGACCAAGATATGAAAGCAACCGATGTATCCATCTATGGATAAATGTGTAAAGAAAATACAGTATAATATACACAATGGAATACTATTAAGCCATAAGAAAAAATGAAATCCTGGCATTTGCAACAACTTGGCTGGAACTTGGGGGCATTATGCTAACTGAAGCCAGACCCAGACCAAATACTGCCTGGTCTCACTTATATGTGGAATCTAAAACAAAACAAAAAGAGCTCATTGATACAGACTGGTGGCTGCCTGAGGGGGGAGGTGGCAAGACATGAGTGAAGAGGGTCAAAAGGCACAAACTTCCAGTTATAATAGAAGTCCTGGGATAGTATGGTGACTATAGTTAATAATACTGTATTGCATATTGGAGAGTTGCTAAGAGAACCAGAAAAAAATCTTGTGACTATAGTGATGATGTGAACTATGCTTGTGGCGATCATTCCACAGTCTATACAAATATTGAATCCTACTATACACACGCACATAATACATGTTCATTATACCTCACAAAAAAAAAACAAAAAAAAAAACAAAAAAAACCAAACCTACCTAACTTCTAGGAATACATACATTACACCAAAATCTGAACTGTGAAACTGAATAGTTCGACCTCAGTTAAGCATTTTAATACTAAAAGAAAGACGTGATTCCAAATGTATTATGGACAAAACTAAGATCATTGGTGTTGGCCATCACCTAGCAGGTACCATTTTGCTTTTTTTTTTTTTTTTTTAAGTTTATTTATTTACTTTGAGAGAGAGAGAATCCCAAGCAGGCTCCGCACTGTCAGCGTAAAGCCGGACGTGGGGCTCGAACTCACAAGCCGTTGAGATCATGACCTGAGCCGAAATCTAGAGCCCCCAGGCATCCCAGCAGATAACCCTTTTGGAAGCTGCTGTTCTAACCCACAGCCCTCCACTGGGAAAACCTCCATGATCTCGCTCTGCAACTAGGAGTTGTTGAGACAGGGAAGGAAGGGTGCACCAAGAGAGAGAGACAGAGCACGAGCAGGAGAGGGGCAGAGACAGAGGGAGACACAGCATCCAAAGCAGGCTCCAGGCTCTGAGGTGTCAGCACAGAGCCCAATGCGGGGCTTGAACTCAGGAACGGTGAGATCATGACCCAGGCCAAAGGAGGACACTTAACCAACTGAGCCACCCAGGCACCCCGAGAGAGCTGCTACTTCAGATAAACATTGCTGGCATGAATCAACCTAAGGAAAACTTTGTACCTGTTAGGTAATCTAGAATTTACAACTTTTAGTAAAACTTGAAGATGTTAACTGAAAACTGGCTGTTGCCCTTGTTGAAGAAGTAATGCTGATGCTTGTTGCCAGCAGGCCTATGGGCGGCAGTAATCTGGTATTAAAGATACAAATTGGGGGCACCTGGGTGGCTCAGTCGGTTAAGTATCTGACTTTGGCTCAGGTCTCGATCTCATGGTTCATGGGTTCCAGCCCCACGTCGGGCTCTGTGCAGAGCTTGCTTGGGATTCTCTCTGCCACCCCCCGACTTGTGCGTGTGTCCTCTCTCAAAATAAATAAACTTTAAAAAAAAAAAAAAAAAAAAAAAGACGGTGGATGTGCTCACTGAATACATTCTTCCTGAACACCCGCCAGTGGACTATACCCTAGAAAAATGGTTTCATGCTCTGTAAGACTGTCCTGCATCTGGATGTGTTCTCCTGTACAAGCGTCCTCTCCCTGAATGGTAATTTGTAGTTTTTTTCCTTTCCTTTGTTCTCAGGTGTGGACACACACTGATAAATGTGATAACTTATCTCAACTTCCGGTTCCCTCAACTTTCTTCCCGGGTTAACAAAGGAAGGGAAATGGAGGGAGTGCGGACCACAGCGGCTCCCTCGGGCAAAGTATGTAGGTGACCTCTCAGATGTTGCCCTGAGGGGTGTTTTAATCCGGAAAGGCCCTTTTGCAAACAGCCAGACCAAGTGTTCTTGCAGCTGTATTATGTGCGATGTGACCGTACTCACGGCAAGAAGACAGGTCTTACATTAGGAAGGAGGTGGCCCGGTGGGGAAAGCCCGGGTTTGGAGTCACACAGAGGGGAACAACGTCCACCTCCACCACTGCCCGGCACTGTGCACCCAGGCCCTCCAAGCACACTGGCTCCTGGGCTGCACGAAGAGGTGACTGACCTCCCAGAGGTAGGGGGAACGGGAAACGAGACAGCCGCCTGGCCCAAACACAGGAAATGGCTAAGAAACGCATTTCCCCTTGAGTTGTCTTGTAATTTGTTACTAAACATGTTTTGTCCAGTATAAAATATGTTGTCTTTTTATCACCTATAGCCACAGAAGATATAAATCTATTTCTTCTGCCCATGGAAGCAGTTGGTAACCAGGACTAACCAGTCTGTTTTGGACCAAAGATCAAGAAAATACTTATACAAAAAGGGCAGGATCTGGATTGTCCTAGATCTACACCGATGTGTTCATTTGACATTTCTCTTTATCATAGCCTGAGAGGTTACCAGCTAAATTAAGTAAGTTTCTGCTCTCCATTAAATGAATGGAAGAAATCAGTAGGAAATGTGTTATTTGCCAGATGGAATGAGAACACTGCATCCAAGTAGCACACTTAATCTCACACCTGTTTTATGATCATAGTGGAATTCGTAGATGACTCCTTTTCTTTTCTGTCTTTAACTTGTCTCAGCATTTGAACTCAGCAGAATCACTGAATTATGTTCTGTGCTGTAATGATATTTTCTCCCATGGAAAGAAGGTGTGAGGCAACCAAAGTAAAACAGAGTCCCACAAATTGGCCTATTTGTTGTCCCAGGTCTTTTTTTTTTTTTTTTTTTTTTTTAAAGTAAGTAATCTCTACACCCACCGTGGGGCTCAAACTCACGACCCGGAGACGAAGAGTTTCGCGCTTCCCCGACTGTGCCAGCCCGGCACCCCTGTCATTACAGGCCTCTTCAGTTCAGATACACATGCTCGATCAGAGAAGGGTAACCGGTTTTACAATCTAACTTGCCCCCCAGGCCCAGCTCTGGAGATGCCCCGCAGTGCTCACAAAGCCGGGCCTGTACGGTGCTCACCCGGGGGGCTGCAAAAGCCCCAAAGTGCCTGGTGAACAGTGTCGTTTGTTTCCCACATGCCAGCATCTGGCAGGTGCCGCGCCTGCTCCAATTCAAAGACTCCAGTAAGCTGGGGCTGTTCTCTCTTCGGTGGCTGGTCTGAGGGAACACAAAGTGTCCAGGCAGCCCTCGCAAAAAGGGACCCGTTTCTCATGAGTTCTCAACCTGAATTATCATGGCCACTCCAACCTTAGTCTGAGACTTTAGGATGACGGTCTCTATTCTCTCCTTCAGGCTTTCCACCCTACAACAGCGTCTCTGTCAGCAGGCTGGGGAATTTCCAGGAGTCCGCATCAGGGACCCCTGAGCGCAGAGGCCCAAGGGGCTCACTGGGGAGCAGGGAGGGGCCTGCAAACGACGGGTCCCGGGAGCGAGGTGTGCTGTCCCTCACTGGCCTCTCAGCCTTCGGGAGCAGCCCACGTTAATAAAAGGACACTATGAACCAGTTCTCTGTCCCAGCAGAAGGCAACCCTCAGCACACACAAGACTTAACAAGAAAGGAGGACAACCGAGAAAATCAATACACAAGCATTAATGACCCACCATAGGCCTAGGCCTGCCAGCTGTGGCAGAATCCACCCTGAGACTGGGTGCTGATGGGGAGATGTCCCCTGGACCTGCCCACACACCCGTGGTTCTCAGACTAGGACATGTGTGCAGATAAGCTCAAGCTTCTGCAGGCCACACGGACTTCAAGGGGCAGGGGCAGGAGCAGCCCTCCGCCATTCCCCCACCGCGGGCATCACGTATCAGCCTCACACCAGTGAAGCAAGAGCGTCTCCTGTGTGGGAGCAGCTGAGGGCAGACCACCTGTTCCCCAGGGTTCCAACCAGAGGGCTGGGCAGCACCGGACAGTGGCTTCCCACTCCGCCTGCCTGGCCCACCACAAGCCCACGTGGAGGTGGGAGCCATTGCTCTGCCCCCTCACCCTTCTCTAGAACCTTAACACGGAGGCTAAAAAGCTCTGGAAATCTGAAGTATATGCCCAAACCTCCATGCAGCTCCAGAGTGAGGCACTGAGGGCTCAGCCCTTCAAACTGCCCCAAGCAGAAAATTTACTTCAAACACTGTCTTCCTCCCCAGGTAGTAGTTTTTTGGAGCCTTCCGTTTCCGGTGTTCGAAACCTGGTATGTGAGTCCAGTGGCTGTTTATGAGGAGGCAGCAGGAGGCACTTCTTATTCCAGGGTTTTCTGCTCTCATACCCGCTAGCCCAAGAAAAGCCTACATACTCTGCTGGAATATTCCAGTAAGTGCATCTACAGAAATGAGGCTGAGGTGTCACACTGATACAGCCAGAAGGCAAATACCCACCCCACTCAGGTTACGTAAGTAAAGCACAGAGGAGCTGAGCATCAGAACCCAAGTCTGTGGAATCCCCAAGCCCTTGGTTTTAATCGTTTATACTAATTCCGCAACAGATACAGTTGGTGAGACCCACATTCCGACACGCAGCCTCTCTCCTCGTTAAGGCCCGCATCGTTAACTTGCCGTGCTGCAAGGGGGCTCTGCCTCGACCAGCTCCATTACGGTCAGATGGAGTTCAGTTCTTCCCCTGTTCATACACCACCACTTCTCGACCCCATGTGTTAGAAAACTTCCCTCCTGTGCACTTGCTTTTTTCCTGGGGCCTTAAGTCATTCACAGTCTATGGCTTATACAGTAAAAGAGGACTTACCTGAGTGGCAGGCACCTCTTCCAATTCACCGAACGCTTCCCTGCGTTCTCCTCTCTGTTAGCCCTGACCAGTGCCTCTCCGAAAGCCTGGAAAGCCCTTCCGGAGCAGGTGAGGGTGGAGTATGGAGCGCTGGGTCTTTGTGCCCAGGTGGCAACAGCTTAACTTCCAAGGCTCTTTCATGAGTCTTGGGTGTGTTCTCAATCTTCGGCTCTCTCCCCACAGGTGTAAAATGTTTAGGACTCTGTAAGCCTAGAGGTTTCTAGGAGCCCGTCCTTCCAAAGCGGGCAGAGAGGAGGGAGGTGGGTCACAATTAGCCTATTCTGCTGTGCAGAGTGCTCAGCACCTGCATCCATCATCCCATTCGTTCCTCAACAACCTTGCAAGACAAGTTCCATCATTTTGCCCATTACCATATACACTAACAAGACGAATACCGCATCCCCCGCCCCCACCAGGTTACACAGGTAAAGCAGAGAAGAGCCGAGCACTAGAACCCAAGTGTGTTTAACCCCAAAGCCCATGGTATTTATTAATCACTTAATACTGATTATTAATTCTGCACCAGATAAAGCACTGAATAGAAATGGTATCAGTGATGGGATTTTTCTGTCTTCCAGTAGTTGAAATCTGTTCTGCCACAGACCAATTTTAAAAACAGAATTTACACAACCAAATGCGCTGAGCATACAGCAATGCTTCCATTGTTCAAAGCATTTTTTAGATTGCTATTTATGTAGCATCAATGCCTATTTCCAAGAAAATTAGTCCCACAAAATTACAGCCGCAGCTTGTACTTCTGGTAGACTTAATTGGTTCCTTAGGTTGAAATGTTAGGGGGATTAAAATCGAGGGGAGAGAAGACAAAAGCTGGTTTCAAATGTGTGAAAAGTGTAACTCACAAACCAAGAGAGAAAACATAATTAGCATGTGTCGTATAAGCCGTGACTTACATGTTAGTCCTGCCGTCTCCAGTGATTAGTGGTTGAGCCTCCAATGTGCTTCTGAAAGCTGACATGTTAAAGAGTCAGAAAACTTATTGTGTAACAGCACCCAGTGGGGATCGTCTGGTGTACCACCAGATTTCTATATAGAAGTTGCTCAGTTCCCAGATCGGGTCCCACCTTACCACCATCCCTCACCATTTAACCATCCTCGCATTGGAAATCTACCTTAGGATTGATGTCAAAAGGCGTTAGCCAACCGTTTTCCCCCGAGAAACTATTATTAACAGTGAATCTTACAGATACTAAAGAGCGACAGTTTTTATTTTACAAAGACCTCTTCAATAAGGACCAAAACCGTTCTTCAGAGAACTCCATCCTGCTAAGCACAACTGAAGCCCAGGGTGACGGCTAAGCTCACAGGCTCAGCCTTTTTTCGGCAAGCCATTTCATCAATTGTGTGATTTTCTTTTTAATCTCAGATGTTCGTTTCTTTAAAACATTTATTTTAAGTAGGCTCCATGCCCAATGTGGGGCTCGAACTCATGACCCTGAGATCAAGAGTGGCACGCTCCACCAAGTGGGCCAGCTAGGCACCCCTCAGATGTTCATTTCTGTTCTAAGAATAAAAATAGCCTAGGAAGCAGTACAGGAGGGAAGGGGGAGAAAAAGTGTCCTCTGGACCCAAACCCTGGGTAGCTACTTTCTAGATCCCATCAGAGATCGCTGCTTGCCGTCTGGAGGAAGGTCCAGATCTGGGGGGCGAGAAGGAACAGCAGCAGCGAGGCCGCCCTCTCTCCTGCACACGTGCTGCCAAGCAGCAGAGGTCACACATGATCCCCCGGGCTCTTGCTAGGGCTCAGTTTGTAACCACGGGTGCGGCAAACAGGTGGCGGGCCCATGCTGGGAAGCAGAGGGCCGGAGGAGGCATTCCTTCTCTGCGGGGTCTGGGTGGGAAGCGGCTAGGCCAGCCGGACACACAGAGACGAGGAGACCCAGACCCAGACAGCTGCCCCTGCCTTCCATGTGCCAGAGGACGTTCAAAACTCCTTCCCGGTCCCAAACCTGACGTATGCGACAGGGTTTCGGAAAATGATAAAAGAATGTTCGGAGGCCAAGCTTTCTTTTTGGTAGGCTAAACGTGCACTTAAAAACCTCGGCCAAAAAAAAAGACCACCGCGACCCCCAGCCTCACATCCTGGCAGGGGGTGATAGTCATACCACCTAGTTCTCTCTTTCCTGGAATTCAATGGTTGAGAGAGAGCCCTGCCATCTCCAGGAGGAGGGCCCCTGTCCTCCGGGCAATGCAGTCAGAGCAAGAAGGAAATAAAGTCTCCTCCTCAGCCCAGGGCTCACATCGAAGGTCAAGAACCAGCCTGAGAGTGAGCAGGGGCCGTGAGACCACAAGGGTAACTTCAGTGATGGAAAGGGTGGTGGCGTCAACAGGTGTTTCCTTTTTCTCGTTAGGAAACGTTCTAGAAGAATAACCTAAAAGTTTCCTAAACCAGGTTCTATGTGTGGTAGAAATGCATGTAACGTATTTACTTATTTTCCCATTATGTGCTACAGTTAGCTTCAGTAAAAAAAAAAAAAAAAAAAAAAAAAAAAAAAATTAATAAGCTCTCTTTTTATCAACCATGAACTGGAGGGGGGAAAAGAATCTCTCAACCATTAACATCGTGACCCAGGACACCAAACGAGGATGAGCATTCTGGGGACAGTCCTGTTTTGAAAGTCTGGATTTGAGATTTTCAATCTTGCTATTTTGTTCTAATCTGGACCTGCTACCTTGGGCACATCACTTAAGTTCTCTCTTTTCTGAAGCCACTGGACTTCAGGGTTTCTGATGTCTTTCCAGCTTTAAAATTCTATCTTGGAAGACACTTTCTCAAGCCAATGATTAAAAGAAGCTTATGTTACACTGTTTCTCTTTGTTGGCAAAGAAGAAACAGATGTTTCTAAAAAACTGTTTTCTGTGGCCTTATTATTGCTTTACTGGTAAGAAATCTGGAGTGACAGCCGCAGGCAGGTCATACGTAAATGCCTTCTCTGGCCACTCCTTCCCCACCGCTGCCACTTTAAAGAATAACAACAGGCCAAAGAAGATGGGGCATAGTTTTTGCCTAAATTACCAACCCTTACTTTTGTAGCCATTCAAGCATGTTACGACTTTAAAATTATACACACGTTTATTTCAATTCAAATTTTCACCGATTAAAAGATTGCATTTTATTAGAATCAATTTACAGGCAGTTTGCAGCAACGATTTCTCCTGGGGGAAAAAAAAGAGACAGACAGTAATCATTCAGACTTTGGATGTGAATGAAACCTCTTCCTGCAAACACATGGAGGTATTCCCACAATCCAACAGGATGAGCTGAATAAAGACGTGACATCTTATGCCCAAAACGTAGGGTAGGGCCTGAAGCTGCAGGTAGCACACGTCCTCATAAAGGCAGGATGCAGGTGCCGCTCAGCACAGCATTCACAGGCACAGCACACACGTGTCCAGTGGCTCGTTCCTCTCCCACGTGGCAGTGATGAACACAGCACGCACTGGGAGAAAGTGCTGTCCCTTTTCCAAAGTGAATGAATCCAGGCAACTCTTTATGAAAATGATAAGGTTCGAAAGAAATGTTTGCTCCAAGGCACCCAGGGTATAAAGCTTTTTAGAAAATACACAGAAATGAACAGACTAAGAAAGGGAATTAGTTCTCAATGAAGAAATCTGCTATTATTAGAACTAGTGTAAATCATTACTCCAGATAGAGGACAATCAAAATGCACACGGAACAGCCTGTGCTGTGTGAGGGAACATCCGACAAAGAACATTCCCACGGGCACTTGGGGGAGCCGCTGGTAGGTGCTCACGGGGGTTCTTCCCGGAGCCAGAGAAGCTGTGCCTCACTTGTATTTGTAATACCCTTCTCCGGTCTTCTTGCCAAGCTTGTTCTCAGCTACCAGCTTATTCAAGGACGGGCTGGGCTGAAACAAGGGGTTCTTTGCATCCATTTCATGCCACCCTATTGAGAGGAAGAGAAAGGGCTTAGGACGAAGCGCTGAGTTTATTTTTACATCGCAGCATTCCCAGGGCAAGTCTGGGGAAAAGGGTCCCTACTCTTATGTGGGCGAGCCCTGAGGCCACCACAGCAGAGGCAGGAGGCAGGCTGCCCTGAGGGGGCCGTATGAGCCCTGAAGCGGACGGACGAGAGAGTGCCCCAGCTAGCTCTACCCCAGCCCGTCCGCCTCCCCCGTCTCTTCCTGGAAATTGCTAATGCCAGCGGTCCAAAAACAAAACCAGAACCAGTTATTCTGCTGGTTGGACCCCTCAGTGGCACAGAGAAACAACTGGAATGCATGTTAAAAATCTGAATTTGCTGCCACTGGTATTTTGCATCCTCATAAAATACAAAGTTCATGCTCGGTTAGAAGCGTCCTCGCTCCCAGCAAATACTTAAGTATTCTTTGTGAAACTTGGGAGCATGAGCTCCACTCAGCTTCAGTAGCCCAGTTTAGTAATTATCTTTACCATGTCCTCAGAGCCCCTCCAGTAAACTAGATACATTATTATCTTTACATGGCTGTGTAACTCCGTTGCAGTGGAGGTTACCCAAATCAGCATTTATGACACAATGACACGGCGTACCAATGTGAGTTTCCTGGCTGTGATACTGTACTGTGGAACCATTAGAGGAAACTGGGGAAGGGGCACACAGGGCCTGCCTGTGCTAAATTTGAAACTTCCTGCGAATCTATAATTGTGTCAAAATGAAAAGTAAAAAAAAAAAGTTACCCTGTGAGGAGGCACTAGGCAGTCACATTTTTCCTTTTCCTGTCATCTTTTAACTTGACTCTTTAAGCTGGTGGGGCAGAACTTTGGAAGGTCTAAGACCCCTTATAATTTCTGTTTTAAATAGGCATTATAATTCATAGTTGCAAGAGACTACCTCAACTGAAGTAGAGACAGACGACAGAGAATTCCAATTCCTACCGTCAATGATGAACTTCGTAGTATCCAGGCCCACGTAATCGAGAAGCTCAAATGGGCCCATGGGGTACCCAGCCCCCAGCTTCATCGCGGTGTCGATGTCTTCCTTGGATGCATCACCTAAGAATAAGAGGGCAGCCCTTGTTGATCAGTAAATACGATCAGTAAATTTACATGATGTAAATTTACACATTCAAAGCACATCCAGAGTCAGGATTTGCGGCTACAGGAAGATTTCATCTCAGAGGTATATGCCAAATAGATGGCAAGATTTCCAAAGCTATTCCACCAAGCTATTCTGGGAGGTGAATTCTAGAGCACTGCTACGTGGTTCATGGAGACAGAAGGCCCTGGTGGCCTGGAAACATTACTTATTTCTAATGGATTGGGATTTTCCAACTCTGGAATAATTTACTACACCATTTAAAGCTAGAGCATAATTTTATTGATAAATGGACTTTTTTTTTTAAAGTTTACTTATTTTTGACAGAGAGAGAGAGACAGAGACAGAGCATGAGTGGGGGAGGGGCAGAGAGAGGGAGACAGAATCCGAAGCAGGCTCCAGGCTCTGAGCTGCCAGCACAGAGCCCGATGTGGGGCTCGAACTCACAGACCACGAGATCATGACCTGAGCCGAAGTCAGATGCTCGACCGACTAAAACACCCATGCGCCCCAATAAGTGGACTTTTTTAAAATAGAAAAGAACTAAGCTTTATATTGTTATGTGTATTGTATGCATATTTTTTCTTTTCCAGCTTTCTTGGTTTTACAAGTGATGAGTACTTCTTTACACCCACATCAACGCTTTAGTCAAAATGAAGTTTAAAAAGAAGCCCAAATCGGATTTAGAATTGCCAAAGCAAGTTTAAAAGTGTGTTTAGTAGAATAAGACAAGAGCCAGGGCGCTTTTTCGCTGGAATTTTACCCTTAATGATGGTCTTTGGGCCACAAGAAGCCTTTGAGAGAACTTGTCCCTTTTATCCAAAATCAGGAATGGGAACGGTCTGTAACATGTGACCATCTAGAATTCTGTTCCAAAGCATAAAGAAATAGCCAATTACAGCAAAGCTAAGTAAAAGGAGAAACAAGTTAAAATACTCAAGGAGGATCTCCTACCTAAATATTTAAGATTTTGAGGTGTGAAGAATAGGAACTACTTAAACATCTATAAAGACTATTTTTTAAAAAGCATATGAAGTACTAATGCCAAAGGAATTCGAGACAGTTCAAGGTGATTAAATTCCAACCGACTACTTCTTACGGGTGACATTATTAATGCTTCGGTAATTACTCAACCAGA
Source organism: Neofelis nebulosa (assembly GCF_028018385.1). Taxonomy (NCBI): domain Eukaryota; kingdom Metazoa; phylum Chordata; class Mammalia; order Carnivora; family Felidae; genus Neofelis; species Neofelis nebulosa. The sequence continues at coordinate 116,452,874 of NC_080784.1, forward strand.
GGATGCTAAGAATCACAATGTGAGTTTCAGGCCATAAAAAGGCAAAAAGAACAGAAATCATTACATACACTAGTTTCAGGCAGCATCCTTCATTCATTCAACTTTTATTTGTATCAGTTATGCACCAGGCACCAGAGACTTGGAATGGGACGGAGAGGAAACAAGACAGGTACTCAAGCACTCCTGATACAGTGGGAGGACTCAGATGTGTAAACCAAATGTCCCACCAGGCCAGTGCTGAAGGTTCACGAAGAGCCACACCTCTGTGTGGGAAAAGGTGGAGAGATTTACTCGGAATGCCTACGTGTCATCAAAACGCACCACTGAGGCCCAGGTCCTGAAGGATGAAGAGAATCCCAAGGGATGAGTAGGCAGGAAGGGCATGCCAGGCAGAAGGAACAGCATGTACAAAGGACAAATGAGCAGGGACATAGCAGCTGAGAAGTGGATTCTGCTCAGAGGATTTTATCAGACCCCGAGGCTTCTATGGCGTTAGACACAGAGTGCTAAACGAGGGCCCAGCACACTCTCTCCCTGGGCTTGGTACCCTCCCTCCTCCAACACCTGACATGTGCTTGGCTCAACCCCTTACTTCCAGCAGGCCTCCTCTGCTCAGGTGTCACCTCATCCGAACGCCCTGTCCCCTCCCTGCATATAAACTAGCAACTGTAAGAACTCCAGGCTAGGACTCCCACCATTCTCTTCACTTTATCTTTCTCCGTGATTACTGGTCACAATGTAACACGGTATCAACTGGTACATTTACTGTGGCCTATCTACCCTCACTAGCATATAGGCTCCTGGGGACAGAAATTTCATAGCCTAATAGTTCCAACTTACCTAAAGCCATTTAATCATATCTATATTCAAGGACAGATAATGAACTCTTGAGACAATTCTGTAATTCCAGATTCAGAGACTCACTTGAAGACTTTTATTTCAAAAAATACTACGAAGATACAGCATATCAAAGAAAAAATCTAAACAGTGTTACCAAGTTGGCAACTCTAAAATTCCGAGTAATACAGAGCAAAAGAGGCAAAAAGAAAAGAGGGAGAAATAAAACACAGATTGGTGTGCCAAGTGGGAGTTAAATACAGCACTGTGTTTTAGGCCAATAATTCCTAAACTTGTTTGTAGAAACAAGCACTTTGCTAAGAATCTGACCCTTGCCCCAAATAAAACGCACATACACACAAAACTTTGCATCAGTGTCAGGAGGGGCCTCCCTACCTCTCCCCAGTTAAGAGCCCCTAACTCTAGACAAGACAACAAAGAAAAACTTCCTCAGTGAACTCCCAGACTTCTGCAAGGCAGCGGCGGCGGGGACCAGGGACTTGCCCCGACATGTTTCTTCTGTTGGCTCATCACCACCACCTACCGACCATTCTTGGCATTCACAACAAAGTGCGGTGGGGGGGTGGGGGGAGGGGGGGAAGGCGGTGCGGAGCAGCACCCAGGATCAGAAATCCCACACAGCCGCCATTCCTCTCTTCATCAACAGCCACCTAAGTGCCTGTCCTATACAAGCACTTTGGGGCCTATGAAGATGAGGAACATCCTAGATACTGCAGTACTGCAGCAAAAAAGAGTGTAGCAACAAAGGAAGACATGTGCCCTGCCACAGGGAAGAGAACGGCAACCACCCCGAGGGAGAGCCAAAGGGTAAGAAGAGTTAAAGAAACACAGGTTGTGTCCAGCTTGGAGCAGTGAGGATGGGACCTTCTGATGGAACGTGGGAGTCACGTACATGGTGAGGGCAGCAGGGGCAGAGGAGGAGGTGAGAGCAGGTTTCCTGGCAAGGGAACTATATATATTTAGTAGTCTACAACAGAAACACTGAGTAAGTCTTGAGCAGAGGAAAAGCAGTGAGCAGGATGTCACATGGTGACTGGCTAGGACTGGTGAAGACTAGGACTTCCCAGGGCCTGCCACCAGCACTGCCTTCCCGGAGGAGTTAACCATCTGGCCCCAGCACCCTGCCAGAGCTACCTGGGACCTGTAGGAGTGGGCATTTGACAGGTATGACTGTCTGCTCCTGGGTGCCAGACTGCTCAAAGATCTAGAGACAAAGCCCTGGCCCACAGGGACAAGGTGACCGACTACACCAACCAGGCCTCAGCTACAGTGTGAGCAAACGGGAGCCACACAGAGGACAGAAGCCAAAGGACCGAGAAAGAAGGCCCAAAGAAGCAGCCAGGAGGCTGAGCACATCAGTAGTGGTGAGGGGACAGTGAAGTGCTCCTAGGGGTCACGGGGAGCTGGCGAGAAGTATGGGTGCAGGGCCCCCAGCATTCCAAGAGGTGCTCAGTTGCCCCGGAGGCCCGAGTGGTGACTCTGCTCTAATGCCAACACATCCTCCTGACGGGCCCCTACCGCTGTGGCATAGCACACACACCCCAGGTCGGTGGTATTTATCATGGACCAAATGTGCGTGTCCCCCAGAATTCACATGTGGAAACCCAGCCCCTGACGTGATAGTAACAGAGGTGGGCCTCTGGCAGGTGATCAGGATTAGGTGAGGTCATGAGGGTGGAGCCCGAGGATGGCATGAGAGCCTGTGAAGCCGAGGATGGCAGGAGAGCTGGTTTCCTCTTCCTGCTCCCCACCACATGAAAATACAATGAGAAGTCAGCAGCGTGCAGCCCAGGGAAGGGCCCTCACCAGAACCCCACCATCTGGAACCCTGGCCTTGGACTTCCAGCCTCCACAACTGTGAGAAATAAACGTCTGTTGTTTATATGCCACCCAGTCTGTGCTATTTGTGATACGGGAGCCCCAAATGACTAGGACGGTGTTGTACAGAGAAACTCTCCCCAGAGAGGTTTGGAAAAGGCTGGGCTAAACAAAGTCACGAGTGTCTTCACTGCACAACTCTGCTGCTGGACCCTGACACTCCCCCGGCTATGTGGGGGCAGGTCCGGCATGCAGCGTCTCCTCACCCTCCTGGACAACATGACAAATGAGTATCATCGTGACAGATGAGAGAGGAAGAATCCAAGACAGCTTCAGGTTTCAAAGTAGAAGTGATGCAGTCCAGCCAGCTGCTCAGTGCACTGTGCGGGCACACGGAGACACGGTGGGGGGTGGCAGCTAAGCACCCTGCTCAGTGCACCAGAAGAGGGGGCAGCAGCGTGGGGCACGGGGACATGGTAAGGAGCCTGAGGTGTGTGACACATGGACCCCAGACATGACCCCAGACGTGACCCCAGCTGCTCTGGCTCACAGACCCCAAGCAGCCGTGGGGAATGGGGCAAAGGGGCGAGCAGTGCTGGGCTGCTGTGGGCAGCACCATGGGCAGTCTAAGAACACATCCCCCTGGGGTCGGACCCCTTTCCGGCTTCACCTCACAGGTGGCATGTGATAGGGAGGGTCACAGGGCCCACTGCCAGTGCGAGGGGAGCAAAGACCAGAAAATGCCTCTTAACTTACAATCAGATACAAGGTATATCTGAAAATATATCAAAGTGACAGTATGTTTTGGTGGGGGAAAAAAAAAAAACCCCATTAAGAGATAGATTACCCACATGCTACATTCTAAAACATTACATTAAAAAAAAAAAAAAAAAACCTGCCTTTCAAAGTAGGGTAAAACACTTCACGCATTCTTTGAGGTGTAATTAGGCATATTTGTTGATAGATAAACACAGAAGTGTTGGTTTGATCTTGGAGCAAGTGTGGCAAATGCTTCCATAAAACAGAGAAAAGTTTTAATATTTAAAGCAGATTTTGAGGAAGCAAATGTGCTTTCATCTCTCTGGAAGAGCTGGTGTAAATATTTTGTTTCAAAAATGACATTCTCAAAGAGTGAGCATTTGTGAATGAAGTAACTGAAAACAATTACACTTGCTTTTTATCCAGTCCTATTAAGGCCTATTTGCCTCAGAAGCAGACATGATTGTTACCTCTCCAGAAGTGTGGTGGAGAAGCTAGGCAGGAGGCTGAATGCCATTTTATAACCTTGGACTATGTCCTGAGTTTTATATTTCTACAACAGGGGAAATCATTCTTCGTCAATCAACAAGTATTGAGAAAAGCATTTTAGACCATTCTTAAGGTTTAAAAAAAAAAATGCATCGCGGCATCATTTACTAAGGATGGGGAAGGTTCTTATAAACAGTCGTTGTCACTTACCTCCCACCACCTGTCACACTGTCACAAATTTTAGAACTTTAAGGAACTTTAAAGGTCCCCTAGCCCAGTGATTTTTACAGTATTATTACTATTATTATTATTATTATTATTATTATTATTATAAGCAGGAAACCGTTTCATCAAAAGCAGAGATTTAGGATATAAATCCAGGCTGGCCACACACTTGCTCTGGCTGAGACTGTAAGGGGCGGGGGTCGGTTCCAGGGCCACATCTCAGAGGCTCAGAGGCCTCATAGGGAACCCAGGAGGCCCAGGGAGCACTATGACAAAGGTCCTAGCATCCAGGGTGAGGCTGGTTCACAAAGCTAAAAAACAGAGGCTCCTCCCACACTGTGTGTGGCCCAGCCTTTCCTACAGGGCCTGCTTGAGCACTCCCAGTGAGCAGGTGCCCCCAGCCTGGATTAGGACAGCTACCTCGTTCATGCAGCCTGATCGCTTCCATGAGGTATGGCACCAGGAGACGGTTCACAATGAACCCAGGAGTGTCCTGTTTTAGGAGAGAAAAATAAAAGACAAGGGAATTTTCACTGAACTTAATCTTTTGTGAAGTCACCAAATTGCCCCTTCTCCCTGTGCATTGTATCACCCACATTTATCAAGCTCTGCATTTTCAAAATGTGTTTCAAAATACCGGCACAGCCCTATTGCTATCATACATAATAATATATCCAACAATTATAATACTTGAAAAAACATTCAAACCTAGATGCCCCCACTGCAGGAATAAAGGCAGACAGAGGCAGATAGGTCACTGGAAAAAACACAGCTTTGAAGGCAGGCAGATCTGGGTTCAAGTTTTAGTAGTTCCTGACTTTGTGACATGCTGAAATCAGTTTCATCATTTGTGAAATGGGAGTAATAATTTCCACAAGTTGTGAAGATAAATCAGAAAACACTAGCATGCTGTGCACATGGCTCTATACTCAAATAGGAGGGAGCCCTTTACTCCTCTCCTCTCCCACATCCCTTGCAGGAATCTAGAGAAGGTGTGCTCCCATCTTGAACAACCCTCACAGGAGCACTGCTTCCCGGGATCCCTGGAGCCATTCTTGGGCTACTCAGGATTTTCTTGTGCACCAGTGTATGGAACATGGCAGCTGAGCTGGGGACAGGTGCTGGGACAGACAAGCAGATGCCCTGACACCCGCTGGCCTTTCATGGCCCCTGTATCCGGGATGACCCTCTTGCACTGCACACCTCTTTCATCCACTTGCTCCGCATTCACATTAATCATCTCTCCTGGAGGCCTACTGTGGGATTTGATTCCACCTACTGATCTCTTTGGGGAACCGTGGGGCAGGTTGGGGTAGTAATTTTTTCGGTGGTATTTATGTAAAGCTGATTTCCACTAAGTAAATGATGTAATTTTTTTTTTAATATATGAGGTTTATTGTCAAACTGGTTTCCATACAACACCCAGTGCTCGTCCCAAAAGATGCCCTCTTCAATACCCATCACCCACCCTCCCCTCCCTCCCACCCCCATCAACCCTCAGTTTGTTCTCAGTTTTTAAGAGTCTCTTATGCTTTGGCTCTCTCCCACTCTAACCTTTTTTTTTTTTTTTTTTTCGTTCCCTCCCAGTAAATGGTGTCATTTTAACAAAAGGCTGTGATGTTCCTGCAGACAGAAATCCTCACTCTAGCCCTGGGCCTTGGGTACCATTTCTAGCACACACTAGGTACTCCATAAAGGTCTGAATGAAAGATGGCCTGCCTCCTGCATTACTCTTATAGCTAACCTGACTGCATGCTGTGTAAGCCAGGCAATAAAGCCATAGGATGTGTACCTCCTTTTACTCTCTACTACCCCAGTCCCCATTGGAACAAAGAAATGAACAAACAGCTTTATCAGTGTATCCACAGTTATATTAATGAAATGATGCTGACTTTATAACTAGGGCGAAAGTGCTTTTCAACTTCAAAAAGTTTATCGCAAAAACTGAAGCCGTGGTATATGAAGCACACATACACAAGGTTAGAAGTCGGAAGTACTCTGGGGAAAACATCTACTCCAATTATAATACATGGAGCTTTATACAAAGTTAATATCCACATAATGGGCGCACAGAGCTCAATAACCAAAAAGTGCTAAAATTCACAAAATATTCACACTTACTAGTAACCAAAGAAGTACTCATTATAATACAATAGCATTTTGCAAATAAGATTATCGGCAAGGGTTTTTTTTCCCCATAATACTAATATTCAATGCCGGTGATGATTCAGACACATACACTCTCACGGTATTGTTATGTCAACTAGAATGTAAAGAGACATAGTCCCTTAATAAAGTAATTTAATTTTATGTAATTGTATACCTTAGACTTCTCATGCTCATTTATAAATGTACTTTGTTTACTTGCTATGTGCCAGTACTTTAAAAATATTAATCCATTTATTCCTGATAATAACCCTGTGAGACAAGCACTGTTACTACCTTTACAGGGAGAGGACACTGAGGCAGAGCTAGGTTAAGGAACTTGCCAGAGGGTATACGGCTAACAAGTGCCAGAGCCAGGATCTGAACCCAGTCATGCTGGCTCCAGAGTCCACAGCCTGAACCTTTTTACACCACACTCTCCTCACAAAGTTTCACTATAAAGAAAGACACACTTCCAGGTGCATCAAGGTCATTCTGCTATTTTGGGTGTTGGTCTACTGCAGTCCTGCAGGCCACACCCAGCCCACAGCCTGCTTCTGTACAGTCTCACTGCAGCACTGGCCCTCGTGCCCACTTGTACTCTCTGCTTACGCCCCCCTTCCAACAACAGAGCCAGGTAGTTACAACAGAGACTGTATATTGACATCTGGCCCTCTACAGAGAAGTCTGCTGACCCTTGTTCTTTGTGGCTGCCTTATATTGTATGGATGCTTCACTGAGAGCCTGAATAACTGACCAGAAAGCTTTCAGGTATCACCTGGGGAAAGAGCTCTGAAATGACATAACAGGGGCAATTTTATTCCTACCTCCGCACCTGCTGTGGCCACTCCAATGGAAGAATGGATCATCACTCTCCACAAATTAATGATTATGCTGCTAAAGATAATCACTGGCTGTCCCTGAACTTCCACGTTCTTATCCAGCTTTTGACTTGCTACATATCAATGTTCTAACACCGTTACTACTTTCTGCCACTAACAAAGCATAAACCAGGAAGAAAGTGCAACTGTAACATCTGATGGTTGCTGTGATTTTTTTAAAAATCCACACAATTTAAAACAAAACAAAACAAAGAATGAGTGTTTAAAAACAAGATTCTGTAATAACAGTCCTGGATTAGGGGGACTACACATGAGTCCGCTCTCTCAGGCAACGGGGTCCACATCGACAGATGGCTTATTCAGATGATTCATGAACGATAGGAGTTTTCATAGGTTACTACAATTCTGTGACTTCAAACTGGAGAATATTTTAGAAAGGAAAAGCATACTGTAAGAAGAACCACAATGATAGAAAACTTTCAGGTCAGAAAAGTAGACACATGCTTGTAAAAATCTGTAATGGTATGACACAGCCGCCAATCTAGAAAAACTGTCAAGCCACACAGAAGTGTAGCCCTAAGTTTTGGGAGGACTGAAGAGGAATGGCAGCAAATGGAGACTGAAGGAAATCAAAACAAAGTAGGCGACAGCAGCTGGGGTAATTTCACATATAATAACTGAATATCTCAAGAAGGGAAAAAAGCCCAGAGGCATGCTTCCCACTCGGCCATGCTTTTTAATGAAAAACAAGACACAAGACACGAGACAAAACCACAACACCGCATCCCTACATCCCTGAGAAACAGCTTCCTTCACACTACCTAGGGGAGTGGGCTCTTCCTCTCTCATCACATTCCTAACCACCTGTCGTGTTCTTTCACCACGTGAAGCGCTGGTTTTCAGTTCGGGATGCAGGATGCATGTGGCTACCTGGCTGTGCCTCAAACACAGGCTCCTGGGCTCCCCTGAGCCCGCAGGGGCTAAAGCCAATAGGGTAACAGAAACCATTTATGGAAACACAGCAACTCGTCAACAAAGGCCAAGACCCAGAGAGAAGTTTTCTATTCAGCTGAAGCTCTGGCTCCATTCAGACCTCAAACTATCTACCTCATGGCCTTGGGCAAGGCTTAGGAGTCTGGCTCCCCTGTTGGCAAACTAGAAAAGAGCCCCAGCTTGCTCTCTGCAGCCCACAGACAGACCTGTCGTTAAGAGTTCCCCAGCTTTCACATCTTTCTACAGAAGAATTCCACCCCAATAAGTCAGTTCTGAGGAAAACCATCCCCCTTCCGAAGGTACCTATACCCTACCTTACAAGAAACAGGATGCTTTCCCAGGGCTTTGCTGAAGTCTATCAGAGATTCAACTGTCTTCTGGCTGGTCATTGGTGTCTTTATGACCTGGAAATGCAAAGCAGAGAATTATGACCAGAGAGTTAGCAAACAACTGCAGTAGAACGACTCAGGGAGACATTGATGTTAAATGTCTACACACAAGGTGGCAAAGTAATTTGGGTTACAGAATAGAAGGATCTCAAGTCAGAAACAAAGAGTTTAGCAAAATGTTCACCTTAAGACAGTGAAGTACCACACAGAATGTACAAAATCAAGGCTTAAAATATATATGTGTAGGGGTGCCCAGGTGGCTCAGTCAATTAAGCATCCAACTTCAGCTCAGGTCATGATCTCGTAGTTCATGAGTTCGAACCCCACATTGGGCTCCCTGGTGACTGTGCAGAGCCTGCTTTGGATCCTCTGTCTCCCTCTCTCTCTGCCCACCCCCCTGTCAAAAATAAAAATAAAGGATTAAAAAAAATTTTTTTCTTAAACAAAAATATAAACGTGTATGTGTGTAGGAGAGTTTTACAGACTTTGTCCCTGTGAAAGACCTGGGTTCGAATCCCCATCACACCATGCTGGCTCTGTGACCCTGGGCAAGTTTCTCGAAAGGACACTGAATTCACTCTATGAGCTCAAGGAGTTGAGGTCAGGCGACAATGGAATTAGATTAGGAGGAAAAACATTAAGTGCAGCTCCTAGGAGGTATAAAGTGCTCAGTAAATGCTGGCTTTTGTTACTCTTTTAATTGCTACTGTCGGTTACTTCAGGGAGGTGGGCGGAAGTCTCCGGAATAGAAGAACTGCCCTTAAAGTACTCTGCCTGGAGTACCACTTTCTCTCAGTCTGGATGAGGAGGGTGTGCCCCTGCCCCAGGAGAGCACAGTCACAGGTCTCTCTGACTCTAAGATGAGTATCCCACCCCCAGCAGTCCACCCTCTCCCACAGGCACCCCAAAGCCCACCGGCTTCTTTCGCATCAGAACAGGCTCATCCCACAGAGGAAAGTCTTCATTTCCAGCAAACAGGGGCCCAAAGCTGGGCCTGCCTCCTGATAGGCCCTGGGCCCATGAGGTGCCGTGCCAGGGGTACGACCACCACCCCACTCACAGTGGCCTGGCCCTCCAGGAGGTGGTACCAAGCACCATGCCGGGCAGTCAGCCCCCAGGACACATTTAGAGAATTCACCTGTCAGGAACTAGATTTTGGCAAACAGAGAGAGACCTAGGTTAATTTATTTAAATGCCAGTTAAGGAACTTCAACAAAAGTCAAAGCAAACAGGCTTGGCTTCTACATTAGACCCTTTATATGAGGTCAGACAACTCCGTCAGCCCCCGCGCCTCACCTCTCTACTATGCAACGGGGTAATGATACTTGACACATCATCCATCTTGTAAGAGGCTGTGTGGCTTAATGAGCTAGTATCTGTGCAGGATGAAAGGTGCTCTACAAATGAAGAGAATCATCATCGTCCACGTTTAATGTGATCACAGCTTGGGGTGTGGTGGTATGTTAGGACACTAAGGGAAGTAAAGGAGTAGCACAGAAAAAAGCACCACGAAGATGGGGAGGAGGGATGGGATGAGATGGGCCAGAGGTCTGCTCTGCAAACACCATAAATCAAACAGCACCAAGAGTTATTCAAAATGAAGTGGGAAAAGGTCTCCAACAGAACCCCATAGATTGAACTAGGACAAAGGTTGCTAATTATAGAGTTTCAAACATAATTTGCCGGTTTAAAAGGAGGATGCATATTTAACCACCCATTCAACAAACAGCAATGTGCTATAGATATTCTGCTTATAGTTCCAATATAGACTGGAAAAAATATATACACACATATATAAGTCCAGTCCCAAGTAACGAAGAGCTGCTCAACTCAGGATATGATTCATTTTCATGCTCACCACCAGCAACACATATGCAAACACCCAAGAATAAAAAAATGAATAAAGAGCACTTTTAGAAAACATTTTCTAGAAAATGGTAACATTTGCTAAGCATTGGCTGTTAACAACAAATGTGCTACGTTTCCAAATACATAGATGGACATTATTAGATAAATGCAGTTGAAAACAGCATTATTACTGTTTGAAGTAAATCTATAAAATGTGTCTTTATCTCCAAAACACATGTACTGATACAGTAACTAAAGACAGTAATTAGATCCTAAGCACTGAAATGCTGAAAATCCATTCTGTCTCTTTGCTCTTTTCTGCATAAGGATAAACGAAGTTTCTTTCATTCCCCCCTCCCCTCCAATCCTTAACTTCTTCAAAAACAGCCAAAGTGGGAGTACACTGGAAGAAGCTGAGAAGCAACGTTAGCGTTAGCGGAACGGATAAATTCCTATGGCAGATGGGTCAAGAGCTGTCTAACCACAAGGAAATCTATAGTCATCACTCAACTAGAGGCAAAAGCTTACGAGGGGTGGGGGTGGGGGCGGGGGCATGCAGGATGAAGGAGGGAAAGCGCTGGGAGGAGAAAGCAGACCCTGAGACTCTCCCAGGGAGCCCCGGAAACCTCCCCCCACCCAGGTCTGCCTGGCTCCACATCCCCCACACTTCGCACGACAATAACTCTTCAGCCTCAGAACAAATGCTTAATAGCGCTGCTCCTCAGACCCCGTAATTAGCCCCCTGTAAAAGGCAAGCTGCCACATTTCAGGTGCAAAGTGTCTATTGTGACTTGTCTCCAGGTACCCAAGTCTCCAGGCAAACAAGCAGAAGCAGCCCAAACAGGATCACTGAGGGCCCACTCCCCTCCATCTCAAGGGTCTGTGGTCAGGAGGTTCAGGCTACCGGGGAGCTGCTTTAATAGCTGTGATCAAAACACATGGGAGGTGTGCCTCATCTGAGGACAATACCAAGGCCCTGTTACCTGGGCCAGAATTCACCTCAGGAATGGTGGACAAGGTGGTACACCAGCTCCTGTGTAAAACCAGGCTAATAAAATTCCATTTACAGCCTGGAGCAAACTGACCCCACTGAGACAGTATAGACACATGTGGCTCTGCCCTCTGTGGTCTCATCAAGTCCGTGAGTGGTCTTTGGTGCTGTCTTCCCAGCCAGATGCCTCTCTCTGCACTACCCATCAAATATGGCACAAGTAAGTACATGACACTTCACAAAGCTAGCAGCCCTTCTGGCCATCACTGGTCAGAACACCGGGCTGCAAAGGAACAAAGCACAACAGCCTTCCTAGATATTAGGTGCTCTTTCCTCTTCTGGCTCTGGAAGGACAGACTGCGGCCAGAGAAACTCAAGCACAAAGACCATCTTCCGCCCTCCCATTCATATCCACCCAGAGCAATCCCCGGTAGCAGCCAGGGTATGAGGCAGAGAGCAGGGCTGGGAGAGCCGGCAGAGCCAGCAGACACGCGTGAGCCCACTGACCTCCACAAGCTTCATCATGGGCACTGGGTTGAAGAAATGGAGCCCGGCGAATCGGTCCTGTCTTGTGGTGGCATTGGCTATGTCTGTGATGTGCAGAGAGGAAGTGTTGCTGGCAAAGATTGTGTGTCTGTGGAGAGAAAGATGGCGGAGTGTCGGAATGAGTCCCATCTCTGGAAACAAAGAGGACTGCTCTGGGTGCGACTGCACAAGGCGACTGCCTGCTGTCCCGATCTATCGTCCTGATCCCTGGACGAAGTCAGGGAGATCTTTATCCAGGAAGCTGAAATCAAGTGACCAGTTTCATTCAAATTCTGAAATTTAAAATTAGGTAATTTAAAAGCTACCTGTTCCAAAGGTATATCTAGTCTTTACCAATCTTTCATTAATTTTAGGGAGAAACATTTCTCTACTTTCACTAGTTACTTTTCATGATATGCAGGAAAAAAGGAGGCTACTACTTAACCTCAGTCACAAAATGAAACCTAAATGAGCACAGACTAATGAAAGAAAGGATGCATCACAGACTCTCAAAATAAACAAAAAAATTGTAAAGAAACACCTGAATCCTCAATGAGAAACATCAGATGAAACAGATGAGAAACATTAACTAAGATCTTTTCCCCTCAAGTTAAAAGCTTTAATTTTCCACTTAAAGGGAATTAAAATGCAAACAGAAGAAAACCAACATGGTCCAAAAAATGTTTTAAAGTTACACGGGTAGGTCTGGGGAAGGAAGGAAACATGTACATTGTAAACATAGTTCTAAGTATTGTGCTTATAAAATCTCCTCAAACAGCAGTACCATCTTTTTTGTGTGTTGTATAATATTAATTTTTAAGAATCCATATTTATTTAAACCAAATTCAGTTTTTAAAGACCACAGTAAAGTGGGGTGCCAAAGGTATTCCAGAGAAATCTTCAAACAAAGACTTCTAGGCTTTCCTACAGCACCACCTTGTGGGTAGACATACGTAAAACTGCCTAATACTATTTAGAACCATAATGGCCTGGTCAGTGCATGAAGGAGAGGGGTCCCTTACTGACCAGACTGGGGTGGGGGTGCGGGGGGTGGGGTGGGCAGTGTAGCCTACCCAAAAGGAAAACTAAATCTGCTTGAAATCAGAGGTGAATGGGAGAGGAGGGGACAGGAGAAGAAACATGAGTGTGGCTGCACTGCAGCACTGTTAGGCTGCACGCCAGGAACCACAGCAGCAGGGCCACCGCAATCCAAGGCTGTGCTAGCAGGGGCTGTTATCCTCATAACGCGGAGCCTGTTTATAGCACGACTTGAAGGGCAACTTGTCTGCAAAAGGGAGAAATGAAGGCATACTGGAGGGCACATTTCATTAAAGGAGCCCAATCCCGAGTGTCTCCCATCCAAGGCTCTCCCAGCATGTATTTGACCAGAAGGGGAAGACACCTCTTCCTCACACACCTCTCCCAGTAGGACTGGGCCAGCTCTGCTCCTATCAGCTCTCACACTGCCCTCCTTCCACACAAATACTGTGTGTGGACAGATTAAACATACAGGGTTGCCTTATCTTCCACAAAAAAGTACACCCTCACCATTTTCCCTGAAACACTTGACTCTTGGACAGTCTTTGGTTTTTCCCTAACACTCAGGTACCCAAAAAACTACTTTTCTCTTAAATGTACTTAACAGAAAATCAGTAGCAAACATGATGATCATTAGCAACGCCTCCAAGCCTTAGTATGGAAAACGTGAGAGGGGGTGGGGGTGCTGAGGTGGACTGGAGAGTTCATACTTTGTTGGAAGTGGAAAGACAGGACTCAGCTGGGACCGACCGTGGGCTCTGGCCGAACTTTTCATCAGTACTTTTTGCACTGCAGTTAGGGAAGTGATGTTCTTTTCCAGGCTGCATCAGGGCTTCCACCTGGAACCCTGATGCTAGAACATATTCTAAACTCCTGCTACAGGATTAACTAAAACTTAACAGGAAAGTATATCTCAATCAAGCTGCCTAAAAAAACAAAAACAAAACTTAGGAGGTATTCAATAAAGGTGGTCTAAAATGAAAACAAGAGTGTAGAGAAGGACAGCTGGTGTCCAGAAGCAGAGTCACATCCATGGCGTGCCTACTCGGGTGTGCCCTGTCGCATGCCACATCTGTTTTACATCAACCTAAGTGAAAGAGCCTGGTACAGTGCCTGACACACAGCAGGCACTCAGGAAATGTGAGTCCAATTAATTAATATGCTCAACAACCCTGTGCAATAGGTACCATGACCCCTATTTTGCAGATTACTAGGGAAACTAGTCTTAAGAGGGTTAGAACTGGGAAGGTCTTGGGAACTATTTACCCCTAACCCCCCATTCCAATTACAGATGATAAAAACTGAGGGCCAGAAAGACTTCATGACCGTCCAAGGTCAGAGAGGAAAGGCGGGGGGGCGGGGGGGAGGCGAGAGACACGGCCCCAGGCCACCTACCTTTCCCCTAACAGTCCTTCCATTACTCACACTGACACGAGAGGGCAGTCAGACCCGTCACTGTCACGAAAGAATGACCATCATTTCAATAAAGGCCGAACTTCTAGACTACACCTTTCCTGAGGTGGGAGGTGGTTTACTATCTTAGAGGGCTCCCTGCTCACTTGGGAGACAATACCTGGACCAAAGAATTTTCTGTTTTTGCAGACCCTAAATGTCAATGTGAAGAGAAAGAGCACACTGATCAGCAGAGTGACACAAAGGTGACAGAAAGACAGGTGTCTCCTCTTTGTCAAAAGCAGGGCTTCTCTGGATACCAGGCCATACAGCTAAGAGGGCTCACGTTCCAGCAGGCTGGGATGCCAGCGTTTCTCTGTAACTGCTGCTCGCTGGCAGCCTAAGAATTGCTTTTGTCATATAATCTTATTCTGACTTTCAGTTCTAACCAGGAAAGGTGAAGTGTGGCTAAGCAAGCCCCAAGGAGAGTGTGAATAAATCAGCCAGGTGTCACAACTGCCAAAAGCCGAAAGTCAAATACAACTGAAGGTCCCAAATTCTGAGAACGAGAGCTGCACACGCGCAAAAGCTTGCTGACACTCGTTCAGACCACCAGTTCTGAGCCCCAGGCGCCCGTATGCCTCACCTACGTGGGGATGACTCGCCTCTCCCACCCTTTGCCAGGAAGCCTGGGAAGAACTCAATGCTCCCGTAATGCTCCCAAGTGTTTTGACTTAATCCAGATAAAGCTCACAACAGGAGAGCCCAGGGAACTTTGTGTAGACAGAGAGGCATTCCCTTCAACTACACCATTCTGGGGCACCTCGGTGGCTCAGTCGGTTAAGCATCCGACTTCGGCTCAGGTCATGATCTTGCAGTTTGTGGGTTTGAGCCCCACGTCGGGCTCTGTGCTGCCAGCTCAGAGCCTGGAGCCTGCTTCTGATTCTGTGTCTCCCTATCTCTCTGCTCCTCCCCTGTTCATGTTGTCTCCCTCAAAAATAAACATTAAAAAACAAAACAAAACACTACACCATTCTGAAGGTTGTCCTCAAAAAAAGTAATTTTGTCACGAAACTACTGTGAGTTTCCTCAGCAGACATCTGAGGACATGCCCAAGCTCTTTGTCCTCTGGCCTGGGAGGGCCCAGGCAGAGGACTGTCTCTGAATGGACCCTCCACTTTCCTGTGGGAAATTCCACCCTCATTTTGGGACAAGGATCAGATGGAGGCAGCTCAAGCCTTGGGAGGCAGACAGAGAGGATAGAGAACAGGGGAAACGGTGTCAGGTCTTCTGGAAACAGCTATGTGATATTAAAAAGAGAAGTGGGCTTGGTGTCAAAAGACTCCCTCCTGGGAGAAAAGCCCAAGCCAGAGAAGGGAGCCCTTAAACCAACAAGAATGCCCAAGGGTCACATACTCAGAGGCAAACTTGTCCAGCCTCTTGAAGAGCTCGTTCTTCACCTTCAGGTTTTCCACGATGGCCTCCACCACCAGGTCTGTGCTGTGGACCACAGATGCTGCATCCGTGCTGGTTGATATGCTGTTCAGGGTCTTCTCCACAAATTCATCACCTGCCTGACACAGTGGAAGAAAGGAGAAGAGAGTATTCACCAGACTCACCAGAAAATGCTGTGATTTGCTGAGGCAGAAGAGAGGAGGGCGAGGACAGGCAAACACGCCCCAGAGGCAACTGGAATGTGTCCTGAATTCTAAGAAATAAAACTCCCTACTTTTCCGTTTAGGGACGATGGCATCTCAGTATGCTTCTAGACACCAGGGCAAGAGTCAGCTTGGGAACGTCCCAGCTGCTGGTCAGCTATCACTGTCGTGTACAGGTCACAATCCTTCACACTCTTTGTCAGCTCTGCTCCAGTTACTAAATGGTCCACCTGCAGCACCTGCATCGGCCTGCTCTCTATCTGTTCAGTAAGTGAGCAGACTGCCATGCACTGTTCCAGGAACAGGCTTCCAGGGAGCCTGGAAAAGAGTAAGAGCTTAGCTCAGCGACATTCATTAGTCTGAGAGGTGATGCTGACTATTCTTTTTTTTTTTTTTTTTCCCACCCTGAAGAGAGAAAGGCACAAGTGAAAGAGGGGCAGAGAGACAGAATATCCCAGGAGGGGCAGAGAGAGAGAGAGAAAGAGAGACAGCGAGAAGTGGGGCTCGTGATCACCCAATGCAGGGGTCAACTCACGAACCGTGAGATCATGACCTGAGCCGAAGTCAGATGCTTAACCGACTGAGCCACCCAGGTGCCCCTGACTATTCATCTCTAGAAGGCAGACAGGGCGCCTGGGTGGCTCAGTCGATTAAGTGTCTGACTTTGGCTCAGGTCATGATCTCACGGTTTGTGAGTTCAAGCTCCCCATCAGGCTCTGTGCTGATGGCTCAGAGCCTGGAGCCTGCTTCAGATTCTGTGTCTCCCTCTCTCTCTGTCCTTCTCCTGCTGGCACTCCGTGTGCATCTCTCTCAAAATTAAATAAACATTAAAAAAAAATTTTTTTTAAGAGAAGGCAGAGAAGAGCTGAGCGAGGGCAAGAGAGGGTAAGAAAGCCAAACTTAGCAATCCTTCTTCAAGTAATAATTGCCCATCACAAACCAGCAACTGGTGTTGCAAAAACATGCCAGACACAGCCTCCGCTTGCAGAAAGCTTGCAGTCCCACCTTTGTCTCATCTGTGACTCCAGATTTCCACAGACATACCTCAGGGCAGAAGACAGCACCTCTAAATATATTCAGTAATTAGTATCGGCCTCTCTCCACTCCCCAAGAGCAGAACAAAACATAGACTCCTAGGCCCATCTCCAGAGATTCAGATTCAGTAGGTCTGAGGTGGTACCTGGAAAACTGTTTTTTAGAAAAAGATGCCCCAGGGATTGTGATATAGCTAGTAGACTAGTCAGCACTTGAGACCTCTGGCCCACATAAAGCTTGGATTGTGATAGATGATGTGATTTCAATCAAATTGCTAGATCTGTGAGAGGACAAAAAAATGAGAAAATGAATAAAACATAGTACCTGCTTTCTAGAGGCTCATAATCTAGTCAGAAGTCATGTGTAGGCACAGGAGTTAAAGAATCTAGGAAAGTATTGTGGGTAAAGTTGGGTGTGGGCATATCCTTTATAGGATGGATGGATTTCTACTGGTGGAGATGGGGGACAAAGAAAAGACCACATGAATGAGCAAGCTCTGGGAGCTTTTTATTTGGAAACTATCAAATGTAAAAATGTTCAAAGACTAGTGTAATAGTAGCAACTGTAATGTAGATCAACCTAGATTTAATAATTATTAAAATTTTGCCACATTTGCTCATTTGTTTTATCTTTCTTTACACACCCTTGTTTTCTTGCTAAATCTTTAGAAAGTAAATTGCTAACATCATGTCACTTCACCAGAATAAGTACACATGCATCTTCCAAAAATAAGAACATTTGTTTACATAGCATAGTCTCATTGAAACAGTTGGAAAATAGTACATTCTTGAACTTCCCCAGTTGTCTCTCAAGATGTAGTCAAAGCTTGCACATTTCATTTGGCTGTTTTATCTCTTAGTTTTAAATGGTCTGCTTATATTGTTTTTGTCTCCCCCATGACATTTTTAATTGAGAAATTTCCTGAGCTAAATGTAGACTCATGCATACCTGAGAAATAATACAGAGAAATCCTTTGTAAAAAAAAAAAAAAAAAAAAAAAAAAAAAAAAAGGAAGAAGACAGCACCTCTAACAAGTGCCATTTTATTTCAGGATGTAATTTGTCCATGGGGCATTGTCAGCCTGGGAACATATTCAGCAACGTGGTCATAATCAGCAAAGCCATCCAAAACCATCATGGAACAAAACAACTATCAGAGCTTTTCCACAGAAATATACTGTGAGATAAAAAGTGATTTTAAATTTTCTATTGGCTGCATTTTAAAAACAGGTAAAATTAGTTTTATCTAACCCAATCCATCTAAGATACTATCATTTGAACATGTAATCAATATAAAAAGCAATGAGATGTTTGGGGCGCCTGGGTGGCTCAGTTGGTTAAGTGTCTGACTCTTGATTTTGGCTCAGGTCATGATCTCACGGTTCATGAGTTTGAACCCCGCCATCAAGCCATCGCTTGATGGCTCCACATCGGGCTCTATGCTGCTGGTGCGGAGCTTGCTTGGGATTCTCTCTGTCTGCCTCTCTCTCTGCCCCTCCCCTGCTCTCTCTCAAAATACATAAACTTAAAAAAAAAAAAAAAAAAAAAAGCAGTGTGACATTTTACATTCGTCCTTCCTATTAAGTCTTTGAAATCTGGTGTCTGTCTTCACATGCAGCATGTGACTCGACTTGGACCAGCCCCATGTTGAGCTCTCCACAGCCGTCTGTAGCAAGTGGCTGATGTGCTGGTCTGTGCAGAGCAAAGTGCATGCAGTGTGTCAATAAGGCAAGCTGAAGCTGACTCGTCCCTCCTCCAAGCACATCCCAGGCACAGATGAGAAACACCAAGACACCAGACTCCCAAGGAGTCACTCATCTGGAGCTGTGCATCTGGAGCACACCACCCACTTTTTTTTTTTTTTTTTAATCCTTCAAGCAGGGCCCAGAGCCTCTGCTCAAAGGAGACAAGCAGCAGATGTGTACAGAATAAACAAATGAAGAATGCAGATGACCTGGGTTCAGACTCACTCTGTCCTTGACTCCAACTTCCAGGCCTCTTAGCAACACCCCCCCACCCCTGGCCCCATCTGGACCCTCATCACCCTCATCACAATATGCCCTATCTCAGGTCCCCCTATCATTAAGAATATGGGGGACAGGGGTGCCTGGGTGGCTCCGTCAGTTAAGCATCTGACTCTTGGTTTCAGCTCCAGTCATGATCTCACGGTTAGTGAGTTCCAGCCCCTCACTGGGCTCCACACTGACAGCGCAGAGTCTGCTTTGGATTCTCTCTCTCCCTCTCTCTCTGCCCCTCCCCTGCTCTCTCTCTCTCTCTCTCTCTCTCTCTCAAAGTAGATAAACTTAAAAAAAAAAAAAAAGAATTTGGGGGACAGATGACAGTTGTTAATCTGCCTGTGACACTTATTGCTTGGATTTCTTCAGGGAGAAAGTAAAAATTATCTCCACTCCTGCCCCTCTGATTTTTAAAAGGTGACTACATATTAAGAAAATGCAAAGCGGGGCATCTGGGTATCTGAGTCAGTTAAGCATCTGACTCTGATCTCGGCTCGGGTCATAGTCTTGCGGTTCATGAATTCAAGCCCTGCATTGGGCTCCGTACTGACAGTATGGAGCTTACTTGGGATTCTCTCTTTCTCTCCCTCTGTTCCTCCACCGCTCATGCTCTCTCTCTCTCTTTCTCTCAAATACATAAACTTAAAAAAGAAAAAGAAAATGCAAACCAAAACCACAGTGAGATACCACTTCACACCTCCCATGATGGCTATTATGAAAAAAATAAAAAGCAAGTGTTGGCCAGGATGTGGAGAAACTGGAACCTTCATACACTGCTTGTAGGAATGTAAAATGGTTTAGCCACCGTAGAAAACAGTTTGGTGGTTCCTTAAAATGCCAAACACAGGACTGTCATATGACCCAGATATTCTACTTCTGGTACATATGTGAATGAATTAAAGAAGGACCTGAACAGATAATATATCAATGTTCACTGCAGCATTATTCATCACAATGGTCCAAAGGTGAGAACAACCCAAGGGTCACTGACAGGAATGGATAAACAATATGTGGTATATAGACATACAATGGAGTATTATTCAAGCATGATAAAGAGTGGAGGTCAGACACATGCTACAACCTGGATGAATCTTGAAGACAGATGAAATAAATCAAGTCAAAAAAGGACAAAAAGCATATGATTCCACTTACCGGAGGTCCCTAGAACAGGCAAATTCAGAGAGACAGAAAGCAAATTAGTGGTTACTGGGAGATGGGAGAAGGAGGGAATGAGGAGTTATTATTAATGGGTATAGAGTTTCTCTTTGGAAAGATGAAAGTTTTGTAAAGAGTTGTGATGGCTGCACAATAGTGTGAATGTAATTAAAGTCACCAAATTCTACCCTTAAAAATAGCTAAAATGGCAAATTTTATCTGACACATATTTTATAATAAAGAATTTCAAAAGGTGGGGCGCTGGAGTGGCTCACTTAGTTGAACATCTGACTCTTGATTTCTCCTCAGGTCATGATCTCACAGTTCATGAGTCTGATGTCGGGCTCTGTGCTGGCAGCGTGGACCCTGATCGGGATTTTTCTCTCTCCCTCTCTCTCTGCCCCTTCCCTGCTCATGCTCATGCTCACTCTCTCTCTCTCAAAATAAATAAACTTTAAAAAAAATTTTTGAGGGGTGCCTGGGTGGCTCAGTTGGTTAAGCGTCTGACTTCGGCTCAGGTCATGATCTCACAGTTTGTGAGTTCGAGCCCCTCGTCGGGCTCTGTGCTGACAGCTCAGAGCCTGGAGCCTGCTTCGGATTCTGTGTCTTCCCTTATCTCTGCTCCTCCCCTGCTCAGGCTCTGTCTCTATCTCTCAGTAATGAAAAAACGTTTAAAAAAAATTTTTTTTTAATAAATAAATAAACAATTTTTTTGAAAAGGCAACTAGACATACACTATGGACACCTGAGGTGACAAACAGAACAAAATCCCTACCTGCACTCTTCTCTGCCTGTGTATGAAAGTGAAATTCCATCCAAGCCCCAAGGGAACCAATCTTAAGCAACTTTAACAAGATGACAAACGTAAACAAAAATTCACTTGGTGACTTCCACAGTATTTCTAATTAAATGTGAAGGTCCAAAGAAAACGAGTCAGTGAACCAGTTTCCAGCCTTCTAGGGTTCCTCAGGTTCTTGCACCCCCTCTGCTGCTGGGAAGTGAGAACATTCTGTATTTTCCTCTCTGGTAATGACATTACAAAAGGGCATAAGACATTGTTTAAGCAATCAAAATTTTCTATCTGAATACAATGTTTATTATATCATTTTCTTTTAAACTTACAAGTACAAAAATTACCTTCCTGTTTCACTCTCTTCCATCAGTATAACAAAACAGGTGTTCCTTAAGCCCAAATTCTCAATGGACAGAATGAGTTCACTACCTGCAGAAACCTTCTCCCCCACCTCAAAACCCAACAATATGGTTATCTACTTCTCCTGCTTTGTAATCAGTTCTTACAGTTAGTATGTACAGTGATGATGTTACTTATACTGGTCTAAAGTTATGGGAAAATGAGCTTTACACAACAAATCGAAAAAGAAGCAAAGGCCACCAAATGTGATATGGTCAGAGGAATGGTCTTGAAATCATATAAAACAAAAATTACCTTGGGGTTTTCTGCAAACTTCTTCTTGGCCACTTTCCTAAGGCTTTCCTCAATCCCCTTTCTAGATTTTGCTAGTATGTCCTCTGTCTGGTCCACCAACATTACCGTGTGGCCAGTTGCTGCAGCAACCTAGAGCAAAAAAAGAAAGAAAACATAAATGAATAAAAATAGTAGACTTTCATATTCCATATGAACTCTGCCACCATTCCATTCAAAATACCAAGTAAACGTAATAATAAGCCAGTATCAACTAAACACATACCTCTTGCCAGGCACTGCTCTCAAGCCTTTATGTGGATGGACAAATTCTCAAAACCACCTTATAAGAAGTATACGCACTGTCACACAACAGGTAGGCAGCAGAGCTGGGATCTGAATCAAGGCTCTGAAGGCCACACTCTAATCACCTCCCTGAACAGTACTGTCCAACAGGGAGCCACTAGCCACATGTGGTATTTAACTGAAATGGACTAAAGTTCAAAATTCAGTTCCTCAGTTGCACTAGCTGTATTCCATGTGCTCAAGAGCCCACTCACAGAGCGCTTACTCCCCATCCACCATCTTTTTTCCTTAAAATTGGAGCATATCCTGTGTAGCTTGACCACCTAGCTCATCTCTTCTGCGTCCTTAGCTCAGTAACAGGAAGACTTGAATAACTGTAGCAAAAAGTTTCCAAGGGCTATTTAGTGACATGGTTCCCATGAAAGTAGGTCTTTGGTGGTCAGCCAACTTAGGAGGGCAATTCCCCTCCCTGCCCCACCCCACCTTGGCTAAGTCCCGAGGGCACTTAGCCAAGTGCCCTGCTGCTCAAAGTGTGAGTGAAGTTTGAGTGAAGCTGCTCAAAGTTCACCTGGAGCCAGCTTCGTTCAGCTATATTCAGTGACGAGTCAATCCCAATTTCATCATAGTTTGCCAACAGCTTTGGCAAGGACTGTGGAACAGGTAGTGTGGCTAAAAATAGGTCATTGGGTCACATTACAAGTAGGCATTGTACTCAGTTCAAGCCATAAGTAAGAGGACCATGGCCTATAACACAAATATAAATAATACAGGACACCAGCACAACTGACATGCCCCTCAGGGTCTGAGAAGACCCCTTCAGGGCCACTGCTTTAGAACTTCTGTAGGCCAACAGTGAGTAGGAGAGGGACAGGTTAGCTGAAATGAACCTGCCCAGAGATGACAGGAAGAAACAGTTCTAAACTACCATCATGATGTGAGATTTTTTTAAACTAGGCAAGTAAAAATTCAAAGCTGAAAACCAGAGAGGAAACAGAAAAGCAAAACTCAAAGGCAAAGAGGTTCAAATCCCTGAGCCAAGATTTCCTAAGAACACTTATAAAAATTATAAGACAGGTTTTAAATGGAAGTTAATTACAATAGCACCTACATTCTCTTCCTGGGAAAGCTTCATAAAGGGGCTGCAAGTCTGAGCCTGTGGGACCTGTAGGCAGGCAGCATCAGTACTGCCCTGCCCCAGAGCATGCCTGGGAACCAAGAAAAGAAAATGCTGCCAGGACAGGAAGGTCTAACAACCATAGTTGGGTAGTGGTGGTAACGAGAATTACCTTGATAAAAGGACAGAGGCAAGCGGTGAACTTGCCCTATTGGCAGAAACACAAGCTGCAGGCAGGCAGCATGGCCAAAGCAAAACAACGTCCGGAAAGCAAAACCCCTATCAATCCAGAGGAGGGTTTCTCTCTAAATAACAGCAGACCCAGGCTCATCTTGCCAACACCTCAAATCACGTGACACAAATTTGAACATCTAATAGATTCAGAGCAAAAAAAGCAAAAGCAAATTTAGACACAGTGCAGAAAAGGCAACACAGCAGGCCTGGGACTGTTACCTTTAGAAATGCCCTTGGCTGGCACCTGGAAACTTAGATTTGGAGGGTTCCCATCCTTCCCGGAGAAGAATGGTTCTCTGTGCCTAAACTGCTTATGCATTGTGGTTTTTGCTGCACACCTGCTTTCTTTCTGGGGGTCAGGAATTTTGGTATGTGCCAGGCAGAGGGTGCCTATGTGAACAGCCCCAATAAAGACCAAGGGCCCTGGGTCTCCAATGAGCATCCCTGGTCAACATTCCATATGTGCCGTCACAACTTATTCCTGGAGGAACTGTGTGTGTCCTGTGCGACTCCACTGGGAGAGGACTCTGGAAGCTTGCCCCTGTTTTCCGCCAGACTTTGTCCCACATATCCTTTCCCTCTGCTGTTTCTGTTTTGTATCCTTTTGCTGTAATAAATGGTAGCCATGAGTATAACTATACGCTGGGTCCTGTGCCTAAATCACCAAAGCTGGAGGAGTGGGGAGATTTGGTGGAGAATCATGACACAGAAACTAAGAAAATAAATCTCAAATTCCAGATGCAGCTGGTGATGAAATTAAACTAGTTGGAGACAGACAACCCTGCGAAGCAACAGCTGAGGGAGGTGTGACGACCAGCGATGGGACACCTCACCTGCAAGGTGGAGGCAAGCAGAGGTGCTGGCTTAGGGACCTCCCATTTTTGTTCCAGCTCCTCTGAGAGTCCCTCTGGAATGACACAAGTGATCCTCACTTTGTCCCTCTTAACCTCTGACCTAGGTCATCCTTTGACTAGGACAGAAAGGATTCCTCAGATTTCTACATGACTAGGTCCCAGTCCACTTCCCCTCCTTTTTCTCCAGCAGGCATCGCTCAAGTTTTTTTGCTCCTCGAGGAGTTGGAGAAGAAAATTCAAGTACATCTGGCACAAGATAGTACCAAAGCTGAAGGAAAGAGAGATAAAGAAAATGAGGGCAGTGTCCTTCTGCTCAGGGACTTTATAATCACACTGAGAATACATGGGGGGAAAAAACTAAATATATAAGGCTCCATATATGGGAAGTCAAATAAAATAAAAACTGCCATAGTGAAGAATCCTTTCAGGCATCTGAACTCAGAAGGCTGGATAAGAGGAGGACATCCAGAATGGGCCATGGGTGGGGGAAGGGGACAGGGAAGGAACAAATAAGAGGTGATTTCACACCTTTTCTCTAGAAACCCATTTTCAAAGTTATTATACTCATGTTTGATTTGACAGTCATGGGGAATTTTTTGTTACAGAGCAGATAAGCCACAATGCTTTCCTTATACACTTAACCCCTGAACAACTTGGGGTTAGGTGTGCTGACCCCCTACACCATTGCAAATCCACATTCAACTTATGGCTCCCCAAAACTTAACTATTAAGCCTACTGTTGACCAGAGGCCTTACTAATAACAATCAATTAAAAAATATTTTTGCGGGGCACCTGGTTGGCTCAGTCGGTTAAGTGTCCGACTTCGGCTCAGGTCATGATCTCACAGTCCGTGGGTTCGAGCCCCGCATCAGGCTCTGTGCTGACAGCTCAGAGCCTGGAGCCTGTTTCAGATTCTGTGTCTCCCTCTTTCTCTGACCCTCCCCTGTTCATGCTCTCTCTCTGTCTCAAAAATAAATAAATGTTAAAAAAAAATTAAAAAAAAATATTTTGCATGTTTTATGTATTATATACCATATTCTTACAGTAAAGCAAACTAAAGAAAATGTTAAGAAAATCTTAAAGAAGAGGGAATACATTTACAATATTGTAAAAAATCCATGTATAAGTGGATCTACATAGTTTAGACCCATGTTGTTCAAGGATCAATTATAATTATTTTGTTTAAACTGCAAGCAGAACCAAACCCGGAGAGGAAAGTGCCCTCAAATATTCAAGTAAACCAAAGCCACATGCATTATAAAAACACTAAAATTCAACCAGGAAAAACCATGGCCAGAAAAGCATTTTCAGCCTGTATGCTGACCCTCCTCTTATCCTAAGTCCTCTGATTAACTCCTCCAGCCACTCCCTCTTCTGTCCTCCCACAACCGCACCCCCGCAAGAAGACACTGAGCAGGTGGGTCCCTGCCTTGCCTCATCCTGAATGAGCACACTAGAGACAACGTCTGTGTAGATACTAGCCAAAAACAGCTATTAAATCAAGACTCTCCAGGCAATGTTCCGGGAGAGCAAAGTGCATATGTCAAATGATCACGTCAAAGTGAGCGTGTTAAAGACATTTGTTTATTTTCCCTCTCAACCAGAAGATGCAGGAGGTGCAAGGAGGGGACAAACCTAACAGAGAGGAAGAAGACAGATCTTTCCCAGTGTGTTACTGATCACATTTTTGCTCTGCAACATTTCCCTTAGCTCCACAGTGCCTCATTGGTCTGAAAAAGGCTCAATTTTTTCTCTCTTACTCAAATGACTGGAACATTTTCTAGGATTTTGGACTCTCCAAAGTGCCTATACCAGTATTTCTGGTCGAGTAAGAAGGCAACAATTGTATACTCTAAATAGTTATTCCTGACAGTTTTGTTTGTTTTTGTAAACATTTTCTACTTCAGCTTTTCTTTTCTTGATTAATTCATAAAACTTCAGGAAAATATGAAGGAAATCTTATGGTGTAGACACAGGTAGAAAGGACATTCCTATTTAAAATTTTTTTTTTAATGTTTATTTACTTTAGAGAGAGAGATAGAGAGAGAGAAGGAGGGAGGGAGGGTGAGGGAGCACAAAGGGGGTAGGGGCAGAGAGAGAGGGAGACACAGAATCTGAAGCAGGCTCCAGGCTGTAAGCTGTCAGCACAGAGCTTCACGCGGGGCTCAAACCCATGAACTGCAAGATATGACTTGAGCCAAAGTAGGATGCTCAACCGACTGAACTACCCAGGCTCCCCAGGACATCCCTATTTAAAACCAAAGTGGATATGGCTAAGTTTGAATGGAGAAAATACAGGCAAAAAAGAGAAAATTAAATTCTCTGTGAAGTATTTTCCATTTTATGAAGAAGCTCTTTGGTGCAGGTCACAATTTATTATGGATAGAACGGATGAACTTTATAGCATCACTTCAAGTGATTTCAGGTTACAGCAATATTTTCATTCTATCTACCCACAGACAGCAACCCAACCTGATGTTCAAGTTTCCTGCAGTCATTTCTTGCAGACATATTCCAGGGACATCAGGTCAGCAACATCTTGAGGACAACTTCATGTCCTATTTGTCTTTGCAAACCTAAGCACATGGCCCATAGTTAGCACTCAATGCTTACTTAGTAAATAAATAAACAAACAAAACACAACTAGCTCATTGCCTGGCACGTATTAGATGCTTTCCACAGGATGAGTCCAATGTTCTTTTACTATATTAATCTACTCCAAATGGGATTGGTATTCCTTTCCTACTGCTATGTGTCTGAACTGTCCAGCACTGAGATGGACTCAGGATCAAGCAGTCTGTCTCTTGCCCCCATGCATTCCATGTCAGACCTGAGAGCTGCATGACTCTTACCCCAGACTGGCTCTATAAGCTGAGACCGTCGTAAGCATGGCTACACAGCCACAGGCCACTTAATAAAGGCCAGCTTATTTCTTTCTAAATTATTAATGCACTTGTCTTATTTCTCCTATGAGATCCCTGAGAGCTAGGAGTGCTTACAGAAGTAACAGTCTCTATCCACAATTATCAGAAAGAACACAAACCCTTAAAAAAAGGAAGAAAAAAAAGCAACAAATGCAGCAAAATTAAGAGCCACAATGTACTGAGCACTTACTATGTACCAGGCACATACTCTGCATTTTCCAAGACTATTTCTGATCAATCCAAAAACTTTGTTAAAGTAGACATCAACCCTGTTTTGCAAATGAAGAAAAGGAATTAGAGAGAGCAATATCACTCAGCTGTTAAGCTGTGAAGCCAGAGGTCGAATTCCAAGGCTGCCTGGCCCCAGAACTTTTCTTGTAATCTAGTTAGAGGAGTCCAAGGAATGCTGCCTTATTTGCTGAGACAACCAGCTTTCAAGATACAAAAATAATAAAATATCATTTTACAAAAATTTCATGCTATTGACTTTTTTGTATTCTCTTTCCCTCATGCCTTCCTTAGTAACTATTATGGACTTGGTGACATCCACAAAAATTCCTATTAAATAATGTGTCAGTTCTTCTCCAAACTGGAGTCCTAATACACTTGAACAGTTCTTACGAAATTGGAAGGACCATTCCATTTCATAGATAAGGTAAACTGGGGCTTAAAGAGGTTCGGCAACTTGTGTATTTCCCATGGTTAGGGTTAGCAAGTGGTATAATAACAACAGAAGCAGCCTTCAGTTCAATCGTATCACAGTCATAGTCACAGCAAAAAGGACTTGATAAACAAGAACATCTATCCAGTTAAATGACAGCTTCCATGTGAGCATTAAAGCCTCAAAAGACACCTGAAACAGCCTGTGTTTCTAGAATAGGAGTTCTCAAAGTATGGGTCCTGGGCCAGCAGCATCAACATCAGCTGGGAACTTGTTAGAAATGCAAATTCTCAGTCCGCCTGAGTGTCTCAGTTGGTTAAACATCTGGCTCTTGGTTTCAGCTCAGGTCATGATCTCATGGTTCTTGAGTCTGAGCCCCAAGTTGGGCTCCACTGCTGACAGCGTGGGGCCTGCTTGGGATCCTCTCTCTCCCTCTTGCTCTGACCCTCCCCTGCTCGCTCTCTCAAAATAAATAAACTTAAAAAAAAAAAAAAAAAGAAAAAAGAAACGAAACGAAAATTCTCAGACTCCACTCCCAACCCAATAAATCAGAAACTATGGATTGGATCAGAATTTTAACAAAGCCTTCCTAGTGATTCAGATGTTCTACAGTCTGTGCTCAAATCTGGTTGCAGATTAGAATCAGGTGGGGGACATTTAAATCAACCAATGTCCAACTCTCACCTGCAGATTCTGTGATTTAGTCTGAAGGCTCTGGCATTTAAAAAAAACACCCCCAGATGATTCTAATGTGCAGTCCAAGAACCAAAGCATCACTCTAAAATAAAGAACCTGTCAGCCCTGATCCCTATCCCCACCCCATCCCAGCCCTCCTGGGTTGCCAACTATCTCCTCAAGCCACTGAGAGCCCAGCAAATCTCTGTCCCTAAATCAGTAGGGTTTCTAGGTCTTCCTATTGCCCTGTCCCTGAGAAAGTTCTAAATGTTATCTAGAACATACTATCTGAAAGACTCCTCTCCTCTAACTTCTCCCCAAATTCCTCAAGGAAAAGTCAGGCTCCACCAAGCTCCTACTTCTGCCCAGGACTCTTGAATATCAGGGTATTGCTACATTTCCCCTAAACAGAACTTGCTTCTTAATTCCTTTCTTGAAGGTCAAGCCCCACACCCTTGTTTCCTGATTATGTTCCAGTACCTTCCCTTGAAATGGCTCTCTTGTAGTATTGATCTGTGGCCACATATGCATCCACACTGATCTTTGATGACTGCTGGTTCCTGGCTAACCCCCAACATTCTTAAGCTAGTTGCTCCCTTTCTTCTCCACAGGCAGCAGTGCCAGGGTAAAATCCTGAGTTCCCTAGAGAAGAAATCCCTTGAAAAAGTCCACAGCAAACAGAAACCAGAGGCCACAGAGGTTTGCTGTCCCTAGTAACAACTACAGTTTAGAGTACTTCGTATGTGCCAGATATCAGGCCTATCTCATTTAATTTTATTTAACCAATTCTCAAGTATCAAATGCCCATTTTAATAAAGTGTCACCTATGGTTCTGTAGTTTATTCTCTTGACAATTATGAGATTAAAACCTACAGTAAAAGGGGCGCCTGGGTGGCGCAGTCAGTTAAGCGTCCGACTTCAGCCAGGTCACGATCTCGCGGTCCGTGAGTTCGAGCCCCGCGTCAGGCTCTGGGCTGATGGCTCGGAGCCTGGAGCCTGTTTCCGATTCTGTGTCTCCCTCTCTCTCTGCCCCTCCCCCGTTCATGCTCTGTCTCTCTCTGTCCCAAAAATAAATAAAAAACGTTTAAAAAAAAAAAAAAAAAACCTACAGTAAAAGAGCATATATGATTATTTTTGACATTTGGAACAGGAAAACACATTATGTGGTTACCACTATTCCTACAGCTAATTACTGACCCCAAGAGAGGATCCATGTAACACAAGTATCTACAATATAAGTATTGTGCTAACCACTGAAAGGCTCAGTTCTTCAGTATCCAGAGCTGTTATATCTTTACCAAATGCCTGTAATTGTTCCATTCTCCCACTTCTTTCTTCAATTTATAGCAAAAGGTTCTTGGAGAAGGCACTGTGTCTTCCCTTGACACGAATGATATTACAAACACAAGTGTACATACTGGCACTGATGTATCAGATCTTATCAGTGATACAATAAACATTCATATCATCCAGAAGATGTTTAAAATTCAAGATCATCAATGACAGGAAAACACACAATTTTTAAATTTCCTATAGAACTTTCAGATCCTCACAATAAGCTTTCATAAAGACCCTAGTTTGAAAAGCAATGACCTCATCTAACCTTTATGGTAACCATAAAATGAAATATTAAAGAAGGTGTATCCAAAAAAAAGTATCAGAAAGAAGAAGAAGAAGAAGACGACGACGACGACATCGTCGTCACACATTTAAACTGAAACACAGCATTGACACTTAGTTCAACAACATTCCTCTTTCAGTCCCACATAACAAACCAGTGTAGGGCCAGATGTTTCCACAGCAAAAGCCTCCCAACAGAGTTTCCCCCTTTCAAGCTCATCTCTTGCAACCTTAACAGAGGTTTGTTTCATTTTCTTAAAGTGCAAAAGTCTCCACGGGTTCATGGTGGTTGGGGAGGAAGGAACATGTCTAAACAAGTCTAAAACTATAAAACTCGTAACTCCTAAGGCCATCCCACACAGTTTCTTTAGCTGCTTCTTTTTGACCTTAAAATCTCTTTCCCATCTAACTTCTATCAGTCTTGTAAGATTCATTCCTAATTGCTGCTGAGGCCCACTTCTCTCCTATGACAGATATGGTGGTTCATGGTTATGGCTTTCTAGTTACTCCTCCCCAATGAAATCCTGAGTCCTTCAAGAAGTTAGGTTTTCATTCATGGCTTTCATTTACACTCTGCTTTGAAGGCTAAGAACAGAACAAGACTGCTGTGTTGTTCTGGGAAGCCAAATAATTGTACAGTAAAACCCTGGTTTGTGAGCATAATTCATTCTGAAAACATGCTTGTAATCCACAGCACTTGTATATCAAAGTGTATTTCCCCTAAGAAATAATGGAAAGTTAGATGATTTGTTCTACAACCTAAAACTACTCATATAAAAATGATTACAATACTGTAATAGAATACAAAATAATAAAGAAGAAAATACAAAATATAAAGAAAAATAAATTAACCTGCACTTACCTTTGAAAACCTTTGTGGCTGGTGCGAGGGAGACAAGAGAGGAGGGTTATTGTGTAAGACGACTTTCACTCTCACTAAAGGAATCACTGCTATCTATTGGCTCAATGGAATCTTTTTCTTTTCGTGCAATTTTAACAAGGAACCTATCCAAGGACACTTGCTTTTGCCTCCTTTTGAGGATTTCGCGGAAATGTGACATTACATTGTCGTTAAACAGATTCATCACTCGCACTGCTACAGCCTTATTCCAGTGGTGCTTTTCTACAAAATTTTGCACAATTTCCCACATTTTAAACATCTCCCTAATCTCATTTGAAGTGAGGGATCCCCCTACCTTTATCTCCTTCTCCTCTGCAGATGAGATGCAGACACAGACTTCCTATAAAATCTTGCAATTTCGGCCACTCACACACTTCATTCATAATTCTCAATGATTTCCTTCTTAACTTCCACCATAATCATCTCCTTCTTACCACTTTTCAACCTTTTTCTGCATGAGGGCCATTGTATACACTCGCACAGATATTGACTACAGTACAGTATCAATAGACTCTTGTCATATGCTGTTAACTGGCAATAAGGCAGCAGAGAAAAGAGTCTGTATCTGCAGACAGGCTGACCTAGAATGAGGCAAAGCATTCCTATGCTTACTAGTGTATGGAAAAGCAAAGGACTGTCCATAGGTGCTTTGAAGTGACAAAAAACACACTAGTGCCAGTTGTGGGCACCCTCCAACATTCTGAAAAATCACAGATTTCTGCCAAACACCATGGCCTGAGACCGAGCATCTGAGCATGGGAGACCATCACCCACAATCCCTCAGTGAGAGAAGAACTACTGGCTCAGTTGTGATCATGTGACATTCGGTGTCATGTACTACTCATATTACAAGACACTGCTTGTTTATAAAGTTAAATTTATTAGAAATGTTTGCTCCTGGGTGTTATACATAGGGAATGAATCACTGGAATCTACTCCCAAAATCATTATTGCACTATATGCTAGTTTGGATGTAAATTAAAAAATAAAAATTAATTAATTAATTAAAATTAAAATTAAAAAAAAGAAATGTTTGCTCATCTTGTGGAACACTCGCAGAACAAGTTACTCACAATCCAAGGTTTTAATGTACTGGGGTACACAAACAATATGGATAGCAGGGAAACCTTTGAACAGTCTGGGTGAAAAATACAGAGATTATTAGAAAATGCTTTCCACCGAATGATCAAAGGTCACAGACAAAATACTTGGTTTCTGAGGGTGAGCATTTTTGATCCCATCCCCAATACCTGAGCTCCCCTATGGAGAGGAGAACTACCGTTTAGAGTACATGCTGGCTATGGCTACATCTCCATGTTCACTCCTTCAAATGACTACTGCCTACTACTGATTCAACATCTATGTCATCCATGCCTCTTTCAGGCTCTGGAATAAGGTAGTGAATAAAACAAGTCCCCTGCTCTCAGGGAGCTTTCACTCCTCATAAATTACCCAATTTCATCTTCATAATAGCCTTTGGGGTAAGTATTATAACTATAAGAAAACTGAAGGTCTGAAGGGGACTAGGATTTGAAGGTAAGCTGTCCACATCTGGAGCTCACGTGCTGGCTATTCGTGACCCAAAAGGCACTGCTGGGTCCAAGGGGAACAGTCAAGACCTTTCTGAGCTGAGCAAGGACCAGCCCATCTGGAGCTCAGCTACCAGATGTGAGATGGGAAACATTCCATGACCTCTGTGGGCCGTCTCCTTATCTAGAAAGAAAAAAAAAAAAATGGGGCAATAGGGTTGTTGAGAGGATTAAATGAGTTAATATATGCTAAACACTGAAAATGGTGCCTGGAATATCACAAGAGCTGATTATTTTTATTCTAGGCAGCTCCCTTCCTCCTTCTTCAAGGGTCTGAGGCCTAATACTGGATCCAGGTACAGCCTCCTAAGGTAAATTATTTTATTTTGCTTTTGTTCTTATGCCTTTTTTTTTTTTTTTAAGTTTATTTATTTGAGAGAGAAAGAGAGCACCAGCAGGGTAGGGGCAGAGAGAGAGAGGTAGAGAGAGAAAACCTCCATGAGCTGTCAGCACAGAGCCCGAGGTGTGGCTAGAACTCACAAACCAAGAGATCATGACCTGAGCCGTAGTCAAGAGTTGGACGCTTACTAACTAAGCCACTCAGGCATCCTGGTTCTTAAACCTTCTGATCCCAAGATTTGTTCCTTTCTATGTCCTTCCTTTTTTTACAAACAGACTGGGATCTCTCTTCATTTAAAAAGAAAGTAAGAGGGGTGCCTGGGTGGCTCAGTCAGTTAAGCGTCTGACTTTGGCTCAGGTCATGATCTCCCAGGTCCATGAGTTCAAGACCCATGTCGGGCTCTGTGCTGACAGCTTGCAGCCTGGAGCTGCTTCAGATTCTGTGTCTTCCTCTCTCTCTGCCCCTCCCCACTTCACACTCTGTCCCCCTTTCTCAAAAATAAATAAACATTTAAAAAACTTGAAGAAAATTAAAAAAAAAAAACAAAAAAACAAAAAAAGAAAAAGTTGGGGAGGGGGGACCTTCAAACTTCCTTAACCGCCTAAAGCTGGCCTTCACTTCACTACCAATTACTGGGTGGCAGAATAGTATGTGGAACACAACTTCTAGAATCAGACTTTAAACCCTGGCTTAGCCACTGGACTGCAGGACTTTGAGCAAGTTATGCAGCCTCTCTATCTATGGTTTCCTGATCTGTTACAAGAGATAACCAGTACCCTTCTCGTTGGATTGCTGTGAATGCTAAAGACGTGAATGCATCTGAAGTGTCCAGACCAAGGCCAGGCTCACAGAAGGTTCAATGATGCTTGCTAACTGCCACTCTGGTCACCACCCTCAGTGCTTCCACTTTCACCCCCGCTATGCAATTCTTAAACACTAGCAACACCTCCTTAAACACTTAAATACTTCCTCCACCACAACTGCTGTATAACTTATCTGTGGTCTTCTAACTGCTAAAGGCAATGCCTCTTCTTCAGCTTTATCTTCTACTTTTCCAAAGCCCTGCACACTGCCAACTAGGGCTTAATTTTTAAACTGTCTCCAATTTCTTACCTCTATTTCTTATCTCTGTTCCTCTTAGCCATATTGACTTCTCTCAATCTTTCAGCCTCTAAACAAAGGTTTAAACCTTTGTTTAAACAAATCCTTCAAGATTCTGCTTTCAATATTCTTTTTGTCTCTGTATCTTTTCCTTCTGGACTCTCAATCATTCTCATAATTCCAACTATGCCTAAAACTAACACCTTCCATCCTTAGTCATCATCTTGATGTCCTACAGTCATCGTCCTGACCCTAAATCCAGTTCTCTTTGAACTTCATTAATGGTATCACTATTCTAAGAGTCACAATTTGCTGGACAACACCTTTTTCTTAATCTCAACCTTTAATTACAGTCTTAAAAAATTCTACCCATTCTTCAAGGCTCACTTCAAATGTTACCCTCTCCATGAAGCCTTTTTCCAAACGAATGTGCTCTTTTTTTCTGTTTTGAAACCACAGAGCTAGACTTTTGCTGGTCTTATTATGGCACTTTATAACAAAGTAAACTGTGTCATTTGGATCTTTGTTTAGCAATTTCTGCCTGTAGACTTAAATTCCTTATGGCAGAAACTCTTTTGGGCTTTGTACCTTCTAGTACTTATCATATGCCTTGTACACAGTGTCTATCCCATAAGTAATTGCTAAATACGAAATGCTCTGGAGTACAGTAACCAGGGCCTGTACTCT
This sequence comes from Neofelis nebulosa, assembly GCF_028018385.1. Lineage (NCBI taxonomy): Eukaryota > Metazoa > Chordata > Mammalia > Carnivora > Felidae > Neofelis > Neofelis nebulosa. The sequence goes on from NC_080784.1 coordinate 116,487,478, forward strand.
ACCCCAGGCACACCATACTTCCTCCTTCTCTGAACTATTTCATGGCTTCACGCCCCTGCCCAGGTGGTTCCCCCTACGAGGAAGCCCCTTCTCCCTCATTGCTGCTTGGGGGACTCCAATAACCTTCAACACAGAGGCTATTTCTCCTTTAGTGAAACCTCCCCAATCTCTAACAGAGGTGGTCACTTCTTGGTACCTCTACTGATTTACAGATACAAAAAAAAATCTTCCATATAGGACTCCAAATACTGAAAGAAAAAGTACAGAGCTGGTGTGAACCACCAGCTGTCAATGGCTGCTCACTTATGTAATGGTAGCTCAATCACCAGGTTATAAACACAACAGATAAATCAAAAACAAATTGGTCACAGGCTATTTTATGTTGTAAAAATCTCGCGTATTTCAGAATAGTCATTAACCCATCAATAGACAGGAGAAATTCCAGATGTGAAAGAGATAAATTAGATATGGAAATGTTGAGTAACACCAACTTTTAATGATGAACTCAAGAAAATACCTAGAGACCTTTCCAAAAGAGCTGCTGCATCATCCACTTCAGAGTCTGAATTTGCTGTTCACACAAATACCAATACAGGGTGGTTCTGGCACACTCCCATCTGCAGTCCAACCAGAATTTCCAGTAAATATGAATTTCATATATGTAGTGCAGGGGCACCTAGGGGGCTCAATCGGTTAAGCATCCAACTTTGAATATGAGCCCCATGTCAGGTTCTCCGCTGTCAGCATGAAGCCTGCTTCAGAACCTCGTTCCCTCTCTCTGCCCCTCCCCACTTGCACCCTCTCTCTCTCTCTCAAATAAATAAACTTAAAAATATATGTATGTAGTGCAATATATACATATGCCTTTTTTTACATATACTTTTTAAATTTCCCTTTTTCCTTACTGTAGAAGATGTATCCTATAGGTCAGATCATATCTTAACATATTTAAAAGTCTTACTGAAGACATTTAAACCACCAAAACTTTCATATGTATCAGGTCACATCCCAGATGACAGATAGGCAATCTGTCTGCCTTTATTAGTTAGTTGTTCATGCTTATATTTCTTTCTCTGGACAATGAGCTACCCAAAAGCAGCAAGCACACATCACCTTTTACCCACCCCAATACCCAGCACATGGAAGACACTTAATATTTGTGAGAGGTGCCTGGGTGGCTCAGTCGGTTGAGCGTCTGACTTCAGCTCAGGTCATGATCTCACAGTCTGTGGGTTCGAGCCCTGCGTCAGGCTCTGTGCTGACAGCTCGGAGCCTGGAGCCTGCTTCAGATTCTGTGTCTCCCTCTCTCTCTGCCCCTCCCCTGCTCATGCTCTGTCTCTTGTCTCAAAAATAAATAAAAACATTTTTAAAAATTATGAAAAGAACACATGAACGAATAATAAATGTATTTCTAAAAAGGCCCAGTTTGCAAATCATTTTAGGACTAAGTTCTCAAGAAGTCATGACTATACAGAATAGCTAAAATTAACAACACAGGAAACAACAGGTGTTGGCAAGGATGTGGAGAAAGGGGAACCCTCTTACACTCTTGGTAGGAATGCAACTTGGTACAGCCACTCTGGAAAAGCGTATGGAAGTTCTTCAAAAAATTAAAAATAGAGCTACCCTACGATCCAGCACTTGCACTACAAGGCATTTACCCAAAGGATACAAAAATATTGATTCAAAAGGATAAATGCACCCTTATGTTTACAGTAGCAGTATCAACAATAGCCAAATTATGGAATGAGCCCATGTGTGTGTGTGTATGTGTGTATCTCTCTCTCTCTCTATACACACACACACACACACACACACACACAATGGAACATTACTCAGCCATTAAAAAAAAAATGAATGAAATCTTACCACTTGCAATGATGTGGACAGAGCTAGAGAGTATTATGCTAAAGAAAATGAGTCCGTCAGGGAAAGACAAATGCTACGTGATTTCACTCATATATGGAATTTAAGAAACAAAACAGACGAACATGGGGGTTGAGAGAAAGAGAAGCAAACCAGGAAAAAGACGCTTAACTATACAGAACAAACTGAGAGTTACTGAAGGGGAGATGGGGGCAGAGGGGGGAGGATGGGCTAGATGGGTGATGGGCATTGAGGAGGGCACTTGTGGTGAACACTGGGTGCTATATGTAAGTGATAAATCACTAAATTCTGCACCTGAAACTAATATTAAACTGTATGTTAACTAAGTAAAATTTAACAAAGACTTAAAAAATTTTTAAAAAAGAAGTCATGATTATAACTAGAAACTACAACAAATTTTACATAACCTTCAAGATATTTTAGAATTACAAAAAAAATCACATTACTTTGAAAGGGATAGTAACAACAACAACAAGAGCTAACTAATAACCAGTCTTTTGGTCAGTTGCCAAGTGGAAAAAAATGCTACAAGTCTGTTATTTTGGCAAACAGACTAACTGTTTTCTGGCACTGGTGGTTAAGATGCCAGGCAAAAGGGGAACTGAAGGGCATGTGAATGTGTCCTGTACCTTTTATCCAAGTGGCTGTGGGCAAAGCTAGAGGCATGCAAACCCTGTATTTGTGACCATCTGTGAGGGGCACACGTGTGAGCCAAGTCAAGGATGGCCACAGACACACAAGCTCACTCCCTCCAACACAGGTTTCTTCTCTATCACACTGGGGAAACTGAGGTACCTTAGCTTCTCAACTACTGCAAGATCAGAGATCAGAAATCAGAAAAGTATTTATGGTTCAGGTTTATTAGCTACAGATAAACAAAACCACGGATTTTTAGAACAGAAAGATACCCTAAATATCATTAGTGTGGTGGCTTTCAAACTTTTTTAGCCATTAAATCCTTCTTCATAGAAATGCATACAGAAGAGCAATATATAAAACAGAGGTCAGGGAAGGGATCTATTCACATCCTGATGGCTATTACAAAAGTGAAAACAAAATAAGTTATTGGCAAAAATATGGAGAAACTGGCACCCTTGCACACTGCTGATGAGAATGTAAAATGGTGCATTATGGAAATTCCTCAAAAAATTAAAAATAATTACATATTATCCAGCAATTCTATTTCTAGGTATATACTCAAAAGAACTGAAAGCAAGGACTCTTAATAATTTAGTCCTTGTTAGTCCTACGTATACACATACTCACAGCAGCATTATTCACAGTGACCAAGAAGTGGAAGCAACTCAAGTGTCCCAAGGTGGATAAATGGATAGAGAAAATGTGGTGCATACATTATTCCACTGAAAATATCCCAATGGACTATTATTCCTTAAAAAGGAAGGAAACTCTGACACATGGTACAACATGGATGAACCTTCAAGATGTAACATTAAGTGAAATAAGCTAGTCACAAAAGGAAGAATACAGATTCCACTTGGATGATGTGCCTAGAACAGTCAAATTCATAGAGATAGAAAGTAGAATGGTGGCTTCTAGGGGATGGGGCAGTGGGGGGAAGTCATCTTTAATGGGTACAGAATTTCAATTTTGCAAGATGCAGAGTTCTAGAGATAGATGATGGCGATGGTTTCACAATAATGTATAAACACTTAAATGCCACTGAACCGCATACAGGTCTCCCCCACTATCTGGAAGAAGACTTCTATGAAACCTTTCATAAGCCAAAATGGCATAAAGCAAAGAAGCAATTACCATTAATTTATATGGAAAATTTTTGAGCATTCCCATACCCCAAAAATAACTTCTCTTAGGCTTTTCTGATACCTTAGAACACATCTGCTAACAGATACACAAAATAAATCTAAAGCCCAAATGCTCACAGACAGAGTTCAAAGCCATGGTGGCTTGATGCTGAGTGTAGTCCCCAGAGAAGGAGCCGCTCGGGGTGTGCACTGCCTCTATAATGGCTCGCTGCCAAACAAACGCTGAACACTATTTTAGCTTTTCGCCTTTTTCCATAAAAGCAAAAATCCCCTTATGGATTTCTTTCAGTTACCAAAAACAGGTACTAATACAGATTTTTCATGAAAGCAAAGTAGCATAATGCAAACTCTTGGAAAGTGAGGGTTATCTACATTTAAAAGTGGCTAAAATGATAAATTTTATGTTATGTATATTTTGCCACAATTAAAAAAAAAACCCTTTTATCTAATCCAACACAACACGCTAATTTTACTCAGAAAAGAAACAGAATTAAAACAGAAAAACTATTCAGTTAAGATCATATACAGGCAGAAAGTATGGAAAGAGCCCAAATGTCCAACGATGGATGAATGGATAAAGAAGATGTGGTATATATATATATATATAATGGAGTATTCCTCGACAATCAAAAAGAATGAAATCTTGCCATTTGCAACTATGTGGATGGAACTGGAGGGTATTTTACGCTAAGTGAAATTAGAGAAAGACAAAAGTCATATGACTTCACTCATATGAGGACTTCTTTAAGAAACAAAACAGATGAACATAAGGGAAGGGAAACAAAAATAATATAAAAATAGGGAGGGGGGGCAAAACAGAAGAGACTCATAAATATGGAGAACAAACTGAGGGTTACTGGAGGGGTTGGAGGAAGGGAGATGGGCTAAACGGGTAAGGGGCATTAAGGAATCTACTCCTAAAATCATGTTTCACTATATGCTAACTAATTTGGATGTAAATTTTAAAAAATAAATAAAATTAAAAAAAAATCATACACAGGCGGTAGTGTTCTATCTAAAATGTAATTCTGCAAAAGGTACTTCTGTCTATAATAATTACTCCATCAAACTCTTTGATGGCTCCCAGGCACCAAGGAATAAAACTTAAGTTCCTACAAATAGCATGCAAAGCCTTCCAGGAGACTCGCCTCCTCTCCAGACACAATGCTCACTGAGGACTGACACTTCAACACCACCACAAGGCCTACAGCCTCCACATCTACTACTGTCTCACCTCCTGTCCTCGGCTCTGTCCATACCTTCTTCCCAGCTTCACCTCACCAAGCCTGAGTATCACACACACTAAGTACTGAGAATCACAGATACTAAGATTACTTCCAGACCATACACCCCAATCTTCTTGGCCCTGGGCTAGGTGTCCCTCCTGTGTTCCTGTAATACCCCTGCACACCCTTACCCCTTTGCCCCCCACCACCACCACTGTGTTATGACCATTTGTTTCAGTGCTGTCTTCCCTACTTCCCTACTGCAGGCTTCTGACAAAATGTCATCTGTCTCTGTCCACTATGCACCAGATCCCAGCACAGATCCCTGGCTGTGGGGCCCCCAGGAAATACTGACCAAACATATATGGCTTGTAGGAAAGCCAAGATGAGATTAGATCTCCTGAAGGTCCAGGGTTCTTTTCATCCATGTAGCTGAGGGCCCCCCTGCCCCGACAATGTGAAAAGAATTACATTACTGAGGGCTCAAAACCACACTCATTCTTCTTGAATTATGCAACAATACCACCCAAATTATCCCCAACTCTATGAGGAGACAGTAGTGGACAAATGGAACACAAAAAGAAGGTCTTTTTGCCTTCCTCCCATAGACATCTGTTACTTTTACAGTAACGTTCCTGGAACTTTAATTTCAGTGACCATAATTTAAATCAACCATTGAGAACTCTTATTCTATATTACAGTACCCACCCGCTGTAAGACCTTGAGGACAACATATAATGGGGGGAAAAAATTTGAAGGCTATGTCCTCAGCTCCATGACTTCCCTAGCCTTGGTGGAAGGCAGGCTTAGCCAGAGAGAAATATTTTTAGACAAGGGTGCTTCAGAGCTATAAAAATAGGCCAGGTGAATAGCACACTTGTCAAAGCCTCTGGAGTACCCCAGCCACAGGGCCAAGTAAACATGCCAAGCAGGAGCACGCTGGATTTAAATATTTTTGCAGACATATCACCAGATTTGAAGCAGCTTCTCTGAAGCCTAACTTGAATGGTAAGTTTGTGAGAACTACGTCAACTGGTAGAGTGAGCTGCCCCATGAGCCCTACACTGCAGGAGGACTGTGTTTCATCAACATTACATTCTCTCACAAAACTATTCTGACTTCCTTCCAACTCCCAGAATAAGTGCACTGAGTTAGTGCTCATGATGCTGACTGTACCCCAGAAGCTGCTGTTCCTTTGCATCAGGGCCTGCCCTTGGGCTCATGATTTGATCCATGGAGGGAAAAAGTAATAAATCAGATGCATCTCGCAGAGCTGGCAATTCTGGGTTTATGATTATCTCCGACTGTGTAATACATTGAACTCTGCCATCAACACAAATTGCCTTCACTAACTTCAACAATCAAAAAAAGGCATTCTATTGAGGCTTTCAACCACCACTGCCACCATAACCAGCTGGTTTGTTCTTAAAACAGTCTAATTCATTGGCTGGCTTCTTTTTATTGACTTAGATTTTTTTGCTTCAAAAAGTACTAAAAAATCCAAAAAAATGTGTCTCTATTTTCAGATGAGAAATCTGTCAAATACAGACATTTTTTTTGAAAATTCAATAAGCATCTGGATTTGCTAATGCAGAGAAAATAACTCCTCTCCCAGGACTCTCTCCTCCAATCTCCCACCAATTCTGGGAAGGAGAAGGGATGAACAGACATGTCAATAGCATCAACCAACTCTTGGCTATATTTAAGTTTCCCTCCAGGATGCTGCCATGATGAACACTTTCTGAGTACAGGAGACAGTTGCAAATCCAAAGTGCTCTCTAGGAAGATTAGAATGGCAATGTTTTCTAGAATGAGTAGGTTTTTGCTGAAAAGGACCAATTAAGCGGCTCCCACAATTCAGGTATAAATGCCTGGTCTAGGAATTACAAACGGGAGAGCAGGGGAAAGAATACTCCTCAGAGAGGAAAGCCTCAAAGCCTTTTGCAGCATAGAGACTCTCACCATGACCCCATCTTCAGATGTATGTGGCTGGAAGAACAACAGTGGTAATGACAGAGGGAGGAACGTTGCAGGGAAAAGCTGGAGGGGGGAAAGGGAGGGTACATGATGAATAATTAAGTCTTGGCAAGTGAGTTTGAGTCTATTCTCTGCAGAAAGGTTGCATCAGAGCACCCAGATAGAGATCATCAGTGAGTGATTCTCTGAGTCTAGAGCTAAGGAGAGATCAAGCTGACATCCATTGACTCCAGACACCCACAAAGGATCCCCTTGCCCATGCAGGCCACATTTCTCTCCACAAGACAGCAGAGTCCAGAGGTGCAGGCAGAACTGTGGTTATCTCGGCTTCAGGGATCAAACATCTTCAAAGACAGTTAAGAGAATCTAGATGTAAAGAAGTCATCACCAGATTGATCTGACAAATCTCCATGAAAGTAACTAACATTTCCTGAGCAGTTACCATTGAACATGCTAGCAGGTCTCTTAAGCACTTTGCCCATTGAGCTCTCACAGTGCTATGAGGCAAGTATCCTTGTTCACAGATAAGGAAACAGGCAGAGAGGGGTTAAGTGAGTCACCCAAAGTTTCTACAGCACAGACAGGTAGGGCTGGCCACAAAGCCCCAGGGGGCACTTCATACTCTGCTCACTTTCAAGTGTCAGACTACCACTCATCAGAAACTACTGCATTGTTAGTATAACCCAGGGAGACAGGATAGAGAGCAGCAGTATTATCTCCCTGTGGTCCCAGGAGAGCTAGGCAGTGAGGGGTGTGCCCAAGGCAGATTTGGAAAAAAGACATAAGTGGGAGGAAAGAAAATTAGAAACTCAAGCAAGGGGGCTTAATCAGTGACGCTATCTAGGAACATGACAAAGAAAATCCAAAACCTGACTGAGGTGCCATTTCTGCTCTACAATGTCCAAACATATTCTTTGACATTCTTTTTTGACTGTATGACCCACCTCTTCTACAGTATCTCCAGCCCCACCCCAAGTTCAATGACTAATACGCTGACAGGGGATGGTTTTGTTGTTCCAGTACATCATAAAGATCAGAGAAGAGCCCAGTAAAGAAGTGAGCAACACAGGAAACGAGGGAAGAAATTCATGACAAATGCATCCCAAACCCTTAAGGAGGGAGCTAACACCTGGAATAAAAACTTTCCTCCCTCCATAAAGTCCACTCTGAAAGACAGCTTACATCCAGGTGACTGTGCCAGTCTCCTGTGATCCTGAAGTTTTTCCCAGACCACCGCACTGTTTTCAAGCAAAGTTCAACAGAGACATACTCACTGTAACACACACAAAAAAATAAAGCTAAACAGTACAAAGCAATTATGACCACTCTTCTATTCAGCATCAGAAAATTCAGAATTGAGGGCAGAGAGAAGAGATGGATGAACAAATTTAGTGGCTAGGGAGGAAAAAGCTTTCAGGTCCACTTGAGTCCTTACCAAGCATCACATGGTAACAGTGATGTTGGGGAAACGTTCATCTGTAGCTTAGAATGTTCTCCCCCACCCTATGCCAACTTTTTTATAACAGTCTAAGAAGCCCTCCCAGAAAAAATGTGTACTTTTTGCTTTATAAGAGGAACAACAACAACAACAACAACAACAACAAAATAAGAAGAATCAGGCCCAAACCCTTTCCAAACTTTATCATTTCCTCGAAGAAGTATAGTGCACTAAAAGGAAGGTTGTACCGGGAGCCCTAAGGAATCCAGCTTCTGAAATGGCCATTTCCAGGGAGCCCCCTGGCTTCCCTCCAGTAACTTAATGAAAGTTAGAAGCTCTCTGGGCTCCTCGGATAAAAAAAAAAAGGCAATGAACGAAGCAAGGATTCATTCTATCAACTGAAGAAATGCACAGCTAGTAGTTTTCTTTCTTTTCTCCCCTCCTTTATAGAACAAAAAACAACTTGTCCCTCATTCAAGGGTCATTTAATGTTATAAGCTTCTTTGCTGGCCTAAGTATCCGGCTAAAGATAAATTAGTAATCAGACCATTTCAGAAGTCTGTAATGGACAAACACACAAAACAAGTTAACCTTACTAAATATTAACCTGCAGTCTAAGGGATTTTTTTTTTTTTAATTTAGAACAAACAAAACATGACAGGTAAAGTAGATACTCTTGGAGAATACAAACGTACAAATGGCCTGTGCTCTGATCAACTGTAATGAAGCACAAACCTCACCTGTCTGAAACTGCTAAGTTGCTTGAGAAATGTGTCAGGCTCCCACAAAATCTATTTAATTTTTTTTTTTATCCTACCCAGCATGAAGTAGAAGATGTGGCAAAATGATAAATTTTACAAAAAATTAAAACTGTAAATAGAACTACACCTTGAATAAAATTGTACTTCAGAAAGAGTTCAGGAGACTGAACACAAATGCATGGTTCAGATGCTAGTCTGGGTCGGTGTCTTCAAGGCTCCACTGAGGATTCACAGTGGGTGGGGAGAGGATACAAAGTGCCTTCTCTCTTTTCAGACGTCCATGAACCAACCAACCCCAGTATCAACTGGCATTTGTCTTCAAGATTAAGCAGGTCGGAACAGAATCATGACCAATATTCTCCATCTGAATATTACAGGCCTACCTCAGCAGCAACGATCAGAGTTGTGAGTGGGTATGTGGGGAGAAGGACAAATGGACAAGGATTACTGCAATGAAGATAAAATCGTAAAGGCAGCTAACATTTTGTGAGCCCTTATTAGGTGCCAGACACTGGTGACTGCTTGACATGTACTAATTCATTCAATCCTCTCCATACTCCTCCCAGGCTAGTACTAGTCCTAGTCCTACTTTAGAGATAAGTAAACTCAGGCTGGAAGTTAAGTAACTTTTCCACATTATCACAGCCAGCATATAAGTCATCCAATTCCTCATACTGAACTGGAGCCAATCTATATTCAAACACATCAAATTTTTCAGTGGCACTCAATAAGCAAAACATACTTACCCTATGCCAAAAAACATAGGTCAAAGAGCATAAAAAATGAGGTGATACTGCCTAGAACTCCATGCTACAGGGTAGAATGCAAAACCAGATGGGTGAAACCAACCAACTGGCTGACTGTGGACACAAAGATGTTCTGCGGGAAAGCATGGTTCCTTCCACAGGATTAGAGTTGTCACCTGAAGTGGCTGAGGCTCTTTTAAACCTTGTTAGGTAAGAATGGAACTACATTCCCTATCAATGTCCACTACTTAGACTTCTGGTCTTTATCAACTTTTGGAATGACAATTTTGTTATGTTTCCAAACAGTGGGGCAAATAACTTTTTTCTCCCTTAACTTTGAAAAGGCACTCCTTGCACCAACCACTCAAGGCTTTGACCTGACCACATCAGTCATTTCTCCCCTCTCCTTTCTCAGGTGAATGCTCCATTACCATACCCATAATTCCAAGAGCCACCTCTGTGCCTTTTAATGCACATAACATGGTATCCAATAATGGAAGGAGCATTCAAAAACTGAGCAATTCAATTTTGTACAAAGGTTGAAGAGATGCTTTGTACATAGTTGCTAATCCTCTTCCACTTGCTGTCTTCGAGGTACTATCCAGAAGAGTTTCTGGACCCATGTCCAATATTGTTATTGGAGGCTTCAGGCCCTAATATCTTCTCACCAAGATGTTGTTTAAGTGTTTTTAAACCAAAACATTATTCTACATCTGCCCACAACAAACCTCACTCTCATAGCCTTGAGAGATTTAGGTGGAGCAGAGAGAATGTAAGTGTGCTCAAGCTAAACTCTCAGTATCATGCAGTATACAGCATGTGGAACTTTTAGGTTAAAGGGGCTTACTCCTCCTTACATGTAACACAGACTACACGAACACCATAACCTAGCAGCCAGGGCATCCACACAACAAAAAGGACAATGTATGTCCACAAAACATGATCTCAGAAGAAAGAAGTGAGACTGTAAGAAGCCCGATGAATAAAAACATTAATAAAATACTAATTTTAGGAGGAAATGCAATCAATATGCTGCAAAAAATTTGCAGGGGAGAATTAAGATAGATAGTAATAATAAAATATTAAAAAAAAAAAATCAAGCATGGGGTGCCTGAGTGGCTCAGTGGGTTAATCGTCTGACTTCGGCTCAACTCATGATCTCACAGTTCGTGGGTTTGAGCCCTGCATCGGGGTCTGTGCTGACAGCTTCTAGCCTGGGGCCTGCTTCGGATTCTCTGTGTCCCTCTCTCTCTCCCCTCCCCCGCTCATGCTCTGTCTCTCAAAAATAAATAAACATTTTAAAAAATAACAAATAAATAAATAAATACTTAAAAAAGCAAGCATGGAAGTGTGAACTAGGTTGCAAACAGACACTGAAAAAATTAAACTTTCATGACTAGCCACCGCACTGGAATACTCCCTTAAGAAAAATTTGATAACTGCCTCCCCTTCAATAATACAAGTTGCAAAGGGCTGAAATGCTAAGAATAAATCAGCTAAGATAAGAAAATCACAGTTCTCCAATACGAGCTGGAATGTAACGGCTGAAAAATAAATAAAATGCAAGTATCACAGTATCCAGGAAATCAATTGCACAACTGACCCCGTATCACAGCTCAGCCGGAGGGGCAGAGTCCTGAAGATGGACAATGAGATTAGACACACCTCCTGGGCCCTCAGCCACTCTCTCCCTCTCCTTCTCCCACTCTCCCTAGAGCCTAAACCGCGCAGTTCGCTGCTCAAAGTGTAATCGGTCAAAGTTGCCTCGCCAATGCGCCCCAGTTGGGAAAGTCCTAGGGCCTCACAAGCTCCAATTAGGTAACTTTACAAAGTGTTACCAAAATGCTTACTATTATTATTCTTTGTAACCCACAAGCAAAGGTAACACATGGCAGGGACAAGAGGAATCATTTAAAAGAACAGAAAACAGCTCTGACAAAGACTGCAGAATTATAGAAAACTGGTAAAATCAAAACTGATCGCAGTCCAGGTCTCTGGGAGCAAATTCAGTCTACACCGAACGGCGAGCACGCATGTTATTCCGCAAAATTGTGCACATATAAATAATACTATCTGCTCTGCATAGATCGCTTCCAAAGTGCTTGCAGAAACACTTTCCACAGAGTTTTCATCCGGCCCTGGGGCGGGGCGGTGCTGGAATTTAGAGACGAGGAAACTGAGACTCCGTCTGCAACTGGTTCTCTGGGGGAGTGGAGACTCAGGCCGAGACTCGAGATTTTCCAACTACACGAGTGAGGGGCGGGGTGGAATTTCCCCGGTCTCCCGAGGACGCTGGCCTTTGGCGGAACACCCCACGCCGGGTCTCCGCGGGCCGGCGCCCGCAGGGAGCTTGCGCAGCAAATCGAGCGGGGTACGCTGCCCACCCGCCGGCTCACCTGGGCGATGCCGGCGCCCATTAGCCCACCTCCGATAACCGTCACGTGCTTGATGATGATTTTCTTCGCCGAGGCTGAGGCAGTGGATGAGGAGGACACAGAGCGCACGAACTGCCGGGTTACGAAAGCCATGCTGCAGAGACGAAGGCAAAGGCGGCAAGAGAGACTACACCCGCCGAAGTTTTCCGCCGCGCGAGGACTAGCAGCGAGCTGACCTCTGAGGGGGGGAAACCGAGGCCCCCCTCCGCGCCGCGCGCCCTCGCGTTCAGTGACGTCATTGACGGCGAGGCGGAGACTCGAAACGCGCCCCGCCCATTGGCCCGGGCCCGGGTTCCAGGATTGAAAGTCCGAGAGCGGCTTCCGGGCCCACGTGGGCCGCGCCAACTAGCGGGGAAGGGGGCGTGGTCGCAGCTGGGCGAGCGCGGGAGGGGGCGGCTGGGCTCACTGCGAGGGTGCGTGCGTGGACCCTGGGTCCTCCCGCCTTGCAGGCCTGTGCCTAGACATGAGCAACTCTTGAGATCAAGCATGCCGTTGCCGTGCTAAATCCTCGTCTTTGATGCTTGTGCGTATTTCGGCGCTGAATTCATACATGGTATTTGGCTGTGGTGATTATTTTAATGCGGTGGATATTGTTTCTGCTAAAATGGAAGGAAACAACCTGCTTACACCCAAAACAAATGTCACTAGACCCATGAGTTCCAAAGATCAGGCCCACGGGAAGGAAAGGGAGTTGACCTTTAGTTACCCATGTCAACATCAGACATCTGTCAATGCAGTGCAGGTGGGCGGTTTAAGGTCAAAAGCAACCGTTGTGAAGTAACTTATCACAATAGAAAGCATGGGAAAAGAATGTCTTTCCAAATAATGGAAGATCTGATACCAATTAGGCCAATCTTCTCAGTCATGTGAATAATTTCTAGTAAATGTGCTGCAATTTAATTTCTAGTTACTGTACTGTACTAGTGATATAGAATCTTTATTTTTAAATATGTTATGTAATAAGAACCCACAAACACACCAGACAAAAATCGTCCTTCCCTATCAGAAGTAACCCACATAATGAATGCTGTGTTCAGCATTCCTTTGCTTTGATCTCATTTTTATATCTAATTCTATAAAAATATGGGAGAAGTGGGGAGCCTGGGGGGCTCAGTCCATTAAGATTCTGACTTGGGCTCAGGTGGTGATCTCCTGGCTGGTGAGGTCCAGCCTGCATCAGGCCCTCTGCTGTCAGCACAGAGCCTGCTTTAGATCCTCTGCCTCCCCCCCCCCCCCTTTCTTTTTGTCCCTCTCCCAAGCTCTCGGGCTGTCTCTCTTTTAAATATAAATTAAAACATTTTAAAAATATTTTTAAAAATATGGAAGAAGTGCTATCGTTCAGGGCTCTGTTAGGCTTGGGACGTTACTAGGATCACTACTGATTGAGACAGTGTTACATCCAAAAAACCAAAGTCCATTGAGAGCTAGAATGTAGCAAATGCAAAAGCATATGAGACTAGAAATGGAAAAAGTTACACAGAGAAACCTAGTAACTTGAAGAACAAGTCAATTTATGAAGAAGAGAGAATTCTAGGCAGAGGAAGCAGCACATGCAAAGGCAGAAACAAAATATCTCCGGGGGAAAATTGAGAGGAATTAGGTGTGGTTAGCAGTGAAGCTGGGATGGTGGAATAGAAGGATGCATGGATGATTCTTCAGGTGGATTTTAACTTTCTGTTCTCATTTGTAAGTTGTGTTTAAGACAAAGTCAAACATTTTAATTAGTGTTGTCACAACAAACACTTTTTTTTTTAATTTTTTTTTAATGTTTATTTATTTTTGAGACAGAGAGAGACAGAGCATGAACGGGGGAGGGTCAGAGAGAGGGAGACACAGAATCTGAAACAGGCTCCAGGCTCTGAGCTGTCAGCACAGAGCCCGACGCAGGGCTCGAACTCACAGTCCGTGAGATCGTGACCTGAGCGGAAGTCGGACGCTTAACCGACTGAGCCACCCAGGCGCCCCTAACAAACACTTCTTAATTAAAATGTGTGTAATGTAAAACAGTGCCTCAGAATGCTACATTTTCAGATCTGTGATTTGTTTTCCTCTGGGAAGAAAGAATAACCACTGCCATGTTTTTAGTGACTCTCAAATCTGAGGCTGTATTATTTAAGAGTGTGATGTAAAACAAAGGAGCACAGCAGTGAGAGTTAGTCCTGGCTCTGTCACTCCTGTATGGTATGACTGCAGCAATTGCTCTTACTGGGCTCCAGTGTCCTTGTCAATCAAAAGAAATGGTTGTATACCTTTCCAGCTGTTCCATACGAAGAGTCTTCCCCCAGTTTACAGTCTTCTGAAGCTGGAGGTCCACCCTACCCTGCCTACTCCAGCCCAGTCCTGATCAAATGACACTTACAATAGAATCATTCTTTTATTAAGACTGCAACTCTTGGGGCGCCTGGGTGGCGCAGTCGGTTGAGCGTCCGACTTCAGCCAGGTCACGATCTCGCGGTCCGTGAGTTCGAGCCCCGCGTCAGGCTCTGGGCTGATGGCTCGGAGCCTGGAGCCTGTTTCCGATTCTGTGTCTCCCTCTCTCTCTGCCCCTCCCCCGTTCATGCTCTGTCTCTCTCTGTCCCAAAAAAAATAAATAAAAAAACGTTGAAAAAAAAATTAAAAAAAAAAAAAAAAAAAAGACTGCAAGTCTTTTCCCAAGGGTGGCCTTGGCCTTTCAGGCATCCAGTAATGGTTTCTGTGGTCCCTGACTGGCACCTTCATCCTGTTCCTGGGGTCGTGCTTCATTTCCCTCTGCAAAGAGAGGGGGGTACTGGGAAGCATGACCCTGGTCACTGAACCAATTCAGAGACAGCAAAGGGAAAGGTTGGCACAGAGAGTGGAGTAAGTGATGACTGCTTTTATTCTTGTCTCATAAATGGATAATTGTAATACTTAAAAAAATACATTTCAAAGAAGCATTATTTGAAAGTATGCATGGTGGGGGGGCCCTAAGAGTGGCAGAATCAGGGAGTACAGTAGGTCCTTTGCCTCCAACAAGGCAGCAATCGACAAAAAATGTGAAAGCCTTCCCAGCTATCCTGCTTTATGAAACAGGCAGGCAGAGAGCTGAGCTGACACTTAAGTCTTCCCATTGTCATGTGATAGACACATTGCCCCAAGGACAGTGTGTTAATAATCAGGAACATTAATGGAGACAAGTTTCATTGAGTAAATTAGACTTTTCCTTATAATTGTGTGAAATTAATGATTTCTGGCTTACTGGTGAAAGAGTGAAAAAGTAATGCTGCCTCTCCTGTTTTGAGCAGTTTTTAGGTCTCGTGTGGTAGAAAACCAGAACCTGTGCCTGCTTAGGGTGGCACAAGAGCAAAGCCGAGAAAGTTCAGCTAGAAGTTTGCTGACTGCGAAATTAATGAGGGTTGACAGTGTCACACTTGTCAGCATGGTTTTCGAGGAAATAATCATAAGATTTGCATAAGCAAGACATGGCTAGTTTGAGACGGGCACAGTTATTTGTATACCCTACTGAAAGATGCTCTCAGAATGATTTATAAAACACACCAGGCAAATCTCTAATAACATTGAACAATTTTACAAATACTTTCATCATCTTGAGATTTTAGGGAGGAAAAAAAGCATCATGGCTGACTTTAAATACGTGTCTTGGCTTTTACCATGCTGGCAGTCCAACATCCCAACACAGCTAACGGCTCTCTCCCTCTATTTCCCCTCTACTTGGAAAATTCATCAAATCCTCATGACACTTTTGGTAGGTACTAAGGGTACCCTGCTTTTATAGATTAAGAAACAGAGGTACAGAGAGGTTTAGTAACGTAGTCAAAGTCACACAGCTAATGTGAAGAATTCAAACCCATTGCAGTGTGTTTCAGGGCTCGTGTTCTTGACCACTGTTTGGCCTCTTTGTAACAACCCTAAGACTACCACTGCTATCCTCCTCTAAGGGTGAAGAAACCAATGTTCTGAATGGTCAAATCGTTTATTAAACATAATTTACCTAATAACTGGCCAGGCTCAGATTTGAATCCACTCTGACCTCAAGTCCCTTTTCATAACTCCATCCTTCTTAGTGTCCCTGGTGCTAGATCCCTTTACTCCCCTCGTTTTAAAAACTTTATTCACAGGATAAAGACTGAACTTCTAAGTCCTTGCCTCAACATTCTAAATTCATCTATTTCCTTCTATTCTTTCACAAGTACCTTAAAATCTAGCCATAAAAACCAAAGTTGCTTTTCTTAACTTTTTTTTTTTTTTTTTAAGTAGGCTCTATGCCCAGCATGCAGCCCAATGTTCATGATCCTGAGATCAAGACCTAAGCTAAGATCAAAAGTCTGATGCTTAACTGACTGAGCCACCCAGGTGCCTCTGCTTTTTCTAACTTCTTACTTATTTTTCATAAAGACCCCAAATGCTAGCTTATTTATAAATGAGTTCAAGGCTAAAATACATTTTTAGCTAACTACAATTCTCAGAGATTTTCAGTCAGATATTTAGAGTTAAGGCTGACAGTGACTTCTGGCTTATTTTTAAAAGTAAAATGATTGGGAGTGCCTGGGTGGCTCAGTCGGTTAACTTTGGCTCGGCTCATGATCTCCCAGTTCGTGGGTTTGAGCCCCACATCAGGCTTTGTGCTGACAGTGTGGAGTTTGCTTGGGATTCTCCTTCTCTCTGCCCCTCCCCTGCTTGCTCTCTCTCTCTCTCTCTCTCTCAAATAAATAAGTAAACTTTTAAAAAAGTAAAATGATTGATTTTAGAAATAATAAGCAATTTCTTGGGGTGCCTGGGTGGCTCAGTCGGTTGAGCGTCCCACTTGGGCTCAGGTCATGATCTCACGGTTCATGAGTTTGAGACCCCCGTTAGGTTCTATGCTGACAGTGTGGAGCCTGCTTCAGATTCTCTCTCTTCCTCTCTCTCCCTATCCTTCCCCTGCTCTCTATCTCTCAAAATAAATAAACTTAAGAAAAAAAAAAAAAAGAATAACCAAAGCATAGGGTTCTTTGGAGTGAATAAAGTTGAGATTGGAAGGTGGCAGGGGCCAGATCAGGGTGGACCTTTTTATGGGAGTCATGGTCACAATTATATTTAAATTTTTTCCATTTTTATTTAGAAATAATTGCAAACTCAGAAAAATTGCAAGAATAAGAATAATGCAAAGAAACCCATATACCTCTTACCCATGTTTACCTATTGTTAATACTTTATACATTTGCTTTATCATTTTTATCTTATCTATTATCTATTTCTACCTATCTATATATCTATATCTATCCATAATATTTAAGATATGTATAACACATAGAAATATATATATGTGTATATATATGTATATGTGTATATATATATATACATATATATATATTATCTGAGCCATTTGTGGGTAAGTTACACACATCATTGTTCTTCATCTAGTATTTCAACGTATATTTCTTAAGAGTTGGGCAATTCTCTCACATAACCATAGTACAGTTATCAACGTTAGTAAATTTAATAAATTTAATATTAGTAAATTTAAATGTTACAACATTTCTATCTAATTGATCACCTGTATTCCAGTTTAGTTAATTGATCCAATAATATCACTCATATATATTTTTTTTCCTTCTAGTACTGAATCCAATCTAGGGTCAGGTTTAGCATTTAGTTGCCATATCTCTGTCTATATCTCTATCTCTCTTTTTTTTATTTAAAAATTTTTAAATGTTTATTTTATTTTATTTTTTTTGAGAGAGAGAGAGAGACAGAGCATGAGCAGAGGGAGAGAGAGAGAGGGAGACACGGAATCCAAAGCAAACTCCAGGCTCCCAGCTGTCAGCACAGAGCCCAATGCAGAGCTCGAAATCACAAACCATGAGATTATGACCTGAGCCAAAGTCGGACACCTAACCGACTGAGCCACCCAGGTGCCCCAATCTCTCTTTTTAAATAAGAGATTTATTGAGGTTTTAGTTAATTTAGTTTTTATTTCTATGTTTAGGCACTGGCTTTGCCATGAACATTGTGTTTGTGTACAAGGAAACTATATAAGGACTTAAATATCCTTTGAAAAGATCTTTCAAACACTATACTAATTGACAACTTACCTCAAGCCTTTGCGTATCAGGTGGGGAGGTTGCTAAACAAACTGAGACTGGAAAAAATACAGAAAAATGCTACTAAACAGAACATGACGGGAGAAGAACAGAATTTAGAATTCGAAATGCCAAATTGGTATATTCCTTGTGTAAAACTTCCTTTTAAATAAAACACACACAGTAACTAAAGAAAAGTCTGAGTAGTAAGACTGAATAAGAAGAAACTATAAGAAATACAACATTCAATAACATTCTTACAGTTGTTACACTTATAATTTAATCATAAAAATGAGAATTACAAATAGTGTAACCATGTCCTTCTACTCTTTGACATTCTGAAATTTCCTAGATTATTATATGACTATATTTGTACTGTTTGTCAGTTTTTCTTTGAAATATAACTACAACTAGATTTGAGCCATCAAGGTAAAATTTGCATTTGAATATGTTCACATGATATGTCTGAGATTTGCTTCCCAATAAGTCAGTGTAGAATAGGGATGGTGGAATGTGGATTGGGTATAGATGAAACAAGATTTGTGCTTAACTTCTGTATGTATGGTCCATGGTAAATGTCCATAATAAAAAATAAAAGGAAGAAAAGAGGAAAAACTACATATAGTATTGAAGCGTGTTCAGCTTAGGAGACTGCTTTTATTTGCTTGCACTTTTGAGATCTGTTTTTAAAATTTTCATCTTGGTTCCTAGATAAAGCCATTTCAATTATCCTTTATCTCAAACACAATGTTTGGCCTAAATGTTAAAAATATTTTATCCTAGGGGCGCCTGGGTGGCTCAGTTGGTCAGGCAGCTGACTTCGGCTCAGGTCATGATCTCATGGTTCATGGGCTTGAGCCCCGCATCAGGCTCTGTGCTGACAGCTCCGAGCCTGGAGCCTGCTTCAGAATCTGTGACTCCCCCCCCCTCTCTCTGTCCCCTTCCCAGCTCATGCTCTGCCTCTGTCTCTCAAAAAATAAATAAACATTAAAAAAAATTTTTTTTTAAATATTTTATCCTAGGGGCCACTGGGTGGCTCAGTTGGTTGAGCATCCAACTTCTGTTCAGGTCATGATCCCACAGCTTGTGGGTTCAAGCCCCACATCAGGCTCTATGCTGTCAGCTCAAGGCCTGGAGCCTGGTTCAGACTCTGTGTCCTCCTCTCTCTCTGCCCCTCCCCTGATCATGCTCTGTCTCTCTCTCAAAAATAAATAAATATGAATTTTAAAAATATTTTATCCTAGAGATTATTTATTATTAAAAAAACATTGTTTACATCTTTGTTTTTAGACTTCTAGTCAATGAAATACCATTGACTCAATTTCTTAAGTTCTTATCATATTTCAGGTTATGCTAGTTGTTGGGAAAAAGACTTATTTTATATTATCACACATTTCAAGTGTGCAAATCAGTGATTTTTACCAACCATCACTATAAATCAGTTTTAAAACATTTCTATCCTCCCAGTAAGATCCCTCTACTGGTGAGATTCTGATTTAACTGGTTTGAGGTGGACCCTTGGCATCATCATTTTTATCAAACTCCCCAGATAAGTCTCGAATGATGCTAGAGTTAAGCATCACAGATCTAGCTGAACTCTATTCTGTGACAGCAGGAAAAATCAAGGCCCAGAGGGATTAAGTGGTTAGCAAAAGTTACACAGAGAAGGTAATTATAGAACCAAGGCTTCAATCCAGGCACTGTTTTCCAGTTCAGTCCTCTTTCTACTGCCTGCTTTTATTCCTGGATATGCCCACAGTAGATGAATAGCAGAAAAGCAGGGAGGAGAAAGATGCCCAGAAATGTCACAACTCCCTCCTGGGGGGTGGGGAGGATATTAGGTTAATAGTTCCTGGGCACAGCCAAGATTCTCAATGTGGGAGGCCATAACGGTGGAATAACAAAGCTGTGCAGAGTCCTGAGAGATCCTCTCTCTCTCTCCAAATCTTTGACAAATGAGGAAACTGAGGCCCAGAGGGGTCATGTGGTCAGCTACTGCAGGGACACTTGGGTCTGAAGTGTGCCATGCCCCTGGTCCTGTCCTCATTACCCCGCTGTGTTTGGCTTTCTACCCAGGTACACTCACCTGAGGCAACAACTCTCACCAGCTTGAGCCCTGGTCCTTTAGAAGTTTTTGTCTACAACTTACCCCTACATCCATCATCAGAAGATTCCTGAAAGAAGCAGGGCCTTATTGTTTTCTATGCAATTACGTGTCTTATTAACAGAGCAGAAAGAACTTACCACTCACATGACTAAATGGTATTAAGCTAATCTCAGGCCCCCAGAGAAATTATCTTTAATTTCCAATGTAACTCTTGCCTTTAAGATGTTTAATGGGAAGATCTTTATTTACCCACAATGGGGCAGCAAAGAGCTTTTTCAATACACAGTTAATAGAGTGTTAAAAATCTGATAGTGGTAGTACTTTTTATTTTTAAAGAAAATTCCTTAAGCTCTTTCTTTCTTTTTTTTCCTTAAGTGTATAAGCATAGCTTTTCACGTAGGCAAAGTTCTTCTTAAAGTTTTTCACAGAGGTTGGCATATACTAGCCACTGAACATATTTCTTAAACGAATAAGTCATTGGCTTCAAATAGATGAATATTTAAAACAATGCCATTTGACTTAGGGACTTGAAATAATAAGAAATAGGAACCTTGCCTTTGATGTTTTAGGTAGGTTCTTAAAGTTTGGCATCTTGCTATCAATTTTCCTTGACCGAATGGTGGGATCAGACCAGGTATCTGAATCCAAGAATGCATGGGCTGGTCATCTCATTACTGATCCTTACATCTCCTCATCTATTAGAAGACCAAATTAAATCATCTCTAAATTTCCTTTTAGCTTTAAAATTCTATAGTATAAAAATCCTAGCCTCGCATCATTTTAGACTAACAAAGTTTCCATTAACAATGCTTAGTATGCTTTATCAAGAACTATAAAAGCTTTCATTTTACAGATGAGTATTAAAGTATCTTGAACCAAACAGGCTCTATGCTCTAAGAAATCATAATCATACTCAATTGATTACAGGTGAGCAATTCATAATATGGTGGATATTATTTATTCATTTAGTTTTAAAGGAAAAGATGTTCATTACAGAAAAGTTGAGAAACCTAGACAAGAGCAAAACAAAAATTAACCATAGTTTTACTATCCACATTTCTGTCAGTCTATAATTTTAGAAGGACGTATCATAATGTGTTTAGATTTATGTCTTCCTTTCAAAATTCCTTAAAAAATTTTTTTAGTGTTTATTTATTTTTGAGAGAGAGAGAGAGAAAGAGCACGAGTGGGGAAGGGGCGGAGAGAGAGGGAGACACAGAATCCGAAGCAGGCTCCAGGCTCCAAGCTGTCAGCACAGAGCCCGATGTGGGGCTCGAACTCATGGACCATGAGATCATGACCTGAGCCAAAGTCGAACGCTTAACCAACTGAGCCAACCAGGAGCTGCTTAAAATTCCTTTAAAAATTATAATGCAATATTTTGAGCACTTTTGATGCCATTAAATGTTATTAACAGTTGTTAGATAATACTCTATTATTCCACCCTTGTCCCCATTCTAATTATTCTCCCCCCACCCCCATTCTGATTTTTCTTAACACAGTAGCCAGAGAGAATCCAATTGTAAGTCATATCATGTCCCTTCTCTATTCAAAACCCTCCATGGCTCCCATCTCACTCAGATTGAGCCACTATCTATATCATCTGCCCTCTCCTGCAACTTTATCGTCTCCTCTCCTACTACCATTTTCCTTGTTCACTCTGCTCCAGATGTTCTGTTCCTCGAACATTTCAGACACATGCCTGCAGTAAGGCCTGTAGACTTGCTGCTCCTTCTGCCTCCATGCTCCCCAGGGTTCACTCTTTGCTTCCCCTGGGTCTTCACTCAAATATCAGCTTCCCAGTGAGGTTTTCTCTGATCTCTTTTTTTTTTTTTTTTTTTAACGTTTTTTTAAAATTTATTTTTGGGACAGAGAGAGACAGAGCATGAACGGGGGAGGGGCAGAGAGAGAGGGAGACACAGAATTGGAAACAGGCTCCAGGCTCCGAGCCATCGGCCCAGAGCCTGACGCGGGGCTCGAACTCACGGACTGCGAGATCGTGACCTGGCTGAAGTCGGACGCTTAACCGACTGCGCCACCCAGGCGCCCCTCTCTGATCTCTTTACCTGAAAGTGCAATCTCTCCCTGGCATTTTGCATCCCTTCCCTGATTTTATTTTTATCTTTAACATTTATGACTAATATGCTACACATTTTATCTTATTTGCTGTCATTTTTTTCTCTTCTGGAAATTAAGCTCATTAATGTCAAAGACCTTTGTTTTGGTTGCTTCTATGCCCCAATATGTAGAACATTTCTCATAATTATCTTATGCATGCATGAATGTGGCTATTACATTGCCCATAGTGTTGAGCATTTGGAATGCTTTGCTTTTCTTTCCTTTTATCTTTGGTTATCAAATATATCACTGCAATGAATAACGAATAACTTATCCAAAACTATTTTGATCTCTCATCATTAGCCATAGTTATATCTTAGGAGTAGAATTTATTGAGCCAAAGGGGATAAATATTTACTTAAAAAAACTTCTGGGAGGAATGCGTTTTGATTGACAGATTTGACAGAAGAGTTGCAAAGAGGGTGCAGACAGTTCGTGTATTCCCTTCCCCCAGCTTCCCCTAATTTTGACATTCTACATCACCACGGTACACTTGTCAAAAATGAAGACACTGAAGGCAATGCTATTAACTAAACTCCAGACTTCATTGGGTTTTGCAGGTTTGTCTGTTAACGTGGTACTCTTTTCCAAAATCCAATGTAGGATACCACTCTGCATTTAGGAACAAATACTTTAAAAACCTTCATGCATATTCTTAAATTTTCCTCCAGAAATGTAGCTCCAGTCTATATGGCCAACAGCAGTGTGTGAATGCTTCTCCCTTATCAATATTTGGTATTTTTCTCTTTAAAAATATCTTTTAAATTTGATGGGCAAAAATTGGTATCTGTTTTAGTTGCATTTTTGATGAATTTTAACATTTATTCATGTATTGGCCATTTGTATTTTCAAAATTTTGTGTATCTTTTACTTATTTTTATTTTATTTACTTTGTCAGTAGGCTCCATATTCAACATGGGGTTGAACTCTCTCGAGGGTCACATGCTCTACCCACTGAGCCCCCACCTATCTTTAAAACTGGGCTTTCTACTCACTGAATCATAAGCATTCTATTAAGAATATTAAATTTTTTTCGAGGCGATATAATTATTTTTCATGATTTGCCAACTGTCATTTTGGAACACAGAAGTTCTCTGTTTTTATGTCATCAAATCTACTGTGCTTTTATTTTTGTGATTGAATCTGTTACTCTTTTACACTTAGAAAATTAGCTCCCATTCCCACATCAAAAGTTTCATAGATACATACAATATTATTTCTATTTTTTAGACCTAACTCTTGGGATTTGGGTATATGAGAAGAGGGAAAATGTGTTATTTTGATTTTCTAAATAATTAACCATTGGCCTAGCACTTGTTTTATGACCTTATTTCCTGTTCCTTCATGGTGTAATGCCACTTTTATACTAGAGGATATGGGTTTGCTATCTCTATTTTGTTTCATTGATTTATCTGAATATTCTGGTATCAGTACAAAACTGTTTAGTGATTATTTTAGAGCTTTTTTTTTTTGGACTACAGTGTGTGTGCACACATGTGGGGGAGGGGTAAAGGGAGAGGGAGAGAGAGAATTTTAAGCAGGCTTCATGCCCAGCATGGAGCCTGCTGCAGGGCTGGGCTTCAGGACCATGAGCTCATGGCCTTAGCCAAAATCAAGATTGAATGCTTAACTAACTGAGCTACCCAGGTGCCCCTCATTCTTTTAAAATATAGTATTGACCCAGAGATATGTCCTCCTATATATGGTCAAATGATTTTTGACAAGGGTACCAAAACCATTCAACAGGGAAAAGACAGTCTTTTCAACAAATGGCACTGGGGAAACGGTAGCCACGTGCAAAAGAATGAGGTTAGATCTTACCTTACACCACGTACAAAAATCAGCTCAAAATGGATGAAAGACCTAAGCACAAAAGATGAAACCATAAAATTTTTAGAAGATGGGGAAAGGCTTCATGACATTGGATTTGGCAATGATTTCTTGATGGGACATCAAAGGCACAGGCAATGAAAGAAAAAATAGACCAATTGGACTTCATCCAAATTAAAAACTTGCACATCAGATTGTAGAAGGGGAAGGGGAACAGATTGTAGAAGCTGAGGGTTTAAATAAACAGAATAACCATAGATAGTAGGGAGGGCTGTGGAGGGAATGAACTGGGTGATGAGATTAGGGAGCGGCCATGTAGGCTGCTATAATAAAAATACCAGACTGGCTGTCCTATGAACAACAGAAATATATTTCTTACATTTCTAGAGGTTGGAAGATTCAGGATCTGTTGAGAGCCCACTTCCCAGCTCACAGATGGCTGTCTTCACATTGCATTCTCACGTGGTGGCAGGGCAAGGGAGCTCTCTGGACCCTGTTTCATAAAGACACTAATCCCATTCATGAGGGCTCCACCATCGGGACCTAGTTACCCCCTAAACGTCCCACTCCAAACACCACTGCATTGGTGATGATATATGAATTTAGGGGGCACACACACATTTAGTCTATAGCAGGGAGTTTTTCAGAAGGGCCACTTTAGGTCACTCTGAGCTGTGACAGTAGGAGGGAGAATGGGCCATGGAAGAAACTGGCAGGGGGCTCATCTGTAGGCAAAATTCATAGGTTGCGATATTAAAAGAAACTCTTCCCTCAGAGCTGATAAGTGGAAGAGAGACAAGCACTCAACACTTTGCCACAAGGGGCTTGTGTAGATAGATCCATTCTCCCGCAAATAATGCCGGATTTGGGTGTGAGAAATCAGAGACATGAGCTGTGATACCGCCCTGAGAGTTACTGTGCTTTGAGCAGTCTCCAGGCACGCTTCTGTGTAGCCATCCCTCTCTCTCTCTTTGGAAGTCTGCTGCCTCTTCCGTTGCCTAACCTGACATCTGGTTTAAAAAAATTTTTGTTTAGCAGTTAAAACAAGAAGAAGAAGAAAAAAAAAAAAACCCAGACATGATACTAATTTTAATTTCCATTAAAGTTAATTTCCATTAAAATTGAAAGTTTAATAAGAGCACCAAAAATTATGCTAAAAAAAGAGGACTAAAGATTAGATATTAAGAAGATATATAAAACCAAATACCATTATTTTTACATTTTAAATAAATCATAAAGTACAAAATCATAAAATGTCAATATATACAAGGAAAGCATTAACAGTCCTTTCAGTGACTTACCATATAAAGAGGTATTTAAAGTGCTACAGTCTGAGGCATTATATTTAAAAGTTTAATGAGCATCTGATTCCAACATAATCTCACAGTACAGTTTTGTTTTGTTTCAAGTAAGCTACAAACTGGTTAGGAATGTTGAAAATGTATTTATCAATTAAGGAGTAATAAACTTGCTGGGGCGCCTGGGTGGCTCGTCGGTTAAGTGTCTGACTTCGGCTCATGTCATGATCTCACAGTCCGTGAGTTCGAGCCCCGCGTCAGGCTCTGTGCTGACAGCTCGGAGCCTGGAGGCTGTTTCAGATTCTGTGTCTCCCTCTCTCTCTGCTCCTCCCCTGTTCATGCTCTGTCTCTCTCTGTCTCAAAAATAAATAAACATTAAAAAAAAAAAATTAAAAAAATAAACTTGCTAATGTGACATTAGTGCAATTCAAAAACATATAAAATTCCAGATCAGAGACAAATTGTCCTGTTCAAAGTGCGTTAACCACACATGCATCGTCTCATCAAAAATCTACACAACAACCACTCCATTTGCTCACAATTCCGGGGCATTTAGTTAATTAGTTTTTCTTTTTTAGTTGATAAAAATCCTCAAGGCACCTAGAGATTTGCCTGTCTTTCTGTATTGAAAACGCAGAGTAGGCTCTCACGGGATCAAGTGGTGCAGTACAGAGAAGTGGTTCAGAAAGAACTCTCTGGTCCTAGGGACTGGTAGGTTTGAAATGAACAAGGTTACTTTCTAGCTATGTACCTTAACTTCTCCGACTTTCAGCTCTATCACCTACAAAATAACATCTTAACAGAGTTTCTTTAAGAATTATGTAAGCATGCCAGTAAAGCATGAAGTAAGTATGGGGCCAGCATGAGGAAAGTTTCCAAACTGTGGTTTTTCATATTCTTATCATGATTGCTTCTATATAAGGAGTACTATGGAAGAATCAAGGAAAGGGCTGGTCATTCTTTGGAGCATATCCTCAATGGGGGAACTACCTGGCATACTAGGCAGGATTATTCCTCATTGTACAGGTCTGCTCAGACATTTAGCATCCTGGCCACATGGCAAGGCCAATAGCACCCTCATCATTGTGACACCCAAACATGCACTTATACATTTCCAAACATGCCCTGGAAGGAGTCATTACCTTTTTTGAGAACTGCTATTCTAGAGGGACCATCTTTATTAAGAAGCAATGTAGTTCTTGGGGCACCTGGGTGGCTCAGTTGGTTAAGTGACCAACTCTTGGTTTCAGCTCAGGTCACGATCTTGTGGTTCATGAGATCGAGTTCCGCATCGGGCTCTGTGCTGACGGCGCCAAGCCTGCTTGGGATTCTCTCTCTCCCTCTCTCTCTACTCCCCCCCCCCCCCCCGCCACTAGTGAGCGTGTGTACACACACTCTCTCTCTCAAAAATAAAGTTAAAAAAAAAAGAATGACTCTTTGTCTTTGAGAGTACTCAAAGATGAGACATATTAAGCCTAGTGGAAGAGAGAACACAAAAGGGATGTTCAGCACAGTTTGAATCTTTCCCTGATGAATCCCAGTATCAAAATGCCCAAGCTCACTATTCAGGGCTCAAGTCAAAAGGCAGAGCTACAGCTCTGCAAGTAGCTGAGCAGAAAGGAGCTCTGCCTTGAAGCCACCTCTTCAGCCAGGCTCACAGTTTCTAAAGTTGAAATAGAAGGTAGACGTACGGGGCACTGGGTGGCGCCCAACTCTTGATTTCAGCTCAAGTCGTGATCTTGAGGTTCACGGGATCAGGCTGCACACTGATGCCTGCTTGGGATTCTCTCTTCTTCTCTCTCTGCCCCTCCCCCACTCACGCGAGCACATGCAACGCATCCTCTCTCTCTCAAAATACATAAACTTAAAAAAAAGAAGGTAGACATATAAATTCAAACAATAACCTTTACGCTACACACTGGACAAGGGCACTTGAGTCCACGTCTACAAAACGTAAAAACTACATCACAAACAAAAAAGATAACAGTAACAGAACAAGCCCTTACACCAAACCGACATAAGATCTGTTCAGAGAAAAGCTCTAACTCATCATTGCCTAAACCCACATCCTTCTCTGACAAAGTATTCAAGTCTGAACACTACTTTCGTATTGTCACAGGTCTTAAACGGGCAGAACTTCCTTCTACTTCTGAATTTGTTCTCCAGAAACTAACAGTGTTTTGGTGAGGTCAGAAAAGAAAAGATACGGGGTCTTTGCCCTTCTTTAGTGCTGAAACATAGAGAAGGAGAATTTTCTTAACCTCATTTTACACACAGAATGACTGAGGCACTGAAAGATGAGAAGCAATGTTCATTGGTGGGAGCTCCAATAAACTCCATAAACTACAGATCTCTTCTTCCTGATCCAGCACTTTGGTCCCCATTCCGTAAGTCACAGACGCACATTACTAAAATGACAGACACACCCTGTTGAAGAATCAAGCTCCACCCTCTTTCCGGTCTCCCTCTCATCTGAGCCTGACCCGGACCCACTGCGTTGCTGGGTCTGCTGTCAACTGCAGAGGAAGAATCTGCTCAGAAGGAGATGTATTTACACCCTCTTCTTGGGCACGTTCTTTATCTCTTTGAAATGATTATATTAAATGGATGTGGGGCTAAAGTTAGACCATATCTTCCAGTCAGGATGGGCTTCTTAGAATCCTTCGGTAAAGCAAATGTGAAACTCTGCATTAGGCTCACAAACATCAGAAATAATTCCATCTTTGCCAGCTGTTCTCCCATACACACGCGCTTCCCTAAAAATGAGAAAAGAAAGTTGACACTATAAACATCACCCTGTTTCCTATCTCAAGAAGGGCAATTGGCAATGGTATATGAAATATCTCAATTAAGTGTTTTAAATGCAGATATGGAGAGTTTTAAAACAAAATGGTCATATATACCTCATGGCCTCCCAAAGTATATGCTGGTCCGAATTTCTACACACTAAGTTCACATTTTAACTCCTACTCATGAAAACTTATCCTCATTCGAGACGGGAACTAGAGACAGATCTAGGCAACCCTGTCTCCTCCATACCTTCTTATGGCTTTCCTTTGGTCTTAACTGGAAGATTAAAGAGAGAATGAGTCAGAAGACAATGTTTGGAGCATTCCTTTCTATAGACAGAACCCTACATGTGCTCATACAGGTTTCTAAAAGAGGGACTGGTGAGATTAGCAAACCCAGCCTCTCAGCCACCAGCACAGCAGAAGGTCACAAGTTGCTCTTAACTCCAACAATTTCCTGGGACTCAAACAATCACTTGGGCAGCTCAGAAAGGAAGATTTCTAGTCATATCTCGGGATTTAAACCAACTGCTTTCATTTTGTTTTTAAAATCTGAAATAAATGCAGGGGGCTGCATTTAATCTCAATTATTTACCTCTTCTCTTATGTTTGCTTGTCAAGATGGAAATGTTTTTAAAACAGTTTTAGCATGAAATAATAAAAGATTCTTTTAGTCTTCCCTCTTCAATTATGCCATTTAGAAAATAAAAGTTTAACTGACCTATCCCAAAAGGAATAAATGTTTCTTTTTTAATAAGTTGTCCCTGATCATCCAGAAATCGATTAGGGTAGAAATCATCCGGTTTCTCCCAAATGGCTGGGTCTCTGTGTACTGACCACAAGTTGGGTAATATCATTGTGCCTTTAGGAATGGTATATCCTTGGAGCACTAAAACAAACAAAAAAACCAGTGTCATTCAACTAATAGTTCGTGGTAAACATCACTATCTGAAAAAAAAAAAAAATCCGGTTACATATCTAGCTACTTAATTTGTGGAGACTAAACACTGAGGTACTTGAGGGTTGGGACAAGATGCTATCAACACCATCTCAGGACCCCAGCCTGAGATGAGGCACAGGAACTGCTTTAATAGACACAGAGTTAATGAATCAAATCAAACCATTAAAACATTGCAATTAAGAGAAAACACTGAAACAGAAATCATAGGACATTCCAGGTAAACTTCCCAAAGAATTACAAATTCCTAATATAGTTGACCCTTAAGCCATGTGGGGGTTAGGGGCACTGAGCCCCTGCATAGGTAAAAATCTGCATATAACTTTTGATTCCCCAAAACTTAACTCATAATAGCCTACCGTTGACTGAAGACTTACCAATAACATAGGTGATTAACAAATATTTTTGTATTATTTACTGTATTTTTATAATAAATAAAGTAAGCTAGAAAAAAGAAAATGTCAGTAAAAAAATCACAAGAGAGGGGTGCCTGTCTGACTCAGTCAGTAGAGCATATGACTCTTGATCTCAGGGTTGTGACTTCGAATCTCACATTGGGTAGAGATATTACTTAAAAATAAAAGTCCTTAAAATAAAAAATTAAAAAATAAAAACTTTGCTTTAAAACAAAAATCATAAAATACATTTACAGTATTGCACTGTAAAAAATTGGCCTATAAAAGGACCCATGCGGTTCAAACCTCATGAGTCAACTGTATTTTATGGTAGTAAATGATAAAATAATTAGTATATATATATTTTTTATGCATTCAAGATATACCTAACTTTTTCTTAATTTCTTCCATATTTCTAGGCTATGCAGTTCATTCATGAATTTTTTCAAACTACTGCAAAACTCTAAAACTTTTCCCAATACATTTATTGAGAAAAGTCCATGTGTAAGTGGACCCACTATAGTTCAAATCCATGTTGTCCAAGGGTCAACTGTACACGGAAGTCAACACTGCTTTTACCACTGACAAGTTCATGTGCACCTTAAACAACACCCAAGATACTGCACACACAGTGCATCTAACTAGCACAAGAAAAACCATGAAGTGATCCAATGTCATAAGTTCTTGCCTCTTACAACTGTCTTATTACCATAGTTAAGCTCATTACATCATGGGCTATCTCCAGAGGAGGGAAGTTCCTTGTTCTGAGGAATTTTACATAAAGTCTGAGTGCTTACATGTCAAAGACATGACCACAAATGGACACATTTCAATGTAGGTGTGAAGTTGACACAGGTGCCTTTAGAATCAGATGGGCTCTTCTAATTCTTTAATCTTTATGCTTCAGTTGTAGAACTCTAAGAGGTAAGGTAGGATAATTCCCAGTTAAAATGCTTAATTTCATTTTAGGCTAGCTCTTCTGACCTCCAAGAAGACTGAGAGGTGCCTTTGTTAATTCTGGAGTTTTTTCTGCCAATACAGCCATCTTAAATGGCAGTGTAATTTGTCTGACAATGTAAGTGTGCATGCTCTGAAGTCTAGAGAGCTATTTATAAAACAAGCTGTGCTGGAATACCAGGATGTGAATAATGGACAACTGAGGGCTGAAGCATCCACTGGACATTTAATTATCCACAATACAACGTTACACCCTCAGGAGAATCAAGCTGGGCAATGGTCATCACGCCCTCACCTAAACTTCTTTGGACTGGAAGGCTGGGATTCCCTCAAGGGCATTCAAAGGAGAAAGACACTGGACTTGCCTGTTTTCTCTGAGGTCATATGAGGAATGGCAAGTGGCACCACCACAGTCAGCCTCTGCACCTCCATGATGGTGGCTTCTGTGTAGGGCATCTGGGCCTTGTCAGTGAGGGAAGGGACTCTGTCAGCACCAATGACCCTTTCAATTTCTTCCTGAACCTTTTCTATTAAAAAGAATTAAAAAAGGAAAGAATAACAAAGAATAAACCATAAGATAAGCCAGAAAGGTTGAGACTGCCTTCTCATGCATACTTCCCATATGTGTGTCATACACACAAGCGTAAGTTGGCAGTTTGGACCTGACTCAGCCTCAGAGCATAAAGCATTGGTCATATATTCCAAGTAGAGGCAGTTAGTCCCAGGGACCCTGTACCACCCTGTGACTTTGAAGGATAGCAGAACAGATAGAAGGGTAAAGGAGAAAGCATTCTGGATTCAGGAGTACTCTCAATCATTCTTTCATATGGACACTTGTTATGACTCTCTAAGCTTGTATGTGACAACGTGAGTTATCCCAACAGGGCCCCCAGTGATCCCTGCCCCTTGGTGTTCGCGTCCTTGTACAGTCCCCCTCCACTCTGTACTAAGTTGATCTGTGTGACCAACAGAGTAAAGGAGAAGTGACACCATGTCAGTTCTGAGCTTAGGTTATAAAAAACACTGTGGCTCCTGTCTTGATACTTGTTCTCTCTTGGGTCACTCATTCTGGGGGAAGGCAGCTGCCAAGTCAAGCAGCCTTGTGGAAAAGTCCAAGCGGTGAGGCCTGCAGCCAATAGTCAAGGGCATGAGTCATCTTGGAAGTGGATCCTTCAGTCTCAGTCAGTCCTGCAGATGACTGCAGCTTCAGCCAACATCTTGACTATAACTTCATGAGGAATCCTAAGCCAGACCAGCCAGGCTAAGCTGCTCCTGGATTCCTGATCCTCAGAAACTATGTAAGATAGTAAAATGGTGGTTGTTTTTAGATGCTAAATGTTGGGATAACTTGTTACTCAATAGTGAACAATAATGCAGAAGGCATAATCTCATTTACAGTACACAAAAAATGGCCCCTCAAAGATGTCCACACCCTAACCCCCTGGAACCTATGAATATGCTCCTTTATGTGGCAAAAAAGACCTCACGGCTGTGATCAGATTAAGGGCCTTGAGTAGGGAGGATTACCCTGGATTTTCTGGGTGTGCACTAATTACTTGGGTTTTAAAATTGGAGAACTTTCCCCAGTTGAGTTTAACGTTAGACGGAGATGTGACTAAAAGAAAATGATCACAGTGCTTCAACATCGCTGGGTCTGAAGATGGACAAGCAGGGCCAGGAGCCAAGGCAGCTGGAAATGGATTCTCCTCTAGAGTCTCCAGAAAGGAAGGCAGCCTTGCCAACATCTTCATTTTAGCCCAATGAGACCCAGAAGTTTAAGATAACAAACTTGTGTTGATTTAAGTCACTAAGTTTGTGGTTGTTATAGAAGCAGTAGAAAAGTAATATATACTGTCCGCTTTTGTATTTTTCCATTATGAACTGCCAGACACTCTGTGAAAGTCACAGAACTTCTCTGGGTCTTCGTTCTCCAGTTTCAAAACAAGATGACTGGGTTCAGACAATCATTATGATTCCCTTCAGCTCTGAATTGTCCTTCTTCTCTAAAATTCTTCCTCTCTATATATTTCACACAGAATCAGACCTGTAGAGATTTAAAGCAGGGGCAAGCAAGTATGACATTAGTCCCACTGGGAGTTTTTCTGTTAATACCTTACCAACTCCCTATGAGGTTCAAGGATTTCCATTTTGTTTCCCAGCCTGAAGACATTGCTCAGAGCTAGAAGCTACAGCATCACCAAAGTTGCTGATACTGATTTAAATAGTTTGGCTTTGGGGCGCCTGGGTGGCTCAGTCGGTTAAGCAGCTGACTTCGGCTCAGGTCATGATCTCGCAGTCCGTGGGTTCAAGCCCCGCGTCAGGCTCTGTGCTGACAGCGCGGAGCCTGGAGCCTGTTTCAGATTCTGTGTCTCCCTCTCTCTGACCCTCCCCCGTTCATGCTCTCTCTCTGTCTCAAAAATAAATAAACGTTAAAAAAAAATTAAAAAAAAATAGTCTGGCTTTGGGGAGCCTGGGTGGCTCAGTCAGTTAAGCATCCGACTTTGGCTCAGGTCATGATCTCTTGGGTCATGAGTTTGAGCCCCGTGTCAGGTTCCGTGCTGACAGCTCAGAGCCTGGAGCCCGCTTCGGGTTCTCTCTTCCTCTCTCTCTGCCCCTCCTCTGCTCCCTCTCTGTCTCTCAAAAATAAACAAACATGAAAAAAAAATTAAATAGCCTGGCTTTGCCTGAATAAAGGAGACATCTGTTAATTACCTTGTATGTCAGGGTTCAGTGACATATAAAGAAGGCACCAAAGCAAGGAGTTAGTTGTGGTATCAGTTCCAGCAATGAAGAGATCCCCAATGATATAAAATAAATAATCTTCATTAAAGCTACTATTGCTATTATTTTTTCTCTCCTCGTCCACGTGGAGAAGGTACATGTCTATGAAATCCTGAGGATTCTCCACATCCAGAGACTCTCGATGGTCTTTGATGATTTTTTTAAGGAAAGTGGTAATATCCTTTTCAATCTGTCTTAATTCTTTAAATGGTCCAAAGGGAAGATAATAAAGCCAGGAGCATATGTTGACCAGGAGGAGCTGGGTGTTGAGACAGATTTCTAATGCTCGTGACATAAGATTGAGCATTTTCTTAAACTCACTATTGGTATAATCAAAACGCTGGCCAAAGCACAGGGAGCAAATGATGTTAGAGACAGCATTGTTGAGAATGGGGAAAGGGTTGAAGGGGTCTTCTCCATGCTTCTGCATTTCCTCTTTTATATATTTAAACTCCTCAATAATCTTGGGTTCCAAGCTAAGTTTTCCCAAGCCAAAATGACGAAGAGTTGAATGAGAGAACTTCCTCTGTTGTCTCCAGACTGGACCATAATGTGCAAATACAATCCCTGCAAAAGGACACCAAGAAAAGGTAAGAGAGAGCGATGCCTGATAACACTTAAAAGGACTTACAATGAAGTGTGTCCTGTATTTGTCAAGTCACGTGTGCAAAGTTCATCTACATACAGGTAGAGATCGCCAGCCAAGAAGAATGATTAGCGAAATTATCAAGATAGCATATGTTTCTAATAATAAAAATCCTATACAATATAGCTTATAGATAGGAACCCCCAGTGAAATGAAAAGCAATGAATTTCAATTTTTAGAGTTAGTGTAAATTTATTTTTATTTATTTTAGTCTTAAATTTTTTTTTAATTTATTTAAATTCAAGTTAGTTAACATATAGCGTAGTATTGGTTTCAGGAGTAGAACTCAGTGATTTATCACTTACATACAACACCCAGTACTCATCCCAGCAAGTGCCCTCCTTAATGGCCATCACCCATTTAACCCATCCCCCCACCTACCCCCCCAGCAGTTTGTTCTACGTATTTTATTTATTCATTCATTATTATTTAATTTACATCCAAGTTAGTTAACATATAGTGTGATAATTATTTCAGGAATAGAATTTAGTGATTCACCACTTACATGTAACACCCAGTGCTCATCTCAACAAATGTCCCCCTTAATGCCCCTTTGCCCATTTAGCCCATCCCCCCACCCCAAATCCCTCCAGCACTCCTCAGTTTTGTTTTCTGTATTTAAGAGTCTCTTATGGTTTGTCTCCCTCCCTGTTTTTAACTTATTTTTGTTTCCCTTCCTTTATGTTCATCTGTTTTGTATCTTAAATTCCACATGAGTGAAGTCATATATTTGTTTTTCTCTGACTTATTTCACTTAGCATAATACCTTCTAGTTCCATCCACATTGCTGCAAATGGCAAGATTTCATTCTTTTTGATCACTTAGTAATATTCTATTGTATACATAAACCACATCTTTTTTTATCCATTCATCAGTCGATGGACATCTGGGCTCTTTCCATACTTTGCTATTGTCAATAGCACCACTATAAACATTGGGGTGCATGTGCCCCTTCGAATCAGCACTCCTGTACCTTTAGATAAATACCTAGTAGTGCAATTCTTGGGTCACAGGGTAGTTCTATTTTTAATATTTTGAGGAACCTCCATACTGTTTTCCAGAGTGGCTGCACCAGTTTGCATTCTTATCAGCAGTGCAAAAGGGTTCCTCTTTCTTTAGCGTAAATTTCTGAATCTTATGTTTCATAAGAGTAAATCCAGGCTTAAAAAATATTTCAGGCTGGGGGCGTCTGGGTGGCTTAGTCGGTTAAGCATCTGGCTCAGGTCATGATCTCGTAGTTTGTGGGCTCAATCCCTGCATGGGGCTCTGTGCTGACAGCTCAGAGCCTGGAGCCTGCTTCAGATTCTGTCTCCCCCACTTGTACCCTGTCTGTCTCTCTCAAAACTAAACAAATATTAAAAAAAAAATTTTCAGGCTGGATATACCCATATTCTAAAGATTCTGAATAGAAGGAGGCAGGGACAATACCTGATTGTGCTGACTATTAAAATCCCAGCATCTGGCATCATTCTGAGTATACAGGAGGAGCTTGTCAAATATTAGCCAAATAAATCAACAGTCCCACTGGACTATAACATTCACCATCAGTTTGCAACCGAATAGCTGGCAGGTAATCTAAAATGTCTGTTGTCAGCAACAGCCCTAATTTAAAAACATCTGAACTCAAAAGTCGTCCACAACTATACCTCATTTGATTCTCACTTATGTTATACATCTCCCACCATCAAACCCAACAGAATTGTTCCCAGATGTATCAATTTGTTTTCAAATATTCCTTATTTCCTGTCCCCTCTTTCACCCTTTTATTTTCTATGGTGCCCTTTATTGTTCCAGCTGGTTCTCCTTCTTTGCCATTTTTAATCTACTTCATTTCTGCTATCTTTGAGTATCACTTATTTAACAAATATTTCTGAATATTGAGTCAGTGCCAGGGACTGGGATGCTGTGAATCCAGCTGAGGATGAAATACAGACCTTTCTCTGTGGTTAAATCTTATCACAATATTTAATACCTTTACAAAATGCCTCTCAATGTAAAAACATCTGTGTGGTCAAATGAATCAGGCGATTTATCAGCTCTGCTTTTATCCTTGGACTCTGCCACACATCTGCTCAAATCTGCTGCTTCTAGGCCTTCTATTCAGGTGTGTGATGACCTCTGTGGGGCATCATTAAGGAATTATTTTAGATTCTCCTGTGCTGAACCCATTTCCAGGATTCTACTTCTTCCTCTTTCTTGTTTCCTTCCCTTCTTTTGCTAAAGCAAAAATGCATGGGCAGCAAATTTCGAAAGATTTTTTTAGAAAATGTGTTTATTCTACCTTTTCTACTTCCTCAGAATTTTGAAGACATTGCTAAGAGTGGTTTGGTAAGTCATAAAACACGTACTTTGTCAATGTGACTAGATTTGTCAAATTACTCTCCAAAGTGCTTAGAGCACATTGTCTTAATTACTGTTACTTTATAAGACAGAAATAGACTTCACAGTGAGTCTTAACATCTAATAGGGAAGTCCCCCCTCCTTATTCTCTTTCAACATTGCTTTTTAAATTATTCTTGGCTCTTCACTCTTTTATAAAACTTTAGAGTCAGCTTGTCAAACTCTATTTTAAAAAACTGAGGTTTTCATTGGAATTGCATTTAATTTATAGATTTGAAACTGTCTTCCTTCTGATAATTGAAACTGCTTGCAATAAAAAATAAATCCAATTTTGGTTATACAGTGTTTTTATGTTTTTTTTTAATCGATGGATTTGGTTTCTTGTATGTTTTCTTAAATTCATATTCATAAGTGAAATGGCCAATAAATTTCTTTTTTCTCATAACGTACTTGTCTGGATATACTGGCCTTCTAAACTAATCCAGGGTATATTCTTTCTCTCTGGAAGAATTTGTGTAAAATTATGTTCCTTCTTTTTTCTTTTGAGTTTATGCTTTTATTCTTTTCCAGATACATAAAGTTGGCCATCTAACTTATTACTTTTCAGACTTTTACCCTAATACATAACTTAGGGAGCTACATTTGCCTCTGGGTACCGCATTAGCTGCAGTCCACAAGTACTGTTTGCAAGTATTTTCATTATAATCTTAAGTTAAAATTTTTTTCTATTATGATTTTTTGCCACCTAAATTAATTTGTCTTCTACTGATTTTTGACATTAATGAGGCTTGCTTTTTAGCCTTGTATGTGATCTATTTTAATACAATTTCCAATTAAATTCAGAGAATTTTTATAGACTCAATTGTGGGGTACAGGGTTCTCTATATGTCCAATACAAAAAAACCTGATAACCATTGGAATCAAATGGTACATTTGTACAAAGGTACAAAATCAAATTTTGTATCCTTAGCAAATTTGATCTTCCTGCTCTCTCTGTTATTCAAATGCTTATGTTAAAATATTTTGCTATAATGGTACATTTATTGATTTCTCTTTGCAGTTCTGTAAGTTTTGCTATAGAATTTTGCAATGTAGCTGCTTATATCTGTTAACTTATCTTTGCTGTCAGATACCTATATATGCTAGAGAACACTGTTAGGTATATGCAAGTTCCAAATTATTATATCTTCCTCTTTCTGTTCTCATCATGTAATTCACTAATTCTTAATAATAAAGTTTGACT
The DNA here is from genome assembly GCF_028018385.1 of Neofelis nebulosa. Classification (NCBI taxonomy): domain Eukaryota; kingdom Metazoa; phylum Chordata; class Mammalia; order Carnivora; family Felidae; genus Neofelis; species Neofelis nebulosa. Next base: position 116,525,235 of record NC_080784.1, read on the forward strand.
TAAAGTATATATTGTCAAAGTATATATTTTCTTTTAAAAATATTTTTTAATGTTTATTTATTTTTGAGAGACAGGGTGTGAGTGGGGGAGGGGCAGAGAGAGAGGGAGACACAGAATCTGAAGCAGGCTCCAAGCTCTGAACTGTCAGCACAGAGCCCGAGGCAGGGCTCGAACTCACGAACCTCGAGATCATGACCTGAGCTGAAGTCAGATGCTTAACCGACTGAGCCACCCAGGTATCCCAACAGCTTTTCTTTTTAAAGTATTATCTTGGTATAACATTTTCCTTTCTTTCACTTTGAATTTTAACGTACACTTATGTTTGGGGTATTTCTCTTTTTGGAGGGAGGGTACGTCTCTTTTAAAATAACATACATTTGGGGACACCTGGGTGGCTCAGTCCGTTGAGCGTCCAACTTCGGCTCGGGTCATGATCTTGCAGTTCATGAGTTCAAGCCCCACGTTGGGCTCTTTGCTGACAGCTCAGAGCCTGGAGCTTTGGATTCTGTGTCTCCCTCTCTCTCTGCCCCTTTCCTGCTCATATTCTGTCTCTCAAAAATGAATAACTGTTAAAAAAAATTAAAATAACATACATTTTAATTTTTAAAAAATCCATTCTAGCAATCTATCCTTTAGCCAATTTAGTTCATTTATACTTAATATAATTATGAATTTATTTCTAATACATTATTTTGAACTTTACCTGGCTGTATCTATTCTTTTTTCTCCCTCCTTTCTTGCCTTCTTTTGCATTAGAGAAACAAAGTGAATACTCACCCTTAAATTTTTAATACAGTTACTTAAAGTCCAGAATAATGATCAGCAAGCTTTAGCCCACAGGTCAAATCCAGCCTGCTGTCTCTTTTTATATGGCCAGTCAGCAAAGATGAATTTTTGCATTTTTAAATGGTTGGGGAAAAAAACAAAACACCATTTCATGATATATGAAAAAAATATGAAATTCAAATTTCAGGGTTTATAAATAAAGGCTACTAGAACACAGGAGTTAACGAGCCACTATAATTCATTCACATATAGTCTATGGCTGCATTTGTACTAAAATGGCAGGGTACTTGCAACAGGGATTGGAAGTAGCAGAGAACACTTTCTCTGCCAGAGTCCAGGCCAAGACAGACAATTTTCCTTATTTTCTTTTGCTAGTGGCCAGGTTTGTTGGGTGTTCCTTGTCAAACTCAATCTCACACTCAAAGGGAAGCTCTTCAAGAGTCTTCTGTCTACAGCAACTTTTCATCTTGTGTGATGCAAGATCATAGATCTCTGCCCTCACTCCACCCACTTCGCATCCCTGGCCAAGAAGTCATTTAAACCCAAGATTGTTCAGGGCACCTACTTTCTGTTTTTTGGCACCTACTTTCTGTTTTTTGAAGGGGTGGGTACGGTGAAAAGGGACAGTCTAACTATATTTTGTATGCATTTCAAACAATCACTGTTCCAGCCCACTGGCTCATACCCATCTCCTGTTACCACTGGTATCTCCAATTCCTGAGACTTTCTGGGGTTCTGCAGGATAAACTGTCTCACACTCCACTAGTACCTGCCCCCAGTGTAGACCAATTAGGGATGGTCATCCTCCACTCTATGAAGTCATTTGCCAATCCGATGTCTACTTTTTGTCTTCCAATGTTGTGGCACAGAATTGTAGATCCATTTCATCCTGGGTGGAGTGTGTGCTTCTGTTAAAAGTCCCTCTGGTTTGAGATGGCAAACCAACACATGAAAAAATGCTCAACATCACTCATCATCAGAGAAATACAAATCAAAGCCACAATGACATACCACCTCACACCTGTCAGAATGGCTAACATTAACAACTCAGGCAACAACAGATGTTGGTGAGGATGTGGAGAAAGAGGATCTCTTTGTACTGCTGGTGGGAATGCAAACTGGTGCAGCCACTCTGGAAAACAGTATGGAGATTCCTCAAAATATTAAAAACAGAACTACCCCCTGACCCAGCAATTGTACTACTAGGTATTTACCCAAAGGATACAGATGTGCTGTTTTGAAGGGACACATGCTCCCCAGTGTTTATAGCAACACTATTAACAATAGCTAAAGTATGGAAAGAGCCCAAATGTCCATTGATGGATGAGTGGACAAGAAGATGTGGTATATATATACAATGGAGTATTACTCGGCAATCAAAAAGAATGAAATCTTGCCATTTGCAACTATGTGGATGGAACTGGAGGGTATTATGCTAAGTGAAATTAGTCAGAGAAAGACAAATATCATATGACTTCAATCATATGAGGACTTTAAGACACAGAACAGATGAACACAAGGGAAGGGAAGCAAAAATAATATAAAAACAGGGAGGGGGACAAAACATAAGACTCTTAAATTTGGAGAACAAAGGGTTACTGGAGGGGTTGAAGGAGGGTTGATGGGCTAATTGGATATGGGGCATTAAGGAATCTACTCCTGAAATCATTGTTGTACTATATGCTAACTAATTTGGATGTAAATTAAAAAAATAAATTAAATTTTAAAAAGTCCCTCTGGTTTGGTCTGTGATTATCAAGACAAAAAAGAAGTGGAAATGTCTTAACCATTCCTGAAACTAGAACACTCCCTTTAATAAAGCCCCGTAAACTATTTCCTAGGCAACCACAGCTTAGTCACTCTTCCTGCATTTAGCCATGGCCAACTCTTGCTGCTTTCAGCATTCAGAGGCTAAGCATTGTTAGGCCCCCTTCTTTTTCCTTAGAAAGATCCAGTCTCTCGCTCTAATTTCAGGATTTGATACTAATTTTAACTGTCGTCTAATTTAAGATATCACATACGACATCTCTGCTTTGCTCTATTTCTTAAGGAACTTTATTTTTCTGTTATTAGGTTCTCAGTCTTTATGATCTACTCACCATCTTTTAAACTACACATATATATTTTAGAAATATTTTATCTAGTAAAACACCCCTTTACTATCAGCTTTTCCAATATTTATTCAGAGTCCCCTATATACAAGTTACTTGGGGCATATTGATTTAAAAGAGCCATCATCTCTCTTTTTAAGATGTTAGTCGTTATGGGAACTTAACCAACAATCCAATACACTGTTGTATGTTAGATTGTATTGAAGTTACATATTGTATTGAATGCTGTATGTTGGATTGTACTTTGGCTGCATAGTTGGAATGTACAGTATTGAATGTTTTATGTTGGACTGTATTGAATGTTGCATTGTTGGGATGCACTGATTCAATGTTGTATGTCAGAGGTGTACTGAAGTTGCAGTGTAGACAAAGGAAGGAGTGCCGTGTCAGCTGAGGAAAGGCAGCACTTCTCAGAAGAAAGGACACCTGAACTGATGCTGCATTTGTAAATAAAGATGTGCATAGGGGTGCCTGGGTGGCTCAGTCGGTTAAGCATCTGACTTCAGCTCCGGTCATGATCTCACGGTTTGTGAGTTTGAGTCCCGAATCAGGTTCTCTGCTTGTCAGCGCAGAGCCTGTTTCAGATGCTCTGTCTCCCTCTCTCTCTGCCCCTCTCCAGCTCATGTGCACACATGCGCACTCTCTCTCTCAAAAATAAATTTTAAAAAAATTAAGAAAATTAAAGATGTGTATGAAGGTACATTTTCGAAAAACAACTTGAGCAAAGTTAAAGAGGCTGTTTCAAGAAGGGCTAACATACTTTTCTTTCTTTCTTTCTCAAGTTAGCTAACATACAGTGTAGTCTTGGCTTTAGGAGTAGATTGCAGTGATTCATCACTTACGTATAACACCCAGTGTTCAGCCCAACAAGTGAAGAAGGGCTAAATTATCTTTAGAGGGAAATCAGGTTTAGATAAGGCAAGGAAATGGAGAGAACCTTCTCAGAAGAGGCTAATGTTTGAAGACTGGGATATGTGACAACAGGTTGACAGGTGTGAAGTGCAAGACAAAAGAGGTGACCAAAGAGACTGCCTGAGAATGCTAGAATGAGAGGCATGGACAGAATTAATGGCCCAAGGCTTTGAAATTTACAAAACACTCATGTTTTGGAGCCAGAATGGCTTATGGTCCTAGGAGCGTCTGAAAGAGGTTCAGGCACATCCTACAGTTGTTAACATCTCCATTCTTAGCCCTGAAAAGCAATGGTATCTGTGGATGTGTACAAAGACTTCACTTCAAGGAGGATAATAACACTAAAAAATAAAAATGCCTCCAAAGCAAAAATCAGGACTCTTGGGTGGGAATGACAAAAATATATCCTTAAGTAGGTTTGGCAAAGAGGCCGATTAGGCTGCACAACCAAAAACAAACAAACAAACAAAACAAACCAGGAAGAGCTAGGGGTCATCACCTCAGAGAAGACTAAATGCCACACATCTCTTTCTCACTGCACCTATTTTCAAATGCTTTCTGCCTGACTTCACTTTTTCCCACTGCAAACTAGCTTTTCCAAGCATCAGGAGCTATCTTCAGATGCCTAATCTCCCATTTTCCCCACCAGAGAGAAAAGGCCTCTATTCTTCAGATCTCACTTAAAAAAATGCTGGGGGAGGATTCAAATGCTTCAGTCAGGTATCCCCTGGTGATACCAATTTGGAACACCTTAAGTTTATTTTGTGACTTGAGGTTTCCAGACCATGCCATGAACATAAATTCTTAAGTTCGGTGCCCAGCCTACAAACTAGCCACTGGTACAGAGGTAAGATATTCTGATCAAGTCACCTTTGAACAGGGTTCTAATCCTTGCCTAATCACTGCTGTCAGAGAAGGGAATTCATATAAAGACATGGCATCTCACGTTCCAACCACAGTTAGTGGGTACAAGTGAGTGGCGAGGACGAAGAGCTCCTCAAAAGGGAGTCTTCTACAGAGGAACAGGTGCCACACAGTTGAAACAAAAATCCACTTCAAACCAAACACAGCATAAGCTAAACCAACTGTGATAGATTCTCACAAAGGAATGTTGTACAGCTCTTAGGATCTTTGCAGGAGAATAATTAATAATGCAGAAACATGTTCAGAAAATTGACAAAAACAATTTTAAACAATTCTGAAAACAATTTTAAAGGGTGTGAATACAATTCCATTTTAAAGAAGCAAATACACTGTTTAAAAATGCATGCACATTTTTGCTTTTAATTCCCTTGCCTTTGGGGATGTGTCAAGTAAGAAATTGCTGCGGCTGAGGTCAGAGAGGTTTTTTCCTGCTTTCTCCTCTAGGGTTTTGATGGTTTCCTGTCTCACATTCAGGTCCTTTATCCATTTTGAGTTTATTTTCGTGAATGTTGTAAGAAAGTGGTCTAGTTTCATCCTTCTGCATGTTGCTGTCCAGTTCTCCCAGCCCATTTGTTAAAGAGACTGTCTTTTTTCCATTGGATATTCTTTCCTGCTTTGTCAAAGATTAGTTGGCCACACTTTTGTGGGTCTAATTCTGGGGTTTCTATTCTATTCCATTGGTCTATGTGTCTGTTTTTGTGCCTATACCATGCTGTCCTGATGATTACAGCTTTGTAGTAGAGGCTAAAGTCTGGGATTGTGATGCCTCCCACTTTGGTCGTCTTCTTCAAAATTACTTTGGCTCTTCGGGGTCTTTTGTGGTTCCATTCAAATTTTAGGATTATGTTCTAGCTTCGAGAAGAATGCTGGTGCAATTTTGACTGGGATTGCATTGAATGTGTAGATAGCTTTGGGTAGTATTGACATTTTAACAATATTTATTCTTCCAATCCATGAGCATGGAATGTTTTTCCATTTCTTTGTATCTTCTTCAATTTCCTTCATAAGCTTTCTATAGTTTCCAGCATACAGATCTTTTACATCTTTGGTCAGGTTTACTCCTAGGTATTTTATGCTTCTTGGTACAATTGTGAGTGGGATCAGTTTCTTTGTCTTTCTGTTGCTTCATTATTAGTGTATAAGAATGCAACTGATTTCTGTATATTGATTTTGTATCCTGCAACTTTGCTAAATTCATGTATCAGTTCTAGCAGACTTTTGGTGGAGTCTATCGAGTTTTCCACGTATAGTATCATGCCATCTGCAAAAAGTGAAACCTTGACTTCATCTTTGCCAATTTTGATGCCTTTGATTTCCTTTTGTTGTCTGTTTGCTGATGCTAGCACTTCCAACACTATGTTAAACAACAGCGGTGAGAGTGGACATCCCTGTCGTGTTCCTGATCTCAGGGGGAAAGCTCTCAGTATTTCCCCATTGAGGATGATATTAGCTGTGGGCTTTTCATAAATGGCTTTTATGATGTTTAAATATGTCCCTTCTATCCCGACTTTCTTGAGGGTTATTATTAAGAAAGGATGCTGAATTTAGTCAAATACTTTTTCTGCATCGATTGACAGGATCATATGGTTCTTATCTTTTCTTTTATTAATGTGATGTATCACATTGATTTGCTAATGTTGAACCAACCCTGCAGCTCAGGAATGAATCCCACTTGATCATGGTGAATAATTCTTTTTATATGCTGTTGAATTCGATTTGCTAGTATCTTATTGAGAATTTTTGCATCCATATTCATCAGGGATATTGGCCTGTAGTTCTCTTTTTTTGCTGGGTCTCTGTCTGGTTTAGGAATCAAAGTAATACTGGCTTCATAGAATGAGTCTGGAAGTCTTCCTTCCCTTTCTATTTTTTGGAACAGCTTGAGAAGGATAGGTATTATCTCTGCTTTAAATGTCTGGTAGAATTCCCCAGGGAAGCCATCTGGTCCTAGACTCTTCTTTGTTGAAGATTTTTGATAACTGATTCAATTTCTTCACTGGTTTTGGGTCTGTTCAAGTTTTCTATCTCTTCCTGTTTGAGTTTTGGAAGTGTGTGGGTGCTTAGCAATTTGCCCATTTCTTCCAGGTTGTCCAATTTGTTGGCATATAATTTTTCATAGTATTCCCTGATAATTGCTTGTATTTCTGAGGGGTTGGTTGTAATAATTCCATTTTCATTCATGATTTTATTTGGGTCATCTCCCTTTTCTTTTTGACAAGCCTGGCTAGAGGTTTATCAATTTTGTTTATTTTTTCAAAAAAAACAACTCTTGGTTTCATTGATCTGCTCTACAGTCTTTTTTAGATTCTATATTGTTTATTTCTGCTCTGATCTTTATTATTTCTCTTCTTCTGCTGGGTTTGGGGTGTCTTTGTTGTTCTGCTTCTATTTCCTTTAGGTGTGCTGTTAGATTTTGTATTTGGGATTTTTCTTCTTGTTTCTTGAGATAGGCCTGGATTGCAATGTATTTTCCTCTCAGGACTGCCTTCGCTGCATCCCAAAGCGTTTGGATTATTGTACTTTCATCTTCATTTGTTTCCATATTTTTTATAAATTTCTTCTCTAATTGCCTGGTTGACCCATTCATTCTTTAGTAGGGCTAAAGACAAAGGCAGTACATAAAAATACCAATAATGGCTCTCTCAGAATAACAATGATCTCAAATGGCTTTCAATTCTTTTTGTAAAGAATTGAAAGGAATTCTTTTTTTTTTCTCTTCCACATGTTTTACAATAATAAAAATAAAGTAAAAGTACTTAAATACATTAAATTTGATGCAATTTACATCCATCACATATAAGTTTTCTTCCTCCTGACATAGAGAAGGTGCTATCTACCCAGTGATTACATTTGCCCTTTCCTTCCACGGAGTCATAGAAGTGTTCCTTTTACTGGGAATTCAGGCCCTCTTGCTACGAGTACATAACTATTTCAAATACCTATTTTACTGCACTTACTACAAGATTTGGTTATCCTGTTTTTCTTATTTTAGTTTAGTTTAGTTTTGAGAAAGAGAGACAACGCACACAAGCAGGGAAGGGACAGAGGGAGAGGGAGAGAAAGAATCTTAAGTAGGCTCCACGCCCAGAGCAGACGACCCTGAGATCATGACCCAAGCCAAAATCAAGAGTCAGACATTCAACCGACCAACCCAGCCACCCAGGCTCCCCTACTCATTCATTTTTTTTTAAATTTTTTTTTTAACATTTATTTATTTTTGAGACAGAGAGAGACAGAGCATGAACGGGGGAGGGGCAGAGAGAGAGGGAGACACAGAATCGGAAGCAGGCTCCAGGCTCTGAGCCATCAGCCCAGAGCCCGACGCGGGGCTCGAACTCACGGACCGCGAGATCGTGACCTGAGCTGAAGTCGGACACTTAACTGACTGAGCCACCCAGGCGCCCCCTCATTCATTTTTAAATTCCCCAGATGAACTTTCATTTTCTCTCTTCATCTCCTAATTTCATTTTGCATCTTGCTCCCCTTTAAAGTAGTCAGTACTGACTGATCTATACTCTGCTCTTAAATTTCTTCCAAATTTCCTTTTATGTTCCATTTTTTTATGGCTCTGCAATTTGCTTTCACTCTTGCTCCAAGTTTCTAGCAATCTCTTAAAATTAGAAATAATGTAATTTCTGGGGCGCCTGGGTGGCTCAGTTAGCTGAGCATCAGACTCTCAATTTCAGCTCAGGCCATGATCCCAGGGTCATGGGTTCAAGCCCTGATTTGGACTCTGAGCCAAGCATGGGGCCTGCTTAGGATTCTTTTTCTCTCCTCTGCTCCTTGCCCCTGCTCATGCTGTCTCTAAAATTAAAAAAAAAAAAAAAAAAAAAAAAAAAAAAGATCTAATTTCTATCAACAGAGAAATAGATAAATCAACTAATAACAGCTGGAATAGAAATGGTACTTTAAATATATGACATATATAAGTTTTTAAAAAACATACCAAATAAAACTATGTATTGTTTATGAATGTGAAGCAAATCTGAATGGTAGATAAAGAAATTTATATGCTCTCTGAACTTTATATTTGAAATATTTTATTATAAAAATGTGATGTACACAAACCTTTTAGAAGAAATAGACCACACTTAGGGTAAAGCACTTTTGGTAGCCTTGACTCTGACTTTGTAGCTTTATTTTGTATTCCTGCTCAGGAAAGAATCAGGTAGACTGATGAGAATGATGGGCATAGCTAATGTAAAATACCTTTATGGCATATCTAGCTTACTAGAGTTTTTATTGGCTTAAAAAGAACATCAACTTGCCCAGGCATATTTTGAAAAATTCAAATATAATAACTTCCCCACATTCTAGAACTTTTTGGCAATGTGTTAAGTATTTCCAGCCTGTCTCTGCACATCACTGTTTATAAAACATTCCTTTCTCTGCTAGTCTCACCAACTTTAGCACCAATGTTCTTTAAAAATCTTTTAAATTATTTTTTAAATTTTTTGAGGGAGAGAGCATGTGTGTGCAAGTGTGTGAGTGGAGGAAGGGCAGAGGGAGAGGAAAAGGGAATCCCAAGCAGGCTCCACGGCCAGTGCAGAGCCAGACCCAGGGCTTGATCTTACCACCATGAGTTGGATACTCAACTGACTGAACCACCCAGGTGACCCTAAACATATCTTGTACTAAATATTTAATAATGCTATTGACCTCTAATTCCTAATACTGTTTCTCTTTCTCCTATACACATTTCTCTTCTAGACAATTTCACATTTTCTAATTCTGCCATTGGAAACAGCAGCCAAACAGCGTGAACACTCCTCAAGTAGTGCTGAGCTGCTCAGCCTCTAGCTCTCATGGCCTCTCCTTCAGGCTGATAACTTCAGGCTATCCATTTCTCGATTTGTGACAGCTACTCAGAATTTGTCTGGTCCCTCATCCTTTGATGGGCATCTTGAAATAAACTCACATTCTCCCCTTTTATTCTTCACCTTTGAACAATTTCCATTAAAAAAATTCCTCAGCTGTCTCCATTTTCCTATTCAGATGACCTGTTCTCTACTCTAAGTTAGCCCCACAAGCATCTCCTTTGCGACCTATGGTTCTTCCTTTACCTTCTCTTGTCAACTGCCTCCACCACAGCAACTTTTCTCAGCTCACAGCACACTGCCCAACACACACCCATTACAATACCCAGCATCACCTAAAGAACCATAACTGTCTCTTGGGAGAATGAATGCTTTGATTGAGATGCTGAAACACCCAGTTACCCCAGGCTCCCAGGCCTTTCCTACATAAAGATCTAATAATAAGCTGTGATTCAACTAATACTTAGAAACTATCTTATTATAGGGGCAGCGAGGTGGCTCAGTTAGTGAAGCGTTGGCTCAGGTCATGATCTCAAGGTCCTGAGATTGATCCCAAGTCAAGATCCATGCTGAGCATGGAGCCTGCTTAAGATTCTTTCCCTCCCCCTCATTCTGCCCCTCCCCCACATACACATGCTCATGCACACGTGCACTCGCACTCTCTCTCCCTCAAAATAAAAAAGAAAATGCCTTATTACAGATTTTTGAGCAAACCATATATCCACCAAGAAGGACCTCAAAGAAGAAAATCTAATTCACACCTTAAAAATATCTAGAGGAAAAGACAGACATGCAAGAAAATTACAGTATAATGTGTTACGTGCATCAACAGATGTTTGTATGCATAGATTCATTCATTTTTTGATTACCTATTCTGTGCCAACCAGTGGGGATACAGTGGGTAACAACATGAACCAAACCTTTGCCCTCACAGAGTTTATATTCCATTGGTAGGTGGGGCTGGTAATAGGCTAAATATTTTCAAAGTGTTTAATGAGTGAAATATGAAAGAGATAAAATAAGTTGTGATATTGAGCAGTGTCTAAAATAGGACTGAAAGGTGACAATTAGCCTGAGAGAGGATAAGGAGTCAGTCATATGAAAAGTTATTCTAGGCCCAAGGACAATAAACCCAGTAGACTGAGGCAGTCACAAGCTTGCCAGGAATCTGCTTAATTTTTCTAGAGCAGGTTGAAATGTATGAGTCAAGGCAGAATGGAGAGAGAGAGAAAGTGAGAAAGGCAGGCAGGGCCCAGATTCTTCCAGGCACAGTAGGTCCAGGATGGAGTTGGAGGCAACTGGTTTCAGCTGGGGAGCAACATGGTTTGATTCATGGTTTTTTTTTGTTTTTTGTTTTTTTAAGTTTATTTATTTATTTTCAGAGTGAGAGAGAGGAGAGATACAGAGTGCAAATGGGGGAGTGGCAGAGAGAGAGGAAGAGAAAGAGAACCCCAAGCAGGCTCTGCACTGCCAGCCCTTAGCCCAACGTGGGGCTTAAGCCTTTGAACCCTGAGATCATGATCTAAGATGAAGTCAGAAGCTCAACATCTGAGCCACCCAGGCACCTGTGATTCTTGGTTTTTAAAAGAGATCCCTTTGGCTGATGTGTAGATAAAAAACTCGATGGGACACCTGGGTGGCTCAGTCAGTTAAACGTCTGACTTTGGCTCAGGTCATGATCACGCGGTTCATGGGTTCGAGCTTCATGTCAGGCTCTGTGCTGGCAGCTCAGAGCCTGGAGCCTGCTTCAGATTCTGTGTCTCTCTCACTCTGTCCCTTCCCTGCTCACACACACACACACACACACACACACACACACGCTCTCTCTCTCAAAATAAATAAACATTTAAAAAATTAAATAAAGTAAAATAAAATAAAATAAAATAAAACTGGAGTAGAAGCAAGCAGGCTAGGGAAGTGGCTTCAAGTATCAAATGAAAACGATGGTACCTGGCATGAAGGTGATGACAATGGAGATGGAAACAAGTGGATGGATATAGAACTGTCTCTGCAGAATTGACAAGACCTGCTGACTGACTGGCAGGGCGTGCGAGGGGGAGGGGTTTCAGCCCAAACAGTGGTGTCATAGAGAAAGGGTAGCTCCCCTCTCCCTGGTAGAGAGGTATGTTGGGGAACACATTCTCAAAGAGGTGACATTTAAGCAGGTTTGAGAAACAGAAAATAGCAAAGATGATGTGGGAAGATTGGAACCTTGTTCATTGCTGGTGGGAATGTAAAATGGTGCAGACACTGTGGAAAACAGTAGGGTAGTTACTCAAAAAAATGAAATACAGAATTGCCATATTATCAAGCAATTCCACCTCTGGGTAACTACTCAGAAGAATTGAAAGGAAGGACTTGAATGGATATTTGTGTATGTACCGTGTTCATAGCAGCATTTCTCATAATAGTGAAATGGCAGAAGTATCCAAGCATCCATCAGGGGATAAACAAAATGTGTTACATACATTCCACTGAATAGTATTCAGACTTAAAAAGGCAAGCAATTCTCACACATGCTACAACATTGAAAAAGCTTAAAACATGGGGCTAAGTGAAAGTGTCAGTTACAAAAGAATAAATATTAGATGATACCAATCATATCAAGTACCTAGAACAGTCACATCCATAGAGTCAGAAAATAGAACAGTGGTTGCCAGGGGCTAGAAAGAGGAAGGAGGGTTTTTTCTATTTTTTGTTTTAAATTTTAAGTACTCTCTACACCCAACGTGGGGCTCAAACCTACAACCCCAGGATCAAGAGTCACATGCTCTACGAACTGAGCCATCCAGGTACCTGCCTCAAGGAGGGTTTTTTTAAAAGTTTGTTTAATGGTACACAGTTTCAGTTTTGCAAGATGAAAAGTATTCTGGAGATAGTGGTAATGGTTTCATAACAATGTGAATGACCTAATGTCACTGAACTTAAAAATGGTTAAGATGGCAAATTTTATGTTATGTGTATTTCACCACGATGTGTTTAAAAAGAGAGAAAAGAAAAGAAGAGAAAACAGGAGTTTTCCAGGCAGCCATGAGGCTGGAAGAGAATTCTAGGTAGAAGCAGCAGCATGTGTGACGGCGTGGAGACGGTGGCTTACGAACTGTGACATGTTCTTCAGTGGGACATTTAAAATATTATGATCATCACTGCTATTCATTAAAATCCTGAGGGAAAACTCTGGCTTAATCAGACTCTTAAAAGCCTGAATCTTTTTATGTCGCAGTCCACATTCTCCTAGATGTCAGTTTCGTGGTAAAGACCCGCTTCCAGGCCCAAGATTGCAAAATTCTGTAGCCCCAGTTTTGCTAAGGGCAGTGAAAAAAGTACTTGTGCAAAGAAACTGGTTCCAAAAGGGAGCTAAATTGGAGAGGGAGTGACAAAAAGCTTCCAGAAGGAAAGACTGATGAAAGGCAATTAAATTAACATATGAACTCAGACAAAAAAGTCTGGGACCTATGCCAGCCAGTAAGACAAAGGGTAAGACTGATAAACAAAGGAGGTGGGAGGACTGGGTTAGGAGAGAGTAAATGTGGATAGTATGTTTCCCAACCATCAAAACTGCCCAACTTGGACTTCCATAAGCAGAAATCACAGAGGTTACAAACCCAGTAAACTAGGTTTGCCAATAGGCTCCTAACACGTTTTCTGGACTTTCTATCTTATGGGGAACTATCTTCTTAAACGCTTTCATTCAGAACACAGAAGGTGTAATGAATATCCCTGCCTCCATCTAACACAGCCAAAGTTTCCCCCTGGGGACACAGCCTTGAGAATGAGGCCTTGTTCTGGAAAGGACAGACAGGAAAGATAGAGCCTGGCTTTCACACGTCTCCACCCGCGCCCCCATCCCCATTTCCCTTCCTCAACTTTCCAGTGGGTTTCCCACTTCTTATCTTGGAATAAGAACGAGTCCCTCATCCATCACAGCTCGATACGATCTTAAAGGCACCAGGAAAAGGAGGCGTTGCCGCCACCCTCCTACTTTGGGGCTGCCTGCGGTGAGCCGGGCTGGGTGCGCGCGGCTGCAAAGGGCACAGGAACCACAGCCCGGTGCACCTGGCGCGCCCCATGCGCCGCATCGCGCGTTCACACGGCCCGCGACCCTCAAGGCTCCGGCGGCCGAGAAGCGGCTCACCCTTCTCCTTGGTTACGAGGGAGACGAGCGGCACCCGCGGGCGGTCGCTGAAGATCTCGGCCTGTTGCACCAGCGCTTCGCGCACGCTTTGGAAGTCGCTGAGGACCACCACCAGGTAGTGGCCGATGAAAAAGCTGAAGACGTTGCCGTATACGCGGGCCAGGTCGGCCAGGTACAACTGCGGGCCCAGGGCCGAGGGCTCCACTCCTGCGGCCCTCGCCCGGCGCTGCAGCCAGCTCTTCCGTCGGAGGAACGGTGGCAGCAGCACGAAGCCGAAATTGCCCACCACGGGCCAGGGCGTGGGTCCGGGGGGGATGCCCCGCGCCCGGTGCCGCCACAGCCAGCTCCAGCCGAGGAGCGCCGCGAGGCCGAGCAGCAGCAGCAGCGTGCCGCCGATGGAGTCCAGCCGCAGCATCCCGGGAGGCGCGTGCAGCAGGCGCAGAGGCCAGGGCGAGACCTCGGCCGGGGGCTGCGGCAGCCCGGGGGAGGCCATGGCCTGCGCGCCGGCGTCCCCAGCCTCGACTGCACCGGCTCACCCCGGGCTGACCCCTGGGAGAGCGCAGACACCAGCCGGAGACGCCGCCTGCGGAAGACTAACTCAACGGGAAAAGAGGCGGGGCAGGGAGGAGAGCGGCGAAGGGCGGCCCGGATTGGCTGCGCCCACCGCTTTCCCCGCCCTCGTCTCCAATCAGCGACGCCCGAGCAGAAACGGGGTCGCGCTCACACCGCTGTAAAAGCGGTCCACGGATGGGCGGGGCGAGCGCTCTGAAAGTTTGACCCCGGGTCCTGTTGAGCCTCTTCTCCGGGTCGGGCTGGGCATTTACTGTCCCGGACCAAAGATGCTTGCGGTACCACGCTTGCGTCCTGATTGGCTGTCGGATTTCCTCGGGTCGCCCACGTGTCATTTGAGTGTATAAACCTGCCTGGTGAACGGGCCCCTGATCACTCACCCTCAACACCAGCACCCCTACCCTAAGGTGGGAGAGTGGGGTCCCCGCCCCACCTCCGCAGCAAAAAGATGGGATTCGGAGGAAGGGACTCGTTCCTGCCCTCAGAGACAAGAGGATGATGGGAAAGCAAAGTGCAGAATTTGCCAGTGCAGGAGGCTATCGCTGCGGGAAGGATGGGCAGGGGTGGCCTAAGGCGGGTGGGGGGGTGGGGAGGGCGGGGCGAAGTAAAGCTCTCAGAACTTGCCACTGGCAGGAAAACCTTTTTATGCCAGGAGTGAAAGCTCAGCATTTATATCAGCGCGTAGCCTGGGTAAAGCAGCAAGCCTAATCCAGGAATAGATAAAAAAAAAAAAAAAAAAAAAGAATAGACTTGGAAGGTTAAAGTAGCTAATAGTATAAAAAGGAAGCGGTGAGGAGGGATGACAATATTATTATTGGTATTAAACCAAACCGGAAATGCTGAGGTTGAGATATTAAGTATGAATTGTATAATACTTAAAATTTTTTTAACATTTATTTATTTTTGAGAGAGAGAGACAGAGCATGAGCAGAGGAGGAGGAGGAGAGAGAGGGAGACCCAGATTCCGAAGCAGTCTCCAGGCTCTGATCTGTTTGTTAGCACAGAGCCCAACGGGGGGCTCGAGCTCACGAACTGCGAGAAGGTCACCTGAGCTGCGAGACCATGACCTGAGAGGAAGTCTGGAGCTCAACTGACTGGGCCACCCAGGCGCCCCTGAATCTATAATACTTTTAAGATAAAGTCCTTTAATCTTCTGTGATAATGGCTTCTAGGAGCTTACCTTTCCATCTTCCATAGGCTGACTCCTCTGGTTTCTCTTTAATGTTAGGTTGACATATAGAATTGTCAAATCGGACCCTGTTTTATCTACTAAAAGGTCAGTATCTTATGAATCAACTTAAATGATCATAACCAACAATCTGTTCTTTTCTCAATTTTGGATCTTTTAAATTCTCCCCCCCCCACACACACACACACAGTAAAAGTTTGAACACCATGCTGGACTTATAAAAGTGTGACCAAAACGTAGTGAGTCCTCCTTATTCATTCTATGATCCATTCTAATTTTTCTATAGGCAAGAGATGACAGCAGGATATGCTAAATTTCAAGTCTACTCTGTTCTAATACCATTTTTGCCATGCACTTCATAAGTTATTTTAAACTTAATAACAAACCCTACACCTTATATGCTCTGTAATTTCCCATTGTTAGATTCGATTTCTCATTTTTGAATTTAGAGAATTCAAAAAAAATTAAACTACTTGTTTGTAGATATGATCTTCAGCATGTCCTGATTCTTTCATAGCCTTGCTCTCTGTAATAGTAGCCACTAACATCTTTCCATACAACCAACTTAAGTTCACAAATGATTTTAAAATAGTTGAAATGTGGTTAATTTAACAACCCTAACAAACACCATCTTGCACAGGATATAACTGCATTTATAGCATTTTCCTAAATATTCTCAAATTTTGTTAGGTTAACAACTCTGTGTTGCACATAGGAAGTGTTATGGGCCGAACTGTGTTCCCTCAGAATTCATATGTTGAAATCCTAAACTCCAGCACCTCAGAATGTGACTGTATTTGAAACAGGGTTTTTACAGAGGCAATGAAGATAAAATAAGGTCATATGAGTGGACCCTAATCCACTAAGACTGGTGTCCTTTGCTAAGAGATTAGGACACAGACACAGGAGGAAGACCACATGAAAACATGGAGAGAAGATGAGTACCTGAAGTCAAGTAGAGAGGCCTCAGAAGGGACCAACCCTGCTAACACCTTGATCTTGGACTTGTAGCCTCCAGAAGTATGAGACAATATGTTTCTGTGGTTTACATACCCAGTGTGTAGCACTTTGTTTTGGCAGCCCTCACAACCTAATACAGGAAACTATATTGTTCACAATACCATGGATAAACTTTTTTTTAACTTTTTAAAAGTTTATTTATTTTGAGAGAGAGCGAGTGTGGGGGAGGAGGGGTAGAGAGAGAGGGAGAGAGAGAATCAGAAGTAGCCTCCTCACACTGTCAACATGGAGCCCGATGTGGGGCTCGATCTCACAAACCTCGAGATCATGACCTGAGTTGAAATCAAGAGCCCACTGCTTAACCGACTGAGCCACGCAGGGGCCCCAGATAAACTTTTTTTTTTTTTTAAGATTTTATTTTTAAGTAATTTCTACACCCAACGTGGGGCTCTAACTTACAACCCTGAGATCAACAGCTGCATGCTTTACTGACTGAGTCAGCCAGGAGCCCTTGGATAAACTATTTTATTTCATTTTTTTAATGCTTATTTTTGAGGGAGAGAGAGAGAGAGACACAGCTCGAGCAGGGAAGGGGCAGAGAGGGAGAGAGACACAGAATCCAATGCAGGCCCCAGGCTCCAAGCTGTCAGGACAGAGTCCGATGCAGGGCTCGAACTCACGAACAGTGAGATCATGACCTGAGCCAGCCACGTTAGACGCTCAACCAACCGAGCCACCCAGGCGCCCCTGGATAAACTATTTTAAACATTGAAACCACATAGCTCATCCAGTGCTTCTTAGGGATAAATTTCTCCAAATCATATTCAGGGCTTTGCTGCCAGAGAAAGGAATCGTTTCTGCTCCATTCGTTCAATAGGTGAATAAAATAATAATCAGTCGCAGTAAAGGAAAAGAATACTAAAAGATATTTGGGGTAGGGACAGAGCGGGAAGGAAGACAAGAAGGGTGTTAAGGGGAAAAGAAATCATTTTTTATTGAATCCCCAAAGATAATTTTAAACCAGTCACTTTTCCACTGAAATTCTTCTTGTTATACATGAATTTTGGCCAGAAGTGTTGGTAACAGTGTATCTAAAATATCTAAGTACTTACTATTTTGTTATCAAGAGTGGTGTTAAATTACTCTATTTGTAAAACCGCAGTTGCCCAGCTGGTTTGTAATTCCCTGGGAAGTAAATGCTACACCTTACACCCATCCCGAGTCAGTGAGCATGAACAGAGAGAGCTCATGGTTTAAGAGGAGTTTGCAAACTGCTAATGAAAAGACAAAGTAGAAATGCTATTTATACTATTTAGTTGCACAAATCCACATGGCACTATACATAGAAGACACACAAATGGATATATATGAAGTAAATCATAAAAATTAACCACTTTGTTTCCGTTAGGTTTCTATGAGTCTCTACACCCATTTGAGTGTCTTCTATTGTATAGTGTTAATGGACTTCTTTATGTACTTTCTGAACATCTATATGCTCTGCATGAAATTGGGATAATAAATGTACCTACCGGAAGCATAAGAATTATATTAAATAATTGGCACAATGTCTAGCATTTAGTTAAAGCTTGATAAGTATAAGCTATACTTATAAGAATTATCATCAGGACCCTGATAATGCTTTAAACTGTATAGGCTGGGACTGTTACTGCCCTTTTATCACCCTTTACAGCATTTACTACCCTTTTCAAAATTGGATTGTGAAACTGGACAGAATAGTAACTTGTTTTCTGTATTCAGCCTTTATGCCTTGTGTGAATAAATAAACGTGCGAATCTTCTACGTAGCCCACTTCATTCCTCTCCTGTTGCACATATGTACTCTGATTTTCCTGCAGAGGGATAGAGCGGGGGAGGTCCTTGAAAAATCTCAATATCAGTGAAAGGCAGAATCTCAAAAGTAACAAAATCCAGTTCCCCAAACTTCTTTTTGTTTGGATAAACTGGTCCCAGGACTGGAACAAATTTTTTTTGTTTAATGCCAGACCTGGAAATTGTCAGATGTCCTTCAACAAAAGAGAGGAAGAGAAAAACTATGGGGTATTTTTGAAAGACTACTATTCAGCAATAAAAAAGGAATAAGTTGGGGCTCCTGGGTGGCTCGGTTGGTTGAGCATCCCATTCTTGGTTTTGACTCAAGTCATGATCCCTGGGTTGTGGGATCGAGCTCTGCGTTGGGCTCTGCACTGAGTATGGAGCCTGTTTGGGATATTCTCTCTCTCTCTCTCTCTCTCTCTCTCTCTCTCTCTCTCTCTTTCTTTCTTCCTCTCTCTCTCTCTGCCTCTCCCTCCCTCAAATTAAAAAAAAAAAGAGTAAGTTATGATACACCTCACAATAGTTCTCAAAAACCATTACGAAAAAGCCAGACACGATAGTGTGTCAGTAGCATGCTATGAAGGTGTACGCGAGTTGTGTCTTTTTTTTTTTTTTTTTTTTTTTATTTATTTTTGGGACAGAGAGAGACAGAGCATGAACGGGGGAGGGGCAGAGAGAGAGGGAGACACAGAATCCGAAACAGGCTCCAGGCTCCGAGCCATCAGCCCAGAGCCTGACGCGGGGCTCGAACTCACGGACCACGAGATCGTGACCTGGCTGAAGTCGGACGCTTAACCGACTGCGCCACCCAGGCGCCCCGAGTTGTGTCTTTTCACAATGTCAGTTTTATTCCATCATAGAGCAAGATTAACATAATTATAAAGCAGGTACAGGGTTCCAAACTCAATGACATTTTGCCGTGTGATTAACTTGGCTTCTTACGCAGTACACAGAGCAGAACAGCCAACAGAAGGATGTAGGAAGTTAATGAACCAAATGCAAAGTCAGTCTGTGGGCGTACAGTTGAGATAAGGCTTCAGTTTATCCGGGTCAGCTTGTGGCACTTACTGCTTATTCTGTTCAAACTGTCAAGGAGCTCAGTTCTGTTTGGAGATCAATCCAGCAGAGCCTCGGGAGGCAGCCGCCTTGTTCAAGTGATCAGTCATAGAGGGGTCATGTCTGAAATCCTTCCCTTTATAAAGGGATTTAATCAGTCTTGGGGCCCTGCAGACCTCCGATGCTTCTGCTTGTTATCAGTTCTAGGGTGTCAGCTGATGCTGTTCGTGGTGATATCTTATAGCTGCAGTACCCTTAATTGCTTGTGTCATTGCTTGACACAGGCCCCTGCTTGACATGAGTGACTCCATCTTGTTCTCTACAGAATGAGTACTGAATAGTTGCATTTATACGAAGTTTTAGAGCAGGTATAACTAAGCCATGGTGAAGAAATCAGACCAGGGGTTGGATTGACTGAGAAGGGACATGAGAAATTTTTCTGGGGTGATGGGAATGTTCTATATCTTGATCAGAGTGTTGGTTACTTGCGTGTATGTCTTTGTCAAAACCGAACTGTGTATTTCACTGTAGGTAAATTATATCTCAGTAGGACACGTTTTTTTAAAAAATCCAGTATCTTGGGAGAAAAAGACATGGTGAAGTAAGAAGACTTAGCTACAACTGTGAATGCTAGCAGTAACAGCTACATGATACATTGTTGGTATAGCAGCGAACAGTGATGTAGTAAGTAAATAAAGAGGAATAGAAGAGGGGCGCCTGGGTGGCTCAGTTGGTTAAGCGTCTGACTTTGGCTGTGGTCATGATGTTGTAGTTCCTGAGTTCTAGCCCTGTGTGGGGCTCTCTGCTGACAGCTCAGAGCCTGGAGCCTGCTTTGGATTCTGTGTCTCCCTCTCTCTCCCACCTTCCCCTGCTCACACTGTCTCTCTCAAGAATAAATAAACATTAAAAAAAAGAGAGAGAGAGAGAGAGAGGAATAGAAGAAAAAGTGTTAAAGAGTGACATTCTTCTTAAAAATTAAATGTTCTCTCACTTCAGTTAGCTTGATTATAATCGTTAAGGTTTCCTGATGTTTGATTTTTGTAGGCTGATGAATTGCTCAGATCCCTGTTGTTCTTTTCTTCTCCCTCATTTCCTTCCATTTATTATGCAGAAGTCACTGTGGAAATCATGTGAGAGCTCTGCCCAAACATAAGTGGCTTGCCGTGGACAAGTTGTTAACCTTCTGACTCGTGTTTTCTTCTTGTGGTAAAACAAGGCCTCTAAAGGTTCCCCCAGTCCTTGACATTCACCCTCTCAATCAGATTGTCGGGACTTTGAACTTGGCCTTGGTTAATAACAACATG
Organism: Neofelis nebulosa; assembly: GCF_028018385.1. Classification (NCBI taxonomy): domain Eukaryota; kingdom Metazoa; phylum Chordata; class Mammalia; order Carnivora; family Felidae; genus Neofelis; species Neofelis nebulosa. The sequence continues at coordinate 116,545,831 of NC_080784.1, forward strand.
TTTAGTCAATTGAATCTGAAAACATAAAGTGTATTTACAAAGTAAATAAGCCAGTTACCTCAACAAAACTGTGTTGTCACTTCCTGCTGCAGGTAGCATGCTTGGTCCTTAGCCTGATAAAGAAGCTTCATTTCTAATGCAGAATATGTTATAGGAAGGACATTGAAAGTTGACTCCTCCAGGACATCTGGTTGGCTCAGTCAGAAAAGCATGTGACTCTTGATGTTGGGGTCATGAGTTTGAGCCCCACGATGGGTGTAGAGATTACTTAAATAAAAACTTTTTTAAAAAGTTACCTATTCCTTCCTTTAGGCAAGAACATACAGTAAACCAGATATTTAGAAGTCAGTCTTTTATTCTGATTTAAAAATTTTTTAATGTTTATTCATTATTTTTGAGAGAGAGAGAGCAGGGGAGGGGCAGAGAGAGAGGGAGACACAGAATCCAAAGAAGGCTCCAGGCTCTGAACTGTCAGCGCAGAGCCGGATGCAGGGCTCGAACCCACAGACCGTGAGATCATGAACTGAGCTGAAGTCAGACACTTAACCAACTGAGCCACCCAGGTGCCCCTACTCTGATTTAAAAAAGAGTAATACACAAGGTTTTGTAGAAAATTTGAAAATGCAGGAAACTGTTAAGGAGGAAATAATCACCTTTTAATTTTTTCAGCTTAGGTAATTTGTAACATTTCTATGTGAATTTTTTCCAGTCTCCCCCCCCCCCCATATATCTGTGATATTTTAAATCCTTATAAATATTTCTATTTACAATATTCACATATTTAATAAACGTGTAGACAAATATATATCATTAACATTTCTATGTTGTTTTCCTACAAATAACTTTGGATTACTCCGTTTTAGTCCAGGGGTTCAGCAACATTTTCCTGTAAAGGACCAAATAGTAAATTTTTTGGGCTTTGCAGGCTATATGGTCTCTGTCACAGCTATACTACTCTGCCCCGGGAGCAGGAAAGCAGCCATAGACAATATGTAGATGAATGGGCATGGCTATATTTCAATAAAACTTTTCCCATTAAAAAAAAAAAAAACACAGCAGCTGGGCTTAACCTGAAGGCCATTATTTGCTGATCTCTAGATTAAAAAGAAATCCATTGTTTAGGAATATTTTGAAATTTATCTGACCAACACCCTATTGTCAACACATAGGGGACATCAGGGGTTTTTTGTTTGTTTTTTGTTTTTTGCCATTATGAACAAAACTGATATATACACCTTTATTTCAGTAGGGTAAATATCGAGAAATAGAATTGGTACTAAGGCTATTGCTACCTAAAACAAAATAACCTCCCCCCCACACACGTATATACTTTGTCTTTCTCCTCTCAGAGATAACCTCTGTTAAGAGAAATATATCCTTTCAGATTTTTTATATGCTTACATAGACTCCCCCTGTTCCATAATTGGCATCATACTAACTCTTTTCACTAACGTGTTCTCTTCACATGCTGGTGTATTTTGAGGATCTTGCCACGTCAGTGAGTATCGATCTGCCTTATTCTTTTTAAACAGCTGTTTGGTATTTTATTAAATGGATTTATTCTCTCAGTAAATATTTATTGAGCACTGAGGGTCATGCATTGTTCTCAGCACTGAGAACACTGTGTGAACAAAACAAAGTGCTTGCCCTTCAAGGAGCTTACTTTCTAGTGGAAGGAAGACAGATAAAAGATGAACAAATGTACAGTGTCTGTGGGTGACAAATACCATGGAGGAGATAAAGCACTGGGATTGCTATCTTTGTGTGTGTGTGTGTGTGTGTGTGTGTGTGTGTATGAGTGGCTGGGGGCGAAGGGGGGCATTGTTATCTTATACAAGGTATTCAGGGAAACCTCTTTTGAATAGATAGCTGATCACCTGCTAGAAGGGTGTAGGTACCTGGGGAAGAGCATGCCAGACAGAAGAAAGGGCGAGTGCAAAGGCCCTGAAGGTAAAGTATGCTGGGGGGTTTCCAGGAACAAGAGGCCATAGGGCCAGAGTGAAGAAGGTAGGGTGGAGAGTAGAAAGAGATAACATCAAAGAGGTAGACTTGTAGGGCATTGTAGAGACTTTGGCTTTTACTCTGAGTGAGATGGTCAACCACGGAACAGACATGAATGTCTGTTCATGTCTTTTGTCCATTTCTTAACTGGATTATTTACTTACCGGGTGTTGAGTTTGATAAGTTCTTTAGATTTTGAATACTAGCCGTGTATCCAATATGTCATTTGCAAATATCTTCTCCCATTCCATAGGTTGTCTTTTAGTTTTTTTGATTGTTTCCTTTGCTGTGTAGAAGCTTTTTATCTTGATGAAATTCCAATAGTTCATTTTTGCTTTTGTTTCCCCTGCCTCCAGAGACGTGTCTAGTAAGAAGTTGCTCTGGCCGAGGTCAAAGAGGTTGCTGCCTATGTTCTCCTCTAGGATTGGATAGTTTCCGGTCTCACATATAGGTCTTTCATCCATTTTGAATTTATTTTTGTGTCTGATGTAAGAAAGTGGTCCAGTTTCGTTTTTCTGCATGTCACTGTCCAGTTTTCCCAACATCATTTGTTGAAAAGACCGTCTTTTTTCCATTGGATATTCCTTCCTGCTTTGTTGAAGATTTGTTGACCAGAGTTATAGTTCTTTATGCATTCTGAACTAATCTCTTATCAGGTATATGATTTGCAAATATTTTCTCCCATTTTGTTATTGTCTTTTTACTCTCTTATCATTTGCACAAAGTTTTTAATTCTGAGTAAGTCTAGTTTATCTATTTTTTTAAATTTCCTGTGCTTTTTTGGTGTCATGCAGGATTAGGCAATCATATCAAGAAATGATTGCCTACCCCAGGGTCATGAAGATTTTCACCTTTTTTCCTCTAAGAGTGTTTTGTTTTAGTCTTAGCTCTTAAATTTAGGTCTTTGATCCATTTTTTGAGTTAATTTTTGTATGTAGTTTAAAACATCAACTTCATTCTCTTGCATGTGGATATCCAGTTTTCCCAGCACTATTTTGAAAACCCTATCCTTTCCCTCATTGATTGGTATTGGCACATTTGTTGAAAATCAATTAGCCTTGGGGTGCCTGGGTGGCTAGGTCAGTTATGCATCAAACTTTGGCTCAGGTCATGATCTCATGGTTCGTGGGTTCAAGCCCCGCATTGGGCTCTGGGCTGACAGCTTGCCTGGAGCCTGCTTCGGATTCTGTGTGTCCCCCTCACTCTGCCCCTCCCCCACTTGCACTCTCTGTCTCAAAAATAAATATTTAAATAAGAAAAAAAAAAGACAATCAATTGACCATATATGTGAGGTTTTATTTCTGGGTTCTCTATTCCATTCTATTGGTTGGCATATATGTTCATCTTTATGCCCATATCATATTGACTACTGTATCTTTATAGTGTTTTGAAATCAGAAAGTGTGAGATCTGCAACTATTTCTTCTTTTTGAAAGTTGTTTTGGCTACTTTGGCAAATTTGGTTACATTGGCAATTTTGCTATTGTTTTCATCCTTTGAAATTCCATACAAACTTTTGGATTGATTTTTCTATTTCTGTAAAAAACACCAGTGAAATTTTATAAGGATTGCATTGGATTTTTAAATTGCTCCGAGTAGTATTGTCACTTAACAAAATAAATCTTCTGATCCATGAACATGGGATGTCTTCCTATTTATTCAGTACTTTTTAGTATAGAAGTTTTTCATATCCCTGGCTAAATTTATTCCTATTTTACTCTTTCGTATGCTATTGTAAATGGAACTGTTTTCTTAATTTCCTTTTCAGATTGTTAAAATATAGAAATGTGACTGATTTTTGTGTTGATTTTGTATCCTGCAACTTTGCTGAATTCATTTATTAGATCCAATAGTCTTTTAATGTTTACTTAATTCAAGACAGGAGACAATAATAAGCTAAACCAGACTATGGCTAGTTCTAGTAATATGGGAGGCACTCATTTAGCATTTCAGACAAGGGGACTCAATTAGGAGCTGAGGTCCATTCCTAGGCAATCCCTGCATCTCCAAAAAGAGAGAATTCCTAGGAAAAGGCTATTTCCTCCTTCCCAAGGTCTATAATATGCGTAAGACAGTACAAAATGCAACAGAATCTTTGTTCCCAAATAGCTATTTATTCCACGCCTGTATATCTTCTAAGTATTGGCATTTGTGTGAATTTGTCTCACCTAAGTAGGTAATGCCTGACATATGGTATATATGATTTATACATCTTTTTAGAAAGGTCTGTACATGAAGTCTAGAAGTTGTTGCAAAACTAATTTTCCTCAAGTTTCCTATCAAGTCTTTTATTGAGTCACTCCTCTCTAATGTCCTTCTGACTTCACCTTCCATTTATGCCTGGCCCTCTGTAGTGTCCTGGATTTTTCTTCTTGACCTTTGACATGAGCTTTCAGTTAAATGGCTCCCCCCAGTTTTCTCCCCACTGCACCTGTGTTTGGGTCTTGCAGTTCCAGGATAATTGAGAAGATGAAGGAAAATAATCATTCCTAGTCGAAGCTCAGAATCAAATATGTAAAAGACAAATCTCTCTTTTGGTTGATTGCATTTTAAAAAAATTTCCAGACCTGGTTTTTTTTGTTTTGTTTTGTTTTGTTTTGTTTTGTTTTTAAGTTTTTAATTCCAGGTAGTTTAACATACATATAGTGTCATATTAGTTTCAGGTATACAATATAGTGATTCAATTCCATACATCACCCAGTGCTCATCCCAAATGCATTCCATAATCCCCCATCACCTATTTAAATCCATCCCCCCACCTCCTCCCCTTTGGCAACCATCAGTTTGTTTTCTATAATTAAGAATCTTTTTCTTGGTTTGTCTCTTTTTTTTCCCTTTGCTTGTTTTGTTTCTTAAATTCCACGAGTGAAATCATACGGTATTTTTCTCTGACTTATTTTGCTTAGCAAACTCTGTAGCTCCATTTATGTCATTGCAAATGGCAAGATTTCATTCTTTTTATGGCTAAATAATATTCCATTCACATACACATGCACATACCACATCTTCTTTATCCATTCATCAATTGATGGACACTTGGGCTGCTTCCATAATTTGGCTATTGTAAATAATGGTGCTATAAATATAGGGGTGCATGTACCCCTTTGAATTACTGTTCTTGTATTCTTTGGGTAAATACCCTGTACTGTGATTGCTGGATCATAGGGTAGTTCTATTTTTAACCTTTTGAGTAACCTCCATACTGTTTTCCACAGTGGCTGTACCAATTTGCATTTCCACCAACTGTGCACAAGGGTCGCTTTTTCTCCACATCCTCGCCAACATCTGTTGTTTCTTGTGTTGTTGGTTTTAGCCATTCTGACAGGTGTGAGGTTTTATTTCATTGTCATTTTGATTTGCATTTCCCTGATGGTGAGTGGTGATGAACATCTTTTCATGTGTCTGTTGGCCATTTGGATGTCTTATTTGGAGAAATGTCTGTTCATGTCTTTTGTCCATTTTTAGTATTGACTTGCGTAAGTTCTTTATATATTTTGGATACTACCTACCCTTTCTTGGATATGTCATTTGCAAATATCTTCTCCCATTCTGTAGGTTGTCTTGTAGTTTTCTTGATTGTTTTCTTTGCTATGCAGAAATTTTTTTTTAATTTTGATGAAGCCCCAATAGTTTATTTTTGCTTTTGTTTCCCTTGCCTCAGTAGATACATCTAGAAAAAAAGTTGCTATGGCTGATGTCAAAAAGGTTACTGCCTGTGTTCATTTCTAGAATTTTTATGGTTTCAGGTCTCACATTTAGGTCTTTAACCCATTTTGAATTTGTTTTTGTGAATAGCGTAAGAAAGTGGTCTAGTTTCCTTCTTTTGCATGCTGCTGTCCAGTTGTCCCAACACCATTTGTTGAACTAATAGTCTTAGTGTGTGTGTGTGGAATCTTTAGAGTTTTCTACATATAAGGCCATATCATTTGTAAACAGAATTAATTTTACTTCTTTTTTCTTGCCTAACTGTTCTGGCTAGGATAGAAACTCTAATACTGCTATTGACTAGGAGTGGCAAGGCTGGGCATCTTTGTCTTCTTTCTGATCTTAGAGGAGAAACACTGAATATGCTGTTAGTTGTGGGGTTTTCATATAGGACCTTTATTACGTTGAGGTAATTTCCTTTCATTCCTAGTTTGTTGAGTGTTTTTATTATGAACAGGTGTTGAATTTTTGTCAAATGCTTTTTCTGTATCAATTGAAATAATTTTCTTTCTTCTTCATTCTGTTATGTTGATTTTCAGGTTAAACCACTCTTGCATTCCGGGAATGAATCTCACTTGGTTATGGTATATAACCCTTTTAATATGCTGCAAAATCCAGTTTTGCTAGTATTTTGTTGGGGATTTTTGTATCAGTATTCATAAAGGATGTTGGTCTGAAGGGTTTTTTTCCTTGTAGTGTTTTGGTCTGGATTTGGTGTCAGAGTCATCCTGATCTCATAGAATAAGTTAGGAAGTGTTGTTCCCTTCTCTTCAGTTTGCTGGAAGATCTTGAGAAATACTGGTGTTAATTCTTCTTTGAATATCTGGTAGAATTCACTAGGGAAGTCATCTGGTCCAGGGCTTTTCTTTGTTGGGAGGTTTTTGATTACTAATTCAGTCTCCTTCTTATAGATCTATTCAGATATTCTGTGTCTTCCTGATTCAGTACTGGTTGTGTTTATGTTTTTGGAAATTTGTCCATTTCATATAGATTATCCAATTTGCAATTACTCATAGTACTCTAATTTTTATTTCTGTAAAATCACTAGTAATGTCCCCACTTTCATTCTGATTTTAGTAATTTGAGTCTTCTCACTCTTTTTCTTAGTCATTCCAGCTAAAGGTTTATCAATTCTGTTGCTCTTTTCAAAGAACTTTTGGTTCCATTGATTTCTCTGTTTTTCTCTTCCCGTCTCACTTTTCATTTCTTTCCATTTGCTAGCTTTGAATTTAGTTTCTTATTCTCTTTATAGTTCCTTGTGGTCTACAGTTAGGTTATTTGAGAACTTTCTTCTCTTATAATGTATGCATTTACAGCTATAAATTTCCCTCTAAACTTTCACTATATCCCATAAATTTTGGTGGACTATATTTTCATTGTCATTTGTCTTCAGGTATTTTCAAATTTTCCTTGTATTTCTTCTTTGACCCATTGGTTAAGAATGTGTTGGTTGGTTTCCATATATTTATGAATTTTTATGTTTGAGTAATTTCATTTTAAATAGCTCTGGCAGATTTCTCATTTCTCCTGGGAAGGCTCTTGTATAACAAAACAACCTTTAACAACTTTTGCTGATTTTCAGTTTAATTCCCTTTAATATAACTTAATCTCCAGGCTGTTTGGGATATATATAGGCAGGTCATGTAAAAGTCAGCTTACTAGATTAATGGTGAAATCTAGTAACTTCATTGGCAGTACAACATTGTACCAAACATATGATCCCACGGTGATGACCCAGTTGTAGCTACTTATGACTAGGATAAAATGATCACTCTTAATCTCATGGTCAGGGGCAGCAGGGCCAGTGTGAACCATAGGTTATTTTATTGAATTATTTTATTAGAAAAAAAAATAATTCCACCTAGCAATTTCATCACTCACTTTTCTGGATATTTCTGGAGAGATAGAAAAAACAACTCATGTGCCTGATTAATGCACAAAATGTGAAGAAGGCAGGCATAGTGCCCTTTGGAAACAAGCTTAAACACCTGACATGTTCACGTTTAAATCCAAAAGCTTGTACAACACGACAAGCATTTGTATCTTGTATTAAGTAGGAAATGTTTCATCTTTAAATTCTTACAACTTAAAAAACTCTCATATTCTTCACAATAAAATTAAAAATACTTAAAAATTCCATGAATTTATTTTCAGATTAGACATTATATATTAATGAGTCAAGTATCAAGTGCTTTACTGTATACATTATCTCCAATCCTCATGGTGACATTAGGAGGTAGGTTTCTTCACTCTTCTTTTTTAGAGGGGATATGATGATCCAGAAAGGTAAAATAACTTGCCCAAAGTTGTATGGCTGGAAAACAGTTGCCTTAGGAAACAAACATGGGGTCAAGTCCAAAGATTTTCCACTTCAATCTTTATTTTTCAATCCATATTTTTGGCCAAAATATTACAAAAATACATATGATAGTACTGAAACATTTTCAGGTTAGAAACATTTGGTGGTTTGGTAAATGACTCTATTATTTTAATAGCAAATTATTTGGTGGCATGAAGGGCAATTTCCTTTTCAATGAATCTTCATGAATTCTGTTAATAATCCGAATACACAAGAAGACATTTTAAAAAATTCATTCAACAAGTATTTGCTGACTATCTTGTTTGTGATAAGAACTTTGTTAGGTATTGAAATGAATACTAAGACTCCTTTCTTTCAAGGAACTTTAATTTGGTATAGAAATGAGATATATTAAAAGAAGAAACCTGACAGCAGTGATTTTGGCAATTAGCTTGTATTGCATTTTAGGGAGAAATTAAAGGAAGGAAACGTAAGATAAAGCTGAAGTTTCAGGCAGGCAAGATCTGAATATACATTAATAATTTTAGTGCTAGAGTCATGGTACCTAAAACACCTGTTAAGTGAATATCGTTAACACTAAATGTGCATCTTCTAACAAAACTATTTTTCATTGAGTCCTTCCAACAGCTCTGAGAGAGAGACATGGACTATTACTATTTTCATCCTACAGATAAACTGAGGCACAGAGGGTAAGCAACTTGTTTAACTTCTTCCACATACAGCCAGTTCTGGAAAAACAGATTTGAACCCAGGCGGCAGAGGGCCACCGTATCATGCTGCCTTCTGTGAGAGGCAGGTGATATTCTGGGTGGGGGAGCACATTGCGTGCTAGGAATGAGCACTGCAGAGCAGAGGATGGGGATGACCGGAGAAGCAGCCAGACCAGTCAGAGGGCATTGTTTGTTGAAACAGTGTGGGAAAGTGCTACCCACAGACTGGGCTCACAGGATAGAAAAGCCATGGGACCCAAAACGCTTAAGGCCTTGTACTCTAAGCAGTGCATTTTGCTTTAAAAAGATAGGTTTATATATTTAAGAAACCCAGGTGCCACAGACTACATGTTCATGTCCCCCAAATCCTTATGTTGAAACCCTAACCCCAATAGGATGGTGGTAGAAGATAAGGTCTTTGGGAGGCAATTCGGCTTAGAGGAGGTCATGAGGGTGGGGGCCCCACGATGGGATTAGTGTTGTTATAAAGGTGGCAGAGACCGTGCTCTCTCTCCACACTCTCCCCCACTCCTAACATGTGGGGAAACCAGAAGAGGGACTTCACCAGAACCTGACCATGCTGGTACCCTAATCTTGGACTTCCCAACCTCCAGAACTGTCAGAAATAAATGTCTATGGTTTAAGGCACCTAATTTACGGTATTTTGTTACAGCACCCCAAGCGGACTAAGACAACAGGGAAATAAATGTCTTTCTCCCAGTGCCAGATGTCAAACACTCCCTTCAAACACGGGCCAGGAAACTGGATGTAATACAAAACACATTCAAAAGTGCCATCTCCTCGCAGCAAAGAGCTGTGTGCCCGGTGGTCTCAGGCGTGCTCTGGGGGTGTCTCCATACAGGCCCAGAGCCCCCCTGCCTTAAGCAGGTGTGCGATGGAAGGAGAGGAACGGAAGCAACAGGGTTTTGCCCCATTCACCACATCAATGGTCAAAATGTGGGTCAAAGACCCTTACACGGCTCACTCTCAAGTACTCCTCAACTTTGCTCTCAACAACACAAAATCTGGTTGTTGAAATATTTCCAGAAGAGGCTTTTCTTCTTCTCCTGAGTTGCTTGCTCACACATGGGTCTCCTGTCACACTGGTGCAATAGGAAAATTGCGGGTTTTCGCATTCCTGGGATTGGTATCGCCATGCTCCTTACCCCATATTTATCTCTGAGTTCCCTCGATTATAAAAGGAGTGTTGTGTCAAATATGAGTAAAAGCAATTAGTGGTGCCTGACACATGGTATAGCTAACCGGTAGTAGTGGCTTCTTTCCTCTTTCCCCAAAGAAATACATCATTTAAGGAACTTGGAAAAAGAGATGAATGTTTCAATTTAATGCTGAAGTAACTGCGCCCAGAAACTTGTCCAGAAGCAAGCACACATGTTGGCTTGGGCACATTTCTAGTACGGAGAACTTGCCAGTTCATGGCAGGACCAGAAATTCCTATGGCTTCACTTTGGTCCTTTGGGGAGCCTAACTCAACCCAGACTACAATGACTCCCTAGAACCCTGTTCCATTTCCTCAGACCTTTGCTGTCCTTTGAAAACAGGTCATCCTCTCTCTCCTCCTTTTGGCATTCCTTTGGGAGTAATTCCTGAGACAGTCACTTGTGGAGATACAGCCTTATGCACTTTGTTGTCCCCTGTGTTAACCTGTTTCAGACAGAAGTGCATAATAATGCACTATCCTAGAAGTGACACTTGTAATGAGTTTGCTTTAGTCTAACAAATTTGTGAGCTCAAACACACTTGGGGATTCTTTTGCATTCAAGGCCATTTTGCACAAGAAGCGTGAACTTTTGTCCCCTCCAAAATGTAGTGCGTTGCAAGTATAAGAAAAAGTAGTAGCATTTGACCAAAAAACAAAACAAAACAAAACAAAACAAAACAAAACAAACAAAAAACCCAAACTGTTCAAGGATCAGTTTCCCTCTTAATAAAGTAACTGGCTGATAAAGTGATAAGGGAATAAACTCCCCCTCAAAACAAACAAACAAACAAACAAACAACAAAATCTCTAACAAATGGTAATGGCGGCCACAGTAATTATGACAGGAAGACAGCAAAACAGAAAACAAAACTCCAGTTCCAGCTCTAACACTTATGAACTCTTTTTCATCTCACAAAATGGGGTCACCACATCTTTACTTACCTACTTCACAGGGTTTTATGAAGATTAAAGAATGTATGTCAAGCATAAAAACTGTAAAATGCTATGCCTCCTTACAGGTGCCACACAGGAATTAAATATGCTTTACGCAGACACAGAGTTGTCCGTAATCCATTCCTATTCTAACTTACATTAGTGAATAATCCAGTATCCTGCTTCTGATAATCTTATCTATTAGAAGAAAAGGAAATGGATGTCAAGGCCTACCGAGCATCACATCAATTCCTTGTGTAATGCATTCTAGATGAGGGTAGTCTTAGAACATATGCCCAGTGCAACCAGCAGACCACAGTGTTTCACGCAGGAGGACGGCATCATCAGTGAAATAAGCTTTCCATCCAAGGCTTGGGTGCACGTGGCAGAGAGACTATTCCGATCTGTACTCTATTGTGTCTGGAAAATCTAAAGAAAAAACCTGAACTGCATCTGACAACTTAGCCTTTGAACCATATTATCTTACTCCCCTTGCCCCACTCAACTGCTTTTACTAAATCTGTTCTGGGGCGTCATGCCTTTATCTTTCATCAGGGGTCCAAAACCAACTTATGGAATCAACGGTAGCAGTGACTGCTGAAGTCTGCTAGAGGACATCACCTCAGTGTCCCACTAGTGAAAGCATGAGGATGACATTTCTTTCAGGACTGAGTAACAGAAAGGACTGTTTTCTTTGACGAATTAATGATTCTGTCCCTTTGTGAACAATGTAAATCAGAATCATGGAGTGTGTAGCTGATTTTTTTACTTCCCATAAATGACCTTATATTGTTTGGAATTATTTTTCACCTTAAATCCAAGGGCAGGGGAAAAAAATAACACATTCCAGTTTACTTACAGTTCTATTAATTGAAGGTTATCACCTTATTTTAATAATAGTGCTTGAAGAAAATAATCCTCTTGTGGTTTTAATAAGCACTTAAAACCAAACAAAAATTTAAAATCTTTACAGAAAATAATTTTTTTTAAACCAAAAGAAACAGTAATACTAATTTTCAAAAGATTGTTGATGTCACTGTGGTTTATTGGGTAAATACAAAGTGTAGGCTCTTGCTTTTTTTTTTTTTTTCCCTGCTATTTTTTTTAAAGCAAAGCCAAGGAGATTAGAAACCAAGTACACATATCCTCTTTAAAATAGAAACATAAATTAGTTTTAACTAACAATTAGGCACTTAAAATGTAAATGTAAAATGGCATTTTTAGAAGTATAAACTATAGTTCCACTCCTAAATTCCTTCTGAAATGTCTTTTACAAACACAAAAGCACAAGCATGGAAAACATTTCTAAATGAAGATAATTTCCTCTTAAAAAAACAAAACAAAACAAAACAAAACTTGAATGCAAATCCCAAATGATAGACCAATGATTAAGGTACTGGTGGGTAGGAGAAAAGAGCTTCTGAAATTTACATGTTTGATTAAAATATAAGCATTTAATAAAACTATTACAATAGCATACAGTATATATCGTAATGAAAAATATGTCAGGAAAATAATGAATTCTAGACTTAAAATTTTACTTTACAACAAGGCACTTAACACATTGAAACAGTACAGTAAATTTCCGACAGAATGCAATTGGCTACCTCTCAAATCTTGTAATAATATATCTGTTGTGAATATACTGTAACATAACCATACATTTTGCAGCATTAATCATTGCATAGGAGGTAAATTAAATAATGAATTCCAACTTGGCAACTAGATTAGCTTATGTTTACAGTTTCTTCTTTTTCTTTTAAAGGACAGTTTTAAATAATTCCATAATAAAGAGCTATTCTCACTCATGATTCATTTAGAACACAGTATAGTTAATGAGTAATAAAATAAATGAGAACATATAAGGTGTATATCTGTATAAAAACTTATCTTTGGGTACCTTTGACATGATTTTCAGTGTTTAGGTACTGAAGTCAAGAGCACTTCTTAATAGAAGAAATATTTTTAGCAAGTAAGTCAAAGGAGTTAAATTATTGCAACACAATGACATTAAAAAAAATACCAGAAATCTTTACAATACAAATAGAAAAGCCTTCAACACATGGCATATTACTTATCATATGCTCATTTAAAACTTGTAAACTCATTTATTAATAAATTCCTTCTCACACTTCCTACAGAAGTAAGTGTGTTAAGACCAGCTTAAATTTTTAATCGGTTTTACAGTGTAAAACAAAAAACAACAAATAATTAAAAAGAAATGTTCAAAATATTAAAGAAACAAGATATGAACTTTTTAATTAAAACAGAAACTGCATGAGCTCTAGCATGTAAAAAATAATAATAAAAAATAAGAAAGCCAACCTGGTGTTTCAAAGTAAACAAAGTATATAGGTAGTTATAAAGGGAGACATTAATGATTGTGACAATGAGAGGTAAAATGGTGTTCAAATTTTCTTTGATCAAATGGATGAAAGATTAGAACTGCAACTCTCTGCGATCTAAGCACATTTTCCCTTGGGGAAAGGTTTAACATACCTTGAAGTTCCTTTTGCATGATGTTTTCAGATTATTGGCAAAAAATAAAACAAAACAAAAAACCAACCAACCAACCAACCAACCAACCAACCAAATGCCTTTTAAAAACATGAAAATCTACTTTTAAAAAGTGGCAAGTTTGTGTTCCAAGTCATATAACATATTTCCACAAGGGGGCACTGGTATACAGTAAAGAACCTTACACAATGTCATCATTCCACCAGACCAGGGGCTTGGGCTCACTCAAAATAGCCTTCTTTCCTCAGCAAAGCTTGTTTCCTAAGATGCCAGTAAAATTAAATAACAAATATAAAATTAGTTTGGGTGGAGCTGGGAACAATGCTTTATTTTCAGAGCTGTGGAGGAGCTAAAAAAAAAAAAAAAAAAAAAAAAAAAATCGAACCTGAGAGGAATCCATTTCCACTTGAAAGAATTTAGAAAAAATATGGAGTAATTTACAGGAATGATATATTACAGATATTGTGCAGAAGGACCAAATTACAAGGAAAGCTTCAAACAGGAGCACTGGTTTACAAAAACAAAGATAATGGATAAGATCTTGTACTGTAATTAGCAAGGAAAAGGAGCTCCCAAAATTTATTGTTTCAAAAGCAGGATCATAATTGTTTAAGTGTTCTAAGTGGCATGTTAGGTTAAGCCTCAAGTTTGCTTTCCTACATGTAGTGGAGTTTCACTGCTTTTCTTTTCCCATCTTGAAACTTTAGTATTTGCCCTCCTTATTTTCAAACCTCATGCTTAGTGTCTACTAGACATCTATGAGACATACATGTAAAGAACATGTGAGCAATAGTGTCCACATGTGAGGTCAGAGAGGATTTTAAAGTTCTTTAAAAGGTGATGTGTTTTTTTAAAACTGTATTACTTGACTAAAATGCAAGCTTTACTGTTTCAAGGGTCTCTGGCAATCCACACACCGTGATTTTTAAATCTTAAATACTTTTCCCTTTTTAATTTGCAGAAAATTAGGTTTTCCAACACACTGTTGAATAAGGCTCTCAGGTATATCAGGTTATGAATCAGATGCTCAAGGACTATTCCAATGTAAGGAGCAAAAAACCCAGGCTTCAGTGTCACATGCTTTTGCTCATAATCAGGGAGCAGGAATTTAAACTCTGTGTTTTCAAGCACAACCCCTTATATATCACAAGTGTCAATATTTAATAAGAGAAAGTTATACAGAATTATAGCTAAGCACATCGGGGAAGCTACAGATATATTTCTTATCGGTTCATTTAATAACAAATACCTGAAAACTCCTTGCATTTCAAAGCCTGTCAAGGATATTTAGGATTTCAATTCTTGTTTTAAACGATCGGATGAAGAATGTCTTTCTTCCTCCCTTTGAATTCGACTACCTTTCCTTTAGTGATTCTTCTGTTACATTGAGAAAGAGCCATACTGAATACACAAACAGAATTTTAGCACCAAAAATAAGGACTCTTCTGAAAAATTTGTGCTGTGCTTCTCTCAAGCAATCTGAAGGTCAATTTTGTGTATCAAATCAAGGCAAACCAGTTTATAATGATAAATTTCGGGATATTTCTCATTCTTAAGTGGAGGGAAATTTTCACCTTCGATATAAATGTAACTGCCCCCTCACTGGCGTCATTGGCCTCTCTGTCTTCTGACCTAGTGTTGATGATTTTGTAACCATAAATCTTTTTTTAAACTTACTAGAAGTTTTAAGAGATTAACTCAGACAGCATTGATCTGATCTGATTTTTAAAAATCCATCTTCTTTTTGCACCACCTCAAAGAACTTTAGAAACGATGATCCCCCTTTTACTGAGTAGCTGTAACTGTCTAACAGACCGATCTCAACAGTAGGTTATAGTGCAGCACCGTGGTGTAAGTTCAGGATCAAAGTAAAATTACTCAATTGTGGCGTATGTCCTTAGGACCAGTTTATAAGAAGCTGAGTCTCTTGCTAAAAGGCAAGGATACATTACACTTTTGGACTCCTCCTTGGTTTTTCCACAAAGTACAATGTAACTAGGAAGAAATCGTCTGCAGTGAAATGTGGCCAACTGCATTTTTGAGTTCCAACCAGCAGCTCTAAAACAGATCTCCCACAGGGTAGGACAGGACAGAAATGCAGCCTTGTTCCCCTAGTGGCATGATCGTCCACTCACACACCTATGTGTTTCCAGCCTGTGCTGGAGCAGCTGACTGCCCTAGGGATACCAGATGCGTATCTACCAGGCAGATAGCATATACATGTGTACTCAAGGACCACCTGTTTAGCAGAAACATCTCCAGGCGTCCTGTGTATCTGCCATAGAGATTCTAAGGGGAAATATTTACACACACATAAAATCTGTGAGATGTGTCAAATACTTCCATATTTACTTAGATCACCTTTCCCATATATATATATATATATATATATATATATATATATATATATATATATACACACACACACACACACACACACACGTGCACACGCGCGCGCGCGTGTGTGTGTATAAGTATCAGTTAAAAAAAGTAAAAGTGATACATAGTGCATGGGGTGGTAGCAGCAGTGCACATTCCCAGACCTGACCCTGACCTTCCCCATGACAAAGTGGAAACAAAGTTCACCTCCAGTTTACTCCTAACCATGGATCTCCCCCTCATTAATAAGCCTAATACTAAAACCACTCTCAACATTGGGTAATTCTATTTACACAGTAGCTGTATATATCCAGATAGTTTATTTAAAACATTAACAAATTCTTCTGACCTTGGAGGAAAAAAAAAAAATCCTGAAAAAATTCTGTAGAGGGCTTTAGTGGAGAAAGAATAAGGATAGGAATAGTATGTTCTTTGGCACCTCTTTAAGAAGCTCATTAGTAAAATCCCAGTGAGGGGGCTTGTCACCAATGAATGAAGGGCTGCAGGAGAATATACCTTTCTCAGGATGAATCAGAAAAGCAGTCAAAGGGTAATACTTCGTTCATCTTTCTAATCATTTACACAAAATTTGGTCCACTTCTTCCTTTACCAGTCAGTTCTTCTAAAATAAAAACCCAAAACTATACCTTTGGTTACAGCGTTAACTCTTTTGGTGTAAGAGCTGATGCCTTTGTTTTGCTCCTCAGGTAGATTTCTCATTATCTTCACCGATTTTCTGAACCCGTGAATACTTTTTGCACGAGGATTTAAAGCAGCCAGGGGGCCAGGAGAGTGGCCAGGAGAAGCAGCAAGGAATTGAGCCTTGTACGTTTTTCTCGAAAAAATAAAAGATGGGGAACCACCATGCTCGAGACAAGAAATTAGTCTGTGAAGAGACCTTCAAGTTCTGTAAAAAGTTAAAAAAAAAAAAAAAAAAAGGAAAATGAGACCTATTTTTCATGATTTGTATCCCATTTTTTTTTTCTTAATTAAATTGCCATTCATTGTACCATAACAGAGAAAGCAGCAGAATCAGGATCACAAGGCAGTAATTGTCTTTGCGCCTTTTCCCTGATTCTGACATGTTTCTGGTCCCAGCCCCCTTCCCCCCTTGCTCCAGCTCATGCAAATTCTTCTGCCTGCAGTCCCAGTAAGAGTGCAGATTCAGGAACGGATGTGAGAGTGGGCCAGGAGGAAGAGTTGTAAAGATGTGTGAGCAGGTGGATGTAGGCTGGAGGAAGATGGAAGAGTGCAGGGCAAGCTTTGCAGGGTGGAACACATTTAAGAGGAAAGGTGAAGGTTTTGGTGGGGTGCTGCCAATAGACATTTAGACGGAAGTATAAGGAAGGGGGAAATTAAAGTTCATAAAATGGGAAGTAGAACTAGAGACAAAATAACCCCAAAAGAGGCATCTATCAGTGGACACCACTAAACGAGAATTGATTTAGACCCTTTGGGAATGGCATATTTCAACTGCTCACAAATTACATGCATTGGACAATACGGCAAGACTATCCAAAGGTAAGTTAGACTACACAGACTCATGCTCTTTCCTTTTTTAAAATTTTTAAAAATGTTTTATTTATTTTTGAGAGAGACAGAGTGAGAGCAAGGGAGGGGGGGGCAGAGAAAGGGAGACACAGAATCCGAAGCAGGCTCCAGGCTCTGCGCTGTCAGCACAGACCCCAACATGGGGCTCGAACCCACAGACCGGGAGATCATGACCTGAGCTGAAGTCAGATGCTCAACCAACCGAGCCACCCAGGCGCCCCTGCAGACTCACTCTCCTACACCAAGCACACACACCTAGACTAGGAAAACACATAGAAGGGGAGGAGTCTTCCCATCTTGGGATGACAGGAAGAGAGCAGGAGTTAGGAAGGCTTCCCAGAAGACGTGGCATTTGAGCTAGCTCTTCAACATGAACAGGAGAAGAAGAAAAGGTCATCTGGGAATGGAAGGCACCAGCAACAAATAAGGAAGGGACGAGAAGGGAAGCCAGAGAGCACAGTATCACCGAAAGACAGACCAAATCCAGGAATTCATGGACTGCTTATTTTGCCTTTTTAAAATAGATTCTGTCTTTGCCTCAAAATTTCAGTTCTTTGAAGGCAGGGAGCATGTCTTACCTGGCTGCCCCATGACGCTTCTACAGAGAAGGTTCCTGCATTTTAATTTAGCATTTATACTGCTTCAATTCTGGTATTGACTAGTTGAATTAGTAAAACACCATGCTCCATAATTATACAGCACTTTTATCCTTAAATGTCATTTATATTGGTGACATCATTTAAGAAGCAGTAATAGGTATACGTTTCAGTGAACTGACCCAGACCCCACAAGTGGGTGGCGACAGCGGCTATTCCCACTAAGCCACCTGAACCCCCGCTGCATGAAAAGGGGGCCACTGCATTTAAAGAAAAGAAAATCATCCCAGGATAATTTCACTGCTCTCACCTTTTCATTGGCCATTGAATGGTACCACCAAAACAGCCGTGTTGTAATATAATAAGCAATGATCACGTCGACAGTATAGTGTTCATGTGCTACAAGAATGCAGATGATCCCGGCGGCACTCAGCAGCCAGCAGATTAAATGATACCACCAGAAGTGACGAGGCGAATCTAGACGGGAGGAAAAGTATAGAGTTAGTAAGATTCCCAGAGATGAATTTAATGATTACAGTCTATGTTAATGACCTTAAGTAGAATAATCTAAGTTCAGGAAGTCACTGGAAGAAGAAAACCGATTAACCCAAAATGAGTCACTGTGAACAGTCCGGGATTTGCTCAGGTACAAAGAGAGAAGGAGGGGACCACCGGGAGCAGGTCTCATAGTCATTCATTGGGGAACAGTCACTCCCTAGGTATTCTAGGCCTTGTCCGCTGCTAAGTTGTTCAATAAGGAAGAGAACAGAATTGTTTTTCAGGTTGGTTGGAATTGGCTCATACTGGCTCACAGAAGAGATCCCACTGGAAAGAAAAGCAGGAGGGGTCAAAAGAAAGGGTAGTTGTCAATGAAAATGTAGGGAAAAATAAGAAAGCAGGAGTAATTTCAGGTCTTACAGAAACGTACTTTGATTTCTCCAGGGGGAGAAAAATGGCATTGTGGCCAACAGTATTTTGCTTCTCAGCAGTTTCATACTGTTATTGCTAATCGTGACTATGAAACACTCCCGATGTAAAGCTTAGGGTTCTGGCTCATTCACTTGTGGATTTTAACCTTCTCCTAGTGAGTCCAGTAAAAAGGTCATCATATTGATTAGCTAGAGGAGAGAACCAGAGCACTCATCAGGTGAAATGCGATCATACACCCCACAGCCCGCGCACACAAGTGATGAGGACACAGGCAGCAACCTCTAGTTCATCTCTAATAACTTTCCCTTTTTTCTTTTTCTTTAATAGCTGTGTCTTTTTTTTTCTATTTTAAAGCCTTATTAACTCACAAAGTTAATAATCTAACAAATTTATTTCATATTTAACTGTGTTTACATTCATAGTGACATTTATTTCTAACTACAGCACAATGGTAGAATGCCAAGAGAATCCATTTCCAGAAATCCAGATGAAATAAACACGAAATCAGGTATCATTCAAATGAAGAATATTTTTTGGTGAAATAGCTGTTGCTCTTTTGGTTTCAAGTATAACAGGAAGTTTATAAGCCTGTTTGCATTTGGAAGTCTGCTGTTTAATTTTTGCATGCACGCTTTATCGCTTCTCAGTTGGTTCATCCTGGCATAGACTTCTAGCAGACAATGGATAGACTCCTAGAATTTTAAAGCTGGAAGAAGCCTTACCCTTTACAGCCTGGTGGCCACATCCAGGCCCCATAACTGTTCCATTAGGTGGAGAGTACTCAAAATTGAACCAACTCTTAGAAATCTGGAGATTTCACGAAATATGCATTCTGCAGAACCACAGACTCCACCCTTCTCTGAAGCTTCACAGCAGCTCAGTTCCCTTCGGTTATAAGGTCATCTGGTACTTATTACCTTAGAAGTTAAAAATGTTTGGGCAAACCAGAACAATTTTGTATTTGTTTATCCACAAGAAGCAAAGCTGAAGTATAAAAGGAGTAAAGAGATGGGCCGAGTGGTCATTTAGTACTTGTGGAATTGAAAATGAAGTTTTAAGAATGTCTGGAAATACTAACACTGCTCTTCCATAAAAATGTATTCCCAATTATGCTACCACATTGGGACCACTGCTCACTAACTGAGAACACTGGCTGGCTGAACCAAAGAAAAGATTTAATATAAATTGTTTTGAAATAGAAATGGGAAAATGGTAACTTTTCTGCTTTCCCATTCTACCATAAGGATTAATAACATCAGGCTGAAAGAGGATGACACAAATATTAATTCACCCCACTGCCTGTGTGGGATCCAAGCCCTACAGACATTGAATCATACAGACAATGGACTTTGTGTGGTAGCATGGTAGGAAGGAAGGAAGGAAAGACAGAAGGGAGGGAGGAGGAGGGAGGGAGGGAGGGAGGGAAGGAAGGAAGGAAGGAAGGAAGGAAGGAAGGAAGGAAGGAAGGAAGGAAGGGAGGGAGGGAGTGAGTTTTTCCCTCTCTACCAGCAAGGCACTTGGTACTAAAAGCTAGGCTGATTTCTTCAGGCCAGTTTTATAGTTTTATAAGGAACCTAGACTTCAGTGAAATATTTGCAAAACTGTGTAAAGCTCCCCTCTGTGTAAAGTTCACAAAATGGTCCTGGTCCCATGTTTTTATTTGTTCTCTTGACTAAATTAAAATCTATTCATGACAACCAGGCAAACAAGGAAAGAGACCAAACAGATCAAAAGGCAGGAAAACAAAAAAATATATATGAATGATGTATCTGATTCTAGAAGCAGACGGCTCAAAGAAACCATCTGGGACCACTGCTTACTCTGAACCAGAACACAGGGCATCACTTAGAAGGTGACTGTTTTTCCTAATTGCATAGGAAACGGGCACAAACGTGGAATGCTCTGTCCATGTACAGAACTGATGCTAGAGTTGGGTTTGTACTTAGCATTACAGATTTGCCATTTCATTCCTCACCAAAAATTAGAAACATCAGGATGTAATTCTTTCACTGCTGTATGTTAACTCACACAGTTTTTGAAACCTCAAGCCAAAATCACGTTTTGGGAAGAAAATATCTCTACATACTGCATAGCCTTTATCAGAGCATAAAAATAATCACAAGTTGCCTTGCTATTGTCCTGAAGTAAAAGAAAGAACAATAATGGGCAATATATCTGGACTGTTCCTTAGCAATTTTATAAGATCAGACAAGTTGGGCTCCCAAATATTCTAAAGAGACCCAAGAAATTAATAGCATAACCTCTAGAGTCAGCCTGCTTGAGGTTGAATACTCCATCCTCCAATTACCAACTATGGACCGTGGGAAGTCACTCTCTCTAAGTGTCCTCTCTGAAAAAGGGGAAAACAGTGCTTCTCTCATGGGGTGGCTGTAGGATTAAATGAGTTATTTTGCATCAAGGACTTAGAATAGTGCCTGGCACAGAGTATTATGTCTATTTGCTATTATTGTTAGCATCACTTGGTCTTCAGTTATTTTCTAAAATTGACCTTCAGTTTCCTGGGGTGTTTCTTGTCATTACTTGCAACTCACCATGGCTTCGTTCCAACATGCAGCTCCTCCCCGCCTCACCCTCATCTTCTCTAAGTTTTCTATGATTCTCAGATTAGAGAGAAACTCCTATAGCACGAGTCCACCTCTGGACTAGAAAATAATTGATCTCACACACTGGTGGAACTCTTCCCAGCAAAAGTTAGAGTTAGAGTCATCAACAACACAGATCTCTCTACTGGCTCATCAGAACCAATAACTACATATGAGAAACAACTGACATTGAAGGAAGAGACAACCCCCGATATCGGTGCAGAAACAGACTCAGGTTCCTCCCCATTACCACCTCTGGTAGAAATGTGAGGACAGAAATAAGGGGAAAGGTCCAGAACGGCCTCCACCTTATGTCAGGAATAATGAAGCCTGTGCATTTAACATGCTACTCTCCCCACTCTAAGTGTGTGTGTGTAGCACTTACAAAGGAAACACCTCAAACTACACAATTCTTACCAAAAAAAAAAAAAAAAAAAAGATTTCCTCTACTGCAAATAATCTCAAATCTTTGTCCTAAAGCCCTCAAAGTGGAACTGAAACCTGAGACCCCAGGCGGCCTATGGGGACAAGAACTCACTTATGTGCCACTGACAGATAAACTGTGATGTCCATACTGCCATGAAGTAAGGCTAAACCTGTTTGGATTAATGACAGGCCAAGAGAGGGTAGAAGAAGCAGGACAACAGAAGGGCAGGCAACCTTCTGTTGGTCTTTGCCAAAAGGCCTCTTTACAATGCTGAGGAAGTGAAGAAAGTGGAGATAAAGTTCTAAGAAACAATATGGAGTATTCTGGAACTAAAGGTGAAGGTTAACCTGACCAGCTTTGCAAAAACGAAGGAAAAGATATCACTTACTTTGAAAGGACTTTGAGGTGATGGGTCTACATAAATCGAACCTCAGAAATCTACAACAATGGGATCTGCTGGGCAGCTAACCTCAAACACAGCTCCCATGATGAAGGAGGCACCATGCCAGCCATGAAAGCTGCTGGGCTCCATAAAGATTTTGTATAATGGCAATTAAGTGTATAAATATGGAAAGATACTTCACATTCTTGCCTCCGTGTTTTGTATGAAGAAATGATCAATATTGGCAAAATATTTTTTGAAGATGCCTATTAAAGCACAGAAGTCAGCTGGAAAATGGTGAAACTGAAATGGGACAAGAAAACATCTAAAAAAAGGGGAAAACATCAAATTATTTGGAATGATGGAATGGAAGTTTCATACAATGGAAATTTCACACTCATAAGTCATTTACATTCAGCTTTCCAGTGCACTGATTCTGTTTGTAATAAACTTAACACTTATTTGCCAACACTAAAATAGCTTTTCATACCTTGAGAGGTTCTAATGAGGGACTGAGACATTCTGGAGCCAGATTAAATGTTAGAGAATCCAGGGCCAAGTTTTAAGTCTCCCATGTTCAAATCACATAGGCCTAGTTGGAATGAATTAAATACACTCAGACACACATACTCTCACACACTCACACACCTGTACCTTCCATAGATATCAAGCCCAAAGGGTAAGAGTTCCCATAAGTTTCAGGGCCCAGGGATCCCTCCCACTACAGCGGTCAATAGAGTGGGAATGAGTTAGTACTCACATTCTTTGATGAACAAATAAGTAAGTGTCAGCACAACGGTGTGACCACTGAAGAGGAAGTCTCCACACAAGATATGGGATCCAGTTATGGACAATCCACCACCAGAAATCAACCGTAGAATCCGTTGTACTTTTGCCTGAGAGTCTCCGTTGAGCTGAATGACACAAGAAGATAAGAAACTTTACAAGCCGATAAAAATCACATTTCAGCCTAATTTCTAAGATATTTAGAAAGGTCAAAACAAAACAGCTAAAAAAATTCACTAGGCTGTGCTTTTTTCTTTTTAACTTAAAAACTCAAAAAGAATCCAAGAGGGTAGCTCCTCAAACTAGGTTTTATTCATTTATTGGCGAGTTTTAGTGACATGCTTTAAATTATTCAATATGTTACTAATAATATGTTTTGGTGGTAGTGTGTCCTTGGGCAAAGCTTTTAAAAATATTAATAACCAATGACTTCACCACAGCTATGCGCTGAAAAAAAATCAAAGCTACTTTCTTTCCTCTTTTTAGGGGGAAGTCAGGGTTTTGGGTGGTTAATATTTGATTCAGCTGAACACCACATTACTAATATTCTAAAGTGTATTCAGACCTTGTGTTAAGTGGGCAGCCGAAAGTGTACAAATAGCTGTATTAATATCTGATCAAAACATTTCACAGTTAAAACGGGGAGCTGCAACACATTAAATAATTTAAACAGGTTTGAAAATGATGGATTAGAGATGTATTGGCAGCTTTAAAAATGAGTAGCTTTGATTAGGAAAACCATCCTCCAAAGAAATAATCTGTGTTACTGCAGAGGGTCAGAAGAGAGTCCCTAGAACAATGGTGCAGAAGTCCCTAGAAGCCACCATGATGACACGGGAAACAATGATGGGCCAGGATAGGAGTTTGACCCAATAGTCAAAAGCTTATATCCCATGAAAATTTTAGCATATGGGAAGGAGCAATGGACTGAGCTGGTCAGAATAGTAGGCATGAAAAATTGGAAAACTGAAGTGCTTGGGGGTCCAGGGTTTCAGATCAGCCTAGCATCAGTTGAAGAGGCTTAGAAAATCAAAGAATGATATTCAGAAATATATTCAGGTAATAGTACACAGTAGAGGAGAAATACAGAAAGACCACTAATGACTATTCATTTGGCACCTAGGGGGACAGTTGTATGCCATGCTGTCTTTTATACTCAATGATCCCTGAACCATGGCCAGTCCAGTCTTGATGGTGGTTAAACTGGTTGTGAAGAGAGGTAGTACCCTGCCCAAGTGGATGCATGGGGTGAAGGAGGGTAGGGTGTGTACAAATGGATGGGAGGAGAGTCTTGGAGGAGAGAAATTCAATTAGCCTCTAAAGCAAGTAGAAAACCATCTTATCCAGTAGAGTAGGAATCAGGGCAGGATTCTTTGCCCAAAACATCACTACTGGGGAGCCTAAACATTTCCTGATAAAAAACAATTCATACGGATCTGGAAAGCTTTCTGGTATCCAGATGACCTATGTAAAAAGGCAAACACACCATGATTGGTTAATAGTTGAGAATAAAGCTCTGTAACAGCAAATGACATAAACCATGATTAGAGGGTAAAGTGAGAAAAAACCTTCTTCAAAAGTTTGTTTAGGGCAAGCCCAGCTGGCAAAAACACAACATAGATATTTTATCAAGACTTGATAGTCCAGGGGTTCCTGGGTGGCTCAGTCAGTTAAGCATCCAACTCCCGATGCTCAGGTCATGATCTCACGGTTCATGAGTATGAGTCCTGCATCGGGCTCTGGGCTGACATGCAGAGCCTACTTGGGATTCTCTCTCTGCCCCTCTCTGCTCTTTCCCCGCTCATGCTCGCTCACTCTCTCTCAAAATAAACAGACATTACGAAAAAAAAAAAAAAAAAAAGTAACAGGTGATCTTGGCTTGAAAAGACAGGCTCTAGAAGGCTGCAAAGGATCCACATCGGAGGAAGGAGAAGTACTGTGGACAGAACTACAGGACTCATTTCAGGTTCACCTCAGGAAATGTGTGCTGTAAACTACATAAAATTATGGATACGCCCTTCATGTGCAAGACAGAACCTAGCCGGGTGCTTTATCAGATCAACCACAGTCCTTCAGGAATTTCTTGTCACGTGGTTGGGACAAACAACTGTCAACACGGAGATCAAATAAAAAAGTACATACACTGCCCAACCATTGTTTCCAGTTTAAAAGGACACATGACTCTTCATTTCAAAACCCAAATATATATATTTTTATCCGCTCACCGTTCCCAACTCAACACTCTAATTTTCTAAGGGCAGAAACACTTAAAGCCATCAGTCCCTTTACCTGGGATTAGATGGGCCCCAAAGGTATAAGCAAACTAGGAGCTAAACTATTGCCACACATTCTCTTCTCCCCTCTTCCTTTCAGCAGCCAGGGTGAATGGAGATTTCTGATAGCACTGGATTCATTATGCCTTTACAGAATACAGAACAGAGGAAGCACTCTCTCTCCTTGCTCTGTCTTTTCTCAGTTCTTAATTCCTCAATCCTGTCACTGCTTTCCTAGATATCAGTTCATGCTCAAGAAAGGGGAAAAAAGAGGGTGGGGTGAAGGTATAAAGAAAACTGAGGAAGGTCAGGGAAGGTAATGGTGAGAGTTGGGATTAATGGATTTATTTTTCTAATTTTGTTCTGGTTCACTGGGACCCCCAACGCTCACCACTTATGACTCTTGTTCCTATTAATTTCCTGATTTGTCAGATACCATTCTATGCCATGACTGGATATGGAACTGAAGATGCAGACAGCTAAGAGGAGAAGCATCAATCAC
Organism: Neofelis nebulosa; assembly: GCF_028018385.1. Taxonomy (NCBI): domain Eukaryota; kingdom Metazoa; phylum Chordata; class Mammalia; order Carnivora; family Felidae; genus Neofelis; species Neofelis nebulosa. The sequence continues at coordinate 116,571,667 of NC_080784.1, forward strand.
AAGAGCCAAGGCAGACAGAGGCTCAGTGTTCTAAGGGCTCCTCGAACTGTCACCTCTGCACGCCACTCCCCACAAAAAAAAAAAAAAAAAAAAAAAAGGTACAAGACAGCCCAACTTCATTGCTGCCAAATCAGAAAACTTACCTTGCAGACTGTCCCTTCAGTTCAGAAGAAAAGTCCTCCAGACATCCTTGGCCAAGGTGTGAGGAAAACTTTTTCAGGGAACAGACTATAGTCATTCCAGCCCAACATTCTTGTATGTGGCAAAATGGGTTTGAAAAGCTAAATCATTTCATTCACGTTCTAATAACTGGGCCAACATTTATTTAAACACACTTCTCAGAACACACAGTTTGTGACTGCAAACCAAAGCCTGGATTGCTGGGTTGAAGCAAATTGTAAGCAAAAGACTTAAAGTAAAGCCCAAGACAGACAAGGGAGAAGGCAACTGGAAAACCGAAAGCCAAATATTTCACCAATCTTGTGAAATCACTCGTGGTGATTGTATCTTGTGAGTAACAAGTTTATTCGGCACCAAGGACTAGATGTGACACCCTCTCACAGAGAGTGGTTTCAGTATACATGGTTCTGTCATTGCTCATTGCCACGAAGGACATTCTACACAGTCAGCAACAGAGGAGGCAGGTAGATTACCTAATAGCCTTGTGACCACAAAAATCTAAGGAGCACTCAAAGCCAGTGGCTGAACCACATTTAGAACACAATTCTGACTCTTGTTCCATAACACCCTATCACCTCTAGTCAAAATGATTTGTGTTTGTTTTACCGAACCATTACTCAGGCACCTATAGCCTGCTTATGCTTCAGGAAGAGGTCTTGACAAATGAACATGGGGGCTATTTAGTTAGGATGCCACCAGAGCTTCCATTGGGAGTATTTGTAGCTTGGTGATCCAGTGGTATGTTTACTGATGTGGCTTCTGAAAATTGCAACTCTTCCAGGGAGGATAATCTTTAATTTACTTTCTTTCTATAATCATAGCAACTCATCTCTGCAAACCCCATCCATTACTAGGATGGGCTTGCCTTCTTTTCTGTGCCCATTTCTTCATCTAACACATAGCAATAACCCCTTAGAAGTGTTTATTACATTTCTGAACTTCTCCCATGCCTTAAATTAGTTTCACTAAAAATCAGCCAATGTTTAAATTCAATATGTACACTGTTTTAATTACAGATACTTTCTGCTTTGATGGCTTTGGAAAATTATAGCTTCTCCAAACCACACCTATATTTGGTGAGGGAGACTGTTGACTTAGAACAACTCTATTTTTCCTTCCACCTTGGACATCTGCTTAGTGTTCAGTAAAATATGATGTTAGACTTTACTCCCTTGTCCAGAAAGCACATGATTTGTATGCTTCTTTTTTTATAAACCAGGACATACTGGGGTCTAAGATGATTAACAGCTCTCTCACGAAGTGGCTTTACCTGGAGAGACTGTAAACCCTGCTTAAGACAGTTTCAGTATTTATTCCCACAATGTATTCCAGCAAAAGGCCCCTCTAGCTTTCCAACTGCTAAAAACTTTGGGGTCATCCTCAGCTTCTTTCTTCTACATCCATATCCAACTTATTAGCACATCCTGTTGGCCTTACCGTCAAAATTCATCTTGAACTGAATGACTTCTGCTCACCTCTTACCGCCACCACTGAAGTTCATTTTCAGTGGGCCACAAAGGGCCTCGGGGACCCAAGGCCTGTCCCACCTCCATCCTTTCCACCTCTACTCAGCCACATGAGCCTCCTGACACCTTTTAAATCTATTGTGACTAAGCTATTTCCTTGGCTTAGGGCTCCCCCAACCGCATGGCTCACTTCCTTGTCTTGTTTGCTGCCCAAATGGTTTCTTACTACAGAAGCCTTTCTGATCTCTGTATAAAGTAGTACCTGTCCTCAGCATCGCTCTTACCCTTACTCAGCTTTTCTGTTTTTCATCTGATAGCAACCTGACATATCATTACGTGACAAGGTGTGCATTTATTTCTCAGTTGTCATCCCCCAATAGAATACAAGCTTTAGAAGAAGAAAAACTTTGTTTTGGTCATTGCTGTTGCTACAGTGCTGGCCTGGTGCAGAACAGGAGCTTAATACTTGAATGAATGAACGAATGAACGAATGAATGAATGAACAGGTAAATAAGAGGGCAAAAAAGCAGAGTTGAACACCCCACTGTAACTTTTAGTTAGTAGAAAATGAACGTCTAATGCGCAAAGATACACATTTTATGAACATATTTAAATTTCTTCCCCCAAGTCTCAAGAGAAACAAAAACTATATTAGATTGCATTTAACACATATGAAAGTGTCTAAAGAGCATGTCAATAGGGAGCAGGTGTTCAATAATTGTTTTCTTCATCTCCTCTATATGGTAATTCAGAGGTACTTACCTTTGGGGCACACTGGAAATGCATTCCAGGCACAGGGAGAGTAGTAACATACATTGTGATACAGCGATACAGGTATAAAGTTCCAATGATAAAAAAGAATCTGCGCCCCACTATTGACCTAAAGGAAAAACAGGGGTGGGGAAAACAAGTTTACTTGTTGTTTCTGCTCCTAATGCATTATCAAACAACGTTTAACAGAATAAAGAATAATACAGAGTGGCATTAACAGACCACAGTTTCACAGCTCAAAGGCTTATTTGTGAACTGCCCACCCCTGCAATCCCATGGAGAGGTCATACTGTAGCTTTCAGAAACAGAGGTTCACATATTGTGATAATTCTAGGTGGGTTGGGACCCAAAAGGATTGTCTGTGGGGAGTGGGGGAGTTAAAGTTGACTCAGGGTTCTTGACAACCACCTCTCCTAAAAAAGTTACTCTTTGTGCCAAAGAATTCAATGAACTATGTTTTCAGTCAGCTCACTGCATTAATAAAACCTTCTCTTGAGAACATATCAAGGTATAAACGAGCCAGTCACAGAGGAATTAACTAATGAGCCAAGGTGATACTATATAATTGGACACATAGGGAAATGGGACAACTAATTTAACCTAAGTTATATAAGCAAGGTTTATTTGGAGACCATCCAAAAGGATTTTCACAACTTGAGCATGAACTATTTTGTCTATGACTATATAGATTTTTAGAGAATTAAAAAAAATTTTTTTTTAATATTTACTTTTGAGAGACAGAGAGAGACAGAGCATGAGCAGGGTAGGGGCAGAGAGAGAGGGAGACACAGAATCCGATGCAGGCTCCGGGCTCCGAGCTGTCAGCACAGAGCCTGACACGGGGCTTGAACTCATGAGCTGTGAGATCATGACCCGAGCCGAAGTCGGACGCTCAACCGACTGAGCCACCCAGGCACCCCAATTTTCAGAGAATTATATTTTGAAACTGTCCAAAGTATCCTTGTGCATTTACGTGCATTTACCAGTGAAGCTCTTAACTGATGAGTTTACCCTTGTTTTATTCAACCTTGATCCAAAAAAGCAATAAATAAATAAATATCCCACAAGTCCTTTTATACTTTCTATTTTTTGGTGGAAACTGATATTAGTCCCTGTCCTGGACCACTAAGTCCTCACTCCAAGGCAGTGGTTCCTAGAGGGTGACTCTGAGCACACCGTCCTCCACAGGGGTAGGCCCTGCCTGCTCGCACCACTGCTTCACGGGTATCTGAATGGGCTTTGAGGGTTCCGAGTGTCCTTATGTCCAGTTGAAGATGACAACTCATTTTCTGCTATGCAGTTAGGGGTGGGTCTATAAACTCTGGGCTCTGGGGACTCAGAGATGGGCGGGGTCCATAAAGCCCCTAGAATTGCTAATTGTGACTTCCCTAGCACATAAACTGTATTACTCCGGGTCCCTCATTTTCAGAGCTCTCAAACTTTCAAAACTAATACTGATCAAAGACTTCTGGAAAAATAGGCAGTTTCAGGTATGTGGCATATTTTTAGTTTTCTCCAAGACTTTCATCTGATGTGGATCAAGGTCTAATTCAGGTAACTTAGGATTTCTAACTTACAGAATTATGTACAAATGTAATTTTAGTTGCATGTTTCCAGTAACTATTTTAAGAATATTCCAGGGTTTCTGGGGTCAAAATATAGAGAAGAAAAATACCTAGACTATTAGATGAAAGTATTAATTTAGTGCAAGGCCATTTATTTCAAAGGTTTGCTATGCTAACTATGCCTTTTCAAGTACTGAAAAGGAATGGGCGATAAACAGGGCTGAGTCTCTCCATTTGGTTAAGTGAAAAACAATTCATTCTTTGCTTCTAGCTCAGACCCAAAAAGTGTTGAACTGTGTGCTCCATGCTCTTAGACAAGGTGAAGTAATAAGCAGGAATTATTATGAGTCAATTATATTCATTCCAGCATTCTGAGTTCAGCTGTACTCAGAACTGAAAATTAACTTAGAAGGTAAAATGTGCACTCTGCAACCTTATTTAGAAAAATAACTAGAGCTAATGTTCCCCCCCCCCACAGCTTTGAAGATGCTTTAACAAAGAAGAGCAAGTAGGATTTCTCATTCAGCCAGGATGTTCAAAACATGTTACAAAAATTATTCTACTAGTTACTAAAATTCATGATACAATTTTACCTCAAAAGTGAAAAAAAATTAGTATGATTTCCCCAACAAATTTCTGATGATGGGTTGTGACCAAAATGGTAGGTATCATTAAAATGTGTGGTCATCTATGACATGGTAAAATCTCAGGTGGGCATGGAGAGGCAGTGCATAACAACTCTTTAGATGAAGATTCAAATAAATTGAGACTGTACCTCTGGATAGAAGCCAGCTACTTACCAGACCCTGGAAAATATCTCTTTTCACATATATACAAATAAAATGTTGGCCTAAATTAAAGGAGAAAGCAAACACCTTTGGCCTATGCAGGCTCTCTTATTTTCAGTGTCAATCGTAGAAACCAGAAAGAGAAACACTAAAGTTCAACAGATGTATTGTTTGCTTTTGGCATAAAGCATACCATAACTAACAACTTTGGCAGCAAAAAGTTCTAGTAAAAGGCAGCTGATGGCTATCTTTTACTTACACATATTAAAGAAAATGTTTAGGAATGACTTTGGTTTGTAGAATAAGTTTTCAAAACTACAAACTTGAATTTGGGGAACTCTTCAGCAAATAGAGACTGAATTCTTCTATTCTCAAAGCAACAACCAATGGAAAGAACAATATGACATAAATTCTTTCTTCTAAAAATGATCTTGTGTATTAATGTAAAAATCCTATTTGTGAATTTTTGAACAGTATGTATTGACTAAATATATATTACATTTTCAAAAGCCTCAGTTTATGAACAATGCTTTGATCAAACTTATATTTTAGTGATTTAATTGCTAGAATCTTAGTAGAGAACAAATCTCCGAAGGATAAATGAAATGAAAAGGGGAATTGAGGGGCCTTGTTTTTATGGGCTAGCAGCGAGATTTCACAGGGAAGCAAAAATAACCACTTCAGAGCTATGTCCTATTTTTAAGTGTCTTTAAAGCAAAAGTACCTGGCTTCCTACTTCCTGATTGCTCCTGTTTCAAAACAAGGAGACTGAAACCAGTGAACTAAGAGCTCCTTTGTGGTGCCACGGGGGAAACTGGACAGTGTGTTTACTTTAGAAGTCTAAAGCCCAAACTTCATAGACCCACATCTAAATTCAATTTCTAAAACTCTTGTGATTGGATTCCCAATAGGCAAAAGAAAAGGAAATGTAAAATTTGAGAACTCCTGAATAGAAGCAAACCTCAAAGAACGCCATTGACTATAGACCAATATAGTCATCACATTATGAGTAATAAGAGAAAAACACTTCCCAGTCTACTCCATTCCCCACCTGTTAAAAGCCTAAAATAACAAAAGCATGATGATGTGAATGTTATTCCTTTCCAAGCCTCTTGATTTATCATTCAGATACCACAGTACCAAGTTGCTTAAAATCAGGAACTGCACCTTACATTCATCAACTCTGAATCACCAACCACAGCATATCTGTAGTGTCCTCATATTTGCCCCTTTCATACACAGTTGCTCAACAAATGCTTACTTATTCAATAAGGTAGATCTTTGCATGGCTTCTTGTCATCAAATGCCTGGCTAGGAATGAATTTATCAGACAAAACTGAGGAAGACAATTTCAATTATATATTTACTCCCTTAAATACAAGCTTACGGCAAGTCCCCCCAAAATTATTAGACCTACTTACTTGTATCTCAGAAACAGCCACTGGGTGATCCATAATCCAACTAATATAATCCCATTTATTTCTGATACAGAAAATGCCCATTTTACCCGATCAATGTAATCAAAAAACTTGTCTGGTAGTGGAGGGCTGAGCTCCTTGGGAGGCACCCTTTCGTGCACAACTGTGATCATGACGGTTGTTAAGACAAGGTTGAAAAGAGCGTACACAAAGGCGATCCCTGTTTTCCACCACTCCAGGGGAAATTTGTTCCTTGATTCAGTGGGCATAGCAATTTGGATATAGTCCGGGTACTTTTTGGTGCCCTTTCGCAACCCATTGGATAAGCTCTTAGGTTTACTGTTGCCATTTTTGTTTTCTTCTTCAACAGGCTCGGCAGGTCTTGTGTAAGTATTTGCGGGATCATTGGTTTGATTTTCCATATGTTCCTCGAGTTTTGCTGTCTCTATAATATCCATGGTCCCCCAGTCTTCAGATCAAGAAGGAGATGGTAAAGTTCTTGTTCTTTGTGCAAACTTAACTTTTTCAAATCCCTCTATTTCCGAGATCAACATGGACTCTTATAACTGATTTTGTTTCCTAGCACAAAGTGAAGAAGGTGGCCATCTGATTACTGTTCCTTCCATGCAGCTACCTGCTGTACACTCACCACCTTCAAGAAGGAAGCCAATTTTCTTTCTCCCAAAGGTGTTACTCACCCACCTGTAAAAAATAAAACAAAACTATGCTCAGAAACGGTGCGTGTCCAACTGTCAACCATCCAAAACAAAACAAAAGCATTATCAAAATAAGGAAGCAAATACCAAAGCCATTTGCTTTATAAATATATCATAAGAACATGGTGAAAGGTGTTAAGATGGAGTTTATTTGTAAAATACTGAGTTGTCTTATCTTGGAATTCTTGTCTCTTTCTGAGCTGATGTTGGTATTAATGGGAACATTTTAATAAATCCCTTTAAAATTTCTTTAAATAAAAGTCAGGACCCAACTTGGCAAATACTTCATCAGACACTATTACTTGTTGCTAACCATGAAGTCACAATATGTTAGAACCTCTCCAGAGACCACATCATTCTTTCCTAAGACTGTAGCTTTTCTGTGAACCTGGAAGAATAAAAAACTGATGAGGTGCTTACATGCATTGAATAATTGTTACTCTCTTCACTTGTCAAAGACTCAATTTTTTATTTCCTGGAGTCTTCTTAAACGACCACTTCTCAGAACAGATTCAAGAACCACATATTCAAGGTACTTAAGGTGGCATTGCCTCAGTTTATCCTTTTATATTTAGAGATGCACACCACACAGCAGGAACGCGGACAGCCTTCAAAATAATACAGTGAAAAGACACACAAAGCCTTAGCTATGTTTTCATTCAGGGAACACATTCCACTTGTTACTCGAGAAAGATAAAAATCCTACAGCTGACATGGTAAATTAGTAAGGAACCACATTTTGAGGCGGCCGGCACAGTTTCTACCGCGCAACAGAAACTGACACCCTGGGGACCAGCTCCAGGCACTTACCACCGCGACACGGAGGAGGAAAGGGTGCCTTTGGCTGAGGCTCCGCAGGCTTCAAAGAGCAAAGACTTCTTCACAGCGCAGAGCCCCAGCACCAACTCTTTTATACTTGCTAGCAACACAGCCCCAGCTGTTCTCAATTTAGGAAAGCAGTATTTTAGTCGTGCTGCAGAACCCAGCCACCTGAAGAGGTTTTCGAACCTCGTAATTAGTCCCCACCCTGAGTACACTGCACAACTGCAGCGTAATTCTTCACATTTTAAAGGGCTCCCTTTCAGGGGAACTTTAGGAAAAAACAGGGAGGAGGAAAAACTCAAAGCAGGACAGCTAAACCTTCACTTAATGAAAGAAAGAGGGAAAAAGGTTAAAATGGCACAGTCAATAAGTACAGGCAATATTTGTTGACAGTATGGATAGCAAATAGATCAACCACACGCCTTTATTGTGCACCCGAACACCTCAGCGCCGAGGGCGCGACGCAGAGGCAATTAAAAGGAGTTTATTAAAAAACATGCCTGGCCTGAGCATTCATCCAAAGAGCTTGCAGTCTGAGGAGACAGAGCTCAAGTGACAACAAAACTACTGGGGAAGACAGAAAGGTGTACTGTAAAAGGAAGGACAAGGTGACCACTAGGTAAAAACGTAGTTTTAGTCCTATCTCTGCTCCCCTGACAAGCTGTGTCTACAGAGAGGCACTGTCCACTTCCAGGGAAGTGACGGCATAAGGTGACCTGGAGAGAAATGGATGGTCACTGGACGACGGACACAGGCTAAGAGGTCTCACTGAGAAGCAGACATCTCACCTTTCTATGGTCCCTGTGAAAAGCCCCAGGCACTAAAACATTAGAGCAGGATGAGAAAGGACCAGCAACCCTGTGTGGAAACTGGGATCGACAGAGATCCTTTGTAGAACCCTAGCACAATGTTGTGGGAAGAGTAAGTACAAATAGCAAAGAGAGGTCTTGTTAAAATATTTGCAAAACCAAACCTTTGACACCCTGGATTACCACTTTTAATGGAGGTGCCAAAACACTAACTCAGTCGTTGCCTGTCTCTTTTCACCACATCTAGGCTAATCCACTCATAGTCTCTTGCCAAACTCATCAAAATTCTCTCCAACTTTACTACTCCACATCTGCTCCTAGCCTGGTGTTCATATGTGAAAGAAGCTTGTGATTTTGAAACCCACGTCCACTAGCGGTCTTTATAAGGTAGCTATCCAGTTCTAGAACACAAAATGTAGAACAGAAGAAAATCCAATTAGTTACCTGTTTTATTTTTTTTTCTAAGAGGAAGCACTCAGACACTCACCTCATGGGACAACTGTGAGGATGACTGAAATAATTAATCATAAAGAGCTTTGCACTACTGGGAGTAAGAGCACTTGGTGTGTGCAAAGCCCATTTATCGTCATTAGTAGCAGGATTGATATTTTCCTTGGGATTTCATTAAGAAGACTGAATATACAAAGCACATTCATCCTGTGTCAACCAATTTTGTGACACAAAGTCACCGAGATGATGACTACATATTCATTTCTATGGTGATCCTTTGCTACCAAGTAAGTATCTGGGAAAGTGACAAAACCACAATAGTTTCGATGGACAGCAATCCCATTGGTTCATTTGTTTACGGTACTATGCCAGAGCACAAGGCAGATGAAAGCTTTCCAAGTCCTTACATTGCAAAATACCAGAAGTTAACCTAGAGAATATTTAAAAAAAATTTTAAAATGTTTTTATTTATCTTTGAGACAGAGAGAGACAGAGCATGAACGGGAGAGGGGCAGAGAGAGAGGGAGACACAGAATCCGAAGCAGGCTCCAGGCTCCGAGCTGTCAGCACAGAGCCTGGGAGCGGGGCTCGAACCCACGAACTGTGAGATCATGACCTGAGCCGAAGTCAGATGCTCAACCGACTGAGCCACCCAGGTGCCCCAGAAAAGTTAAAGACCTGTATAGACTAATCTTCCTTTTGAAGGAAAGTGCAAAACTCTGAAACTTTTTACACTGATATTCTGTTAGGTTGTTTTTAGGACAAAGAATGATTTATTCCAGAAGTGCAAGTAAGGTTTCAAATTAGGAAATGATTGTAAGAAAACACAAACATATGTAAACAGAAAAGACAGATTATCTTGAGGGAAGTACAAAAGGTATTTGATACAAATCAACATCCACTTGGTTTCAGGAGGAAAAAGTATTCAATAAAGGGAATAGAATTATCTATTTAGAAACACATTCTTTCAATGCCGGTATCCTGTAATATGTGTTTCAGTATCTGGTGTTACTCTTCTTTTCATCCCTAAATAAACTTTAGAATCTTTGTCAAATTACAAGAACACATTACTACTACTACTACTACTACTACTACTACTACTATTTAGGGGGTGGGGGGAGAGCACAAGCAGGGAAGAAGGGGAGAAAGAATCCTAAGCAGGATTCAAAGAATCCTAAATCATGACCTGAGCTGAAATCAAGAGTTGGACGCTTAACCGACTGAGTCACCCAGGTGCCCCAAGAAAACACATTATTAGCTTCTGTTTTATTTCCGTCACCTCTATTCCATAAAGGGTTTGATATGACCATATTCATACATTAGTTATTCCCCTTAATAATCTCAATAGGATTTGTCCGTGTAATTTGACAAAACAATTCCAAGATTCACACTGGTAGGTATTAGGTTATATATTACATAATACTAGGGTAATGACACTGAGTTATTCTATTTTGAGTTTATCCAAAGGAAGTAAGAATGTACACAAAATATTTCTACATTTTTTTAAAGTTTATTTATTTATTTAGAGAGAGTGTATGTGTGCATGCTCCAGCAGGGGAGGGGCAGAGAGAGAGGGAGAGCATCCCAAGCAAGTTCCACGCTGTCAGTGCAGAGCCCAACATGGGGTTGATCCCACAAACGATGAGATCATGACCTGAGCTGAAATCAAGAGTCAGACGCTTAACCAACTAAGCCACCCTGGAACCCCTAAATGTATGTTTTCAACAGTTGTTGATATGAGAAAATTGAAAATAATCTAGTATCCAAAAACAGGGGGTTAAATGAATTATGGTTATCTATCATAAAATACTATGTTTTGATGTAGTAACTATAAAGTGTGAGACAAGCATAGAAATATTACATAAGAAGGATGCAGTTACCCAATTAAAGACAAACTTAGATCTGAATAGGAGATGGAGAATCTCAGTAATTCATATCAGAGGTTATGGTTTTTAAAAACTGGGGAAGGGGCCATGTGACAGATACTCAAGGCTATCAGAAAAGGTATGTTTGTCAAACTCATGATGCACATATCTTCTTAACAGTCCTGACCTGAGGCTCACTGATGGCAGCCTGTAGTGGAGACTGAGTATAGACATGAGCTCTTGTCACAGGGCTTAGAAATGCACTGCTTACTAGATCCCTATGGCAGCCTGGTTGTGCATTTGTAGTAGTTAAGAAGATAAGACATATTAAATGTGTAAATGTAGTTTAAAAATTAGGGAAACTTATCTGAGTTTAAAAATGGGTTTTAATGTTTAAAAAGAGCTCATCTATTAAAGAAAGAAGTTAAACACTGATGGAAGGAAATGTGTTTTTAACATCTGCAAGTTGGAATTATGAATAAAAGAAAATTTACACATTCAGCTTAAAGTCTTAGGAAAAACTAGATCTTGAAACAATTTTAATGAATGGAAAATCAGTGGAAAGAAACACCTGATAAGTTTCTTAACAGACATAAAAGCTTTTCAGACTTAAAAACAACTCAGTTGTCACCATAAAGCCATTAAAAAGTCAAGTTGTAGAATAAAACAGCCACAAATAGTTCTCAGAAAATGCTACTTACCTAATTAATCCTCATAAAACCCTAGGAAATATTTTAAAGAAATTGAGGTAAAGTGAGATGCTCAAGGTCAGACAGGGAGAAAGAACAGATCCCAGATTAGAACCAGGAATCTGACCTCAGGAGCCCGTATTCTTAATGGCACATCACCACCTCTGGTGCCATTACGTTAAGAGGTCAACAATATAGTCAGGAAAAGAAAAGTGACAACTATGAGTTTTTAACATTTTTTTTAAAGTCTACTTATTTTGGGGAAGAGAGGGAGGGGCAGAGAGAGAGAGAGAGGATCCAAAGTGGGCTCTGTGTTAATAGCGGAGAGCCCGATGTGGGCTTGAACCTTGAGATCATGACTTGAGCCAAAGTCAGACACTTAACCAACTGAGCCACCCAAACTCAAGCTTATTATTTTTTTTTAAATTAAAAAAAAATTTTTTTTAAATGTTTATTTATTTTTGAGACAGAGAGAGACAGAGCATGAACAGGGGAGGGGCAGAGAGAGAGGGAGACACAGAATCTGAAACAGGATCCAGGCTCTGAGCTGTCAGCACAGAGCCCGACGCGGGGCTTGAACTCACGGACCGTGAGATCATGACCTGAGCCGAAGTCGGATGCGTAACCGATCAAGCCACCCAGGCGCCCCTTATTATTTTTTTTTTTTTAAATAGAGATACATAAATACTCAGGAAAGTCCTCTAGATAACATCAGAGGCATTTTTAAATCTCCGTTATTTTGCAAAAATTTGTATACACTTAGAGAAAATTTCAGTATATAATTCATCCCTCTTGTGAGAGGAAGAACAAAGAAGCCAATTAAGTATTTCCCATTACCCCTATCTACCATTTAACTATAGTTGTTACTAATAAACTACCATTTAAATTTATCATATATCACTTTATGTTAATAAGATCCATTTTAGCTAAGATATGCCGTACATACAAAGTTTTTTCAGAGATCAAAACACCTTACCTTTTCCTCTAATCTTAGAGCTCAGCTTGTATAAAACTCTTCCCACCTAAAATGGGCAAAAGTCCTACTATGCTTGCAGATAATGAAGGCATCTTATCAATCATGGGATTCTATTTCAGAAGCACTCATAAAATTTTCTGAATACTTTTACTAATGAGTTCTTGAGAACTGAAAAGAAGATCTATAACTTACCAATAAATTATCATGTATTTTTGTGAAATACTTTCTCAACAAAAATTAACATGAAAAGAGTCCTTATCAGAGCTTTATAATAAGTTTTTATACTGCCACTGGGTCTATATAGGTATGATGATAGACTTAAAATTAGGGAAATGGGCAGGCTTTGTAGGGTGACAGCATGCTGGGAATGGATCTGGGAAAAGATTTTTTTTTAATTTATTGGTTTAAAAAGAAATTTTTTTTTAACGTTTATTTATTTTTGAGACAGAGAGAGACAGAGCATGAATGGGGCAGGGTCAGAGAGAGGGAGACACAGAATCTGAAACAGGCTCTAGGCTCTGAGCTGTCAGCACAGAGCCCGGCGCGGGGGTTGAACTCACGGACTGCAAGATCATGACCTGAGCCAAAGTCGGACGCTTAATCGACTGAGCCACCCAGGCGCCCCAAGAATTTTTTAAATTTAAAAGATAAAACCGAACCTCTAAATTTTGGGAGAGATAGCTTGGGTAGAGGACAGATGTTTTGGCTTCTGGTGCTGATTTACTATCCTTCATGAAGGCAGAGTAGACATCAGATCAGTTGTTATAGAAGAAAGATCCAGGATACTGCAATGGTTGCTTGGGGCTGCTGGTGGGAATGGAGAGTGACTAGAAATGGGCTGCAAGTTTCTTTTGGGGGGATGTGAAGGTCTTAAAGTAGAAGGGATGATGGTTTCATCATTCTGTAAATTAAAAAAAATCATTTAATTGCACCCCTAAAACAAATGAGGTAGGTATGTATGTATTTATTTATTTACTTTTGAGAGAGAGAGAGAGAGGCAGAGAGAGGGAGAGAATCCCATGAGGTGCAGAAAGAAAGGAAGAGATGGTGAGAAGTGGGGCTCGAGCTCATGAACTGTGAGATCATGACCTGAGCTGAAGCCAGATACTTAACTGAATGAGCCACCCAGGCGCCCCACAAATGAGTTTTTTACTCTGTGGGTAATAATGACCTCATGAAGCTTTTTAAAACAAAACAAAACAACCACAGACTGTCATGCTAAGTTCTTTCTAAGGAACCAGAAAACCAAGGACTATCCCACACTCATTATATTCCTGACTGATGTATCCCTGTCAAGGGTAGTACTTACCAACTGAGGACTTCTTTAGCAGTGATTCCACAATACACATTTCTAAGTTCTCTGCAGACAAGATCAAGAACCAACCAATGAAAATCAAACAGCTTGATAAAATCTGTGTAAACTGTGCTCCAAAAAAACCCTTGTAGCTAAATAATATAAAGTGACAAAAAAAGATGGATTTTTCTCTAACAGAATTAATCAAAATTTACTGAGTTTATTAAAAGAATTTAAAAAAATGGTCCATTGTTTTTCTCATTAAAAAAAAAAAAATTGGGGGGCGCCTGGGTGGCTCAACTGGTTGAGCATGCAACTTCGTCTCAGGTCATGATCTTGCGGTTCAGGATTTCAAGCCCCACATGGGGCTCTGTGCTGACGGCGTGGAGCCTTCCTGCTTCAGATCCTCTGTCCCCCTCTCTCTCTGCCCTTGCCCCACTTGCATACTCTCAAAAATAAATAAAACATTAAAAAATTGGTCACTTTAACTGGTGGGGTAGATAATTTAATACTTGTTGAAAGGAATACTTATTTACCCAGAGCAAATATTAGCTGTGTCAATTGGAAAACCGTAAACCGTGGCACTGGGAGCATTTCACAAGAAGGGATCATCTTCAGGCCATAGTGCAGCAGGAGAGGGGGAGCAGTGCGTGGCCTGTATTAACTGTTTCTGACTTACCTGTGACACAATAAAGTGCCTTCACTAAGATATAACTAGCAAAATGTTCCAATGGATGTTTCAAAATCTGGCTTCTATTTCCTAGCTGCTATTCTTTTTATTGCCAATGGCTGCAAAATTCTGATGATCAGATCTGATTCCAGTGTATATTGAAAAGACAAAACTGTCACCCTGGGATTGAGAGACTGAAGTTCTCCAATAGGAGTTCTCCACTCAGAGAGCTGGAGTCACAGGGAAAGACAAGGTGACAGTCTGCAGTACAGTGTGGAACGTGGGGTGAGGCGAATAAATGAGTGAGTGTGTAGATGGACAAGACAGACAGATTGACTGGGAACCTGAAGACAGAAGAAGGCGGTAAATCGAGGTCAAGGACTAGGGAGTATTTAAAATAATTCTTCAGTTTCCTTTAGGTATACTCTAAAGCAGACGTTCTCAGAGTTAAGGGGTAGGGTCAGGGACACATCACACGCTTTGCCCAAAGGCTGGCTTATGCTTGCCCCAAACCCTTCTCCCCACCTCTATTCTGGATACATCTAGGAAAGCTTAGAGAATTTCAGGGGGGTAGGGATAGAGGGACTCCCCTCGTGGTTTCTTCTTTCTTTATCTGGTGTTTTCAGTGTTCGGTAGAATGAGGCTAGAATTTTCTACTTCCCACTCCTCTTTTCTGAACTCACTGCCAGCAAAGTATGATATGTCCATAGCCTCAGAGAATAAGCTGAGTTGAAGTCTTGCCTTTGTGTCAAAATGCTTATCTACTTTAGCGTATGAGCAAAAGAAAGCCCCTCTCGTTTAAACAGATGTTTGCACTCTTAATAATCTGAACTGTAATTGTGTCAATTCACAAGATACAGGATAGACATTTGGTCACTGGAATCATTCCCCCTGTCCCCCACCCCCACACCAGCACTACCTGCTGCATGTTTAACCATCAAACAAAAGCAGCCAGCACTTATTTAGTATAAATACCCTGGAGGCTTTACCAGAAAGGTTAAATCTACAGCCTAACTAAACAACAGTGATAATCACCTGTTTCTACATTCCTATTCTTCCTTGTATACCCCAAAGATTTATACACCTAGAAACCGATTCTCTTGGGTTTTAATACTTACTACTCTGCAACGGGAGCACAGAATACCTATTGAAATGAGGATGTTTTTGGAAACCACAAAAACTCCATTTAATAGTTTTAAAATATATTAAGTCTGCAATGAGAGCTTCTATTTCCTAAGAACAGTGGCTGGTCTAAACGAAAAGCAGAAGTTAGGGCCAACAATTTCACATAGTCTCCAGACCACACAACATGTTCTAAATATCAGAAGACCTCATTCTAAGTAAGTAAAGAGATCACAGTCAAGTCAACAGTGTATTTCCTCATCAACAAAATAAAAAATGTTCTTAGATTTGGAAGCATATCTTATTTTTGGAAAACCATGATAAAAAATGAGAAGGAAACAAAGAATAGTAATTTAATAATTCCCTACTTTAATGGAGCTTCTTTATTCCATGCCCTTCAGATTGCTTAGAAATACACCTATTGAGGGGTGCCTGGGTAGCTCAGTCAGTTAAGCATCCAGCTCTTGATTTTGACTCAGGTCATGATCTCACGGTTTCTCTGAGTTCAAGCCCCACATCCAGCTCTCTGCTGTCAGCACAGAGTCCGCTTTGAATCTCTCTATCCCCGTTTGCCCCCATCGCGCTCTGCTCTAAGAAACAAATAAACATTAAAAAAAAAAAAAAAAGAAATACACCTATTGATTTCTCCCTCTACCCCACTGTGACCTCACTGTGGGGATACTTTATTCAATTTCATAGCCTATTTAGATGGGTATTTAAAAACAATATCTTGAAGCTTTCCTTGCTGTTTACTAGAATCTCACCACTTTGGGATTTGAGTGAAATCGCCTGTAAGCAAGAACAACAGGAAGGAGGTAAGTGATCTTGCTCTAGTGCAGAGGCAAAGGTGAGGCTTTAGGAGCGACATTTAACCAGGCACTTGCAGTCCGTACACAGTGTGGTAACAGAGGAGAGCTGATGCTGAAGAACAGGAAGCTTTCTCAATCCCCAGCACTGCTGGAGAAACGACACCCAGATATGCTCCGATACAACTTCCTTGTACAGGTCTAAAGTCTAGAATCAGACGTTTTGATAGGAATCTAAAATATAACAGTTATTGTATTTCTGCCCAGTGCTGTGCCAATAAGCAGGTTTAAGAGTTCAAGAAATAGCTTAATACAACTGGAGAGATTTTGGGGAGAGCACTTCCTGGTAGCAAGAATTAAACACCGAAAAATTAAGGAGCTGGACCTTCAGCAGGTTTGCCCCATCTGCTTGTTGCGATTTGGGTGTGGTGTTACATAGGCTTCGGGAGAGGGCAAAGGTGTGTGGGGAACACGAAGGCTAGGTATTTCTTTATGTTTTTAAGTCCTTGCTGCAATCCACCTGGGTTCCTCAAGGCAGAGCACGGTTTTCACTATAAGGCAAAGGAAACAGACCACAGAAGACCCAGAAAGGTCTGTATAAAGCCTCCGTTTCTCATTTTCTTATGCCAACCACAAAGCTGTTCTTTTGCATGACTGGCCCAACAAGCCACTGCTTTCAAATGGTATGAGACTATAAAAAGCAATACTTTCTCCAAAGCCATTAAGGTCACTATATTTGGCTTTAGTTTCTCTCAGAATTTAAACTGCTATGTTGTATTTAAATACATTATTTGTTTCTCAAAAGCACTTATTTGACCAATTTGCTTGTAATCTAGGATTTTGTTACTGCAAAAAACCTAATAATGATGATTTATGTTTCCTAATTTTAGGTCTCTGAAGAGGGAGCCAGATTTCAAACCCAACCTGACACAAGGATTTGTACACATGGGGGAAAGGCAGCAAAAAAAAAAAAAAGTAACTTAAAAGATTAAAATCTTGAATCTAACAATGCCATTTTAACAATTTCAAGGAATGCAAGGGACTGTTATATTGGTATCTGAACTATATCTATAAAATGTTTACCTACTGAATTTTCACTTGTCCTAGTAAATTAAAGAAGAAACTATCACAAAGTGTTCATTTCTGTAATTGTTACCAGAAAGTTTGCATATTAAAAATTTTTTCATTTGAAGGAAATAAATCTGGTTTAAACACCATAATATTTGAACATTATTTTAGTAAATATTAGTGGCTAAGTATCTGAATACTCAAAATGACTGCCAACCGACATGGTGTGAGAGGGAAAATGAGGTTCTTCAGAACTAGGTCCCGATGCCCGATGTCTTCAGCGAGAGCAAGTGATCCAGGAACCTTCAGCTGCATCAAAATGTTTTGACACATTCCTCCCTCAAAACAGGGAGACAGCTTAGTCAAGACTTTTATTCTTTCCATTTGTGACCACGTGCACTGGTTCACAAGTTGCAAAGCAAAGTTTCTAATAAACAAATGTATCTTTTGTTGTCTACTGAAGGTACCCAGAATGGAGTGTGAGCCAAGGAACACAAAGTAGATGATATACACCACTGATAATGTAAGGTCCTTAGCCAATTGCCCATTTCTTTTCAGCAAAAATCTAGAACAGGATACACAGGTCTTCTTTTGTATTTCTTCTATGTATACCATAACATGAGACATTTAGTTCCAACACACCTAAGCTATGCCTCCAGGAGATAATTAGAAAAAGAGGGAAGAGATTGGAAAAGAAAAGGGATAGCAGAAAACGAGTAAGAGTTTTTACAATGAAACCTGAAAAGAGAAAGAGAATATGGAAAAGTATAGACATCAGGGCTGCACTTAAATGGCTCTTAGGGGCCCAGAGTAAGATTTATTCTGTGTAAGGGTGGTTTATAGCTTGGGGAGTGAGGAGAGGCACTGGAAGGGAGTGTCAATCCTTGTTATCAAAAGCAGGAAAGCCCTGAGTATTTGGATGGAAAACCAAACTGGCAGGGACTGGCGGGTAGGTGCTGCAACCTAGCAATACAGTGTTGGAAAGTGTGGGGACTACCTATACTGGAATATTACTACCATAGTAATTGTCAACATAACCACAATTAAAATTTATCATGTAAAAAAGGTCAGAGATTCACTTAGCAGAAATTGTTATTATACAGTAACTAGTAATTATAACATAAATATAAATAACTCCTATATAAATCATATATAAAATATTAATTATTCTTTAATCCAGGCTTCCACCTGGGGGTTTGGCCCTATACTTTCTTTGTACATTAAGTCAGCTGTTCATTCTTATATTCTGTATGTTAAAGCCAGGTGATTACAGGACCCTGATTGTGACAGTCCACTGTCAAATGTAGTGGGGAGAGCATAGAAGGAAGGGGGACAGAGAGTATTTTTTTGCTGGGGTATTCTCCGGGCGAGTGGAGAATGGGCAGGAAAGGAAACACAAGTAGGGGATAAAACTGCTAGGTCCTGTCTTATAGCCAGAACTCATTTCCTTAATTTCTATTTGGAGCTGATTTCCCCCACACCTCCTCTGACATATCCTGGGCAAAAGAGTTCCTGCATCTAATTATCTCCCAATCACTAGTAACAAAAACTTCCTACAGAATATCTCATTGACAGATTAACATACAAACTTCTACCCTATTGTCATCTGTGGATAAGAACACTGGAAAGTTACCTTCAAACAAAGTCCATTAAATTATAATTTAAACTGTGATTGGAAAGGAGCATAAAAACTGCAATGAATGTCTGGTAGGATCATAAATTGGTATAATTCTTTTGAAATTCTGTCTCTTTTTAAACATGTCAAGAGCTTTGTTTAAAAAATATTTTTAATGCTTATTTATTTTTCAGAGAGTGAGCAGGGGACGGGCAGAGAGAGAGGGACAGAGGATCCGAAGCGGGCTCTGTGCTGACAACAGAGAGCCTGATGTGGGGCTCGAATTCATGAACTGCGAGATCATGATCTGAGCTGAGGTCAGACGAACCAATTGAACCAACTGAACCACCCAGGTGTCACTTAAACATGTCAAGAGCTTTAATAATGCTTACACCTCTTGACATAGTAACTCTACTACTGAGAATGTATTTTAGAACAAGTCTTAATACAGAAAAAACATTATCCAAAAATATATTCAGTGAAACAAAAATCGAAATGTCTACAGGAGACATTTAGAAGCATCTGTGAAGTACAGTAAAACATATGTA
Organism: Neofelis nebulosa; assembly: GCF_028018385.1. Lineage (NCBI taxonomy): Eukaryota > Metazoa > Chordata > Mammalia > Carnivora > Felidae > Neofelis > Neofelis nebulosa. The sequence goes on from NC_080784.1 coordinate 116,591,305, forward strand.
ATACATTAAATATGCATCTAAATGTCCACAGTAGACATTTTGAAGCATCCATGAGATACATTAAACTTACTGTTTAAAAAACAGTATACTATTTTCATAAAAGTGTAAATGTATGAATTTTTAAAAACCAAGTCAATAAATACACCAAAAGAATATCAGATGTTAATGCTGATGGTGAGATTTATCAATTATTTTTATTTTCCTTTGTACTTTATTTCTCCAAATTTTCTACAATAAAAGTACTCACCCACATATCTAAACACAAAAATATTTTCAAATAGTTTATGAAGATTATGTTTACAATTCTAACGATCAGGAAATACAGTATGATTTCAGTAAAGATGTATGTTATATTTACATAGAAAAAACCTGAAGAAAATATACCAAATATTAATCCTGCTTGATGAATTTAAGATGATTTTAATTTTTTCCTTGTTCCAAGTTATATTTTCCACTTTCCACATTAATCATTCTTATAATCAAGAAAAAGCTGATGGCTATTTTAACTATAACAGTATTGACAGAGTAAATAGGGAGAATGTGTTTGTTTTTAAAAAGGTATTTTGTTTTGTACAATTCCAAGTATGTAAAAAATGCATGTACAGAAAAATCAGAGCACAAGTACACTAAAATATTAAGAATGATTGTCCAAGTGGTAGGAGTAGGAGATTTTTCTGCTTCCTACATTTGTGTGCAGTCCACATTTAAAAACGTTTCATTACAAATGTAATATTTTATGTCTAAAAGTACCTGAAACCATGTATAGTTGTTGCTGTTGCTTTCAGGGAAGTACTTACCAACTGAAATCTTTTTATTTCATGTCTTCACTCCCTCAATAAAGTGCAATAAAAAATACATGTCTACAAAGTCGTGTGTGTGTGTGTGTGTATGTGTATGTTTTTTAATTTGAGAAAGAGAGAGAGACAGACAGACAGACAGACAGAGGGAACTCAGGCTGGGGAGAGGGGAGAACGGAGAGAGAGAATCCCAAGCAGGCTCCTGGCTCAGTTCTCAGTGCTGAGCCCAACATGGGGCTGGATCCCACAACCCCGGGATCATGACCTGAGCTGAAATCAAGAGTCAGAGTCGGAGTCTCAACCTACCGAGCCACCCAGGCGCCCCCACAAATGTTGTTTTTAGACACACCTGCATCACTGCGGCTCCTTGGCAAAGCCTGGTAAACTAACAGCTAGTTGAATGGTACAGCCCTAACTTGACATACACACACAATTAAATTGGTGTTCAGTTAGTGTCAACTTTCAAAAAGAGACTTAATTGTACTGAAGCGTGATACCTTCTGCAGGGTTTATTTGCAACAAAGGAGGGAGAACTGCTTTATAAATTTCCATATAATGGATGTCACTCAATATTTCACAAAACAAAACCAGTCACTAATTCAGTTTAGTTTCCCCGGAATAAAACTAGCTGCCAAGTAGCAGAGAACGAGGCCAAACTGGATTTGATGGGGAAGTTGGTTCAGTCAAAAATGCAAATCCCCAAGCCCTCTTTTCAAATATTGGTAATTTTTGTGCACTGTGGATGCTTTAAGCTTATGCATTTTAAAAACCTTTCTCCTGATATTTGGTGGACTTTTGCTTCATTGTACTCATTATCAGTTAATAGTTTTTGTCCTCTGTTCTGTGACAAAACTTCAGAAATAACCTGAAATTGCCAAATGATCATTAAATAATGTTTTTCAAAACAGTAAGTATACCATATATAAAAGTTACTTTTAAAAATTCAAAGAATGATTGGAAACCTTAATTTAAAAGTTTACAAAAACCCATAAATCATACTGAGTAATAATCCCAAATACTACAAAATTCTAATTCTGTATCTTCTTTTTTAAAAAAAATTAGTGCTTTTTTCCCTAATTCCAAAAGCTAGATATTACACTTTTTAGAATTACTTCTGGGAATTTATCTAAAGATACCAGCATAAGCATGAGAAGATTGTTTTCCAAATCTACTCAATAGAATTTTTGGGCAACAGATGCACTTTAAAACTCAGAACTTTGAATTTCAGAAAAACTTAAGTATAGGCTATATTAGGTCACACAGCTCACCCCTACCCCCTTGGCTGGATCGGGGAAACACTAGATACTCAAATATTAATATATCTGAACCAGACATATGAAAATATTCTCATTAAGTTAGGTAAATAAAGACTATAAAGAGCTTCTGGATAGTTCAAGAGTTGTGACACCAAGGATTACTGAAGGGAGGAGGGAAGGCAAAGAGAATAGGAGAAGGGAAGGGGAGGAAGAGGGGAGGAGGGGAGGAGGAACAGATAGGTCAGGAGGGCCTTTAGTTTTTAGAAGTTTAGTTTTTGAAAATACAGATAAGTGATTCTGGACCTGTAAGACGGCAATCACACTGTCCATCAAGATAGGACTGGTTACATGATAAATAGGTTTTATTTGTACAATAAAATACTATCATACCATCATACAACGTTAGGTGAAGAAAGTAAGTTGTAAAATGTTTTCCATATATAGCATGTTTCTTTATTGTGGGGAAAAACTGTTCTGTGTGTGTAAATAAATCAACATGGCTACGAGACAGGTGATATTACATGGAACATTTACGTTTTACCATTTTGTATTGAAAAAATAAATAAGCAGCATGTTTTGATTTTATTGCCTAAAAAGACAACGATAATTACTCATTTGAGGGTATTTAGTGTTTATTATAGGAAACGCTGTAGGGATGCCACAGTTTTAAAAAAGTCACTTCCCCCACAAGCTTATACTCTGCTGTGTACAACAACAATAAAGGTTAAAATTGGGGACGTCTGGGTGGCTCAGTCAGTTAAGGGTCCGACTTTGGCTCAGGTCATGATCTCACCATCTGTGGCTCTGAGCCTGGAGCCTGCTTCAGATTCTGTGCCTCCCTCTCTCTCTGCCCCTCCCCCACTGTGTGCGCTTGCTCACTCTCGTGCTCTTTCTCTCAAAAATGAATAAACATTAAAAAAAGATTAAAAATGTTACGAAAAAGTGTTCACTTCGGCAGCACATATACTAAAATTGTTATGATGAAAAACCAAGATGAGGCAAGAGAGTAACAGGAGGGTTATCCAAACTAGAATCTCTGGGCTTACGAGGTAACAGTCAATTTAAACATTTTACACGAATACTCTTAATCAGAAAAAAAAAAAAAAAAATCAGTGTATCACCAAGTCAAAGGTATATCAAGAACATCTATCATCCAGCCTGCTGAGATCCAATTAATATAAATAGCTCTAAGAAACCTGTGCAAATCAAACTTTTTAAAACTAAAAAGGGATTCCACTGGAAATGCTCCAATAATTACTCAATTATGGATTTTTGCCTTTGAGTTTTTCCCATTTCTAATAGACCAAAATAAAACATATGTGTTTAATATTCTAATTATATACATCACAATGGACTTTTATTTAATTGATCACCCCAGTGCTGTCTTCTATGAAATGTTTAACCCACATGAGGCTTTTAAGAAAAGATTAAGGACGCAATATTATAATCACAGGAAGAATAAAAACAATTATGCAGGAACAGAAAGGCTGAAGGTAGCAAATACCTAAAGAGGATTTAGAATCCAGTTAGACTTACAATGCAGAAACTTTATCATTGAATCCTAATAGATAGGATAGAAACTACGGATATAGAAAACTTCAAAACCTGTACCCCAAGTCTAGTGACCAAACTCATGCAATACTCAAGGGTTAAACATGTAGTAACTGTTACTACACTCACTGATGAAAGCCTGGAAGGTAAGGCAAATACATGGGCAGTCAACACAGAAGGCAGAATTATTTCTGGTCTTCCGTTCTGTGCAGAATTTGGCTCTGAGTGCTAAGGAAGGTAGCAGCAGAGAAGCCCGGCTACTATTCTCAAGGGATTTTTTTGGTTAAGTATCTCCCCCCAATCTTCCCAGACAGAAGTGACTTAAAAAGACCAAAGAGCAATAAAAACAACTTTTATAAATTAGATTACAGCCAGAAATAACATTTGAAGTTTAGTAAAACCATATACCAGATAGAAGTACAAGTGAAAACAAAATTCAAATAATGAACTTAAAATGGGGGAAGAAGACTGGAGATGCGTGTGCGTGCGTGTGTGTGTGTGTGTGTGTGTAATAAATGTCACAGGAATTTTAAGTCTATGAAAACTGAAAACAAAGGTTTTAAAAAGTAAAAGTTTTTTTTTTAATTTTTTTTTTAATAAATAGCCTTTTAAAAATGCCAAGCCCCACCAGGTGTTGTAGGAATATTGTACTCCTGGAACTAATGTTACACTGTATGTTAACTGACTGGAATTTAAATATTTAAAAAAAAATACAGAAAACAAAAATGCCAAGCTCCACAAATCAGGAGTGAATGGAAGATCAGTGAAGTAGTTATTCAGTTTAGCAGTAGTCTATCCTTGGGAGGAAACTATGGTCAGAATTCTTTTCTACAGAGTGAAGCAGATTTAGAAAAACACAGGATGATTCAAAGCACTGAACATGAACATGATGCCATGAGGTAGCCAGGAAACACTATAAACTCAATGTTCAATTAGCATCAGGAAGCTGAAAGATGTAATTCCATACATAATCTTATTTCTATTAAATCTAATTTTCATTGATAACCCTACATAAATAGAAGTATTTGGCTATAAATAATCACCTGAAATTGTTTTTTAAAATAAACTTTTGCTATCAACAAACATTTAAAAAACTGAAATAAAGTAGCAGGCTAGAAAAGAAGTTTTTTTTTGTTTTCCAATTTGGGTTTTGCTTCTGCTTCTAACATCTCCTGTAGCATAATCTGCAGCAATAATAGGAGATTGGGAGCCCATTTCCAGAGCTTAGACCGAACAAGAGCAATAATTACATTCTGGTTCATATGGATCTATACTTTAGAGGCACATCTTAAGAATGTCAAAAAGGGGGGGTGCCTGGGTGGCTCAGTTGGTTAGGCGTCCGACTTCAGCTCAGGTCATGATCTCACAGTTCGTGAATTCCAGCCCCGCATCCAGCTCTATGCTGACAGCTCAGACCCTGGAGCCTGCTTCTGATTCTGGCCCCTTCCCTCACTGCCCCCGCCCTGCTCACGCTCTCTCTCTCAAAAATAAGTAAACATTAAAAAAAAAATTAAGAATGTCAAAAAGGATTATGGGTTGATGGGGAGCACTGAGAAGAAGAGAGTTCATTTGGGGGGTTTAAGTGTGGGATAAACAAAATCTTAGCTATCCTCTCAGCTTCTAACTCCCTCCTCTGCTCACTGACAATCACTCTAGGTCCTATCCATTTTAATCCTCCTCCCATCACCTTAACTCTGCTTTCTCCAGCTTAGTTCAGGTCAGGAACATCCTGACTTACACAGGGCAGGATATCAATAGCCACAACAAATTTTAAATGGATTAAATCCATCCACCAAAAAGATACGTAAAAAATTATTTTTCAAATGAAAAGAAAGCTGATATAGTGCTGGGAGTATCAGGCACCACTTGTATTTTGTACTATTGGAGTGAAAAGTGAAAACATTGAGAGAAGGGTTCCCTAAGAAGATATAAACTCAAGGGGCACCTGGGTGGCTCAGTCGGTTAAGTGTCTGACTTCAGCTCAGGTCATGGTCCTGTGGGTTTGTGAGTTCAAGGCCTGCTTCCAGCTCTGTGCTGACAGCTCAGAGCCTGGAGCCTGGAGCCTGCTTCTGATTCTGTGTCTCCCTCTCTCTCTGCCCCTCCCCTGCTTGCACTCTCTTTCTTTCAAAAATAAATAAACATTAAAAAAAAACTAAATGGAGACTCGGGGAAAGGGGACACTGGGCTCTGTAACCTCACTGGGCCAGGAGTACTGTACTTGACAATTCATTTCTGGGTCCAAAAATTGTAGCAGGAAAAGTTTTTGGAGGAAATGACATTGACACTCTGAGACCTGACACATGAGAGGCAGGTATGTAAGCAAGAGGGTAAGGGTGAAGAGGCTGCTAAAAAATCCCACTCTATGTAAAGGCCCGATAAGAGGGGATATTGCAAGTAAAGGGAACAGAAGTTAAGTAAATATTGCTGGGAGCACAGGATTTAGGGAAAGGGAAAAACTCATCCCAAGAACAGAGCCTGTAAAAAGAAGGCAGAGGCCAGATTACAAAGGTCCTTGTAAGCAATGTCAAATGTCAGGACACAACACCCTCTAAGAAGCAGTCTTGGACAAAAAACTGAGATAACTGAGGAAAGGTGACCTGACTGGGTATTTATTATTATGGAAATTATGTTAATTTTGTTTAGAAGGAACAATGGCAGTAAGGTGTTTGGTTTGTTCTAAAGAGACCCTTTATCTTAAAGAGGCATACTGAAATAGGTACAGATGGATGATGAGATATTGGGATTGCTTCAAAAAAATCCAGGGGTGGGGGGGATGATGAAAAAGATTTCCTGTGACAGTTGTTGTAGCTGATAAGGTTCACCACACGGTTGTCTCTACTTTCAGTATAACTGCTTAAATGGTCTATTGTAAGTTTTTTTTAAAGTCAAAATAAGCAATGGATTTTGGCCACAGAGAGCCATCTAAGGGCTTTAAAAAAGCCAGTAAAGCAGGAAATGGGCTGGGAACAAAACCAGAGAGAGAGAGGGACAGCTGCTCAAATGGTCAGTGGTCAGTCCTTCCCCACAGTGACTGTGCTGCTTCAGTTTCTTCTTGGGGAAGATTGTTTGTGACTTTATACCTTTTTTTTTTTTAAATGTTTATTATTTATTTAGTTTTGAGAGAGAAAGAGAGAGCACAAGCAAGGGACGGGCAGAGAGAGGGAGACACAGGATCTCCCCAAGTCTCCAGTTAAAAACAAGTGCCTATTTATAACTTCGGGCTTGTTAGAAACTAACCTTCCCTTCTGGGGTCTTTTGTGTCCGACATTTTCACAGTATGGTTACTATTCTTTACATCTGCCTGTTGACCTATGTATTCATGCATAATTACTACACAAACCTCTTATAAATGGTGTTCTATAGATGCAAATCAGATTTTGCTTCAAAATTTGCCAATTGTAAGAAAATCCAGAGCATTTTAATTAAACATTCTATGTAATAATCAGAAAGCCTTTCAAATGTGAATTACATACTTAGTCAATATCTGGGTGTCATAAAGAAAGCTTTTATTGGGAAAAGTATTTTACAAATACGTATTTTAAACAATTTTATCAACATTATGATCATGCAAAGCTAGCTGGGATTTACCCCTTCTCTCTGCCAAGAAAATAAATAACTATTTAATTAATAGTTTAGTTAATGCTAGGTTGGAATATTTAAGTGTTGAAAATTTTTTGAATTTGTATCCTATTAATGATTTAAATTTATATAGTGCAGACTTAAGACTAAGAGTGGTAGCTAACACTTACGTAGTATTTATTATTGTCCCAAGACTATTCTAATTGCTTTACTTATTTAATCTTCACAACTCCAAGATCGGTATTATTATTACCCATATTTTACAAATGAGCACATAGAAGTTAAGTGAATTAGCCAAGGTCACCAGCTACTAAGTAGTGGAGCCAGCATTTGGTATTTACATGGTTCTAATTTAGTATGTCATTTTGCCACTTTTTGAGAAAAAACATCTACAAATGAGCACACGGCTTCGGCAAAGAAAAGGAAATGTGAACCCCTACCAAATCTGAAGAGCCAACCATAGAGATAGTAGGTTCTCATAGCCAGATCTCCTCTGCCGCTTCCTCTTGACACAGAGTAAAAATGTTCCAGAGTCAAAGGGGAAGACCTGACATTTCCTTTATAGCTGTGACTCCCACGCTCGGTCAACTCACCTCCTCCAACTTTTTCTTTTTTTTTTTTTTTTCCCCCAAGTAGGCTTCACATCCAGCATGGAGCCCAGTGCAGGGGTTTGAACTCATGACCTTGAGATCAAGACCTGAGCTGAGATCAAGAGTCAGATGCTCAACCATCTGTGCCTCCCCCCCAACTTTTTCATTTATATTCTCTTTTAGATACAGGGGACAGAAATGCTCCAGGAAAGCAGAACCAGGTCAGGTTTAGTTTGTTGTGCTAAGGGTGGAGAAGGGCCATGCATTTTATCTGTGCTGTGTACTATACTGAAAAGAAAGAAGTACATTACAATGCACAGTCTCAGGGAGACCATGCAGACACATCTTCAACTAGAGGAACTCTGCTTTTCTTTTTGGAGGGGTAACCCAAAATCTCATCTGAAACCTGGTTCTGTGGCTAAAATTTTAAAAAGTAATGGTACCATGGCAAGGTCCTGGATCAGAATAGACCAGAATCCTTATCTCTATATATTTGGTCACAAATAAGCCATGACTAATCCTGGGTACATAATTTAGCAATGTTGGGTTTCAGTTTCATTTAATAGAGTCCCATTATTTTATTTCTAAGACCGTTTGCCACATTAAAAAAATATATCATCCCAGAGCACCTGGGTGGCTCAGTCAGTTGAGGGTCCGATTCCTGGTTCAGTTCAGGTCATGATCTCATGTTCGGAGAGATTGAGTCCCACATCAGGGGGACTGATAGCACAGATCCTGCTTGAGATTTTCTCTCTCTCCCTCTCTCTCTCTCTCTCTCTCTCTCTCTCTCTCTCTCTGTCCCTCCCCAGCATGTGTGCGCTTATGCATGCTCTCTCTCAAAATACATAAACGCACTTAAAAAATATATCCCATGAAAAGAAAGCAAAGATGCATTATCAATTTCAACAAAGACAGCTAAAAGAAGGCAAACAAAAGTCCCATTTCTCACATAAAGAAGTAGGGTAAGGTAACTTATGGATAAAGAATGAACCAGCCATCGGATGCTCTAGGTAATTCCTCTTAGAGGTCAAAACACCACCATGAGATTGGTCCTATGAGCGAGAAATTGATTCTGTCAAAGATATAAAAATGTTTGATATTTTAATTAGCTTGATATAGATAATTTATGGGTAACAGTCCATAGGGGTTTATTAAGATAATGAACAATAAAAGTTTACTCAACAACCACAACCCCTACAACATGTCCTTGATAATATCAGAAGCAAATTAAATACAAGTTGAACTTACATGGTAATTAATATCTTAGAATCCTAAAGTCCTGGTTCTAATCCTGACTCTACCACTTGATAAGAAGTGAAGCAATCTCTTTGGTCCTCAGTTCCTTCTGCCTTACCTCTCTGACATTCTCAAATAAGGAACTATGCCAAATGATTGGCCATTGGCATATTACAATAAAAATATGGTTTATCTTTGTTCCTTATGATAAGAAATAATATTTGTCAATATATGCCACATGAAAAGGGAAATAAATTCATGGAAGAAACATCCATTAGGTTCCATTCACTACTTAGCTGTCTAAATGGAGTAAGAAGTCTACAGCGGGGTGGGGGTGGGGGCTGATGCCAATTAAATAAGATCTCAACAAAGAGCTCCTGATTTCAGGTTAATTAAAGAAGAAATAAGACATCAAAACTGAAGAAAATAACTTTATAAGATTGTAGTGAAAGGTCACATCACATAGAACAAATGATGGTTAAATTAGATGCAAGGTAAAGAACACAAAGTTATTGGGTGAGCTCAGAGGCCAATACCAAAAGATGCAAAAGAACCAAGTATTATGCTTTATTATACCAATTGACCATTATATGGATGCAGATCCAAAATTAAGAAATAATATAATACAAGTTAGTGTAAACTATATAGTGTTAAGCCAGGAACAGTTCTAAAATATTTAACATTGAGAAGTAAAAATATCCCAAGTAACTTGAAAAAGTATATCTTGATTTAAAGAGCTAAACTATTCTACTAGCATTAATAGAATGTCTGTTTAAAGGCAGACAACTTACAATATCAAGTAAGACTAGACTTCTCTGGTAATGGATTAGCAATCATTGATTTGATTTTTTTTTTTTTTCTGGTTAGCAGACTATTATTTCAGTGTTAACCTCAGACATCACACACATACACACCCACAACCATACACACAGACACATACAGACAGAAAACACACACACACTGAACCAAATATTGGACATGCAGAAGGTCACGTATTAGAGCTTTTCTTTCTTTCTTTCTTTCTTTCTTTCTTTCTTTCTTTCTTTCTTTCTTTCTTTCTTTCTTTCTTTCTTTCTTTTTCTTTTTCTTATGTTAATTTCTTTTTGAGGGAGAAAGAGAGAGAAAGAAGAGGGCGTGTGTGTGAGCCAGCAGGACAGGGGCAGAGACTGAAAGGAGGGCAGAGGATCTGAAGCAGGCTCCATGCTGACAGCACAGAGCCCAATGTGGGGTTTGAACTCATGAACCATGAGACCATGACCTGAGCCAAAGTGGGACATTTAACCAATTGAGCCACCCAGGCGCCCCACATATTAGAGCTTTCTTAATTAAAATATCAAAGTCCTCCCTCAAATTTTAAAATAAAGTGAGCTCCATCAAAGTTTTTGAACCATCTGAAGCATGATTTATGGCTTCTATTTTTGAAAATAAGTTATATACGCTCAGTAATCTTTTATGAATGGTGAATACAGTTTTCCACCAAGTAACAAAGATTCCTGATGAAGACTGAAAATCTAAATTAGTAGAAAAAACTCTAGGTTCGTTATAAAGCCAAGCTTAAAAACATTTCCCCAAATCAACATTCTACACTCAGGAAGTTATTCAAGGTATGAGACTGCATATAAAATGGATTCTACCGTTCAGTGCTAAATTTCATGAGCACTACTGTGGCTTCAAGAAAAGTCAGAAAATTTTAGAGTTAAATAGGCATGTCTCCTACTTTTTATAGAGATCCAAAAGTTAACCTTAAGTCACTAGGCTGTTGTTTTGGTAACACATCTTTATAGTTGCTGAATAAAATGGTGTTAGTTACTTAGGTGTACCGTTGGCCAGGGCATTGAAATAATTTTAATGAATGAATACGGCTAGCCTTTGAGATAATCCTGAGAGCCACCCCCCCACCCCCACCCCAATCCCTTTCATTCTGTTGATTTTATGGCAGATCCTTCCTTGGGAAACACTCCCACCTGACAGAACCAGAGAGAGCCTCTCTACAAGTTCAGGAAGAAGAAAGGTTCCTATCTCACAACTCCCTCACAACACTGCTGAATCGCTACAGATGATCGAACACCATCCAGGCACTGCTGTCCCACTAGGCCAAAGGGCAGCAACATATTCTCAACAGCGTCTGGTAACACTCTGTTTTCCTTCAAGGAATAAATTCAAGGGAAGTTAGAACTCTTCAGAGATGTAATTGGGATTAATGCCATGGCTTCCTCCCCTTACAGAAGCTCCTCCCATTTCTTTAGTTCTGGAGGGTTTGCAGTTTGCACCTACTGCAGGTTATCTCTGCAGCAGTGGGAGGTTCAAGGGCAGTCCACTTCTGCCTTGTGGCAGTATGGCTGGCCACCAACCAAGTACCTGGCTTCTAGAGCATTAGAGTGGCCGTGAATGAATGTATCAGCTCACACACTCAAAGACACCAGATCTATCTCCCTGTTCTCCAAAGAACCTCCTAAAGGAGTCAATAACGTGTCTGCATAATTAGGATTTCCATACATGCTACAAAGCCCAAAAATTTCACCCAACTTATGATGCTTTACTTAATGTGACTGCAATCCTTATTATAATGTATCTTATATAAGGGGGACATAGCATAAGGTATAAGAAATAGAACACAAAAACTCGTGTATGTTGCTTCAGAACATTATAGATGCCTCAGAACCCCACAAGGAAACTCTGTGATTATATTCCCCTCTCCCTGCATAATCCTGATGTAGGTTTTCAATATATAAATAACTTTCAAAGTACATAATGCTGAAAACCGTTGGAGAACTTTCTTAAAGGATGCTATAATTATAATTTTTAATTGCAGCTCTCAAAATGATAAAAGCATAAATGATTCCTTAAAAGTTCTCCTTGGGGCACCTGGATGGCTTAGTTGGTTAAGCATTCAACTTCGCCTCAGGTCATGATCTCACCGTTCATTCGTGAGTTCGAGCCCCATGTCGGGCTCTGTGCTGACAGCTCAGAGCCTGGAGCCTGCTGTGGATTCTGTGTCTCCCTCTTTCTCTGCCCCTTCCCTGCTCATGCGCTGTCTCTCCCTCTCTCTCAAACATTAAAAAAACATTTTTTTAAAGAAAAATAAAGTAAAATAAAAGTTCTCCTTTTTGGGTTTTCCTTCATTCCTTCACAATTCTGCCCCTGCCCCTTAGGGAGTTGTCTAGAGGATGGGAAGCACAGTAACACTCACCAGAGCTTATGATAATAGACACTGGTGCTCCCCAAATATTAATGTTAATAATATTTAGTGTTATTACCACATGTGCCTGTTAACATGCACACCCACTTTGTGGGGTAGGTACCATTATCACCTCCATCTGTGGCATGAGGAAGTGAAACCCAGAAATCTAGCATGTGGCCCAGAAGATTTGAATCCAAGTAATCTGGCTCCAGAGTCCATGCTCTTCTTAGCCACTACGCTATGTTGTGATTCTCTGAGATTTTGGTCTATTTCCACAATTAGGAATGTGCTATTTTTTTCCTTAAGAGAAACGGATTTCCTTCCTCATGAATCCTTCTGGGGAGAGAGATCTCATCTTTCCCTCCTCCACCCTTCCTCCCCAGTTACCATGCAGGTAACAGTCTGTTTGCCCGTTGAAGTGATTTCCTTTCAAATATTAGCCAGCCCCACCTTCTAACCCACAGCTTTGAGCTCTAGGTCATCTGATGGCTTCAGTGCCTGTGTGAATGTTTATCCCACTCCCCAGTGACTTATAAGAGGGACATTTCCTGGAAATATTGTGGATGGACATTTCACTATGGTGAGGTGTCCAGAGTGTCTGAATCACTCCTGTTGCCTAGTAACCTGTTTGTGTTTGGCAGGAGGAAGGTGACTCACACACAGGTACACTCAGACCAGGGCAGATATTTATTCAGCATGACCTCCTCCCAGCCCTAGACGGTTGATTTCATGTTTAACCTTGACACTGTTCCTTCTCACATGCCGCTGTTAGTATAGGCCCCTTCAATTCTCTCCAAGTCAGGGAATTCAAAATATAGTATGCTGTGCATAGAATCAACAGATCCTTTATAGCTGAAATACAGGCTACATTATTTTCCCTACTGAGTTCTAAAGGAAAAAGTTCAAGACAAAAGTAATTACAAAATTCTTACATGTAAAAAAGTGAATTGAAATTATATGCAGTCGTGGAAGTTACACGCCATCCCTTTGAGAATTTAGTCCTTTCATGAATTCAGTTAATATAACATATTCCTAAACAGCAATGAATCACTAATTTTGACCTCATACTTAAGAATTTTTTCAGGAAAATAGAGTTGACTCATTTGGTGGGCCACATTCTAGGCCAAAAAAACTTTTACACTTACACACATACCTGTCTTTATTACCTGAAAGAATGGATGACCAAATATAAGTAGCATCAGACTTGAAGGGATTTACTTTCAAACAGAATATGAATATATGGAGAGGTCATAGCGGGCCTACGGTCACCTCACTGATCTTTGCCTTCAAATTTAAGTTAGCATGCATGCTTTAGCCAAAACGCTCCAGAATAAAACACTCTGGACTTGCACTTCATGTAAATTCTCTAGCAGTTATTACTATTCCCCTAATATTTTACAGACCCACCATTTCTCCTAGTGATTTCTATTTATTAAATATTCAAAGGAGGAAAAGTGGCTTCAAAAAAGACACACACATACGCATATACCAGACTGTGGGGGTTTTTTTGGTCCTTCTTTTCAGCCATGCCTGCTATAGACATGGAGAGTAAGACCTAAGAGTGTACCTAAATGGCACCTCTAACCTTGATGGGAAAGTCCTGAATCCTAAATTTATTGGACTTATGGACATATTGCTTATAGACTGAAGGGTACAAATGTAGTTTAGGAAGTTTTCTTTTTTCTTCCCTGCACTAAGTAATATTCATCCTAACAAAGGGGTTCCAGTATGCCTGGTATCTATAAGTACTATTAAAATCTAATACAGGATAGGGGCGCCTGGGTGGCGCAGTCGGTTAAGCGTCTGACTTCAGCCAGGTCACGATCTCGCGGTCCGTGAGTTCGAGCCCCGCGTCAGGCTCTGGGCTGATGGCTCGGAGCCTGGAGCCTGTTTCCGATTCTGTGTCTCCCTCTCTCTCTGCCCCTCCCCCGTTCATGCTCTGTCTCTCTCTGTCCCAAAAATAAGTAAAAAACGTTGAAGAAAAAAATTAAAAAAAAAAAAAATTAAAAAAAAATAAAATCTAATACAGGATATAAATTTTATTTTGTTCTCGATAGGTATAAAAGGGATACATAAATGTACTTGGCAAAGATTTTCATCTTAAACATATATTAAAACTTTTCTCCAAAAATTTTCTCCAAAACTTTTTTGAAAGGCATATTTTAGGGAAAAAAATCTTTCCATATCTAAAAACTTCTTGAAGTCTGCCAAACTCCATGGCAGGCTTAAGAAAAAGATGCCTTCATTATCCAGAACTGGCTAATTGGTTACAATTACTACTGGCAAGCAATATGGGGATAAATTGCTCTCCAAAGTATTTTGAAGTCCTTAACCATGCCTAAAGCAGGTTCGCCCAATTTGAGGTTCGTAGTTGATAAGTGAACCTGCTGGAGCCCACATGTTTGGGCTTGTGCATATAACCGGGGATAGAGAGTAAGCTCTGTTCTTCAGAGTCCCAAAATGGAGCTATGCTTGGGAAATGAAAGTGCCAGCAGAAAGCTTAGGATTTAAGCTCATGAATTTGTTGCTGACCATCTGCTTCATGCAAGTTTCAGTCACAAAAGAACTTTCATTAGCATCAAGTGAACCAGACAGACATTGTCCCTGCCTTTACAGAGCTTGCTGTCAGAAAAACAAGTAACTATAACATAGGGAGAAGACTCTAGGAACACCTTGCAAAGGTATACCCCTTAGTTTGGAAAGATCAGGTAAGGCTTCCTGGAAGAAAGGGCCTCTCAACTCAGATCTGAAAAGTGAAGAAAAATCAGGCAAGGTGGGGTGGGGTTATTTAAGGCAGAGAAATAGTATGTGCAAAGGCCTTCAGGAACAAAGGAGAATGTGGTTGGTATGGATGGGAATAGAAGGAAAGTCAGCTTGGCTGAAATGGAGAAAGGCAGGCTCCTGAAGAACCTGATAAGACCTTTTTATGATATTTGGATTTTGCCCCAGGATGATGGGATCAGGGACACGCTCAGTTTTGTAATTTATGAGGATCCCACTTAGGATTCCTGACACTTAGAAACCAAGGAGATGAGCATTTCTTACACTCAGCAGAACATGAATAGGTCACTCCTCTACCCAAGGGTGAATGTATGAGATTCTTCATGTAACCTGTTTCCTGTAGAGCCAGTGAGATGTTACCATGTGACCTGGAAAGCAGAGTGGCTAAGCGCTCAGCCTGTGGAAAGGACTCAGATTCAAATTCTAATTCTATCACATTCTACCCAATACTTAACTTTGGGCAAGTCCTTAAACCCTCTGTCTCCGCGTGGACTTAAAAGTAGCTACCTCATACTGTTGCTGTGTAAATGGTATGAGGCACTATATGTGGCCAAGAGCAGCAGCTGCCACGATGTCATTCAATCTTGGTCACTGTCATCAAACACATGCCAGTCAACCAACTGCAAGCATTAAGAACCATTGCTGTAGACTACATTTAATATTTTTAAACACTATAAACACTTTTCTTTAGAAGCCATCTATTGAAGAAAAGTAGCTTACACAAATACTGTACATCTTTCTGTTTAACACTTATCAGTTTCCCATTTGAATATTTAAAATTTAAAGTGGGATGGTAAAGTTGTATGATTATTCAAAAATAAGCTTTATTTCCATCTTTGGGCCTTATGTCTATTTGGACAAAGATCCGCTGTCCTAAGCAAAGTTTCCAGGACGATTTGCAGATAAGCTTCAGAACTTCAGAATCAGAGCATAGTTAGAAATCACACTGCCTAACTATACTTCTATGGCCATGAGTCCAAAGGAATTTGAGTAAATCCATTTATTTAATAATCAAATTATAGAAAATTAAAGCAAAAGGTGTTGAAGCCTAAATGTAGACATTGGGAAGACCAAAGAACCAGTTGTGGATTCACCATTAAATGTCTAACCCTCTGATATCAGCCGCCTTCTTGCTGCCTCCATTTGTTAGATGTAAATGCTAAATCAGTGTTCAGAAATCTGAGGAATTCTACATTTTACAAGAGAACACAGACTACGAGTCAAGCTATAATGCCGAAGGTCGATTAACTGCATGCTAACAATATTTGTGTCACTCACCACGAACACCTCAGACAGAGTATTAAAGTCTTTTAGAGCTGATTGAGCTATAGTGCAAGACCACTTCCAGTTCAGTGATTCACTAGGAGGACTCCCAGGACCCTGCCTATAGTTCTACTCATGGCTATGATTTGTTACAGCATGAGGCTAGAGAGTCAGCAAAGGGAGAAGGCACATGGGATGAAGTCCAGAGGTGATCAGCAGCAAGCTTCCAAGGGTCCTCTCCCACTGGTATCACACAGGTTGTGCTTAATTGCCTGGCACTGACTGAGTTGTGACAATACCTGTGAAATATCATCTACCAGGGAAGCTCATTAGTGACTCAGTGTCTGGGATTTTTACTGGGGCTGGTCATAGAGAAACCTGCTGTTGGGCATGTACCCAAATTCCACACTCCTGGAATGCAAGTGGGTATTCAACAGAAACTGCACTGTTTGCACAGTTTAGGCACAGTGAGCCACGCTAACGAGGGAATGATGGGAACCCCCCCCAAATCTGTTCCCAGACGCCAGTCAAGGGGCCAAGGGTGCAAGCAGGCCTCTAGGGAGAGCAGTCTCTCCATCTGATTTCAATTAGCAATATAAGACCAAATTATAGGAGAAAGGTCTCACTCTTAGCAGATCACCTAGGCACATCGTGAGCCTGAGAAGCACTTTTATCCTATATACTTTCAGTATTTAAAATGTAGCATTTTTTTTATTTTTTATTTTTTTTATTTTTTTTTTCAACGTTTTTTATTTATTTTTGGGACAGAGAGAGACAGAGCATGAACGGGGGAGGGGCAGAGAGAGAGGGAGACACAGAATCGGAAACAGGCTCCAGGCTCTGAGCCATCAGCCCAGAGCCTGACGCGGGGCTCGAACTCACGGACTGCGAGATCGTGACCTGGCTGAAGTCGGACGCTTAACCGACTGCGCCACCCAGGCGCCCCTAAAATGTAGCATTTTTAATGTAGACAACCATGATCTTAAATTATGTAACGGAAGATTTAAGACAGCCTTTTGTACAATAAAAAAAAAAAAAAGCTGAATTCTAGTCCTATTTACTTTTCTGAGCATCTTTTTTTACAAAATACCACTGAAAAATCTGAACAAATAGTGTTCCTAAATTGAAGCTACTCTCAGAAACCATTTAGCCTACCAGATTGGCAATAAAATCCAGACCCAGATAACAGGTACCCTTCACAAGTTTCTAGTAGGGATGTGAATAAGAAAAACTCCCTATGGCAGGCAATCTGACAAGATATCTTATGAAAATTATACATACACCTTATGACCTGCAGTTCTGCTCTGCAAATTATATGCTCTGGAATATAATTGTGTACACGCAGAATAACCTATGTACAAAGTTATTTACTGTGGCATTGTTTAAGAGCAAAGGACTGGCCACAACCCAAGTGTCCATCAATAGGTCACTATTTAAATTGTGGTACATCCATACAATGGACTACTCTGTAACTGTTGAGGGGAAAAAAAAAAAAAAAGAACGAGGAAGCTCTTTTAGTACTGATTTGTTAAACCCTCCTACATATGTTAGGAGAAAAACATACATTGTACAGAAGTACAGTTTACTATCTTTTACTTTATGAAAAGGGCAAATATGAAACCATATTCATATTGTCTGTGTATGCAGAAACTCGGGAAGGATGCATGGGCCCCTAATAACAGGCTGGGAGAGGGTAGTGGAGGCACAATTGGGGCAGAATCTGCGAACCTGAAAAAAATATATTAAAATGACACCCTTGACATGTAACCCTTCTGTCTTTTCTAAGTCCAGGTCATATCCCTTGGCACCTTTTTCCATGCGTGTGTTTTTTAATAGGCTTCTGTATTTCTGCAGTGGTTAAACTAGAACATAAGATTGCTTTATCTTCTTTTCCAAATCCGGTTCCCGCTCTCTCCTTTGCATCTTGAGTCTGCCTGCCATCTTGAAGGGGGTCTCCCCAGGACAGCTGACAGTGAATTAAGTTCTCTATGCCTCCCTTTGAACATATGCCTGCTGAGGAAATTTGGGAGCTTCTTAAAAGCTCAATTTCTGAAAGCAGGGATTTTGTTTTGTACACTGCCTTATTTGCAACACTGAACAGAGCGCCTGGCACACAGAAATTGCTCAGTAAGTATTTGTTGAATAAATGAATTCTTTTCTTCATCTAGCTTCAATGGAACAGACACTACCAGACAAAGAGGGAGATATCATCGGGGTCAAATATTTAGAAATAGTTGTCATGCCCAGTATTGGCTCTATATAGGCATTCTAATCCTAGCAACATTCCTAGGATTATTTTGAATTTTACAGAAGACAAACAAGCCTATAGAATGCTGTGCTGAACGAGGACTCTTAAATATTCATAAAAATTTATTTTTAATTAACTTGGGATTATAAGGCCTTGGAGTCCATCTCAGGGCTGAAGTCTTTTTAGGCAAACACCACACTAATTAGTAACGATAAAAAAAAGAATGGCTAAAAGAACCAATGAACCCCCAATCGTAAGGTGCCTGCCCACAAGCAGCATAGAGAAAATATTTTGCATTAAAAATGTTACTGCTCTTTTTAGTTAGAAATAAAATTCTCCTTCAAATTAAATTCAAATCAGTCTAGACGGTGAACTGAATTGCACAATGTCAATCCTAAAAGAGAAAGTTTCCTCCTCAGTGAGTCCAGAAGGGGTATGACTACCATGCCTTTCTAACCTTGGTTTAAATGACTATAAAAACCAAATAACTCTGCTAGTAGTAATTTCAGTAATGTGGCTAAATAGGTGCACACCTGACTGATGTTCCTTTGAAGCATTTTCTTAATGCATGGTTGAGGTGGTTCCTGAGTGCTGTCTTTTAGCCATTAGTAATGCAGAGAGATTAGGAGGTTTTGGTGCTCCCTCTATCTCTTACTGTCATTTAAGGCAACAATCCAATGAGTGAGGAAACATGCCAGCACCTGGATCAGCATGAACTCTAAGACTTTCCTGAGGACATTCTCAGTTAAGGCATTAATGGAATGTTTTAACTGGAAAGGGAAGACAGAGAAGTTTCAGGACAACTGGTAGGTAACCAACTGTCAGCTGATGCAAATTGTACTTATGATCTTGCACCAGGAAGCACTGAACCTACTGTTTGCAAATGGTAGCACGCTGAGCCCCACCCTGGTTCATGCAGCAGGCAACACCCGAGGTCTCATAGCAGATCCTTTCTGCGAAGAGTGGTATAGAGCAGAGGCTGACAGCTCTAAAAGGACGGGAAGAGTGAGAGGTTCAATAAGAAAGATGCTTTGTGGGGCGCCTGGGTGGCGCAGTCGGTTAAGCGTCCGACTTCAGCCAGGTCACGATCTCGCGGTCTGTGAGTTCGAGCCCCACGTCAGGCTCCGGGCTGATGGCTCGGAGCCTGGAGCCTGTTTCCGATTCTGTGTCTCCCTCTCTCTCTGCCCCTCCCCCGTTCATGCTCTGTCTCTCTCTGTCCCAAAAAAAATAAATAAAAAACGTTGAAAAAAAAATTAAAAAAAAAAAAAAAAAGAAAGATGCTTTGTTGTTATGTTTTGTTGGTTTTCTGGGGATGGAGGCGAAATAAAGAGCTAATACTGTCCTCCTGGAAGAGTCACCAGGAGAACACGGACTCTAACAGGTACCAGCATTTCAGGAGGAGAAATGCAACTCTTGGCCAGTCATTCCCCTGACATTTAATACCTGCCAGACCCTGTTCAGAGGTGGAGCAATGAAGGTGGGCAGATTCCTGTCCCTTGTGATGCTCACATGGAAATGTGCCAACAAACACATAGATAAACAAGAAGACTGTGATAAATGCCACTGAGAGAAGTCAATCAGAATCACAGCAAGGTTGGTGTGGCTCATTTAGAGCAAGTGGTCAGGGATGCAGAGGATGCTATTTAAGACAGTAATTGTCAGGGAGGAGGGGGTTGGGCAGCCAAGGAAGAAGAGCACTCCAGGCCAAAGGAGCAGTTGGTACAAAAGCCCTGAGGCAGGAATGAGCCAGGCGGTTTAAAGACTGGAAAGTCATGCATGCAATGCTGAAGCACTGTGATCAGAGGAGGACCAAAGCACAGTGGAGGACAGAGGCCAGGTCACCGAGGGTTTTACGGGCCAGGTGGAGGGACTGCCTACACACAGGGCAAAGTAAGCATCCAGGAACCCCAGGCTGCTCGGGGTGCACACTTGGTCACTTCCACACAAAATGGTGGAAGACTCTCTTTGAAATACATACAGCTGCTACAACCTTTTCATGGATTTTTTAAATAGACTGTAACTGTTTATAACTTGGTATTCATGACATAGTAATATATTTGGCTTGCAGATTTTTTTTTCAATTACATAGCTAACATGGTGCCTTTCATCTAGTCAAATTTAAAATATGTCCTCTTATTGGGGTGCCTGGGTGGATCAGTCTGTTAAGCCTCCAACTTCAGTTCAGGTCACGATCTAACGGGTCCTGAGTTCGAGCTCCACACCAGGCTCCATGCTGGTGGTGTGGAGCCTGCTTGGGATTTCTCTCTCCTCCTCTCTCTCTCTGCCCCTCCCCCACCTGCTCATGCATGCTCTCACTCAAAAATAAATAAAAAAAAAAAGTGCCCCCTTGTCAAAAAGAAGAATGGGTAAAGAGGGGGTGGATGGCAGAATGCAAATTCATGGTTACTATTCCAAAAACTCTTATGTACACATGCTAATGTAGTAGCATGTTAAGACGCAGTTTTAAAAAATGCCACCAAAGTTTATGATTTACTGTAATTTGAAATATACGTACTATGCATGACTTCCTAAAGGAATAAAGTAAATGATATAACTTACAAAAGAAAATGCTACTATAAGAAGAGTAACGTAGAATCAGAGTGAGGTAGATCCAGACCAGGGGTTCTTGGTCACAAGATAGAGTGGAAGAGGGAGAGGTATTGCCTGTGACTGAATATTGTCGCACCTGCTCCTGGTAAGCAATCACTGTTAAGGTAGCAAAGCTGGGAGGTGGGGGTGGCTTATGAACAAGGGCTCTGACACCTAACTTCACAATCAGCACTTGTGTGACTCCAGGAATGATACTTAACCTCTCTGTGCCTCAGTTTCCTGGTCTACAAGTGGGATAGCAACAGTACTAACTCCATGGGGTCTCTAAGAGGATTGAAGGAATTCATATTTATGGAGCTCAGAAATAGCACCTGGCATATTGTGTACTACTGTTAAATAACTAAAATAGAGATGAGGTAACAGAATGTACCAAGTCCTACAATGTGACAAAAGCTCATGCCGAGCTGGGCTGTGTGTTAGGTTCTCACTTCCTTTGTACAAGGAAGAGAGAAGAAACAAAATTTTCTAAACTCAGAGAGACAGCGTACGGATCGCCATACCTGCATGTGTTGGGACAAAGTGGGGAGCCATGTTTCATTCCCCAGAGGACCAAAGCTTTTCTTGACCTTTAGCTCAAGAAATACACTCACTGCGGGTCTCTACACAGGAGGCCAGCCATAAGCAATAACGCAGACCAGGGAGACCATCGTCTGACGTCATATGATGGTTTTCCAGGATATCCCTCCATACATTCCAAAGCAGAACTCTCTAGAGTTTCTTTGGTAGGAAGCCAAGGCAACATGATACAGATAAGCTGCTCTGACGGTCTGGTTCGTTTCAGGGATACACCTGCATCAGAAATGCATCCTTTACTTCCATTTCCTTGAGCCATGCTTCTGATAAGAGCTGAGGAGGAGACTGCTCCAGATTTGTAAAACAAATTCTCCAACATCAGGAGATGGACAAAATGCAGCCATATTAAAAAAAAAAAAAAGAAACCTTAAGTAACCTGATGCATTGAAAGCGACTTTCCCTAGAAGCATCTGGTTTTAAGTCTAATGGACTTGAGAGCTGTTGTCTGGCAAAGAACAGCCATAATCATCTCAGGGGATTAAACAATTTAAGAGAATATTCCTTTTGTCATAGTCATCTCAGGCTCTACCTGGCAGTAAAACATGGAGATTTTCCAAACGACAAAAGCCACTGTGGTTAAGGCACATTTCATTGTGATGTAAGTTGGAATGTAAAATATCAGCTGAAAAAAAGAGAAGTTTTTATTTAAAAAATTAGTTATTAGAAAACCTTAGCTAGAAAAGGACCTTTGTCCCTTCAGATATTCCCACACCTCACGTGCAATCTATGGTGCCACTGAACTATCCCCCCAAGTCCTATGGATAAGACTGTATCCCAGTGGTTTGTCAACCTTTTTCAACCCATCAGGCAAAGTATGTTGTTTTTAAGGCTGGTTGTTTAAGCATTTTTCTTCAGTTGACATAGTGTTAATCTTCAAATTGTTAACTATGGCAACGTATTTTCCTTTTAATACTTGTGAGGTATTGTCAAAGCCACCAAAGAAGGCAGAAATAGATACATTCACGTGCAATTCACAGGCAAGGAAGCAGAGCAAGAGAGGATGTGTATAACTTATCCCTACGCACCCTTGGACAAGCATCATTTCCTCCAAGAAGGCTTTCTTGATTCTTCCAGACTGGATTGTGGCCCCGTTCACCAACTCCACATTACTCTATTCTTTTTCTCCATCGTAACAGTGGTAATTTTAATTATGCAGTAAATTGTTAGTAAAGATTTACTTGTCTCTTTTCTGTAAACTCTATGAGGGAAAGGACCATATCTGCCAGGTTTTCTGCTGTCCCTGGCACACAGTCAATGACTATTTGTTCACAGCCTAACTCGCTCTTTGTAAGACAGTCAGCTATGATCCTGAAGAGTCCCATGCAAGCTACTTGCAAATCAGATAATTAGGGAAGTCACTGAAGTAATCCTATAAAGGGTGGGGCGGGGTGACGACAGGAAAACATTTTAATATTATAAAACCGACAAATTTGATGCCTTGAATATTTTCAGAAGCAGAATCCGTGGATGTTCATATGGCAGATATGAGTGAGAGAGGGAAGGAGAAAAGGAGGGGCAGGAACGACCCACCAATTCAGATGGGTGCTTTAAGAGTAAAATTGTGTTATGAGAACTCAAATAGGGTTTTCTAATTATAGACCCTTAAATTTAAAATATCTTGAAAGGTCACTCTGTACTTCCCTCTGCCTAATACAGGCTGCATTCAAAACATCCCAGAAATAGGAGTCAAATTTTTTTAAGGCTAGAGAGGTTGAACAACAGATTAAAAAGCCCTGTGTCTTGCAATCTCTGCTTTCTACAGTTTTTCTGTTAGGTCTTCCGTGAAGAAATGATTGCCAATCTAGTCCTTTCCTTCATGACACAAAGGTGTTATTGTTACAGCTGAACTCCTAAACTCCTTCGAGTAAAAGTCCTAAGAAATGACAAGACAGTCACAACAGTGAAACTTTAAGAAATGCTTTCATATCTTCTGCAACAACAACAAAAAATAACCCCTTTGGGGCGCCTGGGTGGCGCAGTCGGTTAAGCGTCCGACTTCAGCCAGGTCACGATCTCGCGGTCTGTGAGTTCGAGCCCCGCGTCAGGCTCTGGGCTGATTGCTCAGAGCCTGGAGCCTGTTTCCGATTCTGTGTCTCCCTCTCTCTCTGCCCCTCCCCCGTTCATGCTCTGTCTCTCTCTGTCCCAAAAACTAAATAAAAAACGTTGAAAAAAAAAAAAATTAAAAAAAAAAAAAATAACCCCTTTATACTTTAATATTGAAAGGGAGAAAGTGCCGGGGCTCCTGGGTGGCTCAGTTGGTTAAGCAGCCAACTTTGGCTCAGGTCATGATCTCGCGGTTTGTGAGTTCGAGCCCCACACTGGGCTCTGCGCTGACAGCTGGGAGCCTACAGCCTGCTTCAGATTGTGTCTCCCTCTCTCTCTGCCCCTCCCCTCCCCTGCTTATGCTCATGCTCTGTCTCTCTCTCTCTCTCTCAGAAATAAATATTTAAAAAACATTTTAAAGAAAGTAAGAAAGTGTCTAACCTTATTGGTGAGCAAAGCAACCCAAATCAAAAAGTGAGATACCACGTTTTTACATATTGAATTGGCTAAAAAACAAAACCCAATTCATCAAACTCCTCTCCAGGACCACTGTAAAATACATTTCTTATATTTTACAAACACCCTAAGAATGTGAGCCAAGATTTAGCTCTGAGCTTCTAAGAACATTAACAACAGTAAAAAGCTGATAATAACTAAGTGTCCAACAATAGGGGATTGCTTAAACTGTGGTGGATGGACACGTGGAATTCTGAAATATACTTCCTTACTGTGTTTAATGGGGAGGGACAAGAGGTTCAGGAGCATTCATGAGGACACAACAATAATATGTATATGACCCTATCTATCCTATAAAGTGGCATGTGTAAACATAAATGCAACAGGTGATAGATTTAGGTGTGATTTAAAATTTCCTTCTTATCCAGGTTTAAGTTTTTCTAAAATAAACATGAGTTATTATTATAATTACAAAGTTAAAAAGAAAAGATGAGGCTAAATCTCCCAACACAAACTTCCAAATATCAGTTACCATATTAACAGTCTCTTAAAAAAAAGACAACAACCATTTATCATAAGCACAAAGTCTGTTTAATATCATTATGTACTAAGGATAAAAATAATAAACCCGAGTTTTCATTTTGGTCACTGTGCGTGGGGTAAGCAAATAAAAATACTCTGTCCTGGAAACTTAAAAGTTTTCTTTATAGCAAGATGCCATTTGTGGTAATGTACCACTGGGTAGCAAAGAGGTCAGCCTCTCTGGTTAAATATGGCATAATTATATAGTTCATAAAATTAAAGCAACATGTACATATGTGCTATGATTACTCCTGCTCAAATAAAATCTTGTCTTCTGAAATAAAAATGAAGCTAGAAGTAAAAATGAAATGAGACACGGATAAGCATGAACTAAGATGGAAGCAAATGTGGGAGGAGGCTGTTATTAGAGAGTTCACCTCTGGTCACAGAGAGAGGACTTTGGTTGAAGGCAGAGTAACTCCTCAGGATACACGTAAGCATTACAGCTGAAACCACTGGGATCCTACAGTATACTGTACATACCTGAGGAGGGTAACAGATGGAGCGGACGAGCTACCCCTGAGTCACTCTCCAGCACTAAACCATGCGGACCCTTTGTCTCCTGCTCAGGAAGTCCCCAGATTCCAGTCCATTCCAGTCTTTTAGATCTGCGACCATTTCCCTCCTATATTTTTCTCTCTCACACTTTTGTTGTCCTTGGTCTTAAGATTTCTAAGGATTGTTTCCTATAGCTTCTTCACTAGTTATTAGCAGTTTGCTTCTCTTGTGAGAAACTTGTTTGGGGGCACCTGGGTGGCTCAGTCGGTTGAACGTCCAACTTCGGCTCAGCTCATGATCTCGTGGTTTGTGGGGGTTTGAGCCCCGTGTCCGGCTCTGTGCTGATGGCTCAGAGCCTGGAGCCTGCTTCGGATTCTATGTCTCCCTCTCTCTCTCTCTGCCCTTCCCCCACTCATGCTCTGTCTCTCTCTCTCAAAAATAAACATTAAAAAAAATTAAAAACTTGCTTTAAAAAATAATCTAGTTTACCATTGTGCTTCATCACCCATCTTACAGTCTCACCCAACAGGCTTCCAACATTCCTTCAAAGCAATCCCAGGGCAAATTACATTTTGGTATATTTACATAATCCTTATTTCACAGAGCAACATCTTTCAAGGTCTTCTTTTAAGTATTAGATGAAGGATGATGTTCAGAGAACAAAATGAGGGTCAAGAAAGTCAACTCTCAGGGCTCCAAAGAGTTATTTGGTGTCCAAATAGAAGACCAATTAAAGTACCAGGAATAGGGGCGCCTGGGTGGCTCAGTCAGTTAAGTGTCTGACTCTCGGTATTGGTTCAGGTCATGATCTCAGAGCTTTGGGAGTTTGAGCCTTGCATTGGGCTCTGTGTTGGCAGCTTGGAGCCTGCTTGGGGTTCTTTCTCTCTTTGCCCCTCCCCCTACTCATGCTGTCTCTGTCTCTCAAAACAACAAACAAACAACAAAAAAACTTAAAACAAAAAAAGTATCAGGAATAAATGGAAAAGAGGAAGAAGAAAGAAGGAAGTGAAATGAGGGAGGCACACTAATAGAACTTTATGTAACTGAATCTTGAGCAAGACAAAGGAAGATGAAGCAAAGCACCCAGAGGCCTGGCATGATGAACACATTTTGGGGGTAAGGGCTAGAGCTGAGCATCTAGATGTAAACTAGAAGTGCTGAGGGTAGAATCTGAGGCACCACCCAGACTCTAATGGGCTGCCACAAAATGGGATGGTGATGCTGACCAAATAAATAAATCTGCCACGTGCTTTTACCTTCAGCTTCTAAATCATGCATGGTCAGAGGTTACACCTCAGGTACAAAAAGCAAGAGCTGAAGGAGTAAACATTAGGAATGTCATTATTCACGACCATGCTTCTCTCTCGCTTTCAGAGTACTATCTACGGGCTTGGACACCTTGGATGTCACTTTGATCTTAGAATATGCCACCTTCAAGAGAAGGATGAGGTTTAGCACATGGAAAAAGAACTCCGAATTCACCCTGCCCCTGTCTCCCTAGAGTGTCTAATGCTTGCTGAAGGGAAAAGCAAAGAATAATTCTTACTTCATCCTTGAAGAAAGGTTTACAGATAGTACATAATCCTAGTTTTTCATCACATTTCTAAACAAACAAAATGTATGAAAGAAATGCACACCTGTGTCCTCTCTCCAGTCAGGGTATACACAGTCACTTTTCATGGTACTTTGGCTAAACTGTAATAGCGTATCAGTGGTGAGCTACTGCTAACTGTCAGCAGTAAGAAATACGATGGACGAAAACAAGAAGCAAAGGGGTTTCCTGGGGGAAGCAGAATAGACAAAGAATATTTCATTACAATGAAGAGACCTGGCTTTCATCTGGATTCTGATATTGCTAATTGTGATCTTTAAAAAGTCACTTGAATAGGTCCAACAGGCAGAAAATCAGTAAGGACATAGTTGAACCCAACAATAAAAACTAATCAACTGGATCAATTGACATATATAGAGGACGTCATCCAATAACAGAATACACATTCTTCTCAAGCTCACATGAACATTCACCAAAATAGACCATATTCTAGGCTATAAAATACACCTTCATAAATTTAAAAGACATAAACAGTGTCTCTTTTCTCAGACCACAATGGAATTCAACTGGAAATCAATAACAGAGAGCTGGAAAATCCCCAAATAGTTGGAGATTAAACAACACACTTCTAATTAACACATGGGTCAATGAAGAAATCAAGAGAAATTTTAAAATATTTTGAACTAAATCAAAATAAAATCACAACTTATCAAAATTTGTGGGATGCATTAAAACCAGTACTTAGAGGGAAATCTATAGAAGTGAATGCATAGATTAGAAGGTATAAAATCAATAAGCTAGGCTTATACCTTAAGAACTAGCAAAAAAGGGAGCAAATTCAGTCCTAAGTAAAAGAAAAGAAATAATAAAAATTAGAGCATAAATCAGTGCACTTGAAAAGAAATTAATAAGAAAAATCCATGGAACCAAAAGCTAGTTCTTTGAAAAGATCACTAAATGTAATAAGGCCTCTAGGTAGGCTAAGAACAAGAGGGGCAACATAAATTACTAATATTGGAAATAAAAGAAAGGACATCACTACAGATTTTAAAGGGATGATAAAGCAATACTATGAACAATTCTACACCCTCAAATTTGATAACCTAGGTGAACTGGACCAATTCCTTGAGAGATACAATCTGAGAAAACACACATAAGAAACAGACCACCTGAATAAGAAGCCTGGGGGGGGGGGGGGGATAAGAAGCCTATTAAGGGAATTCAATCAATTAATAACATTCCAAAATACAAAACACGTGGCCCAGACAGCATCATGGGTAAACTC
Source organism: Neofelis nebulosa (assembly GCF_028018385.1). Classification (NCBI taxonomy): domain Eukaryota; kingdom Metazoa; phylum Chordata; class Mammalia; order Carnivora; family Felidae; genus Neofelis; species Neofelis nebulosa. The sequence goes on from NC_080784.1 coordinate 116,619,386, forward strand.
TTCCAAATATTTAAGGAAGAAATTCTACCAATTCTCTGCAATGTCTTTTGGAAGACAGAAGCGGAGGGAGTACTTCCTAACTCACTGTATGAGGCCAACATTACCATTATACCAAAACCAGACAAAAACATTAAAAAAGAAAACTACATACCACCAATGTCTCTCATGAACACAGATGAAAAAATGCTCAACAAAATATTAGCAAATTTAATCCAACAATGTATAAAAACAATTATATATCATGACTACAGATTTATACCAGGCATGCAAAGCTAATTAAATATTCAAAAATCAATAATGCAACCTATCACATCAAGAGGCTAACAAAGAAAAATCACATCATGTCAATAGATGCAGAAAAAGCATGTGACAAAATCCAGCACCCCATTCATGATAAAAACGCTCAGTTAGCTAAGAGCAGAGGGAAACTTCATCAGCTTGATAAAGAATATCTACCAAAAACCTAACATCATACTCAACGCTGAGGAGCTCTTTACCAACATACTAAAATCCCAGCTAATGCAGGAGGAAAATGACATAAAAAGTAGACTGGGAAGGAAAAAAATTAAACTATCTTTGTTCACAGACCACATGATCTTCTATGCAGAAGATCCAAAAGAACTTACAAAACCCCTGAACTAATAAAAGATTATACAGCAAGGTTGTAGTTTACAAGGTTAACATACGAAAGTCAATCACTTTCCCATACATCCACAATGACCAAGTAGAATTTTAATTTTATAACACAGTACTATTTACATTAGCACTCTCCAAAAAAGAAATACTTAGGAATCAATTTAAGAAAATATGTACAAGAGCTACATGAGAACAACTACAAAACTCTGAAGATATCAAAGAAGTGGAGATATTCCATGTTCAAGCATAACAAGACTCGATTATTGTCAAGATATTAGTTCTTCCCAACCTGAACTACAGATTCAAAGCAACCCCAGTTAAAATCCCAACAAGCTATTTTGTGGATATCAACAAAGTTGATACAGAAAGGCATAACACCCAGAATAGCCAGCTCAATGTTAAAGAAGACTAAAGTCAGAAGACTGACACTATCTGACTTCGAGACTTACTATAAAGCTATAGTAATCCAGACACTGTAGTTTTAGTAAAAGAACAGAAAAACAAGTCAATCGAACAGAATAGAGTCCAGAAATAGACCCATCTAAATAAAGTCAACCGATCCTTGACAGAGGAGCGAAGATAATACCTTGGAGCAAAGACAGTCTTTTCAACAAATGGTACTAGAATAACTGCTTGTCATCCACGTGCAAACAAAACAAAAGTCTATATATAGATCCTAGCCATTCATAAAAATTAACTAAAGATGAATCATAAGCTTAAATGTAAGTTACAAAACTATAAAATAATAATCCTAAATAGATAACACAGGATAAAAATAATTGACTTTGGGTATAGAGATTTTTAGATACAACCACAAAAGCACAATTCATGAAAGAAATAATTGATAAACTGACTTCACTAAAATTAAAAACTTGTGCTCTGTGAAAGGCAACGTCAAGAGAAGGCAAGCCTCTCAATGGGAGAAAATATTCACAAAAGGGACTGTGATAATAAAATGTTATCTAAAATACACAAAGAAGGGTGCCTGGGTGGCTCAGTCGGTTGAGCATCCGACTCTTGAGTTTGGCTTAGGTCATGATCTCACAGTTCAGGAGATCAAGCCCCACATCGGGCTCTGTACTAGCAGTATGGAGTCTGCTTGGGATTCTCTCTCTCTCTCTCTCTCTCTCGCTCTCGCTCTCGCTCTCTCTCCTCCCCCCCCCCCGTTTCTCTTCTGCCCCTCCCCTACACTCTTTCCCTCTTAAAATAAATAAATAACTTAAACATTTTTTTAAATAAATAAAATACACAAAGAATCTTAAAACTCAACAATAAGAAAACAACCCAATTCATAAATGTGTAAAAGACCTGAACAGATCTCACCAAGGAAGATATACAGATGGCAAATAAACATCTAAAAAGATGCTTCATATCATATATCACAGAGAAATGCAAATTAAAACAGTGAGATACCACTACACACCTATTAGAATGGCCAAAATCTGTGACACCAACAAAATTAAATGCCGGTGAAGATAACAGAGTAACAGAAACTCTCATTCACTGGTGGCAGAAATTCAAGATGGTACAGCCACTCTGTAAGACAGTCTGGTGGTTTTACACAAAACTACACATACTTCAATCATATGATCCAGCAATCGCACCACTTGGTATTTACCCAAGGAGTTTAAAAACTTATGTCCACACAAAAACCTGCACACATCAAATATTTATGGCAAGTAATTGCCAAAATTTGAAAGCAACAAAGATGTCTTTCTTTTTTTTTTAAAAAAAATTTTTTTTTCAACGTTTTTTATTTTTATTTTTGGGACAGAGAGAGACAGAGCATGAACGGGGGAGGGGCAGAGAGAGAGGGAGACACAGAATCGGAAACAGGCTCCAGGCTCCGAGCCATCAGCCCAGAGCCTGACGTGGGGCTCGAACTCACGGACCGCGAGATCGTGACCTGGCTGAAGTCGGACACTTAACCGACTGCGCCACCCAGGCGCCCCAACAAAGATGTCTTTCAATAAATGAATGAAAAACTGATATACCATACAATGGAATGTTACTCGGTGATGAAAAGAAATGAGTTATTTCAAGCCATGAAAAGACATGGAGGAACATTCAATGTAAATTGCTAAGAAGCCAATCTGAAAAGGCTATCTACTGTATAATTTCAACTATGTGAGATTCTGGAAAAAGCAAAACTCTAGGGGCACTACAAAGATCAGTGAGTGCCAGGAGTTAGGGCAGGGGAATGAAAAGGAGAAGCACTAGGAATTTTTAGGGCAGTGTAACTACTTTATATGATACTGTAATGGTGGATACATGTCATTACACATTTTTCAAAACCCATAGAATGGGTTTATTCTATGCAAAGAGTGAACCCTAATGTAAACTGTGGACTTCAGTTCATAATAATGTATCAATACTGGCTCAACAATTATAACAAATGTATGACACTGAGGCAAGATGTTAATGATAGGGAAAACTGGGGAAGTGGGGACACGGTACATGGAAATTCTGTACTTTCTGTTCAGTCTTTTTGTAAACCAAAAAAGAAAGGCTATTCATTTTTTTAAAAATTTTTTTTTTTTTCCAACGTTTTTTATTTATTTTTGGGACAGAGAGACAGAGCATGAACGGGGGAGGGGCAGAGAGAGAGGGAGACACAGAATCGGAAACAGGCTCCAGGCTCCGAGCCATCGGCCCAGAGCCCGACGCGGGGCTCGAACTCACAGACCGCGAGATCGTGACCTGGCTGAAGTCGGACGCTTAACCGACTGCGCCACCCAGGCGCCCCAGGCTATTCATTTTTTAAAAGTTCTTCTCAGATTTACCTATAAACTCATTCATATTTAAGACAGCGGTAATTTTTTCAAAAAAAAAAATTACTCCAAATACTGCGATTTAAGCTGTAAAGCAACATCCCAACATTAATGGCAGAACAGCCCCAATTATGTCCTTCAAGAACAATGACAATTTGCTCAAATACAACCACTGATCTAAATTTGCCTTATAATTCAAAAGCACTTAAGCCTTCTAAATGTAGAAGGCATTCTAAACACTACTTAATGTTGACGAAACATCTGTGGTCAGGGCAGCATTCCATTTTGTGGTATAACATGTTCAGATGTATAACTCCATCACAGCCCCCACAGGTTTTCATATTCTACATACGTATTCATTCCAACAAACACGAAGGCTATGCTTTGTATACCAAATGGTAGGGCACATCTCATCCCTGCGGAAATTAAAGGCCCCATTCAGTGTGCAGCCTAAACCCATATAGGGAGGGGCTCAGAACAAATCCATAACGTGCCATTTGCAAAACTGTACCCAGATGAAACCACACCTAAGACTTGTTTTGCTTCCAAAATGACACCTAAGACAGCCGAACACTCACTTTAACGGAGCCCTCTAAGCGAAGAGTTTTCTCAAGCTGCTTGCCTCAAGGAACCTTGCTACCAAGAACCTTGCGATCAGTTAAAACGCAGCTGAAATTTGACAACAGAAATAATGGCCAGGTCCAAAAGATATTTTTCTGCCATTTGCAAAATCCCATGTAAGTTGTACACTGTGATTTTAAATGAAAATATCTCAATTTTGGAGTGCCTGGGTGGCTCAGTCAGTTGAGCGTCCAACTTCAGCTCAGGTCATGATCTCACGGTTCGTAAGTTCAAGCCCCACGTCGGACTCTGTGCTGACAGCTCAGAGCCTGGACCCTGCTTCAGATTCTGTGTTTGTGTCTCCCTCTCTCTCTGCCCCTCTCCTGCTTGCACTCTGACTCTATCAAAAATTAAAATAAGAAAAACATTTTTAAAAATCTCAATTTTAATCAGCCTTCTTAAGACTTCTACGAATTACATCTTCAGTTCACAAGTGCACATGAATGCCTTTTGTAAAGAAGCACTTTACTGCACGGTGATTTTAGTCTTTAGTCCTAATCCAAAGGGTGTGGGATCTGGGAACCTCTTCCTATGAAAGCACCCTTGGGATGGAGGCTGATGCTAAGGAGTCTGGGCCTCAGAGTTCCATTTCCAGTGTCCTGTTGCTGGCACACCCTCAGCTTATTACACTTCTCACTGACAACCGCATCCAGGGCAATTCACAGCTGACACCACATTACTTCCACTACTTCCGTTTCCAGACACAATATTTAGAAACTATTAGTAACACTTGTGGTTTATAAACAAATAATAATAAAGCTGGCTCATCAGACAGCTGTATTTGTTAAATTCTGGCTAGGTTTAAAGAGTCAATCCAAAATCTTTGTAAAATATAATCAAATCTCATTTAAAGGAACAAAAATGTTTTTGAGGACAAGTGATTCAAAAAAGAATTTTGTCAATATTTCTTTTTTTTTTTTAAGTTTCATGTTGGAAGGAATCAAAGGATTCTTAGAATTCAAAAGTAGGTAATTAACTACTTATATAAAAAAGGGAGTATGTATCCAACCCTGATTGTTTCACAAACAGCATTTTAGAAGCACAGTGCAAGGACATCATTTAAAACAAACAAACAAACAAACAAATTCAGCTTCATTTTCTTAATGATGGCTGAGTAGGGCAGGGGCTCCATGGCTTGTGTAAATGGGGCAAAAAGAACAGAAATGAAGTTTAGGGACTGATACCATACATTACCTTTACTTTTTGTCTTTCCCACTTAACCATTTGGAAGGAACTTTTATAAATGACATCCTTCTGGCTGTAGTTTCATACTTTTCCTCCTTCTTGTTCACCTACTAGAGGCAATGGACTTGTCGAGAAGGTAAACAAAACAACCAAAAAGAAAGATTAGAAGGGGGGAGAAGTAGACTACACCACTGAACAGAGAATCTTGAGAAAAACAATTAAAATCTGTATGTCACTGATGGTCGATGTTGGATGAAGATACAGTAAGAGGAAGTAACCACTGCAAAATTTATAAGTCTGTGACACACACTAAGCCTACGTCCAAAATTCACAGAGGTACAATAGGAAATTACAAGACCGGTCATTAAGACAGGTACACCTTTCTCCAGTTTCCATGACTGTTGGCCAGACAACTAGCTTAATCTAAATTTCTCTCTCACGTACGTGAACACATAGATACATATACAGAGAAAGAGCCAGACCAGAGGTTCTATCACCTAATTTCAGATATATTCCTTGCATTTCTCTCAACCTTATATTACATGAATTATCCTTGATTAACCCACATCCTTTAGACACGTATAATCTCAACCTGAATGACCAAAGAATCTTAGTGATAAAGAAGAGTTATATCACCCCCTTAATTTCCTTCTCTGAAAAAGGTTACTAGTACTCTCTACCTTTACTTCGCTTTTCTCCTAAATTCCTATAGAGTTTCTTTTAGACAAATGTGCTGTCTCTGAAACACAGAAGCAATCGCGAATCAGATTTTCCTTTTTATCCCTCTACACAGCACCCGTTTCATGATCTTCATCATGTTTTATGAAAGTACTGGAAGAAACTGTCAAATTAATCTTCCTAAGTAGGACTGCAACTTTGTGCACATCCAAATCTTCAGGCTGCAAAACAAAACCTGAACTCCCGACAATCACCATCTTCCTGAATCTGGTCCTCACCAGGAATGCCCTGAAAATGGCACCAAATTGGATTAGAGGGACTGATTAATCCCAGCCTTCCTAGACCATTTAAGGATTTTTCATACTGTATTTCAAATGCTTTTATTTCTCCCTTCCCAACCTCGTGGAAGATTTAAAACAAAGTGTCTAGGTAGGTGGCATCATTACTATTGTCCTATTAGAGATGGTGTCTGCCTCAAGAAACGTTAAAATGACCCCCACAGACAATAAGTAATAAAGTATGCATTCTCAATGGTGAAAACTGGTGCTCTAAGGGTGGAAGAAATGGTTTGTAATCCTCCAAAAGGCATTAAAATTTCACAGGGGGAAGGGAGTAGTTAGGAAAAAACTGTCTAAAAAAGGCAATAATGAAAAAAAAAAAGGCTGAGAAACACAGATAGAGGAACCCAGAGGGCACCTTATGTGTGAATTGGCTAAATGATCATGAACAAATTACTTAACCTGAGTTCCACATTCATATACAGCTGACATCATGGGTTTTTGCTCACACTGGCCAGCATCTTCTCATCCTTCACTTCTCACTTTTAATGTTCTTTCCTCAAGGGGTCCTTTCTTGACCACTGTCTAAAGAAGGTCTCCCCTCTTTTTCTCTCTGAGCACTACTGACCCACTTTCACAATTTGTGATTATATACTTGTTTCCTTGGTTTTTTTCTTAATTTTTAACGTTTATTTATATTTGAGACAGAGAGAGACAGAGCATGAGTGGGGGAGGGTCAGAGAGAGAGAGAGGGAGACACAGAATCTGAAACAGGCTCCAGGCTCCGAGCTGTCAGCACAGAGCCCAGATGCGGGGCTCGAACTCAGCCACAAGATCACAACCTGAGCCGAAGTCAGACGCTTAACCGACTGAGCCACCCAGGCGCCCCTTGTTTCCTTGTTTTAATTGGATGGCTCCCACAGTAGGTGGTAGGCTCCATGCGGGGAGCGACCACGTCTGTCTGTTCACAACAGCACACACCCAGCCAGGCACAAAAGGGTGCTCTCTGCTTCTTGCCAAGCTCTTCCCCTTCAACCGACTTGTATTCCCCTGACATACTGAAGGGTGCACCAGCGCTCTTCTCTAGAGATTAACCCCAGGAGATAGTCTTCAATACTGGCAATTCACTAACTCTTACTTTTTTTTTTTTAATTTTTTTTTTTAACGTTTATTTATATTTGAGACAGAGAGAGACAGAGCATGAACGGGGGAGAGGCAGAGAGAGAGGGAGACACAGAATCGGAAGCAGGCTCCAGGCTCTGAGCCATCGGCCCAGAGCCCGACGCAGGGCTCGAACTCACAGTGTGAGATAGTGACCTGAGCTGAAGTCGGACGCTTAACCGACTGAGCCACCCAGGCGCCCCTCTTACTTTCTTTTAAAACCACTTCAAGGGGTGCCTGGGTGGCTCAGTCGGTTGGGCATCCGACTTCAGCTCAGGTCATGCATGACCTCACTGCCCATGAGTTTAAGCCCCAGGTTGGGCTCTGTGCTGACAGCTCAGAGCCTGGAGCATGCTTCACATTCTGTCTCTGTCTCTGCCCCTCTGCTGCTCATGCTCTCTCTCTCTCTCTCTCTCTCAAATATAAAATAAAACATTAAAAAAAACCAAAAACAACTTCCAGGTCCCCTTGGCCCCAGAGCATAACCTGCCAGAAATTTTCCCAAGGATCTTTGATCAATTATAAACATTTTAGTATGGGGGCACCTGGGTGGCTCAATCAGTTAAGCGTTTGACTCTTGATTTCCACTCAGGTCATGATCTCACGGTTCATGAGATTGAGCCCCACATTGGGTTCTGCGCTGATAGCTCAGAGTCTGCTTAGGATTCTCTCTCTCTTCCCCTCCCCTGCTTGAGCTCTCTCTCAAAATAAATAAACAAACGTTAAAAAAATTTTAGTATGGGGGCGCCTGGGTGGTTCAGTTAAGTGTCCATCTTCAGCTCAGGTCATGATTTCACGGCTCGTGGGTTCAAGACCCGCGTCGGGCTCTGTGCTGACAGCTCAGAGCCTGGAACCTGCTTCGGATTCTGTGTCTCCCTCTGTCTCTGCCCCTCCTCCATTCACACTCTGTCTCTCTTTGTCTTTCAAAAATGAATAAATGTTAGAAAATCTTTTTTTTTTAAATCTTAGTATGACTTTCAGAGTTTTTACATTAAAAAACTTGATATTAAGAGGGATGAGTTAGGGAAGGAATGTGCATATTTTTTAAATTCAATTTTGAATATCAAAATGGTACTTTTTACTCTTCAAGGTGTCCAAGATTTTAAAAGCCCTTCCTTTTCTTAGTCTAGTGGCTGTTGTTCTACCTTTGGGTGTATCAATAACTGAGCTGCTAATAGATGATACAATGGAATAGTCTAGGATATATATCCAATTCCACTACATGCAGGGAGAAAAATCTAATGTGAACAAGAAGTGAGTGTTTGTATTAGGTAGAGAGAAACCCAATGAGATATGAGAAGTCATTTCAAATCAGAACAGCTAACATTTGGAGAACACTGCTCCCTCAAAATAGCTCCTGTCCATTTAGGAGGAGCCAGGTCAGCCATTATTACAGTAAAGTGAATCTTGGTAAAAATGTAACATGAAGGAATCATGTAAAATCCTAAATGTAAAATTTTTTTAATGTTTGTTTATTTATTTTGAGAGAGAGCTCAAGCAGGGGAGGGGAAGAGAGAGAGAATCCTAAATGTAATGAGAGAATCATATATATATATATATATATATATATATATATATATACACACACACACATATATATATGTGTATCTGTGTGTATATATGTATGTATATATTTGTGTGTATATATAAGTATATGTGTGTCTCTCTACAGCATCAAGACATTTGGCAAGTTTTAAACTATAAGTTTAGTTGGAGGAAGTAAAAGAAAAAATACATATATATATATTACATATATACATTACATATATATATTACATATATACATTACATATATATATTACATATATATATATATTACATATATATATTACATATATATTACATATATATGTTACATATATATATTACATATATATATTACATATATATATTACATATATACATTACATATATACATTACATATATATATTACATATATATATTACATATATACATTACATATATATATTACATATATATATTACATATATATATATTACACATACATACATGGGAGTATATAATCCACATATATCTACCTAAAAATATGTACATCATATGGATTAAAACCAAAAAAAAGCATAAAATATTTCATTCCTTCCATTTTCTATTAAATGTGGTCTTTACTTAGGGTGGCCATATAATTTAACATCCTAACCAGGCCAGTTCTGAGAGTGCCAGATAACCTTACCAGTAATGACACCAGCACAGCAGTTATACACTGCGGCTGTCCTGGGCATACAAGGACATGGTCACCTTAATAATAATAAAGTCCATGGAAAACTGCAAGATTTCACGAAATAAATATAAGATGAACAATATTAAAATATGCCCCCTTTAGTAAAGTTTTTTAAAAAAGGCTCTAAGAAATAAATCTTAAAAGATGAAGTCCACAAAAAACTTGCTCTATTTGGGACAACAACCTGCCAAAGAATATAAATTAAAAAATGAATAGTAAAGGATTAAACTAGGGAATTAGCCTCTAAGAGGACCAGCAGCTTAAATTAATATTTTCTTTAATTAAGAAAGCCAATCCTTTCTAAAACCATAAGCCGATCCCATATAGACATTTCTGCACCACAGACTCTAATACCACTTAGTTATTTTTGTTACTAGGAAACATTTGCACAAAAACAAGATTTATATTCTCCTCTTGCTTCTATTCTTCTACCTAAAGGAGTAATCCTCCATTATTAGCAATGCACTTACTATCTCCACAGCAACTAGTGTAATTGTGGTGTTGCAACAGGCGGAGAATGAAGTGGAAAACAAAATAATAGAAATAGTGTAGAAGAAATAAAATTTCCACACAGCCTTGGTGAGGAAACAACCACACACACACACACACACGCACACACACACACAAGGAAACTTGCTAAAAAGAAGCCTTTTGAAGTTGTTAGTCAGTTGCTTCTAGGCCTTTAAGATGCATAAGTATGCAAGGGGGTAAAAATGGTAAATTGTATGGAGTAACTGCAGATGTCTTCTCCCCAAGAACTTGAAGGTGGGGAAGAGGGGTGGTTTCTGGAAAAGAAGTGATTTCCACAGGTGTTCACATGTGGATCTCAAGAAGGTATAAAGTACAAATGAAAGGTCTAAGAAGAGAGGACCAGAGCAAAGACTAGAGCTAAGCAAGCCTTCCAAAGCAATCACTGGCCAACAGGTGTTGGGGGAGGAGTAGAGGGGGAGGGGTGGGGGCAATCCTGGGCAAAAGGGGAACATCAGTCCAGGCAAGACCATGGCTGTAGAAGGCAGAGGGCAGCAAACTGAGAATCAGGAAATCTGGGCTCTTCATTGGCCTCTGCTGATACAACACAGGAGTAAATAACACAAGGAAAAACGCAGTTTCAAAAATACTCAACGCATTAATTCAGAAAACATGTACTGAGTGTCTGCATCATGCTAAGAAATTAAAACACACACACACACACACACACACACACACACACACACACACACACACAGTATAAGTTTTGCTATCAAAGAGCTCAGTCTGAAAGAACCTAATTTCAACAGAAAATCACCTTCCAATATGGTAGTCCAGTTGACAGAGAAAGGACTAAGTACTCCAGAACAATGAGGGAACCCCTAGCCCCCAGGGGTGATGTGGAGAAGGGAGACTGTGAGGAAAGCTTCCTGCAGGACCTGCTGTGGGTCAATTCATTTGTGTTTTAAATCACTTCTCTAAAAAACAAGGTCACCACGTAAAAGAATCTTCCACATTGCTAAACCCAGTGAATACTGTGTTCTACCCGTAATCAACTTTTCAAGAACTTACAACAGAACTAATTACTCCATCCTGCTCTAGACATTTGATTCTGCTGGCATCTGGAACACTGCTTTTCTGGTCCTTCTCCTGCCTTGCCGGTTACTCCATAGTCTCCTACTTGATCTTTCAACTCGGTTATTCCCTAGGGTTTGATCTTAGTCTCTCTTCTCTGCCTACAAAATCTCCTTAGATGACAGTAGATTCCCCATAACTTTGCATAGCACCAGTCCCATGCTGAAACAGCTCCCACACCAACCGCATCCCTGAATGCAGGTCTCTTGGTCATGGCTGGCTATCTGACATCTGTCTCCATTAGGATGACTAACAGGCAACTCAAACTAACCAATGTCCAAAACAGAACTCTATTCTCTACAACTGTCTCACCCACCAAAAATCTGGGAGTCCTCCTTGACTTCTCCTACTCTCTCATGCCCCTCATCCAAACCTAACCATAAGTCTTGTCAATTCAATCTCCATACCTCTCAAATGCATCTGGGGCTCTCCCTCTCTCACACGGCCTTCCATACAGGCTGCATCCCTTCTGGTGCAGTAGCTTAACAACTGATCCTGCTTCTACTCTTGCTCCTTTCCACCTCATTCTCTGCCCAGCAGCCACAGTCTTATAAATGTAAATCAGATCATGCCTGCTCCTTCTTAGATCAAGTCATAAGGCCTTCTCACTGCATTTGCAGTTAGGACCATACTCCTCACAAAGTCTGCAAGCCCCATCCAACCTGGTTCTGCCGGCTGAGCCACTTCTCCCTCACTGCTGGCTCCTTCCCACCACTTGTGTGACCAAGCACTCTCCTCCCCAGGCTGATGCATATGCCCTTCCCTCTCATCCTTCACAACCCAGTACAAGTCTCACTGCTTCCAACAAACTTTTCGTAACTGTGCTAGAACAGGCTTCCCCAGTCACTCTCCACCATATCACCCTTAAGTTGCCCTTAAAGACCAGCTCTACCTCTGAACTTAACCTTCTTTACTTATTGGTTTTACTTGTTTATCATTGTGCAATCTTTCTTTTCAGCGTCCTTTCCTCTCTCAACGCATAAACTCAAACAATCTCCATTAGGGTAGGAGCCCTGACTGCTATTCACTGAATCTCTAGAATCAAGAATAAAGTCTAGCACCTAGCAAGTGCTCACAACATTGTGTTGAATGTGCTAATCAACTTCAGAAGGAATCAAGGAGGGCTTGGAACTATGTCTCAGCCATCTGTATAGTGTCAGTACATTTATGAAACCCAAAGAAACCTATCTTGAGAATTTGGTGAGAACAGTGGCTTGCCCAATAGCTGGGGAATGTTTTGCTATGAAATCCTCTGCTTTTAGTTATGTTCCCACACATAAATGCACTCTTCCCTTCCTTCCCCCCTCCCCTCCCATGTCTCCCTCTCTCCTCTCTCCCTCTCACATCGTGCCTGTGTCTTCTTATATTCTAATCTGTTTCTGGCAGACCAATATTTGGTATCAAGTAATAATTTCTGTGATCTAGGTTTTAGAGCGGAATTGCTCCTCAAATTGTTACAATAGGGAACTGAACAAGGGCATACATGAGTAAGCAGCATTATGTATATACACAGGGCAAGGACAGGATGAAGACAATGGTAGATAAAAAGGTAGAGAGTGAGGTGACAGATGAGAGGAGTTAAATGTGGGGAGGCACTGGGGCTGAGACCAGGCCAGATGCTTCACACATCCTATGGTATCAGCTCATAAATGCATAGGAACAGTTATCTTTTCTCTAAGCATTATCCTAATAATCTACATATTTCATTTATAGGCCTAGACACACCTCCTGGCATTGAAATTCACAAATTTATGTTACAGATAACCTCAGAGAGATGTTCCCCGGTACCATTCAGCCTGTTCACTCTTTCCAGCAAAAGGCACCAGAACCAGTTTTTTCTGGTGCTAAGGCGACACCATGATATAATTAATTCAGTTTTTATACAACACACCAGAATCACTAGATGGCAACTATTAAGGAATTATCCTCAGATTCATGCAGGGTATTTTTGCTTAAAGATAAAATTGGTCACAGCTGCACTTCCCAGTACAGTAGTTGCTAACCACAGATAGCTAAGCATGCGAGACGTGGCCAATGTACACAGAGATGTGCTGTTAAGTGCAGAATGTATACCAGATTTCAAAAATTTAGAAACAAATAAATATTCCCAGAATTGTTATATTGACTATAATTGGCAATAGTAAATAGAATATTTTTATCTATTGAGTTAAAATATGTTCTTAAAGGGCCACCTGGGTGGCTCAATCAGTTGAGCATCGGACTTCGGCTCAGGTCATGATCTCGCAGTCCGTGAGTTTGAGCCCCGCGTCAGGCTCTGTGCTGACAGCTCAGAGCCTGGAGCCTGTTTCAGATTCTGTGTCTCCCTCTCTCTGACCCTCCCCCATTAATGCCCTGTCTCTCTCTGTCTCAAAAATAAATAAACATTAAAAAAAATTTTTTTAAATATGTTCTTAAAATTAATTTCACTTTAAAAAAAAAACTTTTGTAATGTGGCTGTTGGAAAACTCAAATTATACATGTAGCTATCATGCGTGGCTCATATACATTTCTATTGGCCAACACTGAGTTCTTAGGGGATGGTTACCTCCTGGGGGGCAGGGCAGCACCTTGGTCCCAGGTCTGATCTTTGCCCAGAAACTATTTCATCAGCTCACCCAGGAGAGAGAAGCTCTGATTCATACTAACAAAAGGTGCAACAGGAAACATTTATCTATTAACTTATCAGGGATGGCTATGAGATAGGATAGATACCTTCTGGTACTGGTGAAGGTTACCAGGCCTCTTAAATAACTAACACATCTTCATTCCATGATGGAGATATTGGCAGGGAAGGCAAACTATTAACCAAGAATTGCCTGATGAGGAGAAAATGCAAGCAAAGGAGTCCAGAGTCCTACAGGAGCCCGGCACCCCTAGAGCCGAGGCTCAAGAAGTTCCTAGACTAAGGAGATGAGAGCCCAGAAAAATCTCCTCCCAAAGCATTTTAGAACACAGACCAAAAGCTTCTTTCCTACACATCATTTGAGTTTCTTCCAAACCTTCACATTTAAGATGAAATCAATCCTACTATTTTTATGCATATATAATTTCCCCCTTAAATTAACAAAGTGACTCCAAATCTCAAAGGGGTACATTCAAAGGAAATGCAAATATGAAAATGTCCTATCTCTGTGGTTTTAAAAGTTTCCATTTTTTAAAATATTTCCACACAAGGCAGTCTCTTCTCCTAGAAACAGTCATATATATATATATATATATATTTATGCCATCCAGCTAATTTTCTACCAATATTTCTTTAAAATTATTTTTAAAAATCTTACATTAGCCCTTATTTCATTTGTTAAAATTTTATTTATGTATTTATTTGAGAGACAGAGAGATGAGAGTGCTTGGGGGAGGGTAAGAAAGAGAGGAAGAGAGAGAGAATCCCAAGCAGGCTCCATGCTGTTATTGCAGGGCCCAAATCAAGAACCATGAGATCATTACCTGAGCTGAAACCAAGAGATGGATGCTTAACTGAGCCACCCAGGTGCCCCTTTCATTTTTTAATATAGGAAAATCCCAAGATTTTATTCCTTACACTGCTATGTCTACATTGTACAAAGGAGAGACCCTGACTTTTAAAATTTTATTTATTTATTTATTTATTTATTTATTTATTTAGATGGAGAGGGAGAGTGAACAGGGGAGGCACAGAGAGAGGGGGAGAGAGAGTATCCCAAGCAGGCTCCACGCTGTCAGCACAGAGCCCAACACAGGGCTCAATCTCACAAACTGTGAGATCATGACCTGATCCAAAATCAAGAGGCTGAAGCTTAACAGACTGAGCTACCCAGGCACCCCAGAAGAGACCTGAATTCATGGAAGTTGTCTCCAAATCACAACATAAGATTAGCTATTGGATGATTCCTTTAAAAAACAAAACAAAACTAATCCCATCCATTATAATCCTTGTTATTTTTTTTAATGTTTATTTTTCAGAGACAGAGAGTGTGTGTGCATGCAAGCAGGGGTGGGGCACAGAAAGAGGGAGACACAGAATCCAAAGCAGGCTCCAGGCTCTGAGCTGTCAGCACACATCCCGACATGGGGCTTGAACTCACAAACCATGAGATTATGACCTGAGCCGAAGCTGGATGCCTAACCGACTGAGCCACTCAGGCGCTCCCCCCCCCACCCCATTCTTGTTATTTTTAATTCTAGTAATTGATTCTTCAATTCCAAGATATCACCTACTCTGGGGTCCTCTAACCCTCTGGATACTTACTATAGACGATCCAATGAATGATACCATCTTTTATTTAATTTGCTATAGTTTGGGAAGTCCTTGTGCAGATATGCCCTTGCTCTCAGAGAATTCATAATAAAGTTGCCGGATAAGCAAAGAGCAGATTTAGAAAACAATTAAAGGACTCTGGAGTCAGAACTCAAGGGATAATCACCCCCACATTTGGACTATCATCTTACCCCCAAACAAACGCAGAGTGGGGATGACCACCACGTGGAGTGCAGAGCCATATTTCTGTCCTGCAACTCTGATGAAAAAGGCCCAGCAAAGTGGCGCTACTTGCTCCAGAACCAACAGACTTTTTTTTTTGCTGAAACCTTGGTACTGTCACTTTAAATATTTGCTAGGTATAAGAATGTACAGAATTATCAAAAGCCCCCAAAGCAGTTAGTTTTGCATGTAAAATATGATAGCCCCCAAAATATAAACACTTGCTATACCTGATGTGCCATAACAATAAATCATGAGATTACACAGCTTTCCCGGTGCTCGCCTAAGGAACAGATCCAAATGCAGATTGTTGTGGTAACTCTATTAGTTTCTCTTTGCTGCTGTAACAAGTTACTACAAATTTGGCGGCTTACACAGTGGCTTACACAACACACATTTATTTTCTTACAGTTCTGGAGGTCAGAAGCACAAAATGGGTTGCACTAGGCTAGAATCCAAGTGTGAGCAGGGCTGTATTCCTTTTGGGAGGCACTAGGGGAGAATCTATTTCCCTACCTTTTCCAGCTTTGAGAGACTGCATACATTCCTTGGCTAGTGGTCCCCTTCCATCTTCAAGGCCAGCAATGGTCCTTTAAGTTTTTTAAACTCAAAACTGCTAGTTCGGACTCTCTGATTCTGACTCCTGTGCTTCTCTTTTCCACTGGGTCCAACCAAACAATCCAGGCTAATCTCCATGTGGTAACATCAGCTGATTAGCAACTTTAATTCCCCCTTGCGATGTAACATAGTAGATACACAGATCCTGGGGATTAGGATGTGAAACCTTTGAGGGGGGCCATGATTCTGTCGACCACCATCTCCAATACCATTTAGGAGACAGTCAATGAAACCTCACATGTACAAATACTGGCCCCCAATAGAACTTTCAACTATGTTATAACGGGTGAAAGCCTTAAAACTTAAAAAATAAATATCATGGGGCACCTGGGTGGCTCATTCGGTTGAGCATCCAACTTCAGCTCAGGTCATGATCTCACAGTTCGTGAGTTTGTGCCATCAATTCCTTGTGACTTACCACCCAGAGGATTAAACTAGGTCCTGTATTTCAGTATCAGTATTGAAAGATGGTGATGCTTAACTTTCAATACAGTATTGTCAGACATAGTTCTCTAAAAGTTTCCGAGTGTTCAGTCAGGGTTGGTATTGAGTCTGGAAAAGAAGTACATTCTTCCATTCCCGAGATTAGTGCACACGGCTCAGCATGATTTGCAATTTTATGCCTGCTACTCTAATGATATATATTTTTTAATTTTTTAGGTTTATTTATACTTGAGAGAGAGAGGGAGAGAAAGAATCCCAAGCAGGCTCTGCAGTGTCAGTGCAAAGGCCGATGAGGGCCTCGAACCCATGAACTGTGAGATCATAACCTGAGCCAGTCACATGTTCAACCAACTGAGCCACCCAGGTGCCCCTCCATGCTAGATTCTTTAAGTGCAATGGTTCAACTCCACTGCCAAACTGTCTGCTTTCAAAATCTAATTCTGCCTCATACCAGCTCTGTGACCTTAGGCAAGTTTAACCTCTCTGTCTCAGATGGGGATTCTTTTTTTTTTTTTTTAAATTTTTTTTTTTTTTTTTAACGTTTATTTATTTTTGAGACAGAGAGAGACAGAGCATGAACGGGGGAGGGTCAGAGAGAGAGGGAGACACAGAATCTGAAACAGGCTCCAGGCTCTGAGCGGTCAGCACAGAGCCTGACGCGGGGCTCGAACTCACGGGCCGCGAGATCATGACCTGAGCCAAAGTCGGCCGCTCAACCGACTGAGCCACCCAGGCGCCCCTCAGATGGGGATTCTTAAAACGGGGATAATAATATCGGCCACAGAGTGTTTGGGGAGAAGTAGAGAAGTTCTAAGTGCTCAGAAAAAACCCTGGCAAATAGTGAGTGCTTTAAGTATTTGGTGAATAAAATTTTAAATGTTCCTGCTTGCTGCTTATAACTTGCCAAACTATATTCCAAGGGAATGTGCTTCTCAGCACTAATCCATTATAGAGAATATATCATAAACACACACAGATTATATATATGTATATATAATATATATAATTTTATTATATATATTTATATATATTATTATATATAATAATTATATATATATTTATTATATATATTATATATATAATATATATATAATTTTTTTAACAAAAACAATGCCTTTTTTTGCTATTAAAGTTGGGTAGCTACTGGGGTGGTCATAACTGGACATTAAACAACTTGCTGGACAAATGCAAATCTCAGAAAACAGTAGCAGCTGTGTGAAATAAACCATCTCAGGGCCTCCTAAAGAAAGACTCACAGCATCGGGGAGGACAGTGGGGTCTGTGATTCTTAATGGCCCTGGGCATTTTCTGGGACAGTGGTGTTCATGGTACAATACTCTTCAGAAGGCTGTGCTCCGTAAGGCACAGCAATTGTGCTACGTTAATGCTACCAGCATCTGCTGAGAGGGCTGGCATATTGTGATTGCTACTTTGAAAGCTTTTCAGCATTCACAGATGATGTTATATAGTTCTTATGAAAGTTCTTGAATTCAATGGCAATGCACAAACAACTTCAATTATTTCATTTTAACCGTGATGAGGAGGAGGAGGGAAGGGTGAAGGATAGGACCCAGACCCTACCAATACAGGCATGATGTGATGAATGGCTATTCTATTGCAAAAGAAACAATGATGGAGCACCTGGGTGCTCAGTCGGTTAAATGTCTGACTTCACCTCAAGTCATGATCTCACGGTTCGTGAGTTCAAGCCCAGTGTCAGGCTCTAAGCTGACAGCTCAGAACCTGGAGCCTGCTTCAGATTTTGTGTCTCCCTCTCTCTCTGTCCCTCCCCCGCTTGTGCTCATGTGCGCGCTCTCTCTCAAAAATAAACATTTAAAGAAGTTTTTAAAAAATAATGAGAAATAATTTGATTTTTGAGGTAACAGAATTGAACCCTTTGTTTTAAAAATTAGAGATGCAGGTTATATGCAAAAAAAAAAAAAATAAAATAATGAAAGCTAAGCCACTGAGTATTTACTATGAACCAAGCATTACCCTTGAAGTTTTGCTCACAAAGTTTTATACATCATATAGTCACCTTATTGAAGTAAATATTTTATTCCCTTTTTATAGCCGGGAAATGGAGGTTCATCTGAGAAAGCTGCTCAAGGTCACCTAGTGGTGAGGGGTGGTGTTGGGATTCATGACACCCCACTATCCTCCCTGATGAGTGTGTCTTTCTTTAGGAGGCCACAAGACCATATATTTCACACAGCTGCACTTGTCCAGGTGGGCCTAAGCCTGTGTGTGTTCATCTCTCTGGTGTTACTTCATGACCTGAGGTCAGCTGAGACCAAAGAAGCATCCCAGCCGATGGGGTGGTAAACATACAATCCCGTATCAAAATATCCACTCCCTAAAAACTGCCATATTTCCAAAGCCAGTGAAAAGATTACAGAAAGCCTGGAGGGATATCAGGCAGTGTGGGACATTAGAATCAGCCGGCCCTCCCTTCAAACCCTTGCTCTGTGGTCTTGAGTGTGTTAACATTTCTAAAAATGGCTTCCCTACCTCCACAGTGGAGACAGCACAGTTTCTGTTTTGCAGGGCAGTCTGGAGACGAAGAGAGTGGTTCCAGGGTAGATGAAAAAATGCTATCTCAGATTATCTGCCATTACTCAACCATCACTATTTTCCCCGATTAGCTCCAGTTTCTGGGTGTGAGGAAGCTTGGAGGACAAGCTCTGTGTCAAAGGCCTGGCTTCAAGTTCAACTACTGCTGCAAGTGTCTTCCGGAGAGGTCTCCACTTCTTTGGACACGGGCTGCCATCTAAAGGTATGCCTCCACGGCCCCTCAATTCACTAAGTGGTCCATGATCCAAAACCATATAGTCTTTCTTTGGCTGGCATCCCTACCCCTAAATAAAAACTCATTCCTTCTCATTTTCTCTAGGTATTAGATCAGATTACCTACTTAAAGTAATTCCCAGGTTAAGGAAAAGGATCCTTAACTCATCCAGTGAAGTGTATGTTAAGAGTGCCTTCCCAGGATGATTCTCCTTGGCAAAACAGGCCAAGGAGGCCTCTGACACATGTTGTCACACCTGCCAGGCCAGATGCTCCAGGGTCGACCCCAGTTCCAACAGGAGGAGCCAACCCGGAGCAGGCCTCTCGCACATTTCCATCTCGGTCTCTGCAGTTGTCTCTCCAACTCCAGGGCTACCCCTCTCTTCAGCTCCTTCCCAGTTGAGGAACAGCTTTTCAAGAGTTTAATTCGTATCACGTATTTTGCATTTCTAATCATCTTAAAAAGAGGCAAGGGCACCTGGGTGGCTCAGTCGATTATGCATCCGACTCTTGATCTCAGCTCAGGTCATGATCTCACAGTTCGTGCGTTCGAGCCCTGCATCAGGCTCTGCGCTGATGGCACAGAAAGCATCCTGTCTCTCCTCTCTGCCCCTCACCTGCTTGTGCATTCTCTATCTCAAAATAAATAAACTTTAAAAAAATTTTAAGGAGGTAATTAAATTCCAGGGGTAGACACTTCTCCCCCAACTTTCCATAAATATGATGCCTCCAGTTCCACAGTTTCAATTGGAGAGCAATTTACCTTTGTTCAGATACTCACTGAACACTTTCTTGGTGAAACAAGTACAGCCAAATAAACTTAAGAGTCAAGGATGGCCTAAGGTGGGTACTTCAGCTCCTTACCAATTCTGCCCAAGGCTAACCCTGACATCTGGGCATCTTTCTTTCCACAGATGAAATGCATCACTATAAATGAACCTCAGCACAGACAGTATCAGGCAAAGAAGTGACATTCACCTGAAGGGGTCCTTCCAGAATCTTTCACCTGATTTGACTTTTAGTACCTGGCTTTCTTTTCGGACACTTTGGCTTTGAATTTGTTACCTCCTCTTTAACAATTTTAATATGTTGTTTTATTCTTTTTTAACAGTACAACACTCAATCCACTTAATGCTTCTTTTTAAAAATATCTAAGAATGTGCCAAATTTGGTTTGAAAGTTTTAAGTGCCATGATTAAACTACGAAACAAAATTGTAAAGCTGAATCTTAAATTGTCAGCAAATCATCAAGTTAGGGTTTGGTAGCAGGGAAAACTAACCAGCAAATAACAGATTACCCTATTTATATTTTCATCCTAGAAAAGTCATGGATAGAAATTAGAACTGATCTGAGTTTCTGTATGAAAAGGCTAAATTGGGGGCACCTGGGTGGCTCAGTCGGTTAAGCATCCGACTTCGGCTCAGGTCATGATCTCACAGTCCATGGGTTCGAGCCCCACGTGGGGCTCTGTGCTGACAGCTCAGAGCCTGGAGCCTGCTTCAGATTCTGTGTCTCCCTCTCTCTCTGACCCTCCCCCGTTCATGCTCTGTCTCTCTCTGTCTCAAAAATAAATAAAAAATAAAACATTTAAAAAAAAAAAGAAAAGGCTAAATTGAACACTATGCATAATCTAACATCCTTTATTAAAACCATAAGAACAGTGTAACTGGCATTGGAAATGCAAATGTAAACCCATAGCAAAATTTAAATGCTGACTCCAGGTAGCAAAGAGGGTATGATAGAATAATAAAACATGAGAATGCATAAATGAAGAAATGCTTTATACCTATAATGAAAATTAGCTAGTGGAAATTTATTGCCCTTTCGTTAAATCAACCCAAAAATGAGTTACCAATGATATGTTTTTCAAGAGATCAAACAACAAACACATAAGGTTTTTTAAAAGGTGACCTATTTAAAAGTGATGGTGCTTAGTCTAAAGCTAGTGTAGTGATAAATCTGCTAAATGCAATGACTGAAAGTTTTAACTTGGCCACCTTACTGGGAATGAAGGAGGCAAATTGTAGAAGCAGAATTTCTTCCAGAGAGTTACCAGGCAAAATTAGCACTGCTCCATTCTGCTATATTTCCCCACAAAACTTTAGCTTTACAGCGAACAACAAAATACAAGCCCAAATAGCTCTTTAAGAAAGCCTGTGTGTTCTGTTTTCATCAGATAAATCCCTTGCGTAATGAGCTACTGACCTATTGTGCAGCTCCACAGAGAATGTTGATCCTATTGCTGAAATCTTATGAGAAACACTAAAGGAACACAGAAACTAAAACTCTTAAATTTTAAAGGGAGAGGAGAAAGTTTTCTAATTCTGAATATCATTAAAAAAAAGGCAGCTAAATTGAACATTATAATTCACTTTTTAAAATGCAAAATGACTAAAGTGATCATGGATTATATACTCATAGACATAGCTAGAAGGATACTTAATGCAGAGTTGCTTAAAATAGTAAAAACTGGAAGCAAACTAACTGTCCAAAAATAGGCGATAGGTTCAGCTGGGATGCAGCCATATAATAGAAAATTATAAAAGCTGCTGTAAAAGAGTATTTTAGTGATAAAGACGTCCATATTTGAATGAAAAAAGCAAGTTAGAAAATAAGGTATAGGGAACAAACTCAGTTTTGTAGAGAATGACTTTCTAGCAGTACAACTTCAGGAAAGTTATTTTCTCTCTTTAAATCAGTGTTCTCAATACACATTAGCTCTTTGTGTTATATGTTCACAGGGTGAAAAAATTTGAAGATATAGTATTAAGTGATTTTCTGAGTGATGGCTGGTTTGTTTATCTGTACTTGTAAACTTACATAAGTAATATACTTATCATATGGGGGAAAATTAAATAAATTGGAATATTCTCACACAGAAATCATCTTCTTAAAAACCTACCATAGAGCTTTGCTCACAGTAAATAAGTCTTGGTTGAGTTGAATTTACCCTTCAGATTTCATTTAAACCAGTTTGCTCTGGGGTTCATTTAAAATTACTTAATTTAATAGCCAAACTTGTCTATAATATTTTTATTGGACAAAGGAAGGCATACTTGCATTGTTCAGCCTCTTACGAATTTATGAGCCCCATTTCAGGACTCATTAGAAAGCCACTGGATCTTGCTATTACCAGTGGGAGGCAGCCTATGGGAGCCTAGTCACTTTCTGTTTCCTCCCCATTCCCCACTGTCTCCTCTTTTTTGGCTCCTTCTTTCCCCCTCTATTTTCAAAGCCAAGGGACGCTCTGTACTGGACTGTAAGCTTCAAGGACAGTTACAAAATCTCCTTCGTGTTAGCATCACCAGTACCTAGCACAGTGACTGGAATAGAGTATCTGTTCACTAAATGTTCACCAACTGAATGAAGTGAATAAATGTCTGACAGTTCAGGTTAGAGGCTTCAATTCCCCCATAAGATAGCCAGATAAAGGTAGGTAGGCTACTCTAGTCTGAAACTGTTTAGTAATTGTCAACCCCCCTCCCCCCAAAACAAAACTCCCTTTAAAGTATCACTTCTTTAAAAAAGAAAAAGTCCAGGGGCACCTGGGTGGCTCAGTTGGTTAAGCCATGGACTCTTGATTTCCACTTGGGTCATAATCTCACGGTTCGGTTCGCGAGTTCCAGCCCCACATTGGACTGTGCGCTGACAGTGTGGAGCCTGCTTAGGATTCTCTCTCTCCCTGCCCCTCCCCATCTCATGCTATCTCTCTCTCTCTCTCAAAATAAATAAAAAAAAAAAAAATAAGAAAAAGTTCTCATTTGTATTCTATTGTTTATTTTAATAGATGTAAGATTATTTTTATTTTCCCCTATATATTGTGTAAAGTATCCGGAAAATCCCAGTTTAACTTGCTCAAATAGGGAGAGTCAGGTTACCACCCAGATAGCCTCAGGTCTCCTGGATTCCAAAGCCCAAGACCATTCTACATCATGTGGTGTGAAAAATTCCCTCTGACCTTTGACCCTAAAAGCCGTTTTAGATATGGTTAAGAACAAACGTTTTCAATATCACCCAAGCAAATACTTCCTATCCCTCCAAATACTTCCTAGGGCTTTATAAAATCCCAGAAGAGAAACGGAGACCAGGAGGCAGCAGCCCAAAGGTGTCCAGTGTTTCCCTCCAGGTTTATAAGTCAACCAGCTTTACTTAAAAATGAAAACTAAAGAAACCAAATTAAATATTAACTCGCAAAACAACACTTCAACCAGAAGACTACCCTGAAGTAAGGCTAGCAGCAAACTAAGGAAAGGACCATGAGAATTTTGCACTGCTTATTTGGGGGTGGGGGGTGGGGTAGTTAAGGGTAAAGTTAGAGTTTTCCACACGTCCAGTCTTCCTCCAAATTCTAGGTTTGTCAGTTTCAGCCGTTGCTCTGGCTCTGTTTAAACAGTGAACAAGCAATTCCCCTGAAATGGGGTGGCAACCAAAACCTGTCAGGTATCCACAATGAAAGGTTTAGCTTCCTGAAGATCTGAGGAACTTGCCACAGGATTTCCCACGCTAGACCACAGCCCACCAGGTTTACTGGGCAGGAAATTCTGTGGCAATTCACTGGTTATCACCCAATCCAGCACTCAAACACACTATTATTTATACATAAAGTCACAATTTGTTGGGGTCTGAGTTGCGCCATACATTATGACGGGTCTTTCTTGCTTTAACCCTCATTATTCTCATCTGTAGTTATAGTCCCATTTTACTGCTTCAGAGTGTTTAATGTGACTGGGAACCCACCGTTGTTAGAGGAGACTACGAGCGACACCAACGATCTGAAAAGTTCAAATTCAAAATCCACACCCAACCTGGGGTCACTAAACAGTTGAATGTCTTCAAAATTTAGCATAAACGTCAAAACGTTTTGAGGTCATATTAGAGCAAGCAAGATGAAACAGAAGAATGGCCAAGATTGATGAACAGAAAGAAAAGACTGCAGAACATTTGAGTTGTTTCAAGGGGTCGCCGCGGGTTACTGACGACGATCCGTATCTCGGAGAGGTAGACGCGTCCACTCCCACCCATCTGCGCTGAGAAACCTACCCTCCCTTTCCTTAAGCCAAGTAACTCGGGAATGCCAACCGTTGAAAGGCTTCATGAAGGGAGGGCAGCCCAGGGCTGGACTGTTACTGTCCACACGTCGTCAGTAAGTGGCTCTCAGAAAGGAACAAGACAGTCCCTCCTCCACCTCCTGAACTTCAGTCCTGCCCTCCGGAGTGGCTCTGGACAATGCACGGTTTAATCTGTGTCCTTTCAACGCCAGGACCGAGTTACCCGAAATGGTTGCAAATGAATGAGACGAATGCTCAGAGCTGGGAGACTCGGCCACACACTCACCCCCTAGCAGGCAAAACCTGGAGAAGGATGCCCTGGGGCGGGGCGCGCGGGGGCCGAATTAGAGCCACGTCCGCGTTCGCCATCCACCTTCCCCCTCCCCGCGCCGCGTCCGTCGCGCGGCTTCTCAGCCCGGTCTCCTCCCCCGGCCCCTCCGGGCGCTCCTCACCCGCTCTCAGCCTGGGGCTCCCGACGCTCCCGGCCGAAGGCGGCGGCTCCCGGGCGGGATCGGCCAGGGGACGGAGCCCGCTGCCGCAGCCACCCCCGGACCGAAGCCGCTAGAAAGTTTGCTCGGGGTCTCTCGCCGTGCGCGCCGCGGCCCCGCCGAGGAAGCCGCTCTCCGGTTCCCTCCCGCGGCCGCCGCCCCCGAGGCCGCTCCCGGCGGCGCTGCAGCACGGGGCCGGGCTCGGCGGCCGAGGACGGCTCCGTGCGCGCCGAGGGCGGGGTCTCCCCGCCCGCTCGGCCCGCGGCGCGGCGCGGCGCTCCGTGTTTACCGCGGCCCGGCGGCCCGCTCTCCCCGCCCGCCGCCCTGCGCGCTCCTGACATCATTCATTCTCTCACACCCTCGCCCGCCCACTCCATTTCCAAACAGTGACTCACCCGCGGCCCGGTGGTGGCAGCGGCCGTTCCCGCTGCTGTGGCTCTCCAGGCGCAGAGCGGAGCTCGAAAAACCGGTGCGACTTCTTAAGAAGAAAACCCCAGCCGACCCTCCCCTCTCTCAACCATTAAAGGTGCTGGGAAGGAGGGGCTTGGCAGGCACGGCCGATTGGCTCCGGGCGGAAAGCCTGAGGGCCCGGAGCAGACCTCCCTGAGCGGTGACAGAGATCAATCTGGGAAAGTTCTTTGGGTGCCGCTCCCAGCAACTTTTAAGGATGGGGCGGGGAAGGGATTCCCCTACCCCGTGCCTCGCCTTCTTCAGGAACTGCTTCCTGACGTGGGTGTGAGTGGGCTTGGGGACGTCAGCGGTTATTCGAAGGGTTGGTGCCCGGGCCTAGGTCGAAGAAGTGGGTTTCCAAACCTCGCAAGGTTGCCTGGCTGTGTCAGTAATAGGTCCGCTCGGTGGCCAACTCTAGGTGTGAGCTGGAAGGGTGCTCCAAGTTAATGAGGCTAATAATACTTTCCCCTCGGTGACTAACCGCCGTGTCATCTGTCCTGTTAATTGATTTGCTTCTCTTTAAGGACAAGAGACCGTAACCAAAATAAACATTGAGAGAGTAGTTCTTTGCTCAAGTGAGCGCTGCGCTCTTCCGCAGCTTTTGGAGCACAAGGCGGCCCAGTGGTTTCCTTGATGAGCTCAGCAGATATGTTTTTAGAAGGGGTGTTGCCTTCTTAAAAATGGTCAAGGCTCTACGTTTCTTGGAGTTGCTATTCATACACCTGCTGGGCAGTTTTCAAAGTAAACAATGGCAGTCTCAGAGTCTAAATAGGATGAATTAGAATTGGCCAAATCTTCATTGAATTTAAATGACAAATATTTTATGTTCATTTCTACTTCTGGACAGGGTAATTATGTTTAGAATTTGCATTGCCTTATGGGTGATTACATATAATCAACAAAAATAATCCAGAGGCATCTCTAGGTGCCTATTGCAGAAATCATGTAGGGAAACGATCATTTATCTATGATAATTAAAAACTACTATAACAATAACAACAGCAACAACAACAACAAATACACAGGGCTGTTCCAGAACACACAACTGTAAGATTCCACTACAGAAGCTTCCCCCAAATGAACTTGCTCCTGAAATTAACCAAAGTTTCAGCATCGTTGTTGTGAAAAATGCACTCACTTAAAGCTGCAGAAAGGCAAGAACCCAGAAGAGCACACCAACAATTGAAGTTAATTTTCCTTGGGCTTATTTTTCCTTTTCAGGAGGAATTCATTTTCAATTTTACAAAGCCTAGGCATTTTGCCCAGAAGACAATAGCAAATAGATTGGTTTGCTAGGATGCAGTCAAAGTAAATGGAAAATCAAACCAAAGATTTTGTGGAGAATCACAGACAGACCTCATCAGAAGTTTGGGTGTCCTGGGACTAGATTCAAATGTGTAGCCACAGGCAAGTTTGGGTGAATATCCCACTGATTCCTTACTTTATAAAGTTCAAATATCTGGACGTTATGGAGATATGTACAAATAAGGTTTTCTACAGATCTCAAAAAATGATGTTGTGGACTTTTGGGCCTATGCACAAAGATAAACTCAAAAAATTCATAACAAAGCCTGCCATTCCGTCTGTCTTACTACATGATGTAAATCCCGCAGCTCCGTCAGGGGAGGATCACTTTCTTTACAGAAAGCTGTTTTGTTTTGTTTTTTTTATGTTTATTTATTTTTGAGAGAGAGAGGGATAGAGAGCGCACACCTCTGCAAGTGGGGGAGGGGCAACGAGAGAGGGAGACACAGAATCCCAAGCAGGTTCCAGGCTCTGAGCTGTCAGCACAGAGCCCAAAGTAGGGTTCAACTCACTGACCGCCAGATCATAAACCTGAGCTGAAGTCAGACACTTAACCCACCAAGACACCCAGGTGCTCCCAGAAAGCTGTTTAATGGATAGTTCTGGATTTGTGGTTATTACTGTGCCTCAGTTTAAATATTGTAAAATAAATAATTAGGCCATATTATTATTCACTTAAATATCCTCCAGTGAACATAATAGTATAATTGTGATTGAGTTGCATGAAGTTTTTACATTTTATTCATTGTTAACATATGGGAAAACAAATTATTCATCTTAATTTCTGTGTTTTGAAAAATAGTGACTTGTCCTCACAGAAAGAGGTGCTTTTTTTTTTTTTAAACTTTTTGTTCTTACAATGTATCAAAGTTTACTAAGTCCTTGGTTAGTCACATTACAAAAATTATAGTGCTGAATGCTCTAAGGGAAAGAAATGGTTGACCAGTATGTTCTTGTCAATTTTTTCTAAACTAGTGCATACTTCAAATAACATTTTATAGATCTCTCTTTGTTATGATGAAACATACTGATTAAGTTAGGGAAACATTTGCAGTACTTATCTCCTCTTATACTAACTCTTACTCTGGACATATCTAACATTGACTCAACCAACAATGTTTATTAAGTTCATACTTAGTGCCCACATTGTTTATCTCAGAATCACCATGTGCATCTTCTAAACATAGGTGTCAGGAATGGGAAAGTTTCTTTAAAAAATTTTGCGTTAGAATGTTTATTACAGTATTACTTATTATTTTTCCAGGATCCCGTGTAGTGCCTGGCATGTAATAGTCAATGAGTGAAATAAACAAATGAATAAGCCTTAAGGAACGAACCAATAGTGAAGTGACTCCATGTTATGGGATATTATGTAGGCAACAAAAGAATAAAATAGTCCCATAGGCTCTGACTTCAGAAAACTGTCCTTGTTAGTGACAGGTATAAGCAGTGAAAAATATAAGCAGAGGGAAAATACACCACACACACACACACACACATACGCACACACACCCCATTTTTGTGAAACAAACACCACTCCCATGAAAAATTTCAGAACCAAACTAAACTATATTACCTCTCAATAGTGAGATATAGAAAGGCAGAGTGTGAAGGAAAAACTTGTATTTTGGACTATTGTTCAACACAAGCAGTATTAGAACTTAGAAGACAGTAATGTAAGTCCATGGAATAGGAAGTTTACAGTCTAGTTGGAGAGACAATGACAGCCAGAACAACTAGAGATTAAGGCTGTTCACCTTTCGGATTTGGAATTTCAAATATTCACTTTGTGCCAGGCCCATCCAAAGGCCAAATATTTACCATTTATTGAGTACTTACTATATGCCAGGGACTATGCAAATCGCTTTAGCTGTATTATCTCATTTAATCCTCTTTCTGTGAGGACAAGTCACTATTTTTCAAAACATGGAAATTAAGATGAATAATTTGCTTTGTCATATGTTAACAATGAATAAAATGTAAATACTTCAATAATCTGAGGTTAGGTACTCATAATGACTTCCTCTGCATTTGAGGGAATCAAAGATAAGAGAGATTATCATTTTCCTGAGATCACACCCAAGTAAGTAGCATCACTAGGGCATAAAGCATTAATTTTTGGCTTCAAAGTACACACTTTTTGACAACTATTCCATAAATTTCACCTACACAGATATAACTCTTCTCATTTAACAATACTTACTTTTTTTTAAAGAAATTTTTAAAAGTTTATTTATTTATTAGAGAGTAAGCATGAGTGGGGGAGGGGCAGAGAGAGAGGGAGAGAGAGAGAATCCCAAGCAGGCTCCGCACTGTCAGCACAGAGCCCCACTGGAACAGCGAGATCATGACGTCAGCTGAAACCAAGTGTCCGTAGCTCAACTGACTGAGCCGCTCAGGTGTCCCACTTTTTTTTTTTAATGTCTATTTATTTTGAGAGAGAGAGAGCATGCGCATGTGCACACAAGCAGGGGGAGGGGACAGAGGGAGGGAGAGAAAGAATCCCTATCAGGCTCCAAGCCATCAGTGCAGAGCCCGACACGGGGCTGGAACTCAGAACCATGAGATCTTGACCTGAGCTGAAATCAAAAGTCAGACACTTAACTGACTGAGCCACCTAAGTGCCCCAATACTTACATTTTTTTAGTTTTAAACACATGTTTATTTTAAACTTTAAAAAAAAAACTGTAACATTATCATATTCTAAAGCAATTGAAAAGTGAAAAACATAAGCACTGTAAACATTTTGGTGTCTAATTTGCTTTCCTTAAATTTCTATTGTTAAAGATAATTTCAACAACATCATACAGAGAATTCTTACTCTGATTTTTAAAAATTTAGCACTATATCTGTATCCTTTTCTCACAATTACCATATTAGTGGCTCTATGGTATGCCAAAAAATCGTATATGCTTCCGCATGTATGTGTTATTGAACTTAGTCTCAATCTGGTAGTCTGTTAATTTGGGGGGTTAGTATAATATTTTTACATTTTTCTATCAATGAAAACTCTTAGACTACCTTGTTTATATTAGTACTACTATACTATGTGTGCAAATGTTCTACATTAAATAGAAGTGTTTTGAGTCTTCAGAAAAATGAAAGGTACTATGTGCCACATTTAATATCATTGTCCATCTGCCTCTGGCCTAGAGGAAGACGAGGAGGGTGTAGGAGGGCAGCTCCCAGCTTTGCAGCATCCCAGGTGCAGAATGGCCATGGTCTGCGATGGTAGATGGGATTGCAGGAAGTACAGTGGATTTGAAGTAGAATGAACAGAATTTGCAGATTGATGCGCTATGGAGATGGAACCAAAAATGACTCCAACTCATTTTTGTTTGCTTAAGC
Organism: Neofelis nebulosa; assembly: GCF_028018385.1. Taxonomy (NCBI): domain Eukaryota; kingdom Metazoa; phylum Chordata; class Mammalia; order Carnivora; family Felidae; genus Neofelis; species Neofelis nebulosa. Next base: position 116,649,506 of record NC_080784.1, read on the forward strand.
ACTTGGGTAGATGGTGGTGCCCTTTACCAAGACAAGGGATGCCAAGATAGGAACAGGTTTGTGAAGGCAGAGAATGATTTTTAAAAAAGGAGTTTGAGGGGGTGCCTGGGTGACTTGTCGGTTAAGCATCCGACTTTGGCTTAGGTCATGGTCTTACAGTTTGTGAGTCTGAGCCCCACATCGAGCTCTGTGCTGACAGCTTGGAGACTGGAGCCTGCTTTGGATTCTGTGTCTTCCTCTCTCTCTTCCCTTCCCCTGTTCATGCTGTGTCTCTCAATAATAAATATTAAAAAAAAAATTTTTTTTAAAAAGGAGTTTGAGATGTGGGTGGTACAAATGGAGATGTCAAATGGGCACCTGATGATGTTAGTCTGGAACTCAGAAAAGAGGTATGATCTGGAGACAAATTTTAGAATAGTCAGCATGTAGATCCTAAGGGGGAAAAAAAATGAGATGGCCTGGAAATAGTATCCAGAGTAAGAAGAGGAGAGTCCAAGAGAGGGCCCAAAATTAGAGGGTTGATAAAGGAGAACCCTGCAAATGGGTGAAAATACATAACTAGGAAGAAAAGTAGGACAGTGCAATGTTAAGGAAACTGAGAGTGTAATGTTAAGGAAATGAATGTTAAGGAAACTCTACATTAAATGCTCCTGAGAAAGCACTTAAAATAAAGACCAAAGAAGTCCATGGATTTGGTGACACAGGGTTGTTGCCTTAACCGGGGTGGGCAATGGGGGGATGATTATGCCAAGATGGAGTGGAATCTGAATGAGTGGGAGTGAGGAACAGCTGGGGTTGGCAGGGGGCTGACTGGGGTAGAAGCTGACTTGGCTTCCTGGAGTGCTAGTCTATAGGGGTTCCAAAGTATTACAAAATAACTTTATAAAATACAACTTGGGTTTGGTAGGAAATGAGAAGTGACTGCTAATGGATGTAAGTTTTATTTCTGGGGTGATGAAAACTTTCTAAAATTTATCTACAACTGATTGAATGCTGATGGGAAGCCATCAGTAAAGGAGACGAGGAGAGAGACAATGGGGAAGATAATCAGTAGTCAAGGTTCAGGAGAAGTCAGGAGAAGATAGTACCCACCACACAGAAGGAAGGAATGGCCTGACAGGCAAGAAGGAACAGCTCCTCTAATATAAGAGGGGAAAGGGAAAAAGGAATCATGGAAATCATGTTTGTAGATTGCTTATAGGAAGTTGAAATCATTGCTTTCTATTCTTCCATTTCTTTAGGAGTTCAGAGGTGGGTATTAGTTTTCAGTTGCTGCTGTAACAAATCACACACTTACGAGTTTGAAACAACACAAAATATTAGCTCACAGTTCTGCAGGTCAGAAGCCCTCCAAACTCTCTGCTGAGTTTCCCAGCTCCCGGTTTTCTGGGGCTGAAATCAAGGTGTTGGCAGGATAGGCTCTTATCAGTAGGCTCTGGGAAGCTTCCAAACTCATTCAGGCCCTTGGCAGAATGTAGGTCCCTTTGGTTGCAGAACCAAGCCCTCTGTTGCCCTGCAGGCTGTCAGCTGGGGGGCTACCCTTGGCAGCCAGAGACATCTGCCCCAGGGTTAACGATGGAGTGCCGAACCCTTCCCACACTTACAATTGTTCTGACTTCTGCCACGTGTCTTTGCCTCAGCTGGAGAAAGGTCTCCGTTTTTAAAGGACTCATGACTAAATTGGGCCCACTGGATAATTCAAGATACTCTTTCTATGGTAAAGCCCGTAATCTTAATGACATCTGCAAAGTCCCTTTTGCCATGTAATGTAACATATTCACAGGTTCCAGAAATTAGGGTGGGGACAATTTGGGGGCCCATTCTGCTGACCCTAAGGTGACATAGTCAACTAAGAATAAGAAAGTGGAAGAGGTGGGTGGTTTTAGAAAGAATGAAAACAGTCTGAAGTCACCACACTGCAGAGTAGGAATGTGAACTGACTAGAAAAATATAAATTTGGCAGATGCTACTGAAGACTCAAGTCAGGCTGCAGTGGTACCAAGAATGTCCTTCTCCAGCAGACACCAGGGCATGGGCACCAAGAATGGGGGTGGTGGATGGGATAGACAGGCAAGGAGGTGGGGAGTCTAGGATAGTGTCAGTGGAGCAGTGGACTAAGGAATAAAAGAAGGTCAGGGGGAGAAGCAAAAACACTCAGAACTATTTCTGCCTTTATAGCCACTACGAGGGGGCTGATGCAGAGGGACAAGAAAAAGGACGAGTGGCCTAGAGATCCTGGAGACATGGCAGAAATGTGAACCAGGGGTAAGAGACAGAAAAAGTTGGAAGCATAAGAGATTGGGTGGTGAGACTTACGAACTACTTATCTGAGTAGTTTGGGCAATGGCAGGGCCTGAAACGGGGCTGTGAGTGGGTGGCTGAGGTGGAGGGAGGGAGAAGAGAAAGAGTACAGGGCACTAGAAGAGCAATTCTCATGGCTGCCGAAGTTACCCGGAACGATGGCCAGACTAGGAGTAGAAGACTGTAAATCAGCTGCCAAACAATTAATAAGTGGGAATGAAGAGAGGAAGAGGATAGCAGAAAAGATGTGAACGCTTCAAACAAGCAGGGCACTTTACGAAAGCCTGGCATAATCTCAGTCCAGACATATATCTAGAAATCAAAGAGACACAGCCTTCACCTTTCAACTCCAAGGGATGTAGAGTGTGAGAAGATAATCAGATATCCTTGATAGGCTTCAAGGAAAGCATGTCCCTAGATTTCACGTAAGGCCAAAAGATATAGGGGAGATTCAGAGACATGATTGAGCAGATAAGAGAATTTGTGATCATAAAGTAGGTATTTCAGAGGATATAGGAGAAGGGTTTAGGGAGCCTTGGGTTAGAGTCAGAGACATTGGGGAAATAAGTCACAGAGTATTATAGAAATAAGTATATGGAAATATGTATGGAGACGGAATAGGCAGGTGTTGGGGGAGATTTTCTCCCTAAACCCACTGCCTACATTTTCTGAAGCTGACAGCTTGACCCTTTCCCAAAGCCAAGGTAGTAAAAGGTATTCTTGTGTAATATAACTCAAGGCTGAAATGGAGACATACTTATTTAGCGTAATAGAGTTCTGGAGATATGTCAAGAGGAGATTAATCTTAGTGCAAATGGTTTCATTTTATATTGGCTATTCCATTCCAAGGCCAAACTACTATAAGGACCCCTGCTCCTCTCCTTTTCCTCCTTCAGGATCCAAAATCCATGAATTGGCCCCTAATCACCTGCACTTAGATAGACTTCACAATGAGTGACAAATCATGACAATGTTTTGGAAATAGGCAGGAGAAACTGAATTTGAAAATACTGAGCAGCTCTTCTTGGGAAGAGAGAGAGAGATCCGGTAGGGGTGGAGTTGGGGGGGGCACACTTTACTGATCAACATAGGAAGCCACGGAGTCAACTAGGATAGGGCACGGCTGTGGATGGAGCAGGAGTGGATTGGGCTAAAGAGAACAGTACCAAATATCCATCACTTGGAAGAATCTGGTCGTTTGAAACATAGTACTTGAACTAAAAGTAAGAGCTGATCTAACCTCTGGGGTCTGCTTGACTGGCTAATGTTAAGATTGCTTTTTTTTTTTTTATTGTATGACACTCACTTCACTTCCACCATAAAGGGATAAGTGTTGGGACAACATGAGAAAAGAAATGGCAGAAATAGTTCCAAGAGTCTCCTGGAAGGTAGTGGGAAAAAGTTCCTTAGAAAATTCAGCAGGAGCAACAACAACAAAAAGAGATGACAATGAGTTGATTCCCAGATAGATGAGCCTGGAGCAGCATTGCCCAAACTTGCCAGTTTTGTAACAATCGTCATCGTGTGAAGCCCACCCATGACTTAATGAATCTTCAGGGGAGGGATTCCAGACACCATTTTAAGTCAGTGTCTGACATGATTTGAATATTGAGAAAAAATTGGAGAATTCCACCTCAAGGTAATGATTCTCTACCTTTTTTCCCTTTATTGTTGAGCAAACTGCACTCTTATTAAAGAAGCACTAGCCATAATTTTCAACCTGGGATCATGCCATCTCAGAAGGGCCTATCCGAATCACAAGACTGTCTGGGGTTGGGTGAGAGGGGGGAGGGAAGGGAGAATGGAGGGCACTTCAGCTTTAACCAGCTTCCTCAGGGAGACTGGAGGCTCCTTTTCAAGAGGGAGGGTCACCCCCCACCATTCTACTCCCAAACTCCTTCCCTGTGTGAGTCACTCATCCAGACTAGTCTAGGGGAAGAGAATTTACTAACAAGCTTAATAGTTATATTCTAATGTTTAGAGTGTTCTGTGACTATGATTCTTGTGAGTCAGTCTCTAGTGGGCTTGATGTTCTAGCAAAGTTGAATTTTAAGCCAATCAAACTAAAGACCAGACTTCACAGACAGGTACTCACAGCAGGGAAGTCACTCCTTATAGGACACATGTCCTTATTGGACAGCCTGATAGCCTCTCAGGCCACACTCACTTTCTCCATTCACTGCCTCTTCAATTGTTCCCCCTGGTTCCCTTCCAATTAGAATGTGTGCACACATCCTCCCTCCATACCGTTTATTAGGGCACTACATGTGATTATATCACCTTACCCCACTCTGCCCTTCTTAAAAGGAATGGGACTTGAATCGCAAATTTTAACAGACTTTTTCCCCCTAATTTAAAATGTGAAGGAGGACGATATTGCTGGAGGACATGCTAACTTTATGCAGATCTGACTTTTCAGCTATTAGTTCAAACTGAGATGTCTAATGCAAAAGGTACAAAGTCCACCTGCTTATCCAAGCCCTTTCTAGAATGAAGGGAGGTAATAATTGCATCCTGTGCTTTCTATATGAAAGTATCCAGTCAATGACCTTTAGTACGTAATAAATACTATATCAATCATGTTTTCAGTTACAAGTTACATGTTACTTCCTAGTGACTAAATATAGTCAGGGATAAAGAGACACGGAAGATAGATGAAAATCTTTGACTTTTCAGCTTTTTCAATTCTTCCAGTCATAAGTGTATTTTTAGGCAGTGGCCACTAAAAACTATATCATATATACAATTTATAATTTTGACATGAAATAACACCCGCTTTTATACTAATGTCATTGAAAAGAATCCAGAATACTTTTATATAGCATTAACTCATGTATTATATCTTTACAACATCCTCTTAAATTAAATTTTGATGGCTCCTTAGTCTGCATTCAGTATGGAATATGCATGCTCCAAGATTCAGAAGAAAGTAACTGACTCTAATAATTTTTAAAAACATTTCTCATTTTCCTTTGTGTTTTTAAAATCCATTGTTTTCTGTTTATTTATTTTTTTTAAGTAGGCCCCTCACCCAGCGTGATCTGCAGCTTGAACTCACGATCCTGAGATCAAGACCTGAGCCGAGATCAAGAGTTAGATGCTGGGGCACCTCGGTGGCTCAGTAGGTTAAGTGTCCAACTTCAGCTCAAGTCATGATCTCCCAGTTTGGTTTGTGGGTTTGAGCCCCACATTGGGCTCTGTGCTGACAGCTCGGAGCCTGGGGTCCGCTTCGGATTCTGGTCTTCTCTTTCTGCCTCCTCCCCAGCTTGCTCTCTCTCTTTCTCTCTCTCAAAAATGAATAAATGTTAAAAAAAAAAAAAAGAGGTGGATGCTTAACTGACTGAGTCACCCAGACACCCCTACACTTAATTTCTTAACATTATATCATCCACTGCTACCCCCAACCTGGCATTCTTCATTCTCTCCTGCCCTTGCCCTTTCTTAGCTAGTTCCCATAAATTAATCTTGTCCTTGTTTTAAACATCTATTCCTTGGTCTGGTTTCATTCATTCTATTTACTTTTCCTTTGATTAAATCTGAAGAAAAAGATTATCTTATTTATTATATATATTCTAGGTTTCTCCACTTAGCAACCTGTCACTACTCATTTGTTTAGTTGTACTTTTCACCTGTTTTGAGTCCATCTATCCCATAAACATTTATCAAGTACCTACTATATGCTGGGTTTTACAGGGAGACAAAGGTATAGCATATATCCCTGGTTTCAAAGTGTTCTCAATACAGTTGGGAAAACAAGATGAACACATTAGAATGACATTTGTCAGAATGTGATCATATTTCACCTAGAAGTAACTTAAAATTTAATGCATTTATTTCATATTTGTTTTCAAAAGTTCTCACTCCAATTCATGGGACCCATGACAACCTGCTTAGAACCCACTTTAATTGTGTCTACCAGTGTCAACCAACCACTTCTGGCTTCTGGCTTCCCACTGCCCCTTCATCTGTAGGATAACAGCCTTTGAAACATGCTAGGTGATTTAAGTTGGATATAATTGCATTAACAGAAAAAGTTAAGAGGAAAACACAGAATAATAATTGTAATTATATTCACTAAAATGCCGCACCATAGGCAAATGGCTATACATGTACCCATATAGCCAGGGTCTTGGCAGGAAAAAGTTGGCACACCCAAAGAGATTAACTAAAAAGAGTTTAATGAAGGGACTATTTATAAAGGATGTAGTCAGAGAGGCTGGTACAAAGATAAAACAAGAAATGATGAAGCACCCAGGCACACTGGGAAGTCATTACCACCTCTGGGCCTGAAAAGGAAGGGAGGGAAAGATGTTTCCATTGCCAATAAGAGCTAACACTGTGAAAACGGGCTGCCAGACAGAAGCTGTGGCTGCAGGTGGAGGAATGTAGCCATTCAGAGTGGAGAGAGTGAGATGATCAGTGACCCTGACCTCTCTCCTCCTGCCCCCACATTTCCTGCTGGTGACTGACCTGGAGCTGAAGGGTGAGGAAGCCCAGATGATACAGTCAGTAAAGTTCAGGGTCCAGGGCTACAGAACAGGGCTGAGAAGGGTGAGAATGGATCTGGAAGGGCAAATGGAGAATAACCACAGCATAGCTCCCTACAGAGTTTTGGGACCTATGACGGATGGGTTTGTGATGAGGTATATATATTTTTTAATGTTCTGTTTTTGAGATGGAGAGCACAAGTAGGCGAGGGGCAGAGAGAGGGGGAGGGGAACAGAGGATCCCAAGTGGGCTCTGTGCTGACAATAGTGAGCCCGATGCAGGGCTCGAACTCATGAACCGTGGGAATGAGATCATGACCTGAGTCGAAGTCAGACATCCAACTGACTGAGCCACCCAGGCACCCTTATGACAAGATATTTTTAAAGGCAGTGAACTCCAGCATCCTCAGTCCAGTTGGGAATAGGCATAATAGGGCATATTATAAAGACCAATGACCTCAGACTTTAGCCTAACCAATCACCCTCCCAAACTCCTCCCCTACACCAACTACTGTATGTTTTAAATGTGGCCAAGTTGTTCACATTACATTCCTTGTCGCTTTTGTGGGAAAATGCTCTTGGGTCATGCTAAACCTTATCTTTTTTTTTTTTTTTTTTTTTTTTAATTTTTTTTTCAACGTTTTTTATTTATTTTTGGGACAGAGAGAGACAGAGCATGAACGGGGGAGGGGCAGAGAGAGAGGGAGACACAGAATCGGAAACAGGCTCCAGGCTCCGAGCCATCAGCCCAGAGCCTGACGCGGGGCTCGGACTCACGGACCGCGAGATCGTGACCTGGCTGAAGTCGGACGCTTAACCGACTGCGCCACCCAGGCGCCCCTAAACCTTATCTTTATAGTAACTAGGAGAAAAAGAAGCCACCATGAAGGTAAGGTAAGCAGTTATGCAGGTATGCCCCCGGATAATTCCAAATTAAGCCACACATACAACAAAAATCATCCTAAGGTTTGTGATTCAAAGACTCCCTAAATGGCCTCTCCTCAGAAATATGCAAATAATCCATTCTTAGGATCTTAAATAATTAGAATTAATTTGTGGAAGCATTCTAGGGGTAGGGTGATACACAAAATGATGCTTAGGTGTCACAATTTACCAATTGTTTAGTCAATGAAGACTCGGGCTCTTTTCCTGTAGCAAATGACCTTCTGTGGGCCACATAATCTGACCATGGATTCCCAGGCATTGTCTGTTGATAGCAGAGTTCTCTGAAACAACTGGGCTTTAATCAAGGAGACAGTGAAAGGAAAGTAGCCTGCTCTTCTCATCTCCACCTACTTCCTGGCCTCCATTCCACATTATCTTGACCAAACTGTGGTCATTTTAAATAAAGAATCGTCATGATCAATAATCTCTGTTACAGAACGGATGAGGACAGGGGAACAAACATTGCATTTGTCAGTGAGGTCACTGATGTCCTTTGCCAGAGCAGTTTCAGTGAAGCAGAGTTTCCCATGTGGTAAGACAAGGGAGGCTGCTGAGCCATGAGCGATTGCAGGTGAGCTAAGAAATGAGCCCCTTAAGTTTCTAACATGGCCAAGAAAGGGGCTGAAGTGACCTTGATGGGGGTCCTTAGGATGTCAAGTAAATACAGTAATTTCCTCTGGTTGCCACGGCGTGGGAAAGTGTGGAAAGCACAGCTGTAAGGTCATAGCAATGGAAGTCAAATTGCAATTCAGGGGGAGTAAGCAGAGAAATGGAGGTGGAGGCTGCAAGTACAGAGAATTCTTTCAAGATATAGGTCAGTGAAGGAACAGGGAGGGAATAGACTGATTCTAAGCAGGTTCAATAGGTAAATACTTGAGCACATTTGTGGAGAACAGAGAAGGATCTGGCCATGGAGAAAAATTAAAGATACAAAGGAGAGGAAAGCTATAATGTTAAGGTGGAAAGGAGGAGTGCTGAAGGACTTTACTACTTATACTATTTTCTTTGTTAAATAAGAGGTTGAGTTAATGGCTGAAAGTGAGAGAGGCAGGATCTTGATATAGGGTTTTAAGAGAGAGAGAGAGAAAGATTTGAGATATCTGCTTTCAGAAATGAGAAAGGAAGCTGGCAAAAGATAAGTAAAAATTTGCCAATGTTGAGAGCCAAGCTGAGGATGGAGCTCATAAATATATAATGAAGCTAATCAGCAGAATTATATCTTTAACACAGCTGTGCCAGGATGCCAGGGTGCTTGAGTAGAGACAGTTGGATGGTTTCATCTGGGATCAGGACCTGGAAGATTAGTTTAGTAGAAGGGTAAACTGGTGAGAGTACTAAAGCAGTAAGAAGAGGAGGGATAGAATTTGAACTCATTAGAAGATGAGCTCTGTCTTACTTTCTTGGTCATTGCTGTATCTCTGGTCTCTAGAGCGGTGGTCCCTAATCTTATCTGTGGATTAGAATCACCAGGAGAGCTCTAGAAACTCCTGATGCCTAGGGGCTCAGTGGGTTAGGCGTCAGACCTCAGCTCGCATCTTGTTCTCACAGTTTGTGGGATCGAGCCCCAGGTCCAGTTCTGCTCTGAAAGCACAGAGCCTGCTTTGGATTTTCTTTCTGCCTCTCTCTGCCCATGCGCTCTCTCTCTAAATAAATAAACATTAAATTAAAAAAAAAAAAAGAAAAGAGATTCCTGAACCACTTAAATTGGAATCTCTGGGTGGGCTCCAGGCACAGTATTGTTTAAAGGTCTCCTAATGATTTCAGTGTACAGCCAAGGATTAAAACAATTGGTCTAAAACAATGTCAAACATAAAGTAAAAACCTGATAAATTTAGTTCAGTGAATGAAGCAATGGAATTCAGATTAGAGAGGCCCTAAAGCTAGGAAGGGCTGAGACTAGGAAAAGGGATAGACTGAAGTCTGCATGAACTTGAAATGCAGGTTTGAGGCCACAGCTCTCAGAGAGAGGGATTATAAGTTTATTATTTTGGAGTGGACACAGCTGCAAGAGATATGATTGAACACAGCTCAGGCCAAGGGGACTTTGTGCATACTACGGAGTGATGCTTGCTATTCAGCAGAAGTTAAAGACCTAAAATTAGGGTATTGGAAGATTTGTGGAGTGAAATGTCAAAACTGCACAGGGGATTGCCAGAGAGGAGGGGAGGAAGACTTGCTGTTCACGGCAGTCAGGTTGGACATTGATCTCAACTGAACTGGTTCGGAGATGGACTTCCTCCTGTTGGTTTCATGATCCCAAAATTCATGTCTTCAGCAAATTCGTCAGGCCGTCTGAATCTGAGATCACCTTTGCTTCCCTGCGACTGCGTCTACACCTTACACTAAGACAAACATACTAAAGACTTATTGGGAATTAGTTCATTTGTTTTCCTGCTTCTAAGTGAGTATCACAAGAAGGCATTAAAGGCTGGCAATGCAGAGTAGCAAAAAGTGGGAAATGCTGTCTAAATTCACATCCTTTACCTACAATTTTGCTTGAGGCTATTCTCATCAGGGCTTCTGTTGAACAAAGATGACAACAGAAACAAAAGCAAACCATAAAACTCCCCCCTCCTCAAATCCCATAATGGCTTAGGAGAAAAATATTGAGGCCAATAACCTTTAAAATGTCATGTCTTCTTATTTGAATAGGGTATTTATTGCTTACTTATCTTATCGGAACCCATGACTTCTATATCGGATTATGCCCAGTCACATTGAACTCTCATGGTGAACTAAACGATTGGGGTGGGGTGGGTTCCCAGGAAAGAGCTAGATACACCCTCCCCCTTGCCCAACACCCAAGTCATTTTCAAGGAACTATTTTTAAGTGGTTGGACAAAATATGGTCAGGTGGTGAAGAAGTTGGTAACTCATTATTTTATTTTATGAAGTACTTGCACTACTCCTCCCAGCGAGGTGAACATTAACTTTCTAGATGGAAAACTGCAGTTCTAATCATCTCTACAACACTTCTGTCATGTGACCTATCTGGGGGCAGCTCCAGATGGCAGCATGCAAAACAAATGGTGTGAGCCTCAAGCAGTATTTGATTAAGAATTGTTCTTTTTGGGGCGCCTGGGTGGCTCAGTCGGTTAAACATTTGACTTCAGCTGGGTCATGATCTCGCGGTCTGTGGGTTAGGCCTGCATCAGGGTCTGTGCTGACGGCTCAGAGCCTGGAGACTCAGATTCTCTGTCTCCCTCTCTCTCTGCCCCTCCCCTGCTCACACTCTGTCTTTCCCTCTTTCAAATAAATATTTTTTAAAAACATTAAAAAAAAAAATAATTGTTCTCTTTGTGGGAGACAATCAGCACTCAAACCAGCAAACTCTCGTGAACTCTCCAGAGCCTGCTGCCCTGGCAGGATGTTTTGGGAAGTTTCAGGAGGACAAAAAATACCCCTCACTGTAGTAGATGAGAGGGCGTGAGCCAAAGAAACGGTCACAGGAAAAATGTATGTAAGAAAAAAAGACGATTTCAAACTGAAGACATGAAGTGTTCACCAAAATGGCAGGACTAAGGAAGCATACGAGTCTCCCCATCTCTACCCTGTCCCGGGCCACCACCTTCTATCCCTCACTTAGAACCTAGGACAGGCAGCAGACTCCAAACGATTTCCTGCCTCCGGTTGTGGACCCTCCATTCCATTCTATATTCTGCAGCCATCTGGCTCTTTCTAAAAGGCCATTTTGGTTTTATCACTCCCCTACCTGAGCCCATTACATGGCTTCTCATTCCACCCATTTCTCAGGATAAAGTACAACTCTGAGGATAGCTGAAAAGGTCTATTATGACTTGATTTCTACCTACCACTCCAGTTTTAAATCTTGCCACTCACTCCTAGTTCCTTTTCTTCATATTAAACTTCCACTGTGTTTAAACCAGTGGCTGGAAACTCTCTTGCCCTTCTTTTTCTGGCTAACTCATCCTTATTTATCAGGACTCAATGAAGACATTCTAGTGGGTGCTTCTATAGCACCCTACACTTCTCTACCATAAGTTATGACATCCTGTAGGCTGTTTAATTATCTGCCTTTCTTGCTGGACGATATTAGCTCACACTGAGTGTTTAATATCCGCCATACCCTGTTAAGCATTTTCCTTAGCTTATCTCTTATGATTCCCACAGCAATCCTGTGAGGGAGACACTCGATTACAAATAACTAAACTGAGGCTTATGTGAAGTCATTTGCTTAAGTCGTAGGTAGAAAGCTCCATAGAGCAAGATGTTGGTCTTGCCTATCATTTGATCCCTAGCAACAAATGTAAACTTAGCCTACGGGTTACCTAGCATTTACATTGCACTTAGAGTGTACTGGGCATGTCGCAATCTTACGTATCAATAGGATGAGGAAACTGAGGGATAAAGGTTAAGTGAGGAGCCCTTGGTGACACAACTAAGTAGCCAGGCTGGGATTTAAACCTAAGCAGCTAGCTTCAGAACCACTACACTCTTAACCACTGCACTGTTGTTCCTTTGCATGAGTAGAAATATTAAGGAAATGAATGAAACAGTCAATAAACCAAAGCAAATTAAGGCCACCATTTCATAAGGCACTTTGTTAGTCTTAGGACTGCTCCCATGAAGTCTTTCACAGCACCAACAACAGAAGGATGAATGCACAGTTCCGACAAAACAAAAACGTGTCTAAAAAAAAGAATCCTTTTTTTATCTGGCAGCATCCTAGCTTCGCTGAGTAGTAATCAGCGATTTAAAAAAAAAAATCAGGGGCGTCTGAGCTGCTCAGTTAAGCATCCTACTTTGGCTTAGGTCATGATCTCACAGTTAGTGGGTTTGAGCCCCACACCAGGCTCTGTGCTACAGCTCAGAGCCTGGAGCCTACTTCAGATTCTGTGTCTCCCTCTCTCTCTGCTCCTCCCCTGTTGGTGCTCTGTCTCTCTCAAAAATAAGTAAACATTTAAAAAAATCAACTGAAATTTCCTTCATTATTATTATTATTATTTGCGCTGAAATATGTACTCAAATGGCATTCTGTAGAGAAAATGGGGGGAAGAAATCCAATGGAATTATAGTGAAAAGCTGAAGTCAACCAGCTATACTAGAAAGGCACTGCTGTGGTCTGGGAAAAGCAAAGAAGAATGGAAAAATCCTTGCAGTTCCTAACGAGGCAAAAAGTTTAGTTTGGCCTTGTCAAGTACAAATAGAACTTGGGTGGCAGAGAGAAAAAAGCAAAGGAATGCTTTCCTAGTTGTGTTTTTCTCCTTTCCCCAAATGGAAAATTTTATTGCTGTTTCTTCTGATTTCCATATTGTTTTGGTGGTTCCTACCACAATGAATTGTTTTAAAAAAAATCACTTCAGCATTTTTCTCTCTTTATAAAATAGAAGAAATTTGAATTAATGAGAAAAAAATTTCTTTTAGGAGGATAATAACTTGGAGTACATGAAAGCAAGAGGATTTCTAAGTGAGCGAGGGACTCTCCCCCAATTATTAGAAGAAGATATGACCCTGCAGTTGTTGTAGCTCCTATGCAGGAGACCCCCAGTAACTGTCCCAAATTTGATGCTGGAGCCCTATTTGACTTGGTTAATATACATATGTGTATATATATATATGTGTGTGTGTGTGTGTGTGTGTGTGTGTGTGTGTGTGTACTCATACACACACACACACACACATATACACATATACACATACATATATGTATACTCATCTATCCAACTGTCTATTTTACATCTCTTACACGTCAATAAATCCTACCCCTAATCTGTGCACTCTTCCATATCTCTGAGGCAATGTCCCTAGTCAACAACGATTGTCTTTTGCCTCTTTAAAATATATAGAAATATAAATAAATCTATATGTGTATATAAATAATATAAATATATATAAATAAATCTATGTGTATATAAATAATATAAATATATATAAATAAACATATATGTGTATATAAATAATATAAATATGTATATATATTTTAAAGAGACGAAAGACAATCATTGTTGACTAGGACATTGCCTCAGAGATATGGAAGAGTGTACAGATTAGGGGTAGGATTTATTGACGTGTAAGAGATGTAAAATAGACAGTTGGATAGATGAGTCTATAGATCAGAGAGGTGAAGTCCAGAAATATTAATCTGGGAATGGAAAATAGTTAAACCTATGAGAATTTGATAAAATTACCTAGGGAAAAGGCTTGACTAGGAAAGAGAAGTTCCAATATTAATACCTGCGAAACTCCAACATTTTGACATCAACTAGAGATGGAGAAACCGATAAAGGAGGCAAATGATTAGAAGCAGTAATGTAGGAGAAAACCAGGAGATGTCTGGAGAGGAGTGTTGTATGAAGGAGAGACGGATCAACAGTGTCATCTCCTACTGTGGAATTAAGTACGATAAGTTTAGAAAAGCCTCCACCACATTGGCAATAATAGAGATATTTACTGACCTTGGTAAGGACAGTTTCTGTGGAGATGGAAACTAAGGTGTAGTTTGCCAAAATGGCTTGAGGATATACAAGGGGACTGCATCTTAATATATTTCCACCAAGTAAGAAATGAGGAACAATAAGAGATAATAAACCACAAGGTCAAAATTAATAGGAAAGGAGGCAACAGCAGATAAGCAGTATCAACACATTTTTGGAAGATGGAAAGCACAGGAAGTAGAGGCTGACTTGACCTAGCAGAGCATAGGGGGGGGATATATGCTTAGGTACCTGGGGGCAGTGGCAGGGTTGAGGAGTTTTGATGAGGAACAAGTCAGTTCGCCCTGTGGAACTCTTTAGATGTTCTGCACTTGGATTCAGCAGGTACTTCAGAAGGTGGATGTGAGTACCTGGATGAAAATAGAGATGTTCGTTGAAAGTTGTTATACAGTGACCAAGCTCACTGATTCCCTTCCTTATGTGACCCAGCCAGAGGACTACATTCTCATGTGTCTCCTGCCTGCCCAAGAATTTTATTCTCTGGAGAAATTGGATTAGAGAGAAACTTTTGACTTTGGGACACATAGTCCAGTGAAAGGACAGGACAAGGCATGGAGTTGTAAATACGCAGATTAAATGAACATTTTCATACCGAATTATAGTTCTTGGATGCCTTTCCCCTGCTATGCTCCTGGAATGCTGTCAACAGACTGGTAAGCAGATGGGAGGATTCTTCTCTGGAGAACCTAAATTACCCCTAAAAAAAGACTGACAAACACTGATATTTTCAGATTCACCCAGCGAAAAGTCACTGCCTTAGATTTCTCAGACCACTATAACAAAATGCCAAAGACTGCGTGGCTTAAACATTTATTTATTTCTCAGTTTTGGAGGCTGGGAAATCTGGTGAGAGCCCTCTTCCTGGCTTGAAGATAGCCAGTTGTCTTCTCGTGAGAAGGATTTCTTTCTTTTCCTCTTCTTATAAGGCCACCAATCTTATCCAATTAGGACCCCACTCTTAGCACCTCATTTAACCTTAAAAGCTCTATCTTCAAATATAATCACTTGGGATTAGAACTTCAATGTATGGATTTAGGAGGGGATACAATTCTGCAGCCACTCTGGAAAACAGTGTGGAGGTTCCTCAAAAAATTAAAAATAGATCTACCCTATGACCCAGCAATAGCACTGCTAGGAATTTACCCAAGAAATACTGGAGTGCTGATGCATAGGGACACTTGTACCCCAATGTTTATAGCAGCACTGTCAACAATAGCAAAATTATGGAAAGAGCCTAAATGTCCATCACCTGATGAATGGATAAAGAAATTGTGGTTTACATACACAATGGAATAGTACGTGGCAATGAGAAAGAATGAAATATGGCCTTTTGTAGCAACGTGGATGGAACTGGAGAGTGTTATGCTAAGTGAAATAAGTCATACGGAGAAAGACAGATGCCATATGTTTTCACTCTTATGTGGATCCTAAGAAACTTAATAGAAGTCCATGGGGGAGGGGAAGAAAAAAAAGAGGTTAGAGAGGGAGAGAGCCAAAGCATAAGAGACTCTTAAAAACTGAGAACAAACTGAGGGTTGATGGGGGGTAGGAGGAAGGGGAGGGTGGGTGATGGGTATTGAGGAGGACACCTTTTGGGATGAGCACTGGGTGTTGTATGGAAACCAATTTGACAATAAATTTATATTAAAAAAAATAAAAATAAATAAAAGTTTCCCTAAAAGGAAAAAAAAAAAAAGAAGGGGATACAATTCAGTGCACAGCAGTAAGGAAGAAATAAATGTCAATAGTTTGTCTTTTAATATATTTGGGGTCTGTTTATAATGGTGGTCATCCCACCATGATTAATACAAAAGGATCCAACAGACAATAAGAGTGAAGGGGTTGTCTGTCAGGCACCAAAACTTTCTAGAGGGCAGCCAACCTCTCCCAACTAAAACAGAAGACAAAGAGCTTTAGGAGAAAGGTCTCTAGGTGAAAAAATGGAATGGATGTGTTAAAATGTTTGGGAAAAAATTATTCAGAGGTTCATCAGATCTCTTGGAAAGAACATTCAGAAAAAAATAAATAATAAACATAAGGGAAGCTAAGAAATGGCAGTCTGAGTCCAGGAAAACGAAAATGCTGTATGAAAAGGAAATATTCATTATGTACAACTTGAGTTGAACAGTGAATATTTACTGGTTATAGTAATGTAAATGACTGCTGACAGCCAAATATTACAATAAAGTTATACTGAGAAGATGAAGAAGGAAAGGGACATGTGTATACGTCTGTTATGACATACTTTAACTTCTGTAACAAGAAGTGTATGGAAATTGTTTAAAATAGATCAATTAGTAGCAGTATAATCGTATAATTTTAAAAAACACACATAATTCCTAGTAGAAAAAATGTAAAAGTTGAAAGTGGTTTTCACTGCCAGTGGGGTGAGGAACAGGATTGTAGACTGGGCAGGGGAGTGTTAGTTTTCGCTAAAACCTTTTAGTACTAGCTGGATATTTCAAAACTATATGTATAAATTGCATAAGAATCAGTTACACATTTTAACTTTTTAAAATATATTGAATGAAAAGTGAGGAAGGGGAAATGGGAGCATCAAAAGCTCTTTCAGGTAGCTTTGCCCCCAAAGAGGAACAAAGGTATACAGCAGCTCCAATATTCAAGAGCGGGCTGAAACTTTTTTTTTCAAAATAATTAATTAATTAATTAATTTGGAGAGAGAGATAGAGAATGAGCAGGGGAGGAGCAGAGAAAGAAGGAGAGAGAGAGAATCCCAAGCAGGCTATACACTTGGTGTGGAGCCCGACGCAAGGCTTGAACTCATAAACCCATGAGATCACAACCTGAGCTGAAACGAAGAGTTGGATGCTTAACCGACTGAGCCACCCAAGCACCCCAGACTTAAACATTTTTTTTTTTTAATTTTTTTTTCCACGTTTTTTATTTATTTTTGGGACAGAGAGAGACAGAGCACGAACGGGGGAGGGGCAGAGAGAGAGGGAGACACAGAATCGGAAACAGGCTCCAGGCTCCGAGCCATCAGCCCAGAGCCTGACGCGGGGCTCGAACTCACAGACCGCGAGATTGTGACCTGGCTGAAGTCGGACGCTTAACCGACTGCGCCACCCAGGCGCCCCAACATTTTTTAAAAATTAAAGTAATAACGCTTAGTTAACAAACCAAATAGTGCAGGTTAATAATGAAAAGCAAAGTTTCCTGCCCCAACCTTTCCAGCTCATTGCTCTCCATTCACTTATAAACGTTTAAACATGGTGTCTGTCAGCACAGAACCTGCGTATGGTTTCCTGCCCCGGGAGAGAAGGCACAGATAGCTACAAAGGGAGAGGAATGTCCCACGATCCTCTTACTATCTGGGGCTGGATGCCCCTTTAGAGGGAGGGATGCCCAGGGAGGAAGCTAGGAAGCAGACAGGGCATTTCTGGGTCACTGCTCTGTGCAATCCTGTGATCTCTCAGAATCAGCATCCTCACTAGGAAGACGCCTACTGGAAGAAGAAAGAAAAACCAATTCTGTGTGTGGCATAGCTTAAAGTTGTGAGGACCACATTCCACAAGGGAAGTAAAAAGAGTGATTTCCCATCTCTGTCCCTCTTGAGAAAAAGGGTGAGAAGAAACTCACAAAAGCTTTCTGTTGGTATCTTTGTCCAGATCCTGTGTGGCCATAATTATAAAGAGGCATAGAATGGTTCTTGTGGTCACAGTTCTACAAGTGTATGGTATGTATGGATGCATTTTATTGCACTCCAGTGCCTATAACCATAACAATATGTTGTAAACATACACTGCTTACTTTCTGAACATTAATGAAACGACTATACTAGTTCAGAAGAACAACAAAAACTATAAAAGATTTCAAAAGAAACATAAAAAAACCCTAAGGAAAATGACTTAGCTGGCCTGCAGATCATTATCTGATGATTTTTAAAGATTACATTTTAAATTATTTGGCATCCTATGCTTCTCCTGTTCCCAGCATATTTAAGAGAATGACAGATGTGCCGAGTTTAATGTAATACAATCCATTATAAAAATTACTGAACTAAAATGCTATAGGCAGGGCTAAGCACAGGTATGAGCCACTGCCCTGGACTGAGAATTCCTTTTCGGAGGGAGGTTGTGATAACCAACTTGGGAAGAATCAGCCAACCATTTCCAGAGGGATATTTCATATGTATTCCCCAACAGAGACCCAACTCTGAAGTTTTCCATGATATTGTCATATTGACATGTTGACAGAGGAGTAGATAGTTGCATCTTTGAGCTGTGGCACATAGTGACACCAGCCTGGAAGAGGGACCAGACTTCAGGGACCAGACAGGTAAGTAAAATAGTATTGATGGTGGGACATAAGAGTACATGTGTTAAATGAAGCCTTCACTTATATGGTAATTGGTAATCTGCCCTTATCCCCAGGGGATACATTCCAAGACCCCCAGTGGATGCCCACAACCACAGATAGCAGTGAGCCCTGTGTATACTATGTTTTCTCCTATACATACACACCTACGATAAAGTGTAACTTATAAATAAGGCACAGTAAGAGATTGAAAACAATAACTACTAATAAAGTAGAACAATTACAACAACACACTGTAATACAAGTTACGCGAATGTGGTCTCTCTCTTTCTCAAAATATATTATTGTACTGTACCTGCCCTTCTTGTGATGCTGTGAGATGAGATGGAATGAGGCGAATGATGTAGGTGTGGTGACGTAGCATTAGGCTACTACATATTGTCAGAAGGAAGAGTGTCTATTTGCAGACTGCTGTTGACTATGCGTAACTGAAACTGTGAAAAGTGAAACCATGGATGAGAGGGAGGATGCTGTACATACATCTACACATACACGTAGCAGCCACACTGAGCTGGCCAAACAAGAGTCTGCTGGTCACATCCTTCTTAGGGGCTGCCAATTTGTGAGCTTTGATTAGCTGTAGGAACACTGCCCCTGTACAAACTCTAGGTTCAGAAATGACCTCTAGAGTCTCCAGTATTTCTGACCCCATCCTGGAGCAGAAATGATTTAGGCCTAATCTAGTTTGATCCAAAATAACTGTCTGAAGTCCACCTATCCTTCAAGTCCTGCTCAAACTCCAATTTGTCCATGAAATTATCCCTTTCACCCCCTGAGATTTAGCCTTGCCCTCTGCTGACCTTGCTTTTTTTTTTTTTTAAGTTTATTTATTTATTTTGAGAGAGAGAGAGAGAACACAAGCAGGGTAGGGGCAGAGAGAGGGAGAGAGAGAATCCCAAGCAGACTCTGTGCTGTTAGCACAGAGCCTAATGCGGGGCTTGAACTCACGAACCATGAGATCATAACCTGAGCTGAAATCCAGTTGGTTGCTTAACCACTGGAGCCCCCCAGGTGCCCCCTGCTGACCTTGCTTTTTATCTCTGTTACAGCAATTCCACTGTCCCTTATTGCAATGGCTTGGGTATGTGTCAGCTTTAGCCCCCCAATGGCCCAGCCTTACATATCATTCTTTGTAAAGTTTAAATGAAGGAATTTCTTAGTATTTTAAATGGCATATAGAAATTATAAAAAATCCTGTATCTGTATCCAAACCAAAGAGTATCTCCCCCTCCCCAAACTATTCTCTTCCTGTTTCTCAAACTGGTATTCCTCAGAACATTAGTCCCAAGCTTCCTTAAAAATGCTCTGTGAACAAATGGTGGACTCCATATCCTGATAAAGAGTCATAAAGCACATTGACATTGTAAAAGCTCTGAGAAGATCAGGAGACACTAAAGAAATGTTTACTTTTTTCACCCAGGGTTCTCTTCATTTATTTGACCAAAGATCCCTTTTCAATAGGACTATTTAATGGCTTGCTCTTGGAATGTAGCCTTTGCCAAGGCAGGGAGGACAGACTGGCCCCAGGCTGCCTACAACCAACTCCTCACCATTCATTGTCCTTGGGTACATTACTTGACTGCTTGATGCCTAAGCTTTCTCATCTGTAAAATAGGCGTAATAGAAGGACATATGTTTATAGGGCTGCTATGAAGGTTAAATGAATTAATACATGTACACTATGTGCTTCAGCCTAGATTTGGAGTTTAGGCTAGAAAATCAGGCCTCTGGGGCGCCTGGGTGGCTCAGTTGATTAAGCATCCTACTTCAGTTCAGGTCGTGATCTCAGGCTTCGTGGGTTGGAGCCCCATGTCAGGCTCTCTGCTGTCAACACAGAGCCTGCTTCGAATCCTCTGCCCCCAATCTCTGCCACTCCTCCACTGGTTCTCTTTCTCTCAAAAATAAGTCAATAAACATAAAAAAAATACGAGAAAAAGAAAATCAAGCCCATGTGTTTCAAATTCAACAACTGAGAAATAAGATACTGATCTGTTAGCTTTGCTACCAATAAAAAGCATCTAAAGAAGGAGGCATGCTGATGGGTTTGCTAATATGATCCACCACGACCCTGCCTTACCCACTCCACTTCACCACTTTGATTGGAGTGTCTCGGTCAGAGGCCAGGATGGACATGTCTTTCTTTGTAGGGGCAGAGTGAGCAGGGAAAGTGTTTGTCTCGGTGAACCAGTTTGCTAGGGCTACTGTAACAAAGTACCACAAATTAAGTGGCTTAGAGCAACAGAAATTTACATCTCCCCTTTCTGGAGTCTAGAAGTCTGAAATGAAGGTATGAGCAGGGCCATGCTCCCTCGGAAGCCTGTAGGGGAAGAACCCTTCCTTACTTCTTCCAGTTTCTGGCAGCCCCAGATGTTCCCTGGCTTGTAGCAGAGTCATTCCCACCATTCTCCCTGTCTCTTCATGTGGACTTTCCTCTGTGCACATTCGTCTCTGTGTCTCTAAAAACATCAGTCATCCTAGGTTACAAACCACATTAAGGCCCTCATTTCAACAAGATTACCTCTGTAATCTAGACCCTATTTCCAAATAAGGTCTCATGCTGAGGTATGGGGATTAGGACTTTGACATATCTTTTTTTATGGGGACACAATTCCACCTACAACATCTTGAGACCAGGTGTCTAAAATAGAGGAAAAGAGGTTGAAGATAAGTTCTGAGGCTTCTTCCCCACATCACCAATCAGAGACATAATTCCTCTTTATTTGGGAATCCAGAAGAGAATCCAGAAGTCCCTCAGTCCTTTCTCTCTTCCTAGGGCTGAAATTTAGAAATGTACCCCTCTCTCTATGGAAAATGAGGAAGTAGGGAAATGTCACACACACCCCTTTTGAGCCCCCAGTCCTCAAAGTATAGCCCAGGGATAGCTCTGGGATTAAATAGATCTTTTGGAACTCCTTGTTGTCCTGCTTAAAAATTTGTCAGTTCAGGTCCTTCCATCTCTCAAGGGTATATCCGTGTTTACTGAAAAAAAGAAACTGGTTACCTAGACACTGGAAGACTTGAGTACTCCTTGGTGTTGCACTTGGGGCCACCTCAATTGGCTATGCCCTTGGGACCTATGTTCTTTCAGGCCTGATTTTTTTTTTTTTTTGGCAATATCCTCATTAGTCTTAGAAACAACTTTTAGTGGCTAATGCACAACAACAATATGTATTTGGATTTTTAATAAAGTTTTGGGGGAGGGGAATGGCTATTCAATAATGAGGGAAAAAGATGGAGTTACACGTGGAGCAAAGATGGTGTTCCAAATAACAATGTATAGAACAAGCCAGGCATTTTAGTCTGGGGAGAGGAGCTAGGAAGTGTTAAATGTTTACGAAATGCTTGATATGTATTGTCTCACTGAAATTTCACGCCCTGTGAGGCCTGAGGGTGGGCTGTAGGTTGGGGCACTCTGTCTCCAGAGCTTGCACTTTTTGGAACAGAGCTACACACCCTCCTCTGCATGTTACAGAGGATGTTGCTCTTATCTCTTTGCCCTGAGAGAAGTTTATAGAAGTTCTTCCACAGCACTTGATACATTTGGAATTATTCCTTCAGAACAGGAAGTCGTCTACACTCACCTAATTTGTTGCTTGTCACCTTGTAGGCAAATTCTTAGTTAAATGAATGAATACTTTTTTTACCAAAGGATCTTTTGAGGATTTTTCTGATCCACGCAGATGTTACAGTCTTGAAAGTAGAATGATGAATAGTGATTGATGTCTAAGCTGATGATCTATATTCAGAGAAGAGACATTATGTTGACCATTGTTTTTCATGACTTAGAACTTTCCCCCTCAGTTTTAAACTGAGAAAACCCAATTTCTTCCTAGGTCTCTTCATGGAAGTGTCCAGAAACCGGTGCTCAATGCTAGTGCCTTAGTATCCTCTGGGAACCTGCTGAGTGGTCACTTGCATAGGCTCTTTCTAGACTCACTGGGATAAGGTGACTTTCAGCCATTGTCAGTAGAGAAACACATGGGAATCTGGTGCCCCGTTCAAATCTCAAGTTCATTTACATAGTAGATTTTAGAATGCAAGGATTTGACTCGCCTTGGTGTTACATTCTACTTCCTATGAAGCACCTGATTTCTGGAGACCCTGAAGCACAGGGTGGGTCTAATAAATTCATGGAAGGAAATGCATATATTAGAAGAATCTCAAATCAAAATCTGATGGTAACTGACCCTATGCCTTGCTTTGGGAAATGGAAGGAAATGGAAAGGAAGGAAGCTGTGGTTAAACTCAATACCCTTGCCTTATGCTATTCTAGACAATTTGTTCATATAGGACAAATGAAAGAGCAAGAGGAAATAATGTATTCAGGAGAAAATAGGTACTGGAGGCTAAATGGGGGCCAAAGGTAGGCATAGAGTATGTCTCTTCTGTTTTCTAAACTTAAGAGAGAAAAAAATGGCTATTGCTTCTTGGTCTGGTGGTTTCTGGCAGCCTAGATCTTCAAATATTTTTTCAGTAGCTTCTATTTCTTAATTCAGTCATTCATTTATTAGTTTATTCCTTGATTGACTTGAATAACAAGCATTTATGGTGTACCTACTGTGTGCCAGGCACTCCGTGGGACACTTAAAATATAGAGATGACTTATGTGGATCCTGAGAAACGTAACAGAAACCCATGGGGGAGGGGAAGGAAAAAAAAAAAAAAGAGGTTAGAGTGGGAGACAGCCAAAGCATAAGAGACTCTTAAAAACTGAGAACAAACTGAGGGTTGATGGGGGGTGGGAGGGAGGGCAGGGTGGGTGATGGGTATTGAGGAGGGCACCTTTTGGGATGAGCACTGGGTGTTGTATGGAAACCAATTTGACAGTAAATTTCATATATTAAAAAAAATATATAGAGATGAATGAGACCTATTGCCCATCTTCCAGAGTTTGTGGAAGAATTTAAACATGGAAACAGAGTAGACTAGAGACACCTTGGAGGCAGAGTATTCATCAGGTAACACCAATACCTGGCATGGTGACTGGTACATAGTAGGCATTTATTTATTTATTTATTATTATTTTTTTTTAATTTTTTTTCAACGTTTTTTATTTATTTTTGGGACAGAGAGAGACAGAGCATGAACGGGGGAGGGGCAGAGAGAGAGGGAGACACAGAATCAGAAACAGGCTCCAGGCTCCGAGCCATCAGCCCAGAGCCTGACGCGGGGCTGGAACTCACGGACCGTGAGATCGTGACCTGGCTGAAGTCGGACGCTTAACCGACTGCGCCACCCAGGCGCCCCCATAGTAGGCATTTAATAAATGTTTATTGAATGTCTTAATGAAGGTATTGGTTTGACATTAATAAAGCAATTATGACATTTTAGTGTTAAACTACAAAATACACGTAATATAGTCAAAGACTTCAGTAAATACCAAAAAGAGATTTGTGTGGTAGGAATTTAATTAAATTTGCTGATTGGGAAAATATCCCAACATAATCTATACAGTAGACATTCTTTAATATAGTGAAACCTCAACTGTGCTACAGCACAGCTAAGTTCCGACTACGCTTTAAATGATTCATCCTGAGTTAAACGTCTCAGGGTAGAGTGTTCTTCCTTAAAACTGGCTAATATTTCATTCAGCTGTGGCTCAACCTGAGGAAAACAACTGATATAAGGAAGGCATCAATTGTTCTAGTTATATCTGTGAAAAGAATACCATGGCATGGGATGACAGTTGCTATGAGGACATTTATAACAGTGGTGTGTTTATATTCTTATTGATTTCTGATAGCACTTTTAAAATAGAAGCCATAAATTATGTATGGCCAAGACCTATTAAGAACTGCAAGGGAACTACACTTAAAACAAATGGCCCAAGAAATGTAAAGTCAGCTGGCTTAGAGCAAGAATTTCTAACAATCATTTATTTGTAACCGGTACTAGTCATGCTTGTGGCCTTACTGGATGCTAAGTGGTGTCTCTGGTGTGGCCACAACCAGGGGTCAGTTACCAGCTATGGGGAGTGCACATATGATCCAGTGCCTGCCAAGAACTAGGGGTTATATTACCAGGGGCTCTAGGATTTTGCTGATTTCCACAGATGACTGCCAACAGAGGGCCACGAAGTCCCCCTCATGAGACTGTGTCCTTTATAACTGAGCAACACTCTCTCCATGTCATGATAGAGACAGAAGAGCATGAGATAGGGCTGCACATGTCCAATATCAGGGCCAGTGACACTGCTAGTTTGAACATGCTTCAGCCATGGCTTTTCCCAGAGCTGCATAAGGAGGTCTTGAGGCATCAGCTGTCCTGGAACAAAATAGTGGCATGCTCTAAGCTCTCCTAGTCAAAGAGCTCTGTGGATAAGGGATTATACTTATATGAATGTTCTTTTTGAAGTTCAGACCCAATAACGTGTGACAATTTGGCTTGAAGCACTGCAGAGAGAACATTCCTTAGCTTCACCTAATGTTTGAAGACATACAAACAGCTCCTAGGAGTGCTTTTCAATGCCTTCTAACTGTGTAAGTGGAGGAAGACATCCAGAAGAAAGTAGGAAAGTATACAATCTGTGTGGAGAACAGAAGAAAGCATACAGTTTCTGACCAGCATGCACAGCGACTTTGTGGCCACCTGTACCTAGCCTTTTCCTGCTAG
The DNA here is from genome assembly GCF_028018385.1 of Neofelis nebulosa. Classification (NCBI taxonomy): domain Eukaryota; kingdom Metazoa; phylum Chordata; class Mammalia; order Carnivora; family Felidae; genus Neofelis; species Neofelis nebulosa. The sequence continues at coordinate 116,674,644 of NC_080784.1, forward strand.
CACCAGTCAGGGAATGAGCTAGTTGTTCTCAAGGATGGTTGAATGACCAGGGCTGGAAATCAATCTCTGGGCATGAGCTGGCTCTATGACAATTAAAAGGCACATCCCCGCCCTTTTCAATAAATAGCTTCATCATAGGGCAGGGACCTAGAATCTGGAAAATGGTTGGCCAGTGTTCTGAGACCTCTCCTCCTGGCATGTAATGTGGAAGTGAAGTTCATTCTTTCAGCTAATATTTATTGTTTGGTACATGCTAGTTTCCAGGACTATAGAGGTGAGAGACCCAGACTGCCTTGATGGAGTTTGCTATTAGCCTAGTGAGATAAATAAATAAATAAATAAATAAATAAATAAATAAATAACTAAATAAATAAATAAATAAGAAAAAAGTTTTAAAACCCAGTCATAAAAATAAATATATATTTTCAAATAGTGATATGTGTTGTAAAAGAGAGAAGTACAGGATACTTTGAGGCATTGTTATAGAAGAGCCTAATTTAAATTTGGAGGTTGGGGAAGGCCATATTTTGAATAAGTGACATTAAACTGAGAGTTGAGTTGAAGTTAGCCTGCATGTGTGAGGGGTGGGAGACGAGCCCTGGGGAGATGGGAAGGCTAAAGGAACAGCAGAGGTCTTGTGGGGGAAATCTAGCCCTTCTGAGGAATGGAAGAAAGCCACGGTGGTTGTCATGTAGCGTCTGACACAGAGATGGGTATGACTTGATGTGGGAGGTAGGCAGGGAACATGCCACTCAAGGTTTTATGGGCCATGTTGGGCATTGTGATTTTTTAAAATGTTTATTTATTTATTTAGAGAGGGAGAGAGGGAGAAAGCACATGTGAGCAGGGGAGGGGCAGAGAGAGAGGGAGGGAGAGAGAGAATTCCAAGCGGTTCCTCACTGTCAGTGCAGAACCCCACGTGGGGCTTGAACCCATGAACCATGAGATCATGACCTGAGCCAAAAACAAGAATTGGATGCTTAATCGATGGAGCCACCCAGGAACCCTAAGAATTGTGATTTTGTCCTAAGGATGGAATGTGGTGGCCGGTGACCTGTAGTGGGCAGCTGCTGACCTGAATGATACTATGATACTGCTTCTCAGCAGTGGTTTTTTTGTTTTGTTTTGTTTTTAAGGGATTGGAGTGTGACTTTGGGTACAATTCCAGAGAAACAGAGTCACATTTCATAACACATTTTGTAGGTTATCAATGATGATGGTGATAGTGCTTTGTCAAGGTTGTGAGAAAGGCACGCAATCCTGCAGGAAAATACTTCGTGTTAACTGGATATCCCACAAACTTCCAATGCTACAAGCACATGCGCAAACTTCCAGGAAGGAGGGGCCAGTAAACAGAGAGGGTCCTTGCTAAAAGGTGAATCTGAAGGCAGTTGTTCACCCCCTTGTAAGCTGCTGCCTCCTACCATCAATTCAAGAAATAAAAAGTGGGTTTAAATAGCCCACTCACTGACCCTTCTCTTAAGCTTGACATTTTTTTCCCTTGTATGTTTCTTAGGAAAGAGTAACCAAAAAATACCAAGCTGCAAAATCTTTAACACTCCAAAGAATGCCCGTGGTGCTGCCCACATTTGCAAAGCCTGAGCTGGGATTTTGTTTTTGATTGAGATTCTAACATTAATCCCAAGGAGCATGTACCTTTTGAGATGTTTTTTATAAGTATGTAATTCAACATGTTTTGCATTTGGCCTGGGTACTGATTTTATTTCTTTTAAATTTGGTGTATGGGAAGCATATGTATAATTATGTGTAGAAACCTACACCCCAATGAAACAGGGAAAACCTATGGATCAGAAGAGGAAAGGGCTATCATTTCAAGTTATGTTTTTATGAGTTCAACCATCAAATATTTAAAAAGCAAGTAGGGGCGCCTGGGTGGCGCAGTCGGTTAAGCATCCGACTTCAGCCAGGTCACGATCTCGCGGTCCGTGAGTTCGAGCCCTGCGTCAGGCTCTGGGCTGATGGCTCGGAGCCTGGAGCCTGTTTCCGATTCTGTGTCTCCCTCTCTCTCTGCCCCTCCCCCGTTCATGCTCTGTCTCTCTCTGTCCCAAAAATAAATAAAAAACGTTGAAAAAAAAATAAAAAAAAATAAATAAAAAGGAAGTAGCTGTCTAAAAGCATTATTTATTGAATATCACATAAACTATATGATCTACTGTTTATGGATGTATTAGTTCAGAAGAACAATAAATTCTTGGTTTTAAGTAAATGTTAGAGATGGCAACCATGACCTCTACAGAATAAAAGTAGGTTGGAGAGACGATGGACTAATTGTTTCAGAAGATTGAGAATGAGAACAAAAAAGTGCTAGGATCGCACAGGGTATGTGAACTCCTCACACTGCTCAAGACATAGCCGACAGCCGTCAGTCCTAAGGCAGTAAATTGGAGCTAATACTAAACTTATTACGTGCCTTATTCCATAGAAAAATAGTTTCACTTTCCTGTCTCATTTGTGTAACCTTAAGAGAAATGGGAAACTAATAAAAACCTACTTGACAGCTAGAAGTATGGCCATGAAGAAAAATGATTCCAAAGCCATTGGCAGATAGGGGCTGGATCCACCGAACTGAACACTATGAGGTTTGAACAAATATTTTTCAAGTCCTATTTGCCACAGGACTGTGAAGCTGGCCTTCTAGAAAGGACAGCAGGCCTGTCTTACCCTGGTCTCACTATTATTATTTATGATTCTTGATCGTCCATTGAGTCCCATTTTAAAAGTCCAGAAATTCAAAGGGCACCTGGGTGGCTCAGTCAGTCCGGCATCCTGGCTCAGGTCATGATCTCCTGGTTTGTGAGTCCAAGCCCCGCGTCGGGCTCTGTGCTGACAGCTAGGATCCTGGAGCCTGCTTCGGATTCTGTGTCTCCCTCTCTCTCTGCCCCTCCCCCGCTTGCACTCTGTGTCTCTCTGTCTCTCAAAAATAAATAAACATCAAAAAAAAATTTTTTTTTAAGTCCAGAGATTCTTGGGACACCTGGGTGGCTCAGTCAGTTAAGCATCCTACTTTGGCCTGGGTCATGCTCTTGCAGTTTGGAGTTTGGGGCCCCACATCAGGCTCTCTGCTATCAGCATCAAACCTGCTTGGGATCCTCTGCCCCCCTCTCTCTGCCCCTCCCCCACTTGTGTTCTTTCTAAATAAATAAATAAATAAATAAACATTAAAAAAAAAAGTCCAGAGATTCCATACTTGAGTATAAGGGAAATGAGCACTTCTCAGCTGCGAAAATGGTATGAAGGTGAGTGTAAAATTCTGAGTATCATTCAGTCCAGATGATTTCCAAAGCTTTGTACCATATTTCAGCTGTTTGAAAATTAATTTTTCTTTGCAGTTACTTAGTTTTCAAGAAACTTAAGGACCCATTCAGGTAACATTCTAGTATTTTAATGAACGATCCTTAAAAGAGTTGTTCCAGGGCCGCCCCAGGGGGCTTGGTCAGTTGAGCATCCCAACTTCAGCTCAGGTCATGATCTTGCAGTTCCTGAGTTTGAGCACCACCTAGGGCTCTGTGCTTACAGCTCAGAGCCTGGAGCCTGCTTCCTCCCTCTGTCTCTGCCTCTTCCTCACTCACGCTGTCTCTCTCTCTTTCTCTCAAAAATAAACTTAAAAAAAATTTTTAAAAGGTTATTCCAATGATTTTTCAAATGCTTGTTTATTTAATTATTTACTTACTCATTTACTTATGAGCAGGAGAGGGGCAGAGAGAGGGAGACAGAGAATCTTAAGCGGGCTCCATGCTGTCAGCGCAGAGCTGGATGCGAGGCTCAAACTCATGTACTATGAGATCATGACTGGACTTGAAATCAAGAGTCAGACGTTTAACCCATTGAGACACCATGTGCCCCAAAACTTCTGTTAGTTATTTAAAAGGGAAGGTCTTGAAGAGAAAATCTAGAAGCTGATTTTTTAGCTGTAGTAATTGAGATAATAGTTTTATGTGTACAATTGAGAGGCCCCATCTTCCTGTCTTACTCCCACCAGCTCCCTTTATTTGAATACCCTTCATGGGACACAGTGAAAACCAGAGGAAAGGGTATTCATTTGAAATGGTTTCTTTGTATTTTTTGACAGACGAATAAACTCACTGCCTAAAATATCATGAATTCTTGCAGTGAGGCAATAATAAATGTCTTTTATATGAGCCATGGTTATTTTCAGATATGTAATACATTTAATTTGTCAAAAGAGTAGTCCTCGTTAACAATTTTTTTGTGTGTTTATATTGCGTTTATATTCTGACACATGAGAACATAAATTCTAGGTGCCTGGGTGGCTGGTCAGTTGAGCGTCCGACTCTTGATTTTGGCTCAGGTCATGATCCCAAGGTCATGGAATCAAGCCCCACATTGGGCTCTGCACCTAGTGTGGAGACTGCTTGAGATTCTCCCTCTCTCCCTCTGCCCCTCTTCCCTGCTTGCTTGCTCTCTCTCACTCTGTGTCTCTAAAATAAAAAAATAAAAGATCATAAATGCTATCTGGTGACTATGGAAATTAGCTTCAATTAATTAATTTTATAAGACTGAAAGGGACTTGAGACTTTTTAAGCTTTAGATAAAGCACAATAATGTCACTTCCAGACTACTGATTAATTTCAATACCTGAGACTATGTTTCCTGCAAAGATCTATGCTTGGACTTTGGATTGTAGATTTTCCACACCCCACGCTTCTACATCATCCAGTTTTCTGGAGATCATTCACATAGATTGCTTGAATCTATTAGAAGGAGGAATCTTAGTCCATTGTTTTATTTCAGGAGTTCTAGTAATTGAGGAGATAATAATAGGAAACTCAGTAACAAGTTTCTTTCACCATACTATTTACGGATTTTCACCTACACTTCTTTTTTTCCGTTGTTCTCAATACTATTTCTGCAAAACTTTTGCAGGTGGCACTGAGCAATAAAATAATAAAAGTCTAAAGATATGGTCCATGTGTTCTGGGAAGTTTCGGTCTAAAGCAGTTAGTAAGACTATCTAGGACTTGGCAGAGTCTTTCAAATGGGATTTGCCTCAGCCATGCTTTAAGGAGCAAACTAGTGATAAAAGGCTTATAAAATACTCTTAGGTTTGCATGCTATTGAACAGCTTGGTCTGCCTTCAGCCTGTAATTTACTTCTGGGACTCCAAAGTGGGTTTTGTTGTCATTCTGAATAAAATGAGTTGTGTAAATAACAGGTTGGTGGAGACTGCCGGTTGTCCACCAAATTCTGTTCCACCCTTTTCTAAATTATAGAGTTGTAGGTGGGCCATAGCTTACAAGCTAGAAGTGCCATTTCCAAACTCCCATATAGCTAGATATGACCATTATCTAAGGTCTCCCTAACAGAATATAAATGGTAGTGATGAGGTTTAGAGCCTGAAACACTACATGTACATGCCTCCCTAGACAATGGGGGAGAAACATGAATCATTCATTCTTACAACTAATATTTACTGAGAATCTACTCTTTGCAGGTAGCATTTTAAATGCTGGAGATATTTCAGTGAACAAGAGACCAGAGTTCTTGCCCCCTCCTTGAGCTCATATAGACAATAAAAACAGGTGAATAAGTATAATGTACAGTTTGTTACAAATAAGTGCTAAGGACAAAAATAAGGCAGGGAAGGGAGATTTGAAACATCGACTAGGTATTAGGCCATTATAGGAAGTGAAATGAGACCAAATACAGGTATAGACAAGGCAATGGGAGGAGAAGCTGTTGTATTCTGGATGTATGTTGAAGGTAGAGCCAAGATTTGTGGAAGGACTGGATATGAGGTATGAGATAGAAAAAAGAAGAGTCAAGGATGACATCAAGATTTTGGCTTGAGGAACTTAAAAAATGGTACTACCATTAATTTAGGTTGAGAAGACTGTAGGAGGGTTTAGAGGGAAATATCTGGAACTCAGTTTTGGACATGTCAAAGTTGTGATGCCCATTAGATTCCAAGTGAGGTGTTAAATGACTGCTAAAAATATGGTCAAAAGAAGGATCCCAACTAAGGGTATTTATCTGGAAGTCGTCCATATGGATGTTATTTAACATTACAAAACGGGATGAGATCACCTAGGGAGTGAATGATATGGAAAAAAGAGATGATCCAAGGACTGAACCCTGTGCCCTTAACCTTTGGATGTAGGGTTGATGAGAGAGAACAAGCCCACTCAAAACAGAGGAGAGACCAAAAAAAAAAAAAAAAAAAAAAAAAGATAGGAGGTATGCCAGCTAAGTGTGATGTTCAAAAAGGCAAGTGAAGTAAGTTAGAAAGCTGGGGAGAACTTGGATCCTTGAGTGACTATGTAAAGCACAGCAGCCGCCTTACTCACCCTGTGGGAATGTTAAATGAGAAAAATAGACTTCATTATTTTTAGCCCACTGAGTTGCATCTCTTTGGTACAAAATTTTAAACTATTTACCCTAAAAGCAGGTCAACGGCAAATAGTATCACTAGATAGATCTTCAACAACAACAAAGTCAGATACTAACTTGAAGTGTGATGTATGTGTGTGTGTATGTCTGGGTGTATTTGGAAGGGTTTGAACATTTCAATAATGTTTTTTAAAACCCCGCATAATTTGGAGTCAACTCTACTACCACATTTATGGTCTTAGAGAAGGATTTATTTCTGGGAAAATAGAATCTACTTATATGTACATAGTAAGCATGTCTAGTTTTGTTTTCTTGATAACTATCCAGAGGGTAAATTGAGATAGAAATGATTTATTTGAAGAGCCCTTTTCGAGAGTCCTTTTTGTGATCTTTGACCTTAGTTTTCCGATGGTTCTGTTGCATTAATTCTCTTGACTTTCAAGGACCAAGAAGTGAACCTCCTCAACCAACTTCTACTAATCATTCTGCCTAAAGGAAATAAACACAGAAGGATAAAGTTATTTTGATACTCATGAATTTGTGATGTAGTAAGCTTTCAAATTTTCCTTCTGACCTAGCTATTTTACAGTGGGCACATTTTCACAGCCCTATGACTAAATGTTTACATGAGGACTCCAAGGTTTTTAGAGAAAATCTACTTGCTGATATTCCTTTCCTCCCACATCCTAGTATCATCTCTTAACCTAGAAACGATGAGGATCTTTGCCACCACTTCATAGCAGTGCTGATTTTGTACCCCTATAATCTTCCCTTTTGCCAAATAATTTGTAGTATGGTCCCAGTGTTTGGCAGGATAGAAATGCTATAAAGTACTCCTTTTAAAAGATGACAGAAAACTCAACAACAACAAGAACGAAACAGAGTAAAGTTGCAAATGTAAAGCTGATTTTATCAAATGCACACAAGGCAAAACTTGAATAGGAGCCACACCTTTCACTGGCCAAAATGGAAAGATTCTAGCTCAGAGAAATTAAGAGGAAAATAAAAAGTACTCTGAGTAGTAGATTGCCAAATTTCTTAACCTTCTATCCAAGAACTGCATATTGCTAGAGTCTAAATGGCATCATACACCATGAGTCAGAGAGCTGGGTTCCTGTGTCAGCTTAAATACACAGCAGCTGTGGATTTTGGGATTTGGGGAAACACCAAAATCAAGGGCAAGAGCAAAACTGAAGGCAAGGAGGGAGCCCATTCAAAATGCTAGAAAGTGGTATCTATGCATGTTGCCAGGATTGAAGGGGCCAGAAGCATTTCTCAAAGCTCAGCTCGTGTAATCAGAAATGTGAAAGTCAGAGGAAGAGACCAAGGGCAGTCAGCAGAGGGCTTTCAAGAAGAAGGGAACATTCCAGGGAAATTGTCTAGAATAGGTGTTTATGAGTGAACATTATGGGCCAGATATGGGGTAAGCTTTGGATGGGTGCACTCTTTCTGTATGAGACAATAAAATCTATATCAGTTACATTGTTTGATTCTTCCTCCACTTGTACACTTATTCCTTCACTCATTCAACAAACACTTTGATGCAAAAGACACAGAACTAGGTAGTGAACATAAAATGGTAAGTGGAGTAGACATGATTTCTTATCCTTACGGACTTTACAATCTAGTAGAGACCCACAGAATTTAATCAAATCATCCATTTATCTTACAAACACATAGTGCTCTGTACTTGCCACTTACAGTGTCCTAACCACTTTATAAATAGTAACTTATTTAATACTCGACAACCCATGAGGTAGATACCATTATTGTTCTTGTTTTATAGATAAGGAAACTGAAGTATAAAAAAACTTGCCCAAGGTCACACAGGCGGTGTGTGTTACAGCAGGATTTGAATCCAGGCAGTCTGGCATCAAGGTCCATGCTCTTAAGCATTTATTTACAAACTCTCATAAGTGTTCTGTAAGCAAAGTATAGGGTGCTATAATAGGTTATAACTAGGGGATCTGATCTAATCTGGGAAGAAGAGATTAGATGAGAAGTTCAAAAAAAAGGTGTGTTATTAGTGTTAAGTGCTCCAGGGAGTTCAAGCAATATGAAATTAAAAACAGGATACTGATTTTTGCAGTAGGGAGGTCAGTGGCAAATGTGGTAAGAACAGTTTCAGAGGATACGTTGCAGCTGCCAGCTCATGGTTAATTGTTAGAGCTTCCCAAGGAGGAATGGGCTGCTTTGTGAGGTGGGAGTTCCTCCTTTTAGAGATTTTCTTCAGAAACCCTTGGCTTATCACATAGTATACGCTCAACAAACACATGCTTACTAACTGGTAGGGATGTTACAGAGTATTGGATTGTTAGACCAGATAAACTTTAGGTCTCTTCCAACCTTAAGTTTCTAAATTGTCACTAATTCTGAATTTGTGAAAACAGTGAATTGGTTATGCTGAAGTTTTTCTTCAAGACCTATCAAAATGGCTTGACATAGAAATTTATAGTGGGTGTAAGATTTTAGGGACTGTTTTGAACAAATTGTTGTCAAATGCTAGGAGTCCAATTTACATATAGTTAATGCGTTAATCTAAAACAAGATACTCTAGGGGCACTTGGGTGGCTGAGTGGGTTAAGCGTCTAACTCTTGATTTCAGCTCAGGTCATGATCTCACAGAGTGGGATCGAGTCCCATGCCAAGCCCCACACTGGGCTCTGCTCTGAGCATGGAGCTTACTTGGGATTCTCTCTCTCCTCTCTCTGCTCCTCCCGCATGGGCACGTGCTAGCATGCTCTAAATAAATAAACAAACAGGGTACCCTTATTAAAATTTTTGGCATTATTCTTGTGACAGTTCCATATATATCACTATATGAAGGTAATAAAATTGTATTTATTTAAAGTAAGTATATAGTCTAGACGTTGATTTTTATCTGACCTTTCCTATCATTCCCTAATTAGTTGCATTAGTGAAAAAGGACAATTTTTAGAACATACACTCAATGGCTGGCTATAATCCCCATTCAAAGATTTACAATAGATGTTGCTCAATTACTTTCCAAGAGATATGTTTTGCTCAGATTCTGAAATGTTTGCTGTTCAGGGTACAGCTCACATTGTAATCCTTGTTCTTGAAACTCTGTGCTTGCGGAGAATGACTTGAGAGGAATTTCACTCTTTTCCACATGCTTCCCCAATTTCTGAAGACCACAGACATTCGGGAAGGACCTCAGTGGTGGCTCTGGTGTTTTAAAATGTGATTTGGGGAGTGCCTCAGTAGCTCAGTTGGTTGAGCATCTGGCTCTTGATTTCGGCGCAGGTCATGCGGTCGAGCCCTGCTTGGGATTCTCTCTCTCTCTCTCTCTCTCTCTCTCTCTCTCTCTCTGCCCCTCCCTCCATTCACATATGCTTTCATTCTCTCCCTCTCTCTCTCAAAATAAATAAATAAACTTTAAAAAAAAATGTGATATGGGTACCCAGCTGCCACTGTCACACTGCAAGGGAATCTGAAAGGCAAATAGAGAATGTGAATTCCTTGCCACTTTGGGGAGAGAAAAGCATATTTTAAGAGTTGCAGTAGAAAAAAATCTTAAAGGTGGGTTAATTTTATGGCACTCCTGGAACATTTAAAGGAAACAAATAATGACACAACTTAGCTTTAGTTGTTCCTGCTGTGCCAGCATTACAAAATAGTTAATCTTATGATCTCTCAGTGATACTATCGGAGGTAGCAGTGGAGTGGTTCCAGAATGTAAACTCACAGAGTGAGTGCTTTAGACTAAGACAGCTTCTGCAGGGTAAGTCAGACATCCACTGGAATGAACTTCTATGAGGGTGGGCACCACTTCTATGCTCCCACAATAGTCCCTCACTGATGGATATGTAAGTGCTTTCTAATTTTTCTCAATTACAAACAATGCTCTACTGATATCCTTGTGTATACTTTTTGTGTACGTATTTCAGTTAGGTCTGAAGAAAAGATCTCTAGAAATGAAACTGCTGATTAAAGAGTAATTATATTTTACATTCTTATAGCTATTTCCAAAATGCCCTTCAAAGAAGTCACAGCAATCTATACTTTCTGAAATTTGTGTTCCAGAAATATTGACCCAAGAAGAAAGACACTAGGGAGGCATTTATAAGTTGTGTGTGTGTGTGTGTGTGTGTGTGTGTGCACGCACGCGCGTGCGCGTATGTTTTTATTAGAGATTAAATCATACTTCATTAGATGCCTGTTGAACTCTAAGGCTTTTACACTACCCATTCTCAGAGACCTGGGTTGATAACAACTTCTGTCTCTACACACAGACCTGAGACATTGTATCCCAGAGATTTGTTGTGTTATTTTGGGGTGTTTCAAAGAAATTCATGATTTGGTCACTTGAGTTTTGCTTCTTTTGCCAGTTTTTCTTTTGGCAAGGAGGAGACAGCGTACAGAGAATGACGATCCCAGGGGAGGTAGGAAAGGAGATGTAACTCCTTGTGCATGTGGGTGTACTTCTGCCTACAGCACTAGGTATGGAGAATAGAGAATGGTCGGGAATCCCTAAAAGGATGGGTTTTGAATACACATAGAAGGAATCATAGAGCAGTTGCCGAGCTTGGTGCTTGAGATCACAGGCACTGGTGTACAAGTATAACAAAAAGATGGGAAGGTAACACACAGAACATACTTCAACAGTTATCTTTCACGGCTATGCCTTTTTATTCTTGCTGACTTTTTTATATTTTAGGATTTTCTTACAGTGTGCATGTATTATTGGAATGTCTTAGGTTTCCAAATTGGAAAAAAAAAAAAGAAACAAAGAAAAAGAAAACTAAAGAACTTGGATTTTAGTTCTGCTACTTCCTAATTCTGTAACCTTGGGCAATTTTTAAAAAATTTACCTTTAGTGTTTTATTTATTTTTGAGAGACACAGAGAGACAGAGTGTGAGCAGGGGAGGGGCAGAGAGAGAAAGGGAGACACAGAATCCGAAGCAGACTCCAGGCTCCAAACTGTCAGCACAGAGCCTGATGCAGGGCTTGAACTCACAGTCTGCGAGATCATGACCTGAGCTGAAGTCAGACGCTTAACCAGCTGAGCCACCCAGGCACCCCAACCTTGGGCAAATTTTTAAATCTTGCTTAGCCATAATCCTCCCATTCTTAAAATATGAATAAATAAGTTAATCATGAAGATTAAGTGAGATAATATATAAAAATGCTTAATATGCACGAAGGACAAGGACCTGGTACACAATAGAGCCCAGTGAATTGTTTCCTCAACAAAATCATTATTATTACTAGTGGTGGGAATGATAGCAAACAACTTACATACAGAAGTGGTGGACTGTGTAAAGATATCAGTTGGTAAGAACTTCTTCATACAACTCATAATTGAAAAAGCATTGCAGGGGCGCCTGGGTGGCGCAGTCGGTTAAGCGTCCGACTTCAGCCAGGTCACGATCTCGCGGTCCGTGAGTTCGAGCCCCGCGTCAGGCTCTGGGCTGATGGCTCAGAGCCTGGAGCCTGTTTCCGATTCTGTGTCTCCCTCTCTCTCTGCCCCTCCCCTGTTCATGCTATGTCTCTCTCTGTCCCAAAAATAAATAAAAAACGTTGAAAAAAAAATTAAAAAAAAAAAAAAGAAAAAGCATTGCAATTCTCAAGAAATGAAGGACAAGGAGAGTAAAGGTAAGTGCAACAGTTTTCTCAAGAAGAATGCTTTTTTTACAGGTGGCTGGTGCATAGAGATTAATTTTAAATCTGAGGAAAACTTTATGTATTAAAAAAGATCTTAACGTTTATTTATTTTTGAGAGAGAGAGAGAGAGAGAGAGAGAGCAAGTAGGGGAGGCGCATAGAGAGACAGGGAGACACAGAATCTGAACCAGGCTCCAGGCTCTGAGATGTCAGCACAGAGCCTGATGTAGGGCTCTAACTCATGAACCCCGAGATCATGACCTGAGCCAAAGTCAGACGCTTAACCAACTAAGCCATCCAGGCACCCCAAACTTTATGTATTTTTAATCAATATCTTATAGCAGGTGATATGTACTCTTCAGACTTTCCTCATGAAACACAATTATTAGCTCTCACTTTGGAATCAGACCAATATCCATTACTGCGGGTCGTAACACCAGCACTGATATTTATTGTTTGGGTATTCAAATAAAGTCCAAGAGGGGCACCTGGGTGGCTCAGTCCATTGAACAACTGATTCTTGACTTCAGTTCAGGTCATTATCCTAGAGTTGTGGGATTGAGCCCCATGTCAGGTTCCACACTGAGTGTGGAGCCTGCTTGGGATTCTCTCTCTCCCTCACACTCTGCTGCCCCCCAACTCACATACACCTGTGTGTTCTCTCTAGTTCCTTCTCTTTTGCTCTCTCTCTAAAATAAATAAATAAATAAATAAATAAATAAATAAATAAATAAATAAAATAAAGCCCAAGTTATTGTTTATGCTTTTTTAAGTCAAGCTCTCAGCTTTTGTGGACGTGTCCCTTTATGGATCAAATTAAGGTTTTTAATTCATTTATTAATAACCTACAAGTAATTTCACTTAACTATGGATTATCTTTTTGTCTTTACAGTTCAATATGGATTGTTATGCTTCCTTAGAATTTATATACCAAGAGAAATAAAGCCATATTAAATTTCTGGCTGAGGAAGATGGGGATTTCCTCAATTTTAATTGTTCAAAGTCATCTCACCACTTCAACTTTTCTATTGCCGATAAGCAGCCTCTCTCTCTACCAAAAAGCACTACCATGAACTGGTTTCTTTGCATTTTCTTGCTTTTCAGCATTTGTGATTTCTGTCTCCTTTGTTTTATGAGGGGTCTCTTGGCTTATTCATAGTTAAGTGATAGACTTTTTTTTCCCAATTTTTTAACATTTATTCATTTTTGAAGGACAGAGAGAGACAGCGAGCATGGGAGGGACAGAGAGAGAGGAAGACACGGGATCTGAAGCAGGCTCCAGGCTCTGAGCTGTCAGCCCTAAGTGGGGCCAAACTCATGAACCCGAGAGATCATGACCTAAGCCGAAGTCGGACACTTAACTGACTAAGCCATGCAGGCACCGCCACCCCCCCCGCCCCGTGATAGACATTTTTAATCTCAGGATTTTTATTAAAAATTGTGCATAAATCTGAGAGGAGGCTTTTGGCCATCTACTCTGAACTTATAATTCCTCTTTTTGTTTGAACTCCTAACTCTAGTGTTGACCTGAATCCTAGAATCATTGATCCTCATTTCTTATGAGTAAGTATTTTCATTGTTAGTGCCATTTGTGTTCTTATTTTTCAAAGTCTTTCATTTTCAAATATTTTTGCATTCTCAAAGCCTAACACAGTGCCTGGCAAGTGCAGGCCCTTTGTGAGGGTTTATTGGTGTTAAAGCAACCACTTCCTTTGGTTAAAAATCTGCCCAAGTATTTAATTGGTTAGATGTAGATCTGTGTTATCAGCCCTCTTGCACATTAAAACCATCTCTGTGATTTGAAAAACACCAGTGCTTAGGCCCCACTGCAGACAATTTTGTCAGAATCTTAGGAAGGTGGGGCCCAGGCATTTCATATAATTTAAAAGTTTTCCAGGTGATACTAATATGTACTGGGGCTGAGAACCACTTATGCAGGTCACATTTTTTGGTAATTTATTTTAATGTTTACCTGATAACATTTTTTCCCTTTGTAGTCATTACATCAATATCCAATAACCTAGACTTCCTATGAGACTTAACGTAGATGTTTGCCCAATCTTTTATATGCCAAGAAAAAAAAATCATTTTCCACCTTCTCCTCCTTTCCACTTTTATTTAGTACATTTAAAAATTTGTGAGAAAGATAAGAGATCTTGAAAGCAACACAGTGTTGCTCTCAGAGCCTTTGTTCTACCCACTGGGTGTATTATGACCTCACCCTTTGGTTCCTAGGATGGAAATTAGCTCTAGAAATGGTACTTGGTAACAACACATACATACATGTGAGGGGCCTCCCTTACAAATGTTACCTATAATCCAACAAATAGTGACTTTGGGACTTGAAAGATTCAATGAGAGAGTACAGTTAAAATCTAAAAGCCACTTAGAGTTCAAGGCATTTTTGCCTTCAAAGGCAAAACAAAGTTAAATTAAGGGGTTGAAAATCATAGTTCTGAGTGTGATGTTTTTAAAAAGAGTTATTTTTTGTAGCTAGTGTAGGGCATAGTTTTGTCTACGATTATAAACACTGCCTTCTAATCTTTTTTCCTCCGTACTCCTAGCCTGTTTTTATGGCACAAGGGCAAGAAGTTCTAGAATTAAAGGGCTTTTTGGTGTCCTTTGTAGTAAAACACTGTATTCTTTCCATAGTAAATGAAACAGCCACAAAAATTATGATCTCACTTGTAAGATAAATATTTGGATAATTAGAGTGGTTTTAAAAGGAACTCTCCCACACACGAATACAAACAAGAAAATGTTTATTTAGTGAATAAAAAGATTCTATCAGTAGAGCATAAAATTTTGAGAAAATACTTGAAAATATTTTTAGAAGATATTTGTTCTATAGGAATTAGCATTTCTGGAAAATCATGAAAAATAGGTCGCTTCAAATGATAAACAAGTACCTTTGTACTAAGTTTATCAGATACAAAGCAAAGAGAAAAATTGACTATTAACTAGTCAGCCAAACTAGATCATTTAGACTATTCAAATTCATTCTAATTAGATTTAGCTAAATTAGCAGTATAATGACCATTTTTAATGTATTTTTACATTTTATTATATTATTGTTATTCATTTTTATTACTGTGTATGATTATAATTTCACTATGCGGTAAATAATTGATTCCAAAAAGATTTTTAAATATCTTAAGCAGCACAACAATCTTATTATTTCTTGTTAAGATTATTATAAAGCTTTTGAATTAACAAATTAAACTACCTAATTGTTTGGTCAATACCTACCCATGGAAATGCTTTGAGGTAAACAAATCTAAAAACTAAACTCTGGGAGTGCCTGGGTGGCTCAGTTGGTTAAATGTCCAACTCTTGATCTTGGCTTAGGTCATGATCTCAGGGTTGGTGGGATAGAGCCCCACATCAGACTCTGTGCTGACAGTGTGGAGATTGCTTGGGATTCTCTCTCTCCATTTCTCTCTGCCCCTCTCCCGCTCTCTCAAAATAAATAAATAAACTTAAAAAAAAAAGAACTAAACTCTGAATTTGCCCATGTACATGAATTTATGCTTCATTCTATATGCTCCCTCGTAGTTTTCAGTATTTGTGTGTGAACTAAGTGAATTAAATATTTTAAAAGCAAACCAGAAGGCATATCTGTAATGTATTCAGACTGTTGTGACTGAACATATATATCAGAAGTATTAAATAAGTAGATTTAGAAGAACAATCAAGTTACCTGTGAAATTAATAGAGTTCTACTCACAAATAGAAAATCATGGTGTATTATTATTGGTTTTCTACTCCTCACTATACATTTTCAGTTTTACTCCCTTTTTTTCTTTCCTTCTTGCCTTGCCTGCCCTTGCCTCTCCCTTCCTCTTTCCTACTTCTTTCTCTTCTTTCCACTCTTCTCTTTCCTATCTCTATCCTTCCCACCCTCCTTTCTTCTAAGAAACACATAGTGAGCCCATGCTATGCAGAGTATTGTGCTAGTTGTGGGGACATAAGCAAGAGAGACCTAATTCCCACTTAATGGCAATTTTATATTCTTTTTTTAAAATGTTCATTTATTTTGAGAGAGAGAGAGTGGGGGAGAGGGGCAGAGGGAGAGAGAGAGAGAAACTCAAGCAGACTCCACACTCAGCATGGAGCCCAATGCGGGGCTTGATTTCACGACTATGAGATCACTATCTGAGCTAATATTAAGTTGGATGCTCAGTCAACTGAGCCACCCAGGTGCCTGGCAATTTTATATTCTGAGTTGGAAGACATAGATGAACAATTGGGAAACTAAATGAAGAATTATAATAATATCAAGCAATAATAATTAGTAAGTATTTTCTGTGTCAATACCCTTTTAATCATTTCACTTGTATTGTCTCGTTTATCCTCAACAACTCTATGAAACTAGTTGTATTGCTTGCCCTTTTCTACAGAAGGTGTAACTGAGGCCCTGAAGAAGTTAAATCACTTGGTCCAGGGTGTGGAGCTAGTAGGTGGTGGGAAGTGCCATTTAAATGCAGAGAATCTGACTCCAGAACCTGTAGTCTTAACCACTAAACTGTACTACACAGTAGAGGAATTCTTTAGTTGAAGAGAAGGGAGCAGATTAAAGAGTTTGGTTGGTTTATTTTGACCATAAAAACAACAAAAAAATTTTTTTCTGTCCCTTTTATATGGATGTAATTTTAACCTAGCTCAGCAGTGAAATTTTCATCTTATGTGGTTCTTATAGATTGTTTTACTAAGATTTAGTTCACAGTTATCCTTTTAAAAATTTTTAATGTTTATTTTTTGAGAGAGGGAGACAAAGCGTGAGTGGGGGAGGGGCAGGGAGAGAGGGAGACACGGAATCCAAAGCTAGCTTCATGCTCTGAGCTGTCAGCACAGAGCCCAACTTGGGGCTTGAACTCAAGGACTGTGAGACCATGTCCTGAGCTGAAGTTGGACACTTAACCGACTGAGCCACCCAGGCGCACCTCACAGTTACATTTTTATATATGGGATCCAGTCTGGCTTGAAAACATGCTCCAAATTTTGACTGCAGGACTGACAGGTGTCTTGGCTGCATACTAGATTGATCAACTAAACCTTCCAAATGAATTGTTTTTCAAACAGGTTTGGCAAAGGATGTGTGTTTAGTGAAGATAAATGTCATGTCTAAGCATTGGTAGAGTGTTCCCTTAGGAGAGATGGTTAATATTGCACAACTAGCATTTCCCATGGCAATTTTGAGATTAATAAGGGAATCTTTCAGTTTGGGAATTGATGTGCTATCTACGATTACAGCCTTATCCAATAGCTCATATTTCAGATGCTAAAGATAGATGCTTCAGTTATAATGTGTGTTTGTGTGTGTATTTTAGATGTAACAAATAGTTTCTAATTCTTTTCATGTACAAATGTGCCAAATAATTCTAGAAGGGGAAAAAAGGGCTCTTTGTATATTTTGGATAACAGTCCTTTATCAGATGTATGTTTTGCAAATATTTTCCCCCAGTGTGTGGCTTGTCTTCTCATTGTCTTGACACTGCCTTTCACAGAGCATAAGATTTTAATTGTAGTGAAGTCCAGCTTATTAATGATTTCTCTCATGGATTGTGCCTTTGTTGTGTCTAAAAAGTCATCTCCATACTCAAAGTCAATTAGGTTTTATCCTATATTATCTTCCAGGAGTTGTATAGTTTTGCATTTTACATTTAGGTCTATGATCTATTTTTAACTAATTATTGTGAAGGGTGTAAGGTTTGTGTCTAGATTTTTTTTTTTTTTTTTGCATGTGGATGACCAGTTAGTTGTTCCAGTATCATTTGTTGAAAAGATTTGCTCCATTTTCAAACATCAGTTGACTTTACGCATGTAGGTCTACTTCTGGGTTCTCTGTTCTTTTCCAATGATCGATTTGTCTATTCTTTCACTGGTACCACACTGTGTTGGTTAATGTAGCTCTCTAGTAAGTGTTCAAGTCAAGTAGTGTCAGTGTTCTGACTCCATTCTCTTTCAAAAGAGTTGGCTATTCTGGGTCTTTTGCCCCTCCATGTAAACTTTAGAATCAGTTTGTCAATACCTACAAAATAACTTGCTGGGCTTTTGATTGCAATTGCATTGAATCTGTGATTCAAGTTGGGAAGAATTGACATCTTGAGAATATTGAGTCGTGCATGAATGTGGAACATCTCTCCATTTATTTAGTTTTTTGATATCTTTCACCAAAGTTTTATAGTTTTCCTCATATAGATCATATATATATATATATATATATATATATATATATATATATATAGTTGGATTTATTTCATTCATTTCATTTTTGGGAGTGCTAATGTAAATGGTTATGTGTTTTAAATTTAAAATCCCATTTGTTCATTGCTAGTTGACTTCTGTATATTAACCTTGTATCCTGCAATCTTGCTGTAATCACTTGTTAGTTCCAGGAGTGTTTTTTGTTGTTGTTGATTATTTCAAATACTACATGGACAGTCATATAATCCCAGGAGATTTCTTGTCTGGTAAGTTGTGACTGTATCTGTATCTGCGTGTATGTCTCTCCAATTCTGGGGGGAGTGGCTTGCTCTGTGACTTCACTTCTCTGAAGAATTTAAGAGGAGTTCTTGATTTTTACACTTGTTCAGCTTTGTACTTGTTGTTAGGACTGAGTGGCAACTTCTAAGCTTTTTGTGTGCCAAACTGGAAACCCAGGTTTTCTCTTCATAATCTTTTAATAGTTGGTTTCTTTTCAATTTCACTGCATTGGGTGTTTAGTTGTAAACATCTTCAGATAAACTCATTCCTGTCACTATTAGAACTACACATTCCAATAAATTGCTGCCTTTACTTATTAAATTAAATTCTAGTGCCTTTCCACTGTTAGAATGATTTTTAGTATAGACATATGTGCTTGTGAGACATACTTATATTCAAATGTAAGTACAAAATCACATTATAAAGCTACACATTACACGTTATTTTTGTTTGTAAGTCACTGTAGATTTATTTATTTTCTTTATTTTTTTAAAATTTAAATCCAAATTAGTTAACATATAGTGTAATGATGATTTCAGGAATAGAATTTAGTGATTCATCATTTATATATAACACCCAGTGCTCATCCCAACAAGTGTCTTCCTTAATGTCCATCACCCATTTGGCCCATCCCCCCAACCCAACACCCCACCAGCAACCCGCAGTTTGTTCTCTGTATTTAAGAGTCTCTCACAGTTTGTCTCCCTTTCTGTTTTTATATTATTTTTGCTTCCATTCCCTTATGTTCATCTGTTTTGTTTCTTAAATTCCACCTATGAGTGAAATCATATGATATTTGTCTTCCTCTGACTGACTTAATTTGCTTAGCATAATACACTCTAGTTCCATCCACATTGCTGCAAATGGCAAGATTTCTTTCTTTTTGATCACCGAGTAACATTCCATCGTGTGTGTGTGTGTGTGTGTGTGTGTGTGTGTGTATGTATGTATGTAGATATACATGTGTATATGTGTATACATACACTACATCTTCTGTACCCACTCATCAGTTGGTGGACATTTGGGCTCTTTCCATACTTTGGCTATTGTTGATAGTGCTGCTATGAACATTGGGGTGTTTGTGCCCCTTCTAATCCTTTGGATAAATACTTAGTAGTGAAATTGCTGGGTTGTAGGGCAGTTCTATTTTTAAATTTTTAAGGAACCTCCATACTGTTTTCCAAAGTGGCTGCATCAGTTTGCATTCCCACCAGCAGTGCAAAAGAGTCCCTCTTTCTTTGCATCCTCACCAACATCTGTCGTTGCCTGAGTTGTTAATTTTAGCCATTCTGACTGGTGTGAGGTGGTGTATCATTGGGGTTTGGATTTGTGTTTCCTTGATGGTGAGTGATGTTGAGCATTGTTTCATGTGTCGGTTGGCCATCTGGATGTCTTCTTTCAAAAAGTGTCTATTCAAGTCTTTTGCCCATTTCTTTACTGGATTATTTGTTTTTTGGGTGTTGAGTTTGATAAGTTCTTTATAGATTTTGATAAGTTCTTTATAGATTTTTTGGATACTAACCCTTTATCTGATATGTCGTTTCCAAATATTTTCTCCCATTACATCGAATGACTTTTAGTTTTGCTGATTGTTTCCTTCACTGTGCAGAAGCTTTTTATCTTGATGAGGTCCCAATAGTTCATTTTTGCTTTTGTTTCCCTTGCTTCTGGAGACATGTCAAGTAAGCAGTTGCTGCAGCTGAGGTCAAACAGATAGTTGCCTGTTTTCTCCTCTAGGATTTTGATGGCTTCCTGTCTTATATTTAGGTCTTTCATCCATTAAAAAAAATTTTAATTTTATTTAATTTGTGAGAGCAAAAGCAGGATAGGGGCAGAGAGAGGAGAGCAGAGAGTGAGGAGAGACTACCAAGCAGGCTCTGCGCTCTCATCACAGAGCCTGATGTGGTGCTCAAACTCACAAGCTGTGAGATCATGACCTGAGCTAAAGGCAGACACTTAACCAATTGAGCCACCCAAGCGCCCCTAGGTCCTTCATCCATTTTGAGTTTGTTTTTGTGTATGGTATAAGAAAGTGGTCCAAGTTCATTCTTCTGCATGTCATTGTCCAGTTTTCCCAACACCATTTGCTGAAGAAACTGTCTTGTTTCCATTGGATATTCTTTCCTGCTTTGTCAAAGATTAGTTGGCCATACATTTGTAGGTCCGTTTCTGGGTTCTCTATTCTGTTCCATTGATCTATGTGACTGTTTTTTTGTTTGCTTGTTTGTTTTTGCTAGTACCTACTGTCTTGATGATTACAGCTTTGCAATACAGCTTGAAGTCCAGAATTGTGATGCCTCCAGCTTTGGTTTTCTTTTTCAGGATTATTTTGGCTATTCAGGGTCTTTTCTGGTTCCATACAAATTTTAGGATTATTTATTCTAGCTCTGTGAAGAATGCTGATTTTATTTAGATAGGGATTGCATTGAATATGTAGATTGCTTTGGGTAGTATCAATATTTTAACAATATTTGTTCTTCTAATCCATGAGCATGGAATGCTTTTCCATTTCTTGGTGTCTTCTTCAATTTCTTTCATAAGCTTTCTGTAATTTTCAGTGTATAAATTTTTCACCTCTTTGCTTAGGTTTATTCCTAGGTATTTTATGGGTTTTGGTGCAATTGTAAATGGTATTGATTCCTTGATTTTTCTTTCTGCTGTTTCATTATTGGTGTATAGAAATGCAACCGACTTATGTACATTGATTTTATATCCTGTGACTCTGCTGAATTTGTGGATCAATTCTAGCAGTTTTGGGGTGCAATCTTTTGGGTTTTCCACATAGAGTATCATGTCACCTGCAAAGAGTGAAAGTTTGACTTCCTCCTTGCTGATTTGGATGCCTTTTATTTCTTTGTGTTGTCTGACTGCCGAGGCTAGGACTTCCAGTACTATGTTGAAAAACAGTGGTGAGAGTGGACATCCCTGTCGTCTTCCTGACCTCAGGGGGAAAGCTCTCAGGTTTTCTCCCATTGAGGATGATATTAGCTGTAGGCCTTTTGTATATGGTCTTTATGATCTTGAGGTAGAACCCTTCTGTTCCTATTTTTTTAAGGGTTTTATCAAGAAAGGATGCTGTATTTTGTCAAATGCTTTTTCTGCATCTATTGAGAGGATCATGTAGTTCTTATCCTTTCTTTTATTAATGTGATATATCACATTGAATGATTTGTGGATATTGAACCAGCCCTTTATCCCAGGAATAAATCCCACTTGATTAATAATTCTTTTAATGTATTGTTGGATCCAGTTTGCTGGTATCTGTTGAGAATTTTTGCATCCATGTTCATCAGGGAAATTGGTCTGTAGTTCTCCTTTTTAGTGGCATCTTTGGTTTTGGAATGAAGGTAATGCTGGCCTTGTAGAATGAGTTTGGAAGTTTTCCTTCTATTTCTTTTTTTTGGAAAAGTTTCCAAAGAATATGTGTTAACTCTTCTTTAAATGTTTGCTAGAATTCCCCTGGAAAGCCATCTGGCCCTGGAGTCTTGATTTTTGGGGAGATTTTTGATTACTGATTCAATTTCTTTACTGGTTATGTGTCTATTCAAATTTTCTATTTCTTCTTATTTCAGTTTTGGTAGTTTATATGTTTCTAGGAATTTGTTCATTTCTTCCAGATTGCCCAATATGTTGGCATATAATTGGTCATAATATTCTCTTGTTATTGTTTATATTTCTGCAGTGTTTGTTGTGATCTCTCCTTTTTCATTTTTTATTTTATTTGGGTCCTTTCTTTTCTCTTTTTGATCAATCTGGCTAGGGGTTTATCAATTTTGTTAATTCTTTCAAAGAACCAGCTCCTGGTTTCATTGATCTGTTTTACTGTTATTTTTATTTCTATATAATTGATTTCTGCTGTAACCTTTATCATTTCCATTCTTCCGCTGTTTGGGGGCTTTATTTGCTGTTCTTTTCCCAGTTCTTTTAGGTGTAAGGTTAGGTTGTGTACCTGAGACCTTTCTTCCTTCTTTAAGAAGGTCTGGATTGCTATATACTTCCCTCTTATGACTGCCTTTGCTGCATCTCAAGGTTTTGGTCTGTCATGTTTTCATTTTCATTGGCCTCCATGTACTTTTAAACTTCCGCTATAATTTCTTGGTTAACCCATTAATTCTTTAGTGGGATGTTCTTTAATCTCCAAGTATTCGTGGTCTTTCCAAATTTTTTCTTGTGGCTGATTTTGAGTTTCATAGCATTGTGGTCTGAAAATATGCAAGATATGATCTCAATCTTTTTGTACTTGTTGAGGGTTGATTTGTGACCCAGAATGTGATCTATTCAGTAGAATGTTCCATATGCACTCGAGAAGAATGTGTATTCTGCTGCTTTAGGATGAAATGTTCTGAATATATCTGTGAAGTCCATCTGGTCCAGTGTGGCATTCAAAGCCATTGTTTCCTTGTTGATTTTCTGCTTACATGATTTGTCCATTGTTGTAAGTGGGGTGTTGAAGTCCCCTACTATTATAGTATTATTATCAATTAGTTTCTTTATGTTTGTGATTGATTTATATATTTGGTTGTTCCACTTTGGGGACATAAATATTTACAATTTTTAGATTTTTCTTGGTGGATAGACCCCTTAATTATGATATAATGCCCTTCTTCATCTCTTGATACAGTCTTTATTTTAAAATCTAATTTGTCTGGGGGGCGCCTGGGTGGCGCAGTTGGTTAAGCGTCCGACTTCAGCCAGGTCACGATCTCGCGGTCCGTGAGTTCGAGCCCCGCGTCAGGCTCTGGGCTGATGGCTCGGAGCCTGGAGCCTGTTTCCGATTCTGTGTCTCCCTCTCTCTCTGCCCCTTCCCCGTTCATGCTCTGTCTCTCTCTGTCCCAAAAATAAATAAAACACGTTGAAAAAAATTAAAAAAAAATAATAAAATAAAATCTAATTTGTCTGATATAAGTATGGCTACTCCAGCTTTTTTTTTTGATGACCGTTGGCATGATAGATGGT
Organism: Neofelis nebulosa; assembly: GCF_028018385.1. Taxonomy (NCBI): domain Eukaryota; kingdom Metazoa; phylum Chordata; class Mammalia; order Carnivora; family Felidae; genus Neofelis; species Neofelis nebulosa. The sequence continues at coordinate 116,698,083 of NC_080784.1, forward strand.
TCTCCATCCTCTTACTTTCAATTTGCAGGTGTCTTTAGGCCTAAAATGAGCCTCTGGTAAGCAGCATATAGATGGGTCTTGTTTTCTTATCCATTCTGATAACCCATGTCTTTTGATTGGAGCGTTTAGTCCATTGACATTTAAAGTAAGTAAAGAAAGATATGAATTTAGTGCCATTGTGTTGCCAGTAGAGTTGGTGTTTCTGGTGATGTTCTCTGGTCCTTTCTAGTCTTTGTTGCTTTTGGTCTTTCTTGTTTTGTTTTGTCTTTTCTCCATTCAAAAAGTCCCCCTTAAAATTTCTTGCAGGGCTGGTTAAGTGGTCATGAACTCCTTTAGTTTTTGTTGGGAAACTCTTTATCTCTCCTATTTTGAATGATAGTCTTGCTGGATAAAGACTTCTTGGCTGCATGTTTTTCCAATTCAGCACGTTGAATAGATCCTGCCACTGCTTTTTGACCTGCTAAGTTTCTATGGATAGGTCTGCTGCAAACCTGATCTGTTTTCCCTTATAGGTTAAGGACTTTTTTTCCCTTGCTGCTTTCACTATTCTTTCCTTGTCTGTGTTTTTTGTGAATTTGACTATGATATGCCTTGTTGATGGTCGGTTTTTGTTAAAAAAAAAAAAGCCAGGGAGTTCCCTGGGCTTCTTGGATTTTGATGTCTGTGTCCTTCCCCAGATTAGGAAAATTTTCTACTATAATTTGCTCACATAAATCTTCTGCTCCTTTTCTCTCTCTTCATCTTCTGGGACTCCTATGATTAGGATGTTATTCCTTTATAGTAAGTCACTGAATTGTCTAAGTCTTGTATCATGATCTTTTCCTTTGTTTCCCTCCTTTTTTCCCCTTTATTATTCTCCATAATTTTATCTTCTATATCACCAACTTGCTTCTCTGTTTCATCTATCTCTGCCATTGTGTCATCCATTTGAGATTGCATCTTGGTTATAGCATTTTAAATTTCATCCTGACTAAATTTTATTTCTTTTATCTCTGCGGAAAGGGACTTGATTTCTTTTATCTCTGCAGAAAGGGACTCTATGTTTTTTTTCAACCCCAGCTAGTATTCTTATTATTGTGGTTCTAAATTCTAGTTCACACATCTTGCTTACATCGGTCTCGATTAAGCCTCTGGCTGTCATTTCTTCCCGTTTATTCTTTTTGAGTTAAGTCCTTAATTTTGTCATTTTAGATGAAGAAAAAAATTAATAAAATAAAATTTAAAAATTAAAAACAAAACAAAAAATCAATTAAAGGAAGCTGTATCCTAGGTGTATTTTGGTCTGCTTGTTGAAAGAAGCTTGACAGAATAGAGAAAAAGGGAAAGAAAAGAAAATTAAGAAAAAAAATTAAAAATTAAAAAAATAGAATAAGATTAAATAAATAAAATTGAATAGATTAAAAAAATTTTTTAATAAAAGAATAAAGTAAAAAAATAAAAATTTCTTTCTGTATCCAAGAAACAAAGAAAACATAAAACAATTTAAGCAAAAACAGAAGCAAAGAAAATGAACCAATAAATGAACGAGCATACAGAATGAAACCCAAATGAAGTTACATCCAGTTTCCCCTAGAACTGATACTATGAAGCCCTTTATAGTCCATACACTAAGTGGAGTGACTTGTGCTGGTCTTCTAGGGAATGTGCCTGGAGGGCACAGTTGGGTGGGGCTTGGTGTAATGGCTCTGTTCTCCACTAGGTGTCACTGCTTAGCTTACTGGGGTGGATCAGCGTGGTGAGTATGTGCATGCACAGGAGAGGTGGAAATGGTTTCCGCAGCTCCCTAGTCACTGGCACAGGAACTCTGCTCTCTCACCAACCCGCAATCATGCACCCCTCCTTTGTCTCAGGCCTCTGTCCACTCCCTGCCTTTACCCTGTCTATGTCCAAGCTGTCCTTGGACAGCTGCCAGGTGGCACCTCCCTCCAGAGTTTTATCTCAGGTGGGGTTCAAAACCCCACACTTCAGAAACCCCTGCAGCTTGGATTCCTGCCAACTCTCTGGAGGAGGGTCTCTCTGAGCAATGGCTGGGTGCCGGCTTGCCCTAGAAAACATTTGTGTGAATGTGCAGTGGCAGAGGTTCAGAGATTATGGCAAATCACAACATACAGTCAGCCTCAGGTTTCACCACACTCTGGCATCTTTGTCCCAATACCAGCAAACATGGCTGCTCTCTGGGGTCCACCAGGACCTTTGCCTGTGGGGATGCCGTATGGCCTCTACCAAATGCTTTGAAAGCAGGGAGACTGCTTCTCCCATGTGGCACAAGGACCCCTCAGACCCCGCTGCCTGCTCCTGGGTCTACTTCCTCACCAGAACACTGCCAGGCACTGAGCTCCAAAACTTCAGACTCTGTGCTCCACTGTTTATAGAATCCTGGTGGTATTGAAACCCTCTTTCTTCCTGTCAATGGTTTTGGGGAACAGATTTCTTGTTCAGTCCCCTGAGGTGTTTTCACTCTTTCTCTCTCTCTCTCCAGCTACTTACAGGAGAGTGCCTTTCTTGCATGATCCTGATGTGCCACACTTCCCCCTTTCTCTTTTTCTGTCCTCTCTCTGCAAAAACAGCTCCCTATCCCCCCCAGATTTTCTCTCCCCCAGTTCACCTCTCTGCACTGTGTACCTGCCAAGTTCTGTGGCTCAAGTTATGCAGATTTCTGTGTTAATTCTCCGATCAATTTCCCAGGTTTTCAAAGTGGTTTGGTGCTAATCTAGCTGAATTTCAGGGACAAGACAAGCTCAGGGTCTCCACGTTGCTCTGCCATCTTAACTCCTCTCTTACACATTATTTTTTTTAAGTTTATTTATTTATTTTGAAAAAGAGAGGTGGGGAGGGACAGAGAGAGAGAGAGAGAGAGAGAGGGAGAGAGAGAATCCCAAGCAGGCTCTGTGCTGTCAGTATAGAGTCAGATACAGGGCTTGATCTCATGAACCATGAGATCATGACCTGAGTTGAGATCAAAAGTTGGAGGCTTAACCAAGTGAGTCACTCAGGCACCCCCCTGTTTTTTTTCATTACATGTTATTTTGAACCAACTGCCACTTTGCCTTCCTATTTCTTTGAATGTGGAGTTCACTATAAAGTAAGATGCTTAATAAGGTCTGAATATAATTATTCAGGTGAAATCATTATTGGAAATGAATGACATTTCTCTGTGTTATTTCTCCTACCCCCAGGAAAAAAAAATAGGGACAATTTTGATGTTACCTTGTTATCACTAACAAGCAGATTTTGATTATTTTAGCAGCAGAGATAAAATGCTAGCTACTCAGAAGTTTCAATCTGTCTTAAAGTAGGAGCTCAACATACGTTCATTAAACCTTTTTAAACTAAATTACCTTTTTTAAATGTTTGAATAAATAATAATAGAAAAACTTTTAAGTCCCAAAAGAGCAGCTATTGTAAATAAAATTTTTTCCTGACCGCTTTGCCCAGAGGAAACCACTCTCACCAGCTTTCTTATAAAATTTTCCAGAGATAGTCTATGAATATTATATTTTCACAAATGATGGTGATGGTAATGATCATAAATGACAACATGTATGCCAGACACTGCTGTAAACATTTTACATAAATCAATTTCTTTAATCCTCATACTAGGTCTACGATATGTACTAAACCCTATGATAGTACCTTTTAAAGAGAAAGAAATGGAGGAACAGGAGGTTAAGGAACTTGTCCAAGGTCACACAGCAAGTTTGGAAGAGCTAAGATTCCACTGCAGGTAGTTGATTCCATATGATATTATCTACATCACTATATTGTCTGCATACTCACCACACTGTTTTGGACCTTTCATTTTTCACTTAATATTTATCTTGGAAATAGTTTAGAATTAATCCATACTTTCTGGTGGCTTAATACTCTTGCATTATATAGGTTCCCAACTTGGAACATTTGACAATGCCTAAAGATATTCTTTTGGTTGTCACAACTGGAGGGAAAGCTGGCTACTGGCATCAAGTAGGTAGAGTTTAAGGACATCCTCACCAACAAAGAATTATTTGGCTCAAAATGTCAACAGTACCAATGTTGGGAAACCCTGCAATATACCTATATTTAACCTGTTAACATATTTTTCTAGACTAAAAATATTCACAATCGGAAATCTGATTGTATACATTTGCACTCCAGTTTCCATAAGATGAAAGAGTAGAGAAACAAAATCTAAAATGGACAACTCTGGATGATTTTGAGGACTCATAGAAACTTTTGCCTATCTGTAAAAGCTTTAAGGTTTCTAAGAACAGCAAAATTGATCTTTAAAATTTTTTTTAAAATTTTTAATTATTGATTTATTTTTAAAGCTTATTTTTAGAGAGACAGAGACAGAATGAGTTGGGGAGGAGCAGAGAGAGAGTGAGACAGAGAATCCCAAGCAGGTTCTGCACCATCAGCTTGATGCAGGGCTTGAATTCATGAAGCCATGAGATCATGACCTAAGCAAAAACAGAGTCAGATGCTTAACCAACTGAGCCACCCAGGTGCCCCTGGGAAGGGCAAAACTGAGAGGGCCCAAAGTTGAAACCATTTTCTTTTTTTTTTTTTTTTAATTTTTTTTTTCAACGTTTTTTATTTATTTTTGGGACAGAGAGAGACAGAGCATGAATGGGGGAGGGGCAGAGAGAGAGGGAGACACAGAATCGGAAACAGGCTCCAGGCTCCGAGCCATCAGCCCAGAGCCTGACGCGGGGCTTGAACTCACGGACCGCGAGATCGTGACCTGGCTGAAGTCGGACGCTTAACCGACTGCGCCACCCAGGCGCCCCAAAACCATTTCCTGAATGATCTAATTAAGCCCCTCTGATACTTAGAGTGATAACACATCAAAATACTGTTGATTTTCATTACCTAACAAATCTATTGTGATCCAAAATGAGTTCAACTCTGGAGAAGACTGGGCTCTCCTCATTGTTAGGTGGAGAGGACTGACCAGCTTTGCCAAGTCTCCTATTCCTTCTTGAGCGTTTAGAAAGAGCTTCCGGGGGTGGGGTGGTGGGGGGCAGTGCGGGGGAGAGCTGCCGGAGTGAATCATCTCTGAAGATAAAGTAATAATTCCCTAATGGGTATTATTTATCTATAACAAAAGTGATTTTTTTTCAAAAATAACATAAGTAATACATGCTTATAGTAATTCAAATAATATTGAAGGATATAAAGAAAAAAGTAAACATTTCTCTAACTGCTCCACCTAATCCTATTTCTAAGGATAATCAGTATTGTTTGTTCCATAGTCTGTATCTATTTCGTATATATTTGTAAATATCTATCTATATATTTATTATAAATGCACATATATAGTATTTTTCTCATAACGATGGGCTCCAACTATTTATCTAAACCTCTTTTCCCACCCCACTATTTATCAGTTTAACCTGGATACCTTACAAGTCAATCCAAACAGATCTAACTCATTAGTCATCACCATATTATATGTTAATACAGGTATACCAAAATTTATTTAACTATTACCCTATTGTGGATCATTTAGATCATCTCTAGTTCTTACCATAAGATAATGTAGCAAATATGATATTTATGTTCACACACTTCTAAAATTATTTCTCAGGAATTGATTCTAAGAGGTAGATTTACTAGGTTAGAGGATATGTGCATTTTAAATTTGAGAAGTTTTATCAATGCACACAATTGCCTATTTGCTCACAGATTACTGAAAAAAAATTGGAAAGAATTATAAACGACTAATTAATGATAGAGATAATAATTATGGTACTGCAACAGATGAATTTTATAGATACTAATAGATGGATTATTGTATAAATATTAAAATGTTATGGAGGTTTTACAACATTTACAACATGAAAATGTTTACAAAGCAAGGGTAAAAAGTGGAATGCTTTGTATGTATAATTACATATGTATAGGCTTGAGAAATGGAAGAGTAGGTGAACAAGTGAGAACAGTTTGGTGGAAGTAGAGATAACCTTTTTCCTTTCTAGTTCTTTGATATTATGTTGCTTGTATAATAAATACAATAAAAATGGGAACCTTTAAATAATTAACAGAAAAGATCAGTATAAAAATAAATTTTTATCAGATTCATTGACTTATCTGCATCTAGCCTTAATTTGCTACTTACCCCTTCTAATATACAATGACAAATTACATGTGTGTTCATGTTATTGGGACTGGATACTTTAAAAAGATGATCTTTCCAGGGTGCTTGGATGACTCAGTTGGCTAAGTGTCCAACTCTTGATTTTGGCTCAGGTCATGATGTCATGGTTCATGGGATCAAGTCCTGTATTGGGCTCCATGCTGATGGCACAAAGCCTGCTTGGAATTCTTTCTCTCCCTCTATCTCTGCCCCTCCCCTTTCACACTCTCTCTCCCTCTTTTTATTAATTAATTAATTAATTAATTAATTATTTTTGCCATCGGATACTCTTTCTTGCTTTGTTGAAGATTAGTTGGCCATATATTTGTGGGTCCATTTCTGGATTCTCTATTCTATTTCATTGATCTATGTGTCTGTTTTTATGCCAATAGGATACTGTCTTGATCATTACAGCTTTGTAATACAGGTTAAAGTCAGGGATTGTGATGTCTCCAGTTTTGGTGTCTCTCCCTCTATCTCAGAATAAATAAGTGAAAAAAAAAGATGATCTTAAAAAAAGATCTTAAAAAAAAAGATCTTAAAAAAGATCTTAAAAAAAAATGATCTTTCCTTCATAGAGAATGCCATAATACTGGAAAAATCACTGCACATCACATTGTGAGAGTTACTGGTAGGTGTCAACCCAATAGATTTAGCATAGTCTCTTGGATTTGGACAAATGTTCATTCGTTGAAGTTTGCCTTCCTAATTAGGTCATCAAAGGTGTCTTTCATTCAACTTTTTAAATAAGTTTTAATGAAAAAAAAACAGCTTTGAAGATGTAAAATAGTAGAAATATGATAAGAAATATCTTTGCTCCTCCTGAAGCAGGTTTTGAAGGACAGGAAGGCCTTAGCCAGGTCCAGAGGAGATGGGCCCAGGTATTCAGGCAATAGCTTGACCTAAAAGGTAAATGCAGGCATGGCCCAAGGTATGCTTGGTTCTGAGAGAGCCATCCAACTTGAACAGGAATTGCCTATTGTGATGTAAGGAAAATAAGTTTAGATAGGTAGAGGGCAAGGAAAGAGAAGAACAGGCATTGAAAGCCACACAGAAAAAAAAAGTATATTGAATGCATTAAATTGGATTGATTGAAACAAGGAGACATTCTAAGATCCTCAGCCAGGAAATAAGAAAAAGTGAACAGTTGCTATTTTTACAAGGATGGAGAGGCAGGTATTTAACTCTGGAGTAGGGGCAAAGGGGCATATTCAGTATGAAAGAAAAACAGCATTTTGTCTCATCACTTTAAATTGCTTTTGGTCACAAGGGTGCCTGGGTGGCTCTGTCGGTTGAGCATCTGACTTTTGATTTGGCTCAGGTCATGATTTCACGGTTCATGGGATCAAGCCCTGGGCTGGGCTTCCATGCTGAGCATGGAGACTGCTTGGGAATCTCTCTCTCCCACAGCCCCTCTCCCCCACTCATGAGCTCACTCTCTCTCTCTCTCTAGAATAAAATTTAAAAAGTGTTTAAAGATTGTGTAAATTGTTTTTATGTATTTTTAAAATTTTTAAAAATGTTTGTTTATTTTGAGAGAGAGAGAGAGAGAGAGAGAGAGAGAGAAAGAGCGCATGAGCAGGGGAGGGGCAGAGAGAGAAGGAGAGAGAAAATCCCAAGCATGCTCTGCCCTGTCAGTGTGAAGCCCAATGCAGGGCTCAAACTCACAAACTGCAAGATTATGACCTGAGCCAAGACCAAGCGTCAGATGCTTGCTTAACTGACTGAGCCCCTCAGATGCCTCTAAATTGTTTTTAGTCACAAAGAGTGTTTTATTCTAATCTCCAAATGACATTGAAAGAATACATGGGTTTGGTGGTTGGTTTTTGTTTGTTTGTTTGTTTATCAAATATAAGCATGGGTTAAAAATTGTTGAGAAACACAGAATGAAGTCCATGTATTACTGCTTTTCACTAATATAATTAAAGTAATGAGACATAATAGACCGTTATAATTTTTTTGACAGTTGTAATTTTTAAAAAATGACCCACCTGTCCCTGTGCCCAGTCTCACCCATCAATTTCTGATCCTTTTCCCATATGTCTTCCAGTATTTATCTTTCTACATTAAGAATTATATGTTTATGCTGTTATATCTTGATACAGCCATTTTTAATAATTTTTTTTTTTTTTTAGAGAAAGAGTGACCAGAGAGGAGGGGCAGAGAGAGAGAGAGAGAGAGAGAGAGAGAGAGAATCCTGCATCCCAGGAATGAATCCCACTTGATCATGGTGAATAATTCTTTTTATATGCCGTTGAATTCGATTTACTAGTATCTTATTGAGAATTTTTGCATCCATATTCATCAGGGATATTGGCCTGTAGTTCTCTTTTTTTACTGGGTCTCTGTCTGGTTTAGGAATCAAAGTAATACTGGCTTCATAGAATGAGTCTGGAAGTTTTCCTTCCCTTTCTATTTCTTGGAATAGCTTGAGAAGGATAGGTATTATCTCTGCTTTAAACGTCTGGTAGAACTCCCCTGGGAAGCCATCTGGTCCTGGACTCTTATTTGTTGGGAGATTTTTGATAACCGATTCAATTTCTTTGCTGGTTATGGGTCTGTTCAAGCTTTCTATTTCCTCCTGATTGAGTTTTGGAAGAGTGTGGGTGTTTAGGAATTTGTCCATTTCTTCCAGGTTGTCCAATTTGTTGGCATATAATTTTTCATAGTATTCCCTGATAATTGTTTGTATCTCTGAGGGATTGGTTGTAATAATTCCATTTTCATTCATGATTTTATCTATTTGGGTCATCTCCCTTTTCTTTTTGAGAAGCCTGGCTAGAGGTTTGTCAATTTTGTTTCTTTTTTCAAAAAACCAACTCTTGGTTTCGTTGATCTGCTCTACAGTTTTTTTTAGATTCTATATTGTTTATTTCTGCTCTGATCTTTATTATTTCTCTTCTTCTGCTGGGTTTAGGCTGCCTGAGAGAGAGAATCTTAAGCAGACTCTGTGCTCAGTGCAGAGCCCAAAGTGAGGCTGGATCCCTGGGATCATTACCTGAACTGAAAACAAGAGTCAAATAGTCACCTGACTGAGTCACCCAGGCATCCCTTGATTCAGCCATTTTATATGTGATCTACTGGTCTTTTTACATTGATAAATGAGGATTTAGTCTCCCTTCCCTCCAACTTCCCAGTATAATCGAACACAGATTTGTCTATATTTTATTCTGTATTTACATTATTTTGATTGTCTACATATTTTTTCACTGCCGGATCTAGTAGTGTACCATGATTATACTTCCTTGATTTTCCCCTGGAGTCATTGTGCCAATTATTCATTTGGTAGTCATCTAGATAACTTTTCATATAACCCAATATTTGTCAGATAATCTGAATTCCATTTTTAATTTATTTCCAGAAACTTTTGCTCCCCTACTGCAATCTTGACTGATTGCTTTCTAGCCACATTTTGTGATTTGTCATTCCTCACTTTCTTTTTGCTGTTATCCTGGGAAATCTTCTCATCTTCTTCTCTTTTGGATCCTTTGTTTTGAGAATCATGTTTTCTTCTTTACAGGTTTCCTCCCTATTTGTTTGACACTTTGCATGCCTAAGTATGGCTTCGAGTCTGCAGAATATTTTGAGGGGCATTCAGTTTCTGCCCAGAAAGAGACTCAAGTCTTGTGCCTGGCTGCAGGTGGGGACCTGGATAGGGAAAGGGGACTGGTGGTGGGTGAGGGTGTGTTTCTATGATAAATACATAGACTTCCATTTAACTGACCTATTTTTAGCCCCTAAACTCCTTGAGTTTTTCTGTACCTGCTGTCCTTAAGTGCAGAACCTTTTTGACTCATGTTCTATAAGGAATCAACCTTAAGTCTGAGAATTTGGGAGGGGAAGTCACCAGGCTCTTTGAGATCTAGGTGTCTCTTAGGCAAACTTTCAAATGATTCTCTTACCTCACATTCCCCTTCTGCAAAACCCCATTCTTGAGCATTTGCTGCTTGGTTTTCTTTCCTCCTGCTGAAGAAACTCAGGTTCAGCTTCTCCTACTCTTCTAAGTCATCAGCTTTCCACTCTCCAAAACATGGTGATATTTCCTACCCACTGTGTCCTGTTTTTTTTTTTTTTAATCTTTTAGAGCTATATATTTTAAATATATTATTAAATATATTATATTGTATTATTACGTATATTATTATATATTTTAAATATATTTTAAATATTGTTATTTTAATAGGCATCCAGGAGAGAATGGAAGTAATGCACTCAGTTCACCTTATTGAATGAGAAATCCCCATTTCTATTTAAAATCCTGTGATAGTGCATTATTTTCTTTCTTTATCTTTAATTATGGAATCTGTTTTCAAAGATAATTTTGGCAGAAATATAAGTAATGAATTAAGTCATTTTTTTATCATGAGGATTAAAATAAGACTAGAATTATCATTCTTTGATCTGCCTTTGAAAATGTGATTTTTAGTTGTTCACACATGACTTTTTATCATTCTCTTGAAAACCTTTTCCTTTCACCAGTGCTTCTCCATTATCAGTTTATTACATTGACTCAAATACAACATTCTTATGTCTTAAGCAAGTCTTATGCAAGTACCATCCCTCCCCATATTCTCCAGATCCTCTAAAATCACATTTCTTAGGACATTTACATTAGTTATCATAGCTTCTCTACATGATTATATTTTTGGAGAATATACTGGCTGATGTAAAGCTGTCAAAGTAAAAACAAGGCAATAGTTGGGTTACCTATTCTTGTACATATAACTGCAAGAATTTTGTAACGAGTTTCTTTTAAAATTCTTAACTTTAATACTACATATACCTGCCTTCATCTCTGGAATTGTCAGTGTATTTATAGTATATGAAGCAAGGAAAGGAGAAATAACAAATAAAACTGTGCTAATGAATATGTATTATATTGATATAAAAATAAGGTGATAATAGTTGATATACAATTTAAGTATAGTGAATGTTTAAGAAATTAAACACCGAAGCAAGTAACCAAAAGCACCTCCTATAAACCAACAGCTAGGATGGTCATTTTTTGGCAATATTTCTAGTAAGTTAGGGTGACAAATTATCTCTGTATGCTATCTAAATGGAAAAACAGTTAGGGTTTGAGATGACAATTGATATTGATTTTCTTCACTGAATTGACCATTAGAAACACATAAGCATCATCAAATTTGCTCAACTGTTCACACCTGATGAATTCAGTTACATGCATGATAAGCTGAAGTTAGCTGTGTGGTACATATATACTCATTTTTATAAGGCCATTACTATGGAAAAATTAAATTTTAAATCAGCTATGGGTTGGCTTATCACAGCTCCTTTATTGTATCCCTTACAGCAGAGCCATCCTTCAGTGAAATGACTGCTCAATACATTTTGCTTGCTTTTTGGTTGTTGCTTTTCCGTTGTATTTTGCAATTTGCTCAGGGCCTCTGGTATATAAAAAGTAGGTAAGCCATAAGAAAATTGTCCAAACAGTGTGTACATATATCCTGTAAGAGTTATTTTTTATGTGCTGCAAAATAAAGGTCAGAATGGATTTACTTATTCTGCACTGGGAAAATCATCATTCTGCATGGTGTGCTTTCGTACAGTCTCTAGTTAATGTACTAAATTCCCAGCTCCCTTTGTATCTTCCACCTCCACTAAAGAGAGTCTCCTAAATTCTCTGAATTTTAGACAAGAGAAAGCTTACTGCTGAGGCAGGATGCCCTGACCAGTTAAACCTGGTCAGTACACTTTTCTGCATCAGTGACCTGCCTCTAGACCTTCCAATATACATATCTGTTTTTTCTTCACTTCTTACTTCCAGATTATGGAGCACAGTTTGGAAAAAGATACACAAAGCTCATTGGCTCTCTTGGGGATTTCCAACATTAGCTCGGTTACTCCCTAGATACCTTCCTTTCCAATTGGCCATAAAGATGATTCTAAACCTCTATTGCATTTACCAAGCCTAGTGCTGGAGGGTGTACTTCCCTTATCTCCACCTATCAGAGAAAATAACAGCAGCTGTCACTTACTGAGCACTTACTACCAAGCGCTTCACAACAAAACTAGACGGTGGGTAGAAAAGTGAACTTCAGGGAGGGAAAGAACCATGCTCAAGGGCATGCGGGTCATACATACACATAACTTATCAGATACATCGATTCATGCCTTATTATGTTTTTGTTTTCCCCTTTATTATCTTTTAAAATATATTCTTTGATATGTACACAAATATGTATGTCATCATTACAGCTAAATAATAAAATGAATGTCCATAATCCCATCATCTAATTTAGGAACTAGAACATAATCAGTAGTGTTGCATCTACCTGTGTTCCTCCCTCTCCCCTCTCTGGCCTCCCCTTACTTACAGAGATTTTGTATTTATCATTTCCTTGCTATTTTTTTAGCTTTTTATTTCAAAACAATTGAAAACACTGAAGTTTTTAAAATATTATAAAAAATTCCTGTATACAGATTCATTTTGCCACATTTGTTTTCTCCTTCTCTTTCTCTTATGCATGTTGTTATTATTATTTCTGAACCACTTGAGAGAGAATAAGTTGCAGATAGCATGCTCTTTTGCCTCTAAAATACTTGAGTGTACATTTTCTAAAAACAAGGATTAAAAACATTCAGTTATCAACATCAGAAAATCTAACACTGCTTCATTACTCTATCTAATCAAAGTTTGCTTTCAAATTTCACCAGTTACCTAATAAAATATCCTTTAGAGCCATCCTACTCTATCCCTCTATGCCCACACCCCACACTCCACCACAGGATCTAGTCCAGGGTCACACATCACATTTTGCTGTCTGGACTTAATCTGGAACAGTTCTTCAGTCTTTGTGGTTTTTAACCTTCACATTTTTTTTTTTTAACAGTTCAGAACAATTATTTTGTGAATATCTCTCAGCGTGGGTTTCTTTCATAATTTTTTTGTGGAATGTTTCTTCCTAATTAGATTTAGGTTGTGGATTTTTGGCAGGATTAATGTCCTTTTCAGTGCAACACTCAGGAAAACCATAAGGTCAGTTTTCCCATTTTTGGAGATGACAACTTGGATTAGTTGGTTAAGGTGATGTCTTCCAGGTTTATCCATTTTAAAAGCACTGTTTTCCCTCTTTGTAGTTAATAACTAATTTGTGGGGAGATTTAAAAAAATATTTTATTTGAGAGAGAGAGAGACAGAGCACGAGCAGGGGAGGGGCAGAGAGAGAGACACACACACACACACACAGAATCTGAAGCAGACTCCAGGCTCTGAGCTGTCAGCACACAGCCCAATGCAGGGCTCGAACCCATGAACCATGAGATCATGACCTGAACTGAAGTGGGATGCTTAACTGACTGAGGCACCCAGGCGCCCCCTGATCTTTTTCTTAAAGGTTTGTTTTGAGAGAGAAAGAGAGAGAATGAGTGGGAGAGGGGCAGAGAGAGATGGAGAGAGAGAGAGAGAGAGAGAGAGAGAGAGAGAGAGAGAGAGAGAGAGAGAGAATCCCAAGCAGGCTCTGCACTGTCAGCATGGAGCATGATGTAGGGCTTGATCTCCTGAACTCCTGAATTGTGAGATCGTGACCTAAGCCAAAATCAAGACTCAGATGCTTAACCAACTGAGCCACTCAGGCACCCCTGTGGAGAGATCTTTGAGACTGTGTAAATATCTTGTTTTTCATCAAATTTCAACCCAATAGTTTTGGCATCCATTGACAATTTTGGCCAAGTCAATTATTATTACAATGCTTGCCAAATGATTTTCTACCTCCATCATTCCTTCTGCATGAGATTCTACTATAAGGAAAAACTTTTCCTTCATCTCTATTTATTTATTATCAGTAGAAACTCATCTATTTATTTAATCTAAGTATGAACTTTAATCACTGATCAGCAGGGCCATGTTTGTCATATATCAACTTTCCATATGGTCTTAGATCGTTCTGGGCCCTCTTGTTCAACTGGTCATTTGGTCTTCCCTTTGTCAAAGCAACATTATCAATTATCATGACTTCAGTGTCTGATTGGCCAAGTTCCCACCTTTTATTAAGGAGGTCTTGGAGGGGTGCCTGGTGGCTCAGTCGGTTGAGTCTCTGACTCTTGATTTCAGCTTGGGTCATGATCACACAGTTGTGAGATTGAGCCCCACCTCGGGCTCTCACAAAGTGTAAAGCCTGCTTGGGATTCTCTTTCTCTTTTTCTGCCCCTCCTCTGCTTGTGCATGTGCTCTCTCTCTCTCTCTCTCTCAAAATAAAAAAAAAATAAACCTTAAAAAATATTTAAGGAGTGTCTTGGATATTTCCCTTTGTCATATAAATATCAGTATTAGCTGTCATGTTTCACAAAAACCTCTGCTGATATTTTGATTGGAATTATATGAACTCTGCAGGGCAATTTGGGGAGAATTCTCTTAAAAAAATTAACTTTCCTTTCCACAAACATAGCATATTTCTCCCTTTATTAGGTCTTCTGAATGTCTTTTTATAATATTTTATAGGTTTTTTTTCTGTACAGGCCTTATACATCTTTTATTAGATTTAATTTTGAATATCTCATTTTTGAGCTGTTTAAATGGAATATATTTTAAAATTACATTTTTATGTGCTTGTGGTTATAGAAATGTTTGCTGAATACTTATTTGATTTTATAGAAATGCAACTGAGTTTTGCATATTGATTTCACGGTAAGCTCTTACTATTTCTAATAAGTTGTCTTTTAGATTTTTATAGACTGTCATATCATTTGTGAAATAATGAAGTCCTTTGTCTTCTTTTCCAATCTTTCGTCTCTGATTTGTTTTTCCTGTCTTTCAGTGTAAGATTAATAAAACGACTAGGCGAGCCTGCACAGCACTGGGACTGTCGCCTCACTGCCCACTTCCATCCTCGGTCCCCCTTGCAGTTTGGCACCATCTGGTGGTTAATTACCCACTCCAGTTTATACACTGATGGGAGTGACTCATGGTCTGTAGCTGACTGGCCTTTAGGAAAACATCATTGATTCCAGGAAGCTGGACTCCTGGCTCCAGCATGCCAGTTTTTTTGGCCCATTTTGGGAATACTGAGTTGGGAGATTACTGAGCAAGTAGAATTCGAACTCCACCTCCCCTCTGGGTTTTGTGCTCTTTTTCTGCTTGGCTCCCCACTCTACCTGTGCCCATACCATTTCCCAACCTCAGAAGATAAGAACTTTATCTTCCTTCCTCCCTTTGTTCTAGCTGTGGGGTTGAGTGGTAGATGGAAGCAAATCATCCATTCTATAATCTCAGAATTCATGAAATCTTGGGTATATTTTTACAAAGTTTTATTGTATTTATTTGTATACTTTGCTCTCTCCTTTCATTATAACATAAGCTACAAAAGTTTGAGGATTTTGTTTTATTCATAGCTGTATCACTAATGAGTAGGAATCCCTAGCATATAGGCACTCAAACATATTTATTGGATAAAATAAGTGGATGGATATTGAAATCTTTGATTATATGGTAGATTTGTTAATCTCTTCCTGTTACTCTATTAATTATTGCTTTATGTTTTTAAACCTCTTTTATCAGATGCATACAAAATTAAAATTCTTATATCCTCCTTTTTTTTTTTTTTTAATGTTTATGTATTTTTGAGAGAGAGAGACAGAGCGCACAAGCAGGGGAGAGGCAGAGAGAGGGGGAGCTACAGAATCTGAAGCAGGCTCCAGGCTCCAAGCTGTCAGCACAGAGCCCAACCTGGGGCTTGAACTCACAAACCACGAGATCATGACCTGAGCCAAAGTCAGATGCTTAACCAAATGAGCCACCCAGGCACCCCTAAAATTCTTATACCCTCTTGATGGACTCAGTCTTCCTTAACAATATTTTGGTTCTTTTGGTTTCTCTTTGGTTATAAAACCTATTTTAATGCTAACATGTCATGAAGCTTTCTTTTAGTTAGTACCTGTCAAGTATATCTTTTCATTTACTTTTACTGTCAACTTTTATATATCCTTATGTTTTATGCTCCTTTCTTCTAAACGATACGTGGCTTGATTTTTTGGGGGGGGGGCTGGATTTTTTAATGCAACTGAACAACCCATTATTTAACTTGTGAGTTTAGTTCATTTATGTTTATGATGATTACTGATGTATCTGAATTTAAAATTTCTATGTATCTTGAAACGTGTTTAATCTGTTTATTGATTTTTTCAATAACAATTTAACAATTCTCTTTCTAGAAAACACTTTACTTCTTTTTCAGATCATAGTGTTCCTGTTAGTCTTGTTTTGCCTGCTTATCTTTAATTTCATTGTTTAATTCCATTGTAAGTTAAATAATTTAATTATTTATTTCAGTATATATTCTATACCCAATCCTCCAGTCTATGGTTAAGTTACAAAAGTTATACTAGGTAGCATTTATATGGTGCTAACATAACGGCCACATACATTAGATAAACACACATGTGTCAGATACTCTGAAAATTTTTTTAGTAATATATTGTATTTAACCCCATATTCCCAAAGTATTGCCATTTCAGTGAAGTACTCTTTTAAGAACTTTACTTCTATTGACTCATTTAGCCCTCATTTTCCTGATTAATCCTATTTCACAGATCAGGACACTGCAGCAAAGG
This sequence comes from Neofelis nebulosa, assembly GCF_028018385.1. Taxonomy (NCBI): domain Eukaryota; kingdom Metazoa; phylum Chordata; class Mammalia; order Carnivora; family Felidae; genus Neofelis; species Neofelis nebulosa. The sequence goes on from NC_080784.1 coordinate 116,714,770, forward strand.
GAGGTCAAAAAATTTGATCAAGGTCACATAGCAGGTAGATTTCTGAGCTGGGATTTGCACTCAAGCTGTCACTATACTCTCTTTTATACTCAGTATAAGGAGGCCGGGTGGGGGTGAACCAAACATTGTTTTTGGCTAAAGAAAATTTTATTTTTGCTTTTTTTTCAATGCTTGCGATTTTCAATTTTCTTCATGTGGTAATTGGCTTTTTTCATTTCTTCTTTTGTATTGTTCACAATCTCTGTCCATTTTTTTCTTGGAGTCCTAAATGAACTTTATATTAAAAGCTTCTTGCCTTAACAGCAATAAAATGTAATTTTATTTAATAAATTTTATTTTTTACAAGAGATGAAATCCCAGTTAATGTTTTGCTTTCCTAAGTAAAATTAGACGGAAGATTTATATAATAATTCCTTTTTAAAAAAAAAAATGCACCTCTGCTCTCTCATCCTCACTATCAGGAAAGTCACAGCTATTATTTTCCAGTCCCTGAACTCAAAGTTCCATAAGACAAACATAGAAAAAGGGAAAAATGTGTTATGTAAAAAATCTGTTATGTCTATCATGTAAAATATCATTTCTGGATCCCTGTGAAATGAAATAAAAACTTATTACTTACGTAAAAGGACTAAATTTACCTAAAATGCCACAAACAGAATATGACATAATTAATAAATAGACACAACTTATATTGCATTATTTTAAGGAAAAAAATCCAGCAAGATTCATACATTTTTTTTTTTTAAAGGTAAAAGTTAGTGGTCATACAAGGTATAAACAGGAATAACTAATTTTCAAGAATGAGTCCCTAGAGAGTTCCTTTATGGAGCTATCCAAAGGATTATTCAATTTTTAAAACAAAACCAAAATGTTTAAGAAATTCAAGAATTAGACACTCCCATTTTGAGACTTCAGAAACCAAGCCTTAGGAAAACAGCACAATTTAGGAATGTTGCCATCTAGTGTTCACCTTTAGAATTGGCCCCATAAAATTAATGTAATCTAAACAGATTATTTTAGAACGTAGTTAAGATCTTGTGACTCTTGAAATTGGAGCCAGAGATCAAGAGAGAGTTTCCTTAGGTAAATGAGAATTTTTTTTTAATTAAGAAAGAAGGAGGTTACTAAAGATGTGTGTGTATATACATGTGAGGACAGCAAATGAATGAGAATAGACAATGGAACGAGAAAAAGGCGAATACACAGGATCCTTTAGGGAGAATAAAAATGTGAGGAAAAGGTTGAGGGTAAAATCTTTGAAGAGGTAGGAGAACAGAGCAACTGGTAATTGAAATGTATTGTATGTGAACTTAAAAAAATAAAATGTATTTTGTGTTTACAACTGTTGAGGGATTTTTTTAGATAATAAAAGCTACCACTTGAGTGTTTAGTGAGTGCCAGAGATTCTAAGTGCTTTTCATGTAATACATGTTTGACTTCTATAATTACTCTGTTAGTATCTCCCATTTAAAGATGAAAAATTGAGGTACAAACTGTGATTTGTCTAAACCCAAAGGGCTGGCTCCAATGTCCATGTTCTTAATCCATGTGTTATTCCCCTTTCTTTCTTTAAAAAAAATGTTTTTAATGTTTATTTATTTTTGAGAGAGAGGGAGAACACAGAGGGGGAGGGACAAAGAGAGAGGGATACAGGATTCAAAGTAGGCTCTGCACTGACAGCAGAGAGCCTAACATGAGGCTCGCACTCACAAACCATGAGACGATGACCCTAGCTGAAGTAGGGAACTTAACTGACAGCCATCAGGTGCCCCTGCTCTTTCTAAAATAAGTACAGGGGTGCCTGGGTGGCTCAGTCGGTTAAACCACCAATGCTTGATTTCAGCTCAGGTCACGATCTCATGGTTCATGGGTTTGAGTTCCGCACTGGGATCTGTCCTGACAGTGCAGAGCCAGAGGCTGCTTGGGATTCTCTCTCTCCTCTCTCTGCCCCTCCCCTGCTTGCACTTTCTCTGTTTTCTTCAAAAACAAATAAACTTAAAAAAAATAAAATAAGTACAGAATTTAGACTGAAGTCACTATATAACATTAGCCAGAAAGTTTAGTTTTATTATTTTTATTATCTGGAGCTGGTGTTAGCACCAATAAACTCATCCAACAAGTGCTTGGTTTTCCCTTTTACATCTATGCTATACTCTTGTCAAACTTCAGTATATATACAAATATTACAGTACTCTAGTCTTATTTGTAAAGTATGTTTATTGACTTCTTTAGTAGTAGTGGTCAACTTTGTCTCCTCCACTCGATCCTCTTTCTGATCACCAACCCAATTTTGGTCACTATTATGAGTTGAACTGTGTCTCACCCCCGATTCGTATGTTGGAGTCCTAACCCCCAGTACCTCAGCCTTATATTTACAGATAAGGTCTTTAAAGAGGTAATTAATTTAATTGAGGTCATTATGGTAGCCCTAATCCAGTATGACTGGTGTCCTTTTAAGAGGAAATTTGGACACAGATGGTTACAGAGGCAAGACCGTGTGAATGCACAGAGACAGCTACCTATGCCGCTATCTGTAGGCTGAGGAGACAGAGGCCTCAGAAGAAGCTGCCCCTGCCAACACCTTGGTCTCAGACTCTAGCTTCCAGAACTGTGAGAAAAATAAACTTGTGTTGTTTAAGCCACCCAATCTGTGGAGGTATGGCAGTTTATTATGGCAATACTGGCCAACTAATAGAGTCACTGTATTAATCGGGTCTTAGTTTGACAAAATACAAACACCCTTGCTAGTTTAGAAAGAAAAGATAGGGGTGCTTGGGTGGCTCAGTCGGTTAAGCATCTGACTCTAGATTTCCGCTCAGGTCATGATGTCACAGTTCATGAGTTTGAGCCCCACATCAGGCTCTGCACTGTGTTAGCTCGGAGCCTGCTAAGAATTCTCTCTACCTCTCCCTCTGCCCTTCCTCCACTAGTTGCATGTGTGTGTGTATGTGTATGTGTGTGTGTGTCTGTCTGTCTCAAAATAAATAAATAAACTTAAAAAAATTAAAAAGAAAAGAGACATTTCTCAAAGAAAAGTAGATAGCTCAGAGAAACGTTAGAGGACTAGAGAGCCAGATTGGGAGGCTATGCGCTTCAGAACAACGCCTGAGCCATGTTGTGAGATTGTGCCAGTAACAGCTCTGATGAAACCAGATGCTGTAGTGCAGGCCACTCACTCTCCACCTGAGATGCCAGAACTTCTATCTTCTGATCATGATGTAACTGGGGCCCACGGGTGCAAGAGCGCCTGGCTCCAGGGATCCGAAACAGACCAGGTTAGGCTCCTTGCTGCTGACAAAATCCAAAGGCAGAGAGATGAGTAATAGTGAAACAAGAAAGGAATTTACTTCGGTGAGGCCAATGTGGGGAAGACAGGGGATTAATAATGTCTCAAAGACTGTCTTCAAATACTTCTAAATTTATGTAAGGAAAAGTTTGGTGGGTATATGCAGGTGGCAGTAAAGGTCAGGTAGATCATTTCCTTGAGGTCAGTTATTGCTCGAGGGGTGGTTTGGGTTCCCATCAGAGACACTTTGCCCAACAGGTCCTTTGACTGAGTTAAAAGTTAAGCTGGAAAGAACTTAATCACTTAAAAAGTACAGAGGTCAAAATGAAGGCAGTTAAAGTCCTCTTTCAATGAAAGTTAACATTTAAGCTGTCACCTTGGCAAAAACAAACAAACAAAAAAGGATTTCTTGCAGTCCTTGTCTAGTCATGTAGCTCGTTTCTGGTTTGACGTCTCACTGGGGTGTGTGTGATTAGAGAAGCCTAGACTCCATGCCTGCAACCCAGCTGTGAGTTGAGTGTGGGAGAGTGAGTATTCTGACTTCCGCCTTGTGCGAGTGGATCAAAAGGCAGGAAAATGCCCAGAGAAAGGGTTCTTGAGAGGTGGTGGTATACCGGAAAAGGCACACAAAGGGAATCAACTTCAAAACCTCAGTAGTATGATTCTTTGACTAGCTGCTCAGATAGTACATTTCTCTGAGACCTAGTTATTTCCATAGTCCTTAACCTTTTCTTGAATCTGTTTTTATTTTCACTGGATAAGACTCTCCCTGGTCTAGAATTGAACTATTAAGCGCAAATAGCTGGCCCCCTCACCCCACTTACTGTGTACTCTTTTGTAAGAAATAAAAAAAAAATAGGTAGGTTAATATGAAGATGTTGGTTGCCAAATGTTCATTTATCCCACCTTATATTGGTACAAGAATCCCCAGCTTTCCTCAGTGAGTCATTCCTTCCCCCTGTCTTTCTCTGTGGTTTTGTGGGGATAACATCCCTACTCTGCTACTCCTGCCTAAGTTCCAGAAGACTTATGGTTCAGTTTGGCCACAGAACATACCACATACTGTCCCTCCTCCCCAGCCCTGTGATTAGTTTAGAATAGGTAGGCACAGTGTCTGGGACAGACTAATGAGACTCAGTCCCAGGTCACTTCCTAGGACTTTTCTTTGGTTCTTCTCTTCTGTGGTTGCTAGGCTAGGACATAAGCCTTGGAGTTGCTGCTGACCAAACTGATGTTTCTTGATAAAAACTTTCCTGAGTGTAAAGATGACACAGAGGAAAATAGAACCAAGAAATAGATAGGAACGGTCCAAGTATCCCTTGAACACCTAGAACCAGCTGTGCCAATAATCATTTTCAGCTTAAATCCATTTAAATGATTTCAGTAGCTTTCAAACAAAAGACTTGACTAATTTTGTTAGTTAAATAAAATAGTTAATTGCTGGGGCACCTGGGTGGCTCAGTCGGTTGAGCACCTATTTGACTCGTGACTCAGGTCGTGATCCCACGGTTCATGGGATCAAGCCCCCAGTCAAGCTCTGCTTAAGATTTTCTCTCTCTCTCTCTCTCTCTCTCTGCCCCTTCCCCACTCATGCTTTCTCTCCCTCTCTCTCACTTTCTCTCTCTCAAAGTAAATAAATAAACATTTAAAAAAAGTTAATTGGTGGGGCGCCTGGGTGTCTCAGTCAGTTAAGCATTCAACTTTGGCTCAGGTCAGGATCTCGCAGTTTGTGAGTTCAAGTCCTGCTTCGGGCTCTGTACTGACAGTTTAGGGCCTGGAGCCTGCTTCAGATTCTGTGACTCTCTCTCTGCCCCTCCCCCACTTGTGTTCTGTCTCTCTCTCTCAAAAATAAACATTAAAAAAAAAAGTTAATTGGTAAGCATAGATTTTTCCCTGAAAATTCTGCTTTAACAAACATTTGTAGTACCTCCTACTCAATGTCCAAATGAAAAAAACTTGGCCTTGTTTTTATACAAACTGTGTATACCCACCCCATTTCCCCCCTCCCCAGACACACACACACACACACACACACACACACAGAGTAAGGGAAAATAGAGTAAATATATCAAAGATTTTATTCATCTTGGGTTCCTCTCTTTAGAGAAAATGACCTTTGTAGGATTTGATGAGAGATAAAACATACTTGCACATATTTTGTTGTATCTTTGCTTTGTCCAGATTAACTCTTGAATGTAATAGAGAATTATTTTTCTCTTTCTTGCAACCCAGTGTTTGGATGTCAGCATAATGTTAACTGCATTTATTTTGTTTCTTTTTAACATGTGTGGCTTCATTCTCTTTAGGTTTGGCCTTTTAGTCCTTCCCTACATCTGATTATTCCAAGGTAAATGCTGGAGCGTATATACATATTTGACAGAGGAGTATTACACTTTCATCTCTGGGTCTTCTGTAAGAATTTGTGAGTTCTATCAAGTAACAATAGTACTCTGCTCTACTTTGTTTCATCTTTTAGCTTGCAATGCCTGGTTTTAACTGTCCTTTGTCTTCCAATCAGAAATCAGATCCTGCTATACTAATCTTAAGAGCAACTGTTATATTGAAGGAAAGAGACCACTGTCACCAGTTTATATCTTTGGAGGAAATATTTCATTAAAGGTACTATGCCTGAATATTTATGGACTCTGGTTCTCCAGTTGCGTTTCTGCCTAAATTACAAACCGAGACATAAATAGGGGCCCTAGAGAAACAATAGAAATAAGCACTGTCTTAGTCTGTTTGGGTTGTTATTACAAAATATCACAGACTGGGGGTATAAACAACAGACATTTATCTCTCACAGTTCTGGAGGCTGTAAGTCTTAAGGTCAAGGCTACAGCATAGCTGCCTTTCAGTGAGGGCCATTTGCCTGGTTCATAGCTAGTGCCTGTTTGTTGTGCACTCACGTGGTGGAAGGGGCTATCGATCGCTGTGGGGTCTTTTTTATAAGACACTAATCCCATTCATAAGGGCTCCACCCTCATAACCTCAATCCCTAAGGGCCCCACCTCCTAACACCATCACCTTTGGAGATTAGGATTCAACATGTGAATTTTGGGAGGACACAAACATAGCAAGCACTAGGACACATTAGTGGGAAGAGATTTGTCCCTGATACTCCACAGTGCCTTCTTTTATTCCAGTTTTTCCTTTAACAACATTAACTCTGTGTTTTATTGGATATACTGTCATTGGACATACTGACATAGTGCGTCTTTTCATATCATCTTGAAATGTGTTCTCATAATTCCAAAACAAAAACTTACTCCTAAATATTTAAATTCTTATTCTACAACTCTGCTTTTATGAATTTCATTTACTAAAATATCTGTATGGAATAATTTTCACGTGACTATCTGGAAGTTGTGTCCAATAAAGTCAACCGAGAATACAACTGCTATGTAAGAAGTGAAGAGCTCTGATTTTAGGATCCTATGCATCTTACGTTGCTAGCCTGCTCAACCTAGAAAGGGACGGATACTAAGGTAGGGGTGATTTCTTGCTATTACAACATAATAACACAAGGTCTGGGCTTCTGATTGGCTTGTTTGAAATGAATGCATGGGTTTCTTGGAATCTTACCTCACAAACACTCAAACCAGTGTGGCCAACTCAGTATTCTGGACATCCAGGGAGAAAAGAATTGGGGATGAGGGGGGTGGCAGAGAAGAAGGAAAGAGAAAAGGAGGAGGAGAGAAATAGAATTGTGTTGAACATTTTATCTTTTGTAAATAATTAGTGTCCCCAAGCTTGTAAATAAAGGATAATATTCCCTGACTGACATTAGGATCTTGTTTTAATATTAGGAATTTATAATTTCCTAATTGCTATTGATATTTGCAGGCTAACTGGAGCAGATGTGCTTTTAAATTAGATTTGCCAATTATAAACAAATGGATGCCTCAAATTCAATTCAATTTTTTCTTAGTTCCTTATTGTATGAAAGTATTCTAATTTTGTTTACTGCAAGAAGTATATGCACAGTTAAATTGGCATTTCTGTGATTAAATATTTCAAAACTTCTTTTATTTGATTTTTAATTTTTACTGAGAAAATGGTTATTTCCAAAATTAAAAGAAGGCAAGTGATTATAGTAAACAGTAAAATTCTTTAAGTATTTATAAATAAATACCTGTATTTTCTTTAAAATGGGTCATTTCTGAAAGATACCTATATTTATAAATATAATTTAGTCACAATATTGCACTTTATGCAATAATTTTTCAAATTATTTATATATACATTTAAAAATTTATTTTTGAGAAAGAGAGAGAGAGCACGCATGTGCACAAATGGGGGAGGGGCAGAGAGAGAGGGAGACACAGAATCCAAAGTAGACTCCAGCTCTGAGCTGTCAGCATAGAGCCTGATGTGGGGCTCAAGGTCATGAACCGTGAGATTGTGACCTGATCCAAAGTTGGATGCAAAACCGACTGAACCACCCTAGAGGCCCTCAAATTATTTATATATTTTTGTTTACCTATCTAACAAACTACTTCAAACAGTGGCTTAAAACAACCACCATTTATTATGCCTCACAATTCTGTGGGTTGGGATTTGGCTATGGCTTTCACTTCTAGGACTAGAATGTCCAGGTTGATTTCTTCAACTCCCATGTCTGCCATTTTAGCTAGGATGGATTAAATGATGAGGTTTGCCTCATATATTTCCATTGCGGTCAGATATTTGGGGCTTTGGTTCTCCCTGTTGGTCAGATTCCTTGGTCTTTTCCATGTAGTATCAGAGCCTCTCTTTCTCCATGTGACCTCTTCATACTGTAGGACTTTGGGCAAGGTAGCCAGATTTCTTAAATTGTCAGGCTCAAGCCTGGAATTGACACAGTCACTTCTGCTACATTCTATTAGCTACAGTGAGTCATAGCGTCAGCCTAGATTCAGGGTGGAAGAAGAGCACACAAGGAGGTGAATACCAGGAGAGGTGTTCCTCAGGGGAGAGGAGGTACTTTGTGGAGACTAGATACTACAGCACATGTGTCCCTTGACAACATCATTTTCTGGAAATTCAGTTGTAAAATTGAGTATTTCTCAGGGTGTATCTTTCATGTAATCTGAGGCTTAAGAAATGCCTTTCAGAAAAGAGAACCTGGTTTAAAAAATTTGAAAGACAGTGCAAACAATAGTCCTTCTCTTGAGCTTATAATGGCATGCTAAAACCAGTTCGGATTTTGCCGTATAAAAACTTAGTTTAACCCACATTTCCCACACATTTAAGTGCATTGAACTGTGTCTGGCATTTAGTAATCACTTATAAATATTTGTTGAATCAGATTTGTCATAGGACCCTTTTCCACAAAACACATGTTGATGGTTACAAAGAATTAATGTTTCCAACAGAAGGAACTTTGGGAAAATAGGTCTATTATGTAAGAGAAGAGTACATGATTCTGAGTTTCTTCCAGACCTACAACCCCCATCTAGCTGCTTTCTAATGAATTAATTGTTGTATCTTAGACTACAGAACCCCACCTCCTGGTTGCAGGCGATTAGACTCCAGATAGACACCTGACCTAGAGGCACCTGTCTGCAGGCTGGCCAGCAACTTAAAAGATATCCTGGCATGGGAGCTTTTACCAGTAGGACTAGCCTAAATTGGATTGTGATAAGGAGATCCAATTAGATCCCTGTCACTTGGATAGTTTGTGAGAAAATCAGTTAGTTGGTAGAGGTGGAAGTAGTAGAAGCAGGAGTAGAGAATAAATAAGTTTCCATTCTACAGAGCACTAGGGTGCTATATTTTTTTCTTATCCTATTTGTGTGGCTGCTGAAAGCTCCTCTTCTTTCCCTTTCTTCCCCCATCTTTAGGATAAAACCCTGTTAACTAGGGTAGTCACCTATGTCTCCATTTCCTACTATCTGAAAGAGCCTAATTAGTACATGATATCAGGGAGTGAGACCTATTTTCTCTTATTCAGAATAAGAAAACAGTGTGTTCAATTGCACAGTCAGGGGAGAAGCGCCAGTATGACATGGCCTTTTGCAAGCATGCAAACACAGCAGGAGCTCCCACCAGTGGGGCCAACGACAGGTAGGACAGAGTCAGCTGGCAAAGGACCTGCTCAGTGTTTTCAAATGTTGTAGGAAACTCTTTGATCAACAGCTGCAGAGGAAGCTGGCTACAGGTGAGGATTTTTCTTTAAAGAATCTCAGAAATATATGATGAAAATTCTAGTCTGGACATGTTATTTTTCCCCATTGACTACCAGAAAGGAAAATGAGAAAATTAATTATAGGAGGAAGGTGCAGGTGGAAGGAAAGAGCACATGGACACCAGGGAAGCTGGAATTGTGCAGATTTCACTAATTTCTAAAGCAGGGTTCTTCTAGGGAACAGTGGAAAACGAGGAGAAAGGTTTGCTGGCCACTAGTCTAAGGCTATGTTGCAGTCAAAATGCAACCACTCCCTATGGTACTAGGAGAGGAGTGGGGAACAGCATCCAGAAAACTCAGTTTATGTCCACAGAAATGCATGTCTAGAACATCAGTGAGATGATGACAGGAGATCCAAACAGCAAGTTACTCAGTGGGCATGGCCACAATTCTCATGAGGCAGAAGTAAGTTGAGATGCCAGGAATAAACAGAACTTGCCTGCTGTTGTCCAGACAAGCTCAGTGGATGCCCAGCATTTGGGGATTTATCAAAAGAGAGAAACATGTTTGCTTTGGGGTGTCAAGATTCTTTTTTGTTTTTTGATAAATACTCTATTTTTTAGTATATGTGCTGCTGAAGCAAGCACAACAGTCTTTATTTTTTAAAAATAGCTTTATATTTACAGGTAAATGAAACAGGTGGTACAGAGTTCCCATATATCCCCACACTCAGCTTTCCCCATTGTTAGCATTTATCTTTGTATGAGACATTGTTACACTTAATGAATCAATACTGATGCATTATTATTAACTAAAGTCCATGGTTTATTTGGATTTCCTTAGTTTTTAGGTTTTTCCCTGATTTCTTTTTCTGTTCTGGGCCCCTCTCCAGGACACATTACATTTAGTTGTTTCATGTCTTCTTAGGTTCCTTGTGGCTGTTACAGTTTCTCAGACTTGCCTTGTTTTTGATGACTTGGGCAATTTTGAGAAGTACTGGTGAGGTATGTTGTAGGTTGTCTGTCTAATGGAATTTGCCTGATGTTTTTCCTCATGATTCGACTGGGATTTTGGGTTTCCAGAGGAAGATCACAGGGGTAAAGTGTCATTTGCATCACTTCATACTAAGACTGCACCCCGTCAACATGATTTATCACTGCTGATGTTGATCTTGCTTACCTGGCTGAGGTAGTATTTGTCAGTTTTCTTCACTGTGAAGTTACCCATTTGCTTTCTATTTCCATAATGTAGAAGAAGGGGGTACAGCCCGTATTTAAGGAGTAGAAATTTATGCTCCCTCTCCTTGATATTTGAGTATCTACATAAAGTATTTGGAATTCTTCTGCATGGGAGATTTGTCTCCTTTCCCCACTCATTCATATATTCAATCATTTATTTGTCAGTTTGGACTCAGAGATGTTTATTTTATCCTTTGATAATCCTATATTACTTTATTTATTATGTTCCTCAAATTTTCCCAGCTTTGGCTATTGGGAGATCTTTCCTTTGGCTCCTGTGCTCCTTTGACAGACCTGCATAAATATTGTATTCTGCTGTTTTTTGTTTTTGTTTTTGTACTTCAAAAACACTCTGGGGGCTCCTGGGTGACTCAGTCAGTTAAACCCCTGCGTCAGGCTCTGCCCTGACAGTGCGGAGCCTATGTGGGATTCTCTCTCTCCATCCCTCTCTCTCTGCCCCTCCCCTGCTTGCTCGCTCTCTCCCCCCTCCTCTCAAAATAAATAAATAGACTTCAAAAAACAAAAACAAACAAAAAGCACTCTGACACTCCGAGATGTTCCAGGCTCATCTTACGTGTTTCTTTGCTTGTCCTAGAATCAGCCATTTCTCCAAGAAACTCTGGTTCCTTTTACTGGAAATGGTATTAGAAACCAAGATCTGGGCATTATGTATACTCACTGCTACTGGGATATTGTTTCTTTTGAGCCCTCTCAGCTTCCAGAGCAAAGTAACATATGTACATCACTTATGTACATGCCCATATCTATAAATATTTCTATATGTAATCATCTACATCTGTATTAAACTAAACCTGAGTTATTACAACGTCTCCATTCGAATCCATTACCAAATCCATTACCTCCTCCCATCCAACCCCCACCTCTTGTTTATCTGAATCTCACTCCAACGGTGAGAAACTTGGCTCCTACTTTGTGCCATCCACTTGTTTAATTCCCTTGCACATGTACAGCAGCATCAGAATTGTTAACCTGTCCCCTGATGGGGAATGACTTTACCAACTAGTACAGTGATTATGTGCAGTTCCTTTTATTTTTTTAATTTTTTTTAATGTTTATTTATTTCTGAGACATAGAGAGACAGAGCATGAGTGGGGGAGGGGCAGAGAGAGAGGGAGACACAGAATCTGAAGCAGGCTCCAGGCTCTGAGCTGTCAGCACAGAGCCTGATGCGGGGCTCAAACTCACGAACCATGAGATCATGACCTGAGCCGAAGTCAGACGCTTCACCGACTGAGCCACCCAGGCGCCCCTACAATGACTAAATTTAAAAAGACCAACCTGTTGGCAAGAATGTGGAGCAACTAAAATTCTCATGCACTGCTGGCAGGAATATAAAATTGTACAACCACTTTAGAACGTGGTTTTGGCTGTTTTTCAAAAAAAATTAAACATATGCCAGCCATCCTTCTGATACTGATACGCCTAGGTATTTACCCAGGGGGAAAGAAAGCAAATGTCCACACAAAGACTTGTCTATGAATGTTCATGGCAATTTTATTTGCAATAGCCTCAAACTGAAATTACCTTCAACAGATGAATAAACAAATCATGGTATATACATGTTGTGAGTTTAGCTGAGCTACTCTGTGATATTCTGCCTTGGCACCTATTTTGTTTTCCCAAGGGACCTGCAGGGACCTTAAACTGACACTAGTCCTTCATGTAAGCATATACCCTAGACAATAGCCTGCAGAGTCACAAGCAAAAGTAAGTTCCTGATATGACTTCCCTAACTGCCCTTGTGATCAATAGTCTCCCCAACCTCCCAGCACTTTCCCCTATGTGTCACTTAGATGACCCCCCCACCCCACCCCAACAGAGCTTACCCAAACCCTGTTCTCTTTGATTTGAATGGATCAGTTTGGGCTTAGCCTGGGAACCCCAGAGCATTCCACCTGGGGATCCTAATAGAGGCACTTGCCCCACCCAGTCTTGCCTCTTTCTCTGTCTGCACCCTGCCTAGCATGGCCCTTCCAAGTGAGCCATGTATTTCCTCAAGGACCTATGAGTAATAAACTTCTTTACTTCACTGTCTTTTGTATTCTGTTGTTGAGCCACAACTCACCATCCAGCACCCTGTGCTCTGCTTAACAAATGTTAATTTAATGAAATCATAACACTGTACAATGGAATACTTCTCATCAATAAAATGGAATAAACCATTGATACACGCAACAACATGGATGAGTTTCATCATGATTATGCTGTAAGAATCTAGGGAAAAGAATATATGCTGCGTTTGGTGCTGCTTCCCATTACTTATTACTCAGCTACTTTCACAGAAATTATTAACACAAAGTTTCACATATAGTGAAGTGCTTGAAGATAACTTGTGATTTTTATTAAATTGTTCTCAGGTTCAAATGACACCTAAATTAAGAACATAGAATAATTTTATTTTTATTTTTCTCAGTGAGACAGAGAGAGCAAGTGTGCACAAGGTGGGGAAGGGCAGAGGGAGACAATCCTAAGCAGGCTCCATGCTCAGCAAGGAGCCTGACAAGGTGCTCAATCTCATGAATGTCAGATCATGACCTGAGCCATAATCAAGAGTCAGATGCTTAACCAACTGAGCCGCCCAGGTGCCCCAAGAACTCAGAATAATTTTAGAACTGGAAGAATTCCTTAAGATGAATTTATCCAATTGACTCCCCACCCCTGTCTCCACCCCAGAAGTTACATGATTTACCTGTCTAATTAGAAAGCCTAGAATTTTAGCAAGTTGTTTCCACTCCCTGTGAAAAAGATCTCCTCTGAATTATGAACAAACCATAAATCTAAAATATAACAATTTTTAGTAGCTGGTCTTATGAAATTTATTATTTGGGGGCTTTTTTCCTAAGGAAACAAATGACAATAACCACAAGGAAATGCTTTAGATGAGATTGATCAGTGAACTTTTAGGGATTTTTTTCAGCCCTATTTCTCTTACCTTGTTCTTTTTAAAATTTTTTTAATGTTTATATTTGAGAGAGAGAGAGAGAGACAGAGTGCAAGTAGGGGAGGGGCAGAGAGACAAGGAGACACAGAATCCGAAGCAGGTTTCAGGCTCTGAGATGTCAGCACAGAGCCCTATGCAGGGCTCAAACTCATGAACCACAAGATCGTGACCTGAGCCAAAGTCAGATGCTTAATCGACGGAGTCACCCAGGCGCCCCTCTTATCTTGTTCTTTATTCAATCAAATCCCCCTGGTGGAGAAGATATGCCTCACATACCTTCATGTATCTTCCCCACATAACGCAAAATGTGAAGAAATGGAACTGCCTCGACTAGAGAGGTAATTTCTCTACAAACTGATCTCTTGGCAAGCCCCAGAGACTTGTAGTAAGTAGGAGGAAGAGAATTTTCCAGAATCTGCAGTGATTCCTTCCAGACGGAAATAAAATATCCTGGCCTGCTTCCAAATTGCTGAGAAACTGGTGGGGATTTAACTAACAATAGGAAGCGTGGAGGGTGAATAAGATCCTACTGCACATTGCCTTTGGCTTGTGCAACAACTTAAAAAACATTTTTTAAATATTTATTTACCTACATTTTGAGAGAGAGAGAGTGAGCACAGGCAGGGAGGGACAGAGAGAGAGAGGGAGACAGAATCTGAAGCAGGCCCCAGGCTCTGAGCTGTCAGCACAGAGCCTGACATGGGGCTTGAACTACAAACCGTGAGATCATGACCTGAGCCAGAATCAAGAGTTGGATGTTTAACCGACTGAGCCACCCAGGTGCCCCACTTGTGCAGCAACTTTTAAATTCTGTTTATCCCAGATGACCTTCTGAGACTGATGCTCCAATACTAGTGAGGTAAGTGATGGTATTACCAAGCTTATGTAACTATTACCCTTTTACTGGGAGTACCTGAAGGGGTTAAAATACACTTTGCTCTGGGTTTCCCAATTTTTATAGCTCTTTGGTTTAGATTAAAATATTTGCTTTGCTCTTCTCAGTTTTGAATGACTTTTGGAGTATTCAAGGTTACGAGGGATAGTATCTCAGATATCTAGGAATGCACATTCATTATTTAGAGCAGTAGTCCTCAGAGTATGGGTCCTCTCTTGCTAATAGCTTTGCCTCATATTTACCTGAGAGAATAAAGTCCCTCAGTGGAAAGTCCCTCATCTTCCACCTCCTATACAATGGGTTGGCATCTGTGCCTATCTTCTCCTTTTACTGTATTTTGCAGGAATTACCTACTCCCTGTCAAAGGCCCATCTTCACTTGTGCCCTGGATTCCAACCCTCAAGGGCTTCCATCCATCAGTCACCTTTGCTCTTTGTTGGGTCATTCTCATCAGCATACAATTTGCTCTGGGTTAGCCTTTTTTTTTTTTTTTTTTTTTTTTAAATATCCTACCTTGATTCTGTATTGTCTTTCAGCTATGTCTCATTTCTCTTCTTCTTTTTTAAGCCAAACATTTTTAAAAAATTTATTTATTTTGAGAGAGAGAAAGAGAGAGAGAAGAGGCAGACAGAGGGGGGTGGGGTGGAGAGAGAATCCTAAGCAGGCTCCATGCTATCAGTGCAGAGCCTGATGCAGGGCTCAAACTCACCAACCATGAGATCTTGACCTGAGCTGAAATCAAGAGTCAGAGGCTTAGCTGACTGAGCCACCCAGGTGCCCCTAAGCCAAACATCTTAAGGGCTGTTCCTACATGCTCACTTCATTTGACCTCTAATTTAGTCTTAAAAATTTTTTTGTATGTCTATGTCAAAATTATATATCCAAATAGTTTAGAGCCAAATAATTCTATAAGGAATTTTAAGACAAAGAGCAAACCCCTGGTCGTCTTCCTCTCTTCCCCCAATTTTCCTGCCCTAGAGACTCTTAAATCTTTCAGGTAAATCTCTTGGTACATATCTCCATATCTTGAAATAATAGGTGTATTGCTATTCTTGGTCTTTATGTTTTAGGCAGTATCTATTGGTTTCACACCATAGAAAAATGAAGATTTATCTATCCCTCTTTCTTCTGGCACACATGCGCACGCACACACACACACACACACACACTTCTTTCATCCCCTTAACCACTCCATGTGGTGATACTGCAATTTTGTTAAGGTTTTATTCATAGTTTATATTATTATGACCAAGTATGTGTGATTTAAAGCTTAGCTAAGTAGTAAAACTATTACCATTCTTCCTTTCCACCATGATAGTAGTACTCTGGAGATAGTTTCTTTTTTTCTCTTTCTTCGTGTGTGTGTGTGTGTGTGTGTGTGTGTGTGGCTTTCTTTGTAGAGTTCTTTATTTTTTTTTCTCTTCTTAAAAATAAGCAGCCTCTTATGTGAAAAAGTAGAGAAATGCACCCGTGCTTTTTTTTTTTTTTTAAGGAATACTTCATTAAATGGTTATAGCCAATACTTCTGGTGCTGCATGCATATTCCCTCAGCCCTTGCTATTGTAGAAGATATCATCTTGACTTCCACATGTGAATATACCTCCATTTCTTTGCATGAAGGCTTTCTTTGGGACCAGTGCCCTCTCTACCTATGGGCATTGCAATCCAAAATTCCAAGGGATGAACACTCTTCTCCCTAGGCGCATCCTTGAATAATGACTCCCCAGCTCTCTCCTCTCAGGTAATATATTTTGAAGCATGTGTTCAACACTGTTTCTTAGAGTTACTCAGTGGGATTAAACTGAGTTACTCACAATGGCTGCTTTATTGACTTCCTTCATGTATCATGTTCCCACTCTACCAATGGTGTTTCTTGGACTCACCTCCCAAACAAATAATTTGTACTCAAATCCTTCTTTCCATGTCCTGCTTCTTAAACAACACAAACTAAGATAATGAGTGCTGAGTATTTCTTGTTATATCACATTTTAAGGTACATGATGTCTGGTGTCCCAGTTTTAGAAGATGCTAAAATTGATAAGTGGGTGCAGATGGTACCAGCCTGATCCCTCCATCATAAAATTCCCTTTCCTGCCTGTATTAGTCAGGTTTTTCCAGACAAGCAGAACCAACAGTATAGATAGATAGAGATTTACTATAAGGAATTGACTCACGTGATCATGGAGGATGAGAAGTCTCAAGATCTGCAGTTAGCAAGCTGGAGATCCAGGAGAGCTGATGGTATAGTTCCACTCCAAATCCCGAAGCTTGAGAATCAGAAGAGCTGATGGAGTAAGTTCCAGTCTGAAGGATAGCAGGCTTGAGACCCAAGAGCCAATGTTTCAGTTCGAATCTGAAGGCAGGAAAAGACCAATGTCTTAATCAAGGAAGTAAGGCAGGAGTTCCCTCTTACTTGCAGAAGAGTCATCTGTTTAGTGTAATCAGGCCTTCAACTGATTAGATGAGGCCTACCCACATTATGGAAAGCAATCTACTTAGTCTACTGATTCAAATGTTAATCTCATCCAGCAGTACCCTCACAGAGTCACCCAGAATAATGTTTAACCAAATATCTGGGCACGCTGTGAACCCATTCAGGTTGACACACAAAATAAACCATCACACTGTCTTCCACCTAATACTTTTAGCAGACACTAATGATTATTGCCTATGTTAATTGCCTCATCAGGTGCTTAAAATGGTGATTTTTAAATGCCAACATTCTTTCTGCATTTATTAACTAGAATTCTATCAGTATGAACCTTTCCTCATCAGCTATTTGATTACTCTGAAATACAGTTTGTACAGAAAGGCTGTGATAAATTTGTCCTTTTTGATGACTTACTTTTCTTTTTTTTTTTATTAAAAAAAAATTTTTTTTTTTAACGTTTATTTATTTTTGAGACAGAGAGAGACAGAGCATGAACGGGGGAGGGTCAGAGAGAGGGAGACACAGAATCTGAAACAGGCTCCAGGTTCTGAGCCGTCAGCGCAGAGCCCGTCGCAGGGCTTGAACCCACGGACAGTGAGATCGTGACCTGAGCCGAAGTCGGACGCTTAGCCAACTGAGCCACCCAGGTGCCCTGATGACTTACTTTTCTAAGTAGTTATCACTAATACAACCACAAACTCCTTGTCAGTTGTCTGAATCATTTTCAGTATGGTCATTCCCATCAGATGCTATATTAATTTTATCTTCTTAAACTAGGCTCTCCAAGGGCCTTCTGACTTCTTGGAGAGCCTTCTAATTATCCTCTAGACCTGGTACATGGCAGTCATTCTCAGATCTTCCTTCACCATAAATCTGGGAATTCCTTTTGACTGTTTCCTGTGTGGAAACGTCTATTTTCTGAATGCCCTCTTTCCATTAGCTGGAGCACATCCTCCAATATTTCCTTGAGAAAGGGTGTATGATAATTCCAAATTCTAGGTGGGAAATGCCTTTCTTTTGGAACTCTGAAGGTATTGTTCTATTTATCTTCTAACTCTCAGTGTTTTTCTTAGTACCTTCAATTCATTTTCACTCCTGATTCTATGTTTTTGAACTGTCCTTCTCCTTCGAAGTTTGTAGGATTTCCAGGCAACAGTACTATGCACTGTACATTCAATTTCTATCTTTTGAGCTGGACATTCAGGGAAAGACTCCAGTCCTTCACTTCTAGGAAATTTTGTTTAATGATTTACTTAGTTATTTCCTCCTATGATTTTTCTCTTTCTGGAATTTCTAATATGTGGATGTTGGATTTCCTGGACTATTCTTTTAAAAATTCTATTTCTATTTTTTGGGGATTTTGCTCTGCATTCTGGAAGCTATCTTCACCTTTTCTTCCATTTCTGTTATCTTGTTTTTTAATTTGCAAGAGCCTCATTTTAATTCTGAATACTTGTGGCATTGCCATTTCACTGATAAATCCTTCAATATGTAACTCTAAAATTACTCCTTTAAAAAATATAACAATGTTATTATCACCAAAAAATGTAAGTCTTTACTATCAAGAATCCAGGTACCCTTCAAATTTCCTCTATTGCTGTATACATTAAAAATTCTTCTCTATGTGAGTCAGTCGTGAAATAAGTTTCATATGGTTCAATTGCTTAATACCTCTCTTAAGTTTTCTTTTAATCTTCAGTTCTTCATTTGTTTTTTGTTTTTTTTCCTTCTCCTTTTAATTTAATTATTGAAGAATCAGGTCCTTATGTAGAGATTTCCACAGTTTGGATTTGGCTGCTTGCATTTATGGTGATTTTACATCTTTCCTCTGCATTAACTGTAAACCGGTAATCAGATCTGAAGGCTTGATTAGAATCAGGGTTGAATGTAAGGGGCATTAATACCACAGGAGGCAAAGTGTCATCAGGAGGCAAAAAAGTTCTGATGTCCTTTATTGTCATGATGTTAGCAGCCATGAGCAGCATTGTCTTTATACATTATTTCATTAGAAGGTACAAAATGGTGATATTATAATTCCATCTTTCCTTCATCTATTAGCTGTATTTCTACAAAGAGAACTTCCTCTCATCAACTTTTTTCGTTACCTTACTTACAGTTAGTGCAGAGAAGGCAGGGTAAATTCTTTCCTTCTATTTATCAGTTTCAAAATAATGAGTTGGCTCACTAGCATCCTCCAAGGGTGGCAATGAGTTGTCTTTAATTATAATCATTATGAACACGGACATTTAAACATATTTGGTTTATTTCAATACCTTACAGTTATTATCCCTTTAGTGCTCTAATCTAATTGTACCATCTTTGACAGGAGAAAACTTCTTAAAGTTGGCTTCTGAGTCCTTTTGACATAATTCTAGTGGGGTTTTTTTGTTGTCTGTTCAATCCTAGTGTTTTTTGATGATTTCCTTGTTTCTGGTTTGAGAAGATGTTGCAGGCTCATTTGCATGACTGATGTCTGGAATCATGAATTTGAACTGAGAGTATCAATATAAAGTCATGATGTATTTTAACCCTAAAAATGTCTTTCGTTGGGAAAAGCTCACAAATATGGACTGAGAAGCAAGGAGTACAACTAAAAGCCCAGACTGTGATATCTTTATACCATTTCCCTTTAAATACCATTTCCTAGGACTCCTAGAAGAAATGGCTGGGCCGCCTCGGTGGCTTAGTCTCAGATCATGACCTCATGGTTTAGGGATTTGGAGTACCCCATGCGCTGTGAGCCCAGAGGCTGCTTTAAGATTTTCTTTCTCTGTCCCTGCCCCGCTCTTTGAGAATTGAGAATTATATCGAAATTCAATTCTATATACAGACTTCAAATTAAACACCCCTTAGAAAAAGCTACAGGGAACCACTGAATTGACATTTTACATGGTCAAGTAAACAAGGTTGGATTTAAAATTTTAGAAGTACCACTCTGACAGCAATTCAAAAATGGAGTAACATGCGTGGGAGCAGCAGCTGCACAGGTGGAGGGTGCTCAGTTAAGGGGATTAGTTGTGATTCATCTTGGATAGGGGGAAGGCCTAACAAACGACAGTAACGGTGAGGGAAATAGACTGATTTGCTAGTTATTGAGAAGCAGTACCCTCAGGTCTTAGTGATTGAAGATGATGTGGTGGGGGGGGCGTGTGGGAGGGGGCAGGTGCAGAGTACTATTTCTGTGCCCGCGGCAAGCTTTGGAAAAGTCCTTAGAATGGAGGGGTGGGGGGAGTAACTCGTGGAGGAAGTCCTCCCCCCCACCCCCATTTTCCTATGAACTGGTCCTATATTAATTAGGTGAATTTGAGAATGTCCTGCACAGGTGGGCAGTCTACCCTTTGGTAACCAGCAGCCCTCCCTAAGCCTGGATTTCAGTCCTCTAAGACTTCTCGGAAAAACTAATAATATAGGGGCCCTTTTGGCCTAGCGGTTGAGAATTACTGGACAGAAATCTCCTGATATGAAGCGAGGTCGCCAAGTGGGGAAGGAAGCACCTTGCAGATGACCGCTAATCCCAGTCGAGATATTAATTATTGATGACCAAGGAAGGGGCATTGACTGTTTCTTGAAGTTACGCGTTGAGCAGAATTTTAAAGCCACCAAGCGGAACGTGTGGAGAATAAGCTGTTCAGTAAATCATTTCTTCCCTTTGCGAGGCTGGAAAATCCCTTTTTAAATGTGGCCAGGGTGGCAAGGATACAGAATGGGCAGACAGAAGACTGGTGGCCGCGCTTATGGAGGAAAAGTCAGAGGGGCGAGAGACTCCATCAATGTCTCTTCCCAGCCAGCATCAGCTGCAGGGAGCCCGGAACCTCCCTTGCCCTTCCGTGTGGGTGGCCCGCGCCTGGGACTTGGCTCCAGCCTCAGCGCCTGCGCAGCACAAGGCGTCAAGCCCGGGAGAGGCCAGGAAACTTCCACGACTACCTTCCCAGGCCCCGCCCCTTCCTCAGAGTCAAGAGGGAGGAGCATCGTGCGCGCTCGCACCGTTGCAAGCTCCAAAACCCCACCCCCAGCTCCTGCCTAAGGTTCTGGCCCGCCGCTTCGCCCCTCCCCACATACCTCTGCTCCAGATCCATTTCGGAGGCGCACCCAACGCGCCACGCAGTAGGAGGCACGAGCACGAGCGCGTGCGTACGTAAGCGCGCGCCGACTCGGGCGCAAGGAGGCCCCGCCTTTTCGTCCCGCCCCGCCCCCGTCGGCCTCTCCTCCGGCTACTCTCCTGGCGTTTAGGATCCCGGCACCCGCGCGCGCTCTGCAGCTATGGAGGTGCCTGGGAGCCTGTGCAAGAAAGTCAAGCTGAGCAATAATGCGCAGAACTGGGTGAGTCGGGGCAGAGAAGCGAAGGAGGCTCTGGGAGGCTCCGGTTGCAGCTCGTTCCGGAGCTGCTCCTTCCCTCCCGCCTCCTCTGCATCCTCCCTGGAGCTCGGGGGATGGTACCCGAGGCCCGCGGCGCCTTCCAGCTGGGGCGGTGTGGGGGGGGTGGTGCCAGACGGGCTGGCGCGGGGGGGGTCTCGGGCTGGGCGCTGTGTGCGGTCCGACCCACCCTTCGTGGGAAGAATGCTCCCTTACCGTGCTCCTCGACTCAGATGAGACCTCGAAGAAAATCTTTCGGGAATGAGCTGACGGCTACGGAAGCGTGCACCCCCGACAGGGGATGCTTCCCGCATCTCTTGGAGTGGCCAGAAGGTCTGCAGAGGAGGCGAAGGCGGGCGCATTTTCATTGCGTTCGTGGTTTTCCTTGGCTCTGCCAGTGCATTTATCCCAGGTTTGGATCCATCGCCACGTCTTTCCATTTGCGAGTTTCAGTGTGAAGGGAGAGTACCCAACAATGTGGCCATTCATGAGTTGAGACTGCTCTGAACTGAGGTTCTTTGTGGCTCAGTATTAAATCGGAATGTTTGACAAATAACATGGAGTTTTAAGGACTCGATTCCTGGAGACAGTAAGGTATGGGTAGACTAATGGTTTATAACGTTTAGCAAGGACTGCCAATTGGATTTGATGGTTAAGTGCTGTCTCCTCAGGAGGTTGTTTCCTTCCTTATTTCTTTGATGAGAAACAGCCTTAAGATATTGTAAGTATAGAGCAGATTGAGGTGGGGGAGGGGGAGGTGGTGTCCAACTTTGGAGTCAGGAAAGGCGCTGGTTTTAAGTTTAGATGGGTTTTTATTTCACAGCACAATCCGATCATGAGGCTTAATTTTAAATGCAACCTCGTAAATCATCATTAACCTTGATGAGTTAAAAAAAAAGCCATTTCAGGCAAATATTCATTTGATGTGAGTTTATCGTATCTGTTGTTACTTAAGATTCTCACCTGATTCCTTTCTTCTTTTAATTATTTAATCTTCTGTGATAAGGAGGGAAAGGAATAAAAGGTGAATTAGAACATTGGAAAGAGCACTGGACTACTGGCCTGGTCTCTGGTTCCAGCTTTGCCATTTAGTAGCTGAGTGAACTTGAGGAAAAACATTCTATTTCTTTAACCCTTAGCTGTCTTAACAAGGGTGTAATAGTGTGCACTTCTCTAGGTTGTTTCAAGGAGCAAAGAAGATAATGAATTTGAAAGTTCAGTGAAACCACTACCATGTAACTTGGTGTGGCTCTTGTACCTCATGGTATTTTTTAGTTGGTGAAATAAGGTTGGCTAAATTAGGGTATTTACAGATGATTTCATTTACACCGTCCATAATTTATGTTTTAACTGTTTGCCAAATAGGTGTTCATTCTTTGTAGAGACCTTTGCCACTGATGGAGAAGATGAAAAATGAGGGACTCCATGCTTTCCGGCCAGTTGCTCATGGCCTGGTTGGGGCTGGAAGTGGCATTTGCCAGGTGATGAGTATTTCAGACCACAGTGACTAGTGCAAGACATGTTTTATCGCAGTTTAGAAGGGAGATTAGTTTATCCTAAATGTTTGGGGAAAGTTTATGGAGGAGAAATGTGCCCAGATTTGTGAGGCAGAGAGGAACTGTATGAATAAAGGCTGGAAATAAGAATTAATAATAATACTATTTTTTATAGAAACAAGGAAAACAAGGAAACCTTGTTTAACCACTCTGGAGAATTTTTACAGAGGAGTGGAGAGAAGTTTGAATGGGTTAGGGTGGGGCTAGGTTATGCAGTTGTTAATGTTAGCTCAGTTAAGACTTGATTCCTTGGGAGATTTTTGGTGAGGCTAGAATTTTTAATTTTCTGGGCCTTATAAGTCTTTTTTTGCCCCAATAGAGAACAACCGTCATATTTTCCTTTCACATACTGAAGTCAGCTGATACACACAAGTGTGAAGAACCCATACTCCTTTAAAGTTTCCATCACATGATGAAATTGGATTTCCAGGAAGGTTGGGCTACTGAGGAAATTAGATACTGTTAGAGCCTAGATGTGGAAGTCTTAGAAAACAGATAGGGTTATAGTGAGGTCTAAATGAACTAATAGATTTAGAGCATGCTGGTACATGAACACTGTTTAAGTTGTTCTTGGTATTGATTTATCCGATGCGAGGGTGCAAAGGGCCGGGTTAAAGCACCTGTGGGAATAGCAGAATAGGTGCATTAAAAACACACAAGGAACTCTCTGACCCTCCCCCGTTCATGCTCTGTCTCTCTCTGTCTCAAAAATAAATAAATGTAAAAAAAAAAATTTATAAAAAAAAAAAAAAAAAAAAGAGGGGCACCTGGGTGGCTCAGTCGGTTATGTGGCTGACTTCGGCTCAGGTCACGATCTTGCGGTCCGTGAGTTCGAGCCCTGCGTTAGGCTCTGTGCTGACAGCTCAGAGCCTGGAGCCTGTTTCAGATTCTGTGTCTCCCTCTCTCTCACCCTCCCCCGTTCATGCTCTGTCTCTCTCTGTCTCAAAAATAAATAAATGTAAAAAAAAAAAAATTATTAAAAAAAAAAAAAAGACACACAAGGAAGAGTAAGAAGGAGCTGACTGACTAACTAGAATTAGGGAATGAAAGAGGGAGGCGTGTTAAAAGTTGGATCCTGAGGTTTTAATCTTGAGAAATGGGGAGAAAAGTTGTGCCGTGCTGGGAAATTGGGAAGTAGGCTGGAGGCTGGGGTAATGCTGATAAAAGTTAAACACTGAAGGAGAATTTACTGTGTGCCCAATACTGTTTTAAATGTCTTACTTAAGTTAACTTACTGAATTTTTGCAACATTTCTGAAGTGGATATCATGAGAGAGAGTCATTTAAAGCTGCCTGGGCTCAAATCTGGGCTCTGTTCTTTACTAACCACATAACCTTTGGCTAGTCACTTGATTTCCCTGTGCTCACCTGTAAAATGGAAGCGTTAGTCTCACTGGGATGTTGTGAAGATTTAAAGGAGCTAATAGATGAGAAATGCTTACAGTGCCTGGCATATAGTAAATGTTGTGTATAGTTCTTATTTTCACAGTTATCCTATTTATTACAAGTAGTATTTCCATATTATAGATGAAGAAACCGAGGCACAGCGATGTCATAGAGTTTCTTAGTGGTGGATCCAATTTTAAGCATACTGCACACGCGAGACAGCTTTTAGTAGATACGCTCTCCATAGGAATATAGTGAGAGCCACATAATGTAGTTGAAAACTTTCTAGAGGGTCCATTGAAGAAAAAAGAAACAGGTTGAAATAAATTTGATTAACGTCTTTTATTTAACCCAACATATTTAAAACCGTCATTTCAACATAAATGTAACTTCAATACTATCATAACATAAAATTACTAAGATATATTACTTAAGGGTGTATTTTACACTTACACATCTCAGTTCAGACTAGCCTCATTTCGAATACTCAGTAGGGACACGTGGACAACATGATAGAGACTGAGGTGGGTTAAAATTGGAAATAAAGATTTGATGATTAAATTTGAGTTAGTCTCTCATTTTTCTCTTCATTCTCTAAGTCCTAAGCTTTGGGTAGTATCTCCTGTGAAGGAACAGGTAAGAGAAGGGGCTTCATGAGAGCTAGGAAAGACCTAGGAAAATATAATGTTCTGGCATTGGGGAGCATTATTTAGTATTAGAGGGAGATGTCTCCATACATCTACAAGAATGGTTAAAGAGAAATCAGGAATAAACTTGCTTCGTTAGCTTCCTCATACCTCAGTCTGACAAAGGATCAGATGTAATGCATTTCATTCTCCATCTGACTGAACCTTTCTATACTGAGACCAGCTTTTTTCTTTTTTTTTCTTTTTTTAGGTTTGTTTATTTTGAGAGAGACACAGTGTGAGTGGGGGAGGGGCAGAGGGAGGGAGAGAGAATCCCACGCAGGCTCCACGCTCAGTGCAGAGTCTGACATGGGGCTCGAATTCGTGTAACTGTGAGATCATGACCTGAGCCGAAACCAGGAGGACACTTAACCGACTGAACCACCCAGACGCCCCAATGTGGGACTAGCTTTTATCTGCCCTTAGGAGTGTGTGAGTTGGGCTGAGGGAGATGTGGGGCACTCAGTTCAGGTCCAGGGGTTACTCACCCGTTTGGTAGAATCATGTTGGGTTGAATGCCTTGCTTGGACCTGCCTTACTGGGGAGTTGGAGCCTCCAGCCCACGGAGTGGTCTGACATTCAGAAGCAACCTGTAGTCTCATTCTGGTTTGCCTTTCCATACCCCTATCTCCTGCTACTCCCCAAATTTCCATAGCTCCATATCTCCAGCCCCAACTTTTCTTCTGTACCTTTCATCCTCATGGTTTTACACAAGCCTTTCCTTGTGCCTGGGCTGCATGTTAACCTTTGTCACTTCCTAGAATCTTCGCAGAGCTGTGGGCTTGTTTATCATACGGTGGCCCTCCCTCCTGTGTGCACACACTCTTACACATTGCTGAATTGGGTGTGCACCCCTGTATTATGTTGTATGCTGCCACTATCACGTATTATGTAGTGATATTTCATTACAGATGTTTTGTGTCTACACTGAGCTTCTCATATAACAAGATGGGGATAAGGAATATGGTACATAGTAAGCTTGGGTGCTTCAGACATTAAAATCCTTAGATAACATTAATATCTCTGCACAGCTTTAGAGAATATGCTTCATATGTGGTAGGATTCAAATTATAGTTTTGTCACTTACCACCTGTGTGATCTTGGGCATATTACCGTAATACGTCTGTGCCTCATCATCCTCAAAGGTAATGATGTGAATAATAAGATACAGCTTATGGTGGACCTATATCTCCACTAGGAAATAGTGCATATCTCCTAGGGTTATAGTGGGGTTTATTTTTTTAAGTTTATTTATTTTGAAGGGGTGCCTGGATGTCTCAGTCGGTTACGCGGCTGACTACGCGGCTCAGATCATGATCTCGCGGTCTGTAGGTTTGAGTCCTGCGTCGAGCTCTGTGCTGACAGCTCAAAGCCTGGAGCCTGCTTCTGATTCTGTGTTTCCCTCTCTCTCTGCCCCTCCCCTGCTTGCTCTCTGTCTCTCTTT
The DNA here is from genome assembly GCF_028018385.1 of Neofelis nebulosa. Taxonomy (NCBI): domain Eukaryota; kingdom Metazoa; phylum Chordata; class Mammalia; order Carnivora; family Felidae; genus Neofelis; species Neofelis nebulosa. The sequence goes on from NC_080784.1 coordinate 116,741,112, forward strand.
CAAAAATAATAATAAACATTATAAAAAAAATTTTTTTTTAAAGTTTATTTATTTTGAGAGAGTGTGCACATGCACACATGAGCAAGGGAGAGGCAGAGAGGGAACCCTAAGCAGGGTCTGTGCTGTCAGCACAGAGCCCCGTAGGGGTGGGAGTGGGGGTAGCTCCATGTAACAAACCGTGAGATTGCAACCTGAGCCAAGATCAAAAGTTGGATGCCTAACCAACTGGGCCACCCAGGTGCTGCTATAGTGAGGTTTAAGTAAGTCAGTATATTTGAAATACTATGGTGATACCTGGCACATGAACAATATTTAAGGTGTTGTTCTTCTTATTTTTTATTATTAATTTTTATTTTTTGAGGGGGGGAGGAGGGACAGAGAGAAAGAGAGAAAATCTTAAGCAGGTTCCACGCCCAGTATGGAGTCCCATGTGGGGCTTGATCTCGCAACCGTGAGATCATGACCTGAGCCGAAATCAAGAGTCAGATGCTTAACTGACTGAGCCACCCAGGTGCCCCCTTGTTATTATTTATTCATCAAATATTTAACACCTACTCTGTGTGTGCCTTTGTTCTAGGTGCTAGGGATGCAGTAGTAAAAAGACAGAAGGCATTGTATTCTACCTGGGAAAGAGTTAATTAAAAAGCAAATAAATGAATGAGATAATTCTCCCTTTTACCAGTTCTACCTTTTTTGAGCAGTTTGTCCCATACACTGTTAGATGCTTTTCACAGAAGGCCAGTAGCTCATTCTGGATTTTGGAGGAGACTGAGGTGGAACAGAAAAGAAACAACGCATGCAGAACACCCAGCTTATGAAAGGCCGAGGCAGAGGCCAGTATTTTCATTCTTCAGAGCATTGGCCTGGCCATGGTCAGGGGCAGGTATTGATCTGCTGCTGGAAAAATTGCCTAAAGAAGAAGGAAAGCTGGATTTCCACCAAGAATGTACTCTTACGAATGTTGACTAACAATAACAAGAACGATAACAAGGTCTGGATCTGTGTTGTCGAATCTGATAGCTGCTAGCCACCTGTGGCAACTTAAATTTAGTTAAAATTAGTAAAGTAAGAAATTCTTTTCCTTAGCTGCACTAGCCACATTTCAGGCACTCCACTGTCTAGTGGCCAGTGTATCGGACAGTACAGTATAGAAGATTTTCATCATCTCAGAAAGTTGTATTGACAGGGCATGTCTAGATACTAACTTTGGGGTGGCTGCCAGCATTTCTTCTACTCTCTGTGTATTTATGTATTCATGTATTCATTTTTACTCTCTTTCCAGGGCAAGAAATTTTGAAAGCTAGTGGCTACTTTGGAATCCTAGTTCTGGGTGATTCTGTAGCCCTGGCTTCTGGCATGATACCTGGCAGTATTAGCTTCCCCCTCAGTATACTTGTGTCTCTACATGTGAATTGTGAAATAAACTTTCCCAGCCTGAGCTCTGTTACATTGAATTTTGAGAAGTAGTTCTCTACTCTAGTGGCTCTCAACCAGATAAGATTTTGCCACTCCCAAGGGGGTGTTTGGCAGTATCTGGAGACATTTTTGATTGTTAGGGTGTGCCTGTGCTGGGGGTGCTTCTGGCATCTGTTGGATAGAGGCCAGAGATGCTACTAAACATCTGACAGTGCACAGAATGGCTCCCACAACAAAGAATTATCTGGTTCAAGGAGTCATTATTGCTGAAGCTGAGAGACCCTATTCTCCGCTTTGTTTTGGGTAAGAAAAAGGGAAAGGAAATTGCGTAGCTCTGATATGCAAAATTAGGAATTTAAAGTAAGATCCAGTTGATAATAACATTTTCTTATTCACCAGCTTGGAAGTTACCATCTTTTGCTCTTTTTTTTTTTTTATGTTTATTTTTGAGAGAGCACACACGTGTACACGCACACCAGTGGGGGAAGGGCAGAGGGAGAGGGAGACACAGATTCCGAAGCAGGTTCCAGGCTCTGAGCTGTCAGCACAGAGCCCCCGCATGGGTCTCGAACTCACCGTGAGATCATGACCTGAGCTGAAGTCGGACGCTTAAAACTCCCAACTCTGAATTGTTTTGAAAGCAAGTTACTAAGTAATGTAAATGAAGAGAATAACTTTTTTTCTTTTTTGGTATTTACCTAAGTGGTAATTATTTCTGTGACATGTCCTTTTCTAAGGATATAATTCCTTACCGAGTGAGTTTTAACCAATAAAAATAGTGGGAATGTTAGACATTATGTATAGAAGTCCAGTTTCAATTTAGATGAATGTAGCCATTATTCTGTGTCTTCTTTCTAGTTTCCTTGATGTTTGCATCCTTTCTCTGTGTCTTTATCTCTCGTATGTTTAAGTTTTTTTTAGTATATTCAGAGTTGTACAACTATGTTTAAGTTTTTTTTTAGTATATTCAGAGTTGTACAATCATCACCAGTGTCTAATTTTAGAACATTTTTTCACCTCAAAAAGAAATCCTGTACCCACGAGCAGTCATTCCCCTTCCTACCTCTTCCTTTCTCTCTAGCTCCTGACAGTCCATAATGTTTTTTGTCTCTGGATTTTCCTATTCCAAATTTTCCTATAAATGGAATCCTACAACATATGGCTTACTGCATCTGGCTTCTTTAACTTAGTATAATGTTTCCAAGGTTCATCCATGTTGTAGCATGTTATCAGTACTTCATTCCTTTAGGTGGTCGAATCATGTTCCATTTTATGGATATATATTACATTTGGTTTATCCATTCATCAGGTGATGGACATTTGAGTTTCTGTTCTTTGGCTTTTATGGGTGATGCTGTTGTGAACATTTGTGTCCATGTTTTTTGTGTACTCTCGCATGGTTTTAGTAGTTAATATCAACATCTGAGGTAGACGTTAGTGTATTTTTGTCTGTCCAGCTTCTGAACTCCCTTCGTATGTATGGGGACTCCCCCACTGTCACTATGGTGGGAGATGCAGGGGTCTGTCATGGTGTAATGATTTCTTTATTTATAGGTTGTCTTCTTACCTGAAATGTTATCTTATCCTCAGTATCTAGAAGGGATCAATGACTAAAATAGTCTTAGATTCGTTTCTGACTTCTAGGAATCTTAGAGCTGGGCTTTCTACCTGGAGGTCATCCTAGGGCCCTTCCATTAAAGTTACCGACATTTTGAAATTTTGATTCAATATATAAGTGTTGCTTAATCTTTAAAATAGACTAGTTGGGTACCTATGATGTATATGCAGAGTGCATGCATGGTATAGTTGATGGCAATCAGATAAGCCTCGTAGGGACTTAGTTTTGATTCAGGAGGTCTGGGGGAGAGCCTGAGATTTGCTTCCTGATGAGCAACATCATTCCAGTGTTGCTGTGCAGCATGTTTGGGAATCTCAGGGTGTTAAGTATAGTATTTTCAAGTTTTCTCAGCCTCCAGCAATGTATGATCTTCACTTTTGCTGTTTGCCTTTGGCTTGTTAATGTTCAGAAGATTAATTCCACTTGTGAGTAACTAAACTAAGTTATCAGTGACTGTGAACTAAAGGTTTCTTCTTTTTTTAAAAAATTATTTTTCAATGTTCATTTATTTTTGAGAGACAGGGAGAGACAGAGCATGAGCATGAGTGGGGGGGGGGGCAGAGAGAGAGGGAGACACAGAATCCGAAGTAGGCTCTAGGCTCTGAGCTGCCAGCACAGAGCCCGATATGGGGCTCAAACCCACAAACCGTGAGATCATGACCTGAGTGTAAGTCGGACGCTTAACCCACCAAGCCACACGGCGCCCCAAGGTTTCTTCTTTTTTGTATGTACTCTGCCATGTCTTCACTTTATTCACATGTTACGCTACAATCTCTCCATAGTATGTCTTGAGACATGAAAGAAACATGACTGTTACTGTTTCAGAGATTCCCTTGACAGGGAAAAATCTGTTATAAGATGGCCGACAGGACTGATAGGGGAACTCCAGTCCCTCCAGCCTGAAGACTCCCCTTCCGGGTTCTTCTTCCCACCCTGCTTGCTGCCACTGGCACCAAATTACTACTAATGAGGAATGCAGAAGTAACAGACTATAAATTGTCCCCTCTGTTGATGCTCTGGGCTCAGACCTCTGGAGGGTGATCTCTGAGCCCACTGGTCTAAAATAAACCTCCTGCCTTCCAAGATCTCCGAGTGCTGCTTGGTTCTTCTGCCAGGTGATCCAGACCAGTTTCCGTAACACCCTTTCAGGAATACACTGTTCAGCAGTCAGCTTAAGGTGGGTGGTGGGATGGATGATAGATGTCGAGTCCAGAATTATACTTGTTATTTGGTATATGCTCATTGCTTTTACACATTCCACTTAAAAAGGCAGAGTTGTTCATAAAGTCATGATAAACTCATAAGGCATAAAGTTCTCTAAATGGCATCATAGGAGAAGTTCATTTGTCCCATAGGGAAGTGGACAAAATAATAAAACCGCCCATGTGGAAATTAAGGACGGTCCAAAAAGGCACCCTGGGCCACTACTTGTGTGCATCATGACAGAAGTGTGTCAAATGTGTAGAAAGTGTGCACCACAATTGTCAGAGGCCATGTGAAGTTAGCCTGGTAACAGGACTGAGAGTTGTTTAGCCCTACGTGTTGAAAGTGAATAAATTCTGTTGAAATGAATCATCCCAGTTCTGCTAGACTTAAGATTGCTGAATGTTGGTCTTCATTGGCATGTTAGGCAGGGAAAACAAATCATACCTTAAAATAAGTGCCTTATATCTAACTTTTACTGAGCACTGACTAGGCACAAGAGAAGAGTTGGAACGTTGGGGAAAATACAAAGAACTGCAGCTCCCTGCGCTTGACCTACCCACCCAAGGAAGTCAAAACATATGTACATAGAAAGACACCTGAAAGTATAAAACGGTCCTTCAAGAACAGTCAAACCATATAGGCGGTAAATGTTACAGGGACTGCCTGGGTGCACACACCAGGCCACATAAATATTTCTACAAACCACCCAGACGATTAGGAAAGAAATCATAAACCTGATTTCTCTGTCCTGTGGATAGAAGCTAGGCCCTTGAAGACTGAGCAGGAATGTAGAATCAGAAGGAAACAACTCACCCTTGGCCCTTAGTGAGTCACTAATGTCATTTCTTGTGGGTGTAATTGGGGGAAGGATTTGGCCAGCGGGAGGGTGGAAAAGAAGGGAAGGGGAACTAGTAGATTGCATGTGGGAGTGGCCTTTAGGTTCTTAGTAAAGTTCAGGCATAATTCCACCTCCTTGCTATTCCAGTAGTTTAAGAAAAGTGTTCTTTAATTTACTCTGAGAAACTGGGAGGTAGGAGATTGTGGCAGATCTTTTTTTTCTTTTTAAGATTGTTTTGTAATATGAGAAAGATCAAACATCTATAAACAATAAGCGTCCTTAGACTGCCATCCCTGCTGCCAGAATTTTTTTAAATGTGGGAGGCAAGAAACCCTGAGGTAGCATTCTTTTCTAGTGATTAAAACAGACAATCTCTGCTTATCCTATATTTTCTCCCAGCCACATCCTCAGTGGTTGGTTTATAGCTTCTCAGGTAATTTTATATATTCTACTCAATTTAAAAAGAAAGCAGGAGGTATTTTACAGGGCCAGAATGAATTAAAATTCATTAGATACATGTTTCTTCTTGCCCCAAAGCGAAATAACTTGGAACAAATCCCAAAGCAAAATGACCTGAGTCAAACAGGTTTTGCAGCTGACTTGTGTAGCACCCCCCGTCCCCACCCCCTTCTCCCCAGGCAGCCTGGCTGGGGGCTGAAACTAGTGACCTCTGAGTAGAGGTGTCCCTCCTCAAGAGATGAGGATATCTGTGTGGGGAACCTTGTTTTTGTTTAAGATCTTGGAGACGTGGAGCTGGAAAGTTATGTTTCCTTCATTAGTTTATTGAAGAGAAATAAGTCAGGTGACCCATATTATAATTTTTCATAAGTGATTATTGAACATTTATAATATAATTTTATTGGAAATCCATCTGTTAATGAGACGATTAGTGGGCGAGGGGTGTGACTCTTGTGGTGTACTTATTAAAAAGAATTGGCAGATTGTCCCTTTGGCCTCAGAGGATTTTCCACAATGAGTGATGGTAGGACCCAGAAGGGCAGAGATGCCTTTCTCTGGTGCACTAGGAATATCTGCATCGTTGGCAGGGAAGTGGGAAGAGAGACCTGGCGCCTCGGGCAGACCGTTTTTAGAAGAGAGTACATCTGGAAGTTGAAGATCTGGATAGAAATGCATTCCTTTACAAAGGTCATGCTTCTATGCCTACAAGGGTGTTTGTTCCCCATTTTGAAGACCTCTGGGCCAAACCACAGCCCTGGTTGGATCTACTCTGACTGTTTCATGCCTCAACCTGTGTCCCTGCTGTGGCTGTGGAAAACACTGTCCTAGTGACTGGTATTGCTTTGAATTTATGAGTGTTGACTTCACAGGAGTTGTTCAGACTGCCTGCCATCCACTCTAGATTTCCCTGGTCCACGTTTTCACTTTTCTGCGTTCTCACTCTTCCTTCTGTCTGGAGGTGCTTCACCTCCCCCCCCCCACTGCCCCAGCTCATCACAGGTCTTAAGTGTTCTCTTTTTGGTGAAGACACTCTGTCTGAACATCACTTCTGATATTTCTTCACAATTTTGCTTTATTTACTTTTCTCCTTTCTGATATTTATTCCTGCATAACTTATATAATTTACTTAATCATTTTGGTCTTTCTTCCCCCTGTTGTCTCTTCCAGTGACCAGTGACTTTTTTTTTTTTTTTAAAGAGAATATACAGGGGAAGGGGAAAAGAATCTTGAGTGGGGGAGTGGCAGGGGGGCTGGGAGAGGGCAGAGAGGGAGAATCTTAAGGAGGCTCTAGGCTCAGCATTGCAGGGCTCCATCCAATGACCCTGGAATCATGACCTGAGCCCAGATCAAGAGTCGGGTACTCTATGGACAGGAGCCACCTAGGCGTCCCTAGTCCAGTGGCTTTCAGACACTAACTTGTATCATCATCACCTGGAGGGCTTTAAAATACAGACTGTTGGGCCCTGCCCCAGAGTTTCTGATTCAGTTGGCCTGGAGGCAGGATCTAATAATTTGCATTTCTAACAGTTCCCAGGATACTCTGATTCTGCTCTTCTGGGGCCACACTTTGAGAACCACTGCACTAGGAGTGAGGACCAGATAAAAGTCCCAAGAGGACAGAGATTTTTTTATTGGTACTGTAAACTGTTTCATTCCTAGAGGAATGTCAAGCGTGTAGTATGTATTCAGTAAATAGTTTTGAATGAATGATGAATAAAACTGCCTTAAAAAGAGCTTACAAGCAGTATCAAATACAAACACCCTATCAAAAAAGGATGCTGTTACGTACCTATTTTGTAAAGACATGCTATTAAAAAGAACCTTAATTACGGTTTTGCTCCATAGGGAGAGAAAATAGAGACTCTAATTCATTTTGTTTTGTATAGAAAACAACATTATTGATATAATTTGCATACCATTCAATTTATCTGTTTAAAATGCATAAATGGCTTTTAATATTTTTCAGTTTTGCAGCCATGATCACAATCAATTTTAGAGCATTTTAATAATCCCAAAAGATCCCTCTATGCATTACCAGTCACTCTCCCTGCCCTCCAGTCTCCCAGCCTGAGGCAGTCACTAATCTGCTTTCTGTCTCTCTAGCGTTTCTTGTGTTGGACAGTTCAATAAATGGAATTATACCATACATGGGTGTTTGTGACTGGCTTCTTAGCCTAATGTTTTTGAGGTTCATCCAAGTTGTAACGTGTTTGAGTACTTCATTCCTTTTTGTTGCCCGATAATCCATTGAGTGGGTATATCGTGTAAACTTTAAAATATTTTATCTAATTATCAACTGGTGGACAATTGGGTTTCCACTTTTTGGCTTTTATCAATAAAGCTGCTATGAACTTAGGTATGTATGTTTTGTGTGGACATGTTTTCTTGTGAGTATCTGGGAGTTTATTTGGTCACGTGGTAACTATATTTAACATTTTCAGAACTGCTGTTTGCCAAAGTGGCTGTAGTATTTTACATTTTCACCACAAATGTATGAGGATTCTAATTTCTCTGTATTCTCACTAGCACTTGTTACTGTCTTTTTGATTATAGCCCTCCTGGTGGATCATATACGTATCTCTTTGTGGTTTTGATTTGCTGTGCATTTTTCTGGTGGCTAATGATGTCGAACATCTTTTAATCTGCTTTTTTTGTCATTTGTATTTTTTGCTTGGAGAAATGTCCATTTGGATACTTTGAGACCTGTATAAATTTATGCCATTTTTGTTGAAGAATATTTGGGAAAATGATTGCATTCCTTTTTTTTTTTTTTTTTTGTGGAATAACTACAAATAAGCAATGAATTTCATGTTTTGCCAATTAATTTAATTAATAATTTAATTAATCCAGCTAGTTAAATATTTGATTTAATTAATTTAACCCTCTGAGCCACCCAGGAACGCAAAAGCTCTTACTACTGTGCATTTCATGATGCCTACAGACATTCCTTCCACACTTTGTTTAGGAGTCTGCTTCTATGCTACCTTCTCAGAGGCCTTTCTTGATCGTCCTGTCTAGAGAGGTACTCATCCCTGATGTCTCTTTTCAGCTTACCATGTTTTATTTCTTACAGTCGCACTTGTCATGCTCTGATACGACCAAGTTATACTGCTTTGTCTCCCCCAGTGTGATGTAAGCTCAGTGAGGGTAGGGACCCTGTTTAGTTCACATGGTATACTAGTAGGGCCTAAGTGAGTGGAAGACTGGGTTATGGAGTCCACTGCTCCCTTGTTAACTGGCACTTGGGCAAGTTGGTTAGCTTTTCTCAGGTTTAACATCTTCATTTGTAAAAACACAGGAGTAAGAGTTTTTGCGTTCCTGGGTGGCTCAGAGGGTTAAATTAATTAAATCAAATATTAAACTAGCTGAGTTGATTAAATTATTAATTAAATTAATTGGCAAAACACAACACCATGCTTAGGTACTATAATGAAAACTGTTAGTTTTAATCTTTTTCCTTGCTTTTGGCATGTTACATAGAATAGTGACAGCAAGGAATATGTGTATTTACTTTTTAAAGGACTGGTAAATCAGAATTCTTTTTTTTTTTTTTAATTTTTTCCAGGGGATGCAGAGAGCAACTAATGTCACCTATCAAGCTCACCATGTCAGCAGGAACAAGAGAGGTCAGGTCGTGGGGACCAGAGGTGGTTTTCGTGGCTGCACAGTTTGGCTGACAGGTAAGATCAAGAGAAATAAACCAGTTAATTTCAAAAGCAGTGTTTATAGACAGTCTTGAACAAGGATTAAGGGTATTTATTTAAATTTTGAGATATTTGTGTGTCTGGAACATCACTGCATGTACCTGGCAGCGTTGCTTAATTATAACCTATTTCCTTTTGGTAATTCCTTTTGTTCTTTACAGAATTGCTATTGAAGTAAAGGGGGAAACCAGAATGCATCTTAAAACTACTTTCTAGTTAATAGCTATGTTATATTCTATACATTTTTGTATGCACCAAGACCTGGATTCTGCCTTCAAGAAGCTAATGATGTAAACGATATGAAGAGAAACAGTGATAAAGACTTTCACAAAAAAGAATTTTTGCTTTGGCCTCGATTGGTTTTTTCGTTGGTTCTCCCAGAGTCTCCCTTCGGGTCAGCCAGCGCGGGCTGGTGAGAGGGTTAGTTGATCTAGATTTTGGAGGTGGCTTTACGAATGATGGATTCTTGGGGCACCTGGGTGGCTCAGTCGGTTGAGCACCTGACTTAGGCTCGGGTCATGATCTTGTGGTTTGTGAGTTCAAGCCCCACATTGGGCTCACTGCTGTCATCACTGAGCCTCCTTCAGATCCTCTGTCCCTTTCTCTCTGCTCCTCCCCTACTTGTGCTATCTCAAAAATAAACATATAAGAATGACGGATTCTTTCACTTCTAGTAATTGTATTTAAAATTTTGTATTTAATTGTAAATTAAATTTAATTTAAAAATATTTAATTGTATTTAAAATTAACCACCAAAATTTTATACCTATTTACTCCCCTACCAACAGTGTGGGAGAGGGTCCATTTCCAAGTGTCTTTTCATCAACATGGATATTACCAATCCTTAAAATTTTTGCTGATGGGTGAAATTCTGTGTGTATGCGTTTTTTAAAAATTTTTCTTCATGTTTATTTATTTTTGAGAGAGAGAGAGAGAGTGTGAGTGCATGAGCAGGGGAGGGGCAGAGAGAGAGGGAGACACAGAATCTGAACCAGGCTCCAGGCTCTGAGCACAGAGCCCGATGTGGGGCTCGAACCCACGAACCGCGAGATCATGACCTGAGCCGAAGTGGGATGCTCAACCTACTGAGCCACCCAGGCGCCCCCTGTGTGTGTGTTTTTAATTATATGCTTCAATTGTAGACAAGTCTAATTGTTTCTGTAGGAAAGAAGACCCTGTCCTCACATTCTTCTCATCTCCTCATTCTTAAGTTCAGGTTGTTAAATTGTTACTTTTCCATTGTCTACGTTCATAACACATTCTGTTCTCAAATCTTAAATTTTCATGATTGTTTTTTGTTTGAGCTCTGTAAGTAAGTTGATTCTATATCCACCAGTTCATCATCAGTCCTTTTATTATGGTGTGTCCACTCATGAGCTCTCTCTTTGGGTCTAGTTTTGTTTTTTTTGTTTTTAATTTTTTTTTTTTTTTAACATTTATTTATTTTTGAGACAGAGAGAGACAGAGCATGAATGGGGGAGGGTCAGAGAGAGGGAGACACAGAATCTGAAATAGGCTTCAGGCTCTGAGCTGTCAGCACAGAGCCCGACGCGGGGCTCGAACTCATGGACCGCAAGATCATGACCTGAGCCGAAGTCGGCCGCTTAACCGACTGAGCCACCCAGGTGCCCCTGTTTGGGTCTAGTTTTAAGTGTTTGTGTTCTGTTGTTGTTTCTGTAAGATAGTCCTCCATTGGATTTTGAATTCCTTGAGATTTCTTTTTTTTTTAATGTTTATTTTTGAGAGAGGAGGAGAGAGTGTGCGCACATGTGTGAGTGGGGGAGGGGCAGAGAGAGAGGGAGAGAGACAATCTGAAGCAGGCTCTGAGCTGTCAGTGCAGAGCCGGACATTGGGCTCAAATTCTGGAACCGTGAGATCATGACCTGAGCTGAAGTCAGACGCTTAACTGACTGAGCCACCCAGGCAGCCCTGAATTTCCTGACTTCTTATGTTTGAGAATGTCTGCCTGTCTTTTACGATGATTTGGCTAGATAAAATATATATTTGGTTCATACTATGTTTTGGAATTCTTAAAGCATTACTCCATTTTAATCTGGTATTAAATGATGTGAAGAAGTGTGAGACTAATTTGATTTTTTTTTTTTTTTTCTTTTTAGGAGGTTTCCTTTTTCATCTGGAAGCCTGAAAAATTGTTTCTTTTCCTATATTTTCTTTTAGCAGTTTTGCCTTTCTCATTTAGGCCCTTTATCCATCTGTAGTTGATTTTTTGTGTGTATGTGAGGGAGGGGTCTATTTTCTTTTTTTTCCATGCGGATAATCAGTTGTCTCAACAGCATACATTGATGAAGGGGCATCCTTTTTTTTTTCCCCCTCAGTGCCAACTGTGTTATGTCAGGTTTCCACCTAGGTGTGAATTTGTTTCTGGGCTCTCTGATCTATTCTTCTGGTCTGTTCCTCTGTGATTGCCACACTATCTTACTATATATTTATAAGCCTTGAAATCTAGTGGAATAAGTCCTCTTACCTTATTCTTCATCAGGACTATCTTGACTGTTTTTTGGTGGTGGGGCAGGGGGGCTCTTTGCTTTATTGTATAAACTTTGTGATTGGTTTAACTCTAAAATTTGATAGGGATTTAGTTTGGGATTCCATTGTATCTAAAAGTCAATTTGGGGAAAATTGATCTTTAGAATATTGGGTAATCCTTTTCTTGAGTGTGGTACATTCCCTTTATCTTACCACTAATGATGCTTATAAATACTGTTTATCAGATTTTTTGGTGCTTGCTTTATGGTCTAGTATGTAATCAGTTTTCATAAATATATATTTGAAGAGAACATCAGGGTGCCCGTGTGGCTAAGTTGGTTAAGTGTCCAACTTCGGCTCAGGTCGTGATCTCACAGTCTGAGTTTGAGCCCCATGTCAGGCTCTGTGCTGACAGCTCAGAGCCTGGAGCCTGCTTCAGATTCTGTGCCTCCCTCTCTCTCTGCTCCTCCTCTGCTCATGCCCTGTCTTTCCCTGTCTCTCAAAAATAAGTAAACTTAAAAAAATTTTTTTTGAAAAGAACATCTATTTTCCCGATACGTGCAATGTTTTTAGATATGCTCATTAGATCAAGCTTGTTAATTATGTTGTCAAATCTTCTATAGCCTTTGCTGTTTTTTTTTTTTTTTTGACAATATTTTTGGAAATGGAAGTAAAGATTTCTTTTTCTGTTTTTTTTTCTTTTTGAGAAAGTGCACAGTGGGGGAGGGGCAGATAGAGAGGGGGACGGGATTTGAAGCGGCACTGTGCTGATAGCAGTGAGCCCAGTGTGGGGCTCGAACTCAAGAACCCCAAGATCATGACCTGAGCCAAAGTTGGCTGCTAAAACCGACTGAGCCACCCAGGTGCCCCGGAAGTAAAGATTTCTTTCTTTTTCTCACAATTCAGTAGCTTAATCAGGATCTGTTGGGGTATTGAGTGGGTTGTCATTTTCCTGGAACATAGTTTGCTTTTTCTCAGATTGTACTCCAGATAAACTTTCTTTTATATTTCTACGTTGGTAGGTGTACTAGTTTACCAGGGCTGGTGTACTAGGAGACCCAGACAACTACACCTCTGCCAACCTCCTAAGTACTCCACCACACATTAAGCCTGAGTGATGTTTCCTGTTCGCATACGCAGTTCTCGGATCCATCTCCAATAACCTAGGAGGGGTCTTAGCCCTAATTCTCTCCATCCTAATTCTAACAGATCACATCAAAACAACAGGGAGGCTTCCAACAGCGGAAATTTATTCTCTCAACATTCTGGAGGCTGGGAATTTGAGATGAATGTTTTGGTAGGGTTGGTTCCTTCTGGAGACCCTGAGGGAGAGTCTGCTGCAGGCCTCTCTCCTAGCTGCCGGAGGTTGCTGGCAGTCCTTGGCCTTCTTTGGTTTGTAGGTGCAGTGCTCTGTCTCCTGCTTTCGTCTTCACATGGCCCTGTCACAGTGACACCAGTCGCTGGATTTAGTTCCCATCCTGGTACTGTATGACCTCATTTTAATTACATCCACAAAAACCCTATTTACCACTAAGGTCCCATTCTGAGGTTCCAGATGTGTATGAATTGGAGGTGGGGGATTATTCAATCTCGTACATTTGGTTTCTTTTCTTCGGGTATACGCATTTTCCTTATCTAAGTTTTGGATTATCTGTCTTGTAATTATCTGCTAATTTTCTCTAACTGCTTTAGCTTTTTGTCTTTTTGTCTGTGTTCACTGTAATCTCAATGAAACTTCCTGTGTCAGTAACTAAAATTTTTAGTAGTCTATTCTTACTTTGTTTCAAACTATGTATGTGTGTGTGTTTGTGTGTGTATGTATATACATATAATACATATACATATGTGTGTATAAATAGGTACTTTCATTATGATTTAGGTTGTTTTGTGTGAAAAGTCTAAGATTTCCGGTTTCAGGGTTTTTTTTTTTTTCTTTCTGATGCTTAGTGTCCAACTGGTGGTTAAAAACAATAAAAAACAGAAAACTGTTTTTCCTGTTCCTCCCCGTCTCCATCTCTTTTTTCTAGTTATTGTCTCTGTGTAAGAGATTAGCCAAGATCTAGTGGTGTAAAACAACCATTTTAATTCACTTCCCATTTTGTGGGTAAGGACTTCCGGAGGCCTCAGCTGGGCGGTTTGCCCTGATGTCTGGCTTGGTTGCAGTTCTCTGAAGGCTCACCTGGCTGGTGTCCGTGATCACGAACTCACTTGATGCCGCTTGTCAGCCGGGAGCTTAGCTGGCTGAAACACTTGCTAGTGATCTCTTGAGCACGGTGGCCTCAGGGTATTAATAGCGGGCTTCTCTCAAACGGAGTGTCCAGGTAGCATTTTCTGACCCAGCCTCAGAAGTCACACATTGTCGTTTTCACTACATCCTTTTGGCAACAGGTGAGTCCTAAGGCCAGCCCAGATTCAAGAGTAGAGAATTAGACTCTGCCTATTGATGTGACAGTGGCAATGTCACATTGTCAAATAGTTTGCAGGGTCGGAAATTCTGTTGTGGGCATCTTTGGAAAATATCTGCTATGTTCATTGATACAATTTTAATTTTATTTATTTAATATTTAATTTTTAATATTTAATTTTAATATTTAATATTTTATTTAATACAATTTTTTAATATAAAACTAATACAGGTTTTTAATGTATAAAGCAACTAATGCTATTAATCCTCCTTTTTTTTTTTTTTTTTTTAAGTTTGTTTATTTATTTTGAGAGAGAGAGAGACCACATGCATGGGTGCACATGTGAGAGAAGGGCAGAGAAAGAATCCCAGGCAGGGTCCAGGCTCTGAGCTGTCAGCACAGAGCCTGACTAATGAACCGCGAAATCATGACCTGAGGTGAAGTCAGACACTTAACCATCTGAGCCACCCAGGTGCCTCAACACCATTGATTCTCTTAACATATCAGTTGTACCTTCATAATGTCTTTCAGGGGAATCCATACATGATTATCTCTTGCCTCGTAACCACCTTAGTTATGAATTCTGTAATTACATACTCAGCAAGATGGCACGTGTTTCTGCATGAATGTATGCTTTCCTTTTCCTTCTTGTTTAGTGAATAAACATCATTGGTACAGGAAGGTGAGTTGAAATGAGGATATTCTTTCAAGGTTAATTTAAATTGGACTCCCAGATACTTTTATCTATGGTTGTCTATGAGAGGTGTTGATCCTAGGATATAGAGATAGCTTCATTTGTCCTTTTTCTTCCCTCACCAGAAATAATTTTGGCGTATAACTCAGTTTTTTTTTTTTATTTTTTTAAAAAATTTTTTTTTTTTCAACGTTTTTTTATTTATTTTTGGGACAGAGAGAGACTGAGCATGAACGGGGGAGGGGCAGAGAGAGAGGGAGACACAGAATCGGAAACAGGCTCCAGGCTCCGAGCCATCAGCCCAGAGCCTGACGCGGGGCTCGAACTCACGGACCGCGAGATCGTGACCTGGCTGAAGTCGGACGCTTAACCGACTGCGCCACCCAGGCGCCCCTATAACTCAGTTTTTAAGTTGGCATGCAGCTCTGGAGTAGTGTTAACAGGAGGACAAAGTGCATGTCTGAAACGGAGTGATTTCTAGGATGCCTTTGGGCACAAACAGGAATTATTAAAAACAAATACTTGAGTATACAGCGCTGCAGTCTTGGGTAAAATGGCCAGCAGGCCTGCTGTTGCGCGTCAGGCCGGTGGCCAGAGGGTATTTGAAAATGGTGTTACAATGCTGCAGGGTTCAATAAACTGGGGTTAATGCGAGGTGTTACCATTTATGAACATGATGTGAAAGAGGCCATAAAGCTTCCTGAGAACCTGTATAATGACAGCTTGTTTTGCATTCAGAGAGCAGTGGACCTGACCATAAGGCAGCATATCTTGCCTAAAGAGCAGTGGACAAAATATGAGTAGGATAAATTTTACTTTGCACCATATGAAAGAAGTTATTTGGGAAAGAAAAGAGAAGAATGGGCAAAGAAATAATCGCAGAGTTTAAGTTGGTGGTTGTAGCTGCCCTGAAACGTTTTTTAGAAGTTGGATAAACCAGGGGCACCTGGGTGGCTCAGTTGGTTAAGTGTCTGACTTCAGCTCAGGTCATGGTCTTGTAGTTCGTGAGTTCGAGCCCCATGTCAGGCTCTGTGCTGACAGTTCGGAGCTTGGAGCATGCTTCGGATTCTGAGTCGCCCTCTCTCTCTGACCCTCCCCTGCTCACGCTTTGTCCCTGTCTCTCAAGAATAAATAAAACATTAAAAAAAGTTAAAAAACAAAAAGAAGTTGGGTAAACCTGAAGTGTACAATTTAGAACTATTTGAACTGCAAATGTACTACTTTACATGAATGTCTATTTATTTAAAAAACATAAATGCTTTATTTAAACGATAGATGTTTTTCTAGCTAAGATCTGAATCTTGTAGAGAAATGTGGGATAAATGTTACTGAGGGATTGCTATGTGTAATGAGTGTTATGAAGCCAGTGATTTAAATTCTTTGTTACTAAGTGGTCTCCTAACATTGCATATGAAATGTGCTTGGACTATTCGATTTTAGGCTTGTCTGGAGCAGGAAAGACCACAGTGAGCATGGCTCTGGAGGAGTACTTGGTTTGCCACGGTATCCCATGCTACACTTTGGATGGTGACAACATCCGTCAAGGCCTCAATAAAAATCTTGGCTTTAGTCCTGAAGACAGAGAAGAGAATGTTCGACGCATTGCAGAAGTTGCTAAGCTGTTTGCAGATGCTGGCTTAGTGTGCATCACAAGTTTTATATCCCCTTATACTCAGGTATGTGGCTTTTGTACCATTGCTATTCTGACATCATCGAGTGAGATGGCCTCAGGCAAAACAAGTAATTGAAACACTCACGTATGCTTCGAAGCTAAATTCAAATTAAAATAATCAACCTACAACACTTTTGTGCTGGGACTTTCTGAGTAAATTCCTTTTTAATAAAACCTGTTATGACTGCCCCTGCCTCCCAAAGTATAACCAAACTTGTTGACCTCAAGCCAGTGGCCACATTATTTCAAGCTTGACTTTTCAACTCAATAAATGTATAATGAATACTCTATGTGTGTCAGACACCCAGGGAAAGTCTTAAGTCTCTTAACATGTGCCTGACCATGGCTTCTTTGCTCACAGACAGAAGCACTCTCCTCTTTCATCACATTCCTCCTCTTATTTTAGCACTAATTCACTGTTTTGTAGTTCTCTTAAAAAATCATGTCATTTCTCACGTGAGATTTTTGTTTCCCCACCTGGAAGGCACTCTTCTCCTTCGATCAATCGTTCTCTTCTCGCCATCAGTTGACTCCTGTTCATGCTTTCAGGCTCAGGTTAGGCATCTCCTCCTCCTGAGTGCCTTCCCTTTCTCCCTCAGCCTTTGGTGCCCTTATTGTGCCCTAACCCTTTGTTTTATTACAAATGCCAGTTCATTGGTTGGTGGTGCTAACAGTGGCAGCAATTGTAGTGGTGATGGTGGTGGTGGTGGTGGTAGTAATGAAAATAATAGCAGCTAACATTTATTAAACGCCAGCTGTATACCATGAATGAACTCACGTAGTTCTTATCACCCAATGAAGAAGACAGAGTAGTAATGAAAATAATAGCTAACATTTATTAAACACCAGCTGTATACCATGAATGAACTCATGTAGTTCTTATCACCCAATGAAGAAGGCAGAGATGAGGAAAAAGGTATAAATTACCCAGGGTCGCTGTACATGGTAGAGCAAGGCACCCAGACAATGTCATTGGAATCCATATTCTTACCATGCTTTATTGCCTCTAACCCCCACTGGTTCCTTGAAGGCTGAAACTACATCTTACTTATCTTTATAATCTTGATGCCAAGCCCAGCTTCTGGAATATAGTAGATATTTAGTGTTTGTTAAATGACAGCACAGTACAGATGTGAAAGAGCAGGTGAATTACTATGTGGTTAAAAGCAGGGACTTTGGAGCCAGAAACAATGGGTTGGAATCTCACCTCTGCCTGTTAGGACCTTGGCCGGTTGAGTTGACCTTCCTAAGCTCAGATAATGCCTACCTCCCAGTGTTGTTCTGAGGATTAGGTAAATCATGCGTTCAAAGCTTTCAGCATGGTGCCTGGTGTGTACTAAGTATTGAGTAAATATAATAAATAATAGCACAATTCTAGTGTTGTATCATGAATTTGGATGGTTACATAGACTTTTTTTTTTAAAGCCAAAATAAAACATGAACTGTAAGAGTTACAGGTAAGTATCATATGGAGTGTTAATTGTAAAAATTCACTTAACTGAACCATGGCAGGAGTCCTAAAGGGTCCTGTGAGGACTAAGTACTTTTCATTTGCCTGAAACATTGGGATCAGCATCAATACATCCGTTTAAAGTATACTGGATCATGAAGTGTGTAAGAGAATGATAGTTGTTTGAGTTCTTGAATCCTTGATATAAACAGTTTCATCGTAATGTAACAACTGATATTCTTGCACATTCTGGAAATCTTTGCAACTCTTAGAAGAGGAGAAAGTAATGGGATTTGGAGAGCTGTCAGCTGGATTTCTAAAAGTATGTACTGATCTGCTTTTTGGCCCCCTTGTTTCCATAGTACGGAGCGAAATTTGTTGCTCTCACTTCTAAAAGTACAGAGAGTGAGGTTTGGACTGTGCTTAGGTCATGTTAAAATCTGTGATATTTGCATCAAACCATATGATACAGGATATGTGTATTATTCTGTGTCACCATTGAACTTGGGCATCTTGGTTCTGAAAATAAACCTGATAGTTCCTAGCCAGTCTGGTGGGATCAGAGATGTGAACAGTTACAATATGTTGAAGCAGGTGATTAGGTAAATGTGTATGAGACGTGCTGTGGAAGAATCGCAGAGGAGATGATGCCTGAAATGAGTGATGGAGGATGAATCAGAGCATACTATTGAGACCAGAGGGAGAAAGCTATTTTAACAGAGGACATAGTACAGTGTTTGCAGCAGCACGGAAATGTGAGGGAGTCTGGTCTTTTGGGGAACTGTAGGTACTTTGTTACGACTGCCGTGCAGGGTGAATGTGAGGGGAGATGAAGCTAGAGCTATTCGCAGAGGTTCGATGATGAACCTTGACTGCTCAGGACTTTGCCCCATAGGGCAAAACTTGACAGTTTGAGATTGTACTAAGGAACGCTGTCTCTGGGTTTGCATTTTCGTAAGGTCACCTTTGAAGCTTGGAATGAGGGTGGTCTGGAGATAGGAGACTGGTGAGGAGGCTTTCAGAGTGAATTCAAACAGCAACAATGGGAATGGAAAAGATGGGGCCTGTTTGAGGGCTCTTAAGCCTGTAGCATCGGTAGGACTTGGTGCCTGCTTGATTATTGAATTTGGGGTGAGCACGAATGATGGTTCTTTCTGAATAGAAGATGGTATGATTGAGTTAGGAAATACAGGAGGGGAAGGGAGGAGGTGACTATTTCATTTTAGGTGGGTTAGGTTTGAAATCCTAGTAGAGTAAGCAGGTCATTGGAAAATTGGTTCTCAGAAAAGCTGTGTAGAATTGAGATAGATTTAGGATCACTAACTTTGTTAATTAAAACCCAGTCAAAGTTGAGTATATATATAGAGTATATAGAAGAGTTGTATAGAATGAGAAGAGAGCCGTGGACAGAAACTTGGAAATACATTCATATAAAAGGACAGTTGGGATCAGTTAAGGTCACACCTTAATCATTCTACCACATGCTGTGGTTATTATAGCTAATGAAAGATATAGCAGAATAAGATCTATGATAGGTATATAGCAGGTATTCTGAGAAGCCAGAGGAAGCAAGGGCCCTCCATCAGCCTGGGCATGCAGGGTGGGCTTCCTGGAGGATGTCAGCACAGAACTGTGCTATGAGGAGAACGTGCTTTAGCCAGAAGAGAGGGGTGGAGGGTTTTGAGCAGGGAGGGTGGCTAAGGCCTAAGGTCCAAACACCTGGTAACAGCCAGGTGTTAATTATTAATAGAATATCAAGTGTAAGACTGAGAAGGGTGGGGCCAGGTATAGAACACCTGATGCCTCTCCCTGAGAAGCCTGGGTTTTACCCTGATGGTGGTAGGGAATCTTTGAAAAGTTAGCGACATGGTTGAATTTGCATCCTCTGCTATTCTAGGGACAGTGTTAGGGTATGGCTTTGAGCAGATCAAAGCTGAAAGCCAGCAGACTGATTAAAAGCATGTTGTTGCAGTTGACCAGGAATGAGGTTGAACTCGGGAGTAGGGAAGACATGCAGACTGGGTTGGTGTAATAGAGGCAAAATCTGAAGGACTTTGTGGCAGAAGGCAGAGGGGGTGGGGTGTGGAATGAAGGGAAGGAACCAGAACAACTCTTGGGATTCTGGGTGAATAGTGCTGTCATCCTTGGTTTGGGCAGTATAGGCAGGGATGCCAGCTGGGGAGAAAAGAGGGTGGATGCCATTATGGACATACTAAGTTTGAGGTGCCCGTGAGATCTCCAGGTGGGTATATTTAGGAGGAGGTTGGAAAGGTGTGTTTACTTCCAGGTGAGAGGGTAGGGCTCAGGCTGAAGCATTAGTGTATATGTTGTAGTCGACACCGTGAAGGCTGCTGAAGAAAGTGCTCAAGGACTGACTTCATGTGAGCAGTGGGCTCCTAATGGGCTGTGGGCAACACCAGTGTTGAAGGGATGGGAAGTAGGAGGAGCCATGGGAGCCTGCATAGGAATGATTAGGAAATAGTGTCATTGGAATATATAGAGTTAGTAGTGTGAAAAGCAGCAGAAAGTCCTGTAATTCAAAGGCTGAAGAGTACTTGTGATTAAGGGATTTTTGTGTGATTTGTTCACTTTTTTTTTTAATGTTGATGTATTTTGAAAGAGTATAAGTGTGTTCAAGAGTGGGGGAGGGGCAGAGAGAGATTCTTAAGCAGGTTTCTGGCTGTCAGCACAGAGCTGGATGTGGGGCTTGAACCCACAAACTGTGAGCTCATGACCTGAGCTGAAATCAAGAGTCAAACACTCAACCTACTGAGCCACCCAGGTGCCCTAGTTCACTTTTTTTTTAAACGTTTATGAGAGAGAGCGTGCGCGCACACGCACGAGAGAGCCCAAGCAGGGAAGGGGCAGAGAAAGAGAGAGGAGGAGGAGAGAGGATCTGAAGCAGGCTCCCTGCTAGCAGCAGCAAGCCGGGTGTGGGGCTTGAACACCCAACTGTGAGATCATGACCTGAGCCGAAGTTGGACGCTCAACCGACTGTGCCACCCAAAGGCCCCCGCAGTTCACTTGTTTTTAATGGATAAGTGACTTGTTGCCAGGGGAAAAAGCTGGCAGAGAAGGAAGAGGAGGATTTCAGACGGAGGGGGGAAATGGATTGAGGAAGGTCCATTAGAGGGGTGGCTCTGGAATTCAAAGGGAGGAAGGAGTAGCAGGAGTGAGGGAGACAAAGGTTGCTGGGCATGTGGATACATTTATATGGCTGAGGAGATTGAGAGCATTCGTGCCTACGGATCTTCATTTTGAAATGCGGAAGAGGAGAGTAGTGACAGTGGAAGTAGGGGCCATAAGAAATGTGAATGGTAAAATGAGCTGTGTGGGGATAGAGTGGTGGGAGTTGCAGGGCTGACTTTGGAAATGTTGGCACTGCTTGTGTCCAGAATATGAACGTGGAGTTGGCCTTGAGTATGGAAAGATGAGCGGATCTTAAGGGGGAAACAGTTTAGCTTAGACAGAAAGAAGAGGTTGACTTAGAAAGGAAACCGTTCCGGAGGACAGGGTGGAGCAATGAAGGTGATTACCAGAGAGTTGGGGGGTTCGGGGCAGGACAGAAAAGTAAAGGTTTGGGAGTGCTAGAGATGAGAAGTGGTCACAGGACCTTGTATTTGGCAAGGAGATAAACCACCTTGAGGACTCTGAATGGACTCAGACTCAGGCTAAGATTGAACATGTTATGAGAGGCCTGATAGCACCTGCATTCAGGCTGGGCTTTGACTGTGGTTCTCCGTAAAACTTAGGTGAAAGTTTTTACAGGGCATCCGTTGTTTTCCCTCCTGGAACTCCCCAATATCTTGGATTTTTAGAATATCAAATTTTAAAATTGTTATGAAGAAATAGTTTCTTGGGTTAAATTTTTTTTGTTTATATTTAAAAATATAAATTAAGTTGTGTCTAATATTTAATTTTCCACTGCCTCAGCTGATAAAGCACTTTTATTCATCCTTGATCATTTATAGTACCTTTGATTCGTATGAGCACCTTCTATTATGTTTCTCTACATCTTTTTTCTAAGGATCGCAACAATGCAAGGCAAATTCATGAGGGTGCAAGTTTACCGTTTTTTGAAGTATTTGTTGATGCTCCTCTGCATGTTTGTGAACAGAGGGATGTTAAAGGACTCTACAAAAAAGCACGGGCTGGAGAAATTAAAGGTAAGTTTCCCTTTGCTTGCATTTTTTTTAAGACTTTATTTTTAAATAATCTCTACACCCAGTGTGGGGTTCAAATGCAACCCCGAGATCAAGGGCTGCATGTTCTACTGACTGAGCCAGCCAGGCGCCCCTTTGCATACTTTATCTTGCCATATCTGAGACTGATCGTCTTTGCTAAGAGATTGGGAATATTCAAACAACTTGGAGCTCCTTGAGAAGAAGAAGTGGGTCTTAATACTACGCTCTTGTGTCTCTGAAGCCTACCAGTAGTACCTGGCACTGTGTGTACTACTCAGTGGGAATGGTTGGTCAGGTTGGAATCCTACTCCCAAGACAGAGTTTTAGAAGGTTGGGACTTCTGGGGCTGTTGGAAACCTACTTGGTATAATTAGGTGCATTAGACTGCATAGCAATTGCTAGCTGCTGCCACTTCTGCTTTTAGTTCCGGTGAAAATGAAGGAAATTCCATAGATCATGGGAATTGTAAACATTTTGAAAGCAAAACCAGTGCCTTGTTCTTATGTATATCATGGTGTGGAATGGTCCCTTATTCATTCGGTGTACATTTGTTGAATTAGGTTGAATTAATATATCTCTGATTCCATCAAAATGAAGATACCTTGATTTTAAAAATTTTTATGCTTTGCTCCTAGAGTTACAGCTACGATGAACATTTGGACATAGGAGACATTTAGAACCTGTCTGATGTGACCTTTGATACCAATTATATTAATCTTCTAGGTATCGTTTAACATTAGTTCTGTTCTATTATTGTTAACAACAGAGGATGTGCCAGGGATTGATTACTCAGCGCTGTGTAGGGATCAGTGATTCATGCAGGTAACTGCTGCCTTCCCAACAGGGAGTATAATAGCCTGGGACTATCACAGGAGCTCTGTGAATTCAAGATTTTGTCACTCAGCTTCTGGTTCTGCATAGCAAAAGGTGGAACAGGAAGGACTATGCTGTTATTCTGGGCTCTTCTACATTTGGACCTGGGGATGCTTAACCAGTTGGGGCAAGTGTGGGGCAAGTTCCACCTGCTGTGGTGAAACCTGATTCCTTAGGCAAGGCTGGCATTCAGTTGTGCCACCAGGGAAACTCAGTTTCACCCATGAAGCCTGTGCTTTCTTGACTCAAAGAGAACAGGTTGCCTGACCTGAATAACTGACGACATTAGGAGGGAAACCAGTTCAGCTCTTCATCATCTGTGTCCGCCTGTCTCTGTCGATGGCCACTTTTCACTTCAGTTTCTCAAAATACAGATTTGGCAAAGAGAAGCAAAATGATGTGTCTGGGATCTTGAAATCTAAATCTTATTTTAATTTTAGTTGGCTTTGTTTTTGCGAGGATGGATTGGTGAGGGAGGTAGATTTGTCTCTGGCTGGAGTAAACTACTTTTGAACAGGGATAACATCTTGAATATTTTTGTATCATTAGAGTTACACACATAGTAAATACTTATTGGATAGATTAGAAGATGGAGCGGAAATTGGATGTTCAACACACATTGCTCAATGCTTCCTGTTTGCAAGCTGTGTGTTTGCTGCTGAGATGCAAAGATGAGTAAGACCACATGCAAAATACCTTGAGTTATTTGTAATTTGCATTCTATATTTGGGAGTGTGTTTGTAGTAGTTTAGTTTTCTCTGTGTTACTTATTTACTTTCTTGACTGTTTTCTGTCTATTCCTCTGGGTAGACATTAATAAAATGTTCCTTAGATTAAAATATATGTGTTAGAGTCCCGATTGTAGAGTTGTATGTATGTACACATGTATGTATGTATTTATTTAGAGCCCCACGCATGAGTGGGGGAGAGGGGGAGAGAGAGAGAGAGAGAGAATCTTAGCCTTCATGCTTGGCGTGGAGCCTGACATGGGGCTCCATCCCGTGACTCTGAGATCATGACCTGAGCTGAAATCAAGAGGTGGATGATCAACCAACCAAGCCACCCGGGCACCCCTGGAGTTGTTAGTGTTTAAAAACCGTGTACTGGGGCGCCTGGGTGGTTCAGTCAGTTAAGCGGCCGACTTCGGCTCAGGTCACCATCTCACAGTTCGTGAGTTCGAGCCCCGTGTCAGGCTCTGTGCTGACAGCTCAGAGCCTGGAGCCTGTTTCACATTCTGTGTCTCCCTCTCTCTGACCCTCCCCCGTTTATGCTGTGCCTCTCTCTGTCTCAAAAATAAATAAACGTTAAAAAAAAAAATTAAAAACCGTTTACTCATTGTCAGAATGGTAAATGCTGTTTCAGAGCTGTGATGGTAAATGTTCAAGGACAGAAGAGATTGTATACATTCAGCAGACCTCAGGCTTTTAGAGGGCTTTTTGTGACACTATAACTATCCCTGTGTCAGCCATTCTAATGATTATTTTCATGATTACTGCTCAAGTAGTTGTTATTTACTTAAATATAAATGTTTTGCTTAAGCATACATTTATTATAATCATTTATGGGATAAATTAGCTAGAAAGAGAATTCTTGGGCTTTTAAAATAAGCCAAATCTTCTAACACAGTGGTTTTCAGGCTTTGCTGCACAATAGCATTATTTGAGTGAACTTTTAAAAATCCTGTGCCAAGGCCAAATCAGAATCTAATGCAGGTGGGACCTGGCGATTGCATTGTTTAGCTGCATTTGAGAATTAGAGCTTAAGAACTAGTGTTTTAACGAGAATTATTTTTCCCTAGCTATTCTATTGTGACTCACCACTAAATACTATTAGGAATATTGGTAATGCAGAAATCTCTTCTTGGATTCAGGTCTTCATGTGATACTTGGAAACATGAAATAGAAAAAAACAAGTGGGTTGTGGACTTGTCTATTACATTTTAGAACTCTTTTGGTGACTGCACCTCTTAATAGTAATTTATTTTATTTTATTTTATTTTATTTTATTTTATTTTATTTTATTTTATTTTGTTTTGTTTTATTTTACTTTATTATATTTTATTTTAGTTATTTTTTTTAAGGAGATCGAGGTTTATTGAATATGCTGCAATGGGGTGGTTGGCATGGCAGCAGAGAAGAGGCTGTCAATAGTAATGATTTAAACTTTTTTTTTTTTAATGTTTATTTTTGTGAGGGAGAGACAGAGCATGAACGGGGGGGGGGGGGGGGTGCAGAGAGAGAGGGAGACACAGAATCCGAAGCAGGCTCCAGGCTCTGAGCAGTCAGCACAGAACCTGACGCGAGGCTCAAACTCACAAGCTGTGAGATCATGACCTGAGCCGAAGTCGGATGCTCAACCGACTGAGCCACCCAGGTGCCCCAATAGTAATGATTTGAAGTAACGTTTACCATTTTAACCCCAAGGTTGACCTAAGCACTTCAAGGCAGACAAGCCTTAAATGACTTCTGTAGGGGGTCATGTCAAGGGTGTAAGATAGGAACAACATATCTTCAGCTCAGCTAGCCCATTCTTGGGAATCATCCTGTATTCTTTCTCTTTGGCAATTACATGGTAACATATTTAAAGGGGAAATCTAAATAGTGGTTGACACATAAACTGATTATGTTTGATTGTAGAATGTATTTTGTGATGTGACAGGATTAGCTCCCTTAGTTATGTTTTGCTTAAGCTAATGGTGGTTACTTTGTCTTGAACACTTAATCCTGGTAGCAGAAGCAGCCTTCAGAGCTTCAGTTTGGCTGTAGATAATCCTTGTGAATATAATGAACAGATTAACTTGGTGTCAGTGTTTGCATTGAGAGGAAAAAAAACCTCATCTAGTTTGGTTTATGACTAGGGTTTAAGTACTGTATTCTGTCTTCCTGTGGAGACATTGAGATGTCCTGGATCACTTGGTATTTATTCCTATTTATTCATAGGCAGTTTGGGCATTTAGTTAAAAGAAAAAAGGTGACAGAAGAAGTTATAGTCAATCCTCATTATTTGAGGATTCCATATTTGCAAGTTTTCCTACCCGCTAAAATTTTTAACCCCCCAAATGAGTACTCATGGTGCTTAGGCAGTCACTTGTGGACATACACAAAGTGGCAAAAATTTTAGTCCTCCCACCCGAGTACACGTTCCCAGCTGAAGTTGAACAAAGTGACGCCCAGCCTTCCTGTTTTAGCTTTCATACTGTAAAGAAGTGTCAAAAAGAATCTGGTGATGACTGAGCCTTGCAGGAAGCTGACCCCATGTTTCCCCTAGGGGCCAGTGGCTTCTGTAGTCACTCACTTAGTGTCCGTGGCAACTTTGTTGAACTGTGAGTGAGAATTACCTGTACATGTTTAAAGGAGAAACAAAAGTTTAATCAGAAGTCTTCTCCCAAGGAAGAAGTTTCAATACTATATAACCTTGTAACTCAGAAGGGTTAGTGTAAATATGAACTTCACCATAGCAGAGACTTGCACCAAAGAAACAAGCCTGTTTTAATTTCTACCCCCTTCAATGCTCTGGTACCTTTTGTAGGTTTCACTGGAATCGATTCTGAGTATGAAAAACCAGAGGCTCCAGAATTGGTGCTGAAAACAGACTCCTGTGATGTGAACGACTGTGTCCAGCAGGTTGTGGAACTTCTACAGGAACGGGTAAGGGAAGGTCAAAGAGAGAATCATCAGAATAAATAATATTCATCTCGTGATCTTCCCCCGCCAAAAACAAAACAAAAAAACAGGTGATGCTAATATGTAGTATATGGTGCTGACAGTTTTCTGAGAGTGTACGTCCCTGTGTTAGGTGTTGTGGGGGCCCCAGTGTACACAGTATGAAATATGTTGGTCAACGTGAACCATAGGAGGCTTGGGAGCAAGAAAATCTTTTATTTTACCAGTAGTTTTACCACACAAATACCTAATAGAGAATATTCAGCCTTGATTATTTAGCTCTACAACTTGGTATTATTGTATATATTTTTTTTTTTATTTAATGTTTATTCGTTTTTGAGAGACAGAGACAACGTGTGAGTGGGGGAGGGGCAGAGAGAGGGAGGCACAGAATCCGAAGCAGGCTCTAGGCTCTGAGCTATCAGCACAGAGCTTGATGTGGGGCTCGAACCCACAAACCATGAGATCATGACCTGAGCTGAAGTTGGGTGCACAACTGACTGAGCCACTCAGGCGCCCTGACATTATTGTACATAATGCAGGTAACTTTTCCTAGACATTTAGAGAGTGCCCAGATCTTAGCCTGTGCAATGTGATGATATTCTTATGGTTGAGTTTTAGGAAGGGAAAGGTTCCAGGACATAAAGATCTTTCTCTAGTTCCGGAGCATGTAGAAACATAAAGAGGCTGGCTATTTTCCCGAGGACTCAAGCCATTTATTAGATACATGATTCTCTCAGAGTTTAGTCCAGTCTCCATGTTTAGAAATTTTTTTTTTTAATTCTTTTTTTTTGTAATTCTTTTTTTATTTTAATTTATTTGAGAGAGACAGAGACAGAGTGAGTGGGGGAGGGAAAGACAGAGAGAGAGAGGGAATCCCAGACAGGTTCTGCGCTGCCAGAGCAGAGCCCGATGGTGGGCTTGAACCCATGAAATGGTAAGATCATGACCTGAGTTGAAACTAAGAGTCAGATGCTCAACTGACTGAGTCAACCAGGTGCCCCCTAGAAATTCTTTTTCTTTCTTTCCCTGCTCCTTTCTTCACACTTCCATGGGCCCAGTGGAGGGTCATGCACTTAACTCAGTTAGGGAGGACCTGGCCTTTGGGTGGGCGTCAGTTGTTACTCTTTCTCCTAGTCACGGTGTCCCCACCTTTGCTGCCTAGTGCTGTGTAGGAACTCCTGTTTAGTGGTACACAGACAACAATGCATCATTGTGCCCCATTCTGTTTTAACTGTGGCCTAGGGCATCTGAACCCCCTCTTGATGTTTAAAATCTTACTACCATAATTCTCTGTCATCTAGTATTTCTTACTGGATGTATTAGACATCAACTTAAAAACATTACCTGTGTCTGGATATATTATAGATGTTTGGCCTTAGAATTGTTTTCACATTATAAAATATCTGCCAGATAATTTACCTGGAACTCCCGAATGTATTTCCCTAAATGTTTTCGCCAAATGAGTAGAAACAATGTGAATGTGTAATGGCACCGCTCCGATGTTTTTCTCCGTATGTGTTGGTGTACAGTCTGCAGGCTCACGAGACCCCATCCTGGGAGGTTTTCTGTGCTTCGTCTTTGTGCTGTCTGGGTTTCCTGTTAATCGCTTCTGAGCTCTGCTGTTGGTCCTGCTGCTGTGCCTCTGGCTTCCCTCTTCATTATCCATTTTTCATCGTCAGCAGTCAGACGTCTGTCAGAAGCTCACTACTTATTTTGTCACAGTCCTAAGCACTGGCAATACAAAGATTAATCAGCCGTGTCTCTGTCCTTGAGGGATTTACACTGTCGGTGATGGAAGGGGGGATAAGAGGGTGCAGCTGCTAGAGATGTGTTAGAAACATGGTTTCGGTGTGCACAGAGCATTCTGGGAGGCACAGAAGCATGAGTTTGGAAAGGCTTTATTCCAGATCTTTCTCACCTGTTCGATTTTAAAAGATTTTTTTGGGTGCCTGGGTGGCTCAGTTGGTTGAGCACCCAACTTCGGCTCAGGTCATGGTCTCATGGTTTGTGAATTTGAGCCCTTCATCGGGCTCACTGCTGTCAGCACAGAGCCTGCTTTGGATCCTCTGTCTCCTTCCCTCTCTGCCTCTCTCTCTCCTGCTCACGCTCTCTCTCTCAAAAATAAACATTAAAAAAAATAAAAGATATTTTCACTGGGCATAGTATTCTGAGTTGACGGGTTTTGTCCCTTTTAGTACTTTAAAGATGATGTTCTATGTTCTGTGGTCCCCTGCATTGCTTCCGATGAGAAGTTCATTTCTTGGCTCCTCTCCTTGTAATGTTTCCTTTTATTTCTGCCTGAATTCAAGATTTTCTCTTACTCCTTCGTTTTTAGCAGTTTGAGTATGGTGTGTCTGGGTCTTTCAATATTTTTAGGTTTTTTTTCTTTCAGTTTCGAGTTCTTTGACTTGTTCCTTTATTACTTTCTGAAAACTCTTTTTGGCCACTATCTCTTCAAATATTTTTGCCCTATTCTTTCTCTTTTTCCTGGGATTCCAGTTAGACATATGTTAGGCAATGTAATACTGTCCCACAGCGTTTATGTGCTCTGTGCTTTCATTCTTTTTATGTTAATTTGTCAGCTTTAATAATTTTTACTCTCATTTTCAAGTTTAGTCATTCCTCTGTTGTATCCAGTATATTGACACTTAGAATTATTAAACTTCGATAATCATTACAGAAATTATATCATAATTTGGCTCTTTTATAATTTTTTTATTTTAGAGCAAACGAGTGGGGGAGAGGGGCAGAGGGAGAGAGAGAATCTTAAGCAGGCTCTATGCTCAGCACAGAGCAGAGCTTGATCCCGTGAACTGTGAGATCATAACCTGAGCTGAAATCAAGTGTCAGATGCTTAACAGACAGAGCCACCGAGGTGTCCCTCTAGTCAGTGATTCTGAATTGTTTTATAGAACCTCGGGGAAATACACAGTGATACTCTCATATATAATGTAGGGGGCTCATGAATCTCTGAAGCCATTTTAGGGACTCCAGTTAAAACCAGGTAGTTCAGATACTTATATGGGGCTATTAAACTTAGCGTGTGATGGGTGCTGTGTCATCTCCCTTCTGTCTTCACTTTCATTCCTAACCACTTCTTTGAGGCCCTACATAGAATAGCATCCTTTGGGTTTGACCCTTCACCTACATAGAGGCTTTTTTTTTTTTCTTCTTTTGTAGTGAGCGGGTGATTTTGTTGTTTTTTAAAACTATTTTGAGAAAATTTTTCTGTAAATGTAAAAGAGTACAGAGAGTTCCTTATATCCTTCACCCAGCTTCCTATTATTTTAATACCTTACATGACTATAGAACATTTCTCAAAACTAGGAAATTGACCCTGGTAAGATACTGTAAACTACATGACAAATTTACTTGTATTTCACAGGTTTTTCCACTAAGGTCCTGTCCTGTACTAGGATTTGATCCAGGATCTCACCCTGTGTTTAGTGTTAAATTGGGTTTTAACCATGATTCTGTGAAATGAAAACACAGACTTCAGGTAGTGCCTGTCATGCCCAGGACTTTTGCAGTTCCCCCTGTCCCCAGTGGTTAAAAATTGAGGGTAAACTGCCCCCATATGATTTTCAGCTTGTACTACCTGATATTTCCTTAACTGGTCACCCCCATGTCCAGTTTGATATGCCTTTTAAAGATTAAAAAAAATTTTTTTTCTAATGTTTATTTTTGAGAGAGAGAGAGTGAGCTTGTGTGAGTGGGGTAGGGGCAGAGAGAGGGCAACAGAGGATCCGAAGCAGGCTCTGAACAGACAGTAGGGAGCCTGATGCGAGTCTTGAACTCATGAACTGCGAGATCATGACCGCTGAAGTCAGACGCCCAACCAACTGAGCCACCCAGGCACCCCTGATATGCCTTCTCTTCCATCCTGTATCATTCACAGAGTCATCTTTCTAAAGTGTAGTCTAGGTTTTGTTTTGTTTTTTTTTTACTCTAAAGAATTTACTGATTTTCCATGGTTTATAGAATTAAGGTGATCTGTGTTCAAGGTTCTCCACAGTTTGGTTCCAAGCTATGTATTTTCTTATTATTGTCCTTATGTATTTATTCTGCCACAGTATTATTACTGTTTTTTTTCTTGGTGCTGTTGCTTGCTTTAGTGTCTGTGGCTTTAATTAAAGCCTTTCTTCCAATGTGTTTGCCCCTAATCAATAATTATACTAATTGTTCTTCTTTATAGATGGTAGTTAGTCTATGTTGTACCTGCTAGACAGTCGATGATTGGACAGTTTCATTCTGTCTAGATAAAAAAACTAACATTTACTGAGTATCTAAGGGTCATATGTGTGGGACTTTGTGTATTTTATTTATTAATATATTTAAATGTTTATATTAGTGCACACACGCTTTTATGCAGGGGAGGGGCAGAGAGAGGGGACAGAGGATCTGAAGCGGGCTTTGTGCTGACAGCAGAGAGCCCTATTTGGGGCTATAACTCACGAACCATGAGATCATGACCTGAGCTGAAGTCGGAAGCTTGACCTACTGAGCCACCCAGGCACCCTGCTTTGTATCTTTTAAAATATTTGTTTTGATTGTTAGAATCTGGGTGGAAGTGACCTTTCTCCTAGTTTAGCTTTCAGCTACTTCTCACTTGAGTGTGATGTGACAGTTTCCCAAGTGGTCTTTGTGCGGAGTATTTTGTGTAAGTACTCTGGTTTTATTCAATACAGTAAACCCCTGAGGTGTTTTAGAGATACTAAGTAATTCGCTTATGGACATATTGTATTTTATACCTAGGATTCTGGGTGTATGAATTCCTAGGATTCATTTAATCCATTTGCCTCTGGCTTTTACTTTCAACAGTGTTCTCATCATACCTAAAGTGCAATGTAATTAAATCTATAACCAGAAAGGTGTTCTGGTTATATTACTTTAAGATGGGGAAATTTTCTCTTGAAAAATTATTTATTTGTTTGTTATTTTTTAAAGAGAGAAGGGAGCATGCAAGTAGGGGGAGGGGCCAAGGATGGGGAGGGGAGAGAGAGAGAGAGGGAGAGAGAATCCCAAGCAGGCTCCATGCTCAGTGCAGGGCTCGATGCAGGGTTTGATCCCATGACCCTGGGATCATGACCTGAGCTGAAATCAAAAGTCAGATGCCCAACTGACTGAGCCACCCAGGTGCCCCATGAAAAAATTTTTATTTTTATCCTAAAGCTCAGTGGTGACAGAAGAAACGCAAATGGCTTCTTGATGCAATTGCTTTCTTTTGGTATCACCCTCATTTGGGGAAAAGATGGGACTTCACTTCTCATTAAAAGTATGTATTTCTGTGTTTTACTTGGTTGAACCTGTTAGTTAATTTAAAATTTTTTTAATGTTTGTTTCTTTTTGAGAGACAGCACACGTGGGGGAGGGACAGAGAGAGGGAGAGAAAGTATCCCAAGCAGGCTCTGCACTGTCCTTCCATATGGGGCTTGAACTCACAAACCACAAGATCATGACCTGACCTGAAATCAAGAGTCGGATGCTTAACTGATGGAGCCACCCAGGCACCCCGATCCTGTTAGTTAATTTAACATATACTTAGTGTCTTACGTAGTGGGTACTGTTGTAAAGCACTGGGGATGTGGCATTGTATTAAACGGTAAAAATTCTGCCTCATGGATCTTAATTTTTGGTTTCAATTACCATTATTTATAGTTGTAGACTAGAACGTATAAATTCGTTTTTTCTTTTATTAGCATGATGTAGAATTTATGAATGTAGTTGAGGGAAGAAATACACACCCGTACATTACTACTTCTGTTCTGACATTTATTCTCCTTTGATTGTTTTTTTCTTCTTTTTTCACAAAGTTGAACCTCAGACGAACATTAGGGCACATGGGTAAACCAGTAAGCACCTGACATTCAGCTTGGAGTTGATGGTTGGTGATGCAAGGAGTCCATTTGCCTGCTGCACCCTGATGGCAAGGGAACTCCGTGTGGTCTGCACCTTCTGAAGCAGATCCTCCCTGGTGGTCCAGGGTGGCACATGCAGCACAGCCTCATTGTCATCACAGAGGCATTTGTAGGGTTTTCCAGAGGTGGCTCATGGGAGGTCAGGGTAGAGCTGGTTGCACAAATCTAGACTGGGAAGTGAAGGGGATGACGATGTCGAGTGCAGTGCTGAGAGCAAGGAGTGAGGATATAAAGTTAGAGGTTGTGCAGTAACCAGCATTATGCGTATGAATGGAATTGTGTGCGCTAGAAGGGAAAGTGGCAGGCAAAGATGGAAGTCCAAGAGAACTCCCACACAGGCAAGGCCTTCAGTAGTTGTTCTGGTAGCATTAATACATTTGATGTTGGGGGTGCCTGGGTGGCTCAGTCACTTAAGCATCTGACTCTTGGTTTTGGCTAAGGTCATGATCTCACAGTTCTTGGGTTCGAGCCCCTGCATTGGCTTCCAGCTGGCAGCATGGAGCCTACTTGGGATTCTCTCTCTCCCCTTCTCTCTGTTCCTCCCCCCACTCATGCCGTCTCTTCCTCTCTCAAAATAAATAAAATTAGGGGCGCCTGGGTGGCTCAGTCGGTTAAGCGTCTGACTTTGGCTCAGGTCATGATCTCGCGGTCTATGAGTTCGAGCCCCGCGTCAGGCTCTGTGCTGACAGCTCAGAGCCTGGAGCCTGTTTCGGATTCTTTGTCTCCCTCTCTCTCTGCCCCTCCCCTGCTCGTGCTCTGTCTCTCTCTGTCTCAAAAATAAATAAAAACATTAAAAAAAAAATTTAAAAAAAAAATAAATAAAATTAAAAAAAATACGTGTAATGTTATATCAAAACTCTGAGAAGTAAGTTATAATTATCCTCATTTTACTGATGCAGAAACAAGTCAGAGAAGTGAAGCTGTTTGTCCCAGGACGGGGGGGTGGGGGGGGGGGTAGCGCGGGGCGGGGAGTGGAGTCAGATTTGAATATGGTGTGTTGCATTCTGCGATCCAAGAGCCCATTCTTCTCCCAACTGCCTTGCCTTTTATCTAGATTCTTTCCATTTCTCGTTTGTGTCTGAAGTATCAGTCTTTTCTGTGGGTCTTTTTCACATTCATTGACCCATTTTTTTTTCCTAAGCATAGTTGGGAATGAGAACTTGAGAGTATTGGGTCTTAGAAGGAGTTCATATTTTTTAGCCTACTTTCAGAGTACTTCAGAGCAGATCAGAGGCAGCACTGTCTAAATTGGAAGGAATGTTGACCTTGTAAAGAAGTAAATTGCTTGTGCCTGTCTCTGATTAGTGTGAAATGTGTATTCTATGTAGTGTGAAATAACAAGTGATTGTCAGTTACCTAATTTAACTTGCAAAGCTGGGGCACATCGTGCCAGATGAATTACAATTTACTTATGTACTGACACCTAAATCTAAATAGTAAATGAGTGGCTTGGGTTATTAAGCCATAGAAGAAAATCTTATTTCTAAAATAATAAAGCTAAGTACATTTTGTTTCTTTTTCAGGTTCCTCAGTTTGTTAGATTTTTGAGGTTGGTTTGTCTTATTCTCTTACCAACTAATTGTCGAATTCTCTGACACCAACTGGGTGTCTAGCAATTCGATTCTGTTCTCACACTAACTGTCCAGAGTTAGTTTGGACACTGCAGGTGAAGGGCTCCGTCTCACAAGACTGCCTTCGCTTCAGATGCCAGCTGCAAACAGACACCTACATTTCTGCCTGACTGACTGTACATTCAGGGGTTACTCAGACCCCCTATCCCCTGGTTGAATAATTCAGCTCACAGAACTTAGGAAAGCACTTTACTTACCATTACCAGTTTATTATAAAGGATACAACTCAGGAAGAGCCAAATGGAAGAGATGTATAGGGCAGGGTATGGGGCAGGGAGAGCCGTGGTGATTCCATGCCCTTTGTGGGCGTGTTGTCACCAACTCAGAACCTCTCTGAATCTAACCGTTAGGGCTTTTATGGAGGTTCCATCACATAGCCGTGATTAAGTCTTTGGCCACTGGTGACTGAACTCAGTTTCCAGCCTCTTCCCCAGCCCAGAGTTCTGGGGACAGAATTGAAAGTTCCAACGCTCTAATCTAAGTATGGTGTGGTCTTTTTTGAGGACCCCCTTAGCCTGGAATCATCACATTATCGTATCAAACACACTTTCCAGTTAGGAGATTCCATGGGTTTTAAGGACTCTGTGCCAGGAACCAGGGACAAAGACCAAATATATAGTTCCGATTGTAATATATGGCAGACTTTTTTTTTTAATGTTTATTTTTTGAGAGAGAGGGGAAGACAGAGCATGAGTGGGGGAGGTGCAGAGAGAGAGAGACACACAGAATCTAAAGCAGGTTTCAGGCTCTGAGCTGTCAGCACAGAGCTCGACACGGGGCTTGAACTCACGGACTGTGAGATCATGACCATGACTTGAGCCAAAGTCGGATGCTCAAGTGACTGAGCCACCCAGGCGCCCCCATGGCAGACTTTTTATTGGAGCAGAGAGGGATAGCATGGTTGCGGCTTTCTAGACGATCCAGCTGTTTGAGAAGTGCTATCTCCATGATACCTAGCAAAGGAATTTTTCTATCTGATGCTTGGTATTGCTTTGGAGAGACTCTCCCAAAATGAATTCTACCAGGTATTGTTTCTTTAACGTTCTTTGAGATATGGCACTGGTTTCGCTGTCCAAGAAAAATTTGTTTTTAATGTTCTGTACAAGGGGTATTTTAGGATGATGGGTATTTTGATCAGCATAATGTTGTATATTCTCAGTCGTCCCTGGATTGTCTTATTTTTCTTTCTGTCTGGTCTTTGTACTATAATTGGAATAAGGAAATGTGTTCGTTTATATAAATACTTCATTTCTCAAGTGTTTGGTCAGAGCATCTTTATTTTCTTAATGTGCTTGTGTTGGTGTATCTTCACATTTTATTCAAGAAAGTAGAAGGCACTGAAAAATGCTGAGGATTTTGGATTTAAGTTTTTTCCCCAAACCCTTGAATGGTCACTAGATGGCCTGCTGGGATTGCATTTAACTTGGTGTGTTATGACATAAGGAAGTAGGATTCTTGCTGCTGGTTTTAATCTAAAGTGATATTTTAAATACTGTTTTTAAATCTGCTAGGAACTCTAGATTTACTACTGCTATAAATTATTTAAAGGTTTGTGTTTTTATGAAATGGTGGTTTAGTGCTCTAAATGGATTTTATACTGCACATAAAAACCTAACTTCACAGCTCAGTTTTAAAGTGTTGCCAGAATGTCGTTTGGTGTTCATGCTTTGGATGCATGTAGTTTAGATAATAGAAATTTAATAGTTACATAAAATATGAATGAGCTGTAGTGTTCAAATCTGTTGAGCAGATTTGGCTGAAGAAAAAAGTGCAGAAAATACTTAAAGGCAAAACTTAGAATGTGGAATCACAATGTTTATTAACGTGTTCACAGTTCTTTAGGAAGAT
The DNA here is from genome assembly GCF_028018385.1 of Neofelis nebulosa. NCBI lineage: Eukaryota > Metazoa > Chordata > Mammalia > Carnivora > Felidae > Neofelis > Neofelis nebulosa. The sequence continues at coordinate 116,777,180 of NC_080784.1, forward strand.
TAAAAAGAGAAGGCAAGATTACTGCTATTTTCAGGTAGTGAATGTTCTGTCTGCCAGTTTCCAGATAAAAGCAAACAATTGTTCTTTTGAACAAAGGTTACAGATACAGTGTGTTAGCTCTTAGATTGTGTTTAGTCAAGCAAAAAAAAAAAAAACCACTTTTGAATACCCATGTAACAGTTTAGAATTAAGTTAATATTTAAACATTCATAATATTTCAATATTTCTAGATCTAGGTGATTCCTGGTAGCATGTGAATTAATGACCCCCTACTGAAGAGCTTCCCCTGTATTCCCTTTATCCTTAAAAGCTGGGTGACTGCGGTGCTCTTAAGACTGGACGCGAGGGGTTTAGGTATATAAACTCTTGCTCGTGGCCTGGCTTGTGGTCTATTTTTGTTTTAGAGGAAATTCCCTGAAATAAAAAGTTTTCTGTGTACGAGTCGAAGAAGAACACATTGTTTCCTAACAGCTGACTGTGTTTCTGGAAATCCTAATGAATCCCAAATAGAATGGATAGCTCATGTGGCTGGGACTTCACGTTATGTTGTCCAGATATCTTGTCTCACTTTGAGGTGGTTTTGCTCCTTTTAGATGTTTGGCAGTGGTTTTGGAAACTGAAAAGATTTGTCAGTAGAATGTGCTAGAAACTGGCTGTGTCTACATTTAAAAAATTCTTTTTGTATTCCTCGTAGAGCGTTCTCTTCTCTCTACACATAGAATCTATATAGAACTTGCATTCTTTGAGCAAATGTTCCATGTTTCTTTTGATTCGTGCTGTTATGTTTGTGCTGATTCAAAAAATATTCACTTGATGTATTTTTTTTTTTTTTTTTTTTGGAAGGGAAAAACGGTAGCAACCTCTTGAATTTTTTTTTGACTTTAGTTAAGCATTGGAAGAATTTTGTACTTAAGTTGGGAGGCTAAATTCATTTAAAAATATTGCTGGACGTGAATTTTGAAAAGGGAACAGTTATGGGTAATGCTTGTAATGAAAAAAATGATTTTGATTCAAAATGAAAAAAAATTCCCCTTTCTTGAAAGAAAGTGATTATTATAGCCTCCATGTCCATGCATATAATGTAGCAAGTTACTAAAAATGTATTCATCCCAAATGTGCTCATGGCTGCATGAGTACACAAAACATTAAAAAAATAATTTGAGCTCATAGTATTGATACTACTCTTTGATGTTCAAACAAGTTCCTTGGAGACACTTAGATTTTCTCACAAATTATTTGTATATTTGTTCTCTTAACCTAGGGTGTGGTTGGAAGGAAGATGTGATACATAGAAATATTTGTTCTCAGTTCTTACTTTGAGCGTCTCTTCAGCGGGAGTGGGTTCACATTCCCCAGTGTCTAGTGTGGTTCTGGAGAGGGGTGTTTCCAGGGTGGAAGCAAGGTGCGTGCGCCCAGCCACGTGCCTGGAGCATCACGGTGGACAGTGCGTGCCGCTGCTGTTTGTCACTATTTGTGAGCCGAATCTAGTGATGCCGGCCTTGGGAACCAGCTCAGCATGCCCTGTTGCATCCAACAAGGGTAAAAAAGATTAGTCTGTTGGATGCTGTCCTCTGGCCCTCCCAAACTGTTGACAGTTTTCAGCAGTAAATGCGGTGGCAGAGCAGAATAGTCAACGCCTACAACGTAAAAAAGATCTCCCACTCTTACAATAATGTAACTTTCAGAAATGGCAAAGAAAACTTTATGTAGAGTTGTTCGTGTCCGTGAAATTCTTCTCTTCCCTGGGTTCCCTATGTTAGTTGTTGCCCGACTGTGGATTCTAGGTTTTGAAAAAAGTTGGTTGAAAATCCCTCACTTAACCTTCATGGAAGTGATGAGGACTAATTGAAATGTTGAGTATTTTTAGTTTTTGTCTAGAACTTTATCAACTTGTGAAGATCACATGCAGACCAGAATTCCTGGGAAATTATGAACTAAGAAGATAAACTAAGAACAATTTGTGTGACAGAATGTCTCATAACTTAGTTTTCATGAGAGAGACAGTAAAGGTTTGTTGTTGTTGGTTTTTTTTTTTGGGGAGGGGGGATAATATTTGGACCTTAGTTGGAATCCCAGTTGTAATATTTATCAATTAACTACATAAAATACCTAATTTCTGTGGCTTCAATTCCCTTGTCTGTTCAATGAGAATTACCATACCTGTCTTAGAATTGTACCGAGGAGTCTCTATGAGTTAGTATATGCAGAGTGCTTAGAGTAGCTCCTGGAACGTAGCAAGCACATTATATTTATTGAATATTTTTTGTGTGTTAAGTGCATTGGCAGATAGTATGGCAGGGACTGGGGGCCAGTTATTAACCTCTTCTGAGCCTCAATTTCCAAATCTGTTAAAGGAGAATGTTTCTATCTTCATAGGTAGGATTGCATGCAGATTAAGTGGATTCATTCATATGCCCTTAGGACAATGCTGGAATGGTAGTGGGCATTAATGTTAGTCCCTGTACTTCAGGTATTTTATTTTTACTTTTATTAAAAACATTTTTTTAATGTTTGTTTATTTTTGGGAGAGAGAGAGCATGAGCTGGGGAGGGGCAGAGAGAGAGAGAGACAGAGACACAGAATCCGAAGCAGGCTCCAGGCTCTGGGCTGTCAGCACAGAGCCTGATGCGGGCGGGGCTCAAACTCACAGACCGAGAGATCATTGACCGAAGTCCGATGCTTAACCTCCTGAGCCACCCAGGCGCCACTGCACTTCAGAGATTTAAAATTACTGAATTTCACAACAGGCCTGTACCATATATGCATATATATCTATTTTAAACAGTTGAGGAGGAGACAGGTTCACAGATGCTAACATCTTTGGTTTTGAAGATACTGTGTCTCTATTGTTTCTGGTTTTAAGTCTGTTTTGTGAACTTTTATCATGGTCTTCCTGTTAATGAATGCCTGACTTTTTGTGTAATGTCATTTTAGCATTTGTTCCTAGTGTGGAGGATTTCTGGTCTTTATCTTGCAGCTGGAAAAATGGGTGTGTCTCAAGACCTCTGAGAGCTTTTGCATTTCTTAGAAGCTAATTGAACATGGTAGGGTGTGTGCAGTTCTCCTAATGCATGTCATGTTGTTTGTGCAGGAAAAGTTGATCCTGAATTTTTATTTTTTAGTTGATGAAATAATAGGTTTTGTACAGACTCCTGAAACTACCAGTGCCCTGTAATGGGAAGGGAATATACAAAAATGACAATGATAACTGTATGTGGGGTGATATGTTTTCTCAATTCCAAATTCTCTTTACTGCTCTTTTATAATTTAAAATAAATATACTAACAGTAATTCCTGGAATTATAATGCACAGAATGGATGACCATAAATTATTTCTTTTGCTAGATTATAAGAAGAGTCATCTTTCATTCGGTTTTATTGCGATATAATTGACATACCAAAAAAACAAGAGACTTTGCTATATGTGATTTCCTCTTCAGGTACACAGTGAAATCAAGTATTATATATAAATTGTGAATGTATACTTACCACTTAGACCCCGGTGGCAAACTTTAAGACATGCCCTCTTTTGCTTGGCATCATTAGAAATAATTTGCCTTGGGGCACCTGGGTGGCTGAGTCAGTTGAATGTCCAACTCTTGATTTTGGCTCAGGTTATGATCTCACAGTTCATGAGTTTGGGCCCCACATTGGGCTCTGTGCTGACAGAGCCTGGTTGGGATTTTCTTCCCCCCTTTCTGCCCCTTCCTTTCTCACCTGTTCTCTTTCTCTCAAAATAAAAAAACAAACAAACAAAAAAACTATCTGCCTCATTAATACAGGTTGTATAGTATTGAAACCTACAAAGAGAAGAGAAAATAGAGGCAGGTGGTGGAAGCTGTCATTCTTCCTTCACTGTTGTCTTTAATGTCCTCACGTAGTATTAGGCATGTAAACACAATGAATAGCCTGCAGCTGTGGATGCCTGCGGGCTGCTTCATTGCAGAAGGCCTGGAAGGTATATGAAGTGCCCTGGGCTGTGTGCATGGTTTGTGTTTTATACACTCACTTTTCCACTTGCCTCCTCCTCTGAGCAGTGGGATGCTCAAGGGACAAAAATACCTTTCATGTCTGCACACCAGAGCAATTAGCTAAACTTGGTATCGTAGCAAGTGGTGTTTTTTTTAAAATTTCTTTCCTGTGTTGAAATTTTATTACTTATTTTCTCTTTTCCTTCATGTTTACTCTCTTTATCCTTGGTTTTATCATGAGAAAGATCAGAGGACTTGAATTTACCAGTAGGAGGAGACTGATTTTGGCATACGATTTAGCTGATGCCAAACTGTCTCTTTTGTTCCATCTTTGAGGAGAAATGTGGGAGAGTAAATCTTTCTAACGTTTTTATTGAGTTTTGAGGGGGTGGGGAGGGGCAGAGAGAGAGAGAGAGAGGGAGACACAATCTGAAGCAGGCTCCAGGCTCTGAGCTGTCAGCACAGAGCCTGACACAGGGCTCGAACCCATGAACTGGAACTGTGAGATCATGACCTGAGCCAAAGACAGACACTTAACCGACTGAGCCACCCAGGCGCCCTGAGAATAAATCTTTCTAGATTTTCAGAATCCATAGGGGCTACTTGAATAGTAGCACTAGGTCTTCTATGAGATCAGCTAGCTTTGATATACATATCTGATTGCTTTTTTCCTCTACTGAAGATATTAATATAAGTCCAAATATAAGTTGGAAGTTTCTTCCCACACTTACTCCTCAGGAAAATAGAGTATGTCTTCAAAAATCTGGTTCTTCTATTGATATTTATTTTATTATTTATTTATTTTTTTAAATTAAAGTAACTATTTTAATGTTTATTTTATTAGAGAGAAAGACAGAGCCTGAGCAAGGGAGGGGCAGAGAGGGAGAGAGACACAGAATCTGAAGCAGGCTCCAGGGTCCAAGCTGTCAGCACAGAGCTGGACACAGGGCTCCAACTTACATGACCTGAGCCGAAGTTGGATACTTAATTGACTGAGCCACCCAGGGGCCCTCACCATTGATACTTTGAATTACTTTTGTTGTTCTGCATTTTTTAATGGACTAATTTTTATTATTTTAACTTTTGTTTTAGAGAGCATTTGTGGGAGAGGGGCTGAGGGAGAGAGAGAATCTGAAGCAGGCTTTGTGCTCCACTTGGAGCCTGACAAGGGGCTTGATCCCACAACCTTGGGATCATGACCTGAGCTGAAATCAAGAGTTAGATGCTCAACCAAATGAGCTACCCAGGTGCCAACCCCTCCCCACCCCCATTGACTATTTTTAAGAGCAGTTTTAGGTTGATAGCAAAACTGAGTGGAAAGTACAGTGAGTTCCCATATACCCCCTGCTCTCTTCCCCCATAAGCCTATCCTTTCAATACCCTTCACCAGAGTAGTACATTTGTTACAATTGATATACCTAGTGTAACATCGTCATCCAAAATTCATACTTTACACTAAGGTTGTAACTTCTGTGGGTTTTGACAAATGTATAATGACACTATCTACTGTCGTAGTATCATTTCATTGCCCTAAGAATGCCCTCTTCTCTGGTTCTTCATCTGCTTGCCCCCACCCCTTGGCCCATAACTCCTGGCAACACTGATGTTTTTAGTGTCTCCATAGTTTTGACTTTTCCAGAATGTCATATAGTTGGTATCTTACAGTATGGAGCCTTTTCAGATTGGCTCCTTTTACTTAGTAATATGTAGTATAAAGTTCTGTAGTGTCTTTTTCGTAGCTTGATAGTTTGTTTCTTCTACTGCACTCGTTGTCTGGATGTCCTAGTTTATCCATTTGTCTTCTGAGGGCCATTATGATTATTTCCAAGTCCTGCAATTATGAGTAAAGCTGATGGAAACATCTGTGCAAGTTTTTGTGTGGACATAGGTTTTCAACTCATTTGGGTAGATACCAAGGAGCACAATTGAGTGTGTTTAGGTTTTTTTTTTTTTTTTAAATGTTTGTTTATTTTTGAGAGGGGGGTGGAGGGGCAGAGAGAGACACACAGAATCCAAAGCAGGCTCCAAGCTCTGAGCTGTCAGCACAGAGCCTGATGCAGGGCTCCAACTGACAAACCACAAGGTCATGACCTGAGCCAAAGTTGGACACTCAACTGATGGAGGCACCCAGGCGCCCCGAGTGTGTTTAGTTTCGTAAGAAACTGCCAACCTGTGTTCCAAAATGTCTATACCATTTGCATTGCTACCAGCAGTGCATGAGAATTCCTGTTACTCCACATCCTCACCTGCGTTTGGTTTTTGTCAGTATTTTGGATATTGGCCATTCTCATAGCTGTGTGGTGGTTTCTTGTTTGTTTTAATTTGCCTTTCCCTGCTGACGTGTTGTAAGCTATCATTTCATTTGTTTCTTGGTCATTTGTAGATCTTCTCTGGTAAGGTTTCTGTTCAGATCCTTGGCCCATTTTTTAAATATTGGGCTGTTTGTTTTTCTATTGTTGAATTAAAAAAAACACTTTTTTTAAATGTTTATTTACTTTTGAGAGAGAGACAGAGCATGAGCAGGGGAGGAGCAGAGATAGACACAGAATCTGAAGCCAGGCTCTGGGTTGTCACCACAGAACCCCAATATGGGGCTCAAACTCAACGAACTGTGAGGTCATGACCTGAGCCGAAGTTGGACGCTCAACCGACTGAGCCACCCAGTCGCCCCTCTTATTGTTGAATGTTAAGTGTTCTTTGTGTATCTTAGATAAGAGTCCTTTTTTAGATATGCTTTTTGCAAATATTTTTTCTCAGTCTGTGGCTTATCTTCTCATTCTCTTGAGTATTACTCTATTTTGAATAACAAAGTATTGCTTGGACAAAATACATGTATGAAAAGTCCTTAATCATTGACAATTTTGTATGCTTATAAAGGTTACCTAATAGATTTGGCTTAAAAGAAAGTTGAAGTAATTAAACACATTTAGTAATTATTCCTTGGGGTATGATAAGTGTTACGAACAAGCCTTGTAAAGATCGGCTCAAGAGCTATGTTGTGGTAATCACAAATACATTCTTGTATATTCTGAGAGACAAGCATTGCCCCAGTGTTGTGTAAATGCATACTTGGAGTTCAGATAAAATTTCCAGACTGCATTTCATATGGGACCAAAAAGTGCTGTTCCCCAAACTGCCAGAGTGGGAGTAAAGCTGACATACTCTTGGGTTTCATGTGGCAGGACTGAGAAGGTGATTGCTAGTGATAAAGATGCATACAAAAGCTGGAATAAAATGGTTTGGTGACATGTTAAAGATAATAATGATTGTATTCAGAGTGACTGTATTTACTTCCAAGTTCTTTCTATTGTTACCTCTTAGTTGAGGTCACCTCTTCTTTGCAGTTGCTGGGTTTTACATATGTGGCACATTCTCGGAATTCATTCTTTTCACTAGGCAATGGGACATGATACTCAGTGACTTCTTGTATGTGGGATATTCTCTGTTGAGAGAGCTGACATGAGGAAAATTGACTGGGGAGGGGGCACCGCAGTCAGAGCCCTCTTTTATGCTTTTTTTATAAAGTCTCACTTTGAAATGTTAGTGTACTTCATCAAGACACCCTTTGGAGAACTTTAAATTGTTGAGGCAAACATTAATTGTACTTTTGTTGTTATATAGGATATCGTACCTGTGGATGCCTCTTACGAAGTAAAAGAACTGTATGTGCCAGAAAACAAACTCCATCTGGCAAAAACAGATGCAGAAACATTGCCAGCATTGAAAATTAATAAAGTAAGTGCTTTGTTGGTCTTCGTACCTAGTGATTTAGCCTTAATATATACTCACTATCTGTATACTTTGTTTTTTAGCTATGTTTGAGGACATGGGTACTGGTGGCTGGGGGTTAGTTGTAGTTTATGTCACAATTTCCAGGATTTGGAAATGTATTTAATGTATTTAATGTCATAAGATTTATCTATTTTGAAATAGCAAAGATCAAAGATTGTGTAAAAGTTTTAGGTTTATCAGAAGGAATGAGTTCTTAAAGCTTCAAAGTACTATATAGTAATTAAAATGAACAGTTTTTCCCACCAAACATGTTTCATAATCCTCTGCCAAAACCTTGAATCTCTTATTTTGGTAAGAGTCATTATGTGCATGTTTTAGCTCTCATTAAGTGTTCTCCCCGCCAAAAAAAACCTACTGAGGTAAACTAGATACAACAACATTGGAAACTATAATTTATCATTTTCAAATATTAGAGAATTTTAAATTATATCCTTTAGATGTACTTTTAAAATTGAGAGATGAATAAGAAGCTGGACCAGAAGTTGAATTTCCCAGCCTTTCATTTAGTTACTAAAAATCCAGAACACCCGGGAAGCACCAAATCTTTAAGCACCAACAAATTTCTGGGCTTAGAGAAGGCCTCTTTAAGTAATTATTCAAATCCCTGATTAGCAGTAGATTATTTGATGTGCTTTATGGGATTGGGTCTCTGACCAGAAGCCAGGACATTCTGAGGGAGCAGAGAGGGAGAGCCAGAGAACAGAGCCACGTAGGAAGGTGGCCGTCGCAAAGGAACAGATGTTGTCATTGACATACTTTGCATGGAGTGAACATACATATATACACACAGAATGAGGATGAATGATTGTGAATCCAGGTCAGCAGAGCTCTACAACACAGTAGCTCTTTTAATGTAGTGGCTTGTTCTTTGCACGGCAGTTATGAAAAGTAATTAACTAAAAAATCCATCTTAAGTCGGATAGTGTATTAACTTGGGGGGCCAGAGCAAATACCGTAGACTAGATGGATTAAACAGCAAAAATTGCCCCTCTTGTGGATCTGGAGATTGAAAAGTGTAAGATCAAGGTGCTGGCTGATTTGGTTCTTGGTGAGACTCTTTCTGGCTTGCTGATAGCTGTGAGCTCTGGTGTCCCTCTTCCTGTGAGGGTACCAGACCTGTTGGATTAGGGCCCCACCCTTATGACCTCATTTAACCTTGTCACCTCCTCATAGGCCACATCTCCAAACACAGTCACATTGGGGATTGGGGCTTCAACATATGAATTTGAGGGGGGACACAGACATTCAGTCCATAACACATACCATCTAGAATTGAATTCCAGTAGAGACAAATAGTGGCCACTGTCCAACGTTTAGAAATAATTGGTAAGAGGAAAACTTGAAAGTAAGTGAAACAATTTGGTCTGTGTATATAATTTTTCCCGTGACTTACAGGAGGGGAATACATTGGCCCACATACTTTGGGAATAAATGGTAAGCTACATTTTACTGCACCCAGTTGGCCAGGTGCTTTATCTTTCCTCATTTGAGAGCCACTGCTGCACACACGCACAGTTAAAAAATGAGCATATCCAGCTTCTGTTAATGGTATGTAGTCCATCAATTCCTTAACGTTCTGGTAGGATAGGTTAGAAATCTTAAAAGTCAAGACGTAACATAATCTTTATAAAATAAAGGGTGCCCTGTCATTGGTCAGGCACTTGTTCTGGTAAATATTTTTAGGTAAAGTTTGTTTTAGTTTAAGGCATTAGTTGTCACAGTATAACTTGCAGACTATCATTTAGCATTTTCTGGGAACCTATTAAAAATACAAATTCTTGGGCCCCACAGCAAAGTGATTGAAGTAGAATCTGTGGAGGTGGAACAATCTCTGTTTTAATAAAGGCCTTCCCAGGGTTTCTTCTAGCATATTAAAGTTTGAGAGCCACTAGTGTAGGAGATGCCATCCTTATTAGAAATGCTTTGAAGACTAATGTTATGCACATTTATTAGGAGAGATGCACATTTTCCTAGTGCCCTTAATCTTTATTAGATTTGTATAATCTATAATCATTCTTGAGGTGTTTCTTTCCATTGCTTTCCAAATTAAACTCTTAAAGGTTATTACTGCTTTTGTTCATAAGTATATGAAGTAGAGCATTTTCCTTTACTGTCTCATTTACTAGGTGGATATGCAGTGGGTACAGGTTCTGGCAGAAGGTTGGGCAACCCCCCTGAATGGCTTTATGAGAGAGAGGGAGTACTTGCAGTGCCTTCATTTTGATTGTCTTCTGGATGGTAAGAGCTTCTGCGTTCAATTGTACATTGAGTATGGAAGAGAAATTACACAGGGGCAGCAATTCATCACTGCCTCTAAAAAGTAGTGGTGATGTCTTTAATGGAGGTAGCATTTTAAGTGTTTTATTTATTTTTGAGAGTGAGCGCAAGTGGGGGAGGGGCAGAGAGAGAGAGGGAGACACAGAATCCAAAGCAGGCTCGAGGCTCTGAGCTGTCAGCACAGAGCCCATCCCGGGGCTCGAACCCACGAACCGTGAGATCATGACCTGAGGTGAAGTCGGATGCTTAACCAACTGAGCCACCCAAGCAAGCGCCCTGGAAGATAGTATTTTAAGACCAAGTTATAGCGGTACTGAATGTTTGAAGTGAACTGTGAGATCTTTTTGTTTTGTTTTCTGGATTGTGATTTATTGCAGAGGGAGATAATGCAGGTTTATGTATGCAGGTTTCCCTGGGCATAAGGGCTGAAAATGGATTTAAGAAACAAATAGAATTTCCCTCTGTTGTATCCACCTGATCATCATGGAAGGCCTTTCTCTGAAAAAGTGCACATATATCCTGAATTTTGCTGTCCTGAAATCCATGCTTGCGTGTTTTTTTTTGAATTTTTTTTCAATGTTTATTTATTTTTGAGAGACAGAGAGAGACAGAGTGTGAGTAGGGAAGGGGCAGAGAGAGAGAGAGGGAGACACAATTCAAAGCAGGCTCCAGGCTCTGAGCTGTCAGTACACAGCCCGACGTGGGGCTTGAACCCATGAACCGTTAGATCATGACCTGGGCTGAAGTCGGAAGCCCAACCGATGGAGCCACCCAGGTGCCCCTGCTTGCTTGAGTGTTCTAATAAGGAATCAGCAAGGCCAAGGTAAGGAGTCCTGAAATAGGGGCACCTGGCTGCCTCTCAGTTGGTGGAGCATGTAACTCTTAATCTCAGGGTTGTGAGTTTGAGCCCCAAGTTGGGTGTAGAGTTTCCTTAAAATAAAATCTTAAAAACAAAACAAAGAAGTCCTGAAATAGATGGTTAAAGTGATGGTTCTTCTTCCTCTTTTAAAGCACTAAAAAAAAAAAAATTTTCAAAGGCATTGATGTTTAATATATTTTACTGACAATTCAGCTACCCAGAACTTTGTATACTGTTGGTAAGATTAATTTGTTACATTAAATAAAATATTTTTAAATGTCACTAAGCCTATAAAATAGCCAGCACGTTTTTCTGTGTTATGACTTTTAACTAAGGAATGAAATTGATACCAGAAATTGTAACTCCTAGTCATTCTTCTCAAGAAACTTGTATCACAAAAATGTAAGTGTTAAATATTGCTTTTTGATTTTTCTTCTTTGGAACCAATGGCAGAATCTTTGTGGACTGCCTCCTTCGGAATGATTTAGCCTTGTGTTTGCTGCAAATCTACCTATTAATTTTCCCCTTTAAACTGTACCTAGTGGTGGTAACTTTAAAGCAGCCAAGCAGTTATCACTGATTTTTGTTGACCTCTTTTGTCCAAGGAAGGCAAGCCATGATTTCCAAGAAAGTGTGCTTTTATCTGGTATGTAAATAAGATCCACATATGAATTTGAGAGTGCATTTTATTTTTTTTCTAACCTGGGCATGATGAGTAGGAAAAAAAAAAAAAAAACTTTTAGAACTTGAAAGGTTGGAAACTGAGGATGTGCTTATTGTCTCACAGACAACATATTTGGATTGAAATAGACACACTTGCTTCCTTTGTTTCTTGGCCAGTAATCACTGTTATTGGTCTAATTCTGATTAAAAACAAAGAAATCAAAAAACCTTTTGGGTGTTTTTGTCTTCCTCTCTCAAGGAAACCCAAGTATCCCCAGCAGACTCAAGTATACTTGCCACTCAAAGTATAGTTATCAGAATGGATTTACATTTTCCTAGAAAGGCCCTGAAAACATTTTTTGTCTTATTCATGTATTGGAGGTGCTCAGTATATTTTGATGACACCAGGCTTAACCAGTTGACTCTTCCTTGTTAAACTGTTTCTTCTATGTCTGTGATTTTATACCACTTTTTTTCTTCCCAAAGACAGTTTCATGAATTGTTGTGGGAAGTGTGGGAAGTACATTGCTACATGGTGTTGACACTCTTAATGTTTTGCTGGTTTTTTTTTTTTTTTTTTTAACCTGTTTGCGGTGGGGGGGTTGTTCTCTCTCCTGATTTTCTGTGCCAGGTACTGTCACTGACCCATAAATCTTGTATTATTTGAAGAACATCCCCTGAAGTGGAAGGTGGATATATGGCCTGTTGAGTAATCCAAGCTGTGTGCTTCATGTTCTCTTGTGTCCTGCAGGGGGTGTCATTAACTTGTCAGTACCTATAGTTCTGCCGGCTACTCATGAAGACAGAGAGAGGCTGGACGGCTGCACCGCATTTGCTCTGATGTATGAGGGCTGCCGTGTGGCTATTCTTCGCAACCCAGAGTTTTTTGAGCACAGGAAGGAGGAGCGCTGTGCCAGACAGTGGGGAACAACGTGCAAGAACCATCCCTACATCAAGGTCCTGAGCAAACCTTGCTGCCTTGTATCTTGATTTGCCAATAGTGTTTGTGCTGCAGTGCGGGCATCACCCGTATGTTGACTCTTCTGTTGGAATTGTTCATATTTTGCAGAGTGGGGGGGCACCTGGATGGCTTAGTCAATTAAGCGTCTGATTCTTGATTTCGGCTCAGGTCACGATCTCACAGTTGTGAGATCAAATCCACGCTGGGCGTGGAGACTGCCTCAGATTCTCTCACCTTCTCCCTCTGCTCCTCCCCTGTTTGTGCATGCGGGTGCTCTCTCTCTCAAAAAAAGATTATTTTGCAGAAAGGACACTGGATCTTAGATTAGTGTGATGAACCATGATCTTGTCATTTTGGTGCAGATAAATAATTGTTCAGTAAATCTTTTTTGCATTAGGCACTGAGCTTGGTGTCAGTTCTGGGGATATATGGCTGACGTACACAGCAGGCACGTTCTTTATAGGCTTGGAGCTTACTGGCTGGTGGTGGAGCAGACATCGTGTGCTTACAGGTCGGCTCTGAAGACAGGGTGCTATGGGAGCCCGTGGCAGGGTGATTTTATCTAGTCTGGACTTCCAGTCGAATGTTGTTTCCGATATGAAAATAGTGAAATCCACTTAGTCTTTCCAGAGGGCCTCGTGTATTTTATGTATTATGTGTGAAATGTTATTGAAGTAAAATTGCTGTCAGTTGTTTTAAAGTACACTATGAGCTTTCAAAGAAATTAAGTGAAATTTTAGTAGCTTTATCTAGAAAATTTTTTATGACGTCTGTTTAGATCCTGACAATGTCCTAAATCTCATCCCATGAAGGATAAGAAGTGATAAACGTTTTAAAATAGGGAGATATATTGTTTTAGAAAATAAGGAATTGGAACTAGTGATGGTGTCAGATGTTTCTTCAAAGTTAAAATTCTGCCGTTATTAAAAAAATTTTTTTTAATGTTTATTTGAGGGAGAGAGAGAGAGACAGTGCATGAACAGGGTTGGGGTGGGGGCAGAGAGAGAGAGAGAGATTCCAGGCTCTAAGTGAGGGAGCGGCAGAGAGAGAGGGAGACACAGAATCCGAAGCAGGCTCCAGGCTCTGAGCTGTCAGCACAGAGCCTGACACAGGGCTCAAACTGAGGAGCTGTGAGATCATGACCTGAGCCGAAGTCAGATGCTCAACCGACTGAGCCACTCAGGTACTCCATAATTCTACAGTTATTAATGGTTTACAAAACATGCTTATGTAAATTCTTCAAACCGCGTAGCAAACCTATAGGATGGGTGGCATTTCTATCCTACACAGGGAGAAATTGAGACCTACAGGGGATAGATGTCTTGACCAAAATTATAGAGGTAATAAGTGGAATGAGGGTCTGATTTGAATTAAAGACTTTGTGGGGGGCGTGAGTGGCTCAGTCGGTTAAGTGTCCAACTTCAGGCCGTGATCTCTTGGTTCGTGAGTTCAAGCTCTGAATTAGGCTCTGTGCTGACAGCTCAGAGCCTGGAGCCTGCTTCAGATTCTGTGTCTCCCTCTCTTTTGCCCTTCCCCCACTCACATTCTCTCTGTCCCCGTCTCTCTCTCCCTCCCCCTCTCTCTCTCCCTCCCCCTCTCTCTCTCCCTCCCCCTCTCTCTCTCCCTCCCCCTCTCTCCCTCCCCCTCTCTCTCTCCCTCCCCCTCTCTCTCTCTCTGTCAAAAATAAAAGTAAACATTAAAAATTAAAAAAAAATGAATTAAGGACTTTGGGGCTTCAGAGCCATCTTCCATAATCTATAGCAGAGAGTAATTACTGATGTATATGCCACTTCTATTTAGAGTAATCTGCACAACTTGTTAGGATGCAACCTTGAGGAACCAGCAGGATTTTGATAAGGAACGGTGAGAAACACAATTCCAGTTTTAGGGATCAGGAGGAGCAAAGACTCCATGTGTTTGAGAAATGTCTGGTTATTAAGCGGGAGAGAGGACCTTGGGAAGAGAGAAGGCTTAGCATTCTACCCTGAGATGTTAAAATGTTTAGTCATCACATGGTTTACATATATTTATGCTTTATGCTTTTCAAACTGCTTTTCTGTCGTTTGGTCCTTACAATGATCCTTGGAGGTAGACCAGTTTTCTTTAACTTGAGGAGTCTTCTTTTGGGTTTGGCTTGCCCAGACCTGCAGAGGCACCAGTTAGGAGTCAGGATTAGAGTCTGTCGTGGGTCTTTTGTGCTGCTCTGCCTTGCTAGGAGTGGAGGTCACAGGCAGCCTGGGAGCATGAGACAGTCACAAAGTGGCACTTTAAGAAGCTTGGCTTGGTGGTCTTGTGCAGGGTATCCCCATCCCACCACCACTTGCACTGGTACTGTCTGAGCTCTCCAGGTCTCCAGCCTACACCATCCGCTGTGCTCTGGCTGGAATCCCGCTTCCTTATGCCCACTGCCTTTCTGTTCTTGGAGCAGCTGGAGTGAGCCTTCAAAAATATAAATCTGAGCATAGCACTCTATCCTCTGAAACTCTCCAGGGGCTGCTTGTTGTAAATAGAATAAAACCCAAGTCCCGACGAGGTCCGGCCCTGACCTTCTAACTCATGGCCTGTCTGTCTCTCTCTCTCTCTCTCTGTCTCTCTCTCTCTCTCTCTCTCTCTCTCTCTCTCCCTCCCTCCCTCCCTCCCTCCCTCCCTCTACTCCTATCCCTGCTCTGACTTTCCTGGCCCTGGGCTGCTTCTCAAGGACAGATGCTCCAGGCTTTTGTTTCTGCTCCAGCACTTTTTACTTGTTCTTCCTCTGCCTGAAATACTTTACCTCCGTGGCTGGTTCCTTTTAGTCATCTCGGGTTCAGTGCCGCCACCCTCAGAGAGACCTTTACTGACCCCTTGCTCTTACATGTCATTCACTCTGCTCCCTAGGCACTGTGTTCCATTGCCCCAGTTATTTTCTCTGTGACACTAGTCACTAGCCACTACCTGTCTGGTTTCTGTTCAGTGTCCCACTAGAACGTAAGGTCTCTTAGATCTTTCTCCCATTTTCTGCTGCATTTCCCGGTGCCCAGCAAAGGCCCTGGCATGTACCAGTTACTTGGTAAATATTTATCGAATGAAGGGTTTGATGGATGGGGAGGGACTTTATAGCGAGGGACTTTATAGACCCCGTAGGAAGGGACTACAGTGGTCTGGGTATATTATTAGTACCTAAGCTGAAGCCAGGGAGGGAAGGGTGAGTTTCAGCTGTGCTGTGGAAGTGGACAGGTCCCAGAGGTCACATCCCTACTCTCAGATGCAGGGAAGGAACATGAGTGAAGTTGTGAGAAATTAGAGGTGATGTGGAGATCAGAAGGTATGAATTTGCGTCCAGCTCCATCAGCATTGCTTTAAATAGTCAAAAGTTTAGGATTGGAGAACACAGAGGAGGGGTGGGCTCACTCAGGGTTACAAAGGTTTCTTTACAACAGCGTACAACAACAATGAAGACAGTGTTTTGTTACATAACAAGTCATAATTACTTTGATGTTGTTTGCCTTTCCTATGTAAATATCCTAGTTGTGTCACAAGACCTCTGAGAAATTATAAAATATATTCTAATTTTTGTTTGTTTTGTTTTTTAATTTTATTTGAGAGAGCGAGTGAGCATGAGCGGGGAAGAGGGAGGGAGGGAGAGAGAGAGAGAGAGAGAGAGAGAGAGAGAGAGAGAGAGAGAGAGAGAACGCGAGAATGAGAGAATCCCAAGAAGGGTCCATGCTCAGCATGGAGCCCGATGTGGGGCTTAGTCTCATAATCATGAGATCACGACCTGAGCTGAAGTCAACAGTCAGACGCTCAACTGACTGAGCCATCCAGGTGCCCCAAATACATTCTAATTTTAATGCGTCTCTAATCCCAGTTCAGTTGATAAGCCAAACATGTTTACCATTGGCCTTAAGATTAGTTTACAACTATATGTAGCTCATGTGAGGGCAATGTTCTTCCTTATTTTGATCTTGTTTTCTTTAAAAAAATTTTTTTTTTCTTCCCATTAGATGATTATGGAACAAGGAGATTGGCTGATTGGAGGAGATCTTCAAGTCTTGGACCGAATTCGCTGGAATGATGGTCTTGATCAGTATCGTTTCACTCCTACTGAGCTAAAGCAGAAGTTTAAAGATATGAATGCTGGTAAGACATGGATCTGATTATCTAACATGGTACTTAGCCTGGAGTTTCTGCTTGATGGGAATGTTCTATTTTTTCCAACACTTACTGAAGTGTGAAAGAGAATGATGAGTAAATGTAGAATGGAATGTGTTGGGAGAGGTAGTTAATCTAATCCAACCTATGTAGTTCTGTTAGATTGGTGTAATTTGGAAGATGGTTTTGCCAATTACAGATTGACCTTTTATTTGTGTTTTACAAAACTCATATGCTAAAGCTGAATACAGCTATGGAAGAGAAATTGAGTAATTCACTCTTATCAATGTGCTTTATATATTGGAATATCTTATGAGTCTAACATATCACTGCATAAACAATATCATGTTTGCTGTTCATTCAACAAATGTTTATTGTGCACCTTCATACCAGGTGCCAAGTGCTGAGGATCCATTAATAAATAAGACTGGAGCGTATGGTATATAAGAGAGAGATGTAAAGGAGATAACAGGAAAAGTTGTTGAAGAGTAGGTTAATGTTTCAGATTTCTGGATTAGGATGAAATGGACTAGTACGAGTAGACTCCATAGATGCTGCTCTTTATTATTATTATCTTTAATGTTTATTTTTGGGAGAGAAAGACCGAGTGCGAGTGGGAGGGGGCAGTGAGAGGGGGAGACACAGAATCCGAAGCAGGCTCCAGGCTCTGAGCTGTCAGCACAGGGCCTGATGTGGGGCTCGAACCTGTGAACCGCAAGATCATGACCTGAGCCAAAGTCGGACACTTAACCGACTGAGCCACCCAGGCGCCCCGTTGCTCTTTATGACCCTATCTTATCTGGGGCAGGGATTTTCTTATCTGACAGTTTGTGAATAGTAGGTCTTTCACACAGAGGTAGGTAAATGATGTGTTTATACTGGTGCACCCACACTCACAAATTCAAGCTTCCATGTCAGGGACCAGCATTCACTGTAGAGTTTGGGAGGCATTTTTAAGATCTGAAGATTCCTGCAATCATGCTACCAATGAATTCTCACCCACTACCGAAGTGGTTAAGCCCTAAGCATTGCTGCTGCCTTTTAAAATATTTTCTGTGTAGAAATGGAGTGGACACGGCTGAGAAAAGTCCGGTGAAAATGGTTGCTTTGTAAGGAACTAGCTGGTCACTGAGCCATATTTGTTAACCAGGAGCCTCCTTCTCAAGTGACTACAGAACCTGGGCAAGAGCACTCGTTTCATGAGTCGTATTTAGCTTCAGTGAGCTCCAGGTCCTGGTAGTCATGCTGTTCCCTGCTTCACCACCCAGAAGTCATGTGGTTTTTGAGAAATTACTTTCCTCTCTAAGGCTCACTTCCCTCACTTGTAAAAATGAGGGAGGTGATACCTAACACCTAACATTTTATTTTAAAAAGTGAAATAAGTTGCTTACGGCACTGTAAAGGGTACATGGTAACAGGTTAATGTGTCATAATTTCTGAGTCTGAAGCTAGTCTTACCTATTTGTGTAAAGGTTAGAGAAATAATATCTTTTTATTCTTTTTTTCTTAAATGTTTGTTTTTGAGAGAGATAGATAATGCGTGCATGCACTGGAGGGGGGCAGAGAGAGAGGGAGACAGAAGATCTGAAGTGGGCTCTGTACTGACCACAGAGAGCCCTATGCGGGGCTTGAACTCACGAACTGTGAGAATGACGACATGACCTGAGCCGAAGTCTGATGCTTAACTGACTGAGCCACCCAGGTGCCCCGAATATCTGTTTATTCTTAAACTCTACTGTACTTCACTGATATTTGAGATAAGAGTGTAAAATAAGTGGATAACTGGAGGCCACACACTGTTCAGAACTGTGCAGTTCCCACCCAGCCTGCCTCATTTGTTCACAGTTTCTGCTTGGCCCATGTAGGGTATCTGAGCCTAGGGCCCCTGCCCCCACCCCTCCTTAACTTCACTCATCTCTGAATTTGAAGCATGACTGAAACTATGTGTGCAGATGTTTTTCTGGATGCTACACTTGGTGCCTGCCTGTACGATAATATATTTTCTTTTTTGCTAACATGCTTTGGGCCAGTCATAGGGGAATGTGTCGTGATTGCTGTAGTGATGTGTGACACAAACACACACGTGATTGTGTCAGTGATGGCACCTCATTCTCTTTAGTCAGCAATTTAAGGGTCCTTGTGTAAGTCCGTTCTGGCATTGAAATGTAAGAGAGAGTCCTTTATATCCAGATTTCTTATTCAAAGACTGAATGCGTGAATTATTTAAGACACTTCGAATTGGATCTTATTTCATATGCAGCCATAATCATCTGATGGTTTAAGACATATAGGCCTTTGCTTTTTTTCCTGGTAAATAAGAACATGTTTAATGGAAAGCGTGCTGAGACCACACCATATTTACTTTAATTTTTTGCCAAAATTTGAATTCATAACTGTAATTCATGTTAGTAAATTAATTGTTGGCACTGATGAGGGGTCTTATCAAGGAATTATTCATAATTGGAGTCTTTAATATTACATCTGTTTTATGCTCTTCTTTTCGAGCCAAACATTTTAGGTCATTTAGAGAATTTGTTGCATAATGAGTGATTGCAACTTTGTTTAAAGTAGCTGAGAGCCAATTATCCTTACATCAGACAACAAAGATTGTGGAGTATTATTTTGTTTACTTTTCCATTTTAGACTAAGACAAGCAACAGACCAGGAGTTTCTTTCGTAATTCTTGTTCCCTCTTTTAGGAGGCCAATAACAAGTCCTCTGGTGATGTGCCTGTATCTCCTACATAGTTCAAGGAGAGAAAACGCAATCTTTATTTTTTCTTCTACTTGGGGTTTGTTTTCCTACCTCTCCCTCTTTTTCCTTCCTGCATCTTAGAAGAAGAATTTTGATTACCTGATGGTGGGGTGTTGTCTTGTGCTCATTATTGTTATCACTTCTGCTTCTTTGAGACTGTTCTGTAGCTTGGAAGGATTGAGAAGTCTTTAATAACCACATCAGTGATTGCAAGGTGACACAGTCCCAGAGGGCAGGTTCTTTGAGTCACTGATGGTTGATCACTGTCTTGGAAAGGAAGAATGGATTTCACTTAACCTAAGTGAGAGCCAGTTAGTATTTATTACACACAGAATATTGTTCTCTTATTGGATTACCAATAAGAAAAAGTTGACATAACTCCTTCCAGGCTAGTATAGTATCACAGTGTTGAAGAAATCTGGGAAAGCTTTGTAGAGTTGTTGAACTACAAACTATATTTTAAATGAATGGATGGAGACGGCAGGTGGATATTTTACACAAAACTGGGAACAATACATGAGAAGGCTGAGGCAGAAGCAGATAGTGTGAAGGCACTAGACTTTCTGGACCATAAATGACAGCGAACTGGAGATACCGTAATTCGATGTTGGGTGCAGGGAGCCTCTGTCAGTCAGGTCAAGGCACACTCAGATGAGGCTGTCAACATAATTTAACAAAGTGAGTATTTGAAGAAGGGTGGTCAGGGTTAAGGGAACCCAGGAGGAATCTTGAGGCCTTCAATGATTAGCAGCTTGGTGTAGTGTTACCCCTCCTGAGGCAGCTGGAAGGAGACTGTGTTTCTGAAGCTGGGTGAAAGGAACTGAGCTGTGAGGAGGGGCTGTCACCAGAATCCCTTTACTCACCCCCCGGTTGTAGGGGGACGGAGGCCAGAATCACAGTGCTGAGGCAGAATGGTGCTGGGGCAGGAGCCCCCCACAAACTTTCTCTGTTCTCTGGTTGTCTGTTAATGTCTCCCACATCATGGAGGCAGGAGTACAGCCCCCATGGCCTGACACACAGATACACACATGGACACACAACAGACTAGGCAGGAAGGAGAATGGAGAACAAGTAGGACAGAGCCCAATTGGCAATACATTCAATTTTTTTTTTTTTTTTTACTATAATTTGAAAGCATTTCTAGGCTTGAGAATGGAAAACAATTTATTGCTGCCATACTTTGGGGTATAAGAGTATCACTTTGTGAAAAATGCTAACTAATATGTTCATGTTTACTCAAGTGCCCTGTCTTATTGATTCCTTTTCCCCCTTCTAAGCAGTTTAAGTGAAAGAAAGATCAGTAATTTATGATGGTCCAGAGGAAGGAAGAAAAACCAAACTTTTTCTTACTTGCAACTCTCTTCAGAAAAGCTCCCACAAAAACAAACATTAAACACACAACCTTCCCTAATAACTCTAGAACTACTGTCCGTACTCTTGTTCAGCTGCTATAGTGACTTAGGGAAAATCAGAAATGCCTATTATTAGAGCTTTGGGGTAAAGTGGCTGATAATAAAGCTCGAGTGGGACTGGGAGAGACTTATTAATTAGTGCTGCATGTAGGACAGTTTTACAGAGAAGAAGTTGAAAGGAGGGAAGCAGGAAGATGTTGTAATTCTGGGTTTAGTGGTTGGGATGCATACCAAGGCTCTGACTGTGGGCTGGGCAGCAAACACTGTTTGGAGATATCTGGGGGAAGGGTGACTGGGAGTCAGGAGCACTTCACGCTCCTCACCTCATCTGTTGCTCGGAACAGCCTTGCTGCCAGAACTGAAGTTGTCTGTGGGCACTGGGCTAAGAAGCCACAGAGCAGGGTCAGAGCCAGGTTCTTTGCGCCCAGTGGCATTTGCAACCCTGCGTCCTCCTACGTGAATCCGGGGGTCAGTGCTCATGCTCTTCCCACCACCAGGAGGAGCTAGTGGTTGTCATTTCCTTTCCCTGTCACAAGTCAGCACGTGCTAAGGAGAACCTTTTCCTGTGTTCCTCCCCTCCCACCTGCTGGAAGGAAAGGGATCAGACTGTACTTGTTTTCTAGTGTGTTGGCTCCTGGACTAGAGGGAAGGGGAGAGAACTTGCTTTACTGGGTTGTCCCTTTATGTAGACATCAAATAAGAAGGAATAGGTTTTGGGGGCCAGACCTGTGTTTGGCTTGAGTAATAGTGAAGGTGGAAGGATTGACAGGAGAGGGGACAGCAGTGAACATTATGTATTGAAATGCTTTCAGTAATAAGTCTCTATAACTGATGAATTGGATGGTCAGAATTAGAGATGCAGCTAACAGAAGCCATCTGTGTGCACACAATAATTGAATCCAGGCGAAGGGGTGAGTTTCTCGAATGAGTATGCAAAGAAAGCACTTCATAGGACACAGCAATGAACCTATTGCTCTGAGAGGACTACAGGATGTCAGAAACAAGTGATCAGTCCGAAATGGCCACACAGAATAAAAAACATGCACATCTGATTACAACTTTGTAAAAAAAAAAAAAAAATGTATGTATAGAGAGAAACTAGGGGATTGTGCAAAACAACCAAAAACAGCTATGTTAGGATAGTGCATTTGTAGGCAATTTTTCCCCCCAAATTTCCTTAGTGTTTCATGGTTTTTACTTAAAAGGGTCAAGGGGAAGATGAATTAGAAAAGGTTGGTGCCATGGTTGGCAGGCCCTGAGACTGTGAAGGCCGTGGGGATGGTGTTTTTTTTGTCAGAAGCAGTGGAGAGGTTGGGACACTTTATTACTTATTTATTTATTAAAAAAATTTAATGTTTATTTTTGAGAGAGAGACAGACCATGAGCAAGGGAGGGGCAGAGAGAGAGAGAGAGAGAGACACACACACACACACTCTCTCTCTCTCTCTGTCTCTCTCTCTCTCTCTCAAGCAGGCTCCAGGCTCTGAGATGTCAGCACAGAGCCTGACACGGGGCTCAAACTCATGAATGTGAGAGCATGACCTGAGCCGAACCCACTGAGCCACCTAGGCACCCCAGATCAGGACCCTTTAAAACAAGAAAGTGTCTATTGGAGTTGGCAGGAGTTTCATATTCACTAAGTAACAACGGGAAAGAATTGGTTAAGTAAATGGATCCAGTCCCATTCTTTTCTTCCGTCGCTTGATCTTTCACACTGTCACCAGGCATATCTTCTGAAGACAAAGATATAATCAGTCCTTTTGGAGTTGAAGGACCTATATTCCTTTTATCATACACTTCTCCTCTGATTAGTGAATGTTTGCTTCTCCTCCTCTGACTAGATTGTAAGCTCCTGGGCGTAGGACCAGTTTCACCATTGTTACCTCAGGAAGGCATCTCTAAAACAGAATTTCTGTCCTGTCCCCAAACTGGTTTCTTCCCTGCCTCTCGCTGCCCTGGCAGGTGCACAGAGTCTGGATGGGGGAGGGGGACCAGTTCGTAGGCGAGTCTGGTGAAGGGGCAGCGAAGGCTGATGTGTGCAGCTGTAATGGAGCAAGTGGAGCTGAGATCTGGGGACAGCGTGATCACTGATTGACTGCACGTGGTGCAGGAGGGCGGGAACAGAGCCTGCAGGGAGGTCGGCAGGAGTGGAGACTCAGGTGCCTGTGGAGTGCTAGGAGGCAGCCGGGGAGACCATCTGGAGCTCAGGGGAGAGTTGTAGTCAGAGAATGGAGATTCAGGAGCCACTGACATGGAGCGCTCGGTGACCTCAAGCATGGGGGGTGCGGGATGGGGAGAGGTCTGAGGGAAGGGGTTCGCCTGTCTTCACTGTTGCCACAGTGTGACTCCATTCCCCAGGGCGTAGGTTGTGTCTGTCAGACGAGCCTGTCAGAATCCTGGGGGAGGAATAAATGAAGCGTGAGGAAGAGTTGGTGGAAGTTTTATTTTACATGGAAGTGTGGGAACATGCTCCTCAGCAGCAGTCTTCTAATTCTGTGGTCTCTCTTCTTGCTATACCTTCTCCGACGTCAATCCCGCACAGTCCTGTGGAGACCCCTTTTCTATAAAACATGACTGATTGAGTCACAGCCCCTGTTGAGTACGCTGCATCCTTCCTAACCTGGCATTCGAAATTCTACGTAATAATCTTATGCCAGGTTTTATATCCACCTTTGGCAAAGTGAATGCTTCTCTGTTCCCCAGACACGTCTCTGCTTTCCTCTCTTAACACTTTGGCTCACACCAGTCAGCTTGGTTGCGGTGCTCTGTAGACTTCTCAGCCACATTGCATTTGTCTATCGGAGGTCAGTCAACAGCAGTCTGCGGGCCAAATCTGGCCTGCTGCCAGTTTTTGTGAATAAAGTTTTATTGGAAAACAGCCATACTCACTGGTTATCCATCGTCTGTGGCTGTTTTTGCACCACTTTGGCAGGGTTGGCATAGTTACAGCAGAGTCCCCCATGGCCTGTGAAGCCTAAACGATTCACTCTGGCTTTTTACAGAAAAAGTTTGCTTTTATGAGTGGTGTCAGCAGCTTCACAGTGTACTTCCTAGAAGTCAAGATTATAGAATTCCTGGTCTTTTTCCAGGAACATGGAGACAGGTCTAGAAAGAGATGGAAATCAGAAGTATAAATATTAAATTTGAGCCATCTTGTAGATCATCTCCCATTTTCAAACACAGTTAAAACAGTCTTAAACTAAGCCATAAAGAATTACAAGTAGAAAGGCAAATATTTGACACTCATTGTGTGTGACAGTTAGGAAAATCATTGTCCTTTAGAAAATGAGGATGAGGATGTGAGGCAATAATGACAGTTGCTATAAGTATTAGTGGCCCCAGGTCCATAGTGGCTCATAATTTTTTTTCCATCCTTGATGGAAAATTGATGGAGGAAAATTGAATAGTGATGCATGGGGTTGTGTTAGTTGGGACAATATCCTGGGGTGTCAGCTCCCAATGGATCAGGTATTCCTATTATATTGTTCATCCAGGTAAGTTCTCTAGTGGACAAACCACATGATGGTAGGGATGAAAATACAGCCTGCAACTAACAGCTCAAACCATTTGTGTAATTCATTGATAAGTAGTTAGAAGAGATTGACTAGAAGTTTAGGAGAGACCTGGTAATATTGGCAAGAAAAAATGGGCAGACAGATCAAATGGTCGGTCATTGGATTTCTGAGGAGCACATAGTAAGGAAATAATTCTACCTGGAAGAAATGTTGGCAGTAAAGTCCTTCATATGCTGCTAACGCATTTTTACTGAGTCATCTGTCTTAACTTTATCTGTTAAATGTTCAGTGTGGAGCTAGATTAATTCTTTTTGGAAAGAAAGCCTGCATAGATAATAAATTATAAGGATCTGTGAAATATGTGTCTTTGAGACCGTTTATTCTATATGTTTCCTTTTGCACATCCTGTCGTATAAATAATCCTGCCAAATGGTGATTTTACAAAATCAGATTTGATCTGATTGAAGTCTAGGCATGTAGTGGTCATACCTGAGATATATCACCCAGGGGCCCTATTCAAAGATAGATGCCTGTTCCTGATTAAGGAGGACAGAAGCTAATGAGCACAGTGCTAACGCACCCTCATCTTGCAAACACCATCTGACAGTGTGAGTTTATGTTGGTGTGGACCTTGAGCCACCAGTAGAACAGTGGGTTTAGTTTCTTGCCAGGAATATTTATTTATTTATTTATTTATTTAAATTTTTTAATTAAAAGGTTTTTTTTAATTAAAAACATTTTTTTTAACGTTTATTCATTTTTTGAGAGACAGAGACAGTGTGAACGGGGGAGGGGCAGAGAGACACAGGGAGACACAGAATCCGAAGCAGGCTCCAGGCTCTGAACTGACAGCACAAAGTCTGACACAGGACTCGAACTCACAAACCATGAGATCATGACCTGAGCTGAAATCAGACACTTAACCGATTGAGCCACCCAGGTGTCCCCAAAGGTTTTTTTTTTTTTTTTTTTTTTTTTTTTTTTAATGTTTATTTATATTAGAGAGAGAGAGCAAGCGCAAGCAGGGGAGGGGCAAAGAGAGACGGAGACAGAATCTGAAGCAGGCTTCAGGCTCTGAGCTGTCAGCACAGAGCCCGACGTGGGACTCGAACTCATGCTGTGAGATCACGACCTGAGCTGAAGTTGGATGCTCAACTGACTGAGCCACTCAGGCACCCCAAATTTGAAATTTTTTTTAAAGTTCATTTATTTTGAGAGACAAAGAGTGTGTGTGTGTGTGTGTGTGTGTGTGTGTGTGTGTGTGCGCAGGTGGGGGAGGGGCAGAGAGAATCCCAAGCAGGCTCTGGGGCTATGCACTGCGCCCAGAGTGGGGCTTGATCTCACAAACTGTGAGATCATGACCTGAGCCGAAATCCAGAGTCAGATGTTTAGGGCGCCTGGGTGGCTTAGTCAGTTAAGCGTCTTACTCTTGGTTTTGGCTCAGGTCATGGTCTCACAGTTTTGTGAGTATGAGCCCCAGGTCAGGACCTGCTTGGGATTCACTCTCTCTGCCTCTCTCTGCTCCTCCCCTACTTGCGTTGTATGTGTCTCTCTCAAAATAAATAAAATGCCCCCCCCCCCCAAAAGAGTCTAGTGTTTAACTGATGGAGCCACCCAGTGCTCCTCCTTGTAGTCACTTTTTTTAATTGTTTGAATCGGAATGTAAATAAGGTCCACACATTGTATTTGCTTCATATGTCTCTTGTCATAATTTTTTACGTTTTTTTAACTTTTTGTTTTGAAATAATTTTAGATGTATAGAAAAATTACAAAAATAGTATCAGGAATTCCTGTACATTCAGCCAGAATCCACAGCTACTAACATTATACTTTATTTGCTTTGTTGTTCTCACTTTCCCTGAAAGTTGTAGACGTGAGGGGATGCCTCATTACCCCTTAGTATGTCTACATGCCTTTCCTAAAAATTCCAATCTCCTGCCTAACCATAGCATGCTTGTCAAACTCTGGCAAAGAATATTGATGTAACACTGTCAAGCCCATATACTCTGTTCAAATGCTGCCATTGTCTTAAGAAGGTCCTTTAGAGCAAACCAACAACAGCAATCATGTTTTTTCTTTGCCACCTTTCCTTTCTGGTTCAGGACTCAGTCATGTCTCTTTAGTCTACTTCAGTCTGGAATTGTGTCTTTTATGACCTTGACATTTTTTAAGAGTACCTATCATTTATTTTGTGGAATGTCTGTCGTTTGGATTTATCTGCTGTTTCTCCACAATTAGATTCAGGTTATACAATTTTGTCAGAGATCCTACTGGAAGCATTTGTGAGTTCTCAGTGCATCATATTTGGTGGCTCACAATTTTGATTGGTCCTAAACTTTTTTTTTTAAGATTAACTTTTAAAAAAAATTTACATTTCTCTCTTGTTTAAGATTGTTTGCCAGGTTTTCCTGCTGTAAAGTTAACAAATTTTGTACTTACTAAGAAGTATTTTTGGAGAGAGATTTTGAAACTATAAATATCCTATTATCAAACTTTTACCCACTAGTTTTAAGGGAAGCAAAAATAATATAAAAGCATGGAGGGGCATAAAACATTAAGAGACTCTTAAATACAGAGAATAAACAGAGGGTTGCTGGAGGGGTTGTGGGAGGGGAGGATGGGCTAAATGGGTAAGGGGCTTAAGGAATCTACTCCTGAAATCATTGTTGCACCATGTGCTAATGAACTTGGATGTAAATTATAAAAATAAATAAATTATAGAAAGTAACAAAACAAACAAAAACCAGATACTGCCAAACGGTGAGTTTTCTAATTGTTATTCTTCCTACATTTGTTTGTTGACCTTCTGCCATAAGGTAGAGTATTCCATTCTCTCCCATTGGTTTATTCATTTATTTTATTCTTAACTTTTTTTTAATGTTTATTTATTTTTGAGAGAGGGAGGATGAGCGGGGGAGCGGTAGAGAGAGAGGAAGACACAGAATCTGAAGCAGGCTCCAGGCTCTAAGTTGTCAGCACAGAGCCTGATGCAGGGCTCGAACTCACAGACCGTGAGATCATGACCTGAGCCGAAGTCGGATGCTTAACTGACTGAGCCACGCGGTGCCCCTTGTTTATTTTATTCTTTATGGACTCACATATTCCTGTTTTAGTCAGTAGGTTACAATTCATTACTTTCATTAGCATTATTATTTACGTTGGTGTTTAACTTGTCCTGGGTTGGCCATTGGGGTTAGTCATTGGGTCATACTGGTTGCTCTACCCACTCATTTTCTGAGCACTTCCTTTCTTTATGACACACAAGATGTTCCAGCTCATGTTGTACTTGCCTTGCCCTAGCCCTAGAATCAGCCATTTTGCCAGTGGTATTTAGAATAGAAAATTTGTGCTTTTGTTTTGCTCATTGTCCTTGGGTAGTGGTTGCTTGCAGGACCTTTCAGTGGACAGAACTAAGAGGTGTGTATATGTATATGCGCACACACACACACACAACCCCACACATTTATAGGTGAAGACCATGAGCTCATGCCGATACTTTCAGTCCTAATTCAGTACCACATAGTCTATTCTAGCCTTTCTCCTTTCCGTATTTATGCCTTCCATCTCCAACAGTTTTTTGTTTTAATGTTTTTAATTTAATAGTCGGGGAGGGGCAGAGAGAGGGAGGGAGACAGAGGTTCCGAAGCAGGCTCTGGGCTGACAGCAGCGAGCCTGATGCAGGCTTGAACCCACAAACCGTGAGATCATGATCTGAGCCAAAGTCAGACTCTCAACCAACTGAGCCACCCAGGCACCACCATCTCCTACAGTTATGAATCCTGGCTCCCATTATCCTTACTATATTTACGTATTTGCTCTCCCTTGCTGTATGTAAGCAGTCTCCCAAACAGGTGGTCTCCTGGGCCGTGGTGCTGCAGGCTTGTGCTGGCCCAGAGTCCTCCCCACTCCCTGAGGTGTGAGTCTGGAGTCTCCCCCAGCTCCCTATCAGTGCAATGACTCCCATTGGCCCAGGAGGAGGATTCACGGATGCTTACTAAGTGTGTTTGTTGAGATCAGACTGTTTATAAAGAATGGGCAGCATAAAGTGAAGGGAAGAGAGGAGAGAGGTGAGTGACCAGACGTAGGCCAGAATCAGAGTGGGTAAGGTCAGGAAGTAATCTCCTAAGTGGGGAAATATATACATTCTTCATTTGTCCTTTTATGAAGGACTAGAGTATATGCAATAGAGTCAGGAGGTAAAATTGCTTCTTGCTCCCAGAGTAGGAGGAATTCTGGAGTTTTACTTAATGGTCAAAGGGATGTTTGGGGATCTTTTTATATCCATATATAAAACAAAATTTGAAGTGAATTCAGGATAGAAAAACTTTCAGGTGTGTACCCTCTTCCCATTCCTTAAGGCAGAATAGTTTTAAATGCTCATATATTTGTATCAAGACTTTCTTATTCTTTGTACCTTGTATCAGCTATTTCATGGGTGAAAACAAGCCTTGTTCATGTATAAAAGGTAACCTAACAACTTCAAAGCATAACAATAATGCTGTAAATCTTGGAATATCACAGGATGTGTGCACCTCCCCCCCCCCCCGCGCTGGTCAGGTAAGGTGCCACAAATTTCCTCCTGTGGCCTTTTGTCATCATGATAGAAGACAGAATTCAGAACAGATTGGGGAAGACATTGTATGATTTGGCTTACAGTTGTTAGAAGAGGGGAAGATATTCTTTTGATTCAGGCTTGGACCAACATGGCTTGATGCTCTACCACATGTTGTGAGGGCAGTAAAACACACAGCTCTTCTAACTGGGTTCACCACTCTGTTCTGTGAAATTTCTCCAGGACTCCAAAGAACCATGCTTGTAAGAACATAGCCTGTTAGCAAGCTCCATGTGGGAGTAAAGCCAGGGTTGTAAGCAGAATTAGTCTAGGAGTTTTCATTGCTTGGGTGATAGCAATGGCTCTTGTGAGGGATAGTGTTGTTGCTAAAAACTGTAATACAAAATCTAGACCTGGCATCACAAAACAACATAGGGTTCTAGTCAAGCAAAGTTAATCAGTGTATATGAGCACATTTGGGTAGTAAGTAACTTCTTTAAACTATAAATTTTTCTACCTTCCTGTCTCCTTTTAATAATGCAGTGTCTTAGGTACTATGGAGGGATTGACCTGGTGGGTAATTACGGCATAGGCCAAGAAATTATATCCATTGTGAGCAGCTGAACCAGGATGTTGGGACCAGAAAGTCTGGTGATTATTCTCGTTCCCCGTGAATGCAGAAAGCAATTGTTGTAAATCCATGACCATTCTATTACACATCCTCAGGCATGTAAAATTTGTAAAGTAAAAACATAGCAGAAGTAGAGGTCAAGTTGCCTTGGAGTAAAAGGTCAAAGCAGTATATGTTTTTCACTAGTCTCTGATTGTGGGCATGTATGTTTGTTTAATCCTAAGCATCAAGCTTTAGGAAGAATTGCTTATCCTTTGGAAGGTAATCTGTTAGAAAAGTACTATTCTTGACTCTGGAAATTCTCTTTTCAGATGCTGTCTTTGCATTTCAATTACGCAACCCAGTGCACAATGGACATGCTCTGTTAATGCAGGATACCCATAAACAACTTCTAGAGAGGGGCTATCGGCGCCCTGTCCTTCTCCTTCACCCTCTTGGGGGTTGGACCAAGGATGATGATGTCCCTTTGATGTGGCGTATGAAGCAGCATGCTGCAGTACTGGAAGAAGGAGTCCTGAATCCAGAAACAACAGTGGTGGCCATCTTCCCATCTCCCATGATGTACGCTGGGCCAACTGAGGTAGACTGCTTTTAAGATTTGAACTGCAGCACAGTTGAAATCACATTTACTAATACAGCTAGAGTGGATATTTCTCTGATCTGTTGGTCTGCTCCAGTCATTGCCTGGAGTACTCTCATGCTCTGTTGGGAATGTTCTTTAGAGGTGGCCCCAGAAAAGCAGGCTTTTTGTGAACAAGAAGACAGAGACTTCTCTTGCTCTTATTGTGGCTTTTGGTCCCAGTTTTGTGAAGGAGGGAACATTCCCTGCAGACAGATGGCTCAGTGAGCTTGGGAAGGTGTGACAGAGGTACCCCTTAAAACTGTTGGCTAGGTTACAGACTGAGCTCTGATAATACCCATCTTAGTTCTTTAACAAAGTACTGTCATTCTTCCCTGGAAACAGATTTGGCCTGATTTTTGTAGCTTCTAAATTTTGGAAGGGCCACAGGTATTTTAGTGGGGAGGTAAGCATGGTACCTTTTAAAAAATTCTCAGAAAACATTCTTCATCTGTTTATAAAAGACTGGAGCAGAATAGAGTCAGGAAGTAAATTACTTTTTAAAAAAAAATTATTTTAAGTTAATTTATTTATTTTGAGAGAGAGAGAGAGAATGAGCCAGGGAGGGTCAGAGAGAGAGGGAGAGACAGAATCCAAACCAGGCTCTGCACTGACAGCGCAGAGCCTGATGCAGGGCTCGAACTCCTAAACTGTGAGATCATGACCTGAGCCGAAGCAAGAGTCAGACACTTAACTGACTGAGCTATCCAGGCGCCCCAAAATTACTTCTGGATATTGGGTGGGAGGAGGGTTCTGGAGTTCTCTTCAGTGGGCAAAAAGAATGTTTTGAGATCTTTTTATGAGCATACATATAGAAGAGTACTTAATCAGGTTTTTGCTTCAAGGCAGAATAGGCATTCAAAAAAAATTTTGTTGAATGGATAAAAAAATCAGTGAATGACCTAAGAAACAGTATGTGGCAAATTCCTAGCCAGCTTCTTGTTGAATTTTCAAGATGAAGTGCACATTATTGTTGCACTGTTTTTCAGCCCTTGAAAGGAGATCAATTTATTTATATTTACTTGGGAGGCAAACCCTTTTAAAAAAGATCTAAATAATTTGTGTATATTCTGTGATGTCTTCCTCCAAAAACGTTTAGGAAATCCAAGCGTGTTTGGCTGTTTAGGCTCAAGCCTAAAAATTTTCATTGGAACTTAGTTGCGGGGTTGTACACTCTTACTCTTTATCCAAGAAAAACTGACAAAGATAAAACAGTCATAATAAAAAAGCTGAAAGATTAAAATGTGTTTGACTCTCTTCTTAGATCCAATGTAAATAATGCATTGGAACTTCAGTAGATAAAACTCCTCATATTCTTCTCTCTTTGTTGGTATCAAACGTTCATGAAAATGGAGCAGTGATCACCCTTTAAGTTTCCTAGAGACCACTGC
Source organism: Neofelis nebulosa (assembly GCF_028018385.1). Lineage (NCBI taxonomy): Eukaryota > Metazoa > Chordata > Mammalia > Carnivora > Felidae > Neofelis > Neofelis nebulosa. Next base: position 116,808,705 of record NC_080784.1, read on the forward strand.
GACCTTTAGTTCTTATATCTCAAAGAGTGACTAAATTGTTTTTGAGAAAAAGTAATGAATTTTGTTCCAGTAGTTCCACACCCTTTCCTTTGGTGCTGTCTTCATCATCATGTTAAAGGAATCATTTGGTCTGAAATTCTGTGGAGTTTGGATGAGTGGTTTTGAAAATGGGAGTGACCCAAGTGACCAGCGTCAGGAATAGGCTACCTAGGAAAGGGAAGGGCTTTACCATCCCAATTCAGGATATATTTTGTCCTCTTTGTGTTTCGTTTCTTTGTCCTTATGTAAAAGGGGAAGAGAGATGACATTTTAAATAAACCAAAAATTGCTTTTAAAAAGGGGAGGCTGAGAGGATAAGTAGTAAAAACAGCCAGCTATGGTAAAAACAGATTACGCTTTCTTGAGAGAACACGATAGAGGATGGAAGCATGTTGTTTTGTCTGCATCGGAAAGGTTTTTACATCTGATTTCAGAACCTGGGCTGTTTCTTATGGAAGATTCAAAGGTGAAGGTATGTAAAGGTACATTTGGGGTGCAAGCTAGCATTTTGGCTTATCTAAGGGTTGAGTTTTTGGCAAACATAGCTGACTTGTTGGTGAGCTGGCTGCAGCAGGCCCTTCCTTGGCCTCAGATTTGACTCCTGTGGCTACCCGTCGGGGCATTGTCTGGTGAAGACACTACAAGCCTGCTGCCGGGGGATCCAGGCATGGTTGTGGTTTGCCACTGGTTGGTTTGTAATCTCAGGTTAGGCTTCTTTGGACTTCTCTGGGTTACATTTAAATGCACAATAAATGATTATTTAACTGGTGCACAGGGAGGTCGGACTAAATGTTCTTTAAAGGGTCTGTTCCAGGTCGTTTTCTAGTTTGTCTTATTTTATTTGAACCTCATATTTAAGTGTAGCATACGTAGGAAGCAGTGCACGTTTTACAGATGTATGGTTCAATGAATTTCTCCCATTTGGACAGTTATACAGCCAGCATCCAGACTTTAAAAAACAAAGACTATTAATCTGCACCCTAGATGCTGTCCTTCCTGTCCTTCTGTTCCCTCCCTGTTTTCCCCCAGGTGGTCATTGCTATCCTCACTTCTTACATCGTGGGTCCAATTTGCTTGTGCCAAAGTGTGGATACCCTGGGAAGCAGACTCTGAGAGCAAGGTTAGAGTTCAGGAAATTTATTAGGGAGAGCCCCTGGGATCAACGCTCATGGAAGAGGAGAGAGAGGAAGGGAGTGGGGTTGGGTAGAGGGAAAAGTTGAGCTGTGATTCAGTCTTAGCGGAAGCCTGATTTGACCCTATGGAGTCATGGAAAGGCCCTCAGAGATGTTCCATGTTGCAGAAGAAATAGTCACTGACGCCCCTGTGTTGACCAGTGATTGGCTGCCCAGGGAAGGGGCATGCCCTTGGCCACTGTTGCTCTTTTCTGCAGAGGCAGTTTCTGAAGAAGGCTGACAGCTGCTGGGTGTGTGTTGGCCCCTCTCCCAGAAGCTAGGAAAGAGTCCTCTTTTCCTGGGGGGACCCAAGTGTTGCATCACAACATCCAGTCCAGCCTTTTTATAACTGAAATCATACAGTATATACTTTTTTTGTGTCTGGTTTCTTTCATTTTACATTGTGTTTCTGAAACTCACATCGTGTGTGGTTATTCTTAGTATAGTCACTAAGTACTACCGTACTTGTGTGTGACTACACCCAATTCTGTTGGTGGGCATTTGGGCAGTCGCCAGTGCTTTGCTATTAAGAATAATGCTGGAAAAAAAATTGGGTGTTGTATGGAAACCAATTTGACAATAAATTTCATTAAAAAAAAAAAAATAATCCTGGAGGTGGCTCAGTTGATTAAGCATCCAACTCTTGATTTTGGCTTAGGTCATGATCTCACAGATTGTGAGTTCAAGCCCTGATGGTGTGGAGCCTGCTTGAGATTCTCTGTCCTCCTCTCTTTCTGCCCCTCCCCCTGGCTCTCTCTCAAAAATAAACAAACATAAAAAAAATAGTGCTAGTATGAGGATTTTAAGTGCATGTCTTTTCATGGACATTTGTGTTGGTATATTCCTAGGGCTAGCATTGGTGGGTCATAGGGTATGCATTTGTTCATCTTCAGCACATGCTGTGCATCAGTTTTCCCTTGTGGTTGTACCATTCTACTCTCCCAAGTGAGAAAATAAGTTATGTCCTCACTATACATGATTATCTCTTCTCTTCCATTTTAGCCTGTTTGTTCCTTTAGCCTATTTAGCCTCACATTTTATAATACTTTACTACTTCTTAGCCAACCTCAAAAATGTTTTTATTGAGCCAGTTTTACTGGAGAGGAAATGGAGAAGTGGGAAATGAGTTGTATTTATATACAATGATTGAGAAATGGAATATAATAATAGCTCATTTTCACTGAGTTTTTACTGTATTTGCCTGGCAACATTTCAGGGATTTTATGTGTAGTAGCTAACTTATTCTTTCTAGTAACACTAAGAGGGTAGGTATGATTATTCTCAGTTTACAGATGAGGAAACTGAGGTAGAGCTGTTAATAAACTTTTCTAGATCACAGAGTAGTCTATAGATAGTCTGGGTCCAGGGCCATGTACTATAACTTCCACAAAATTTTTTTTTTAAATTTTGTGGTATATTGTTAAAATATATATTTTTAAATATTTACTTTGAGAAAGAAAGAGAGGAAATCCCAAGCAGGCTCCGTGGAGGGCTCGAGCTCATGAACCATGAGATTATGACTTGAGCTGAAACCAAGAATCGGATGCTTAACTGACTGAGCCACCTAGGCACCCCAAAATATGTTTTGAAATAAGTGGCCACATATGTTTTGAAAAAGAGTTTGGAAATAAATTCTTAAATCATCCTATAAGAGTCCCAAAACAGTGAGGTCAGATGGCCCTGTCTGGGGTTCACTGGAAGAGGAACTTGTACACAGTGGCTTTCAAACTTATTTTTTGTTCATCACAGCCTAGAATTGTGGGTTGTGAGATATTTTTGTCCATCTGTATTCTTGCTCTTTGTATTCTTATGATACCTGCCTCATGGTATTAGTAATATCTGCCTATCTTTTTGTTGTTGTTGTTGTTGTTGTTGTTGTTAGGAGTGGATAGGATGATGTAAATCATTTAATACATTGCCTGGTTGGTGACAGCACATGATAATAACATCAACCGTCTTTACTAAAAACAATAACAAACTGCTTTGCTGCAAGTTCTCAACACCCCTAGGATTCTGTCCCCACATCATGGGAACTGCCTATACCTCAGGGCACTTGTCAATCTGTGTGAAGTCCTAGAATTTCAGCTTTGGAGGGGTGACCTCCTCTGGAACAGACTTCATGTCCTTTGGTTTGGAATGTCCTTTGGTGTTTGAGATAATATATAAATAACATGAAAATAAATAATAAAAAGACAATGAAAATAACCACTTTTTGAGTGCCTGGGTGTGTGTCTGTCACACTGAATAGATTCTTTGCCTACATTGTATAACCTCATCCCCACAACAACTCAATGAGACAGCTTTGTTCTCATTTTACAGATGAGGTTACTGAAGCTCAGAGAGGCCAAGTAGCAATGGTGGTCCATCAGAGAACATCAAGAGTGGGACAGTAAAGTGGTAAAAGCAGATTTTATTCAGGAACTATTGCGATAGGGAAAAGAGTCCAGTATAAAACTATGCTCACTTCTGAATACTGCTAAAGTGGGGATTGACAGCCAAAGGGCAGAGTGGGTGGTAGTGGGGAAAGGGTGGGGAGGTGGTTGGAGGGGCTGGTCAGTGGATAGAAAATTACCAAGAGGAAACATCAGAAGTTATGAGCAAGGGATGATTTCAGTTAAGCAGATGTCGCAGGATTCTTGCTGAAAGTAGGCCACCTGATCCAGTATCACTTGGTTGGGGGGTGCAGGTGAGGAAGAAGAATTTGATCACATGTCGAGGATGGAGAGTTTTGGCTAACCTGACTTGGCAAGAATTTTGCTAAAGCTGGGTCACATGAGCTGTACATGGAAGGACACTGAGGGCTTAGAGGAGCCTCTCTAGAGTTAGGTCAAAAAGCGAGTCAGATCTTTCACCAGCATGACTGCAGAGTGGTGCTGAAACTGTGGCCTGATTCCATGGCCTGCTGTTCTCTTCTCCAGAGCTCCTTGCTGCCCGGAAGTCCCTAAGGGGCCTGTGCTTTGCCAGTGGGTGGGAGGGCAAAGAAGTCAGGTGCCTGCACAGAGCTCTCACGTTTTCTAGAAGAGTATAAAAGCACCTTAAAGTTGCATCTGCCTTGTAGATCTCTATCTGGAGTATTAGTTATAAGCTAAGGGGTGTGGCTCTTGTCAGGAAGCACTGATCTGGTACCTGAGCAAGGGGCAGTTTTTAACTTCTGAACTTTTAAAGAACAAACTAGAAGTTCTAGTAAACACCTTTGTATTTTAAACCCCTTAAATGTTTTACTGTTTACGACCTGGCAGGGTGTAAACTGTTAGATTGAGTGACTTAAGAAAACTATTTCTTTTTCTCAAGTGCAAGTGCACCCCCCCCCCCTTGAGTGTTTGACTTATTTGGCTTATTCACAGCCTTAAGTGAAAATTTTTTCTGTAATTAAAAAAACACTCATTTTTTTGTAGCTTTTCCAGTGACATCAGGAAAAAGTCTGCCAGTAATGCTTATTTGCCAACTAATAATAATAAAAAAATAAAAACAATGACTCTTCCTTTAATCATTTTCTGTAGGTCATTTAGAAGGCATTGGTACCAGATTTGTTTCCCTAGCACAAATGCTTTTTAGAGCAATGAGCAGCTGTTAAGCCTGTTTGGTTATCAACAGGATGTCCCTGATTTTCCAGTCTGTAAAGATTTAATGGCTTGATTCCTAAATTCCATTTTAGGAATTGGGTGGGTGGGGGAGGCATGTGGAGCAAGAGTTACTTGTCTAATGCTGAAAAGGTGTTATATGCGTGCATTTTCATTTTTGTGAGGTATCCATTGACTGTAGGAAATTGTGGTTGTCCTATCTCACAAAATACTAAATCCATTTTTGTGAAGGATAAATAAATGCATGAGAGTGCTGAAAGTCCCATGTATTATGGAATGTGAATGTGTGCAGCTAATAGCTACATCCTTGGTTTAAGACATTTGGATGAGGTTAACCAGCCGAATTTCGGAGGAAACATACAGTTGGAGGTAGCGATTTCTCTTTGCTGTGGAAGTTATCCATGCATGAGTAAATGACTCCTTAATAGAAACTGTTTCTGTGTAAATGAGCAGATGCCCTACGTGGGGGACAGTAGGAGCATATTGCCACCTGGATGCCAGTGTGTTTTTTTAATTAGTTTGTGCTTCGCACCAGGATCTGCAGTGTAAGTAGGATGTCTGTTAGGATATACATCTGTTCTCCCTGTAAGCACTTCTAAGAGTTCCAGCAACCTAAAGGGACATTACTTCTTGAGATCTGAGCCTAATTATAGGAGCCATAGACTCCCAAATTTTAATTATAAACTTTGATCCTCTCTGGGGTCTCTGATAATTTTGTCTTCTCATTTATATTATTCACGTTTCTAGAGTAGTGCAACACAGGCTTACAGTCTCTTATCCAGAATCTTTGGGGTCATGTATTACCTAATTCTCCTGGGATATAAAGCACATTAATATTTCTGTAGTGAATGACTCTTCACACTAAGTGGGATCAGTAGAGCCCGTAACTAATTTCATGTCAGTTTTGATCGGGTTTTACGACTAAATTAGTTTTAAAAGCTCGGCGTTTGGGGTTTTTGATTTTTCACAGGGATGTGTTACCTAATTGTAATTTCACAGAATGTACATATATCCTGTTGTATACCTTAAACTCACACAGTGTCATATGTCAATTATATCTTTTTTTTTTAATTTTTTTTAACGTTTTATTTATTTTTGAGACAGAGAGAGACAGAGCATGAACAGGGGAGGGTCAGCGAGAGGGAGACACAGAATCTGAAACAGGCTCCAGGCTCTGAGCTGTCAGCACAGAGCCTGACGCGGGGCTCGAACTCCGGGACCGCAAGATCATGACCTGAGCCGAAGTCGGCCGCCCAACCGACTGAGCCACCCAGGCGCCCCTAATTATATCTTAATAAAGCTGGGAAAAATTGGATTTCGGGTTTTTGGATAAGTAGATGTGGGGTCTGTTGCACAAAAACATTTAGAATCTGTTGATGTATTTTTATTTTGAAAGTAATTTTGAGGGGCATCTGGGTGGTTCAGTTGGTTGGGCATGTGATTTTGGCTCAGGTCATGATCTCGTGGTTCATGAGTTCAAGTCCCACATTCAGTTTGCTGTTGTCACCGCATTGTCTGCTTTGGATCTTCTGCCCCCCACCCCCCCCCCACCCCCCACCCTCTGCTCCTTCCCCGCTTGTGTGCGCTCTCTCTCCCTCAAAAGTAAATAAACCTAAAAAAATAATAATAATTTTGAGGATCTGTATAGTCTGATATTTTATATATTTTTAGCTTATATTTAGTTTCTTGATAACTGAAGTTACTAATTTAATTCAGAGACATTAAATTTTATAAGTGTTTTAGGATGCTTTTCATGGTGGAAAATAATCCCTTTTTTCTCCTGATTTTTCTATAGATGCTCTGCTCAGCATCTGTTCTGGTTTCTTACTAAAGCAGCATCATGTTCTAATATTGTCTGTTAGTCTGGTTTTCCGAGGTTTCCTGCAATTATGTAATCTACACTGTTTCTTTCCTAAATACAGTGCTAATTAGAATTTTTTTCTGCTGGCGTTCCATCTTACTGTAGGGCCTGACACGGTATAAGGGCTCAGTAAGAATAGGTATGCATGGATTTGGGGGCTGGAGATGCCCAGGAATAATACTTGATCTCTGAGTTGTTCATTTTGCAGCCTTGGACATGTTACTAAAACTCTCTAAGTTACCAGTGTACTTATTTATAAAACAGGAATAGTAACTGATCAATGTGCTGTATATATAAAATGGGATAATATTTATAAAACACTTTGTGCAGTGACTAGCATATTAGGAAGAGCTCAGTAATTGGTACCTGTTTTGATCTTCTCTGACCCTGGTAAAGGACTTCATGAAATGTTTTCCAGTGCCTTACCACCTTTGGTTCCTTAAAATAATACTCGCTGAGAGAGTGGAGAGGCAGAAGCAAATCAAGCTCTTTGGTCTCTTTTTAAAAGCAAATTTTGGGACCCCGGGCTTGACAGGCAGGAGCAAGAGGGGCAATCTGGGCCATGGTGGATTTACTCCCACCCACCATGGGAGAGTTTCCCCTCCCCAATCCTCCCACTCCGCAAGGCTGGGCTCAACCAGGACAGCATTATTTATAAATAAAATTAGTTTGGTTGCTTATGGTTCTAAACAAATACATCTCTTACATTTGAGTTGTATTAGTTCGAGGACTCAGCTGAGATTCCTTGTGAAAAAGGGGACCTTTGGAAAAACTTGTAATTTGAATGTCAGATCTCAGTTTCTTGATTTGCAGAAGGAAGGATTTGGATTCCACAGTCAAAACTCCCTTTCAACTCTGAGGACTGTGTGAGAGTAATTCTAAGTTGTGTATAATTACAAGTTGGAGAATGAAACATCTAAGTAGAATTTGTAATTTTTGCATTGTACATCAGAAATGTGACTCTTGTCAGGACTCAATACCATACAGAGTAATAGATATTGGTAGAAGCATTTAGAGTACTAGTTGCACCATTAAGATAGAAAGCCGTTAGAACCAGAATCTAATGATGGGAAGGATGAACCTCCTTTTTCATTTGTCTCTCTAGATTTTCCAGTCACTTGAAGAGTTTAAAATGATGCCTACTGCTGAGAAATCAGGAGGCAAGCCACTATGATTTGGGAGTTTCAAGAAAATAGATTAATATTTGAGTGATTAACGTACAAAGAAGAGAGGGGTATTTTAACATGCAATTCATGAGATGAATGAAGGTAGTCTTTTTACCCAACAAAAGTAGATCATGGATTTGACTTTCTAAAGAATTTTTGTGTACTATTAAAATAAGTACGTTTTTGATAGTCTGGAAAAGAAAATTTGCACATTTATATAAGAAAATCATTTCTGTGCCTAATGTTCTTTTATAAACCAGTTGAGTATTTGAGTTTTGCTATATGGAATGTTGACTTTGATAAAATTTATTACACTTCTCTAAAAGCAAATGTCGGTATGAATATATAAAGAAATAGGTCACTTAAGTTGGCCATATATTGTTCTACTTATTATTCTCAATATTCTTAATAAGAAAAGTTGAACATATATACTTAATCTGCTAGGCTTCTGGGATAGTGGGATTTCTCAACTAGGGCAGGAGAGGATGGTGTAGGTAGGAGTTGTGGTATTATAAGAGGTGGTATTTTTAGTTACATATTTTTATAATGTAATTTTATTTTTTTATTATTTTTTATTATTTTTTAAATGTTTATTTTTGAGAGAGAGCAAGAGTGAGCGAGCAGGGGAGGGACAGAGAGAGAGAGAGGGAGACTCAGAATCCAAAGCAGAGCTGTCAGCGCAGAGCCCGATGTGGGGCTCAAACCCACGAGCCATGAGATCACGATCTGAGCTGAAGCTGGACGCTCAACCGACAGGGCCATTCAGGCACCCCGATAATATAATTTTAAATTTGGAAAGTTTGTTCATTTTTTGTTTCAGAAACTCCTGAAAATAAAATTTACCAAAATCTTTGCCAGGTTTGAGAGTAGGGGGATAGGTGATGGCTGCTGTTTTTCTGATGGAGTCAGGGAACAAATGGACTTTATGTTTGTCAAAAGGGATGTCAATTAAAAATGGGTAAGAGAAAAATAAATGGATATGTGACACTTTTCTGGGAAAGATGGACATATTGGGATGAGCAGTATGGGACAAGAGCAATTCCAAGGTACTTACATTATAAATATTGTGTGTGGGAGAGAGAGAAGATGGCGGAGTACGAGGACGCTGGGCTCGCCGCGTCCTGCTGATCACTTAGATTCCACCCACGTCTGCCTAAATATAAATAGTGTGTGTGGAGATGTATAATTTGGGTTTGTGTCCATCAATAATCTTTTGGTTCATTAGTCACACGATATCTTAGTAAATCTATGAGGGTGGCAAGGAGCAGGCATTATAGGATTAATATTTGCATAGATAAATGTAATTTGAGTCAATTATAATTTGAATTATGAACTACTTCCCTATTCACACTATTGAAAAGCAAAACTTAATTCTGACTTGGATTACAATATAGAAATTAAAAGATTTGAATAAACCTTAGCCCGCACAATGTACTTTGGGAGGAAATTCTAAGCAGATATCTATTTTACCTACAGTTATTGACTCTAAGTAGTCCATAGTCTGTGTAAAATTTTGATAAGACACTTCTCAAACCTTATTTGAAAGTGAAGTGAGATAATTGTTGGACCTCAATATTAGGTAGAATTTGAACAGGGGAAGTTTAAAGAATTACTAGACTTCAATAGAAGAGTAATTATAAAAATATAAAGTGAACTCTGAAGGGTACCCTAGGGTTGAGGGAGATTACAAAAGTAGAGATAAACTTAGAAAAGAAATCCCCCTCCCTAAAGCTGGGCTTCAGACCTCATTGAAAAAGGCATGGTTTAGGGGTGCCTGGGTGGCTCAGTTGGTTGAGTGTCCAACTTGTGGTTTTGGCACAGGTCATGATCTCCTGGTTCGTGGGATTGAGCCCCGCGTTGGGATCCACACTGACAGCACAGAGCCTGCTTGGGATTCTCTATCCCTCTCTCTCTGTCCCCCAGCCCCCATAAATAAGTAAAGAGAAAGCATGGTTTCATCCCACCACATGGTGGAGAAATTCAGTGGACTGTCTGGACCATAACTGGTTCACAGAAACCAGAAAGCAGGAAACAACCCTCTGATGAACAGGCTAGCTGAGGCTGACAGACCAGTGCTGAGTGGGTCAGGACTTTGGGAGGGAGCCCTCTTGCTGCCAGAGCAGTGCACAGAGTGTGATAGCTGTGTTGAGGTGGATGCAGGAAATAACCTTCTGGGGCACGGGTGAGCACAGGCTGGTGGGTGGGTGAATGGCAGGACTCAGAAAGCTACTGCTGCTGAGAGGCTTGGAATGCACCAGTGTCTGCACTAGGAGGGCAGCAATGAGGTGGTCATTGGCCTCAGGCTAGGGCTTGAGGTCGTTGAAGGCTTGTGTACTTTGGGCTTGCCCATGGGCCCGAGTGCCACCCGTATCCTCCATACACAGGCCGCTTGGACAACACCTTCCTACTACAATAGAGGGTATCTCTGATACCCTCTACTGATAAAACTAAGCATTTCTTCTTTACAGTGAGCATAGTGTTAAAAGAGTTCAATCTGTTGTCTCAGAACAAGCACTGAAGGGTGAATTTGGAGTTGAGAGACAACTGATGGATAATTGGCACAAAAAGCTAGTGACATGCCCAAAAACATTAAAAACAAACTTCAGAAGGGGCGCCTGGGTGGCTCAGTTGGTTAAGCATCCGACTCTTAATTTCAGCTCCAGTCATGATCTCACAATTCATGGGATCCAAGTCCTGCATCGGACTCTGCACTGACAGTGAGACCCTGCTGAGGATTCTCTCTCTCCCTCTCTGTCTGTCCCTCCCCAGCTTGTGCACTCTCTTTCACTCTCTCAAAATAAATGAACGTTAAAAAAAAAAGCCTCAAAAAAATGAGAAGTGCCAGTAAATTACCTGTGGGCTAGAATGAAGCTATTGACACTTTAAAGGAAAACCACACAATTCAGACTCCTTAGAAGAAATCATGTGCTAGTCCAGCTTTCAGTAACAAATTGTTTAAAATATGAAGAAGCAGAAAGGGGTGATCTATAATTCAGAATAAAACTATCACTAGAAACATACCTTGAGATGATGCTGATGTAAGAATTAGCAGTTAAGAGCATTAAAACTTCTTAAAGCAAATATGGTCTAATGGATAAGAAATCTCAAAAAAAAAAAAAGGAAACTATAAAAAAAAAAGAATCAAATGGAAATTCAAAGACTGAAGTAGATATGAAATGAAAACATTTGTTGTATGGAGTTAAATGCAGACTAGAGGTGGCAGAATAAAAGGTCAATGAGCTAGAAGTCACTCAAAGTTACCTGAGAAAAGAAAAAGGGAATTAGATGGGGAAAAAAAATGAGCAGAGCCTCTGTGACTTGTGGGCAGTATCCAGCCATCTTACAAATGTGTAACTGGAGTTCTGAAAAGAGAGAGAGAAAAAAATGTGGCAGAAAAGGTGTGAGGTTTTTTCATGTTGTTGTTGTTGTTGTTGTTGTTGTTGTTGTTGTTGTTGTTGTTTAAAGTAGGCTTCATGCCCACTGCTGGGCTGGACCTCACTCTGAGATCAAGACCTAGCCGAGATCAAGAGTCCAGATGCTTAACCGACTGAGCCACCTGGGTGCCTGTGGCAGAAAAGGTTTTTGAAAAAATGGTTAAAAGTTTTCCAAAATTGATGGAAAACATCAGCCTACAAATTCAAGAAGCCTAATAAATCTTAGAAAGGATAAATCCAAAGAAAACCACACTTAGGCACAAGCAGTCAACCTGCTGAAAATTAATGATATAAAGAGGAGCCTTAAAAGCAAAGTGATGGGGGCAAAGAGGTCTGACTTCTCAGGAGCAATACGAAGTAGAAACAATGCAGTGACGTCTTTAAGAGAAAAACAGAAAGCCTGTTAATCTATAGGATTCTGTATTCAAACAAAAATAAAGATGAAGTAAAGATATTTTCAGGTAAGAGTTGAGGATTTTATTTGGAAAAAGTTTTTCAGAAGTCTTCCAGCAGACTTCCCCAGAGGTTGCATTATATGCTCAGATGCCCACGCTGTATGCCAAGGAAGGGCCTGGCGTTTTCATCTTCTAGAATGAGGTTTTTGTCATCAAGAAATAGATAAGGGCAAAGAGAAATCAGTTATTGTATAGGCAACCAGCACTATTTGCCACATGGGAGTTAAATTACTTTTGTAATCAGGAAAAAAGCCAATCTGTGTTTGGCACACGGATGCAAGTAAAGCAGAAAATAAGTCATTTGCTGTTAGGTTGGCCATTTATGGATCCTTAGAAGGCTCTGTAGGAAACCTGTAGACCTCATCTTATATTCCTTCTTCGGTATGCATTCAGTATTCCAAACATGCTTGCCACTGGGCATAAGAACACAATAATACACTTTGACCTCGGTGTGCTGGAGAGAGACCCAGGCAGCTCTCACCGGGTTTTAGTGACCACCTTCTAGGCAGCATGTCCTCTTTGTCAGAGAGCAAATGAATTTTCTTTAGAAACTGGCTAGGAAGCAATTAAATGCAACTGGGATTGTCATGGACTGTTTCACAGAGTAATAGTTAGCAGCAGCGGTGTTTGCAATTGTCCTTTGTTGAGGGTCAGGTGCTATCTTGAGTGCTTTCAAATCTCCCATCAATTTATGTGTTAAACATTATCTTTCCCATTTTTATACTTTTTTTTTTTTTTTTTTTTTTTTTGAGATAGCATGAATGGGGAAGGGTCAGAGAGAGTGAGGGAGACACAGAATCTGAAGCAGGCTCCAGGCTCTGAGCTGTCAGCACAGGGGCCAGCGCGGGGCTTTCACTCATGAGTGAGATCGTGACCTGAGCCCAAGTCAGACGCTTAACTAACTGAGTCCCCCAGCGACCCTCTCATTTTTATAAATGGAAATTGAGGCTTCTATTAGGAAATCAACTAAGGACATTGCATCGTTAAGAGGCAAAACTATGGTTTAAATCTAGGACAGCCTGATTCTAAAGCCTGTGTTCCTAAACCGGATATAGGATGGCTGTGGGCGGACTTGGATTCTCTTGACTGAAAAATATTGTACCTTTTCAGTGGGTTGTAAATTGATTCACACCAGTCATTCTTGGAAGTGTTACATGTGATTTGCTCATTCCTAGTTGTTATATTGCTAAAAGTATTCTCATAGGGAAACCATTCACTAGAATATAAATTGAAATCATTCAGGTTATTTGCAGGACAGTGTTGACTCTGTCCATGCTTGTTGTATTTACATTTAATTTACTCATTTAACCTCTAGAAGAACTCGAAGAGGCAATTCAATTTTCTGGTTATTTTATAAGACAAAATTAGAACTGGCCACTGCCACCAATATGCTTTGTGATTCAGTAAGGTACTGATTTTTCTGGGTTTGGTTTCCTCTCCTTTTAAAAGGGCAGAGGGGGTTGAATTAAATGATCTGAGCTTCCTTACATATTAAAATTAAGCTATACATTCCTTGTTCATAAACCATTTGGTACCTGAATGATTCAAGTATCTAGACATAAACATTTAATGAGCAAAGTAAGTTCACCTAAATTCAGAGAATGTAGATTGGTCTTTTAATTTAACTCTGTAAGCAGTAGCTAATTTGCATGAGGCTGAAATGATTTTCCATTTAACTGAAGTTGCAAAATGGTTCATTGATAATTTGATTCTGACTGACCCTTTGATAAAAATTCTGAGTCTGAACTAGTCGCGTCTACAGTGAAGGGGCAGAGAGGAGTGAGCGGTATTTTCATGAAGGACTGAATCAGGGTGGTTGGAGGAAGAGGTGGTGTCTATGAGGAACACAAGTCTTTTATTGTTGTGTTTTGTCATCTTGTTCGTACAGAACTATTGCAGCTTGTTGCAAACAGTAGTAATGCTGAATAGTAGAAGAGATATAGGACCTTGGGGTCCTCTTTTTTTAGCTAGCATATGGGGAAAGAGAACTAGAATAGTGCACAGGCAGCTTTTCAGTGGTCCTTGTTTGGAAGTGGTACACATCACTCTGGGTCTCTTGGTTGTTTTTTTTTTTTTTTTTTTTTTTTAAGTTTATATCTTTTGAGAGAGAGAGAGAGAGAGAATCCCAAGTAAGCTCTCCATTCTCAGCGCAGAGCCCGATGTAGGTCTTGAACTCAAGAACTGTGAGTTCATGACCTGAGCTGAAATCAAGAGCCAGACGCTTAACCGACTGAGCCACCCAGGTACCCTGGCTCTTATTTTTTGGACCAAATCTCTGCCACATGGCCACACTGCAAGATATACTGAGGGTTATTTTAAACTGTGTGCTCAGGAAGGATAGTATAAGGTACATAGAAATACAGGTAGTTGGGAAAATAAGTGAGTGAAAAAAAATCAAGACAGTTTTTACTATAGGAAAAACAAACAGTTGTACAAGGAGGGGGATGAAATAAAGATGATAATGGGTGACATTTACTGTGTACTTTATACCAGGTACTATTCTAAGTTTTTACATTTCCCCATATTACTTTTCTTAAAAAGTCTGAGATAAATACAGTTCTAATTACCATTTTACAAATGAATTTCACCAACAGTGATGATATCACCATATTTATTGGATAAATGGGGTAGGGAATAAGGACAATGGAGTGAGTCAAGCATCATCACAGTAGGAAATAGAAATAACAAAGAAGTAATATAATATCTAAAATTAAATAGATCAGCAGTATACACATGCCATTTAGAAACACAGAGGTAGGGGCTCCTGGCTGGCTTGGAGCATGCAACTCTTGATCTCGGGGTTAGGAGTTAGAACCCAGTGTTGGGTGTAGAGATTACTTAAAAATGAAACCTTAGAAACACAGAGGTAAATATCAGTAAGCTTAAAAAGCTGGAACTCCTCAGGGTGATCATTTCAGGTACGGAGTCTGGGATTGTCCTTGTGCTATTGCACTTTCTAAACTGTTTCAATGAAAATATGTCTTGGTATCAAAGTATTTAGAGATCAAAGGACAATGATGTGTGGGTGGTCATCATTTTTATCTTATTTTCAGATAGAGCAGAAATGGTTTTGTAAATCATTAAGTAGTGGAGCCTAACACTGAAAGGGAGCCGAGGCCAGATTTCTTTTTTCTTTCCCTTTTTCTTTTTCTTATTTGTTTGTTTGTTTGTTTATGAGAGAGTGTGTGCATGTGGGTGTGCGTGTGCATGTGGGAGACAGGCAGAGGGAGGGGGCAGAAAGAATCCCAAGCACCTCCACACCCAGCATGGAGCTCGACGCAGGTCTTGATCAATCCACAACTGTGAGATCGTGACCTGAGCCAAAACCAGGAGTCAGACACTCAACCAGCTGAGCCACTCAAGTGCCCAGGAGCTGAGAACAGATTTCTAGACTGGGTTTCCTCTGCACTTTCTTGATGAGTCACTTAACCTTTGGGCGCTCATTTCTTCAAATGTTAGTGAGAATGATGATCTCTTACATGGCTAAAATGGTTTTTAAAATTACTTTAGCTTCTAAAGTTCCATGTTTCTGGGTGTTAAACTAATTTTGTTTTTAAACAAGCACTACTGTGAATGCATCAGAGCTTCAGAGCTGGTTTTGGATGCAGCATGGCTGTGTGGTCACAACCAACCCTTGCTATTATTCTTACCTAGCATCTTTGGTAGTAGTTACTTGGCTGTAGGGTTTCTCAGTACCAGTTTATGTAAGTATTCATGTAATTGAAATCCAGTAGCTTTTTAAAAACCTATTCAAGTGTAACAAAGAAGAGTGTGTACCTTACAAGCTCTGAATTTGGAATATACAGCTCAGTGACTATAGTTGATAATACTATACTGTATATATGAAATTTGATGAGAGTATATCTTAATTGTTTTCATCACACACACACTCCGAGGTGATAGATGTGTCCATTAACTTGGTTGTGGTCAGTATTTGGCAGTATATATGTATATCAAATCATGTTGAATGCTTTAAATATATACCATTTTATTTGTCAATTATACTCAGTAAAACTGGGAAAAAAAATTATCATTATCCCAGAAGCCCCTTCCAGTTTCTTCCCTCGAAGGTTCAACCGCTACCCTGACTTGCAATAGATTAGGTTTTAAACTATATATAAATGGCAGGTAGTGGTTTTTAAAATCGTACATGTATATGCATATACATTTACTTGTTTCTTAAGTCAAAAATATCTATAAATACATGTACATAAACGTCTGTACACATTCATGCTTTTAGATTTTGCGGGGAGGGCTTGCCAATTTTGTTTCTGGCTTCCCAAGATGACAATATTTAAATTTGTTGAGTTTCCTGCTGTTACTGATTGTATAAGTAGTCCAAGTCCTCCCCAACTTATGATGGTGTTATGTCCTGAAAAACCCATAAGTTGAAAATACCATTAAGTCAAAAATGCAATTAATACACCTAACCTACTGAACATCCTAGGTTAGCCCATCCTACTTTAAATGTGCTCAGAACACTTACATGAGCACAGTTGGGCAAAATCATCTAACACAGAGCCTATTTTATAATGAAGTGTTGACTCTCTCATATAATTTATTGAATGCTATACTGAAAGTGAAAAACAGAATGGTTCTATGGGTACAGGTAAGTGTGTGGGTTGATTGCATGGCCTACTGGTGGCTGGTGAGCCCAGCATCTTGAGAGATAATCCTACTGCCTATCGCCAGCCTGGGGAAAGATCAGAATTCAAAGTTAAAGGTGTGGTTTCTACTGCATGCATATTACTTTTGAACCATCATAAAGTCAGGGACTGTAAGTTTGGGACCATCTGTATGCACACATTTATTACCCATTTACTACTTCTAAGTATGGGCATAAAAGCATAGTTTCAAGTATGAAAACTTTTATTCTAGGTCCAGTGGCATTGCAGAGCACGGATGGTTGCAGGAGCCAATTTTTACATTGTTGGACGAGACCCTGCTGGCATGCCTCATCCAGAAACAGGGAAGGATCTTTATGAGCCAACTCATGGTGCCAAAGTGCTGACAATGGCCCCTGGGCTCATCACCTTGGAAATAGTTCCCTTTCGAGTTGCAGCCTACAACAAGAAAAAGAAGCGTATGGACTACTATGACTCTGAACAGTAAGTTTTATTGTCACAAATCTATGAAACGCCTTGTGCTCTAAGCTGCTCCCAGGGCTTTAAAGTATTGTCTCAGTTTTATAATAACTTCACTTTGTTGTACAAACTTTGTTGTACACATTTCAGAGAAAGGCCAAACCAAGGAAACTAATTTCTCAGTATTCCAGCAGTTAGAAGTAGAAGTAAAAATTGAATCTGGTTTCATGCTTCCTGGTTCATATATAAATGGCATGTAGTGGTTCAGCTTTTTTGTTGTAGAGTGCATAAGGTCAGTATTGACATGACTATTTCTGCCATATCTACTGTATGTTATGGAGCATGTAGTAGAGATGATTACTCTGGTAAGCCCCAAAAATCTTAGCATTGAGAGAATTTAATAACTATGCAATCACTTATGTGATAGGCACTGTCCTAATTGCTTTATAGGCATTAAACTAATCCCTACAACAATCCTATGGTGCTATTATCCCGATTTTATAAATTAGTAGTAAGCTGAGGCATACAAAGTTCGAATAACTTTTATAAGGCCCAGAGCAATAAATGGCAGCCCAGCAGTTGAACCCAAGCAGTGTGACTACAGAGCCTTTGCTCTTGACCACGAAGAGTGTAACTTCTTTCTTCAAAGATCTTAGGAGGAGCAAAACACTAACAAGCTTTTAGTACAAATTATTGGTAGTGTTGAACATGTATCTGTGTCCCTTTAATGAAAAATTGTATTAATTTTTATTTATATATAATAACAATTGTTAGTACATTCTAAATTTATTTTTAAACATTTATTTATTTTTGAGAGAGAGCACAAGTGAGGGAGGGACAGAGAGAGAGGGAGACACAGAATTCGAAGCAGGCTGCAGGCTCTGAACTGTCAGCATAGACCCTGACATGGGGCTCGAACCCACAAACCATGAGATCATGACCTGAGCCGAAGTCGGATGCTGAACTGACGGAGTCACCCAGGTGCCCCAATTGTTAGTACATTCTAAATTTAGAGTGACACGTTAGGGCTCTAGAATAGGAAGTTACGGGTTCTAGCTCTTTCTTTGCTGTGTGACTAGTCTTGTTTCTTCATCTCTAAAGTGGTGGCGGTAGATGAGTTGATTCCATCTTAGTTCAAAATCTGTAGTTCTTTCCATGATCTGTAGCATCTAGTTATTTTTACATTTTTAGCAGATACTTGTTTTGTTGATTGATGCTTTTTTAGTACAAATTACAATTCATGTGCAGCAAGTAGAATGGAGAAGTACTTTTTTATTTGTTTTCTTACATTATCTCTACTGATAGGTACTAATTGAAAATTGTCCATGGTCTAATAACCTTTAATCTGAGAGTGCTCATCCTTTTTTCCATGATACTTTATAGTTAATTCTGTGTTCAGGAACAGAGAACCCTGATCCTCACCCTGTGTCCTCATTTGGTGTAGCCCATTTTGTAATAATGGGGATGGACAAGAAAGAAAAAGAAACCTTTTAAAGATCAAAACATTCTCTTGTCTCTGAAAGTGACATGAAGTTTGGTGTCATTTAATTTCTTTGTGATAAATGGTAAATTGGGTAAAGAAATACTGCTATTTACAGTAGAGTTTGAGAGGTTTATTGGCTTTTCACTTAAGGCATGAATACTGCTGGAGAAAAAAATGCATAATTTTAGATGATAGGCTTTTCTGAGTGATGAACTGGAGCTAAAATGCAGGAAAATTTTATGAGTCAGTGAACAGAAAGGGCTTATATAACTGATACAGGCAAGTGTAAAAGAACTCCTAAGTACACTTTGGTGCCTAGGTGTGGAATTCAAGACAGGAGCTATTCTAGACTATTATTCTGAAAATCTGAAATGTGGTCCAGATTCTAGTATACTTCTGAACCAAACCAAGAGAAGAATTTGTAATAATCCAGACCATTTTTACTTTTATAAAAGATCAGGATTTGCCAACACATAGAAATAGTTTTAAATCGTGGCATGTTTTGTTTTGTTTTGGCCTAAAAATATATAGGCCTGTGTATGTTGTTTGTATGTCTATTTATATATGTATGCATGTGTACATACACTTACATAATGTATGTGCACACAGAGCAATGTCACTGTCTCACAAACAGGGCATCTATAAGAGGGGTGTGCTGAGAGTCGCAAATGGGCCTTTCTCTTCCAAAGGGATGCCTCAGAAGCTTTAACAAGAGAATTTTAAGTAAAGGGGCACCTGGGTGGCTCAGTCGGTTAAGCATTCGACTCTTGATTTCGGCTCAGGTCATGATCTCATGGTTTGTGGGTTCTAGCCCCACATCAGGCTCTGTGCTGGCAAAAAAATTTAAAAAAAGAATTAAAAAAATAAAAACAATTTGAGTAAACCTTGAACTATATTGCCACAAAAGGTGATTGAAACTGAAAATATAAATTAAATGTTAAGGAAAGTAAAAAGTTTCCAATACAGTCGTGTCTTTTTGTGGTTAAAATTATCTAGTGCCTCCATTAGAGATTCTAATTTACTTATTTTGGGGAGAGGCCTACACCCCAGCAATTCTTTTGTAAGCTCCCCAGCTGCAGACCCTTCAGTGTGACTCATGGAGGGTAGCATTGCTTTCTACATATTTGTAAAACATACAGTGTCAGAGACAGAATGCTGGGCTGGGAAACCCTTTACTTCTGATCCAGCATGCAGTTGTTTGTTCAGTTTGTGTACAAGATGTTATGAACATAATCTTGTTCTGAAAGTAACAGTCACTTACAGAGTGAGGAGAGAGAAATAGAATCGTTCTGCCCGTGGCCACATGGTTAAAACTTAGGTGAGTTTCCATGTCCGTGAGTTAAGGAAACAAAACTAAATAGAGTTGGGCTTTTCTTTTTCACTTCTCCTTTACTGATGTTTCATTACTGTGGTTTCTTTGCATGCATGATCAGGTGATTTAATCACCCGCAGGACCTAGAACCCATCTGTATGTAGTTGACAGACGTGCTGGGGGAAGCCCTTGATAACTTTCACGTTTTGTTAAATCTGTGTAGTATTGCTTTAAGTCTCTCTTTTAATCATTCAAAAGCTAAATAATTACATCAGTTCTCATAAGATTTTCCAGTGATGAATTCTATATTAGTTGCATGAGTGGCTCATTTTCTTGGAATTTTTTTGAGTTTACTAAATCTTAATAAATTGTAACTTGGGAAGCCTTAAAACTGCCTTAGTTTTCTGATTTTTTATATTTGTGTTCACATATAATTAAGTTGATGGGAACATGTTGGAAAGTGATTAAAATTTTGTGGAAAGGCGATAGTCTTTGATGTAGTGAGAAAACACAGTTATTAATTATGCACATATGAGGTTGTCTTATGTTTGATTAATGGATGTTATTCAATGCCAGCTTTTATGTAATTAATGATTTTGCAGCTTTTGATTTAATTAAATACTAGTGTAAGACAAGGCTTAGGGAGAACAAAAACAAACTTTATGAAGATTTCAAGTAAGATATTGATAGGAATTATGATAAAAATCATCTGTTTATACTTAGGAAGCTCAAGTAGGCTCGTATTTGCTATAATAGTGACTCAAGGAAATTTAGTTTTAGGACTACAAGACTGAACTCCGTTCTTTCAGATATTACAAACTTTTAGAATTCTCAGTTATTTGTAATGTTTTCTCCTTTATGCAGATCTTCTTAGTATTTGGGTAAAAAAATTCAAAGTTATGGTTCAGATTATTGAAATGGCAACTTAACAAAAAGAGCACACATGAGTGAGAGTGCCTTGTGGAAATGGGTATATGAAGGGACAGGTGGATGAAAATGTTCCAGTCTGGTTATTTCCACATTATCAGTAGAGTGCTTTCATAGCTTTAATGTTGAAGTTGATATTAATTCACATACTGTTAGTGTCATTTAAAAAATACTCTAATTATAGACACTTTTTCATATAGCTTTCCCTTCTTTTATGTGCTTTCCACAGGAAAGCTCATCTTTTCTAGTGGTTTCTGTGCAATGACTTTTAAAGCTATACTTCATTATTTCCAAGTTGCTAATTGTGTTAGTTTTCTAGTGCTAACACATGACTACAAATTTAGTGGCTTAAAACAATCCTTACTGTCTCACAGTTTTTTGGGTCGGAAGTCTGGGTGGACTGCATTGGATTCTCTGCCCAGGCTGGGCTCTCATTTGAAAGTTCTGGAAAGAATCCATTTCCAAGGTGACCCTTGTTGGCAGAATTCAGTTCCTTGCAGTTGTGGGGCTGAGATCCCCATTTTCTTGCTGGCTGTTGGCTAAGGATTGCTCTCTGATCCTAGAAGCCATTTTAGATCCTTTCTTCTAGACACCTCCATCCCACCAACAGAATCTCCTTCATGGTGAATCCTTCTCCCACTCCAAATCTCCCTGACTTTCCTTCTATTATTTGAGAAAAGTCTTTGCTTTTAAAGGGCTCCAGTAATTTAGGTTAGACCCAGGTAATTTCACTATTTTGCCATACAAATGACCTATAGTGGTAGTAACATTATTTGTCTTCATTCTTTCATAGACCCCTCTTTTGCAGACATTCTAGAGAAGTGAGAAAGTTAAGTTTTCTAGAAGTAAAATAAAAGTAACTTTTTTCTCTGGAGGTTAATATTAGGAATAATAGATAGGACATCCTAAGGAGATGTTGTGGTATTTTCATTATAAAACCCAGTAGTACTCCTGTCCCGCCTTTTTAAATCAGTTACAACATCTGAAAGAGAGAAGACATTGGTGCGGGGGAGGGTAACCAATATAAAGGTCCCAATCACAACTCTATTGTGCTGGAATAGACTATATGGAAGACTTATTTTTTTAATGCCAAGGACGCCAAAGAAGCGTTGAACCAAAGAAGGCCAAAAATCTGCTCCTTCCCTCCACCTCAGAGCCCTGACCAGTTTTGACTACTCGTATGAGATAAACGGACATATGTGATAGGGGAAAAGTAGAAAGAGCAAATGAGACAGTTCTTGGGAAAGAGTTCCCACAGAGCTTAGGGGAGAATAATCTGGGTCTCCCCAGAGAGCAATCCAAGGTGATCTTAACACTCCAGCCTGGTAGAAGGAAAATAGGCCTTAGTCATACACCTTTGTTCCTAGAAAGTTCCTTCTTTCTGGGTGAGTGGGGTACCCTGATTTTGATGCAATTTGGGGTAACAGATGAATAGGATGCATTCTCCCAGTGGTCAACCAATAAAATCATTATGGAAACATTTAAAAGAAAAATAACACTCAGGCAGTCACCTATTTTATGTGTGTGCTTTGAGTTTTATTCTTTTTTCTGTACGTTGATTTAACATAGTTGAGTTTATAATAGGTTTTTTTTTTTACCCTGCTTTTAATTATTTACTTTTCATGAGCATCTTTCCATGTTAAGCTCATGTAAGCATGTATTTATTGTAAGCTATCTGTATACATTCTATTGTTCGTTCTGATACCGTACCGTGCCACAAGTCCCGATGGTGTGTGTGCAGCACAGGGCTGAGTGAGGAAGCTTGGGAAGGTTCCCTCCGTGCTGTGGAACAAGACTGGCTGAGAGGCTTCCTCACACAACTTGTGTCCTTAGGTATCACTGAGGTCAGGTAGCATCTGCTTGTCATATCTGGTCCCACCCCTTCTACCCCGTTGTCTCGCACACATGGAGCAGAGTTTTTCCATATCTGTACTTTCAAATGCTGCTCTACTGAGACCTGGTCGTGATCTCCCCTCAGACTGTGGAGCTGTGCCATGTTGTCACTGGTCTTACTGCAAAGAGTTCCAGGAGAAAAGAGCCACAAATCATCATGTCTGATGTCTTGATTTTTTGTTTTCTCTCTGCTTTGCTTTTTTCCCGTGACTTTTGGGGTCTCCTCATTTTTCTTATGCTTTCTGCCCTTTTGGGGTACAACTGGGATTTACTTAGTATAACAATATCAAATCAATTTCTTTCTTAACAACATGCCATTTAGCAGACAGGCTTTCTCAACCTTGACATTATTGACATTGGGACCAGATAATTGGTTGGGAAGGGGATGCCATCCGGGGCATTCTAGAATGTGTGCCCTGGGGAGGAGGAAGTGAGGTTGCAAAATCACCTGTCTTGAGAATCACAGGTTTGTAACAATATTGGCATGTTTAGGTACTTATTTTCTTTTTAATTATTTTGTGATTAGTCACAAGTCAAAAATAAGGGTTTGTTTTTGTTTTTGTTTTTTACTCCAGAGACTTCTTTTTACTTTTGTATTTGGAGCTGATCTAGATGTTTTGAGAGTAACAGATATCCTGGTTTCTAAGTAAATGAGGATACTCACATGTTTCTTAAAAGTAGAAAGCAAATAACAAGATGAAGAAATCCTGGTGAAAGATATAAAGGAAATGATTTAATGTAGTCAAAGCAGTGTCCTTGCCATCTAGCAGTGTCCTGGGTTTACCTAATTTTCTGGTTAACTCATGGATGCTTAAGCTGCTTGAGTTACTAATTTTGAAAACCCTTTGAAAATGTATTATTTCGGTCTCTATAACCTACTGCAACTAAACAGGCTGTATACAGAGAGCAGCACTCAGGGACATCAGCGTGTGCTCAGAAGAGGTCACTACAGTCTGCTGAGAGGAAGTTTTCATACAATGGGATTTCAGCCATGTACCTCATACCAGACAATTTTATTTGGATGATGGGCACCTGAGAGCTTCTGAGTTTAGCTTTCAAAAAATTGAGATCCACCATCCACTCTTGAGTAATCAGAGGCTTCTTTCAGAACCAGGTGAAAGTTGATATGCTCTTTCCCAGCACAGAAGCCCCATTTTGGCCATTAAGGTATTTATGGATCCTTTTGAAACCTGTCCATTGGCACTCAGTTCAAAACCTCTGTTTGTCTACACTGTGGTAGATTATAGTCTTCATGACCCTTTTTGGTAAAGAAAATTGACTTGACTGCAGTGCACTTCAGGACGGTCCTTGAAATTTGTTGGTTTTTTTTAATGTTTATTTTTGAGAGAAAGCGTGTACGAGAGTGGGGGAAGGACAGAGAGGGAGGGAGACAGAGGATCTGAAGTGAGCTCTGTGCTGAGAGGGAGAACCTGACACAGGGCTTGAACTCATAGCTGTGAGATCATGACCTGAGCCCATGTCAAGATGCTTAACCAACTGAGCCACCCAGGCACCCCTAGAAATTTGTTACCTGTCTGAGTGTTTGATAGGAACTGTTCTCTAGCTTTTACTTAAAAGATTGGGGTGTTGGGAGGGAAGTATGATGAATTAAGGATTTTGGTTAGGTAGGTTCTAGATAGTTGAATTTTTTGTGTATTTCAGTTGGTCGTGGGTTTGAAACTAAACATTGTTAAATTTGTCATGTACATTGCCAGCCAGTAGTTTTTTTGGTTCTGAGAAAGAAATCCATAAATAACTGTTTATCTGGTTTTGGAGAGATGACTTTTTGACCTCACGCCTAAGAATTTTTAGTTTTGATCTACATAGTGTCATATATGAGCTTCTTTCAAGTTGGATGAAAAGTTAGACCCCAAATAGTTCATTTGATTCACTTAGAAGTTACCACTATGATTTTTAGTTCTATCAGAGAAGAAATTCCCCTTTGCTCCTCTGCTTGCTTATCATCTAGTTACCTTTTTTTTTTTTACAAAGCCCATGCTAATTGAATAACGAACCCTCAAAAGGTACACTTGATGGGCCATCTGTTGACCCCAGCTCTTGTCCATTTGAACAACTCATGCTGCTGGTGGCTCTGATGACCACATATGTGGACTAAGAGACAGCAGATGGTTGTAAAGATTTAAAATCTTCAACAAGTGGCCAAGAGTCATTGTACTTCGGAGTTAGTCAAGATGCTGGCCACATGTAGTTAGTATATCCCACGTGGGACAGGATGCTGGTCCACAGGGTCCCCGCATAGCTTGCTAGATGGCGTGTTTTTCCTTCTCCCTGCCATTCCATCCCTTTTCTTTCTTTAAGAGGTGTGGACTGTAAGAAGCTATGACCAAGTGGTTTTGAGAAGGAAAAAAAAAAATCAAACATAGTTGTGTGTGTGTGTGTTGTTGTTGTTGTTGTTGTTGTTTTTCCAGGCACCATGGGAGATTGGTTAACTAGTGTAATTAGATGGCTTATTAGAATTGCTTTGAGTGAAAGCCCTCAGGGTCATTTATTTGGTAGCCTTTCTGTTGTGGCAGATTCCTGATTACTCCCAGGTAAAGTTGAGAGCTAAATTTAGATTATTCCCCAAATGCCTGAGTTTTTACTTGACTCAGTTATTTCTGTAAGATCATGTCTAATTAAAGATGAATTGTGAAAAATATGATTTGATTCTAGATAATGTGACTCTTGTACGAAGTCCTTGCACCTGACTTCTTATAAAAAGTAAAATCCTTATGTGACAGTACAAGTATGAGGCAGAGGAAAATAAATGTGTTTTCTGTAGCCAGGGTGGAGTGGAACCGCCACCATGTGGGAACAGAAACTCCCATTTCATGTGATGAAGAAATGCTTGTGGCATGCGGGGCAGATGGAGTGTGAAATAGAGTCAGGAAAAGAGGTACCCAGGGACCTTGGTTTTAAAATGCAATTTCAGAAAGAATGCAAGCAGACTTCTGGATTCCAGACAGTTTGGCATTCTAGGGGAAAGAAAGGGCTGTAATTGGTCTGGCGTTTTTCCTTTAATCAAATAGTCAAGACAGTCATCCAGAAAGCTGTGCTCTCACTTCGTTCTCATTGCCATCACGAGCAAGCACTTTATGCATGGGACACAAGCTTTCCTTTGTTGAAATCAAAGTTTAAGATTTACATGGCCATAAATCTCCAGGGTCATAATTTTCCTTAGTGAAGCTTATATAGGGAGCTGATCAGTGAACCTTCTGAGGACCTGCAACATTCAACCAGTGTTTTGTTGGGTAGATTCTAGCTAAACTAACTGATTTTACATCAGATTGGAGTGAGGATGTTTAGATACAATTGGAAAGCTCTCTGGACCCCTCCACCCTCTTGGCTTCCTCTCTGACCTCAGGTGGAACCTGGCTGGCCTGGAGAGAAAGTCCGTAGTGTTGATGGATTCTGTTATTAATCCATTCCCACACAGCTTCTTGTTCTCCTTGAGGGCAGTCTCAACGTCTTTATTGAGAAGGTTGGGAGTGTGTTGCATTAACTGCCTCGTCTTTTTCTCACCCCAAACCATCCCTGTTTCTACCTTCCTTCACTCCTGCTGCTCCTCCGTGTCAAAGCCCCACTTCTGTGTTCTTCATGTCAGACTTTTCTTCTTCATGTTTCATTTTTCTCCTGGCTTTCATCTTCCTTCCTTTTCTCAGTCTTGCCGTTTATTTTCTTCCACCTATACACTTGCTGAAACCTCCCATTTCCTTTAAACAAAAAAAAATCTCATCTCTTTTTCCACTCTGTATCTCTGCCAGTTTACCACCACATCTCTTTCCTTCGCCATCTACTAAAACTCTTCAGTTAAGAAGATTTAAATTCCAATTTGTAAATCCAGTAGTTATTTTTTTCCCCTCATGGTCCTTTTCTCAGCCTCTCTGTGGCCTTAACACATTAGGATTTCTCTTCTCCTGTGACCTCCAGATCATCTTGCTTTTCTTCCTACTCCTTTGACAAATGCTTTTCCTTTTGCTGAGTCATCTTTTTTTGGAGAACTTACCTGTTTTCTCTAACACAGTCTTCATTTTAGTGTTGGTAAATTTACAAATTATGTTTCTAACCCCAACCTTACTGAATTTTTTGGAATCTTTTCTCCCACTCTTGCTTCTTGTCTAGGCCCATCTCACATGCAGTCAATTTCTTTTCTCCCCTCAGGTTGTCATGTGTATGAGAGAAAGGGGTTGGCTTATTTCCCTGTGGTAACCAGCCCATCTGCATGGGCCAGTTTATTATAGTAGATCTGACTTGTCTGACACATTGAACAGATGATAGAAGTGAGAGAGACCCCTAAGTTTAAACTAGTTTGAATCCATCTTTTAAGCAATGTCTGTTAGCCTTTCATTTTTATTGATCATCTCTGAAAATTTATATAGACATTTAAAATATGTTTTACCTAAGCAGATGAGAGCTGTTTATATATTGAGTTGATTGCATAGGTATATCTTCCTGTCTTTCTTGTAGTTGAGGGAATAGGTAGAGCACACAGGGTGACTAGGGGAAGATGTTGCATGCCTGAATTCAAGTAGTGCCTTTCTGCCTAATAGTTAGAGATGCTTTTCCTATGACTGATGAAATGAGTCACACTATTTTGAATGGTTGTTTTTTTTTTTTTGTTTTTTTTTTTAATGTTTATTTTTGAGAGTGAGAGAGAGAGATAGAATGTGATTGGGCAAGAGGTAGAGAAGGAGATACAGGATCCGAAGCAGGCTCCAGGCTCTGGGCTGTCAGCACAGAGCACGATGCAGGGCTCAAACTCACGGACCGCGAGATCATGACCTGAGCCGAAGTCAGACACTCAACCGACTGAGCCACCCAGATGCCTGAGTCATACTATTTTGTATTGATGTCCTATATGTATAATATTCCACAATAAAATTCTTAGATATGTTTCAAAGGGGGTTGGGGCAATCACTAAAGTCTGAGTATCTCACTCTGGAGTTGGAAAGGCCAGAACTGGGGCCAGCAGCAAATCCTAAGAGGTAAAACTAGATTCAGGACCAAGAGTCATGTTGATCTTAGGAACTAACAATTGTGATCAGGCATAGAGCCAGGCCAAATGAAAGAGGTGCACAGAGCCTGGTGGTGATAAAACCAGTTCCAAGGTTTAGAAGCCCAGTGAGCAGTGGGGTCATTGAGCACGCAGACAGAATCAGAAAAGCAGGAGAGACCAGAAACCAATGCACAGTTTGGATCATGAGGAAATCACAGTATTTCTTTCTTGGTCTGGAGTCCACAATCTGAGGGCTCATAGACAGACAGTGAGCCAGGATAGGAAGGTGTATGTGGGTTCCCCTGCCTGAAGTGGAGGTGAGCAAGGTCAGAGAGAAGGTAGATGTGCAGATGATTATGGAAGAGATCGTTGTGAAAGTTATGGAGAACTTTCTAGTGGGAACAACTAGATAAAAGGGAATATACAAGTAGCTTAAATTAACCACAGCAATCAGAAATCCCACATTTCCCTTTTTTTTGCCAGAAGATGAAGAGTAGTGACTCATTTAAGACCAGATATGCACCGTTCTATATTGAACCAGTAAAATTTTTCTATGCATACACTTTTGCATTCTTTTATATTTCACCAAATATTTATTGAGTTCCTAATTAGAAATAGTTTTGAATGTGTTCTGTGTAGCTAGCACCATCCAGATACACTCTTTACTGATAATGCCTGGTACATAAGTGAGTTAATAGCCATTATAACTACTTTGAGACCAGTATAGGAAGCATAATGGTATAGCAGGACCTTATTTATCTGCTTTCATCAGGGGCAGTATTTGAGGTTTCAGGTTAATTTAAGGTTAAATTTTAAAAAATTACTTAAAATCAAATGGCTGGAGATTATTTTATATAAACTTTTAACTCGTTATAAAATTATTGATATTTGATATTTTTTGATTTTGATAATTGATAAAAATCATTTTTAGAAAACTACAGAAAACATGAGCAAAATTAATAGCACTGTGGTAATACTGTATGGAGATAACCACTGTAACATTTGGGTAGGGGCGCCTGGGTGGTTCAGTTGGTTGAACTTTAGACTCTTGATTTCAGTTCAGGTCGTGATCCCAGGGTCATGGGATTAAGTTCTGCGTTGGGCTGTGCACTGAGCATGGAACCTACTTAAGATATTCTCTCCCTCCTTCCCTCCCTCTCTCGCTCCCCCTCCCTCGTTCTCCCTCCCTCTGTCTTCCCCCCTTCCCCTCTGCTCCACTCCTCTGCTGGAGCTCTCTTTCTCTGTCTCTCTCTCCAAAACAAAACAGTTTGCATATATTTCTCCTTCCTTTGTTCCTTTGTTCCTTCCCTCCTTCCCCCCTTTGAGAGAGAGAGCAAGAGCTTGAATGGGGAAGGGGCAGAGGAAGAGGGAGAAAGAGAATCGGAAGCAGCCTCCACACTCAGTGCAGAGCCAAACACAGGACTCAAGCTCACAGCTGAGATCATGACCTGAGCTGAAATCAACAGTTGGACAGCTTATGGAGCCACCCAGGCGCCCCTTGGGTATATTTGTTAATAGCCTTCTCTCCACACCCTCTGTATTTTTAACAGAATTGTAGTTGTATTGCATAGAAAGTTTTGTGTCCTGATTCTTTTACTCGGGGCTAAACCATAATTTATTTAGAAACTTTAACCTTCAGGTCATTTACAGTATTTTACTATCCTAAAACAACTTCCACTTAGCTATCTTTATGCATAACATAAAGATGTTGTGCATAGATGTTGTGTGCATCTGATTTTTTCCTTAACATAGGTTCCTAGAAGTGTAATTATTAGTTAGAAAATATACTTGGCATCTCTCTAGAAGCACGTGGCAGTTTATGATTTATGTTCCACAAATAATGAAGTGGGAGGGAACATACAGCTGTTAGCTAGGAGCAAACATAGCCTGTGATCTGGTGACCTGAGTGATCCAGAGCTCTTGCTGGGTCCTGGTCTGCTATCTAGGTTGGTTCTTTTTGTTTGGGGGAAGAGGATAAAATTACTAGTGGACAGTCTGTGCCATAGCCATACATGCTCAGTGCTTAATGGTTTAAGGGCCTTTGTGTGTTTTTGAATATAAGAAGATGAGAAAAACCAACAATACTTTGGTGGTATCAGTGGAAGAGTATCATTTATTGCTACTTACCTGTTTTTGCTATTAAAAAATTAGTCTTCTTTTATTTTATTTTTTTTTTTTTTATTTTTTTTTTTTTTAATTTATTTTTGGGACAGAGAGAGACAGAGCATGAACGGGGAAGGGGCAGAGAGAGAGGGAGACACAGAATCGGAAACAGGCTCCAGGCTCTGAGCCATCAGCCCAGAGCCTGACGCGGGGCTCGAACTCACGGACCGCGAGATCGTGACCTGGCTGAAGTCGGACGCTTAACCGACTGCGCCACCCAGGCGCCCCAAAAAATTAGTCTTCTTTTAATGTTCCAGTATACATTTAACCTTTCAGAGTCAGACTTCCTAAAGAGTTTTCTGCCTGCATAACTAAATTGGATTTAATGGGTTTTTTTGTTTGTTTTTCATTTTTTTTTAATGTTTTATTTATTTTTAAGACAGAGAGAGATAGAGCACGAGTGGGGATGGGGCAGAGAGAGGAAGACACAGAATCTGAAGCAGGCTCCCGGCTCCG
Organism: Neofelis nebulosa; assembly: GCF_028018385.1. Classification (NCBI taxonomy): domain Eukaryota; kingdom Metazoa; phylum Chordata; class Mammalia; order Carnivora; family Felidae; genus Neofelis; species Neofelis nebulosa. Next base: position 116,838,727 of record NC_080784.1, read on the forward strand.
AGCTGTCAGCACAGAGCCCGACGCGGGGCTCAAACTCACGAACTGTGAGATCATGACCTGGGCCGAAGTCGGACATTCAACCGACTGAACCACCCGGGTGCCCCTGTTTGTTTGTTTTTAATTTCTAGTTCTAAATTAGTAGTTCCCATGGGCTGAGGAAGAGGAAGTGAGGGAGGGAGATGGGTATGGCTATAAAAGGACACCCCAAGGGATCTTCAAGGTTTTGGAACTGTTAATGCATCTTGACTGTGGTGGATACGTGAACCTACATATGTGATAAAATTGACAGAACTAGGGGTGCCTGGGTGCCTCAGTTGGTTGAGCATCCAACTTTGGCTCAAGTCATGATCTCACAGTCCGTGAGTTCAAGCTCCGTGTCAGGCTCTGTACTGACAGCTTGGAGCCTGGAGCTTGCTTCGGATTCTGTGTCTCCCCCTCTCTCTGCCCCTCCCCTGCTCATGCTCTGTCTGTCTCTCTCTCAAAAATAAATAAAGACATTAAAAAAAATTTTTTTAATTGTACAGAACTAAATACACAGAGAATTGAGTACAAGTAAAACTGGGGAAATCTGAATAAGATTGGTAAATTGTATTCATACTGATAACCTGATTGTGATATTATGCTATAGTTTGGCAAGATGCTACCATTGGGGAAAACTGGATAAAGGATAGATGAGAGCTTGCTGTATTATATCTTACAATTACATGTGAATCTACAGTTATCTCAGTAAATATTTCAATTAAAATTTGTTTCCTAGTTCTTAAAATGGGTATTTTGATAGTATGGTGGTTTTTGTTCAATGACAGATTTGAAATCAGATTGAGCATTCATTTACAAGTACAGTACTATGTTTTATCCAGATCTTTTTGTTTCCATTAAGCTTATCTACCATGAAGAGAAGAAGAAATGCTTTTTAAAATTTCACTGTCACTGGGGCGCCTGGGTGGTTCATCAGTTGAGAGTCTGACTTTTTGGCTCAGGTCATTCTTGAGGTTTGTGGGTTCAAGCCCTGTGTTGGGCTCTGCGCTGACAGCTCAGAGACTGGAGCCTGCTTTGGATTCTCTCTCTCTCTGCCCTTCCCCTGCTTACACTGTCTCCCTCACTCTCAAAAAAATTAAATAAACATGAAAAAAAAATTTTTAAGTTTCACTATCCCTAAGATTCTAGAAATGGGATGTAATTTCTTTCTTTCTTAATTTTTTTTTTTTTTTTTTTTTTCCTGTTTCAGCCATGAAGACTTTGAATTTATCTCAGGAACACGAATGCGCAAACTTGCCCGAGAAGGCCAGAAACCTCCGGAAGGCTTTATGGCTCCCAAAGCCTGGACTGTGCTGATGGAATACTACAAATCCTTGGAGAAAGCTTAAGCTGTTGACCCTGTCACTCTACCTTTGACACTTAACTGAGTAATGAGGGGACCACGTAGTTCCTGTTGGCATTTCTTTGTGGTGGTGTCTGTCTGGACACGCTTCCTCAACACAGACCACTTTCCTTAACTAGAGTCAGTTTTGGTCTGCCTTACGAGTTTTGTTTTGAACTAGTGTAATACATTGCTGGTTTTAATGTATCTTTTCCACTTATTATAGTTAATATTCTTACAGTGCAATTTTAAAATCTTGTCTTTTTATATTATATTTATGCTTCTGTCTTATGAGTTTTTCAAGCTGTTACATTAGTTGTAACCAATAGTATACACATTGAATCTCATTTTTCATCCCTTGGAAAAAGAAAAAGTCCACTAAACAATAAACTTGGCTAGACTTCGTTTGGGGAATTTTACAAGACATCTGTAGCAATTAGGTTTTCTTTTTCTACATTGAAAAATATAAAGTGCTTCCTTCCTTCCTTCCTTCCAGGAAGCTATTGATCTCTTAGCTGTTATAATCTATTCTTATGATCTGTGTAAGCCCTGAATGAACTTTCGATATATTCAATAACATTAAACTTTTTGGCTTCTTATTTATATGATATTTTTTGTTTTTTTTACACTTAACCTTTCCTTCTTGTGAAAAGTTTCTGATGGAGGAGGGAAAATACAGGCATCTTTCCATTCCTTGAATCTAATAATTAGCTCCTGTTTTTCATAGTGAATTTTTAAATGGAAAAATGATAATGCATCCTGTCCAAAAATTCAACCAGATTCCCCAAATATCTCTAATATTCTTAAACACCCTAAGGTGGTGGTACTAGCCATAGAGCTAGGGAGATGATGGTCCATTTGGGGAGGGGGCATCGTATCCAGTTTGCTTTTGTAGGATATCCTCAAGTAGACTATTCAAGTGGAGATGTTTATTTAGGAGCTGGATATACAATTTTGGTTGAGATGCCAGCATTTTTGATTTGCAAGCATACTTTCTGTGAAATAATCATGATCTACTCTTTAAAAATTTAGCATCAAAATGAGATGGCAGAGTATACATGGAGATAGTGTATTGTCATTAAGGTAAATGAGAATAAAATATCACTAGGCAAAGAGATAGAAGGAAAAATGCAAAAATAGTAAAATTGGATTATGGAGGGAATCAGTGAGAAAGTTGGTAAATAGAAAAAAATGGAGGCTATGAGTAGATATTTTCTAGTGGATAGATTTATTCACTCGTGAATACTGAATAAAAATATTCATTAGGTGATGTAGAGAGTTATATGGATGGATATGTTTACGGGAACAATTAGAAGTGACGGTTGGTATTATTTTGGCGCCACATTTTCTAGATCTCTTTTTTAAGGGAGAACTCCTTTATATAAGTCTACATAGGTTGAAGGGCACCATAGATTTTCCCTCTCCAACTGCAAACAGCTAAGGTATAACATAGCACCTCAGCTAATTTAGAAACTCCTACCTAAAGTGTTGAAAATGTGTAGGAAGTGATGCAAAGATATAGAGACAAAACGAATCATGGATTCATGGTGGCAGCGGTAGAGTTGAGATTCTGGGGACTGTGATGTCAAGTGGAAGTGGAGCCCGTGGGGATGGGGTCTCCTGTGCAGAAGTAGTATCCCGTCTACAACATTTCAGTGGTGTGACCTCGGGTCAGTCCTCCACATCAGCTTCATTTCATTCCATACCATTTTCTGAGCCTCATTCTCTTGCATTTCCATCAATTCTCTAAGATACCCAATAGTCTTCCTATAAATTTCTTTGCTACCAAAATTATCTGGAGTTTCTCTTGTTTGCGATCAAGCTCCCTAATCATAACATAAGCATGTGAGGAAAATGTGTATTTCATATAAAAATCTTGATACTGCTAAATTTCAAGACGATTTTTACTGTCAGCTGTGTATTTAAGAGTTAAAAATACAGAAGAAAAACATCTTTAAAAACTTGGCACTTAGGAAACTTGTCCTTTATACTCCTAAAATCAAGATGAGATCATGAAGAAAAGAAGTTACGATGAATAGCATTAGGATGAAATGTGTTCTAAAAAGTAGATTTCTATTCTATCTGTAATTGTCCTTTCCTGAATCTGGTCCCCACTGTACCCCCTGGCCTCCAGCCTGCCAAAGAGAGACATGATGAAAACGTAATTCTATGCCCCTGGGCCCTTGGGATTGGCCACCCACTTGTGTGTTGCAGAGAAATGGGGAAGAAAATAGAAGCACCCAATGATTTCCACTAGTTCACATGTTGGTATGTGTATCTTTAATCAAAAAATCTGATACACACAAATTTAATTTTTCCTCTTCCCAGTCCATAAAAATGAGCCCAAACCAATCTTTAAAACATTCAACCTTTTTACATTCAACCTCTCCTGCCAAGTGGTCTTGGAAATCTCAGTGCCATTTTTTTTTTATCTACCCATCAGCTGGAAAAGAGAATGGAAAAATACTCCTTTTTAAAGAAAGGAAAAGAAAGTGCAATCATCTTGGCAAAAATAATGTTTTAAATCTGTCAATTCTCTGTTCTACTCTGGTAATCCAGACCACATATTTGAGTTTTATTTTCATCTAAGAGGGGAGCAATTATGTCTGTCTCTTGGAAGTCAGCATTCAGATACTTTATCAAGAAAAATTCGGAAGTCATGGTTCTTAAACATGGTCTATTTTTATTAGCACATATGTATCCAGGGGTTGGTTGGCTCACAAAGTAAGGAAGTATTTGGCCACTGGGCTCCTTTTCTGTGTGTGGTATATTTCTTGGAGGGCCTGCAAACCTCTTGGGTTATATTTCTGCTGGATTCCATTCCCTGATCCACACATTATTGTCTTGAATATAATTATATAAAAATGGCACAAGGAACATCCTGCCCACTTAACTCCGAGTGAGTGTTTTCTTGACTGAGGTAAAAGCTGGCTTCCCTAAAGATATGTACTTGAGGAGTGACTAAGCAGGGTGTGTTAAGATTGAAGCCTCCTTCTTATCCTGACTTCCTGCTTCCCCAAGTTCCCAAGGAAAATGGCACCAGAATTGAGGGCCTAGATTTGAGGAAATATGAAACATGGAAAATTTCATCACGGACCTCTATCTCCCAGACCTGCACCAGCACTGAGCATCTGTAATTATCTGTCTTCTCTGCACTGAAATGAATTAGAATATGAGCTCCCTCACTGCATTCCTCACAACAGCTCTGGCTTATCCTCTTTGAAAAGTGTTTGTTCTCCCCAGCAGCACAACCACTCCAATTGCCTAAAAGAACATAGGCATCTGTTAAAAGTAAGCATACTGGGGCCTTGCTGTGCAATCAGTTCCCCAAGAAAAACCAGCCCCTTCAAGCAAGAAGAGTTAATGTCAACATGTCTGGATTCACTGCCTGGCTGCCCAGAGTTTGCCCTACAAGACTTTCATCTTCAGTGTGGTTAGTGTTATCTTGTGTGATCTAGGGGCATGTATATATAAGTGTTCTACATAGGCGCAGAAATAGAAATTTGATTTTCGACATGTTGTGGGCTAATTCCAATGAGCTACTCGTACAGCCGTTACAGAAATTTGAGTAAGAAAAAAGTTAAAAGCTTAGATATTTAGATGTTTTGGCTTAAGCCAAGGAACAAGCTTAAGAGAGAATACGGTTTTGTGATTTAAGAATTCAGGCTTGGAAATAAAATTTGACCAATTCCTTGTTGGTTGTGACCTGCAGCTTCATGAAGCCTGTTTCCTTACCTGTGAAGGTCATAGTCAGGAATTATGAGGCAGTGTGTGTAAAGTAATCCTTTATCATCATATTTAAAGATGTAGTCTTTTGGCCAAGAAATACAGTGATACCAATATCTTTGAGACAAGACCTGTGCATAGTAACACTGTTCTCTAGCCCACTTCACAAAGTGACTAAATACAGATACATGTTAGATAACAAATCTAAGGGGCACCTGGGTAGCTCAGTTGGTTAAGGGTCCAATTTCACCTTAGGTCATGATATCAAGGTTTGTGAGTGCAAGCCCCACACTGGGCTCAGTGCTGTCAGCTCAGAGCCTGCTTCAGTTCCTCTGTCTCCCTGTCTCTCCGCCTGTCTGTCTCTCTCAGAAATAAATAACCGTTAAAAAAAAAAAAAAAAAAAAGCAACCAACAAATCTAAGACTATCCAAACACTGTTCCTGGTTCAGCCATGCTTTTTTCCCTTGCATTTTCCTTGTGTCTAACTTCTGTGTTTTCTAGATTAAGAAAACAAGTACATTTTTGCAAGGGGAAAATGCAGAAAAACACATTTGTCTAAAACAAGCATAGACTAATTCAAATGCAAAAGAAAGGAATCATTGAAAAAATGGTGGCACTTTGAAAAATGAGATCAATGAAATATATTTTAAAATATGAGGAGTGGTAGATCAGGATTAGAAAGAAAGTTTATTCTCAACATTAAGTTTAATGAGGAAGGTCTGCTTTAATTAACATCAGTTATATTAAAGCTGCATTTTACAAGCATTACACTTCAGATAAAAGCTGAGTTCAGCTTGTTTGACACCTTTGATTAAAGCATAAAATCTTAAATATATTTGACTTTTAGAATTGAACTATATAAGTGGTGCATCATTTACTAGCTAATTATTTGCATCTCCTGGGGATATAACAGGTATTATGGTATTAGGAATATGAGGTACAAAATTATATACTGTTGCCCAGACTTTTCCACATAGGGATTCTTTTCCTGCTCATAGTCAAAAGATCTCAGAGCTAAGAGTAGGGTGATGAATAAAGAATAGCAAAAAATGTAAATTTATCTTCAATAAGCATCATTGAAATCTTAATAGCTAATGTTTACTGAGTGCTTACTATTTTTTTTTTAATATTTTTTACTTATTTTGAGAGAGAGAGAGAGTGCACTAGCAGGGGAGGGGCAGAGAGAGAGGGAGACACAGAATCTGAAGCAGGCTCCAGAACTCTCAGCTGTCAGCACAGAGCCTGAAGCACGGCTGAAATCCACAAACCACCTGAGCTGGAGTCGGATGCTTAACCAATTGAACCACCCAGACACCCCTGAGTACTTACTATTTTATTTTCAAGAAACTGCTAAGTGCTTTACATGTATTATTTTGTTTAATGCTTATAACAGTAAGAATATTAAGAAAGGAGAAGGGGAAAACAACAGTTAAAAAATGAGAATTGAAATAAAAATTGAGTATAACATGATTTTGCTAGACGAGAATTTAAAAGTTAACTTTGGTAAAGAGGTTGGGTGTAAGATAAATGTGCAAAAGCCAAAATCACCCAAAATGTGCAAAACCAAAAATTTCTGTATTAATACTTGACTACAAATGAAAATGTCTGTTGGAGGAGGTCATCGGGTGAGCGTGACCGCCAAATGACCCAGGAACTGACCGTGGGCGGGCCAGCAGCTGGAGGCTCCTCACCCCTCCCCTGCGCTTCGCGTTTCCACGGTTGCGGACCTGAGAGAGCTGTGTGTTAGGGGGACCACCTGGACAGTATGTGTGAATGAATCCTGTTAAGGCTGTTATGTAATCTTTTAAAATTTCGGTGGGCTGATGGGGAGATCTCGTCCTCCGGCTGCCGAAGAGAAGCTTCCTAGGTAAGTTCCCTTGCTTCTTAAGCTTGCCACCTCCCAGTGTAGAGTGCCTAGTCTCTTTCTTCCCTCTCTCCTTGCCCTCCGGATATGGGGGCCGGTTTCACATTTCACAGGGAAATTCTCAAGTTTGTGAACCCAAAATGTCCCAGCCCCACATGATAGCCACATAACCTGTCCCAGATGGTAGCCACATAACCTGTAAATTACTTGGAAACAAAATTAAAAAGAAACAGGTCTAGTTGAATAAAACTATAAAATGTTATGAAAAGCTATGAAGCAGGACCTTAAAAAATTGGAGCGGTATACTATGGTACTAGGTGAAAAGACAATATCTAGAAATGTCAGTCTTCTCAAAATTAAGTGAGGCAATTAAAACCTCAATGAATTTTTGAGGGGTGAGTTAGATGAAATAGTTTTATCAGTTCATTTGGAATAATACCAGGAATAAGTGAGAAAATTATGAGAAGTGAGGGTAGATGTAACTTGGCAGCTCACCCAGAGACTCATGAAAAATAATAAGTGATTGTTTTAAGCCACTGAGTTTTGGGGTGCTTTGTTAAATTGCAATCACTAATTTTTTAAAAATATTTATTTTGGGACAGAGTGAGTATGTGTGAGAGTGGGCAGGGGTAGAGGGGGAGGAAGAGAGAGAGAATCCTAGGCAGAGCCTACTCCACGAACCATGAGATCATGACCTGAGGCGAAAACCAAGAATCTGAAACTCAACTGACTGAGACACCCAGACGCCTCCAGACATCACTGATTAATACAAGTATTACAGCTCAAGTATCCTGACTCAATTGTACTCCCCAGTGGACAATGGCTGGGGAAATTGGAGTTGTGGTTAAAGGTAAAGAGAAATAAAGGCATCTGGACTAGGGGTTAGAAACTTTATGATGAGGATAAATGATAGAATCAATTTGAATAGTGGTGACAAGATATAAAATAGAATTAGGCAACAGTGTATATATAGTAAAAAAAAAAAAAAAAAAAAAAAGTTGAGTTACCGAGCTATAAAATGGACCACAGTCTTGATAAAATATGAAAAAACACCAAAACGCAACAGATAAGCCTAGTTCCCCAGATCAGGAGATGGCAAACTATGACCTGGCTCACTGCCTGTGTTTGTAAATAGTTGTGTTGGAACATAGCTACATGCGTTTGTTTATTGTCTGTGGCTGCTCTTGTGCTCTAAAAGCAGAGTTGAGTAGTTGAATCAGATACCTTTTGGCTTGAAAAGCTGAATATATTGCTGGCCCTTCTTTGGAAGGAGTTTGCTACCCTCTGCTCTAGACTGATGGGGTTCTGATGGCAGAGTTTCTACTAGAGGAGGGGACAGGCTTGGGAAATGCAGCAATCCACACCATATTTAGTCTCTATCTCTCACCTTTCCATTCCCTTCTCTGACTTGGAGGGGAGTAGGAAGGTAGGGGGAGATGGCTAAGGGGAGGGCATCCAAGACCTTCAGCAGATTTAACCCCACAAAGTCAAATAAATCAGGGTGATGTATGTTCAATTGTTTCCTATTACGGGAGTGAGATTGGTTGTTTATGACACTTAAATGTCCAAATAATTCAACTGTCAGACATTCAATCTGACTCAGTTCAGGGCTATGTTAACTGAACTGTTTACTGAATAGACCAGAGTTTTTAGCATCTTGTTGATTCAGCAACATTTCTTCTGGTCATGGAAACTAAAAATTTGTGATTACAAATAATTATATTTTTAAAGTAGATAAATTGCGGAGAGTAAAAATAAATATGAATTTTAATAAGCAATAATTCCAATAGTAGTTTGTTCACTTCTGTACTTATAACAACTGCCCAGGAAAATACAGATTCATAAAGGTTGGTGGCCAGAAGGTCAACTTAGCAGCAGAAACACCAGATGAGTAGGGCTGACAGATGATTATTATGCCTGTGGTCAGTGGACACGAGCTAAGTTTCCTATGAAATCATTCACCTCTGCATTTCCTGACTTTGATGTTTTAATCTGTATCCTGTGCATTGTATTAACACTTTTCTTTGCGTTTAGTTTCCTTATAAAAAATGAGAACAAAAGAAAAATTTTAATGTCCCAATCTCTCAAGGCAGTCACCATATAGTGAATAATGGCTGTACTGGGGGTCTTAAGTTCTTTATATTTTTAAATCTTTGGAACAATAGGGAAGGGATTTGGTTCCTTTTATTCATATCTCTAATGGATTAAAAATATTGCGCTCAAGGTTTTCATGAAAAGTTTTCTATTACTACCAGAGATAAATAAAAGAGAACAAAGAACTTCAATAAAAGAAAAAATAGCTTAGAGACAAACTTGAAAACTCCATTTTGACTGATTAAAATTATATTAAATGGAAAGTTTTAAAAGGCAATCTTTTTAGAAAGGGCTCTAGAGTGAGGACTTATACTTGGGTAACTCTGAAAGAGAGCAGAGGTGATATGGTAAAAGCAAAGAGCTTCATTTATAGGGGAGTTGGGGGTATTACGTTAAATGAGATTTTTAAAAATAATTTATTATTTTTTTTTAATTTACATCCAAGTTAGCATATAGTGCAACAATGATTTCAGGAGTAGATTACTTGATGCCCCTTACCCATTCAGCCCATCCCCCCTCCCACAACACCTCTAGCAACCTTGTTTGTTCTCTATATTTAAGAATCTCTTGTTTTGTCCCCCTCCCTGTTTTTATATCATTTTTGCTTCTCTTCCCTTATGTTCACCTGTTCTGTATCTTAAATTCCTCATATGAGTGGCATCATATGATACTTGTTTTTCTCTAATTTTGCTCAGCATAATACCCTCCAGTTCCATCCATGTAGTTGCAAATGGCAAGATTTCATTCTTTTTGATTGCCAAGTAATACTCCATTGTGTATATGTACCAGATCTTCTTTATCCATTCATCCAATGATGGAAATTTGGGCTCTTTCCATACTTTGGCTATTGTCAATAGCATTGCTATAAACATTGGGGTACATGTGTCCCTTTGAAACAGCATACCTGTATTCCTTGGATAATACCTAGTAGTGCAGTTGCTGGGTTGTAAGGTAGTTCTATTCTTAATTTTTTGAGGAACCTCCATACTGTTTTCCAAAGTGGCTGCACCAGCTTGCATTGCCACCAACAATGCAAAAGAGATCCTCTTTCTCCGCATCCTTGCCAACATCTGTTGTTGCCTGAGTTGTTAATGTTAGCCATTCTGACAGGTGTGAGGTGGTATCTCATTGTGGTTTTGATTTGTATTTCCCTGATGATGAGTGATGTTGAGCATTTTTTCATGTGTCAGTTGGCCATCTGGATGTCTTCTTTGGAGAAGTGTCTATTCTTGTCTTCTGCCCATTTCTTCAGTGGATTATTTGTTTTTTGGGTGTTGAGTTTGATGAGATCTTTATAGGTTTTGGATATTAACCCTTTATCTAATATATCATTTGCAACTACCTTCTCCCATTCTGTTGGTTGCCTTTTAGTTTTGCTGATTGTTTCCTTCGCTGTGCAGAAGATTTTTATTTTGATGAGGTCCCAATAGTTCATTTTTGCTTTTGTTTCCCTTGCCTCTGGAGATGTGTTGAGTAAGAAGTTGTTGCAGCCAAGGTCAAAGAGGTTTTTGCCTGCTTTCTCCTCTGGTATTTTGAAACCTTCCTGTCTTACGTTTAGGTCTTTCATCCATTTTGAGTTCATTTTTGTGTATGGTGTAAGAAAGTGGTCCAGGTTCATTTTTCTGCATGTCACTGTCCAGTTTTCCCAGCACCATTTGCTGAAGAGACTGTCTTTATTCCATTGGATATTCTTTACTGCTTTCTGAAAGATTACTTGGCCATACGTTTGTGGGTCCATTTCTGGGTTCTCTGTTCCATTGATCTGTCTGTTTTTGGGCCAGTACCATGCTGTCTTGATGATCACAGCTTTGTAATACAGTTTGAAGTCCGGGATTGTGATACCTCCAGCTTTGGTTTTCTTTTTCAAGATTGCTTTGGCTATTCGGGGTCTTTTCTGGTTCCATACAAATTTTAGGATTGTTTGTTCTAGCTCTGTGAAGAATGCTGGTGTTATTTTGACAGGTATTGCGTTGAATATATAGATTGCTTTGGGTAATATTGACATTTTAACAAAATTTGTTCTTCCTATCCAGGAGCTTGGAATATTTTTCCATTTTTTTGTGTCTTCTTCAATTTCTTTCATAAGCTTTCTATCGTTTTCAGTATATAAATTTTTCACCTCTTTGGTTAGATTTATTCCTAGGTATTTTATGGGTTTTGGTGCAATTGTAAATGGGATTGATTCTTTGATTTCTTTTTCTGTTGCTTCATTGTTGGTGTATAGGAATGCAACCGATTTCTGTGCATTGATTTTATATCCTGCAACTTTGCTGAATTCATGATTCAGTTCTAACAGCTTTTTCATGGAATGTTTTGGGTTTTCCATATAGAGTATCATGTCATCTACTAAGAGTGAAAGTTTGACCTCCTCATGACCAGTTGGGGTGCCTTTTATTTCTTTGTGTTGTTTGATTGCTGAGGCTAAGACTTCCAATACTATGTTGAATAGCAGTGGTGAGAGTGGACATCCCTGTCTTGTTCCTGACCTTAGGGGGAAAGCTCTCAGGTTTTCCCCATTGAGGATGATATTAATGGTGGGTCTTTCATATATGGCTTTTATGATCTCAAGGTATGATCCTTCTATCCTTACTTTCTTGCGGGCTTTTATCAAGAAATGATACTGTATTTTGTCAAATGTTGTCTCTGCATCTACTGAGAGGATCATATCGTTCCTGTCCTTTCTTTTATTGATGTGATGAATCACATTGTTTGTTTCGTGGATATTGAACCAGCCCTGCCTCCCTGGTATAGATCCCACTTGGTCGTGGTGAATAATTTTCTTAATGTATTGTTGGATCCGGTTGGCTAATATCTTGTTGAGGATTATTACATCCATGTTCATCAGGGAAATTGGTCTGTAGTTCTCCTTTTTAGTGGGGTCTTTGTCTTGTTTTGGAATCAAGTTAATACTGGCTTCATAGAAAGAGTTTGGAAGTTTTCCTTCTATTTCTATATTTTGGAACAGCTTCAAAGGAATAGGTGTTAATTCTTCTTTAAATGTTTGGTAGAATTCCCCCAGAAAGCCATCTGGCCCTGGACTCTTGTTTTTTGTGAGATGCTTGATTACTAATTTGATTTCTTTAGTGGTTATGGGTCTGTTCAAATTTTCTATTTCTTCCTGTTTCAGTTTTGGTAGTGTATATGTCTCTAGGGATTTGTCCATTTCTTCCAGATTGCCCATTTTACTGGCGTATAATTGCTTATAATATTCTCTTATTATTGTTTGTATTTCTGCTGTGCTGGTTGTGACCTCTCCTCTTTCATTCTTGATTTTATTTATTTGGGTCCTTTCCTTTTTCTTTTTGATCAAACTGTCGAGGGGTTTATGAGTTTTGTTAATTCCTTCAAAGAACCAGCTTCTGGTGTCATTGATCTGTTCTACTGTTTTGTTGTTTTGTTTTGGTTTGGTTTTGGTTTTGATAGCATTGATTTCTGCTCTAATATTTATTAATTTCTGTCTTCTGCTGTTTTGGGGTTTTATTTGCTGTTCTTTTTCCAGGTCTTTAAGGTGTAAGATTAGGTTGTGTATCTGAGACCTTTCTTCCTTCTTTAGGAAGGCCTGGATTGCTATGTATTTCCCTCCTATGACCACCTTTGCTGCGTCCCAGAGGTTTTGCGCTGTGGTGTTATCATTTTCATTGGCTTCCTTGTACTTTTTACTTTCCTCTTTAACTTTTTTTTTTCTTGTGGTTGATTTCGTGTTTCATACCGTTGTGGTCTGAAAGTATGCATGGTATAATCTTGATCTTTTTGTACTTACTGAGGGCTGATTTGTGTCCCAGTATGTAATCTGTTGTGGAGAATGTTCCAGGTGGACTGGAGAAGAATGTGTATTCTGCTGCTTCGGGATGAAATGTTCTGAATACATCTGTTAAGTCCATCCAGCCCAGTGTGTCATTCAAAGCCATTGTTTCCTTGTTGATTCCTGTTTAGATGATCTGTCCATTGCTGTGAGTGGGGTGTTGAAGTCCCCTACTATTATGGTATTATTATCAATGAGTTTCTTTATGTTTGTGATTAATTGATTTATATATTTGGGTACTCTCACATTTGGAGCATAAATGTTTATAATTGTTAGATCTTCTTGGCAGATGGACCCGTCAATTATGACATAATGCCCATCTTCATCTCTTGTTACAGTCTTTATTTTAAAGTCTAGATTGTCTGATATAAGTATGGCTACTCCGGCTTTCTTTTGTTGACCATTAGCATGATAGATGGTTTTCCATCCCCTTACTTTCAATCTGAAGGTGTCTTTACATCTAAACTGGGTCTCTTGTAAACTGCATATTGATGGATCTTGTTTTCTTATCCATTCTGTTACCTTATGTCTTTTGATTAGAGCATTTAGTCCATTGACATTTAGCATGAGTACTGAAAGATATGAATTTATTGCCATTATGTTGCCTGTAAAGTTGGAGTTTCTGGTGGTGTTCTCTGGTCCTTTCTAGTCTTTGTTGCTTTTGGTCTTTTTTGTTTATTTGTTTTTTCTCATCTTTTCTCCCTTCAGAGAGTCCCCCTTTAAATTTCTTGCAGGACTGGTTTAGTGGTTATGAACTCCTTTAATTTTTGTTTTTCTGGGAAACTTTTAATCTCTCCTTCTATTTTGAGTGGCAGCCTTGATGGATAAAGAATTCTTGGCTGCATATTTTGCCAATTCAGTACATTGAATATATCCTGCCACTCCTTTCTAGCCTGCCATGTTTCTGTGTATAGGTCTGCTGCAAACCTGATCTGTCTTCCCTTGTAGGTTAAGGACTTCTTTTCCATTGCTGCTTTCATGATTCTTTCCTTGCCTGAGTATTTTGCGAATTTGACTATGATATGCCTTGTTGATGGTTGGTTTTTGTTGAATCTAATGGGAGTCCTATGTGCTTCCTGGATTTTGATGTCTGTCTTTCCCTAGGTTAGGAAAGTTTTCTGCTATGATTTGCTCACATAAACCTTCTACCTCTTTTTCTCTCTCTTCATCTTCTGAGACTCCTCTATGATTTTAATGTTGTTCCTTTTTAATGAGTCACTGATTTCTCTAATTCTTAAATCATGCTCTTTTGCCTTAGTTTCCCTCTTTTTTTCTGCTTCACTGTTCTCTGTAAGTTTTTCCTCTGTATCACTGATTCTGCTGCTTTGCATCATCCATCCTTGCCGCTGTGGCATCCATTTGAGATTGCATCTCAGTTATAGCATTTTTCATTTCATCCTGACTAGCTTTTACTTCCTTTATCTCTGCAGAGAGTGATTCTTCTATCTTCAACCCCAGCTAGTATTCTTATTATCATGATTCTAAATTCTGGTTCGGACATCTTGCTTGTATGTGTGTTGAGTAGGTCCCTGGCTGTCATTTCTTCCTGCTCTTTCTTTTGGGGTGAATTCCTTCATTTTGTCATTTTGAAGGAAGAAAAGGGATTATTAAGGTAAAAAATTAAAATTAAAAAATTAAAAACACCACAAAATTCAAATAAAATATACTAGATCTTAGGTGTGTTTGGTCTGGTTGTTGAAAGGAGCTTGATAGATTAGGGGAAAAAATGGAAAGACAAGAAAAGAAAAAAGAAAAAATAAGGAAAACTTTTGAAAATTTGAAAAAATGAATACAATAAAATCGAATAAGATGAAAGGATGGAAGTAAAATACAATTTAAAATTTTTACAAAAAAGTAAAAGATATAGTAGAAAAAAGTAATGAAAAATATTTTTGGTAAAAATAGAGAATAAAAAAATGGTTTTTGTCTTTCTGTATTCAAGAATAAGAAAAGAAAAAAAAGGGGCGCCTGGGTGGCGCAGTCGGTTAAGCGTCCGACTTCAGCCAGGTCACGATCTCACGGTCCGTGAGTTCGAGCCCCGCGTCAGGCTCTGGGCTGATGGCTCAGAGCCTGGAGCCTGTTTCAGATTCTGTGTCTCCCTCTCTCTCTGTCCCTCCCCCGTTCATGCTCTGTCTCTCTCTGTCCCAAAAATAAATAAACGTTGAAAAAAAAAAATTAAAAAAAAAAATAATAAAAATAAAAAAAAAAGAAAAGAAAAAAAAATTGAAAAGATGAACGAGAGAAGAGACTTTAATACAATTGAAATTACATTGGTTTCCCTTAGAAGTCACACTATGAAGTGCTTTATAGTCCATAAACTAAGCAGGCGGGGAGACTTGTGGTGTTCCTGAAGAGCAAGGTTGGCCCAGTTGGGCAGGGCTCAGTGGAATGGCTTTGTTCTCCACTAGGTGGTGTTGCTTAGCTTACTTGCATGGATTGCTGTGGCACCTGTAGGCATGTATGCACATGCATGGGAGGGGTGAAAATGGTGTCACCCAGCTACCCAGTCTTAGTATCAGAACTCTGTGCTCTCCCTGAATGGCAACAAGCACCCCTCCTTTGTCTCCAGCTTCCATCCACTTCCCACTTTTACTCTGTCCATGACCAAGCCGACAAGTTGCCAAGTGGCACGTCCCTCCTAAGTTTTATCTCAGATGCGGCTGTTTCCCAACCCCTCACTTCTGACAGACTGTGATTTGTCCCGCTCAGACTTTCTGGGAGAGGGTCTCACCAAGCCATGTCCAGGTGCTGGCTGCACCCAGGAATGTTCGTGGGACCGTGTTGTTGCCGTTGCCCAGAGACTGCGGCTGGGTGCCAGCTTGCCCCAGAAAAAGTTCATGTGATTGTAAAGCAGCAGCATTTCAGGAATTATGGAAGATCTCAACAGACGTCTGATATCAGTTCCACCTTAACGTCCTTGTTCCAACACCAGCAAATGTGGTTGTTCTTTAGGGTCTGCTGGGACCTTTGCCTGTGGAAGGGGGGCGGGGGGCCGCACAGCCTATACCAAATGTCCTTCCAGCAGGGGAACCACCTCTCCCCGTGTGGCCGGAGGACCCCTTGGACCTCACTCTCTGCTCCTGGGGATTCGCCCTTCCCACCACAGCACTGCCAGGTATCGAGCTGTGGAGTTTCAGACTCTGTGCTCCCCATGTTATAGAGTCTTAATGGAATTTAAACTCTCTTCTTTCTCCTTTCTCCCTTTTTTTTCAGTTTCTTGCTTACTCCTTCTTTTCTCTCTAGCTGCTTTGTGTGTGTGGGGTGCTTTCCTGTACCCTCCCTCCATCTCCATCCTCTCTCCGCAAGCAAAAACAGCTCTCTACCCTCTCTCTCCCAGTTCACCTTTCCATGCCATGTGCCTGCTGAGTTCTCTGGTTCAGATTGTGCAGGTTGTTGTGTTAATCCTCAAATCAGTTTTCTAGGTGTGCAAGATGGTTTAATGTTGATCTGGCTACATTTCAGGGATGAGAGATGCAAAAAGAAACTTTCATGCTGTTCTGCCATCCCAGCCCCTCCTCAATGATATTTTTTTAAAAAAGTCTAAGTACTTATTCCAGAACTTTCCATGTAGTAGGTATTCAACATGTTTGCTTCCTCCCCTTTTGAGGTAGACACTATGAGTTGTTTAATCTTCATTCCATCTTCTTTTCAGACAGGGTTCTGATTGTATTGAGGGTGGCAATGTGCTAAGCCCTAGAGGATGGGTCATGAAGCACCTAGAATGATCATTGACAGTCTTGTTGCTAGGCTTCTTAGACTCCCTTGTAGCTATCATTGCCACAAGGACCAAATTTGGGCCAAGGAGCCATAAGAGAAGTTCTGCTGGGGTGGGGGCTTTGCTTGCCTCATAAGAGAGAGGACACAGCTAGCCACACAAAATTTCTTTTTTTTTTTTTTTTTCCTGTCTGGTAAGCAGACAGGAAAGCTTCCTTGGCAAGCTCCATAACAAGATAGGATGGATGGTATTTAGCAATTTCTGTTCAGTTGTCTAACGTCCAAAGAAATGTTTTTCAAATTGTAGCCTTGACCCATCTGTATTAAAGTCACCTAGGTTGATATTTCTGGTTTGAAGCTGGAAAAACACATTTTATTTTTATTTTATTTTATAATGTTTATTTATTTTGAGAGAGAGAGAGTGAGAGTGAGAGCAAGAGAGTATGAGCAGGGGAGGGGCAGAGAGGGAGAGAGAGGGAGAGAAAGAGAGAGAGAAAGAGAGTCTCCACACTGTCAGCACAGAGCCTTGCATGGGGGTTAAACTCAATGACGATGAGATCATGACCAGAGCTGAAATTAAGAGTTGGATGCTTAACCAACTGAGTCACTCAGGTGCCCCAGAAAGTGAATTTTGAATATGTGTTTTGTGTCATTCTTGTGTACCCTACACTTTGATATCTGGATCCAATAAGCTGAGGAGGATAGTTCTTTTGAATTGGTTTGTTTAAAAGGTTATATATTTTGACTTGGGTATGTATTCTAATGAAAGGCTTTTTTTTTTTTTTTTTTCAACTTTTTTTAAAATTTATTTTTGGGACAGAGAGAGACAGAGCATGAACGGGGGAGGGGCAGAGAGAGAGGGAGACACAGAATCGGAAACAGGCTCCAGGCTCCGAGCCATCAGCCCAGAGCCTGATGCGGGTCTCGAACTCACGGACCACGAGATCGTGACCTGGCTGAAGTCGGACGCTCAACCGACTGCGCCACCCAGGCGCCCCATGAAAGGCTTTATTAAGCGTTGGAATTGATTATCAGCTTCAGAAGTGTGGTTTATGGAGAAAATATTGTTTAGAATCACAGAATAAAACCCTGGCTCTTTGAACACGTTGAGAAATATTTGAGTTGAAAGAAACTTACAGGGCACCTGGGTGGCTCAGTTGGTTGAGCATGCTATTTAGGCTCAGGTCCTGATCTCACAGCTTGTGAGTTCAAGCCCTGCATCAGCCTTTGTCCTGACAGCTCAGAGCCTGGAGCCTGCTTCAGATTCTGTGTCTTCCTCTCTCTCTGCCCCTCCCCTGCTTATGCTGTCTCTCTCTCTCTCTCCAAAATAAAATAAACATTAAAAAAAAGAAAGAAACTTTCATATTTTCAGCTAGAGCCAGAGGTGGAACCTGGATCCTCTCCTGAACCAAGGCTTTGAGGAGTCTTTCTCCTTTGCTAAAAGGTTAAAACATATTTGCTTTCCCGTAAATAATTCTCAGAAAAATACTCAGCACCAAAGGCCAGTAGGCAAGCTTTTCAGTGTTTATAGTTATGTCTTTTTAGTTTTGTTGTTGTTGTTATTTGTTTGTTTGTTGCTGTTGTTGTTATGAGTTTTCTTCATGCTCTGAGAAATGCAAGGCGACTTTGTCACACTTCATGGAGCCTGGGCATCCCCTTACCACTAGAGACAGCTCACTGCCAAGGATCACTTGTGGAGGATTCCCACCCTATAATCCTGAAGTAAGACACAGGACATGATTATGGGAGAATCTATCCAAGCAAGTGACTTTTTGCAATAACCAGGGGAACATACTTAAAAGCTGAAATTGATTTAAAAGAGAGAAAATTGGGTGGCTCAGTTGGTTAAGTGTCCGACTTTGGCTCAAGTCATGATCTCACGGTTCATGGGTTGGATCCCTGCATCAGGCTCTGTGCTGACAGCTCAGAACTTGGAGTCTGCTTTGGGATCTCTGTCTCCTTCTCTCTCTGCCCCTCCCCCACTCACACTCTGTCTTCCTCTCTCTCTCAAAAATAAATAAACATTAAATACATACATATATATATATATATATATATATATAGAGAGAGAGAGAGAGAGAGAGAGAGAGAGAAAGGGAGAGAGAGAGAATATCTTGCCACAAAAAGTAATAAAATGTAAGCAGTGAGAAAACCAAAAAATTGGAAAATGATTGGATATGCTAGATTTATTATTAATGCATATTAAAACAACCTAAAGGATCTTGTTATCTTCTGGCTAGAATGCAATGAGATAAGATGTCAGGTGTCAGGGTATGGGGAAATTTTGCTGGACTCCAAGTCGTCTACCTGGGCCACCTGCATGTTCGAGAGAGCACCACCTTCACACACCTCTGGTAGTCGGGGAATTGCTGATGTTGTTATGAACATGTCTGAGAGGAATTTCATACATGTGGAGGGATAAAGCCTACTGCAGTAAGAATGAGACATTTATATCGGACCCAATGGGAGCAGCCACTATAGGTTTTTACCCACAAGTGTAAAAGGAGGCAAGCAGGGTTTGGTAAATAACTGTGCCACGCTGAGCTGAGTGGAGAGGAGGGACTGAAGAACAAGGGGCAGAAGGACCAGGTAAAGAGCTTTTTCAGATGGCAGGCTTGGAGGGCCTGGCTTAGGTTTGAAAGAAGTCATGGAGAAGAGAGGATGCCTCTACCATTAACCCAAATAACTCCCTGGGCCTCGCAGCTCTGACCTGGTCTGTGGTGGCCACAAATGCTTTGCATTCAGTGTTCTCACAGGTGAGCTTTGGGCAATGCAAGGCCAGCAAAACTAAGTTTGTTCCTTTTGGTGCAGCTCCAAATACTAGATGTGTCTGCTTTGAGAGTTGGTGCCTCAGCAAAACCTCTAGGGAAGGGTCCTCTTTTTCCTTTCCTCCAGTGGTCCTGCCTCTAATTGTTCTATTAACACTGTCATGTGACAGGATAATCCCACCAAATTCTAAGA
Source organism: Neofelis nebulosa (assembly GCF_028018385.1). Taxonomy (NCBI): domain Eukaryota; kingdom Metazoa; phylum Chordata; class Mammalia; order Carnivora; family Felidae; genus Neofelis; species Neofelis nebulosa. Next base: position 116,858,248 of record NC_080784.1, read on the forward strand.
ACACTTGTGATGCAGCCTTACCATTGAATTTCTAGGTTGTTTCTTGGAAAACTGCAGGTGTTCTTTTCTTGATTGAAATTTCAGGGTGTGTGAGGATGAGCCTTGAGGAAATAAAGCTAATAGGCAATATTTGCTCTGGTTTACAACGTGCTAAGCATTGGGTGAAGAAGGGCTTTTCATACATTAACTCTTCTAATCTTTACAACCCTGTGGTATAAGGTCATACCCCCTTGTTCCCGTTTCACAGATGCAAAAACTGACACTTGGGTTAAGTCGTCACATTGGGGTAAGCTAATAGATGTGGGGTTTGGAACAGGAACCAGGGTATGACTGATTCCAGAGCCTAACTTTGTGTGACACAGGGTTTCTGTTGAGGGGTTTGAAGGTGTCTAGAAATGCAAATTAGCCCTTTGAGAGGAGAAGCTAGCCATTTATTTATTTATTTATTTATTTATTTATTTATATTTTTAAATTTCTTTTGATGTTTATTTATTTTTGAAGGAGAGAGAGGCAGAGCATGAGTGGGGGAAGTGCAGAGACAGAATCTGAAGTAGGCTTCAGGTCCTGAGCTGTCAGCACAGAGCCTGATGTGGGGCTTGAACCCATGAACTGTGAGATCATAATCTGAGCTGAAGTTGGATGCTTAACCGACTGAGCCACCCAGGCAGTAGCTATTTAAAGGTAGCAATATAAGAATGAGACAAGAATAATAAATAGTTAAACATCTGTGCACCAGGTTATGTGTTGAGTGCTTATCTCATTTCATTCTTGCAATAGACTTAAGAGCTCAATAAAATTCCCATTTTATATTTAGGAAAACTGAAGCTTAAAGAGGTTAGGGAAATTATTGAAGATCAGGGAGCTAGTAAAATGCAAAGTCAGGACTAGATTCCAGCTCAAGAATTTTGCAAAGTTGGCACACATTTTAGGCTCTAAGTGAGCTTTATGAGTTCTTATGTATTTTCTGGTTCTTATAATATGCTTAGACTTCAGTTCCATAATCAAGATCCACAGGTTTTCTGAAGTGTTATCTGAAGACTTCCTGAATCAGAATTGCTTCTGATGCTTGATAAAAACGTGTACCCTTAGGGGCGTCTGGGTGGCTCAGTTGGTTGAACGTCCGACTTCAGCTCGGGTCATGATCTCAGGGTTGGTGGGTTCAAGCCCCGCATGGGGTTCTGTGCTGGCAGCGCAGAGCCTGGAGCCTACTTCAGATTCTGTGTCTCCCTTTCTCTCTTCCCCTCCCCTGTTCATGCTCTGTCTCTCTCTCAAAAATAAATAAACATTAAAAAAAATTTTTAAAAATGTGTATCCTTAGACCCACTGAAGCAGAATCTCTGGGGGAAAAGGCTGAGAGATTTGCATTTCTAAGAAGCCTCTACTTGATCACCTGGTAGCTGAATTCCAAGAGCAAGAGCAGAAGCACTCGGTGTCTAGGGACCCATACTTGAAACTTGCCCTCTGGTGTTCCTGCCATAGTCCATTGGCCAAAACAAGTCACAAGGATGCCCAGATCCAAGGGGAGGGGAAATACAGTTGACCCTTGAACAACATGGATTTGAGCTATGCAAGTTTTTTTTTTTTTTTTGATAAATACACTAAAGTACCATAAATGTATTTTCTCTTCCTTATGATTTTTTCTTTTTTTAAATTTTTAAGTGTGTATTTAGTTTTGAGAGAGAAAGTGAGAGAGCACGAGTGGGGGAGGGGCAGAGAGAGATGGAGACACAGAATCTGAAGCAGGCTCCAGGCTCCAAGCTATCAGCACAGAACACAACGTGGGGCTCAAACTCACGAACTGTGAAATCATGACCTGAGCCTAAATCGGATGCTCAATTGACTGAGCCACTCAGGCACCCTTCTTCCTAATGATTTTCTTAATAACATTTTCTCCCTAGCTTACTTTGTTTTAAGAATACAGTATATAATACATATACAACATATGTGTTAATCATCTCTTTATGTTATCAGTAAGGCTTCTAGTCAACAGCAAGGCTATTACTGGTTAAGTTCTGGGTGAGTCCAAAGTTGTAGGTGGAGTTTTGGCTGGTGGGCAGGGGGTGGGGGGGCATGCCTAACCTCCATGTTGTTTGAGGGTCCCCTGTAGTCTCTATCTCTTTATATATACATATATATGTATATATATATTTATTTTTGAGAGAGACAGAGAGAGACAGTGTGTGACAGAGAGAGGGAGACACAGAATCCGAAGCAGGCTCCAGGCTCGGAGCTGTCAGCATAGACCCTGACGTGGGGCTTGAACTCAGGAGCTGTGAGATCAAGAACTGAGCTGAAGTCGGTTGCCCAACCTACTGAGCCACCCAGGCACCCTTGTAGTCTCTGTCTCTTGATGGAAGGAGCTGCAAAGTTAAATTGCAAGGCCACATTATGGGGCTAGGAGGGAGATAGTTTTGGACTATTAAGCACAAATCCCACCAAGTAGTGAGCTTGACTTGGCCCCCTCACTCTTTCATTTGCAATAACCCTGTCCTGAAGTACTGCCTTTCCCATGATACAGAGAATACTGGTACACTTAGTTTTACAGAAACAAAATAAAATAGTGGCTTTTGTAATGAGATGGAGAGAGGCTTTGGAAATCCTTTTGTATCCTAACAGTTGTACTACATTTCTCATGGCAAAACACTAAAGAGTTGTTTGACTTAAAGATGAATTTTGCATTGTTTTTAAACAAAAAGACAAGTGTTCTAAATTTGCTGTCCTTTTCTGTGCTGACAAGTGGTGGTCAATAGTATGCTACCCAGCAGACGTTTTTTGAAAATATAAACATACTTAATCTATCCCCCAAGTTTAAAGTGATGTTTTAACAATGAAAAAGAAAGTAATTGCTTTTCAAAAGAAACTCCTGCTATGAACAAAGCATATTGAAATTGGATGTTTGGAAATGTTCCCACTGTTATGTGATTTTATTGTCAAAAACAATGTAAATGTGTCACATACAAATTTTCTTCTCTCAAACTTAGAAAATTGGAATCCAATTTTTCTGTTGAAAAACATCCTTCAAAATAGAGAGTGTTAGCGAGTTTTGAAACTATTTGATAATAATAAGAAAATGCAATATTTTCAGATTCATTTACAAAGAAACAGACTAATATCAGTGGCATTTTAACAGGAAAACATTGAAAATTAAACTTCTGGGTTTATAACCAATTATATAGTTTTTCCATGTGGGTATAAATATCTGCATAGGGGGCTTTTTTTCAGATGATAGCCATTAAAACTCAGTGATATCACAAAATGTTGAACTGAGGTCTAAAAAATAGAACAAGTTATATTTAATCACCTGTGTACAGTAAAATCATTAATATGAATGTTAAGTTTGAAGTATGAACAATGTTCTAAGAAGCATTAATAAATAAAATTTAAATTTGTTTAAAAATATAGATTATATTTATCTTTTTCAGGTTTAAAATTCAGATTTTCTAGTTTTATATTTCATAAATAACAAAGACTTATAGTAAAATGGATACATGCCTTAAAAATAAATGACCACATCCATTAGGTTGGCTGTTATCCAAAAAGCAGAAAATAAGTGTTGGTGAGGTTGTAGAGAAATGGCAAACTGTGCAAGGCTGGTGGGAATGTAAAATGATACCATAGTGGTGGAAAATAGCATGATGGTTCCTCAAAAACATGCTACGATAGGGATGAACCTGGAAAACATGCTGAGTAATATGCCAGATACAAAAGGACAAATATTGTATGACCCCACCTATATGCGGTACCTAGAACAGACAAATGCAGAGGCAGAAAGTATAATAGAAGTTACCAGAGGCTGAGTGGAACAGAGAATGGGGAGTTATTGCTTAATAGCTATAGAATTTCCCTTAGGGATGATGAGAACATTCTGGAAGTTGTTGCACAACATTGTGAATGTACTTAATGTCACCCCATTGTACACTTAAAGATAGTTAAGATGGTAAAATTTATGTTATGTGTGTTTCATCCACAAAAATATAAAAAAGATACACATTTACGGGGGTGTGTGTTCAAAAACTACCAGTAAGTACAAACGTACGATTAAAAAAAAAAAAAGAAATTGGAGATCACTGAGGGAAAGGGCTGTTTGGTGAGCTTGACTCTTATAAATAAATGTAGAGGTTCACCCTGGCTTTTGGGTGTCATACAATCAGGGATGTCAAGAGCACAGAGTTGAATAGTCACCAAAAAAGCTTTTTAAAGATTTCTTTGTAATTTCTCCAAGTTACTACTTTTGGTCATCGCTGGCTTATTTCCAATAGTAATGAACAGTAAAAATCCATTTGGACAAAGGAGCCCATGATATTTTCCTTAGAAGAAGGTTGGGGCAAGTGGGGACCCTGCATCATACTCTTTGGTCAGTCTGTAGGGAAGGTGAAGCCTGTATTCATTTTCTAAGGCTGCCATCACAAATTACTACAAATGGCACTTTAAAACAGCAAAATATTGGGGCACCTGGGTGGCTCAGTCGCTTGAGCATCTGACTTCAGCTCAGGTCATGATCTCGCAGTCTGTGAGTTTGAGACCCGCGTCAGGCTCTGTGCTGACAGTTCGGAGCCTGGAGCCTGTTTCAGATTCTGTGTCTCCCTCTCTCTCTGCCCCTCCCTGGCTCATGCTCTGTCTGTCTCTCTCTCTCTCTCTCTCTGCCAAAAATAAATAAACATTAAAAAAAAAAATTAAAACAGCAAAATATTGTCCTTTCATAATCGTGGAGGCCAGAAGTCTGAAATCAAGGTGCTGGTAGGACCATGCTCCTGCTGCAGTCTCCAGCAGACAATCCTTCCGTGCCTCCTCCTGTTTCTGGTGGCTCCAGGTGTTCCTTGGTTTACAGATGCACAACTCCAATGTCTACCTCCCACTTCACATGGCCTTCTCCTGTGTGTTTGTGTCTTTTACACTTCATAAGGATCCTTGCCATTGGATTTAGGATCCACTTGGGTAATCCAGGGAAATCTTATCCCAAGATCTTTAATTTAATGATATCTGCAAAGACCCCTTTTCTGAGTAAGTTCACATTCAGAGTCTCTGGGGAATAGGTTGTGAACATGCCTTTTTTGGGGTGTGGGGTGAGAAATAGGTCCCATTCAACCAACTAAAAATCTCAAGATATTAACATGATGTGGCAGCTTCTGAAAAGAAAGAGCTAAATGTATGGAACAAGAAATGAGTAACAGAGGGTCATGTCAGGAATTCTGCTAGAACCTGAAATAGATCCTGGAGCTTCAATGATCTATAAGTTTGTATAATTCTTTGCTAGGGCTTCAAAAATTATTTTTTTCTGCCTTTTGTTTTGCCAGTATTAAAAGGTAGAACAATAGGAGCTTACTTAACACATAATCACAATAAGCAATACTAACTGGTATATCAATCTCAAAATCTTGGTACTTAATACAAAAACAGTTTCTTGCTTGCACTTACCACAGTCTGCAGGTAACATGTATATCATTATATTTTTTGACACTGTTGCTTTCAATTTGTGATTTCCTTGGTCACTGTGGAAGAGCAGAGCAGAGATGATCGTGCAAAGGTTTTAGGGCCAGGCCTGAAAGGGGTCTTTATGGCTTCCTTTCTACATTCTACTGTTCAGGATTGGTCACGTCATTCCAAATTTAAGGGCATGGAAGTCTGGGGGAATGTATTTTCCCTGAATTCCTGGGCATAATTAAAGAGATTATTGAGCATTTAACTAGTATCTGTCACAACTTAAAAAAACTTCTCTCTCTCTTTTTTCTTTTGAAGCATAGTTGACACACAGTGTTACATTAGCTTTCAGGTGTATAACGTAGTGATTTGATAAGTCTATACATTATTCTATGTTCACCGTAAGTGTAGCTACCATCTGTCACCATGTAACATTATCACAATACCATTGATGATATTCCTAATGATGTGCCTTTTATTCCTGTGACTTATTCATTCCATAACTGGAAGCCTGTGGCTCCTACTCTCCTTCACCCATTGTAGCCATTCCCTATACCCTTCCCTCTGGCAACCATCAGTGTGTCCTCTGTATTTATGTGTCAGATTCTGCTTTTTGTTTTGTTTTTTAGATTCCACGTATAAGTGAAATGATACGGTATTTGTCTTTCTCTGTCTGACTTATTTCACTTAACATAATACTGTCTAGGTTCATCCATTGTTGCAAATGGCAAGATCTCATTTTTATGGCTGAGTAATATTCCATTGTATATATATACCACATCTTGTTTATCCATTTATTTATTGATGGACACTTGTAGCTATTGTAAATAATGCTACAATAAACACAGGGGGCACATATCTTTTTAAATTAGTGTTTCATTACCTGCGGGTAAATACCCAGTAGTGGAATTACTGGATCATATGATACTTCTATTTTTAATATTTTGAGGAGATTTTATACTGTTTTATACAGTGGTTATACCAATTTCCATTCCCACCAATGGTGCACAAGCGTTCCTTTTTCTCTACATCCTTGTCAACACTTGTTTCTTGTCTTTTTGATTCTAGCCATTCTGACAGGTGTAACGTGATATTTCACTGTGGTTTTGATTTGCATTTCTCTGATGATTAGTGATGCTGAACATCTTTTCATGTGTCTGTTGGCCATCTGTGTGTCTTCTTTGGAAAAATGTCTATTCAGGTCCTATGCTCATTTTTTAATCAAATTATTACTATTATTATTTTTTTGGTGTTGAGTTGTAGAAATTCTTTATATATTTTCGATATTAACCCCTTATTAGATATATCATTTGCAAACATCTTTTCTCATTGAGTAGGTTGCCTTTTCATTTTGTTGATTTATTTTGTTTTGCTGTGCAAAACTTTATTTTGATATAGTCCTAAGAGTTTGGTTTTGCTTTTGTTTCTCTTGCCTTATGAGACATATCTAGAAAAATGTTGCTACGGCCAATATCAAAAAATTATTGTCTATGTTTTCTTCTAGGAGTTTTATGGTTTCAGATCTCACATTTAGATCTTGAATCCATTTTGAGTTTATAATTGTATGTAGTGTGAGAAAGTGGTCTATTGTCATTCTTTTGCACGTAGCTGTCCAGTTTTCCCAGCGCCATTTATGGAAGAGACTATTTTCTCCCGTTGTATAATTCCTGCCTCCTCTGTCATAGATTAACTGACTGTATAAAAGTGGACTTATTTCTGGGCTTTCTATTCTGTTCCATTGATCTATGTGTATGTTTTTCTGCCAGTAGCATACTGCTTTGATTACTACAGCTTGGTAGCAGATCTTGAAATTTGGGATTGTGACACCTCCAGCTTTGTTCTTCTTTTTAAAGATTTCTTTGAGGATTTGGGGTATTTTGTGATTCCATACAAATTTTAGTATTATTTGTCCTAGTTCTGTGAGAAATGCTATTGATATTTTGATAGGGAGTGCATTGAGTTTGTAGATTGCTTTGGGTAGTATGGATGGACATTAAATTATTTTCTTGATTTTTTTCTAAAAATACTTAAGATATATGATGTGTATTCATATGGGAAAACATGATAAAATAATAACTGAGTGAGAAAATTAGCACAATGAGAAAATGAAAGTGAGAGATATCTTGTACTGGCATTTATATTTTATGAGCTTGAATTCCTTTTCCTTATTTATCATACAACCAAAGTTGCTTCTCCGTCCTTCATTGTACCTGCTTAGAATTCATACTCCAGATCAATGTCTCTGTGCCTGAGCAAAACAAGGCATTAAAATGGAAATTCTGTTTAATTAGCCCCACCACAGAACCTGTTTTGGCTCTTGATATTTGCCTAGGAAGTAGGAAAGAGTCCGTTATTGCAACTTCCCCATTGCATATAAAATGGAAGCATAGGGGCGCCTGGGTGGCGCAGTCGGTTAAGCGTCCGACTTCAGCCAGGTCACGATCTCGCGGTCCGTGAGTTCGAGCCCCGCGTCAGGCTCTGGGCTGATGGCTCGGAGCCTGGAGCCTGTTTCCAATTCTGTGTCTCCCTCTCTCTCTGCCCCTCCCCCGTTCATGCTCTGTCTCTCTCTGTCCCAAAAAAAAAAAAAAAAAAAAAAAAAAAAAAAATGGAAGCATAGAAGCCTTAGGTAAGATTGTCATGCAAGGAATTGTCACAATGTTTAAGTTCCCAAGACAGATTGAAGGTGGCCCTGGAAGGGATCCTTAGCAAAGTATTGTTGAGGGATCTTGATTTTAAGCTCATAAACTGACAGTGTCCTTGATTGTAGCTCACGGTTGGCTATGGTTAAACAGTTATTTAAATAGGACTCTGAGCCAAATGTTTTCTTTCTCTGACAAGAGTCAAAGCCAAGTATGTCTTTGGGGAAGTTACTTCACTTCTCTGAGCCTCAGTTTTCTCACCTATAACATGAAAATCTCACAGGAATTTTGGGGTTGATAAGCTAAAATATTTGAAAGTGGCTAACTCAAAGTTCTTGGCACATAATAAGAGATTCATAAATTTTCATTCTGTATCTTATTTTGGTCTTCCCATATTTTCTAGGCAGAGCCTGCCTCCCTCTCTGATGTGGCACTTGGGTGGGCAATGAGGATGTAGACCATGGAGGCAGAGGGAACAAACACCAGTTTAAGTACTCAAACCTGCTCCTCCAACTCTGTGCTACAGCACGTAGTAGCCAGCTTGTTTTGTGACATGTGGGATTCCAGATATTTGTATTTATAACCTTAAACATCATCAGGTTTTAAGTGAGCCTTTCAGTCTTGTGGGAGTGGGGGAAAAAATGGTGGGTTAGGGGGCGGCATAAATAGGTTTATAGTTATAATCCGATGAGTATATTTTGGGATGAGGAGCTAGGATGAGAGAATATGGCCATATATCTATGAATGATGATCTGGTTCAGTGTGATGTGGTGGGGGCTTCCTGGCAAGCACAGCATGGAGCATGTCAGAGCTCTGAGGGTCTTCTTTGTTCTCTTTCTTGTTCAAGTGTCTCAGATCCATTTGCCAGGGAAGATCTGAGCGAGAGAGGTTGGTCCCATGCCTGGAGCTGTCTCATCAGCTTTGCTTTACTACATTTCTATTTTCATCCATCTGGGTCAGGACTATGCACAGGGAAGAAGTAATTGCAAAGAAAGCCTTTAGCTTCTCTTTTAACAGTTTAGAGGGGAAGTCAGGATTATGCATTAGTCTTGAGGAGTTCTTCATAAGACCGCCATTTTTCTGGATATGAGAAAGAATAAGAGAGAAAAAAAAGAAAAAGTAAGAGCTGCTATACTTGAAAATTTCGTAGTGGACGATCAATGGTGCAATTTCTACCGTCTACATTATAGAGTTTTATTGAAGCTTGAGGAGAAAAAAATTTGTTCTGGCTCCTTTTTGTGTAATTAAGCTGTATGTTTTCCTGCCAGTCAGATACTCAGATACTATTACCCTCTGGAATTCATGTTCATGTTTAAAACCAGGGGTATATGGATAGGCTTCATAGATTTCATGAACTCCCTGAAACTTATGTTGCCATTGCTCCAGAAATGCCCTGAATGCCCCCTTCCAGTCATTATTTCTCCTTCCTTCACAAAGCAAACCACATTCTTTTTTGGGAGGTCACTTCCTTGCTTTTATTTATAGTTTTATCATCCCTAAGTATCAGAGTTTGGTTTGCCTACTTTTTAAAAACTTTATATATATGCTGTCATATGGTATGCCTTCTTTTGTCTGGAGTCTAATGCTTGCTTTTGTGTTTGTGAAATTCATTCTGGTTTTTACCTGTAGCTGGTAAGTTATTTATTTTCATTGCCATAAAGTCTCCCAGTCTGGGTCACAATTATGAGCTGTCGTCTACCCTCATCCCATTACAATACCTGAAGCGATTTCATATTTTTGTATGTCTTTATAAAGAAAGGAAAGAAAACAAAAATTTGAGTATCTACTTTAGGTTAGACACCATAAATCTGAATGTTTGTGGGAGAAGAGAGCGAATGTTATGTATTTGCGCTTCAGTTTTTATTTGGGGAGTGTTCAATAAGGGACATAACTAATATACAACATGTGAAAGATAATCTCGGATCCAAATACTTGCTCCTTAGTTTGAAAACACAAAATCATACATGCATGTGTGTGTGCATTTACTTGAGTGTCTATGAAAACCTCTTTTTTGGGGGCACCTGGGCACCTGCTTAACAGTCAGTTAAGCATCCGACCGACTTTGGTGCAAGTCATAATCTCGTGATTCATAAGTTTGAGCCCCACATTGGGCTCTACAGGGACAGTGTGGAGACTGCTTGGGATTCTCTCTCTCTCCTCTCTCTCTCTCTCTCTCTCTCTCTCTCTCTCTCTGCCCCTCCCCCACTTGATGCATGCATTCTCTCTCTCGAAATATATAAATAAACTTAAAAAAAGAGAAAACCTCTTTTTTGTGCGTGGAAAGAAAAAAATGTTTTTTTTCAGAAGTTGATTGTCAGCCCCTTTTGAAAGTGTGATGAATATTTCTGTATTTAGATACCTTAATATACTTGTAGTATTTTTTTTTTTTTTTTTTAGGATTTATTTATTGTTGAGAGACAGAGACAGACAGAGCATGAGCAGGGGAGGGGCAGAGACAGAGGGAGACACAGAATCCGAAGCAGGCTCCAGGCTCTGAGCTGTCAGCACAGAGCCCGACACGGGGCTTGAACCCACGAACCGCGAGATCATGACCTGAGCTGAAGTCGGACGCTCAACCGACTGAGCCACCCAGGCGTCCCAATATACTTGTAGTATTAATAGGAATTTGCATTGTTACAAGCTTAGACCAAAAGTTATGATCTTTCCTTGATAAAATTCATCCAATTGTATATATTTGAGTTAAAAACAGAGACACACAGAACTTTCACATTTATAAAGTACAGAGATTTTTGAAGCGGATGACCTCCTTGTACCTTGAGCAGACCCATCTTTATATACTGATTCGTTTAAAAATAGAACTTCGGCTCATACGTTTGCAACTGAAGACACGATGGAGTTTCAGAAACAACAGCACCCTGTTATCATTCTCGCATTATTTATGAAGAATGATTTTTTGTATCTTTGACAGCATTAAGGTCTAAATCGGAGGGGTCACAACACGAGGTCCCAGCAACTCTGAGCACATTTCCAGCTCACGGTTCACCAAAGTGAACTTACTCAGTCACGGAGTCGTGGATATGCCTTTTGTAGTGAAACAAAGGTCTTGCAGGCTCTTCATCGGGTACCGCGTCCACTTGTGAAAAACTGCCTTAGCACTTTCGTGTGTTCATTTTTGACTCCAAGGGAAGACGAATTAGGACTTTCTGTTTGTTACCTGTGTTTAAACAATTAACATAATCTCAGTACATGGAGAGCCCTCAGGAAATATTTGGATGTTGTTACTCTAGGCTACTGAATTCTGGTAGCCAGCGCCTGTGCAAACAGCATTTGTTACAGCATCCACAACCTTTGATAGCTTTTGTAACATTACAAAGGCCTTCTTGCCACCATGGTATTTGCTGACATGGAGAGGAAAAGCAATCTTCTGACCTTGTTTATCCAATGAACACGTCCCAAAATGAGAAGCAGTTAAAGCTTGCTAATTTCTCAGGGTGTAAGAATGGACATGGGGGGGTGCCCCAGTGGCTCAGTGAGTTAAGCCTGCGACTCTTGATGTCGGCTCAGGTCATGATCTCACAGTTTGTGGGTTTGAGTCCCGTGTCAGGTTCTGTGCTGACAGCGTGGAGGCTTCTTGGGATTCTCTCTCTTCCTCTCTCTCTCTGCTCCTCACCTGTTCATGCTTGTTCGTGCATGCTCCCTTTCTCTCAAAATAAATAATAACTAAAACTTAGAAAAAAAAAGAATGGACATGGGTACTTTATGTTCCCCTAAGGCAGGGTGACCAATGAATCCTCCTTGCCACCCGAGTTACTGAAATAAAATGAAATGTAACTTTTGTTAAAAAAAGCTGATGTTAAAATCAGAAAATTATTTTTGAAACTCTGATATTCTGTACAACAAATGCTGACTTGGAGCTCACTTCTTATCACTTTAAATAGGAAATATAAGTATGATATACCACTCCCTCTCCACCAATTTCCTTAAGTGGAACTAAACCAGTAATTATATATATTACTTATGTGTATAAGTAATAAATGCTTACCGTATTGTGTCCTCATCACCAAACAACAAAAATAGTCGTTGATAAATAATCGCTTTGCATGCTGCAACATGTCGAGTTTCCCCTGTGTGAGTATTCTTCACCTTTTAAAAACATTTGTATAGAGTCTGACATTTTAACAGTTAGTTGTATTTGGAATTGCAGAATTTTCTTATACATCATTTTGTTTAATATGTTGTAATGAATGTGATGGTTAATTTTATGTGTCAACTTGACTGGGCTAAGGGATGCCCAGATAGCTGGCAAAACATTATTTCTGGGTGTGCCTGTGAGCACATTTCTGGAAGAAATTAGCATTTGAGTTGGTGGACTGAGTAAAGAAGATCGACCCCACCAATGCAACTGGGCATCGTCCAATCCCTTGAGGGCCTGAATAGAACAAAAAGGCAGAGGAAGGGCAAATTTGCTGTTTGAGCTGAGACATCCATCTTCTCCTGCCCTCTGACATCAGCGATCCTGATTCTTGAGTCTTTGGACTGGGACTTACACCATTGGTTTCCCTGGTTCTTGGGCTTCCAGACTCAGACTGGACACCACCAGCTTTCCTGGGCCTCCAGCAGGCAGCCAGCAGATCAGCTGATTTCTGGTCTGCCATAATCTTATGAGCCAATCTGAGAATAAAGTTCCTCTTATGTATATCTATATATATCCTATTGGTTCTCTTTCTATGAAGAACCCCAATACAATTAGTTTTAGAGATACAAATATAAATCTTTTTTATGTAAACACCAGCCAAAATAAGTTGTGCTGAGAGGTATATATATGTGTTCCATGAAGTTACGTATTGAGAACCAAAAGATGTTCCACCGTAAAACATTAGCTAGGGAGATGTTCTGTGGTGTATGACTGTACAAGACTCTATTGAAAAAAATTTTTTTTAAAACATGTATTCAGTTTTGAGAGTGAGAGAGACAGAGAGTGAGTGGGGGAGGGGCAGAGAGAAAGGGAGACACAGAATCCGAAGCAGGCTCCAGGCTCTGAGCTGTTAGCACAGAGCCCCATACGGGGCTCAAACTCACGGACTGCGAGATTATGACCTGAGCTGAAGTCGGATGCTTAACTGACGGAGCCAGCCAGGCGCCCCCTTAATTGCAGAGTTATTAATCAGTTATGTTCTGACCTTTGAATGTTTACTATCATTGGGAGGTCTATAGGAATAGCCATTTTACCTTGCAGACCTGCAGGTGCCATTTCATAAGGGTGTGAGTTCCATTTCTATTTCTGTTTTCCCTAATGTCCAGGTTCCTCCAGCCTAGCCCAGAATAAGAATAGTGCATCCTGAGATTTTGTTACTTGTACCCACCTGTGGGTATGTAGGGAGAACTGAGCACGTAACTATAAGGACCAAGGATGAAGTGAAGAACTGGCACTGAACAGCATTTCTTGCAGGTTTTCAGGAGCAAATCTCTATTTGACTGATGTGAGCATAGTGATTTTACTGACAGGTCAGCTGTACCTCAAAAACAGTGGTGGAGAGAAGAGTGAGGCAAGCCTATAACTTATTGATCACCTCTGTGCCACCAAGGCCTACAGATTTAGGCATTCAGTAGAAGAGTAACCCCTTTGAGCACCCCTCTCCACCCCCTTGCTCTCTCTCTGTCTATCTCATCCCTGTTCCTCTTTCTGCAGACTTCTAGTTTCAGCCCTCAAATCCCGTATTTCATTCTTTGTCATTGCCACGTAGTATTCCATTGTGTATATAAACCACAATTTCTTTATCCATTCATCAGTTGATGGACATTTAGGCTCTTTCCATAATTTGGCTATTGTTGAGAATGCTGCTATAAACATTGGGGTACAAGTGCCCCTATGCATCAGGACTCCTGTATCCCTTGGATAAATTCCTAGCAGTGCTATTGCTGGGTCATAGGGTAGGTCTATTTTTAATTTTTTGAGGAACCTCCACACTGTTTTCCAGAGTGGCTGCACCAATTTGCATTCCCACCAATAGTGCAAGAGGGTTCCCGTTTCTCCACATCCTCTCCAACATCTATAGTCTCCTGATTTGGTCATTTTGGCCACTCTGACTGGTGTGAGGTGATATCTGAGTGTGGTTTTGATTTGTATTTCCCTGATGAGGAGCGATGTTGAGCATCTTTTCATGTGCCTGTTGGCCATCTGGATGTCTTCTTTAGAGAAGTGTCTATTCATGTTTTCTGCCCATTTCTTCACTATTAAGATCACTTTTCAACATTACAATTCCTCACTTACATTTTAATACATGTTGGATTATATGTACTATATTGGTGAAGAATGATAGCAATACTTTACATTGGCAATTAGAGGGATATTGAATGCTAGAATCACAAATAATTTGACTTTTATAAATGTATTTAAGAAGATTTACTTATATTTTAAAGTATTAATATTTATATTGATTTACATACTTTTATTTGATATTTTGATATTCCATAATAATAATTTTATTTTGCCTTTTGATTTCTGAAATAATTTTGAATATATTGGAAGAAAAGAATTGTTTTTGAAAAAATATACAGAAGATTTTAAGTTAAAATTTTTGTTTTATTTCTTATTTTTGATGACGGTATTGCCAAATTTTATGTATTTCAATTAATTTTTAAATTTGTATTTTAAAATTTTATATATTTTAAATATTATATTTTATTTTAAATTTATTAGATTATTATTGGTGGTAGAACACACATTATGTAAAAATGGTCACTGTAACAACATATTTAATGATTTTTCTGAAATGTAGCTAAGAAAATTTTATGAAACAAATACATAATAATTTTAAAAAAACACAGGTAGGGGCGCCTGGGTGGCGCAGTCGGTTAAGCGTCCGACTTCAGCCAGGTCACGATCTCGCGGTCCGTGAGTTCGAGCCCCGCGTCAGGCTCTGGGCTGATGGCTCGGAGCCTGGAGCCTGTTTCCGATTCTGTGTCTCCCTCTCTCTCTGCCCCTCCCCCGTTCATGCTCTGTCTCTCTCTGTCCCAAAAATAAATAAAAAACGTTGAAAAAAAAAATTTAAAAAAACACAGGTATTTTATTAGTCACACAAAATGTCACTGACTCATCAACAGAACATTCATATATGCAATATAGTGATTAAATTCTGTCATTTAAAAAATTTTGCCAGCTCTAAGTCATGTGAAACCACAGCTTCATACAATCTTTTCAATTTTGTTGTTATGAATGTATTTGTCAAGGTAGGAGGATTAAACATACTTCTTTCAATGGTTTGGTTGAGATTTAACGCTTACATACTTAGATAAATGATATATGGCCTGCATCTTTTCTGGGAAGGAGAAAAAGGGTACTGGACATCTGAGATCAGGTGGCTAGGCACTGACCTGGTTGCAGCCAGGCTGTCGTGTCGATGGGACAGAGACGGTTTCACAGGATGCTGACATCAGACCAGGTCACCCTGTGCCTGTGATGGAGCAAGACAGAAACGGGACCACTCTGGAACCATGTTCCGGGTACAAGAATATATTCCAGTGTCAATTATATTTCAATAATAAAAAAAAAAGAATATTTTTCAAACTGAAAAATGAGCAAACATCTCCTTCTCCTAGCTATTATGAGAGACTGCTACTCTTTACCAGCACTTCTTTTCCACTCTGTTCTCATTTTGTAGATAAGAATATTAAGATCCTCAAATATAAAATTATACCCGTTTCCTGCCAGCATCTAATACTGAGCAAAGTCTCACTGTCTTAAACTCTCCTCAAAGTCACCTAACACAAGCCCAAATCCTGAATGTTCTTTCCAGTAACCTGGTAACTTTTTAAAAATTTTTATTTATTTATTTTGAGAGAGAGAGTGCAAGCATGGGAGGGGCAGAGAGAGAGGGAGAGAGAGAATCCTAAGCAGGCTCCACACTGTCAGTGCAGAGCCCAATATGGGCTCGAACTCATGAACCGTGAGATCATGACCTGAGCTGAAACCAAGAGTTGGACGCTTAACCAGTGGAGCTAGCCAGGCACCCCACCTTCCAGTACTCTCTTAATAAGAAGTCCCACATTCCCCATGATAAACATTCTCCCCAAATTCCCATCGCAGTACAGAGGCCTCCCTGGTGATCTTTGGCTGGAGGGCTTTGCCAATACTCCTGCTCTGGATCCTGCACATATTAAGGGAGGTCCTGCCTGGAATGTGGATTCCAATTCCAGCTCAGTTTCCCCATCAGTTGGAGTTGTTGCTGCTTCCTTGCTAGTTACCAAGGACCAAACACATCTCTAAGGTCATGATTAATTCTACCCCAGACAGCACAAGAGGAAAGGAAATTCCTTCTGTTAAAATAACCTCAATCCTGTTCCTTGTGAAATGATAAAGCTGGTGTCATTTAGTTGTTCATGGAAGACTTCAATAAATATTTATCAAGCAACCATTATGTGCTAGTCACTATTATAGTTGATAAGGACATAGCAGTGAATTGACGATTGTCCCTGTGTTCATGGCGCTTATATGCTAGGGAACATTATGACTTCTTCCTATGTTTGGTTTATGTGTGTGTGTGTGTATGTTTTTTTAACAATATTTATTTATTGTTGACAGAGAGAGAGTGTGCATGTGAACAGGGGAGGGGCAGAGAAAGAGGGAGATAAATGATCCAAAGTGAGCTTTGCACTGACACCAGCGAGCAACCCAATGAGGGGCTTGAGCCCATGAACCGTGAGATCATGACCTGAGCCAAACTTGGATACTCAACTGACTGAGCCACCCAGGCGCCCCTATGTTTGATTTGTATTAACAGAGTCCCTGTATTAGATGCAAATGGCTTTTTTTAGTCATTCAGGATGGACACCACCAACGGAAGGAAGCTTTTTGATGATCAGTCTTATTCTTATCCATCCCATCTTCCCATCTGGCTGTATCCCACCCCCTCATTGAATATGGGGGAGGAGGGTATAAATTTCGAAGCACAGAAAGTTTAGGGCTAACTTCTCTGAAAGTTCACTGTTTTGGTAGTTTAAAGTTATTTGCTATTGGTAACATGTATTTGCACACAGATAACTTATTAAATTTTAAAAACTGGTTTCCAATTAAATTTGTCTACTTTCATCTCTAGCATCTTGCTGGCACTATTTCAGGAAATCAGAGCTTTTCTTTGTAGTTACAAAAGATAACCTTAATTCTAGTGCGGATGAGGTTATCACAAAATCGAAAATAATGCAATCCAAATTTAATTCAATGCCACAAATTTGTATTGAATATCCTTTAAAGGAAAGGATAGTATCTTTCTTTTATAAAGGTTATAATGCTTTGCAAACATTAGTGGACATTTTCAAGATAATGCCTAGATCTGATCTCAATAAATTTGTAGCATACAGTATATATATAGCTTACTGTATATACAAAGCAACATTTTTAGTAATGACTCATATATAATAGTGTCTGCAATGTGGTTTCCATTATAACTTTATTCCTCATCTGCTAGTAACTTTCTCCAAATTTAATCTTTTGGGTTGAAATTTTCCATGCCTGGTTTAAGCTCAAAGGTATTTAAAAAAATTATTTTTTTTAAGTTGCAGGGCTATTCCTTTGGCTATCATATATACCCCTTCTTGTTTCAATGGGGGCAAGAAGGGGGGAAAAAGGAAAGGTTATAGTATATGGGTATGGTATTGGTGTGTTCAGCTAGAACCATAAAAAAGCCTTTATAGCCTAGACCTAAAATCATTTCACTCAGCTCATTTCCTGAAGTAACTGGAGCAGGCTCACTGTTATCTGGTATGTTTTGTCCTTGCAGGAACTATTCCTCTATATGGAAACAGTGGATACAAAGATCCTTAGATTAGATTCCCATGGCATTTTAATGTGTGGTTAGCCGATAACTGTGATGGATTGCATACAACGCCTTGTCTCAGAGGCTCTTGGGATGGGAGTTCAAGCCTCTATCATATTCTTTCCCCCCATTCTCTGCTCCACGTAGCAGATATGTAATTTAGGAAATCAAAAGTGGCTTCTCATGGAAAGTATGGATCATTAGGTATTTATATTGAAAAAGATGTCTCTTTAGTTTTAGTTTTGGTAGTCAACGTTGCCAAACTTGGAGCTATTCTGCAGACATTATTTTTGTCCTAGGATATCTACAAATGGAGCTGTAAATACGCCTTCACACCTCATCCAAAAATAAAGAATAAGTATGCAGCCCTCGTAGATGGTGGTGGTTGAGGCTTATTGGTGTATGAAGATAAACAAGCGTTCTTGAGGACATAGAAAAGAGGAGGAGCACAGGCAGGAATTCCTTCTGGACCCACGCAAGATAAAATGAAATACCCCGTATCTTACATTCTCATGAGTCTTGAATCTTCACCTCACACTTGATTTAAACTTTATTCTCATCTTGGTTTTTTTTTTTTTAATTTTTTTTAATGTTTATTTTTAAGAGAGTGAGACAGAATGCTAGCAGAAGAGGGACAGAGAGAGAGGAAGACACAGAATCTGAAGAAGGCTCCAGGCTGTCAGCCCAGAGCCCGATACAGGGATTGAACTCATGGACTGTGAGATCATGACCTGAGCCGAAGTTGGACGCTTAACCAACTGAGCCATCCAGGTGCTCCAAACTTTATTCCCATCTTAAATGTCATTAGAAAGCCATCACTTTTGAAATTGTGTAGCTTGATCTTTACCTATAAAAAAATATCAAATTGCCCCAAAGGCTTTAAAAATGATGACATGTTTAGTATCCTCTTTCTAGAGACATACCCGTGCATGTACATACGCATAACTGGTTTGCGTGCTTAACTGTCTATTCTCTCTCTGTACCTCTCCCATGTAGACATATACATATACATCCACGTAGATTCAGAATTTTCCACAAGGAACAAAGGGAATCTCATAATGAAAAGCAACATTTTTTATGGATCCGTGCCAAGGTACCGGATCCTTGTTCTTTTCCAGTTGATTTATCTTAATGATTCTCTGTCAAGCAAAAGCCTTTATGAATTCTGCATAATGTCCTATTCAATTACAGCAACATGCTTGCCTCAGCTTTGCAAGGCTAAGCTTGAGATAATTTTTTCCTCTAAGAATCTCTCCCATGTTCAGTGACAAAATGAGACCAGTTACTGCTGGAAGAATGCCATTAACAAGTAGGTTTGTTTTTCGTTTTTGTTTTTGGTTTTGGTTTTGGTTTTGGATTCGTGCTATGAAAAATTAAACCTGGACAAGTGTTATCAACCTTCGTCTATATTTGAATCTAGTTTTTAATTTCTTTCCTCAGTTCAGTTAGTTCTAGGTCTTAGAATGATGCTTCGAAATAGTTTTGGGTGTAAGTGCACAGAATGCATTGTCAAAATGTTCCTTCTCAGCCTCATCCTTCTACAGAGCAGCATGAGTACTGCTCTGGGTTGTTCTGTAATAGTGCTGTTTGGTAGGATTTTCTGTGATAATGGAAATGTTCTATAATCTGCTGTATGCAATAAGAGGACCATCAGCCACTTGTGGCTGCTAAGCATTGGAAATATGGCTAGTGTGACTAAGAAACTGGATTTTAAATATTAAATTTGATAAATTCAAATTTAAACAGCTACCTATGGCTAGGAGCTACTCTCACGACACAAGTCTGTAGAATTTAACTATTGAACATTGCACCAAGATTTTGACCAAAGGCTATTCCTGTAACAAACCACGCCAAACTTAGTACCTTAAACAGCAATTTTGTTTTTTTGTTTCTTTGTTTGTTTCTCATGTGGTTACAGTCAGATGTCACATGGGGCTGGAGCCATCTGAAGGCTCAACTGGACTAAAGTCCAAGATGACCTCTCACTCCGTGCCTGGGCACCTAGACTGGTTTGTCTGGAACAGGTCGAGACTGGCCAGGCACCTGTCTCTCCATGAAGCCTCTCCCAGTGGCAAGACTGGGTTCTCTCACAGTATGGCAGTCTCATAGTTGAATTTTTACACTGCATCTGGTTCTCCCAGGCTGAGTGTTGGAAGTGACAGGAAGTAGCAGCTACCAGATTCTGGCATGGAAACTGCCCCACCATTCCTTCTCCTATAATCTATTGGTCAGAGTAATCACAGAGGCTGTCCGGGATTTAAGTGGAGGTGTCTTAGATTCTACCTCTTGGTGGGAAGGAGGTAAAAAAAAAAAATTGTAGCCAGTTTTGGTTCTCCAGAGTTATTCTTTAGAGTAGCAAATTCTCCTAAGTTCAACTGATATAAAAATGTGAAGGCAAATGCCTTTCCTTTCTTCTTTACCTGACCAATAAAGTAATTTCAATTGCTTATCTTGAGGCCAAGAAATGACAAGAGCAAAGAACTTTGTGCTTTTGTTGGGGCTTTTGATGATGTCCAAACTGAATTGAGGAGAAACTTAGTGTTTTTATTTTAACCCAGGATTCAGCTTCATGTGAGGAGAAAACACCATTGGCTGAGGTCATATTTATGATTCTGAAATGATTGAGAACACTAGATACTGGTCAAAAGTTCTCTTGACTCTGCATGCATGTAAGTGCTGTTTTTAAAAAATCTATGAATATGTAATGATTGCTTAAATTTTTTGTTTTGTTGATGCAGCTTCAGTGGTTGGGTGGTCTTTTTATTAAGTTTTTTTTTTTTCTATCACATTCAGTGTCAAGTTGATCTTTTATTTAAAAAAGTTAATTAAAAAACTCATCAGCTTCTGTAGGTACATAAGCTTGGTGTTATCTTTGGATGTCTTGTGTTGCTCTACAGATATGTTTGCTCATTTGATTTATATTTCATTATACATTCATAACATCTCTTCAGTTTAGTGTCAACTTTCTTCAACTTTAAAACATCTGCCTGGATATCCTGTTGTCAGTCAGCTACCACCTGTCTTGTCCAAAAAAATTACACTCAGGTGAACATTGCCTCTCTCCTTGAAGGCTGACTGAATGCCAAGATGTGAATAATTTTGACCTGCCAATCAGTGTTGATCAATAATGTTCACACAACACCATGTGATGGCCTGGGTGTAGGTCTCTGAGTCATAACAGACGGTAAGCCATTCCATCAAGTGGAAGGCCTTTGGATTAGTCTTGGGATCTCACGCATATCTAGCTGCCACAGTATGAAATGGCCTCCAAAAAGCATCTTCTGGTATTGATTTCATTTGGTTTTCTGCTCTTAAATCTTCATGGCCAAGAGTGTTTCTTAAGTAATCAAATTCAGCAAGGCTTTAAGATCTATCTTGCAGAAGGAAATCTGGCTGTGTTGGGCTTCCTTGGTGCACACCCCCACATTTATCAAAAGAGTGCTTTTCTCATGACTGTTTGGAAGACAGATGAAGGGGTAACTGGTGATTCCTTTTTCCATCCACTCCTTTTCTCTCTCTCGCTGTCACCTCCATTCTGATCCCAC
This sequence comes from Neofelis nebulosa, assembly GCF_028018385.1. NCBI lineage: Eukaryota > Metazoa > Chordata > Mammalia > Carnivora > Felidae > Neofelis > Neofelis nebulosa. The sequence goes on from NC_080784.1 coordinate 116,879,623, forward strand.
AGTAAGTCTCAAAACCCTATCCCTGCGGGCCCTACATTGGTCTGTTTTAGTTCCATTTGTCTGGCAGCTATAGCTAAAGTTCTGGTCGTATTTATTATCAACAGCCATGGCTTATGGTACCTGGCAGGGCCTTCTCAGCACAGAGAGAATGGACAAAAAAATGTACATGGTTTTGGGGTTGGAGATGTTTGGCAGAATGGGGAAACCAGTGCCTGGGAACTGAAATGCAATTTGCCACTCCCATACCTCAGGGGATCGCAACTTCTTTCCATCCTCACAACTACTGTCTAGTACAGACCATCAGCAACTCATCCGCTTCCTCCCCTGCCCAGCAACTGCCAGAGTGATCGTTTGAAAATGTGTATCTGATCAAGCCTGTCCCCTGCTCTCATTACTTTCTGTTGCGTTTGACGTAAAGTTGAATATACTTATCATGATTGGAACAGTGTCCACATGTCCTGACTTACCTCTCCCCATCTCTCACAGGCTTATTTAGCTCGGCCATATCAAACATCTGTAAGTAGCTTGAACTTTGCCACTCAGGCATGCTCTCTTTTGCCCCTGTTCCACGTGCCCTCTTCCAGTAAAATCCTTCTTCCGACTGTTTAGCTAACTCCAACACTTCTGTCCCCAGTAAGTCTTAGTTGAAATATCACTTTCTTTAGGACATCATCTTCTCTGGCTTCACAGACTAGTTTTGGCTCACCTGTTATATACACCCTTTTCTCCAACTCGTCACACTCAGTGCACTCACATCATTGATGCTGCATCTGTTTTCTCCTATAAATAGTTTTGTGCAGATAGAGACAGTGTCTAACTTACTCACATCATGTCCTCAGCACAAAATATGCCTGGACCAGAATAGGCATTTAGTTACTGAAAAACAGTATATTCCACATAATAGAAACATCTCTGATAAAGTATTATTGTTCAGCATGGCTCTGAAATAAGAAATTATAATGCAAATAACTGTCAGCCAGAAACAGCTTTGTGACAAGAGATTTCATTATTACCCAAAGAGTTATCATACCCCCTGCCTTTGGGTTTAATTCTTGAAACAAGGAACACTCTTTGGAACACAGTTTATAAATTCATAGTGGAGACACTGCCTGAGATATTTTTAGATAATCTTAGTACCTAAGTACAAAGAAGGTCATAAGCCAAAAGTGATGAAGACAATAGAACTCTCCTTTTATGGGGAGCCTTGATCCCCATTTAGGTTTGCTGGACTTTGCTGTGTGCACATTGTGCGTGGCCAACCCCAGCTTTACATGAAAGGGCTTCATCAGCTTTTAAAAAACCATATGGTAAAAACATCGACACATATTTCTTCTGATACCTTCAGGCACTGCTAAGCAGCTGGTATTAATGAATAAGTGAAATCATGGTATGTTGTTGCTAGGAAAGAATAGTTTATAGCCAGGAGAATTACAGATCACTAGGCAAGAACACACAGGAATAGAAGGGATGTGTGATTTCTGCATTTCATCTGGATGTGGCCACCTGTACTGCTTGAGGCAATACAATGCTGGGCTGATTAGCAGGTATTAATTCTATTCCTACTGATGGTGGTCCTGGGAGATGGGACCCATACCTTCAATACTTATCATAAATATTTCAGAGCCAATGTCCTTAACCGAAGCCACTGAGGGAGCTATGAAAAGAGACCTTGGTATTAAACAACAACATTTTGTAGTGTTATTTCTCTACATTTTCCATCTTTCCATACAGAAAACATATTTATTTCCTCCCACTGTATACATTAAAATTTTTATTGCATTGAGACATAATTCCTACTATAACCTTTCAGGAGACTCCATTCCTATCATAACCTAGATGTAGGAATTTCGTCATCTGCCTGGGATCCGTTCCAGCTTCATACAAACTTTGATGCAAAACTCAGTCCTTTTACCAGGTTACAAAAAAAAAAAAAATCCAAGCATACTTTTTGCCAGTTTTTGGCAGTTTTCATATTATTTTGCATTTCACTTTGCAACAACCTGATGGATATAGCTCAAGTGTTTCCTTCAGAGCCCTGGCCTCTAGCTCTATCTTGTCCTTTATCCTTTACCCAGTCTGTACTCAGTCCTCTGACTCTACTTTTTTCTCCTCTACATTATCCACAGCAGGGTGCCTTTTTAGCAGGAAACCTGGCTGACTTTGACCTATAGGCTTAAAAAAGAGTTTTTACAGAAAAGGATATTGGCCAACAATAGATACAATAAAACTTTCTCTAAGCCTTACACTAGAATATGTTGGAGTTGGTGTCTTCTCCTTTCCTTATACTGTCTTTCCTCCCCCATCTCCTATTTCCTGCCATTAAAAAAAAAAATATTTGCCTTGGATGCTTTGTTTTCAGTTTTCAGAAATAATAAAATAAATTCCCTAGAGGGAATTCGGGTGTGAAGCTTTTGATTTTGTATAGTTGGCAAAGGTTATAGTGTAAGGCAATTATACTCAAAGTACCTGAGCTGTTTCTATACACATATGGGTGTGGGACTGTTCTCCCATTCTCCCCATGCAGCTGGCTGTCAAGGGCTTTACCTTCTTCTTTGGAACATAGACTGTTCTAGCTTATTGCAATGAGATTATCCAAAATGGACAGGAAAGACAGGAATCATACACATTCTTAGTGCTTGGACAGATCTCAATTCCAACAGGCAGCCTTCAGCCTACGTCCTCAATGTTGTTGCAGGGAATTTTCTTAACAGTTGTGGATGGAAAGTTATCTTGGTTTTCGAATGGAAGCTATGAAGAGTCCTATAAATGTTTTAGTTTTTTTTTATTACTGTTTTTATGAAATGCAATAAGGGAACTTTGAACACACAACGAAGCCAGAATCCAAAAGAGGTTTCAGAAAGTGAGAGTGGTATGTGGATGCTGAAATCAAATTGGATGATGGAGTTATGGAAAATAGATAAAGTAGATAAAGGTCCACCTGGCTGATTCTAGGGATTTTGAGAAGGAGAAGTCTAGGTTGAAGGCCCTATTGGGAATGAGATCTAGACTTCAGTATTCTAAATATATAATCATAGCTGACATTTAATGTGTACCCACCGGGTACCAGGAACTGTTGAAGCACCGTATATAACCTTTTAAAACTCTTAACACTTCCAAGCAAATAGAGAAAAGGGATTTTCCCTGAAGAATGGCAGAGAAGGAAAAGAAGGAAGTAATAAAGAAGAATTAAGAAACATCCAGAAATTAAAAGAAAAAGAAAACACACCCACTCCTCCTTTTCACCTTGCCAACAATGTAATTCATTTAAAGAAACTGCACTTCACTCTACTGACAGAAGAGGGTGATCTTGAACTAGAAATCCTAACGCATAACAGATAAAATCAGACTCAGTTGGAAGGTACTGGAAGAAGAAAATAAAAGTGAAAATAAAAATATTTCAACTGATGAAAAGTTCCCCCAGGGAATCAATCAATGAGTAGAAGAAAGTTACAGTGAAATACTCCACACTGAAGTTGATATCAGGCAAGCATTTGGAGCTATTAAAAAATCAAGTGAGAATAAAAAAGTCAAGTATTAAGAACAGAAATACTAAAAAGTGTAAGAAATGTATTGAGGATTGATTGAAATTGGGAAAGATACTGAAGGAAAAAATAATCTCAGCAATGAAGATTAAATTACAAGGTGCTCAATGGAGAATAGACTTAAATGATAATTTAGTAAAAGGCATTTTTAAAAGATAGAAAAATAGTCAAGAGAAAAATAATATAAAGAAGGAAGTAAAAGGGCCAGCAAAGATGATTAAATTAAAAGGTGATGAAAATCCAAACCAAGTACAATTGGAGTCACTGGAAAAGATAAAATAAAACATAACAATGAAACAGAACTAATATTCAAAACTATAATCCAAGAAAACTTTATGGAAATGAGAGAAAACCTAAATCTAACTATTGAAAAAGCTCATGGTAATTCTGGGAAAATCGACTTAAAACAATGAACTCTGTGAGTTATTCTAATAAAATTATAAGACTGTAAAGACAAATTAAAAGTCTTTACATTTATTAATAAATATAAGAAATTAAATTAGCATTAAATTTATCAAAACAAATTATATAGTTGGGAAGCATTTTCAAGAAACTCAAGAAAAGAATATAAAAGACAAGTATTTTCTATCTGCTGAGTTATATCTTAAGTGCTGTATTGGTTTCATATGGATACCTTAACAAATTACTGCAACTTGTTGGCTTAAAATAACAGAATTTTATTCTCTCATAGTTCTGAAGGTTTGAAATCAATGTGTTCGCAGACCACGCTATTTTTGAAGTTTCTAGAGAGGGGTCCTTCCTGCCTCTTAGCTTCTTACGCTCTTTGCATTCCTTGGTTTGTAGTTAAATCACTTCAGTCTCTGCCTGTCTTCACCTGACCTTCTTCCTTCTGTTTGTGTTTGTTGTGTCCACATGTCTTTCTTCTTTCTCTTATAAAGACACTAGTTGTTGGATTTAGAGCCCACCCTAAATCCAGGATGATTTCATCTGGAGATTTTTGGCTAATTACATCTGCAAAGACCTTATTTCCAAATTAGGGTATATTAACAGGTATAACACTTGAGTATATCTTTTTTGGGGGGGACACAGTTCAACCCACTACAAATGCCAAGACAAAAAAATAATAGACACTTCAATATACCACTCACAATACAAGATAGTCAATGTAGACAAAAAAAGATAAGAATATAGAAGAGCTAATGAACATAATCAATGAGGCAGATCTATTGGATATATATTAACATTAAACATTGATAATAGAGAATAATCAAATTTACTAAAATTGACCCCAGTAGAAATTTTTATTTAAATAGACCAATATTCAAGGAGAAATAGAGAAAGTTATCATGGAACTACTAAGCCCAGAAGTTTTCATAAGGTAAATGTATTAAAACTTAAGGGTTAGATAAACCCAATGCTATATAAATTGTTTTAGAGTATGAAAAAAAAGGAAAATGAGAAAAAAATATCCAAATTCTTAAAATGAAGTGAGTATAACATTGATATCCAGGCCTGATGAAGATAGCAACACTGTGTCATTTGTGAATATGGATGCAAAAATTTTTTAAGTTTATTTATTTGTTTTGAGAGAGAAAGAGAAAGAGAGGTAGGGGCAGGGAGAGAGGGAGAGAGAGAATCCGAAGGAGGCTCCATGCTGTCAGTGCAGAGCCCAATATGGGGCTCAATCCCATGAACTGTGAGATCATGACCTGAGCCAAAATCAAGAGTCAGTTAGTTGCTCAACTGAGTGAGCCACCCAGGTGCCCTTGATGCAAAATCTTTAGTGAAATATTAGTGAATAGACCCTATCACCACATCAAGGAAACAATAAACCATGACCAAGTGGGATTTATATCAATAAGGCAAAGATGATTCAATATTAGAAAATCTGTTGATATGGTTCACTATATAATAAATCTCAGGAGAGAAAAAATCATATGAATAGTTTCATAGCTGCTGAAAAAGACTTTGATGAAATTCCATTCTAATAAAACTGTAGAAAATAAGAATAAATGGATACTTCCTTAATATCATAAAAATTATACTTAAATCCTAAAATCACATTCTCACAGAGGCCACGACCATGACAAGGAAGCCTACCATCTTCACTACTCCTTAACATTTTTTTTTGAAGTATAAGCCAGTATAATTAGATAAAGGAAAACAAGTAGGGACATAATAATTGCAAAACAGGAACAACTATTTGCAGATAGGTACCTGAAAAAAAACCCAGAGAATCAATGATAAAAGTAACTTAAACATTAAAAGAATGTAACAAAGTAGCAAGATATAAAATTAATAGGCTTAAAGAAATAGCTTTCTTATGCACAAATAATTATTTAGGAGTTACAGTGGAGGGAAAACCCATTTACAGTTATTACCCTCCCACCTCCAAAGATAAAAGCTTAGGAATAACTTAAGGAATATGTTAAACTTATGTGGAAATTATAAAGTACTCCTAAATACTACAAACGGAACATCCTTGGTCTTGGATAAGGCATCTTAATATCATTCTCTTGAAGTTAATTTGTACATTAGTGATCCCAACAAACATACAATCAAGCCTTTTACCTGGAGGAAATCAAATTGGTAATAAAATTTGTATGAAAAAAGAAACACATAAACATAGCTAATAAACACTCAAAAGGAAGCACCTTGGGTTGGTGGTGGAGGGGAGGGACTACTATGGCTCTGTGTAAAAAAAGATTTTCAATAATTAAGGTAATCAGTAACGAAAACAGTGAGGTACTGGTGCATATACATTCAGATCAATGAAATAGGATAGAAAGTTCAAAATAGATTCAAGTAGATACAGAAATTTATCATAGGACAAAGGTAGTGTCTAAAATTGTTGGGACAAAGATGGAATTTTATTTTATTTTATTTTAAAATTTTTATTTATTTATTTTGAGGGCAGAGAGGGAGAGAGAAAGACAGAGAGAGAGAGAGACAGACAGACAGACAGACAAAGGCAGAGAGAGAATCCCAAAAGGCTCTGCACTGTTAGTGCAGAGCCCATTGTGAGGCTTGACCTCATGAATCTTGAGATCATGACCTAGCTGAAGTCAAGAGTTGGATGCTAAACCAACTGAACCACTCAGGTGCCCCAAGATGGAATTTTAAATAAATGGTTTGGGGACAACTGGATAGTTATTTGGAAAAAAAAATGTTAGATCTATTCCTCACATAAGAATAAGCATCAAACAGATGAGAGATCTAAATGTAAAAAATGAAAGTAGAAGAAAACATTGGTGAATTCCTCTATAACCCATGTATATGGGTTGATGATCTAAGTCTTGATGCAATAAAAGAAAAGACTGATCCATTTTACAAAAAAAAACAAAAAAAAAACAAAAAAAACCAAAACAAACCTTTTTCGTGGAAAAAAAAAGCACCAAGTGACAAGCTATGAAAAAAAATCTGGAATATGTATTATAAAGTGCTTATATCTCATGTATATTAAAAAAATTAACATTTGAGGAGAAAAGGCCAAATATTCAATTGACAGATGAGCAAGAGACATGGACTGACAATTCACAAAAGTGATATAAAATGGATCTCAAACATGAAAATATGTTCAACTTTACTCATAATAAGAGAAATGCAAATCAATTGTATACTGAGGTAATATTTCTCACCTATTAGGTTGGCAAAAATTTTAAAGTTTAACAACATACTCTGGTGGCCAGACTGTGAGGAAGTGCCAGGCTGAACTCTCATTCACTGCAGATGGGACTGCCAAAATGTTACATCCTCTATGGAGAGGAATTTGGCAACATCTAATAAAACTACATATGCGTTTCCCCTTTGACCCAAGAACGCCCCTTTAGGAATTTGCCATAAAGATATACCTCCCAAAATACAAAAATATATGTAAAAAAACTATTCATTGAAGCATTATCTGTAAATACAAGATATTGTAGTCAACCTAAATGCTCATACATTATACACTGGTACATTATGATTAAATTATGGTACATTTACACAATGGAGTACTAGATAGCCATAGAAAAGGATAAGGAGCAAACCTATTAATACATATAGAGTGCTTTTTTTTAATTGAAGAATAACTGACATACAATATTTTATTGGTTTTGGTGTATAACATAGTGATTTGATATTTGTATACATTACAAAATGATCACCATAATAAGTCCAGTTATCATCTGTCACCATACAGAGTTGTTACAGTATTATTGACTATATTCCCTACGCTGGGCATTACATACCCATGTCTTATTTATGTATTTAGTAATTGGAAGATTGTATCTCTTAATCCCCTTTACCTATTTCTTAAAAAAAATTTTTTTTTTAACATTTATTTATTTTTGAGCAACAGAGAATGAGCAGGGGAGGAACAGAGAGAGAGGGAGACACAGAATCTGAAGCAAGCTCCAGGCTCTGAGCTGTCGGTACAGACCCTGCAACAGGGCTTGAACCCACGAACCAGGAGATCATGAACTGAGCTGAAGTCAGTTGCCTAACCGACTGAGCCACTCAGGTGCCTCTCCCCTTTACCTATTTCACCCATTTCCCTACCCCTCTCTCCTCAACCTCAACCATCAGTTTGTTCTCTGTATCTGAGTCTGTTTCTATTTTGTTTTATTTATTTGTTTTGTTTATTTGTTTTGTTTGTTTTGATTCCACATGTGAATGAAATCATATGGTATTTGTTTCTCTGTCTTATTCCATTTATAATAATACCCTCTAGGTCTATCCATTTTGTTGCAAATGGCAATATTTCATTCCTTTTTGTGGCTGAGTAACTTTCCATTACATATATACACATATATTTCATTGTACACATACATATATTTATATTCCAGTATATACTTACATCTATATATATTCCATTATCATTAAATATACCTACACACACACACACACACACACACACACACACCATGTTTTCTTTATCCATTTATCTACTGACGGACATTAGGTTGCTTCTAAATCTTGACTATTGTAAACAGTGCTGCAATGAACATATGGATGCAAATGTCTTTTAGAATTAGTGTTTTTGTTTCCTTTGGATAAATGCCTAGAAGTGGAATTGCTAGATCATATTGTAGTCATATTTTTAATTTTTGAGGAATAGTGGCTACACCAATTTATATCCCCACCAACAGTGCACGAGGGTTCCCTTTTCTCTACATCCTTGCCAACGCTTGCTATTTCTTGTCTTCTTGATGTTAGCCATTCTGACTTGTGTGAGGTGATATCTCATTGTGGTTTTGATTTGCTTTTCTCTAATGATTAGTGATATTGAACATCTTTTCCTGTTGAACATCTATAGATTTTCTTTGGAAAAATGTCTCTTCAGGTGCTCTGCCCATTTTTAAGTCAGATTTTTTTTTTTTGCTATTGAATTGTATGAGTTCTTTATATATTTTGGATGTTAACCCCTTGCTGATATAACATTTGTGAATATCTTCTCCCATTCTGTAGGTTGCCCTTTGGTTTTGTTGATAGTTTCCTTTCCTGTGCAAAAGCTTTTTAGTTTGATGTGGTCTCATTTGTTTATTTTAGCTTTTGTTGTCCTTGCTTGAGGAGACAGATCAAAAAAAAATCACGAGAACCAATGTTAAAGAGCTTACTGCCTGTGTTTTTTCTAACGGTTTTATGGTTTCAAGTCTTATGCTTAAGTCTTTAAGACATTTTGAGTTTATATTTATGTATGGTATATGGAAATGGTCAAGTTTAATTTTTTTGCATGTAGCTGTCCAGTTTTCACCACACCATTTATTGAGGAGACTGTCCTTTTCCCATTGTATATTCTTGCCTCCTTTGTTGTAGATTAATTGATCACATAAATGTGGATTTATTTCTGGCCTCTCTATTCTGTTCCATTGATTCTATGTGTCTGCTTTTGTGCCTTAACTTAGTTTAAAAAAATTTGTTTTTAAATGTCTATTTTTGAGACAGAGAGAGAGAGAGCATGTGAGAAGGGGAGGGGCAGAGAGAGAGGGGGACAGAGGATCTGAAGTGGGCTCTGTGCAGGGTGCCTGGGTGGCTCAGTTGGTTGGGTGGCTGACTTCGGCTCAGGTCATGATCTCACAGTTTGTGAGTTTGAGCCCTGCGTTGGGCTCTGTGCTGACAGCTCAGAACCTGCAGCCTGCTTCGGATTTTGTGTCTCCCTCTCTCTTTGACCCTCCCCCGCTCACACTCTGTGTCTTTCTCTATCTCAAAAATAAATAAATATTGAAGTGGGCTCTGTGTTGACAGCAGAGAACCTGATGTGGGGCTCAAATTCACAAACCGTGAGGTCATGACCTAAGCTGATGTCAGATGCTTAACTGACTGAGCCACCCAGGCACCCCTACCTTACAGTTTTGATTATCAAAGCATTGTAGTATAGTTTGAAATCTGAGAATGTGATACTTTCATCCTTGTTCTTTCTGAAGATTGTTTTGGCTATTGAGGGGATTTTTCTGATATATTTTTAAATGAAAAAAATCAACGCACAGAAAAGTATATATAGTATGTTATCTTTTGTGTAAGAGAAGGCAAAATAAAACATGTGTACAGCTTGTGTACACAAAAAGAAATATAGGAGAGATGAGGCACAAATTAATAAAATTGCTTATATATAGGTGTGTGAGAGTGTCACAAATAATAGATCAGTAAGGCAAAATTTAATAACTATATAGAAAATTTTAATGATATAGTTTAAAAGCTTGATTTAGATACCACTAAGCTCCAAAACTAGAGAAAACACATTTTTCTTCCAGGAACATCATGGAAAGTGTAAAAATGGCTCAATTAATTGATTTCATAAAGACCATATTTCCCACCCAAAATACCCTTTGATTATAAATTGATAATAAAATATTTTAAAAATTCTTATACACTTGGAACTTAGAAAACATAATTGTAACTAAACTAGGGGATAGAGAGGAAATATAAATTGGAATTTTGAAATAATTATAATAAATGATAATAAAACCAGTGCATATAAAAATTAGTGAGATACAGCTATAGCAGCACTCAGAGGGAGAGTTATAGCCTGCAATGTATTTCTTTAAAAAATTGACATGAAACTACTAAGCATTCAATTTATAAAGATAGGAAAAGAATACAGAAGAAACACAAAAACAGCAGAAGAAAAGGAATAACAAAAATGATGTAAAAAGCAACCAAGTCTGCAGACAAAATAAAAAACAACAGAGATGATCATCAAAACTGAAATGTGGTTCCTTGAAAACTTTAGTAGCATGATAACTTTAATAACATAGACATGTTTCTGGACAGACCATGAAAAATAAGCATAAGGAATAAATCAGTAATGTAAGATTATCTCCAACCAAAGAGCTCTAACTGCTACAGAAAAGGATGATGATGTGGTAACAGAGCAGAAGTCATGTTTAACATTCACTCAAGTGCAGCCCAGATGCTGACTTTGCTTTCATAATAGGTGTTGCACTTCTGTCTCTGGGTCTTCTGGGCCCAGCCTCTTAGTCTGGCCACTCTCCCCACTAATACAAAGCTTCCACTTCTTTCCCCACAGACATAGAAACCCACCTGTTCAAACCCCCTAACCAAACCTTTTTTCTTTTCTCTCAGTTGACTTAAATTCATTGGCTTTGGAATACAAATCCAAGTAGATCCTCCCTTTGAATCTTTTCTGCTTTGCTCCCTTTTCTGCTGTGCCTTATCCCTTCACTCTGTGCAATAAGCACAGGGTAACATTATTCTAGAGTGTGGTCTTGGAGGAGAAAAAGTAAATCTCTAAGAGAAAAAATATTAAATATTTAGAATACATTTTAAATACACATTTGTTGTATATGTATATAATTCCCTAATGGTAATAACAATTACCATGGTTATAACAATTAGGTACTGAATTTTAGGCATGGTCAGAAAGCAAAATAGTATTTATCTCATCTGAAACTCCTACTTCAGGAAAGAATTTCTGTTTTATATTTGTGTACTGGGATGGTTTTCTTAAGCTGGAATACTATAAGAGAACATATTAGACCCTTGGCAGAAATGACAAATACAGATACCTAACGGTGATGCTCAAATTCTTAATGTATAGATATTTACATACAGGTATCTTAGCCTTTCAAATAGAGTAGAGTCAGCTTGCTTTCTTCTATCCTGTGGCTTTTTCTTTCAAACATTTAAATTTGGTAAACTCTCAATGTGTCTCGTTAGACACTTTTGTAACTCTTTAAAACCATGTGTGACTTAATCCATATGCTTTTCATTCATTTACAATCAGATCATCAAAATACAGCCTTTAAAGAGCTATTTGATTTCAAAGGACATTTTAAAATAAGCATTTAAAGCCCTTTGAGAATAAAAACGGGATGCCACATTTTTCTAAGAGTAAACACAGCACAAAACAAAACACACTCATGCCCAGAGAAACCTAAGCTTCTGAATTTTAATTCTTTTTCATTCTTGACTAAATGAACCATCCCTTACCTCCCATTCACTAATGGTGAAGTGCAGCATGAAGTGTTTTGAGATGAGGAAATCGTATTTTTCAAATTACTACATGAGAATCTATTTAGTCCCATGGTGGATGTACTGAATCAATAATGGGGGACAGAGCCCAGCAGTCTGTTCAGTACTCTCTCTGCGTCATTCTGATTGATACCAAGTTTGAGAACGACTGTATTAGGGCCCTGCTTCATTCTTCCATTCAAATGTGATTTCAGGAATGGTCATGAATTTGGTCATTCACATCTTAGTTTGAATTTTATACATATGTTACCTGTTTTGCTGTTATATTAAGGATTAAAGAAATCTTAAGTATCACGAAGAGGAAGTTTTTGTTTTGGAAAAAGGAAAGATAATCTTTCCACTGCCTCTGAAACTCAGCTACTTGAAATGGTATCTCTTGCCTTAAAATCAGAAACACCCTTCAAAATTTGGGGGACAAGAGATTAGGAATTATATGGGGTGCCTGAGTGGCTCAGTCAGTTAAGCATCTGACTTCGGCTCAGATCATGATGTCACGGTTCATGAGTTCGAACACCACGTGGGATGAGCTCAAGCCCTGGCTTGTGTGAGAACGAGCCTTGCTTCAGGTGAGCCCTGTTTCTCTGTATCTCTCTGTCTCTGTCTCTCTCTCTCTCTCTCTGCCCCTTGTGGGATTCTCTCTCTCTCTCTCTCTCTCTCTCTCTCTCTCTCTCTCTGTCCCTTGTGGGATTCTCTCTCTCTCTCCCTCTCTCTCTGCCCCTCGCTCACTTGGTGCCCTTGCTCTCTCTCTCTCTCTCTCTCTCTCTCTCTCTCTCTCTCTCTCAAAAGAAAGAAAGAAAGAAAGGAAGAAATTAGGAGTTACAAGATTTTGTGGTAAATTAGGACCCACAGCTCATGGTTTGTGGATACTAATTCATGTTACTGTGAGTATTCTGAGCATTTTAAATGATGCTATTTTCTTCCTCACACCTTTTTAAATAATGGAATATTAATATAAGGAATTATAAAAAGTGAAGTGTAATGTTGTAGGGTTTACTAGATATTTGTTCCTCCTGCTAGACCGAGTGGTTGTTAGAGGTGGCTGTGGAACTAGAAACACTTGCGTCCAAATCTCACTGGGTCCAAATCTCACTTTGACTATTTACCACCTGCAAACTTGGGCGAGTTGCTTAACCTCTCTAAAATTTTGTTTCCATGTTCCTCATCTATGCAGGAAGGGAAACATATTTACCTTTTGGAGTGTTGTGAGGTTTAAATGAGATAAAAGATGGGAAGCATTTAGCTTGGTGCTCATTATATGATAGTGATTATTTGGAAGAATAGAGGAGAGCTGATTGCTTGAGAAAACGTGTGGGGGGGGGCGGGGGGAGGGGTGGGTACGAATGGTGCTGATTATTCGCTACTTTAAAAAGAGAAACAGGTTTGGCTTGGAAAGGGATTTGCCAGGATTTGCCAGGAAGCCATTTTGCTCAAAATCCCCAGATTCCTTTAGGCCATGGCACTTGTTTCTGTTTCCTTTAAACTGTGCAATGCCTAGTATAGCTCCTGAAATAAATTCTCAGTCTTCATACTCTATTTCCTTACCCTCTAAGAAGGATTATCAATGAGACTGCAGGCCAGCTCATTGCCCTGGAAACCTGATGCCTCACAAGATTACAAAAAAGTTTCTTCCCTCCGCTTTTTTATAGATGCCTGCCTAAGGCTTCTTGACCCTTTGAGCTCCAGCTGGATGGAGGTGACTTCTAAACCCCTGTGATTATTATTATGCAGCCAATAATAGTAATTGACTTAATTGCCAACCATCTGTTTGAATTAGTGGTTAAATTTGGTCATGTATATAAAGCAGAAAGTTCAGAGAGTTTATCAGAGTTAAAATAAAAAAGTAATACAACTGTTGTGTGTTTGTTTTGGGAGAAGAAAACAGCTTTGGCTGGGCGTCTTCCAGATTGAGGCTTATTGTTGCTTTTTAGCCCAATTTTTGTATTGTTAGATCCTCAGGGCTTCTTGAGAGCCCTAAATTGGGTGAATCTGTCTGTCTTCCTCCTGAAGGCCTGCCCTGTGGGGAAGCGCCCTGCCACAGTGGTCCCAAGTTCCCAGTTCGCCTTCAGAATGCTGCGGAGTGCCACAGTGCAAGGGGAGTTCATCAAAGGAAAGTTCTTCAGACATGAAAGGCGAGAGTAATGCGACAGAATTATGATTCTGGGACTATTTTGGCAAGGAACTGGCTGACTGAGCACCCTCGTTACAGGCTTCACATTTTAGCTTATTTTGTCTTTCAACTTGTTTCAAGAGGTGGTGCCAAAAGTTTTTTTTAAATAGTTAAAAAAAAAAACAAACCCTAGTGTTCATAATGACCTTTCAAAACTTGGAAATTCTCTTTGTACTAGTTTTGTCCTTTTCAATTTGGCAAAGAAGGCTTTGCATGCTTCTAATGGAAATTTTAATTATAATCTTTTAAAAGGCTCTATTAACAATCTCAGCAGTAATGGAGACCAAGCTTTCAGTACAGTGTTTATCTGTTTCTGCTGAGGGCATGTTAATCCACTTTGCTTGTATTTCAGTGACGATTTTGTCTAATGGAGGCACACGGTGGAGAGGCTGTACTACTGATCACAAAGCATGGTCCCTTAGAATATTGCTCAGAAACGAGGGTTCTTTGGGAGTGTATGTAAACTTGAGACCAAACCCCAAATTTGAATCTTTGAATAACGTTGAGAAGAAAGGACTCAAAAAAATTTAGTTCTCAGGAGTATGCAGAGAGAAAGCAGACGGTGAAGGACTTTGAGGTCATGTGATCAAAGTTCAGGCTTTGCATCACGCAGATGTTCAAAGCTGGTATTGAGAACTTCATTACGCCTCCAATCCTTTGGAATTTTTCAGATACTTCTGATGTCAAGTTTAAACAGCAAGTCCCATGTGGTATGAATGAGAAGTGGATGCCATTGTACTGATAGAGAGGAGAGATTGTATCAAGGCTACTGGGTGGGACTGGGATATATTAAAATAGAAATATAACTTAAGGATTATAAGTCACACTTGCATGCGGTAGAAGGTCTTATGAAAGACATTGTGTCTGAACTCTTAATTGTTGATTAATTTATATTGAATTAATAATAATAAAGTGTCTAGGGCTGGGGATTTTGTATGGAAATATCGTTAGCAATAAGATAAATCTGGCCAATGAGATCTAGAGGAAGGTTTCTGCCTCTGGTATCTGGATACTTGACCCTACGAGTAGGGTGAGTGGGTACTTGGGGTTTCACTAAGTTGAGTCCAGGTTTCTGAAAAGAATTAACTGGGAATGCACCACTCTGAATTGGCTTGGTATGAGGGCATTTTCCTTCTGTAAATATATTATGAAGAGAATATTCTTATGTAAATCAACGCATTAATATTCAGGAAAGATGTGAAAACCTGATTCGGTTAATGTCATGTTGAGGGAAGCTTGGCAAAGGCATCTTAGAGAGGCTTATGTAGAGGAGAAAGATGAGAAATCATGGAGCATAGACCTGGGTTGTGTGTTCATGGATTTATTGGGTCTGTGTGCTTGAAGTGCTTCTGGAAACTGTGCCTGCTGCTTGTCTAACCTGCAGCTGGGTTGAACCAATACAATGAGTCAAGGATTTGCAAGACTTCTTTTTCCCTTTTCTTTCCTTTTCCTTTCCTTTCCTTTCTTCTTTTTCTTTTCTTTTCTTTTCTTTTCTTTTCTTTTCTTTTCTTTTCTTTTCTTTTCTTTTCTTTTCTTTTCTTTTCTTTTCTTTTTTCTTGTGTGTGTGTGTGTGTGTGTGTGTGAGAGAGAGAGAGAGAGAGAGAGAGAGAGAGAGAGAGAGAGAGAGAATCTTAAGCAGGTTCCACACTCAGCTCAGAGCCTGAGGCAGGGCACAATCCCATGACCGTGGGATCATGACCTGAGCCGAAATCAAGTGTCCAAAGCTCAACTGGCTGAACCACCCAGGTGCCCCAAGGATTTTTAAGTCTTTGTTGCCTCACTGGTTCTGTCTTAATTGTTCCCTGGAAGGGGTCATGTGGGAAAACAAGAGTTCATTCTCCTGGTGGTCTGCATAAATTGGCCTGTGACTGGAGCCATTGCAGCTGCTTATTGTTTAGATTGAGTTGACTTTCCCTTGCAATTAGCCAGGAGAGGTGAACCTATGTAGGACTGGTAGGAGGAAGAGCAAGCATATGTTTAAAAGAAGCTAACACCTATTAAATGTGTATTAGGGAAATCATACTAGAGTCCCAGTTCTGCCTTTTATTATCTATGTGACCTTGGGCAAGTTAGTCCACCAAACTCAGTTGCCTCACCTATAAAATGATAATAATAATAATAATCCCATCTAATACTTACTCTTACTATGTCCAGGCACTATGTTAAGCACTTGCTTAATATTATTACCATAGAGTAAGCACTATGTTATCTCCTTTTACAAATGAGGAAGAAAATATTGGGGAAGTTAAATAACTTGTCCTCGGTCATGTTGCTAGTAGATTTTAGATACCTGGAGCCTGGATTTGAATCCAGATGCTTAGATTCTGATGTGGGTTCTCTTGACCATGACAATCTACTTCATAAGACTGTTGTCTATAAGTGTATGTCTTAAAAACGTATAGATATGCAAATTGGGTCAGCCCAATATGTCATGCATAGTAAACATGGAACAAATAGTAGCCATTATTACTATTGCATATTAAATGCTATATGTATTTTAATGTACACAGCCCTTATCCTGAAGTTAAAATTATCAGATAAGCAAGCTGGGAATCAGGATAAATTCATGTAGCTGTGAAGAGGCACACCTATGATTTAAGCCAGGATTTTCTGGCTCCAGAGACCATGTACTTTGTCCTCTACAAGAAGTTTGCAACATGTAGTGTGAGGATTTCTGGAGGACCCAGAGTTGGTATGAAGGCTTTACAAATCCATGGTTGTGCTAAGCTTGTCTGTAGATTGGATGCATGATATATTTCACACATATGTCCTATTTCATACATATGTCCTATGTATGCTGTGATTAACATACATAAACCTACTTTAAAATTAAGCAAGTATAGGTTCATTATTAGGACTTTATAATCCATAGTGTGTTCTTGCCATGGTGTGTTTTCTAATGTTCAGATGCCAACAGTGCAATTACTCTTAAGAGGAAATCCATTAAGATATTTGAAGTTAAAAGAGGTTTCACATTTGTAAAGTTTTGGGCATAATAGTTATATGAGTTCATAGTCTCTATGATAAGTGGGACTATGCCTATTATGAATTAATTGACTAGTACATAATTCTTGTACCAAGTAGAAGATTATTGGGGTAAAGAAACTGTGGTATTATGGACAGACACCATGGGAGGAGGAAAGAGAGGCTCTACAAGTATCTTGTGTCTGGATACGCATCATAAATATCTAACAACAGTTTTAATGGAGGGAAAGAACACCCAGAGGAAATTAAAAGCAACAGCTTTGGCTATGGAAATGTGGATACCTAAATTGCTAAAGTCTTTTGTAGGGTTTGAGAAGTGTGATTTCCATTAAGACAATGGGAATCACATGGCCCTCACCCTGAGAAAGTGTGTGAGAATTTCTCCCTCAAGGGTTAGATGAGTTATGAGCATTTGAAAAGAGGAAATTTAGAGTTAATTTTCCAACTCACCATTACACTGGGGACTGTTGAAGAGGAGAAAATCCTATTACTGACTGTATGGGACAGTGTACAAGAAGTAAAGCTAAGCAAGTTTTTCCTTGTGTCTTCAATGACGTGGTGCCTCATGAATGAACCATTTGAGATATCTAGCAACTCTCTCTTTAATGCCACTCAATTTTAAGCCTCACTTCCAACTTGAATTAGGCACTGTGTTTGTAATTTAATTTTATGTCTGGTTTTAGTGATTACTTAAATCACATTTGTTGACTCAGAATGGCAGTGAAAGGACTTGAGTGAGTAGTGAATCACTGTGGCCTCTTAAGGCAAGGATTTCAAATGTCCTTTTAGCTTAAGAGTGTTTCTTCAAATGAAATCTGATGTAGAGTCCAAAGTCTACACAGATGTCAGTGGAAGTGCTCTGGTCGAGGCAGAGTGAACCCCCACCCCCTACGGAACATCTCCTCTCCAGTCCTATCCCCACTGTGGCCTTTAAGACACCTCCGAGGAACCCCTAGGTCTGGGAACCAGTTTAAAAACAACTGCTCTAAGGCCTGGGTGGCTCAGTCAGTTAAGCATCTGACTCTTGATTTTGGCTCAGGTCATGGTCTCATGGTTTGTGGGTTTGAGCCCTGCATCAGGTTCTGTGCTGACAGTGTGGAACCTGCTTGGGATACTCTCTCTCTTCCCTCTCTCTCTCTGCTCCTCCCCTGCTTGTGCTCTCTCTCTCTCTCTCTCTCTCAAAATAAACGATAATAAATAAACAACAACAACTACATACTACTGCTCTAGTACGTTTTCTCTTACAAGGATAAATTTCCTATACGATCATTTCCCAAACAGATTTTCTTTCCAATAGAAAGCTCGATGTACCTTTCCTTTTCTTCTTCTTCTCCTTTTCCTTCTCCTTCTTCTTCTCTTTCTCCTCCCCCTCCTCCTCCTCCTTCTTCTAAAGGAATTAGTAGTTATCACTGAAGAGATAACAGCTTTCTTACAGTCTATCAGCTTCAACCGACTGTGGGGAACTAATTCTAAGAATTTAACGCCTTACTACTGTACATCATTGCACCTTTATGCAATGAAAGAACATTGGAGGAGGATAAAAATATTATAGTAATATAAATTAAAACATACCTAATTGAATTGATAATAAAAATCAATTATTGACCACACTGTATATGTGCCAGACAGTCTACCTACATTTTTTACTCATTTATTTCCTATAACATTGCTCCGAGCTGGACATCGTTATGTCCTCTGTACAAAGGGGGACATTGAGGCTCAGGGAGGCTGAGGTAAAATGCTAGTACCTGGCAGAGCCCGGATGCCATCTTGTTTGTCTGGTTTCTCACCTGTACTCTTTCCATAAACCCACTGGTCTTTATATATGTGCTGATTTACATATTCTGCCAGTGTCCTTCAGATCAGTTTGTATGTGTTTGGAGGAGACACACATTTCTTCCAAAATTGTGTTCAGAATAAAAAAGTTATACTAACATTGATTACATTCTGATTGGATCTCAAAAGGTGAACAATCATATGCTCTTTGTGCCAGAAATGATCATTTTTGACTTACTTCGGTGTGTTCCTCAAGATGGCATTTTTGAGGATTTTTACAGTAAGTTATATTGTTAATACATTCAGGATCCCTGGGAAGCAAATTATCTCTGTCGGTTAGGGTACAGGGTGAAGAGAAATACAGACAGGAAGTTAAAGATCTGACAGCATTACTAAACAAGTCAGTGTTTCGGAATTTCAATGTGGGAGTGTGTGTGTGTGATATTTGCACACTAATGCCGTGCAAGAAATAGTGCAAGATTTATCTTTGTTACTGTTGAACTTTACATTGGCCATTTATTCTGTCATAGTGTCTCTCAGAAGAAACACCTCTCAATCCCATGTTCCACTAAAGCCAGGACTCCATTTCCCTGCTTGAAAAACTCTTGGAAAGGATCTCTTCTCCACTGAAACAACTGTGGTTTGCCATATCTTATGATTAATTCTCAGGTCTCATTTTACTAGGTCTCATGGCATCATTTGATGCAGTATATCACTTCTTCCTTCCGGAAGCCTTTTTTTCTCTTGGCTTCCATGATGCCACACACACTCCTACCTTGCTGGCCCCTCCTGCTCCTTTGCGACTACTTCCTCCTCTGAGAGGACCTCTTCCAGTTCTTGCCTAATTTTCCTCTCTCTCTTTTCCCACTCTCTTCCAACCACACTGGACTTGCTGATTCTTGGACACACCATGTTTTTTGTGTCTTAAATCTTCTTTACTTGCTTTCCCCTCCATCTGACATGTTTCCCTCCTACATCTGCGTGGCTAATTCTCATTTCATTCATGTCTCTGCTCAAATATCATTATTCTGTCCCTTGATTTAGAGTCATTTGGAAGTCCCCCACCTTGCTTTATTTCTATTTAAGGAAATTATCGTGATCTGAAATTATATATAATTATTTGTTTACCTGTTTTGTCTGTCTACCCTGCCAGATTGTAAGCTTCTTGAGATCAGGGACTTAGTTCATCTTGTGCCTGACTATATCCCTAATGACTAACCAGTGCCTAGCATTCAGGAAGGGCTCAAAGAAATTTAATAAAGTAATATATTTATGTGGTAAGCAGCTCCATGTGAAATGGCAGTGTTTTAATAATTAGCTTTATACAGATTAGCCACACTTGATTTTCTGATTTTTACTTTGTTAGTTGTGCAGTGGTGCTCTCTCAAAAATGCCTCTCCTCAAATCTCCTCAAAAATGCCATCTTGAGGAACACACCAAAGTAAGTCAAAAATGATCATTTCTGGCACAAAGAGCATATGATTGTTCACCTTTTGAGATCCAATCAGAATGTAATCAATGTTAGTATAACTTTTTTATTCTGAACCTAATATAGGGAATTTGTAAACTCAATCCTGATTTTACAACTTTATACATTGTGTCTTCAGGTTTCAATTTCCTCCCATTCTTGTATGTATGTACTTTAGTGTAACAGTTTTACTTTGAAACAATGTGGATGTATATTCATACATATATGAATCAACAGTGATATGTTTGGCTTACTTATGTTTTACCCAAGCACATATACACACACTCACTGGGGCATGAAGCCCATGAAGAAATTGAAACCAGATGACATACAAAGAACTCCCCAAAGGTAAAACGCCAAATCCTTCTTTCAGGAGAAATAGTTTCCATACTGAACAATGGATATACACATTGGCTTCCACAGTAGCCCAAAGATAGATTGTGCTGTTCTAAATTATAGCTAGGAACGCACTCACCCACTAACAGTGTTTTTAATTAGACAACCAAATCAGGACTATCTGTTTAATTAGTAATACTGTACAATGCAGTCCTAACTAATTTAGTAGGTAGTCTTTTGTAATATAGTGGGCAACTTGTATATATTTCTTTCTAGTAAGATAGCCAAAGTCAATCGTCAGAGCTTTGCTTGGAGCAAGGACATAAAACGTTTATTGATTTCACTCCATGGAGACTTTAGTAAAGCAATTGAATGAAAAATGCAAAAGGAGTATACGAGAGAAAGACATGTCTTCAATATGTTGGAAAAGAGGATTTAGGTGTGACCATCTGTAGGCATTTCTCCAAATCAGACATGTTGCTGCAGCCTTTCTAAAATAGCTAGTTTCAGATAGTTCTTTGGACTTATCCTCTTTGACTTGGTGGTAGTAACATTTCTCTTAAAAAAATTTTTTTTTTTTTAACGTTTGAGACAGAGAGAGACAGAGCATGGACGGGGGAGGGGTAGAGAGAGAGGGAGACACAGAATCAGAAGCAGGCTCCAGGCTCTGAGCCATCAGCCCACAGCCCGACGCAGGGCTCGAACTCGCAGACCGCGAGATCGTGACCTGAGCTGAAGTCGGACGCTTAACCGACTGAGCCACCCAGGCGCCCCAACATTTTTCTTTTAGAATGTTAAATCACTTGTTATTGTGTAATGGGTGCAGCGGATACCCCTGACTATCCTTGATCGTTTCTCCATTCTCTTTATTTGATCTACTCCCAGAAATTCTTTAAGTATGCATTACTTTTGTAAATAGAAAAAAATTCATTAAGAATTGAGAGAACTGCTAGAAAATAGATTGAAGTTTTTTTTTGTGTGGGAATCATGGTAGTTCCAAGATCCTTTCCCATCTCACTGTGTGGTACACATCCAATCAAATCAAGTGTGCATAATTAGGAAATCTCCAAACTCAGAGGTATCCACAATGTTCTCTAAATATTCAAATGTAAAACAGATGAAGTAGCATATTTACACGATGTCTGTTTATTCATGACTGTAAAGGAGTATGCCCATTGTAAATTTAGCACACTGTTTAAGATATAAGTGAATTCTCAGAGAACGCACGAGCACTTTGCTAAGAATGATGGATGGCCTTCTCTGAGATGAGTAAGTGTGGTAAACATATAACTTCTGGTCACATATAATTTGTCTGCCAGACAATGCCTAACCTCACTCCATCCCTCATCCTCAACCCATCTCTGACCCCACCTCATTCCAGATCCCCACTTAATCCTTGTGTTCTACCCCAGGGGGTGGGGATCTACAGAAGGGTGAGGTGCAAGGCTGTGGAGAGATTTTAGAATGGGAAGTATATGTCTGTTTCACACATTACTTGTTAATAGAAACAGCTGAAGGTTTAATGGTTTGTTTTTTGGGCAGTATTTAAAAATCCCCTGCATGGAAACAGCTGCATCAGTGCACAGCTGTGTCAAAACAGCCTTGTCAGAAATGACATGTATGCACATATTTTTTTCTACACTATTTTGGACAAACCATACCTATCTATATATTTCTTTTCTCCGCAGGAATACATCTATGTATATTTTATAATATATGCCTGGTAGACAAGTGTCTAAAGTATAAGGATAAAAATTTGATGCACACTGGATACATTACTGTTCAGAATAAATCATATTATCACTTTTGGGACTCCATCCACCTGGGATATCCCAGGCCACAGTCTGTGTTTCTGGGCTTTTATGGCTGTAATATTTAAAATGTAATATGGAAATCTCAAAAATTAGCTTTGCTTAAAAAAGAATCCCTTTATTAATTTAGGAGATGAGAGAGCAAATGCCTATACCAGATTAAAAAAAAAAGTTTAAATTTGGATGTAACCATAAATTCAATAACCAGTAACCACCCTTCCCCTACCATGTGCAATCTGATGAATTTTAAAATCTCTATTGCTTTTCTTTAATGCTTTACATTATAAAGTAGAAATGAGTGCACTACATTTTAATCTTCCAAAGTTGGAGTGAAAGGGGTCAGATGACACTTAATTGTTATGTCCCAACTTTTTGAAGATTGGTCTTGGCCATGATTTAGACACTTATGATGGAATTTGGAGGCTTACATGCAGCGTTACTTCTCAATTTTTGAATGTACACAAAGCTGCATAGGTACTTAATAACTGTGTGATCTGGGGTGAGCCACTTAACCTCTTGAGGATCAATCTCCCCATCTTCAAAATGAGAATAATAATATTTGCCACCCGGCACTGTGGGGAGGATTAAACTTGTAAGCAGATAAAACAGTCAGTCCAGGGTTAGTACTCAGCCCTAGGGGCCACCTAATCCACCAAACTCGAAGGTCCCTGAAGCCCTGCCTCTCTCATTAATGGCCTTGAGTTGAGGCTTCCTGGGTACGTTTCTCTACATTTGGTAGCTCTCAGTCTTTATCCTGGGTTTGTCTTGGAATGATCTGATTGCCACAGGGGAGTGTTCTTGGGGAGATTAATAGAGAGGTCCAGGGTCTTCCACACTCCTTGTCCCCAGTTGATATAGGACAGTTGGGAAGAAACAAACTTCTAACTCTGGGAAATCCGAGACCATCAACTTCAGCCCCTCCAGGCATTTCTCCAAACCTTCTAGAACAGGCACTGGAGACCTTGATGGAGGCACAAACTGAGTTTCACCACCCCCTCCCCCCCCCCCCCCCATCCATGCGTCCTGATGCCAACACAAATTCCATTTGTAAACATGTTGGGTGAGAGCCTGTAGTTATAAAATTAAAAAGAGAAGCCTAAAATGCAGGGTAGGTAGCACATCAGTATGAATGACTCACAGAAGGAAAAGAAACAAAATTCAGCATTCTGCCCATTCCCTTACAGAGGGTCATCTTAGGCAATGGGGCTGGGGTAGAGTGAGGTGGGAAGGTGGCATCTGACTTGATTTGGAGAAAGGTAGAAACAGGAAAGACTGGAAGTCCTTTGCAAATTCTACAACTTTACCGTGACCAGTCATATTTATCTTCAACTAAAATACAGCCATGGAAAGGAGCTATTTCATATCATGTACAGGAAAATGGAAAATTTGCTTGCATACCCCTTATGCTTGGAGCTCTTTATAGCACATTCATGTCATACGAAATATTCTAGAATTTTTGACTGGCACCTAACTCAGTGAAAGTTCTCACTGAGAACTTAATAGTTATTCTGGTTGGTATATAAAATTGATGAATGTGCTTCAGTTGAATAAACTTTCTCATTTTTGATGGCTTGTACATCAGATGAGCCTGTATCGGTGTTCTCAACTTTGACTGCCCGTTGGGGAAATTAAAAAAAAAAAAACACTGATGCCTGGGTCTCAGCCCCAGAGATTCTAATTTAATTGGTCTGAGTCCTGCCTTAAGGAGCAAGAGTTTTAATGTTCCCCAGGTGATTCTAATATTTAGTCAAGGTTTAGAACTACTGGTCTAGATTAAGGATTAAACTTCTTGGGCAAAGCCTGTAATTTATATAACCTCGCAAAACCCATGCTTCCACTCATTTCAGAGAAGACTTCTTGAAAAACCACTCTCTTCAAGGCCCTTTGAACCCCAAGTTTGCTGTTTTATGAAAAGGTGTCCTTTCACTTTTATTGTTTGAATTGTGGTTAGAAGAATTCTATTCCAAATCTATTCTACAGAGAAGCACCGATTGGTGAGAGAATTCAGAAATGTTAGTATCAACGTCTTTACAACTGGAAAAAAAAAAAAGACACAGTGACACAAAAACAAATACAAAAAATTGGTGAACTTTCCTTAGAAGGTCACTAGATAGCATTACAATTTTTTTTGAGTATAGCTGAGTATAGCTTTTTTTTGAGTAATGTCACATTAATTTCATGTGTACAATGTAGTACTTCAACTTCAGTGTATATTATGCTCTGCTCACCACAAGTGTTGCTACCATCTGTTACCATACATCACCATTGCAATTTCACTGACTACATTCCCTATGCTGCGCCTTTTATTCTGTGATTTATTAATTCAATTACTGGAAGCTTGTGTCTCCCACTCCCCTTCACCCATTTTACCCGCTCCCCATCTCCTTCCCCTCTGGCAACCATCTGTTTATTCTCTATAAGTCTAATTCTGCTTTTTTGTTTGTTTGCGTGTTTATTCATGTGTTTGGTTTTTTAGATTCCACATATGAGTGAAATCATATGGTATTTATCTTAGTAGATAGCATTTAAAAAAAATTTTTTTTTTTTAACGTTTATTTATTTTTGGGACAGAGAGAGACAGAGCATGAACGGGGGAGGGGCAGAGAGAGAGAGAGACACAGAATCGGAAACAGGCTCCAGGCTCTGAGCCATCAGCCCAGAGCCTGACACAGGGCTCGAACTCACGGACCGTGAGATCGTGACCTGAGCTGAAGTCGGACGCTTAACCGACTGAGCCACCCAGGCGCCCCAGCATTTTTTTTTTTTTAATGTGGCAAAAAACACACAACATGAATTTACAATCTTAAGTGTTTTTAAGTGTAGGGTATAGTAGTATTGACTATATGCACATGTACAATATATTTCTAGGAATTTTTCATCTTTTATGGCTGATATCCTACACCCATTGAATAACCATTGCTATTCCCTAAACCCCCACCCCCTGCCAACCACTATTCTACTTTCTGTTTTTATGAGGTTGATTACTTTAGGTATCATATATAAATGGAATCAGGCAGTATTTTTCCTTTTGTGATTGGCTCATTTCATTTATCATAATGCCCTCAAAGTCCGTCCATATTGGATATGACAGGATTTCCTTCTTTTTAAAGGTTTAATAATATTCCATTGTTTATATATACCACATTTTCTTTATTCATTCACCAATGAACATTTAGGTTGCTTCCACATCTTAGCTATTGTAAATAATGCTGCAGTGAATATGGTGTGCAAATATCTCTTCAAAATTAGGTAGCATTTTATACTTATTAAACAGTGAGTCATTCTAAGCACATAAATGACTAAATCTTCCCTAAGCAGGACTCAGAACAACCTGAATTCAAATTGATGTGCAAATGAAATTCAGTATGGTGTCATTTGTCACTTTAGAAGGCATATGAAGAAGCTCAGAATTTGGTTCTTCTCTCTACTTTTCCCTAAGATGTGTTTGTGAATTTTCTTCTTTTTAATCTATAAATTATTCTGTTTAATATGCTCCATCATTTTTTCTTTGTTTAAAAACAATCTTTTGCACAAACTCACAAAATTAGAAACAAGTGGGGAATTACTAAAGAGAAAGAGGAAATTAAAATGATTTAAGGTAGTAACTTATTTGAACCTTTTCAGATATACTTGAAAATCTGAAAGAAATACGTTTCTAGGAAAATAAAAAGTACCAATATTGTTCAGAAAGAGAATAACTAAATATATAATTTGTTATGGAATATATTGATAAAATTTGAAATATCAACTTCCCCTAGCTTAGATGAGTTTACAGGTTTATTTTAGCACACTTTCAAGGAACTTCTAATTCTATTTAAATTTGAATCCAGAGGGTGTAGGCATGCTTCTACATTCTTTGTAGAAAGCTATTCGGGCCACTTAGGTAGCTCAGTTGGTAGCTCAGCTCTTGATTTCGGCTCAGGTTATGATCCAAGGGTTGTGGGATAGAGTCCCGCTTCAGGCTCCTCACTGAGTGTAGAGCCTTCCTAGGATATTCTCCCCTCCCCCCCCCACTCCTCCCTCCCCCCCTTTCCTCTGCTCAGATACTCTCTCTCTCTCATAAAAAAAGAAAATGAATAAGAGCTAGTATAACAATGCTACCAAAACTATACAAAGATGGTACATAAAAGGAAAGCATAGATGAGTATTGTTTATGAAAATCTATAATAGTTTATTTTATATTTTTTATTTATTTTTAAAAGTTTATTGAGAGAGAGAGAGAGAGAGAGAGAGAGAGAGAGAGAGAGAGAGAGAGAAAGTAGGAAAGGGGCAGAGAGAGAAGGAGAGAGTCCCAAGCAGACTCTACACTGTCAGCACAGAGCCTGACGTGGGGCTCAGTCTCATGAACTGTGAGCTGAAATCAAGAATCGGATGCTTAACTGACCGACACACCCAGGCGCCCCTATCTGTAATAATTTATTAAATAAAATATTAGTGTGACAGGCGACTTTTTAAATTATTTGAATTAAAATATTAAAAAAATTTAATGTGTGTGTTTTTTTCTCATGTCATTTTCCCCTTTGCAGTAAGGCAGGTGGCCAGCTCTGTGCTTCTTTGCCTCAGAGGAAGTTTGTGGCAATCTGGAAAGCCAGAGTTGACTTCAAGTCACTTTCTTCTCAGGTCTGGCTTCTAAAAGCCAGGGCCTATTGAGGAGGTATGTTAGGGGTCTTGGAGGGAGAGGTGAAAGGGAAGGCCTCTGAGAAGAACTCGGAAATGGGAGGACGTTCCCTCAGACTACCATTAAAGGAATGTTAGGGTTTGGGAGGGGAAATGAAGCTCTGTGGGCTCCACCTAGTCCAAGGTCTGCACTTACTGCTGGTCCTGGGGAGCACCTGTGATCAGACTGGTCTTACCATTATTCCTTTTTTAAAAAAGTTTACTGACTTATTTTGAGGGAGACAGCACATGTGGGGGAGGAGCAGAGAGAGAGAGAGAGAGAGAGAGAGAGAGAGAGAGAGAGAGAATCCCAAGCGGGCTCTGTGCTCTCAGTTTGGAGGGAGGCGGGGCTCAAACTCACAAACTGGGAGATCATGACCTAAGTGGAAATCCAAGAGTAAGATACTTTAACCACCTGAGCCATCTAGGCACTGCTGGTCTTACCATTGTTCTCTTCACTCAGTGTGGCAGAGGAGCAGCTGAACCACTGCTGGACCTGCAGGGACTTTGTGGGGCAGACCAGGGAGCCTTGGGGTAATGGTAGAGAGTGATAGTGGAGGCTTAGGCAGCCCTTCTCCAATCTTCGGTCCTCAGTCAGTAAGACTCCAAGCCCTTTACACTACTTAGGGGAGGGTAGTACAACTGTGGATGAGGACAGGGTGTAAAAATTAAGTCTATTTAAAGAAAATAAATATTTGTTACTCACCTGAGTATAACACCATTAAATTATCAGTGAAATTCATCTTCACAACAAATAACACATCTCTACAAAATGCAGTTTATTTCCATAATGTAGTAATTTTCCAGTTTTAAAAATTTACCAACATAATGCACTATATAAAACTAAAAAGGAACAAATCATGTGATTATTCTCATGAATGACAAGAAGGCATATGACAAAAATCAGTACCTATAACTACTTAACAAATACATGTCTTTTTCTGTTAAAAAACAATGCTGCAGTGAATCATCTTGAGCATATGTTTTTCCAAACTTTCTTCCCAAAGTGCTGGCCTTGCAAGTTGCCATAAATGCCATTTCTAATCAGACGCATCTTTTAGCTTATTAGTTTGGGATTCAAATTTTATTTCAGACAAATAGATTAAAGTAGGTAGCTTTAAGAAACTTAGCCTGCATGCACACATTAGGCCTGTGTTTATCAGTTTTATTGCTTCTCTTATTATCTTTCCAATTCGACAGGAAGACTATGCAAGATTTGCATAGTTTAGCTTTCCTATAAAAACATCTCCAAACCATGGGCACAAGACATACTTTGACATTAATTCTCTTTCTATGGAACTGGAAACTTCTAGGCTATTCTATAAGCAAGGCCAGTTAAAGTCAACAAATACCGGCATCATTTGTTGGCTGTGGTTTTCACAAAGTGTCAACTTCGCGTTTTATCTTTTTAATAATGTATTCGAGTTCTTCTGCAGAGCATCAGTAAAATTTGTAATTGCCAGTTGAAATAAGTAGATAGTGATTTTAAGATTTTCAATTAAGAACAAATTATGCATTAAAATATAATCCATAAAATTCTGACTAAGATTCCAACTAGGATGGAATGTATTCACTGATGGGCCATTAGGATTAATTTTGGATAGTTGAGTGTGGAGATGCCCAATAGTACCATACAGAGGCAGTGAAGGGTTTTTTTTTTTTCCCCTATAAATATTGTGGAGATTACTAGCTATCAAAAAAGACTTTTGGGACCTCTGTCTGGCTCAGTTGGTGGAGCATGCAACTCTTGATCTCAGGGTTGTAAGTTCAAGCCTCGCACTGGGTGTGGAGATTACTTAAAAATAAAATCTTGAAAAAAATATAATAGAAAATAAAAAAGATTTTCAAAAGTGTTTTCCTGGGAAAGAAAGAAAGGGAAAGAAAATGTCTTTTGCAGAGTCCAACAGAATTTCATGTTTGAGTCCCATAATATAATTTTCTTAAGAGCATAGGTTACATGTAAAGAAAAAGTCTGCAAAGAAACAGTCATTGGGGCACCTGGATGGCTCAGTCCATTAAGCATATGCCTCTTGATCTCACTTCAGGTCTTGATCTTAGGGTTGTGAGTTTAAGCCCTGCATTGGGCTCCATGCTGGGCATGGAGCCTCCTTAAAAAAAAAAAAAGTCATTAAGCAACATCTGATGTTAAATTTAATAAACAATGAGGGCTTTATTTCTTTGGATAACTTAATTGGCTCTCCAATGGTTTGCTTTTCTAAAGTATTTGTTCATAATTTCTTCTTAGCTGTTGGTATTATGAAAGTTAGTGAGTCCCTGGGTTAATACAAATATAGAAAAAAACACTTTAAAACCTTTTAAATAGTTGGTCTTAAACTGGAGATATATTTGTAAATCCAGTAAGTATATTTTCCTTTATTTTATTGCTAATCTTGAATCAGTTTATTTTATAGAATTCAGAGTAATTAATTCAGAAGTCTAGTATCACATTTTAAATGAAATGGACTGGATTTATGTAGTACCCAACGTTTCTGTAGGACAGTGTCTTTGCAAAATGGACATCAGGAGTCAAATCGCTAAATATATTATGTGATTAAAATAGTGTGATAAAAAAAAGTTAAAATACTCTAAGGGTTATTTGTAATCTAGAAAGTGATGTTGAAGTTAATATGAGCAAGTGATCATTTTTGTGTCTTTTCAACAATAGCAATTTAAAAATTCTTCACCGTGTGTTTTTATAGAACTAGGTCATTCTCCAGAGACCTACCTTCTATCCAGTAGACTACTTAGCAGTCCAGCTGGTAACTGCATTTCTGAGGGCCATAGAATATAATCTCTTCAGCTGGTAATGACAGAACAGATTTAGTAGTGGAATTTCCTCTGGATATTAATACATGGATGACACATTATTTTCCGTACTTATTTATCCCCTATGTCTTTAAGGTGTTATTTTCCTGGGTCCAGATGAAAATTTCTTGGATGTGCATTATTTTGTGTGTGTGTGTGTGTGTGTGTGTGTGTGTGTGTGTGTGTGTGTGTGTTTGGGAGGGGAGTATGGTGTAAGTAAATGACCATATAACAAGAAGTCAAGCTGAAGTTTTCCCCCTCTCTGAGTAGCACTTTGAAGTAATTTTGTCTTCTCAGAGGGGAGGGAATCATTATGCTGTACTTCATGTTGAACATGGCCTTGTGTGTCTGAAAATTAGACTATTGGGAAGTATTAGGATCAAGGAGATATGGGCTGCTTTTACCTTGTATGTACTTAACAACTTTCACATGAGGAGAGAAACCCCCCCATTAGACAAAGTATGATTAAAGGCAAACATGGAATATAGAGGATTATGCTAATGCCCTCCAGAGTGGGGCACAACAAGTCTTATTTTTTGGGTTTGAGGGTTGCCTTTTTTCTTAAATTCTTTTTGGTTTAACATGCATTTTCCTTTCTTTTTAATTCTTTAAATTGAGACCTACTTAGTAAATTTTGACCAGTGGAAAAGACACCCATTTGTGTATGGTGGTGTAATGGAAAGAAACCTGAGCTGGATGTCTGTTTTCAGAATTAACCTAAAGGATTTTCCACTTTCATGGACTGATAGAATAACATGCAGAAATAATACACATGCAGGAGAAAATGGGAAGTTTACTAATGGTAGGCTAAGCAATGCATTGAGTGAGGCATGAATATGGGCTTACTCTGGAGGAAATGTGGAGAACAGGAACTTCAGGGTCCTCACAGCAGGCTGTCTCCCTGGGGACTGGGAACATTAAGGGAAGTAGAAGAAAAATGATGGTACGCCGGGTATGCCTCAAATCTGACTTTGTAATAAGGTGGGCTTCAAAGCCTTGCCTTGTCTTCCTTTTTGGCCCAGGCATGGGTAAATTCCTGAAATGTCCTACTAAATTTTTACCTTTATTCTTCTGGAGAATGTAGGTGGCTGTGCCTGCTTGTGTAAAAAAAAAAAAAAAAAAAAAAAATGGAACTCGAGCCTTTGCGCAGAATGTTTGGCAGTAAGAACAAACAAGGAAGCAGAGTATTGTATCATATGAATAACGTTTGTTGTACGTAATAGAAAAAGCTCTAACTGTGTTAATAAATACAATTTATGGGGTCATGTTAAGGAAAACATCCAGAGATAGGACAGACTATAGCGGAAGTTTGGTCTGTGTTCTTGCTTGTTTCTTTGTGATTTACTCAGTTTTGTTCTCAAGTCACTCAGCTTGTTTACATATTGGCTTTGTCCTTCTCCTCACTTTCTTCATGGTCACAAGATAGCCTTAGCTTCTAGATGTTATATCCTCACAGTACGTTTTTTCTAGAGCACGAGAGAACATCTCTGAGGGCCCCTATGTCATGTCACTCCAGGGGGCACAATTCACATGAAATATAATACTTCTCTCAGAGGGACGACATGGACAGCACTGACATCCGTGCCCAGAATTCCTGACAAAAATCTCAATTATCCCTGTGTTTGGACCAGAGTAGGCCCCACATCTGCCCGTGAACCAGTCACTGTGTCAGGGATTAGAATCCCTTAACTGGCTTAGTCAAGGGCCATGGGAGCCACTCCTGTAGAAAAATAGAGTAAGATGTATTGGAACCACGTGGATTTCCAAAGGATACTGAGGATGATTTTTCAGAGGCAAGAGAATGGTAGTTGCACAGGAAAACAACAGTATAGTGCTTTAGATGTTTTGGATGAGAACTCTGCCTTTGCCCCATGACAGCTACCTTCAGCACTCAACCTCTGATATTTTTCACGCTCCCTACCTCTCTTCTTTACTTTCACTCTTCAAACTATTCCATTTGATTTCTGCCTCCACCATTCTACTGAAACAGCTCTTGCCTTGCCAATTCCAAGAGGCCTTTAAGCCTTGGTATACTTGGCCTTTGTAGTATCTGATAATCTGATTACATCTTCCCCCTTGACTTCCTTGACATCATAACTAGTCATCATCCACACTGATAACTCCCACTAATTTTATCCCCCCAGAGATAGCTATAATTAGCATTTGTGCATTTTCCTACTGTTGTGAGATTGCATTAAGAGGTGCTTGGCAAGTTCACATCTGCAGAAAGAGTTCTATTAATCTTTTCCAAAGGAAAAAAATCTCAACAATTTTGTCTGGCCAATATGGGTTTTCATGTTACAGAAAATCATCACTCAAGTTCCTTTAGAATGGAAATAATCATTATGTTTCCTTAGGCAGTTCTTGCTTGGAAGGTAAGTAAAAAGATTTTATTTATTCTTTCAGCACAATGTCTAACCATTTAAATAGTTCCTTCATTATTTGCAAGGAGGTAACAGAATAGGATCAGTTATTGTTTTATGAACTATCAAAGATGGCAGTAGGTTCCATGAGAAGTGTGGGATAAAGGGTGGCATGAGGTCAATTTCCTGATCTGGGGAAGGAGAGGAAGCAGCAGGTAGAAGCTTGGGGAAACAGACAAGGTTTCCTCTCCAGTCTGCAGAATCCACCTGATCTTGCGTCATCCGACTATATTTCTGAGTCAGAACACAGAAGCCTCCTAAACAGTGGTTAGTTTATATTTGCTGGAAGAAATTTCTAAGTAAGATTTTCCAAGAAGATCTTTGAATAGTGTGTTTCTAAGCCCTTGTGTCACTGAGAATATATTTTGTTGTCTCTACACAGTAGCTGAGTATAAAATTTTGTTGCACAATCTTTTTCCTTTTTTCTTTTGCCATTCAGTGTTTTATTTGGTAAATATAATGGCCAAATGAGCTTTATTCTTTTTTTTTTTTCATTTTTTTTAATGTTTATTTTTGAGACAGAGACAGAGCATGAGCGGGGGACGGGCAGAGAGAGAGGGGGACACAGAATCTGAAGCGGGCTCCAGGCTCTGAGCTGTCAGCACAGAGCCAGACGCGGGGCTCGAGCTCACGGACCCTGAGATCATGACCTGAGCCGAAGTCGGACACTTAACCAACTGAGCCACCCAGGTGCCCCCAAATGAGTTTTATTCTTTTGGAAAAGTATCCTCCCTGTCCTTGTATACCTTTTGTATTTTTCTTTGCCATTCATGTATTTGCCAAGTGATTTTAGCTATATCCTCTTATTGAGTTTACTAGAACATGGTATGTCATCATAAGAGAAATCTGGTGTTTTATTTTCAAGCCAACAAAGTTTTCCTCAATTAAGTTTTTAATTATTGTGTGGGATCCAGTTATAATGATCTTTTTGTTTAGGATCCTAAAATTCTTACTTTAAATCTTCATTTTCTTTTCCCTGAGTATGCTATTCTCTCTTTTATCACTATCTGTTTGTCTTTTCAAATTTTTCTTTTATCACACTGATTGGATTTTTCACAATTTCAATAATATATTACTGCCTTCTATAAGAATATAAATTATATTATTGAATTTTAATTTCTTTCCATCCTTCCTTATTCACATATATTTTATCTTATTTTGTTGTCTTTCAGTCTCAGCTCCTTATTTATTTTCTCCTCTTGTCTATTAGAAATAATGTACCCTTGTATTTTGCTAAGGATACCAAAATATCTAAAATGTTTCCAGCCTCCTGCAGTATGGTTCCTCTGAGTCTTCATTAAAAAGTTTCATTTCCTATAAAGAATTTTCCTTATAGAGCTCGTATTTTTTCTGCTTTCTCAAAAGACAAACCTATCCATACTTGGTGTTTCACAACACAAGATGTGTGGGTTGCCCTTGGCCCTATTCTCTCTACCTAGTGGCTTTAGAAGAATCTCCTCCAATGTGCTTAAGGCAAATAGCATGCACAGCCAGCTCATTTCCCATGGCTTTATAGCCTTTGGTTGACTCCAGTTGGTCTTGCTGAAATAGACTCTTGTTTTTTTTAAAGTTTATTTATTTTGAGAGAAAGTGAGTACGGGTGGGGGAGGGGCAGAGATACAGGGGCTTGATCCTACCAACCCTGATAACATGACCTGAACTGAAATCAAGACTCAGAAGCTTATTGATGCTTAACTGACTGAGCCATGCTGGCTCTCCTGAAATAGATTCATTTACCACTTAAACTCAAGTACTAGTAAAGAAGTAGGACAGGGGAAACAAACACAATTCCATGCATGCACTGCAACTAAGACCTTTCTTGACTCCCAGAAGGCATCATGCCACTCACCCCGTTCTCTTCTTAACACTCCCCCCTCCAACCGCTGCACATTCACTTGCTCTCAGTAGATTCCTGGAAGTTAGTTTCTCATTGGATTGTAGAAGAGTGAGGAATTGACAGAGGTAGCAAGAGATCAGTTGTCTGGTGTTTTTTAAAAAGCAATAGTTGGGAGCATGTGGGTGGCTGAGTCCGTTAAGCCTCCGACTTCAGCTCAGGTCATGATCTTGTAGTCCGTGAGTTCCAGCCCCGCAACAGGCTCTGTGCTGACAGCTCAGAGCCTGGAGCCTGCTTCGGGTTGTGTGTCTCCCTCTCTCTTTGTCCCTCCCCCGCTTGTGCTCTATTGCTCAATCTCTCTCCCAAAAATAAAGAAATATTTAAAAAAAAAAAAAAAGCAGCAGTCAGAGCTGGCTTTCCATGTTTTTTGTACAGTGGTAGAAAAGGATGAAAAGGCTCCCTACTGACTTTTGGGCAAGCAGACAAAGGGAGGTCTAGCACTGGTGGTCTATTTTGTGTATTCAGCTTGGTTTTAAGTAGATATACTTCCTAGAGTCTGGAATTAGGTTGCTAACTTGGCCTGTGTCAGGGTACTGAGAAGTGTTGTCTCTTTCTGTGTCTTCATGGCTATTTTGGTAATAAGGTATAAGGGGTCTGTCTCCCAGAAACAAAACTAGCTACCCACTTTGGCTTCCTGGGTGACGTAATCCACTTCCATTGTTGCTGCCACCAATGCATCTTTCATTCTCTTTGAGAGTATATGTCTAATCGTCACTTTTGGGTGCCAGTAAGGTACCTTGAGGTGGTTATTTAACTGCTACTGGTTAGCTGCACCCATTTGCCCTGTGCATAACCTCAGATCCAACCGTCAATTTCACCCCTTGCCTCAGCTTGTTCTTTTTCCTGTCTTGCTCTCTTGGCATGTGACAATAACATTCATCACATCACCTAAGCCAAAAAATGGGAGTCCACTTAAAATTTTATTTCCTCTCATTAACCTTCAAACCTAATCAATAATAGTGTCTACTATCTTGCATTTCTTATGTGCTCTTAAACATATAAAGAGTACCCTTTAACACTTTGCATATGTTAACTTACTTAATCTCTATGATTACCTTATGAAGTAGGCATTCTTTACCAGGGCTGGAACTAGGGTGGGTCAAGTGAGGCACCCAGTGAGTAAAATTTAAGGAAGCCCACCCTCTCAGGGTTATGCAAGTGCGGGCTTCCCTTGCTCTCTCCTAGATCTGGCCTGCTTTTCCCTATATCTCTTTTCTAGATAAGGAAACTAAGGAACAGAAGAGTGAAATAATTTGTCCAAACTCACACAGCTGGTATGTGACAGAGCCGACATTTGGAATCTGTCCCGTTTGGCTCCAGAGTGCACAATCTCGACTGCTATACCACGCTGCCCCGCACGCAGCAGCTGCCCCTCTTCTCCAGGCTGACTCCTACATCTGCCTTGGTAACTTCCATTGTTCAACCCCTCATTACCTCCTGCCTGGGCTATTGTGATAATTTGCCAATTACTCTTCCTGCCTTCAATAGAGCTTCTATCAGAGCTGTGAGCCTTTATACTATTGGAGTTATTCCTGGGTGACTCAAATACTTGAGAAAGAGCTGATTCCAATTCCCCTAACCCACATGCATGACTTGACCAAGTCTAGCCCTCTTTACTCCAGGCGTTGAAAGATGTAAAAGGGACCTATTTGTTGGATTCAGAAAAACATACATAGGAAAACATTAAGTTGATATTAATCATCATGTCACTCTACACTCCCATTCTTTCTCTTGTGGTCCCAGGTTAAGAATCTTCTAGGGTATATGCATTCTTCCCAACAGAATTGTTTCAGGTAGGGATGGGCTTAAAATCTCCTTCCAGTTCATGGCTTCATTGTACAGGTTCCCATATTTACTGGCCAGGAAAAAGCAAGAGGAGTGGGTTTGGTTACTGGGCCATCATCACCCCGACAAGTTGGCAATATAGTATTCACAGGGAGTCCCGTGCTCACAGGACCCAGTTCTTAGAGATGGCTCCCCAGTTTTAGCTCCATCCTAGCATCCAAGACCAGCTTCTTACTCAACCACATCCTCTGCAGCTGGAAGTTATAAGACAGTGTCTTCATTTTCATTGGCTTATTTGCCCCAGAACCCACACGGACAAATTAGAGGATAGTTGTTTTCATCTCCAGTGATTAATTTGATTAAAGGAGATAACATTAGTGATGAATGATATAATAAAAACATTTCCCTGGCTAGGTCATGTTGACCAGTACAATAATTTCTAATCCATTGTATATTTTCAATCCCAAACATATTTCCTCTGTGAATCTCAACAGGTCATTGTGACTTTGGTTTGTTCATTGACAGGGAGAAAAGATATGACATTCTTTAGAAAATTCTTTTTTTTTTAATAGAAAATTCTTATGCTTAGTCCAACATCTGCCCCATATTTCCATCTCAATCTTCCATGTTAATTAAAATTATTAATTATCCCATAGAATTACCTTGATAAATTGAAAATCTGATTGTACTAGTCATAGTCCTTATCTGTTGAATGATTTCTTTGTGCCAGGCACTGACAGGCGCTATTGTTATCCTCACTCTACAGATGAGGAAACTGAGGCACAGAATGGTAAAGTATTTCCTCCAAATGACCCAAACATCAAGTGACAGAGACAAGATTTGGTCTGGGCAGTCTGGCCTTCGAGGCCATGCTCTTACCCACTTTGCTAATCTGCTTAAAACCCTGCGGTAAGTCCTATTTGTGACAGGATAAAATCAGTGTTCCTTAGCACAGAAAGCCTTGGTCTCTAGCTCCTTACATGTCAGATTTATCAGTACCAAATAGCATATTGCTCCCTGCATATGCCATGAAAATCTATATCTATATGTCTCAAAGTGTTCCCTTTTCCTGGGTCTCCCTCCTTCTCTGTTGTCCAGCTGGTGCTCTCTCCCTCCTCTTTTCCCTCTCCCACAGATTATTTCTATTCTGAGCTCGTTCTTTTGCTTCTATTTCTCTTTCCTTCCCATCTCCTCCCTTCATTCCTAATGAGGAGCAGTGAAGTTTTATCTAGGGGCGTGTGGAGTTTTCTTAAAGAGAAGATTGTGTTCAGTATCTGATTAAAAAAAAGTGAGAATAGTAATTCAATCCCACCTCCTTGAATTATCCTTGAACGGCCTTCTTCAGTTGTCCTTGAATGTGCTTTTGATTTTTAGAACCCAAACGGCCCTAATTATCTAATAATTATCTAATTATTATTTCACTTCAAATACAAAGGAACTTTGTTCCAGAGAGGTTGACTTGGCCAAGGTCATACAGTTAATTAGTGACAAATTCCAGATGAAGTCCAGGTGGTTTGACTCAGAAGAAGAGTCTCTCTTTTAAGCCCAGTTGTATAAAGGAGAGAAAATGGAAAATATTCTTGCTTTCCTTCTTGTTCCGCATTTTTCCTCTTGCCAGCAATCCATTTTTCCCTTTGGCTTAAATTTGCAATATGTTTAAGTATCTGCCTTTGTTTTCTGAGAGAGTGCCCGGCAGATTCCCTTAGCTCTCCTCTCTCTTTTCTCTTAATCTTCCCCTCAGGCTAACTCTTTCTCCTGCCATGTCTTGGATTAATGCCTCTGATTGCTCAAAAGAAAACATTATGCACACTGTTGTCTTTATTAATCTCTGAGGTATTTAATAATACTAGTACAGAAACGCAGAATTCATGTGCTGGTCATGTGCATGGCATGTGTACTTTTGTTGCCCATCATTAAAAAGAAAATGTTACTCCAGCTTTTATTTGTATGTGTGCATTAAGTAAAGGAAGTTGACCTATGGGGAAAATAGAAGAAGAATTCAGCTGAGTCGATGTTGTGGCTGTGCTTCCCTTCCCATTGAGATAAAAGCAGTAAAAGCAGCTAACAAGGACCGCATGTAGGGACCAGAGCACACAGACCTATACGTGCACACGTGGTCTCGGCGAGAGGTACCACAGGTAAAGGTCACAGGAAAGAAAGCAGCTTCACAGACATCAAGGAAATAGCAACTATTTACTGGCAGCCAGACTTTTCAAATAATAGCATGGATTCAGAACCACTTCAAAGAGAACTGGTCAGGAAATAGACAAGTCATGAATTTAAATACTTTCGAGATTCCGGAAATTCAAAAGCAGAGCCTTTCAGATATTTGCATTAAGGTAGATCATGAGCAATTATTTCATTTCTGGAAATTGCTCAAAGACTTCTGTGGAAGGCAGAAGACTTTGAATGATGCCTGTATATTGTTAGAAACTTGGGGCATGCTTGAATAAGCAAGTCCTGAAATCAGGAAAAACGTATTTTGTGCCTCAAACATAAGATTTTTTTCTTTTGAAAAGTTGCATTCCATGAATTACTTTTTCTACCAGGTTAATGAAAATTGACTTTTGTAGTGTTTCTCACATTGGTTGTACCATTTTTTGCAGAAGTACATCTGATGTTTTTTAGGTTTGTCAAGCTCTACTTCAGGAGAGCTCCCAGGCAGGGAGGAAACATTCAATGACTATATTGATTTTTTGATCATTGTAATTAAATAATTTAAAAACTAAGTTAAAAATGTTGTGTTTGGTACATAGCAAATGGAAGGTCTTCCTTTTGCAATTTTTGACTTTTAGGGACATTGATCTTAGGATTATATATTTCTCATAAGTAAATTAAATGATTAAGACCTTTAAAGTATAATTATTCAAAGTAGTAAAAACAAAACAATTAGACTGTGGTTATTTCATTTCTTGGTCTTGACATTTGTAAAAATCATCCCCAGGGCTACTTGTTTTTAAATTTACAAAATGTTTCTATTCCAAATCCATAAAAGTGGGCATCGGTCTTTCAGAAAACACATCACGCCCCCTGGCACCATTCACAGCCTAGTATTTGGGAGTGGATTTTTGGTATAAATGGACATAAAATCTAGCAACAACCACTTTACAATTGGTAAAATTGGATTTGCTTTTCTTTAGGCACGTCCTTGTCCAGAAAACCTCCCACAGGGAGGCAGTATGGTGTAGAGAATAGAACACTCCTCCTTCCTTCTAGCTTTGCCACTAACTTTTCTATAAGATCGCCTCCAAACTTTTCATTGTTTTTGAGTCTCCATTTGTCATTTGCTGTTCTAAGTCACAAAGGCACCCTTTTATTTTATGTAAAATTCATCTATTCTGATTAACTAGTTTTGTCTTTTAATTAGAAATATGCTTATATAAGAGATGAGAGAAAAATCCCTTAACTGTGTGTAACTGAAGGGGCGCCTGGGTGGCTCTGTTGGTTAAGCGCCTGACTCTTGGTTTTGGCTCAGGTCATGATCACACGGTTTGTGAATTCCAGCCCTGCATTAGGCTCCACACTGACAGTGTGGGGCCTGCTTGGGATTCCCTACCCACCTCAAAATAAATAAACAAACTTAAAAAAAAAAAAAACGTGTGTAACTGAGCTACCATTGGAACTTCAATTAGGAATGTGCAATACTCATGGTATCACTTAGCCATTGATACCTTTTTTTTTTTTTTTTTTTTTTTTTTTTAGCCATTGATACTTTGCTCCGTGAGTCTTATGATCTATTCAACATGTCATAGCTTCCTATCTCACATGTGCCACGGGTGGGTAAAGGAACTTGGGACACATTAACTTGTTTGTTCAAATTCTTTGGAGAGCCTGTTAGGTTCCAGGCACTGCACTACATGCTGGGGACATACGGTTGATAGACATAGTGTCTGATTTCAAGGAATTCACAATGTAAAAGTTCAGAAAGATCACTCTAAGGAAAAGAGCATGCATGGTAAATGTTATCATATAACCATGCTGGTACAGAGAAGGGACACTTGAGTAGGTGAGGAGAAAGAGAAGACAGGGAGAGTTTTCTGGAGGCATCAAAAAAGAATGCACAAAAGCACTGTACTATGAATGTTGCATACTTGGGAAAATGCGTGCAGGTCAGTGTTGGTGCTGTGTAAGAGGGACCGGCAGCAGATGAGTTTGGACTTTGTGTGAGGATAATCGATAGTCATAGAAAGATTTTAAGGAAGGAGCGCCTGGGTGGTTCAGTAGGTTAAGCATCCGACTCTTGTTTTTGGCTCAGGTCATGATCTTACGGTTCATGAGTTCAAGTCTCCCACTGAGCTCTATGCTGATAACATGAAGCCTGCTTGGCATTCTCTCTCTTTCTCTTTCTCTCTGCCTTCCCCTGCTCATCTTCTCTCTCTTTCTCTCTCTCTAAAGATAGATAAATAAACTTCATATAAAAAAAGAAAGATTTTAAGCAAGAGAAGGACATGATTATATTTACAATCTTGATAAATTTGCTGAAGTCAAGATGAGAGAGGGAAAGAAGAGCTGATGTGGCTACATAAATCCCCGTGAAAAGGAATAGGAGCTGGCAGGGGCAGTGGGGATAGAAAAAGGATTATATTAAAAACATTTTTAAGGCAGAATCTAGCAAGTCTTCTTACTAGTGAAATGTGTTGTCAGGTGAGAACAAGGAGTCTAAGTGGACTTCTCTTCAGTTTCTGGTCTCAGTGATTGGGTAAAAAGTGAACCATGAAGGCATGAAGTATATGCAAGAGGAGGCAGAGCTTGGGGGTCATAAACGATACTGAGCCAAGTCTGAGGTGCTGGAGCTCTGTAGATGTTCAACAAATGTTAGTTCATTCTTTTCTCCTGTTTCTTTTCCCCATGGAATATCTGTAGATGCCTGGTAGACTTCAGACATGTGAGTCTGGGCTGGAGATCGATCTGCAATTAACCAACATTTAAGTGGTAGTTCTGGCTATGGAAGTGGATGAAACTGCCCAGAGGCACGTATGTAGAATGAAAAAAGAGTAGGCAAAGGACTGGACTCTGAAGCAAATCAATGTCAAAAGGACAGATGGGTGTAGAATCATGAAAATATGTTGTTTTCTATGCTGCATTTATAACTGCATATTTCAGGTGGATAGGAGATTGGAGGTTTAGAATCTGGCTTGAGAAACATGCTAACAGTCCTATGAAAGCACCTGGTTTCACTCAGTGGAGTCCAGCAGTAACATAATTTTGAGATGAATTTTTTATTTTTGGTAGTAATACAAACACAAGGGCAACTATGGTGCCGATTATTATTGGTTCTAAAAGTGTACCTATTGATAAATTCAAATTCTGAATTGATGAATCTCATGGAGTATGGTTTTGAGCTCGGTGGCCTAGAGTATAGTTACTTGATAGGTCTTGAATACCTGGATGGATTCTCTACCAGATCCAAAGAGATTCGATCATATTTTTGCAGTTGTTGTTTTGCTGCTATTGTTATTGGTGTCTGTTCAATTTAGTACTTTACATGGAAATATCTATTCTTAAGACCGTTTCTCATCTCCTTCTCCCTGATCGCCCATTCTAGCTGTCTTCATTTTCAAACCAAGAAGATCATCTCCAGCCAGATTTATCTTTGAGAGGTTATGTTTTCTTTTTCCCGAGTAAAAAAACTATGGCCTAAATACAAACAAATACACCAGAAGGAACTATAGAGGTCTGCTGTTTTATTTAAAGGTGCTATGATGCTGGGCAATAGGACTCTGTGTGACTAGAAATTAGGCAGACTGCTGGGTCCCACAGAAGAAGAGAGGTAGACAGAAGAGACCTAGGAGAGGCAGCTGAGTGGTGAATTAGAAAGGTTCACTAATGTAAGTTAAATTGGAAATGGGGTTTACTTCATGTATAGCAAAAAAAAAAAAGATTCTTTCAATCTTGAAATTTATTTTTGAATTTTTGTCTCTAGTTTTTTTCCTCTGTATTTTTTCTTTCTTTATTTTTTAACGTTTATTTATTATTGACAGAGAGAGACAGAGCATGAGCACAGGAAGGGCAGAGAGGGGGAGACACAGAATCTGAGGCAGGCTCCAGGCTCTGAACTGTCAGCACAGAGCTTGACGCAGGGCTTGAACTCACAAACCGCGAGATCATGACCCGAGCCAAAGTCAGATGCTTAACTGACTGAGCCACCCAGGAACCCATTTTCCTCTGTATTTTTATCTCAAGGTCCACTCAAGGGGTTCCATCACTTGGAGCCTGCTGTGTGCACACTTAGAGTCCTCATGCTGTCCTCATACTGCCTTCTATGCTGCCCAGGATTTGGTGGGGATCCCATGATGAGTCCTGGTCATAGGAAGACATCTCTCTGCTTTCTTCTTTCTGTCCTTTTCCCTATAGGAATGAAGTTTTATTGTAGCTACTCCTCCTCACCCCATCTCCACTCCCAAACCCTTCTGTGCCTGAGTAGGTATCCAGATCGTTGACCCTCAGCTAATCTGACAAACAAATCTATGCTTGTATGTTCATGGCTAGGAACTTGAACTCCAGGGTTCTCTGTGCATTCAAGAGAATAAGTTACTAGAAATAGTAGCTACTGAGATACAATGAACTTTTTTGACTTGCTCGGTAGGATGACTTTATAGATAGAGATTTCAGGGAAAGGTTGTAAAACCATGGCAGCAGGGATTATGTAGTTGGCTAGCTGATTAATTTGTTGATGCACAAACTTGGACCTTTCTCAAGTCACCCTTGTACTTAGAAAATTAAATCGGAATTTCACAGACCATGCCCATGATGGGTCAAAACACAGGAAATTAAC
This sequence comes from Neofelis nebulosa, assembly GCF_028018385.1. NCBI lineage: Eukaryota > Metazoa > Chordata > Mammalia > Carnivora > Felidae > Neofelis > Neofelis nebulosa. The sequence continues at coordinate 116,922,479 of NC_080784.1, forward strand.
TTTAACCTACAAATGCATATTGAGGAAATAAAGCTTCTGGAATGAAGAGAGTTAGTCCATAAGACACTCACATTGCTCTAGACACACTAGCTTCCTTCTCTTCCTTGTATACAACAAACACACTCCTTTCCTCAAAGCTTCCCACTAGCTATTCCATCCTAATACAAATTTCATTCCAGCTGAATTCTCTCTCTTTAGATACGAGGATGGATTGCGACCTCATTTCCTCTACTTCCCAGATCTGATTGCCCTCTCTAAAATAGCATCACCTCCATCACTCCGTATCCCCAACTCTGTTTTTCTTCAGAGCACTCATATATTACTAAACAATATATACTGCATACTTGTTATTGTCTCTCTTATGAGCTCCTTGAAGTCAGGGATTTGCCTACTGCTGTATCCCCAGAGCCTCCTTCAGTGTTTGCTACAGAGTAGATAGTTAATACACACATTTTGAATGAATGAGCAGCAGAGTTGAGCATACAACCCAGGTCTTTGGGGTCCCAATCCAGTATCCTTTTCACTAGACCCAACAGTTGTCATATGGTTTGGTGCTCATCTTTTGAGGTAATTCTGTCCTCTTTCCTTGCCTCCTTGCTCCTTTATACCTACACCAGCATAAATCCACTGAGTGATCACTGCTTAGGAGAATTTCCTTGTCTTATGGTTTCTACTCTTTAGGGCATATTAAAAACAACTTGGAATCTTAATAGTGCAGATTCCCAGGTCTCAAGCCTGTGTTCTTGATTCAGTAAGCTTGGGGGAGATGAAGTCTGAGAAGCTGACTTTCTAACACTGTAGGAGATTCTGAAACTGGTGGTCTTGCACCTTTTAGGTACCAGTTGTACCTTTTAAGATACAACTTAAAAATTTTTTTAATGTTTTTATTTATTTTTGAGAGAGAGAGAGAGAGAGAGAGACAGAGAGAGAGAGAGAGACCAGAGTACTAGTGGGGGACGGGCAACAAGAGAGGGAAACAGAATCTGAAGCAGGCTCCAGGCTTTGCGCTGTCAGCACAGAGCCTGACGCAGGGCTCAAACTCGCGAACCACAAGATCATGACCTGAGCCAAAGTCAAATGCTTAACCCACTGAGCCACCCAGGCGCCCCTAAGATACAGTTTTGTAATGACAGATTCCCTGTGGCTCTAAAGCCCCATCTTTTAGGTTTTTACCATGGGCCATTAGGCATCAGACAATCTGCAAATTCTGTGCTAATTCCACCATAGATTCCATTTGGCATTGCTACTGCTTTGGACCACAGGAAGGATGAAGCAGAAGGGAAGTAATAGAGGAGAGGGGAGGGTGAGGAGAATCTCAATGACAGTATGTTGGAAAGTGTGTATTATGTCTGAATGTAACATGGGAGGTTAGAGCAGATGGTGGTCATTCCCAGGCTGTAAGAAAAAAAGTCCCTTCAAGCCTGGAGCTGTTTCTACCCTCAGCTCTACCTAATGAGAAACGGAGACTCTTGGAGACCCATGATCACTTTGGGTCATATTTCTAAGACAGTTGTGGTCATTTCAGTGGTTAACTGCAAGGGAGGAAAATTAGGCAAAGGTAGAGAGGAACAGTAAGAGAGGAGTTACAGAAACTTCAAAATCCATGGTCATTTATCTGGGAAGGGGCATGAGGTTTTCATGAATGCAGGTAAATAGCTGATTTCAAAGAAAGTGGGTCATTTGTACCTCCCTCTTAGGGATGTTTTTAGATCAAATGTGTGGAAACCATTAGGCAAAGTGCCTGGAAAATAATTGTCACCATAAATGGTAGTTGTTGTTCTCAGTAGATGTGGGTATGGTTATGCAGGTGATCTCCATGCTTCATTCCACCTCATGGATTTCCTGAATTTGTCCAGGCTACAGTGAAGAAAAAAAGTTTACGCAACATACAAGAAGTGTGTTGAGCTCTTCCGGGAAAAACAAAAACAAAAGCAAAACAAACAAGCAAACAAACAACGCTTCCAAATGATGGTATATTCATTTTTATCACCGTTGTCATTTAGGAGTTCGTTGTGCACTTCTAACCATTTTCCCAAAGACTTAAACTCAGGAAAGTCACAAATATATTTGACCAATTTTTTTTTTTACTTCTTTTTTGAAGCTGGGTACTTGGAAGAAAACTTACTCACATGTTATTAATTATTTTATACATAATTAAGGACTTAGAGTTAAAAAACATTTCCAAGATTTATTTTCCTTTAGAAATTGGAGTTGCCTTTGGTTTCATTTTGGACTGGAAACATTAACCATGTCAGCTCTATGCAGGCAGGAACAGCACTTGCCCCCCACCCGCCCCCCACTTTCCTGTGTATTCCCAATAATTAGCACAGGACCTGGCAAACAATAGGTGTTCAATACTTACTGGATGAATGAACTATTAGGTGACCAAATTTTTGTGATCCTAACAAGTTTTGCATTCAGGAGTCCTAACTTGAATGTTTCTTCCTAAATAAGCTGTATGTAATCACAACGGGTTTATTAGTTTCTGGGGCTGCTGTAACACATTGCCACAGACTGGATGGCTTAAAACAACAGAAATTTATTCTCACACAGCCTGGAAGCCAAAAGTCCCCAAATGAGGTGTTCGCAGGGACACGCTCCCTCTGGAGGCACTGGGTGAGAATCCTTCCTTGCCTTCTCCAGCTTCTGGTGGTTCCAGGTGTTTCTTGGCTTGTGGCTGTATCACTCCAATCTCTGCTCCCCTCTTCACATGGCCTTCTCTGTGTGTCTCCCCTTGTATCTCTTATGAAGACACTTGCCACTGGATTTAGGGTCCACCTGAAAAATCTTGGATGATTTAACCTCAAAATCCTTAACTTGACTACATCTGCAAAGCTGCTTTTCCAAAATGAGATCAAATTCACACTTTCTGGGATGTGGACATATCTTTTAGAGGGCCACCATTAACCTGCTGCAATGACTTAATGGAAATTTCCAACATTTATCATGGGATTATCTTTCTCTTGACTAGTTTTTCTCACGACACCACTGTACACAGAGTTTATGAAGTCTTCGTAGCTGAGAAGGTGGAGGGCCTGGTTTGTGTTTTGGTCTAATTTAGGATAGATGGGGAAAAGCAAATCAGCATTTCATGTACAGATGGGAAAAGTACAGTGAATGTTGAAAACCGGTGGGAGGAGAGAGGAAGTTAAGTGAGTGCTCAAGAAGTAATGTTACACTCAACCTGATGATGTCTGCATGATATATTAGGGATGGGTATTTGAAACATAGTGATTTGAGTGATGACAAATGCAAAAGAATAGTGGTTATGATGGTATAAAGGGGGCCATTTTGTAATAATCTCAGTGTTTCACCCTTTGAGAGGGGAAGGTGGTTTGTGTAGAAAATTGATAAGTCATAAAGACAAGGCCAGAGACTCCTGGGATCAACAGTTTGAAGTGAAAGCCCCACGAAGAATACTGATCAGGAAAGAGACCGAGGCTAGATTGTGGCTTCTACATTGAAACCATCTGCATTCGATTTGGCAGTAGTAAAATGCAGCCTTAGAATGTATGACTATCCAAAGAAATAGCACATCAGTGGTAAGTTATTCCAGCGTTAAATAAAGAGCTAGTGAGAAGAGTTTCAGAATTACTGTAATTCTGGTCAGCATTTTATTGAGAGGAAATTGTGGAAATTGAAAATGTCCAACAGGTGGCAACTATAGTGATTTTTTTTTTTTTTTGCTGAGTGAGAATAAAAATTTTGCTGAAAAATGAGCCAGTGTTGCTTAAGTGAAAGGACTCTTAGAGAAAAAGGAGAAATCATGGAGTAAAAAATATTCTGAAAGGGAAAGAACACACCGAATAGGTTAGAAATGGAACTTTAGTGCCACAGGAAGACCTTGCTGAATAAAACACTCAGTGTGCTGATGAAGAGCCCAGTAGTAATTGGAATAGCATTCCTTTTGTTCTAAGCCTTAGTCGTTGAAATGGGATTTTAATGCACAGCCTTTTATGAAAAATGAAATAACTGAAATTTATTTATAACATGCCGTAGTAGACAAGTCATATGAAAATGTATTTGTAAAAATGGAAAGCACCTGCAACTTTGGGCGTTAAGAAAAAACTGAATTTATGTCTGGGATCCCAAGGGAAAATTGTAAATCTATCTCTTCCTGTCACTGGATATTTCTTTTGGTGAATTTATGATCAAACTCAGGCAGCTGAAGTCAAATAGTAAGGATACTATTAAAGGTAATAGGGGTTTATACAGAAATGGAGGTATATACTGGCCATGTGAATGTTCTTATCTGTATACAAATAAAATAGGTTTCTCCTGTTTAATTTATGTCCCTTCAAAATGACTGAGATAATGGTATCTCTACATCTTCAGGTTCTGTTTATGCCATCTAGATTCCCTTATTTTTCTTTTTGTCTTTTATAATCATCATTCCCCTCTCCCCATTTTTCTCACCTCTGTCTAGACATGGGGGCATCCAGACTTTTTTCCATTTTGACATTTATATTAACAGTCAAATTGTCCCAACAAGTACTTTTTCCAGGTTTGGAATTTAATATTAAAAAATATAAATTTTAATATACATTATATACAGTTTAAGAAATCCATCCTCGATTGCTAAAAAAATAATCATCCCAATAATTACATGACTTTTTTGAAGTTTTTTTTAATATTTATTTTTAAGTAATCTCTACAACCAACGTGGGACTTGAACTCAGAACCCCAGCATCAAGAGTTGCATGTTCCACTGACTGAGCCAGCCAGGCAGCCCCCCTTTTCTCAGTTTTAATTAATAGTGAGAGAATGAGTTTCTGATTATGTCCTTATGGAGGGAAAATCAGCCTATTCCTCCAATGTTCTTTTCTGTCTCAAATATCCTGCCACTTATTCTAGGGTATATTGTATGACCTTGAGGATTTATTTACAAATTTTCAAGCTCCCAGGGCAATGGTCCACTATGAGCACAGAGCTTTAGGAGAGCACATGATAATTAATTGAGTTATAGGAAGAAAGGAGTAGAATTTTTATGTGTTTTTATGTAAAAAATTAAGAAAGAAATTAAGTTTTACGAATCTACTATTTCATTTAGGGAATGGTAACCCATGTACATACTTTACAAATAAACATGCATATGTATGCATTTAAAAAAATCCTGTTGGTATTTTACAATATATTTCCTCTTTGTTTATATTTTTGAGCATTAAACCTTAAACTTCAAAATAGCTTTAAAAAAATCAGCAACTTAATATTAATACCTCAGAATTTTGAATTTACATTTTCCCTACATGCATTTTTCTTTCTGAAAATTTTCCTTTTCTGACCTACAAGCAAGCATACATTTCATACAGTTCTTTGTCAGGATTTCTTGTTGCAGTACCTGGACAGCAAAGATGAGTGCCTGGGAGTCTGGTAAAGAGACCCCTGCAGGATTACTGAGTACTACCAGGCTGAAGCAATGAGTGTTTTCACTTCTACATGTTTTGAAGATTCGATCTATTGTATTCCCGGGTCCTTCTTTATGTGGGTTTGTTTTTTCCTTCTGTCTAGTCACTATATTAAGACACACAATCATTTGAAATTTCCTCTTTGAGTACTGCGGTTTGTCCTAGTTCAAATCTAGTAAATTGCTAAGGTGCTTGGCTGGCTCGGTTGGTAGAGCATGTAACTCTTGATCTCGGGGTCATGAGTTCAAGCCCCACGTTGGGCATAGTGCCTACTTAAAAAAAAAAAAGAAAAGAAAAAGCCCCAACTCTAGTAAATTGCCAAATCTTACTTTTTAGAAAGAGATTCCATTCGTGGAGTTCTTTGGGAGTTTCTCATGCTGAAGGTAATAATGTATGACTAGATAAACTTCAAGATAGGTGTGTTTTCTTTCCTAGTAAATCTCACTGCTGTTTCTGCTATTAGAGTCTGTCTTTCTGCAGCAGTTTGTCATTCTCTGCATGTAACATCAATTTTAGATTTTTGCCCATTTAAAATAAGACATTGATTAATTATCAATAAATGTGGTAATATGATAACAGTGTTGGAATTTTTTCATACTGTCTTTTCTGTCCTTAAAATTTTCTTAGTCTTTCTTAGTCAGAAAAAGAAAGTTCCTCCTCTAAAATGTTCCAAAGCTCAGTTTGTCCTTATTTCAATTAAAAATAATTATTGAGCATACACTACATTCTAGGCACTGTGCTAAGGCATGGAACAGTCATCAAAACAGACCCAATCTTTGCCCCTCAAAGGATTTATAGTCTATGAAGCAATGCAGATAATAAAGAAGTTGTAAAAGAAGAATTTAAGGTGCTCTGAGAGTGCTTTAACATTTTATTTATTTTATTGAGGTATAATGGATATACAATACTATGTTTCAGGTATACAACATAATGATTCAATGTTTGTGTATGCTCAAAATTATCAATACAGCAAGTCTAGTTAATGTCAGTTACCATAGATAATTATGGAACTTTTTTTAAGTGAGAACTTTAAAGATTTACTCTTAGCAACTTTCACATATGCAGTACAGTATTTTTAACTAAAGTTGTCATGCTATACATTACATATCCATGACTTACTTCTTTTAAAACTGGAGGTTCATACCTTTTGACTCTTGACTCTTCACCTATCCTCCCCGCCAAGAAACCACCAATCTGTTCTTTGTATCTAAGTGCTTGTTTGTTTTTAAGATTCTGCATATAAATGAGATCATGGGGAATATGTATTTATTTCTGACTTATTTCTGTTAGCGTAATGCCCTTAAGGTCTATCCATGTTGTTGCAAATGGCAAGATTTCATTCTTTTTTATGGCTGAATAAAATTCCTGTGTGTGTGTGTGTGTGTGTGTGTATGGGCGCACACGTGTGTGTGCATATATTTATATACCCCACAATTTCTTTACCCATTCTTCTATGGATGGACATTTATCTTATTTCATATCTTGGCTATTGTAAATAATGTTGCAATAAACATGGTGGAAGGCATATATCTTTTCAAATTAGTGTTTTCATTTTCTTCAGATAAATACCCAGAAGTGGAATTACTGGATCATATGGTAGTTCTATTTCTAATTTTTTGAGGAACCTCTATGCTATTTTTCATGGTGGCCGCACCAATTTGCATTCCCATCAACAGTGCATAAGGGTTTCCTTTTCTTCACATCCTTGCCAACACTTGCTATTTCTTGTCTTTTTGAGTTTAACAGGTTTGAGGTGATATTGTGGTTTGTTTGCTTGTTCTTGATGATTAGTGATGTTGAACGTCTTTTTATGTACCTATTGGCCATGCATATGCCTTTGTTGGAAAAATGTCTATTTAGATCCTCTGCCCATTTTATTTTATCTTAAATACTTTTTAAAAAGTTTTTATTTACTTATTTTGAGAGAGAGAGAGAGAGAGAGCGAGCAGGGGAGGGGCAGAGAGAGAGGGAGAGGAAAGAATCCTAAGTAGGCTCTACACTGTCAGTACAGAGTCCAGTGCTAAGCTCGAACTCACAACTGGGAGATCATGACCTGAACAAAATCAAGAGTTGTGTACTCAACCGACTGAGCCACCTGGGCACCCCCCTGTGCCCATTGCTTTTTTTTTTTTTTTTTTTTTTTTTGAGGAGAGAGAGAGAGGGCACCAGTGAGTAAGGGGCAGAGAGAGAGAGGGAGAGAGAGAGAATCCCATGAGGGGCAGAAAGAGAGCAAGAGAGAGAGAGTGACAGAGAGAAGCCGGGCTCAACCAAAGCAGGGCTCACCTCATGTTTTTACCCGAAGTGGGCTTGTGCCTACCTCCCCGTGTCAGTGCTTAGAGGAAAGGCCATTTGAAGGCTAAAGCAAGAAGGCCACTGTCTATAAGACAGGAAGAGAGCTGCCACCAGAAATAAAGCCTGATTGCATGCGATCCTGCTTCCATAACCAGGAGAAAATAAATTTCTAGTCAATAAATTTTTAAATAAATTTAAAAATAAATTAGTAAAATTCTTGGTTGTATTTATTTCTAGGTATGTTTTTGATGCAATTGTAAGATGGGTTGTTTTCTTAATTTCTCTTTTTGGTAGTTCATTATTACTGTACAGAAATTCAACATGTCTCTGTATATTTATGAGTGTTCCCTTTTAAAAGAAGCATTCTGTAATCATAATCCCAGTGAAATGAAGCCAGCAGGGTCTCTGGGTCCCATGTCTCGCACCTTGCTTGAGCCCACACTTTCCTGCTTTCCATGTTCACACAAACCAGACCAGGATAAAGAAGCTGACAAAAGCACTGCTTACTTTCCTGTGCTGCTTTTTTTTTTTTTAAGTTTATTTGTTTTGAGAGAGAGACAGAGCGAGTTCAGGAAAGACAGAGAGAGGGAGAATTCTAAGGAAGCTCTGTGCTATTAGCGCTGAGCCTCATGTAGGGCTTGAACTCACAAACCCTGAGATCATGACCTGAGCGGAAACCAAGAGTCAGATGCTTAACCGACTGAGCCACCCAGGTGCTCCTCCTGTGCTTCTTTTAATCTGATTTGTATCCAGATCTAAAAGTGGGATTAATTTTATATCATTTTAAAGCAGCTTTTGTGTTATTTTCACCGGAAGTGTGAAAACTTTTGACTACTTTTATTCACGGGTGTGACTCAAAAATATCATTGACCCAGTCCCTTTTTTGCTATTGTCTCAGGCCAAGAACAGTGATGAATGACAGGTGATTTGAATGTGAAAGTTGTAAATAAGATCTTGTGTTATAACAAACCAATAAAAGTTAAAATTTGATAGTTTCCAGCATTGCACAGTGTTTACAATTGTATCTAATGTGAAGTAAATATTTTGCCGATTTATTAAGATGTGTAATGGCCTTCTTGTAATCTTTTTGTATGCACAGATCAATTAGCTTATGTAATCAATTTGGATGATTTGACAGCTCTCAAAACCGAACTTCTTCATTTTAACTCACTTCGTTACATGCACACATGTATATGAGTGTGCACTCACCTGTGCACTCACCTGTGTGCAGTGTGCACCTGTGTGATTGTGTCCTTGCAGAATCTTGGAGTTGTATTCTATTACATATGAGACACAGGAATAGCACTAATGTCAGAAATGCTTGCTTTCTGAATACAAAGGTTATCTTACTAAGAATAGGTGTTTCCCCACCCCCTTCTTTGATATCCTTGCAAGTGAAAAAGGATGACTTAAGTGATCCTGATCATGGACGTCTCTGTTTTGATGTATCCTACGTATGGGGCTTTTATATTTTTGATATGTTTAACAACCACAGCACAAAATAAGCCTACTGGTGATAGAAAGCTGCAGAAAAGAGATAAAAACTGAGAAAAGGGAACAAGTAGGTAGCAGAACCAGGAATAGAAGTCAGAGCTTCATATTCTTCAGTTTGTGCTTCATTTCTAGGTCCATGTTGTTTTCCTTTACTACAGAAGAGCTAGCTCAGTGCCACAGATTGTTGGTTATAAAACATTAAGGAGATAATCCTTTAAGAGATTTTTAGTGAGAAAACTTTGCAAACTCCCTCTCTCTCCGCCACCCCAAATTCTGTTAATTGGATTGATTTAGGAAAACATTTTCCTAACTATGTTCTGGGGGTTCTTTGTTGAAAAAAAAATTGGGAAATATTGTGTTCTATATAATGAAGTAGGTTTCTTTACTGTAGGCCTGCTCAGAATCTTTCAAGTTTTAATGTGCATTGTGAATAGCATAGGTTAATATGTTCCATTTCTCTAGTTTACTTGACCCAAGAACCATTTTTCTGAGCAACCCCTATTCATATTACATGGGTCACAGCTTACAGAAGATTTATCTAGGGTGGTGGCTCTCATTGTGTGCCTTTCATTTGATACAACTATTTGTACACCTGAGAGCTATGTTATGTTAGACTAGAAGAGTAGGAAGGCATCATATCGATAAGTGAAGATTCTAGCTGCATACCAAGAAAAGAAATTTCCTATTAGAGAGTTTTTCTGAGCACCTTTGTTATGGACTAAATATGCATCACCCCCAAATTCATATGCTGAAGTGTTAACCCCCCAGTGTGCTGTATTTGGAGTAAGAAAGTAATTAAGGTTAAATAGGGTCATCATGGGAGGGCTCTTACTTTATCAGATTAGTGTCCTTATAAGAAGAGACACCAAGGAGCTTCCTCCTGCCTACCTCCCCATGTCAGTACTTAAAGGAAAGGCTATTTGAAGGCTGCAGCAAGAGGGCAACTGTCTACAAGACAGGAAGAGCACTGTCACCAGAAATAAAGCCTGTTGGCATTCGATTCTGCCTCAAGAACCATGAGAAAATAAATTTCTGTTGTTTAAGCCACCCAGTTTACGGGATTTTGTTATGGCAATCTGTGCAGACTGAGACACTGTTAGGGTTTAAAAAAATCACCAGATTTTGTTTGAAGCAAATGGGAAAAGTTACTCTTTTGCTGCAATTACTGCCAAATGAGATATTTTGTTAGGTAAGCTGACTGGAGACAAAGGAAATTGCCCTCAGATATACAAGAAATAGAGGAAGTGAGGGAAGCATGGAAAATCTCATTAAGAAAAGCTTTGAAATATATTCTACTCACTTTTTTTTTATTGAGTCGTTAAGGATTAAACAGCAATGTGGTGACAGAGGAACAGTGATGATAACGTGACCAGGAGGGGCATACAGGCAGCATTGACTGAACATAGAGCTGTTCCTCACATCAGAGTAACATTTGGTGAGCTTTGCTCCCCAGCCAATTGAAAATTAGCATCCAGATCTCAGACTCAACCTCATTAATTTTTGCTTCTTGAATGGTTGTGCTAATGGCTGAGCGCTCTGTATGTTCACAACAATTGAGGCCCAGCCTGACACCAGCACGCATCTTCCACTCCTTTCTCAGGTGGTCAGGAACTATACAATCAGACAGAAGAAAGTAGTTTTGAAGGTAGTTTCTTTTCTTTCTTTGGGAATTTAACAACATATATGGGAGAGATCTCACAATCACCCACCTTGCAGAAGACCTGTTTGGAAAACAAGCGGAAAAGAACCATAATCGTTAACGTTATTCTCCAAAGGCAAATGGGTATACGTGTGCAAGTATATGTGTATGTGTGCACGCGCAAGGGATCCACTTACGCTGACTTTGAATATGTGATTCGGTTGTAGAGATTTAAGATTTCATGCTTTTTGAGTATATTTGATTTATGAATCACATCAAAGTATTTAACGGGAATTCATGGTTTTAAAAATTGTTCATCATCAAAGGCAAATGCTCCTTGCATAGAAAAATAGTTTGGCTTCTAATTTGATATGATCTCTCTAGGTGAAAAAGAAAGGACATTTGAGTGAGACTCAGAAGTGGCCAGAGTCCATGGAAGGATTGCTTTGACTCTCTGAAACACTGCACAGACCTGTCTTCACATTGGAGATCTAAAACAGTGCATGAAAGCAGACACACAGGTGTTGACCAGGCCCATGAACCAAGCCCGCTTTGTTTGTGTTACACACGGTGAACTTTTTTCCTGGGAAGTCAGATTGCAAATGAAAATTCAGAGCAGCACTTTGGAACTAACAAGTACTGATCCCTAGGTGATGTCCTTTTCCTTTTGGACTTGAGCTTGTTGCCTTTCATGAGGACATCTGAGCAGTGGGCCAAAGACATTCAAAGTCTCTTTTCTTTCATCAGTGTCCTCTCTTGTGGACTTAAACCACCAAACAAAAGCAACCTCAGTAAAGTAATGAAAGGTCCACCTCATTATAGGAAATTCTTGAACAGGAAATCTTGGTGATTCCACATGATGTTACTTATGTCTTAAAAGTCACAACGTTATTCATTTTAAGGAAACAATAGTGTAACCTCGAATCTTCCTCAGATCTGCCTTGAAATCAGAAGCATCCAAATAAGATGAACAAGAACAGGGTACCTTCTCTCCATTCAGAACTGATATTTTCACTTCCTTTTGCTTCACTCTGACATCTATGTTACAAAAGTGGAAAGTAGTCACTTGACATAAATATATTTAGATAAGGACACTAGATTTATTTCCCTGGAAGAATTACCCTAAGGAAGAGGACCTTTGGACACAGATCAAGCTGCTGCACTGAAGGAATAGAACTGAAGACCAGTGAAAGGTTAGTGCCAATGAAAAGATTCTTCCATCTGCTAAATATGCTATCCCATCATGGTGATTTAAGAAACCAGGAATGTCCTTAAAATCTGCTTTGGAAATCTTTTCCTTTCAAATCTTCTTAGCAACCTGCATTTATTACTGTCTCACGGTGCGATGTGACTACAATAGAAACACTCACATACTCAGGTGAGATGGGCTTGCAATACAGTTCAGTCCTAGAGACTGAAATCACTTGAGACTAGGGGGACAGGGAAGAGGGGGAGGGAGGGAACCTCATCTATATTTTCTGTGAAATGCTAAAGATGCCCTTAATCTTCCTCTCTCCATTATTTTCACATTAAGTTGCCCAATGAGAGGTAGAGGTGACTGCACTTAATGCTGGTGGGAACTTGGCATATGGAAAACTGTCTCTGGCTGGAGAAAGAGCCAACTGCCACTGGCTTTCATTCTTGATATAAAATGCAGCAACACAAAATCTGCGATTTAGTGAACTGAAAAGTGATACTAATTTCCTTGAATACTATTCCAAATGTTTCAAGGTCCTTCAGGTGAATTCCACCCCCCTCCTTCTTTTGTTTTTGTTTTGGTAATCTCATAGCAAACGAATCTCAGGGGATTTTTCTAGAGGCCAAATTTAGATTCAACAGGGTTGAGATAGAATCTCATCTACCATGGTAAAAATACCTTCCTTACATGCTCACGTCCCTTCTCTAGTGACCTGAGCACTGGGGAGAATGGAGGGGGCATCCACACAGTTAGGATTTGCCTATATGTAGAAGCTGATAAGCAATATCATCTTTAAATCAGAGATTCCAATGGACCTTGAAAATGTCAACACATTAATCCTCACACCAACACATCATTAAATAAATAGAATCATCTGGGTTCCTGGGTGGCTCATGGGTTAAGTAATGGCATCTGGGTGGCTCAGTTGGTTAGGTAACCAATTTTTGGTTTCAGCTCAGGTCATGATCTCACTGGTTCATGAGATTGAGCCCCATGTCAGGCTCTGCACTGTCACCACAGAACCTTGACCCTTGTGATTCTCTCTCTCTCTCTGCTCCTCCCTTGCTCACACATACTCTCTTGCTTGCTCTCTCAAAACATATATAAGCTTAAAAAATATTAAAAAATATATAGAGCTTATGTACTTTGCATGGTACTGCAAAAAATGTTTAAGCTTGAAATTTGGGCTCCAACCAAAATTTTAAGAGTAAGCATTCTTTCAGTTCTCCAACATCACACCATCCTATTCCCCACCCTCTGCCCCATCACCCTGCAAAAAACCTACCTACCAATCTCTTTATAACTGTAGCTTAAGATACTGTTTGGGTAATGGTCAGACTTCTGAATACGGCATTTCTATCAGACGTGAAATAAACGATCAAGATGAGAATTTAGGTTATCCCTCAGTCTTTGAGAAGGATAGTGATATAAACATAAATTGCTGGAGAAAAAATACACATCACCCAAGGTGGGGAGCAGTGATGTGGACCATGGTGACCGAGAATGAAGAAAGTCTGAGAAGGGAAAAGCTTTAGATGGAAGGCTCATTTTTCTGTTCTCTAAGTTGCTTCTACACAAGAGGAGATGGAGGGTAGGGGTGTAGGAAGAGGGCTGTTGTAGGAGAGTGTAGTGGTGAAGACATTTCGACCAGGAAGTATTTCAGGAGCAGCCGTGGTGATGGCTGGTGGTGGCAGTGATGGCTGTGATGGGGGAGGAGCCGCATGAGGGTGAGGCAATGTCTGCAAATCTGCTTCACAAGGCTGAGCTCATAGCCTCTGGATTGTTTATATGGTCAGGGCAAGCAAAGTAAACCCGAGGCTTATGTTGTAGAAATAAGTTATAAGAGTCAAGGTTCTTTATTCTCATGCTTGTGAAAATATATCCTAACTTCTGAGAAAATCTCAAAATCTTGAAAATCTCTTGATAGAACCCAAGAGGGACAATTGATAAAGGGTTACTGCAAAGCAAGTAGGGAATAAGGGTACAAAATACCACCTCCCTCATGTTTTTTTTTCTATTAGATTAAATGTGCTATTTGAACTTCATTGCATAATTAACCATGCATTCCCACATATTCTTCTTTAATTCTCACAAAAATCCCATGACATAGATTTACCATTATTTCTATTTTACAGACAAAGAAATGAGGTTCAGAGAACTGGAGGTGATTTATTTAAGGTCAACAAGTGGCAGGATGAGACCCAGATTCAGTCTGTCTGGCTACCCTGCTGTATGCCAGAGTCCTGGTGACTATCAAGCACCACATTATTCTTTATTGTTGCCCAAAGGTTAGACCTGTTTTCAGAGCTGCTTTGGACATTGGTGCCATGAACCTTATTCTATGCTTAGATGACCAAATGACTGAGATTTGTTAAATTAGCACTGCAAAGTTTTGAATAAAGTCATATTGAAAATTCAACAAACAATATTCTTGCTCAACAAAAGTACTTGATGAGTTTTTTTCAAAAGTACATATTATGGTCATTAAATGCCATTAAGAGAAAACTGAGCTTATTGAAATGTAAGGGGGGGTACATAGTGGACTTAATTGCTAATGGAGTAAAGTTTCATTTGGATATTGTTTAGAAAAAGCAAGAGGCAAAAAAAAAAATGGAAAAAAGAAACAAGAGCAGGTTCAATTAAATCCATTTTTACTTGTGAAATAGAGTCCATTAAATCAATACAGCTTTTAAATTCTACTGTATTTGGCAACATTTGGAACATCCATTTCTCTAATAGAAAATGAATCTAAATGGAGGACTCTCTGTGGATAGAGAGGCAGCAGTCCTGTGTTTAACAGACGCAAGTTCTCCCCTGCTGGCAGGGGATGTTTAATACATATCAGTCTTTGTATGGCACCCCCTTTTTTCCAGAACAGAGTAGTTTATCACATGGACTTGAGGCTACTAGAATTTCAGTCTGCCATTCTGGGCACCAGCGAGGTCCTGACCATATGTTCAAAAATAAAAAAGATCAAAGAGCTAATAAGTAGTGGTCAACATGCCTTTAGTCAGTACAAAAGGAGAAACAAAACCGGGCAGCAGCCTTTATTTCAACAACTGTGCTAGGAAAGCCCCAAATCACTACCACACCAAGAACTGCAAGTAATGCTGGAAACAGAGTCCATGAAACATGCAATAGGTCTGTTTTAGAATGCAAACAGCAAAGGAAAAATCCACCCTAAATAAAACCAATGTTCTTAGACACAGCAGATAGCAACATCTTACATATTTTGCAGTTTCATGCTAAGTTTAAACAGAGGTCACAGATTGTTTATTTTGAACTCATGCACAGGGGGCAAACACTGGACAGAGATCATGGGACTTTGGTTCAACCTGTTTCATAGGAACAGAAACAGTGTTGACAATTAAACATAGTATTTACTTTCTGGGTCCCCTCTCCTAACATCTGCCTAAAGTCTGCCACCGTAAAGAGGTGTATAGCTTCTTTGTGCTTCTCTGTCATTCTTTCATAATCAGGCCTCTAGGGAGTGATGACTCGTGCCAAAGAAAAGGCTCTTCAAATCCGTGATTTCCTTGGTCTCTTTGGTTGCAGTTTCCAAGAGTACAAGTGGGGAGCGGATTGCAAAGAAGCAGCGACAGCAATGTAATAACAGGTGTGTCAAGGAACTAGTAGTAGAAAGGTTAAGCAGAACAGCCTATGATTTGGGTAGAATGCAAAGCTTCATTAAATTACTCTGATTCAAAGATCCCTCAGCTGCCTGATCTTAGGGGACCAATCTCAAAAACAAACAGCCAAAAGAGTGATTTGGGGGTTACTGGAGAAAAAGAGGGCAACAGTGTGCCCAAATCTGAATGGGCACGTAGATGTTGGAGTCAATTTGGCAGGCAAAAGAGGCAGTGGGTGCCAGAGTTCTCTGCCCACCCACCTTCATCTGGGACGGAGGTCAGGGAGCTCTAACAGCTTTGTGAACTTTCTCAAGTGCCCTTGGGGCTAAAAGGTCTGTTAGGAATAGTGACTTTTTTTTTTTTTATTCGGATGTGTGCTTTTATCCCATAACTGTCCACAAGAACTGAGCATCACACAGGAAGGGACCATAACAAACTTCTACCGAATTGTAGCTTGTACTTTTCTAGGGGCAGAGCTTTATAAATTCATTCATTCATTCATTCATTCATTCGTTCATTTCTTTCACTGTTTTAAATCACTTAATAAGTGAAGGCACTAAGTCTGGTGTCACGAAGACAAAAGACAGCGAAGACACATTCCCATCCCAGCCTTCTAGCCAGTGTTGCTGCCCCACTAGATAGTGTCGGATGAGGCCAGTCGATCATGTGGAGGTTGCACTCGCAACCTGGAAATGGATGCAATCTGGATGAGCTCACAGATTTTCCCCCCAGGTTCCAGCAGTGACTCTTCCTCAGGTGCTGCGGGTTTTCTATGTGCTGCCACTACAGCAGTAGATTCTATACTTCATGAGAAAGTAAGGCCTTATCGGCGTTGGCTCAGTAAAGCCATCAGTTTCTGAAAAACAGTTTCAGAGCCTCACAAATTTTCTGAGGATTTAGGTGTAGCAGTCGGGTGAGGGGAAGACCGTTAATTAGAGGCTTCTGATTTTGAGACGTAGCCAAACTCCTTTCAGAAAGATGGTGACATTGGGAAGCATTCTATTCCCTTTTTCTGGGGGTTCTTAAGTCCGTGAGAGGGTGATCCCTGGCCTCTGAATTAGAAAGGTCGCAAGAGCCCCTCCACACTCCACCAAATAGCAAAATGACAGATTGGAGAGACTCCAGATTCACCGAAGATGACAAATAGAAGGTTCATTCCGTCTTTCAAACTGAAATTCATTTCAGGGAAACAAGCATGCCCACACTCAAGATGATCTAGTCCCATTTTCTGGGATAATGACTGAAGGTTTTCATGATGTTGGCAGAATAACTCAATCTTCTCATTTGTTTATCTTGATTTTAGTCTCTGTCTTTCCACTTTCTGGCCTGTCTCACTTGGGATGCCCTACCGAGCTCTTCTCTTGTATCTCCTCACAGTGCCTCCGCAGGACGCCCAAAGCCCACTTCCTCTCCATGACCCTTTTACTACATGCGCACATTGGTCTGTCCCCTCCCTGAGCTCCTGGAACCATGTTGCCCAGTATAGCAGCCACTGGCCACATGTGTTTAATGAGTATTTAAAATATGGCACGTCCACAGTGAGGAATGCTATAAGTGTAAACACACACTGGATTTTCAAGATGTAGTACAAAAAAAAAAAAGAATGCAAGACAATTATTTTTTTATTGATTTCATGTTGAAATGAATATTTTGAATTTATGGGCTTAAATAATATATATTCTTAAATTAATTCCACCTGTTTCTTCTTTTTGCAATATGGCTACTAGAAAATGGAAAATTACATATGCGGCTTCCATTATAGTTCCACTGGATGATGTTGTCCTCGAGCACCCAGAGTCTAAAACAACTTATCACTGAATTATTTTTTGGTCAGAATTTTTGGGTTGTAAGGAACAGAAACCACTCATATTTTGTCATACCGAAATAAGGGTTTGTTGAGAAAACATGGACGTAAAAGAATGAATCATATTCAGGTCTTATGAGAACAAGCAAAATGAGAAAATGTCAGGGATACAGGCATTGCACACTCTCTCTCTTTATTGGATCTTTCATGGTCTGCTTCTCTCTGAACACCTGCTCCACCCTCTGCTGGATGGACACACTTTTTCCTGGAGGCTTCCTCTCCATTATTCCAGTTTGAATGGGGCTTTTGCCTGTGGTGGTGCTAATTTTGGCTCTGACTTTCCCTGATCTTTTAGCTCGGCTCCCCACAGCTTGCTGGCTCAGTCTTGTCAGCACCTCAATTCCAAAATTGCAGGGGAAGAGCTGGATTGATTCAATTGTGTTCAGATTCCTCAGTGACTCTAAAGAGACATGGTCATCTGGATAAGGATATTGGATTCAGAGACCATGGGTAAAGTTAAACTAGAAGAATTGGGGTGAGGCTGATAGATTAAAATATTGGACAAGTATATATTCTTTGGCATTGTTCACTTCTTTGGTTATCTTCCATTTTGCCCTATCATCAGTTTTTCTCTGTCCACTGAATCATTTCCATCAGCAGACAAGCCTGTTCTAATGTCTTCTCTTTAACCAGCTAGTCTTGCCATTACTCTTTTTCATGCCAGGACAGCTAACTCAGACTTGGACCTTGAGTTCAAGTAATTGTTTGATTCAATTGAAGAAACATTTCTTACCTATCATCTGCTTGTATGCCATTGTGGAGGGTACTGGGGGTATCTGAGGATATTAGCACAAAGTAGATGAGCTCCTTTAAAGGATGCATTTAGGAGAGTTCTGGTTACAAAATGCAAATGCACACTGTTTCCTTCCCTTGCCGCAGGAAGTTCTGTAGACTTTCAAATAACACCATTTTAATATGCCTGCAAAGGGTTTGTTCACTACTTAATATTAAGAAGAAAACTTTAAAAAGAAAAAAGCCAATTTTTAAAAGTGTTTATTTTAGGATCTGCCCTAGAAGTTTTATAGGTTTTCTACTGAACTATCTGATGTGTACATTCTTGCTTTTATTTTATTTTAGTTTTTGTTTACTTGTTTATTTGGTCTGAGTCCCCTATAAAATATAAGTTTCATATTAACAAGGACTTTGTGATCTTATCACCATTGTCTCTCCTGTAACTAGCAATAATACCAGATGTGTAGTAAGTATTTAGTAAAAATTTAATGAAAATGATGTGACTGATTCATCAAGGAGCCTGCCAAGTCAATAGAAAAAAAAAACAAAACAAAAAGAAAAGCTGAAACTCACATAGTTTCTCTCTCACATAGTTCTGGGCATATAGAACACATTCAATAAATATTGGTTGTAGGGAGAGTAATTGATTGTTTCTTTTTCTGCTCCAGCTTCTCAGGTACAGTTGACCCTTGAACAATGCAAGGGTTAGGGGTTTCAACCCCTTGCACAGTTAAACATTCATATATAAATTTTGATTCCCCCAAAACTTAACTACTAATAGCCTACTGTTGACTGGAAGGCTTATCAATAACATACACAGCTCATTAACACGTATTTTCTATGTTCTATGTGTTATATACTATATTCTTACAATAAGGTAAGCTAGAGAAAAGAAAATCTTATTAAAAATCATAGGGAAGAGAAAATACATTTACAGTACCGTATTTATCAAAAAAGACTCCATGTATAAGTGGACCTGCACAGTTCAAACCTATGTCGTTCAAGGGTCAACTGTACTTCTTTCCTAGATCTCCATTTAAATACTTCTTTTGTTAAAGTTAGTTACTAGAAATAGCTGGCACAAACCTAGGAAGTTTATGTACAAGATTCCCTAAAAGCATTTTGTCTTTCGGACAAATTTACCCTATAAATTTTATAAGGTAAAAAGGTAAGATGTAGCTGGCTGAGAAACACAGTGGCTCAAAGTACACACACATTTCATGCTTCGTCTTTTCAGTAAATGTCCCTTAAAAAATTATAGTATATTAGTGACCAGAATTATAATTCCCATGAAACTTGAAATGTTAAAGTGCTTGGAATTTTTTCCACCTCTAATCATTTAAAGTATTTCATTAGGATTTTGGATTGTAAAATAACATGATTTTTGCTTATAACTGTGAAAGACTCTAAGTGTTTTGATAAGACCTTTTGATCAAACATTTCCTGAAATCTTTATAATATTTTTATGTTTGGAAAGTTGACTTTCTATGGAAATCAGATAAGAATGTCAAAACGTGTTATTTTCCAGAAGTATATTTTGTGAGAATTGGTATGTTTTGTGTCATTTTGGTTGTTTTCTAGTTTTATTGAGAAATAATTGACACACATCACTGTATAAGTTTAAGGCGTACAGCATGACGGTTTGATTTACATATATTGTGAAATGATTAACACAGTACGTTCAGCTAACATCCATCTTCTCATACAGATACAACAAAAAGAAAGGAGAAAAGAAAAATAAAAAAGGAAAAAAGCGTTCTTCTGATGAGAACTCTTAGGATTTACTCTCTTAACAACTTTCGTATGTAGCATACGGCACAGTGTTAGCCATAGTCATCATGGTATTCATTGCAAACTGGTATTTATTTATCTTACAACTGGAACTTTGTACCTCTTGACCACCTTCCTCCAGTTTCCCCTCCCCAACTCCCCACTTCTGGTAACCACAAGTTTGATCTCTTTCACTAGGAGTTTAAAAAAAAATTAAGGTCCCATATATAAATGAGACCAATATAGTATTTGTCTTTCTCTTATTTATATTCACTTAGCCTAATGCTCTCAAGTTCCACCCATGTTGTTGCAAATGGTAGGATCTTCTTGTTTTTTGATGATGACTAATATTCCATGTGTATATATATACCACAACTTCTTTATCCATTCGTCCATCAATGGACACTTAGATTATTTCCACATCTTGGCTATTGTAAATAATGCTGCTATGAATATGGGGTTGCTGATATATTTTTGAGTTCGTGTTTTCATTTTTGGGGGGTATATATTCTAGAAGTGGAATTGCTGGATCTTACGGTAGTTTTATTTTTAATTTTTTGTGAATGCTTTATATAGTTTTCCACAGTGGCTGCACCAGTTCACGATCTCACCAACAGTGCACAAGGGTTTCCTTTTCTCCATGTGCATGCCACCATTTGGTATCTTTTGTCTTTTTGATAATGGTGATTCTAGCAGGTATGAAGTGCTGTCTCATTGTGCTTTTAACTTGCATTTCTCTAATGAATAGTGATGTTGAGCATCTTTTGGCCTTTTGCATATCTTTTTTGAAGATATGTCTGTTCACATCCTTTGCCCATTTTTAATTCTTTTGTTTTGTTTTTGCTATTAAGTTGTATGAGTTCTTTTTATACTTTTGATATTAACCCCTTATCAGTTATATGCTTTGCAAATTTTTTTTTTTTCCCATTCCGAAGGTTGTCTTTCATTTATGGCTTCTTTTGCTGTGCAGAAGCTCTTTAGTTTGATATACTCACACTTGTTTATTTTTTATTTTTTGCTTGTGCTTTTAGGTGTCCTATCTAAAAAAATCATTACCAAGACCATGTCAAGGATCTTTGTTCCTATGTTTTCTTCTAGGAGTTTCTTGGTTTCAGGTCTTACATTTAAGTCTTTAATCCTTTTTATGAATGGTATAAGATATGAGTCCATTTCATTCTTTTACATGTGAATATCCAGTGATCTCAGCACTTTTTATTGAAGAGCCTATCTTTTCTCCATTGGGTACTCTTGGTTTCCTTGTCGAACGTGAGGTGCTCATATATACTTGGGTTTATTTCAGGGGTCTTGATCTCCTCCATTGGTCTATTTGTCTGTTTTTATGCCAGTACCATGCTGTTTTTTTGTTTTTTGTTTTAATTATTTATTCTCAAGTTAGCTAACATATGGTATATGCAGTGTGCTCTTAGCTTTGGGAGTAGATTCCCATGATTCATTGCTTACATACAACACCCAGTGCTCGTCCTAAAAAGTGCCTTCCTCAGTGCCCATCACCCATTTTCCCTTCCTCCCACACCCCCCCATCAACTGTCAGTTTTTTCTCTGTATTTAAGAGTCTCTTATGGTTTGCCTCCCTCTCTGTTGAAACTATTTTTTCCCCTTCCCTTCCCCCATGGTCTTCTGTTAAGATTCTCCAATTACACATATGAGTGAACCATATGATATCTGTTTTTCTCTGCCTGACTTACTTCACTTAGCATAATACCCTCCAGTTCCATCTACATTGTTGCAAATGGCAAGATTTCATTCTTTCTCACTGCCAAATAGTATTACATTGTATACACAAACCACTTCTTCTTTATGTATTCATCAGTTGATGGACATTTGGGCTCTTTCCATAATTTGGCTATTGTTGATAGCACTGCTATAAACATTAGGGTACATGTGCCCCTATGCATCAAAACTCCTGTATCCTTTGAATAATTCCTAGTAGTGCTATTGCTGGGTTGTAGGGTAATTCTTTTTAATTTTTTGAGGAACCTCCACACTGTTTTCCAGAGCGGCTGAACGAGTTTGCATTCCCACCAACAGTGCAAGAGGGTTCCCATTTCTCCACATCCTCGCCAACATCTGTTGTTGCCTGAGTTGTTAATGTTAGCCATTCAGACAGGTGTGAGGTGGTATCTCATTGTGCTTTTGATTTGTATTTCCTTGATGATGAGTGATGTTGAGCATTGTTTCATGTGTCTGTTGGCCATCTGGATGTCTTCTTTGGAAAAGTGTCTATTCATGTCTTTTGCCCATTTCTTCACTGCATTATTTGTTTTTTGGGTGTTGAGTTTGGTAAGTTCTTTATAGATTTTGGATACTAACCATACTGTTTTGATGACCATAGCTTGAAATCAGGTAGTGTGGTGACTCCTGCTTTGTCCTTCTTTCTCAGGATTTCTTTGGTTGTTTGGGGTCTTTTTTGGTTCCACATAAATTTTAGGAGAGTTTTTCTACTTGTGTGAAAAATGCCATTGGACTCTTGAGAGGGACTGCATTGAATCTATAGATGGCATTTGGTAGTATTGACATTTTAATAATATTAATTTTTCCAGTCCACAAACATGGAATATCTTTGTGTCATCTTCAATTTTTTTCATTAGTAGCTTATTTTTCAGAGATATTTTATATCCTAAGTTAATTTTATTCCTAAGTATTTTACTATTTTTGATGCTATTGTAAATGGGATAGGTTTCTTTATTTTTCAGAAAACTCATTGTTAGTATATGGAGGCACTACTGATTTTGTATGTTAATTTTGTATACTGCAACTTCAGTTGATTTATTAATTGGATTTATTGATTAGATCTAACATATTTTAGTGAGACAGTCTGTGACTCTGCCTCCTTTTCTGCTAAAAATGTTTATTCATTGATGTGCAAAGGGTGTCTCATCTTTGAGAATCTTTCCTTGAACTTTGGTTACTATATTTGTTAGTTTATTAATCACAGCCAATTTTTCACTTAAAATTAAATCAGGCATTTTTGTTGTTGATTTTATTTAAAGGATCGTGTATCTTGACAAATATATCTTCTGGTTTTCAATAGGTAAAAAATTTTACCTACAGGATTATATAGATATTAACTGTTCATTCCTCATTTTAACATTTATATTTTTATGGTTAAAATTTAAATATATACCTAACAAAGTATCAAACTTTATTGCTTTTAGTTTTCTCAAATAACAAATTTCTTAAAGCTTTGGTCTCAATAATAGCTCAAAAGTTTTGAAATAACTTTCTGTGTTATAACTCTGACAGCTTTTGAAAGAGTTTTTCATTGCTTTAATTATCCATCTTCTATTTTAACAGTTTTAATTGCCTGTTCAGGTCATTTGCCCATTTTAAAATTTGCTAGTCTTTTTTTATAGATTTGGGGAGCTTTGAAAAATATGGATAGTTGAAAGGCACCTAGGTGGTTCAGTAGGTTGGGTGCCCAATATTGTCTCAGGTCATGATCTCATGGCTTGTGGGTTTGAGCCCTGCATCGGGTTCTGTGCTGACAGCTCAGAGCCTGGAGCCTGCTTCAGATTCTGTCTCTGGCTCTCTTTCTCTGCCCCTCCACTGCTTGTGCACTCTCTCACTCTCTCTCTCTCTCTCAAAAATAAATAAACATAAAAATATTAAAAGCAATATGGATAGTTGATTCTTTGTATCTGTCTTGTAATGATTTTCTCTGTCAGTTTCTACCCATTCAGTTCTGTTTATGGGTGACTTTTTTTTTTTTTTTTGGAAAACTTTAAGATAGTCAAATCTATCTTTTCCTTTATGCTTTTTTTTTAAAAGTCCTCTTTGTTCTATGAGTACAAAGAGATAGTTTTCTATATTTTCTTCTACTTATTTTATAGGTTTTTCTTCATATTTAGTTCTTTATTTCATCTAGAGTGTTTTATGCATGGTATAATGTTATATTTTTCCATATAGGTATTCAGTTCTTTCAGCATCATTTTGTAAGTTTTTTTAATTTTATTTTTGAGAGAGAGAGAGAGAGAGAGAGAGAGCAAGCGTGAGTGAGAGAAGGGCAAAGAGTGAGGCAGACAGAATCAGAAGCAGACTCCAGGCTCTGAGTTGTCAGCACAGAGCCCGATGCCGGGCTTGAACTCATGAACTGTGAAATCATGACCTGAGCCAAAGTCAGATGCCCAATTGACTAGGCCACCCAGGTGCACCTCAGCATAATTTTTTTCTTTATTTTTTATTATTATTATTTTTAAAATTTATATCCAAGTTAGTTAGCATATAGTGCAACAATGATTTCAGGGGTAGATTTCTGAATGCCCCTTACCCATTTAGCCCATCCCCCCTCCCACAACACCTCCAGTAACCATCAGTTCTCCATATTTAAGAGTCTTTTATGTTTTGTTCCCCTCCCTGTTTTTATATTATTTTTGCTTCCCTTCCCTTATGTTCATCTGTTCTATGTCTTAAAGTCCTTATATGAGTGAAGTCATATGATATTTGCCTTTGTCTGACTGACTAATTTCGCTTAGCATAATGCCCTCTACTTCCATACACGTAGTTGCAAATGTCAAGATTTCATTCTTTTTGATTGCTGAATAATAATCCATTGTATATATATACCACTTCTTTATCCATTCATCCATCGGTGGACATTTGGGCTCTTTCCATACTTTGGCTATTATTGATAGCACTGCTATAAATATGGGGATGCATGTGCCTCTTTGAAACAGCATTCCTGTATCCCTCGGATAAATGCCTAGTAGTGCAATTGCTGGGTCATAAGGTAGTTTTATTTTTAATTTTTTGAGGAACCTTCACACTGTTTTCCAGAGTGGCTGCACCAGTTTGCATTCCCACCAGCAGTGCAAAAGAAATCCTCTTTCTTTGCATCCTCGCCAAGATCTGTTGTTGCCTGAGTTGTTAATGTTAGCCATTCTGACAGGTGTGAGGTGGTATCTCATTGTGGTTTTGATTTGTATTTCCCTGATGATGAGTGATGTTGA
Source organism: Neofelis nebulosa (assembly GCF_028018385.1). Taxonomy (NCBI): domain Eukaryota; kingdom Metazoa; phylum Chordata; class Mammalia; order Carnivora; family Felidae; genus Neofelis; species Neofelis nebulosa. Next base: position 116,947,469 of record NC_080784.1, read on the forward strand.
GCATTTTTTCATGTGTCGGTTGGCCATCCGGATGTCTTCTTTGGAGAAATGTCTATTCACATCTCTTGCTCATTTCTTCACTGATTTGTTTTTTGTGTGTTGAGTTTGATAAATTCTTTATAGATTTTGGATACTAACCCTTTATCTCATAAATACCTTCTCCCATTCTGTTGGTTGCCTTTTAGTTTTGCTGATTGTTTCCTTCACTGTGCAGAAGCTTTTTATTTTGATGAGGTCTCAATAGTTCATTTTTGCTTTTGTTTCCCTTGCCTCCAGAGACCTGTTGAGTAAGAAGTTGTTGTGGCTGAGGTCAAAGAGGTTTTTGCCTGCTTTCTTCTCAAGGATTTTGATTGCTTCCGGTATTACATGCAGGTCTTTCTTCCATTTTGAGTTTATTTTTGTGTATGGTGTAAGAAAGTGGTCCAAATTCATTTTTCTGCATGTCGCTGTCCAGTTTTCCCAGCACCACTTGCTGAAGAGACTGTCTTTATTCCATTGGATATTCTTTCCTGCTTTCTGAAAGATTAGTTGGCCATACATTTGTGGGTCAATTTCTAGGTTCTCTATTCTGTTCCATTGATCTGAGTGTCTGTTTTTGTGCCAGTACCATACTGTCTTGATGATTACAACTTTGTAATACAGCTTGTAGTCCAGGATTGTGATGCCTCCAGCTTTGGTTTTCCTTTTCAAGATTGCTTTGGCTATTCGGGGTCTTTTCTGGTTCCATACAAATTTTAGAATTGTTTGTTCTAGGTCTGTGAAGAATGCTGGTGTTATTTTGACAGGTATTTCATTGAATATATAGATTGCTTTGGGTAGTATTGACATTTTAACAAAATTTGTTCTTCCTATCCAGGAACATGGAATATTTTTCCATTTTTTTTGTGTCTTCTTCAATTTCTTTCCTAAGCTTTCTATCGTTTTCAGTATATAAATTTTTCACCTCTTTGGTTAGATTTATTCCTAGATATATTATGGGTTTTGGTGTAATTGTAAATGGGATCGATTCCTGGATTTCTTTTTCTGTTGCTTCATTGTTGGTGAATATGAATGCAACCGGTTTCTGTGCAATGATTTTATATCCTGCAACTTGGCTGAATTCAAGAATCAGTTCTAGCAGTTTTTTTGTGGAATCTTTAGGCTTTTCGTATAGAGTATTATGTCATCTGTGAAGATTGAAAGTTTGACCTCCTCCTGACCTATTGGGATGCCTTTTATTTCTTTGTGTTGTCTGATTGCTGAGGCTAAGACTATGTTGAATAGCATTGGTCAGGGTGGACATCCCTGTCTTATTCCTGAGCTTAGGGGGAAAGCTCTCAGGTTTTCCCCATTGAGGATGGTATTAATGGTGGGTCTTTTGTATATGGCTTTTATGATCTCAAGGTATGATCCTTCTATCCCTACTTTCTTGAGGGCTTTTAACAAGAAATGATGCTGTATTTTGTCAAATGTTGTCTCTGCATCTATTGAGAGGATCATATGGTTCTTGCCCTTTCTTTTATTGATGTGATGAATCACATTGTTTGTTTTGTGGATATTGAACCAGACCTGCCTCCCCGGTATAAATCCCACTTGGTCGTGGTGAATAATTTTCTTTATGTATTGTTGGATCTGGTTGGCTAATATCTTGTTGAGGATTTTTGCATCCATGTTGATCAGGGAAATTGGTCTATAGTTCTCTTTTGTAGTGGGGTCTTTGTCTTGTTTTGGAATCAAGGTAATGCTGGCTTCCTAGAATGAGTTTGGAAATTTTCCATCCATTTCTATTTTTTGGAACAGCTTCAAGAGAATAGGTGTTAACTCTTCTTTAAATGTTTGGTAGACTTCCCCTGGAAAGCCATGTGGCCCTGGACTCTTGTGTTTTGTGAGATGCTTGATTACTAATTTGATATCGTTAGTGGTTATGGGTCTGTTCAAATTTTCTGTTTCTTCCTGTTTCAGTTTTGGTAGTGTATATGTCTCTAGGGATTTGTCCATTTCTTCCAGATTGCCCATTTTATTGGCATATAATTGCTCATAATATTCTCATTATTGTTTTTATTTTTGCTGTGTTGGTTTTGATCTCTCCACTTTCATTCTTGATTTTATCTATTTGGGTCCTTTCCTTTTTTTTTTTTTTTTGATCCTACTGTCTAGGGGTTTATCAATTTTGTTAATTCCTTCAAAGAACCAGCTTTTGGTTTCATTGATCTGTTCTACTGGTTTTTTGGATTTGATAGCATTGATTTCTGCTCTAATCTTTATTATTTTCTCTCTTCTTCTTGTTTGGGTTTTATTTGCTGTTCTTTTTCCAGCTCTTTAAGGTGTAATGTTAGGTTGTGTATCTGAGACCTTTCTTCCCTCTTTAGGAAGGCCTGGATTGCTATATACTTTCCTCTTATGATCACCTTTGCTGCGTCCCAGAGGTTTTGGGTTGTGGTGTTATCATTTTCACTGGCTTCCATGTACTTTTTAATTTCCTCTTTAACTTCTTGGTTATCCCATTCATTCTTTAGTAGGATGTTCTTTAGTCTCCAAGTATTTGTTACCTTTCCAAATTTTTCTTGCAGTTGATTTTGAGTTTTGTAGTGTTGTGGTCTGAAAATATGCACGGTATGATCTCAATCTTTTTGTACTTGTTGAGGGCTGATATGTGTCCCAGTATGTGGTCTATTCTGGAGAATGTTCCATGTGCACTGGAGAAGAATGTATATTCTGCTGCTTTAGGATGAAATGTTCTGAATATATCTGTTAAGTCCATCTGGTCCAGTGTGTCATTCAAAGCCATTGTTTCGTTGTTGATTTTCCGAGTAGATGATCTTTCCATTGTTGTAAGTGGGGTGTTGAGTCCCCTGCTATTATGGTATTATTATCAATGAGTTTCTTTATGTTAGTGATTAATTGATTTATATATCTGGGTGCTCTCACATTGGAGTATAAGTGTTTACAATTGTTAGGTCTTCTTGGTGGATATGTCCCTTACTTATGATATAATGACCTTCTTCATCTCTTGTTACAGTCTTTATTTTAAAGTCTAGATTGTCTGATACAAGTATGACTAGTCCAGGTTTCTTTTGTTGACCATTAGCATGATAGATGGTTCTCCATCCCTTACTTTCAATCTGAAGGTGTGCTTAGGTCTAAACTGGGCCTCTTATAAACAGCATATAGATGGATCTTGTTTTCTTATCCATTCTGTTACCCCATGTCTTTTGATTGGGGCATTTAGTTCATTGATGTTTAGTGTGAGTAGTGAAATATATGAATTTATTGCCATTGTGTTTCCTGTAGAGTTGGAGTTTCTGGTGGTGTTCTCTGGTCCTTTCTAGTCCATGTTGATTTTGGTCTTTCTTTCTTTCTTTCTTTCTTTCTTTCTTTCTTTCTTTCTTTCTTTCTTTCTCCATCCTTCTTTCTTTTCTTTTCTTTTCTTTTTCTTTTCTTTTCTTTTCTTTTCTTTTCTTTTCTTTTCTTTTCTTTTCTTTTCTTTTCTTTTCTTTTCTTGTTCCCTCAGAGAGTCCCCCTTAAAAGTTATTGCAGGGCCGGTTTAGTGGTCACAAACTCCCTTAATTTTTGTTTGTCTGGGAAACTTTTAATCTCTCCTTCTATTTTGAATGACAGCTTTGCTGGATAAAGAATACTTGGCTGTGTATTTTTCTGATTCATCACATTGAATATATCCTGCCACTCCTTTCTTACCTTCCAAGTTTCTGTGGATAGGTCTGCTGCAAACCTGATCTGTCTTCCCTTGTAGGTTAAGGACTTTTTTTCCCTTGCTGCTTTCATGATTCTTTCCTTGCCTGAGTATTTTGTGAATTTGTCTATGATATGCCTTGTTGATTGTTGGTTTTTGTTGAATCTAATGGGAGTCCTCTGTACTTCCTAGATTCTGGTGTCTGTGTCTTTCCCCAGGTTAGGAAAGTTTTCTGCTATGATATGCTCACATAAACCTTCTACCCCTTATTCTCTCTCTTCATCTTCTGGGACCTCTATGATTCTGATGTTCATTTTTAATTAGTCACTAATTTCCGTAATTCTTAAATTTTGCTCTTTTACCTTGGTCTCCCTCTTTTTTTCTGCTTCATTATTATCCATAAGTTTGTCCTTTATATTGCTGATTTTCTTCTCTGCCTCATCCATCCTTGCTGCTGTGGCATCCATTCAAGATTGCAGCTCAGTTATAACATTTTTTTATTTTATCCTGACCAGCTTCTACCTCTATGATCTCCGCAGAAAGGAGTTCTAATGTATTTTCTGCTCCAGCTAGTATTCTTATTTTTGTGATTCTAAATTCTTGTTCAGACCTCATGCTTTGTATTTGTGTTAGTTAAGTCCCTGGCTGTCATTTCTTCCTGCTCTTTCTTTTGGGGTGAATTCCTTCATTTCATCATTTTGAAGGGAGAAAAAGAATTAATGAGGTAAAAAATTAAAATTGAAAAAAATTAAAATTAAAAAATTAGAAACAACACACACACAAATCAAATAAATGATGCTAGATCCTAGGTGTGTTTTGGTTTGGGTGTTGAAAGGGGCTTGATAAATTAAAAAAAAAAGGGGAAAGGAAAAAAAAAAGTCATTTTAAAATTTGGAAAAATGAATGCACTTGAATAGAATGACATGAAATTATGGAAGTAAAATAGAATTTGGAAAAATTTATACAAAAATAAAAAATATAGTAGAAAAAAATTAAAGAAAAATATTTTTAATAAAAATTGAAAACAAAAATAAATCTTTTTCTCTTTCTGTATTCAAGAAAAGAAAAGAAATGAAGAAAAAAAAGAAAATTAAATAGATGGACCAGCAAACAGACTGTAACATGTTTGAAATTACTTCGTTTTCCCCTAGAAGTCAAACTATGAAGCACTTTATAGTTGTAAACTAAGGAGATGGAGAGACCTGTGTTCCTGATAAATGATGTTGACCCAGTTGGTTGGGTTGGTGCTCAGTGTAATGGCTCCATTCTCTACTACATGGTGCTGCTTAGCTTCCTGGGGTGGATTGTTGTGGTGCTTGTAGGTATGTATTCGTATGCACAGGAGCAGTGAAGATGGCATCACCCAGCTACCCATTCTCTACTATTGGAACTCTGTTCTTCCCAGTCAGCAGTCGTGCACCCATCCTTTGTCTTTGGCTCCATCTGCTCCCCACTTTTACACTGTCTGTGACCAAGCTCCAGGCAGCACCTTCCTCCTGAATTTTATCTCAGGTGCAGTTATGTTTCCCGACCCCCTACTTCTGAGGGACTGCGGCTTTGACCCGTTCTGCCCCTCTGTGGGAGGGTCCCACTGAAGAATGGTTGGGTGCTCGCCACACTCAGGAAGGTTTGTGGGACTGTGCTGCTGCCCATGCCCAGAGACGGCAGCTGGGTGTCAGCCCGCCCCAGAAAAAGTTCACACGATTGTGCAGCAGCAGGGTCTAAGGGATTATGGCAAATCACCACACGCATCTGGCACCAGGCTTCACTCCTAATGACCTTGTTTTAGCACCAGCAAATGTGGTTGTTCTCCCATGTCCACTGGGATTTTGCCTTTGGGGGAGACACACAGCCTCCACCAGATGTCCTCCCAGTATGGGAACTGCCTCTCCCTGTGTGTCCCGAAGACCCCTGGACTTCATTCTCTCCTGGGGATTCAGCCTTCTCACCAGAGCACTGCCAGGTATTGAGCTGCAGAGTCTCAGACTCTGTGCTCCCCCTGTTTATAGAGTCTTAATGGAATTTAAACTCTCCCCTTTCTCCCTTCTTAGTTCAGTCCCTGCAGCTGTTTCCACTTTTCCACTTTCTCTGCAGCTGCCTTTCGGGGAGGGTGCTTTTCCCATATCCTCCACCCCCCCCCCATCTCCATCCTCTCTTCACAAGCAAAAACAGTTGCCTGCCCTCTGTGCTTTCTCTCTCCCCCAGTTCACCTCTCCACTCCGTGTACCTGCTGAATTCTGTGGTTCAGGTTGTGCAGATTGTTGTGTTAATCTTCAAATCAGTTTTCTAGGTGTGCAGGATAGTTTAGTGTTGATTTAGCTGTATTTCATGGACGTGAGACACAAAAAAACTTCCATGCTGTTCCACCATCTTGGCTCCTCCCCCAGCATCATTTTTTTTTAAAGTTTAAGTTTTGAGCTTGAAATGTGAGGTTTGTTATATCTAATTCTTGTATATCCTTGGATTCTTTTTATGGCTTACATTCTGAATACTGAATTTTATTTTATTCCTGCAGTGTCTCTCGAGTATGTTTGGCATCTCACTAGCCATCTTACTGACTTGCTAGTTAGTTCAAAATTTTCAGTTGACTCTTGTTTTGATAGGCAAATTTGTTATTTATAAATAATTTGCAGTTTTCAGTTCACTTATTTATAACTTTATTGTTTTGGTTTTATTCATTGGTAATATATTTAATATGGACTTAAATGTTAGTGTTATTATGAGCATCCTTCCTTTTTTTCTATCTTTACAGAGATGTTATACGTTGTTGATGAATATTCTTTCAAAGTTGAGAGTCCTTTCCTTTTGTGGTAGTTGTGAATTACATGAATAGATTTTTCAGTGAATGTTCCGTTTTCTTGGATTAAAACTTTTTCAAGATGTATTATTCTTTCAAATTGGTTAGTATTATATTTATTATTTCCATCGAAGTTTATAAATGAAATTTGACTTAATTTTCATTTTTGCTGCTGGTTTTATTGCATATATTATAGACAAAATATATTTGAACACAGGTCTATGGAAGCTGAGTGAAGTGTTTATTGGGGAATAATGTTTGTATGTACATCTGTCTTTCTAGGGGTAGTGGTTTTATGAGAGAAAGTATAGTTTTCTTAGAAAATGAGGTTGGAGAGAAAGATTGGAACTTGTATTCTAGACAGCCTGGAGTACATTCTTAGGACATTTTTCCTTTGTTTTGCAGGGAAGCTATTAGAGTTTAAGTATAATAGAGGCATAATTTGATTTGTGCTTTGAAAATTGGACATGAAAAAAGTATTGCCTCAAGCAGCGAGATTGAATATGAAAAATACAAAATAAGAGCAATTGGATTTAGAGTCGTTGGATATCATGACATTTAAGAGAGCAGTATAAGGAGAGTGTCACTGGTCTGAGAATGAATAAAACAGCTATTAGGTTATTAGGGAATTTTGCAAAGAAGCTTCACAAAACATGTCTCAGAGCCTTGCAAAAACAATAATTAGACTCTGCAAGAAGAAGTCCCTTCCAGGCGGATGTTGATGCAAATTTAGTGATAAAGAGAATTTAAATGTTTACTAGCAGGGTTGAGGTTAATGATATATTGATGATACACATTAAAAGGTGGGGGAATGGGACTTACATATGATTTGTCTGTCAAATTTTATCACACAGCAAGGAAATAGATTTTTCATTCTGTATAAATGATTCATGCACTTACGATTTATTACTAGAGAGTGAACCCGAGAATATCTGTTAAAGAGAAGTAGTCCCTTATTTCTCTCGTGGATGGTTTGTTGGATTGTTCTGTACAGCTGCTTTCCTTTAAAAACCTTTTCTTCATGAAATGTAACACAGGTATAGAAAAGTACACAAAAAATAAATGCATAGCTCAGTTAATTTTCACAGAGTATAAACTTGTGTAACCATCCTTCTGGACAAGGAATAGAATATTGTCAGAATCTTAAAAGTTCTTCCTCCACTCAGTTACTACCCTGTCCCTGCCCCAAAGGGAACCACTCTCCTAACTTTTATGGGAATCATCTCTTTGATTTTCTTTATAGAGTGTCATCTAATAATGCATCTCTAAACAAAATAGTTAATTTTCACTTCTTTGAAGTTTATGTAAATTGAATTATACATTACATATTATTTTGTATCTGGCTTCTTTCACTAAACATTATATATTTAAGATTACTCCACATTGCTGAGTGTAGTTTTAGGTTGTTCATTTCATTATTACAGTAATCCATTTATAAATATATCACAATTTTTTGTTTATTCTATAGTTAATGGACATAGTGCTATGATTCTTGTATATGTCCCTTGGATCACATATGCAATGCATTTCTGTTGGGTAGGAATGAAATTGGGTCATGGAAAATGAATACTTTCATTTATAGTAGATAATATGATTTTCCAAGGAGGCTGAACCATGCTCCTGAAGTCACCATAAAAACATTCCTGTTGGTGCACATGCTTACCAAAGAATGGAATTGTCATTCATCTAAATTTTAGCCTGTGGACATTGTGCACTGATAGTTCATATAATTTTAGTTTTCATTTCCCTTATTATAATGAAGATGTGCACCTGTTTAGAGTTTTACTGACTATTTAGGTTATTTGATATCCTGTTTCCAAAAATATCTGTTCAATTCTTTTGCCTGTTTTTCTATTGGGTTGTCTGTCTTTGTCTTATTCTGACTGATTTCAAAAAGTTCCTTATATGCTAAGAACCCTTTGACTATTGTATACGTTAGAAATATTTTTTTCTCATCCTGTGGTTTGCCCTTTAACTCCTTAGGTTGGTATTTTAATAAACATTTCCTAATTTTAATGTTAGTATCAGCTCATTTGTTAATATTTACCTTTATAATTAGTGCTCTTTAATTAAAAAATTTATTCATCTTTTTAATTTTTCTAGCTTTATTGACACATAGCTGATGTATTACAATGTATAAGGTAAAGTCTACACTGTGTTGATTTGATACATTTTATATTGCAAAATGATTACCACTATAGCATTAGCTAATAACTTCATATCATCACATGATTACCATTTCTTTTTACTCTTTTAGCAACATTCAACTATATAATATAATATTATTAACTATAATCATCATGCTGCACATTAAATCCACAGAATTTGTTAAGTTAGTTCTTTTTTTCATTACCAATCTTTTCCTTCCTTGAGATCATGAAGTTATATTCCTATATTCTAAGTGCTTTATTATTTTCCTTCCTTTGAATCACTCCTCTTGTCTTTTATTCTAGTGCACTGGAATTGTGCGTAAGTTTTTGACTTAGCTCTATCTTCTGGGGAAATCAGGCAAAGACAATGTGTTTGGTGCTGAGAATACAGTGTATTTTTCTTTCTAGTATGATTGTCTCTGTCTTTAAAAAATTTTTTTTTAATGTTTATTTTAGAGAGAGAGAGAGAAAGAGACAGAGATATAGAGTATGAGTGGGGGAGGGGCAGAGAGTGAGGGAGACACAGAATCTGAAGCAGGCTCCAGTCTCCTAGCTGTCAGCACAGAGCCCGATGTGGGGCTAGAACTCACGAGCTATGAGATCATGACCTGAGCTGAAGTCGCATGCTTAACTGGCTGAGCCACCCAGGTGCCCCAATTGTCTTTGTCTTTTAATTGATGTTTAGGCCTTTTACACTTAAAGTAATTACTGATATATTTAGATTTAAATCTAACAATTCACACATTCTTTTGCTATTATTGTTGGTCATTTTATGTTTCTTTTGTTTTCTTATTGGATTATATTTTATAATATTTTAGTTTGGAAGATATACATTCTTTTATTAAAATTTTAGTGATCATTTTAGAAATCATAATATACATCCTTGACTTATCAAAGTCTAATGTTAGTTGGCCATTTTACCCTTGTCTTAGACAAAGTAAAATATCATAGAATATTTCCTTTGTTAATCCACTGAAGGTTATGCTATTGTTTCTATGTATTTTATTTCTGTCCATATTTTAATCTACACAAGGCATTATTGTTTTAAACCATCAGTATTGCCTTAGCTTGTATTCTTTTAAAAGTAGACCTAAGATAAGAATTTGGTAGCAGATTGTCTATATGGGAGGTGATCCCGGGAAGGATGATAAGAAGTAAGAAACCAAAGGAGAAAAATTAATGAATGTGTTACTATGGTAGGCAACTACGTCTCAGCACTGTTCTACAAAGAAACCATGTGGAACAAATCTGGCAATCGTTCTATTAGTGATGGGGATCCTGGGCTATTTAGCCACCAGTAGTCATCCTTGACTAACTGAGAACTGCCCCTGGAATGTTGACTCTCCCATACTTCCAGGTTGCCCCTGGTTGTAGGTAAGTGAGCTTCCAAGATGCTAGAGAAAGCCCATAGGCAGAGAAGAAAAAAAGAACTAGGCCCTTGGGAAGGCAAGCTATCATCATACTGGAAACTCTCTTTTCCATTGCTGCTGCTGGGGGTCGGGGGGGAAGGGACTGGAGAATCAACAGTGTCTCCTATAGAGTACCCATCACATTACCTGGATACATCCATGCCCCATGTTATTTTCAACTCTGTTATTAATGAATGTTTTAGTATGGTGAGTGGCCATCATTCCTTAAAAACAAAATAAAGCAAATAAAGATAAAAATCTCCACCAAAAATACCAGAGGGAAGATGGGTAGGGGATGGTTTCAAATAGGGATGGGGATTAAGGAGTACACTTGTGATGAGCACAGGGTGATTTATGGGAATGTTAAATTACTATACTGCACACTTGAAACTAACATAACACTGTATGTTAAGTAAATAGATTAAAATAAAAACTTAAAAGAAAAAGATCCCCACCAAAACCCTTTCAATGGGAATGTTAGTGGAATAAGCTGCTGTCCCCACTGCTGAAGCTAGTCTCAAGGTTACGGACCCATGTGTTGTCTCCATCCCTGGCACCATGGCCACTCTGTTTATGAACCCATTGTGCAAGATTTTAGGGTGGCTAAGTGATTTGTCTCCACCGGATAAATTAGCTTGTTCCTCAGGGTCTTCAGTGTCTCCTTGCTATAGATGCTCTTTGGTGGCCATGAAGATGAGGCAAAGAGCTGCACAGTGTTTCCCCACTTCCATAGGTCTGTGTACATGCCTCTCCCTCAGACATCCTTGTCTTTAATCCTCTATATGTCTACAAGGATCTATTTTTTCCATCTCTTTAGTAAGGGCTATACTGGTTATCTTAATCGAGACAATTGTGGGAGCAACATCCCTGCATCTTTTGACTCCGAGGATAGCAGTAATACCTGAAATTCCAAACAGGATGTGGTATAGCTTTTGATTTACTATATTGGCTATTGGGGACAGTATCAGAGTCTTCACTTGACCCTTCCCACTCTCATGGTGTTTACTCCACAAGTCAGAGAAATAACGTGAGGGTTCTGACAGATGCAAAATATATCTATTCTGAATATATACTCAGGGACTGGGGAAATACCAGGAGTGGACCATATATTCTTTGAAATCATCATAGTCTAAAAGAAGTATCATTATGGCATTTTGTGTCCTCTACTATCAGTGTCGGCTCTGATTCTATATCCAATAATTTTCAGCAGATTTGGGTATTCCCTTTTCTCCAATGCAGTTACTCTCGAAAATGGCTGTTGACCCCTTTAAGGCATAATGTAATACCAGTATACATTCTTTTTTTGGCATTGTAGGGTCCTTTTTCAAGGGGACCTGAACTCCTTTCAGTTGATAGGCTCTGTGTCTGAAAATTGGTTCAGAAACAGAGCTGTGTAAGGAATCATGATTTTCCAATAAGGTAGTTGCCATTTGCCTTTGCTCACCAGCTCTTGATCTCTTATGTTTATATAGATTGAGCACCATTACCATTGGCTGCCCATCTATCTTGCTTCTAGGGAAAGGATGGTCTATTAGCCATTGCCACAGATTCCCTTGGTCAAGGATCCCTGACTGTCACTCTTGTCTTGCTGCCTATTACAAAATTATATCCATGTTGTTTCTAATTACTGAGTGCTGAAACATGGCCTTTGCTATTCTGAGATCATATCTTCCACATTGACATTAGAGAGTCCCATGGAAGTTCCATGGTACCATAGAATCACATTCTACTATCACTCTTGGTCCACGGAAAACAGCCTCTCTGGTTTCTGAATAATGCCTCGGTGAAAGGAAGGTCCTTAGTCTCTCCTGAGAGCACAATCAACTGATAGATTCTCTGGTCTCATATAATTCATCTACTCTGATCTTTCTTCTTCTTTGAAACTGCTGGTCCTTTGTTCAGTATTCTTCTAGGGCAGGCTGGTGCACTGGGTCTAAAGGTTTATTTGATAATGCTTTTGAAAAATTCCAGGGAATAAATGTAAGCACCTTCCAAATTGAAATGTTGTTGATAGTCATGTTCAGCTTCCTATATACGTAGTTTATTTCTGTCTTCTAAAATAAAAGACAGTCTCATGCTTCCTGAAATAAGCTCAATAATTATTCAAAGGCATCTTGGTATTTCTCCCCATTTCCCTTTTTGTCTTATGATTTCCTCAATCAAGTCAAGTTTTTCTTCATTCCCTTCATTTCCATTCTTTTTTGTCCTTAAAGAATTCTTGAAATAAGATGACTTTGAATGAGAATGCAATCAGCCTGTATCCCCTGCTCAATCAAGCAAGAGATTTCTAAGCAGCCCCCACAGGTGAGATGTCAGTGAAGACGATGCAGCAAAGTGGTGATGGCCCTGATGCTCTTACTACTTCAAGTCCTCCTACCCCTGACTCTTGCTTCTCTGCCCACCTTGGGCAGCATGGTGGGGAAGGTGGAATGGGCTGCAAGAGCATTTTAAGTGATATTTTAGATTTTAGAAAGCAACTGTACTTCTCTTCTCTTTCTCTTCCTCTTTTCTTTCCAATATTGTGATATTAGTTTGTGTCTCTTCTGTAGCATGGAGATGCACCACTCATATCTTCTGCTGTGGGGCTCCAGCTACTGCTCTTCTGGGTTCACTACCACATTGGCATCAGGACTGTGATTCTTTCAGATTGTTCTCAATGACTGAGCATGGCAAAAGTACTAAGGCAGGATCATTCTGGAAAGATGTGGGATTCTTCCAATGGGCAACTTGCCTAGGACTATATTGTAGTCCAAAACTTTTCTGGCCCATTTCTCCTTTCTTCTTTCTACCTTTTATTAGGTGTGAGTCCTGCACCATGGTTAGAAGGCTCTGCTTGCCTTCTTCTGCTTACTTACCCAATATATTACCTGTACACTGTACTAGTTATCTATTGCTGTGAAACAAATTATCCCCAAACTTAGCATTTTTCAACAACATGCATTTCTTTTCTTTTTTTTTTTTTAATTTTTTTTTCAACGTTTTTTATTTATTTTTGGGACAGAGAGAGACAGAGCATGAACGGGGGAGGGGCAGAGAGAGAGGGAGACACAGAATCGGAAACAGGCTCCAGGCTCCGAGCCATCAGCCCAGAGCCTGACGCGGGGCTCGAACTCACGGACCGCGAGATCGTGACCTGGCTGAAGTCGGACGCTTAACCGACTGTGCCACCCAGGCGCCCCAACATTTATTTTCTCAACAGTTACTATGGGACCAGAATATGCGCATGGTGTAGGCAAGTCTTTTGCTTCAGGATCTGTCACATGGTTGCAGTCAGGCTCCAGCCAGTGCTAGGGTCTCATCTGAAAGACCAGCAAGACTTAGTTTCTGTAGGTTATTCTACTGAAGCCCTCAATTCCTTGCTGACTGATGGCTGGAGGCCTCCCTTAGTCCTCTGCCTTGTGAGTCTTCCCACCACGATGGCTCATTTAATCAGAGAAAGAGGAGAGATTCTTTTAGCAAGATGGAAGTCACAACATTTTGTAGCTTAAGTACAGAAATGACATCCCATCACTTTCCATAGTCTATTGGTTAAAAGTAAGTCACTTGGCTAGACCACCTAAAGGTTATGCAGGAGGTGCATATCCCTGGGGGCCATTTGAGAGGCTGCTGACCATGCATGTCTAATACAACCTGGATGCATGCTTCTCAGGAGACCTATGTTCCTCAGAGAAACCACACTAACACATCTCTAAAAACGAAATTCTAAATAATAGCTTTACTTAATAGACATTGATTCTAGCAAGGGGATAATCTCTAATCAAAAATGGATTTTTGTTGTTATTATTTTAATGTGTCTGGATAAAGGGGATTTAAAATAGGTTGTTTTGTGTGAGATATGATGTTCTATCACAGTTATTTGCATAATATTTTCTTCCTCAATAACTGTAACTTTTAGTAATTATTTCATTTCTAGCACTGGTAAGGAAGGATTACTTATGCATTATAATCTAATAGACTCTTGTTAAATAATTGATTACAAGTGAAGTGGAATTCAAATTGAAACCACTATTGGCTAGGAGGACTATTTCATTGGTTTAGGTGGTTCTATGAACATTACACTTTTTTTTCCTTCTGCAAATAGGATGATATATTTCACACCAGTTGCTCAAAAAAGTACATCAGAGCACTGTTATTGCTAGCAAACTTAAAGACTGGCGCATGTGAATGTGGGTTGGTGGGGTTAGAAGACTGTACAAAGGTGAAAATATACTAGGTACTTCATTTGTCCCAACAAGGTATAATGCTATGCAACTAGCAAGACATTAGTTTGAATCTCCACGATACCAGATGAATAGAGAATTATTTTTATTTGGGAGAAAGTCCAGTGTAACAGGAAGCAGGTAGAAACCATAGAAATATTATTTTAGACTTTATGAACAGGAAAACCAAAACACTTCTCTCTTAATAAATATGGGAATAGTAGATTAGAGACTAGGTTTATGTTCCAGCATCCTGATCAATCAACTGTTCTTTCTATTATAATGCATCTATTTTGGATTTCAGAATTACCTGAGGGAACTTGACAAGTTGGCCAGGTTTCAGATAAAAGTGACCAATGTATCAAAAATGAGCAAAGGCTCCATAGAAAGGTAAGAGCTAAATAAGAAAATCTAGATATAATTCCATAAGGATATGGGGATTTATTTATTTTTTTAGCTTTGTCTGAAATTAGGAAGGAATGAAAACTGAAATTGGGAAAAGATAAATTCAGACTGACTATCCAACCGAAGACAGGGAGTTGAGGATTATTAAAGGAAATGGTGAAAGTTCATTATATGAGACAATGAAAACCTAGACCAGCTGTGGTGTTCCAGAATGCACCCAAAGTAATCCTAGCTGGGCTCCAGGGAGTAGCCTGACCTGGGTAGCAATTTCCAGCTTTAACTTACAATCTCTATTATTGCATTAGTTTTGTGGGTTGGCTCCAGGCATAAAATAGTTTTCAATGGTGACTATTATTTCCTGTAGTCGAATCCATATTTTTGTGGGCTGCCTTGCATTCAGGGCTGCTAAAATCTTCTACCTGCTTCATGGCTCTGGGGAATCTAATAGAAATTTTCACGCTGCTGTATAGACAGCTTGCAAAATAAGACGCTTGCAATGGGATATGTGGCGTTCACGCCAAGGATATTCATCACTCATTGTTACCTGTGGGTTTAGACTGACCCAGGAATGTCCTTATTCAGAAACTCTTCCATGTGACCAAAGAAACCTCAGATAGGATACAGCCTTTTTTATGAAGTGAAAGATTTAGTGCTAAAGTGATAGGGAAACGATTCAGGAGTTTGAATGAGTTTTGGTTAGCAGGGTATATTAAATGATAGAAGAGAGGTGGGGGTTACTTTACTTTTATTATTATTATGCAAAAATTTCCCTTCATTTTCTTGGAGATTGAAATCGAGCCTCAATTCCTTAAAGCTCTATTGTGTAGTAGATCAACTGCAAAGAATAGGTTATAGGTGACTGAGCTACTATTGGCTTCAGCCCTTGAGGTGGCTCAAGACAGCTGGGGCCCCTGGGGCAGTCACTTTGGGCTAGAGATGATTTGTTTTTATGCCTCAGTGTTGCCATACAACCATCACTGTGTAAACCTACCACACCACATCCAAGTTTGAGAAGCACTGCTCTCTCCTTTGAGTAATCCTTCTGGGTCCCTCTGATGCCCTGAAACACACAAAGAGAGGTCAAGGGTCATATATGGTGGGCTTTCCTTCATTACTATTTGCCCCAACCTGCTTTCTTCCATCAAAGACTTCCCCTTGTATCTGCCCACGCATGATGATATATATGTGCGCTTCTGAGTTCTGAACATTTTTTATTCGAATACATTTTTGATTTGACTTTATTTCAAAAGTCCTTCTTTAGCCTGAAGGACTTATATACTTGTTTGTTTAGGATATAGTAGGAAAATGAAATGCTGGGTGGGAAATTTCGAGATCTAACGAGACTTATTCCTGTTAGTTAAATCACCTAAACTTTCTGTATACAAATGTTGGTGATCTCTGATGTTGATGATCCCTGATATCCTTTCAGGTAATTCGAATCTGTGGAAATGCTCAATTTAGTCATGCTACCATCGGGTTATGACTATTACTGTAGTGATTCATTATCATAGAGCATATGAAGACACTGTAAATATTAAAATAAATATCTTTATCGAAGACAGTGTAAGTATCCATATATTCAACATGTGAGAAGACATTTCATCGTAGGCACTATGCGAGTGCTGGGGATGCAAAGATGACTAATTCATAGCTCATTCCCCTAAGAAGTTCATCTTCTAGTGGTGACAGATCATAAGCAGAAAATTATGTTATGTAGGGTGAAGTAGATGATAGAGATGACATGTAGACTCAGGCTGCCTTGTGGGGTGGATGCAACCTCCCAGAGATACCTTCCATTTGACAAAGGGGTTGTGAGGAAGACAAAGAAGTCTGCAGGCTGCTTGCTCTCATACTCGGCTGGTCCTACACGCACACCCTTCTGCCATTGCAGCTAGAGCTCTGCCTTTACCCTGTTTATTGTGGTGGACCTAATCACACAGCACCTCGGTGTCTCTTCATCATGTAGTTAGGAAAGATTCCCTTCTGGGAATGAAACGTGGATTTGGGTTTCAATAAACGTTTTTATTTATTTATTTTTAGGGAGAGAGAGAAAGAGGAGAGGGAGAGGAGAGAGCACGTATAAGTGAGGGAGGGGCAGAGAAAGAGGGGAACAGAGGATCTGAAGCAGGCTCTGTGCTGAAAGCAGAGAGCCTGATGAGGGGCTCAAGCTCATGAGCCATGAGATCATGGGCTGAGCTGAAGATGGATGCTCAACAGACTGAGCCGCCCAGCTGCCCCTTGGGTTTCAATTTTATGCATTAAAGTGCACATTGACAAAATACTGGTATGTGAAGGTCATGGGTCATGGATCGCCTGTACTTGCTTCTATCCTTTGGCCTGGAGGATGCTGATACAGTTATATTTAACTTTTCAATTACTTCAGGCAAATGTAGTAGTAATTCAGGAGAGAGTGATCGCCACTGGAATTAACAGTGTAGAAACAGGAAAGCCTTACTATTTTGAAAGAAAAGAGGAAGGCTCTGTGAAATAATGAAAACAATTTGTATCAGCGCATATCTTTTAAAGTACAGCTTTGTTATTTCCAGGTAAATGCAGAATCCACTACTGCCAGGAAACAGCGCTGGTGGCTAGTGCAAGTCTGAAATCTCACGCATACCATTCCTGGGCTGGATGCTGACATTTTCCACTTACTGTTTGAGCTTGGTCAGTTGGCTTCACCTTTTAACCTCTTTCTTCCTCAATTTGTCATCTGTGAAAGTGCAGGTTTGTGATAGCACATATCTCATAGAGGATTAAATGAAATCAATATGCAAGGCACTTCAACAACAAGCGCTTGGCATTAGAAAGCATTCACATTAGCCTTGACGTTCACCTTCAGGGAGCGCTTTCCTCAATGTACTTTCACATCTAGCGTCTCATTTGGTCTAATTTCGTCACAAAATGTTGTTAGGTGGCTTTTGCTAATAAAGGCCCAGGACAGGTGGAGTGGTTTGTCCAAGGAGATACAGATGATTAAGTGCAACTTCAATGTTCTTCCTCTTACACCCCAGTAATCTCAAAAGGATGAAAAATGATGGCTTTCTGATTCTTCTAGGCCTGGTCAAGGTTATGCTTTTTTTTTTTTTTTTTTGGTCCAGCCTTCATCTAGAGAGGTGTTTTCATTCATTTTTCATAGCTATCTTTTACCATTGGCTCTACTGTCATATCTATCAGACTCTCGTCCTGGCTGGGTTGTAAGCTTCTTACTTACATGGTCAGGACATGGGCAGGATCTATAACCTCTTTTGTCCCTTCTAGTGCTCAGCCAGGGTTCAGTCCCAGTCACTCTGATTCCCAACGCCTGTGATCTTACCTTAAGTACCTTTGAATCTGTGATTGGTAAGTAACAGAATAACGTCAGATTACAGTGAAAGTTGTGTTGTTTTCCTAGGCAAGAGGAGGCAGAACAATGGAAGCCGAATTATGACTTTCAGCAGGAAAGGAGATCCTCCAACTCGGCTTCTGCACAGACAGGAGCCCTTTTAGCTCCATTTTGTGAAAATGTAACATGAGCACTTGTAGCATGGACTCTGGAGAGAAGGACACCTAGTGCCTTAGGACTCTGAGCTCTGAGCAGGCACACTTCCTCCTGTTCTCAGAGGCCCCCTGTCCCCATGTCCCACTGCATATTTCTGTGCACTTTCAGCATTCTCTGCAGCAGCCTTCAGCCTTGGTGAGATCATGATATTTATTTATATACTTTGCCAGTTGCCTTACAAGGTAACAATGATTATTTCTGTTACTCCTCCATTCACAAACTTGCACAGAATTTGAATGATGGGTTGCAACTCTATTTTCCCCATAAGCTTATTATTTTCAGTGACCATTTTGTAGGATGCAAAGTTCGTCAGGAGCACGTACAGGTGTTACAGAAGCAAAGCCTGTAAAATCACTCTTAATTTTCAATACAGTCCCATCTTCCTTATCTGCAACCAGTGGGGCCGGGTATATTTTGAAGTCTATATATATTTCTAGGTTTTATTTTATTTTATTTTTTTTATTATTATTATTTTTTAATTTTTATTTTTGGGACAGAGAGAGACAGAGCATGAACGGGGGAGGGGCAGAGAGAGAGGGAGACACAGAATCGGAAACAGGCTCCAGGCCCAGAGCCTGACGCGGGGCTCGAACTCACGGACCGCGAGATCGTGACCTGGCTGAAGTCGGACCCTTAACCGACTGCACCACCCAGGCGCCCCTATATTTCTAGGTTTTAGAAGGGAGTAGGTTCGGGGACTGTGTATCATCTGCATATCATGTATGGCCAGCACAGTGTAATCAAACGCATCGTAGTAAGTGGGATATGTGAAAGTTGTAGTTTCATGTTAATTTAGTTACATTTTGAGATACGAAATGCACTTTTGCTTTTCAGAGCTTTTTTGGATTTTGGAATGGCCTGTCTCAGGGCCACTTCTTTAATGCTGCTCCAATTCTACTGTCGCAGGGTGCCCTGTGAAGACTGGCCTCTCAGAGGGGCAGTCTAAAAGCAGCGAATAAACTGCTAACCTCCTGCATTCCACCAAGTGTACTTGGGTGCTTTGACCACACTCCTCCATCACAGGCTTAGCCATGTCTGGGAAAGGGAAAATGAGGACATGGAATTTGACTTTTTCTCCCTTTCTGTTTTTTCTTATTGGCTCATTTCCCCTGCTCTGCATGTGTCCAGTAGAGATTTCTCTTTGGTCATGCTGTCTTCTTATGCTATCCCATGACTCCCAGTAAAATCTCTAAGAATGAGTCTATGCTGTACAGAATACAAGCTGTTTGAATACAGGAAACGGATCTAAGACACTTTAAGATTGACTTCTGTCTTAGTCTGTTTGGGCTGCTATAACAAAATGCCATAGACGGGGCAGACTGTAAACAACATTTATCTCTCACCATTCTGGAGGCCGCAAATCCAAGATCAGGTACTGGAAGACTTGGTGTCTGGTGAGGGTCTGCTTCCTCAGAGCTGATCACCTTCTCACTATAAGTAGAAGGGGCTAGGGAGCCTGTGGGGTCCCTTTTTTTAAGAGTACTATTCCGTTCATGAGGGCCCTGTGCTCATTACCTGATCACCTCTTAAAGGCCCCACCTCAAAAAGACATCACCTTGAAGGTCAGGATTTCAACATAAGAATTCTTTTTTTCAAAAATACTTTGCTCATTTCATTAGCATGATAGTATTTAAGAAGTGAATCACATGACTGTATGTTTTGGATATGAGCCTAGATCATATATATGTGTGTGTTTTGGGTATGTATGCATGTATAAACATATATTTATATCTTGGCACAGAACATTTCTAGATCATAGAAGTTTGTGGCAGAGTGGAGCCTTTTATCACCATTTTCTAGCATAAGAACCGTTTTACCTACTAACCATTTAAAAACTTTTATGGGCATCCCAGTTGTACAAAAACTCTCATTGTAAGAGTAATAAATTGCAAGTATTTTATTTAGCAGTGACATGGTGTTCTCTATCTATAATTGCCTCAGCCTTGTATCCTCTTTAATCCATTATCTAATGAATTCTAGGGGTAATGTATTTTTTGAAGTAGAGAGATTAGCTGAGATCTCTCTTTCTTACTCAGTACTTCAAAAATCAGTACTAATCACACACACACACACACACACACACACACACACACACACACACACTCACATATTGGCAAACTAAAAGTAAACTTCTTAGGCACTTTTTTGGGAGGATTGGTAGTTGGGTAGTTGATCTTAGAGACAAAACAACGATCTAGGCTTTGGGGATGGAGATAGGAAGGTGCTGAGGGGCTGTAGTACTGAAATAGTAAAGTTCAAGTAACAGAGAAGTTTCAGGAACAAATCTCTTCAGTAATTGTGGACTGTTTGTGTAAAGAGGGAGCCGTGTCTACTCATCATTAGCACGATCGCTTCAGTACACATTATCTGTGAATGGTAAGCTGAACTCACTGCCAACATTTTCAAGATAAAATACGTGGTCCGACAGCCACAGGGAGAAGAACTATTTCCCCAGGTTTTCTCCTCTAGCCATAATAATATTACAGGGATCAGAGATTTTGAGCCCTGCTTCCTGTTAATAAGAAAGGAGGATATGATGAGTCCTGACAAATGCACCCACATGTTTTAAATATAGTATATTGGAACCTTGAAATAGGGACATCCTAATACTATTTCATTTTTTAAAGAATGAACAGCAAGGAACTGAGCAAGGAGGATACTTAAATTTATTCATTTGCCACTGTGCTGGAGGGGTTTTATATTCTTGTTTCAAAACATGGTGGAAACTCTTTGTTAGACTATTTGCTTCAAAGCAAACCTGGATAAAGCAGGTTCATCTCATCCTATTTAATTTAAAAAGGATTATTTAGTGAAGCCCCATTAGAATCTCATCATGAACCATTCAGGAGAAACTGGTACCAAAGCACGGACATCAAGGTTAGCATTCTACAATATTTCTCATATTCCTTAGAGGTTGGCCCTTTCAGTACATTTTAGGTCCGCGTTGGTATGAGCTCACATGTAAACTATTATAACTCGGGCTATATACTAAGTCTTTGAATCCACACTTTGTTTTATGTCCATTATTTTTGCCAGTTCTTTCTGCCTTTTCCACTCTGTTTATTCCCATAGCTTCACTGACTTCAAAGAGACCATGAGAGAATAAAGAGAATGAAGAAGGAAGGAATGACAAGAGGACTTACTGAATTCTGTATACCTAAAGGGGCAGTTGTTTTGCCCAGCACAGGGCATGATGGTTCAGTGAGCAGGACTGTGGGTACAGAGAGCCTGAATTTAGATTCTAGGCCACCACTCAATGGCTGTGTGAACTTGAGCAAGTTACTTAAGTTCTCTGTGTTGCCATTTCTGTGTGAAAAGTCAGGATAATAGTGGTGACACAGTGGTTTATTTGAGGGTGGTGATGGTGTGAGGATTAAATGACTTAATCCATTTAAAACATTTAAAATGGTGGCTCACCCGCGCAACGTTAAAATGGGTGGCTCAGTCTAACTTTGGCTCAGGTCGTGATCTCGCAGTTTGTGAGGTCAAGCCCCGCATCAGGCTCTGGGCTGAAAGCTCAGAGCCTGGAGCCTGCTTCGGATTCTGTGTCTCCCTCTCTCTCTGCCCCTCCCTGGCTCATACTCTATTTCTCTCACTCAACAATGAATAAACTTCAAAAAAAAAGCCCCACTTAAGATGGTGCCATAAACAAAGCAACCACCAAAATTACTACTTTCTCTAGTTAAAAAAATTTTTTTTGTTGTTTATTTATTTTGGGGGGAGGGGCAGAGGGAAAGAGAGACAGAAAGAATCCCAAGCAGGCTCTGTACCGTCAGTGCAGGGCCCATCGCAGGAACCGTGAGATCATGACCTGAGCCCAAGTCTGACGCTTAACCCACTGAGCCACCTGGGCACCCTTCCTCTAAGTTTTAAATTGTCTGTTTGCACTCCTGTTCTTTTTATTTTGGCTGCAGTTTCACTTTTGTTACATCTCTTTTCCTGTGTTTTGACTTGAAAACTGAGCCCAGCGTGTGATAGAGAGAGAGTGAGATTGACAGGATTCCAGGTCTAGGCAATGGAAGAGCAACTAAGAGTGGCTAATCCCCACTCCTCCTACCTTCCAAGGGGAGCACAGAACAACAACGAATGAGGATAGCTCAGAGAGTGTCAAGTACACAGGTGGAAATAAAGCACTGATGAGGCGGAGATTCACGAAAGTGGAAAGCACACCATTTTCAGCTGGAATGGTTAGAGAAGAGCTCTCTGGGGAGATGACATTTGAGTAGCAATGTCTATGTTCAAAAGGAGGCAGCCATGCAAAGTGTTGGTAGAAGAACATCCCAGGAGAGGACCCAAGGGTTAGCAAGTTAAAAAGTCCTGAGGCACAGACTGGCCTGGACTGTTCAAGGAATATAAAGGATAGTCAGTATGACTGGAACATAATGTGCAATGGAGGTGTGATCAGAGGGCAAGCTAAAGAGAGATGAGCTAGAGTTAGAACATGTGAACTTGTGAAGAGTTGAGATGTAGAGCAGGATTTCTCACCTGCAGTACTATTGACATTTGGGCCACATCGTTTTTTGTTGTGAGGCACAGGCCTGTGCATTGTAGTCTGGTTAGCATTCCTGGGCTCTTCCCAGTAGATGCCCATAGCACTCCCCTCAGTTGTGACAACTAAAAACGTCTCCAGACATTGTCAAATGTCCCTGGGGAGACAAAATTGTCCACGGTTGAGAACCACTGAGTTAGAGTATTTTCAACAGGGAATGGTAGGATCTGATTTGTGGTTTTAAAATATAATTTTGTGGGACACTTGAGTGGCTCAGTTGGTTAAGTGTCTGACTTCGGCTCATGTCATGATCTCATGGTTCATGAGTTCAAGCCCTGCATCGGGCTCTGGGCTGACAGCTCAGGGCCTGGAGCCTGCTTCGGATTCTGTGTCTCCCTCTGTCTACCCCTCCACTGCTTGCACTCTGTCTCTCGCATTGTCTCAAAAATAAATAAATATTTAAAAAAAATTAAAATATAATTTTGTCAGTTTGTAGGAAATGGAGTGTTGAGAGTAATAAGTGGAACAAGGGAGACTGGTTCTAGGAAAGAGATGATTGTGTTTGGAGTCAGGCGGTGTCAGCAGAGATGTATAATTAATATTCATAGCTAGTATTTCTTGTTAATAAGATGACATGAGTAAAAGCTTTGTAAAGATTTTGCAAAGTATAAAGCAACAGCCCAATGGCTGGCACATAGTAGGCACCCAGTAAATGTCTGTTGAATGAATAAATGAATTAATGCAATAAATGAATTAATGCATCATTGCTAGTATGATCAGTTACAGGATATAAAGTCCATAGTCAATATAATGTGGCTTTGGCTTCATTTTTCATAATGAGCTGGAAGGTGAGATTTTTTTTGGTTGTTGAAGGTTGATTCTGTCAGTAGTGTGGGGCCCTTAACCACACGCGAATCTTTAGAGGGTAGTCTTCAAACTAGCAAAGGCTCTATTTTTTGTTCTTTCAACTTTAGATGATTATGCCTCATCCTAAACTTGATTACAGAAAAACATTAGTATAAGGTACTTGACTTGTTGTCAGGGGAAACAGCAATTATTTCCAGCAATGGAGAAATGCCTTTTTCTTTTTGCATTTTGCATTCTAAAAAAAATGCTCTTAGTACCAACATCTTTTAACCTGCATTGATAGAATGGGCTCAGAACTGTGCTGAATTTTTTAAATCTATTTTTGATTTGGAATGATTCTTAGTGTTGCCTATTGCATAATACCCGTCTGTCCATTAAAGAATCAAGTGTACAAAAGTGACAGGAGACATGGCACCACAATGACAGAGGGATGGCAAAAGGATCAGAGGCTCCAGTTTGAAAATCTCTCTGTGTTTTTCTGGAGGATGCAAAGTTGTGCTGGAAATCTCATAACAATAGATTTTCCTATGATGTATCTTTCTCCTGCCAACTGGATTGGAAATGTCACATATAAAAGTATTTCTTGTGGTATTTTCACATATCTTATTCTAGTTCCAGGAAAAACAGTATACATAAAATATATAACCGTAAAAGTCTCCATCTGAAAAGTTACCAATCTTTAGGGATGTTTGATTCATTTCAAGATTTAGGTAAAAGCCAATGTCTTTCACTTCTTCTGGTAAGTCTAAATTTTTTTTTTTTTTTCAACGTTTATTTTATTTTTTGGGACAGAGAGAGACAGAGCATGAACGGGGGAGGGACAGAGAGAGAGGGAGACACAGAATCGGAAACAGGCTCCAGGCTCTGAGCCATCAGCCCAGAGCCTGACGCGGGGCTCGAACTCACAGACCGTGAGATCGTGACCTGGCTGAAGTCGGGCGCTTAACCGACTGCGCCACCCAGGCGCCCTCTTCTGGTAAGTCTAAATTACAGTTGGCTTCAGGTGGTTGTCACTGGTTTGCCAGAGGATTTCCATACCAAGGGTCTCCAAGTTCATGACATCTGGGTACTTTGGTGAATTCGACAAACCTTGCATAAAGTACTTTTTTGAAGATTTTTTAGAGGAGTTGGTTTCTTTTAAGGATTTGAAGGGCAAAAAGCTGTGG
Source organism: Neofelis nebulosa (assembly GCF_028018385.1). NCBI lineage: Eukaryota > Metazoa > Chordata > Mammalia > Carnivora > Felidae > Neofelis > Neofelis nebulosa. Next base: position 116,972,159 of record NC_080784.1, read on the forward strand.
GAAAGGAAGTAAAAACATTAAGTGTGATCAAACTCCTTAAAATGAAGTTTGAAAACTTGAATGTGACTTCCGGGAAACACTGAGAAAGACCAGGGCTCTTTATCAGTGACCGGAGGGCAGTCTGGAGGAAAATGACAGAAGTCTTTTTCAATTATCTGGTAATGCTCAGTGGACTGAACAGCTATTAAAATACCGTGACTCCATTTTTTTTTTATCATTTAAAAATTACAGAGAGATCATTCCCTACATATCTACTTTATCCCAGTTTTAAATAGGGCAGTAAAATATCACTGAATCAAGGACGATGAATCCCCATAGTACTAGAAAGAAAATAAATTTTGTTATTAATTCTCCTTGTTTGGGAAATAAATTGAGGAGCTAGCAACAAATCATCTGCATTTTCAACTGCTTTCTCACATATGTATTAAGATGAATACACAAACAAATAAATATTGAATGTGCCAGACTGAAGCAACCCTAAACAAGACACTGTGATATTTGAGTTCCTATTCCAAGCTGAAAGAATGTTTTGCAATGCTTATAGGTCTTTTTTGCAATCATATACTCCTTTGTTCATGCTGGGGCCCAGGTATCCTAATCAAAGGTTCTGCTTCCAGCTTAATAAAAAATATATTTACATGGACAAATTCCAACCAATTAGTAGCCTTGGAACATAAATGTGATAGGTGTTCCCTATTGGCACAAAGACCATTTATTCTTTCTTTAGGTTTAGTACTCTTTATTGTGGGTGGGCAGGGAAAAGCTTACATGGAGTTCATCACTAGGGAAAGGAAGAGCCTTTGCATGGAGATGGGGTGGTGGGATGGGGGGAGTATTGAGATCTCCTCAGGGAATAGGGGCAAAATCCTCTCAGCGGTTGGAGATTCCATGCGAGGGAGGGTTGGCAAGAACACTGTAAATGCGGAAATGAGTCATGCCCACCACAAGGAGAAGAAAGTCAAACAATTTAACTAGTTGTTTTTTTTTTTAAAGTAAATTAATCCCTGTGGTATGAATGATAAAGATTAAACAGATAATATTTTTAGTCAAAATATGTAACCAGTGGTAAAATGTGCTGATGAGATTAAGAGACCAGTTATTTCTTTTCTGTGGTCATGATTTTTGAATAATCATTTTCACTGTGTATCCAAAATAGGTCCTGATCTGGAGATGCCATTTACACTGCTTTGTCAGTGTTTCACAGAGTCTCTGGGGAATGTGCTCCCTTGCTCCCCACCCACTTTTTTTCCTGCTAGCTACTCCCCTACCCACTTCAGACTTCCTCAGAAAAAAAAATAAGATAAAAACAGAGAGGGAGGCAAACCATAAGAGACTTAAAAAAAAAAAAAATTTAGTGTTTATTTTATTTTTGAGAGAGAGACAGAGAGACAGACAGAGCATCAGCTGGTTAGGGTCAGGGAGAGAGGGAGACACAGAATCCAAAACAGCCTCTAGGCTCTGAGCTGTCAGCACAGAGCCTGACGTGGGGCTCGAACTCACAGACCTCGAGATCATGACCTGAGCCAAAGTCGGCCGCCCAACTGAATGATCTACCCAGGCGCCCCAAACCATAAGAGACTCTTAAATACAGAGAGCAAACTGAGGATTGCTGGAGGGGAGGTGGGTGGGGGATGGGCTAAATGGGGCATTAAGGAGGGCACTTACTGTGATGAGCACTGGATGTCTTAAGTGATGAATCACTTAATTCTACTTCTGAAACCAGTACTATGTTGTATGTTAACTAACTTGAATTTAAATAAAAGCTTGGAAGAAAAAAAAAGTCTTCCTCAGAGAAGGCTCCCTTTATATGTTCTCACAAGTCCTTGAACTTTTCTTTACATTCTTTTAGTTTTATTTAAGTATTGATTTTGTGATTATTTATTAATTCTGTCTTACCTAATGGGCTATATGATCTATCAGAACTAGAAACAACTTTCATCATATTCACCACAAACATCCCCATTTATTGGCTTAATCCTTGACACATATGGCCCTAAAATTTTCTGTATGTAAATAAATAGCACACTCTTTCCTCCACCACATTAAAAACCATCCAAACAGGTATTTTACCAAAATTTATGCATCCTTTATCCCTGGCTAACATAAAAGAAAATTCTTTTTTGATCCTGAGCTATGTTATTTTGCTCCTCATGATTTTTCTTCCCATTATAATTCATTTTGGAATTAAAAACCAAAGTTCTGTGATCCAGAGGGTAGTGTTGTTTTTTGGAAATTGGGAACAGCTGTACATTACAAGAATTCAGTTCACAGTGTTGCTGAAATGTATGTAGTATTGTGTTTTTCTTCTGACCTCATTGTAAGCCTCCAGAAGAATAACACACACCTGTCTGTCAGTTAAACAAAAATGATCAAAAAATTTTATTTCACAACTAATCATATACTGAGTTCAGGTTTAAAATGTCACTATTTCCTATAACTTTATCTGAGAGAGACTAACTGTGCGTCATGGATGGGAAATGAATTCAAACCAAGTTCCAATAAGAAGGAATCTCCACCACTAGGCAGACAGACTATGCTAAAACCAGTAAATCTTTACAAAAAGTTAACCCAAATTTGGATCTCCTATAAAATATACAAGCTGAGGGGAGAAAGAAAAGTCTCCATTTTGGGATTCAGGGATGGGTTGGAGGATGTGTGCATATATTTAATAGTCTTTTATATTGATGCTCTGGACTCATTTTTTCTTTCCTTAAAAAAAAACAACAAAGAATTATTCTATGACCTAGAATTGACTTTCTGTAAATGTGCATTTTACTGATAAGTTATAAATAGTTTATGATGATTTTAAATTAAAACCAGAAGTTAAATTTGGAACATGGAAGAGATAAATAAGTTAACTCTCAAAAATGTTGTGTCTTAAACTGTCATATCATATATCAAATAAAAAACTCTCTAGGGACTCTCTCTGGCTGTGATCAGGGCTATTCTTAGGCAGAAACCCCGTCTGCTCTGGTAGTTGGAATCTATGAGCTTTTTGCTTTGGTAATTTTACAGTCACTGAGGCTGTTTACACTGAAATGCCCACTCTGACTCTCACATTAATAGTTTTTAATAATATGATAATTAAGGGGCACCTGGGTGGCTCAGTCGGTTAAGTGTCAGACTTTGGCTCAGGTCATAATCTCGCGGTTCATGGGTTAGAGCCCCTGTCGGGCTCTGTGCTAACAGCTCAGAGCCTGGAGCCTGCTTTGGATTTAATATGATAATTAAAAGTGGGAGTTTAAGTTTCAGGGCATTTGGAGATATTTCAATAGAACCAAACAGTCTAAAGCATGTAGGTAATTATATATCAGAGCTGTTTGTAATAATCACAGGGGACAAATAATTACCTCTAAAGGACTGGCAATAAGATTAAATGTGGGGAGGGCACTTGGGTGGTGCAGTCAGTGGAGCATCCGACTTTGGCTTTGGTCGTGATCTCACAGTTCGTGGTTCGAACCCTGCATCAGGCTTGCTGCTGTCAGTGTTGAGCCCGCTTTGGATCCTCTGTCTGTCTGTCTGTCTGTCTGTCTCTCTCTCTCTCTTTCTCTCTGCCCCTCCCCTGCTTGCTCTCTTTCTCTCAAAAATGAAAAAAAAGATTAAGTGTGGGGATAACTAAGTGTGCTTATGATTGATAGGTGAACAAGGCTTTGATGAGGATGGTTGTCAAAGACCATGCTCCATGAATTTAAAATATCAGTTCCCCTGCATGTTTCAGAGACACGGTGGCATGGAAGAAATGGCATAACTGACCTTCCCTAACCTCAAGTGCCACAGCTGTAAAATGGGGTTACTACCGACTATTTTGTGGGGTATTAAAAGATGCAATGTAGTAAGTGACTGAGTTATAGTAGGTGTAGTAGGTGCTCAATAAATGATTTCTATTATTTAGGAGGCAGGGTAATGGAATGGCTCCATGTCCTTGCTTTATTACTTCCTGGCCTTGTGAGAAGATCATTAGTTTCTTAAGGCTTTTTTGTCATCTGTGAAATCGGAAAAATGACACCAAAATTGCAGTCCTGCTTGAGGAGTGAAATAAACTCATGAAGGTAACATTCTTAGCATTTTACCCGGCACGTGGTTAGCTCTAAACAATGGCAGCTTTCATTATTATTGTTAACACAATAACCACAATAATGAACAGTAACATCACTCAGTTTTGATATGTCTCAGGTTTTTATCTCTAGCATTAGATTTCCCTAGAGCAAAAGTACTCTTTGTGTCTGGTGGCAACACTATGAAGAAAATCAAGCCATTAGCACTAACTGTGTAGTAAAAGGAGCAAAGCCTTTGGAAACGAGAAATACTGCCCAGTGGGAATTTGGCTTTTGTGTTTTACAGAGAGGATAGTGAATGGGAATAATGAGTATTATTCTCTTCAAAGTAACATTATTTTGTTTTTTGTTTTTAAAGTGCTTTGAGGCAAAGAGACACCAGAATGTAAGTCCCGAAGATCTAGCAATGTATTATTATTATTTTTTAAATCTCTTACAATTTCAGGCCTTTCTTTCTTTTGTTTCACATATTAATTGTTTTCAGGAAATTGCTTTGGTCTTCAGTTAATTTATATACACACTGGACTAGGTGTGTATTATGCCTATCATGATGCCACAAGTGGCTGGTGTTAGCTAATTACCATCCTAATTTTTAGTGACCGGTTTTCAAACATGTAAAAACAATACATAGTAGAGAATGGAGGAAACATCAACAAGTTAACTAAATAGTCCAAAACCCTTCCATACATCCATACAAATACTTTCAAAATACTTGCAGAGTTAACAGGAGTCCTCAAGATAAATATTGCATTACAAGAAGCACTCTTCCATCCATGCCTTTAAGTTTTATAGTCGTTTATATCTATGTAGTAGGCCAACTCATGCTATTATACCTCTAAGGAGAATTCTTACCTGTGCATGCTCTTATTCCCATTGCTAGAGCTCTTCAAATGTAACTGAATAGAATATGTGCTGCCGAAGCGAGCACTCAAATGTAACTGAATAGAAATGTAAGATAGGTAATAATTAGCAGTCAATAGGTAATATTCTTAATTATAGAGTTGTTACTCTGGATGGTCTAAAGTATATATTTACAACCTGCCCATATGAAACACCAAAGGAGAAACAAAGCAAAACAAACAAACAAACAAGCAAAATATTGGGAGTGGAGTATGACAAGTAGCAAAACTAACTGGAGGGGACATTTTTATTTTTTCAGATATTTTGAGTGTCAATCACTATCCTGAACTTTAGATGGGCAACAAATGTAATTTCTCTTTCAGGTGGGAGGATTAGATTCCTTTGAAAACTATGAACCCTTTTTGGGAGCTAGGTCACTGTTTAACACCCTATACTTTTGGCAGTGGGACAAGTCGGTGCATTTAAACTGAGATTGGACAAGGCAGGGAATTTCCACAGTCTGTTCTGGTGTTACCATCGATGTTAATGTGGGGATGAAAGGCATGTAAAGGCACTACAAGGAGAGGCTTTGTTTTCATTTCCCCATTTAAGGTTGTTAGAGGTAAAAAATGTCAGCTATCAGTAACTTCATATGGTGTGCCTAGTAGTTTGTGAACCAGCAGAGTTGGGTTTTGTTTTATTCCCAGGAGGCTGTCTGAATGAAAACGTGACATGCTGAGGGACATTTTTTTGGCAATTGACAGAACATTTAATCACTGCGTTTACCTGTCTATTATTTTAACTGTGAGGATCTTGAACACAGAAATTACTTTAACTTTTCAGGTTACATTTCAGTTCAAATTAAATTTCTACAGAGAGGGGTTCCCAGACTCTCTACCTCCATCTCTATTTTCTCTCAGAATAAAGCTTATCGTAATTCGTTCATTATATGAAATATAATTTATTAGTGTAGTTGTATTAACCTTTACAAACTTCTTCTTTCTTTCCCCAGACTAAAAAGAATCCATAGTTTTAGAGGCTCCTCAATCCTAGATTGGCTCTTAGACATTTGTCATGCAAAATCTGAGAGGAAGTGGTACAATTTGCTGCAAGTTAAGACTATCTCCACAGTAAGGGAGAGAAAGGGAAGGGAGAATGGACGGGGTGCAAAAGGGAAAAGTAATGGAGGTACAGAGCATTCGCTATAAGGTACTTAGTGATATTTGACACTAAGCATATATATGTATATGAACATATTTATATTTACATATTAATGTTATTTGTTAAAGAAATGACCAATGCTTTGAAAATGTTTTCTTTCTAGAGAAGAAAAATCAGTCAAATATCAAACTTCAAAGAGTTGATTTAATATTGTAGCTCACATTTCAAATTCTAAAGTATCCATATAAACCAGACACCATTAAATTGAACACTATTTCAAAAATGTGCAAAATGTGCTCTTTATTACAGGGTGTTTTGCGATATCTGGCTATAAGTAATAGCTCATAAGAGAACTTTGTATTATTGGCAAGTCTTTGGCAAGATACCTCTGTTCTTTTCAGATGGCACTTTGGTGGCAAAATGCAACCATTTTAGATGGAAATTGTACAAAAAGAAAAAAATGTGCAGAAAATTACTTACATAATCCTAAATTGTCCACAGGGGAAACAGAGTTAATGAGCATGGGGAAAAGCATTTTTGAAGAGATGGGTATTTAAACATGCAGGGATATAATACACATTTGGCCATGAAATGATGGTATTTGAAAGGTATAAAGTTTGAGTGGTTCAGGTTCCCTCATATAATACTTTAGGAATTTTCATTTGTATAAAAGTTGGATCGGGTCCAACTGCTTGAGATAAACATTTATCGTAAAGGAAGTTTTCTAAAGGCAGTCAGATTGCTTCCCTAACTCTGACTTTTAAATAATAAAAAGTGTTAACATTTACATATGAACACTGATTTGGACTCCAAGCAGAGATAGAAAGCAAAAGAAAATGCTTATCATGTTAAACATGTTGCCACCACTGGAACATTCACCAGTTCTTCATCTTCCAGGATGTTTTATTTGCAAAGATCTGTCCTACAGCTGGCTGCTTCTGAGTGAGACCCTAAATAGAAGGCACAATTATAATACAATGAGATGTAGGCTTTCTGGTGATAGTTTTATTAACACTTTATAGTCTCCTTAAATTCTCAAAACTTTCATCAAAGATGAGATTTAGGGCAAGTCAAAGGATGGTTTTTATTATTATAGCTATGAGAGGTAAAAGCGTTCATTCACTTCAGAGGGGAAATTAAGCTGTTCAGAAGCAAGAATTTTTTTCCTAAATCAAATGTAAAGGCAGGGCAAGTGTTGATAGTTAATCTTTTGAACAATTCAGTAGTCCGTACTTAGTCTTAGCTTACTAATTTCATGAGGGAAATGATTTCTAAGGGAAGCTTTCTATTTTAGACCTCCGAAGTTTTTTTCAAAATACTTTCTCTGAAGGCTTTGTCAGAGCAGAAATTGTTTGACATGGGTCAGTATTAATTTACTGTACCAGGCAGACAGGCTTTTGGGGTAGCAAACCTAAGTTTGGTTACAAAATGTGGTTCAAATGTCATTTTGAAAGGAGAAGCAGGTTGGACAAGTGGCTCAAGGTAAAGGTCCCTCTCAGCGAGAAAAAACTTAGGAAGTGAGCTGCTTTCTCATTCATAATACTAACGAAAGGGAAATCCTGGGATTTGGTTTAAATAGATTAATGGGCTGCTATATTTTAAAACTGTTGACAGTTTGTTTTGGCACTTCAAGAAGTGCTATAGTATTCATGCACAGTAAATTATGAGAGATTAGTGATCATCCAATTTAGAATGAGCTAATGGTGTGTTTGTGTCAGAGAACTGAATTTACGCAATCATGTTCCCAGCACTAAGTAAGCATGCCAGGCTTGGGAAACTATGAAATGGCTGTAGGAGAACCCAGGGGGGCAGTGCGGGTGGGGGTGGTGGGGGGGAACATGATGGTAATCAAGGCCATAAAGACATGGACTACCTTCCATGTTTTAATTTGCACCAGTGCACTTGAGGCCAAAGAGCAGAAGCTGTTCTCTAGCATCTGCCAGACAAACCCATGTGTTTTGTTTGTTTGTTTGTTTTTATAGAGCATAAAAAAGTGGTAAAGCATGCAGACTTGCTCAACAGCTTGACTGCAGTCTTTGCTGGCTGAAGCCTATTCCTAATTCCGTATTTGTGAGTAGGGATTTGCACGAGTCAAATTCTCACGTTTTGTGCATTCAGACCTTTAAGGAATTATAGGAAAAAATTGGGTCATCTAAAAAAAAAAAAATCTAGTAAGGTCATTATTTAATTCCAAGCCACTATCTCACTAGATTTGGCTTTCTCTTACAAGTAAGTAGGATTCAAGAAAGTTGCCATGGCCTTAATTTTGCAAGACTAATTCCTTTCTGTCTTGTGGGATAGGTATTGCAAGTGTCTTTTATCACTGTTTTTTTGGATGTGCAGCACAAATTCCCTTACTGATTCACCTTTTCTGCTCTCCTAAGGTCTTCGTTCTGTGTAGCAATGGAATCAGATAGGATACTTTGTTCAATCATTTATCTATTCAATAATATTTATTTAGTATCAACTGTGCACTGGGTATTGATGTAGGCCTGTGCTTTACAATATGGAAGCCACTAACCACATGCACCTATTGAGTCCGTGAAATGTGGCTAGTTTGAATTGAGATGTGCTCCAAGTGCAAAATAGTCACTGGATTTTTCAGATGTAGCACACAAAAAAGAAGGTGAATACTGTGTTAATATTTTTATATTGGTTCTCATTTCACATGGAGTCACTATAAACCTTGCTGAGAAACTGTATAAGCGGCAAATATTGTTTTACTTTGCAATGTCTACAAAGCATGGATATTGAGGCTCTGCAAGTCTATTAGAGCTAGTCTGTCACTGGCACAAGGTGACAACCACAGGGTTCCCTCATGGCCAGAAACCTGTTTGTCTGGATGTAGGGATCCTAAGAGAAAAGATGCAACTGCAGTGAGTTCAATGATGCCTCCCCCCAAAAGATATGTGCACTTCCACATCCTCAGAATTTGTGACTGTGGCCTTATTTGGAATAGGGTCTTGGCAGATGTTTAAGTTAAGGATCTCAATATGAGATCATCCTGCATTATCTGAATGGGCTCTAAATCCAATGACAAGTATCCTTATAAGACACAGAAGAGAAGAAAGGAACACAGGGACAAGACCATATGAAGGAGGCAGAGATTGGAGTCATGCAAGGACCACATAGAGCTACCAGAAGCTGGGAGAGGCAAGGAATGATTCTCTCCTAGAGCCTCCAGAGAGAGGATGGCCCTGCTGATACTTTTATTCTAGACTTCTGATCTCCAGAACCGTGAAAAAAATAAGTTTCTGTTGCTCTAATCCACCATGTTTGTGGTAATTTGTTTGGAAACCAATAAAGCCATTTTCTCTTTTTTTCTGCTGTAATACATGGATTGGATAAATTTGGTCCTTGAGAAGGATGAAAAGAGTTACTCTAATCTAAGGTCCTTCATATACAAACAAAGATCTTCCCTTCCTGTAAAAGGATGGGCTCTTTGTACTTTATAGTTCCCAGACACATAGGTTTAGTTTAATTTTTTTTTCACTCGCATTATTTCACCCCTGTTCTCATCCTTTTAGTCTGTGACAAACCCCATCCAAACCTCTTTTTTAAAAAACAAATTATTTATTTATTTTGAGGGGTGGGGGATGGAGAGAGAGGGGGAGAGAGAGAATCTGAAGCAGACTCCTCACTGTCAGTGCTGAACCCAATGCAGCGCTGTTTATTGCTGTTTATTTCATGTATTCAACCAATGTTTTGAAAATCACCTCTATATGACTATAAGTTACAATGTTTTTCTTGAGCTACATTGTGAAAAAAACAGACAAAAAATCTCTGCCCTCCTGGATCTTAATTTCTAGTAGGGGCAGAGAGACAATAAATGATAACAATAAATAACAGCATGTTATAGATTGATGAGAAGAACAAAGTAAGTGGACTGAGGAGTACTGGAGGTGCGGGCGGCTGGCTTGCGGTATAAGGTGGTCAGTGTGGGCCTCACTGAGTAAAAGACATTTGAACAGACTTGAAGGAGGTGAGGAGTTAGCCAAGCAGATATTCATTGGACCAGCATTCCAGGCAGAGAGAACAACTATAGCAAAGACCTCACAGTGGGAGCATCCCTGGTGTGTGTGCAAGAGTCCAATGTGGTGGGGGGTGCCTGGGTGGCCCAGTCGGTTGAGCGTCTGACTTCGGCCCAGGTCATGATCTCATGTCTGTGAGTTCGAGCCCCGCATCGGGCTCTGTGCTGACAGCTCAGAGCCTGGAGCCTGTTTCAGACTCTGTGTCTCCCTCTCTCTCTCTGACCCTCCCCTGTTCATGCTCTGTCTCTCTCTGTCTCAAAAATAATTAAACGTTAAAAAAAAAAAAAAAAAAAGTCCAATGTGGTGGGAATAGAGTGAGCAGGGGACAAAGTGGTGGGAGAAGAGGTGATGGTGAGGGAGCATGTAGGCTGTTGTAAAGATGTGGCATTTCTTTTGAGTGAATGTGGGGCACTTAGGGATTTGAGCAGAGAAAAGTCAGTCACTTTCTGGCTTAAGTTAAACAAAATCACTTTGGCTGCCCTACTGAGAATGGGCCATGGAGGTGGCAGGGGTGGGAATAAGGATGGAAACAGAGAGATCTGTTAAGAGGATGTTGTGATTGAATGTTGGCTCAGACCTGGATAGCCAGTGGACCTGATAGGAAGGAGTGGGATTATGGATATAATTTGAAGGCATAGTCAATAGGGTATGAAAGAGTAAGAGAATCAAGGTTGATTCCATAAATTTGGCCTGAACCTCTGGAAGGATAGAGAGAGATGGTTTCAATGAAAGAGGAAAGGCTTTAGAGACAGCAAGTTTTTTGGGGAGTGGTGAGGGAGGCTATTATTAATTTCCAGGTAGATTTTTCTCATTATTTTAAAATAACCTGAGCTAGTGATTCTATTATTAAGCACAGTAGAGGTGATGCAGACAACGTTCAGTCGCCACTGGACTCGGGGATGTTCTTGGCTTTTCCTATTATGGTAATGGTAAAGATCCAAACTTTGTGTTTACTTCTTATTAGTCTGACTCTATGAGATCCTGAGAACCTGCATACGGTCTCCTGAAGTTACTGATTTTATACTTAGCATTTCTTTTAGCTAACCTTTATTTCTTTCTCCCTCCAACATGATGATTCTCTTTTTAATTACTAATAGATACCTTCCACATTTTTCTGAACAGTATCTCAATCTTCTTTCAAGGAATCCTCTCCCTTATTATTTCCCACATTATTAACTATCATCTTAGTGCTTCTTTAGCCTCCCATTCATTCTCTGGGGCTACAATAGCCTTCCAATAAATTACCTTTTTCTAAAGACAATCAAAGTTGTTTCTTATGATTATAGTAAAGAACCCTGGTAGATAGAGAAATCTTTATTTAAACGAGAGAAAATACAGCTTTAAACACTAGAAATCTGTATTACAAAAGGTGCTGTAATGCTTAATTCAGGAAGGTAATTTATGCATTTTATGTGGTTTCATGTGCAGTGAACCTCATGAGGTTTTATCCTATTACACTGTCAACAAATTTTATCAAAGAGTTCAATGGGATGGCTGCTGCTGAGCTCCCTAAGCTGAGATTTCTTTGCTTAGACTATTTAAACTCAACTGGGTTCAAGAACTTAGTTGTCTGTACAAAGATAGGTTTGAGGGGAACTTGCATGGAATAGTAATTCAATCATTATTGGCATATATTCAGTCATTTCATATCCTTCTTGTTGCTGAACTGGTGACTTACTCTTCTTTTTTGTCTTAGGTTGGTTTTTATTGCTTTCTTCAGTCTTGTATCAAATTATTTAATGTAATGAATGCATTGATAAAATCAACCTTAAGGAGAAAATGTTTCTATTTCCTTCTCTTCTTTTATATCCTGAGTCTATTCATTCTTAAATCCTGAGTTTAATCCTGAGTCATCATTTTTTATCTTCTTGGTCCAATGGACCCCTTTGGTTAACAAAATACTTTTAGACCATTTAACAAAGAAATTGTGAATTAAGAATAAAGGGTTAGTGAAAAACAGCTATGGTAGGAATTTTAATAAGGATTTAAAACATCATTTGCATTGTAAAAATCCAGTGCTTTTGAAAACTTTGATGAATGATTTTTTGGAGAGGATTGCCATCTCCTTCCCTCCATAATTATAAAACACCTTTATTTTTAGGTTTATAAATACCAATAAGAGTGGTTATTTCAATGAATTTTTTTTCATTATACATTATATATTTCCTTCTAATTATATTTGTGCACAGAGCTGCTCTAGCACTTTTTCATTTATACATCACATTATATAAAATATATCAAATAAATTTTGGTGCACAAATATCATAAAAGATGATATAATTCACACAAACTCTTGTTGTGAATTATTGTAAGATGAAGTCTTTCATGTTAAGTGATGAAGTCATAAGAATACCATATTTTCTCATTGTTACCCACTCTTCCATGCAGTTAAGATGTATTAACTCATTTCACCATTTAATCTTTACAGTAACAATATGGAGTAGGTACTACTGCCAGCATCCCATTTTATAAAAAAAAAGAGGCAGCATTACGTTGATTCCAAAACCAGACAAAGACCCCACTAAAAATGAGAACTACAGACCAATTTCCCTGATGAACACGGATGCAAAATTTCTCAACAAGATACTAGCAAACCTGATCCAGATCCAACAGTACATTAAAAGAATTATTTGCCATGATCAAGTGGGATTTATACCTGGGATTCAGGTCTGGTTCAATGTCTTCAAATCAATCAATGTGATACACCACATTAATAAAAGGAAGAATAAGAACCACATGATCCTCTCCATAGATACAGAGAAAGCATTTGACAAAACACAGCATTTTTTTCTTGATAAAAACCCTCAAGAAAGTAGGGATAGAAAGATCATACCTCATGATCATAAAAGCCATATATGAAAGACCATCGCTAATATCATCCTTAATGGGGAAAAACTGAGAGCAAGGTCAGGAACACAACAAGGATGTTATTGTTATTCGCATAGCTATTCAACATAATGTTGGAAGTCCTAGCCCCAGCAATCAGACAACACAAAGAAATAAAAGGCATCCAAATTGTCAAGGAGGAACTCAAACTTTCACTCTTTGTAGACAGCATGTTACTCTATGTGGAAAACCCAAAAGACTCCACCAAAAAATCTCTAGAACTGATTCATGAATTTGGCAAAGTCACAGGATAGAAAATCAATGCACAGAAATCGGTTGCATTTCTATACACCAATAATGAAGCAGCAGAAAGAAAAATCAAGGAATCTATTCCATTTAAAATTGCATCAAAACCCATCAAATACCTAGGAATAAACCTAACCAATGAGGTAAAAAATCTATACACTGAAAACTATAGAAATATTATGAAAGAAATTGAAGAAGACACAAAATATGGAAAAATATTCCATGCTCATGGATTGGAAAACAAATATTGTTAAAATGTTCAATACTACCCAAAATAATCTACATATTCAATGCAACACCTATCAAAATAACACCAGCATTCTTCACAGAGCTAAAACAAACAGTCCTAAAATTTGTACGGAACCAGAAAAGACCCTGAATAGCCAAAGCAATCCTGAAAAAGAAAACCAAAATTGGAGGTATCACAATTCTGGACTTCAAGATGTATTACAAAGCTGTAGTCATCAATACAGTATAGTACTGGCAGAAAAACAGACACATAGATCAATGGAACAGAACATAGAACCCAGAAATGGACCTACAAACGTATGGCCAATTAATCTTTGACAAAGCAGTAAAGAATATCCAATGGAATAAAGACAGTCTCTTTAACAAATGGTGTTGGGAAAACCGGACTGCGCCATGAAGAAGAATGAACCTGGACCACTTTCTTACACTATCCACAAAAATAAACTCAAAATGGATGAAACCAAAACATAAGACAGAAGGCCATCAAAATCCCAGAGGAGAAAGCCGGCAAAACCTCTTTGACCTCGGCTGCAGCAATTTATTACTTAACAAGTCTCTGGAGGCAAGGGATACAAAAGCAAAAATGAACTATTGCGACCTCATCAACATAAAAAGCTTCTGGGGGCACTTGGGTGGCTCAGTTGGTTAAGAGTCTGACTTTAGCTCCGGTCATGATCTCACGGCTTGTGGGTTTGAACCCTGCATTGGGCTCTATGCTGACAGCTCAGAGCCTGGAGCCTACTTCAAATTCTGTGTCTCCCTCTCTCTCTCTGCGTCTTCCCCACTTGTACTCTCTCTCTCTCAAAAATAAATAAACATTAAAAAAGATTTAAAAATAATAAAAAATAAAGTAAAATAAAATAAAAATCTTCTGCACAGTGAAGGAAACAATCAGCAAAACTAAAAGTCAACCGACAGAATAAGAGAAGATATTTGCAAATGACATATCAGATAAAGGGTTAGTATACAAAATCTATAAAGAACTTATCAAACTCAACACACAAAAAACAAATAATCCAGTGAGAAAATGGGCAAAAGACATGAATAGACATTTTTCCAGAGAAGAAATCCAGATGGCTAACAGACACATGAAAAAATGCTCAACATCACTCATCATCGGGGAAATACAAATCAAAACCTCAATGAGATACCACCTCATTGAGATGGTTGTCAGAATGGCTAACGTTAACTCACACAACAACAGATATTGGCGAGGGTGCAGAGAAAGAGGAAACTTTGGCACTGCTAATGGAAATGCTAACTGGTGCAGTCACTCTGGAAAACAGTGGGGAGGTTCCTCAAAAAAATTAGAAATAGAACTACCTATGACCCAGCAATTGCACTGCTAGGTATTTATCCAAAGGATACAGGAGTGCTATTTCGAAGGGGCACATGCACCCCAATGTTTATAGCAGTGATATCGACAATAGCCAAAGTATGGAAAGAGCCCAAATGCCCATAGACTGATGAATAGATAAAGAAGAGCTGGTGTGTATATATATATATATATATATATATATATATATATATATATATACACAATGGAATATTACTAAGTGATCAAAAAGAATGAAATCTTGCCATTTGCAACAATGTGGATGGAACTAGAGTGTATTATGCTAAGCAAAATAAGTCAGAGAAAGACAAATATCAAATGACTTCACTCATCTGTGGAATTTAAGAAACAAAGCAGATGAACACAGGGGAAGGGAAGCAAAAATAAGACAAAAACAGAGAGGGAGACAAACCATAAGAGACTCTTAAATACAGACAATAAACTGAGGGTTGCTGGTGGGGAGTTGGGTAGGGGGGATGGGCTAAATAGGCAAGTGACATTAAGGAGGACACTTGTTGGGATGAGCACTGGGTGTTATATATAGGGGATGAATCACTGGATTCTACTCCTGAAAGCATTATTGCACTATATGCTAACTAACTTGGATGGAAGAAAAGAAAGAAAGAAAGAAGGAAAGAAAGAGAGAAAGAGAGAAAGAAAGAAAGGAAGAAAGGAAAGGAAGGAAGGAAGGAAGGAAGAAAGAAAATGAGAGAAGAAGATCAGTAAGTTGTCCCACATCACACATCTAGTGAGTAAAGCCAAGCCAGATTCAAGCCTAGGCAATCTTCTCTGAACTAACCTTATAGTCTATAAGAATAAGCATTCTGAACATATGCCCACAACTCTTCTAACACAGTAAGGACAGTATTCAAAATGAGGGCAAACCTTACAAGAGGTCTATGTAAAGCTTTCCAACCTGTGCATTTCAGATGGTTAACAGATCTATACGTTTAATTATCAGCCCATGGGCAGGATCCTCTTAGTCCATGGGATACACCTCTACTTACCCCAGTGTGCTGTATTATTTTCTATGGGTCATATAATGTAAAAATGATTGAGGAGTGCTGGTTTGCTTTACCAGTATACTAGTACACCCATGGTATACCATAGGGGTACACTGGACCCAGTATTAGTTCTTGACGTTTTTTGTTTGTTTTGTTTTTGGTCACTGCATTTGTAAAGATTGCTATTTCATGAATTTTATACTTTCTTTGAGATTTTTCACAGAACAAAGAGAAGAGCTAACAAAAAAGTAAAAAAAGTATGGATGTACAGAAGAGAGAGGGGTAAAAGATCAGATTCACTCATAGAGTGGGAAGGGAAGGACAATGGGAGTTCAAATAGAGGCATCGCTTTGGATTAGTGCATTATTTTTTTAAGTAAATTGATATATATTTATTTCTTAGTAACCATAGACCGTGGATATTATAAACTTTTCTGGACTCAATATTTAGTATATTTTCTACTAGTATGCAATTAAACTAAACCATTTTACAGATTATCATAATCATTAGATTTCAAAAGTAAATTTTTGGAAATGCATCTTTCAATGAGCCATACAAGATTTTTTTTAAAAGTTTTATTGATTGATTGGTTGATTGATTTTTTAGAGAGAGCACATGTAAGCAGGGAAGGGGGCAGAGGGAGAGAGAGAAAGAGAATCCCAAGCAGGCTCCACGCTCAGCATGGAGCCTGACTTGGGGTTCAATCCCACAACCCTGGGATCATCACCTGATTCAAAATCAGGAGTCAGATGCTCAACTGATTGTGCCACCCAGGCACCCAAGCTATGTAAGATTTTATTTTCATGTATCTCTGGATAATATTGACAGAATGAAACCGGTTTTGCCACTGATTCAATTCCTATTTTTCATTTTCATATATGTAAAGATTAGGAAACTTTGCTGACACAGATAAATAGATGGGAAAGACAGATGTTTTTTAGGAAGGAATTTAATTGTTTGAACATTCATGCTGTAGGTTAAAAATGACATTATGGCCTGTTATTAAATATAGCTGACAACTCAGAAACAACAGATGCTGGCAAGGATGTAGAGAAACAGGAACCCTCTTGCACTGTTGGTGGGAATGTGAACTCGGGCAGCTGCTCTGGAAAACAATGAGGAGGTTCCTCAAAAAATTGAAATTAGAACTACCCTATGATCCAGCAATAGCACTACTAGGAATTTACCCAAGGGTTACAGATGTTCTGATTCATAGGGGCACATGTACCCCAAAGTTTATAGCAGAGCCTTCAACAATAGCCAAATTATGGAAAGAGCCTAATTGTCCATCAACTGATGAATGGATAAAGAAGATGTGGTTTATATATACAATGGAATACTACTTGGCAATGAGAAAGAATGAAATCATGCCATTTGCAGCAACGTGGATGGAACTGGAAGGTATTATGCTAAGTGAAATAAGTCAGTCAAAGACAGATATCATATGTTTTCACTCATATGTGGATCTTGAGAAACTTAACAGAAGACCATGGGGGAAGGGAAGGGGAAAAAATAGTTACAAACAGAGAGGGAGGAGGCAAACCATAAGAGACTCTTAAATACAGAGAACAAACTGAGGGTGGATGGGGGAGGTGGGGGAGAGGGGAAAATGGTGATGGGCATTGAGGAGGGCACTTGTTGGGATGAGCACTGGGTGTTGTATGTAAGTGATGAACCATGGGAATCTACCCCCAAAACCAGGAGCACACCCTACACACTGTATGTTAGCGAATTTGAAAATAAATTATATTAAAAAAAACCCATAACTGAAGTTTAAATTAGGTCTTTCTTCAATTTTGTTGAAATTGAAGAGTTGGAAATAACTACCCTTGTGAAAAGATTTATACCAACTTATTAGTCATTCACGTTCTCAACACCTAACATCACCCAATTTATTTTATTTTATTTTAGTTTAGTTTAGTTTAGTTTAGTTTTGCTTTGTATTTTATTTTATTTTTAATTAATTAATTTTTTAATTTAAATCCAAATTAGTTAACATACAGTGTAATAATGATTTCAGGAATAGAATTTAGTGATTTATCAGTTACATATAACACCTAGTGCTCATCCCAACAAGTGTCCTCCTTAATGCCCTTTGCCCATTTAGTCCACCCCCCTACCCAACACCCCACCAGCAGCCCTCAGTTTATTGTCTGTATTTAAGTCTCTTATGGTTTGTCTCCCTCTCTGTTTTTATCTTATTTTTGCTTCCCTTCCCTTATGTTCATCTGCTTTGTTTCTTAAATTCCACAGATGAGTGAAGTCATTTGATATTTGTTTTTCTCTGACTGACTTATTTTGCTTAGCATAATACACTCTAGTTCCATCCACGTTGTTGCAAATGGCAAGATTTCATTCTTTTTGATCACTTAGTAATATTCCATATTCCATTTTATATATATATATATATATATATATATATATATATATATATATATGTGTGTGTGTGTGTGTGTGTGTGTGTGTGTGTGTGTGTGTGTGTATGTGTGTGTGTGTGTGTGTGTGTATACACACCAGCTCTTCTTTATCTATTCATCAGTCTATGGGCATTTGGGCTCTTTCCATACTTTGGCTATTGTCGATATCACTGCTATAAACATTGGGGTGCATGTGCCCCTTCGAAATAGCACTCCTGTATCCTTTGGATAAATACCTAGCAGTGCAATTGCTGGGTCATAGGTAGTTCTATTTTTAATTTTTTGAGGAACCTCCATGCTGTTTTCTAGAGTGGCTACACCAGTTAGCATTTCCATTAGCAGTGCCAAAGTGTTCCTTTTTCTCCATATCCTCTCCAACATGTCTTATTCCCTAACATTCTGACAGGTGTCACTTATTCAACAAATATTTGTTGATCACCTACTGTTACTGGGACCTTGTCAGGCTCAGAATAAATAACTGAATATTATAGACATGGGTCCCAATCTTGACACAGCTTAGAATATAGCAGGAAATATGGACAGGAAACCAGTAATTACATGTATGATAAATGCTATGAAAGGAAAAACATATTTCTGGGTCTCCTTACCTAAATACTTTTCCTCTAGTTTTCTTTAAGCATTTGAGAACCTCAAGGATTTCTCTTGGACCCTCTTACCTTTTCATTCAAAGCCTCTTGAGGAAACTCATCTAAATCCAAATCAGTTAGCCAGTGTACAAAGTTATTTTCCAAATATGCATTTCTTGCTCTCTCTCTCCTGAGACTTAGACTGATATATTCAACTGTGTGTTCTAACTTTACCCACTGAAGTCTAGTTGGCATTTCAAACTCAACTTGACTGCAGAGAAACTCATTTTTTTCTCAAAAGCTCTTTCACCTAATGTACTCCCAATGGTAACAAGTGATGATATGATCCACCCGTTTCCCAAGTGAAAAGCTTAGGGGTTTCTAGAAACATCTTCATCTCCTTCAGCTCCCACCTCTGATCACTACATAGCTCTATCAATTGATTGTTTCTACTTTTCCACTGTCTTATTTCAGGGTATCATAGCTTTTACCCTGTATTTTGGCGGTTACCTTTTGTGCTAAATTATACAAGCAAGAGGTAGGGTTTCTGATTTAGTTATATGTTCAATTTTATTGGTTTTTATCAGAGACTATCAATTTTACTGTTCTTGCTTTTTGATATTTATTAAAGTCTTCTTTCTACCATTATATGTTAGTTAATTTTTGACAGTGCAGTATTAGCATTGGAAAAAGTGCATTCTTTGGTTTTAGGATATAAAGTTGGATATCTATGTTGCCTTAATAATTATTTTATTTAGGTCATTCCTATCTATACTTCTTTTTGTTCACTTGATCTTCTATGGACAGAGAGAGGTAATGTAAAATTTTGACCATGAATTGTTAGTCTATTCTCTTGTAATAATTGTTTTGCTTACAAGTGTCAATGCTTATTCAGAGTTCCCTGTGATTCAAATTGTTTCTGTGATTTCATTCTTTTTGTTCTCTCTAGCCAACAAGACTCAGCCTCTGTAAAATTGTCTGCCATTACATCTGCAAAATACATCTAATCTAGTCTCCTCCACTGACAGATTATTCCAGAGAAAGTAGGGAGTTTGTGTGATTTCTCCTCCTTCCTGGTTTCTTCTGGGTCCAGGGAAAGTCCTTGCCCACACTTGAAATTGTTGCAAATAAGTCTTGTTAGGGTTGCCCTGCAGGGAGCATCACCTGTTTTGGAGAATATTGCTCTGTGTCAGAGGTACAGCTGCAGATGTCTACCTCCCTTGGAGTGTCCCTTTCCATGATAGAGACATGGTCCCTCACTGTGACATTTATTGCATCTGGGAGCCTTTGTCATATATTGTGGTTCAAAGGTATATACAGTTTTGCTGAAATGGTGTTTGTGTCCCTGTTTCTCATTCTATTTGTAGTTCAGGAGGAATTTTCAAAAGGAGAAAGGAGTAGCATCTTTTTAATTTCACAGTTTAAAACCCTAAAATTCCATTGTTGTCAAGCTGGCTTCTCTATCTGCAGACTTGTTCTCGAATTCAAGTCTAACATGGCTGTCAGAGTAAGCTTTCTCAGTGAAAGATGGATCAGGGTATGTGCTTGCTTAAAGCCCTGCAGTGACTTCTCGCCACCTGTAAGTTACAGTTGAGACTCCGTAGCGTGATACAGGATGCTCTGTATGGTCTGACTCATGAAGATTTTTAGCCTAATTTCCTCCCTCCCTCTTTCTCAACATGCACACCACACTCAACTATTTGTAAGTTTCCAAATTGTCCCATGCTCTTTTTGCTTCCTTGCCTTCATATATTCTCTTTGCTTGGCCAGGAATGAATGTTTGTACTTGAACCCAGCTGAAGCATTGCATTCTTTGGTCTCCTTGTCATTCTAAGGTCTCATTCATAGGCCTTGACTAGTGCTCTGATAGCATCCGTGTCCAAATGCTGTGTTACTCCTTTATGTATTGAATTTTTATTATGTACCAGATCCTGGTAAAATCTTGGGAGTATGGTAGACAACAAAACAGAAGAAGTCCTGCCCTCAAGGATATATAAGATTATAATTGATTAGAAATGTTCACTTATCCTTCATTAGCATGTAAAATTCTTGAGTGCAGGGATTTCATTTTTAATCTTTGTGTCCAAAGTGCATTGGGATATAGTAGATTCTCAACAGATGCTTACTGAATGAGCAAACACCAAGGAGTTTGTAGTAGTCCAGGTGAGAGGATTTGGGTTCCTGATCCAAAGCGAGGAAAAAGTTGCCAAATGTGTGACATTTTTGAGGTCTAAGTGTCGAGTTGTGCTGAGGGAAGGGTTTTAGCATCGTTCAGCTTTCTAGATTTGGCTACTGATTGAGGGAAAGTGGAGGGGCTAGCAATGGAGAGTTGAGTTTTGAACCCTGCAGCCCATTCTGAAATTCAGCGGAAGCATCGTCATAGGGCACATGCTGTATTCCAAAAGGAGTGCTAGCCTGTGTGCTAAAACTTCAAAGGTATGAAAAGATCCAGAGAGTGAAAACAGAGAGGACTTTTATGATAAAACTTTGGGAAAAGGCTGTGATGTGATTATGGCTCCTCTCCTCCTACAAGTGGTGGGGGTGAGGGCTGCTTCTAAACTTAATGTACAGTGGCAGGGGCTTCACTGGGACCACATGGAGAGCTTTCTGTGTGTGTGCCCTGAAATGGGAGGACACAGAGACTTGGTAAGTGGCATAAGCCCGAGAAAGCTGGGGCAGCTCATAGTAGTCAAGCAGACAGCTATATCTGGGAAGCTGCATTCCCATCTGATGGAGTGTGAAAGGTGTTCCAGGGACCGTGACTCTTGGAACTTCTTGTGGAAATGTCAGCCTTGGGTGTTTTAGAAAGAATCGTGACTGAGAGAGCAGTCCCTTGGACCAGTGTGTCCCCAGCAGAAAGGGGCTGTGGGGACTGAAGCTGAGGGGAAAGAAGGGCAGCCTTATGAAGGAGAGGCTTTGCCAATTTCTGTGGGAGTTGCAGTTTGTGAAACCCAACAGGAATCTTTGAGGAATCCACAACAGTATGTGTGAGAGAAAGATCCAGGTGTAAGCAACTGCCAGACCCAGAGAGTGAGAAGGTACGTTCTTCTTCTTTTTTTAATGTTTATTTATTTTTGAGAGAGAGAAAGAACACAAGTGGGGAAGAGGCAAAAAGAGAGGGAGACAGAATCCGAAGCAGGCTTCAGGCTCTGAGCTATCAGTGCAGAGCCTGATGCAGGGCTCAAACTCATGAACTGTGAGATCGTGACCTGAGCTGAAGTCAGACACTTAACTGACTGAGCCACCCAGGTGCCCCAAGGCACCTTCTATACTGACAAGCCCTATTAAGTTTCCAATCCCTCTTATCCCTTCCTTCCCTGTGTGGACATACTGAGCAGAGAAAGACAAGAAAGTAGGGTTAGTTCTTCCAGGGAAAATGGCAACTCACAGAATGCCCAGGCAGGGTAAAAGGAAGAGTCTTAAAATTCAGTCAAGTTTGGAGTTGTGAATTGATATTGGTCTGAGAATCCTAATTTCTGAATCTTGATCATGTGATCTGAAAAGTCTTGAAGCTTCCACCAGAGGCAGGGTGAAGACTGTCACCATACGCAGAAAAGGTTTACAGGGGCAGGAGGATACCAATATACAAGAGTCATATGATTACACCCCAGGGGTGCTGCTTGTTATATGTACCAACTACATGTATGTTTAAGAGCATTGGCTTACACATGGTAATGGAAATAAAAACATGAGATTGGCAGCAATGGATTGTTGAATAAGAATGGATTATCCAGAACCCTGAATAATGTGGGCACCACATTACTCACCAGTGTGAATAGGATAGGCAGAGGGAGAAGGATGTGGAGAGTGACAAGGCATTGCCAGAGGTGGGAGAAGGCAAAAAGGGAGTGGAAATAGGGAACCGGGAAGATCCCAGTTCTATGGAGCCTGAAGCTTATTCAGTTATTAACACAAATTAGGTAAAAAGTGGATATTTATTTATAAAGAGAAAATAAAAATCACAAAATCTAGAAAAAAAAGAATATGACACTTTTGACAGCTGTTTAACATGTCTGTGTAGTTTTTTCCTTATGCCTTTTGAGTACGTTTTTATTTACCTCCTCTCTTCAGAAAGAAAAATAATTCAGTCTTCAGGATGGCTGGTAAAAGTTCAGTTTTAATCATCAATAATGTATTGTTAAGAATTTCACCATTAGTAATTTTTATTACCAGGAATTTCCTTCAACTTTATCATTCATTATGATTAACAGCAAATAAATTTTTAGGATTATTATCAAATTTGAGAAGAGTTCTCTAAAGTGTCTTTCACACGTGAATGCTAAGATTTCAGGACATTTAAAGTATTCTTATGTAGTTACTGTGCAATTTTAAAACATGTTTACAAGTTCTTTGACTCATCTCCCATGGAGAGGTAGAGTAGACTATGTCCCTTCCTTTTGATTCAGGGTGGGCTTGTGTCTGCTTCAGTCAAGAGTTCTGTCACTTCTAACATTTAAAAAACTATGTTTTACACAAGTAAGTTTTAAGATGGCTTGGTACACAGCAATAAATAACATGAAGAAATACTAGAGTTAAACTCCCGGAATTAACATACATTAACCAGTTGGCCATCAATGTTTTCCTCATTATAGTGGCGTGTTATTGAATGTCATGTTATTTTCTTTGAAAATTTTCCTGTCAAATCAGCAAGAAATTAATAAAAATGAGTACAGATGTGATTGAGCAAGGCCATTTCAGGCTGAGGGAGGAGCGTGAACAAATATGGGGCCTGGTAAAGATAAGGGGATGAATTTGGACAGAACGTGGTGAACATACAAGGTGAAAGTGGGTGATAAGTCTACAGCAGTGTGTTGAAGCCTGGAAAAGAGGAGGGAAAAGGTGCCAGGTGCTGGAATGTGCCTGCAAATAGATTGTCAGATTCTGAGAAGAGGCTGAGGACAGATGAAGTTAAGGAATCAGGGGCTTGATGATGGATCACTAAACAACTGAAAGGTAATATAATATTTTGTTAGGATTGTTAGTGTTAAGAGTCAGACAATCCTTGTTTGAATCCTACCTCTGCTACTTACTAGTCTATGAAATCCTGTTAACAGTTACTTAGTTATATATTAAGTTGACTGTCAACCACAAAATTATATCCTTCTAACTTTTTTTTATTTTTATTTTTTAAGTTTAGTTATTTATTTTGAGAGAGACAGAGATAGCACAAGTGGGGGAGGGGCAGAGAGAGAGGAGGAGAGAGAGAATCCCAAGCAGCCTCCACACTGCTAGCACAGAGCCCGATGTGGGACTTGAACCCATGAAGCCTTGAGATCATAATTTGAGCCGAAACCAAGAGTCAGACACTTAGCTGACTGAACCACCCAGGTGCCCCTATCCTAAATTTAAACTAAATGTATTTCCAACTGAATTTCTCCTTATCTAGATCCTCCAAATATTATGGTCACTCAAATGCCACCTAACATGAGGGGAGTGTGCTGGAGGGAGAGTCCAGGTAGATAGAAACAATAGCCTTAGATAACTGAGGTTAAATATCTCACCTTTACAAAAAAAATATCATTATGGGAATACGTTATGGGG
Organism: Neofelis nebulosa; assembly: GCF_028018385.1. Taxonomy (NCBI): domain Eukaryota; kingdom Metazoa; phylum Chordata; class Mammalia; order Carnivora; family Felidae; genus Neofelis; species Neofelis nebulosa. The sequence continues at coordinate 116,996,512 of NC_080784.1, forward strand.
GGCCATTCCCAGCATGTTGATCCTGTATAAACAAATGGCCTTGAAGCTTAAATATTGTTAATTTCATGATAGATCTCCCTCTGCTGATGGACATGTGTGTTTTTAGGATTAGATGGTGTTAAAATTATAAAGGGAGTCCAGTAGCATGGGGATTGTAAATCAGTCATTGGTTTTAGCAATTAAGAGTTTATTGCTGAAATGTAAGATTGGTTTTCATGAAGATTTGCTGCGGTGTATGAGGGTGGAAATCATATTGGTAAAGACTCAAAAGTGAAGGGTTTAACTGGATGAAATCCAGGAAACATCCTTCTGGACATGGGGTTTAATATATACATATTTTAAAAACTCTTCTGATTCAGTGCCTGGAAATGAAACTCTCTTTAAATGGTCCCACAAATATCAACAAATTAATGAAGCTTCTAAATTTAAAACTGTAAATAATTTTTCAGTTGGTTAGAAAGATCTGCATGCTTGTTTAAATTTTGAATAAAGGAGAATGAAGCAGCTGGGCACATCTGGTGGCAGCTAATAGGAAACACAGCCTCATCAGAAGGAAAGTCCTATGTCTCTTTCAGCAGCTGGATGCTGCCAGAACACTCTCTGTAGCAACTGCTAGATCCTCTGATGGAAGGGCCTGCTTTTGTCTGAATAGCAAGAGATGACCCAGGGTCCCAGGGGACCTCCAGAAAGCCTGGACTGCTTTGTACTTTCAGAAAAATGGATTAGGAAGAGGAAGGAAAGATAAAGGGTCTTAGATAGATAATGAAGTGGAGGCAAAGAAAGAACATTTGTTTTAGAATGGAAAAGTCTTGAACTTGTTCTTGACCAAAGGAGAAGGAAAGAGGAGCTAACATAGGAGCGGAAGAAACAGGACAGGGAGGAGATAACTAGTGAAGGAAGGGAGGTTGTGGAAGAGGATAGAATAAATTACGGATCAGAAAGTTGAAACTGAGAATGGTTGTCATTTGTATCTCCGCTGATTTTCTATGTACTTGTTTCATCAGCCTTTCCATATCCTCTAGATGAACTGGGTCCTTTATAATAATAATAAAATGTTCCTCTTTATCCCTGGTCGTATTCCTTGTTGTAGAGCCTATTTTGTCTTATATTAACACAATCACTCCAGTTTTCTTATAAGTGGTGTTTGTATTATATATCCTTTTCTGTTCTTTTACTTTCATGCTGGCCGTATCTCTATATTTAAAGTGGGTTTCTTGGAGACCACATACAGCAGAGTTTTGATTTTTATCCATTTGACAATCTTTGCTTTTTAATCGGCAGGTTTAGATTATTTACATTTAACGCACTTGTTGATATAATTTGGTTTAAATCACCCATCTTGCTATTCAGTTTTTATTTGTCCCATCTACATATGTTCTTTATTACTTTACCCCTCTTTCTTTTCTGATTTTTGGATTATTCTACTTTTTAAGTATTCCACTTGTTTATTTAGTTTATTTTTATATTAAATATATCTCTTGCTTTTAGCGATGTTCTAGGGTTTATAGTACGCATCTTTAATTTATCACAGTTTACCTTCAAAAACACTGAATCAGTTTACATATGATGTAGGGAGCTCATGACTGTATATTTTATTTCCCCTCTCATTCTTTGTGCTATAGTTCTAATCATTTATTTCTACATATGTTATAAGCAATGCAATACGTTATTTTTTTCATTAAACAGTTAACTTTTAAGGAAATCTAAAAAAATGTCTTTTTATACTTATCCACGTATTTACCACTTTTGGAATTCTTCATTCATTTGCATAGTTTGCAAATGGATTTGCATCCAAGTTTTCATCTAGTGACATTTGCTTTCTGCCTGAAGAACTTCCATTAAGATTTACCTGCAGCGTGAGTTGCTAGTAATAAATTCTTTCTGTTTGCCGAGTATAGAGTTCCAGGTTGATGTTGCTCCCTCAGCACTTTAAAGATGCCATTCTGTTGTCTCCTCGCTTGCAGAGTTTACAACAAGAAGACTGTAATATTTTAATTTTTGTTTCTCTGTATGTAATGTGCCTTTTTCCCCCTATTGCTTTTAAGATGGTCTCTTTATTAGTGGTTTTCAACCATTTGACTGTATGCTCTGGTATAGTTTTCTTTGTGTTTATCTTGCTTAGGAGTCAGTCATTGAGTCCTAGAAATTGTACATTTGTAGTTTTCATTAAATTAGAAAAAAATCTTTAGCCATTACTTCTTCAGTTATTTTTTCTGTTCCTCACCTGCTTTTCTGTATAATTGTGCCTCCAATTATACATAGGTTAGAATACTTGATAGTGTCCTTTAGGTAACTATGTCTCTTTTCATTTATTTTTCAGTCTTTTTTCTCTCTAGATTTCATTTGGATAAATCCGTTGTTGTGTTTAGTTTCAGTCATCTTCAGCTGTGTCTACTTTGCTTTTAATGCTATCCAATGGAATTTTTATTCTAGATACTTTATTATATCTAGAAGTTCTAATCAGATGTTTTTATATATTCCACATGTCAGTTTATTGCATCCATAATTTCTTTTAAATTTTTGAGCATAGCCGTCTTAACCATGTTGTTTACTAATTCTGTCATCTCTGTCATGTCTGTTTCTATTTCTATTGATTGATTTTTTTTGTTATGGGTCATATATCTAGAATTTTTTTTTGCATGTGTAGAAATTTTCTTTCTTTGGATGCCAGACATTGTGAAGTTCTCATTGTTGACTGCTTGATTTTGTTGTGATTGTTATTTATTATTATTATTTTTTTGAATTTAAAAAAAAAGGTTTATTTATTTATTTTGGGAGAGAGAGAATGGAGGATGAGCAGAGAGAGATGGAGGGAGAGAGAGAGAATCCCAAGCAGGCTCCACATGGCAGAGTGGAGCAAGTTAATTTGAGAGAGAGAGAGAGAGAGAGAGAGAGAGAGAGAGAGAGAGAGAGAATGGGGGGGCAGAGAGACAGAGGGAGAGAGAATCCCAAGCAGTCTCCACATGGCAGTACAGAGCACGACGTGAGGCTTGAACCCACAAACCGTGAGATCACGACCTGAGCCAAAACCACGAGTTGGATGCTTAACTGACTGAGCCACCCAGGCGCTCCTGATGTAGTCTTTAAAGATTGTTGGACTTTGTTTTTGCAGGCAGCTAGGGTACCTGTGCATTAGGCTGATCCCTCCAGGATTTGTTTTTAAGTATAGAATAACCTTTATTCCAGGGCTAGTTAAGCCCTTCTACTGAGGTATAACCTTTTGGGGATCTCCACTCAATTCCGTGTATGTAATGAGGTCTCTTCACTCTGAATTGTGGAACTATTCATGATGATTATCAGTCCTGTGTGCTCTGAGAATTGTTTAGCTTACAGCTCCCTGGTAATTATTCTCTTCCTTGACTCTAGGGATTATGTTCTAGGCATAAAAATTTGTTATTTATCCCAAGTCTCAGGGAAACATTATACAGGTTTCTAAAATTTTTTATCCCTCTTCTGTACTCTGTCCAACAAATCATAGGCATTTTAGTTTCTCTGAACTCTGATTTCTGTCTCTTTAATTCAGCAGGACTTCCAGGCTCTATTGTATTCTCCCTCCCTAATTTATGGTCTAAAAATTTTCCCCAGTCAAAATCTGGGGCAATTGTAGTTCTCTTTTCTGAAAGATTACAGTCTTGTTGTCCATGTTTGAAAAAAGTTCTTTTAGCATTTTGCCTGGCTTTGTAGTTATTTGTAATGAGGGTATAACTCTGGACCTTGTTACTCTCCAATGGCTAGAAGTGAAGAAAGATGCAGTGGTTTTTATCAAATGATTAAAAATGGTAGCAATTTATGGAAGTAAAGTTAAATTTGCAATTAGTTATGAAAATATATGTATAGTTATATACATTGAGTGGCCTGATCTTATAAATGTATATACCCATGTGATTAAAATTATTTATAAAGCAATGGTGATATTTCATAATATAGTTCTCTTTTTAATTTTCTCATGATAGGGTCAGAATCTTTATAAGATAATATTTAGTATAGTATTTATGTGCAAACTTGTTTCTTCATAATACTGCTGAATTTCCAATAAGTAATTAAACAAAAGAGGGACATTAGGGCATTTATTTTTAGAAACTGGATTTTCCAAGGGAAGCATCAAAATTTAATAATAGAAAAATCAAATTTTGTGGCATTTTGTTATTGTTAGTATTCTTTGTGTGTGTGTGTATGTGTGTGTGTGTGCGCACATGCTTAATCATATGAATTTGCAGCCTTTCAGGATATTTCCTGTAATTAGAGATTATGATGGTCTTAATCTATTTATCATAATATTTAAAAACAGTAGAAAATAAGCTCAATTATAAGTTTATTATCAAATACCCTTCTCCTGATAGTCTCATGCAAAATTTGAATATTAAAGGTAGAGATTACTCATTTTTTTGGTGTTATTATAGTCCACTGCTTTGTCAATATTACTGATTTCTTCAGACATTTATAAAAACACCTAGAATCATATAACAGCTAGAGTTCATTGAGATCCTGTATTTTTAACTATACTTTCTTCTTTCAGCAAATTTAGCTTCTAAGTCAGGAGTTGTACACTTTTGTTTTGCAGGCCTAAACTAGCCTGTAGACATGATTTTTCAGCTTGTACATGGTTGGCCCATATAGTGTTTTTTTCTACCCCTGGAGCAATCCTGACTTTCAACAATTTTTCAAAGGTGCTCACTTCAGATGGGGCATAATTTCTCTAGGTTGTAATTCCCCTAAAAACTCCCCATTCTAGCCATAATGTTCCCTTAATTCATTCAACATGTAAATATTATGGGCTCCAACCTGGCCTCTTCAAACACTTATGTTATATGCTTGATCCCTGTTGTAGGGTGAAAAAGAAAGCTAGAAGTAAGAAGAGGGAGACAATTTTCAAGAGTGAAAAAATAGTACTTAGATATGTTTACACATGGTTTTTGTAGTTTGCATTAAGGTTATAGATTTAAGAGCCTTAAGTTTCTTTAGAAGAAGGACCAAGTGGTTGGTATACATCTTAGCTCAGTGCTATTTCCTAAAGTGATTGGAAGTGAATAAGGGCACAGATAAATCTGCACTCCTCTAATAGAAAAAAATAGAAAAGAGAAGAAAGATTGGATCCATAAGGAAGTTGGTAACAAGAAACTTTCTATGGAAAAAGAGGCTAGAGGTAGAGAATATGTATTTCTTTTTTTTTTTTTCCCCTTTGTCAACTAGAGCCCAAAACTTGCTGTTCCCTTAATTTAAACTTTGGTCATGTGGGCGCCTGGGTGGCTCAGTTGGTTAAATGTCAGACTCTTGATCTTGGCTCAGGTCATGATTTCACAGTTTGAGAGCCCCCTTTTGGGCTCTGTACTGACAGTGTGGACTCTGCTTGGGATTCTCTGTCTTTCTCTCTCTCTCATTCTCTCAAAATAAGTAAAATGACTTAAAAAATATTTAAACCCCCCCCAAAAACCTTGTCATGGCCAGACATTTGTTTAGAGAAAAACCTGCCAGTGCCATAGTTAGTGATCCAATACAGATGAAAGTTACTAGGCAGGCTATAGGCTCCCTTTTGATGGATATTAATGGGACATATATAAGAAGAAAGTATGCAAAAAGAATAAGGCTATTTTATTTTACATTTACCTTGGAAGATATCAGGCAGACTCAAAAAACATTTTGTTCTCAGAATGTTCAATTATTTCTCCATTGATTTGCCTTTCCTTTAAGCAGCATGGATACTCTGCATTGTGAAACATAATGTGTTTGGGGAAGCAGTATTATAGGTTGGCCCATCTGGCGGGAGAACTTGTTCCCTTTTTTAAAAAACCTTGCCTGTGTGTTATGACATCATTCCTTATAAAGGTAGAGATAGATTATTGTGCACATATAACATAATGAATTTATATGAGATATAGTGACTATCCCATGAGTGAGGGAACAAGACATAATTTGGAGTTGGAGCCTAGAGTGATTTATGAAGGTCATTGTCTTACAAGTTCAGATGCTTTCCATATGGCGTCGGAGAAACCCCCTTATGTACTGTATGTATAAAACATATGTAGCAAATTAGTTTCACTTACATTTTTTCCCCTAAATATGTTTTGGTTTAAAAATGACAGTGTCTTTTGTTTATCTGGTCTATAAAATACGACACTTTTTTTCCCTCCAACAGAGGGGTTATTTGTTAATATGAACTGAGAGTTTTTAAATGCGACAGACAGAATCAAGTGTGAGCCCCTTTGACACCGGGCCTTACTGTGGCTTGGGTGCCAGAGCCTTCCATCTCATTGGATTTATGGCTTAACTTCTGTATCACGCTTAACTTGAGTGTGCTCAGCAGTGTGACCTTGTCTAGGAAGAGGGAAAATGGATTGTTCATTTTCCAGCTGTGGTGTATTACATTTCCATCTAATTGCATTTTCAAATAGATGTGAAGATGCAACTACTTCCACTTAAAAGGAAATTGCTCTACTTAAAGAAAAATGGAGACTGTATTAGAAGCAATATTCAAAATTGAAAGTATTTTATACCTAAAATAATATGCTTTTGTTTGGACGAGGCAGAAGTCCCATTGATGGATTTTCTTTCCATTGTTGTTTTAGTTGTGAAGACTTAGTGTCTATGCCCTCAGCCTCTAGTCCACTATTTCTAACCCTTTAAAAATTGTTGACTTTGTAAAACTTCCCCCCACTACAATCTACAGTGTATATGTTCCATTTGAACACTAAAAAGAATGAGTGGTTTTCCACACTTAATTCCATATTTTATTTGGAAGGTTTGTAACACATTTTAAAAATTCAGAAACTCACTGGAATGTGACAAAACCAAGGCTGGAAATCATTAGAATTTAACCCCAAAGCAAGAGACTACCTAAACATTTTTGTTGAGGAGTTTCTTGCATTGTCAAACACAAGCCTGGCTGGATGTATGGAGTTGATTTGTATCTCATTTATGATATCTATCAAAACTGATGTATTCAGCTAGAATTCTAGAATTTTCAGTTGTACAATCTCTAAGTCACATATTACAATAGGGCAAAAATTGTTCTTTGGTTTGAAAACATGGATACCATGCATTTGAAAAATATTCTTAGAAAATACAAGTAAAATGTAAGAAGTATATGACTTTCTTTTTAGTTGGGCCAGAAACTGGGATTTTAACACAGAGCTTTTTAGTTTTTGATGCCCACATGTAAAATGAATATGTATATGTGTATGTATACATACTTGGATAGGCACACACATCCAAATTCAGCAATAATATTGGTATATGTTGGCCATCTTGGCAAGGTTACAATCCTTGTAACAAGGTTACAATCCTACAATTACAAGCTCCAATCCAGTGTTATCAAAGCCTGGTAATGTATTATTATAATGCATTATTTCTATGAAACATTCAGGGTCTGTGCACCAGGACGTGTGAGCTATCTACTTATTTCTGATGAAAGAAAGAATTATTCCAGAGAAGTTTTAGCAATTATTTTGACAACTCATTTCCTAGGTTATGCTTTTCCTGCAGATAAAGAAGAGGTGCTGGTCTTTGAAGCTACCACTTTAGCTTTTTCAGAATCACTATGATTTGTTTGCTATAGTGAGATTTTTCCCTTCATGTAAGCAGACAGATTTTGATTTCAGTGCAAATTCTTGATTCCTCATTCTTTTTTATAGCAGACAGCTTGCACAGCTGTGCACTATAGCAAAGTCATTTGCAGCTACAGTAGTGTGATTTTGGGTGTGAGGAAGCAGTACAGTAGCTGGTCCTCTGGATGTCTTTCTCCTTGTTCTCCATGGTCTAGCTGTGTGTGCCCCATTGCTTAGCAAATTTTTATGGGGTCCTGGTTGGCTCTGGAGACTGAAAAAGAAGGCTACAACTCCATGAAGTCTAAACATCTGCTAGAGTCATGAATGGCTTTGGGGATGAGCTCATCAGCAGGTAGGTCAACTAACTACTCAGCTCAGCTATCATCAGCCAGATTCACTACCGTTGCCCCACTGAGAATTACTAATGTGTCTCAGTGGACATGAGATTGGATAGTCAGCCAAAGAGCTAATTTCCTCCTGTCTTTGGGTGGGGGTGGGGATGAGTATGGGGAAGAATGGGAAATGTGAAAAGCCATTTCTGGAGATCTGCTTGAGTTGCTTGCACCATGATGTGTAACACAAACAAACAAACAAACAAACAAACAATAAAAAGTAGAGACTGGCATGATTTCACTGATTTCCCCAGAGGCAGGACTCACTGGAGTTTGAAGGAGGATGTCACCCAGATTCTATTTCTATCTCTGACCAGTCTTTCCCAAACTATGCTTACAGAGAATGCTGGTGGCCCACTCTGCTTGGTTTGTCACTAGAAGTTAACAAAGGGGCTCTTCCCTAATTCACAAACGAATAAAGTAGTAATAAAGGAAAATACATGAAACAAACCAGTATCATGGTTAGAATTCTCTCAGTATTACTGTTTTATCCCATAAATTTATCTCATATTTTTCAAATTATGTCTGCATTTATTAAGCACTACTATTTGGCACGCAGAGGGCTAGATTGGAAATCTATAAATGAATCGCACACAACTCCTATCCTTGATGACCTTCCAACCCAATGGAGCAGCAGGCAGATGCACAGATAATTTCATTTTGTTGGAGTGGAGTAACAAACAACCATAAGCAAATGCCCATGAATTGAAACTTTTTGAAATTAGATTTTTGTAAATGTTTTTAAAGATGTAGTAATTTACAGACATGTGGCATAAACTATATTTTCATTAATCAATATTTTCCTAGTTTTTGTGATGGCATCAAATGACGGTATGAGGAAAATGTACCATCTTTAAAGCTGGGTGTAAATCTCTGCTTATGAACAGAGTGAATTTCTGAGCTTTGGCTCCTTCATCTGCATAACAGGGATGACAACACTTCCTATGGAGGAAAGAGATAATGTGTGGAAAGTGCCAGCGCCCACATGCTGATGTGGGAAACTTCTTGGCTACATCTCGACTAGGTGGTGGCCCATCACATTTCTGGATACTCTAGTGATGGACAACAAATTTTCTGGTGACAAAATAGTAACAACTAGAAAGAAATAGGGACTCAAATGATAATAATTCTATAAGAATTATTATAGGATGAAGCATAATGTGAGGCTATGGTATTGCTAGGAAATTTGCCATCTTTCAACTAAAAAGTTCTCCAAATCATTACCTGTGGTAATAGGTGTATCACTATTCTAGCCTTATAATTACTTCTGTGTGTATTTTCTCATGATGTTATAGAATGACCTATGAAGCATAATTGGAGTCACCCAATGCTGCCTCCTTCAATCTGGAGTTGAGGAATGGAGGCTCCTTCTTTTTGTTGTTTAGCAGATGACCTGGGAGAACTCAGCTGTGTTGAGCTCAGAAATCTCTCTGTTCCCCTAGGTCCCTTAAATGTGCTCACTGTGTGTTCACGCAAACACACTGTGCGGTGTGCACACAGTACCTTATGCATCAGGCTTCTAGGTGGTGGTGGTCTATTATTTCTATGGTTGCTTACTCTTATTATATCCCCTTTCACAGGAACTTGTTTCCTTCATGTTTCAAAGCAGTGCTGTTCCTGGATGGATATTATCCAAAGTGGCCTTTATTGCTCTCTTAGATTGAAAACATTAATGGTCTTTGGGACTATGAAAATAAAACTGTGTTCGTTTTTTCAGTAGACTCATTTTTTTCCCCCCTAACAGCTGGCTTTGTTTTTTCTAAGTTCTAAACTTTTAAAAGCATGTCCTTTTTCACTTGTTGTGTGTTAATATTCTTCAGAAATGTTCATTAAACAGATCAATTTTTCCACCCCTTTCAACACTCGAAAACAAAACAAGTTGAATCATGTCAAAAGCAAGTAGTCCACTGGGATAATACAAGCATAATGTTCTTTCTGGATATAATTTAAAATTTTGAGGGGCATATCATTTTGAGAATTCTGTAGAGGCTGCTTAAATACCACTAGGGAAGCAAAGTTTGTGATGTAGAAACCCCAAAACAGTTTTGTAGCTTTGAGTCCCTCAGCTTTGAAAAATACATTATAAAAGTAACTCAGTGACCCCATAGATTGGAATTTTTACACTAGGTTGTCAGATTATGAATCAAATAATCTGTTGTACAACACAAAATACTGTTTTAAGATTTATTGCTTTAAAAATACATAATAAATTGAAACTCATATATAAGCTTCCTCACAGCAAATATAAACATTAAATAGTTAATTAAAATATTTGGTACATGGAATGTTTGTACATTTCAGCATTTCAAAGCATCTCGTTGCTAAGATGTAGACACTAATTAAACATTCCTTGAAGGCAAACACTGGTCTAGGAATTGCCTCACAAATCATCCACGAAAACTCTAGGAAGGAGGTCACTAGAATCTAGAATAAAGTCTCTTCTGTTTCATTTGCTGGTATTTGTGTGTACGTTTGCTGGTATTAACTTTGTGAACTTTTATACATAACATTCCATTATTTGTAAACTTAGTGGACTTACTCATTTGCTATAGGACTATTATTGTGATAATTTCAGGCTCTTTACTCACATGGTTCTATTCTGTTTGAGGAAAATGTAAAAGAAAATGGAGAACATACAAGAACAAGAGAGAGTTATTATCAACAGCCTTTCTCAATAGTTATTTTCCCATATTTCCTAAGAACTGTAAGAGCCATAAAAGACTGCCCGATGAGGTAAGTGACTGCTTTGAAATTTAATTTGCAGAGCTAAATCTCAAATTTAGGCCCCTAACATGACATAAAAATCTCTTTTCTGTGTTTGTTGAAGACATAGGACCTCATAAAGTCAGGTGGGTGATCGTTCTGAAGGGCATATTTATCCTCTTTTTTTAAATTATTTTTTTTGATGTTTATTTCTGAGAGAGAGAGTGTGAGTGGGGTAGGTGCAGAGAGAGAGAGATGGAGACACAGAATCCAAAGCAGGTTCCAGGCTCTGAGCTGTAAGCACAGAGCCCGACACGGTGCTCAAACCCACAAATCATGAGATCATGACCTGAGCCGAAGTGGGACACTTAACTGACTGAGCCACCCAGGCAGCCCTGAAGGGCATATCTATTCTTGAATCACCAAGCACCACAACCCAGCCTAGGGTCCTATGCAGACGAATGAATGGGAGGCTACTTTTCAATATGTTTTCTCTGATGAATTTTTTTTTAATGTTTATTTTTGAGAGACAGAACAAGCAAGGGAGGGATGGAGAGAGAGGGAAAGAGGATTGTAAGCAGGCTCCATGTTGTCAGCGCAGAGTCCGATGTGGGGCTCAAACCCACGAGCTGTGAGATCATGACCTGAACTGAAATCAAGAGTCAGACGCTTAACTATTGAGCCACCCAGGTGCCCCTCTGATGAGTTTTTAAACAATTTCCCATGTTCTGTAATTTTCCACATGTTTTAGGAGTACTGAGGATTTGGTTAGGTAGTGTGATTTAATGAGGGGGACTAGGACAGAGGATCTTCATTTTATCCTTGATTGTGTGGCTTTGGTGGAGTAGTCTAGCCTCCTTGAATCTTGATTCCCATCTCTAAGATGGCGATAATACCTACTTAGCCTTTTTTCACAGGGCAGCTGTAAGGATCAAGTGAGATGATGTGGGTTCTCTATAGGCTCTGAAAATGTAAATTACTATTATCATTGGTAATCTAGAACTGGCAGATTTGGCCTCTTTCTTTGGTCTCTGTTTTTTTGCTTACCTCAGCATCCTGTCTGCTCTGCTACATTGTTGCTACAATGGCTGTGGTGGTTGGAGGGGCTGAGTTTTGCCATGTTCCAGGCCTCCTTCATGGGATGGTCCTTCTCTTGATTGGCACTGGTGTAACCTTTCTTTCAAGCGAATTGAGGTAATCTTTGAAATAAGTACTCAGCCTGTGAGTTGAAAAGTTTTTTCAAGGGTCTACTCTTCTCTTTAAGCCAACTAACAACAACTGTAATTATGCTCCCCAGTAGGTTCTATTTCCAAAGGAATAAAGCCCGGTTGATTTCCTGTGACCCATAAGGCCTCTGTATGATTTTTCTGGCCTCTGCCTGCTCTTCTGTTCATCTCATACCTCTCTCCCTCTTGCTCATTCTGTTCTGGCAACAGTGACTTTTCTAGTCCTCTAATAACCCTATTGCACCCCTGCCCAGTGCAGCCAGGGGTGTCCTCTGGACAGTTTTGCTCTATTCCTCTTCCCCTGCAGATCTTCTCATAATGGGTTACTTCTTGTTATTCTGGTCTCAGCTCAAATAACCCTATTCTTAGACAACCATTTTTAATCCTCCAATCTTAAGAAAGTTCCTTACCCACTTTTTCTCTTTGTACTTTTATCTTTTATCCATTTTTCTGTTTACTAATTTATTATCTGCTTTTCCTCCCCTTCATTTGAATGGAAGCTGCATCATGAGATCAGGGATCTTTCTTGTCTTTTTGGAAGCTGGGTACCCAAGGCATCTGGAAGAGTGGCTATTGTAACATAGCACTTCATAATTTCTTGTAGAATGGATGAATCAATGAGTACTAGTACTTCTGTTAAAAATATTAAAATTTAAGCCAGCATGCAAGTAAATGAATTAAAATACCATTATATTTATTCCTCTTGTGGGGGAGCATTTTTAGCCCAGCATTTAGATCTAAAAAGCTGTCTTAGTTATGAGTTGTTACAGACAATTCCAAACACTCGGTAGCATAAAGCAACAATTTACTACTCCTTACCATTCTGTGGATTGGTTGAGGCTCAGTGGGTGGTTCTTCTGCTTGGACCTTGGAGGGGGTGGGGCTGGAGCATCCAGTCTAGCTTCAGGGAACTTCTCACATGGCCTTGTTGGACTTCTTACATATTGGCTGCCTTCCAAGAAGGAGCAATCTAAGCAGACAAAAGCATAAATCACCATCTCTTAAGGCACCAAAATACCAGTTCTTGTCTAATGTCCCAGAAGTTTCATCTACTTCATTGATACTTGCTTTTATCTAGTGTCTGAGAAGGGTCTCATCTTCATTGGATTCCAACACACTCCTGGATCCCAAACCTTTTGCTCTTAGCATGTCTATTTCTTGAGCTCTGGGTGCTCATTTCCAAATATCTAGGAGATACCTCTATTGGTTTGCCATATTATCACCTTATCTTGTGCTAAATGAATCTGTTATTTGCTCCCTTCAAGCCCGTTTTCTTCAATATTCCACACCTCAATTAATGGTACCATCATCCACCAGTCATCCAAGTCAGAAGCACTGGGTCCTCCTTGACTCTTCTACTCATAGATTTATTTAAGTTGGACTTTTCTTACCCCCTGAATATGTCTTGAGTCTCTTTCCTCTTCTCTATTCCTACCACTACTGATTTAGTGGAGGTTAGGATCTTCTCTCACCCACAAAATAGCAATTAAATGGTCTCCCTGCCTCCAGTCTTTCCTTCTCCTATACATCTGCAGTTTTATCTGAATTACTTTTATAAAAACTCTTCATCTGGTTAAAATCCCTCTTGAGTCTCTATTGTCCACTGGTTAGAGAAAAAGTACTTTTTAGCAGTTTATAAATCACCCAGAGTAATTTGTAAACTTTCCACTCTTTAATTTTTCAGGTTCCAACTCTTGCCACTGCTATCCACCGCTCACAAACCTTTCAGGTTTTTTTCATGGGTTCTTGCCTCAATATATGCTGCTGTTCCAATTGCATGGGGTCCCATTCTCCACTGCGTCTGCCTGATGGATCCAATTCATCTTCTAAAACTTACCTCCATAGCTTTACAATGAACTCTTGAAACCATTTGCAAGCTCCCGTGTCTATCTCCTAAATAAAAAGGTATTTCCTCGTTCATGTTCCAATAGTACTTCTATTATAATCTTGGCTTAATGTGTGAATTCCTTATCTTTCCTCTTCATCCAGTGTTCTGCAAACCTTGAGTTGCACAGTATCATTCAATATCTAAGTTTAAATTAAGTATAAATACCCTACTCATTAAAATAAAATAATAGTATCTAGAATGGTGTCTGGCATTCACTATGCCTTCCTCTCACTGTGGTTGGCATTTTCTCCTCCCCAAGCAACTGTAAATTTGAATCTATAAACCTTATAGTCAAGCCGCTTTTGAACAATTGATACATGTAATTTCCCTCCATGAATCGTGTTTTAATCCAGTTTGAATCTGGTTAACCATATAGAGTCTTCAGTGAAACTGTCTTACATTTGGTGATTCACTCTTCCTCCCTCCTTCTTTTCCTTCTTTCCTTCTTTCCTTTTTTCATTCCTTCTTTCCTCCCTCCCTCCCTTCCCCCCTCCCTCTCTTCTTTCTTTTTTTAAAAATTTTTTCAACATTTATTTATATTTTTGGAATTTTTATAAATTTTGGAATTTAATAAATAAATAAACATTTATTTATTTTTGAGAGACAGAGACAGAGCACAAGTGGGGGAGGGGCAGAGTGAGAGGGAGACACAGAATCCAAAGAATCCAAAGGAGACACAGAATCCAAATCAACGTGGGGCTCAACCCACACACTGCGAGATCATGACCTGAGCCAAAGTCGGACACTCAACCAACTGAGCCACCCAGGCGCCCCTATTTATTTATTTTTTGAAGCCAGAGAGAGACAGAGCATGAGCGGAGTTGGGGGTGGTGCAGAGAGAGAGGGAGTCACAGAATCCAAAGCAGGCTCCGGGCTCTGAGCTGTCAGCACAGAGCCCCACACAAAGGCTTGAACCCACAAACCGTGAGATCATGACCTAAGCTGAAGTCAGACCCGCAACTGACTGAGCCACCCAGGAGCCCCATCCATCCTTCCTTCCTTCCTTCCTTCCTTCCTTCCTTCCTTCCTTCCTTCCTTCCTTCCTTCCTTCCTTCGTTCCTTCCTTTCCTTATATATCAGAAACTAATTCAGTCACCCATGTTTGTCTTACCCATGGCTGATTGAACCAAATCAGTATTATTTATCAAAGTCACATTATAAAGGGACTTTATTTTTGAGATTAAAAAAAATTTCTGTCCATTTCGAAAACTCATAAAGGCTCAAAAAGAAATTAGTTTGCCCAAGTTGTTCTCTAAATTAAAAATCATTTCCTTTATTCCATATTGCAACATAAGGCAGTTTGTTCAACATTCCCCATTTCCCAATTTTTTAAGTTATAAGATTTTGGTAAATATTAAATACTGTGCATTTTTTGCTCTGATTCTGATATTTTAATAGGTCCATTTTACTTTATTTAAACTTAAGATTTTTTTTTTTTAATTTTTTTTTTTAACGTTTATTTATTTTTGAGACAGAGAGAGACAGAGCACGAACAGGGGAGGGTCAGAGAGAGAGGGAGACACAGAATCTGAAACGGGCTCCGGGCTCTGAGCTGTCAGCACAGAGCCCGATGCGGGGCTCGAACTCAAGGACCGCGAGATCATGACCTGAGCCGAAGTCAGACGCTTAACCGACTGAGCCACCCAGGCGCCCCTAAACTTAGATGTTTAACAGTAGTGCTGACTTAAACTGTGTAGGACACAGGCAGAATGGTAAATACTGGATCCTAATGTTAAATGACTTCCTAATTAAAGGGACATATTGCTGATGCCACATCTTTTCCCCATTCCTTACATCAGTGTGGGTGTTCTTCTTAGATCTCTGGAGCCTGCTTTCAACCGTGACAGGACAAAACAAAAGACTCCACACAGGTGAGGACATACCTTGACGTACTTGAATAGCTCAAATCAAGAATAGCAGTTGTGTATTTAATAACTTCTGCCATGTGAGACAAAGCCTAACTTATATGTTCAGTAAGGGTGTTGAAGAGATATGTGTTCCCACAAAACAAATCTGAAAAAGGAAAGGTGGCTATTTTAGGTAAAAGAATATTTGTTAAAGCAGCATGAGTTCATTAAATCTCAAGGTGGCCTTGTATTTATTTGCATTCTTGTCTTCATGCCTCTCTCCGCCTCTCAGCTCAAAGTTGGCTACCTTGAAATTAACTGGCTTGAATGAGAGGTCCACACCCTTAATTCAGTATTTCCCCTGAATCACTTCATTCAACAAATAAATTTTACTAGGACTTTTTTTTCTTCAAAGTCTTTTTAAATGGCATGTCTTACTATGTCTAGGAAATAATTTTGGGTGTGGTTACTGGTATATAGAGCATGGAACTGACTGGAAGCAAAGTGATTAGAAATCTACTGAGTATTTGAGGGAATTGATTCCCTCCCAAAATACAACACTAGTTTAGAATGCCTTTGATTGATTGCAACAATGCAAACATTGGACCCCAAAGTTTTTTTGTGTAGAATGCCCTTTTAAAGATTTAAGAGCTAGGGCGCCTGGGTGACTCAGTCAGTTAAGGTCTGACTTTGGCTCAGATCATGATCTTACAGTTCCTGAGTGTGAGCTCCACATTGGGCTCTGTGCTGAAAGCTTAGAGGTTGTTTTGGATTCTCTGTCTTCCCCTCTCTCTTCCCCTCTCTTGCTGGTGCTCTCTCTCTCTTTCTCTCTCAAAAATAAACAAACATTAAAAAAAAAAAAGACTTAAGAGCCTTCACAGAGGACATGCTCCTGAATATCCACTTTATATGGGCATTCACCCTGAGGGCTGAGCCAAGGGCAAAAGAGAACTGTGGATGGGGTAGTTTCTCACTGAGAGCAAAATCAGGCTTAAGGCAAGAAACTCCCCCACCCCAGAATAGGGGGCCAACACAGTGTCTGCCCAGTGACAACTGTTCTTCAACTTTGTGAATGGAGTATTTATTGAACTTATCCTGTCCCTGTTCTCCATTCAATATATTGATTATTGAGTATACAGAAGGAAGAGGGGAGCAGAAAACACAATCCTGTAAGTCAACTGGATATCAAGCAATAAGGAGTAGACCTGATGTAGGGGACTGAGCCTCACCTGAAATCTTGGACACTAGGACTGGAGGGGATTTGGGGTTGTCATTCTGGGGAGAGGGTAGATGTGGTCTGTGGGTGGGAAGATGATCAAAATGGATATTTGGCGATCAGAGGGTAAACTGTGGCAGGGGCTGGCAAGATGCCTATTTGCTCTCATTTTTTTGGACACACAAGAAAATTAGATTTTTGAGTTTCCTTTGCATTTACAAGGTGGAGTCCGGTGACTGGACATGGTCTCGACAATGGTATGTGGGTAGAAATGATTTATGCCAGTTCCAGGATTGGTTTCTAAAAAGCTTTTGTGCAACCTGCCACACCATCTTGTCTCATACATTTGCTGATTAGATGGATGAAGTTGTGTATTCCAAGGAGTCTGAAGGATAGTAGAGCCACACAGTTTGGCTAGTATATTGTCCAGGTTGAGCAATTGTGCTGTATTAAAGCGATTAAATCATTTGTCTTCTGAACCAGGGCAGTTTTAAGGTTAAAGGATGGGGCAGTATTAAAGATTTTGTTGGGCCAACATGTGTGCACAATGACAGTCCAGGGCAGATGATGTATGGTTGTCCTATTTAGTGTAGGTGTCTCTAATGTGGATGAGGCCAGGCTAAAGAATTCTTGAGAAAGAACTGAACAGGTGACACAGGCAGCAGTTGGATGTCAACCCTTACAGAGGGCATTTCACTGCCAGGACAAAACTTCAGACAGGACCAGTAAGGAAAATGTCCTTTCCCCCTTTACTCCTTCCTCCCCACCCTGACCTTGGAGGATCTAGAAGAAAAATAATGAGTAGGGAAAGAATATTGAAGACAGGTTAGAAAAACATGACAAAGAACAGACTATGTCTGATTTCTCTATTGCTGGTTTGCAAAAGCCCGTATCAGGTCTGCATTATGGAAAAAATACTTTGAATTGAATGAGTAACTAGAGTCTTTATTGGACCTGTAAAAAATCTGAAAGTGTAAAATTAAAAAAAAAAAAAAAAAAAAAAGAAGGGGCACCTGGGTGGCGCAGTCGGTTGAGCGTCCGACTTCAGCCAGGTCACGATCTCGCGGTCCGTGAGTTCGAGCCCCGCGTCGGGCTCTGGGCTGATGGCTCGGAGCCTGGAGCCTGTTTCCGATTCTGTGTCTCCCTCTCTCTCTGCCCCTCCCCCGTTCATGCTCTGTCTCTCTCTGTCCCAAAAATAAAATAAAAAACGTTGAAAAAAAAATTTAAAAAAAAAAATCTGAAAGTGAGTCTTTTTCATCTTATAGTAGCTGGAAAAATTAAAGGGTATACTTGAAAAAATAGTAGTAATAACTAATACTGTATAATATGTAGTCCATTAACTAACATGTATGTTAACTATAACTAATCGTGGGAGTTGGGATTGAGATTCAGGTGATCTGGTTCTCCTGGGTCTGAGCTTCTTACTCCTCTGCACAACCTCCTTCAGCTGAACTGGTTCATGGAGAGCAAAGACAGCCTTGGAGAAAAATAAAACTACTTTCTGCGTGCACCCCATTGAGTCCAGCTTATTTAAACTGTTAGATGTGCATAATAACACAGCCTCAGTCTTCAAGGATCAAGGATAACCATAACACTGGAGAGAAAGTTGTGGTGCTAGAAATACAGAGCTGATGTAATACTCCAAACTATCAAAACTAAGAGAACAAATGAATTTCTCAAGTAGTGAATACAAAGTGTCCATGTCTGAGTCTGTTGGGATATTTCTTATTCATCTGCACAAATCTCTGCAGAGTGGGAAAGGCGATGGCAGGGTGGGTGTTTGGAAGGATAAAGAGCCTGACAAGACAAACAAGGGCAGTTGAAGAGCACTGTGTCCCTGGAGCCAAGGCTTTTAAGGAGGAGAGTCATCAGTGTTATAAAAAACACAAAGGATACTAGTGCAAATAATCATGAAAAGAGCTTTTGTTAGTTCTTTTTTTGCTTTTTAAAGGAAACAAATTTTGCCTTGTTAAAATCAATTTCCTGCCCATAGAGTTTTAGTTTCTTTAACGTCAAGTGCAAAATGAAAGTCACGTTCAAATGAAGTACCCTTTTCTTTCAGGTTCTCCTAGACTATGATGAACATTTGGCCGGACCTTAGCTGGACCACGTCCAGCAATGCTAAATAATCTCAGTCGAGATGCAGTGCTCTCTTGTTTTATCACAAATATTCTGCCTAACTTTTATGATTCCTGATTGTGGGCTCCTCCGAGGAAGCAGCAGGGTACGTGAGGCTTTTCCTGATAGGGGTAAATATAATTGGACAAATTAAAACCTTCTTTTTCCCAGTGAAATAAATTCAGAGTCACAAGTCTGGGTCAGGAACTAAGTTTATGACAGGGCGTCCCGGATGTCTCTGCAGTTTCCTCTTTGTATCAGATGCCAGAATCGAGTCGACTTGGTCCAGATGGTTGCCAATCTGCACTGCTGCTCCTCCCTGAGCTGCCATCGATTGGGTTGTACTGAGACTCTATGAGGTCTCTGGTCTCCAAGGATGTTTGCAAACCATGTGCTGCATCCTCGGAGGCCAGGGAGGAGAAGGAGAGATGGAGGCGCTACCTTGTAAAGGTGCAACTGTCACCACCTGAGAGTAAACTGATGGGATACATAAGGTTTGTTGGGAAGGTGAAATGACAGACCAGAGCACATGAGCACTGATTAGACACATCGCCCCCACTTTTTTTTTTTTTCTTTACTGTGCTTCCTTCTCCAATGGCAGATTCACCTCGTCTAGTCTCACTTTGGAGGAGCTAGCCTCTTTTCTGGGGGCTTTTAAGTAAAATAGCTTTTGAGGTCTTTATTTTTGTTTGCTTCTTAAATTATGGATATGGTCAACAGGGTTTTTGCTTTGTTTCTTTGTTATTCTACATCGGGAACAAGGAATGCAAATTTTTTCTTTTAAGTACTTAGTATTTGTGGTATTTAAGTATCGTATTTAGTATAAGTATTGTTATAAGTACACTAAAACCTTGGGCTGCAAGTAAATTGGTCTGCGAGTGTTCCACAAGACGAGCAAACATTTCTAATAAATTTTAACTTGATAAACGAGTGATGTCTTGCAATGCGAGTAGTCCATGATGCTGAACGTCACATGATCACAACTGAGCCAATGGTTCTTGAATTTCACTTTGATATACAAGTGCTTTGGATTACAGGCATGTTTGTGGAATGGATTATGCTCGCAAACCAAGGTTTTACTCTATTTATTTTAAGGGTGCAGACTCATTGTGAACCTCTCCTCTCCCGCTTTTTCTGTAGGCCAGCACTACCGTGGAGAGAGGGAGGGCTGTGGAGGGGAATGGCGGAATGTGGGCCACCCCCATTTCTCATTAACCTAGGACTGTCTTGGTTTACAGGCCCCAACTTCACATCTAAAACCTAACTGGTTCCACTTCTACAGTCAGCTTCTCCATTTCTCAATGCTTTAGAACCTTAGTTCGCCATGTCATTATGATGAGCAAATGATATAATTGTTTGTCATTTACCACATTAGAGGACATTGTCTGAGGAAATAAGAAACTTAATTCTTCCAGTAGTGTCTGAGCTACTACTCACCCATCTTTTA
The DNA here is from genome assembly GCF_028018385.1 of Neofelis nebulosa. NCBI lineage: Eukaryota > Metazoa > Chordata > Mammalia > Carnivora > Felidae > Neofelis > Neofelis nebulosa. The sequence continues at coordinate 117,016,890 of NC_080784.1, forward strand.
TAACTCTCCTACATATTCTCAAGAAAGGTTTATCTTATGTGCACTATTTTAGGTACCTTATTTGAGTAGTCTGAAGAAGAGTCCAAGTTAGCTAGGCCTAATTATAAAGATCGAAAGGGTATTCTAAGGAAACAGGCCAATTTAGCAAATTTGCTCCAAGAATTCTAGTCATTCTTGCATTCTTAATGCAAACTCATGCTTTTCTGCATTCAGAGGCAAAAATGTATGCAGGGATTGTGACTCCTGGGTTCTAATTAATTATCCAGGGCTTTGTCTTCATCAGCTCTTAAGAATTCCATACTCTTCAGAAGAATCCTGAAGGAGGATCATGAGGATGGCCCAAAAGATATCTTGGACAGCCTTTTAAAAAATTTAACATTTTATAATGATTTAAGTGTAAGCAAATCAGAGACACATGGATTACATTTCCCTTGGAATACACATGGGTTTGAAACATTAAGGGAAAACAGGCTTGGCACATTGTGGTTGGGCACTATTGAATGTAAAACATTTGGGGAAAATATTTAGTTTTTTTGACAAGTGCCAAAAATGACCAAGCTCACTCATCTGCTTTCCCTCTCTTTTGCCTTTAGCATTAGCCTAAAGTTGGAGGGCTTTCGAAGTGAGAGGAGAGAGAGGGTTTTGTATTTCTTTGTCAGAGAAATAGCTTTGCCTTGTCTTTCTGTTCTTCCATCTTTATCTCCCACCACAGAAGGGGATGAATAATTTTTCACTTTGAAGAGTGATATCGTTTTTGGACAGTGTGTTTCAGAGCTGGGTCAACTCACATAGTATTAAACTCTACAGAGCCTGGGGGTGGGGGTTAATAAATCTTTATCGAGTCAGATTGAATACCTTAAAAGAATAATCTGCCATGCAGTTGTATTGTGTAATTGTCAGCCGCATTGTGCCTTCCTGCCAACTTACTCTTTCCTTCCTCCTTCTCTCTCCCACAAATATTTATTGACCATCTCTTATGTACGAGGAAATGTGCTAAGTACCTCCAGGAGCTGAAGATTTGGTCTTTGGGTATTTTTAGGTGGTGACAACCTTAGTATAAATATGTAGTAGATAAGTGCTAGGTTGGATATTTTGAGGTTTCGTTTCTTTTTTGAGGCATTTGTAGATGATTATGAATAACCCATTATTTCTTCTGCTGCTACTTGTCAAATATTCATTTATGTGGCATTTCTGGCAGATATGCCTCTTGGATTCTGATTCTATCGTAGAAGAAACAAATGTAATTTATTCATCCGTAGGGGGTGTGATTCTACATACTTAAATGGTGTTCTAAAAGTGGGTCTGGAGGCAGGAAGTCATTTTGGGGTGATGTCACAGTGGACGAGATATGGCCTTGCCCTGACATCTCCTTAGGGCTTAGCTTTTGAAATTGTATTTATGGAGCCCCCATCCCCATTCCCTGTTACCAAAGTTCATTGGAATTATGTGTTTAAGTGAGTAATGAGCTATAGCAAGAGACTGTAAAGCAAATAAGAGACTGGAAGTAGCTTATAATAGGCAAGACAATTATAGGCAGTCTGTTTTCCTGAATTAAGATAAGGGAAACTGCCCACCGTTGAGTTCATTGTTGAGTCTATTGGTCTGCTTGCACTACTGCATACACAGAGTTTGGAAATAAAAGCCAAACCTGGAAGTGCAAACATTCGTTTTTTTGAGGTTTTTGGAAGGGGACCTTATAACTCTCCAAGTTTATTAGGCCTTGAGAAATAAGATTCAGTCAGGGCTGAAACTTGAGCCCACTGGAGTATGAAAGCCTGGAAATTAATCTTTGACTTACTTTAGTCTTATGGTAAGCACACTAGGATGGGTAACTTGCACCAGGTGGGAAAGCAGGCTTGCAGTGGACATTTGTAGAATAAGAGGCTATTAAGACCCTATGAGAATGTTAAAGAGAGCATCTCAAAGTTCTTGTTGAAGCCATGTCTTCATCCTTGTTTTGGTCTTTTCTTTGCAACAGACAGTTGCTGTTGAACAGATAGCTCTTTGCATAATGGTCTAGTCAAATTTTGCAACATGTGAAGAATGCTGCCAACCATTTTAATGGAGAGTTAGACACTTGAATAATCATTCATTTTCCTTTTTTCTATCTCAGAAAAGAATTCATTTTCATGATTCTCTAAGATTTTTGAGCATGGCTAAGAGGTGTGGTTTGCTTTTCTGTTCTCTCTCCATTTTAATTCATTAGAAGTCACCAACTAGATTGGGAATCTGTATCTATTATATGCTTCTCAAACTTTTAGTTGAGCCAACCTGAGTTGATTTTTATCTCTGAGGTTGTTGAGGGTTTTTTTAAAATGTTTATTTATTTTTAAGAGAGAGAGAGAGAGAGAGAGAGAGAGAGAGAGAGAGAGAGAGAGCATGAGCAGGGGAGGGGCAGAGAGAGAGGGAAACACAGAATCTGAAGCAGGCTCCAAGCTCTGAACTGTCAGCACAGAAACCGACACAGGGCTTGAACTCATGAATGGTGAGATCATGACCTGAGCCAAAGTCGGATGCTTAACTGACTGAGCCACCAGGCACCCCTAAGGTTTTTAAGGTTTTAAAGATTACATCCAAATCTCACTAGAAAATTTTGTTGAAAGTTTCTAGATAACACAATACCTTTAGCTTGTGTTATATCCTATAATCACCTGTATGTATCTCCTTTCACTTTGGCATCTCATTCATCTACACTGCATCAATAGGCTAGTTCCTTACTGGCAATAAAGGAAGTGAAAAATAAGAGTCTATGAATATTTATTCTTTGGTAAGATGGTAGACTTGAAAAAGTGAATACAGAATTGATGCATTATTCCAGTCACTAAACTAGAGTTAAAAAAAAAAACTCCACATAATTACAGTTCATTGTGATCTTCACTGAGGTTTATACCCAGTTCTTACATACTATAAACCGGTGAGAAATTGTTTTTTAAGGCCTATGATCTTCTCTCGGATATTGATATTAGTAAAAAGTCTCCAGAATATATCCTATGGTCTTTAAATCTCCATACTTTCGAGTTCCTATTCTAGTGAAACATGTGTGTCTGAAAACATAATGCACATATGAAGAAAGATGAATGTTTCTGAGAAAGATGGTTGTGTACAATTTCACGTTAAAAGGTCAAGCCACATTCATGGAATATGGAAGTGTTCAATACAGATTTGAGTGAGACTTAGATGTATGTGTGTATATTAGTTATCTATTGCTGTGTAGCAAATAACTGCACAATCTAACAGCTTAAAAAACCAATCAATTATTCCACAGTTTCTGGGGAGAAAGACTTGGGCATGGCTGAGCTGGGTGGTTCTGGCTTAGAGTTTCTCATGACGTCAAGTTAGCTTGAACTGCTGTCAGTCTACTCTGAAGATTCATCAAGGGGGGTATCTACTTCCAACGCTCCCTGGCTCTTGGTGGCCAGAAACTAAAATTCTATTTTATTTTATTTTATTTCAGTCCAGCTTTATTGAGATATAATTGACATATAACATTGTATAAGTTTAAAAATGTACAATGTGATGATTTCATATATATTGCAAAATGATTACCACAGTGGGTTAGCTAATATTTCCATCACTTCACATAATTACCATTTTTTGTGTGTGTGGTGAGAACTTTTTTTTTAATGTTTATTTATTATTGAGAGAGAGAGAGAGAGAGAGTGGGGGAGGGGCAGAGAGAGAGAGAGGGAGACATAGAATTTGAAACAGGCTCTAGGCTCTGAGCTGTCAGCACAGAGCCCAATGGGGCTGGAACTTGGGAATGGTGAGATCATGATCTAGGCCAAAGTCAGACACTTAACCAATTGAGCTACCCAGGTGCCCCTTTTGTAGTGAGAACTTTTAAAATCTAATCTCTTAGTAACTTTCAAGTATGTTGTACAATATTGTTAACCATAATCACCATGCTATAGATTAGATCCCCCAGGACTCATTAGTTTTATAACTAGAAGTTTGTACACTTGGACCACTGTCTCCCAAGTCTCCCCCTCCCCCAAGTTGCTGGCAACCACCATTCTACCCTTGAGTTCTGCTTTTTCAGATTCCACATATAAGTCATATCATACAGTATTTGTCCTTCTCTGACTTATTTCACTTAGTATAACTCTCTCAAGGTTGACCCATGTTGTTGCAAATGGTGGAATTTCTTTTTTTCTCATGGCTGAATAATATTACATTGTGTGTGTGTGTGTGTGTGTGTGTGTGTGTGTGTGTGTGTGTGTATACATACACATACCAAAATTTCTTTATCCATTCATCCACAGAAAGATACTTGGGTCATTTCCATATTTTGGCTATTGTGAATAGTGCCGCCATGAACATGGGGGTGCAGACATTTCTTCAATATCCTCATTTCATATATATCCTCCTTTGGATATATACACAGATGTGGGATTGCTAGATCATATGGGAATCCTATTTTTAATTTCTTGAGGAAACTTCATACTCTTTTTTATAGTGGCCATACCAATTTACATTCTCATCAGTAGTGCATAAGGGTTCCCTTTTCATCACATCCTCATCAACACTTGTTTCCTGTCTTTTTGATAGTAGCCATTCTAACAGGTGTGAGGTGATATTTCATCATGGTTTAGATTTGTGTCTCCCTGATGATTAGTGATGTTGAACATTTTTTTCATGTATCTGTTGGCCATTTGGATGCCTTCTTTGGAAAATTGTCTATTCAGATCCTCTACCCAATTTTTAATCAAATTGTATTATTATCTTCTTTTGCTATTGGCTTGTATGAATTTCTTATATATTTTGCATGTTCACCCCATATCAGATATATGATTTGCAAGTATTTACTCTCATTTCATAGGTTGCCTTTTCATTTTGTTTATTGTTTCTTTATGCTGTGTGTAGAAACTTTGTAGTTTGATGTGGTCCTACTCGCTTATTTTTTATTTTTGCTTTTGTAGCTTCTGTTTTTGATATCATAGCCAGAAAAAAAATGGTGTTAAGACCAATGTAAAGGACCTTTTTCCTTATGCTTCCTTCTGGAAGTTTTAAGGCTTTAGGTCTTATGTTTAAGTCTTTAATCCATTTCAAGTTAATTTTTATGAATGGTATAAGATAGAGAATCAATTTCATTCTTCTGCATGTTATCCATTTTTCTCAGCACCACTTTTTTTGAAGGGACTATACTTTCCCCATTATATGTTCTTGACTCCTTTGTTGTGAATTAATTGATCATACAAGCATCGGTTTATTTTTGGGTTCTCAATTCTGTTCCATTGGTCTATATGTCTATTTTTATGTGGTACCATACTGTTTTGATTATTATAGGTTTGTATTGTAATTTGAAATAAGGAAGTGTAATGCCTCCTGCTTTGTTCTTCATTCTCAGAATTTCTTTGTCTATTCAGGATCTTTGTGGTTTCATATGAATTTTAGGATCTTTTTTCTGTATCTATGAAAAATGCCATTGGAATTTTGATAGGGATTGCATTGAATCAAAGATGGCTTTTGGTCATATGGACATTTTAACAATATTAATTATGCCAATCCATGAATATGAATATTCTATTTATTTGTGTCTTCTTCCATTTCTTTTATCAACATCTTGTAGTTTTCAGCGTACAGACCTTTCACTTCCTTTGTTAAACTTATTCCTAAGCATTTTATTGCTTTTGACACTACTGTGAATAGGATTGTTTTCTTTCTTTTTAAGATATTTTGTTATTAGTGTATAGAAATGCAACTGATTTTTGTATGTTGATTTAGTATCCTGCTTCTATTGAATTCATCAATTAGTTCTAATGTTTTTTTTTGTTGTTGTTGTTGTTGTTGCACTCTTTAGGGTTTTCTCTATATAAGATCACATCATCTGTAAACGAAGACAATTTTTCTTCTTTTTCTTCTTCTTCTTCTTCTTCTTCTTCTTCTTCTTCTTCTTCTTCTTCTTCTCCTTCTCCTTCTCCTTCTCCTTCTCCTCCTTCTCCTTCTCCTTCTTTTTTATTGTGTGCTTTACTTCACTGGCCTCTCCCTGGGTTGCTCAAGGGTTCTCATTCATGAGAGCTGGGTAACCCCCCCTCAAAGGAAGTGATTCAAAGAAAGGATAAATAAAAAGGGGAAGTGGCTTGGAGAGACAGAGAGAGAAAGGGAGCATGTCTAAGATGAAAGCCTCAGTTTTATCATACCTTAGTCTGGGCAGTGACATGCCGTCTTTTCTGCTGGCTGCTATTGTTCATACAGACCCGCCCTGGAACAGTGTTGGTGGGTGGCTACACAAGGGTGTGAGTGGCAGCAGGTGGGGCTCCTTGGAGACTGGGTTCTACAGTATGTATGTGAGCCCCAAGTAGCAGACTATTCTCTGGCTTTTCACTACTACCATGCAATTTGTCCATGTTTCTTTTTCTTTCTCAACTGCTTGATTTCTAGGTTATTAATCTTGTACAAACAGTACACATAGTTTTGTAAAAAAATTATTTTCTTCATTGGTCACAAATATTTCTAACTCTACTTTTCAATTGCAAAATGACCTCAAGGTTTTTCTACAATTTAACCAGCAGATGGAGCATGAAAACCTGACATTTTAATAACTACTTTCATTAGGTTACATGTAATACTGTCTTATAGTTTTAGAAGTGGCCTTAGCAATGGTTTAATCCTCCCCTACAGATTTAAAAACAGTGATCAGAGACAGTACTAGAATCCAGGTCTTTGGACTTCCTGCGTCTCCCCCTAAACCACCTGCTTCTGTTGGAATCACTTATTGTTGACTCCGAAGAGCATTGAACTCAGTTCATTTCAATTATTCACTCTGTTCCTATTGTGTTGAATTCATGCAGAGAGGAATAAGGCCATCCCTGTCCTATAGGAGATTACAGTTTGGTTGAAGAGGGAGAGAAGTAATGAATAATTTCAATGCAATATACAATGTTACCTTAAGATTTAGACTGTGATACCTAAAGGCTATGTCATGGATATTCAGATAAGGAGACCCTGCGCACATTATCTTAAAGAATTAGCAGGGATTATCTAGGTAGAGTACAGTTTAGGTAATAAAAGGGCATTCCCGGAGGAAGGAAAACAGGAGTAAAGATAGAAAGGAGGGAAATAGCCTGGTGTCTTTGGGAGACATAGTAGTTCAATATTTCTGGTCTGCAAAAGAAAAAATTAAGGTTAGAGTCACTCAAGTTTACTGAATACTGATTCAACTATCACAATTAGTAGGGCAGCCAGCCTTATAATCACCTTGTAGTGACTTGGAGACTTTTCTTTGTCAGACAGTTATTCAGTCAGCAGAGAGTTGAAAACCTACTATGTGTCAAAAGCACTGTTCTAGATGTTGAGAATACAGCAATGAATAGCAAAGATAAAATCCTTTTCTCTCATAGAACATGCATACTAAGAGAAATTATTGATCAAGAGAAGATAATAAGTGCTTTGAAGAAAAATAAAACGTGGTAAGGGAGAGACAGAGATTGCTGCAGTGGGGTAGGTATAATTTTAAATGAAGTCTTTAGTCAACAGACTGGTTGATAAGATTATAGAAGTCTTTTGAATTATAGTGTGATGAACCAATTATCACAAGTGGAGCAGAGAGAAGGACTATGAATCACGAATTTCACAAGAGACAATATATTACCATTCAGGCAATACAGCTTACATAAACCTGTATCTTACATATACACACTATAAAGACAGTAAGCTTGCCGATACACTGATGTCCAGATGAGGGACAAAAGTCTAAAGATCCATGTTTCCTTAAGTTCATCTTAATGGTACCAAGGTTGTGAAATGGATGCTTTGGAATTCCGTGCTCATATTTACTTCTTGCGCTGTTGATTCATACTTCAGTTTATTCATCTGACATTTGTGAGTGTTGGTAAGTTCATAGCACTGCCTTGGGTGTTCCCATGTGCCCTATCCATGGCAAACAAATGGATGGGCTTTTGGGATATATTTCAAGGCAGATTAAAGAAAAATATTTGAGATTTTTTAACTGCTTTACCTATGAAGATTGCATATCACATCAGAAATGAAAAATGTAAAGAAGAGTGTCTTTTATTGAGATATATATAAAGATACATTGAGCACCAACTCTTTTTTTTTTTTTTTTTTAGTCCATGAAAAAGATGGAAAGATTTTTACTCATGTCTTTGAGGAGCTCACTATATAGGGCAAATCAGTAAATAACTGTAATAAAGTTTCAGGTATTCTCTTTAAATTAACGTTAAGTTTCAGGGTGCCTGGGTGCCTCAGTCAGTTGAGTGTCTGACTTCGGCTCAGGTCATGGTCTTGTAGTTCCTGAGTTTGAGCCCTGCGTTGGGCTCTGTGCTAACAAACAGCTCAGAGCCTGGTGCCTGCTTTGGATTCTGTATCTCTCTTTCTCTCTCTCTCCCTCTCCCCTGCTCATGCTCTGCCTCTCTCTGTCTCCCAAAAATAAATAAACGTTAAAAAAAAAATTAATGTTAAATTTAAATTTAATGTTCTCTCTCCTTCCCCCTCTCAAAGCTCTATGAAGAGCGGAGCCCGTGTCTTACTTGTCCATTACTATGCTTCTAGTTCTTGCTAAATGTTTGGCACAAATATCTAGAGAATGAATGGTAGACTCTTATCTGAATTATTTTCTCTGTTCATTATCTACATGAAAAACCCCACATAAATCAGTCTGGGGTGGTTTAGGTAAACCACTGTGTTATATACTATGTATACTCAATCAAAGATGATAAGGGTGGTAATTGTCCTAACTATTTCAATGCTGTTTTTCTACAGTTGTTCAATTTGGGCAGGCTAGGCTTGCTAATTACTTTATACCCAAGTGGAAAATCATTGAAGGGCAGGCTTCTGCCAAAGTGAGGAGGGGGGGAAGGGGATTGAAAAGCTGACTTTCAAGGTTCCTCTTTGTCTTATGATTTATGAGTCTTTAACTGCCAATCTCCCTTGATATGGAAACACTTGCTCTTTCCATGCTGATAAATCAAGTTAATTTTAATTGTGTGTTTTATGGCGTAATATCCCCTTAGGACACCATATTATATTGACACCATGGGGATAAATTTGGAAAGACTTAGAAAAAGTCTGTTTTTTTATGATCTCTGTGGGATTTGCTGCTGATGTGGTAATTTGGAAATGTATTTATTTATTTATTTATTTTGGACTAGAAACATTGTCTCTACATTGAAATGACAAAGAGAGAAGTTCAGTCATCACCAGGTTCTTTCTTTCTAATTCCATACTACAATTTGGGAGTCACAAAGGGCTTCAGAGTCAAAAGTAACTACTTCCGAATTAACTCATAAGTCACTGACTTGGCCTTGAACATGCATTTTGATTTTTAATGTGCTCTTATGGGGATATTATTGTTTAAAGAGGAAATTGGATGACAAAATGGTTTAAAAATACTTTCATCTTTATAGTTTCTAGAACCAAAAATAGACTTTTATTTTACTAATGAAACCATGAAAAAAAATTTATTTTATTCTTAGGCTTGTCAGCTTTTGCTGAGAAGCACTTTATGTGTATGTGCATGTGTAAGAGACAGATTAAAAGATTACCGGGCTGTGACAATTATGGATTGAAGAATGAAGTGTCTGCATTTTAGTACCCCTTTCTTTTTTTTCTTCAAACAAATAATCTTTATACTGGATTGCCAACCCAAGTTAATAGTAACTATCAATGCAAAGATTATTCCCCACTCTCTGTCCAGTTTTCTGAGTGAATGATTTCTGATTTCTGTAAGCAGGCAGGCTTGACTTTTTTCCTAAGTCACAGTACTAGAATAGTGATGGACTCAGACATGCTATGAAGTTTTAATAAGCAGAATATCTGTGTTTTCTGAAATGATTTCCAGGTTCTTGCCTTGGAATGGAAGTTATTTTTACTCTTTAGATGACTTTACTTTGATTTTATTTGACCGTCCTCTTTAACAGTGGCCAGGCAATATTTACTTGGCAATATAACTTTATGGAGAAATAAAACAATAGAATATAATTTTAGCTAGAAAGGATTTTAGAGATCTCTCATTCATATGGCTCATTTTACGGAAGAGGATTGTCTTAGTCCGCTTGAGCTGCTATAACAAAATACCATAGCTTGAGGGGCTTAAACAACAGACATTTATTTCTTATAGTCCCAGAGGCTGAGAAGTTCAAGATGAAGGTACCAACTGTTTCTTGAGTTTCAGTTTCTTGTGAAGGTCCTCTTCCTGGTTTGCAGACAGCTTTCTTCTTGCCATGTCCCCACATGGCGGGAAGGGTGGGATCTCTCTCTCTTTCTCTTCTTCTAAAGTCATAATCCCATCATGAGAGTCCCACCTTCATGACCTCATCTAATTCTGATTACCTCCTGAAGGCTCCATTTTCAAATGCCATCACAATAGTGGGGAGTCAACATACAGATTTGGGGTGGGAGGACATGACCATTCAGTCCATAGCAAGGAATAGAGAATCGGAGAGGCCAAATGTTGTGTTTAAGCTTATACAGTAAATTAATGGCTGAAGTGGAACTAGAAATCATATTTTATTATATTATTCTATACTTTTTTATTATACTCTTAAATCATATACTATTATACTATGGATTTTTCATTTAAACTCATAGGAGCACACTAAGTCAATGAATATCTAATATTCGTCCCATTGCCTGATGATAGAAGGTGCATGTCAGTGCTCTAAACTTTTGCTTAGATGGAGAAGTTACAAGTTGCAGATGTGCTCCTGAAAGTCATCATGATTCTTGCTGTTAGATCTGTAGAAAACATTTTCTGTTTGGGAGCTATGACGAGACTGGATAGTTCCTCCAATCCCTTCTCAGAATTTCTCCCTTTAATGATACCAAACTGCAGGAGTGAAGATAGGCCTGTCCTCCAGGCAGATGATAAGATTACTACATGAGAGGGAAAATTGGAGAAGTTAGCTTGATTGACAGGGAATGCAGCCAATTATATAGCTCCATTATCTGAAGTAGTGTTAAGACTGGGCTTTACCACTGAGTAATGAGAGAGACCTTGGAGGGTGAGATGCCATCAGCTTCTTATTGAATACAGTCAAGTGAGTGTTCTCAGTGACATGATGTCGTGCAGAGTAACTGCCCCATTTTTCTGTGAGCCCATTCAATTCACAGAATCCTGGGAAGTAATACATCATTGTTGTTTTGGTCACTAAGTTTTGACACATTACATATGATACGTAATATGGCAAAAGGGAACTGAAACACTTAGTTTATGAAAATTGTATGTTGACTACATATGTTTACTCTTCTCTGCCTCGGAGTCATCTTTATTTTACTTCACAGATTTAGCCACTCACTGTCCCAATTCCTGCACTAAGGCAGAAGTACATAAACAGTCCTTATGTTACTGCCTCCCTCATTCAAAAGTGCTCATTCATTACATATCTCTTTTTCTCTCTTCCCATCACTGCCAAGTGTCTACATACAATCAGACTGGAACCTAGGCAACTCAGTAGGGTCCCAGGCACCTGTGTCATTACCAAATTTCAGCTGTCACATAGATCCAGACTTCTGCCTTGATCCCACACTCTTTAAGTCTGCCCCCTTTCACTCTGTTGGCCTCCCACTATACCCTTGCCAATGATTGGAGTACCAGGTTTCCCTGCTTCCTACTTCCTGATGATGCTTTGCCCATAAGGATGTTGCTAGCCCCTAACAGTTAGAAGGAAGCAGAACAGAAGAGTTTGTAAACTACATGGATAAGCTCTTTCAGATATAGTGTAGAAAGAACATGGGCTTTGGAGTCATACAGACCTGGCTTATATTCCAGACTGCCATTTACGAGGTTTGTGATTTTTGGTCAAATTTCTTGGTCTCTTTATGATTTGGTTTTCTAATTTGTGAAATAGGTACTAAGTAAATACATTGTAGCTGTTGTTAATTTCTACTATAGAACACTTCCTTTGCAGTTCCCTTAGCTCCCCATCCTTGCTTGCTGTGTGGAAGATTTCTTATGCCTCCCTGCCAGCACACATTGCAGATTCTAGCTTGCCTCACACCCAAACCAGCTATGTCTAGATAGTTAGTTTCCTAAGAAAAACAAGCTACATGATAGTCTACCAAAAAGATAGTTGAAAGGCCATGCTTAATTGATTCCTTTTAGGTCTTCTGCTGGATTTCTTTTAGACTTGGGCTGATTTTCATTAGATCTTGTATACAGGAGCATGTTTTAATTTACATGTCTGGTGTACTAGTTCTCATTCTTTCTACCATCATCCTTTGAGTTAACAGCTTTAATTAATGGTTGCAAGGCAACAATTCTCTGTAATTTTGGACTGTTTCTAAATAGTGTGCTAGCTGTTTTACAATTTTCTCTTTATACTATTAAGGACCTGTGTGTGTGTATGTGTGTGTGTGTACATAAGGACTAATCTATTATACAAACTTAAAACTTGGGGTCCAAAAAGCAAATAAAATCCATGGTTTTGTAAATGAAACCAACCCATTTTGAGGCTGTACTATATTCTGCAAGCTGTTTTCATTGCATAGGGGAAGACAAAAGACTTTTGGGAGTGTTTACTTTATTCTAACTCCAGAACTGTATTACTCTTAATGTGCTGGACGCCCCACTGACTGGGAGTGGTGCACAAGGAAGGATGCAATATGTAAATACACTAATCAGATCAATGCAAATCATAATAATACATTCCTTTATGGGCTGGGAGACAGCTGTGTAAAAGCTATTTTCAATTTCGTAGGTTTGGGTGACCCTCTTTAGCAAACCCCATCTCCCCAATTCTGTGATTCTATCTCTGTTGTATTTTATGTTGATCATTCTTCCCTCTTGGTTTTTGTGGGACTACATATGGTGAAAGTTGGCATTTCAGGCCTAAGTGGCTAGTTTTATTTTCTTCTTTGTGTCCAACTGGTTTTGGAACTTTTGTTTCCAATAGCAGCCACAAAACCACATGAGCAGAGCTTCAGCGAAGTTTTCTGCATGACCAGAGCAGGGTTGGTGATGTGACAACTGTCTCAAGGTTTTCTTAGGAAAGAATGGATCATCATCTTTGCATAAAGGATTTTTTTTTTTTCCTTTTAAAAGATTCGACAAATTATTTCAGTTTACCAAACTTGATGCCATCATTTTAGTGTTTTAATCAGGTCAAAACTTCTGGCCACTTGCTTATATGGAAGATATATTAGTACCTGCATAAAATAAAAAATAAAAGTCAGATAGATATTCCCATTTCCCTGGGATCTTAACAGAGCTCACAGATAGAAGGAAATATTGCTAATGGGAATTAAAAGAAATCAGAATGCTCTTCTGAGTTTTCATAAGTCAAGAGGAACCTAAGAGGAGAGAAAAGAAGAAAAGTAACCTTGCTTATCAAAAGTTTTTAATTAAAAGTAATAAAATCCTGTGGCGAAACTTCTCCTGAGGCCGATGTCATGGTCCCTTCTTGATTGTGAGCTGTTTGTCGTATCTTAGGCAGAAGGCTCTCTCACCCAAACATCAAACATTTTTCACTTGATCTCAGAGAAGGAAAGTTTCGAGCAACTCAGCTAGGCAGGAGGGCTCACCGATGAGATTCTTTGGAAGCCACCTAAAAGTTTCCTTTTAGTATTTCCTTTCACATCAACTGGGTAAGTTTGGCTGCATCTCAGTGAATTCCTGCCCCAGCACACATAATTCAGCTTGAGCAATGGGTGTAGACACCTTACACAACTTTCACAAGTCAGCGAGAAAGGCTACGCAATATGTACAATAAGTGGCAGAGAAGTCTCCCTTTATCACATCCCAAAATGACTTATTCATAAACCTGAACCTGTCTGTCACAACTGAACCAGAGATCATCTTGTTCATCCCTCAAATCTTCCTGCCTCAGCCTTATTTTTCCTCCATGAAGCCATCCTTTTTTCTCACGCTCTGCAGTCTCCTAGCACCCTGCCTGTACCCCTCTCAGGCAGCAGTCATCACAAGCTATTTGCTGATGTGTCTGTCTTTCCCAGGAGACAGTGAATCCTGAAGATGGGCCATGACTATTTGTCTGTGTGGTGCCAAGTTGACACAAGGTATCTTATAAATGTTTATTGAGCGGATAGACTGATTCTTCGTAAGATCTTATGATTCCTTTGTATTCAAAGGAGACCAACTGAGGCGATGGTTTTAAACTAAAAAAAAAATACATATGTTTTTCTCACATTTTCTTTATTATTTTCCTTGGGAGAAGGGATTTCCTGCTAGCGCTGGTACTCTTATTTATTAACAGTATTTTCAGCTGTTGACTGGGCAACTATGCACTAATTAAAAAAAATTAAAGACTATGTTTAATAAACTAAAGATTATGTTTACATATGACTACATATGATTTCTATTGTAGAGAGGTTGGAGCTGTAAAATACTTAATTGGGGCAGAATTGCAAGATAATGTGTAATTGAAAGCAGGTGGCAAACACATTTTGTTGTGAATTTTATCAAATCCCCTTTGGCACTTTTTAATTGGCTTCTGAGAAAGGATTTGTGTTTTGAAGAGTTTGTTTCTTACTCTTCTGCATTTTATAATTTAACAAACTTTGATTTATTGAAGTGTACATTTCATAAATGTTTACCATAACTTGCCGATAATACTCACTGAAGAGGTTGTGAGTTGGGAAAGGTGTGGGAGAGAATCAAAGGAACAAAAATGTATCTTCCCTCCATAAGTTTGCAGTTTAGTTTGAGAGGTAAAATTCAGGGCATAACCCATTTAAATATTTATTGACCACCTTTTAGGTGCATAGAAATGAGAAAGTTTCAGGAGATAAGATATTAAAATATTTGTATTTAAGGAGCTTACAAAGCTCTAACTACCACGGAGCAAACTTCCCTGAAGATAAGCTTATAGTAATAGTGCTTTGAAGAATTTGAAAAAAGATCTGCTGCGAAGGGGAGCTAGCAGACAACACCCCCAAGAGAATTAGCCATCCCCAAATTGAAGACCAAAAAACAATCTAAAAAAAAAAAAACTACAAATCAAATATATTTAAAAAGATTAAAGAGATAATTAAAAACCAGAACAAAACATCAGGCTGCTTGAAAAATCCAAACGGTTTTGAAGAAGAACCAAATTAAACTTCTGGATATAAAAACTGTAATCATAAAAAGACAAGTCCGATGGGTAGGATAAGATAACAGATGAATGTCAGTTAAACTGGGAACTGGAGAACTGAAATGTGGACATGAATAAACTGCCCAGCACATATTACAGAGAAATAAAATGATTTGAAAAAATTTTGAGAAATGTTAAGATATAAAGAAGATAGAATGAAGAGGTAGAATAAGGGTATTCTAGAGAGAGAAAATAAAGGACATAGGGAGAGACGGTATTCTAGGAGATAATGACTGGAGAGTTTTCAGAATTGAAAAGGACATAAACCCTCAAATTCAAAACTCGTAATGGGTGCCTAAAACCAAACCTGAACAAAACCCCAAATAGAAACAAACAAATATATACATCTACACTAGGATGTATTATGGTGAAACAAACAAACAAACAGACTAAAAAATAACCCCCAAAACCCAAAAACAAAATCCACAGAGAAACAGAGATTTCTTCTAGAAAGGAATATAAGTTAGGCTCACAACAGACTTTCATTAGCAGTAGCACTAACAAGGGACATTAGGCAGGCATAAAATCATATATTTAAAATGCTGAGGAAAAGCAACCATCAATCTAAAATTCGAAACAAACTAAGCTACCATTTAAGACCAAGAGCAAAATGAACACATTTAATTTTGTTTATGAGAAGGTTTGTTATAGGTAAACCTGAAATACTGCTGAAGATTTTCATCATTCAGAATGAAATCAATTAAGAAGTAGAATACAAAGAACCGTGTTGTGTAAAGAAATTTATGATTCAAATAACATTGACACAAATTTTAAAAAATTATATCTAACTAGTGGGAGATTTTTAAAAAATGGACCTAAAATACTAAATGAGAATAACATAAAATCAGGAGGCAGTGGTAAAATTTAAACATTAAGGAAAACATTCCAAGAGCCTTGCATTGTATGAAAGAAGGCATGTGAAATAGAAATAGACTATGTAATTCAAAACCAATAGAAAAGGTAAATGAAAGAAAATTGAATGAATCCAATAGAAGTAATAAATAGAGAAAGATGAAAGTTAATCAGGAAAACCAAACTAGATGAAAGTATAAACAATTAAACCTTCCTAATGATAAATAGAGAGGATCAGATTGGGTTAAAAATCAATCAATTATAGGGGCACCTGGGTGGCTCAGTCAGTTAAGCATCTGACTTTGGCTCAGGTCATGATTTCATGGTTCATGGGTTTGAGCCCCACGTTGGGCTCTGTGCTGACAGCTCAGAGCCTGATGCCTGCTTCGGATTCTGTGTCTCTTTCTGTCTCTGCCCCTTCCCCACTTGTGCTCTCTCTCTCTCAAAAATAAGTAAACATTAAAAAAAATTTAAAAATCAATAAATTGTAAATCCTTTGGTTTGTAAAAGCTGGGAAGTTCTGTTAAAGAGGCTGATTGTAAATTAAACAGAAGCAACCTTGAAATCCCAGGGCTCCAATTTGGAGATAAAATGTCATGTCATTTTACCAAGAATAGTGATCTCTGCTTCTCCTCCTCCAAAATTTATACATCAATTTTCAAATTAAAATAGATGATGCACTTTTCACAAATGATATGATTATCTACAGAGAAAACCACAAAGAATCTGAAGATTAATTATCATAAGTATTTAACTGTTTATATCAATTTGCATTTCCATACATATGCATAAACTGAAAAGGTAATACTAAGCAAAAAGATAGCATTTACAATAGCAAAAAGAAAACAGATGAAAAAGAAAAAAAGTAAGATACCTAGGAGTAAATATTATAACATGTTCAAGACCTGAATAGAAAAATTATGTTTCTCAAAAAGATATTGAAGAAAACCTAAGGAAATGGAGAGACATATTGTCTTAGTTCATTCCAGCTGCTGTAACAGAACAAACTGAGTAGATTATAAACAGAAATTTATTTCTTACAGCTCTGGAGGCCAGGAGTCCAGGATCAAGGTTGCATTCTGGTGAGGATCTTCTTCCTGGTTTACCTTCTCACTGTATCCTCACATGGTGGAAGGGGCTAAGGACCTCTGTGGGTCTCTTTTACTCTTTTATGGGGCACTAATTTATGAGGGTTCCACCCTTATGACTTATGCACCAACCAAAGGCCCCACCTCCTAATGCCATCATCTTTGAGGGGGGGGTAGGATTTTAACATATGAATTTTTCAAGGGGGGCACAAATTTTCAGACCATAGTATTCACCATGTTCATGAGTACAGATTCAATTATCAGAACAATGTTACTTCTTTCCCCTTCAATTTTTAAGGTAGAACCTTATGAAATTATCATCTTTGTAGGCCAGAACAGTTTGTTGTCAGTGCCAAAAAGTTTTAAGATATAGATTCAATTGTAATTCAAATAAAAATAGCGTTTTATAGGAACCTGACAAGTTGATTCTAGAATTCATACAGAAGGGCAAAGGCTCAAAAATAGTTAAGACGGTGCTGAAGAAGTACAGCAAGTAAGAGAACCTCTCTCAGGTGTCATAATTTATTATCCAGTAATAGTAATTAAGATAGTGTAGCACTGGCCAGGAAGAGACAATTAGCCACTAGAACAGAATAGAGAGCTCTTAACGGATCCCATGCCTGTACTGTCTGTATTGAACAGGTTTTATCACAGATCACTGAGCAATGGTAGACGGTTCAATAAACGGTGCTAGAACAATCCAAAAATGTGTTAACAGTGAGATCCCCAATCGGCAGACAATACTAAGCTCTTCTAAAGTAAGAAGAAATGCTGCTCTAAGGAAATTATAGGAAGATCTTTCATGGTCATTGATGTAAAAGTGGCAGATGAGGTTCAGTGTTTAAGATCTGCCTATCCCATGGCACAGAAGCTGTCCTTTGGTGTTCAAGTCTGGTTCAGGTCAAGGTAAATTCTTTTTTTTCTGAACCCTCTTTCTTAGACTTTTTGCTCGTGGGCTGCAGGTACAGTTGAAAGGTAGGGATACAAACAACTGGCAAGACACGTGATAAGATTTTGATAGACTCATAGAATCAATAACCTTTGGTTAAACAAACATTCAGGATTCAGCTCCAAGTATTCTGTGTCCATCACATGCCAGTACATCCCTCTTCTCCTTCAGCACGGGACTAAATGGAGGTTTGCATTTATTAGTGAAAATCAGATGTTCTTTTAAAAGTTATTCTGGTGCAACAAATATCATACTAAAGAAGTCCCAATGCAAATAAAATATGTTATTATTATTTACTGTTTTGAAATAAATATTAAATGATAAAGTTGAGCTCATCAAAATGATGTTCTGTAAAATCTCTTAAATTTTTTTTTTCTTAATGTTTATTTAATTTTGAAGGAAGGAGAGAGAGAGAGAGAGAGAGAGAGAGAGACAGAGAGACAGAGAGAGACAGAGAGAGACAGGGCATGAGTGGGGAAGGGGCAGAGAGAAGGAATCCAAAGTGGGCTCCAGGCTCTGAGCTGTCAGCACAGACCCTGATGCAGGGCTTGAACTCACAAACTGTGAGATCATGACTTGAGCTGAAGTCCAACAGTGAACTGACTGAGCCACCTGGGTACCCCATCGCTCCCTTTTTTTAAAAACTAGCTCATTGTTAAAACTGCTTTTGCTGAATAAAGATTCTGCCATGTATCTTGGTATCATAAAAGGATGAAAAATTATACTGAAATAGTACATTGTTAGCAGTGTAAATGAGTTAGTGAAAAACAATTTAAAGGCATCTGACAAAAATTAAAATGCACAGACATCATTACCATGGATCTAACAATTGCCAATGAACAGCTTCAAGTAATATGTGAAAGAACCTTTCCTATTGCCAAAAAGGAATCTGTAATAATTATCCACATACAGCCTCCTACATGTCCACATACCTGGACAACAACAGTTTAGATTAGAAATTAGTACTCAAAAATTGTTATAATCGAGGTGATTACATTTCAAGCTAACAACCCATTGAAGAGCTTCTAGCAGAATTAAGATTTCAAATTTACCACAAATCCCAGAAGTTTATATCTCTCAAATAAATGCATCCCACTCAAAAGCAAACAAAATGGCTTTTCAACATAAGAAATCCTTTGAGTTTCAAAAAACCCTACCAAAGCCAAGTAAGTACTTCATCATGCAAATCAACTACTTTCAGAAGGCCAGTCAGCAGCATGCATAGATGATACTGAGAATAAAGCAAAGATTGTTTTCATCTTCTCAGAAGGACAGAGGCCCCATGCCACAGATTAAATGACACCCCCCCTTCTCCATATATCTTAAAACAGGATGTTTTAAAGATTTTTATTTTTTTATTTTTATTTTTTAATATGAAATTTATTGTCAAATTGGTTTCCATACAACACCCAGTGCTCATCCCAACAGGTGCCCTCCTTAATGCCCATCACCCACTTTCCCCTCCCTCCCACCCCATCAACCCTCAGTTTACCCGAATGTGAGACAGGAAGCCATCAAAACCCTAGAGGAGAAAGCGGGGAAAAAACCTCTCTGACCTCAGCCTCAGCAATTTCTTACTTGACACATCTCCAAAGACAAGGGAGTTAGAAGCAAAAATGAACTATTGGAACCTCATCAAGATAAAAAGCTTCTGCACTGCAAAGGAAACAATCAACAAAACTAAAAGGCAACCAACAGAATGGGAAAAGATATTTGCAAATGACATATCAGACAAAGAGCTAGTATCCAAAATCTGTAAAGAACTCACCAAACTCCATACCCAAAAAACAAATAATCCAGTGAAGAAATGGGCAGAAGACATGAATAGACACTTCTGTAAAGAAGACATCCAGATGGCCAACAGGCACATGAAAAGATTCTCAACGTCACTCCTCATCAGGGAAATACAAATCAAAACCACACTCAGATATCACCTCACGCCAGTCAGAGTGGCCAAAATGAACAAATCAGGAGACTATAGATGCTGGAGAGGATGTGGAGAAACAGGAACCCTCTTGCACTGTTGGTGGGAATGCAAACTGGTTCAGCTGCTCTGTAAAACAGTGTGGAGATTCCTCAAAAAATTAAAAATAAAGATTTTTAAAAAATATGTTTTAAATGAAGCAGATTTCAAATAAATTCCTTTCCTGTGGCCTCTGAGTTAGCAGTAAAAAAAGCAGTTGTGGTAAAGCGGATATAGGCACATAAATTTGGTGTTCCTGAAGGTGGTGACCACCAATGATTGATTCAATCATTTGGCAAAAACTGGAGACCTAGAAATGGGTATAAAGGGTTATGTTCATCACTGTGGCCAAAGTCTGCCACTATTGAGTGCATTACTAATATATGCAAGTATTGAAAAATATTATTAGGTTCTGATTGTTCAGACTCCAGAATGGAGAGAAGAGAGGGTTGACTGGGGTTGAAACTGTGACTGATTCTCAAGATAACAGTGTTAATAGAAACCCAAATATGCCTTTCAGGGACTTCATGGGAAGGGAGTGCCACACTGAATAAGTACATCCTAGATAAAGGCCATATATGGGCACGAATGACAGATAGTGAAGAAATGGGGTAGACAAATTTTCTATATTTGGAGTATTTTAGCTTCTAGAAGATTTTAGGGCACAGAATTGAGGGGGAGAGTGAAGAGCATTTTAATAGGTGTATTATATGTTTGAGGGCACCTGGGTGGCTAAGTCGGTTAAGCTTCCCACTCTTGATTTTGGCTCAGGTCGTGATCTCACAGTTGGTTAGTTTGAGCCCTGTGTTGGGCTCTGTGCTGGCAGTGCAGAGCCTGCTTGAAATTCTCTCTCTCTGCACCCTCCTCAAAAAATAAATAAATAAGAAAATAAGTTTATTATATGTTTGGATATAGTCTAATTTAACAATTTTTGAGTTTGTTAAATTTCTCAGAGTCAGAACTAAGTTTCTGGAGTGTGACCCTATTCCAGAACTCAATTACTGGGGTTTCCAAGTACATAAGGCATTTGTTCTCTTGTGATGGTGAGAAACCTGGCAGGTCAGGGTAGCTCTCCGCACAGGCCTTTAGAGAACGCATATATAAGGCCTGGCCCCATCTCATCAATGCAGGAAAGGGCCACATGCCAATCACAATACAGCTATGGTGAATGTTTGATTTGGAGATCATTTGCAAACAGTCTACCCCATAAAATGTAGAAGTCTCTTAGACGCGTAGAGAAAGTTGGCAAGGGAATCAAGCAGTGATTACTCCATGCTTCACCTTAGTCTAGAAAAATGTTGAGAGGAAAAAAACCTCAGTCCCAAAGTAAGGAATGTGATTACCCTCAGAACCAAAGAAGTAGTGACATTGAACATCAGCCTATAATGCTTGGGTGTATCATCTGACTCAGGAGCCTCCCCAGAAGGAAGGAGTTAGGATCTCTCTTGAAGTAGGTATAGACAAGGCCACACAATGAACTTTTGTGACTACTTGGATCATTTATCTGTAATATACCTGGCCTCTGACCTTTACTCCAACTGTACTGGTATGACTGCTTGTTCTCTACTCTCCCAAGTTCTAGTTGTTGCTCAGAAATTTGCTTTTACCCAGTAGGTGAACACTGTAGTAAAAGGTTTTGTTTCTTTTGAACTTGAAGTCTATGTCTTTTTTTTTTTTTTTTTTAACTTATTGATTTTGAAAGACAGAGAGAGAGAGAGTGCCAGCAAGGGAGGGGCAGAGAAAGAGAGGGAGAGAGAGAATCCTAAGTAGGCTCTGTGCTATTAGCACAGATGGGGGTTCAGTCTCAGGAACCATGAGATCATAACCTGAGCTGAGATCAAGAGTTGGACACTTAACCGACTGACCTTCCCAGGCGCCCCAAACTTGCAGTCTATCTTTAACTGACTAATAATTTGTACATAATGATATTATGTACTGGAAGGTTTTTAAATGCCCCTTAAGTCTTTATAAAAAATATTAATTTTTAGCAGAGATTTTATGGCAATGCGTTTCTTAGTACATACTGTAATGCTATGTTAGCTAAACCATTTAATCAGTGAACCATCCCATTTCTTTTTTATATCATATGATATTGAGCTCATTGTCATTTCCATTCATTACCTAAAACATTATAGTATACTGGAAATAGAATTGTGAACATCTAGGGAGCCATTCTGGGTCAGGAATTACAGTGACAATGAAGTTAGCATTGGCTATTAAAGTAGCAGATGTGGTCATTAAGTTGATCGAGTCCAATGTGCTTCTCTCTTGTTTTTCAGCCTTTGGATCCAGAGTAGGTTTTCCTGCTTGAGAATGAGGTAAAGGTGCATGAAATAGCACATAAGTTTCTGTGGTGAGAGATTTACCCTAAAATACCAACTCCTGTCCAGGGGGTTGACAATCCCTGAAAGGAAAATTTCTCTGGTTCTGGATGGAAAATGCACTTTGAAGCAAAAACTCCTCTTCCTAATTGAATTGTAGCTTATGATTTTTTTCTAGTGGGTTTTGCTACACTAAAACATTTACTTAAAGGTTTATGTGAATGGAATATGGGTATTATGGAAGACAGATATATTTACAATTTATAGAGACATCAGAATTCTTTTTAGGGCTCAAATTGTTGGGCTAGAGGCAAGATCTTTGATTTCTAACTGAATCCATTTGACTCTAAATATGTAAGTCTTTTGTATTTGATGATTAGAATACCTAAGAATTTTTCTAAATCATTTGATTAATTTCCATTCTCAAAGATAAATTCTTCATTCTATTGATAATGGCTTTTTCTTGTTTGGTTACAAAACAAACAATTTGATTTTCCTTCTTTTATATATTGAAGAATGATTTAATGAAAAAGAACACAGCAATAGTGATATTTCCACTAGAGGCAAAACTATTTGATAAAACATATCTACTAGTTTTTGAGTCACAAGAGTTTAAGGGAATATTCCTGAACTCGCCTTTTTTATTTTGCTTTGGAGATCATAATTTCTTGGAGTAAATTCTGCAACCGATCAAGGGATGAAATTTGAATGAGGAAAAGAGATGCACTGAAGATTATCCACAATGGGATGCTACTGTCATCTTCCTTTTTCCCCCAATGAATAAAAACAATTGACGACCCATTAATAGTTACTAATTAATTTTTTTCTAAGATTGTTATAGATATAGAAAGTTTCCTCCACAGTCCCTTCCTGGGATTTTGGGATTAGGATTTGGTAGGCAGTTAAGGAACATGGAATTTTAGGTCACCAATAATTTGCCTGCTAAAGGAAAAACGAATCTACCAGATAGCCTTGCACATGATAGGTACCCAATAGATGGCAACTAGACGAATGAATGAATGAGTCAAATACAATGTTAGTATATGTTAGTATATTTTTGATGCTTTATATTTTTTCTAGTTCAGCTAGAACAGATTTGGAAACTGTTACAGAAGTGATTTGTTGATACCTCCTTCTTTCCATTCTAACTGAGTTTAAACACTAATTTCAATACACCTCTTTAATAAAAATCTTCCATGAATGCATTGACCTAGGATAAAATGAAAACTTATTAACCTTCAAAGAAAAGCTCTCCAAAATTTGGCTTCACCCAATTTGTTCAGTTAAGTTCAGCATTAATAATAGATTTGCCCTGACTTTATTTCCCTCACTATTTTTTTAAAACAAAATAAAGCCACAAAAACCAAACTGCTTCTCATTTCAATTCTGAAGTTTTTGTTTTTTGTTTTTGTTTTTTGTCTGTTTTTTTTTGTTGTTGTTATATACTAACATTCTTTTCCCCATCAAAATTCTAGTAACTATTAAACTAAGGATTTTAAAAATACTTTTGAGATGTCTCTCATCATCATAAAGCTTTTCCAAAGGTCAGAACACCATGAAGGTGCCGTGCCCCAGAGCAGAGCTTTTGCTGTCCCTCTGCAGACCACCTGGCTTCCCATTGCCAGTTGTTAGAGCATCTCCCTTCCATCCTTTGGCAAAGCCCATTGTCTTTGGCATCTCACGCCTTCGGGCTATATGGTTCTCCTCCCTTTCTTATTGATGTCATTTACAGACTTCCTAATCATTTCTCTTCACTTGTTGACATCTTTCACAACTGTGAGAGGGCTTTCACAACTGTCGTCCCTACTTTCTGTCCTGTCAGAGAGGAAAGTGTCAGCGTACCTGTGGCAAACAGTTATTTAAAAATTCTAGCTTTCAGGGGCACCTGGGTGGCTCAGTTGGTTAAGCACCTGACTTCAGCTCAGGCATGATCACACGGTTTGTGGGTTTGAGCCCCCATGTTGGGCTCTGTGCTGACAGCTGGGAGCCTGGAGCCTTCTTCAGATTCTGTGTGTGTCTCTCTCTCTGCCCCTCCCCTACTTACGCTCTGTCTCTCTCTCTCTCTCTCTCTCTCTCTCTCAAAAATAAATAATAAACATTAAAAAAACGTAAAATTTCTAGCCTTCGTTTTCTCCAGTTAATTTTGTGTTCACTCTATTGGAACCATCCATTCCCATAGTTACACCATGAATTTTTCTGATAGATCATAATTTCATACATTTTACTCCGACCAAAATCTTTTGTCTATTAAGCTTCCCTTCACCCTTGCTACTACTATAGCTGCTCTTAGAACACTCCAGTCTCTGGATTTCTCCCATTTTCTCCCTTCATCTAGTTTCCTCCAGAGCACTTTACCTTTCTTACTCAGCCTCACTGCATGGAGAAAATAGCAGAACATATGACCTGTTTTTCCACAAAGTACCTGGATTCCCTTATACCGCTATCCTTCCGCCCTACCAGTAGCATTTAGTAACTCAGTCCAAAATCAAGGCTACAATCCTATTTCTTGAAACCTCTATGTGGGTGGCTGAAGGATAGTCGTCGTTCAAGACCTACATCCATGCAGTTTGGTCCTTCTCATTTTTATGTACTTAGCACTGTGCATAATCTTATTCCATACCTTTGATTTGCTTTCTTTTTCAGACCCTTCCAGATTTGCCAAATAGAATCATCGATTATGTAGTCTTTTATGAGTGGCTTCTTTCACTTAGCACGATGTTTTCAGGGTTCATCCATGTTATAGCATGTATCAATACTTCATCCCTTTTTATTGCTGAGTAAGGAAGTGGAATGCTGGATAGGAAATGGTGGAGTTGCTGTGTTATCTGGTAACTCCATGTTTAACATTTTGAGGAAACAACCAAACTGTTTTTTAAAGTGGCTGCACCCTTTTATAATCCCACCAACAATGTATGAGACCCTAATATCTCCCCATCTACACCACACTTGTTATTGTCTGTCTTTTTGGTTATTTGTTATTGTCTGTCTTCCTAATGGGTATGAAGTGTTATCTCATTGTGATTTTTTTTTTTTTGCATTTCCTGAGTGATTAATGATGTCAGACATCATTTCATATACTGTATATAGTTTTTTGCCAGTTGGTTTATCTTGAAAAAAATGTCTATTCAGCTCTTTTGCCTATTTTATTTATTTATTTATTTATTTATTTATTTATTTACTTATTTATTTATTTAACTTTATTTATTTATTTTGAGAGAGAGAGCAAGAGTGAAGGAGAGGCAGAGAGAGAGGGAGAGAGCAAGAGAATCCCAAGCAGGCTCTGCATTATCAGTGTAAAGCTCTATGTAGGTCTCAAACTCACAAACTGTGAGATCATGACCTGAGCCGAAATCAAGAGTCAGCCGTTTAACCTACTGAGACACCCAGGTGCTCTCCTTTGCCTATTTTTAAATTGGATTATTTATTATTATTGATCATAGGAATTCTGTACATATTCTGGATATAAGTCCTTTGTCAGATATATGATTTGCAAATATGTTCTCTAATTTACAAGTGGTCTTTTTGCTTTCTTGATGGTGTTCTTTGAAGTATGAAAGTTTTTAATTTTTAAAAACCCAGTTTATCCTTTTCTTTTGTTGCTTGTGTGTTAGATGTCATATCTAAAAAAACTATTGATTAACTTAAAATTTACTCCTCTCTTTTCTTCTAAGAATTTTATAGTTTTAACATTTAGGTCTATGATATGTTGGGAGTTAATTTGTGTGTCTGGTGTGAGGTAGAGGTCCAAGTTTCTTCTTTTGCATGTGGATATCCAGTTATCCAAGCACCACTTATTGAAAACACTATTCTTTCCCCATTGAATTGTCTTGGCACCTTGTTGAAAATCAAATGATAACATAAAGGTTTATTTCTGGATTCTCAATTCTATTCCATTTATCAGTATGTTTGTTATGAGTTTCCTATTGCTGTTGTAACAAATTGCCACAAACCTAGTGTCTTAAAACAATACAGATTTATACCCTTACATTTCTGGCAGTCAGAAATTTGAAATGATCTCACTGGGCTAACCCAGCTTGTTTGCAGGGCTGTGCTTCTTCTGGAGGCTCTAAAGCCTTGCCTTTTCTAGCTTCTATAGACTGCATTTATTCTTTGACCCGTGGCTGACTTCTACCTTCAAAGTCAGTAATCCTATTACTCTGACCTCTGCTTTTGTCATCAAATCTTCTGCTCTTTTACTTTTCTGCTCTTCTCTTTCACATATAAGGACCCTTGTGATTACATTGGGCCCACCCAAATAACCCAGGATACTCTTCCCATTGCAAGATCCTTAATGTAATCACATTTGCAAATTCTCCTTTGCTGTCTAAGGTAACATATTTCCAGTGATTAGCATATGGACATCTTCGAGGAAGCTATTATTCTGTTTGCCACATGTCCTTATGCCAGTCCCTGTCTTGATGACTGTAGCTTTGCAGTAAGTTTTGAAATCAGGAAGTATGATTTTGTTCTTTTTTTCTCAAGGTTGTTTTGGCTATTTTGAATCTCTTACATTTCCAAGTGAATTTTAGGATCACCTTGTTAATTTTTGAAAAAAAAAGCTAGCTGGTATTTTGATAAAGATTGTGTTGAATCTATAAATCATAACAATATAAAATCTACTGACCCATAAACATGGGATATCTTTCCATTAACTTAGATTTTATTTATTTTCTTTTAACAATATGTATACTTTTCAGTGGATTAGACGTGTACTATTTTGTTAAACTTATTTCTAATGTCTTATCTTTTAGAAAAATTTTTATTTATTTATTTTTTTAAATATAATTTGTTGTCAAATTGGTTTCCATACAACACCCAGGGCTCATCCCAACAAGTGCCCTCCTCAATACCCATCACCCAGTTTCCCCTCTCCCCCACCCCACATCAACCCTCACTTTGTTCTCAGTATCCAAGAGTCTCTTATGGTTTGCCTCCCTCCCTCTCTGTAACTTTGTTTTTCCCCTTCTCCTCCCCCATGGTCTTCTGTTAAGTTTCTCAAGATCCACATATGAGTGAAAACATATGGTATCTGTCTTTGACTGACTTATTTCACTTAGCATAATACTCTCCAGCTCCATCCATGTTGCTGCAAATGGCCAGATTTCATTCTTTCACATTGCCAAGTAATATTCCATTGTATATATAAACCGCATCTTCTTTGTCCATTTATCAGTTGATGGACATTTAGGCTCTTTCCATAATTTGGCTATTGTTGAAAGCGCTGCTATAAACATTGGGGTACATGTGCCCCTATGCATCAACACTCCTGTATCCTTTGGGCAAATTCCTAGCAGTGCTATTGCTGGGTCATAGGGTAGTTCTAATTTCAATTTTTTGAGGAACTTCCACACTGTTTTCCAGAGCAGTTGCACCAGTTTGCATTCCCACCAACGGTGTAAGAGGGTTCCCATTTCTCCACATCCTCGCCTAATGCTTTATCTTTTGGAGGCTATGGTAAATGAAATTGTTTTCTTAATTTCATTTGGGGATTGTTCATTGCTAGTATATATAAGTGCAATTGATGCTTGCATATTGATCTTATATCCTGCAAGCTCACTGAGCTTGTTTATTAGTTGTGATGATTTTTATGTGGGTTTCATAGGACTGTTTTGTGTATTAGACTATAAGATCATCTTATAAGTGAAATGGTTTTACTTTTTCCTTTCCAATCTGGATGCCTTTTTTTCCCTTACTTGACTTGGCTAGAATCTCCATTCCAATGTTAAAAAAATTTTTTTTAATGTTATTTATTTCGTTTGAGAGAGAGAGCATGAACAGGGGAGAAGCAAGAGAGGGGGAGAGAGAAAATCCAAGCAGATGTGTTTTTAACTATATAAGAAACTGACAAAGAGTTTTCCAAAGTAGTGGTTACCATTTTATACCTGCCACCAGCTAAAGATGAGGATTCAAATTCTTCAAAATACTTGTCAGCAGTTGGTACTGTCAGCTTTTCAGTGTTGGCCATTCTAGTGTGTCTGTAGTGATATCTTCTTGCGTTTGTAATTTTTAAATCAAATAAGTTAAATAATTAAATTAAGTTTTTGAGGTATAATTGAGATAAATCGCACATTTATTTTATTTTATTTTTTTTTAAATCGCATATTTAGGGGCACCTGGGTGGCTCAGTTAGTTAAGCGGCCGACTTCGGTTCAGGTCACGATCTCGCGGTCCGTGAGTTCGAGCCCCGTGTCGAGCTCTGTGCTGACAGCTCAGAGCCGGGAGCCTGTTTCAGATTCTGTGTCTCCCTCTCTCTGACCCTCCCCTGTTCATGCTCTGTCTCTCCCAGTCTCAAAAATAAACAAAACGTTAAAAAAAATTAAATCGCACATTTAAAGTGCACATAAGCATACACTTGTGAACTCATTACCACAATCAAGATAATGAATGTACCCATTATTCTGATTCACTTTTATAATTCCTCTTTCTTACCTTCTTTCTACCCTCCATTCTCAGGAAACTACTGATTTGCTTTCTGTTATTGTAAATTAGTTTCATGTTCTTGAATTTTATTAATACTTTCATTTTTATTTATTTTTTTAAATTGAAGTGTGGTTGACATAAGTATACACTCTACTTTTTCTGGCTTCTTTCAGAATAACTATTTTAAGATTCACTTATGTTATTAAGTGTATTAGTAGTTTATTCTTTTTATTGCTTAATGGTAGTCCACTGCATAGATATACTGCAGTTTGTTTTTGTTTATCTGCTTACCTGGTGATATATATTTGGCATTTTCAGTTTTGGCTATAACAAACTAAAGCTGCTATGAACACTTATGTACAAGTCTTTGTCTGGAGATATGCTTCCATTTTTCTTCGGTAAATATCTAGATGCAGATTGCTGAGCCATATGGTAGGTATATGTTTAATGGTTTAAGAAACTGCCAAACTGTTTCCCCAAGTGGCTTTACCACTTACATTTCCACCAGCAGTGCATGAGAGCTTCAGTTCTTCTACATCCTTGCTAATATTTGGTATACTCAGTCTTTAAAATTTCAGACATCCCAAAAACTGTATAGTGGTTAATTATTGTGGTTTTAATTTGTACCTCCTATATATATATATACATATATATATATGTATATATATAGTTTATTTGTTTTACTGTTCATTTATTTTGAGAGAGAGAGAGAGAGAGCGAGAGAGAGAAAGAGTGAAAGCATGAGTAGGGGAGGGGCAGAGAAAGAGAGAGAATCCAACACAGGCTTGGGGCTGTCAGCACAGAGCCCCACGTGGGGCTCGATCTCCCGAACTGTGAAACCTTGACCTGAGCGGAAGAGTCAGATGCTTGACCGACTGAGCCAGACAGGTGTCCCTAATTTGTATTTCCTAATGACTAATGAAGTTAAGTGTCTTTCCATGTGCACTTTGCTATTCATATATCTTTTTTTTATTGTACATTTGTATGTTTTTAATTTTCCAAATTTTCTTCAGTGAACATTGAAAATATATTATGCTTTTAATCAGAAAATTTAATTTTTTTTATTTAATTTTTTTAAATTTACATCCAAATTAGTTAGCATATAGTGCAACAATGATTTCAGGAGTAGATTCCTTAATGGCCCTTACCCATTTAGCCCATCCCCCCTCCCACACCCCCTCCAGTAACCCTCTGTTTGTTCTCCATATTTATGAGTCTCTTATGCTTTGTCCCCCTCCCTGTTTTTATATTATTTTTGCTTCTCTTCCTTTATGTTCATCTGTTTTGTCTCTTAAAGTCCTCATATGAGTGAAGTCACATGATATTTGTCTTTCTCTGACTAATTTCACTTAGCATAATACCCTCCAGTTCCATCCATGTAATTGCAAATGGCAAGATTTCATTCTTTTTGATTGCCAAGTAATACTCCATTGTCCATATATCTTTTTTTGTTGAAATGCCTGTTCAAATATTTTGACCATTTGAAACACTGTTTTTTTTATTATTGAGTTTTGAGAATTCTTTATGTAATCTGCATACAAGTCCTTTATGAGATATATGAGATATATATATATATATATATATATATATATTTGCAGCCTGATGCTTACCTTTTCATTCCCATAACAATTTCTTTTCAAAGAGAAGGAATTCTTAATTTTGAGAAAGTGTAATTTGTCAAGTTTTCTTCTATGGATCATGATTTCAGAATCACTAAGAAATTGTTGCCTAACAAGGTTTCTGTTATGTTTCCTTCTGTAAGTTTTTTAGTTTAGGTTTTGCATTTAGGTTTATGACTTATTTTGAGTTCACATTTTAAAGATGCAAGGCATGGGTTGAGATTCTTTTGTTATTTTTGCATTTGGGTGTTCAGTTGTTTCAGAAACATTGATAAAAAGATCATTTTTTCTTCAGTGAATTGCCTTTGCATCTTTGTTAAAAATCAATTGAGTACAGATATATGTAGGTAAAGTTATGAACTTTATTCTATTTAATTAGTTTATTTGGTTATCTTTCTAACCATATTTTGCCATCTACAGTAGCACAGTAATAAATTTTGAAATCAAGTAGTCTAAATCATCTAACTTAAAAAATTGTGTTTTTCAAAATTATTTTGACTACTTTAAGTCCAGTGCACTTCAACAGGAATTTTAGAATCAGTTTGTCAGTTTCTACAATAAAAACCTGTGGGGATTGGTTGTGTTGATTTTATGATGTTACCTCTAGTTTTTTTAAATATATTTTTTATATTTTCACCTCTGACTGGTTTTAACTGGTTCCCTTTTGTAAAACTTTTCGTGTGTGTGTGATTACTAATTCAATTCTGTTTCCCTCCTTTCCCTATTTTCTTGGATACTGGGTTCCATCTTAATCTCTTTCATCTTTTTTTTTTAGCTGAGCTCCCATCTAATCCTTCATTTTATCCTTTTGCCATTACTCATTATAAAGAACAAACAATGTAGTTCTGTATGAATTTCCCAAAGGGTGACATTCTGAGTATAGCAATCTAGGATAGGCCTATAATTTAGAGGTGTCTTTTTTTTATTGTAGTTCTTGGGTTCTCAAAAGGGCTCTGGGATGTAGTTATTTATACTTCAGGGTGCATTGCCTTGAAAACCATCTTGGGAGAAAGCAGGGTATAAATAATAAATAAATAAAATATCCTTCCAGTTACCAGTCTTTGATATGCCAGGTGTGGTTTAAGGAACTTCTGGTAAATCCTGGATATGGGGCATTAAGGCAGATCTGTTATCTATTATTAGGGCCTGGATATAGGAAGCTCTGTTTCGGATGGTTTCTTCCCCCTGGGTATCTTGAACTGGGTGTTAAAAGAGTGGAACATATGTTTTAGATGTAGAAATTCATGAATAAAATGGCCTTTGGGTAAGCCTAGGTATTTTAAACATCTGGTCCTCAAATGCAGAAATCACCTTTCTGTTCCTCTTGATGTAAGAACCATCACGTAGGTAGGGGAAATTTCTGGGCCACAGCAATAGCCTTCTAACTGATCTCATCATCTTCATTCTGTCCTCATATTATCGTATTTTAATATTTTTGTTTTCCTGAAACACAGACTTTCTATGTTTTCTTTCTGATTTTAAAAGGTTAGTCTTTAATGGTCTTATATTTTCTTTGGAATAATGTTCAATTTCCATCACTTGGCACTAAAAAGCTTTTACTGCTCGTTTCCTTTTACCCTCTGCATCTCCTTTGGTTCTCTGTTATGAGCAAAATGTGGAAGCCCACATATGTTCTCTGTATCTTTGCTGCTTCTACTTCCCTATCTAGAATATCTTTTTATGTATCTGAAATTATATATATGTCTTTTAATGCTCAGCTCCAAAGTCACCCTATGTTAACCTGGCCCCAAGTTCCTTCCAAATCACAACTGCCACCTCTTCTAGCTGTTTTGGAGTTATAACAGCTAGCATTTACTATACACTTACTAAGAGGTAGGTACAGAATAAATGATATAGAAATTAAAAAAAACAAGCAGATAATGAAACCAGATGCCGGTTCTTTGAAAAAATTAATAAAATTGATAAACCTCTAGCCTGATTTGTCAAAAAGAAAAGAGAAAGGATGCACATAAGATCACAAATGAGTGAGGAGAAATAACAACCGATACCCCAGAGATACAAACAATTATAAGAGAATATTTTGATAAACTGTATGTCAATAAATTGGCCAACCTGGAAGAAATGGAATTCCTAGAAATCTATAAATTACCAAAACTGAAATATGAATAGAAAACTATGAATAAACTGACAACCAGCAAAGAAATTGAATCAGTAGTCAAAAAACTCCCAACAAACAAAAGTCCAAGACCAGATGGTTTCACAGAAGAATTATACCAAACATTCAAAGAAGAGTTAATACCTGTTCTTCTCAAAATGTTCCAAAAAATAGAAAAGGAAGGAAAACTTCCAAATTCATTCTAAGAGGCCAGCATTACCCTGATACGAAAATCAGATAAAGACAACATTAAAAAAGAGTATAGGACAATATCCCTGATGAACATAGAAGCAAAAATTCTCCATACAACACTAGCAAACAGAATCCAACAATGCATTAGGAAGATCATTCACCACAATCAAGTGGGATTTATTCCTGGGTAGATGCTATTATTATACTACTTTATTGTTGCTAGACAGCGGGTGAATGGTAGGATTCAACTGTAGCATTTCCCATTCCAGCACTGGTACCTCTATCATCTGTGACTCCAGCACCTGGTGTGGCTTTGATTAAGGCACTTACAGCTAACTGTGTTGCATTTTCCTTCAAAACATATTTGCTTTGAGAGTAAAAATTTTCATTTTCCAATTGGCTCACGGTGCCTTGCTGAAGGCCCTTCATCACAACTACTTAATAATTAAAAAACATATTTGACAAAATTCTTTCTGGTTATGCCAGGCATCCATTCAAATGAGCCTTAAAAAAAAGGAGAGAACTCTATTAAAATGAAACAGATCTCAAGAAATTGAAGGGCATGAAATGAGAAAGGGGAGAGACATCAGAAAGTAAGGCGACCATGCTCTGACTCTCTCAAGGGTGATGTAGTTTCTTGTGTCTTCTTTTTGAACACTTTCTCTTTTTTTCCTTTCCATGCTCTGTCTTCATTTATGACAGGAAATGGTTTCTACATTTATGAAGTGACACCTTCACTGCCAACAATCGACTGACTGGAATTTCATGTTTCCCATTTTGATTCATGAAAGAGGAAATCTGAACAGGACAGGTTCTCACCCTCAGACTACCCAACTACAGGCAGAGGACAAAAAGAGACACTATCAAATGAACTCATAGTTGTAGAGACAGTTCTCAGGAAAGAAGAGGGCCTGGTTCAAGAAGCAGACATCTCTAAAATAGTATTTACCTGAGATAAACCAATGGTCATGTCTTGATAAATTAGTGTTTTATTTGCTATGTTTACTATGTGTTATCCTGGTAAGAATGATTTGTTTTGTTGCTTCTTAAATGAAATTGTGGATGACAAAAGACCATGAGTTTGAGCATTTCCTTTCCAGAGCCCAGCTCCTTAAATCTCATTGCACAAAATAAGAACAGAGGCAATAGATGTCTTTGGTTTGAGAGAAAAACTGTCCATATTTCCAAGTGTTTGAAAATACTTAATATTTGGTGGCTGATATTTTTTAAAAAGTTTAATTACACAGTGTAATTCATACTCTAGGTGTTAGTAATTGACTGGATACCATGCAATACCATATTGATTTTTAGTAAGTCTCTAATTTTCCATGGAGCATCTAACTCCTTGGAGAAACACACTTGGATACTGATGACATAAATCCTTCTCAATGTATCTGTCAAGGTTTCATCAAAAGCTATGTACAATTTTACTATCTCTGACAAGCAGTGAAAAAAAGTTGTTTTTCTCACTACATAACTCCTTGGTAAGTTGGTCGGTCCTCATATAGAGGATTTACCCCTCCAACTCGAGTGAAGCGTCAGATATTTCCCAACATTTCAGCAGGAACGGCAGCCAGATCTATCACTGCATAGTAAGCCATGCCAAGGGGAAGGATGTCCAGGAGTGGACCACAAATTGCCTCCCAGGACTTTGTATCATTGTTTATTAATCAAGTGCTGACAGTATGTTTGCCTTTCTGTTAAGTGAGGAGAAGAAACAGACTCAACTTTCTGAGTTCATGGTCTGAGTCAGTCAGACGGTGTAGGGCTGGTTGAAATACTCTGATGCCTACATCTCAGGTATGAGCTGCTTTACTTTCATTGTACGATTTCTTCTCACGCAATGGGAGAAATTATGATTTAAGAGAAGTGGAAAGTATGGCGTTCAGAAAATTTTTGAGATGAAAAGTAGTTGCCTAGCGAAAAAAAAATAAAGCTTTTTTCCTCTTGTCATCTAAATCCTCTCTTCTCACCCTCAACGCAGTGAACTAGAGTAATTTTGTTTGTTCTACGTGTAGAAGAGACTAACACTCAGAAATGACCCAGATTCATTTTATTTCCATGGAGATTTGTGGATCTTCAGCATTAGTGCAGATTCTTGCCTATTCAATAGGAGGTGAGATTGGGTAAGAGCCAAACTGAGTCTTCATAATATAACCATGCCTTGCAAATGCCAATTATTCTAACTGGATTACCTCTCCTGTTAACAAGTCCCTTTGCTTTTTTAGACAGCCGTGTAGGGAATTCTCCACAAGTTCTTCCAATCTCATATGACTCAGATGTTGTCCATATAAGGATAAAAATGTGAACAAATCTTGAAAAATTTGAAATAAGTTTAGATTGCTACATTTCCCTGGGGCAAGATAGCTTAAGAATGTGTCACCTTCAAGTCTGTGGTAAGTGATTGATGAATTCAATAAAAGGATTTGATTTTTGATAGGAACTGTTTCTTGGAACAAGTATCAGTGAATCATAGATGAGAACTAATTGCACCTACATGTTACTCTGACTCTGCGAGGATGAATATGTATTTGTTTAGTATATTGAATGAGGAAAAAGGAAAGTAGAATTATGGTACAGGAAATAGGAGTCAAAGGGGAACAAAATTGTTTATTGGCAGGTATAGTGGGATAAGGAGTTACAGCTAAAAACACAAAGCATGAATTTTGAGTTTCTGGAATAAAAAAAAAGTACTTATGGCCATCAGGTAGCAAGTATTACATAACTTCCAAATTCTCTTTATGGCAAAACATTCTTTCTTATATCTTGATGCAGCAATTAAAGATATAATTTCTTTCATAAACCAACTGTGCACCTTATTACAGTAAGGCAAATGTTTCACAAGTGATTTCAGTTGTGATTGATTTTCTTCTCTGGAAACAAAATTTCGGCTGAAATTTTTTGTTTTTCACTCAGTAGTCATGTATTTCTTGGGCTTCCATTATGTGCTGTGCCTGAGCTTGGAACTAGAGTATATGTTCATTTTATTGCTGTGTTGTCCGCACTCATCATCTCAATAAACAAAGACACGATTGCACTCCTGATAGAGTGCAGACTTAATTCATGGATTTTAAAGAACCATCTTTAATGTAGCTCTCATACAAGATCAACTTATTTCAAGTCATTTTCTTGATCCTTTCTGCGATAAAAATATTCTGGCCAGCGGAGCTGTTGTGGGATTTGAGCTTGTTGCAAGTTGACTAGTATGGATGTCAATCCAAAGGCCACTCAGGGTAGCAGAGTAGCCCCTGGGATTTGGAACACTTTGGATTCTTCCTCCAAAAGCATCTATAATGAACAGAGTTATTTTGAAAGCATTCCCTGCAGTTCGTGCCTTAATTCAATCATCTGGGAATAGGAAAGCAGATCCCTCTCAATACACCACTAACTTGGATTTCTATGGTATTATGCACAATCTTCTCATTTATTTTTACAGCGATAGAGTGGTTTCTGAGCCAAGTTCTGCAGGCGTTTGGGGAAGAAGGAAAAAGTTTTGGATGGTTCCACACTCTTGAAGTGACAATTGACAGTTTTAACCTTTTTGTTCTTCTTCAGAAATGAAAACAAACACAGTAAACTACATACCTTACAGCAGAAGGATACAGTTCTTGGCTTTTTGGGCTCATTCAGGTAAAAATCAACTCCTTTGATTCAAGAATGTTTTGTTTGTACCGCTGCCCTTTAAATAGTGTTGTCTGTATTCTGTGAACTGCTTCTCCAGCTTTTTACTAATTTGCTTTATTACTTTGAGCCAGAAAATTAGAAAAGAGGAACTAAACTATATGACAGAAATAGATTGTAAGATTTAGCAACATTAATCATGAAAAATGGTACCTATCAAGCCCCTCTCCATTTGTCTGGTGCTGTGATAGGAGTGACTGCTGCTTATTAACACCCTCCTTTTTTAGAGGAGATAATTTATTAGAAAGGCATTTGGGTTTCTGAGGCTTTTGCTAGTTCACAGCTACACGTACAAATAAATTGTTATATTGAAATGAGATCAGTAACACATACTGATTTTTAAGAAGATCCCTGTTACATACGTACGTAAACAAGGAACTTCAGTGACCCAGCACTGTTTCCTTTTATTCACTCACAAACTTTTTCCCAACACCATTTCTCTCTTTTTGTTTTAAACTGTTAAGTACGACCTTCACTATTTACTGTGGAGTGGGGATGAGATATATTGCCTTTTAAACCAAGGGTGCATTTTAGACCAAGCAAAAATACTCATTGACTATGTGTTTACTATAGGGAGTGAGAATAATGCTCAGAAACAATTCTCCAAGAAGCCTAAAGAAAAATGCCTAAACTACACACACAAAAAAATTCATCATGAAAAATTCCTTTCCTTATACATAATGTAATCCCACTAAATTGCTTTCATTGGGAGTATGCTTTAATGACTTAACAGTATTAATTCCAACAAGTTATTTCCAATAGAGAAAGCGTCACAGATACTTCTCTAGTATCTAGCTAAATTAGAGCCACACAAATGTGTTTTGCAGTATCTGAGAGCAATGCAACATGTAGAAAGGGTTTATGATTCTGTAACAGAATTGAAAAACAGCAAGAGTAAGGGTAAGATTTATTTCCTGGGAATAATTAACTATGGAGGAAGTTTTACTGCTCCAGGACTCTATTCTCTTTTTTGTTTTGTTTTGTTTTGTTTTTAGGACAATATTTGGGAATTCTGACATAGTAGGGAACTTAGATGTTGGTATATAGAGAAAGGGGGCATTTATCCTATGTTGGTCTGTAATACTGCAGTGCAGCTCTTGAAATGAAAACTGAAATTGCTTAAGTTCATTTAGGGGCAAAGAAAAATACTTTCAATTATAGTTCTGACTTTTCTATATAAGAATTCATAAAAGTGAAAGATGGATGTAATTAAATTTATTTCTAGAATAAGATAATGTTTGGCACACAAATCCCAGAGCATTAGGTCTCAGGTAGACTCAAAATTGGTTAACAGTAGATGTTCAAAGTAATGATGATAAAAGCAAGCTAAATCAAATTTTATTCTCTTAAAACGATTAACTGAGCCTCATCTGAGGCAGTCCTCCTATAAGCTCTTGATATAATAAGGTTAGACATAGGGGATTATGTTCCAGATGTCTAAACATACTCATCATTATTAATGGCTACTATGGAATCATAGTCCACCTCTGCCATTATATTTTAGAACCCAGGACAGTTTTTACTGAACCAAAGTTTTAAGGTGTGGCCACATTCTCCTGCCTCACCTCACAAAGTGATTATATTGTTTAGGAAACCGGATACAAAATTGAGTGAGTGAGGTTGTGACTCTAAAACAAAGGAGCTGAGGTTGATGGGGGGTGGGAGGGAGGGGAAAGTGGGTGATGAGTATTGAGGAGGGCACCTGTTGGGATGAGAACTGGGTATTGTATGGAAACCAATTTGACAATAAACTTTATATTTAAAAAAATTAAAAAAACAAAGGAGCTGAGAGAACATATGGACTTTCTCCCTCTTTCCAAAAATTATTAGAACTGCTTTTTTCTGGAGATAGACCACATGTATCACTATGAACATAATTCATACCTTCCATTTCCAATGGGTGCATTTGTCAACTTCACTTTGGGTTAAGAGTTATAAAACCCTGTTACACTTGAAATGGCTCTTCTAAATATTCCCCGCACAAAATATAGCAAAACAAACAAGCAAACAAACAAACAAACAAACAAACAAAAAAAACCCCCCAAAACCTGTGTTGCTTGGAATCTGCAACTGTCAATCCCAGCAAGAGAGAGTGGTTATAATAATTTTGGTTAAGTATGTTGTGCTTGTGTTTGTGTTAAAAAAAAAAAAAAGACCTAGAGAACATAGAGCTATCAGGTTTCTATTTTCTCTAAGATCTCTCTTTCTTGACCCTTTCTACATCAGTATCTTTTCTTGAAATGGGTAATAGTCAAATTTTGAAAAGTATAGGTCATGCTCCCAGGAGAGGCACTCTGTTCCCTTTATTAACGTGGGCTTCCTCCGATAAGGGTGCCCTGATTGCTTGCCATGTTGAATTTGGTTTATGAAATGGTTTTAGCATGCTGAACAATAAAATGAAATGGAAACCCAGAACTTCATAAAAATGGTACCCAAAGAAACTCTCAGACAAAAACATCAAAGGATGAATTAGCAAATGAATTTTAATCCAGGGTGCAGAAACATAATAGTTCTGTTCTCCCATAAGGGGAGGAACCCTTATCTCATGTTCAGTCATTCTTGGTTTGGCAGACCACAGAAAAGCTGGAGTTACTCTAGGCTCAAAATATGGATTTGGTGCTAATTTATGATGTGAGTAGTTTTAGGCTTGGGCTCATAACAGAGAAGACCTAATTTGACACTTCCTTTTTCCTTTTCCAAATTTTTAGTACAGGCTTGGATTTGATATTGAAATTGGTCTTTGGAGGTGAGAAAAAAGAAATATTTATTTGTCTGGAAATTCTCTTAGTCATAGTCTCTCTATGAAAAGAAGAGAGACTATTTGACAACAAGTTCAAGTCCCATTAACACTCTATGGAACAACAGTTGCAAGCTGACAGCTTTATGGGTGTGTTATTTGAACACGCCTCAGTCTACGTATTAAGTGTATGTTTATAACTTATTTTTGTTGCTGGAAAATGAGAAATTGACGGGTTTCTATGACTCCAAAAACCAAGAGTTGAGACATAGTCAAGCTTACAATGTTGAAATGTCACTTCAACAATCATGATGACAGTGATAATTAGTGTTATGTTTTATTGTTTAAAAGTCCTTCTGAATAAATTGCATATCCAGACAATGGAATATTATTTAGAGCTAAAAAGAAATGAGATCAAGCCATGACAAGACATGGAGGAAACTTAAATGCATATTACTAGGTGAAAGAAGCCAATCTGAAAAGGCTACACATGGTATGACTCTCACTATGTGACATTCTGGAAAAAGACAAAACTATGAAGACAGTAAAAGATTAGTGCTTGACTTGGGTTAGGGGATAGAGAGGGATAATAGGTGGCACACAGAGGACTTCTAGGGCACTGACACTATTCTGTAAAGTACTACAATGATGGATACACATCAGTATACATTTGCCAAAACCCATAGAACATACAACATAAGAGTGAAACCTGATTTAAACTATGGACTTTAGGTGATAATGATGTGTCCGTGTAGGTTCGTTGATTGTAACAGATGTACCACTGTAGTACAGGTTGTCAATAGTGGTGGAGACAGGGAGAATATAGAAACTTTCTGCTCAATTTTGCTGTGAACCTAAAACTACTCTAAAATATAAAATTCATTGATTTACAAAAAAGTACTTGTTTATTAATGTTAACAGTAATCCTGTATTGTGGTTAAAGCATTATTTTTACTTTCAACAAATACTGATTGAATGCCTACTCATTCTTCTAGGCACTGGGATTAGGGTAGCAAACAGCCATTAACCCACAGAACTTTCACAACTTTGTTGATTTGACCACTACCTCATTTAATTTAAAATTTAAGTCCAGTTATTTAAACTCCATACCCTTTAGTCTTATCCCACTACATTCCACAAGCTCCCTCTGAGCCTCAGTGGGCAGAACAAAGTGTGAGGAGTATGACAAGACAAAATTTGAGGTAAGTGGTCAAGCAAAACATCCCCAATTAGAAAGCATAGAGAAAAAGGACACCGAGGTGTGAAATACTATACCTAGACAAGGAGGAATCACTGTAAACTCTGTAGATACCTAAAAAAAATAGTGTTTTTAAATATGAAATATTGGAAAGTGAAAAAATGTGTTTTAGGATATCATGGTGTCTTACAATGTTTTGTAGATGAATTGCTTTTACAACTACAGAAAAGAGTGATTTTCAGAAGAATTTCTAGTATTTCCATGGTAGATTTGACCAATATGTGGTCGTTTATAGCTTGGCTGTACAATGGATCTTTTTTCTTTTGAAAATATGTATTTTTAATAGACTATCTGGAAGAAGTTTAAAGGGAATGTGTTGATACTTAACTCCATTATAACAAACATTAGATGTGTTTAAAGTTCTTTTGTCAAAATCAGGCTAGATCTCACCAAGGTTATTTTCAAGTTCAGAAATTCATTTCATCGACATCATTCCTTTGTCATCAGGGCTGCTCCTGCTTTGGCTAAATTAAATATTTTTCAAAACCACAATTTAATTATTTTTGAATCATCTATTTAAAAACCCACCTTAAAATTGGAATTAAGTCCAGATTAATTATAATAAAAAGAACCCTTGGCATTTCTTTAGGGTCCTGCCCTAGGGTTTTCCAGTTTTATCACATTATAAAATAAACTCAATTTCTATGCTTATGATTAAGGAACATTGACTTTTCATGTTAGGTGTTAGAATGAGCACGGGCCTTGGAATCAGAACTGCCTTAGTTTGAATCTTGACTCCTCATTGCCTTGAGCAAATTGCTCAGTTTCTCTATAAAGTCTGTAATTTCTCTATAAAATTGAATTAGTGGTAACTGCTATCTCAGAGGATTGCCTGAGCACATCTACTTAAGGCACATTCCTTGGAAGAGAACATTTATCAGGACACAGTTTCTTACTTATTACCACATAGAACCAA
Organism: Neofelis nebulosa; assembly: GCF_028018385.1. Lineage (NCBI taxonomy): Eukaryota > Metazoa > Chordata > Mammalia > Carnivora > Felidae > Neofelis > Neofelis nebulosa. Next base: position 117,058,049 of record NC_080784.1, read on the forward strand.
GGTTAGAGTTATGTTATTTTAATTCCTTTTGACAATACAGAGATGGTTTTGGTTGTGTATTTTGACTTTCTTAGATTCTCACTGTAATAGTATTTTTATAGTCTCTTTGTGCAAGACTTGCTTAGAGATCTCTGACTTCCTCTCAAAGATCTCAGAGCACTGCTTGATTCATTGATTCAGCTCTGAGCTTGGCTGAATTTGCACATCGCTCTCTTAGAGACAATGCTTCTCTAGAAGGACTTTTAAGCACAGGGGCAGAGACAGGAGGGAGGAAAGAATTGAGAAAGTTTAATCAGGAGCCTCTTTACCAGATTACTTTGTCTCTTTCTCCTGATGTTAGTTATTATTGTTCCATGTTTTCAACTTCATTCCAAGGGTTATTTACTGCCCATGGCTTGCAGCTGAATAGCAGAACAAGTACTGTTGGATTTATACTTACTGTTCTTTTACATAATCCTTAATCTTCCCTTCTCTATAATATGCCACACTGCATTTGTCATTCCCAGCCATCAAACAGGTGTCTATTAAACAGTGTTTGGAGCTAAACATCCTGATTTTTCATATTAATCAGACTGTACCATGGACATATTTCACATGCTTAGTAGGTTTTTTTCCAGGCAGTGGTTTCATTCTTGGTGAGGCACCATCAGGCATTCATTCACACATTCTTATATCAGGTAACAAAGAGGAAGAAACATTCTAGAGCCTAATTTCAGATTCTTACTGGAGGTGTGAGCTACCACACAGCAGAGGACCAAAAAATATTTTCAAACCATCAACGGGCATTTGTTTTTGTGATTGACATTCATTTTTCTCTTTAAATCAAAGCAAACATTTTTAGAAGTTGAAAAAAATGGTAGTAGGGTACCACAACAAAAAAAGTGTAATGTAATAATCACTCATTTCCCATCGGCAAGAATGGACTACTGTTGACATTTTGCTGCATTTGCTTCCCATTTTATGTTTTAATGAAAAATCACTTTACCATTTTTATAAAATTGATATATACTTACATGATGACTTCAGACAATACAGAAAAAGTAAAATTAAAAAGATTGAAAAAATTCAATCACTCCCACCACCCATATACAAACAACATTAACATTGAGTAAATATCATTACAGACATCTTTTTTATTCATATAAATATAGAGAAGAAAGATGGGGAGATATACTTTTATAAAAATGAGATAATGTTATTGACACTATTTCTGATAAAAATTATATGTAATTTGAACTGAATTAATATCAAACTGAATTGAAATTAGAGGAATCATAAAACTTCACATATATGGATATATGTACAGTACATATATCCATACATATACATATCTATCATTTATCTACCTATCATCTCTTCATTACAAAAAATATTTTTCCTAAAATATCCTGCTAAGAAAAAAAATAGATAATGGAAAAATATGCAGTTGGGGACATTGTGTTTTAAAATTTTTATAACTACTTGGTTAAATTTTAGATAGTAGTGATTGACTCCCTGCAGTAAAAGAGCTAGATGTTGACTGATAGTGTAGGTTTGATCCGTTTTTCTTCACAGCACAAACACTTCATACCAATTTGTTTCAGTAACCATACTTCTCACAGAATTTTATTTTTTTTAAATTTTTTTTAATGCTTGTTTATTTTTGAGAGAGAGAGAGAGAGACAGAGCATGAGCAGGGGAGGGGCAGAGAGAGAGGAAGACACAGAACCCGAAGCAGGATCCAGGCTCCGAGCTGTCAGTGCAGAGCCCCATGTGGGGCTCAAACTCATGAACCATGAGATCGTGACCTGAGCTGAAGTCGGATGCTTAACCTACTGAGTCACCCAGGCACCCCCTCACAGTATTTTTAAAAATTAATTCTATATTTTAAACTACTACCAGGGCTTTGTTATTTCTGAGTCCTTTGAGTTTTCTTTTGAGGAGATCTATTCATCAAGTAGTTTTTTGAAAGGCTCATGGCTTGTATATTAGTCAAATTCTTTCATATTTGAGAATGATTGTCCATTTATTGCGTTTGTACTTGAATTTAAACTAAGCATAGTATGCTTGGGTCATACTTCCTTTCCCTCAGAATTTTGTAGATATTGATCTGTTGTCCCTTAGCATAGAATAGTATTGTACAAAATCTTGAGACCAACCTGATTTTTCCTCTTGTCAATGACTTGTTTTAAAGACTGGATACTTTCAGAATTCCTTCCTTCTTCCTTCTTAAAGTATAAAACCTTGGCTAGTATATATATATCAGTGTTATAATTTCTGGAACATATTGCATTTACTTTTCCCATGGCAAGTTCAATTTTTTTTCACTCTAGAAAAATGTTCTTTTATTATATCATTGAATACAAATTTCATTACATTTACTGGACTTAATACTTTGTGGATAACATTACTCTTAATTATATCATCTTTCATTTTCTCTTTTATTATTTTTTTTCTAAATGCTGTTGTCTCTTTTTTCATGTGTATCTTCTGTAATTACCTTAAGCTTTTCCTCTGTGACAATAATTGCTTTCCAGTGGTGCCTACAGAAGTGATTGCTCTTTGAAATCTATTCATTCTAAGATTATTTTATTTTTATCCTTAGTATTTATGATGGAATTTCCCTATGTGATATGTCATTCTAATGGTTTATCACTTGTCTTTAAGCTTTTATTATATTGAATATATGTTCTTATTAAATTATAAGAAATTTTCTTTTGTTCTTGAATTACCCACATCCTTGGTCTTTTTATGCAAGCTTTCTTCTTTCCTCTTTTTTCTTTCCTTCCTCCCTCCCTCCCTCCTTCCTTCCCTCCCTCTCCCTTCCTTCCTTCCTTCCTTCCTTCCTTCCTTCCTTCCTTCCTTCCTTCTTTCCTTCCTTCCTTCCTTCCTCTCTCTCTCTTTTTTTCTCTTGTAGTTTCTTTGTTGTTTCTTAGGATTTTGTTCCTGCTTGAGTGGCTTTGTCTAGATAATCAATTTGCTGTTGTATAGAGTTGGTGATTTCTTGACTCTATTCCAACAATAGCCTTTGTTCTCCAAACTATAGGCTATTAGAAGAAGAGAGGGAAAGCAAAAGAGGAAAGGAAGAAAGGAGAAGGAATATTTAGTCTTTGTTACAACACCTGGGCTCTGAACTCTTTGCTAAAATATTCTGAACTTCCAGACTAGTCCTCACCTGGAAGTAGTAGCAGAACTCTTATGTGTGTAAGACAAAGTCAAAACCATTTTCTAACCTTCTGCACAGTCCACTACATCTCAGGAAAAGGAACAAGAAAAGGATGTATATTTAATGTCCAGCTATGTATATTTGGGACATTAGTAAAAATACATACCACTTTATCTTTCAATAGTGTGAATTATGGTAGCCATGTCTGGGTTCATTTCCTGAATGCTGCAATAGCATTTCCTGTTTCTTTACTTGGTGGTTGGATATTGAAGATACTATATTAGGCTGTGCTTTCATGGTAGATTGCCACAGATTCTTTCATCTCTGTAGACACACCTCTTTTCAATATGGCCTTGCAATTCCTCCTGTCAAGAAGTTGGCATTTATTTTCTTACCCCCCTGAATCTGGGCCTTGCCATGTGCTTGCTTTGGTCCATGGGATGCTAGCAAATATGGTGTAAGCAGAGGCGTGAAAAGCATTGAGCGATGATATCTGTTCTTTCTAGTTGTTCTTTGTACTCTATAGTCACTATATGGAGAAGTTAAGGCTGATCTGCAGAGGATGAACAACATGTGCTCCAGTTGCCACAATATCCTGGATGACTGCCAAAAGTCAGACATTCTCGATCGCACAGCCATCAACAGACCCACCAGCTAAGCACAAACTCATAAAAGAACCCAAGAGAGATCAGCCAAACGGACCCAGTTTCAAAGAATGACACATACCCACAGAATCTTGAGCTAAACAAATGTTTGTTATTTAGCTTTTGGTTTTGCTTTCCAGTTTTATTGAGAAATAATTGATATATAGCAACGGGTAAGTTTAAGGTATACACCACGATGATTTGATTTACATGTACAAACCATATAAAACCTTGGGTTGCGAGTAACTTGTTCTTGAGTCTTCCACAAGATGAGCAAACATTTCTAATAACTTTTAATTTGATAAATGAGCAATGTCTTGCAATACAAGTAGTCCATGATGTCGAATGTCATATGATCACAAATGAGGCAATGGTTCTTGAAATTTGTTTTGATGTACAAGTGCTTTGGATTACGAGCATGTTTCTGGAACAAATTATGCTTGAAAACCAAGGTTTTACTGTGAAAGGATTACCACAGTAGGTCCAGCTAAATCTATTTCCTCATATAAATACAACAAAAAGAAAAGAAAGAAAAAAGAAAACATTTTCTCCTTGTGATGAGAGTTCATAGGATTGACTTTCTTAGCAACTTTCCTGTATATCATACAGCAGTGTTAGCTAGTCATCATGTTGTACATTATATCCCAGTATGTACTTATCTTATAACTGGAAGTTTGTACCTTTTGACCACCTCCCTCCAATTCCTCCTTTCCCCACCTTCCACCTTTGGTAAATACAAGTCTGATCTCTTTCTATGAGTGTGTGTGTGTGTGTGTGTGTGTGTGTGTGTGTGTGTGTGTTTAAGATTCTATACATAAGTGAGATCACACAGTGTTTATCTTTGTCTGATGTATTTTATTTAGCATAATACCTTCAAGGTACATCCATGTTGTCACATAGTAGGATATCCTCATTTTTTAAATGGTTTAGTAACGTTCTATGGTATATATAACACAGATTTTCCCCCTATTCATCCATCAGTGGATCCTTAGGTTATTTCCATGTCTTGGCTATTGTAAATAATGCTGTGAACAAGAGGGTACAGGTAACTTTTAGAGTTAGTGTTTTCATTTCCTTTATATATATTCCCAGAAGAAGAATTGCTGGATTATATGGCAGCATTATTTTAAACTTTTTGAGGATCTTCCATACTGTTTTCTGTAGAGGCTATATTAATTTACAATCCTACCAAGAGTGCACAAGGTCTCTTTTTCCTCCACATGCAGGCCAGCATTTATTTCTTGTCTTTTTGATAATGGCCATTCCAACAGGTGTGAACTTATATTTTATTGTGGTTTTAATTTGTATTTCCTTAATGACTAGTGATGTTGAGCATCTTTTCACATACTTGTTCACCTTTGTATATCTTCTTTGGAGAAATGTCCATTCGGGTTTTTTGCCCAGTTGAATTTGTTATATATTTCGGACATTAATCCCTTATCAGATATAAGATTTGCAAATATTTACCCCTATTCTGTAGGCTTTATTTTCACTTTGTTGATAGTTTCTTTTGCTGCTCAGAAGCTTTTTAGTTTGATGTCGTCCCACTTGTTTATTTTTGATTTTGTTGTTTGTGCTTTAAGTGTCATATTAAAAAATCATTACCAAGACCCATGTCAAAGAGCTTTATTCCTATGGTTTCTTCTAGGACTTTCATGTTTTCAGGTCTTATTATGTTTAAGTCTTTAATCCATTTTGAGTTAATTTTTGTGGATGGTATAAGATATAAGCCTAATTCATTCCTTTACATGCAAATACACAATTATTTATTTATTCATTTTGCTTGACTGCTCTAGCTAGAACTTCTAGAACCATGCTGAATAGGAGTGGTGAGAGTAGACACCCTTGTCTTGTTCCTGATCTTAGAGGAAAAGCTTTCAACCTTTCACCATGGAGTATGATGTTAGCTGTGGGCTTGTCATATATGGTCTTTATTATGTTGATATATGTTCCTTCTATGCCTAATTTGTGAAGACTTTTTTTTAATCATGAATGGATGTTGATTTTTGCCAAATGCTTTTTCTGCATCTATTGAGATGATCATATGATTCTTTTCTTTCATTCTGTTAATGTCATGTATCACATTGATTGATTTGCATTGGTTGAAACATCCTTGTTTCCCTGGTATAGATCTCACTTGATCATGGTGAATGATCCTTTTAGTGTGCTGATGAATTTGGTTTGCAAATATTTTATTGGGAATTTTTGCATCTGTAGTGTCCTTTACTAGTAGTTTCCTTTTCTTGTTTAGGTATCGAGATAATACTGGCCTCACAATGTTAGTTTGGGAGTATTCCCACATCTTTGATTTTTTAAAAAGAGTTTGAGAAGGATTCGCATTAATTATTCTTTGAAAGTTTGATAAAATTCATCCATGAAGCTATCTGGCCTTGCGCTTTTTTTCATTAGATTTTTGATTACTGATTAAGTCTCCTTAATAGTAATTAGTCTATTCATATTTTCTATTTCTTTCTGATTCAGTCTATATAAGTTGTATGTTTCTAAGAATTTTCCGTATTTTTCCAGTTGTCCAGTTTGTTGATGTATAACTGTTCATAGTAGCTTCTGATAGTCCTTTGAATTTCTGTGGTAATTGTAATGCCTTCTTTTTTTCTTTTTAGTTTATTTATTTTGAGAGAGAGCACACACACATGTATGTGAATGGGGGAGGAGCAGAGAGAGAGGAGAAAGAGAATCCCAATAGGCTGCATGCTTTCGGCTCAGAGTGCAACATGGAGCTCCAACTCACAAACCATGAGACCTTCACCTGAGCTGAAATCAAGAATCAGACACTTACCCAATGGAACCACCCATGCGCCCCTGTAATGCTTCCTTTCTTAATTTATAGTTTTGTTGATTAGAGTCCTTCTTTTCCCCTTAGTTAGTCTACTAAGGGCTTATCTTTTCAAGAATCAACTCTTAGTTTGGTTAATCTTTTCTAATTGTTTTTTTTTGTTCTCTATTTCATTTATTTCTGCTCTAATCTCAATTATTTCTTTCCTTCTCTAACTTAGGGCTTCACTTATTTTTTTTTTTTCTAGCTCCTTAAAATGTAGACTTAGGTTGTTTATTTTGGATCTTTCTAGCTTTTTTTTTTTTTAATTTTTTTTAAGTTTATTTATTTTTGACAGAGACAGAGTGGCAGCATGAGCTGGGGAGGGGCAGAGAGAGAGGGAGACACAGAATCTGAAACAGGCTCCACGCTGCAAGCTGTCAGCACAGAGCGGGGCTCAAACTCACGAACTGTGAGATCATGACCTGGGTGGAAGTCAGACGCTTAACCGACTGAGCCACCCAGGTGCCCCGGATCTTTCTAGCTTCTTAATGTAGGTATTTATTGCTATGAATTTTTCTCTTAGAACTGCTTTTGCTGTATCCCACAATTTCTGGTAAGTGGTGTTTCCATTTTCAGTTGTCTCAAACTTTATTTCTCATTTAATTTCTTCTCTGACCCATTGGTTGTTCAGGACAGCATTACTGTCCATGTTTTTGTGACTTTTCTAGTTTTCCCCTGGGTGATTTCTAGTTTCATGCCATTGTGGCCAGAGAAGACACTGAATATCATTTCAATCTTCTCGAACTTGGAAAGACCTGTGTTGTGGCCCAACATGTAGTTTATCCTACAAAATGTTCCATGTGCACTTGAGAAGAGTGTATATTCTGCTGCTGTTGGATAAAATGTTGTGTATATGTTTATTAGGTCCAATCCACTGTTTTCTTATTGATTCTCTGTCTGGATGATCTATCTGTTGTTGAGAGTGGGGCGTAAAGTCCCCAAATGTTAGTTTTAGTCCTTTTAGTTCTATCAATTTTTACTTTATATGGTTAGGTGCTCTGATGTTGGGTGCATAAATATTTATAATTGTTGCATCTTCTTGCTGTATTGACTCCTTTATCATTATATAATGACTTTCTTTGTTTCTTTTTACCATTAAATTTTTTTTAAGGTTTATTCATTTTTCAGAGACAAGGACAAAGTGTGAGTGGGGGAGGGGCAGAGAGAGAGGGAGACACAGAATCTGAAGCAGGCTCTAGGCTCTGAGCTGTCAGCATAGAGCTTGAACTCACAGACTGCAAGATCACGACCTGAACTAAAGTCAGATGCTTAAGGGACTGAGCCACCCAGGCTCCCTCTTTTTACCCTTTTTAATGTAAAGTTTATTTTGTCTTATATAAGAATAGCTACCCCTGCTTTTTCTGATCAATATTTTCTTGAAATGTCTTTTTCTATCCCTTCATTCTCAGTCTCTGTGAGTATTTAAGGCTAAAGCCAGTCTCTTGTAGGCAGCATCATTTTGGATCTTGCTTTTTCTTTTTTTAACTCATTTAGCCATTCTATGTTTTTTGAGTGGAGAATTTATTCCAATTATATTAAAATAATTATCGATAAGTAAGGACTTAGCACTGCCACTTTGTTGTTTTCTGTTGTTTTATAGATTTGTTTTTCCTTGTTTCTTATTTCACTATCTTTTTTATGTTTTGATATTTTGGTGTCAGTATACTTTGACTTCTTTTTCATGTTCTCTTGCATAATCACAACAGGATTTTCCCTTATGGTTACCACGAGGCTTACATAAAATATCTTAAACTTATTTTATTCTATTTTAAACTGACAACAATTTATCTTCAATAGAATTGATAAACTTTACACTTTTACTTCTCTTCCCCCTCATATTTTAGGTCATTGCTGTTACATTTTACATATTTTTTAATGTAGTGTAACAAATAATAAATTATTATGATAACTGTTATTTTTGCTATTCATTTTTTTAAACTTTTAAATTAGAGTTGTAAGTGCATTACGTACCACTGTCACCATATTGCAGAATTCAACTGTGACTATATTATCACCAGCAGTGAGATCTACACTGCCTTTTTATGGTTTTATGATGTTAATTATTGTTGATTTACTTCCACTCAAAAAACTCTCTTTAACATTTCTTGTAAGGTGGTCTGGTGGTTCTGAACTCCCTCAGCTTTTGTTTGTTTGGGTAAGTGTTTATCCCCTTCTCACCCCCAATTTCTGAAGGACACATTTGCCAGATGTGGAACTCTTGGTTGACAGGTTTTTATTTCAATATTTTGAATATGTCATCCTATTCTCCCCTAGTCTAAAAAGTTTCTGTTGAGATATTCACCACTAGTCTTATGAAATTCCCTTGTATGTAACCTCTCTCTTTTGTTTTGGCGCTCTAAAATTCTTTCTTTGTGACACTTGACAATTTAATTATAATGTGTCTTGGTATAGCCCTATTTGGGTTAGACTTATTTGGGACCCTTTGGACCTCATGGATCTGGACGGCCATTTCTTTTCCCAGGTTTGAGAAGTTCTCAGTCATTATTGCTTTATATATACTTCCTTTTTCTTTCTTTCTTTCATTTCTCCTTCTGTAATTACCATAATGTTTCTTTTCATTGTGTCCCATAATTCCCATAGGCTTTCTTTACTCTTTTTCATTCTTTTTTTCTTTTTGCTCATCTGACTGTAATTTCCTAATGTTCTATCCTTCAGGTCTCTGATTCTTCCTTCTGTATGATCAAGTCTACTTTTGAAACTCTCTATTGAATTTTTCAGTTCAGTTATTGTATTTTTCAACTCTAAGATTTCTATTTGTTGTTGTTGTTTTGATGGTTGCTATTTTCTTGTTGAAATCATTGTTTTGCTCATGCATTTTTCCCCTAATTTTGTTTAGCTGTCTATGTTTCTTCGTGATTCACTACATGTTCTTTTTTTTTCTTTTTTCATTAAACATTATTAAAAGGATTATTTTGAATATTCTTCATCTGACAGCTCATAGATTTCCATTTCTGTAGGGTCAGTTACTAGAGCTTATTAGTTTCCTTTGGTGGTGTCATATTTACCTGATTTTTCTTGATCCTTGATTCCTTATGTTGATCTCTGCACATTTGAGTGACTGGGCTCCTTTTCTAGACTTTGTAGATTTGCTTTGGCAGAGACAGTTCTTACCAGTCAGCTCAGTTTGGGTTTCTTGGTGTATCTGCTGATTATGTGCTGGGCCAGTGGGGCCTGCTCTGATAGTCTATTTTGGGGTAAGGCAATGTTCAAGCTCTAAGAATGGAGATGGAAAGGTGTACTACCAGCTGAGAACAATTGGATAGTAGGGTTGGATCCCCATTCACGTGAGGCTATAGGATGGATTCCATGGTTGCCTAGATTATCTGGGTCAGGTCTACCAGATGTTCAGGAATGGATATTATATTCAGTAATAGATGGGGCAATGAATTAGCTAGCTTCCCTGCCCAGGGCAGGGCAACTTTACAGAGATACAGGACCTATAAAGCTTGTTGTTTGGGGACTCAAGTCAGGCTAGAGTGTGCATCGAATTTCTTCAATCAGTTGAGGCTGATGGTTTTGCTCTGCTGTTGGTGGAAGCCAGGGGTTGTGTTCTCTGTGCCACCGTACTTTGGGCTGTTGAGTTTTATGCAGGTTCCTGTGTGCTCGGGTTAGGTTTTTAGGTTGGTCAGGATGTAAGTTGTATTTAGCAATTAGTGGGGCTATGAATTACATTTGCTGCCTGGGCATAATAGGAGAAGCAACTGAAAAGCTGATAAAGCACTTTGTCGTCTTAACTTAAGCAAAAACTATACCCTAAGTTCCTTGACCAAACAGAGCCACTAGCTTTGTTCTCCAAACTATCAACATTGCCTCTCTGCCTTTTAGCTCAAGCACTGCTGGTCTTCCAGAAATTATCACTACCCATTCCGGTCAAATGGGGCCAAAGACAGTTTCCATGGTTGGTGGGACTATGATTTAGCTCTTTGCCTGGGAAGGAGCGGGGGGCACTCTAGGCTACTCTCAATTTTCCACACAGGTTCTCAAGGTAGGAGGTGCTGGGAGCTATCCTGAACCTTGGCTGTGAATTAATCCCTTGTCTGTGCCTAGCATGTGAATGCTCCACAGCCAGTACTGGCTTTGCTCTGGGGGCCAATCAGCAATGCCTGCCTGCTTGAAGCACCACTGGGTCACACTACTTCCAGAAGTTTTTGCCAGTCCTTCTGGTCCAATGGGGCTGGAAGGCATTGTCCACAAGGGCAGAACTATGATTCTGCTCCCCGCCTGGGCAAATTGGGCTGAAGGGCTGGCAAAACCCCTTGTCTGAAGATCTGAACTTTGCAGATATGCACCCCACTGAGTTCCGTGGTCAGAGTGCACCCTGATTTGGTTCTGTGTATGAGCAAAACCACTGACTGGAATTAATACTTGGGTACTGCAGATACGAACTCAGTCTGCCAAGATTTATGTGCCAGTTATTATAAGCCCCTCCTGACCTCTCTGTCACAGTCAGATTCCCAGTGGTCAAGCCCCACAGATTTCCTTGCAATCCCTGTGGAAATCACCACAGATGTTCTTGCAAAGTGATCCGCAGGGCTGGGGGCTGATGAGCGTCCCTCTTGGGGTCTTTTTTTTCCTACTGTAGGAACTGGAGACTCAAGGAAGATCTTTCTGTGTGGTGCTGTGCTGGCCTGGGGGAAGGACAGTGCACTCAATATATAATCACTTCTTTTTCCCTTCTGATGCAGTCTATCTTGGTCTCTGTTCTACAGTGGGTACTTTAGCCTCACCCTCGTGTTCTGGGATTCTGTCAATGGTGTCTTGTTCTTGAACAGTTGTTAATTGTTTATTCTTGTGAAGGGAAGTGAGGTCAGGACTATCTTGGTGACATCACTCCACCCTTGTTGTTTTAAGACACTATATTTTGAGGGTGATCCTTTATGTAGCAAAAGCTAACTGATCTAGCATCTTTTTGTTGTCATTACTAGGTTGAGAAATTGTAAAATGGAGATAATTTGCTTTGCCAAGTTTGCAATACTTTGTTGTTGAAGGCTGTTAATTAGGACACTTCTGAATATTAATTGCAATATATGCTCAGCCAAAATTACTTGTTAGTTGTCTGATACTTTGTAACTCACCTTCCAATAAGATAAATTCTGGGGCTTTATACATTTAGAACATTGTGCTAGGGGCTTTATACATTTCAAACATTGTGCTAGCTACATCTGTATTCTTTTGAATGGAAGTCCAGGCAATCAAAAGGATATTCTGACTTTTTTTTTTTTTTTCTAACTGGAACAGCTCTGCTTTAGTAATCTTGTGCTTCCAATTTCATATGAACAACAGCAAAAGAGATTAATTGAATGCAATTCCTCTATTTTTTATGCCTATCTTTACCCTTACCCTATTTTGAATTTTATTCAGAAAGGTATTAATCATCCACCAAAGGAATTTACAATGAATTCATTTTGGTCTGTCAATATGGGAAATCTCAACACAAATCCTACAAAAGGGCCACAGAAAATAATGGCAAACAAATGCTCAGAAGCAACTAATTATTGAATGCAGCAGAACGTCACGTTTGTTTTCAGCCTCAAGGGCTCAAGATCCTTTTAATGGTCTTTGTTGGAAAAGATCTGAAGGCTTTCATGTCCCAAAGTCTGGAAGGTTGCTAATTTCAGCTTTTCTCTAGGCTGACCTATTCATTTGAAAGACAGCCTGAATGTAGATACACTTTTAATTTTTGGTGCTGGTAGAAGAGGTTAAAAGTCTGGGTAAGTGTCTCTAATGCTGATGATAGCTCCAAACCCTGGAATTTTGCTAGACATGGGTACATTTCAGGCTCATTTGCATGTTTCAACTCCACCAATTCAAGTCAAAATTTGCCAAGTTTGCAATACTTTGTTGTTGAAGGCTGTTAATCAGGACACTTCTGAATATTAATTACAATGTATGTTCAGCCAAAATTACTTGTTAGTTGTCTGATACTTTGTAACTCACCTTCCAATAAGATAAATTCTGGGGCTTTATACATTTAGAACATTGTGCTAGGGGCTTTATACATTTCAAACATTGTGCTAAATTGGAATTTTCACAAAGTATTAATAATAGAAATTTGGTTTAGTAAAATGACACCCCAATTTGGAGTCTGAAAATTATGATTTGGACTTAGCTCCACAACCCATGAGTTTGGTGACTTTGGAAAGTCTCTGAACCAAATTGAATTTCAGTTTTCTAATCTGTAATATGAGACGATAGCACATGATTTTGCTCAAGGAATCCTTGTGAGTCAAATGAATCAGTTATTTATGTAAGTACTTTGTAAATCATATTGCAGCACACAATAAAACCATTACTTTGTCTCCAGAATCTCTGGAGAACTCTTTAGCTTACGATATCCCTTCTTCTTAATTTTCTTTTTTGGATAATCCTTAGACATTTGTTCCTTTTGTGATAGCTCCAAATCAATACATCTCTAGCTAAGACCTATTTTCTGTATTCCAGAGCTGTGTATCTAACTCATTGTATGTCATCTTTTCTTGAATGCCACAAAAACACCTTAACATCAACATGTCAAAACTGGAGCCCATTTCTCTCCCTCAAAGACCGTTCCTCCTGTGTTCTTTATATCGGTTAAGGACATTGCCATATACTCAGGTGCCCAGAACAGAAATCTTAGCATCATCCATAACAACTCTTTCTCCCTTATCACCTATATCCAGATAAGCACTAAAGCTTGAATTCTACCTTCTTTGTAATGTTCAAATCCATCTACATCTCTCCATTCCTCTTATGACAGTCCTAGTTTAGCTCTTCAATTTCTCACCTGGATTGCTACCACAGCTCCTTTTGTCATTGTCTTTCCTCTGATCTCTCCTTTCTTCTCTTATTTCTTACACTAGCCCAGTGATCTTTGAAAAATGCAATATAATCATGTGTCTTTCTTTACATGCTTTTGTGGATTCTTTATTCTATCACATATAGTTTAATAGGTCAGGACCACCATGACTTGACTTTGGCCCATCTGTCTAACCTCTTCTCACACCTTGCAGTGTTTTTCACTCTGTTGCAGTTTTTGAACATGCCAAAAACTTTTTTTTTTTAACCAGTGTTTTTGTTTGCCAGGAATAACTATCTATCGTTCTCACCTAAGTAAGTCTCAAATCTCTCAAGTCTCTCCAGATGCCACCATTTCTAAGAAGTCACTCCTGACCTCCCTCCATCTCCAGATTCAGTTTGGATTGGCTACGTCACAAGTTGGCTTTGCACTTATGTCTCTATCATATATAGTTACTAGTTTACCTGACGAGACTAGAAGGTAGAGGCCACGCATTGCTCCTCAGGTCATTAACTATCACTTCCTATCCACTGCCGATATAGTCTGCTAATCCACTACAGAGGCAGCATAATATCACAGTGAATACTGCTAGATTTGGAGTCTGACACATACAAATTTGAGTCTAACCTCTTCAGTCCTCTTTTTATTCATCTGTAGAAGAGGACTAAAAATAATACTTCTTTCATGGAATAAAGTGCTATGTCTGGTAAATGCTCAAAAACTCTTGATTGTGTTTCCAATATTAATTTTTAGGAGCAGATAAAACTGAATATTAAACTTATTTCTGTGAGTTAAGTGTACGGTCTCTAAGGCATGAATTTTGAGACATTCGTATCGATGCTTCAACATATGAATTGATTAGTTATTGGCTCTTGGATATCTAAGTTCCAGATAAACTATACTGTGGTTTAGTTAAGTTTTATTAAAGAATTTCAGTTCAGGTCCAATGACATTAAATATCTTATTTCAGGTTTTAGATTCCAAAGTAAAACAAAACAACACTAAGCAAAATAAAACAAAATAAACTTAAAGCAATAAGACAGGAGTTTAGAAAGGGAATTAGAGATCTAAAATCCTGGATCACATTTCCTAAGTAAACACAATGTTGGGATATAGTCTTCTCTCTGGGCTCACATCAAGCATCCCATCTAAGACCCGGAAATAAAGGAATCAGGAGGCTAAACTTCATTCACATTTAACTAACCCTTGCTAATTCACCATGAAACCCAATTGTTCTGGCTCCTTGTTAACCTGCTTTGGTGCTGATTTGCTTATTCATTCATCCCACAATTATGAACTGAACATCTATGTGTCCAGCTCTGTGGTAGACACAGGCTCATGACTGTGTGAATGCGGGGGGTTGTCATCTGATTTATGCTTCACTTTGACTAGGCCCATCTTGCTTCCATGCCTCCCCTAGAGTTCAAGTTCCCACTGGTATGATTCATAGAACACCTAGAGAGTTTTCAATTCTGTGGCATAGGGTACCTGCTTTGCTTTTTGTTATGCCATGGACTCTCAATTTATAATAAACTTAGCCATATCTTCCCCTACTTCCTAAATGAGTAGTCTTTTCTGACAAATGGGACCTTTCAGCAATGTGACAGTTTAGAAGTTTGATTAGATTGTTGCCATGGGCATGGCTCTCTATTGTCTTCTCTGAATTTTCTTTGCAGCTGCACCTCATGCCAAGCAATTGCTATTGTCCCAAGTCACCATCTTGTGGCCTAAACCAGCATTGCTAACCAGCATCAGTTAACCTTATAAATCCACTTCTGTAAGGCAGCATTGTCAAACAGAGATATGAAGTAAGCCACATGTGTAATTTGAAATCCTCTAGAAGCACATTAAGAAAGTAAAAATAATAAACAGGTACAATTAATCTTAATAGATTTTATTTAATCAAATATATAGACTATTATCACTTTAGCTTATAGTCAATATAAAAACTATGAAATACTTTATATATTTTTGTCATAAATAGTTTCAAAAATTCAGTGTACATTTTATACTTATAATACGTCCAAATTTGGACTAACCACATTTTAAATGCCCAGTATTTCCATGTGGCTTATGGATGCCATATTGAACAGTGCAACTGTGTTTCTCCATCAAGCTCTCTCATGTCCCCATGCCTTTGTTTACATGATTCCCTCCCCTTAGAATATTTTTTCTTTTCTTTTCCTCATGCTCATTTCTTTTTAATTTTTGAAAAAGTCTATTTATTTATTTTGAGAGAGAGAGAGAGAGGGAGAGAGAGAGAAAGAGAGGGCACACACATGGTGGGAAGGGGCGGAGAGAGAGAATCCCAAGCAGGCTCAATGCCGTCAATGCAGAGCCACATGTGGGGCTTGATCTCATGAACAGTGAGATCATGACCAGAGCCAAAATCAAGGGTTGAATATTTAACTGACTGAGTCATGCAGGTGCCCTTCATATCTTTAGATTAAGTTTAAATATCACCTTCTCCAGCAAGTATTCCTGTCCCAGGTTCTTCTCCTCTGTATGTATTTGTACCTTGTGCATACCACATCATTGTTATCATAAGTGTCATATTTCTGAAATAATTGAGGGGCTTGTCAGTTTTCCATGTACTGAAGAACTACTTGAAAACAAGGACTGTGTGTTTTATTTGTATAATACAAGAACTTACAAGCATATTAGATACAAAGTATGTGATCAATAAATGTTTTGCTAAATTGCATCTATAGGTGATGCATATAGCAGACATAAATGTTTAGACAGAACTGGGGCCAATAGAGTAGAGAGAGATGCATGGAGAGATGGATAAGAGACATATCAGAAAGTGCCTCATATGACTTTGCAATTTATCCTGAATCTGCAGAGGAGGTATTGTTTTCTGTGTAGTGAATATTTATTCACTATTATAGAAAACTATAATATAGGGTGTTGGTTAAGAAGACAGATTCTGGAGGCACACTACCTGAGTTTGAATCCAAGGCTTTATGCTAGTTCTGAGACGTTGGGCTTGGCCTCTCTGTGCATAAATTTCATCACATCAAATTGTAGAGAATGTTTCAGTGTATCTCCCAACAGGGTTATTGTGAGAAGGTAATGAGTGGTTACATAAAAAATTGTTAGAATGATTTCTACTGTAGGCTTGATAAGTGGTAGATATTACAGATTAAATTACATCAAATCTGTAATTAAAGATTAAACTAAATCTACAATTAAAGATTTTAGGTAGTGAACTAACACAATGAGATTTCCATTTCATAAATATCATAATGTCATCTGAGGATGAAGAGTGAGTCCAATAAGGAGATTACTCAAATGTTTTAGTAATATTTGGTGAAAGTCTAGACCAGGATGCAGATAGTGGAAATGGTGAGCATTGACAGCTTTTGAAAATGTATAGGAGGTGAGAGGGCTTGATAACTGAATTGATGAGGGGGATGAGATACAAAAGAATCAGTCATGACTTCCAAGTTTCTGTCTTGGACACCTGGGTGAATGATGGCACCTTTTAACAACCTGGGAAATACAGAAAGTGGGTTTTTGGTGGCAGTGAGAGTGGGAGTAGTGGATTGAAGGGTATACAGGAATAATGGATTGAAAATGATATAATTAAGTATATTAAGTGTGGTGTGATTAAGGAATATTTCAGAGTAAATGTTTAATAGGAAAGAGGTATATAGGTCTAATGATCAGGAGAAATATCCAGGCACTGACTTTGTATTTTCTAAGGAGATGTTGAAGTATCTAGTTGGTGTTGATAAATGTGAATTTTGAGCACATAATGGACACCCTTTTAAAATGATCAGTTAAGTCTTCCTTGACCTAGAGATTACAAATTTATGTAAATTAAGGCAGTTTTATGTGTACAGCATAAGCAAATCATATTGCTATAAACTATTTTTAAATGATTATACAGATGCACACAAAGCACTCCTTCACAGTGTGGTAGCATGGATATAAAAACATGGACTAGGCATCAAACAGTGGTTCCTCTATACACTAAGGATGTGACCTTTTGCAGATTATTTAATGTCCCTCTAACTCTGTACCTTAAAATTAATTTTTAAAACAACAGAGGTTTCAATAGTTCAAAATAAATTTATTCCATTTTCCTTAAAGACAAAAAGCATAGGTTGTAACCCACTTCTCCTCACATGTGTAATCATGATTGCAGCATGTGCAGGTGCAAGAAATGAGACAGAAGGAGAAGTTATCACCAAGAAGTTATTTTCCTTTTGGTTAATATTCCCTATTACTAAAATACATTTTTACCAAATAGTAGAGATTACTCATCTTCTCTCCTTCACTTCAGGCTATCCATTGTTAAGTGTGGAATGTTTTCTTTGTTTTGTTTTGTTTTGTTTTTAGACTCAGACTCAGACTCAAGTCATTCAGTAAATTCAGGAAATATCCATGTAAACTAATGCCAGAGAAGTAGATCCCTGGACACTGGGGCTCTGTTAGAGCCATTTATAGGGGAAAATTCCCAGGCCTAACTGAGGGGGTTCATTTAGCAGATGTGCATCTGGCAAGCACTAAGACAGGGAAGAAGAGAAAAGTAGTACATTGCAACAAAGGACAGATGTAGAGTGAGTTTGAGAGCTAGAGAAACCAGTGGATAAAGATACTGAATGGGAGAAACCTTGGAGTAAGCCAGAATAACGGAAACATGAAACAGGAAGTTTGTGATACATTTTCTTACTGTTCCTAAAATATACTGCCCCTTTTGGTGTGTGTCTTACTTAGCAGATATCAAGCTTAGCCTTGTGGTTTACTTTGGCCAAGAAGGGTGAGCAGAACTAATGTATGCTCCTCTCAGGTAGAAGTTTTAAGAACCATTACAGAGTTTCTATCTTCTCCTTATGCCAGGTGATCAGCCTATTCCAGGTAGGAGCTGTCGGTGATAGACATGCAATGTGAGTTGAGAATTAAGGTTGTTAAAAGCCACATAAATTTCGGGGTCATTTGTTATTGCAGCATAACCTAGCCAAATCTGATTAATACAATGCAAAAGCTGAGCAAACAATGAGATTATGGAAAGGTCAAGAGCTGGTTTGAGATGGAGCACACACACACACACACACACACAAAGAGTTCTGGTCCCTGGGTTTTTCCTGCTGTTATCCATGCCAGCAGTGTGGTAGCATGGATATAAAAACATGAACTAGGCATCAAACAGTGGTTCCTCTATACACTAAGGATGTGACCTTTCGAAGATTATTTAATGTCCCTCTAACTCTGTACCTCAGCTTCCTGTGCAATGGTGAAAACAAAACCTACCTTATAGAGTTTGTTGTCAAGATATCTATGAAACACTTGTGTTTCCTTACACAGTATACTGGTACACAGTAAGCACTGAGTAAATAGTAACTATAGTTATTGTTTTGGTTTCAGACAATTGAATATGTTTAGGAATGAGAATTACATTGAAAGTTATTTATTGCATATGGTAACTCATTCAATGAGAAAATATTTTATGAAATTCCTATAACATATATTTGCTCAGGTTTTGCTCAGACACTTACATGGTGGTTGCATGGCTATTTCAATGATGCTTCTCAAATAGAAATAGACACACAGGTTTCTAGAATAAATGCATGGTGCATTGTACATTATGACACTGACATTGACTTTCATATATTAAAGCAGGGTATTATTCATTCAATTGCTGTAAGGACAAGGTTAACGGTAGGGAATGGGAATTAGCATCTTAGAGTGGTAAAATAATTGGTTATGGTAACCAACCTATCTTAAAGGATGGAGAAAGGTTTTTAGAATAGGAAAACATGAATTTCAGTAAACATGTGTGATAGGCAAATTAAGGTTCAGTGCCCCAGCGATCCTAACCTCCAGAACTTATGATGTGTTAGGTTACATGGCGAAGGAAATTAAGGATGCAGACAGAATTAAGTTTGCTAATCAACTGACTTTGAGATGAAGCAGTAATCCTGGATTTTCCAGGTGGGCTCAATCTAAACTAGATAAACAAATTAAGGCAAAGAAATGGATTCTCTCCTAGAGCCTTCAGAAGGAGTATGACCCAGCTGACACCTTGACTGTAGCCTATTGAGACTTTTTCAACAAATGCTGCTGAAAAAATTAGGTATCCACATGCAAAATAAATAACCTTTGATCTTTAATCAACCAGAAATGAATCATAGATCTACATGTAAAACGTAACACTATAAATTTTCCAACAGAACACCTAGAAGAAAATGGTTGTGATGTTGAGTTAGGCAAAGATTTCTTAAGATACAACACAAAAAGTGCAATGAATGAAAGAAAACAAATTGGACTTCATCGCAAGTTAAGACCTTCACACTTCAAAAGAATCTATTAAGAGAATGAAAGAAAAGACAATCAACTTTTTAAATGTTTATTTGTTTTTGAGAGAGAGCAAGAGCGAGACAGAGAGATACAGAGTGTGAATGGGGGAGGGGCAGAAAGAGAAAGAGGGAGACACAGAAGTAGGCTCTAGGCCCTGAGATGTCCACACTGAACCCTACGTGGGGCTCAAACTCGTGAACCACAAGATCATGACCTGAGTCAAAGTCAGAAGCTTAACTGACTGAGCCACCAGGCGCCTCTAGACAATCCACTCTGTGAGAAAAGATTTGCAACTGTGTATCTGATGAAGGCCTTGTATCCAGAATGTATAACAAACTATCAAAATGAAATAATTGTAAAACAACCCAATAAAATCTATATAAAATGTGAACATATTAACAAAGAGAAAAGATTGATGATAAGTAAGCACATTAAAAGGTACTCAATAGAAAAATTCAAATTTAGAACACAGAGGATTACTACTCACCTATTAGAAGGCTCAAGTTAGGTGACTGACCACACCAAGTGTTGGCAAGAATGTAGAAGAACTCGAACTCCTGTACATTGTTGATGGGAATTTTAAGTGGTAAAGCACTTTGCAAAGTGATTTGGCAGTTTCCTTAAAAGTTAAACCTACTGTTATCATATGATCTATTCATTATGTTCCTAGTTATTTACCTGAGAGAACAGAAAGAGTAAGTCAACACAAAAGCTTGAACATGAATGTTCATAGCAGCTTTATGTATAACGGCCAACAGCTGGGAAAAACCCAAATGCCAGCGACAAGGGCCTGAATAAACACATTGTGCTATGTCCATACAATGGAATACTTCCCAGCAACAAAGAGGAGTGAACTATTGATAAACACACACAACATGGGTGAATCTCCAAATAATTGTGTGAGTGAAATAAGCCAGACAAAAAAGAGTCCATACTGTATGATCCCATTTACAAAAAAAACCTTTAGGGTTACAAACTAAACCACAGTGACAGAAAGCAGATCAGTGGTTGTCTGGGGACTGAGGAAACAGAGAGGCAGAAAGTGGAGAAGGGGAGGGAGTGATTTCAAAGAGACAAGAATAAACTTTTGGGGGTGATGGATATGTTCACTATATTGATTAGGGTGGTGGTTGCACAGGTGAATGCTTATGTCATAAGTTTCCAAAGTAAACTTTTCAAAATATATCAGTTATACATCAGTAATAATAATGAAAAAAGACAATGCACTTTATTATTTCTTGTATTGTGGTGGAGGGTAAGAACATCTCGGAGTACAGAAAGAATTGAGTTTGGGGTGACTTTTAGGCTTCACAACATGAATTCACATTTAATTAAATTGTGAGATTAACAGGAGACAAAAAGAAATTTATAGAAATAGATACACTCACAGTCATACATACACACGTTTCAACAGATCAGTTCTTCCTTTGCATCTCCATATGACCATTTTATGTGAGAATCTGCCAACATTTCATAGGAGTTTTAATTTTGAGTACCACTATTTAAGAACCTGAAATTAGTCATCTAGTTTAGCATGCCATTGATGTCTTAGGGACTCTGGGTATTTCAGATATTAATTTTCCATGGCAGGGTTGGTGAATTGCTGGTGTAACAGGAATCACTCTGGTTTTTATCTCTGTACATCATCAGATAGCAGGGATCCCTGCTCTTTATGTGAAGCAGCTCCACTGTATATTAGGGCAAGCCATTTGTAAACTAACGTTACCAAAAAAGGAAGATATGCAAACATCACGTCATACGTATTTAAATGATCATATTGCAGATATCTTCCTGCCTTTTTTTTGTTGTTGTTGTCACTGTTCTCCACGGGGTAAAGTCTCTGTTGAGTCTTATACTTAAGTCTATTGCTACTGTTGCTAACTTGATGACATATTTCCTATCTGTATTTGCTGTCTAATTATATAGCTGTTTTATTTTCAGTTTCTCAATTTTTAGGATAATTTGTGACTCATGAAGCCCCCAAGAAAGTATTTTTGTGTGTGTGACATCTTGTAAATTTTGCATCATCTATGCCTTTCAAACACTTCATTTTTCAAGTGTGCTGCAGTGGTTTGGTGACAACTAATTCTTCCCATCAACATGTGTCTTACACAGAAATAGCCTAAATCTTGCATCCAAACCTTCTGTTCATAACTGTGTGTGTCCTCTTTCTCTCTCCCCTTCCCTCCTCACTCTCTGCCTACTTTAAATTGTAGCTGCATGTTACACAAATTGTTTTTCTAAAAGGCACTCTTGGTTCCTTTAAGTACTGATATCTCATTTTATTATTTGCCCCAATCTTATGTTAGTGCCTTATTACAGCAAATTTTAAACTTTTTTGGTCGTCCATGGCCTCGTAACAAGTGACTGCTTTGTAGAATATTTAGTATTAAACCATGAACTTGAACTCTCAATTCATTTTCTAATCCATGGAAAAGATAATGTATGAAATTATTATGAAAGTGAAATAATAAGATTATTATGAGACATAATAAAGTGCAAAATTCTGCCAGTTGAGCTTTCAATTTTAGCTCCTTTTTTTTTTTGATGAAAAGATGACACTTTCGGGGTGCCTGGGTGGCTTGGTCGGTTAAGCGTCCGACTTCGGCTCAGGTCATGATCTCGTGGTCCGTGAGTTCGAGCCCCGCGTCGGGCTCTGTGCTGACAGCTCAGAGCCTGGAGCCTGTTTCAGATTCTGTGTCTCCCTCTCTCTCTGCTCCTCCCCTGTTCATGCTCTGTCTCTCTCTGTCTCAAAAATAAATAAACGTTAAAAAAAAAATTAAAAAAAAAAGAAAAGTTGACACTTTCTACTCAATAGAAAGTATTTTTTGATTCCTTATCCCCTTCTCAAATCTAAGCATCAGGTGGGGATTTGATTGCTACAAATGCTCAACTTTTTTTTGGCAGGTGAGCAGGAGAAGGCCATTGTACAAATGTCAACCTAATAGCTAACTTCGCAAAGATGGGCTTCATCTAAGACCCTAGCTCACTAATGAAATATGACAACTTCAAAGTAACTGAGCACAAAATATTCTGCAAGTTTATGTAAAAGCTCTGTATAAAATGCTTTTTATTAAAATTATAAAGTTTCCAAAAATCTAATCACTACAAAATTACCCATCTGTAACACACAGTTACATGCAAGCTATTTTGTCCTCAAGAAGAGTGAAAAACAAAGACAGAGCATCATTGCAGAGTAGTTTAAATGTGTGGGCTCTGTGGCTGACAGCCTGGCTAAATGGATGCCTTAGTTGACTCCATGTTTTATCTTAGACAAGTTCTTTAAGTCCCTAATCCTCTGTTTCTCAATGCTAAAATAGAGAAATTAACAATAATCACTCTAGTGGAGTTTTTGTTAGTATTAAATGGGGTAATGTGGGTGAACTGGCAGAAGAGTGACTGACATGTAAATGTTATTATTTTTATTGAGATATAATTGATATATAACATCAGTTTTAGGGTGTATAACAATGATTTGCTATTTGTATAGAGTATTGTGAAATGAATCACTATGAATCTAGTTAACATCTATTGCCACACATAGTTATAATTTTTTTTCCTTGTGACGGGAACTTTTAGTATCTATTTTCTTAGCAACTTTCAAATATACAATACAGTATTATTAACTATGGTCACCATGCTGTGCATGAGATCCCCAGGACTTATTCTGCAACTGGAAATTTCTACCCTTTGATGATTAATGTATGTTTCACCTCCTTAATTATTCAATCTCTTGGCTTTAATTTGCAAAACATCATTCTCTGACCAACACTTTAGACCGTCTTCTCCCTTTCATTTTGTTTTGTTTTGCTTTGTTTTGTTTTTGTTTTCCCTGCTCACATAATGCCAATGTATATGTATATGTATCTTGAGGAAAACACATAAAACATTTTCAAAATCTTCGCAGAGATCATGGGGGTTTAAACAATAGATTTATTTGCAGTTTGGGATTTTTTTCTCCCTCAGATATTATAATCCATCTTCCAGGTTTCTTAGTCTCTTAATCCTGAAGTACATTTTCAGCCCCCATTTTTTTCATGCCAGAGACTGGAGTTTTGCTCCACCTGGCTTCTCCCCTAATGGCCTAAATCCTTCCACTTCTCTGTGTGCTGGCATTTGAATGGCCTCCTGTCTACACATGGAAACTGTTAAAAAAATTCAAGGAGAGCACCACATTGGCATGCAAAAGAGTAAGTTAATTTTTTTTCTTTTGTAAGCATTTATTTTTCCCACACATTCCCAAATCCGGAATGATTTTATTAAGTATTCTTTGTATCTTTTCCCCTTCTGCTTCTATCCCATCAGCAGTTTTCTCTTCAAATAGTTTTGTCATAAAAAAAATCAGTAGGATTTAGGGACAAGATAGGTTGATTTCTTTCTTTTTTTTTTAATCGTTTTATTTATTTATTTATTTATTTATTTATTTATTTATTTATTGAGAGACCGAGAGAGACAGAGCATGAGGAGGGAAGGGGCAGAGAGAGAAGGAAACACAGAATCCAAAGCAGGGTCTAGACTCTGAGCTGACAGCACAGAGCCCCATGTGGGGCTCAAAACCATGAACTGTGAGATCATGACCTGAGCCAAAGTCTGACCCTCAACCCATTGAGCCACCCAGGCATCCCAAGATGGGATGATTTCTGATCAAAAGACAGCGATGAGGTCTAATGATAACCATAGAGAGGAGAGTATTAATGTCTGTAAATGTATGAGAAGTGTGAATGGGTCTCTATAGACCAGGAGAGGGAACAAACTTTCTTTGAGATCACTCAGGTAGCAAATGTTTGAGCTGAGATTTTAACTTGGATTTGACTGATTTACATGCACATGTGCTGTGTCGGTAGCTTTGGGCTACCTGTATCAAGAAATACAGCTAATCAGAACTTTTGCACAGAGTTTATTCTCATGTTACAAGAAATCTGGAGGGAAGTAGCCCAGGGCTGGTGCTCTGGCCTCATGATGTCAACAAATATCCAAGCACTTTGAGTCTATCCTTAGTATGTTGGCTTCTCAACTCCATGGCATTGGTGCTTTCCTCAGCTCGGAGCATAATTTTTGCTTTCAAAGCAGGAAAGAGGGAGAAGAGTCACAAACACCTCTTTAATTTGAAAAGAAAGCTTTTCTTTTCTACCCTTAATAGGTTTTTTTCTTACGTCTTATTGGTCAGACTGTGTTAAATGCAACCCCGCACACCCCACCCCCCCTCAGCTCTAATGAATCCAGTAGGAAAAAATGAGGACTTACCTTTTTTATCCTTGAAGAGGGAAGATGGCAAGGCAGAAGGGGTTGAGAATGGATGTTCAGTAAGCCAATTTTGTGTTCCCCCAAACTTCAGGTTGAAACCTTAATGCCGATGTAATGATATTATTGGTGGAACTTTTGGGAAGTGCTTAAGGTGGATTCCTCAAGAATGGGATTAATGCCCTTCTAAAAGGAATCCTACAGAGATCCCTCACTCCTTCCACCATCTGAGGATACAGTAAGAAATCTGTAACCCAGAAGAGGGAACTCATCTGACTGTCCTAACACCTTGATCTAGGACTCCTAGCCTACAGAACTGTGAGAAATAAATTTCTATTGTTTGTAAGCTACCCAGTATGTGGTATTTTGTTATAGCAGCCCAAATGAACAAAGACATCAACCAACAAAACTGTCAGAAGCATTCTTTACTCAACTCAACTCCTCTCCCTACTTCCCCTCCCCACCCCCCCCCCCCCAACTGATCTGGGCATGAGTTCTCTGGACAGAGGGTCCTCCTTCACCAGTACAGCTGGTCACCTTAGGCTTCTAGTAAATGGATGAATGAGAAGACAAATCAATTGTGCCCTGTTTACTCTCTTGAATGCTGAGCATGAATAGTCACACTATCTAGTATTTTCAAAGGCAATTCACTTAAACTATCATCCCAGAAGACTGACTATAAGCATTTGGTAAATATAATCTTTGGCCAAGTTTTCTAAATAAATATTCTGTTTAAAATCTTGAATCAAGGATAAGATTGGAGGGGAGGGCTATTTGATTGTCATGATTCAATTAGTAGAAGTATCACCTTGTTAACTGTTATATTCAGGATTTATCATGGCTATAAATCATCCCTTGCCTTTCATTACTGGTGAAAATTCCTTTTGAATATATATTTTTACCTGAAGATAATACAAATATAGTGTAGGGTAAGGGTGGTATTATGTTTTATTGCAGCGTCATTGTTCTAGTAAGCCTCACACTCAAAATGTTGATAGTAACTGGAAGACCTTTTCTGAAAGCATTTTAGCATTAATTCCATCACTAATGAAAAAAAAAAAAAACAACTAACACTTATTTACTTATGAGCCCCATGGCATGTATGCAACTGTACATAACGGGTACTTTAGTTCACTTTATTTTGAAATATCTAGAGTTTTTTTTTTTAATTTAATTCCAGTATAATTAACATACAACATTATATTAGTTTCAGGTGTATAACAAAATGATTCAACAGTTCTAGACATTACACAGTGCTCATTATGATAAGTGTACTCTTAATCCTCTTTACCTGTTACACCCATCCCCCTACCCACCTCCACTCTGGTAACAATCAATTTGTTCTCTATAGTATGTTCCTTGATTTGCCTCTTTTTTCCCCTTTGTTTTGTTTCTTAAAATCCACATATGAGTAAAATTATGTGGTATTTGTCTTTCTCTGACTGACTTACTCCACTTGGCATTTTATTCTCTAGATCTATCCTCTATCCATGTTGTTGCAAACGGCAAGATTTCATTCATTTTTATGGCTGAGTAATATTCCATTGTAATACATACCTTATCTTCTTTATCTGTTCATCTATCAAGGGGACACTTGGTTTGCTTCAATAATTTGGCTATTGTAAATAATGCTGCAATAAACATAGGGATGCATACATCTTTTTGAATTAGTGTTTTTATAATCTTTGGGTAGAATTATTGGATCATATGTTAATTCTATTTTTAATTTTTTGAGGAACTTTCCATAGTGGCTATACCAGTTTGCATTCCTACTAACAATGCAAGAGGGTTCCTTTTTTCTCTATGCCCTTGTCAACACTTGCTGTTTCTCGTGTGTTGGATTTTATCCATTCTGACAAGCGTGAGCTGAAATCTCATGGTGCTTTTGATTTGCATTTCCCTGATGATGAGTGATTTTGAGCATCCTATCGTGTGTCTGTGGGCAATCTGTATGCCTTCTTTGGAGAAATGTCTGTTCATGTCTTCTGCCCATTTTTTTTTTTAAATGTTTATTTATTTTTGAGACAGAGAGAGACAGAGCATGAATAGGGGAGGGGCAGAGAGAGAGGGAGACACAGAATCTGAAACAGGCTCCAGGCTCCGAGCTGTCAGCACAGAGCCCGACGCGGGGCTCGAACTCACGGACTGTGAGATCATGACCTGAGCCGAAGTCGGACGCTTAACCGACCGAGCCACCCAGGCGCCCATCTTCTGCCCATTTTTTAATTGGATTATTTGTCTTTTTAGTATTGAGTTACAGAAGTTCTTTATATATTTTGGATATTAACCTTTTATTGGATTTGTCATCTGCAAATATCTTCTTTCATTCAGTCGGTTGTCTTTTAGTTTTGTAGGTTGTCTCCTTTGCTGTGCAGAAGCTTTTTTTTTTAAATTTTTAAAAGTGTTTATTCATTTTTTGACAGAGAGTAAGTGGGGGAGGGGCAGAGAGAGAGGGAGACACAGAATCTGAAACAGGCTCCAGGCTCTGAACTGACAGCACAGAGCCCGATGCGGGGCTCGAACTCACAGACCGTGAGATCATGACCTGAGCCGAAGTCGGACGCTTAACCAACTGAGCCACCCAGGTGCCCCAAGAAGCTTTTTATTTTGATGTAGTCCCAATAGTTTACTTTTACTTTTATTTCCCTTGCGTCAGGAGACATATCTAGAAAAACATTGCCACAGCCCATGTCAGAAAAATTACTGCATGTGCTCTCTTCTAAGATTTTTATGGTTTCAGGTACCACATTTAGGTCTTTAATCCATTTTGAGTTTATTTTTGTGTGTGGTGTAAGAAAGTGGTACATTGCCATTCTTTTGCTTGTTGCTCTCCAGTTTTCCCAGCACCATTTGTTAAAGAGACTGTCTTTTTTCCAATGCATATTCTTTTCTCCTTTGTTGAATATTAATTGAACATATAATTATAGGTTTATTTCTGGGCTCTCTATGGTGTTCTATTGTCCTATGTGTCTATTTTTGTGTCAGTACCATACTGTTTTTATTACCACAGCTTTGTAGTATATCTTAATGTCCAACTGTGGTACCTCCATTTTTGTTGACTCTTTGGGGTCTTTCGTGGTTCCATACAAATTTTAAGATTATTTGTTCTAGTTGTGTGAAAAATGCTGTTGGTATTTTGGTAAAGATTGCATTAAATTTGTAGATTGCTTTGGGTAGTATGGAAACCTTAATGAACTTTGTTCTTCCAATCCATAAGTATGGAATATCTTCCCATATATTTGTGTTCAATTTCCTTGATCAGTGTTTTATAATTTTCAGAGTACAAGTCTTTTACCTCCTTAGTTAAGTTTATTTCTAGGTATTTTATTATTTTTTATGCAATTGTAAATGGGACTGTTTTCTTAATTTCCTTGTATGTGCCTTCATTATTAGTGTATAGAAAATCAGTGCATCGGTTTTGTGTCCTATGACCTTACTGAACTCACTTATCAGTTCTAGTAGGTTTTTGGTGGAATATTTTAAAATTTCAATTCTTCCTTATCACTTTGGATGTCTTTTATCTCTCTTTGTTGTCTGATTGCTGTGGCTAGCACGTCCAGTATTGTGTTGAATAAAAGTTGTGAGAGTGGACATCCTTATTTTGTTCCTGATATTAGGAGAAAAGCTCTTAGTTTTTCACCATTGAGTATGATATTAGCTGTGGGTTTTTCATAAATGGCCTTTTTTATGTTGAGATGTGTACCTTCTAAACCTTCTTTGTTGAGGGTTTTCACTGTGAATGGATGTTGTACTTTGTCAAATGCTTTTGCTGCATCTATTGAAATGATTATATGGCTTTTATCCTTTCTCTTTTTGATGTATCACATGGATTGATTTGCGAATATTGAACCACCCTTGCATTGCAGGAATAAATTCTGGTGAATGATTTTTTAAATATATTGCTGGATTTGGTTTGCTAATATTTTGTTGAGGATCATTTCATCTATGTTCATCAGAGATAGTAGCCTGTAGTTCTCTTTTTTTGGAGCATCTTCATTTGGTTTTGGTATAAGGGTAATGTTAGCCTCATAGGATGAATTTAGAAGCTTTCCCTTCTCTTCTATGTTAGGAATAGTTTGAGAAGAATAGGTATTAACTCTTCTTTAAATGTTTGATAGAATTCAGTTATGAAGCCATCTGGTTCTGGACCTTTGTTTGTTGAGAGTTTTTTTGATTATTGGTTCAATTTCATTGCTGGTAATTGGCCTGTTCAAATTTTCTATTTCTTCCTGATTCAGTTTTGGGAGGTTATATCTTTCTAGGAATTTATTCATTTCTTCTAGGTTTTCTAATTTGCTGCATATGATTTTTCATAATATTCTCTTATAGTCCTTGTATTTCTGTGGTGTTGGTTGTCATTTCTCCTCTTTCATTTCTGATCTTGTTTGAGCCTCTCTATCTCTCTCTTTTATTTGATGAGTCTGGCTAAAAGTTAATCCATTTTGCTCATCTTTTCAAAGAACCAGCTCCTGGTTTAATTGATTTGTCCTATTGCTTTTGTTTTGTTTGTTTTTTAGTTTCTATTTTGTTTATTTCTTCTCTGGTCCTTATTATGTCCTTCTTTCTATTGGTTTTGAGTTTTATTTGTTCTTTTTCTTGCTTCTTAGGTGTAAGTTTTGGTTGTTTATTTGAGATTTTTATTGCTGTTTGAAGTAGACCTGTATTGCTATAAACTTTCCTCTTAAAATGACTTTTGCTACATTACAAAGAATTTGGACCACTGTGTTTTCACTTTCATTCGTCTCCATGTATTTTTTGATTTCCTCCTTGATTTCTTCATTGGCTAATTTATTGTGTAGTAACATTTTATTTAACCTCCATGTATTTGTATTCTTTCTAGTTTTTTTCTAGTGATTTATTTCTAGTTTCATTGGGTGGTCAGAAAGATACACGGTAGAACTTCAAGATTTTTGAATTTGTTGAGGCTTGTTTTGTGGCCTAATATGTGATTTATTCTGGAGAATGTTCCATGTGATCTTGAGAAGAATTGTATTCTTGTGTTTTAGAATGGAATGTTCTGAATGCATCTGTTAGATTCATCTGGTCCAATGTGTCTTTTAAAGCTACTGTTTCCTTGTTGATTTTATGTTTGGAAAATCTGTTCATTGATTTAAGTAAGATGTTAAAGTCCCCTATTATTACTGTTGATTATATCCTTTATGTTTGTTATTAGCTGTTTTATGTATTTGGTGTTCCCATGTTGGATGCATAAGTATTTATAATTGTTATATCTTTTCATTGGATTATTCCCTTTATGATTATATAGTGTCCTTCTTTGTTTCTTGTTACAGTCTTTGTTTTAAAATCTATTTTTCTGATATATGTATTGCTACCCTGGCTTTCTTTTTCCTCCTTCTTTTCTTTCTTTCTTTCTTTCTTTCTTTCTTTCTTTCTTTCTTTCTTTCTTTCTTTCTATTTTTTTTTACATTTATTTATTTTTGAGAGACAGAGAGACAGAACACAAGTGGGGAGGGACAGAGAGAGAAAGAGACAGAATCCAAAGCAGGCTCCAGGCTCTGAGCTGTCAGCACAGAACCTGATGCAGGGCTTGAAATCACAAACTGTGAGATCATGACCTGAGCTGAAGTTGGACGCATAACTGACTGAGACACCCAAATGCCCCTACCCCAGCTTTCTTTTCACTTCTGTTTGCATGGTAAGTGCTTTTCCTTCACTTTCAATCTTCAGGGGTCCTTAGGTCTGATATTAATCTCTTATCGGTAGCATGTAGATGGGATGTGCTTTTTATCCATTCTGTCACTCTGTGTCTTTTGAATGGAGAGTTTAGTCCATTTACATTCAAAGCAATTAATGATAGGTAAATACTTATTGCCATTTTGTCACTTGTTTTATGGTTGTTTTTTGTAGTTCTTCAATGTTTCTTTTTTTCTTCTTGCTCTCTTCTCTCATGATTAGTTGACTTTCTTTACTGATATACTTAGATTTCTTTCTCTTTATTTTTTTTTTTTTTTTGCATATCTGTTACTGGTTTTTGACTTCTGGTTATCATTCAGTTTGTAACATCTTATGCATGTAGCAGTCTATATTAAGTTGATGGTTGCTTAAGTGTGAACACATTATTTACTCCTCTCCCTGCCATGTTTTAGGTATATGGTCTCATATTTTATATCCTTTTGTTTTGTGAATCCTTTGACTGAATTTTATAGATATACTTAATTTTTCTGCTTTCTTGCTTCACCTTTTTTTAAACTTCTGCTCATGTTCTTTTCTTTACGCTCAAAGAGTCCCCTTTAACATTTCTTGTAGGGCTTGTTTTGTGATGATGAATTTCTTTAACTCTTGCTTGTCTGGGAAACTTTTCATCTCTTCTATTCTGAATGATAGTCTTGCTGGATAGAGTATTCTTGTTTGAAGGGTTTTTTTTTTTTTTTTTCCTTTCAGTACTTTGAATATATCACGTCACTATCTTCTGGCCTGCAAAATTTCTGCTGAAAAATCTGCTGATAGCCTTACAGGATTTCCCTTGTATTTAACTGTCTTCTTTTCTCTTGCTGCTTTAAAATTTTTCTCTTTATCTCTACTTTTTGTCATTTTAATTAGAATGTGTCCTGGTGTGGACTTTCTTGGTTTGATTTTGTTGAGGGCTCTATGTACCTCCTCAATCTGGATTTCTGTTTCCTTCCTTAGATTTGGGGAGTTTTCAGGTATTATTTCTTCAAATAAATTTTCTTTCCCCTTTCTCTCTTTTCTCCTTCTGGGATCCCTATACTGCAAATGTTATCACGCTTGATGATGACTCTGAGTTCCCTTAGTCTACTTTTGTTTTTATTATTTTTTTCCCGTCATGTTGATTGCTTTCCATTACTTTGTCCTCCAGGTTACTAATCCATTCTGCTTCCTGTGGTCTATTATTTATTCCCTCTAATGTATTTTTAATTTCATATATTGAATTCTTCACCTCTGATTGGTTCCTTTTTATGTGTTCTATCTCTGTTGAGGGTCTCACCGAGGACCTCCACTCTTTTCTCAAGACCAGTGAATAGCTTTAGGGCCATTACTTTAAATTCTGTATCAGGCACATTACTTATCTGCATTTCGTTTAGCTCTCTTGCTATGGTTTTGTCCTGTTCTTTCATTTGGGACATGTTTCTCTGTCTCCTCATTTTGTCGAACATTCTGTGTCTGTTTCCATGTGCTAAGAAACTCAGCTTTGTCTCCTGCTCTTGAAAGTAGTGGCCTAATGAAAAAGAGGTCCTGTAGTGTCCTGCAGTTCTGTGTGCCCTATTCACCAGAGCCTGGTGCCTCAGGGGTGTCTTCTATGTGTGTTGCCTGTGCCTTACTGACCCATATTTGCCTTAAGTCTAGTTGTCTGCAATGACTCTTAGTGCCTATCACGGGCAGGGTTTGGTTCCTGTGTTAGTGGGGCATCTGGGGCTACCCTGTGCTTTAGTTGAGTCAGACCAGGTGTTTTCCAGAGATGCAGTAGCACTGCAGGATTTTTTCCCTCTATTGTCTCCTGAGAAGCTTTTGTTGATGGGTGGAGCCTACAGTCAGACCTGATATCTGCCCCAACCCAATGCTAGAGCTGCAGTTAGACTAGTGTGTGTTGTTATTTTCCCTTCTCCTCAGGACAGGAATCACTTCAGGGTGTTATTGGCCTTTTTTGGAGCTGCTTGCATACTGCTAGGATTGTGGCATCATTGTGGATGAGCTCTGGCCAGGTGGTATTAGAGGAGGCAGGTCTGCAGGAGAACACAAGGGTGGGGAATACAGGAAGGCACCCGAAGCAGTCTGAGAAAACTCTTGCCAAGGTCAGCCAAGTTGGTGGGGGCATGCTGTTAGCAAGCTAGGTGGCGAGTATTCATGCTGTGCTGCTTCCTGCAGGTGTCCATGTATTTAGGCTGGGAGGAAAATGTACTTGCCAGCTATTTTGTGTTTGGAGAAGTCTTCCAAATATCCCTGTCCCTCCACCACATCCTCTGAGATCAGTAAATAAATTTTCCTGTACACCCAGGGGTTTTCCAAACTAATAAACATTAAAACTTTTAAAAAAATAAAATTAAAATAAATAAATATATACAAATCAGGGAGCTCAGAACTGGAGAAACAGAGGGCATTAGGAAATTGAGTACCTGAACTTAAAGACACAGCACAAAAAAACCAGCCCTGTGCAGTTACAACATAGAAGCAGCAGTTTGGAAATTTATTTGTTTTTGAGAGAGAGACAGAGACAGAGTGTGAGTGGGGGAGGGGCAGAGAGTGAGGGAGATGCCGCGAATCCAAAGTGAGCTGCAGGCTCTGAAATGTCAGCCCAGAGCTGGATGTGGGACTTGAACTCACAAGCCATGAGATCACAACCTGAGCCAAAGTCGGAGGCTTAACTGACTGAGCCAGCCAGGTGCCCTGAGCTCCCTGGTTTTTAAAGTTAACCCCTGCTGATTCTAAGTTTGGCACCTATGGTTTTCAAAGCCAAGTGTTATGGGGATTTGTCTCCCCAATGGGGTTCCCCATGCCTGGAGTTCCTGGAGTAACAGGCACTTCTCTCCTCTCTGCACCCATGATGTCCCTCTCTCCCATCGACAGTTCCATGGGTCATTTGGCTCCCAGTTGTGTTTCTGTTCTTTCTACCCTCTACGATGTGGCTTCTTCTCTACCTTTAGCTGTGGAGAGTCTGTTCTGCCAGTCTTCAGGTTATTTTATGGGCTATTTACACTGATGTGGGTGTTAAGTAGTTTTATCTGTGAGGTGGAGTGAGCTTAGGATCCTTCTATTTCATAATCTTCCCTAGAAGTCCCTAGAGTTAATTTTTAGGATGTCATTGAGAAACAACTTCTCCACCCTTAGCGTCGGAACCACATGGAAGGCAATCACTGTTGGTTACAATTGCCATCTATACTTTTATTGGTCATTTTTTGTCTGTTTTGTTTACTGTTGTATTCTTACTACTTGAAGCAGTGCTTGGTATATTGTGATCAATGAATACTTATTGAGTGAATGAATAAATGAATGACTTCATGAATAGGAAATTAGATAAGAGGTGACAATCTGAGATGGGTAGAGGGGAATCTCAGTCATGGACACAAGAGTTAACAAGAGGGCTAGAGAGATTCCAGATCTTTAGAAAGGGGCACATTTGCAGACTTACGAAAAAAGAACAAAGGCAAATTAGAATTGGAGGTTGCAATTAGAAGCGGAAGTCCATGGCTGGGTTACAAGAAGAAAGGGACTTGAGGTGCATGAAATTTGCATATCAGGGGAATACAAATGAAGGAAACAATCTTTGGAAACTGCTTCCAGATCTTGCTCCTGGCTAAGTTGAACAAGATTTTGCTGCCATCAGTTAACCCATGGAAGTGGTTGACCAGTATTAAAAGTAGTATAGTGAAGTTCTGTTCTGAAAGTTGGGATCCCTTCTGTCTTTGGGCCTGTTAATGTGCAGTCACTGCCAAACAAGCCTTATAGAAATCCTTATGGTCAAACTTCTTAAAGTAACCATATTTCTAATAAATGTGTAGCCTCCTTTACTTACTGAGAAAAACTGACTTCTTTATGAGAGGCATCTGATTAAATTCTGAGCCCACAAGTAAAAATATTTAAAAAGACTTTCCTATGCTGTGTTAATTACAAAAATAAGCAGATCTTCAGTGGAGAGAGACGTCTTTTGTGAGCCCCAAGAGTGGGAGATATTTCTACGTATGTTTTTTTCCAAATTATGCAGTTTAGATTTATCTTCTGAATAAGTAGTGCCTTGTGTCAAGGGGAGGGCTGGAGGAGGAAGCAGAAGAGAAGCAGCCCTGGTCTGCAGAGTGTCTCCAGAACATTTCATCAGGGAGAGGATCCCATTTCAGTATATCCAAATTTACCTTTTCTCCAAAATTGAGACTTTTTTCATGAATATTGGAAACAGAAGAGTTCCCTCCCCCATCCCTGTAGCTAAATAATTAAGCCTGTTCCAAGATATAACAGTCAAAGTAGGTTTCCTAGTTACGATGCTAAGCAATGGTGACAAACTTTTCTTATTATAGTCCTCTCCATCAGCAAACATTTGTTCTTTGTGGATTGTTTCTTAGACAAAATTAGTTTTGGAGAAATTGACATATGTATGTGCATCTGCTATAAGGAAAATACAAAACAAATGTATTTTTATCATTTTATTTTACTGATTTATTGTCATTTAAAAATTCAGCTGAGTGTTTACAACTCTCTTCAAAGATGGCAAGAAGGCAAACGAGAGAGGAGAGAGGGATAGGGAGGTGGTGGTGGGGAGACTGAGAAATTGTTCAGTGAATCCACTGCATTCAATCTAGAAAGAAACCCAGAAGGCCTAGCTTTGTATTAGATGACCATTTACATTGTTTAGTTAAAGGCAATCCTATTTACTATAAGTAAATGTTTGCTTTCTATCATTTACTACTGTGTTTGATTTTCTCAAGGTTGAGGATTTGTGGTTGTTAGAATTTATAGTTGTTAACTCTCATTTAAGAATTGCACTGCATTTCTCCATTGCACACTTTTGGAGAGCAGAGATAAGAATTATTAATTTTTTATTTTATTTTAAATATTTAACCTATATTTCTATGGTAATACATACACTGATACCAAATTTTATTATTTAGTTATTTGTAAAGTTTATTTATTTTGGGGGGGCGGGGAGAGAGAGAGAGAGAGAGAGAGAGAGAGAGAGAGAATCCCAAGTAGGCTCCATGACATCAGTGCAGAACCTGATGTGGGGCTCCATCCCATGAACCATGAGATCATGACCTGAGCTAAAATCAGGAGTCAGATGCTTAACCAACTGAGCCACCCAGGTGCCCTGATACTAAAATTTAAATATACAGGAGACAACCCACTAAAAAACCCTTATTTTATCCTTTGCACTGATACTTGAGCCAGCTTTTTCTTCTCTGGAGGCAGCCACTGTAACAAGTTCTTTTATATCCATCTGGAATCTTCTCTATATACATACATTCATACATACATATTGCTTTTTTAAAAAAATAAATGAGAACCTATTGTTTTATCACTTCATCTCTCTCTCTTTCTTTACCATATTTTGGGATCATTTCTTATCAGTACCTATAGAATTATTTTGTTATTTTTAAAGGTTACATTATATTTCATTTTATGACAGCAGTAGGTTTATTTACAGTGACTATTTGATGGGGCAAATAAGTTACAAAAATGCACTACTTTTAATACTACTTTTTAATACTCTTGTATTAATATTTCATACCTTTGTGTGTTTATCTGTAGGATAAATCCCTAGGAATGAAACTGCTAGGTTAGGATATGTATTTCAGAAATTTTAATAGCTGTTACTAAATTTTTCTCCATAGAGTTTGTACAGTTTTGCCTATGATATTGTAGTTCATAATTCCAAGGTAAAATACTCTTGACTTTGGACAGAAAAATCTGTCTTTGAGTTAAATCTTCTTCACTCATATTCATTTTGAAGTTAGAAATGTTGCCTGACTTTCATCTTTGTTTTTTTACCTGACAATGAAGCTAACAGTATTCTTCTTAGGCAGTAGAGAATGCAAACAAGTTCAGGATGCAAACGTCCAGGGTTTACATTCGTTTCCACCACTTATGAGATGTGTATACACCGAGGACAATAATAGTTCATATATCATCAGAGATTCACTGTGAGGACCTAATCAATTAACACATAAAGGACACTTAAAACATTGAACACTCAGTAAATATATTAGCTATTATTTTTATTAGAATAAAAAAGTAAGATGTTCTTACTTCCTTACAGGGAAGAGGTAACAAATAAATGGGTGTAATGAAGGAGATAATGAATATGAAACCCTTTAAAATTAAAGGTAAATGTGAGAATAAGATTTTATGTATCTAATAAATACTTTTTAGAACAATGAATACATAAAATGAATGGCTAAATCACATTGTGATTTATAAGATGTTATATAAGATATATATAATGATATATAAGAAGATGATAGAAATTTATCCAGAAATTATATTTGATTTTTCAACTCACTTTTTATTCTTTGCTCATTTAACTAGTATAATTTTTAAAAGCTAATTCTTTGAAATAGTTAAAATTTATATTAATTTTATTATACTAAGCTAAACAAGTTTTAGTACTTTCTATTATGTTATTCTTTCTATCTACCTACCTACCTACCTACCTACCTTGAGGGAGGGACACTACATTATACAGATTAGAAGTAGACATTAGGGGGTCATAATGCTGAGGAATTCAAATCCTTCTCATTTTATAGATGAGGAAAGAAAGTTTATATAATTAATGGAAAGACAGTGCTCTTAAAACATTTTTTTCTTTCATCTGTATGAATAAATCCATTTCTTTATGCATGGAGACACTGATGAGTGCAGGCAATGTATGAAACTTCTCAAAACCAAATGAATTTACATTCTTGTTGGGGAGACAGGGCATACAAATAATCAATTGGAGAGTACTTCTAATGTAATAAATAGGAAAGAATATAATGTTGTGGGAACTGATTGTGTTTTTATGTGCCATGGAAACAGAGCAAGGAAAAACATTTGTACGTTGGAATTATCAAAGTCACTTTCATGGAAGTTCTAAGTCTTTATAAAGGTTTTTGATTGAAAAAAGTCAAAGACATTTAAAGCAGGCAGAAACCATGTACAGAGATTCTGAGTGTGGAGAGAATAAGGATTGCTAAGTCTTGGTTGGTGTGGTGGAGTAAGTCATGGTTTTGCATAAGTAAGATAGTCTCCTTTGTTGTTGTTGTTGTTTTTTTTAATTTTTTTTTTTTATTTTATTTATTTTTTTTTTTTAATTTTTTTTTCAACGTTTTTTATTTATTTTTGGGACAGAGAGAGACAGAGCATGAACGGGGGAGGCGCAGAGAGAGAGGGAGACACAGAATGGGAAACAGGCTCCAGGCTCCGAGCCATCAGCCCAGAGCCTGACGCGGGGCTCGAACTCACGGACCGCGAGATCGTGACCTGGCTGAAGTCGGACGCTTAACCGACTGCGCCACCCAGGCGCCCCTAATTTTTTTTTTTTTAACGTTTATTTATTTTTGAGACAGAGAGAGACAGAGCATGAACGGGGGAGGCACAGAGAGAGAGGGAGACACAGAATAGGAAGCAGGCTCCAGGCTCTGAGCCATCAGCCCAGAGCCCGACGCGGGGCTCGAACTCACGGACCATGAGATCGTGACCTGAGCTGAAGTCGGACGCTTAACCGACTGCGCCACCCAGGCGCCCCTGTTGTTGTTTTTTTTAAGGTCGTCTCCTGATGGAAGGCCTAGCTATATCACTTCAGGGTTGCAACTTGATTTAATATGCAAATAGAAGGCATATTAAGTGGGATTAAAATTTGACATTTGAAGAAAGCAATTAGGCAATAGTTTGCTGTATAGGCTGGACTAAGAGAAATCAGCAGGAACTGCTGTGGAAATGAGAGAGGAATTCCAGGGTGATAGCCATGTAATCAAATGACTTGATTACTTATTGTCTCTTCTGATAAGCTATCTATGTTATTTTCTTTAAATCTTTTAATGTTCATTTATTTTTGAGAGAGAGAGAGAGAGAGCGAGCGCAAGTGGGGGAGGGACAGAGAGAGAGAGAGGGAGACACAGAATCTGAAGCAGGCTCTAGGCTCCGAGCTGTCAGCACAGAGCCCGATGTGGTGCTCGAACTCACGAACTGCGAGATCATGACTTGAGCCAAAGTCAGATGCTCAACTGACTGAGCCATCCAGGTGCCCCTATGTTCTTTCTTTAAAAAAAAAAAAATTAATGTAAAACATGCATACAGAAAGCACACAAATTGTAAAATCTCTAATTTCTACAAAATGAATATGCTCATATAACCTTCATTCTGATCAAGAAATAGAACATTACCAGAACCCAAAAAGTCCCTTTTGTGTATTATCTGTCATTATTTCCTGCAAAGATAATCATTGTTCTAACTTCTATATTGTAGGTTTACCTGTTTTTGATCTTTATATATATAGATAGACTCATATAGTAGGTACTCTTTTGTGTATTACTTCCTTTTTTCAACATTATGTTTTTATACTCATCCATGTTGTGTGTAATAATAATTTGTTTAATTCTAATAGACAGACAGTAATCCATTATATGGATATGTTTACTGGTTGTACTATAGAGATACATTTAGGATGTTTCTACTTTTTGATTATTTTCAATAATGCTGTCCTGGACAGTTCTATATGTATTTACAGTGAGCACATGCATGCATTTTGGGGGGTATGTGCCTAGATACAGAATTGCTGAGTCTTGGGGAGTATGTACATATAGTTTTACTTATTTTTTATTTTTTTAATTTTATTTAAATCCAAGTTAGTTAACATATAGTGTAATAATGGTTTCTGAAGTACAATTTAGTGATTTATCACTTACATATAACACCCAGTGCTCATCCCAGCAAGTGTCCTCCTTAATGCTCATCACCCATTATTGTTTGATAGTTTTTTTAAAGTTTTTATTTATTTATTTTGAGAGAGAGAAAGTGCGGGCAGGGGAGGGACAGAGAAAGAGGAGAGAACTAGAATCCCAAGCAGGCCCTGCGCTGCCAGCGTGGAGCCTGCTGTGGGGCTCGTACTCATGAATTGTGAGATCATGACCTGCGCCGAAGTCGGATGGTTAACTGACTGCTCCAGGCAGGTGCCCCAGATAGTTTCCACAGTGCTATACATTTTCCACATTCCTATCAGTAGTATATGAGAGTTCTAATTCTTCAACAACTTTTTGTTGTCTGACTTTCATTGTAGCCATTTTGGTATTGTACTGGGATATATCTCATTGCAAGTTTATTTTTTAACATACTGGGGAGGTTGAATATTTGTTAACTTCTGTCCATGATAGGATTTCTCCACTTTTTCTTTCACTTTTTCTTTCACTTTTTCTATATCCTTATATTTTAGATGTGTCTTTTATAAGCAGCTTAGAGTTTGGTGTTATTTTTATTTAGTCAGATAATCTTTGGCTTTTAATAAGATTTAAATACATTTATATTTGATTCAACCACTCTTATGTTGGGTTTAAATCAATCTTCATATGTGTTTCCTCTTTGTCCCATACCATATGTTTTTTATTCTTTGTTGTGGTTGTTGTTGTCCTTTTCCCTGACTTCTTTTGCGTTAATTGATTTTGCCAATTTCATAGCTATACATTCTTTAGTCACCCTTTTTGTGGTTATTCTAGAGCCAAGGTGGGCAATCATTCTATAAAGGACCAGAGAGTGAATATTTTAAGTTCTCTATAAAGAGCCAGGCAGTGAATATCTTGTTTTAAGTTCTTCTTGCCTCTTCTGAGAGGCAAAATCAAGGATATTATGTAGCTATTTATATAATAAGAGAAAGAATAAATTTATACAGACTTTTTATTGACAAATTATAAAATATAATAAAATAATTGAGTAAAGGTTTTTGTTGTTTTGTTGTTGTATTTTTGTTTTGTTTCAGTAATGTAGGTATACTGATGAGAAGAATGGAATTCTTTCTTTTAGGAAAAATATTTCAGTTATTTGGAGTTTAAATTTAGTGTTCCCTAGCATTGTGATGGAAATGTGATCTCTTCTTCTCTAAACCATAGTAAGATTTTCCTCCTGAAAACGTACCACAGTGTGTTGCCTACATATCTCCTTACACACTTATACACTGCTCTCCTAGTTTTGGATAACTTTTCATGTTAAGAGCATAGCCTCTAGAATAAGACTCCGTGAATTTGAATGTCAAAAGTGATCAGTAGCTGTGTGATCCTTAACCATTTAGTAACTTAAGCAACTATCTGGAAGCTTCTATTTCCTCAGTTACACAATGAGTAATAGTACTTACTTCACAAGGTTGATGTAAAGATTAAATGAACTACCAAGTTCAAAAATCTAGAGCAATGCATGACATTGTAAAGCATTCTGTAAACATTCTATTTTTTAAAAAATATTTTTCTACCATTAAAAATACAAACCATTCTTAGCTTTCAGGCTAGACAAAAATAGGTGGAGGGTTAGAGTTGATCTTTAGGCATAGTATGCCAATACCTATCCTAGATCTTAGAACATGAATCTTTTACTCAGTAAAGTCTACTAGAAATTAATACTATTACAATTGTTACTACTTAAAAAAATTTTTTTAAACTTTATTTTTGAAAGAGGGAGAGAGAGAGAGAGAGCAGGGAGGAACAGAGATAGAGGGAGACACAGAATCCGAAGCAGGCTCCAGGCTCTGAGTTGTCAACCCAAAGCCTAACGCGGGGCTTGAACTCACGAACCGCAAGATCATGACCTGAGCCAAAATCAGACACTTAACCAACTGAACTACCCAGATGCCCTCAATTGTTACTGCTTTTATCACTGCTAGCTAGACAGTGATAGAATTTTAAACATGCCCTACCTCCTTTAGCCTATTTGCCATTCTAGTCACATAATTCTGTGTGTAAAATTCCATAAGGCACAATATATATTGTTTTATGAAGTCATATTCATTTATATTTTCTACACATTACTTATTATATTGCATTTTATTCCTTTTTCGGTATTTAGAATCATTTTATTTGGCCAGAAGAACCCTTAGGTTTTTGTTTGGTTGTTTGGTTGTTTGCATGGGTCTGCTTCCAATAAATGTTCTCTACTTTTGTATATCTGACATAAACTTTATTTGCCCTTTATTTTTGCGAAGTGTCTTTCTAGGTAAGGAATTATGGTTAGAAGTTATCTTGATTCAGGAGCTCTTGGGTGGCTCAGTCGGTTATGTACCTGACTCTTGATTTTGGCTCAAGTCATGATCTCATGGTTGTGAGATGGAGCCCCACATCATGTTCCAGGTGGGTGGTGGAGCCTGCTTAAGATTCTCTGTCTCCTTCTTCCCCTCCCCTACTTGCACATGCCCTCTCTCTCTCTCTCAAATAAAAGAAGTTACCTTGATTTAGAAATTTAAATTTTTTAATGTTTATTTATTTTTGACACACACACACACACACACACACACACACACACACACACAGAGTGTGAGCAGGGGAGGGGCAGAGAGAGAGGGGGAGACAATCTGAAGCAGGCTCCAGGCTCTGAGCTGTCAGCGCAGAGCCCCATGCAGGGCTCGAACTCATGAATGGTGAGATCATGACCTGCATCGAAGTCAGACACTTAACCGACTGAGCCACCCAGGTGCCTCTGACTTAGAAATTTAAAGATGTAATTTCATTGTCCTCTGACTTCGTTCCTGCTAATAAATGAGCTGTCAACTTTTTGTTGTTGCTGTTTATTTGAAACATTCAAATATTCTAGATGCTTTTAAGATTTTTTTCTTTATTTTTGTTTTTCAAAATTGTATATAGGTATTGTTTTTTTTTTTGTATTTGTTTGGAGTTTATAGAGCTTCTTAATGATGTTGCTTGATGTCTTTTTTCATTTTTGGAAAATTCTTTGCCTGTATTTAAAAATTATGGCTACTTCCCTTTTTCTCTGTTTTTCTTTTGGGATTTCAATTATATATATATAATTTTTCCACTATGTCCCAAATCTCTCTTAAATTTTGTTTCTT
Organism: Neofelis nebulosa; assembly: GCF_028018385.1. NCBI lineage: Eukaryota > Metazoa > Chordata > Mammalia > Carnivora > Felidae > Neofelis > Neofelis nebulosa. The sequence goes on from NC_080784.1 coordinate 117,100,502, forward strand.
ATACCTTTTAAAAAATATCTCTCTTTAAAGAAATCTGTTTTCATTTAGGTATTTTTTATCACCTTGTATTCCATTTCATTAATACTTCTTTCTAATGCTGTATTGAGTTCTGGATCTTAGTTACCATACACACCAGTTCTAAAATTTTAATTTATAATTTTCTTACAGACTCCAGTTCTTTGGTGAGGATCTCTATGTAATTTACTTTCTTAACATATTAAAGTTATTTTTATGTTTGTGTCTGCTAAGCCCAATATGAGTTATCAATGGTCTATTTCTATTTCTTACTGTATCTCTTGGCTTTTATAGACCTCTCTTCAGGCATACTTAATAATTTTTGAATACTTTACATATTTAATAAAAGTTATGGAGCATCTCTATAATGTTATCTTTTTTCTAAAATGTGTTTTTCTTCTATCCAGTATAGCATTTGGACACATCATCTTGATCAAATGAGGGATTAAGAAATTTGAGTCTGAATTTCAGTATTTCTGAGGTCTGGATTATTTCTAATTCCTAAATTGTAGATCTTGGATTGTTTTACGAGAAAGCCTGAGGTTTTTACCAAGCCCTTTCTCTTTGGTAGGAACTTTTGCCTCTTTGAGATCATGAGGCTACTTAAAAACTCAGTTCAGTTTTATTACTTCCTAAGTGCTTCATTCTGATTTCTCCTTGGCTTCTTGGCCTCTTGCTATCTTCATCTTAGATATTTGAAAATGCCTTTGAGAGTCAGAAACAGACAGTTGTGTATTCCCTTCAATACATTTTCTTTTCTTTGTGGTCTCATTCTTTTAAATCCTGGTTACCATTGTTATTGTCCAAGGCCTTTAATGAGCTGGATTATCCTGAGGGTTTTTTTTTTTTTAATGTTTATTTATTTTTGAGAGAGAGAGAAACAGAGCATGAGCAGGGGAGGGGCACAGAGAGAGGGAGACACAGAATCTGAAGCAGGCTCCAGACTCTGAGCTGTCAGGACAGAGCCCGATGCGGGGCTGGAACTCACAAACCATGAGACCATGCCCGAGTTGAAATCGGATGCCTAACTGACTGAGCCACCCAGGTGGCCCTAAAAGTAATATTTTAAATAAATCTTAAAATATTTTAAAATATAATGATGAATTTGGTTATATATGTATAGAATAAAAATTCAAGAGATAGAAAAGTAATATGTATATGTTTTATATGTTAATATTATTATTTTAGGAGGGAACATTTTGAACTTGAAATGCATTTCTAATGCTAAATTCTGAAAGTACTTTTGATGAAGGTAAGCTATGATTGTTGTAATCTGCCTGCTAGAGGTTCATCACATTGGTGTTTGGCTGTCACACTTCAGAATCAGAGTTTCTTCTGTCTTTTGTTGTTGTCCTTTTAATTGAGCACACTTTACTACAAAGTATTTTTAAAAGGAAAACAAAAGACTTCTAAATTCTGTATATCCTTCTTTAATTTCATTTTCAGGAAGTGGAGAACAAAGATTCGCACAAGGGAATACTGCTTTAAAATATACTCTAATTACTTACATATGCAAATTTAACACATTGCCAAGGTCAAGGTGCTTTATCTGGGCCTCTGTTTAAAGACGTGGTTTTGAAAATCTTTCACTGGCTTTACACTTTCAAAAGAATTGACCAGCTTTACACAGGAATAGTGTATATATACATATATGCATATGTATAGCTCATATAATATATTTAAAGCACATATAATTTCTTTCATATATCTTTCAAGGATTTTGTGTTTTAATAAGCCTGGTATAACATTCATTAAAACATGTGATAAAGGTTGGTATTTACATTCATTTTACAGCCAGTAAACCCTGGTTAGATTTGTTTACATGGAATTTATTAAAAACTGGAAATACCAGTTAATCTCATAGTCCCTCCACTAGAATTGCCACACAAATTAATACCTTCTTATGTCTTCCTGCTTAGGGACAAGTAGAGCTGGAGTAAAATCCACTTCTTTCCCCTCCATTCATTCCTCTTCCTTTAAAAAGAATCATTTTATTAGTTCTCTCCTCACATAGAAGAAATGGTTGGGGGAAACCCCCAAGTAAGCCTTAAAAGCTAATCTGCCTTTGTTTCTTCCTTCTCAGTCCTCCTTGCAGTTCCTTTTTATTGAAGTCTCTAAGGGACTTTTGCATATGTAGGATGCTTGGGAGGCACAAGACATAATGTGTGTTAGCCTATGTTACAGCAAACTGCAATGAATGATTTTACAGTAAAAAAAAACCCTTAAATTATGTATTGTGCATATGGAATTTGCGTGTCATGATTTTATATTCATAATGCATGTGTGTTTTCGCATATTGGTGGAGGTGTACCTTACAATACTTTTGATGAGGAAACGTAGACTTAATTACAGGTGGAGTTTTTAATGCTAATTTATACATAAAATTGAAATATTTGCACCACTATGGGATGTTTCTATATCAAATCACCACTCTATGCATTTATCTTTCTTACTTTTATTAGGAACATCTTAAGGGCTTTTTTTCCTTCTTCTTCTTTGTATCTAGTCTTTCCAGGTTTCAACAACCATTCACATCTAATGTGAATCCATGATTGGTCCTAGTCTTTAACTGTGTGGTTCATTGTTCTACGACAAGCTGGATACTCTGGCATTGTAAACATCCTGGAGTCAGCATTAGAGCAGAGTGGCAAGGAGTTGGAATACAGGGGAATATGAAAAGATGAAGCTTGGCACTGAATTCTCCTTAAAGCTAAGCATTTCTATTTCTACCAGGAGGGCAATTGTGCCGCATCACATATCCATTTTTCATAAGGGTGTTAACCATCTGGTTCCTCTTGTTTTTCCCTTCTTGCTCCTTCACATCTGTTGCTTCTCCGCTGTTCTACAAAGCTAACATTCCATATTTGCTGTTCATTTCCATAAAAATTCCATATGCATGAGAGTGCCTAGATTTTTACCTGTAGGTCTAAGATAATTACAGTGAAACAGCAGCCAAGGTCATAAGAAAGATCATATCCAGATTAGACGGCTCTCTGCCATGGAAATCCCTGGCAAGGAAGAGCTGCTGGTCATGTTCTGCCTGTCCAGACAATCATTTGAAAGGAGCACCAGAGTTAGCAGTCTGACACATCCTTCCTGGTTGGGTCACCACATTAAATGTGCTTAGCTATTTGTAAAGCTATCTGGAGGGAAAGAGCATGCTAAATTGGAAACAGATGGACAGAATGACACACATAGCCCTGGAATTCACAGTGCAGTGCAGCAGAGTTCAATCAGGTGCTTGACATCCTGACAATCTTGTCTCTGTAGGAATAGAAAAGAAAACACCTGGAGATCCTGGGTTTGGTGGTGGTAAGTTCACATTTTGGGGCCATTTGCTTTCTGATTTGCTTAGGTTGGTTTCCCTCCATTTTCCTTTAAATAGATCTTTCCATCTGCATTGTTTCCCTTTATCATCTTTACTATCATCTCTTGCATCCATCCTGTCATCTTCCCTAGAACCAATTTATGTTAGAATCAAAACTGGGTAGAGCTCAGATGGGCAAGAATTCTCACCATCCTTTCTCCTGAATGCTGGAATCTCTTCATGTTCTCTTTGATTACCAAGCTTACTCATTGCTATCATATTTAAAATAACACATTCCGATTACAATTTATAGAAGCCAAATTTATACATCTGGTTATAAAGCCAATAAAGAGGCAAACTGACATGTAAAAATCAGCAATTTTGATTTCTGTAAACAATATCTGAAAGTGTATATAGTGTGTGAGCAAAATATAAATATACTAAGCAAATTATACCAAATAACTTACTTAGCCAGCTCCTCTAACTTTACTGTTGGCTCCAGCTAGACTAAAAGCATTAATACAAGCAGCAAATGTAAATGCATATGGACATTCTGTCAGGCAGGAGGCAGTGTGGCATTTAAAAAATAATGCCTAACTGGAAGTCAAGGGGCCTCGTGCTTCATCTTGGCTTTGTTATTAACTTGCTCTTTTCATTTCATTTTTTAATAACATGCGATTTTTACATTAGGTTAGGTCGTTAAAATCCTGTTTAGATTCAAGAGAGCACAGTGGCTTCAAATGAGATAAGTATGTTCGGTGTGTTTATAAAGGAAGGAGGAGCTATGTGGACATTAAGTTTAAGTCTGGGTTGTGGAGATCATTGCAAAGGTTGTTAACCTGTAGAGGGAGGTGTCATAAAGAGGCAGGATACTGGAAAGTGTTAGCATGGAAATAATAGAGACTTTCCTGCATTGTTTCAAAAAGCAACACAAGCTTGAAAATGATAATTATAAAAATTCCAGGGACAAATTAAAAATAGCAGCTGAAGTGTGTAAAGAGGAAGTAAGTAACAACATAGACTGGGACTATCTTGAAAAAAGTTTTTAAGTGGAGAAAAATAATCTTTTTTTATTAAGAATTTTATTTTAATTCCAGTACAATGAACTTGCAGTGTTATATTAGTTTCAGGTGTACAATATAGTGATTCAACAATTCTGTACATTACTCACTGCTTATCATGATAAGCATCCCCATCACCTTAATCCCTATCACCCATTTCACCCACCCCCCTTCCCCTCTGGTAATCCTCTCTTTGCTTTCCATAGGTAAGAGTCTGTTTTTTTGTTTGCCTCTCCTTTAATCCCCCCTTGTTCATTTGTTTTGTTTCTTAAATTCTACATATAAGTGAAATCATACGGTATTTGTCTTTCTCTGACTTATTTTATTTAGCATTATCTTCTCTAGCTCCATTCATATTGTTGCAAATAGCAAGATTTCATTCTTTTTTTAAGGCTGAATAATATTCCATTGTATATAAATATATACCGCATCTTCTTTATTCAGTCATCTATCGAGGGACACTTGGGCTATTTCCATAATTTAAATTAGTGTTTTCATATTCTTTGTGTAAATACCCAGAAGTATGATTACTGGATCATATGGTGCTTCCATTTTTAACTTTTTGAGAAACCTGCATATCATTTTCCACAGTAGCTGCACCAGTTTGCATTTCCCACCAACAGTGCAAAAGGGTTCCTTTTTCTTCACCTTGCCAACACTTGTTGTTTCTTGTGTTTTTGGTTTTGACCATTCTTACAGGTATGAGGTGATTTCTCATGGTGCTTTTGATTTGCATTTCCCTGATGATGTGTGATTCTGAGCATCCTTCTATGTGTCTGTTGGCCATCTGTCTGTCTTCTTTGGATAAATATTGTTCCTGTCTTCTGCCCATTTTTTAATTGAATTATTTGGTTTTGGGTGTTGAGTTTTATCAGTCTTTTATAATATTTTGAATATTAACCCTTATTGGATATGTCATTTGTAAATGTCTTCTCCCATTCAGTAGGTTGTCTTTTAGTTTTGTTGGTTGTCTCCTTGCTGTGCAGAAGTTTTTTATTTTTATATAGTCCAATAGTTTACTTTTGCTTTTATTTCCTTTGCCTCAGGAAATATATCTAGAAAAACATTGCTACAGTCCATGTCAGAGAAAATACTGCCTGTGCGCTCTTCTAGGTTTTTTATTGTATCAGGTCTCACAGTTAGGTCTTTAATCCATTTTGAGTTTATTTTTTGTGTGTTGTGTAAAAAAGTGGTCTTTTGTCATTCTTTTGCAGGTAGCTATCCAGTTTTACCAACACCATTTGTTGAAGAGACTCTCTTTTTCCCATTGCATACTCTTGCCTCTTTTATTGAAGATTAATTGACCATAAAATTGTGGGTTTGTTTCTGGGTTTTCTATCCTGTTCCATTGATGAATGTGTCTGTTTTTTGTGCCAGTATCCCACTTGTTTTGATTACTACAGCTTTGTGGTATAATTTGAAATCTGGAATTATGATACCTTCACTTTGGTTTTTTTTCAAGATTGTTTTGGCTGGTTAGGGTCTTTTGTGGTTCCATACAAATTTTAAGATTACTTTTCTAGTTCTATTAAGAATGCTGCAGGAGTTTGCGTTAAATCTATAGATTACTTTAGGTAGTGTGCACATTTCAATGGTGTTTGTACTTCCAGTCCATGAGCATGGAATATCTTTCCATTTGTTTGTTTCATCTTCAATTTCTTTCATCAGTGTTTTATAGTTTTCTGAGTAAAAGCCTTTCACCTCCTTGCTGAAGTTTGTTCGTAGGTATTTTATTATTTTTTGGTATGATTTTAAATGGGATTGCTTCCTTAATCTTTCTGTTGCTTCATTATTAATGTATATAAATGCAATGGATTTCTGTACACTGATTTTGTGTCTTGCAACCTTGCTAAATTCATTTATCAGTTCTGTTAGTTTTTTGGTGGAATATTTGGGTTTTGTACTTATAGTGTCATGTCATCTGCAAATAGTGAAAATTTTACTTTTGCTTGCCAGTTTGGATGCCTTTAACTTCAGAAAAAAATTATCTTTGAGAAAATCAGAGCAAGAGAGCAATTGCCTGTTATTTGTTCAGAGCACATGTCATTGAGTAACAGTGTGTCCCTCTAAATTGGCATTTCTCAACTTTGGCACTATTGACATTTCAAACAGAATAATCCTTTGTTGTGGGGAGAATATCATGTGATTGTAGGATATTTAGCAACATCTCTGATCTTGACCCACTAGATGCTAGGAACTCCCCTACCCGCATCATGACAATCAAAAATGTCTCCAGGCATTGCCAATATTGCCCCAGTTGAGAAACACTGCTGTAAATGAATAAATATTTTCAGAGATGCCAGATAGCCTAATGATTAAGAGTTTGGGCTCAGGAAACTGAGTTCTAGAATAAGATTTGAGTCCCAGTTTTGTTACCTTTTCATTGTGGGTCTTGAACAAATTACTTAACCTTTCTACACCTCACTTTCTTCATTTGTAAAGTGGGACTATTAAGAGTACCTCCTTTTTAGGGCTGTTGTGAGGATTAAATGAGGTAATACATGTGAAACATTCAATGTAGTGTATGGCATGTGGCAGCTATTCAGTACATGGTAGATATTGTTTTTACTCCCATTTGGTGGTTACAAAAGGGCACAAAGAAAGAGGGGATGAACATGATTAGTTATGAAGATAGACTCTTGAGCATCAGGAAGTCATGGCAACCAAATACTTGGATCTCATTTCATGGGAGTTGTAGGAGACGTTTGCCTGGTGAATCAGCCCGTCAGTCAGCAATATTGTTTAAGCATCTATTAGATGCTAAGCTCTATTCTAATATTGAACATTATTGAGACCTGAGCAAGACAGACAAAAATCTTGACCTGGAGATTTTATGTAATGACAGAAAATTAATACATGTGACTTAAAACTAGTGTGGTATGGCAGACACGACTAGGTATTCATCAAAGTTCTCTCTCCCCTTCTCTTACCATAGCTTCTCACATGGCTGCCCAACTATACTGAATTTCTCTATTTAAAACTCTATACTAAATAGTTTATTGGCCATTTGGGTAAGTTCTTTCAAGCAGCCCAAGTGAAGTGTGCCACTTCCAGGCCTGGCCCACACATCTTTCCTCCTATGGTTTTTAATGGCTTTTGTTTCTCGTGGGCTGGAAGGTCACAGTAATTATCAAAGTGACCAGAGCAGTCTTGGAAGTCATGTGTTAAAGATGGCAGAGCTAATATCAGCCTGAGTTCCTGAATGATTGTGTGGAGCAAAGCTTCCTGTGCTGGTTGCAACCTACAACATTTACCTGGGCTACTCAGTGAAAGAGAGATGAACTCCTTTTGTAGTTGAACTAGTACATATTGGGCTTGATTGTTACGCAATTTTTGGCTACCAAACAAGTGCAGGTGGAAAGGTTTCCATGAGGAGAGAACATTTGAGCTGAAATCTGACAGAGGAAAATAAAACAGCCATGTGTTCCTTGAGAAGATTGCTTCTAGGGAGGAAACCAGCAAGTGCAAGGAAGCTTTCCTTGATAAACGACCGACATTAGAGCCATGACAATATAGAGTCCACACTGGTAGACAAGGCATGGACCAGGTAGATGGTGTTAAGACAAAATGAAAATATGGCTCCTGGATCTATCTGATTTATAAAGAACTCCATGACAATTGGAAGGACTCTTTTTTTTTTTTTTTTTTTTTTTTAACATTTGTCTCCTTTCTGCCTGAGTCTTTTGGGCAAAGACAGTCTCGGAAATTGTTGGACATAGGTTAATGAGGGTCTTTCCTGCTTCATCTGACAGAGATTAAAAGAGAATTTATTTTGCAAGTTTTTCTGGTAATATGACCAACAATACAAGCTCTGGAGAGGTCTTAAGTGTCTTGGCAGTGAGAAGTTGTTTAAACTTCATGGACTCTTACTTGGAGCCTTGGTGCTTAGTGTCTGTGGTTATGAATTTTACTTCTTTCTGGGGTATATTTTTTCTATATATACCTGTTTGCAAATTATCTTGAGAACTCAAAATGAAAAACAAATTCTTGAAGTGTGGTGTTCTTTTTTATAACTTTTTTTTTTTTTTTTTTTTTTTTTTTTAGAGAGAGAGAGCATGAGCAGGGGAGGGGAAGAGAGAGAGAGAAAGAGAATCTTAGGAAGACTCCATGCTGAGTGTGGAGCCAGATGCAGGGCTTGATCTCATGACCCTGAGATCATGACCTGAGCCAACATCAAGAGTCAGATGCTCAACAAACTGAGCTACTTATGTGCCCCAGGAATGGTCTTTTAAAATCACCAAATACTACAGTTTAATGAAACTCAAATTTCTTGCCCTGACTTATAAAGTACCGCATGTTCTGATCCTTATGTATCCTTCCTACTTTATTTTATACTACTCTTCCCTTTTTCCTTACTCTCCAACCACAATGAACAAACCATATGAGTTCCCACTTTAGGCCCTTGTACTAACAGCCCTTTTGTGTGGAATGCTCTTGTCTGTGATCTCTGCATAGTTACCTCCTATTGTTCACTGCTGTATTCATAGTGCCTAGAACGCTCGTTACACAGCAGGCATGAAACAAATATTTGTTGAAAGAGAGTTAATAGACAAATGGATCTCTTTGTGATATGGAAGACAGTGACATAAAAGGTTGATGACATATGGTCATATACCTAAGGATTTGGGAGAATATGATTTTTCCTTTTGAATTTTGTCATATGGTACTGAAGGGCTGTTGATTCCTTAAAGAAGAATCAGGAAAACTTTTCCTTTTAAAATGGTTCTGTCTGTAGATTGCATTTTCAGTTTCTATATTCTCTATTTTTCATGGCATAGTCTAAAGAAGCACAGACCCTTCAGATGGGAGTATGTTAGGGACAAATCAACTAAAAGTGATCATAATGGTCTCATTTCTTGCTTTCTGTGTATCTCTCTCACGGGTATGGAATTCTTAGTAAGTAGGATTGGAGATGAATATTTGATAAAGGATTGGATTGCAGGATGTTTTTCACTCACTAAATCTTTCACATTTTCTAATTTGAGAGTTTCCAGAAATCAAACTATATCCCAGTTCATACTTCTTATCCACAAGCACTCTCTAAAACAGCTTAACCTGTCATTCTAACTTATCTCTACGGTTTTAAATTTATTTGTTGCTGCAGAACATTTGCTTCCGTGGCTCACAATAAGTTTATATTTTGTTTTTGAGTAGTGTTAAAAATGTCAAAATGTAATGTATCAATCTGATGGCATTTTCCGGGATATCTGGAAGTCCAAAACTGACTCTTTTCAAGTGAGTTCTAAAATTAATCAGAAAGAAAGAAGCTTAAAACACTTCTTAAAGTTTCAACCAAGTGATGCAGGATATAGTCAAGATATGAATAAAACAAATTGAATCTCTTCCTCAGACTTTAAGTTACCCTCTGTGTCTCAGATAGGAAGCAAACATGCTTTCAGCACCTTTTCACACTAAGCTTCCATCCAGTGGCTGGCACTTGGTGGGTGTTGTTGAATGAAGGCTTTCTGGATTTTTTTGTGTGTGTGTGTGTGTGTGTGTGTGTGTGTGTGTGTGTGTGTCACAATAATTTACTTAGGCATTTCTTTGATATATTTTTTGGTTTTGTTTTTTTTTTTTCAATATATGAAATTTATTGTCAAATTGGTTTCCATACAACACCCAGTGCTCATCCCAAAAGGTGCCCTCCTCAATACCCATCACCCACCCTCCCCTCCCTCCCACCCCCCATCAACCCTCAGTTTGTTCTCAGTTTTTAACAGTCTCTTATGCTTTGGCTCTCTCCCACTCTAACCTCTTTTTTTTTTTTTCCTTCCCCTCCCCCATGGGTTTCTGTTACGTTTCTCAGGATCCACATAAGAGTGAAACCATATGGTATCTGTCTTTCTCTGTATGGCTTATTTCACTTAGCATCACACTCTCCAGTTCCATCCACGTTGCTACAAAAGGCCATATTTCATTCTTCCTCATTGCCACGTAGTATTCCATTGTGTATATAAACCACAATTTCTGTATCCATTCATCAGTTGATGGACATTTAGGCTCTTTCCATAATTTGGCTATTGTTGAGAGTGCTGCTATAAACATTGGGGTACAAGTGCCCCTATGCATCAGTACTCCTGTATCCCTTGGGTAAATTCCTAGCAGTGCTATTGCTGGGTCATAGGGTAGGTCTATTTTTAATTTTCTGAGGAACCTCCACACTGCTTTCCAGAGCGGCTGCACCAATTTCAATCCTAATGATTCAGCTAAAGCATATGAGAAGTTTATGAAAAGTGTATAATGTAGATATCCCGTTTAATATCATTAGATTTTAAAATCTGTTTAGGTTATCGATCATGTCTAAGCTCTGTTATGTAAATTCCAGAAGAACTTCTGAGATCAAAGGAGAAAGACCCAGCTCTCTCTGTAACAGAAATATAGATATTTTTCTCTGTAGACCTAGCATTGCCGTTCTGGGTTTATAAATGGCTCTTTTTTTTTTTTTTATAAAGCAATTTGTATGATGATATGCAATGTTAAATATATTTTAATTGATATATTTATATTTATATGTAATTGGAAAATTTTGAATGTAACATTTCAAGCTTGAAAATCCACAGAAATGCTTATTTGAAAATATAGCAAAATCATTCTTGTAAATTATTTCAAAATAAAGTAACCTTTAAAAAGTCTGGGAAAGCTCAGTTTTCTTATGTCTGTGGTCTATGCAAAGCTGCCCGTTTTATTTTGCTCTTCTAGCATAGATGAGATGATAATATATTTTGCTCATTAAACAAACCAACTTTATAAAAACTTTACAAACTTTATAAAAACTATATAAATTCTGAGATACGGAAAAGTGTGAAGACAGACAGTTAAATGTAGATTTGTTGATGCTCTTTTGCTAAACTGTCATTTTATTTAACTGGGTCCCTTTTTTTTTTTCTAGTTCTGGTTATTAAGGTGATGGTTCAATTTTACTGAGTTCTAAACACAAGGTAGGAAAAGGCAACTAAAAGGAAAAGAAGTAAGTTGATTCACTTAAGCAAAAGAAACAAAAATAAAAAGCTGATATTCCAACTGGGACTTTGCCCATTTCCACAGCCTCTGGGCCACAGTATCCATCGCTGTCAACACCATTTGTGTGGAAAATTGCACTGACATAGTGTAATTGGTTCTGTGACATAATTGTAACACCGTGAAGCAAAATAGTCCACCCAGGGCACTCAATACCATAATTAGTCAGAGGTCCAGACATAATGCAAAACCCAGGAAGGGTACTTGACAACTCATAGAGAGGCATTTTGGAAGTGAGACAGGATGTGAGAGAAGGAAGTTTCTGATATTTTTAAGTTTACCATGACAATCAGCTTCTAGCAATATTTTCAAATTGGTTAAAAAGAAAGAAGCAGAGAATGATTTTGGAACCCTGCTTTTTCTTTCAGCACTTTGGGACTAGAAAGGTCTAGTTCCTCTAATATTTAATGGGCAGTGACCTAGAGCATCTGGACTTGGAACTGGTCCCTTGAAATGAACACCCTGGTGGATTGCTGCTCCTAAGGTAGTTAGAGCTGTTTTTCTGAGGAAAAATTGTATTTCTTCTCTTTTCAGATAAGATTAAGATAACTAAAGATTAAGATGATTAAAACCCTATGGACAAGCTTCTTTGTTCTTAAATCATTATAACCAGTGGCTCCATATTCACCAGAAGGATGATTTATTACTAACAAATAGAATCTCAACTTCAAATTTTGTCATTTCCTTCTATATATCATCTTTCATTCGGTATCTCAGCTCTTGATTCATTCTTTTATAACTCTATATGGTGTATTTCTAAATTGCTGCTGCTATACACTGGTGATAAGTATATAATTAAATTATATTATTTCCTAGTGAAATAAAATCTGCCCATTTGTAATGCCTATGTGATTATATACAGCAAGATTGTCAAACATACATAAGACATAAGATTGGGATAGACATACTCATAAATGTATACATATATTCTTTAATAAAAATATTACATTATGTATGTATGTATGTATTTTTTATATTGTATTATATAATACTTTTACTTGGCATATTCCTTTTTACTAAATAATTAAAGGAGAAACTAAGGGTATTCTAGTAATATACAAAAATAAGCATGTGTATTGATGTCAGTTACCCTATAAAATAAGTTCTTTGAAATATGGAATTTATTGATGTAGTTTTTTTGGCTAACATGTATGGGGTAATATATCTATTTGAATTTTAAAAATAAATCCTTAAGGATTCTGCTTTGGGGTACCCATTTGCTTTTAGTTAAATTATATTGCCTATCATTGAAGGAAAGGTGCGATATTAAATATGAGCAGTTATAAAGATTATGACTCTTGCTGTAGTGTTCTTAAGGTAGCACAATGGAGGGGAGATACAGTCTACCATTTAATATAATTTGGAACTGAAATAGTTGCACTGAGGCACAATATGCTACACCATAATATCAGAAACCCAAACATTGATCTAGTTTCTATCACTGTAGAGGCCAATCTATGTGCTGCCTTTTCCTTTCTTTCCTTTAAGATGTTGATCCTGTGTGATTTCACTGCTCTACTATGGGCTCTCTGGCAACCAAAGGTTATCACTGAAGTTAACATAACCTTATTTTTCCTTCCACCACAGGGCATTTAAAGCATCCCTTCATTAAAATACTCCAACAAATCCTGCTACTGTACAACTCTCTCTTACTTTTCTCAATGCTCTTACTTTTCTAAATCCCAACCACTTGGAAACTGCATAATCCTATAATGGTTTAAAATATTCAGTTCTTTCCTCAAAGTAAAACAGCCTTTATTTTAACCAATTTTTGCATTCTTGTTCCTCTGATAGAGATTTCCTATTCAAAGAAATTAATAAAAAAAATGTAGGGAAAGGACTCCCATTTACTTTAAGTTTACTGTATGTTAGGCTCTTTGCATGCTATTACAGTTAATTGTTTCAATGGTCCTATAAGATGAAACTCAGAAAATTTAAGTAATTGCAAAACTTGTGAAGAGTTGAGCTGATTTTCCAATAAGATAGATATGCTTCTCCTTGAAATCCATGTTTTGACTAGCAGAAAGCCTGTGGTTTATGATGCTTTAAAAAAAAAATTAAATCCAAGTTAGTTAACATATAGTGTAATAATGATGTCAGGAATAGAATTTAGTGATTCACTTACATAAATATGTAAGTGCTCATCCTAACAAGTGCTCTCCTTAATGCTCGTCGCCCATTTAGCCCATCTGTCCACCCAATACCCCACTGGCAACCCTCAGTTTGTCCTCTGTATTTAAGACTCTCTTATGGTTTGTCTCCCTCTATGTTTTCATCTTATTTTTGCTTCCTTTCCCTTATGTTCCTCTGTTTTGTATCTTAAATTCCACATAAGAGTGAAATCATATGACAGCTTTCTCTGACTCAATTTGCTTAACATAATACCCTCTAGTTCCACCCACATTGCTGCAAATGACAAGATTTCATTCTTTTCGATTTCTGAGTAACATTCCATCATATATATACACCATATCTTCTTTATCCATTCATCAGCTGATGGACATTTGGGCTCTTTCCATAATTTGACTATTGTCGATAGTGCTGCTATAAACATTTGGGATGCGTGTGCCCCTTCGAATCAGCAGAGCTGTATCTTTGGATAAATTCCTAGTAGTGCAATTGCTGGGTCGTAGGGTAGTTTGATTTTTAATTTTCTGAGGAACCTCCATACTGTTTTCCAGAGTGGCTGCTCCAGTTTGCATTCCCACCAGCAGTGTAAAAGGAAGAACCATTGATGCTTAAAAAACATACATTTCAGAGATTGAGAAACAGGAATCCTAGTTTTGAGTTTATATTTACAGTTGGAAAAATGACTTAAAAATTGATATGCATGGGTGTTATATGTAAGTGATGAATCACTAAATTCTACTCCTGAAACTAATATTATACTATATGTTAACTGAAGTTTAAATGAAAACTTGAAATGTTAAAAAAAAAAAAGATGATGCACACCTTTTTTTCTTCAAACATATAGAGCAGTGTTTCTCAACCTTTTTGTTTTCTATTATCACTCCCCTAGAAGGCATTAAAATTTTTTTTCTTCAGATTGCTCCCCTCCGTATGAAATTATAATATATATTTGTATGTAGTATGACCCTTCCGAGGGCCACAAAGCATTGTAATGAGAATATTTGCCCCCTTGGGGGACTATTGTCCTGTTGAGGCTGCATAATGTAGACTATTGCTGTAATATCTCACTCCTAACTTCCACCCCATTACTAATGTTTAGAGGAGCAGGTCGAGTGGAACTAGCATAACTTTGGACCTAGACAAATCTGCCTGCCTTCTGGTTCTATCACTGGTTACTTATGAGAACTAGGGCAAGTGACATAACCTCTCTGAGCCCCGGTTTGCTTTTCAGGAAAATGGAATTATAATTTCTACTTCATACAGTTGTTGCCAGAGTTATCTGTAAAATGTTCAGCAAGAGGCAGCAGAATTCTCAAACAGTGTTAGCTCTTTTTCTGTCCTTCTAGGAAGAATTATCACTAGACTCTAAATTTTCTGAAAATAGTGCTATGAGCATCCGAGTAGAATTTGGGTGACATGGGTCCTGATGCAAACTCTCAACTACCTAGATAGGTGGGGATTTTGTTTTCCATAAAATGAAAGTACTCATTTCTTAAGTTTCATTTTGGGCTTTTCAGTGTGTAACTTTGTAAAATATTAGGCCCTCCTGGGGACATAAAAGCACTAATTACATTTTAAATTTTCATTGGCACTTTTAATCTCAGTGCCAATAATTTTGCAAGGGTGTTTTCCCCTTCTCGTTCTGCAGGATCTAAACATCTTAATATTAAGAGTTAGGGGCGCCTGGGTGGCGCAGTCGGTTAAGCGTCCGACTTCAGCCAGGTCACGATCTCGCGGTCCGTGAGTTCGAGCCCCGCGTCAGGCTCTGGGCCGATGGCTCGGAGCCTGGAGCCTGTTTCCGATTCTGTGTCTCCCTCTCTCTCTGCCCCTCCCCCGTTCATGCTCTGTCTCTCTCTGTCCCAAAAATAAATAAAAAATGTTGAAAAAAAAAATTAAAAAAAAAAAAAAAGAGTTAAAGAACCACATATAGCCATGGGTGGTACCAGTTGGCCCAAACAGAAGAAATTTTATTTGGACTAAAAACTGTATTCCCCAGTGATTTCCTAAAGATCATTTTTCTGGATACATAGATGAAAGAAACTTTGCCATGTTTCTCATTTTGCTTTATTTCTGGCTATTATAGAGTGGAAAGATAGATGGTATTAGATAATTATGGCTTAATTTAAAGAATAAAAGCAGTTATCAAGTAAACCGTTTCCTTTCTGTGTACTAAAATGTTAACACCTGTCAGGGTTCAGTGCACAGGAGAAAGAGGTAAAACTCGGGGAAGGAAGTAACATGCTGATTAGAAGTGATTATGCCTCTCAGGGAGCACCAGAGAACTTGTGTAGATCTTATAGTAAAGGAAAAACATGGAGATAGTTTAAAGCTCCTCTTGAATTATAGGCGGTGTATTTTATGTGTTTATTTGTATTTTTATTTATTTGGAATTATTTCAGAAGATCAAAAATGAGTAAAGAATACTGTAAGGAACAGCCATGAAGCCACAATGAGCTGATCCAGTGAAAACATTACAAACCCTGTTGAAATCTCTCACATGCCTTTTCCTAGTTGCAATCCCCTTCCTTCTCTGTAGAGGAATATGTTCTGAATTTGACATTTATCATTTCCATGCATCTCTCTCTCTTTTTTTGCATATGCATATCTCTCTTAACAATAACTAGAGTTTTTTTTACATGCTTTACCACATAAAGCATTTTGCATGTTTTGCGTTGAGACAGATATCACAATATATGTATTTTTCATCCAATGTTATATTTATGAGATTTAGTTTATTTTTGAGTATTGTACATAGTTAAGTGGTGTTTACCTAGTGATACATTCTTTTACATTATGCTATTACTTCTTTTATCAAATGATTGGTTTGATTCACATTTAGCTGCATATTTTTTTTTTAAATATGAAATTTATTGTCAAATTGGTTTCCAAACAACACCCAGTGCTCATCCCAACGGGTGCCCTCCTCAATACCCTCCCACCCCCCATCAACCCTTAGTTTGTTCTCAGTTTTTAAGAGTCTCTTACGTTTTGGCTCCCTCCCTCTCTAACCTTTTTTTTTTTTTTTTTAACGTTTATTTATTTTTGAGACAGAGAGAGACAGAGCATGAACAGGGGAGGGTCAGAGAGAGGGAGACACAGAATCTGAAACAGGCTCCAGGCTCTGAGCTGTCAGCACAGAGCCCTACGTGGGGCTTGAACTCACTGACCGTGAGATCATGACCTGAGCCGAAGTTGGCCGCTTAACCTACTGAGCCACCCAGGCACCCCTGTTCTCAGTTTTTAAGAGTCTCTTATGTTTTGGCTCCCTCCCTCTCTAACCTTTTTTTTTTTTCTCCCCCTCCACCATAGTCTTCTGTTAAGTTTCTCAGGACCCACATAAGAGTGAAAACATGGTATCTGTCTTTCTCTGTATGACTTATTTCACTTAGCATAACACTCTCCAGTTCCATCCACATTGCTACAAAAGGCCAGATTTTATTCTTTCTCATTGCCAAGTAGTATTCCATTGTGTATATAAACCACAATTTCTTTACCCATTTATCAGTTGATGGACATTTAGGCTCTTTCCATCATTTGGCTATTGTTGAGAGTGCTGCTATAAACTTTGGGGTACAAGTGCCCCTATGCATCAGCACTCCTGTATCCCTTGGGTAAATTCCTAGCAGTGTTATTGTTGGGTCACAGGGTAGATCTATTTTTAATTTTTTGAGGAATTTCCACACTGTTTTCCAGAGCGGCTGCACCAGTTTGCATTCCCACCAACAGTGCAAGAGGATTCCCGTTTCTCCACATCCTCTCCAGCATCTATAGTCTCCTGATTTATTTATTTTAGCCACTCTGGGTGGCGTATTTGTGAGTCACTTTCAAGGTGAATGGCTCATGAATATCTTTTGAAATAATTTATACTGAAGTTTAATCCATCTGTTCATTTATTCAATAGTAAAATGATATTTAAATGACTCCCTAGTCAAGGACAGTACTAGGTATTAAAAATTCCCTGGGGAGCAAAATAGACTTTGTCCCTTTCTTATGAATCTTACAGCTTAATGGGAAGACAGATTTTAAATTCCACAAATCAGTATATGATTCGTTCAACAAAATCTATTGATTGACTTAAATGAGTTAAAACAGTGAACCAAACAAATGAAAATCCATGACTTTGAAGAACTCATATTCTAATTAGGTGGTTGTGGGAGGGCAGGGCAGACACAGCAAATAAGATAAGAGTAAGTAAGATAAGAAAGAAAAATATAAAGTGTGTTTAAAGATGATATGCTACAGTGTAAAATGAAGGAAGAGAGGGGCTGGGCAGTCAGGGAGGGTTGCAGTTTTAAATGTACTAACCATAGAAGTCATCTCTGAGAAGGTGACATTTGAGTAAATACATGAAGGAGGTGAGGGGTGGTGAGACTGAGCAGTGTGACATATGTGAAGAGCACCCTCAGCAGAGAATGGCAAGTACAAGGACCCAAGGTCAGAATGGTGGTGAATGTCATTTCTAAAGGATAGCAGTGGGCTGGAGTAGAGTGAATGAAAGAAAGAGCAGTAGGAATTGAAATCAGGAAGAAGTGATGTAGGGCTTGATTGATTGATTGATTGATTGGGCATTGTAAGTACTTTGCCTTTTACTTGGAATGCGATGTAAAACCATTGGAGGGTTTTAGTAGAAAGATGGCATGACCTAGCTTCTGTTTAACTATGATTACTTTATAGGCTACATTGAAAATAGAGTGAATTGGACATAAGAGAAGAAGCAGGAAGGGCAGTTAGGAGGTTTGTGTAATAATCCTGGTGAGGGATCATGGTGGCTTGGGCCAGGGTTGCATCAGTGGCGGTGGTGAGAAGTAGTTACATTCTGGATCTATTTTGAAGGTAGATTGCATAGGATTGATGAGGGGTAAGAGATAAAGAGAGGAGTTGACAGTGACTGCAAACTTTTTGGCATGAACAACCGGAAAGATGGATTTCCCATTTCCTGAGATGTAGAACTTGGTTTGAGACATTCAGGTTGAAATGCTTAGTACATAATCCAAGATGAGATATAGAGTAGGCAGCTGGATATAAAAGACTGAGGTTATAAACATTTAGGTTATATTAATTTGCTAGGGTGCCATAACAAAATACCACAGCCTGAATGGCTTAAACAGTTAAAATTTATTTTCTCATAGTTCTGGAGGTTAGAAGTCTGAGATTAAGGTGACAATAGAGTTGGTTTCTTTTGAGCCCTCTCTCCTTGTAGATGACCATTTTTTTTTATTATGTTTTCACATGGTCTTCGTTCTGTGTCTGTCTCCCTATCTCTTCTTAAAAGGACACCAGTCATATTGGATTAAGGACCACCCTAATGACTCTGTTTTAACTTAATTACCTCTTTAAAAACCTTATCTCTATATATAGTCACAGTCTGAGGTGCTGTGAGTCAGGACTCCAACATAGAGATTTGGGGAGGACATAATTCAGCCCATAACATCGCTCACAGCTGATAATAAGAGCCAGGTAACTGATTGAGATTGTCAAGGGAATGTATTTGAATATGAAAGAGAAAGGATTCAGGGACTAAACCCTAGGATACACCACCATTTAGAAGTCAGTTAGAAGTGGAGGAACAGGTTAAGAATATTGAAAAGAAGCAACAACCAGTAAGGAAGGGAAACATGAAGAGAGGAAAGAGTGGTGTTCAGGAAACCAAGTAAGGACTTGTGTCCTTGTGTGTCAAGTGCTTTAGATAAGTCAAGTAAGATGAATATTGAGAGTAGGCCATCAGATTCAGTAACAAGAGGTTTTGGCAAACTTTGAAATGAGCAGTTTTGGTGGAGTAGGTGAAACTCTGATGACTTAGATTTCAGACAAGAGGGGTGAGGTATGTAAGAGCTACAACTGCAAGGAAAGAGAATACTGAAGGAAGGAGTGCCACGAGTTTAGTTTTAGATGTTTTTTTTTTTTTTTTTTTTTTTGAGATTTCTGTGGGACATTTAAGTGGTTAGACATGTTTTACCTTCCAGGGATCTTCGAATTTAAAAAATAGTTGGCAGGATTCTGTTAGGCTTACTTAAAAAAAAAATCCAGAGCATGAATTGTAGGCATCTTCAGCGTCTAGAGGGTTCTTAAGGGAGTGAAACTAGGAGCCTCAAATCATACCCCACAAGCAACTGTCTCCAAGTAAGTTAATTTTTTTATAAGTAAGACTTCTTTCCTATGAAATCTTACAAGGAGAAAAGTAAGCAATAAACAAAGTTATAGAATATTCAGATGTAAAAGAAGATCCACTTCTGAGATACATTCATGTTTTATTAAAGATATAATATTTTTGTAAAGTAGTTCCTTTAATATGGGAGAAATATCTTGAAAAATATGGAAATCAACAGAATTTAATGTTTTCTGTGTTTTCATGGTACCTTATACAAATTAGTATGTGAGCATCTGCTACACCATATTGTATTGTAATGATTTATTTACATACCTGTCTACCTCAGAAAACTGTGGACTCCTTTGAGGAATAACATGGGTGTTATTAAACTGTCTGTCATTATTGTCTAAAATGGTACTAGCCATATAGTAGGCACTCAATAAATTTACATTGAATGAATTCAATGAGTTAAAAAAACCCAACATGACTTTTACTAGACATAGTTGAACTAGACATTATCAGGCATCTGTACTTTCTATATCTTTTAATAGAGGGTGTTGGCGGCTGGTTAGCCTTGGGCATCTAATTGTCTCCTGGTCTGGCATTGTGGGAATGTGCTCAAGTGTATTTGTGTTTTTGCTGTTATTGTACAATGTATCATCATTCCCAGGAACATTACATTATTGGTGACTTTTTTTTTTACTACTCTCATATACTCTAGGATATGTATCTAAGAATAAATTGTATATCTGATCTAACTTCCATTCAGGGAAGGAGTGCCTCAGGACATTCCCCGAGTAGAAGGAGAATTTGTTGGCAAGATCATATGAAAAAATTCCATTTCTCAAATGATCCCACCTGCAAGTGATTGTTATTTATTATTTGTTGA
This sequence comes from Neofelis nebulosa, assembly GCF_028018385.1. Taxonomy (NCBI): domain Eukaryota; kingdom Metazoa; phylum Chordata; class Mammalia; order Carnivora; family Felidae; genus Neofelis; species Neofelis nebulosa. Next base: position 117,121,009 of record NC_080784.1, read on the forward strand.
GCATAAGCTGTGTACTCAGTGCTATTAAAAAAAAAAAACAAAACCAAAACCAAAACCAAAAACAAAAACAAACCAAAAAAACCATGGGGGATGACATGGCCAGTACCTCAGGGCTTAACAAACAGGCATAAAGTGCAGTTCGTATATGACAATACCAGAAAAGGTGACTGCATTTTGGAAGTGATAGGCTTTTGTTTTGATGATTATTATATCTTTCATTATTACAGAGGGCTTACAAAAAACACATTTGTCTGAAAATTTTTATCAAAATGAAATGTTTTTGTGATTATTATTTGAACAGAAAAGTAGTTAAATGATAGATTGTAAATTTCATCTGATCCTAGAATGAACCCAAGTACTTATCTATGTGAGGATACTTGTGAATAAACAATTGTTTTAGGTACAGTAAAGAAGCTCTTATCCATAGACTAATCTATAGCTAGTATTCATTGTGTCTCCTAATATGAATCCTCATTTGAATGGTAGACTTGCCATACGTTCCAGTATTTATGGAAAGAAGTGTGACAAAATAGTAAGCACAAATAAATTAATAAGAAGAGTAAACCTAGAGAAAAAAAAGCTTTCCTTAGATTTCCCTAGCTTTAATACACATTTAAGTGAATCAGATGCAGTGGCAGAATATGTAAGATTCCAGACAAATGGCATAATGTTTGGATTAGATATGCAAAAAGCTAGTGGTGTTTCTCTAAAACAGCATGACATTGGAAAGCATTTGTTAAAGATATGAGGCTTAGAAAAATGTACACTGAAAATTGTTTCCAAATCACATAACTGGGAGAACAGACTTAGAGGCTGAATCAGGTATTTTCCTCATCAGATTTCATAGGTTGGAAGCAGAAGCTACGGTCAGATTATCTGAAATATTGTTTAAAGATTACAGTACATATTCTTAGGACTGTTGTCTCAACTTGGTTGCCTTTACACTTGACTTTCACTGCCACATTCCACATTCAGGTGCTCACTATTACAGAACACTGTTATACTGCTGAGCTTTGAACTTAATGTTTTTCTTTTTTTCTCTCTGATAATATCTTTACTGATTAATTTTTTTCCTCTCAATTTGTAATATTCAGGGAGTCTGCTGCTTATCCACAACAGACACTCCACTTCTAGCATACATTCTGTTCAATGGGCTACTCCAGTTCAGTAGAATCTTGACCCAATATGGTCATCATAGTTTGCAATTGTAATACTACCCCTGGGACCACCTTAGAGTCCTAGACCCTTAGCTTCTGCTCTGCCTCCTTAACTTTGAATTGCTTCTGGTGTTTGTTTCCTCGTCTCTTTCTGATATAAGGGAACTGATCTAAGAGGAGGTGTTAAGTAGGATGAATCCATATTAGCCATCATCATCTGTATCATTTCTGCTATACTTTAAAAATATATAATCAATTGCTGCTTATAGAACTTCATATCATTTTCCTGGTTGCAGTATTCTTTCTCTCTGACTATAGGAGACCTTGCCTTATTTTCCAGAGGTTTGGATGCGTCAGGGTGAATTCCCTAATATTGTCTCCATATTGACTTTTGTTTTCCTAAATATCTCTTTCCCTTCAGTTTTGAGAAAAAGTTGTTCTGATTTTCTAAATCCTTCTTCCTGTGTTGTAAAGACCATCTCCATCCCACGGGTTCCCCATTTTTTGTGGCTATTGCACCTCTCTCCATGCCTCCAATATTTCTTTTCTCTACCATATTAGTTAGTGTTCAATCAGGGGAGCCAAAAACCTAGGAGATACACACACACACACACACACACACACACACACACACACACACACACACGACTCTTAAACATTGTGAGGTTAGGGGCACTGACCCAAGTGCAGTTGAAAATCTATATGTAACTTTTGACTCCCCCAAAACTTAATTACTAAAAGCCTGCTGCTGATTTGAAGCCTTACCAATAAACACAAGTATTGTATATTATATGTATTATCTATTGTATTCTTACAATAAAGTAAGCTAGAGAAAAGAAATGTTATTCAGAAAATTATAAGATAAAGTACATTTATAATACTGTACTGTTCTTATTGAAAAAAAATACACATGTAAGTGGACCCATAAAGTTCAAATCTGTTTCTCAGTGGTCAATTCTCTATTCTATATTTTTATGTATATAATTTGTATAGGGCTTTGACTACGCAACTGTAGGAACTGTTCGGTTGTATAGTCTCTGTAAAGCTGTTTGTATCTGAAGCTGGAGTTTGAAATCTTCAAGGTTGGCAATCGAAAAAGGGAAGGTAGAAGTAAGGTAGGGGAGAGCCAGAATAAGCTAGAAACCATAAATATGAGCTGCATTCTGGCAGGGTGGGCCAAAGCCTGTATTAGTTCTTTTTCCCTTTAGCCTTGGTGATGTGAGTGTCCTGCAGAAGCCAGGATCCTTCATCATAGAGTGAAACACATGTGCTTGGCCCTGAAGTCAGAGAAGCTGAAGGAATATCCAGGGGAAGGTAGAGCAGTTGTTGACCCCTGGATGGTAGTTTTTGGCATAAACATTGCGTGCAGGGAAGGAAAATCTGTATCTAAAAAGTATCTGTTCTATTAAGGTGAAGGTGTTGCCTCTTTCAGCATAGAAGTAATCCAATGTAATCAATTGCTCTCAGATAGCTGGCTGATCGCTCTAGGTAATCGTGCCAATATTGAGAGCTTTGTGTTGGTCTCTACTGTTGGCAAATTGGACACTTACTACTGGCTGTAGCCAGATTAGCTTTGATGAGTCAAAGTCCATGTCGCTGAGGCCAGGCATAACCTCTGTCACTGCTGCCATGGCCTCTTTTTTTCATGGCCCAACTGGGAAAGGAGGCTGAATAACACGGAAATGGTCATTCTATTTACCTGGCCATTAAAAAATTCCTGTTTGGGTCACCCTTTGGTGAGTATTCACACGGGAGACTAATATTTCATAGTCTATGCCTTCTCAGACAGGTCTACACACCTAATTTTTTCCAAGATCTCCTTGTCATCAATTTTCCAATTGTAATTCTTCCCTGTCCCTGACCATCCAGCCAAACCATTATTCATAGTCCAGGGAGATTTCTTGGGCCTCTTTTATGAGGGTGCTAATCTCATTCATGAACAGTCTGTTGTCGGGACCTCATCACCTCCCAAATGCCCCACCTCTTAATATCACCTTGACGGGGGGTAGGATTTCAACATATAAATTTTGGAGAACACGAACATTTAGACCATAACACTAATACTTATAGAAGTCTTTTAAATCATTTCAGTCTTACAGGTACTGAGCTAATTTCTTTAGCTACATAATATAATTCTTGAAAAACAAGAAAATAGATGTTATTATGTAAATGATTGCTCTTTTACTTTGCACCAGATTTTTTATAAGACTCTTTCTTGTGGCCCATCCTAAATGAAAACATAGGGAATTCTGGAAAATGTAGTTCCACCTAGCCACTTTGACACATTACAAAGCCACCATGTATCTACTTTCAGACATTAATAGTTTATTCATGCCTTTAAAAATGACAAGACAACATATTTTGGCCTTTTCTCTCTTTCTCTCCCTCTCTTTCTCTTCCTTCCTTCCTTCCTTCCTTCCTTCCTTCCTTCCTTCCTTCCTTCCTTCCTTTTTGTTGTTGTTGCTGGATATCTTGCCTTAACTGTATTTCTTTTTATCCTTCAATTTAATTTCTACTTTACTGATTTACTGAAATATTTCTCAGAAAATATTAGACCAGTGGTTTAATTTTTGCCAAATCCTTTTCTCTATAGGCATTGAGCCATATTTGACATTGTTGATTAAACTTTTACTTCCAATGGCTCTCTTAAAGTGATTCTTTATGCTTTTCTTTAATTTCTAGTTACACTCTTCTTGGCTCCTTAGTTTCTTCTTATGTTCTAATTTTGACTATTTCTCAGAACAATCCTGTAACCAAATTCCCTTTTATAATTTCAGGAGCAATCATCAATTCTCAAAGTTTTGAATTATTCCCTCTTTATTAGTGATCCCAAAGCTATAATTTTAGACTAGCCCATTATATGAATTTCTAATTGTCTACTTATATCACCAATGGATAATTTGTCATGATCTGAGATCTACCTATAATAACTCATATTAGAATGCAAGTTCCATGTTGAAAGCTTTTGCTGATGGCTACATTTCCATAGTAGGTATTCAATAAATACTTGTTGAATCAATAAAGGAATGAATGTGCAAACCCAGCAAGTACAGGACTTAACACATTATTTCTTTGAATGGCCAGTCTTTACTTTCTAAGTCTTTTTTAATGACACCAACATTCTCTCAGACATACACACTTATAAACTTGCAGTCATTTTCGACCCCCAAGAGGGAAATATCAATAGATTAAAAAAGTGGTATCTTAGTAGATATCTTTTGTCTGTGTTAGATAAAAATATTAAGAAAATGTACTCTAGAAAGTTTTGGGTGATTTTCCTCTCCTACACTGTAGAGAGAATCATATTATAGCATTTTGTGGAAGGTAATGTGGTGTAGTAGTTTAGATCACTGACCATTTCCAGACTTTGTTACTTTGAAACTTGCATCTGACATTTATCATTTTGCTGATCGTGGGGAAATTTCTCAACTTTTATATACCTGCTTTCTTGTCTATGTAATTGAGGTGATAATTAATAGTACCTAGTTCACAGGTCTGTTGTGAAATTATGATAATTTTTTGTAAAGCAGTGAGAACAATAACTAATGCAGAGTATTATAAAAAATGTTTGCTTTTATTATTTTGTAATTTTAGTAGACTGAATATCTCAGAAATCAATTAAAGTATAAGTTAAATGTATGTCACAGAAGCACTGGCTTTACATCTTTTTGATGAAGTAGAATCTTTCCACTGATTTTTCTGTTAGAGTTTTTGAGTAATTATGTAAAATATAATATTACTTAATTCAGCATATTTTACTGTTTCTCTGAAGGCGTTCCTGGATCAATGATTTTTAATTATTCATTAAAACTAGACCTTTCTATTCTTTTTTTTTTTTAATTTTTTTTTCAACGTTTTTTTATTTTTGGGACAGAGAGAGACAGAGCATGAATGGGGGAGGGGCAGAGACAGAGGGAGACACAGAATCGGAAACAGGCTCCAGGCTCCGAGCCATCAGCCTAGAGCCTGACGCGGGGCTCGAACTCATGGACCGCGAGATCGTGACCTGGCTGAAGTCGGACGCTTAACCGACTGCGCCACCCAGGCGCCCCTAGACCTTTCTATTCTTTAAACAGTTTTTTTTAATGCAAGAATGTGTATGTGCGTATATATGCATATGTATATAGAGATATGTATGTGTGCACATATATATGTGTGTCTAACAGACAGGTTGTTATTTATGACTTCCAATCAGACTTAATGCTGAATATAAATGTAAAATGAAATTCTATGTCTGGCCTATTTCATCATTTACTACCAGCTATCATATATTTACTATCATGTTTATGGATAAAAGGTTTAAATTTTTGCAAGCCTAAGATGTTTAAAGGGAATACTCATTAGATTTATAGAAGGGAAAAGATCATTGGCATTTTATATGTTAAAAAATTTTTTTTAACTTTATTTATTTTTGAGAGAGAGACTGCGTGTGAGCAGGGGAGGAGCAGAGAAAGAGGGAGACACAGAATCTGAATCAGGCTCCAGGCTCTGAGCTGTCAGCACAGAGCCTGACGCAGGGCTCAAACTCACAAACTGTGAGATTATGACCTGAGCTGAAGTTGGACACTCAACCAACTGAGCCACCCAGGCGCCCCTTTATAAGTTTTATATCTGCTCTTACCACAGAAGTAACTTATATTTAGGAACTACATTGCATTTGAATTTAAACGAATGAGTATCAGAATTTGGTTAAGCAAAACAATATAATTTTTAAAGACATTCATTGTAGTTTAAGAATTTTATAACACATGTCAACACATCTCATTCAACATCAGTTTATGAGATTTATGCCATTGTTATGTCAATTATGTGGTTATGTAAAAATGCTGGACACATTTGGTTCTTCCTAATTGGTGGCCAGTGAGGTCCGAAATGTTCCATTAATCCAAGTAAGCACATACGTATAAAATTTTGCCCTGGTTTTTCATTTTTTAGTTTTAAAACCATGAAATGTACAATAGTAATTAGTTATTCCAGGATGTGCACTTGAAGAAGATTGTTGTCTTGGATGGCGGAAGTCTTATGGTATTTGGCTGAGAAATGGTTGTGTAATCCCTCAAAAATGTTCTGCAATTTTCATTGGAATATTTTGGAAGAGTTGCTGCACCTTGACATGTAGATTTTCTTGTATGAACCATAAATTCAGTTTTGTTTCAAACCTCAATTCAGATAAACAATGAAAAAGGAATTAGCAGTGAGCCAACTATGTTTTGGTACTGTTCTGTGTTTTCAAAAGTCTTGTGATGAGCAGTATTGTGGTGAGAAAAGATTTCTCTGGCATATAATATGTTTGACAGATATTTGAATGTGAAATTTTGCTTATTTACCAACCCTCAAGTGATTTTACGCTTTTTAAATATATTTTAAAAGGAGTTTTTCATTAATAAGGAAGATATACTCAACATAGTGTATGACTGAGGCACTGTGTGCTCTATAAATGCTAATTCTCGTTTGTTGTTATTGTATGTTTGTTCTTTATAAGGCAGTGTATTTTTCAAATATGTCAGCATGTTGTTCAACAAGACCATAGTTGTTGTTCTGCACATTTCACATTTAATTTTTTCCCAAGACTCAACTATTCCTCTTTTCTCTGCATTTTCCTTCAACCCAAATAGCTCTTAATTGTATTCTGTCAACATAGCCTTCCCTAAATTCAGATATTTATTTTCTCATTCTCTATCATCATCACCATCATCATCATCATCATTTGTAGTTCAGCAAACTTATTGTTTTTAATTCCATGGATTTCAGATGTGATTTTTTTCTCTGTAATTCTTAGTCTTGAAATTTCTTTCATCCTTGACCACATTTCCTTTCCAGTTTCTTTCCCATTATTCCTCCTTTTCCTTCACAATTTTATTTCCTACTGAAGATACCTTTTCTGACATTTATTTATAGCGGGTTTATACTAAACATCTACTAACTCTACAGTCACTACTTTCCATTTGCTTTTGTTCCATCTTTCTTTGTTTCAATAAATCACTATTAAATGGATCAGGAAATGAAAATACTCATTATTGATTTCTTGGCACACATGTTTTGTCTAAAGTGAGAAGAAAATGTGTATTTACTCAACTATTTTGATTGTTCTTAAACTAGCAAAAATTTTCTTGAAGAAAAACCACTTTGGAAATCTGTATGTATATGTAGGTGATAGTAGTCTCATCCTCTACCACAGGCATACTGTGAGCTCCTAGTGGACAATGACCATGTCCAATTCATCTTTGTGTTTCATTCCAGTACCTAATGGGGAACCTCACACTTTGTAGACATTTTGGAAGCTGGATAAGTGAATACATTGGTTAATTTATCCTAGCCTAGGGTGTTGTGATGGGCTGCTGAACTATTTCTGATAAATAAATAATGCTGGGTTGACTTCACTATATTTCTCTAGACAGTAGAGTTGTGTGCCCTCAATATAGCATATAATCTTGTCAAAGTCATGACAGTGAGAATTTCTAGAATTTTCACATGGTTCATAGCACTATGCAGTGAAATGAAACAGTCATTAACTTTGAGTTGATGCCCTAGATGCTAGACCATGAAAATGAAGAAATAGTTGTATAAACTAGACCAATTAGAACTGTCTTTGGTAAAGTAAACATTAAAATTGGAAAATATTTGGCCAACAGCTAAAGAGTAAAAGTTAGAGTGAACATCCTAGCATGGATTTGATTTCTATTGAAGTGATTACTAATTTTAAACAATGAAGACCCTAGGACAGCTAGCAATAACTATGAATTTAATTTAAAACCACCACATGACAGACTGTACTGCCAGCTATTGCAATGGAAATTTACTTAATGTTTTCCCCAGAAAGCTTTTATTTATATAGGATATCTTCCAATCATGGGAGATTATTTAGATAGGTTTTGTAGGAATATACATAGCTATTGTTCAATCAATGGAGTTCCTGGTTTTATTTTTCTTGTGAATTGTTGATGACAGCATCCAGAAATGTTAGTGTTAGGTTTCTCTGATTCTGAAATTGCCCAGAATACAAACTTCTCTAATTTAGTGAATTGAAGGAAGAAATGCATGTTTTCACTCCCAGTGGACTTCCATGTGAATCCTAAATCAGGCTCAGTTTGAAATTCTCAAATGTCATTTCATAGACCACATTTCAGCATTAAGTAAAATGATTGCATGTAGCCCTACAAAAATTTCCTAATAATTAAGTAGTACCTCATGAGAAGAATAAAGCTATAGTGCTATTTACTTATTAATGATAGTGTGTTGATGTTCAATAATAACTGGACTGGTTTATAAACTCTTATCTTTTACCCTATACTACTAATGTTAGTAGGAAGTGTTGTTGTTTTTCTAATGATGCTGGGGGGGGGGTCATAAAATGATTTAATTATAGTATCTTATCAGATTTAACCTGCAACCAGTATTCTGGATTTGGATGGACACAATACCAGTTATAGTCTGCTTCTAAGTGTCCCCTCTCTCCTCCTCATCACAACAGAGAATTCTGTGGGAAAGTTACTCTGACGCTGTGCAAAAGTAAATTATTTAAAAATATTTTATAATTAATTTTAATTGTTGTGAATTAATTAAATTATTATTCATTATAATTAATTTTAATTACAATTGTATGAATCCATGTAATTAGGTATAATGAACTTATGACACATTTTGTGACACACCTACCAGATGAGCTTCAGCTGTAGTATTTTTACTAAACATAATATTTATTACAAAAAATAATGCACCTTTCAAGGAAATAGCAACTATCAGCTCTTTGGAGCCTCTTGTTAGGACTGCTTTATGAGAGTGGGCAACTTTCAGTATCCACAAGTTCTTATTCTTTTTTTTCCCCTGACTCAATCAAAGGAAAGACATTCTCTTTCTATATCTGAACATCTCTGAGTAAGGAAATATCATTATTAATTTTTATGTGGGACTATGGAATGAGGGAAATGAGAGAAAAAGGATGGAAATGAACCATGGTTTTCCAACTCAAAGGTCTCCTGAGCCTGAGGTAAAGAGCAGAGGACGATTCACAGCTGACTACAAGGTCTGGGGAGATCACTGTACAGGCAGGAAATGGTGAAGTGTGACTGGATCCCAACAGGAAAACAGAGCAGAAGAAAACTGAAACTGGTGCTGATGCTGAAAAGAATGGGGGAAAGCAAGGCAGCTGGAATGAAAGGAACAGCCCTCCCCACCATCACCAGTAGGGAATTGCAGGTGTATTTCATTTTCACTTTAGTTCCCAAAGCATTGCTTATCATTCCTGTCAGCTTCTGAGCAGTTTGGAAGTTACCCATTCAGAAGACAAGCCTGGGGTTATTTGATTCTCAAAAAGAAGACGGCATCTGTGAGGTGGAAATAAAGATCGGGTAGTCGTGTCTTAATGAACGAAGAAACTTTTACAAGCTAGCTTTAGAAATCAATTGTTTGAAAGAATTTCGGAGTTTTTTGGATAAATCAATATACTGGTTTATTTCCTACTTCACCAATTATTCAAAAGAAATTGAGTTATAATACAATATCTAGATTTGCTACATTCAGGCAAAACTGGGTTCTATTGCAACACAGGAAGTGATGATACTTTATTGTGTCTATGTATGAAAAAGTCTCTATGGTACAAAACAAGGCTGAACTAATCTCTGCTGTTAGATGTCAGGATATCATGAGGAAGCAGGTGAGTGGCTTTGGAATTTGAGAATGTTCTGCTTCTCAGTCTGGGTGCTTGATTACATGGGTAGGCTCCGCTTGTGACAATTAATTCAGTGATGCACATGGCGTATGCATTTTTGTCTGTGTATATTTTATATTTCAAGAAAATATTTTTGAAACAAACAGATCTAGGCAATCTAGGCCATCTTCATTGACATGAAAAATGGCTTCAGAATGTTTATGAAATATATATAATAATAACATGGGATCTAGAAGTTATCAAAGTCTCTTGAAGAAGATGACATTTATTTCTAGATTTGAACTGCACTAGGGAAACATGCAAAAACTTTTTTTAAATAAATGAATTATGGTTCTCAAATCAACTCCAAATTGGCTTAATACATGATGTATTGTTTTAATAAAGGTGCTTTTGAATAGGCCTTTGAAAATCATGTTAACTGTATAAACAGCTCAGCCAAACTGTGGAACTGGTCTATCACTTTCATAAACTAGTTGTCCCTTCACTAAAACAAATTTCAAAATGCTGCCCCAATAGGAAATTTAAACTAATTACAGATCATAGGCATCTGTATGCAAAACTTTTTATTTAGCCAATTGTTTTCTATCCTCCTTAGTAATATGGAATACTGAGGGTTTGTTTCTCCTTTCCAAATAAATCGATGTAGGGAGGCAGTGTAAAGGGGATCTCAATGTTACATTAGGTGATGCATAAGTATGTGTGTATTAGGGGACAGGGTGGGGATTTAGGGCAGGGAAGAAGGTTGTCGTTCTGTTTCTTCCCCATGCAGTGGCCTTTTAGTTATGCCATGCTATGATCTTGTACATGAAGAATGGAAACCTGTAGGGATTTGCAGCTGAGCAAGATTGATGTGTAGAACAGCAATGACAATTCTCCCTTTTCCTAGCAGATTTCAGTAGGTGGAGAACCATGCATCAGGTAGAATCCTGAAACATATTGGTATGGATTCCTCCTTCCTTAAAATAATCATGGTTGGAAGGGAGAATGACAGAGGTCTGGGCAGGTGACCCTCCTCCCTTATTAATTTCAGAAGGGACAACACCCAATGCTGTGCTATGGGAAATAGGAGTCGATAACTCAATATGTTAAATTAAGTTGCAATGAAGTCCTGAAAGCAAGAAGAGCAAGAGACTTTTTTAGGATAAATATTTCTAAATGTCTTTTTGATAATGCAAAAGACTATTTATGGTAAGTCTAAAACCTCTTTTGCATTTTACCAGTTCTCAATGGTCACTTAAATTCTCACCGTTTCTTTCATAATAGACAGTTCCAAAGTTTTCAAATTTTCTCTGGGTTTGGAATAAATTTGAGCCAGTGGACAGCCAACATTTTGAGTTATGTAAACCGTATTGAAGATGGTTCCATTAATTCCTTAAACTCATGTCAGGTAATGGAAAACAAATTTGCATCTCGGATCGCCTTCCAAAAATGAGATATAGAGTTAGTGATTCCAGTAATTTAGAACAGGGTGGTGCAGAATTTTCCTTCTTGGTTATTACAGATCACTGTTGTGGTGAAATTGTGTCTGTTTTAAATAATCTTGTTGATAGAAAAAAGTAGATTGCCTGGTTTTAGGGGAGGGAAAATGCCACATACAAGTTTTCATATTTGACAATTACCTCACAAATATTAATAGCTACCAGTGAATAACAACTCCGTGCTGGAAAGGATAATGACTTTAATTAAAACGAGCAGTCTGATCCTTAAATCTAGATCCCTGAAGACAAAAAGCAGCATGGAGCAGCAGGAATCAGATGTTCCTAAGAAATATGTGCTCTCCCGTAATTTCCACTGTAAACTTAATGGCAGGTTTAGAAACGCATAGCAACCCGAGGTAGAGAAAACTTAAAACATGATGCTTTTGTATTGCAATTTCAGGCTGCAGCCCACTTTTCAAAAAGTTGTAATTCTTTCAGGCACATAGTTATAAAACTTATTGTCTTATGGTTAGATTATCTAGCAAAAAAAACCCCTGATTTTTAATGTTATGTTATATTCTGGCCATAGAGGGTAAAATGAGATAGACTCTGAGCAAATGTTAAGTTCAAAGCTGACACATCACCAAGTGACACGTGCTTCATTAAAGATTTGGTTTCTATGAGAACCACTGCAGTGTAAGCTCCGTGCAAACAAGATCTTTACTGCATGGCTGTCTTCCTACACCAGAACAGTGCCTAGCCCATAGTAGGTTTTGAATATATATTTTGAAACAACATATAACTGAGTTCAATATCATGGATTCTTTTGTGGGCACAGCCTCGTAGAGAATCATATATCATGATTTGTTTGTTTTTAAGTAACACATTTACTGGGTAAGTCAGGGAAATTTAAACTAAGATTTGTATTGAAAAAGAAGGACATAGTTGGTAGCTGACAGATCAGAGAGGGCAATCTAAGCAGAAAAATGGAAGGCATGGGAGCTTGAAAAATATAATGTACAGGTACGTTTATGTTCTGAAGTATAAAGTCCTTGCTGAGAGTGGATGGAGACAGTCAATAGTGGAAGTAGAAGAGAATCGATAGGTGGGGAGAGGCCAGTTGATGGAGAGAATAGGGAAAAAGACATTCTACATTCTTCAATCATTATATCTACCCTTCGCCCTCATGCAGCACCCCCTCATCCACCGCTTATGCCTGGATCCATAACTTCTTGCTTCATCCTGTTACTATGGATCGATGGTCTATCTTCATACCATGGGCATCCTTTCCACTTGTATTCTAAGTCTTATCTCTTCTCATCTATTTAAGGATAACACTTCAGGGATTCTCTCTTTTCTGCATCATAATTTTTAATCTCTCATGCTGACTTGACTTGACATTCACAACAGCCTGAAAGTATGCTATAATATCTTCCATCTTACAAAAATTCTCTTTTTACCACTTATCCTCCTCCAGCCATGGTCCCATTTCCCCTCCCCCACTTTATAGCCAATTTCCTCAAAATGATACTGAAAGGAAGGCAGTCTCCAAGCCTTCTTTAATTCTTTCATAAACCCATTCTACTGTTTGAGTACAGCTGTATCCAGTGAGATCTTATCTATACCGCCAATGACCTCCACACTTTAAAATTAGAAATGAATTTCGGTCCTTATTTCATGTGACCAATTAGCAGCATGACACATTTTTTTTTTTTTTGAAATACTGGTTTTTGGAACACCACTTCTTATTTCTCTGTCTATCTTACCTGCAGTTCATTTTGCTTTCCTTTGTTGGCTTCTTGTCATATTTTCAATCTCTAAATGTTAAAATGCCTGAGAGGTCCATCCCCAAAACACATCTTAATCCATATGTACTTTCTTGGTGACTTTATACAACTTAATGGCTGGGTCTCAAATAAGTTTTTAGTCCAGACTTCTAGTATGAATGCCAGACTTTGTATATAATACTTTCAACCCACCATTTACACTTGCATGTCATATTATTTATTTGTTTATTGTCTGTATTCCCTTCAAGAATGTAAACCTCATGAGGGCAAAGACATCATTTTGTTCATTGCTATTCCCAACACTGGGATTGCCTGGCACAGTAAACTCTCAATTTTGTAGATATGTTGATGCTTTGTCTAATCAAATATATGCATATCTTATGACTGAATATGTATTCTACAGAACCTATTTCCATTAACCATTTTCCATTAACATTAATTTCAATATTATCATGGCAGAAGGAAAATAAAGACGTCTTGGATGTTTATCTCTAAGACAGTCAATGGATAAAATGTAGTAGATTCTCATTATGGTATTAGAGGCATCAGATGAGATTTTCACATAGCTATGTGGGTAGATCTTAAAAGGAGTTCTTTATGTGGATCCTGAGAAACTTAAGACCATGGGGGAGGGGAAGGGGAAAAAAAAAACTTAGAGAGGGAGGGAGCCAAACCATAAGAGACTCTTGAAAACTGAGAATAAACTGAGGGTTGATGGGGGATTAGGGGGAGAGGAAAGTGGATGATGGGCATTGAGGAGGGCACCTGTTGGGATGAGCACAGGGTATTGTATGGAAACCAATTTGACAATAAATTTCATATAAAAAAAGTAGTTCTGAGTAAAAACATGTAAAGTTCACTAATATATACATTGTATATGTATATAATGATTCCCTTTATGTAAATTAAAAGCACACACAAAAACCAACAGTATGTTGTGCAAGTATTCATCTAAGCAGAAAGGCGTACATTATACACATTAGAATGGCTGCTCATGGGAAGGAGAAAGGAGCAAATTATATGGTAAAAATGAAGAAATAGATCCATGTATGAAAAAATAAACAAAAGAGAAATTGTCCATGGACCAATTGTGATCTGTGCTTTGAGGTGAGAGGTATGACTATCTCAACTCTCTGCATCTGAAGCACACCAGAAGGAAAAAAAGTTGAATAAAAAAAAAAAGAGGGACAATATTGGGTCTGGAGGTGATGGGTAGAGAAGTGGAATAATAAAATGGGAAAGAACACTATTTATTTTGTTCTTGAGTCCCTCTACTCAAAAGTTATCTTGAGAGTGGGGATTCCATGATTCAGGTTTTGGTCACTTGCATTCATCTTGATGACACCAGGTTTTGAGAGAAAAAAACTGGGAAAACAAGTCTGGAGAGAAAATGGGGGAATGATTAAGATTTATCTTCTCACAGACTAGGAAAGACAATTTCCCAAAGTAAAACCAGGGACATTAGGAAGCTATATAGTTGAACAATAAAACCACTAGAGACCATATAATATCAAAAGTTTTTTATTGATATTAACAATCACCCCAAATGGTTGTTGAAAATAATACTTCCTGGAAAATTCAATATTATTTGCTTTTGAAAAAAAATCATACTAAAAAGGCTCTAGTTTTCAACTATAAATTGAATTGAAAGTTAACCAAAGTAATCTGTATTCAGATAGTGGAGACCAAAGATGCAGAAATTGATTCCATCACTGAAACATTTGTGAACAACAACAACAACAAAAAAAGACAAGAAAACACACATACATAAACATAGACACACACACACACACACACACACACACACACACACACACACACACACAGGATTCGATTAGGTTAATAAAATGGCCCCGTTTGTAATCATTTGATTACAGGCATGCATTTTCTTTCTAGGAGAGTCATAAATTTTTCAAAACGTATTTTTTTCTTGTAGGCACCACTTTCCCAATTTTAAGAAATGGTAACACTACTGCAGTTTACAATTTCTTATTCTGCAATTATATTTTTACTTTGTTTCTCTTGTTTTTTCCATCTTGAAACTTTAAATTTTCGTGATTTTATTTATTTGCTTATTGGCACCTTTCCTAGGAAATTTAGGAAGAGAAAAAAGAAATGAAGATAAAAGTTAGATTTTAAACTATAAAGATTTTTTTAGAGGTTGAATGCAATAATCTATTCTTTCATCTATTTATCAAATACTTTCTAAGTGTTTACTCTGAGCCAAACATCAAGTTATGCATACTAGATACAAAAGAATATAAGGCTTAAAATATCTTTTCTAGAAACTATATACCTCTATCTATCGATTAATCAGGAGATAATGTAAATATAACTCCACTAATACAATCCACAACTCTCTATATTCTCAGTTCTTGTTAATTCAGTTGGGAAAACATTCATGATAACCTTACAGTCTGGTGTTAGGCATTTCAGTAGATTTGCCCCTTCTGATTTCCATTCTTCAGTTTTCTAAAATTAGAATTTCCAATCACTATTTCTAATCACAATGTGCTGCTATTCTCTGCAGTTGCTTTGGCAAAGTGAATCAAAGAAGTATCAGCCATTCCAGGCTTTAGCCTGAACAGATTGTCTGAATCTTCCAGCTGATTGTCAGAGAGGAATGCAGATTGCCTGCCCACCAAGCACAGGGATGCCACTCAGTGACAGAACATCGCCCTTGGGCTTTGAAATTGGGGGAACTCAGACTCTTAGAGTACAATAGAACAGGTTCTCAGAGGCAACAAATCACATTCTGACCTTTTTGCTCCCTCTGTCACTTGCCTCTGAGATATTCCATTACTTTGCATGGAATCCTTGATTTCTGACACCAAGCATCCATTCCGGTGATTCTGTGGCCCTGCCAAGCTAAGACAAGTGTCTTTGGATACAGTTATTTTGCAGCTTTCCATTTTAGATAAAGATAATGCATGCATTCAGATTTTGTGTGTGTGTGTATGTGGCAAGGTCAGTATCACTTTGCTTGTATTCTTTTATTTATTGATTTTCCTAGCTCAGGGAAGGCACAGTTCCAACTGGCCTTAGGTTCTGAATTCACCCTTTTATCCTTCTAACCTGGGAATCTGTGTCTCATGGAATATTGAGCTGAGCTGGATGTGCTCCTTTCTTTAAAAATAGCCGCATTCTGGGCATAGATTACTATGGGAACATTTTTGGACATTTCACATTCCTCCCCAGTGGGTACCATAAAGTCATGGCCATGAAAGCTAGCCAAGAACAGCTAGCAAGTATCCACATTCCAACCTAGAGGTACTGTTCTTAGCATTATTTGGCTTGATCTCTATGTTTCCCTCACTTGTCATAATGTGTCCTGAAGCTATTCTAAGCGTACTCTATTTTCACAATGCCCTCCATGAGGCTTAGGTGACAGGCAATGGCGACATGTGAAACACAATTGTTATTAGTTTGTTCCTTTATTCACTTTATGAGCCCGTAGGCTTTGGGTTATCTTTAGGTGTTATTTATATAATGTTATTACTCAAAAATTAACCCTAATTGTTTAAAGAACAGGGCACTCAACCATCCAAAGACATTACGATAATTTGAAAACAACCCTTGATTTACAGTTTCGACTACACAAGGCAAATGGAGTACAGGCTCATTTAATTTAAATCAGTGGAGGCTATCCGAGATGAATCTTCAAAGCACTTTCCTTAAAACAATATATGTTTCAATGATCAGAGATATAGGGGGGCACCTGGGTGGCTCAGTAGGTTAAGCGTCTGACTTCGGCTCAGATCGTGATCCTGCAGTTGTGAGTTCAAGCCCCCCATCGGGCTGTGCGCTGACCATGTGGTGCCTGCTTGGGATTCTCTCTCTCTTCCTCTCTCTCTGCTCCCCACTTGTGCTCTCCTCTTTCACTCTCAAAATAAATAAATAAACTTAAAAAAAGCTTAAAAAAGATATAGCAATATTGGATGCTTTCTCATCATCTCTTTTCTCAACTATAGTTATCTATCTGTCATCTGTCAACTATCATCAACCAATGGATGCATCTATCTAGTTTTCTATTCCGTATTATTTACCACCAACATATATTTCCATTGAGTTATATGAAATTTTATAACCGGCTTTAATAAAGCACCTTGCAATTTTCTATCAGGATTACGGCCAGAATAACTTCTCCATTATCACTTGCAACATTCTCTCACCCCATCTGATATCACGTACTTGAACACATCAAAACAAATATTTAGACACTGCCTGCTTCATGTGAGGTATGTTCCACACAGATCTGGGAAAAAATTTTTTTTCAGATTTTTTTGTAGAGTGTGGCCAGAGCATATTTACAGATATGAAAATATCAGAATACCATATTTTTATTGTTTTAACAAATAAAAGCTACAGTCATTACAGCCAGAGTAGGTTTCTCTTAGAGGCCATGTGCTCTCCTAATAAATTAAGAGTTGGAAGAAACTTCAAGGCCTATAAAGAAAAAACTACACACAGAAACAGTAGGGGATTCTAACAGTCCTAACCAGAACTCTAGCCACAAGCAGAAATGCTGAAATACCAGTATGGTGGCCTGGTTCTAATAAAACTAAGGCAGCAGTTAACAGCTTTTTTTTCTCCAGTGTCATCAAAGCTTTATCTCACTGAACAACTTTTGGATTATTCCTTAACTCTTGATCTCCAAAAAATAAGTGTCCCTAATAGACTGAGTGATTAAAAATCATTTATTCTTTTTTGTCATTGTATAGTTTTCTGCAGTTCTGTGCACTTATATTTGGGAAACCATGTTGACAAATGACTTCTTATTACAGACTGCTTCTGTGGGCTCGCCAGTGTTTGCAGTTATTAGTGTTTTGTTCTTGTTGTTTGTTTATTTTTTCCTCTTTGCAATGAATGGATGACTTGTGGTCTGCTATTAGTTTCTCCCATTTGTTTGTTGTACTTGGTTGCTGAGCCTTGAAACCAGTGGGGGGTGTGTGTGCAGCATTTTCAAGTCTCTACAACCTCCTGGAACAGTTATAGCTCAGAACTGTATGTACAACTCCTTTTATAATAAAAAGAACAATGACCACAGCGCTACTCTTAAGGCAAGTGTTCCAACAAAAAGAGGCCAGTGAT
Organism: Neofelis nebulosa; assembly: GCF_028018385.1. Lineage (NCBI taxonomy): Eukaryota > Metazoa > Chordata > Mammalia > Carnivora > Felidae > Neofelis > Neofelis nebulosa. The sequence goes on from NC_080784.1 coordinate 117,139,130, forward strand.
GGCTGATAATTCATCCTCTCTGAGAAATGTGCTGAGGTCTTCTGCAGTTAAAGGAAACTTTCCTCTGACCTTCCATTCTGTTCCCTCTCATACCATCTGGCTCTACAGCCTGACCACCCATTCAAGTCCTTAAAATATGGCTTACACTGTTTATATCACGGTTGCCAGTCATCTGGGTCAACTTCATTAAGCTCACCTCAGCCCCACTTCTCTGTCTACCTCTTCATCTGATTATTTAGTGATAATCTCAGAAATAATTTTTCGAACCCAAGACTAATATTTTCTCCCAAATTTCCCTGTTCTTAAGATTACCTTATGTCTTATTGGCTATTTCAAATTGTCCTCTCACATCCTCTGGTCTCCCCCAGCTACTTTCTTACCACACACAGACTATTTATTAATATAAACACACAAAAACTGACAAGCAAAACAAAAGCAAAATAAAACAAATAAGATAAAATACTTTATTGTTTTTAAAATTAATATATTCTTCCCAGGTAGACTGAATTTCTTGAGGGCTTAGATCCATTTATCTTCTTAACAGTTAGGACAATAAATATTTGTTGAGAGTTCATCGTCTTTATGTTTTTACATCTTGACAATAATGACTAGTGCATTTTAAAACAATTCTATAGCTTTCAGATTAACATAGCAGAGGTTCTTAATATGTTTAATATCAGAGTTTTTGAGAATCTGATGAAAACAATGTATTCTTTCATTAAGAAAACAAGTGCACATGCAATTCTCTCTCTCTCTCTCTCTCTCTCTCTCTCTCTCTCTCTCACACACACACACACACACACATGCACAGTTACAATACTATTTTGCATACACTTTTAGGGCATCCTTGGACTCTATGGGGTCTATATGGGTATCAGGTTAAAAGTTGCTGCCCAGTGGTTTTTATAGATAATATTTAAGTATTATGTTTGTGGGAGTGTTAAAGAATGATGATAGGAAAGAAAAGGAACCCTGTTGTTCCTTTCTACCATGACTTTCTCCCTCAGAGGAAAAGAGGAATAGGTGGTAAGAGATGAAAGGAATAGAGTATGTCGGAAAGTGGGCATGAAACATTGTTGATTCTCTGTATCAAAAAGGTTCAAGATTTAGGCTGGGGTTTTGAGACAGCTTTAGACTGAGAAGGGGACCATGGTACAAAGCAAGGTAATGGCACCCTCCACCCTCTGGCCAATATGAGCCGAGAGAGAACAATTGCTTAACAGATGTTGTGAGTGATCAGTGTTCATTTCAAGATCGTCAGACTCTAAGTCTGACTCTTACTGAAGAGTAGCTAGGAAACACAGAAAATATCAAGGCTGGGAGGGTGACTCAACATTGAGTCATAGTGTGATGTCAGTTTTGGGAGAGAAAAACAAGAATCTATTGCCCAAGAAGTTCAAGTGCTCCCTGCATCCCATCCTTTTGGGTCTAACTGGAGTTAGAAAGAGGCTTTAGATGGACTAACCATGGGCCCATCATTTATATTCTTATAGTAATGATAGTGACTGTTAATATATGTTGACAGTAAGCCTGAAGCTGGGCTGAGTGCTTCACATGAATTGTTTCATCAAATCTTCACAACTCTAGAAGGCAAGAACAATGGTTCTCTTATTGTGTGAATGGAAAACCAGGGATGAAGAGATAAAATAGCTTGTTTGAGGTCACAGGGCCAGGAAGTTGCATGCCTGGGACCCACATTATCTGATATCAGATCTAGCTTTCTTAACCTTAACTTACTTTATTATTCATTCATTCATTCATTCATTCATCCATTCATTCATGAAAGAAAGAGAGACAGAGAGAGGCAGAGGGGCAGAGGGAGAGAGAAAATCTTAAGCAGGCTCTATTGAGAAAAATATGACAATAATTTCTATGGATTCAGAAATGCTTTATTTATATTTTATCATGCTCAGCATGGAGCCTGATGTGGGGCTCAGTCCTACAACTCTGGGATCATGACCTAAACTGAAATCAAGAGTCAGATGCTTAATTGACTGAGCCAACCAGATGCCCCATTAGCCCCAACTTTAAACTGAAGAGAACAGACCGAGTTACTGTAGCAAAGGCTGTGAGTGGTGGATGGAAGACAGATCTACCTGGCCCTAACCCGCTTCGTCCAGGAGATGTTGATACAGTTGATTTCTTCTTCTCAAATTTTGAACAGCTGTGAGGTGTTTAGACTACTGAGCCCAGTATCAGTATATATAAATAACCCTAACTTGATCCCCTTTGATTTTATTTTTGGATGTCATAGCTTTGTCCTTTCTTTATTTTAGCTAAGCCTCTACTGCATGTTCCCTGAGCAGCAGAACGATCCATTTCAGGAGCATATTTTATGTGATGCTGACACCAGCTGCTCCATGGAGACCTTCAGGCTTCTGCCAGAGTTTAATTGGCACCCAGGAGCAGATGGGCTCCAAAGCACCAAAAAAGTGATCCTGTTTCACAATAAGTCTTTATCTCAGCATGAGAAAAAGCAATAAATTGTGAAGAGTCTGAGCAGCTATTCTCTAAACACACACACAAACATTTATTATGCTAAGATGTAGCTTTTTGCCAAAAAAGAAGACAACAGGGCCGCCTTTTTAACAGCCTCTATGTAACTTGTGTTTCTATGCAGATTAAAGCTCTTTAATATCCAGTGCTGGGTAATTTAAGATACTCTATAGACATTCATTCATTGAACAGACATTTCCAAGTACTTACTATATGTCAGACAATATTCTAGGAATATAGCAGTAAACAAAGATAGACATAAATTCTCACCTTCATGGAGCTTACATTGTGAATATAAACATGCTTGAAAGAAGTGGAAATGGTGGGGAAAATAGAGTCATCATTTACTTCTTCTAAGGTTCCAAAAATTACCTTGCATTAGGAAGTTATACTGGTGATGTCAACTGATTGAGAAAAAATGCGACAATAATTCCTATGGATTCAGAAACACTTTATATTTTATCAGTCACAATTGCATGCCTATGCATCAGAAACATTCATACAAATGTATGTGTGACATATTGATTTTGCCTAACGAAATTCCTTGCTTCTATATGCCTTGGTGCACCTCTAGTGGTAATTTCACAGCTTCCCATGGATTGAAGGAACATAAGTTGGAATGACTAAAAAAGATGAAGGGTCTTTGCAGCTCTGAGGGCAGAGTGCTATCTTACAAGAACTAGATGCTCCCCATTGGAAGGTGTTTCTGAAAAACTGGCCACCTTTACTTGGCCCATTTTTTTCTACATTAGAATATTTTAAGGTAATTTACATTTACCTGAATCTTAAAATTATCAAGATTTGATTTGTCTTTGTTCTATATCAGATAATTCTTTTGAAAATGGTCTCTTAATTCTTTTAATTTTTTTCTTTCTCACTTAAAAGGAATGTATTTAAAGCCCTTTTACCATTGTAACTAAGAAAAGTTAGACTTTACTATGACCAATAAAAAATATTGAACTTATGTTATTGTTGAGTTTATGTTAAAAATACTTTAAAATAGAAAAAATATATAACCTGTGTCATTTTTATTCTATTTATCAGATTCTTGAAGGAAGTCACACCAATGTTGAAAAAAAATTTTGGAAGGTCAAAAATAAAATAACATAGAATGAATCATTTTGCTTTGCATATAATGCCTGATAAATCATTAAGCCTTCCTTAAATTTGTCCAGATGGATTATTTCCATAGTGGTTCAGTGTGATGATTGATTTTCCAATTTCTGTATTAATAAAGTCATAATTCAATAGCACTCACTAAATTGTAATCTCATGCAGCAGGAAAACATTGGCATCATCTTGTTCTTTACTGGGTGCAGAAAGTTTCCACTTAAAATATTTCCATCTTTTCAAGAATTTGCTTTTATAGAAGACATATGAGGAATGATATCTTGGTATAAAAATGTTTTTGTAAATTGTATCTTATCAACTGGACTTTAGATTGATCTGAGGTATTTTGAAATTAGATATTTTGATCTGATTGATTATACATAATATAATTGAAAATTAGAGAGCAGTAGCAATTTCTACTTAATTAGGATTTTGCTAATCCTTGCTTAATCCTTACTTAAAGATTTTGACTTTATTTCTTTCATTGGTTTTAACTCCTTGTCTTACAAATGAGAATAAGGGAAGGGAAGAGAATGTGGAGATATTAATTTACTATGAATTATCATTGAATTTTTAAAAATTACATCAAATAAGAAGTAAGGGTAAATCCCAAATCATTCATAGAATACTTTCACTGGGTTCAGAGCTCTGTTTTGGGTGATAAAAAGAAGTAAAAAAAAAGTTCCCTGTCCTTAAGAAGTTTGCTATTATATTTATATGGTGGTTGAAATGACAAAAAATAGAAGAAAGTACTATGTATTTATTACCTCCTTATTATATACCTAGATATGTTATTTAGCTATATTAACAAGAAAGGAGAGATCAAAGAGGGAAAAGTTGAATCTGACATTTTTGTATCAATAAAATATCTAAAAACAAATAAAATATATATTACTTTAATTGATGGTGGACAGGGAACAGACATCTCAACAATAGCAGTAGAAAGCCTAGTGGAATGATATCTTTAAAAAGTACTGAGAGAAATTATTTTTAAGTTATAATTCTATACCCAGCAAAACTGTGATACAGAGACCGACAGGAAAAAAACAAAAAACAAAAAACACCCAAAAACCCAAAGCCCAAAAAACACTGAAAGAATATACTATCCTTGGCATCTTGCTTGAACGAACATCTACAGTTTGTATTTTGTGAAATAGGAACCTAATTCTAGGAGAAAGGATTGGGGAGCAAGTAGCAGTAGCAAGCAAAGACAAAGGTCCACATAAGGGTAAATCTAAACAAGCATTGATTGTAATGATGTTTTTTTTTATGGTATGATGATGATAACCATCACCACAAGAATAATAACTAGCTGTGGCTTCAAAATCAATGTCAAATTTAAATACTAGACAACAGTAAAATGTGTGAAACTGAAGTAAAATCACTCTAAGTTGCTTTTATTAATGAGGAAGGAAAGATACTTTGGGTATGCCCTCAGCAAAATTCAACCTCTCTAGGATCTCAGGAGTCAAATTTCCTGGGTTCCCTAGTTGATAGCTGTGTGACCCTAATGACTTATCTAACCTCTCTATTCCTCAGTTTCTCCATATGTAAAATAAAGTTGATAATAATAGTACCTATTGTATAGTGTTATTATAATAACGAGTTTGATGCTTATAAAGCATTTAAAACAGTGTGTGCTTGTATGAGAGTATTATATTTTATATATATTCAAGATATACATATCTACAAGTGCACACACATATATACATATATATGAAATATTTTCTAATACCAATAGTAAAGAAATACCCAGGGAGAGGTTTGATTATTAGTTACCATGTGGACCTAGAGGGTGTTACGCTAAGTGAAATAAGACAAAGATAAATCCCATATGATTTCACTCATATGTGGAATCTAAAAAAAAGAAACAAATAAAAAACCAAAACCAAAACCAAAACAGACTAAAATACAGTGAACAAACTGGTGGTTGCCAGAGAAGAAGTGGGTGCGGGAGTTGCCAACATAGATAAAAGGCATGAGGTACAAACTTCCAGTTATAAAATAAGTAAGTCATGGAGAAACCCATACAGCATAGGGAATATAGTCAATAATATTATAATAAAGTTTTTTGGTGACAGGTGGTGACTACACTTATCGTTATGAGCACTGAGTAATGTATGGAATTGTCAAATCAATATGTTGTACACCTGAAACTAATACAATATCGTATAATAATTATACTTTCAAAAAAAGGATTAGTTATCATGGACTTTAATGCTATTGTAGATTCTTGAGTAAGAGTGTGATATGGTACTATTTGAGGGGCACCAGAAAAAAATACCAACTTTATCTTTCTAATTTTCAATATTAAAGGCAAATCGGATGTTTTACTTTTATTCTCAGATTTCACAGAGTGGCATCCTTATTCTGTATGTCTTTCATCACTTAGACAATGGTTAAAACTGGAAAGATAAGTTGGATAATAAATAACATGATACCTTTACTTAATGTGGTAAATTTTTGTATTTTTCAGTTCAAGGAAATACTAATAAAGAAATTTTAAGAGGGGCACCTGGGTGGCTCAGTCGGTTGAGTGTCTGACTTTGGCTCAGGTCATGATCTTACAGTTCATGAGTTCGAGCCCTGCGTCGGGCTCCGTGCCTACGGCTCGGGGCCTAGAGGCTGCTTTGGATTCTGTGTCTCCCTCTCTCTCTGCTCCTCTCCTACTCACACTCTCTCTGCTCCTCCCCTGCTCACATTCTGTCTCTCTCTCTCAAAAATAAATAAAGATTAAAAAAATTTTAATAAAAAAATAAAGAAATTTTAAGAGACAGGGTAAAATATTAATAAATATATGTATATATTTTATATTTTCTTCTAAATTAATTTTAATGGAAAGAGCATCTAGATTGTAGGGTGGCATCAAAATGATTTGACATTTGTTTGACATTATGTTGCCAGCTATCTTCTTTGGAATGATTTTCCATTTTTCTTCTTCAACTATATTATTCACTATAATTATTGCTCTTGGAAAGAGCAAGGTACACTCCAATCCTATGGACCACACCTCAAATAGAAGTTTTAATCTCTCCTATATTTTGTAATATGTTTCCTCAGATAATCAGGACAAAAGACAAAGGAGATAAAGATGGATGAAGTTGTACATAGTTAGAGGTTATTTCAATTAGAAAGAGCTCATTTTTTTTTTTTGAAAGAAAATCCCCTGATTGGACTTGAACTCAGGACGTTTCTTATCGAAAATGATGTAAAACTTCCACATGCCACTTTCTTTGCTGCCAATCTTGAGAGCTGTGAACAGGGGGCTGCAATTCTGCTCCTTGTTGACCGGTGTCGGAAATGCCTGCCCTCTAATGTAACATGTAGCAAGTGCAGTAGTGTTGGCAGTTTATGGTGTTCAGCTGTGGCATTCGATAGGGTCTTCCAGGCAGTCTCTAAAACTGCCTCCTCATTCAGGCCTGAGGATGGATTCCCTGGGGACAGCTCATCTGAAGCCTCTTTAGTGTGCCATTGGCACCAGCTGTGCAGTCCTGGCTCTGGTTCTGAAGGGCTTTAGGCTCAATAAAATCATTCCATCGGGCTCTTTGATCTGATCCCAGTTGGTCAGCTGGAGAAGTGAGCTCACTCTCTTCACTCCTCTGCAGCTCCAGGTTGGCTGCTGGCCCTCCAATGTGGTCTATTCTGATACCATGAAGTTCTAGCTCTCCTCAGCTGCTTGCCCTGGCATTGGCTCCCATCTGGCTGGTTTCTCTCTGCTGGCACGAACCCCATTCCTCTGGCTTTTGTTCTCGTCAATGCTTCTGAGTTTTCCCCGACTCCTGGTGAACTCCCAAGTATCCCAGGATGCCTGAGATGTAATCATATTTCAGCCGCTGCCCCGGTATGAGGTACCAATTAAACTGAGATGAAAAAGAAGGAGTAGGCTCCAAGAAAGAAAGCTGAAGCCAACATTTACTCATTTCTGAGCCATGTTAGCAGGAAGAAAACGACACACACTCTGAGGTTTGGATTCTAAACTACAGTTTGGAGGCGTGAGGAGATTTGTTTTAGTATGTGTGTTTAGAGTCAGTATGAGCTTTCATCTTTAAGTTACAAGGAATTGCTTATGAAGGAGTTGCTGAAAGCCTCCCATAAACAACTGGAAGTTAAGTCCTATGACTGTAAGTCCACTAGAACAGAAAAAAATTAAAGCACCATGTATGAAAATCCTTTTCCCAGTCTCCTCCAAAAAATAATGTCTTTTTTTTCACCTCACTAGGAGATATCATTGTAGTGCAAATTTATTTGTCAGATGCTGAATATACTCTATAGTACTTCAGCATGGGATGACACATGCCATGTGGTCTTCTGATGGTATTAAAATATCTGGTCAACCAAAGGCTCTATATTGTGGCTTTACAAAGAAAGCAGGTCACATAAGGGAATTTGAGATGAAGAACTGCCAGTTATTGAACTTGGAAATGAAGTCTTAAAAGAGAGGAAGAAGCCTACCATGCACTTGTTTTCTGGCTTTTCTCATTAAAGCTGATTGTGTGGTGTTTTGTTTTGTTTTTTCTGCATGAGACTGAGTTTAAACAATCATAAGGAACTGCCGGTATTTACTTTTTAAAATCACTAACTATTTGAAGTCAGTGTGGTTGGGAAGGAGTGTATACTAATGGCAAATAAAATCCAATTTTATTAAAAAAGAAAAGGTGCTACCATAGATCAAAGCTCAAAGGAGAAAGTCAAAATTGCAGAATTGCCAAAAGATAACAGTAATGAAAAGAGAAGAGCAGAATCTGTGGGACACAACTGAATCAGTTATCTGAGGAAAATTTACAGTATTAAATAGCTATAGGAACAAAATTAAAATGATGAGGGGTGCCTGGGTGGCTCAGTCAGTTAAGCGTCTGACTCTTGATTTCAGCTCAGGTCATGATTTCACAGTTGTGAGATAGAGCCCCACGTCAGGCTCTGTGCTGACAGTGTAGAGTCTGCTTGGGATTCTTTCCATCTCCCACCCCCACCCCCACCTCTCCTCTGCTCTCTCTTTCTCAAAAATAAATAATAAACATTAAAAAAAGTTAAAAATGTAAAATAAAAGCAAATGAATTAAACACCCAATTTAAAAAGCTAGAAAAAACAACAAAGTAAATCAAAGAGAGCAAAGAAGGAAGTATTATAAATAAAACCAGAAATTAATGACTTAGACAACAGAAGAATAGTCCTAAAATCACATTGAGCTATTTCATTAATATCAAAATTAAGAAACCATTATGTAACATAGTTGAAAGAAAGAAGAAAAAAGGAAAGGAAGGAAAAAAATGAAAGCACAAACCCACAAAATTAGACATCAAAAAGGAGAAAAAATCCATCAAACCAAGTAATTAAAAAGTTCTACTTTGCCCAACTGTGTGCAAATAGATTTGAAAATCTTGATAAAAATGGATAATTAAAAAATCCAACTTACCATAGTTGACCCCAGTAAAGAATAAATGGAACAATAACTAGTAAAGAAATAGAAAAGTAATTAAGCTATCCTATAAGAGTCCCAGGTCCAGTTGGTTTTATAGGAAACCATATACAATTGGAAAACTTTAATGAGTCCATGATCCCAATACATTTAAAGTATGCCAGAGAATATAGAAACAAAAGAAATCTTCTAATTTCATGGCCTGAATGTACTATAATATTAATCCCAAAAGCTGACAATGATTGTACCAAAAAAAGTACAGAAAATCTCACTTATGAATGTCAATATCTTACATAGTCTTAGTAAAAGTATTAAATAAAATATTAGCAATGGAATTTAACAGCACATTGAAAACTAATTACATTATGACCAAGTGATGAGATTAATTCTCAGGAAGCAACATGGTTCATTAATTCAGGTGGTTCACTATTAGAAATTTCATTAAATTGATACAACATATTAAGATTAGGAAGAAAAATCATTTGATCATCTTCAAATATGCAGAGAAGACATTTTATAGCATTCAATATCTACTCATTATAAACACCCAATAAAATAGTAATTGATGGATATTCAATTAACATGAACTTTCTCACTCTCTGTCTCTCTTTCTCTCTCCCTTCCATGTTCCTTCCTCCTGAAAAGTCAGCATCAAGGAATTTAGTATATTATTTAATGGGGAAACAGTAAAAATGTTTTGTCTAAAGTTAGGAACCAGGTAAGAATGCTAATTTTCTCCACTACTGTATAACATAGTGTTGGAAGTATTAGCTAGTACAAATAACTCAAGAGAAAAAACTGGAAGCCTAAGAATTGAAAAGGAAAAAGTAAAACTATATTCATGTGGAAATAATATAATATTTATCTGTAAATCCTAAAAGAAACCATGGAAAACTATCACAAATGGTAGAGAATTTAGTATAATAGGTTATTAAATTAACATACAAAAAACAAGTATCCCAGACACAAACAAAATATCAGAATCTAAAATGGAGAAGATCCCATGTCATGATATTAATGAGCAGAAATTAAATTCAGCTGTGTAAACTCTACAAAATATATTCATAACTTAGATATGAAAAGCTATACAAAGTTTCCAAGAGACACAGAAATAGAATTGAATAAGTAGACACACTCCATTCTTGGATGGAAGATACAATATCATGATGTTAGATATTCCTAAATTGCTTAAGTTTAATGTAATTACAATTTAAAAATCAGTTTTTTTTTCATAGATTGGGTATAAAATATAATTGGACAGAAAACAAATAAAAATACACAGGAAATTGTAAATACTGTAAAGGTTATATAGTTAAGGTATTTTGTTAATGTTACCTAAATAGACTGAACAGTGGAATAAAAAAGAAAATTGAGCAAGTGACCCAATTGTATATGAAATTTATATGGAAATTTAGTATCATATACTAGTATGGCAATGTGACACAGCATGGTGGCCTTGGCTCAACCGTGGAGTCCCCTGGGGGCCTCATGGGTATGGCAGTGGCCTGGAGGCACAGCACAGCTTCCCATCTGCTTGGAGGCATACCGCCGCCTGTGACCATTGGTAGCTGTGGTCACCCGTGAGTGCATTAACCTCAGAGGCTGCCAAGCCTAGTCGACGTGGGAAGGAGGGGTCTGCGCCTGGCCTGGGAGGGGCTCAGGGCCCTTGACTGCTCCTATGTGCAGTCCCCGAGCCATTTGGGGTGGGGCTGAGTGCCAAGGGTGTGAAGCTCTCTGCGCAAAGCTGTCCCATGCTCTGGGTGTGTTTCTCTGCTTCGGCCCCGAATTTTGCCCACCAGCCCCAGGCACTCGACCTGACCACCCTGGCAGCGCATAGGGCACCCTGCAAGCTCAACCTCACTTGGGCCACCGACTGCTGATGCCTCTGAGCCTCCTCAGGTTCATGGCCTCTGCACCAGTTGCCTTCCATTCAGTCCCTCACTGGAGACTAGGATGGGAAGTTGTAATAAATGCCTTTCAGCTTTTGCTGTCAACTCTTAAAAAACAAACAAACAAACAAACAAACAAGAAACAAAACCATGTCTAAATAGATCTGTGTATTTCAAATCCATGTTGTTTAAGGGCCAACTGTACTTATTTACTCACTTTTGGACCCTGCAAAAATACTACTTCTAGGAATCTATCCCTATAATGCATTGGCAAAATACAAAAAGATTTATGCATAAGGTTCTTCTTTGCAACACCTAATAATAAAAGATTGGAAATAATCTAAATGTTCTGTGATAGAATGGATTGCTGTCAATCAGCATACTGGAGTACTATGCAGCTGTAAAAAAGGAATAGAAAAATTTCAATATAGTGCTTTGAAGTGATGCCCAGGATATATTATTAAAGGAAAAAGAAATATTAAAAGTGTATATGGCATGTTATTATTTTATAAGAAAGGGAAACTATATTGCTTACATTTAAAAATGGGGAAAAAAGCCATAAACAAAAAGACTGGGAATGCCTAGTGAGTGGGTCACTTTTGGTTATTAGAACTGGTGCTGTGGATGATGAGGGAGATAATAGGCTAGCAGTGATATGGATGAACTTGGACTTTCTTAGCAAGACTTGTCCCATGTCTTTGACTTTGAAACAATGTTAATATTTTGTATATTTAGAACAAAATTAAACAATTAAAAATCTCATAGTATCAAAAAGTATACAAATGAAATGAATTCTGCATCCAGTTGATGGTTTAAACATATACGTACAGACACACAGAGGAACTATTCTAAGTGACTTCAAGTCTGATAATTTAGACTTTCTTAGTGGAATATATCCTCATGATAAAAATAACAGCAAAATATTTTTAAAATCATTTTTAGTCATATTTTTGGTAGTAGTTTTGTATTGTTTTAATGAGGTATTATATGTATTGTGGGATAGAACAGATGAGAAGTGTTGGTGTTGAGAAGTGAGTTTTATGATATGGGAAAAGAAGATACAGTTGTAATATATGCAAATTGAAAATACCAATATGAACTTGAGGTATTTTATCTTTATGAAAAATGTTTCATATATTTTGTTTATTAAATGGCCAAAAACTCAATAGCATAGAACATTCCAATGCAAAATTATATTCTCTATATACCACTTACCCCTAATAGGAACTAGGGTTCTTGGAGAAAAGAGTGATTCTAGTTGAGGGTGGAAATGTGTAAGGTAAACTTGGAACGTCTTGTATCAGAAGCAAGGAAGCTATTAGAGACTGTATGGGTTGCATATAAAGACCAGGAGTCAACTTGAATAATCTCCTGGTGACCAAAGATGGGACCACTTGAGTATTAATAAGGATAATAACTGACATGAAGCAATTAAAACATATCTGTGAAGTTATAGTAATACTTAAAAGATCTTTAGTTCTTTTTAGAAGCTGTTAGGAAGCAAACTCACCACTTGAAAACATGCATATCATTAATTTCTGTTTTTATCTCTATTAATCCTTCTTTATGCTATGTTTTACTTGTTATTTTTCTAGTTTTTTGAGTGGAGTGTTTGCTTTCATTTTCATTTTTATTGGTATAGGTATTTAATGCTATAAGCTGATAAATAAAAATTTATCAATTATTACTCTTTCTTTTCTATATGTTCTATGCCTTAGGGTACAAATGAAAAAGATAGAGGGGGCATGGATGGAACTTATACTTCTTTCCTTATACCTCATTTTAAGAATTTGACTTGGGTACAAATGGTTGGATGACCAAATAATTTATAAGGGAAGTGGTATAAAAGAAAAGGATCAAGTTTCCATGTCAGCGTATAACTGAGCAGAACTGACCTGCCCAGTCTGGAGGTTCAAGAACAGCTAGCTTCTTTATGGAAGTGGTATCTGAAAGGAGATCAGAAGGTTTCTGATGAATTAAGGTCATATTATATAAGTTTTATTTAATATTACATTTTATATGAATTAATATCAATTAATATTAATAAAAATATTAATATGTTTAGAATACAAAAAGATGGAACATTCCACATGGAGGACAGAGTATGTGGGAAGGTCCTGGAGTAGGAGGAGGGATCAAAGGAAGGAAGGGAGGCCAGAGAGGCTGAGAAGAGGCCAGCAAAAGGCAGAGTGGTCAGAGATGTGAGAGAAGAGAAAGCAAGGGTCTTTTTTCCTGTGATTATGGGAGTGTATAATGTAGTAGCTCAGACTGGACCAAATGCAATGCCTGGCAGTTTTATTTATAAAATGTTCAAGTTTACCAAAACATCTGCTTTTTTTAACCCCCAAATGTTCACATTCATGTTGACATCTGGAGCACTTGCATTTTATTGTGCATTTCCTACAATCTAAATTCATGAGATAAATATTTGATGAATATTCCTATTATTTGTAGATGGCAATATCCTAATGTGTAGGCAAAGGAGACTGCCTTGGCTTTCTGGTCTGACCTTCTTACAGCCATCCCTCCCCTAGGGGGGAGAATCTGTGAGGCCAAGAGTTTGAACTCAGAGCCTCACCCATTACTCCCTTACGGAAGCCCAGAATTTTCTGTCCAACCAAACCCCAAAACTGCTGTGTGGGATAGCACAAGAATCTGATGGCAAGCTATGCTGCTGGAGACTAGAGAGGGCCAAGAGGCTGCTGTTTGTTGGGGGTGGGAGGGCAATGGCGGACAAAACCTGAAAATAAAGCCTGGGTTTATTTTCACATACTTGGATGTGAAGCCCCTCCTGTGTGGGTCAGGCTGGGGTGGAAAGAGGAGGGGGACAGGGTGGCCTGTAGGAGGGGGCTAAGGTGGGTCCTGTGTGTGTGTGTGTGTGTGTGTGTGTGTGTGTGTGTGTGTGTGGTGACGGTGGTAGCGAATGGCCATTCAGCCAATTACAGACTAAATTCTCAGTATTGTGAGAAGTTTAAATTTGAATCTGGCCTTCTAGGTCATTATGAAGTATATTTATCAAACAAGAAGGATAGGGTTTTTATTTAATTTAATAATTCTTTAACTTTTTAAACATGGAGACATATGACATGTGGTTCTCCATTTGTACTTTTGTCCAGTGTGTTGATGAGGGCAGTTTTTAACCTATACCAGAAGTGCTCAGCTATGACTACAATGGAAGAAACAGGCATTTTATATATGCATGCTTATTATATTGTATCCTGAACACATTTTGAAATACCTAATGGACCCCAGCTACCATTGTGAGGAAGCTGCATTGATAACTTTTTTTATATTTGTCAATATATTTACCTTTTTAAAAATTTCATTTATTTATTTTTTTGATTTGTATCCAAGTTAGTTAGCATATAGTGCAACAATGATTTCAGGATTCCTAAATGGCCCTTACCCATTTAGTCCATCCCCCCTCCTGCAACCCCTCCAGTAACCCTCTGTTCTCTCCATATTTAAAGGTCTCTTATCTTTTGTCCCCCTCCCTGTTTTTGTATTATTTTTGCTTCCCTTCCCTTATGTTCATCTTTTTTGTATCTCAAAGTCCTCATATGAGTGAAGTCATATGATATTTGTCTTTGTCTGACTGACTAATTTTGCTTAGCATAATACCCTCTAGTTCCATCCACATAGTTGCAAATAGCAAGATTTCATGTTTTTAATTGCTGAGCAATACTCCATTATATATATATACCACATCTTCTTTATCCATTCATCCATTGATGGACCTTGGGCTCTTTCCATATTTTGGCTATTGTTGATGGTGCTGCTATAAACATTGGGGTTTCTGTGCCCCTTCAAAACAGCATATGTGTATCCCTTGGATAAATGCCTAGTAGTCCAATTGCTGGCTCATAGGGTAGTTCTATTTTTAATTTTTTGAGGAACCTCTATACTGTTTTCCAGAACAGTATAATAGTATAGAACAGTATAACAACAAAATGGCTGCACCATTTTGCATTCCCACCAGCAGTGCAAAGAGATCCTTTTTCTTTGCATCCTCACCAACATCTGTTGTTGCCTGAGTTGTTAATGTTAGCCATTCTGACAGGTGTGAGGTGATATCTCATTGTGGTTTTGATTTGTATTTCCCTGATGATGAGTGATGGTGAGCGTTTTTTCATGTGTCAGTTGGCCATCTGGATGTCTTCTTTGGAGAAGTGTCTGTTCATATCTTTTGCCCATTTCTTCACTGGATTATTTGTTTTTTGGGTGTTGAGTTTGATAAGTTCTTTATATATTTTGGATACTAACCCTTTATCTGAAATGTCATTTGCAAATATCTTCTCCCATTCTGTCGGTTGTCTTTTAGTTTTGTTGATTGGTTTCCTTTGCTGTGCAGATTTTTATTTAAAAAAATTTTTTTAATGTTTTTATTTATTTTTGAAGGATAGAGAGAGAGAGAGACAGAACATGGGCGGGGGAGGAGCAGAGAGAGAGACACAGAACTCGAAGCAGGCTCCAGGCTCTGAGCTGTCAGCACAGAGTCTGATGCGGGGCTCGAACTCACGAACTGTGAGATCACGACCTGAGCCGAAGTCAGACACCCAACCTATTGAGCCACCCAGGTACCCCCAGAAGATTTATATTTTGATGATGTCCCAATAGTTCATTTTTGATTTTGTTTTCCTTGCCTCCAAAGACGTGTTTAATAAGAAGTTGCTAAAGCCAAGGTCAAAGAGGTTTTTGCCTGATTTCTCCTTGAGGAATTTGATGGCTTCCTGTCTTACATTTAGGTCTTTCATCCATTTTGAGTTTATTTTTGTGTATGGTGTAAGCACCACTTGCTGAAGAGACTGTCTTTATTCCATTGGATATTCGTTCCTGCTTTGTCAAAGATTAGTTGGTCATATGTTTGTGAATCCATTTATGGGTTCTTTATTCTGTTCCATTGATCTTAGTGTCTGTTTTTGTGCCAGTACCATACTGTCTTGATGATTAAAGCTTTGTAATACAGCTTAAAGTCCGGGATTGTGATGCCTCCTGCTTTTCTTTTCTTTTTCAAGATTGCTTTGGCTATTCAGGGTCTTTTCTGGTTCCATACAAATTTTAGGATTGTTTATTCTTACTCTGAAGAATGCTGGTGTTATTTTGGTAGGGATTGCATTGAATATGTAGATTGCTTTGGGTAGTATTGATATTTTTACAAAATTTTTTCTTCCTATCCAGGAACATGGAATATTTTTCCATTTTTTTGTGTCTTCTTCAATTTCTTTCATAAGCTTTCTGCAGTTTTCAGTGTATAGATTTTCCACCTCTTTGGTTAGATTTATTCCGAGGTATTTTATGGGTTTTGGCGCAATTGTAAATGGGATTGATTCCTTGATTTCTCTTTCTGTTGCTTCATTGTTGGTGTATAGGAATGCAACCCATTTCTGTGCATTGATTTTATATCCTGCAACTTTGCTGAATTCATGAATCAGTTCTAGCAGTTTTTTGGTGGAATCTTTTGGGTTTTCCATTTAGAGTATCATGTCATCTGCAAAGAATGAAAGTTTAACCTCTTCCTGGCCAATTTGGATGCCTTTTATTTCTTTGTGTTGCCTGATTGCAGAGGCTAAGACTTCCAATACTATGTTGAATAACAGTGGCGAGGGTGGACATCCTTTAGGGGGACAGTTCTTAGTTTTTCCCCATTGAGGATGATATTAGTGTAGTGTCTTTCATATATGGCTTTTATGATCTTGAAGTATGATCTTTCTATCCCTACTTTCTTGAGGATTTTTATCAAGAAAGGATGCTGTATTTTGTCAAATGCTTTCTCTGCATCTATTGAGAGGATCATGTGGTTCTTGTCCTTTCTTTTATTGATATGATGTATCACATTGATTGTTTTGTGGACATTGAACCAGCCCTGCCTCCCAGGTATAAATCCCACTTAGTCATGGTGAATAATTTTTTTAAATGTATTGTTGGATGTGGTTGGCTAGTATCTTGAGGATTTTTGTGTCCATGTTCATCAGGCAAATTAGTTTATAGTTCTCCTTTTTGGTGGAGTCTTGTCTGGTTTTAGAATCAAAGTAATGCTGGCTTCATAGAAAGAGTTTGCAAGTTTTCCTTCCATTTCTATTTTTTGGCACAGCTTCAAGAGAATAGGTGTTAACTCTTCTTTAAATGTTTGGTAGAATTCCCCTGGAAAGCCCTGTGGCCCCGGACTCTTGTTTTTTTGTGAGATGTTTGATTACTGATTTGGTTTCTTTACTGGTTATGGGTGTGTTCAAATTTTCTATTTCTTCCTGGTTCATTTTTGGTAGTGTATATATTTCTAGGAATTTGTCCATTTCTTCCAGATTGCCCATTTTATTGACGTATAATTGCTCATAATATTCTCTTATTATTGTTTTCATTTCTGCTGTGTTGGTTGTGATCTCTCCTCTTTCATTCTGGATTTTATTTATTTGGGTCCTTTCCTTTTTCTTTTTGATCAAACTGGCTAGTGGTTTATCAGTTTTGTTTATTCTTTCAAAGAACCAGCTTCTGGTTTCATGGATCTGTTCTACTGGTTTTTTTGTTTTGTTTTGTTTTTTGGGTTTTTTTGTTTGTTTGTTTGTTTGTTTTGATAGCATTGATTTCTGCTCTAGTCTTTATTATTTCCTATCTTCTGCTGGTTTGGGGTTTTATTTGCTGTTCTTTTTACAGCTTTTTTTAGGTGTAAGGTTAGGTTGTGTATCTGAGACCCTTTTTCCTTCTTTAGGAAGGCCTGGATTTCTATATACTTCCCTCTTATGACCACCATTGCTGTGTCCCAGAGGTTTTGGGCTGTGGTGTTATCATTTTCATTGGCTTCCATGTACTTTTTAATTTCCCTTTTAACTTCTTGGTTAGCCCATTCATTCTTTAGTAGGATGTTCTTTAGTCTCCAAGTATTTCTTATCTTTCCACATTTTTTTCTTGTGGTTGATTTCAAGTTTCATAGTGTTGTGGTCTGAAAACATACACGGTATGATCTCGATCTTTTTGTACTTGTTGAGGGCTGATTTGTATCCAAGTATATTATCTATTCTGAAGAACATTCCATGTGCACTGGAGAAGAATGTATATTCTGCTGCTTTAGGATGAAATGTTCTGAATATATCTGTTAAGTCCAACTGGTCCAGTGTGTCATTCAAAGCCATCATTTCCTTGTGGTTTTCTGTTTAGATGATTTGTCCATTGTTGTAAGTGGGGTGTTGAAGTCCCCTACTACTATGGTATTATTATCAATGAGTTTCTTTATGTTTGTGATTAATTGATATATATTTGGGTGCTCTCACATTTGGCACATAAATGTTTACAATTGTTAGGTCTTCTTGGTGGATAGACCCCTTAATTATGATTATAATGCCCTTTTTCTTCTCTCGTTACAGTTTTTATTTTAAAGTCTAGATTGTCTGATATAAGTATGGCCACATTGTCTTTCTTTTGTTGACCATTAGGATGATAGATGGTTCTCCATCCCCTTACTTTCAATCTGAAGGTGCCTTTAGGTCTAAAATGAGTCTTTTGTAAACAGCATATAGATGGATCTTGTTTTCTTATCCATTCTGTTACCCTGTGTCTTTTGATTGGAGCATTTAGTTCATTGATATTTAGCGTGAGTACTGAAAAATATGGGTTTATTGCCATTATGTTTCTTGTAGAGTTGGAGTTTCTGGTTGTGTTTTCTGGTCCTTTCTAGTCTTTGTTGCTTTTGGTCTTTTTTTGTTGTTGTTGCTTTTGGTCTTTTTTTGTTGTTGTTGCTTTTGGTCTTTTTTTTTTTTTTTTAATCTTTCCTCCCCTCAGAGAGTCCCTCTTAAAATTTCTTGCAGGGGTTGAGGCGGCTCAGTCGGTTAAGCGTCCGACTTCAGCTCAGGTCATGATCTCACGGTCCGTGGGTTCGAGCCCCGCATCGGGCTCTGTGCTGACAGCTCAGAGCCTGGAGCCTGTTTCAGATTCTGTGTCTCCCTCTTTCTCTGACCCTCCCCTGTTCATGCTCTCTCTGTCTCAAAAATAAAATAAATGTTTAAAAAAAAATTTCTTGCAGGGGTGATTTAGTGGTCATGAACTCCTTTAATTTTTATTTGTCTGGGAAACATTTAATCTCTCCTTCTATTTTGAATGACAGCCTTGCTGGATAAAGAATTCTTGGCTGCATATTTTTCTGATTCAGCACATTGACTATATCCTGCCACTGCTTTCTGGCCTGCCAAGTTTCTGTGGATAGGTCTGCTGCAAACATAATCTGTCTTCCCTTGTAGGTTAAGGACTTCTTTTTCCTTGCTACTTTCATGATTCTTTCCTTGCTGAGTATTTCGTGAATTTGACTATGATATGCCTTGTTGATGGTTGGTTTTTGTTGAATCTAATGGGAGTCTTCTGTGCTGCCTGGATTTTGATGTCTGTGTCTTTCCTTAGGTTAGGAAAGTTTTCCACTATGATTTGCCCACATAACCCTTCTACCCCTTTTTCTCTCTCTTCATCTTCTGGAACCCCTATGATTCTGATGTTGTTCCTTTTAAATGAGTCACTGATTTCTCTAATTCTCAAATCGTGTTCTTTTGCTTTAGTCTTCCTCTTTTTTCCTGCTTCATTGTTCTCCATAAATTTGTCTTCTATGTCACTGATTCACTGCTCTGCCTCATCCATTCGAGATTGCAGCTTAGTTATAACATTTTTTATTTCATCCTGACTAGCTTTTACTTCTTTTATCTCTGCAGAAATGGATTCTAGCCTATTTTTGACCCCCAGCTAGATTCTTAATTCTGTTTCAGACACCTTGCTTATACCTGTGTTGATTAAGTCCCTGGCTGTTATTTCTTCCTGCTCTTTCTTTTGGGGTGAATTCCTTCATTTTATCATTTTGAAGAAAAGGAATTAATAAGGTAAAAAAAATTAAAAGTAAAAAAATAAAAACAACATACACACACACACAATCAAATAAATGATGTTATATCCCAGGTGTGTTTTGGTCTGGTTGTTGAAAGGAGCTTGATAGATTAAAGAAAAAAATGGGGGGAAAAAAAGGAAAACGTTTGAAAATTTGAAAACATGAATACAATTAAATAGAATAAAATGAAATAAAGGCAGTAAAATAAAAGTTAAAAAATTTTTAAAAAAGGTAAAAAATATGGTAGAAAACAAATTAAAGAAAAATATTTTTAATAAAAATTGAAAATAAAAATAAATTTTTCTCTTTCTGTATTCAAAAAAAGGAAAGAAACAAAAAAGAAAAAAAGATAATTGAATAAATGGACTAGCAAAGAGACTGAAATAGGATTGAAATTACATTGTTTTCCCCTAGAAGTCAAAGTATGAAGCACTTTATAGTCTGTAAACTAAGCAGACAGAGAGACTTGTGGTGTTCCTGAAGAGCAAGGTTGACCCAGTTGGGCGGGGCTTAGTGTAACAGCTCCGTTCTCCACTAGATGGCAGACCTTAGTTTACTGGGGTGGTTTGTTGTGGCACTTGTAGGTGTGTATGCGTATGTGCCGAATGGGTGAAAATGGCATCACCCAGCTACCCAGTCTCTAGTATTGGAACTCTGTTGTACTGGATCAGCAGTCGTGAGCCCATTCTTTGTCCTTTGTCTCCAGCTTCTGTCCACTCCCTGCTTTTACGCTGTCTGTGACCAAGCCATCAGGTTGCCAGGCAGCACCTGCCTCCTAAGTTTTATCTCAGATGTGGCTCTGTTTCCCGACCCCTTACTTCTGAGGGACTGCGGCTCTGACCCACTCAGATCCTCTGCGGGAGGGTCTCACTAAGCAATGGCTGGGTGCCAGCCACACCTAGGAACGTTCATGGGACCGTGCTGCTGCCGATGCCCAGAGACTGCGGCTGGGTGCCAGCCCGCCCCAGATAGAGTTCACATAATCATGCAGCAGCAGCAGTGTTTCAAGGATTATGGAAGATCACAACACACATCTGGCACCAGGCTTCACCCCCAATGACCTTGTTTCAGCACAGCGAATGTGGTTGTTCTCCTGGGTCCACTGGGGCCTTTGCCTGTGGGGGGTGGGGGCACACAGCCTCTACCAGATGTCCTCCCAGCAGGGGAACCTCCTCTCCCCCATGTGGCCCCAGGATCCCCAGACCTCACTCTGCTCCTGGGGATTCGTCCTTCCTACCAGAGTATCACCAGGTATTGAGCTGCAGACTTGCAGACTCTGCACTCCCCCTGTTTATAATTTAAACCCTTTCCTTTCTCCTTTCTCCTTTCTCCCTTTTTAGTTCAGTCCCTGTGGCTGTTTCCACTTTTCCACTTTCTCTCCAGATGCTTTTGCGGGAGGGGGTGCTTTTCCCATACTCTCCCCCATCTCCATCCTCTCTCCGCAAGCAAAACCAGCTCCCTGCCCTCCACAGCTTCTCTCTCCCCCAGTTCATCTCTCTGCACCATGTACCTGCTGATTTATGAGGTTCAGGTTGTGCGGATTGTTGTGTTAATCCTCAAATCAGTTTTCTAGGTGTGCAAGATGGTTTAGTGTTGATCTGACTGTATTTCATGGATACGAGACATAAAAAAAAAATCCATGCTGTTCCACCATCTTGACTCCTGCACTGATAATTTTTCTTGACTGCTGACCGTGTGCCAGGCTGTGTTTTAAGCATTTTAAATGTATTAACTCATTCATCTCTCAACAATTCAGTGTGGTGAGAACTGTTATTTTCTCCTCTTTACAGATGAGAAAACAGGATGAGGGATGCAGTGAATGTTAGAGTAGGTTTTGAACTCAAGGAGTTTGCTCAAATTTGTGCTTAGCCTACCAGGCTATTCTCTTCTTGAAGAGACATGGGTTACCTTGAATTACAATGACCACTATATTCATTTACTGTGGAAGGAAAATGATTTAAATATTATTGTTAGATTTAATCGGCAGTATCATAGGTTGCAGTTTGAAGAAGTGGGCTTTTTAGTAATAACACTTTATTCACACAAATATGACTATAGTACTTTTGATATTTGATGTCTTTAAAATACTTCAAAAGTTAATTTTTATTCCAAAAATAATACATGCTTTCTGAGAACACAAAAAATAAAAAAGTAAACAGAAAAAAACATAAAAATATATTTATAGTCCCACCAACCAAAGACAAACACTATCAAAATTGTAGGATTTTTTTTCCAGAATTACCTTATACTTTATAAAACAACATATATAGCTGAGTTCTTATCCTATGTAATTTCTATTTTAGTTTTTCAGTTAACATTATGACATAAATTCCTGTAGTCTCAAAAAAAATGATCACAAGGTAAGCTATAATTTGTTTAATCATCCATTTATTACTGGATTTTCAAAGTGTTCCCTTTTACTTAACTCATTAATTTATTTATTTGCCATTATAAATATCACTGCATTGAATAGCTTATAACTTAGTCTGCATGTCAGTTTATCTCCTTAGGCTAAATTTCTAGAAGTCAAATTGTACGAGTGTTGTAAAGTCCTTTAAAATATATTGCCACATTTAGTTTCAGAAATTTAATACCCTTTAACACCAGGCTATGAGCATGATGACTTCAAATTTTCTCTAAACTTGAGTGGTATCACTGAAAAAAAAACAACTGCTAACCTGACAATTGTTGTAGCATTGTTTTTGTGTGTACGTATATTATCTGTCATGGTTATTTTCAAAGTTATGAGTGGAGATTGCAGTATTTGTGCTAATTTCTATGGGCTCCTTACATGGGGATAGTGTTTTACCTCTTTGATATTTCTGTGAAAATTTCATCCTAATTTGTTGTTTGCCTTCTAATTTTGGTCAGTATAATTGACACACAAATTCAAAAATGTTCTGCAGTTAAAATTATCTTTCATATTGTAATTTTTCCATTGTTTTTAACTTTTGATCCTCCTTTATGCAGAGATCAAATTATATTCAACAGTATTTTTATTTTTGCTATGTATGATTTTTCAGTTAACTCTTTAATCCACAAGTGGTTATTTCAGCATATGATAAAAACCTAAATTAATCCCACATTGATTTATGCCCAATAGTTATCTGCTGTTCTTAATTCTCTTGGTTGAGCAAGTTTTCTTTGCCCCATTGGCTTGTAATATCTCTCTTTTATCAGTTTTAAAACACAAAATCAGGCTGTATATTTTATTTCATTAATCTGTTTATTGTTTGAATGAGTATAAGAGTTTAAATTATATCATTAGTTGGTATAATCATACCATTAGTTGGTAGAACTAAGTCAATGGTCGTGTATCTGAGAGAGCATGAGGAATGGAAGAAAATCCACTCCTCAACAGTCTAAACACACCATGAACTCTTCCAGGGAAGCCTCTAGATTTTTACATGTGTTTGGACTCTCCATAGGGTCCAGTAAAATGCTGTCTACACTGTGCAAACTCAAATAATATTTTCTATCGTTTGCCTGGTCAGAAGCCAGCAAAAGCATTCATTTCAGCCAGCAAGAGCATTGATTTCAGCAGCCACTTCCAGAGAGACCGTTGAAGTTCTGCTTTGAAAGCTTGCCAGGGTGAATGAAGAGTGGACACGTGTACCAAGGCCTGCTGACTTTTTGTCCATCTGGTCACATTTCTTCTAAGGTCTCTTGGAGGAGCAACTGCTATTCTGTGCTAAGCTATTAAGTATGAACCTGCTGAGATTTTCCTTTTACTTTATGTGAATGTGGAATGGGGGACAGATATCTCTAAATGGAGACATGTATAAAATATGCCAGGAGAGAGTGGAATGAAGTGCGAATGGATTGATGAAGAGCTATTTGGTGCATTTTAAAAGCTTACCTGTGAAATCATAAGCACAGCCCTATTTAAACTTCCCATGCATATTGTAGACACAGTGGTAACACTCAAACAATTATAAATTAGAAAAGACTCTGAGAAATCATCTAGTCCAAATCACTTTATATAGATTAGGAGACAGAGATGCAAAGAAGCTGTTTTCTTGGCTATACAATTAATTAGTAGAGGGGTTTCCTATCTTCTCTTTCAGTACTCTTTTTATCACACTCTGACTTCAATGATTAAAATGACAGCGACAGTTGGAGCCCTTCCAGAACCTCCAATACTTTCCTTTTATATAATATATAGGTGGAGATTCATGTTTAGAAAATTGCTAGTGAATTGCAGTAGACCTCTTAAGAATTTTTCCATTTTTATTATCTATCCAATCTTAATAAACTAGGTCATAAAATAAACAACTCACTAGATTTTAATAGTTTTTTTTTCTTTTTGTTCTGAAGAATCTCATAAAACCCAGCTCTAAACTTATGCATGTGATATACTTTCTGATGTCACTTTTAAGATACAAGTCAAAAGGAAAACTGAAGCAGCTGACCCATCTTAGAATTGTAGTCTTCAGTTCTGAAGTATAACATGCTCTGCCTTCACCCCCAATACTATGAATTACGTGCTTTCATTCATTATTTGAAACTTTACCAATTTTTAAAACTCCCACCTCTTATGATAAAAAGAAAAAGTTGTTTAATTTGAAAAGTAAAATGCAAACCAAAAGTCAGGACAAATCTATGTGATTTTGAAATGTGTGGGGAGTATTGGAATCCATATTTGTTTCCTATTTTTAAGAGTAATCACTTGCTCAGAGTACTTAAAAACCACCTCAGAAAGCAAATAGCTAAAAGCATGTCTATTTAATATACCACAAATGGCTTATTATTTAAAATAACAGCACTGTTACCAAGTAGAAAAACAGGTTCTACACTATCTAGCTGTGTATGTCCAGCCTCCTGTTGTCAGTAAATCAGATGTTAGATTGTCCGTTTGAGGAGGTTTTGGTGCTAAATTGCTTGGTAAAGATTTATTTTTGTGTTTCTTATAAAGAAATTCAGTGAATTAAAATGTTCCATAGACTAATGGGGAGCTTAGGCCTCCAAAGGTCCTTTCTTTCTTTCCTCAGCATTAATGTAAGAAATCAAAGGAGGTCATAAAGACAAGTCCTATCAAAATGGTTTCTTTGGTTTTGATCATACCAGAGAAAGAATTTCTGATGTGGCAACATCAAAGTTTTAAACTAGTAGGACTTATCATATTAGCTAGAAGATGATACATTTAGTTTTTCTCTTTACAAAGGGAAGCATTTGGCTATTGCTTAACGGGCTATATACATGCTGTCTTTTGTGCTTTGAGTCTGTTACTGCATCTGCATTTTATGAAAAGCTCATATTATGGGTTTAGCAGATGGACTCATTTGAATTAGGTTTGCTGAAAAGTCGTTCCAAATTATATTATGTAAGAAGCTAAAACAATAGACATGCCTTAATATTTTCTAGAATAATTTTTAGGCCCAAAGACTCTTAGGACAAAGAATTAGTTGTGGTACGGAACACCCAGAGCTCTCTCAGGTGGGAGGGGCAATGTCCTTCTAGGAAAGGCATGGTTCCTACCTCAAAACAGGTCCATGAAAAAAAGCCCATTATCTTTCTGACTGTCTGACCCAGATTTCTCAGCTGCAAAGCAAACAGCCTATGAAATTTGCTTTTAATTTTCTTCTTTTTTTTTTTTTTTTTGCTTTTAATTTTCAAATGAAATTCATTTGAGTCAGAATCCCAACATACTGTTAAAACAGAAAGGGGTTTCATGACATCAACTATACAAAATATACGTGTGCTATAAAAATATTATGGGATGGGGTCAAATCTCTCAACAGAGAAACAGTTTTAAAGAAGAAAAGAAGACACTCAGATATTCTTAGACTTTTACAAGCTATGTAAAAGTGGTCAAGTGGTTATAGTGACCTTAGGATCCTGGTAATCCTGGCAACAATTTGCTTTTTCAAAAGTAGATGTCAAAACTTCCTATCTTCTTTCTGCATTTTAACTGGAGGAATATAGTTCTTGTATACAACTTCTGCAAATGTAAGATTTGAAAGAAACATTAAATCTTAGAGGGAGCAATGTGCTCAGAAAGGAAAAAGTATGAGGGAATTGTTGGGTAGATGGGATGAAGGAGAAAAGAAAAAGCTGAATGTGGCAAAATGTATAGTTTCTTATATATCCCAAGATCAAACTTCAAAAGCAGTCTAGGAAAAAATAGTTAAGCAGAACTGGCCACTTTAGTAGAGTAATATTTTTCTATCCTGGGCAAGAGAGGTAATAGGAACATGAAATAATATGATTTTTTTTTCTTTTTCCCTCTCTTCTTCTCTCCTTCCCTCCCTCTTATCTGCTCTCTCTTCCTCCCTTCCCTCTTTTTTCCCTTTCTTCTTTTTCTTCCATAACAAAGTAAGAGTACATTATCAAAGAAGGGCATATAGATGGACCTATGAAAATCAAATTGACTTACAGATACTCTTTGGTGTTAAGAAAGGGGTGCTTAGCCTGGAGACCCCTGGAGGATCTAAGGATGAGATTTGGTGGTTTATGAATTCCTAAAACCATCAACATGTGTCTATTTGCATTTGTCTAGGGAGAGGGTAAGCTCTTGTCTTCCACTAGATTCTTCAGAGATTCCATGGCCTACAAAGTGTAAGAACCACTGATATAAAGCATTTGAAGCAAAAGCAATAGTTAGATACCATTATAATTTTAAAATGATACTTTGGTAAAACTACGGCTTTCTAAATAATTTTTTTTCCAATAAACTTTAGCTTATGATCATCCATGTAGCACTACTAAAAGGGATTTTTTTTCCTATTTGAAATTTTGTACCTCATGAAAATTAGGGAGACACAGGGCTTACATAGCCTCAAATGATCTCCTCCAAATTATTTATTACCTACAAAGTAAAGATAGTAACTTTACAGTGGAGAAACCCAGCAGACACCTCTTTATCCTTGTGATCAAGATTAACACCAGTAATAAGACACATTTACACTATTAATTCATTGGTAAGTTTCTTTCAGAAGAACTAACATCCTTGATATTCATGATATTCTTGTCCAGAATGCAGGACCTCCTTAGTCCAATCAAGAGACCAAAATCAGAGAAACCCAAATTGAGAGACATTCTACAAAATAACCAGTCAATCATCTTTAAAAGTGTCAACATCATGAAAAGCATGGAAAAACGGAGGAACTGAGGAGGCATAAAAACTAAATGCAAGGTGGGATCCTGGTAGGATCTTGAAACAGAAAAAGGATGTTAGTGAAAAAAAAAGTGAACCTTGAATAAAGTCTGTAATTTAGTTAACAGAATTGTACCAGTGCTTCTTAGCTTTGATATTGCACCACGGTCATATAAGATGTTAAGAAGGGGAGGCTGAGTAAGTAAAGGGTATCCAGGAACTCTGGAAATCTGAATTAATGCCTCTTCTAACTTTAGTTCAAAATGAAATAAAATAAAATAAAAATTTTTAAATGGACAACAATAGATTCCTGATGACATCATCTTAACCTTTGGTTGTAGGTCTGCTTCAAGTCTGACAATTTTCTCCTAACATTGTTGTTAGGTGAGATAATAAACGCCTCCCTTTTCTTAAGAAGATTTAAGGAAAATAAAATTCTCTATCTTGGCTTTGTCACTGTGGGCAAGTTACTTGAGCCCGTTAATATATCATGTCCTGAAAATATGTTAAATTACTTTGATCTTTTCTCCTTTTTTGATTTTGCTGAATTTTGAATACAATTCACATTTAACTCCCGGACTCTATTGTACTTTATTCTTGATCTTGGGGACAGATTATACCTTTGTGTTAACTTCTAGGTGTGCGCCGTTGACATAAAGTGCCTGGCTATTTCTTTTCCTATATTCCATAAGTATTAGAATCTCAGTTATGATTTTTTTGGCATTAAATTAGAATTCATTGACATTTTTCTTTTTCATTATTTCCGCAGAATTCTTCTTAGCAGTAATGCTATACTATTTACTATCAAATATCCAACAACTATCTGTACAAGAGGATGTTTGGCTATCTTGAACTCTGTTCCTTTGCCTTTCATTCTTTTAAAAAATACTTGAGTGACTATTATGTATTACAAGCTATTTTTCATCTGGGAATAATACAGGTATGATCCTTGCTAGATTCTCTCCTTCGTATATTCGTTCTAACCCACGGAAAGGAGGAAAGAGGGAGTCCAGGTTAAGTGGATTTGCATTTTAGAAGTTACTTACAGGTTACATCCACCTCAGTTCTGTTCATATCCATTAGCCCAACCACAGTCATATGGTCTCATTTCCTTTGTGCAAAAGAGGCAGAGAGACCATTTTTCCACTGAGCATCCTTATACTACCTAAGATGTAATGGTGGTGGTGGGGACTATTATTTTTAAGGAAGATAGAGAGAATAGGGAGGTGTCTGCCACAGTATATTGTAAGTGTAGGATTCATATATTCTGATATGTGTCTTTAAAAATTCACTCTAATACCTTTGTGAACAGCAGAGCTTAGTGGAGACAAAAGTGAAAATGTGGAGACCAGTTAGGAGGCTACTTGTAGTAGTTCAGGTGATGGTGGCTACTATGTGTTGGCAGGGTACATGTTCAATATTTAATCAAGAACTATTGTTAATTTTCACTTGCCTAATGAAATCATTGTACAACACAATAAAATGGAGTATTTATTTCAGTTATGATTGCCCTCACATAACCATTGTTTTATCCACTTGGCGGTTGATCACATTCTTATGTATACAAAGATTTTACAAGTAAATGTAATAAATTACTTTGGCTTTATTTTGGCCACTAAGCTAACAGCTCTGAGTTACTTTACAACATGACATTAGCTGGGAGATGGGCTAGGATGTCTTTATGGTAGTGCCGGTGAGAGATAATAGTGGCTTAGATCAGGGTTGTAGCAGTGCGGATGGAAGAAAAAGGAACAATTCAGCGTATATATTTAGAGGTAAAGTCAACAGAACTGGCAGGTAGAATATGAGAGGTGAGAAAAGTTAACAATGACTTATAGGTTTTAGCCTTGATTGGTATGGTGAACGTTGCTGCCATTTACTAACCTGAAGTTTTATGAAGAAATGAGTTGCCAGGGTCTGGTGAGAATCAAGATTTTGGTTTTGGTTATGTTAATATGAGATCCCGAATTAAAAATATGGATGTTTAACAGATTATTAAATCTAGATGCCTAAAGTTTAGGTTTCAGGACAGGTGAAAGATAATCTATAAATTGACTGGGAGTTCATACTGCAGAGGTGCTCCTGGAAAGTTCGAAGGATGAAATGAGGCAAATAAACCGAGGAGAAAAGTGGAAAGTTCCAGGGATCTGCCAGGTAGAGATAAGAATGATGAAGAGTCTGAGAATGAGTGGGCTGAAACTACCACCTTAACTAAAAGGCCCCACTCTTAGTGACATTCACAGGTGGAGAGAGGCCTATAGTCACAAAGTACTTTCATTTTTATTGTGACTACATAGTTAAGTGGATATTGGTAACAGTGGACAGGAATGTCCTAGACAACCTTCTTTTAAAAAGGGCTTCAAAGAATGTGCACTTCGTAAGCCCCCAACTTCTGTCTTGTGTGTAGTCTCCATTCTTTTGGCCTATGAGGTCCTTCTTAGCTCCCTCGAGTGCTCATTGAAGCCTGGCAAGCATTCAAAGTCAGCTGATATTTTCATCAGGATAAGTTTAGTAGAACTTCATAAACCAATCATAATTGTTGGAGTCTTTGCTTGTACATCCTTGAACTTGAGAGTAAGTCCAAAGACTTTAAAAGAATACTCTGAGCTTTTTGGAACGGGCCTCTCATCAGGTAATGACAACACTCTTGTTAGTCAACACCCCAGAGTAAAATTGGGAATGATGAAGTGTTATTTTGCAGCGCTTGCCACTTTGAACTTTTTATTTGGTCTCCTATAGTCTATTCTTCTGTCTCTTCCCTTCCCACCCCTTTTCTATGCACTTGTATCACTTTTTAACAGTTCATCACAAAAAGAAAGTAAGAACTGAATGGCCTCCCTCTCATTTTCTAACACTTCTGACTAAAAGTGGATCTGTGACTATAATCACTTCCAGAAAGGCTATGCATTGGGGGCCAGTAAATGGACTCTGGTTTCCAAATATGTGCATATGTAGAGACCTGGGGCAGGGGAATGAAGTTTTTTTTTTTTTTTCTGCTGCCAAGACAGTGCTATTTGCCTGTGCTCCTGGTCTTTATTTTGGGGCACCAGATCTTCTATTTAATGAAACATTTTAAAATAATGCCAGGGGCCAACTTGCCTTTTATTCTGGGTTCTCTCT
Organism: Neofelis nebulosa; assembly: GCF_028018385.1. Taxonomy (NCBI): domain Eukaryota; kingdom Metazoa; phylum Chordata; class Mammalia; order Carnivora; family Felidae; genus Neofelis; species Neofelis nebulosa. The sequence goes on from NC_080784.1 coordinate 117,169,111, forward strand.
CTCACTTGGTCCTTAATCTCCACTCATTTACTTAGAAATCAATATAGAAAATCACATCCATATCCATCCATCCATCCATCCATCCCTCCATCCCTCCATGCCTCCATCCCTCCATCCATTTGTTGTTCAGTCATTTGTCATTTATTGAGTGAGTAACCATGTCTGCTCTGCACTGTACAGGGCACTTTAAGAACTTTAAGAGATGGTTTTACAGTCACTGCCTCCTGTAGCATTTATGGTTTATTAACCACCTGATGCATTAGCCATCTAAAATATAATTCTAAGACAGTATTTGCTTAGGTTTGTGATGGCGTGAGCAAGTCTGAAGCTATAAATGCTTAGGAAATTAAGCATAAGGAAAAGACTATGGGGTTAGTCACTGGTAGCTTTTTAAAAGACACAGTCTTCAAGTGGCCCTTGAAGAAACTTAAGGTTTGAACAGGTTATCTCAAACCTTCACCACATTCCAGTCCTTATTTACTCTGAGTGAGAAAAGCTCTGCAAAGGTGACAGGAGACAGTTTGGGTTCTGATCTTTATTGATAGGTTAAAAGCTATACATTAATTTCTGTAGCATGTTTGCTTATTATGTTCAGATTTTTTCTCCCCATACTAAATATCTTAATGATAAGTTCTGTTTCCACCTCATCTCACGATTCCCCTTGTCAACTGGCGCAGAACTACACATGTTGTAGACACTCATTAGGCATCTAGGAGAGAGGTGTACCATAGTGATGAAGAGCACGGACTTTGGAGCCAGGATACGGGGGTTCAAACCCGAGTAGTGTTAACTTTTTCCTAGCGATGCAACTGTCTCTCAGTTTCCTCACCTTGACTTGAGGATAATAATAATACCTGCTTCATAACATTGTTGTGAGAATTAAGAATGTATACAAAATGCTTAGCAAAGTGTCTGGATATCATCATCATCATCAAATGTTTATGGGAATGAAATGGGAGCATAGGAACCATTTTGGAAAGATAAGATCAATGGGTAGTTTAGGTAGCGATAGCAGATGAAATATTTTAAGTGCTGAGTAGTTCAGTAGATAGAAATAATCAGCAATAATTGTGGGATATAGTTTCAGCATCAAATCTAGGGGCCAAATCGTTCAGAGTTAGAGACTCAGGGCCACGGATTGGTCATGATGGTAGAGGAGGCTATAGTTACATATGGCAAAGAGGTCAGATAATCACCCATAAAATAACTACATATTTGGTGTGCTGAGGACTATTATTTCAAAAGAAACATTTGTGTCCCCCTTTTATTTAGTAACATTAATTAGGGCATTCTGCTAGGTAAGACTATCAATTAAATAACTTAGTCATTGTATCTGCCCTTGTGGAGTTTATGGTTTTGTGGGTAGCTGGATCTTAAACAACTTCAATAAAATGCGATGGGTTTGAAGATGGAGAAGAACAGAAGGCAATGGGAGGCATCTCCTAGTCTGTTTTCTCTTCCTGACCACTCCATGCTGCTAACTGCATTTGGAAGCCTTCAGAATCCTTCACCGGAATTTGTTGTTTCATTAATGTTATTTTCTCTTATACTTAATGTTCTCACTTTACAAGCATGCACTGATATTCTAAGTTTCATATTCCTCTAAATCTGTACAGCTTTCACTCAAGACGATATAGGAACAGAGTTCTGGAATGTGAGGTCTCCTCTTACTTTCCTGTGTCCTTTTCTGAAAATCCTTCTGGAATTAGGAATTGATCTCTCAAAAACACACTCATTCATATCTCCTCCCAGAGATCTTTTGAAGTCTGAAGTATCTCTCTGGAGTCAGCTTTCACTTATCACTTTTCACCCACTTTTAGTAGTCTTTCCTGTATCTTTGCGCTTTGATTAATGCATTTTATCTTCCTTTTATCTGGGATAGCCAAGTCCATGATGAAAGTTGGGAAGTCGGATATCCTGGCACCTTGAAGAAGTAGCCAGTTCTGGATCTCATTTGCAGTGCGTTTTTCTGCGATGAGTGCACATATTTTTTTTTCCCAAGTATGGCCAAGAAGGTAGGAGGCATATTTGTTGAACTACTGAAAAATCTCACTTATTACAGAAGCAAAAGAAATAAGAGTCCAGTAGTTCCTGCAAAATGAATGAATAATATTAGTGAACATTGTCAGTAAAATCCAAGCCTTACACAACAGTCTCTTTATCTACTGAAACTTGATGTGGTATGAGATAAGAGTCACAGAGCAACAAATCCAAATGAACAACTGTAAACCTTCAAACTGCATACTCAAATTGGTTGGTTATGAGAGAACTCATTTTTACAAGATGGTGAGACAAGCAATTATCTATTGTCTCTTACACTAAGAGTAATCTTTGCACTGACTCATTTTAGACCCTTTCTCTCTCTGGGAATACCATCTGTACATACTGCAAGGTCCAAGATAGCAATGATCTGGGAACATATGCAGAACAGATGGTTGAAGAAATTATCTGCCCATTCAATCGCTACATTACTCATTTCCGCCACCTTGCTGCCCATGCAAATACAAGGCTGTATAAAGCCTGTCTTTTAGGTCATTCCCCATGTTGACTCATAGAGGCCACTTGGCATGGTTGCCTGTGGAGGGGTAGAAGGGCCAGCATCCGCAGACAATGTTGCCTAAATTCCTGGCAAGAACGCTTTTAGGGAGCAAGTAAAAAGTAAGATGATGTCATTCAGGTAATGTCCAAGTTACATTTTCAGTCTCCCTAGGGTGTTGTTTGGGAGCTCATTGGGAATGGACTGCAGTCAAAGCTCAGCATCAGTTTACATTCTGCGCCAGCTTCGTGTGTCCAGGAGTCTTGTCCTGGACTAGGACAAGATATATATGAGCAAAGAAGAGCTGAGGAGTAAGGAAAAAAGCAAATGCTGGTGATGAAACGGCTCTAATGTTGACCTCAAATGTTGCTTCCATTGTCATCTCTATGGTATAACCAATGGCCAAAATTTGCACTTTGAATTATCTAATCCCTCAGTGAGGTAAATCACAAATATTTGCATTTAGATATTTCATATGCTACATCTTATATGATAGATCCAGAAAAGAAAAGGAAAAAAAAAGCTCCAAAACCCAATGCTATAGAAATTGAGTTTTCAGTCCTTCAGTTGACTGAGTTTTGGTTAAGTCGTACTCAATTTGTGCATCCTTGCATTAATTAGGCCTCATATCAGGATGAAAGCCAGGTAAGTTGAAAAGGTCATGTTGAGAACCTGTGGTCTTTACCACAGTATTTTCCTGTTTCCATTTAATTGGATTTTAAGTGGGTTCACCATGAATGGGTAAAAGCACTGTACTGTTTCTGCCACTTGGTTTTAATTAGCGACCCGGCATAAAAAAAATTTGGTCTAATTTAGCAATGAAAGGGTTATTTTGAAGCTTGAGAAGAAATGAAACAGTATGCCTTATTAGGTTTTATTTTGTGTTAGGCTACTTTTCTCTCATTTTATTGAATTTATTATGCACTAGTTTTGTGCCAGGCGCTGCACTGTGGAGATGGCACCACGTCCTGTGGAGCTTACTTAGTATAAGATCACTTTATTGTTTGTACTTCAGAAATCTTTCAGAAAAGAAAACCCTCGAGAAAAAAAAAATCCTGATTGTTTTCACTACTAGTAAAACAAATGTGAAAGCATATTAGATTTAACATGGTCTTCCACTCTATTTTTTTAATGTTTATTTTTGAGAGGGAGCAAGAGAGAGAGAGAGAGAGAGAGAGAGAGAGAGAGAGAGAGAGGTCCGGTGCGGGGGAGGGACGGATAGAGAGGGGGACAGAAGATCCAAGGATCCAAGGGGGGGCTCTGTCTGACAGCAGTGAGCCAGATGCAGGGCTCGAACTCATGAACCATGAGATCATGACCTGAGCCGAAGTGAGTCACTCAACCGACTGAGCCACCCAGGTGCCCCAATCCACTTTTATAAATGACCATTTTTCTGACCAGAATGTTTTCCCACTCGCATTGAAAATATTGGTATATATTCTTTTAAGATATTATATAGTTTAAAGAATACCAGAAAACTCATCATCAAAATAGATAATTTTTATATAATTTGTGCAAAAAAATGGCATATAGCAAAACAATACTTGTGACTTTTTTAGTTCAGGGGCAAGGAAAGCCCACAGATAGCTTTGCAAAGAACTCATAGGTACTTAAACAAAAAGAGTCTACAAATTTTGGCCTATATGGCTCTACCATGCTTGTTTCTCCCTTTTCTTCCGCACGCCATGTTTTAATCTGGAAGATGCTAGTATGGAACACATAACATGGTGAAGTAGCTTTGCTTTTTATGGTTTCCTAAGGCTATGACTCTTTTACAGAGATTCATTCCACTGGTAGTCCCAGGTTTCCTGTTTTTATTATCTGCACTTCACATGGTGGTTTAGACTAAATTGGCCATTGCAGAGTTTGGAGAGCACTCTGTTTAACACAGTGAATTGCAGTGCTACTTCCATACCCATCTCTCACAGCCCATGTTCTGGGCTTGATCAGATACACAGTCACTAACACGGAAGAGTGCATTAGTATCTCACTTCCCCTGCTTTGAAGTGAGCTCCTTTAAGAGGTTTTATGTTTCTTTTCTTAGGACTATTTGGCGTATTTCAGTGGATATCAGGAAACAGGTAGTGAGGAAGGAGAGACACTATCAAAATATAATTTCCCTTTCATCAAGAGGAGCTCCTTCACAGTTTGGACCGCCCAGCTGCTGAGCAGAGGTGTGGAAGGCTCAGTGGCTTGCCATTTCACATTGCCTGGTGAATCTGTGATAGAAAAAGCAAACATCTCTTCACGCAGCCATACTGTGATAGCCAGATTTAGTCCCTAAGTAAGCTCTCCTAAATAGAATTTCTCTTCTGGAAGACTGTTAGCAAATTCAGCAAAAAAATCTACATGTGCACAGCAGTTTAGCTAGTCAACAAGAGAAATGGTAATATGTACACAGAGGGTCATTAATAACTGGTAATAAGGTAGACACAGCAGATAACTCCAGCATGGAATAACGAGGTGAAGGAGGAGGGAAAGTGAGATTTGGAAATCCTTGTGATGAGACCCCGGTGTGAGGGGAGGAGTGAATGGGGATGACACATCCTTGCATCCACCCTGGGCGGTGGCCAGCTGCACGCTGCCTTGCTCGGGGCGCAGGTTAGGTTAACTGTCCAGTGCGGTAGCTTGTGGCCGCTCCTCTGTCTTCCCAGTAGATAAGAACTGTTCTGGCCTCAAAAACTCCTTGAAACGATTACTGTTGCTGCTTTTGTTCTGTTTTCCCAACTTTGACAGTACAGTGACTTGTTAAGTCCATAGATGATGGAGAATTGGGAAAACAAAACCGAAAGCAGTTCAGGCACTTTCAGTGCAGATCTTCCAGTCTCCAGACATTTCAGGAACTCTAAGGCCAGTATATGCATGTTATTCTACAAAGACTTTTTGCAGTTTTCAACACCTCCTTGCTTTTCCTGACTGCTTCCTCTCTCTGGTATTACAACTGGGTCATGACAATGTTCCAGAGAACCATATACCATACAGGAATGAGTAAAGAGAACACATGAAAAAGAGGGAAAAAGAGGGGAGGGGAGGGGAGGAGAGGAGAGGGGAGGAAAGGGAGGAAAGCCAGGAAACAGACTCTTAACTACAGAGAACAAAGTGAGGGTTGCTGGAGGAGAGGTGGGTGGGGTTATGGGCTAAATGGGTGATGGCCATTAAGGAAGGCACTTGTGATGAGCACTGAGTGTTGTATGTAAGTGAGGAATCACGAAATTCTGTACCTGAAAGTAATATTACACTGTATGTTAACCAACTGGAATTTAAATAAAAACTTGATAAAAGTAGAAAAAGGAATGAGTAAAGAGAAGCCAAACTGTTGTAATATTCTAAAGAAAGATGTGATCCATCTGATACATTTTGTTTGGGTTGGCTTTCAGAGTCCTCTTTTGACCCACAGCCAAAAAAATAAGTTTCAGCTGAATTTACAATTGTGCCCCTCCCCAACGCCGCACTTAAAATGGTTTTATTGCTGTGTGTGTGTGTGTGTGTGTGTGTGTGTGTGTGTGTGTGTGTGTGTGTATCCAAGCGTGGGTGAGGGTTTTGCTCTTGTAATTTATAATAGTTCTATCTATAGTAGAGTTGTTTTATGGAAGTTCTGTGGAATGCTAATGTAAGTGATCAATTATGATTGACACAGCTGTTAATCATCAAAGTTTCTGTATCTCTGAAAAAACCAACCAACCTAAGAATTATCACAGATTCCAATGATTTGACAATAGTACGATTGGAAGGAATTGCAACTGTTTGCAATTTGAATGTCTCCATTTATTGTTTTGCTATTTTTCCATCATGGAATGGGAGATCATTGAAATTATCCACAGATGCTTCTGATGTAGGAAAACCACTCAAATCTTCACGACCTAAAGAAGTAAATAAGAAGATGGGAAAGAAAGTGTGCTCTTTATTCCTTCCCCTGAGTAATAAAATAGTAAGATTTTGTTGATGAAGGGGCAGGGGCCAGTCTTGGTGTGTGAACATCACCTGGGTTATGACTATGTTCATGGTTTACATTTTTTTCAAATGCACATTTGTGAAACTAAGCATCGGGCCTCTCTCCTTAGGTCTATCTACACTGAGACATATGTGGCCATGATCGGTGAGGGGAAGGTGAGAAGATAGCTTCTAACTTTCCCCACGTATATTTCTTTTTGCCCAAGACTGCGGGACTGGGGAAAACCACAAGAAATTCCAGGCTTTTGTTAGCAGGTGAGGTGGAAGGAGAAGGAAACAGGCTCCGAACTCCTCTAATGGGTAACAGGATAGGGATGAAGCAGGCAGAATCCTGGAGAATTAGTAGAGATATAGAAACAGAAGAAAATATATCCACGTGTTTCTGGTATTTGCTGCTTAAGCCATAGGCTAAAAGGTCAAGATTACAAATTTCCATTCTTAGCCCTTGGGTATCCTTAGTCAACTGTTTTAATGGCCTGAAGCATTAGTTATGTGTACTCCATTTACTCAAGACTTATTTATTGAGAAATATTTCAGGGGCCTATTAGTTTGTTCTTGCTACCCATTATGGAAATGGTATTTTTTACTTTGAAAGGGTATTGGGAGGGGTAGACTGGTGGTAAAGTAGAAAAATTAGCAAAATATGGACAACTTAGAATTGTATTATTATAGTAATACTTTAAATTTTTTTGGTGTCTCCTGTATCAATTTTCTCTGTGCAAAATATGTTTAAAAATGCATTTGCTAATGTCTATATTTTTCCATATACATTAACTTATTTTAAAACAACTTGGGCTGATAACATCTAGTTGATAGACACCGGTGTGTCAATAATGGTAGTAAAACTATTTAAATAATTATAAATAGCTGCTGTTCCATCTCCCTGCATAACTCCTTGCTGACCCGACCTATCCAGCTTAACTAGCTCATATGTAGCTCCTCCCAGGGCCTCCTGCCTTTCCTTCATTCAGCCATTAAATAACACATAGCAAAGCAAAGCCCTCTGGAGACCTTGTTACTCTAGGGTGGTGGAATTTGCTTGGTCCTTGCCATATCAGCTATTAAATATATTTTTAAATGTTTATTTATTTATTTATTTGAGAGAGAGAGCAGGAAAGGGCAAAGAGAGAGGGAAAGAGAAACTCCCAAGCAGGCTCCATGTTGTCAGCACAGAGCCCAATGTGGGGCTCTATCCCATGAGCCATGAGCCCATGACTGAGCAGAAATCAAGAGCTGGCCACCTAACAAATTAAGCCACCCAGGCACCCTTCAACTGCTGAACAAGTAAGAAAGCACCCCGTCCCTCTACCAGAACATTAATTGGACAAGCAAAAGTGTTAAAAATCAGGGTCCTGTGCTTCCAGAGCTTTTCTTTGAAAAAAGAAATTTCTTTTTTATAAAAATTTCTTTTTATAAATTTCTTGTAATCAATAACTCTTATTCTAATTTTTAAAGTATTTTTAAATACTAATGTTCTACCTTAAGTTAATTATTTCTTCCCAAAGCAACTCAAAATACTTGAGTAGCAGGTATTTATATATTCTCCATGCAAGGTGAAAACAGCAATGTGTTATCCACATTACGGGGAACTTTTAGGCTCATCTTGGAGAAGTGCTTGGAGGGTTAGAAATTAATCAGGGTGCCTCCCTTGGTTTTCTGATTATTTGCACTCTTAGTACATGTGTGAAGTTATTAGCAGTTAAGCTGAACAAATAATGCTTCTATCCCCAAAATGTTTCAAGTAACATGTTTTCATGGTATTGATATTTTCCACTTTTCTCCATGGTGATTACATGGAAACATTTCATATACTAAAGTAATTTCAGGATCAATTACTCCACATTGATGTTGATTAAGCCATGCAAAATATGCCTCATGATTAAGGCAGCATCATATCTTGATCTAATAATCATGTTCTTTGGCATGCTGATGTCCATATATACCTGTTCCCATAAATCCTATATCTAGTTTACTAACCAGAAGGGATTAATGGATTTTGATACTGTTAACAGTGATTAGGCGTACAAGATTAAAATCAGACAGGTCTGGGGTCAAATCCCAGCTTCCCATAATATTCACGAGGCTACTTAAATTGTCTCAGCCACTATTTCTTTATTTGTGCAATGGTAATTATAAGAGTAACTATTTCACAGGATTGTTAGAAGGCTTGAAAAAAGTGATGCCTGAAAAGTGATTATACACTGCCTGACATACTACATGTTAATTACTATTATATTTTATTTCCCTTCACATTATGTGAGAAGCATTTTCAAATGGTATTTTCTTTAGGTATTTTCCACTAGAAAATCTTAGGGACATTCAATTTGATTCATCAGCATTTCTGAAATGTCTTTCACCCAAACTATTGGAACATTTCTTTAAGCACAATTTTCACAAGAGAAGAATGCAAAAAGAGAAAAAAAGAAAAACATTCCTCTAGGAATGTAGCACTTTTAACAAAACAGAAAATTTTGTTCCATCCCGGCATCTGACTTCAATCCATTGGTACAGAGTCTGTGTCTCTTTAGCCTTCAAACACACTTGAACTTAGTGCTCTCTATGGCTTGTGCTAAGGAAGACAAGACAGTATTTGCAAATCACTATGGATTGTAAGCCTGAAATGAATTGGAACAATGTCCAATCTGTTCTTCAGGCTCTAACATATTGTTAAAGCCTAGAGACAGAAAGATATACAGCTCTGGGGGCAAACAGAAAGTCAAGGGTATAGAGCCAAATAGTGCTAGGGTTTAGGCAGTCTTCCAGAGAACAAATCAAATTTAGCAATTTAGCAATTCACAACAGCAGAAAATTTTGAATGTAGCTGTGAGTTTTCCAAGCCTCTCTACTTTAAAAAAATTTTTTTTTGGCTTTATCACTTTTTTCCATTATAGAATTATTTTCTCATTCCACATCACAGTTTTATATTTGACCTCATATACCATCTGTTTATAGTACTTCAGTGATAAGACGTACTATATCTTATATTTTTATATAATTTTTTAATGTTTATTTATTTTTTGAGAGAGAGAGAGAGAGGAGGAGGGGCTGAGAGTGAGTGGGGCAGAGGACCCAAAGCAGGCACCACACTGTCCACACAGAACCCAATGCGGGGCTAGAATTCACAATCCACGAGATCATGACCGGACGTGTAGTCAGGGGTGTATGGACTGAACCCCCCCAGTGTCTATCTTATATTACAGTCATTCTGAATTTATTAGCCTATAACTTTTTTTGAGGACAGGTATTGTTCCTGATCCGTTTTTGTATCTCTTACAGAGTGGGCATCATGCCTTCCAATATTAAAGCTGTTGATAAATATGTTACACTGACATGAGTTGGAAATAATACCAATGAGTTCTTTGAATTCAGCAGATACCTAGAGCTCATGACCAAGTGTCTGGCATAGAGGACACATTAGTTCTTGTAATAGCTTCTGTGATGGGCTTTGCTATGTAAGCATACAGATGAATCAAGAAATTCAGGCATACGCTTCTATATGGGAATGAGAGTTTGTACCATAAATATATATTTAAGTAGAATACAAGAATCTTCTATAGCTCTAAGATGATTTATATTATTGAAGATCTTGTGGATCTCATTTCTTTAAAATATTGGAGTCAGCAGAGTACTATTTAAAAACTCATGACCACTTAAACCCAGATTATCATTTCAAATTGTAATAATTTGAAAACAGAAGACATTTCCAAGAAATATTTTTAAAAGTGTGCAAATAATTCCCAAATCCTGAGAAATAAGATATAAAATTGCTAGTGGATCAGGAACTGGAAAATATCTGTGTTCTTATATTTTGGCAACAGCACCAATCATGGTAAAAGAATCAGTATCTTAGATAAAGTGAGAAAAGGAAATGACAGCTCTTTACGTCATTATTAAGGGTCTTCTCATCTAATTGCCTTGCCTTTCACTTTCCTTTGTCATCCCTAATAGTTGCAGTTTCCCGGGGGGCTCTCTGTTATAGTCTTGGGTCTGATGCATAGGCTGCAGACCCATGTACCCTGGAGGAATCTCTCAGAATTCCTTTGCCTTGGCTCTGTCACAGAACAATAGTCCTTTGGAAGAAAAGTGCTGGCTGGATCCCTGTTATCACCTAATTTCCTTTCATTTGATGAAATCCTAGATCCCTCTTTCAGGAAGCACTCCACAGACTGGAGTTGAAACAGAGAAAAATGTATCTGTAACTGAAATGTATGTGAGATCGCACTTATTCTGTGGCATTCTGGAAAGCACTGGTAGCTTTGGTCACCGTGTGTCTGAAAATAGTTTATCAGAAAGGGGTGCTTGATGACAAAATAAAAGCCCTTTGCAGTACAGTATAAACAGATTTCTTCAGTCTTGTATCAGTGAGACAAGACTTTGGGAGAGAGAAGATGTGGGTGTGAGTTGGCCGCAGGAGCTGTTGATCCCATGCCTCATGTTCCCTGGGCCCACCTGAGTTCACCTGCGTTTATCAAGGACTAACTACTTGTCACCTCCTGTTCCCTGCATCTCACCTGAGGATTTTCATGGAGCCCTGGGAGCCTTCTCTGCTGCTTAGAAGTGCAGGGAAATTCAGGCTCCCAAGGACAACCCTCAATCCAAGGGGCTGGGAGGTGGTAAGGAGATGCTCTTTCTTCCAGTTCTACGGTGGGGCTGTTTAGAGGCCTGTCCCACGTGGTTTCTTAAACAGTTCTCAGCAAGACTGAGCCCCGGTTGCTCACAGGGCTAACTCACTCACAAAAACAACCTGTACTGGATTTTCCCCTTCCCGTCTCACTTTCCGTATTCTCTTCTATTTTGGAGGATCACTTCCTAAAGAAACTACCTGCATCCAAGTCTCTGTCTTGGGATCTGTTTTGAAAAGAACCCCGACTAAGACATGGTCCTAACTGTGTATTTAACTGGCACTGAGACTATGAGGAGGTTGTTTTATTTTCCTGGGTTTAATATCTTGACCCATCAAATGAGACAGTTGGTCTGTCTCATTTGAGACAGTTGGGCTGAATTGAGAATTTGAGATAGTTGGGGTGAATTGAGAATTTCCCTATTCATTTAGCTGCAGAACTCTCAAAAAATCAAATTAAATCATCAACAGAACCTCAAAATATAAAAACAGTTAAAAGTGATGAACATGTTTCTTAGGTAATTTCAGGATTTTTGTCTATATGTGACATTTAATTATTTATAGACCACTGAGGCATAATTTGGGTTCTTTTTAAAAAAATTTTTTTAACGTTTATTTATTATTGAAAGAGAGAGTCAGAGCGTGAGCAGGGGAGGGGCAGAGGGAGAGGGAGACACAGAATCTGAAGCAGGCTCCAGGCTCTGAGCTGTCAGCACAGAACCCGACGTGGGGCTCGGGCTCACAAACCACGAGATCGTGTCCTGAGCCGAAATTGGACGCTTAACCAACTGAGCCACCCAGGCGCCCCCATAATTTGGGTTCTTATGATTCTTTGAGCACAGTTTAGAATAACTGAGCTAGATGATCCTTAAGGCCCATGGAAAACTTAAAATTCTGTGATTCTAACTGTGGATAAGAGTTTTTGAGGAGCTCTCCACCTCCATATTACTCTCCGGATTATTTCCCCAACTCCAAATCCACACAGATTGAGTTTAGAAATCATTCTCCCCCATACCATTTATCTCCCCATCACCAAATGGTTATATGTGTACATGCATGTGTGCATGTATATTTACATACTCCAAAAAAAAAATCAGAAATATAATTTCTCAGCTTGTGGCACACCTTGGCTTCCCAAGACTATAAATTTTGATTACATGCTGGATGCATATAAAAGCAAAACAGTAATCTTCCTCGATTTTTTTTTACTTTGTCATAGGATTTTCAAGCTTTCCCCCTGCTATTTCATTTATAAGAACACATACAGTAATTTTTTTTTAGCTTTAACACAGATATGTCACATATAAAAAACTTCTAAACATTTCAGCAAGCTACGTGCTATAAAATATATATGTACATATATTGCTCCCAAATCTTAACTGTTGGCCATTTATATAATTCTTCAAAGTTGTTTTCCTTTCTGCACCAAGGTATTTTGACTAGAGTTTTAAAATAAGATGATTTTTTCCTAGAAGTATCCACATGCCTCTTTATTTCCTCCTTTCCCACACTTTCTGCCTAAGATGGGATCTGTACTTTCATCAGCCTGTCTTCCCCTATTATGTTGTTTAGAATATTTCAGTACATCCCATTGTCCTTCCAGGTAAACCACTAAAACTGCAACCACTTGTTTTTCCTGGAACTACTTCCAGCACATCTTTCACTTAGCCAGTCTTTCTAGGGACACTTTCTCCTCTTTTGGTTCACTTGTAGAAATACACAGGGGAAAAAAAAAATCCCTGTTTGCATTTTTGTTTTCTGGAGGAGTAGCTGTTTTCTCATTTCCATTTTCCATCAAATTTTTGCCGTTGTAATAATATATTCTTTTGCTCTTTATTTCTCTCTCACTCTCTTCCTTCCTTCCTCCTTCTTTCCTTCCTTCCTTCCTTCCTTCCTTCCTTCCTTCCTTCCTTCCTTCCTTCCTTCCTCCTCTTTTTCCCTCCCCTTTTCCCTCCCTCTCTTTTTTTGAAGGTGAATTGGACAGAGGATCCAATTTGAAGGACTAAATTTGGAGAAGAGATAGAGTAACATCTGCCCTATTTTCTGGCAAATATACATATCCATTAACATGCATACAAGTTCTGTTAGGGAGGATTATCTCCCCCAGATATGGTTATTAGTGATGATAGTTTGGCATTTCTTAGTGCAGCTGAAAGTCAGTAAGAAAGAATAACTTATATACTCATTTTAACCCAGCCAGGGAGTCCCATATTTCCAAGACACTTGATGGTTTTAAGTTCCTTTTACAAGTTCTTCATTTACTCATTGATTTTCTGTAGTCTTCACAGCTTTGAAATACAGGACAGAGATATATCACACTTAACATTTTAGAGACCACATCTTTCCCTTTCCTCAGCAGAGCTTTGCTTGAGCTCTTCAGCTGTGTGTATTGCCCTATAATTCTGTTGTTGTTGTTGTTTGTTTGTTTGTTTATTGAGCTCCATCTTTTCTTTCATAAGACGTGTACCCTACCATATGACTTCATCTAGATGCATTTCATATCAAAACCACCCAGTCTGTGGAATGTGGATCTTTTGTCTCCCACACCTGACTGTAAGTTCCTGAAAGGCTGGGGCTCATCTCCCAGAGCTAAGCAATATGTTGGGTGCGTAATAGTCATTTGTATATGCTGACTGAATAAATCATAAAATTTCTGGAACATATGATTTAAGAGTTGCTTTTGGATAAGGCTTCATTAAGAACTTTTCTGAATGGCTCGAGATTTTATGATCTGGCCTTTTTTCAGAAGCTCTGATCAGCTTTTTTTGTTATTTCCAATTCCATGTATGAATTATGTATCTGAAATTTCTCTTCTACTGTGCTTGGCTTTGATGACATCCCAAGCTTTGAGCTTGCCATCTTTGTAGGTTATAATACTTTATCTCATTCTTGGTCTGGCTTTTCCACCTCGGACACTGATGTGAAAAACAAAATTCCTTTCATTTATGTTTCTTCTGTCATGTGTGTCCCCGTGTTTAGCTGTGCACATATCAAGTGTCAGCCCTCACCCTGTCGAGATGACCAAAGGCTCTGTGATAGATGCCAGGGTGGTGGTGTATTTACCGCAGACTCGTTAGGGGGCATTCCCATAAGGGAAACAACTATTTTCTTTCCTGTTTTAGTTCCAAAATCCTTCAGCAAATTAAGCCAGTATGTCTCTACATTGTGTTTTATATTATTTCTGGGCAGGAATCAGTACTGATGTGTTATTCCCTTTCATACCAATGCTCCTAACAGTTGGCCAACATACAGCCATAGGTATAGCAGTTGACAAGTTTCATATGTGTTTCCCCATTTTGCTTCTTTATGTTTTCCCCTTTTGTGGAACTTCTCTTGGAACATTTCTAAGTTGTCTTTGTTCTTCATTTTTTTATTATGACACCTACCAAAAGATTTTACCAAGTCAGGATCTTGGGCTGGTGGGCATTCCCCAGGGCTTCTGAAAGTCATGTATTGTCATCATCCATTTGGGGCACTGAGAACGGAGAGGCAGCCCTGGAAGTTTTTACATTTATTGTCTTCGTGTTTTACTCATCAGCTCGGTTTGCCTGTGTAAATGGCAATAAGGGTGGATGGGACTTGTCCCTTGTTAGTTCTAGTTTTAGATGGGGGCAGACAACAACAATAAAAACAACTATTTGCTGCATGCAGACTCTGTAGAAGGCAATGTTCTATGTATGTTACATCCATTGTTTAATTCCCGCAGCAACCGTATGAGTTAAGTATTACTCACCCAGCATCTCCAGAGGCTTCTGGGAACTCTTCTTGTCTCCTTGCTAACCTGGAGTTTCCTGCCCATTCCTGCCATATGTTAGTGTAACATGTGATGTCATGTAATATGTCATACATGTGATATGTTGTTATATAATTTTCTGAGCCTTAATGCGAGGATTATTTTCTCCTCGCTTTTAAAACATCATGTTTATTATATGCCCTATTGATTGACAAAGGTCAAGAGGGGGATCATAACTATTCATATGATTTCATTTTACTATTCAATGGTTTTGATGCTGCCTACAAATCCAAGGCGACAAGGGGAGGAAGGGGTAACATGGCATGTGGAGCTGTTTCTCCCCATTCTAAGAATGACATACTTCTCTCTCTTTTTGCTCCTCTCATCCTAGCCCAACCCCCAAATTCACTTCTCTGTCGCCCTCTTCCACACATACCATGCTTGGAAAATAGGCTTTTCTCAACAGCCTGGGTTTTAAATACACAACTTACTCTGAATTCTGTTGGCTAGTTGATGAAGAATCTGGGAAACAGAGTGGTGAAATGGCTTGCCAGTTCATTGAAATATGCCACAGAAGTACATGAGTTATGGGGCTTATCCTTGAGGTCTCGTTCAGATATTACTCCCTGTCTGGAATCTTACCCGAGGCCCCGTCCACTTTCTCAGAAGGCAGAGCAATTCCCCCTGCCTCTGTTATCTCATGTCACTTTATATATCCCTCAGCACAGCATTTGTCTCAGGATATTGTGACTAGAGGCTTGTTTCTCTTCCCTATTAGACTGTGAGATCCTTTATGGCAAACACTGTGCCATTTATCCACGCATCCCCTGGGCCTGGAACAGCACTTGGCATGTTGGAGGTGCCAGACGAGGGTTTGTTCTGGGAATAACTGCATCCATGCTGTGCAGTTGGCTGCTATTTTTATTCTTGTTCCCCAAGTACTGCTTCCTATGGATCCTGTTGTGTAGTGGGGACTGATATAGAAGGGTAGTCCTATTGACTCAGAAAAATATATGAGGCAATGTGGATTCCAAGTACAGAAGTTTTACCATCAAGATTCCATTTTCAAGTTAAAAACCTCAAGTCAATAACAGACCTTATTCACTCATGTTACGGAATCTCCTTTGTAAAAACTAAGAAATTATTTTAAACATGAAGATTGGATTTCAAAATAAAAGCTCAATTTTATGGTCGGTGTTTTCTCCAAGTGGTGAGAATTTTGTGTATTCACACACAAATACACACACATATGCACATAGGCATCTGCTCCCTGAGGTAATTTAATGTGGTTATATAAACTTTCAATTTACATATGAAACATTACCAAATTGTTTACATCCATGGGTTTTCGACATGATTTCAGCTTGACCTGTGGTAAATTTCCCCATGTAGGCACAGAAAGAGACACACCTCTATCCCAGAATTTAACTCAGAGGCAGAAGTAAGTTATTAGAGGAGTCCAGAGGGAAGAAAAAGAAATAGCTATGCTTCTAATAGAAGAAAGAAAGCAAACATTGATTTAATCAATCGACTTACTTTTAAGTAAGAGAACAGATGTTTTCCGTTAGGTCCCTGGTGAAAATTCAGTAGGCGCCAGTGATACTTTAGGACCAGTGGCTTCTGATAAAATTTGAAACGAAGGTCTGGGCTGTTCTTGCTAAATGGGCTTTTGCACAGCAGGCCTGTCACTGTGGTGTGATTTTTCTCTTAAGCAGGAGTTAGCTCTCTCGTCTTTATGCATTCATGCGCTGCATTTCACTGCCTACTCACTTTTGTTCTTTACCCCTTAGAGTAGGAAAATACCATTAGATTTGTATACATTGTGATGTTTGACAATATCAAGTGTGAAGAATTTCGTACTCTGCCAAGAAATAGCTCTTTGAATGCTGCCTTTTCTGGCCCAGTAGAAACACCTGTGGTGTGTTCTGATGTTATGTGGGTCACAGCCTCCTCTTTGAGCCATTGAGCACAAAGGGTGGCTGAGGTGCTAGTTACCCTGATGCGGTCATCATAACATGTCCCCTAGCCTTGTTATGGAAACAGTAACCAGAACCCCACTCACTAAAACTTCAAAGGGCTCCTCCAAAGGTTTCTAAGATTCTACATTCCCGAAAATGCCAGGTTTTCTTTTTCAGCTTCTTGAAAATTGCTTGTAGTAATCTGAGCCTTTTCCTTCTCATAAACACTCTGGTTTTGTTAATATTCTTGGAAATTCTTTGCCAAATACAATTTGTTCCTACGTTTTCAAGCAGTATGCCATGTTTTTTGCCCGGCCCTCACCTCACCCACCACTTGACAAACAGCTCTGCTGGGACTGTAAACACCTTATGATCAGGGAATGTCCCATACCATTTTGGATCCCCTGCAGAGCATGGATCCTGGTACACAGTGGGAGTGCAGTAAATGCTCGCTGAATGAAGCCAGGCAGCTCCGTTATAATCACCTCCTGGAACCCATGGATGGCTAAGGTTATCTCAGACAGTTATGAACTTCCCACTGAGGAAATTAAGATGGCCGACTTGCAAAGAAATTTGTTCCTTGTTCATTTTTTTCATAATAAATTCTCCCATTTCACCTATGCATTTTGTATTATCCGATGATCTTGGTCTATATATCCATTTGCTTATAACCAGTAATGATACTATCTATATATTAAATCTAATCATAATATGATAATATGTAGAACTGTACTGTGACTGTGTTTATTGAATAAACTAGTTTTGAACACTGATAGCATGGCATTAGCAGGCTAAAACAATATTTTCCAATCTAGTAATTCCATTCTGTGGGAGATTGAATGAGTGACAAATCTCTGATACCTAGCCAGTAGAGATTGGCACCTACTTGGGATGGCATCTCGTTTTTTGACTAAATTAAGTGGAGGGGATGATAAAATGGATAACATTAAGACACATGGAAGGAAGTCCTTCCATGATTCCTTTCTCAGTGCAGCTGTCTCATGTCTGTTCTGATTTTCACCCCAGTGTCATCCTTTATCCTGTCCCTCAGACTAAAACATCTGTGGTAGGAGCAGGAGAGTGTTTTTGAGGCAGGAGTCTGAGGAATGCTTATTTGAATGGAGCTGACTTCTTACCCTCCCCAAGGGGCAGAGGTGTTGATAGTTTCCATCAGTAATGACCTCATAGGAAAAAGCCGTGTGCATCTCAAAAGCCACCACCACAGCTGGCACTGATTCAGGGAGAAGCTGGAGCCTGAGTCTAGGTGATCGTTGAGACAGAGCTACACTGTGTCCTTTCTGGGTGAACTGTTGGCCCCATTCCAGAAGCCAACTGGGGAAAAACATGGAAGAAGACTCTTTTTTTGCTGTTGTTAATTTTTTTAAAGTTAATTTATTTATTTTGAGAGAGAGAGAGAGAGAGAGAACACAAGCAGGGGAAGTTCAGAGAGAGAGAGAGAGAGAGAGGATCCCAGGCAGGCTTTGTGCTGTCAGCATAGAGCTGGATATGGGACTCAAACTCATGAAACTGCGAGGTTATGACCTGAGTCAGAAGCTTAACCAACTGAGCCACCAAGGCGCTCTGGAAGAAGGCTCTTTTTAAACCATCTCTGCCCTCTGGAAACAGAGCACCTGATTTCCCAGTCTTAAAATATTTAACGTACATAATTTAGAAATATTAGAATAACTTTCCTCTTTCTTAAAAACCCACATCTGATTACTATATTAACTCATGCATTCACTCATGAATCAACCCAGACATGATGAGTACTACCATGAGGTAAACACTTGTGAGGCAACACAATGTTTACTACCATGAGGTAAACACTTGTGAAGAATACAATGGAGAACAAAGCCAGAGTTGCCCTGCCCTCAGGAAGTTTTTCAGCTGTGAGAGATAGGTTTAATTTAATTTAATTTAATTTTATATGAAATTTATTGTCAAATTGGTTTCCATACAACACCCAGTGCTCATCCCAACAAGTGCCCTCCTCAATGCCCATCACCCACCCTTCCCTCCCTCCCACCCCCCATCAACCCTCAGTTTATTCTCAGTTTTTAAGAGTCTCTTATGGTTTGGCTTCCTCCCTTTCTAACTTTTTTTTTCCTTCTCCTCCCCCGTGGTCTTCTGTTAAGTTTCTCAGGATCAACATAAGAGTGAAAACATGTGGTATTTGTCTTTTTCTGTGTGACTTATTTCACTTAGCATAACACTTTCCAGTTCTATCCATGTTGCTACAAAAGGCCATATTTCATTCTTTCTCATTGCCAAGTAGTATTCCATTGTGTACATAAACACAGCCACAATTTCTTTAATCATCAGTTGATGGACATTTAGGCTCTTTCCATAATTTGGCTGTTGTTGAAAGTGCTGCACTAAACATTGGGGTACAAGTGCCCCTATGCATCAGCACTCCTGTATCCCTTGGGTAAGTTCCTAGCAGTGCTATTGCTGGGTCATAGGGTAGATCTATTTTTAATTTTTTGAGGGGAAAGCAGGAAAAATGCTCTCTGACCTCAGCCGCAGCAATTTGTTACTTGAGGCATCTCCAAAGGCAAGGGAATTAAAAGCAAAAATGAACTATTGGGGCTTCATGAAGATAAAAAGCTTCTGTACTGCAAAGGAAACAATCAACAAAACTAAAAGGCAACTAACGGAAGGGAAAAGATATTTGCAAATGACATATCAGACAAAGGGCTAGTATCCAAAATCCATAAAGAGACAGTTCTTAATCAAATCATGACACTTTGTGCAAACAGAGATAAGTGCTCTGAAGAAAGGGTATACAACAGAACAAATTTCTATTTTTAGAAGTTTTTATTTAGATTCTAGTTAGTTAACACAGTGTAATATTAGTTTCAGCTGTACAATATAGTGATTCAACACTTCCATACAATACCAGTGCTCATCACAACAAGTGCACTCCTTAATCCCCATCGCCTATTTCACCCATCCCCCACCCACCCCTCCTCTGGTATCCATCAATTTGTTTTCTATAGTTAAGATTCTGTTTCTCGGTTTGCCTCTCTCTCTGTTTTTTTTCCCTTTGCTCATTTGTATTGTTCCTTAAATTCCACACATGAGTTAACTCATATGGGTATTTGTCTTTCTCTGACTGACTTATGTCACTTAGCATGATACTCTCTGGCTCCATCCATGTCACTCTAAATAGCAAGATTTTATTTTTTTTTATGTCTGAGTGATACTCCATTGTATGTATATTCTTATAGGTTGGGGCCAGGACAGGATTGTGGGAGCCACAACTTTTGAAGGCAAAACGGAAATTAGCCAAATGAAGGTGTGGGCAGGAGACCTTTCCAGGCGTAGAGAGCAGCATGGGCAACTGAAGCCTGTGGCAGGAAGCAGTGTGGAATATTCAAGAAATATGCAAACATGGTTTCTATGAATCTTGGTGGGTAGGCAGGTACAGGCAGTGCATACACTTGTTCTCTTTGTTTCACAACCTGGCTCTGGTTTCAACTCCTCTCCAGTGTTGCACTGAACCATCCAACCCCAAGTGGAGAACAGGGCTGCTGGATGAGCATGTGACCAGGTTAAACCTTTGCTTCTTCCTAGTACACTCTAAGGAACAGTCCTGGAACATATGAACCACCAAAATCGAAAAAAACTTTTCACAGAATTGAAGGAGACTTTTCATAGAATTTAATCATCTCAGCTGAGATCTCCCTGGATCAGCCAGTCCTCAATGACCTGCCTGTTGGCTGTAGATGCATGCACAAACCAAGACCACTTAGCTGAGTCCAGCATAAATTGTAACCAGCAGAGCTGTGAGCTAAATAAATGGCATTTTAAGCCACTAAATTATAGAATAATGTTATACAGAAAATATTTCCCAGTAATAATCTATTTTACCTTATTTAGTAATTTTTTAATTCACAAAATGTGAATAGAACAGTTAATTATTAAATAAGATAAAAATAAGCTGAACACCTCCTATATTGCATATTTATTGATCACCTTCTAAAAAAATTTTTTTAATGTTCATTTATTTTTGAGAGACAGATCATGAGCAGGGGAGGGGCAGAGAGCGAGGGAGACACAGAATCCGAAGCAGGCTCCAGGCTCTGAGCTGTCAGCACAGAGCCCCATGTAGGGCTCGAACCCGCAAACTATGAGGTCATGACCTGAGCCAAAGTCAGATGCTTAACCAGCTGGGCCACCCAGGTGCCCCCATTGAGCACCTTCTATATGCAAACCAGTGTTTTAGGCTTTAATGGGATACATGGGTAAGTGATACAGTCTTATGTCTACAAAGAAATGTGATAAAACTCTAAGAGTTTTTTCACAGGAAGTAAGCAAGAGGAAGTAAGTAGGAAGAGGAAGTAAGCAAATGCACACACAATGAAAAAAAAGTGCTGAATTTAGCACAAGATTCCAGATAGGTGTGATAGGTAAGTACAACTTTTAGATCCCATTTTCTAACTGGTTGATGATAGATTATCTTCCAACATGAGAAGGCAGTATGGAGTGACCCTGCAGTGAAAGAAACTTTGAAGTCAGTTCCACCTGGAATGGTCTGAGGGTCTTTACTGAAAGCATAGGTCACCTCAGCTCCTCAATATCCTCTACCCCTGAGGCCAGGAGTAGGTCCTACCAATAAAATGCTATCTTTTATCATGTTATGAAATTGGAAACAATGCTTTCACAGCACAAGTCAGAAGGCATACTCATATGTTAATGTACTGAAGGAGTTTTTGTGAACATTCCACTACTGTGAGTTTCTTGTCAAGTTGATTCAAATTTAAGTTATAAGACTTTTTGTCAGAGTATGCATTGACTGATGAGAAAAATGACTTTATATTTTGAACAAATGCCACATAGCTCAGCACTTCCCCACACCATGGTGTTCTAAGGATGATTTCAGTGACCTATATTTGTTTCCAAAGCAATGTGGAACACATAGCAGGGATTCAAAATAATTAATTTTTTTTAATGTTTATTTATTTATTTTGAGAGAAAGAGGGAGAGCGTGCACACACCAGTGGGGGAGAGGCAGACAGAGAATCCCAAGCAGCTTCATGCTGTCAGCACAGAGTGCGTGAAATCATGACCTGAGTTCAAATCAAGAGTTGGACACCTAACTGACTGAGTCACCCAGGCACCCCTCAAAATAATTGAATATTTGAATTAACTTTAAACTTTTCTTTTTGTCGAAAATGAAAAGAATGAACATTTGATTTTTGTTGGTTTCATATTTTAGCAATGTCTTATGTATCCAAATGGTTAATAAATGGGATATCCTGGATTAATGAAACAGTATGATTAACAAAGTGTGAATATTTATATATTTATAGTTTACCTAATATGAATAATAATAATTCAGTAGAAATGCTAACACTAAAATAATAGTCAAATTTGACTTTCTAGTCATTAAGCTTCCTTGTATAACACTATAAGCAATGTATTTTGGGACTTTCTGAATATTTATATTCCATAAAATCCATGTTTCCCCCAAAAAGTTGTCACTTATAATATTATACCCATACAACCAGAAATCCTATAATCATATAATTATAAATAATGTTGAATTTTACACTTTTGTTTTACTCTTTTACATGGTAGCACACAGTGTTTAATTATCAACACAGGAAGGTAACAGGTACTGTAGAATGTCTCTTCTTGTACTGAAAATAACTTATCGTCTCCAGATGCTTTTATATTTTTTCTGTAATGATGTAGTCATACAGGGGCGTCTGGGTGGCTCAGTCGGTTGTGCATCCGACTTCAACTCAGGTCATGGTCTCACAGTTCGTGAGTTTGAGCCCCAAGTCAGGCTCTGTGCTAACAAACAGCTCAGAGCCTGGAGACTGCTTCAGATTCTGTATCTCTCTCTCTCTCTCCCCCTCCCCTGCTCATGCTCTGCCTCTCTCTGTGTCTCAACAATAAATAAATGTTAAAAAAATTAAAAAAAAATGATGTAGTCATACATACCACAACGTCAGGTCTTTTTTTGTTTGTTTGTTTTTAAAGATTCATTTGGAATTAAAACAGTCTAACAGAGAAAGATTCAAATATAATTCAGCAGGAAGTCAGAAAGTCAAATCAAATTATGCATAGCCAGCTTAAAACTCAGACCAAAGTGAAGAGATTTCTACCTTTACAGCATGGTTTTGCAATAAAGGTATTTTAGTGAGATAGGTCTCTCTTCTCTGTGAAGAGTAAAAAATGTACCGTTTTCATTATTGTATCTATTCTCGAGTTAGAGTAAGTTAGAGACAGCTGGAAACTTCATTCAACTGACCAACTAACCGAGCAGCTGCTCAGTGAACTATGTTCCAAAGATGCTGACCACTGTGCATGTGTTCTTAGCTTGCTCCCAGACCACAGCAGGTTAGCACAAAGCCAAAGGCCTTCAAGCACTCAATTAATGGCAGTTGAGTTTAGTTGGATTACATGGTATGTATGAGTTAGCCACTAAATAGCTGTGTGTCTTTGGGTAATTCCTTTAGCCTCTCTGGGGCTCTAAAATGTGACAAAATTTTGAATTATAAAATTATAAATCTTTTTTGGGACCCACAAATCATCAAAGTCAAAACATGTTCTTTATTTTCCTTGGGACCAAGTATCCTTTTGAGGCAACAGAGGAAATATCCTGTATATTTGCCAGGCTGTACAGTTGTTCCATTTATTAGTGTATACCACCTAGCATGACCTTGAGGACAGGTAAGTCCTCAGGAAATGATTTCTGATTATTTGACACCTTGTGATTTATTTCTCTTGGCAGCTAAAAGTATTATCAGACATTCCCTCAACCGTGAGCTTATCTGGCTTTTGCTTCCCTTCAAAGGTCACATAGAGCCAACACTGCTATTATTGCTTATGCACATGTCCTCTAGTGCTTTTAATTTGGATTATTTAATAGGTATATGAACTAGTATGTATAATGTGAGCTTACTTTGTGAAAAAATCACTGGGAAGCTCTTGGTATATGATATGGCAAAAACTGTGTAAGAGCCCACATGCTATAATAAATGGGGGATTAAAAATAGTGACAGCTTTTAAGATTTGAGTTTTTCTCAGATGTTATTTAATCCTTACAATAAGCCTATTATATAAATATTATTGTCTCCATTTTACAGGAAAGTAAAATTTCATATAGATTATTGCTCATTCATTGATTTACTCAACACACATTTATTAAATGCCAACTCTAGGCTAGACACTGTTCCAAGTATTGGGGCAAAGGCAGTGGAGGGTAGAGTGAGGAATAAGATCTTTTCATCTATAGAATTAATTGCATTCCTGTGAGTGGTGGTGGCAGGAGATATTAGCATTAAACAAGTAACAAAGACAGAAACAAATAATTCCAGATACTGTTACGTTTATGAAGACAATACAAGGTAATGTGATAGACTGGCTGGGGGGGTAGGGAACACAAGAGAGGGATTAGGGAGGGCCTCAACTCTGACATCTGAGTTGAGATCTAATTTGCCTAAGTGAGTAACTAGGATTCATACTTATGACTCTCCTAGTTTAGATACTCTAATAACATTTATTTTAATAACATTTGCTATGGACATTAAAATACTAAAATGTTTACATTAATGACAAAAAAAATCTAAGAAGCCTGTAAGTGCCTGTATCTTGCCTCCCCTTGAAATGATTAGGGTCAAATAAAAAATGAAAGGAATGTAAAAGCTATAAAGAATTATGTACACGAAAACTTTCTCTTTGTGTGCCCTTACAGTCTGGCATGGAATGCACGCTGAGAGAGAGAAACAAGAAAAGGAAAGAAACATGATGCAATTTCAGTGAAGGGATGGGAAGTGTCATGATTTAGTCATAGATGAAATGGAATAGTATTTATTCTATTTCTGTCCCCCATGTGTCTTGAAGAAATGGCCTTCCAAAGATGAAAGTTTAAATCATCGATAATCCATTACCAAATGAATGTGATGGTTCAAAGTTTGGTATATTTCTTTCTAAGCCTTTCTAAATTAACATTTTTACCATGAGTCTTTTCTTATATTATTTAAACTTCACAAAACATAATTTTTAATGGTGCTGGAAGAGTCCATCATATAGCCATATACAATATAACTGACCATTCCTTTATACTGACCCTTTAGCTTCATCTTTTTTTTTGCATTTTAAATAATGCTGAATTGAGGATCCTCATGCATATTTCTATGTTTTCTTGCCTCATTATGTTCCTTAGACAGATAACTAGAGTGAAATGTTTGTCTAAAATAGTAACTTCTTAGTCAAAAACATAAAATTTCATTCACAAAGTTGCTGGAGTCATTTCAGGCTCTCTTGCAAAGTCAAGTTTGACATTCTATGTCATCCTGTGCTACTTTGAGTAATAGTGTAACAAGTGAAAGTGTTGACTTACAAGTAAAAGTCCCAGTGGGAGCTGATGGTCTAAACATATCAAGTCTGATAGTTATTTGTGCAATATTCTGATATTGAAGCTTTATTTTAGCCAAAATTTGAGCCCACGTCCAACAATATTGATGTTCAAGGAATAATACTGCAGCACTGCGCGATCCCAATCAATCATTAAAAGTGAATAACTTATGTTCGGTAGAGTTTTGTGTTATATGTTTATAATATTGTACATTATTTATATAGAACTGAATTTATAATTTTCTAAGTCTCAAAAAGATAAATTTCTTTATGTCTATATGGTACCTTTTGATTACTCATAATAGTAGTTAGTCCCAGTCCCTAAATTTAGGTTTAACAACAGAGTTTATTACACATTATAATGAATTTGTTCCTATTTAATTAAGTAGGGAATAGTATTAGGTGAGTCATGCCCTCCTTCTCCATGCCATTTTACTTTCCCCAAATAAACTTTTTACAATTTTGTTTAAAACACTCTTTATTTATACCGAAGTCTGTCAGAATAGACACGAAGCCTGTCAGATGGACTTCAGGGATTAGCAAATTATAATTCAGCTGAAAAATGGCAATTTTAGCAGATCAGTGTTCCCCTCTAGAGGCTAAAAAATATGCATCAACTATACTAAGAAAAGGGATGTTTATTTGAAACTCATCCAAACAATCTGAAACCCCTAGGTGAAAATCTTGAAGAAAAGGGATTTTCCACAGATTTCTTCTTTCCTCTTTCTCACTTTTAGATATTGTAGGAACTTAGAATCAAAGCCCATCTGGCTTTGAAACTGCCTGGGGAGAAGCAGAGCAGCAAGTGGTGTTAGTGAGGGGAAGGCAGAGACAGAGAAGATGCCATTAGAAATCCTTTGAATTTGACTGACACTTCTATTCAAGAGAGAAAGGCAGGAAAGCCTATTGTGTCTTAAATGAGTATATTTGGAATGATTTGGAAAGTATAAGGAAATTTAGATATAGGAAATTGAATATTGCATAGAAGATGAAACAAATGCAGACATAAATTCCCCGTATAGCCTTGTCCATTTGCATTAGGCAATGTGTCTATTTGCATTAGGTAAATGTGTAATATTTCACTCAATGAGCTTATCTTCAAGTGTGGTTATAGGAGAAATTATTTCCTTTAAAATAGCCTATTTTACTTTTAAGATTTCTTTCAAAGTCCAAATTGAACAGAAGCTCAGTTCTTATAAGGTAAGACATATCATGTGATGGAATAACTACCGAGTGGGAGTTCGAATAGTGATTTTCCAGTTACTGATGTGGGACTTTACAAAAGTCAAATCACATTTTTGGACCCATCATTTCCTTCTCTTTAAAATGATAGGATTGAGAGAGGTAATTTATTTTTAAGATTACTTTTATTACCTATCCCTTAAAAAAACTTACACCCTAAAATTTATAGTTACCTGATGCATCTTTTTCTCTAGCTTATTGCTCTGCTTACTCTCTCCTTCCTCGTATTTTTTACTTAAAATTCTTCCGTGTTTGATTCCTCTATTAGAGGTAAAAAAAAAAATTATGAATCCTCTCATCCCAATTAACTTTCAATGTACTTGAGTAGAGATGGTCTTTTGTTTCTTATGTGACTTTACATAAACAGTTCCCAGACCTGTTTTTAACTGACTAACAAATGTCTTTACAAGCTCCTGATGGAACAGAGTAAACAGAATAAGCAGATGCATATGTAAGATCATTGAATCTCTATTGTGTTGTTTGTATGTGTGGTGAGTTCCTGAGGTGATATATCCAGATTCTAAATGCTAGAGAGATCAGGGGCATTGTTCTCTGCTTCTTACAGTTTTTCTATCAAGCTCAACAGACTACCCCTTTTAGATTTCCACTGTGAGCTGGGAGAAGTGCTCAAGATTAAAAATATATATATATATATATGTAACTATAATCTCATTGGGTCCTTAGGACTGACAGCAAGGAGAACTGTTTTTCTTAATGATAAGCCTTCCCCTGGCCTGGGTGCTCTCCCTGGGGTCACTGAAGGACAGGGCTGTGATTAACCACAGTTGCCACTAGAGGTCAGTGCTGACCATTCACAGAGACAGTGAAGCCAATGTAATTGGCCTTGAAGTCCATTCAAGTTAGAAGAGCATTTGAAGTTCCTTTGTGTCATTCATTGGTTGAGATTAAATGGATGCTGGATCCATTGGGAACTGTGTATTATGTGCAGACCTTAGTAGAAATAATTTTAGCTTCATTGATGATTATATTCAAGAATGTTATTTAGGATTGCTTATTACCGGATGTAAATGAACAGTTCGAGAAACTGACAAATTCTTGCTTTTTGGGATATCTCAGCAGGCTCTACATTTCCTCACTTTTTCCTCTTTTAAAATGTTATGATCAGCCTCAGTCTATAAGTATATGTAGGGTAAATGCAGAGGACAGGGGGATGGTATTTGAGGTACTTCAATAAGTTTCTTGTATTCCCACACAACCTAAAAGACTTTCATTTTTCTGATATGGAGGGTTGTCATTCTGTCAGTAGGTATTAGTTCTTTTGAGCCAAACCGCTTTCCTACAGCTCTTCCTACACAAATATTTGTTATTTTCATGTCATATGACAGGAACTGTGCCTTGATCTCGAGTTTCAAGAATTCACTTATTTAAAAAAAAAAATCACTTATTTAAATGGTTCCCTGGAGAGGTAATACTGGGACATAGTTTCCAGTTTATATTTACTTGACAAAGCTCATTTGGCTTTTTGATTATACCTCAATGAGCTATTGTTCTAGAATCAGCCTTGGCTATAAAAGCAGGAAGAACTAACTAATCTACTTTTCATGAAGTATTTCTTATGTATATCTTCTCATTTAATGCTACAACTCCTGAGATAGGGGATTGCTTGTTATCTTTATTTTATTGATTAGGAGATTGAAGTTCAGAATTTAACTTGCTCAAGACCACACAGTTTATTAGAGAAAGAGCCAGGATTTGAATCCAGGTCTGTTTTTCTCCAAAGCCCGTGTTTTTTTCCTAAGTATCAAATTGCCTGCTATGGTATACATAATAAAATTAGTGCCTGTCTCCTACCCTCCCTCCCCCAATTCTCTCCCCCTGCTGGGCACCCTTGCATCAAATGTGTTCAGGAGTTGATTACTTCTAATGTCTACTATTCTAGTCTGCTATTCTAATGAGAAAGTGTCCTGATCCCAATCCATTTGTTAGCATAGTTTAATCTCAGTTACTGAAGGTCAGGCATTGAGTCAAGGTGTTTGATCATTGTAATGCACCTCAAGTCTCCTTATAATTAACTAAAACTGTAAAAGCTGAAGGGTCCCCATTAGTCAGGTTGGGCTGCCATAATAAAATACCGTAGACTGGGTGGCTTAAACAAGAGCAATTTTATTCTTATAATACTGGAGGCTGGGAAGCAACCAATTTGGTTCCCCAGTGAGTGCTCCCTTCCTTGCTTCCATATAGTGGAAAGAGAGGAAATAACTTCTCTGGCATCTCTTCTTATAAGTGCACAAATACCATCATAAGGGCCTCAGTCTCATGACTTCATCTAACCCTAATTATTTCCCAAAGCCCCATTTCCACATAGCTTCACATTGGGGGTTAAGGTTTCAACATATGAATCTGGGTGGATACTATTCAGGCCATAGCAACCCTGAATATTAAATACTAGCTATTTTTCCTTTTTCAAAATAAGAGGAAGGAAACTTTGGAAAAGGAAATATTGGGTAAGCATTTTACTTTTATTCTCGTAGTCCATGATTTGGTGGAAATGGTGGACTACTACTATTTGATAGAAATGGTAGTGATGTAGCAACTTTACTCCATTAGTCACTGAGCTTCTTGAGAACAGAGCCTACGTCATTTATTTATATATGACCAACAAATACATGTTAATTGGCATATGCACGTTGAATAAACCAGTGATCTGCTAAGGAACAATATCACCAACCTGCCCTTCTGGTGTGGTTTAAGGTTGTGAGGATTATGTATACTAGGCTCCCTGTAGTTTTCAATTTTTCATGTTCTTTAAAAAAATTAAGCTAAGTTTATTGAAGTATGATTTATGTACAGTAAAATTTATATTTTTATGTGTATAGTTTGATGGATTTTAATAAATGTCTATAATTATGTATACTTGATCACTACCATAGTTAATAAAATAGAATATTTTTATCACTCCCAAAAGTTCCCTTGTGCTCTTTTAAAGTAAGCCCCTTTTGTCCATACCTAGTTTCAAATAACCACTTATCTAATTCCTATAGTTTTGCCTTTTCCAGAATGTCTATAAATACAAACCATATAGTATGTAGTCTTTTGGATCTGGCTTCTCTCTGGAGATTCCTCCATATTTTTGCATGTATCAGTAATTTACTTCTTTTTATTGCCAAGTAGTATTCCATTATACAGATATATCACAATTTATTTATTCATTCACTCACTAGTTAATAATATTTGGCTTGCTTCTAATTTTTGACTATTTTATCTTTTTAATTTTTTTGGAGTTATGTATTATTAACTGAGCATCTGTGCCAGCCTCCCCCCACCGCATTCATATGTTGAAGTTCTAACCTCCAGGGTAAATGTGTTTAGAGATAGGGCCTGTGGGAAAGTGATAAAGGTTAAATGAGGTCATACAAGTAGTATTCTTAAAAGATGAGGCACTAGAGCTCCATCTCTCTCTCTTTCCCTGAGCAAGGACTAAAAAGAGGTCATGTGAGCACACAGCAAGATGGAGACTGCCTACAAGCCAAGAGAAGAGGATTCAGAATGAAATCGATTTTGCCAACACCTTGATCTTAGACTTAGCAGCCTCAAGAACTGTGAGAAATAAATTTCCGTTGTTAAAGCCATCCAATCTATGGTATTTTGTTAGCCTGAGTAGGCTAATACAATATCTATGCACAAGTCTTTGTGTGGACATGTTTTTATTTCTTTTGGGTGAATACCTAGGAATAAGATTTCTGGGTCATATGGTAAATTGAGCATATTTACTTCTATAAGACACTGCCAAACAGTTTTCCAAAGTGGTTCTAACATTTTTCATTTCTGTCAACAGTGTATGAGAATTCTACTTGCTCCATATCTTAGCCAGTACTTGGTATGGTCAAGTCTTTTGAAGTATCCGCTATCCTAGAGAGTACTGGTATCCAGTTGTAGTTATAATTTGTGTTTACCTAAGAAACATTGATGTTGGACCTCTTTTATGGCTTATTTGGCATCTTTGGTGCAATGTCTCCAAATATTTTGCTCATTTTAGGAAGTTGCATTGTCTTATTATTGACCTATAATAATAGTTCCACATAGTTAGGCTTAAGTCCTTTATCAAATAAACATTTTGCAAATATTCTCTTGTATGTTGAATCTTGTCTTTCTTGAAAATATGCTTTGAAGCACAGAAACTTTAACTTTAACAATTCAAAAATCAATTTTGGGGCACCTGGGTGGTTCAGCTGGTTAAGTGTCTGACTCTTGATTTTGGCTCAGATCATGATCTCACAGTTTGTGAGTTCAAGCCCTGCATCAGGCTTCACACTTGCAGTACAGAGCCTGCTTGGAATTCTCTCTCTTTGCCCCTCTTCTGCTCATTCTCTCTCTCTTACTCTAAGTAAATAAATAAACTTAAAAAATTAACACTTTCTTTTGTCTCTCCTTTTTGTATCCTAAGAAATATTTAACTAATTTAAGTTCACAACGATTCTTCTCTTGTGTTTAATTTAGAAATTGCATAGTTTTATGTTGTACTTTTAGGTATATGATATATCTGAGGTTAACTTCTAAATAACGTGCCATGTAGTGGTCAAAATTTACTTTTTAGAATATGAATATCTCTTCTCAATTTTTAAAGAGTAAAATGTCAAACTAGGACTGTCCCTTTCTTACCACATGGTGAGTCAAGATTATTTTGATCATAGACTTGATGGAATTTAATGGAATACTGACTTGGAAAAATATTGTCTCACTGGATTTTTTTTTTTCTGTATTTATAACTGAACCTACACTTACATCTATGTCTTTTCCAAACCCTAGACAATCTTCACATTTCATCATTTAGGGGGAAAAAAAGCCAAACAAATAAAAAAGAAAAATCCAGCTGTAAGAAGAAGGCTAAGAAAGAATTTCATTCCAATATACTCTAATTCATTCCAGAATCACTGAGATTCAGAACACACTGTGTTATGAATGAAAAAGCTTTCTAATAATCAACTGCA
The DNA here is from genome assembly GCF_028018385.1 of Neofelis nebulosa. Classification (NCBI taxonomy): domain Eukaryota; kingdom Metazoa; phylum Chordata; class Mammalia; order Carnivora; family Felidae; genus Neofelis; species Neofelis nebulosa. The sequence continues at coordinate 117,200,471 of NC_080784.1, forward strand.
AGGTGCCAATGAAAATCTCTCAGTTGGAGTCCTTTGGATTTAAATGCTTTCGGTAAGAGAGTATAAAAATGACTTTCAGTAGGATGCATGATTAGTTGTTAGAATCTGTAATGCATGGATAAATTACTTCAGTATACACTATAAAAATAAACTATTAGCTAAAGGGACAAAATAAGAAAGGATAATTTCTTCAGTAGTTATCATTACATTAGGGCAAATGTTTTTATTGTGGGTAAGTACTTAGAGATAAGAAACAAAGGGCAAGAATAAATAAGCACTTTTCTAACTGGAGGATGATAATGAAGAGATCCTCTAGAGATTGGGGTGGCATTTTTTTATTAACATTTTAGTAAATTGGCTGAATAATAAAATCTCTAATTGAAATTAATATCAAACTGTTTTGACTAAAAGATATGAGGCCCCTGGAAATACATTTAAGGATAAATTCTTAGTTATATGAATATAAAAACCACTGACAGAGGACCTTAATACATATTATATAAGAGATCTATTTGAAGGGGGGAAAAAAGTGTAGAACTGATGGCTTCAAAGTGTTATAATCCAGGAGAATGACCTAGGAATGATTGCAGTCTGCTCCCCAAGGCACCAACCCAATGGTCTGCCTCCTGAAGGAAACTGGAAACAAATCAGAAAGCATCATCGTATAATAGTGTAAGAACTGGAATACTACATATTCTCCTGGTCACCACTTCTCAGACAAAATAGAGCTGGAGGAGTCCCAGAGAACGAGAAGTAAAATGATCAAGGGGGCTTTGTATGAACATCGATTCAAGAAATTAGGGTGCTTGAGGCTTAGAAACAAGAAAGCTAGGAGGAAATATGATCAAAGTCTTAAAGCTGTCAAGTCCATGGGTAGGTGGAATAAGCTTGCTCACAAAACCACAAAATATAAGAACCAAAGCCCTTGGTGCTTGACATACTGTATGTAGTATAGCTTTTTAAAGTATCACTTTGTAGCTAAGACAGCATATTTAGTGCATTTTTAATTCAATTAAAAATTTTTAAAGTTTATTTATTTTGATAGAGACAGGGAGTGTGTGAGAGCATGAGTTGTGGAGGGGCAGAGAGGGAGGGAGAGAGAATCCCAAGCAGGCTCTGTGCTGACACAGCATAGGGCCCCACGTGGGGCTTGAACCCACAAACTGTGAGATCATGACCTGAGCCAAAATCAAGAGTTGGCCACTTCACCAACTGAGCCCCCAGGCACCCCTATTTAGTGCATTTTTTAAATGGTAGATTAGGCTGAATGATTGAATGCTTTGTGAGAATTTGATTATCCATGGTTGGTAGAGCCACAGAGCAGAGAATGTTGAAGTGATATCTCTGACTTTGAACAAATTAAGTGTATTACTTTTTTTTTTCCATTGAAACCATAATACGTGTTAAGTATAGAACATTTAAAAGTGTAGATTAAGGGTGCCTGTGTGTCTCAGTTGGTTACAGAACTGACTTGATTTCAGCTCAGATCATGATCTCAAGGTTTGTGAGTTCGAGCCCTGCATCTGGTTCCACACAAGGACAGTATAGAACCTGCCTGGATTCTCTCTCTCCCTCTCTCTCTCTGCCCCTCCTGTGTGCACTCTCTCTCTCTCAAAATAAATAAACTTAAAAACATTTTTAAAAATGTAGATGAAAAAATAATTACCCATGTTCTCATTAAGGGCATACAAAGAAAGTATAACACTTTAATCTGTTTTCTCTCATGGCTTTCTCCGTGCATTTTTTTTTTTTTTGTATCTGTGTTCGTACTGTATATACAATTTTTACTGGAACACTATAAAAATGTTCATTATTATAAAATTTTAATATGGTATTTTTGTGCCCATAAAATTAATTATATGGACATATTATAAATCATTCCTCCATTTCTCAGCATCTAGATTGTTGCCAAACCAAGCTGAACTTTTCTAGACTGACAGTTAAACAGTGGTGATTGTTCAAAAATAATCCTTTAAGGGGGAGACAGACACAGAATGGAAGAATGGAAAATTTGGGGACATAAGGTTATTGAAGTTTCCTTAGAATCTATATTTACCTCAATAATTAACTATAGACGAAATAAATAAATATCATATGCTGCAGAGATTTGGTAATATGATTTCTAGGTTTTTTTATATGCTGCTGTGATTAATACAATAGAAATTCATTTAGAAAGTCACAGAATGTGGAGTAGCTTTTTGTTATGGATTGTCTCAAAAGTACAATCACTAGCAAGAGAGGAGTTCATAATATTTTTAATTAAAAGGAGATTTTCATGCTTGTAAAGATTAGGTAAAATTTCTCCATAGTCATCTCTTGAGTGTGAATACCAGAGCTAGTGAAGTTTTACTAAAAATTTCATTAAAAGCTGTCAGTATGATTGTTTCAGTATGGTGTGGGACAGTTTATTTTCTTTTAAAGTACTTTATTTGAGACCATATAAGAGGAAAAATAAATCCACCAATCCAACAACTACTTTTCTTTGGAGAAATATGAAGATGAATAACACCAGTAGCTTTTCTCAATATAATTGTAATCTAATTAGGGAACCAAAATATACACAGAAACATAAGTAAAATTTCTATAATAAGTGTAACAGAAAGTCAGAGAAAAGAGAGAAACGGAAAATTTTAAAGAGGAGGTAGGATTTAAGTTGGACGTTGAAGGATGAGTACAATTTATGTACGTAAACAGAGGATTCAAAGTCTACTAGGAGGATAATGTAAGAAAGCCCATGGGGGAGGTAATAACATGGAGTAGCTAGGGATATTAAGATTACTTTGACTGGAATGGGGAATTCATTCTAGATGGTAGTAGAAGACGGAGATGGAAATAGAAATGGAAGATGAATGAAAGATTTTAAAATGTATCCCCATGTATAATGGGGCCTTTTGAAGAGTTATTTAAAAGTAAGATGACATAATAATTATGATATTCTTGGATGATTTAAATTAGTAATGTGTATAATGAATAGGAGTGAAGAGAGACTGAAAGCAAGAATATCAGAAACAGTACAGAGATGAGGAAATAGGAAGGTAATTATCCATGCAGGTGAATGCAATGAACAGTTTGTATTTCCCCACAAAAATAGGTCCACCCATTCCATTATGGGTGAAGTTTGCTTTATCTGCCTTCTTTGGGCACCAGAGATATCACTGGGATTTCTCACTGCATTGTACTCTCAGGGTAGTCAAACTTCTTACATGGTATCCATCATCTCTCACTGTGTCTTTTCCAGGAAAATCAGGCAGAATTTGCAAGCTTTCTTATGACCTAGCTTCAAAGCCATGCAGCGTCACTTCTACCATGTTCAATTAGTTAAAAGTGAGTCACCGGGCTAGCCAAAATTCAAGGTGGGGGTACTGTACCAGGGCATGGATACTGTAATTCAGCCAGAGACTCATTACCCATTCTTTGATGACAGAATAATCCTTGTTCCCTGGGCATAGTTCTGTGTTTGTCAGCCATCAATAAGGGAAGATGAACCACTATGAGTGATATACAATAAGGGATTTATTATAGGGACTAGACATTATGTTTCTGTATGGCTGTAGACATTATGTTTCTGACATAAAGATGTTTCTGTAAGGCTGCCTCTGTCTGGTGGTAGTCTGAAGTTGACACAGGTAAGTTGCTGGAAAGAAAGGATGGACCCAAAGCAGAGGAGAATGAAGATAAACTAGAACATGAGAGGACCTACTGCACCCGTGAAGACAAACTTCTGTCTCTCATTTCCTCCAACCTCGACAGGATAGGTCTTTTGCAGAAGAAGCAATGAAAGACTGAGAGAAACAGAAGGACATCAATGGGAGGTAGAGGAGCTGTGGGCCCAGCTGCTGCCCTTTTCCAGCAAGACGAGCCAGCAAATTAGTGACAACATTCTCAAGTTCCAGGGATGCCTGGTGCCCACAATGACCTTCAGAGCTTCACATTTCCAGCTTCATTTCAGCCTTCCAAATCTGACACACACTTCTCTTTTGGGTGTCTCTATACCAGAGAAATACAGGGAAGGGGATTCTGGGAAACTTAGTTCCAGCCTAGTTATGTTGATATTAGTACAAACCATCATAAAGTTCTTTTCTCCTCCAACAATACAAAACACTTTCTGCAGCTACTGTGAATATTTGTGTATTGCCCTGGTGAAGTGAATTTTAGAGACATAACTGGTTTCTGTGAGAAAAAATGAAAAGTGTTCTTTGCAGATAGTTACCTAAGAGAGAGTCTCTTCATTGTTTAGGTATTTACTAACCTTTGATTATTCTCTTTTTCTCAGAGCATTACAAATTTCACATCAATTGTTTTATCAGGTATTTTATCTATTTCTACTTTTATGTATGTTCAGATGAAAATATTTTTTAAAGAATATTGCTGAGGTTAGAGCTACCCTGAATGTGTTTTGAATTAGAATGTCCTGTTATGGGGAAACAATTTCAGTACTGTTTTACTTGTCAACAAGACCTAACTGTAAGTGGGTTTTAATTCCTAGTATATTATAACAAATCTCTCCGAGCAAGAAAAAGTAGGTGAATCAATGATTAGACCTTCAACTCCTATGAGCAGATATAAAGAGGAAATGAGCCAGTGGGAGGTAAGCATTTTGATGGACAGAGGGAGATGGAACAATGAGGAGAAGGCCCTGCTTGGAATGTAAGGAAATCCCTCGGTTACAAAAGAGAGAGGTTGCAGTCGGTAAACATCTTCCATTTGGATGTCAGCAACCCAGAAATTCAACCTAACCCCTGAGTTTTCATTAAGACCAGAGCATCAGCATCAGGACTATCCAATCATGGTCCCTAAGGGATATTTTTAATGGCATCTACTGAAGGAGGAGGTAACTGGCAAGGTTGAGAAAGTAGAGGGAAGTGGAGTAAGAGTGTCACTTTTTATTTTGTTCACAGTATCATTTCACTTTTCAAAAGTACCTGATGTTGAGTGATCATTTTGATTTGTCCTTATGATGGGGTAGGAGGACTCAGATAAGCTCGTCCCCCATCCTTAGTTCCTTTAGCCAGCTCAGAGGGATTTTGAGCAAGATTGCACTGAGAGGCCTTATTATTGAGTTTTCATCTTTTACTCTAAGAGAAAATTATGGATTTCAATTGTTACTTTGAGAGAATGTTCTGGATTCAATTGTTACTCTGCGAGAACATTCCAGATTTGAACACTGGAAACTTTCTTCAAAAGTGTGTTGATTCTCTTTTCATTACAATGCCACAGTTGTTTCATTGAGAAAAACATGGAATAATGAGAAAATATGGCATAATAGAAAAAGCACAGGAAATTGAGTCTTGGCTCCCTAAATGGCTCTATGACTTTTTCTAATTCTAGAACTTGCTTTCCTTATTGGTAAAGCTGGTTGCTCTAATTATCTCTGTGGAGGTAGAATCAGTGAGCAGGTGAAAATTAACTAGAGGAAATTGTGGGTTTTTTTTCCTTTCAAGCATACACAGGTTTTACTTCTCCCTCATGCTCTGTTGGTTGAGAATAAGCATGACCTGAAAAAGGATTGCTGTGCTTTTTGACACTCCACAACGTCCCATCTTGACTTATCTCTTAAACTGAACACTATCAATATGTCCACCACGGCCCTATGTCTCCATTTGATGACTACACTTGTAAGGAAGAAGAAAAGAAAAATGAATGACAAAAATAAAATTATAAAATCATGTGCAGAACTGTAATGATGGTGATATTCTAAATATTCTACATCTTCTATGTGCCATTTTATTCCCTCTTTCAACCATTTCATATATATATATATATATATTTATATATAATTTATATATATATATTTATATATAATTTATATATATATATTTATATTTATATATATATAAAGTTTATATTCCAGTATACAGAATGATCAGAGAAAATACTTCAAGTGGATATGTAAATGACTTGAATACCATAGGTGAAAATCATCCTTTCTAAATGTAATTTAACCATCCTTTCTAAAGGCAAATATAGTTTTTTTTTCTTTTGTCTGATTTCAAGAGAGTGTTCAAATTATTGTTTATATATCAGGGTTTGTTTTTTTTGTCCTGAAATCTTTAAAAGATTAAAACTTAGGAAAATTATTTTATTTTATTTTTTTTTTTAATTTTTTTTTTCAACGTTTTTTATTTATTTTTGGGACAGAGAGAGACAGAGCATGAATGGGGGAGGGGCAGAGACAGAGGGAGACACAGAATCGGAAACAGGCTCCAGGCTCCGAGCCATCAGCCCAGAGCCTGACGCGGGGCTCGAACTCACGGACCGCGAGATCGTGACCTGGCTGAAGTCGGACGCTTAACCGACTGCGCCACCCAGGCGCCCCAGGAAAATTATTTTAATCAGCATATAGCCAATGCTGTGTATTTCATCAAGTGTCTTTGTACTGTCAATTCAGGAAGATCATTATGGATTTTGTGGGCAGAGAACACTGCTGGTTGAAGGTTGGGAAGACTTAATGTGGAGGAAGGAAAGTGCAGTTATTCAATTTATTATTATTCCCTATCCCTTCACCTTTACATATTTAATGATTACAAAGAAAACTCAATCCTAAACAGAAAAAAAGTCAATCCTCAGCAATACGATATTTCTATTGGTTTTTTTTTTTATGTGAAACAGTGATCTGTAGACAACTATTCAGAAGTAGCAAAAAATATATTTCTTTTAGGTAGGATCATCCACAACCAAAACATCCAAGTTTTGGCTCACTTAGGTGGCTTCCTCCTTAACCTAAAAGGTTTCTGCAGATTGAAAAACAAAATGGAAAGTATCAGAGGATGACCAAATTCATTTCTATTTGACACACATTTAAAACTGAGTCCCTTCTAGGCCTTAATATTTTCTTTCAATTTCACATTTTAGTCTTTGGCATCTCAGCATTCTGCTATCTAAAAACAAAGCCCGGTCTTCTCTCTCCCAGAGTAGTAGAGTGCTGTGCTCCAGCAATAAGAACGAAATAAGTGCTTCCAAATGCTTAGATTCTCTTTCTTGCACTTGTTACAATTTTCAGTGGGGATGCCAGTCTGATTCCAGGCCACAAGACTGTTTGGACCATGCTCAGAAAGTACATCAGCACTGGTGTGCATGGTGGGGAAGAACAGGTGGGCTACTTCTTCACCAAGGTGCATGTCAACTGTTCCCACCCAAGGGAAAGCACAGTTGTGGTCTTGGGCCAATTCTGTGTGCCGGTGAAAATGCATTATTTACCTTGAAACTACATGGGATCTCTCAGGGTTGAAAACTGTTTTCTCTATCAGTTAAGGACTTTTTTCTTTCAATGTTGAGCCTAATTCTTGCATTCAGTTCTCAAATAATCACAAGATAGTTTTATAGGGATTTGTTTTGGAAAAATTGAAACTCAAACATTGAAATGTGGCTGTTTTTGCTCCTTATTGACTAGTTTAACTCCTAGTTGATTCTCCAGAACTTAGATGTGTATTAGCAGCAGAACATGTAGTAGCAAAATTTACTTTTCTTTGTGTGAGACCAACTGAGTTAATGAATAATTTTATTAAGAAAGTGATTCAAGCAGGCTTGATGATCATGAAATATTCATATGAATCTTTTTCATGGGGAGAGTAGGAGTTACAGTGATTACTAACCATTTCAAAGAAATTGGGGAGTATTTATAAAGGATTTTGGGCTCTAATAATAATAAATTATGACTGTGTATTAATCAGGGAAGGATATCACCTCCAAAAAAGGGTGGGTAAGCAGAATGGGATAGTAACCTAAGGAAGTCACAGTAAAACAACTTTGTCTCTATGGCTACAGTAAGGCAGTGGGAAGCTATGGTGGAAGGAGGGATAGTTCTATTGTGTGCTCACCTGCTGGTCCTTGGTCCTTATTGGACCTCTGATACCAGTGCTGGTGTCACATCTGTGTTTGTACACGTGTGTGTGTGTGTGTGTGTGTGTGTGTGTGTGTTGGGTAGACCCAAGGAGAAAATCAAAACAAGAACAGATTTAGCATTAGGTAATGATTAAACCAGGTCAGAAGATAATTTTTCTGTGTTGCAATCTGTTGACTTTTGTGTTTTAAAGATTGCTATATGTATGGCACTGAAAGAATTGGTAATTGGAAATGGACATTAGAGTAGAGAAAGAGAGAAGTGGTCCAAAAGAACTTCTAGGAGGAAGTGATTAATGAGTTGAATTGTAAAATTATTAGGATTAAATTTGGTTAAAATGGGGAACAAGAATATTTTAGGTTGAGGAAATGATATATACACAAATAAACACATAAAACACACAGAACGGTGAGTGAGAGTGATCATTTGGGCAACAGCAAATAGGTAGGGAAAGGGTGTTCGCTATGACAGAAAATAAGAAAGGATGTGGGCAGAAGTCAGATGATGGAAATTTGAGTGGTGGACTCCAGAACTTGAATTTTATCCTGAAAAGAATGGGGAAACGTTTAAGCAGAAGGACATAGTTGTATCCTAATATTATTTTGGTAGAAGTATGGAAGATTGATTAGAGAGGGTCAAGTTGGAATTAGACAAATTGTCATGATAATTTAGCTAGAAAATTATGAGGCAACAATGTTATAAACAAATGCAAATAAGTTCTCATAAAAAAATTTCTCCAAGTAAATAGTGGAATAATTAATTTTCTGTACTTTTTTGTCAGATATGTTGGTTTCTAAAAATGGTGGCTTAAATATCATATGCATATATACATTTCAAAGTCATTTTCATGTGTGTGTTAGAAATGATTAATAGATATGCCAAATAGTTAATATTTTGAATGGTCTTGTGCTTATTAGATGTTAAGTATTTACATTATTATTTTTTTTGACATTTCAGAAATAGTTTTAATGTCATTCAAATTCATTGAAGATGCTGAAATATTCTAAGAGATCTTTTATTCTAATTCCTCTTGGTTTTAAGTCTTTTGCTTAAGTTGAAAAAGTAAAGATTTTTAGAATTTCAAAAGAAAACAGAAATTAAACAAATGCAACATAAGCTTATCTTTCCATTTCCTTGAAGTCTAAGAAATAAGGTTGATGTGACTATTTATAAACAAGTTAAATATTTCCATACCATTTAATACTATTAAATAAGGCTTGACATAGACAATGGACAATTACTCAGCCGTAAAAAAGAATGAAATCTTGCCATTTGCAATGACGTGGATGAAACTAGAGAATATTATGCTAAGGGAAATAAATCAGTCAGAGAAAGACAAATGCCATATGATTTCATTCATATGAGGAGTTTAAGAAAACACAGCCAATAACCAAAGGGGGGAAAAAGAGGGAGAGAGGCAAACCAAGAAAGAGACTCTTAACTATAGAGAACATACTGATGGTTACTGGGGGGAAGTGAGTAGGGTGAAATAGGTGACGGAGATTAAGGAGTACGCTTGTCATGATGAGTGTCAGGTGATGTATGGAAGTGTTGAGTCACTATATTGTACACCTGAAACTAATAGACCACTGTACGTTAACTAACTGAAATTTATTTAAGAAGTTTTTTTAACTAACTGGAATTTAAATAAAAACTTAAAAAAAACAAAGGACATGAGTTTTAAAAAAAGAAATAAAAGGGGCTCCCTTACAAAGTGTTTTTTTTAGTTCTTAGAAGGTATAATTAAATAAGACTATGCTGTATCCTGTAAAGGATATTGATTTTTTAACTTCAGTATACTTTATTTCTTTGAAACAAATTTACATTTGAAAGGATTTCTTTTGTTTGTTTTATGAAAGGATGAATTCTAAAAATGGTTATAGTTATACTTTATATTTAATAAAACCTCACACAAAAAGTGAAATTGTACATTTTTGTCTACATTTTATAGGAGGAATCATTTTCTAATATAAATGGGTTTGACCTAATGTCTAAGTGTTATTATTTCTAAATGAAAGAGGGACTTACATAAACATTTTGACAACCAATAGAAGAAACAAGGGGCAAAATTATTAAAGTGTCTGGTCATGAAGTCACTTTATCTTCATGGTTCACATAGATATTACTTCTTATTTATGAAACCACCATTACATGTAACACCAGCATATGTTTACCATATGCTTTTTTTTTTTAATTTTTTTTAACGTTTATTTATTTTTGAGACAGAGAGAGAGACAGAGCAAGAACGGGGGAGGGGCAGAGAGAGAGGGAGACACAGAATCAGAAGCAGGCTCTAGGCTCCAGGCTCTGGGCCATCAGCCCAGAGCCCGACGCGGGGCTCGAACTCACGGACCGCGAGATCGTGACCTGAGCGGAAGTCAGACGCTTAACCCTCTGAGCCACCCAGGCGCCCCTACCATATGCTTTTTATATCCTTAAGTTTGTTGCCTGGATATATATACGTATACAGAATGTGTATAAAATATGGTATATGGGTCATTACCATACTAATTCCATGCAAATTCTGCTAAAGGGCAACAAAATATGGCATTAACAGATTAGAAGAAGAAGAGGGATTCTTTCACCAAACTAAAACCCCATTTCCCTCCTATGTTTGGTATTTTCCTTTAAGACACATTGTTCTCTAAGACAGGAGATTTCAGTTTAACATTTTCCTGAATATTTGAAAAAAGATTATAAAAGACTCCAAATAGAAAATGTATTATCTATACTCTGTACCTTTTTCTGATCCACTGTAAACACACATGGATATTAGGGGAAAATCAAACTGAGAGGCTTAACAGAGAGTATTACAGAAGACAATGCTGAACCAAATCTCATAAATAGGTTTGCAGCATATCTCTGTGAGCCTCATTTTTTTTTTTCATGAAACCAAGTGGGGTTATAAGAAAATCACGTGGATCCAATCACCATGAAAATATTTTTGTAATTGTTTCCTGGAGGAGCTGCAGAGACATTGGTATTTATATGCATAAATGTCAAAGTTTTCCAAATTTGGCCCCTTTTGGAACACAACACGAAAGGCCAAATCGAATCATCATGGATGTAACAGAAATCTCTATATAGTAAAAGATTTCTGAGATCAGCCAGTGGCTTCCCAAGTTTAAACTATAGCAGAATTCAAACTTGTCCAAATTTAACTTGTATTTAGGCAATTTTTATACAAAGCTCTAAAAAAGACTGTTAAACCTCCCTGGCATGATGTTCAGCATTATTGACTGAATGACTTGCTGGAGGAGTAGAATGAAGTGAGAACAAGAAAGGGAAAGTAAGAGAAACTAGAGAGTAAGTAAAGAGAAAGAGGTAAGACTTCACACTAACACAGGTCTCGAGTGTTGAACTTGAGTTTATCTTACTTTGTCGAGCCACAAAGCAACACCCAAACCAGAAGTAACTGACTGGTAGAAGGAAACCAGGAGAATGTTCTCACAGGAACTATTTGATATTTTCAATGAAAGAATTGCCCTTTAGACTCTTCCTCTGTTTCTTTTGTTATTTGATAAAGTTTTCTCCACCTGTGTCTCTGCACTGAAACAGAAATAGCTGAGATGTACAACTGCATCATGCCCAAATAGTTTTTAATTTATTTGCTCTTATTTCAATTGCTCTTATTTCAATTTGCTCTTATTTCAATTTCAATTATGTTGTGGGACTTAAAAAAATGTTAATATATTCCAGGCTTACAATTTCTTTTAAATTTCTTTTTAACGTTTATTTATTTTTGAGACAGAGAGAGACAGAGCATGAACGGGGAGGGTCAGAGAGAGGGAGACACAGAATCTGAAACAGGCTCCAGGCTCTGAGCTGTCCGCACAGAGCTGGACGCGGGGCTCGAACTCACGGACCACGAGATCATGACCTGAGCCGAAGTCGGCCACTTAACTGACTGAGCCACCCAGGCGCCCCTCACAATTTCTTTTAAAACTGGACTTTGTATTATGATACCTCCAAATATTTTTCTTACGTGTATGTGAATTCAAGATCTCAAAAAATGGCATGTCTTTAACTTAGCAGGGAGCGTAGAGTTTGGGGCACAGTGGGTTAGCTGTCAGAAGGCTCGTGCTTTCCTTTAGAGTTATTCTTTTTCCTCCAGGAGTTTTTCTTGATTTGAAAGCTTTATTTTATTTAAATATTCAGAGGAGACTAGGTTTCAGTAGACTTCTTTATACTCTGAAAAACTGCATTAAATTCTTTTGTGGCCAAGGGAAAACATTTACTAATTTATAGAAGTGAGCTAACTAAAATGGTTTGCTCCTTCTGCACATCGCTACACAGTTGATAATTATTATTCTAATCCCTTTTACTATGCTTCAAGGAACTTTTATATATCTGATCTCATTAAGTTACTAAGGCAATGAAATCAATGCTCGAACAATCACAGACTCAAAGATCCTCTCAAAGAGAGAATCCACCCACGCCATGGGGAAGCCACTGAAGTTTCCTTCCCATTCTGGGTGATTATTCTATCCAGTAAATTAAATTTGAGATCAGTACATCTCTTTCCTTCAGATCTCTTCTGAGCCTTTCCTCTCTCCCTCAGACTCCTTTGAGATACATGTGAACACCTCCATAGCATTTTGGTATCTGAGACAACTCAGACTGATAGAGTGATTTCCTATGTCTAACAGCTAGTAAATGGCAAGGCTGGGCTTAGGACTGCAACCAAGAAGAATTCTTTCTCGTTGAAATGGTAGAAGTCCATCCACCTTTCTTTTAATTTTGAATGTCCAGTCTGGTGACCACCAGCAAGATTAAAAAAACTGCCATCCAGGGATCTTGGGTGGTTCAGTCCATTAAGCATCTGACTTTGGCTTATGTCAAGATTTCCCAGTCTGGGGGTTTGAGCCCACATTGTGCTCTGTGCTGACAGTGTGGAGACTGTTTCAGATCTTCTGTCTCCCTCTCTCTGCTCCAACCCACTCGTTCTCTCGCTCTATCTCAAAAATAAATAAACATTTAAAAAATAAAAATAAAAAACTGCCATCCTCTCGATATTTCTTTTCTATTCGTGTCATTTGACATGGTGTGAGGAACATTTCTTTACAGGCTTCCCGCTTCTTTCATAGTCATAAAAACGACTATGTAGGAAAATGGTAAGACCTTGGGCATAATTGTGTCTATATATAGTATATCTATTGTGTGGTAGATTGTATTGTTTGCTTAAAACATATGGTACTTACAGGGACCCTGCCCTGGTGCATTTCCCTCTGGGAGAAATATTCTTCCCACCCAAATTTATCAGTTTTGACCCATGTGACTTGCTTTAGCAAATGGAATGTGAGCAGAATGGACACATCTCACACCAGAGCATAAGGTTTCAGAGCCACTGCATGTACTGCCATTGTTCTTCACCTCTTCCTGTCGAACATTTTCCAGATCGGGGCCACTCTTTCTGCTTGGTTTTGGGAATAAAGAAAAGCATGGGTGCAGGGCCACAGCTAACTCACAGCCAAAGTATGTGTGAATGAGAAATAAACCTTTGTTGTAAGTCACTGGAGTTTGGAGGTTGGTTGTTATCACAGTATAATATAGCAAATGCTGACTGACAACACATATTGCATGTCAATGGGGCCATTGGTTTCACACATAATGGCTTTTGATACATTTTCTGTGGATAATTTTGACATAAATATATTTCTAAATCTGATTTCTAGAGTGGATATTGTGCCAACAGCGAAAGGCATACTTCTATATTACTATTCACTGATCTGAAAAAAGAGAAAGGAGCATGAGCTGCTATTTGAATAATGTTATATATTTACTATCACATTACAGTTGGTGAAACACTTTCATATACCAGTATCTTATATTCACAACAATTCTGTGCAATAGGTACTCTCATCTTCATTTTATAGAGGAAAGCATTGGTGATATTTAGAGAGATGGAACACATTTGCTCAAAATTCTGCATTAATAAAAGTGGAAAAGGAAGAAAAAACAGGTTTCCAGTTCAACGTTTCTCCCCAACCCACTATTTCACAGTTGTTACCATCATGCATCGTGTTATTGAATGATTAGTTGTCTTTTTTAATATTTTATACAAATACTTAAGTTTGCAGATAGGATTTATAAGCACCATATTTAAAAGCACTTTATATTGACATATGTGGGAGGCTTAAATTCTTCTTTCTGCCTGAAAATTAACCGTAATGGGGTTGTAGAGGTTAAAATGAAAAGAGTAGAATAAATTATATTCCGTAGAAGTTGTCCATTATATAATGATAGGGATGCCATAGACATTTAGAAATTAGGGAATACTAATACTTTGTTCAGCTCTTATGTTCATCCATCACTTCTTAGTTATGGTGACCAAATCACAGTAGTGAAATTGGATTAAAACATGCATCCTGCCTGATTCACTAGAGCTGGGGTGTGTTGCTACATCAAGTAGCAAGAAGATGACAATGCTGGTCATAAATCTTATGTTATATTAAGACAGCTACTGGTAAATCACAGTGAGTCCTACTCTACATTTCTATAGCCAGTATATTTTTGCGATATAGGCTTTCATATAACAAAATTCAATGGAGGTTTTAGTCTTCTGTTTCATTTTTCCCTTGTGTGTGTATGAAGGTGGGTGGGTGAAGAGGGTATAGGGTAACTCTGCTATGGAGGTGATACAATTGTTCTTTTCTAGAAGCAAATTGTGTGACCTATAAGTTGCCATGCGTGATAAATGTGCATGCTTTTTAAAACGTGCCTCTTGCTTCCTACTACATAAAGATCTGTGCACAAACGTATGTGTACATGTTATGTTTCTAAAATTGGCCCTGTATTGCTTTAAATTTGACCTGACTGTTGTTGCTATATGTAGTGTTTATGCGCAATTGTTATATATAATTGCAAAAGTTTGATGATTTCAAACAAACCTTATGATGTTACCAAAATTGTTTTAAATGTGGTAAAAGTTTCTTAGCCAGGCTAAAAATTAACTAAATATATTTTCACTAACTTATTTATTTGTTCGTTATCATAGACCTTCCTCCAACTCAATATTCATAATAGGGCAGAAAGATCACAGTGGCAAAATAAAGTAAATAATGGGCAAATTTTACTTGTTAAACAATGTCATTCGAATCTGTATTTGAACTTATGTTATATAGTAAGTCCAATGGATAATAATTAATATGATTAAAAATGAGAGGCTGCAATAATTAACATATATTATTGTGCTATCTCCAAACATCCTGTTATTAAGCATTTCTTTTGAACGAGCAAATGCTTACCCTAATAAATAATTACAGTAGGGGAGCCTGGGTGGCTCAGTTGGTTGGGCTTCCGACTTCAGCTCAGGTCATGATCTCACAGCTCATGGGGTTGAGCCCCACGTCAGGCTCTTTGCTGACAGCTCAGAGCCTGGACCCTGCTTCGGATTCTGTGTCTCCCCCTCTCTCTGCCCCTCCCCCACTCATGCTCTGTCTCTCTCTGTCAGAGAGTTTTGGTTTGCTGCTTCAGTGGGGAGTGGGAAATCATTTGTTTAGGTGAGCCCCACTGTATTTTATGCTAAGATAGTAAAACCCAATCAGAGAGAAGCCTTCTGAAAGACTGTTTCCTCTGTGAATGAAAGCACTGGTAGACTGTAGCTTCAGGCTTCAGAACTGTTCATTTTAGTTCTAAGATCACGTTTCATCTACCAGGAAGAGCTTTTATCTTCCACTAAAGGAAAATTTCACATGAGCAGTGATGGCACAACATGGCCAGTGGAAGGAATTACACAAGATATGCAGAGGCTTGAGGCTTGTGAAGTGCAAGGATGGAGAGTATGCATTAAACTGGGGGGAGGGAGCAAAACAAAATCAAATTTTAAAATGAGCTTTCCTGGGGCACCTGGGTGGCTCAGTTGGTTAAGCGGCCGACTTCGGCTCAGGTCATGATCTCACGGTCTGTGAGTTTGAGCCCCGCGTCGGGCTCTGTGCTGACAGCTCAGAACCTGGAGCCTGTTTCAGATTCTGTGTCTCCCTCTCTCTCTGACCCTCCCCCATTCGTGCTCTGTCTCTCTCTGTCTCAAAAGTAAATAAACGTTAAAAAAAATAAATAAAATGAGCTTTCCTTTTGCTAATTCTAAGATTTTTGATCTTGTAGAAATTATGAAATCCAAATCATTATAGCTCTCCATTAGTGGTGCTTTAGATCCCTAATAACAAATATAAATATTATCTTATTGTATGAAACATTCTCTTTTAACCTCAAATCATGCACATTAGTTTTTCTTGTACAAAATATTACAGAGTATAATTTCAAGTCAACTTGCTTTATCTTGCTGCCTGATTGATTTTAATCATATAATTCACAATTCTACATGTTTGGAGATTCTTCCTGAGGTTCATGATCATTGCAATATGCCGCTAGGCAATAACCAACATTTTGTCTAACTCTATCCCATGTGTGAGGCTGTAAGAATAGAGGTATTGATCTACCTGTAGTGGTCTTGACAATACAAAGGTACAGGAGTTTCAACTATGGACACTGGTACGATACTGAGTTTCTTGTGTTGTCTTTTCCATCTTGATTCAGCAGAGAAAGGAGTAACTGCAAACTTGCCCACATCATAGGTACCTGAGAGAATCTGTGAGCAAGCTGTTTTTCCCATTATAGAATGTTACCATAACTCTGAACAATCTAAGACAGATAATTTGCAAGGAAAGACATTCCTTATATACCAGGACCCTTTTCTCCTTTCACCATCTAAAAAATAAAAATAATAACAGATTGAAGTTTTGTGATGTCATTCATGATTTATATTTTAATGGGATTTATAATTAACCCAAATTGGAATAAATCACCATAATATATAAAAAAATTCAAATTAAGATTTAATTTAAAATTTATAGAGCTTATATTTTTAAAGTGTTAGATGTATAAAAAATTTAAAAAAGAATTAGTACAGCGTTTCCACATACCCCTTTACCCAGTTTCCCCTATTACTAATATCTTACATTTGTATGGCATATTTGTTAAAATTAGTGAGAAAACATTGATATATGATTATTAACTAAAATTCATGTTTATTTAGATTTCCTTAATTTTTACCTAATTATATTTTTCTGTATCAAGATCCAATCCAGGATCCCATTAGGCTCCTCTTGTCTGTGACAGTTTTTTGGGTTTTGGTTGTTTTTAAAGACCTTGACAGTCTTGAGGAGTACTGGTCAAATATTTTATAGGATGCCCCTCTGTTGGAATTTGTTTGATGTTTTTCTCATGATTAGACTGAGGAGGAAGTTAATTTTGGGGAGGAAGAGGACAGAGGGAAAGTACTATTTTTATCTTATCACATCATGGGTACATACTATCGTCACGATTTATTACTGGTGCTATTAACCTTGAACACCTGGCTGAGGTAGTGCTTGTCAGATTTCTCCATTGTGACATTACTCTGTTTTTCCCCTTTTCATTACTTTACACTTCAGAAGGAAGTTCCTATGTGCAGTCCACACTTAAGGAATGGAATACCCACATAACTTATTTGGAATTCTTTTAAATAGAGATTTATAGCTTCTCTCACATTTAAATATTTATATGTTGATTTATATCAGTATGTACTTAAGACATTCATTTATACTTTGGGTTATAGTCCCATTCTACTTCGTTTCTTTTGTTGCTCAAAATGTTCCAGTTTTGGTCATTGGAATCACTTTCATCTGGCTTATGTTCCTTTGAGATACACTCACCAATGTATTGTTCTTTCTGAGGAACATTTCCTTAATTTCTGACACCATAAAATACTGTAGGATTATCTTGTTGATTTTGTACCCAGTCCTAGAATCAGCCGTATTTCCAACAAAGCCTAGTTTCTTTTATGGGAGAATAGTATTAAAAAGCAAAACCTAGGCACTAGTTTTCTTGTTTCTATTGATATGTCATTACTTTAAAGACTTCTCAGCTGACAGAGCAAGGAGATATGTGTGTTTATACTAACCCATGTATATGCACATACATATATCTATAAATATTTCTATGTGTAAACATCTGCATCTATAATTAAGCTAAACATAAGTTCAGACTGATGTCTCCAAATCTAATTCAATACCATATAGATCATTTCTAGCCTTCTCCTTTGTTTTTATCTGAACTCCCATCCTAGCAGTAAGAAACCTGGGTCCATCTACCATCCAGTTACTAAAGTGTTTTATTGTATACATGTTTTATGGCTTAGCATGTGGTCTATCATGGTGAATGTTCCATGGTGAATGTTTGAAAAGAATGTGTATTTGCTGTCATTGGATGGAGTATTCTATAAATGTCAATTAGATCTATTTATTTAACACTGTTGTTCCATTCAACAATATTCTCACTGATTTTCTGCCTGCTTCATCTATCAATTACTGAAAGAAGAGTGTTCAAGTTTCCAGGTATAACTCTGTATGTGTCTATTTCTCTTTTCAGTTCTATTAGTTTTTGCTTTATGTATTTAGATCCTCCATTGTTAGGTACACACGTGTTAAAGGTTCTTATGCCTTCTTGAAAATTGATCCCTTTATCATGACATAATGCCCCTCTTTATCCCCAATAACTTTCTTTATTCTGAAGTCAACTGTACCTGAAATTAATATAGCTAGTCCAGCTCTTTGTTAGTATTATTATGGTATACCTTTCTTTACTCTTTTACTTTTAACCTATGTCTTTATGTTTAAAGTTTGTTTTTGTTTTGTTTTGTTTTGTTTTTGCCCTTTTTTTGTGGATGACATACGGTGGGGTCTGTTTTTTATCTACTCTGACTGGCTCTGTCTTTTAATTGGCACATTAAGATAGTTCACATTGAAAGCAATTATTGATGTAGCTGGGTTAATATCTAACATGTCTGTAACTGTTTTCTATTTGTTGCACTTCTTTTTCATTTCCGTTTTTCTTCCCCTCTTTTTCTGCTTTCTTTTGCTTTAATTGTACAATTTATATGATTCAATTTTCTCTCTTTAACACATCCATTATACTTCTTTTTTAACTTCTTTCAGTGGTTTCACTATAGCTTACAGTATAAATTTTTTTATGAACCTAAGTCTATTTTTAAATAACATTAATTACATCAAGGGTAGTGCTGGAATTTTTTTTTGGAGTTTTTTAGTTGCATTCCCCATTTCTCTCTCCTATTCCTTAAAAATTACTGTAATTCATTTCAGCCATCTATTTGCTACGATGACAGAGTACGTTTTACTCTTACTACTTTAACAAATGTTTATCTATTAGATTAAAAGTAAGAAAAATAAAAGATTTTATTTTATATACATATTTCTTCTCCAATTCTTTCCCTTTCTTTAGGTAGATCTGAATTTCTGATCTATTACTTTCTTTCTCCCTGAAAACCTCTTTTTTTTAAAGACTTTATTTTAGAGAAACTTTAGGTTCACAGCAAAATTGAATGGAAGGTACAAAGATTTCCCATGTACTCCTTTTCCTCATGAATATGTATAGTCTCTCCCATTATCACCATCCCCACTAGAGTGACACATTTGTTACAGTTGATGAGCCTAGACTGACACATCATAATCACCCAAAGTCCATAATTTATCTTTTTGGTGTTGTACATTCTTGGGAAACATGTAAAATAACACGTATTTATTATTATAATATCACATGGAGTATTTTCACTTCTCTAAAAATCCTATGTGCTCCCCCTCAAAGAACTTATTTTTATGTTTCTTGCAGAACAGAGCAGGTTTGTTGGCAATTAATACTCGCAGTTTTTGTTTATCTGAGAAAGTCTTTATTTCTCCTTTACACTTATAGGATAATTTTCCTGGACATAGAATTTTAGGTTGACTCTTTCTTTCTTTTAATACTTCAAATATTTCACTTCATTCTCTTCTTGCTTATACAATTTTTAAAATGAAAATCCACTATAATCCTTATCTTTTCTCCTGCATATGTAAGACGATTTTTTTCAGCCTCTGCCTCCTTTCAAGACTTTTTCCTCTGTCTTTGGTTTTCTACAGTTTGACTATAATATGTCTTAGTGTAACCTATGGCCACAGAAGCTTTAATTTCCTCTAGTGTCCTGTTTGTGTGTCCTCTGTTGTTGGGTTTCCCTAAGAACTTTTTCTTAAATAGAGTTTGAGCCTTGTAGATCTTTAAACTATAACCTACTATTATGATATTGGAGCCTTATTGATGTGACATTAAGGATTTGAGAAGGGGGAGGAGAAGTGTTTTATAAGCTTATGATTAAATTTCAGTTATTTAGTGGTAGTGTGTCCCTAAGCTGTAACCTTCACAAGTGTTTCTTTTCATACTTGCTCTACCTGTGTGAATCAGAAAAGCTGACTCCACGGGGGGTGGGAGTTGGGTAATTGTCCTTAAGTGTATGTGAGACAGACTCTGGTAAAGTCTTCTCACTTGAGAGTAGGTCTTTGTTATGGAGAACACATTGGGATTATTTCAAACCAGTTACTTCCCCCCTTATTCTGCCAAAGATGAGAGGTGATTTTTCTTGGCACCTTACCATAAGAACATGCTGGAGTTTCTGGAGGTGCAATCCAAGAACATATGCCTCCACCCCCACCGCAATCTCTAGGAGTCTCCTTCTCAAGGTAGTCTACAGTCTACTTCAAGCAATTCATCAAATTAGCATTTAAGTTTTCCTACCAGTTTATGGGTCTAATGGCTTCTGCCTCAGCCGAGTTGATTTCAGCTGTGTTTCTCTATATTTACGTGTCTCTCTAGATTTGGAGGTAGAGGTTTGCCCTGTGATAACAACTCTTGCATGTCCAGCAAAGCCTCTGATTTTCAGTTTGTTCAGCTTTATTCTTGAATTTAAGGTCAGGAGCCTATTACTTCCAAACTGAAATCATGTCAGAGCTTAAAGCAGAAGTCAACATTTACCTTGTTGATAAATAAAATTGCTGAATGTTTCCACTTTCAGGAGTCATATTTTTATTAAGGAAAATAATCCTTGATGATGATAGCTGTGAGATAAAAATTTCAAAGTCCATAAGGACGCTCATTGCCCTGAGAGAAAAGGCACACATACAATAAATGGTAGTACTTAATGAACTAGAGTAACCAGAATCTATTCTGAAAGAGACTTTAAAGCAAGTATATTAAAAAAGGTTAGAGTATAAAAGAAAAATAAAATCCGTAAGAAAAGTACAGGACTATATGATAGAATAAATACATAGATATAAGCATCAAACATAATTTATGTAACTAAAAATGAAAGTTTGAAATAATAAAAACACAGTAGATAAATTAAGGCATTGACTAGATATAGGTAAAGAGAGAACTTGAAAATAAATCTGAAGAAACCACTTAGAACACAGCTCAGAGAATAAAAGAGAAAAATCAAATTACAATGGAAGGAGGATAAAATGAGAAACTTTAATATGCATCTAAAAGGAGTCCCAGGAGGAGGAAATAGAATGGGAGAGAAGAAAAGGTCCTAATGTTATGATTCCAAATTGGTAACAATTGCAAAAGATTATGAGTCCTCTGATTATAAAAGCTTGACAAATTCCTAGTAAGGAATATAAATGCAAACCCATTCCTTAAAAACATCATAGAGAAACTGCAATACATCAGGGGAAAGAGTGAATGGAAGATTTTAAAGGCTACTAGAGAGTCAAAACAGAATACTTATAAATAGATAACAATCACAGTGACAGAAAAGTTCTTAGAAACATCAATAGATCTCAGAAATACTGAGGGGAATACTTGTTTATTTAGATTTAGATACATCCCCCTCCCCCTGCTGCCCTGCCAACACACACATCTATCAACAAAATGCAAAGGTAACTTCTGGAATGGGAGAAAATAGTTTCAAATCATATATCTAATAAAGGGTTAATATTCAGACTATGTGAAGAAATCATATAACTTAAGAGGAAAGAGCAAACCAATTAATAAATGGGCAGAGGAATTGATTAGACAGTTTTCCAAAGAAGACATTCAAATGGCCAACAGGAACATGAAAATATGCTCAACATCATTAAGTAGGGAAATATAAATCAAAACCACAATGAAATATCACCTCATACCTGTCAGAATGGCTATTTTCAAGGGGGGAGTTCCGGAAGATGGCGGCATAGGAGGACGCTGGGCTCACCGCGCGTCCTGCTAATCACTTAGATTCCACCTACACCTGCCTAAAGAACCCAGAAAACCGCCAGAGGATTAGCAGAACGGAGTCTCCGGAGCCAAGCGCAGACGAGAGGCCCACGGAAGAGGGTAGGAAGGGCGGCGAGGCGGTGCGCGCTCCACGGACTGGCGGGAGGGAGCCGGGGCGGAGGGGCGGCTCGCCGGCCAAGCAGAGCCCCCGAGTTGGGCTGGCAAAAGCGGAGGGGCCGGACGGACTGTGTTCTGACGGCAAGTGCGACTTAGCGTCTGGGAGGTCATAAGTTAACAGCTCTGCTCAGAAAGCGGGAAGGCTGGAGGACAAAGAGAGGGAGAGCTGCTGAGCCCCCGGACGGACGGCAGAGCTCAGCTTGGCGGGGAACAAAGGCGCTCGCCAGCGCCATCTCCCCCGCCCATCCCCCAGCCAAAATCCCAAAGAGAACCAGTTCCTGCCAGGGAACTTGCTCGCTCCGCGCAAACACCCAACTCTGTGCTTCTGCGGAGCCAAACCTCCGGCAGCGGATCTGACTCCCTCCCGCTGCCACAGGGCCCCTCCTGAAGTGGATCACCTAAGGAGAAGCGAGCTAAGCCTGCCCCTCCCGCCCCCGTGCACCTTGCCTACCCACCCCAGCTAATACGCCAGATCCCCAGCACCACAAGCCTGGCAGTGTGCAAGTAGCCCAGACGGGCTACGCCACCCCACAGTGAATCCTGCCCCTAGGAGAGGGGAAGAGAAGGCACTCACCAGTCTGACTGTGGCCCCAGCGGTGGGCTGGGGGCAGACATCAGGTCGGA
Source organism: Neofelis nebulosa (assembly GCF_028018385.1). NCBI lineage: Eukaryota > Metazoa > Chordata > Mammalia > Carnivora > Felidae > Neofelis > Neofelis nebulosa. The sequence continues at coordinate 117,223,170 of NC_080784.1, forward strand.
CTGCGGCCCCGCCCACCAACTCCAGTTATACACCACAGCACGGGGGAAGTGCCCTGCAGGTCCTCACCACTCCAGGGACTATCCAAAATGACCAATCGGAAGAATTCCCCTCAGAAGAATCTCCAGGAAATAACAACAGCTAATGAACTGATCAAAAAGGATTTAAATAATATAACAGAAAGTGAATTTAGAATAATAGTCATAAAATTAATCGCTGGGCTTGAAAACAGTATACAGGACAGCAGAGAATCTCTTGCTACAGAGATCAAGGGACTAAGGAACAGTCACGAGGAGCTGAAAAACGCTTTAAACGAAATGCAAAACAAAATGGAAACCACCACGGCTCGGATTGAAGAGGGAGAGGAGAGAATAGGTGAACTAGAAGATAAAGTTACGGAGAAAGAGGAAGCTGAAAGAAAGAGAGATAAAAAAATCCAGGAGTATGAGGGGAAAATTAGAGAACTAAGTGATACACTAAAAAGAAATAATATACGCATAATTGGTATCCCAGAGGAGGAAGAGAGAGGGAAAGGTGCTGAAGGGGTACTTGAAGAAATTATAGCTGAGAACTTCCCTGAACTGGGGAAGGAAAAAGGCATTGAAATCCAAGAGGCACAGAGAACTCCCTTCAGACGTAACTTGAATCGATCTTCCGCACGACATATCATAGTGAAACTGGCAAAATACAAGGATAAAGAGAAAATTCTGAAAGCAGCAAGGGATAAACGTGCCCTCACATATAAAGGGAGACCTATAAGACTCGTGACTGATCTCTCCTTTGAAACTTGGCAGGCCAGAAAGGCTTGGCACGATATCTTCAGTGTGCTAAACAGAAAAAATATGCAGCCGAGAATCCTTTATCCAGCAAGTCTGTCATTTAGAATAGAAGGAGAGATAAAGGTCTTCCCAAACAAACAAAAACTGAAGGAATTTGTCACCACGAAACCAGCCCTACAAGAGATCCTAAGGGGGATCCTGTGAAACAAAGTACCAGAGACATCACTACAAGCATAAAACATACAGACATCACAATGACTCTAAACCCGTATCTTTCTATAATAACACTGAATGTAAATGGATTAAATGTGCCAACCAAAAGACATAGGGTATCAGAATGGATAAAAAAACAAGACCCATCTATTTGCTGTCTACAAGAGACTCATTTGAGATCTGAGGACACCTTTAGATTGAGAGTGAGGGGATGGAGAACTATTTATCATGCTACTGGAAGCCAAAAGAAAGCTGGAGTAGCCATACTTATATCACACAAACTAGACTTTAAATTAAAGGCTGTAACAAGAGATGAAGAAGGGCATTATATCATAATTACAGGGTCTATCCATCAGGAAGAGCTAACAATTATAAATGTCTATGCGCCAAATACCGGAGCCCCCAGATATATAAAACAGTTACTCATAAACATAAGCAACCTTATTGATAAGAATGTGGTCATTGCAGGGGACTTTAACACCCCACTTACAGAAATGGATAGATCATCTAGACACACAGTCAATAAAGAAACAAGGGCCCTGAATGATACATTGGATCAGATGGACTTGACAGATATATTTAGAACTCTGCATCCCAAAGCAACAGAATATACTTTCTTCTCGAGTGCACATGGAACATTCTCCAAGATAGATCATATACTGGGTCACAAAACAGCCCTTCATAAGTTTACAAGAATTGAAATTATACCATGCATACTTTCAGACCACAATGCTATGAAGCTTGAAATCAACCACAGGAAAAAGTCTGGAAAACCTCCAAAAGCATGGAGGTTAAAGAACACCCTACTAACGAATGAGTGGGTCAACCAGGCAATTAGAGAAGAAATTAAAAAATATATGGAAACAAACGAAAACGAAAATACAACAATCCAAACTCTTTGGGACGCAGCGAAGGCAGTCCTGAGAGGAAAATACATTGCAATCCAGGCCTATCTCAAGAAACAAGAAAAATCCCAAATACAAAATCTAACAGCACACCTAAAGGAAATAGAAGCAGAACAGCAAAGGCAGCCTAAACCCAGCAGAAGAAGAGAAATCATAAAGATCAGAGCAGAAATAAACAATATAGAATCTAAAAAAACTGTAGAGCAGATCAACGAAACCAAGAGTTGGTTTTTTGAAAAAATAAACAAAATTGACAAACCTCTAGCCAGGCTTCTCAAAAAGAAAAGGGAGATGACCCAAATAGATAAAATCATGAATGAAAATGGAATTATTACAACCAATCCCTCAGAGATACAAACAATTATCAGGGAATACTATGAAAAATTATATGCCAACAAATTGGACAACCTGGAAGAAATGGACAAATTCCTAAACACCCACACTCTTCCAAAACTCAATCAGGAGGAAATAGAAAGCTTGAACAGACCCATAACCAGTGAAGAAATTGAATCGGTTATCAAAAATCTCCCAACAAATAAGAGTCCAGGACCAGATGGCTTCCCAGGGGAGTTCTACCAGACGTTTAAAGCAGAGATAATACCTATCCTTCTCAAGCTATTCCAAGAAATAGAAAGGGAAGGAAAACTTCCAGACTCATTCTATGAAGCCAGTATTACTTTGATTCCTAAACCAGACAGAGACCCAGTAAAAAAAGAGAACTACAGGCCAATATCCCTGATGAATATGGATGCAAAAATTCTCAATAAGATACTAGCAAATCGAATTCAACTGCATATAAAAAGAATTATTCACCATGATCAAGTGGGATTCATTCCTGGGATGCAGGGCTGGTTCAACATTCGCAAATCGATCAACGTGATACATCACATTAACAAAAAAAAAGAGAAGAACCATATGATCCTGTCAATCGATGCAGAAAAGGCCTTTGACAAAATCCAGCACCCTTTCTTAATAAAAACCCTTGAGAAAGTCGGGATAGAAGGAACATACCTAAAGATCAGAATGGCTATTTTCAAAAGTCAAGAAATAATAAGTATTGGTAAGGGTGTGAGAAAAAGAACCCTTGTGCACTAGTGGTTGGAATGTAAACTGGCGCAGCCAACCTTGGGAAACAGTATGGAGGTTCCTTGAAAAAATTAAACAGTAGAATTATCATATGATCCAGCAATTCTACTTCTGAACATTTATCAGAAGGAAATGAAATCACTGTCTGGAGAAGATATATACACCCCCATATTCATTATTGCAACATTATTTTTTTACAGTAGCCAAGACATAGAAACAATTTAATGTCCATCAATGGATGAATAGATAAAGAAAATGTGATGTATATAAACACACACACACACACACACGCGCGCGCGCACATACACACAGAGGGATATTATTCCATAAAAAATGTTGCCATTTATGACAACATGGATGCAACTTGAGAGCATATTATGTTAAATGAAATAAGTCAGACAGAGAAAGGCAAATACTGTGTAATCTCATTTATATGTAGAATTAAAAAAAATAAAACCTGACTCACAGAGAACAGATTAGTTGTTGCCAGAGGCAGGGAGGGGGTGAAATTCATGAAAGTGATAAAAAGGTACAAACTTCTAGTTATTGCACTTATAAATAAATCCTGAGGATGTAAATATATAGCTTGGTGACTGCAGTTAACAGTACTGTATTGTATATTTGAAAGTTGCTAACAGAATAATCTTAAAAGTTCTCAACACAGGAAAATATATTGTAACTATGTGTGATGATGAATGTTAGCTAAATTTATTGTAGTAACCATTTTGCAATACATATATATGTCAAATCATTATGTTGTACACCTAAAACTAAAATAAAATACATGTAAATTACATCTCAATGTACAAAAGATTCCACATTTAAGTGAGATCATGCCAAAAAAAGATAAAATCTTTTCAGATATTTCACAATTTTTTTACCCTTTTTATATCTAATGGTTAGGAAGATGTATAATAATTCAGAAGTGAGTGTATATACAGTAATACTTAAAACTGAGTTTAGAGTGTATTAAACACAACTGTACTTACGTGCATTTGAAAGATGATATAAATATTTCTCTTTAATATGTAATATATGTAATATGTAATATATGCTATATGTTTAACATGTACTAAGATAATGTCAGTCAATGATCAAAGCTTAGTGCATGTCTGTAATCACAGACCATTTGCCATAATTACCCATGATATTTTCAAAAACTACACCTCCATAGCTTGTCATGTCTCTGTTTTGAAATTGGTTTCTTACAGTTTTAGAAGGGTATGATTTAATACTGAGTTTCAACCATACTGGTCAGCATACCTTCAAAACATATTATTTTCTAGCCTTTACACATTATAACAGATATGCCTGGACCCCAGCTGCTGTGATTTGCTCTGATGGAGATTTGGGTTGCTGTAAGAATCAGTGTAGTACTTCTGGAATGCAGGATGCACTTTGGATCTCAGTGCAGCGTGCATACAATTGGCTAAGGATCAGAGTTCTGGCTGCAATGGATAGATCAGGGCCCTCTGAGAGCAATTTTAATTTCAGGTATCTTAGATGTTGGAGGATATTGCCAAAATATTTTTTATTCCTTAAAAACATTCAGATTTTTTCCCTCCCCTCACTTTTTCAATATAGAAAATCCCAAAGGAATCTTAAAAATAAAATATATTTTCAAAACAAAATATTTTCTCTCAATCATCGGAGAAACAGCTGTTTATTAGTGGTTCATTCAGTCAGAATACATCCATAAAAATATATATGTATGTATGTATATATTATATATATATACATACATACATATATATATATATACACACACGTCTATGTTTTAAGAGGGTGAAAGTAATTGATGTGATATAGTTTCAACCAGGCCTTTGCTCTGAGATTAAAAAAAATAGTGTGATTTCCTTCATCATTTACTAGCTCAGAAAAAACCCTCATGATTACAAATCCTTGCCCATCCATCCACTTCTTCTCATACTCAGGAATGCAGTTTCCTAAGGAACAACTTTCAGGAAAATGTCCTACTCTTTTAAGTCTTGGCTTCTTGTCTTTGAATCTCCAAACAGTTTTTGGAAATCCACAGCATGTCTTCTTTTTTCAGCTCATTAATTCGACAAATTTGGTTGATGTCCATGCCAGGCACTATGCTAGTCAGTGGGGATTCCCTGATGACTTTGAGAGCAATAGCCTGTAGCCACGCAACATTAAGTACTCAATGCCCTTGAAACCAGATTCTTGGCTTCAATAATACTCATTTTCCTTTAAAAGTATCAGAGGTCCTTCTCTCTTGTGTATTGAGCCAGATTCCCGGCACAGAACAGTGGTCATCTCCCTATCATAGCTGAGCCCAGATCTTTCTGAAGGACTTCCTGTTGCAACTCTATAGAATGGGCCCAGGGGTATCATTTTTCTACAACGGATGAGTCAGTGATGCCCCTTTGTACACACACAGCATTGTGAACAACAGAAGACCTGTTTTGGTTAAAATGTAAATAGACCTTTTTGCAGCAAAGCTTAGTGGAAAATCTTGGACATAGAGTGTTTTCTAATTCTGTCATAGAGCTATATGATCTTGAACAGGGTCCTCTTTTGGCCTCCATGTCTGCATATGCTAAATTGGAATAATATTAACTGGCTTATATGGTTAAGTGTTTATTCAGAAATGGTCCAGTGCAGCAGTAGTAGACGGTGACTATTATATATAAATATGTACATTATATATTCCAAGATGTCATATGGAATCACTATGAATTAACTTAGGTACAACTCTAGTTGTCAGGTGCTCCCGTTTCTCTATCAAATAGCATTTTACCCAGTAATCTCTCTAAACTCTGGTGTGTGTGTGTGTGTGTGAGTGTGTGTGAAACACATTTGCATAAAGTGTTCTAAACAACAAAGGGAAAACAATAGAGGAAATAAAGAAATCCAGCTTCAGAAAATAGCACTTCAGAGGCTTGAAAGGACTCCTTGACACATATAATTTATTGCCCAAGAGGGGAAAGGAAGATAATTCAGCAAAAGTGGAGGCTTTATCATTATGTTTGACTTTCACGCAATTTTTTTCCCTTTTACACGAAGCTGGGGTTATTTTATACCTTTTAACCTCTGATTTCCTGCTCCAATAACAAACATGGAGCTATTCCCGTGTTCTTTAATGCAAATAAATATAGTAGTACCCACAGTATTTAGCATAAGCTGGTTGCCTAATAGTATGAAAATCATTGCACGTACAGTTACCAAAATTTAACTTTCCTTTTTCTTAAACATGGAGAACTTTTTTAAAACCCATTTCAAACCTGAAAGATACCTAGGTTTTTATATCTATGACTGGCTTTTGTCCAAATGTCATGTAAGGAATTTATTAATATTACTATAATACTTCAGAGGACTGTGGAATGTACATTCTAGGCAGATTTTTTAGGCTCTGTGGGGGGAAAAGGAAAGAGCAGAGATGGTGGTGTGATGGAATTCTCTTCTCTGCAGGAGGGAGGAAGAGAATTTTCTTTCTGCCACTCTTTCATGCTGAGACTCCACTGCAGTGCCAGGGGCACCCTAACATAATATTAAATTATTGCTTTTTTATATGAGCTACTCATAACTTTCCAATGACTCAGAGGAATTTAATAAGAATTTTAAAAATGTACTGGTGGCAATAAAAAAAAATAGAAACTAATATATTTTATAAATGTATTTCTTGGGAAAGCCAGTGCTATTTTGGTAAAATAATAAAAAAAAATATTTCATACTTCATTGTTAATACTTTGATTTGCAATACACATCATTCTTTGTTTTGTTTCAGATAGCTTGAAATATTATTTATTTTCCCCTGTAGACATAAAGAAAGTTTTACATAATATTTGTAAAGTCCTTAAAGTAATGGGAAAATTGACATAGGTTAATCAAAGACATTGAGAGTACTTGCTGTATTTTGTGAGAATTTGCTCCAACACTTAACTCACTTAAGAACATTTCATTTTGGGGCGCCTGGGTGGCGCAGTCGGTTAAGCGTCCGACTTCAGCCAGGTCACGATCTCGCGGTCCGTGAGTTCGAGCCCCGCGTCAGGCTCTGGGCTGATGGCTCGGAGCCTGGAGCCTGTTTCCGATTCTGTGTCTCCCTCTCTCTCTGCCCCTCCCCCGTTCATGCTCTGTCTCTCTCTGTCCCAAAAATAAATTAAAAACGTTGAAAAAAAATTAAAAAAAAAAAAAAAGAACATTTCATTTAGCTTAAACACCATATTCAAAGGTCTTTGCCTAGTCTGTTCTCTTTGACCTATTTCCAGCATTTGTTGGAGTTTTCCTCCCCTTTCTTATTGAAAACTCACTGTTCCTTTGGCCTTTATAATATGTTCCTCCTAAGATGTGCTGATTATTTAGCTATTGTCTCTCAGTTCCAAGACTCTTTACTACTCAGCTCCATGAGGTTCAGCATGGAACTCTACAAATAACTTTTCCCAGAGTTCCTTATCGACTGGCTTCCTGTTAGGCTCTGCCAGTAGGGGGCCCTAGAGACAGATTGGAGGGAGAGAGGTGAGATAAGGTTTTGTTTGTGTGTTTCAAAAAATTTTTGAGTATAATTGACACATGATGTTACATTAATTTTGTGTATACAACATAGTGGTTTTCTTTCTATTTTTCCACTCCATAGAAGCATTGTTACTGCAAAAGCAGACAGTTGGATCCAGCTTCCAGCTTCTTTTGACAATTTTAGCTCCTATTGGTAACCAGAACATGCTTCCTTTAAAGGCTGGAGTAGGAGATGCCCCTGTATTCCCTCACACACTGGGACACACTCTTCGGAGCCTCTGTTAAGCAGTGTCCCCTCCATAGAGTTCCTGGCATTTGCCAGAGGAGAGTTGAGGTCTGAGAATCAGCTTTAAGCAGCTTTCCCCAAAGGACCAAACACCAGCTTTATTAGACTCCTCCTCCAAATTCTAGGTTCTAGCATTACCAACCTCTTCTCCTTGTTTTTCCAGGCCCAGAGACAGTAGCTGCTTCTTGCAGTTATTAATCTCTGTGTAACCTCAGCATCTTTTTTTCTGTTCCCATAGCTATCTAGTACCCATTAACCAATTCCCATATTAAATTACATTTCAGAAATACCTAGGGCACTCTGTTTTCCTTAGGATTCATGGTTCTCCCTTTGTTCTGCTTCCTTTGTTGGATTTTTTTTCCTCTTCTGCCCCAGGTTTCTCTTCTTAGTTTCTTTAGTCCTTCATGTGCACCTGAATACCAAAATCTGTACATCAAAGTTATGTCAATTTCATACACAATCTGTATATCAAAGATCTGATCCATTTCTTCAGCTTCCAACATGACATCTCTACCTGATCACATTATTAACTGCTTATTGAGCATTTTTTCTGGGATTTCCTATCAACTGAACATATTTAACATGCCCCAGGGCAAATGCCCATTTCACGTGCCATTTCCATGCTTCATCGTGTACTTCTTTTCAAACTTGCTTGTTTGGATCAACGGTACCTCAATGGTCCCAGTCAGGGAGAATCATACTTTGAAATTTTAAGACTATTTCCTATCATTAGACTCTCACATACAGACAGTAATAATATCATCTGAATTATTTTTTACACTATATTTTTAATATCCTTTTCTTACCCACTGCTACCACCACTACCTGAATTTAGATCCCCATTACCTTCACCCTTTGATAACTTAAAGTCCGTACTGGTTTACCTGTTTCCACAATTATTCTCTTTTGTACATTGATACCAGCCTAATTCTCACAAATGCTGAAATTCTCTTTCACAAACCTTTAGTGGTTCTCTGAGCCTGCACGATAAAGTCTAAGCCCTTCTGCTGGAAATCTCACCTCAATAAATGTTTGGCCTTGCCTCCCATCATTACCCCCAATTAAATCTCTACTTTAGGAAAACTGATTTTCTCAATGACTCCCACTTCTCTCTCCTTACATCTCCATAAAATGCTCTTTTTGTGAAGCCTTCCTAAAACATCTCAGACAGAACTTATCACTCCCCATGAGGGACTTTGCCTGGGAATCACTTCTCTGTATCACCTATTTGGCACTAGCTGTAAGTTGAATGCACTATTTTAAGGAGAAAAGAAGAGAGTATATATTTAATAAATTACACAGTAGAATGACCATGGCTGGTCATACTGTGTATGTCAGGACTCTTAGGATGCATCTATCCAATGTTACATCAGTAGATTAAGAGCCCCGCCCCCTCCAAAATGTCTTTGAAGTAACAATTCATTTTACTTCTTTTTAAAAAATTATTTAAGTTTATTTATTTACTTTGAGAGAGAGACAGATAGAGTGAGCAGTTTAGGAGCAGAAAGAGAGAGAGAGGGAGAGAGGGAATCCCAAGCAGGCTCTGCACTGTCAACAGAGACCCTGATGTGAGGCTCAAACTCACAAACAGCATGTTCATGACCTGAGCCGAAACCAAGAGTGAGACACTTAACTGACTGAGCCACCCAGGTGTTCCCCTTTTATTTCTTGACCCTAATAAAAATGTTTCTTTTTCTTTAAATTTCAATGCCACTGTATTGATCTTTTATATTGCCTTAATGTTTTGTAGAGGTAGAATTTATTAATAAACCTTGATATTTTCTGTTTTATGGAAGTATGTGCTCCATCATTCATACTTCTAAAATTCTTACTTTGCATCAAGAGATCTGGATGAACTAAGAAAATATAACAAAAGCTGATATTAATTCTAGTACTTCTTAAAGACATACAAAATATTTGGGGGAAGTTTCGTTTGAGAAAATTTTCCTGCCATAGTATATGTCCTTCCTTCCAAATATGTTCTAATAACTCTTGCTCCTGAAAATCAAGATTCTGATAGTGTCCAATTTCATGATCAAATCTGATAATATCAAATCTCATCATTAATTTGACCCACCAGGTAAATGTCAGATTTTGTAGCATGTAGAGATCCTGAAGGCTTCAAAGGAAAAAGTCCTGCAGACAAGTGTGTAAAGTTATATTGTGAAAAGAAAGCCAACAAAATGTGAAGCTACTTTGCCTATACTTTCTTGAATAGCTTTCCATTATCCAACCCTTACAGACAAGTTGAGGGAATAGTAACATAGAGAGGGCCTCAAACTAACTGGAAAAATTATCTTGAACTCTCTAGATTAGGAAGGACTCTAGAAAGAACACAATAATCTTTTGCTTTCAGAGACGTTTATAAATGTAAAACAACAAAAGCTAATCAAGCTCCTATTATGTTTTAGGTCAGTTAGTTATAAGCAGAAGCAGTGAGTCCCCACGGATGGAAACTCTACACCTCCCACAGTATCTATTTTTACAATTAATGTTTTGACAGTCAAGATGATCTTGTTATGTCTAATAAATGGGTAATGAAATTTTAGTTTCTATAAACATATGTTTAATAATTAGATAATGAGCTCAGTGATAACAGAGTCCTCAATAAACATATACATAAAAAAACAGCCAAAGTCTATTCTGCTTTTATTCTTATCTGCTCTTCCATGGGTAATGTGAGTAAATGATAAATATTTTTCCTCATCAAAATTCTTCATATACTTGAAGTTAGCACAGTCTTTGATTAATAAAGCGGTCATGTTGCTGGTTTGCCCAAGACAGTCCCAGCATGGGTCAGTTGTCTGGGTGAAATCTGTTAATAGCCACCATCTCCCTTTTCTCTGAAAAGTTTTCCAGATTTAAAATCTGGGAATTCTGTGATCAGTCTACCCATTAATCTTCTCATATTCGGGCCAAATAATCCAACATGTAAGCCCCCTTTTTAAAGGTTCACCATCATTGTTTTCCTCTAAATCATTTCTAGTGATAGTGAAGCAGGTTGCAATTTTCTCCCCTTAACAGTGTGGAGACATTTCAGTGCTCAAGGTACCTGCTTTTGGAAAATGGAGCCCCAGGTACAGTTATTGAACAACGACAATGAAAGAGTAAGTGCAGGGGAGGAGGGCTTGTGAGTGACAGTACTCAGAGGAAGAGAGACGGGGTGCCACTGAAGAGTTTATGATAAGCAGATGAATTCTAGTTCAAGAAATCAAACACCACCTATTTCAATTCCCATCAGAGGTTCAATTAGAAATAGAATCCTTCGTTGCTTCCTGCCCCACACTGGCGTGTTGTCACGGGCCATGCACTGTTTAAACAGCTGCAGAGTCTCACCTCAGGGGTGACTGAATTGCACTGGTGATGTTGATCCCTGTATGGAGCTAAAACTGAGAGGAAACTTGATCATTTGCAGAATGACTTAGGAACTGAGGGTGAGTTATGCTCTCTGTATGAGGATAATGAGGTAAAGACTAGAGAATGTGGGGTCGTAGTACCAGTTTTGCTCAGTAAACCTAGTAGTGTCAGACTCCTCTTTTTAGTGCAAACCAAGAATGAAAAAAACATAGACACAAATGTGAAGATGGTGAATTTGCAAAATTAAAAATAAGAATACTCAAATATGCATCTCAGTCTCTGGTATAAGCCAATGGGAAGGTGTCAGTTGCTTATTTTCTTGTTCTTCAGTATTCCTAGTATTATCACCTCACATTTAATATACTTGTGAATGAGCGATCACCTGCTCTTTATATCCATATGTTCTAGTCCAGTGGTTCTCAAGCCTCATCATGTGTTATGAACACCAGGGCCTCACTCCCATAAATTTCCAATTCACTAGTTCTGTGACAGATTTCTAGAATTCCCATGTGTCACATGTGCCAAGAGGATACTCTTGCTGCTGGCTGGGGATCACACTTGACAACCACTGCTCTAGAAATTCTGTATTTTACTGAAAGGTTTGATAAAGGTAAACTACGAAGAGGAAAAAGGGAAATTCAAATGCGAATGTATTATTTGGGAAGAGCATATGAAAGAGAAGCACAAGCTACTTCAATCAGGCTTATGAAAGTTTCATCACCATCCTTCCCTCCAATATGTCCTTCAACAACCCTGCCTCATTCATCGGAATTTGTTGCTGGGGGTCACTTCTCAAAGCATTCTGAGACAAATACTCTATTTACTGAATTTCAATTTACTGGTTAAATGAATTCATGGACATGAGAATATTAAGTAAGAGTAACTTACATTAAAATCAACTGTACGTGATGGCATGAAAGATGGTGACCTGACCTGGATTTGGTCTCCCCCAGAAACTTTGTGACATTGCACAGGAGCCGCTGTGCACTGTTTAGTGGCTACAGTACTTGAATGTGTTCATTCAAAGTATTTTGTGTTCAAAGTATTCAATTTATTCTTCTCAAGAATGTAGACTTCTGTCTTTTGATGTATATTTCCTTTCACGTACTACATTCTACTCTGTATTTTTTTCATCATTTTGTCAGTCTCCTTCAACCTTACTACATATCATCCTCAAATTCTTTACTTCTAATTTCACTCATTATTACCTTTACTTTCCTCCGTTAGTGTTCTAATGATTTCTCCATCACCCTTTCTTTTCTCCCCCACTCATATCTTTTTTCAGTATCTTTTACAACACTCTGGGATATTTGGTTATTTCTCTTTCTTTTCACCTGGAACCTGTCTTGTGTAACAAAATATTTTGAAATGTCTTTCAGTAATATACCAGAAATCCAGAAATCCAGAAATACCAGCATAAATTAAAAAGTCAAGGGCATTAAAATATAGAAGAGAAAAGCAAATTCATATAAAATTTAGAATTAAGAAATTTATACTATAAAGACTTTAATAGCTTCATACTTTTAATTAATAAATTTAACTCTGAGCTTCTTGGCAGCTGAAGGAAGGAGCTATAATCAGTTTACAGGAATGCTATTCTCACTTAAAGAGAAGACACACTAGTTCTTTGTAAGGTCAAGCCCATGTCTTGAGTGGGTCTTTGTATTCAGGATTCTGGGTTATGTAGTAGATGACATTTTAATAGCTTTATTAAGTAATTATAGCAGTCTATTTCATAAAGCATTTTTTAGGATATCCATTAATGTAAGCCAAGGGCAAAATGTCAAAGTACAGCAAAGAAAATATCTTGATAGAGGCTAAGAAAATATGGTCTAAATATGCAGCTTTTTGATAGCACAGCATGATTCAGGAGTTAAAAACAAGGATGTATATAGGGAGACATGCATTTCTTTTTTTCAAAACAATCTCCAGAAATGAAATTCCGTTCACAAATGGCTTCTCATAGAAGTTAGTTAGCAAATGGTTTGAAAGTATGTTCTCTGTTAATGAACAATTTCTTGTGACTGATTAAGGACAGATTCTGCATTTAAGAAATCAACTAACTGAACAGGAGGGTTGACGACTTCTTGTGAAAATGAGACCAAAAATCAACACTACTTTTTGAATAGATGGCCACCCAATTCCTACATCAAGGTGGGCTAATGGAGTAGGGAGATCCAAGAGTTTACTTAAGAAACAGTTTAGAGTTTTTTTTTTCCCAGCATATGAATAAATGGATTATTAAGCCTCCAAAGTTCTTCACCATACAATGTGATCAAGATGATTTAGACTGGAACATTTTCAAAACATACGTTACCAGCCACCCACCATGGCTATAGAAAAAAATATCACAGCAAATGTACTGATGGAACATCTGGTTTTAAGAAACTGGTTTCCTTGGTGAATCTACCAGCATGAATGAATTACAAATGTATGCTCAAGTAACTAAATTAATTATCTTGTTACATGGTGTTGATATGATCAAGTACATTTTGGAAGATAATTGACGCAAATAATTTTGGTTTTTAAGTAAATGATTTTAAGCAAACTTTTCTGATAACAGCTAGCAAGCAGAACCAATTTTCCCTTGAGAGTTCTGATAGTCTGTGACATAGTCATGTCATAAGCATGTAGAAGGAACATTCTAGTCTCAATATCAGACATATTTGGGCTTTTCAAACACATCACTGAAATATGTAAAAAGAAAATGAGTGGAATTAGAACACAGGAGCTTTTGTGTTCTTTAAAATTATTAGTTTTCTAGGCCATTTTTATTATTTTTTTTAATTCTAGGCCATCTTCCCAACCCTTATTCTCCCAGAAGAGCTATAGCTTGCCCACTAGATCTGTATAGGACCAGTATTAGGACTAGTACCAGGAAATCACTTAGCCAATATTGACCATTTGTTTTTGCCCAGAGTAAAAGACTAAATAAAAGCTAATAAAAGTATGTTATTATGAATAGACTTTGTCATAAATGGGTTTAGACAAACACAAGATTCAACCAAGTTTCTAACATTCGTCCTTGCCCTCCATCTATTATTTCTTATCTTAAATACAGAGCCAGGAAAGATCTGTCTGTGGTTTGTCAAGGAGAAAATTGGCATGGAGTTTGAGACAGAATGCATAATTAATGATATCTCTTGCAGAAATACTGTGGCTTTGTAACTCTTTTGTTATATATATATATATATATATATATATATATATATATATATATATACATACACACACACATTTTTCCCCCAAGCCTAAGAATGCTATTGTTCTGTTAATGGAGCAAAGAATTCTTGGTTCTCAAAGAGTTAGAGATCTGAGTGACTGCATATAAGAACTGGAATGCTTCTCCTTTCTTATTTTTCCTTCTCTGTAGTCATTTAATGATAACCAAATGTCATTGAAGCTTGGGACACATGTAAAATGCACCAAAATAATTTTGCATAGAAGAAAATCAATTTTAGCACCTTTTGGGAACATGACACAAGAAAAACCCCACAAATAACTGTGACCGATACTGAGGTAGGTGAACATATCCTCAAAGCAACCACTAACATGGAAGAGCAGAAAAACAATTTCATGTTTGTACCACTCAATAGAGAAATTATAAAAGACAAAAAGGATTATGCTCTTTGACTCCAAATTCCTCTTGTGTTCCTTATATGTATTTTCTGTATATCACTTCCTTGGCTTAATAACTTGTGTAAAACATGTTTTTTCTTTTGAGCAATTATAAGTGTCCCCTTTTCCCCATGAGGTTGCTCGAAGTTAATTTATCTTAAGAATAAGTGGGGTGTGCTTTGTAAAAATGATCTTTTTTCTACTAATACAAATCTATCTCAGATGAACTGAGAGACAATATTAAAGGTATGTGTGTGAGTGGGACTCTAAAAAAGAAAATAAAAATATTGCATCAGTGGTTTCTTCAAAGGTAATGAGAAAATAAATATATAGAAGACATATTCTATCATTCTGTGTTTACTAGATCTGAATGGGCTACACATTCTGAAGACCCCAGTAGATTTGCAAAGTTAGCAGATTTACTAAGCAGACAAAGAATTCCTCCCCCCCAAGCCCCTTCATTCCCTCCTCCCAGTCTTCTCAGTGAACTTTATATGAGTAGAAAAAATTTGTGTGACAGTCTTCTGGAAACTTGGGAAGACTGAGAAATCACCCCCTTCCCTGAAGTTGTCTCTTGAGATATATTTCTTTTCCTATCGTGTCTCTGAAATATAAAGTTCCTGCACAATCTTACATACCATTTTATTCTTCCTTCCTTGAATTGAAAGGAAGCATGTTCCAGCAGAGTGAAATTTTCATTTGGCATGTAGCCTATATATTGATGTTCCAAATGAAATTTCTCCTAGAACTTTCTGGCTTCCATGATTAACCATTCATTGCATTTCAGACCACATAACTCAAAGTACATCATATTTATCTAAGGAATTTTTACTGTTTATATTTAGATGTAAATGGTCCAATCACCCATATATCCCACAAAAACAGTACACTGTATTCTTTCTTACAAATGACCTAGAATGCTTTGAATTCAAATATGGTTATTGCACTGGTATTTTGACAAATAAAGCTCAGCATTAAAGCAAGAGATTCTTAGTAACTTATATTACTCTGTAGAGTTTAAAAAGGTAAATTTTCTATCAACTGTCTCATATGCATCTCAAAGGAGGCCACATTACTTTATTTTAGACTATATTCAACATACAATATTTGTTTGTGGCCCAGCATTACTTTAGATGGAATTTCCATGGGGCAGTCATTTGGAATCAGCTAATTTTACAAAATTATTTGTTGTCTTTATCACTGAAAACTCGTTTCAAAGAGTAACTGAGGTATAAAGGCACAAACACTCTCAAGGCATAGAAATGATCCATTCTTCTCTGATGGGATAGGTAAAACTTAGTGGTCTGGCCAAGATTCATTTCAAAATTCAAAATGGTTTGATTTGCAGCTTTGGGGTCTTAGAAACATTTCAGTACAATTACCTCAGAGCAGTTATAGTAAAGGTGAATCCCACCTCATTCTCTAAAGTCATCTGTAAGAGGCACATATATAAGTCAGAGCATCCACACTGATAATTGTGTACCAGCATCATTTGGAATGGAGAACCTTAATATAAGTGCTAAAACTGGGCAAATATTTCATTTGGTACCAGTAGAGAATTAATTTACAAAGAATTATGTTAATCTCAGAAGAATATATTTCCTGATGAGCAAAACGGAATAATCCTAAGAACAGAGACTTCTTTTTGAATCAGGTTTCAACATAACTACTACATTGGATGTAGAATTGCATTATTGGCATCTACTTGTCTTCCAGTCCCTTCTAATGATGGGAGGATCCAAGTTGAGACCTGTCTCCTTCCTATGCTGTGAATGCTCACACCTGCTAGCACAGAGATGTAAATATACCAACCGACTTGAAAAATCTTAATGTCAAAAAAAGTGGGTTCTATAAGTATCTACATCTAATTTCTTCTGTTTAACAAATGCCCATTGAGTTTCCAGGCAACAGTCTGAGGTATAAGTTATGGACATAAGTAAGCCATGGTCCTGACATCCAGTGAAAGAAACAAACATCTATTCAACCAATTACAGCACAGTAAGAGCTCTATTAAAAATGTGAATGAGGGGCGCCTGGGTGGCGCAGTCGGTTAAGCGTCCGACTTCGGCCAGGTCACGATCTCGCGGTCCGTGAGTTCGAGCCCCGCGTCAGGCTCTGGGCTGATGGCTCGGAGCCTGGAGCCTGTTTCCGATTCTGTGTCTCCCTCTCTCTCTGCCCCTCCCCCGTTCATGCTCTGTCTCTCTCTGTCCCAAAAATAAATAAAAAACGTTGAAAAAAAAAAATTAAAAAAAAAAAATGTGAATGAATTGTTAGAGGAACACAGAGAAAGAAATGATTTATTTTCTTAGATGAAAGATTCAAGAATTGATTCTCAATAAAATGTGTGAATTTCATCTTGATATGAATTAGAATTTTCTTTTATCACATGAACAAAAGTAAAAGCATTTACAATAGGAGAAATAGAAGAAGAAAAGATACAGAAATATAGAAGTCTACCACCTTGCATAAGTAATATTGAGTATCTTAATATGGTTAGAGTGTAGGAAAAGTCATAGGGAGGGAGATGCATGAATGAATGAGTGAAGAGTAGTGTAGATTGAAGAATGCCACTCAGAGGATCCTTTAGTTAGTCCAGTGCAGACCATGTGGATCCCCTATAGATTTTGATTAAGATAATGAAAATAACAGGTTGTGTTTTAGAAACCTTGGTAGACATTCTGGAAGCTGGATGAGAGAAGGAAGCTACAGGAGTAATGGTAATTCATTAAACAAGTTATTGTTTTTGCCTAAATGATCAAATAAGAAAATAACTAGTTTTGCCGAAATTATACACATAGCTGTGACTGGATGTATTTTGTTAGATTTATATGGTGTTTTTTGTTGTTGGTGTTGGTAGTGGTGTTCTTTTGTTTTTTTGTTTTTTTGTTTTTTTTCTGAAGAGAAGCCTAGGTTAGAGTCATTTCTCTTTTCATCTTTTTGGATTTTATGCCCATGAAGTAAGGAAATGGTATTTTTTCCCTTATCTGTCTTCGAGTTCATGACATATTATCTATCAGAAGCTTTGAAGTATTTGAAGGAGAATTCCATAAAGATCATAGAGTATTATGGTCTCTTTTGAACTGAGGCTTGCCATGTTTGCCTTATTTATGCCACCTTTGGATGAGGACCTACAAGATACCAGCTGTTGACCCATATTTTATATAAAAGTTTTTCTTCTTGAATAAATCAGAGGACCATTTCCTGGGACCAATTCCAGCAGAAAATATTGCCCATTGAAAAAATGTCCTGGATGTCAATAAGAATACCAATTCCTATAATGATAAACCTGGCTCTTGGAAAATTCCTGGCTCTTGGTGGTATTTTACTATGAATATCCAAGTTAATCTCTTAAAGTAGAAAGGGCCTTTCTAGAAACAATTTATATTCCTTGCTAGAATGCTTATTAACCAAAATTTCTTGAGCATCTCTACTGTCCATGGCTTTCAAATAGTGTGCTATTATAGGCATTTCCTTATTCCCGAAAACTGCTGCTCATGAAGATGTGTTTCTGGGCCCCTCCTAAATTTATGGCTCTTAAATGAAACAGACCTCTGGCAGTTTGATCTCTTAAAGTTAGGCATCTTTGATTTGCTTGAAGGAAAAACTGGAGAAGATCAGCAGGGCTTGGATCTGTTTTAATGTGACAATGCTTTGGCTAGAGTTTTCCTCCCTGTTCATTTTCTGACTCTTTAATAAAAAAATCTTGGGGCGCCTGGGTGGCTTAGTCGGCTGGGCGTCCGACTTCGGCTCAGGTCACGATCTCACAGTTTGTGGGTTCGAGCCCCGCGTCGGGCTCTGTGCTGACAGCTCAGGGCCTGGAGCCTGTTTCGGATTCTGTGTCTCCCTCTCTCTCTGACTCTCCCCCATTCGTGCTCTGTCTCTCTCTGTCTCAAAAATAAATAAACGTTAAAAAAAAAAATCTTTCCTTTCAGTACCCCAAATTTGAAGACATCTTAAGAATGAGATGTTTTAACCAGCCATTTTTGCTCTGCAGCAGCCCCCGAAACTTTTTTTTATTCTGTTGTAAGTCATTTAAAAGCTGGACAAATGGAGATATAAAATTTTAGTTTATTTTTTAGATATGTGTCAGTCACATGTTTCCTCAAACACTGCACGTTTATCAGCACACTGTAGTATATATTAAGAGTTTGGGCTTTAAATTATTTGATTTTATGTCACAATTAAATACATTTCAACAAATCTTAACTTTTTAGAGCTAACTGGCAAATCTTTTCACACATGTTCACGAATCTCTTTTCGATGTACATGCATATGTATGTGGTGTTTATGGTTGCTTTCAAAGTATGTAATCAACAACCTTCAGATATATTTTCCACACTTTAAGCTCAAATTACCTGAAGTAAGAAGTCATTGTGTAACGTTAGTACTCTGCTTTAGCTACTATTTATTAACTTTTTTCTGTATTTAGTAAACACTTATGAGCCCCCATTTCCTTCAAGGCACTATATTGCATTTTAAAGCAATGAAAAGTTAGGTTTACTGTAGGGAATACCCTTGAAAAATTTCATTAAACCCTTCTTGTCTACATAGTTTAGAGTAAATGAAAACACATCCAAACTCAAGTTACTCTGTGTCCATGGAATTATAAACCAATAAGAAGTGGGTAACCATGTAAGTATTTACGTTGGGGTAATGACTCAACATTAGATATTTAATGTGATTTTCTATGGCAAGATGATTATAATATGAGGAGCTTATTTATAAATAAAAATTACTTATACCCAATAATCTAATATTTTGATTGCATTACTGGTTGTTATAACCAAGTCTCTGCTGCATTTGCAATATATTATTATAAAGAATGTCAAGCATAAACAAAAGTAAATAAAATAGTAAAATAAACCCTCTGTACCCACAGCCCATGCAGCCAGCATTGCTTTAAACATTATTTTTTTTCCAGAAGTTTGTGTGTGTTTGTGTGTATGTGTGTGGTGGTGAGAGATTAATGGGTGTGGAGGTATTATAATATAATATTCCATTTGAAGCTCTTGGGATGGCATCTAAGATTCAGCAGCTTGAAATTGTTGGTTCAAAGTATCTGAGAAAAACATTTTAAATTTAGGTTGCAAATGCAACCGCCCAATGGGGATTAATCCCCCTGGTAGATAATGACCTTCAACACTTATATCACCACCAACACTTGAATAGCCAAAGCAAGCAGGAAGAGGGGTATGCTTAGTACAGGATTAGTGTGATTAGAAGAAACCTGTTCTGCTTGTTTTATTCATCTGACTGTTTCTAAATGGACTGTTTGTAAATGTAAAAGGAAGGTGAAAAATAGCTACCATCCTGAATAACAAAAGTACATTTACCCACCACCCTATCCTTTTCCAGATTTGCATTAAAGTGTCTTAAATGTTCATTTATTTACACATGAAGAGAATTCCAGGTTTCTACACTGGGCTTTATTCTCAGGACAGAGTTACTCTGTTGCTCTCCTCTCACCTGAGTTCCTAGTCACCAAACACGTGACTGTGAATGACAGCTGGGCATAGCTGAGAGCACAACTTATAATGAAAATCACAAACTGCTGATCTTCTATCAGAACCTAGTCCACTAATCTTCCAGTGTGTGACCTGAATGAGGTTCTCAGGCCATTTTAAGCCTACACGTAAAATACACAGATGGCACATAAAAAACTTTTATTTTCAACTTCTCTTGAAAAATTAGAAAGTTTGGTGTCACTGAACTCACAATGGCCAAGTGACATCTTCCCCTTTGGACTGGCATGTTCTCGTAATAGACTACAGTTCCCACCTGACCAGAGTCATTCACC
Source organism: Neofelis nebulosa (assembly GCF_028018385.1). Taxonomy (NCBI): domain Eukaryota; kingdom Metazoa; phylum Chordata; class Mammalia; order Carnivora; family Felidae; genus Neofelis; species Neofelis nebulosa. Next base: position 117,243,685 of record NC_080784.1, read on the forward strand.
CATGTTCCTGTCCAAAAGAACTTGAGTTTGCTAACCTTGATCTGCAGCCATTAACAAGCGCTGTCCCCTCCACGTAAACTCACTGAACAAATGAGCAGGCCCTCAGGGACAGAAGACCTATTAGTGGCTTTATAATTGGTTGTAAAAAATTGGTATTTTGAGCAAGGAATCAAGGCACAATAGATGTGAATTTCTAACATGTTAGAATATGAAGAGGAAATTTCCAAATAGATGACACAGAACCAGTTTGATACAGTTAAAACCCCTGAGGAATATTTTAAAAAGAATGAGAAGGGATAATAGTTTTTTTCAGATCTGTCATTGGTTGTTGGCCTTATGTATCTCAACGAGGGAAGGCTTAGAGTGCTTCCTTCTTCACCTCAAGCGTAGTGATGGGGACTTCCATGCAATCATTCAAAAGCTTGAAATATGTTCACTATGGTTAACTGGCATCATCAGAAGATGCTTAATTCATGCCAGAGAGGGGGAAACACATTCTGTTTGGATCATTGCCCACTTCTATTGAGCTTGGGACAGTGTGTTTTCAGTGAATCGGATGTGGGCTACCCATGTAAGGGAAGACCTGTTTTGACCCTCAAGGAGGATGATGGATTCTAATAGCAAGACCCTGTGTGTGAGGTGTGGGCAACCTGAAGTGCCAAGGAAGAGAGTTCAAGTGAGTGATGGGGAAGGGGGAAGCAAATAAGAAACTGACCATCTGTTCTGTAACAAACCCAATAGGTTCTAGCCAGCTAGAAAGGAGGGAGTATTTAATACAACATAAAATGTAGAATTATATTACATAGGGTGTGACATTTTACTTACCAAATTGAGCCTGTGTTTACAACTTCAAGTGACCTTGAGGTCTCATCAGGGTCAGAAGATTACCACCCCTGAGTACATTTTAAAGGGACCACGGTACACAAAAACAAAATCATGTTTTGATTATATTGGGAGTTGTGCTTGTTTCTTGTATTGTATGCAAGACACCAACAGCACAGCAATGTAAGCAACCAGGCTCTGTGGGGAGATTGGCGTATCGTCTTCAGGCTCTTAGACCTTCCGGTTTTCACGTATAGCTCTATAAATGTGCTGGTAGTCTGATCATCCGGGTCACCAGTATCTTACCTAGTACATCCTTCTGTTATTTTCCAAGGCTGTTGAAACTATAATTGACATGAATTTTCTTTTTCTTTTTTTTTTTTACTTTGCTCTGCAATTCCCTTAAAATTTTAAATTCTACCAACTTGTGGTTATTTTCACCAAAATTAACTTTACATTCTCAACATTTTTCCCTTGCTGCACAAAGTAGATATAAAGTAGAACATCCTTACTGATAGTCACTTACAGGTTATGGAAAGCAGTCAGTGCTTTTTTCCTATTGTTGAAGAGGGTTCCTGTCTGCAGACTTTATGGCATGCTCTAGTGTTTGTTTGTTTGTTTGTTTCTTTGTTATGGAGGAAGGGGGAGGGAAATAAAAGGAAATAAGTGTTTTGATACTTCTAGAAGTTTATCTGCAGTTAGAGAAAATAAGTGAAAATGAAAGGTGTTGAAATTAATAAGGTTACAGTTGAAGCACCATAATTATAAAGAAGCAAGAGAGAACCAGATTTATTAGCATGTTATTGAGTTGCATGTGAAGTATATCCTTAGCCATTTCCTGTGAAAAAAAAGCTCAAAACCAAAAAAAATGTAAGAAAAATGTAGGTTAAGTCACCTATGTCAGATGTAATTGATACTTAAGAATCATAAAATTAACTAATTGGACATATTTATAGGAAAAAGAGCAAAAATAAATCAATTTATAATTCCCTGGGTACATTTATTTAGACTTTAAAATATGAAGATGGACATTAAAAGAAGAAGAAGAGAGGAAAGGGACTCTGGAAGAAAGGACCTTTGGGAATCATGAAACATTCCCTGAGCATGTGTAGCTGAGTAATTTGTACATTTGAGAGAGAGTGAGACAATAAAAAATTAAAAAAATTAAACTGATTTTTAAAAGATTACTTATATATCCACTCCCGAATTATATCAGAGATATAATTACTTTCTCAAATAGTTAGAAATGCATATCTTATTTAAGCAGTCAGGTTTTATTTAGCAAAACCTCTATTAGCAGTAAGAAGTAGGAAAGCATTGTTTTAAAAATATATTCTTAGCACCTAAGGAAACAGAGGAGTCTATAAAAAATTGAGAATGCTGATTCATTAGATTGTGAGTTCTTTGGGAATATTATATTTATACTCAGAACATAAAGAGACTGGTGCTCAAAAAAAAAAAAAGACTAAGAATGAATGAATGGATGGATGAAAGAACGAAAAACTCAATGTGTAACCTCAGAACTGTTCAAAAACACACATATAAATCTGGCTTTACTCCCCTCTCAAGGTAGTTTCTTCACTCATTGATTTATTGTTTTTGTTTGTTTGTTTGTTTATGGAATGTTAAACCTAGATTAAAGAGATCTCAGGAATTTAGTCTGACCCTCTTGTCTCAAAGGAGAGAGACCTGAGGGTAAGGCAGGTTAAGGTAACAAAACAGTGACTAATATAACACTGTATGTTAACTAATTGGTATTAAAATAAAAACTTAAAAAATAAAAATAGAGCACACACACACACACACACACACACCAAGGGACTGTATTCAGAGCTGATCCAAGCATAGGCAGTGACCTCAATTTCACGTAAAGTTTCTCTTTTTGGGTGAGGGTATGTTGTTGCTGTTGGAAAGGTAAAAGGTATAGGAGAAAATTTCCTGAGGTCTGATGAATTCTTGCAGTTAGAAAATGTGGGGAATTTACCAAAGCGCATCTTGGGGAAAATTGCTCAAATACAGGCACGGTCATTAAAAATTTCCTTTTGAATCTTCTATTCAGAATCCTAAAAATAAAATAAGAAAAGCTTTAAGTGGAAATGGATTAGTCCATAGTTTTAAAGTAAGAACGAATGCACTTTTATTCAAAGTATGTGCTTTATTAAAATTGTTTAAAAAGTACCCACATTTATTATCATCTCAGTGAATGTAATTTGGTACCTTACACAAGAATGACTTTGAAAACTATGACTCTAGCTTGCCCATCAATGAAAGCAATTCTCATAATGGCCAAAAAATACAAGGCTAATACTACAGTATTCTTATAAACAATGACTAACAATTGCAGGATATAAATGGAAAAAATGCCATTTATGATAATGCAGTAGCTTTGAAACACTTGTGAGGGAGTCCAATTATAGTATCTCCTGCCACCCTTTCAGTATAACACTACCATCCATGAATGGGAACGTGTATCACTTCCTCCAGAACAATTCCATTCAGTTCAATCATGAAGAAAACCTCTTTTATGCAGATCCCCCACTTCCTTCCCTCTGATGTCCAGATCTTTCAAGCTCACTAAGTCACACAGCATTTCTGTGCATTGTTACCTCCTCCTCAATGAAGCTGTTGGGAAACACTTCAAAGGGTCTGTTCAGGAGGAGGAAAAAACCAGCAAGGGGGGAGGGGAAGGAAGGGAAATCAAGTCAGTGTTTGCCAAAACAATGAAAAAAGTGGGAGTTGGTGATAATGGTGGTGGTGATAGTGGAGAAGGAGTAATCTTTACTGAGCCAAATGAAATGGTTACCTGAGAGAAATGTTTAATTCATTCTGAAGAGAAAAATTGATTTAGGAGTTAGGTAATTACCTTAAATTTGTGAAAATGCATAACACAGAAAGTGGTGTTAAGAGAATAATTCAGGGTGTAAAAGGGGAGTCTGAAAAAATGGGGAGATGCCTTTGACATCCCTAAAGTTTTCAAAGCCTCTGAATTTCCATTTTAACTCATTGAGACACCAGGCATGTAGCATTAGTGCAAAAAACCAAGTCTGGACTCATGTGGCTACATTTGTTCGGACATAAATACTTGCATAGAGGATTTCTCTCCAAGACATGTTCCTGGTAATAAAAACATAGCCATACTATAGAGATGTATAGTATAAAGGCAGATTGTTTTTAAAAGGGGGATTTCAAGGTTTACTGCAAGGCGTCAGCTACTCTTTAAGTTAAAATAATGTTTGACAGGTCAGTAATGAGACATGAAAGATTTAAAACAACAACAACAAAAAAACCCAAGCAATTCTGTACAACTAAAGGGGCAGAAACAGAAACATCAAAGCTCAGGAATTGTATACATTGCACAAAGCGTTAGGAGTTTCTGTTCTCTTTAACATTTTGACATACGCTGTGTAGTGTGGTTAGAGCTGTTAAGGGAATGCAAGTTGCTTTCCAAGCACTTCTTTTACGGCTCATCATCTTTCCATGGTCGCGCAAAGGGCACTTTGAAGTTTCCTAGGAAAACGCACAAGGTAATGTGCTTTGCTGGGTAAGATAAGCACCAACAGAAAATGCTGATTAAGACATGTAGTATAATAATCTATCAAGTAGTATTTGTGTTTGGTTTAAATAGAATTTTGATCTTTTCACACAGGGATTCCAAGAGAAATCTCTTATCCTCCCTAGTCGTGCAGCTCTGTTAGGACTGAAAACCTCTTATAGGGGGCTGAGAAGACTTAGAAGCCGGTATTGGTAGGTTGACTGTCCAGTGAAAGGAGAATGTGTGCAGTACCTCCCAAGTGGTAGTAGTTGAACTCCATATAGAATGATTCAGAAGGAGGGGCGCCTGGGTGGCGCAGTCGGTTAAGCGTCCGACTTCAGCCAGGTCACGATCTCGCGGTCCGTGAGTTCAGGCCCCGCGTCGGGCTCTGGCCTGATGGCTCGGAGCCTGGAGCCTGTTTCCGATTCTGTGTCTCCCTCTCTCTCTGCCCCTCCCCCGTTCATGCTCTGTCTCTCTCTGTCCCAAAAATAAATAAAAAACGTTGAAAAAAAAAATTAAAAAAAAAAAAAGAATGATTCGGAAGGATTTTTTCATAATTCTTACATTCTTCTGCTTGATCATGTATTATTTGATTGGATGGTTTTTCATTTAGTTTCAGCAAATTATCAAAAGGATTTCTTACATGGAATAAGGTAGGTGTGATCATTTCTGAAATTGACTTTTTTTTTTAAATTTTTTTTAACGTTTATTTATTTTTGAGACAGAGAGAGACAAAGCATGAACGGGGGAGGGTCAGAGAGAGGGAGACACAGAATCTGAAACAGGCTCCAGGCTCTGAGCTGTCAGCACAGTGTCCAACGCGGGGCTTGAACTCACGGACCGCGAGATCATGACCCGAGCTGAAGTCAGCCACTTAACTGACTGAGCCACCCAGGCGCCCCCTGAAATTGACTTTAAACATTTGGCAGAAATGCGTCTGTGGAGGAATGCTTCTTAGAGCATGTTACAGCTTCAGGGACAGGGAAACCTTTTGGTGTTCTCATAACTGACAAATACCCTGAGCCTGATTTCCAGAGCCAAGATATTCCTTGATAGTCAATGTCATGGAATGGAAGAAGCATGGACTTTAGAACCAGACAGTTGTAGATTTATATGCACACCCCACCATTTACCAGCTGGGGGACCTTGAGAAAGTCTAGGCTTTCTCATCTGTAAAATTGGGATAATGATGCTAATTTAATGGAGGCTTATTGTAGGAATTAAAATGCAATTTATGGAAAGCTTTAACATTTAACAAGCACCGGTTCTCCCGTGTTACTTTCAACAGAAGGAGAATTGATTGGAAAGGCTTCCATTTGGGAACCAGAAAAAAGTATGAACAAAATTGCAAGAAGGGAAACTATTCTTTCTCTTCATATTAATTTTTATTCCTGTAGTTTCAAAGCCTATCATCCCCAAAGCTTAAATGTTGGAATCAGAACAAATGAATGAGGGGATTATGTGGACTTATGTCTCTCTACTCCTTCTTATCATTTCTAACCTCCCGCCCCCAGCGTATAGTTTTACAAGTAAGCCATTTGGGGGATCAGCATGAGCACATCAAGGGTGTACACAGATTCCTCCAACTCAGCTTGTCTAATGCTGAACTTAGGACTTTTTCTGCCCCAACCCAAACTGAAAAGCTAGGATTTATCTTGGCCATCCTCTCTGATACTCTCTTCATACAACCCACCTGCAAGACCTTTTGTTGATACTTTTCATCAGCCCCGGTTCAGGTGCTTTTTCTGTTTCTCCTTTGACTCCCTCTGAGTTTTGGTACTCTTCAATTCTTTCTTTGAAGGGGCCTTGGAGGTCAGAGCCTTTTAATTGGTGTCTTTTTGTCTGGTCTCAATCTCTTCCAAATACAAAGCTAATTTTTTGTAACTCCTCTTGCTTAGAACCATTAAATGTCTGCCCCCAACCTTAGAACTTAAAAGTCTGGATTCCTTTGCGTAGTGAATGAGGCCCTTTATGACATGGTCCTAACCGGGCATTCAGCCATATATCCTGCCATGCCTCACCTTGTTCCATAAGCTCCACTCATGCAGAATAACTTGAGGTTCCCATACTGCCGCTAAACTCTGCACCTTTGTACCTGATATTCCCTCTACCTGGATCTCCTTTTATCCTATTGCCCACTGGGAAATGAGATAGTTCAAATGTTACCTTCTCTAAAACACTGCCTGATTCTTGTGGCTTACTAACACCTGACCTTCAAAACCAGGGACAATGAATCATTCCCTTCTCTATGCTCCCTCAATCTTGTGTAGACACTAGGACTGCACTCACCCTATTGTATTAGATGTATTTCCACTCCTATGGAACTCTATGAACAGTGAACATATCTTTTCCCCTTTATGATCTCAGGTTGTTCCTCATATTAATTAAGCCTGGTTGAGCAATTGAATTTAGGAGACAGAATCAGGTTACAGGGATGTGGCAGCGCAGGAGAAAGATATGAGGCCACATTTACAACCTGGGAAAGAAAATAAAAGGAGAAGCTCTAGATTATTTAGGGTAGCTTTGGCATAGTGATTTTATATAATGAAAACCTATCAGTAGTATAGAAAGAAGAGTGAAAGAAAATTTAATGGCAAATGGTATATTTGCTTCAAAATCCCAATGGCTCGACCCTTAAACTTTTAGATCTATTGCATCAGGATATGGCCCAAGCTGTTGGAAGAAATACACTCCAACTTGCAGTGGCTTACCTAAAATAGTAGTGTATTTCTCATGGTTCCATAACAAAAGTGTTTGTAAAATATCGGGAGATAGAGAAGGAGTGGTCACTTTGACAGTGGCACTGAGGGAGGCTTTGCAAAAGAAGAGGTAATTTATTTGGTTGAAACTTGAAGAATGCTTATGACTTCAACAGGTTAAAAAAAAGTCAGGAAAAAGACCCTCCGGTAGAGAGAATAGCATGAAAAAAGCAGATTAATGAAACACATGCAGTGTCCAGGGGAATGCAAATAATTTGGTATGAAGAAGTGAGAAAGTGGTGAGAATTTATACTGATCAGGTATGTGGGAACCACATTGTGAAAGTCTTAAATGGTAAATTGGGTAGTTAGGCTTATGGGAAGTCTATATGGAATGTCCCAAATGGGAAGCCACATCAGGCTTTTGATCCAAGTGGTGACGTGATCATAGCTATAATATACAAGGATCCTTCAGATGGCAGTGGAAGGAATGGCTTATTACTATATGGTTATATGGCCCCCTGGTCATTTCTATGGCACATATTCTGGGCAAGGGGGTTTACCACGGATGGATTTTTCTAAATCCCAACAGAGAGAAGAGTTATTTTGTCTGGTATAGCATAAAAGCTGGAATGAGTGCCTCAGCATTCCCATCCTCATTCAAACATCAGAATACCTTGGGGAGGAAAAGTTCAGATGGGGAAGTGTCTCCTTCTAGGCCTGGTGGGGAGAGCAGGATATAATTATCTTTATACAATGAGACACACCAAGAGTTGAACGGCTCACTTAAAATCCAAGCAAACTTAAAATGTATGACCGTAAACTACATGCCCCCCAGTCTATCCACAAAAAAAGATTTGGCTGTGTACTCTTTCCTTGGGGGTGGGGAAAAGAATATAGTATATATTTCTTCACACATCTAAAGATTCCTTTGAACTCATTTTACTTATATCCCTACACAATTTTATTTGAAGGCTGCAGTGCCCACAAATCCATGCAGATAATTTACATTTTGATGTAAGCAATTTCGTAAAAATTTTTCCTGTCTGGATTTTGGGCCAAAATTTTTGGTCAGAGAGGAATGAGTCATAGGCTCATAAAAGAGAGACATTTGGGTCATCAGTGATATTAGTACAATGCTGAACCTATGACAGTTTTCAGATTTTAGTTGGTTACTTTTTATTTTTTTTTTTAAATTTTTTTTTTTCAACATTTTTTTTAATTTATTTTTGGGACAGAGAGAGACAGAGCATGAACGGGGGAGGGGCAGAGAGAGAGGGAGACACAGAATCAGAAACAGGCTCCAGGCTCCGAGCCATCAGCCCAGAGCCCGACGCGGGGCTCGAACTCACGGACCGCGAGATCGTGACCTGGCTGAAGTCGGACGCCTAACCGACTGCGCCACCCAGGCGCCCCAGTTGGTTACTTTTTAATATCCAAACCCATCTTGTATTTTCCCAGGCTAAAGAAACTGAAGAGAAGATCCCTGCTAGCTGTTTTCATATACCTACTGGAACCTTATTTCCCGAAGAAGCAGTGAAGCCCATGAGTTTATACAAAGGTGATGTCACCGTAGAAAGATCACAGTGAATTTTATAAAACCAAGTCTAAAAGAAATTTAGGCTTTGGATACATAGAAGAAATGTGAAGATTTTGCTGGTTGGCTGAACAGGATATATAATAAAAAGCAGACATTTATTCACAAATATTTAAGTGCTTCTTACAAAATGTTAAACAGAGCTAGGTACTTAGTAGATCTTGAAGAAGGGGTATCTTTCCTGGATAGACCAGGAAAGAGAAGTGAAAAGTAGAATGTGGAGGGCCTCACACAGCTAGCTAAGGCATTTCTAATTTCTCTTGGAGGCAATAATGAATCATGCAGGAGAGCATGTTTGAAAGATTAATCCAGGAGCATTATCAGATAATTGGGGAAAGGGAAGAGAAAGAAGGCAGATGAGCAGTTGAGGGAGGCTTGCATAGTAGTCTCAGCATGGGGGAACAGAATCAAATATTGGCTTAGAGATTATTTTTTAAAAATTGCCAGAAGATACATGAATATATTCTTTGTTTGAGACTTGATCACACAAAAATTTTTAGGGGAAGATTTCTATGCCAACTTGGTTTAATAAGAACAAAAGTAGTGTCAGTCAACCAGGTATTAGGAAAAAGATATTCCTGTTAGGTCGAGAAGTTCATGCCTTTCTGCTGAACTATCATTATGAACAGCTTATTTAAAATTAAGTGTTGTCTAGGATTAAAAGTATGAAAACCAAGACTTGATTTTACAAACCATAAAAGCCATGTGGGATCTGTGACCATACTCATTTGAGAAACATGGAGTTCCTGGTCTTGGATCAAACAAATGGGAAGAGAGCAAAAGAGAGAGGAAGTTGGTCAGGGAATCCAACCATGATTACAAGCATAGCAGGGTTTGCACCAAGGAAGAGTAGGCATATAAACAAGCCCAGCTCTTTTGCAGGTCTCCAGAGGAAAGCTGACAAGTCTTAAATAGCCAAGTGTACATACCAATGATGGTTCAGACAAAGGCTCACAATGGTTGACATTTTCTCTGACAGGACACCACCCTCACTCCCATGTGAATTGCTCCTTGCATTTCTTTTGCCTTTATAGCATTTATCAAAGCTAGTGATTATACATGTCTGTGATTATGTGATAAATGTCTGTCTTGCCTATTGGGCTATAAGTTTAATAATGGAATAATGGAAGGCACCGTGGCTGTTTTGCTCACCATGGTATTCCCAGCAACAATGAGAGTGTCTGGCACATATGTTATTCTTTTACTTTTTAAAATTTTTTTTCAATTATTATTTATTTTTGAGAGACAGAGCATGAGTGGGGGAGGGGCAGAGAGAGAGGGAGACACAGAATATGAAGCAGGCTCCAGGCTCTGATCTGTCAGCACAGAGCCTGATCAGGCTCAAACTCACAAACCATGAAATCATGACCTGAGCTGAAGTGGGACGCTTAACCGACTGAATCACTCAGGCTCCCCTGTTATTCTTAATAAATATCTTTTGGGAAGATTAATGCGTAACACTGTTTGTTTGTTTTTTTTTTTTTTGGCCGGGGCAGGCAGGTTTTATTCCAAGCGCCTGACAGTGGTGGTCCCCCCCTCCTCCCTCGGAATGCTGCTGGGACAGAGGAAGAGCCTGGCTTGGTGGAGCCTGGGAGCCGGCGGCGGCTCAGAGCAGGAAGGGGATGATGGGCATGCGCAGAGGCGGGTAGTCCCGGAACTCCTTCAGGTAGCTGCGGTGCTTGCCCTTGGCCCAGATGGTCATCTGAGTGAAGCCCACCAGGGAGAAGAGGGCCACTGGGAGACACTGTGTCATGATGGCAAAGCCAATCCAGGATCCCACCTCGTACGTATAGTTGGGGCAGGACACCAGCAGGAAGAGCCAGGTGAAGGGGTTCTTGGAGGGGTATGGGATCTTCCTGGTCTTGGACCCAGCTGGCCGCAGGTCCCGCAGGGCCATGTGGATGGAAAAGTTGCCAAGCTGGCAGATCACGAAGATGGCGAGGGCCAGTTTCACCTGCTGAGCTCCATAGGTGGGGAGTGTGTAGAGAGGGTGGTTAATGTAATAGGCCATCCATGCGGCGAAGCCCCAGTAGTAGGTGCAGTTTTTGAAGATGTTGCGCAGGGGCATGGTGCCGTGGGAGAAGCGGTGCACGAAGAGCGTCTCCAGCAGACGCTTGATGTAGTGGAATGAGTGGCAGATGCAGGCAAGGTGCACCACCGTGTGCCGGCTGGACATGAAGTCATACTTGTGGCTGTAGATGAAGGGCACCCGGAAGTAGAAAAGCAGGTAGATGAAAAGGGGCCCTGCGTACTCGGTCAGGAAGACCGTCACCCAGCTGATCTGGGCCCCCAGGTCCCGGAAGTAGAGTGTGGCCGTGGTGCCCACAGGCAGCTTCTGCAGGACGTCCTCATCCTTCAGGGACTTGCCCTTGGGGTCCAGGCGGAGGGACTGGTGGGCAGGGTACCACTGTGGATGGGTCTTGGTGAAGAGGTTCTTGATCTCGGCAATGGTGGCATGGGGCTCCACCTTGTCCAGGAAGCACAGCTTCTCTAGCGTCTTCGCGTCCAGAATCTCCACCTCATAGTGTTTCATGGCTTCTTCACACAACCCCTACTAATCCTGCTGCTGCTGCTGCCTACCTGCGCGCGACAAGGAACAGGCTCCCTGTTATTCCTCCAATATTATTAATATTCCTCCAAATATTATATATATATAATATATAATTATATATATAATATATATAATATTCCTCCAAATATTAATTAAATATCTATGACTAATTGGCAAACTAGTCTCAAATAATCAGCATTAGGTACTGTGTATTGATAATTTTGAAGACTGTCAATGTTCACGTCAGAGAAGAATGAGGAAAATGAAATGACAAATAGCAATATTTGAAGGGCTCACCAATCTATGAAAAGAGGCGCAGAAGGGATTGTGAAAAATCCACTATTCTGTTTCACTTTATGAAAATTATCAAATTATAAAGTGGTCAAGGTAGTGAAAATTAAAAGTAAAAGTGGAACTAATGGGCATATACACTATGGTGAGGAAAGCAATGTCATTTTCATAAAAGGAAGTTATAGGGGCGCCTGGGTGGCTCAGTCGGTTAAGTGGCCGACTTCGGCTCAGGTCATGATCTTGCGGTCCGTGAGTTCGAGCCCCGCGTGGGGCTCTGTGCTGACTGCTCGGAGCCTGGAGCCTGCTTCAGATTCTGTGTCTCCCTCTCTCTGACCCTCCCCCGTTCATGCTCTGTCTCTCTCTGTCTCAAAAATAAATAAACGTTAAAAAAAATTAAAAAAAAATTAAAAAATGAAAGGAAGTTACAGCTGACCGCATTATATATTCCCCTGAAGGGACATGCATATGTGACTGTAAATAAAAGACAAAATGAAATGTAAACCTATTTCCATTTTCAAAAGCTTTTAACAAAGTTCTGCATCAAAAGCCATTGAGGAAAAAAAGGTGTGTCACTATGGAACTGGGGAAAATGTTTTGTCACAAGTAGGAAATTGGCTCAGAAATAGGAAATAAAGGGTAGTGATAAATGGACCTTTTCTTGTTGGATGAAGGTAAACATTGAGGTTCTGAGGGATCAAGGCTGATAGAACTTTTGTTCAACATTTTAACAAATGATCAGTGAGAGGAGAAAAGCTTCTGGAGTTTTCACATCTGAAGATTACAGAACTCTTTCAGGTAAGGAAATGTGGGCTGTCAAGTCACATACTGTGTGTGTGGGCAAAAATTTAAAAGAAGTCAGAACTTTTTAGTTTTTATTCTGGGAAAAGAGATCACATAACATAGTAAATAGTACAAACAGCACAAAAGGATAAGAAATAAAGTGAGGCTCTCAACCTGAGACTACCCTTCAACTCCCTCACCTCAGTTCTATTTCACAGGGTTTACCACAGTACATCCGGTTCCTAGACTGTCTTTCCTGAAATATTATGTGCATATGCATGCACTTATGTGTATATGCCTTTATATAATATATTTACACACAAATGGGGAGCTTACTATACACACTATTCTGAGCATTGCTGATTTTTTTTTTACTTAAGAATAAATATTGGAGTTATGTTTTTATTAGCAGACCATTGCATACTTTTGAATGACTGCATATATGCTGTTATATGGATTTTCCACATCTCATTTACTCAGTCCCTTGATGGTGGATATTTAGGTTGCTTCCTGTTTTTGTTATCATTTACAATGGCTATTGTTGTGATTTTTGCTTTTGTTTTTACTACAACTAATGCCACAAGGATGTTCTTGACTGCATATATCTTCACATATTTGGGTGTGTCCCAGTAGGATAAATTTCCAGAAATGGGATTGCTGAGTCTAAGAGCAGATGGAGTTATAGTTTGCTTTGCTTGCTATTACTTTCCAGAAGTATTGTGTCAATATATATTCTTACAAGTAGGAAATGAGCATTTGTTTCACAATAAAATAGGCAATAGTATTATAAAAAACATTTCACTTTTTTCAGAGTGTAATTTTCATAATTAAAAAATATTTTCCAAAAATTTTTTTTTCATTAAATTTGTATTTTTCAAATACAAGCTGTACACATACACATTTAAAATGGTCACTATTTTCAGCATGGAGGAAATGGAGCCGTCTGTAGGCTGAGGAATGAGAGGGGAGGGGAGGCAGTGAGAACAGATTGTCTTCAGAGAGGCTGGAGGGAAGGAGGAGAAAGAAGTAGCGGGCAGGAAGAAGGGTCAGGGCCCAAGTTAGGAAAAAACATTTTATTTGTTAAGGAATTTGATTATTTAGAACTGTAGCAGTCTTTATCCTGAAGTAGTGAATTTCTTGTCACTGGAAATGGACGAGCTGGGGCTCAGGTGGCCTCTGGCAAAGCCATTCCTGCACTGGAGAGGAGGCTGTCAAATCATCTTGTCTCAGTCTTGTCAGAAGGAAAATAACTAACAGCTAATTGGATCCTTTCAGCATATGTACTTTGTGGAGGTGCAGAATCTGCCTGAATATCACTAATAACAGAGAACTTACTACAGTCAGTAAGATGCAAACAGGGCATCAGAGGGTAGAAAGTGAAGATCTCTAAAATTCCTTTTGAAAATTTTTTAAAAGTTATTTGTTTTGAGAGAGAGAGAGAGCACACAAATAGGGGAGGGACAGAGAGAGAGAGAGAGAGAGAGAGAGAGAATCCCAAGCAGACTCTGCACTGTCAGCACAGAGCCCAATGCTGGGCTCGAACCCATGAACCTTGAGATCATGACCTAAGCCCAAGTCAAGAGTTGGACTCTTAACTGACTGAGCCACCCAGGTGCCCCTCCTTTTGAAGTTTTTATAATTAATACATTAAGAAGTATTTGTATTTAATATTCTGATTCGGGAAAAATGGTAGGACTGGCCAAATCCTTTGTAACTGTTAATTGCAGAAGAAAGGAGAATCAATAAGATCTAGTTGATTACAAATTAACATTTATTGAGAAAGACATGCGAGGCCAAGAAATATTTTGAAGCAAAAAACAAGTTCACCTGATAATGCCTGCTTTCATAACTTACTATGCGTATGTGATTTTTCTAAGTATCTTCCCTGTTAATACGTTGTAAGTCCCTCCATCCAGTCAATTACATTCCATATACACTCAATTTTATTTACAACTTGCCCCATTTCAAGTGAATCTCTCACATGTACACAGTTGTTTTCTCATATGGGATTTATACAAATTAGAGAGATGCTGATAAAAGGACCAAGCAGAATTGAAAAGAAAAAAAAAAAAACACACTTTACAAATATAGAAATTTAAGCCTTTTCTTTCCTTGCAGTATTCTCAGCATTTCACCAAGAGCCTGGGGTGGTATATGATAATAATTTAGTTTAGAAGATGACTATCAAGGGTGTATCAAAATATTTTTACCAATTTATATTGAGATGCTTGGTTTCAATATGGCAATCTTTCAAAGGCCTGATTAAATTCATTGGAAGTTTTGTTTGCCAAAGCATTTCACATCCTGGGAAAATAAAACCAAATATGTTGTTTTTCTTTGTTCTCCACTGAGCCATGCAAAGTTAAAGAGCGCTTTTAAAAAAGGAAAAACAAAAATATCTGTATAAATCCCCTCTAAATCAAATTGACCTTTTCTAGGCAATTTTTTTCTGCATCTTGGCAGGGATTGAGTCTATATCCTTTTCTTTCTCTAAGCACGCTCTGTGTGGCCCACTTCCTGTGGTTGTTTCATTCTCTGAAATGACAACATTTTCAAACTACAGTAGCTTAAATAATATTAATTCCCAGTCATTGGAAATAGCCTACATTTCACTCAAGACAAAGAAATTGTTCCTGCTTTCTGACACTTGAGCTTTATTGCTGCTGATTTCAGACAACCCAAACACTGGAAGGTGAGAATAACTTTCTTTTGGAAGCATTTCCTTCATGCTTTGCCACCCCGCCTCCCTTGCCACCCTCCCCACCTCCACTCCCCCCCGCCCCCCCCAGCCAGGCTGTCAGCACGTTCTCTTCTCAGGTTGGTGTGGGAAAAAGGCTTGAGTGTGGAGAGATTATTTTAGGTAAATTTAATCAAGCAGTGAGCTTTTATTTTTACTTTTTGTATGTTGGAAAAAAGATCTCACTTTAGAATGACAGAATTCTGGAACTGGAACTAAGTTTTAGAGATTTTCAGTTTTACAGATGACCAAACAAAGTCTCAGACTTACCTGCTTTCCTCCTTTATAACTTGCTTCCCTTTTTTGATCCAAAAAAAGAAAAGAAGAAGAAGAAGAAGAAGAAGAAGAAGCTTTCCAGTGTAGTCAAAATCAAAATAAAACCCAGTTTCCTTCAGTCTATAATATTTGGGAATGGTAGGCTACTTGAAAGGGGGGGAAGATCCCAATTAAGAGCAAAACAGAGACACCTTTTGCAAACTTCATGCAAACACAGACTGGGAAGAATGTTTCTAACATAACTGGTCTAGTAAGGGAAGCCATTCCAGCTTCTTCTCTTTTCCAGATTCAAATAAGTCAGATTAACACATCATCTTGAGTATATGAACCCAGTAGTAAGCACATCATTAATTATAATAAGCTCGATTCTCCATAGTTTATAAGTGTGCAAATTCAAAACTCACATCGTTCTACAAGCTGACACAAACACAAATCACCATCCAGGGAGTCCAACTGATAGAAGTTTACCCTACCAAATATAAAAGAACTGACTTTACCTACTTCAATTTTAACTCAGCATTGCTCTCTATACACTGGATTGTCGAAATATCCTATTGGGCACTGTTGGGTACTAGAAATTATTTACTGAAAATTTACTGTATGGTGAATAATTTACCCATTGTCTTATTTATTTCTTTATTTTAAAAATATTTATTTTTGTGAGAGATCAAGTAGAGGAGGGGTAGAGAGAGAGAGGGGGACAGAGGACCCAAAGCGGGCTCTGCACTGACAGGCTGACATCAGACAGCCTGATGTGGGGCTTGAACTCATGAACCACGAGATCATGACCTGAGCCGAAGTTGGGTGCTCAACTGACTGAGCCACCCAGGTCCCCCACCCATTGTCACTTTTAAACCACCTGACAAACCCCACTTACCAGATGAAGAAACTGAGGCTCCCGAGGTAAGTTAGAATGCAGAGCTGCATATTATTATGTATACTAAGTTATATATAATATTATACACATTTCTGTGTCATATAATTACTCACAATTTTCCAATGGTTAGAGACAGTTGACAGAGTGGTATAGTAAAACACAGACTTTCTGGTAATAGAGACTTAAACTCAAATGCCAGCTTCTCTTGGACAAGTTATTCAGTCCAACGTAACTCATTTTACAAAACCAACTGTCTCAAGGTATATTCCTTACAAGCAGAGCCTTAAGCAGGGATTTGGGATCATGTGCTTTATAAAGGGGGTACTCTTTAGGAAAAAGTAATAAGGGAATGAAGGAAGCATATGGAATTAGAGGAACAGAGAAATGATGTGGTCTCAGGGCTAGTCTAGCCTTGGTCTGAAACATACATTTTATGGTAGTGTTTGCCTCATGAGGGAAGGGGCAGGGATTTTGCACCCCTTCATCAATCAGTCACTGGCTGACCCAAGCAAAAGCCTGGCTGACCTTCTCCTGCTCAACTTCTGACAAGTTGGCTCCTGACTGCCAAGACCAGTTTTCCTGAGAAGGTTACAGGTGTCAAGCCATCATTCCAAATTATTCTCAGCAGCTGGGTGATGGGTGTTCAAGCAGGTTAAGGTGAGTAAAGCAGGGTGTTTAAAACATCTACTATATTAACTTCTATTGAGTACCAACTAGATGTCATTGACTATATCCCTCATCCTACAGGAACTTAAAACCTAATGGGAAGAAAAGTGTGAAGGGGCCAAACTAAAGCATATTTGTAGTGTGATGGTCTGTTTTGTATGTCTGGGCATGGGGATGGGAAGATAGAAGAAGAGAAGAAGGGAGAGGGAGAAGCACTAAGAAAGATCAAATGATCAAATAGTATCAAATGATACCTCAAGGACCAACCCTTGAGGTGCTTCTTGGAGACCCTTAGAAGTTAGTGGATGAGGTGGCAAAGGGCATTTCAGTCAGTAGGAAGAACATAAACAAGAGAGGCTTGACAAATCATGGCAGTTCTGCAGGGTAGCATTAAGTCTCCGTAGGTAGGATGATTGGACTTTGTAAGGACATGGTGTGATGAGACTGGAAGGTGAGCAAGAACCACCTCATGAGTCGTCTATCAGTTTACGCCTCATAGTGGAACTTAATACTGAGACAATGGGAAGGTTGAAAAAAGTTACTGTGTGGTGACATAGTCTCAGGCCTACATTTACCACATCTATTTAGTAGTTATATAGCTGCATGTAATTGGATCATACAATGCTGCCAAGTTGGTTTATACTTCTTTTCTCCTACCTCCATTCTCCTGGTAATATATGAAATGTAAGATAGATAGTTGTGCCATACTAATATTATTGATTAAATACCTCAAGTATAATTCTAAGGTTGGTGTTAAATAGGGCATATTGCCTTCTTCCACATGCCAGTACGTTATAAGCATACCGACCCAAGTTTGCAGAGGCTGGCTGTGTGAGTCTCTCTCCAGGCTTCTCCATGCTTTCACTCCCACTGACACATACTCCCTAATCTCTGAAATTGTTTTATTTCCATTCTTTGAGCTCTATAAGTCACATGGCTGTTAGGCCACTAACTTGCTAGCTTACTTTGCTTTATCTCAAACTCAATACTCGTGTCATTGAACAGTTATAGTTTTGTTCAGGGTGGAGACTGACTTACTTATTTTTGCTTATAGTTACCATTGTTTTCTCTCCATTTTGGTACTTTTTCCTTTTCCTGTCATAGAGTCATATTGCTTTTCCATATGGCCACAGTAAGGCAGGTCCTCTGTGGGTTCTGTGGAACTCCCCTGAATTCCAGCCAAGGTGTGTGCATTAGAAATGCTCTTCAGGGCATGAGCTGGGGTGTGGAGCAGTGGGAAATAGAGGTGCAGGGTTCAGTGTTCAATAGGGGACATGTACGCACAAAAGTCTTAGCAAAACTGTTTATGATAACGAAATCTGGAAGCAACCCAAATGCCTTTTTTGGGGGGTGGGGGATGACTAATGATCGTATAGTTACACAATAGAATATTGTATAGCTGTCAAAAGAATAGATTACAGTCCCACCCAGGAATGTAGATCAAACATAACAATATAACACTAAGCATAAAAAGTCCCCACAATTTATGTATGTCATGATATCCTTTTTTATAATATTAAAAGCCATAAAATAAAACATTTTAAGAATACAAATATAGATGGGACATCTGCATGGCTCAGTTAAGTGTCCGATTCTTGATTTCTGCTCAGGTCATGATCTCATGGTTCATGAGATCGAGCTCTGTGAAGGGCTCTGCGCTGACCAGCATGGAGCCTGATTGGGATTCTCTCTCTCTCTCTCTCTCTCTCTCTCTCTCTCTCCATCTTTCTCTGCCTCTCTCCTGCTCATGTGCGCATGCACGCTTTCTCTCTCTCAAAATAAATAAACATTAAAAAAGGAATACAAAGACAATAAAGCCATATAAAAAAAGGAAAAAATGAACAAATGAAAGAGGATTTGAGATGGCAGTTACCTTGCATGTGGAGAAGCAAAGGGATGGACTAGGGGAGGTAATAAGGTGTATGTCAAGGTCCCGGCTTTTACTAATGGTGGTTTCATGAATGCTTATTATATAATTTTAAAAAACCAAAAAATTATAAGTCAATGACAAAAAAAGATGGCCAATATGGACTAATGACGAGTGCATCATGAGCTAAGGATTATGATTAAACTAAGTCTGTGTACCTGAGATCCAAAACAAAAATCATGGATAACTATTGTAGTTATTCATGTAGATAAAAGGAAGTAGCCATGCCTACAGCATAAGTTGTTTTGAGAATTAAGTAGGAAAAGTTGTGAATCAATTTGAAGTCAAAGCTTCAAATTCAGCTATGAAGAAATATGACCTCATTTCTTTATTTCTTTTAAATCAATTGAAATTGCCTCCCAATTTGAAGGGACTTCAGTTGGAGTTTTCAAATTGAGAACCCCTCTCTCTGCAACTTGCCCCCTGACCCAGGTTAAACCACTGGCCTTCCAGAGCAGAATGGAGTTGGGGGCATCCTGCTGGTCATCCTGATCTGAGTCACCCCTCAAGCTGTGACAGCCTCATAGCTTCTTAACTGATTTGGGAATGGGGCATGAATCTTTGTCAAGACTAGGAACCATGATCCTTAAAGTTCAATCTTGGTGAGGAGGTAGCACAGTTGTTTCTCCCTGAGAGAACTTATCACCTATATCAGGTCCTAGTTAAGTCATAGATATCCTTCTGTTCCCACTCCCTGAAAATCCCTCTCTTTTTGTCCACAGAGTAACACGCCTTGCCTCTGGACTACCCCCAATAAATTTAATTTTTTTAAATGATAGGAAAACTATGACTTCAAGTAGCCTCTGCTTTATGGTCTTCCAACACGCCTAAAGCAAGAGACGATGCCAGGAAAATGGGACAAGAAAAATAGCAGAGAGAGTTCCGGAAGATGGCGGCGTAGGAGGACGCTGGGCTCACCGCGCGTCCTGCTGATCACTTAGATTCCACCTACACCTGCCTAAAGAACCCAGAAAACTGCCAGAGGATTAGCAGAACGGAGTCTCCGGAGCCAAGCGCAGACGAGAGGCCCACGGAAGAGGGTAGGAAGGGCGGCGAGGCGGTGCGCGCTCCACGGACTGGCGGGAGGGAGCCGGGGCGGAGGGGCGGCTCGCCGGCCAAGCAGAGCCCCCGAGTCTGGCTGGCAAAAGCGGAGGGGCCGGACGGACTGTGTTCCGACAGCAAGCGCGACTTAGCGTCTGGGAGGTCATAAGTTAACAGCTCTGCTCAGAAAGCGGGAAGGCTGGAGGACAAAGGGAGGGAGAGCTGCTGAGCCCCCGGACAGCAGAGCTCAGCTTGGCGGGGAACAAAGGCGCTCGCCAGCGCCATCTCCCCCGCCCATCCCCCAGCCAAAATCCCAAAGAGAACCAGTTCCTGCCAGGGAACTTGCTCTCTCCGCGCAAACACCCAACTCTGTGCTTCTGCGGAGCCAAACCTCCAGCAGCGGATCTGACTCCCTCCTGCTGCCACAGGGCCCCTCCTGAAGTGGATCACCTAAGGAGAAGCAAGCTAAGCCTGCCCCTCCCGCCCCCGTGCACCTTGCCTACCCACCCCAGCTAATACGCCAGCTCCCCGGCACCACAAGCCTGGCAGTGTGCAAGTAGACCAGAGGGGCCACACCACCCCACAGTGAATCCCGCCCCTAGGAGAGGGGAAGAGAAGGCACACACCAGTCTGACTGTGGCCCCAGCGGTGGGCTGGGGGCAGACATCAGGTCGGACTGCGGCCCCGCCCACCAACTCCAGTTATACACCACAGCACGGGGGAAGTGCCCTGCAGGTCCTCACCGCTCCAGGGACTATCCAAAATGACCAAACGGAAGAATTCCCCTCAGAAGAATCTCCAGGAAATAACAACAGCTAATGAACTGATCAAAAAGGATTTAAATAATATAACAGAAAGTGAATTTAGAATAATAGTCATAAAATTAATCGCTGGGCTTGAAAACAGTATACAGGACAGCAGAGAATCTCTTGCTACAGAGATCAAGGGACTAAGGAACAGTCACGAGGAGCTGAAAAACGCTTTAAACGAAATGCAAAACAAAATGGAAACCACGACGGCTCGGATTGAAGAGGCAGAGGAGAGAATAGGTGAACTAGAAGATAAAGTTATGGAGAAAGAGGAAGCTGAAAGAAAGAGAGATAAAAAAATCCAGGAGTATGAGGGGAAAATTAGAGAACTAAGTGATACACTAAAAAGAAATAATCTACGCATAATTGGTATCCCAGAGGAGGAAGAGAGAGGGAAAGGTGCTGAAGGGGTACTTGAAGAAATTATAGCTGAGAACTTCCCTGAACTGGGGAAGGAAAAAGGCATTGAAATCCAAGAGGCACAGAGAACTCCCTTCAGACGTAACTTGAATCGATCTTCTGCACGACATATCATAGTGAAACTGGCAAAATACAAGGATAAAGAGAAAATTCTGAAAGCAGCAAGGGATAAACGTGCCCTCACATATAAAGGGAGACCTATAAGACTCGTGACTGATCTCTCCTTTGAAACTTGGCAGGCCAGAAAGGCTTGGCACGATATCTTCACTGTGCTAAACAGAAAAAATATGCAGCCGAGAATCCTTTATCCAGCAAGTCTGTCATTTAGAATAGAAGGAGAGATAAAGGTCTTCCCAAACAAACAAAAACTGAAGGAATTTGTCACCATGAAACCAGCCCTACAAGAGATCCTAAGGGGGATCCTGTGAGACAAAGTACCAGAGACATCACTACAAGCATAAAACATACAGACATCACAATGACCCTAAACCCGTATCTTTCTATAATAACACTGAATGTAAATGGATTAAATGCGCCAACCAAAAGACATAGGGTATCAGAATGGATAAAAAAACAAGACCCATCTGTTTGCTGTCTACAAGAGACTCATTTGAGATCTGAGGACACCTTTAGATTCAGAGTGAGGGGATGGAGAACTATTTATCATGCTACTAGAAGCCAAAAGAAAGCTGGAGTAGCCATACTTATATCAGACAAACTAGACTTTAAATTAAAGGCTGTAACAAGAGATGAAGAAGGGCATTATATAATAATTACAGGGTCTATCCATCAGGAAGAGCTAACAATTATAAATGTCTATGCGCCAAATACCGGAGCCCCCAGATATATAAAACAGTTACTCATAAACATAAGCAACCTTATTGATAAGAATGTGGTCATTGCAGGGGACTTTAACACCCCACTCACAGAAATGGATAGATCATCTAGACACACAGTCAATAAAGAAACAAGGGCCCTGAATGATACATTGGATCAGATGGACTTGACAGATCTATTTAGAACTCTGCATCCCAAAGCAACAGAATATACTTTCTTCTCGAGTGCACATGGAACATTCTCCAAGATAGATCATATACTGGGTCACAAAACAGCCCTTCATAAGTTTACAAGAATTGAAATTATACCATGCATACTTTCAGACCACAATGCTATGAAGCTTGAAATCAACCACAGGAAAAAGTCTGGAAAACCTCCAAAAGCATGGAGGTTAAAGAACACCCTACTAACGAATGAGTGGGTCAACCAGGCAATTAGAGAAGAAATTAAAAAATATATGGAAACAAACGAAAATGAAAATACAACAATCCAAACGCTTTGGGACGCAGCGAAGGCAGTCCTGAGAGGAAAATACATTGCAATCCAGGCCTATCTCAAGAAACAAGAAAAATCCCAAATACAAAATCTAACAGCACACCTAAAGGAAATAGAAGCAGAACAGCAAAGGCAGCCTAAACCCAGCAGAAGAAGAGAAATCATAAAGATCAGAGCAGAAATAAACAATATAGAATCTAAAAAAACTGTAGAGCAGATCAACGAAACCAAGAGTTGGTTTTTTGAAAAAATAAACAAAATTGACAAACCTCTAGCCAGGCTTCTCAAAAAGAAAAGGGAGATGACCCAAATAGATAAAATCATGAATGAAAATGGAATTATTACAACCAATCCCTCAGAGATACAAACAATTATCAGGGAATACTATGAAAAATTATATGCCAACAAATTGGACAACCTTGAAGAAATGGACAAATTCCTAAACACCCACACTCTTCCAAAACTCAATCAGGAGGAAATAGAAAGCTTGAACAGACCCATAACCAGCAAAGAAATTGAATCGGTTATCAAAAATCTCCCAACAAATAAGAGTCCAGGACCAGATGGCTTCCCAGGGGAGTTCTACCAGACATTTAAAGCAGAGATAATACCTATCCTTCTCAAGCTATTCCAAGAAATAGAAAGGGAAGGAAAACTTCCAGACTCATTCTATGAAGCCAGTATTACTTTGATTCCTAAACCAGACAGAGACCCAGTAAAAAAAGAGAACTACAGGCCAATATCTCTGATGAATATGGATGCAAAAATTCTCAATAAGATACTAGCAAATCGAATTCAACAGTATATAAAAAGAATTATTCACCATGATCAAGTGGGATTCATTCCTGGGATGCAGGGCTGGTTCAACATCCGCAAATCGATCAACGTGATACATCACATTAACAAAAAAAAAGAGAAGAACCATATGATCCTGTCAATCGATGCAGAAAAGGCCTTTGACAAAATCCAGCACCCTTTCTTAATAAAAACCCTTGAGAAAGTCGGGATAGAAGGAACATACTTAAAGACCATAAAAGCCATTTATGAAAAGCCCACAGCTAACATCATCCTCAATGGGGAAAAACTGAGAGCTTTTTCCCTGAGATCAGGAACACGACAGGGATGCCCACTCTCACCGCTGTTGTTTAATATAGTGCTGGAAGTTCTAGCATCAGCAATCAGACAACAAAAGGAAATCAAAGGCATCCAAATTGGCAAAGATGAAGTCAAGCTTTCGCTTTTTGCAGATGACATGATATTATACATGGAAAATCCGATAGACTCCACCAAAAGTCTGCTAGAACTGATACATGAATTCAGCAAAGTTGCAGGATACAAAATCAATGTACAGAAATCAGTTGCATTCTTATACACTAACAATGAAGCAACAGAAAGACAAATAAAGAAACTGATCCCATTCACAATTGCACGAAGAAGCATAAAATACCTAGGAATAAATCTAACCAAAGATGTAAAAGATCTGTATGCTGAAAACTATAGAAAGCTTATGCAGGTAATTGAAGAAGATATAAAGAAATGGAAAGACATTCCCTGCTCATGGATTGGAAGAATAAATATTGTCAAAATGTCAATACTACCCAAAGCTATCTACACATTCAATGCAATCCCAATCAAAATTGCACCAGCATTCTTCTTGAAACTAGAACAAGCAATCCTAAAATTCATATGGAACCACAAAAGGCCCCGAATAGCCAAAGTAATTTTGAAGAAGAAGACCAAAGCAGGAGGCATCACAATCCCAGACTTTAGCCTCTACTACAAAGCTGTCATCATCAAGACAGCATGGTATTGGCATAAAAACAGACACATAGACCAATGGAATCGAATAGAAACCCCAGAACTAGACCCACAAACGTATGGCCAACTCATCTTTGACAAAGCAGGAAAGAACATCCAATGGAAAAAAGACAGTCTCTTTAACAAATGGTGCTGGGAGAACTGGACAGCAACATGCCGAAGGTTGAAACTAGACCACTTTCTCACACCATTCACAAAAATAAACTCAAAATGGATAAAGGACCTGAATGTGAGACAGGAAACCATCAAAACCTTAGAGGAGAAAGCAGGAAAAGACCTCTCTGACCTCAGCCGTAGCAATCTCTTACTCGGCACATCCCCAAAGGCAAGGGAATTAAAAGCAAAAGTGAATTACTGGGACCTTATGAAGATAAAAAGCTTCTGCACAGCAAAGGAAACAACCAACAAAACTAAAAGGCAACCAACGGAATGGGAAAAGATATTTGCAAATGACACATCGGACAAAGGGCTAGTATCCAAAATCTATAAAGAGCTCATCAAACTTCACACCCAAAAAACAAATAACCCAGTGAAGAAATGGGCAGAAAACATGAATAGACACTTCTCTAAAGAAGACATCCGGATGGCCAACAGGCACATGAAAAGATGTTCAACGTCGCTCCTCATCAGGGAAATACAAATCAAAACCACACTCAGATACCACCTCACGCCAGTCAGAGTGGCCAAAATGAAGAAATCAGGAGACTATAGATGCTGGAGAGGATGTGGAGAGACGGGAACCCTCTTGCACTGTTGGTGGGAATGCAAATTGGTGCAGCCGCTCTGGAAAGCAGTGTGGAGGTTCCTCAGAAAATTAAAAATAGACCTACCCTATGACCCAGCAATAGCACTGCTAGGAATTTATCCAAGGGATACAGGAGTACTGATGCATAGGGGCACTTGTACCCCAATGTTTATAGCAGCACTCTCAACAATAGCCAAATTATGGAAAGAGCCTAAATGTCCATCAACTGATGAATGGATAAAGAAATTGTGGTTTATATACACAATGGAATACTACGTGGCAATGAGAAAAAATGAAATATGGCCTTTTGTAGCAACGTGGATGGAACTGGAGAGTGTGATGCTAAGTGAAATAAGCCATACAGAGAAAGACAGATACCATATGGTTTCACTCTTATGTGGATCCTGAGAAACGTAACAGAAACACATGGGGGAGGGGAAGGGAAAAAAAAAAAAAAGAGGTTAGAGTGGGAGAGAGCCAAAGCATAAGAGACTGTTAAAAACTGAGAACAGGGGCGCCTGGGTGGCGCAGTCGGTTAAGCGTCCGACTTCAGCCAGGTCACGATCTCGCGGTCCGTGAGTTCGAGCCCCGCGTCAGGCTCTGGGCTGATGGCTCGGAGCCTGGAGCCTGTTTCCGATTCTGTGTCTCCCTCTCTCTCTGCCCCTCCCCCGTTCATGCTCTGTCTCTCTCTGTCCCAAAAATAAATAAAAAACATTAAAAAAAAAAAAAAAAAAAAAAAAAAAAAAAAAAAAAAACTGAGAACAAACTGAGGGTTGATGGGGGGTGGGAGGGAGGGCAGGGTGGGTGATGGGTATTGAGGAGGGCACCTTTTGGGATGAGCACTGGGTGTTGTATGGAAACCAATTTGACAGTAAATTTCATATATTAAAAAATAAAAAATAAATAAATTAAAAAAAAAATGCTAAAAAAAAAAAAAAAAAAAAAAAAAAAAAAGAAAAATAGCAGAAAAAATACAAATATTTTAGTAAAGTCTCCTGCACATATATTAAGCACTGGTCAAGTGGCATTAGGTGCTCAGTAAATAGTCTTGACCTGACTCTATCTCCAAGTTAGTAACAGGAGTATGGGCTTTTCTTTCCCTGTTTGGCTCAGGAAATTTTACACCTAAAAGTGTGGAGGGGATTTCAACGGGCAAGATGTGTTTTCCTGTGTTTACCTCTTTCAACGCTGCTTTTCTTTCCAAAGAGCAAAAACGACAACCTGTGTGCTCTGGTGCTCAGAACAGTGTGACATATAAAAGGTGCTCAATGAAAATTCCCTGACTGAAAACTCCAAAATAGAAGAGGTGTCATTTTTTTTCTTAAAAAGAAGAAACGTTCTGGGATGAAGGCAGAATTCACATGTTCTGAAAGTGGCTTTTGTCTTTCTATGGAGCACATCCAGCCCATTTCCTCTTTCCAGGCTGGAAGAAGCTGGAGGTTTCCCAGTCCAAGAGGTAGGGGTGTGCTTCCTTGGAGGGCGGTTTAGAGCATTCACATATGCCTTTAAGACAGCCCATCCTCCCTGGTCTCCTCTCACCACATAGAATAAGGGAGGAACTGAGCTCAGTGCTATTTTGCTTTACTTTCCATTGATTCATGCAGCAAACAAAATAATGCACTATTCTCCCTTAAAAGAGCAATAGTTACTCTAAATAACAAACTGTCCATACAGGAAAAATTTCCTTTGCCCTCCTAGCAGTTTCATAGAGGTAACCTATTCATTACAGGCATCTACTGAGTAACCAGCAGACCCCAGCCAGTCTGTCCAGATGGCCCCATCCTATGAGGGTGTTGCAATAACATAAAAAGAAGCCATGCTTTGTGTTGGCTGATTTGAAAATGGATCTCTGTTATGGAGATAAATATAGAAAACTTATCAGGTTACTAATCTGCCATTGAACCCAGGCCTCAAAGGAAAGTCATAATCATGCTTGTCATATCTGTCTTCAAAGGCTGTCATAAATATAGCTAATGAATTACAAAAGCACCTGCCTCCACCTTTATCAGCTTCCCTTTATTTAGTTTTCTTTGTCTTTTGAAAATGCTATCAACTGATCTCATCAGATGAAATTAAATGATGATACTGAACAAAATCATGAATTCTGCCCTGCCTTATGGTCATTGACCTTGCATCAATGTCTGTGTGTGTGTGTTGTTTTTTTTTTTCAATAATTCAACTAAAAACTTTGGCATAATTGAATGCATACATTCATGTATTCATTCAAAAACATTTATAGTCAACTGTAGATAAAATAGATTTTCAATAGCTCTAACTATCTCAAAGATGTATAAAGCTGTTTTTAGTCTTATATGAAAAGTCTCCATAATTTCATTCATATTTTATTTCAAATTACCTAAAAAATCTTTTTTCTTTGTTGAAAAAGCAAAAAAAATAGGATATTACTCTTTGCTGCATAAAACTATTTAATATCATTTCAAATTATTACTAAACCACTTTCTGGGCTTATCAATTATCTCCTTGCTTTCAACTTTTTCCCCTTGATTTTATAAAACTTGGTCTCTTCTGAACAAGAATTCAAGTGATTTGTTGCTTGTAACTATTAAACTAGATCTCAGATTTCTGGTACTTATTGTCAGTTCTTAGCACAGTAGAAAGACAAAGTCACTGTGCCAATGAATTTAAGGATTATTCATACTCAAAAGTATATATGATATTAACACTTTAAAACCTATTTCTAGGTTATAAGCAAATGAGATATTTTGAAAAGGATAATTATCTTAAAATGTAAGTGTGGATACCTGATTAATTGTTAAAAACATTTGGACTAGATATTTTCACTTTTGGTGTTACATGTATCTGGCTAATGATTCTTTACTGAAGGTCTTGGCTCCTTTATCCTCTTTCCAATCTTAGGACCTCCAAGTAGTTTCTTTCTTTTTTTTTTTTTAATAAAATTTATTTTGTAGAACAATTTTAGATTTAGAAATAAATTGTGAAGATAATGTAGAATTTTTCTAAATGCCCCCATGATCAGTCCCCCATCATTGACATTTTAGTACAGTACATTTGTTACAATTAATGAACCAATATTGATATTATAAATAAAGTCCCTACTTCATTTAGACTTGCTTAGTTTTCACCTACTGTTCTTTAATGTTTCAGGATCCCATCCATGATATGACATTATATTTAATTGTGTCTTGTTAGGCTCCCTTTGCCTAAGATAGTTTCTCAGACTTTCTGTGTTTTTGATGACCATGACAATTTTGAGGAGTAGTGGTCAGATATTTTGTAGAATTCCCCTTAGTTGAAAATTGTCTGACATTTTCCTCATTGTTAGATTAGGGTTATGGATTTTGAGAAGGAAGACCACAGATGTAAAATGCTATTTTCATCACATCATGTGAAGGAACCATAAAATCAACTTGACTTCCCACTGTTGAAGTTGACCTTTGTCATTTGGTTAAGATGATCTTTACCAGGTTTCTCCACTGTAAAGTCACTTTTCTCCCAACTCCCTTCCCAACTTTCCATGCTGTACTCTTTGTAGGGAAGTCATATGAATGGCCCATACTTATGGAGTGGGGCTCCTACATAAATTATTTGGAATTCTTCTGCATGGGAGATTTCTCTTCTATCCCATTTATTTCTTTATTTGATAATTCGTTTACATCATGATGGGCTCATGGATATTTATTTTATGTTTTTTCCAAATCTTATTTGCTGATATATAGGAAAACAATTGACTTTCGGATCCTGAAATGTTACCATACTCACTTAATAATTACAGAAGAATTTCTTTCCTTTCTTTTCTTTTCTTTTCTTTTCTTTTCTTTTCTTTTCTTTTCTTTTCTTTTCTTTTTTCTTTTCTTTTCTTTTCTTTTCTTTTCTTTTCTTTCTTTTTTCTTTTCCTTTCTTTCTTTCTTTCTTTCTTTCTTTCTTTCTTTCTTTCTTTCTTCTTTCTTTCTCTTTTGTTCATTCTTTAGGATTTTCAACATAAACAATTATGTCATCTGTGAACAATTTTATTTCTTCTTTCCCATCTGGTATACCTTTTATTTCTCTTTCTTGTTTTATTGCATTGAATAAAACTTTTCAGTATGATGTTGAGGAGACATGGAGAGAGAGGACATTCTTGCTTTGTTCCTAATATTAAAGGAAATGCATCCCACTTTTCCCTATTAAGTATGATGTTAGCTTTTGCTTCCTTTTTAAGTATTTGTCTTAGTCATTTCAAGATTTTACAATAAAATATCATCGACTGGATTACTTATAAAAAACAGAAATTTATTTCTTACAGGTCTGGAGTCTCGAAAGTCCAAGATCAAGGTGCTGGCAGATTTGGTGTCTGGTGAAAGCCCAATTCCTGGTTCATAGATAGCATCTTCTGTATACCTTCCTCATATGGGCATAGAAGCGACAGAGCTCTCTTGGGTTTCTTTTATAAGTGTAATAATTCCATTCATGACCTTCATGACCTAATTATCTCCCAAAGACCCCATCTGGTTGGTGAAGTACAACATTCACAAATAATTCTTATTTTCTATAAACACAAAGCAAATTCTATATCTACAAGTTCAAAATAGTAATTGCACATAACTGGGTTTTATGAAGCTCATGAAAACTTGGGGATTTAAAGCAAAGTTATGACTTGTATTTATTACCAGTTAGTTATACGAGCTTAACTGAGCTGCTTGAGCCAGTTACGATAAAACGTTTTCAAATAATTTATTTCTCAGGAGAGTAGAGTGAGCCTTTAAAATTTCTTGTACTATGTAATCATTTAGAGAGATATTTATAGTATTAAAGTCCAGGGGTCCTTTTGTCAACCTTATAAATACGTTTGGAAAATTTATCAGCTCTCCAAAACATGCACAGTATCAGCCAGCAAATTTTTTTATCAAGAGTGTCATAGTGATGAAATATCTGATAGCTATGAATATTAAGCATGGAGTATATTGTGACACATTTCAGTTTGATAAATATTCTTATACCTATGGTCTTTTAAAAGTTTCTTTAAAATCTAATGCTAATCATAAGCCTGGGTAGGAGAGTAAAGTCTGGCTTTTTATAATAGACACTAAATTATATGAAAGGGGTCTGTTTTGGATCATTTGTGTTTTTAAGTATAACATTTGCTAATCCTATTTTGATAAGCCACATTGAATGAGCAGTCTTTTATTTCATGCATAGATAACTATAATAGATTTTACATATTGTGTCTAGAAGTACACAAATCCAGAGCTCAACATAGTATGTGAGAAGCTCTACTTTAAAGAAGGCTATTGCTTCTATGTTGGCCCTCTGTCTGACTCTTGTTCTACATTTAAACTTTTTTCAGAAAGCTGGCTCTTCTAGTTCTCTCTACAAACTCCTGTTTCTCATACTAATGGAGAAAATTGCAAACCTTTTACTTTCTGGTCTTTTAAAAACACTTTTGTTCTGAGCCTGGGTCGTTCAGTTGGTTAAGCTTACAACTCTTGATTTTGGCTCAGGTCATGATCTTGTGGTTCGTGCCTTTGGGTCCCACTACAGGCTCTGCACTGACAGTGTGAAGCCTACTTGGGATTCTTTCTCTCTCTGCTCCTCCTCCTCCACTTCCTCTTCCTCCTCTCTCTCTCTTTCTCAAAATAAATAAATAAATCTTAAAAAAAACCCCATTTTTGTTCTATCCTACCTCAGGAAAAACTCCATAATTTCTATTCATAACAGTGCAGATTTTCTATCTTCTTTGGTGCACTGACATTCACTATTTCTTACTTCATGTTTCTTAGATTTTTCATTTTTCTGGGATTGGAGGGTGAGGAAAGTTGGGAGAGAGATAGAGTTTGAAGGAATAAAATTTAGGAGTCTTGATTTTTCTGGTGACTTGTACAGTTGAATTTACAAATTAAGCAAAAATTCTAATTTTCTTGATGTGCACAATAAATCTCTCATTCTAGTTCCGTATATTTGAATTATTGTAGTAAATATTCAGTGCTTTTCTGGGTTATGATTACTTCTCATTTTCCTACTAAAATTCTGAGGCTAGATTGGCCACCCATCTAGTCCCAAATTTCTATAAATTGTTCAATATTGAGTTCACCTCTGTATATACAGATAACTAAAATTTTTATCTCTGTCAAGCGAATAAATAAATGAACAAATCAAAGAACTAGATGAATTAAGTGG
This sequence comes from Neofelis nebulosa, assembly GCF_028018385.1. Classification (NCBI taxonomy): domain Eukaryota; kingdom Metazoa; phylum Chordata; class Mammalia; order Carnivora; family Felidae; genus Neofelis; species Neofelis nebulosa. The sequence continues at coordinate 117,274,739 of NC_080784.1, forward strand.
TGTTTAGTCTGAACTTCAAAGTTAGAATTAAAGTCAACACAAGACACACTCATAAGTATTTAAATGATGAGCAAATAAAATATTAACATAAAAATTAAAGATAAAATTAAAATTAGCAATGTTAATTGTAATTTGAGTTAGCCCCATACTTAGGAAAAATTATCAATCTGAGCTTAGAAATCTGTCCTTTGATCTTTGCTGTATTTCTTTCCTTTTAGCAATGGGCTTGGATTGTTTTAAAATTTGACAAAGACCTTCTGTTGTCGTTATAGAAGACAGTCACATTTCAGGAGTTAAGAGATTTCTTATTGCTATATCTGAAATAGGTACCCTATCGTATATTTTAAAAAATAATATTGATTATTTACCCAAAAGGAATCATCATGGATCCTACTTACAAAGAGAATGTGTTTTCTTGTCTTAGTTGCTAAAGGGAAACCATATCAAAATCAATCAAGTGACTTCCAGCTCTTGAGCTAAAGAAAAAGTTGGAGATTGCTAGAGTATGATACTGCATATGCTTAATTGCAGACAGGAATTTAACCTTCTTGTGAGTGAGTAAAGACCTCACAGTGAGGAAAAAATAAAAACAAACATGTTATCCTGTATCAGTTATCTAGTAACTGTCTAGACAAATATTGAATAAATAGAATTTGGGGAATCTTTTGCCAAGTTTGGAACCCACTCAGAAAATGTAGGTTCAAAGTTTGGAACAAATTTCAAGCTTTTTTTCTACTCAACTTCATTTACTATTGGCAAAGCAGTCATTTCCTGTTCTTCAGAAGATTCTTTTGAGAAACTTAACTGAGGAACTGAAAAGCTTCTTAGTCATTAAATGGCTCTGACAAGTAACATCTGTAACTTTTTGGAGGGGTACAATTTAGTGAGTAAATCAGAGACCAAATGAATTTCAAATGACAGATTTGATTCAAAGTTTATCTCCCCTTTCCCTCTTTAATATGCTGATGTAAAATGGACCATGGCCATAAGACCAAGACATGGTAATGGGTGACTTGATGTGGGAAGGCGTTTACAGGAGCAATTTACTTATAGAGACTTCTGGGAGTTAATTGGAACCCCCAAATGTTTTACCCTGTGTAGACCATAAACTTGCTACTGAAAAGTAAAAATAAAACCATCTTCAAGAATATCCAAGAGAGATGGCTTTATGAGTGGAGACAGCAAGGAAAAAGAGAGAGATAATGGTAAATCCATCAGAGATCGGTCCCTGGGAAGAAACAGAAAGGAGTACGATGCAGAACTAGAGCTAAGTCTACAAGTAATATGAAGAATATTCTTTTTTTTGCCAAATCAGCATGTGATATTGGGATAGATATAGACCTTTAATGACATTATACCTATTGGGGCAGTTTGTGAAGTAGCACATGGGAGTCATAGAGAGCCTTAGGTACTTTTATGTGTGCTAAGTATAAATCCCTTATTCTGTGTACAAGGTATTCACAGTTGTAATCATCAAGAGGATAAAACTTAGAGAGGATTTAGAATCTTCATCTCCCATCAAAGTCCATGATCTTTAAAATCTCCTGCTAAAACAAGACCAGATATTTGGAAAGGAATCAAAGTCAAAGAGCAGATTGATAAACCACTGAGTAGAAGATTTGCCTTACTTTTACCAAGCCTCTAAGATAAAGAAAAGGACAATTCTAGAGGAGAAGGCATTGTTTAATGTCATCCTGACATTCTACACTTTAAGACTTGTTTTATTCTTGATTTTGGTAAGACTCAGAGGTGCATACTCTACCCAGTCAGAAAAGCTTTATTTGCTTATTATTGTGTCTCCTCTTGTGTTTTCAAAAGTAGGAAAATATCCTTTACTGTAAAAGTTTTTCACTTATGTTTTCTGGTCTCTAGAGGATATCTATTATTTTTTTTACTGGGTTTCTATTATTCAGAAATGGCTGCTCTCTCCCATTCAATATGATTCTGTTGGGACTGCCAATCCTAACATCACATTCCTTGTGATCACACACAAAAATACCACCACCCTGGTCACAGGAATGGATATGTAACCTAGACCATATTTTTCTATTCTCTTGCTGATGTCGATTGATTCAGAGGCAGGCATGTGACCCAAGGTAGGACAATTTGATATATTTCTTCAAGAGTCCTCATACTGGAGTCAGAGAATGTTCTTGCCCTTTTGGATAATGACGCTTGAAAAGTACTGTATTTGTTAGTACTGTATTTGTTGTGTTCAGCTGATGCTACAAAGACCTCAACTTGGTATTAGCTTAAACAAAATACAAGTTTATTAATCTATCATGTCAAAGTCTGATCTGTATAGTTAGTTCTCTTTAACCAAGTCATTAGAGACCCAAATTCGCTTTATGTTGTTATCTTACAATGGTCCAAGATGCCTGCTCCAGCTTCTCCCTTATGTTTGCATTGCAGACATGGACAGAGAGAGAACAAGGTGGGGAGGACATCTCATTCTTTCAAAGGCATATTAAAAGGTGCATATGCCACTGCTGCTCAGCTCAAATTGGCTATAACTTGCATGGCACACTTATCTTCAAAGGAAGCTGGTTATAGTGCCATTACATTAATAAGTGCGTGATTAGTTAGAAATTCTATTGTTATAAAAGAAGTGGAGGGGCGCCTGGGTGGCTTAGTCGGTTGAGCGTCTTTGACTCAGGTCATGATCTCATGGTTTGTGGGTTCGGGCCCCGCATCGGGCTCTGTGCTGACAGCTCGGAGCCTGCTTCGGATTGTGTCTCCCTGTCCTGCTCCTGCTCTGTCTCTCTCTGTCTCTCAAGGATAAATAAACGTTAAAAAATTATTAAAAAAAATAAATAAAAGAAGTGGAGAGTGGAAATTTAAGGAAATGTGTCCATTTTTTTTTTCCAAATATAAACTTTAGGGTTTCCTGGAAGCTACCTTTTCTACCTATATGATGTTTTCCTACAGTTGGTAAGAGTTGGTTGGAGTATTTGAATGTATTTAAATTTTATAGTTATGATACTTCTTGACATCTAGAATAAGTAGACCAATGAATTTATTTATGTGTGTGTGTGTGTGTGTGTGTGTTATGTACTGTATTTTGCTAAATAAACTTAAGTCAAGCTATTGTCATATATGGTCCAAAGAGTCCTGACTAGTACATGCTGCAAGGGTAAGGGGAAAGTGATTCTTAGTCATTAAGAAAAAATGAAAAGAAGAGGGCTTCCATTCCTTCTTGTACGACACAGGATATGTATAAAGTTGAGTATCATAAAAACAATGGTTATTATATATTGAAAAGAGTTTTGGAATACTTGGGTGAAGAAAAATCTAAACTGAGCAAAGAATTTAAAATGTCCAAAATGGTTGAGGTTTAATTAAATCTGAAGATAAGGATGAAGAGTACAGGGATTTTAATAAGAGTACAATAACAATAAAAAATAGCCATTTCTTTTTTTTTTTTTTTTAGTTTATTTATTTATTTTGAGAGAGGGAGAACACATGAAGGGGTTAGGGACATGGAACCACACACAGTCAGAAATCCACTTACAACTTTTGAATCCCCAAAAACTTAACTACTAATAGATAAAGTCGATTAACACATATTTTGTTATTATGTTATATACTGTATTCTAATAAAATAAACTAGCGAAAAGAAAATGTTATTAAGACCTTGATTTTTTAGCTGTTTTATTAAAAATATAAATTATAAACCTACTACATTCTCACTGTCATTCATTTATTACTGAGAATAGTCTTTAGTGTCAAGCTCTAAACTTGATTTGGGAATGTAAAGGTGTTCAAGAAAATGAGACAACATACAATTGGGCAAGAAGTTGTAATGATACATGTTAAGTGCAAGGAGAGGGGAAGTGCAGGAGAAAAGGGAAGACAGAGGCACCTCACATTTTCAGGGGTGGGACAGGAAGATATCTTAAAGAAAGTGGTGTTTAAACTGGGACCTAAAAGATGAGTAGGAGATGGTAAGGGAAAGAGGAGAGCAGAGTGTTCCAGAGCAAACTGCCTGGCCAAAGGCCCAGAAGCCAGAAAGATGAAATTAGTGGTCATTGTGGTAGATATGGACATGAGAGGAAAGGGCTAGAACTGTAGGGGAAGTAAGTGTCAAGTCATATAAACGATGCTCAAAAAAGGTGGACTTTATTCTAAGGGCAATTGGAAGGACTTAAAATCTTGTAAGGCAATCAGAAATGTACTTCAGAACTTCACTTTATTTCATTTTCTTTTCTTTTCTTTTTATTTTTTAAAATTTACATCCAAATTAGTTAACATACAGTGCAACAATGATTTCAGGAGTAGATTCCTTAGTGCCCCTTACCCATTTATCCCATCCCCCCTCCCACAACCCCTCCAGTAACCCTCAGTTTGTTCTCCATATTTATGAGGGGGACAAAACAGAACTTCACTTTAGATTGCTGCTTGCAATGTGGAGAAGAAATTGTGGGGGTCAAGACTGAAGTCAGGGTTTAGGATCATCACCAACTTGCAGTAGTCCAAGGAAAATCATCATCCTCAAGAATTACCTGACTTGACATGGGGACAGTTTGCTTTCATCTATATAAAAGCAATGAGAGGGAAAGCAATTCACAAACTTAAGAAATCATTAGGAAGTACAATCACCATGACTTGTGGTTGATTTAAACAGGGACATGTGCAGAGCCCGCTTGGGATTCTCTCTCTCTCCCTCTCTCTGTTCCTCCCTTGCTTGCACACTTGCTCTCTCTCTCTCTGTCTGTCTCTCTCTGTCTCTCAAAATAAAATAAATAAACTTAAAAAATAACCAGGACATGAAAGCGAAGAAGGATGTAAAGATAACACCACTGTTGCTGTGTGGGCAACCAGTGTTTGGTGATGTCATTCATTTAAATATGGAGGCAGGAAAGTTTTGTAGGAAAGAGAATGAATTAAAATTTTTGGTAAAAGCAAATTATGTGGAAGTAATGTCATGCTTAATGAAAAATTGCAAAGTGACACAAAGACTCTCCTACACCTTTTATTCTCTTTCTTTGTAGATAAATGTAGATAGATGGTATCTATCTATCTAGATAGATAGACAGACATATAGAGGTATAGATAGATATAGCTATTCCTTAACCATTTAAGAGTAAGTTGTTCGCATCATATGTTTTTATCTCTAGGTACTTCAGTATATATATATATATATATATGTGTGTGTGTGTGTGTGTGTGTGTGTGTGTGTATTTATGAACAAAGACATTCCTTTACATAACTACACTGCACTTTTCGACCTTAGGAATTTTACATTGATACAGCATTTTAGTGTATTGTCTGTATTCCAGTTTCTTCAATTGATCCAATAATGTCCTTTGTAACATTCCCTCCCTACCCCACCCTGGAAGTGGATTCATTCTAGGATCATGTATTGTATTTCATTATATATCTCTTTAGTCTCTTTCATCTGAAATAGTTCCTCAGACTGTCTTCTTCTTCTTCTTCTTCTTCTTCTTCTTCTTCTTCTTCTTTTATCATTTTTTAAAAGAATATAGTCTTCTCCTTTTTATAATGGAATATTTTCCATTCAGAATTGTCTGACATTTTGTCCTGATTAGATTCAGGACAGATGCATCTCAGCTTATAACATCACACAAGTGATGTTGTGTCCTTCCCAGGATATTACACTCAGAGGCAAATGATGTCCACCCACCTCTCATGTATGATGTTTATTTTGATCACCTCATCAAGGCATTGTCTTGTTTTCCCACAGGATAGTTACTCTTTCCTCTTTGTAATTATAAGCATTTTATGAGGAGACACTCCAGGACATACAAATAAACATATGCTGTTCATTAAAATCTCTTTCTCCCATAATGTATCATCCATTGATGATTCTTGCATGAGCCATATTTACTATGTTGCTTACAAAATGATTTTCCAACCCCAACATTCCCTCCACACTTAATCGTTGTCGTTGTAAACTAAAAACCCTCCTTCTCCCCGCATGCATTTGATTTACTTTTCTACCTATTACACCCAGGGACTTTTAGATTTCTCTCTTTCAGTGGTTTATAATTCATTGCCATCTTTACTTATTATCATGTTCAAATTGTCCTATATTTGGCTGGCTTGAGTATTTTCTCTCAGCTATTAGATATGAATTCTAGTTTAAAGTTTGGACATTTCATCATGGGATTCTTTGTGAAGCTGACTTGCCGCTGATGAATTCAGTTGTGTACATGTTGAGTTTTGGATGTCTGTAGGACATAAAGGAGATCTCCAAGAGACTGTATAATTTATAGATCTAGAAGTCAAGAGTGTAGTTTACACTGAAGTATTTAAAGATAAAAATGTATGATGTGAACAACTTACTCTTAAATGGTTAAGGAATAGCTATATCTGTCTATACATCTATCTATCATCTAAATATCTATCTATCTGTATCCTACATTGATAGTAATTGAAATCTGAAAGGTAGATAAGATTGCTGAGTATCTGAATAAGCAGCAGTAGAGAGCACAAATCTAAGATAAATAATATTAATTAAAACCATAATGACAATAACCAGTACTAAGCTTATTTTAAATTATAGTAGCATACATTTATAGTAGTAATTTAAAAAAAAAACCAAATAATGAAACTAGAAGCCTTTAAGAGAATACTTTGTACATGTTGCCTCATAAATAGTGGACACAGTCAAAATTAGAATTTTATGTTACCTAATTCTTTCTCTCTTCTTCTTTATCTGTATTTCCCACTAAATGTTACCTTTTAAGGCAAACCTGCCTGTAATATTTGTGTTGATCCAAATTGAGTATAAACTTACCCCAAAGAATCCCATGTTAAAATGCTTAGGATTCAAACCAAATACCAACAGCAGCAGCACTCACATCTGAGAGCTGAGAGCAAATATTCCCTGGTCTGTCTGCTGAAATGCTATCTCTCACTGCTCCTTGTGGAATGGCAGAACTCCAGTGCTCTCTGAATCTGTGTTTAACAATGTCCAAAAAGCACCAGGAATAAGAGGCAATGTGTTTCATAGAAATTTCCTCTAAAGTAGGCCACACACACACACACACACACACAATCATTAACCTTGGTGATTATAAATTTTGTGCCTGTGTTTATTTTCTCATAGGGAGAGGAAGTGTTGTGAGCAACTTATGCTGAACAGGAATGAGAAACATGAGTTTAAGAGAGAGTAAATTCAGGGTACACACATGATAAAGCACTCTTATGGAAAATGAACTGGCTGTCAGGGTGAAAAAGGAATCATCAGAACATGTGTTTTTAGTCATGTGACTAAAAAACCACAAAGTTTTAGAAAGAGAGACAAATTATACTCCTCAGAGGAATTCACAGAATTCTTGGGCTGGTTGTCATTCTTAGATGAGTTGATGGATTGGTGGGGCAGAAGCGCTATTAGATTGAATCAGCATTCCAGCTAAAACCTCCCAGAAAGTGATGGCATGAGTCAATGACAGTTGTCCTTAATGTCCCTTATAACTATCATTGAAAGTGCTTTACAATTACAGTTTTCATAGTGAGCATTTCATAATGTATATAATTATAGAATCACTAGGTTGTACACTTGAAATGAGTATGTTACGTGTCAACTCCTTCAATTGAAAATTTAAAAATAAAGTGCATTATGTTTGTAAAAAGAGATTACATTTCTTGAGCTTTCAGTATGTGCTTGAAACAGTTCCAAGTGCTTAACATGTATTAAATTATTTAATTTTCAAAACACACTTCTAAATTATGCATTATCATTTCAATTTTTCAGATGAAAAGGCTGAGCTATAGAGAGGTTGTGTAGTTTGCCAAAAATTGTGCCACTGGCCAAGAAAATGCTATCATGATTGATACAGCTTCTTTTCAAAGAAGTGAGCATAGAAGAATTAACTGTATATATTCTAAAATTTCTGTAAATGAATTGATTAATTCATGATTGACCAGTTGTTTTTTGTTTTGTTTTTTTTTTTGCTTGTTTTTTGTTTTGCTTTTTCTTGAGCTCAGCTGACTCTCTGATAAATAGTACTGACATGTCCCATATCTATTTTGAAAACACAAATTGCCTAATTTGATAGTGCAGTGTAAATTCGTATCAAATGATTAGTGTATTTTTATTTTTGCACACTGCTGAGCATACAGAAACTGTAAATTCTCAGAGAGTGGCACTGTTTACATAACATAAATTTCATGCGAAAACCAAGGATAATTATCTTCATATTAATTTAAAAAATCTCATTTCCCTGTAGTTTTAGAAAAAAATGTCACTTACCTTGTAAATATATCTTGAAGATATGTCACAGTATTTCATAATATTACAAATTTGATTTAAAAACTTTAACTGATAGAATAAAAACCTATAATAATATCAAATTTATTATAAAAATTCATTAAAAAATGCCTTTTAAAAATGTTTTTTGGACAGCCTCTTCATTCCATATGTAGAATACAATATTTAAATTATTCTTTAGTATCTACATAATTTATAATCATTATTCACAGAATTATCGTTAATTTAATTGCTAGCACTGATGATATTCATTATTTTGTGGATCTTTTCATAAAGATTCTTGGAGACCAACAGTTGCTATGCATAATGCAATGAATTGCTAAAACACCTGTTGCTACTTCTTAAAAAGTTGGTCATATACATAAATTGCCTGTCAACCATAGCCTGGGCTCCATCTGTTGCACAATGTATGACATTGGGAAATGGACTTTTTCCAAGAATTAATTTTTAAGGCTTTCAAACATAAGTGACCCTTTTGTATACATTCTATATAATTTTGAACAAAACATATCCACTAATACTTTTGCATTCCTTATGATCTTTACATTACGAGCAATGAAACTTCATTATCAAACAAGATGGTTTAATCCATCGTAATCAAAATTTGCTTGACTGTAGTTCACTACTTAGTTGATTTTATCTACCTTTCTTAATGTTGCTGATTTTTCTTCAAAAGGAATCATGACTTTCAGAAGAGGTGAAATTATTATTTTTTCATTATCCTAGTTATAAACTCTTACTCACATAATATTAAATTTATTTTAGTGTTAAGGGTCCCATCACATTTTGTGATAATTTGTGTTCCTCTGTAGGAAACAACTTGATTAAAAGACTTAAAAACAAATCCAATGTTGATATTATGATTTTCAGTGTTTTTCTCTGAATCTCAGTAATATGACACACATTTGCCAATTTTATCTTTTGTATCTTTCCTGTCAGTAGTGCCTCCCTCCCCCCCTCCTCCCTTTCTTTTTTCTTTCCTTCCTTCCTTCCTCTCTCTTTCCTTCTTTCTCTTTAAAAAAAAATCTGTGTACAAGCAACAAAATAAAAAACAAGTGGGACTACATCAAACTAAAAAGCTTCTGCACAACAAAAGAGACCATCAACAAAGTGAAAAGACAACATACAAAATGGGAAAAAATATTTGCAAGCTGTATATTTGATGAGGGGTTAATATCCAAAATATATAAAGAATCTATAAAAATCAATAGAAGAAAGAAAGAAGGAAAGAAAGAAAGAAAGAAAGAACAAAAGAAAGAAAGAAAGAAAGAAAGCAAAAGAAAGAAAGAAAAAGAATAAAGAAAAAAACGATTCAGTTAAACAATGGGCAAAGGTCCCAAATAGGACCTCAAAATTTTGTTTTCCAAAGATGATATACGAATGGCCAATAGGTACATGAAAAGATCCTGGACATAACCACCCATTAGGGAAACGCAAATCAAAACCACAATGATTCTAACATCTGTTAGAATGGGCATTATCAAAAAGACAAGAGATAACAAATACTGGCATGGATGTGGAGATATGAGAATCTTAATGTACTGTTGGTTGGATTGAAAATTGGTACAAGGCTCAAAAAATTAGACATAGAACTACCATACGATCCAGTAATTTTACTTCTGTGAATATATCAAAAAAAAATGAAAACACTAACTCAAAAAGATATCTGTACTCTCGTGTTGATTGCAACATTATTTACAATAGCCACAACCTGGGAACAACCTAAATGTCCATCGATGATTGAATGGATAAAGAAGTTGTGGTATACATATAATGGAATATTATTCAACCTTAAAATAGAGGAAATCCTACCATTTTCAACAACATGGACGCACCTTGAGGGCATTATGCCAAGTGAAATAAATCAGAGAAAGGTAGACACTGTACAATCTCAGTGTAGAATCTAAAAACAAAAACAAAACCCACGAAACCCATAGAAAAAGAGACCAGATTCGTGATTAGCAGAGGTGGGGATGGGGAAGGGGGAATTGGAGGAAGATGGTCAAAGGTACAACCTTTAGTTATACGATAAATAAGTACTAGTGATATAATGTACAAGATGATAACTATAGCCAACACTGCCCTATAATATGCAGAAAAGTTGTTATGTTATGAGAGTAGATCCTACAAGTTCTCATCAAAAGGGGAAATTTTTTTTTCTTTTTATTGTGTCTATATGAGATAATGGATGTTAACTAAACCTACTTTAGTACTCATTTCATAATATATGTAAATCAAGACATCATGCTGTACACCTTAAACCTACACAGTGATGTATAACTGGGAAAATATTTGCATCTGGAGAAAATAAAAACAAAATGGAAAATAGTAACAAAAATAAACAAAGACTGTTTATAGAGATGAGCCATGTTTCGCTAAACTCATTCCCCAGCAATGATCATTTAAATGTATCTTAGCTTTTGCTACAAAAAGTTAACATTATCTCAAATGTGTCTATGCAAACTTTGCAAAAATTCCTGAAAATAGGCTTTTTGCCACAAGGTGCATACACATTTCTTTGTATTGGGGTGGAGAAACTGGAATAGGGCTCTCACTGGTAACCAGATTTCTAAATTTCTCTACTTGTCCTTAAGCCCTCATTCTCGGTAGAGCTTAAAAATACAATTTTTATTTTGAATTAGACAAAGGATGCATGAATTTATATTTTATGAAAAATTATATGGAGAAGAAAATATCATTCCTTTTTAAATCTAAACTCTGGGAGCATCTGGGTGGCTCAGTCGGTTAAACGTATGATTTCGGCTCAGGTCATGATCTATCTCACAGTCCCTGTGTCGGGCTCTGTGCTGACAATGCAGAGCCTGGAGCCTGCTTCAGATTCTGTGTCTCCCTCTCTCTTTGCCTCTCCGCAGCTCACACTCTGTCTCTCTCTCTCACACACAAACAAACATTAATAAAAAAAATTTAATCTAAACTGCCAAACTGTTTGGGGGGCAGGGCATGCATACATACATACCGATACAGAATTTTCTCCTTTTATATAATGTAATTACACTATATAAATTGCACTATGAATACGTCAATTCATGAGGTCAAATATTTTTTTAAATCAACTTTATACAATAAAGTTTATCCATTTAAAATGTACAATTTGATGAGTTTTGACAAATGTTTACACCCATGTAACCATCAACACAATCAAGATATGAAATATTTCTATCACCCTACAAAGTTCCTTTGTATTCTTTGGCATTCAGTCCCTTTCCCAACTCTGGCCCCATGAAACCACTGCTCTAATTTTTATTGTTTGAGATTTGTTTTGCCAGATTTTAAATTTCATCTAAGTGGAATTATACAGTAAGTAGTCTCCTGTCTCTGGTATCTTTTTTGATACTGAGCATTCATTTTCTGGAGTCATTCATGTTGCATATCTCAATACTTCATTCTTTTTATTGCAGAGTATACCTACATATGCATTTGTTTATGTAATTACCTCTGATGGACATTTGGGTGTTTCTAGTTTGGGCATTATTTTCTTAAAACTTATTTTCTCAATTGAACTTCTCTGGTACCTTGTTGAAATTAATTGGCCAGATTCATGTGGTTTATTTCTGGACTCTATTCAGTTTCATTGATCGACATGTGTATTCTTAAGCCAGCCTGCTCTGTTGCTTATGGTAATTTTGAAATAATTCTTGAAGTCTGCAAGTTTGTTGTTTTCAAAATAATTTTGCTACCCTAGATTTTTTATCTTTTCATATAAATTTTAGAATCAGTTTTTTAAAAAACACTGATGGAACTTGGATTTTCCATGATTGGTTTTAAAAATTTTGATTATAATGTGTCTTAGTATAGTTGTGTGTGTATGTGTGTGTGTATGCATGTGGGTGTGTGTGTGCATGGGCACACACATGCGGACATATATATCCTGCTTTGGATTATTTGTGCTCCTTGGATCTATGATTTATACTTTTAATCAAAATTGGTAAGGTGTTGGCCATAATTTCTTCATATATTTTTCCAGCGCACCTCATCCTGGGATTCTAATTGTACATTTTAAGACCATTTGATATTGCTTCACATGTCTTGAGGCTTTATTCATTTTTTTCAGGCTACCCCATAATTCCCCATCCTTTAGCTTAAGTGTTTTCTATTGAAGTTTATTAATCTTTATTTCTCTTGCACTGTCAATTATTATGTAGAGTCTGTTCAGTGAAATTTTTTATTTCAGGTATGACACTTTTTGGCTCTAGAAGTTTCACTTGATCTTTTAAAGATGGTTCCTTTACTCATTATATTCGTATTTAAATCCTTTAGCATATTATAATAGTTATTTAAAGGCTATTTCTGCTAATTGTATCATCTTTTCCATTTTTCAGTCTGATCCCATTACTGATTTTTTTTTCTTGTTTAGGTCACATTCGTTTGTTTTTTGGCATTCAGTAATTTTTTTTTGAGGGGGTACTGGTGATTGTGAATTGTTATATTGTTGAGAATCTGGTTTTTCGTGTCTTTATTCATAGAACATGTATTTTGTTCCAGCAGGCAGATGAGTGGCTTTGCAGATCAACTTGGTTCTTTCAAGTGTTTTTATACAGTACTTTGTTAGAGTAAAAACACAGCAGCCTATGTTCTAGGGCTAGTTCAACCTTTTCACTAAGAAAGGGCTCTTCTGGGGTTTCTGCTGGATGTCATGGTTATTCAACAAGGTCTCCCCACTCTTGTTCATCCACATTTGTATACCTCTCAGCACTGTGTGTCCTGAGCCCTGTGCCTGGCTTCTTTGGGGTTTTACACTTTATATGGCAGCTTTATATTCTGCCAAAGACTCCAGGAGACCCCTAGTCAGCCTTCGGAAACTCTTCTGGGTAGCCCCCTCCTTTCCCTGCTCCACCTCCCAGATTTCAGCCACCTTAGCCTCACTGCCACTCTGACCTCTTCTTTCACTCAGAATATCGCCATGTTCTTCCTACACCAAGACCTGGGAAGTGACCTCTGGGCTCAACATCCCAAGTGTTCCTACTGACCACTTCTATTGTTTCCTTTTTCTCAAGGGTCAGTGCTGTACTGGCTTCTGTCCGGTGCTTGAAAGCACTAGTTTCATATATTTTATACAGTTTCTTTTGTTTCACTGGGAGGGCCAGTCTGATATCAGTTACTCCGTCTTTGCTAGAAGTAGAGTAATAGGCACAATTTATTTTGGTAAATTTTGCCAAATTTCCCTTTAAGGAGATTATACCAATGACCATTTCCACCAACTCTGTATGATAATGATATTTTTCTATCCATTATCAAAACTGAGTTTCATTCAGTGAATTCATTAACTTTTTTAAAAAAATATTTATTTTTGAGAGAGAGCACGAATGGGGGAAAGGCAGAGAGAGGGGGACAGAGGATCCAAAATGGGCTTTGTGCTGACAGCAGAGAGCTTGATGTGGGGCTTGAACTCACAAACCATGAGATCATGACTTGAGCTGAAGTCAGACACTTTATTCACTGAGCCACCCAGGTGCTCCTCATTCAAAGTTTTAATATTTGTCTCTTTGAGAGTAATAAATGACACTTTATATTGTTTTTATTTACAATTCTTCAAATATGAGTTAGGTTCAGTCATTTATATATATTATCATGCATTTGTATTTTATTTTATTGTATTTTATTTATTTGTCTATTTATTGGCCTTAGTCATTTTCTCCTTTATATTATTCCTTATTAATTAATTTCTTAGCATTATTTTTATATTCATTCAACTATTCATTCATTTAGTCATTCGACAAATATTTATTACATACCAGCTATGTTGTAGGCCCTGTTCTAAGTACTGAGGATACAGCAGCAAGTTGACTCTGCACTGAAGAAGTTTATATTCTAACGAGTAATGAGGAGTGAGAGAATTAATACAGAATAAACGCCTTTGATGTATCATGGGGTGATAAGTAAATATAGAAAAAATTAAGCAGGGTATGGGAAATTCAGTACAGTGCAAATATATTATTGAATAGGGGGAGGGGCTTCTGTTTTATATAAGATTTTTAGAGAAAGATTCTTTGATAGATGATATTTAAGTGAAGATTTGAATGAATAGAGGGAGTAAGCCATGTGGATATGTGAAGGAAGAACATTCCAGTTAGATGGAACAGCTTGAGCAAAGGTCCGGAGATGGCTGTTGCTCAGCATGCTGGTGGATGTGAGAAGAGGCCACTGTGGCTGAAAGGGAGAGAGGAGAGGTGTGACAGCAGTCGTGGTCAATGACATAGCTGAAGAGAGTGTGTAGAAGAAATTGGCAGAAAATTATGAACTCACTGCTAATCCATTCACCTGAGTAAGATGGGAAGCCACTGCAGGGTAAAGCACAGAACATGGACATAACTCATGTTCATTTTTAAAGAATCCTTCTAGTAGCTCTGTGGAGAAGATACTAACTATAACAGAGCAAAAGGGAAACAGAGAGCAGCAGCCATGTGTCTCAACACATTATTGAATAATCCATTATTAATTGTGTTGAGTTGCAGTGTTACCTTGATTATATACTAAATTGTCAGATGCATTTGGCTCTTTCTGTTCTTTTTCTTTAACTTGTCTGCTGTTGTTCATGTTACACTTCATCTTGCTCTCTAGTAGGTCTATAACAAGGGTGACCACATTGCCAGTTAACAAGAACAGTCCCAGTATACACCTGTTGTGGGCCAATTAATACCTGTTAATTACTTTTGAGGGGCGCCTGGGTGGCACAGTAGGTTGAGTGTCTGACTTTGGCTCAGGTCATGATCTCACCACTCGTGGGTTTGGGCCCCATGTCGGGCTCTGTGCTGACAGCTCAGAGCCTGGAGCCTGCTTCCGATTCTGTGTCTGCCCCTCTCCCACTCACGCTCTGTTTCCTTCTCTCAAAAATAAATAAAGAAAAAATGCCTGTTAATTACTTTTGATAGGTCTTTTCCATCAAGTGTCCTGGTTGGATGATAAACTACATGCTTACTCTATCACCTCATTACTCTGCTTTCATTCCTAGTTTTTTAGGTCTTCTTGTATGTTCATTTAAAAAACTCTATTGTTGGGGCGCCTGGATGGCGCAGTCGGTTAAGCGTCCGACTTCAGCCAGGTCACGATCTCGCGGTCCGTGAGTTCGAGCCCCGCGTCGGGCTCTGGGCTGATGGCTCGGAGCCTGGAGCCTGTTTCCGATTCTGTGTCTCCCTCTCTCTCTGCCCCTCCCCCGTTCATGCTCTGTCTCTCTCTGTCCCAAAAATAAATAAAAAACGTTGAAAAAAAAAAATTAAAAAAAAAAATAAAAAAAAAATAAAAAACTCTATTGTTTATTTTCTATCATTCCAATAAAAGGTCTGATACTTTGGGATAAAATTGATACTTTGGGATAAAATTGAATTTTAAAATACATTTTGGCATAATTATTATTTTTGTGATATTTGTCTTTTCCTAATTCCAAAAAGAGTTCTGCATTTTTAAATAGTGAAGTCTTCTCCACCCTTCAGTATATTTTAAGGCTTTTCTTTGTATGTTTTTTAAATAATTTTTGATACTTGAATGTAGCATTTCATAACATGTTTTCTCATGGAATTTTTAAAAAATGAAAAACTAATGACTATAGGATACCAGCCCCATATAATCACCACCCAGCTTCAGCTGCCATAAACATTTTCCTAATTTTATAGTCAACTTAATGTTTTTCTTGCTATTATTATTGAAGTATTTTTTATGGATGTATTTTCTAAATAATTGTTCATATATTATCATAAATGACCACATTTATGAATTCTACTATTGTTTCAAAACTTTTTTTGCTCATGGGATTGTCAAATACAAATACTGTTAATTGCAAATGATAATTTGCAATTGATTTTCTTCTCTCATAATTTTGATTTTCTTCTCTCATTATTTATACCAGTTTTTGGCATTCTCATCTTACATTAACCAATTTCTTGTTAACTGGCATAGATTTAAAAACAGCATTGTAATAAGTATCTTTATAACATTACTAATGTTTTAAGGAAATATACTGATACAAACTTTCATACTTTTCCCTTTTTAAGAACTACAAAATTTTTCTTGCCAGACTTTTTAATAGAGGTTTCGTAAATATGAACAGTTTTAATACTATAAGAGCAACATCTGCTTTTGCACAAACGTTGAAAAATACAAACAATTAGAAGAAAAAAGTCCTAAAATTTGCCACTAAATATAAATTTGAACTTTGCTATTTCTCTTTAGCAGTTAAGTAGTTGTTTTCTTGTTATGAATCTAAAAATTTATATCAAAGTCACTAATACCCAATCATTTGAATCCAGATTGGGTACCCTTAACTTTATAAGGTAAGCAGCTTTACAAATTTTAATAGATCTTTGTAAACACCTTTTTCAATAAATGCATGCTATTCGGTCAGCTCCCTGTATCACTTGGATAGGCTATGAGCTTTGCGGGTGTTGGAAGGATCTCCCTCAATTGCAGTGTGCGCAGTGGGACCACAAAGCCAAATCACACCATGCCAGAAACCACTTGAGCAGACTCTACATGCCTGACCTTCTCTGGATCACATTCTGTTCTATAACTTACAGTTAAATTGCCCACCAATCTCCTACTTTTGAACTTTAAGCAGTCTCATTTATTTTTTCTATAAACAAAACTGTGTTGAATATCTGTGTCCTGGGATCAAGAATGGATTATCTTTTTGTAAATGGTCTGTCTCCACAGGAATATCTGTAAGGCTTCTCTGGTGGTCTCAGGGCTGGGTGCAGTAGGCTGTCCCTGAAAAGACTCCGGTAATGAACACATTCTCCTCCCAAGCTGCAAAAAGACAAACCAGAACCTGAGCTACCCCAGAACTGTGAAGGCTCAAACCTCCTCATTATTTTCTAATAGGTTCTGAAGATATGTTTATCTCTTTGATTAGAACATAGTATCATCTTTTCTGACCGTTTTCACATCCAGTACTGATCACTTATCCATATTTTCTTTGGGTAATTGTATTTTTCTTATTAATTTATAGAACTATGGCTTTGAATAAGGGATACCAACCATTTTATCTTGATATATATTATCCTTCCAGCTCATCTTATGTTACCGTTTGGAAATTATACTAATGAATAAGTTGATAAATCTTTTCCTGGACAGCAAACATTTTTGAAAAGTTTTGCCTAAAGTTTCTTATTTGCTCTTAAGGACAGAGGCAGTAGAGTGTAGTGTCAGACACCTGTATCCAAATCCTGGAGCTGTTTCTTACCAGCTTCAGCCCTTACGTAACCCCAGAGGTTCCTACTCATGGATCTTGCTCTCATCCTTCACCTCTTGCCTCCTTATGCTTTCTGCTTGGCATCCTATCCTCTATGCTAAGCTTCCACTTGCCATGAGACCTTTGTACATTATACAACACTTTCTTCTGACTTTTCCCCTTATGATTCCTCAGGTACTCATGTACACGTACTTTTTGGTCTGACAGCAAAGGGCAAGTGTTGGGGGCAGGAACCGTAAGTTAGCTCACTCACAAAACATTTTCAAACCCCTTCGGATTTGCCTGCCTTTACTGTAGAGCAGGGGTTATCAAACTATGGTTCTGGGAGCAGCAGCAGCAGCAGCTTTTTCTCAAGACTTGGTAGAATTGCAGATTCCCAGACCCCTTTCCAGACCCCTTCAGAACTCTGGGGGTGGGGTCCAGTAGTCAGTGTTTTAATAAGCACTCCAGGTGATTCTGATGCAACATAAGGATTGAGAACCTAAAGCTATTGAAACTGGAGTACTAAAAACCCGATTCTCAGCTTCCCTTGATGCTAAAAGTGGCCATATGATGTGGCTCTGGCTAGTGAGAATTAAGTGAACTCAGTTGCTGAGGATCCTGGGAAGGATTTTTTTGTCTTTAAAATGAATGAATGAATGAACGAATGAATGAAGGCGGATCTGTCCTGAGGTGGTCCTTTTCTCTTGTACCTTTTTGCTGTCTTGAATATGTTTGAAATGAAACTAAATTAGTATCTGAGAAAAGTTTACCGTGTCAAGGGCAATATAATAAAATGCAAAATTTATTGTCATCGTATCTGTGACCCCATTGAAATTATTGCTAAAAATGCATGATTTAGTGCTGAGACCTCCTTCCATGTTAAACTAGTAATTTTTTTGTGTGTATGTTTCTTTTCTATTTATTCAGGATAAATCTTCATTGTCTTTGGAGAGAAGAATAAACCCAATAAATGTAATATTATTTCAAAAGTATCAGCTATACTTTCAAGATACACTCACTTATTTTATATGCCTTACTCCAAACACTAACTTTTGATAGTTGATGGTTTCATTGAATCACAATGAAAGTCAGGGTGGGCTTAAGGGAAAAAAAAAAGTAAAACTTTCAGAATGAACATTTGCTATTGATTATAAGAATGTGTCAGATATGTATATGGGGAAGAGGGAGGGTGAATGGTGGGTAGCTGCATGATCTATTAATAAGAAACAGTTTAATGCAGGAGATCACTAAAGCATGGCTAATTCTGAAGCCAAAACCCACACATTCTTAACTTTCCCCCCAGCTTTCGAACCAGTCTCCACACACTCAGTACAGGAACTGGAACATTATTCTTTGAAGGCAAAGCCAGTGTTTAGAAATTCTGAAGTTGAGCTAACAACCCAGCATATAGAAGTCACACAGGATGTTATTTTAAACTGTAATGCAGAAATGTCAGTTCATTTGATATCTTTATTTGTTACATGTGGGCTTGAAGAAAGCATGTTATGTACATTTTTACTTTACAGATACTCTGTTACAGGGCATATTCAACTGTCAGGGAAGTTTGAGGTCCATCAAGGATACAGGATCTTTACTAAATAGCTTTTGGAAAGCAAGGGAATTAAAAGCAAAAATGAACTTTTGGGACCTCATCAAGATGAAAAGGTTCTGCACTGCAAAGGAAACAATCAGCAAAACTAAAAGGCAACTGATGGAATGGGAAAAGATATTTGCAAATGACATATCACATAAAGGTTTAGTATCCAAAAATCTATAAAGAACTTACAAAACTCAACACCTGAAAAACAAATAATCCAGTGAAGAAATGGGCAGAACACATGACTAGACACTTTTCCAAAGAAGACATCCAGATGGCCAGCAGACACATGAAACGATGCTCAATGTCACGCATCATCAGGGAAATACAAAGCAAAGCCACAATGAGATACTACCTCACACCAGTCAGAGTGACTAAAATGAACAAATCAGGAAACTACAGATGCTGGTGAGAATGTGGAGAAACGGGAATCATCTTGCACTGTTGGTGGGAATGCAAACCAGTGCAGTCATTCTGGAAAACAGTGTGGAGTTCCCTCAAAAAATTAAAATTAGAACTACCCTACGACCCAGCAATAGCACTATTAGGAATTTACCCAAGGGATACAGGAGTGCTGATGCATAGGGGCACTTGTACCCCAATATTTATAGCAGCACTTTCAACAATACCCAGATTATGGAAAGAGCCTAAATGTCCATAGACAGATGAATGGATAAAAAAGATGTGGTTTATATATACAATGGAATACTACTTGGCAATGAGAAAGAATGAAATCATGCCATTTGGAGTAACGTCGATGGAACTGGAAGGTATTATGCTGAGTGAAATAAGTCAGTCAGAGAAGGACAGATATCGTATGTTTTCATTCATATGTGGATCTTGAGAAACTTAACAGAAGACCATGAGGGAAGGGAAGGAGAAATAAAAAATAATAGTTACAAACAGAGAGGGAAGGAGGCAAACCACAAGAGACTCTTAAATACAGAGAACAAACTGAGGGTGGATGAGGGGGTAGGGGAGAGGGGGAAAATTGGTGATGGGCATTGAGGAGGGCACTTGTTGGGATGAGCACTGGGTGTTGTATGTAAGCCAATTTCATAATAAGTTGTATTCATAAAATAAATAAATAAATAAATAAATAGCTTTTGGAGTGTGGAGAAAAGAATATTCAATGACTTCTCACTTCTCCTACAACAATATGTATTTTAAAATATCATTCAGAATTCATTCAGAGAGGATGTCTGGGTGAACCCACTCAACTGGTTATGCAATTTAATCATCTAACTCCTATTCTATCAACATTCTCCCTCTCCATTGCACATAATTCAAAGATTAAGCACAATTGGATCTAATGAAAGAGGTAATGAACCTCATGCTTAATTGGCTGCACTTGACTAAAGCTTGTGCTATCTTAGCAACACTATGCTCCAGACACCTCATGTAAACCATATCCTGCATTTATATTTTCTTTTTTTCCTTCATTACAAGTTTTATTTGAATACTTCCAAAATGTTAAACTGGATGGTTAATTGCTGGCCTTCTTCTAATTCATTAGTTGGTAAAAGGGAAAAAAATGGAATGTGAAATTTTATATCAATGACATATGCTTTTATGTTCACCCAGTCTGGACATTACACAACTTTGTTTTGTATAAATAGGATAAAAAATTAGTTGAAAATTTTGATGTCTCTATACTACAGATAAGCAGAAAATTCTTTTGGATATAACACTAAAAGCAATCCTTGGCAATTGTTTCCAAAGGGGGGAAAAGTTCTTTTATTTTTAGTAAAAATTAAAAAGGTAATAAAAAAGAGAAAGCTATGGAGTGAGAAAGGACCTTGCTTTTATCAGTAGGAAAATTAAAAAGAAGGTCTGCAAACTATAGCTATACCGATATATTATAACTGTAGGGAAACTAGAAAGTACAGTTTAGTAATGGGTCTTCCAAGGGGTAGTGGTGGTTTTGCATCTTAACGGAAGCCACAGTGTATGAAGGACCAGAGCACATTGGACTATAACATCTGTCCACACCAATTTCATTGAAAGGAACTGCCTATCAGTATAGATAATTCCAAGTAAGAGATATCGGATATTTAAAATATTATATGAGTTTTAAAATTTATTTAACAAAAAGATTTTGATAGAACTAAATAATAGTGACAACAAGCAGGAATGTAATATTTAATGTGGAGAGATTCTATAACTATGTATACTTTAAAAAGTAAAGCACACCTCTTTGCAAATGATTGCTTTGATTTAAAACTATGCAAAACTAAGGATATTGAGCAAATTTTATTTAAAAAAACAGGCGTTCCTGGGTGGCTCAGTAGGTTGAACGTCTGACTGTTGATTTTGGCTCAGGTCATGATCCCAGGATTATGGGGTTGAGCCCCATGTCAGGCTCCCCACTGAGCATGGAGCCTGCTTAAGATTCTCTCTCTCTCTCTCTCTCTCTCTCTCTCTCTCTCTTATTGCTCCTTTTCCCTGCTTGTGCTCCCTCTTTCTCTCTCAAAAAAAAATTTTTTTTAACCTGTTAGACCGGAGAGGATGGTATTCCATACTCCTACAGGTGTATGTTGCAAAAAGCTAGGGTAGCAATCAGAAACAGTTTTGTTGACGACAGTTGAATCCTGGACATGTGTTTTGTTTTGTTTTGCTTTTAATTTTATTTTTAAAAAGTAATCTCTACAACCAACATGGTTCTCAAACTCACAACCCTGCGATCAAGAGTCGCATGTTCCACCAACAGAACCAGCCTTGCATGCTTTTATTATTGTTTTACATTTCTGTTTTTACTTGTACCCAATTATCATTTAAAGTGAAGTGGGTGGTATTTTCTTATGATTTAAACAACAGTTGGCCATACAAATCCACTCTCAAGGATACCTTTTTGATAGTGAGTGAATATTTTGCCTAAGAATCTAAGCAACTCTTGTCTTTAAAATTATTTTGTTTATTCATTCACTTACTAATCTGACAAATATATGTTGAATGACCTTTATCCTCTTGGCACTGTTTACACACAGGAGCTAGAACATTCATTCATTAATATATTTTGATAAGTTTGTTGTCAGTCATTTCCTGGGATTCATGTGTTGCCTGGGGAGATTTCAAGTTGTTTAGAGGAGAATAAAATGGAAAGACTGATGAGAGAGAAACACTGAACAATCAATGAGTTAATTTTTCAATGTTTAGACAGTTTGTGAGTTCCCTAGGTTGCCTATATTAAAACCACACCCTTCATTATATGAGAAATATCTAGCAATGATTGAATTTACTTTGATTTGAACAAGACATGAGTTTCCCACCTTCACTGAACATGCGGGTACAGGAATTAAGTTCAGTCAAAGGTCAATGTAAAAAAACTCAGTTTCTGCATATATGAATTTGTGATTGTAAACCATAAACCATTACATACACATGGTAAAGAACTTGGTGGGAAGTACAAATAAGTCCTGTATAAAATCTTCCCTGAATTAGTATCTTATTACTATTATTATTTTTTTTTTTAGAAGAGAAAAGTTTTGAAATTCTGGCCTTGCTCAAAGGCCTCTTTCAACAACCCAAGGGACCATGGTGTCATTAACTATGTCCTCAGCTGTTAATTGACTTTGCCAAAGCATGGAGATTTTGAGAGAGACAAGGAGACAGAGAGAGAGAGAGAGAGAGAGAGAGCGAGCAATAGAGACAGAGATAGTTTCATATATATAGAGATGTAATTTTAAATCACAAATTTAAATCATACTGTGTGTCTCAGTGGATTGAGTGTCCAATTCTTGATATCAGCCCACGTCATGATCTTGCCGTTGTGGGATCAAGCTGCGCTGAGCACAGAGCCTGCTTGAGAGTCTCTCTGCACCCTGCCCACCATTTTCCTGTGCGCAGAGCATGCACTCCTCCCTCTCTCTCTCAAAATAAATCAATAAACATTTAAAATAAAAACAAAATCACAAAATTAAATGGTAAACAAAATAAAATACACTGTATTACTTCCAGAATTTTTCATAGGAAGAAAGTAAGTGAGATCCTATTTAGAAAAATAGAGAGGACCAAAGGGTGAAAGAAGAATACATCTTCAGAAAATGTCACCCATTTCAATACAAATACAGTGTGAAGGGACGACTTTCAGAAAAGGAGTGTAAGAGTCACCCCAGACTATGTTGGCATCGTCATGGCAGATATGCCCTACCACACACTTAGGATGTGGATTCTTGGCGGTCGCCATGATTGATCAGTTGTGCTGCCCACATACCGTAGGTCAGCGAGCAGATTCTGACACCAGGCTGCCTGGATTTTTATCTCGATGCCACCACGTATGAACTGTGGAACTTTAGGGAAGTTAATTAATTTTCTGGTCTCTAAATTCCCTTGTTCCCAAAGTAGACCTGCTAAAATTCTCTGACTTACAGAGCCACTCTGAGTTAAAAAAAAAAAAAAATGCACTTGAAACAATCTCTAGTGCTCAACAATCATCAGCTATTGTTATTTTTGTTTACATTGGTGTTTCAAGTATTATCATTCTTCTGAGATCTCTTATTAACCTTGTCCAGTCTTATCCCTTCAACTGTCTATGTTTAATTTACCAAAATTATTGAATTCCGTGGGTGTCATCGCCTCTACCTCCTATCTCTTATTAATGAACTTCTCTATAAAAATAAAATTTGTTACTTGCATCTGCTAGGCTTAGGGACATGGCATCCCGCCTCTTGTGGACCAGCTCATTCCTATCCTTAAATTCATCCAAGCTTTTGTCCATTTTTGGACATTTTATTCCATTTATCCTACTTCCGTCCTTTTTGGTTCTCTTGGACTATTCAAATTTCCATGCTAGTTTCCTTGTCCTCTTTCAAACCATTCTGCAAAATGTGGCCAGACTGGACTTTCTGAGTTAGTTTGGCTCCAGCTGCTCCTCTAAGTGAATCCTTTCAATGGTATCCCTTTCTTCCTAGAATAAAATGCTAATTCCATCAAGATGGCCTGCGTGATCTGGGTTCTGTCTCCATCTTCTTCCACACTCTCCCCACCCTTCACCTCTTTTACCTTTTGTTTCTCCAGCTACATCTGCTCTTCTCTCTGTCACACACAGGGCATCATTCCTACTCTGTTCATGTGGTCCCCTTTCCTTGGAATGTCCTTCTCCCACTCCACCATTTTTTTTTACCTGATTTGATGCAATCCATCTTATTCCAACTTCAATATTACTTTATTAAGGGTAACTTTTATGACATTCCAAACTTTTTGATCATGACTTCCTCTTAAAGTATCCTGAAATTTCTCTTCCATCCCTAAAGAATCCTGAAGTTTCCCATGATAGTTATCTAAATTGTAGATTTAATATTGCTTGTTCAATTTTTTACTAACTCAACCAGAACTTCAACAGAATGTAAAACTATGTCTTCTTGCTAACTGTTGTATTTCTGGCACAAAGTGGCTGGTCAGTTATTTTTGAATATAGTGCTGTTGCCATCACTAGGAATTTTGATGTTAGAAAAATTCCTCCACTCTTCCCTTAAGGCTATCAAATTTCACAATTTACTGCATGAGTTTTGACATTAGCCTCAGCTTTAAACTGTCTGTAGCCAGCAGAGAAACTCACTAGGAATTTTAGCTATTTCAAATCCAAATATGATGAATCAATTTCCTTGCCCTTCCGGAATTCTCTTATAAAAGAATGGGACTATGTAATTTTATAATTGAAATGTACAACGAATGAGTTTGGGCACATTGTTTGTGGCCATCTTAGAATTTTGGGCTCAACAGGTGAACCTTGATAGGCTAGTTAATCTTTCTTTGACTTAATTCTCTCATCTTTAATTTTTTTTTTAATGTTTATTTTTGAGAGAGAGAGAAAGAGAGAGAGACAGAGTACAAGCAGGGGAAGGGCAGAGAGAGAGAGGGAGACACAGAATCCCAAGCAGGCTCCAGGCTCTGAGCTGTCAGCACAGAGCCTGACATGGGGCTGGAACCCACGAACCGTGAGATATGGACCTGAGCCGAAGTTGGACACTTAGCTGACAGAAGCACTCAGGTGTCCCTCCCCTTTTGTTTTTAATTTTTTTAAATGTTTATTTATTTTTGAGAGAGAGAGACAGCACAAGCAGAGGAGGGGCAGAGAGAGGGAGTATTCTCTGATCTTTAAATATGAAAATATGTTTGATCCTTTAAAGTCTTTAAAGGCATTCTTGTAATATAGTAGGTACTCAATAAATGATAGAGGTTCTGTATGATTCTTATTGTTAATATTAAAACCAGATATAGCAGCTGTATCTGAAGCATATATATATATATATATATATGACTGTGTGCATGTATATGTGTATATATATATATATATATATATATATGCATATATATACACATATGTGATAAGACTGTAAATCAGAGTATTTCTTGCCAGGATACCCATTGTAAATAACCAGAAAGCAAACTTGGGTAAGAAAGGGTCAAGAACAGTTTGGTATACTGTAGGTATGGGGCATGTATGTGTTGAAGGAATGAACTAATAATAGAACAGTTATAATACCACAGATCTTCCACTTCTTAGAAATACAGGAAAAAATGGAAAAAGCTTCAAAACTAATAGGTTAACAGAAAAATTAAGATTTTTTTTTTTTAAATGAGAGAGTGCAAGTGGGGAAGGGGCAGAGAGAGGAGGACAGAATCCAAAGCGGGCTCTGTGCTGACAGGCTGACAATAGCAAGCCCAAAGTGGGGCCCAAATTCATGAACCAGGGGATCATGACCTGGGCTGAAATCGAACACAACTCACTGAGCCACCCTGGTGCCCCCATATTGGGATATTTTAAAATCTTATATATCCATGTTGGTTGATAAATTTACTTTTTAAAAAAATTTTTTAATATTTATTTATTTTTGAGAGAGAGAGAGAGAGAGAGAGAGAGGCAGAGACAGACAGCATGAGCAGAGGAGGGGCAGAGAGAGAGGGAGACACAGAATCCAAAGCAGGCTCCAGGCTCTGAGTTGTCAGCACAGAGCCCAGTGCTGGGCTCGAACCCACGAACTGTGAAATCATGACCTGAGTTGAAGTCGGCTGCTCAACTGACTGAACCACCCAGGCGCTCCTGATAAATTTACTTTTCAATTTATTACTTTGAATTTTTAAGGTAATTTCAGTGTAAATAAATACTTAAATTAAAAGTGAAAAAGAGGTCTTGATAAAAAGCAATATCAATTCTTCTCAAGTTAAATTAATTAAAAAACTCTTTAGTGCTTGCTAGTTGTGGTAGAGCCCTTCTCAAAAGGTTTTAAGTCCCATGCTATCATTTATGAGGATGAGGACCTCAAGAGGATTAGTGACTTTATAAAAGGAGGAAGAGACATGGAATCTCTCTCTGTTTACGTACACACACTAAGGGAAGGCCGTGAATGGACATAACCAAGAGGGGGACCTTCACCAAGAACTTGACCACACTGGCATCCTGATCTCCAACTTCCAGCCTCCAGAATCATGACAAGTAATTGCTTGTTGGTTAAGCCATCCAACAGCCCAAACTGACTAAAATACTAAGTTTCTACGATTGATAGCCCAATTGAAACTATCAAGATCATTTTGAGGATACTTGTCTTCCCAGAAAGTCACAGGAAATCTAACTGTTACAAAAACCATGGGATTTGGAATTGGTCCTGCCTGCCTTCCAAACCTGCTCCACCACTTAGACTTTATGTTGATTGAAAACAATGTAAGTGAAAATGTAAATAGCAGAACATGGAAATTGATAGGAGGAAGGCACAGACATATTTATATAATAATTTGTCACTTCATAAAATGTTTAATTAAAGAATCCTTGTTAAAAGAGAATACGAAAAATTACAAATATTTAATGTTTTAGTAATGAATCTATTGTCTATTGTGAGATTCTTTCTTTTGTGCAAAAATATACACCTTCTGATAAAATTAAGAATGTAATAACTCCAAACAAATAGATTTCAACTCTATTCCATGAAACTGTGGAGTTCAAGCGATAACTTAAAGAAGTTCATTGAAATACATTGTGGTCACAGAAAACATGCTTTAACACTGCCACTTTTGGGGGCTTGATGTGGACAATGAAAGTCCATGAGAGACAGAAATAAAACTGTCTTCTCTGGTTTGGGAAATCTGGGCTTGTGTTAGGGAACCAGTGACAAATTTATGGCAGGTATTTGGAGAAGAGGTAGTCTGTCAAACAAATGTATCTTTCTTCTCTTCTTGAGAAAGAGCAAGCTGTTTTATGGATTTCCTGAAATCCTTAAAAATAGCAGGAAGATAAAAATTTCCATTATTCATGGAATGCATTACTCCTTCAAGTTGAAAGGGCCAAATATTTATACTTGCATAGGTGAAACTGGAAAGCACCACACCATGCTGGATATTGAGCTCTTTAGGTATGATCCATATCCACAGCCCTACATGCCCTACATCTAGGATCCCTGGGCTTCCTTACTCAAAGGACTGATGTCTGGTTTTAGTATCACGTGGATTCTGAAAATTAGGAAAGTCAGACACAGTGGGAAGGAGAGCAGGGCACAGAGTGACCTGACTGTAGTTGCATGTGAGTGCTTGCTGTCTTCCTGGGTCTAAAAAAGGCAGACTTTACACTGCAAATTCCTTGGTCACCTTGCTTTAGACTATTTAATCTACCTGAAAGGTCCCTGCCCTGCCAATTTTTTCTTTCCCCCATCCTCATGAATTTGATCCTATGAACCTTATGCTTTTCTCTCTCTTTTTTTTTTTTAATGTTTATTTATTTTTGAGACAGAGAGAGACACAGCATGAACGGGGGAGGGGAAGAGAGAGAGGGAGACACAGAATCAGAAGCAGGCTCCAGGCTCTGAGCCATCAGCCCAGAGCCCGACGCGGGGCTCTAACTCGCGGACCGCGAGATCATGACCTGAGCTGAAGTCGGACGCTTAACCGACTGAGCCACCCAGGCGCCCCTATGAACCTTATGCTTTTCTGAAGCTTCTGAATACAAGTAAGTCTGAGATTCAAAATTCACCCTCATCTGTAAATGGGATGTTACTTGTAGTTACCTGCAGGGATGTGATAAAGACTGAATGAAGAAATGTATAGGAATGTATAATGAAGTGCCTGGCACATAATAGACACTCTATAAATGATAGCTTTAAAGTAAAGATATTAAGACCTGCCTCTATCTTCTTTGGATTATTGTCATAACAATATTATCCTAAAATGATTTTTCCCTTCTGTGAGTACTATGTATACTTTTCTTCCTATGATAACCCATAAAAAGATTTTACTTTGAGTTTGTTCTATAAACATACAACATATTTTTCTAGTGTGGTTATAAGTTTAATGAGGTTGAGAAATAATTAGTCAATTTCCTTTATTTTATCCTCAGAGCCTATCTTAGGCACACAGTAGGAGAGTATGTGATAGGTCTTTGATTCTGAAAACGAATTTTGAATATTTAAAAGTATACCCCTCAAGCTCCTGGCCATCTATTGAAAGTGGGACAGCTTATATAAACAATTTTCACTCTACTAGAAACAAATGTGCAGGATAACTTTGTTTGATTGTATTTGGCAGCTTTAGATCCTTTTGGAAGATAAGGAGGAAAATAATGCTTCATAATGATTGTAAATTCAATTTAAAATTGATTTAAAAGTCTTCCTCTTCGGTTATTATGACTGTTTAAGTTCTGGCCCTCCTCCTCTAATTACCATGATTTCTGGCCCCTGTACTCCTCCTTTATTTCTTGCCAAGGCATAAAATCAAACCCCGCTGTGATGATCCTTTTTCATGTTTCCAAACAAGCATGATCTTTTCAGGAATATAGAGAGTGAAGTAGGGGAAAGTTAACTTCTTGAACTACTCAGCTCAGAACTTCCCTCCCCTGGGAAACCTTCTTCTATACCTTCCCTGCTCCCCCAAATCCCTATAGAAGCAATTACTCTTAAATAGGAATTTTCTATGTTATCTCTGCACCCTGTGCACATTGTTAATCTTTCACATTACCAGATCATACTGTAACTCATTTCTTTGCACCTGCCTCTCTTCT
Organism: Neofelis nebulosa; assembly: GCF_028018385.1. Lineage (NCBI taxonomy): Eukaryota > Metazoa > Chordata > Mammalia > Carnivora > Felidae > Neofelis > Neofelis nebulosa. Next base: position 117,303,738 of record NC_080784.1, read on the forward strand.
GAGACTGTGAGCTACTTGTGGGTAAAAGGTTGTGCTGTAAACACCTTTGTATTCTGAGCTGCTGTTTGGATATATATGTGGCAATTATTGACTGAACCAAATTGTCGAGTTCTTGAATCATTACTATTACTTTTAGTCAACACCTTTTGAAAACGTGTTTACCTGTCCATGTCCACAATAAGTGATCAAGAATAACTACTTGGCTAAGCCATGATTTTGAAAAAGTTTTCTTTGTAATGTGTTCATATTTTCTATTTTTAGAAGTTAGTGCTTTTATGTTTTTTAATCATTAAGCTCTTGGCAATGAATTACTTCTGCTTTACATACAGTGTTAAGCTCTTGGTAAAAAGTTCCCTGCCTGTTCTGCCTTTTCTGATAAATGTTTTCCTGTTGAGTATATTTCAGATATCTACTTTTCCTGGAATGACACATTCTATCCAACTATATGGTGTCTTTCCATGTATAAATATCCCAGATTTAATTGCCCCTCAGGAACTAGCCTTATATTTATAAGATTTATTTTCTCTTGGTTGTTCCTCTGATAAATAAATTTAGCAAATACAGAAAGGCTGTTCTTTGGAATATTATGTACCATGTTTTGTTTAACCACCTTAAGTTTTTTTTTGAAAAAGGTGAAGGTGAGAATATATAAATTAATAACTGAATTCTGTTTATCTCTCTTCCTTATTTTCAACTTTTTTATTTTAATTTTTTACTCTATAAACTTCCAAATGTAACTGCATTAGAATATTAATAATAAGTTTTTCTTGTACAAGTAAGAGATAGATAAATAAAATAATATGTCAAATATGCATATTTATATATAAAATCAAAATGATTGACATGACCACCTATTAAAAGTAACAGTAAAATAATTTTCTACATGCGGTTTGGCCAAAGGGCCAAAATCAATTTCCCTACCCAGAAATAAATTATTTCCTGAATAATAGCAAATAAGTGAGATAAGCAAATATTTTTTAAATGCTTAAAATTACATTTAAGTACAATGATCTCTGTGCCCTGTCATATTATAGAGTTTAAAGGGATATTGATGTTAACTGTCATTTTAAGGATGAAGTTAAGTCACTTGTCCAGGGTCACATACCTAGTTAGTAGCCAAGTAAGTCCTCCTGATATGCAGACCAAGATCCTGTTATTTTTTAGGCAAATAAATCAGAAAGACACATTAAACCATGAATGATCAATGTGTTTCAGTTCTCTCCGTATTAACCATGGAAATTATATAATGGGCTATGTTTTGGTGTCACATTTTTGTGAATTTTCAATGTCTTACTATAGACATGCAAAAAAGCACTATTTAGTGTTTGTTTCCTACTTTATTCTAAACACTTATTTAGCATCTTCTCTGTTCTGCCTGGTGTTAAGAGCCAAGGATATCTACGCGGCTGAGACACACCCATGCCCTGGGAAGGCATGGTTTTAGTAGAAGAGCCAGCCATGTGAGCACATACTCTGAACATTAAGCAGTCCTTATATAAATTTTCTTTTAATGTTTTTATTTATTTTTGAGACAGAGACAGAACATGAGCAGGAGAGGGGCAGAGAGAGGGAGACACAGAATCTGAAGCAGGCTCCAGGCTCTGAGCTGTCAGCACAGAGACCGGCTCGGGGCTCCAACTCACGGACTGTGAGATCATGACCTGAGCTGAAGTTGACCACTTAACCTACTGAGCCACCCAGGGGCCCCACCTCTTTCCCACTTTCAGCTATGTCCAGTCATGTTCCTCTAAAAGTTTTGTCTCAAATATGGACCACTGTAACTGTCATCTGTCCTTGCTCGAATGCATTCTTCATCAGCTATTAAAGGACTGCTTAGGGGCACTTGGGTGGCTCAGTCGGTTAAGCGTTAAGTGTCTGACTTCGGCTCAGGTCATGATCTCACAGTTCATGGGTTCGAGCCCCGCTCCCCGGCTCTGTGCTGACAGCTCAGAACCTGGAGCCTGCTTCGGATTCTGTGTCTCCCTCTCTCTCTGCCCCTCCTCTGCTCATGCTGTCTGTCTCTCTCTGTCTCAAAAATAAATAAAAACATTTAAAAAAAATAAAAAAAAAGAAAGTGGGGAAGAGGTCAGTGAGGTCTCTTGTTCAGTCCCGAGAGACTGTTTCCCTGGGATTTCTGCTTTTACAGCCACCTCTCATTCATTCCCAGTAGGTTCTGTCCTCCACCTGCCCAGGAATAATTGCTATTTGTTAAGCTCCTGCCATGTATGTGCTGTAACTCAAAGTCTTTTTTTTTTTGTTTTTTTTTTTGTTTTGTTTTGTTTCTGTGGCCTCTGTCACCTTCCTCTAGTTCACTATTACTATTCATTCCTTAAACCTCGGTTCAAATGTCATCTCTGCTTGGAAGCATTTCTTGGCTCTCCAAAAGCTATTAATCATTTGAAATGCTATCTCTTGTTGAAGTGACCACTATTATCAAATTCTGATAGCTCTACTTTGTCTTATTGCAGTTTTGCATTTTATCAATTAAATAAGAATAACTTCTATCACTTTTTAATCCTATAAAAGATATGTGGCATTCATCGGAAAAATATGCCCTCTTCCTTAGAAATTGAATTGTTATCATTTAAACAGATCCTGGGTTGTTTCCCACAGAGATTATTTGCACATTCACCTTAGTGTGGGCAGACAGGTTGGCAAGAATTTACTTCAGAGGTTTCTTAATTTTCCAACGTGTCATTAGGGATGAATCAATTCCTAACTCTTAGCGTGGCCTCTGAAAACATGGATCTTCATGCCACAAAAGAAATTAAGCAAACCAAAGACGACATGCCATATATGCTTCAAGGAATAAGAAATTTGAAACTACTTTTACAAATGTATTTCTTAGAACTGTATCTGTCTTTAAACATAAGAACACTTTTATGTTTGAATTGAACTGCCAGTTTTTTTATTAATAAAACATTGTCATAAACACCTTTACAAATTTGAAATATCAAGCAGTATAGGAACGTTAAACAGTTATAACAAGTATTGTGCAGTCTATTTTACATGGTTTGTATTATTGATTCTCTACTACGTCATTCGCTTCTTTCATCTTCTGAACTTATATCATTTACTCAATTGCCTCATCAGTACTCATTTTAGTAGAGATTATTTCAATATGTCACACTTTAGAAAAAATATCAGATCTTGGAGAGCTTGCATTTTTTGCTTTAGTTTCCTCCAAAATTGCTTTGTATATTAGGTCATAAAGATTTCCTAAAACTAAATCAGACATATTTAATTTTGTATGGTTATAATTTCTTTGCTTTAGATAAATATTATCTATAGTAATATGAATATGTTTTAAATTATTTTATGATGTCTTGAGAAATTATGTCCATTGTAACATCAGAAACAATTTTGAAGTTCTCAATTTATCTTATAGGTTAGTTGCTGATGTTTTTCCATTTCCCTTTCCCCCTGGCCCCAGCCCCAAGATTTCCAGTGAAACCAACATCTCTAAACAATTATCAAAGTGAATGTTATCTCTGGTTTGTTTCTAAAATCTTTATTTAGTTCTGAAATATATTTGTACCACATATCTATGAATGATAAAGAGGTAATACTGTTGATTTTACTTTGTAAGACATAATGGACTGAGTAATTTCAAACATGTGTAATCAGTCTTCTAAGATATTTTAGTTTACTCTTAATACGAACCAAAGTCCTCTGTATGGAATGCAAATCATTCAATAATACTCTTGAAGTATGAATTTATGATTCAAATCATTATGATTTATTTCTTAATGCTATCTCTTATGATTGTATCCTGTTTCCCCAGTGGGAAACAATGCATAAGTATTCCTGTGGTCATCAAAATAGTTTCTATATTACTTTTTGCAGGAGAAAAACTAATCATTACCCTCCTGCTCACATCCTTCCTGAAAAGTACCTGTTCCCACCATCATGGGGAATGGTGAACCTCTTTGGTTCACCATTGGGGAACCAAATGGTGGAATGGGGAAAAGGCAGCCTCTTTGTACCAGGTAATCTTGCCCCTGAGAGGATCCAAACAGATTCTTCTGGCCAGGAATTAGAATCTAGAATGATCAAACTGAGTGAGTCATCCAGCTGACAAAAACGGAGTCCCAAGATGATAGAGAGACATAAAAGGAAGTCAGTTCTAAAACAACAACAACAACAAAAACAGCAACAAAACTAAATGCAGTTATGGAGAGAAGACAGCTAGAAGTCAGCAAAGAGAGGTGGTTTTCACGGGTGGATAGGAGACAGCCCCAAGGAAAGCAGAGGGAGTGGTCTGGTTCTCAGCTCTGCAGTCTGGATCTTGTGAGCAAGCTAACGCAGCTTTGTTTATTACCCTCAGATGCCTGGAAGACTGCCTGTTGTGCTCTTACTATCAAATTTCTTTCACTACCTGCTTCAAATTGTCTATGCAAACTTGAGTAGATTTTTATTAATTGCAGCCTAATAATTCTGAGAGCTATTTAAAAATCAAAAGGTATTTTGGGGTCCCTGGGTGGCTCAGTCTGGTAAGTGTCCGACTTCAGGTCATGACCTCGCAGTTGGTGAGTTCAAGCCCTGCATCAGGCTTTGTGCTGACAGCATGGAGCCTGGAGCCTGCTTCAGATCCTCTGTCTCCCTCTCTCTGCCCCTCCCCCGCTTACACTCTCCCTCCCTCTCTCTCTCAAAAATAGACAAACATATTTATAAATTTAATAATACCTAAGAGGTATTATAACTCAAAAGAGTAAAAGAGATTATCTTACAGTTCCATTTCATATAAAACTACCAGATCCAAAGTATGTGAATAATAAAATATACATATTTGTATCTAAAAAAGAACCTTTCAATCTTCAGTTGTATTTCCATATTAGAAAACCGTAATTACTTTTTTCTATATGATATCTATCACATAAGACAATCATGTCAGACATTCTCTAGTAAATTCTCAAACATCTTCTTATCCCTAATCAGACCTGAACTCTGGCATGTGTTATACTTGAACTTAATCGAAAGTATGCTTATTTGCTTAAGTAATACATTTCCTGTATTTGTTTCTAGACTTGGATTTTTCTAAATTGTGTTCTTATTTAATTCTAAGTTCAGTATATATTTTTTTATGTATTAGGAATCTTGTGATTCTCAGAGAAAAAAAACAAACCTTGAAATGGCTTAGATGAAAAAGGAAGTTTATCAGCTCTCATAATAGGATTCTCTAACGTAGGCTTCAGGTCTGGCTCAAACAATAACTAAAAATTTTTCTCTCTTTGTCTGTTGACTTCGCTTACCCCTATAGAGCTTTCTTTCTCACATGGGTGCTACCCTATCTTACATCCTCTCAGTTAAGGAATCTTGGAAAAAGGAGAACTTCTCATTCTTTTCTTTTTTAAATGTTTATGCATTTATTTTTGAGGGAGAGAGAGAGAACAAAAGTAGGGGTGAGGTAGAAAGAGAGGGAGACACAGAATCTGAAGAAAGCTCCAGAGCCCGATGCAGGGCTGGGACCCACAGACTGTGAGATCATGACCTGAGCCTAAGTCAGACACTTAACATAATGAGCCACCCAAACACCCCTTCTCATTTTTAACATTTCTAGCAAATGTCTGACCATGCTGCTAAGAAGCAACTTCTGTGACCAGGGATAGAATGCTCTGAGTTATTAAGTCTGGGTCCCATGTCCACTAATGAAGTCACATTAAGTAAGAATGGGGCAACGGGAGTGGGTAGTTTCACAAAGGAAAACCAAGATGCTTTTACTATAAGGACAGATGGTGCAGGGAGGCATAAGCATCCCCTAAATCTACCCAAAACTTCATCCATTCCTGTCTTTATTCTGACTTCACCTGCCCACTTCAGTTATGATAGTTTTGTTGTTGTCAGTTATGGCCTGTTGACCCATAACTTCTTAGACATGATAATCAGTATCTTTTAAATGGGATCCGCCAATTCAAAAATCATTCATCTAGCAATAGCCTTAAGACCTGAGAACTTTTATGTGATATGCTCAGAGTGCCTGAAGATTTACTCCTTATTCCAAATATTCCTTCTCACTACTCAACACAGAGATGTGTGTGTATGTGTGTGTGTGTGTGTGTGTATCCATCCCAGTGGTCTTGGAGTTTTCCAGTTTTATTGAAACACAAATATCCCTTTACAGCAGTAGTATCTTAAGCTATTCAGAGTTGGTACTCTAGCATGGATTGGTCAATGGCTGGTGATAAAACAGCTATTAAGGGGCAATGTCAAAGGGAGATAGAATAGTTAGATGATTTTCGTTGGCACAGCATCAAAGATTTGCTTGATCTAACATCACAATTTTGTTTATGGTCATTCCTGCTGTAAGCCATCTTTTATACTTCTGCAACTCCAATGGCAAAACGCAGGTAAGTTCTAATGGATAAAAGAGAAGAGAAAAAAATGGCAAAAGGGTTTCATCTTCATAGATGTTGAAAAAAATAAAGGTATTTCAAATTGCACACCACGTGGAAGATAAGATATTAAAGCTCTCCATCAGTGTTTGTGGAGTAAGACTCCGTGTCAAAGAGAGTTTGTATGTTATTATTCTTGTAATTTTTCAGTAGGAAAAGTACACTTCAATAACAGATACTGCAATCATTAAAAATATTATTAAATTCAAGTACAAAGCAATAACGTTTTATTGAATTGAATTGAATTGATGAAGAGAGAGAACACAGAGGATATCATTATGTGTTTTCTACCAAAATACTTTAGTACAAATTGGTTATATCTTCTGAGGTTCTAAAAGTTTAGCTATTATATTGTGTAAAACTGTATTTTGCTTTGTAAATATGATTAAATTAATAAGGTCTGAGCTGTGGTCTACTTTGGTTAGATGTTATTTTTACTTATTTTACATTTTTCAATTTAGAATCACATTTCAACTTCTCTAAAGAAGACATCCGGATGGCCAACAGGCACATGAAAAGATGTTCAACGTCGCTTCTTACCAGGGAAATACAAATCAAAACCACACTCAGATACCACCTCACGCCAGTCAGAGTGGCCAAAATGAAGAAATCAGGAGACTATAGATGCTGGAGAGGATGTGGAGAAACAGGAACTCTCTTGCACTGTTGGTGGGAATGCAAATTGGTGCAGCCGCTCTGGAAAGCAGTGTGGAGGTCCCTCAGAAAATTAAAAATAGACCTGCCCTATGACCCAGCAATAGCACTGCTAGGAATTTATCCAAGGGATACAGGAGTACTGATGCATAGGGGCACTTGTACCCCAATGTTTATAGCAGCACTCTCAACAATAGCCAAATTATGGACAGAGCCTAAATGTCCATCAACTGATGAATGGATAAAGAAATTGTGGTTTATATACACAATGGAATACTATGTGGCAATGAGAAAGAATGAAATATGGCCCTTTGTAGCAACGTGGATGGAACTGGAGAGTGTGATGCTAAGTGAAATAAGTCATACAGAGAAAGACAGATACCGTATGGTTTCACTCTTATGTGGATCCTGAGAAACGTAACAGAAACCCATGGGGGAGGGGAAGGAAAAAAAAAAAGAAAAAGAGGTTAGAGTGGGAGAGAGCCAAAGCATAAGAGACTGTTAAAAACTGAGAACAAACTGAGGGTTGATGGGGGGTGGGAGGGAGGGCAGGGTGGGTGATGGGTATTGAGGAGGGCACCTTTTGGGATGAGCACTGGGTGTTGTATGGAAACCAATTTGACAGTAAATTTCATATATTAAAAAAAAATCACATTTCATAAATAAATGTGAACTATTTTCTAAGTTGTCTACCACGTATATTAGAAGAGTGTTTTCAAAAATGTGTTTTCTTGATGGGCCCTAAGAATGTGAAGCTGCCATATGTGACTATATGTAGCCACATACTGGATGATGATGATAAAAAGTACATAGCCATGCTAAAAAATATGCCTGAACATAGATAACTGCAAACAATCTCCCTCTAGTGTCCAAGAGGGAAAATGTACAGAACTTACTGGAGTGGAATTTGTTGGAAACAATGCTCAGGTGAAATCAGAAGATGGTGTTCAGTTTGGGCCTTTCTACTGATGTGCTGGGCACTGAGAACCAGTTACCGATCGGAATCTTCAATAAATGAAAAGGATTAATTGCATCATTGTGAAGTAACTTAGTAGCTGACAACATTTATTATAGATCAGTTTTTACTGTGTTTGCCAAATGGCAATTATATGTATAATATACAATATATATATATGATATATATAATATATAATCATTTATTTCATAAACATTTGTCAATATCAAACCCTGTGAATGGAGCTAAGGTATTTTGGGGAAAAAATTACAAAAACAGAAAATCAGAGTCCCTACTCTTGATAACTGTAATATATTTTAGCTTTTCTGTCCTGAGTATTTATTCCCAGCCCTGCCTCTGACACTAAGTGAAACAATTTATGGGTTCTTTCTTCCAGGGAATGTGAATGCTTAGAGAATAGCAATTCATTTCATGTCAGTCTAAGTAAACACAAGGAAGCAGTCTATGAAAGGAAATAAAATATTACATTCCAAAAATGGGTCTTATGCTATTACTTGTCTTTTTTAGTGGTAAAGAATTGATAGAATTTTTTTCATTGATTGAATTTTAAATCTTTTACTAATTGCTTTAAAGTCAGATTTTTTTTCCCTTTAGGCCTTGAGTTCTTGCTCAGTGTTTCCTGGATATTAGTATTTTTAAGCTTAATTTTTCTACCTGCTCATTAAATACTTGAATATAGTGTATGTTTACATTTGCACAAAGGAAACAAAAATACAAATGAACTACACAAAAATTAAATATTATTGGAATATCTATATCTATATCTATATCTATATCTATATCTATCTATATAAATCTACCCTTCACCAACCCATTACCTTCACTCCTATTTCCTTGCCCATGGTAAACCAGCATTAGGAGTTTGAGTTTTATTTAGATATTCAGCTTATGTACACATATGCCACAGTTATAGTACATTTTTCTGCATTGTGCTTTTCTCACCTAAGTGTATAACTTGGAGATATTTGCATGTTATCACTATTCATTTATTTCTATTGCTCCATCTATGCTTCTCTTTATATCTGTTTGCCCACCTATTTATTCATCTACCTGTCCATCCATCCATCCATCCATCCAATATATCATTTCTAACATCATCTAGTAAGTCTCCTCTCTCCATCGTTCACCTCCACCTCTTTCTGTTCACATGCATCAGTCTCTCTCACTAAAGACTGACTTTCTTTCCTTTCTGTCCACAAGACAGAAAGTACTACCAACAAATTCTCAGTGTGCACCTTATATCAAGAACACAGATAGACTTAGTGCTGATTCCGAGTTTCACAGGGAAGGAAGGGACTCAATGGCTTTATTGGGTCACATGTGACACCAAATCCATCCACTGTAGTCTGGGCCACAGATGGTGTTTCAGCAACATGACCATCAGAGGCCTTGCCCTGCAGTGATGAGAGCTGTAAATGAGAGACACTTCTCAGAGAAAAGGGGTTTCTGAGAAAGAGGTAGGGGTCTGGGCATCCGATTGAGTAAGTTTCCACTTACAGGTGAACTTTCTCTTAAAAAATCCAATTCAATTGTAAAACCAACTCTAATACCAAGAGCATTACTTTGGACATTTGTGTAGGAATTATCTTCTAATACAACTATTTCTGGGACATCCTCTTATTTGTCTCCAGCTTCTGGACTTGCGTTACCATTATCTGTATCACACTAAAAATGCACTGCCTTGAGATCTGAGCTAATAAAAGTACACTGACTATTTTCCCCCCGAATAAATCAGGATACTTTGTCTGAAGTGTTACTACTGAAATGAAAGAATAGAATTCTGAAATCAAATGCCACCTGAAAAAAGTCAAAACATGTTTACTCTAAGCATATCTCCTAGTAAGAAATATATATGGATAAGGACACTGAAGCCAACTTGTTATTGCAGAAGAATTTAGAGGAAGTTAATTCCTCAAGAGGCCTTTAGGACACTTACAGACCCAATGTTTCAATGTTTTCAACTTTCTTGGAGACTTTCGAGGAACATAAAACGCTATAATCAATATTCATATAGACAGTTGGTTTCAAAGGTCACCTGTTTGTATACTTAGAAGTGTTGGCTTAAAATTGTTGTTATTGTTATTGCTGTTGTTGTCACTTTTATTTATGGACATTTTCAAAGCTATAAAAATTGAGAAGAGTATAATAAAACTACATACACACATCACCCACCTTCAACAATTACCAACTTGTGACCAATCAGATTTAACTTACTCCTCAACACACTTACCCATCCCCCAGATTATTCTGTAGCAGATCCCAGACCTAAAGCCATTTCATCTTCGAAGTATTCCAGTATGTACCCTTAAAAGATAAGAATTCTCTAAGAAAACTCATTCACAGGAACCATGATCACACCTTAAAAATTAACAATAGCTTCAAAATTTATCATATATTTGTCATGTAAGTTTTCCAACTTGCCTGCTTGAATAAGAGTCATAATATGATCCATGAACTATAATTGTTTAATGTGTCTTTTAACATATGGGTTTCTTCCTCTATCACCTTTCTTTCCTTGCATTTTGATGTTGTGCCTGCTGCTGTTTGTAAAAACTGAGTCATTTATTATGCAGAATTTTACACATGATAAGGATTTTACTAATTTCATCACCTTGGTGCTTTTAAACATGTTCCTCCATTTCCTGTATATCTGAAAATCCAAACTTTGATCTAGAGGCTTGATTAGAATCAGATTCAGTTTTTTGGCAAGACAACTTAAGAAGTGGTACTGTGTACTTCCATCAAGCAGCACATGTGTTGTGTCGTGTTGATTTCTATGATGTTATCAAACTTTGATGATGATTGCCTAGATTCCATAACTCCTTAGTGATTACAAAATGGCAATATTCTAATTCTCTCATTTATCTTTCATCTATTAACCCCTATGGAAGTTAAGTACTTGACAATGTATTTGATTATCCTGAGGTATCGTAGGACCAGGAAAGGCAGAATAAATGCTTATTTTTTTCTCTTTTATCATTTTTCACAATAATAACTTGGTTGCTTTGCATCATCCAAAGGTGACCAATCATTTTTTTAAAAATTATTATGAATTGATGGGTCTGAATCTATTTTATGAGTTTCAACATATTGCAGTTAATTTCCTTATTGATGCATATTTGTCCAGTGGAGACTCTTTCGGGCTCCTAAATCATTTGGACATCCCAATCTTTTATAATGTCCTTGCTATCTGATTTTTCAAGTTGATAAAGCTTATTTTGTATATTTCCTACTTCAGAATTGCAATTAGTCTTTTCTGCAAAGAGCCCAGATCCTTTTAGTTGGAAGTTAACAATGATACCGCAAATTTAAATTCAAGTATATAGAGTTTATTTGTATTTAACCTCATGGATCTTACATCTGTTTCTCCTTCCTTAAATACCAAAAGCCTGGTACAAAAGTAATACAAAAGTAATTTCAGTCCTGTAGAAGCCACAGCAGTCTCAGGATAATGATACCAACCCTACCGCTGAGAATATGATTATTGGAGATAATTCAATAATGAATAATTATTTCACAGTTGTGTAAACTATTTGTATGGCTACATGGCCAACTCTATGAAATAAGACTAATTTATATCCATGGGCCCCTCCAACCTATTCCTATTCTCCATTTTGTTTTTGTGGTAGTTTGTCTTTATTTTTAAAAAATCTTAAGCAAAGACATGGAGATACAGTTACAGATACATATTTGTACCCTGCCCTTACTTAGTTATACGATCGTACACAGTTTTCCATCTTGCTTTTATTCACTTAGTGATATATCTTGGAGACCACACCAATGAAATATATTTTAATTTCTTTTTATAGATATAGAATTACATTGTGGATATGTCCTGAGTGTGTTCAACCAAGGCCCTGCTTCTGGACAGTTAGATTCATTTTAAAACCCTTGAGGGGCACCTGGGTGGCTCAGTTGGTTGAGCGTCGGACTTTGGCTCAGGTCATGATCTCACGGTCTGTGGGTTCAAGCCCCATGTCGGGCTCTGTGCTGACAGCTCAGAGCCTGGAGCCTGCTTCGGATTCTGTGTCTCCCTCTATCTCTTCCCCTCCCCTGCTCATGCTCTGTCTCTCTCTATGTCAAAAATAAGTAAACATTAAAAAAAAAAAATAAAACCCTTGATATTACAAATAGTGCCATAATAAATACCTTTGTGTCTATGTCTTTGCTTATTTTTACCAGCATATCTTTGGAATAAATTCCCCAAAGTGGGATTACTCACTGAATCAAAAGTAACATGCATGTGTAATTGTGCTAGATTGTCAAATTCCCATCCATGTGGGAAAATGCCATTTTGTTTTCCTGTCAACAATGTATGATGGTGCTTGTTTTCTGACAGGTCTGCTGTAGAGATATTGTCAAACATTTTGATTTTTGCTGTCTTAGAGATAAGAAATAATATATTGGCATAGTTTTAATTTGAATTCCTTTTATTATGTATAAGAATTTCTTTTTCACATTTTTAAGAGCCATTTCATTTTTTTCTCTAAACTCTCTCTTATTTCCAGGCTATGTTCTTTATAGAATTATTGGACTTTTTCTTTTCCATTTCCAGAACTTCTTTATACATTAAGGATATTCGCCATTTGCTTCTGATATGAAATGTAAATATTTTTTCCTGTTTGTCATTAATCTTTGGGCTTTGTTCAAAGTGATTTTTGCCATGAAAAAAAAATCATCTTTATGAGATCAAAGTTTCCAAGATTTCTCTTTGTTACTCCTTGATTTTAAATCAGAAGCATATTTCCCTGGTTATGGAAAAATCAGTTTATGGAGGAGTTCATCTATTCATTTTTTTAACCTTCTGCATTGTTTTATGCATTTATTTATTTTTACAATTAAGTTTTTGTTGTATTTGGAATTTATCTACTAGAGTGTGAAGAATAGATCCAGTTTTAGCTTTTTCCAGATGACTATCTGGTTAAACCAATGATTAAAAAGTCCAACTTTTAGACCACAGATTTGGGATGCTGCTTTTATCATATACTAAATGTCTATATGCAGTTGAGTATACTGCTGAGTTTTCTATTATGTCACATTGGTCTGTATGTCTGTTTATGTACCAATAACAAATCAGTGCTTTTTTTAGAGGCTTTAATTTTTGGTAGATTTATCTCCATGTCTCTAATTAGTACTCTTCTTTTTCGGAGTTTTCCTGACCATTCTTGTTTATTCTCCCAAAAGATATTTTGATTCGATCTAATGTGGTTTTGTTGTTGTTGTTGTTGTTGTTGTTGTTGTTCTTTTTAAGTAGGCTTCATGCTGAGAACAGAGCCTAATGCTGGGCTCCAACTCACCACCCTGAGATCAAGACCTGAGTGGAGATCAAGAGTCAGATACTTAACCAAATGAACCACCCAGGTACCCCTCAATCTAATGCATTTTTAAATAAACTTTCCCAATTTCAGGGGAAAAGAAACATGATGTATTTTTATTAAGATTATATTAAATTTATTAATTAATTCAGGTATAACTGGCATCTTATAGTGTTGTGTCTTCTGTTCTGAAGATATCGTATAACTTTTCATTTGCTTCAATCTACTTTTTTTTAATTTTTGGGAGTAGTTTTAGTTGTTTTCATTTCGGTTTTGTATATTTCAGGTTATGTTCATACCTAAGAATTGTATTATTTGTTTTTGGCAGTTGACAAGGGGTCTTCTCTTCTATAATAACTTCTAAATGATTTTTTGTTATATATAAGGACAATTATTGATTATTATTATATTTATTATTGGATACTAAGATTAAAAACTGCTTCTGTAGTAAATTTTGTTTTGGGGATTTTCCAGATATACGCTTGCATTATCTGCAAATAGAAATGGTTTAACTTTAAAAATTTTTAGGGCTATAATTGATTTCTCTTGCTCAATTGAATGGCAATTACCGATAACATTGCTCAATAGCAGTGGGGATTTTGGTCATCCCTGTCTTGTTTCTGACTTCCTTACTTACGCATCAAGTGATTCTCTATTAAGTAAAGATGCTAACTTTTGTGATATTGATGGAGAGAGATATATATAATATAAATTATATACTATAATGTAAAATAATTTTTAACATGAATGGTGTCAGTTGAGTTTTGCCAAATGCTTTTTCTACATTCATGGAGATGATCATTTTTCTTTTTATATTATATTGATAGAACATATTAATGGATTTCCTAAGCTTTCATTTCTGAATAAACCCCATTTAGTCAAAGTGTATTGTTTAAAAGGACAATTGGATTTTGTCTTTATTTATTACTTTATTTATTACAATTTATTACTACTTTAAGATTTCTTCACATCAGTTTTCACAAGGGCATTGGTCTGTTATCTCTCTTTTTCTTTCCGCCCACCTCATCCTTGTGTAATTTGTTACTGCATATAGCCATTATATAATACTGTCTCTCTCTGAAGACCATCATGTAGTCTTAATTCTATATGTAATTGCATATTTAGTACCAGTCCTTATTTCAATGTCTCCCCAATCATTGAGGTTGTCTAAATCTTATTTTCTGGTAAATTTCTAAGGATAGGTTTATGTAATAATATTATATGACTGCTTGGATTCACAAACTAGTTTGTCTGGAATATTGGTACCTGAAGGTTGGTTTAGCTGGATTCAACACCCTTGGTTCACATTTTCTTTCTTTAACTATTTTAAACATTGTACCTAATTGTATCCTCACATAAAACATGGTTGTTAAAATCGACATGATCTTTTTCCTATTGCCAGAGGATATGTTTTCAAGTTCAGTAGTTTAAAACGTGTTATTGTATTGTCCATTCTGGGCAGACTTTCTCCTGTGTAACTTTATGATATGTATTTTCAAATCTTCTTCATTTTGTTCATTTTATTTTAGAACATTTTCTTAAATTATTTTATTTAATGGGTTTGTTGTTGTTTTTGTTCCATCGCTTGGGTTTCTTATTTGGGGAAAACTGTTATAAGCCTGTTGGATCTTCTTTTCCTGTCTTATATATCTACCATTTTTCTTGAACTCTTTTTATCTCTTTCCTTATTTCTTTTGATTTATCAAATGTCCCTCTTTGTCATCTAGTATTTCCCTAAAACATTATATGTTGATCTTTTGTTCTTTCCAGTTCAATCTTCACTTCTGAAATAATTTTTCTTGTTACATCTTTTTTTCCAGATCTTTCTTTTCTTGAAGCATATATTAGAGTTTTTCTAATTCTGATTTATGATGTTCTTTCATAAATTTTTAAATTTTTTAAATTTAAAAGGAATTTTTAAAATTTCCTTTAACATGTTTTAGAAGATTAGGTTACTATTTTATGTGTTTATTGGAAATTGTTTTTTGGCTTGCTTGTAGTGATGTTATTCTAGTCCTTATTCTCTTTCTTTCACATATTAAGTTTACACAGGATTGGGCCAAAATCTTTTTTTATTGCCCATTTTTAAGTTTAATAAGTTTTTCTTGTTGTTAGAGAGAGGGTTGGGCCAGAATAATTTTTCTAGCTACGTTACTCTAGCACTCCCCTTGTACTGTGTTTATAAAGTGATTTTTTAGATGCCCTTATATTGTTGATATCTACTTCCTCCTTTTGCTCATTTTTATCTACACTTTTTCTTCTTGTCCCAATTGTTCCTGACCTACTCAATTTGGATTCTATTTCCCTAGGTTTTTCTTCATTGAGGAACTTTGTTTTTTGACTTAGAGCCTGCAGAACCCATTCTCTCCTAGCTATGTCTACTGCTTTCAGATTGGCTGTGTTCTGTCAAATGAGGACTTGAGAAAGACTTGAGCGTTCTCTTCTTGAGAGCCTCAGGTTTTTCCGTCAACATCATTTTTCATAGAAACTAATATATGGGCCTTATAATCACTGGTGATTTTCATCACTCACCTTATTGCCTTGTTTTACTCTAGATGTTATCTGTGGGGTTTGTTGCTATTGTGGTTGTGGTTATGCTTGTTTGTTTGTTTTTGTTTTTGTTTTCCCAGTGTCTTTTTTCTGGTTTTGTATAGCAGGCATTTAAAAACTATGCCATGATGTGTTCCCAGACTCTACCTTCAAACTTTTACCAATAGACTTTTTGAATAACACTAATCCCTTTGTGTTGGGGCTGCTTTATTTGATGTTTATTGCAAGCAGTAAAACATGGGACAAAGTCAGGACAGAGTGAATAAGGAGGGAAGCAGCTTGTTGAAGTAGTTTTTTAAAGAGCTGGGGGTGCGAGGGAGGGGGAAGATGCAAACATTGTTATGGTAGTGGGCAGTCACGGAAGCTAAAGGAAAGTAAGAACTGAGGTCTTTGGATTTTGTTGCCTTAAAAAAAAATGTTTATTTATTTATCTTGAGAGAGACAGCAGGGGAGGGGCAGAGGGAGAGGTGAGAGAGAATTCCAAGAAGGTTTTGTGCTGTCTGCACAGAGCCCTACGCGGGACTCAAACTCACAAACCGTGAGATCATGACCTGAGCCGAAACCAAGAGTCCGAGACTTAACTGACTGAGCCACCCAGGTGTTCTGTTGCTGTTTTGTTTGTTTTTTGTTTTCAAGTAACCAGAGACAGTTTGAAAATAAAGTGGTAGTAAGATTAAATGGTATGGTTCATTTCCAATGCATTCTGCACATTCGTTAGGCCGTTTGCAACCTGGTTTATCTGCCTTTGTTTCTGAGTGGTCCGGAAGAGTTTTTACAGTAGATTTGGTGCCATATGGGCAAACTGCACTGATCTTGATAAAGAAAGATGGTTCCTTGTGTGTACTTGGGTAAGGGAAATCTTACTAACTTTTAAATTGTTTTTAAAATCCTTACAATCTAGGATTCAGAAGTATTACAGCATCTTCATGGGGAGAGTAGACCTGTTGTCAGGTCTCTCCAATCCAAAAACACTGGTATAGGAAAGGTCTTTAAACACTTCTTTCCAGAAAAATTATTTTGTAATAATCTCTAGTTCTTCATCTTTCTTACTATTGATAAATGTGCATTACTGCCCTCTGCTGCATGAACTTGGACCTCTCCTAGTCTTGCAGACTAATGATAATTTTGTAAGATCATGGATTTGTTTTAAAGCCCATTTCTAAAAGTTGGCAGGAATTCTTCTTTTGTCAGAGAATAATATCATGATGGGTTGCAAGTTTTATCCCCCATTTGTATGGATTTACTTAGAGGCATTATTTAGAGCGGTTTCCTTAGAGGCATTTTAATATTAAATGGACACTGAAAAAGAAAAGCAGATGATCATGTCTGCTATATTCAGAAAGTGCTTTACAAATGAATGGCAGATAGTGTACAAATTAACTTATAATTAACAGTCTTAGACTGAATCTACACTTGGTTAAAGAGAATGAAAATTGGTGGATTTTAACAAGCATAACTTTTGATCAGAACTTACAATTGTGGGCTTTTTAAATGAATCACCTCCTAGAATTATGCAAACATATAGAAAGGAAAATCACATAATTACATGAACTTGAAAGTAATACTTAGGAAGTTATAATTGTATCTTGCCTTTTCACATTAGAAAAGGTCCCAGTTTGCATATCTCTGGCCCAGTGCTAGCTCCAGTGTTAAGTGGCAGAAAGACATGCATTCAATATTGTAGAACAAAATGACAGTTTTCAAAATTTGATTAATTCTATTACATGCTAAGAGTATATTTATACATTTTGATACCTAAAAGGCCAATGGATAAAAGACTTGAGGATTTCATTTTCTTATTAGTTAAAATATAATATTGGTATTGGGGAACAAGGCTAACCCACTTTTAGAACATGGAAACGGTTGTTATGTTCTAGATCTTATTTGATCTTAGGTACATAAAATCTGCACATATATTCTTGATACTAACAACAAAAATAGCATCTTATGGATTTTGGAAAGAACAACAACAAAAACTGAACTAAATCTGAGTTTATTCTAACTCAGATTTCTTTATAACTTAAAAACTAAATGGTCAAAGTGCACATATATTAAAAAATGATTTCATGAGCAGTTTCAATGAAATTAGATATTCCCTCTGCTTCCACATATTTAGCACTGCCTTGAATTAATTAAAGGTACTGTGATTCCAACTGACTATTAATTTACTGAATAAATGGAACAAATCAAATTAAATAAATGGACAAATTAAGTTAGTAACAGAACAACTTGCTGATTGCTAGATCGATCTATTTTTGATTCCCGCTTCCTTTTTCTTTGATCTACAATGATTTCATTTTTGTATCATATACTCCTGTATTTTATTATTTCCATCTTTCATTAACGAGGTGCTGTTTTGAAATGTAAAAATGACCTTATCTTCTTGGCAAATAGCTTGTATTCATTTTCAGGGCCCCAGTGGAATCTCAACAATCATATTCAAACTCAGTCAGCTGGGTCCATAGTTAGCCATAAGTCACACACAGAAGAAAGGTGAGGAAGTTAATATCATTAACACAGGCCAGAGGTAAAATGTAATAGGAAAAATTTGAGTAACATTTTTAAGTGGATGTATGACACATTTCCCACCTTAAGTTTAGGAACTCTGGTGGACTTCCAGAAATGTTACTCCTTCCCCAAATATTTTAATATGCACTGTGTCTATAAATCCATCTGTTAGGGGCTGAATTCTGTTCCCCCCCCCCCCAAATTTACATGTTGAAACCCTAGCCCCCAGTACCTCAGAATGTAACTGCATTTGGAGATAAGGCCTTTATAAAGGACATTAAGTTAAAATGAGGTCTTTAGGGTAGATCCTCATCCAGTCTGACTTATGTCTTTATAAGAAGAGGAAATTTGGACAAAGACATAAAGGGACAGCCAAGTGAGGACACAGAGAGGCGTTAGCCACCTGCAAGCCAAAGAGAGTGGCGTCAGAAGAAACCAAACCTACCCCCACGTTGATCTTGGAATTCTTGCCTCCAGAACTGTGAGAAAATAAAATCTGTTGTTTAAGCCACTCAGCCTGTGCCATTTTGTTATAGTCACAGACTAGGAGAAATAAGACAACATCCAAATTGATAGCAGAGAGCCTTTTTTGTTTCTCTGCTAAATGATCACTGAGTTTCCAAGAGGCTCTACTACATTGGATGAAGCTGCAGTATATGTACTCGTCTACTTACATTATTGATGTTATTTGTAGCCATTTACCAAGCTCACCTCCTTCAGCGGAGTCAGCATTGAGTTCTGCTGCAATGAGGAAATTTTCTCCTTTTTTAGGTGTTCTCTACATCGCTGCCATAACTGGGCTTTATGTCTAAAATGAGAGCCCGATGTGCTGCAAGTTACTCTTTGCTCAGTGATTATTTTAATATTGTACATTGTTTTAAAGGCATGAACTAAGGAATCCGAATAAGAAGTAATACATGTAATGCATGTAAAGAACTTAACAAGCCGGCATATAGTAAGAATTGTAATATATTTTGCCTGTTATTATTTTTTATTACTACTGTATATTTCAAGCCATTTACCTATAAAATTTCTTCAGTTGATTGTAGTTTAATATCTTGACTTTTCATACCTCAAATTGTTTTTGGGCATTGCAGCCTATTCTTACTCTATCAAAAGGTAGGATCTATTATAAAATGATCATTCAAAAATAGACCAAACACAATTTACATTTCCTATTACCAAGTCTAGTGATGCTTGAAACACATATTTTAAATTGCCACTTGGGAACCTATTTCCTTATTTTTTGCAAACAGTTTTCACATTATTTTTCAATCTGTGCCACAATTTATTTTATAGTTAATGGTTTTCCATGGTCATTAGTCATAGGTTCGGATAACTACCAGGAAGAAACATGTTGTCCCATGACTGGATTAGCTACCCTGCCTTCCATTTTTTAATACTCTCTACTTCAAGTGACCAAATCATTTCTGACTGGATAAATTGCCAGATTTTCAATAGTTTCCCCATTTGAGTAATATTTGTTTTGGAAATAATCTGTAATAATAACAGGGTAGAAATCAATCTATCTTGTTCTTGGCAGGTTGAGGGCTCATGGAATATTTTGCCTAACTCACTGTGGATTCTAAATCTTAGCAGTTAACAGTTGATTAAGACCAACCAATCAACTAACACATCTCTCCCCTAAATAAAAACAATAACGAAAGCAGGCATTTAAAAAGTCATCTTTCTGGATCCCTGTCCTATCAAAAATATAGCAGCTTTAACTTCCTTGTGGGGCTTCTCTAGAACCCTGAAGACCTAAGGAATATAGTCTGGAACTCACTGGTCCAGATTACTGAGAAGTTGTTTGTTTTCTTGCTCATCAAGATGAGATTCCTTGCAATGAACCTCTCTTAAGAATTAAACATGTTTCTCTTTCACAGCCAAGTGTAGTAGTTTCCCAAGAAGAATCTTGAAAACAGCCTGCCAGAATTCAGCAGTGGGAGTATGTGGACCACCAAGAAGGATCTGCAGTGTATGGAACCAGCAGAAATTGTGCATCACAAAGGGAAAGGCTTGATGTTAAACATTTGGAGAATGTTTCCAATTTCAGCCTCACCTAAGGTCACTTACATGCACAAGAATCAGTAGAATTTTGTCCACTTGAGTTTCTGACTATAATATTTGCACACTTTTTATTAGTTGGGTTCAGGTGCTAGGAGAGGGATCTGAGTAGCAGATAAAGTATTGAGAAGATGATTAGTAGGTCAAAGATAAAAACAAAAAAACAAAAAAAACAAAAAACAAGTCATTAGCTAAGCAATTGTGTTTTTGATTGATCCACTGTGAAATCCCTGAAATCATTTCATTTGTACATGTTTGTGTCAAATATAGCTAAATGCCTCAAAAGTGACTGATGAGGCTTTTTCTCATTAGTAGGTCCTGTTGTTCATCAGATCAAGGTAGAAAAGAGTTAATAGCTGAAAATTACAGCAGGGATCAAATAGGAGATACAAATTTTTCATATCTGGTTGGAAATGAGCCCTATCAAGAAACACACACAAAAAATGTTCACAATACCAGTGCTAACTTACGTTTACTGAAGATTATTTAAAATGCAATTAATAGCAACATATGATACTATTATTTCTTAGGCAGAGTGAGAAGCATGAAATGCTCATGTGATTAGATCCAAAATGTCAGAGTACTACTAGAATAGACAGCCAAGTAGCCTTGTTTACTATTTTTCCAAGTCTTTTAACCATATTTTCCAAGTCTTTTAACATCCAACAGGAGGAAGGTCAGTCATGTCCATCCTGTGTGGACGAGAGGATTTAGGGTCCTGTGGGGCCTACTAAAATGTAATCTCCTTTCCCAATTTGCCATAATACCATATTTTGGTTCTTAGTAACTAAAATGACCACGACTAGTGTCATTGTAGGACTATTTTCTCCATGTACACTCTAAAAGTGTACATGTAACTTATGAAGAAAGAAAAGACTGGAGGACATATCTATTTTTTTTTCTTTCCACAGCCACATGAATTCAATCCAGTTCAGAAGTTCCAGATACCCTATGAGAGACTGAAATTGGCAGAATTCAGCAGCAGATGAGAACAGAGGAAGGCTCATAGCAGCAACTCCTGAGAGGGGCGAGAGGCAGATTTCAGTGAGGCAAGGCCTTGACAGTGGACCGTAAGCCTCTCCATAGCCAAGGCACTGTCTTATGCACCTTTGTCTTCTCAAGACCTTAAGCTCAATAAATATGCAGTGAATGCATGAACAACTGCTAAACAGACTTATGTAGGAAGTGGTTGCCATTGCGGGGAGAGATAATGGGATAGAAAACACGAAAAAGGCAATTATGTGTATGCACTTAGCTCACCGTGGGGCTAAGTAGTCAGAAGGAAACCAGGATCCAGAAACAACTAGTGAGATGGTTATTTTTCAACGGAACCAAAATGACTGGAGGAGCAGAGAGAGAAGGGAAAATATGGCCAAAGGAGAAAGTGCTCAGGCACTTTCTTCTAAGAAAACCCTCTCCTTACTTCTGTACAGTATTGCCTTTATATATTTACTCCCTAATGATGTTATTGCAAAATGCATTAAAAAATCCATTTTTCCAAGTAGATTATGAAGCTTGTATCTTCATGCTTATGAAAACACACACGAGAAAACACATGTGTGGTTATGACATTAGTCCAAAGGATTATGTTTATTTGCAGTTAGTTGATTTTGTGTATGTATATCTACTTGTCTATGTGTGGGTTATGTGTGTCTGTTCTACCATTTAAAGAGAGCACTTGGATCATGAATACAATTAGTTTTTACCTCCTGTAAAAACTCCTCCTCCTCCTGTTTAGCCTAAGGTGTAATTGTGTATATTTAAGCATTTGATTCCATAGCGTGATTTAGTTTCATGTATATGGGGAAGTGTTAGTGCACCTAAATGTAACTTTGATTTTTAATTTTGATTTGCAAAAATTTCCTTTTGGAGTGTATAGGGTGTCATGTAAACCACTGAGATAATCTCTATCATGATACCCAGAGAAGAGGGGTTTCTTGAGAGTACATAAGTTGAGCTTCACATCATTTTGCTTTTCAGCAGATATATTGACAAGAGTTAGGAATGACCATGTGGGATCTTACTTTAGTTGGAAGTAAGGAAAGAGGGAACTGACAGGCAAAGTATCTTCAGATTTTCTCTTGATACATGTGTTCCCTCTTTAGCAGATGATGGATATTTGCAACCTTCAAATGGATGTAGAATGATTTCTTACCCATATCATTTAGCTCTCTTTTGTCTTTTCCTTTGCTCCAGATCTTGAAAAATTCCCAACCAATAGCCTCCTAACTTGAATTTCTCCATTTCTCTAATATTTTCTAATTGGCATATCACAAAGAAGGCAAAAGATACACCTTCCTTAAGGTGTAAACACTGAATCCCAAGTACTCATTAATAGCATATCAATCAGTTTCCTTGCCCTTCACTAGTCCTGTAATGCGTCCTTTGTCCTTGCAAATACATTCCCAGGCATATTTTTAAAAAGTGGAAAAAAAAATTGAATGTGAAAATCTCTACTCTAAGGAAGCATAAAGGCAATCCAGAGATAAAAGATTCCAGAGGTTTCCTCAGTTTTAATGACTCTTTGCTTGTGTTTAAAAAAAAAAAAATCTGAAAACAAAGAATTCCACGCCAGACAGACTCACAGATCAGGGCAGAGAAACACGCAAGGCTGGTGCTGTCTGGGAGACCCCAGACATAAATTCCTACTTTAGAACTCGGCCCTTTTGTGGGGAAAAGAAAAGAGTCACTAACGTTCTCACTTAGCGACGTGTTGAACGCATACTCCTATAGGCGCTGGTGTGCTTTAGGATCAGGAATCCTGTTAGGATCGGGTCCACAGATCAGATCTAGAGTGCAGTTCGGGAGATAAGCCTCCTTCTCTAGCTGTTAGCTGCCAAGCTGTGCTCACGGCCTCAATTTCTCTGCGCGCAGGCGTTAGAGCCTGAGAAGGACAAATACAACTCCCAAACAAGCCTTTTCATTGCAGTAGAAGCATTGGCGATTAACCGCCAAACCGCTCCAAACCCGAGCCCTGAGTTTGCCCGGGACGCCTTGTCTCCTGCAATACTTCCGCGCCTTGTCCGGCTGCTGCCACTGGCGCCCCCAAGCGCCGCGCGCTGGGCGCCCCAGTCCCTCTTAAATCCTCCTAGACCTTCTCAGAAGCAAACCGGACCTAGGGAGCCTTGTGAGCTGGAAGGAAAGGCTTCCCATGGAATTCCCAGAAGCTAGGAGGCAGGAAGCTGAGGAAAGCAGAGCCTCAAAAGGCTCCCTTGCCTCCGTAGATTCCAGTTTGGGCTTTACTCTCTGCAAAGGGGGCAGTTGCCTGGCACGGTAAAGGTGCCCGGTAGAACTGGGAGATTGAAACCCTCGCAGCGTACTCAGGGCACCCCATTCCTCCCAGCCCCAGAGACATAAACGTACGCTGCGTGTGTGGTGGGGTCCCAGGGTTAGAGGTGCAGAAGGCAGACACTAGAAAATCCCAAATGTCTCCTGGGCTTAAAGAATAGGAACATTTTTCCCCTTTCTCAGGTCGTCTTCTCCCCAATTCCAAAGCCCCCATCCATCTCAGTTGGGCACCCCTTGGCACACGGCATTGCGCAGCCTCACACAACGACTGGGAGGCAAAGACTAAAACCCAACTTGAGCATTCGAGCGTACACAGACCACAGCATTAACGCCCAGGTGCTCACTTCTCTAAATCTTCTGTAGGGCTTTCTAGTGCCCCAGTAGGAGTCAGGCATTGGAGGTGGGTGCTGGTGGTCCCCAAGGGCGGTGGAAACCTGCCCCTCTCCACTTCCACTTTTGTCCTCCGTCCGTCCCCAAAGGTCTTTCCACCGTCTGGAGCTGTGGTCAGGAATTAGGAGACCTCACGTTCCTCTGGGACTGAATCCCATTTTCTCAATTGTTGTAGCGTGAAGAGGGGTGTGGGAGGGGGGCAAGGAGGAGAGGCAGGAGGGGGTGCCGCAGAAGCAGCAGCCGCATGGGGGAAGGAAAAGAGTGGGGCGGGAACGTGGGGGGTGAGAGAAACGATTTCACTCTTTGTCACTCTTGAATTGGGGGCGGAGGGAAAAAAAAACCCCACTGTGGGAAGCTATAAAAAGCAAAGGGGGCGGCGGTGAGAGAGCAAACGGAGAGAGGGAGACCGATCCGCGCGCGAGACCGCTCCCAGGGCATTGCTGCGTTTCTGGCAGCCGTAGGCTGCCGGGTGTGAACCGGGAAGCGACCCTTCGCGGCGACTGTGCCTGCGCGCGTGGGAGACCTCCGCTCGCCTCAGACCTCCAGGGTCACGTCTGGGGCGTTCTTGATCTCCCATTAGAGCGTCCGCTAGCATTGTGTCCTGCAAAGGTGGAGGCTTAAAGCTTAAAGCGTAGTAAGGAAGGCAAAGAGGAGAAAAAAGCAACTGAGGCCGCGGGAGAAGGAGCTGGTGTGGACCTCCAGAGGGATTAAGAGGACGATTGGACCGCGGAGATCCGGGTCCAGAGGGATTAAGAGGACGATTGGACCGGCGGGACCACGGAGGTGCGGGGCAAGGAGCAACTGGAGCGGTGCGGTCTGTGGGGCTGGGTCTTCTTGCACCTCGGGTCACGCCTCCTTGGCGAGAGTGCTCCTCGCCTTTGATTGCTTCCAGTTACTGCAGAACTTCCTGCCCCGCTGGAGAAGCGGGTCTCGCTCTGGTCGCTCTCGCTCCTGGTCTGAAGCGTGAGACTGAGTTCACACGGTGCTGGGCCCCCCCAAGCCAAGTGGGGTTGGGGGAACAGAGCCTGAGATCCGCCTCTCCCCGAGTGAGGGGCCAGGTGTAGGGGTCCTCCCTCCTCTCTCATCCGCACCCCTCCCGGCTTTGCGCCTCCCCGGGGACCCCTCGCCAGGAAATGGCCGCGCTGATGCGGGGCAAGGACTCGTCCCGATGTCTGCTCCTACTGGCCGCGGTGCTGATGGTGGAGAGCTCACAGCTCGGCAGCTCGCGGGCCAAACTCAACTCCATCAAGTCCTCTCTGGGCGGGGAGACGCCTGCCCAGGCCGCCAATCGATCAGCGGGCACATACCAAGGACTGGCTTTCGGCGGCAGTAAGAAGGGCAAAAACCTGGGGCAGGTAGGAAAACACTCCAAATACACTCTACAGCAAGAGCGATAGGGACCAGCGCTCTTGAGCGCCTCGTTTGCCTTTGCACGCCTCAACCTTTCAAGTGCGTCCCCAGGTGTGGCGCGCACCACAGCTAGGGAGGGGTTCCCAGAACAGATCTTCGTGGGCAGGGGTGGCTGGTGGCTGCTGGTGCTGGAGGGTGTGGACCGGGCGGATTAGGGTTCTCTCATTTTTCCTTTGGGACATGGGCATGGTCAAAATCCAGAGCGTATCGGTGGGGAATGGTCCTTCTCCAAATTTAACATGGCAATGCTGATGATAATGTTAATAGCAGCTAACACATAGCAACTATTACGTGTCAGGCACCGCTCTAAGCGTTTACATATATTTAATCTTCACAACCCTATGAGCTAGGCGCTGATACTCCCTCCATTCTGCAAATGAAGAAATTGAGTTAAGGAGTGATGAAGCGATTTGCCCAAGGCACACAAGCTAGTGTTAAGTGGCAGAGTGGGATTCCAATCTAAACGGTCTGGGGCCAGGTCCTGGTCTCTTAACCATTACATTTTACAATGTGGAGGGGGGATTTACCCTCTTTCAGGTTCTGCTTCCCTCCCAACCACTTTCTTCCTTCAAAGAAGTGAGGTCACAGACAGAAAACTTCAGGACAATCCATTTCTCAATTCTCTAGCATTGTAAATAAATCATCCAGGAGGCAGCAAAATGATGAAGCGACATTGACAGCATCGCGTAACGCAGGCGACCAGGGTGCCTGCGACATAGCAAGGTACACGCCGGAGGCATTTCGCAAGCGGAAACTTTTCGAGGGCGTTTGTCACATTGTCATACAGACACACTGACAGTCGCTTGCAAAGAGTTACGCAAATATTCACAAACAATAAAACTAGCGTGCACACTCAGGGCCCTCTGTGGCCAGAGCGCAGCAGCCAGGAGAGGGGGCCTTGTGGGCACTGGGAACCACGACAGCTCCCCCTTTCTGCTCCTTTTGTAGCAAGCCAAAACCGAAAGCCAGTATGCCAAACAGCACACGCACCTCTCAGCACAACTGTCAACCCGTGAAAGCGGCTCATTGCCCCACAGATCCTGGGTTTCCTGGTTTCATCGGAGGACCTTGTTGCACCCGCTGTGCGAGCTCTTGGTGTCCTCCACTGCCCCTGCTCCTAGCGCAGGCGGCAGGGTGAAGTTGAGAGCAAGGGCCAGTCCTGGATGGACAATGAGGGAAAAGTTGGCCCGGGTTTGGTCCCCTACTGCCCTCTCACGGGGACAGTTTTGCTAGGTTTACAGTTCCAGAATGCTTCCTAGGCTTTGAAATGACAAACATTTCAGCTGTCTTCTCAAAGGAATACAAAGTCTACAACCACAGGACTTTTTTTTTTAAGGGTCTCCAGGGAAATGAACTATACATATGCGTGCATACTACATGCATAAATACTACATGCATACATGTCCTTTGCACATTCTCGCATGTCTTGTGCACATACCTCCACACTTATGTGACCATTGTCATTCCCTTTTACTCTTCCCTCTGAAACACCCAACACTTTCCATAGTAATGCACTTAACATTCCCTTAGATATCCATCATGAAACGAGGCAAAGTTTAGAAGGAAACAAAGCTGTCAATCCAAATCATAAGACTTTTCTCTAATGCTCCTAACTTCGAATTCTGCCTTGTCAGTTGTTGAAGAGAGCTAGATGTTTAGTTCAGCCAAGGACAGAGGGGTGGACCCAATGATCTTTTGAGGTTCCTATCGATTTTAATCAATGTACATCCTGTGAGTTTCTGTAAAAGACTTTCTGTTTCCGTCACCACTGGGCCCCAACACTTGATGTTCCTGAAACAAATTATCAGTTATGTCAGAACTGTCATTAGCCATGGGTTTACATGGACTAAACTGAGGAGTGCAGCCCAGAATCTAGCTTATGCCTTATGTTTTGATATGCCTATTTTTCTCTGTGTCCAAATATCTGCTCCTTAAAGAGGTTGCAACTCTATGTGGATGTCTTCAAATGGGAAATTGATTTATTTTTATAAATGAGTTTAATTTTCTTCTTTCTTTCTTTCTTTCTTTCTTTCTTTCTTTCTTTCTTCTTTCTTTCTTTCTTTAATACTCTCCATAACTTAGTGGTTCTGGGGAATAGATTTCATTATATTTACTTAACTGTAATACCATATCCTTAAAATTTGATGATGGGTTTGTGAGAAAATTGGAATTTATAAGAGATAGTGGTAACGTAAGATAAAACACAGTTGAATTGAAGTAAGATAGGTGGAAAATGAGAGGATTATCTTTTGTTATTTTCTGGCTTCTTACTTGTTTAGCGGGTGATCTAAAATGTATTCTATTATGAAGAAGCAAATGGAAAAATCTATCTTCTTTGAAGTAGAAGAATTCTTTGAATATTTACAGGTCTCTTTACCTTCTTTAATCTACTAGTTAGGTGGTTTCTGAAATTCTTTGTACTCTCACTTTCAATAATAGAATGGAAGTTAGAAAGACTATTCAAACAGGAAGATGCCACATCCTTTTTTGGAGAAAAAAATGTCGAATTGAAGTGTAGCCGAGCTGAATTTTTATCCATCAGAATAGAAAAATATGATTGATTGAGAAGATTGGGTGTTAAGTGCCAACTGATCAAACTAGCTAATTATGTAGTGTCATTCTGAGGCCTGATAATTTGATTTTCTCCCCCTCCCCCAATCTTGATGAATGATGCTGAAATGTATGTGTTTCAGAGGTACAGGAACAGGAAACTGTAGGATGCAAATTCAAGCAGGTATATCAGAAACTTAGTTTTTGGTCTTCTTTTCCTTAAGTGAAAATTGAATAATTTTTTTTTCTGATTTACTTTCAGAATATAGAATTAAAATAAAGATTTTATTGCCCTTGAAGAATAAATTAATGAAGGAATTTAATAATTCATTAATCTACAAAAGTGAAAATGAGAAAATAGGCCCGAAGCTTTTCTTGATTCGATGTAGACTGTTTCGTATGAAGAAAACATTCTTATTTATAGGAATTCTATTTATTCTATAGGTGAGATGGATTATTTGTAAATCATTCCTGGAAAAGATGCCTTTGAAGATCAGGAAAGATTAGGAGAGGTCAAAAAGAGAACATACTGTTCTCCAGAGGTGTTACGATTCTCATTTTTAGGTTTGCTTTCAAAAAGACAGTTATGAGCTATGATGGAAAATGACCTACAAAATTGAATATGGCAGTATTCAAGTGATTGATACAGAAGTAGCAAAAATGATTTCGTTGAATTATTCACATTTATGTTTTAACTTGGCTTTCCATTTTCATCTATTGCTTATGAGTTTTAAAAGATAGTGTATATGTATGTGGGATAAATTAGCTTGTAGACTGTTACTAACATATATACATGTCAAGATATTTCCCTTCCTAAAGAGATTATTGCAAATGTTCTAAGTTAAAAATAATTTTAAACAAAATCTTTTATATCATGTGGATACATATATTCTGAATAAGTACACCGTTGCTTGACATCACCTCTGGAGTTCGAAGTAATCAAGTTTTACAGGCCACTTTAAGAACAAATAAAAAAACAAGTAATTTAAAAAATCAATTTAGCTTTGTAATTCACTTTTCTTTTTTTCCAAATGGAAAACCTTTGGATTTGTGCTTGTAATTGCTTCTTTCAGTCTTCTTTACTCCTTGCTTTGTCTCTTTGAGACAGATTAATTTGAATGCAATGCTATTGGATTTTGAAATATTTTTAGAGGTTATGAGTAGAAGAGTGGAAAATAAGTACATTTTAAATGTAAATAAGCTTCCTGGCATGTGTCTCTAAAAAGAAGCTGAAAACCGGTTTAACATAAATTCGATTCCGTGATTTTCTCATATAACTTGGACATTTGGGCAGGTTTGGATAACGTTGTGCTGTGAAAAAAGAATGCTTGAAATATGTTGAAACAGAAGCTTGAGGGAGTCGGTTAGAGAGCCCTAATATTTGTGTATTGCATTTTCTTTAATAAAAAGTGCCACGGCTATTTGTATGTATGAATACTCAGGAAAGTGCTCATAGAAGTAAACTGTATATAAAATAGATGGCCTATTTGCTGTAGGTGATCACT
The DNA here is from genome assembly GCF_028018385.1 of Neofelis nebulosa. Lineage (NCBI taxonomy): Eukaryota > Metazoa > Chordata > Mammalia > Carnivora > Felidae > Neofelis > Neofelis nebulosa. Next base: position 117,333,343 of record NC_080784.1, read on the forward strand.
TCACTTTTTGAAATTACCCATGACTTTTTTTTTTTAACCCCAGCCCAACTTTCTCCTGCTAGAGAGTAAACATCTGCAATTTTTTCTGAACATCACCTGATGCTAAGTGCAATCAGGAAAACAAATCATTTTTAAAATTTAAACTTTCTAAAATAGAAAGGTTTTGAAACAATCTGCAGTAAGGTTCATTTTCTTTCACTGTGAATAATAGAGAATTGATAGTCGATGCAAGTGGAAGGTGACCTCGTGAATAGCAAGAAAAGTATTTTAACGATAATCTAAGTAGGAGCATCCATCATTTTATTTTTGTGCTAGAGTAGAGAGAGCAAGGGACAAGGGTACTTAAACTCACTCCAGCTGTGACTTTGACCCTACCAGAGTCTTTTTTAGTACTCCCCTCCAATACAAACTCCTCCCAGGATGTTTCAAATCTTATAGTTTTTAAAGTAGAGAAAGCAATGTAATAGAAGGGTAACTGATGTATTCTGTTCTAGAAGAATGTTGCCGCTTCCTCTTCTTTTCCTTGCACAATCATTTTAAATGGATATTAAAATAACTTGTTAAATTGTAGAAGTCTTTTATAATACTCAACATATTTACCATTTTCGACCCACAATTTTCTAGCTGTTCATTCTTTGATATTGATGTAACATCAAAATGAATTACAATCTTTTTTCTGTCTGTGATTCCCTCACAGCCCTTTAAAGTCATTCTACTTCATTAGACCCCTGGTTACTTGTGCTTATCTATAAAAAGAAGGTAAAGCTGCTCCTAGTTACTTATCTCACAATTGAAAAGATTTATTTACTATGTGTGTCTGCCCATGACTCTCACGAGTCATTTTTTTAAAAATAATTTTGAAACAGAACCCAAAAGGAGAAAAAATTAATAATAGTTCATGGATAAATTTTTGCATTGTGTAGGATTGCTTTAAGATAACAGAAAGATTAAATATGGAATGCATAATGAAAATTTAGTATTATCATGGAAGGTAAGCAGAGGTTAATTTTCTTTTCCTCCTTTGTCCCCTCTTGCCAGGAGCTAGAGGACAGCAACATATTTTTCTCTAATTGTTTTGTTTTGTTTTGTTTTGTTTTTCAGGACAAATATAAACTATTCTCCCAAATGAAGAGGTCAACTGATATAAAATATGGGAAATTTTTTTTGATAGGAACATCTGTCCACAGGAAGAAAAGTCACCACCCAAATATTTTTAGTGGCTTCCCAACAAGTCTCTCGTGCTAGCAGCTCTGGGTTACTGCCCATGTCTCTGGGTTCAAACCAATGATGATGGAGGCCATGAATGATACCAACATCTAATCAGATGTCCTCAGGGAGAGCTCATCCCATAAATCCTTGTCCTTGGAACGATAAATTGAGCCAGATGAAACTTTAAGGCAGAGGGATTTCAATATCAGGTCTAAAATGCTGTATTTTAACTCAAGTAATTCGTTTACGTAGCATTAAAAAACAATTATTATTTCAACACTGATTCCATAACCACTTAACCATAATAGACTCTATTTGTGGAGTCTTAATAGTAGTTGAGATTTATCTATGTGCAATAAACAATAACAAATAACAAATGTAGCAATAAAATCAGAAAAAAGCACAAAAGTAGTATATTTTTTAAAACCTCATTTCTTCTCCTTCATAGATAAAAGGGACAAATGTGCATTAGTTATCCTTTGAAATATATTACAGTGCCTAATTTAATTGGTTGATTCCACTTATGTATTATAATTTGGTATATAGATAGTTACATATTTTATAATCATACGAATTCTAACTGCTGCACCCTGTCTAAAACAAATAAATAAAATTAATGAGGGAATAGGTACATTAAGTGGAAAAACATGAAAGCGTCACAATTAGGAGTACTGATTTCTTAAAATAGTGGATCTATGCAAACATTTCCTGAAAGATGTTAGTTCTCTGTACTATATCTTTCCAAATAAGAGTGTTCTTTTTTTCTGGGGACTGGAGGAAGTAAGCGGTCCTCAGACATATTATTTCCTTCACTGACTTATAAGTACTTATAGCACACATTAAATTCTAGTACAAAGTTCCATTTATTATTTACTCTGTGCCATACATTGCTCCAAATGCTTCATTATAATGAACTCTTTCGAACGTCTCAGCAGCCCTTCAAAGGGCAAGTCCTATTGTCATCCTTATTTTTATAAATGATAAAATATTTTATAAATGATAAAGCAATAATTTTTCTGAGACACAGAGAGGTTATGCAGTTTGTACAAGTCACACAGCATTAAGTGCAGAAAGGCAAAAAACACACTCTCCTGTGTTTATCTGCCTGCATCTGAGGGACACAAGGTGCCCACTGACACCAGCAAGGCAGAGGACTTCTCAGTGACCTCCCTGCAAGGATTGTGAGTTGGTTTGACTGGCATCACTCACATCTGATCAGATAAGGGAAAAATCATCAAGGGCTAGTGCCTCTGATTGCTTTTGCTTTTCCCTTGCTTTGGACTTCTCTAGCTTCCTTTTGGAGAATCAGATGATCTGTAGCAGCCCCACAGCACTATACTTTCCAAAGAGGTTCCAACTTCTGACTTGCCACTGACCAGCTTAATGTCTTTGGGAAAGTTACTTAATCTCTGGTTCTTTTTCTTTTAATATGTAAAATAAGATAAGTAACAATAGCAACCAAGAGTAATCATATTTATGTTACTGAGCCAGAGGGAAAGGGAAGCGCACTTATTTACTGTGCTAATGTCATTATTACTGCTACCATTACAGAAATAATTAAGACCAAGTCAAGTGCTCACGCAAAAAACAGAAAATGCTGCTTCATCTTCCCCACCAAACCGGGCAGGGGTAACTAAATAAATGCATGTGATGTGCATGAAGGAAACAAATGAACTCAGTGGCACCAAGGGCAAGATTGCAAAACAAAACAAGACAAAATGAATACACACACAAACATGCTATTACATTTCTTGTATCGAATGTTAATGTTAAGAGGGATGGTGAGTCAGTGCTGTCTTGTATAAAGTAAGCAAAATAGCATATAATTGAGTAATTGGTGAAATACACAGAAGCAAGGGTACACCAGACATTAAAATACAATCACAGTAAGTGAGGGTCCTAACAGCCATGGCAATATTAGTTATTTAACCACAGGAACCAAAATAATTGAAAAACATGTTAGACTCTGCTGCCGACAGCATTAATTTGGTATTCTCCAAAGTAAGATAGCCTCTGCAAAGGCAAGTTTCTTGACACTTTCTGCACAGCCTGGGGCCCAGAGAGCTTGCTGAGAATTTGGAAGGTTTACAACCCTTTTTTGAGTGTCAGCTGTCCTGCGAGGAGGACTTAGAAATTCGGGGTTCATAATTCCCATTCCACTCCCTTCACTTTCTTTGTTTTATTTGGACTATTCCAGGATTCAGGTGATTTGGAAGTATTTTAACAATGTTACATTAAGAGTGAAAGTCTTTTAGCATATTGGAAACCAGCTGTTTGCCAATAAGTGTTTCTATCTGGTAATGAGCTAAAAGACTGGGTTCAGATGGGATGATGGGCGTGGGGATTGTCATTTAAAACCAACTTAAATGACAGCTCACATTCAAATAATGGTCTTCACTTGCTCATTCTAGCTTCACTTCATCTTAACCCTTTGAAACTTGGCTCAAGAAGCATTGGGTTAATTTCTCTCTTGAAATCTTTTCAACAATCATCCTCTATGCTCGGTAGCCTATCCTTTATACTTAATTTATCCCCTTGCTTCTGGTGTTACATGTTTCCATGTTCCTTTCTGGATCATTCCTCCCTCTTTCTTTCACTGATCCCTCTACAACCTTCTGCCCATAAATGTGGGCATTTGCTCAAGTCCCTTCCTTACACTTCTTTCTCTGTTCCACTGTCTCCCCTTTGCTGAGAGGATTTCCTTCTTTGCAATCATTTGCCACACAGGCAGAAATCTACCCTTAGTTTGGTTAAACTCCTGAGCCCCCTTACCTGCTCAACTGTTTGGGACATCTTTCCAGAAACAAACAAACAAACAAACAAACAAGTCCCCATATCAAAAATCACACATTTTATGTCTAACTTTGAATTGTCAGGAGTTAGGCAACCAAGTCTTTATGATTTCTCATAGCTATCAAAACAAAACAAAACAAAACAAAACAGGTGAAAAGTGCCCTAGGTTAATCTAATGCAGGCCACAAGAATCAAGTCTGATTGCCCAAATTCTTCTCATGCTTTGCTCATCACTCACTGGTGATGAAAGAAAGCTCTGTAGATTCCCATGAATGCTCCATATTTAAATGCTTGGGATTTAAATGGCCTCCAGTTTTTTTTTTCTCTATGGTAGACCTGTTGTTAAAACAACTCATGTCTGATTAGAATGTGCAAATAAATCTGTAATGTATGCTTATAAAACATTACATATTATAATATGTGCATACACATTTTAAACAATATATAATGTTTATTTTTATAGCTTGAACAACTTACCACAGAGTAATTTTTTGCTATTTGCTATTTTAGAAATAATTGTTAATTTTTAGTGTGAAAAACCTTCTTAACATTTCCTTTCAACCTGACAGACTCTTAAACATGCTTTCATAACTGTGTAAGAGGATTCTTCAAATGTGCTTATTTAATATTATTTAAGATGGAGAGCTTTACAGAAAGAACCAAGAGAACCTTTTATCACCCAAAGGTTTCGAGACCTTGTACAAAACAGACAAATGTAGGCATAGTTGGAGCTGGCAGATACATTAGAAATCACCTAGTTTAACTCACTCCTTTTATATATGAGGGAACCGCACTAGGAGATATTTCCTGACCTGTCCCTGATGTCAGTGCCTGTGACAAAAGAATTTCTGTTGGAACTTGGATTATCTGACTTCTAACACAAGTCTTCCAAATAATCAAAAGCAACACTTTCTGTCAAATCCATGGTAACAAAGCGCTATAGAAGAATTAAATTCAGTTGATTTAAAAGCTGGTGGGAGATAAATTACACGGAGAGCTCTCTTTCAGCTCTGAATTTTGTCTGTCAAAATGTATTATCGAAGAGTACAATGTCATGATGACAACTATGTCAGTAGGATATATACAAAATTAATGAAGGGGAGGGGCTTTGACTGTATTGTCCTTGCTCACTTTTTCAGTCATGATACTTAGTGACATGATTAGCAAGAAGTCTGGCTGGAGAGAATCTGCACAGGAACAGCAGGAACACACAAAAGAAGGGAAGGAAATAATGGTGGGCTGGCAGGAACACAGATTGCTTGACCTTTGTCCAAGCATCATCTAGGATAGAGGCCAATGGCTTTAAAACTTTTCTGACAGCGATGCACGGAAAAAATTGTATTTTATGTTGTGATCCAGAATGCACACACACCCCTCAAAACAAAGTTTCGAAAATAAATCTTCTTACAATGGGTAATGCAGTGAGACATTTTAAGAAATTTTAGTCCTTTCCTTCATGTTCTATTCTATGTTAGTCTCCTATTCTATTCTCTCTCTTTTTCTCCCTCTTTTTCTCCCTCTTTCTCTCTTTAAAATGCTGGTCATGACGGGGCACCTGGGTGACTCAGTTAAGCATCCAACTCTTGATTTGGGCCCAGGTCATGATCTCACCGAGCCCTACATCAGGGCTTGGGATTCTCTCTCTCCCTCTCTGTTCTCCCCCCCCCCCCCTCCGGTGTGCTGGCTCTCTCTCTCTCTCTCTCAAAATTAAATAAACTTAAAAAAATAAAATAAATAAATAAATGCTGGTAATGACTCATTGAATTCATTGATCAAAATCTGAGGTTTGAAAACCTCTGCCCCATTTGATCCTGCCCTCACCCTGCACAGAACTCAGGGTACCATGCTGGGACATCAGCCATCCTTTAGGATCAGCACCAGTGAGGGGAGGTAGAAAGCAGAGGCAGGAAGGTCTTCATGGACAGAAGCATGCATTGTCTCAGACCTCTCCCACTTTCCCTTCTGCAACAGCATGTCGGCCTCTGGCCTAAATGTGGTGGACCTCTTCACCTACGATGTGCTTCACCTTTGCCTCTCTTTCCACTTTTAGGAGTAGGTGACCGATAACTATGCTGCACGTGGTACTTGGATGGTTCAGACATGTTTACTCGGAATCTGTTATCCTACGTTAGTATTGTTCTTCCTGAGTGTATGCTGTGTGCACTGACATATTTTATTTCTGAGAAAATGCAGTCGAAAATGGTTACAGTCTCTACACAGGATAGCAGGTGAACCTCAGAGAGCACGGGATATAGATTCAGAAGCCCTGGGTAGCCTATTGAAGAAATACGCTGGCCCTTGAAGAAATCATCCGACACCTTTGAGCCTTAGTTCTCTCATTAGTAAAATGTTAGTTCATAATAATATTATATTTTCTTATCTGTTTGCAAAATATAAAATATTGCTTATTTAATTAACATCATTAGAAGTTATTTTATGAAAAATAAAATTAAGACCTTTCCACCCTGAATTTATGAAGGGCCAATGTGAATTAGAGTCAACTCTAATGAGTTAGAGTTAGCTAGAATGAGTTAATCTAGTTGGATTTTATGATTCTGGAATCATAAATTCAGTTTCTGTTTTAATAGATTGATTTTTTTATATAAGCAGGAAGATTGAAAGTTGAAGGTGTTTTTTGATTTTGTGGGGTTTTTTTTCTTCTTATTTTGATTTTCTTGGATTTACCCAAAAATTGCAGTGCTAGTGGTTATACTTTCACCTTTCTGATTAAAACATAGTTTTTGTTTTTGTTTCATTCCTGCAGGCTACAAACTGCTCTCTTGCCTGTTTAGAATATCCTGTCTATGATATTCAAGGAGAGCTCTTTTTTTTCTATCATGTCAGAGATGTGTTACTATTTATGTATTTTCAATATATCTTGGAAAGACATGATAAGTGTCTTAATAATAGAAGTAAGTGTATTTTTAAAACTGTGAAACTAAACATGAGGGTCATATTTTGGACACACTATAGGCTATTGGGGTCAGAATGGATAAGTTTAGGGGAAAAGCCAATTGTAGTCAAGTTGCGTGGATGTGAAATCACATGTACGGTGACAGAGGAAATATATTTTGTTAGAATTCTTCAAACAGGAAAGTGGGTATTTTCAGAGCTGTTGAAAGCGTATTGTATTGCTAAGGAGGCATTTCCTAGCGAACAATGTAATAAGTCTTATCATTCACGTTACAAGTGCTGGAATCTCACCCAACCATTTGTCCATGCTAAAAATAGTCTAGGCTTCCTGCTTTCTATTCCTGCTCCTAAGCAATTATTCTCCAAAGTATAGGATCCTACGTCTTCCTTCATATTGAGGTCTTCTGCTGCTTTATTGTCAATCCAATTGTCATTGCTTTGGCTCAGACCATAATCATTTCCGGATGGACTATTTCAGTATTGTAATCGTTTTGTACTTCTCCAAACCATCCTCCGTACTACTTCTAAAGTGAGCTTTTTAAAGTAAAACTCTTATCAGGCTATTCTCCATCTCACGGCCATTTCTAGAGCGTGATGTCTGAATTTCGTGAGATGGCACACCATATCATCAATTATTTTGTTTCTCTCTACTTTATCCCTGGGGCCATACAATTGTTGAGTGGAAGATGTGGGGTTTATAACTAAGCCGTCTTACTGGAGTCAGCCTGCTCAATCACCGTGCTGTCCTGCCTCCTCGTATAAACTGGAGGCCAGAGAAACCAGCTAGAGAACTTTTACTGGTACACTTCAGAATTCAGATGTGGTTCCATTCTTCAGGTCAGTCAACTTGCTGATTGCTTACTTACTTCTTTGGTGTATTAGATGCTATAGTCATAGTAAACAAACATTTGTCTGACACATATGCCATGCTGGGTATTTGGAGTAGGTAGCCAAAAAAGCAAATGTAGTCTTCTTGTGGAATCCAGTCGGCATTTTAAGATTAAAAGAGATAGCCAGAAATGGTCCAGTCCATGCTTCTCTTTCTAATACAATATTAAATCTGGACAACCTGATGTGTTTTCTTTTCTAAAGAGTTCCAAGAATGAACACTTGAATTGCATCACTTAGTTATCTCATTATTTTAACTTTAATTATGTCAAAAACTAGAACATTCTGCTTTCTGTTTTAGTGGAGCATGAATAAAACAAACCTGGATATCAATCTGTATGTAAAATCCCTCCCTTATTAACAGAAAATGTAAGCACATTATTTTAATCATTTTTCACAAATTACACTCTGATTCCCTTGATGAACAGTCAGGCTGACCTGGAAGGGTAAGACCATCGCTATAAACACTCAAGAAGAAGGTCTGTTCATGTTGGACATTATGGCGACAATGTAAAGCAGTGGTGTCTGATTTTTCCTTTCTAAATATTTTAGAAGGAATTAAATTTTGAGTTTTTTTCCTTTGCAAATGCCTCACTATTCCCTGTGGAGGTCTGATCCTAATTTTACCATTTATAAAGGACTAAAGAAACATTAATGGGAAGAGGCATGCTTATGAGGAATTAGAAGAATAATAAGGAATAACAAAGTTGTACTAGTAGGAGGGTAGGAGTCTGGCGACCTAAAAATGGAAAGGTGGAGGGGGTGTGTTCAGTAAAGTAGACAAGATTTTACCGCAGGTAGGGAAGAGGGATGGAATGTGTGCTAAAATCCATCACAGAATGAAATTTGATAAAGATACAAGTTTAAAATAATCTCCTAGGTGTTGTTTTCTTTAAACAACCACACTCATTATTTTTTGAAATTAGTCATTACAGAAAACTCATCCTTTTGATATTGTCACTTAAATTTTGTTTTGGAACTAACTTCATAAGTAGTTTACATGTTTATTTTAGTCTACAACTTTATGACCACAAACAATGTTATATATATTGATTAACATACCACATTTAAAATGCTAGGCCCTGGGGCGCCTGGGTGGCTCAGTCAGTTGAGCTTCCAACTTCAGCTCAGGTCATGATCTTGCGGTTCGTGAGTTAGAGCTCAGCGTCAGGCTCTGTGCTGACAGCTCAGAGCCTGGAGTCTGCTTGGGATTCTGTGTCTCCCTCTCTCTCTGCCCCTCACCTATTTTCTCTCTCTCTCTCAAAAATAAACATTAAAAAATTGTTTTCAGGGATGCCTGGGTGGCTCAGTTGGTTAAGCATCCAACTTAGGCTCAGGTCATGATCTCACGGTTGGAGGTTTGAGCCCTGTGTCAGGCTCTGTGCTGACAGCTCAGAGCCTGGAGCCTGCTTCATATTTTATGTCTCCCCCTCTCTCTACCCCTCCTCTGTTTGCGCTCTCTCTCTCTCTCTCTCAAAAATAAATAAACATTAAAATTTTTTTTTTAATTTAAAATGCTTGGCCCTGAGTGATTTTATGTTGTTTCCATTAACCAAATAACCAACAGAAGGTAAGGATATCAAAGAAATGTGGTGTCATTTCTGAAAGCAATTCCAAAAAGTTCCAAAAGATATTCTGAGTCATGGAATCAGTATTGTGGTTTCAATTGTAAATCTTTCAATGCTGATTGCTTTAAGGTGGAAAACCATCAACTGGGTTTATAGTCTTAAAATTAAAAAAAAAATATATATATATGTAATATCTCGTAATTAGGTCTTCTCCATTAGAAGAACCTGGTCAGAATTTATATAATATGGTTATTATTTCTCAGAGGATCATGGTGTTCAGGAAGCATTTAATGAGTACAAGCCAGCAGTATGTTCCCCACCCAAACCCACTCTTTTCCTGAAAGAAGAGGCAGGAACGAATCAAACCCAGTGCAATTCCCTAGAGTCTGTCTGGTGACACACATAACTTTATGTGCCATTTAGTTAAAATGTGTACACTGAAGTCAGAAAAACAATAAGGTCCATAAAAAGTTATTTTTTAATGCAAATATAGTCTATTAAAATTTTAGAGAAAAAACTAAACTGCTTTAACTCAGTAAAAATATTTTTGCAATTGTTCAAATTAATACAGTGCTTCCAAAATGGTCTTTGGAAATCCTTGTAAATTTCCTTGCTTGCCCATTTGCCCCACTGCTATCTTCTCAACACTTTTCAGAGGGAAAATTTTCTTTTTTAACCAGAAAAATCTTCTTGAAATTACATTTCCAGGGGGGTCCTGGCCACACCAGCTGCAACACATTGTAACTGAATTTTAGTCTCTGTTTTTCTTATTGTTAACAGCACAAGTGACCAGCACTCAGGTCTTATGCCACTGACATCCCACTGATTGATTACAAATTGGATTCGAGTGTGTGCTGTGAATTTTCCTGTTAGAAAAATCCAAGCTTTCAACACAAAAGAGCAGCTATATTTGATGGTCTGGCACTTAAAAAATTAAGTTAGACCAAAAAATATAATTCTGGTTCTTAGTAAATGTCAATAAAGAAGAATGTAGCCCAACCTCAGCAGTAATTGTTTTTTCATTTCTTTTTTTTTTTTTAAATGGTCTTGTGGAGAGAGTCAGAGACTGAATGGAGAGAATGTTCTGATAGTTGAGACAAAGATGTTCTGAATTTTCAAGGACCATTTAAAATATCTTAGGGAAGTGGGGCACCTGAGTGGCTCAGTCTGTTGAGCATCTGATTTCAGCTCAGGTCATGATCTCATAGTTCGTGAGTTTGAGTCCTGCATCAGGCTGGTATCAGTGAGGATCCTGCTTCGGATCCTCTGTCCTCCTCTTTTTCTGTGCCTCCCCTGCTCACACTCTCTCAAAATTAAATTAAAAAAAAAATGTTTAAAAAAATAAAATATCTTAGGGAATCAAGGCAGGGCAATGTCCAGAGCAATGGACAAATTATTGATTTTGAATACATGCTATCAGATTTAAGAATCGCGTGCCCAATGACAAGCCCATTGCAATGACCATAATGAGATTTAACATAAGGATTTGAAAGAGTGATGATCTGCAGCTAAAATGCATGAAAAGGAAGAACATGACTGAAAGTTACTTGTGACTCAATCACAAAATCAAGCAGGAAAAATAGGCTGAGCTTCCAATCATAGTCATTGCTTATCTATGGTTAGGCAGTACACAATGTGAGTAGTACACAATACCTTGCTTCTAGAAGACAGGGCAACTAATATTTGTTGAGAACCTACTTCACGCCAAGAACTTTATATTATCTCAGTCTTCCCAATGCCCTATGAGCTTCTGTCATGTGCAGAGCACTCAGTAAATGTTTGTGAGAGGCAGTCAAGCAAGGAAGAAGTTGCTACAAAAGTGAGCATTTACATTATGAGCAAGCTCAACATATGGTATCTGAGGTCCTGTGATGGCCTAGCTTCAAATTCAGAATTATTTGATTGTAGTTTTAATGTAGAATAGCTTTGCCTTGCTGAGTTAGTAGGGAAGCCACCTTACACTTCTTTTTAGAATGGTCATTATAAAAAAGGCAAGAAATAACAAGTGTACATGAGGATGTGGAGAAAAGGGAACACTCGTACACAGTGGGAATATAAGTTGGTGCAGCTGCTATGGAAAACAATGTGGAGGTTCCTCAAAAAATTAAAAATTGAACCATGATATGATCCAGAAATTCCACTTCTGGGTATTTATCCAATGAAAACAAAAACACTAAATCAAAAAGATATATGCACTCTATGTTTATTGCAGCATTATTTGCAAGATATGGAAACAACCTGTCTGTTAATGGATGAATGGATAAAGAAATTATTATATATATATATATATATGCATAATGGAATATTATCCAGCCATAAAAAGAGTGAAATCTTGCCATCTGTGACAACACGGATAGAGCTCGATGGCATTATGCTGAGTAAAGTAAGTCAGGTGGAGATAGACTAATACTGTATGATATCTCTTACATATGGAATCTAAAAAAGAAAGAGACCACCAAACATACAATAAAAAACCAAGCTTGTAGATACAGAGAACAGATTGGTGGTTATTGGGGGCATGGGGTAGGAGAATAAAAAAAGAAAGTGGAGAGACACAACCAATCACTGAGACTGGAAACTGGCACAACTCCATATGCAATTAATTTAGCAAGTGTGTCTGATTATTCTTTTATGCGCTTCATTTCTTGTACAACATATTTGTTAATTATACAGAAACAGATTAGCATGCTTTACTGGAACATGAACTGAGAAAGAAAATGATAGTGGCATTAAATCTGGATTGCAAGTAATTTCTGAAGTCAGTCTATATTATTGGCTTAATTAAGATTATGAGTTCTTGGTTCCTGTGCCTGAAAATTAAGGTGAATATTCTGATCTTGGTCAAATTGGAATCTATTGAATGACTTTTGTGAGATCTTTGTTATAGTTACTATATTTTCAGGATGATACTGCAACTATATTTGTAATTATATTATATAGTTATAATTACATTATAAAATCTGTTTTTTTCCCTATTCCTATCAATTTTTTAAACAGTGAATGAATTTGTCTTCCCCATATTGAGATTTTGTTTTGTTTTGTTTTAGGGGTTTAACAACTTTATAGAATGAACCTGTAAATTCTAGAAACATAATCAAAGTCCTTATCTTCTTATCTCTGAGGAATAAACCAAATTGCCATAATCTTTAAAAGGAATAGACGATAAATATCTATCAAAGGAAAAAATAAACATTTAAAATATCTGATCATTACTAATAGTTGGTGAAAGGTAATAGATGGCTAAACAAGGACTTAATAAAGATAGTTTGTGGGAAATTCAATCCCCAAAATTGCAAAGAAGTGAGTGTTAATTTATACTCTTCTAAATGTCAGTTTTATTGGGGGGTGGGAAGGCAATTACTACTAGTTGTTCAATAGATTCTGAATTGTCCGCCATATTTTCTCTGTCCAGATTTTCATTAATGATCAGGAAGTCAAGGTGTGGGCCAAATGTCTCCTTATGTTTCAGAAAGACTAGGGAAGAGAGGTATTCCCTTGTTGGTCTGATTGTTGCGAACCCAGGGACAAGAACATAGAGCATTTTTGGAATGTGCACATGCTTAACACCTGGAATTTTCTGAGAGTTATAGTCATACTTCATCAGTCACCAGAATGAAAAGCCAAATGCCGATCTGAAGGAGAACTTCTGAGGCAATTCTTCTGGAGCTAGCAATATACCCTACTTGTCATCTCTCAGACATAAGCCTTTAATCCTCTCTTCCTACAATTGTTTATTTTAAAATGTGAGAAAGGCTAAGGATGTCACAGCCGAACTGTGAGCTTTCTCTTTAAAGAATCCCATCCTTCAAACCCATCTTAGGCAAAGGAACTGGCATTCCATGTGCTGAGCAGATGGTGTCCTACGGCACTGGCCAGCCCACATGTGCAGCTGGGCCTATCTGGCACACAGGTGTCCTGATTTGGACCTTCCTGAAATTCTGACACCACACTTTCCTCCATGGGGAAGTATGACTTGGCTATGCTGTTTTCCAGTGACAACAGATATACTGGCCTAACAATGACAGCTCTGACTAAGGGGATAACATAACCCTCTAACTCATATTTAGCTGGGACCCAGGGCATAGGGTTTGTTCTAAGAGTTTGGGCCAACTTTTTGGTTTTGATTTCCTCTTTTGTGTTTTGTCTTTCATGTCTCCTCCCTTCACCTCTTCGAATTTTGGGTAATTCTCAGAAGGGTGGGAAAGTCCCTTGAAGGGGGAAAATGCTGTCGTAATAAACAAAGTTAAGCATCGTACATCAAATGGGTGGCGTTTCTATTCATGGGCCAATATCGGGCAACCACATTCCAATATTAAGTAATCTTCAGAGTTTAAAAATGAGCAAAACCAGACAAATTCATTAAACTTTTCATAGCATTTGACAAAAACTACTGTGAAAGTAAAAGGCTATTTCAAAACGCCTTTGTAGGCAACAAAGAAGAAATTCAGTTGATGTTCCTTCTGCACAATCTCTTACATAATCATTTGGGCTCACCAAAAATATTTGTCAGTGCAGAGCCCAGATGTTTTGAAGTTTGTTTGTTTGTTTGTTTGTTTGTTTTAAAAAAAGCAATATTTAAGGACTTGCCCATTTCTTTCCATCTTAGTAACAGCTGCCTCTAACAACTGATGATAATGAAAATAGCTAGGTAGGAAAAACATTCATGGAAGTAATGAGGGAAGTAGATGGTATCACAGTTTTGAGCTGCCTCTGATTTTCTCTCTTTCACAAAACATAATTTCAAGAATTACGTATCATTTATGAAAAGCTACTCATCTTCACTCAAGTATGCCCTACAAAATGGATTGGCCCTGCCTTTAGGTAAGCAGACATAATTACTCAGCTCAAGGGGGAATTAAAGTTTATTACCCAGAGGAGATTTTATATCACTGTGTTAAGATAATTCAACCATTCCCATTGATCTAAAAGGGACAATAAAATATGGAAGAGATATTCTGATTACCAAGAAGTAAAGGTTTATTCCAGAGAATGACTGGTTTGATATTGATTCTGGACTGCATCACAAAGCAGATTATGAAATTCAGTACTTAGGGAAATAGATATACCCAAGAAATAACACAGATTACTTAGAATAAATCATGAAAAACTAATTTTATTATTTCTTGGACAAGGAATTTGTCTGGTCTCAGTATAATACGTGCCATCTATAGTCACTCCCTTCATGATTTAATGATTTTAGGGCTTTAAATACCACCATATGCCAATGACTCCCATGTTTGTATCTCTAGGCAAAACCTCTCTTGAGCTTCAGCGTAAGATACCCAAATTCCAAGCCAACAGTTCCACTAACAGATACTTCAAACTGACCATGTTAAAATCCCATCTTGTCCCTTTTCCTAACCTGTTGCACCTATGGATTCCTTACCTCATTTGACATTAAATTCATTTTTCGAATTTCTCAAAGGACTAGGATTCATCTGCAACTTTTTTCTTTCCCTCACACTCACATTTAGCCCATTAGGAAAGATTTTTAGCTCTGTAGATCAAAACAGGCATCTCTATAAAGGTATGAATTAATAGTAGCTCACAGAAAAATGACTTAGGAATTTAAATTTGGCTGAATAAGATGCACATGCAGCAGAGCAGACCTTCCTAAGAAAATAACATCATACATATGTGAGAAACATATTTAGTTTATAGTCTAGGTGGTGTTTTATCTTTATAAATTCATAACTAAAAAAAAATTAGAAACCCATTCAATCATCAGTTCTGCCCAGAGGTGTTGCCAGGGCAGGAAAAAATTACTCAAGTGGCATTCCTTTGCCATATCCTATAAAAACAAAACACTTTGTCAGTTCTGTTCTTTGTTAGTAAGACTGGGTTCTTTAATCATTTTTTTTTAGTGACTAGAAAACATTGAAAGTCATATATCAGCTATGTTTTCTTGACACCTTACAAATGTTTTTGTTTGTTTACTTTTTCTCTATGTTAGGATACATATAACTAGCAGTGGGTGCTAAACAGACAAGGAGAATGATTTCTTAGATTGGCCATGATGTTCTCTAATAGTCTTATATAGAGATGTGACTTAGCTTCCCAAACTCAGACTTTCAAATCACTTTGCTTTAATTTGACTCTTTGGGAGGGGAAGGCTTATTTATTATTTAGGAAAAGGGAAATGATAGCACACAGGAGGTGTTATGATATTGTTATCACACTATTTAGCATAGTCCCAATTTTTATCATAATATTAAATTTCTCTCCTTTAGTGTTCAATCATATTACCAATATGATTTATCTGTCATACTGGTACATAGACATTTGAGGAAAATTGTATTTCATTTCAGCAACTAAAAGTATCTTCTTTTGCCTAAATTTCAGTTATTCTGTAATCCCATTTATAGGACTTAGTATCTGTGTCTCAAGAGAGATGAAAGATACAAAATTAACATTGTGATATTGACAAATTAACGAATGAGACAGATGATAGAGCCTAGATATAGATTAGAACATCAATCATTAAGAAAAGAAGGAACTATTCAAAAACGAATGGTGGAAAAATCGAGTATTTACATTGGAAAAAACTGATATTGTAATACTACCTTACTACATATAAAAATCCATTCCAATGTGTTAGTGCTCATAACTATAGATAAAAAAATATTAAAATTTTAGAATAAAATACAGTAAATATCTTTCAAACCCTGATAAGAAGAGATTTTTTTTAGCAAGGCACCAACCAAAAGGGTAAAAAAAGGTAAATTTGACTACATTAAAAGTGGAACCCTAGCCTACCCAGTGACACCATAAAGAAAGTAGGAAACAGACCACTAGCTGGAGGATGTATGAGCATATACAGCCAGCACAAATCTTGTGTGACTAAAGATTGGTGTCTGGAATATTCAACAAATCCTATAAGTCAACAAAGAATTAAAAGGGAGATAAACTATCCTGGAAGTAAAATAAAATTAAATAAAATTAAAAAAAAATAAAAGGCAAGTAAGCAATCCAATAAAAATAGGAAAAACACATGAATAGGCAATTGACAGAAGAGTAATAAAATGGCCAAGAAATATTTGAATAGGTCCTCAGTCTTATTTGTAGTAAAGGTAATGCAAATTAAGATGTTGACCTTCCATTTTATACACATTGGACAATAAAAAATTAAGACCTTGATAATGCCAAATTAGAAAAACTTGAATATATTGTTCATGGGAGTGTAATTACTACAACTACTTGGCAATATCTTGTAATTCTGAACATTCATATATTCTATAACTTAGATATTTCACTCCTAAGAATATAACCCAGAGAAATGTTGCCTTCATGTGCACCAGAAGATATGTGTAAAAAGGGTAACAGCAGTACTGCTTATATCAAAAAACAGGAAACAACCTATTTTGTCAATAAGAGAATGCATATATAAATGATGGTTGGTTAATATTGTGGACTGTTATGGAACAGTGACAATACATAAATGAAAAAGCTAGAAATTAACATGAATGAAGCTTTGATATATAGTAGTGACAGAAAAAAACAATATAAATAACATTGAGGATAGTGTTCATATTGGAGGAAGTCAGAGAATTGGTATATGGAAGGTAAGTTTTAGTTAAGGTATATAGAGACAAGTTATTGATATTGTTCTAGTTCTTGGGTTGGATGATGAGGTCGCAGTTGAGTTTGATAATTTATAAATACTTAATTTGCATGTGTCAAATATATTTTAAGATATTTAAAAATAAAACAATTAAAAGGTAATTCAAAAGAGGGATGAGAATCTTAGTATAACTTAAGGATTTTCCATTAAAGTGGGTTATCTGCAGATAAAAAAATTCAGGACAGGGGTCAACATTTGGGAGCATGCCCTCTGAAAAGTGTTACCACTTTAAAAGCAATTTTTAGAGGTCATATGTTCGCAACACTATGATAAACAGAACTAGGGAAAGTTGTGTAAGAGTAGGACTCAGACCTTAGAGAATGTATTTAAAACTTTTGTGAACTTCTTTCTCAACCAATGATGAACCACTTTTCTCCTCGTACACACCCCTTCCTTCTAGAATATTCCCCTGATACATAAACCTGTATCTCTCTGCTTACTCACCATCTTTGACAACATCGTGGTTTTGGATATTTTCTACCTAAACCAAAAAGTAGAGACTTTTTTTTTTAAGAAAATAATTTATGGCTTCAATAAACACCCCCTTCTGCAAAATGTATCTCTATCTTATTGCTGTAATTTACTATGATAGTGAATAGAGATGAAATTACTTACAATGAATGAGGAGAATAATTAATTTTAAGATCTCAGCACTGAAACTAACATAAATACTGGATGATGTTTATTTTAATCACGTTTACAAAAAACTATTGCTGAATGGTTCTACTTGGAATGTTATTAAACTTATTCGCTCCTTGGGTACCTTGCTTGTAAAGTAGGTTATAATTCATAAGCTGCGGTAAAACAGGTTAAAATCTCTTTAAAATCTGTGTATAAACTTTCCTTTCAGCAAACTGCATGCATGAGATATGAGATCTTTCAGCAGTTTAGCTTTCCATGCATTTTGCATCTTGGACAGAGTGGTTTAAATGATTTTTGTTATTTCAATGGTGAGTTATATATAGTTAGCAACTCCCCATGCTAAAGATGATGGGGGGGGGTGCTATAACTCTTCTCATAAGAGCAAAACAGAAAATCATTTTTTCTAGTTTATTGATATAAAAAATAGCCTTATGCCAATGGTTCTCCAAGTTAGGTCCATGGACTCTTGGCTATACCCAGGACCCTTTCAAGAAGTCTAAAAGATCAAAACCTTTTTTTGTAATAAGAGTAAGATGGTATTTACCTTTTTTTCACTATGTTGACATTTGTTATTGATGGTGCAAAAACAATGGTGAATAAAATTTCTGGTACTTTAGCATGAATCATGACAGTAACACCAATCTGTACTAATAGCCATAATATTCTTCATCAAAACACTCAGTAAAATTATACATACATACATACATACATACATATATACATACATATGCCACTTTCCCTTAAGAATGCCCTTGATGAAATAGTAAAAATTAATCAATTTGATTACATCTAGACCTTTGAGAAATCATCCTTTAAACATTCTGTGTGATGAAATAGGAAGCATGCATGAAGCACTTTAGCTGCACACATGATATGACTGCAATATTTGAGTTGCAAGTTGAACTAGCTGCTTTTTTCGTCTTAAGGAACATCATTTTTTTTTACCTGAAAGAATGACTGAAAAATAAGTTGTGTTATTCAGATTCAGCAAGTATTTGGGAAATATTTTCTCAGAAGTGAGCAAAGTGAACCTGTTACTTCAAGAAAAACAATTCATGATATTTGTTTCCATGATAACATTAGCGCTTTCAAGGTCTGCATAACTGCACAAACCAACATTTTCTAAATGATCATTGGATAATGTTGCAAAAATCATAATGCAAAGGAGACCAAAGGGTTTTAATGTGATAGTGTATGAAAGATTCATTGACATGGTTTCAGATTCCTGTAAAGGTTCCTGTAAAATGTTCCAGTAAAGGTTACTGCAAGTAACCTTTAAGAAACTACCATCTGCCAAGTTCTGGTGTAGTAATCAAAGAAGAATATTCACAATTATATGAAAAAGCTTTTAAAATACTCGTCTTCTTTCAAACTATGTATCTATGAGAAACCAGATTTTTAAAAATCTATTTCAACCAAAACAACATATCACAAGAAATTAAATGCAGAAGCAGATAAGAGAATCCAGCTGTCTTCGACTCAGACATTAGATTTTCAAAAATGTAAAATAATGCCATGCTTCTCACTACATTTTTCTTCTGTTTCTAAAAATATAGCTATTTTTCATAAACTAGAAAAAGTTATTATTACCTGTAAGTGAATTATTAAATATTATTTTTTAAAAAAACTTCTGATATGGTCATTATGGATAGATACAACAAACATAAACAAAAAGCTTTTTGAAGCCCTCAATAGTTTTTAAGACTCCAGTAGGGTCCTTAAACTCAAAACTTGAGCAACTTTCTTATACAAATTATCAGTCTTTCTCTTCCAGTGGTTAAGCAGCAAAGTAAAAAGAAAACTTTCAGGAGTATCAGAACTTAGTAGGAGAACCAGGAAGGTGACTTGATTCATTGTCTTTAGTTTAATGTTTTAGTTTCTGAGACTTAATGCCTTACTAAAGTTGAACCCCACATTTATTCTCTTACCCAAAATTTACTGAGAACCTTTTATGGGATAAATATTGTCCTAGAACTGGAAATATAGAAAAAGACAAACACCCTTGTGGTCCCTTAGAAAAGATGTTTAAATTCAATATTGGATTTGGCTTGAGTTGATAAAAGTGAAAGATTAAATTAAATATTTGATTTAGCTTAAACTGATAAGAGTGAAAGACTGTGAAAACATTGATGTGTATTTAATAGATTATTTAAATTTAGAAACTAGGAATAAAAGTATTATCTTTTTTTATTGCCCGCCCACTCTTATGTTTAGCTGTGTTAATAAAGAGTTAACCTATAATTTTGAAGGAATTCAGTAGACATTTTATAGTTTTAGGTTGATTGGTCTTTAACAAAGAATCATAACAAAGAATCTAACTCACAGAACCTACGCTGTGCCTATAGACATCATCCAGTTACCCCTTTCCTATCTTTGTAGGAAGACAGCCTACTTGTAGGTAAATCATTGAAATGGAAGGAAAAAAACCTACAGGTTTGTTTTGTTTTGTTTTAGTGTAAAAACCAGCTCATTTAAGTCCATAAAATGATGGTAAGCTTCACAGATGGCAAAATGCATTGGGATCCTTAGGGGAAAATAAATCCTTTTGATGTACAAATTTGAAGAATTGAGGAAACTTCACCTGGGGCCAAATTCTTATTCCCTGTAATTCGAGAAGAATTCCCACAGAATTACAGAGATTTAGAAACTGGTTAGCAAGTACTCATTTAAAGAAAAATATGTTAGCCAAGGAGCCTAAAATTGCTTTTTGCATAACAAAATGCCTTATTCCACTTTGATGGTGACTCAAGAATGTCCCTTCCAATACTATGTCAAAGTGAGGGCTTGCATATTTTATTAAAGTGACTTACTTGAAAAATATTGCTGTCCCTTTGCCCTCCCCCAGCTGCAAGTTCCCTTGATGAAGCATGATTTCATAAATTTATTCTGAAACAAAATTTTATTTTTCCTTTGCTCTATCCCTTCCAGCTGCAAACTCCTACCTGGCTTTGTGAAATAATTAATACATATGTTTAAAATAAGAACTCATCTTCTCCCCTCTATGCTCCCAGCTGCATATTTCCAGCCCTTTTTCAACTTTTTATTTGTAGTAATATTTCATAAATACAGAACAAGTTCAGATGCTCCAGTACCTCTTTCCAAGCCCACATGTTGCCCTGAGTCTCAGTGGTTCTGATTCTTGTCAGTGGAGAATAGCTGGGGGTCTTCCTCAGTTACATTAATTTTGAATTCCACTATTTTTAATTTTACTTTTGCAATTTTCAATCCTCAAAACATTACTAAATGAGCATTAGCCAAGGACGGGCATGTTATAATATCCTCGTGTTGAAATTAAGGGGAATTTTTTTCTGTGCTTGAAGACAACGGACATCCTTCTGAACTACCTTTTGAACTAATCACTGAGTAGGCAATCTATAATTGCTTCATATTAAAAATGTCAGTATATAAAAGCATTTCAGTTGTTGAGAAGACACTCTTGGTGTCTTCGAGAATGATTGATGTTTATGTTTGTTTTCACTTATTTGTCAGATTTGCAAACAAATTCTCTATTATTTGGCAGTTTGTGAAAAGGCATTACGAATAATCAAATGTTCTTGATCATAGAATAATGGATTGATATTTCTCTTATACAATCCAGTGTTGATTATATTCATTTGTTGTCTTTCTAAATATCCTGAACATTTTGGCTAAGTAAAATATCAAGGCTAGGGAATCCTTCAATATTATGATTATAGTTGACCTTTGAACAACACAGATTTGAACTACATGGCTCCATTTAGTTATGTGGATTTTTAAAATAAATACAGTACAGTATTGCAAATGTATTTTCTCTTTCTTGTGATTTTCTTAATAACATTAGCTTTACTTTATTGTAAGAGTATAGTATATAACTCACATAATATATAAAATATGTGTTAATTGACCGTTTATGTTTTCAGTAAGGCTTCCAGTCAACAGTAGGTTATATTAGTAGTTAAGTTTTGGAGGACTCAAAAGTTGTATGTGGATTTCTGACTGTGTGCCCATCCCCCATGATGTTCAAGGCCAACTATACTATTCATTTTATTTGACTTATAATTTCATTAGACTATTAACCCCTAAACATTTGGAAATAAATTGAGCCTAATTCGACATTAAATCAATCATTCAAAGTCTAGAGAAGGTTCAACAACTCTGTGTGTGTGTGTGTGTGTGTGTGTGTGTGTGTGTGTAAGGTATTGTGTGTATGAAGATTCAAGGGGCTTTGACCTTCTCCCTTTGCTCTTCCATTTTGTGGCTTGGAGTGAGCTTTCCAAATTACAAATTCGATGGTGCCTCTCCCTTTTAAGATAAAGTTCTGACAGAACCCACAAGTCTATGATTTACAAGAGTGCTTATCTTTACCTAGTACATGGTGCTTTTTCTTTTTCCCTGTACATGTTTTACTTGGATAACTTACCCTGCAGGCCTTATTGAACTTCTCAAGACAAAACAACATTGCTGGGTTCCAACAGCACCCTGTATTTATTCTCATTTTAACTGTTGTTATTCTGAATATTTTGGGTCACTGCCCAATAACCTTCACTGCCCATTCCCACCCAAACTGAAAGATCTTATCTTTTTCATCGTTGTATACCCAGTGTCTAGCACAATAACAGGGTACAAGGTGGATGTGTAGTAAATGTTACTTGAGTGAATGAATGAATGTTGAATTATAAATCCTTCGAAGTCCTTCTCAATGTTAGTATGATTCTATATCGCTTTTTATGGAGTTCATTGAGCTTTTAATGGTGGTGATTAGAGAACATTTATTTTCTTTTGACCCTGTTTTATCAGAGGCTGAAATATAAGTAGGGACATAACTGTAGAGTGCTTTGGAGTTGAATCAAAACAGTGCAGCCAGAAAAGGAGTAAGGAGCAGGAGATGATATGGGGAACTAGTTTGGGAAGTTTCTCATTCTAAGATTTGCTGTTTCCCAAGGAATTAACAAACCTGTATACTGACATGCAATTGCCTCCTGCTGTTTACCTCGAGTTTTAACAATATCAAGTTTGCCATTACATATCTACACTTGCCATATGGCATGACTGTACCCACTGATACACCAGCTCCTAAACTTAACTACGCATGAGAATCAGCAGATACCCAGGCTCTTCTTCAGACCAATTAAATCAAATCTCCTGGTGTAAAATCCAGACATTGTTAGTTTTTAAACCTCGTCAATCAATTTCAATGTGCAGCCAATTTGAGATCCACTGTACTTGACGATGACCACAGAAGTGTTGATTTGGAATCACATTAAACTCCATGAGCATGCTCCAGGAAGGCATCGTTGGATTCGAAAACCACCTCTAGCAGTGAGCTATAGCACCACCACAGGAAGGTATTTGATTTCTTCTCAAAACATTTCTTCTTTGTAGTGGTGTAATTTACAATTATGTTTATTTTAAAGTACTAATGGAGCCTCAAATGAAGGCACTCTAATTACTTTCAGGAGTGCTGAAATAAATGGCTACTTTGGCAAGGAAAAGCATTGTGTATGAAAAACTAATCTGCTTCCTTACTGCCACCTTTCTGAAGCTCATGCTGAAAAAGAGCTTAAGTTTTTTGTGACTCTATAAAGAGGAAACAGAACCTCTGTTATTTTTGAGTCCACTGACACAGAAGGGATATTGAAGTTGCATGCAGGAGCTTCAATTTAAGCACAAACTTAAATATCAAAGCAGATCTCCTGGTTTTAAAAATGAAATCAGGATTATTTTACTGGGGGAAAATCCTTAACCTCAAAAAAGCAAAGCTACCATGATAATCATTCTTATAAGAAAATATACCTGTTTGTTTTACCCTATTAACGCTGAAAATTTGAAGTGGTTTTATTTTTAAGAATTTTTTTCTCTTTACAATAATATTTAAAACACTGTCCCTTTGAAAAGTTTTCACTATCAACGTTTGATGTATTTATCGTATTAACACTTCTTATTTCCCTCCACTTTCCCCTTCAAAATAGTTACAACAAAGAAGGTTAAGATTTCATTTCAATTCACTCTCAAAGTGCTGTACTTCTCAACCAAATTTTAGAACAATATTTTTGCCAAAAGGTTCTTATCTAACAGTTGTATGTTTCCTTAATTTTCATTTGACTTTGCTTTGTACAAAAGCAAGACACAAGCCAGAGACTGTCACCTGCCCTTTCACTGCTTTCACTGAGGTCAAATTGGCAGGTACATAGTATGGATATGGGGGAGAGGGTAGCAGAGTAAAAAGAAAAGTGGATACATCTTGTACTCAATTCAGCCATCAAGTCAATCACACAGAATTTAATACTTCACAAATACTGTGCACTTAATGTGATCTCGAAGTCACTAAAGATTTCAACAAGATCCTCAAAATTTGACCCAAACAAACCTTGGTTACCAAGAGATTGCTGAAGGTTTTGCTTTACCCACGACCAGGTGTTGCTAAGCATGGAAAGAGGTTCTGAACCAGCAAGGACCTTCTGCCTGGGGTTTAGTTAGGTACACAGAAAATTTGACTGCTTTGAAATTATTGAGATGTTTAAATTTCTCCTTCTGAATCATGCCGCAACACCCTACTCACATCACCAAAATTGTGTATTCAAACATACTTATCATTAATAAGAAAAACACTGCTTGTTTTGTTTTTAAATCCTTTTAATACGAGACCTCAAGCCATTACCTTCTAGTCCTTTAATTTTTATTTCTGACATTTACCTTCTTGATCATTAGCTACATTCTAGCTCTTTGATTGCCTTCTTAGCTCTTTAGATTTTATTTCTGACATTTTCTCGAATGTTGGAATTGCTCTTTGAAGCCACAACTATTATTTTTTCATGCAGAGGGTGCTATTCATTTTAAACTCCTACTGGCATTATGATTCTAGTTTCTGTATAGCTGTGCCATACAGACCATGGTCTTCCCTAAGGAGCTTCTCCAGTGATTCTGGTATGCTGCCAGATTTGGGAACCACTGCTCTAGAAACAAAAGTGTTTCTTAAATGAGATTGAACAACTTCTTCTTGTAACTAGTATAGCTTAATTGGTGGAAGAAGATATTCCATGGAACTCTATTGATAATTATACGAGTATGAATATAATTTGTTTAATAAGGAGCTTTGCATTTGTTAGAAACTAAGACCAAAATAAAATAAAAACCTCTGCATTATATCTCCCCACTTACAAAAATCTTTGAAAATACCCTCTACATCTTTAATTGCAAGTTCAAAATAATAATGCAAATGGGATGCGTGAAGTATATAGGCAAATTAAGAGAATGATGCACATCAGATACCACATAAGGAAGAAAGAATGAAATGATAAAGCATCGTGAAAATATCTCCATATATTTTGGGAGAAATGTGTTAAAAGCATTGAGATGGAAGACACAGATCTTCTAGGTCTTTCTGCTGTTTCCCAGTTTAAAATTTTCTATTTACTATTTTTTTGTTTTCTTTTACTGCCATAATAAATTACTACAAACTTAGTGGCTTAAACCAACATGATAATTATCTTACACATGTGGCATTTCTGACACAAAATCAAGGTGTCAGAGGGCTGAGTTTCTTCCTGGGGCTCTGGAGGAGAATTCATTTCCTGGACTTTTCCAGTTTCTATAGACTGCCTACATTCCTTGGCTCCTGGCACCTTTTTCCTCCATCTTCAAAGCCAGTAACAGAAAGTCTTCCTTTCACATTGCATCTCTCTGATCCTTCTTCCTTAGTAACATCTCTAAGTTTTATAGTCCTTCTGACTATAGCCTAGAAACCGTTTCCAGTTTTAAAGACCTATGTGATTACACTGGGGCTGCCCAGATATTCTAGAATAATCTTCGTATCCCAAAGCCTTTAATACCTGCAAAGTCTTTTTGGCATGTAAATTAATATATTGACAAATTCCAGGGATTAGGATATAGACATAGTTAGGGATTTTATTTTATTTTATTTTTTTATTTTTTATTTTTTTAGCTTTATTTTATTTTTAATTTTTTTTAAATGTTTATTTATTTTTGAGACAGAGAGAGACAGAGCATGAACGAGGGAGGGTCAGAGAGAGAGGGAGACACAGAATCCGAAGCAGGCTCCAGTCTCTGAGATGTCAGCACAGAGCCCGATGTGGGGCTCGAACTCACGGACTGTGAGATCATGACCTGAGCCGAAGTCGGCCGCTTAACCAACTGACCCACCCAGGCGCCCCCATAGTTAGGGATTTTAATTCTGCCTACTACAGCATGTGTGATCTTTAGGCAGTAATTTGTATGCCACATCTTCTATAATTTTATTGAATTACATGAATTATATAGTAAGGTGAATTTAAAAACTACATTAGGTAAGTTTTGTCAACTGCAGGTGACTTATGGCTAATGGTAGAACTGATGTTAATAGATTCTTAATTGGGGCTTTGGTCTAAATCGCCCTTGAAAATTTCTTAGGAAGACGTAATTGTGAATCCTAAGCATTAGGCCTATCAGTAACAACCAATATAATCTGATTTTTCTTCACTACTGGAATAGATCACTAGCATTGTGATCTAAGGACCAGATACAGTAGTTAGTAGATGAAAACTGTGTATCTTTAAACCTTTTAATCACAGTGAAATGACACACCACAATATCACAATATGAGAGGCACTTTGTAACTGGGTGAGTAATTCAATAGCATGTTTACACACCCAATCCCTCACTCACTCTGATTATATGGCCTGGAATGGTGGGATTAATTTAAATTGTTCTCTGTTGCATTCTATTTTATAGATTCTTGCTCGCTTGCTCTCCCAACCCACGTGTTATAAATACAAGTTATACTGAACCATGTTGCTTCATCAATTTCAATTTTGGCCATCGCTCATAAGAAAAGAAATAAGTTAAACAAACAGGGAATATGAATTCCATCCCTGTGAGTTCCCTCACCTCCCCCTCCACCACCATCTAATAGTTCGTTTTGGAATGCAAGACTTACACAACTTCTAGAACTGTGCTTCTCAAATTATGATATGCATACAAATTACCCGGTGACCTTATTAGAATAGAGATTCTGATTTAGCAGATCTGGGGTAGAGCCTAATATTTCTTATTTAAACAATGTCCCAGGTGATGTGATGATGATGGACCCAGTTTGAGATAGTTTAGTACCTTCTGATGACGTGCTGTTGCTATCGTAACCCTACTCTCTAGGAAAGGAAGCTGCAGATACAGGCATTTGCTGTATGTGGTTGGCTGAGGGACCACAGGGGCAAAGCTACCATCTGTGGGATTATGACTGAAGGCCTCTAAGTCAGAACCCCACTAGGGAAAAACTTTAGGGCATTGCCACCAAGCCTTGTATAACTCTTGGCTCAATGATAGTGAAGGCTGGTGGGATTGCTTGCTGAGATGGGATCCCAAAGCCTCTCCAGTTGGCCAAGAGCACATGGGTGGGTGGGTGGGGGTGCCGGGGAATGGCAGGGTGAGGGACTGAAGCATGAGTGCTTATGTTAGGACTGGGAGTGATGATAAACTATGCCTGAACAGTGTGAAACCAGAGGAAAATCTGGTGAAGGACTATAGCAAGTCCTATGCAGATCCCTCATCTGATCTGGGTAAAAGGGAGAAAGACTGAGTTGTCTACTAGCCAGTTCCCTTCAAAGTTTCCCTCAGCATAGCAGGCACCATGGAGAATGCCATGTGAAAAAGAAGGCAGAGATCTACAAGCCAAGGACTGCTAAAGATTGCCAACAACCATCAGAAGCTATGGGAAAAGCAAGGAGCAAATTCCCCATCAGCATGCTCAGAAGGAGCCAGTTCTGTCACCATCTTTTAAGTAACAAAGTTTTAGTGGACTTGAGCTATGAAGGATCTTACTTACTTTCGATCTCTCCATACTCCTATAGAAGGTGCTGAATTATATACTATTACTCATCTATGGAATGTGATAACTTCTCTGACCTATACTAAGCATTTAATATATATTTTCTGATTTAATCCCTACAATGGTGCCAAGAGATGGGCATTATCACAATTTTAAATAAAAGGAAGCAGAAGGTGAAAAAAGTCAATGATTTGTTCAAGACCACATAATTTGTAAGTGGCACAGCTGAATTCAAATACATCTCTGCTTTTCTAGGATCCGGAATTTTAATCACTGTACTATAGTAAACATTTCAACAGGGAGTATACCCAGAACCCCAACTCCAGACATTAGAATATTAGAATATGAGATTGCGTTTTAATTTTTTATACCATTTTTAGGGCATACCAACTTTGTTGTTGGCTCAATATTTGTTCAATGACTGGTGGTTTTCTCTTCCTTTTTCTTTCTTTTCTTCTTTTTCTTTTTGGCAGTAGAAATCATTGAGCCAGCAAAGCAGAAGCATGTGAAGCCCTCCAGCAGATAAACATTTTCCATTCACATTTTGAAGAGAATAAAAAAGCCAAATAAAAGAACCCAAATGGCAAACACTGTAAAGCCATTCCTTCATAAAAATAAATTTTTGGTGAAGAGGTCTTTCATTTGGAAATTAGATCCAGCTTCTGCTTATGGAAAAAGCAAGTAAAAGGCAGGGAGAACCAGTAGGTCTGCTAACTATATAGCCACACGGTGATACTTAGAGTTCCAGAATGCAAAAATGTAGACTTAAAAGATTCGAACAATTTGTTTTCCTATCTGTTCCCTGTGAAATCAGGCATTGCAAAGAAACAGTGTCTTGTAGCTAGCTCAGAATGATATAATTCAGGACAGATTTTTTTTTTTCTCCAACACATGGTTTTGAAATCGAAGATTTCTTTTCTTTGAAGGAAGATGGAAAAGTCATTATGGGCCAAGTGCAAAAAATTAAGCTCAGAGTAAGATTTTCATGGCACGTAACATTTCACTTCCTGCTTATCTTTGATTGGATGGGTATATTTCTTGTCAGCAAAGACCAGTAGGTTTTCCAGAGCTGAGGTCAATGGTAGTCCAGTGATGGTAACATAGTGATAAGGCTTTCACATTCTAAAGGACAATGATTTTTGTCTGTTGTTCAAAATATTTCTTTTTATTTTAAGATTATTTATTATTTATTTATTTTGAGAGAGAGAGAGAGAGGCAAGGAGAGGAAGAGAGAGAGAATCCTAAGCAGGCTCTATGCTGACAGTGAGGAGCCTGATGTAGCTGGATCTCACAAACCATGAGATCATGACCTGACCTGAAACCAAGAGTCGGATGCTTAACCAACTGAGCCAACCAGGCACCCCAAAATGTTTATTTTCTCTAATTATTCTAGAAATTGTCTTTTTGCATTGTCTTATGCCTTACCTTATGGAAGACAAGTAGCTTCTCCTTCCTTTAAGTTAAAAAAATAGTTCATTCTTTTGTACACATAAGCAAGACAAGGCAGCAAATGGTGTGAGAGGTGGCAAGCCATGATCTCTGCCCTGTAGAACCTTAAAATCTGGGGTTTAAATAATCTGGGGTAAGAGGGATGAAAAAGAAAGAGAATGCACTATTCTTTACTGAGCACAAGATACCTCCCACGTCTTGGGCTAGGAGCTTTAAATATATTATCTAATCTCTACAACAATCAGTACTACTAATTGATTTAAGCCCCAGTTCAGTTGTCTCAAAAGGCAATTTCCTTAATTTAGTCCTGAAAGTAGAAATATCATATAAGAGTTAAACCGTTTATTTAGAAGATTCTCAGAAGACGAAGACCTTCAGGATTACCAAGATCTATCTATTACTTTTCTAGGACTGCTATAAGGAAGCACCCCAAACTGGGTGGCTCAGAACAAAAGAAACGTATTCACTCACAGGTCTGGAAGGGTGAAGTCTGAAATCAAGATGTTGGTAGAACCGTGATATCTGTGAAAGCACCAAGGAAACGTTCTTTCTTGCCTCTTCTTGGTTTCTGACAGTTGTTGGCAATCCTTGAAATTTCTTGGTTTTCTATGTTCCTTTGCATGTTGTTCAGGTTGGGGATGCTAGGGTTATAGTGACTGCTCTCAGTGGGACTTTATGTTTCTAAGCTAACAGTAAGTTTTTATTTTTACTTTTTTGTTTGTTTGTTTTGTTTTTAGTAGAGAAAAGAGACATGGAAATATGATATGCGAGAAGTAAAAAGAGGTCGATCAGCGGACCAGTCATACCTGGGTTCTCCTCCCAGGAACCTTCAAATCTATGATCTTAGAACCAGATGCAGTTATTATACAGTTCAGATAGTTGTGGGACTAAGAATAACGACTTAACTCACAGGTGGTGAGATCTAAACCTCCTAGTTGTATAGCCATGGACAAGTGACTCAATTCAATTTCAGTTTCTTCATCTGTAAAATTAAGATAATAAACATGGCAGAGGATTTCATGAAACAATACATTTAAAGAATCTGGAATCATGTCTGGCACATAATGGACCATAAAGTTTTGTTCTCTAGGTCCTTTGGCTTAAGTGGGTACACTATAGCTCCAAGGGGTCACAGTTTAGGAAATCTGATACAGGGCCCCTCTATTAGCATCTAGAAAAAGAAAAGTAGTAAAATGAACCATGATTAGCATATAACACAATAGAAGATACTGAATAGTTACCAAATAACAAATTGAGGTATGCGGGTTTAAATTGCCCTTTTGCTCCTTGAGTAGAAGCCTCAATTAGAAGCAATGTTTCAGGCGCTAAAAGTAGTCAAGTGTCCAGTACTAAAAAACGGATGGTGTCGATTTTGCTTAGATTGAAAAACCCATAAATCCAATCTAGTAAACAAAATTCTTTATTCTAAACGAAATAAGTGCTATACTGTTGATGAGTTAAACAGAAACACTGTAATTTAATCTCTAGTCATTAACATCATTTCAAAACTATTGAACTGTGGTTTTGCAGTTTATAACACCAAGAAAAATCCATAATAAAAGCAAATTTCCCATTCAAATAGAAGGCTATTCTTCTTAAAAGAATGTATTAGATATACAACAACATATATTTGATTATTTATAAAATTGTGCATTGTTTTAAATACTTTAATCTGTTGATCTTTAGATTTCTATTTTATCACCTCTTTACACACTTTCCTTTTCTTCAGTTACATATGCTCTTATCACCTCTTTATGTGTTTTTTTTACGTTACATATTTCATCATCACGCTTATTCATTTTCATGGTGATAAAGTTTCTAAACATTCCCCTTCCGTTCACAGGTACCATTCTTTCTAACCATCATTATTTGAAGAGTTGAAACTTTACCCAGTTTAAAATACTCCAGTTTAGGGGCGCCTGGGTGGCTCAGTCGGTTAAGCGTCCGATTTCAGCTCAGGCCATGATCTCCTGGTGAGTTCCAGCCCCATGTCAAGGGTTGTGCTAACAGCTAAGAACCTGGAGCCTGCTTCGGATTCTGTGTCTCCCTCTCTCTCTGCCCCTCCCATGCTCATGCTCTGTCTCTCTCTGTCTCTCAATAATAAATAAACATTAAAAAAAGGTTTTTTTAATAAATAAAGTAAAATACTCCAGTTTATATTCATATTTCATGATGCATATATCTATAGAATATTAAAGTTAAAAAGATGGAAAAATACAATTTAAGCTTACATTTTTTAACTAGCTATTTGTCTTTCATGTAGCCACATCCTTCCTCACTAAAGAAATGAAGTTGAATTAGAAAAAGAAGTTCTCTTAAAAAAAGATACATGCATCTATATGTATGTTCATACACACACACACACACATACACACACACCCATATCCCCACACCTGTAAACATTTTCTTTCCAAAGTAGAGTCACATCTAATGCATTTTTTTTCTTTTTAAAGTTGATATTTTCCTATTTTGAGTGAGACAGAGAGTGCAAGCAGGGGGAGGGGCAGAGAGAGGGGGAGAATCTCAAGCAGGCTCCTCCACGCTGTCTGCGCAGAACCCAACACAAGGCTGGATCTCATGAAATTGTGAGATCATGACCTGAGCCAAAATCAAGAGTTGTCAACCGAGCCACCCAGGTGCCCCACATCTAATGCATTCTTAAAACCCTACAATCTGCAGGACCCCAGAACTTGGGCCAGGTGATTCACATACTTCAGTGGTTATTCTTTTTTTTTTTTTTTTGTAATTTTTTTTTAAATTTATTTTTTAGAGAGAGAGACAGAGCATGAGTAGGGGAGAGGCAGAGAGAGAGAGAGGGAGACACAGAATCCGAAGCAGGCTCCAGGCTCTGAGCTGTCAGCACAGAGCCCTACACGGGTCTCGAACTCACCAACATGGGGCGAGAACTCAGACTTCGAGATCGTTGGAGATCATGACCTGAGCCGAAGTCGGAGGCTTTACTGACTGAACCACCCAGGTGCCCCTCAGTGGTTATTCTTATAGCAAATCTAGAAGGTAGGCACAGGGTTATCATCAAGAATGTAATTTGCCTAAGAACACAAAAGCTAAGCACTGAGGTCAGGATATGAATCCAAGTCTTTCTGATTCCAGAGTTTGTATGCTGCCCTGTGCCCAATTTTGCCTTTTTTCCCCCCCTAAAGAAACTTGAAGTGTATAATTCTAAGGCATCACTTTACTTGCATCTTGGTTAAGTCTATGAGCCCCATTTTTAATGCTTCACTTCTTCCTCTGAAAGTTTTTCACATAGTAGTCAGGAAGCTATTTTTATCTGTTGCAAAGTCACATGCTTATAATAGGATCGATTTATGTGACAACAAAATTACTTGGGATGTTTACGTAAGCTTTTTAATGCGGCCCTCAACATGAACTACTATGTAATGCTTTTTGTAATTTGCGCAAATAAACTGATTTCCCTTTCTAAACAGGACATAGGGGATTTTTTCTCATTAGCTGTAAGCTATTTGATATGGCTCATCTTCAGAAAAGTTGACAACAAATTTATCGAACATGTATTTTTAGGAAGTATTATTGATATTTTATGGAACTGTTCCTTTTACAGGAGAGTTCATTAAAGATTTTCATTTAAAATTATTATTTTTTTTAAACACTATTCTTTTTTGACCAGAGCTACTGAATTAAATAAGATTTGTTGTAAACTGCTTGCTGGCATCCATTCCAGAGATGGCTTTTGGAAGGAACATTGGTCGTCCTTACTGAAGTAAAGGAAGGGATGAAAATATACCCTTAGGCTGCATAACCAAAGTAATTACACCAATTTGACAGAAAAATATGGATGCACTTTATGTTCTCTTCTTCCAGAAGAAATTTAAGCGAAATAACTTGTTTGGTGGCCAGATGGAGGGCCACCACATTGTGAGATTGAAACAGAATGGAATAGAAAAACCCAGTACATTCAAAATAGATTAGAAAATGTGATTCATTTTATTTGGTGGAAAAACAGGATGTCTTGACAAATGAGAAGAAAAGAAAGCGTCCCAAAGAAAGCATCCCTTTGCTTGTATATTTCAAGCTGTCTCTATGCCAGTTGTTTAAGCATTCTCCTGCCTCACCTACTTAAATGTTCACGGAAAGGGTGTTTCATATGCTGAAGGAGCTCCATATCATTCTTGTTCTTGAACAGTTCTGACAGCTTTAAGACTGTAATTCTAGAAACAGGAGCCTGGTATTAAGCATCTGCACATGTTCTCCATTATTTCCTCCAGAAGAAAACAATAGCTGGGTAAGATTACACTCTAATGGAATCCATTTTCACTAAATAGGTACATTTAGTCAGATGTAATTTGGTAGACCATAAAAGAGAAGAAGAAGAACCTATTTGAAATGAGAAAGGCAAGTATCATGTCTATTAAAAAGTGTCTGAGTAACCGATTACGCATTCATGCATAATTGGAGACCTGGATACACCTGAGTCTTGGAGAGTTTTCAGAAGAAAAATCAGTATTTAAGCTACCAGGACCTTTATCAAGGATGTTTTGGTTTGTGGACTTAATACATTCCCATCCTCCAATAACTTTTTTTGAATGAAATTTATAAGGAAGCTTTTCAGTTGGCATGGTAAAGGAAAAAATGGACTCTAAAGGAAACTAAGAAATATAACTCGTGGTTATCTAGACAGCCAATTGGTCCCAGATAACCTTCTTGATACTCTCGGTAATTTGCTATATTTCAGGAGGAATTGAATTGATTTGCATATTGACATGCTATGCATAAGTGTGATTGATAAATCACCACTAAAACGTGCAGCACTCAGCTGGTAAAAAGAAAAATCTGAAAATCATTTTACAGGATGAACAAATAATTGAAACTTTTTAACCTGGAAAGGATATCTGGCAATATTTTTAGTGTTGCCGTGGGATGATTGTTTATTCATTCATTCATCCATTCATTCAGCCACTCATTTAACAAACATTTCTTGAGAGCCTACTGTGTGTCAGGCTTGTGCTGGAGTTTAAGACGTAGAAATAGCTAGTGCGATGAGTATAGGTATTCTTTGTAATTGAAAGGAAGAACTGAGACTAATGCGGAGGCATTACAGATTCAAGCTTGCATTTTTCATAGATTGAATATTTCTAAAAATCAGAGATTTCATAAAAATAATGGGCCATTTTGTGTTATAGAACTTTCTAGGCACGGTCTAAAGGTAAAAATGTGCTAATTTGTAGGGAATATTTAACATATGATAGTTGGTGACACGTTCTATGCTTCCTCTCAACCCAGTGATTTATTTTTAAAATCACATATAATTTATTATTAGTCAAATTAAAATGAGCTTTTCAGAGTTAATCTTGGCCTAAAGAGAAAGCTAAACTAGGCGTAAGACAGATATTCTTCAGAGAAGCAGGAAACAAACCCACCAATTGTATTGCTGTCACACTTGCCGAAGAAAGGAGAAAGCCCATATTGTGCAGCTGTTTTTCCCCCTTTCTGCTAGTTTTTAGACTTGCAAAACAAGTCACCAAGGGAACTATGAAAACCTGTTTCCAGCCCATGACCTAGTAATTTTGTGTGTGAGGTTAATCACCAGACATTGCCCTTTCTTTGATGTCTTGGAGTATGAAGGTAGTTGTGGCCTCCAAGATCTGTCAACTTCAACACCCACGTGATTTCATAGTTTACCTTAGAACTTTGGCCTCAAAAGAACTTCATTCAAAAAACTTTCTTTAGAACATACTAAACTTACAGTCTGCTCTCTATGAGAATTGTTCAGTTACTTTTCCTAGAAATAGAATGGAATCCTTATCAGGACATTTGAAACAAGAAATCTCTAAATTTATACTTTCCCCCCCCTACATTTGTAGATCGTGTCTTCCATAACTCAAATCATAGGCTATTTTTAAAATCTGATCTACAAATTATTGTAGATGGGGCCAGCTTTGCATAGGAACACTCACCACTTAAGAGATCATGTGACTTTGAAGATCCAGAATGACAAATATACTTTGTCTCTGTACATTCTATTTAACTTTCAAGTGAAAGATTTCCAAAGTAGACCTTTTTGGTTTTTAATTCTCCAGGACTACTCCCCACACCCCTTTTAAGATCTCTCAATAATATAGAATTAAGGGTTTGGAACAGATATTCACATGGCTAAGTAAAAATGTAGAAGTAATTTTTTTTTTAATTTCTCATGACAAAAGGGTGCTTAAAGGTACAGAGAGTCCTGTTCCTCAGTGACCTCATTCTACATGTGAGAATGATATGTTTTCCCTCCAACATTATGTAGGATTATGAAAATTCATGTTGGTGAATTTATTTTTTGAAGACTAGTCCAGCAAAAAGTGAGTAAGAATAAAATAAATTCTTTCTCTTTATTTTATTTCATGAAAAACAGTAGATCAAACACCCCTTGAGATTTGTATCTAAACTGAAAATGAAAAAAAAAAAAAACGAGACAACAAAGAGGACATTGGTGAAATTTCTGAGATAAAGTTTAATTTCAACTTATACATTCTTATAAGTAGGAAAAATATTTTCAGGACTCTAATCAATATATTTACAATAATGTCTTTAGTGAGACGAAAATAAAATAAAAGGATTAACAAAAAACTATATATTGTAATTCCTGAATCAATAATTCTGAAAGATATCATTTTAGAAAATGAAATTAGAACTATAATTAATCTTACTATAACATTTAATGTTGTTAAATTCTGGAAACATAAAAAAGGAAATAAATTGGATTATAGGAAATGAATATTTAGGTAATAGTTCTGGTATTATATATAATTAATACTATTAATGGTATTAATATCTATAACAAATGAAACGTACTTTTGATAAAATAATATGCCAGTCTTGAAAATTTTTCTGTAGTAGAATAACAGCATATTTTAGTGCAAAAATGAATGGGGAACTAAGAGCTACCCTTTCCCTAAAGCCCTAAAACCTTTTAGGCAGAGTTGACTGCATGTGCCCATGTGTTGGTCAAACAGGAGCCCTTGTAAGTACTTGCTGTAGGTTCAGATGTGCAAGACAGTCCTCAGAGGGGTTCCAGGACTTCAAAGGAGAGCAGCTGGGGGCCAGATGGGGCCAGCGGTAGCCCGGAAAGAGTTAATTTGGTAGGTTCCCTAGCAAGGTCTTCTTATTTTTCCCTGGTTATTCTCCCATTTACGCAAAGAAAGTTATGGCACTGAATTATAAAAGAGAGAAAAACAGGATTGGTCTCTAACCCTCAAATTAGTTTGTATCTGCAATAGCTGGCCCACTCAGAATAACCCACTCTTTGAATTATTTAATTCAGAATTATTATAAACTTTAATTGTGAACTTGCCATTAGGATCATTTGTGTGTGTGTGTGTGTGTGTGTGTGTGCGTGTGTGTGATTGTTTAAGACTTCTTTCTGAAAGAAACGGGTATATGTGTCTAAATCCTGGACTGAAATTGTCTAAGTGGACTTTGAAAAATTATCTTAAGTGAACGTAAGCAAAATTTCGGATGTGTCATGGCCACTCTGGTCTTTGAACGTAGCCAGCAATGCATGGGCATCACACCGCAAGCTCTGAAAACTTGACTTTTGTCCTTACGAGATCTTAGATGGGTTGGTAACAACTCAGAGATAAAGAAAACTAAGTGGTCCCATTTGGTGAGAAGAGAGGAAGGCATGTGAACTTAATAGTGGAGAGGCTGCTAAATACAGTGTCTGCTGGCAGTTTCCATAAACCACAAAATGCTCTTTAAGTTCTTCAAACCAAATTACCTCAACCACTAGATAAGGTTTCAATGCATGATATTATTATGCCGCAGGCTTTTCTCCCCCTTCCAAGTTAATATCTTTGTTTTGATTTTGGCTGGGGAAGTTCCTTTGTTGGTCAGCCACAACATTTCCATTAACTCACATAAATTCCCCATCTCACGATGCTTGCCAGTTTTCTCCCTGCCCAAACAGGATAGATAACATTAGCAGTGTTGCGTGAAACATCTAAAATTAAAATGATTTTTCCCACAGCTTCCGACCGCTGGATTGTGAATAACTTCGGTATTATTCACAACCTTCCTAATGAAAGCAGTGAACTTGGGAATACTTTTTATTTTAACAAGGAACTAAATCTCCGTGCCTGATATTAGAAATTGTTGATAGGTTTTAAAAAATAAAAGAATACCAGAGTTGCTCCTGAGATTACTTTTGGATCTTGTGAAATCGTTTGCCTGCTCTGGTTGCCTAGAGCTGTGGTCACTGAGAGCTTGTATGGCTTCCCACTTCAGCTCCTAACAGCATGGAGTTACCCTGTAGGCCCCATATGCCTAATCCAGCAATCCAATCCGTCCACAATCCAAGTGGCCAACGTATTCACTAAATTTCTATTGGGTGTGAAGCAAATTGGTCCTTGTGGATACTGTGGCAGTGACTACATGGGTAAAGTTAGCTAGTATTTTGTGGCTTAAATAAACTACAGAAATGAATGTATTACTGCGATGCCTAGGAACTTCCATTTATTGAGCATTTTACCAGGTATCAGGCACAGGCCAAGTACTCCACATACATCATCTCTTGAGTTATTGACAACAAAACAGTGATATGCGTATTATTTTTCAAATTTTATGGATTTATAGGTACATCTCCTTTAAACAATCTGCCCATGGGTATATTGTAACCAATAAAAGAGCCAAGATTTAAACAAGACGCCAAAGGCCGTGCTCTGAACCATTACTCCATGCTATTTAATTGAACCCCAGTTAGCCAGCCCTCGGGAAGAATGGAGGAGAATAAACTTCTTTGTACTTGAACTGGTTTCAGATTCAAAAGATCCCAAGAAGAGATACACACTGGTTCCGATCTTCAAAGCTCCTGAAAAGTCCCCCATTCAGTTTACGGGCAACTCCGTTTCTTTCTCAGAGGGACAGGAACACTTGGTGAGGTCTCAGTCAGACATCTTTGTGACAACAATGATAGCAATAAACCCAAAGGGTTTTTGTCTTCTGCCAGGCACTGTTCTAAGTGCTCTCCATGCAATGACTCATTCAGTCTTCACAACAACCCTATGAGGTAAGTTCTTATGTTCTGGGGGCAGGATGTAGTAGTGGGAGACTTTCCTATTCAAATATATGCATGAAGTGCTACCTACTATATTCTCTTTTTAATGATTCACATTTCACATCAGCCTAGTAAAGTCTCTGAGAAGTTCTGCAATAAAGCAACTTATCTTTGTTTTAGCCAGCATCTCAAATTTATTTATTTTTATTTTATTTTAGAAGGAGAGAGAACACACAAGTTTGGGAGAGGGGAAGAGGGAAGGAGAGGGAGAATCTGAAGCAGACAGAATGCTCAGCTCAGAGCCCAATGTGGGGCTCCATGTGGGAGCCTCAACGTGGGGCTCTATCCCACGACCCTGGCATCATGACCTGAGCTGAAATCAAGAGTCAGGTGCTTAACTGACTGAACCACCCAGGCACCCCCCCAAATTTACTTTAATATACACTCCCATCTCCACTAACACTTATTAACATCTCATAGAGTGCAGATTGAGGGTTGCTGTTCCAGATCTTCAGTAATAGCCCAAATGCAGAAGCAAACCCTTGGGCAAATGTTCAATGGCCAGGAGGTGGGGAAGAGGCAGCAGATGTGGAGAGATGTTATTCCAGCAATTCTAGAGTCCACAGTAGAGACACTGGGCTCAGATGAGCAAAGTAGCATTTGACATGTCAATCAAAAAGTTGTTTGTCAATGCTGAAAAAAATTAGGAAAAGTTTGGCACTTAACTAACCCAAGGCACTTAACTAACCCCAGAAATAGTAGTATTTCTGCTACTACTTAATGTAAATCTTTCATCTAATAATATGGTGATTTCAGGATTTAGGGCAGACCAGCATTATACATGTAACTGCGGATAACAGGATCAATTTGTTCAAGCTGAGATAATCTTGTTACATTTACCGGTAAGAATTGTTGGTGTTTCATAACCTGCTGCTTATCTTGGAACTCTGAGGAAAGTTTGGCAAGTGACTTAGATTCAAAATCTGGTCACCTTGCTGGCTCCATGGGATCAGTTTAGGGTTTAGTGTTAGGATGGAAACAAAACGGAATGATGCAAGGTTCATGGAAACAAAAGGAGAGAGGCTCCAAGTGGCAAAGGGAGTGAGGGAATTAATTGTCACTGGAGTTCAGGGTTTGGAGCTGAGGATGTTGGTCAAATGGTTATGAGGGCTTTGAAAAGTTAAAGCCCCAATGATGGGTGGAATTTGGAGAAGTACAGATTAGGAAAAGTAGTATTCTGATGTGTATGTGTGTGTGTGTGTGTGTGAGAGAGAGAGAGAGAGAGAGAGGGAGGGAGAGAAAGAGAGAGAGAGAGACAGGTCAGGCCAAAAAACAAAAAACAAAAAAACACAAAAAAATCAGTATGGAAGAAAAGCACTGTAGCAAATTGAGCCTGTGTTCTAGGGATTGCAATCACTCGACCTGGCTTTGTGGAAGTGCTTGCATGAAACTTCAGACAAGTAGGTTAAAATAAAGTTATGGGGTTCTTTGAAGGCCAGGCCAAAAGAGAGCCCTTTAGGTTCTTGAGCAGTGGGATGACATAAAAAACAGTGTCTTAGGAAGAATCACCTAGTGGTTCCAGGTGGGGTTACCTGGAAAGAAAGAGAGAAGGCAGAGGGCCATGCAGCTGGCCCAGGTACCAGAACAGCATGATGAAGACATGTATTCATATTGCAGAGGAATGGAACTAAAAGAAAAGGTTTGAAAGATTTCTGAGTATAAGGGTGAAGACAGCCATGAGAGATCGCAGGTGTACAAACCTGGATGAGTCCTAAAATGGAGGCTGAAATAATTGAATCTGAACCTCACTTTATATGTTACATCAATTTTGTCAACATACTGAATAATTATACTATTAATATATATAAGGTCATTGTTTCATATCAAAAAAGTAACATCTCAATAATTGTAGAATTTCTTTTCACAAAGGAAGTTTCCTAATCCATTGCAAAAAAAAGAAATGTGCTCTCTGATAATTTGTGAGGCCACATTAACTGTTTTACCCAAGTGTTTATGCACCATGGGTTATATTGGAAGGGCATTTTTCCTCTGTATAAATTCTATACTCACATAGGACAAAATTTTTTAATCTAGAAAAGAATCTGATGCCTTTCCTATTTAGCATCCTACCTTCAAAGTCTGTGCTACAGATTTCAGCTTCCTTGTGGTCATTTTCTTCCTATATGTGCAGAAGGAAAAAAAAAAGGAGACAGCCCTTTTTTAATTTAAGCATTGGATACATTTTCCCCTTCTTTCTGATCCCTCATCAACCCATTCAGTGCCCTGGGAGGCAGACCTGCAAGAAGTGTGTCATGGGCACCCTTGCCTGTGGTTCCCAGTTGAGTTTGACCATCAGAAAGGAGTAGCAGGAGACTGAATGATGGGAGGAGTTTGAGTGGTATGTTGGAAAGAGCCAATGTTGCCAAGTCCTCTTTCAGTGACATCATGTTGTCAGTGTGCAATCAGCCGTGATAGGAGAATTTATACCATGGAAATAAGCAAATATTACAAATCAGGGTTTTCAGTGTTGGAAAATCAGGTTACCAGCATACCACTAGAAGAGTGTGGGTCCAGGTATTTACACTTTTCATTCTTTCTGTTTCCTAGCCATCTAAGTTGACTATGTACCTCAACCAAAGGTGTGTGGAGGGGACTCTCTCCATATAGCAACACTATTCCAGCTTCTGTAACAAGTGCTTCCTCTTCAGGCTTACAAGAAATAATGGTTTCCTGCTCTCCTCACCTCAGACTACTATACCACTTTTTGTTTCTCTAAACCTGCAGCATCCAATATGGTAGCCACTAGCTACATGGGGCTATTGACCACCTGATGGTGTGACTAACATAATAGGATAACTGATGAATTTATTTTATTTGGTTTATATTTATATTTATATTTATTATATATATATAATATATATAATATATATAATA
The DNA here is from genome assembly GCF_028018385.1 of Neofelis nebulosa. Lineage (NCBI taxonomy): Eukaryota > Metazoa > Chordata > Mammalia > Carnivora > Felidae > Neofelis > Neofelis nebulosa. Next base: position 117,374,172 of record NC_080784.1, read on the forward strand.
TATATAAATAATATATATGTATTATATATATAAATATATATATTTATATATATATTTATATATATATTATATTTATTTGGTTTTTATTTTATTTGGTTGCGATTAACTAATATTAAAATTTTAGAAACAAACAGTATAAAACATTTTTTCATTAAATACAACCTTGTTGTTTTGGTAGGACTTCATTTTACTTGAGACATTTGAACTGAGATAGGCTGTAAATATATAATACACACCAGATTTCAAAGACTTCACATGAAAAAAAGAGAAATACATTTAATAACTTCTTTATATTTATTACATATTAAAATAATATTTTGGCTATGTTGGGTTAAACAAAATTTATTATTAAGAATAATTTTACCTGTTTCTGTTCACTTTTTTAATGTGGTTACTAAAAAATTCCAAATAATGCCTCCTGCTATTGGCCTTTTCTTCTGTAAACCTTGCCCACACTACTGAATATAGCCCTTTTTTATTCTTTTCAAATACACAGTTTAAATATACCATCAGTTTCTGACTGTTGGATCCAACTAATACCACCCTGCCACCAAAACAATAAAAAATAAAAGAAAGAAAGAAAGAAAGAAAGAATAAAGAAAGAAGGAAAGAAGAAAGAAAATTTTAAAAATCTGTGATTAATTCATTTTATTCTTTATGAGCTAAATTACCACTCTATTTTTTAAATTATTTTAGAGAGAGAGAGAGAGAGAACACAAGCAGGAGAGGGGGCCAGAGGGAGAGAGAGGCTCCCTCTCAAACAGGCTCCATGCTTAGTGTGGAGCCTGATGCAGGGCTCGATCCCATGACCCTGGGATCATGACCTGAGCCAAAATCAAGAGTCGCTAAACCAACTGAGCCACCCAGGTGCCCCAGAACTCTGTTTTTTAAAGAGAAACAAGTTTGTTTGGAGGAATATATTTAGTGGGCACTATTAGCTAGGTGACACTTAGCTTCTAACGATGTTTCCTAAACAATTTTTATGGTGTGGTCTAGTGGAGTAATCCTCAAAAATGTTTCCCAAATGTCAGGAAATATTAATAATGCTGAGAAGCTATCATATGCTAGACAATTTTTGGATAGATTGTTTAATTCAACTCTCTCAACAATCCTGAGAGATAAGACTGTTTTGAGATACCCTCATTTTACCTACCAGGAAACTGAGGCATGGAGAAGTTACTTGCCCACGGTTGGTAAACATGGAGGCCAAAATCAAGCCCAGATTTCTTGATCTTTATAGCCCAGGATCACTCTAGCACACCAAATAAGAGTTACTCCTTACTCTATGGCATCTTAAAATTTAGAGGGGCAAGTTGTTGATTTTACTAGATCTTGATCTTTAAGCTTTCCTTGCAATGTAGATGGTCTTTAGCCTCCTTTTCCCTCTTACCCAACCTCGCAGACCACATTGCACTTCTCTTGCCCCAAGGGGAACTATTTTCAAACAGCCCTAGGAAAGACCATAGCTCACAATACTTCCATGAAAAGTTGCGTCTAGGGGTGGCTTGTCAGGTCACTTGCAGGAAGGAAGAGCCAGAGGTTTGGTGAAATAAATCGGGCCAATTTGCATTCTGCTGAGTCCGGCGCCATCCCCAGCCACTATCTCATCCCCTTCTGCTCTTGATCCTTAATCAGAGTCTTATGTGGACCCTTAGTCTTGCTTCCCTTTGGTGACAATGGAAAAGGGTGTAACAGAGGCTCAGAGATGGAAAATGTGCCCAAGTCACAAAAGAGACAAAGGTCTTCCATTTGGAGTTGAAGATGTCACAGTGCTGCCTCCTGTTCATATTTTCAGTCTATGCATAATTTGATCCTCCTGCACTGACTCCAACTTACAGTGTAATTCTTATTGGGAGTTTTAAAGTGATGTTTACACACATGTTAGCACTTGTTGCCCTGGACTTCACGTATCCTCCCTTGCTAAATGGGTGTGAAATAAAAATATTTTTTTAATGGAGGTAGGGACTGTACTTGAACCCATGTTAATTCCGGAATTGTGCACAGCTGTGTGACATTAAACTCTAAAAAGGAAATTATAGGAGCCTACAGGATCACTGCAAAATTGGTTATGGATTTGGACTTCTTATTTAGTGCAAGAAATCCTTTGGGTGCATAATAAATACCGACCATCTGATTAAATGTAACAAAGCAAGGGATGCTTCCTCTTCTACCCATTTTACTGTTTAGCCTGATCTAGTATGACTGTGTGACCACCTAGATATCTTCTCATCTAAGCTCTTCCGAAGATGAAAATAGAGGCAATGTTACCTAGGATTAAAAGCTGAGCTAAAATGAGGCAGTTGTGAGTTTAGCCATGTTACTTAAATGCTGCAGGATGGTGGGCTAGCTCCTCTTGACACCCCAATTTCCTTATCTGCAAAAAGAGGGTAGTGTCATATCAGTTAGGGTTCTTCAGGTGCAAGCAACAGAAACCAACTGTTAAGTAACTTACACAAAATATTTTTTAAAAGGGAACTTATTGTTATAATACGAGGTAGCTGAAATAATTCAAGGAAAGAATGAATTAGGCCTCAGAAGAATATGAAGTGATGGAGTGCCAGAGGTCTGGAAAGCAACACTTTGTGGGCATTATTAGGGCACCTCGACCAGAATGGGAGAACTCTTACCTAATTTCATCCTTTGGCCTTTCTACTCAAGATGCAAATTCCCAGAAAGAGTCTGCAGGGTCTGGTTGGGGTCCTGCATTCCTTCCTTTGGCCAAGGGAGGGCAGGAGAAAGTAGGGTGTCCTGACCAACAAACTGCAGTAAGAGAGACTGAGTTCTTATATAAAACATCAGGGTGCTGTTACCATGGAAAGAAATGTGGTATTGAGCAAGCAAGAGAAATGAAGTGTCTTACAGACTCTTGACTTATAGAATCATTATGCCATTCAAATGAGATCATTGACTTAGGTACACACAGTGACAATACATATAAGTTGTCAATTAAGATGATTTAAAAATTGTTATTAAGAAAGAGTTCATAATCCAGTATACTGTACTAAGAATGATCATGTTTTCAAAGAGCGTATTTTATACACACACACACACACACACACACACACAGCAGTCCCTTAGATTTTACTAATGGGACATTGTAGCAATTTGCTATCTAACTAGATGGAGATACAGGGAAAACAAAATAAGTAGTAATTATATCCCAAATAGTTAGCATGCAATTATTTAATTAAAAAATCTGCCTTTGCTATTTCAAACACAAGCCAACAATAAATCCCACGCCATCTATTTTAGTTATGGTAAATCATAGTCGTATGTGGTCATGATTATGGCTAATTGTGGGATAAAGGATTTAATTTTAGAGTATGAATGAAGTACACTCTTGTTGACATTTATGCATGACAGTCTGAGAACAATAGGGGAAGAGCTAACAGCTATGTGATATAAATTCCCCAACAGGGAGAATAATAAAGAACATTTGAATCAATAATTCTGATTCTTAATGATGGTACTGATGATTCTGGAAGCTTGAACTCTCCATATTTAGAATATACCAGCTGCTTCAAATTAGAGAGACTGTAGACTCTTCTGACACGGGTTCATTGTTGTGTGTGTGTGTGTGTGTGTGTGTGAATTAGCCTCACTGATATGTGCAAACAGAAAATCTAGAATACTTGCTTTCCTGAAATAGTTTATGGAGGAATATATTCTGTGGTACATTTCTATGCCATACTAAGATTGATAATGTGCATTGAAATTTGTAACTTTTGAAAGAACCTTAAGAGAAAATCTAGTAACATTTGGCCTCAAATTGCTTGGGACTGCATGACATCAGGAACTTAAAAGGAACCAACTCTGATTTTTTTTTTATTTAAACTTCTGCTTTCACTTCACAACAATGTCTCCCATTAAAACTAAACAATTAGCGCTGTCAAAGCAAGGCCTCAAACAATTAACATAAGACTCAAAGTTATTTCCCTCATCATAAATCTTCAGTAACAGGCAAAATATGTATACAATATGAAGAGGAACAGAGTATGCCCTCTGCTTCCATAACACATCCCCATTAAGAAAAACTCATCTACACTGACAGTAGGTATTTAGTGTCACAATATAGCTCCTGCAAAAACTATTCAGGGAATTCTGTAAATAAATATGAGTTGAAAGAAATTTAAAATAGTACCATGTTATAATTGTACTGTGTGCAATACACTGCGGGTATTAAACTGAATCTGAGTCACCACGCTTTCCATTATGGGAAGTTCTTAAAATTCACACAGTGCCTCCATTAGGGGGTGAAGGGGAGGAGACATAGCTAATGGCTCAGGTTGTGTCCCCATCAGAGACTCAGGTTGAATTTGTATATTTGTATATCTGACTGAGATTTCTTTCCTTCCATCCTCCTTGCCACTCTCCCTTTCTCTCTCTCTCCCTCTCTCTTTTCTTTCTTTCTTTTGGTTAAACGTGATATCGTAGAAGCACATGCAATTGTAATAAGTGACATAGAGAGATCCAGTGGACCTTTTGCCAAGTATCCCCCAGTGGTAACATCTTGCAGAAGTATAGTGCAATACAACCAGGGTTTGACATTGATGTGAGTCAAGATGCGAAACATTTCCATTCTGCAATTATCTATCATGTTGCCTTTTATAGTCCCGGATACTTCTCTCCTGCCCTAATTTTGTCACTTTACAAATGTTTCATAAACAGGGGCACCTGAATGGCTCAGTCAGTTAAGTGTCCAGCTTCAGCTCAGGTCATGATCTCGGGGTTCACGAGTTTGGCCCTGCATCGGGCTCTGTGCTGACAGCTCAGGGCCTGGAGCCTACTTCGTATTCTATGTCTTCCTCTCTCTCTCTCTCTGCTCCTCCCCCACTAGTTCTCTCTCTCTCTCTCTCTCAAAAATAAATAAAACATTTAAACAAAAAAGAATGTTCCTTAAATGGATTCATGCACTATATAATATTTGGGGACTGGCTTTTCTGACTCAACATAATTCTCTGGAACTTCATTAAGAAGCTGTTGTGTGTATTAATAGTTTATATTTTCATTGCTGGGTAATAGTTCATGGTATGGAATACCAGTTTGTTTAACAATTTACCCGTTGAAAGACATCTGGGTTTGTTTCCCATTTTTGTCAATTAAGAATAAAGCTGCTTGGGAATGCAAGCTGGTGCAGCCACTCTGGAAAACAGTATGGAGGTTCCTCAAAAAACTAAAAATAGAACTATCCTACAACCCAGCAATTGCACTACTAGGCATTTATCCAAGGGATACAGGTGTGCTGTTTCGAAGGGACACATGCACCCCCATGTTTATAGCAGCACTATCAACAATAACCAAAGTATGGAAAGAGCCCAAATGTCCATCGATGGATGAATGGATAAGGAAGATGTGGTATATATATATATAATATATATATATATTATATATATTATATATATAATATATATATATATAATGGAGTATTACTCGACAATCAAAAAGAATGAAATCTTGCCATTTGCAACTACATGGATGGAACTGGAGAGTATTATGCTAAGTGAAATTAGTCAGAGAAAGACAAAAATTATATGACTTCACTCATATGAGGACTTTAAGAGACAAAACGGATGAACATAAGGGAAGGGAAACAAAAATAATATAAAAACAGGGAGGGGGACAAAACAGAAGAGACTCATAAATATGTAGAACAAACTGAGGGTTACAGGAGGGGTTGTGGGAGCGGGTATGGGCTAAATGGGTAAGGCGCACTAAGGAATTTACTCCTGAAATCATTGTTGCACTATATGCTAACTAATTTGGATGTAAATTTTAAAAAAATAAAAAATAAAACAAGTTAATAAATAAATAAATAAATAAAAGAAAGAAAGAAAGATCTCCCACTGACTAATGAATTAAAATATATAAAATATGATTAAATATGTAGGTCATTAAGGTTCTTTAAAAAAAAAAAAACAAGAGACAATACAAAGGGGGAAAAGAAAGAAAAGTTGTTGTTTACCTTTGGAAGATGCAAGGTCACCAATTCATTATTTTGAAAGCTGGTTAATACAGAATGAATTTATCCACCTTTTCTTGTACCAACGGAATCCCAGGGTAACCAAATATGTCTTGAGAAGTTTCTCCTCATAATTATGTTCTAACTTGTTAAGTGAAAGAGATATAATTAGAATACCACCATTTTGCAGTCCTTAATGAGTTGATGGATTTAGATAATTAATACATGTTTGAGAGGCATCAATGCTTCCTCATGGAAATACATAAAACTACCTCTGAAGTATTTTTGCAAGGAAATATAATCTAAATATGATTAGGTCCATAGGTCTAAACTTCCAGGTTTCAGGAAATACAAGAGTCAGAGAGATTCCTGTTGTATGACTCCACAGCAAAATTCAAAATGTCATGAACTCAAACAAATGACTGTTTCTTTAACATATAAATTGTAAAGGAAATAAAAATAATCATTTAAAATTGAGAGACATAAAAAACATATCTACCAATTACAATATGTGAAATCTTTTGGTCTTTTGATTTGAACAACTTGAGACAACTGGCAATATTTGAACATGAACTGTGGAGTTTGCTAATATTAAGAAGTTTAGTTTTTTAGTGTGGTAATGGTATTATTGTTTTTAAGACTCTGTCTTTTAGGTATATGTAATGACTATTTCTGGATAAAATTATATGCAGACCGGGATTTGCTTCAAAATGAAATCTAGAAAGATAAGTATGGATATAGATGAAACAAAATGGTCCTTAAATTGATAATTATTGAGTCTGGGTTAACAGGCATATGGCATTAAATTATATTCTTTTTATATACATATCATAATTTTATTTAAAATTATTATGTGTTATATAATATACAACATTATAATTTTATATAATCTCTTTGTACTAGATAGTCTTTATAATAAAATATTTTAATTAAAATATGAAAAAAAGAATAAAGCTGCTACAGATACTTGCATACCAATGTTTACAGCAACTTTATTTCCAATACCCAAGAGGTACAAACAACTCAAATGTACACCAACATATAAATGGGTAAACAAAATGTAGTACATGCATAGCATAAAATATTATTCAGCCTTAAAAAAGAGTGAAATTCTGATACAGGCTACATCATGGATGAACCTTGAAAACATTATGCTATATGAAATGAGCCAGAAACAATAGGACACGTAGTGTATGATTCCACTTACAGGATTACCTAAAATAGGCAAATTCCTAGAGAGAAAAAGGAGAGTAGAGGTTACAGGGATTGAAGAGGAGAGGAAGATGGGGAGTTCTTGTTTAATGCGAATGGAGTTACTATTTGGGATGATGAAAAAATTCTGGAAATGGATAGTGGCAATGGTTGCACAATACTGCGAATGTACTTTATGTTACTGAACTACACACTTAAACATGATTCAAATGGTAAAATTTTATCACAATTGCTGTGTAAGCACTTGTACCCAGGTTTTTGTATAAGCAGAAGTCTTCATTTCTCTGAAATAAAAGCCTGGGAGTATAATTGCTGGGTCATATGACAGTTGCATTTTTATCTTTTAAAGACATTGCTAAACTATTTTCCCAAGTACCGTGCCATTTAAATTCCCATCACCAATGTGTGAGTGATCCATTTTCTCTGCATCTTCACCAATATTTGGTACTGTCACTAATTTTTAAAAAAATTTTAGCCATTCTGATAGGTGTGTGCTGATATCTCGTTATTTTTTTTTAAATTTTTTTAACGTTTATTTGTTTTTGAGAGACAGAGACACAGCACGAGTGGGGGAGGGGCAGAGAGCGAGAGGGAGACACAGAATCCAAAGCAGGCTCCAGGCTCTGAGCTGTCAGCACAGAGCCACACGCGGGGCTCAGACTCACAAACAGTGAGATCATGACCCAAGCCGAAGTCGGACACTTAACTGACTGAGCCACCAGGCACCCAGCTCATTGTGGTTTTAATTTACAATTCCCTAAGAACTAAAGATGTTGAATATCTGTTCAGATGCATTCTGTCATCTGTATGTTTTCCTAGGTGAAATGCCTCTTCATGTCTTTTGCTTACTCTCAAATCGAATTGTTTGCCTGTTTATTATTGAGTTTTGAGAGTTCTTTTAAAAAAATCTTTTTTTTAATGTTTATTCATTTTTGAGAGAGAGAGACAGAGACAGAGAGTGAGCAGAAGAGGGAAACACAGAACTTTAAGTGGGTTCCAGACTCTGAACTGTCAGCACAGAGCCCAACGCTGAACTTGAACCCAGGAACCCTGAGATCATGACCTGAGCCAAAGTCGGATGCTTAACCGACTGAGCCACTCAGGCGCCCCTTGAGAGTTCTTTATATACTCTGTGCACTAGACCTTTGTCACAGATGTAATTTTCACATTTTCTCCTACTCTGTCACCTGTCTTTGAATTTCATAGAACAGAGTTTTAAAAATTGTGATGATGTCCATTTATCATTTTTTTTCTTTCTGTGAATTATGTTTTGGTCAAGTCTAAGAACTCTTTGCCTAGTCCTAGATCTCAAAGATTTTTCCTGCTTTTGTTTTTCTTAGAAGTTTTATAGTTTTATAATTACATTGAAATCTGTGATTCATTTTGAGTTAAATTTTGTATAAGATGGAGGGGTTCCTGGTGGCTCAGTCTGTTAAGTGTCCGATTTCAGCTCAGGTCATGACCTCATGGCTTGTGGGTTCAAGCCCCATGTTGGGCTGTGCTGACAGCTCAGAGCCTGGAGCCTGCTTGGGATTCTGTGTCTCCCTCTCTCTCTTCCCCTTCCTGCTTATAACCTGTCTCTCTCTTTCAAAAGTAAGTAAACATTAATTTTTTTTTTTTAATTTTGTATAAGGTGTGAGATTTTGGTCAAGGCTATTATTTTCCCCCCCATGGATATCCAATTGCTTTATACCACTTATTGAAAACACTATCCTTTCTCCATTGAATTTTTTTGATTGCCCAAAAATGATTCTCTTTCCTCCCATCCTCCTTTCTTTTTGGCTACTGCTTAACATACTCTACATAATCTCATTGTGGCTGGCTTTTCTTTGTGTAGACTAAGGTTTTGGCACCTTTATGCTATGAAGTTGATGCTCAACATGTACATGGAAGGCATAAATTTACATTTTCTTCCATATGTACAAAATAACCACACCAGCATATTACTGGTCCAGTTATGTACTTTCGTAGTTGTCATGTTTATTAATGTGCAAAAGAGAGAAGGAAACAAATAGTACATTTTAGTCCTCCCTTTGTTATACAATGTACCCAGTGTCAACAGCACCAATTAGTCTTGGTTTATTCCTGTTCTGCCATATTAGGAAGCCCAGAAACTAGGGAATGAGCCACAGGAGACTTTCCAGTCAACAAAAGTGGTGATGAGAACAGTAACGTACGCGAACAGATCCTGTACCTCCCACTGTCCTTCTCTCTCTCCCTCCCTGAACAAACTAGACAGATCTTCGCTTTTGAATAAGGTTTTGAATATTTATTGTGTAGGTTGTAATATAAGAATTACAAAATGTGCCATTACAGTGATATTTGTGTTGAAATTGTTGATAATAATTCATTGATTTGCCCCGTATTTATTGAGTATATCAAAATTGCCCTAATTGCTGTTATAACCCTAAAGAAAAAAAAATTGTAAGTTTTGGTGTCCAAGAATTTATAATTTACCTGAAGACATGAAAATATACCTAAAACATAAATATGTTAAATATGTGCCATATAAAGGGAATGAATGATAAATGATGGTTAAAAACAAAAATAGTCCAGTGAAGAGGAAAAGTCTCTTTGGTTGGGAATGGATGTGGGAAAGTATCACTGAGCAATGAAGATGGGCTTTGCAGTAAACTTCAAAGTGGAGACAGGATTTCAGATAGTTAAAGACCATGAAGGATGCAAAGGACAGTGAAGATGATTACCCTAACAAAGATTTGGTGTCAAGAAAACAGGGCTCCTCTGTTTGGGGGATGATAGACCAGTTTTGACATTTTGGTTCAAAAAGTAGGAGATTCAAATACAAAGGGAATAAATGCATGGTAACACAATTTGAATGCAGTGGAAAGATGCCTATTTGTACCTGGACCCTATACTCACAACACCTCCCAAAAACCTTTAAAGATTTAGGCTTTAAATAGGATGGAAGAATGTTTTCATTTGTGTAATTGCTTTTTAAGATTTTAGACTGAATAATGGATAAAATGTAGTGGTTGATAAGAAAAATCTTTATTTTCCCAATAAAAGCTAAAAATATTTGTTTGCATAATTTGTCAGCATGAAATCACAATAATTTTGTTGCTAATTCAGTTCACTTTTGAAAAAATTCAGGCCAGCGGCACCTGGGTGGCTCCATCGGCTAAGTGTCCAACTTTGGCTCAGGTCACGATCTCTGGATTGGTGAGTTTGAGCCCCCAGTCCAGGCTCTGTGCTGACAGTTCCTTTGCTATACTCTGATTCTATCCATTTCCCCCATATAGGCTGACTGATAACAGCAGAGTCAATCAACACTTTAAATAATTTTTTTAATATGAAATTTATTGTCAAATTGGTTTCTATACAACACCCAGTGCTCATCCCAAAAGGTGCCCTCCTCGATACCCATCACCCACCCACCCCTCCCTCCCACCCCCATCAACTCTCAGTTTGTTCTCAGTTTTTTTAAATTTTTTTTTAACATTTATTTATTTTTGAGACAGAGAGAGACAGAGCATGAATGGGGGGAAGGTCAGAGAGAGAGGGAGACGGAGAATCCGAAACAGGCTCCAGGCTCTGAGCTGTCAGCACAGAGCCCGAACCCACGGACCGTGAGATCATGACCTGAGCCGAAGTCAGACGCTTAACCGACCAAGCCACCCAGGCGCCCCATGTTCTCAATTTTTAAAGAGTCTCTTATGCTTTGGCTCTCTCCCTCTCTAACCTTTTTTTTTTTTTCTTCCCCTCCCCCATGGTCTTCTCAGGATCCACATAAGAGTGAAACCATATGGTATCTGTCTTTCTCCGTATGACTTATTTCACTTATAACACTCTCCAGTTCCATCCACGTTGCTACAAAAGGCCATATTTCATTATTTCTCATTGCCACATAGTATTCCATTGTGTATATAAACCACAATTTCTTTATTCATTTAAATAATTTTTAAATTATTATATGCTGCATTGGCAAAATTATGAGCAGATATTTTTCACACAATTGTGATTTCAATTGAGCAACATGTACAGAACTTGGAGTCCTGACCTGGATTGAATTCTTGTTCATGTCACTTGTCATCTTTGAGTGGGGAGATCTTAGGATTTTCCAAGTGCCCTGTGTACTACCTGGCATGTAGCACCTCGTTATTTTTGGTAGCATTATTGAAAATAGCAACAGTACCACAGCACATTTATTTGCCTTTACACATAGAATCTGTTTAACAAGCTTGTTGATGGATAAATAAATGTCCTATGAACTTATTTACAAAGAATTTAGCATAGAGTTATCTTATTTAATCACAGTCAATCATCTAGAATAGAAAAGTCAAATTCCGGGGCGCCTGGGTGGCTCAGTCGGTTAAGCGTCCGACTTCGGCTCAGGTCACGATCTCGCGGTTCGTGAGTTCGAGCCCCGCGTCGGGCTCTGTGCTGACAGCTCAGAGCCTGGAGCCTGTTTCAGATTCTGTGTCTCCCTCTCTCTGTCCCTCCCCCGTTCATGCTCTGTCTCTCTCTGTCTCAAAAATAAATAAACATTAAAAAAAAAGTCAAATTCCTTGAGTCCAAAATTATGACTTGTTATACTTGTTATACTTCTGATATGATATATCGTGTAATGCTGAGTAAAAGTCAAATTACATTTCCTCCATTGGCTTCACTTTGTGTTTAAGCAGATGTCATGCATGATTTAATAGTCAGGATATAACATGCAGAAACGTTAAAAAGTTTAAGCTTAGAAGGTTCAAGCCTAAACATTTAAACTTACTTTGTGATAACATATAGACAGGTATAATGTTTATATATGTGCACATAACTATGTCTTGAGGTATATATCTCTATATGTAAATGTGTAGATGTATAGGTACTGTAGATACACAACCATATAGTCTAAGTTGAAATGAATCCTAGTGCCTCAGAATGTGCTGAGTTTCAAATCACATTGAAACAAAATGAACATGTGTAGCTGTACAGCAATTGTCATGTTAAAATTAAACCTATTTCAGAGTTCATATAGCATTCCAGATGAGAGAAGCTTTCTTTAATATAGACTGGTGTAGCAGAAACCAAAATACATGCAGCAGAATGAAATTTTATGTGTAGGTCTGTGGATGAGTGATTTAAGATTTATGATAATAAATTAAAGTGACTATTTTTATGAATTATCCCCTTATGAATCTATTTGACCATTTATCAAAGTCTTACATGGTTAAATGTCAAGGTTTAGCAAACAAACAAACAAACATCTGGATACTATGACGGATGAGAAAGACAGAAGTGCATCTGTGCACAAGTACGGTGAGTGTAAGTTGGTAGTAAGGCTGGGAATAGCACAGCATTAGCTGAGTGTGTGACACACTTAACAGAACAGATCCTGAACACGTGCGAGCCCTTATGGTTTCGGTCAGCAACACTGTCCAACCACGACATGGGGCCCCTTCTAGGATAAGTCACGAGTGTGTAATTTACCATGGAGTGGCCTATTTATGGTGCACAGGAGGATACCTTGCTGGTTTTTTTTTTCCACAGTCATTAAATCTTACCAGCAGTTAGAATCCATGATACTGTACAACTTTGCACAAGATGACAGCGTGCTTCCTACAGTCTTCCTGTCTTTGAAGAAAACAATATTAAGCAGTCTGACCAGAACTTGAGGAATGAGAAAAATGTGACTTTTTGAGCCAGATGAACTTGCCCTCACATCCTGGCTCTTTATTTAATTTTTCTTGGCCCACTTTTTAGTTGTCTTTTTTTTTTTTTTTTCACAACAGAGAAATCAGTATGTGCCTTTCATGGGCACTTTGAGTATTAAGTGTGATAATGGATGCAAATATACAATATAATGCCCAATGTCTATTAGGTGGTCATACTCCGTCATTGTCCAACACCCTATCTCCTCTGCATTTCCTATCATCCACGGGTAAATTAAGAAAAGAATCTTAGAGTTTTATAGTTTCTAAAATTAAAACCTTTACATGTTTTCTTATGGAAAATTGATGCTAATTCATACAAGAAGAATGCGATAGCTTCTCTTATATCAGTACCTATAAAACAAGACAGCAATGTTCTAGGAACTTTATATATGTTAATATTTGAGTACATGTATTAATAAATAGCTCATCCAGTAGATATTATTATAAGTATTTTGCAGATGCTCAAAATAATCATGAGGAAAAAATACCAACTTATTTATGTTGGCTTTATAACAAGAATGCAAGCTCTGTTGGAAGAAGACATGTCTGCCCTACTTATATTTTAAGGCACTTTGCTTTTCACTTAATAGGCAGTCAAGAAACATGAATGGATTGTTTCTTCTTGAAAAGCTTCATTGCTAAATCTAGAAGGATGGCTTTATAGAAACTGTTTCTCTGATCCAAGTACAAATCAAGAAGCGTTACATAGTAAAGATCTATCTAGGTAGTAAGTGAAAAAGCAGGAGTTTTCCTCTGGAATTTGTGAATCACTTTGATGAATTTTGCTTCTGTGAACTGGTTTGTTCATCGATGTAAAGATGGGGGTGAAAAGGAGAGGGAGGGAAGAAAGAGAGAGAGGGAGGGAGGGAGGGGGGGGGAGGTGACACAATTTTTTGAATTCTCAGGTGTGAGAAATCACTAGTGAATTATCCTTGAAGTGATCAGATTGCATTTCAGGAGGTTGCACTGAAAAGGGTATATTGCAAAAAAATTATTATAGCATTACCAGCCTGAGGCACTTACTTCTTTGTACCTATTAACTAGCATCACAAATGAACGGACACTCCATCACAATAGATTTAGAGTACTGAAGAAAGTAGTCTCAGGTTGCTACATCTGGATTTTTTTCAAGGGTGGAAAATAAAATAATGAGGATACCAACCGGGCCACCCACTGCAAAATGTGGGTGACCAAATGAGCCAACAGAACCTCTAATGAGTATTTACTCCAAGGGACTCTGCATGTAAACTACTTCCAGACTGATGTGGTGCCAAGCTTCAAGGATTAAGTCTTTCAATGGCTTTTGTTGATCAGCGGCCACAGCATCTAGGAACAAAGGAGGGGTCTCCTTATTAAGCATATCAAGAATATTACTTTCAGACAAGAATAATGCAAAGAATGGATCAAAGAACACTATAAAATAGATGGAAGACGGTAGAAATAAGTAATAACAGCATCATTCATACTCTGCATTTAGAGTGACTATAGTTAAGGCATTATTTTCCAGAAGACTTTAAAGCATCGCTTAACATTTATGTGGTCTGGCCTACATTATAGGTAGTTGTGAACATGTCCTTGGGTTTGATGATTTTGGGAGCAAGAGTTTCTCTGCTCTGTCTCATCAGTGTGCCATTAATCTTTTGTTCTTTTCCTCCTTTAGCATTAAAGAGTATAGATGTAAGTTTTTTAATAATTATTTTTGAAATATATTAAATGGAACCTTGCAGTTATGATGGCTTTAATAATATAGAACGCATGAGGACTAACATAACACGGTTTTCTTTTAGGAGAAAGAAATCTGTGAGACAAAGAAAAGATATCTGGAGGGAATAGCTCAGTATCGCTTAGAAAGTTAGTGGCTGAGTTTATCCTGACTCAGGGATCTTGCATATCTCAGACAAATCCAATCCCTCAATGCCATGCAAATGACAGGGTGCATACGGAAAATCACATTCTCAATATGTTTACCCAGAGAAAACACAAAGCAAGAAAATGTTTACGCACTGTGACAAAAGTCAGTGCTAGAATAGGTTCTAAGATGGCCACCCAAACAAATGTTTACTTCTGTAAAGCAAAACAAAACTTAATTTGGTGTTTTAAAAGGTTGAAACATAACAACAGCTATTTGATTCCTTTCTCTTCCTGTTTCTAAATAGTTGCATTATTTGAAAACCTTTATTTTTTCAGTCCCTTCTCAAAGAAGTAGTCAGTTGCAGTTAACAGTAAGATTTCCTAAGAAACACTCCTGGATGTAAATTGTGGCCATGTTTCCCCCTCTTTAGGTACAAACTAGCCATATGGGTATGAGGCGTTGACTTGCAATTTTGGAACTGCGCTGTCTTGATTCAAGATTTTTCCAATGATAATCAATACTAGTTTTGCCACAATCCTGACACATGCTGTGGGCCCGACAGGCCCTGTGCTGATATAGCAATTGACAAACTAGTAATAATGTAATAAATACACGATGATCATATTGATGTTGGTGAGAATAGTAATAATAATAGTGACTCTTGAGTACCTGCTCTTTGCTAAGCACTTCGCTGAGATTTTCATATACATCATCTCCCTGAATCTTCAGAGAGATAATGGCAAAGATAGATAACCATTACTCTTTTCTAAATGGACTGCGGTTGGATACTTGCAGTTATACACATAGAGGGCTTCCAAAATTTTTATTTACATTCTTAATTTAACACTCCTATAAAGTGCCAGAAAATGTTTTCATTTCTTTACGTCCACTGATTCATTCAATCCTCACAATAGCCATGTAAAGTAGATAGCAGTAATGTCCCTATTTTATAAATGTGAAAAGTAAGGCTAAATTAACTGTTACAGGTCGTGCATCAGAAAAGTGGTAGAACCGGGCTTCCAAACTCAAGCCACCTGGCTAGAGCACATGAAAGTTTGACCCAAACTCAAAAATACACGTTCTGAGGAAAATAATCACAGTGGCTGGATTTTCATAAAATTCTATCCAACTCATAATATCTCTGAAACTGTATGGTAAGCATCTCCCTCCTCTGTTCTGCAGCCAGCTCTAGAGTAGACACAGGAAGTTCTCCAGGTCTTCTGTCCCTGGGGTCGAGTCCCACACAGTGGAGCTGAGAGGAAGGTAGGAATTATGAGGGTGGGGGATATTTCTAACCAAGCTGAACTCCTGGGGATGTTTCTGTGCTCTCAAGGATTCCGTGCCTTCTTTTGTCAGCTCCTTTCCTGTGCCTCTATGAGTCATTCCAAGTTGTTTTTTTCCTCCAGGCATTCTTTAGTTTGGAAAGCGGTGGAATATTTCTCTCACCTGAAGCAAGCATTCAAAGTAACTGTCAAAAGCTTTCAAAGGTGGTATAGCTAAGGACCGGAAAGCAACAGAGATGGTGAAAATATATCACAGGAGAAACATATTCCTTCTTCCCCCAGGGCCCACTTACTATACTTGATACAAGTTATATAATTGATTTTCAGAGTAAAACTTCTTAATTTCTGGAGTCAGCTTGGGGCTGAATTTCCAGGGGGGTGGGGAGGGGTGGAAAGCATGGGAAGGGAGAGGTGAGGAAAAAAGGGCATCAGCACTGCTGACAGAATAGGTCCTAAGAGTGAGGAGCCCAGGAAAATAGTCCTGAAGGAGAAGTGGGAGTACCTGGGATGACCTGGGCTATGTGGGACAAGAGAGAAGACAGGGGTCCCAAACTGGAGGCTAAAATTTTTAACAGAGGCAGGGTGAGGGAAGCCAGCACTCAACTCTAAGCAAAGATAATGAAACTGCTTCTTTAGGGGTAATTGACTCCTAAAAAAAAAAAATGCATAGCCTTATTCTCCAGGAACCTAGCACTCAACTTAATTCCAGAAAGGAACTGGGATCTGTTTTAGGTCAAATGCTTGAATTTCTTCTTGAGTAGTTTTGTTTTACTCCAGGAGTATCTCTACGTTGACCAGTTACGCTTCTGTGAAATCCAAATTGGCAACGTGGGAAAGGGAGGAAGAATATGACCATATATCTTGAGGGAGTGTCTTTTTATCTTCTCTTCAACGGGGGAGTCAATAATATTAACTCCTTTTTCTTAACCTGAAGGAACTACAACCAGAGCCAGCTTTTCAATTTTCTGTAAATCCCATGTGTGACAACAGCTTAGGAAGCTTGCCAATACATTCAAAGCCAAACTGCCCAGAAAGCCATATGGAAAATGAAAAATCAATTACCTCATTATGCAGTCCATTTTATGCATGTTGGGCACACTGTGTTTCACACCAACTTGAATTAAAAGTAAATATATTCACAATAGTCTTAAGAATATAAAGCATGGCCCCAGTGTTTAGTCTCTTTAAATCTTTTTTTTTTTTTTTTTAGTTTTTTCTAAGTTTATTCATTTTTGAGAGAGAGAGACAGAGCATGAGCAGGGGAGGAGCAGAGAGACAGAGGTAGACACAGAATCCAAAGCAGGCTCCAGACTCCAAGCTGTCAGCACAGAGCCTGACACGGGGCTCAGACTCACAAACCGCGAGATCATGACCTGAACTGAAGTCGGACACTTAACCGACTGAGCCACCCAGGCGCCCCTAGACTCTTTAAATCGCAATCACAATCAAGACCCATCTGGGTGGAGAGATAGAAAATGATACATATACAAACACATATACTAATATGCTGGAGACAGGATGGATATAAGAACTGGTTATATCACCTTAAGCGAGCTATTTATCTGTAGATAGGTCTTATACCTATCTACAAAAATGATGGTAGAAACCAAAATGAGACAAGCTCTGGGAAAAGTTGAGGAGGCACACAGTGGATGGGAGCTCTAGCTGACCTAGATAAATCCAAATCTTATGCTGCTGACTCTGTCTCTTTGATGTTTCCCTCTTGCTCCCACCCTCCTTCCCTTCTTTCTTTCTTTTAACAAGTATTTGTCAACTCTATTAAGTGCCAGGCATTCCGTCACCATCCTCTTCAAAATCCTGTGTGTGACTTCCTGTTTCTTCTACAATAAACCAATGAAGTCTTAGTAAGCCTCATCTCGGTCACCACCTTGCTCTCATCCCTTGGGACACCCTGTTCTTTTTCTGCCATGCTGTTTTGTGCTGCAGGGACTTTACACAAACCATTTCCACTTTCTGGAACTTTTCCTTAGCGTGGCTCTCCCTTCAGCTAGTTAACTGCTAGGCATCCTTCAGATCCCAGCTCAAATATCACTTCTTTGGAAAAACTTTCTCTGACCCTTCATCTGGATGAGGTTCTTTTGCTATGTGCTTCTACAGCACTTCCACATTGACTCAGAGCACTTAACTTTGTTTATCATATTTATTAATCTCTGCTCCACCAAACAGCAAGCTCCACAAGGAAAACATTGCTTGTCTTCTTCCACCCTTGTGAAGCCAGTGCCTCCCAAGGTGCCTGTGTAGCTTACGTGCTCAATTTTACTAGCTGAATGTGTGAGTGAGTGGATGAATGAATGAGTGGGCCCACCAACATACTTCCCTGTCATCAATTTTTGTCCCTGTCAGTGGTGGTAATGCTAAAAAAAAACCAAAAAACAAACAAACAAACAAACAAAAACCCAGCAATCCTCCTTTAAAATTAAAAGAAAAAAAATTCGTGTACTTCTGTACTACACAAATGGACTCTAACGATGAAGATAATTCTTTGAAGACAGTTCCTTATTGTGATCTTTTCTTCCGCTTGCAATCTATTATTAACCAGAAACCTATGACTGAAAAGCCTGGTAGTTCTGAGACAGCCTCCAGAGACTTATGACTTGCAGGCTGTTCATTAACATGCATATTGTCTAAAGAAAGAAAGAACCCAGAGGCTTACAATATGTGCTTTCAAACATGACTATTTGTGAACAATGGTCAAGACATTTAGTTTACTTCCTACCAGATGAGATTTAAATAAAAAACACACGTACATTCTTGGGAAAATTAGAATGGCTGAAAATTCAGAAGGGATGGAGAGTTAGCTACTAATGAGAAAACCCCCAGGAAATTGACGAGGTCGCTATTCAGTTGCTGCTCTTGTGACTGGAGTTGAGAGTAAGGCTGCATACATTTTGGCTTGTAATGCATATTCCCATGTAAATTCCATTGTGTGTGAAGAAAATGAATGAATTACATGCTTTTCTTTAAACTCAGAGTCTGATTCCAAAGGTTGGAAACATTTGCTATTTTTCTTTAGTGAAGGAATATTATGTCATAAAAGGCAACTTTACACTAGAGTCAGTATATTAGCTACTGCTTTTTGGCAAATTATTGTGTTCAATTACTACTTGGTCATTATTTCATAATTTCAATCACCTTACATAACCTGAAGTTAATTATCCGTGTCTTATTACAAATATCTAAATGTAAGTTCATTTGAAACTATGTACTTAAAAGTCTTTAGACTTTCCCAAATTATTTTTACATCTTAAATTACTTATGTATCACTGGACTTCAAATACAATCAAGGACTTCTCAGTGGTATTAATATTCTCTGTAAGAAAATTGAAAGAATTATATAAAAGATCAAAAGCAAGTGAAATAGGTTACATGCATTAAATCTTACTTTTGGTGGGGCGTTTCAAATAGTTTTTATTGCTTTTTAATTAGGAAGACCTGCATAACTCTTGGCTTTGACATTTTTAGGAAACTTATTTCTGCCAAATTTAAAAATAACTAATTAGGCTCACAAAAAGATATTTTACCATAGTTTTAACACAATGGTTATTGGCTATTCCAAAAAAGCCACCCAAGAAATATTAATTATCTGGATAGTAACAGAACATGATAAAGGTATATTTCTATTTTGCGCCCTTAAAACTGCTTTTTAGGTGTTATTTAAATGTCTAGAAATAAAATTATATGACATAAAGTCAAAAGGACAAAGGCATATAGGAAAAATATGGAAGAGAAAATGCTTTCTCTTTTTGCCTTTATTCTATTTTAAATCAAGTTGGTTGAGTAGTAATAAACATACATCAATTAGGGTTTTCCAAAGAAACAGAATAGGAGAGATATACAATATGTTTATGGATATATAAAAATCTAGATATAGAGGTATATCCATATTTCTGTATCTATCTTTGTATCTATCCATCTAGATATAGATATAAACATATAAGTCTATATTAACCAGAAACATATCGATCTATATATTTATATCTATGTATATTTTGAAAGAAATTGGCTGACATGTTTGTAGACCTGACGAGTCTGAAATCCATAGGCTGGAAACTCAGAAATGATACTGCAGCCTTCGGGCAGAATTTCTTCTCTGGGAAACCCTTGGGTTTTGCTCTTAAGGCCTTTCAACTGATTGGATGAGGCCCACCCACATTTCTCAGGATAATCTCTGTAAAGTCAGCTGATTATAGATGTTAATCACATCTACAAAACACCTGCACAGGACACCATGATAGATCAGTGCTTGGTTAAGTAATTGACTACATTAGTCTGCCAAAGTCAACTCACCAACACCAGGTTGCTTATTAGTCTCCAAATTTCTTTTTGCTCCTCACTGGCTATTCAATGTTTATTCTTCTTCTCCTTCACCTTCTCCTTCTTCCTCTTCTTCCTCTTCTTTTGTTTTTTAAAGATTTACTTATTTTTGAGAGAGAGAGAGCACAAGAGGGGAAGGGGCAGAGGAGGGGAGAGAGACAGAAGATCCAAAGTGGGCTCTGCAATGATGACAGCGAGCTCAACTTAGGGCTGCAACTCACAAACCGTGAAATCACAACCTGAGCCAAAGTCAGAGGCTCGACAGATGGAGCCACCCTCAATTTGGAGTGCCCCTCAATTTGTATTCTTAATTTAAATTTCAAAATAAAGCAATTTTGAAAACTGGTACTTGTGATCATCTTTTTTTCCTTTTATTTGCTCACCCTTTTAGTCATTATGTTGTGTATTTGTACATTCATCTAAGAATCAGAATGAAAAAAGAATAAAGCTCACTCCATCCAAGTACTTGATCAGTAGGTTGAGTATACAAGACCCCCTTGGCAGGTTGCTGTAACTTAAGGACTCCTTTTCAGAATAATTAATGTTTTTTAAATATTTATTTATTTACTTATATTTTTTGAGAGACAGAGCACAAGCAGGGGAGGGGCAGAGAGAGAAAGAGACACAGAATTCAAAGCAGGCTCCAGGCTCTGAGCTGTTAGCACAGAGCCCAATTCCAGGCTCAAACCCACGGGCACGAGATCATGACCTGAGGTGAAGTCGGTGGCTCAACAAACTGAGCCACCCAGGTGCCCCTCAGAATAGTGTTTAAATAAAATAGTAGAACTGAAAGAAACATCATTGCATTGAAATATGATTAACCAAATTGTGATGTGTTTATATATTGAATAATAAGATCTAGATCTAGGTTTAATAGCCACCATGATTTTAAAATGGTGATGAGTAGAAACAGTATTCTGAGATCTAGAAATAACTGTAATGTGATATGAACATATCTGTGATTTCTAATGTTGACAGAGTCACAGATACTAATACCACTGTGATCCATTCAATGCATTCACAACTGAAGGGCGTGTAGTTAGAATTTAGGGAAAATAAAGATGTCATGTTTTCCCAACCAATTCAGAGACATCTGGTTAAGAACCAGCCAGTTGTTTGATGAGGAAAAAAAATAATGGTATGGTAACTAAGACTTGGAGATTATCTATAGATTTAATTTCTCAAGCTTCACCAGATGACAAGAATAATAATAGCTGTAGTTAACACAGCACCTATCAAGTGCCAGACATTGTCCTGGGTGCTTTATATATGTCACATCGCATCATTCTTAGAAAAAAATCTCATGGGTAAGATTTTACAGATGCACAGAGAGGTGAAGTAACTTGCCCAAAATCATACAGTGTTACAGGTGGTGGAGCCAGCTCCATTACGGTCTTTTAAAATATTTTTTTTAATGTTTATTTATTTTTAAGAGAGAGAGAGAGATAGAGCACGAGTGGGGGAGAGGCAGAGAGAGAGGAAGACAGACACAATCTGAAGCAGGCTCCAGGCTCTGAGCTGTCAGCACAGAGACCGACGTGGGGCTCAAACTCACGTATCGTGAGATCATGACCTGAGCTGAAGTTGGACGCTTAACCGACTGAGCCACCCAGGTGCCCCTCCATTATGGTCTTTTAACTATTGTGCTATGTATTGTAGTTTTCCTTTATCCATTGTTTTGTTTTTGTTTTGTTTTGTTTTGTTTTCAGTTTCCAGCATTCATTTTTTTTTAATATATGAAATTTATTGTCAAATTGGTTTCCATACAACACCCAGTGCTCATCCCAAAAGGTGCCCTCCTCAATACCCATCACCCACCCTCCCCTCCCTCCCATCCCACATCAACCCTCAGTTTGTTCTCAGTTTTTAAGAGTCTCTTATGCTTTGGCTCTCTTCCACTCTAACCTCTTTTTTTTTTTTTCCTTCCCCTCCCCCATGGGTTTCTGTTAAGTTTCTCAGGATCCACATAAGAGTGAAACCATATGGTATCTGTCTTTCTCTGTATGGCTTATTTCACTTAGCATCACACTCTCCAGTTCCATCCACGTTGCTACAAAAGGCCATATTTCATTCTTTCTCATTGCCACGTAGTATTCCATTGTGTATATAAACCACAATTTCTTTATCCATTCATCAGTTGATGGACATTTAGGCTCTTCTCTAAAGAAGACATCTGGATGGCCAACAGGCACATGAAAAGATGTTCAATGTCGCTCCTTATCAGGGAAATACAAATCAAAACCACACTCAGATACCACCTCACGCCAGTCAGAGTGGCCAAAATGAACAAATCAGGCGACTATAGATGCTGGCGAGGATGTGGAGAAACGGGAACCCTCTTGCACTGTTGGTGGGAATGCAAATTGGTGCAGCCGCTCTGGAAAGCAGTGTGGAGGTTCCTCAGAAAATTAAAAATAGACCTACCCTATGACCCAGCAATAGCACTGCTAGGAATTTACCCAAGGGATACAGGAGTACTGATGCATAGGGGCACTTGTACCCCGATGTTTATAGCAGCACTCTCAACAATAGCCAAATTATGGAAAGAGCTTAAATGTCCATCAGTTTCCAGCATTCAACTCCAGTCCAGCAATAGATGATCCTTCTGGCTATACATCAGAAGGTCATTAGTAGCCTACCAATACGTCACAATGCTTATGTCATTCACCTCACTTCATCACATCATCACAAGTGTGAGAACAATACAATAAGATATTTTGAGACAGAGAGAGAGGGCACATTCACATAACTTTGATTACAGTATGGTTATAATTGTTCTATTTTACTGTTAGTTATTATTGTTAACCTCTTACTGTGCCTAATTTATGTATTAAACTTTATGTTTGTATATGTATGTATAGGGAAAACATAGTATATATAGAGTTCTGTACTACAGCCATTGTTTCAGACATTCACAGGGGGTCTTGGAATAGATTCCCAGTCGATAAAGGGGGACTACTATAATTCATAGCTTGTTTCTTTGTATTTGTCTGAATTTTATGGGAAATAATGGGATGTCAGAATTATGTGAGAAACTTGTTGTCAATAGATAACATTTTAAACTATTTTGAATATCTATAAATTTGCATAAGGGGTTTACTCTTATCTATTTTATAAATTGTTATAATTAAATTGTTCATGTCAGAAGCACAAGAAATGCTTACAAAGAGTCTGTGACTGTTAACTATTAACAGACTTTCTGCTTTTCTTTTAGTACAAGTTGTTGGTGGTTGCAAATGTAACAGTTTGAAATTTCCTTACAAGGTTAAAACATGTTAAAATTTGTTGTTATATGGTTGTTTGACTCAGAATTCTAGAACCACTTTGTTATGAAAAATGTTAAGATCTTACAAATTTTAATAAGGTTAAAAATTAAGGAAAACTAACATGGTGTTAAAACATAGCTACTGTAATTTAATATTAAATATTTTTCAACTCTAAAAATTTAGTGAAAGAGACAACCCACAACATGTACCAACTTTTCAACAACTTCAAAATACTTTTTTTTTTTCTGAAAGATTTAATGAGTTTGGGTTTACTGCTTTAGAACACATAGACATTTAACCAACTCTTAATTTTCCAGAGAAAGGGGAGGTGAGATGGCATGAGGACTCATACATAGTGTGGAGCTAAAATTAGCGCCTAATATAAACGTTTATATTAATATCAAAATATTAGTTACGCTTTTAACAAATACATGAATTATTTAAATGGAATTAATCTCTTCGTATAGTAATTGGTCGAAAGAGAAAAATTCATGGGACACCCGGGTAACTCTGTCAGTTTAGCATCCACCTTTTGATTTCAGTTGAGGTCATGATCTAGTGGTTTGTGGGCTCCAGCCCTGCATCGGACTCGGCATTGACAGTGCAGCACCTGCTTAGGATTGGTTCTCTCTCTCCCCCCCCTCTCTCTGCCCTTCTCTCGTTCTCTCTTTCTCAAAATAAATAAATAAACTTAAAAAAAATTTAAGAGAAAAATTCATATAAAAAGAAAAAGAATGAAGTACTTGGATTCCATAAATATGCATAATTATAATAAAAAATAAACATACAATGACTATAGATTAAATCATTTACCTTACATAGAGCAGACCAATGACAATAGAATGAACAAACCAGTAGGGAAGAAGAAAAGAGGAAAAATATAAACCTGGCCATTTCATTTTTTATAATTTAATTAATCATTATTATTAAAACTCACAGGAAAGATAATTTAAATAGTTATAAGCATTTTTTTCTAATTATAATTTATAACTGATATGAAGGCAAGTTTACACATTTTATAACAATATGAACATCAATATAAAACATTTGGAAATTTCAGGCAGTGAGTTTTGAAAGGCCAGTTGGCCATTTATTTAATGAGACTTGAATCCTTATTTATAAAATATATTTATCATGGATATCTAGATATCCAAGTTCTTCCTGCACAGAGCTAGTTTTATCCTTTTGTCTCAGCTTGTATGCCCTCAGTTCAGTTTTCATGCCAGTGAGCCAATTGTTTCATAAATTGATGACATGTTGAGCAAACTCAGAAATCACATTTTAAAAATTACTTGAGCTCATTGTGTATGAGCTTCATTTGCCCTTCCTACTCTACACTCAAGGGTAAGAAGGGCAAACTGATTTCACAAGGGACAAAAGAAATTGTTGAATGAATGAATAAGTTTAAGACAAAGAAGAGTGAACTTCTGCCAACCATAACTTTTTACAATATCCTTCAGTTTTGCAAACTGCTACTGCCATAAATTTGCTCATATTTTAATTTTTACCTTATTTTTTGTTAAACACATACCATATTAAGTTTTAAAAAATTCCCATTAAAATGTGACCATTCTGTTCTAGTAATGAAGCTACTTATGGGAACTTTTTATAAATTGTGGTCTAGGTCCTACTTAATCTCCGCATCCTCTTAAGAAACATTTGAAAAATTAGGCATAAAGAATCAAGTAGACTTCCAAGATAAATGAAGAGATTTACATGAAAAGGAAAGGAGTAGTTTCCTTGCACTGAGTACTGCAAACCAGTCATTTCTTAATAGCATGAAGACCAATTTTCTAGAGTCCCAGAGAAAGAAGAATGAGATCAATCAAGAACATAAACTTATGTGAGGCAATCAGACACTCATAAAAACAGCTTAATGTAATGAATTTTTGTGATGTGGAGACTTGGGATATTTCATTCCTAATCCACCAGGAAAGCCCTTTTATATGTTTGGAATATTTTCCCACAAAGGCAAATAAAATCTTTTTTTAAGACGTCTTGTGATTGTAGAAAGTGAAATACAGTAATTGGGCATATATTTTTGGATTTCGAAAATAATGCCTGCTTGATATGATCAACTATTAAGAAAGGAAATGTAAACCTACGTCTGTATTTAATGCCATTTTTTTCATCTCTTAAATTCTTAATAATAACCTTTCTGTTCATTTTGTTTTATTTGCGGAATGGAGGGAACATGAGGAAAACTGAATCTATTAGGTAGGAGCGCAATTGGTTAAACTGGATGACAAAAATTAGAAGCAGCTGTGCTCAAGTGCATAATTTTTCCCTCTTTGGTTAATTAAAGTTTTACCAAACTATAACCTTTAAAAATGATGCTAGGCATGCATCCATGAATTCAGGCTTTCTTCACAGGGCATAATAATATATATTCAGTATAGTAGGACTTTAGCTCTTTTAGTTTTTTTGTGTGGTTTGGGGGAGTTATAAATGGGAGATTAAGAGTCACAATGTCACACTTATTTCTTGAATACAGTTCCAAATCTTATAAATTATAGGTAATGGGTAATCCAGGAATATTCTCATAGATCTTGAGTTTGCATCTATTTTGATCCTTTAAAAAAGGACTGTGATTACTATATATGCTTGAATTGGGGATAATTATACTTTGTTAATAAAGCTCCCAACAAAGGTAAAAGTAAACCAATCCATTCCAAAGACCCTGTGATATAATCTATATATAATTTATATATTTAATAAACCTTTTAATGTACAATATCATGTTGTCAGTAATTTCTATCCTAGATCCTAAAAATTACAAAAAAGTTTTGCAATGCAGACAATTGTGAATAAATTCTCAGTTCTTTGATTTCGATAGAAGTGGTCAGCTACATTTTTTTTGAAGAGTTCTTGCTTCTTTTAAAAATGCTAGTAGAGTATCTCTTAACAAAGTTGGACTACATTCTCTTACTCCCTAAATTAAATTATCTTCAGAATTCCTGTATTCAATAATTATTCACTGATTCTCTTCTATGCACCAGAAACTGTATCATGAATTTGCATATACAGATGAGCCAAACACCTTACCTGCCCTTAGGGAAACTTCTAGACAACCACAAGAGATTGTGATAAATGTGGCAATAAAGGGAACTGAGTGCAGCGTGGAACAGGGAGGGAGCTCTATTTTTGGGACTGGGGTGCAGGAGGCCTGCACAGAAGGGTAATATCCACTTACCTCTTCACTGGGCTATGCGGTAACTTAAATGTAGGGTTTCTCTCTTTATCAGTATTCTGTAGTTAATAGCAGTGGTTTACCACCAAGAAATGTTTTTCATTTGCTCTCTTTGTATTTCTGATTATGACAAAAATAGGATCATTTGGCATATTTAGATTTAGCTGCAATTTCACCAAGGTTTCCGTGATATGTCGGATAATTGTTGATCTTTACTGGAAAAAAGGAATAGTTTACGTCTCCCTTGGTATTGTTAGGTGTGAAAAGATGAGTTGTGGTGAATTCACGGGTGCTGTATTCTATGTATTGGGTGTGATTCTACACAAGGGAAAGCAATTGTCCAATAGACACACTCTGGTGTGGTGGTTCCTTTGCCTACCCTGTAAAACCTCCCCAAATTTCATGCACGAGCCTAATAAGTGAAGCCAGTGATGATTGAAATTTTTTTTCAATATTTTTTATATTAAATACAATTTATTGTCAAATTGGTTTCCATACAACACCCAGTGCTCATCCCAACAGGTGCCCTCCTCAATGCCCATCAACCACTTTCCCCTCTCCCGCACCCCTCATCAACCCTCAGTTTGTTCGCAGAATGTCAGAGTCGCTTATGGATTGCCTCCCTCCCTCTCTGTAACTTTCTTTTTTCCCCTTCCCATCCCCCATGGTCTTCTGTTACTCCTCATCAGGGAAAGACAAATTAAAGCCACACTAAGATACCACCTCACACCGGTCAGAGTGGCTAAAATGAACAAATTAGAAGACTATAGATGCTGAAGAGGATGTGGAGAAACGGGAACCCTCTTGCACTGTTGGTGGGAATGCAAACTGGTGCAGCTACTCTGGAAAAAAGTGTGGAGGTTCCTCAAAAAATTAAAAATAGATCTACCCTATGACCCAGCAATAGCACTGCTAGGAAGTTAGCCAAGGGATACAGGAATGCTGATGCATGGGCCCCAATGTTTATAGCAGCACTTTCAACAATAGCCAAATTATGGAAAAAAAACCCAAATGTCCATCAACTGATGAATGGATAAAGATGTGGTTTATATATACAATGGAATAATACTTGGCGATGAGTCTATTTTTTAAAACATATTCACCTTACATTTACCTTCAGAGAGTTTTAGCCGCCCAAATACTTTACTTTCAGACTTTGGAAGGATAGGAGAGAAATATGGGTAAAGAAGAAAGGCAAAAAAGCCAGCCACTCAGCCTCTAGTCTTTGGGAGCGCATAAGTATAACATTAAAAGAAAAAATAAAAACCGTTACATTTCCAGTAAGTTGTTATTTTCAAAGATAATTAACATTAAAATCTAGCACACTATGTCTTGTTCATTATTACTTGATTTATGAATTAAAAAATTTCCATTGAGAGGACATGCAAAGTTGCCTCACTGTGCAATTTCCCAAGGCTCTCCAATTGAAGCAAAGCAGTGTTGTTAATTATGAACTTGTGAGGTCATATTCCACAATGGGGAAACCCCTCCGCATTGTCCGGAAATGTCTCCATTCCAGTCTCTACAGACGCGGCTTTCTATGTAACATTGATGGTGGTTTCTGTCTACCATGAACTGCCAAAGACCTGCTTTTCTCTGTTACATAAAAATGGGCATTTCTCAAATTTGATTTAGGCTGTCATGTGAAATAATGGAGTGGTATATTAGAGAATGTACTGTGTCTTGATTAAATGCAATTACAGAATTCATCTCTTCTTTCTCTCTTATGTCCTATGATAAAAATAAACTTGTAGGTAGTCCAAATGGAAAAATATAAGAAAGTGATGATAATATTATGTCAGGCAAAATGGACCAACCAAGAAAACAATAATACAAAATTTCAAAATTCATATGCTCATTCCAGAACTTTTAGATAATAGCTTCCTTCCTCAATCTTTTGTCTGTTGAAATTTTAGCTGGCACAGTGGTGCCTCTGGCTTCCTATGGGAGAGGAGACAGCTTTCCATCAGAGGTGATTTTTTTTTTCCATTTTAGGGGTTTTATGTAACTTATTGAGACTACTAACACATTTACAACATTTGCAATGTACTTTATTTTTTTAAGGTTGACTTTTGAGAGAGAGGGAGACAGAGACAGAGAGACAGAGAATGAGTGGAGGAGGAGCAGAGAAAGAGGGAGACACAGAATCCAAAGCAGGCCCAGGCTCTGAGCTATCAGCACAGAGACCGATGTGGGGCTCGAACCCACAAACCATGAGATCCTGACCTGAGCCGAAGTCAGACACTTAACCAACTGAACCACCTAAGCACCCGAATTTGCCATATACTTTAAATAACAAGTTATTTCATTTGACCACTCAATGATGTAATAAATGGAATAGTAGTTACTATTATACTCATTGCATATTTGTTAAAACCTCAGCTTGGCTGATAATTTGCAAAAGATATCCATGACTTGGATTTTCCTCATCATACTGTACAACAGGACTTTTATACCATAAGAAAACTAGATATCAAGAGCTTATGGATAAATGGACTGGCATCGTAAAGTTAGTACAAATTTGAGGTCTAAAATATTTGCTTTTGTTACCTGAAAGTGATAGGGTTGTGCTGCATTATTGTAAATTCAATGCCCTATGATTCTGTGATTCTAGAATGTCAGAGAACACTGAATTCTCACTTACCTCTTTGTTGGGCTATATTGTGACTTAAATGTGGGATTTCTCTTTTTATGTGAGGTATTGTCTCACATGGACACAGGGAGAAAAAGAAACAGCCTCTGAGCATCTAAGCTAAGGGAAGGGAAGATGGGGTGGGAAACCTCAAAACTTTCCCTTTTCATCTACTGAGTGAGGCAACTCGTCTATAATGTTGAAAAGCATCACAATGTAATTGATCCTCCAAGTGGTTGTGGTTAAAGCCTTCTCTGTCTCCCATTTTTCTTTATTAAACTCATGTTACTTTGTTATTTTCATGTACAGCAGAATCACCCGGAATGTATAAACACAGTTTGCCCCAGAATGGTGTTCTAGCCACCCTTTTAAATTTGTGCTACAAATATGTTTTTGTCTGTTTTATTTCCATAGAGAAAGGTGAGGCTCAATCCCCCCCTTTGGAGTAGTGAATACAGTGATGGCAATGGCCAGCACTCCGCTGGTTGTCCTGGTAACAGCATCTCAAATCTTACATTAACATCTGGTGTTCTTAAGCTTAACAGCTGGTTGTCTACAGAAAAATTTGAATAAGGAGTTGAAACACAAATGGGAATACCACAAAATAAAAGTAGTTACCTAGGAGGAATACTAAGAAATAAGTAAGCTTAAAGCAGGAAATTAGTTGCAACTTGCAAAAGACAGAGAAATATATCAGAGATTTAAAAAATGAATAAAAGATACTGTCGCCCCTCCTGCAAAATGAAATACAATGAAGATTGTAAGTTTAAGTTTTGTATTGTTTTGATAAGCAAATCAACCAACATCTTGGGAAGATGACAAATCCTGATTAAATTTTGGAGAATTTGGACTCATAGTAGCCGACTTGTTCGGAGTCTCTACAAATCCTAGCAGAAGTGGTACCTGTGATTATCAGTTCAGTTAAACCTCTTGAGAATTCATTGTAAGGTGTCCAAAGATTAGAAAATTCTTGAGAGTTACCCTAGAAGTGGTTGACCAACACCTTTTAACTTATTTCTATTCATGGAATTAAACATGGTGTTGTTATATTTGAAGGATTTGAGGCTATTTTTATTTTTGAGAAGATTGTTTTTACTTGAGGGACTCACTGAATACATACTGACATTGAAGGAGTACTCATTTTAAATTATAACAAGACAAATAAAAGTTTTGACATCAACAGGACTCTTCATTTTTAAGGGCATGGAATATGATTACTTACAAAAAGTTGTTAAGTCAGTGATTGTTCTTCACCTTCACCTCTTGAATTGGAAAGTTCATTAAACTCCCAATTTCTATAGGTAGAAACAATTTCTGCTATACCTACTCTCATATTAGGTGATATCAGAATATCCAAAATCAAAATAGGTCCTTGCCTATAAGGAAATTGACCAAAGCCAAATGGAAGTGTTCTTGTGGCTTAGGATACGGTCGCAGAAAGGTGACTAAAACCACTCAACTAATAGGAGTATAAAACTTGCGGTGAGTAGATTTACTAGGCAGAACCAGAAAAACTGAATAGAAACAGAAAGGGAATTAGAGTTTTACTTCATACAGGGGAGAACAGTTTAGGAATTTGTTTCCTAAATGGAGTGGACAGCCCCTTTAGGTCATAATTTCCTCACTGGAGTGAAGGCTGGATGGCCACTTGTCAAAGATGCAGAATAAAAGCTTCGTTTTGAGTTAAATAATTGTAAGCTCACATCCAAATCCAATATTTAGTTTTCTTCTTTACTCGATGCCATACCAAATGTAGTAATTTCCAAACTTGCATTTGTCTTTAGTGGTATTTAGAAAAAAATAAGCAAATAATTGATTACATTGCTTTCCATTTAATGCAAATATTTTCCCAAAGTGTAAACATAACATTTTTAAGAGCTATATTTGTGGAGAAATTTTTAAAACACTAAAAATTTTAATTTTTACCTGACTTTCACCACCTAGAATTAAGAGCTTTTTAATGTTTTTCCATATTTGATTAAAAAATAAAATGTTAGAGTTTAGCATGTTTAACTTTATTATTAAGAATGCTCTGAACACTACTTCCCTTCCTTCTCTCTATGGTCTCATCTCACACTCCCTTAGTCACAGGTTTCATTGGTTTTCTTTTAAATTTTTGAGCCACTCCTTTCACCTTTTTGGAGGATGTTTAAGGAGAAATAGGAAAGTCATGACTAAGAGACTGTACTGATTGAATTTTAGTGAGCTTATATGTAAAGACATACATAGGGTGCCAAAAGAGATCTAGAAAATGTTAGGCACTGAAGGGAAATGTCTGGAGTTGCAAGGACAAGTTTTAGTCATCATCGTTTAGAATGCCATCTCCACCAGACAATCAAAGCCATAGATGTGACTAGGGTTCTGGAGTGAAAGATTCTATAAGAAAATTTTAAATCTGAGACCAGAGCTGTTTAGAATTACCATGTTGGATGAGAGAATGGAGAGGACTCATTTAAGACAAGGTGAAGAACCAGGATGATGTGGGCTATAGAAGCCATTGTCCTTTATGGATAATCCAGTCCTGCAGAAAGAGTAGAAAGTGATACCTTGAATTAAGCTCTTAGAGGGTGAGTATACCCAGAACTGATGAGTGTCTGCACATTGGTAGCATCACGTTTCAGGTTAAATGATGAATTAAAGAATGAATTAGTGGCCAGAAAGAGGAGACTCTATGTGCAAACTACTCTTTCAAGAAATCTACCAATGAAAGGGAGAAAGAGCAGTTAGAGATTTGGTTTTTCATAAAAGACTTTTCTCAAGGGAAAGAAAAGTTACTAGTAGGTGGGAAGAAATACGAATAACATTATCTCCTTTTAACAAAACTTTCACCAGTCAGACTCAGGAAAACAATTTTTCTGGTAGTGGGGCAAAGTTTTACAAGAGAAAGAAAACACAACCGTAAGAGGGAGAGTCTTTGTAACCTAAAATAAAGACAGGTAGGGAGGAAAAGGACCTTTTTAATGCTAGGTGTG
Organism: Neofelis nebulosa; assembly: GCF_028018385.1. Classification (NCBI taxonomy): domain Eukaryota; kingdom Metazoa; phylum Chordata; class Mammalia; order Carnivora; family Felidae; genus Neofelis; species Neofelis nebulosa. The sequence goes on from NC_080784.1 coordinate 117,406,533, forward strand.
CAACACTATGTTTATAAAATATATCCATTCATTTGTTTATTAAGCATCTGTCCTATGCCAGACATAGTTCTAGATGTTGGAGATGCAGTCATAAACAAAACAAAATAAAAATATCCCTGCCTTCATCATGCTTATATTTCAGTGAGGGGAGAGATGCTAAATAAGTAAACATTAAAACTATATAGCATGTAAGATGGTAAGAAATACTATAAATAGGGAGAAATAAAGTGGTGAAGGAGGCAAGGGACCGGTGACGTGGGGTGTCAGGGAGGCCTCAATAATAAGGTGACATTGAGCAAAGATCGAAGGACAAGAAGGTGTCAGCCATGTGGCTTCTGGGGAAGAGTCTTCCAGGCAAAGAAAAGAGCCAGTGCTGGGCCCGGAGTTAGAGGATGTCTGGTGTGTAGGAATAACCGCAAGGAGACCCGTGTAGCTGTAGCAGGGTAAGCCAAAGGGTGAGTAGTAAAAAAAGTAGTAAGAAGTAAGTAAGTGAGTAGTTAGATGAAGGAAGAAAGGAGAAAGAAGTAGTAAGAAAGTAGTAAGAAGGGCTAGCTCACGTCAAACAGAAGGGGCTCTGACTTTTGTGCCCAATGAGATGGACAGTTTTAGCCAGTAACTGATGGGATCCGACTTCCATTTCAATAGGCCCACTTGGGCTGCCATATTGAGAATACAATGGTGTAAGAGAATCCTGGGATGGAGGGCAAGGATGAGGCTTGGAGCACAGCGCAGCAGCAGTGCAGATGGTGAGAAGGGGTTGGATTCTAAAAACGCTTTGAAGATAGAGCTGACTGGATTTGCTGATGGATTTGAAGTTAGGACTGAGAGACAGGAGTCCAGGAGAGCTCCAAAGTTTTCAGCCTGACAACTGCCACCATAAACTTGCCATTTACTGAGATGGGAAAGATTGCTGTGCAAAAGAAACAGAGTCCCATTTGTAACATTTTTTGAAGATCTGGAGAATCATTCCTACCTACTTACTTGGGTTTTCACAAAACATATGTATCTGCTGGGACTTTTTTTTTTTTTTTTTTGACATTCCAATTTACAATTGCATTGTTAAAGTTTCGCAATTCAAGACATGTTGTATACTGTGCAGGAGCCTCACACACGTTATTGCTTGTAAAGCATTTAACACAGAGAGTTGTACATAGTAAACTTTCAGTAAGTATTAGCCATTATTAGAATTTTTTTGTAATGCCAGGCTGTGTTAACAGTGATGCCATTTCATATTTATCAAATGTTCTGTGTAGATATCTAGTTTGTTTCACTAGGTGCAAATGAACAATAAAAGGAAGTGTCGTATTATTTCTGTAATGCAAAAAAAGCAGATTAATGACAAATCACCCCTGGGAAATTGGGAAGTTTTTTGATAGTTGCAACAGATAGCCTGTTAAAAACAAAAAACAAAAACATTTTTTTAGGTGATTTCCTTTATTCTACAGATGAAAAACCAGAAGACCACAATGATATGTACAAAGTCTACCTGCTAACTGATGGTAGTCAGGACTTGAATCCAGAATTTAGTCTCCTGACCGCAAAATGTTATTATCTCTTGTTTGAATAAAAAAAAACCATCTTTACAAAGATTCTATGTGTTTTTAAGAAACTCCTTTTTTATTCATCACAGCTACCTCCCTCTGTTTCCCAATTGTTTGTGCTATTATTTGATGTATGGGAGAAAATAAATAGAAGTCATAACAGTGTGGCCAGAGCTGTCATCTTTGTCCCCAGAGTAAAAGAGTCAAAATAGCCACCCACCCACAGAGCAGAGATCTAGAAATGTGTGGGTAATTCAAGTCACCTGGTACCATAGGCTCTGCAGGTGTTTGTAACACACACCCTTTACTGGCAAATGGTTTCCTGGTGTTTCATTTAGTCCCAGTGTCACTGCATAAAGAGGGAAATCTCAGACATCAAAGGAAGAAAGAAGATTAAAGGATCCCAGCACTTTAGAAACAAGACCTTGTCAGCTCTACCGTTTACTCTCCTGCAATGCCCCTCCTCACCCAACCTCAAGCTAAGTGACCAGGAGAGAGAGTGAACAGATCTGGTAGGCAGATGTTGGAATATATGTTGGCTATATTGCAAGTTGTCATCTGTACACATGTACCCACATGGGGGAGGGGAGGGCAAAGAAAGTGGTCTGGGGTTGATGCTAAAACACTGGCATCAGCTCATGCAGAGCCAGGAGAGGAAGGGGTGCCCTAATCAGTGCTTTTAAGACCTTTTCGTGCAGTTGGACTATGACATTGGCATGAAACCTGACTTGGGTAAGAATTAACCTATGTGTAAAGCTCTGTCCATAATGTCAATAATGGAGGTTTGCTTCCCAGCCCTGTATCTAGAAGTGTCTCAAGTAATACTAAAAGAAGCCCTCTTACTTTTGATATGTACACTAATTCATTCAACATTGACTACTCTGCGTGTCAGACTCATGATAGGAGATACCTCTCCCTCTGGCATTCTGGAAGTACAAACTACACAGTTTTCAGTTTCTCAGGCCTGCTGGGAGAGATAATCAGCTTAGCTAGTTAAAAAAGGACTGATTTTCAGCAAGGAATTAAGAGTCTAACCTACGTGGTAATTTTTAAGCGGTTCTATTTCTGGATCTGGCACTTACTATCTGCTGGTCAGCGAGCAGCAAGCTTCCTCCCCAGGAAAGCTTCCTCCCTTGTAGAACTGAAAGGTAGTGATGCCTACCCAACCTGCTTAATGGGGTATTGCATGGGAGGGCTGAAGTGATGGAAATGTTTTGGAACTAGAAAGAGGGAGTGCTTGCTCAGCACTATGAATGTAGTAAATGGTACTGAATTATTCATTTTTTGATGGTCAATTTTATTTTTAAAAACCGCCTACCCACCTCATCTCCCTTGCTGATGAGAGAATGTGTCTGAAGGCTCTTTGCCAGTCAGAAGGTGCTTTACAGATGTGAGTTTGTGGGAAGGCTATTCAGAGAGTAACTATTCTTAGCTACTTTTATTTTTCCTGAAAAACAGAGAGCCCTGTCATTTCAATTAGACAGCCATTTCGCAAGTGTTGCCAAATAATGTGGCATTTTATTTATTTATTTATTTTTATTTTTTTAAAAAAATTTTTTTTCAACGTTTTTTATTTATTTTGGGGACAGAGAGAGACAGAGCATGAACGGGGGAGGGGCAGAGAGAGAGGGAGACACAGAATCGGAAACAGGCTCCAGGCTCCGAGCCATCGGCCCAGAGCCCGACGCGGGGCTCGAACTCACGGACCGCGAGATCGTGACCTGGCTGAAGTCGGACGCTTAACCGACTGCGCCACCCAGGCGCCCCATAATGTGGCATTTTAAAGAAAACATCTTATCTTTCCCTCTCAAGCAGCTGTCCTGGGATGAAACGGGGATGGGCGGAGGGGAACACCAGCTGCAGCTGATGTAGTTGGTATCAGTAGATGAAATCCTTCACCTCTGGGTCACACATATACCACCAGTTATTCCAAAATCAAAACCAAAAACAAAAAACTAAGAAACTCCAGGTACTTAGAAAATTTCCACTCAGTCTGATATCAGTTCTTTCCTGTTGTTTGCCTTTTCGAAGACAATGGGGTGCCTATGTGCCCCCTGAAAAAAATGGGCTGAGAGTAAGTATATCATTAACCATGTGCGTGAGACTACCCATACAAGGAATGTCTCGTTTCTGCCCTGTGTGATTCTCTTAAGGGCAGGGACCATATCTTGTGCATCTCTACCGCCCCTAAGATGTCTACAGGAGCAGCCCATCAGTAACAGTCAATGGATGGTAATGGCCTGGGGTGGGTGTTTTCCTGTGGCCTCCTGGGATAATTTTCATTCTAGAGATTGGAGCATCAGAGGCTGGAGCGCTAATTCATGAATACAATGAATGCACCACCACCTCCACTTAGTAAACTGTGAATAATCCAGCTTGGGGAAGGTCCAGTTTAATCACGCTACCAGAGGTCTTGTCAGCCTGATGTAGCCTTATCAGAAGTTGCTTTTGCAGCCTCTCCAAGGTTGGAGGATGGAGTCAGAAGAAGGAGAGAATTTTGACTCCACGTTGTCGGGATGCTGCCTGTGCTCTGCGTATGGAACCAAGTGATTTCAGATCGTGTCTGGAGTTGGCTCTCCTTAAATATTAGAGTTTGCCTATGTCTCAGGAGTTCTTTAGTTTCTTCCTGCTGGAAATTTCAAGCGTAGACAAAAGCAGAGAGAATAGTAGGAGTGAACCCCCACATGCCCATCCTGTAGCTTTGATAGTTTTTAACTCACACCTAATCTTGCTTCATCCACACTGCCCTACTCACCCCCACTTTCTGCAGCGCAATTTAAAATAAATCCTATACATCCAGATTATTTGATCCACAAATATTTCAGTTTTCTTTAAGAGAAAAGAACTTTTTACAAATAAGTGCAATACTGTTATTAAAACTAAGGGTTAACAACACTTCCTTAAAATCATTAACTATCCAGTATGTAGAATTCTTGAATGCTTACAATTTTGGAAATTACCAAGAGGAAGTGATTACCATCAAAATTTGCAATCTGTAATGAAGACCAGCCTTTGGTCTTCATTGGTTTGTAAAGTGACATATCGATAAAGTACCTAGGCAAATTGTGAAATCATTTTTGTAAAAGGCACATCTGCAAAATATCTGTAGTTTCCATGAGCCTGTTATTTTCAGGGTCTCATGAAAATGTGTGCATTTTGTAGAGAAGCTATAGCAACTGTGGCATCTGTTAGCAGGAGGAGTCCTTTTGGCTGGTGAGATGGTGAATTTAAGGATCCATGGCTGAGGTTATGTGGAGAGTTACTGAACTCTAGTGAGAAATGTGAAAAGCTCATCCTCACCACACCCAGGTTATGCACCCAAATTCCCAGACAATTTTTGTATTATTTTCGGCAAAGTCTGTCCTCAATGAAAACCATACTGCTCTATCACTGGAAACACATTTTTGCTTTTGATTGGGTATTGGTTGAGGACTCAGCAGTAAACCAGCCAGACAGCAGGACATGGGTGTGTATTATTATCCCATCTCTGTACATCCATATATGTTTATCTATCAGTGGAAAAATCCCCCTGCAGATATTACCAGATGAGAACACATGGATGTTAAATAAAAGTCTCCCTAGAGCTGTGTAAACATATGTTGGCAGTTGTGACAGAGGGAGTTAATTTGTTAATACTTAAGGCGTTTACTACTTTGAAGACAGACAGCTCTAAGTACAGTTAGTGTTAAATATTAATATTAATTATTATTATATAATCAGTAACTGGCTGATTACTCTTTTAACGATTCATTCTGTGAAGCTGTGTTTTAAAGCTCTGTGATTTCTTTTTGGAACGTTCCCAGAAAGCAGAACTGGACTTCTTAGCAGATTTGCTGTTAGTTATTTAATGTCTCTCTATAAGAAAGGTATTCTAATGTTTCTTGGAATCACCATTTTCAAGTTGTAAACAGTTTTCAATGTTCCATTTGCACAAGTACAGCTCCAATTCTCATTACTATGGGATGAGCAGTCTTATTTCAAGAGCTTATTCTTGGCTTTTCCAGACCATCCTGTTTAAAATCCCAGGCAGAATTTGATCAGTGTGTATTAGGCAGTGCTGTGCTCAAGGAAGGGAGATGAAAAGCAGCACATGACCAGATCCTTGTGCTTTTGATCTATCCTCAAAAAAGAGCCTGGCTAGTGCTGGGTTTGGTAATAAAAATCACTTCATCCAATGTTAATGTGGAAACAACTTGACTTGCGTGTGTGAATGAAGTTCTGGTGATCTCATTTAAACCCAGGAAATGTTAGAGTCAGACTGTAATCCATCCTGTCTGATACCTGCTGTGCCCAGGTGTGGCTGTGTCCTCTTCATACAGAACAAGGGGATCCAATCACTCTAGTCTTTAGACTGTGAAGCTAAACTGTACAGGAGTCTTATAGAGACCCAAGTTTTTCAAACACACAGTGACATCCCTGCCTGGACTCAAAACATGTAGCAAACATCTAACTTAAAAAATTTTGACCTAGAAGGTAGAGATCTTATTTCTTGCCTCTTTGCCCAGGCTATAGGCCCATCTCATTGTTCTACAAATACAAATATGAACCTATCTTAGGCTGAATAAAGTCCTTTGTAAATTTCTTTAAGTTTTTAAACTTGGGAGATGGGTCTGAAAAGTATATGGGTGTCTCCAAAATTCTGATGTGTGGGCATAATGAGAAGTATTGAATTGGTTTATACAGAAATATAGATAGGATTTGAAATAAATTTGGTTCAAAATCTAGAAGCACTGTCCACATTTTCTTATAAAAATGGACATTCCAATGATATTTAACTGATTTAACATGGCTGGTGAGAACCTTGTTTAGCTCAGTTTCATTAGGATCATAAACAAGTCAGAAACCCCTAAATGCATTGGTGTAGCATTCCATGAGACACACATTTGGAAAAAAATCACTTTAGTTGTTAGGTACTGGTTGCTATTTTTCTGTGACTAAGGTGTACCAGGAAACTGAATCCCCTTAGTATTCCATCTATGTGCCTCCAAGACGTTTAAAGGAAGCCATCGTGAACTACTCGCTCACCTTCTTGCATCTTTGCAATAATACCTCATAGTGGCGGTGGTTAACTAGGAACACTATCAGGTATGATCCACCAATGAGAAAAATATTGAGCGATAAAGGCAAAGAAAAGTTAGAATAAAGTATGTAGGGTGGAGTGTCACCAGCTTCGTATGATCCTCAGAAGTACTTAGAGTCATAGTTTCTAATCCACCAATAGGCTTAAACAATTCCCTGAGTACAGTTAGGGAAGAGGTGAAATCCAGAGTCATTGCTGTGAATGGCCTCTAGAATGGCATTATTGCTCTGGCAGAGACATTGATACCACTTAGAAATGAAAGAGCCTACTTTTCACTTTAGGTAATTTACATGTGAAAAATATCATCAGCTATAGGAATGTAATGCAAAGGAATTGATGAGAATACTTGAAAATGTAAATCTGAGGCTCAAAATGAAACTCTTGAAGCCAAGTTGCTGGTTGAAAAATTACTCACCAACCAATCTCCTTTCTTCTTAAACATATAAGATGTCCTTAGCTATATAGTTGTAGGTTTTACTGATTCATGTAGAACTTAGCTAAGTTTTAAAAATCTATTTCAAAATATATAAAAAATCACTGTTCAATTTCCAAGTTCTTTTTCTTTCTTTTCTTTTCTTTTCTTTTCTTTTCTTTTCTTTTCTTTCTTTCATTTTTTTTTGTTTTACCATATTCTCATGGGTACTTATGTGAGCAATTTTGTCAATTCATTGTACAGATTTCCAGACACTGTTACGACAAAACTTCGTTCATTAATTCATTACTGGACAAAATGTGGAATGCTGTTATTCCAGGCATGATGTGACCACTGGGGATACAGAGATGAAAGATGGTTTCTGTAATCAAAAAGTATAAAGAAGGCAGAGGAAGACTTTAAGACAGCACACTCTATATCATGGAACAAATAAGCATGAAGTATTAACAGGGTGCAGGTGACATGGGACGTCCAAATCAGCTGGACGTGAGGAGCCAACCCAGAAGGTTCCCCCAAATAAAGTCACTTGATATAATCTCTGAATGGTGAGTTGGACTTATCCTGATGAGGAAGTAAATGGAGGAATGGTATTCTTGGTAGAAGAATATGTACAAATGCCTGGTCATGAGGGAGTGTGGCTAAAGGATGTGCAAGTAGCCCCAAAGAACTGGCATGTGTAATGCAAATGCTGGGGAGGTAGATTGGGATCATGTGTAATGCTGAGAACAAAAATGTGTTCTGGTCATCTTTACTGTGACACAGCTGTCTTAAGTTAAAACAAACAAAACCAAACAGGACAGATTTCAGATAGCATTTCCTAGCAAAGTTATACAAAAACTCTATTAGCCATTTGGCTAATGAATGTCATTTGATTTGTTTGCCTAGACTTTTGATTAACCAACATAGCAGTGGGGTTGTCTGAGGAAGGACAGCTCTACTCCAGACCTCAGGGCAGGTGGGGTGGAGGGTCCTTGTTTTCCTAGTTGCATTCCACTTCTCTTTCCCACCCTCCCTCCCCATCTCACACTTTAATGCCCCATATTTTCTACAAGTTTGCTGGAATGTGAGGCCAGATTCAGAGGTGTTAAAAAGAGTCCAATGCCAGTACATCTGTGATTCTAGTAATGAACAAAGGCCAACAAAGGAAGCAGCAGAAATACAGAGGAGCATACTCTTTGCACAGGCTGGAAGGACCAAGGGATGGAGGGGAAGTGACTTAAGCCCAGAGACATGATTTCATTTGTTTCATCTAGTAACAAATCATCTGACCTCCCTTGCACTATTGAGAATGTGCTGGTTGCCACACCAAAGCAGATGAATGGGATGTGGGTGGCGTGGGGGACCAACGTCTTCAATGTGTTTTCTTTGGGATTACTAACACATTGAGTATTTCATCACAAGATGTACCAAATTTCTGAGGCTGAGATTTGAACAGGAGGGTCACACAAACCAAAGAATCTGTCCTTTGGCTTATAATCTCCTCCTTTTCCAATCTTCTAACAAAGCATTTAAATAGAATTTGTTGATAAAAATAGATTGTAAGTCAATGAGTGATGTCTTTATGCCATGCTGTTTGCTCGACATAAGTTTGCTTTGTCCTTGCTGACCAGCTGTCCTTGCTGTCCTCTTCTTTCTTCCACACAATAAGAATTTAAATTGGTTAAGGGGAGTAGAAAGGCTGGTAAGTAAGACCACGTGTGTATCAAGATATCGATTGTTTTTTGGAAAAGTATTTTATTTTAATAAACAACATGTGGTCATATAATTGTTATTATCAGACACTAAAAACAAAAACACTCTCCAAGCTGGGGCTTTTGAACCCAATCATCTTGCAAATGTCTGAAATAAATGAGTAGCCTTAGCTATTGTAATTTCATCCATTAGGAAGTCAGGCAACTATTCTACCCTGATGCTTTAACCCTTTTGTTACATCAGAGACTCTGAGAATGAGTTCAAACTGTCTTCAACATAGTTTGTCCTGATCTTTGGAACCCAGAAATGACAGTATGAGTGTATTTTGAGTGCTCCTTGCATGAATTTCTGTGTGAGAACTGTCCCATCAACTGAACATTCCATAAAAATAAAAATGAAGCTGGGGTGTGGGGCACAGATTCCTAACCTGTTTTACAGGCTATATAAATATTGGCTTGGGTGGCTAGGGAAGGAGTCAAGCTGGGAAATAGGAAAGAATAAGGATGGCAAAATAATAGATTAAATGACTTCTATTCCTTTCACTTCAGTAACAGACATGTTGGCTTATCCAAAGCCCAGGAGTTAAAGTCCGTCCCCCTGCTGCACATGTAACTTGAACTTTAGTCCCTCTGTATGTCAGTAGTGTGTAATGTCATAATAATTCTAGTCCAGGATTCTTCATACACTTACTTTTTATTTTCTTCCAAATGGCAGAAATAGAGGAGTTATTTCGGCAGAATTCTTGTTAGAATTGTCAACCACCTCTGCATCCTACTTTTTTAATCCAAAGGTTTTTAATCAATTCAATCTTTGTGTCTGTAATAATTAAGTAAACCTCTTGCTCCAACCATTTGGGGAATCACATGGGGCCCTGTTTCTTCTCAAGTCATTGCTTCTCCTCCCAGCACACCAGGAGGGATAGAACGCAGGCCTGCCTTCTTGCTCATGACTCTAAATTTGAATGGTAATATTTTGTATTTTCAATCAATATTTATACAGAGCCTAAAGTGGCTCTTACATAGAAATTGGGTCTTTTCACTGCAAACAAATATTGAAGATTATATGCTGTGATTTTTTTCCCATCTTCCCAGCCGTAAAAGAACAAACTTTTCAGTTCTATTGGCCTTCATCAACTGTTTCCTCATAATCAGAATAGACTGAGGGGAAGAGAAATGATACCAGAGAAATGTAAAGTTTGCATGTTCTATACTAAATGAACAATACTATAAACATCACCTCAAGGAATTGTTGGGACGATGGATTATTTGTATGTGTATATAATCTAAATGTATTAATGATCTGACTCTGCTAATAAGGTCACATCAATAAAAACAGAAAAATTTTAATCAAGAAACTTCAGCTTGGATTCTTGATACTCTTGCAAGAAATCCTGACTCTAGGAAACCCAAGCTCTTCCAAGACTTCCTAATTCAAGAACTAGGAGGCATAAATTAGCAAGGAAAAAGAAACTTCACATTAAAGCTCTTAAAATTAGTTCCTTTAAAAATTGTATTAATTTTAATAGATAATACACCACGTGCAAATTAGAAAATTTTTAAAAGACTTTACATGGAAACTAAAATTTTCTTCTTCTCAGTTCTCAGTAATTCTGTCCTACCTTCCATGGGTAAATTCTGCTATGCTTTTCTTGGATGTACTTCCTGAAAAAATGCAATTAATAACTTATGCACACACAGAAACCTGTATACACAGATTAATATATATCTTCACTGGATTTCTTTATCGTCATTCATAAACCATGATTTTAGAAATGAAAAATGTCTCCAACTAATGTAACATTTAAATTTTTTTAAATATTTATTTATTTTTGAGAGAGACAGAGACAGAATGCAAGTGGGTTAGGGGAAGAGAGAGAGGGAGACACAGATCTGAAGCAGGCTCCAGGCTCTGAGCTGTCAGCACAGAGCCGGATGCGGGGCTCAAACTCACGGGCCATGAGATCATGACCTGAGCTGAAGTCGGACGCTCAACCGACTGAGCCACCCAGGCGCCCCCATATAATATTTAAAATTCACAAGCGTTTACACTCGGGCTCAGAAATATTTATCAACATTTACTTACTCTATAATCCTAAAGAAAGTATGTTAAGTTTTCATACCTACCTGGACTTCAATATTTGAAGTTTGAATGTGATTTTTCACTGGACAGGGAAATTTGATGCCCTACCAGAAATAGGAAATAATAAGAACACACATCCATCTATTTATCATACTTGATACGGGGAGAAAAAGTAGTTGTTTTGTAAAGACCCGCGGGATACAGATCCAAAGAAAACTGCAAAGCTGCGTCTTGCCAACAAGACACAGGTGTATACCACATGAGGATATGAAACAGTCCAGCCACAACGGGTGTGTTGATAGCTCTGAGTCTACACTGTGTATCTCCCCAAGTGCACTGGTATGTTTGTTATGTGTTACTTTATTTTTTCATGTAGTCTCAGAAATTCTCAAGCCTACCCGGAAGCACAATGGCTCAGCAGTAGGAGTAAAGGTGAACCTGCCTGGAAGTAGCTGTTGTCAGCGAATCTCTTACTTAGACTCATGGCGATGTCGGGGAACCAATTCCCCGCTTAGACCCCTGTCTATCAGAGATAATATTGAGTCCATATCTCATAGAGACCAGGCATTTTCTCCATGATATATATGCAAGAAGCATCCTTAATCTTTGTAACAAGTCTATAGAGAAATGTTTCCCTATCTTACTGTATCTCTGATTACCAGGACAGAATTTATTAATGATACAGGCTCCTGGACCGTATCCAATTCACAAAATTAGAATCTCTATGAGGAGTCTGTGAACAATTTGTTTTTAAAGAAACCCTGTGAGATTTTAAAGATTTGGTAAGTAGGGAAATGCTGCTGAAGGTAGAAATGCTATCTGCCTTATCAAGGAGAGAACTGAGACTGTTCTCAGTTAAGTAACTTATAACGATCAATCGCGGGGGCATAATTCAAACTAGTAGGACCCCAAAATTCTTCCTACCATGTTACCTTTCTGAAGGTCATGAGGTCAGAAAAATGTGTGAGGCTACATTGAAAATTTTATATTGTAGGTCTTCAATCCTGGATTTGGAAGAAAACTTGAAATTGTGTAGTTTCTTCCTCTGTTTTGATTAGAACAATTATACTCCACCAATCACAGAACTACAAAGGGCTTTATAATGATATAAGGAGTATAAAGGGCTCCAACCATTGCTGCAAAAGCACTCCTGAGATGCTGCTTTCTGAGCATGCAAGTGTTTTCATCCTATCTGTTCCAAATGAGAGGAAAATGGGTCAAAAACAGGCAAAAGAAAAATCAGGTAGACTACAAGGTTTAGATTTCTCTAAGTGCTGAGACCTTATGGAAAGGGTTAGCTTTCCCCACCTGTCTCCTGATCAATAGTAGCAATGAACACGTTACAGTTGAACATGTGGTCTGTGTTCCAAGTAGAGAACTCCCTGCTATCTCCTCTGCTTAATGATATTCAGAGAACAGGGTGGAGCAACCCAACTTAGGACTTTGCCTTGATTTCATAGAATTATTGTTTCTTAGGATTTAAGTGAGATTTTTCTGAACATATTGGGGAAGTTAATGGACCACTGGCAGAAATCCATCATTCCTAATTTATAATCCAGGAGGCATTAGCAGAAGTCTCTCAGCTCTGCACTTCTATGTCAAAACCAAATATCTAATAATCCCAGCCTTAAAACGAATATGTGGAAGAGGTACCCAAAGGTTTTCCACAGTGTGCACAGCATGAATTGTTTTAAGGGAATTGATTTCCATATCCTTAACTTGCATGATTTTTTTTTCCTTACAATTGTCTGGGAATGTGCCTGTGTTTACAATAAGTCTTTTGCCATTTTATGTGGGAAGAAAGGCAAAATCGTCATGCATTCCAAATCTTGATATACTGCATTAACCAGCAGTATAAAACCTTTTATGGATGACAGATGAAAGTAAAATTTGGAGTATTGGCTTAACAACGATGTTCTTAGTGGTTGATTAGGCATCCTAAATACATCTTTCCTTGTCTTGTCATTAATTCTTTGAAAGTGAAGCTTCGCCGTGGTTGGAAAATTATGGCTACAGAACATCCAAAATAGTTGTGATGACTTGTATATTTCAAAATGTAACTGAATGTTTGCTAAAACTAACCATTGCTGTGAATTTCATCTTATAAAATATTTAGAATTATATGTCATATTAATAAAGCTAGCTAAACTTGTGCTGAAAAATTTTACATGTTACGCACGTGAGAGGATACATAGTTTTCAAAATTATTTTATGGATAGTGCAGGCAGAACATTTGTAGATCACAGAACTAGTTGTGTCTGGATTGTAGCTGGTGTTCAATAAATAAATGCTAAACAAACAACTATTGAATATTGAATGAATACCCAAACAGCTGCCTTAATGAACCTATGGCACACATCCAGAACATCATGAAATTTCTGAACTTTTTCCCCTCCAATTTAATATAGCTCAATCCTCCTGGCCTTATGTTCAGGAATCCTCAAAGATACACACCTAGAGGTAATTGTGGACAAAGGAAAAGATCCGATTGCACTGCCTTTGGCATGCACCATGCGAGTGTACATTAGCCAGCCTGAGTTCTATGTCCCTGCATCTCCCGAAGCTGCAATTTTAAGGTTTGATTTTGAAATTACCACCTTAAACGGTAGCAAAGCTTGTATATTCATTGAAACAGCGAGCTATCATATGGAATGTTAGGCAAGGGAAATTATCTTTTCTCTAAGAACCGAGTTGGGGGTGGGGAGCCAGTCCCATCTGGTTTCCTAAATGTTAATTGCCAACCTTCTGCTAAGTTCCCTTTGAGACCCCAGACCTTCTAGTCCCCAGCCCTTTGCTGCTACCTCCTTCTATGCACTCGCCCCAAATGTTTTTCATTCCCACAGCTGGGTCGTCCCCCTGCAGGCTTTCTTCTTCCCGCCCAGCTGATGATGTTTTTCTGGCTCCAGAAAACTTCCGATTGTTACAAACAGTGCTTGCGGGGACAAAGGATTGTCCCGATTAAAACAACAACAAAACTGGGACGGTCTTGCAAGAATCCGGATGGGTGGCCATCCCACATGAACACTATGTGATGTTTCTCCCTTCCTTTTTTTTTCCTACCCATCATTAAACAGGAACAATGTCATTATTTTGAAAACTTGGGAGTTAAACTAAGGTTTCAGTTGTGGCCAAAGGTCTGTTCAATAGCCAGTGCTGCTGAGATACCTAGATACTTTTTCTCATTTCATTATTCTTAGGGATTTGATGATGTCATTGTTGCATTTGCATGTTTTAAGGGATGGACAACTGTTGAAAACTAAGAATAAATTCAACCCTAAATCTTACTCTCAAATTAACAGGTATTTTTTCCTTGCAGTTCTGAGAATAATTGAAAGAAAAAAAAAACAGTCTCAATTAGTTCAAATAAGATGCATTAACATTTCGTTTTATTTTGTTCATTAGAATATTATTTAATTATCATTAATCACATGAAGGGCTTTTACTTGTAACTCTGATTACCTTGAATTTAAGTGGACATAAAACCGTTGTCAAGGAATGAAATGAGAAAATGTTGTTTACGGCATTGTCTGTGTTGTCCGCCAGTATTCTGTCTTTCCAACAGCTGCACCCGGACATGCTGTTGGTATTTGGAGGCTTCTAGAGAGAGAAGTGGCCAAGTTTATTTTTCTAATCTCTAAATTCGGCACACAGGTCAGCACTGAAAACCCCTTCTCTGTGTGTGCATTAAACCGTCACTGGTAAATGCTCTTAGTCATGACACCTTGTAGGGAGGCCTGAAAGCCAGGGTAGGCCCCGAATCCCCGAATTCTCTGCTATTGAGGACACAGGACTTATTTGCAGAAATCACTTAAGCTCTCTTTACTTCATTGCTAAAATTTTAAATAATGATTCCAAATTCGCACAGAGTAAATGGATGTAAAAAAAAAAATCCTTCATACTAAAAAGAAATGCTTGTTTTTGATGGACTTGATTTTCAAGCCGTGCCCAACATGTTCACTCTGTTTCAGTTCAGGTCCTGGCTGTAATAATAACTAGAAAACACTCTATTTTTAGCCTGGAAAGGGGGTTGGGCAAAACTTCTTTGCTTTTTGACCTGATCATGGACAGCTCTCAAACATTCTTAATTTATGCCCTATCACCTGCTATTATTAGGAATTTCAAACGAATCTATCTCCTCATTGTGACTGACACTAAGTCAGGAATGATTTCTCATGGAGGCAAGTATTCCTGGATGATCATGCAACCAAATTTCACTGTTCCTCAGACCGTTCGCTTGACAAGTAAATGAAGAGCCATACAAATTCACTATTAATAATTTCTATAGAGGTAAAAAAAATCAGTCTTCTTGTTAATTTATAAAAATAAGTAACAAGCAGGCATGTTATTGTTTTTGTTAAATGGAAACTTAGACTAAGATACTCAAATTCATTTTTTGTTTGTCATAAAACCATCAACAAACGGAAACAGGAACAGCCTTCCGAGTCCAAAGTAAGTGGAAAATAAAGATTTTTTTCTATGGAAAAGTATCTGAATGGCACTTTCACTAATGTATGTAATTCCCTTTAGTGGTCTATTAATTGCCACAGTCCTCACTTCTTCAGGATCCTCTGTAGCTACTTTATCTGTGCGCCTCTCTCCCTTCGTCCCTTTTTTTTCTCCCTCATTCTACCTCCCTTCCTCTCTTGCCTACAAGGATACCATTTCCAGACATGTCAAAGGGGGATATGTGGAGAAAAAACAATAGCAAGCTGCAGAGCCCTCATACTTGAGATGAAAATAGTCTTGTTTCAAACTCTTTACTGAAAAATCATGTATGAGGCTGAAAATACAAGAATTGCTATTAATGGTTCAGATCCATATTTTCTCATGTTCTATGTTTTATTGCTAATGGTTATGCCAAAGGAAACCATATGGCTGAGGAGATCTGGGCTGGGCGACATTGATATCAGAAGGTAAGGCATGCCCCCATATTATTTGCTTTCCCAAAAGCCTGCTTCAGTCAATGTGTCTTATCATTTTTTAAATTTCATTTATATTTGAAGGCTGTTTATTGGAGCAAGCAGTTTTATAAGCATACTAGAAGCTGTATAACCTTGAATTTCAATTACTAAGATTTTATTTTAATTGTCAAAGAATTGCTGTTAATGTTATGTTCTGGGATTCCATTCCAAGTGCAACATCACATTAATGATAATCTTTTATCACAAAAAATTCCGCATAGTTTTCTGCCTGTGTCATTTCTATTTAAAGCCAATTTATATATAATATATATATATAGGTGTAATATACATGCATAATAAAACTACACATCCTCCAGTATATTTTACCTCTTAGAACAACTGAGTTTCCCTCTGAAAAACTTGTGAGAATTTTATTGTGACCCCATTCAAATAAAGGACTACTGTACATTTAACTTTTTGCAATATCATCTGCATCAAATATTTTCCATTTCAAATATTTTCCATTTCCCACCATCTGAGAATGGGAAGTTAATGATGTGCCTTCCACAATTTTCTGCATAAATGAACTGCTACTTTTAGCAAACAACTTGTTTTTTACCATATAGACTTTTTTTTTAGTAATTGAATCAAATATTATTCTATATTCAGAATCCCTTGAAGATTTGTTGCTTGTGTTGTAAATTTCACGTGATGTTTTAGGTGGCACATGTTTATTTCCATTGAAAGAACATGTCCTATTTTTGAGGAAGGGAAAAAAAAACTTGTAAGACATCAAATGTTTCTTGCAAAACAATTTGATGAAATAAATGTAAATGAATCAGAAACATGTGAATTGTATTTCAATCAAAATTAATGGGTTTAAATATGAAGGGAGTAAAGTGCTTCGGGGAGAGAGTGTGGCAAGGCGGGAAGTGACATTTGTTTTGTTTTCATCAGTCTTGGATTTTTGAAAAATGGCCTAATACTCTGAATTTACCCTAATTCATATTCTCTCTTAAGCCTGATGAGGGAGATCCAGAATGGGACAACAATATGCAAATTCACTTTATAGCTTTATCTGGCTCCAATTATAATGTAGGCATCAAGCATGGCCACTGTTCAATCCTTCAAAAGCAGTTTCAACTTGAAATTCATGATTTTTCTATTTTCTCTTGAGGGTAAACAGTAAATTGTAATAATGCTGAAGTTATAATTTTTCCCATAGAACATGTAGCTTTCAGACTCTCATGTCAGCTTCACATTCATTTCCTCTGCCAAAATGAAGAGAATCAGATCTAAACAGAAAATACGTGGGGACTGACTGTAGCCACACTTAGCAGGAAAAGAGCAGGGGGAGAAAGAGAGTATAAGAGAGGGAGAAAGAAAGACAAGGGAAAAGAAATAGACCACTCACACAGACATGGGTCATCAAACCTCATTTCATAAGCAAAGCACTCAAATCACACTACTTATTTGAGAGTCATAAAAATTTTACCCATACTTTTACATTTGTACCATTTATGTGTGCTTAAAAACAACTACATGGCTTCTTTTTTACTTTTTATATTTTTCAATAAAAAAAATAACCATGCCTGACTCTGAAAACAGAAAAGAACTACAAAAAAGAAAAGAAAAACAACTTACAAATAAGTCTCCCTGTCAACATGCTTCAAAATATGAGGGAGTTTGATGTGTGTTGTGACAATGCTGTTTCTCAACTCAGTCTCTGCAAACAGAGACATTTTAAGTGTTTCAAAAACTTCCAAGAGGCCAGGAATACATAACTGGAGATTATATTTTTACTTTGGGAGATAATATGGGGCACTGCTTAAGTACCTCCCTTGGTGAGAAATGTAGGAACAGAGTCCTTTCTGCACTGAAGGTGCAGTAGCCCATAGGGTTGTTTTTGTATGTAAAGAGCCTGCCTTTTTGTTTCCTGAGAACATGCTGCAATTGGAGTTGAGCATTTATTTCTCTGACCATTTGGAACTCCCCTGCTGTTCATCACCACATTTGGAATGAGGACCCTGCTCCTTGATTTCCTTGTGCCAAGCAGCCCATAACCTCAAACAGTTCTGGAAGTGGTTCTCTGCCATGGTCCTCATAGGCAGGAATTGTAGGGAGTCCCTCTTAATATATTTGTTCTATAACTGGGCAGAAGATATGTCTTAGCTTCTAGCACAACCCTTTGTTTCTTTTTTTAACCTCCCCCTCATCCAATTTCGTGGATAAAAAACAGCATAGCTAGGCTGACTGTTTTATTTATGCCTTAAATCAGTGGCAGTATAACAATTACAACTGGGGTGCCTGGGTGGCTCAGTTGGTTGAGCATCCGACTTCTGCTCAGGTCGTGATCTCACCCTTTTTAAGTTCCAGCCCAGAGTCAGTCTCTGTGCTGACAGCTCAGAGCCTGGGTCCTGCTTCAGATTCTGTGTCTCCCTCTCTCTGCCCATTCCCTGCTCACGCTCTGTCTATCTTTCTAAAAAATAAATAAATGTTTTTAAAAATTTAACAATTACAACTATTTCTGAGCTCTCAAAGTTACCCTTAAAAGCTCCATTGATCAACACAAAATCTAAATTCCAATTCCAAAGTTGTGTCAACAAAAGTATATGAATAGCATCAACATTATCTTTGTTACAATCAACAATCAGTATTTATAAGGTTCTCAAAAAGGTGTCACTATGTAGGATCTATGCTCAGAACATTACTACAAGGGCATGTTTCCTTTGACGAGAACCGTATTGTGATTTATTTCCCATTATGATTTGTTGCAGTAAGTTTTTTTAAGTGTTACAAGATCTAATCTACTTTGCATTTGGTGTTGTTGTTCTACTTTATGACAGGCCTACCCTTGTAGCAGTGATAAGGAATGTGAAATTGGGAGATACTGCCATAGTCCCCACCAAGGATCATCGGCCTGCATGGTGTGTCGAAGAAAAAAGAAGCGCTGCCACAGAGATGGCATGTGCTGTCCTGGTACCCGCTGTAATAATGGTAAGATCTAGTTCAATGTTGATAGGCCTCTTTCTTTTTATGTGAGAGCTGCTTAGCAAATTAGACCAAATTCTCCTTAGCCAGCCCCTGAAATGTAAGGAGTCTTTCAAAATTCGCAGGGATTGGATCATGGTTTAGATATGTGTACAATTACCTGGATTACCTTCCAAATCCTAGTTTTCCTGGACTCTGATCACTTTGTATATCGTACAATTTATGGTGATCTAGGATTTGCCATGTTGAAGTGTTGTATATAAATAGCTAGATATTCTATTCCACTAAACACGAGTGAATATATGCAAAAGACCAAAGAACCTGCTGTGATTTAGCAACACAGTGGCGAGTCCCTCTTCCAATTGCATATTCATGTCATACCTTAATTCTTCTATTCACGGTGTCTTCTTTTAAAGGCTCCACCCTGCACCACACTTATAGGGAGGGAGTGATTTGTTCCTCCAAAAGGAAACACAGGAGTCTATTCCCTAGCCTTTCCATAAGCATGACTTCCCCCAATCTCCATGAATTTATAGGCAGACAATTCAGCATTAATGATGAAATAAAGAATCACAGACAATACATGATAAAATCATTAAATAATTATAGCCAGTGATCATAAACATAAACTTAATCATGTGAAACAATATGATCATACTCCTTTTCCTATACTTGCTCCTGACCTCTGGACAGAGTCCTATTGGAAGTACTGTGGGCAGGTGAAGGGAAGAAAGGCCTTATACCATTCAGGGTGTTTACAATGTAAACTAGGATTATATTGTTGATTGAACAAAGGAAACTGGATGCTGAAGGTGTATGTCTGGTCAGACATTTTTAAAGTACTAATAGCTAATATTAATTTAATATTTGCTAAGTCACTATTGTAAGCACGTCACACATATTCACAATAACTTAATGCAATGTTTTAATTCCTATTTTTGCCCACAGTCACTTGGTCTTGAGAGAGACAAGATTCAAATGAAGGGAGCCTAGCTCAAACCAAACGATTTAATATTATTTCATATTAAATAATACAGTTTAATCTTTATGTAAATAAATGAATGGTTCAGTAGAGGAGAGAGAGAGAGACAGAATATAGCTTCATACCTCATATCAGCATCATACTTAGACAGGAGCCATACTTTATAGAATTGTAGAAGTCTAACTGCTTACCTACCATCTCCAGGCATCTGCATCCCTGTCACTGAGAGCATCTTAACCCCTCACATCCCAGCTCTGGATGGCACTCGACACAGAGATCGAAACCATGGTCATTACTCAAACCACGACTTGGGATGGCAGAATCTAGGAAGACCACACACTAAGATGTCACATATAAAAGGTAGGCTATCTGTAGTTGTACATTTACTTTTTCTTGTTTTTAAAAGAAGTAAAGTTAAAATATAGGTAATTCATTGCTTTGATTTTAGAAAAAAATACAAGGAAGATACTTTATTGGCAAAATTTAACTGAATTCTTAATTTATTCTTAATTATGAGGATCCTGCAGGTTTCTAAGAGATCTTAAATTGTTAGAAAATGCATAGTAAAATAACTACAGCACCCTGATCAATCATGCCATTTTCTTTTTTTTTTTTTTTTTTTTTAATTTTTTTTTCAACGTTTTTTATTTATTTTTGGGACAGAGAGACAGAGCATGAACGGGGGAGGGGCAGAGAGAGAGGGAGACACAGAAACGGAAACAGGCTCCAGGCTCCGAGCCATCAGCCCAGAGCCTGATGCGGGGCTCGAACTCACGGACCGCGAGATCGTGACCTGGCTGAAGTCGGACACTTAACCGACTGCGCCACCCAGGCGCCCCAATCATGCCATTTTCTAAACAGTCCTGCCTTTAAATGTTTGCTGTCATATGATTAAATCCCTAGTCTTTTGTATCTTTTTCTCACCTTTACAGAAATTTTATTTCAATACACAACCACATATTATACTATTCATAAACCAACTTATCAAAAATCATTGGTTTCTAGTGGAATTATGTATGGTCATAAAATTCCCCTTACTTGTATCAAAATATTTGGGAAGGCTAATCACTAACAGTAAAATTTGAAAGCATGAAATTATTAAACTTAAATACTAATAGTAAAAATTTAAAGGCATGAAACATGTCTATTTTTAAAGGACACATTTAACAAGTGTGGAGCATTACTCTGTTAAGACCTTCTTTGAATAAAAGGGTTTGTAATAATGCATATTCCCATTTTGAGAATTTTATATAATAAATATTGGTATATTGAAGGCTCTCAGAAGTCCAGCAATGAGGAAAACTGATTAAATTTTTAAACACTCTATTTCCCCATATTTCTTGACTACAAAACCATTTCCCCACATTTGCATGCCCAGAGGAGCTAGTATTCTATAAAGTATCTGACCTATTAGACTTGGAATATTATTGTTGACATGGATAGTGATAAGGAGATGAACAACTCCTCTTCAATTATCCTCTATCTATAATTCTCTGAAGACCTACGTCCTTTACCCAATCTCCTATTTCTATTCCACCAAATTCACATACATCTGTTATTACATGAATATCCTTCATTATTCCAACAGATATCTATGTCACAGTACAGTTTCAAATTTACTAATATTTTATATAGTTTTATGTGTAATTTTCTTCTTTTTTAAAGTTTATTTTGAGAGAGAGAGAGAGAGAGAGAGAATGCATGCACGTGTGCCCATAAATGGAGGAAGGGCAGAGAGAGAGAGAGAATCCCAAGCAGGCTCTGCACTGTCAGCGCAGAGCCCCATGCAGGGCTCAGCCCTAAAAACCATGAGATCATGACCTGAGCAGAAATCATGAGTCGGACACTTAACTGACTGAGCAACCCAAGCACCCCTTATGTGTAATTTTCTGGTGGCAACTAGGAAGAACTCTTATGACAATGGCTGGCGAGTTGTGTCCATATCACAGAGGGGGATTGGTTATATCTGGGCTGACAGATAATCCTTTAGACCAGGATCGGCACATCATGGCCTGTGAGCCAAATCTGTCCTGCTGCCTTTTGTTGTAAATAATGTTTTATTGGAACACAGCCTTGCCTATTCATTTAGGCATTACTTATATTTGCTTTTCTGATATGTAGCAGAATTGAGGAGTGACAGATCACATAGCCTAAAAAAGCCTAAAATATTTACAATCTGGCAAAATTACAGAGAAGTTTATTGGCAACCCAACTGTGATATGTGTGTTTGCTCTTTGCTGACTTAGTCATTTTTCTGAGTTAAATATCCAGATTTGTTCTTCCATGTGTTTTTAATGAAGCGTTCTTGGTTGACCTTGGGGCTGTCTGTCCTTTCACTACTCCACTCTGTATCACAGCTCTTTATAGACTGCATGTTCTAGGCTCCCTGTCAGGTGGCTTCTGGCCATGCGGGTTTGGCTGTGGGAGAGAAGCAGGGAAAGAAAAAAGCCAACATGCTAAGCCTGCTTCAGGTGATGTTTCTGGCAGAACTGTATTTCCCTGGGGCTTCAGCGCCTGCCAGGTGGGCCTGTTGGGATTCTAGTCATAGCCAGTGATTGCAGATTCCAGATTCTGACATGACCTTCTCCTTCGCACCCTCCAGCCTATATGTGGAAGTGGTTTCCTGCTCTGTTGCTTTACCATCCTCCGGTGCTTCTTAGCCTTGCCACTCACTACCCGTATGTTTGGTTCTCTGCGTTAAACACCTTATATTTTAAGTTTCTGTTTGCTGGCTAGACATTGATACATGGTTGTAGGAGTTCCTGAGAATTTCAGCTTTCTCCTTGAATCAGTTTATTTATATTTCCAGGAAGGTATCAAATTAATTACTTTGAAAGCACTTTTTTTTTTATTTACTTATTTTTCACTTACCTAGTTAAACTAAAAAACCAACAGACATGATCAGGGGAATATCTAAAAGCAGACCATGCCAAAGTCAAGTCCTAGCTATTCACAGAACTTGATATGCAGACAGCAAATAATCAAAATGAATGATAATGGATTGACATGATTAGAGAGACACCCGATTGATATGAATCCAAGACTTTCCATAGTAATGATAACTTCATGGAAGGAAGTACAAGCACAAATATCTTATGTGCTTCTGAGTGACAAGTAGAACTTTTTTCTCAAGTGTGATGATAATATCTTTTGGTCATCATCTCCGTAGGGCATGAAGGAGACCCCTGCCTACGATCGTCAGACTGCATTGAAGGGTTTTGCTGTGCTCGTCACTTCTGGACCAAAATATGCAAACCAGTGCTCCATCAGGGGGAAGTCTGTACCAAACAGCGCAAGAAGGGTTCTCACGGGCTGGAAATTTTCCAGCGGTGTGACTGCGCAAAGGGCCTGTCATGTAAAGTATGGAAAGATGCCACCTACTCCTCCAAAGCCAGACTCCACGTGTGTCAGAAAATATGATCACCTCTGAGGAGAATCAATGCTAGTAGACTGTGAATCTGTGTATTTAATGCATTACAGCATGGTGGAAAATAGGATTTGGATCTCAGAAGAATGGCTAAAAAATAAGGAATGTGATTAAGAATATAGAGCTCACAGAGAGAGAGAAAAAGGAAAAGAGGATAAGCAGATTAGAAAGGGTGACAAATGTAGTACAACCAATGTGTTTCCATTATGCAACTTGTTTATGTAAATAATGTACACATTTGTGAAGATGCTATTACTGAAAAAAGCACACAGTGAAAATTACGGATACCATGTGACTTTCCCAGAGTTTAGGTTGTGCTGGAGGATTGGTTTCCTTCAGATTGGTGATTGCCTATAGAAATAACCTAAAAGCCATATTTCTAGTTCAAAGTTATAGTTTAACAAAATAGTCCCTGTATACCTTGGCATACAATAGGCTCTTATGTAAAAA
This sequence comes from Neofelis nebulosa, assembly GCF_028018385.1. Classification (NCBI taxonomy): domain Eukaryota; kingdom Metazoa; phylum Chordata; class Mammalia; order Carnivora; family Felidae; genus Neofelis; species Neofelis nebulosa. The sequence continues at coordinate 117,430,109 of NC_080784.1, forward strand.
GAGTTGTTAAATAGGAAATGAAGTCCTGGAACATAGTTAATTTGCAACACAGAATCACCTTTTAGTTTGGAACACTACTTCTACTGCTCAGTGAAAGGCCTTGGTAGATAAGAAAAAAAAGTCAGTATTTCCCAAATAATTTCAAAATAATTGCAAGTCCTTTATGAAGGCCTTTAGGAAAAACCAAACTTGTTTTTCTTCAAACTGTTTATTTACGTTTTTCAAATATTTAGTTGCATCAGTAATTAGTAAGAACCAGTAGAAGACAAAAAGAGTGCATTCACATTCTAAAAGAATGACATTGCATCTTTCTTGATTGTATGTAATTCCTACCCTGAATATATTTCATTTTCCAAACTATCCTGATTAATTGTGAATAGTACCGAGCAGAATTTCATAGTTTGCAAAAATTTTCAAGGTGTCCAAAATACAGAATCAATGCTAATTGTTATTTTTTGAAGCTTTGGCATTCCCTATGTTTGATAGAATTAGACTGATAAATACATTTATTCTTTACACATGCTGCAGTATAGTTGGCTAAAGCTGATAATAGAAACTTGATCTATATTTGCCCTGAACAGAAGTACACAAAGGAAATGGAAAAAAAATGGCAAATACTGAGGTTTTGACAACATGTTGATCATACATCTGAAGCACAAAACTGACTATTCATATTTGAAGCCCAAAGCCACACAACCTAAATGGAAGTTTTCCATGGGGTTTGCTATCACAAATATTTACTATGCAGATGAATTCTGTGTAGGTTGCTAATTGACCTCAGAGTATTTATTTTATATTTTTGAGGTCCTAAAATAATAGGAGGTCTCATGAAATGGATTCCCAATGCAGATTAGTATAGTGAGGTTCCATTGCCCTTGATAAGCTTCTAACTTGCCAATGGCACCATCTGAAATTTCTGTACCAGTTTCTGTCTGCAATAGCTGTTTTTTGCCAAAGATAGTGTTTCCGTTTTCTGCAGCCATTGAAATTAAAAATATAAATGGAATAACTTGTAAAATCTACATATTGCTAACCTATAGGAACCACAGTCTCGAAATCCTTTGAAACCATTTTATCACTTTTTTACTTTACTCAGTTCTAAATATTATGTCTAGAGCATAAAGCAAAAATGTTATCTTATAGTTGTTACTTTTGACCTTTTCTTTTATAGACTGAAAGTCACTCCTTAATTTTCTTTTACTTCAACCCCTTCTGCAGTCTCAAATTCAAGTTTTCTCAGTAGAAATTGAATCTGAGTCTGCATATCTATTAAAAATTTCAGCTTCCCATACACACTTACTAGGGTGATTAAGATTTACATTTTCCCCACATGTCTGCTAAAACAAAAATTATAAGCTGATCTATCCAAGAACCAAAGTCTGTACAAACAGGTTTCTATAAGCTTGGCAACGTGAAAAATGGAACATTTCAGTCAAACATTTCCTATATAGCAATTACATCTACAATCTGGTTTTTGCATTATTTCCCTTATGTACATCCCAAAATTATTATTTGAAGTAATTTATTTACAGGAAATGTTAATGAGATGTATTTTCTTATAGAGATATTTCTTACAGAAAGCTTTGTAGCAGAATATATTTGCAGCTATTGACTTTGTAATTTAGGGAAAATGTATAATAAGATAAAATATATTAAATTTTTTCCTTCAAAAATGGAATTCAAATTTCTTTGTGCTTTGCTTATGATAAAAACTTTCATAGAATCATAGATTCTCAGAGTTCAAATGGACTTACTTGATCTGATTTTACAGTTGGGTTAGGAATCCTTTGGATGACATCACCATGAGATGATCCAAGGCAGTTTACTATTACTAAAGGCAGCTTATTCATGGCAAGACAGATGCAATTGTTAGAAAGTTATTTTTTCATCAAACTAAAATATGCCAGCTTGGGCTTTGTACCCATTTATTCTTATTTAGCGTTCCAGAATATTTTGGAACAAGGGCTCTCTGCAGACTTCTTCAAAATGCTTGAAGCCACCTAGCGAATTTCCTATAATCATCTCTCCAGATTACAATTTCCCAAAATAGAGATGCCAACATGCTTAGGATATTGGTTCATCCCCCTCATGGCGCAAAGAAGCTATAAAATATCTTTGTCCCTCTATGGATACAGACTGAGTTACCTGGCCCAAATCCACTTCCTGGGAAGGTCTTTCCTCTGCTTCCTAAACACAGAGATGTCAGAAGTGTTTGATAAACAGTACTCACCAATTTTGAGACTGGGAGTGGTTGTATTAGAGATGTTAATGGGCTGGAAATGTGGAAAATAAACATTCTGTGACAGTGGAATGGATTAAGTGTAGCTATGGCAGCATAATGAAACTAAAACAGTCCCATAGCTAGAGTTCAGAGTTGAAGATACCTCAAGCATTGCTGAAATAACTCCCACATTATTCTAATTAGTCACTCAAATAGTTATTCTTAAATAGTTATCCATTTCCTCAAATTGAGAACATTTGTATTTCCTAGTTACAGTGTATTTTTAGACTATAACAGTCATATGGGTAATATTTTTCTTTTCCACTGAGCTCAGGGAGATGCTCTGAGAACTGACAAATTGTCTAGACTTCCTTTTTAGCCAAGAAACACAATGCCCTATCATAGCACTAGAATTTGAGGAAGGAAACAATCAATTGCACTTTTCTCCACCCCCAAATTCAGGCCATTTGAGAAAAAAAGTTGAGAGAGAAAGGCAGATGACAGATTACCCTAAAGCTGGTAAAGTTATCGGAGAGTGTGATGTGTACTGTGGGCAAGAGGATACTAGAAAGAGACAGATCCCAGAGCAAGATACTAGAAAGTTGCCCATTCTCAGACAACACCAGACAACGTCATTTCTATCTATGGGAGCTGCCCCTGTAAAACTTATAGCATGGATGGGCAGAATGAAATGACACACTTTCTTCTGGCAATTTGTGCCAAAGAAGAAGGGTGGGGAAAGAACAGAACTCAAGAATCTCATTTGAAATTCTACAAAACTGGATAATTCACAGCACATGAAAGGAGTGAGTGAAGGATAGAGTGGGACAAAGATTATTATACACTCCACATTAAACTAGGAAAGAAGAAACCCCTCCCCCACATCATTCCCCATCAGAAGAATCCACCTGTGTATTCCATCTACTTTTAGAGAGTGAGTGGTATTTGAAGAATTACTGCCTTAATGTAAAACTGGTAAAGTTTAGAAATTCATCATTTGGTCTTAGCCTCAACTGGGGTTTCTTTTTTACACACCTAGCATATTCAAAGCATTGCCAGTGCTTGAGAATAGGTTTGGTTTGGTGATGTGGCCTCCATATATCTTGCAGTTTGACCTTTTTGGGGGTGTGCTATAGTGCTGCCTCCACTGCTTTATGCATTACTTGTTTCCTCATCCCTGCATTTATCCAAGCTGTAGAAGCACATCAACAAATTCCTGAAATAAAATTGCTATTGATACTTCTGAAAATTACCTGAGCAAAGGATGCCCTGGGACACAGAAGATATTCCCAAATTATACCCCTTCACTCAACACACACTCACTGACAGTGCCTTCTATATGGCAGGCAGCTTAGTAGGCACAACGGTAGAAGCAGAAATCCAAACCAGTAAAGTTCCTCCTTTCATTGTTTTTACACTCCAGTTATTTTTTAGGGCAGTAAAATAATTAAATAAAAATTATGTAAATACTATAGGAGACAGAGGATGAGCCCCATGAGGAAAATTGAAGCAGGGTAAAGAAACGGAGGAAGACAGTGCTATTTTAGATTCTGTGGTCAGGGAGATCTCTTAGAGGAGGCAACTATGAATAGAAACCTGAGTGAAGTGAGGGTCTGGGAATGGAAATTTCTGGAGAAATGGCAGCCCAGGAAGAAGAGCGTGGGCAAACTTCTGACATTGGGAAGAAGCTGAGGGGGAGACTCAGATGGGATGGGTAAGGGGAGAGAGCTGGAACATGAGGTCAGAGAAGAAGGTGGGTCATATTGTGTAGAACCTTACTGACTTGATAAGTACTTTTATTTTCAAAGAGAGACGGAGTTGCTGAGAGCTTTTGAGCGGAGGAGTAGCATGAGCTAACATGTTTTAAAAATTTCACCCAGGCTGTTGTGTAGAGAAGAGACAAGGGCATCCAGGCAAGAACCACAGGTGGCTTAGATTTTCGAGGTAAGGTGGAGGTCATGAGAGACAGCTGGATTTAGGGTATGTTGGGGGTGGAGCCAACTGGATTTGCTGTTGGACTGGATGCAGGTTTCATGAGCGAAAGAATCTCTCTAGCCTAACCCAAGGATCAAGGTCATAGAGACATTGTTGATAAGAAAAAAAAAAAAAGGGTTAAAAAACTCTTTCCTGTACAGTGCCCTTGTATTTAATATCTAAGGGAAGAATTGCCCTCATAGAATGCTGACAATTCTTTAGAAAATTACCCTTTGCAAATTTCTTGCCAGCCATCTTGAGAGCTTGAGAAAAAATTATGCAAAGGAGGGATGGAGTCAACAAAAAGAGAGAGCTTGTTGGATGCACTAAGAAAAGCAGTTGCAGAAAAATGGAGGGTATAGAAGAGGGAATAAACAGGGACTGAGCAGAGACAGTTTTAATGTAGGAAAGAGATGCATCAGGTGGAATGCTAGAAATCTTAAAAAGTGCTAATAAGAAACTTCAATTTGATGCAGATGTCAAACGGTGTCAAGGAAAACTTACAGGAAGAGAATAGCTGACTCACAGCAGTAGGTTTAGAGAATTATTTAAGCAAAGGGTGTAGCCCAGGCACCATTCCCATTGACATCGGGCCAATGAGTTGCAGTAAAGGGCAATTTGTCAAAGCAAGTCATAGTTCTCTTTGAGTTTTAAGTAATTATATAGTGTAGGACCTGGGAATTCTAAAGACATAACAATATGCAAGTAATTGAAGTGCTTTCAGGAGAAATACACTTGCCATCATACCGCTCACACATACGTCATGAATACCACAATGCACAACCTTTTAAAATTTCCTGGGGGTCAACATTTCTTATAGATGCCATGGATTTGTTTTATTTGCTCCACACCTTCCCACTTCACTACACCTGCTACACCAGTCATCATTCTGTATTTAATGGCCAGTCAGTCTCCAGGGGCTAGTAACAGATGGAGAACATCAGATCAGCTAATGCATATAAAATATTCTAAGTCTCACTTAAGCTTTTCAGGCAGACTCTGAGCTTGAGATCATTCTATCCTCCATTCTTTTCCTACTTTGCCTATCACTTCTTACCACTGTGCTCTTGTCTGTTGCAATACCCATTTATTCTTTGTCTAATTTTTTTTAATGTTTATTTATTTTGTGGGGGAGGGAGGAAGGGGCAGAGAGAGAGGGAGAGAGGGAGAATCCCAAGCAGGCTCTGCACTGTCAGCACAGAACCCCACCCAGGGCCCAAGCTCACGAACTTGTGAGATCATAACCTAAGCTGAAATCAAGAGTCCGACACTTAACCGACTGAGCCACTCAGATGTCCCATTCTTTGTCCAGTTGTACGCCACACTTAAAGCTTGTTTAGAGAACAGGAAAACCAAGCAATGTCTATGGAAATTTCACAGTAACATGCAAACTATTTAACACATACCCATGTTTTATAACTTTCCAAGATCCAAATATAGTGATGCTACCTTTTATAATGTCTGAGAGAAATACACAGCAAAACTCGTTTTTACATGTTTCAAGGGACTTTTAATTCTCTATGAAGAGTATACTCTCCACTACACCATTAGCTTCAGTTTGGGAGCGTTAAAAATCATTCTTAGTGTGGAGATATGTAGGGATGCTATGCAAGACTTTTCCTAATTAAAAACAGTAAATACAACTCAAAAGCAGTTAGGATTTATTTCTTTAATGAGTGTAAGGTTGCTCAAAAACAGGTTTAGGGTTTCAGAAGAGAAGTAATAGATATGTGTTAAGAGTAGGATAGGTTGAAGAGATTGACCATCTGGAAGAAGAACAGTCAGAGACAATTCAAGAAAATGTTCAGGGAGCAGGGGAATGTGAACTTTCTTTGAAGGAACTTATGTTTTGGTAGCCTTGAAATAAATCAAAGGAAGCATTTAAAGAGAAGGATTAACTGGGGGAAAATGGGCTATTAGGAGTGGGAGTTTCACAGAAAAAACAATGCCTTAGGGACTATCCAAACAGAATATTTTGCTAGTTCAACATCCTTCTCAGATTCTTCAGGTAATCTACCAACAACCCAACTCTTATCTCCTCATCAGCTGGCAAAAAAGAATGTTCCTAGGGACACTCTCATAGGATATAGACAATAGTAATGATTATAATCAGCTCTGTTTACTTTGCCTCAGAATGCCATCAAGTGTGATACTTTATTCCTTACAATATGCTTGAATATTTACTATGGACAAGGTGCTGGCTTAGTAGTGCTTCTACACCATCTCCTGTCATTCTTCAAAGCAACCACACTACAGCCGAGAGAGCTGGAGCCAGGATTTGAGACCCTGACTTTCTGAGAAGAGTCTGCACTTTTAGCCATTAGTTTATGCTGCCTCCATTGGAAACAACCACCCCTTTTATGATTATGGGGGATTCTATGGCTTGCCTACTGACACGGAGCTCATTAGTGTCAGAGCTGAGGTTAAAGTCTATCTTTCGTAACCATTTATTCACTCTAAGATTCTCACTCTAAGAGTAATTCCAAAAGCAGTTACCTTATTTTTCCTGAAAACATAGTAGTTAGTGCTGGAATTAGGGCTAACAGTTTATCGCTCTCTCCCCAGCAGATATTCCTCCCCATTGATTTTTTTTCCAGGGGACAAACTGGCCCATTTAGTATTTTGGACAATGTTAATAAGAACATCTTATGGGCGCCTGGGTGGCGCAGTCGGTTAAGCGTCCGACTTCAGCCAGGTCACGATCTCGCGGTCCGTGAGTTCGAGCCCCGCGTCAGGCTCTGGGCTGATGGCTCGGAGCCTGGAGCCTGTTTCTGATTCTGTGTCTCCCTCTCTCTCTGCCCGTCCCCCGTTCATGCTCTGTCTCTCTCTGTCCCAAAAATAAAAAAAAAAAAAAAAAAAAAAAAAAGAACATCTTATATGTATATCCCAGTTTATAAAGTTTACAAATAAATTTTATAACAGAGTGAGGTAAGAAAAGACCATTTGTATAATGACTGTAATTTGCTGTTTACAAAAAAAGCCACAACGTTTAGTTTGTAATTGGTTCCCATAAACATGTCCCAAGTTGGAAAGATCTTTATTGCTTATTGGATTGGTATAAATATTAAGTTGTAATATATTTGAAATCAATTTTTTTTAAAAGGTACCCGATTGATGGCTTTTCTTTGCCCTCTTATGTCCCAGGAGACTGACTGATATCGATTGCATTAGTAGATTCCCTAAATCTCTAGCTCTTTGCTGGATTTGACGAAGGAAGGCACTTGAAGAAGATCTGACAGTGAAAACAGAGGGTTCTTGGCCTTTCTTCTGACATGGCCTAGTCTGGTAGTGACAGTATTCTTCCACCAAAGGCCACAGAGGGGGATGAATGCCCTTTCTGTGACTCCTCTCCAGGTTTCAGAAATGACAACTTCAGACATAGCAACATTAACACCTATTGATCCTAGCCCTGAGTGCATCAACATCCCTTGCTGCTTTTCGTGAACACTGCCTACATCATTATAAATTCACCTTCATCAATCTCTCCTTAATGACCTGTCTCTGTCTGACACCTGTTTCTTGCCAGGACCCTGACTGACACCTTACCTAGGTGTAAATGTTAATATGCATTTTCTTTTCACTGTTCTCCTTCACAGTCTATGAAAGTCAAGATGCAACATTATAAGATGGTAAATTATCAAGTCCAGGGCTTCATCTGGCTTCCATACATGTTTAGTGTTGTCTACTAAAGACTGGTGTTTAATGTGATGGCTTGTATCCCAATTTTAGAAAAATTTGTATTATTTGCTAACATTTAGAAAATGGAAAGTTCTTACCTAAAAATCTGGATTTCTAGTCTCCTGAAAAACAAAACAAAACAAAACAAAACAAAACAAAACAAAACATAACACCATGAACTATAGGAAAATGCTGGGCCTGCATTTCTGGCATCAGTAATTGACTAAAGCTAAGAGGGGCTGGAGTTCTCTAATTCTTTTTCGTTCCCACCTCTTTCTGGTATTTTGAGCATCCATTGCTTTTATTATTTTTATATATTTTTTTAATTGCGGTTGAGCTTTTTTTCTTGTATGTTTAGAAAAAAGCAAAATGTCACATGTTCCTCTGCTACAAATATCCAGTCTGCCGTTACCTCAGAATAGCCTCTAAATCCAACGTGGCCTCTGCCTACCTTCCTGACCTCGTCTCCTCTCTCCCTCTCCACTTCAGATGAGTTTATTTTCTTTCTATCCTCACCAGGGTTGTCCCCATCAAAATCACTTTTCCTTCAGTCCTTTTGCCTAGTATGGTTTCTATCTGACCTTAATTCATTGAGGTTCATCAAATGTTGTCTCTTCAAAAAGGTCTTCTCTCTAGAATGTGAAGGTCTCTATTTTGAGAGGATCTGCCATGTATGCCCACAACTCTAGTATCTTATTATTTCTTCCAGATCCTCTATTTTTTTTTTATCTCCAGCACCACTGCTTCTCAGGCTCCTCCACCAGCAAATCCATAAATTGTAGCTGCAAGTGAACTAATACCACATGACCTCTCCATGGTCCAGACTCTGAATGTTGCTTTGGCCCTGGGATTAAGGGGTAGAAGACTTATTGTACAGTATTAAAACCAGATGGTGTTATTTTAATTAGAGTAATGGGGGTTCCTAATAAGGAAAAGTGCACAAACAAAGCCAGGATATATCATCATGTCCATTTAAAAAAATCTGCAAAGCATTGCAAAGTCATTATTTTAGAATGTCCCTGAAATTTTTCTGTACAAATATCTCTGTTTCCATTAACATGTATTTGTGAGCCTTTTCCAAAATTCCTTTCACAAGCTTTTATTTATTTTTTTACTCTGTCAGTGAAGAGACAAAACCACAGATATCTTAAAGGATGTATAAACATGCTTCATTTGGGGGTGTGGGTGTGTATGTGTGTGTGTTTCTGTGTGCATAAGGTGTGTTCTCCTGAAAAATAAATAAAATAAAAGACAAATCCTCCCTCTGGAACCATTAACCACAAAAGATTCCTACGAGAAAAGTGAAATTTAATTTGGGAGGGATGAATGGAACAATCTGGTCCCATACGTAGTGCAATATACTTAGCTCCATTCCAATCATTTTAGTAACGCACGCCCACTCTTTATCCCTTTCACTCGCCTGTGTTTTAGCACTTCTACGTGTATCTCCAGAGACCCCAGCATTCTTTCCATGTTTCTGACACTTGTGCTTATACGTATTGGGGCTGATCCTCTCTCCTCCATTAGATTTTAAATTTATTGTGCACCAAGAACTTTATAACTCCCCACTTCACTTAGTAGCCCCACAGCTGAAGTCTTACCTCTTTCATGAACTCTCCCTTAGACCCTTCTGACCCCTGGTGAGCCTATCCTTCTCCAAAATCATATTGCATTTCTCATTGCATCACATCCCACAGCACTTTCTGTAATAACATTTACTGAGCACTTGTTATATGACACACACTTTCTCTGTATTTTATTTGCATTGCTAAATTTAATTCTCATAATAAACTTATGCATCATTAGGTACTATCTTTATGCCAATTCAATAGACCAGATTAAGATATTTGAACAAGCCTTACAGCCAGGAAATGCTATACCCACCAAGTTTTCTGAATTTAGAACATTCTTTTTAACCATTCTGCTTGATCATGTTAACTATCTCTCATGAATGTAATGTCTATTCATTTATGAATTCTGTCCTATAAATTAGTTGAGCCTCAGCCAAATGCCATACTGCACTCAAACAGCCTGTGCAGCACCCAGGTCTGTATTATGGGAGGTATGCAATAAATATACTTGTTAACTAAGCAGTCCTCGTGAGAGTTTCTACAGTCCTACGTCAGATCACCTATCTGCACATAGCCAAGTGTTTAACATCTATGAGATTTGAGCATTTCTATTTTTGAGATCATCAGTATATTTGAAGGAAATGGATTTATGCTATGTAATTGAGGTTATCATTTTTAGGATCCAAGGAAGAAAAGGTGAGCCTGCAAAATCTGCCATACACCAACGTGACCAGAAACAATATTCCTTTCTGCTATAGACTGAGTTCGAGCATAACTGGAAACACTTCACCTTAGTTTATGCTGTGGGGGGAAACAGAGATGACAAGAGAGAGAGGAGAAAAAGGAACCACTATTTATTAAACTTCTCTTTATCATACATATTACCCAAATTGATCTTAAAATTGGGTTTTATTAAATTGACCGTTAATTGGGTTTCTATCTCTGTCCTTTTGCAGGAGTCCTTAGAACCCCATGGTATCAACAGACAGACTTTGGGGCGCTCAAAAATGTTATGAAAGTCTTGCAAAATGCTGTGTGTCTGTTGTTATGTCTGGTTGAAAAGGTTTGTGATGTTTATCAGTTCCTCAAAGGAGCTTTGAACGGTAAGATCTACTGCTCTCCTGATGACTATAATACATCACACATAACCTGAAAGTTGCTCATTCGTCCACAATCAGGAAGAATAAATAATATTAAGCCTCTATGAAAGACAATTTTCAGGATTTAATATAAGGAAAGTGAAAACAAAGAAAACTGTTCATATTTTAGGACAGCGTGCTTAGGGTTCTTTCATACTCTTAAAAATGATTAAGGACCCTCAAAGCACTTTTGTTTATGTAGACTGTATCTATTAATACTTGCCAGGTTAGGAAGTAAAATAAAAATTTTTTTAAGCATACGCAAGCACACATTCCATTAACCCTCAGGGTGATCGCACTATCAGAGCCACACTTGTGCAGCCTCTGGAAAACTCTACCCCGTGATCTGGAGAGGAGGACGTTGAAAAAACAAAAGATGTTTGTCTTATTACGAAAGTAGTTTCACTTCGCAGCTCCCTGAAGGGACTAACGGATCCTGAAGTATATATACTCAGATGACATGTGGAGAACTACTGCTTTAGAAAAGCTAAAATCTTGCCATTGGTACTGCTTTCCCATTTCATTTTGGGATTCTGGAATGATGAGGTCCAAGTATGAGATTCATCTCCAGGAAACAAGGGAGCTTTATGAGAGTGTTGATGCTATCCTCTCTCTATCTTCCCTATTTTCTCTTAGTCTTACTTTTGTCCTATATTTATTTAATCTTACTACACCGTGTACATAGTCACAAACGCCCTCAAGTTCTTTTGGAAAAAGATAGTATTTAAAGAAACAAAGACACACACACACACACACACACACACACACACACAAAGCACTAGACCACCATAAAAGACTGAGGTAGGGACAATAGTTTTTTTAAGGAATTTATTCTGAAATGACTAAGTTCCATGTGATGACACTGTTAGAAAACTTGTAACTTTTAGCAATTTAAAAAAAGTGTGCAATGGAATAGTTTTAAAGCTAGAAAGGGTTTTGGTGTTTTAATCCAATCTCATCTTTTCACAGGGGAGGGAAATGAAGTAATATTGTCGCTTCAGTTTCCGTAACTTAAATATTGATTTTAAAAAAAGTTTTTTAATCCTTGAATATAGAAATTACCTTGATAGAATTACAAAGTAGCATATTTTTATTATTATGTGTGATGAATATTTGGTAATTCTCCTACACAAACTGTGATACCCTATATCTCATGTGTGTTCAACATATAGTGGCTAATGTTAAATATGGCAGAGAAATGGGGGTCCTGAGTGGGATTGGATACAACAGAAGCAACTAGAATCTGTGTCTGTGTATCATTCATCATTGACAACTAAATACTGTATCTTTCACGTGCGACTGGTGGCTCTCTCTTCCTGCCAGTAGCCCATTGTTAAAGATAAATGTTTGAAAACAGGAGATTTCTCCCATGAAACCATAAATCTGTGTTTGTGGTATTGTCTAATCTCTGTTGTGGGAATGGATCTGACATCACCATTTGAAAATTATGACTTCTTTCAATTCAAAACCGGGATGCAGATGACGATGAAGAAAAATTTCCTCTATATTCAGGCGAATGTCACAATTGTGTATAACTCTGTTAGCCATGTTGAGAGGCAAATGGACTTAGGGTTTACTATCCCTTAATTAGATTTATCTTCAGGAGATGTCATGGTTTATGTGCTCACTAAAGCAATTGAACTGAGCTCTTACTTCCTCTCTAGCTAATCCTGGGCTGGAGAATGCAAATGTCATCACAGTAATATTACAAGTCATGGAAACAACCCAGAAAAGAGGATTTTCATCCAAGGGTTCAAATCAAGTCCATATTTCTAGGGCTCCGATCACTTCCCCATGTTCTTTCATCAAACATTTCCAGTGTGCATCATACCTTGCTGGAAATATCCTTTAAATTCCACTTGTCAGAGTGATATGATGCAAAAGTTGTGTTTTATGGTAGGAAAACAACCTGCCATCTACTTATCTGTGCACCCCTCCTTCAGTCCTTGACAACATCCTCCAAGAAAATAGTATTGCTTTAGTTATCCTCCCTTCATTTTTTAACATCTGAGCATATGTTGGGAGCAATGACATCATGTGCTAACCTTCCTCTCAAAGAGCATGCAACACCTTTCAGGCCAGATGCTTGGAGCAAACATTAAACATGCATCCTACCTCTTTCCCAAACATGGGTAACCACGTACACATCATCACAGAGAAGCTCACTTACAGGAGGTTACTCCACGATCTGATGGCGTAGGTAGGAATAGAAGCCAGAAGCCACAGTTCCCTGGGAAGCATCCCACTTAGAAAACACTAGGCCTGTTTCTTCAGGAAAGAAAACACACTCTGAGAACAGGCCATAGATTTGGTTAAGGGGAGGATGGGTCAGGACTTCCCCAGCCCTGAGTGAACACCCTTCCAAATTCCATCAGTTTTTCTTAGGCAGGTGTCACCTTTGCTGAGCAACAATTTCTATTAGCACAGAGACAATTGCACTCCATGTTTAATAGTAATATGGAGGCAATTTCCTTATTTGAAAAAAGAGAGTAAAAAACTGGAGGAGGAGTGTCACTCTGTCTGGAAAATCTTAAACACACTCCGTGACCTATAAGACAAATCTAAACAAGCAAACAAGCAAACAAAAAACCCATTGTGAACCTCTATAAACATCAGGCAAAAAACATATATTCAGTTTTCTTTCCTTGAATTCATAATTTTTTGTTCCTGTGGGTTGAATTAGGCATTTGGGGCAGCTACTTTAGGTGGTACCGCTAAAAATGGAATATTCTGAATTTATTCAGACCTTAAAATCTGAAAACATCAGTACACCCTCTCCCCCATTTTGTCTTTTCTATACCTTTACACCAGCAGGGTTTAGCTCAGCATCACTAGGGGGGAAATATTCAGTTAAAAGGAAAACATAATTTGTTTTCTATCTGTATTTCCAACACAAAATAGGTTCTCCATAAGCATTTATTGACTATAATAATGAAAATTGCTATCAAAACCCTTGCCTGTGAATATGCCCATTTCCCATGCTGGATTTATGGGGGAGGAGGGATATGTTTTTAGGGAGAAGGGGGCAGTTTATGGGATACTGAGGAATAATTTGATAATGTGCGCTGCAAAATATTTTGAGGTATATCATCTCACGCAGACATAAGTGACATGTATTGAATTTAATGTGTCCTTGAACTTGATTTTACTTTCTTATCCTGCAAAATTATTCCTCACTTGGCATTACTTTAATTAACCAATGCAATGAGGCCACAGTCTCCATTTAAGATTTAATTTTTCAGTAAGGGAACACCCAAAGGAGGAGTCAGAAAGTTTTACTTATGTATATGCATCATGAGTCAGATTTTAAAGTTACTTTTTATTATTATTTGTAAATTTGTAAAAACTGTGTAAAATTTGTAAAAAAATTGTAAAAAATTATAAATTATATTTTCCTATAAACTAACCCCTATTAAGTAAGTTTTAAAAATTTTGAACTTAAATAATTATAACCATATAGAGATAAGCAGACATTTGTCAACCAGTAGCCTGCTGGAATCCTGTAGTCTACAGTGATATATAAACTTGTATTAATAAGTGATAAACACAAGGTAATTACTAGAATGATGGGAAGGGGTCAGAAGGAGAGAAAAAGAATTGAAGTAATTTTTAAGTGAGTAACCTTTCACCTGACTCACACTGGTCAGAATCCAATATTGACCAGAGGGACAGGAATTCATTCTGATGATGTGATGGTAAAAAGTTATGAGTTCAATGAGTCTGGAGGTCTTGGAACTATTCCCAGAGAACTGGAGTTCCCAGTACGTAACTGAAGGACAACTTCAGTCTAACTGGCAGTCTTTGTTAGGTCAAAAAAGACTCCGGGTAGAAATGGGCCATTGGGACACATTTTTTCCTTCCTACTGACAGGCTTCATCTCTGACTGAGTAGAAGGAACTCTGGTGGTCACTCCTGGAGAAGTAGTGGCCAGGACCTGATTCTCAGTCTGACCTGTAATTGTAGTGGACTCTGGTTTCGAAGGAATACTTCCCAAAACCTATTGCTGTCTTTGGGGAACACAAAGAAACATAAAATTTATCACTTGGAAAGATAGAATGATTTCATGTGCAGCCTTCATATCAGAGTCCTCAAGGAGAAGTGATGAATAAGCTGAGAAATTTTATTCAGCAGAACTATTCCCTTGGGTATGGGAAAGAGTGAGCCACGGTCATCTTTATTAGAAATTGTGCATCTGAAGGCTCCCAGACAGAGTGAGAGAACATGCACAATCCCACTGTAAAACACTTTTTAAAAATCTTTAGGATGCATTAGTGCGTTAATACACAGGGGTTTAGCTCTGATTGCCTGATATGGAAATCCCAGCTGCTCATCTTTAAAAGCGAACACTTTCCATTATAAAGTGTTTTTTTTTAATCTTTTGCACTGGTTTTCCTCTTTCTTTTAATTTGTGGTATTCATTTATAGAGTCCTTATGTGGTCCCTATGGTTTCTAAAATTACTAAAGGAAAAAACTCTTCCCAAAGTCCTTGTAAGTGGCTAGGGTGAATGATTCTTGTCCCTGGATCAAGCTCCAAAAATATATGGAAAAAATGCAAAGTCAGTTATGGTGAAGTGATTCTAGTCTCTATAATTGTACCATTCCATTGGTGTTCCAATCCAAATGGATTATCTACAAGAAAATGATGCAAAGCTCAGAAGTTCCTCAGAGGGGTTCAATCCCAGTGTGAGAAGAATGCGGGCAATCAGAAAAAAAATTGCAAAAGCAATTCTGTAACAGAAAGGAAAAAGAGCCCCCAGACAATATTCACACATGAAAACACCACACACTAAGCAAGAAAGTGCGAGATGAAAATCCAATCATCTTCTCCAACTTGCATTTTATTTGACCTGCTGGTAAAATCTGACACTGTTTTTTTTTTTTTTTATGCCCTTTGTCTTGAAATTTTCTCTTTTTTGTTTTCTATACTGATCTCCTAAACAGGCTGCTACTCTGTTATCTTTCTGCCTGGAAAATCTGATGTCTTTTGGGAACCTAGATCTTCTTTCCTTCTGTCTGGTGGTCTTGGCACTATGTCCATCCTGGTGGTCTACAGACTCAGGGAATCCTGTCCTATCCTTTGGCTTCAGATTCCATCCACTTGACAGTAACTCCTGACTGGTCAGGGCTCATTCAGAAGCTAGTGACAGAAATTCAAATGAAACCAAATTAATTATAAAAAAATGGGTATTGGGGCACCTGGGTGGCTCAGTTGGTTAAGAATCCGTTTCAGTTCAGGTCATGATCTCACAGTTTGTGGGTTTGAGCCCCGCAATGGGCTCTGCACTGACAGTGAGGAGCCTGCTTGGGATTCTCTCCCTCTCTCTCTCTGCCGCTCTCCTGCTCCCTCTCTCTGTCTCTCTCAAATTAAATAAATAAAAACTTTTCAAACATGGGTACTTATTGGCCCAAACAACAACAACAAAAAAAACCTAGACATAGTTATGATAAAGGTGTTCAATGTATCTACTCATTTAACAAACTTTTACTGAAGATCTAATATAAGCCAAGCACTATTTAAGGATTAGGGATAGAAAAGTGAACTAAATAGAAAACAATCTCCAACATCATGAAGTTAACAATAAAATAATTTGAAACACTCCCAAAATGTATTGTATGTTAGATGCTGGTAAGTGATAGAAAAATAAGGCATGGAGGGAGATTGGGAGGTCTGGGATAAATAGTTATTCAGGGCAAAATCTCACTGAGGAAGTAATATCTGAGTCAAGATATGAAGGTGCTGAAGGAGTAAGCCATGGGGATAGCTGGAGAAACAACATTCTACGCAGAGGGAATGACAAGTGCAAACACCTTAGGGCAGAGAAAGTCTAGAGGGTGTGGGACCTGCAGGGAGTCCAGGACAACTGCAAAAAAATGGAACGAAAAAGACAGTCACAGATGGAAATAGAGAGGTACCCAGTGGGCAGAATACATAAGGCCTTTGGGGCCTTTGTAAGGACCTTAACTCTTTACTCTGAATGAAATCTGACTTGTTGCTATGTTTTGAGGAGAAGAGAATTGTGATCTAACTTATGTTTTGACAAAATTATTCTAGTGGACAGAATAAGAGAAGCAAAGTTGAAATCAGGAAGACCAATTGATGAATGTGTCATTCCAAAACTTAGGGCTCAAAACCATATGTATTAACTATCACTCGTGCATCTTCAGGTAGTCTGGACGTTTTCTTTGTGGGGTCTCAGCAATGCCTACCTACACATCTGTGGTTGGCTCCTGGGTAGCTTAGTTGATCTTGGTCATCCCACATTTTGGAAGATTGACTGATTGTAGGCTGGCCTCTGACAGTCTCAGCTGGGATGTCTGACCTCTTCTCTTCATGTTGTTTCATCTTCCACCAGGCTGACCTGGGCTTGTTCATGTGGTGCTGGCAGGGTTTCAAGAGACAGAGGAGGAGTATGCAAAGCCACTGTAAGCTGGCCACAGAACTGTCAGTCACCTCTGTTACATTCTGTTGGCAAAAGCAAGTCAAAGTCCAGTTAAGATGCAAGGGGTGGGAAAGTAATTCTATCAATTTATGGAAAAAGCAGTAAAATCATGTTACAGAAGGTATTCTGGGAGGCTAATGATCCACAAGAAGGTATTGTTAAAAATAGGTAATTGAATTCTCCATATTTTGAAGGTAAATCCAGAAGAATTTTCTGGAGAACTAAAGGTAACATATGAGCAAAAGAGCTGAGATTGACACAACTTTTTTGTCTCAAACAATTAGAATGATGGAGTTGATGCTAACCTGGAAGGAGAAGGTAGCAGGAGGAGAAGTAACTTGTCCTTTCTATCAAGATCCTAATTAAAAAATTTTTTTAAGGTTTATTTTTCAGAGGGAGAGACAGAGTGCAAGTGGGTGGAGGGGCAGAGAGAGAGGGAGACACAGAATCCAAAGCAGGCTCCAGGTTCTAAGCTGTCAGCACAGAGCCCGATGCGGGGCTCGAACCCACGAAGTGTAAGATCATGACCTGAACCAAAGATGGAAGCTCAACCGACTAAACCACCCAGGTACCTCCATCAAGATCCTTTTTTAAAGCTCTGATTTCCTCTATAAGGTAGGCTTTCCCCATATCTGAGAAAAAAGTCATCATCAGCAGCTTCAGGTATGTGTCTCTTTCTGGATTAGCAATTAAGTAGAAAATGAAAGACTTTGTCCATTGTTTTATTAGAAGTTCTGAACTGACTTGCATTGCCTTAGTTAAATCCTTTGGCCATTCCAGAGCCAGTCGTTAGGACTATAGTTACTCAGGCACGAGTCACGTGTTCACCCTCAGAGCCTGCTATCAGTCTATTTGAATAACAAGGATTGAGAGTGGAATAGTGGTGCTTTCTCAAAGAAATGAGGATTCCATTACTGGGGAAAATGGATGCCAAACGTGTCCATCACAAACCAAAAGCCTGTATCTGCTACCAAGATCTCTTCTTATGCCTTGTATCTTGAAGATAGTATCACTTGGATATTCCATAGGCACCTCCAGCCTGATTTATAGAAAACTGTACTCATCTTTCTACCTTCCTTGCAAACACCAGATGATCCCTATGTTTCTTACCACAGTGAATGGCACAATCATCCCTCTATTTGCCCAAGCAAGAAACTTGGGAGTCATCATTCATTTCTACCTCCCTGTATATTAAACGAGTCATGAAATCCCATAAATTCCCTGTTAGTTATCTGTTAGAAAATCTGTTAGATTGGGGCCATGATCCATAGGATTATTCCTGCTGCTCCCTACGTTGTCTTTATTCTCATCCCTAGTAATTTTTTAGCTTATTTCTTTTATTTTGAGAGAGAGAGAGACAGCATGAACAGGGGAAGGGCAGAGAGAAAGAATCCCAAGAAGAGAGAGAATCCTATCAGTGCAGCACCTGATGCGGGGCTTGAACTCATGAACCCATGAGGTCATTACCTGAGCTGAAACCAAGTGTGGGACACTTAAATGACTGAGCCGCCCAGGTGCCCTTCTCATTCCTAGTTAACCCACCCTTTATTCTATTCATTTTTTCATGTGCAGACAGCAATATTTCTACAACAAAAAATAGTTATGTGACTTCCTTGACTAACATCCCATAATCAGTCCCTATTACTCTTAGAATAATACAACTTGAAAGTTTCCTGCTTACCTCTTGTTTCCTGTTCTGTTACTTTTTGCCACTCAGACCATGTTCTCAGCATACTGAACACATTCAGTTCCTTAAGGAATTCACCATTTCCCTCTTATCTTGAGCTATTGAACATTCTGTTTCTTTTCCCTGGAATATATATATTTCAAGACAGATCTCATTTCGTCTAGGAAATATTTTCAAACCTTCCTTCCACTTATCTACTTTACCTCTATACCTTCCTTATCATAACACTTTGTACACTGCATTTTACTGATGATTTATTTGTTAGTAATCAATCATTAGATTTTAAATTTTGTAAGTAATGAGACATCTGTCTTGGTTACTATTTTCTCCCTCAATAACTGGCTCATACTAATTGGACAAGGTTTCATATGCATCTATGAATAGAAGAACTGATTAAACCTTTGTGTAAAGAAAAATCTAATCATCACATGATAGACATAAACCTCGTGAAAGCTTTGTTGTGGTGGCATCAGTGGTGATGGTTGTGCTGGCTGTTTTAGTGTTCTGGAATTCACTGTCAGAAAATTTTGTATAGGAATCATCACAAAGACTAATCAGAAACACTGAAGAAACAGAAGAGAGAATGAGAAAAGACTTATGACAGTGTGAGCCAATTTTTCAAAAAAAAATAAGAAGGGCAAGTTCCCATTTTATCTGTTAGTGGGGTAGCAGAGAAGCCATGGGTGTTATAGAAAATTCATTACAGTAATTATGCTTTAGTCAGTTGTGAGAGGAGTTGGAGAATGAAGGTCTGGAACATAGACCAGTTACTGTAGAAACCAAGTATATCCAGCTGCTAAAGCTGGGTCAAATGGGCGGGAGTGTCTGCAAGATTTATGGTGACGCCTATGGAACCTATTCTTTCTGTGTAGCTACCACTTCGTGGAACCACATCCAAGTGTCAGGTGGTGGTCTCAAGGCCACTGTTGCTCAGCAGGACCTGAAGTGGGGAAGATCTGAATGTAGAGCAGCATCTCGAACTCTGCCCCTAAAGGTATCTGAGTGTAAAGAGATCTGCTTTATCTCTGATTTATTTCTAGATTTTATTCAAATTTCTAATCTGGATCCATATACGGAAGGACACCCTGGGAATTATATTCCCCAGCTCGACAAATGTGACCAGCATCAACTACTGAATGCTAATGGCCTTGTGTAGATGCCAACAACACTTGCGGATTTCCTTTCCCACCCAATCTGAATCTGGCCAAGAGCAGAGATTTAGACATTGAGCTGCCCTGTAGAGCAGGGTGACCCTGACTCAGACTTCACATTGAACAGCTGTAGTGAAAAAGAATGGATAGAAATGCCAAAAAGCCTAACCAAGAATGGCAAATAATCTTGAAGATCAAATAAATTCATGGCATATGGAAAAAGAATGAGATCTAGTCTTAATTATAATGGTTTTAAAAATAGAAAACTTGCTGCCAAGAAATAAAGTACAAAAATGTTTAGACTGGGTTTCAATTATAGTTAGAAAATGTAATGAGTTAGAAACCTTGTATTTGTCTTATGGACTTGAGATGCAAATTAAACATCCAATAGAGAGTGTCACGTGAGTTAGTAAATTTTAATATGGAATATCTGCTGCTAATGTTGAGGGAGGATGTGTGCTGTAACACTGAATTCTATGTAGCCACCTTCATCTTTGAGCCCTACGTCTGACTTCTAATAAGATCTCCATTTCTTGGGGCGCCTGGGTGGCTCAGTCGGTTAAGCGTCCGACTTCAGCTCAGGTCACGATCTCGCGGTCCGTGAGTTCGAGCCCCGCGTCAGGCTCTGGGCTGATGGCTCAGAGCCTGGAGCCTGTTTCCGATTCTGTGTCTCCCTCTCTCTCTGCTCCTGCCCTGTTCATGCTCTGTCTCTCTCTGTCTCAAAAATAAATAAACGTTAAAAAAAAAATTTTTAAAAGATCTCCATTTCTTCTCCCATAAACTCCCTCCCTTAGTCTCAGAGTTTCTTGCCAGAGGATACTGGGAAAATATTTGCCCTCAAAATGTTCTCTCTGCAAAGATGATGCCTACATCAGTGATGCAGGCTTTCAAATTATTAAACACAATATCTAACATGCCAGCCTTAAACATTTGTATCCAGATGCTGTCTCCAGTGTCCTGGCCTTTCCAGGACAAGCAGTATTAAACAAGATGGCAAGGAGGCTCACCAAACCAACAACAAAAAGATCACATCAAATATAACTTCTACTTCCCCCTCTTTAAAGCTGTACAACGTCAATTTCTGGCAATTTTAGCATAGCCATCATGCCCTGGCAGCCAGTAAATAAAGCTTTACATATACTGAGGTACAGTCTCAGAACCTTCTAACAGGCAAATGGCAAACTTTAAATGTTATTCCATAATGGGATTAAATATAGATCTTCCAAAATCATTTCCCATTTGCTAGATAGAACTTCATATAAACTACCTTAGAGAGATATCTACCAAGTAGATTCAAAATCCACTTTTGTACTTGTTTTCAAAGTCAGTGCAGGATATTTTTAATGTTTCATTCAGTTCATTCCCACAACAGTTTCCTGGTATCTCAACCCAGGAGAGTCTCCTTCTTTGTCCATATTCTATTCTTTCAAATAAATGTGCTTTAATACTGTCATTTAATTCCCTTTCAGGACTTGCCTGGCCATTTCTAGCTTTGTCTTAGTTAAGATTTTCTTTGTGGGCATATAAGAGCATAGGAGTCAGAGCAGAAGATTCCGTGGAGAAAGAACCTTCCCTACTGCAGATCATTACTCATCTTCTGACTCATCCACAAGGCTGGAGGCTTAGAACTGTCTATTTTAATTACAATTAGTTTTTAATAGAACTAAAACAACTGTGTTGAGAAATGTCATTGGCACATGACATTTCAGTCAAGTGTGTGGAGGAGGGGTGCTTGACCTTAATACAACGTAGACACTGAGAAAGCTCATGATACACAGTTCCTAAAATTCGGCTTAAAGATACTCCAAAATAAATTAGCAAGTGAACAAGCAACTTTTAAGGAAAATTGTATACTTAACTCAAATTAAGCATTTTGGAAACCATTAGAAAGTTAAATTCTGAAAGCTATTTGCAGGCCTTCAAATTCTTGAATGTTAGTCAGGAAAAAATTAAGAATGTCCATTGTCAAAAACCTAAGAAAATTTAAACTTTATGAGACTCATAACTTCATCTTTTTAAGAATCATAATTCTTTATCTTTAAAATGGTTTATTTGTTGTTTTTTTAATATCAATGTGATTATTTTAAGAGACAATTTAGCTACTTTGGCTGAGTCATTGACACTAACCAAAAGAAAATTTAAGATTGAAGTAGCTGCAGAATAATGAAGACATCATTCCCTAGAATTCATCTTTTCCCAGAAAACCAATTGCCACCTTTGGATGAGCCTTACTATCAGAAACTGATTTAAGAAGAGGATAAAGAGCATAATGCTTTAACATATTAGTGTATAGGAGATGGGAGGCATAAATTCAGATTTCAACGTTAGAATTAATACAGACTTTGTTATTTTGGGAAAGAACAATCTCAAACCTTTCTACTCAAAGAAAAAAATCAACATCACAAGCAATCATCAAACAAAAATGTGAAACTCACTGCACACACACACACACACACACACACACGCATGGGCAACTGAAACAGAAACTAGACTAACTCCTTGAACATATTCCATTGAAACAATTTAACACTTTCTGAACTAAAATTAGGGGGAAAATTGTCATTTTTAATCCAGCGTCCAATTGTATTTAGGGGCTATACTAAGTAACGCTGATACTATTTTATGAGTTAGCCATTACACATGAAGTTTAACTTCATAGAGTTCATAGAGTAGTTCAGACCCTACTTTTAATAGGACACTAAACATTCATCCAGCAGAGGGCAATGGTGCATGCTTACAATTCAGCTCCCAACAGGGAAAGGGGGAGAATGCATAACAGGGAAAGTGGCTCAGTAAACATGCAAAGCACAGTACAGTCAGACTGCATTATAAATTCTTCAAGGTTTGTTACTAATGGGAGATAAGGCATTTCAAATCTTCAAGGTTTATTGAGATGTTGTTAGAAAGAGCCAAGAAGGGGGCATATCAGCTTCTGAAATTACAGAATCAGCCTGACTTAACAGCAGTGGGAATTATGCAGCTCTCTCTTTTTTGACCTTTCTAACTCTGTTTTTACTTTTTGCACTTAACACTTTAAAAAATCATCTTGTCATATTGCTGTCTGCAACATTAAAAATAGGGATCACTAATATTTATTGGGTATTTGTAATTTTGTTAGGTACTATCTTAAAGTCTTTACATATACTATATGCTATGGACTGAATGCTTGTGTTCCTGTAAAACTCATATGTTGAGGTGTGACGGAATTAGGAGGTAAGGCTTTTAGGAGGTGATCAGGATTAAATGAAGTCATGAGGGTGGAGCCCCCTCAATGAACCCTTATAAGAGTCATGAGAGAGTTTGTTTCCTTTCTCTGCTCTCTGCTAGCAGAGAACTAGCAGCCTGAAACTCCAAAGTAGGTCTTCACCAGACCCTGACCTCGCTGGCAACCTGATCTCGGACTCCCAGCCTCCAAACTGAGAAATACATTCCTGCTGTTGACAAACCACCCAATCTATGGTACTATGTTATAGCAGCCCAAATGGAAAAAAATACTAGATTAACTCATCTTCTCAGTAACTCTATTTTATATGTATTCTTATTTCCTTTTTAAAGGGGAAGGAACTGAGGTTAAGTAGTTTTTGTACATCTAGTTTATTGCTCCCCACTGGTGGATTGTATTTTAGAGTGTTTCCTCCACCACATTCTATTTATATATTTTTGCATTGCAGAGCTATACATTGCCTCCAATTCCCCACTGTGGCAAGCTCTACTGCAGGGAACCCACTCAAATTTTCCTCCTGTCCAGAACTATGAAATATATATTCTCATGTGTGATTTCTTGGTCTACAATATATCAATACTTAACTTCACAAAAGAATTGTAACTTTTGGGAAGAGCCAAGATGTCAGAACAGCATGGAAGTTTTTGTGTGTCTCGCGTCCATGAAATACAGCCATACCAACACTAAACCATCCTGTACACCTAAAAAACTGATTGGGGGATTAACACAACAATCTGCATAACCTGAACCACAGAATTCAGCAGGTACGTGGCGTGGAGAGTTGAACTTGAGGAGCGAGAAGCTGCGGCGGGCAGGGAGGTGCTTTTGCTGGTAGAGAGAGGACGGAGATGGGGGCGGTGGGGGGAGAATACGGGAAAAGCACCCCTTCCCAAAAGCAGCTCGAAAGAAAGTGGAAAATTGGAAACAGCCACAGGGACTAAACAAAAAAGGAAGAAAGGAGAAAGGAGAGGGTTTAAATTCCATTAAGACCGTAAACAAGGGAAGCGCAAAGTCTGCAACTCTGCAGCTTGATACCTGGCAGTGCTCTGGTGGGATGGGCGAATCCCCCGGAAAAGAGTGGGGTCTGGGAGGTTCTTGGGCCACACAGGGAAAAGCGGTTCCACTGCTGGAAGGACATTTGGTAGAGACTGTTGAAGCCACCTGGCCCCAGCAGACCCCAGAGAACGGCCACATTTGCTGGTGCTGGAACAAGGTTGTTAACGGTGAAGCCTGATGCCAGATGTGTGTTGTGATTTTCCATAATCCCTGAAAAACTGCTGCTACACAATCTCGTGAACTTGTTCTGGGGAGGGCTGGCTCCTGGCTGCAGTCTCAGGGCACTGGAAGCAGCAGGGTCCAGCAAGCATTCCTGGGTGCAGCCAACATTTGGCCATTGCTCATTCAGCCAATGCTCAGTGAGACCCTCCCACAGAGGGGCAGAACGGGTCGAAGCTGCAGTCCTTCAGAAGTAAGGGGCCGAGGAAAACAGCCGCATCTGAGACAAAACTCAGGAGAGAGGTACTGCCTGGGGCTTGGTCATGGACAGTGAAAAAGCAGGGAGTGGATGAAAGCTGAAGACAGAGAATGGGTGCGCAATTGCTGATTGGCGAGAACAGAGTTCTGATACTAGAGACTGGGTGGCTGGGTGACGCTATTTTCAGCACTCCCGCGTATGCGCATCACACATATGAGCACCACAACATTCCATCCCAGTAGGCTAGCGGCGCCATCTAGTGGAAAACGGAGCCGTTGCATGGAACCCCACCCAAGTGGGCCAACCTCACTCTTCAAGAACACAAGTCTCCCTGCCTGCTTAGTTTATGGACTATAAAGCACTTCATGGTCTGGCTTCTAGATGAAAGTGAAGTAATTTCAGTCCTATTTCAATCTGTTAGCAGGTCCATCTATTCAATTTTCTGTCTTTTTTTTCTCTTTTTCACTTTTTTTCTTGAATACAGAAAGAGTAAAAAATTCATTTTTATTTTCAATATTTATTAAAAATATTTTTCTTTAATTTTTTAAATATATTTTTTACTTCTGTGTAATTTTTTTCAAATTCTATTTTACTTCCATCATTTTATTTTAGTCTACTTCAGTGTATTCACTTTTTCACATTTTCAAATGATTTCCTTTTCTTTTCTTTTTCTTTTTTCTCTTCTCGTTTCTTTTTGTTTTCTTGAATGCAGAAAGAGAAAAACTTCATTTTTACTTTCAATTTCTATTAAAAATATTTTCTTTCATTTTTTACTATATTTTTCACCTTTATGTAAATTTTTTCAAATTCTATTTTACTTCCATCATTTTATTTTAGTCTACTATAGTGTATTCACTTTTTCTAATTTTCAAACAATTTCCTTTTTCTCTTTTTTGTTTCTTTCTTTTTCTTGAATACAGAAAGAGAAAAAAATAATTTTTATTTTCAATTTTTATTAAAAATATTTTTCTTTAATTTTTTTCTACTATATTCTTTAATTTGTGTAAATTTTTTCAAAATCTATTTTACTCCCATCATCTCATTTTAGTCTACTTCAGTGTATTCATTTTTTCAAATTCTCAAAACGATTTCCTTCCCCCTTTTTTTTCTCTAATCTGTCAAACCACTTTCAACACCCAGACCAAAACACACCTAGGATCTAGCATAATTTACTAGATTTTTTTGTGTGTATGTGTGTTTTTAATTTTTTAATTTTAATATTTTTTTAATTTTACTTTTTTTAATATTAATTTTTCTACCTCATTAATTCCTTTTCTCCCTTCAATATGACAAAATGAAGGAATTCACCCCAAAAGAAAAAGCACAAAGAAACGACAGCCAGGGATTTAACCAACACAGATACAAGCAAGATGTCTGAACCAGAATTTAGAACCACAATTTTAAGAATACTAGCAGGAGTTGAAAATAGATTAGAATCCCTTTCTGCAGAAATAAAAGAAGTAAAAACTAGTCGTAATGAAATAAAAAATGCTATAAATGAGCTGCAATCACAGATGGATGCCATGGTGGCAAGGATGCATGAGGCAGAACAGAGAATCAGCGATATAGAGGACAAACTTATAGAGAAAAATGAAGCAGAAGAAAAGAGGGAGATTAAGGCATAAGAGCACGATTTAACAATAAATCTGTGACTCATTAAAAAGAAACAACATCAGAATTATAGGGTCCCAGAAGAGGACGAGAGAGACATAGGGGTAGAGGGGTTATGTGAGCAAATCATAGCAGAAAACTTTCCTAGCAGCAGAAAGACACAGACATCAAAATCTAGAAGCACAGAGGACCCCCATTAGATTCGACAAAACCCAACCATGAACAAGGCTTATCATAGTCAAATTCACAAAATACTCAGGCAAGGAGAGAATCATGAAAACAGCAAGGGAAAAGAAGTCCCTAACCTACAAAGGAAGACAGATCAGGTTTGCAGCAGACCTATCCACAGAAACTTGGCAGGCCAGAAAGGAGTGGCAGGATATATTCAATGTGCTGAATCAGAAAAATGGGCAGCCAAGAATTCTTTATCCAGCAAGGTTGTCATGCAAAATAGAAGGAGAAATAAAAAGTTTCCCAAACAAACAAAATTTAAAGGAGTTTGTGACCACTAAACCAGCTCTGCAAGAAATATTAATGGGGACTCTCTGAGGGGAGAAAAGATAGATAGATAAATAAATAAATAAATAAATAAATACCAAAAGCAACAAAGATTAGAAAGGACCAGAGAACACCACCAGAAACTCCAACTTGACAAGCATCATAATGGCAATAAATTCATATATTTCAGTAATCACTCCAAACATCAATGGACTCAATGCTCTAATGAAAAGACATAGGGTAACAGAATGGATAAGAAAACAAGATCCATCTATATGCTGTTTACAAGAGACCCACTTTAGACCTAAAGACACCTTCAGATTGAAAGTAAGGGAATGGAGAACCATCTATCTTCCTAATGGTCAACAAAAGAAAGCCAGAGTAGCCATACTTATATCAGATGATCTAGACTTTAAAATAAAGACTGTATCAAGAGATGCAGAAGGGCATTATATCATAATCAAGGAGTCTATCCACCAAGAAGACCTAACAATTGTAAACATTTATGTGCCAAATGTGAGAGCACCCAAATATATAAATCAATTAATCACAAACATAAAGAAACTCATTGATAGTAATACCATAATAGTAGGAGACTTCAACACACCACTTGCAACAATGGACAGATCATCTAATCAAAAAATCAACAAGGAAACAATGGCTTTGAATGACACACTGGACCAGATGGGCTTAACAGATATATTCAGAACATTTCATCCTAAAGCAGCAGAATATACATTCTTCTCCAGTGCACATGGAATGTTCTCCAGAATAGACCATATAGTGGGACACAAATCAGCCCTAAGTAAGTACAAAAAGATTGAGATCATACTGTGCATATTTTCAGACCACAACATGATGAAACTTGAAATCAAACACGAGAAAAAATTTGGAAAGGTAACAAATACTTGGAGACTAAAGACCATCTTACTAAAGAATGAACGGGCTAACCAAGAAGTTAAAGAGGAAATTAAAAAGTATATGGAAGTCAATGAAAATGATAACACCACAACCCAAAACCTCTGGGACACAGCAAAGGCGGTCATAAGAGGAAATTATATAGCAATCCAAACCTTCCTAAAGAAGGAAGAAAGATCTCAGGTACACAACCTAACCTTACGCCTTAAGGAGCTGGAAAAAGAACAGCAAATAAAACCCAAAACTAGTAGAAGACAGGAAATATAGAGCAGAAATTAATGCTATTGAAACCAAAAAACCAGTAGAATAGATCAATGAAACCAGAAGCTGTTCTTTGAAAGAATCAACAAAATTGACAAACCACTAGCCAGTTTGATCAAAAAGTAAAAGGAAAAGACCCAAATAAATAAAATCAAGAATGAAAGAGGAGAGATCACAACCAACACAGCAGAAATAAAAACAATAATACGAGAATATTATGATCAATTATATGCCAATAAAATGGGTAGTCTGGAAGAAATGGACAAATTCCTAGAAACATATACACTATCAAAACTGAAACAGGAAAAATAGAAAATTTGAACAGACCCATAACCAGTAAGGAAATCGAATTAGTAATCAAAATCTGCCAAAAAAATGAGTCCAGGGCCAGATAGCTTTCCAGGGGAATTCTACCAAACATTTAAGGAAGAGTTAACACCTGTTCTCTTGAAGATGTTCCAAAAAATAGAAATGGAAGGAAACTTCCAAACTCTTTCTATGAAGCCAGCATTACCTTGATTCCAAAACCAGACAGAGACCCCACTAAAAAGGAGAACTATAGACCAATTTCCCTGATGAACATGGATGCAAAAATCCTCAACCAGATATTAGCCAACCGGCCCCAACAATACATTAAAAAATTATTCACCACGACCAAGTGGGATTTATAACTGGGATGCAGGACTGGTTCAATATCTGCAAAACAATTAATGTGAGTCATCACATCAATAAAAGAAAGGACAAGAACCATATGATCCTCTCAATAGATGCAGAGAAAGCATTTGACAAAATATAGCATCCTTTCTTGATAAAACCCCTCAAGAAAGTAGGGATAGAAGGAGTATACCTTGAGATCATAAAAGCCATATATGAATGACCCAATGCTAATATAATCCTCAATGGGGAAAAACTGAGAGCTTTCTCCCTAAGGTCAGGAACAAGACAGGGATGTCCACTCTTGCTACTGTTATTCAACATAGTATTGGAAGTCGTAGCCTCTGCAATCAGACAACACAAATAAAAGGCACTCAAATTGTCCAGAAGGAGGTCAAATTTTCACTCTTCGCACATGAAATGATACTCTATATGGAAAACCCAAAAGATTTCACCAAAAACTGCTAGAATTGATTCATGATTTCGGCAAAGTTGCAGGATATAAAATCATTGCACAGAAACCGGTTGCATTCTTATACACCAATAATGAAGTGACAGAAAAGAAATCAAGGAATCAATCCCATTTACAGTTGCACCAAAAACCATAAAATACCTAGGAATAAATCTAACCAAAGAGGTGAAAAATCTATACACTGAAAACTATAGAAAGCTTATGAAAGAGGGTGGGAGGGAGGGGAGAGTTGGTGATGGGCATTGAAGAGGCATCTTTTGGGATGAGCACTGGGTGTTGTATGGAAACCAATTTGACAATAAATTTCATATATATAAAAAAAAAGAAAGCCTATGAAAGAAATTGAAAAAGACACAAAAAAATGGAAAAAATATTCCATGCTCCTGGATAGGAAGAACAAATATTTTTAAAATGTCAGTACTACCCAAAGCAATCTACACATTCAATGCAGTTCCTATCAGAAAAACACCAGCATTCTTCACAGAGCTAGAACAAATAATCCTAATCTTTGTATGGAATAAGACCGCAAATAGCCAAAGCAATCTTGAAAAAGAAAACCAAAGCAGGAGGCATCACAATCCTAGACTTCAAGCTATACTACAAAGCTGTAAGCATCAAGACAGTATCATACTGGCACAAAAACACTCAGATCAATGGAACAGAATAGAGAACCCAGAAATGGACCCACAAACGTATGGCCAACTAATCTTTGACAGCAGGAAAGAATATCCAATGGAATAAAGACAGTCTCTTCAGTAAGTGGTGCTGGGAGAACTGGACAGCCACATGCAGAAGAATGAACCTGGACCACTTTCTTACACCATACACAAAAATAAACTCAAAATGGATGAATGACCTAAAGGTAAGACAGGAAGCCGTCAAAATCCTTGAGGAGAAAGCAGGCAAAAACCTCTTTGATCTTGACCACAGCAACTTCTTATTCAAAACATCTCTGGAGGCAAGGGAAACAAAAGCAAAAATGAACTACTGGGATCTCATCAGAATGGCCACTTGTTTTCTAAAATGGCTACACCTGGTCACAGAGGGAATTCTTGGCTTCCTATATTCTCACTAATTAATATTTTAATATGTACCTTTTAAGTGTTCATCAATTTGCATTTGGTCACTTTTAATGAGTTGTGTCCTTTCTCTAAAGAAAATTATTAGCTGTTTGGCTTTTCCATGTACCATTCCAAAATAATGGATTCTATGTGGTAAAGTCCAATTTTCACCTTAAGTTTTCTTTTTTGAGATCTTTTTTTTTTTTTTCAACGTTTTTTATTTATTTTTGGGACAGAGAGAGACAGAGCATGAACGGGGGAGGGGCAGAGAGAGAGGGAGACACAGAATCGGAAACAGGCTCCAGGCTCCGAGCCATCGGCCCAGAGCCTGACGCGGGGCTCGAACTCACGGACCGCGAGATCGTGACCTGGCTGAAGTCGGACGCTTAACCGACTGCGCCACCCAGGCGCCCCTTCTTTTTTGAGATCTTATTCAAGAAGACTTCCCTCACCTTGGGTCACAAAGACATAATGTAATATTTTCTCCTTTTAGCCTGTGGTTTTACCTTTCCCATTTAGATTACAAACCAGAGGAAATCCACTTTTATATATGGTTTACAATAGGAATTGAACCATATTCTTTTGCATATGGTGAATGGTTTTCCCAACACCATCTATTTCCAGTCATTCTGTAGTGACAACTCATCATCCAAGTTCTCACATACATATACCTCTCATTCTAAACACTGACTAGTATTCTGTTGCCAGTGGCTAGGTCAGTTTTCTCTTTATATGCTAGTTTCATAACATTTTCATTACTATCACTTTATTATATTGTAATTTGTCAGGTGCATTAGGGTATAATTTACCAACAGTGAAATTTAACTGCTTAGGTAGAGTTCTATGGTTTTTGACCAATATATGAGTCAATATACCACCATAACCAAGATATAGAAAATAATTCCATCACCTCCTCTCCTACCCCAACACACAAAACACCCTCATACCCCTTTGTCATCAACATATACTCCCAAAGCAGATTCTGGCAACCACTGATCTGTTTTTTGTCCCTCTAGAATGCCTTTTCCATAATGTCATATAAATGGAATCAAACAGCATGTAGCCTTTTGAGAATAGCTTCTTTCATGCAGCCTAATTCATCTGAGACAATCCAAGTTGTGCGTATCAGTGGCTTGTTCATTTTCCCTGCTGAGTAGCAAGCCATCCTTTGAATACACCACACTTTGTTTATGCATTCACCAGTTAAAGAATATTTGGGCCATTTTCCATTTTTAATGATTATGGATAAAGCTACAATAAATACTTGCATACAGGTTTTTGCATGAACAGGACTGCTGGATTATATTTTTAAGTGTATAATAAACTGTGGAACTGTTTTCCAAAGCGTCGATATCGTATCTTCTCATCAACAAGTTGTGTATGAAACTTCTAGGTGTTCTGCACAAACTCTAGCAGTTGATTATTGTCAGTTGTCTTTTCTTCCTTTCTTTCTTTCTTTCTTTCTTTCTTTCTTTCTTTCTTTCTTTCTTTCTTTCCTTTCTGTCTTTGGTTCCTTTCTTTGTTCTTGTTTTCACTAGGGAAATACTGGTACTGATTGTGATTTTATTTTACTTTTCCATTATGAGTAATATTATGGAGTATTTTCTCATGTGTTTCCTTGCCATCCTTATATCTTCTTTTGTAAAGTTTGTTAGAACTATTTACCTCTATTTTTTATTGGGTTGCTTGTTTACTTACTTTTGTGTTTGAGAATTAATTATATACTCTGGACACAGGTGGGTTTTCAGATATGTGTTTTACCAGTATTTTTGGTTAGTTAATGATTTGACATTTATTTTCTTAATAATGTTCTCAGAAGCGCAGAAGTTTTTAATTTTGAATAAGTCTAATATATCAACTTTGCCTTTTATAGGTAGTACCGTTGGAGAAGTATGTAAGAATTATTTCCTATCTCAAAGTCACTAAGATTTTTTTATGTTTTATTCTAAAGTTTTATAATTTTGAGTGTTACAATGAGAACCACAGTGTGTTTTAAATTAATTTTTGTATCTGTTGTAAAGTATGGGTCAAGACTTATTTTTCCACATATGAATATCCAAATGTTCCAGTGCTCTTTGTTCAAAAGTACTCCCCTTGTTCATTAAATTTCCTCTGCACCTTTGTTGAGAACAACGGACCATATGTGTGGGTTTGTTTCTGGATCCTCTATTGTGTTCCACTGTTCTATATGACTGTACTTCTGTTGATACCACACTGCTTTGATTAATGAATCTTTAGAGAAAATCTTGAAATCAAATACTGTGTGTCCTTTATGGTCTTCTTTTTCAAAATGTTTCTGGATTTTCTAATTGCTTTGCCTTTCTACTTATATTTAAAGCTTCAATTTCTAAAATTTCTGGAATTTTTATTGTGATTACAATGAATGTACAGATCGAACTGGGGAGAATTAATGTTTTGCAACATTGCGTCTTTTGCTTTTTCCATGGGAAGGGTCTGGGTAGAGGTACTGCCTTTCCCACAGCAGATGTATGACTCCTCCTCAAACCTACACTACTGACAGGAACTTTCTTGCTTTCCTGACTAGCTTTTAATTTTTCTTGGGAGTGTCCACTTGAAATCTGTGCAGAAGAGCCTACAAATTCAGGCAAAGTCCCCTGTACCTGCAGCTTCCAACTTGCCCTTCATACTAGACCAAGGATGGTATACCTGCACACTCACCCACATATGGCTTTTGAGCAATGTGTAAATTGCAAATTCTTCCTACTATTTGTATGGCAGTACTGTCTTTCTCATGTGCTTAGACAGGAGTTAGAGCATCTGTCATTCTTTAGAGTAGGGGCAAACAGGTCACCCTGCAATCTCAGTTCACTGAGGAGTTGAAAGACAATAATGATTTTATACATATTCTGGAGTTGGTTTTTTTTTTTTTTTGTCAGAGTGGGAGTGAAGTTTTCTTCATCTTTCTACATTCTGGATGGAAGCCAGAAATTATTACTGTAGCTTTATAATATATTCTAATGTCTGTTAATAAGTCTCTTTGTTATTTGTATCTTCCATATAAAAGTTTGCTGGGATATTAACTGGTTATACTGTGGGGTAGAACTCATGGAAAATTTGTAAATAATTGACCCTTTCTAGGTACAGTTTTGCATTGATAAATGTGGTTCATATCTCCATGTATTCAGACATTTTTAAGTCCTTTAATTATTTATTTATTTATTTATTTAGCCTCCACACCTAGCATGGAGCCCAATGTGGAACTTGAACTCAGGACCCCAAGATCAAGACCCAAGCTGAGATCAAGAGTCAGACACTTAACTGACTGAGCTACCCAGGCGCCCCTACTTATTTATTATTTTCAATTTTTTTTTAGTGAGGTGTAAGTCACATTACATAAATTCCATGCTAAAACACACCATTCAATTTTGTTTACACATTCACAGTGTAGTGCAAGCAGCACTTCTATCAATTTTCAGAATATTTTCATTAGCCCAAAATAAAATTCTTTACTGATTAAGTAGTCATTTCCTGTTCTTGCCTGTCCTCAACTCGGGGCAACCACTAATCTGCTTTCTGTCTCTATGGATTTCGTTATTGTGGATATTTCATATAAATAGAACGTTACAGTATGTGACTGTATGTGTCTGTCTTCTTTCACTTAGCTTAATGGTTTCACAGTTCATTTATGTCATAGAATATAGCAGTACTTCATTCCTTTTTATGGCTGATTGGGCAAATCAGCTACATTGTGCTAATATACTACATTTTGTTTATCTACTCATCTGTTGATGGACATTTCCCCCTCACCTTTTGGCTCTTATGCATAGTGCTGCTGTGAATATTCATGTGCAAGTATTTGAGTACCTGTTTTCAAGTCTTTAACTTTCTACCTTGGAGAAGTAGAATCTCTGGGTCATATGGTAATTACATATTTAACTTTTAAGGTTTTGCAAATTGTTTTCCACAACAGCTGCACCATAGTACATCCCCAGCAGCAAGATATGATGATTCCAAGTTTTCCATATCCTCTCCAACAGTTGTTATTTTTCATTTTCTTTCTTATAACCATCCTAGTGGGTGTGAACTGGTAGCTCTTTGTGGCTTTATTTCCATTTCCTTAATGACTAATTATGTTGAGCATCTTTTCATTTCCTTCAAGATTTTTAATGTTTTTCTCAGAGAATTTTTTGTATATTGTTTATTTTATAACTTCATTATTTTATAATAAAAGTTACATATTTTTTATTTCTTTTATAAGTGAAATCCCATATTTAACTTATTTTCTAGCATTTGTTGCTGATGTCACTGATTTCCTGTTTAACTTTCATCCAGATAAACTTCCTTATTATTAACAAATTATTTATTGAGTTGTCTATATAGATTTTTTCTCTTCCTTTATGATCCTTATACCCCTTCTTCCTGTTTCTTAGTTTTTTTAAATATAAGTTATTGTCAAATTGGTTTCCATACAACACCCAGTGCTCATCTCAACAAGTGCCCTCCTCGATGCCCATCACCCACTCTTCCCTCTCCCTGCACCCCCCATCAACACTCAGTTTGTTCTCAATATTTAAGTGTCTCTTAAGGGTTGCCTCCCTCCCTCTCTGTAACTTTTTTCCCCCTTTCCTCCCCCATGGTCTTCTGTTAAGTTTCTCAAGATCCACATATGGGTGAAAACATGGTATCTGTCTTTCTCTGACTAACTTATTTCACTTAGCATTACACTTTCCAGTTTCATCCACGTTGCTACAAATGGCCAGATTTCATTCTTTCTCATTGCCATGTAGTACTCCATTGTGTATATAAACCACATCTTCTTTATACATTCATGAGTTGATGGACATTTAGGCTCTTTCCATAATTTGGCTATTGTTGAAAGTGCTGCTATAAACATTGGGGTGCAAGTGCCCCTATGCATCAGCACTCCTGTATCCCTTGGGTCAATTCCTAGCAGTGCTATTTCTGGGTCACAGGGTAGTTCTATTTTTAATTTTTTGAGGAACCTCCACACTGTTTTCCAGAGTGGCTGCACCACTTTGCATTCCCACCAATAGGGCAAGAGGGTTCCCATTTCTCCACATCCTCGCCAGCATCTATAGTCTCCTGATTTGTTCATTTTAGCCACTCTGACTGGCATGAGGTGGTATCTCAGTGTAGTTTTGATTTGTAATTCTCTGATGATGAGTGACACTGAGCATCTTTTCATGTGTCTGTTGGCCATCTGGATGTCTTCTTTGGAAAAATGTCTATTCATGTCTTCTGCTCATTTCTTCACTGGATTATTTCTTTTTCAGGTGTGGAGTTTGGTGAGTTATTTATAGATTTTGTATACTAGCCTTTTATCCAATATGCCATTTGCAAATATCTTTTCCCATTCCATCGATTGCCTTTTAGTTTTGCTGATTGTTTCCTTTGCAGTGCAGAAGCTTGTTATCTTGATGAGGTCCCAATAGTTCATTTTTGCTTTGAATTCCCTTGCCTTTGGGGATGTGCCTAGTAAGAAATTGCTGTGGCTGAGGTCAAAGTGGTTTTTTCCTGCTTTCTCCTCTAGGGTTTTGATGGTTTCCTGTCTCATACTCAGGTCTTTCATACATTTTGAGTTTATTTTTATGTATGGTATAAGAAAGTGGTCTAGTTTCATTCTTCTACATGTAGCTGTCCAGTTCTCCCAGCACCATTTGTTAAAGAGACTGTCTTTTTTCCATTGAATACTCTTTCCTGCTTTGTCAAAGATTAGTTGGCCATACATTTGTGGGTCTAATTCTGGGTTCTCTATTCTCTTCCATTGGTCTATGTGTCTGTTTTTGTGCCAATACCATACTGTCTTGATGATTACAACTTTGTAGTAGAGGCTAAATTCTGGGATTGTGATGCCTCCTGCTTTGGTTTTCTTCTTCAATGTTACTTTGGCTATTTGGGGCCTTTTGTGGTTCCATACAAATTTTAGGATTGCTTGTTCTAGCTTTGAGAAGAATGCTGGTGCAATTTTGATTGGGATTGCATTGAATGTGTATATTGCTTTGGGTAGTATTGATATTTTACCAATATTTATTCTTCCAATCCATGAGCAAGGAATGTTTTTCCATTTCTTTATATCTTCTTCACTTTCCTTTATAAGCTTTCTATAGTTTTCAGCATACAGATCTTTTACATCTTTGGTTAGGTTTATTCCTAGGTATTTTATGGTTCTTGATGCCATTGTGAATGGGATCAGTTTCTTTATTTCTCTTTCTGTTGCTTCATTGTTGGTGTATAAAAATGCAACCAATTTCTGTACATTGATTTTGTACCCTGTGACTTTGCTGAATTCATGTATCAGTTCTAGCAGACTTTTGGTGGAGTCTGTCAGGTTTCCCATGTAGAGTATCATGTCATCTGTGAAAAGTGAAAGTGTGACTTTATGTTTGCCAATTTTTATGTCCTTTATTTCATTTTGTTGTCTGATTGCTGGTGCTAGGACTTCCAACACTATGTTAAACAAAAATGATGAGAGTGGACATCCCTGTAATGTTCCTGATCTCAAGGGTAAAGTTCTCAGTTTTTCCCCAATGAGGATGATACTAGCTGTGGGTGGCTTTTATGATGTGTAAGTATGTTCCTTGTACCCCGACTTTTCTTCCTGTTTCTTAAATGCTTGATATTTTGGTCCATTTGGGCTGCTTTAACGCAATACCACTAACAGCGTTGCTTATCAACAGCAGAAATTTATTGCTTATGGTTCTGAAGGGCAGGGGTGGGGGTAGTCCAAGATCAGGGTGCTGGCATGGTCAAATGGTTCTCTTCTGGGTCACAGAATTGTTGTGTTTTCACATGACATAAGGAGGCAAGGGAGCTGTCTGAGATCTCTTTCATAAGGGTATTAAATGTCATTCATGGAAGGTTCTGCCCTTGTGGCCTAATCACCTCCCAAAGGTCCCACCTACTAGTACCATCACATTGGACATTCTTCAAAATGTGCAATTTGGGGGAGGGGAAATTTAAACATTCAGACCATAGCAGTTGGTGAGAATCTTTATTATTATGCTAAAAAGTAATTGTGATAGTGGACATCAATCTCATACTCCTGATCTTATGCAGCTAAATTCATTTACATTTCCTCCATTAGGAAGGATGCTTTCTTTATTTTTTATTTTTAAAAAAATATTTAATGTTTATTTATTTTTGAGAGAGAGAGAGAGAGGGAGAAAGAACATGAGTGGGGGAGGGGCAGAGAGAGAGGGAGACACAGAATCAGAAATAGGTTCCAGTCGCTGAGCTGTCAGCACAGAGGCTGACGTGGGGCTCGAACTAACAAACCGTGAGATCATGACCTGAGCTGAAGTTGGTCCCTCCACTGACTGAGCCACGCAGTCACCCCAGAAAGGATGCTTTCTGTAGGTTTAAGGTATACAGACTTTTATTGTTAAGAAAGTTCAGTCTAGTCCTTGTCTTCTGAGATTTTTTAAATCTTATATAGGTAATTAATTTATGAAATGCTTTATATGCATCGTTGTAATACTGAAATAATTATGTCATAAAAATGAAGGTGGTTTTAAAAAATAATAATAGTTTGTGATGTTGAGTCATCCTTAGTTTCCAGCATAGTTTGGACTTAATTAGATAAAGCTTATCTAAGGTATTTATTTCTAGATTAAAATAAAAATGGCTTACCATATATTTTTCTTATATTATTCTTAGCTGGTTTTAGAGTGTTGTGCTAGCCTCATGAAACTTATCAGTGAACTTTTCTCTTGAAATAAAATGCGTAAAGTATATATTTATGTTTATTGGAAATTTAGCAAAATTTAGCTATAAAGCAATACAGTGCTGAGCTTTTGTGGGACAGCAGGCCTAGGAAAAGAGGAAAATGGTGGATCTTTCACTTATCATTTCCATTTCTTTCATGACTTCAAGTTTTCTATCCTGGGCATGGCTTTATCATTTCTAACATTTAAAACACACACACGCACACACACACACACACACACACACACACACACACCTTATACACACCATTGGTAATGTTGCTGTCAGTTTGTGGATGAAGGGATTCAGGCCACAGCTACTGGGTCTGTCTGTGACAGTCCTCCGGTATATTTCTGGGAAAAAAATCACTTCTAGATTGTGGTAATAGTTTAAATCCCTGGGATCAGAGCCCGGTAAATGGACAGAAGCCTCTGTAATTGTGGTTTTAAGGGCCAGTTCATTTGATTCTCACAACCAGTGTTGAGGCATATATGGTAGAGTTTAATGTTCTTCATTTTTAAAGAAGAGAGAGAGAGAGAAAGTGACTTGCCCAAGCTCACAGAGCTGCTTATTGAAAGACTGAAAAATTTGTCCTGAGGCTTTCTATATGTTACTCATTTCAGTAAATATTTTCTTGGCCCATTTGGAGCCATTGCAGAGATGAGATGGGTATTAACATATTGTTCAAAGAACTTTTATATTGTTTTTTAAATCTCTCTTGTATCTACCCCTTTCCTGGTAAATTTTTGCTTTATATCTTCCTTTTTTATCTTAATAAAATGCCAACGTTTTGACTTTTTAAAATCCATCTTCCTCTTTGATATTCTTTTTCTTCTCTATTTCTTTAAAGATTTTAATGATTTTTGCCTTTAATTTTCATTGTATTCTTCTGGTTTCATTGGCCTTCTTCTGTTGCTTTTTTTCAAAATGAAATTAGCATGATTTCAATATTTCTTGCTTTATGACTCGCAAGAAATATAGACTTTATATAGTACAGTCTTTCCAAATTCTGCTTTAGCTGGGTGCGATAAATTTCAACTGCAGTGTTTTCATTTTTGTTCGGTTCTTACAATTTTGTAATTTCCCTAAAGATTTGTTCTTTAACTCAAGGGAATTTTTGATAGGACATTGTTTTGTTTTTTCCAGACATTAGGGATATTTTTAAGTTCCTTTTAAGTATTAATTTCTAATTTTATTGTTTTGTGATCAGAGAACACATACAGTATAATATTCATTCTTTTTAATATATCAAGGCATCCATATATTGTCAAAATTTAATTTTTGACAGCTTCATGTTTAATCATGCAACAAATATTTAATAAATACTCTGTGTCCAGCACTCTTTTAAGTATTTGGAAAAATTAGTAAATAAAACAGATAAAATCTTTTTCCTTATGGAGCTTTCATTCTAACAGAAAGAGAAAGATAATTAACCATAGCTAATAGATAAATGGAAAGTGAGATAAAGATAAATGTTATATGGAAGAAAAAACATAGTGCTGGGTAAAGTAGATTGGGAATGCCAAATAGGGTAGGATTTCAATTTTATTTTATTTTATTTTATTTTATTTTATTTTATTTTATTTATTTTTTAAAGATTTTGTTTTTATGTAATCTCCATTCCCAGTGTGGGGCTCGAATTCATGACCCTGAGACCAAGAGTCATGTGTTCCACCTACTGAATCAGCCAGGTGCCCCAGATTTCAATTTTAAATAGAATGATCAAGGTTGGCTTCAGTGAAAAGATGACATTTGAGTAGAAAACAAAAGGAAGTAAGAGAATTAATCATTCTCTTGTAAGGTGTAAGGAAATAATTCCTGGGAGAAGAATCCCATGCAATGTCCTATGGTAGAAATATACACAGACTCTCCAAGGAATGTGTGGAAGTGGAATCCAAATGATGGGGTCTTGTAGACCATTATAAAGACTTTGGCTTTTATTCTCACAGACGCCAACAGAAGTTTTGGAACCCAGGAGTGATATGATTCTCACTTATATGTTAAAGACTGGCTACTCATTGGGGTCAAGGATGGACGGAAGAAGAGCTATGAGACTATAGATAAAATCAAGATAATCAGTGAAGATGAATTGCATTGTGGATATTGCAGTAAAAGTGGTAAAATGTGGTTGGGTTGTGAATATATTTTTAAGGCAATGCAAACAGGATTTTCTGATAAATCAGATGTGAAGAGTGAGAGATGAAAAGGAGTATAAGATGCTTCCAGATTGTGGGTAAGGTAGGTTTAGGAGCAATAATAAGTTTCAACAAGGTAAGTTTGAGATGTTCACTCATAACCTAAATACATAGGTCAAAAGAAATGCAAGAGCTGGAGAACAAAATGAGGGAGATGTTTTGTAAGACTGTATGAGAGCTAAAATACATATACATCTTATTGGTGAGAGTGAAGTTCTCTATGTATGTATTCAGTAGCCTTACTTATTATT
Source organism: Neofelis nebulosa (assembly GCF_028018385.1). NCBI lineage: Eukaryota > Metazoa > Chordata > Mammalia > Carnivora > Felidae > Neofelis > Neofelis nebulosa. The sequence goes on from NC_080784.1 coordinate 117,470,275, forward strand.
TAAATCTTCTATGTCTTTGCTTGCATATTTGTTCATGATTAGTATATTTAATAGATAATATTAGGTAATATGCAACCATGGTACCAGGGTTTCATTCTGGTTTTAATACTTTTTGGTTGAGAGCAAGTTACTGAATCACTCTGAGCCTAACTTTTCACATCTATTAAATATGAATAACAAGGTACCTGTAAGTTTGGGTTGTTATGAGAACTGTATGTTATATAAAGTGCTTAGAACAGCACTTGACATATAATAATCACTTTATATGTATTCTTTAGTATTAGTATCACCAGCATTATCATTTTACCATTATAAACATCTTTTTCCCTAGTAATAGTTTTCATTTCAAATTCCATTTTGTGTCAGAGTATAATCGCTACCACATATTTCTCTGTGCTCAGTACATATTTCTACTTTTCTTTAGCTTATGTTTTCTTTTGATTTAAATATATACTCCTATTGGGGTGCAGGATGGCTCAGTTGGTTAAGCATCTAACTCAGTCTCAGCTCAGTTCATGATCTAATGATTCGTGGGATTGAGCCCCACATCAGGCTTTGTGCTGATAGTACAGAGCCTACTTGGGATTCTCTCTCTCCCTCTGTCTCTGCCCCTCTACCGGCCATGCTCTCTCTCTCAAAATAAATAAATAAACTTAAAAAAATGTATATATATATATATATATATATCCTCCTATTAACAAGATATTGTTAAACTTGTTTGGCCTAGATTCTATTAGACAGTTTTGGATTTTATTCTGATGTTTCATTTAGATTTCTTGTAATATATTTTGTCATAATATAGTTAATATATTGTAATCTTGTAATAAGATTTACCTGTAGCATTCATTTACCACTTTCTTTTTCTTTTCTATTCTTTCTTTTTTTTTGTTTACTATTTTCATTGTGCATATTGTATTTTCTTATTTCCTCTGGTTTAAAAGTCATGTATTTTATTTTATTTTGCTATTGGTTACCCCAAACTTAGTAAGACCATTTTTCACTTACCAATTGTTTAAACTTCTCATGACCTATATCTTCTACCTAAACAAATCAGCTCCTATCTTTTTTTTGTCAACCACCCTCCCTGATGATTAGCCATGTAGGTATTGTCTGTTTTTTCTTTACATTTTGTGTTACATAAATTAATTTTCTTTCTTATTTTTTATTTTTATTTTTTTGCTTTTTTAGACGTGTGTGTGTGTGTGTGTGTGTAATTAATGCTCACTATTACTTCTCACAGATGTCATAGTGACCTCCTGGGTTTATTTCTCTTCTTAATAGAGAGTGTCCTCACCAAAGGTTTTCAAAGTGGGTGTTTGCATAGTAACATTCCTGGGAATATTTTTATATTGACTGTCTATTTAAAGGATAACAGCTAGGCAACGTACTGAATAGAAGAGGATATTTGCAAGTGATATAACCAATAAGGGGTTAATATCCAAAATATATAAATAACTTATACAGCTCAACACCAAAAAACCCCCAATTCCAACTTAAAAATGAGCAGAGGACCTGAAAAGACATTTTTCTGAAGAATACACACAGATGGTGAACAGACACTAAAACATAAGCTCGACATCACTAATCATCAGAGAAATGCAAATTAAAACCATCAGAGAAATGAGATATTACTTTATACCTGTCAGAATGGCTATTATATATATAAAAGGCAAACAAACAAACAAACAAGAACTAATAAGTTCTGGCAAGAATATGGAGAAAAAGGAACCCTCATGCTCTGTTGGTGGGAATGCAAATTGGTGCAGCCACTGTGGAAAACAGTTATTTCAAAAACTTAAAAATAGAATTGTCATATGATCCAGTAATTCCACTGATGGGTATTTATTTTTTTTAAAAAATGAAAACACTAATTTGAAAACATATATGTACCTCTTTGTTTATTGCAGCATTACTTATAATAGTCAAGATACGAAAGCAACTCAAGTGTCAATCAATAGATTAATGGATAAAGAAGATGTGGTATATATATGTTGTATTTGTATAATATATATACATATTGTACATATATAATATATATACTATGAAATATGACTTATCTGTAAAAAAAGAATGAAATCTTGTCATTTACAACAACATGGATGGAGCCAGAGAGTATAATGCTAAGTGACATAAGTCAGTCAGAGAAAGAGAAATTTACTGTATGATTTCACTTAATATGTGGAATTTAAGACACAAAACAAATGAACAAGGGAAAAAAGAGACAAAAAAACACAATCTCAAACACAGAGAACAAACTGGTGATAGACAGAGGGGAGGTAGTGGGGGGGATGGGTGAAAAAGATAAAGGGGATTAAAAGTACACTTTATTTTGATGATCAGTTAGAAATGTACAGGATTGTTGAATCATTATATTGAACACCTGAAACTATAAAACTGCATGTTAATCATACTTGAATAAAAAAATAACTTAAAAAATTTTTAAAGGATAACAGCCAATTATGTAATTCTAGATTTGGTACTCTTTTCCTTTACCATTTCATTTATGTTATTATTATTTTTTTTGAGAGAGAGAGAGACAGAGAGAGCACACTCTGGGGGGCGGAGGTGGAGAAGAGCAGAGGGAGAGAGAGAATCTCAAGCAGGCTCCACGCTCAGCATGAAGCCCCATGCAGGGCTCAATCTTATGACACTGGGATCATGACTTGAGCCAAAATCAAGAGTCAGACTCAGCTAACTGAGCCACTCAGGCGCCTCTATTTTATGTTTTTACTTAATCTTTTTGGTATCCTCCAACACATGGTTGACAAGGCAACTTAATTCTCATTTTCTTTTTAGTAATCTGCTTTTATTCTTTGAAAGCTCTTAGAATGTTCTCCTTTTCTTAAATTTTACCATCATGTATCTGTTTGTACTCCTACACTTAGGACATAGCCCTTGGTCCTATAGCATGATTCTAACTCCTAGGTTTTAGCCCTTACTTCCAGGGTGGAGCATTTCTGATGTGTTCATTGAAATAAAGTTATGTGTATGGAAGTTCATAACACTCATAAACAAGGGTGGAGCTTGAACTATAATCTTTTTTTGGTAACACCACACAGGTGAACTCTCCCATAAGCTATTTATCCTCCCCACTGTTATTTTCTACTATTTTTTTTTTTTTGCAGTTTGCCTTGCACATGTGAATCTTGGAAAACAGCAAAAGACAGTGAATGTCTACAGAGAGTTTTAGTCTTCATCCCTGCTGTTTTCTCTTTTCCTCAGTGTTGTTCCTCAAGCAGCAGCCACTTTGGCTGCACCAAACTCCAACCTCTGTATATTCAGCCAATAAGATGACCTTCTGCTTAGGCTCTGTTCTCCTGCCCCACAATGTGGAAATTGTCTTCAAAGAATAAGTGAGGTTAGTGTGGAGCTTACTTGTGTGCTTCTGTTTTCTCAAGCCCTGTCATCCCTAAACTCCTCCTGAGTTGGTTGCTTTCCAATGCTTATATGTACTTTGTCCAGCATTTATGGTGCTTTTCTATAAAAGGCCTAATTCAATAAAAATAAGCCATTCATTGCATTATGACCAGAACTTGTCAGTATGTTTTGTTTGTTTGTTTGTTTGTTTGTTTTTAATCTACATAGCTTCATCGTAGCTTGGAACTCTGACCCAAGCTGGACCAATTATAAGCTCATGCCATGCCACTCCCCCTCATTTTTAAGGCATCTTTACTAAAGCATTTAGCAAAGGGTGAAATGGACTTGATATGAGTGAATCCAGGGATTTCCACAATGTTATTATGACACAATTTCTTTTCATCATCTTGTCATCTTTCCCTCTATCTTGACTTTATTTTTAGGCAGATATTTTCTTAATGGCAACAACAATGAGTCCCAATATCCAAAGCTTATAATATTTTTTAAACTCATTTTCCCAGTTGGAGATAGCATACAATTCTCCCATCTATCATTTGTATCAATCCTCCTCCAAACAATTCTGATTTGTACTGATTGGGTTATATGTTTACTTAAGACTAATCACTGTTTCTAGAAAGATGGAGTACACTGATAGGTCAGCCTGATTGTATACCTACCCTCGTGATGCGAAAGTATTGCCACAAATTTCCCATCTACACCAGAATTCCAGAGGCAGGAAACAACAAATGAAACAAGATTATCTTCTTACCTTAATTTGCTAAGTAGGCAAAACAATAGACGTGTCTCTCATACAACTCTATCTTGGGACTACTGATGTGAAATGAAAGAGGAGATTTATCCCTGCAGGTGTTAGCCTTGGAAACAACCTTCTGTGGAATATGAACTTTGAGAACTCTTGGGATCTATGTTACCAGCCTTTTGGGGAAAGCCATTGGGCAATGTGAGAAAAGGAAGCTAATGAAAGCCATCAAGTTCCATATTCTATGGGTTCTTGAGTCCTCAACTACATTTATTGTTTCTTTGTTTCTTGAACTTTTCCTGGTTTTATTGAGCCAATGAACTCCTATTTTGCCTAAATTATGTCACTTTCAAGCCAAAGTCCTAGCTAAAATGTCTATGCCTATACTTTCCAATGTGGCAGTCACTAACCACATGTGGTTGTGAGCATTTGAAATGTGGCTAGTCCAAATCAAAATATTTTGTAACTATAAAAAACACACTGGCTTTTGAAAACTTAGTATGAAAATATAGAACATAAATATAAGTAATTGTTTTCATGAGTACATGTTGAAAATTACATTTTTTACATATTAGGTTAAGTAAAATGTAGTATTAGGGGAGCCTGGGTCGCTCAGTCAGTTGAGCTCTGACTTGGCTCGGTTTGTGGGTTTGAGCCCCATGTCAGGCTCTGTGCTGACAGCTCAGAGCCTGGAGCCTGTTTTGGATTCTGTATCTCCCTCTCTCTCTGCCCCTCCCCTGCTTGTGCTCTTTTTCTGTCTCAAAAATAAATAAAAATTAAAAAAATAAATAAAATGTAATATTAAACTAACTTCACCTTTTTAAATTATTAATATGACTAATGAAATATTTAAAATTCTAGATGTAGTTTACACTGTAGTTTTATGGACAGTGCTGATATATATAACTACCAAAGATAGATTTCTTTTTTTAATGTTTATTTATTTTTGGGAGAGAGGGAGATAGAGTGCTGAACTCTCAGCACAGAGCCCGATGTGGGGCTCCAACCCACGAAATGCGAGATCATGACCTGGGCAAAAGTCGGATGCTTAATCGACTGAGCCACCCAAGCGCCCACCTAAGATAGATTTCTAAAGATGTACTTTGTAAAAGTCCTTATTTCTAATTTGCAATGTCCTTAGAAGGTTAAGTAGAAGTCTGTATGGGGCAATAGGGAAGTATATGGTATTGGGTAAATGATATAATTTCTAATAAGAATGACATTTATTTCTAAATATATGCCAGGAGGTTAATAATCAGTTACTTGTAATTATTTCACTAAAACTGAAGAAAAGGAATTTAATAAATATAATGGTAAAGTGGAAGTCACAAGTCAGTCATCCCTCCACATTTAAGCAATGCTTTTTGAAAGCATTTCAAGAGTTTCAAGGGGTGGAAGGGGTGCGATTATGGAAGCTAGTATGGGTGAGAAATAGATGTGAGTAGATGAAAAGGCTTTTGTTTCTGGATTTTCCTCATCTTTGTAGCACCCTGTGAATTTTACTCAACACAACCATGTAGTCTCATCCAGCTACAGCCAAAACCCCACACCAGACAGGGATCAAACCTCATTTGCATTGTTGGACTCTTAGGTAAGCAAACCAAGGAACATGTGAGGGATTCATGCTTTTGTGTGTTCTGCATAGTGAACTTAAACACTTATTTCTAAAACCTATAGTCATAGTTCTTATTATTAAGGAAGTCTTAAATTCACTTATTGTCATTTTGCTTGTAGAAGATCACAATTACAGAGATTAAAAACAAAATTAATTTCCTCTATGACAGTATAGTGCCGTAGCTAATCATGGACCCTGGAATCAGACAAACCTGCATTTTAATTGTGGCTTTACCACCTTCTAACTGTAATTATGGATTTGTTACTTCTCTAAAATTCATCTTCCTCTTTGGCAAAATGTGGTGGATAACAATGGCATCTACATCAAAAGGTTATTAAAAGGAATAAAGAAAGAATTCAAGTGCCTGGAATTTACTGAATCAATGATAAAAATTATTAGTTATAATATAACTAAGGAAGCAAAATACTACCATTATATTATTACTATTATAATAGCAGTCTCAATTTTTATAAAAACTAAACAAAATGTTCATAAAAACAAAAAAATTAAAATCAATCCAAATCTCAACATTAAAAATTCATACTTATTAAAAAACCTAAAGATGTAATAAATAGTATGGAAATAAAAGCTGATTTTCATAATGAAGCATTTTCAGGATGCATTTATCCTTACTTAAATGTTCCATAAACTACATTTCAGCAAACTTCATCATTATAAAGGTTACCATCAATTACACTATATATGTTAAAAATATCTTAGAAACAGATGCCACAGTATATACAGATATATCATTGATTGCATCATCCCTTTGTGGCTTGACCACCCAGATGCAATTTACAGTCAGCACTCCTTATTCCAGTAAAAACTTCATTATGCTCCAGCCCTTGCACAATTTGTTTATTTCTCCCTTTATTTATTTTTTTCATTACTTTATTCTTACCATACTTTTACTTCTAGGAAACAGATTTTATTAAACATAATCTGCTCTGAGAGTATAGACTTGAGTAGTTTGAAATTATTTATTGAAAAGACAGAGAGTCCATATATTACATTTCAACAGATACATCACACTTTGTGTACTAAAAATGATATATTTTAATTGGTTTTGAAGTAAAAATTGTTCTAGGGAATTTACTAACTCTATTAGAATAAATAAAAAAAAACATATTTTATTATACATTATTATAACAATTAACATGATATGTGTTATAACATAGGTACTATAAAATGTTCTTATACTATTCTATCCAGCAAGGCTATCATTCAGAATAGAAAGATAGATAAAGAGTTTCAAGACAAAAAAAAAGCTAAAGGAATTCATCACCACTAAACCAAACCTATAAGAAATGTTAAAAGGGATTCTTAGAGTAGAAAGAAAAGATCATAAGTAAGAATAAGAGAAGTAGGAAACACAAAGGCAGTAAAATTAAGCATATCAATAAAAATCAGTCAAGGAATTTACAAAATTAAAGGATGTAAAGTATGGTAATATATACCTAAAATGGGGAGCGGTAGAGGAAGAGTAAAGAATGGGTCCCAACTTAAGTGGCCAATAGCTTCATATAGTTTGCTATATGCATAAGATGTTATATACAAACAGACTGGTAACCACAAATCAAAGCCCAGTAATAGATATGCAAAAATAAAGAGAAAAGAATCCAAGTATATCACTAAAGAAAACCAGCAAACTGAGAGAATACAGCAAGAGAAGAAGCCACAAAACAACCATAAAACAAGTAACACAATGGCAGTAAGTACAACCTATCAATCCTTACTTTCAATGTAAATGGACAAAATGCTGCAATCAAAAGACATAGGGTGATGGAATGTATAAAAAAGCAAGATCCATCTATATGCTGCCTATAAGACTTAAAGACACATGCAGATTGAAAGTGAGGGGATGGAGAAGAATTTATCATGAAAATTGAAGTGAAAAGAAAGCCAGAATAGCAAAACTTTTTCAGACAAAACAGACTTTAAAGTAAAAACTGTAACAAGGGACATAGAGGGACACTATATAACCATAAAGGGGAATAAGAAGATATCCAACAAGAAGATATAAGAATTGTAAATATTTATGCAGCCAACATGGGAGTACCCAAATGCATAAAGCAGCTAATAACAAACATATAGGAAGTAATTGATATAATACAATAATAGTAGGAGACATCAATGGATAGATCATCCAAAAGAAAATTAGCAAGGAAACAGTGGCTTTGAATGCCACAGTAGACCAGATGGATCTAACAAATACATTCTGAACATTCTATCCTAAAACAGCAGAATACACATTCTTTTCAAGTGCACATGAAACATTCTCCAGAATAGATCACATATTAGGCCACAAAACAGGCCTCAACAAAGTAAAAAAGATTGAAATTATAACATGCATCTTTCAGACCACAACAAGAAATAAACTACAAGGAAAAAAACCTGGAAAGAACACAAATACATAGAGGTTAAATAACATCCTACTGAACAAAGAATGGGTCAAACAAGAAATCAAAGAGGAAATCAAAAATACATGGAGACAAATGAAAGTGAAAATACAATGGTCCAAAATATTTGAGATGAAGCAAACCTGTTCTAAGATAGAAATTTATAGCAATTTAGGTCTACCTCAAGAAGTGAGAAAAATCTCAAGTAAACAATCTAACCTTATATCTAAAGGAACTGGAGATAGAAGAACAAACAAAATCCCAAATCAGCAGAAGGGAGGAAAAATAAAGATTAGAGTAGAAATACATAAAATAGAAATTAAAAAACAACAATAGAACAGATCAGTGAAATCAAGAGCTGGTTATTTGAAAAGATAAATATAATTGATAAATCTCTAGCAGGACTCATTGAGAGAGAGAGAGAGAGAGACATGATGTAAATAAACAATATCACTAATTAAAGAGGAGAAATAACAACCAGCATCACAAAAATATTTATAATTGTAACAGAATATTATGAAAACCTATATGACAACAAATTGGACAACTTAGAAGAAATGGATAAAGTCCTAGAAACATATAACCTACCAAAACTAAAGCAGGAAGAAATAGAAAATTTGAACAGACCAATTACCAGTAATGAAATTAAATCAGTAATTAAAAAACAAACAAACAAACAAACAAACAAAAACTCCCAAAAAACAAAAGGCAAGGACCACACAGCTTCATAGGCAAATTCTGCCAAACATTAAAAGAAGAGTTAATACCTACTCTTCTCAAACTATTACAAAAAATACAAGAGGAAGGAAAATTTCCAAATTCATTGTATGAGGCCAGCATTACCCTGATACCAATATCAGATAAATACACTACAAAAAAAGAAAACTACAGGCCAATATCTCTGATGAGAATAGACACAAAAATCCTCAAGAAAATATATTTTACATTAAATCCAACGATATATTAAAAAACCAAATCTAACAATACATTAAAAAAAAATATTTACCACAATCAACTGGGATTGATTCCTGGGATGCAAAGTTGGTTCAATATTCTCAAGTCAATTAACATGATTCATTACATCAACAAGAAAATGGATAAAAACCATATGATCATTTCAATAGATAAAGCATTGACAAAGTACAACAACCATTCATGATAAAAACTCTCAATACGGTAGGTTTAGAGGGGACATACCTCAAGGTAATAAAGGGCACCTATGAAATACTCGCAGCTAACATCATACCCAATGGAGGAAAACTGAGAGTTTTCTCTAAGATTGGGAAGAAGACAATGATGCCACTCTCAACATCTTTTTTTTTCAGCATAGCTACAACAATCAGATAAGAAAAAAAAGCATCCAAATTGGTAAAGAAGAAGTAATATTTTCCCTATTTCCAAAAGATATGATACTCTAATAGAAAACCCTAGACTCCACCAAGAAACTACTAGAACTGATAAATAAATTCAGTAAGTTTGCAGGACACAGAAGTCCATTGAATTTCTGTATACTAATTATGAAGTAGCAGAAAGAGAAATTTTAAATAATACCATTTACAATTGCACCAAAAATAAGAAGATACCTAGGAATAAACTTAACCAAGGAGGTGAAAAACTTGTACTCTGGAAACTACAAAAGATTGATGAAAGATATTAAATATGGCATAAACAAATGGAAAGATATTCCATGCTCATGGAAGAATAAATATTGTTAAAATGCCATTCTACAAAAAGCAATCTACAGGGGCGCCTGGGTGGCGCAGTCGGTTAAGCGGCCGACTTCAGCCAGGTCACGATCTCGCGGTCCGTGAGTTCGAGCCCCGCGTCGGGCTCTGTGCTGACAGCTCGGAGCCTGGAGCCTGTTTCGGATTCTGTGTCTCCCTCTCTCTCTGCCCCTCCCCCGTTCATGCTTTGTCTCTCTCTGTCCCAAAAATAAATAAAAAACGTTGAAAAAAAAAATTAAAAAAAAAAAAAGCAATCTACAGATTTAATCCAATTCCTATCAAAATACCAACAACACTTTTTCACAGAACTAGAACAAATAATACTAAATTTCATATGGAAACACAAAAGACTTTGAATGGCCAAAGCAATCTTAAAAAAGAACAAAACTGGAAGCACCAAAATCCCAGATGTCAAGATATACTACAAAGCTGAAGTAATAAAAACAGCATGGCACTCACACAAAAATAGACACACAGATCAATAGAACAGAATAATTGTTGACAAAGAAGGCAAGAATATGCGATAGGAAAAATTCCCTTCAACAAATGATGTTGGGGAAACTGGATAGCTACCTGCAAAAAAAAAAAAAAATGAAACTGGACCAATTTCTCACATCATACACAAAAAACAAACTCAAAATGGATTAAAAACCTAAATGTGAGACCTGAAACCATAAAAATCTTAGAGGAGAACACAAACAGTAATTTCTCTGACATTGGCTGTAGCAACATTTTTCTAGATATATCTCCAGAAGCAAGAGAAACAAAAGCAAAAATAACTCTTGGGACTGCATCAAAATTAAAAGCTTTTGCACAGCAAAGGAGACAACCAACAAAACTAAAAGACAACCTACTGAATGGGAGAAAATGTTCGCAAATGACATATCTGATAAAAAGTTATTATCCAAAATATATAAAGAATTTAACACCAAAAATACCCCCAAATAATATAATTTAAAATGGGCAGAAGGCATGAACAGACATTTCTCCAAAGAAGACATATAGATGGTCAACACATGAAAAGATGCTCAACATCAATAATCATCAGGCAAAGCAAATCAAAAAACCACAATGAGATATCACCTCACACCTGTCAGAATGACTAAAAGTTTTTAAAATTTTATGGGTATTTAAATTGAGCAACCTTATAAGGTCTGGAAATAAGCAGCATCACTACACATACTAACATATGATATTTATTCTGAGATTTTATTTAAATAATATCAAAGATATATAGTTCTTTATCTTCTTTTTCTCTTTCCCCTTCTCATTATCCTTCTCTTCTCTTAATTTGCCTTTCCTTCTTTTCTTCCTCTCTTTGAATAATTAAGCTAAAAGCTATTAGGTGAGGCTGAGCCAGATAGGTGTCTGCACTGGGAAGATGGAATGAATCATGGTGGTCTAGGTTAAGGTGTAGGTGCCCAGAGTGAGGAAAGTTTCTACATAAAAGAGCTGCCAGGCCTGGGTGTTGAAGCCCAGGAAGGGTAAGGGGGTTGGAGGAGATCTATGTATTAGTACATACTGTTGTGTACAAGCACAGTGACTATGGCATTCCCACAAAGTCAGAAAATCAGAGCCTAAATGTGAACAGGAGAACTGTCCAGAGCTGGGTGTCAAAACCCAAACTGTCTGAGAAAATCATCCATCTAATGGAACGTCCTGCTATAGAGCATCAGAACCTGAAGACAGAGAAGAGGGAATTCAAGCAGGAGGGCCTGACATGTATTGTCAGAGCCTGAGTGAGATAAGAAGGTGTTCATGCATACCAGCTGCCTGAAATAGCATTCCGGAAATCAAGTAGGGTGAGGATAACATCCATATGGAAGGATGATCTGACCTGGAGTGACAGAATCCAACTGAGGTGAGTAGGGTATCCATATGGGGGCAGGGGAATGGGAAGCCTGACTTGTGAATTCAAATTTCACTTTGGTAAAAAGAATGTCCATGCTATCTGGAAGAGGTGGGGGAGGCAGAGAGGGGAGGCATTAGTAGCAGTTTGGGGCAGTATATCAGAACCTGAGTGAGACTAGGACAGTGTCTATAAAGAGGAAGGTGCAATAGCAAAAGGAGATTAGTTACATACAGGGAGATTGAACAAATATGTAAATATTATGGATAATGAGACCTGGGGCCCTCACTTTTGGCAAGGGGCTACAAATAGACAAAAATACAACTAGATTGAACTTCACAGTATTATATCAGAACTGGAGGCATTGAGGCATCAGTGTGAACTTAGTTTCCAGTAGATGTAGATGGATACGTATATAGTGACCTTATGACATCCAGATAGTGATGAGTACACATTGAGCCCAAATTTTGGTTTCTAAAAACTATTTTCCACTCAAGAAGAACCAAGAATTCGTAGAGAAAATATCTGACTCCAATTGTAGGTAAGAGAAAGTATAAGATAATCCTGGAACATCTCATTTTGCCAGAAAGCAAGGAGGTAATCAAAAAACGATGGCATATGTCAAAAGGACACAGAAACCCAGTTGAAGGGGTTCACACTGGCCAAATCTGGGAAAATATGAGCATCAAAATAAATAATGATGGTAAAGAACAAGAAACCATGAGTCAATATTGATGTAAATAAGTAAATAAATAATTTGACAGTTTGAGAAATGTATGAGTTTTCTGTTGGTATATCAAAAGTTACCGCAATCTTAGTGGCTTTAAGCAACACACATCTGTTCTTACACAGTAGGGACTTTACAGGGTAGGTCAGAAGTCTGGGCACTGCTTAGCTAGGTTCTCATTCAGGGCCTTGTCAGGCTGTAACCCAGCTGTCAGCCAGGGCCATGGTCTCATTAGAAGCTCAACTAAGGAAAAATAGGCTTCCAAACTCCTCAGGTTGTTGGCAGAATTAATTTCCTTGCAGCTGCAAGACTGAAGGTAGCGGTTTCTTGCTGAAAGTCATCCTTAGCTCCTAGAGGTCACTTCAACTCCATTGCTATATAAGGAGTTCTCCAACATTGCCACTTTGCTGCTTGTTTGGAAGAAGCAAGCTGACATGAGATAGAGTCTCTAGTCTGCTAGAAAGAAGGAGTCTCATATAACAAATGTAACAATTTGAGTGATATCCTATTGTCTTTGCCACATTCTCCTGATGAGAAAGAAGCAAGTCTTAGAGCCCACTCATCCTCAAGGTGGGGAGATTAAATAGGGTGTGAATTCAAAATCAAGAGGATATTGGAGTCCTGTGAGGGTTTATCGCTCTGATTTGCTGTTTACCCTCTGATTTCCAATTATTCACTCCCCTCCACAGGCAAATGTGTATGTTCATATATTATTAGTGGGATTATAAATCATTAAAAGTTTTCTGGAGGGAAATTTGGCTGTTGGCCTATTTTGCATTAATTTCTCTTCAGGGAAACATATATGAAGGCAACAATTAGGGATGTGTGCAAAAATTTAGATATAATGGATGTTCTCTGTTTCATATAATAGCAAAAACTGGAAAAACTAAACTTTTACATAGGTCGGCAGAAATATTTAGCCATTGGATGAAATGCCACAGAGCCTCTGAAAATAATATTCTAGAAGCATCTATACTTGCATAGCCAAATGTGCAAAACATACTAAGTGAAAAAAGTATGTTGCTATATAGTATTTATAGTATAATATGATTTTTATAAAATCTATATCAATCCGTATGCATAGATGGAAAACTAAGAAATATATATTCCAGAGTACTAAAAACTATTTATTTTTGTTCTGTTTTTATTCTTTTTCCTTATATACATTTCCTTATGTTTTGAAAAATAGTAGTTTACTTTTGAATGTTTAAAATTTTAAGAATACTCTAGTTAAAATTTGATTAATTCAACCTTTACAACAATGTAAAAAATGATAAATTCACTGAAGGTTAATAAATTATAGCTAATGAAAGTTATAATAGTTAAACAGCAAAAACTTAATACTAACTTATTGATGTGAGTAAAATTTCTAATCAATTTCACAATACAGCATTATCTTATTGTAATGTTCAGGAATAAGGGATATTCCTCAAACATTTATCCTGTTTGAGACAGTGCAGGTCAGAAACAATCATGAAATATATCCACACCAATTTTTCACGTGGATTTTGGCACAAAGTTCTTATTTTCTGTACTTCACACATTCAATCACTCCTTTTCCTTTTTCCACTCACCAAACCATATCTCTTTCCACTTCTTTCTTCAATTCCACTAAATTATCTTAATGGGGCAGAAAATCCAGAGCCTGGAATTTCTTTATGAAGTAAAACAACCCCTTCCCCTTTGGATCTTCTGTATTTAGAAGCTTCTTTTAAATTAGCCTCAATTTCCTCCTTTTATTTTCTTTTTCCATATACTTATGGCCCATTTTCCTTTTTCCTGTTTGTATAATTTTACCCTCTATTCTCTTCCTGCCAAGCCATTTCTGCTCAGTCTTCCTTTGCCACCTTCATTTTCCTTGTTATTGGAGAGCTGGTATCCGGGTTGCCCATAATCCTCAGCTATGCCTGATTGATGTGTGATTAACTTTTGCCCAGATGCAGTGTTTTAGGGGCTCAGGTGCCCATAGCAATGTGAAGTTAAAGATGACCATGACAATGCAGGGAATGGTCAAAAAACTTGCCCTAATTATTTTTTTTTTATGGTTAATATGTAATATGTCATAGCTTGGTTCTGAGACACAATGGCTCCTAAGCCAGCTTCACTAAAGTTATCTCTAAAGGTTCTATTTGCCTCAGATAGTGTGACGTTTATTGGGTTAGCCCAGAATAAAGGCCAGAACAAAATGGACCCATAAATGGCATAGCTAAGGATAAAAGTGTCATTCCTTTAATTCTCCCTTGAATGAACAAGAAATTCAAGGAGATATTTTCCATGTATGATATTTAGGACAAAAAGAAAGAGGGAAAAGAAAAGTTGGAGCATCATTTATTCCTGAAGCCATAAAAAGAATCATGTTGAGATTGACAGACATGTAGTTAGCGAATGGTAGCCAGTTAACTTGATTGGTTTCTACTTGATCCTGTGGCTCAAATTGTGGTGAACAGGCATTTAATGACTTTAAGGAATCTGTTGATATAAAGCTTTTCTTTCTTTCTTTCTTTCTTTCTTTTCTTTCTTTCTTTCTTTCTTTCTTTCTTTCTTTCTTTCTTTCTTTCTTTCTTTCTTTCTTTTCCTTGAGGGAATGTCATCCCAAAAACAGGCCTCCTAGCACCATTTTATTTCACTAATTCCATCAACAAATTAATATATATGAAGCAGTTGATACATGTGGGGCAAGATGTAAACATTCCAATGAATGTTAGTAATTATTACTTTTATCTAATATTTATAGCATAGTATATACATATGACTGCTTAATAGGCAACAAGTTTTACTTAATATTAAGTTAAGATGTTAGAGCTAGTTCTATTTTTCATGTCCTAATCTTCCCAAAATACTTCTTAGTAACAAAAAATGGTGAAGCAGTAACAGAAAGCAATGCATTCTAATATTTTCTTTGATGACTTTCCAGATATTTAAGCTAAAAAACAAAAAAGTCCTTTGAGAAAATAAGCTACAAATAATAATCAGAGACCATTCAAATAATGTTTAGAAAACCTGAGGGTTTCAGCATTGTAAATAAATGCTAATTAACTGATAACATATTATCTTTTTCAAGTCCCTGAGCATTTTATTTTATATATTTTTTAATGCTTAATTATTTTTGAGAGAGACAGACAGAGAGTGAATGAACGTGCACATCCCAGTAGGGGAGGGGCAGAGAGAGAGGGGCACAGAAGATCCAAAGCTGCTGACATCAGAGAGCTGTCTGCTCAAACTTGCCAACTGCAAGATCATGACCTGAGCCCAAGTCAAACACTTCACTGACTGAGCCACCCATAGTGCCCCTCAAGTGGCTGAGCATTTAAAAATTAAAAAAAAAATTTAATTTTAATAAATGTTTATTTATTTTAGAGAAAGAGACGGAGAGATAGAGCATGAGTCGGGGAGCGGCAGAGAGAGAGGAGACACAGAATCCAAAGCAGGTTCCAAGCTCTGAGTCATCAGCACAGAGCCCGAGGAAGGGCTCAAACTCTCAAACCGTGAGATCATGACCTGAGCCAAAGTGGGATGCTTAACTGACTGAGCCACCCAGGTGCCCTTCCAGTGCCTGAGCATTTTAAAAGTTGACTCCAGATAAGCTGTTATTTCTGACCCATGGCTTTTATACCCTCTTTTCAGCATCATTCTCTCATCTGCATTTAGCAGGAGAATCGGAAATATACATAAGGCGGTAGTAAAGCCCCCTGTTCTTTACAGTTCCAGAGCCATTAACAAGAAGGACCCTCCTTCAGTTTACACAACTTACCTCACATAAATTGCCTGGCTTCTCAAATAATCCTTGCTTCTTAGACTTTGTCCTTTAGCCTTACCTGGACTCTGTCCCTCCATTAGTACCTACAATAGGTCCAGACCCACTAGGTTTTATTTTCTTGGCCTACCTTCAAGATTCAGAGCTTTTCTCACTGCTGGCCCACTGCTAGCTGATCAAGGGCTCCCTAGTGGACATGGATCTAGATGCCTGTTTAACTTCTGTCCTCAGCATTTCAAAATTATTAGTCAGGATCTGGACTGGGGCCAAAAAAATATGAATATTTTCAGATGCACAGTTACTCCCATACTTTCCCCACCTCCCCCACCTCCCCACATCTGGAAAGACAGATAATGACTCCCCAGAGTCTTGCTTATCCATACTGCATATTAATTTTAGCTATGATCCTAAGTTAATAGTCACTCCTGGCTATTGAGTTCAGTAAAACTTGATGGATCTGGAGACTTCTGGCATCCTGATTTACCACAAGGTGGCTTTTGGACATATGGAGAGGCTAGAGGAACCAAAGACTTGCACCACGGAGTACTTAAAGCTTAAAGCACACTCTGAGTCTTCCCTCACTTCAGTTGATTCTTTCATTCTACTAGGATGGGGCCATGGCAGTCCAGATTAACTGTAAGATAAATGCAGCTCCAAGCCAGCTTGTTGTCAGTGCAAGCTTCCATTCCTGAAACCTGCTCAGTCCCCAGGCATTTGCACCTCCGGCTGCATCACTATAAATACAAGGTCCTTGTTTCTGAAGGGTCCAACTGTTAAACTCATCTGCAAGTATACAGTGTCTCATGGAAGCCTAGTCCATATGCAGCCTTTTTCTCTTTAATTTCTTTGGTCTCAAGTTCTTTTTCTCTAGGGAAAGATAATCCTGACCTCACTAGGCTCTCAATGTCTAGAGGTATCAGAACACAAGCTGAATCTATAAACAGAATAAGGGCAGCAGCCAGGAATAACTCTTCTGCCAAGATTGGACTGTGAGCCTCTTGATTTCTTATATTGCCCCTACATTCTCCACCACTGCATAGTATTTGTCTTTTTCTTACTTTTACTTCTTGGTCATTCCTTTGATCACTTGATTGTTCTTTCTCTCATCTTAACTTAACTTTCCTGTGATCACCTAATTCTACTCTTGCCATTTTCCTTCTTGACACACATTTTTTTTTTCTTTCCTTTCTTTAGAAGACTTTCCCAGAAGACTGCTCCTATTTTGTATCAAAGTTTCTCTTCTCCTTCCTTCTGATTTACACTTCAAGAATATTACATAAACTTAAAGAAAAAAAAAGAAATTTGTCTTTTTTAATATTAAATATTTACCTTAACTAAAAATATGTTGCCCTTATAACAGAAAAATTTATCACCTGATTACAGGGTATACCTTAGGTATACATCTCAAGTCCATGAGAGAGATCTCTATTTACTTCCTATATTTCCAAAAGAATAAAAAATTAAAACTAGTAATCGCCTCTAAATGCACAGTTATTTTAAAATATTATATTTAGACTAGGAAAATATTTGCATGAGATGCAGAAAATATCCAGTCTGAGTATCAACTTGACTGAAATGAAATAAAATCTTTCTTTCCACAATCTGTCATGAGAGAAATAGAATCTTTTAAGAACTACATATAATTAAAATTTAAGTAAAAATTGAAAATTGGATATGAAATTATTAGCTTTATATAAATAAGAAAAGCCCATTCTGTTTCTTGTAGTTAGTGGAAAAAATGTGGGCTGACAAAATGCAATTTTCTATTAATTCCAAATTGTTAATGATGTACCATATATATGATATATTTGATCATAGAATTTTAATCACAAAATATGCTAGTATAAAATTTTTGCATAAACAGATGACAAGTGTTTTATTGTACATATTTTGCAAAGAAAGGAAGATATTTTCTTTTTCTTTTTTTTTTGAATGGCACATTTATTTTTTTTTCTTTTTTTTAATTTCATTTTTTAAAATTTACATCCAAATTAGTTAGCATATAGTGCAACAATGATTCAGGAGTAGATTCCTTAGTGCCCCTTACCCATTTATCCCATCCCCCCTCCCACAACCCCTCCAGCAACCCTCTGTTCTCCATATTTATGAGTCTCTTTTGTTTTGTCCACCTCCCTGTTTTTATATTATTTTTGTTTCCCTTCCCTTATGTTCATCTGTTTTGTCTCTTAAAGTGACATATCATATGAGTAAGTCATATGATAAAAAAACAAATTTTAGAGTTTCTGTACCATCAAATGAACAGAATAAACTGAAAATTAGGCATTAAAGTGGGATAAATTAAGTTTTCCTTATGTACCTATAGGTTATAAAGCACTGTTCTGATTGTATTAAAAAAAACCCCTCCAACTGTTATAGAACTCATTGTACACAAAAGAAAAGACATCAAACATATAATCACATGCATGTACATATTACAAAGGGTATTAACTTTTGATTCCATATTTGTTACTTTATGTTGGACAAGAGAATTTATTGAATTTATCCTATTAGAGCAGAAATAGCTGCCGAGATTTAAAAATAACCCAAAATCTAGTTAAACCAAATAATAGGAAGAATTTGCAAACAGAAGTGGGCATCTGTAGTCTTACAAAATAAACAAAGACACAAGATATATCATGTTGAAATGTGGGAAGTTGAAAAGATGATTTGGGTCACCAGATGATACCCACATTGTTGAATGAACGAAAAAGGAATGCATAGGGTATGAAAAACATTAAATTGGAAGAAAACATATTAACATATTTCAAAAATTTCCAGCAGTACACAAGTATTAATTTCATGCTGAAAAGACTTTGGCTATATAGGTTTCCTAAATGATAATGAAAAGTGGAAAACAAAACAAGATTATTACTAAAATTTTAAAATATAGTTTACAGAGCCTATGAGACCATAACTAATTGAAGACCCAAGATTTTCTGAGCCTTGATTTTTAATAAAGGTAACCTTGGTAATTGTCTCTTAAACAAAAAAAAAATGTGACCAGCAGATGATCTCTTTAGGTAGCTTCCATTGTGATGTAGTTTTGAGAACAAAAACTGTCATTCACAGAGAAAATATCTAGTCCTGCAAGAGTTGGTGTGTAATGTTTATTCAGTATTTGGAGTCAGTACAATGCCATATTCTTCTGATGAAACTAGATGGTCACTGTAGTTTATTTATTTATTTATTTATAATATAATTTATTGTTCAGTTGGTTTCCATACAACACCCAGTGCTCATCCCAACAGGTGCCCTCCTCAGTGTCCATCACCCACTTTCCCCTCTCCCCCACCCCCCATCTACCCTTAGTTTGTTCTCAGTCCTTAAGAGTCTCTTATGGTTTGCCTCCTTCCCTCTCTGTAACTATTTTTTACCCTTCCCCTCCCCCATGGTCTTCTGTTAAGTTTCTCAAGATCCACATATTTAGTTATATAGTAAACCATGAGAGAAAATGTCTCCCTGCCCCCAACTGACCAACACCATGACTCAAATCAGGATCATTGATGGCAATAATATTATTTTTTGTAGACTAATGACTGGAATTTAATGAAAATATTTCACTTTTCACAAGAACCCTTTCACATATGAAATTACAGCAAATCAATTTATTTATTTATTTAAAAAAACATTTTATGCTTAATCTTGAGACAGAGACAGAGACAGAGCATGATAGGGGGAGAGGGAGTGAGAAAGGAAGACACAGAATCTAAGCAGGCTCCAGGATCAGAGTTGTTAGCACAAGTCTGATGCGGGCTCGAACCCATGAGCCGTGAGATCATGACCTAAGCCAAAGTCGGTTGCTTAACCGACTGAGCCACCCAGGCACTCACAGCAAATCAATTTAAACATGGCAAAAGAATAATGATATGATTTTGTGTATTAGTTTTGGTTGGAGAATTTATCATGATACTTAGCATTTGTATAGGATTTTAAACTCTTGTAAATCATGCTCAAATACTTTATTCTGTTTACTGTCTTTTCATTTCACTCATTCAGCAAATATTTATTGAGCATGTACTCTGTGACAAGCACTGGATGAGGTACCAGAGACAGAGATGAAAACAAGGACACAAGGCCCTGGCCTTGTGTCATCATAGAAACCTATGAGGTAAAGCGTTAGTGGCCACTTTACAGATTAGGAAATTAGAACTCAGATTATGTGATTTGCCAAGAGTGACACATTTAATAAACTTATAAACCAAGACTTAAAGGCTAGTTTATGCATTTTTATTTTTTTTTAATCCAACAAACCACTTGGCAATAGGTGTAAGAAGACGTGCAGTGGTTTTGAGTACTATTGGTGGAGAAATTCCACCCGCACATGACTATCTGGCCACCCGAATGGAATGAAAAAGCTGAGCAAGCCCACTCTGCAGCCACTTGAGGGGCTGTTCTTGCTCCCCAACACAACAAAGTAGATCTCTGTTGCTTTTAGGTCACTAAGAACGTCAGGAAGGCCATATTTGTGGGACCAACATTGCTCTGTTCCCTAGCTGCCTCTTGAATCTTATTTCCATAGTTATCTTTCTCCTTTCTGATCCATTCAAAACAAGACAAGCTAAGTTAGTGTCACTTCCTGGTAACATCACTGCATTTATCTTATATTTTTTTAAGGCTTTAATTCTCCTCTAATTTGTTGGTCAAATTTCCTTAGAAATGTAAATTACTTTTGGCATACATTCTCTGAATTAAGTTATTTTTCTTTTTAGCATGGAGTAGTTTCGAGGGATTCCTTTCACATATGCCTTGTGACTGAATTTTAAGGAGGAAGAATTGAATGAATACCAAGGTAGCTTGAGACTCATTTGGCAAGTCAGCATTCTCTGTACTTAAGCTTCATACCAAGACTTAGAAGCATTGAGACAATTACTTTAAAATCTATGGCATTTTCGGCTTTTAAAATATCAAGTTCCAGAGTTAAAATGAAATCCTTTTAAGTTTTCAAAGCTGGCCTCTGGTTCCTGGTAATAGATCAAATGCCATCAGATTTAGACAGGGCTGAAAAACGCTAGACCTATAGTTCTGAAAATTAAGGAATGTTATGCCATATTTTTCCCAGAAAG
Organism: Neofelis nebulosa; assembly: GCF_028018385.1. Classification (NCBI taxonomy): domain Eukaryota; kingdom Metazoa; phylum Chordata; class Mammalia; order Carnivora; family Felidae; genus Neofelis; species Neofelis nebulosa. The sequence continues at coordinate 117,491,523 of NC_080784.1, forward strand.
GGCCATATCCCTTTAGCATTTCACTCAACTGCTGCGTTCTTGGACAAAAGCAATAGAAGAGAAGAGAGGAAGAAGTCTTAAAAAGCTGATTGTCAGAGAACATCATAATAATCTCTTCAAAATTACACCTTGAAAGTGAGCTTTCCCAAAACAACAGGGCATAGAAATATAAAGTCAGTAAATGACAATTCTTCCATTTATTTAAAAAAGAATGAAGACTATCTTAGATTACCATTTCTTAATCAGTAACAATGGAAAAGTCCTAAAAAAGAAAACTTTTGGAAAATAAACCGAAATAAGCAAAAGTAGCTAGATCTCTAAAGTAGCTAAATCTTTCTTAATTTTGTAAACTTTGTCCCTATCAATACTACTTCCCTGCCTCTGCAAAGAACTACTAATTATCTCAAGAGGAACGGTAAAAGCCTCCAAACAAAATGGACTTTAACTTAATATCCAATAGAATATGTGTTACAGAAAACACTGGAAGTGTAGAAGGGCAATATCTTGTTTATACTTGTTATTACAGTACAAAGAATGGTGAAAGTCATAATGTAGGCAACCAATATATCTTTAAATGAATTAGTTGTTAAATAAAGTAGGAGAAGTTGAAAAAGTTACTTAGCCCCCCCTTTTTTTTTTACAGCATATTGATCCAATTTTACTTTATATTTGAAATTTCCCAAAGATCAGTTTGATCCCATAACAGTGGAAATGCAACATATCATAAAAAGCAAGATACCAAATGACAGGGTGAGTTAGAGACTTTCCTTAACTTGGCAAATATTTATATAATGGAGATTTTATAATTTGTGCACATTTTACTTCCATGAAAATATCCACAAAAATTTTCTTACACAAAATTTATATTCATATGTAAGATATGAATAATACAGTAGAAAGATAAGGAGCTTTGGAATCAAAGAGTTGGATGCAATTTCTAGCACCATCAGAATCAACATGTGTGATTTTTAGTAAATCATTAACTTTTCTGTGCCTCATTTTTCTCATCTGGAAAATGATGATATCATACCTACTCAACTATATGCTTGTATAAATTACAGATAATGTATGTAAAACCAGTGTAGCTAAGCAATAAAGTTCCATGTAGATTATTTGAAAGCATATTTTTATAGCTATTTGGCCAAATTTAATTACACATAGGATATAGTTGTATTAGCAATAAAACATACACATCTATATAATATATAGGTAAATCAGTTTTCATAGAAGTTATGCCATATATGTTTCACTAGTAAAATAAAATCAATGAAATCAGCATTTGTCTACTTTTAAAAAATGTTTACTTATTTATTTTGAGAGAGAGAGAGAGAGGAGAGAGAGAATCCCAAGCAGGCTACTTGCTGTCAGCATAGAGCCCGACATGGGGCTCAAACCCATGAACTGTGAGATCATGACCTGAGCTGAAACCAAGTCTAGCTGCTATTCTGAGGTATTTGCCCTGTGGTAGGAACTATTTTAAATGTATTTTCTATGTTTTAGACCAGTTCATGTTTATAACTTAATATACATATAGTTTTATTCTCATTTTAGTAACCAAGAATAAATGACTTGTCTAAGACAACATAAATTCTAAATGGAAAAAGAAGAGCTTAAACCCAAAGCTTCGACCTCCAGATTGCATGCTCTTCACCACTGCACTAATAGCTACTCATGGAAAGAAGAACATATATTAAATAAACACAGGTTATTTTTATCAATTATAATTACATTTATCCATAAGCTCATAATACTTTCTTCACACAACCAATTTTGGAGTTTAAGCCTTTTTCTTTTTTTTTTTAGAAAAAAAAATTTTTAATGTTTATTTATTTTTGAGAGAGAGAGAGAACATGAACTGGGGAGGGGCAGAGAGAGAGGGAGACACAGAATCTGAAGCAGGCTCTGCACTCTCAGCACAGAGCCCGACACAGGGCTCGAACCCACCAACCGTGAGATCATGACTGAGCTGAAGTTGGACACTTAACTGACTGAGCCACCCAGGTGACCCACGCCTTTTTCAAATTTGGAAGCTAACACTATTCTGAATCATTTTGGCCACTGACAGTTGTACAGATCATCAAAACTAACTTTGCATGCTGTTGTGGATTCCTTTTTCACTTTTGCTACTGATCATTTAATTTTGAGTCAATCTGAATGATCTAGTTTTAAAAATGAAATTAATTAACACAGGAAGTTAAATAGCTTCTCTTTGTAATCAGTGACATTCTTTTTGAGTTGGATATTCACTTCCTGAATATCAGGCATTTAGAGCTGGCTTTTTTAAAAAAACAAACAAACACTTTTTTAGTGTTTATTTATTTTTGAGAGAAAGAGACAAAGCATAAGCAGGAGAGGGGCAGAGAGAGGGGAGACACGGAATCTGAAGCAAGCTCCAGGCTCAGCACAGATGAAGCCTGACTCAGGGCTTGAACTCACGAGCAGTGAGATCATAATGTGAGCTGAAGCTGGAGGCTTAACTGACTGAGCCACCCAGGCACCGCTAGAGCTGGCTTTTGACAATACTCTAGTCCTTTTAGAATTAGGAATTTCTTTCTTTTAATTCTGTCATTTTATCTTTAACCAAGTATCTTCCATTTATTCAGAGATTTTTATTTCAAAGCTAAATGAGAATGTAAAATGTGTAACAACATTTAAAGGACAATTAGAAACCACATTTACCCTTATTTAAGCACCAACGTTTCAGGAAGAAAACCACTTTGAATTTTCAAAGTTCAGACAAAGGGAGAAAATTCTACCTGCTCTGTCTAGAGCCTTTTGATTGGCTGCAATTTGGGTATGAGGTACTTAGCTCCTTTGCAGATACTGCTATAAAGTCCAAAAGCCCTATGCTATAGAAAAGTTACAGAATCTTTCCATGTTACAAAGCAAGTTAGCTGTCACTTGCTAAATAAAAATACTAATAGCAACTACTATAGCAAATTGTTATGACGAGTAGATGAGATGATGTATGTGAAGCACTCAACACAGTGCCTGTCACAATACAAAAAAGCCAACTGCTTTTATTTTTGTTACTGTTATTATGCTATTATTAACATTAACAGAATTCCACAACCATTAGCATTCCATATAAAAACAGGGTGTCTTGATTTTTAACGCAGTAATGTCAACTAGCTAGCAACGATAAATCAACAAGCATCTCTTGGTTGATAAGGGACTCCCAGCTTCAACCAAATTATATTTTTTAAGTTGAAAAAATTTCACTTATTTATTCTTGAGAGAGAGAAAGAGAGCGTGCATGAGCAGGGGAGAGGCAGAGGGAGAGGGAGAGAGAGAGAATCCCAAGCAGGTTCCACACTGCCAGCCCGGAGCCCAACGCTACGCCCAGCTCAACTTCAGGAACTGTGAGATAATGACCTGAGCCAAAATCAAGAGTCTAACTGACTGCCTAACTGACTGAGCCACCCAGGTGACCCCCAAAAATTATTTTTTAAATGTGAAGAAACAAAAAGCCGTAAGCTTGAAGAAAATATTTTCAAAACACATACACAATAAAGAACTTGTATCCAAAATATGCAAAGAACTCTTAAAACTCAATAATAAGAAAATTAACAACCCATTTAAAAATGGGCAAAAGACCTGAGCAGACATCTCACCAAAGAAGTACATGCTACACAGATGGAAAATAAACATATTCAAAGATTATTAACATCATATGTCATCAGGGAATTGAAAATTAAAACGAGATACCACTACACATGTATTAGAATGGTCAAAATCAGGAACACTAACACCAGATGGTGACAAGGATGTGAACAGGAACTCTCATTCATTGCTGATGGGAATGCAAAATAGTACAGTCACTTTGACAACATTTTGACAATTTTTTACAAAGCCTAACATACTCTTACCATATGAGAACAGATGGAGCAGAGAAAATTTTTAGCACAGTGAAGTGACTCTATATGATACAGTAATGGTCGACACATGACCATTTATCAAAACCCATATAACTGTACAAAACAAGGAGTGAATCCTAATGTAAACTATGGGCTTTAGTTAATAATATCAGGGGCACCTGGGTGGCTCAGTTGGCTAAGCATCCAGGTCTTGATTTTTGGCTCAGGTCATGATCTCGCCATTCGTGGGTTTGACCCCACAATGAGCTCTGTGCTGACAATGCAGAGCCTGATTGGGATTCTCTTTCCCCTCTCTCTGCCCTTTCCCCACTTGCACTCTCTCCCTTTCTCTCTCTCAAAATAATTAATAAATAAAAACTTAAAAATAATAATGTATTAATATTTAATTATAGCAAATATAATTTGCTACACGGTCATGCAAGATATTAACAAGAGGGGAAACTACATGTGAGTGGATGTTTGATTTTTGAATGTGCACCTGTAGAGTGATTACTTCATCAGCCTCAAGCAGTTTGGGAAACATACCTGAAATCAGAAAACAGAAAATTACAAGCTAATTTTGCTCAACTATAAGAAGGGATATCCATTACATAGAATGCATGGAAAATTAATGGTATAATAAATAAAACTGAAATAATGCTTCATATGTTATGTTTTGACTCCTATAAGAACACACCTTCTTCAACTTTCATGGAAGGTGTGTTTCATGGAAACATTAAAACTGATTACATTATTAGGTCAGAAAGTATGTCTTTCAAAATTCCCAGAAATATAAATTGTATAAGCTACATTGTCCATCCACAGTGAAATAAAATTAGGAAAGAATAGGAAGAGCTAAAAGAAAAAGAAGCATCCAGAGTATTTATCCATTTGGAAATTTAATAGCACTCTCTTATATAAGTCCTGTGTCATTGAGAAACTAAAAGTTGCAATTGCAGACTAGTGAAATATTGTAACTGTACTACAAGTTACGGGATTCAGCCCAAGGAAAAAATATATAGCCTTAAAGGCTCTTCATATTAATCAAGAAAGAATGAAAACAAATTCAATATTCAACTCAAGAAATTAGTAAAAGCACCCCACCCCATAAAAGCCACGCTTAAGAAACCCATCAGGAAATAATAAGAGCAGAAGCTAAAAGACAAGAAAGCAGGAATACAGTGGAATTTCTAACTGTATTTAAAAGCTGGTTCTTTGAAAAGATCTATGACATAAACAAGTCGCTGGAATGGGTAGCAGATGAAAAGGCAGAAGTAAAGCATAACTTCAGGAATGAGAAAGGGTATATGCACACAAATGTAAAGAATATATTATATATATTATAAAAATATATTAAAATGCATAATAAATAAGCTATAAACTTGGAAATTTTAGATTGCCTTTATGTTTCTCTAGAATATATGAATGACCAACACTGGGCAAGGAAATATAGGCTGCTCAAAACATAAAATAAATGGAAAATATTATCAAAGAACTACCATCATCTTGGCCCTGGGTCCAAGGCCCATATAATTTTAGGGATGAGACCTTAATTGATGAAAAATTGAGAATTATTTTTAGTACTTAAGTATTTGAGCCCACAAAAAAGGCAGATATATTTTACATTTATTTTAAGAATCTAGCATTAATATATTTTATTGTGTGTAAAACATGGAGAACTCTTTCAGTATTCAAGTATTTTTTCCCACCTCATAAAACAATCTCTAATATGTAACTTTTGATTATTGTTTCTTTTTCATTTGTTCTAATATTTTCTCTAGAAGTATCCATTTTCAACTCCTGTCTTTTGCAAACACACGCAAACTTATTCTATTCATTACTGATTAAACTGTATGCAGTATCAGTATACCATATATTGTGGATTTTAAATCTGATACTGAGTTAGATTTTCTTGAAATACTTTCTAATCTCCCGCCACCCTTTTCACTCCATCTAATTGTCTTCTCTCTTTTTTGCCCTCACTTAGTGATTTTAGGTTTTCTTCTCTCTTCAGACTTGATATTAAAGCTTCCATATAATTTCTTAACATTTCCTTCTGGGTTTCACAGGAAATAATTTTCTCAGATGGCTATTGCTCTGGTTCATCAGGATATTTCTTTCCTCATATTCTGTCACATATTTTTTATTGACTTCAATGATGTTTATTTCTTTACAAATTTTAAAGTGGTGCATCTTTTTTTTTAAAAAAAAATTTTAACGTTTATTTATTTTTGAGACAAAGAGAGACAAAGCATGAATGGGGGAGGGGCAGAGAGAGAGGGAGACACAGAATCGGAAGTAGCCTCCAGGCTGCAAGCCGTCAGCCCAGAGCCCGATGCGGGGCTCGAACTCACAGACCCGCGAGATCGTGACCTGAGCTGAAGTCAGACGCTTAACGTACTGAGCCACCCAGGCACCCCTCCAAATTTTTTTTTATTTGAGAGAGAAAGAGTGTGAGCTGGGGAAGGGCAGAGAGAGAGGAAGAGAGAGAATCCCAAGCAGGCTCCACACTGTCAGTGCAGAGCTCAATGTGGGGCTCAAACCCACGAACTGTGAGATCATGACATGAGCCCAAATCAAGAGTCAGACGCTTAACCAACTGGGCCACCCAAGCACCCCTCTGGCACTCGGAATTTTTTTTTAAATAAGAAAATAGTATTATTTGGCAACCAATATTCTTCATATGTTCTTACTATTAGACCATCAAGCTTATACAATGCCATTGACATATCCTCTCCTTTCTGTTCAATTATTTGCCTGGAGTTGCCATTCCTTATGAATGTGAAACAAATAGAAGTATCTGGAGATACAGATTATAGACAGATTCTGGCCTCCTCAACAACTAGAATGTAACTGATAATAAGAGGGGTCCCCTAGGCTTTTTATTCGGTGGGGGAAGGCTGTGTTAGAAACATGGAGTCTTTCCCTCTTCTGTGGGTCTCTATTGCATGAGGAAACATCCAGATGTGCCGTGAGATCAGGATGCATTGTTTTTATCCTAATTTTGTCTGCCTAATAGTGGATATGTTAACCAGTTTCTGGCATCCATCATCTTGGTGTTTAATAGTTTGTTTTTGTTTTTGTTTTGTGGTGAAAGCACCTGAGATCTACTCTCTTAGCAAATTTCTAGTGTACTATGTAATATTATTAAATATAGTAATCATGTTATACATTAATTTTCTAGAAGTTATTCATTCTGCATAACTGCAACTTTGTACACTTTAACTAACATCTCCCTATTTCCCCCACCTCTCCACTCTTGGCAACTCCATTCAACTCTCTTCTTCTTTATGAATTTGATTTTTTTTTTTTAGATTCCACATGTAAGTGAGATCATGCAGCATCTTTCTGCCTGTGTCTGGCTTATTTCACTTAGCAAATTTGTATCTTTTTCTTTGTGATTTTATAGGTATTTTACAGAGAAATGAGGGATGATACATCTGGGGCTATCCAGCAGATACAATTTAAACTTTATATATATTGTTAATGTAATGAGATACTATATGCAAACTCTACTAGTATGCCTTTCATATAAAAATAAACATTTTTCTCCCTTCAATGCCCTGTCTACTACCATTTCCTTTTATCACAAACATGTAATGATTAGATGTTTATCCACAATGTATTTGTTGGACTAAGAAGGAGGAAAGGTCTCCCTTTTATCCTTATTCCTCAAAATTTAACATTAATAAAATAAATAACTCCAGCTGAAGAATACAGATATGCTATATGTAACTTCATACATCATTAAGTACATTGGGAAAAATAGCCACAAACTAGCATAGTTATGTCTCCTGTGATTAAGACTAATACTTTCTCCAGGAAAGCCTCCTTCATAAACATGCATTTTTGCAATAATTTATCAATATTTTTCATCGTATCCCAGGCTTTTGAATAAGACTTCCCCACTCTACTATGTTCCAGTGTCATTTAGTGTAATTTACCTCTTTCTCACGAGTGTTTTTCTCTTGATTTCAGGATATTTAGCAGATTTTCTCTCAGGAAAGTTTAATTAATTGAAGTCAGTTGAAAAAAAAATGAAACAGCTTTGGAAACTGCATGACATCTGCTACCCTTTTTGGTCAAAAGTTCTTTTTTAACCATCCTCTTTTAGCATCTAACTATTTTTTAGCTAAATAGAGAGAGGCTAAGGAAACAAAAGAATGTAATTTCTTGGCTACTTTGGTTAATTCATTTAAATTTAAACTACAACCATGTGTAAGAAGGATCTCAACATTAAGGCAGGTGTAAGACAATACAAAATCAAGGGAAAGGTGGTCATTTATGAAATTATTGACTCCCTTTTCTCTTTCTCATTGAACTTTGAGCAATCTCATACTTGGATCTACCAAATATTTTTCCAACTCCAGTAGTTGGATCGCTTGCTAATTAAAAAATAATGTTTGTGGTTGGCTGGTATTCCAGTCATGTAGCAGATGACTGTTGTGCACAAACAAGGCAGGACTTCCATAGTATAGCAAATTTCATGGCTTTTGCCTCTTCTGTACTTAATGCCATAATCTGATTTTCTTTTAGAAAAAAACTGAAGATAACTGGTGTTGATAGCTCCTCACACTGACAAAAAAGGTCTTGGTTGCATATGTGGTACATATTTTTAAGTAGCTGTGAAGAAAAGTATTTTGTTTATAAAGATCACTGCACATATGGTCAACAACTGGAATTCATACAGAGGCTTCATCAGTGTAAACAATCATTGAAACAATGAAATTGGCTATTTTGGTCCTCTAGGCTTCTTTGTGAATCAGAACCAGCAATTAATCATTTTTACCATTCTCATTAAGAAGAATGTACTAAAAATTTGAACTTCTAAGATATGTACATTGTTCCATTGGTCCTTAGCATGGCTAACTGTTATATTTAAATATGAAAAATAGCATTTAAAATGTTCTATATATAGACAGTCTCTTACTCTAAGATTGCCTAGCATAGCAAACAGATCACTCATGACAGTAGTTTTTCATGATACTTATGGTTTAATTACCATTCTTTTTTTTTTTTTTTTTTTTTCAACGCTTTTTATTTATTTTTGGGACAGAGAGAGACAGAGCATGAACGGGGGAGGGGCAGAGAGAGAGGGAGACACAGAATCGGAAACAGGCTCCAGGCTCCGAGCCATCAGCCCAGAGCCTGACGCGGGGCTCGAACTCACGGACCGCGAGATCGTGACCTGGCTGAAGTCGGACGCTTAACCGACTGCGCCACCCAGGCGCCCCGGTTTAATTACCATTCTACTGAACTCAGTGGGAAAGCCACATTTTCATATCAGAATTCAGAAATAATTAACGAGAAATAAAAATTTGGGATGTGCAGCAAGAACATGGCTGCATAAGGCAGTTTCTTCTTTTACTCCTGAAATGATTAAAAAAATCAACAAGATAACGACAGAAAATCTGCAAACAACATTTTCAACAAAACTAAGTGTATAGGTATGTATGTATGTATATATGTATATATGTATGTGTACACATACATACACACATTATTTTCTATGAAAGGCTGCCAAAACAGGCAAAAATATGCAAGAGGATGTATATAGAAGAATCTCATAGAGGTTAGTATATGCCAGAACTTACCAATAGATGAGAAACACTTATCAGAAAAAAAAAGGTTGTTGTTGGAGGAGATAAGAATGACTACATTTCCAGACTCAAAATCAAAATGACACAATTTTCTCTGAAAAGAAAGCTAAAATTGGAAAATCTCAGGGAAGAGATGTGAAGTAAATAAGATCATTCAAAATATAAGGAGACAAACAGGTTATACATTACCTGATTCCCTGAACAAGACGCATATTTGAAGACATTTGAAATAAAATAAGAACTTGAATTTACCAGTTGAAAAGGCACATTTGTGCACCAGAGGAAATAGACCACGAGTATAACAACCAAAAATGTTGGGCAGCCAAACAAAAAGATCATCTAAGAAGGAAAAAATCAGGCTGTGGAGAAAAAGGGTTTATTAGAGTAACATACCTTCACTATAAGGAAATGAATAAATTATGATCCAAGGTTTTTATATACAGCCAAGCTCACTTTTTATCCTTTTTAAAAAATTGTTTTCACAAAGAGAGTGAGAGCAGGGAAGGGGCAGAGACAGAGGAAGAGAGAGAGAATCCCAAGCAGGCTCTGCACTAGCAGTGTGGAGCCCAAAGTGGGGCCCCAACCCACCAACCATGAGATTATGACCTGCCTGAGCTGAAACCAAGAGTTGGATGATTAAGTGACTGAGCCACCCAGGCACTCCCAAGCTCACCTTCAAATAAGATTACAAACAGTTTTGAAAATACAAGAATGCAGAAAATATTTTCTCCTGGTATCCTATTGAAGAAACTTCTAGAGGATGAATTGCAGCTAACCAAGAAATAATTGCAAAAATAATGCAAAGGACTGAGATGAGAATTTAGTATATTTAACAGAAGAACCAAGAGCTAAGCGATTAGTGTAATAGAATGGATAGTGAATGTCTATGCAACACATTGCCCAAAAGTTAACAAAAAATAACAAAATCTGGGAGAAAGGAGAAAAAGAGGGTAGTAGGTAGCGTACATGTGTTGAATTTTTGAAAATCAAAAGATACCGTTTAAACTTGATAAATCATGTAGAAATAGAAGCACCTTTAATACTACAAAGGTAAGAAAGAAAACACTATTGGCTATATACAAGAGGTAGAGAAGGAAGGGATATAAAAATTCTTTCAGATACCGTTAAGTAAAAAATAGGTAGGTGCAAAACTATGTCTAATATTCATCTTTTGCGTAAAATAAAGAGAAAATAATAGCTATTTGTGCTTGTTTTATTTACATGAAAAAGAAATGGAGGAATATACCAGAAACTAAAAGATACGGTTACTAATAGAGGAAGTACCATGCAGACTGGGGACACACAGGGGAAGGAAAATTTATACATATTTAAAACATTAGAGTATTCTATTCTTCAGAAGATTCAAATAAAAACTAGAACAAAACCGATTTTTGGGATTAGTATGTATTTCTATGACGGAGTATTGTCAAAGTTGGTTTTCTTCTTCTTTATTCAAGATAAGTCTCTTAACTCTGCCTCAACTATATTGTCAATTTCAGATCTTTCATTTTTATTAAGCTCAACATATTCCCTAGGAATTTATTTTTTTTTCTTCTAAACCTACTTAATAGGCCTGTTCTAAATATCATCTCCTCCATTAACTTTCTAGTATTCTTACTCTGGTTGATTTGTAAATCAATCAGATTTTACCCTCTTTTTTAAAAATTTAAAAAATTTTTTGAAGTACTTCTTAATGTTTATTTATTTTTGAAAGAGAGAGAGAGAGAGAGAGAGAGCAGAAGGGCAGAGAGAGAGGGAGGCACAGAATCCGAAGCAGGCTTCAGACTCTGAGCTGTCAGCACAGAGCCTGATGGGGGCTCAAACCCAAGGACAGTGAGACATTGACCTGAGCCAAAGTCGGATGCTTAACTGACTGAACCACCCAGACGCCCCATACCCTTCCTCTTTTTAATTTGGATGGAAAGCATGAAGCTTTGTGTCTTATGTCAGGGCTTTGTGTCTTATGTTTGGTGGAGAATATCCACCAAAGACTTAGCACCCCAAAACCAGTGGGTGGGATGACTCATCTGGTGGATTTCAGTCACTTATCATCTGTCTTCAGTGTTAGTGGCACAAAGAGGTTATGCCAGCCACCACTTTGAAAACTCAGTGGAGAAAAGCAGGGTAGAATGTTCCAAATGGTCCCAATATCCCATACTGCAGCTCCTTGGCCAGCTTCTGATTCAGCCACACATGTGGTTGACAGTAGCATACAAGTGACCTTTTTGTCTTCAACAGTACACAGTGTACCCCTCTGTTTCTCCAAAAGTCTTCGGAAACTATAAGAGCCCACTTAACTTGTTTGTAAATGCAGAAGGGGGAGAATTAAGACTTCTGGAGCCACCCTCGATAATGGGAGGCAGGAGCCTGTATATTAATGCTTCATTATCCCATCCTTTAAATGGAAAATTTCTGAAGGTATTCTGATGGCTTCTCAGAAAGATCCTGGTAGAATTGAGCCCCATTGTCTATAACAGTGACCTCAATAACACACTCTTATATTGACTCTTCTTCTTGTCCTGACTTAATCTTTTCATTTCTCTCTCCTTCTTCTACGATTACCTCTCAGATGTAATTCCTTTGCCTTAATCCTTGTGTCAGGTTCTGCTTCGGGGGAAATAAAAATTAAGTTCCTTGTCATCATTTGAGATAAAGAAAGGCAGTTTGGGGTAATTTTGACATATATATTGACATCCAAATATAGGTGTGAAAAGGCAGTTATATTTATATGAGACCAGTATTTAGGAGGATGGTTTGAACTGAACAAATAAATTCCTAAGTGGTTACCAGATAGTGTTAAAGCCACACAACTGAATGAAATCACCAAGCTAGTGATATATCCGGTGAGATTTAAAAGAACGTTTGTTAGATAAAGTAAAATCTGAATACCTCTAAAATTCCACTATTCACTTGACATGTACCTAAATATTCTGTAAATTGATTAATTTATCTCCATGATAATTTATCTCCATGACAGGCCTCTCTCTGCTCCTGCCAACCCTTCGACCATAGCACATGTGCTCATAGGTTTTGAATGTAGGAGTTCACATAAGATTTCATTTGCTGTTTTCAAAAAGTAGTTTTATTTATTTTTTTATTTTATTTTATTATTATTATTTTTTTGCTTTTCAAATCACTGAATTAGACAAGCAGTTTTAGGAAATAAAACTAACATTTATAGGGGTGCCTATGTGGCTTAGTCAGTTAAGCATCTGATTTTGGCTCAAGTCATGATCTCATGGCTCATGAGTTCAAGCCCCACACTGGGCTCTATGCTGACAGCTCAGAGCCTGGAGCCTACTTCTGATTCTGTCTCCTCTCCCCATCTCCTGCTCACACTCTGTTTTTTTCTCTCTCTCAAAAATAAAAAAAAGCTTAAAAATATCTTTAAAAAACTAACATTTATTGCAAACTTAATATGTTCTGGACATCACATTATAGATATTCAATATATTTTTTTCCTACTTATTCTTCCTGTCAAGTTAGGTAGAAATCTATAGAAGTTTAGTATCTTCTCCAAAATTATATGTCTTTTAGATGTATTCGTATCTTGAATATTACTTCTAAATACTTGTGTTTTCCAATGTTTATACATATTAAAAGAACACTACGAAGTAGTTTGAAGTATGATCTATTCTCCACATTTCTTGCCTTTCAAGCATCAGTCTTTTGAAGCTTTCTATATTCAATTAGAGTAAATAAGATCTAATTTGAAAACATAAACAGATTAAATACAAAAAAAGTCTAAAATAAGCTAAAATGTAGCAGAGGTTAAAATAGTAAAACAATTTTACTAGAAAAATAAAAAGAAAACAGATATACATTTATATCACTATGGAACATGCAAAAGCATTTTGCTATAAAATAAAATGTCTAAAATAATTAGCAAAGGATCTGTATATAAATCAAGATGAAGCTAGGATTTTTGTGATGAAAAACTTCCTAAGGCAATATCGAATATTATTTTTCTCATGACTACATAAAATATAGCCATATTGACATGAATTTCAGAGTAATTCTAGATTAAATATACTTATCTCAAATATTTCTAGGATAATGTGTTTTCTTGGTGGCCATAAATTATTTTCAGCTCAATTAGTGCCTCTTGAAACAGCTACTTTTTTTTTAATTTTTTTATGTTTATTTATTTTTGAGAGAGACAGAGACAGAATGCAAGTGGGTTGGGGCAGAGAGAGAGGGAGGCACAGGATCTGAAGCAGGCTCCAGGCTCCGAGCTGTCAGCACAGAGCTGAAACAGCTACTTTAAAACAGGTGCATATTTCACATATATCCTAAGGTTTGTACCCATAAATAGCTTTATGAATTTTAGAATATGTGAATGTCTTCATAAAAATATGATTTAATTATTCTTAAAAAAAAACCTTTCAGGGTGCCTGGGTGGCTCAGTCGTTTGAACGTTGGACTTCGGCTCAGGTTATGATCTTGCAGTTCGTGGGTTTGAGCCCCGCATAGGGCTCTGTGCTGACAGCTCAGAGCCTGGAGCCTGCCTCAGATTCTGTGTCTCCCTCTCTCTCTCTGCCCTTCCCTGCTCATGCTCTATCTCTCTTTGTTTCTCAAAAATAAATAAACTTTAAAAAAAAATTTTTAATCTTTCAGTTTATTCAACTCCTGTGAATCCATTAAGCTGATTGTAATTCATGAATGAGATAGTACAGTGCCTAACTGGCAGCTACTCAATGTGTGTCTGTTTTGAATAAGAGTACTTGTACTTTTTTGAATAAATCAGCAGTGTTTCTTCTACATACACATACCCTATTCAATGTAAATGTATTCAACTGTCTAGAAACATATGTAAGAATGTACAATCTTAAGGGTCACTAAGGGTTTGACTAGTTGGATCTCTTAGAAAGAATTAGTTGTCAAGAGACTTGGACTTAATGAAGTCACTTAGTAAAAAATTTAAACAGAATTTCTTGACTTACTCAAATATGATGTTAAGATAAACTATATCTGCATTCCCTACTATAAATTCTTCTAGATATCTCACAAATGTTGCTATTTAGAGGCATCTTACTCATTCCCCTTTCACATCATGCAGAGAACCTGATGTTTAAAAATTATAAAATCATGGAATAATGTCTCCTGAGAAACTATACAATAGAAGTTGGGCACGAACACATTGTTCTTGTACTAAATAGATATTGGAAACTTCCTTTTCTCCCCATTAATATCAAGTCCCTAATCTATGATGACAAAAAATATAAAACAAACTGAATTAAGGTTTATAATATAATTCTGGAACTTTTTACTGGCAGATCAGTGGTCCATACTTATTTATGAATGGTAGGAGACTTTGGTAAACTTTTTTCTAAATAATTTCTGTGGTCAGATAAGCCACCTTTGACCTACAAGTGAAAATATGAAAAGTCATAAGGAAAAATACACTTGATGAAATATTTGGTAAATTATAATATCTTTATTACAAAATCGTATTAAAATAGACCTATACACGTATGTGTATGACATATATAAACAGCTTTAACAAGGACAAATATCCTACATTTGCTGAGCTCAGACTCTAGCACTAGATATCCTAGTTCCAATAAAAGTGTGGCAAGTCATGTGACTTTTCACATAAATAACCTTGCAACTCTTTGTCCGCAATTCCTTCATCTGTAAAATGGGGATAGCACTATTTCCTACATAATTGTGTTGTTATAAAAATTGCTTAACTATGCAAATAAGGTGTTCAGAACAATGCTTAGCACATAGTAAATGCTAGCCAAGTATTAGATATTATCAATAGATTTAAAAAATTATGTGTGGAGGGGCACCTGGATGGCTCAGTAGGTTAAGTGTCTGACTTCAGCTCAGGTCATGATCTCATGGTTCATGAGTTTGAGCCCTGCTTCAGGCTGTCTGCTGTCAGTGCATAGTCTGCTTTGGATTCTCTGTCTCCCTCTCACTCTCTGCCCCTCCCCACTAGCACTCGCTCTCTCTCTCTCTCTCTCAATCAAAAACAAATAAACATTTAAAAAAATTATGTATGGAATATTGTGCTATGTTCTAAAACTTTTGCTTTGCTCCCAACAGAGTCCCTCTCATAAAATACTTTTTTATGGGAGGATAATACATTCTTGCCCCAATAGCATGAGATTTGGCCATATGACTTGCTTTGGTCTGTTGAATGTGAAGTGACCTATGCTACTTCTAAACCAAAACTATAAGATCTGTAGTCTTGTCCATTACCTTCTCTCTTATTTTTCTGCTATGAGATCAGCATGCATGTCCCAGAAATGGGTCAGTTCTATCAGTCTGAGTCCTGAAATTAATAATATGTGCAGTTGACCCAAAATAAATATGTAACATGACAAGACATATATTTTTTGGTAGATCACTAAGATATTTGGATCATTTGTTATCACAGCATAACTTAGCAACATTGATTGATAAAGAAATTGGTGCCAGAAACACAGGGCTCTAATAAAAAAAAATACTAAATGCCATGTCATAATTTGGTGCTGAACAACAGGTACCAAGGGCGTTTCTATAGGAGTCTGGAAGGATGACAATTCATAATATTCTATGCAAAGGTGTCGTCTTTAATAACCCGGAAGGCATGCAATGTATTGAGTGTGTGTGTGTGTGTGTGTGTGTGTGTGTGTGTAACGTAAGCTCTATGGCCAATGTGGAACTTGAACTCATGACCCCGAGATCAAGTCACATGCTCTACCAACTGAGCCAGCCAGAAACCCCTAGTTTATGGTTTTAGATAAAGAGATTAGGAGGCAATATTATTAGTGTGCCTTGGTTGCACATAAATAAGGTCATACAAGAAAGATACGAGCTAAGACATAAATTGGCCAGTTTTCAGGAATAAAAGGAAACCAGATACTTGAAATATTCCAATATTTTCTGGAATAAAGGATATAAGCTTCTTATCTTCGACAAGTTAAATAAAACTGAGAAGGCCTTGAGCAATGAAGGCCAATTAAAACTCATACTGGGGGGCAAAAACCACATCAAGAGTACAGGATTCATGCATGTAATGGATTGATATGTGTACCCCTCAAAATCCACATGTTGAAGTCTAATCCCCAATATAATGGTATTGGAGGTAAAGCCTTTTGAAGCTAATTGGGTCATGAGTAAGAAACTCTCTTGAGTGTGATTACTGCCCTTATAAAAAGAGGCAAGAGAGTTATCTCACTCTTTTTCCACTATGGGAACACATAGCAAGAATTTGGCCATCTGCAACCCAGAAGAGGGCTCTCACCAGAACCCAATCATGCTGATACCATCATCTCAACTTCCAGTTTCCACAACTGTGAGAAATACAGGCGTTCCTCATTTTATTTCATTTTGCTTTGTCACACTTCACAGATACTGCGTTTTTTCGAAATTGAAGGTTTGTGGCAAACTTGCATCAAGCATGTCTATTGGCACCATTTTCCAATAGCATTTGCTCATTTCATGGCTCTGGGTCACATTTTGGTAATTTTGGCAATACTTAAAACTGCTTCATTATTATTATATTTGTTATAGTGATCTTTGGTGTGACTATTGTGATTGTTGGGGGCACCATGAACCACACCAATACAAGAAGGAGAACTTAACTGATAAACGTGTGTTTTCTGACTGCTCCTCCAATAGGCTGTTTCCCCATCTCTCTCCCTCTACTCAGGCCTCCCTATCCTCTAAAGAACAACAAAAAATTTTGAAATTAGGCCAACTATTAACCCTACAATGACCTCCAAGTATTTAAGTGAAAAGAAGAGTTATATGTCTCTCATTTTAAATCAAAAGCTAGAAAAGATTAAGCATAGTGAGGAAGGCATGTGGAAAGTCAAGATAGGCTGAAAGCTAGGCCTCTTGTGCCAAGCAGTCAAGTTGTGAATACAAATGAAAAATTCTTGGAGGAAATTAAAAATGCTACTCCAGTGAATGATAAGAAAGTGAAACAGATTTAAAGAGGATGTGGAAAATGTTTTGGGGGTCTGGATAGAAGATCAAATCAGTCAAACCAAAACGTTCCCCAAAGCCAAAGCCTAACCCAGAACAAGGCCCTAACTTCTATTCAACAAAGGCTGAGATAGCTAAGGAAGCTTCAGAAGAAAAGT
Organism: Neofelis nebulosa; assembly: GCF_028018385.1. NCBI lineage: Eukaryota > Metazoa > Chordata > Mammalia > Carnivora > Felidae > Neofelis > Neofelis nebulosa. The sequence continues at coordinate 117,509,061 of NC_080784.1, forward strand.
CTGAAGCCAGCAGAGGTTGGTTCATGAAGTTTAAGCACAGAAACTCTCTCCTTAACATAAAAGTGCAAGGTGAAACAGTAAATGATGATGTAATTTGTTGCAGCAAGTTACCCAGAAGATCTAGTTAAGATAACTAATAAAGGTGGCTCACTAAGCAATACATTTTTAATGTATACGAAACAGCTTTTATTAAAAGAAGATGCCACCTAGAACTTTCATAGCTAGAGAGGAAAAGTCAAAGCCTGGGTTCAAAGATTCAAAGGCTAACTCTCTTGTTATGGGCTAATGCAGCTGATGACTTTGAGTTGAAGCCAATGGCCATTTGCCATCCTGAAAATTCTAGGACCCTTCAAAATTATGCTCCATCTACTCTGCCTGTATGTGCTCTATAAATGGAACAACAAAGTCTGGATGACAGCACAACTGTTTACAACATGGTTTTCTGAATATTTTAATCCCACTCTTAAAATCTACTGCTCAGAAAAAAAATTCTTTCAAAATGTTACTGCTCATTGGCAATGTATTTGGTTACCCAAAAGCTCTGACGGAGATGGACAATAGGATTAGTATTGTTTTCATGCCTGCTAACACAACATCTATTCTGCAGTCCATGGATCAAGGAGTCATTTCAACTTTAATTATTTAAGAGATACATTTTGTAAGGCTATAGCTGCCATACATAGTGACTCCCCTGATGGATCTGGGCAACGTAAATTGAAAACCTGGAAATTCACCATTAAGAACATGTGATTTGTGGGAAGAGAACCAAAATGTTCTTGTTGACAAGAACAGGAGTTTAGAAGAAGTTGATTCCAACACTTATGGATGGCTTTGAGGGGCTCAAGACTTCAGTGGAGGAGGTGGCTGCAGATGTGGTAGAATTAGCAAGAGGACTGGAATTAAAAGTGAGGTTTGAAAGTGTAACTAAATTGTTGGAATCCCATAATAAAACTTTAATGGATCAGTTGCTTCTTATGAGTAAGCCGAGAAAGTGGTTTCTTGAGATGGTACCTATTCCTGGTGAAGATGCTATGAAGATTGCTAAAATGACAACAATGTATTTTGAATATTATATAAACTCAGTAGATAAAGAAGCAGCAGGGCTTGAGAGAACTGACTCCAATTTTGAAAGTTCTATTGTGGGCAACATGCTATCAAACAGCACTGAATATTATAGAGAAAAAGTTTATGAAAGAAAGATCCAATTTATGTGCCAAAATTTATTGTTTTTTTTTTTTAATTTTTTTTTTCTACGTTTTTTTAATTTATTTTTGGGACAGAGAGAGACAGAGCATGAACGGGGGAGGGGCAGAGAGAGAGGGAGACACAGAATTGGAAACAGGCTCCAGGCTCCGAGCCATCGGCCCAGAGCCTGACGCGGGGCTCGAACTCACGGACCGCGAGATCGTGACCTGGCTGAAGTCGGACGCTTAACCGACTGCGCCACCCAGGCGCCCCAATTTATTGTTGTTTTAAGAAATTGTTACAGCCACCCCAACATTCAGCAACCACTACCCTGATCAGTCATCAGCTATCAATTTCAAGGTCAGATTCTCCACCAGCAAAAAGATTACAATGGGCTGGAAGCTCAGATAATGGTTAGATATTTTAGCAATATTTTTAATTAAGTTATATATATATTGTATTTTTAGACATAAAGCTATTGCACATTTAATAGACTACAGTATGATGTAAACATAACTTTTATATGCACTGGGAAACCAAAAATTTCATTTGGTTTACTTTATTGCAATATTTGGTTAATTGTGGTGGTCTGAAATTGAACTTACAACATGTCCAAGGTATGCTTATAAATTTCTGTTGTTGTTAAAGTACAAACTTTATGATATTTCATTATAGCAGCCCAAGATGACAATACTTTTTATCAAAATCTTTGAATCTTCAAGTGGCACTGAGTAAATCCTTTCAGTTGGACAAAATGGCACAAGTTTAAGAAAGTAAGAATGTGATTCTCCCTGGTAAGACTGATAATCTTAAACTGATAATAATTAAGTAAAGAAATAGAAGATTATCTCCCTCAGAAAAAAAAACTGTAGGCATGGCCATTGGCATACAAACATAGCAGGCATAAAACTGGTAAACAATAACTAAGGCTACAAATGACCCAATTTTTGGACAACAGATATCATGATGCTAAAATCCATCAAAGACAATTAAATAGCTTGATTAATCATGATTCTCAGGTAGGATAAAAAATATAACACATTAATATTTTTATAACTAACCAGATAGCTGAAAAAAAGTCTGTCTTGACTATTAACTTCTTCCTTGTCAGAGGGACTTCTTGGTGAATGTGATTATCTTTTTCAAAAAGAAATATATCAAGCTGCATATTAGAGTTGATGTCTGGGATCCTAATATTACTATCACTGAATTTTATTTTAATTTTATATCATGTCATAGAGAATAAAATCGTATTTGGAGAGTACCATTTCCTAACAGTACTGACATTAAATGCTAAAGTTCTAAGCACACATAACATCTGAATCATGCTATATGCCTATTTAATTGATGCCTATTTTTTATGGATATTATTCCTTTTTATAAAAGAAAAAAGGAAAAAAAAATAACAAGCTCTTCAAATAAATGTGGGAGGAAGGCTCCTAACTAACTTTCAAAAGGAGACCATTTCAGGCAACTACATATGATTAAAAAACATAACAAACAGAGTGAAAGAAGACATATATTATACGTCTCAGGATTTTTATAGAAATGATGATATTTTAAAACTGAAAGATGTTACAAAATTGAAAGGCAGTGCAGTAAATTTAGACATATCTTACTTGATTTCAGCATAATTTGGAATGCCTTTGAAAGGTGTGATGGTTAATTTTATGTGTCAACTTGAAGGTATTTTTGGATGAGATTAACATTTAAATCAGTGAACTTTGGGTAAGCAGATTGCCCTCCATAATGTAGGTGGGACTCATCCCATCTGCTGAAGGCCTGAATAGAACAAAAAGGCTGGCCTCCTTGAGCAAGAGATACTTCATTATCAGACTACCTTCAAACTTCATCTGTACCATTGGTTGTCCTGGGTCTCCAATCTGTTGGTCCACACTTAAGATTTTGGATTTTGAGGCTCTATAATCATATGAACCAATTCTTTATAACAAATTTACTTCTCTGTATGTATACATATATCCTATTGGTTCTATTTCTCTGGGGCACCTTGATTAACACAGATTTCAAAATCTGTCTTAGCCCACTTGGGCTGCCCTAACAGAATATTACAAATTAGAGGGTTTAAACAACAGAAATTTATTTTCTCACAATTCTGGGGGCTGGAAGTCTAACATTAAGGTGGCCACAAGGCTGGTTTCTGGTGAGATTTTTCTTCCTGGCTTACAGAGAGCTGCCTTCTTACTGTGTCCCCACATGTCCTCTTCTCCGTGTGCATGAGAAGAGAGGGCTCTCTGGTATCTCTTCCTCTTCTTATAAGGACATCAGTCTTATTAACCTTAATTACCTCCATAAAGATCTTAAAGTTACATTGAGAATTAGGCATCGACCTATGAATTTGATGGTGCACAAAAGACATGTGGAAAGAGGTCATATTTTACTAATTTTTGAGCACTGACAGGGGTAGTTGAACCAAGAGGAAATACAAATTTGGGAAACAAATACTTCATTGGGCCACTGAGAGATCTGTTTTTCCAGAAATACTCTTTAATCTGTTCAACATAGACATTTAAGAAATTGGAATTCCATAAAGTCTGATATATTCTATCAGAACATACCTAAAAAATGCATCACATTTTTAAAAGAGAATTATTTTGTCAAGAGATAACTCACATTTCCCAGGATTCATGGATTGGTATATCAGAAGTTTGATGGCTCACTTTGAGGGTTTATGATGTTTCTCTTATGCTGCTTGAAAACCCAATTACTTATGCCTGGAAATATGGAAAAGTGGTAATAAGATACAGTGGTAATAAGAGAAATTATGAAGAAGAGGGACATAGCATCTGTGAAGAGAAATTTGGTATTTAAAAAACCTTTCTGAATGAATATCTTGACTGGCTAAACCAAAAAGCTTAATTTTAATATTCTTTTTAAAGAAATTAAAGAACAGTTAACTTTTATCCAAAGAAAATACCATGAACTTACATGAAAACTCTTTTAATTGTTTTATGGAGGTTAGCTAGCCTGGACATTATAATAAAGTATAAATCAATAGGCTTGAACCATAAAGTTCACTCACTTCAAATTATTCTTTAGGAACTAAACTACTGAACAATGCTTGCACTATTTTTTTGTTTATTTATTTTTGAGAGAGAGAGAGAGACAGAGCACTAGCAGGGGAGGGGCAGAGATAGAGAGAGAGAGACACAGAATCCAAAGCAGGCTCCTAGCTCCAAACTGTCAGCACAGAGCCCAACCTGAGGCTTGAACTCACGAGCTGCGAGATCATGACCTGAGCCAAAGTCGGACACTTAACCAACTGGGCCACCCAGGAGCCCCTGCTTGCACTATTCTTAAGCATAGTTCATTATAAATAAAAGAGTAAATACATTTTGAATTTAATTCTTTATAATGGTAAATACAAACAGTTATCTTACTTGCTTCATTTTCTTAAGATGGGAGCTCTACTATTTTCTTGTATGACTGTCACTAAGCCAAAGTAATTAGGCAAGAACACTAAATAAAATGCATTGAAATTGGGAAGAAAGAGGTAAAATTGTCCCTGTTTGCAAATAACATATAATGTGTGGAAAACATAAGAATATTAAGGATATGAAGAAGACAATATTGTTAAAATGTACACAATACCCAAAGTGATCTACAAATTCAATGTGATCCCTATCAAAATTCCAATGGTACTTTTTACAGAAATACAAAAAAAAAAAAAAACAATTCTAATTTTCATATGGAGGCACACTACCTCCCAATAGCTAAAACAATCTTGACAAAGAACAAAGCTGGAAGCTTCAATACAGTGACTATCTCAAGAATTGTGTTTCTTCCCAATAACACAAGAAAAACAATGAAGCAAACAAACAGATAGAATGGGGGAAAATTGACTTCCTTTTAAAAGTCACAGCCTAGTTCTCCTACCTGCACTGATGAAGAATCTGCTCTCTTTGTTAGCCCACTTTGAAATTAGCAAATTCAATCACTATGCCTATTACAGGACACAATTTGGTTTTCCTGAAAAATGTCAGATGACTCTCCAGAACTCCCCCATTTCTAATAAACATACACCTGAAATTAAGTTGTTGGGGTTCCTGAAAAATCATTAGATTCCAAGGATGCATAGATAATCTAGAGCCAGTTGGCTGAAAGATCACTTTAATCAAGTTTGTTTTACTGTTGATTCATAGTTCAACATCCACCAATTTTTCTGTGATGTTGAAACTGTATGCTATGGTATGAGAGGCAGAGAAATTATCAATGTCTTGTCTTTTTTGCCCTTGCTGATCCTCCCACTTGTATCCCACATTGGTTCTTTTTTCTCTTTCCTTCTTCTTGAAGTTATCTTCCCTTGCCCCATCCTCAGAAGCACTCCACAGTGACTATTCATCTCTTATTTCCTCTAGGTCTCCCTCACTATGAACTCAGGCTCTAAACCACAGGTATCATTCCTATTGCTTCATAGCTAAGTATAATTATTCCATTTTTACTCTTGGAACTTCATTACATGATACAGGATTTATAGATTGGTTTCCTTTTAGATTTTGTGTGTAAATTTCCCTCACATCATGCTTGACTTGCATATATAGGGAAGGTATTTGTATAGATTTAGAGGAGAAGAGGATCAAACTATTCTTAAATTTAACTTGACAAAATGATTAAAACCAAGGGTCCTTAGTCTTGTGTAAATATAGCCTGGATTAAGAAATAATTACAAAGCTACTGTGTACATGGTACTCTTCTGGTTACTAAGAATCATAATATTACATGAAACAGTAATTAAACAAGCATTTGTTTCATTCTGATTATATAGTAATGAATGATTATGTGAAATATGTTGCCTTACAGGGTAGTAAAATTAATACTAAATGTCCAGATTTATACACTACTTTTCCTAAAAGACTTAAAAACATTCATGCACTAATTAAATTACTTATAAAGAAACCAACTAAGCTAATACATTCAGCAAAGTTGCAGGGTACATATTAACACACCAACATCAGTTGTGTTTCTGCACACCATCAATAAATAACCCAAAAAGGAAATTAGGAAAACAATTCTATTTTCAATAGAATCCAAAAAATAAAATAGCTACAAATAAATTTAACTAACGAGGTAAAAAAGTTGTGGTATGAAAACCATTAAAACATCACTAAAACTATGAAGAAATTAAGAAAGACTTCAATAAATGGCAAGCTCATGCTCTTAGATTGGAAAATTTAATATTATTAAAATTACAATACTACCAGGGTGCCTGGGTGGCTCAGTCCGTTAAGCATCTGATTTCAGCTCAGGTCAGGATTTCACGGTTCACGAGTTCAAGCCCCGCATTGGGCCCTGTGCTGACAGCTCGGAGCCTGAAGCCTGCTTTGGATTCTGTGTCACCCTTTCTCTCTGCCCCTCCCCCACTCATTCTCTCTCTCTCTCTCTCTCTCTCTCTCTCTCTCTCTCTCCCCCCTTTCTCTCTCAAAAATAAATAAACATTAAAATAATTTTTAAAAAGAAAGATGACAATACTACCTAATGTGACCAACAGGTTCCATCAAATTTCCAATGGACTTATTTGTCAAAATAGAAAAGCTGTTTCCCAAATTCATATGCAATGCAGAGGACCATGAATTGGCAAAACAATTTTGAAAAAGAACAAAGTCAAAGTGTTCATACTTCCTAATTTCAAAACTTACTACAAAGATATAGTGGTCAAAACAGTGTAATACTGGCATAAGGATAAACATATAGACCAATGGAATACAACTGAGAGTCCAAAATAAGCCCATACATCTATAGTCGATTGCTTTTTACAAGAATGTCAAGGCCATTCATGGAAGAGAATAGTCTATTCAATAAATGTTGTTGAGACAACTGTATCACCACATGTAAAAGAATGAAATTGGATCTCTACCTTATACTACATACAAAGTTTAACTCAAAATGAATCAAAGATCCGAACATAAGAGCTAATAAAACTCTCAGAAGGAAACATAGGGTTAAATTTGTACAACCTCTAATTTGGCAGTAGGTTCTTCTTAAATATGACCCAAAAAGCATAAACAACAAAAGAGAAATAGGTAAATTGAGCTTCATTAAAGTTAAAAATTTGTGCACATCAAAATACATTGATCAAGAAAGTGAAAAGACAACTTATAGAATGGGAGAAAACATTTGCATATCATATATCTGATAAGATCCTGGTACTCACCTTAAAGATTTTTACAACTCAACAACAAAAGACAAACAACAAAAGTACTTGAATATACATTTCTTCAAAGAAGGTATACAAATGACAAGTAACCATAAAAAGATGCTCAGTATTATTAGCTATCAGGAAAATGTAAATCAAAACCACAATGAGATACCACTTAACACCCACTAGGATGCCTATCATCAAAAAGACAGATAATAATAAGTATTAGGATGTGGACAAATTGCAACCCTCATACACTACTGGTAGGAATGTAAAATGGTGCAGCTGCTGTGGAAAAGTTTGGTGGTTCCTCAGAAAATTAAACATGGAATTACCTTATGACCCAACAATTCTTATCCTGTGTATGTACCTCCAAAAATTGAAACATCATATATGGATGTTCATAGCAGCACTACTCACAATAGCCAATAGGTAGGAAAAAAGCCAAATGGCCATCAACAGATGAATGGATAAAAAAATGGATAGATACATAAAATGAAACATTTTTCAGCCATAAAAAGGAATGAAGTGATAATACATGTTACAATGTGAACGCATCTCAAAAGTATTATACTAAGTCAGAGAAGCCAGACACAAAAGGCCACATGTTGTATGATTCTGTTTATATGAAGTATTCAGAATATGTAAATCCATAGAAACAAAAAGCAGATTGGAGGTTGTCAGAGACTGGGGAAAAGAAGGATGGGTGAATAATTGCTTAATGGTATGAGGTTTTATTTTGAAGTAATAGAAAATACTTTGGAAGAGGATAGAAGTGGCAGCACACAGCGTTTTGAACGTTAGATGCCAATGAATTGTTTCCCTCAAAATGCTTAAATTTGTGATTTGAGAATTTCACCTCAATCAGGAAAAAATGAAAAAAAAATAATGCATTTGTCCTTCATAATTTGCATTTCAAAACTTTTAACTTCGTTTTTCTTGTTTTTAATTTGATGAATTTATTTCATTTAAACTCGATGTAAGAGTATAAAGAGATGCATTTAATTTTTATTCCCACTTGCTTGTTTTGTGAGCTTTCCTGTGGATCTGAATGTTTTTATTTTAGTAGAAGAGTTCCTTAGAATCAGACATTTTCTGTGGAAAATTAATGTACTTAAACTAAAGGAGTTGAAAAAATTTTTTAAAGTTCATGTTACTTTTTGTAACTGCTCCATTTAGTCATATAATATTTGCTTACCCTTTAGAAAATCGTACCAGGAATTTTGAATACATATGATATTTGAAACTTTAAATATTGCCCACCAGAGGGCTCTCATTTTTCTTCTATTATGGTCTTTAGAAAAATAAAAATTATATTTTAGTAGATTATACCCCATTGAGTAAATAAAATATATTTTCTGAGTATATGAGGCTCCCTGAATAGTACATTTAAAATGAACTTATTATGATTTAGGTGCAAATAAAGAAAGCATATTTTATATGCATATACAATGTTTTCTACATCTCTTTATAAAGCTCTCTATGAAGGGAGATTCATAGAGTGAACTATTATGATTTGAACAAGAGGGAAATGAAACATGTTTTTTTAAAACTTCATAGAACACAATGTCCAGAACAATTTAAAGGTACAGTTACTTTTAGGTATTAATCCCTGTCATGATGGAAATAACTTTTCCCAACCTTTTTCAGAAATAGAATCTCAATCTGAAAATTGATAAACTGAGTTTATACTTAAAAAGTAATTTTATTGTAGCTATATTATGTATGGGGGAAGTGTGGGCAACAAAAACACGGTTCCTTTTCTTGAGAAGCTCAGTCTATAATGGGAAACAGGCCTGTGGATAAATAACAATTATATACTTTAACTGCTGTAAAGAAGTATGCCAATCAAAAGATTTTATCACTAATTCTCAGGGAAAAGTAAAGGCTGGGAATGTTGTACTTTAGAGAAATCCCTCAAGAAATTCTCATCCCCTTCCACATTCCACTGCTGTGCCAAGTGAAATTGTAGAGAAAGAAACTACCTAGGAGAATCAGGGAAATTTCCTAACTAGAAATTCAAGATAAGAGTTCAATCCAAGGATCATTCCAACGAGAGGGAAAAGAGTGGTCAATGTCACAGAACTAAGAAATGAAAACCGAAACACACAAAAGATCACGTGAGGCCTTCAGGGATCAGGGCATGATCCAGGAGCCTGGGGAAATGATTAGGCCACAGGGAATGGTCAAAGACACCACTGGAGAGTTTGAGATCACATTTTGAAAAGCCCTGAATTCACGTAAGAGAGTGTGACTTTATCTCCTAGGAGATTTAGACTCAGAGATATTTTCAAGCGGGAGAGTGACTTGAACAGACCATTAATTTAGTTGGCTAATTTTGAGGGATCTGGGGAGGAAGATAATGGTGTGGAAGAGCAGAAACAGTAAAATGTAAGACAGAGAATCTAATTAAGAAGGAATTATAAATATTGAATAGATGAAGGCCTTAATTAAGCTTGGACCAGTGTGGATGATGAAAAGACAACTGAATACAAGACGTTTCAGCAAGCTTCAAGCCAAGCATACAACTTTGTCTTAAGCTTGCTAGAATTTTATGCAACTCATCTCAGAACTCTTTGAGAACTATGCCTGTTTTGTGAGGTAAACCAGAGAAATGACCAACCCCTAATGACACATTACTATTATCTCTTCAACCAGTCAAATGATATCCTGCTTTATTTCAGGAACATTTCCTCTACTTATCCTGTTAAGAGAGACATGGTGAAGTAGGATCAGTGAGTGCTGGGGAGGTACCTTTTAAGATGAATAGCTTAAAGCATATTTATGAGCAGAAGAGAAAGTAAGTGATGATAGATACAACAAAAACCAGGTCTAATTCAAAAAGCCTCTTTCTAGAACCATAATAACATTTAGATTTGTTGGCTAATATTATTGAGAACTCAATATACAGCATGCACTAATCTAAGTATTTTGCATTTATTAACTCATTAAATCCCCACATCAATTTTACTGAAAAAAATTGCATTATTGTTAAGTCCATTGTATAGGTAAAAAAAATGAGGCAATGATTGGTTAAGTAAATTGCCAAGCATACACAGCCAACGATGACAAAGTCAGGATTTGAATCCAGGTGAAGTGGATGTAGAATCAATGCTCTTAAATACTACCCTATCCTGCCTCCCCTTCCAGCAGGAGGCCACATAGGACAGAGAAGAGTTAATAGCAGGCATGAGAAAACCTTGATTTCTATCTACCAAACTTCCTTATAAACATGCCAATGGTAGATTCTGTGGAGTTCTTCTATAAGAAATGATTTGAGCAGGATGTGCCTGTCTATGCTAATTACTATAAATAAATCTGGAATTTATGCAGTAATGGGATATGGTGGCTAGAGAATGTAAATTAGTTCTTAGTTCTGTAACATCTTTGCCCCTGACTGACTAACTATATAAAAACTAAGAAGCTCTAAACCTAAGTGGCTGAGCTGACATGCATACCGCACATTGTTACCGCTTGTTTGTTACTCCCAGTGTGGGAAAAGGGACAATTAGGAAGCTGGGTTTGAAGGCTCAGGCCCCTCAGGAAAGGAATACTACATGTGTGCCTGCTTCTTGCTTGTATCTTTTAAATCATTAGTAGTTTGATGTTGGGCAAGACCTATGATTCATGTGAGCCTGTTTTGACAATTCTACCTTTTGAGGCAACTCATTGTGGGAAGAAAAGGAGCATAGTCGTGGTAGGTATTTTGAACAGCTTTGGTCTTGCCATAATTTAACCTATTATGGTACAGAATTCACGGTTTTATGCCTATACATATACCTACCATGTCAACAGTCCCCAAATTTCTTTCTGTGAGTTGTAGATTGAGGTCTTTCATATGGCAGAATGCAGAATAAAAATTTAGGGGCTGGTATAAATGGTATGTAAAAATAAAAATAGCTAATATTATTAAGCAATTACTTTTTTGCTTATTTATCTTCACTGTTAAGTTGTTTACTTCTCATAACAAAATTAAGTTTGTTACTTCTCATAACAAAATTATGAGGTCAGTGCTGTTTTATAAATGAAGAAATTTAATAAATGTGGCCCAATCATTTGGGTCTCCTTCCCACAGAGGAGTGAGGAAGCTTGTACAAGGCACGGAGAGAAGCATTCGCCCCTGCCCTTAGAATTAGTGCAGATTTCTCCCTCAGGTTCTATTCTCTGTTTGGTCAACCCATAAGGCTGTATTATTCTACTCAGCCTGTGGTCACAGCATACCACAGACTGGATGGCTGAAACAACAGAAATTTATGTTATCACAATTCTGGAGGCTAGAAGCCTAAGATTTAGGGTTGATTTTGGATAATTTTCTCTTCCTGGCTTGTAGACTTCTCACTGTGCCCACACAAGCCGTCTTTCCTGTTTGCTCAAAGAGAAAGAAGGATCTCTGGTAACTCATCCTCTTATAAAGTCCTGTAGGAACTACACTGATGGCCTCACTTAACCTTAATTATTTCTTTAAAGGACCCATCTCCAAATACAGTCACATTGGGTCTTAGGGCTTCAATATATAAATGGAGGGGGGCACAATGTAGTCCATAACAATGGTTCCTCTATGTCCAATCATGTTTCTTTTTCTAATACTCTGTATCTGTCTCCTGGACTCTCACCTTCTAATACTTTTGAAAATATTTCCTCTTGCTTTGACTTCAAGCCCATGGAACTCACAGAGATGAGATGAGTTTTCTCCATACCCCTGCTGAGAGTGGGGAAATCATAGACTTGCTTCTGGCTAGACTCCCTTCTGGGCTTCACTCTCGGCTTCTCCAGTTAATTTTTCACATGGCCATCAGAATATCCTTCTAAAAATTAACTGACTGTCTCTTAGTTAGGTAGGCAACAAAATAAAAATTCCTCCGAATGGTTTTGCAGCCTTGCCAATCTACTTTCCTTGCTTTATCACTCTGCTTCAGTCAAGATCTAAACCCCACTATTATGAATCTGTCACTTTCCACAATTCAATGCACTGCATATTCCTCTGCTATGAGACTTAATTCCTTTCATCTTGTATAAATGCTAGTTGTTTACATCACTTTTACAAAATTAGAAACCTCACTGAGCTAGAAACAGTATTTATTTATCTCTGTATACTTACACTGACAGGTATATGTAGGCCCTCAAGAATGGATTTTTAAATTATATGATCACTCACTAAACAAATATTTATTCAATGCCTACTCTGTGCTAGGCCCCCTGATTCAAGATGAAAGCTAAAAATGTTATTAAATTTCTTTTCAGCAGAAAATGATTTCTTAGTTTAGGTGACAGTTCATTGGGTATAAACAAATGTTTTAAGATTCTAAATCCTTGGTCAAGATTTCAAAGAATGCTATGGGTTCTCTTTTCTACCCATTAGAATTAGGCTTAGCTGGGTGTAATCATTCAAAATGGAGTGATTTAAATAAAATACCCTTCTCACACAAAGTAAGCCCAGGAGTAGGCATGTCAAGAGCTAGGATTGTCAGGGGCTCTGAGATTACCAGGGATCCATCTGTCTCCATATTTGCACCCCACTTCCCTTGAATAATGCCCTGCCTCCACGGCACTCCCAACACCACATATGCTTTCCTAGCTGACAAGTGGAATATGAAACTTCAAGAAATTCCATAAAACAATTCCATTAAATCTCACTGGCCAGTGCATAATCATATGGCCCAACCTGTGTGTAGAAAGAGGATAAGAAATACAATCTTTTAGCTAGGTACTTGGTCACCTTGAATAAAATCAGAAATTCTTATTAAAGGAGAGAAAATAAGTGGATATTTGGGTCTTTGTTAGAAGTACTTGTAAATTTCTTCAACCAAAATAAGCAAATTTGTGGATCTGAAGTGAACTGGGATTGCAGAATGAGCTTTAACTGAGCTGAACTTGAACTTTTTATATTCAGTTAAATTATAGCTTAAATAATACAAGATTAAAATGGAAAAAAAAAACATTGTCAAGTAAAATTCAAAGTTTACTTGGCCTGAGGCCCACCTATTATCCCCTTTCACCTCCTGATAATCTACTCACCCACACTCACATCCATTTCCTTTATGTCCTAAGGATAATTTCCCTAAGTAGTCTCCTCCACAATCCTTTTCCTTAATCTGCATGGTCTCTTACCACTCTTGAAGTACATGTCTAAAATAGCTTGCCCAGACAGATTTGGGGTGATGAAGATGCATTTGCTAAACAGCAAATGTCTTTTGGGAACAAGGAACGACCTAAAATAGTCCTCTTAGAATACCACAAAGTAACAGTTGTAGGAATGGTGAAAGGAACAGAAGAATAGAAGCAGAGCCTAAGCAAATGGCTACAAATTCCTGCACTGGTTAAGTGTTATTTGAGAGAGAAGGACAAGAAAAGAGTTTTAAGTAGGAAAAAACAAAAACTAGCAAACAAACAAAAAACTCTAGTAACTAGAGTTGTAGCTACAAGCTATTTCATTTTTATCCTGTCTTGGTCCAGAAACATCAGTGTTGGTCTTCCTACAAATATAGCTAGAAACATCTGGAAAATGTACATGTACAGTTTTATAACACCACTCCATTTGAATGTTTTCCAAGAAGAAAATGGGTAACAAGAAGACTACTTTTAGAAGAATTAAATTCTCAGTAATTATTCCAAATGTTTTTAGGTGATGATTATCCAAAATCCTCTGTCTTCTTTATGTCTTAATGGTAATATTTCCACTAAACGTGTTTAAAATGGAAAACCACAATGTCTTTTTCTCTTATTGGTCATTCTGAAATATAAGCAACCAGTTAAATTTTCTTAATAGCTCTAGAACAAAAAAATAAAGAAAGTTGAAATAATATCTGAGACTTTTTACTAAGCATGGAAGATTAAATATATATGCTTATCTCCAATACCTCTGAAAACCTCATTTAAATTATAGCAAATACATTTTTCAAGGTATAAACCCGCGAAAGCCTAGAGAGGTAACATCAGAGAAAAATCACCAAATTTTTGGAAGCTGCCAACTGGATTGATGAATGATAATTGATGGCAGAGTGTAGAAAGGCAAAATTTAAATGTCCACAGAGGGAAATATCATGAAGCAAGGTTCAAGATTGGGGGAATATGGTGTCATAGAGGTAACAATAAGGACATAGAAGTGACATATACAGACTAAAAGTCTGTATAGGAGAAGTTGGACCCCAGATACCCTTTCACCACCCTTCCCCCTATAGCCCTCTGTGACTACAGCCGGAAACTGAGATTTACTCCCTAGAGAAAGTCCACAAAAGGGTCTCTGTGTGCAGAAGTAAATGACTGTACTGAACATACAGGCCTCCTGGGCTGAGAAACAGGGAGACTACCTGAGGAAATCCAATAGACCAGTATAGGAAAATCAACACACAACTCCATTCCCTATTTTTGGTCCAAAGTTTAGGCAGCAGACCTCATTCCCAGTTAGAATTATTCACAGGAGAAACTTACTGGCTAAAGAGGAGGACTGACATTTGTGGAACAGCTCACAAAACAAACAGACTTGGCTCCATCAGTCTACATGAAATGAACCAGTTGACCAAAACCCTTCTACCCACAGATAGTTTCCAGTGAGCCTTTTAAGGCCTCCTTCTTGAACATCAAAGGGCAGCCAAGATCTCCAAACATATTAGGAAATCCTTCACATGAAAATAAAAGAATAAAGCAATCAAATAGAGGAAAACTTTGAATGAACACAGAAGGAAAAAGGGATAAAGGGAAATAAAACTTTTTAAAAAATTAAATACTCATGGTGGGGGGCGGGAAGGAAGATACAGTTGGCCTAAAATTATTTTTAAGAAACCAGATCAGAAGACAAGAAAGATTTCTTAGTGATTAAATATATGTGTGTATGAGTATATATGTATATGCATATACTCAAGGTATGGTACATTAAAAATGGCTACAAACTCTTTGCTATTCCTTTCATTGAGAGGTATAGAGGTTGGCCTTACTGGGCCATAAAATGAAGTAGAAGTGACATTTGCGAGTCCTGCAGTTAGGTCATGAGAGTCAATTCCTACAGCTTCCACTGAAGATTCTTGGCACATACTTTCTGGGTGTCAACAGTTACCATGTAAGATATTTGACTACCTGATACCACCATGTTGAAGGGGTTACTTGTAAGCATACTGGTCAATAGTTGGCCTCCTGTGAAGGCTCCAGACATGTTAGTAAAACTATTTTAGACCAGTCAGACCAGCCCATCTACTAGCTGAATATCACCAAATAACTTTCATCAGCATCACTTGGAACAACTAAGTGCTACCTAAATTCTTGGCCCACAAAGTCATGAAATATAATAAAATAGTTACTACAAGGCACTATGTTTATGGCGGTTTATTATACAACAGTAGATAATTGAATAGGGTTGAATAATAAAGTTAAAGAAATGTCCTGGAAATTAGAACAAAAAGACAAAGAGATCAAGAATGAAACAAAAAATACATAATATCTGGGGCACCTGGGTTGTTCAGTCCATTAAGCATCTGACTCTTGATTTCAACTCCTGTCATGATCTCACAGTTCATGGGTTCAAGTCCCACACTGGGCTCTATGCTGACGGCGCAGAGCCTGCTTGTGATTTTCTCTGTCCCTCTTTCTGCCCCTCCCCCGCTTGCTTTCTCTGCCTTTCTCTCAAAATAAATAAACAACAATTTTTTAAAAAATACATAAAATCATTAATTTGGAGGTCCAATACCCAATAGGAGCTCTTTAAGGAAAGACTAACAGCCAATGGAAAGAAGTCGATTATTGTTGAAAATATAACAGGTTTTCGTTGAACTGCAGAACATTGAGTTTCCAGACTGAATGGATCCAGTGTGTGCCCAGCACAAGAAATAAAAAATTTAAAACAATAAATAGGGATAAAAGGAAAATTCTGAATGTTTTTAGAGGGAAAAAAAAGTGACTTATCGAGGACTGATGTCATCAAATGGCATTAGACATCTCTATAGTTGTACTGGAGCAAAACAGGAATGCTTTTGAAATTCTCAGGAAAAATGGTTTTCAGTCTAGAATTCTATATTTTTCAAACTACAAATTAAATTTGATTATAGAAAATAAATATTTTTATTTTACAAAATCTCCAAACATTTATATCCCAGGGACCTTTTCTCAGGAAACAAGTGGATATGGCCTATCACCAATATTGGGAAAATCATTTGTACCAGTTCTGTGCCCAGCTAAAAATTCACTTATTATAGAAGAGAGGGTTAAGGGATATTAGAATACAACATTTTATTACATCCATTTTACAAATAAAGAAGTGGAGGCATGGAGGTATTAAGTACCTTGTTAAAGATCTCAAAGCTAGGGGTGCCTGGATGGCTCAGTTGGTTAGGCATTCAACTCTTGGTTTTGGTGCAGGTCATGATCTCAAGAATTTTGATTTCAATCCCTACATCAGTCTGTGCTGACAGTGCAAAGCGTGCTTAGGATTCTCTCTCTCTCTCTCTTTCTCTCTCTCTCTCTCTCTGTCCCTCTCCAACTTGTGCTTCTCTCTCTCTCTCAAAATAAATAAATAAACTTAAAAAAAAAAAGATCACAAAGCTGGTACATAGAGAATCTGGGTTAAGAAGTCAGAAGGATGGGCTTTAAACCCGGAGCTACAAAACTACATGATTTTCTGCCTTTCAAATTTTCATACATTCATTAGTATTTTGCATTTGTGCTCCCTTTTCTGTAAATTGTGTCAATGAGTTTTGCCTATTTCTAAATCAAGGACCTGAATCAAGAATTAGTTTAGGGATTAGGACAAAGCAGGAACAAGTGACCTGGACCTCCATGTCCCCATCAAGTTTGTATTCACACTTCTTCGTCTCACACCTATGGCTTTATGAAGTTCCTGATGACCAACTGGAGAAGGAAAAAGCCCAAGCTTGCTTCAAGGATGAGTTTCTTTGGTATGTGGTGGCAAGCTGGAAATGAACTGCTGTTGCCTTATAGCCATTTCTGATAGCTCTGAAATATGTAGAAATGAAATCCTCCCAGGGGAAGAGCTTTCGGCAGTGCACTTGATCATCCAATTTTTATGGAGAGGGAAGTGCCCTGATGTAAGATTATGCAAGCAGTCCTCACTCTGCACAGTTTTCAAATGCATAGATTTCAGTTACCATGGTTTGGTTAAATAACACCAGTTGTCTAACAACATGGCTCAAATTCCAGTTACCATGGTGTATTAACTATGAGTAATTCTGTAAAGGACAAATTTTGCTGCTAATTCTTCAGTCCAGAAGCCACTATGTAAATAATAGATGCGCACCGTGATCAATGACCAAACACATCACTTCCTTCAACATATGACTGTGATTGGTCACTGCATTCTGTTATTCAGTGAATTCACCAATAACAAGAGGCAGTTGTATTGCCACTTTGTCTCCCAATGATAAACCCATATGACATTTTACTAAATTGAATCATTGAAAAAGGGCATCATGAGCAAAGATGAAAGGGCAGCAAAGAAATGAAATGTGATGACACTTTATGTGAAATCAGATGTGATTATAAGATTTAAAAATGGCAAAAGAGGGGCTCTTGGGTGGCTCAGGTGGGTAAGCATCCAACCCTTGATTTTAGCTCAGGTCATGATCTCACGGTTCATGAGTTTGAGCCCCACGTTGGGCTCTGCACTAACAGTGTGGAGTCTGCTTAGGATTCTCTCTCCCTCTCTGCCCCTCCCCTGCTTGTACTCTCTCTCTCTCTCTCTGTCAAAATAAATAAACTTAAAAAATAAATAAAAATAGTAATAGCAAAGGGAACATAGACTGAAACATAAACTACATGAAGCTACAATATGAGCAATGTTGAGAAAGTCATATTGATATAACAAATAAGACGAATTCCTTTCAACATCTTTCAGTTTAAGTTTCACTAGGAACAGAAAGACACTTATGGTTGAAAAGGAGCATTTACCTGTATGTTAAATTATGTGTAGTATGGTAGAAACCCTTACTGCACATAGAAATCACTTTGCAGGCTTCAAATCAAAGTGAAATGGAGTTATAGATGGAATCGTTAGCCATGGAAATGTTGACACTGCTAGCCATTGGCCGAGTGTAGACATGATGTAGCTAAAGAAACTTAGTGAAGGTAAACTTGTGACCACAAATAACATGAAGAAAGTGGTTATGATGAGAAGGATGAAGATGTTCCTGAAGTGACCCCACTTAAAAAAAAAACAAAACCTTCCTATTAATGGGACTCCCGGAAGCATTTCATGACATGAAAGAACAAGATGTTGGAAGGCAAGACAAAGAAAAATTTCTTGCTCTGTATTTTAAGTTATGTGACAGGACAAAGGCAAGCAATCTTCAAACTACTCTTAATAATATTCATCAAAAAAAACCCATGATTAAAAGATAAATAAGTTCTGAGGATCTAAATACAGCATGGTGACTATAGTTAATAATACTATATTGCATATTTGACATTTTCTAAGCGAGTAGATCGTAAGCATTTTTATAACATGCACTGCCCATGTAAAATAATGTATATGTTAATTAACTTGATTTTGGTAACTATTTCACAATGTTATATGTATATCAAATCCTCACATGGTACATTTTAAATATGTATGATTTTGTTGGTTAATTATACCTTAAAAAAGCTGGAAAATTAAATGCAACCCCCCCCCAAGAATTCTCCATGTTCCCAACATTTTAAATTACAGTGTACTAAGTAAATATTAGTTTTATGTTTTTCATTTTCATATATATTTATAACCAGCAGTTAAGATAATTTTTACTTTAGAGGCACCTGGGTGGCTCAGTTGGTTAAGCGTCCGACTTTGGCTGAGGTCACGATCTCGAGCCCCACATCAGGCTCTGTGTTGACAGCTCAGAGTCTGGAGCCTGCTTTGGATTCTGTCTCCCTTTCTCCCTCTCACTCTGTCTCTCACTCTGTCTCTCTCAAAAATAAAATAAACATTAAAAAAAATTTTAAGATAATTTTTACTATGTTTTAGCTATCTTCAAAAGTCAGTGAGTAATCATAACATTTCTTATTGATTATTCAGATGGCATTGCATCATTTCAGCTGGCATTGTTGTTATACCATACAAGTAAGGACTGTCTTTAGGACTAACAGGCAATGGCAAATGGATTGGATGGTTGGTCATGAATGGAGAAAAGGAGAAAGATTAGAAAACAGGAATGAAGATGCTTGGGAAAGAGGCATGTCGCTGAGCCTCTGGGTAAAGGAACAAAATGGGATCTTTATACAGCAGCTGAATGCCACTGGGGACCATCCACTATAGAAATGAATGAAACTATCTCCAACAGAATGACTCTACCAGTAGATGTCAGCCAGACGCTATCCTTGGCCACCCCAAGTGCTTTGGCCAATGGGATCATAGAGTAACTGTATTGGCAGAGATGGATGGTATTGATGGGCTCAAAAGCATGAGCTCCCTTTCATCAAACCATTTAGCTATTGTCACTGAGCAGTGTCTAACATACAGGCAAAAGAATCTAATGCTGGTCCTTTAATATAGCATCATTCTTTCTAAAAATCAAAGTCACTTGGTATTAGCTATAGATGTTTTACAGATGCCATATGTCAGTTTAAGGTCCCTGTATTCTTAGTTTTTTATAATGAATGGGTGTTGCATTTTGTCCAGTGCTCTTTTTCATCTATTGTGATCATATGGATTTTCTTATTTAGTCTGTTGACCTGTTAAAATAAATAGATTGGTTTTCAACTGTTAAACCAATCTTGCATCCTGGGAATAAACATCATTTGGTCATGATTTGACTTATGAATATTATTTCAATAATATTTTTGCCATTTATAGTCATGAGGTCCATCAGTCTATACTTTTCTTAATTTGGTATTAGGTTTGTAGCAGTCACATGAAATAAATTGTCAAGTGTTCCCTTTTGCCTTTGGGTAAGGTTGGCCTTATTCCTCCTTAAATGCTTACTAGATTTCAGCAGTAATGTCAGGCTTGGAATTTGTTTTGTGGGAAGGATTTTAGTTCTAAATGTCTGTAGTAGATATAGGACAATTCAGAATTTTTTTCTTGAGTCAATTTTATCAATCATTCAAAGAATTTGCTTATTTTACCTAAGTGATCAATTCATTGACATACAATTCATAATATTTTATCTTCCTTTTTAATGTAGGATTTTTGTGATGTCTTGTCTCTCATCTCTAATATTGGAAATTTGTGTCTGTCTCCCTTTTCTTCATCAATCTAGCTAGAGGATTAACAATTTTGTTGATAGTTGATTTTATGTAATGTTTGTCCATTGTCTATTTAATTGATTTCTGATCCTATAGTTATTATTTCCTTTATTCTACTTATATTGGCTCTAATTTATTCTTTTTTTTTAGCTTCTTAGATTAGAAGCTTAGATCACTGGTATTAAATAACTTACTTTTTCTAATACAAGCATGTTGACGTTATAAATTTTCCACTAAAAATTGATTTAGCTATATTTCACATATTTTGATATGCTTGCTTTATTGTATTTTCATTTTCACTCAGTTTAAGATATAATTTCCTTTATAATTTCTTCTTTAATCCATGAATTATTTAGCAAAATATCACTTAAGTTCCTAATATTTGGTAATTGCTACATATCTTTCTTCTCTTAATTTCTAATTTAATTCCATTGTGGTCAGAGAACCTACTCTGCATTTTAATTCTTCTCAATTTATTGAAACCATCTTATGGCTTAGCTTGGAGCATATTTGATGAATGTCATTGGCACTTGAAAAAATGTACATTCCACTGTTGAGTGAAATGATATGTTAATATCAATTAGGTCAAATTCGTAGATAATTTGTTCAATGTTCTTATCCTTATTCATTCACTGTCTACTCATTCTACAAATTATTATTTTAAAAAAATTTTAATGTTTATTCATTTTTGACAGAGACAGAGCACAAGCGGGATGGGGCAGAGAAAAAGGGAGACACAGATCCCAAGCAGGCTCTACGCTCTGAGCTATCAGCACAGAGCCTGATATGGGGCTCAAACTCATGAACCATGAGATCCAAACTGAAGTTGGACACTCAACAGACTGAGGCACCCAGGAACCCCTTATTCTACAAATTATTGAGAGAGTAACATGAACATAATAGCAGATTTTTTCTCTTTCTCCTCTCAGATCTGTAAATTTTTGATTCATGGATTATGAATCATAATCCATGGTATGTCTTCTGGTTTAATTGATACACCCATTTTTATAAAACATTTTTCTTTATCTCTGGTATTGTTTCTTGTTCTGAAGCATGATAGTAGTATGGTCTTTTGGTTTTCTTATGATTAATGTTTGCACGGTATACATTTTCCAAGATTTTAACATATTTGTATTTAGATTTAAATTGTGTGTCTCATAGACAGTATAAAGTTAGAGCTTGTTTTATCCACTTTGACCTATTGGCTTGTTTTCAGAGTGTTTGCACTTACATTAAAGTAATAACCAATATGAACTGAGTTTCTATCAACTATCTTGCTATTTCTTGTCTATTTTTTAACCTTTTCAATACTTCCTTTTTCTGACTTAGTTGGGATTAAGGTGGGTATATTTTGTTATTCCATTATTTTCTAGTTAATTATACCTTCTTAAACTTTTAGTAGGTTATAATATGAATATGTAACATCACAGTCTACTTTGAAACAAAATGTTATGCCTTGTCACATATAATGCAAGAAACTTACAGAAGGGCATTCCAATCCTTCCCTCTTACAGCTACTGTTTTCATACATTATACTTCTATGTGTTATCAGCCTCCAGATACTTTCTGAAACAGTTAATTGCCTTTTGAGAAATTTTAAATTGAGAAATAAAAGGTATTTTATATTTACCAATTTTTTAAATGATTTCCAGCATTCTTTTTCATTTTTAATAGGCTCAAGAATCCATTTGGTATCACTTTCCTTTAGCTTGAAGAGGTTTTTTATATTTCTTTTTGCATGGATCTGTTGATGACAAATTCTCTCAACTACTATATTTATGAAAAACAGTTGGCCTTCATTTGTGAAGGTTATAGTCACTTGGTATTCCCTGGCTATTTTCACTGAGAGGCAAATTCCTGGTTGGCAATTTGTTTCTTTCAGCATTGTAAAGATGTCATTCTAATGTCTTCTGGTCACATGATTTCTGATGAGAAGCCTAGAGTCCTCCTTACCTTTTTATCCTCTGTGCATCATGTGTGATTTTTCTCTGGACATTTTTTAAAAGTTTATTTATTTTTGAGAGAGCACAAGCAGGGGAGGGGCAGAGAGAAGGGGACAGAGGATCAGAGGCAGGCTCTGCGCTGATAGTCTGACAGCAGCAAGCCCAATGTGGGGCTCTAACTCATCAACCATAAGATCATGACCTGAGCAAAGTTGGATGCTTAATCAACTGGGTCCCCCGGGCCCCCCTTTCTGGCCAATTTTAAGACTGTTTTTAGAAGCTCACTTTCAGAAATTTATTATAATTTGCTCTGGTATGATTTTTATGCATTAAGCCTGCTTTAAGTATGTTGAGGTTTTTTTTTTTAATCTATAGGGTTATAATTTTCATCAAATTTGGTATATTTTCAGCAATTATTTCTTTTTAGCACCAATGTACCTTCCCATCAACACAATTAAAGAACCTGGAGTTCTCCATCTTAACCAACTTCATCATCAACATCATCAAACCCATGATAAACTGATAATCACATGGCTCTTAATAAGATGCACCAAGAAGGATATAATATTACTTCAGTGGTATTTCTATCAAAATATTCATAAGGTAAATCTAATCATGAGAAACCAGGAAAAAAAAAGAAAGAAATGAACTGTGGGACACTTTATAAAATAATTGGCCTATACTTTTCAAAGATGTCAGGTCAAGAAAGATTAAAAAAGAAGGCTGAGGAACTATTCCAGATTAAAAGAGACTAAAGAGACATGAAGACAAAGATAACACATGATCCTAGGATGTGAAAAAAATAGCTATACAGGATATACTTGCAATAATAAATCAAATTTGAATACTAGCTTGGATTGGATAACAGTGTTGTGTCAATGCTAAAGTTCCTGATTTTGATAGTTAAACTTAGGTTATATAAGAGAATGACCCTATTTTTAGGACATATACACTGAAGTATTTAGAATAAAATGCACACCTCACCAGCTTACTTTCAAATGTTTTAGAATAAACAAAAAATATATGTGTGCATAGGTGTGTGTGCATAGAGAGAGAAAATACAATAAAATAAATAAGGTAAAAATAAAACCAATTGGTAAATATAGACAAAGGCCTATTTGAGTTACTTGTAAGTTTTTTAGAAATATGAAAGAATAGTAAAATAAAATTTACCAAAGTTTATCATGAAAACTTTAAAGAGTTGTAGGATTGTATTTGTTAGGATGTATAAAGTAGCAGTTGAAGACAGACATGGCTCTATGTTTAACTTAAATGTTCCATGAATTAAAAGAGTCTAAATAGCACTAAGTTAACACCCAATGTATAATAAAAATTAAAATGGCCATTATTTATTAAGATCTATTCAGTGAAGGTATTGTATGAAGCATATTACACGCATAACATTTATCTTACACAACAATTCTGTAACATCAGACTATAATGGCGCCCATTTTATACATGAAGAAATTAAGTGATGAAAAATTAAGGAGGCAGCTTAAAGTCATACAATGAGTAAGTAGAAATGTCAGAATTTGAACCTGAGACTGTATCACTTTAAAATGTGTGTTGTTAAGAGGCACCTGGGTGGCTCAGTCGGTTAAGCATCCGACTTCAGCTCAGGTCACGATCTCGCAGTCCGTGAGTTTGAGCCCCGCGTCGGCTCTGCGCTGATGGCTCAGAGCCTGGAGCCTGCTTCGGATTCTGTGTCTCCCTCTCTCTCTGCCCCTCCCCCATTCATGCTCTGTCTCTCTCTGTCTCAAAAATAAATAAACGTTAAAAAAAATTAAAAAAATAAAATAAAATGTGTGTTGTTAAGCATTGCATTTCAAATTTGCATTGACTTTCAAATACGGTGTAGAGTGTTTGGAAGTTCAGTCCATTAATTACTTGAAGTTGGTGTATTGAGGTTTTTGGGGTTTTATTTTCCAAAAGCAAGACACAGAGTGTGTTTGTTTTTCTCTTTAGCAGAGGATCTGCTCAAGCTTGTCTAAAACATTGTGGTCTTTGGCTCACACCATCTTAATAAAACCCAGGTGTATTTAGCTAGATTATATGACACATGTTCAGGTTCATGTTTGATTTCAAATTAAGTATCTAGATGATTTATGGTAAAGAGTTGATTTCCTTCTTTCCCATGTGGATTTTAATTCTAATCTTCAATCTGCTCTTCCAACACTTCCAGCACTTAGAGTTCTCCCATTTAAATCCTTCATTGTTATTTCTAGAATCATGAGAGACTGTTACCTAGCCCAGCACCTGTTATTATTTCCTTGATTTTTTCTTTTAGGGAAGAAATGAACTTACATTAATGTGACTACATCGTATTTTACCAAACTCCCAGGAGAAAAGCATCATTTCTTGGTCTCTTAGAAGTATTTGATTACACCAGTACATAATTTTATAACAATGGGAATCATTTAAGCAGTTTAAAATTTTAATTTCAACTTCAATTTTTATATATGTAAACATATGAAATTTCTTCTCCATATTTCTCACATTTTGAAGACAAGGCATAAAGGCAAACAGTTACATTTTAGGGACAGATAATTTTAATTCTAACATGGTTGATAAATCAGATTACATAAATTCTCAACATACTGGAGTTTTCATCACTAAGATAAACTGCAACCCAAACCTACATGAAGGTTCAAAAGCACTTCATGATTAGCTTATTTTATTCATTTTAGTCTTTCTACAGTTCTTGATTAGTCTAACACCAGACTCACTATTTCTGCAATTGTGTAAGACCAGTTTTTGAGCTGACTAAAGTTAAGAATCAGAGAAAAGTCTCCAGCCAAAGCCTGTTTTCCATTGACTTTCTTTCAATGTTTATTTCTTTTTGAGAGAGAGTAAGAGCATGAGCAGTGGAGGGGCAGAGAGAGAGGGAGACACAGAATCCGAAGCAGGCTCCAGGTTCTGAGCTGTCAGCACAGAGCCTCACATGGGGCTCAAACTCATGAACCATGTGATCATGACCTGAGCTGAAGTCAGACGCTGAGCCACCCAGGTACCCCTCCATTGACTTTCTTTTATTGCAGTTTTATACACTTGAAAAACCAACAAAGAGAAAAATCCTCTTTCATGAGATTTTTAGATTTTTTTATAGATAAAAGTTTGGTAAAATAGTAAAGACTGGCATTGTTACTAAACTCTTGAGTTTTTGAGTCATTTTGATTCATTATATGTGACCTAACAATTTCAGATAAAGTGCCAGCCAGCAAGTTGAATTACCTCCAATGCATAATGTGGTTGAGAACATAGGTTTTGCTGGAACAGTTGCCCAGTTACTATAATATTGAAAGGGCTGGTTGCATCTGCATTAAACCTAGTTTCTTCTTTTAATGGGGAGGGCAGTCTTGTCTTAAAGTCCTTTTGGAAGATGAGCTGACCAGCCATTAATAGGACCTGGCACAGTCACTGCTATTTCCAGCTGGTGCCACAGCTAAATTTTGTTGTAATTTTGGACCCAGATGGAAACTTAAAGATAAACTAATCTATAATTTTGAGTTTATATATAAAAAGCTGAGGTTCAGTTGGATTGATTGACTTATACCCAGGCATTTTGTAGTCAAGCTAGAACACAAAATACCTATTTCCTGATTTAGGACATATTTTGGCTCACTGGTTGTTTGTGGACCCAACAAAAGCAATTGATTTTGAAATTTTAACTCATTTCCTCTCTGCAGAAATGTGAGATGGCTGTAGGAATTGTCAAGATCACTTTTTCTATCCTTCTCATCTGGAATGGCCCAGAAGCATGCAAGATGGAGAAACACTTACATTAATAATAAAATATCCATTCGTTATGCACTTACTGTGTCCAGGTGTCTATGATTGTTTTGGTGTATTCCTTCAGGAGCTCAATCCTCACATAGATAGTAAGAACAAGGAGAACCATGTAAGCAATGAGCCAGCTCAGGAATAAGGTAACAGCAAAATAAGCCTCCATGTTTATTCCATCTTGGTGTCTTCCACGCAGGGACGTTACTCAGTGACACAAGAGAGGTGACCTGTATTTCAATTACATGATTTGTTAATTACACTAACCTGAACAGAGAACGCTTGTGAAGCAACTGGTCTGTAGTTCCCCAGATACATGTTCTAGTGAATAGACTTTAAGTCTTCCTTTTTCTGCTCACAAACCTGTCCTTCACACATCTTTCCTCAAGACACAGCTTACTACACCATTAAGTGCTTTATGAATTACTCCATTTAATTTTTATCAGAATGCTGTGAGGTAGGTATTATTATTTCCATTTTACAGTGGAAAAAACTGAGTCTTAAAGGGGTTAAACAAGCTCTCACAGTCCCTCTGCTTATACTTTGTGAAACTGCCAGTTCAAAGTCCTGGTTCCCAATCAGTATCTTATATCTTCAAATGTGATTTTAAAGTACCAGGAATGGAAATATAGTAATAACCTTAGGATTAAACTTCCTTTTGGTTAGGATAATTTCTAGGTAAGATATTGACTTTGAAGTGTAAGGAACATAGTGTTTTTAATCTCAGACCTGAAAACAGAAATGTGAAGGAAACAAACTAAAATGTTTCAAGAAAAGATTAAACTAGTTGCTACCTTCTAATCTAAAGAGTGCTTTGGCACCACAAAATAGCTAGACAGGTGGTAATTCATCAAGGATTTCTGTACAGTTAATAATACAAACAAAAAAGCTATAAAGATCTTTTTCCAACTCATTTTTGTTTTATCCCAAATCAAGCTGCACATTAAGTATGGGGAAACCCTTTAAAACTCAAGTGGTCTATTTGTTTACCCCATTAACTAAAATCCACTTAATTGAAGGGAAGTGTGTGTATCCTGGGGGAGGGGTGGGAATAATAATACACATTTTAAGTGTACTAAGAAACTAAAAAAGTGCTTCTTACACAACCACAATTGCAATAGACAGTATATTCAAAATGCATGAGAGAGAAAAACCAGAAAGGTTGTCATGTATATTTTAGATCACAGTTGCTTTAAAAACAAAGACCAATATCAGGGTTCTTTCAGTATAAGAGCAGGAGAACAGGGGCACCTGGGTGACTCAGACGGTTAAGCTTCTTACTTAGGCTAAGGTCATGGTTCTTACTTAGGCTAAGCTTCTTACTTAGGCTAAACTCATGGTTCATGAGTTGGGAGTCCCACGTCCAGCTCCACGCTGAGTGTCCAGTGACAGCTCAGAGTCTGCTTGGATTCTCTCTTTCTCCCTGTCTCTCTACCCCTCCCTTGTTCACACACCAGCACTCTCTCTCTCTCTCTCAAAATAAATGAATAAACTTGAAAAGGTGGGGGGGTGCAGCAGAACATTCATCTTAAAACACAGTATCAGTGCTTCATCTTTTTTTTTTTAGATTTATTTATTTTTGGTAGAGACAGAGCACAAGTGGGGGAGGGGCAGAGAGAGACGGAGACACAGAATCCGAAGCAGGCTCCAAGCTCAGAGCTGTCAGCACAGAGCTCAACGTGGGGCTCCAAGTCACAAACCTGGAGATCGTGACCTGAGCCAAAGTCGACCGTTGGAGCCACCCAGGCGCCCCAGTGTTTCATCTTTGTAAGAACACCATTAGGTTAACTGCTACGCTGTCCTGCTCTTGCTCACATAGTAGTTATGGGAACTGCGTGGCTGAAGGTTGCTAAATCCAGTACTGCTCTTTAAGACCTTCCTTTTGGCTGATAGACCTAGGTTGTTTGAATGGTAACTGTTGCCATAATTTTATTGTTGAGGTCTTCTCCCACTATTATCCTTTGAAAAAAGGATCTCTGTACAAACACAAACTGCCAATTCAAAGAAACACAGACAACTTTTTATCTGTTCATTGAGAAATTTTACATGCTTCAAGTTTCTATCTATGAGGACCTACACATCATCTGGATAGCTTGCAAAATCTTGTTTTAATGAAACACATTTGAAATCTGATTTTAATGGAACACATTTTTACCTTTATGTCATGCTTTCTGAAATAAAATACAGGTTTGCAGTGCTACGTGCTGCTCATCAATAAACTGCAAGCATTCTTGGCCTTTATCAACCACCTGCAAGCCTATCTCTCTCATCAACACTTTCATTTCCTTTTGGCTTATTATAAGCCTCTTCACATTTCCCAAGATGAAAAGAAAAGGGAAAAGGCTTCCTTACTTTAAATTCAGGGTTTAATCTTCTAATACTAGTGTTTTATATCTATGTATCACTTTTCTTTCAAATGTGACCTACTTGTATAGTAATTAGAACTTCTCCCTACTCTAACATTATTTTTCAGTCAATAGACAAAATGTTGAAATGATGGCGTGTTGCTGGAAAGATCTTGCACAGAGGAGCTTAGGCTCAGGGAAGTGTCCTAGGGATATATTTAAGAACCCAGAGAAAGAGATCAGATTATCCCTTCAGAAATCCATGATGATACAGAAATCACAATATAAAAGTAAAAGTTTAGTCTTTTACGTAAAAGAATGTTTGTTTTCAAAAATGTAATAAAAAGTACATCCTCCTCATGTGTTAATTCTTCAAAATACATCAGGAGGAGTGAATTATAGATTATAACATTCATATAAGCAGTCTTTACATTTCTTGTAAGCTGAGCTTGAACAAACATAGTCTTTAAAATATCCTCCCTTTAAAATCACATTATAGGGGCGCCTGGGTGGCGCAGTCGGTTAAGCGTCCGACTTCAGCCAGGTCACGATCTCGCGGTCCGTGAGTTCGAGCCCCGCGTCAGGCTCTGGGCTGATGGCTCGGAGCCGGGAGCCTGTTTCCGATTCTGTGTCTCCCTCTCTCTCTGCCCCTCCCCCGTTTATGCTCTGTCTCTCTCTGTCCCAAAAATAAATAAAAAAACGTTGAAAAAAAAAATTAAAAAAAAAAAAAAAATCACATTATAATACATTGAATGAAATGCCTGAAGGCAGACCAGATCCCAACTGTGTATGACAAGGGTATCTGAATGGATGTTGTTCCACCTGCTCATTTTTGCAGCTAGTCGATATATTTTTTAAACTCCAGTTGATAGTAATTAATGGTGATAGGTCACTTTAATTTTGTGATCCATGTGTTAGACCTATTGAGGATATCTGACATGACATCACTACTGGATGACCAGATTTTGAAACTGAGACACCAGATACTTTATTCTACACTTTTTATAGCATTTTAGAATTTTCAGCTACACCAGAGAAAATCCAAAGCATGCACTGAAATTAACACCAAAGATTACTTTTTTAAGTGTACCTATTTCCATAGGTTTTACAAATATCTCAGTTTTTTTAATTATAAAATTATTTACAAAACTTGAAAATAAAAGTCATCAACTTTCTTTAGGGAAGAAAAATGGATATAAATGGATACACCCATTTATACTAATCAGCATGCAATATTTTAATATTAATATGAAGCCTAGGTAAACTTGAAGTGCATGTTGGGTTTGAAATAATTTTCATTTCTCTGGTTATTATTGGTCATTTCTTCAACATACAGGGCAGTAATTTTTACATTATACACCTTAATTCTAGGTGTTTTTTTTACTCAATGGACCTGATATAGTCATATAATTTTCCAAATTGAATAATAATGCTAACTTTCCACAACAAAGACTATCAAAATGACTAACACAAAACCAAATATTTCCTGAACCTAGTGTATCTTTTACATTCTTTATTTTTTGTGCAAATGGTTAATGATGACCTACTAGCAGTATTCCAATTGTATTCCAGTCTTTTAAATATCACTTGATGGCTTGAACCATCATCTAATGCCTTCTGTGAAGTAAAAAAATAAAACAAAACAAAAAAAACCCAACAACGCAAAACTCAAAATATTTGAATGTTTGCTGCTGAACATGCTAAATGAGCTAAATAATGGGAAACACATTTACAATATACTTTAATAGTAAGCCTATCCAATTTGTGATTTAAGAGGTCAAAGTATTGGTTATTTTTGCATTCTTAGTAATTTAAGAAGAAGCAGGCTGGGAGATATGCACTCACAGGTCTTATAAAACTGCCGCAGTTATTTTGACTAATAGACATTTATGGCCAATGTTCTGCTGGTAGAAAAACACCCTTGTAAGCTTGTAAACTAGAAGGAGAGCTCACAGAACCTTGAAGTGTCACATAGCCACAACTGTGCAGGCAAGGCCATGCAAGGGATAAAGCAATTTTCTGTGCTAGTGAATTTACAGAAATGTGGATAACCCACTAACAAGTGAAGGCCGAATGGTGTGTGTGTGTGTGTGTGTGTGTGTGTGTGCACATGCATGCACACGTATGTGTATGTGTAATCTTGATCACCCAAGTCAACAGATGAGATTCAATCAGTAATTTTCTATCCCCTACACTTCCCTTTATTTCACATCATTCTTGTCTGATTACTAGAACTCTTCTTTTCCCCACTTGCATCCTGTGCTCCAGTATGGGAAAAACCTATGATTAATAAATGAAAAAAAACCCCCAAAATACCATTATTTTTGCTATGCTAAATGATTTCTTCAAATAGCATGATCCAATCAAAGAAATTTCTGTTTCAGTAAAATTCCCACAGAAAATTGCATACCAGAAATTACAACTGAAAAATAGATTCTTTGGTACAGACACATTCATGTTTGCCCAAAGGCTTTCATTTGAAGAGTGAGAAAGAGACAAAAAGCAGAACATTAACTTTTCAACGATTGATGAAAATTTATAATTTCCGCCCATACTATTCCCATTCTTAGTCTTTCTGTGGGAAATGTGATTTGTTAAAAACACATGAACATTTTCAACTTATGTAAATGTTGTAATTGCTTCCATTGCTTCCTTTATTAGGAATTTTTCAGCATAATGTAGTATATACTATATGAATAGTTAAAGCACTCTTTTCCAACATTTTTTTACATAATGTACTCAATAAAATCATTTTCATGTCTGCCTACAGTTAGGATATATAGATAACTGCACAGAATGCCTGACAAACAAAAACTTTGGTATTTCTCTCTCCCGGAATCTGCCAACTTTATTTTAATAAAGTTATCTATGTAATTATGAAATCATACTGTTGATATACAAATCTTCATTGATAATTTATTGGAGAATATAAGGGTAAAATGTTTAAAAAAGAAATAGAATGAGGAAGAATAGAGATGAAAGACACCATGCATAGATTTTTTGAAATATATACAGAGCATACAGAAGCTGTAAAGACAGCTAAACTTGGCATGACATATCTTCAAGCCCAGAAATAACAGTATTTAAAATTTGATGAGGAGTTATTACATGCCAGCTTTACAAGTATTAATGTTTTATTTTTATAGTAATCTTATGGGCAGGTACTATCATTACTCCCTGTTGCAGACATGGAAACTGAATCACTGAGAGGTTAAGTAGGATTTGCAAGATCATAAAGGGTTGAAGGGGTCAGTGGTGGATCTCACAGTGATCCCTCCCTCTCTCCTAACACTGCTTCTGAAGATATACTTTCAGCAAAATCCTTAGACACATAGTATGAATAGTTTTTGTACTTATATTTTGACGTTTTCAGACACAAAACACATTATTACTGAATTTATAGAATGTCTTGTTGGCACATTTAGTCACAAGTTGCTTGACTAAACTTCCCTTCGCTATACTCCTACACAGATTTCAAAGATATTTTTTATCCACTAAATTTTGACTTTTCTCCACTCCATTCTGCTAACACTGTACTTTAATGGAAGAAAATGTTTTCATTTTTGTTTTCGTTTTTTTACAACAGGTTAGAGCTTTGGGTACATATCTAGAGTTTTATCATAACTGTCCTCTTTCTTTTGCTCTTTAAGGAATTTATCAATAAGATAAATGCCCATGTGTTGTTTGGCCCCAATGGTCTGGGCTTTATAAAAATATTATAGATTACTGGCAATGATAGGCTTGAATTCACAATGAATAGAACTGATTTATTAATGAAAAATCAAATGAGTAAATACCTATCAATTCACACAAAAAAGAATATCTCAGGGTCACTTGGTTGGCTCCGTCTGAGGAGCATACGGACTCTTGATTTCAGGGTCCTGCTCTGAGCCCCACATTGGGTGTAGAGATTATTTAATTAATTAATCAGTTAATAAATTTAAATAAAAGAATATTTCAAATATTCCGAACTCACAATTCAACAATAAAAAGACAGACAACCCAATTTAAAAATGGGCAAAGCATTTGAATAGACATATTTCCCTAAAAAAACATTCCAATTGTCAATAAGTATACGAAAAGATGCTTAACATCATTAGCCATCGGGGAGATGCAAATCAAAACTACAATTGGATGTCACATCATACTCATTAGGATGACTAGAATTAGAGATGGAAAAAAAAGAGAGATGGATGATAGTAAGTTTGTTTCTTTCTCTCTTTCTTTCTCTCTTTCTTTCTTTCTCTCTTTCTTTCTTTCTTTCTTGGGATGTGGAGCAATTTGAATCTTCATACATCACCGGTGGAAATGTAAAATACTGCAGCCGCTGTGGAAAATATGGAAGTTCTCAAAAAGTTAAACATACATTGCCATCTTACTTACCCAGGAATTCCACTTCTAAGTTTATCCCCAGAAGTTATGAAAGCAAATTTCTACACAAACTATACATCAATGTTTATAGCAATTTAACATTATTTATAATAACCTAAAGATGGAAACAACTGAAATGCTCATCAATTGATGAATGGATAAGAAAAACATGGTAGATTCATAAAAATGGAATATTATTTAGCTATAAAAGGGAATGAAGTAGTTATACATGCTACAACATTATGATAGGGAAAAGATAGGAGAAAATAGGCAGAGAGGGAAAGGTTAAGACCTGAGGTCCCTGGGTGGGAAAAAACATATTTTGGAATAATACTGGAGGGTCTGACCACAGCAAACCACACCACCTACTCTCCCTCAGGCTCCCCTCAGGAACGTCACAATTAACATACCCAACTAAGATAAGTAAACCATAAACTTATGTTATACAAGGAACAGTGTGACCACAGTCTGGCTCCTCACACAATGGAATCGAGCCAATCAGGAATGGACAACCCAGCACCTAGAATGATCAAGCCAATAAGGGTAGAACCTGAGAAGAAACAAAGGGAAGGAGAGGGGCTGACCAAAACCCTATAAAATAAAGTCTCTTGTCTGTAGTCATGGGCCTTCACTTTCTAATGCCCTCTCTGCAAAGAGAGCTTTCATACTATTCTTACTTTCTTATACTCCAGTAAACTTTTGCCTGCTGCTCATTTTATTGTGTGTCCACCTCTGCATTCTTCGAAGCGCCAAGGCAACAAACCCTGGGTATTGAGGTAAAGAATCCTGCAAAAACATGATGAACCTTGAAAATATTATGACCGGTGAAAGGGCTCAGACACAAAAGGCCACATATTGTATCATTCCATTTATATGAAACATCCCGGATAGGCAAATTCATACAGACAGAAAGTAGATTAGTGATTTTCAGGGACTATTGGTAAGGGGCATGGGGGATGTGAGTATGGAATTCCTTTTTGTAGTGAGGAAAATATTCTGGAATTTGGGAGTGGTGATGGTTGCACACATTATGAATATACTGAAAAACATTTAATTGTACACTTTAAAGGGGTGAACTTTGTGATGTGAATTTTATCTCATGCATTTTTTGAAAAAGAATAAAGTTGTATTATGTTTAAAAAATTAACCACTAAGTGAAAAATGATTTACGTTCTAAAATGTAACTGGCTCGGTATGATTTTTTTTTAATTATTAGGAATTCAAAAAGCTCTACATCACCCATTATTTTATCAATTTCCTCAGTATTGATCGTTCATAGTTAACATACTATTCAATATAATTGGTATTACATTTTTGGGGCATTTATATTTGTTTTTGACTCAGCTAATCACAATAGCAAGTATAGACTGCTTGTTTCCTATCTTAAATCATCAAATATCACTATTGAGCCAGGATTAGTAATCAAACTACTGAAAGAAGAGCTCAGTGGGATTGGGAAATAATATTTGAGTAATTTGATGCTTTTTTGGCTAATTTCCCTCTTACAGGAATTTTGCTCTTCATAGTAACATTATAATAATTGTTTGTGCCAATCACTGTTCCCAATACTGCATACATCAACCACTTTAATCTTCATAATGACCCAGTGAAAGAGGAATTTTTGCTACTCCATTTTTACAGGTGAAAATGATATACTAATAGGTTAGGTCATTTGCCCAATGTTGCTTACTTAATAAATGATGAAGCTGGCACTTAAACATAAGCACATTCTCCCATGTTCTTAACCACTATGCCATGTTTCCTCTCTGTGTTATTATAGTTTACATTTCATTCTTAAATTTATTGGTTATTTTGAATGAATATTTTAGGATAAAAAGGAAATGCTTAAAAAATTGTTATTATTTTGGAAAATAATTCTTTATCATTAAAAAATAAACCAAGGGGGATGAGTAGGTCAAAGGGACAAAGAAGCCAAATCAGAAAAGCTCTCAAAGTCAGAGCTAGGATAAGTTCAGCTACAAAACAACAACAAAAATAGTGGCATTGGATTATGACTCAAAGCATTATAAATCTATCTATCTATCTATCTACCTATCTACCTATCTATCTATATATCTATATATCTATCTATATATAGATATATCCATGAGTCCATACTGATATAAAAATCATTAAATAAATAAATGGAAAAGAGTCATATCTCCCATGCAGTATTCCAACTACTTTTAGATACTTTTGCCCCCAAAGCAGTTGAAGCATAACTCTCCCTACTTGTGGGCTGTGCATGATAATTTCCTAATAAAAGTATGGTATGAAAAGGGTGGGGGAAGAGTAACTTTTCAGTAAAGAAACCTAACAAACAGTACCTTAGTCAGGTGACCCAGGTTAACATCATCAGTCATAAGTCATGTTGATGCAGATACCCACTGTAATGTGATGGAAATGTCACTTCACCTGTGTGGTTTTCTTCCCCCAAACTTAAGATCCTAGTCTCACTGAACTTGAGGGAAAGTTCAGGCAAACCCTAATTGAAAGACATTCTATAAAATATTGGACTTGAAGTCAAAATTGTTAAGTTCATCAAAAACAAGGAAAGTCTATGAAACTATCACAGATCACAGGAGGCTAAGGAGACAGGATGACTAATGTAATGTAGTATCTTAGATGGGATACTGGAATATAAAAAGACATTTGGGAAGAGCTAGTGAAATTCTAAAAAAAACTGTTGTACTAAACATATCCTAATAATGCAAAATGTTAACAAAGGGGAAAGTGGGTGCAAAGGTATACAGGGACTCATGGCTACTATCTTTGTAACTTTTCTGTAAACTTAAACTGTTCTTTTAAAAAGTGCATTTTTTACTTATTTAAAAAATAGTTCATTTGAAAAGTATAAAGCTTAAAATTCTGTAATGATATGTACCAACTGTGGAAGACACCAGCTTGGCTCAGCCAGCATCCATTTTCTCTCAATTCCACTCCTCTAGCCTTACTGCCTGCTTCCCTAGACTCCTTAGTATTCATGCATGGCTGTGTTAACATTCTATCCAGTGAGACCTACAAGTCTGCTGCTGTCCTTTCTCCCTTACCATTTTTCCTGCCTGGAATTTGGAAATGTGACTGGTGCTACACCAGGCAGGTGTTGACTGTGAGAAAAATGGCTTAATGTCATTAAGCCCTCTTACCAATTAAAACACGGCTTCAAATGAAGAAAATAATGCTATCATGTTTAAGCCATTGTCCTCAGGTCAGAAGTTGCCTGAAGTCAAATAAATTCCTAATTCACTTCAGTTGCTACTATCTCTTAGTGATCTCTATTAACTTTAATACCTTAGCTATTAGGCTATTTTTTTTTTTATTTCCATGTTTAAACTACCAAGGTCATGTAACAAATTCTATTTTCTCTAATTAAGGGCGTAGTTTTGGATACCCTGAAAGCAGTAAGTGGTAGACAGATATGAGAGGACAAATATTATGGAAGCTTCAGCATGTTATTCACTATCAAAGATAATAGATGCATTTTATTGTGTGCTAACGCTCAGCTAAGACTCTGGACTCTACTGGACTCTAAACCTTAACTATGTTTAGGATGAAAAAGGGTCCACCCATGAAACTACAATTTTCCTAAATAAACATTAGCCATTTTTATGCATACTATGTTTTAATTAACTTCAGATGCATATATCTAAAATTGTCACACTAAGAAATATATCATAGTCATGGATATTTTTAACTTCATGAACTTCTTAATAGTTATGATCAATATGGCCCAGCTCCATAGGGAAGGTCTTAATTAAGAACTTAGAAAGGGTATAATAATTTGGGTTTCACATTTGATGTAATAACTTTTAAATTAGTTTTGTGATTCTAGAACATCAAACCCAATTTATAAAGTGCTGCATGATGGTTAAATAAATAAAACCAAGTGAAATATTTCCATTACAAATAAAACACTTATTTGCTAATGTAGCCATAGGGATATTTGTATATTTTACGGCCTACTTACAATTATATAATAGTAACATTATATTTCTTAATATAAAATAAAAGTATTCTTTTTAAAAGGTTGATAAATACTAACAATTAAAGAAAAAATATAAAGTATGTATATGCATTTGTGTGAATTCTGTATATGTGTACATATATACACACACATGAAAATTTGAGTGTGCCCATTTCCCAGAGAACCACATGTGACCTTAAGTAAACATTTTCAAATAAAGCTCCTACTCTTTTTTCTTTTTACTTTCTCCTTTCATATCTGTTTATTTTTTTTCAGATTTATTTTTCTTCTTTTGGTTTACTTTGGGTATATTCATAGTAAATATTGTAATAAATCATGAATGACTGATTTATAGTCTTTGAAATAAACTCATTAAACCATTTATTTATCTGAAAATCTCTAAGTGAATTCTCATCCTGGCACAAGGGGAACAAAAGCAAACAGTGAAAATAGAACAAATAATTCTGAAAATATCAAGTAAAATAGTTATTTTATTGTGATAGAATAAAAATTAGATATTTGACAACTTCTTGGATGAATTCCAGTGGCCAATAACAAACTTCAGAACTGAAAACATATAGCACTTAGGCAATCTCTCTGATGCCCTTTGCTTGTTAAACCAAAAAGAAAGTTAATATTTAGAAGGAACCAGTCTTTAATCTCAACCCTCCAATCTAACACAAAGAGATATTTTAATAGCCACAGAAAGCATATGCTTAGAAAATGTCTTCAGTTTGGTTTTTAAAATTTTTCTTTTTCTTTTTCTTAAAAAAAATTTTTAATGTTTATTTATTTTGAGAGAGTATGCATGCATGTGAGCAGGGGGAGGGGCAGAGAGAGAGGGAGAGAGAGAATCCCAAGCAGGCTCTGCATTGTCAGTGCAGAGCCCAGTGCTGGCAGAGCCTAATCGAGGCAGAGTCTAATGTGGGGCTCAATCCCACAAACCATGAGATCATGACCTGAGCAGAAATCAAGAGTTGGATGCTTAACCCTTTGAACCACCCAGGCACCCCTATTTTTCTTAACCTACTTCTTTATATTGACTTCACCTTGGCATCATGGAATATGGTTTTGAAATTTCTCAATGAAAAATTACAGTTAAGATGTGAAAGGCAAAACAATAAAGCTTCTAGAAGAGCCTCTTCATGGGCTATGGAGTTGTTAAAAATTTTGGGGCGCCTGGGTGGCGCAGTCGGTTAAGCGTCCGACTTCAGCCAGGTCACGATCTCGCGGTCCGTGAGTTCGAGCCCCGCGTCAGGCTCTGGGCCGATGGCTCAGAGCCTGGAGCCTGTTTCCGATTCTGTGTCTCCCTCTCTCTCTGCCCCTCCCCCGTTCATGCTCTGTCTCTCTCTGTCCCAAAAATAAATAAAAAACGTTGAAAAAAAAAAATTAAAAAAAAAAAAATTTAACAGGGCATAAAAATGGATTCCCCATTAAAAGTTTTCAGGGGCGCCTGGGTGGTTCAGTCAGTTGAACGTCTGACTTTGGCTCAGGTCATGGTCTTGCAGTTCATGAGTTCGAGCTCCGCATTGGGCTCTGTGCTGACAGCTCAGAACCTGGAGCCTGCTTAGGATTCTGTCTTTCTCTCCCTCTGCCCCTCCCCCACTTGTACCCTGTCTCTCTCTCAAAAATAAATAAAACATTTAAAAAAAAAGTTTTCAAAACTATGGCACAATAAATTGAACAATTTCTTATTTGCTAAAAGATGCCATTAAGAGAGAAAACTTGTCACCAACAGAT
Source organism: Neofelis nebulosa (assembly GCF_028018385.1). NCBI lineage: Eukaryota > Metazoa > Chordata > Mammalia > Carnivora > Felidae > Neofelis > Neofelis nebulosa. Next base: position 117,547,704 of record NC_080784.1, read on the forward strand.
TGGGAGAAATATATTTGTAATGCATTTTACTAGCCAATGTTTTGAATCCAGAATAAAAATAAAGAAATTTAAAAAGGGGAAAAAAAAACCTATAGGAAAAATGGAGGGTATTTCATCAAAATAAAAAGTTTATCAAATGATTAATAAACATCTAAAACGAAGCTCAGTTTCTTTATCTGAGAAATGCACATTAATCACTATGAAATACTATTATACACACACACATATACACAAGCATACACACATTCACAATAATGGATAAAATTAAAAAGAAATAAAATACTAGGTTCTGGCAAGGGAATGGAATTAAAATATATTATATACTCAATCAGTTAATCGCTTTGAAAACAGTTGTTGGCACTATCTATTAAAATTGAAGCAGGGGCACCGGGGTGGCTCAGTCTGTTAAGTGTATGACTTCGGCTCAGGTCATGACCTCATGGTTCGTGGGTTCAAGCCCTGCATCGGGCTCTGTGCTGACAAGCTCAGAGCCCGGACGCTGCTTCAGATTCCGTGTCTCCCTCTCTCTCTGCCTCTCTCCCACTCACACTCTGTGTCTCTTTCTCTCCCAAAAATAAATAAACATTAAAAAATTTTTTTAAATAAAAAAAAATAAAATTGAAGTAAAATATAACCTATGACTAAAAATTCCTCTTCTAAGTATGAATATGGATGGCCTTTGACAGCAAGTATTCCTTCAAATTAATTAATGTTTTAGAATTATTTTTATAGCCTAGACTTTGTATATGCTGACCTCATAATGACAAATATATAGATGTATACTTTTATTATGTATCCAAAAACAAAGCCTGTAATAAAATGTTAAAACAATCATGACTGAATCTTAACACACTACCACACAAAACACAAGGAATGTGTATTATGTTTAGTGAAGACATGTACGAACTGTCCACAGCTGCATTATTTGTAATAACCTAAAACTAGAAATAACACAAATGTCCATCAGTGGTACAATTGATAAATAAATTGTGGTATATGCATATAATAGGCTATCACATGGCTATGAAAATGAACAAATTAATGTCGCACACAAATACTACATGTATTAACATTGATAAATCTCATTAATGAAAGTAGCTACACACAAGAATACATAATCTATGCTGATTTCATTTTTCTAGAGCTCAAAACCAAGTAAAACTAATCTATGGCGTTAGAAATTAGAATATTGGTTAGCTTTGGGATGAAGAATGAGAGTAATTATGGGGATAAATATTAAGGGGGCTTCTTAGTTCCTGATGTTCTATTTTTTTAACCTAAGTGCTAATTATATGTCTTTTTTCATTTTGTGATAATTTTTGAACTATGCACTTACAAAACTGTACTTTTCTGTATAATTATCATACTTCAATAAAAATTATTAAAAATGAAGTTATTCCCTAATTGTTTTTCTAGTTTCAAAGCATTGACACATATATTTATTTTACCTAATACTTACAATATTTGATGCAAGTATGCAAGTTATATACATACCTTTAAAATTGAGACTAGGAGCCATTTTATAATTTATTTATTATCAGATGTTTAGTACAAATTTTAAAAAGAAAAAAAGAATTCATATATTTATTTTATTTTTATTATTTTATTTTTGTTATTTTTGTGTATGTTTGTGTGTGAGAGAGGAAGAGACAGAGAGGAGTAGAGTGACAGAGTTCTTTTTCCAATTGTGTGGCAATATATTGTGAAATTATTTCCAGGGTCAGATTTTTCTTTTTTTTCTTTCCAATTTTTATTTAAATTCTAGTTAGTTAACACATAGTGTAATATTGGTTTCAGGAGTAGGATTTAGTGATTCATCACTTGCATATAACACTCAGTGCTCATCATAACAAGTGTCCTCCTTAACGCTCATCACCTGTTTTTCAAAGCCTTTGCTTCAGTTATCAAAGCCAAAGTTAGTTTTCAGACACAAGTGGCCTAATTACAACAACTGCTGGAGAAATACAGAATTTAATGCCATTAGCAAATTTTTTCAGAATGAAATTTTGTGACAAGATTAAATTTGGTCACCAATAACTCACTTTAAAACAATTAATATGGAATGCATACCTCTTAAAGAAACAAAAGATCTTCAAACAACTTCAACTGACAAATCAGGAATTATAAAAAAAATAAAAATAAAATAAAAACAAGTAGGAGAGTCACAGAACTTCATCTCACTTAGTCCAAACCTTCTATTACACAAATGAAGCTCACCTGTTTTCCTGCATAGACAGTATAAATCTAGACAGTATAAATTAATAACTAATTTTGGCTTATTGTCTGTGGATTAGGGATTCCAGGGCTCCTGGGATCTAGAGGAGTGTTCTTTCCTAGTCCTCATTCAGCATACCTGTACTACCATAGACCTGCGGTTAGAATAAACATTTAGCTGTAAGTTCCAATGAACCTGTACTTCAGTTCATAGAGAGTTTCAACCCCCATGAAGAAAACAAAAATAACAACAACAAAAACATGCAAATCACTGTGGTACCTGAACCAAATCTGAGATTATTTCTCTCTATATGACAAATCACCACATTGGTATGGGCTCTGTTCAAAACAGAATGAATGAATGAATGAATGAATGATTATTAAAGTGACAACTCATTGTAAAGTAAGATTCAAAGGTATCTTGTCATGGTGATTGAGAATAAATGTCCTGACACACAGCTGAAATGAGGGCATCTCCCCAATTACTAAAACCAATAAAAGTAGGTAGTTTCTTAAAAAAAAGAAAGAAAGAAAGAAAAAAGAAACCAGGAATAATGTTTATATCTCTAAATTTTGTTTTAAAAGATAAAATGGTGAGATACATTGCATTTACCAAAGACCACTGAGCATTTTTTTTTCAAATATAAATTGCTACTTTTTTAGTTCTAAAGATTTCTTTCTATGGCAAAATTAAATTTTATTGTAGGCTAAGATATAATTTTAATCGAATCATGTCATGTAGATGATCCACATTTATCTAAACCTTTAAAAATAATTTTTTCAAAGTGCTTAATCCTTTCACTTAACAAACATTATTGGGTAACTATGATGTAGAAATTAGTGTGCCATTTTTTAAATGTACATAGCATTCACTCTTCCAAAAGAATTCCCAACTACTTTACAAGATTTTCCAACCACTTTGCAAGATGCATTATTCCCCTAGCTAGTGGTATATGGTGCCTTACAACAGACCAATCAACCACTGTTAGGGAGCTATGATTCCTTCAAAAAGTATGTCATCTCTACGATGCAATTTTCTAATACTTTGGCTTATTCACCTTTTCATAGCACTACGCCAGGTAGACAGAAGTGGTGTGCAAACTATACCTGTGCTATCAAAAAACTTCAAACTTAATTTCAGTGAACTTCCATATTAAATAAGTACTGTGTCCAAGGCAATGTCAGGTATTCACATTGGCAACTGCATCTTCCCAATACATTCTTATTATTCAGCATACATCGGCCTTGTGAGAATTTTGTATTTATAATCCATGTTAAATATTTTTTGAAGTGTTGCAGAGGTCATACTAGTTTTCATTGATTTTAACCCTGCTGGAATATTAAGAATGTGAAGTTAGTTTCTTTAAAGTATTTGAAACATATTTCTTTTATAATAACAGCAAGTCCTGGCTCTTGAAAGTGTCCTGTTGACATTATCCATATCTGAAATGAAATTGTTGAACTCAAAGTTCATTGAAAATATATTGCAGTTAAACACATGATAGGCAACATATTAAATCCATGGAATCCATTATAGCCCAGGTGACCCAATATTAATGGTACTGAAACAGAAACCAAGACTGTTCCCAACTGTGGAGTAGAATAAGTTTCAATGGTATTTCTTCAGCTGAATACTTGTAAGTTGATAAAGTGCTCATTCCTAAAGTTCAGTCCCATGCTATACGTATACTGCTTTGGAAAATCAAGGAAGTCCTGCTTGCATCCTTGATTTTTTTTTAACCACATCATTTTATTATTCCAAACTGTATGTCAAAATACAGATTTGCGAACAACAGGCACCTGAAAATTATTTTTAAGTGGTCAGAAACTTTATGGTGTGAAGATTATATGGATTATAATTTATCTTTGTGAGCACAGATACATAGACGCGTCTGCATCAGCATAAGGATGTTGATTTCCACGGAGTACAGCAAGTTTCCCAGCTTTTTCTAGATATAACAGGTATCCAAATTTTAAAATGTGACCCATAACTTGTTAAATATTGACAAATGTTTAATGTTTATTGTCTGTCATTTAACAAATGTTAAATGTTTAATGTCTATGTTCCATAAAAGATTTTATTTTTTTTATTTATTTTTATTTTTTTTAACGTTTATTTATTTTTGAGACAGACAGAGACAAAGCATGAACGGGGGAGGGGCAGAGAGAGAGGGAAACACAGAATCAGTAGGCTCTAGGCTCTGAGCCATCAGCCCAGAGCCAGAAGCGGGGCTCGAAACCTGAGCTGAAGTCAGACACTTAACTGACTGAGCCACCCAGGCGCCCCTCCATAACAGATTTTAAACCACTGAGGAAAATACCAAATAAAAGAGGGTTTTTGTTGTTGTTTTTTTTGTGTTTTTTTTTAATGAAAACAAATGCATCAAACTCAAAATTAAATATTTCAAAAATTCATGGGAAGTTCTAGAAGTCAGGCTAACAATTGAAATGGCGCAGAATTTATAGCATTTCTATATCAGAGTTTCTGGATAGATAGATATTTTCACTTCCTACATTTGATTTGCATGAGGATAGTCTATAACCCTATTTCTCTGGTCATTTTAATGCAAGCATTATAAAGTTGTTGAAAAGGCATTGCATATATTTTTAATAAAATAATTATAAAAAATAAAATGATCATGAGTAATGTAACAGAAAGAGTATGGAAAAGGGAAATATAGCCCTGGGGCACCTGGTAGCTCAGTCCACTAAGCGTCTGACTTCAGCTGAGGCCATGACCTTCCGGTCGGTCCATGGATTCCAACCCCATATTGGACTATGTGCTGGCAGCTCAAAGCCTGGAGCCTGCTTGGGATTCTGTGTTTCCCTCTCTCTGCCCCTCCCTTGCTCACGCTGTTTCTCTCTCTCTCTCTCTCAAAAATAAGTGAATGTTAGAAAAATTTAAAGAAATACATAGACCTAACAAATCACTAAAACTTTTTAAGCCTCAGTTTCCTAATTTTGTACAATTAGGAATACTAATATCTGCTGTGGTCTCCCCATAGGGTTATTATTGGGGAAGCAAATGTGTCCATGTAATATGAAGGCACTTGGCAAACTGTAAAGCGCATTAAGCCTAAGACTTGAAGGCATCTGTTCAATTACATGAGAAAGCCTTCAGCCCATAAAGAAATAAATAGCTAGTGTGACATCTTCCTTGGCAATGAAATTTCTCCCCTAGGACTCTCCCTACAGGCTCAATTCCAGAAGACTGAACGGAACTCTCTGGGAAAATGAGGAACCAAATTTGAGCTGTTTCAAGGGCGGCGAGAGGCTGCATGGCACCACAGGCTTTTAGCGGATAGCCTGCACTGGTGTCCTGGGGAGAGCAGCACTATGGTCCAAGGAAGAATCGAGATTCCTACGTGCTCAAACAACCTGGGATTGGGGAAGAAATGTTCATGACCAGAGGAGCACTGGGTTATTGGGAAGAATATATATCTCACTTCTAGGTCTGCTTTCTCTCACCAACTGTTGTGCCTATTAGCACTAATTTTCTCTCCTCGGCTCTTCCTTCCTTTTTCTTTCTCATTTACTCCAAGTGCAGACAATTTAGCAAACTGCAGATGTTAGCCAAGGAAGTTACTTCATTTTGGACCTAGGCTTATGGTTTTTAAATTAATATTTATTTTGGCCCACATTTTACTTTTGTTTATATTTTTCCCTGACAATCTAAGTTACACTTGAAAAGAGTCATTTACAATGCAGCATCTGATGCTGGCCTCCAAGAATAATGGGAATGAAACTTGACATTAGCAATAATCAGATATGCTGTGTACAGGACTCTAGAACAGCCCCTCAGAATTGATTCCTAAGAACCTCTTTATAAAATGTACTGACACAGAAGCACATTGAAAGCTGAAGAGATTTTCTTCTTATCCACCCCCTCCTTTTTTATCTTTTTATTTTTATCTTTTGTTAAACAATCTTTTTGATAAATATGTCTATAAGGGAAACTTTACAAGAAATTTGTGAAGAGGGTTGGAATCTCTAAGATACTTATCTACAGAGTTTAATGCCTGTAGGAGAATGTGACAGAGTTCTGTGTTTCAGAAGAGATTTTTGCACAATACCCACTGAAGAGTGTAGACTTTAGAGGTAAAAGAGAATGTTGTGGAGATTCTTCATAATAAATATTCTAATTTTCAAAGCACTCTCAAGGCTGTCTATCAAACAAATGTGTACAAAGAGATCATAATCTCAATACAACTGTAGCATTAAGTGTATTCGATTTCCCTTTGCTTTAACTTTCTATAAAAGAGAAAACTTGCTGCAATCGGCCAATTTCACCTCTCTTTGTTTAGACAAACAATTAAATTGAACCAAGGAGGTACAAAATCCACACATTAAGTATCTGATTGCTCAGTTAAGCCTTTGGTTTATATCCTATCAAGCAGCTCTAGGCATTCTTATTTCCGCGTCTCAGCTCCTTTCTGACCATAGCTTCCTTTGGTTATCTTAACTTCTCTCCCAATTTTCAATGACTGATTATCCAGCCAATAAGTTGACATCTGTAGATCCAACCTTATAGTCACTCTTTTCTACTTGGATGCATTGAAGCTCTCCACAGCATTTCACCAACTCCTCCACTGAGTTCTGGATCTTTCCCATGGACAGTTTTCTCTTCATCTCTCTGTATAAATTTATAAGAGAAAACACAGAACTTCCATGCCCCCACCCCCACCCCCCACACAAATTTACCAGGTGAAATTCTCAGAATATGAGAATAGGGTCTCTAAGTGGAATGAGATTAAAGGTTTCCTTACAAAGGAAGAGAAGTAGGCATTAGGGTAGAGAAAGAAAAAAAATAATTTTCATTTCTAATATTATAGCTCCTATGCTGTATGTTGAAGTCTGGGCTAGGTAAGCTGCTTGTCTGACCCAATGTGGAATTTCTTATGATTTTTTATATTCCTCCAAAGCACATAACAGATGGTTATTGAGTTGAAACCTAACCAGTCACTGACCATTAATAATGGCATCAAGCTCAGCTCTGGGAGCTGAACCCTAGGTTCGGGGCATGGGGAATGTGTAGACAAGAACAGCATTCTGATTCCTATCCCTTTGTTTGCTACTCACTCCCTTCAAAGTCTTGTCTTGGACTAAGAAATGAGTTCCCACTTAGTGATGAAACCATGAAAAATGAGTTGCATTTCTGAGATATTTCTTTTTTTTAATTTGAAAGAGAGAGAGAGAGAGAAGAGGGAGTGGGTGAAAGGCAGAGGAAAAGTGGGAGAGAGGGAGAGAGAGAGAGAGAGAGAGAGAGAATCTCAAGCAGCCTTCATGCCCTTGTGGGGCTCGATCCCATGACTGTGAAATCATGATCTGAACTGAAATCAAGAGTTGGAAGCTTAATGGATTGAGCCATCTAGGTGCCCCTTTGGGAGCAAAGGGCAGTAGGAATGGGGATGATGAGGCATGGGCAGAATATTCTTTTTTTAACCTAAGAGTGGACTGATTAAGTACACAATAAAGAGCAAGAGGCCCTCTCACCAGTGCAATAGAGACTGAAATTCCTAATGACTAGAGTTAACTCAGGAGAGTTGAGCTTGTGAATGGATTAGATACCAGGGACATGGGGGCCTGAAACAGTTGTTTTATGGGACTGCAGAATACAAAGGGTAACATCTCTTTCTTTCTCTGCTTCAGACTCTTTCCTCCCTTAGGAAATCTCAGTAGTAGAGGTTGAACAGCTCTTTTTATTTAACAGTTATGTGTGCTGAGGGTGCCTGGGTGGCTCGGTGGGTTGAGCTTCCGACTTTGGCTCAGGTCATGATCTCACTGTTCCTGAGTTCGAGCCCTGCGTTGGGCTCTGTGCTGACAGCTCAGAGCCTGGAGCTTGCTGCAGATTCTGTATCTCCCTCGCTCTCCACCCCTTCCCCACTCGTGCTCTCTGTCTCTCTCTCTCAAAAATAAAATAAACACTTAAAACAAAACACAATTATGTGTGCTGCACTTTTCTGCTTGTTGAACAGCAAGCTGGCTTTTCTCTAGGGGCCTTTTAGCAGTGAGTTTCAGTGTGGTTCTGAATTACCTTCAATTGCACTTCAAGGTCAAAGATCATGGCATTACAGGTAATCCAAGGTTGGAGTTGGGTTTAACTTTGCAGACAAGCATCTTCTCTATCCTTCACCCATGTCTACTGGCCAGGACAACCAGATTCATCTAACTTTGGCTTATATAAGACATGGAGCTAGATCACAGTGAATGTTTTCTCCTCCCATGACGAACAATGTTAGTTTCATAGTTAAAGGTCATAAATGAGATATATACACTTCAACCTTAAAAATAATTTTTAACAGGGGCACCTGGGTGGCTCAATTGGTTAAGCATCTGACTTCAGCTCAGGTCATAGTCTCGCCGTCCATGAGTTTAAGCCCCACGATGGGGTCTGTGTTGACAGCTCAGAGTCTGGATCCTGCTTCAAATTCTGTGTCTCCCTCTCTGTCTGCCCCTCCCCTGCTCACACTCTGTCTCTCTCTCTCAAAAATAAATAAACATTAAATTTTTTTAAATAATAATTTTTAACATTCATTAAGCAACTAGTTTTACTGGGTGCCTACCTTGTTTGAAATTCTCATCCAGGTCCTGATAAAATAAGAAAATGAAGGGGTTCCTGGGTGGCTCAGTCAGTTAAACATCTGACTTTGGCTCAGGTCATGATCTCACAATTTGTGGGTTCGAGCTGTGCTGACAGCTCAAAAACCTGGAGCCTGCTTGGAATTCTGTGTTTCCCTCTCTCTCCGCCCCTCCCCTGCTCACACTCTGTCTCTCAAAAAATAAATAAACGTTAAAAATTTAAAAAATAATAAAATGAATAAGATAAAGTATATGCTTTCAGTAGGATCTTATCATTTTCTGGGCTCATTGAGAATACTCAATATATAGTTTCTTTTTTTTTTAATGTTGATTTATTTTGAGAGAGAGAGAGCACGCATGAGCAGGGGAGGGGCAGAGAGGAATTGAGAGTAAGCAGACTCCTCACTGTCAGCACAGAGCCTGATGCGGGGCTGAACTCAAGAACCCTGAGATTATGACATGAGCCAAAATCAAGAGTTGGACACTTAACCTACTGAGCCATTCAGGCGCCCCTAGAATACTCAATACATAGTTTCCCATTATTTCCACCTTAGTGACAATGCCCTCCCACCCACTCTCCATCTCAAAATTATCCATGGCTATTCTTTCATACTGGTTAATGTAGGAAATGGAACAAACATTTATAGAGTGCTAAATGCTTTCTATGTGTTATCATTGTTAATCTTTATTGATACTAAGATTTTTATGGCTATTATATAATCAAGTCTATTGATATTTAAAAAACAGTATGTCACCGGTCACACAAAGTAATTAAGTGGAAGAAATATTATGTTCACTAGGTCCAGCTGACTCCTATGCACACATTTTCCTACTAGCAAACATTTTTTCTACATGGCATCTATCTTGGGTAAATTTAACAACAATCTCTTAAAAAGCACAAAGCCCATGGGAAATTATGTAACTAGAAAATATGCTTTATCATTTAATTTTTGATATTCATTTTGTACCTAATATTTATTAGATTTGATCCCTGCTTTCCATTTAGTCCTCTATTTCATTTAGTCTTGATGAGGGAGCATAAGGCAAGCTGACAGGCAGCAAACAACCCCCTCCACTCCCCCAGGTGGGATATGTATGACCTTCCTCAGGCACTCCTGGCTGCCCAAGGCAAAGGAAAATGGAAAACAAATGGTTAACTGATAGAGGTCACAGTCATGCAGGACCTGAGTCTCCATCAGTTTACATATGTTTTAGTAAACTACAAGAAAAAGGCAATCTTACCAATAGCCTAATCTCCAGAAACCTATAGACTCAGTTTCCTGGAGCCCCAACATCACTCTCCCCTCCATAGTGATGTGGGCAAAAAAGGCAAGAAGGAAATGGTAGGTAAAATTAAATTTCTTTATAACCTGCAGCCCACTGACAAATACTTGATAGGCAGAGTATATAACATTTCTCCAGGAACTCCCTACTGTCTAAATGTTAATGCCTTACAAGAGGATAAATCAACCTCTACTTGACAATAGTCAGGCCTCCAGTATCTTATATGAGTCTTCTTTAGCGTATAAAAGTTCTTCCTTTTGGAACAGTCCCTTTTGACTTTCCTCCCCCAATTCCATAGTATATAATCAGTCACTCCTCATAACCCCAGTGCAGCTCTTTCTGCCCACAGGTCCTGCCTCCATGCTTTAATAAAATCACCCTTTTACACCAAAGACATCACAAGAATTCTTTCTTGGCTGTCAGCTCTGGACCCCCACCACTCCGGAATCCCTTTAGTCTCTAGACAAATTAGTCTCCATTTCCTCTCTATGAGTTTCAAATGTACATGTTGCAGTATTAATGAATAACCATAAAATATATATATTTTTTATTTTACCATGCCCCTTGAACTATAAATGCCTTGAGAGTTGAGAATGAACTCACATTAAACATGAAGCCTGGGGTAAATAAGCCCTCAAAACATAATCAGCAACAGAAACTTATCATATAGTGTTTGTCTTCTTACAACTGAAAAATTATTCCTATATTATTCTATGTAATCATGAAACTCTACATGTAATCATGTAGTTTCCATATTATTCTTTTGCCATGTAATTTGTATGAGTATACAAAGACTTTAAGTAAGCAGGTCCCCTGATGATTTCTTTCTGGTACCTCAGATGCATTATGTGGACTTTTCTAGATGCAAACAGGTGGATAAAATTACTTCTCCAGACTCTTCCTGAGGAATCTATGTCTAATGTCTCTCACATTAGCACCTATAACAGAGTGCCTGGTTAACAGAGAGTTAATACACATCCCTCACACCTGGTTTCTGTCTGAGCTGTGACAGTAATTACAGGTCCCTAGCCAAAGATAACATCGAAAGTTGGACAGATGCTCAGTTCCTCCAATGCTGAAATGAAATATTACTTTTCAACCATGATAGTCCCTGATACCATCCCAATCCTCTTTTCACTAAAATGTCAAATCCACGAGCAGAGTATTAGGAAATAAAATGGATGTACTGTCTGACTCTATAGTGTATCTACAACATGAGGTTGTCAGTATTCTCAGAAATACTTACACTCTTAGGAAAATAGTATTAAGTGGCCCTGTTACACACGAGACTCAAAGTGTCTCTTGTATCTTTATAAACTAGGAAGATGAATCATTTTATGTTTCACATAGATCTAAGAAAGAGAGTATAAGCTATTTCTTATAGACAAAGAAATGCTGTTTTTAAGGAGTTAGTGCAAATTTTGATGTTGGTATTATTATATTTGGAAAAAGTCCTAATCTCTTAGATATACATAATGGAGCATTTATACATGAAAAATATGAATCTAGGATTTGCTTTAAAATAACTGAAGGCCAAAACCACACATGATGGGCGCAATAGGCAAAACAAAAATGGCAGGAAATGTATGATTGTTGAAGCTACCGGAGGGTAAATGGTTGCCCTTTGTGCTTCTTTCTCTACTTTTGAGTATATTTTAAATATTCCAAAATAAAAAACTAACAAGTGTTTTCTCCTCCCATAATGAAAAAAAGTTAGTCTCATAGCGAAAAGTCAGTACAAGATATACAAACCTCAAATACAACTAAAGGGTTTCTTTCATAAGTTTTTCCCAACCAGCAACTATTTCCTTGCTTATTATTTTTTTTTTACTAACTTGACTAATTGTTAGATCAAAGCATAAAACACAGTTTAAGAATTCTTTAAAGTCCTAAAGCTACATGAAAAGAATGGAAGGAATGTGAAATAGTTTCTTCTGCAACATTATATTGCCTGAAAGTAGCACTTCCCACCCCCATGTTATTTTCCTTCCACAGGCTTTTGTCACTGACAGACTCCTCCAAAACATTGCTAGTTCCCATTGTTTGTCTCTCACTCTTTGTCTTTAATCTTTGTTTCTTGATCCGTCTGGATCCTTCTTAGCACTGACCCTTCTTCCACAAATTTAACCTCTCAAAAGCATTTACTTGAACCAGTTCCTCAAGGAGAAATGCAAAAGTGGCTTGCTTTTCCTAAAAAGATATTTCTTGCTGCGTGATTTCTGTGTGCTACTTTGTACTGACACCACTGTTTGACTGACCTTTAATTTCCTGTATTGCTTCTCTCTCGGCTAGCAATAATCTATTGATCCCTTTCCGCTAGGTTTTGAGTTGAGCCTTCTGCTCATGCTTCAACTCTAGATAAACTGTTTGGTTCAAGACCCTTTTCCAGCTTAGATTTCCAGTTTCCTGGCATTTAGCTCTACCAGTCCATTCTGGCACTTGCACTTAGCTAAATGTTGCTAGCTTGCTCCTGGTCCCGACTCACGTCTGTGACTACACATCTCCCCTCAGATAATATATTCAGACAGAGGTGTTGGCATTTTGTGGAAATGCAATCCACCAATTTCGGTGGAAAACATTGTTTCATATGGGTTTTTACATAAAATGATCACACACACCACATACATGCAAATGTACTCATAATTTCCTATTTTACGCATTTGCATCATACATAGAAATTGTATCATACATTAATACTAAAGACACCTTCACAGTATGCTGATTCTTCTGCATCTAAAATATATATCACTACCAAGTCAACTGAGGCAAATTCTTCACATTTTCAGTTTTTCCCAAAATGAGTCCAAGGACCAATTCATTTCATATCAGCCTCCTCTAAAACTATAGTCCATATGAAGAAAAAAGATAAAAAATACAGTATTTCTTGTAAAAAAAATTGTTCAATAGATGATTTCAAAAAGAAGTCCTTGCATGTCTTAATAAATCATTTAAAACATAGTATATAGTACACAATGATGTTTGTTAAAAATAAAGAATATTTACATATGGTGAATGGATCCTTTCTTTGAGTTTATATTTTAAATAAACTTTTAAAATTATGAACTTTTAAAGTTAAAAACTTTTCGGTGAAGTACAACAAAAAAACATCAGAAAGGATAAAATAATACAATAAAAGTAAAACAAAATACATTAAATTATGGCAATCATAATTGGTTAAAGCTCATCTATGAAAAATTCAAAATAGATCAAAACACAAAAACGAAATATTACATCTATTTTCAAAAATGACATTGGCTCATAACTTGTCCTGGTGTAGGAGATATTTGTCAGTTTGGGTCATCCAGCATCTATTTCCCTTCTCAAATAGAACCACAATTTCCTCCCTTCATCCCCAGTGAATGATCTACACTTTTACAACTGGATACTATCTTCTAGGATTTAAATACTGAAATCATTACACAAGGATGGAAGAAAAATCTGTAGTTCATACAACCCAGTGGTGGCGCCCAGTCTGTACTGCTACAGAGCTCTTCCTGGCTTTTGTGCATCTCCAGAATTCCTTGGTTTCAATTCATTTTTCAACCCTATTCTCCTGCCTTTCTCAGAATTCTGTCAACTCTCAGTGTTGCATTCTTAGGTTTTCAACAAATTTGCTGCTTGTTCGCCAACATCAGTTTTGTCTGTTTGCTGAGAAAGACTCCAATTCATATAAATAATGATACAAGAAAAAGAACTAATCATAGACACTTAGAAAATTATAGGGCATTTGGGACTGTGCTGTTGAGATGGGGTAGAAGAGCAATAATGTCATACACATATACATATACAGAGAGAGAGAGAGAGAGAGAGAGAGAGAGAGAGAGAGAGACATAGCTGTAGCTATAGGTACATACACACTTATATTGTATCCTAGGGTGGAAAATTTGGAGGCCTACAAGAAAATAGCCAATTAAAGTATTAACTTAATATCACCTAGAACGAAGTCTCACTGAGAGCAAGTTACTGGTGCCATAAAACATTTTGAAGAGCATGGGGAATTCAAGTACCTTTGGTAGGGTAGCTGATTTCCATGACAATGCAAAAGAATGCCAAACCTCAAATTACTACCTTAAAGAATAAACTGATGCTCATAAAAGACAAAGAATTCAACGGATCCTGTAGTTTAGTAATGTACAACTTAATTCTTTGTTTGCTTTTCATTTATGGCCATAAGACAATGATCACAAAGATGGAAAGGAAGGAATGAGTCACTCATTCTCTCCTAGGAAGCACTCTCCACTGACTACAATTGCCTAAGGGAGTTCTTTCCATTCTTTGGAAATTGCCCTTTCTCACTGGCTTAAAAAAAGCTATTATTTCCTTGCCTGAGGAAGCTCCCTTAGTAGAGGTAGTTAATAATTCCTCACATGCTTTAGCCCATCATTATTGTACCAGTAACTAAAACCAGACTCCAGAATACCCCAGGGTATCATATGTAGGATTAAACTTGTGTAGAGAAGACTAACAAACCATAAGAATGGCAAGAATTTGCTGATTTATACTGTCAAAATCTGTTATTTTGGACTTTGAGAGTACATGACAAAGGAAGGCAAAATTAAATCTAGATTGGTATAAATTTGTTAAAATCAATGTACTTACCAGAAAATATATTTATTACGTGTCATCTGAAACACCTAGTATGTCCCTCAACTTTATTGGTATGTATAATAAACCTGGACCTAACATTGACTCTCTAAAGGAACTTGATATGCCAGAAATCCTTGGGCAAAATATAGGCAGAATTCAGTCTTCAAGAAATTGGAAAAATGGAGTTTTGTTGCTACCATTCATAAATATCTCCTCATTTTCCCCTAAAATTGTCCTCAAAGAGGATTAAAAAAATTCCCTTTATTAAAATGTTGTGACATACATTGGTACAGGTTGCATCAGTATCTGTAAAAGTCCAATTTGTTGACTGTCTCTCTAAACTTAGAATCATCATGATAGACACTATAGTTAAAATAGGCTCCACCATCTCAGTAGGAATAAAAAAATTCCATAGAGAAAGAGTCTAGGACACGATACCAGAAGTCTGAGATGACTATACACAAAACAGTAATTAGAATATTCTGATTTGCAAAAATCTCTGGTGGTGGTTAATCATGACATCCCTGAAAATGAATTATATATGCAAAATATTAAGGTTTTATTTAATTTATATGCCAAAAATACTATTTTAAAACTTTAATTTAAAAAAAAGAGAAAGAAAAAGTTCAATCTGGGAGCAGAGGACTAGAAGGTAAAAACAAAAACAAAAGTGATAAATTGGCATTGATCCTTTTTTGCCATGGTAAAATTTGTAAATATTGGCAAAAAAGAACTTAGGTTTTAATGATTTTAATAGTCAATTCAGGAAAAAGAAACTCTGCAAGCCCAATAAATATATGCCTAGGTAACCAATCCCACTTATAATTCAGAAAGTGCAAGGTAAAACAAAACTGAGGTAGTTTGGTACATATCAGAAAAGTCTGATAATACTAAGGCTTGTACACTGTATTTGTGTTGTAAATGTATACAGCCATATTTAAGAATTATCAATACTGTCTAAAAAGCTAAAACTAGATTGACCCTAAAACCTAGAAATTCTACCTCTAGGTATGTAGAAAACTGTGTACAAAAAGACATAAAGAATGTTCATGATAATATTGACTGCATAGACACAAATTGGAAATCATCTAAATATCCGTCAAAAAGTGGAAAGATAAATTATGGTATATTCATACAGTGGAATAACATACAATTATTAAAATAGAATTACCTCTACCCATATACATAAATATCAAAAATGCAAAGCTGAACTAAAGGAACATGTTACTTAAGAATACATAAGGTATGATCCCTTTTAAATGACATTTAAAAACATGAAAACTAGTGTTTATTGTTTGTACAGTGACAAGACAACATGTGTGTACTTAATCTCTTAGATACTGAAATTTCTAAACTATCAGATCAAGAGTATCAGATATGGTTACAAAATTTTTTATAAATCTGTCAAAATGTTCAACAGTGAGAAGAAACACTCTCACTTCTACATCTTTGTTTTCTAAATCGATGACTAGGAGAAAGTCACTAAGTATACATATATATTGGTCACTAAGTATACATATATACTGAATTTTGTGCCTCAGTCATGAAACTGAGTGTTTACTATACCATTTCTTAATACTCTAAAAACAAATCAGAACATCCCATGTTGTGTTACTACAGTATATCAGGGATTTTGAAAGTCTACATAAGCTAAAACTTGCAGACATGTAATAATTAGGGACAACAAACCCAAGTCTAGAATAATTATTCCAACAAGGACAAATTTTAGTTTTCTTTCCAAGATAAAAATGGAGAATAATCCTGATGCCTGGGTGGCTCAGTTTGGTTAAGTGTTCGACTCTTGATTTTGGCTCAGGTCATGATCTCAAGGTTTGTGTGATTGAGCCCCACTATGGGCTCTGTGCTGACAATGTGGGGCTTGCTTGAGATTCTCCTTGTACCCCTTTCTGCTCCCCCCAAATAAATAAATAAAATTTTTAAAAAGTGGAGAATAATCAACTTGAAAACAAGTAAATGACAACTGACTTCAAGATATGATATCATCAAATATCACCACAAAAATGAATGCTTCCACAAAGACTTCCTTATTTCCTATGCTAGGTTAGTGCTCCAAAATGTGTTCCTATAGCTTCCATTGTGCAGTGTTTACTATGCCTTCTTATAAGTATGGTTAAATGTCTATTGCTACCATGAGACTAAGCTCCATTGAGAACAAGAACTTTGCCTTGTTTACCATTGAACTCTCAATTCCCAGGACGATGTCTGGCATGTAGGAGCTGCTCAGAAATACTATTGAAGAAATGAATGGTTACCTAAAAATTTATAGATACTAATGAATATTCATGTGAAAATATAATGTATGGAAAGATTATATTTCCAATGAGCAAAGGAAGGATTCTTGGGTAATAATAATAGTTAACATAATAGAATGCTTACTCTTTGCCAGGCACTATTTTAAGTCTCATTTAAAACTCACTCAAGGATCTCATATTATTTTTGTTCTCAAAGGTTAAGTACTTCAGCTTTTGAAGCACATTTGCTCCACAGACGTATCTTGGGGGTCCACTCAATACAATTTAAAATTTTTTGAATGAAATTACACAAGATGTAAGAAGTTCAGGATACATCCAACCACAACCACCTATTGAATTTCACTTGCCAGCTTGAGTGTGTGTTTTTTTTTTCTTTTTTGTCATCTGCATGGTTCCTGAAAGCATTTAATTAGTCACCCATGCCATAACAAGTAAATGTAATTATTACTTCTTTCTACTCACATGGTAATAATTTTCCAGCTTTCTGCAAGTAGGTGAGTGACTACATGTAGTGTTCCCCAGTGGATTAGAAGTGGAGGAACCATCTGATTTTCTGTGTCCCTGAGGGAGCCAATTAAGTAGTTTTTTTTTTTTTTTGAGGACAGTTTAAATTACTAAATATGGAGGTAGGGAGTTTCAGAGGTCAGCCTGTATTGAGTATGATAAAATTTCAGACATTCGGAAGCATGTCAAATAGATTAGTAGGGTAAGACAGCTGAAGGTTTTGCTTGGAAACTGGCAAACCTTACAGAAATTAGATATTCCTAAAGGAAGATAGAGTAAACACTCACCACACTGGTCTAAGAACAATAGTTTGGCATAAACTTGGTGGAAGGATTTTGCGTTTAGTAACTTTTTTCCAGCAAGCTCCTGGTGGCTAAGTACAGAAAAGGAAACTATGGCAAATATTATATCACAGTCAAAGGTAAAACCTTAGGAGATTTTATTAATACTTGATATAGCTCATACCATGGGAAGTCAAGCAATGATCCTTTCAAATCCTTATTTGAAAGAGAAATCTTAACAGCACCAATAATTATATAATTTCCCAAGTTCCCTCCTAATTCTTCCACTTCCCAGCAAAACCTAGTAAATTTACCTAACCATACCATACCCAACCTCAGATGTGGGTGGTGGAGAGGCAGAGGGAAAAATAACTAGGAAAATAACTTTTGATTTTCTCTGGAATTTCTCCTTTGGTTTTCTCCTATGAGCTCATGTCACCTCTAAGTTTTGGCACACACCAAAGAGTCTAAGTGTCACCCCGACCTCTTGGACTTAGGTTTCTGAGTATCCAGCATCAGGTGAGCCAGCCAAGACCTAAGATTATCTGGACCACAGATTAGGGGTGACTCCATTAACTAGATAAAATGTAATCTTTGGAGCCATACATCACCCAACTCTGAAGTAACCAAGACTCTGGACACTAGAATATTTCCTCAATACTTTTGAAGGCATCCTAGCACCCACATCTGCCTGAAAAGTCCTAGGCACATTTAAAATCACTCTTCAAATGCCCTTTTCTCAATTAGACCTTCACAATGCAGTTCATCATAATTTGCTTTTCTTCCTATATTCCTTCAAGACTTTAATTTTACTCCTAGGACTGCATTCATTGCCATCTTTGCTGAACACATTGTTTGTATCTGTTTCCTCCACCAGGCTGTAGATTCTGGGAGAAAAATATCCGTTTTGAATATAGTTTCCTATTGAATAAAATGGAGTTCACAGAGCCATGAGGCTCTTCAGTTTGGACAAGTAAAGCATTTCATATTCTTTCACTCTGTTCTAGTTAAAAGTTCTTCATTATATTCTGGGCCTAAACCAACCTCAATGTTAGAATCTGATAGTTGGCCAATGAAGAAGAAGAAAAAGATCTAAGTGCTAAGTGTTTTCTCCTTCCTTATTATCATAACTTCTATTTAATAATGGAGGCAGTTGATAAAGTGCACTGAGATAAATTGTTCATATGGGAGAGGGCTTGAAACTGGGGAGCATCATCTCCAAATTAGGATACAGGGGAAATTGCATTACACAAATATCACCACACTCAAGAAGGTTACATCAGGAATAAAGCTATTAAAGAGCATAGGTGAGCTCAACTAACACCTACTTTGATTTTTGGACCCAATCAAGAAAAGAAAATAAACACAAATGAGTTCCTCCAAGTTGGAAGATTCCAATATTTTAACAACTTAAAAAAAAAAAAAGCTAACTAAAAATTCTGGAATCTTTTCATTTCTAAATAGATATCAAATTTCTCCTTGTTTATACATCTTCAAATATGGAGCAGATTTACATAATGAATGTGTTTTCCAAAATAACATTTTATGAGATGATTCCATTTCTTGTTTCTAAATTTAAAACTTTTTAGGGGGAAAAAGCACAAATTCTAAGACTATAAAATTATAAAATGTTATACAAAGATGATAAGGATACATAATTAACAAAAAAGGGCTAATTCTGTTTTTTTTGTGGTTTTTTTTTTAGTGTTTACTTATTTTTGAGAGAGAGAGAGAGAGAGAGAGAGAGAGAGAGAGAGAGAGAACATGAGAAGGGGAAGGGTAGAAAGAAACACACAGAATCCTAAGCAGGCTCCAGACTGTCAGCACAGAGCCTGATGTGGGGCTTGAAGCCACAAACCATGAGATCATGACCTGAGCTAAAGTTGCATACTTAACTGACTGAGTCACCCAGGCACCGCAGGGCTAATTCTGAAATAATTAGAATTAGCTTTCTACCCTAATGAGGAAATCAAATACCTAAAGCTTTAAACTCAGCTAGCCTGTCAAAATTCAATTCATGATTGTACTGAACAGAAGGGAACCTGGGTAATGAGCATGGTAATAAGCTTATTATTGGTGTTGAAATGTTATATTTTTAATTACGAGATTTAATTAATAGATCTCAATGTTAGTTCAAGTTAAATTTTTGTACCATAAATTTATGGGTGGTAATAAAAAAAACCTATATGGATTTAAGATGTTTAAAATCCTGAAACATAGGGCAGCATATATTACTAGAGTAAAGCTCTCTTCTTCTCTCCTCCCCCACAAAAATACCTCATTTCCAGAATTGTACCTACTAACACCTGCTAGTTTAATTTTGGTTTATCATCATGACTAAAATTTTAGTGAAAGTTAAACTTAAGTATCCATCTCTTCCAAAATCATTAGAGTGTCAACTCTCCTCTAAATAAGTCATACAACTATTTTATAGGTTTTAATGACCAGATGTACTTTGCTTCCTCAATCATCTGATAGCATAAGAAACATCTGTTACCTTTTTCAGAGAAAAATTAATTATTTTTCTACTTTTCATTCTTTCTGAAGCTCATGGGAACCTGTTCACACTAAGCAGCCAAAACAGAATAGAATTTTTCTATGTTTATTTGAACCAATCAACTGGAGGTCAATTATACAGCAGTAAAATTGACCAAGACCCAGGAGCATAGGTTGAAATTCAGCTAATAAGTTCAACCTACATCATCACTACAATTGTCTTATGATCATCTTGGCACTAAGTCGTAGATTCAAACACATGTTGCTATGCAAAGCTGTCTCTTCTCAAAACTCAAAGACTTCAATTAGAGTTTTATCCTATATGCTACTTTCTCTCATCTCCTCCAATTTTTTTTCAATTTTATTGGGGTAATAACACTTAACATGAGACCTACTATCAACAGATCTTTAAGTGTACAATATATTATTGATACCTCTACTCACAGCAGGTACTGTACAACAGGTCTCTGGAATTTGCTTATCTTGGAACTGAAATTTTATACTCATTGTTAGCAACTCCTCCTTTCCTTCTCCCCTCCATCCACTGGCACCAACATTTCTATACTTTGCTCCGTCAAATTTGACTCTTTCAGATACCATATATACATAGAATCATGTAGTATTTGTTCTTCTCTGACTGGCTTATTTTTCTTAGTATAATATCCTCAGGTTTCATCCATGTTGCCACATATTGCAGAACTTCCTTCTTTATTAAGGATGAATACTATCCCACTATATATATATACCATATTTTTTTATTTGTTAATCTGTTGATGGGCAGTTAGGCTCTTTCCACATTTTGGCTATTGTAAATAGTGCTGCAATGAACATGGGAGTGCTAATATCTCTTTGAGATCCTGATTTCAATCTTTTTGGATAAGTACCCAGAGGTGGGATTGTTGTGTCATATGGTAGTTCTATTTTTTTTTTTTAATTTTTGTGGAATCTCTGTACAGTTTCCCATGGCGGTTGCACCATTTTGGATTCCCAACAGTATTCAGGGTTTTTAATTTCTCTACAAGCTTGCCAATACTTGTCTTTCCCCCCCTCCTTCCTTTTTCTTTTAGTATATAATGGCCATTCTACTGGTGTGAGGTGATATCTCATTGTGGTTTTGATTTGCTTTTTCCTGAGGATTAGTGACATTGACCATTTTTTGAGAAACCTGTTGGCCATTTGTATGTCTTCTTTGGAGAAATGTCTATTCAAGTCCATAACCTATTTTTAAATTTGGTTAATAATATTTTTGCTTTTGAGTTACAGAAGCTCCTTACTTATTTTGGAAATTAACCTCTTTTTTTTTAAGTTTATTTATTTATTTTGCAGGGAGGAGGAGGGGGAGAGAGAGAATCCCGAGCAGGCTCTGCTGTCAGCCCAGAGCCCAACGTGAGGCTTGAACCCATGAATCCTGAGATCATGATCTCAGTCAAAACCAAGAATCCATCACTTAATAGACTGAGCCACCCAGGCACTCTGGAAATTAACCTCTTAACAGATATATAGATTGAAAATATTTTTTCCCATTCTGTATGTTGTCTTTTCATTCTATTGTTTCCTTTGCTGTGCAAATGCTTTGTAGTTTGATGTAGTCCCATTTGTCTATTTTGGTCATCTCTTCCATTCTGAAAATAAAATAAAGACACACTATAGCTTCTGACTTGCCAGTCAGGTAAAGAGTATGAACTAACCAGGTCATCACTTTTTCATTTCATTCATTGTTCATTTATTGAGTACCCATAGGGTGCCAGGCACTGTTTTAGACTCTGGGGATAACAGTATAAAAGACAGACCTTGCCCACATGGAGCTTACCTTCATGGGGGAAAGAGACAGTAAAGAAGTAAAAAAGTACATATATATATATTAAAATGTCAGTGATTATTGAGAAAATGAAACAAGGTGAAGAAATAAAGACTGAATCTTTTATTATCTGTGTTCTAGCCCATTTAATCCACTAAGTCCACTAAATTTTAATTGTTTTACAAGATAAATAATAAAGTAAATTAACTGGAAGCATGGGGATCTAAAGAGCTTAGTCAACAGTAATCAAACACTTTAATATGATGTATTATTAATTAATCTACTTTCTATGTAAAATTTGCTATTTCTAAACCAGAAAACTGAAAGGTATTTATAAACAGTTATAATCCCAAGGCAATTGTAATAGTATTAGAGTCTTAAAAAAGGAAATTAACTTTCCATGTCTTACTTATATAAATGTAAATATCTAAACTTTTCTAACAGTTTTAAAACTGTTTTCAATATCATATATATAGTAACTGACATATTAATAACACCTCTTGTTTTATTTTTACCTGATAATTGTCTAACAGTTAAATATGAGCTCAAAAATTCTAAGAATATCACCTGTAGAATTGAGATAGATAACAGTAAATAACATGAATGAATGGATCAAGAACTATTACTATTTTTAATATCTTGATTTATTAAATGAATCTTGGCAACCAGAAAGACAATTATCCAATGTGGTAGCTATCAGTTTTGAGAAATGACCATGCACTCTGTAGACCTGGATTTTTGGTTCCTCTTTTAGTATTAAGCATTTTGGATGATTCACCATCACATACTGAAAACATCATACAACTGTGATTCACTGATAGAATGATTTAAGTTCTCCTTTGGAAGATCACTGAATCTGTCTTTAAAAGAAAAGTTTAATAGAAATAAATTTCATTTAGTTAATTTTGGTGAATGCTAATGTATCTCACTGTCCTTAGTGCATAAGCCCATTCAAGAGTCATTATTCAGGGGGTTGACTTTCCCATGGTAACAAGGTATCTTTGACAGCCATCATTATAAAGAGACCTTTGGGCAGGCTCAGACAAAGGGAAACACTAGACCTGGTCTTCATTTTCCTCCTTCCCCTTACCAATTCCAATGTTCTCTTTAAAGAGGTAAGCTCAGTGGGGCACCTGAGTGGCCACTCAGTTGGTCAAGCGTCGGACTTCGGCTCAGGTCATGATCTTACAGTTTGTGGGTTCAAGCCCCGCATCAGGCTCTGTGCTGAAAGCTCAGAACTTGAAGCCTGTTTTGGATTCTGTGTCTCCCTCTCTCTCTGTCCCTCCCCTACTCATACTCTGCCTCTCTCAAAAATAAACATTATTATTATTTTTTGATTAAAAAAATAAAAAGGTAAACTCAACATGAGAAGAAAATCATGAATGAACTCAAAGGGATCTTCAAAATGATTCAATTTGCACGTTTTGCAGAGGAAGGCACCAATGGTCATTGGGTAATCTATTGTAGAAGTAATTACTTAGAGAACCTTAATCTGAAGGAAATCTTCAAATACATCTCCAAAATCACTAACAGTTTACATGTGCAGAAGATTCTCAATGTTACAAAAATGCTAGGAGAAAAGAGCATTACTGTAGCAAAATATCGTTTTGTATTTTTTTCTCTATTAATAAACTACTCATAGACTTGTTCAGGGGAAAACGAAGTTGCTGCAATTTATGTCTTTGCAATATTTTTATCAAGGCTAATATTAATGTCACTCTTCAAGTTCTGGACAAATACTCCTGAAAGTACTGTACTAATTCTATGCTGTGTAGATTTTCTTCAGTGTGGCTTGATTAAATAAAATTTCTGATAATAATAGCTATCTTGTATTAACCAAAGATAACTCTTATACATTATCTCATTTAATATTTACATAAACAAATTTACTGAGAGATATTAAAACCCCAGTTATAGATGAGGAAATTGAGGCTTAAAGAAGTTAAATGCTTTGTCAAAAATCACAAAACTAGTAGGAGTTGGAATGGATTTTTGAACCAGATCTTCGATTCCCATGTCTTGCCATAATATTGCTTTATTATAACACTAATATATATATAAATATATTATAATATATTAACTAATATGATATATTATACATTATGTTACATTCCCTCAAAGAAGAGCTAGTTTTAAAAAATAAAATATATATGTGCTCACTTCAGCAGCACATATATCAAAAAAGTAAAAGATATGGAATTCATTATTTTTAACATTCAATGGATCTGGTATTTAAAAATGTTTAAATAAAACTTGGGGGAAAAAAAGAAGCATATGGGAAGAGCCATATGAATTTATTGAGAAAAAAATCCCAAATTAAACTTGTGTAAATTGTATCTAGAAACATAGAGTAAAAATATATCCCATTAAGTATATCTTCTGTGCAATCTAGTAATAAAATATATCTTAATGTTAAAAAAAAATAATGACAGTACTAATAGTAAATTTGGATGGGGGGGGAAGGTACCTGCAGGCAGGTATATTAAAGTGCTTCATTGTATTCAGCCAAGAATAATCAGTGAGGTGGGGGAATTTGTGAATCATTGAAAACAATCATTTATCCTGAGAATATTTTGTTGCAACCATTTCCTCCCATTGTTCTAACTATACTGATCTTTGTATTAGACAAGAGAACAGCTGATGTTCCTTTTCTAAAATAGTACATTAAAATCCTTGAAAGACCACATTTTTTTTCTGCTCTTTATCATTACATATTTGAAAGTGGATATGCAAAAATTTGATTACAGGTCATTCTACAAATTTTCTGGGAACCAAAAAGTAATAAGACTGGGGAAGTTGTTTTTTGGCCACCCCTTCTTATTTATTAAATTTTCCTTATCATTGCACCCCACTGTTAAAAACAATCAAACAACACAAAAATAAAACCCAAAACACTACAATATTAAAATTCAAACTGACAATACAGATGATTATTTAGAGAGTGATAATATGTATTACTTAAGTGTTTACCCACATCAAGGAAGTATTAGTCTACCATGGTTACCCTACTATAGGGAAATGTATTCTCAAGGGATGAATCAACTGAGAAATGAGATTTTGAAAGGTGAAGCCTGGAGTTACATTGTAAAGTGAAGCTAGATAATTAGAGGGTGAGGCATATTTAGAATTATGTGAACTAGTAGGTAAATGTGATTCAATTTCTTAAAGTTCCTAAGGAAAGGGAAGTAGAAGGGTATCAGTAGTGGACAATATTCATTTACCTTTACAACACTAGAAGCAGGTGTCTGAAGAGCAAGCCAGTGAAACTCATCAAAAGGTAAAAGGGATTTCTGTCCCGGATTTGCAACCTGGCATGTTCAAGTTATGAGGAAACCCATGTGGAAACTTGGCAATAGAAAAAGTATGCTTTTCACAGGGTTCCCTGCAACCAGCATAGCTGACTAGATTTGTCCCTGGTCAGGGGTTAACTTCAAAGCATCTTGTCTTCTTTAGCTCATTTTCTAGGCTGAGCTTTGAAATGTTCATCAGTCAGTGAACTTTTTATCATTTTATAGTAGATAACTTGTCACGTTCCAAGATGCATTTTGTCTATTCAGTGGCTTTACAGTTATTTCAACTACCTCTTACTGATTCTTTTAGAATTATACTGTTCTATTCAATCTCAATTTTAAACCCTTGACCAGCATTCAGGGAATTATTGAATTATATTATAACTTTATGTTTTTAAATTTATTATCCTTTTCAACACTAGAGTTAAGATGTTTTATAATTAAATATACGGTATTAGCTCCTAAGTGTTATTTTACATAACTTTGTTCCAGTGCTAAGAATATTTTAAACTGCTTTCAGTGTGGACCCCAAACCTCTGATCTATCCTCCTCACTAAGCTACAGAATCATATATTAACTGCCTTCCAGAGAGATTTAGTTAGACACCAAGAGATACTTGAAACTCAAGATGTACAAAACAGAATTCCTTGATTCTGTATCAGCTCTGACACTCCTATCTCCTCTTGCTGGAAACCCAGTATCCCAAGATAACAAATGTGATTATCATCCTTGACATCATTATCATAATTTTTCCTGCAATTTCTGTAGCCAATTAGTCATCTAGTTTTGGTAATGCTACTTCATAAATCTCTCTCAATTTACTCTTTTATCCTACTGATAATACTGTTATTATCTCATTAGTTCTAATGATAATCCTGTAGTTTGGTTTCTCATTTTTTCTCTTCTGGACATGAATTCAAAACATATCTTCACCATATTAGTTGTGATCTTGACTAACTTTAATCTATCTGAATGTTGGTTTCCTTATCTGTTCAATAAGAGATATTAGATTTTGCTTACTGCTTTATTTTCACTATAAAATGTAATATGCCATAGAGATAAAGTGCATAAATAATTCCTAGCTAATAAGTACTCATTAAAGCTATATTGGCAGTAGATTTAATGATTTACTAAAACAAAACTAAACAAAACAAATAAAAAACAAATACCAATACTTAAGAGTCTATGTTTCAAACATCTGGCAAAACCCTGAACAAACCAGAGTCCTGTAGTTTATAGTGCAGAAGAGACAAGTAAGTTATCAGACAATTTCAGTAGTGTCCCAAGTACTTCAGTAGGCATGGATGCAAAGGAATACATGGGTAGGACACCTGACCAAGTCTTCAAAAACTTTGAAGGATGTTGGCTAAGATATAAACTGAGGAATTAGTAGAAGTTAAAAGAGAGAGAAGAACTTTTAGGTAATAGAAATGGTATGTGGCAACCAGCGAATGAGAAAGAAATTTATTTGTGGATCTTCAAATTTAGTGTGGTTGAAGCCCAGGAGTCATAAGAAATAGCAAAATGATTATTGTTGATATGAACATTTCCTGGAAACCCCAAAGGAACAAATGAAGAACCTTAGAGTATATGAGTATAAAATAAGATAAATTCTTTAAAAATACATGAATAGTTTCCCTGCATTCTCCAAATAATTAGTTAATATAGGGGTGCCTGGGTGGCTCAGTCGGTTGAGCATTCAACTTTGGCTCAGATCTCATGGTTCATGAGTTCGAGCCCTGCGTCAGGTTCTGTGCTGACAGCTCAGAGCCTGGAGCCTGCTTCAGATTCTGTGTCTCCCTCTCTCTTTGCCCCTCTGCTGCTCACACTCTATCTCAAAAATAAGTAAACATAAAAAAAAATTAAAAAAACATAGTTAATATAGTAAGTAAAAATCTCATGTATAAAAATGAAAAATTAACATAAAATATGTAGTATTATAAAAGAAATATAAATGACTATATGAAAAATTAATTCATAATTCTCAGTTGAGATAATTAAGAAGTTTTGAAAGAGTAAATGAGGTTTTATACTAATGAAAGAGAAAGCTCAGCACTGTGAACACATCAACTCTGTCTCATCAACTTTAAATTTAATGGATAACAATCAAAATCCAAGGAGCATTCTGTATATTTATTTTAATACTGAAAAAATATTTTTTAGAATTTTTTTGAAGAAATAACTTTGGATGAGAATAGCCAGGGAATTTCTGAAAAAGAAAGTTAAAAAAGAATGCTTAAAGTTTAAAAAGTTAAAAAGTTAATAATAAGTTAAAAAGTTGCCCAGCCAACTGTGAAAGCTACCTCAAAGATAGAGCAATAAACAGAAGAAATATTCAAAACCCAAATATATCACATTTCTGTATTATATTGCATACACATAATTTTTGCTTTTAATAAATTTGGACTATAAATCAGTAAGAAATAGATGAATTATTCAGTGAATAATGTGGATACTTCATAAAGTTATGTTCTACTTCACATCTTAAACAACAGTAAATCCAGGAGGAAGAAAGCATGGAAGTATTTTTTTTTTAATTTTAACATTTATTTACTTTGCCACTAGATGTATTTTTAAAAACAATATTTGTGTGGGATAGGTACTTCTAAGCATAGCACCAAAGATAGAAAGCATAAAAAATACTGATAAGTTTGCATAAATCCTCCTTTAAAAAAATGAAAGACAAACAAACTGAGGCTGTGCTATTTGCCACCAGTTCTGAAATCGCAGGATGATGGATTTTTGTGACTGTTTTCTTGCATTGTACAGAGTGCTTGGCAACGATATCTGGCATGAGTTAACATTAACGAAAATCATGTCCTTCAGTTCTAGAAAATTTTCTGGAATTATGTCTTTGATTATATTCCCCTCTTCCATTTTCTTCTGTTCTCTCTTTTCAAATTCCTATGATTTTAACATTGGACTTTCTGTACTTGTCACCTAACTTACTTTCCTTATTTTCTATCTGGTTATCATTTTGCTCTGCTTTCTTGGGAGGTACCTCAGTTTTATCTTCTGTCTATTCAAATGAATTTTTAATTCTGTTATCATATTTATAATTTCCATGAAACTATTTTGTTGGGCCTTTTCAGCATCTTGTTATTAACAGATGAGTATATTCACTTTCTACCTTCATTGTATGTTTCCTCCAAGTTACTTTTGCTTTGGTCTCTGTTTACTTAAATATCTTATGTTCTTTTGTTATTTCTTCATAATTATGCATGAAACCTAAAAAAAGCTACAATCTCCGGGGTCATTTTAATTAAAAAAACATACAAGCAAACAAACAAACAAACAAAAAACCCTGGCTTTGTTGTCCTTAGATCTTTTCTGTTGTGGTGTTCAGAATCCCAGAAGCTGTACTATGTATCTGCTCCCCAGAAGGAATATCCCTACTACCTAACATTTTGTGAAGGAATATGGAAGAAGGTTGGGGAATCTTAACATTTATAACATAAACCTACACTTAATCTATCTTGGCACTACAATGCCCTCTCCAAGCTGGAACTAGGTCTCCTAATAAAAGGAATAAACCTCCAGTTGTCTCTAGGGAGAGATAGTCTCTAAAAGTGCACAGAATAGAAGAGGAAATCAGAAAGTCCTCTCATTCTTAATCTGATTTTCAAAGAATTCATCATATTTACTCCTATACTTCAAAGGTAACTCGAATTTCCAGTTTCTGAGACTTAGAGGTTCTCTACTATAATTTGGCATGCTTTGGACTTTCTCTATAGCAGTCTTAGAGTTTAACTTTTTCAAGTTAAACTAATCCATCTACTTTCAAACTTCCAAAAATGTTTTCCTGATCATCCTAACTTTTGCCATTTTTCATCATTTAATATCATTTTGGGTTTCAGAAAGAAGCAGAACCAAATGAAAACTTAATGATTACTTGAACATACTATCTTCAACAAGGCAGATCTAATGTTGAACACTTGAAAAGCTGAATTCCATATGTGATCAGTGATCTGGTTCAGGCAAAATTGAACCAACTGATAGAGATAAATTCCTCAGCTGCAAAGGGCCAAAAAAAAAAAAACAACTTAGGGTCAAGAAAGAGATAGATATTTCCTCAATATGTAACAATGAAAGGATCACATTATTTTTCAATAGATACCTAACTACATACAAAAATCATATCACTAGAGACAAAAAAAAGTTAAGAATTCTATTAACTGCCCCTTCTTAGAAGCTGTGTTTATAACATTAATAAATTGTATTTATTATGAAAGATTAGGAGAATGGCCAAAAATATTTATATTGCTAAAACTTTTCAAATAATATGGCAAGTGACTATTAGCAAATGCTGTACATCAGTGCTTCTCGTTTTAATGTGCATATGAATCACATGAGGATCTTGTAAAAATGACAATTCTGATAAGTAGATCTGAAGAGGAACCTGAGAACATTTCTTAACAAGTTCTCAGGTAATTCTTTTTTTTTTAATGTTTATTTATTTTTGAAAGAGAGAGACAGCATGAGTGGGGGTGGGGGGAGGGGGAGAGAGAAAGAGGGAGACACAGAATCTGAAGCAGGCTCCAGGCTCTGAGCTGTCAGCACAGAGCCCGACACAGGGCTTGAACTCAGGAACCACAATATGATGACCTAAGCCGAAGTTGGCCACTTAACCGACTGAGCCACCCAGGAGCCCCAAGTTCTCAGGTAATTCTGATGCTGCTGGTCTATAGGCCATACCTCGAGTAGGTACCTGGACACTGGGATTTTTAAAAGCTCCTCAGATGATTCTAAAGTGCAAAAACATTGGAAAGTTATTAATCTAATTCATTTCCTTCAAATCAGCAGTACTAATAAAGCCGGGTATAAATAACTTCATCAAACTGACTTTGTTATAGGTAAGTTGAGTCATTTAAGAAAGCAAAATTTCCCTATAATTATTCTTCCTCCTATTTAATTTCCTCTCTTAAAAGAACATTCATTCACTCAGACAAAAACCTTTATGGCATTCCCATGGTAGTTACTGCTATATGAGAAAAAAAAAGAAAAATAAGATTTATCAATTGAAAGGACAAGCAAGCAAATAAGCTGCCATAGAAGTACTATACTAAAGGTTCTGACAAAGTGCTAGGAGATTGCAGAGGCACCAGTGATTAGGTGAAGCGAGAAAGGCTATTCCTAATAAATAATACCCTAAGAAAATCATGTGGAAATTCACACTGACCCCTTATCTCATTCAATCCTGATGCTCAGTCTTTCCACCTAGATTGCAGTCCCCCTGACATGCTCTCTCTCCCCTACAGGGTTCAGTTGATTAATGCATCCTTCCACTATATACCATATGCACCATTCTCTGAATGAGAACAACTTGCGTAGTCCCTAAAAAAAAGTACAAATCCAGAAAAAAATAATTGCTTAAATAGTACATTTGAATTATGCTTTGAGCCAAGCAGAGGTGAAATGAGTCGCATTACCTACGTGTCTTTAAACAACATGCCTTTAAAAATGTCTCTAAAGCTATGTAAAGGCAATTTACAGGAAGAAACGAATAGGTACCTAGCAGGGGTATGGTGCATTCTGGGCTATTGGTTAGCTGGTATCATCTTGATACCTATATTAAGGGGGAAGACAGAAAAATTAATAGGACCGGTGTATGTTGGGAATATATACTTCTTTATATATTACCTCATTTAGAGAATAGCTTTGATTTCCTTCTGATCTTAGAGTACTCAAAATAGAAAGATCCCAAATCAGTTCTGGAGACTGCATTACATAAAAGCTTACTAAAAAAATAGCCATGAGATATGCACATTAATCCTCCTTGTCCAGATCAAAGAGTATGAATGGGCTGAGAGACTTAGACTTGTGCATACCACTCCATTTAAGACAAAAAGAATCATGTAATAACCAAGAATCATGTTGAAATCCAAAGGAAAAAGAAAACTTGTGAAAATATTTTTCTGTAAGAAATTCAAGAATATTTCAGATAATGCCATGAAATGTACAAAAAATTTTATCACTTGAAAAAGAATGTATGACTCTCATATTTATATACTGTAGGGTACAGAGTAGAATAAAATTTTTAAATGTTTATTAATTATATTATCCAGATATACCATATCCTTTGTCCATCACACTTCTCCCTTGTTATGGTTTCTGTCATTAATTTGTTTTGCTATTTTTTTCTATTTTATGCAATATGGAAACTATTATTTTTATTTTTTACTTTCAGCATCAGCAGCATTTTTGAACTAATGCATTGTTGCTTTTTCTCTGAAAATTTTTTACCATTTTTTATTGTGTTAAAATACATATAACAAAATTTATCACTTTAACCATTTTTAAGTGTACAATTCTGTGGCATCAAATACATTTATATTGTTGCACAATCATCACTGCCATTCATCTCCAGCACTTTTTCATCTTCCAAAACTGAAATTCTGTACCATTAAATAATACTTCCCCATATTCCCCTCCCTCTAGCTCCTGGTAACAATCATTCTACTTTCTGTCTCCTGAATTTGACTGCTCTAGGAACCCAATATAGGTTGAATCATATAGTATTTGTCTTTTTTGTGACTAGTTTATTTTACATAGCATAATGTCCTCAAGGTTCATACATGTTGCAACATGTGTGAGACTTTCCTTCCTTTTTTAAGGCTAATTAATATTCCATTGTATATATATATACCACACTTTGTTTATCCATTGACAGACATTTGGGTTGTTTCTATCTATTGGCTATTATGAATAATTCTACTATGAACATGGGTGTGTAAATATCTGTTTGAGTCCCTGTTTTCACTTCTTTTGACTATATCCCCAGAAGTGGAAGTTAGGGTCATATGGTAATTCTACATTTAAGTTTTAAAAAATTTTTAAATTTAAATTTAAATTCTGCATTTAAGTTTATTTATTATTGAGAGACAGAGAGAGACAGAGCATGAGCAGGAAACGGGCAGAGAGAGGGGAGACACAGAATCTGAAGCAGGCTCCAGGCTCCGAGCTGTCAGCACACAGACCAATGCAGGGCTCGAACTCACAAACCTCGAGATCATGACCTGAGTCGAAGTCCGACGCTTAACTGACAGGCGCCCCTCTATATTTAACTTTTTGAGGAACTGTCATACTCTTTTCCCCAGTGGCTGTATGATTTACAGTCCCAGCAGCAATGTGCAAATGTTCCAATTTCTCCACATTCTCATCCAGCACTTATATCCTGTTGGTTTTTTTTTTTAAATATATAATAGCCATTATCATGCTTATGAAGTAGTATTTCATTGTGATTTTGACTTTCATTTCCCTAAAGAATTAGTGATAGTTGTTCTTATTGGCCATTTGTATATTTTTGTGTGTGTGTGAAATGTTCCTTCAAATACTTTTCTCATGTTTTAATCCAGTTGTTTGTTTTACTGTTGTTGAGTTATAGTTCTTTACATTTCTGAATATTAGTCCTTTAT
Organism: Neofelis nebulosa; assembly: GCF_028018385.1. NCBI lineage: Eukaryota > Metazoa > Chordata > Mammalia > Carnivora > Felidae > Neofelis > Neofelis nebulosa. Next base: position 117,580,425 of record NC_080784.1, read on the forward strand.
CCAATACATGCCTAGCAAATATTTTCTCGCGTTCTATGGGTTGCCTTTTCACTCTGTCGATTGCGTTCTCTAGAGATCAAAAATTTTTAATTAAAAAATTTAATTTTGATAAAGTCCAACTTATCTATTTTTATCTTTTGTTGCCTGTGTTTTGGTATCATATGCAAAAAATCATAGCCAAATCAAGTGCCATGAAGCTTTTCCCATATGCTTTCTTCTGAGAGCTTTATATTTTGCCTCTTTATTCAGGTCTTCAATCACTTTGAGTTAATTTTTATATATGATGTAAGGATCCAACTTCATTTTTTTTTTTTTTTTTTTTTGCATGTGGATACCCAATTTTCCCAATACCATTTGTCAAAAAGACTTTCCTTTCCCCATTTTATGGTCTTGGCATTCTTGCTGAAAATCTATTAATTATACATGCAAGAGTTTATCTCTGAGCCCTCTATTTTATTTCATTGCTCTTTATGTCTGTCTTTTTGCCAGTGCAATACTGTTTTAATTAGGTTTTATAAGTTTTGAATTTAAGAAGTACAAGATTTCAACTTTGTTCTTTTTCACAATTGTCTGTCTGTTGGGGTCTCTTGAATGCCATGTAAATTTTAAGAGGGATTTTTTTAATTTCTGCAAAAAACTTTTAGAATTTTGATAAATATTGCATTAAATCTGTAGATTGTTTTGGGTTGTATTGACATCTTAAAAATATTAAGTCTTCCAACCCATGAACCTGTGATATCTTTCCATATATTTGTGTCTTCTTTAAAAGTATAAAACATACTTTCAGCAATGTTTTATACTACCAGTGTATGTTTTCCACCTCCTTGGTTAAATTTATTTTTATTATTTTATTTTTTTGATGTTATCGTAAATGGAATGTTTTAATTTCCTTCCTGAGTTGTTCATTGTTAGTATATAGAAATATAACAGATTTTTGTATGTTAAATTTGTATCCTGAAAGCTGGCTTAACTTATTAGTTATAGTGAGGATATTTAGGGGTTTTATACATATAAAATCATGTTGTTTGCAAACAGAAAATTTTAGTTCTTTCTTTTCAATTTGGATACCACTCACTTATTTATTTAGCCTAATTATTCTGGCTACAACACTCAGTACTATGTTGAAGAGAAGTGGCAAAAGCAGGCATCCTTGCCTTGTTCCTGATTTTAGAGCAAAAGCTTCAATCTTTCACCATCAAATATGATGTTAGCTGTGGGTTTTCATATAGGCTTTTATTATGTTGAGACTATTTCCTTCTATTCATAGTTCATTGCATTTTTAAAATCATGAAATGGTGTTGAAATTTGTTTAATGTTTTTTCTGCATGAAATGATCATTTTTCCCCTTCATCCTGTTAATGTGGTATATTACATTAACTGATTTTCTATGTCGAACCATCCTTGCATTCCAGTAATAAATCCCTCCTGGTCACAGTGTGTAATCTTTTTAATATGCTTTCAAATTCCATTTGTTGATATTTTCTTGAGGACTTTTGGACCAATATTCATCAGGGATATTGGTCTATACTTTTCTTTCCTATACCGTTTTTGTCTGGCTTTGGTGTCAGGGTAATGCTGGCCTCCTAAGAGTGAGTTAGGATATAACTTTAATCCTTAATTTTTTAGAAGAGTTTATGAAGGATTAGTGTTAATTTTTCTTTAAAGGTTTGGTATAATTCATTAGTGAGTCCATCTTGTCCTGGGCTTTTTTTGAGGGGTAGGGTAGGAATTTTTGATTCCTGATTCAATTTTCTTGCTAGTTTCAGATTTATTCAGATTTTCTATTTCTTTATGATTCAGTCTGATCGATTGTGTGTTTCTAGGACTTTGTTCATTTACTCTAATTATCTAAATTTTTGCCTTACAATTGTTTACAGTACTCCCTTATAATCCTTTTTACTTCTACAAAATTGGTGGTAATGTCCCCTTTTTCATTTCTAATGTTAGTTGAATCTTCTTTGTTCCTTATTCAATTTAGCTAAAGATTTATTAGTCTTGTGTAGCTTGAATTATTGCTATTCTAATCAGATTCACATATTTTTCTTGTTTCTGTTTCTATAATTAATAAATATAGGTTATTATTAAATTTTATTGTCTTATGAGCTTAATTTTTTTAATTTTAAGACTAATGGTTGAATTTGTTTTTTATCCAAATTTTTAGCTTTCATTTATACAGCTTCATGTTTAATTACTGTCACTGCCCACTCTCAGTCGTGCTGTAGCAAACTGAAGTCTTATTTTTTCTCAGATCTCTAATCTATTTTTTATGTAATAAAATACATTTATTAAAATGGAGATAGTATATATGTGTGGTGTATTTTCTGACTCCTTACATCTGAAAAATTAATTCGTTTTCTTCACATTTTCCTTTAAATCTCTGTAGCTTTTTTTTTTCCTTCTAAGTGCTAAGTGTTTGACAGAAAACTGGTTAGCTGAACTTTTTCTCTATAGGTGTAATGTTTGACTCTGATTCACCTGACTAAATACTTGCAAGATTTTTTTTTATTCTTACTACGTTAATAAAAAATTTGTTGAAGGTTTTGCTTGTTAATTTTTTTCCCTAAAACTTCATAAGTCCTTTTGTCTAGTAATTAAGGTGTGGTATTTTAGCTCAGAAAAGTTTTATTTTATCAGAGATTGGATAAGAGGCCATATTCTCTTATAATTTTTTAGGGCCTCAAAACTTTTAAACACTAAAAAAATATATACTATATAATACTTATTTATGTACATATTTTATATCAGGCCACACAAAAATTAATAATAATTCCTAAAAGCAGAAATTGTACAAGTCCCATTAATTCATTGAATTTAAAATTAATAAGAAACGAAATATAGAAATAGCTAACCACTAAGAAAATTTAAAAGCCTATTCTAGGGGCACCTAGGTGGCTCAGTCGGTTAAGCAGCTGACTTTGGCACAGGTCATGATCTTGCGGTCGGTGAGTTCGAGCCCCGCGTCAGGCTCTGTGCTGACAGCTCAGAGCCTGGAGCCTGTTTCAGATTCTGTGTCTCCCTCTCTCTGACCCTCCCCCATTCATGCTCTGTCTCTCTCTGTCTCAAAAATAAATAAACGTTAAAAAAAATTTTAAAAAGCCTATTCTATAACTCTTGCATCAATGACAATATTAAAAGCTAACAATATGATCTTTTTACAATACAATACACAAAGAAATAGAAGTCTTGAGTAGAATTATAATCAGGACAGAACCTAAATTTTTTTCAAAAACCTTCATTCATAAAGTGTACTCATCTCAACAGTTTTACAAATGAGTTCTCTTAAATTCTCAGGGAACAGATAATTCTTATATATAAAATGTTTGAAAAAATAGCTATTATTATGATAATGCCAAAACAACAAAATTAAAAAAACAACTGACATAAGCCAGGCTCTGATGGACTTAAGTGCTAATTCTAAATAACATTTTAGCAAATTGAATCCAGCAGTCTCTCATAAAATAACACATATCCAGTTTTATTTCACAAATATAAGATGAATTATAACCCTTATTCTCAGTGGTTGATCTTGCCTCTTCTCTCAGAAGACAGAACTCATGCAGTGTAAATACTCTGAACTTTGCTTTTTTAATAGTGTCTGTGCACTGCTAACCTTCCAGATGGCGTTATTTCTGTCAGTACTTTTCCCATCATTTTATTCCCATTTCAATTTCCATATCTTCAGTGAGTCCTCTCCCTTGCCTCATTCTTTTACATCTGCAACTTTCAGCTAAAGAATTGCTCTGAGCAATTCTTTTCACAGAATTAGTTTTCTACTCTACTTTCTTACTATGTACTTATTCCTTAGCCATCTGCACCTTATATTCTGCCCCACCTTTGTCACATTTCCCTCAATATCTCCAACTTCTTACTAGTCCAAACAAGTAGATTTTTCTTGGACTCTGCACTCATCTATTGAGCTACAAAATTAATGCTGTTGACCACCCTCCTTTGGCCTGCAGTGACTCTACTCTTTCTTGAGTCTCCTTCTACTCAGAATGTTTTTCTCATGCTTCATTGAAGGTGTCTCTTCTCTAGTTATCTATGTCATGTGTTTATCATTGGTCCTCTTCTTACTTCTCTCCTTCTAGTGGACCAACTCACTTTTTTGACTTTGTAAAACACTACCTGTGAATCTATGTTGCTATATAATAAAGTTATGGAAAGTACCAAGAAAAGGGCCTGAAGATAAAAAGCAATTTCCATACATCCATCTACTCCATTCCTCCCACCCTTATATAATTCTCCCTTCTCCTTGTACTTTCATTTTCCAAGTCCTTTTCTATTTTGACTTTTAGATCCAAATTTCAGTTCTCGTCCAGAGACACTGATAGATAGCATGCCTTCCTCTCAATCTCAAGATATGCAATACACAAAAATGCATCTGTTTTAATTTATATTCTCAATCCTCCCAATACTCCAATACGTCCTTCACACTACTGCCAAAGTTATTGTCCTAGATCATAAATAAGATCAGGACATATCTCTGCTCATAAACCTTCAATAGTCACATTTCTGTCATGTTGTTTCAGATATATCTTACTCGGTCTTATATTATAGTTAATTTGCATGTATTTTTTTTCCTTTACTATTCTGTAAACTGTTTAAAAACAAGTTTTATGTTTTGCTCATGTATATCTCCATGAATTTCTGGAGATTTATGTAGTAGAAGCTCAAAAAAATTGTGAATGGATGGATGAATGGGCAGATGGGTTTGAAGAATGAAACTAAGACAAACATAACATTTTCCCTTATAGATGACTTTGCAAATGACCTCAATATCCCCCTCTCTAATAGTGTTAACAACATGCATTTTAACATTTGCTGAGTCTATTTGTTATATTAGAAAGCAGAGAAAGTGGCAAATGTAATGTCTGATTTTAGGGAGAAAATTATGATCTGTTTAACCCCAAATCGGGGTCTGACTTCTGACATCCTGTGATAAAGTAACTTTATCAGAAGCTGAGTAAACATAAAGAAATATTTGGCTAATAAGAAATTTTTCTTAGTTGTTTGGGGTGGATTATTAGAGGAGAAGCTGATTAATCATTCAAGACTCTTGCTACAACTACATTTGTAGCTGCTAAGGACTGTACATTTACTCATTACATTCCCCTTCAGTTTTTCAAAGCAAATCCCACCTGATCCACCGATGTTTACTTCCATGATGTTACATAGCCTGCCTCCTTCCTGTGGAAAATTAATGATAAAAAAAGAAAACACCTACCAAATACTCTCCTACATAAAAATAAATGGATAATTAGACAATCTGAAAACTAATGAGGTAAATTATGTAATTTTGATAGAATCCACAGGTCATATTCTAGAATTTGGATAAAATATACCTACCAAATAAATATATGAAAATATATACAAGATTCTGAATAAGATTATATATTTAAACTGAAAATTACAGTTCCTTTGCCTAGACTCTCATAGCTTGGTAAAAAAAAATTTACTATGGTAATCATTTTCTCTCTTGCAGAAAAATAGACTGATAATCTTTATTTATGAGAAATTATACACTTATTGGTAACACATATTCACTGAAAACCTCGAAATCCTTAAAATCATGTGGGAAAAACATCTTTTCTTCTCTTTAAGTTTATGACTGATATAATACGGGACAAAGTTAAACATGATTCTGTAAGAAATTAAATCTAAGTTACCAGCCTCTTTAAACTGAGAATATAGGATAAATTGTTTTTGAATCCATTTGCCTAGAGGTCAAATGCAAACACTGCCCCTGCCCCTCTGCAGGCCATTATTATGCAGTGTGTTCATCTAGATTGCAAGCTGATGTCACCAAAACTTGGAAAACTTTAGGCCCAACAGATGTTCAGTACATTTTACCCACTAATCTGGCAGACCTAGAAAAATTGTTTCCCATAACACATTTTGTATACTGTGGAGATTACAGTGCCAGAATTGGTGTTGGCTCATTAAAACCTGTGGAAAAATCTAAAAAGTATATATTAGTCCAGCAGGCCTTTCTCTGGAATGAATATCTCAGGATAAGCACATAAATTTGGTATGTGGTTGTTCAAATTCCTATTTTCCTACCAAATATACTGTCTCCATAGAACCAGATAAAATAACCCCTGTGGAATTTAAATGGTTCAAACAAGTAGAGGGGCCAGTACCAAGCACAGCATGAAACTTCTCCACATTCACAAATGTTATTCATAACATTATAATTAACAAAAGAACTAAAAGCAACATCTACTTACTAGTTTTGATACTTGGAATCCCTGATGGTCATTCCCATTCTCCTCTATTTATTTTGAAGTTGCTAAATGTTTGCCAATTGAAACTTTAAAAAAGTATACGCATTCTATTAAGATACAATAGAAAGAGAGGAGACTGCAGAAATAGTAATTTCCTCAGACCCTCATATCTGATTGATCTCGAAGGCCTGACAAATGTGCTCTCCATGATGGATCCCTGTTTCCATTTGCTCTTGTATCATTCTAAAGAAGACCCTTATGGCTTCCTTTGCATATATTGCAATGGTATTACAATATTGTAATAATGTGGTTTATTCTTTTCATTCTTTCTTTCACAAGTCTCTAAGTCTCTAAGTCAATCAATCTTGTTACTGGAGTCATTTTACTATGTTTGGGGTTTTTTTGGTAACAGTCATTTCCTTGCAAAACACTTTTAGTGGCTCTCTGCCGCCCAAGAATAAACTTTAAATTCTTTAACCTAAACTTCAATCCTCTAAAGTCAAATAAATCTCTAAAGTTCTTCTGTTATTTTCAATAACTTATTTACTCACTTAGAAAACTAGGCTTCCAAGTACCCAAATTGCCCCCTTTTTTCTTTTGCTGTTTCTTTAACTTAAAAAGTTTTCTCTTTCCTTTCTACCTAGCTAAGGCCTACATTTTAAGAATAGCTGAAACACACTTACCTAAATACAACTTCTCTATATTATAATGATGTTCCTCTTGCTGAAATAGAGAAATTATAAGCTGTATAATTTATTAAAGATTTTTCATGGTGCCTAAGTCTCTAATTATTCTCACAAAATTTTACTTAAATTTTGTATTAGTATTTCACTTCTTTTTTTTTAATGTTTTATTTAATCTTGAGAGAGAGAGACAGAGCATGAGTGAGGGAAGGGCAGAGAGAGAGCAGGTCACAGAATCCAAAGCAGGCTCCAGGCTCTGAGCTGTCAGCACAGAGCTGTCGATGTGGGGCTCGAACTCATGAGTGGTGAGATCATGACCTGAGCCGAAGTTGGACACTTAACCAACTGAGCCACCCAGGTGCCCCTGTATTAGTATTTCACTTCTAAGAGTTTTTGTTTGTGAATGGTATTTTTCCCAGCTAGATTATAAGGACTTTGGGGTCAGGGTTTTAGGCTTTTTGTATCCCCTCCAGCAATGAGTGCATATAATATTTGTGCCCCCACCAACTGCTGACTTAGTTGAAAACAAAATTTACCATCCATATGGTTCAAGAGTTTATGGTTAAAAGTTAAAGATGGATACACACACACATGTACACACACACACACACACACACACACATACACACACACCTCTAGACACACAAATCTAAAAGCATACACATTATATTTTTTTATTATGGAAAACTTTAAGCATATACAAATATATAGGATGGGATGATGAATCCTCATTGACTGATTATCCAGCTTTAGCAATTAGCACCACATAGTTTGTCTTTTCCACTGTCAACCCACATATCTCTTTCCTTCCTGCATTGTTTAAAACCATATCCCAGATATCATACCATTTATAAAACACATTACTAATAATATATGTAATCAAGTACTAAGTGTGTTATTGGGTTGGCTGTTATTAGAGCCAAGTAGTAGGGCACATGAAGGCAAAGGAAATTGCCATTTGATAGACCAACATAGTGGTAGACACAGCTACATAAAATGCTTCCTATTTCTCAAAGAAGCTAGACACTCTAGCTGTCTTCTCTATAGGAGAAGCATCTATTTGGCCACTTGTATGGATTAATGGACAATTGAGTTCCTCTTGTAATACAGCTCATTTACTTAAATGTGTCTTTGTATAGATGGTTAAAACATCATTATTTTGACAAATCATTATTTTTAAAACCATTTGTCTTTCTTCATTCCCATTTCTTTGTTCTGCAAAATGCATTATGGAGGCTTTCTAAATAGCAGTGATTTATACTGGTCATGCTAATAGGGAGGAACTAAGGCTCAGGACCCTGGTCAAATGCAATTAGCTTGAGAACTTCAGGCCTCAGATTTGCTGAAGTATTATATCTACAAAAAAGAAAGCTGCACAGAGATTCACAGTAATGAAATCCACAGAGATTTCCTTTACAACTATAGAAATAATCTGAAATAACTTACTGATATAGTTGCATTTCTTGTGCTGTTTTGGGATATCTATACTAAGAAATGTACTTTACCAAGTATACCTTTAAGACACAAACCAGAATATAGGGACTACAGATTTGAAAACAGGTTTTAAAAAAGAATTGTACAGCAAAAGAGTGAACTTTGAGATCTTGTACAAAAGATGGATGAATTGAGGAGGAAAGAAATGTTAAAGTATATGTCAAATCAAAGTAGGTGGCCATGTATTTTTGAAGTCTGAATGCTTTTTTATTTTTTCTGTCATGTTTCAGAATATTTTTCAAAGAATGGTTTTCATAAATTCCCTTCTTTGCCATTAATTTCTTATTTTCAGTTAGTTATATTTTGTAAGTTTTTACATGCATCTCTGTGTACAGTCTTTTACTATCAAAATAATACCATTGCAAGGAAACTTATTCCAAGACCCAACAGAAGTGATAATAGTTTTTTTTAATGTGTTTCAAATAATGTCTTGGTGGTAAGAAGTGGGCACAAAATACATGTAAGACCATAAAAATAATCTTTTTAAATTTTTTAAAAATTTTTATTTATTTTAAAGGAGAGAGAGAGAACACGAGTCAGGGAGGGGCAGAGAGACAGGGAGACACAGAATCGGAAGCAGGCTCCAGGCTCTGAGCTGTCAGCAGAGAGCCCAATGCGGGGCTCAAACTCACAGACTGCGACATCATGACCTGAGCCGAAGTCGGACGGACACTCAATCAACTGAGCCACCCAGGCTCCCCAAAAATAATCTTTAAAGGTAGAATTTTAGGGGACGGACGAGCAAATGAAAGCAATTCTGGAGCTGAAAGGCCTTTCAGAGTGTCTCCTCCACTTACTGATGAAACTATCCACCCCTATTCAACAGGGGAGTGCAAGGATGGATAAAATTGTGACTTGTGCTTGATGTGTGAAATCACACCTGGACTGCTACTGTAGCATCTCAACTGAACTCCTTATTCAAGCCCTTCTTCTCTTAACAATCTTTCCTCCACATGCAGCAATATTGTTCACATATCCTTTGACAAAGGTGGAGAGCACAGTCCAAAGAGGTCAAATCACTTACCTACTGATAGAGCTGCTGGGTCTCACACCAGAGTGTAGGTTTTCCCATTTCTTCCAGTACTCTTCCTGCTTTGTCTTGTTTTTCAAAATACTGCTCAATTTCTGAACACAGAAAACATAATTTCTCAATAAACTTTTTTTTATAAAAAATATATGCTCCTTAGATTTCACTGTACAGGAATTTTACCTTTTGCTGCAGTATTCCTCACACCCAAACATAAACAATATCATTGGATGTTGAGAACACTAGTAATAGTTTCTCTCAAATGTGACATGGATAGGGTGATTAGTCTTTAAAAAAATATTTCTATGTCATGCTCAGGAGAGGTACATTTAGCACAAATTGATAAATACTCTGCAATGAAATAATCTTTCACCAGCATTTCTTATGTCTTTTGGATGCTATTGCATTCATTATTTAGCAAATCTGTATCTTATTTGGAAACAAATGTTATAGACTACTGTGTAGATCTGGCCAAACCCAGTTCTAAAGAACTTCTCATCTTCTGGACTCTAATACATTTCACAATGACCAGTACAACTTAGTGTGTATTATCACTTTAAAGTGTAATGAAACTGACAAAATGAAAGCCTCATATTGGACAACTATTTAATAATAGCTATACTCTACCTTTTGGAATATGAGGGAATTAACTGCAAGGTACTCCACTGTAAATGAATTGAGTGCCATTTATGAAAGCACCAAGAATGTGGTATTTAAAATAAATGAGTGCTAGGGGCGCCTGGGTGGCTCAGTCGGCTAAGCATCCGACTTCGGCTCAGGTCATGATCTCACAGTCTGTGAGTTCAATCCCCGTGTTAGGCTCTGTGCTGACAGCTCAGAGCCTGTAGCTTGCTTCAGATTCTGTGTCTCCCTCTCTCTGACCTCCCCACCCCCCGTTAATGCTCTGTCTCTCTGTCTCAAAAATAAACAAAAAAAAATTAAAATAAATGAGTACTAATATTCTAATTTAGATTTTGTGATAAAAATTGAATGTAATTTCCAGAAGGCTTTGCTAATAACTCTAGTGGTCAAGTCTAAGGTATTATAGTCTAGGAAGCAGAAGATATAGTCAACTCCTGATTGATTGTGACAATATAGGATCGGGATGTGTTAGTTATTTAATAAGCACTCAGTTCACTCATTGTGCACCAGGCAATGTTTTAAAAGCTTTACAAATATTCCATAATCAAATCCTCACAACAAACCTATGAGATGTATGCACTATTATTTTATCCTTATTTTACAGATGAGGAAGCAGAGCCATAGAGAGATTAAGTAACTTGCCCAGGTCATACATCTAACAAGTATCTTAGTGCAGTAAATAATAGTGTATTGAACTGACAGTGCAAATAATATTGTATTTGACTGAACATATTCAGGTGACATAGGGGAAGGGAAAGGGAAGAGAAGCAGAGTTGTAAATAAGAAATACCCAAATGAAATTAGGAGCAAAATACATGCAGTGAAAACCAGGATTACATGCTGATTAATAACCTGAGGTCAAACTTGAAGTGAACTTGGAGTTCTATGTCAGCCTCTCGGTGTGCAGATCAAATATTATGGCCAAGCAAGATCAGGTGTTGTGTTCAAACTTCCACAGCTGACTAACATCAGGGTTTGGAGTGGGATTCTGATGGACATTCTCACTGGGCACTATCTCTGATGCAGGCCTGCCCTGAGCACTTAGGATAAAATCAAAATTAACAGGAGCCTGACCCATCAGGAGATCACCATTAAAAGGAAAAAACAATCAATACACAAATAATACACAAACTGTAGTGTAAGAACTAATGGGCCTCTGGGCAAAGAGAAAGGATTGATTAATAGTGTTTGGGAAAGACAGAGAATATTCTACAGCATAACTTACTGTTAAATATCGATGTAAAGAATAAGAAAGCTTTTGCCAGGCAGTGGAGAGGGAAGGCCATTATGGGTAAAAGACTTAGCCCACAAGACAGATTCAAGTTCTGAGGTAGCATGCCATGTCCTGAACACCATGCACATTAAGCCTATTCATTTTACTTTTTATTCAACTAACATTTGTTGAGAGCCTACTATGTGCCAGGCAATGGTATTTCAAAGATGAATGATAAAAATGTTGTCGTCTTCAAATCTGAGAGAGTTCACAGTCTAATTAGGGGAGCCAATTAGACTGAAGGGTAAGCAAATTAGACTAAGTGTTAAGAGAGAAGTCTTAATCTATTCTGGAGCTCAAAGTCAAAAGAAGTCATTTCTATCTTGAGAGAACATATTGGTAAGGAAAGGCTTGAGATTAAACAACACTTGTTTTGAATCCTGAAAAATGGATAGGGGTCTAGAAATGTAAGGGGAAAAATCCAAAATAAATAATATCTTGCTGCTTTATGTCAAAGACTGTCTAACTTGATAAGAAAGCAATGTTGGTCATTGCCTCATAACTGGCTCCTTAAGGCATCTGGTTTCATATCAATTAGATGGACTTTGAAGAGAAATAAATAACTCTAAACCTATAAACCTCAAGCAGAACTCCTCATCTCAAATGGCTCTATGGGACACCAGACCATATGAGGTGGCGAATTCCCTTTTAAAGCACTTTCTAGATGAATGAATCACAAAATAAAATGACCATGGCTCTGGAAAATAAATAGAAATTCTTGTCTATTTGATTCTTTTACTTTACACTATTGGAAAAGCTCAAACAAGCAGTATAGTTTCCTAAACCACATAGGCCTCACCACAGACCCAGTCAGCTTTGTGTTGGTGTCCAAACACTTGGAGCTGGGGTTTTGCCTTCATCTCTTTGGGTGGCAACTGAGAAATGGGCCATGGAAAATAAGAGGAACAGATGTGGAAAGAAACCAAACTGTGACCCTTAATTTTGCAGGTTGGAGAAACCAGATCATCCTCAGACCTGTGCCACGCATGGGGAAGAGGTTAGTGATGGGATCAAGCAGGGACAGTGTTGTGGTTTGCATTGATTAATATATTGGCTCAAAAGCAAGCAGGTTGATGACTGGATCTGTAGTCAGGGATCAGTCAGCGTTTGATGGGAATTAACTGAATGCAGCAAAGACACTTCTCAGCAATGTGCTTACCACCTGTTAATAAGGTCTAACCAATCCTAGACATCTCCAAGTTTGCCTTAAAAATCCAAATGATTTGTCAAACTCCACGCATGTCTGAGAGCATAATGAGTCAGGCTGCACCAATACATGCCCTGGGATCTCAAACATTTTTGAACTGAACATCACAGGGGAAGAAAGAGAATACCAAGAATACATAAGCCTAAAAAAATGAAAATGAACAGAAGGAATAAACATTTTGAAACTCACTTCATCAAGCTAATCAACCAATGTCTAAAACCAGCAATTCCTCTGAAGCCTCTTTAAGAAGCCCACAAATCATCCTTGTTGACACAGCACAGCTGGCGTGCCTTTGCTGGATGGGATCCTGAAGACTGGACATCAGTTGTTCAAAGCTTTTTGAAAGGGGCCGGTCCAGTGGACAATAAGCTAGACTCATCATCTTTTACAGCAGATTTGCATTTTAAAGGGAAAAAATGAGACTGACATGGTCTCGTATAAATAGAACTCTCATCTTTTTATTGTTCCCATGGGCTTTTCATAAGTGGTCCATGTTTTCAGTAGAGTATAACGTCACCAAAGTGACTGTTTGCTTTGTTGGCTTATATGAGATACAATCTCAGATCATACAGTGAATGACAGATCATATCTGTAAGGCACATGAGGTCAGAAATAAACAACCTCATCATTTTATCCTAAAGCTGGCTGCAGTATTCTATGGACCTTAACTAATTAAATTTGTTTACACTGAATAGATTATTTTAAGTTTTTGAGGATCTTTGCTTCAGATAATGTTTTTAGGACAGTGGATTTTAAAATAAAATATTTTTCCCAAAATACTATATCACAAATCTATTTGAAAACTAATAGGACAGAGAGAGAGAGAGGATTTTCAGAAGAAAAGGGCTAATTTTAATTAAATGGGATGGTTTGCATCTATATATACCTCATTGGCTGTCATTGCATAACAGATGATTGGCTTTCATTTGCTCAGTGATAAAAGAAGACTTCCAGGCTCCAGGGTAAAAACCCACATGAGATGTTTTATCTTCTCATGTGAATAATTACTCAGTAGTCAAGAAAGGACAGACCAGTTGTCCACAAGTGGCTACCAGACTAAATCAGAATCAAGAGCTCCAATAGATTCTGATGTGACTTCCAACAGAACATGTCTAGCCTTAATTCATTCTTTTCTTCACTTTTTCAATCAATTTTAACTAGGCAGTGAACAAATCAGACAAAAATCCCTTAGATTCTGGTGTGTGGAGATAATCAATAAAATATATAGTACATTACATGTTATATGTGTTACACATTAAATAAATGCTAAGGAGATTATTAATAAAGTAGGGACCAGATGTGGGAGAAGGTTGCAAATTGATTGATTGATTGATTGATTGATTGATTTTGATTCATTTGTTAAGTAATCTCCACACTCAACATGGAGCTCAAATTCATGACCCCAAGATGGAGAGCCACATACTCTTCCAACTGAGCCAGCCAGGCACCCCTGTAGTTATAGATAAGGAGAACAGGGAACACTTTGTTGAGAGAGAGTCATTTGAATCAAGATCTGAAAGGGGTAAAGGGGTTGAGTTTAGGGAATAGCTGGGAAGATAAAATACCAGGAAAGGGAACAAAAAGGGCCAAAGGCCCTGAGGGTGAAGTACGTGATATGTTTAGTAACACCAATGAGGGCAGTGTAGCTGCACTTCAGTGAGAAGAGGTTTGGGCATGGAAAAAGAAATTAGCTCTCTGGGAGGCAAGCTATGGAGTGTCTGTCTATACATTAACAGGAATTTCTTTTCACTCTGATTGTGATAGGAATCCATTGAAGAATTATAAGCAAAATAGTAACATAATATGATTTATGCTTTATAATAGGATATTTCGAGAAGACTGTTAGCCAGGCCATGTATGGTTACAACATTTAATTCCAAAAATATGTGAATTTTGAGAATGTTCATCTAAACTGAACTAAATCTTGATCTGAAATGAACTCCAAATTCCTACTTTTATACTGATGAAATTAAAGTCCAGTCATGATGAGTGATTTTCCCAGGGTTATGCCAGTAGTTGGTGGTTGAGCCAAAATTTTTCAATCTGAGTAGACTGTAGACTGGAAATAGAAGTGATGAGTTCTGTTGTTCAAAATAGGGAAAAAGTTGATTTTGGAAGAGCCCATATGCAGAAGACTAAATGACATGATCTAATCACAATTTGTTTCTACTTGATTTGGTAATTTTATGGAGTCATAGCTTAAATCTTTGTCCATTATTAGTTATCCCAGTGAGAATGATGTCATTTCGCTTTTGCCATGTTCTAAATACTCATCACTTTTAGTGAAACTGGAAACTGAGGTACAGGTTTGCCATGGAGTAGAAAGGGCTAATTTGACCTTACACCAGATAAGTAGACATGACTCTAGGTTTGGTAAAAATCACATTGGCTAAACAGATAAGTCTTCAGCAGGACTAAGAGCTCATTTCAGAGAGCTGTTTCAGTGAGTAACATTTGAACACACAGACCATGACCACCTTCAATATATTCATACAGCCATGCACCTGAATATAACTTTCTAGTTTTTCAAGTTATACCATCTAAGGCAAATAGATCTTCCTTGGGGAACGTGTTCCTTTTTATCTAAAGTATGGGGTGTCTTTGAGGCATGGTTTGATTAACTTCTAGTGCAAGAAACTATATATTCTTCAAAGGTGTCATCCTTCTCCTCATATATAGAGTTGTTGTCCTCCTGCAGCCTGAGTTTTGACCACGTAGATCATACTTAGTTTGGACAAATTCCCACCCAGGGGGAATCTGAGTACCTTTCATCATACCAAAGTAATGTACAGTTTTAAAACTTAAAGCACTCAAGGAGCAAGTATCACTAAAAATAAGCCCAAGAAAATTTTAAAAGCCCAAACAAATTCTGAGTTAAATAAGCACTGCCAAAACCCCAAGGATATGTCAGTCTTTTGAATATTGCCACCATAACCACATCAAGGCATGCGATAAAGGCTCGAAATGAATCAGAATATGAAATAGATAATTAAGCATCCACATATTCTTTTGTCTTCCAGTTTAAAGAGAAGAGAGAGAAAAGTGGTTAGTGCTTTCAAACAGGTCTTATCAATAAGACTAAATTGTCAGTATTTAGAGGTAGCACTGCTGCAACTAAGTTGGTGGGAAGGAGGATTAAGGATTGTAAAATGGATTATAGAAAGAAAAGACTAGAGAAAGGAGGACCCCATGGAAGCTTCTGTGATCCAGACATGATGGCACAAGGAGGGTACAAGGGGATTGGTTCCAAAGTCAACACAACTATAATAGAAAGATTGGTCTCTGTAGGGATTTCAAATGAAAAACTGATAAAACATGGTGACTAGTTAGATCAATAGAGAACCTTAAATCTAGAATGTTAGAGTAGAACAACTGGCAGATGTAGGCAGTTGAAAAAGGAATTTGAATTGAAGAGAAAAGAATAAAAATAAAAGCTTCTATTTATTGACCACTTCCCAGTTCTAAGCCCTGTGCATTCATTATTTCATTTAGTCTTCTCAACAACCAAGGAAACTGAAATTCAGACAGTTAAAGCAACTTGACCAAGGTACCATAGCCAGTAATTGGCAGAGCTGGAATGCAAAGCCAGGTGTGACAGATTTCATTTTCACTATAACTACTAGATTAAATTGATGTGAGTTTTAGTCTTGGATTTGTTGAATTCAAAAGATGACAACCAAAAAAAAAGAAGAAAGAAGAAAGGAGGAGGAGGAGGAGGAGGAGGAGGAGGAGGAGGAGGAGAAGAAGAAGAAGAAGAAGAAGAAGAAGAAGAAGAAGAAGAAGAAGAAGAAGAAGAAGAAGAAGAAGAAGATGACAGCCACAGGTTAGTGGCAATAGCTGAATGAGGAAGGAACCAGGACAGTAGGACCTGCTTGTGTGTGCGTGTGTGAGTGTGTGTGTGTGTGTGTGTGTGTGTGTGTGTGTGTGTTATAAAAGGGAGAAACAGCCTTATTACCTGAATACCTCATTAAAGGCACTGACCTTGGTTAATAGCACAGAGGGTCTAAAGGTAATTAAACCAGGTGCAGCTGCCACTGGATTTTCTAGTCTTCAGAACAAGAAAGGATGCTGTAGATGTGAGCTGACCCATATCACCTCTGAAATTCAAAACAGAAACTCACAGGTCTTAAAATATTGAACACATACTAGATAAGCCTGTGTTATTCGTATTCTAAATTAGTACCATTCTGGAGGTGCCTGGGTGGCTCAGTCAGTTAAGCATCCAACTTCAGCTCAGGCCATGATCTCCCAGTTCATGAGTTTGAGCCCCACATCAGGCTCTGTGGTGACAGCTCAGAGCCTGGAGCCTGCTTCAGGTTCTGTGTCTCCCTCTCTCTCTACCCCTGCCCTGCTCTCACTCTGTGTCTGTCTCTCAAAAAGTGAATAAACATTAAAAAAATATTTAAAAAATAAATTAGTATCATTCTGGGTTGAACTGTATCCCTTCAAACTGTGTCCTTTGTTGATGTCCTAATCCCCAGCACCTTTAAACGTGACCTTATTTAAAAATAGAGTTATTGCAGATGTAATTAGCTAAAACAAGGTCATATTGGAGAAGGGTGGGCCCTTCTTCCTTATAAAAAGAAAAGAAGAGATGAAGAGCCCCACCAGGAGATGCCGTGTGATTACAGAGGCAGGGACTGGAGCGATGCATCCATAAACCAGGAACCACCGAGGATTGCTGGCAACACCAAAAGTTAAGAGAAAGGCGTGGGACAGATCCTCCCCCAGAGCACTGAGAAGGAACCAACCCTACTGAACATTTGGTTGAGACTTCTAGTTTCCAGAATGGTGGCAGAATAAGCTTCTATTGTTTTAAGATACCCCGTTTTAAGATATTTTGTTACAACAGCCCTAGGCAACAAATACAAGTACTTACCCAGCCAAATCCTAAATCATATTCATGATGTCCCAGGAGCTGTTCTAAGTGCTACATACAATTAACTCATTTAATCAACCCAATATGCTAAGTACTATTATGTCCATTTTACTGTTGAGGAAACTGAGGTATAGTAAGTTTAGGTAACTTGCCAAAGGGAGACCTGGGAACTGGAACCCACCCAGTCTGACCTGAGTCTATGTATCTATCCTCCATGCTCTGCTATGTGCCATTTTCCCAAGACTTCTTATTGTCCCTGCTTTTCACGATGTCATCCCAGGTCCTCAGTCTCATTCTCAAAGTACTGGTAATCTTGATTACATAACATTCAAATGATGACAAGAAGGCTTATTTATGCATTGATATAACATTTTGGCCAGTGTTTTTCACAGACAGTATTACATTTAGTGCTTGAAACACTCCATGATTGACCTAGTTACTGTCTCTATTTTATTAGTGAGGAAACTTGGGCTCCAAGAGGTTACAAACTTCGTCCTACCCCCACACCTGGATCTGGACATCAAACTCAGGTCCTGTGACTATACTGTATCCACTCTTTCCTCTACACAATCCTCCCTCGTAAAACCTATGATTCCATCTTCCTCTCACTTATACTCTCCAATCCCACTGAAATGACTATGCCTTTTCACTTATTCTCATCATATTCTGCAAAGTCACAAATGTATACTATCTTCCCTGTCACCTAAGAAAACAAACAAGGAGAGCAATTTTATTAATTTGTGTATCCAATGCCTAGCACAGAGCAAAAGGTAATCATAAAATAGGTATTTGTTGAATGCAGGGATGAATAAACAATCAGTGGTACTAAAAACAGGTGTTCCTTCATTTGTCAATAACAGAATGAAGCGCATGAGAGCAATTACTTGATAACTTTATTCAGTACTTTCACAATAGACAGTGAAGAAAGTTTGAGATAAACACGTTCACCATGCCTACTATGGAAAAATGCATCACTATGGATTTTTACAAAAAACAAGCATCAGTAGACTAAACATTAATTTTTGTATACTTAGTCTCTCCTCCTAGCTAATCTAATTTCATTCTCTAGAAGTCCAGATCCCTGCGAAAACTATATTTGCTGATCATGGAATCTTTTGTTTTGTGAAGTTTGTTGGTAAGATGGAGCACAATGATTTGAAAGACAATTATATAGTGGTGGTAAATGTATGTATATGGTGCACACCAGTTCTGCAGGATTAATATAACATACACTAAACTTTTAACTTCGATGAACTGCTCACAATATTGTTATAAAAGAAAACAGAGTACAGAAAAACATGTCGTTAACCGTATGGAAGACTGATGAAAGATTTCACAAATCTGCCCAGGAAGAGGTGTATGTATCAGAGAAGAACTGGACGGCATCCCCTTTGGTGGCGGCCAATTCTCTTTTGGAGTCATCTTTTTACTTCGTTATTAAGAAAGACAGGATACTCCCTTCCTCAAGGGGCTAAAACAGACCCACTCCGCTAGAGGCCAGGACCAATGTGCCTTAACAAAGAAGCTGAACTAGATTTGCTTCAGGGCAGCACACTCCCGTTAGTCCCATAAACTTTCCAGGAATCCACCAGATTAGCCAAAAGAAACAATACTGTGAAATTGAAGAAAAGGAAAGAACTAAAAAGAAAAAGAAAAGAATCCACATGCAACTAAACCATCTCTTCATGTAATCCCCAGCTGCCTCAAATTGGCAGTTCTGTGACAGCAAGAGTAAAGACAAAAGAGCTATCAGAAACTTCTTTTCCTGATGTGGAAACCTTGCATGTAAAGGTCCAAACCAAGTCATAGAACAATATGGAAAACACATGTAGGTGGTGTTGATTGACTATGAGGACAGTCAACTTCTGGTCGACTTTGTCAGCTGCCTATAGGACAGCTGTTTGACTTTCAATTCCTACTTGCTTTCTCACCTCCTCTGTCAACTTATTCCATATGCAGACTACAGGCAAGGAAGGAAATTTGAAGTCTACATTGCCAGGCAGCATTTGCTGTAGTAAATGAAATGATCTCCATTTCCTAAAAGCTACTAGAGAAAACCATTTAAAATGGCACACACACACACACACACACACACACACACAAACACACACACACACACCCTGTATTTGGCCTGAAATACAATGAGCTTGAATTGATAGGAGTCATTCTGTTAAGTAGTGATTTATTGATATTAAAATTGGAGACCAAGGAGTTCAGCTGACAATACATGGAACAAATATTGCATAGGAAGAGCAATGTGGCTTCACTGTTTTCTTTGAAAAATGTGGGTTCTCGAACAACAAATAGAAATAATAAACCTACATTACAAAATGTTCTTTGCTCTTAAGTGTTTTATAAATATCCAAGGGGATAGACGATTTTAAGTTTATCAATATATAGTGCATACACATCTTTTCATTTATGTTCATTGTGTTTGGTGAGAAAAAGATAATTTAAATAGCAGAGGCTACTGTACCCTTCATTCCATTCAATAATTCCATGAGCTCATACCCTGCACTAAAACATGAACCCCTAGGCTTTCTGTAGTCCAAAGATCTTGCCACAACAGGCCAGAGCAGGGCCCAGAACACAAGCTAACCACTGTATCTGGTGCTTAAATGGAAAAAAAAAAATCACCTACTCCAACACTGCTGGAAGACTTACCTGTGTTGGACTTAATGAAAAACTATGTATTAGAACAAATTTGTATACATAAAATCATGTATGCTGAATAAACTAAAAATTCCAAAAGATTTATACATGTAATTTTAGCAATAGTTAACTTTTAAGTCTATTACTTATTATCTAATCCAGCATAAAATGTAACCTCTGTCAATATCTATCTATTACATAGCTTTGTCAAAATCTATCTATTATTTTGGACTGTCCATACTATTCCTCTTCTGTATGCATAAAGTTAAGGACTAATTGCAATCAATAGTTAATAATAGATATTTCTGGAAGTCAAAAAAACTCTATTACTTCCTCCTACCAAATCATGTAAACTACCAAATAACATACTTTTTTAGATGAGTCCATATTGATGAAGATTATTTGACAGAGAAGATTATATTGTCTATATGCTAATATATCTGACTTTTAAATAATGAATGTCATTATTCCAGAGATGATGTCACAGAAGAATACACAGAAATGAAAATGAAATGGAAAATGAATGCAGCAGTTGATAATACAACTGGGAAATAATTTTGAATTTAACGGATGACAACACAAAATATGTGCTATTTTTTTAAATGATGAAACTAAGGACAGAAACCCGTATATAATTATGATAAACTGCTTAATTTTAATGTAGATGTGTACGTATATTTCTTTTTTCTTTTTAAATTTTATTTAAATTGAAATTAGTTAACATATAGTGTAATAATAATTTCAGAAGCAGAAATTAGTGATTCATCACTTAGATATACACCTAGTGCTCATCCCAACAAATGCCCTCCTTGATGTCCATCACCCATTTAGCCCATCCTTCTACCTAAAACCCCTACATCAATCCTCAGTTTGTTCTCTGTATTAAGAGTCTCTTATGGTTTGCCTCCCATTTTCTTTTTATTTATTTTTCCTTCCCTTCCCCTATGTTCATCTGTTTTATTTCTTAAGTTCCATATATGAGTGAAATCATATGATACTTATCTTTCTCGGGCTTATTTGGCTTAGCATAACATGCTCTAGTTCCATCCACATTGTTGCAAATGGCAAGATTTCATTCTTTTTGATCATTGAGTAACATTCCATTGTGTGTGTATGTGTATATATATATATATATATGTGTGTGTATATACACATATCTATACATATATATGTATATATGTATACATATGTATATATATGTGTATATATATCTATACATAGTTTATTTATATATTAAATATATATATTTATAGTATATATATATATATATATATATATATATACCATATCATCTTTATCCATTCATCAGACGATGGACATTTGGACTCTTTCCATAATTTGGCCATTGTTAAAAGTGCTGTATAAACATTAAGATGCATGTGCCCCTTAGAATCATCATTTTTGTATTCTACGTCAATGAATGTCATTATTCCACAGATGATGTTACAGAAGAATACGACAGAGACCAAAATGAAATAGAAAATGAATGTAGCAGTTGACAATACAGTTGGGAAGCCATATTGAATTTAGGGGATGACAATGCCGAAAACATGCCATTTTTAAAATGATGAAACTAAGGGCAGAAGCTCTTAAATAATTATGATAAACTGCTTAATTTTAGGTATACATAATCATATATATATACTCACACACACATAATTTAAATCTTTTACCCACTTTCTATCATAGGCATGACAAAGATTGTCACAGACACAAAGAAGTTAATAAGCCTATACACAATAACACAGCCAGTCATGACATCATGTCTTATTCCAATTCCAGGCCTTTTCCCTGGAATAGGTTGCATTGCCCATAACCAAATATAGAAAAGGAAATACCACCTAAAGAGTTTAGGAGCATCAGGAGTAAAGTGTAAGGGGAACTAAAGGTAGATATTGAAATAAAAATGAAAATCATATATAACACTCCTGAGCAAAGTAGGTAAGAAATCATTTATATATTTAATAAAAGCTTTGTGCTTTATTTTGATACATGAGTAACAGCTGGAATTGCATCTATTACACTCATCCCCTTCATTTATACGTGCATCCACTTAGTCACTAAACATCATCAAACACTTACCAGACAATGCTTGGGTACTAAGAATACAAAGAAGCAGCAAATATGGATCCCAATCCTTGACTAAAAGGAGTTTTGTGATATTTTAAACTGAACCAAAAGGAACACACGGTAATCATCACTACAAAAATGAGAACATCTTTGTTAACTTGAAGAATGGGGAAGCAGATGGTAAAGACAAAGCAAATGTCAAAATCTGTAGACACATTGCCAGGCTTTGGTCTTTCTTTCTAAGTTCAAATTGGAAGAACAAAAAGGTATGCGATAGTGGAATACAGCAAGCACCATTAATTGCTTAAAGAAAGAATTCCAAATAAATATTTCTGTGGGTACCTGAGTCGGGCTAATAGTTTGTTGTTCCTTTAGACTAATATACTTTAAATATTTAATATTTATTTAGACAAGATTCAGAGTAATGTATGGGAAGAGAATAGAAAGGTAGCTCCTTTGTGGATTAACCCAGTTTCTCCTCTAATGTGTTAAAGAATTACGTTCTAGTCCCAACTGTACATCCTACTGCTAGGAAAATAGTAGCCCATCAGTTAATTGACACCTTGTTTAGATGGCAGACTTGAGAAAATATATTTCATGCCCCCAAATGACTTATGAAAGTATTACTTTCAACTACATTTTTACTAGAAATGCTATAGAAATGTAGTTTTACATATCTTTTTACATATTCCATAATACTTTAGTAAACTAATGATGCCTTAGCCTCCTTCACAGCTTAGCACCCTCCTAAAGTTAGTAACCCACCTAAGCTACCTTTTAATCCATCAATATTCCTGTACCTATTCCACAAACTCAGAACGGACTTAAAAGCTCTTAAAATGTGGGCACCTGGGTGGCTCAGTTGGTTAAGCATTAGACTCTTGATTTTGGCTCAGGTTATAATTCCATGTTCATGAGATTGAGCTCCACACTGGTCTCCAGGCTGAGCATGGAACCTGCTTGGGATTCCCTCCCTCCCTCCTCTCTCTCTCAAAATAAATAAATAAACAGTTCTTTAAAAAGCTCTTAAAATATACTTTCACATTTGAGATCAACAAAATAATGTCTTCCACCAAAGACAGATGTTTCCCTAACACTTCTTTAATCTTAACTAAGAATTTGAATAAAAGCTAATAGTTGGCTTCTTTTGCTGATTTCAACCAGTAAATGATAGATATATGAGTAGGCTTCAAAATTTTAACATGGAAGTGTTTAATTAAATATAAAATACTATCGGCAGAATGAAAATATGATATTAAAAATAATATTTGAAATAATACAATTAAATGTAAATATTCTCAGTAGATCATCAGTTTCAATCATTCCCAAAGCAGAGAAATTATTCTCCTAAACATGGTTGTTTGGTCTACTATGGAAACTATCTAATGAAAAATGAACTTCATCTCCTTAGAACAACTAATCCTATGTTCCTAACCTCTGTACACAGAAATTACTCCTTTATATTATGAATCTTATTTTTGCATACTTAAACTTATGAACAAATAAACTCTTTAAAATCTTCATTGGCAGTCCTTCTCCAAACTAGAATGATGTGTGCCATGATGATCTTGTTATCATGAAATGGCTTAGCATTATTACCAGAAAATGGCTAATGAGGCCATCTTAGCAATAACAACCTCTGTTGAAGCAGAAGCACATATTTTCTGGTAAAATAAGGTAACCTATTGATTTCTTTTGGTTCAACCCACCTTTTCATCTGCAATATCATCACAAAATTCTTAAGTGTTGGGTTTTTAGCCATAGATGCCTCGTTCAAATGAAGTAGGCATGCAATACAATGTCTGCTTTTGTAGAAGACACTACCAAATTTGTACTTTCTCATATTGAGCTCAAAACCATTCTGAATGTGATTCTCTGCTCTCCTCCTGAGCATGGGCTTGAGCCATGAAGAACATTACCCAAATAAGATTTATTTCCATGTAAGACTAATTGACTGACTGACTGACTTATTTGGGAAGAATTATTTTCCAAATAAGTTTGGGAAAACCATTTCAGGACATCTAATCAAACTGGGCTGACAAAAAATAAAATGCTGGAGATTATGGCTTGAAATTTTTGCTTCCAAAATTAATAAACTCATTAAAAGGAACTGTACCATGCAGAAATATTGTAAAACATGGGAAGAAGGATATTAAGAAATATATGTATAATATATGTAAAAACAATTATTCAATTTGTCAACAAAATTATACTTCCAGTAGAGAGGATAGAACGGCTATAAATAGGGAAGTGTGAAAATGAAATTCCTGACACCAATTTTTGTATATACCCTAAATTCAATCAAATGTAAAGTAGAAAAATACGCAGACAACTTAAAATCAATAACATGATGAAGGGAAGTGCAGTGTCTTAAATACACAGTAATTTAGAACTGGAAAGAACTTCAGATGTAGTTTAAGCACACTGACTCATTTCATCAAAAGGAAATTGAAGCCAGGAGCTGCTACAGATCTTGCCTAATTTCTAATTAAGGAGACAATCAGGACAAGGTTCTCATGCCTCTTCAGTACAGGTCCAATACTTTCTTCCCACTGCCGTTGAAAGTAAATCATAGCAGAAGATAAACTTTTAACTTGCTATAGGATAAGAATTGTGTGTACTTAGGGACCAGTACTTTTGGTCTTCTTTTCCTCCCTACCTTTAGTCCAGCTCAGGTCAGCCCAACCTGAGGCTAAAGAAACAGGCTACAGAAGCAAAGGAGGGTTCTCTCCTTATGTATACTTGTGGCTGTAACTCAACATGGAAGAGTAGCAGCCACCCTCTTGGATGGCAGCACTAACATGGGGGGATGGTGAGGCAGCGTATCAAACATGTTGTCTTTCCTTTGCTACAATTTAATTGATTCAAATTATACACTTTAAATGCTTGACAACTACAGTACTACTCCTATTTCTTTAAAAGAAGAAAAAACACTTCATATATTAACACAAAAGGAACTAATCATAAACAAACAAGGCACAACTGATGGAGTTTTGCTCTAGCAAAAGGATAATAATTCATTGAAGCCAAGCATGGGAAATGGGTGGAGATAGCTACAGGGAGGCCGTTTGCATAATGTTAAGGGTGCCTGCTATACTTCAGGACTTGTCACCTGGAATGGAGAGCATCTAAGTTATGTCAAAGAATCTTTCTAGTTCAATGGCCTACTTGAGTCCTGCAGTGAGGTTACACATACAAACGCAGCTGCAGCTGAGAAAAAACAATCAAAGGGTGTGGATGGTTCTCCACATGGAGTTGTATTTTTCAGACCATATTTTGTTATCTTTAAGTTATAGTGTGCACAAGAGAGAAGAAAGATTAGGGAAGAGTGGCATCCATGCAGCCCATAATTCTAGTGCTGTACTAGTCTATGTAAAATAGAGGAATATATCTTCCAACATTGTATTTTATGTCTTATACATAAAGGAGAAGAAAGATAGTGTCATTCATAATCAATGAGACCATGTGAGTCATCAAAGGAACCAGAGGCAGCATCTTACCAAAAGTAGGATAGGCACAAATAAAATTGCAGCAAAAACTCAGACATTTTGTTTTCAAACTTTCTGATGTTAAAATTGATATTGTGACCCACAACACTGGCATCAAGAACATTATTACTTATGTTGTTATCATTTTTATTTTTAATTTTAACGTGTTTGAAAAATTTAAAACTAACTGAAGGCAATGAGCTAAATATTTGATAGAAAATCTGCATTATTTTTTCCTGTCCTCTCATGTGCCTCATAGCCGTTCTTGTGAATTTCTCCAAGATATTTTTGCTTCTCAGTAAGCCTTAATATTTCAACTATCCTGGTAAAAATCCTATAAGAACCAGACTGTACTGTCAGTTTGTGCTGTAAGATTGAGGGCTATAGTAAAATATTTTGGTGTTGTGTTTTTTTTTGTTTCTTCCTGTTTAGAGTTTTCCTTTTAGGAACTGGTCCCCTCTGGTAGAGATGTCAATCACACATCCCTACCTCACCTGGGGCCTGTTGAAACATCCCATCTTACTAGACATAGTAATTAGGCCATAAGTGAGCACAAGACCCAATAAAGTCAATCAAAAATTTCTTTGAAGTTTTTATATAAACAGCAATTTTAAAAATCTTCTTTTTTATCTTTGGAGACCTTGAGCATGAAGGACTATGTCAGCTTAAAGCTTCTAGGGGCCCGTTTGCTACAACAAATTGGCATACAGGACAGTGTTCCTTTTGAAAACTCTAGGGTAAAACCTATTCTCATGCCTTTTCTAGCTTTTAAAGGCTTTCCTAATTTTTTGGTCTGTGCCCTATCTTCCAGATAGAATCTAGAAGCAAAGTCTCTTAAAAATCTCTCTCCTTTTTTATAGCAGCATGTTCCTCCCTCCCTCTCTCTCTTTTCATCTTTGTGTGTGTGTGTATATACCACACTTTTCTTATCCATTCATTTACCAGTGGACTCTTAGGCTGCGTCCATATCATGGGTATTGTAAATAATGTTGCAATAAACATAGGGTGCATATGTCCTTCCAAATTACTGTTTTCATTCTGGGGGGCAAATACAATATTACACAGCCTTAAAAGGGTTAAATTGTGCCATTTTCTACAACATAGATGGATATTGTGCTAAGTGAAATAAGTCAGACTTAGAAAGACAAATACCATATGATTTCATTCATATGTAAAATCTAAAATAAACAAACAAACAAACAAAAAGAAGAATCAGACCTGTAAATACAGAGAACAAACTGACAGTTGCCTGAAGGTAAGAGGATGGTAATGGGCAAAATGGGTGAAAGGGAGTGGGAGATATAGGCTTCCAGTTATGGAATAAATAAGTCACAAGAATAAAAGGCACAGCATAAGGATTACAGTCACTGATATTGTAATATCCTTGTATGATGACAGATGGTAACTACACTTGGGACGAGCATAATGTGTTTAAAGTTATTGAATTACTATGTTGTACACTTGAAACCAATGTAACATTGTGGGTCACCCAAATAGGAAAAAAAAAATCTTTCTCTCCATTGCTTCTGTCATCACATCTCTTTTTCTCTCTTATTCTCTTGCCTCTCCCTTATAAGGACCTCTGCAATTATGTGGAGTCCACCTGATTATCTAGGATAATCCCCCATCTCAAGATCCTTAGTTTAATCACATTTGCAAAGTCACTTTTACCACATAAGGTAACATATTCACTAGTTCCAGGGACTAATATGTGGACGTGTCCTGGAGTAGGGTGGGGACATTATTCAGCTTGCCACAGTGCTATAGTTCAAAGAATATAAAGGATGACAATCGACCATTGGGTTAACAATGTGGAGGTCATTGGTATCCTTGACCAGGGCAATTTTAACTGAGTGATAGGCTGAAAAACTAATTAGTGTGTGAAAAGAGTTGGAAGGTGTTGCAGTTAGAGTCCAAAGATTGGAGACCAGGAAGAGCTGATGTTGTGGTTGGAGTTTTAAAGCAGCTTGCTGGCAGAATTCTCTCTGGCTTAGGGGAGGTCCACCTTTTGTTCTAATCGAGTTTTTATTTGATTGGAGGAACCCCCCACGCCCCCCACACCATTATGAAGGACAATCTGCTTTACTCAAAGTCCATAGGCTTAAATGCAAATCTCATTTCAAAATACATTCAAAGAAAAATCCAGAATAATGTTTAATGAAATATTAAACTACTGCCAGTGCAAGTTGACCTATATAATTAACCATCACAAATGGGAAGGAGAAAAATGGCATATTACCTTTAATAAAAAGTGAGGACAAGAAGTTTTTGAGGTGGCAGAAATCAAAGCATAATTACATACTGAAAGGACAGATCAAGTAGAGTTAAAAAATAGAATGAGAGAAGAAAAATGAATATCCAATGCCCTTGAAATAGGTAGAAGGGATAGAATTTGATATACATGGAGAGGGATTGACCTTAACAAGGAGCAGGGAGAGTTCTTTTCAGTAACAGAAGGGAAAGTATAGACATGGAGGGCACAGGTGCATCTAAATTTAATGGAAATGGGAGTTTGTGGAATTTTTTTGATTACTCCTATTTTCTAAGTGAAATAGGAAGCTAAGTAATCAGCTGAGAATAAGGATAAAGGAGAGAGTTTAGAGGTTTCAGGAAAGAGAAGGAAGCAATACCTGTAAAGAGAGGAGAATAAATGATGCAGGTGATTCTGCAAGTAATAGAAGTGCTTGGTGGTATTAATGCTCCATTTAAGAATAATGATCGTGAATTTAAAGTAAGACTAGTCATAAAGTTTTTTGTTTTTCTCCAGCAGACTATACCAGGATGGCCACAGGCATAGAAGAGGCAGACAGCTTTAACTAAAGTGGTGGTTTAGCCAAGTAAGTGCAACTCAGGTGGAAGGAGCAAAAGAATTGAAGGTATATGCAAGGACCTGATTAAAATGATAGCCTATGGAATCTGAACTATAGAATGACATGTAATGATGTAAGTAAAGACAAGGAAGGGATAATGAAAATGTGAAATTATCAATTAAATTAAAACCTACAGGAGATAGAAGAGTTGTTGAACTTGGGCTACTAGGAAGAATAAGCTGGAAATATGGGAGGAAGCAGTGTGAGAGTGAGGTAAATGAAATCAAGGTTATGAATGGACAAAAGCTATTGGTAATTACAAAGTCAAGAACATGACAGTGAGATGGTGTCTGTGTTAAAACAGAAGACAGAAGTCATTGAAGGAGAGGAATTTAAAGAAGTGAGGGTTAGGATGTTAGAAGGTAATGCTGATATCACCATGAATTCTAGACAGTGTTAATGTTCTACAGACAAAGATCACCAGGAACACTCTAGATTTGAACAAATTGGACCTCTTATTCATTGCAGCAAGGAAAATCCCATATCATGGGGAACCATGAAATGTCTGAGTAAAAGCATGTTAGCTAGAAGCAATAAA
The DNA here is from genome assembly GCF_028018385.1 of Neofelis nebulosa. NCBI lineage: Eukaryota > Metazoa > Chordata > Mammalia > Carnivora > Felidae > Neofelis > Neofelis nebulosa. The sequence goes on from NC_080784.1 coordinate 117,609,472, forward strand.
AGAATCTGGATTTTGGTTGAAGGATTTGGGGGAGGATCTCAGGAAGATGGGGTCACTGTAGACTGGATGCTATAAGAAAGTGGGAAGAATTTGATAATTGAGTATCCTAATACATCATCTTTTAAGGAAGGGCAGACAAGACCTAGGCTAAAGCTATAATTGATAAAGAAGCAGCAATTACTCATTTTAGCCAAGATAATTGAATGTTTAGTATGGACGATAGTGCAGTAATCTAGGTTTTGTTTATGCTTAGACAAAATAATGAAATAGTCTTATTTTTTTTCTCCTTTTATCATAGAGTCAGAGTCTGAGGTTGATATTCTGTGAGATTATTTATTGTCCAATAAAAAGTAACATGGTCTAGTTTACAGATGTCAGGGAAGATGTCAGGGGCTGATATTTCATTGGGTTAAAATTACTTTCTCAATGGGAATAATTTTAAAGAGCATTGATAATCTGGGAACTGGAATCTTCAAAGAATAAAAGGTAGGAACCCAGGAGTATAGATGACTGCAAACAGAGGTATAGAGGAGGTAGAATCTGATAACACGAAATACAAAGATTGTTTGTTTGTTTTGTTTCTTTAAATAGGAGGTTTGGAGGATTGTCTGGAAGCAGCAATAAGAAGTAAGGTGGGTACTTTTTCCATTTCTAGGAACAATGTTAAGGAGAAGACCAGTCACCATGTAAGAGGACAACAGGTAAGAAATGTCATTAAGGGACACTTGGTTTTAGTTATAGCAGAAGATAAAGGAACTATTCACAGAAGAAAATGAGGATATATGCACAATGAAAAGTTTTCAGAAAATGGAGGAGGTAGGGTTAGAGAAAAAAGGAAGTACAGAACCATGTCAGGGATTACCTGATTCTATGGCAGATAATGGTGGTAAAGTTGTGGTGTTAAGGGGAAAGAGAGTAGGCTGGAAAAAACTCAACCTTTGGGCCTTTCCTTGAATCATGGTGACAGAGGCCTAGAGTTCTGCATAGGAACAATCTTCACCATTGCATGGACACTATTGTAACTCTTGCCAAAGGTTGACCTGCAGAGGGATAAACTTACTCTGAACATGTAGGCTCCCAGTCAAACAAAATATTATTTGCCACTAGTTCATTGAAATGTTATTACTTGAATTTATTTTATTTTTAAGTTGATTTTTTTCAAATATAATTAACATAGTGTTATATTAGTTTTAGGTGTGCAATACAATGATTCCAAAATTGTATACATTACTCAGTGTTCATCACTCATGTAGTTTTAATCCCCTGCATGTATTTCACTCATCTCCCCAACAACCTCCTCTCTGGAAATCACCAGTTTGTTTATATTTAAGAGTCTGTTTTTTTTAAGAGGGAAAAGAAATTACTGGATCATGATGGGAGAATTAGGTAATTAAGTGATTCCATGAAATGAAACAATATCCATATCATAGGAGTCCCAGAAGAACAGTGTGAGAAAGGGGCAGAAGGTTTATTTCAACAAAGTATAGCTGAGAAGTTCCCTAATCTGGGGGAGGAAACAGGCATTCAAGTCCAAGATGCACAGAGAACTCCCTTCAAAATCAACAAAAACAGGTCAACACCATGACATATTATAGTGAAACTGGCAAAATACAAAGAAAAGAGAGAATTCTGAAAGCAGTTAGGGACAAAAAGTCTTTAACTAACAAGTGTAGATACAAAAGGTTAGTAGCAGACCTGTCTACAGAAACGTGGCAGGCCAAAGGGAGTGGTGAGAAATATTCAATGGGGTGAATAGGAAAAATATGCAGGTAAGAATCCTTTATCGAGTAAGGCTGTCATTCAGAATAGAATGAGAGATAAAAACTTTCCCAGACAAAACAACAACCAACCAACCAACCAACAAACAAACAAACAAAACAACTGAAGGAGTTCATGACCACTAAACCAATTCTGCAGGAGATGCTAAGGGGGACTCTGTGAGTGGAAAGCAGCAAAGACTACAAAGGACCAGAGAACATCACAACAAACGTGAAATCTACAGACAATATAATGGCACTGAATTCATATCTTTCAAATATCACTCTGAATGTAAATGGACTAAAAGCCAAAATCAAAAGACATAGGGTATCAGAATGAATAAAAAAACCAAGTTCTGTGTATATGTTGCCTACAAGAAACTCATTTTAATACTGAGGACATCTGCAGATTGAAAGTGAGGGATGGAGAACTACCTATAATGCTAATGGACATCAAAAGAAAGCCAGAGTAGCCATACTTATATCAGAAAAACTAGATTTTAAAACAAAGACTGTAATAGGAAATGAAGAGGGGCAAAATATCATAATTAAGGGGTCTCTCTATCAAGAAGAGCTAACAATTATACTTATTTATGCCCCCAACGTGAAAACACCCAAATATATAAATCAATTAATCACAAACATAAGTAAACTTAGTGAAAATAATGCCATAATTGTAGAAGACTTTAATACTCCATTTACAGCAATGGGCATATCATTTAGGCAGAAAATCAGCAAGGAAACAATGGCTCTGAATGACACTTTGGACCAGATGGACATAAAAATATTCAGAACATTTTATCCTAAAGCAACAGAATACACATTTTTCTCAAGTGCACATGGAACATTCTCCAAAATAGATCACGTACTGAGTCACAAAACACCCCTTAACTGGTACAAAAGATTGAGATCATACCATGCATATTTTCAGATCACAACACTATGGAACTTGAAATAAGCCACAAGATAAAATTTGGAAAGCCCCCAAATACATGGGAGGTTAAAGAGCATCCTACTAAAGAAAGAGTGGGTTAACCAGGAAATTAAAGAAGAAATTAAAAATACCTGGAAGCAAATGAAAACAAAAACATGACAGTCCAAACCCTTTGGGATGCAGCAAAGGCAGTCCTAAGAGGAAAATACATTAAAATTCAGCCTGAACCTTACACATAAAGGAGCTAGAAAAAGAGAAGCAAATAAAGCCCAAAGCTAGCAGAAGAAGGGAAATAATAAAAATTAGAGCCGAAATAAACAATATAGAATCCAAAAAAGCAGTAGAACAGATCAATAAAACTAAGAGCTGGTTTTTTTTTAAAAATAAACAAAATTGATTAATCCCTACCCAGACTTCTCAACAAGAAAACAGAGAGGACCAAAATAGATAAAATCATGAATGTAAGGGGAGAGATCACAACGAACAGCACAGAAATACAAACAATTATAAAAGAATACTATGAAAAATGATACACCAAAAAACTGGACAATCTGAAAGAAATGGACAAATTCCTAACCATTCACATACTACCAAAACTCAAATGGTAAGATATGGAAAATTTGGACAGACCCATAACCTGCAAAGAAATAGAATCAGTTATCAAAAATCTCCCAGCAAATAACCCAGATGGCTTCCCAGGGGAGGGAATTCTACCAGACATTAAAAGAAGAGTTAATACCTATTCTTCTCAACCTGTTCCAAAAAAGAGAAATGGAAGGAAAGCTGCCAGACTGATTGTATGAAGCCAACATTACCTTGGTTCCAAAACCAGACTCCACTAAAAAAAGAATTACAGACCAATATCCCTGATGAACTTGGATGCAAAAATTCTCAACAAGATACTGGTAATCGAATTCAACAGTATATTAAAAGAATTATTCACCATTATCAAGTGAGATTCATTCCTGGGCTACAGAGCTGGTTCAAATTCACAAAACAATCAATGTAAGACACCACATTAATAGAAGAAAGGATAAGAACCATATGGTCCTGTCAGTAGATACAGAAAAAGCATTTGACAAAATACAGCATCCTTTCTTGATAAAAACTCTCAAGAAACTTGGGATAGAAGGAACATACATTAACATCATGAAAACCATATATGAAAAACCCACAACTAATATCATCCTCAGTGGGGAAAAAACAGAGCTTTCCCCCTAATATCAAGAACATGACAGGGATGTCCACTCTCACCACTGTTGTTCAACATAGTGTTAGGAGTCCTAGCCTCTGCAATCAGAAAACAAAAGAAAATAAAAGGCATCCAAATTGGCAAAGAAGAAGTTAAACTTTCACTTTTCACAGATGACATGATACCCAACATGGAAAACCCGAAAGACCACCAAAAAACTGCTAGAACTTATACATGAATTTAGCAAAGTCACAGGATATAAAATCAATGTACAGAACTCGGTTGCATTTCTATACACCAATAATGAAGCAACAGAAAGAGATATCAAGGAATCAATCCCATTTACAATTGCAGCCAAGCCATAGAATATCTAGGAATGAACCTAACCAAAGAGGTAAAAGAGCTCTATGCTGAAAATTATAGAACACGTATGAAAGAAACTGAAGAAGACACAGAAATGGAAAAACATTTCATGCTCATGGATTGGAAGAACAAATATTATTAGTGTTGCTACTACCCAAATCACTCTAACATTCAAAGCAATCCCTATCAGAATACCACCAGCATTCTTCACAGAGCAACTACAAACAATCCTAAAATTTGTATGGAACCAGAAAAGACCCCAAATAGCCAAAGTAATGTTGAAAAACAAAAGCAAAGCTGGATGCATCACAATCACAGACTTTAACCTGTATTACAAAGTTGTAATTATCAGGACAGTATTGTATTGGCACAAAAACTCACATACAGATCAACGGAATAGAATAGAGAACCCAGAATTGGACCCACAAATGTATGGCCAGCTAATCTTTGACAAAGCAGGAAAGAATGCCCAATGGAAAAAAGACAGTCTCTTCAGCAAACGATGCTAGGAAAACTGGACAGCAACATGAAGAAGAATGAAACTGGACCACTTTCCTACACCATACACAAAAACAAATTCAAAGTGGATGAAAGACCCAAATGTGAGACAGGAAACCATCAAAATCCTAGAGGAGAAAACAGGCAACAACCTCTTTAACCTCGGCTGAAGCAAATTCTTATTTTACATGTCTCTGGAGGCAAAAGATAGGAAAGCAAAAATGAACTATTGGGACCTCATCAAGATAAAAGCCATCTGCACAGCACAGGAAACAATCAACAAAACTAAGAGGCAACCAACAGAATGGGAGAAGATATTTGCAAATGACATATCAGATAAAGGGTTAGTATCCAAAATCTATAAACAACTTATCAAATGCAACACACAAAAAAATAATCAAGTGAAGAAATGGGCAGAAAACATCAATAGACTTTTCCAAAGAAGGCATCCGGATGGAAAATAGACACATGAAAAGGTGCTCAATCTCACTTATCATCAGGGAAATACAAATCAAAACCACAATGAGATACCACCTCACACCAGTCAGAATGGCTAAAATTAACAACTCAGGAAACAACAGATGTTGAGGATGTGGAGAAAGAGGAAAGCTTTTGCACTGTTGGTGGAAATGCAAACTGCTGCAGCCACTCTGGAAAACAGTGTGGAGGTTTCTCAAAAAATTAAAAATAAAACTACCCTATGACCCAGCAATTGTACTACCAGGAATTTATCCTAAAGATTCCAAAATGCTGATTCGAAGGGGCATATGCACCCCAATGTTTATATAGCAGTGCTATCAAAAATAGCCAAATTATGGAAAGAGCCCAAATGTTCATTGATTGATGAATGGATAAAGATGTGGTGTATATATATACAATGGAATACTACTCAGTGATCAAATCTTGCCATTTGCAACAACATAGATGGAACTGGAGGGTATTATGCTAAGCAAAATAAGTGAGAGAAAGATAACGTAATTTCACTCATGTGGAATTTGAGAAACTCAGCAGATGAACATACGGGAAGGGAAGAAAAAATAAGATAAAAACAGAGAGGAACCATAAACGACTCTTTAATACAGAAAAGAAACTGAGGGATGCTGGAGGAGGGGGATGGGTTAACTAGGTGATGGGCATTGAGGAGGGAACATTTTGGGATGAGCACTGGGTGTCATATGTAAGAGATGAATCACTGGGTTGTACTCCTAAAGCCAAGACTACACTGTATGTTAACTAACTTGAGTACAGATTAAAAGGGGGAAAAAAAGAATCTGTTTTTTTTTGGTGTCTTTTTTTCTTGTTCATTTGTTTTATTTCTTAAATTCCACATGAGTGAAATCATATGATATTTTTCTTTTTGACTTATTTCACTTAGTATTATATCCTCTAGATCCATCCATGTTGTAAAAGACAAGATTTTATTCTTTTCTTATGGCTGCGTAATATTCCATTGTGTGTGTGTGTGTGTGTGTGTGTGTGTGTGTGTGTATCACATCTTCTTTATCAATTTATCTCTTGATGGACACTTGGGTTGCTTCCATATACTGACTATTGTAAATAATGCTACAATAAACACAGGGGTGCATACTTTTTTGAATTAGTGTTTTTGTTTTCTTTAGGTAAATAGCAAGCAGTGGAATTTTTGGCAATCCTATTTTTAATTTTTTAATATTACTTTTAATTTTTTGAAGAGCTTCCATACTGTTTTCCAAAATGGCTGCATCAGCTTGCATTCCCACCAACACTGTACAAGTGTTCCTTTTTTTTCACTTCCTTACCCACACTTGTTATTTTTAGTGTTTTAGCCATTGTGACAGGTATGTAGTGATATCTAATTGTGGTTTTGATTCTCATTTCTCTTGTGATTAGTCACATTGAGGATCTTTTCATATAGCTGTTGACTATCTGTATGTCTTTGGAAAAATGTCTGTTCATGTCCTCTGCCCAGTGTTTAATTGGATTATTTGTGTTTGGTGTTGAGTTGTATAACTTCTTTATACACTTTGGATATTAACATTTTATGGGATATATTATTGGCAAATATCTTCTCCTATAGGTTGCCTTTTTCTCTTCTTGATGGCTTCTTTTACTTCTTTTGTACAAAAGCTTTTTATTTTGATATAATCCCAAGAGCTTAATTTTGCTTTCATTTACCTTGCAAAGGAGACATATTTAGAAAAATGTTTCTACAACAAATGTCAAAGAAATTACTGCCTATCTCTTCTTCTATGAGTTTTATGGTTTTATGTCTCACATTTAAGTTTTTAAAAATTTATTAATTTTAAGAGAGAAAAAGAGAAAGAGAGATGGAGAGGAAGAGAGAAATGGAGATAGAGAGGGAGAAAGAGAATCCCAAGCAGTCTCCATGCTGTCAGTGCAGAGCCCACGAACTGTGAGATCATGACCTGGTTGACTCTTGATCTCAGGGTCAATGTATTGTTGGATTTGGTTTGCTAATATTTTCTTGAGGATTTTTGCATCTATGTTCATCAGAGATACTTGCCTACAGTTCTCTTTTTTGTAGTGTCTTTATCTGGTTTTGTTATCAGGGTAATGGTGGCCTCATAGAATGAATATGGAAGCTTTCTTTCCTTTTGTATTTTTGGACTAGTTTGAGAAATATAGGTATTAACTATTGTTTAAATGTTTGGTAGAATTCACGTGTGAAGCCATCTTGTCTTGGACTTTTGTTTGTTGGGAGTTTTTTGGTTACTGATTCAATTTCATTGTTAGTAATTTGTCTGTTCAAATTTCCTATTTCTTCCTGATTCTGTTTTTGTAGGTTATGTTTCTAGGAAGTTATCTACTTCTTTTAGCTCGTCCAATTTGTTGGCATAGAACTTTTCACAATATTCTCTTATACTCCTTTGTATTTCTGTGGTTTGGGTTGTTATTTCTCTTCCAATTTTGTTTATTTGATTCCTCTCTCCTTATCCTTATCCTCCTTCTCCTCTCCACCTCCCCTTCCTCCTCCTCCTCCTCCTTCTTAAGTCTGGCTAAGGTTTCATTAATTGTTGATCTTTTCAAAGAACCAGCTCCTAGTTTCATTGATCTGTTCTGTTGTGTTCTTAGTCTCTACTTTACCTATTTCTGTTCTAATCTTTATTATTTACTTCCTTCTGCTGGCTTTGGGCTTTGTATTTTCTTCTTTTTCTAGTTTTTATAGGAGTAAAGTCAGGTCATTTATTTGAGATTTTTCCTGGTTCTTGATGTTGGTCTGTATTTCTATAATCTCCCCTCTTAGAACATATTTTGCTCCATCACAAAGATTTAGGAACAAGTAGGTTTTCATTTTCACTTGTCTCCATGTATTTTTTTATTTCCTTTTTGATATTTTGGTTGATCCATGAATTGTTTAGGAGCTTATTATTTGACTTCATGTATTTGTGGTCTTTCAAAATTTTTTCTTGTGGTTCATTCCCAGTTCCATACTGTTATGGTTGGAAAAGTTGCATGATATGATTTCAATCTTTTTGAATTTGTTGAGATTTGTATTGTGGCCTAACCCTAACATGTGATCTATTCTGGAGAATGTTCCATGTGCCCTTGAAAAGAATGTGTATTCCACTGTTTTGAGATGAAATGTTCTCAATATATCTGTTAGATCTGGTACAATGTGCCATTCAAAATCACTGTTTCCTTGTTGATTTTCTGTTTGGATTCATTATCTACTGATGTAAGTGGGGTGTTAAAGTCCCATACTATTGTATTACTATTGATTTCTTCCTTTATGTCTGTTAATAGTTGCTTTATGTATTTTGGTACTTTCATGTTGGGTGCATAAATATTTACAATTGTAATGTCTTCTTATTGGATTGTTCTCTTTACCATTAGGTGGTGGCCTTCTGTCTCTTGTTACAGTCTTTGATTTAAAGTCTAATTTGTCTTATATAAGTATTGCTACACCAGCTTTCTTTTCTTTCCATTTGCATGTTAGAGGTTTTTCTCTCCCTTCACTTTAAATCTTCATGTATCTTTAAGTCTGAAATAAGTCTCTTGCAGGCATCATACAAATGTATCTTGTTTTTTAAATCCATTCAGTCACCCCTTGTCTTTTGATCCATTGGAGCATTTAATCTATTACATTCAAAGTAATTATTGACAAATATGTACTTATTGCCATTTTATTACTTGTTTTATGGTTGTTTTTGTAGTTCTTCTCTGTTACTTTCTTCTCTTGCTCTCTTCACTTATGGTTTGATGGCTTTCTTTAGTGATATGCTTCAATTCTTTTCTCTTTATTTTTGGCATATTTATCACAAGTTTTTGACTTGTGGTTACCATTAGGTTTATACATAGCATTCTGTACATATAGCAGTCTATAAAAGGATGATGGCCATTTAAGTTTGAACCCATTCTAAAAGCATGAAATTTTCACTTTCCCCTCCCCAAGTTTTATGTATATGATGTTACATTTTACATCCTTTTGCTTTATTTTTTTTTAATTTTTAATGTTTATTTATTTTTGAGAGAGAGAGCATGAGTGGGGGAGGGACAGAGTGAGAGGGAGACACAGAATCTGAAGCAGGCTCTAGGCTCTGAGATGTCAGCACAGAGCCTGACAAGGGGCTCAAACTCATGAACCATGAGATCATGACCTGAGCTGAAGTTGGATGTTTAACCAACTGAACCATCCAGGTGCCCCTACATCCTTTTATTTTGTGAATTCCTTGAATGGTTTTATAGATAAAATTGATTTTGCTGCTTTTGTGCTTTAACCTCTGTATTGGTTTTTATAAATTCTTAATTTACTACTTTTATTATATTTATATGCACCTGTGAATTTTTTTCCTTTACTAATTTTCTTACTCCCAATTATGGCCTTTTCTTTCCAATCAAAGAACTCCTTTAAATCTTTGTTGTAAGGCTAGTTTAGTGGTGATGAATTCTTTTAGCTTTTGTCTGGGAAATTATTTATCTCTCCTTCTATTCTGAATGATAGCCTTGCTGGATAGAATATGCTTGTTTGCAGATGTTTTTCATTTCAGCACTTTGAATATATCATGCCACTCCCTTCTGGCCTGAAGAGTTTCTGCTGAAAAATCAGCTGATAGCCTTATGAGGTTTCCCTTATATGTAACTGTTTTCTTCTGCTGCTTTTTAAAATTATATCTTTGTCATTACTTTTTGCCATTTTATTTGTTATTTTATTTTTTTTGCCATTTTACTTATTTACTTATTACTATCATGGTGTGGACCCCCTGGGTTAAATTTTTGTGGGCTCTCTGTGTCTTCTGGATCTAGATGTCTGTTTCCTTCACCAAAATAAGAGAAAATTTCAGCTATTTTTTCTTCAAATATATTTTCTCCTCCCTTTGCTCTCTCTTTTCCTTCTGAGATCCCTATTATGCGAATGTTATTATTCTTGATGTCACTGATTTCCCTTATTTTAGTCTCATGTTTTATTATTCTGTTTTTCTTTTTGTTGTTCAGCTTGGTTTCCTTCCATTACTCTATCTTCCAGTTTGCTGATCTGTTCTTCTGCTTCCTCTAGACTACTATTTATTCCATCTAGTATATTTTTTATTTGTTACTGAGTTCTTCATCTCTGATTGGTTCTTTTTAATATTTTCTATCTCTTTGTTGAAGGTCTCACTGAGATCTTCCACTCTTTTCTTAAGTCCAGTGTCTTTATGACCATTAGTTTGAATGTTTTATCAGGCCTACTGTTTATCTCCATTTCCTTAAGCTCTCTTGCTGTGATTTTGTACTATTCTTTCACTTGAAGCATATTTCTCTGTCTCTTCATTTTGCCTAACTCTCTGTGATTGTTTCTAAATTTTAGGAAAGTCAGCTATGTCTCCTGATGTCGAAAGTAGTGGCTTTCTGAAAAAAAAAAAGGTCCTTAGTAGCCTGTAGTGCAATGGCTTCAGAGGTGTCTTATATGTGTTTTGCATTTGCCCTATTGCTGTAGCTGAGTCATGTTTGCCATTAGTCCATTCAGCTGCAAAGGCACTCTTTGCCTGTTGTGGGCAGGGTTTGGTCTCTGCTGTTAAGGGGCCAGTCTGGGACTACCTAGGGCTTATAGTTGGGCCAGACCAGATGCCTGCCTTCAGCCTGTTTGCCAGAATTTCAGTCACAACAAACTGCAGGGTGCTCTCCGTGAATTGTTCCAAGATTTTGTTGGTGGGCGGGGCCTGCAGTCAGACCAGATGTCTGCCCCAAGTCTGTCTGTTGGGGGTTCAGTGACCCTGAACTACAGGGCTCTCTCTTTGTGCTACCTCTTGTGAGGTTTTTTGTTGGTGGGTGGGTGGGGCCACCAGTCAGATCAGGTTTCTGTCCCCAGAGCACTACTGCGGCTACAGTGAAACTGGTGTGTGTGGTGGTATCATCCCCTCTCCCCACTGCAAAAGTCACTTTTACAAGGTGCTTTGTCACTGTCAGGGTTGCTTGCAGAATGAGACTTAGCCAGAGCCACTTTGGAGGATGACTTTGAATGGGGCATTGGATGGTGTGAGTACACAGGAGAACTTGGGGGTGGGACATGCAGCGTTAGCAAGCTAGGTGGCAAGTATTTGTGCTGGTTCCCACAGGTATTCAGGTATCCAGGCTGGGGGGTAGGGGAAAGAAATGGCACCTACAACCTCTTTTGTTCTTGGAGAACTCTCCTAAAGATCCCTGCCCCTCCAGCACACATTCTGAGATTAGTAAATGTCTCTCCTATATACCACAGGACATCCTCAAACTGCTGCTTTTATGCTGTATATTGGTGGGGTTGTTTGTTATGCTATCTCTTTAAGTGTAGGGACTATTTCCTATCACCCTCATGCTCTCCCAAAGTTTAGTCTCCCACTGATTTTTAAAGATCCCACTGATTATAAACCAAAAGATAAGCTCCACTGGTTATAAAGACTCATGAAGTTAAGCTCCTCTGGTTTTCCAAGCCACATGTTTTGGGGACTCAACTGACCAGTTCAGGTCCCCTGTGTTTGGGGTGACTGGTGTGGGATCTGTTCTACTTACTTTCCATATTTGTGGTGTTCCTCCCATTTGTAATTAGTTTCTCAGGTTATTTTGATACCTAACCAGGACTCCATCCTTCCTCCCAGTTTTGATGTGACCCCTTCTCTGTGATTAACTGTGGAGAGTCTTTGGTTCATTTTCTGGGTTAGTTACACTGATGTAGCTATTACCTAGGTATATCCATGGGACAAAGTGAGCTGAAGATGCTCCTATTCCACAATCTTCTGAGGCTCTTAACCTCAGTTGAATTTATTTCAGTGATTCATTAAAGCCAAGGAAATTATTCAGTTAACCCAGTATGATATTGTATTCACTTAATGTTATATATATATATATATATATATATATATATATATATGAAAAGTCTCCAAGTATCTCTCATATTTTTTTATCGTTCTTTAATGGTAACTAAATAATTAAGGGCGGACCTCATTTACTTATTTTTTTACATCTTAGTATTTTCTTCAGTTATGCATTTGTTTATTTAGTTGCTTAGTTTTAAAATAGGCATTATTTGTCCATAAGTAACAAATGAATTTGTGTCTGGTATAAGAAAGTGGTCCATTTTCATTCTTTTGCATGTGATTGTCCAGTTTCTCCAACAACATTTGCTAAAGAGATGGTTGTTTTCCTTACAGCATATTTTGTCCTCCTTTGTTGAAGATTAATTGGCCATATAATTGTGGATTTATTTATGGGTTTTTTCTTCGATTCCAATTACCTATGTGTCTTTTCTTACATCAGTAACATACTGTTTTAATTACTATCAATTTGTATTATTATACTTTATACTATGAGCATGTCTCATACAATTTGGTATTTTTACAAACATCATTTTGATGGGTACAAATATTTTAACTGTTCTAAATTTTTTTAATTTTATATTTTTCAAATGATTTTTTAATTAATTAATTTTATTTTATTGATTTACATCCAAATTAGCACATAGTGCAGCAATGATTTCGGGAGTAGATTCCTTAATGCCCCTTACCCATTTAGCCCATCCCCCCTCCCACAACCCTCCAGTAACCCTCTGTTTGTTCTCCATATTTAAGAGTCTCTTATGTTTTGTCCTCCTCCCTGTTTTTATATTATTTTTGCTTCCCTTCCCTTGTGTTCATCTGTTCTGTGTCTTAAAGTCCTCATATGAGTGAAGTCATATGGTATTTGTCTTTCTCTGACTAATTTTGTTTGCATAATACCCTCTAGTTTCATCCATGTAGTTGCAAATGGCAAGATTTCATTCTTTTTGATTGCCGAGTAATACTCCATTGTATATATATACCACATATTTTTCATCCATTCATCCATCGATGGCCATCTGGGCTCTTTCCCTACCTTGGCTACTGTTGATAGTGCTGCTATAAACATGGGGGTACTAGTGCCCCTTCGAAACAGCACACCCTTGGGTAAATACCTAGTAGTTCAATTGCTGGGTTGTAGGGTAGTTCTATTTTTTTTGAGGAACCTCCACACTGTTTCCCAGAGTGGCTGCACCAGTTTGCCTTCCCAACATCAGTGCAAAAGAGATCCTCTTTCTCTGCATCCTCGCCAACATCTGTTGTTGCCTGAGTAGTTGTTAATGTTAGCCATTCTGACAGGGGCAAGGTGGTATCTCATTGTGGTTTTGATTTGTATTTCCCTGATGATGAGTGATGTTGAGCATTTTTTCATGTGTCAGTTGGCCATCTGGATGTCTTCTTTGGAGAAGTGTCTGTTCATGTCTTTTGACCATTTCTTCACAGGATTATTTGTTTTTTTGGGTGTTGAGTTTGATAAGTTCTTTATAGATTTTGAATATTAACCCTTTATCTGATATGTCATTTGCAAATTTCTCCCATTCCATCTCCTCGCATGCCTTTTAGTTTTTCTGATTGTTTCCTTCACTGTACAGAAGTTTTTATTTTTATGAGGTCCCAATTGTTCATTTTTGCTTTTGTTTCCCGTGTCTCTGGAGACAAATCTAGTAAGAAGTTGCTGCAGCCAAGATCAAAGAGGTTTTTGTCTGCTTTCTCCTTGAGGATTGTGATGGCTTCCTGTATTACATTTAGGTCTTTCGTCCATTTTGAGTTTATTTTTGTGTATAGTGTAAGAAAGTGGTCCAGGTTCATTTTTCTGCATGTTCCTGTCCAGTTTTCCCAACACTTGCTGAAGAGACTGTCTTTATTCCATTGGATATTTTTTCCTGCTTTGTCAAAGATTAGTTGGCCATACGTTTGTGGGTCCATTTCCAGGTTCTTTATTCTGTTCCATTGATCTGAGTGTCCATTCTATACCATATATATAGGAGATAGATCAATGGGAATAGTAATAGATAAAAGTAGCCAGGAGACTTTGCCTTCCACTTCTTTCTTGACTTTCATTGCAAAACATAATAGGAATGCTGAAACAGAGAGTAATGTTCAAACAATACTTCATTCCCATTAATGCACCCTGAATGCTTGCCAAGAATGAACTAGTCTTTTTGAGCACTCTCTTAGCCTAACTCTGTGCACTATTTCTCTCCTATATTCTTGAGTTAGTAAGTGGGAGTATACATTTCAATATTATATACCATGTACTTGACAAGAAAATATTTTAAGGCCCAAGCCCATTATCTCCTAATAAGAGAAGATCTTCCCTCAACATTTCCAAAGATTCTTCTTTATCACATCCAAAATTCCCAACAGTGGTGGATCAGTAGACTAATCCAGCAGAAAGTGAAACTGAGGAGGAAGTAGGTCAAAAGTTTAGTACTATTCCTTTTGGGTAGAGGGATTATGAGTAATTTTTCCCCAGGTTTTTTTCTTACTTTTCTATATTTTAAAAATAGTCATAATAAATATTCATTGCTTTAATAATCAGAGAAAAAAGTTTAATGAAGTCAGTCTGGCAAAAGCTTCCAGATGAGCTGAAGGCTCTGGCATAGTGAATTGAAAGGGGGTTTCATGAAAATCACAGTGGGATATGCTCAGCTCCGAATTACTGGTTGGATGAAGAAGACTAAAGCAGGGAACATCATCAACCAGCAAGTGCTCTCAAGGTCCTTTTGGCTTATGAAAAATGGTCTAGACCTCCCAGAAGAGCTTGTAACAAACATAACCTTCAAAACAGGAATTATTCATCTAATGATTTCTGCAGGCAGCAAAAACAAGCCTATCCTCTGCAGAAGTAATTTTCAGAAGGCAAGTTAAATTTATGACATGATGTCAGTCTCATAAGGCACAAATTTTGAGTCTATCTAGAGGAGACAACGTAAGGGCTACTTCATATCCAGAAGAAACTCAATGCCCTCACAGTGGAAAGAGCTCTTTATTTTTGTTTTCAAGCACAGTCATGTTACATTATGGAAATGAAATGGCTTGATAATTGTTCTTTGGACTCAGCTGCCATGCATTACCAATAGTGCAAAGCAAAAGCAAAAAAAGAGTCACAATTTCTATGGGTTTTCTCAGAATTATTAGAAAAAAGTCATTGCCCATTTGTTCGAGCTTTTTTTTTTTTTTACTTTTGAGACACAGTACAACATCAGTTTTCAAGTTAAAATGAACTGTGACACTTCAATAAAAAGAAAGCTATGGAAACCAAATACTGAACTTATAGTACACAACAGAGTTAGCAGCCTACAGATGGAAGAAAAATAATAAATTCTTTTGCCTATATTTGCCAAAAAAAAAGAAAATCAAAACCACCAGGTACTTACACACCATGTCTAGTGTTTAATACAATATTTGCACATAGCAATAGAATAAGTAAAAACATAATTTTGGGTACTACTGAGGATTGTGTAAAACAGTACATTTCTACCCCCTCATCAGATGCCCTAATCCACCAGCTTTTCCTACCAATAAACCAGGATGTGGCTTTGTTTTGACAACCAACAAACTCGTAAGAGATGTCTTCAGTTCCTAAGAAGGTTTTACTCAAAAATCAGATATGGCTACTGAAAACTTGCTATTATAAAGAAAAGTAGGTTCAGTTTTTCTCTATAAAGAGATCCATCATAAATGCTAGAAGATGTCTTAATTCTTTTCATTTAATAGGAAGAAATTATAATTCAGGAAGAATTCTTTTTCTCAGACACATTTCTTCATGCTTCTTAAACTGCATTAAGAGAACAGTATGGCACTGTCTACAGAAATCTCAGTGAACAAACTGTGTCCAGTCTTACATTTTTAGCTTTCTTTGTTTGTTTAGCCACACATTTATCCAGAGGCCTATATGTTACTCTGTTCTCTTTCCAAGATGTACTTACAAGCTTATTTGGAATCATTTCAAGCCCTGATAAGGGCAGTTAAATTTAAGTGAAAAGGTTTGGAGAAAGGTTTGAAGAATAAGTCATGAAAGAAAATCACAAGCTGTTTTTAGAAAGAGATTACTTGACAAAGTTGAATAGAGATATCTTGTCAGCGGTGAACATTTCACCACATTGTGAATTGTGTGCTTTAATGGTTAAAATGGTAAATTTTATGTTATGTGGATTTTACCACACACACACACACACACACACCCACTCACACACAAAGGCCCACATAAAAGAAAAAAAGTCCTTTACTACAGACTCAAAGTATCTCAGAATTATAAATAACCTTAAATGTTGTCTAGACAAATATTTTTTAAGCTGTTGGCAGTAACTATTTTGTGGGTCATGAATCAGTTTACATAAGACTAGTATTTTTAAATAAAATAATCAAATAGAAGAGAGACCATCTGAGTGTGTCACATATAGTAAAGGCAAATATAGTTTAATATAACCATGCTTCAATTATGTGTGCATGTGTTTATGTATTGAGTTTTTTGGGGTTTTTTAAATGTTTATTTATTTTTGAGAGACAGAGAATGAGCAGGAGAAGAATAGAGAGGGAAGGAGACAAATCCGAAGCAGGCTCCAGGCTCTGAGCTGTTAGCACAGAGCCCAATGCGGGGCTCGAACCCATGAACCATGAGATCATGACCTGAGCTGAAGTCAGTTGCTTAACCAACTGAGCCACCCAGGTGCCCCTATGTATTTAGTTTTGCTGTAAAATATACTTCTCACCATATGTTATAGTTTAAAAAGTTAAAGCCATGTAGTCTGGCCCAACTTTTCATCCTATGAAAGTACCCATTCCACAAAATTCCCGAGCCATAATTAAAGGGGAAAATGTAGAAGATTCTACATTTAATAGTAATAAATACACAAATTATAGTAGACTTAACAAATAAAATCAGATATAGACAAACACCAAGATTATAGGTATGTCCAATTTTGAAACAACGCAAGCATAAAACTGTAGAACTGTCTACTAGTAAATAGTCTTTGTGATATTTATAAAATGTCATTTATAAAAATGACTCAGGATATAACCCTGAAAACTGTAAGATGATTTATTTCCATGCCAAGAAACACAATAGGATAGAAATAAAGGCATGAAACTTTTGAACATTTAAGCAACAAAACCTTACAGGGAAAAGGCAATTTGAATTCTGCAGAAACCATTTCCAACAAATCTGTAAGTATGTGACAAATATTCTGGCATTTTCTAAGGAAGGAAAAAGGTAGTAGGGCAATATAAAGACACTAGAAGTGATTTATCTAGATTTATATGAGATTCTGCCAAAAACTATAGGAAAATTTTTTGTCTCCATAGAAGTAGAAAACAAAATAATTTGTCTAGTGAAATAGCTCAAAGGAAAACAAAAAATAGAATAAAATAGGCACTTCTTTGCATAGAGGATATAGAGAATTTCTTCTAATAATCTTAGGTAAAATTTTAAAAATAATAATAAATAAGGTAGAAGAAGAAAGAAAAGTCAATGGTAATTTCCATATTTACAGATGGTACTTAGGTCTTTCAGATAATGAAACAGCCATTAAGGAGCTCATACGCATCAAGCAGCCACAGATGACACTGAAAGTGGGCAAGATAAGGTGACACAATTGGGGAAAAATGGTTAAATTCTACTTAAAATGATGATAGGACCTAAGTTTGTATCTATATTCCCTGTGAAAAATACAGTAAATCATTTCATTTGTTTCCCTGAAAAAATGTACAGCAAAGGTCTTGTTGAGAAAATAATTCACAAGTGGTTGGAAATAATCAGTTCAAATACTGTAAACTAAACAAAAAGCATTCTACCCATTTGCAAAGTTATGGTGAATATAAATTCAGACTGTTGTCGTTCTGGCCACAGGGATCTAAGACACGTGTAATGAAATTTGAGACAATCTAGGCAGTTGAACTGAAACTAATTAAAATTTGATACAATTTAAAATAAATATTTTAAAAAATGGATCAAGTATAGTAAGTATGATCTTCATCTCCAGTGCTACCAAATATTGATTGCCCTGTTAGATTAAGCCTCTCCATTGACGGTCAAAGTTACCTTAACTCAAATTTCCAGTGGTTTGTCATAGTCAACTAGGGCATTTCAGTCAGCAATAAGGCCAATTCTCCAAAATTCACCTCTTTATGTATAAGATGTATTAACACATATGACCCTTTTTCCTAATCTTCTGAGATAAATCAGGCTTAATATGCAGAGCAAATAGTGACCTTATTCCCAGTCTAAGTCACTCGTCAGTGCCTGCCCAATGTTTTCCTGGAAGATAAGACAAAAGAGAAAATGCAACCACATTCTAAAATGACATTTACTTTACACATAGTGGGATACCAATAAGAACTTCCTGATAATCTTGACTTAAAATTTTCTGCTTGCATAAATGCTGAAAATAAATATCTAAAACCAAAGGCACCTATACAAAATTACCTCTTCTCAAATATTAAAAATAGTTTCTAGGGGAACACTGATAAACATTTCAACAACTTTTCACAGACGAAGGGGGGAGGGGGGAAGGAGGAAACAGTCACTTTCTGAAAACTAAACTGATAAAAATAATTTAAATGACAAAATTGGCTACCTAACAAAGTAAACAAAATGACTGTAAATGAGTGACGAATCTAGAACACTCAAAATTCCAGTTTCAATAATTTAGTGATGCAAAACTGAAATGTGATTATAACTGGAAAAGGTGAAATCTAAACCATTACCACCCTCCGAAAGAACAAGTCCAATCTATAATCTTGATGTTTATGAGAGAGTTATTTTATAATAGAATGATAACTCACATGGAGTCTATTTAAATTTTTTTTTAACGTTTTTATTCATTTTTTTGAGACAGAGAGAGACAGAGCATGAATGGGGGAGGGTCAGAGAGAGGGAGACACAGAATCTGAAACAGGCTCCGGGCTCTGAGCTGTCAGCACAGGGACCCGATGCGGGCTCGAACTCACGGAACGCGAGATCGTGACCTGAGCCGAAGTCGGCGCTCAACCGACTGAGCCTCCCAAGCGCCCCACATGGAGTCTATTTAAAAGAAAAAAAAGTACACCATGATATATCAAATGTTTTTCCAGTAAAATCTAACAGGCAGGATATTAGCATATAGCTATGACAGATAAATAGGATAGGCCTCAGGCTTAACCTTCAACTGTAAACAAACTATAAAACTGAACAAAATACATAGAAAAAAAAAAAAAAAACCTTACCCTCAGACAATAGAGGACAGCATAGGACTGAGATCCCTAAAAGAAAAGAAACAAGGTGAATCCTAAAATCATCTCAATTTTTGTATGGAAACACATTTTAGCAAAATATGCAAAAACAAAACAAAACAAAAGCAGAGCACATAAGTTTCACTAAGTTGACGAAGCAGGGGTTTCAGTTCAGGGAGAGAGGCAGAGGCAACTGGAAGTTGCATAAAAGATTCCAGAGGAAAAGGAACAACACAGAAAATGAACTCTAAATCTGCATGGGGTTCCACTGAGGCACAAAGAACCAAAGAGTTGTTGTATGACTCCCAGAGCTCATATCAGGTGGGGATGTATTTAAGCTACAACCTACCAGAGTGGAGATTCTGTTTTGATCACCTAAGGAAATTAGTAGACACTCAAAAGGATCAAACATTAGCAGTGCAGCTAAGCTATCCCTACACCAAAGCCTAAAGGTCTGTTTTAACACAATTTAAAAATAAATATTGAAATAATCAAGTTAATCTGCATGTAGCTTAAGTGCTTGCCAGAGCAAAGGCAAGCTTTTTTTTTTTTTTCATTCTTTTTTTACTTACTTATTTTATTTATTTATTTATTTATTTATTTATTTATTTATTTTTGAGAGAGAGAGAGAGAGCATTCAAGTGAGTGATTGGCAGAGAGAGGGGGAGAGAGAATCCCATGGGGGATGGGGGCAGAGGAGGAAAGAGAGGGAGAGAGAGTGCAGAGCCCAAGTGGGGCTCAAGCTCACCCAAAGCAGGGCTCAAGCTCACATGAAATGGGACTCGAACTCACGAACTGAACTCAGGAACTGTGAGATCATGACCTGAACTTAAGTCAGACGCTTAACTCACTGAGTCACCCAGGCACCTCCCCAACTCTTTAAAGGAAGACAAAAAGATCTGACAATATAGTAATATTAATAATGTCCAGTGTCAAATAAAAACATCCCAAATATGTCAAGAAGCAGGCAAATGTAACCCATAAGCCAGGAGAAAATTTAGTCAATAAAAACAGACTCAGATATTACAGAATTAGCAGAACTCTTTTTTTATTTAAATTCAAGTTAGTTAACATATAGTATAGTAGTTGGTTTCAAGAGAAGAATTTAGTGATTCATCACTTACATATAATACGCAGTGCTCAACCCAACAAGTGCCCTCCTTAATGCCCACCACCCATTCAGCCCATTCCCCCATGCACCTTCCCTCCAGGAACTCTTAGTTTGTTTTCTGCATTTAAGAGTCTCTTATAGTTTACCTCCATCTCTGTTTTTATCCTATTTTATTTTTCCTTTCCTTCCTACTCTGTTTTGTTTCT
Organism: Neofelis nebulosa; assembly: GCF_028018385.1. Lineage (NCBI taxonomy): Eukaryota > Metazoa > Chordata > Mammalia > Carnivora > Felidae > Neofelis > Neofelis nebulosa. The sequence goes on from NC_080784.1 coordinate 117,630,010, forward strand.
TAAAGTCCACATATGAGTGAAATCATATGGTATTTGTCTTTCTTTGAATGACTTATTTCACTTAACATAATACATTCTAGTTCCATCCACATTGTTGCAAATGGCAAGATTTCTTTTTTTTTTCTTTTTTGATTGCCGAGTAATATTCTATTGTATATATATACCACATTTTCATTATCCATTCATCAGTCAATGGACATTTGAACTCTTTCCATACTTTGGCTATTGTTAATAATGCTGCTATAAACATTGGGGTTCAAGTATCCCTTTGAATCTGCATTTTTGCGTCCTTTGGATAAATACCTAGTACTGCAATTTCTGGGTCATAGGGTGGTTCTATTTTTAACTTTTGGAGGAAACGCTACACTGTTTTCCAAAGTGACTGCACTCCTACCAAGAGTGCATCCTCATCAACATCTGTTGTTTCTTGAGTTGTTAATTTTTGCCATTCTGAGAGATGTGAGGTGGTATCTCATTGTAGTTTTGATTTGTATTTCCCTGATGAAGAGTCATGTTGACCATTGTTTCATGTGTCTGTAAGCCATCTGGATGTATTCTTTGGAAGTATTTATTCATGTCTTTTGCCCATTTCTTCACTGGATTATTTGTTTTTTGAGATGTTAATTTGGTAAGTTCTTTATAGATTTTGGATACTAAACCTTTATCTGCTTTGTCATTGCAAATATCTTCTCCCATTCAGTCTGGTTGCCTTTTAGTTTTGTTGGTTATTACTTTTGTTATGCAGAAGCTTTTTATCTTGATTAGGTCTCAATAGTTCATTATTATTTTTGTTTCCCTTGCCTCTGGAGACATGTCTAGTAAGAAACTGTTGCAGCCAAGGTCAAAGAGGTTGCTGCCTGTTTTCTCCTCTAGGATTTTGATGGTTTCCTCTCACATTTAGGTCTTTCATCCATTTTGAATTTATTTTTCTGAATGGTGTAAGAAAGTAGTCCAGTTTCATTCTTCTGCATGTTGCTGTCCAGTTTTCCCAACATCATTTGTTGAAGAGCCCGTCTTTTTTTTTCCATTGGATACTGTTCCCTGCTTTGTTGAAGAATAGTTGACTATATATTTGTGGGTCCATTTCTGGGTTCTTTATTCTGTTCCACTAATCTATGTGTCTGCTTTGTGCCAGTATCATACTATATTGATAATTAATAGATGCAGAAAAAGCATTTGACAAAATAAAGCATTTTTTCTTGATAAAAACCCTCAAGAGGGGCACCTGGGTGGCTCAGTCGGTTGAGCGCCGACTTCGGCTCAGGTCACGATCTCGCGGTCCGTGAGTTCGAGCCCCGCATCGGGCCCCTGTGCTGACAGCTCAGAGCCCGGAGCCTGTTTCAGATTCTGTGTCTCCCTCTCTCTGACCCTCCCCCATTCATGCTTTGTCTCTCTCTGTCTCACAAATAAATAAACGTTAAAAAAAAAATTAAAAAAAAATTAAAAAAAAAATAAAAACCCTCAAGAAAGTAGGGATAGAAGGAACCTACCTCAAGATCATTAAGGCCACATATGAAGGACCCATACCTAATATCATCTTCAATGGGGAAAAACTGAGATCCTTCCCCGTAAGAATAGGAATATGACAGGAATTTCCACTCTCACCACTGTTGTTCAACAAAGTACTGGAAGTTCTATCCTCAGCAATCAGACAAGAAAAAGAATTTTCATGCATACAAACTGGCAAGGAAGAAGTCAAACTTTCACTCCTCAAAGATGACATCATACTCTTATGTGGAAAACCCAAAAGACTCCACCAAAAAAAATTTCTAGAACTGATACATGAATTCAGCAAAGTCACAGGATATAAAAATCAAGATATAGAAATATGCTGCATTTCTATACACCAATAATGAAACAGCAGAAAAAGAAATCAAGGAATGGATCCCATTTACAATTGCACCAAAAACCATAAAATGTGTAGGAATAAACCTAACTGAAGAATAAAAAGCTCTGTATGCTGAAAACTACAGAATGCTTATGAAAGAAATTGAAGAAGACAAAAAGAAATGGAAAAACATTCCATGTTCATGGATTGGAAGAACAAATATTGTTAAAATGTTAATACTACCCAAAGCAATCCAAACATTCAATGTAATCCCTGTCAAAATAACACTTGTATTCTTCACAGAGCTAGAGCAAACAATCCAGAAAATTGTATGGAACCAGAAAATACGTCAAATAGCCAAAGTAATATTGAAAAAGAAAACCAAAGGTGGAGGCATCATAATTCCAGACTTCAAGCTGTGTTAAAAAATTGGGAGAACTCTAAAAAAAAGTTATTATAAATATGCTCTGCATGTTCAAGGATCTAAAGGAAAACATAAAATACTGATGAAAGAAACAAAAGACGTAAAAACAAACAAAATGAAAATTCTAGAGAGGAAATAACAGTTTCATCAATCAAACTGCAATAACAGTTTTATTGAAGGAGTTTAAAAGCAGATCAGGGGTGCCTGGGTGTCTCAGTCGGTTAAGCATCCAACTCTTGATTTCGGCTCAGATCATGATCCCAGGGTTGTGAGACTGAGCCCTGCATGGGGCTCTTTGCTGGGCATGGAGCCTCCTTGAGATTCTCTCCCTCTTCCTCTGCCCCTCCCCTGGTCACACACACACTCTCTCTCTCTCTGAAAACAAAAGAAAACAAAATAAAACATAGATCTGACACTGCAGAAGAAAAGTTCAATGAACTTGAAATTATGCCAACAGAAACAATAGACAATCAAAACAGAAGCACAGGGGCACTTAGGTGTCTCAGTCGATTGAGCATCTGACTCTCGGTTCCAGCTCAGGTCATGATCTCACGTTTTGAGTTTGAGCCCCACATGTGGCTCTAAGCTGACAGCCCAGAGCCTGCTTGGATTTCTCTTTCTCTGTCTCTCTGCCCCTCCCCTGCTTGTGCTGTCTCTGTCTCTCTCAAAATAAGTAAATACATTTTTTTTAAATAATAAAAAAAAACACAGAAGGACAAAAAAAGAGAAGAAAAGGTAGACTGAACAGTCACAGTGACTTGTTGAACAAAGAAATATACATGGCCAAAATGTTTTTAATTTGATGAAAACTATAAACCTAGAGGTTCAAGACACTCAGTAACGCCCAAAAAAGGATCAGCATAAAGCACACCCAAAAAAGATACATCAAAATCAAATTACTAGAAACAGAGATAAAGAAAAATATGTTAGAAGTAGCTAGAAAAAAGAGAGAGAGAGAGATTATACACAAAGAGAAGAATGGTCAAAGAATTTTTGTCAGCAACTTTTCAAGTTATAAGACAGTGGAGCTGCCATCTTTAAATGAATGCAATTAGAAAGGAAAAAGTATGGGCGCCTGCATGGCTTGGTCAGTTAAGTGTCTGACTCTCGATTTCAGCTCAGGTCATGAACTCATGGTTTGTGAGATCAAACCCCACATTGAGCTCTGAACTGACAACATGGAGACTGCTTCAGATTCTCTCTCACCCTCTCTCTCTCTCTGTCTCTCTGCCCCTCCCCTGCTTCTGTGCACTCTCTTTCAAAATAAATAAAATAAAAACTTTTAAAAAAAGAAAGGAAAAAGTAAAGCATTCTTTACTCTCAAACAACATGATTAAGTATTTAGAAGATCCTAAGGAATGTACAAAACACTATTAGCACTGCTGTATGAGTTTAGAAATATTGCAGGATATATGGTCAATATGTAACAATCAATTGTATTTCTTTTCATCATCAAGAAAAAACTAAAAAATAGTTTTCTAAATTAAATTTCTTTCAAAAAATAATTAAATACAATGAATTTAATAAAATATATGCAAGTCCTATAAACTGAAAACTACCTAGTATTGATAATAGAATTTAAATATCTAAAATAATATACTCATGTACTTAAAGATTTATTATTATTAAGATGGAAAATCATCTCTAACTGATCTCTAGATTCAATGTAATCCCAATTGAATCTTGTCATATGTTTCAGAGAAACTGATTGTTGATTCTAAAATATATATGGAAATCTAATTCTGAAATAAAATCACAGGACTTCCACTACCAATTTTCAAAACTTACTATGAGACCACAGTAATAAAGACAATGTGGTATTTTTTTATTTGTATATTTTAAATTTTTTTAATGTTTTTATTTATTTTTGAAGGAGAGAGACAGAGCATGAGCAGGGGAGGAGCAGAGAAGGAGACACAGAATCCGAGGCAGGCTCCAGGCTCTGAGCTGTCAGCACAGAGCCTGATGCGGGGCTCAAACTCACAAACTGTGAGATCATGACCAGAGCCAAAGCCAGACCCCCAACCAGCTGAACCACCCAGATGCCCCAACAATGTGGTATTAATAGAGGTATCAGTGAAACAGAGTAGAGTCCAGAAGAGACACATCATCATAAGGTCAATTGATTTTTTTTTTTACAAATGTAGCAAGGTTATTCAATGGCACAAAGGATATATTTACAACAAATAGTGCTAGAGCAATTGGATATCGGTATGCAAAAAATAGACCACAGACTTTATCTCACATCATGGGCAAAAGTAACTTGAAACATATCGTTGATCTAAAAATGAAATTTAAAACTACAAAGCTTTAGAAGAAAATACAGAGGAAAATCTTCAGAGTAGGCAAAGCTTCCAGAAATATGACAACATAAAGCACCAAAGGGTAAAAAATGATTACAGTGACTATAATTTAAAAATTCTGCTTTTCCAAAGAAACCATTACAAAATAAAAATGAAGTCACAGAGTTCAACAAAATATTTGTGATGCATATAAATGACAAAGGATTTCTATCCAGAGTATACAAACAACTTGTAAAGCTCAATAAGAAATTAAGGAACAAATTTAAAATGAGCAAAATATTTGAACAAAAACTTCACAGATGAAGATATATTAATGACAAGCAGATATGTGAAGAGATGTCATTATCATTACTCATTAGGGAAATGTCAATTGAAAACCACAATTAGACTAAAATTTGGAAGATTGATAATAGCAAGTGTTGATGAGAATGTGGAGCAACTGGAACTGTCATAAATTGCCGTTAGCATCGTAAAATGTCACAAATTCTTTTGAGAATAATTTTGCAGTGTCTTCAAAGAGTAAAGCATACACTTACCAGTCTACCAATTGCAACTTTACAATTTTACCCAAGACCAATGTAAAGATATAACAACACAAAGATATCATACATGAATTCTCAGAGCAACTGGGTTCATAACGTGTAAAATCTAGAAATAATATAAGTGTATACCAAGAGATGAATGAATTAATAGAGTGTAGTACAATCCATACAATGGAATACTACCTGGCAATGAGAAGGAACAATTTACTAATATAGACAACATGAATGACCCAAAATCATTGTGCTGAGTGAAAGTAGTCAAACCCAAAAGAGTATATACATTATCATTCCATTTATATAAATTTTAGAAAATGCAAGTCTAATTTATAGTGACAGGAAGTGTATCAATGGTTGTCTAGGTCAGGAGCTGGCTGGAATATTAACTAGGGTAGGGGCTTCAGGGAATTTGAGGAGCATGGATATTTTCTATATCTTGATTGTGGTGGTGGGTACACAGATGTATGTATATGTCAAACTAATCAAACTGTACACTCAAAATGGGTGTATTTTACTATATATAAATTATACACCAAAAGAACTAATTTAAAATGCATTTTTAAAATGTAAGCTCTATATTCAACATGGGGCTTGAACTCACAACCTTGAGATCAAGAGTTGCATGTTCTACTGACTGAGCCAGCCAGGTGCCCTTGACTTAGGAAACATTTAAAGAGACCAGATCTGTATACCTAACAAATGATTATTTAAAACGTCTGAAAAATAGGAGGAAGTTAAATACTTCAGCAAATGCTGCCATATCTATGATCCCTAATAATATATATTCTTATATATTCAGTGAATTAGAAAGTAATATAGTAAATTTCATACTGTAGCTGTGCTAATTGAATGTTTCTCTATAACCCAAAACCCCTTTAACAATATTGTGGCATGTTGAGTTCACTCATTTTTATATAGAGGGATTATTAATATCGTGTTAGAGAAAATGCAGGCATAGATAATTGGGTTCAATACACTTAGAAAGTAAATGTAAACTGAAATAAAGCTATAATGTAATCAAATATTATAATTGCATAAGTAACTTTGTGTGTATGTGTGTGTGTATCTTTTTCCATTTATAAGAGCTCACAAGTTGCATTCCAAATAGACTGAAATTCTGCAACTTACTGACCCTGCAATTAATATGGAAATGGTCAAATTGTTTTCTAAAAAGATGATTTATGAGCTGATATTATTTTGTTTAGGTCATCTAGTTCACACATCTAATAATGTAGTTTTTCTCAGTGAAAGTATTCTAGTACCAATTTCAATGTTTGTGGGGGCAGGGTAGGTAATGGTTTCCGTATCCAAACAATATCTGGATACCTGCTGGGTGTCCTACAATTTAACTCAATTCTGACATTATCTACCCCTGATAGAAGAGCACCAGATTGCACAGGTAAAGGGCTCAGCCCCAGAAGACTACCTTCTGCTTCCGATGTCAATCACAAGCCTAAATTATCACCTGTGCTTCTGACTGACTGGCTATAAATCAGAGGGTCCCATAACACCCTTTTGGGGTTCTATTCATTTCCTAGAACTACTTGCAGAACTCAGAAAACCTGTGTACTCAGTCGATTACTGATTTATGACACAGGATATTAAAGGATATGAATCAACAGCCAGATAAAAAGACACATAGGGCAAGATCCCAAATGAAGAAGCTTCTGTCCTTGAGTTTGGGACTAGCATGGTGGCACAAGGAAACATTCTGGTTCCTCAACCTGGGAGCTCCCTGAACCCCATTTTTTGGGTTTTTATGGACACTTTTTGTAATAGGTATGATTGAAGAAATCATTGGCCATTGGTGATTGAACTCAGTCTCCAGGCCCCTTACCATCCCTGAAGGTCAGGGGGGATGGGAATGAAATCTAATCATATGGTTGGTTCTTTTGGTAACCCCCTTTCTTTGGGGGGGGGGGCGCGGAGGATGGTCCAAAGTCACCACATTAACATAACAAAAGCACCTTCATTTCTCGAATCACAAAAAAAGTTCAAAGGTTTTAGTAGCTCTGTATCAGAAATGAGGATAGAAACCAATTATATATTTCTTATTATAAATCACAATGTCACACTGTTCTCAAAGAAAGCAAACTATAAAATTTTATGTCTAAACATTGAAAAACCTCAGAATTTCCTCCATATAGAGCACATCATGTCTATGTATATCTCTTTGGCTTTATTTTCTATCTTTTAATTTTTTTCTTAGTAAATACATAGTTATGTGTTGTAGTCATGCTATCAAATAAAAGGCAAAAAGACATCATAGAGAAGTGGTTTTTCAAATTGGTCCAGACCATCAAGTACAACAGCCAAGAAAGAATTCTTGAGACTTTGTATGGTGCAACTTTTTAACTCCATTTAAGTAGCACGGGGACAGGAGCCGTGAGCAGACAAAGAGCTGCACGTCTGCTGTATGAAGCTGGTGCTTATATGCTTAGTGCTCCAGGGAGAGGGGACGTGCAGGGACTATTAGATCATAAATGTTTTTTTTCCGAATTTCTACTCATAAAACTACTTTCACGGATTTATCTGGTGCTTACTCATTTGGCTTGATATTAATTCTCAGTGAGATGTACGGGCAGTTAAGAGACCCTTTAAGAAAGTAGTAACCAGCACATATTTGATCCTTATTGGAACTGTGCAGGCTATAGGTCAGCCTTCTGGGCTAAAGGTGAATATTTTTCTGTTTCTCTCTCTCATCAAAAGTGCAGAATTAATTCATTATCTTTATTTCAGATCTGCAGTTTAGAGGCAGAATCAGCTAAATGTAAAGGTTCAAAAAGAGGCTTTTTGACCACCTAGCTTCAGGCTCTATTGATTATGTCATTAATTCTTTTATTTTACATTTATTGAGAATGTGCAGTGTGGCAGATGCCATGAACACTGATAGTGGTATAAAGGTAAGGCAGGATTGGTAATACCAGAGAGCCCATTGGAGAACACGCTTAAAGGGAATAGATTCTTCCCTGGCTCTTTGGAATTCCATCTCCAAATATTTTAATACTGGCCATAAACTACTTGAAAAGGTGACAGTAACTCAAGCATTTCTCTTTCATCTGTGATTCCATTCAAACTCAATATACATGTAGCCATTTGAAAAAAAATTAAAATTAATCATGAAAATGACTTACTCCATAATAAATCATAAGCAGAAAGATTTATTTTATTTTAAATTATCTTCTTGAAGCTGCCTCTTCCCCCCTGGCCAAACTACCTTAACCTCTAGCAAACACCCTTAGCCCACATGATTGATTAACTAAGATTTCTTTGTATACTTACAGATCATGCATTCTTTCCTAGAAAGAACAGAGAGCACTTCTGCACATCACAAAAAAGAAACCAGACCACCTTGCACAACCTCTGGGCAATAAGGAACCAGAGCCTTATTGCCCAAGGATTGCACAACCTCTGAGCACTGTGATAACATCTGTAGCTGGCACCATCGAGTCTGCACATAATCAAGAAATGTTACAGACCACTGTCCTCTTTACTGATTAACTGCTTGAAACCCCTTTGAAAATCCTTGGGCCAGGCAGAACCATCAGAGTTGGACTTTGGACAACAGTCCTCCTTCTGCCCAGGTGGCAGGCCTCCTGAATAAAGCTCATATTCCTTTCCAATTAAAATTCATCTCTTGAGTATTGGCTTTTTGAACGATGGGCAGCTGAACCTGGGTTTCAGTAACATTCTGATACAACTCATCCGTGAACATGCGGATCTTGTTTTATAGGTTTTGTTAAACACTTATTTTACTCGACTATCCGTAAATATTAGTATTACAGCATGTAGTTTTCTATCCATCACGAATGGGAATATATTAGATGAATTCGACCTTTGCTTCCTTTTTTGCATATCACCTCACAGTTTTGTCTTAGCCACCTGTGAGTGACGTAGCTTTTAACCAAAAATGAAATAATGGGGTTCCTGGGTGGCTCAGGCGGTTAAGTGTCCTACTCTTGACTTTGGCTCAGGTCATGATCTCCAGGCTTGTGGGTTCAAGCCCCAGATCTGGCTCTGCACTGGCAGCATGGAACCTGCTTGGGATTCTCTCTCTCCCTCTCTCTGCCCCTCCCCTGCTCATTCTCTCTCTTAAAATAAATAAACACTTTTTAAATAACAAATTAATTAAAAATAAACATAATACTACAAAATAATAATAATAAAATATAGTAATAAAAAAGAAGCACTAACAAACCATTAGCCCACTTTAGCAGCCAAGGAAAACATCTGTACCAAAGACTGAAAAATTAGTCTCCATCACATGAAAAGATCACTAAAATCAAATTCAGACATTAATAATTGATCAGGATGTCTCAGAACTCCATCACCTATGGCTGTCAAGAATCACTCTACAATAAAAAATACCAAAACTATGGTTGTATTGCTAAGGATAGGGATGGCTTTTCAAGGTAATTTGGCAAAGCAAAGCTATGAAAGGATTAAAAAATTAAAACTGAAAGATCCAAGCAAAAACTAAGTCAAAACACCAACTGAATTATTTATTTATTTTTATTTTGCAAGGCACTTGAGCCAATTATTTTTTTCTTTTAAAATGAGAAGGGCACCTGGGGGCTCAGTCATTAAGTATCTGACTTCTGCTCAGGTCATGACCTCACGGTTCATGAGTTCAAGTCCCACATCAGATGAGCTCCTGCCCCACTTCGGATGAACAGGAGACCCAGTTCTGGTGAACACACGCCCCACTTCGGATGAGCCCCACTTTCTCTCTCTCTCTCTCTCTCTCCCTCCCTCCCTCCCACCCTCTCTCTCTCTCTCTGCCCTTCATGGGATTCTGTCTCTCTCTCTGCTCTTTGCTCACTTGAGCCCTTCCCCCCCCCTCTCAAAAATAAGTAAATAAATACATGCATACATACATACATACACACATACATAAAATGAGAAGGAAACATTGATCATTGAAGGTGCATAAGAGCTGCGTTTTTTTTTTAATTAAATTATGCCAAAAAGAAGAAAACCTTCAAACAGTTTTAAAATGTAAATGCTCAAGAGGTACTTTCAGAAGGTCAGTTGTTTGGTCCTGAGGGTCCTTTCCTCCTTTTCCAAATGTCATGTAACCTAGAACCATTCTGAGAGTCTTCACAAAGTGATGTACTTTGTGCACACTTGAAGATATTTCATAGGTGATATTGTTAGGGTTTTTTTTTTTCACAAAGAGATGAGAAATCAAAGTAATTTATTCTAATTTCAAGATAGCATAATTACATAATAAAAATATAATCTAATATCTACACATTTCAAAACATTACATATTTGGTTTCTCCGTTGGGAAAAAATATCCCTCCAAAACACTCTTTCATGCTCACGTCTCTACTTTCTTGCTTCTTATCCCCAAAACACCTTCCCTCACATAGTGGTAATGTGTGTTTCCAAAATGTGGTTCATGCAAAATATAATAGTTATCTGGTTAATTGCATGTTAAAAGGAAGAGAGAAAATCCCTTATTTTACACATTTTTCCAGGATCATTTTTCTGCAAATGTGAGGTTATTGGTAGACTTGTTTTTAAGTTTCTATGTACCAAGCATTGTTCCAATATTTTAACACATAACAATTTGTTTAATTTTCAAAACAACCTTAGGCAGTATTATTATTCTCCCATATTACAAATGAGGTAACTGAGGCACTTAACAGAAGTTAAGTGACTTACTCAAGGAAAGTGGGATTTGAATACTGGCAGTGTGACCCAAGTCAGTGTGCTTATAAATCTGCTTTTAACAATAAGGAATGAAAAAAATATGAGTTGTTATAGAAGACAATGTGCATTTTGCAAATGTACATTTGCCTAATATTTGTGTTAGTCACCATTCTCCAGAGACACAGAACCAATAGGGCATATACAGATCTATATCTACATTTATATCTATATAAACATATCTATATAGATACATATTCAGAGAGATTTATTTTAGAAATTATATATATATTTTGTATAGAATAACATGCATGTGTGTGTGTGTATAATATATATATTTTATATTTACATAAACACATTAATTCTGATCAAAGGCCTGAGAACTAGGAGCTCTAATGATGCTCCAGGACAGGAGAAGCTGGATGTCCCAGCCTAAGAAGTGACAGAATTTACCCTTCTTCATTTCTTTGTTCCATATTGGTGAGGACATGTCTTTACCTAATCACTGCTTCAACTACTAATCTCTTCCCAAAACACTGTCAATAGACACACTCAGAAATAAGGGTATCCCTTAGCCCCCATCAAGCAGACACATAAAAGTAACCATCCTAAATATACTACTCAAACCATTTTTATTTATTTATTTGCTTGTTTATTCTGGCAAGGAAGAGAAACCCATTCAGACTACCTCATATAAAAAAAGCTCATTCAGGGCTGCACCAAGATATCTCAAAGACACAGAACAGAAATATAGCCTGAATTGAAGTTGAAAAAAATATTAGGCATTAAGGAAGGCACTTGTTGGGATGAGCACTGCGTATTGTATATAAGTGATGAACCACAGGAATCCACTCCAAAAACCAAGAGCACACTTTACACACTGGATGTTAGCCAATTTGACAATAAATTATATTTTAAAAAAAAGAAAAAAATATTAGGAACAGAAGCTCCTTTCTTCACTTTCAGGACCCACATAATCAGTCCATTGGTGGCTCCTTTGTGCGTATAGAGTTCATGTTTGTAAATCTATAAGGAAGGTCTTCAATATGGTGCAGCCCAACCTGGTCACTTAGCACACCTGCCTAACCCCTACAACTATAGCACTTACCATCCCTTATCAAGCTCTCTTCTCTCCTTCTCTTCTGTCTCCATGACTTTCTTCACACTTTAACTCTGCTCAATCTCATTTTTCCTTTTATCTCTGATGGTTGAAGTACTGTCCATACTCAGTAGTCCACCAAAAACTCATCTCCTCCAAAAAGTTTATCCAAATCTCCCTAATTAAGGTTAATATTCCCTTCCCAATACTGCTATATTACATAGTCTATGTCTTTATAATGGTGATCAGTCTCTCAGAGAAAAAACAGAAAATACAAGGAAAGGCTTTTTGCAAAGAGGACCCTAAAGCTCAAGGGAAGGACCCCATATTCAAACTCTCAAACAAAACTAAAGGCCCTGGATAACCTTCCTTGTTAGAAAAAAACAGATAATAAATGTTCTTCACATAAAGCTTTTAATTGTTTATTATCATTTTAGCTGAAAAGTAGCAGCACAAGTTTAGCCAAAAAAAGAGAAAAGAAAAGAAAGGAAAGGAAAGGAAAGGAAAGGAAAGGAAAGGAAAGGAAAGGAAAGGAAAGGAAAGGAGATACCATATTAACTCCCATACATGCTAGTGGAATCTTCATAATATTGAATGATATTCTCGGTATTGTGTAGGATATCTCACATTAGAAAGTTAAAACAAAAAGAGAAATGGCAGTTTTATGTAGCATCTCAGGTCCCAACTTACACCTCCATTTGAGCACTGCTTTATGTCAAATACCTTAAAGGTAGTCAACTTAGAGCAAACTCCTATGGACCCCTTTTGGAAATTCCAAGGTGTCATGAAGAAGTTGGAATAGAAAAAAAGATAAGATGAAGGTGCATGTTTTGGGACTTAAGCATATAAATGCTAAAGCAATGCTGATTTTCCATGAATTTCCAAAAGACACTAAATAGTTTTTTAAGGCTCTGTGATAAATGGAATCAAATTGAGAATCAGCAAATAGTTACGGTTTATTTCTCTTTTTATCTACTCATTCAACAGATATTTGTAGATTATCCAATGCACCAGTTACTCTGCTAAGAACTGATCTTTTAGGGGACATAGGCTTTATTCTAGGAGACATACAGACTACTCTAAGGGACACACAAGTTATTCTTGTAAAATGTGACTAGTATAATGCTAATATTTTTGTCTATTAGATTTATTTATGGAGCTTCTACCATACAGAAGTTGAATTTATCATTCTTTTTCTTTTATGATTTTATGTTTTATATATTTAGAAAAGATTACAAAATCATTCACCCATTACATTGGGTTCTTACTTTTGGGGGAAAACTATATAAAGCCTCAGCAGCACATAATAATAAATGACATAATAGTTTTACCATCTATTGCTTGCCTCATAGTATTTCTCATATTCATAACTACAAGAAGGTTATGATATTTCCATTTTACAAATAATGAAATTGAGGCTCAGACAAATCAAGGCCACAGAGCTTTCAGGTAGTGGTTCCTAAACTTGTGTGTGAATCACACACACATTGTTGGGTCTCATCCCCATAGTTTCTGATTCATTAGGTCTTGGGTAGGGTCTGAGAATCTGTGTTTCTAGCAGTTTCCTAGGTGAAATACTAATGGTTTTAATAAAATGCTATGTGGACAAGAAGGAGGAAATTTCCTTTTCAAAGTTAGGAGAGGGGAAATATTTACAGAAGAGATTATACTGGTGCTAGACTTCTAATTAGGAATTTACCTAACAGAAGGAGATGCCTGAGGCAGGCCCATTGATGCAGACTCAGAGGGTAAAAAATGTAAGAAATATTATTTGGGAACTGAGTAGGAGGGGACATGGAGAACTTTCTTAGGCAATAATACTATTCTATACATTTTTTCCCCTTGAGATGGGAGGGCAGAAGAAAATAATTAAAGATAAAGAATGAATAAAATGAAAAATGAGGGGGATGCTGAGATAATTCATATTTGATAAAATCCAAGTTGCCATTCTGAATGACCAAATTCAAGAAAGTTATGTTTTAGGACTATTATTGTAAGTATCTCCTCATTTCTGTGTTTCTCTAAACATCATTACCTGGTACTCCAAGAAGGTTCTATTTTTATATATGTTTCTACTATTTTTACCACATCTGTTTTAAATTTCTTGCTTTTTTTAAGACTTTCTCATACTCAATTTTCATTCACTTTGTAGAATGAATCTGAGAAATACCCTTTTCTTGGTAGTTGGATTATACATACACTATTAAGCGTACAAGGATCCACAGTGCATACAACAAAGCTCACACTTGTTTGATACTAGAACTTTTTCAAAAGGAATATGTACTGGTTGTTAAAAATTGATTTTTATTAGTAGAGACAGTTAAATTTCAAGAGCTGTCACAATCTAATGCTTTGTGGTTGTTTTGGAGTGCAGTTTAAGCACATTGCACAATGCAAAACCCAGCTGCTTGTCTTTCCTGTGCAATGAAGTATAATTCTTTGGGAAGCCGGATATCTGGTTATTAGTAGATATCCATGCTCCGGTTCCATTCTCACAAATAAAATCTTTGTCTGACAGATGTTGTGCAATCTTCTCCAGACCATAACCACATCTGGCACACAAAGAAGGTCATTGTCAATATTCCAATAGAGTCATTATGTTTGCCCCAAATATTCTCTCACATAATCACAGTCCTACTTGAGACAAAAGTTAAGACATTTCTTAGTCCAGAAAATATTTCCAAGGTATTCTTTCCAAGGAAAGGAGAAGAGCATAATTGGAGTTTCTAGTAGTCATTCCATTACTTACTTGAGTAAATAAATATCAGTGTGACTTTGAGAAAGTTTCTTAACCTCTCTGTGCCTTACTTTTCCTATCTATAAGATGATAGAAGTGGCACCCACATCATATGGTTTTTGGAAATATTAAATCAGTTATTATGACTATTAATATATGTAAAGTATATACCAGTGACTGGATCTCAGTGTGACATGTCCTTTTTTTGTTGTTTTTTATGAAAAATTTGCAGTAAATACATTTAGTCTATTGTTTTCCAAAATTAGGAAAAAAAGTGTTAATAACTGTAGAAGATTTGTATTGCACCAATCTGGCTGTGTTTTTACAAAGTTAAGAAACAACTTGAACTTGTACAGGATGTACCTTTGTTTCCATTTTGGTTTGCTGACCTCTAGGCATGTTGGATTTGAGGGTGGCAGAAAAAAAAATGGTCCCTGGAGTTTAAAATTCACCAGGAAAAATAAGGAAATTTTATATGAAGAGTTGGGAATACAATTTTGGATGTGAAAATTTTTTATTTTGTGAATTTAGACCAATTAAAAAATTGCATTCTGGATGTGTCTAGGAATTTTTTCCATTTCCAATCTTGCCAAGATGTGTATCCTCTAGGCTTATAGAACCTTAAGTACATAATATGGATATTAAATGACTCTTGTGACCAAAAACAAGGTAATTTTTCAAATGTGTTTATTGGTGGTGATGAAACTATTCTGTATGGTACTGTCATGTCGAATACATGACATAATACATTTGTCAGAATCAACAACTTCAACACAAAAAGTGGAACCTTAATATATACAAATATATAAAATAAATAAATTAGGAAGTCATGGAATCCCACGAAGGAGTGACAACTGTGAAAATAGAAACTAATTCTATTCCAAATATGTGGGGGGAAAAGGAACTCATTGAATGGGTTGGGAGATTTGTACCTAAATAATTTTGGGAATGCATGGAATGCATAAAACTTAAGATAAAATGAACTGCACATAAGCACTGTTCCCTATTTATTAAGTTGTTTTCCAAAGAGATATGAGTTAACAAGCCTGATACTATTATACAGGTGGACTGGATATCAAACAATGAAGTAAATAGGTGATGGATGGTAGCCAGGTTTCTCACTATTGGAGTGGGAATTTATATATAAGTAAGGTGGAGAACTTTGAATTATACATGGGTAGCGTACTGGAATTGGAGACATCAACAAGAACAGTAATGTTTAGCATTGTATAGATGTAGATGATTACATATAGAAATATTTATAGGTATGTGTATATAGATGAATTAGTATATACACATATATTTCTTTGCTTTTAGGCTTTTAAAGGGCCTAAAAGAAATACCGCAGAGATAAAAAGCATGCATAGACTCCAGATCTTGGTTTCTAATTGCATTCTCCAATAAAAAGAAAGAGGGCTCCTTGGTTAAATAGCTGATTCTAGGACTGAGAGAGGAAATATACAAGATAAGCTTGCCTATAACATCTTGTGGTGCCATGAAGTAAGAATAGGCTTTAAAAAAGAAAAAAGAAAAACACATTGATGGGGTTATGTCAGAGGCACAGGAGCCAAACAAAAGAGATCCCAGTGGCCAAAGCTGGAACAATCTGAGCAACATAAAGAAGTATTGGATAATTACCCAAAATATACAATAAACATTCATAACTCATATTTACATAAATAAATAATTGGACTAATAAGTATATGGGGGATAAGAAAAATTCACTTATACAGGAAAATTCTAAAAGAATTTATGTAGATACTTCATTCTCAAGAGGGAGACTGTAAGCCTCCACTCCCTAAGTATGAGTTGTATACATAGTGACTTTTTCTAGTGAGTATAGTATGACAAGGGGGAGGAAATATAGAAATCTTGCAGTGGAGAAACTTGACCTACACTACTTCAGCCAGGTGATGAAGGTCAACATCAACAGTGATAAATCATGTTGATAGCACACACCCTTAATATGATGTGATGAGACTAGCATTTTACCTTAGTAAAGTGTATAAAACACTTACAACTACTGTCTAATCATGAGAACAAAACATGAGACAGATTCTAATAGAGGCGCCTCCTACAAAACACCTTATTAGCCACTATGCAATCAATTAATTAATTAACAATACCATGATAAACATGATATTTGAGTATTATTAAATCATAAGAAAGTAATAGAATTCATTGATTTCTATCAACCTGGATCTCTAATCTTGGCTAGACTACGAGTTTCACTGAGTCCTTCCAGTAGTTAAAAGCTATTTTTAGAGAATGCTTCCCTTGTTTTATAGGAACAAAGGAAAAATGTTTATCCTCTAATCCATTCCAGGGCACATCATCCTGTCTTGCTAATACAATACAGAAAAGGAAAAGGCTGCTTTCATTAAAATCCTTCCCATTCTTCAGGGCCCATTTCATTAAATGTTTACTCTGTGTCAGACAATATACTAGATACTGGGAGCACAAAGCTGACCAAAGCATCTCTGACTTAAAACATAATCTGGTGGGTGAGGAAGACATGACAGTCAACTACTATACGTTATAATAAAGCAATGTAGAAATACAGTGGGCCAGAGTACTCTCAGGAGACAGGAGAACAACATCACTTACTTGATTGGTGGAGGCCACAGGAAGGCTTATTGGAGATAAGAAAAGAATAAAGGAATTTTGATCAAAATCATACTACTAACAATTTGCTGTTGCTAAGCATAAATTTTTATGCAATGGTGGTTAAGAGTTGAGGCTTGAGAGTTAGACAAAAACAAGATCATAAAGAAACTTAACACAGAATGTGAAGGAATGTGACTATCCTGCAGATGTTAAGTCACTGAACAATTTCAAAAAGAGAAATACATAACTCTTCCTGCATTTTATTTTTCTCCTGCATTTTAACTAGATCAATCTGATTGCTGTGTGTCATATGAATCAAAAGTCAAAGGTAGGAGGCAAGAAGTTCAATGAGACAATTGTTGTATGCAACAAGGCAGTAGTAGTAGGATTGGTGAGAAGAGATTCAAGAAATGTTAGAAGGTAAGTCAATTATTGGTTGAATGCAGGCCTAGGAAGAGGGAATGCCAATGGTAATTCCCAGATTTTCAGTTCAAGAAAATGAGTATAAGATTATTCCACCAAAGAATATTGAAGAAGGAACTAGTTTAAAATGGGAGGTTGTTGATTTAACATTAGATTTTTTTTTTTAAAGTGCTTCTGGAACATTCATGTAAGTTGTTGTAAACAGTCAGATGGTGTGGTTACAAGTCTTCTCTGATTACCCTAGCCAGATGAAAATTCTCCACACAGAGACTCTTTATAACACTAGTAAGAGATGTTAGTAACTCTCTCATGATCTAAATCTAATTCTGCCTTATAATCCAGTTCTTTCACGTTTTTGTTATATGTGCCCTATAATGGCAGTTCCCTTGATGTGGGAAATTTGTCTCATAGTTGTATTTTTATCTAAAATTTCTAGCAAATATCCAACAAATAGAAAATACCAAAGTGCCAGGCTAGTAATGGGTGCTCAATGTTTATTCAATAAGTGAGTAAGTGAATAAAATACTTATGGATTTGATGTTAATAAATAATAAATATGCAGGTTGCACAAGTTTTGCTAATTATATTTACATTTGAAAATATATACTGTTGTATATGATTATCTCTTTTACTAAGTGTTGGCATAACCTAACAATGTTAATAATAGCTGACATTTTCCTTCTTTTTCCTTAAGTTCTTATTAGCTCAGCCAGAAGGCTCACAAGAAAAGAAAGTACAACAGACTGATAAAAAAATCTTTAATATTTATACAGAGTATTTGCTTTTCCATGAGTTTGTATATCCTATCTCTTGGCACTATCACAGGCATATCTATTTATTTGATACAATGATAGCATCCCTACAGTTCATTCTCTGGGACCATTCTCTTAGGAACTAAAACAAAAGGTCCTGATATCAAAAGCTATATAGAAAAAAGTTTAAGTCACTTTGTGCATGCTATTTTCTAGATACCTAAAATGGAGCTTAGAGAATGATAAAAGAAAGTACAATAAGGGAGACATGTTAATCATTATTATCAAATAACCAAACTTTTAAAAATTTAAATGATTGCTGAAGTCCCTAGTGGGGGGAAATGTCTGCTTGCAAGTCGGACTTTACAGACCACCCCTTAAAGAGAAATAAACAAATACGATTGGGATTTAATTTGAGGATCTAGCTTAATTGATTACAGATGTAGGTAAACTACTAATTGGAGTCATGAGCACGATGCCATTTTAATAATTTGCTGGTTCAGCTAGTGGTTTTCTGGCCTTTTGAAATTTTTGGTTCATTATTTAATGCCTACTATTGAACCCATGGATTCTAGGAAGTTCAATTTATTTTTAAAGAACAATCCATCTCAATGTGTACTTCTAATAAGATTAATTTAGGTGACCCATAATACACTCTTTTTGAAGACAAGAGGAATTAAGGAACAAGCTTCAGTTGAATGCCTGCTTTGGGGTTAGGTACAATTGGGGCAGATTTTGACTTAAGTGACACTATTTCAGCTCCTTTCCCTCAAAATATTCACACCAGAACATGAGTATGATGGAAACATAGGTAAATAATAATAATAATAATAATAATAATAATAATTTAAAAAATAAAAATAAAAAATAAAATAAAAAGCAAAGAATGGGGAACCATGCAATTAAAAAAAAAAAAAAAGATCCAGTCACTAAATTGACAGAAAACAACGCTCTATGAATATTTCTTAATTTTGCCTATAAAGGGCTTTCTGAACAAAACAACCCTACCAGGCACCGGTATTAAGTATGACTGAAGGGTAGACAAATCTTGAGAATTAGAGACCACCAGTAACAATTAGGGACATCTTCCTTGGAGACATTTGCTTATATTCCAAGGATTGTAAGCCTAAAGAACATCCCTTTTTCTTCCTAGAGAGAATTCATTTATATTCTAGAGCATAGGTCTCTATCTATGAAGGGGAGAAGAGTCAACTGTGCCCGCTGCCCTATGTAAGCTTCTAGGTTTATAACATCAGGGTCTCTTTTCTGTTGGACAAACTCCACTGTGTGCTCAGGTGACACCTGCAATCATTGTTTTCTCCCCATGAGGTACTGCACCAGGAGGAACTGATGATGCAGAATTTTCCATGAGTAATTAAAAGTCTATCTCTGGTCTTGAGGTATTGCGATTCTGTGTGTTTTTTTGTGTGTGTACACATGCACATGCATGTAGATATAGAGATATACGAAAATGTGCAACTCAGACCCTTCAGAGTTTCGGATTCAACATAGCTTAATTCACTTTCTCAAGCCCAGTATTTCCACCTGTACCTGTTTTGAATCCGTGAAGATTTTGACACTACAAAGAATAGTAAGGACAGATGTGAAAAAAGGGTCATTATAAAAATACAGGTGGAAAAGTAATACCTAAGACTCTATTATATGCAGATCAATTTTAACAAGTGACAGTACACCCTTTGGAAAGTCTATGCATGTATCAATTTGCATACCATAGGACATTTAAACTGGAGCTAGTGAAAAAAAAAACAAATTGCAGACAATTAATTGAAGATGATTTTATTTACACAAAGTAAACATTACAAATTTAAATTCTATATTTTCAGAGTTGCATTATGTCTGTGGTTACATGAGAAAAGTAAGGAAATGATAAACAAAATTCAGGTCAGTAGCCTGAGGGAAAAGGAGGATATAGTTGTGAAAGGCTAAACAGGAGGCTTCAGAGAAATGAGTAATATTTTATTTTCTAAATATTTATTTTATTTTTTTCTGTAAACTATACAGACATTACTTTATAGTTATGTGTATGAAATATTTTATTACAATTTTTAACTTACCAAAATTTTGAGTTAACTGCCATCGCCACAGCTGGGTGATGAATGAGAAGATCTTAGTAACAACATGAGTGCCTATGTTACCTAAGGCACAACAAATATGGATATTTCATTTATTAATTCACTCATCCTTAAGTATTTATTGAACACCTATTATGTGTCATTGTTCTAAGTGCTTATGAAACTATTAGGAAGACAAGATGGAACAAAGGTGAGCAGCTAAAAGGCTATTGCAGTAATACAGACGGAAGATGATGGTGGCTTTGACAGGGTGGTAGCAATGGAGGTAAGTCATCTGATACTAGTTTTATTTTAATAGAAGAACAGGACTTCCTGATAGTTTAGAGATAGGGTGTAGAAAAAAATTAGTACAACTCTGAAGGTTTTTTTTTTTTTTTAATTATTTATTTATTTTTTAATATATGAAATTTACTGTCAAATTGGTTTCCATACAACACCCAGTGCTCATCCCAAACAACTCTGAAGTTTTGACATAAGCAACTGGAAAGATGGAGTTTCCATATATGAGGGAGGTTAGAAGGTGGGTGAAGCAGGCTTGATGGAAAAGGAAATTTGATATCTCCATCAGATACCCAAGTGACACTGGATGTATAGGTCTGGAGTTCAAGAGAAAATTATTTAAACACCATATGTTATAGCTTCCCAGGTCTATCAACTAAAAGTATCTTATTTTTGCTTGAAATTTTCATTTGAGTTCTTTTCTTACTAAGGTAACACTGTTAACAATACCTGCAGTTGTCTTTTGACTTAGAACTATATTTTTAACAGTTATTTTTAATGCTAAGGTATATAACATTTAACTTCAACACAAATATATAAATGTGTATGTGTGTGTGGATGTCTGTGTGTTTAATAAACTACAGTGCTAATATGTTTTTGGCACTGATTTTCAAACTTCCCCACTGGGAAACTTTGAAACATTAGCCAGTGATAGCAAAGGAAAATGTCTCTGTCACCTTCTAGCTCTCCACTGTCTTTTCACAGACCTTTATGGTGACCCGTAGCATTCTGGACTGAAATAGACATTTCTTTCTTTCATGATGTTAAAACCAATTACAAAGCTGTTTTTGTGTCTTTGTTTTTATGTAATCAAGTGTCAGTCTTTAAATAGAGAGCCTAATAATTTATCTGGCTTTAGTTATCTCTGTTTTAAACTATAGGTCCTTTGATTAGTTGTATCCCCCCACACTAAACATTCTGATTTTACAAGAGAAATTGCAACTCAGTCTCAGTTTGGAATGCTCTCTCATATTCAGTCTAGATTTTTTAACCCTGTCTCTGACTTCTGCAGCAACAATGGGACACATTTTACAGATATTCTTATTGCTTTTTGTAATTAAAACAGAGTAGCTTCCAAGAGGCTCAAATACTAACTGGAAAAAGTCTCCCTCTTTATGGAAAATCCATGATTGCTATGTTACTTCATGTATAACATTAGAAAATATGCCCTTGGCTCTAGAACTTGAAAATTTACTACTTGATTACATTATATTATATATTATATTATATTATATTATATTAATTATATTATATTAATTATATTATATTATATTATATTATATTATATTATATTATATTATATTATAATACATCCTATTTTGTGAGGCTACCTCAAGCCTAGGGTATGATTTTCAACTTTGCTATATTCAGAAATTTGATTATCAGTTGGCCCATTGCATCAGGATAGGCAAATTTAGAACACTAATTTATTGTTTTATACATAAAATATAAATTCCAAAAGGGTAAAACTATAGTGCTCACTTGACTCTTATTTTCCCATCCATAGAAAATTTACATAAATAGCCAAATTTCTACCAGAATATTGTTTAGTAGATTGAGTAACATTATTCTCAATAAGTAATTGATTGCCTTTAATACCTAAGGTTTTCAAATTTAAGAAATATTTAATGTATTTAAGAAATAAATTATAATTAGAGAAACTTTCCTCTAGATTATATTTTGCTGCTGACAAAGTTTTAATCTTTGATACTCCTTTTTCTAGGACTCACAGCAACCCTCACTAATCTTGGTATGTATTATTTTCTCAGATGTGTAACAGTACTCTTTTTTTATATCAATTATATTGAAGTAATATCCATTCACTCAATATATTTGTTAATATCTACTTTCTATCATATACTATATTAAGCACAGAGATATAAATTTTTTAAAAATGGCCCCTGGCTAAAAAGTATAAATAATATAATACAGAATGAAAATTTATTAAGTAAATAGTTTTATTTCATTGTAGTACATGTTTTTTCAGATTATTAAGTTATAAATTAAACTATTAATAGGCTCTTCTAAGTTTGCTTTAAAAAGATCTTAGAAATAAACCTCAAAGAGTTTTAGCTAATCTGCAGGTAACTTTATTTATAAGCTAATACATCAGAACAAAATCCAGACATTCACCAATGAAACTTTCACTATGTCCTAAACTCAATAAAAAATAATAAAATATGCTAATAAGCATGCCAGGAGAAAAATCTGAAAATAAAAACATTCTCAATAATGAAAGAAAAAATGATAGAATTACCTGAAAAAGGTCTTAAGAGAGCCATTATAAATATGTCCCATGTGTTTAAAACTTTGAAGAAAAATATGGACATAAGCGACATGGGATATGGAAAATAATTAAGAGGAACTTCTAGAGATCAAAAATAAAACATATGAAATGAAAAATTTACTGGATGGCACTAATAAGAGTTAAACTTTGAAGAAGAAAAGGTCGGTGACCTTGGCCCACAGAAACAAAAACTATCAAACTGAATGACAAAGAGAAAAAACCGAAAATAAAATAAAAAGATTCTCAGTGACCTATGTGACATGTTAACAGGCCTAATACATGTGTAATTGGAGTTGCAAAATGTATACATGTGAGGGGATGAGGGACAAAAAACTATGTGAAGAATAATGCTGAAAATATTCTCATAATGGATGAATTTTATAATCCCACAAAATCAAGACACTAAATGAAACCAATGCAGGATAAACATGAAGAAAAGTACACTAAGACATATCATAATCAAGCTATGGTAAGCCAGCAATAAAGAAAAACAGAAGAAGAAGAAGAAAATGCTAGAGAAAACAGACATCTCACCTATGTTTGATAGTTAATTTATGTGTCAACTTGACTAAGCTAAGGGATGCCCAGATAGCTGGTAAAATATTGTATTTGGGTGTGTCTGTAATGATGTTTTCAGATGAAATCTGCATTTGAATTGGTAGACTGAGTAAAGATCACCCTCACCAATGTGGGTGGATATCATATAATTGATAGAGAGTCTGAATTGAACAAAAAAATGGAGAAAGAGAGAATATGTCCTTTGCTTGAGTTGGAATAACCATCCTTTCCTGCCTTCAGATACCGGTGACCTTGGTTCTTAGATCCTGGGACTCAAATTGGAACTTAAACCATTGACTCCCCTGGTTCTCAGGCCTTCAGATTTGCACTGGAACTACACCACCTGCTTTCTTGGACCTTTAGTTTACAGACAACAAATTGTAGCACTTCTTGGCCTCCATAATCATGTGAGCCCATTGCTATAATAAATACCCTCATCTATCATCTATTTATCTATCTCTCTGTCTTAAAGGCTTTGTTTCTTTGTTGAACCCTGAATAATATGCTACAAAAAAGAGAAAAATTATCACAGATTTCTCATTACAAAATATGAGACATTGTTTCATACCAAAATAGAGATATTATTACATTACAAAATAGACACATAAAATAGAGATATTTTAATATTTTAAGAGATGATACAGAAAAATCTTAGAAAATGGTAAATTCTAAGATGGAACTTTAGAACTCTACAAAAGAAAGAATAATGCTGAAAATGGTAAATAAAAGATGTTTTCTCATTTGCAATTTTGTTTTAAATTATACTTTACTGGGGGTGCCTGGGTGGCTCAGTCAGTTAAGCATCCCGATTTCAGCTCAGGACATGATCTTGCAGTTTGTGAGTTTGAGCCCTGTGTCAGGTTCTGTGCTGACAGCTTGCTCAGAGCCTGGAGCCTGCTCCGGATTCTGTCTCCCTTTCTCTGTGCCCTTCCCCTGCTCACACTCTGTCTCTGTCTCTCTCAAAAATAAATAAACATTAAATAATAATAATAATAATAATAATAATAATAAATTATACTTTATTGAAAAAAATGTATTACATATAGTTTATGGCACATATAGAATAAATTTCATGACAATAAGAGCACCTAAAATGGAAGGGGATAATGGAAGTATACTATTGTGGAAGTGATATATAATATTGAAGGATAAATTATAATAAGATAAAGATAAAATTTTAAAACAAGAACAACCATGAAAAAAGCAAGTAAACTAATATTGGAATTAAAAACACATGGAAACTTCATTTCAAAAGAAGGAAATAAAGTAGGAAAAGGAAAAAGAATAAAATGGGATAAATAGGAAACAAATAACAACATTGTAGATGTAAAGCCAACCAGATTGATAATTACATTAACTATGAATTGTTTAAATACTCTAATTAAAAAGACAGCTATTGTCAGACAAAATACAAAAGTAAGACCCAACCATATATTGTCACTCAAAACTATTTTAAATATAAATACTTTAATAGGCTAAAAGCAAATTGATGATAAATATAGATCATACAAACACTAATCCTAAGTAAGGATTACATTAAAGAGTTTAAATTTCATTCTATAAAACATATCTCTAAAGTTGAGTATGAAAGACATTTCTACATGTATAGAGAATATATTAGAATTTCTATTTTTATTTATTTTCTTTAAAAATAGGGAAAACGAAGTTTTAATTTCAATGAATATAGATCTCCACCTCATACTATGTGAGATGATTAAAATATCCCATATGGAACTCACAATAACTCCAAGGAAGAAAGAGAAAGTTCCCAAATGGAGAAGTTTATATGTATGCTTTTTGAGTATTTTGAGTATACACTCCGTGTTCAATTAAATTTATTCATGAACTACATTTCTAATTTTATCAACATTAAACTAACCTCCACAACACAAATGGTTTAAGAAACAACCTTCTAAATATAATGCTAATAGTGCAAACTTACCAATGAAACCATAGTAGAGCTAGCATTTCATCAGCCACATTATGAGGTTAAAAATAATTATTTAAGATCTAAGTCAGAATCATGCCAGCATGAATCATTCCTTTTTATTCTCTTCTTTTCAGTGTACAACTAAGTAGACGTCCATAACCAAACAAAAGTTCCTCTGGATGGCACACCAGTACACCCCAGAGATCCATCCATCTGTGCACTGAAAAGTGGATGAATTTGACCTCAGTGGATACTTCAGACCCAAAGGAGTTGAGGCAGTGGTGGCAGCATTTTCTCTAGTAGAAGAGGTAGAAAGTGAAGGAGAGAGAGAAAGTCTGTCTGGTCACAAAGGCTACAGGTGAAGGGTCACCTTGTTCTTCAACAACACCTAGATTTCTAAGGAGAGACCTCTATGTCTGAAGGTAGGAAAAGGAAAGAAAGAGAAGAAAGCAAAAAGAACTGAAGGAATGTGTTTACTGCTCTCTCCCCTGGGATTTTAGCAAGAGATTTGCCAACTCACCTCTCTGACTTCCCCAATTGAGAATTAACCCCCCCACACACACACACACCAAGCCATGGACATACCCAAAGCCCCAGGTGCTAAGTCCACAGCGCCCCCCCAACTCTGAAACCAGTGGTTTTTTTGTTGGTTTATTTGTTTGTTTATGTCAATGTATGTATTCCCAACTTTAAAGGAAGATCAGCTCTAGTAAGCTAAACCAAAAACTTGTTCTATAGTAGATTCTTCTATAAAACAAAAGAAATATTTCTAATTGCCAACCTGTTGAATTTTTACAATCAAAGTAAACAAAACTTCCCTAAATAAGAAAGGTGTTTGTTTCTTTAAATCCAATTGCAGAGACACATTTCATCAAAAACATTAAAAAAAAAAACAAAAACCCAGGGTAATATAGTATCAGAGAAAGAAAATTACAAATCTTTAGCAACCAAACTCAAAGACTTAGAATGTATTGTCTAACTTATAGAGAATTCAAAATAGCCATTATGAAGAAATTCAGTAAGCTCCAAGAAAACTTATAAAAGTAATTTAATGAACTGAGGAGTAAAATTACTCAGTGATGAATAATTGAAAGCTCTTCCTCTAAGATCAGAAACAGAACAAGGATACCCTATGCCACCATTCCTATTTAACACAGTACTGTCCCAACTAAAGCAATTAGGTAAGACAAAGAAATAAAAGGCATCCAAATAAGAAAAGAAGAAGTAAAACTGTTGCTATTTGCTTATGATATAATGTTATATATAGAAAATTCCAAAGAGTCAGCCAAAAAAACTTTTGGAACTAGTCAACAATTACAGTAAAGTTGCAGGATACAAAATCAGAATACAGAAATCAGTTACATCCTTTTAACTAATGATAAAACATCTGGAAAAGAATTTTAAAAATGATCACATTAACAATAGCATAAAAAAACAATAGAATACTTAGGAATAAATTTAACCAAGTAAGTGTAAGATCTGAAAACTACAAGACTTTGCTGAAAGAAATCAAAGAAGATGCAAACACATGGAAAGACAACCCATGTTCATGAATTGGAAAAACCAATGTTAAAATATCCATACCACTTAAAACTATCTACAACTTCAATGCAATCTCTAATAAACCAAAGGCATTCTTCACAGAAATAGAAGAAACAATTCTAAGACTTGTGTGGAAATACCAAAGATATAAATACCCAAATAACCAAAGTAATCCTGAGAAAAAAGTAACAAAGCTAGAGATATCACACTTTATTTCCAACTATACTACAAAGTAATAAAATCAATATGTTACCTGCACAAAAATACACACATAGACCAACAGAACAGAATAGAGAGTCCAAGATTAAATCTCAGCATAAACAGTCAACTAATATTCAACAAAGGAGCCAAGAACAGACAATGGTGAAAGGATAGTCATCAACAAACAGTGCTGGGTAAACTGGAGAAATGCAAGCAGAACAATTAAATTGAACCTCTACCTCACACTACTCCTAAAAATTAACTCAAAATTGATTGAATACTTAAACATAAGACCCAATACCATAAAATGCAAAAATTAAAAAAAAATTGGTTTACCTCAAACTCAAGAGCTTCTACATAGCAAAAGGAACAATTAAAAGACAACCTATCTAATGGGAGAAAATTTTGCAAACCATAATCAGATAAGGGGCTAATATCTAAAATATATTAAGAACTCAGCCAACTTAATAACAAACAATCCAATTAAAATGAGCAAAAACACTAAATAGAGATTTCCAAAGAGAACATCAAGATGGCCAACAGGTACATGTAGGGATGCTCAACATCACTAACCATCAGGGAGATTCAAATCAAAACCACAATGTGATATCACCTCCCACCTATTAGAATGGCTGTCATCAAGAAGACAGACAATAGGTGCTGGCAAGATGTGGCAAAAAGAGAACCTTTTTACACTGTTGTGAGGATATAAACTGGTCCAATCACTATCAAAAACAATTTGGAGGTTACCTCCAAAATTAAAATAGATCTACCTTATGATCCAGCAATTCCAGTTCTGGGTATATACCCAAAGAGAACGAAAACAGGACAATGTATCTGCACTCTCATGTTTATCGCATTATTCACAATAGCCAAGACATAGAAACAACCTAAATGCCCATTAACAGATAAAAAAGATGTGATATATATAATGGAATATTATTCAGTCACAAGAAAGGAGAATATCCTGTTGTTTGTGACAACATGGATGGCCCTTGAGTACGTTATGCTAAGTGAGATAAGTCAGACAGAGAAAGACAATTACTGTAAGATATGATATTCTACCTACATGTCAAATCTAAATAAATCAAACTCATAAAAACCAGAGTAAAATGGTGGTTACTGGGAGATGGGGGATGGGGAGGGATAAGAATGATGTTTAAGGGTACAAACTTGAAATGAGTAGTAAATAAGCCATAGAGATATAACGCACAGTACAATGAATGCAGACAACATTGTCCTATAATTATGTACTGTGATAAATATTGCTACAATGGCAACCACATTACAATATACAAATGTATCAAAGTAACATGTACATCTTAAACTTACACAATATTATCTGTATAATGTGTTCAATAAAAAAGATTTGACACAAAATCAAATAAAATAAATGGAAATTAATAGTTATTTATATCCACTATCATTGATGTTTTGTTCTTGAGATATTACCTTTTGAGAGTGACAGAGCATTTAAATTTTTTTCACATTTAAGTTTTATCCTCTTATTTTTCTATATGGAAATATGTCTTATCTCACTGATAAATAGGATTGTGCAATTAGAAAAGAATGGAAGATAATGGCATAAGAATTACAGAACCATTGAAGGTTCTTTCAATGAACCTTTCTTTCAACAGGACAGTAGCATGGCCATATTTTCACTTAGAAGGCTGGGAATGGAATAAAATACAGGCAAAAAGTTGAGTTTAGAGGCTGTTGTAGTAATTCAGCCAAGAGATTATTAGGACTTGAAATAAGGAAATAGTAAGAATAGAGTGGAGTAGGCTGTTTTCTCAGTGATTTGGCTTACAAAATTAAGAAATGTGATGATTGATGCACATGAGGCAGGTGCAATGACAAGACTCAGGCGGAATCAAAGACAACTTTCACCAATGTAGGTTTGGTGCAAGTGTGGTGTGCATCCCAGTGTGCCTTAGGACGATGTCAAAAACTCTCCCGCGCTCCTTCGTGAAGATTTCAGAACACATTATTTTATTAGTATTAGTATTAGCATTATTGGGTTTTAATTGACATATAACATAGTTTCAGATATATAACATAGTGATTCAATATTTGTATATATAATAAAAAAATCACAAGTCTGCTTAACATCTGTTACCATATATAGTTATAAATTCTTTTTCTTGTGATGAGAAATTTTAAGATCCAGAACATATCCCATACACTGCTAATCTTATTTGTTTTCATATGGAGTTATTAGGTATATTATAAAGATATAATCCCTGACTTCCAGATCAACTCAGTTTAATATAAATTTATTAAATATCTAGTGAATATCTCTGTTCGTCAGCTCCATATGAAATTTGAGAAGCATGTTCCACTTGAGGTTCACATTATTAAATGATAATAAATTTGCATGTTGCAACAGTACCATATATTTATTATATATCTATCCACATTTTCCACTTATCAATCATTCTTTGAGACTATTATATAATAAGGGGCAAATATGAAAAAAAGACTGATTTAACCAGAGAATCTATAGTCAAAAAATTTTTTAAACAATGCCTTCACTGTTTTCCTTGCATTTTGTAGTGTTGTCATTTTTCTTTTCTGAGTACTTTTATCTGCCTTTTCTCATATCCTCTCTCTGAGATTGGAAAAAGCTACAATTATTAATGATACAGTGATAAGTGACTCTGAACAACAGAATGAACTCTAAGCCAAAACGAGTGAAAAATTACACTATTGCTGCCAGTGAAAATCACAGCCTGAAAATATATAACTGCATGGCTGAATGAGAAAAACAGAAAGAAGGAAGCACAGTAAGAAGGGAAATGGGGCAAAGGAAAAAGAGAGGTGGCATGTGCCACAAAGAATAAAGACATGGGTCCCCGGTCTTCCTGCTCTGGCAGTGACCTTGGTAAAGAAAACACAATTCTTGTCTGACATTACATACTTTCCTGATATGTGGAAGGAAATGATTACAGGGACTTCATATTAATACAAAAAGAAAGCAAAAGATTTTAACTAGTTTTGAAGAATACATGGAGTATATTCTCTGAAAACTGGTGGATCATAGATACTCGGCCTGCAAGTATTTAACAAAGAAGAACACTGGGAAAGTTTTACTTTTTATTTTTTTACCTTCTTCCCTTTTTGGCTCCTAATTGTTTAGAATTCCTGACACATATAATTAGACAAAAATAAAATGCAAAAGAAATTCCTACTGGCATTTGGCAATATAAATATTATGTGTACGGGGATGATGTTTTGTTAACATTCTGCAATACCCTGTTTTCAATTTCCTCCATTCTTTTATATAATAAAATTTTAGTTATGCCTCCGGATACAGGGTAAATTAGGCAAAGTTTAAAGCCCTGTCTTCCTAATTAATCTTCTTGTAAAATATCCTAAAAGTCCATTTAATTGGTTCCTTCAGGAGTTTAAATAGAAGGGCACTAAAAAATTCACATGTGACAAAATGTTTGACACAAGAGTCTGAAATAGTGAAATTACACCATACCTATCTGGTCTTACTTAGATTATTCTCTAATCTATAGGGGCAAGTATTTATTTTCCAGCTCTTTCTTGATTAATATTCCTAATGACCTCCAGATAAAGGCTCTTTGCAACTCTCAGAGAGATTAGTTTACAGTTTCTTGTTAAATTCTTATTTTCTGGTTTTCACTCTCCTTTAAATTTTTTATCAGAATGTCACCCATTGTCCACATTTTTATTTATGTACTAAAGTTAGTTAAAATATCACTTTAAAGACATTTACATAATATATAAACAGAATGTGAGGTATGTAGCTGTGTGAATGTACATATACCCAGACACGATGGAATATTATTCAGTCTTGAAAACGAAATAAATTCCTTTTTTTTAATGTTTATTTATTTTTGAGAGAGAGAGTGAAAGCAGATGAGGGGCAGGGGGGGGGGGGACAGAGGACCTGAAGTGGGCTTAATGCTGAGAACAGTGAGCTGACAGCAGTGAGCCTGATATGGGGGCTCAAACTCAGGAACCATGAGAACACAACTGAAGTCAGATGCTCAACTGACTGAACCACCCAGGCTCCCTGGAAGTAAGTTCTGACCCATGGTCAGAACATGGATGAACCTTGTCATCAACAGCATGGATGAACCTTGACGACATGACAGAGACTCAGGACATTCTGAGTGAAATAAACCAGCCACAAAAAGACAAATGCTGCATTATTCCATTTACATGAGCTACCTAAGTAGTCAGATTCATAGGAATAATTAGCAGACACTTCCAGCTCAGTCTGGGTGCAGGCATGGGTACCAGTGGGCCTCTGTTCATTCTTTCCAGATTAACTACAACACTGCAACTGTTTTTGTAAGGAAACTGCTGATTTTTGCTGTGAACCCTCTCCTACATCTGAGTCCTTGTACAACTAACACCCTGCACACTGTCCACTTTCCTGCAGGGACCCCCACCCCCAGGAGTTCCAGTTTGCGCAAAGTACAGCACAGCAGTAGCTTCACTTCTCTCCAATCTCCTGGTGCCATGCCTGCAGTCTCCTGGGATTAAAGACCAAGTGGGTCAGTAAGGAGCACTGCAAGGACTGTTACTGACTGAAGAGGTGAAGGCAGCAGCTCATCTACTGCAAAATGAGCCCAAAGCACAAGCAGAAACAGATGTAGTTCTTTTGTCTATGAAATAGTGTGCAAAATTGTATCATTTTCTTGGGAAATAGTGTCAGCTTATAAGAAGAAAAATACAATTTACAGATTTTGTTTTCTTTTTTTAAGTTTATTTGTATATTTTTTTTGAGAGGGAGAGAGAGAGCACCAGCAGGGAAGGGACAGAGAGAGAGGGAAAGAGAGAGAAAACCCCAAGCAGGATTTGCACTGCCAGCATGAATCCCAATGTGGGGCTCGAACCCATGAACCTGAGAAATCATGATCTGAGACAAAACCAAGAGTCAGAAGCTTAACTGACTGATCCACCCAGGCACCCCAAAACATTTTGTTTTCTAAAAAAATTTGTTGGAGTAGAAAGAAGAATGATGGTTGCCAGGAGTTGTGGAAGAGAGGAAATTGGGAATTATTGTTTAATGAGTACAGAGTTTTAGTTTTGCAAGATGAAAAGTGTTCAGGAGATGGATGGTCATGATGGTAACTCAATACTGGGAACTGCTTAGTGCCACGGTACACTTAAAAATGCTTAAGATGTTAAATTTTTGTTATTTAAATTTTATAGCAATTAAAAATATTTTTAAAAGATTTATGTTTCCTTATCTTACTCCATTTATTTGTTGTCCATTCATTTTTAATTTAATTTAATTAATTTGTTTAAATGTTTATCTATTTAGAGAACATGTGTGTGCAAGTGGGGAAGGGACTGAAAGAGAGAGGGGAAGACAGAATCCCAAGCAGGCTCCACGCTGTCAGTGCAGAGCCCAACATGGGGCTTGATCCCACGAACCATGAGATCATAACCTGAGCCAAAAACAAGAGATGGACACCCAACCAACTGAGCCACCCAGGAGCTCCATCCCATTTTTTAAAATATATAGATGTAAAACAAGAATATATTCTTCTAAGAGATTCAAACAATATAGAATTTTATAGAGCAAAACAATACTCTTTGTTGACTTATACCAAACTTCTCCCTTTCCCAGGGTCACAGGTCATGTTTATTCTTCCAGTTTCTATTGTCTATGGGATAGATATAAATTTCTATATATAATGTGTATGTTTTACATATGCATATTATATATGGATTTCTTTTAACCTTAATGGGTCATGCCATATACATAGTTCTCAGACTTACTTTTGCCATTTAATATGTCTTACAGATATTTCCAACTCAGTTCATATGGCTTTTCTTCATTCTTTTTAACAGCTGTACAGTATTCCATGTAGCAAATACTATCATTTATTTAATCATTTTTCTATTGAAACATTGAAGTTGTTTCTTCTTTCATTTTCAAATGTTTGACATGGGTAAATGCCTACTCTGTGCTGAACAATGTACTAAAACCTTTGAATGGAATACACCCAGCACCATCTTAGATTTAGATTCTCTGAGGTGGGGCACCTGGGTGGTTCCATTGGTTAAGTACCTGACTCTTGATCTTGGCTTAGGTCATGATCTCATGATTCATGAGATTAAGCACTTCATCGGGCTTTGGACTGACAGCACAGAGTCTGCTTGGGATTCTCTCTCTCCCTCTCTCTGCCCCCCGCCCCCTCTCAAAATAAATAAATAAACATTAATAGAGTCTCTGAGGTGATGGGCCTTGACGACAATGATGACGATGATGACGATGACGACTACTACTACTATGACTTCTTCTTCTGCTTCTGCTTCTTCTTGTATTCTTCTACAAGTTAGTAAAGAAAATGTATATACATGCATACATGTCAAATATATAAATGTGAATTATAACAAATGAAAGTAAAAATTTTAAGGAATTAGGGGCACCTTGGTGGCTCCATCAGTTAAGCTTTGGCTCAGGTCATGATCTCATGGTTAGTGAGTTTGAGTCCTGCTTCAGGTGAACTCGGGCTCTGCTTTGGGTGAGCCCAAGCCCCTCATTGGGTGAGCATGAGCCCCACTTCAGGTGAGCATGAGCCCTGCTTTGGGTGAACATGAGCCCTGCTTCAGGTAAACATAAGCCCCACTTTGGGTAAACCTGCTTCTTTCTTTCTCTTTCCCCCCGCCCCATCCCTTGTGACATTCCTTCTCTCTTTCTCTCTCTTTCTGCCCCTTGCTCACTTGAGCCCTCTCTCAAAAAAAAAATTAATAAATTAATAGAAATGTGATATCCACACGACTTGCTTTGGCATTGCTAAAACTGGACAAGAATAATTTTTTTTTTCCAGGCAAAGTATTGCTATTCCAGGGCTTGCTATAGTAAAAATAAGGAATTCAAATATCATACTTCCCTCTCTCAATTCCTTGCCTTGCAACCATGGAGGATATTTCAAAAACACATTTTTAATCCTTCTAAAAGGAGGATAATATGGTAGTATAACAATCCCTGGGCTGCTGAAGCCCAGATAAAACTAAAAGCATTCTTTTAGGGAAGGCAGTTCATAACAACCAGTGATCTATTGTGTTACAAAGGAATCTGAGCTTTCAAACCAAGACAGTAAGTTTAATATTATTAGTATATTAGTTATAAATGCTACAATTTTTTAAATGCTTTCCCTAGGTATAATAAGCACATAATATTATTGAATTATATGCTTAGTATCCCTCAAATCTATGAGGTAGATATTATTAGATTATTATTTCACAGATAAGCATATTGCCATTTAAACTCACTATTTCCTGAAGGTTGTATGATTTGGAAGAACAGAAGCAGTACTAAAGCCCAAATCTGTTGGACCTTCAAAACAAATATACTCAGAGAATTGTGCTGTAAGCTGAAACAGCTTCATAATCCCTAGTGAATATTTTTCAAAGCTTTTGGCCATGATATCTTCATAACCACAAGGTTTCAGTTTGTTTGTTTTTCTAAATTCTTTTGAAAAAATAGATGAAAGCAAACAAAATATCATAGCAAAAGTTATCTCCTGACTCTCCATTTTCCCTCCTCCCAAAAGGGAAAGAAAAGATCAGCTACAAAATCTTTTCCCAGCAACAATTTAAGATAATCTAACCCCAGATGCCATTTGTGATGCTCATTTCTGCTATCTTCCAACTCCCTTTGAGCTCCAGCCTACATTCTACCAAGATAAACTCACTTTCCTGGAAAATATACATCATCAATCACTGGCTACTATGTTGGTATCCTTCCCCATTGGCTTCCTTCTCTGTTCCTAAGAACCAAACTCCAAAGAGAAAACTCAGGTTTAAGAAGGCCAGTTAACCACTTAGGGGATTTGTGTGCACAAGTGGAACAGGCTGAAGTAACCCCTATAACATGCAAGAATCATGCCTGAAACAATGTTAACCCATGTAGTTTTACAATATAAATTAAGACGATATATATTGCCAAAACATTTCTAAGTTTTTAAAAATTTCTGGGGCACCTGGGTGGCTCAGTCGGTTGAGCGGCTGACTTCGGCTCAGGTCATGATCTCACAGTCTGTGGGTTCGAGCCCCGCGTCGGGCTCTGTGCTGACAGCTCAGAGCCTGGAGCCTGCTTCTGATTCTGTGTCTCCCCCTCTCTCTGACCCTCCCCCGTTCATGCTCTGTCTCTCTCTGTCTCAAAAATAAATAAATGTTAAAAAAAAATTTTTTTTAAATTTCTTTCGGTAGCGGTGGGGAGGAAGATGGCAGAGCAGAATGGAAGTTCTCGATTTCTCTCATCCTCAAATGCAGCTAGATCAGCACCAAACCATTTAAACACCTAGAAAATTGACCTAAGGATTAACACAACAATCTGCATAACTTGAGCCACAGAACTTGGCAGGTATGCATTGTGGAGAGGTGAACTGGGGAAGAGAGAAGCCATGGAGGGTAGGGAGCTGTTTTTGTGGAGAGAGGACAGAGAAAGGGGGAGAAAGGGGTAGGGGGAGAATGCAGGGAAAGTACCCCTCCCAAAAGTAGCTGGAGAGAAAAAGAAAGAGTGGAAACACAAGGTACTGAACAAGAAATCTGTTCCCCAAAACCATTTGCGGGGAGAAAGGAGAGGGTTTCAATACCATTAGGACTCTATAAACAGGGGAGCACAGAGTCAGAAACTATAGAACTCAATACCTGGTGGTACTCTGGTTTAGAGGAAGGGCAAATCCCCAGGAGCAGGCAGCGAGGTCCGAGGGGTCCATGGGCCACGTGGGGGGAAGCAGTTCCCCTGCTTAGAGGGCATTTAGTAGAGGACATAGGGCCTCCTCTCAGGCAAAGGTCCTAGCGGACCCTAGAGAGCAGCCACATTTGCCAGTATTGGAACAAAAATGC
Source organism: Neofelis nebulosa (assembly GCF_028018385.1). Lineage (NCBI taxonomy): Eukaryota > Metazoa > Chordata > Mammalia > Carnivora > Felidae > Neofelis > Neofelis nebulosa. The sequence goes on from NC_080784.1 coordinate 117,666,111, forward strand.
CAAGGCTCAGCAAAACCTGGCACCAGTTGTGTGCTGTGATTGGCCATCATCTCTGAATGTCTGCAACTGCATGATTGCAGGAACTTTTTCTGGGGCAAGCTGGCACCCAGACACAATCCCTGAACTTCTGCCACAGTGTGAGTTTACGAATGCTCCTGGGGGCAAGCCAGCGCATTTTTCAGTGGTAGCCTCCCCCAGAGAGTCAGAGCAGGTCTAAACCACAGGGTTCTCAGAGTGAGGGAGGTGCCTCCTGGCAGACTGATGACTTGGACATGAACAGTGCAGAAGCAGGGAGTGAATGGAAACCTGAGACAAAGGAGGGGTACTTGATTGCTGGTCAGTGAGAGCGCAGAGTTCCTCTGCCAGCAATTAGAAAGCTGGTTGAAGCAATTTTCACCTCTCTGCACAAGGTCATATATGTTCACATGCACCACATTGATCCATCCCAGTAAGTAAACAGTACCACCCAGTGGAGAACGGAGCACATATACCAAGCCCTGCCCAATTGCACCCTCCATGCACATGCCCTAGAGGACCACCACAAATCTCTCCACCTGCTTAATGTGCAGACTTTAGAGTGCTTCATAGTTTGAGCTCTAGGGAAAACTGGATGTAACTTCATTTGGCTTTAATTCTGTTTGCTGGTTTATCTATTTAGGGATTTGTTGTTTTTGTTTTTGTTTTGATTTTGTTTAAATTGGGGTTATTTTGTTTTTTTTCTCCTTTCTTTTATTTTTCTTGGATACAGAAAAATAGAAATTTATTTTTATTTTCCTTTTTAAAAATTTTTTTTTAAAAATTATTTTTATAAGTCATACAGAGAAAGACAGATAGCATATGTTTTCACTTTTATGTGGATCCTGAGAAACTTCAGAAGACCATGGGGGAGGGGAAGGGGGAAAAAAAAGTTAGAGAGGGAGAGAGCCAAACCATAAGAGACTCTTAAAACCTGAGAATAAACTGAGGGTTGATGGGGGGGTGGGTGATGCACTCCCTTTGAGGAGGGCACCGGTTGGGAGGAGCACTGGGTGTTGTTTGGAAACCAATTTGACAATAAATTTCATATAAAAATTTCTTTTTAAAAATTATTTTTACTTTTTTATTTTTTGTAAATTTTTTATTCTACTTCACTTTATTCATTTAATTTTATTCTATTTTATTATATACATTTTCTTTAATTTTTCAATGTTATTTTTATTTATTTTTGACAGAGAGAGAGAGAAGTGTGTGAGCAGGGAAGGGGCAGAGAGAAACAGAAACACAGAATCTGAAGCAGGCTCCAGGCTCTGAGCTGTCAGCACAGAGCCTGACATGGGGCTCAAACTTATGAACCACAAGATCATGACTTGAGCCAATCTGAAAGCTTAACTCACTGAGCCACCCGGGAGCCCCTTATTGTATACATTTTTTTTAATTTTTAAACTATTTCTTGTTTTTTTTCTTTTCTTTCCTTTTTATTTCTGTATTCTATCAAGGTTCTTTCAGCAATAGACCAAAACACAATTAGGATCTAGCTTTCCTTATTTGACTTTTTGTGTTGTTTTTAATTTTTAATTTTAATTTAATTTTATTAATTCTTTTTCCTCCTCCAAAATGACAAAATGAAGGAGTTCACCCCAAAAGAAAGAAGAGGAAGACATGACAGCCAGGGGCTTAATCAACAGAGATACAAGCAAGATGTCTGAACTAGAATTTAAAATCACAATAATAAGAATACTAGCTGGGGTTGAAAAAAGCATAATATTCCTTTCTGAAGAGATAAAAGAAGTAAAATCTAGCCAGGACGAAATTGAAAATGCTATAACCGAGATGCAATCTCGAATGCGTGCCCTGGGGGCAAGGATGGATGAAGCAGAGCAGTGAATCAGTGATATAGAAGACAAAATTATGGAAAATAATGAAGCAGAAAAAAAGAGGGAAACTAAGGCAAAATAGCATGATACAAGAATTAGAGAACTCAGTGACTTATTAAAAAGGAATAACATCTGACACATAGGAGTCCCAGAAGATGGAGAGAAAAAGTGGTAAAAAGTTTATGTGAGCCAATTACAGCAGTAAATTTCTAATCTAGGGGAAAACAGTGACATAAAAATCCAGGAAGCACAGAGAATGCCCATTAGATTTAACAAAAACCAAGCATCAACAAGGCATATCATAGTCAAATTCACAAAATACACAGACAAGGAAAGAATTATGAAAGCATCCAGGGGAAAAAACGTCCTTAACCTATAAGGGAAGACAAGTCAGGTTTGCAGCAGACCTATTTATCCATGGAAATTTGGCAAGCCAGAAAGGAGTGGCAGGATATATTCAATGTGCTGAATTGGAAAAATATGCAGCCAAGAATTCTTTATCCAGCAAGGCTATCATTCAAAATATAAGGAGAGATAGAGTTTCCAAGTCAAACAAAAACTAAAGGAGTTCATGACCACTAATCCAGACCCGCAAGAAATTTTCAGGGGCCTCTCTGAGAAGATAAAAGATGAAACAAAACAATAAAGCCCAAAAGCAACAAAGAGAACACCACCAGAAACACCAATGACATAATGGTGGAGACCCATCTATCATGCTAATGGTTGCCAAAAGAAAGCTGGAATAGCCATATTTATATCAGACAAACTAGACCTTCAAATAAAGACTGTAACAAAAGATGAAGAAGGGCATTGTATCATAATTAAGGGGTCTATCCACCAAGAAGTCCTAATTGTAAACATTTATGCCCCCAACATGGAGAAAGAACCCAAATATATAAACCAATTAATCACAAACATAAAGAAGCTCATTGATAATAATACCATAATAGTTGATGACTTCAACATCGCACTTACAACAATGGACAGATCTTCTAAGAAGAAAATAAAGAAGGAAACAATAGCTGACACAGTGGACCAAAAGGGTTTAACAGATACATTCAGAACATTTCATCCTAAAGCAGAAGAATACACATTCTTCTTGAGTGAACATGGAACATTCTCCAGAATAGATCATATACTGGGACACAAATCATCCCTCAACAAGTACAAAAAGATTGAGATCATACTGTGCATATTTTCAGACCACAATGCTATGAAACTCAAAATCAACCACAAAAAAAACTTGTAAAGACCACAAATACTTGAAGATTAATGAACACCCTACTAAAGAATGAATGGGTTAACCAAGAAATTAAGGAGTAAATTTAAAAGTACATGGAAGCCAATGAAAATGATAACACAACAGCCCAAAACCTCTCGGATGCAGGAAAGGTGGTCATAAGAGGGACAAATATAGCAATCCAGGCCTTATCAAAGAAGGGAAAAGGTCTCACCTAACCTTACACCTAAAGGTGTGAGAAAAGGAACAGCAAATAAAGCCTAAAGCCAGCAGAAGAAGGGAAATAAATTTTAGAGCCAAAATAAATGATATAAAACAAAAAGCCAACAGAAGAATAGATCAACAAAACTAAGAGCTGGTTCTTCTAAAGAATTAATAAAATTGACAAAACCCTAGCCAAATTTATCAAAAAGAAAAGAGGACCCAAATAGATAAAATCATACTTGAAAGAGGAGAGATCACAACCAACACCACAGAAATACAAATAATTATCAGAGAATACTATTAAAAATTATATGCCAAAGAACTGAGCAATCTGGAAGAAATGGACAAATTCTTAAAAACTTACAAACTACCAAAACTGAAACAGGAAGAAATATACAACCTGAACAGACTCATAACCAGCAAACACAAGTCCTGGGCTAGACGGCTTTCCAGGGGAATTTTACCAGACATTTAAAGAAGAATTAATACCTACTGCTCTCAAACTTTCCAAATAACAGAAATAGAAGAAAAGCTTCCAAACTCATTCTATGAAGCCAGGATTACCTTGATTCCAAAACCAGATGAAGACCCCACTAAAAAAGAGAATTACAGGCCAATATCCTTGATGAACATGGATGCAAGAATTCTTAATAAAATACTAACAAATCAAATTTAACAGTACATTAAAAGACTTTTTCACCATAATCAAATGGAATTTATTCCTGGGCTGCAGGGAAGGTTCAATATTCATAAATCAATCAATTTATTAAGGTGATACACCACATTAATGAAAGAAAGGATAGGAACCATACGGTCCTCTCAATAGATGCAGAAAAAGCATTTGACAAAATACAGTATCCATTTTCCATAAAGACCCTCAACAAAGTAGGGATAGATGGAACATAACTCAACATATAAAGGCCATATACAAAAGACTCACAGCTAATATCATTCTCAATGGAGAAAAACTAATAGCCTTTCCCCTACAGTCAGGAACAAGACAAGGATGTCCACTATAACCATTAATATTTAACAGTACTGAAAGTCTTAGTTTCAGCAGATTATAAAAATAAATAAAAGGCATCCAAATCAGCAAGGAAGAAGTCAAACTTTTACTATCTGTAGATAAAATGATAGTCTATGTAGAAAACCTGAAAGACTCCACCAAAAAACTGCTAGAACTAATACATGAATTGAGTGAAGTTGCAGGACATTAAATCGAGGTGCACAAATCTGTTGCATTTCTGTATACCAATAACAAAGCAACAGAAAAAGAAATCAAGGAATTGATCAATTTGCAATTGTGCCAAAAACAATAGGATACCTAGAAATAAACTTAACTAAAGACAAAAGATATATACTCTGAAAACTATAGAACACTTATGAAAGAAATTGGAGAGCATACAAAGAAATGGAAGAGCATTCCATGCCCATGGATTGGAAGAACAAACATCATGAAAATGTCTATACTACCCAAAGCAATCTACACATTTAATGCAATCCCTATCAAAATACCACTGGCATTTTTCACAGAGCTAGAACAAACAATCTTAAAATTTGTGTGGAACTTCAAAAGAATTGCCAAAGCAATTCTGAAAAAGAAAAACAAATCTGGAAGGATCATAATTCTGGATTTAAAGCTATATTACATAGCTGTATACAGTATGATACTGGCACAAAAACAGACACATCGATCAATGGAACAGAATAGAAAACCCACAAATGGACCTACAACTATGTGGTCAAGGAATCTTCAACAAAGCAGGAAAGAATATTCAATGAAAAAACTACAGTCTCTTTAACAAATGGTGTTGGGAAAACTGGACAGCAACATGCAGAGGAATGAAAGTGGACCACTTTCTTACACCATACACAAAAATAAATTCAAAATGGATTAAACACCTCAGTTTGAGACAGGAAACCATCAAAATCCTAGAGGAGAACACATACAGCAATCTATTGGTGGGAATGCAAACTGGTGTAGCAGCTCTGGAGAACAGTATGGAAGTTCCTCAATAAATTAAAAATAGAACTACCCTAAGATCTGGCAATTGCACTAGTAGGTATTTACCCAAAGGACACAAAAATATATCAGGTACATGCACCCTGATTTTTATAGCAGCATTATCAACAATAGCCAAACTATGAAGAGAGCCAAAATGTCCATCAATTGATGAATGGATAAAGAAGATGTACTATATATATACAATGGAATGTTATTCAACCCCACATTCAAAAGAATGAATCTTGCCATTTGCAATGACGTGGATGAAGCTGGAATGTATTATGCTAAGCAAAAAAGTCGATCAGAGAAAGACAAAAACCATATGATATCATTCATATGTGGAATTTAAGAAACAAAACAGATGAACATAGGGGAAGGAAATGAAAAGAGGAGAGAAGGAAACAAACCACAAGAGACTCTTAACAGTAGAGAACAAACTGAGGATTGATGGACGGTAGTGAGTGGGGGATGGGCTAGATAGATGATGAGTATTAAGGAGGGCACTTGTGATGAGCACTGGTGTTGTATGTAAATGATGGGTCATTGAATTCTATTCCTGAAACCAATACACCATGTTAATAATAATTTAAATAAATATTTTTAAAATATTAGAGTCAATCACCCCTGTGAAGATGTTGACAACTTTTATTGCAAGGTGGTCCTAAAATATAAGGAGCCCAAAGTATGTGATTTAAACTTCAGTGATACTCTTGCCATGTCCCCTGCTCTAAGTGTGCCCTTTCAGAAAGACCCCTAATCCTTTAGGGCCCAGGGTTGCAGGAATATGAATCAGAAAGGTCCCCAGTGGGTTGTTAGAAGTGATGACATATGGAGCCACTTCTTCTCCTTCTTGTTTTCCTTACCTACTGGGAATTCAAGATCTTTGAGTCAATGCATATACTGTGTATTGGAGGATGGCATACCTAGAATATATGTATGTACTTGTAAGAATGAACTAGTAGGTCTCCCAGGATTTAAAAAGCCCAATAATATGCTCAGCTTGCTAACAAGGGATGATCTATTTCTTTGAGAAATGATGCCATATTTGGAGCTCAGTTCTTATCTCATTGCTGTTAGGTTAGAAGCATTCATCAGAGGCAATAACTAGATGAGTTTGGTAAGTCCATAACAAGTCCATGACACTGGCCCATGTTGACCTCCATCTCTGTCACTGTCACTTATGTGCCCATCCTACCAGCACTGAACAAACAATGATGGAAGCTGGATAACATCAAAGCTGGTTGGATCATATTGTCCAGTCAATTGTTTAATGCCCTTTCTATACTGAATGTTCTCTGGTGGGCATGAACTACTGATATAAAGAATTGTCCACTTGATGTCCAGTCCTGTGTTTATTCACATGTTTCTACCCCAGACCACTGCCTCCAATCTTCTAATCTTTTTCTCTCCAAGCTCCTATAGGTGGTTTGCTTCTACCCATAATTCATATATATTCTAGCCAGGTACACTTCTCAAAACTCTGACTATTAGGAGAATTTTTTTTATCACTACTAGTTTTCAAGACCACCTCTGAGTAGGAGGTGCATACATTTTTTACATATAACCACATTAATTCATTCAACTTTTATTGAAGACGGTACTCTATGCCAATTACTTTACTAGTGTTTGGGAATCAAAGAAAAATAAGACATCATCTTTGCTCACTAGTTCAGAGTCTAGTGGAGGTAAGAAAAAATACATAACATGATAAGTGATAGTAGGAAATAGATATAAATATTAGGTGTTTCAAAGTCAGAAGTTACCAAATAGCAGAAAGGTTAGCCTACAGATTGAGTATCCATAGATTCATAAAATTATAGTCATAAGCAAAAAATTATTATTGTACAGCCTGCAAATGTGATTATTATGACTTTGTCCTGAGACAAAGTCCAATATATACTTTGGAGAAGTTGGCAAAACAGTCCTTGGTTAACTCTGTAAATGTGAAATAAGTAGCACACCAAGTTCTGAGCTGATGTAACTCCTCTTTTTCAGATGTGGCTCAGGATAGCTCTCAGGCATCATCATTTCCTGCCAACACTGGAGCGGATTGCCACCTTGGGAAGATGATGGGAGACAGTGCCAAAGGAAACAAGAGGGAGAACAGAGAGGGGTATGCAAAAGGAAAGACAAAGTATCACAAGGTAATGTGTTCCTAAATAATACAGATGTGTTTGTTACAGTTCATATTCTATGTGGTTTCTGGCACAACCCCTCAAAACAAGTCAATTAGACATAGGCAAATGTTCTCAGCATTGCAAAGTAATTGGTCAAGGGTCCAAAATTGAAATTATACCCCAATTGACATTTTGAAATAAAAAAAAAACACAAAAAACTCAAGCTACTCCAAAAGAAAGAAGGCAACAGTATAATCCAAAAGAAACTATTGTTCATCTCAAATTCTGGGTCCCTAGGTGGAAACAAAGGACCTCAATTTAGGAAACACTCCCTGTCAACAGCAGTCACAGAGATAATAATCTAGACCCCCAACTAGATATTAAACCCTTATTCAGAATAATGTTTCCTTCCTTTAAGTACAGAAAGAGAAAGAGAAAAAGAAAAAAAAATCAGCTACCCAAATTCTGAAATTCTAACAGAATAAACATTGAAACATTTGGACAGCTACCCTTTTCTTTAAAAAGTCCAAAATTTCTTGACTTAAGAAACCTGGTTATGTCTATCACAGAAAACATGGAATTATGGTATTTCTAAACCTTCCTGGATTTAATCATAAAGTCCCTCAGACCTCCTGTATGGCTCACCAATCCTAATAATGAGGATCAAAGCATGGGTCTTGGTTGATTAGTTTACAGTATTTGAATGAACTACAATAGACAAGTCCAAAATTATTATCAAGGCATCATGTTCATCCTTGGCATAGCAACAATTCAACATCATTTGACAGTGATAGATATGTTGTTATAAAGGAAGCCTTGTCCAAAGAGTTAGGGAGTTCTTGACAATGATTGGCAAAGCACTCCTACACAGTTTACACCAAGTAAGCAATAATTTATAAAAAGGCATTAAATGAGAATCATTTAAGTACTTAAAGAATTCAGTTCCACATGCAGTAAGTTAGTGGGTAAAACATTCCATCCTTGAGAAATATAGCATTGGAACCCTCTTAAGTAAGTAAAGTTGCTGTTCAATGGTTGTGGGAATGGCAAAAGCTAACTCTTCCATAGCAGAATTCATGGCAAATTTGTCTTATACCAATACATTTAAATAGTGCTCCAATATACATTAAATATTGCTAAAATTAAATTTTAAACTATTATTCCTGTGAAATATAATGTGTCCATAAAATTCGTTTTGATTGTAATTATCTGTTTGATAACAGATAATTTTCCTCATAGCTAATCAATGTCAGACCTAAGTCCTGGGTTCTATACTTACTCATTTTACAAGAGTTGCTCATTGATTCTATAAACAATGAAGAATATTTTAAAACACTAAATGCCTTTTTTTATTGAGGTAGAAAGATATTTATGGAAATCTTCATTTTAGCCAAAAACTTGTTAATTGTTCCATAGTCTTCACTAAAAATCAATCAATCGATCAATCAACAACTTTTAGGAGAAAAAATGTATTAAAACTAGTGTTAAAGTGGGTTTCTAATGAAATTTTACCAAATAAACATTTATAGGGTGAAATAATAGGGTTGATAATGTACTCCTTAAGCAGATTGTACTACCTAGCCTATCTCTACCTGCCATCATAAATATCTCACGCCTGCAGCATCATAGCATCATACTACCTGGATAGCTGATAACACTCCATGGGATTTAAACCCAACAATTGTTTGCCATGGAGATTCCCTTTTCAAATTTACATTTTGCATTTTAAATGTTCATCTCTTATGTGTTTTATTAGCAGAAGAATGAAAACAAGGAGTATTAAAATGAAATTAGGAACTGTCAGGTTATGACTCTAAACATTTACTAGTTAGTATGCTTTTGGCCACATGTAACAACAGAAACCTCAAGAAAATTTAAATATCAACAAAATTTATTATCTCACGTAATAGAAATTCAGAGAAAGTTCTGGTTTCGGGGAAAGTTACTCCAACACTATCATCAAAACTCCAGGTTCTTGCCATCTCTTCTTTCTTCCTTCCTGGTTTGAACTCATTCACAGCCTGTTTAATAGATGGCTGAAGCAGAATTAAATCCTTAATCCAGACAATAAAAAGAGATAGAACATCCTCTGATAAGGATGTTTCTTAGGATTAAGGTCATTTCCCAGAAAATGCACCAACAGATTTAATTTCAGTTCATTAGCTAGGATCAGGTCATATATCTATTCCTGAACCAATTACTAGCAACAATAATTAGCCTACCCTTAGAGAAACTAGTTTTACTACTGTAGCTGGGATAGAGTCATCTTCTCTTGGAGACACATGGCTGCATAAGGAAGTGCCATAAGCCTAAATAAATCCAGGTTTTATTAAGAAGAAGAGGAAAGTGAACAATGGGTAGACAACCAAAAGAGTTGTCTTTCCAGTAACTGTAATTGTATTAGAATTGGAAAGGCTAAAAGTTGGGATAGAGTGTTATTGAGGGGTTGAGGATCAGAGATTTAAAATCTAAATTAAATTGAGATAACAAAAATCTTTAAATTACCCAATAAACAGAGATTAAATCAAAGGCAATACATCTTTCAAGAATAAATATGTATCAGTATTAAAAAGTGAACAATTATGAGAGTTCCAGTTCAACTGCTCCAGTTTATAAATGAGGAAGTCAAAGCCTAAGACAGTTTTGTTTGAGATCACATAAGAAATCAGCAATAGGTAGATATGCTAAAATCCATGATGTTCTTCCTAAACACCCACAATTCAATTCTGCCCCAACGTTATGTTACATTTTTCATTGGGTGTCATTTCTAGTATAAAGATGAGTCAGTTATGAGATTTTTAAGAATATAAAAATCATTAAAAAAAGAATACCAAAATAAGTATTCCACATTTTACAAAATACTCTTTTGTCAGCACTAGCAAGAGAAATGAAGCATGTCTTTTCTCTTTTGGCATCCTGTGTATTATTGGAAATTAAATTATATTAATAATATTGATATTAATAATTGATCATGTACTATGTGCCAAACATGTCAGGTGCTTAATAGTCACTATCTCTAATTTTCCCTACACCCAATAAGAACTCTTAATATTCCCTTTTTGAAGGTGAACTGAGGCTCACAGGCTTAAAGTTACTTGGTTCAAATTGGTTCTGGGTTAAGAATTTAAACCTAGGTTTGTTTCACTTTAAAAGCTCATTCAACCTGCTAATATTCTCCAAAGGTGCTTTTGCTAAATTCTTGTCCTATTACTTGCTGCATTAAAAAAATATATCAAATAAATTTGGGAAATAGTGTGTTTTATCACCCTCATGGAAATTGAAGATGTACAATATAATATTTAAAAATATGAGAAATCCTACAATCACAGAAATGTATCCACCTCATTTTAACCCAGTATTTCCTATTAATCCTTTTTCACATAATATGCATTAATATTCAAGGAAGTAATGTTCAGTGGCACGCACTTTGGGAAATTCTGCACTACGTTATTTGACATTTAAAATACATGAATGCATGTTAACAATCAAATTATATTTGAATGATAGTATTAATATGTAATTATATTATACATATGTAATCAGTTTAGGAGTCTTACCATGAAATGATTTAATTTTTTCCAATTATGGTTCTCAAATGTCAAGTCTTACTTTCCCACTGAGTAGCAGATCCCTTCATAACATCTTGCCCAAATACCTTTGTCTGTAAGTTATGGTTATTTTTCACATTTAAAACTTAAAATTAAAAACAATAGAGAAAAAAAAAAAAACAGTGAAACAAGCTGATTTGTTGCGATCAATAAAATTGATAGGGGCACCTGGGTGGCTCAGTCAGAGTCAAGTGGCTTCAACTCCTGATTTCGGCCCCGGTCATAATCTCACAGTTTGTGGGATAGAGCCCTGTGTCAGGCTCTGTGCTGACAGCATAGAGCCTGTTTGGGATTCTGTCTCCTCTCTCTGCCCCGTCCCTGCTTGTACATGCTCTCTCTCTCTCTCTTAAAATAAACAAACATTTAAATAAATAAATAAATAAATAAATAAATAACAAAACAAAACAAAATTGATAAACTTCTAGCCAGACTGATTAGCAAAGAAAAAGTTATAGAAGCCACAAATTGCAACTCTCAAAGATGGGAGAGTTAACAACTAGATTGTCCCCATATATTAAAAGAGTAACGGGGATATTATGAACAACTTTATGCCAATAAACTTAACATCATAAATGTTATGGACAAGTTCCTTGAAAGATACTGCAAAAACTCATCCAAAAAGAAATAAATAATCTGAACAGCTTTGTCTGTATTAAAGAAATTGAATTTGTGATTAAAAAAAAAACCAAACCTTGTCCACAAAGAAAAAACTTCAGGCCAGATGGCTTCAATGATGAGTTCTAAAAAATATTTAAGGAATAAATAATACAAATTCTACACAAAGACATCCAAAAATGGAATAGGAGAAACATTTCCCAATGTATTCTATGAGGCTAGCATTACTCTGAAATCAAAACTAAGGAAATGTATCATAAGAAAACTATAGAATAATATTTCTCATGATCTTAGATGCAAAAATTCTAAACAAAATTTTAGAAAGTTAAGTATAAAAGAAGCCATACAAATTATAATACATCACAACCAAATGGGATTTATCCCAGTAATGTAAGGGGGAAATGTAATTTTTCTCAAAAATTAATCATTATAATTCGCAATATTAAGAGATTAAAAAATTAAAATCACTTGATTAAGGAAGTTCAGAAGAATCATTTGACAAAATCCATAATCTATTTCTAATTTAGAAAACAAACTATCAGCAAATCAGAAATAGAAGGAAACTTCCTCAATCTATAAAGATCACCTATGAAAATCCTTCAATAACATCACATGTATGGTGAAAGACTGAAGTCTTCCCTTGAAGATAAAGAACAAAGTAAGGATATCATCTCTCATCACTTCTATTCATCATTGTCCTAGAAGTTCTGGCTTCTCCAACAAAGCATGAAAAAGAAATATATGACATCCATAGTGGAAAATAAAAGTAAAACTGTATTTATTCACAGATGAAGTAATTGTCTATCAAGAAAATCTGATGGAATATGTAAAATAGCTACTAGAACTAGTAAGTGAGTATAGCAGGCTGCAGGATAAAAGATCAATATATAAAAATCAACTTAACTTCCATATAATAGAAGCTATCATAAATTAAAATTGTTAAAATTATTCAGGCTCTGTGCTGACAGCTCGGAGCCTGGAGCCTGCTTTGGATTCTGTGTCTCCCTTTTTCTGCCCCTCCCCTGCTCATGCTCTGTCTCTCTCTGTCTCAAAAATAAATAAAAACATTAAAAAAAAAAAGACACTATTAGGAGAATTAAAAAACAAGTCACAGACCAGGAAAACATTTGTAAATCATATATTTGACAAAAGGCCTGTATCCAGAATATATAAAGAATTTCAAAACTCAATAATAAAAAGTTGGCAAATATTTGAACACTTCACCAAAGATATAAAAAATTACTAACAAACATATGAAAAGATGCTGAATCTCATTAGTCATTGAATAAGTAAAAATTAAAATCACAATGAATGTAGCCATACACCCTTAGAAAAAGTATAATTAAAAAGATGAATAATACTAAGTGTTGACAAGGGTGTGGAGGATCTAGAATTCTCATGCAATGCTAATAAGAATATTCAATGATACAATCATGTTGGAAAATACGTTGGCCATTTGTGAGTCAGTTAATCATATACCTACTATACCATCCTTTTCCCTGTTCAGTATTTCTTGTGAGAAATGACAACATATATCTATAAAAAAATTGTATACAAATATTCACAGTTTTATTTTTAATAGCCAAAAACTGAAAACAATACAATTGTCTATGAACAGGTGAATGGATAAGCAAATCATGGAATGGCCAAGAGAAAGAATACCACTCATCAATAAAAAAGAATCAACTATTGACACAACAAAATGGATGGCTCTCAAAACAGTATGCCGGATGAAAACAGACAAAAAAGAGCTTTACAAAGAGAAAAATTGATGGATATTGATACTGATGGATGTTGATTTTAGTGATTTCTTTGATAGATAAAAAGATGGATAGATTGATAGATCTCAAATTGTATACTTTAAATAAATACAGCTTATTTATATTAATTATATATTAATAAAGCTGTTAATAACAACAAAGAATTAATCTTATTTTGAAACTTTAAACTTGAACTTTATCCAAAATTAATTTCCTCTCCTCCTATAAACTAAACCAGAAGCCTCAGCTACATGGAGTAGATGAAGCTGGAAGAGAAATTTCTAGTCCCTCTAGTGTGGGGAAAAATAAGGAAGAGAGAAGGCACAGTCTTTTTGTAGGACTTCCCTCTTGTTGATAGTTGATTGATATTCCTGCCTTCATCGTGGCTGCATCTGGTTTCATCTGCCACTAGAGGCCTTGCTATCCATGTGAAGGGTGTGCACAATTTCCTCAGGGTGCTATTCATTTTCAGTTTTACATTGTTCCTTCTATTCCATTCAGCAGCCATGTCTCTATTTGGACCCACTGGCAATAACACATGTGTCCCAGAAACTCTAGGTTGGGCATTTTTCACTTTCCTTAGTCACTACCTATGTATCATATACAGAAGTTGTTCATTCACTACCCTCTTTGTTCCTCCATGTGAAGCTGCCTCTCTAAAGTCTTGCAGGCCTGAGATTGAGAAGCAATCCTGTCCTAATTTTCTTCTCCAGACAAAATCATTATTTGCCATTTGTCTCTCAATCCTTTATATTCCTGGGAGCCTCGAGTCTTCAAAAAATAGATGCTAGCCTCTGTTCATTATCTAGGCCTTTAAACTCTCCCCTTTCCAGAGCGGAAGTAGAGAAATTTAAGACTACATGTTATATTCCTGGGTTCCCTAAATTTCTCCCCAGAACTCTCACCATGCTCTATGCTCTGGAGGATTCTAAGCCCAGAAAGTACCTATTAGGTAAGAAAACTCCATTTCCTCTTCTTAAAGATATCACCAATCTTCATAAGTTAATTTCTTGGGTGAAATTCCTCCAGTGAAGGGAGACCTTTCGTCCACAAGTGTTTTACTCCACAGTAGCACTGACAACTGTCTGATTAACAGAGCTGTTCTCAATTTTTCTTGGGCACAAAACTATTCTTTATTTTCCAGAATTGCTAGTATTTATGTGAGGCCATGAAACTGAGTTCTTTGCAATCAATGAGCAGAAGTGAAGTGAACTGCTTTTAGCCATAGTCCACAAAAATCTCAAATAAATAATTTTCTATGTCTTTTCCCCACTTTCAGGCAGCTATCAATGCCTAGGAAGACCACAGAAGATATCAGAGTCTCCAAAAGCCTAAGTCCCTAACATAGAGCCAATTCCCCTTTCCCCAAACTGAAGCCACATAACTGTTAAGCAGTTATTCTTTTTTTTAAATTTTTTTAATGTTTATTTATTTTTGAGACAGAGACAAACAGAGCATGAACGGGGAGGGTCAGAGAGAGAGGGAGACAGAATCTGAAACAGGCTCCAGGCTCTGAACTGGCAGCACAGAGCCCGACGCGGGGCGCAAACTCACAGACTGTGAGATCATGACCTGAGCTGAAGTCGGAGGCTCAAACGACTGAGCCACCCAGGCTCCCCAAGCAGTTATTCTTTTAAAACTCCAAAGTTTTTATATTTGTCTGTTATAGTAGTTAACATACCATAAGTAATACAAAAACTGGTATTGGAGTGGAATATTGACTTAAACAAAGATATTGTCTAGTCAGGCAGTAAGTGGTAGGAAACAGTATTTACGTTAGAAAGATGGAGACTTATGATAAGTATGAAGTGGTAAAATAATCTGGAAAAAAAACAACTCCGCTTGGAAGGTAAAACAAAGCACCTGAACTAGTCATTCTAGATTCTAGAAGTGATTTGAAATAGTGAAAGTAATACTGAATCTTGGGTTTTACTTAATGTCTTTAACAAGGTAACGCAAGAGAGAAATGAGATCAGGAAAGGCTTGCATAGGCTGCAAACAGAAGTGAAGGGGAGTAGGAAGAAATCAGAACTCCAGGCTCTCAAAGATTCCGAAAAGTGAATTCTTTCTAGACTTTAAATAGAAAAGATAAGGCCTTCAGGTAATAGAGGCCCAGTAAGACTTAATTGAATAAGGAATTCAGCTCTGCCTTTGAGATTGAATTAAGGATAGTGCATCTCCATCCCAAACAGTTGTTTCATATGGCCTCAGGGTAGTTTCTCTTAAGCTCAAAGCTGAGAGAAGCATGAAGGGGAGGCAGAAAGGCACAATCAGATATGAGAGTTATATTTGGGAAAGAATTTAGACTGGTGTTTATTGGGGCATGAAACCGATCAGAAACAAGTAGATCAAAATCTTCCTAAGGTGTTAAGGCCATTGTATTGCCAAAAAAGCCATATATGTCTTTGGCTTCTCAAGTCTTCAGACAACCCATGGGTGCTCAGACTCATCTGAACAGGAAGTGGGCTGTAAAATCTGAATAACTCCCAATGAACATATCCCCAGAGACCACTTGAGATATAGCCATGAAGGATGAGAAACAAGAAGGAACCTCCCAAAGAGTAGAGAAAGGGACCTTACAGAATAGTGGTCAGGAGTTGTTTCTTCCCAAAGGGCAGAATGAGGGTCTAATCAAGAACTGCCACAGCAGAGGACCCTTATAATGCCTGTCCTGCAGGAATTCATTGTTATTGTTTACCAGACACAGTTGTGTTATCTCTCATTCTTCCTCATTCAGACAGTTTGTTGTTATTCTGTCTCTACCTCACTATTATATATTAGATATGGAGACAGGGGTTAGGCAGATAACTTGTCTTTTAGTTCAATAGTCACTGGACCATGAAAAATTATATCTGTATCCTCCAGAAAAGACTACACATCACCTGGAGATCATACATATCGAATCTGTGGAGGCAGGGTAAGTAAATTCCATGAGTTAGAAGAACTGTGAAATGGATATTTGGTGATCAGATTTTGGAAGAGATTGCTCCCTGATCAAATCCATTTATTTTCCTTCTTCTTCCTGAGTATGCAGGTAGGCCATTGTTCTTAGATCTCTTTGCAATTAGGCAGACTCATAAGTCAAAGTTCTAGCCAAAGATCCACTGAGTGGAAGTGATGTATATCACTTCAATATTTGGCCTGTGTTACTGAATTATATCCTCTCCAAATTTATATGTTAGAGATTTAATTCCCAGTATGTTAGAATGTGACTATATTTAGAGATGGGACCTTTAAGGAGGCAATTAAGTTAAAATGAGGCCATTAGGGTGGGCCCTAATTCAATCTAGTGTCCCTATCAGAAGAGGAAATTAGGACATATAAAGAGACATCAGGGATGCATGCACACAGAGGAAAGACTATGTGAGGACACAGCCAGAAGGCAGCCATTTACAAGCAAAAGAGAGAGGCCTCAGAAGAAACTAAAACTGCTGACATCTTGATCTTAGACTTGTAACCACCAAAACTGTGAGAAAATAAATTTCTGTTGTTTAAGCCACCCAGGCTGTGGTATTTTGTTAGGGCAGCCCTAGCAAACTAATACAACCCATGAAATTCTCCCATGTGCAATCTTCCATGTTCTCCTTTCTGGCTGGCTGAAATGGATATGATCCCCCTCCCCCAGGAACAAGTATGGAAGCCATGTGCTAAAGATGGCAAAGTTACAAGCTGGAAAGAGTGCTTTAAGGAAAGCTATCCAACCAGGAACACCCACATTGTTCAATTACATGAGTGAAAAATAAAATTTTATTTTACTCTGAAATATAAACGTTTGTCAGTTATAGCAGTTAGCATCACTTTCAACTAGTACACCCTACAAGGCCGATGATTCTCTATTCTCTCCTCAGTTCTCTTCTTAGTCACTGTTGGCAGAGGGTGGTGTGTACTTTTCACCTCTTAACAAGCCCTGTGGGAATATGGCTGGCTTTTATTACATACTGGCTTTCAAATAGGGATATTTAGCGCCTCTTGTCCACAATTTGAGGCCTTAACCACAACTCTGGGACACAGTGAATTTTCCATTCAATATCCTCTAACATATTTTTAAAAACAGATAAGGTAAAAGAAATAAAAAATTCACAAATGTATTAATAATAAAAATATATCCCAATTACACGTCAATCAAATGAAAGATCTTCTATTATTTAAGAAATGAGGAGGCTATCTATTATTTTAAAAAGAAACACTACTTCTGTCATAGAGAACCTCATATAACCCCATATAACTGTCTTATCTTTCAAGACTGGAATATGGAGATCATAGTCCAGCTATAGGCATTGTTAAGGACCTTGAGCTTTTTAAATGAGATTTTCCCTCTTCCTCTTCTACCCACGCTCCTCAGAAATAATCAAGAAGTAGGAACAGCAAGGCTACAAATTACTCTTTATAAAAAAAAATCCTTTATTTTTACATTTATATAGTGAATCTCATGCTTCTTGCCTGATCATCAGTTGCCTCTAAAAATGGTCTAAGTCTAATATTTTTGAACTAATATACCAGGTGTCTTTAAAGAAATTACAGTGAAATTCAGAGAACTTGTTTTATAGTTGGAGATTAGAAGAAATTAAAGATTCTCTGAACATAAATCTGGCATCAAAGGAAAATTGGCTCTGTATGTGCTTAGGCAGTGAAGGAAAGTAGTGAACATGGAGTAACAGCTGAGCATGTGAACACCTGCAAGGAAACAGAGATTGAGAGTAACCAATGGACAATGATCCAATATTACCAACCAAAGCCATCGCTGGACACTTAACATGAAATAGTCCTCTTTTGTTAGCTGGTGGGAATGGGCAGAGGGACATCTTGACATCTGATAGTTCTCTATAAGTTGGGTGACTGTATTTCTCAGTTTGCCCTAAATGGTCCCAGATTATAGTTGTAAAAACTGTTCTGCTTTAGGTGATAGGTTTTATGAACATATCAAGATTAATTGTATGTATTGTGAGAAGGGATAGAAAAAAAGGGCTCCTTAAAAAAAACTTACAGGAAGGTTTTCATTATCATTACATTCCTCACTCCTAGAAGATTTGTATTTTCTTTTTTTTTTTTTTAACATGGCTCTTCCTATAGTAGGAAGTTCCCACTTCCTATAGTAGTTGCATTAGTCTGCTCATGCTGCTATACATAAATACCAAAGACTGGGTGGATTAAACAATAGCAATTTATTTTCTCACAGATGCACAGGCTAGAAATCCCAGACCAAGGCCCAGCAAGGTCAGTTTCTGGAGAGTGTTCTCTCCCTGACTTGGAGACAGCTTCTTTCTTGCTGTGTCCTCACAGGCCTTTTCATGGTGTATGGGCACAGAGAAAGAGTGAAAGATCTCACTCCCTTTCTCTTCTAGTAAGATCACTAATCCTATTGGATTAGGACTCTACCCTTATGACCTCATTTACCTTAACTGCTTCCAAAAGCCCTATCCCAAAATCCCATTGGGGTTTAGGGCTTCAACATGTGAATTTGGGGGAACACAATTCAGTCCACAGCAGTGGTTACAATTTTCTAGGTATCCTAGTGAATTACTCTATTCTATTACCACAGCTTAAGTGGAAAAGTCAGAGTTGTACTGATATATATTTTTTTAATTTGCCTCTTGACAGCTGCCATAGCATTTGACCAGTAAAGATCAAAGAAGGCCAGGATTGTAAGCAAGCACCTATACCTATGTAGATGATGTTTTTCTATAAACAAACAAGTCCGATCAGCAGAATCCAGAGCTGAAAGATGAAGGACTTTCTATTGTAAAGAGTGATTGTATGAGTGAGTTTTTTAAGTTTTCAACCAAATTTCATTAGAAAATCAAGAAGGGACTTATTGGAGTGTGCACTGGTTCATTAGAAGTCAGTAAAATGACTTAAGACAGTGTGACATATGCTTACTTTTCACTTTAGGGAAGGTTATAATTGATAATTAGATTAATTTTGTATGGTTTAAAAAAACTACTGCTTACTTATACTGAACAATTACTTATGAGCCATGAGATGAGAGAGGAGGCACTGTCTTATGTGGTTTTCCTCTCTTCATAGAGCAAATCTTTTTCCTTATGTACCTTGTTTTTGAGAGTACTACTCAACTTTACCATAATTTCCTTGAGACAGTAATCTCTGACTCCAATAAAGGAAGCCTGATCACAGTAATAAACTGAAATCATAGCTCAAAGACCATGGAAGTGCTGAATTTCAAAAGCATACTAAAAAGAATGGAAGTCTCTCTACTGGAAGGAAAAAGATACCTCCTATACAGATGGGAAATATAGTTTTAATGAAGTTTAAACATATAGGACCTCAGGTAAGTACCAAATTTTACACTTTGTATTTTGAGATTAGACAAGCAGACCTTAAACTAACGAAGAGTCTTGGCTTTAAAATAACAAGGCAGCAAACCAGAGAAATGCCAAAACTCTGAGAAAATCCACATTATCTTACAAACTGGATTGCATAGTATTACTGAAAAGTCTATCCAGATCTATTGATATTGTGACAAGAGGTAAAAAAGGAAAGTAATGTGGCTTGAACTGAAAGTAGATCAAAGCCTTATAGGCATGGTTATTTTTGTATGGACAGACACTAGAGACTAACAAACTCAGTAAAGGGAAAGATAACAGAGTTTCATCTAAAAGTATGTTTTGACATCTTGCATTCCCAACAGAAGTTAGGAAAGAAGATGTTGAATGCACAGAGAGGTAAAGAATGAAGGGATTCTAGGAGAAAAATTACAGATGATCCCACAGAGAAAACAAAAGCAAGAAGTGTTTAAACATAATCTGACATGGGTCACCTGGGTGGCTCTATCAGTTAAGCATCCCACTCTTGATCTCAGCTCAGCTCATGATCTCATGGTTGGAGATCAAACTCCTCACTGGGCGTGGAGACTATTTAAGATTCTCTTTATCTCTCTTCCTTTGTCAGTCTCCTGCTCATGTTCTCGCTGTCTCTCAAAATAAAATAAAACAAACATTATTTGACAATAAAAGTTAGGGATCAACTTGTGAGTCACTGGATCATACCAAATTTCCTCTTTGCCAATTTCCCTTTTGACCTCCTCCTCTCACTACAGAAAACAGGCAGTTCATGATTGCTGATGCAGATCACAAATGAAATAATAAAATGTTGTGAAAGAAGCTGTTCCTCTGATAGAATGCTGCCTTTCATGCCTGTTGAAAGTTCCTTGCCTTTGAAAAGTGAGTATAATGAAAACTTAGCAAAACTAGAGAGGAAATGCAGTAGCCTTGGATTATAGCAACCATCTCTTTCCCAGAACAGAAAGCATCCCTAACCCTGATACAAAGGTAATTACCTGAACCAGGGAGACAAGGGAATCCCCTGCTGATCAAGCCAGAGAATTGCAATACCTCAGGTAAGAAAAAGCTGGGATCTGCACCGTCATGCAACTTTGCCCAGTCTCAATTTGCTTTACAAGCTCCACTTTGCTTTTTTACTTTCAATTTGATTAGCATTTCAGACAAGCTGGGCAATTTACGTGAAACCAAGTAGGGGAAGTGCAAAATATTATTAGTTCAAGAATGTGAAGTTTATGACTAGAAAATAGGATCAGGGGATGTTAGTCTCCCTTAGAGCCATCAACCATGGTAATTGAGCAAGGGCTGTAAAAGTAATTGCTCCCACAGTTATCTGCATGTTTCCCTTGCTGTTTAGATTAAAGCAGTTCATATCTATATTGTAAGCCTTAATCCATACTTTCAAATCCTCACTGATCTCTGTTGATTGCCTTACTAACAATCTCAGCTTTTTTTGGCGGGGGGGATCAGTGATTATTCAACACATATTTGTTGAATGCCTTCTACATAACAGGTTATTGTTAAGCACCTTCACATTTGCTTATAGGCTCTTGGAAGTAGTATCTTCATCTTTCTATCCCTTTCAGTCACAATGCCTCCAGTGTCTTGCTGTGTGTACAGTATACATATTAGTAATTCCATACTACTGTAAAACATTATTACTGAAAATAGAATGAATTTATGTGTGAGACTTATATGTGTGCACCTGGCTACAGCAACTTTCCCTGAGCTTCTTTTGTGAGATTTCTCATTCATTCTCTAAGGACTTATTCACAGGTTTCCCGGCAGAGGTATCCAAGAGCATCCGGGAAAGTGGGCAGTTAGTGTCCTGAAGAATTTTATACCTCTCTCCTCTATCATATGACCTGGGCAAGTTAATTAACTTATCTAAGCCTCTGTTCTTTCTTATGTAAAATGAAAATAATAATTTTCACTCCACATACTTTTTAAGAATAAATGAGATAACATACATGAAGTTCTTAGCTCTATGTCCAGTAAGAACTCAATAAATATTTACTACTAGTATTTTAGTATCTCATCTCTGATCGGTCTGTTATATCCATGTTGATCATTCTGATGTTCTCTTCTCAAGTTTTGCTAGATTTTTTTATAGCCACTTGTAGAGTTCATACTCAGCCTCCAATACCACATTCCTAAGAATTCTCCTGTATTCTTCCTTCTCTCCTTTCCCACACCCAGCTCTATTGATTTTACCTCCAAATCTATCCTGAATCTATTTCATCCTTGCTACACCACTAAGACTCAAGTCCAAGCTACCATCTTCTCTCACTTGCATTATCAAAGCAGCCTCCAAAATGCTCTCTTTGTTTCTATTCTTTCCAATTTTAGTATACGTGGTGCCAAAGCAAGCACTCCCTGTTTCTATTCTTAACCCTCTAAAACCTCTAGTCCACTCAGTAGATAGAATGATCTTACAAACCTAAATTACATCACATGATTCATGTTATTAAATTTTTCCAGTGGCTTCTGATCACAACTGTAATAAAATCCAATGCAGCACTTCATTTTCTCCAAATGTACCACTCACATTCTCACCAGGCCCTCATATTAGCTGCTGTCTCCACAGAGAATGTTCTTCCATGTAAACATGGTTACCAATCTCTCTCTCTCTCTCTCTCTCTCTCTCTGTCTCTGTCTCTGTCTCTCTCTCAACTCAGACTAAATGCCATTTATCCTTAAATGCCTTCTATGGCCACCCAATATAGAAAAGACACTCAAATACTTTTTGGTTCAAAGAAGTTGCTGGTTAGTATTATCTGTTAATAAGCACTCAACCTCTTTCCTTTTGCAAGGCACTATATACTCTGTTCTACAGTGACTTATAGTGTAAAGGACAAACTCAGACATGAGTATCCATTGATTCCTTCTGAGATGCATTTCTCATTTGAGGTTATTTTCCTCGCATCAGCATGCAATTAACTCTTACCATGACAGAAACGATATAATCCCTATTTATTTTATTTGCTTGACAGATGGTTATTGATTTTCTTCATACAAGGCATTGTGCATTGTGAAGAAATGACCTTGCTCCTCCTGCGGCCTACCATGTGTCAGTCATGGTTCCCAGGACTCTTGGCATACTGGGCTGAGTGAGTTGGAAAGCCTTGCTCTTGTACAATTATATTCTAGTAGAGGAAAATAGATTATAATTAAATAAATAATGAATAAATAAACAAGAAAAATTTCAGGAAGAAGAGCTACATAAGGCAATGTGATAAACAGTGAATTCAACAAAATCTAATATTCTATTAAGAAAACCTTCAAATAGATTGAATACAAATAAGGGGAGAGAATTCCAAGGACCAGCATTTCCTCTCGTGCCTTCCTCTACAGACATATCACCTAAATGTTCAGTTACAGAATTTCCTTCCTTTAGTTTTACTCAGATTTACCCTGGGGTATTTCAAGTGATATATAGGCCTTTTAATGAGATAACTTCTACTAATGAAGTTCTCAAAAGTGGATATCACTGACACAAATCAGTGCTGTGTCTGTGTTTCCATAGACCTTGATAATGCTCTCTCCCAATGTTCATATTCCTTACATTTTTAGAAAGTAGCCATTTTTACCATAAATTTTCATCTCATTTTATTCATAGATGGATCATAGCAATAGCATGAACTGAAATAAATTTTCAGCTTGGAACACATTTGCAGAGTGATCTCTCAACCTCATTCAAGTTCAGAAGAAATTCAGTTCAGGTTACCTTTCATCATCTTTGATGTTTATTCTAGGAATTCTATCATCAAGAGTAGCCCAGGGCAAACTTAGCCACACTGATACAGCAGAACTCAATTTTTCAAGGGACTAGGAGAAGAAAACTCCCCAAGTGTTAAAATGTTTCTGATCTCTAGCTGAGTTTTTTAAATTATAAACAGAGAAACATCTAATGCAAGCTTTATTGGTAGAACTTTCAAGGGCATATTTTTCAAGTTGTGTAAACAACATGTGATATTTCCTTCCATTATGTATTTTTAAACTCTATATTAGCGGTATATAACCTTAAAAGGAGGAGGAATTTCATAGTTAAGCTGCCAGAAGCCAAACCATTATCCTTGGTATGTATGGTTCTGCACAATGAGTGTTTCAGAGTAATCACTTCCTTCATATCAGAATTATGAATAATAATCCATCTAATTAGAATCATATTTTACGTTTTATGGTATTATTTAAATAAAAATGAGCTAGGCCTCTTCCAACCTGTCTGCAGACCCCTTTCATCCATAATTATTACATGTGCCTTTAGTCCAATCTATACTACCTGACCCCACTCTGAGGTTTATCTACAGGAAACAAGGATCAGGAAAGGTCATGTCCTTTTATGAATAAATTTCAGTGAAAAGAGATCCAATTCATACTTTTTATGTATTTATAAATGGGTTTGTTAGCACCTTATAAACATGTCTTATTAATACTAATGACTACTTTTCTACAGGAATTTCTCCCAGTTTGCTTCTCATAAAGCATACGGATACAATATGACTGAGCTTCTGGGGAAACATTCTTCGCATTGTACTGACACACTTGCCTTAGTCAGTTATAAGGAGATCTCCATACTTTAATCAAGAACCAGAAGTAAGTGGAGCAGTTGCAGGCTAGACAGGTTTGACTCTTACACACTAGAGTCACACTTGCAAATTTTATGAACTTGGGCAAGATACTTAACCACCTTATGCCTTAATGTCCATGTCTGGAAAATGAGGCTAATAAAAATGCCTACCTCATAGGGTCACTATGAAGATTAAATGAGAAGACATTTGTGACATGCTTATGACAATGCTTGGTACATTGTTGGTGCTTAATAAATGTTGGTCACTATTGTAACAGTGCAGGCAACTAGAACATGTCAGAAGTAGTATGCCAACAATAGTGTTGGAAATGGTAGGAAAGATAAAGAAAAGTTATATGTACTCAAAGACTGTTTTTGCTCAGTGTTGTTTTGATATTTAGCTATGTGTGAATAGGTATAAAATTACTATAGGAATTCCTGTTAAAAAAAACACCACGCAACTGCAAGGCTAAAACTCTAGATATAATTCCCCTTTTTGCATTGAAATAATTATTTATAATATGGTTTATGTCAACTCAACTAAAGGGTTCTTAGGAATGCAATAATAGTTTTTAAGTTAATAATAAGCATATAGTCGTATCATATGTATAGTGTAGATAAAAAAGATGAAAAGTGAAAGAAGATACTGAGAATGATTAAAGATTTCACAGAAAAGTGTTTTGTATCAAATGGACACCTCGAAGCAGACAATTCCATCACTAATGCTCTCAAACACTCTTGAAAACACCCACCCCACCCCCGCTCAAAAAAAAGATTTGGTTCAAGTGGTGTGAATTAACACATGGATCAATGGATTAACTCTCGAAGTTTAGATAGTGCAAGATTTCCAGTCCAGTTAGAATTTCTATGATCAGGAGGGCAAAAAGGAACAGATCAAAGGCAAATAATGTGAGTGAACCCAGCAGGAAAACCATGATAGTCCATCTCATAGAAACAGTCTACTAAATAAATGATTATATATATAAAATCACATATTTAATCCTGCTATAGGACAGAAGATTTACCCTCCTTTGGTTCCAAGGTTACAGGTTAATAACTCCTATCCTGACTACTTATATGAAAATCCAGTTGACCTTCTAATGTATAAATTGAATTGGCACTTAACCTTAGCCCTTGGCACTTAGCTTAAATGACTCCTTCCTAGGAAAATATTCCTTTAACATTTTATCTGAGTGGGCCTCCTCTGGTTAACGTCTATCATTTCAACCTGTCCACTGCTTCAGAACACTTAGCACGATACAAACGTTTTTTCTTATTTATTCATGTACGTTCTCATTTAGTGTCTTCCGCCCAACTCTATGAGCACTGGTACCATACGTGTTTAATTCACCTGCATACATCAAGTATATACTACAGCACCTAGCACACAGCAGGCACCCTTCATAGATCAACTGAATACAAAGTTCTGCAAGAAGTAGACCTAGACAAATTTGCAAACATCACAATTTTACAGACATCATGTCTTATTGTTGGGCAAAGGGATAGCAGCACAAATGCATTAACTACTGTTTGAGTTAGTTCCATTTTCCTTTTGTATTCCACTATTTTTGACTTTGTTTTTTACTCCTAATTGCTTCTTCTACCTTCTCTTGTTAATGCAGATTTAAAAAAAAAAAAAAAACTGGAATGGTAGTGTCTCACACAATAGTTTTTGTTAAACTTATTACTAACTAACCTCCGAGAAAGCATTTATTCACTACCTATAGGAAAGAGAATGTCTAAACTCTAATAAAGGGATAGACTGCAACTTTTTTCTTTCCTGTCCATATGATAAAGAATGAGTTCTCCAGCAAATCGGCAAGGTGTGGAGTTGAAGTATTTGCTGAAACAAGCATTGGTTTAGTCTGAAGCACAGCCAAATCTCTTTCACCAGAATAAACTAGGCCTTCGCTTGAATTTGTGTTTCAAGTTAGAAAGAACGTTTGTGCCTTTTTAATTTCTAGCATTATAAAAGGGTTCATGAACTAAAGTAAAATAACTCCAGCTGCTTGTACCCAATTACTGAAATTGAACAAAAAGAAATATAATTTGTGGAGAAACAAAATGAACATATAACAGCCCCAAATCCAAAATTATGTCAGAACAACTTCTCAGTAGTTTACAAAACATCACCAAAGGTCTTTCTTGGAACTACTGATTATACATCCATGGGACAAGGTCGTCCTTAGAAGACAGATGCATCATGGAGACTAACGAATGGACTGGTACTATTTGTACTCCAACCGAGTTTTAAGAAGTCATCTTAGGCTCAGTGAGTTACTTCCTGAATAACAACTTCCAATCTGTTTGGCAACATGTTTTGTGAAAATCTTGCAATTGTAACTGATAAGTAAAATATGAGCAGTTACAGCAAATTGATTTTTTTCCAAAAATTTTATGTTCCTACAGAAAAAGATCCCTGAGGACATTTTTGGTAGGAATCTTACAATGCTGTATTGCTTGGGACTTGAGGAAATTGATGCTTGGTGAATTGATGCTTTAGTTTTGTTTTCCCAATTCAATTTCCTCCAATTCCCTAGGGAAATCAAAGACTATAGTATATTATTCCTTTTATGAGTGAATACTTTTTTGACATGTTAGATGAGTAATGACAAATAAGTCTGTCATTTCTTTTGACCACTTTATCATACCAAGATGAATTTTATGTAATATAAATAAAACTCAAAATAGAACGGGATTTAGAAAATAAATCACACAGTTATTGGCAGCATCAAGAGTTATAACTGATAATCACATAGATACTTAGGACTCATAATTCAAACAGAATCTATCTTCCTGTTTAATTTCCTTCATATCATTTTTCATTGTCTGAAATGGACTTGTTTACTTATTAGTTACTTGTCCTGCCTGCTGTATCGCTCATTCTACCTCCCTCTTAATCACAATACTAGCTCCAAGAGCACAGGGGGTTTGTTTTGCTATCTACTGTAACCTGGACATAGCTAAAGTTTCTATCAATATTTGTTGAATTAATGAATACAGTAGGATACAATAGGCATTGATTGACAGCATGAAGAATATATCTTGACCATCAAACTGTTTAATTTAATAGAGCTATATTGGGTTGAACGGAGTCCCCTCAAAAGACATCAAAGTCCTAATCTTTTGTACCTGTGAATGCAACCTTATTGGGAAATAGGGTCTTTGCAGATGTAACTAAATTAAAAATAATCCTGGATGTAAGGTGAGCTCTAAATTTGATGACTGCTGTTCTTATAAAAGAAAGAAGAGGCATTTTATTTTTAACTTTTAATGTTTACTTATTTTTGAAAGAGAGACATGGACAGAGCATGAATGGGGAAGGGGCAGAGAGAGAGAAGGAGACAGAACTCAAAGCAGGCTCCAGGCTCTGCACTGTCAGCACAGAGATGGACATGGGCTCGAACCCACAAACTGTGAGATCATGACCTGAGCCAAAGTCGAACACTTAACCGACTGAGCCACCCAGGCGCCCCAGAAGAGGTAGTTTTAAGACACAGGGATCATTGGGGAGAAATTAATGTGAAGATGGAGGCAAGATTGAATTGATGCATCTACAAACCAAGGAACACCAAAGATTCCCAACAGCCACCAGAAGCAAGGGGAGAGGCATGGAATGGATTCCCTTTCAGAGCCTCTAGAAGGAACTCACCCAGACAACACCTGGATTTTGGAATCCTGCTTTCCAGAAGTGGAGGAGAATGAATTTCTGTTGTTTTAAGCCACGAAGTGAGGTAATTTGTTGCATCAGCCCTAGGAAACTAAAACAAGAGCAAATTGAAATCATCATCATTTAACTTACTCTTTCTTATAATGGCAAAGAGGAAGGAAAGACAAGATCTTAACTGGCCATTCATCAGTGTGTGATGAAAAGAGACTATAAAAGACTGTAACAGTAACATTTTCTACTAAAC
The DNA here is from genome assembly GCF_028018385.1 of Neofelis nebulosa. Lineage (NCBI taxonomy): Eukaryota > Metazoa > Chordata > Mammalia > Carnivora > Felidae > Neofelis > Neofelis nebulosa. Next base: position 117,694,293 of record NC_080784.1, read on the forward strand.
AGTAATGAAAAATCATAAGGCATTGGAAGTGAACAGTTTGGCTAGGTAATGAATGAATGAGGCAGTGTGAGGCAAAGATGCCAGGCATCCGCATTCAAATCCTGGGTGTACCACTTACTGTGTGCCCTTGGGCTAGTTATTTGACTTCTTTGACTCCTCTGGAAAGTGAGGGTAAAGATGGTATTTACTTCCTAAGGTGGTTGTGAGGAATTAATGCAAGAAAAACACTTCAGCAGCTCCTGAAATTCAGGAAGTGCTAGTGACTATTCATGAACTTCTTAATCATAGCATATGAGAACACAGTTATGCAAATCGAGCATAGGATTAATATTAGCTGAAGACAGAAAGGAAGAGGTACACTAAGAAATATGTTCCTTATTTTTAAAACTTTCCAAATTGAAACCACAGGTTTTAAAATCCTATGGCTTAGGATTTCTTCCTCCTTTTTTCTTATTCTCTTCTCTAGCAGAGTAATGCCTCCTCTGACCTTTTATTCAAATCTCTCCTTCAGACTCCTCATGACCTTGGAAAGAGGAAGAAATTGGAGCAAGTGTAGAAACCATAGCTCCCATCTCACTTCTATATTAATGGCAGAGATTGGGAGCAGTCTATTTTAGAACTTTAGAGGTCCATTCAAAACCATCTAGTTCAACTCCTTTGTTCACAGATGCCCAGAGAATTTATGAAATTCATTCAAGATTACTATGTTCTGTGAGGGCAAAGAATTTAGGCATCTTACTAACTATGATATATGCTAGCATGGGTCTTGCATATGAAAACAGATAATGAATGACTGACAAGTCAGTCAATACCATCACCACTAGTGTTGTATTAGTTCCACATCTCATTACAAGATAGAATAAAATCTATGATAATACAGTGGAAGACAAATACATTAACTTACGTTCACAATAATCTAAAGATTATATTATTACTATTATTATTTTATACTGGAGATAAGCCCTGATATTGCTGAAAATGGATCCACCTCATCAGAATCTATGCAAATAATGAAGAGGATTTTAGAGGTCTCAAGCCACCTAGAATAACACATGTATTATATCTTCCTATCTTTCTCTTGTGTGGTTAGACTTCTTTCAAGGAGGTATTAGTAGAATGTCATCTGTTTCCAGAAATGCCAGATCCCCTTTTTATTCCATCTGCAAGACACGTGTAACCATCTCTTCTATCTTTCAGAGGGAATCAGTTTGTGTCCATATTCCAGAAAGTGAGTTTGGGAGGTTGAAGGGAGTGGGAGGTGGTAGGAAAGTCAGCCAAAATGAGCAATTTCAACTCATTTGCTTTTTTGCTGTATAAGTACGGTGGCCAAGACCCAAACAGCTCTGGCTCTCCCACCAGTGTGCAATTTTTCCATCACTCCTCTCTGGCTAGAACTTTGATCCCTGAGCATCATTTACAAAGTCATTTATCATCAGGTGTTTAACATCCCTTGTAGGAGTTCTGTTTCTGTGCTCTCCTAAAGGATCTTAAGGAAAATATACAACTTGACCATATTAATTTTAAATTGCATGAGTCTGCTCTTTGCCACTTTATCTGGTATTTGCCTTACTGGAAAATCACTTTAGACTCATCACCAGTTTACAACAGTATTCTATAAATGGAGTCAAGGACACAACTTGGGTAAATGGGGAAAAGATTAAGCATCTATATAGAAAATTATTTTTATTAAAATACATGAAAACTTAAGGATTTTCTCAGTGTTTCATTCTTCTTAATTTACTGCAGAGAAAAAAAAATGACTTCTTTTTGAACCAACAGGAATTCTGGATCCAGATCTCAGAGATATCAGGACACGGACAGAAGAATACTCATGAAGAAGTATTAAGGTATCAAAATAAATGACCTGTAGAATGGGATCATTTTCATTGTACTAAAAGCCACTTCGTGACCCTCAGTATTCCTTCACACTTATATAAAAAAAAAAAAAAAAAAAAAACCTCTTATTTGCTAAAATACTGCTTTCCCTCTTTCGTCTGGGATCTTTTATTTATTTACATATATTTTTTGGAAATTTAGAGGAAAAAGATCACTGGATTCCAAGTAATTAGCAGGTCAGAAGCTCAGGTTTTCCAAAGAGAGCTTTCCTCATAACTAAGTTTCTTGGCTGGAGGAGACATAAAGAAAGACTAAAACTAGGTTTAAGCTTTTTCAGAACATTGACACCACCAGTCAGCTGTGAAGCTTGTAACAAGACCAATAATTCTCCCTATTCTTGCTCTCCATCTATCTCTTAGAATAGGTTTTCCTTCCTTGGTGAGTAGAACAATATCATTAGTAGAAAGTGTGCTTTTAACATTTTTTTTTGCCGGTTTTGCCAGTGACAGGCTTCATGTTGTCACTGATGTTCTTTCGTTAGGTTCTACTTAAAAACAAGGGTGAATGTCTGTGAGTTTCTGCCTAGAATAGGTTTTCATTTTGTAGCTACTGGACAGTCTCCTCTCTGTAAAGTTCACTTGTATCTTGGTCTCTTTAGCACTATGAGTTCATCAGATACTTCATCTCCAATTTTATTTTATTTAAAAAAACTTTTTTAATGTTTTATTTATTTTTGACAGAGAGAGAGAGAGAGAGAGAGAGAGAGAGAGAGAGAGAGAGACAGCATGAGCGGGGGAGGGTCAGAGAGAGAGGGAGACACAGAATCTGAAGCAGACTCCAGGCTCTGAGCCATCAGCACAGAGCCCGACGCGGGGCTCGAACTCACAGACCGCAAGATCATGACCTGAGCCAAAGTCGGACACTCAACCAACTGAGCCACCCAGGCGCCCTGACTTCATCTCCAATTTTAACATTTTCTCTGAATTGTTCCTTTTGAAACGTTTAGCCCCATCATGACTCTTTTTGAGAATTAATTTGCTTTCTTTCTACAATATTAAATTTTTTCCCTTTCCCTTATTATTTATGTCTTGAATAGTTCTTTGGAATAACAAGCCTACAGAAAAGATTAACAGGGAACAAATGTTCTGTTAGAAATAGACTAAGTCCTACACCTAGAAAGAATAATAACATTTATTACAGATTAGCTTTGTCCTGCTCTGATCAAAGAACTGGGTTAGGTCATTTGCATTGCAGGTTAATTTCATAATATACCTCTGCTTCTGATAGTAGCAGAGCTATATTGTTTAATCTTATAGTTTTTTTTTTAAATGTGAACTTTGAAAGTGCTAAGGTTATCTTTTTAAAATTTTTAATGTTTATTTATTGGGGGGGGGGGCGCAGAGAGAGAGGGAGACATAGAATCTGAAGCAGGCTCAAGGCTCCGAACTATCAGCACAGAGCCCAATGTAGGGCTCGAACTCATGAACTGCGAGATCATGACCTGAGCCAAAGTTGGGTGCTTAAAGGACTGAGCCACCCAGGCACCCAGAAAGTGCTAAGGTTCTAATTTCCAAAATTGTTTCTTCTATTCAGGCTGACCTTAATAGAGAACTTAAGTAGTTGGTTTTTATGAAAAACTGTATGTAATACCGAATCTTTTTCAAATTCCATTTAAAAGATTAATCATATCTCAAAGTATCTGTGAGAAGTAATGCTTTCATAAGTCACTTAACTTTGCAGCCCTTCAGTTCTGTTGACAGGGTGGGGCAAGCTTACTTGTAAGGGCCCTAAAAGTCTATTAGATCTAGTTTCCTGCCCAGGATTCTTGGATTTTAGAGAAGCATCCAAGCCCAGGAGTTAGATACTAGAATTCTAAACTGCATTTTTTTTTAAAAGATCCAATTCCCTCAACTGTTCCTTACCATCCAAATCCAACCCCATTCTCTGGCATTTACGTGATGCCAACCAAACTTGAAATATAAACTGCTGACAGTCACTAAGATAAGCATTTTGCATGTACTTTCACTTGCTTTGCTTAACTGAAGCTTCTGAATCCTAAAATAACACCACAGCAATCTAATCTGGAGATATATAGAGGTATATAGAAGTCCTCAAGAAACCAAGTACTTCAACTATGGATGAAAACATATGGTATTACAGAAAATAGATCGTAAACACAAAGGCAAAAAAAGCTGCTGCATAATATGTTTCTAAGTAATTAATCTATGAAATTAACCTAAGACCAATATTTTGGAAGCAGAAGAAAAAACAGCCACCTCAGAAGTAAAAACACCTTTCTTCCTTACTTTTGACATTACAATGAAACTGAATGAATGGAACATGCTTGCCTGCATATTTGTAACTTAATAATTTTATTGCAAGTGATAAGAGAAGCATTCCTCAAAAGCATTTCTGCTGACTAACAAGCATAATTTGAGGGAGAACTCTGTCTTAGGACCACAGTATTTGTCAGGAGGTTCTACTGGTTCCTCCTCTTTGCTGTGTATTTTCCAGCAGTGTACTTAGCATGTGACCTTCAAGTGGCTGCACAGTTTGCTCCACCATTTTCTTAGCTCATAAAATGCTTAGGAAGTGTTTATAAAAATTGCTCAAAGACGCTGGACCACAAAGAACTTGAGCTTCACAGATCTCAGTGGTCCAGCTTTAATTTCATTTTCAAGGAAGGAGTGTTTTCACTGCAAATGCACTGGTAACATCTGTATTTCAGGTTCTCTTGGAAGAGCAAGTAAGAAGTGGTTCTGCCCAATGTGTATTATTTGGCCCTCACTCTGTAATATGTGATGCTCCAATTCCTCCTCTCATGAAATCATGCACACAAATGAATCCTCCCTCTTCCCCTAACATCACCCTCCTTTTGTTGGTCACTTTCAGTTATCTGACTATACTGGAAAGGCATTATGTCATAAACAGCATAGTAACATCTGCAGAGAATCCCTTTGGAATCCATTCTATGCACTTTCAGAACCAAAGTGCTCTTGGATCTGAAGTCTACTACTTACAAGGGCTGACCTTCAGCCCTACAACATTTGATTTGTTTTCTGTTTTGTTTTGTTTTGTTTTTTTCTATTTGGGCTGCTAAGGAACACATGGTCAGAGAAACATCACAACCAAGATCTCATTTTATAGCTGTCTAGAGAATCGCTGAATCAAGCAAAAGCAAAACATTCTAGGTATCAACTTGCCTTTTCTGTTTGGTTTTGCTATTTTATGTGATAAAGGGTGGTACTGGGTAATTTGAGTTTAATTGAATATATAGCCTTTGTTCTAAAAAGCTGGTTTGGAGCTTTACACTTGGGTCTTGTGCTGAACTTTATGGAATATAACTGTCAGCAGTGTGGGCTAATAAATGCACAACATATTAAGTGTATGCATATGAATCCATTAATATGAACTGTAGAGGAAACTGTCAGACTAATTTCTAACACAGCTGTCTCATCCTTGAGGGCCATACTCTTAGCAAAGGTTTCACAGAGATGGTAATTTCCAGTCTTCCCTTTTCAATGGCTTATTTGATCAGCTTATTACAATGTATACATTTTCCTTTACCACTCTATGTCAGTAATTTGGGAAGAGAATGAGAAGAAATACAAAATCTGAAAAGATCCTCATGGTGTAGATTAATGCTACAATTTTTGCTTGACAATTGAAAAGTTATATATGGGTGACATATGGACTTTTGTGACCTTCCTATTTCACATATTTAATTCAAAGAATTTCAGTGGACATCACTATCCAAATTATTTGCCTTAAAGGAAGAAATAAACACTGTCAACCACATAGGAGGCTTGTTCCTTTTAAACCGATACACTTAAAGAACGAAACAATTAGGGGAGGGGAGGGTGTTGGAGGCAAGGGTCGTAAGTTCCTACTTTGAGCTGTGTGTATGAGGTTAACTGTAGACTGTGTTGTCTGTATTCAGTCATGGCTCATTACCACATGTCTGTTGGAATTTGTCTTATGGGAAAAAAAATTTCAAAATCTTGTCAAGTACATGGTGCATTTCCAGTCTCCTGAGGAATGGTGAATCTAGCCTGCCCTTCACTCCCAAATCCTCAGAACCCTGACAACTGTAACACTATAAATTACCTTTTAAAACTTGACAAAAAATGTAGGTATTGTAGCTAAGAGGGGTTATATTTGAAATGTGTTACTAAGGAGGCCTATCCATAAAACTTAAAGAAAAAAGAAGAATGAACTCTATCTGTGATATAAGCAACATTATTTGATTTATGGAATATATTTTCAATTAACTGTTCCAGCATTCAGCTTTACCATAACTTAAGTAATAAGACATTTCATGTACCTCTTAGCCTGTAAACAAGTAAAATGGGCCAAAAGTCAGTAAGTATTTTCCAATTCCCTCATTTTGAAATAAGAAAAGTTTGAAATAAGAAAAACACATGCAAATCCAAACTCACCCTTTAAGTTTTCTCCAATCTGGGACTTGGTTATCATTGCCTGAATCAAGACAGAGCCAATAAAGCTGTCCCATTCCCAGAAAGAGCCATCAGCAGCAGTCACACTCAGCTCATCGCCCTGGTCACTGCTTTGGCCTGTAGAAGCGGGTCCAGCATGATTGGTCTGATGCTGAGATGGGACCTATCGGGAATAGTCCACCTCCAAAGTCAGGAGATAATTTTACCAAATAGAAAGAAGCTGAATATTTCTCTTCTTTCTTGAGAAAAGAAAAAGGGTCTGGGATGACCTGTAGTGACCCCATCAGTTTGCAAAGCATTCTGAGTCTTCACAAATTGTGCTAATGGGGAGAAAGAGGGGGGGGGAAAGATTGGGTATATGCCAGTTCACTAGGGTCCCCACGGTTCTAGGAAGAAGCAGAAAGACACAGGAACTTCCAAAGAGGAATGCCCATGCCCCCCCCCCCCCCAACTAATCAGAGCAGATTCCATCTCGTTTGTTGTAATGAAGCACACCAGTTTATAATCAGCCCTCGTACTAGGGAGAGAAAACAAGCATCTCTGGAGATGGTTCTGGGAACACAGTTGGGAGAGCCAAGGCACATTACTCCAATATGATTCTAAACATCTTTGTTGCCATAAAGTCATTCTAGTGAAAAAGATTCAAGAATATTACAGAAACCATTTGAGCTGTTGTGAGCTCACTAGACTCTTTCCATAGTAGGATGGTCACAAAGACAGAGAAGGGTGAGGGAGGAATAACAAACAGGAAGCAATATCCAGGCTAGGGAAGGAAACTGGCAAAATATAGGCTATATTATTCTATTTTAGGTTTAGGGCTGGACACCAGTTCTACAGGGAAATATGGGAAAAATCAAGGTAACTAGGTGGACTATAGACAGAAAATCAAGATATAAACAAGCCCACATGGAAAGCCAATGTATAAATGTGAAGGGTTTGATGGAAAGTGTGGAGGCTACATTTTCTTAAACATAAAACATGATGCAAATATGATTTGACTAATTTAAGAATTATGACTCCAGACTTTTTCTTATCCTAGATTTATGATTATTATTATACTCTTAGCTATATTTTTTTCTTTCAGAAATACCTATTACTCAGATTTCTGCCTTCATTTTTATTGATTTTTCATCTCACTGTTTTTATCTTTTTGACTATTCTTAATTCTATGAGAGTTTGATTCTATATTATTATTAGTAGCATTATCCCAATTTTGGGATTCCTAGAATTAGCCAACACTATATATGTGTCATTTCCAGTGCATTATCTCTAGGTACAGAGGGAGACCAAAAAAATAAATAATACAGCATAGCACTTAAGTTTTTTCTTTCACAAATCCATTGTCCTTTTTTTTTTTTTTTTGGTCTAAAAAAGCATAAAATAATGTGATAATTTTAATGTTTTATGTGCTCAATATGATTTCCCATTCACCTTCTTTAGCTTCTGAGACATATTTCTCCCACTCCATGTGTTCCTAGAGAAGCTGTCAATCATGTGCCCCATGTCTTCTTCTCCTTGCCAAAGGGGTGTGCACATGATTAAGTTTGATCCAGTCATAACACATCTCCCCAATACAATGATAGAGTTAGCATAGACCTGGACCAAAGTTTGACCATTCAGAATCCTCTCAGGGATACTTTAGCTATAGCTGCTGCAAAAGATTCTTCAATATGGTTTTCAAGTTTTTTTTAATCTTTTTTTTTTATTTATTTTTTTTATTTTTTCTTTTTTTTTTCTTTTTTTTTCTTTTTTTTTTTTTAATTTTTTTTAATTTTTTTTTCAACGTTTTTTTTTATTTATTTTTGGGACAGAGAGAGACAGAGCATGAACGGGGGAGGGGCAGAGAGAGAGGGAGACACAGAATCGGAAACAGGCTCCAGGCTCCGAGCCATCAGCCCAGAGCCTGACGCGGGGCTCGAACTCACGGACCGCGAGATCGTGACCTGGCTGAAGTCGGACGCTTAACCGACTGCGCCACCCAGGCGCCCCGGTTTTCAAGTTTTAATAATGTAAACCTGTAAACCCAGAATTAATTTTTTGCTACATGATGCAGGACTATCCATGTGGAAGAGGCCAAAAACACACGTAGAAGCTGTGAAAAGCGGAACCAAGAGATGGAAAGAGGTGAAGCCATGAAAACATCATTTGAGTCCAGATTCCAACCTTGATCTGCCAGTGACATCAGCCAATAAATATTGTTCTTTGCCTAAACTAGTTTAAATTGGGTTCCATCACTTGCAACTGAAAGAACACTGGGATACATAAATGTCAAACGCGATTTAACAGGACACAGCTGATAGTAATACGAAGACTTCACAGCTTAATCATAAATGATTAATGTGTGTCATTAACATTTTCCAGAGATTCGTGATGCCCTCTTTCAGTATTGTTGCACCTGGTCAGCAAAGTTGGTGAACATAACAATTACTATGGTTTATAGAAGGATATCCAAGTCACTGATTTCTTGATTTTCTGCTATTTTAAACAGTGTTCTGGATCATGGATTTTGGATTTAGGATGATGCATATCTTCTTACCTCCTGGATACTATACGATTGTAAATGTAACATGGTTAAATAGTAAAAATCACATTCTGCTAACACTAGATTTAAAACCATATAATCACACATAAGAAGTGTCTCTTTCTACATCTTTTACCAAGTGAGTAAATAAGCTTCTTTGAATTATTTTAATCTAGACACTGTTTTTGTCTCCAAAAACAAATAGCACTGTCCTATTCTCACTGTATTCCAATATCAAGTGCCTTCATCCACTGAAAATAATATTTATTGATGGCCTACTATGTACTAGGCAGTGTAATATATATGCTATGGATTACATTTAGGAGGATAAAGCTCAGGTCAGTGGTGAAGGCAGGTAGTAAACTCATAAACACTAATTAATTTGGGGTAGTAATAGATGTTGTAAAAAATGTCAGGTAAGGGACTGGGGAGATGAAGCCCCAAAGAAGTGGCATTTAAGAAGATAGCTGAAGGATTTTGGGGGTGTGGGTGGTTCAGTTGGTTAAGTATCAGACTCTTGGTTTCGGCTCAGGTCATGATCTCACAACTCATGAGTTCGAGCCCGACATTGGGCTCTGAGCTGACAACATGGAGTCACGGAGTTTGCTTGGGATTCTCTGTCTCCCTCTCTTTCTGCCCCTCCCCCACTCTCTTTCTCTCTCTCAAAAATAAATCAACTTTATGGGGTGCCTGGATGGCTCAGTCGGTTAAGCGTCTGACTTCAGCTCAGGTCATGATCTCGCAGTTTGTGAGTTTGAGCCCCACGTTGGGTTCTGTGCTGACAGCTCAGAGCCTGCAGCCTGCTTCAGATTCTGTGTCTCCCTCTCTCTCTGCCCCTCCCCTGCCCATGCTCTGACTCTCTGTGTCTCAAAAATAAATAAAACATTTAATAAATAAAATAAACAAACTTTTAAAAAAAAGAATATGTCTGAAGGATTTAAGAATAATGAGAGCAGGAAATTAATAATTTTAAAGTCTTGGGGAAGGAATGAGTTTAGCATATTTAAGAAATGACAAGAAGCCCAGACCTGAAGATAAAGAGTAACAGCACTTTGTAGACCTTTGTAAGAAACATGGCTTTTATTCCACACCTAATGCTAAGTTACTGGAGAGTTTTGAGTGGAAAAGTAGCATGATTTGATTTAAGTTCTTAACAGGTTACTCTGGGGGTGGGAGGATGACAGCAATTGTAGGAGCGGGGAATTAATAGATATCAATGAAGGGGTTATTACTGTAAGCCAGGTAAGCCCTGTGTTAGCCAGAATTAAGTTTGGTAGCAATGGAGCATTGAGAAGGGGCTGAGGGATATAATTCAAGGTAGAGTTAGGAGGATTTCCTGACCAATTGGATGGGGTGAGAAAAAATCTAAGTTTTTAAGTAATGGCGCAAATGATGGCGGCATTTACTGAAATGGGGACTAGCAAGAAGTACATTTCACTATGAATATTCAAAAGGGATTTCTGCCTTCAACTTCTGAGTAGGACCAGGGGCGGCAGCCAGACCAGGATTCCCTGTGCCCAGCATGACAGGGTGGTAGAGTAGAAGTGGTTTTCACTTTCTGGCAGAGAGACCCGAGAAAGCCCCCCAGAGTTGCCTGAAGCCAAATGTGGTGTCAGAGCAGTTAAATATATCCCCTACACTTAAGGACGACATTGACATGGCACAGAAAATTGAAGATCTCAACCTTGGAGATGGTAATAAGGGAAAACATAACCGTGGTCTGTGAGAAGATAGCTAAACCCATTCTGAAAAGAAAATACCTCAGCAAAAGCCATAACAAACCAATGATGATGACTCGGACAAGACATGACATCTACCTCACCCCATTTACCCATTTATCAACACCTGAAATGATATAGACCCCGATACCCCACCCCACTCCCACCGGAAAACCTAGAAAAGAAAATTAGAATAATGTAAAAAGACCCAAGCAAAGATTAATTTCATCATGCAGTTGAATAGAGGATTGTTACAATTTAGTTACATGAAAAATAAAGATTAGAAGTACTAAAGATTAGTACTTCTCAGCTGTGGACTTGAATATATACCTTCTATATAGGGCAGATACAATTCCACATCTAACTGGCCTGGCTTTTGGAGAGCCAGAACAAGAAAGAAGGGTCATTGAAATATGTGAGAACTAAATGAAGACATATTCCCTCATCACTTTGAACAAAGATTTAAGCAATTTCTGTGATGATTAAAAGCCACTGCCAATCTCTAGGGTAAATGAATTGAATTAATATCAGGAATACATAAAATACTTCTTTCAAGATAATTTTTTAAATATTCAACTTAAAGTGAGCAATACAGCAGACAATATAACTATAAAGCATTAATTCAGGTTTGGTTATTTCTTTTTTTTTTATTTTATTTATTTATTTTTTTAGGTTTGGTTATTTCTAATTAATTTATTTGTTTTATGAGACCAAATCTTTAAAAAAATCTTCAGATATGTCGTGTCATGCATTGGTAGATGGGCACACCCCAAGTGACAATAGGTGTCACAATGCTGGTGCCTAGAAAAGGTAGCTCACGTCAGGTACTATTACTTTCTAAGTGTCCTCTCAACCAGATTCACTCCTGTTTATGTTGATAAATGGCACAACGGCAACGATTGTACTTTGTAAATGTATATAACTATGTGCTATATGTCACACTGTTCTCAAATAGTCCAGTGTATCTCAGAGCAATATCTAAGGTTACTCAAAAACTACATTTGCATCCATCTGTTCATTATAAAAAATTAGCATAGATTCAGATGTTAATTATATCCTAGGGGGAAATACTCTTATTTTGATATACAATAATATAGAATTATGGTTTGTTTTTTTTAAATGTTTTTGTTTTTGTTTTGTTTTAATTGTTGCTGCTGTTTTTTTTTTTAATGTTTATTATTTTTGAGAGAGAGAGAGAGAGAGACAGAGCATGAGCGGGGGAAGGGCACAGAGAGAGGGAGACACAGAATCTGAAGCGGGCTCCAGGCTCTGAGCTGTCAGCACAGAGCCCGACGTGGGGCTTGAACTCACGAACTGTGAGATCATGACCCAAGCTGAAGCTGGACGCTTGAGCTGAAGCCGGACACTTAACCGACTGACCCACCCAGGTGCCCCTAGAATTATGCTTCGTAATTCTTTATTATAAAAATGTGGTGGAACTAATTTGCATATAGAAATGCTTAAGATTTTTACTCAAGAATTACAAATTTGATGAATTGTTCAATGACTGACTCACTAAAAGCACAGGATGATGTCAGAATCTATGTCTTCTCATTGCTCTTTCTTCAGTATTTTTCACACCAGATGATACGTGACTTCCTGATATTTTTTTTGTGAGCCCGTGATGGTTTGGTGACTGTGTTTTGTTGACTTCATGATCCATTTCCATATCTTAAACTGCAGAATCAAAATGAAATCACAAAACACAATATCTCCAAAAGGAAATGAAAAATTCCAGTGACCACAGAGATTCCAAAGTAAAGGTGATTAACATGGAAAGTATTTAAAGGAAAGGTTAGTATTCGACCCTCTGCAATACCATCATTGACAATCAGCTGTGGAGAACCTGAACAATACCAATTTTTCAAAGGCTTTCAAGAAAAGCAAGAAATGTGCTTTATGCAGGAATATGGGTTTAACTCTAGTCTCTTGTTCACAGTGCTTTTGTAGTCTGCACAAAATGTCTTACTACATTAGACTATAATACTGGGCTAATTATCATGAAATCCACACCAAATTGAAAGTTCCTTGTTGTTTATTTGTTTATACCATTTTTAATTTGCATTTTTTTTATAAGAACGAATATCCCAAGCTTCTAAGTAAAACTAATACAGTACCTGGATCCAGTTGGATGTAACAATTTCCCAAGATACTTCCCATTCTCTCCGAAAATGGGATTGGAAAATCTAGTACTAATTGTATAATTTTGAAACAAATATCACATACTACCTTAAATAACTTTGATGCAGATCTCCTCCTGAATCAAAAATTTTTTACAGTCATCCTTATAAATCGTGACAAGTATATCTAATATCTTTTGTTTTTGCCTGTCCAGCAACTGTTTGTTTCTGGGAAAAACAGCAGCCTAATTTACCTTTTGGAAACTATCTTCCCCCAATTAAAATGACTGTAGTAAAATAATAAGTGATATCTCTACTATCCTTTCTCTTTTCTGCCCCAGCTTAGAGGTAGTGACGTGGATCCTCTCTGTCCCAAGTCCTAGCTATTCCTCTTCCTTAGATTCCAAGGACTTCCCATATGCTTCCCATAAATAATAATTCTTCTTCTTCTTCTTCTTCTTCTTCTTCTTCTTCTTCTTCTTCTTCTTCTTCTTCTTCGTAACTTACTTAGCCAAAGAACTCCAACTGACACAATATGCCATAATTGAAGTCAACATGGATTTCAGTCCTGGACACTTATGAGTATTGTCATAAATATGACAGTATTCTGAACTATGTTGCCCATAGACTTTTGAATGGAATAATAGTCATGAGTTTGAAGGACTATTACCTGCCTGAACAAGGTGTTGAAATATATGAACCAACCTGTAGTTCATCTGGAACTATTCTGCTCTCCTTACACGCTACTAACAACTTTATATTAGAAAATGCTCTTCTTACTTTTCTTACATGTGGTGATACAGTTTCACTTGCAAGGGCATTTTTTGGCCATTATAAATATTCAATTTTGTTCAGTCAGGATACATTGTAATAATAGTGCCTTCCATTTTATAACACGTCATATTGTATAAGAAAATTGTGAGTATACTGATTACTCTGTTGTTGATGTCACATAGGTGAGAAAACGGAGGCTTACAGAGGTTGAATGAATTTCCCAGTCATGCAGTTGGGAAATGTCAGACTGGGAGTGGACTCAAGATTTCTAATTCAAAGTCCAAAGTTCATTTCTTTATATCATTAACATGCTCTGTCTAGAGGATCTCATAGTGAATGTTACAAAAATAGTAAAGAAGAGTTGATAGAGATACCTCATATAGAATTTAGGCAGCCCAAATTCAATCAAGATGCAGTTGTGTTTGTGATGCATAATACATTTCTATTTAAAAGCCTAAATCTCAGAAGAATAATTAAAGATATAGGTTAGATATTTGATCCTAATAATCTTACAAAATCTCAGAGGGATATTGCCTAGTTGTGTCTATTTTGTTTCTCTGAGATGGAATAAAATCTCTCAGCCTGTACCTATGAAGTAGACTTATTCTCACCAGTCTCACCAATGTGCCTTAGACAAACCTTGTTAATGTCAGGGCTTAAGCACTGTTATGGGGGTGTGGATATAGCAGTGAATCAAATAAAAATCAGGCAAAGTCCCTGGACTTATGGAGTTCCCATACCAATGAATAGAAACTAATTTGTGTTAAATTAGGGATGCTATAGATACTACCAGCTTTCCAACCTTTTTTTTCTAATAGGATCTCATACATTTCTCTCAAAGACATAATATTCAGTGGTAGTAAATAACAAGCAAAGGATTAACAAGCTTCCACAAACTGTCTATTTTCTGGAGATAAAAGTAGTCTTAGTTGGTCTCGCCTAAATTCAGGAAAAATATACTTCAGGAAAAAAGTGTCTTTAATTCAAGAGCACTAATATCAGAACTCACCAGAAGTTCTTGTGACTCCTTCAGACTTTCTTTTTCTTTAGAGCGATCATGTTGAAATACGCTTGAGACTCAGAACACTGCCAGAAGATATAGTAAAAGTTCTGGGCCTGAAATACATATGCGGCATTTTAATGGCTTCATTCTTACTTATTTTTTGCCTTTAAGTATTCATATCATTGCATTTAAAATTACATAATTAGTTTACTATAATTGTATCAGTTATCTGTTGCTGAATAACAAACTACTCCAAAACCTAATGGCTTAAAGCAACAACCAATTATTTATCTGAAGTTTCTGTGGGTCCGCAGTTTGGGCTTAACTGGACGGCTCCAGTAGTAGTCTCAGCTGAGGTCACTACCGCATTTATGGATAACTGAGAAGCTGCCTAAGGTTGGCTGTTTTGTTTTGTTTTGTTTTGTTTTGTTTTGTTTTCTAGAACATCTAGGGCAGCTGGGAAATGTGTCTATCTCAACCAGCTGGCTAGCTTAGCTTCTTCACAAGATTTTGAAGAGAAACAAGAGAGTACAAGTCCCAGTGTGCAATCTCTCTTCAAAACCCTGACTGCATGATGCTTGTTAATGCCCAGTTAGACAAAGCAAGTCAAAATGCCAGCCTGGAGTCTGTAGGAGATACTACCAATGGTCATATGGACAAAAGGAGAAAGATTATTTAAATACATTATTTAAATAAATAAATATATGGGCTTATATAAATGATGGCTCATTCTTTAATACAAGAAGCTGTACTGTGTGATGCATAACTTGTTTTCAGTTATGCCAACACTATCTGAAACCTCTCAAAATGTTACACCTGCAAGGAACTTAGTTCTAAAAACTATTACCAAAGAAATACTGTGCCAGACTATGTAAGTGTTTCTCTCGTAATTCCCAGCACTTACCAGTGGGGCTGGCATATATCTATCATATGATTCCATATGGCCTATCGTTCAAGGATGGAAGGTCCTTACAAGTATTTTGATGGTGTCCTTTGATAGTACCTTGGTAAATGCCTGTTACAATTCTATCCTATATTAACTACACAGTTAAAAAATAAAAAGAGCTATTAAACTATTTATTCAGCATAAAATATGAAGAAACTTTTCTATGCCACATTAAAAAAATGTAAGTCTCAACCACCAAACAGAATGAGACAGTGGTAGCTAGAGTAGCTTTGTCGGCCAATAGAGGAGTCACAAAGGAAATGTCTGGGAAAGCACTTTGATCTCTCCTGGATGTGCCCACCATGGTTAGCATGAGATGCTTCTCCCTTTACATAGAACAAGGACTCAGGAAACTTCTCCACACTGTTGGTAGGGTTAGACAACGGTGGCGGGGGGTTGGGGGGTGTTTCTGGGAAATGACTGCTAAGTGTACTGGATTTTCCCTTTCTGCCACACCATGCAGTCAGCTGCTTTCCAGTGTCCTTGATGTACCGAACTTTTCCCCATCAAGTTCCTAGCACCCTCCAACAAGCTTTTGAATTATAGTCACACATCTACACCCTGTAGTTCTATAAAGATAATAAAGAAACACTGTAACGTGCTACACTTGGACAGCCTTCTCAGTGAGGCAAAACAGATGTCAAGAGAGGGGGACTATCAATCTAAAGCTAAAGTGAGAGGAGAAAATTAAAATAAAAACTTCAAAATAAATCATTCACTAGGGAGCCAGTAGATGACAGAATATGACAAAGTGGAGTGGCAGCTCCAGGGAGGAAGCTCAAGACAGGCTCAAGATCCTGTTTCAGAATCAGAGTGCATTCAAAGTGTCAAAAGCCCCTTATTCTAAACAGGATCATCTGTGGATCCACAAAGGAATTGCAGGAGGTAGAAATTCTTATGAAACTAATCACTAGACTCCAATGGTGTCTTTAGAAAGGCATGTCCAAAAGCTAGTTGTGAATCTATAATTAGCACAGGTTCAAATGCATCCTTCCCACACTCCAACCTGCCAGCACTATCTTTAAACACTCCACATATCTGTGCTATGTTGTATTCCTCTCTGTGTCTCCCTTCCTCCCTCCCTCTCTCTCTGTAGACAGATAGATAAGAAAGAAAGAGGATGATGATAGTTCTCTTTCTGTTTTTTTTTTTTTTTTTTTTAATGTTTTAATCTCCCTCTTTAAACTGCAAGGCTCTGGAAAGCAGGAACTGTGTATGCTTTCCTATGCTGCACACCCATGTGCCTAATTCACATGCTAGCTTCTGAGAAATACTTTTGCACTGTCTGATTAAAAGATTCAAGAGTTTCAGACTTCTTTTACAAAACATAATGGAAAATATGCATGTAACAGAATATATACAATGAGAACCAAGTACTTTTGAATGTTTTCAGAAGAAAAATGCCAAACCCTGCTTGGCAAAGACATGTGACTTTATTTTATTTCAATGGTACTTCAAGAGGCACAACAGAGGCCAGAATTAAATATTTAAAAAATATAGAAAAAATACTCAGAATCAGCAGTTTATTTCTGTTTTTGTAAGTTCTGTATTTTGGCACTGGAGGAATTATACTGCTGGGGCAAGATGATCACCCTGTTCTTGATTCTGTGGCATGTAATTGGAAGATTTCATAGCACTGAATAATGGCAAGCATCTGATTCAGTTAACGTTCAGAAAGCTCTGGTTAAGCAAAGAATCCATCTGGCCTAAATCAAACTGGGTGAGAGCTTACCAGAGAACCGGAGGGAGAACAGCTATATTGGGACATCTGAAACTGTCTAGTTCTCTAAGGAGGTAAAATTCCAGGGAAAGAGGTAGTTCATCTAATCTGAGTCTCATTTACAAGGCCCTGAGGGTAGAGAACTAGTAAAGAACTAAGTAAAACACCATTTTAGTTTCTTACAAGACTACCTCCATCATCTCTCATGACAACAACCTGTTATTCTCTACACCAATCCTGTAGCATCACCACCAATACCCTAGCACCCTCCAACAAGCTTTTGAATTATAGTCACCCTCATCCTTTACCAAAATAAGAATTTCCATGTATCTCAAGATCACTTGCCCTAGCATCTCACAGTACCCATGCCAAGAAGCTCTTACCATCTATCTATAGTGTGTTTAAATTTTAGCCCATCCACTTTTATATTCTAAAGCACAATGCATGAATTACCTAAAAACAATAAAGGTGACTTAAGGAAGACCCAGAGTATGACCACTTATGATTTAGAATGATCGAATAAAAGAATAAGAAAATGCCTTTGGGACACAAGTCAAAGCAGCACAGTTACTTTTTCCTGCAGTTCTAGATAATGTAGTAATTTACTTAGGCATACATACTTTAAATATTGATGCCATCTCAAGAGATGACAGAATGCCCTTCTGGATTTAAGTTTAATCAGCAGCAGAGGCAACAGCCCATTCATTTCCATATTCCAGATAATGCAAAACAGTTGTTCCATATCAAGGCCTGCAAAGAGGCCAATAAAATCACTGTACTGCATTAACTTGCACTTCTGGGCCTCTACATGGTGGTTGTAAAATTATAAGTGTTTGGACGAACACTTCACAGGATTTGGTGATGAGCGCTTTTCACAATAGAAAATGTGAGTCACACAACTTTTACAAGGGTATCTGCCTTGTGAAGCCTGAAAAACAGGAATGAAATGTTACCTCTGCCAGAAGAGTGTCAGGAGGCATACCAAATGACAACATGTGAAACCAAGTAAATTACACTGTATAAATCAAAGTTCCATTTTGCTCTTTCGAAAATGGGCTTTGGCACCAAATTCTTTGTTGTCCTGAACCACAATAGTAGGAACTAGAATGATTGCTACGAAAGTGTATAGAAAATATCTAGAGTTTTCATAGCCTGATGTTCCTTACCACATTTTCCCCCTCTAGATATTACGCTTTATCATGGCTGAAAATGATAGAAACATTTCCATTCAAGTATTGTTCACATAGCTATGTTTACTTACATTGAAATACTGTGTGATATCTCATGCTAAGTGGAGCCTTAAATGGAAATAGGATGGGTATGGCATTATTTATTTATTTTCCATGCAGCAACCCAACAATTAATTTCATATTTTAAAATCAGCATAAATGCATTTAACACAAGGTATAAAATTATGGTAATTTGAGAAGATTGTTAAAGAAAATATAAAAATCCCAGAAATGAAAATTTACTTTTATAACTGAGTTATTAACGTTTGAGGAATTGACTCAAACTTAACAAAGACTTTTCCAAAAATACTTTCTTTTAAATACATTTTTAATTTCTTTAGTTGCTGATTTTTCTGAATAAGCTTCCCTAAATGGTAACATTTTTAACCTTATTAGGAAATTCTACCTTTATAAATATTATGGTTTTGAATAATCAAATTGCAGGGCACCTGGGTGGCTCAGTCTTTTAAGCACATGACTCTTGATTTCACCTCAGCTCATGATCGCAGGGGTATGGGATGTAGCCCCATGTGGGGCTCCACACTGAGTGTGGAGAATGCCTGGGATTCTCTCTCTCTCCCTCTGTCTCTCTCCCCGACTTGCATGCTCTCCGTCTCTAATATAAAAAAAAATTTTTTTAAGTAAGAAAAAAATTAAATAATAAAATTGAAATTAAAAATAGGCTAACTATAAGAAACTTTAAAAATAATAAGTACTTCGTCTTTCACTTTGAATTTTTGCATTTTCATTACTTTAAATACAAATGTTTTCTGTTTATTCAACTATATATAAATTTTTTTAAGAGAAAATGTATGTAGAGGTAGGTCTCTAAAAATTCAAAAGGAATGACAATTTTAACATATTTCAAAATTGTTATATTTGCTCTGTTTCAGTTTCCATATGAATATAAATCTTTTTGTTTAATAACCAACAAAGCAAAAAAAGGATAATGAAAATGAAGTGGATATAAACATTTTTATTGAGGAATACAATTTGAATGTAAATCACGAAAGCATAGTAGAATGTCTGTTAATAGTCCAATTCCAGTTCTGGAAGTCACTTTCCCAAAAAATCTAAGATATATTTTACAACAGCAGGTCCAGATCTGTTTTCTGAAATGCTACACATTACAGATAATCTTCACAATAGTCATTTACCCATAGACTCCAATAGAAGTAAAAAAAAAACCAACAAAAAACGCGGAGAAGTAAACAGTGCCATAAGCACAATGGTCAGCACTAAATTTTATAGGCCAAGTTGTAACAATTATTTGATTAGTGACTCTCACTTGCTAAGAATACAAAAAGTTTACATAGCTGTAAAAAGTACACTAGCTGAATTATGTGCTCTTTCCCCTGAGCCAAATTTAACTGTATTGCTTTCTCACCCATGAAGTGAATATTAAATAATTCTAGTAAGTAAGAATGACTGCATTATAAAGATAACCCTTAATCTGCTCTGATTTTTTTAATTTAATTACTTAAAAAAATCTTTGGTCTAATATTTTTTATATCACATCACTGGAAATACATTTCCCCTCAAATTATAATATATATGGCTTTCAGAATACTATAGCTAAAAAAAGTGATACATTTTTCATTAAAAACAAAAGGGTTTTTAACATAACATTCAATGCTAGTTTACCATCAACATACAAAAAGTAAATGCACATTCCAAAGAGCAAAAGTAAATTCATTACCAAGAGTCATGTGCTAGAGACCACATGAAAACACACAGCTGCTTGCTAAATCACATGTTAATAATGAGAAGATAGTAATCAGATTAGTTTCCCAAAACCTAAGAGTTTTTACTGAAGGTGACTTTTCCACAGCATCAACAAATTTAGAACATTTATCCTGATGTTTGAAAAACTGAAATTAACATAAGTGGACATTTTGGTGCCTTTGAACAGATCCTAATGTCCCCAGTACCTTACAAATGAATCATTCAAAATTTTAATTTCTAGGGTCAAATGCCAATGACTTTAACAAGCAAAAAGTAAAGAATTAAAACACTTCTCCAGTGACACTAGGTGAATGTTACTAAGAATCTTCTATAACTACATTAAATCATAAAATGATGAATAAAAAAATCTATGCAATTTCAACTTTAAGGTCCATGAAGAGGATAACTTCTATGTAGAAATGGGAAAGTTACTATTTTCTATTTGAGATCAGAATACATTATCACATTTTCCAGTCATTTTAGTTCCAGGATCTTTTGAAAGAGCCAGGTCTGGATCCAGCCCCTTCTTGCCTGTGAATGTTGCTATTTTGAATTTAAGGTTCCTAGTAAATCCATTTGTCCTCCTCAAGGACTCTTTTCCAGAAAGGCCTCAGCTGAACCTCCGGATTAACATGTACATATGTACATTCAGAAAAAGATTGCTTCACCAAAATGTCTTACTTCTGGCCATACCAAGCCATGGTATGTATAGAGAGGCTTAGTCTCTATCCATCCCCAAGTCTTATTCTTGTAAGTCGGTACTTTAACAATATTTGAAAAGATAAGTTTTCAAAAATGGCAGAGTCTTCATCAACGTTTAATCAGAGATCACAAAATGGGAAGGAGTTTACATGAATCTGACCAGAAAATACTGGCCACAATTTGAAAGGATTATCACAGAAAAACAGTTGCCAGCCCAAATGGTCAAAATTTAGCTCAGAGATAAAGTTTGTAACAGTGCCATAGTTTTGGAGAAAAATAAAACACGCACGATATTTTCCCAGTATTATCCACTCTGTCCCACATCCTTAGGGGAAATCTCACCCTTTCCAAAATACTTTACTTCCCATGCTACATTTCAGATGTGACAGAGATTGGTATACGCTCACCCAATACTTTCCCTTTTCCTCGCTACTAAACTACATCTTAGTTCTCTAGACTTCTTAAACAATGTTTTTTCACCTCTGCTCACAGACTGTTCAGTGTGTCTTCTTCATGCCTTTCTTCTCTTTTGACTACTGAGTTGGAGGAAACCCAGCAAACTCCTATAAGTTTGTAGATGAGTAACATAGAGCCACAGTATGAAAGGAGCCTAGATACCTGAATGATCACATGGAACAGAGTCTCTGTCCCTCTATCTGCAATGAATTTTGACAAAAGCAGAAAATACACTCTTTTTCTATTAAGTTTCCTCAGGTTTGGAGGTTGTTATAACATTTAGCATACTGTGATTAAACAACTCCTCGCATAAAGTATCACAGTCAAGTAAATTTATGCTTTCGATTTCTAAAAACAAACAAACAAACAAACAAACAAACAAACAAAAAACCATTTTGTTATGGAAGGAATCTACCATGGTCAAATCGGTAGGAAGTTTACAAAATGCCTCTCAGCTGGAGTTAATCTTTCCTTTTTCTCACTCATAATTCATCCAAGGACCCATTTTAAAATCATTTCTTCTTTGCTACTATAATTCACTTAAAGGATGGAGAAGGCCTTACAAGAGGGTAATGACCTTGGAGTTCCACAGAGGGGCTAGCAGTACGAAACAGAGATGAGATCACCTTATACCGAACTACATAACTATGATTTCAGAATCATAGAAATGTTAAATCATGTTAGGCCACTAACTTTGGTCTTTCTGCAAATGTTCATTGCTCTACAGTAAAATAAACTATTCCATAAACCAGAGATATGTGGGAAAAGAAGGAAATTCAAGTAGCTGAGTGGAATTAGCCTTATCTTGTAGATATTGCAGAATTTCCTACATTTAATCTTTGTGAGCAGTGTGTTACAACTCTTGGGGATGAAAAACACAGGGAACACATTAGAAACTTAAATTCCACTGCTTGACACACTGGAATTTTCAACCATTGTTTTCAGCTGGAAAAGTATAAAATAATAAACTTAGATGTTCTAAGTGTGGCCTTTGGAACTTTCTTTGTTGATGCTATCATGGGTACACATATTAAAAGTGAAATGGAAGATGAATAGTTTACAGGGTAAAGAAATATTTTCCATCTTCACAATCTATGGTTTCAGGACTCCCCTAAGGCTTTAAAATGAAGTCTACTTGGTGGTCTCAACTCTAACCCCTGGAGAATGTATTCCACATCTCCAACACAGAACACCTGATTCTGCAAAATTTGACACTTCTCGGCAGCCTCCACACAGAAGAAACTGAGGACTTGACATGCATGGAAATTAAATTATCTTCCACCCCTAGAGACACACTGTCCTCCCAGGTCAGGGTTACATTAAGGTCAAATGAAGGAGCTCAAATTTCAACAATTCCACACTAGCTGTGAATCGACAGAAAACACATCCTTTTGAGTTCTTGACAATCTGCTACATTTTACGTGATCCATCAAAAATAAGAATAGAATCAACACACCAAATAAATCACTTTAAAGGAAAAATAGCTTTGCGTTATCAATCTGGATGATTATCTTAAGAGCCAGGATTGCTTCTAACGTGTGAGTTTCCCACAAGTTTGAAAATGTATAAATAAATTCTGAGACAGTTATTAAAATTCAGTCTGTGTTGGCAAAGACCAACTGTTCAATATAACCTTTATAGAAACTTAAGAGTCTTTCACTTGGTGTTGTTTATTAGTAATTCACAGCCCTAAGTAATGTCTGAATGGCTTAGATGCAGCCAAAAATGGATAGTGAATTTAGGACTCATCATTAATGCCCCAGGGAAAAAATAGAAGCACTTAAAATATGAGATATAAATATTTTTCATAAGAATTAACCATTGGTATTTACAAGTGCTCCTTGAATAGATAATTACATTAGACTTACTTAAATGTACATATTTTCTAAGGTAATTCTTATTGCTGAAAGTAGACTATTTTACCTATCCACTTCCATTCAGTTCCTTCTCAGCTGATTTGTCCAGCCATCAATTGGCTAAAACAGGATAAACCTCAGCCAAATCAGGAAGTTGAGAATATATACAATCTTAGTGCAATAGAATGTTTTCAGCTCATTCAGAACACATTACATTTCCCACACTTTAGCAAAGTTTGGAACATTTCATGAATTTTTGAAATTATGTCTAGAAATCAAGATGATTTGTTTCAAAGCCTTTGAAGACACCCAGACTTTGAATGTAGAAGATATGAAAGTCTTCTGAATTCCTAGAGGTTACCTTCTCTATTTATTCTTTGTGCTGCCTAATCCATATCCTAGTTCTCAGTTATTATGTAAGAGACACAATGTCAAGAAGCAAGCCCTCTTTCCCTCATCACTGGAGTTTACAGCTATATTAATCTGAGAACTCACAGTCTCCCTTGCAGACCCAAATGGCATAAACTGTGTCACGTTAAAAGTAGAAAGAGGTAAATACAATTAGATGTGTACAAATTCTGAACCTGGGCCACTCTTTCCATTCTGTGAATATAGGTCTTGAAACTATATCATCATAACTATCATCAAGCTCTTTGATCAACTGCACTCATATTTTAATCATCATTTGTTACGTCAAACTGTCAAACTTAGCTCTTTGGGCATTATATATCTACTAGGTAGAAATGCTTCTTTTCCATTTAAGGTAAATGAAAAGATTAATTATTAGAAGATAATTAGGCAGTCTTATGTGAAAGGTTAGCTGAATCATATGTTGTCTTCACACTGTTCTTGTTAATCTGCTTGTGGGAGACTTTGTCATTTCTTTATATTCTTCTTTCTTCCGAGCCTCTTTTTTCCCCATTGAATTCTGAAAGTGAGAAGTATACATGGCTGTGCAACTCTTCTTAAAATGAAAAAAGAGGCATTTTCAACCAATAGATATTTAATGAAAATGAATTGCATGCATACATATGGAATAAAATGATAAAATGCATATTCATCAAATTACTTAAGAAGTATAGCTCAGCTTTCCACCTCTGTGGCTTATCAGCACATCAGCATTAGACCAAAGGGAATTTCTCCCACCTTGTTCCAAAGAGGTTTTCCTACAAACTGGTATTTTCAAGAAAGTTTCTTTCCATGGAAAATTTTTCCAGTGATGCGTCCAAGTCACAAGCCTAATCTAGCCCACTTTATATCTGAAAATCATTATCCTCAGGACCTCTCAGACTTTAGAAACATGTGTGTAGGTCCAAATGTATACATGGATAGAGCTTTCTAGTTAAAACTGTAAAACCCTGGTGAGAGGCACCTCCAAAATGAGTAGAGGCAATTGTGGCAACCACCTTGCTGGAAAGGCAGCACCCCTGGAGAAAGATATTAACTGGGAGCACCCAAGCTCCTGGTCCCATTGGCATCATGTGAGGACAAAGTTAAGCTGACTTTCTTCCCTCCAAGAAAACTGAAACCAATCTGGCCACAGCATAACACCACTGAAAGTTCCTGTAACCAAAAGGTAAATACATATTCTCCAACTGAATAGTACAAATTGCTTGCTCACTTCTTTTATTCTAATTCAAAAGTAATATATGCTGATAATAAACAAATATAGGGATAGATACAGATACATCCACCTTTCCCCAATACCACAGCCCTCACCAGAGGTAACTCTTACAAACCACTTTTATGCATTTATAAGGATAACGACAATAGTCAAAATTTATATAATAGCTGCCATATGTCAGGATTTGTGCCAAGCACTGGTATAAATGCTAAGTCACTTAGTCCTTATAATAAACCAATAGGAACTATTCTTGTCTGCATTTTATAGATAACAAAACTGAACCTCAGAGAAAATAAGTGATTTTCCCAAGTTACATAGATAGTAAGAGACCCAGCTGAAATTTGAATCCCAGCATTTTTATTCCAGATTCTGTGGTTAAATACCATGTAATACTATCTCCCAATGGACAAAATGACAGAGATAGGGTACAGGTGGAGATAGATGCTGATATGGGTTTGGCAATAGAGACAGAGGTCAGCAGAGGTATAGAAGGTATAAACATAGATGTAGCTCAAGATTTGTGTTACTTTCCATCTCTCTTATATTAATAGGACCATTCTCTGTGCATTATTTAGAGATTTTCTCTTAATTCTTATTTATTGAGGTATAATCTAGTTATAATACATTAGAACAATTTAATGATAGATTTCTATGAATTTAGTCTACTGTGGTATAATCACCACCACAGTAAAAATATAGAATACTTCCATCATGTCAAAAAGTTCCCTTATGCCAATTTGAAGTCAGCCCTTCCCCCACACCTGGGCCATGGCAACCACTAATCTGCTGTCTACAAGACGTAACAATACATTTTGGAAATTGTTCTACGGGAATGGTAAGAGTGGAATACATTCCAGTGATTTTATAAAATACAATCCATATTAGATAAACTGTGACTTATGCTTCCTTAATAGGATTTGCATAGTACATTTGAGATGGGGTTACAGAATGGATTTATACAATAGTCATTTAATAGTCTTCTATTTCAAAATCCATAGCAAATGCTAAACAAGAGCAGTATGGACCACACAACTTTTCTCTGAAAGGATTACCAAGCATTAGGAAGAAATAATAACTATCAATTTGCTCCCCTTCAATTTGCTGAAAAGCAAGGGGGACAGTTAATGAGAATTAATGGAAAGGAGTGGAAAAAGGACAGAAACATTAAAAACACTGTAAACTCTTTTGCATAGCTTAAAAACTACATAAATAAGCTTCCTATTGGAGGACAGCGTAACAACACATTGCAGAATTTCTCAGGGCCTGCTCCTCAGCTAAGAGGCCAAGCGTGAAAATAGTAAGAGAACAGCTAGAAGACAAAGGACTCAGAAAATTTTAGAGGGGGTATTTTCATCTTTATAGGTTTCTGATGCCAAAAATGGAAGAAATTTTGACTAACTTCTTCAGCACAGCACAACCATGACCCTCAAATATCAGATTTAATATTGTCATTTAGCATTTCATAAGCTTCTACAAGGTTCCAAAGAAGAATAAGTATATTTTTTCCTCCAGATTAATTTTTTTTTTGGCAAACTAGAATGTGCCCAAAGGAATCCATAAACCACATTCATTCACACATGCAAAGAGAGAAAGCTGAAGCTATTGACTAACAAGTTGATAAACTGTAACCTAGCCAGCAGCTGCTTTTCATGGAATTGCTTTGCTTATATTGAAATAATGGAAGCAAAATGCCTGCACTTTCTCTTTATCAATTGCATCTGGTAGAGTACAAGATTACAGAAAACAATGTTATCTTACTAAAAAAAAAAAAAACAAAAAAACTAAAAAACTCCGTTATACTTGTTTTGTGTATTCAGTTAAACTTGTTGGCTTAAGCAAGTATTATCTGATGGCAGACATATCACCTGGGAGGTTCCTGGAAGGGCTGACAGAGCTTTAGGCTCACGGGTCAACTGCAGGATGGTATTTTGGAAGTGCATAATAGGAAAGTACAAGGATATTGTTCTAAACATACTTTTTTTAACAGGTACTTGAGAGCCAAATTCTGAGTATTGCATTGCCAGGGTGCACTCTAAACAGTGGGTGTATAATGTGCTCTCATCAAGATGACAGCCAGAGTGTAGCTATTCCATTGAGGGAAAAACCTTTACAAAGGTGGAGACTGTTTCTTTCACTCAAGATGTTTGTCCCTCTATTTTATCTGTTTTTCTGTCCAATTCTGTCCAATACAACACCTAAGAAAGATTAATTTCATTCCTTTGCTTCTAGAGTCAAGGACTTATTTCTACAATAGAACACTCCACCAAATACCACCAAGTACTCCAGAAGCTTAGGAGGTCTAGCCCAGAATTTATAGTCAGGGACAGAATTGTTATTATTGACTGTTAATGCCAACGTCTCGGTCATCCTCAGAGAACTCCAGCATCCAGCCACAGAGCATGAACAGGTCAGTCAAATAGAGAGGCTTATGGATTTCCCTCCATCTGACCCACTTCAACATCTCTAGCCCTTTTTAAAGGCTGGTGTAGCAGATGAATTGAGGAACACAAAGTTGAATGTCTTTTTGAAAATTTTGTGGTTTCATCATTTTACCCCTAGCTATAAGAGAATGGGTTAGAGATTAGAATATCTGCAGAGAGAAGATACCATTTTTTTAATTTCAGCAACGAATTCCATTTAGGAATGGCTTAAGAATACCAATTTCAAGACAAATAGGAACTAGATTTTGATATATAGTCTAAATATTTATAGTAGATGCTAAAAATACCATATCTGTCTCCTTAGTTTTAATTGAAGTTATATTGTTTTGTTTGCCATTCATTCTATGAAGAAAAGAATATCTAGTATTTGCCTAGCTTAATTTTGAACACTCTACATAACTAACCCTTGCAATAGCCATGTAAGGTAGGTAGTAATGTTCTTGCTTTATATGGTAAAATTGAGTCACAGAGAAGTTCAGAGACCTGCCCAAGAACAAGCAGTTTTTAAGTGAGGGAACTGGAGCTAGAACTCAGGTCTTCAATGTTTCAGTTCAGTGACATCCTACTATGCCACAGCTGTCTCTTAAGTCACCTCGTCCCCAAATGAAAATGTGATGAAAGTCACAGAGAATGAATTAATAAAAAAGTTGAAATTCATGAGACCCTAATGATTAAAAAAAAAAAAAATTAGTGTTTATTTATTTATTTATTTATTTATTATTTATTTATTTATTTACTTATTTATTTACTTATTTTGAGAGAGAGACAGAGACAGAGACAGAGAGTGAGTTGGGGAGGAGCAGAGAGAGGGAGACACAGAACTCAAAGCAGGCTCCAGACTCTGCTCTGCCAGCACAGAGCCTGACTCAGGGCTCGAACTCACAAACTGTGAGATCATGACCTGAGCCAAAGTTGGACAATTTAACCTAGCAAGCCACCCAGGTACCCCTGGAGATCCTAATGATTTCTAAAGCTAGGTATTAAAACGTTCCTCAAAGATCCTAAAGCCACTAATGAATTGATTTATTAATAATAGACTTTCTTTATCTTACCTTAAATCCCCCAGGTTGAGTCATGCAGAATGTCCCAGAATCTTGAAATAAGATCTCACTCAGTCAGTGGAAACAAGAAGATAGGAATGAGAAATGAGGCCCTGCCTGTTTGAGACAGAGGGTCTCAGGGCTTTTGTTAGGCTCTGGGGATAACCTGGTGCCTGGTATTAAAACCATTCAATATAAAGAATACAACTTTTTAGAAGAAAATAGTAGTTTCCTTTACTGGAAAGTATCCTCCTTTATTCATTGAGGATATTTATATAGATCAATCATTTAAATTCTCATTAATTAAATAAAATCTCAAACACAAGGTCAGAAGAAAACTAGATAGGTATCCAAAAGCAAACAAATCCAAAGCACTTCATTGTTAAATGACATTTTGCAACTCTAATAATTAATTTTTCTTCATCATAGAAAGTAATTTTGGTAATTTGTGCTTGAGCCCCCAGGTATATCTACATAAATGTGAAACTCTTGCTGATTTGGAATAGAGTGAGACTACTTAAAATGGTGTTGATAAGTGGGTGACACTGGGATATTTGTGCAATTTAGTGAGAGAATTTGTATTTTTGTCTGGCAGGGCTATTAAAATTCTTTTGCAATCATCATTTGTGTTTCCTACCTCTGAATTTAGTCAATTTGATCAAATAAAATGTCACCTTAGCATGTTAATGGCCCTTTTTAAATTTTGCCTTGTATAATTTCAGCTAATAAATCCATAGTTACTAATTTTACCTATAATGTCTGTTAGAACATGCATATATAGAGAGATAAAATTGTCATAGTCATTGAAAATGTTGAATAGAATATGGGGAAGGGGCACCTGTGTGGTTCACTAGGTTAAGTGTCCAACTCTTGATTTTGGCTCAGGTCATGATCTCATAGCTGTGGGATCCAGCCCCTGCAGTGGGTTCTGTCAGGGCTCCGCACTGGGTGTGGAACCTGCTTAAGATTCTCTGTCTCACTCTTCCTCTGCCCCTCTCCCACTCACACACATCCACTCTCTTGCTCTCTAAATAAATAAATAAATAAACAAACAAACAAAATAAATAAAAATAGATGAGGAAAAGCATTTTTTTGAAAACTTCAAATTAAACATATATTGCTTCCAAGGCTATCATCAGAAGTTAGCTTTATAATTGAGGTGACCTCATTTTCTTCTTTTTTTCAAAATTGTTGTGTCAACTGTTTACATCGGCTTGCCGTGGACTCAATACCATTACTGACTAGTTTACTGTAGTGCTTAGTAACATTACAATTATAATGTAACATTATGAATAACTGAGAAATCACAAAGAAATAATGAGACACTCTAATTAAGCTTCTCCCAGGTCTGATAAAAATTTGCATTCTCCCTCTTTCCACTATTGCCATAACTACCACATGACCCTGAGTGTATTATGTAAGCACATTTGACTGCAATTCGTATGTATCAGTGTCAGTATCTTTCTTTATTCAACTAAATCGAAGCACCCTGGAGTTTGAATCACTTCCTTCTTTCATTTACCCCAAAAACACCTTTTGAAAGCGGTTTCTATTCTAAGACGGCAATTAAACAACTGTGAATTTGGTCAGTTCATTCTGGTGTCTTTATACTTGCTTTCAATAAAACAAGATCTCAGTCTGAGGTGCAGGGCGCTCCGCCATCTTCAGTGTCAATGGATTATGATAAGTATTACATATAATCCCAAATGCTGAAGCCCTTCCAACTCTCCATTTTTTGGCAATTTAGCCTTTTGGTGAGAGTAAGCCTGTTTGATGGATGGTCCTGAACAGGAGTTATGTGATCTCTGGCCTCTGTGTGATAGAAAACATTTTTTGGAAAAACAGTGTCTTGTATAATCCATCATGAAACAATCTTTCAATTTATCTGTTGTGACTCCAGTCTTCCCGCACCAACATAAATGTGCTTCAGATAATGTTAGTCCCAGTTCAGATGAAATTCTGCATTGGCAATTTACCCACCCTTGCCAGCTGGAACAAGGCCTCCTTTTAGCTTACAACACACATTTAAAATCCAGGCCCAGAAACTGGAAGAGCTATTTGTTGAACACAGATCATGTGTGTGAACACAGCAGATGTGGAAATGTTGCTACAGCCAGATCCACACTACAAGCAGGAAAAGATTTTGGGGGCTCACTCTGACTTGACTGTGCTGAGACATCTAGAGGCCATCTGGTCATCTTTATACCACTGATTAGTACTAACAAAAATAGCACTTGTGGTGTCAAAGTAAAAGTTTTGTTTTGTTTTATTTTCATTTCTTTTAAGTAGCCACAGCTCTCACCAAGAAGCCATTTTCTCACAATGTCTGTGTGGGTGCGAACCAGCAAGAGAGAGATCTTGGCAAATTAGAAGAGAAAACCACCTATTGCCATTTGGACTCCTTTTTGGCCTGGCAAAGGTTTCTTTTCTGTTTTGGCTGTGGTTTCAGAGCCTTGAAGGCAAACTGTGGGTGTGCAAGTTACTTGATTACTTAAAATACAGATTTTTAAATCACTCCCTCTGTTTCAAATAGCATAGAGTGAACAATCTGTTTGCAATAATATAGAGCATAAAAATTCCCCACTCCCACTCCCCCTCCCCCCCAGTTAAATGGATGCTGATACTAGAACTGCTGTGTTTACTTTGCACCTGAATTCCACTGTGGTGAGTATTTGGGGGATTCATATTCCAAGAGAAGATTCCAAATGGCATTCTGGCACATGACAAAGAATACAAATATAGTTCATTTTTAGATTAATTTATACACAGCCGTGTCCCAAGCCCCTTGGGGCATCCAACAAAATTAGGAAAAAGAAAAATAACTACAAACACATCCAAGAGAAATATAGCCAAATAAAACCAAGATCAGGAGCTCAAAATAAATAGTGCTATAATGAATACCACAAACTACAAAGGGAAAACAAAACTTTACTCAGAGCCCTTGAGGATGAAGAGTTGATTAACCAATTAAAGGTTGCAAAGGATTTTGAAGTATAAAACATCCTATCATTGAGACTTTTATGAGTTTGGGATAAGGAGTCACGAGAAGATGCTCTTCCTGGTCAGCCCTCTCCTGACTGCAGCTCGCAGGACTAATTCCAAATCTGCAAGCTGCTCCCAGCAACTGAGGCAGGACCAAGAGCATGGTGCCCAGTGTTTGATTTGTTTTAATCATGTTTCAAAATAAATTGACAAAAATCAATAGATAGTTTCTGCAAAGGAAATTGAATAATTTCACCCTCAACACAAAGAAATTACTGGGTTTATTTTTGTTTATTGTATGTTTTTAACGTCTATTTATTTATTTTGAGAGAGAGAATGCCAGCAGGGGAGGGTCAGAGAGAGAGTAAGAGAGAATCCCAAGCAGGCTCCACGCTGTCAGTGCAAGGCCCAACGCGGGGCTCGATTTCTGTGAGATCGTGACCTGAGCCGAAATCCAGTCAGATGTTTAACCAACTGAGCCACCCACATGCCCCTAAATTACTGGCTTTAAGTGGAAGAATTAGAAGGGTAGAAATCTTGATATTGAAAAAAAGAAGAAAGATTTGAAAATCTATTAAGAAGTTAATTAGACAATTAACTATATTATCGATTTACCCGAGAGTGATAGGGAGGTACTTTTTCCTAAGAATAAGTGCAATCATATAAGTCACCTTCATCTCCAATGAATCTTTGATTCAAGCCCCATTCATGGATTTAATCATAAATCCCACATTTAAATGTTTGCATCCTCCTTATATATAAAGTTAAAGAAAACAAGGAAACTTCAGCGAATAAATTGTATAATATTTCTGATGAGTGGTTACGTGATGAAGATCATCAATTTTGTCTTCTCATCTTTCTGTGCTCTGAAACTAGCACAGCGTGGAGAAAAGGTTAGAAATGAGAAAACAGGAGTTCGGGTGGACCCAAGAATTAGCACTCCCCTCTGCACACACCAAAGAGATGTTACTGAGATCTTAGAGTGATGCTATGATTGTGTCTATAGCTGAGTTATTGAGACCTTTGTCCAGGCAACACTGCCAGGGCACTACTACCAGGTGGAAACCATACAGCAACAATTTTAGCAAGTTCAGCTTTCTTTGAATGAGTGAAACTTAAATGTCAAAGTGAAATGGAGATGAAACTCAAAGTGTAGCATCAGTGAATGTGTGCAGTATTTTAATTGAATAGTTTGGGGTTTCTGCCAACATTGAAAAATATATTCAAGTTTTTATCGTATTTGGTATGATTTTATTTTATTTAAAAGATCTGTTTTCTATCTGAGTGTAGTTGACATACAATGTTACACTAGTTTCAGGCATAGGACATAGTGATTGGACATCTGTATATGTTTTGCTGTGCTCACCACTGGTGTAACTATAATGTAAATGTATTTGTAAATAAATTAGATAGTCCAGTATACTAGTTCTCAAACTTATATTTAAGCAAAAGAGCAATGTGTACATGCCTGTGCTTCTTAATGAAATCACAAACAAAATGTCAAAATTTTATCTCTGAAGCAGATAAAAATAGAACTGGTCTTATGGAAGCAAGATCACGGGGGTGTACTTCCTGTTTTGTCCTCCTCCTTCTTATATCATAATTATTTGTTTCTTTTATTCTCCCACATCATCATAAAGATCATGAAGATAGAACCTATGCCTGTCTTGTTCCTTTTTATATTCTGAGTCCCAAACGTAGTACCTGACCATTGTTTTCATAAAGAAATTTTGAAGGAAAAAAAGGAAGGGAAAGTGGGAAGAAGGGAAGGGAAGGTAACCAGAAGCTTAGAACTTACAAAATAGCATTCATTCTATATAAGCATTAGTATTTGTGATTGGGTAGTCTGGACAGTGAAAGGTGTAAATAAGTTATGCCTTAGAGGGGCTTTTATAACGCAAGCATGAAGAAAGTTTCACAACAATGTTCCCATAACTCTTGCACATTTCTCTTTGATAACATTCCTCATACGTTATTTTAATCTCTGTTAACATATGGACATCATCTTACAAGACCGTATGTGTCTCAAAGGTGATGACTATTTCTTGTGCAAATTTGTGTCCTTGAACTTTGCACAGTGTCTAGGACATAGTAGGTACTCAAGAAAAACTTATTGAATGAATGATCTTTTTGTGTGCTTGTAGATTTTGTGGAAAAGATAGTATTGAATTACAAAATTTTCATCTGAGATATATTAGCGTATATTTTAATCCTTATGTACGGTAAAGCAGAACTAGCAAATTTGTTATCAAACAGGATAAATATGTCTTTTATTCAATATAATAACTTATCCAATGGAATTATAATACCATAGCTCTTTCAGAAATGCTTACTGCACAATTTTTATAGTGTGGATAATTGGAAATGGGCTAATGTCAAAACATTAGATAATAGACATTTATGGAAATACTGGAAATTCCATAAATATGGAAATACATATCTATTTAGAGTTATGATATTGAAGGTCATTTAGAAATCCTTAAAATAGTTAAAATCTGTTTTTTTTAAAAAGAATATACCTTCTAATGTGTTGTCATATAGTATTTCTATGAATTTGGCTAAAACATAATTTTTCTGATTGTTGGCTTACCTACACAATAAGAAGGACAGGTTCCTTTTCAATGATACAAATTTACCTATGAATCAAAATGAACTTTATTCTGACAATTTAAAATTCAAGTATTAAAGGTATTTTAATTTATGACTTAAAAGAACACCTATTTCTCCTTAGTGGGAATTAAGTAATATTGCTTATTTATCCAAGGAGTAAAAACAGAAGAAAACTAATGTTTTTGAACACTCTAATGTGATAAGCATTTTCTTTATTTTGTTTTTACAGCATCTGATTATATATGAATCCTTTCTCATTCTCTGGTATGTGACAAGAGAACAATGAGTAAAGTCACTTCCCCAAGGTACCTTCAGAAAATGACCTATCCAGCTTTTGAATCTTGCCTAGTCACTAGCAAGCATACCCCATCTGTTTATCAGTAACTTGGAGTGGCTGAGAAATCACACCTACTACATTTTGGCATTGGATTAACACAAAAAAGAGAGAAAGATACCTAGTTCTTTTGAAGACTGAACTGAAAGAAACCCAAAATGATCTTGACAAATTTAAACAAAATCAAATACTTGACAGGAAGACAGTCATGGGAGAAAAACAAATACACGATATGAATTCAGTATGAATTCAGAATGGGGAAAAATGGGTTTGCCCCAAAGGCTAAAAGGTGCCATTTGAATCTTTAACTGAACATGAGTCAGCACACTACTATCATTTAAAAAACCAGCAAGGTAGAGGAATGCACTAACAAGCACAAAACACGCGAGAGCCCTGAAAGGATTGTCCCACCGGGCTTTGGTCAGGCATTTAGTAGAGTACTATATCCAGTCTGAGGTCCAGAAACTCAAGAAGGATAAGGAAACTTGGAAAGGAATAAGAGAAAAGCAACAGAAAAGATTAAAAGTTTAAATGAAAGAGTCTATGAGGAATTGGAATCCATAGAGAAGAGCCTGCAAAAGAGTGACTTTTCTGAATGTTCATATAATAACATATTTTTCCCATAAACTTTGCACTTACCTAGGAGATTGTGCAATCTTCTCTTGGGTCCCTTGTAGACTTTTGATAACAATATATTAAAACAGTCTTTAGCCTGGCAGTGATGAGAAGAGACAGAAATATTTGACAACAAACTGTGTCAGTTTGTTAATAAAAAAAATATTTGTATAACCATCTGTAGAACTTCTATTACTGGTACCTCAAACTGAACAAAATAAATTTCCTCTGTCAGACCTAGTTTTCTTCCCAAATCCCCTTATCTTATTTTCTGGTATTACTACGCATCCTGTCACCCAGAATTGACAGGAGCCATCTTTGACTTTGCTGACTCTCTTAACAACCACACCAAATTAATCATGAAGTTCCACTGATTCTCCACACTAGTAATTCTGAAGTGACTCCCTCCTCTCCATTGCTCCTGTTGTTCTCTTCATCCCTCATCATCTCTTGCTTGGACTATCCTCCTGGATTCGTAACTGTATATCCCAACCTCAATCTTTTTCTGTTCAAGCTAGTTTTCCACACTATCATCCTAAAAACATGTATTTGATTATATCCCTCCCTGCTTGTGGACTTTAGCTGGCTCTATCCTTGTTAAGGGATAAAATCAAAGCTTTGTAGCATGACATGCATTACCCATAATGTCTCCAACCTAGTGGCCAACCTCGATCTCTTTACATCCTTTCCCAGTATCCCATATTCCAGCCACCATGAAACTTCCTGACCATGTCTCATTTCCTTTCATGTCTTCGATTTTACAACATTTGTTTTAACTCGGCTTGAAATGTTTCCACTTCCATTTCTACTTCCCAAATTCCTATGCATTTGTATTTTTTTCAAAGCATGTAAGATGTTACACCTCTCTAAGAATCTCCATGAAACCCATGACCAAAATCTAGTTTTGATTCCTTGCCTATATGCCCTTTGTGATTATTTCCTTCATAGAACTCTGTACTCTACTGTAATATCTGTCAGATTAGTGTCTTTCCATTTAAGTTGAGAGCCCATTGAAACTGAAAATATTAATTTGCTTCTGTTTTGTCTTTGTATTCTCAGTGCCTGGCACAGAATAGTCAGCCAATAAATGTCCTCGCTCAAAAAAATGTCTCCCACTAGACTGCACATCTCATAAGTGAACACATCACATCTTATCCATATCTGTATATTTGTTGAACGAAACTTGAAAGAATCAACATCAGTCAGTTACTAAACTTGTAAATTGTTTAGCTCTCTCATAAGTTATTTTTTCCAAGACAAAATTTAAAAATTCATTAATAACGTGCAGATGGAGTTCCAAGTAAACTACAACGTACCTCAGATACATGATCTAATTTTCACTGGCTTTCACCTGCATCCCAAGAACTTAGCCTGGGAAAATTGTCATCAACTCAGTCACATCTGTGAAGCTGGCAAGAGCTATGCAAAGAATAACTAGCTCCATAAAATGTATGTGATGTTCTCCTTATCAAAAAAAAATCAATTCTAGATAAACATTGGCAGCTATTCCAGTTCCATCTGCCCACTAACCCAAGGAAATATGCACATCTTCAACCACTCATGTACCAAAAATAAATTCTATTACTCCAAAGTTTGCTCACAGATATCCAAAATTAACTCTATCAATAATGAGTTCATAATGAGAAAGTTGATTAAAATTACAGTACAAGCTAAATAATATATTCTCCAAAATTAAAATGAAGGCTTTTTTTCATACACAACATTTAAGAAAAAGCCTTTTAAATTATTGAAATGTACTGTTGACAATAACTATGCTTATTTAAATATAAACTGACCAAATTTACAATTTACTGAATATTCTAAAAATTCTTAAGAATTATCATATGTGTAACAACTCTGAATTTATTGCAAATTTTATTCTTTTTTAAATTGGGGCGCCTGGGTGGCTCAGTCGGTTAAGCATCCGACTTCGGCTCAGGTCATGATCTTCTGGTCCATGAGTTCGAGCCCCGCGTCGGGCTCTGTGTTGACAGCTCAGAGCCTGGAGCCTGTTTCAGATTCTGTGTCTCCCTCTCTCTCTGACCCTCCCCCATTCATGCTCTGTCTCTCCCTGTCTCAAAAATAAATAAACATTAATATATATATATATATATATATAATTAATAATAGTTGACAAATTAAATTTAAATACAAGTAAGTCTTATACATATATTCCAAACTTGAAAAAAAAAAACAAAAAAAACTATGCTAGTTAGGTTCTTACAAAACAATGTATCCTTTCTGTCTACATGCCTTCTTTGAAAGTAAGAAAATAAATGCTTGGAAACAATATTTTTTTTCATTTCTTAGATTAAATATCGTTTCCAAATATAGTTTAAATGTATGCATATTGCTTTCAATTTTAGCCATTGTTTAACCACTTCAGCAAAAGTGTAATTTTTTGTTGTTGTTATTTGAGTTATCATTTACCTACAGTGAAATGTGCAATCCTAAATACACACACTTTTTAGAGAGTTTTGAGAAATAAGCACACATATTAATCCATATTTTAAATAAAATAAAAAAATAATAATTTCATAATCCCAGGCAGTTCCCTCAGGCCCTTTGTTGGTCAATCCCAGGGGCAATCCATCCACCACAGATTAGTTGTGCCTAGTTTTGAACTGCATGTAGATGTTCGTACTCTTTCTGTGCCTAGATTCCTTGACTCAGTATAATATTTTTGAGATTTATTTACACAGTTTGCCTATTCGTTCATTTTTGTCCATTTATTTTATTGCTCTGTAACATTCAATTGCATAAATATACTACTCTTCATTAATCTATTCTCTTAGTGATAGATATTTTTGTTGTTTCCAGGTTTTCATTATTAGAATAAAGCTTTTTGTAGATGTATGTTTTCATTTCTCTTGGATAAATGTCCAAGGGTGGAATTGCTGGATTACAGGAATTCCTGAATATATCTAATTTATGAAAAACTGTCAAGTAGTTGCCAAAGTAGTTGTGCCATTTTACATCTAATCAGCAATGTATGAGAGTACCATTTGCTCTCATCCTTGACAGTATTTGATATTCTTAATATATAAATTTTTTTTAATTTTAGCAGACTGTGGCTGTAAAGAAGTCTCTCTCTATTTAATTTTCATTTCCTTGATGAATAAATGAGGTTGAAATTTTTTAAAACACCCTTACTTTGTAATGCATTTTTCAGCCTACCCACTTTTCAATTTTGTTTTTAAAAATTTATTTATTTATTTATTTATTTATTTATTTAATTTTTGAGAGAGAGAGAGAAGCAGAGAGCGAGAGGGAGACAGAGAGAAAGAATCCCAGGCAGGCTCCATACTATCAGTGTGGAGCCCCATGCAGGACTTGAATTCACGAACCATGACCTGAGCCAAAATCAAGAGTCAGATGCTTAATGACTGAGCCACCCAGGAACCCCTACCCAATTTTTAATTGGGTGGTCTTTATTATCCATCACTGAGTAATATGAATTCTTTACATATTCTCATTACAAATCTTTTTCAGATATATGCACTTTAAACATTTTCTACTAGTCTATAACTTTACTTATTTTTGTAAGGGCAAGTTTTAATGTCTTTAATATTGGTGAAGTTCATTTAATCATTGGTGTTCTGTTATGTCCTGATAAAGAATTCTTCGCATATCCCAGATTTGCAAATAGATTTTCCCGTATCATCCTAGTGGCTTTATGATTTTAACTTTGCCTTTAGGTCAATGATTTATCACAAATTAATTTTTGTGCCTGTTGTGAAATATTTGTCCACACTAATTTTTTTTTCTAGATGGACGTCAAGTTGATTTAGTACCGAAAGCACTTTCCTTTCCAAATTGAATTGCCTCACTACCTTTATTGAAAATCAGTTGGCCATATATATGTAGGATATTATTGAAATCTATTCTTTTCCTTAACCCACTGAGCCATCCAGGCGTCCCCTAAACTCTGTTCTGTTCCAATGAGCTATTTGCCTTTTTTATAACATCCTGATTACTGAAGCTTTATTTTAAGCATTGAAATCAAACAATGCCAGTCCTCCAGCTTTGTTCTTTTTTAAGATTGTTTTGACCATTTTATGTTCCTTGCATTTACATATCAATTTTAGAATCAATGATCTATTTTCACATGCAAAAAAAAATTTAGTTTAGATTTCTGTTCGTACAAGAGTATATGTATAAATTATTTTTAAGGAGAATTGACATCTTAACAACACATTAATATAGCATGTATTACTATATTTATTTATCTGCTATTTAATTTCTCTAAACAATGTTTTATAGTTCTCATGGAAGTCTCATATATTTTCTAAAAATTTACTCCATGTTTTATGTTTTAGGATGTTATTGCAAATAACCCTTAAAAATTTACTTTTCTATAAAAAGAAAAATAAAGAGGGATGACTGATTTGCAATAATGTGAATGGAACTGTATTATGCTAAGAGAAATAAATCAGTCAGAGAAAGATAAATATCATACGATTTCATGCACATGTGGAATTTAGAAAACAAAACAGATGAATATAGGGAAGGGAAGGAAAAATAAGATAATAAGAGACATGGAGGCAAACCATAAGACACTCTAATACAGAGAACAAACTGAGGGTTGCTGGAGAGGTTTTGGGTGGGAGGATGGCTTAAATGGGTGATGGGCATTAAGGAGGGCACTTGTTGGGATGAGCACTGGGTGTTATATGCAAGTGACGAATCACTAAATTCTACTCCAGAAATCACTAATACACTATAGGTTAACTAACTTGGATTTAAATAAAATTTTTAAAAAAGAGGGGGTGGGCGCCTGGGTGGCTCAGTCTGTTAAGCATCCAACTCTTGATTTCAGCTCAGGTCATGATCTCATGGTCATGGTGTGGAGCCTGCTTAAGATTCTCTGTCTCCCTCTTCCTCTGCTCTTCTTCCACTCACATGTATATGTGCACTCTCTCTCTGTCTCTAAGTAATAAATAAATAAATAAATAAATAAATAAATAAATAAATAAACAAATATTTAAAATTTAATTTTCTAGTTGTTTGTTACTGGTCTACACAAATATAATTGATTTTCACATACAGCTAACCCTTGAACAACACAGGTTTGAATTGCATGGGTCCACTTATATGTGGATTTTTTTCAGTAAAGACAGTATAATACTGTAAATGTATTTTTCTCCCTTATGATTTTCTTAATAACATTGTATTTTCTCTAGCTTACTTTACTATAAGAACACTGTATATAGTACATATAACATACAAATTATGTGTTAATCACCAATTTATGTTATCAGTAAGGCTTCTGGTCAACAGTAGGCTATTAGGAATTGAGATTTGGGGGAGTCAAAAGTTTGAATTTTTGAGTGCACGAGGGTCAGCATGCTTAACCCCCACATTGCTTGAGGGTCAGCTGTATTGACCATGTATTTCATGAGTTGTTAAATGCACTTTCAGCCTAAAGTGCTGTAGTGAGCACCACATGAAGTAACTAAATTTTGAGTAAAAACTCAGTCTTATTTATATGAAGAATCAGAAGACAGAATTCAGAGTTCAAGGCAGATATAAAATAAGGGGAAAATCTATAAAGGAGAGAAACTGAGATTGGGAGTTTCAAAATCTGTGTATACATTCTACTCTAAATTCCTTAATTATACATACACCAAACAGACTCCAACTAAACCAGCTAAAAAATGTAGAGATTTCAGCAATTGGTCATTGTAGGGGAGTCAGAGTATGGACTTTGAGTCTATTTATAGACAGACTGATCTGATAAACCAAAAAGGAATCAACACTCTGAGAAACATAGCAGAATCTCCAATCTCTCTACAATGTTATTCACAATATTTAGGATTCAGGATTAATTTTTAGGCATTACAGTGTTACATTGTAGTAAATCTGGATTATGCTATCTACCTTTAAAGAATGCTGTTTTGTTCTGGCAGAAGTTAATTTACTGATGATTCACCATCAACCTGTCAAAATTTGGTTCTAGGCTTTGTTAAGGCAAGCCTAACACAGCCTTAAGATTTAGAATTATTTCTATTGTGGCACTCTTTAGGGACCTCAATTAAATGTTGCTTTTTGCAAAAGAGTAAATCTGATTTGCTTTACACCATCATTATAGAATCAAAATTCCAAAGTGTTTTTATAAAAGCATTTTTATAAAAGCAATTAAGTATACTAGCCATCTTAAGCAGAGATACCAGTTAGTTTCTATTTTACATTTAAATTGAAACCATACGTAATATTTTTTACTGAATTAATTTTATTGTCAGTTGGAATGGATGTTCCATGGAAATTCTGAAGAATCCCATCAACAAACCAATGCCAACATGTCATGCTCCCTTAGAATACTTTTTATATACTATAAATGACTCCTTTCTTTTAGATTTTTTTTAACTCTAAAAAAATACTGAAAAGGAAGCCTATTTTTCAGTTCTTCAAATGAGAAAGAGTGAAAATTTTTATCATTAACTCCAAGTATCTTGGGTCTAAAACAGGTTATCTCACAATTGAAAAAAGAGTGCCCAGGTCCTGTTCACAGAGCTTTATGATAGACAAGTCCACTCCACCTAAGATGGGATGATATTAAGGTTAGGTCCAGTTATTCTAGAACCTTTGAGATAGCTCAAGAAGACACCTCACCCTCACCTGGGAATAGCCAGAGAACCAGAAGTGATAATACATCATTATTATTTAAAGATATGTTAAGTAGACAATAAAAGGACTTCATTGAAAACCTTCTGATACATCCATCTTTAATAAAATATTACAGTGTAATCTATTAATTAATTTGGGACTGGAAAGGAGAAGGGAGTTTCCCCTGATCTTTGTCACAAAGTACCCTAAATCACCAGCACCTTGTATGGTAAAACCTTGGATTGCGAGTAACTTGTCCTGCAAGTGTTCCACAAGATGAGCAGACATTTCTAATAAACTTTAACTTGATAAACAAGCAATGTCTTGCAATACAAGTAGTATGTGATGCTAAATGTCACATGATCACAACAGAGCCAATGGTTCTTGAAATTCACTGATATACGAGTGCTTTGGATTACAGTCATGTTTCCAGAACAAATTACGCTCTCAGACCAAAGTTTTACTGTATGTAGGTTAATACTTCAAATACAATTCTTTGGAAAATGTTTGTTTTCTCTATTTATTTTGTTCTTAAAGAATATGCTAGTGGTGGATTCATAGAAACATGCCCCTTGTTCAATTTAGAGTATTTTCAGTAATATATTCCAGGATGAGCAAATAAACAGTCCATTTGGCTTACACACAATATCTTTCAATCCAATCCATAAATGTCCCCATACTAGATATTTTAAGTGGAAGATACCATTACCATTTCTCATGTTCCATTTTTAAGCTTATAAGAAAACAGAGAAAATGGAAACAATAAGTAAAGAACATTTTGTGTGGGAGAAAACTTTGTCACACTTTCTTTAAAAATTAGTACTATTGTTGTGCTGTTCAAACTACAGTATAATATTTGCAACAGAGTTCCTTGGCTTGTGAGCAAGAGCTGTGGTCTGGGTGCTTTGGTCAGTAGGAAGTAAGCACTGCCTGTTTTGCCAAGGATCCATTTGACTGCTGATATACGTGGGGTTTTGTTTTTGCCTGGAAGAAGAAAGAGATAATTTGGGGCAGAAATTCTGAAGGAAACAGAAATGAGAACAATGAAAGGGAAGAGCTAGCTGTTATTCTCTTACCCCCAAGCAGCCTGACAAGCAGATTTTGAGTCTTTATAAGAGTTTCAGGATGAGAAGCTTAAGATATTGTATGAACGAACAACTGTGAAACTGAGTATACAAAGTAAGGCTTGAGGGTCCAGGAAATATATACCAACAAGGAGTTAGGAAAAGGCCAGTGTCTGCCTCCTTAAGCCCACTCTGTCCTATAGACCCTATGCTCTGATGCCACAGACAAAGCCTGGCTGTGGGGAAAGTTTTCACCAGGAGCATGCAGAGGTGTCAGGATGACACTGGGTCGCTAATGAGGACTCCAAAGCTGGACAAGTCCCCTAAAGATCTACAGGAAGTTTTAGAAAGGGCCCATATTCCTGTAGAAGGAAGTTGACATCCATATAACCTCATTTATACTCACAGGTTGGAGACACCTGGAGCTTTTAGGTTATACTTACAAGTATAGATTAGAAAGTTATGGGGCACCTGGGTGGCTCAGTTGGTTAAGTTACCAACTTCGGCTCAGGTCCTGATCTCACAGTTCATGGGTTCAAGCCCCGCCTCAGGTTCTCTGCTGACAGCTCAGAGCTTGGAGTCTGCTTCAGATTCTGTGTCTCCCTCTCTCTCTGCCCCTCCCCAGTTCACACTCTGTCTCTTCTTCTCTCTCAAAAATAAATAAACATTTTTAAAAATTTAAAAAAAGAAAGTTACATCCATGTATGTACAAATGCTTCCATACATACTTACAGCAGATTCACACTTCCTCTCTTTTCTTGATGAAAACATTTTGTCTGACCGTCAATGACTGCAGCTAAACATTAGCCCATGTGATTTTGACTCAGAGGTCTTCCTTTATTTTTTACAGCTCAGCAAATTCTTCCACAGATAGACCTTCACTGAGATGTACCCGCATGTATTAGTCAGGGTTCTCCAGAGAAAGAGAACCAGTAGGATGGATGGATAGATAGATAGATAGATAGATAGATAGATAGATGTAAGAGGAGATTTATTATAGGAATTGGCTTACATGATTATGGAAGCTGACAAGTCCCATAATCTTTCCATCCTGCAAACTGGAGAACAAGGGGAAGCCAGTCATGTATTTCAGTCCCAGTCTGAAGGTGTGAAAAATCAGTGGGCTGATGATGTAGAGTCCTGGCCTGAATTGGAAGTGCCAATGTCCAAGGGCAGGAGAAGATGGATGTCCCAGATCAAAAAGAGAGAGCAAATATGTCCTTCCTGTGATTTTTTGTTCTAGTCAGGCCCACAGTGGGTTGGATGATACCCACCCACATTAGTGAGGGCAATCTTTACTCAGTCTACTGATTCAAGGGCTAATCTCTTGGAAACACCCTCATAGACACACCCAGAAATGTTTTGCCAATTGTCTGGGCATCCCTTACCCCAGTCAAGTTGACACAAAATTAACCACCAAACCACATTTCCACAATTCCTTCAGAAAATGGTATCTATCTTTCTATTTTTTTGTGTTACTTTGAAATGACAAGCTATTGAAATAAATATTTAAAGAGTGCAGATGCTATATTATGCTTCATGCTTCATGTAACAGAAGTTGCCTTCTGCCTGCAAGGAGATTAAAAGCTTGTAAGGTAAATGGGGTATTACATAAATAACTAGAAAATAAGATGGAGTGTGATAAGTAGGTTAAAAAGATACTTAGGATAAGAGCATTCAGAAAGATCAATGAGTAACAACAGTAATAATATCCAATATTTAAGAACTTCAGACAAGCCAAATGCTACTCTAAGTGCTTTTTGTCTGTTACTTCATTTAGTCATCACAATAATCCACTGGGATTGTTACCATTATCCCCATTTTTTCTAAATGAGCACACTGAGGAATAGAGAGGTTAAGTAACATTTCCAAAGTCACACAGCTAAAAATATTCAGAGCAGAACAAAACAATAAGAATTCACTACATAAAACCAAGGAAAATCCATAAACTTTGAAGTTGAATTAGAAAAAATAAAGGGCTGGTTCCATTAACCTCTGAAAATACAATGCTGAGAAATTTTCAAAAAGCTCCTTCAGCTTTTCATTTTTTACAGATTAAACAAAAATTTCTCAAATACAACTGCTCCAGATTAACTACAGTTTCTTATTCAATTTTGTTTTTCCATGCTTTCATCATTATTTTTGCAGTGGCATTGTTTTTACTTTTTTCTTTGTAATCAGAAGTATTTCAGACAATGGGTAAGTCAGCTTGGAAATATAATAATCAGATTTCTAAAAACCAACTTATAAATGAACATTTGAAACACACCTTCCTTATGCCTTATGAATGGAGAATGTATGGATTGATAGATGAGATAGATAGATAGATAGATAGATAGATAATTCATTAATATGTGCTGGGCACTGGGCTGGGTACTGAAGGGTATAAGATGAATAAAGCAGAGAAACTGCCTTCCAGTGGATTTTAATATTGCTTCTCATATAGACATCATCCTTTAAGACTTTCTAATATATGAGAGGAAATAAGACAAGTAATTAAATAATTATAATTTAAAATACATTAACTAATGTCATTAAGGAAAAGCAGAAAATTTGCCATGTTACTTAGAAGAAATCCTGTGTTGAACATCAGATATCAGTGATGATGTC
Source organism: Neofelis nebulosa (assembly GCF_028018385.1). NCBI lineage: Eukaryota > Metazoa > Chordata > Mammalia > Carnivora > Felidae > Neofelis > Neofelis nebulosa. The sequence goes on from NC_080784.1 coordinate 117,739,282, forward strand.
TGGATTCATGACAACAAAATAACAACACACTTTTATGAAAATTGGGCATCATTGGTCAAATATCCCTACTTGACATTGATCATATTTGAGCAACAAATAAAAGGAAGTATCCCTCAACAACAACAACAAAAATACCTAGCAGAAAAACTAGAAGACCACATACACACAGGAGAAACCACAACGCCGTGCTTCAGCTCAGTAAAGAGTTCATGCCAGTGGGGGACAAAGCAGTTGTAGAAGAAGAACCCAGCTCCTCAGAGCCTTCCATTCCCCCCACACCTCACACATGTACACAGACATATTACATACACACAATATTTACACAACTTTACAAAAGACCATATTTACTGAGTAAATTCAAGTATATTTCTTTATCTTTGGAAATCAAAGGTGCATATATTAATAGCACATTTTTCATATAATTTATTTCTAAAATTGGCAACTATAATGAAATAATCAGGAAATACCAGTATTTTAAATAATCACATCTTGAAATTTTATATCATTTTTAAAAATCCTGAAAAAAAATTCCTATGTAGTAGCTAAAACATTTTTTAGCTGACTCCAACGGATATGTAGTTTCCATCAATTTGACTAGCTTATCAAGAAAAAGTATTTCATCTCTTGTTTATTATCCATAAAGGAATAACTATAGTAGGCTACAAAATCATTTTCTATTACTTTCATTTGTAGTAATATGAGGGATTATTTTTCCTTGATTACTAGGTTAAGCATCACTTAAAAAACGTAGTTTTGAAGGAATCCTTGAAAAATATAGGAAACCTATGATTTAGAAGCTGAATGAATTAACCAGGATCTCATTTTTTTTAACATTTATTTACTTATTTTGAGAGAGAGAGAGAGAGAGAGAGAGAGAGAGAGAACAAGCAGGGGAAGGTAGAGAGAGAGGGGGGAAGAGAGAATCTCAAGGAGGCTCTACACTGTCAGCAGAGCCCAATGCAGGGCTTGATCTCATCAACCATGAGTTCGTAAACTGACCTGACACCCAGACACCCAGACGCCCCAGGATCTCATTTTAAAACAAGAACTAGCATGAGACTATCCCTCCACTAAAACTAGCATATTTAAATCTACTTCCTCAGATACTGCCATTATTTACAGTTGTGGAAACTCCAATAAGAAAGTGACTGTGTACCTCCAAATTAAATCACTCTGAATCAAATTAAATTTGATTATAATTATACCTGTAATTTTGACCAAGAATCGAATAACTTAGAAGTAGTTTCATAAAATTTCTAATATCATTTCACTTCAATTTTGACAGCAATGATTTTTTTTCCATTGTAAGTCATTGTTTTTCAAAGAAAACTTGATTTTGAGTAATTCTCTGTGTAAAGAGAAGCTTCTGTTAAAACAAACAGCAAAAATTTTCCTAAGTAATTTGAGGGATAAAGTTTTTTTAATGCAACATTTCAAAACTGGAACTCTGTGATGACTGAATAGGATGAGGAGCTTGAGATTTTTTTCCTAAATTTATAGCTCATAATTTTCTGTTGACTTCTAAATCTAAATCATTGGTTTTTCCCTTTGTAATTTAAACCGAAGATATCTTGGTAAATTCTTTCTGGATGAAACTCTGTAACCCTTAAAATTATTGTGATCATAACATTAATAACACTCGGCTACTATTTTCATGCAGATTTATTTCCAAAAAGTTTTAAGAGGGATTGGGAAAAACAAACAAACAAACAAACAAGCAAACAAAAACAGTGGGCCTTTAACTACAATTCAATTACTCTGCTGAAACTTTTTTAAAGAAAAATTCAGCATGAATAATTGTTCCCTTGGTTATGAAGAATGTATTTTGGGAAATGCATTAATTAGGGAAGACAGTATTTATTGTTTCCTTTGAGATGTCTGACTTTCTTAAACACAGGATTTGATTTATTTTTGCTACTATAAAACTAAAGTAGACTTATTAATATGATTGATAATTTACTAAATTATAAATAACCATAATTTGTCAAAATGGTCTTTTAAGTAGCAAATACAAAACAGAGTATACAAAAGAATCCTTCTCTGTAAGAACTAAATATAGAACTTTTCTTTTTTCCCTATCTTGCTTAAAAATATATATATAGTTCCAAAAGCACTTGGCAAGAATAAGAATTATATTTTCCAATTTTACTTTTTTTGTTGTTGTTGTTGAAGCATAACATACATTCATATTCTAGAGTGAACAAATCTTAAGTATAGCTGTACAAATTTTTACAGTGGTCACATGTATCATCCAGATCCAAATATTACATTAACAGCACCTGCATTGTCCCAGTTGTTACCACCAGCAGCATCTAAGCTAAGAATTTCAGTGTCTGAATTTTATTGTTGAACATTATTGGTGAGATTTATCTTTGTTGTTATGTGTCTAGAAACTCATCATCTTCCCATGTTATACTGTATTTCACTGTAGGAGTATACCACAGTCTATTTATCTCTTCTAATTTTGATGGATATTTGAGTCATTTCTTGTCTAGTTCTAGGCCATTATGAACCATGCTGCTATGAATGTTCTTGAAGCTTGGTGCAGCTATGTATTCACTTCTATTGGATATACATCTAGGAGTGGAATGGGGGAGTCATAGGATATATGTAAGTTCAACTTTACCAGATGCTGCAAAACATTTTTTTCACTAATGACTTTTAAAGCAGTGTGTGAAATTTCCAGATACTCCATATTATTGTCAACATTTGAAATATATATATATTATATATAATATTTTATATTTATATAATCTATATAAATCTTATATATACTTATATATGTAAATATAAATATATATGATATAAGTATATATATATAGTTTGTTTAATTTCTATTCTGCTAGGTGTGTAGTGGGTATCTCATAGAGACAATGCTTTTCCTTGATAAATGATGATATTAAAGCATCTTCTCACACATATTTTATGTGTGGATTTTTGTGAGGTGTATTTTCAGATTTTATGTCCATTTTTATGTCTTTTTCTTATTAATTTATAGAATTTATATACATAAAGGAAATGAGCCTTTTGTTAAATAGAGTTACATCTCTTCTCATCTCCATGACTTGTTTTTATTTGTGTCTTTTGATGAACAAAAATTGATAATTTGGATTAAGTCTAATGTATCACTCTTTCCTTCTTTATTTTATGTACTATGTGAGAAGCTCCAACCTACCCCTAAAGTCATGATGATATTCTCCTGTAGCAGCTATTAGAAGTTCTATTGTTTTGGGGAGCCTGGGTGGCGCAGTCGGTTAAGCGTCCGACTTCAGCCAGGTCACGATCTCGCGGTCCGTGAGTTCGAGCCCCGCGTCAGGCTCTGGGCTGATGGCTCGGAGCCTGGAGCCTGTTTCTGATTCTGTGTCTCCCTCTCTCTCTGCCCCTCCCCCGTTCATGCTCTGTCTCTCTCTGTCCCAAAAATAAATAAAAAATGTTGAAAAAAAAAATTAAAAAAAAAAAAAAAAAAAAGAAGTTCTATTGTTTTACCTTTCATATTTCGATATATGCTTTGAAGTATGTGATCATGCTTCATTATTTTATGAATATACAATTAATTCAGCAAGTTTTATCTAAAAAAATATGTTGGGGAGGTGGGCAGGGGGTGGGATAAATGGGTGATGGGCATTAAGAAGCGCACTTGTTGTGATGAGCACTAGATGTTATATGTAAGTGATGAATCACTAAATTCTATACCTAAAATGAATAGTACACTGTATGTTAACTAATTGGAATTTTAATAAAAAATTGAAAAAGAAAAAAATAATAAAAGTTAAAAATATATTCTCTCTAACACATTGCAATAGCACTTTTGTCACCAAATGGATGTATATAGGAGTCTGTTTCTATCCTCTCTGCTTCATCGCTCTATGTGTTTAGTATTATTTTAATACCACACTGTCTTAATTGCCATAGCTTTAAAATAAATCTTATTATCTAGTAATTCAAATTTCCAATATTTGTTATTCATTTTCAAGATTGTCTTGATTATTTCTGATCCTTTGCATTTTCATATTAGTTTTAGAATCACCTTGTTAGTTTCTCTGAAAACACCTTACTGGGCTTTTATTGAGATTGCATTGAATTTATAGATCCATGAAGGGAAAGTCAACACTTCTGCAGTATTAACTTTTCCAGTCTCCTCTGGCTACTTACTGCTATATACAAAGCACCAAAACAGCAACATGAAACAACAACAATCATTTCTTTCCCTTATAAATCTGAGAATTGACTGGGTACAACCCAGGCTCTCATTCTGATTTCTCATGAAGTTATAGTCAGATGGTGGCAGGAGCAAGGGTCATGTCCTCAAAGGCTTCCTCACGCCATATCTGGTGACTGAGCTGGAAGGACACAAACATGTGGGGACATGAACAGCTAGAGATTTCTCTCTCTATTTTCTATTTAATAAATCTCTGACTCCATCCTTATTATTTTCTTGATTCTACTCTTTGGCTTTTATTTGGTTTTCTTTTTCATACTGAGATGTAGACTAATGTGATTTTTTCAGTGTTTTTCTTTTTTATAAGATTTTTAACATATGTTTTTATGTACATATTTTTTATATACATTTAGGTTGTAATCTCCTCTGAATACTTTAGCTGTATTCTACAATTTTTATGTTTTTATTATTGTTTGTCCAATGTGTTTTCATTTCTATCTTGATTTTTCTTCAATCTGTGGCTATTTAAAAAGGCACAGACTAATTTTTAAACACTCCTGGATTTTCTAGTTAATTTTTAAGATTTATTCTAGTTTAATTCTATTGGATAAGAGTAAATACTTTTTATAATTTCAACCTTTGAAATTTGGGGGGAATTATTTTATGAACTAGCCTATGGTTTGGTAAATGTTTGGTTTTGTAATGTTTGGTAAACATTTGGTAAATGTTTCATGTGCACTCAAAAGGAATTCTGCCAATGATTGTTATTATTTTAAACCATGCAAACAAGAAGAGAATGGAGTGAAATATTTAAAATGTTGAGAGAAAAAGATACCACCTAGAACTATAGATCCTATAAAATTATCCTTCAAAAATGAAGGGGAAATAAGGACCATTGTAGGCAAACAAAAATTGAAGGGATTTGATGCCAGGAGACTTGCAAGAAATGTTAAGAGAAGTTTTTCAAAGAGAAAACAAATGCTAAGTGAGAAACTCTGATCTACATTAAAAAAAAAAAAAAAGGAAGACACTCAGAGAATTAATAAGTGAAGGTAAAGTAAAAGCTTTTATTTTTCTCATTCTTAATAGATCTAACTAATAAGTTTGTTTAAAATGATAGCAACAATATATTTGGTTATGAATATATAATAGATATTACACATATGCTTATGTATAGGTGAAATGAATGATAGCAATTATACAAGAGATGAGAGAGAGGAATTAGGGACATTTTGTTATAAGGCACTCCATGAACCATGAAGTGGTATAGTGTTATTTAAAAGTGGACTTAGATTAGTTGTAAATGTATATTGCAAACTCTAGGGCATAAAGTACAAAAATAAAGTAAAAAAATAAAAAAGTTTAACTGATATGCTAAGAAAGCAGAGAAGTCATATAAAATGTCCCAGTAAAGCCACAAAAGGAAGAAAAAGAATGGAAGACAAAACCAAGAACAAAGAACAAAGAGCAACAAATTAAAAACAGTAACAAATACGTTCAATTATTCCAACTATATCTATAATCACCCTAATGTCAATGGTCTGAATACACCAAATGAAAGAAATTGTCTGACTGGATCAAAAAAACAAGACCCAGCTATATATTGTTTACAGGAAAATCACTTTAAATACAAAGGGGAAAAAAAGATGAAAAGTAAAGGGATGGAGAAAGATATACTATGCTAACACTCATCAAAGGAAAACTATCAGGGATAAAGAAGGGCATTACATGATACAAGGCCAATTCTTCAAGAAGATCGGACAATCTTTAACATGTATGTGCCTAACAGCAAAGTGTCAAACTACTTGAGGCAAAAATTCATAGAAGTGCAAGGGATAATAGATGAATGGCCTATTACATTTGGATATTTCAATACCTCTCTATCAAATATTTACAGTTTCAATAGGCAGAAAATCAATAAAGGCACAATTGAACTCAACAGCACCATCGGTCAGCTGGATATAATTGACATCAATAGACTACTTCAGCCAACAACAGCAAAATATACATTCTCAAGTTCACCTAGAACTTGACTATATTCTGGGCCATAAAACACACCATAACAGATTTAAAAGAATAAAAATCATATAATATTTGCTCTCAGACTACAGTGGAATTAAATTAGAAACCAAAAGAGAAAGTTTTCTGGAAAGTCCCAAAATATATGGAGATTGAACAATACACTTCCCAAATAACCATGGGTCAAAGAAGAAATCTCAATAGATAATTTTAAAATATTTTGAACTATGTGAAAATAAAAACAATTTATTAAAATTTGTAGAATGCAGCAAAAACAGTGCTTAAAGGGAAAAATATGGAATATATATGGAATATCTTATATGTTATAAATATATTATTATATTATGATAGTATATATTATATTATTATATTGTCTATTATTTATTTAGTTTTTCACACTTTCATTTAAATTTCAGTTAGTTAACATATGGTATAAAATTAGTTTCAGGAGTAGAACTTAGTAATTCACCACTAACATGTAATACCCATTGTTCATCATAAAAAGTGCCCTCTTAATACCCATCACCCATTTAACCCATTCCCCTGCCTTCTTCCCCTACAGCAGCCCTCAGTTTGTTGCCGATAGTTAAGAATCTCTTTTATGGTTTGCCTCCCTCTCTCTTTTTTTTCTTCCCCCACATTCATCTGTTTTGTTTCTTAAATTCCACATATGAGTGAAATAATGGTATTTTTTTTTCTCTGAATGACTTATTTCACTTAACATAACACACTCTAGCTCCATCAACATTGTCGCAAATAGTAAGATTTCATTCTTTTTGATGGCTGAGTAACATTCCATTGTTTATATATACCACATCTTCTTTCTCCATTCATCAGTAGATGGACGTTTGGGCTTTTTCCATAATCTGACTACTGTAGTTGATAACGCTGCTATAAACATCAGGTTGCATGTGCCCCTTCAAATCAGTATCTTTGTGTCCTTTGGATAAATACCTAGTAGTGCAATTGCTAGGTAATAGGTAGTTCTATTTTTAACTTTTTGAGGAAATTTCATACTCTTTTCCAGCGTGGCTGCACCAGTTTGCATCCCCACCAACAGCATGAAAGGATTCCTCTTTCTCTGCATCCTTACCACCATCTGTTGTTTCCTGAATTGTTATTTTTAGCCATTCTGACAGGTGTGAGATGTTATCTCATTGTAGTTCTGATTTGTATTTCTCTGATAAGTGATGTTGAGCATCTTTTCACGTGTCTCTTTGCCATCTGGATGTCTTCTTTTGAGAAATGTCTGCTCATGTCTTCTGCCCATTTTTTAATTGGATTATTTGTTTTTTCGGTGTTGAATTTGATAAGTTCTTTATAGATTTTGGATACTAACCCTTTATCAGATATGTCCTTTGAAAATATCTTCTCCCATTCTGAATGGTTGCCTTTCAGTTTTGTTGATTGTTTCCTTCACTGTCCAGAAGATTTTTATCTTGATGAAGTCTCAATAGTTCATTTTGGGTTTTGTTTCCCTTGCCTCCAGAGATGTGTCCAGTAAGAAGTTGCTACAGCCAAGGTCAAAGTGGTTGCTGTCTGTGTGCTCCTCTAGCATTTTGATGGTTTAATGTCTCAACATTTAGGCCTTTCATCCATTTGAATTTATTTTTGTGCATAGTGTAATAAAGTGGTCTGGTTTAAGTCTGTTGCTGTCCAGTTTTCCCAACACCATTTGTTGAAGAGACAATTTTTCCCATCGGCTATTCTTTCCTGCTTTGTTGAAGATTAGTTGACCATATGGTTGTGGGTCTATTACTGGATTTTCTATTCTGTTCCATTGATCTACGTGTCTGTTTTTGTGCCAGTACCATACTGTTTTTATGACTACAGCTTTGTAGTATTTGTAATATTGCTTGGAGTCTGGAATTGTGATGCCTTCAGCTTTGTTTTTCTTTTTCAAGATTGTTTTGGATATTCGAGGTCTTTTATGGTTCATACAATTTTTAAGATCGTTTGTTTTAGCTCTGTGAAAAAAATCTGGTGGTATTTTTTTGAATTTTTATTTATTTATTTTTGAGAGAAAGAGAGAGAGAGAGAGCACAGGCAGACGAAGGGCAGAGAGAGAGAGAGAGAGGGAGACACAGAATCCGAAGCAGGCTCCAGGCTCTGAGCTGTCATCACAGAGCCCATCGTGGGGCTCGAACCCACAAACTGAGAGATCATGACCTGAGCCAAAGTCAGACACTTAACCAACTCAGCTACCCAGGCGCCCCCAAATCTGGTGGTATTTTGATAAAGATTGCATTGAATATGTAGATTGCTTTGGGTAATAGAGACATTTTAACAATACTTGTTCTTCCAATCCATGAGCATGGAATGTTTTTCCATTTCTTGTGTCATCTTCAAATTCTTTCATAAGTGTTCTATAATTTTCAGAGTACAGATTTTTTACCTCTTTGGGTAGGTTTATTCCTGGGTATATTATGGTTTGGCTGCAACTGTAAATGGGATTGATTCCTTGATTTCTCTTTCTGCTGCTTCATTATTGAGGTTTAGAAAGACAACAGATTTCTGTATGTTAATTTTGTATCCTGTGACTTTACTGAATTTGTGTATCAGTTCTAGCAAGTTTTTGGTGGAGTCTTTCAAGTTTTCTACATAGACTATCATGTCATCTGCAAAGAGTGAAAGTTTGACTTCTTCTTTGCCATTTTGGATGCCTTTTATTTCTTCTGTTGTCTATTGCTGAGGCCAGAACTTCCAGTACTATGTTAAATAACAATGGAAAGAGTGGACATCCCTGTCTTATTCCTGACCACAGAGAAAAAGCTCTCAGTTTTTCCCCATTAAGAATATTAGCTGAGGGTCTTTCATATATGGCCTTGATGATGCTGAGGTATGTTCCTTCTATTCCTACTTTGTTGAGGGTTTTTATCAAGAATGGATGCTGTACATTGTCAAATGTTTTTTCTGCATCTATTGACAGGATCATATGGTTCTTATCCTTTCTTTTATTCATGTGGTGTGTCACTTTGATTGATTTGTGAACATTGAACCACTCTTGCAGCCCAGGAAAAAATCCCACTTGATCATGATAATTGATTCTTTTAATGAACTGTTGGATTCAATGTGCTAGTACATTGTTAAGGATTTTTGCATCCATGTTCATCTGGGATATTGGCCTGTAATTCTCTTTTTAAATGGGGTCTTTTTCTGGTTTTGGAATCAAGGTAATGCTGGCCTCAAGGAATGAGTTTGGAAGTTTTCCTTCCACTCCTATTTTCTGGAACAGTTTGAGAAGAATAGGTATTAACTCTTCTTGAAATGTCTGGTATAATTCCCATAGGAAGCCATTTAGCCCTGGACTTTTTTTGTTAGGAGATTTTTGATTACTGATTCAATTTCTTTGCTGGTTTGGGTCCGTTCAAATTTTCTATTTCTTCCCACTTCAGTTTTGATAGCTTATATGTTTCTCAGAATTTATCCATTTCTTCCAGATTGCCCAGTTTGTTGGCATATAATTTTAGATAATATTCTCTTACAATTGTTTGTATTTCTGTGGTATTGGTTGTGATCTATCCTCTCTCATTCACGATTATATTTATTTGGGTTTTTTCTCTCTCTCTCTCTCTCTTTCTCTCTCTCTCTCTCCTCTCTCTCATAAATCTAGCTAGTGGTTTATCAATTTTATTAATTTTTCAAAGAAAAAGCTCCTTATTTCATTGATCTATTCTACTGAGTTTTGTTTTGTTTCTATATCATTTACTTCTGTTCTAATCTTTATTATTTCCCTTCTGCTGCCTTTAGGCTTCACTTACTGTTCTTTTTCTAGCCCTTTTAGGTGTAAGATTAGGTTGTGTATTTGAGATTTTTCTTGCTTCTCTATGTAGGCCTGCATTGCTATATACTTCACTCTTATGATCACTTTTGCTGCATTCCAGAGGTTTTGGGACATTGTATTTTCATTTTCATTTGTTTCCATGTATTTTTTTTTAATTTCTTCTTTAATTTCCTGCTTAACCCAATAATTCTTTAGTAGGATGTTCTTTACCTTCCATATATTTGTGGTCCTTCTGAATTTTTTCTTCTTCACTGAATTCAAGTTTCATAGCATTGTGGTTGGAAATATGCATGATAGGATCTCAGTCTTTTTGTATTTGTTGACACCTGATTCATGACCCTGTAGGTGATCTATTCTGGAGAATATTCTGTGTGCACTTAAAAAGAATGTGTACTCTGCTGGTTTAGGATGAAATGTGTTGAATATATCTCTTAAGTCCATCTGGTCCAGTTTGTCATTCAAAGCCATTGGTTCCTTGTTGATTTTCTGCTTAGATGACCTGTATATTGTTGTAAGTGGGGTGTTAAAGTCCTCTACTTTTATTGTATTATGATCAGTTTTTTTTATGTTTGCTATTATTTTATATATTTGGGTGCTTACAAGTTGGGGGGGTATAAACATCTATAATTGTTAGATTTTCTTGTCAGATAGACCCCTTTATTATGATACAGTGCCCTTCTTCATCTCTTGTTACAGTTTAAAATCTAGTTTGTTTGATATAACTATAGATACTCTGGCTTTCTTTTAACATCCATTAATATGGTAAATAGTTCTCCATCTCCTCACTTTCAATATGCTGGTGTCTTTAGATCTAAAATGAGTCTATTATAGGCTATATAGAAGGGTCTTGTGGGAGGCCTGGGTGGCTCAGTCTGTTAAGCTTCCAAATCTTGATATCAGCTCAGGTGATGATCTTGCAGTGAGATTAAGCACCTTATCTGGCTCACACTGAGTGGAAGCTACTTGGGATTTTCTCTTGCTCTCTCTCTGCCCTTCTCCTAAACTTTCTCTCTCTCCCTCTCAAAATAAGTAAATAAACTTAAAAAAAAAAGTTTTATTTCCTTTGTCCATTCTGATATCTTTGTCTTTTGATTTAAGTACTTAATCCATTTACATTTAGAGTAATTATTGATAGATATGAATCTAGTTCCGTTGTATTACCTATTAAGTTGTTTCTAGAGATTTTCTCTGTTCCTTTCTAGTCTTTGTCACTTTTGACCTTTCTTTCCCAAAGAGTCCCCTTTAATATTTCTTACAGGACTGGTTTCTCTGCTACAAACTTGTTTAGCCTTTGTCTGTCTGGGAAAACCTTATCTTTTCTTCTATTCTCAATAATAGACTTGCTGGACAGAACATTCTTGGCTCTATATTTTTATCATCCAGTATGTTGAATATATCATGACACTCCCATTGGGCCTGCCAAGTATCTGTGGATACATCTGCTGTTAACCTTATTTGTCTTGCCTTACAAGTTAGGGATTTCTTTTTCCTTTCTGCTTTTAGGATTTTTTTCCTTATCTCTATATTTTGCAAATTTTACTAAGATATTTCCTGGTGTTGCCCAGCTTTTGTTGATTTTGATGGGGATTCTCTATGCCTCCTAGATTTGGATGTCTATTTCCCTCACCAGACTAGAGAAGTTTTGAGGTATAATTTCCTCAAATAAACCTTCTTTCCCTTTTTCCTTTTCTTCTTCTGGGACGCCTATGATATGAATGCTATTATGCTTTATGAAGTTGCCGAGCAGCCTCAGTCTACATTTGTGATCCAATATTTTTCTTCCTCTCTTCTTTTCAACTTCATTATTTTCCATAATTTTATTTTCATATCACTTTTCATTCCTCTGCTTCTTCCATTCTTGTGGTCATTACAATCAATCAGTTTCTCATCTCGGTTATACCATTTTTTATTTTGGCCTGATTAGTTTTTAGGTCTTTTATTTCTGTGATAAGGGACTTCCTAGTGTCTTTTATGCTTTTCTCAATCCCAGGTAGTATCCTTATGATTGTTGTTTTAAATTGTGGATCAGGCATATTACTGATATCTGTTTCAATTAGATCCTTAGGCATGACATTTTCTTGTTCTTTCTTTGGGGATGAATTCTTTTGTCTTGGCATTTTGACTAGGTCTCTGTCTTCTTCTCTGTGTTAGGAAAGCCTGCTATGTTTCCTACTCCTGAAAGTAATGGCTTTATTAAAAAGAAGTTATATACCATACAGGGCTTGGAGCTTCAGGAAGTGTTTCTGGTATATGTTGTGTATGCTCTGCTGCTGTGTTTTGGCTACTCTTTCCCTTAAGTCAGTCCTCTGCAGAGTTTCTCCTTGCCTGCAGTGGGGGTAATTGAACCTTGGTCAGAATGTGAAGAGTTTTAACTAGGTGTGTTCTGATCTGCTTGTTAAAAGAGGCCTGTTCCCATTTCCACTAGAGCTGAAGATGTGTAGCACTCTATGGTCAGTAGACTCAGTGTTTGTGGTGGGGAGGGGTTTGTGATGGTGTTCTGGGGGAAGAGACCACTGGTCTGGTTTTCAGGCACACTTGCTCTAGTAAAGAAACACCTGCAGAGAACAGGGAGGTGGAGATTGATGTAAGCAGCTCACACCTCCACTGTTGTCACTGTGCTGCTCACTAATGTCAGTCTGTGCTGATGGGTAGGGGAGAAAAATGGTGCCCACCCTGTCTGTATTCCCCAGAGAGATGCGTTTGTGCCCACCACTGTCCAGGAAGCCCTCACAGAAAGCCATCTCCCCTCTTGTGTCCCAGGAGTCCCTCAGATCGCTGCCTTTACCTCGTCGGTGTCCAGGCCATCTGTCCACAAAATAGAGCAGTGCACCTGTGTTGTACATCAGGCACACAGGCAGAGTTTCATAACTCCAAACTTTAGGGACCTGGCATGGATTAGTCCTATGCTAGTCCTCTGGGGTATGGTCTCACCACACTGGGCCTGGTGCCAGCTTATCCCAAAAGGGCAGTCACAGGACCTTGGAGTTTAAAGTGAAGCAAAAAACCTAAGTCCAGGTTAGCCACACTCAGCAGACATCTCTGCTCCTATGCTTAAAGGGTAGCACAATGGCACCATCCAACTCTTTTGTCCCCTGAGAGGCAATGCCACTTTTCCCAGATGTACTCCAAGAAGGGGAAAATGTATCACCCATGGTGTCCCAGGGGATCCTCTGATCATGCCATCTGCTCCCCAGCCTGTGTTTTCCTTCTCCACAGGAACACTGCAGTGAAAATAAGGCTCCACACCAGCCACAGTATGGACTTCTAAAACTCCAGTCTTTGAGCTCTGCTGATTGTAAAAACCCATGATAATCAGGCCTTCTTGTTTTCCCAGTCGATGGCTTTGGAGAAGTGTTTTCCTTGTGTGACCCCCTGTCCACTATGCTCTGTCTTGTTCTCTTTTTCTCTCTCTCTCACCTTTCTCCATGATCAGGGCTCCTTCCTCTTTGCAGCACCTGTGATCCACTTCTCCCCCAAACCACATCTCTGCACCTCCTACCTTCCACAATGTGACCTCTTCTCTCCCTCTAATTGTGCAGTTTGTTCTGTCAGTCCTCAGATCAATTTTTTGGGGTGTTCAGAATGATTTGGTATTTATCTAGCTGTGTTCAAGGGACAAGGCAAGCATAAGATCCTCCTTCTACTCTGCCATCTTAACTATGAACAACTGAATGACCACAAATTTAATAATTTACCTGAAGTGGACTAATTTCTTGAAAGACACAATCTGCCAAAAGCTTACACAAGAAGAAATAGATAATCTAATAAGTCTATATGTATTTTTTTTATTTGAGCCATTAATTAATAACTTTCCAAAACAAAAAGCACCATATTCAATTCTATCAAACATTTGACAAATTCTACCAAACATCTAAGGAAGAAATTATACCAATTCTCTACAGTTTCTTCCAGAATGTAGAAGCACAGGGACTACTTTTTAACTCATTCCAGGAGGCCATAATTACCCTAATACCAAAATACCTAATACCAAAAATATTATAAGCAAAAATATTACAGGCAGAAATATTACAAGAAAAAAAATCTAGAGACCAGTATCTCTCATAAACATAGATGCAAAACCCATCAACAAAATATTAATAAATCAAACCCAAGAACATATGAGAAGAATTATACACTATGACCAAGTGGGACTTTTCTAGATATGCAAAGCTGGTTCAACATTCTAAAATGTAATAATATAATCCATCAAAATTACAGACTAAAGAAGAAAACTCCATGATCATATCAATAGGTATACAAAATGCATTTAACAAAATCCAATATTCATTCATGATAAAAAACTCTCAGCAGACTAAGAAGGAATAAAGAAGAGCTTCCTCAACTTAATTAAAAAAAAAAACTACAAAAACTCTTTGGCTAACTTCATACTTGATGGTGAGAAACTTGAAGTCTTTCTGTTAAGATCAGGAACAAGGCAAGAATATTTCTTCTCACCATTCCTTTTCACTATTGTACTAGAATTCTTAGCTAATGAAATAAGATAAGAAAATGAGATAAAAAGTGTCTACATTGGGAAGAAAAAAATAAAATTGTTTGTAGATGACATAATTATCCATATAGAAAATTCAAAAGGATTAACAATGGCAACAACAACAAAAACAGAACAAATAAACAAACAAAAAAAATCTCCTGGAACTAATAAGTGGTTCTAGTAAGGTTGTAGAATGCAAGGTTAATATACAAGAGTCAATTGCTTTCTTATGCCAGCAACAAACAAGTGGAATTTTAAATTATAAACATTACCATTAACGTTAGCATCCTCCCCAAATTAAATACTTAGGTATAAACCTAACAAAATATGTACAATATCTATATAAGAAAAACTACAGTTCTTCTTTGTTAGAAGAACTAAACAAATGAACTAAAGAACTAAATACAAAGAACTAAATAAATGGACAAATACTCCATGTTGATGGACAGAAAAGCTCAGTATTTTCAATATGTCAGTTGTTCCACCTTGATCCATAAATTCAATGCAATCCCAACCAAAATCCAGGAAGTTATTTTGTAGCTATTTCTAAAGTTTATATAGAGAGGCAAAAGATCCAAAATAGCTAAGTCAATGTTGAAGAAGAAAAGTTCTTTAAACTGTTAATCTTTCTTCCAGACTTCTCCAAAGACTATCTTTTACAAGGGTAACTGTAAAGTGGAGAAAAGGGAATAATCAGACTTTAGGGGATTACTTGACACTGGCTCTGAATTGAAAGTAATTCCAAGAAACCAAAAATGTCACTGTGGCCCATCAATCAAGTAGAAGGTTATAAAGGTTAGATGGTCAATGGTATTTTAGCATAGGTCCATCTCACAGTGGGTCCAATGTGTCCTCAAACCCATCTTGAGTTACTTTCCCAGATCCAGAATGCATAATCAGAATAAACATAGATAACAACGGGCAGAATCCCCACATTAGTTCCCTGACCTATCGAGTGAGGACCTCTTAGTTCCTATTATGATAGAAAGGGCCAAATGGAAGTCATTAGAATAACCTTTACCTAGGAAAATAGTAAACTAAGACGAATACCACATTCCTGGAGGGATTGCAGAGATTAGTGCCACCATCAAGGATTTGAAAGATACAGGGGTGGTAATTCCTATCACATTTCCATTAAACTTTTATGATTTGGCCTATGCAGAGATAGATAAATCTTGGAGAACAACAATGTATTATCATAAGCTTAAACAGCTCATGATTCTAACTGCAGCTGCCGTACCAGATATGGTGTCACCGCTTGAGCAAATTAACATACACTGGTACCTGATATGTAGGTATTCTGGCGAATGCCTTTTTTCCACACCTGTTTATAAAGCCCACCAGAAACACTTTGCTTTCAGCTGGCAAGGCCAGCAAAACATTCACTATCCTATCTCAAGGGATATCAACTCTCCAGCTCTATATCATAATTTAGTTTGCAAGGATCTTGATTACCTCTCCTTTACATATGATATCACATTTCTCCATTACATTATGCTTATTGGACCTAGTGAGCAAGAAGTAGCAACTATACTCAACTTATTGGTGAGACATTTGCATGTCAGAGTGGGAAATAAGTCCGACTAAAATTCAGAGGCCTTCTACATGGGTGAGTTTTTAGGAATCCAGTGGTGTGGGGCATATAAAGATAACTCTTCCAAGGTAAAGGATAAGTTGCGGCAACTGGCCCTGCTTACAACTAAGAAGGAGGCACAGCAGCTAGTGGGCCTCTTTCGATTTTTGGAGGCAACATATTTCTAATGTGGGTTTACCTCAGCCCATTTATTGTTACTAGTTTTGAGTGGGGCCCAGAACAAGAGAAGACTCTGCAGTAAGTCCAGGCTGCTGTGCAAACTTTTCTGCTACTGAGCCATATGATCCAGCAGGTTTACTGGGAATGTTTCCATGTGCATTCAAACCCTACTCCCAATATGAAAATCGGTATTAATCAGGGCTCTCCAGAAAAGCAGAACATTATATACATACATATGCATGTATATATGTATACATATTGATTGTATATGTACAATCAAAAGATTGATTATGAGGAATTGGTTCGTGTAATTATGGAGCCTGAGAAACACAATATGAAGGCTTGAAAACTAGGAGAGCTGACTTTGTAAATCCCAGTCAGAAAGCAAGAGAAGATAAGATTTCCAGCTTGAGCAATGAGGCAGGGAAAAGGGAATAAATCCCTCCTTCCCCATCTTTTGGTATATTTGGGCTCTCAACAGAATTGATGATTCCTACCCACATTGGAGAAGGCAATCTACTTTTCTAAATCCATCTCTCTTCAAATGCTAATCTTATTCAGAGACTGTATAGATATACCTCAGAACAATCCTTTACCTGGGTACCCCATGGCCTACTCAGATTGACACATAAAATTAACCAATATAAGTGTAAAAGATAAAACTATAAAAGTTTTAGAAGAAAATATGGGAAAAAAAAGTATAGCCTTGTTTATATAATGATTTTTTATTGCTTGAGCCATAATTCATATATCAATCATACAATTCACTCAAAGTTTATAATTGAATAGGTTTTTGTATAGTAACAAAAATGTGTGACCATTACCACATTCAATATTAGAACATTTTCTTTACCAAAGAAGAAGCCCCTTACCCTTTAAATATGAGCCCCATTCCTATCTCCACACACCCACTAATCTACTTTAGTCTCTATGAATTTCCTATTCTGAATACTTCATAATAACAGAATCATATAATATGTGGACTTTTTATGAAATCTTTCACTTAACATGATGTTTTCAAGGTTCATCCATTTTTTTGTTTGTATTTTATTTATTTTTATGGACAAATAATACTCCATTGTACAGATAAAATACATTTGTTTATTCATTCATTAACTGATGAAAGTTTGGGTTGTTTCCATAATTTCACCAATATTAATAGTGCTGCCATAAACACTCATGTACAACTTTTTATGTAGACAGTTTTTCATTTCTCTTGAGTTTATATCTAGGAGTAGAATTGTTATATCATGAAATATATCTATGTTTAATTGTTTAAGGAATTGCTGGACTATTTTCCAAAGTGGTTGTATCATTTTACTTTCCCATAGGCAATAATTCTTAGATACAACACAAAAATATACTCCCTAAAGATAAATTGCACTTATTCAAAAATTACGAACTTCTCTTTAAAACATACTGCTAAGAAAACTGAAAGGGAAGCTACCATGCAAAAGAAAATTAGCAAAATGTACATAAGGAATTTGTATTGAAATATACAACAAACCACGAAAACTCAACAATAAGAAAACAAAAAACCTAATTAAAAAACTTTTTTTAATGTTTATTTTATTTTTCAGGCAGAGAGAGACAGAGCATGAGCAGGGGAGGGGCAGAGAAAGAGACACAGAATCCGAAGCAGGCTCCAGGCTCTGAGCTGTCAGCACAGAGCCTGATGTGGTGCCCGAACTCATGAACCATAAGATCATGACCTGAGCTGAAGTCGGACACTTAACCGACTGAGCCACACAGGCACCACACAAACAACCTAATTTAAAAATGCACAAATGTGGAGGAGGGGCCAAGATGGAGGAACAGCATGGAAGTTGTTTTTGCATCTCTCATCCCTGAAATACAACCAGATCAACACTAAACCATCCTGCACATCTAGAAAACTGACTTGAGGATTAACACAACAATCTGCACAACCTAAACCAGAGAAGTCAGCAGGTATGCAGTGTGGAGAGGTGAACTGGGGGAGAAAGCTGCAGAGGGCAGGGAGCTGTTTTGCTTGCAGAGACAGGATGGAGATGGGGGGATAACGGAAAGCATCCTGACCCCCGCCCAAAAGCAGCTGGAGAGAAAAGAAAGAGTATGTAAGGGACTGAACGAAAAATGGAGAAAGGAGAAAGGAGAGGGTTTAAATTCCATTAAGACTCTACAAACAGGGGTGCCTGGGTGGTTCAGTTGGTTAAGCGACAGACTTCAGCTCACTTCAGCCAACTTCAGGTCATGCTCTTGCTGTTTGTGAGTTCAAGCCCTGCATTGGGCTCTGTGCTGACAGCTCAGAGCCTGGAGCCTGCTTCCAATTCTGTGTCTCCCTCTCTTTCTCTGTCCCCTCCCCTTCATGCTCTGTCTTTACCTGTCCTAAATAAATAAACATTAAAAAAATTTTTTTAAAAAGACTACAAACAGGGAGAGATCAGAGTCTGAAATTCTGCAGCTTGATACCTGGCGGTGCTCTGGTGGGAAGGGTGAATCCTCACAAGCAGAGAGTGAGGTCCTCAGGGTTCTTGAA
This sequence comes from Neofelis nebulosa, assembly GCF_028018385.1. Classification (NCBI taxonomy): domain Eukaryota; kingdom Metazoa; phylum Chordata; class Mammalia; order Carnivora; family Felidae; genus Neofelis; species Neofelis nebulosa. Next base: position 117,758,007 of record NC_080784.1, read on the forward strand.
CCAAATGGGGAGCCGTGGTTCCCCTGCTGGGAGAACATTTGATAGAGGCTGTCTCAGTGGACCCTGGAGAACAACCACATTCACTGGTGCTAGAACAAGGATGTTAAGGGGGAACCATGGCACCAGATGTGGGTTGTGATTTTCCGTAATCCCCGAAACTGCTGCTACATGATTGTGTGAAATGTTATGGGGTGGGCTGGCACCCAACAACAGTCTCTGGGCATCGGCAGCAGTGTGGTCTCTCAAACGTTTCTGGGGGTGGGCCGGCACCCAGCAATTGCTCGGTAAGACTCTCTCTGAGAAGGTCTGAACAGGTCAAAGCTGCAGTCCCTCAGAAGTCAGGGATTGGGAAACAAAGCTGCATCTGAGATAAAACTCAGGACAGAGGTGCCGCCTGGCAACCTGACAGCTTGGTCAAGGACAGTGTAAAAGTGGGGAGTGGATGGAAGCTGGAGACAAAGGACAGGTGTGTGATTGCTGGTTGGGAGAGCACAGAGTTCTGATACTAGAGACTGGGTAACTGGGTGACGCCATTTTCACTCCTCCTGTGCTTGCGCATACACACTTACAGGTGCCACAACAATCCACCCCAGTAAGCTAAGCAGCACCATCTAGTGGAGAATGGAGCCCTTACACTAAGCCCCGCCCAACTGGGCCAACCCCCTTCTTCAGGAACAACACAAGTCTCTCTGCTTGCTTCATTTATGGACTGTAAAGTGCTTCATAGTTGGATGTCTAAGGGAAACTGATGTAATTTCAATTGTACTTCAGTCTGTTTGCTGGTCCTTCTATTCAGTTTTCTTTTTTTTTCTTTTCTTATTCTTGAATACAGGAAGAGAAAAACTATTTTTATTTTCCATTTCCATTAAAAATATTTTTCTTTACTTTTTCTATGTTTTTTATTTTTTTGTAAATTTTTCAAATTTTATTTTTTTACTTCCATAATTTCCTTTTATTCTCTTTCATTGTATTCATTTTTTCAAATTTTCAAATATTTTTTTCTTTTCTTTTCTTTTCTTTTCTCTTCTTTTCTTTTCTTATCTTTCCCTTTTTTTCTCTAATCTATCAACCTCCTTTCAACCACCAGACCAGAACACATGTAGGATCTAGCATCCTTTATTTGTTTTTTTTGTGTTACTTTTAATTTTTTAATTTTTTTACCTTATTAATTCCTTTTCTTCTTTCAAAATGACAAAATAAAGGAATTCACCCCAAAAGAAAGAACAGGAAGAAATGACAGCCAGGGACTTAATCAACACAGATACAAGCAAGATGTCTGACCCAGAATTTAGAATCATGATAATAAGAATATTAGTTGGTGTTGAAAACAAATTAGAATCCTTTTCTGTTGAGATAAAAGCTGGTCAGGATGAAATAAAGAATGCCATAACTGAGCTGCAATCTCAAATGCATGGCATAGCAGCAAGGACGGATAAGGCAGAGCAGTGATTCACCAATACAGAGGACAAATTTATGGAGAACAATGAAGAGAAAAAAAGAACAATCAAAGGCAAAAGATCAAAGTTAAAGATTAGAAAAATCAGTGACGCATTAAAATGCAAAAACATCAGAATCATAGGAGTCCCAGAAGATGAAGAGAGAGAAAAAGGGGTAGAAGGATATGTAAGCAAATCATAGCAGGAAACTTTCCTAACCTGGGGTAAGACACAGACATCAAACTCCAAGAAGCACAGAGGACTCCCATTAGATTCAACAAAAACCGATCATCAACAAGGCATATCATAGTCAAATACACAAAATAAATCTCAGGTAAGGAAAGAATCATGAAAGACACAATGGAAAAAAAAAAGTCCTTAACTTACAAGGGAAGACAAATCAGGTTTGCAGCAGACCTATCCACAGAAACTTGGCAGGTCAGAAAGGAGTAGCAGGATATATTCAATGTCCTGAATTGGAAAAATATGCAGCCAAGAATTCTTTATCAGCAAGGGTGTCATTCAAAATATAAGGAAAGATAAAAAGTTTCCCAAACAAAATTAAAGGAGTTCGTGACCACTAAACCAACCCTGCAAGAAATTTTAAGGGGGACTCTTGGAGGGGAGAAAAGATGGAAAAAAAGAAAAAAGACCAAAAGGAGCAAAGACTTGAAAGGACCAGAGAACACCACCAGAAATTCCAACTCTACAGGCAACATAATGGCACTAAATTCATCTTTCACTACTGAATCTAAACATTAATGGACTAAATGCTCCAATTAAAAGACATAGGGTAAGAGAATGGATTAAAAAAAAAAAACAAGATCCATCTATATGCTGTCCACAAGAGACCCACTTTAGATGTAAAGACATGTTCAGATTGAAAGTAAGGGGATGGAGAACCATCTATCATTCTAATGGTCACCAAAAGAAAGCTGGAGTAGCCATACTTATATCAGACAATCTAGACTTTAAAATAAAGACTGTAACAAGAGATGAAGATGGGCATTATATCATAATTAAGGGGGTATATCCACAAAAAAGACCTAACAATTGTAAACATTTATGCTCCAAATGTGAAAGCATCCAAATATATATCAATCACAAACATAAGGAAACTCATTGATAATAATAATATAACAAACAAAAATAAGAGAATATTATGAGCAATTATATGCCCTGAAATGCGCAATATGGAAGAAATGGACAAATTCCTAGAAACATATACACTACCAAAACTGAAACAGGAAGAAATAGAAAATTTGAACAGACCAATAACCAGTAAAGAAATTGAATTAGTAACCAAACATCTCACAAAAAACAAGAGTCCAGGGCCAGATGGCTTTCCAGAGGAATTCTACTAAACATTTAAAGAAGAGTTAACACCTATTCTCTTGAAGCTGTTCTAAAAAGTAGAATTGGAAGGAAAATTTCCAAACTCTTTCAATGAAGCCAGCATTACCTTGATTCCAAAACCAGACAAAGACCCCACTAAAAAGGAGAAATATAGACCAGTTTCCCTGATGAACATGGATGCAAAAATCCTCAACAAGATATTAGCCAACTGGCTCCAACAATACATTAAAAAAAAAAACTATTCACCATGACCAAGTGGGATTTATACCTGGGATACAGGGCTGGCTCAATATGTGCAAAACAATTAACGTGATTCATCACATCAATAAAAGAAAGGACAAGACCCACATGATCCTCTCAATAGATGCAGAGAAAGCATTTGACAAAATACAGAATCCTTTCTTGATAAAAACCTTCAAGAAAGTAGGGATACAAGGATCATACCTTGAGATCATAAAAGCCATATATGAAAGACCCACTGCTAATATCATCTTCAATGGGGGAAAACTGAGAGCTTTCCTCCTAAGGGATGTCCACTCTCGATACTGTTATTCAACATAGTATTAGAAGTCTTAGCCTCAGCAATCAGACAACACAAAGAAGTAAAAGGCATCCAAATTGTCTAGGAGGAGGTCAAACTCTTTCACTCTTTGCAGATGACAGGATACTCTATATGGAAAACCCAAAAGATTCTACCACAAAGCTGCTAGAACTGATCAACAAATTCAGCAAAGTCATAGGATATAAAATCAATGCACAGAAATCGGTTGCATTCCTATACACCAACAATGAAGCAACAGAAAGAGAAATCAAGGAATCAACCCCATTTATAATTGCACCAAAACCAATAAAATACCTAGGAATAAATCTAACCAAAGAGGTGAAAAATCTATACGCTGAAAATTATAGAAAGCTTATGAAAGAAATTGAAGACACAAAAAAATGAAAAAAGATTCCATGCTCCTGGATAGGAAGAACAAATATGGTTAAAATGTCAATACTACCCAAAACAATCTACACATTCAATACAATCCTTATAAAAATAACACCAGCATTCTTCACAGAGCTAGAACAAATAATCCTAAAATGTATATGGAACCAGAAAAGACCCTGAATAGCCAAAGCAATCTTGAAAAAGAAAACAAAAGTTGGAGGCATCACAATCCCGGACTTCAAGATATATTACAAAGCTATAATCATCAAGAGAGTATGGTACTGGCACAAGAACAGACACTCAGATCAATGGAATAGAATAGAGAAGCCAGAAATGGACCCACAAACGTATGGCCAACTAATCTTTGACAAAGCAGGAAAGAATATCCAATGGAATAAAGACAGTCTCTTCAGCAAGTGGTGCTGGGAAAACTGGACAGCGACTTGCAGAAGAATGAACCTGGGCCACCATATATGAAAATAAACTCAAAATGGATGAAAGACCTAAACGTAAGACAGAAGCCATCAGAATCCTAGAGGAGAAAGTAGGCAAAAACCTCTCTGACCTCGGCGGCAGCAACTTCTTACTCAACACATCTCCTGAGGCAAGGGAAACCAAAGCAAAAATGAACTGTTGGGACCTCATCAAAATAAAAAAGCTTCTGCACAGGGAAGGGAACAATCAACAAAACTAAAAGGCAACCGACGAAATGGGAGAAGATATTTGCAAATGTCATATCAGATAAAGAATCTATACAGAAGTTACCAAACTCAATACACAAAAAACAAATAACCCAGTGAAGAAATGGTCAAAATACCTGAATAGACACTTCTCCAAAGAAAACTACAAGATAGCCAACAGACACGTGAAAAAATGCTCAACATCACTCATCATCCGGAAATACAAATCAAAACCACAATGAGATACACCATTTCACCCTATCAGAATGGCTAACATTAACAACTCAGGCAACAACAGATATCGGCGAGGATGCGGAGAAAGAGGATCTCTTTTGTACTGCTGGTAGGAATGCAAACTGGTGCAGCCACTCTGGAAAACAGTGTGGAGGTTCCTCAAAAAATTAAAAATAGAACTACCCTACGACCCAGCAATTGCACTACTTGGTATTTATCCAAGGGATACAGGTATGCTGTTTCGAAGGGACACATGCACCCCAATGTTTATAGCAGCACTATCAACAATAACCAAAGTATGGAAAGAGCCCAAATGTCCATCAATGGATGAATGGATAAAGAAGATGTGGTATGTATGTACATATACGTGTGTGTGTGTGTGTGTGTGTGTGTGTGTGTGTGTGTGTGTATAACAAATAATTACTCAGCAATCAAAAAGAATGAAATCTTACCATCTGCAACTATGTGAATGGAACTAGAGGGTATTGTGCTAAGGGAAATTAGTCAGAGAAATACAAATGTCATGTGACTTCACTCATATGAGGACTTTAAGATACAAAAAAGATGAACACAGGGAAGGGAAACAAAAATAATACGAAAACAGGGAGGGGGACAAAACATAAGAGACTCTTAAATGTAGAGAACAAACAGAAGATTGCTTCAGGGGTTGTGGGAGGGTGGGTGAGCTAAATGGGTAAGGGGTATTAAGGAATCTACTCCTGAAATCATTTTTGCACCATGTGCTAACTTGGATGTAAATTATAAAAAAATAATTAATTAATTAATTAATAAAAAAATAGAAATGCACAAATTTTTTGAACACGCACTTCACCAGAGAAAATATATGATTGCCAAATAGGCACATGGAAAGATGTTCAACATCATTAGTCCTTAAGGAAGTGTGAATTGAAACCACAGTGTCGTATCAGTACACACCTATTAATATATCTACAATTAAAAAGATTAATCACAACTGTCTTAGTCTTATCAGACTTCCATAAACAAAATACAATACATTGGGTGGTTATAAACATAAATTTATTTCCTCACAGTTCTGGAGGCTAGAACTCAAGATCAAGGTGCCAGTATAGTCTGAATCTGGTGATGGTCTCTTCTTGGCTCACAAAGGCCTTCCTTCTCACTGTGTCTTCACAAGGTTGGGGGAGAAGCAAGGGGAGAACACAAAAACTCTCTATTGTTTTTTCTTATAAGGTCATTAATCCCATCATGAGGGCCCCACCCCTATGACCTCATCTAAATCTAATTATCTTCCAAACGCCTCTTCTCAAAATATCACCATGCTGGGGGCTTAGGACTTCAACAATGAATTTTGGCGGGACACAATTCAGTCCACAGTATGAAGTATTGGCAAAGATGTGAAACAACTTAAACTCTCATAGCTGATAAGAATACAAAATAGTACAATCACTTTAAGAAATAGTTTGGCCATATTTTAAAAATTAAACACATACTCTCTATGTATATATACAGCCGCCATTTCTAAGTATTTGCTCAAGAGAAATGAAAGCATATGTCCATATAAAGACTATACTTGAAGTTTTTGGCAATTTTATTTGTAATAGCTAAAAATGGAAAACAATCGACATGTTTATCAACATATGTGATATAACCATATGTTGGAGTACTATTAAGCAATGACTATTTGCTGTTAGAACATATAAATACAATTGGTTTTTGCATATTAATCTTGTATCCTATAGCCTCGCTAAACTCACTTACTAACAAATGACCTCTTGATGTACACAAAATAGACTAGTGCATACAGTGTTGTGTTGAGCACAAGCAGCAAGGCAAAAGAGAGTGCATGTTTATGATTCCATTCATACCAACTTCAAGAAACAACAAACTTCTCTGTAGTGATGGACATCATGTCGGACTCACGGATAGGAGTAGGGTGGAAAGGAACAGGAGACAGAATGTAAAGGGGTCTAGAGAAAGTTTTGAGGATGATAGATACATTCATTCATTGTTACGATTCATTGTTGTGATTGCAATGATGGTTTTAACAGTTTATACTGTTGTCAAAATTAATCACGTTGTATACTTTAAATATGTGTACCTTATGTCAAATGAATCTCAATAAAGGTGTTATAATTTTTTAAAAAATATATACATTTTTTTAAATGACATGTTTTCAGCTCTCCTCATTTTGATTACCTTTCAAAAAAGAAAGAACATGGAAAAAGAATCACCATATATACAAGCAGGTATAAATGTAATGAGAGTGTATGGTGAGCCCAAGTATAGATCAATATAAATCTAATGTTTCAGTGTTTTGAATTTAAATATAATGTTAAGACTGGCAGGATAAAACCTGAGTACTAACAGAGACATCATAAAAATTTTAAAACCTCAGGCACATCAAATAGTTCTTACAAAGAAATATTTTAATAATCATATGTATAAATATAAATAAATTTACATACACACACATATATTTCAATATATATATAGCAAAGAAAGTATAGAGGTTCCGTTTTCCTTAATATACACATAGGCTTTAAAAAGGGAGCATGACAACATCATTCATCATCAGGGAAATACAAATCAAAACCACAATGCGATACACCACCTCACACCTGTCAGAACAGCTAACATTAACAACTCAGGAAACAACAGATATTGGCGAGGATGCAGAGAAAGAGGATCTCTTTTGCACTGCTGGTAGGAATGCGAACTGGTGCAGCCACTCTGGAAAACAGTGTGGAGGTTCCTCAAAAAATTAAAAATAGAACTACCCTAGACCCAGCAATTGCACTACTTGGTATTTATCCAAGGGATACAGGTATGCTGTTTTGAAGAGACACATGCACCCCAATGTTTATAGCAGCACTATCAACAATAACCAAAGTATGGAAAGAGCCCAAATGTCCATTGATGGCTGAATGGATGTGGTATGTATATATATATGTGTGTGTGTGTGTGTGTATATATATATATATATATATATATATATACACACACATATATATACATACATATGTATATATATATATACACACACATATATAACAAATATATATATATATATATATATATATATATATATTTATATATATATATATATATAACAAATAATTACTCAGCAATCAAAAAGAATGAAATAGTCATTTGCAACTACGTGGATGGAACTAGAAGGTATTATGCTAAGTGAAATTAGTCAGAAAGACAAATATCATCTGACTTCACTTATATGAGGACTTTAAGACACAGAACAGATGAACACAGGGAAGGGAAGCAAAAATAATATAAAAACAAGGAGGGGGACAAAACATAAGAGACTCTTTAGAGAACAAACAGAGGGTTACTGGAGGGGTTGTGGGAGGGGGATGGGTTAAATGGATAAGGGGCATTAAGGAATCTACTCCTGAAATGATTGTTGCACTATATGCTAACTTGGATGTAAATTAAAACGATAAAATTAAATTTTAAAAAAATCAGAAAAATACAAACAACTTGAAAAAAATAAAAAATAAAAGGGGAGCATGAACTTTATTTCTTGTATGGAATGTTTCCTGGATACATAGCATTGTTTTCACTAACACCTATGAAGAGAATGAGATATTGCAAAAGAAATAGAAGACAAAATTTCCAATTATAGGAGTGCCTGGGTGGCTCAGCAGATTAAGCATCCAACTTCAGCTCAGGTCACGATCTCACAATTTGTGGGTTCAAGCCCCGCATCAGGCTCTGCACTGACAGTATGGAGCCTACTTGGGATTCTCTCTCTTTCCTTCTCTCTCTGCCCCTCCGCAACTCATGCTTTCTCTCTCTCTCAAAAATAAGCAAACTTTAAAAAAAATTTCCAATTATAATTGGGCCAATTTTCAATCTTTAATAAGTTATTCATTTTTCCTATATTAATTTTGTTTTTACTTAAACGCTTAGACTTACTCTCTTTAGTCTAGTAAAGGACAATAAACCACATCCTTGCCCTGACAGATCTCCTTAATACTTACTTCCTAGTACTTCATGTATCACCACACTATCAGAAAATAAATATCTAACGTAATATATATATATATATATATATATATATATATATATATATATATATATTATTGGCAATGACCATGACAAAAAATGTAGGTAAACATTTTTTGTAAGTATTTATATTTACTGTTTTGTGAATGAAGTCAATTTTGATATGTCATTAACCAGATAATTACACCAGTTAGCCAAAATGATTGACATCATGTCTCCACTAAACTTCTCCACTAATGACATATGATCATTCAGGAAATCAAAAAACCAAAAAATAGTAGGAAGAGATTCAAGCTTTGAATCACAGAATAGGAATGTGTGTTCTGATTCTACTGGTTTTCTAATTTTGTGACCTTGAAAAGTCACAGATTTTTTTGTGTTTGTTTACCCACCTAAGAAATGAGAATGATAAACAACTATATCATAACTCATTATGCATATTTAATAGTTTTTAAACAAAGCACCATGCATTCACATACACAAAGTATTATTATCTGATTAGTATAGAAAACAAGAGTGTAGATTCCTATTTGGTGTCTTTCTAACTTCCTTCACTAAGTAAGTTCATGAGTCACTATTTATTTCTTATTGAGGATAACTCTTATATTCCCCCTAAAAAGTGGCTTCCAGGGCCTGAGATGAATGGTTCTCCTTCTCTGTATCAATTCACATTTGAAGGGATGGTCAGTCTTTCAAATGAACTTGGACAATACTATTTGCCATAAAATTATGGATTGATAAATAATAGACTAATTATAGACTAATTTTGTCATGATGACTTATGAAAGCATTTTTCCACATATTTTAAGTTGCATAACCAACAATAATGACACTATGTTGACAAGACTCCATGAAAGACAGGGTGATGATATTAAAGCTGCATGATCCATTACTTTAGCATCATTTATTCCATGAAATAAACCATTAGTGGTGCCCTATAATTTTCATTTGAACTGTTAAACATCTGATGGTTATTGCCCATTTGAAAATAATTAAAGAGCCATTTATTTTACTGTTTGAATTAGTCTCTTATAACTGATTTCCCTGACAATTTTGCCATTAGGATAGCAATGGATTTCACTCAGATGACAAGACATGTCAGCACAAATATAAAATTTCTGCAAATAGCATCCAGTAGTTAATCATATGCTGGATTAAAAAACTTTTATTCTGCATATCTGATATACAGTAGAAATGGTTTGTTAACAGGAATGAGCTCACTGGCAAAGATCTTGGAAAAGTCCAGGCAAAGACAGAAAGAATGTATCATTTACTTAAAACATCCTTTCCTAATCTTCAGTTGCATGGTGGAAAAGGAAAAGGGTTAGAGCCCAGAGGAAGGAACCGTGCTATTTTGTCAGGGACAGAAAATTGCAAAACGATGAGAAATGGAATAACTAGAAAATGTTTTGAAATTACCAATGTTAAAAAAATTATTAGGGGCGCCTGGGTGGCTCAGTTGATAAAGCATCTGACTTCAGCTCAGGTCATGATCTCACAGTTTGTGAGTTCGAGCCCCACGTCGGGCTCTGTGCTGACAGCTCAGAGCCTGGAGCCTGCTTCCGATTCTGTATCCCTCTCTCACTATGCCCCTCCCCTGCTCATGCTCTGCCTAAGAATAAATAAAACATTAAAAAAAATATTCACACTTTGAGTCCATTTTATGTTTTTAAGACTTTGAATTTAGCTTTACATATAATCCACTTTATTTCAGAAGAACAGCTAGAAAAGAAAGAAATGAGTAAATTCTGTTGACTTATGTTGCATCAATGTATGAGGAAAGGAAGACAGTGACACAGATTTCAGGGTACACTTTGATATGAAAGCATGATTCCTATTTTGGCTTCCCATGACTACATTGTAAAATCAGTGTCCATCGAGCTCTTTGTGGTTAAACTCCATGAGCTGACTATGGTACATGCGGTCAACATAAGCAGATCACTGTGAATTGGGCATGGGAGTCACTTCTCTTGCCTAACCCATATATAATTCCATTTTTAGGTGATATGAAGTCAGTTCTTTCTCCTGCAATATCTCATGATCCCTGTAATTGCATTAACTTCATAGGCATCAAAAATAAGTTTTAATGCTATAACTTTACAGAAGTCATAGATATTGATAATGTTGAAATGTATATGTTAATACCATATTTTGGAACTACTAAGTATGAAGAAAATAGTAAACTATAAGGATTCCATTTGCCTTTTCTCATCTTCACTCATATTTCAAGCTGCTATCTACTCTCATCAGGTAGTTGCATCCAAAAATTGTATTAATTAAAAACCACATTTCTGTAGTGTATAGAATTCTCTTATGATTGAAATACTTTAAAAATATTTTTTATCTGTCTGTTTTTATTTTAAACTTACCTTGCAAGTGCTGAAAACACGATTCCATTATGAATTTTTGTAAATGGTGATAAAACTACTGTTCAATGGACTAGCAAGTAAAATGATAGAAGGATGATAAACTACAAAAATTGTGTCAAATAATCAAAATAGACAAAGCCAGAATAAATAAAGCAAAGGATTAATTCATTTATCCAACAAATATTTATTGAACGCCTCACTATGTACCAGGAAAAGATACAGTAAATTGATGAGCAGGAACTCATTCTGTGAAACTTTCCTCCAAAGAAAATTGAGTAAACACTATTGTTTCTCTCACTGGGGAGTTGTTCCTATCATTCCACAGAGAACAGAAAGATATGACCCTGGGGCAGGTTACTTAACCTCTCTAAGGCTTAGTTTCTCATTTCTAACATGGAGATGGTAATAATAACATCTGCATTATATATTGTTCTGATACTTGATTAAGTAATATATATAAAACACTTAGAAAAGTGGCAAAAAGTAAGTATGCAATAAAAATATTAAAACAAAGCCTAAAATTATATTGTATTGTCTCTAGCTTATAATTAAATGACTTAATAAAAATATACTCTAGGTAAGTCTAGACCTTTGATATCTTAGCATAGAATCTATACCATTTTTCCCTTAAACACTGGGTATACAGCAACATCTCCTTCTTGAGCTCCTCCCATTTTCTGTACTTTCATCCTGACATTTGTGATTTCTGTGCATGTTCAAGTTATGCTGACCCTGAGTATAGACCCTGTCAGAGTGAATCTTATTCACCCTTTCTTCCTGAAGTCTCCCAATTTAATGCTATTATTGAATGTGGTTTCGGGGGGGGGGGGAGGTGAAAGAAAATAAAATTCATGATCCTCCAGATGAGAAAGACTGCCTGAAAGTCTTCTTGCAAGTATATTGTTCTTGTAAAAATTAACTCTTCAGATTAGACTCTTCTTTTGCTTCAGAAATAGCCTACCCCTGTCAGTAAAACTAGCAGAGCTCTACATTTGGACCTGTAAATCACTGAGAAAGGAAGGTATCCTCCCCACACGCACTTTTCATGTACAATGGACAAGCGCTAATAATTAGCTGGAACGTGAAGGTACCAATTTGTGAGAAACGATTTTGTAGATCTCCTCCTCACTTTTGCATTTCGTGACAATTAGTAGCTTAAGATAAGCCAGGTCACTGGTTAAGGACAGTGTCTGGGACTTCTTACTTCAATCATCCAACCGCCCAAACCATCCATCCATCTACAAATGTCTCCTTCCATATGTTGATCTATCCACCTTCCTACTCATCTGTCCATTCAGGAACCTATCTGCACATCTATCTTTCCATTCATGTATTTACTCACCCACCTATCATCCATCCATCTATTCAACTTCCCACATATATCCATCTACATCTGTATCTATATCTACATCTATTACATATGTCCTAGGCAGGTTGAAATCACCCCATGGATGGATATCAGCATAGACTAAAATTGTGGCCTTTTTTTTTCTTTTGAGAGCAATTTGTTAAACAACTGGTGGTATTTAACACCAGCATAAACTGGCAATAACCTAGTGACTATTCCCTTCCTCTGAACTTTTCTCTTTCTTTTTCTTTCTTTCTTTCTTTCTTTCTTTCTTTCTTTCTTTCTTTCTTTCTTTCTTTCTTTCTTTCTTTCTTTCTTTCTTTCTTTCTTTCCTTCTTTCTTTCTTCCTTCTTTCTTTCGTTTTTTCTTTCTTTTTGTATATTGAGTGCCAGTTTATTTTAAACCAACCATAAAAGTCATGGGATGGCCAAGCAGCCTGCAAAATCTGGCCAATGGGTCTGTCTGCACATTTCCTCATATAGAAAAACATGCTGGGAACCTATAGACTCAGAAAATGCTCAGCTGAGAGGACCTGGATCTAGGGGAGAGCACTAGGAAGCCAGATGCCGTGTCCAAAGAGGTAGAATTTGGAGGAGGGGCTGGAGTTATGTAGAATGAGTACAGATTTCACTCCATAGATCCTAGTGTGAAATAAGTGAATAAAGTTACATTATTTTTCCTGCAATTGAATTTTTTCTGTTAAGTCCCATTCCAGCAAATTCTAGAAACTTAACCTCAGTCTTCATCATGCCATCCCTGGAGTTACACCTAAATTTGAGTGGATTGGAGGGGTTCATGTAACTGATCACTAGTGATATCAGATACTCATATTGACATCGCACCTGTTAAGAAATACTCACTCCCATCTTTTTTCCCTACACTGATTTACTCAGGTTGACCATCTTTGCCACATGAGAAATATTCCACTGCTCCCATCATCTCTAAGTCTGAGGAAACTATGAGGCTAACTCAGAAAAATCTGCCCTCCATAGCATAACCGCTCTCCCAGGCTTTACCTGGGATGGTTTGGGGAAGGTGATCACATAGGACCCTTCTGTTCTCAAGTATTCCAACCTATCTGAAGATTTCTGATATATTTCTCCTCCTTCTGGAATATAGCAGAAACCTTTCAATGAGATCTGTCAACAGAAAATGATTTATTCTCCCTAGTTCTCCTATCTATCCCTCTTGTCTTTTGGGGAAGGTGATCACATAGGACCCTTCTGCTCTCAGATACTCTAGCTTATCTGAGGACTTCTGATGCCTTTCTTCTCCTCTTGGAATACAGCAGAACTGTTTCAATGGGATCTGTCAGCAGAAAATGATTTATTCTCCCTAGTTCTCCCATCTCTCCCCCTTGTCCCAGGGAATATTTTTCAGTGTGGATAAAAGCATTTTATTTTATAATACCATGGATTTTGTATTTCCTGAGTATTTTTTGAACTAAACTTTTGCAATTAAAAGTTAAGTTTGGAAAATTTTTTTTTCTGCTTTATATTTCTCAACTGAGATGAACACTTCTGACTGTATGGGAGAAATGCTAAGGGGTGGAAGAAAAATAAGTACAGAGAACTTCAAGCACATTTGATAAAACTTCAAATAATCATACTCCACCACACTTGCTTTAACATAATTTTTTCTATAAGACAAGGGCAGAAACCTCTTTTAAAATAATTACAAGGCTTATGTTTTATAGGTAGTTGTAGAGTCAAATGAGGGGTTATGAGCAGAGTGTTTGGGCAGGAAACAAGAGAACTTGTAAGGATTAGGTCCAGGAACATCTAGTATAGAATGTGATCTGACACCTATATCACTGGGGGATAGTTAAGGAGACAAGAATATCCTTATGTATTAGAAGGTAGAGGGAAAAAAAAAAGGACTTGTTTTATATATTCCACATGTAATCTCTTTACCTTTTTCTCCTAGATCTTTAAGAATGAGAATGAGAACATAGTCTCAAGGTACATATAAAAGTTGCCTTTTTGACTTTCTATTTCAAAAATTGGCATTGGAGAATTAGATTAAAATCTCATCAGGAATGTAAGACATCATAAAGATCCACTGGATGTTGAGATTCAGCAATAGTTTTGAATGATTAGCACATCTTAAATCAGATTACTCACTAATACCTCCTTTTTCCTAAAGAATGTCTATTCACAATTCTTGATACCCTTTTCTAAACTTTATCAATAATTCACAGAATCTCCTAACTTCTATAACCTTATAAAAGGATAATTAATCATTTTGAGTGTAAGCTCAATATAAATTATTTCACTTCCCAAAGAGAGAAAGAAAATGTCATACAAAACATTCTAAATGAAAGGACTGATCCTGATCCCACGCTATTCCAAAAAGAGGATTCATTCAAATACATCCATTAATCTTTCTCACAAAGAGAAATTTTGCAAGAGTTGGCCAAGGAAGGACAGATAAAATAACATGGAACTCCCTTGCATGATTATAGTACTTCTCTAGAGCATGGTTATTGTTAATTTATGACTTTACACCTTCCGCAAAGACTATTGGGAATAAATTCCTTTAAGTGTTTTTGCTTTTTTTTTAATGTAAGTTCATAAATAAGACAATGTATTCCAGGAAAAATTATGGGGCATTGTGCACTACTTAAATTAACCCCTGGATTTTCATTGACTTCAGAAAGCAAATGGGTAAATGATAAGTAAGGCAAGAGTTATTTAATCATTTCTATGCAACCCCGTCTTAAAATGCTGCAGCACTGGGGCGCCTAGGTGACTCAGTTAAGCATCCGACTTCAGCTCAGGTCATGATCTCACAGCTTGTGAGTTCAAGCCCTGTATCCGGCTCTGTGCTGACAGCTCAGAGCCTGGAGACAGCTTCAGATTCTGTGTCCCCCTCTCTCTTTGCCCCTCCCCTGCTTGTACTCTGTTTCTCTCCCTCTCTCAAAAATACATTAACATTAAATAAATTAAATACATTAAATAAACATTTAAAAAATACTGCAGCATAAAACCACAAGACTTCCAAATGGCCAAATGTTTAACAAGAAGTCAAAGGAAGCTGTCAAGATTTTTTTTAAAGTAATCTTTATACCCAACATGGGGCCCAAACTCACAACCCTGAGATTAAGAGTCTCATGCTTTAGTGACCGAGCACCAGCCAGACACTCCAAAGGAGCTCTCTATATTAGCACTGAATTAGGGGACCCCTGTGATGCATAATACTCATTTCATTCAGTGCTTATAATCCCTTATGTATCAAAAGAGATCTTTTATTCAGGATTAATCAGTATTAAAATCATATGTAGTATGATATAAGGTGACTCCTTGTCAGGGAAGAATACTAGAATTTTCTTTATTTTCTGATTTGGAGATAATACCAAAACAGCAACACTAAAAAAATGACAAATAAGTTTATAGGTATTGCAACTGTCAAGTTTATCTTAGAAAAAATATCTCTATTGCAAATGCCAAGACCATGCTGGTGAAGCTACACACTGGACCATAAATACACAGGTTTTATGTATCAGTTATAGCAACTGGAAGTCCAACTCTGTAACTCTTCACAAAGACTAACTCTTTCACCTTAAAAAGGCAGAAAGTAATACTAAGTTCAAGCAGAGTGGCATTCAGAAGATAAAACTATGTTTGTCTTGTAACTTCTCCATAAGTTTTGATAAAAAGATATATTATTTTATCACTTAATAGTTATGCCTATAAGTCACTTAAAATCCTTAACATCATACTCTATTACTGATTTAAACAGGTTGACTGGTTAAAGAGAAAGACATGTTTTTGGAAGCAGATAAATCTAGCTTTCAATCCCAATGCCTTCACTTATTAGCTACATGAATTTATACATATTGCAAAACCTTTTTGGGTATCAGTTTCCTCATCTGTATAGGGATAAAGTTATATAAACTGTAACATAGTTTCAAGTATATAAAATATGGATATAAAACAACCAGCAGACCAACCCAGGATCAGTACTGGCTAAAATTGGTTCTCTCCTATATTCTTTCCTTTATCTACTGTTGAACATAAAAACCATGTTGAGAAAATGAGAAAACCACACACCTTATCAATTATTCAGCTCTAAAAATTTACTCTGGTGCATCTATTTAGCCAAGGTTGCCTAGAAAATAGATCCTGAGGCAAAACTTAAGTACTCATGCTTTATTGGAAAATGCCAAAGTGGCAAGATAAGGCAAGGAAGAACCGGAAACAAAGAGATGGTGCATTACCCAGAAGTCTGTGCTTTATTAGTAGGCACAAATGTTCTCTCTGTTACTTATAACATCAACAAACTATAGAGTAACAACACTATGTTCCAAAATGGATGTGGAAGGGAAAATGGAAAGGGACTTTTCCTGTCTGCTTCCACATCTTCCACTGGTCAATGTTTGCCCATAGGGAGTTCCAATTTACTCTTGAAAGGTCAGACAATGGAAGAGCCCAGACTTCCATGGAGAGTGGATCTCCTCAGCAGCAGCTGGATGGAGCTGAACAAAGAATCAAGGGCTTCAGAGACAGATAAACTTAAGAATGTGAAGCAGCACCTAAGAGGTGTCAAATAGTATACCCATGGGCCTTGTGATCTTTTCTTCATCAGATTTGCTTGAGTTTCATATGGCAACAAGTTCTCTTTTTCAAATCCTTTAACCTCTTATTGTTGGATTTTAATCAGACACGGATGAAAGAAAGCTTTCAATATCAGACACATATGTGTACAGGTGTCATACAATTTGAAGTACACAATGGCAGATAACTTGGAGTATCAAAATTAGATATTGACATGACATTCTTGTTGTCCAGTATTGAGCTGTGCAGAGTTGCAGTTGTGGGCAATCTCAGTGCTGCATACTTGGTAACACAAAGTTCTGGCTTATCCTGAACTTTCAAAAGAGGTTTATGGTTAATAGAGATTGGAAATTTTAGCCTTAAAGGCATGCTGGAAGAATTCTTGACTTGTAGAAAAATAGCAAAGGTCCTAACTTAATTTTGTCCCTAGTTCTAAGATATACTTGGGTACCAAACAGTTGAGGCCTCAGTGCCTTCTGGCATTGTACAGCTCAGTACAACTGTGAGAAAATGTACTCACTTGGACTTTGAACTCAACTCCTGATTCTTCTGGAAATATTTCATGTAGATCATTCTAATGCCTCAGAACACCTTTTTCAGTAGGGAATGGACAAAATTGGTAATAGTCACACTTTGAGAAAGGAAGGAAAAGAATAATAGAATGCCTGATAAAAAATCTTATTGTGTTTTTGGTTAGATAGTTCAGTTTTTCTAAGAACGCACTTCCTGGAGGTAATGATAATAGAAGCAGAGCTGCAGCAGCAGAAAGAAGTGATTCTGTAAGCTCTAATTTCACCTATTCAATGCATTCAAGTGTTCTAAGATTCCTATAAATCTTTACATAAATTCACCACTTGTATAAGATGGAGAAAATAACAGTTGTTTTTATGATTGGTAGATTTAATTGTGGAGTACTTAGAAAAATGCTGGGCATTTGCAAAGTGCTCAAGGAAAGTTGGTTATTTTTACTATTATTATTTAGCAGTAGTACTGGTAGTATAAAGTTATATAATGCAGAAGAGCTTGAAGAAGAGAGTCATAAATCACACCAAGTCCACTTTATATAAATATTCATCCTTAATAATGACTAAACATTATTTTGGCATGTTTATGCATGTGCCTAGAGATAGAAGACTACATACATACAGAAAATACATAGGAGACCAAAATTGTCTCCCCAAAACTCTTATTCTAAGATAAAAATAACAAATTTAACTGAATTTAAATGTAACAGAACTGAGAACTGAAGGGAAAGTAAGGGGATTACTGAATGTCAGATCTTCTCTGGAAGATCTAATAGATACTGGATCCAAGAACCAAATACTAGTTCTTGAAGATTAAGTCTCTGAGATTAAGAAACAAAATTATAAAAACCATTTAAAGGGGAGTCTGGGTGGCTCGGTCAGTTAAGTGTCCAACTTCAGCTCAGGTGATGATCTCACAGTCCATGAGTTCAAGCCTGTGTTGGGTTCTGTGCAGACAGCTCAGAGCCTGGAGCCTGCTTTAGATTCTGTGCCACCCTCTCTCTCTGCCTCTCCCCTGCTCTGTCTCTCTCAAAAATAAACATTACAAAAATCTAATAAACCATTAAAAGATTGAAGCATTAAGTATTTTTAATTTTTATGGGTTTTTTTGTTTGTTTTGCTTTAGACATTATCAATTGTCTCCATGTTTTGAAAAATTAACAAATAAACCCATAACTTTTTCCATCTTCCCTCCCCATTCCTTTTTGAAATATATATCATTAATCCTATATTTGCAAGGTTATAAGACTCATATTCTGATCTTAAACTGTAATTCTCCAATCTCAAAACAATAATGTGTGTTTTATATTTAAAAGAACTTAAAAATTTCATCACTTTTGTGTTGCTTGGGCTTGGTGCTGCTGTTTTTGTTAATGCTATCTAGTCTTTTGTTTTTTTTTTTTAATTTTTTTTTCAACGTTTTTTATTTATTTTTGGGACAGACAGAGACAGAGCATGAACGGGGGAGGGGCAGAGAGAGAGGGAGACACAGAATCGGAAACAGGCTCCAGGCTCTGAGCCATCAGCCCAGAGCCTGACGCGGGGCTCGAACTCACGGACCGCGAGATCGTGACCTGGCTGAAGTCGGACGCTTAACCGACTGCGCCACCCAGGCGCCCCTCTAGTCTTTTGTTTTAAAGCCCAGCTTCTTTATGGCTTATTTCCTTATGTGGATCCTGAGAAACGTAACAGAAACCCATGGGGGAGGGGAAGGGAAAAAAAAAAAAAAAAGAGGTTAGAGTGGGAGAGAGCCAAAGCATAAGAGACTGTTAAAAACTGAGAACAAACTGAGGGTTGATGGGGGGTGGGAGGGAGGGCAGGGTGGGTGATGGGTATTGAGGAGGGCACCTTTTGGGATGAGCACTGGGTGTTGTATGGAAACCAATGTGACAGTAAATTTCATATATTAAAAAATAAATAAATAAATAAATAAATAAATAAAATAAAGCCCAGCTTCTTTAAGTGTGACATTTGTTTCAATTCACCTCTTGGTTGTCTGGATATAGGTGCCATGCAGGTTACTCCTAAAGCTTATCATTTTCACAAAATCTCACCTTATACCTGAGGTTTTCTTTTAAGCACAACTGCAGTACTTGTAACCTGTGCAATGAGTTTAAAGACACAAAGAGGGCAATGGCATAAGGGGAAGTCTGAGAGAGTCCAAGCATGATTCAACACATATACTTTTGTTGGCCCTACAATGTAGAGATGCCCACACAAAGACCAGCAAGAGGTCTTTAGGTGCTAAGAGAAGCCTGCAGCTGACAGCCAGAAAAGAAACAGGGTCCTAGTTCTACAAATTCAAGGAACTGGTTTCTGCCAACAACCTGAATGAGTCTGGAAGTAAATTCTTCCCAGATCCTTCCTGTAAGAGCCAAGCTGTTAACACTTTAATTTCACTTTGTGATTTTCACTTTGTGAAACCCAAAGTAGAGAAACCAAACAAACTGACCCAGACTTCTGACCTACAGAACCATAAGATAACAAATTTGTGTTGTTCTAAACTACTAAATCTGTGCTAATTTGTTACAGCAGCCATAGAAAATTAATATACCTGGCCACACCCAGCAGTAATAGAGGTTGGAAAATGTGGTCTTTCTTTAGCTGTGTGGCAGTACATGAAGCTGAAAAATCTGGATCAAATTGTTTGAAAAATAATGGGGAGGATGTGTATTTATGCAACAACTAGTCTCCACCATTGAAGGGAAAGGAAGGACTGAATTAATAAGGAAAGGGAGGAATAAAGTGGGTTTAGCATAACTCTCAAAAAGGTTCAAAATTATTAGGGACCTTTGAAAATATTAAACTCTTTATTTCTAATTTTGCCACTGTGCCTTTATAACTGAACAAGATAATACAATCAGTGTTCTCATCTCTCATGTATGAGACTGGCAACTGGTTGGTTAATCATTTTCTAAAAAGTCAGTTACGTTGATGAATCATATAACAAATACATACCTTAAAGATTCTATTTTATCTTAAAACATACACATCCACTAGCCAATCTTTTTATGTAGAGTCTGGACCTTTCTTTGAATGTATGGGAAAAATGGTTTTCTTGCACTCTTTCTAAAATTTTCAGTTTGAGTTCCTTTAAAATGTAGCAAAACCTAAAGAAGCTTGCAATGCAATCTGAGTACCTAACCCTTCTAAGGGTTCTTTAGATACCCATCTCTCCCAGAACTAACCCATCATCATTCCTTTTATCTGCATATCTTTATGCTTTTCAAAGTATCCAAGTTAGTTTTCTTCAACTTTCATTTCCTTTGCACTAATATTTCATCAGTGTATGTAATACTTATTAAACTATACAATGTCAACAATCAGTACTACTTACATGTACACATTTGGCTGTTGATGAATGAAGAAGAAATGAGGAGGTGTACTACATTGTATATGGTACTTGGACCTTCTCAACTGAGAAGGTGTAAGTCAGTATATTTGTAGAGGAAATAGAAAAGCAGTCCTTAATTTGGTGGGTCAGTTAAAAAGAGTAGGATAAGAGGATTTGCAATTTTTCACTATCCTAACAGAGAAACGCATGAGAACAAAACAAAATGGTAAATTATCTCTAATTATCACTACCTACAAGTTCCATTTCTAGCTTTAGTGAGACCTTTGCCCCATACTTCCCTCAAACATGAAGAACCATCACTCAAGAAACTGTTAAGGCCTGAAAAAAATAAAGTCATATTATTTCCTTCTTCCTTGGAAAACTCTTGTTCCTTTGTGAGTCCTAGAGGCCAAGTAGAGTTTCTCAGACAAAGGGTGTGGTGAAGAACTCAACAAAAATGCAAGATTCCAGTTTGTAGAAACTGGGTGGGATGAGACACAGAGCAAGGTGTGGGAAGAGGGAGGAGGGAGTATGAGATCCTATTTTATAAATGTTCCTGCTAAAATGGCAAATTTAATGCAAATTTCTGAAGAGGAAAAATAAACATTACTTTCTAGTAAAAAAATTAAAGTATCCCTCTTCATAAACTAAACTTTATCTGACAGAGAATTTCATTTATTTCCTGACCTCCCAAACTGACTTCATGTTTTAAAAAAAGCTGTTTTTTTTTTTTTGAGAATGATTTCTTTCCAGCACTATCCTTTAAGTTTCACTCATTGAATTAGTTTAATAGCTTTAATTTTTCTGATTTAATTTTAAAAATATTGATGACCAAATCTCAACATTAGACAAGATTTTTAAAGAAAAACTTATCTTTGCTTCTGACCATTTCAACAAAACTATTTCCATTTAAATTTCTCTTTCAGGGTTTTGTCTATATGCATACATAGTTTTAACATAATTGCAAACATAGTGAACACTTTCATTATATTATTCTTTTTACTTTTGACACTATACGATAAACAATCTCCCATGTTTGTTAAATAGTTTTGACAATTACCATTTGGGGAATTCCTTTTCAAACTAACATATGCTCCATGTTAGGAAGGAAATTCTTGGTACCATAACCTTGACTGTCTTGTTATGGCATGCAGATAATTGATCATTAGCTATATTTTGGCACTAACTGCATGGTCTAGAGTTTGGGCTTCGGAATCAAACAGGTTTTTCTTTGAGTCTGGGCTCTGCCATGTAATAGCTGTGTGACTTTGGGCACTTTGTTTACCTCTCTGAAGTTGCCATTTGTAATTTGGGGGGAAAATAGTATTTAAGTCATAGAAAAATTGCAAAGTTTGAGTAAAACGATGCATATAAAGCACTTGACCACAATGCTCAACACATAATATTTAACAAATGGTAGTTACTGTGAAATAATTAATATCTGTTCTGCATAGCACTGTATATTCTTCAATTCCATTGTTTATAATATTTCATAATTTAAAAATAAAAGTTGAGACAGAGGAGGGAGACCCAAATTAAGCTCTACCCTCTTCCCAATCCATTCCCAATTACATTATGCCTGCCGCCTATCTCACCCAGTGCCTGCTATTTTGCATTATCATTTATTACATCTGAAAACACTCTATCTCCTCAGATAAACTATAAGGCACCCAAGACCAGAATACTATTAGGCCTCTTTGTGGCTTAACAGGAAGATGTCATTACTTTTAGTCTGTTACTTCTTCAAAGCATTGTTTTTGTCTAGTTTTTCCACATTGTCCTGGATACTGGCATTGCTTCTAGTTTGGTTCATTTCCTTACACCTTTTAACTGATTTTATAGTTTTGTCTCATCTTCCTTGGCATGGCTTAGCACATCTTCTAAATTAATGTTAAGAATATTTGGATTTAAAAAGAAGAGATTGTGGTGGAAAAAATGTAACTTTGGGTGGAGAATAGAGTATTTTAAACACTAAAGTGGATAAATAAATTTAAAATGTTTGTTTCAACTTGTTTTCCATTGTATTTATTTACTATTACAAACCCTTTACTGAAGGAGTCTTAAACACAAACGTATTTAAAACAAGAGGTTTTTTAAAACATATGTACAGACACCCAAATCTATATAATAAGCTCTTGCCCCAGAATCAGGGAATTTCACTAAGTTTGTCAGGTTTCAATCCTGATTTTTATGATAGGGCTCAATGGAATCACAAACTTTGTTGTATTTGACAGGTTTATCACTCAAGTCCCAAGCAAACCAAACTTCACTGACACAAAGGCTGAAAGAAACCCATTTTGATGACCACAGGAAGTCAAATAAAATTCAGACAGAACAGTTCTGTGTACATTCTTATCTGCAACCTGAAAGTACCATCTGTCATATGTCAAACCTAATGTTGACAATGGTTTCAGTTATCTACATTTTATTCTGCTGTTGCCAAAACAAAAGACATTACTTTTTAACTTGCTGGTTCCTTAACATACCACAGCTTACAACAGGGAAATATCCAGCTGACCACTATTCAGGGACTAGAGACACAGAATATAAAAATCATAAGTGTTGGACAACGATTGTGTGAAATCTCAGCATCGTTTTCAACCTAATTGCACTTATGAGTTATAGATGGTTTCTAAACTGGTGAAAGCTTGATTTGTGGTATGTAGAGTTTGCTTAGGCTAAAAATAATATCTGATTAAAATGGAATTTGTAAAACTCAACCTCATAAACTTATGCTATGGTAAACCACAGACCAAAGAAATTCATTGAACTGAATTTCATTGAATTCATTTAACTGTGTATTTTTCAGGGCAGAACATGGGAGATAACCCAACTAGGGCATCGTGAGGGAGGGACATGCCATGCCGGTTATGGCATACCCATAACTTCAATTATTAGGGAGCTGTTTCTTCTGACTAGGAATAGTAAACAGTCTGATCAATGGCTGAGAATAATTACAGACTAAGGAGAAGCTGATCATAAAAGAGAATTAAAAGAGATTATTCCTAAAAAGAGTAGGAACTTCCATTAGAGTCTTCATGAGCCAGTACAATTAAGTCGTTTGGAGCAGTGCCCACTTAGAATTCCCTTCCCCTCATCATTCCTTGTCCAACCATACTTCTGTTTGCTTCCAGCATAAACTCAGGTCACCTCTTCTGTAAATCTTTGTCTGTTACTGCACATGGTAGTGGATCCCACCATCTCATGGCCCTTAGGGCCACACTTATCATAGTCTCCTGAGCGAGATCTCTCTCCTCTGCTGAATGCCCAGCTCTCTGAAGGCTGAGAACATGATCTGCTATCTTTAGATGCCCCCACCTTGACATTTAGCGTAATGCCTTGTATGTGGGAGGGCGATAAACAGAACGGACTCCTTCCTGTTGCGTTAGGCCTTCTCATAATCCAGCAGATGGCAGCAGTGCTGTCTTCAGCAGAGGCGAAAACTTTTATCAACATTGTGGTCTCTGCTCATTAATAAAAACACGCTGCACTTCCCTCTTTCTCCTTCATCCATGGCTGAGCCATCAACTCATAAACATTAATTCATAGCAGTGTACATGCCAACAATGTGTGAATGTCTGATTTGCAACTCTCTGTGTAATTATTTGAAAAATAGTGGTGGAAATTGTGAAATACAATAATCCCCATTCCCCTCTTCCTGCTAACACACACATTTTGAAACACATGGCATAAATAGATCACATATACATGATGAATAAGGTGTTTTCTTGGGGGTCGGTAGGGAAGTGTATTCTCCATTCCTCCTGTTTCCAGCCTGGAAGGCTTTAACTACAAAACAAAAAAACAAAACAAAACAAAAAACAAAAACAAAACAACAACAACAACAACAACAAAACCTTCAATCTTTCTTTCTATCCCAACTTAGCCTTCCCTGTGAAAGGAGAATCAATTGGTCTAACTGGTGGATGTGAGAAAAGTCACTAAGCAAGTTTACCGCAGCCTTTTCCTCTTTTTCTCTCTCTCTGGAGCTATCTATCCAGGGACCCTGACTTAAGGTCTGATCTCTATCACGTGGCAAATATCCAGTCCTTGAGTGAGGTCTGTAGTTACCATGCATTGCTGATGCTGGATGAGTAAGTGTGTCTAGTGGAAGCAAAGTGTTAGGAAGGCGATTGAGGCTGTGTATCTAAACGCAGTCATCAGACCAGATTTTGATTAGTGAATAGAGCTAGCATTTTTATTTCCATCAATATGATTCCTTTGTCTACCCTTACAAAGGAAAAGAGAACTGTTGTATTTGGGGTCCTCACAAACCCCAACAAATGGTATTCAAAACTGCCTTATGTTTTTAAGCTCTAAAAACAATTTTACCCTCATTTGTTGTATACCTAAATATTTTCTCTTGTTTTACAGCCAACATTTAAATTTAATGTGACTTAAGATTTCTTCCTTTCAATCATTAGCTACTTCATTAAATGCTGGAATTAAATAATATTTAAAAAATAAGTTCTCAAAGACTACTCTTTTTTGCTACAAATACTTGTCATCAAAATCAGTAAGATATAGCAACTAGTCTTTGCAACAAAGTAACTTTAGATGGGCTTGACATTTCACTTACCCAGCCTCCCCCCAACCAGAGAAGTTTTCATTCCTTCCAAAAGTAGTCTACCATACTTTCAACATTTGGTTAACCAGTTGAAACAAAGCACACTAATTTACCTCACTGAATAAAATGCTCAAAAGCATTTTGCTTTCTTGACTAGCCAAGTTTTATAGCTATATATATATATATATATATATATATACTCTCTTTCTTAATGAGGCCTTGAGCAACTAATTGTTTCAAGGCCTTAGAGTAGTCTCCAATATTCTCAAAATAAACCTTGACATTTTTAGTTGCTAATCAGCTACAGCTGAAGGGAAATTTCAGAAGTGTTAATGGGATGGGCCAATGATGTATACATTTATATTTCAAAGCCAAAAATTCTCCCTTTATATCCCCAAATTAGCATAATCCTTAACCAATCTTAAGTCAAGATTCAAACAGGAACATTTGTAGCCTCTTTACTGCTTTCCCAAAATCTTATAAAGAGGAGGAAAACTCATAAACTAAAAATACTAATATTCTTCTTTTTTATCCTGGTTTGTCTTTGTTTTTTATTTTCTGAATTTTTGAATTTTGAATTTCATCTGCATAGATTTGAATTAACCAATCTATTATTCATGATATATTCTCATCATTGGTGTATTCAAGTTTGGATTTATCTAGTTAGTTATTTCACTTATAATTTTAATAATGAGATATTTACCCATAGTTCCACCACTCACAACAAAGATTCCTGTCCTCAAGGATATATGCAAGACTAATATTCTAGTGGAGGCAGACAAATGAAACAACAAACATATTTTAAGTCAATATAGGATTTTCAAAGATAATAAATGCTTTGAAACACACACACACACACACACACACACACACACTACAGCATATAGCAAACATGGGAGAAAGAGACTGTAGTATTAAATAAATTAATCAGAGTAGGCTTCATTTAGAAAGCGGGATTTAGTCAAAGACTTGAAGGAGACAAAAGTGTTATCCAAGCAGATATCTGGGAGAAGAACATTCCAGGTGAAAGGAATACCCAAGGAAAGATCTCAAAGTGGAAGAGTCCCCTGTATATGTGAAGAATAGCAAGAAGTCTGCTCTGATTGCTGGAGAACTAGGAAGAGAGTGGAAGTCAGAGAGGAAAAGGAAGGCTCTAGCCTTGTATTCATTGTATGGACTATACTTTTTACCTTGAGTAAAATGGGGAGCTATTTCAGGATTTTAAGTAGAAAAGCATCATGTTATGATTTGGGTTTTAAGAGGCTCACGTGGCTTATTTGTTGACAATAGATTCTAAAGGGTCAAGAATAATGGGAAACTGATTAGGGATTCTAGTACTCAGTGGAGGAGGTAAGAAATGGGCAAAATCTGAATATATTTTGAAATTAGAGCTAACAAGTTTTCCTGAAAGATTAATGTGAGGCATGAAAAAAAAAAAGTACTCAACAATGGTTTTCTAGTTGTCATAAACAATAGTGGGACAAAGTTGCCAGAACTGAGATTAGTGAGGCATAATTGTGCATGGGTGAGGATTAGGGGTTCATTATTGGACATGTTGAGTTTGAGAGGTATTGGACATCTGAGTGGAAATAATAATGGATGCATGAACATTAGGTGTGGAAGAAAGATGGTCTTACAGGTGTGAATATGAGGTAATTATTGTATAGAGGACATTTAAGGCCATGAGTGTATATAAAAAGGAGGCAAGATGGGGAGAGAAAACAATCTAATATTCCAAAATTAAGAAGTCAGGAAGAAGAGGATTCAACCAAGGAGACTGAGAAGAAGCAATCAGCACAATGGGAAGAAAATGAAAAGAGAATGACATTCTGGAAACCAAGTGAACAGTTTATTAAGGAAGAGTGAGTTATCAGATGTGTCAAATGAGACTCACATGTCAAGTTAGATGAGGATTGAGAATTGACCATCATATTTAGGATCATGGAAGTCAACGGTGACCTCAAGAAGAACAATTTTTGGATTCATGAGGGAGAAAGCTTGCTTAAATTGCTTTAAAAGAAAAAGGAAGAAGAATTGAAATCAAGGAGTAAAGGTAACTCTTTTGCTCCAAAGGGGAGCCAAGAAATGGAGTGGTAAGTGGAGTGTAAAATAAGTGAAGAGGAATATTTTTTAAGATAAGGAGAAAAAATGTGTATTTATATATTCATGAGAGTAATTCAGTATAGTAGAAAAATTTTATGATAATGGTGGAATAAGGGATTATTGCTAGAGCAATGTCCCTAAGCAGGCAACAGAGAATGAGATCTAAAGGGTGAAGAATGCGAGGCTGGTAATACATCTGAGTTTTTATGAGGGCAGTAGATTGGAAACATTTTAGAAGTTGAAGAGGAGGAGGAACAGAGAACAGAACTTAGGTAATGTGCAGAGCCTGTATGGAGTGTCTTTCAATTTTTCAAGCACTATTCATATAAGCATAAACACTCCACTCTAAATTTAGTGTTTACCAATTAATTACTCAAAGTATAGATTACCCAAGATTTTCCATTCCATTGCTTTACTCTAACTTCCTAAGAATTGATAAGAAAAAGAAATGGAGATAGAACTCAAAATCCCTATCAATTTGAACATGTTTGGCAGATCATCAGGTTAAAGATGGGTATAATATATATATTTAACAATTTTCTGAGGACTTCACATACCTATGTTATTCATATTTTCCATTGTCATAGCATTTTCAAGTTTCAAGTCTGAGTATAATTCTATGGATATGGAACTCAGAATGGTAGTTTTTCAAAAGAACAAATAGATTTTGTGGAAATCTGGGATCTTTGACATAATTAAAAGAAAATAGAGGTCCAGTTATTAATCACAATAAACAAAGGCGTTCATAATGACCGAGTTAGCAGCAAAGAAGCACATTTCTTTTTGTGAAAATAATTGACTGGCTGGAGATTTGCTGGTCCAACAAGATAGTGTATGGACTTTAAAAGAGGTATCTGTATTCCTTCACATAAAAAGACCTCCAATATTTCCCTAGGTGGGGGAAAAAAAGAGGCTGGTTACAATGATATGTCTAGTATGCTATCAATACAGAATTAGAGAAAAAGTCAGATGGCATTCCTAAGATAATATGCAACAAAATATAAATGACCCCTTTATAGTGGTAGGAATTCAAGTGATTATCTTACTCCCTACACTTTTTGTTATTGCTGACATTATTTCCAATATTAGCTTTATAATTAGGGGAAAAAAGTAAAAGAAAGTATGAGTAATAAAAGAGGCAATAATCAAGAAAATAACAAATTTATCACACAAGTATGTAATGTTAATGAATAGTTCCATCTATCATCACAGAGCACAGACCTAGAATGCTAAATTTTAAGCTTATTTCTATCATTGTCTTGCTTGTGTGGCTGCAAGCAAATAAAAAGGTCATTTGTATGAGGATTGTCTCTGTAAGAAAGATAATAAAGAGTGATCACACCAGGGTGTGGCAAATTAACTAATCAGTGCTTGAAAGCAACTTTGGAAAAGTGATGTCAATAATTTTGAAGATTTTTTTTTAATTTATGGTTTAAAGTCTCTGCTTTTCCAAGAAAAAAATTCAGAGCTTCAGAGACTTTAAACTCTAAATGCCAAACTCTGCCCTCAGTTATGTGTGTGCAACTAGCTGCATGTGCCTAATTGAGGGCAGAATTTGGCACATAAAATATGGAATAATCTGGAAATTTTTTAAATCTGGAAAAAATTAAAATCTGTTTGATAAAATAAATTATGATGTGACCCAATTCAAATGGGCTTTGATGTGTTTAAGAAACAGTGTTTTCACTTATGTGAGAAAATAAAAATTTTATTCAGCCCAATCTAGAACAGACAATTCTTGAGGATAAGAGCGAAGACAATATCACCACCAATCTTTCCCCAGGGTCACATAGATCATGTCTATTAAAAGCAAGTATGTGTTCCTTTACTATTAATGAATGCTTTGCACAACAAAAGAAAAAGGAAGAGAAGATAGCATGAGAGGGGAAGAGTTTGCATATGAATAATCTTGAACTTCTCAGAGAATTCATAACTGAGGCTTTTACATGCAACTGGTGTACTTTTATAATCTACAAATCCCCATATCTCGCACTCCTTACACACTATTAGAGTGAGCTCTTCTGCAAATCGAACCTTCCCAAAGTCATCTATCAAAGATAAAATCAGCCCAAAGTGAACTTTCAGCTTTATGTTTTTACTGCAATTTTCCTTTCACGTGTCATCTAAAAGAGACCACCAAAGTTTGCTTCTAATAATTTCTGAAGCCACTTTCAATTTTTCATTTTAAAACGGAAATTGAAAAAATGTAAATTAAATTCCATACTCAGATATTTGTCATATTCTAAACTTTTTCTTTCATGTCACATTTTAAATTCTGACCTATCCTTTTATATCCCTTCCATCTCACCAAGCAAGGGGTCAGAGTGGAGAAATAACAAAATCCACAACTATTCTCCCCCATTTCTGCCTTTAAAAAAAAGTTAGCTGTGCAACGTGCATAGTGTTCATTCTTCTGGCTGTGTGTGTTGAGCTATTTATCAACCCACAAAGTATGATCTGTTTCTCCTTTATGGTCCTTTCAACACACAAAAAAAATTGGCATTGCTTCTCTGTGCCCCTCAAGAGAGTCATCTGGATTATAACCACACTACCCGCGGGATTAAACCACTTGTAAAGAAGTAGAGTCTTTTGCATTTGGATCTTGAAACTTTGAAAACAACCTTAAGCTATCCTCCTAAAAATATTAAAAGGAGCATTTTTGTGTGCTTTTCAGGCATCTTTACAAGTTCTTGTGAAAGGATAAATGTGGGTGGCTTGCATTTTATATGTTCATTATTTTAAAATAGCTTTGCCTATCACCATAGATATGGTTACAAAATCAGAAGAGAGAAGCCAAAGTCTTTCTAATGGCCTTCCCCTTTTTTTTCCTCTATGCACCAAAGGCAAGATATTTCACAATTAAATATTAATCTGGTTTCTGCCCACTGCTTCAACAATCAAAACTAATGTAACTGGTCAGAGGCTCAATGCTGCCCATCTCCTCCACCCAGTGAACCACAAAACCTACACTTCAGCTTAAATTTTTCAAGAGACTGGTCTATTTTATCAGAATCTAAACAGTATTTGTTTCATATCCTCAACCTAAAAATCCCCTCTAATATCAGTTAGAGTGCTACTCTCTTTAAAGGTAAGTTCCTAGTTTCATAGTATATTTGTTTGGTAGGACTACCATAGCAAAATACTAGGTGGATTAAATGACAGGAATTTATTTTCTCACAGTTCTGGAAGCTGGAAGTCCAAGATCAAGACATGAGCAGGGTTGGCTCTTCTGAGGCCTCCTTAGCCTATACTCTTCATATAGTCAACCATGTGTGCATGAGTGCCTGCTGTGTCTCTTTCTTCTTAGGCAGACATCAGTTATCCTGAATTAGGGCTTCACACCTAGGGCCTCATTTTCCCTCATTCACTTCCTTGAAAATCTTACCGACATTTGTGGGTTGGAGCTTCACTATATGAATTTGGGCAGGCGGGACATAATTCAGCCCAAATATCTAGTTTA
This sequence comes from Neofelis nebulosa, assembly GCF_028018385.1. Lineage (NCBI taxonomy): Eukaryota > Metazoa > Chordata > Mammalia > Carnivora > Felidae > Neofelis > Neofelis nebulosa. The sequence continues at coordinate 117,788,913 of NC_080784.1, forward strand.
ACTTCCTTACATTAATGTCATACATACTCCATCCAAGGAGTTGTGGCCAGACAAACATTTGGTTAGGTGTTTCTCAAGGAACTTTACATTTCAAAAACATGCAGGAGTTTGCATGCTATTGATTAAGAGTACTTTTGAAATCTTACTTTTCGTCAATCTGTGGATTTCTTGTCTTGAGCAGAGTATGAAATCAATAAATAGTTGATAAATTAAAGAGTCATGACCTAATCAGTGAAATAATAAACTGAGTAAATGATTCTGTCACTGGCATGGCAATTTTCAGATTGCAACACTCCATCACCCCAGTGGTCATGATGTAATTTTATAACTCATGTACTTCTACTAATTCTGCAAATGCGAAGGTTTATTAACTATAAATGCATCTCCAATAATTTCTTTATCCCAAGTAAGTTTTCTCTGGGATTAAAAAAAAATAAAAAAGAAACACTTTTTTTAAATCCTCTACGACATTAGATATAATTAATGCAGTGATTCGGTGATTCGTGGACTAAATCACGAGAAATGCCCCAAGGAATTATGAATGCTCCACCTGGCCCTACCATGTAGGCACTCCCTAAGCTCCTCTCACCAGCATGTTTCTTCTCAGCTCACTTTGCAGACATTCTCTTGATGGTATCAACCATTTCCATAGTTTTCTTCTCACCTTTCCATAGATGACTGCCAAACTGAGCACCTAAGCCTACATTTCCAACAGCTTGCTAGATTTCTCTACAGTGTTGCAGGCACCTCACATGGAAATCACCTTCTTCCAAAAATATGATCATCATATGAAGGTTGTGCTACTGTGACATAAGAAATATAATTAAAAATTTTTATATTAAAAAAAAAAACTAATTCAGGCTCCACGTGGGGCTCTGTGCTGACAGTTCAGAGCCTGGAGCCTGCTTCGGATTCTGTGCCTCTGTCTCTCTCTGCCCCTCCCCCACTTTCCCTCTGTCTCTTTCAGAGACTGTCTCTCTCTTTTTCAAAAATAAATAAACATTAAAAAATTTTTAAAAAAAGAATATATATTTGGTATTCATCTCTGCTTCTTGGCACAGAACTTCGAAAACCCTTGGAATTTCTTGAGTGGCAAGGGTGAAGGGAACATTCTTTCTTTTTTAAACAGTTTTTTTAAGTTTATTTATTTATTTTTGAGAGAGAGCTTGAGCTGGGGAAGGGCAGAGAGAGAGAGAGAGGGAGAGAGAGAATCCCAAAGGCTCCTTACTGTCAGCACAGAGCCCAATGCGGGGCTTGAACTCACAAAACTGTGAGATAGTGACCTGGGCCAAAACCAAGAGTCAGACTCATAAGCGACTGAGCCACCCAAGTGCCCTGGGATCATTCTTTATTATTCACAAGTCCCTTTCAAACATACAATAAATGTATGCTAATGAAGTGACTTTTGGATGATGGGTGCTGGTTACCAAAGGAACTGACTGGTGAGATTAGAGGACTGGAACTTGCTTTCAGTCCCACGCAAGATCTCTAGAAAAGGAAATAAGTCTGGGGATCAAGTTAATTGCCAATAGCCAATGATTTAATCACCCATGCTTAAGTAACAGAATCTCCAAAAGCAATTCTAAATAAGGAGATTCAGAGAGATTCCAGGTTGGTGAATGCAGCCACATGCCAGGAGAGGGGTGTGCCCCAAATTCCACAAGGACAGAAACTCTTGCACTCAGGATGCTTCCAGACCTCGCCCTGTACATCTCATCATCTGACTATTTATTTGTATCCTTTAAAATATCCTTTATAATAAAACAGTAATAGTAAGTAAAATATCTCACTGAGTTGTGTGAGCCATTACAGAAAATTATACAAACTAAGAAGGGGATCATGGGAACTCCCAATTTTAGCCAAGCCAGACAGAAGTATGAGTACTTGGAGATCTACTATTTGTGATTCGCATCTGGAGGGGGTTGGGGGGAGGGATGGGAGGCGTCTTATGGGACTGAACACTTAACCTGTGTGGCCTGTGCCAACTCTGAGTAGTTGGTTTCAGAATGAGCTAAATAGTAGGACACCCAGTTGTGTCAACAGAGAAATGGAGAGGTTCTTGGTGTGGAAAACACACACATTTGATGTCAGAAGTGCTGTGAATAAGCAATTTCCCTTTAAAGATGAAGAGCATTATCTTCTGATTCAGACTGATCTGAATTCCAACACAAGTGCCTACACTTGCCAGTTGGTGACCTCAGGAAAGTTACTCAAGCTCTCTAAAGCTTGAATTAATTAGTCATTAAAGCAATGAATTAGCTAAAATCTGTCTCCATAGAATCACTGTGAAGATTAAATGAAAAGATTAAAATTAAAAAGATGTACAGTAATCCCCCCTTCCCAATGGAAGATACATTCCAAGACTCCCAGATCCCCCAGTGAATGCCTGAAACTGTAACTGGTACCAAACCCCACATATGATGTTTATTCCTATACATACATATACCAATGATAAAGTGTAATTTATAAACCAGGCATAGTAAGAGATTAACAATAACTAATAAGATAGAGCAATCATAACAATATACTGTAATAAAGGTTATGTGAATATGGTCTCTCTCTTTCTCAAAATATCTTATTGTACTGCACTCACCCTTCTTCTAGTGACCATGTGAGAGGATAAAATGCCTACGTGATGACGTCAGGTGAGGCAAATGATACAGGTGTTGTGAGGTAGAGTTAGGCTACTAATGACTTTCTGACATATTGTCAGGGGATGTCAGGGGATGTCTGACATGTCAGAGGATCATCTGTTTCTGGACCGCAGGTAACTGAATCCAAGGAAAGCAAAACTGTGGATAAGGGGAGGGGGCTACTGCATTTAACATGCACACAATAATTTAGAGTAGCTACAAAACTAAGAAAAGGAAAGAAAGAAAGATGAAAAAAAGGAGAAAATAAAAGGTAAAAAAATATATATATATTATATATTCTTTAAGTTGATCCATTCACATGGTTTAAAATTTTGTCAAATTCTGCTTCTCTCTCTCTTACCCTTCACAACCAATCAGTAGGCAAATTTTGTTGCTCTATCGCTAAAATATATCCCTCATACATCTCTTGTATGTTGACCACTTCAGTGCAAACTTTTATTGCTCTTAAGCTGCATAGGATGACTGGTCTAATTTTCTCCTGTTTTTCTTCCCTCCAAACCTCTCTCATTATTCCTATCCCTGTCCTCAGACTCTCCTTCACACAATTCATATATATATGAATATATATATATATATATATATATATATATATATATATATATATATATATTACCTTTTAGTAGCTGACTCTGTCAATTCAAAATCTTCCATGGTCTTTTCTTGCAAAGAATATAAACTAACATTAGTCTATATTTTGGTGGAAATGTTTTTTCCATCAAAGCCCAAAAAGCATCAGCCGTAAAGGACATATTGTTCACACACACATACTGCAGAACCATTCTATGCACTTCTATTCCTTCCACTCATATCATCCCCTGCTTCTTATATTCACCTACCCAAATTCTACCCACTGTTCTGATATGAGAATGATTATTCATCCCAACTAACTCCACATTCTTCTCCATGCGCTGAATGCACTGAGAATACATAGAGTGATCAGTCAGATACATGTTTAGTCAGAAAGACATTTCAACCTTGTTGAAATATTGGTTTTATTATTGGTAATATTGGATTAAAGCATGCAGCTTGATCTATGACTGGAAGTATTTTCTTAACTCCCTTCTCCCGGATCTACATACAGATCAGAACTTTTCCTCTAAAGGAGAGTTGAGGTCTTCAGAACAGAAACACTTCTCCAGAATCTCTCCTGTACCTGTTAGGCCCTGGAGCTGGGACCTCAGAAATGTGGGCCTTCAGTGAAGGCTCTGAAATGCCCTCTCCTGGTCAGATGCCTTGAACAAGGGACATTTACCTCATGGAGGAGCCTAGGAAGAAACACACACTTCCTCAAGACAAACAGATCTCAAAGAGGAGAAGAGGAACTATATTTAAGCCAAACAAGTGCAAATGACTCTCTTCTCAGTTTCACCAATCAATTATGTCAGTATTCTTGCTGGGTGGTGTGATAAACAAATGGAAGAAAGGTCAAGTTTCACTTTTTTTTTTTAATGTTTATTTATTTTTGAGAGACAGAGAACAAGAGCATGAATGGGGGAGTGGCATAGAGAGAGGGAGACACACAATCCGAAGCAGGCTCCAGGCTCTGAGCTGTCAGCACAGAGCCTGACGCAGGGCTTGAACCCACAAACTGTGAAATCGTGACCTGAGCTGAAGTCAGATGCTCAACCAACTGAGTCACCCAGGCGCCCAAGTTCCACTTTTTAATACAGTTTCTACTTCTTGGGTGCATGTGGGCAGAAATACTGGAAGAGGGAACAGGTTGTCCCACCCACCCCCTACCTTTCAATGTTTAACTTTGAAACTTTAAAATGGGCATATAAAACAAATTGTCCTTCTGTGGAAAAGTTGAAAGTATAGCTAACTATAAAACTGTATTGAAAATGTAAATACTGGGGCGCCTGGGTGGCTCAGTCGGTTAGGTGTCCGACTTCGGCTCAGGTCATGATCTCACGTTCCGTGAGTTCGAGCCCCGCGTCGGGCTGTGTGCTGACGGCTCAGAGTCTGGGGCCTGTTTCGGATTCTGTGTCTCCCTCTCTCTGACCCTCCCCCGTTCATGCTCTGTCTCTCTCTGTCTCAAAAATAAATAAACGTTAAAAAAAAAAAAAAAAGAAAATGTAAATACTGAAATGAAACAATTAGGTAATAGAGGGGAAAAACAAATTTAAAAAGTTGACTGGCCAAAATGGGAGCAGGAAAAGACAGAAAACATATGGAAACTTTGTGTATGTGGGTTTTTTTTAATTATTAGGGCACATGTGGCCAAAAAATTAAATATAAAAGTTTGTATACATTTAAATATATTTGCATTCCTTTTTTCTCTGTAGTGAGTAATATCATAAGATAGATTTGTGTTTTATTGAGTTGCATTGTTTGAATTTCCTGAAAGGAAAAGTAAAGACTGCTTAACATAAATAAAAATATTTGGGGCTTTTTCCCAACATACTATAAAATTCAGTTTGGTATTATTGCTGACACTACTATATTGTCATGGTGTAACTGCAGTTGAGAAAAATTGAATAAGTACCTGAAAACAGGTACTTGAGTTTTTCTCATAAAAAATACGTATATTATATATTATATAATATATAATATACATATATCCTTAGTCCTGAAATTTCTCATTCTCATTAAAATTTTTTTTTCAATGTTTATTTATTTTTGAGAGAGAGAGAAAGAGAAAGAGAGAGAGCATGAGCCAGGAAGGGCAGAGAGAAAAGGAGACACAGAATCCAAAGTAGGCTCCAGGCTCTGAGCTGTCCACATAGAGCCTGATGTGGGGTCGAACTCATGAACCATGAGATCATGACCTAAGCTGAAGTCAGATGCTTAAATGACTGAGCCACCCAGGCCCCCTCTCATGCTCATTTTTAAGTTTAAAGGTAACATTTTCTTAGAAAATGAGAAACAATTCCACTTATTCATTTGTGACTTACCCAAATATTTTTAAACCATGCTTTTTAAATAAAAAATAGGCTTGAGGCCTATTTCACAGTTCATGGGCCCAAGCCCTGTGTTGGACTCTGTGCTGACAGCTCAAAGCCTGGAGCCTGGATTCTGTGTCTCCCTCTCTCTCTGTCCCTTCCCCACTCATGCTCTGTCTCTCTGCCTCTCAAAAATAAATAAAAAACATTAATAAAAAAATAGCCTTGATATGTATTTATTTTTTGTACTCAAATGAGTCCATACTATGCTTTTGAAAGGGAACTTTGAATTTGACCTGCATTAAAAGCCTTTTTGATATATGAGGGGAAAACATACACCTAGAATTATAAATAGCCAAGCTGGAAAAGCTTCAGGGTTGTTTTCAAATTACCTCAAATATTGAGTCTTCCACTAAATCTATAGTAAAACTCCAAATTCTTAAATTAGTGGACACACAAGAATTTTTCTTCACATTAAATAATTAAGAGACAATATACATGAGTTAATATTCAGTTATTCATTTTTTTTTTTTGAGAGAGAGAGAGGGTGCAAGTGAGTGAGGGTCAGAGAAAGATAGAGAATCCCGCGAGGGGCAGAGAAATGGGGCTCACCCAAAGCGGGGCATGTGTTCATCTCAAGTGGGGCTTGAGTTCACCTGAAGCAGGGCTTTTACCCAAAGCGGGGTTTATGTTCACCTGAAGCAGGGCTCTAGCTCACCTGCAGCAAGGCTTGTGCTCACAGACTGTGAGATCATGACCTGCGCTAAAGTCAGATGCTTAAGGACTGAGCCACCCAGGCGCCGTATTTATTTTCTGTCTACCTTGTGTCAAGAACAGTTTAATGGATTTTTTCACAGTAATGAACAAAAAGGATTAAAATTTAGCTCTGACAGAACTTATATTTAAGCAGATCATAAATAAATGAAACATAATACATACTATGCTGTTGCTAAGTGCTACAAAGATAATATAAAACAGAACTGGGAATATAAAATATTTCAGGGAGGTGGAGATCACTACTATGCTAAAATTGTTTATCAGTGTTCAAAGTTCAGTCCAGTGAATGGTCAGTTTCAGGGTTATAGTAGCCTTGGCCCTAGGACAAAGGCTAATGGATCTATGTCAGATTAGGAGATGGTGAAAGGGAACCTTGAGCCTGACATTCGTTCACCATTGTTAGATACCCCTCCTTTAGAAGTGCTGATTAGACCTTCCAGGGATATAAGAACAAGGTAGAACATATCCAGGTACCAGCCTTGGGGAAATCAGCTCTGTTCCCCATTTTACCAATGACCAAACAGACCTCAAAGGGTTTAAAACAGATTCACCAAGTTTAGTTAGTGGATATTAAGTACCAAAAAGTGCTATTCAAAATGTGGTTCTCTGATAGCAACTGGTTCATAAATTTTCTCGTTCTCAACAACAGTAAGAATTTAAGAAAAAGTGCTTAGAAATGTGGCAATTTGATAGAGCAGTTTTAAATCTCTAATCCATCTCATAATTAAAAATCAGAGCTTTTTTTGTCCTTACATTTTATTTTCTAGTAATTCACTTTTTTATATCTTACGAAATAATCAACCTAAGACAGGTTGGAAAGTCAAAAAAACAACCTAGTTCTGCAGTTAGTTTGAGAAACACTGGACCAAAATATTGATCCCTTGACTCAAAGTTATTCTACATACAACCACATATTAGCATGAGTATCTTCTATGTGCTAAGCACTGTATTAAGGGCCACAGGTTCAGAAATGGTCTATGTCTTCATGGAGCTTACAACAGAGTGAGATAATAAACAAATGAATGAGCTCTGGGCATGGAGAGTCCAGTGTTTTCCATCAGATCTCATTGCCTCCTGCTTGTGTGGACTGAAATCTTAGATTATGTGCCTCTTCACTACCACTAGTGCAGACTGTCTTATGGAAACAATGTTTGGGAACACATGCATTACCCATGGTGACTATCTATGTATTACTTTTGAAAGAGACCCTACTCTGTCTGTAGAAGCAAGGATCTTGAGGAATGAGATCAAGGCATTTTTTTCATATTAAAAAAAAAATATAATAATATATAATATATATAATATAATATAATATAATATAATATAATATAATATAATTAATGAATGTAATGTAATAATATAATATAATATATATAATATATATAATAATATGTATATAATTTTAATCTTGAGTTTATAATCCTTAGATTAAATATTATAAGTGGTAATGAGAATAAGCAAATTCTTTAAGAGGTACACTTTTTTTTTAATGTGGGAATCTATAAGTACTATAGTATTTATATTTATGAAGAGGTTTAGCCTAGGATGATGGTATTCTTTTTGCATTATTATTACTACTATTATTATTATTATTGTTTTATTTTACTATCTTTTTTTAGTCAGTGGTTTGTACACATATAAAAGATAAAAGGTTGAAATAAAAAAGATGTGTGAGACATTTTGAGAGATTTTGAAATGTCTGTCCAGTGGTCTCTGCTTGGGTGAAAGAGACTAAAATTCATCTGGCAGTAAATTATCAAAATTAATTGATACCATCTAGAAAAATAGCAGAGCTGTTTAAAGAGGGTTTAAGTAGATATTTGATAGCCAGGGGGGAAAAAATCAAATAAAACTGTTTAACTGAATGGGGTAGGCGATAGCTAGTGAAGGTGTCCCAATATTTCTCAAGGCAAAATAGAATGAAAGTCAGGGGTAATACTTTTGGCCCCACTGTCTCTGTCACTGTGGATAAGTGGACTTGACATGTTAACAAGCAGATCTCAATGATGCTATGAGAGCTCTGTTCATCCATGGAATGGTTCTTTCCTCTGAAAGAAGAATGTCTGATAATTTTGCAACTTGCATTGAAAATTTAATCTTTCAAAAAGTTCATTAAGCTATGAGAAGAAAATCCAACCATCAGTAGCTGATTGCTGGTAAAGGGAAATCACAAGTATACACATGTCACTTCCCAGCTCCAAAACCTTCAAAGACCAAAAATTTTTGGCTAAATAAAGTACTAACAGCAAGGCTCCTCTACAGTTTGGCTAAGTTTCTTTTCCAGGCTTAGCTCCCACAATTTATTTACAAGAAAAGAGATGGGAAGGATAAAAAAGCACATGTATCTGGGAATGTACTATAAGCCAAGCACACATTATGCTTTTCCATTTTACCCTCACAACTCTTTCATCATAGAATTATTCTGAGGGTTGAATAAGGTAATTAGTGTCAAGTGCTTCACACAGGTGTTCAGATTAATAGAATTAATGTGCTTCCAACAGTGTTGAACACATAGTAAGGCTTCAATAGAATGCAAGCATTTATTAATGGTTTAGAAGAACACAGAAAAAGAGAACATGGACATCTCTCCTTTAGAATGAGGAAACTGATGACCATAAATGTTGTTTTCCCAAAGTGCCAGCAGTGCTAGGATTTTATGTGACTCACAAGTTCTTGTTCTTCCCACTATACCAACCTGTCTCTGCTATGACACTCTATTCTTCACCTGAACTGGACTCAAATTTTCCCCCAAATATATCATATTTTCCCAACATTTTACCTCTGTTCATGTTTTGACCTCTCCTGTAATGTCTCTGCCTTCATCTCTACCTCCTGAAAAGTAGAGGATGAGCAGGAACTGTCCATTCCATAGCTCTCCAATTCATGCATTTGTCAACTGCCTGCATGATCCTCCACCTCCACCTCCAGCACCAACAAAACAAATGTACTGACTAAAGTTAGCCTGGTTTGTTTGTTGTTTTTATTGCTGTTATTTTGTTTTGTTTTGTTTTTCTGCATTATGACATTATTATTTCCAAATTTTTGAGGGCAGAGGACAGACTCGTATTTTTAACTTATTCTAACATTTATTTCAATAAGTAATTATTAAATTCTCCATGTGCCAGGCAATGGATATATATCAGAGTATTACATGAACAAGGTGGAAAAAAAGAGACCTATGCCCACAAGGGCTTAATACATACTAGGTGACATTCTGTCCTGTAGATACAGCTTTACAGAAAAATAAGACCCCTCCCTAAAAATTCATGGAGCAAACCCGTTTATATTTAAGCTATTAACAGCTCAAATAACTCAATTATTTTTTTAGCACAACCCTCAACCCAACCTAATTTGGAGCAGCCATATCCCTATGCATTTTTTTATTGAATTTTTGGGTGTAACACTTGGGGCTTATTTTTCTTATCCTTTAGATTCTCCTGTAGTCCTCTCCCCTAGACCATTCACTGGAGAAGAAATACAAAGACATCTCAATCTTGGAGATTTGAAAAGCAATTTTTCTAGACTTGATAAGAAGCTGCTCATGTAAGACCTATTAAACGTGCTTGTCCCAGACAACATTGCTTCCTCAGAGACAAAGAGATTGAATGGTTATAAATTCTTTTTGGCATTCTATCCTCACAAGTGTTGACAGTTCTCCCAGTTCCTCAAAGTCAAGTGATATTTGATTAATTGGAGCTTACATTGCTGTTTTATTAATCTTCCTCCTTACTTTGCATTTCTTTGTGTTTTATCTTAACACCAAGTCTTTTTTGTCAGATAACTCATAGTTTATTTCTCTACCACACTGTGTCATTAGGACTTAGCTCCCTAACCATAGACTGTCTTCTTTTGGATGTCAAGTGTATGTGATTGCTTTCTGTGGATCATTAAAGTGCTTTGTCTTAAAAAGAAATTGTTTGGCCATTTAATACAGAGTATTGAATGTCACTTGAGTCATTTGGGTTTATTTGGTGGGCTCTTAAAGCAGATTATTTTCAAAAACCAGACATTTATTCCTAACACCATTCAATTATTTGAAACTCTTTAGAAAAGTATGATCTTAGATTTTGTAGTCACCCTGCCATAGTTCAAAGTTGTGATAAGAGTTTCTTTCCACTGATGAATACATTTAAGGCCAGGGCTAGATTCCTGCACCCTTTTTCCTGTGAGTCAAGTGTGGGAATCTGCAGACATTGTTAGACTGAGATGTGAAGCAGCTCTCCATAGGCTGCTTTGGTGCACTTTGAAAATGACATTTTTCAATTATTCTACATTCGAACTCTCCAAATGTTCCCCATTGCCATTAGAATTATGTATTTAATTCTGGATTTTAGGGAGATTGTATTATCTCCCCACAAAGACTGAAAACCTTACGCCTTCAGGACCCTGAGTGCATCTCCAAATGCACTTCTTTTCCCCTCACATTCCAATCATGCGTGCCTTCTGTCTGTTGTCTCTGCCAAGCTCATGCCCATGTCAGCCATTGAACTTACACTCCCTCACCCTGGAATGTTATTCCTTTATGTCTCCATGTGGTAACAGCTCTTTTATCCCTTAGGCCTTGGTTCTGATGGGATGTCTTCAGAGAAGCCCTTGCTAACACTCTGTGGCTGAATGGTCCACCCTGTTCCCATCCTTCCCACCCACCTCCACCATCTCTCTTTATCCCACCAAACCTATTTTGTTGCCCATCACTTCATTTCATAGCACATATCAATATCTAAAGGATTTTTTTGTTTGTTTTACTCATAATATGCCTCTTTATACCAGAATGTAGGCCCCAGAAAAACAAGGACATTTTCTCATCTGTAGCTGTATTCCCAGCACTCAGGGTCTGCCAAGGTAAGTGCTAAATAAATATTTGGAGAGTCAATAAATACATATTTATTTATAAGAGAGACTGAGCATTGCACATGGTAGAATCAAAGAAAGAAGGTAGTTAATGGCAGCTGTGGCCTTCACCTTGCTGCTGAGTAACTGAGCAATGCCCTGCTAGTCAATCCTTAGCATTGTGGTTAACCTGGGCCACCCCCTTTGCCAAGATGGTTTGGAGCTAATGTGAGCCATGGAGGGGTCTCACCTTCCATTTTTTTTTTCTTTCCAGCCACTTACAGCACTATCTCTGAAAGGGCATCTTATATATAACATTATCCATACCAATATGTTTCCATTGATGTTTTAGCAGTTCATAAGCCTGTCCTGATGACCAGATATCCCCTGGGAAGTTTGAAGTTTTTAATAGGGTGGGCCTGGAAGCAGCACAATTATTTCTGAACTCATTTCACCGACAAGTGAACTCAGTGCTCTGTCTCACAGTCACCTCTAACTACAAGGGTGTTGGGATATCTGGTCTCACTGTGTGCCCAAGTACAAAGAAGAAATGGGTTTGGTGAATATGAAGAGTCTCATATTCATTGAGCCATATTTTTCTGATGGCCAGGGTTAACATGGCAGATCACTGCACACATACAGGAAGACTCCCTCTTGGGTCCTTGACCTGGACTTCCTGGCTCGACATGGTGAGGCATTGCTGGTCGAATAAGTTACTGCTCCGAAGGCCTTACTACTCAAGTGAATGCAAACATAATTCTGGAAAGAAATATTAAAAAGCTATATAGGCCACATTCAGGCTTATATTTACCAATCTAGGTTTACCTTCAATAAAACTGACATTACAATTTTCTGATTACTGTGTTCTCAATCAGCTGCCATTTTGAGGGCAAAGGATGTGATTAATTCCCTCAAGCCCAACATATGGAGGCTATTTGTCTCTTTCGGAAAGACAGAGCTAGGAATATATTTAGGCAGGCTAACTTTTGTAGTCTTTTTTTTTTCCTTCCATGTGTGGAAGACTCTTCTTAGGACTAACCACCCAGTAATGTAATATTGTTATCCTATCATTTAACACAAGTTTATTCAATCCCTCTTGGGTTTCCCAAAAGAATTTGTTAGCTTTCTTTCTCTGAAGTAACAAATTACAGTTTGAGTCTGTCTCATATACCACATCAATCACTTGTTCAGTCCCTGGGACTGCTAAATGATTGACCCAATTGGGTTGTTTTAGCTGTCCAATCATTTGGATTTGGGGTGTTAAAACAACTGAAGTGGTCTGACTACTTAGACTTAAAATGCCTGACAAACCATGATGAAGACTAAAACATTCAATTTAACTGGAAAACAAACAAAGTTGTGGAATCTTTTAGATGTGTCCACATGTGTGCACAAGCACAAAAAGTGTCTCTCAGGTTCTCATTGTCTCTCCCCTTCCCTCTCCTCCCTTCTCCTGCCCTCCTTTTTCCTCCTCTCACCTCCACTCTCTCTATCTTTTCATCAACCTCTCTCCCTCTTATCTCTCATGTTTCTCTATCTCAATATTTTTTTCTTTCTTTTTTTATTGAGATATACTTCACATGTAACATATTAGTTTCAGGTATATAACATATGATCACCACAAAAAGTCTAGTTAACATCTATCACCACACATAGTTACAGGATTTTTTCTCGTGATGAAAACTTTTAAGATCTACTCCCTTGTCTCTTTGTGTCTTTACCTCCTTCCTTGTCTCTCTCTCTCAGAGTCAGCAAATATTCACAATGACAAAATGTGCATTTTTTATTAGCAGTGCTTCCTTCTCATTTCATCCAACATCAGAATCTAAGAAAGACTAAAAAGAAATGGTTACATTTGTTTACTTGAGGATTGAGATGAGTCATTGAACTAGTTCACCCTGCATAAGAAGAAACAACTTGATCTTGGCACAAGGAGTTGAGATATAGGGAACACCCCTGAGAATAAATTGGTCTCAGCATATTACTAAGATAGGGCAAGCCTCTCTGTAGCCCTTAACACTAAACTATCTAAATCTTTAGAATAACAACTTGAAAGTTGCCCTGTTTATTTATAATACAATGTTATCCTCTTGGAAGCTATCCTTATCCTTCACGTCTCTTCATCTCTAAGTGCTTTTGGCTGTGGATGTTTGGCCAGGGTCCCTCAGAAAGTGGAAAATCATTGACTTTGTGAAGATCCAAGCCCCAACAATGATTACCAAAGTAAGATAAAAGCTGAACAATTAAAAGTAGCAAAAGACACATTAATCCATTAGCAGAAAAAAAGATTATCACCTTCTAGGCTTCAAGTTAGCTTCTGATATCATGAAGTTATCCTTCAAGACTGGGAAATTAAAGTTGTAAGTGCCCCTCATGTAAATGTCACATCAGTGCAGAAGATACAACTGGGTTGTCCCTAGAGGTTCAATTCTTTGTCATTGACAAAGCAACAAGTGTTAGGGGAACTCCATGAGCAGCTCTCCAAAGAGAGCTTGTTGAGATTGTTGGCCATCATTCAAGATTATAAAATCCTTATTTTGAACAAAGTCTCAAGAAATTATCTTTTGAGATTTTGGCTTATCAAGGCATGTTACTCTCAGTACTACTGGAAGTAACCATTCTCAAAGCACAACAGAGCTGGGTCCAAGAGAGAATGCAAGGACATAAAATTCTCTGTAATGTGTGTGAAGGAAAGAACACAAAAAGTCTTAATTAAAATACTGTGATATTTGGAAAGTACTTTCTATTACACAATAGATTACTCAGTACATCAAATGTTTTTGTGAAACATGGAACAATTTAATCATAAGATCATTAGTACATTGCAAAATGGTTTTGTTTCTCTTCCTTTTGATTTCTTTTAAAATAAACTGACAATTGTCCTGCTGTCAAGACTTACTCTAAGACACCATATGCTTTGAATATTTTATTCTGGACTTTAATTAGACCTGAAAAACTAAATAGAGCTTGAGAGACAAGAAAACTTTTTGTATTAACTTATTAGATTTGAACATTTCATTTTAATGTCCATTAATATCAACTTATCAAGTATAGGAATCCATGCACAACACTAAGGATAACATAATACAGAAAATTTAACATCTTAAGATACTCTATAAATGTTCAGAAATGAAAATTGGCCCCGATTTATTCATAATCTTTGAGGATCCCATATCTATAAATATAAAAATATTTTGTTCACTGTTTTCTTCCTTCATAATTCTTTTGGAAACTATTGTACTTATTATAATAAGGTCATATATTTATTTTCACAGCTTAACCCAGCCATAAAAAAAATACTTTTTTTGTTTAATATTTAAATGTGAAAAATCACATAGTGATATGTTAAATAAAAAAAACCATTCTGGGACCAGCACCTTCATTCTTTGTTACGGACTGACCACTGTAAGTAATTTCTTCCTCTGAAATGAATCAGGGAGGAAAACACAATGGCTGTTTAGGATATATTCTGTAAAAAGTGTGTCGCTAGTTGTTAGGTGAAGCAGGGCACTCCACAGTTTACTTACAGAGATAGGCTGGTTCCTTATACTATATACATATTATTCTTTACTGATCCTTAATAGGTAAAAATACAGAGAATAAAATAACAAACACCCATATATCCACCATATACAGTTAACAAGTGCTAATAGTTGAATATGTTTACTTAGGTTTGTTGATGTCTCTTTTTTAAATTCAAGTATAATTAGCATACAGTGTTATACTAGTTTCAGGTTTACAATATGGTAATTCAACAATTCCATGTATTACTTAGTGCTCATCAAGATAAGTGTACTCTTAGTCGCCTTCACCTATTTCACCCATCTCCCCATCCACTTCCCCTCTGGTAACCATCTGTTTGTTTTCTATAGCTAAGAGTCTGTTTTTTTGGTAGATGGATGGATAAAGAAGATGTAGTTTGTGTGTGTGTGTGTGTGTGTGTGTGTGTGTGTGTGTGTGTGTTTACATATATATATTTGTGTGTGTGTGTGTATATACACAGTGTATACATATATACACAGTAAAACCTTGGATTGTGAGTGTTACTTGTTCTGCGAGTGTTCCTCAAGATGAGCAAACATTTCTAATAAATTTTAACTTGATAAATGAGAGATGTCTTGCAATACAAGTAGTACATGACACCAAATGTCACATGATCACAACTGAGCCAATGGTTCTCTCTCTCTCTCTCACTGAGGGATTGAGGGTGATCATCACCCATGCTTGGATGCTTGGTCTCAGGCCCCACTGAAAAATCAGTGATTTTTCAGAATGTTGGAAGGTACCCACAACTGGCACTAGTGTATTCTTTGTCACTTCAAAGCACCTATGGACAGTCTTTTGCTTTTCCATATAAGAGAAAGCTTAGGAATGCTTTGTTTCATTCTAGGTCAGGCTGCCTGCAGATATAGACCCTTTCCTCTGCTGCCTTATTGCCAGTTACATTAAATATACCATATGACAAGATTTTAAATTTTATTTAATGTTTTATTTATTTTTGAGAGAGACAGAGACAGAATGCGAGTGGGTTAGGGGCAGAGAGAGAGGGAGACACAGAATCTGAAGCAGGTTCCAGGCTCTGAGCTATCAGCACAGAGCCCGACGCAGGGCTCGAACCCACGAGCTGTGAGATCATGACTTGAGCTGAAGTCGGATGCTCAACCAACTGAGCCACCCAGGCGCCCTAATTTTTAAAATATTTTTTTAATGTTTTATTTATTTTTGAGAGAGACAGAGACAGAATGTGAGTGGGTTAGGGGCAGAACACAAGATTTTATTAATACTATACTGTAGTCAATAGCCGTGCAAGAGTATACGATGGCCCCCAAGCAGAAAAAGGTTGAAAAAGAAGGCAGTAAGAAGGAGATGATTACAGTGGAAGTTAGGAAGGAAATCATTGAGAAATATGAACATAGTATGTGAGCGGCCAAAATTGCAAGATTTTATAGGAAGTCTATATCTGCATCTCATCTGCATAAGAGGAGGAGAAAACGGTGCAGGAATCCCCTTCAAATGAGATTAGGGAGATGTGTAAAATGTAGGAAACTGCGCAAAATTTTATAGAAAAGCACCACCCGAATAAGATTGTAGCAGCGCAAGCAATGAATGAATCTGTTTAACGACAATGCAATGTCACATTTCCGCGAAATCCTCAAAAGGAGGCAAAAGCAAGTGTCTTTGGGTAGGTTCCTTGTTAAAGTTACAAAAAAAGAAAAGGATTCCACTGAGCCAATAAATAGTAATGATTCCATTAGCGAAAGCGAAAGTTGTCCCACACAACCCTCCTCTATCTTGTGTCCCTCACACCAGCCACAAATGTTTTCAAAGATAAGCACAGGTTAGTTTATTTATTTTTTCTTTATATTTTGTATTTTCTTTATTATTTTATATTATATTACAATATTGCAATCATTTTTATATGAATATTTTTGGGTTGTTGAATGAATTGTCTGAGTGTTCATTATTTCTTATGGGAATATTCGCTTTGATATACAAGTGCTTTGGATTACAAGCATGTTTATGGAACAAATTATGCTTGCAGACCAAAGTTTTATTGTATGATGGAATATTATTCAGCCATAAAAAAAATAATGAAATCTTGCCATTTGCAACAACATGGATGGAGCTAGAGTATAATGCTAAGCAAAATAAGCCAGCCCAAGAAAGACAAATACCATATGATTTCACTTATATATGGAATTTAAGAAACAGAGCAAAGAAAGCCGTAAGGTGTTTTTTTAATTATTCTTTTGTTTCTTTTTTTAATAGATTTATACGAGGACATTTATTTTTTTAACTTTTTTTTCCAAGTTTTTATTTAAATTCCAGTTAGTTAACATATATTATAATATTAGTTTCAGGAGTAGAGTTTAGTGATTCATTAGTTGGAAATAACTCATTATTTGAAAATAACACATTAGTTGAAAATTTCATTGTATGCTTACCTTGCTACATTTCCCTCCCTCTAACCCCACAGAAAATCTCTATCTTATATTTGGTATAAATCCTTTCCATCCTATTTCTTCTTTCCATGGAAACAGAGATAACCAGTTCCAATGTATAGGACTGTTTTACCACAGTATATATGTGCTTCTTACTTTATACTCATTAGATTTTTTTTTTTTGCTTTATCAGTGCCAATACTTACATATAGCTCCCTTCTTTTGATTACAATAACCTATTTCATTAGCTAAATATACCACAATTTATTTATTCACTCCTCTATCAATGTGTATTTAGATCTCTTCCAGTCTTCACTATTAAAGTCAATGCTCCTCTTAACTGTCTCCTCATGCACACATCAAAAGATTCTCTGTGGTGTTTACCAAGAAGTGGAACTGACAGCTTGTCAGGTGAGTGCATTTTTAATAATACTGCTGTTGTCAAAATGCTTTCCAAATGTACACTCCCACCATCACTGAATAAGACTCCGATTTTTTAAGTCCTCACTTGGTATTTTCGGATTGCAAACATTTAGAATTTTCAGATCTTAAAACGGCTGCTTATTAAATGCTATGGCATTGTATTTCATTATTATTTTAATTTGCATTTTACTTATTACTAAACTTTGCAAAGTTGACTAGCTATTTAAATTTCCTCTTTCTTGAACTGCCTCTTCATGTACTTTACCCATTGTTATGGGGCTTAAAAGGGGTTTGTGTGGAGAACAGGTTGGAACTATAAACCAAATTAGCAGTGATTAGCTATTATAAATAAATTAAACATGCTCAGATGTATCTGTTAAATTTTAATGAGCATATTCTTAGGCTAAATGTAATCCAATGCATCTTATAACTTTTTTAGTATTACCTGTGCTTCACACACCCAGAGGAGATATAAAGATTGCTGTACTATCTAGAAGAATGACACTCAAATTCCCATCCTTCAAGTTGACTTCTTTGACTCCTCCAAAAAATATAGTTGTAGGATTCTGAGATGGAAGTGGGAAAAAAAAGGCTATTTCAGATATGCAATATCTTTTCCATGTCTTCTAAAGATAGCTTCTTTAATTTTAAAAAATTAAAAAAATTTTAATATTTATTTTTGAGAGAGAGAGACAGAGAAAGAGAGAGAGAGAGAGAGAGGGAGAGGGAGAGAGAGTACAAGCAGGGGAGGAGCAGAGAGAGGGAGACACAGAATCTGAAGCAGGCTCCAGGCTCTGAGCTGTCAGCACAGAGCCCGATGTGGTGCTCAAACTCACCAACCGCAAGATGATGACCTGAACCAAAGTCGGATGCTTAACCAACTGAGCCACCCAGGTGCCCTATACCTTTTTAAAGGAAGGTAAGCCATTTATTTGTTCACAGTATGTGAGCTTAATCATTAGTATTTAATCCAACAAAGCAAGCAGGTACCCCTCCATAATTATCTTTTTGTATTGGGTTGTCTTTATCCTATTGATTTGTAGGAGTTCTGTGTGTATTCTAGATATTAATCTTTTGTTCACTATGTCATAAACATCTTCTCTCTTTCTTGTTTATTGTATCTTTTGTTGTTTAGAACTTTATAATTTCAATATAGTTAAATGTATCAATATTTTTTTTTTTCCTTTAGGATTCATTCTTTTTTTGGTTACTTGTTTAAGGTAACTTCTCTACCTCAGTGCAATGAAGATGTTCTTTATATTCTTTGAAAAGTTTGTAAGGTCTTTAGTCAAATAGAATTGAATACATGCATGTTTTTTTCACATTCAGATAGGCACTAGTTTCATCATCATTTATTATAGTTTGACATATAGTAATGAGACATCTCTCATGAACTGAAATCCCACAAATATAAGGTCTGTGTGGTTTTGGTTTTTCGTTTGTTTGTTTCTGCTTTCTCCTTTGTCCTTTTGATGTATTTGCCCTTTCCTGGGATAACACCATATGTATATAGCTTCTGTACATACATAAGTATATAAAAATTCTGTAAGTATATAAGTAACTCTTGATAACTAGCACTGCATATGTGTCTTCCTCCCCCTTCCTCTTCAGCATCACCTCTGTTCTTTTTGGACTTATGCTCTTTCATATTTATTTTAGAATCAATTTCTCAAATCCCATGAAAAACACTGCTGAAACTTTTATATAAATCTCATTGAATTTATGGATAAATTTGGAAAAAATGAAATCTTTATGATGTTGAATCCTCCTGCCTATGAACAAAACACACATCTTCATTTAATCAAGGCTCCTTGTAAATGTTTCAAAACTATTTTATAAAATTTACCCATGTAAAACTTAAATAACTGTTTTCAATTTATTTATAGTATTCTTATCTGTTTTGTTATATAGTAAATGCTTTTTTAAAATTTCTATAAGATTTTCAAAGCATTTATTGTTGTCACATAGGAACATTACGGATTTTACATATAAATCTTATCCCCACCATAACAATTTAACTGGAGGCACCTCTGCATATTTTTGTGAAATTTCATCTATAAAATTGCGGTTTTTTCTTTTTATGTGAAATTTGTACATCTCTTATGTCCTTTTCTTTTCTTATTATAATTATTAAAACCACCAATACAACATAAGTAATATTGGTGATACCAGTGATTTTGAGGAAGACCAATCATATATCTTTCCCATTCTTTATGTTTACTAATAGTTTGATGAACAGCGTTTATTATGAAAGAATATTGAATTTTATTGAATGCCTTTTTTTACATTTGTTGAGATGGTGGTATATTTTTATCACATTTTATCTATTAATGTGCTGAATACATAAAAATTTTTCCTATTGTTGAACAATTCCTCTATGCTAGAATAAATGCTATTTGGTAAAATTGCTGCTACATTCAATTTGCCTAACAACTCTGGCAAAATTGGCCCAGAAAGAGAGATAAAGTATCATAATTTCACATCTACAATTATAAATTTATGTGACAAAGCTGAGCAGAAGTTAGTTTGCACATGGCTGGAAAGTGGCAGCACTTTTGAGTTTCTCTCAACTCAAAATGTGAAATATTAGTCTTTTGTTCTCAGCTGCAGATGCTTAACCACAATTCTGAAGATAACAAGGCATCCCACTGAGTTCCTAACATCAATCTGGTACAATATTTTGATTTCCTGTATATTAATCTTATCATAGCTGTGATCTTCACTGTGAGTACAACTAAAGAAAGAATCTTTCTTTCCCCCTAAATTTGCACCATCTCCACATGCTCTTCATAAAATTTCAAAAACAGTCATAATTGGATTCATTTTTAAGCCTTTTAAAAACTTGATACATGAGTTGACTCAAAGTCATGTTAAATAATCACTCTTTGAAAACCATAAGAACTCTTAGTAACTTTTAAATGAAGAATATATATGATCTACTATGTTTATACTAGGAAACCAAAGTCTAAGAAGGCTGTAAAAGTCCCACTGTTCAGTCTATGAAGAGTCAGCAGTGGAAATGTACTTCCATAGGATTTCTAGCTAAGCTTCTTGTTTGATTTCCCACTGATTTGATAAAATGCAGATGGAGATCTGATACCTTGGTGATATTAAAGATTAGCTTCAATAATATTTATCAAGTGATATAGTAATATCATTTCTTCAAAAGAAGTTAAGCTAACAAAAGTCTTGGGGGTTTTGTGTGTTATTGTTTTTCATGGATGTAATTTGATTCTTTATATAGCAACACAGAGCTTCAATTTGGGAATATGTAGAAATCCAGTGAGATACAGTCATAAATATAGTCAGTTAAAATTTTATCTCCTTAAATTTTAATTTTATTCTTTTATAATTTTAGTCTTTTAATTTAAATTCAAGTTAGTTAACATATAGTGTAGTACTGGTTTCAGGAGTAGAACCCTGACACATACAATGCCCAGTGCTCATTCGAACAAATGCCCTCTTTAATATCCATCACTCATTTTAGCCCATGCCCCCATCCAATTTTATAATCTTTTAGTTGAAGTTTTATTTTATTTCCACACATTTTCATGGGTTCTACTTTCAAACTGTGTCATGGGGACTCCTAGCCATGTAATGCAGGTGCCTTGGGGGCTATCTAAGTACACAGGTGAAAAGGAAACCTAGTTGCTGCAGTTCTGGGCCTACACCCCTTCCTCTTCATTTGGAACAGTTCTGATTCTGTCTGTGGTAGGCACTGGACTGAAGGATAATATTTCACTAAAAAAGTGGTTCTACATCCACTATTTCAAGCCATTTAATGAGCTAAAATGTTTATCTAACTCTACACCTTTTATTATAAGCCTTTATAGTACAAATCGGTTCTAAAACAATAGACTATATAATCTGATGTCAAAGTCTTGCCCATCTGAAAAAAAAATTTCTCAGATAGCACTGAACAAAGATTATGCTTTGTTATATTTGTTTATTTGATAGCTTATGTAGAGTTTAGTGCCTTGAGAACCAAACTGGAAATATTTCCATAAATAACCCAATGTGCCTTAAAGAATTGGTGTAATTCTTTAAGGTGTAATTCATCTTGAGCTTTTAGTTATTGCTAGCATCTTTAATTTACCTGGCTTTGGTCCTGATACTAACAACTTGCTTCTATTTCTGACTGACACAAACAGTATATAAACACTCATCAACACAACATTTTTTTTTAAATCCACATCAGACCTGTAAGTCAGTTCAACAAAAGTAGGGTTTTATGGCATTCTGCCTTTAGATGATTTTGTTATCCATGTATTAGATGTTATTTAGCATTAATATAAGACGTGTTCAGAGTCACACGTCTTTCTGGTAATGGTCATGAGGTCAGAATTTAATAAAAGTTGTGAACATGGGCTCTGAAGTTTGAACCTTTGCTCCTCCACTTACTAGCAGTGAAACTCTGGGCAAGCAACTTAACTTTCCTGTATCTCAGAGACAATAATGATGTCTATCTCAGAGGGTTGTTGTGAGGGTCAAATGCAAAAACACATATAAGTCACGTGGAAAGGCATCTATCATACACCTTGCATATACAGTTCAATGTGTGTTCCTGTGAGCCAACTGAATTCATTCTTCTGGAGTCCTATCACACAGGGATGTGTGTGTGTGTGTGTGTGTGTGTGTGTGTGTGTGTGTGTTTGTGTGTGTGTTTTATCACATTTTGCAGTTGTGTAAGTGGGGGGGGAGTTTATATCAGTGAGTATGCTATCTGCAGAAGGCCTGATTTCTTGAAAATCTAAGTTTGCTTTCAAGCAAAATTTAAAAATAATAATACCAAATAATTGGTATTATTACACCTCTTGTTATAGGTTATAACACCTATAACAGGTTATATTACACCTCTTGTCCTAGCAGAATTATTCATTATGCCCCTTTTCATCTTCAAATGCATCCCAGTTTGGGTGATCAATTAGATGGTCACTATATTTATGTAACACTTAGTAGGTGTTTTATGTAATTTACATATATTGACTCACTTAATCTCCATTACATGTTAATACAATAGGTGCTGTTGTTATTTCATTTTATAGAGAAGGATATCACAATACAGAGTGGTTAGGAAAATTATCCAAGGTCAAACAGGAATAGAATGAAATTTGAACCCAAGGAGTCTGGTTCCATTCATCTAAAGCCTTAATCTCTATGTTATTTTATGCTCCATGAGGCTTGTTACTTGTTTTCCTTTTCCATCTTTGTTATACTTCTAAATGACCATGTGGTCATGAGGACAACTTTTGGGTATTCCTGAGATGCAAATTTATACATGAATTTAGGCCTTCAAATACTTTGATACTCAGGGATATTTTGGTCCAAACCTTCTAGAATTGGTTGTTTGAATAAGAACTCTTGTGGATGGAAGAAGACAGAGAAAAAAGAAGGAAAGACAAAGAAGTACTATCATCAGACACATTTGTAGGAAACCAAGCATTTATTCTCCCAGGGCCATGCTGTAGAAAATGGGTGGTGGAAATCAGAAGAGAGAGTGAGTTAATATTTAGAATTTGGAGATGACTGAATTGCATGACAAAGACAAAAAAAAAAGATTTTCATGTTTGTGTAAAGATTATGATGTTTGAGTTAGGAGAGCATTCACTGCAAGAAGATACGTTATAAAAGTGACTTTTAAAATAAAGGAGAGAGTTCAGCTCCCACTCCAGCACTGGAAGCCAAGGCCATATTTCTTAGCTGCTGCCAAGAACCACCGACATGTGTCAAGTCTGAGATCTTTAGTCACTTAAACCTGCTGTGGAAAGACAAATTCACATCCAGGGAATTATGTTAAGAGGACTCTTCAGTTTCTTTAAACTTTATCCAAGGAAAAATGGCTGCTATTCTGTTTCACTTATCTTAGACATTTCAGTTCACATTTCTAGACAGCCTTGGAAGTTTTTCCAAGGATATTCAAAAGTCCAAGAATGGCATGGTGTCCTCCATTTTTCACCAGGTTATATCTTCCCTAGTCCCAATATATTGCTATGTTTCTAATATTCATAAAATCACAACTATGTCTTAAACATTTTTGACATAATTTATTCAGGTGTCTATAGCTTTTCAGTTTCCTCTTAAGCCATTTTATTTTTTACATTTTTTGAATAAATATTTTTTCTGATTTTCTTCTTCTTTGCAAGATTCACTGCAATTACTAGTAAAAATATGCAAGTATATAGAAACTTTTTTGGAATTCAAACTTATTTCCAAGCTTTTAACTTCATATTACTCTTTCAACATAATTAAGAGGTATGTTGAGGGTCCCCCAAATCACCCCCAGGTTTGATGATTTGCTAGAAGGACTCACAGAACTCTACATGTAGTTTTACTCATGGTTATTATTAATTACAACAAAATGATATAAAGCAAAATCAGCAAAAGTAAAAGGCAAATTGGATAAAGTCCAGGGGAAACCAGGCATGAGCTTCCAGAGTCATCTCCTGGTGTAATCACATGGATATGCTTAATTCCTCCCAGAAATGAGTTGTGACAACAAACGTGAAATGTTAT
Organism: Neofelis nebulosa; assembly: GCF_028018385.1. NCBI lineage: Eukaryota > Metazoa > Chordata > Mammalia > Carnivora > Felidae > Neofelis > Neofelis nebulosa. Next base: position 117,812,934 of record NC_080784.1, read on the forward strand.
CTACCAGTTAGGCTCAGCACCAGGGTTTTAATCTGGAGCTAGTCATGTAAGCACTCTTAGCCTGGCATGTACACAAATTTCAGATTCCCAGAAGGCAAGCAGGTGTTGAACATAAACCATATTGTATGTACAAGCATTTTTTGGCACAGTGAGCCATTCTTTTGAGGGAATGGTGGGAACTTCCCTGAAATCCAAGTTTGCGGATACCAGCCAAGGGCTATCCTATAAACAGACCTTTCTAATGATAGTGCCAGGATCGCTCTTTTCCTGCCCATATTTCATAGCTTGATTTTCCATAGATAAAAATAACTTAAAGAAGTCAAATTCTTTTCTCATAATCATGAGGTTTTGGTTGGGCTAAATCGCAGTTATTCCAGCTCCCTATCCAATACTCTTTCTAGTAGATTATACAGCTGCTCAGAAAAGCCTCTGATATTCAAGCAACTAAGACCAATTTAAACAAAGTGAAGTGACTAATAATCAAAGATGCAGTTATAGCTTTTTGTCCTTCATATATGAACTGGAAATAATAATACCCATTAGATTATTAGTGCTGTCCATGATAACTTTCAGCAATGATGGAAATCTATAATCTGATCTATTCAATACCGAGTACTTGAAATGTGGCTTGTGTGACTGACAAACTAAGTACTTAATTTTGTTTACTTTTAATTAATTTTATTTTAAATACCATATAAGTCTAGTAACTACATATTGGAAGCACAGCCCCAGATAATTTGATTTGCTTTATAAAAGCACACTATAGTGAGATTCATAGATGAAACAGCCCCTATGACAACATAATTTACTTTGAATTTCCTGAAGGCCAAACCAATACAACCATATGGTTCCCCAAATGTCTTCATTTCTTCTGGTCTTACTCCAAAATTACAAAGTTTAACCAGAATAAAGAATAGTCCAACACCACTGACTGGATTTTTTTTTAAAGAATCATTTAAAAAATGACTTAGAGTCTGACGATTTGCAGTAGTTTATCTGCACAAATAATACTGACTGACAGCTCTTAGGAAAAGAAAGAGCCTGACATTCTGTAAAAACAGACATAGACTGGCACAAAATCAGTCTGTGAATCTCAGTGTATAAATATTAGTTCATATATCTTTAGAGTTTACTGGCAACTATACTGGAAAAGAGAGAAGGAAAAAAAGCGAGAGCAAAAATTTTCCCCAAAAAGCATCTAATGAAACAGATAACAAATTTCAACTTACTTCAAATATTGTAATGTTTGGCAAATAAACCTTCAGGATATATCTCAAAAATCCAGTAGAAACTATTTTTAATGTGCAAAACAGAAAAAAATTATAGCTTATAAACTAAGAAAGATCATTTTTGAAACGTAGTCAAAGTTTTATTTTTGTTTTCCATGCTACTATAAAAGTCTCAACTTTTTCATTAGGTTAGAAACGAAAAACAAATGAGTGCCATCTTGTGGTTGCATCTACCACTGATAGTATAAATTGCCCCTACCTCCCAAAAACGGCTTTTCCATTCCCATTAGAAATGCTTTACACAGATTTAGTCTCTGGTTCAGCTTCAGAATGTATACAAAAGTAAAAACAAAATTGAAGAATTAGAAATAGAAGGAAGGCCCAAGATTATTCACCTGAGGTGAACACCAGAGTGAAAAAGATTTCTATAAAAAATAAATAAATATTGGTAGTAGAAAAAAGGACTTTAAAAATTATAAAGTAGGTAGTCTAAGGAGAAAATAAACAACAATCTATGTTATACAAGACATTTTTAAGGGAAAATAAGGAAAAACTACACAAATTAATGTTTACCCTACTGGTACTAAGTTTGCTGATAAATGAAGAAGGGAAGAAGATAAAAAAGGGAAAATGTGGCTAAATTCATTTTACTCTACTTATGTTCACAATGCTAAAAAACACTATTAATAATATGAAAATTGCTTTTCTACTTAAAAAACACATAAAATATTTCAGGTGAGAAAGTGGCATTCAAAACTAGGATGCTTGATTGCAGTGGAAATCAACCAAATTTTTCTACAGATTCATCACAATAGTGTAAAACACAAGTGTTAGGAAAGCTAAATTAAATGCAAAATTTTCTTTATATCATAACTATTTGGAATCTTTAATATGTTCATATTCATTGTGAATAGTCAGAGATAGATTTGGGTTTCATCATTTTCTAAACTTCTATGGGCAAAGGATTTTTTTTCCTTTGGGGCATATCCAAGCACTAGTGTTCTACAAGAACATTTTGGGAAATACTGCTCTTATCTAACAGTTCCAAATCATTTTCATTGAAGAAGCCTTTCAACATCCTTTCTCACTTGCCCTACCTGGAAATCACGAAAGGAAAGTATACATATAACTCAGGAAGTTGTTGTATCTCTAAATGAGAACTTGCCCTATTAATTATGAGTTAGACATCACCTAATATTACCAACCCAGACAATGACTTCTTTTGAAACTTCTAGTTATAGCAGTGGACTAATAATTTCATTGACACCCTTCAGGAAAGCTGCAAATCATTTGTCAAAAAAACTTAGGAAATCAAGGAATATGGCAATAATTGTTGAATAAATGACCACTGGTAACATAGGTGCACCATACAAAGAGATTCCGGTAGATAAATAATGTGCAGCACAAATTAGATAGCTGTTCACCAAATTATTTCTCTTTTCTCCCAGTAATAAACCGAGGGTAGATTTCCCAATTTCCTTTACATTTCAATGCTTTCATATAATTCCTAACCAATAAAATGTGGTGGAATAATGTACATAACTTCCAGACTTGACTCAAAGACACCTCCCACATAATCATACACTCTCTCTCTCTTTTCCCCAATTCACCAGTAGGACTTGGTGCCCAAAAGACCTGGGAGCCATGAATTGAAAATGAGTCTCACTCAGCCTGGGTCCCTGAATAACTGCATAGAGCAGAGACCACTCTTTACTGTCACCACCTCTGATTCACTATACATGAACAAGAAAGAAAGAATTATATTAAGTCACCAAGATTTCAGAGTTATCTGTTTACAGCATCTATCACTACTTTAACTACCAAAGGAGGACACAGTTTTCTTGCAACTAAACAGTAGCCTTGCTATATTTGGTTAAGTTTCTTTTAAATTTTGTAACATTACTTTGGCTTCTTCTTTTTCACGATGCCCCATATCTTATTTATTTATTTATTTATTTATTTATTTATTTATTTTCCTTATTTGGAGAAGCAGTTAGAAAAAAGCAATCCACATAGAGTCAGAAAGTCTGCCTTTTAATCTCAGCTACCTACTAGTCATTGATTTTGAGTGTGCCACTTTCACTTAACTATCTCTAAATCATCTTTGATTCTTTGATTCTCTTTTGTAAACATACTGAGCATTATCACCACTTCCACCCACTCACTCCTCTAATGCATCCTTTTTTGCCTTATTTACCAAGGCTTATCTCTTCTTATTCTGCTTTTCTCCAGTACAACTTTCCAGTTCTGAAATTATGGCAACACAACTCCACTATGTACTATGTTTTCTTCCTTTAACTTGTTCTTTCAAATCATTGGTTGATATGAAACTCTTTTATGGTCTTCCACCATCTACTCTGTCTGGCTCAATGTCTGGTTCAGCCATACTCAGTACAGGTTACCTCAAATGAGATGTGACCATGCACCTAGCACCCACTTAGAATGCAATTTCAAGATATGACACCAGGACTCAAATCCAGGCCTTCTGTTACCAAGATAGACCACATCCTGGGCCATAAAACAAACCACAACACATCTTAAAGAATTTAAATAGTACAGAATGTGTTCTCTGATTATAGCAGAATCAAACTAGAAATCAATAATTGAGATTAAAAGGAAAACTTTAACATGTGAAAATTAAACAATACTTCCAAATAATCCATGGGTCAAAGATAGTGTCAAAGGAAACTTTTTCAAATGCATACCACTGAATGAAAATGAAAATATAACATATAAAAAAGAGTGGGATGTAGCTAAAGCAGCAGCACCAAGAAAGATATTTCTAGTACTAAATGCATACATTAGAAACAAATAACAATTGCAAGTCAATAATTTAAGTTCCAAAAAAAAAAAAAAAAACTAGAAAGGTAAGAGCAAAATAAAGCTAAAACAATCAGAAAAAAAGGAAATATTAAAGAGTAGAAACCAATGATGTTGAAAACAAGTAAACAATGGGAATAACCAATGAAATAAGCTATTTTTTAAAATGTCAAGAAAATCGATAAATCTCTAGGAAATTAACATAATAAAAAGAGAGATGATTCAAATCACCAATATCAAAAATGGAATAGGTCACATCACTTCATTTAAAAAAAAATGAACCACCAACTGGAAAATGGACAAAAGATATGAACAGATGTTTCATCAAAGAGTCATATAAATGATACATGAGCATATGAAAGAATGTTCAACATCATTAGACAAAGAAATTGAATCAAAATCACAATAAGATTTTACTACACACCTATTAGAATGGCTAAAGTAAAAAAAAAAAATAGTAACAGCAAATGCTGGCAAGGATGAAAAGAAATGTATTACTTATACATTGTTAGTGAAAAAGTTAGATCATTTCCTATAAAATGAAATATGCAATTACCATATGACACAGAAATTCCACTTTTGAGCATTTATCCTAGAAAAATGAGCAACTTATGTTTACATATAACACATAAACATGATGTTTATAGCAACTTTATTTGTAATAATCAAAAACTAGGAAAAAAATATAATATCATTCTACAGGTGAATGGGTAAACAAACTGGGGTACCATGTACCATGTAATACATATACCATGCAATGCTAATCAATAAAAAAGGAAAACTATTGATACCGACAACAATTTGTATGAACCTTTAGAGTTTATGCTGAGTGGAAAACAGTAAATTCCCCCAAATTACACACTACGTGATTCCAAATACACACATACACACAACTGTTAGAACTAATAAACAAATTCAGCAAAGATGTAGGATATAAAATAATATATAAAAATTAGTTGAATTTTTATACACAGTCAACTATCCAAAAAATCAAGAAAACAGTTTCATTTATAATAGCATCAAAAATAATAAAATACTTGGGAATAATTTAACCAAAGAGGTGAAAGACTCATACACTAAAAACTATGAAACATTGTTGAGAGAAATTAAAGAAAACACAAATAACTGGAAAGAATTCTGTGTTCATGGATTGGAAGACTTAATATGAAGGGGAAAATCTTCACAATAATGAGTTTCACAATTATTTCTTGCATATAGCACCAAAAGCACAGGCAACAAAAGCAGAAATAGACAAATGGATGACATCAATCTTTAAAACTTTTCTGTATCAAAGGATACAACCAACAGAGTGAAAAGACAACCTATGAAATGGGAGAAATATTTACAAATCATGTATATCTGATAAAAGGTTAATATCAAGAATATATAAAGAACTCCCACGATTCAACAATAAAAAAAATAAATAACCTAATTTAATAATGGGCAAAGAGGAATGTGGAGGAAAAGACTACAAAGTAGGAGGTTCGTGAGCTCTATTCCTTCCATGTACACACCAAGGCAACAACTACATTTATACAATCGACTCTGAAAACAACCTGAAGACTGGCAGAATAGATCTTCTATAGCTAGTTGTAGAGAGAAGGCCACATTAAAAAGGGTAGGAGAGGTGGAAACACAGTCACAAACCAAACCTCTTGTCATGGTTAGACATACATAGGAGAGACATCACAAGCATGAAAGAACAAGGGGATCAGACTCCACACTGGGTACTTGTGTTCATGAGGTCCCACACCGGGAAAATGAGACCCCATAATGTTGCTGTGAAAATCAGTAAGGCTTAATTCTAGGGGAGAGCCAGAGGACAAAAAGAAACTGAGTCCCTGCCCTTAAAGAGCCCATAAGCTACATAACTCAGCTTGAGGAACAGCACAAAAGCAGCCATTTAAAAAGTGCCTAGGATATAAGTGAAAGAGATGTTTTCACTAATCTTAGAACATGTGCTTGAGGCTCGGGGATCTACAAGAAATTTCTCCAGGAACAAAAGTCTTGGTGTGTGCCATTTTCCTTGTCCTCCCCGAGCCTAGATAGCTGGAAACTTTGGGGAGCCAGTTCAAGCACTCTCCATATACAGTGCTAGCACCATGAGCCTACCATGGCCTTCCCTTGCAGACTTGCCTCCCCCAACCCACCCAATTCTGTAGGCATCCTGCAAAGCAGCTCCTGCCCCAACAAACTCAGCAGAGACACCAGCTAGACCAGTGTCACCCTAAAGTGACTCCTGCCCTGAGGAGTAAAGGAGATAGTCACACACAATGCACCCACAGTTCCTGTGGTCAGGCCTCTTAGCTGACTGTGCATGGACCAAGCCCTGCCCTTTTGTGCACCTCCAGCTACGGCAAGGCTAACCACAGACAACTAGACTAAATGCTTCCCTGCCCACTAATGAACCTATGGTGGCTGCAGGCAGGCCTCTCAACAGTGCAGGGAGCAAACCCCACCAGTGTTTCCACAGCAAGCAAAGCAGGTCATACAGCCAAGCAATCATGGTCAGCCATAGCAGGGAGGTAGGTGCACACAGCCCATGCAGGGGAACCCCTGGAATGCCTGGTTTTGGTAACAAGGGTGGATTGCACTATAGGGCACCACAGAACCACTTCAATTTAAGGCCACTACTTTCAAAACCAGGAGATGTAGCTGACTTAACTAATTTACAGACACAGAGTTAGACAAAAGATAGACAGAGAGGAATATGTCCCAAATAAAAACAAGTGAAAATCACAAACAGCTAAATGAAACAGAGATAACCAATATACCTGATAAAGAGTTCAAAGTAATGGTTATAAAGATAATGGACTTGAAAAAAGGTAGATGAACTCAGTGAGAATTTCACCGAAGAGACAGAAAATATAAATAAGATAACCAGTCAGAGCCAAAGAATACAATAACTGAAATTAAAAAAATAAAGGAATCAACAACAAATTAGAGGATGTAGAGGAACGGTACACTGATCTGAAAGATATGGTAATGGAAGGCAACTAAGCGGGGCGCCTGGGTGGCACAGTGGGTTAAGCGTCTGACTTCAGCCAGGTCACGATCTCGCGGTCCGTGAGTTCGAGCCCCGCGTCGGGCTCCGGGCTGATGGCTCGAGGCTGGAGCCTGTTTCCGATTCTGTGTCTCCCTCTCTCTCTGCCCCTCCCCCGTTCATGCTCTGTCTTGCTCTGTCCCAAAAATAAATAAAAAACAAAAACAAAAACAAAAAAACGTTGAAAGCAACTAAGCTGAACAGCAAAAAGATAAAAGAATAATAAAAAATGATATAGGTTAAGGGAACTCTGTGACTTCATCAAATTTAATAACATTTTCATTATAGGAATCCCAGAAGGAGAAGGGGGACAGAAAACTAATTTGAAGAAATAATGTCTATAAAATTTTCTAGTTCTGGGAAAGGAAATGGACATCCAGGTCCAGAAAGCAAAGAGAGCCCCTAACAAGATGGACACAAGAAGGTCCATACAAAGACACATAATGAATAAAATGGCAAAAATAAATGATAAAGAGAGAGCCTTAAAAGCAGCAAGAGCAAAGAAAAAAACAACAAACATAAGAAAAACAAAACAAACAAAGCAAGCAAACAAACAAAAAAACAAGGGGCTTCTGCGTGGCTCAGTCAGTTAAGTGTCCAAATCTTTACTTCACCTCAGGTCATGATCTCACAGTTTGTGAGTTTGAGCCCTTGGGTTTCTGTCTCCCTCTCTCTTTCTCTCTAATATTCCCCCACTTGCTATCTCTCTCTCAAAAAATATATAAAAATAAAAATAAATTAATAAAAATAATAGTTTACATACAAGGGAAACACCATAAGGATACCAGTTATTTTTCAACAGAAACTTTGCAGGCCAGAGGACATGGCATGATATATTCAAAATGCTGAAAGGAAAAAACCTATAGCCAAGAATACTCTACCTGGCAAGGCTACCATACAAAACTGAAGGAAAGATAGAGTTTTCCAGAGAAACAAAAGTTAAATGAGTTTATCACTATGAAACCAGCCTAAAGACATATACCAACTGAAAGTGAAGGAATGGAAAAAGATATGCCAAGGAAATGGAAGAGAAAAAAAAAAAAAAAAAAAAGGCCAGGATGGTGATACTTGTATCAGACAAAATAGACTTCAAAACAAAGATTGTATCAGGGCATCTGGGGTGGCTCAGTTGGTTAAGTATCTGACTTGATCTCAGCTCAGGTCTTGATCTCAGGGTCATGAGTTCAAGCCCCATGTTGGGCTCCACACTGAAAGTGGAGCCTACTTAAAACAAACAAACAAACACACAAACAAACAAACAAACAACAAAGACTATATCAAAAGACAAAGAAGGGTATTACATAATGATAAAGAGATCAGTTCAACAAGAGGATATAACAATTGTAAATATCTATGCACCCAACATAAGAACACTAAAATACATAAAGCAGGTGCCTGGGTGGCTCAGTCGATTAAGCACCCAACTCTTGATTTTGACTTAGGTCATTATCTCACAGTTCGTGAGATTGAGCCCCACATTGGGCTCCCTGCTGACAGTGTGGAGACTGTTTGGGATTCTCTCTCTCTCTCTCTCTCTCTCTCTCTGCTCCTCCCCCATTCATATGCTCTCTCTTAAATAAATAGATAAATAAACATTTTTTAATTTAAAAAATACATAAAGTAATATTAACAGACATAAAGGGAGAAATTGACAGTAATACAGTAATAATAGGAGACTTTAACACTTTACTGACATCAATAGAGAGATCATCCAGACAGAAAATCAACAAGGAAACAATGGCTTTGAAGAACAGATCAGACCAGACGGACCTAAAATATATATGCAGAACACCCCATCTAAAAGCAGCACAAAGCATATTTTCAAGTACACATGGGACATTCTCCAGGATAGATCACATGTGAGACCACAAAACAAGTCTCAATAAATAAGATTGAAATCACATCTTTTCCAACAAAAATGATATGAAACTAGATCAATTAAAAAATAACTGGAAAACTACAAAATATGAAGGCTAAATAACATGTTACTGGATAACGAATGGTCAACTAAGAGATCAAAGAGAAATAAAAAATAAATCCATGAATACAAGTGAAAATGGAAACACAATGGTCCAGAATCCTGGGGATGCAGCAAAAGCAGTTCTAAGAGGGAAACTTATAATGATACAGGCCTACTAAAAGAAATAAGAAAAATCTTAAATAAATAGCCTAACTTTATGACTAAAGGAAGCAGAAAAAGAAAAACAAAGACCAAAGTTAGTAAGGGGAAGAAATGATACAGATTAGAGCAGAAATAAATGAAATAGAGTCTAATAAAAGGAAAGAAAAGAAAATATCAATAAAACCAAGAAGCTGTTCTTTGAAAATATCAACAAAATTGATAAACCAGACATATCAAGAAAAAAGAGAAAGGACTCAAATAAATAAAATCAGAAATGAAAAAGAAATAACATCCAACACCACAGAAATACAAAGAATTATAAGAGAATACTATAAAAAATTACATGCCCATAAATTGGACAACCTAGAAGAAACAGATGAATTCCTAGAAACATACAATTTTCCAAAATTGAGTCAGGAAGAAATAAAAACTTTGAACAGCCTGGATAACTAGTAACCAAATTGAGTCAGCAATCAAAAAAAATCCCAAAAAACAAAAGCCCAGGACCAGATGCTGTCACTACTAAATTCTACCAAATACTTAAAATAGAGTTAATACCTATACTTCTCAAACTATTCCAAAAAATAAAAGAGGAAGCAATGTTTCCAACTTGATTGTACAAGGCCAAAAATATCCTGCTATAACAACAAAGACACTACAATAAAAGAAAATTATAGGCCAATATTCCTGGTGAACATAGATGTAAAAACACTCAACAGAATGTTAGCAAACCAAATTCAACAACACATTAAAAGGACAACTGCCATAATCAAATGGGATTTATTCCAGGGATGAAAAGGTGGTTCAGTGGGGAGCCTGGGTAGCTCGGTCAGTTAAGCATCCAGGTCTTGATATCAGTTCCAGTTGTGATCTCGAGGTCGTGGGATTGAGCCCCATGTCAAGCTCTGCACTGAGCATGGAGCCTGCCTTGGATTCTCTCTCTCCCTCTCTTCCTGTCCCTCCCTTCCCCCCATAAAAATAAATAAACATTAAAAAAAAAAGAAAAGGTAGTTCAGTATTCACAAATCAATGTGACACATCGCATTAACAAGAGGAAGAATAAAAACCATAAACCATCTCTAGAGATGGAGAAAAATCATTTGGCAAAATACAACATCCATTCATGATAAAAACTCAATAAAGTGGGTTTGCTCAGAAAATGGCTCAATGTAAGAAAGGACATAAATGAAAAACCCAGCACTAACATACTCAATGGTGAAAAACTGAAAGCTTTTCCTCTAAGATCAGGATCAAGACAAGTATGTCTACTCCCACCAGTTTTATTAAACATTTTACTACAAGTCCTAGATGCAACAATCAGACAATTAAAAAAAAAGGCATCAAAAGCGATAAGGAAGAAGTAAAGCTGTCACTATTTGCAGATGACGTGATATTGTATATAGAAAACCCTAAACACTCTACCAAAAAAAAAAATATTAGAATAAATGAATTCAGTACAGTTGCAGGCTACAAAATTAATATACAGAAATCTTTTGCACTTCTTTTTTTAAAATATTTTTTATCTTTATTTATTATTGAGAGACATAGACACAGAACGTGAGCAGGGGAGGGGTAGAGAGTCGGGGGAGACACAGAATCCGAAGTACGCTCCAGGCTCTGAGCTGTCAGCACAGAGCCCGACGCAGGGCTCAAACTCACAAACTGCAAGATCATGACCCAAGAGGAAGTTGGTCGCCCAACCGACTGAGCCACCCAGGCACCCCTGCATTTCTTTTTTTTTTTTTAATGTTTATTGATTTGTTTATTTTGAGAGGGAGATAGAGTGGGAGCAGAGGAGGGGCAGAGAGCAAGGGAGAGAGAGAGAATCCCAAGCAGACTCTGTTGTCAGCACAGAGCCCAACGGAGGGCTCAATCTCATGAACCATGAGATCATGACCTGAACCAATAACAAGTGTTAGATGCTTAACCAACTGAGTCACCCAGGTGCTCCATCCTTTGCATTTCTATACTCTAATAAAAAAGCAGTAGATGGGGCGCCTGGGTGGCTCAGTCGCTTGGGCATCCGACTTCAGCTCAGGTCACGATCTCGCAGTCCGTGAGTTCGAGCCCCGCATCGGGCTCTGGGCTGATGGCTCAGAGCCTGGAGCCTGCTTCGGATTCTGTGTCTCCCTCTCTCTCTGCCTCTCCCCCGTTCATGCTCTGTCTCTCTCTGTCTCAAAAATAGATAAACGTTTAAAAAAAAAAAAGCAGTAGAAAGAAAGATTAAGATGGAGAAAAGACAGTCTTTTCAATAAATGGCGTTGGAAAAACTGGACAGCTACATTTGAAAGAATAAAACTGGACCACTTTCTTATACCATACACAAAAATAAACTCAAAATGGATTAAAGACAGAAATGTGAGACCTGAAATCATAAAACTCCTAAAAAAATACATAGGCAATAATCTCTTGGACATCAGCCTTAGCAACATTTTTCTACATATGTCTCCTGAGACAAGGGAAACAAAAGCAAAATTAAACTATTGAGACTACACCAAAATGAAAAACTTTTACACAGCAAAGGAAAGCATCAATAAAATGAAATGGCAGTCTACTGAATGGGAGAAGATACTTGCAAATGATATATCTGATACAGGTTTAATATCCAAAATATATAAAGAACTTGTGCAACTCAACACCAAAAAAACAAATAATTAGTTTAAAAACTGGGCACAGGAACTCAATACACATTTTTCCAAAGAAGACATACAGATGGCCAACAGAAAAATGAAAATCAAAACCACAATGAGATATCACTCCACACCAATCAGAATGGCTAGTATCAAAAAGACAAGAAATAACAAGTGTTGGCAAGGATGTGGGGAAAAGGAAATCCCCATACACTGATGGTGGGAATGTAAATTTATGCAATCACTGTGGCAAACAGTATGGAGGTTACTCAAAAAATTAAAAATAGAATTACCATATAATCCAGTAATTCTACTACAAAATATCTATGAAAGTTTTAAAAAACCCACTAATTCAAAAAGATATATGTACCTTCACATTAATTGCAGCATTATTTATAGGAGCTGAGATATGAAAGCAACCCGTGCCAATCAAGATATATTAATATATGCAATGAAAGATTATTCTGCCATTAAAAGGAATGAATCTTACCATTTGAAACATTAATGTAAATAGAGATTATGATAAATGAAATAAATCAAAGAGAAATATCATATGATTTCACTTATATGTGGAATCTAAAAAACAAAATAAGTGAACAAACAAACAAAAACAAACTCATATATAGAGATCAAACTGGTAGTTGCCAGAGGTAAGGTGAGTGGGGGTATGGGTGAAATAAGTGAAAGAGATTAATAGGTACAGACTTACAGTTATAAAATAATTAACTCATGGAGATGAAAAGTAGAGCATTGGGACTCTAATCAATAATATTGTAGTAACTTTGGTGACAGATGGCAATGACACTGTGGTGAGCACTAAATAATGTACAGAATTGTCAAATCACTGTGTTGTATATTTGAAACTAATATAATGTATGTCAGCTACACTAAAATGATAAAAATAACAAAAGCTTTAAATGGGCAAAGGACTGGATATTTCTCCAAAATTGATATATGAATAGCCAATATGCATATGAAAAGATGCTCAACATCACTAATCATCAGGTAAACTAAAACTACAGTGAGATGTCACCTCATACCAATAGAGGCTGACTGCTACCAAAAAAGCAAAAATATCACTGTTAGTGAGGATGACAAGTTGGGACACTTGTAGACTATTAATGGGATTGCACCATTTTACAGTATGGAGGTTCTTCAAAAATTAAAAATGGAACTACCATATGGTCCAGTAATCCCACTTCGGGGTATATATCCAAAAACACTGAAAGCAGGATCTCAAAGAGATATTTGTACACCCATGTTCATAACAGCATTACTCATAATCAGCTAAAGGTGGGAGCAATCCAAATGTCTACTGAGGAATGAATGTATCAAATAAAATATGGTACATGCATACAGTGGAGTATTATTCAGCCTCTAAAAACATAAGGAAATCCTGTCACATGCCACAACAGGGATGTAGCTTGAGGATATTATGCTAAGTGAAATAAGCCAATTACAAAAAGACAAATGCTGTATGATTCCACTTAACAAGAGGTATCCAAAGTATTTAAATTCATAGAAACAGAAAGCATAATGGTTGTTACAAAAGGTTAGGGAGAGGGGGAAAAGGGGAGTTGTTTAACGGATATAGAGTTTCAGACTTGCAGGATGAAAAAGTTCTGGAGATCTGTGTCACAACAATGTAATTATACTTAACTACTTAACTGTACACTTAGAAATGGTTAAGATGGTAAATTTTATATTATATATTTTCTATCACAATTAAAAGAAAAGTGAGTCCCAGGCAAACTGAAACAAGTTGATCACCCTTGTACCATCATACTCAGCAATAGGAACATTATACTGTAATTTCGTATCAGGAATGACAAGCTTTCCTGCTTTTTAGGCTCAGAGAATACTGCCATCCTGCAAGCTTGAACACAGCACACTTTCTTTAGTATTCCAGGACAACTGGACACAAGATTAAGAAAGATTAAAGACTTTACTGAGGTTTAGAATCGAAAGTTTAAGATTCCGCATAAACTCTCTCTCTAGAATACATCAGGATAGAACAAGTTGAACAAGGAACAAGATATCTGATGAGACAGACTATTTTGTTTGTAATTGTTGGTTATGTCCATATTTGAAAGTCCATTATCACCACATTTTTAGGAAAGTATAATTATCACTGTCTGGTGTCTGCAGAGATGTGGGGAATTTAAAGTCAGTTAATATGTTGACACTGGAGTTTGAAGGTTAAAAAGAGGAATTCTCCTCTGGGTAGTGTTGAACCGGTACCCAACTTAAAGGTGAATCCTGGGGCAAAATTGTAAGAGCCAGCCACCCTATCCCATATTGAAGTTCTCATTCCACAGCCACTCTTGGAGCCTCAGTGATTAAGTTCTCTGCCTTAACTAACTGACAAATATTTGCCTTAAGATTTAGCTGAGGCTTCACTTTTTTGTAACTTTCTTTAGACCCCTTTTCCAGACAGAGCAAGGTAGGCACTCTGTCTCTGCTCTCCACAATTTTGGATAAGTTTGCCTTGTTATTTAAAAAGAAGAAAGAGAGATCTTCCACAAGACTTTTAACTCTTACAGAGAGAAGTTTCTTTCTTGTTCATATTTTTAGTGCACATTCAAAAATTGATTGTTGAATGAATATGTGAATTCAAGAGGCAATCTGGAACTAAAGAATCTGAATGAAATGCCCTTCATGAACGTTTCTCCGCATCTACCTTTAGATATAACATTTGTTTTAAAATTCTCTCTTGTAGCTTCCATCACAAATAAAATTAGTTTCCATGGATCTCAGGGCAAATTTTCCAAGACGCATCCCATAGAGCAGCACATGACTGACATTGCCCTCCCCCGCTGTGTCCTGTGACAAAAACTGTCATGTTTTACCTTCTCTTTTGTCTACATTTTCCTCCCACATACTTTTAAATAATTGGACCATAGTATGAACTAATCACTTTCCAAATTTCCTGTTCTTACAAAAAATAAAAAGTATGGTTTTAATTAGAAAGAACAAAGGCAAAAAATTCTCATTCTTTCAAAAGTTAAAAATGACTTGAGAATTCCTTATAATCAAATTCTATACACAGAAAAATTATTCCTTCGGGGCTTGCATTCCATACCCTCCGAATCAGGTTAGGATTAATGGCTAGTGTTTTTGCTTAATCCTATGGAACCATTCTTTTAAAACAAAACACTATTAGAGAGAGCCCTAATAGCAAGATCCCAAGCGGGTACTTTTGAAATTTCATGCTCTTGATAATGAAAGAGAATTGTAAAGAGGCTTCAGCCTAAAGTTTTATTTATTTAAATATATTCAAAGGACAACTATTTCCCTTGTGTTAAAGCTCAGAAAATGTACCACAAGTTTTGTTAGAAATGTAACAAAGTGAATTTATCACGTTCAATGGAGTCAGAGAAATTTGATTACAAACTCCAGGCCTACACCAAAGCACAAATCTGCGCATCCTAAATCTACTATTTATTAGTTGTGACCACAGACAATTCATTTAACTTACTTGAGCCTCTATTTTTCATAAATAAAATATATTTGATAACATAGGCTTCATAATATTATTTTTTTAACTTTTTAATGTTTATTTTTGAGAGAGAATGAGAGAGAGAGAGAGAGAGGGAGGGGCAGAGAGAGAGGGAGACACAGAATCCGAAACATGCTCCAGGCTCCAAGCTGTCAGCACAAAGCCTGATGCAGGGCTTGAACTCATGAACCGCGAGATCATGACCTGAGCCGAAGTCAGATGTTCAACCAACTGAGCCACCCAGGAGCCCCATAGGCTTCATATTATTATGAAAACCAAATGTTATATATAAAGCATGTAACAGTGCCTGGCACAGTAAATGCATATTACATTTTGTTTCCCTTTCTCTCTCTTGAAGGATTAAATTTATTAAAATTGTACTAAAACTCATATGCTGGGAATAAAATTTCCCAATAAAATGATGAACAGAAATAAAACTTGGTCAATCGATGACACCTGTGTTACTTATATTATTATTATCATGTAATTATAATAACTATATTACTTGTGATTTTTCTTTTCCTGTCTTGACATGAATTGGCTGAAATGGTGCCATGGTGCCAATACTAACTTTTTTATTACCATTCTTTTAAAAATAACTCATAGAATATTTCAGTTTATATGTCAAGAGGAAAGAACCAACTGACTTTTCAAAGTGTCTGTCATGCTTCTAATCCATATTTTTAAAGCCTTTCCTATTTGAATTTGCATTTTATTCATTTTATTTTATAGGAGAAGAAAATCTTTAATAAAATCAGTAACTATTTCCCTTTTGAACCCAAAATTGTTGTCCTTTGTTTTCTTATAGCAAAAGCTTATTAACTTTTAAGGCCCATGAATATAGCATGTTTACCAATACTAGTCTCAAAAATATTATGCTTCAGTGTACATTGTAATATCATTTCACAATGATAAATCAGGAAAGAGAATGTGTGTGTGTGTGCGTGTGTGTGTGTGCGTGCGTGTGTGTTCAGCCACAGAGAAATTTTATGGTTTTCTTGACCTTATTTTGGCAACCTGAAAAGAAAGCTGCTGGGATTTGAAGATGTTATTCCAGAGAATTTATGTGTGCCGAGGCTGATACTAGGGCTTCTGAGCCATTCCCTCTGGCAGTTAAATATGTTCTGAAAATCTTGGCTCTTACATGCAAAATAGCTTTAAAAATAATAAAATAAACAAAAAGAAATGACGATTCAACTAAATAAGAAAATATTTACTATTTCTAAGAAAGGTAAGAAAATTTTTTGAAATTAAATTGAAAAACAACTATACATCAGATTATTTTTTACAAAGTATTCTACATCCTCATTCTGTCAGGAAAGTTATAGTTCCCTTTAGGATAAATGGAAGTATGGCTACTTAGCATTTGATATCTGAAAATGTGCTATTTAAAATTGGACTGTCAGAGCTGATTAGTTCAGTATTTGTTTTCTACCAGTAATATTGCCTCTTCTTCCACACTTTTGTAGTTCTAGCGAGAAGAAAATATATTCGAGATCAGGATTCTGTCATTACCCTCTAATAGATCCTAGAAAGTCATTATGAATATCTGTCTCTCATTTTGCATGAGCTTAACAGATCTGAATCCTAAGACAGTAAAAGACATAACAGGGAACACACACACACACACACACACACACACACACACACACACACCCCTTCTAAAATATGCTTACAACTATGCTATCATTGTCCCATCTTCACTGCAACTTCCTTCCAACTCTGCCGTCAGTCCACACCCCAGGGAAGTCATGGATTTAATCCTCAGTTAGACCTTATCCTAAAAACAGATATGACCATACTGGGTCTAGACGAGTTGACCCAGTTATATATGCTCCCATGAAATACTGGTGTTTTGCCAGTTAACTGGTCCAAATGCTCCAAAAAAGCAGTGATATTTTTCAGTTCACAGTGGAAAAAACGTTGCTAACAAATAGAATTTTCTCAATGTTCAGCTTTCCTTAGATATTTTCTCATATACCTTTGGAGCTTACTATTTATCTACTGTGATATTCCCACCATACCAATCTCTTTAGCATTCCTAGAACAAACTTCACTTTATCTTATACTCTTTTATCTTTGTACATACTCACTATTCCCTTTGCCTAAAATATCCCTTTCTCCTTCCTTATCTTCCCACCTTTCTTGCTGTGGCAAAATCCCTCCCATCTTTCAAGTGACAGAATAGATGATATTTAGTCTTGACCTCCTCTTCTACTGTGCCCTTTATGATGTCAAACTGGATTTAGAGACTTATCTCAGGTGCTTTAATAGGAACAGGTGTATACATCTACCATAGCATGATCCCTCTGTAATGACACTACTTGCTTACTACTGTTTTCAACAGGTGACAAACTCCAAGAAAGATACTGAGGACATGGTCATCATGGTGTTCTCAAGAGCTAGCATTCATTCAGTAGTGTGACATAGTAATCTTAAGAGTTCTTTTTACTGAGTGATTATGAAAGAATGCTAACAGATGACAAAATGATGGAAGGAATTGCAGACAAATCTTAAAGAAAAAGTTGAAAAGAATTATTATACTACTTGAGCAATTTTTCCTCCATAGATGCTTGTGATTATGATTTTTTATACTGCATACAAATTGTACAATTATTTTTCCCATCTTTGTCTTAGAAAAAATTCCTCCAAATTCAACGTAAAACACAACTGCCTGGAATTTGACCATGTAAACACATTTTGAAAATCACTACCCCCCAATCATTTCTTATTTTTCCTCCACCATCAATTCTGTTCTGAGCACACTTCTTTTGACTCCAGCTGCTTCTGTAATCCCTTCGTGTATAAGAATTGACAGACACTTTTAACCATGGATCTCTTACCTTCTTAGAAGAAGATTTACTCTTATTCTCAGCCTCAACTGCAAAGTTCTTAGAAAGAACAAGGTTCTAGAATAAAACTAAGTACTGGAGGAATATAAGATGATCATCACGAGTGGGGAGCCTGGGTGGGTTAAGCGTCTGATTTTGGCTCAGGTCATGATGTCACAGTTCGTGGGTGGTCCTAACCCCGGTTCTACAGCATCAGATTCTGTGCAGACAGCTCAGGGGCTGGAGCCTGCTTCGGATTCTGTCTCTCTCTCTCTCTCTCTGCCCCTCCCCCCACCTCATCCTCTGTCTCTCTCTCAAAAAATAAAATAAAACATTAAAAAAAAGATTATCATCATGGGTGACTAATATCCCATCCTATCTTCTCCACTTTTCAAGGGAATACATTTCAAACAGCTCTCTACATGTTGAGGATACATGTGATGATATACCTTAAATAACTGACAGCAGTATGTGTCATTGCTGTTTGTACCTTTGGGGAAGAATATGATTAAAATTTACTCTTCCTGGGTGAGCCTGAAGAATTCTCTTCAGCCATCGTGAAAACAGCTTTTATTAAAGTGCCCCTTTAGCTGATATTACCATGGCTACCAATATCCCCCATTTAACATGTAAGAACTCTGACCTAAGGCATCAAAATTATTTCAGAAAAGAGAATGGAGTGGAGGTGGTTGAATAGTAGTACTCTTTCTTTTTAGTATTTTAGAGACTTGGAGAAAGACTAAGAAAGGTGGCTTTTGTTTGTTTTCTTTTCTTTTGGCAAGTTCTCAAAATTTTATGGATTTTCAGTGAAGCCAGTTTTTCCCCATTCGATCCAAGTGTTCCTGGAAGAGGGTGACTCCACTGCAATGGAGTGACACAATGTCCTTCTCTCTTCTCAGGTGGCCCTGCCACCCTCAGGTCATGCATGCCTCCCAAGATGGCCTTGGTGTCCCCAAGCCTCAATCTATTAAGTCATGTGCAGAAGTAGGCCTCTGCACAGGGCCAGGCGCTTCTTTGAGTTGAATTTGGACTTTTTCTTTTCTTTTATCCTCGTTATTGTTGTTGTTGTTGGTGGTGGTGGTGTTAGATTCTACGTATAAGTGAAATCACATTTCATTTTTGTCTGACTTATTTCTAAGAGGGGTGACTTTTGAACTGACAACACTTCTCCACAAATATTCAAGAGAAACTGAATATTTAGTTAATACTAAGAAAAAAAGTCTTCCATTATATTGAGGTGATATGGTGCCCAGAAATATGGTGCTCAGGTCTGCTAAAATCATTTCTTCCTGAATGCCATCTGCCATTTACCCCTCACTCCCAATCCTCAAACCATACACATCATGCTTTTATTCATTTATGCAGAGAACACAAACCAAAGGCCATTTCTTCTGAGAAGCCTCCCCTGATGCCCAATCTCCCATAGTACTCAGGGCTTTCCACTCACCAAGTGTTTATCACACCTTTAAACTATTTACTTATCTCTCTTTTCAGCAAATAAAAAAAGATCTTGAAGATAAGAAAAAAAATAGGTTTTTCCATCTCTGTATTACTGATATCTAGCAGAGTGTGAAATAAATGTTTGTTGAATACTTGCATGAAAGAAAGAATGAATGTTTCCTATAAGGTGGTGGGTTTCTTTAAAGGAATGGATCATATCTTTTTCATCTGAGTTTTTTCTGTCCATCTCCCAATATTTTCTACATAGCAGGTTCTTTGTAACAGTGAAGGAAAAATAAATTCAAAGGGCAGCATTAACATTCATCTGATCTATAAAACAACTCTAAAATAGGTAGATATATTAATACCCCAAGATCCCTTCATTCCTAAGATTCAACGGTGTTATGATGCCAAAGTGTTACGATATCCAAAGATGCCTTTCAGTCACACACTATTTCAGAAGCAGAGCCCAGACTGAACTCAGGCCTTTTTGTTCTCCTTCTAGTTCTCTCTTCACAAAATCATGTTAATTTATACCTCATTTCTTTCATTTCTTCTGGGTCTTTTTTATATGTGGTATTAAGTACTTACTAGAACAACCCTCCTCCAGTAAGACATAGAATTAATAGTAGTTACACTATCTCTGTTCTTAGGACCCACCTCCTCCCCAGTTAAAGCAGGCAGTCACCTTAGAAAATAACACCTGCAAAGATATAGAAGGAAATGATTTGGTCCAGATGGTAATGTTTGGCAGTTGCCAAAAGATTCACATGGCCAAAACTCTAGGCCAAATCAATTCCATCACACTTTGCCTGGAGATGGGCTGAAAACAAAAACATGGTCAATTCCCAGTTTTACTCTGGTTTCTTTGATATAGATTCTCACCCATTAGGGACACAGTTCTGGGACCACAGATCAAAAAACACTGGCCTTTATTATCCTTTGCTTGCTCTCTCTGACACTGCTTGCTCAAAGAAAAGGAGGTGGATGATTTCCAACTTGGGTTCAGCTCTCCTGAGAATCTTGTGGTTTCATGAGTCTGAAAACAGTACAGTCATTCCCAAGACTACTTTGTCCAATAGTGTGCATAGGATCCCCTGCTCCCAAAGCAAAGCTCTAAAAGCCATTCCATCCATGAAAGCCAGTTCAATCAGCAGCCAAGAGTCAACCTTGATAAATACAATTTTAATAAGTGCTAGAAAATCAGGAAATTGCAGGCCCTTGGCTCTTGTAATTTTTATCATACTGAGTTCCCTACAGAGAGGTAAGGAAGAGCCAGTAATGTGTCATCCTTTCCATCAGAGTCCTGCAAAAAGTCAGTGTTGAAGAGACATTTTCCTGTCAGGTACTACTGTATATCAAATGTATCTACCTCTTGGAGAAAAAGGCAAAATTAATTTGAAAACAAAGAGAAGAGTCTGTAGCAACACTGGCAAAGGATAAGGTTTATAAGCCGGCCCAAGGGTACTCCAAATCTACCATAAGGGAAACATCTGACAAAGAAAAATGTGTGTTGGCAACTTGTTTGATTGTAATTTCAATGAAAAATTGAAACCATACTTCCATGGGATTAAGCTTCCCTCATTCAGCAGAAGGAGGTTCCCGTTTACAAATACTGACCGTGTTAGCATCCCCTGTACCTCTCCTTTCAGGCTGCTTGCCCATAAGTATACATTGTGAGCTTCAGGTGGAAGACACCTCTTTAAATGTGGCCAGAAATGGTAGAATTGGTTTTTAGTATGTGGAGGACTAAACTGGTTGCATTGGTGACAAAAAGTAGACCTTTGTCTTGCAGATTTAATATTAATGAGAGGATTAAGTAAGTCTAAAGGGATTCCTTTCCAGAGAGATAAGACTCTCTGACGGTATGCAAAAGAGGCCCATAGTTTACCTATTACAGTGTACCTAATACTGAATGGAGGAAAGACACTTTAATTTATCTACCCCATCAGTATGTATCTTTATTTTTGTCATACACAGGAGAGTGGTATAAGGAAACTGGCCTTGCTCTTGGTTTACAAAAGAACAAATGTCTGGTAAGGAAAAGCAATGCACTTAGAACCCAAGGGGTCCTTCACAGCATGTGTTTGCAAAAAATACCAGAACTGTTTACAGCATGTAAATATCCCACAGAGTCAGTCAAAATAGTGATAATTAATGTGTTTAAGGATTAATGAGCTCAAGATCAGTATATGGTGAATACAGTTGACAGTTTAGCACATGCAAGGGCTGGAAGAAGGAATTATTTTGTCTGTATTTTCATTTCTTTATTTTTACCAGCACTGCTGCCTGTCCTGCATTATGGTCCCCATTTGCCTCTTTTACAGTACTCTGACCATCCACAGAAACACACAGATATTGACCTCCTGTGACTAAATGTTTCATAGAAAAATCAATCCTTGGGACAGAAAGAGGATTCTCTACTCCAATGAAATCATTTCACTATATAAAGTATTGAATTATTTGGGAGTGTTTGTAAGAGAAACACACATCTGGTGGGAGGAAGGAAAATGCATCTGAAGGTTAATCCCTTATGAAAGGGCCTCAGCCAAAGAATCTTCTATAGATGTGTGATGAAATACACTTTCCCTAGGTAGCTCTAATTATGAAGAAAAATGTCTAATGTGGCCCTGCCATGTCTACATTTTATATAGGTTTCCAAGGGCAGGAGCCATAGCTTTTAAACATTGACTCTATTATCTGGCATATGATTGATGCTGTTAGTAAAGTAAAATACCTTTTTATAGAAACTCTGCTTTTATAAATTCAAGAGAAAGAACATAAAAATCAGAAGCCAAGAGTCTTTTCAATACAAAAATCAGTAAGATTTGCTACAACCAAAGAAAAAGCAGCTGGAGTTTTATATATTACATTAAGGCTAACTCCAGCTCCACCGATGCCAATCCAAGACTGATTTAAATCTTCTTCCTTTCTTCCATTTCTTTAATGAGTAATCTAATAGATTAAAATTATCACTTTGTTTCCAGAGGTTAAGTTGCTATGAGTGTGGGCAATAGGAGGAATCGTTCCACTAATTCCAACAGCTTTCTGCCCACGCAACACCTTGTCTGGCCATAGTGGAAATAAGAAATAATTTATCACATACCGCTGAATATACAATGGTAAAAGTCATGTAGGGCACCAGAGCGATCCCATACATCCTTGGCTGTCTTACCGGATTTTGTTTAGAGAAGGAAGAGCTCTTCTTTCAGGTCTTTCTGGGTCCCAGAGGGCAAAGCACAAGCCCTGATAGGAAGCAGTTTGTATTACAAACGGCTTAAGGGAGAATCTCTTTTCTCTGTGAATAGCCATTATGACTCTCCTAGATCATGATGTTGCTTGGGGGTAAATGGATGGATGAAAATTCTGTTACCTTGGATAATTGAAACTGAAATGTCTTTTCAAAGTACCAAAAGGCAAACTGAAGAAATGGAAATAACCAGAAAGACACAATATATGTGGTTACAAAAATGTGGGATCTGCAGCATCAGTATCATCAGAGAACCAGCTCCAAATGCAAATTCTTGGGTCTTTTCTAGACCTATTGAATTAAAATTCTAGAGGTGGAGCCAAGCAACCTGTGTTTTATCAAACCCTCTAGATGATTCTGAAACTTGCTAATATTTGAGAATCACTGTTAAAGACTAAGGACAAGTGCAGAGAAGGGGTAGATAAGGAACAAAAATGCCTGCCAGATGGTGAAGATTTGAGAGAATGATGGTAGCAAAAAGACGGAACAGTGTCCATGAAAGTTGCAGGCAGTGGACTGACTAAAAAATTAATATTTTAAAACTGTAATCTTTATGTATCCAACTTGATCTATAAAATAATGCTCTTATAGCATTCAGTACTTTTTGAACTTCTACTTTAATACAGAGTAAGGTCTAAAGTTTTGGAATTAAGGGAAAACATGAATATTTATCTTTTTAAGATAAATATCTTTGAATTTATCTTAAATATCAAGCACTAGAAATAATATCAAGATCAAGTAACCTAAAGGTCAGCTTTGGGAAGATTCAGTGAACACTTTTTTTCTTGACAGATTCCTGTTTAGTAATCAATAATCCTTCCCTGCAGGTCAATGGTTCTAAATTAGAACAAAGGACTTTAGTTAAGTACATTTGTTAAGCAACGAAATGGCTGACACACACAAAAAAGGTACATACATTACTTTCAAGCTTTCAAGTTTATCTTCTGATCTCAGTCTACAAGTTCATAAATACAATTTTCACAAAAGTATATATTTCCCAGCCCTATATAATTTGATAAATAGGTCTTTTCCTTTTAAAGTAAACCCAAAAAGCATTGGAGGGTTGCTGAGGGATCAAGCATTTAGCAGACAATATGCTAGAAAATACACTTTTAGTACATGTGCTGTTGAAATGAGCACTAGAAAATATATTTTTAAATAGTTTTACTGTCCTGAGTTCCTGAATTAGAAGATTTGTCTTACCCTGTTTCTCCCTAGCTGTGTGTCTTGAGACCAGCCCCTTAATCCTTCTGCGACATATTTCTTAACTTTTAATATGTATCCAATCATATCTTTCTCTAAAGCTTATGAGCTTAGATGGTATAATGTATGGTAAAGTCTTGGTAACATTTAGTTTATGTGCTATGTAAACAAGAGGTATGGTTTTTAAAAAAAAGTCTAGAACATTCATATGCTTTAAAATGTGTTCTTTTAGAATCATTTAACATAAGAATCTTTGAAGTATACATTGCCAAAATATAAAATAACCCTGAAAATCTTTAGTTTTTTATCAGCAAATTAAAAGTGTTCACTCTGTTAAATATAATGGCTAATTTAGTTTCTTCTGAACTACTTCAAAAACTTTTTTCTGCCTTTAAGTTTATTGACTGAAATTTTTTATTCATTAAGACTAGGCAAAAATGACCCTGTCAAGCATTATTTTGGCTCGTGCTAATACAGGGAGCAATTGTAAAGGGGAATCCTCGGCCTTTTACATTCACTTAGCAATTTATAGCCCAAAATAGAGATGCGCAAAGAGCTGTTTTGCAGTATCTCTGTCCTTCCAATACATCAAAAAGCCAGGATGATGTAGCCTCTGGGAAAAGAAGACATTTTGGGAGCTGTAAACAGAACAGCAGCCTAAATGCTCAGGTGACCTGGAACCACAGACAGATCATCACACTCAGATTTGCCAAACAAGAGGGAAGGTCTTAAGACACAAACAGCTGAGAAATGAGTTGATCTGATGAACTTTTGCATGATTCATGGTCAGAATACAATGAAATACAAGGAGACCTGAGAGATTCATTGAGATAGTATTAAACCTTTACCACTCTTTAGTCTCCAGAGAACCTAGTTATCTGAAAAATGTACATATAAATCTGGTTCATTCAACCTTTCAGTGCTATTTCAACTTCTAGGAGGAACACTGCCCCTTGCCCCATTTTGCTGGGGGCAATATTTAATGAAAAGTTCTATTTAAAATAGAGTAATGTGCTAGGGGGAGGGTAATTCTCCTTAAATAACCTACTATTTCTATGAAATCTGTCTTTGTAGTCTATGCTTTTGATTTTTATAGGGAAGAAGAATTTTTTACATTGGGAGAAAATCCAAAACAAAGAGACTTGGGAAGTAGGACTTGCTTCACTCTGCAGGGACAACAAGAGGAGCTTCACATTTGCTGAGAGTGTACTTTCTTAAGTAGTTACATATGGTTTGCATCTGTTCATCTCTTGAGCGCCCTATATCTTTAACATTTCATTATTTAGTGAATTTTCCATTAGTTTTAATTACTTAAAAAAAAACACCTTTCCAAAATGGCACCTTTTGAATTGTGAGTCCTGTATCCTTCACTAAAGTAAATCATTTTGTGGCTGTTTCATTACAGGAACCTCCAGAGAAGAGCGCTAAAAATGCGACCCCATTCATTTCATTCAATAAACTTTTATTACACACATATTAGGCTAGATGCTGGATACTTTTTTCTTAGTCTTCTCTCTAATTCTCACTGTGTATTAAACATTCACTGTATATGCATTGAAATTCTTTTGAGTATTAATTGAAAATTTCAAAAAGATCATACATTTCTATTTAAGATATTATTATTTATCAGGTACCCTGGGTGAAAATAGCACAGGATGAAGAGTAGGAAGCTTGGGTTCTAGCCACAGTTCTGCCAGTAAAATATTACATGAGATTAGACAAGCCCCGTAGCCTCTGGTGCAGGGTATCCTCTTGGGTAAAGTAAGTAGTTGGACTAGAAAACTGTAAGGTCCTTCTGGTTCTGGGACTTGTGGGTTTTTCATAGAACAGTGCACTGTCATGATGTAATCTGAAATCTCTGTCTCTGATGGCAATTATGCTCTTGACAATTCTGACACAGTATTTTGATTTCAGCATTCACTGACTGAGAGGAGGCACGGATCACTTGGGGTGAACACCATAGCCATGGACTAAGAAATTATTTTTATCATAAACTGTGACAACTACTTCCTCCATGTTCAGTGTCAACTCAATTTCTCACCTGAAGGTTAACTGTTCTGTGGTCTAACTGTCAGCTGCACACAGTCTGGTTAAACCTCTGATGGCTGGCTCTGGCTGTCGGCTGAGAAGCCAGTTAGAAAATATTTGGATCCTGGACGTTGACTTTGGGGCTTTTTGACCCAGAGGGAGGTATCAAATACTATGTGGATCAGGCACTAAAGCCCTTCCCAGCATAGTCAGGTTTCCACTGTAATTGTGATGCTATAAACTGGATAGTAGCCGCGTCGGTGCTGTGTGCCTCAATCTAGAAGTCTAGAATGGTCCAAATGGCCCTGGGGGAGAAAACCTTTGAGGCCTTCCCAAACATAGAGCTCACAGCTGCCCCCACCCCCACCCAGGCTGCACACAGCTGCTTGTAGCCACCTTTCCTGACATAGACTTAAGTCAGCTGCTTTTGGATTTGCGGGGCCAGAGGGAAATAGAGGAGGGGACAGAAACGTGAGAGAGACGGAAACAGGTGTTTTCATGTCCTGTGTCCTCAAGGGGTTATCATTTGGATAAGTTTGAGAGTTATTTCAGAATATTATACAGACTCACTGTATTTCTCAGAATGAGAGAAATGATCCTCAATATGCTCACCAATAATGCCTGCAGCATTACAGAAATCAGGTCTAGGATTTGGTCAAGTCCCTGGAGAGTAGCCAGTCACCCTCCACCTTTACCAAGTCCATTACAGGCCCTACATCCCAGGGCCCTTTCCCATCCCTCAGCCTCCTCTTCCGCAAGCCCCTCCCCCCCTCGCCTCCCTCCTAACTCCATAGTGTGTCTGCATGCTTCTATAGCTCCACGTGTGGTCTAAGTGTGTCTCTTTCTGTCTGTCCCTTTCTGACTTTCTTTCAAGCTCTCTTGGTCTGTGACTAGGTATGTTTCTCTTTCTGTTTCTCTTTCTATTTCTTCCTTCCTGCCCTCTTCCCTCAAACCATTCCTGATCAAGTAGAAAATAAAATGAATTTAACATTTCTAAAAACACACCAATCATTGACATCACTAATTTTGCTCTTAAAAGTTACAGCATCCATACAAATATATGTTGAAAACAGATCAAATTCCTTTCTTTTAATTGTCTCCAATAACGGAAGAGGTGAGGAAAAATTTGGAAATCCTGTTCTCAGGCTTGGGAGTGAATACTTGGGAGGACTCAGATGATGCCCACCATGTATCCCAAATTAGGCCTCTACCTCTGGAAACTCTAGAGGTGACACCCAGCCTCGCGAGTGATGGTGTATGGCATAGGTGTAGCCCACTCACCTCCCAGGGTCCTCCTTGTCTCCAGGGGCTGGTGCTCACCTCTGCTCCGGAACCCTTCCAGTGGGTGTTTCCATTAAGGTAACACAAGCTTCGGAGTTAAAAGGCTTAGATTCATAATGCGTGCTCTGCCTCTTACCACGTGGCTTTTAAGTTATCACTTAATTTTTTCTTTTTTCCCATTCTTTCTATATATGAGATGGAAACAGCACTAATCTTTATGAGATTTTTAAGGTTCTTGGGACAGTGAAATAATAATGCATAATGTATTACTGCTTGTTTTGGTTGGTTTTTTGTTTATTAATTCTGAGGTACAGTGGTTCTCAACTGAGGCAATTTTGTCTCTCAAGGGACACTTGGCAATGTCTGCAGAGAATTTTGGTTGTCACAATTGAAGGAGGATTACCAAAATTGACCAAGTAGAAGCCAAGGATGCTGCTAAACATCCTACAATGCACAGGGCATTCTGCCACATCACAGAATTATTTGGTTCAAAATAATGCCAACTGTGTAGAGTTTGAAAACCCCTGGTTTAAGATGATAAACTTTTGTAGAGTAGTCTTATTTATCTTATTATTTTAAATTGTATATCATTTTATTTTCATTGTTATTTTTAATGTGCCTTTTCTATAAACATATTTTACATATTTTTCTGCTTAGTGCATCTATGAGGATATGCCATATGCCAATCAAGGGAGGTTGGCTATCTTCAACCCTTTGGCCATCCAGCTTCCAATATCTGTTCCTTGGATGAATCTCTGGACAATAAATAAAACATACTATATTAAGTTATAAATAGATTCACAAGCCCAAATTCCTCCTCATGATATAGTAATTGCAGGTCCATTGACAACACAGCTAAGTTTACTCATTTGATCCTTTGAAAAGGGTTACTTAATTTGGGCAAGGCACTGTGATAAGGACTTAGGAGAAAGATTTAAAATAAATCTAGATATGCTCTCTGCCACCTGGAATTTACAGTCAAATAGAAAAGACAGAAGGCAAACAGAGAAACAAACATTGTACAAGTAAATATATAACTACAAATTATATATAAGTGCAATACATGAAAAGAAACAGATTCTAAGAATAAAAATAACTGAAGGGACCTTATTTAAAAAGTGGGAAAAGGATGAAAAGCATTAAGGAAGTCCTCTCTGATTGACAGTCACGCTATGACCTAAGGGAAAGGTATGAGTTAGCCAGGCTAAGTACCTTTCCAGAAGAAAAAATAGCATATTTCAGGGTTCTAAGGTCAGAAAAACGCTTGAGCCATCTAAATAGTTGAGATTTTGGAATACAACTGTCTCCTGGTAATGAATCATTCAAATTCTCTGTGAAAACTGCTAACTACAAATAGCTGCATTTCTCATTCTTTACACATAATCTCACAAATTAATAAGATTTGCTCATTTCTATTTTTTTGGAAAAATATAATCAAGGCAAATATATCGATGAATGTGTTAATGATCATGAATAATAAACCCCCAAATAAGGGAGGTTAGAGGCTATAAAATATTCTAGCTGGAAAAGATGTCAAACTCCTTAATGTTATAGTTGAAAACAAAGGAATTAAATGACTTACATGAACATCACTCCTCAAATTATCTGTAGATCTAAGACTAGAGTCAAGGTCTCCTGACTCTTAGTTATCATCCTGAATTTATTTGGGATGCATCTCCCAAATATGGCAGTAGCATCATAAAATGCTACAATGTTTTTCTACAAAATGTTCAGTGTTTCCAAAATCAGAGACAGACACTGTTATACCTATCTACCTATATCTATATGTATGTATGTATGCATTATGTATGTATGTATCTAATCTATGTATCTATGTATCTATCCATCCATCCATCTATTACCTATATATCTATATTTACCACTGATCTGATCCACTGTGGAATTTTTTTATTTGTTTCTTTTTATTCAAGGACACTTAAATACATTAACCAAGCAGAAGATCCCCTTCAAATATAAAGGTTGAAATATTGCCAGATAAATAAAAAATGAATTTTACTTTTTAATGGACAAAAATAATGTAGAGAAAAAATATATTTTAACAAATTTCTTATGTGTGCTAGATATATTTCATTTGGACTTTCAGATACATTCATCAGTTTTCTTAAATTTGCTTATTCACTGGTTTGATGGGTGTGCAGGGGTGGAGGGGGGACCGGAGGTCCAGTGGCAGGAAACTAACCTATATGCACTGCATCAACAGGTTGCCCCCTGGCTTGTGGTTGTGTTTGACCAATAGCGTTGAACTGGCAGGAGGGAGGAAGGGAAGAGATCAGGATAGTTATTAGCTCAGGTTAACTCCATGCAGGGTGTCCAAGGAATAGTTGTATCCCTTGACCAAAGTCTCCTATCATGATTCTAGCTCCACAAAGTGTTCTGTGTGTGTGTGTGTGTGTGTGTGTGTGTGTGTGTGTGTGTGTGTCTGCCTGTCTGTCTCTGTCCAAATAATCACTTTCCCCGTTAGGAATACAAATGATAGTAACAAAGCCCCATTTGCTTACTAATTCCAGACTACACACAATCTTTTTGGTCTCCTTATACTCGTCCCACACCTTGGTTACAGTCTTATTTTCAAGTCTCCTCAAATATTCTAAGTTAAATACCTATCTGTTACCTATGTATCTTCAATCTGCCATCCCCAATAGTGAACAGGAAGGAGGTGTGGTCCATCACTAATCAGTTTTCCTTTAGTGGGTCACACATACATGAAAGTCACAAAGTACAAAACAGTCCTTTATTTCCAACTTGAGTTGTATCTTTCAACCCCTAGAGATCCCACAGTGTGATGAAGCTTCAGCATTATCTTCTTTACTTTTATTAACTACACATTTCCTCAATGGGACTGGGTCTTTGATTAATGCTTTTGAAGTTTCCCTAATGACTATTTCTCTTGGAACCATTTGAGAACAAATCTCTTCCCTTTAGACTCTGTTGTAGATTGAATTATGTCCCCTTAAAAGATGCTAAAGTCCTAAGCCCCAGTACCTGTGAATGTGACCTTATTTGGAAATAGACTTTGCAGACACAATCAAGTTAAGATGAGGTCATTTTCAATTAAGTGTGCCCTGATCCAATGTGATGGTGTCCTTATAAAAAGAGGAGAGACAGATAAACAGATATAGGAAAAATAGCATGTGACAACAGAGGCAGAGAATGGAGTCAGACATCTATAAGCCAAGGAGCACTGAGGACTCCCAGCAACACCAAAAGCTACGGAATTGCATGGAACAGCTTCTCCCTTAGAGCCTTCAGAGAGAGCATGACCCTAACAACATCTTAATTTTAGACTTTTAACCTCCTGAACTGAGACAGAATAAATTTCTGTTTTCAGCCATTCAGTTTTGAGGCACATTGTTACAGTAGCTGTAAGAAATTACTATAGACCCCTTTGCTCTTTTTTTCCCCATTTGCATGTCTCATCAATCCTTTTACCCTTTTCCTCCCACTGTACCTCAGAATATATATATATATATATATATATATATATATATACCCATATATATATATATATATATACCCACATATATATATATATGTATACCCATATATATATATACCCATATATATATATACCCATATATATATATATATACCCATATATATATATACCTATATATATATATACCCATATACATATATACACAGGTCCTATGAAATGCCTGATCAACAAGGCAATATCCCTTGTCAGATACTACCAGACGGTGATTACTCAGGAATCCCATGCAACTCACTTTATATAACAGAAGGAATCAATGGGTCAGATGGTATTAGACAATAACATTCGGATGAAACTTTGCATCTTATGAAACACAGTATGCATTTCTTTGCATTATAAGCTATGGCTGCTATCAGAGTACTTGGATTCCTTCTATTCAGAGATTAACAGGCATGAAGAAGAGTTGCCATATTGGCAGAAGCAATGCTGAGACTGATGTGCTAGGCCTGATAAAAGAAGGAAAAAATTACACACTGAATGAAGCTGTGGGACCAGTCAATATCCTTTGGCAGGAAAAGGGAAGAGTGATACTAGATACACGGTAATAGATATACTAAATATACTATACATATTTAAATATGTAGTGCTAGATTCTAAGGTGTAGATCAAAAGGTGTGGAACCTAAGGTTATTAGGGGAAAGTTTGTTGATGTGGGGCAAGGGCCCTTGGAGATGGTGCTAGCATGCAGCAAGAATGGTTACATAGAAAAAATGATGGCCTACCGTTGGTGAAAACATGGCAGACGGTAAAAAGGTTCAAAAGGCTCAGAAAGGTGGACATGTTGGAGTGGATATACTATGTAAGACTAGAAAATCCATAGCCTATAGTTCTGTGAGAGAGCCCAGAATATACTCCATATAGCAAAGTGGTAAGGACTATGCCGGTGAGGTGATTAATAGAATAAGACATTCCTAGGGGCAAGATAGGTGGGCAGCCAACAAAAACATTTCTGAACCTATATAATCAAATGAAGTTAAGGATGGATGAGGCTAAGAAGAGCCACTCAAAATAATCACCATCCTTTGCTTGTTTCTTCACATCAGTCAGGTTTCATAACTGACCCACTGACTAAAGAAAGGTCTTATCCCATTAGGAAGAATCTTAGAACATTAAGACAAGTGGTTATGGTAATCATTCCCTAAGTTCATCCACCTAGAAATTTTTGGTCATTTTACTGGGGAAAGGGCTGTTGCACAAGGTCTAAGTTGACACTAACATGTAGGGACCTACAAAACCTGCAAGGCGATGCAAAGTAGTATATATATTTTTCCCTATGGCTGTTTGAAGATTTTTTTTCTCTTTGTCTTTGGTTTTTAGAATTTTTTTCTATAATCCACGTAGTTGTGATTTATTATATATGTGTTTATCCTGCTTCAGATATCCTGTTTCACAGATGTTTTCCAATTCATTTATCAGTTTTGGGTAATTCCTGACAATTATCTTTCAAGTGTTAATTCTGCCTCATTCTTTCTCTCCCCTCTTGGAATTTCAATTAAATATGTATTAGACTTAAGTTTTTTCCATATATCTCTTTATGCTGTCTTCTGTACTTTCTTTTGGTCCTTCTATTTTCCAGTGCTTTAGTATAGATATATCCTGTTCTATCAGTTTGGTTGACAAAATACTCCATTTATAATTATTTCAAAATTTATATACAGTAGGAACTTTATTGAATGGATGAAACAAAAGGTTGAATGGCATAAATCTGTATTTTTTCCTCATGTGATTGTGTTAATGTTTACAGTACTATTGAATGTTTATTTTTTTAAAAATCTTATTTCAAACTGTGCAACAAGCTCCATATTGCAGAATTGTATACCAGAAGCCTTGGTTTCTGTGCCCTAGCAATGTAAACTCTCTTAATTTTTTTAAATGTTTTTTATTTATTTTTGAGAGACAGAGAGACAGAGCATGAGCAGGGGAGGGGCAAGAGAGAGGGAGACACAGAATCTGAGCTGTCAACACAGAGCTCAAACTCACAAAACGCGAAATCATGACCTGAGCTGAAGTCGGATGCTTAACCAACTGAGCCACCCAGGCACCCCCAAAACTCTCTTAATTTTAAGCAAAAAATCTTGGGCATACAAAACATGAGTCTGAATAGAATTTTAATACAACCAACTTAATAAGTCCCCACGTAAAAGAGCTTAGACTAATAACTGAAAAGTAAATTAAAGCATCATGGATAAAGCACTTCTAAGAGTCAAATGTAAATCTGTTCAGATAGTCAGTGGCTCATATTTTCCATGGTAGTAGAACACCAAGTAGTCTTGGTTAGCTGACAAAAATTTTGTCTCCACCTGGCTTGCTGCCTTGCACATATTTGTGCACTAACCAAAGCCAGGTTTAGGGCTCAGAGTATTGAACATCTTGCCATAGCTGGTCCAGAAATACAGATAAGCTAAACGCAAAAACCGTATTCTTTCAGTTGGCTGTCTAGGGAAAAGGGAAGTGTAGTAGGCTAAATAGTGGCTCCTAAAGATACCTAGGTTCTAATCTCTGAAATCTGTGAATGTTACCTCATAATACTAAAGAGACTTTGCAGATGTGATTAAATTAAGGATTTTGAGAGGAGGGGATTATCCTGGGTTATCTAAGTGCAATCACAAGTGTCCTTATAAGAGGGAGGCAAAGGAAAATTTGGCACAGAAGAGAAGATGTTCAAGTGACAGAAATTAAAGGAGGCAGAGTCATAGAGAAATATGCTATAATGTTGGCTGTGAAGATGGAAGAAGGGGCCATGAGCCAAGGAATCCAAAGATTGAAGTTCTAGACACCGGAAAAGATAAGGAAAGAGATTCTCCCCGACAGTCTCCAGAGAGAGCTTGGCCCTGTCAATACCTTGATTTTAGTGCTGTCAGACTCATTTTGGACTTCAGGCCTCCAAGACAGTAAAAGATTACATTTCTGTTGTTTAAAGTCACTAGGTTTTGATAATTTGTGACAGCAATAGGAAACTACTGTATGGAGGTTTCTAACTATGTTAAATATTTTCTAAGAAAAGTTGTATCAAGATAATACTATATAATACTTTGTGAAATTCTAAAAAATATTCATAAATTGTAAGATCATAATTGTCCAGGATTCCTCTAAACAAATGATTCTTATTTAAATATTCCTAAACTTATTTTGTTTTCCTCATCCAGTTAATAAGCAGAAACATTGCTAAGCATATCTATGATCCATAATTCATTTTACTTTAAAATATTGTAGTTATAGGGGTGCCTAGCTGGCTCAGTTGATCAAGTGTCCAACTGTTGATTTCTGTTCAGGTTATGATCCCAGGGCCGTGGGATCAAGCCCCACATCAAGTTCTAAGCTGAGCATTGAGCCTGCTTAAGATTCTGTCTCTCTCTCATCCTTGGCACCTCTCCCTTGCTTGGACTTTCTCTCTCTTTAAAATTATACATATGTATACATTTGTTCATAGGACCTGTGATAATGGTGTTGGGTGAGGCTCTACAAGCAGAAAAGGCAAACCTATATCCAGAATAAGCATCTATCTCAGAGAGGATGAACTACTGGCTTTTTCTAGACTGGGGAGATCCAATGTAGCTGGCTTGTAAAGAAGTGACTTTTCTGTTTTCTCTAAGAATAGTGGTATATTGAGGGCTCAGTCTAGTCTATTGCTGGTAGTTTAGACATTCAGAGGCAGTAGTAACTAGATCAACCTTACTGGGAATCCAGGCTGTTGGGTCCATATAAAGCTCCCATCTCTGCCATTACGGCCACTCTATTCATATGTCCTTGATGCAAGTTCCTGGTAACTTTGGACTTGCCAGCCCTCAAAATTGTGGCAGCCAAATTTCTTTTTCTTTCTTTCTTTCTTTTTCTTTCTTTCTTTCTTTCTTTCTTTCTTTCTTTCTTTCTTTCTTTCTTTCTTTCTTTCTTTTCTTTCTTTCTTTCTTTCTTTTCTTTCTTTCTTTTTCTCTTTCTTTCTTTTCTTTCTTTCTTTCTTTCTTTCTTTCTTTCTTTCTTTCTTTCTTTCTTTTCTTTCTTTCTTTTTCTTTCTTTCTTCCTTCCTTCCCTTTTCTTTTCTTTCTTTCTTTCTCCCTCTCTCTCTCTCTCCCTCTTTTCCTTCTCCTTCTGTCCTTCCTTCCTTCCTTCCTTCCTTCCTTCCTTCCTTCCTTCCTTTTTCTTTCCTTTCTATCTTTATTCCTCTTTCTTTCTTTCTTTCTTTCTTTCTTTCTTTCTTTCTTTCTTTTTTAATTGGGGGGGGGGTGAGAGGGAGAGAAATCATGAGCAGGGGAGAGGGGAGAGGGAGAGAAAGAGATGGAGAGAGAATCCCAAGCAGACTTCACACTCAGATTGGAGCCCTACCCTGGGATCATGACCTGAGCTGAAATCGAGAGTCAGATGCTCAACTGACTAAGCCACCCAGATGCCCTTATGGGAGTTAATTTCTTTTTTTTTTTTTTTTTTTTTTATTTATTTTTGGGACAGAGAGAGACAGAGCATGAACGGGGGAGGGGCAAAGAGAGAGGGAGACACAGAATCGGAAACAGGCTCCAGGCTCTGAGCCATCAGCCCAGAGCCTGACGCGGGGCTCGAACTCACGGACCGCGAGATTGTGACCTGGCTGAAGTCGGACGCTTAACCGACTGCGCCACCCAGGCGCCCCTGGGAGTTAATTTCTTAAAATAAATCTCTCAATACATATATACATACATACATACATACATACATACATACATCCTATCCATTCAGTTCCTTTGGAAATCCTGACTAATACAACCTCCATGAGACTAGAACCAGTGGTCCAACCTCATCCTCTACTTTCTGAACCAATAAGCAGCATTTGACTTAGTTGAGTGTCCCTCCTTTTTAATATACTTTCTTTAATTCCAAAATATGTTAAATATCTTGATTTTCCTCCTAAATCACTTATCTCTCCTATTCAAATTATTTCGTTGGTTGTTCTCGTCCCTTGATTTTTGTTGTTGTTGTTTTATTTTATATTTGAGAGAGAGAGAGAGAGAGAGAGAGAGAGCAGGGGAGGGGCAGAGAGATGGAGACAGAATTCAAAGAAGGCTCCAGGCTCTGAGCTGTCAGCACACAGCCTGACAGTGGGGCTCAGACCAACGAATAATGAGATCATGACTTGAGCTAAAGCTTAACTGGTTTAGCCACCCAGGAACCCCCTTCTTCTCTTGATTTCTTAATGTTGGAGCAGATTTGGAATACACTATGATCCCTTTCTTTTCTCTATCTATACTTTTCCTTTGGTGATCTCACCCAGTCTATATCCCAATGACCCCCTTTTTATATTTTCCAACCCAACTTTGGTTCTGGAACTCCAGATTCATATGTACAACTTAGTACTTGATGTCTCTATTTAGCTATCCAGAAGATATTCTCAAAATTAACATGTTAATAATTGAACTCCTGCTATTCCCTCATCAACTCACACCACTCCTAGCCTTACCATTTCACACTAAACAACCAGTCTTTCAAGAAATCTCGTTGCTTATGCCTTCAAATATATTCATAATGTGACCATTTATCACTTCTGGTACAATTCTGGTCTGAGTCACAATAATTTATGTCCTAGATTAGTTAATAACCTTTCAAATAACTTCCTTTTTTCCACCCTTACTCCTTGCCATGCCTTTTCTAAAGATAGTGATCCTAATTAAATGCAGGCCAGATCTTGTAACTTCTCTACTTAAAATTGTTCAGTGATTCTGCATTTCTCTAAGCTATAAAAAACAATGTGCTTACGATGTCCCAGACATAACATAAGGCCATTTTATTCTGTACGAATATCATGCAGGGGTCTTGTAGGATCTACATATTCTAAGCCTCCTCTCTTTTAGTTCTCTGACCTTCTTTTTTTCCACTCTCCCCTTCTTATATTCCACTGGCCTTGCTATTTCTCTAACACCACAAGTAAGCTCTTGACTTAGAGCCTTGGAAAGCAATGCCCACGGATATTCACGTAATTCACTTTCTTCGAATCTTTTTTCAAATGTCAACTTTTCAATGAGCTCAAATCACCTATCACCCTATTTAAAATTGCATCCTGCTCCCTCAACCTTAATATCCTCCTTACATATTTCCAAATTAAGTGTCTTGTTTATTGACCTAAACTCCAGATTAATTTATCCCCCACTAGAATGCAAAGTACACTAGATCAGAGAGTTTTGGCAGTTTTTTTATTTAAAATTTTCTTTTTTTTTCAACGTTTTTTTATTTATTTTTGGGACAGAGAGAGACAGAGCATGAACGGGGGAGGGGCAGAGAGAGAGGGAGACACAGAATCGGAAACAGGCTCCAGGCTCCGAGCCATCAGCCCAGAGCCTGACGCGGGGCTCGAACTCACGGACCGCGAGATCGTGACCTGGCTGAAGTCGGACGCTTAACCGACTGCGCCACCCAGGCGCCCCGAGTTTTGGCAGTTTTGTTCACTATTAAATCTTCTAGTACCCAGAACAATGTATGACATATAATACATAAATGCTACATGTTTATAATTTTATGGGATTAAATAAAAAAATAGATTAAAAAGATATTTGAAATATGTTAATTAGAACGATAAAGTGTTCTCTAATCTTTATTTGTTGTTGATTCACTGATTTAATTGAGAGCTTACAATCTTCAAACTATTACTCTAAAAGGAGTCAGTTATTAACATATGTATTTCATGGATATTCATATAATTCAATATATACAGAACATAATAATAGTTTTGTAAGTTATATCACCACTCATATCTCAGAAAACATTCTTCAAAATATTAAAATCAATCACAGGTATACAGCTAGTCCAACCCTTGGGATCCCCCACAATAATTTAATAATTCAAATACAAAAAAACATTTCAAAAGTGGATTTTCTATATCTATATGGAAGTTACATTAATGGTTACCTTTTCTAGTAATAAATATATGGATATTGTGTAAAATTCCAAAAAAATTTTTGAGATGAATATCCAGGTTTCATAGAGTACACTACAGTCACACAATAGCAGTATATCAAGAGAAAAATCGGGGCACCTGGGTGGCGCAGTCGGTTAAGCGTCCGACTTCAGCCTGGCACGATCTCGCGGTCCGTGAGTTCGAGCCCCGCGTCAGGCTCTGGGCAGATGGCTTGGAGCCTGGAGCCTGTTTCCGATTCTGTGTCTCCCTCTCTCTCTGCCCCTCCCCCGTTCATGCTCTGTCTCTGTCCCAAAAATAAATAAAAAACGTTGAAAAAAAATATTAAAAAAAAAAAAAGAAAAATTACATATTTACATATATATAATATTGTAATATATATATATATATTTTACATATATATATATACATATATATATCAGGTAATATATATATACATATATATATGTATATATATATTTCCTGACAATTATCTTTCAAGTATATTGTATATGCATACATATTACAATATATATATATATATATATATATATATATATATATATATATATGAAATGGAAGAAAGAAGGTCCAAGATAGATCTTAACTTGAAATCAAGAAAATGCCAGCACCAATCCACTTTTAAGATCTGGTTGATGGGTTGCCTAAATAACGTGCAACTAGTCCATACCTCTGTGGTTGTAATTAAGCTCAGAGCTGCATATTTTGGGAAAGAGTGTGTTAAAACTATAAAAAAAAAAAACAACAATGTAATTTCTTTCAGTTTCTTAAATCAATATTGAAGTGGTAAGATTTGAAATATATTTTCAGTGTTTAATTCTTTTTTATAATTTATTGTAGAGAAAAAAGAATATTATAATAATCTCTCTTGCCAAAACACACACACACACACACACACACACACACACACATCCATACTCTTTTTTGTAAAAGGAAAAGACTACAACTGAGTTTTATGATTTCATGCACTATTTTAGTATAGTTACAACCAGGTTTTATTTCTTTAATAAATTCTTTCTCTAAAAATACACAATTAAAATAAATAAGAGACATAAAGTATAACCTTAAATGAGAGCTTATATATGAGAGCTGTTGCATTCCTTAAACAGCTGCTTCTATTTCATTTCAAATCACTCAAACTTTATGTAGAGTCTTTGGAGCTGACTTTACAGAACAGCCATACTATTAGGCCTAAAGCACATGTTTCTGATCTTTTGTAAATGAGATAACATTTCTTATAATATTCAAGAAATGAGACTGCATTGTGCTTGAGAGGAAAAATGATATACATATTATTTAAAACATCATTGAAATCAGTATGAATGTTACCTACTGAGTGCACAGATAACTATATGTTTTATTTCACTGTTGCTTAATCCATCATTTCTACTTTCTAGAGATCCCTATTGCAAGAAATACAAATACAGCTCGCAACACTGACATCTAAAATTGACCATTGTTAACATGGTAAAAAGAGACATTATCTTCTTAATTTCTATTCCCAGTGAAATTTTTGTTTATGTGTAATAACTTCTTTTCTATGGAGCTTGAATCATACGTACACTAATTGGTGAATCCTTTCAACATCCTTATGAAACAGGCAGGAAATTTCTTTTAGTCAAAACATGAATGAAAACAAAGTTGTGCTCTATTATTCACCATGGAAAAGGAAATCTAATAAATTGTTACACAGAAATTGTTAATTAGCTATTCTTCTCTGTTGAGAACCAAACAAGAGGAAATTGGTTTAAATGTTCTTAAATTACAGTAGGGGGGATAGAAGATAACAATGTAAAAGACTTGTAGTGCTGAGAGTAAAAAAAAAGGTCCGGATAAGGTTGATGATCCTACAGGAAGCTTGTTAACAGGTAGAACACAAAATGACAGGCAAGGGTTGGGATTATGGGGGTGTGCAAAACACCCTACCACCTTGTCCTGTACCTCCTCTTCCCATCTCAGGACAGCCAGACACTTGTAGTTGAAATATGCTCCTATCACAATCCCAAATTTCAGGGAAACATTTTTCCTGTGCCAGTGAGTTGATGAGGGCAAGCTCCA
Organism: Neofelis nebulosa; assembly: GCF_028018385.1. Lineage (NCBI taxonomy): Eukaryota > Metazoa > Chordata > Mammalia > Carnivora > Felidae > Neofelis > Neofelis nebulosa. Next base: position 117,852,756 of record NC_080784.1, read on the forward strand.
AAGCTCCATAATACAAAAGCTTATTGGGAGTCATTCCTCATTTTGGAAGAGGTAAATAAGATAGATTTCAGATGCTATTTTTACATGGCTTAAAATGGGAGGAAAGTAATGCATGGCTTCGTTGATTTAATACAGTACAGTTATACATTTTTTCACAACTGCTAATTTAAACATTTCCTTTACTTTAGAGACAATGATCAAATTAATGGGTTTAGAACCCAGAGGGAAAAGTATTGATCTAATACTAATCTGCCTTTTAACATTCCAAAAAGTATCAGAGCAGCAGTATATGAACATTTTCAAAGTTTTGAATTTCAATCCTAATAGTCCAAAAATTAATTATTTGTATATACATGTATATACAATATGTATATACAATATTCAGTATGTATATACAATATGTATATACATATATATATTCATTCACAGATATCATCCTAAATGGCAAGAATCATCAGTATGATTAAATTTATTGGCTTAATCCAAAAGACTATTATATTCAGAATTTCATGTATTCTCAGAAATATAACTTTGAATCCAAACTTTAATTAGTTCTTCCAGACATAATGCCTTCCTTTATTTTTCACACATTAGTCTGGTCTGACTGAAATTTTACAAAATAAAATTAGTAATGTACATTCAGTTTTTATTTATATAGTCAACTCACTGAGAATTCATTTTCTGTAAAGAAAAGAAACTTATAGCTCTTGTTTGCAAATTACCCCACAAATATTCCACTACAATAAGAGATCCATGACAATATAAACATTGGTATTCTGTCTCAGTCCTTGCTGAGATGGCTTATTTATTTCAAGTTGCAGTATTTGATGAGTTTAAGTACTTCTACTAGTTCCATATCCTTTTGGCAAACCATGCTTAAAAGTAAAATCATTCAAATGTTCTTAAGGCAAAACATCTGACAGTCACAATTAAATATTTTTGTTCTAACATGGAAAATAAAGTATTTTTTTTTAATTTAGGCAAACAGAGTACTTAGTACATACTTTAGTTGACTGGTTCTATATTTCATATTTACAAAGAATAAAGCTAAGCTGTCATAAAAAGTATTAGTAAATTCAGATTATATTTAATTCACAAAGAAATTCCAAAATCAGTCAATTCCTCCTTAGTTTAAGTTCATGCTACATACAGTTTTCCAGATACATACATAAATCAGATTATTTACTCCTACACCAAAATTCAGCCACATTTCCTTTACATGACAAATTATGTACAATGTGGCCTTAAAATTGAGTGCAGAGAATGGTTTCTTTATTTGATTACATTCAGCCTCATTGAATTTCCCATCTTTCTCAAGATCTCTCTACTGATAAAGAATACTACAGGATAATATGAGGTCAAGATAAATAGAGCCAGAAATGAGATCTACATGTTTAATTCAATAGCCTGTTTGGGATAATAACATAAAGTCACTCCATCTTTCTTTCTTTCTTTTTTTTTTTTTCTGGTTATCTTTCTGGCCCAAAAATATCTAAATGTAGCTGCTCAAAAATTTCCAGTGATTGAGACAAAGCCAAACTCCTTACCGTGGTCTGTAAGACACATGGGATTCTGGGCCCCACCTGCCATGCAGTCTTTCTTTCAATTCCCCGTGTTTCCGCTCCTCCGCTAACAAAGCTACTGGAGTTTCAGTTTCCTAGTGATTCCCTAATCCTATTGCTCTCCCTCATTCTGTACATACTCGATCAAGCTTTGCTTCAAGTCCTTTCAATTTTCTTCTCACCAAGTGATTTCTTACCTTTGTTTAAAAAGTCTCCTGAACTCTGAAGCTTTCTCTCATACTGGTCATCACAGGTAGAATAAGGTGCTCCCTCCTCTGTGATTCTCACAGCTTTAATATTTCCATTATAAAATACCATTAAAATATGTATTTGATTCCTTTAAAAAATTTTTTTAATGTTTATTTATTTTTGAGAGAAACAGAGTGTGAGTGGGGGAGGGCCAAAGAGAGAGGGAGACAGAATCCCAAGCAGTCTCCAGGCTCTGAACTATCAGCACAGAGCCCGAGGCAGGACTCAAATCCACAAAGTACGAGATCATAACCTGAGTCAAAGTCAGAACTCAAACAACTGTGCCACGCAGGCCCCCTATCACTCTGTTTCTTAAATGCAAATATTATTTCCTAACTTTCTAACTAACTTCTTTCAAATATATTCTTTATAAGTGCATAGTGCCTGGCACAATGCCTAGTACTTGAAAGCACTCAGCAAATGTTTGCTAAGTTTTTGATTTTTTATTTATGGCTTGATATGACTGAAGGTATGCCACTTTCATGGCCTAGGATTTGCATAAAATGAATTTTTGTGATTCCAGCTTCAATGGAATAGCTGGATTAAGGCAAAAAGGCATGATACAATGCATCTATAACTCAGAAAATTCTCTATGTCATATTTTCCCCTGTTTAGGGAGTACTAGCCAACCTTGTATTACATTGGGGCATAAATAAACCTCGGAGTTAGGTTAGGTCCAAGTCAGCCCTGAATTATGAAAAGTATTTAATTCTAACTAAAAATATATAAATTTTATTAGCATTGCTATTTAAAAAACGTATTTTTTTAAAATTTATTCAATATACAAAGGTTACAAATATAAAAGGAATTTCCTAAGCTGTTACATTCCAGGCTGATCTAATTAAAAGACTGCTTTGATTTCCTTCTATAAAAAGCCCGAGACACTCAAGAAATGCTGAAACATGTCAAAATACACAGGAACTCTCAATGGACAAAACTGGAACAATTTCAGCAACAAAGTAAATAATAGTAGTATTAGATTATACTATATTGATATGAATAATTGATTGAATAAATGAATAAAAAGACAAAAGGAATAGATACTTTTGAGAACAAATTATCATTAAGTAAACACTGTATCTATAATTGGGTGTAGGTAGATCATAAATAAATGACAAAGTCAGTAAGCAAAATTATGATGAAAAATAAAATATTTACAGTCTCAACGTATGTCTCCATTAGAAGAAATTTGACTTTGGGGAAACTGGCAAACACTACCTTTAACAACCAATCAAGGTTAACGTCAACCAGTAAGAAGATATATCAAGATATATAATATTTGCTGATATTATGCACTGAGGGCACATCCTTTTTGTAGTACTCTTGCTAAAAATGAATACTCACACTAAAATCTTGAGAAAATATCAGACAAGCCTAAATTGAAAAACATTCTACAAAATGACTCAAATTACTCTTGAAAAAAGTGTCAAGGTCACAAAAGACAAAGACAGACTGAGGAACTGTCACAATTTGGAGAAGACAAAGTAAATGTTACAGTTAAATGCAGTGTGGAAGCCTGGATTGGATTCTGGAGCAGAAAAAGGATGTTACTGAAACCATTCACAAAGTCAAATTATGTCTTCCTATAAATACATACATACATACATACATACATACATACATACATACATGCAATAGCATGTATTGTAGCAATGTTCATTTCCTGGTTCTGATAACTGTGGTATCATTATATAAAATGTTAGCATCAGAACTGTGTAAAGGGTATACAGGAATGCTCTGTACTATTTTTGCAAATTTCATGTAAGTTTTAAAATTATGTCAGACTTAAAAAAATTTCCTTTACACAAAATCTTGGTTTAGTTGCTTACTCAGAGCCAACTTATTTTGTGAACTTCTCTCTAGTCATCCTGGCCAAAAGTGAGTTGCAGAGTCTACAAAAGAATGCTTGAGTTTGAGTCACAAACCTACAATATCCTAGCTATATAACCTTGGACAAGCTACTTTACCTTTCTGTGTTTCAATTGCCTCACATGTAAAATGGGAGTAGTAATAATACCTGCCTTATAGGATTGTTTTAAGGATTAATATTATAATATGAGTAAGTGCTTAGAAGAGTATCTGCCATATAGTATGCATCACAGAAGTGTTATCATTATTCAATCTACACGGACCCCGTCATACATTTCTTTGCATTGCAACTGTCAGAATATAAATTCAATCTAGTATATAGATTATGATACAATGACCATGATTGCAGGAATTTGTTTTACTAGCAGTCCCCAACTTTTTTTTTTTTTTAATGTTTATTTATTTTTGAGACAGAGAGAGACAGAGCATGAATGGGGGAGGGGCAGAGAGAGAGGGAGACACAGAATCGGAAGCAGGCTCCAGGCTCTGAGCCATTAGCCCAGAGCCTGACGCGGGGCTCGAGCTCACGAACCGTGAGATCATGACCTGAACTGAAGTCCGACGCTCAACCGACTGAGCCACCCAGGCGCCCCAGTCCCCAACTTTTATATAAAACTCATACCTGGAAATGTCAGAAGATAAAGAGGAGAAGGATGAACACCGACTTTCATGTTTTGTGGGGTTGGTTTATCAGTTTGTATATCAATATTCATATTCATTTTAGAATGATATTTTGGGAGTATCAATGAATAATGGAGAAAAATGTAGGCTTTTCAAAAGTCAAATATAGGACAGGGGTAAGAGGCTCAGGGATGGGCAAAATAGGTGGAGGGGAGGAGGTAATACAGGCTTCCAGTTATGAAATGAGTAAGTCATGGGAATAAAAGGCACAGCAGAGGGAATATAGTCAATGATATTATAATAGCATTGTATGGTGACAGATGGTAGCTACACTTGTGGTAAGTATACCATAATGTGTAAGCTTGTGAAATTACTATGTTGTACACCTGAAACTAGTACAACATTGTGTATCAACTAAACTCAAATTAAAAAAAAAAAGTTAAATATGGGAAAGAAAAGCTCACCTATACTCAAATTTATCCAGCACCACATACCCATATACAGTGCCTTCTGCAGTAACTATCAGATAATAAGCATCAAAAGCATTTTTTTTAATGTAGGGATAAACGAATAAACAAATTGGTATTAAGAAATGCCTTATCATTTTTTAAAGTTTTTATTTTAATATCAGTTAGTAAACATACAATGTTTTGTTAGTTTCAAGTATACAATATAATGATTCAACAATTCCATACATCACCCAGTGTTCATCACAATACGTGTACTCTTTAATACACATCACCTATTTCACCCAACCTTCCACCCATCTCCCCTCTGGTAACCATCAATTTGTTCTCTATAGTTGAGAGTCTGTTTTTTGGTTTCTCTCTCTCTTTTCCCTTTGTTCTCTTGTTTTGTTTATTAAATTCCATATATGACTGAAATCATACGGTATTTGTCTTTCTCTGACTGACTTCTATTTCACTTGGCATTATACTCTCTAGTTCCATCCATGTCATTGCAAATGACAACACTTCATTCTTTTTATGGCTAAATAATATTCCATTGTATATATAGATATATAGATAGAAAGATTATGTATGTATGTAATATAATACATACATATATATTATGCACATATATATGTATGTATATATATATATACACACATACCTCTTCTTTATCCATTCATCAATTGATGGACACTTGGGCTGCTTCCTTATCATGGCTATTGTAAATAATGCTGCTATAAAACATAGGGCATGCATGTATTCCTTTGCGTTAGTGTTTTTGTGTCTTTGGGTAAATACCCAGTAGTGCAATTGCTGGATCATAGAGTAGTTCTATTTTTAACTTTTTGAGGAAACTCCATACTATTTTCCACGGTGGCTTCACAAGTTTGCAATCCCACCAGTGCAATATTTTATCATTAATAAATTTATATATAACCATGAATTGATGCCTCTGCTTTAAATGTTACTAGGCTAGGGCTAAAATTATTGTTACATTTTTTTTTAAATTAATGTTTATTTAATTTTGAGAGAAAGAGAGAGAGTGAGCAGGGGAGAGGCAGAGAGAGAAGGAGATAGAGAATCCCAAGCAAGCTCAGTGCTGACAGCAGACAGCCTGACATGGAGCTCAAATTCATGAACTATGACATCATGACCTGAGCAGAAGTTGGACGCTTAACTGAGTGAGCCACCCAGGTGCCCCCACTGCATTTTTTATTTTAGAAATACTTAATTATTTATTTATTTCTCTTACATCATAAGAGGCAAGGTAAGTCTTGTTCTATTTTAAAGGAAAAGTTGGAGTTAGTGATTCTAGTTTGTGTGGGAAAGGGTAAATAAATAAGATTTTATATACAAAAATAATTATACATTAAATCCTATGAAATAAAGTATGTTCCAAAACTAAAAATATACCTGACTTATCTTCAAGACCATACTGGTCACTGTTTTTTTATTTAATCATTTAGATGAATTGAAGGCATAGAGTTCCTTTCATAATCTCCCTTCTTTACACAACACATTTACTCATGATTTCATAGTACACATCTTCACATTCCTTTTCAATTTCACTTTTCTTTTTCAGTTAATAAAATCTTGATAATAATGTTCCTTAAACAGTTCTCCCTTTATCATCATATTCAGAAAAAAAAATGACTTACAAAGTTTTCTCCCTGAAGTCTCTGAAAGATATATCTTTATGTGTGCAAAGTATAAAAAGAAATTACCTATTGAGTATAATATATTGATATTTATGAGATATGATTTACACCAACTAAGAGTGTATTATATACATTTTTTAATTTAAAGGATTTTCCCAGGAGTATTCTGGGACACAGTAGGATGCACCAGGAATCCATCTCCCTACCTAGACAACAATTATACTGGCAGAATCTGTCTGATGTGACCATTTTGGAACTCTGGAGTCTACTGAAGGTTTTCCACTTCCAGGGGAAGGCATAGACAATAAATTGTGATTAATTTCAGTCAATTTCAGAAACAGATCAGTAGTAGCTACCCATCTCCCACTTCTAGCCTATGCAGCTGTGCATATGTTCCTGGAACACTTTACATACACACACAGTTCCAGTTCCTGGAACACTTTACATATACACAGTTCGCAAGAGGTAGGGTGGGCAATAAAGACCCTGTCTTGCAAATATTGGTATCTATATTCTAGTCATTGATTGTTGTCTCTGATCACAGAGGTGCAGACACTGAGGTGGCAGCCATTGTTGCCCCACCTCCCAATTTGTTGCAGGCCCCTCCCACAATGGCTGAAGTGACTTCTGAAGAATTTAAAGGGCCAGCACTGTTTTCCCCTTCCCCCTTCATTTTTTCTTTTTCTCTTTATGGGATCCAGACATTTGAAAGCAACTGCATATACAGAAAAATTATAAAGTCACCGTGCATGCCCAGGGAAAGGTACAGGCTCAGGAAAGACCTCAGAAGACCTTATCTTTATACCTTAGGCTGGTCCTTAGCATGGAGACAGCCTACAACAATCAAAAAGACAACAAAAAACAAAAGCAAAACAGCAAACCCCAGGGGAGCTTTTGATTTCCAGAGGAGAGAATCTAATTTCCAGAGTAATCATATTATTAGATTCAAATGTTCAATTTTCAACAACAACAAAATAGCAAGGCATACAAAGAAATAGAAAAGTATGGCCCATTCAAAGGAAAGAAATAAACCAATAGATATTGCTCCTAAGAACTACCAGATTGCAGGCATACTAGACAAAAACTCTAAAACAACTATCTTAAGGATGCTCAAATATCTAGTTGGGTGGCTCAGTCCATTAAGCACCCAACTCTTGATTTTGGCTCAGGTCATAATCTCATGATTTGCTGACAGGGTGGAGGCTGTTTGGGATTCTCTCTCTGCCTCTTTCCCCCTCAAAATAAATAATGGAAACTTTTTTTTTAAAAGTATGTTCAAGAACTAAAGGAAGTCATGGATAAACAGGAAAACACTGTATGAACTATAAACGGAAATATCAATGAAGACATATTTGTTCAAATATCTAGAGCCGACATGTATAATAACTGAAATGAAAAGTTCACTAGAGAGATTCAAAGGCAAACTTAAGCAGGCAGAAGAATCAGCAAACTTGAAGATAGGACAATTGAAATGATAGAGCCTGAAGAAATAAAAGAAGAAAAATTGGAAGAAGAGTGAAGAGTCTAAGGAATCTGGGACAACACCAGTCAAATCAACACACACATTGTGGAAGACCCAGGAGAAGAGAGAAAGGGGTAGAGAGCTTATTTGAGGAAATGATGTGGAAAACATCAAATCTGGTGAAAGGTTTTAGTAACACATAAAAAGATCAACAAATTATAAATAGAATGAATTCAAATAGACCCATACCAAGACACATTATAATTAAACTGCAAAAAGGCAAAGACAAAGAGCAAGTCTTAAAAAAACAGCAAGAGAGGGGCACCTGGGTGGCTCAGTAGGTTAAGCGTCTGACTTCGGCTCAGGTCACGATCTCATGGTTCATGAGTTCGAGCCCCATATCAGGCTCTGTGCTGACAGCTCAGAGCCTGGAGCCTGCTTCAGATTCTATGTCTCCCTCTCTCTCTGCTCCTCCCCCACTCACACTCTTTCTCTCCTTCTGTCTCTCTCAAAAATAAATAAACATCAAAAAAAAAGCAGCAAGAGACACACAAGGGGTCCTCAATAAGTTAGTCAGCCTCAAAAACTTTGGAGGCTAGAAGGCACTAAATTGCAATATTCAAAGTGCTAAAAGAAAAAGCTATCAACCAAGAATTCTATATCCACCAAAACTGTTCTTCTATAGTGAGGTAAACATTAAAACATTCCCAGATAAACAAAAGCTGAGGGGATTTGTTATGACTAGATCTGCTCTGCAAGAAATCCCAAAGGGAGCTATGTAGGTGGAAATGGAAGGACACTAGAGGTTGCATGAAGAAATAAAGATCTCCATAAAGGTAAATACATGCACAGTGATAAAAAACTAGTATTATTGTAGTGGTTTGTAACTCTACATATTGTTTTCTATGTAATTTAAGAGACTAATGTATTTTAAAAAACACAATTATTGGAGAAAGAGGAAAGCTCTTGCACTATTGGTGGGAATGCAAACTGGTGCAGCCACTCTGGAAAACAATGTGGAGTTTCCTCAAAAAAATTAAAAATGGAATTACCTTATGACCCAGCAATAGCACTACTAGGAATTTATCCAAAGCATATAGAGGTGCTGATTCATAGGGGCACATGTACCTCAGTGTTTATAGCAGCACTTTCAACAATAGCCAAATTACGGAAAGAGCCCAAATGTCCATCAACTGATGAATGGATAAAGAATAAGTGGTGTATATGCACACACACACACACACACACACACACACACACACACACAGACAATGGAATACTACTCAATGATGAAAAAGAATGAAATCTTGCCATTTGCAACAACGTGGATGGAACTGGAGGGTATTATGCTAAGTGAAATAAGTCAGTCAGAGAAAGATATCAAGTGTTTTCACTCATGTGGAATTTGAGAAACTTAACAGAAGACTATAGAGGAAGGGAAGGAAAGATAAGTTACAAACAGAGAGGGAGGCAAACCATAAAAAACTCTTAAATACAGAGAACACACTGAGGGTTGATGGTGGGGGGGGGGAGAGCTGGGGGGAGGGGAAAATGGGTGATGGGCATTGAGGAGGGTACTTGCTGGGATGAGCACCAGGTGTTATATGTAAGTGATGAATCATGGGAATCTACTCCTGAAGCCAAGACTATACTGTTAGCTAACTTGATAATAATTTATTAAAAAATGGGGCGCCTGGGTGGCGCAGTCGGTTAAGCGTCCGACTTCAGCCAGGTCACGATCTCGCGGTCCGTGAGTTCGAGCCCCGCGTCGGGCTCTGGGCTGATGGCTCGGAGCCTGGAGCCTGTTTCCGATTCTGTGTCTCCCTCTCTCTCTGCCCCTCCCCCATTCATGCTCTGTCTCTCTCTGTCCCAAAAATAAATAAAAAACGTTGAAAAAAAAAATTTAAAAAAAAAAAAAATAAAAAAAATAAAATAAAATAAAATAAAAACTGAAATAAAATACAAATCAGAAAACCCACAATTATTATGTTTTTGTACACATAGTGTATACAGATGCAGTTTTGTGACATCAGTAACTGAAAGGGGTGGCAAAACAATTTTTCTAAAGGCTTTCTATGATTAATTAGCCTCTGAATTTAAGCAGGATACAACTCAAACCACAAGAAAACATGTATCATATTAGATTTCATATGAGGGCATGTAAAAGGGAATGTAAACAGTCATTTAAAATAACTTCACATTCAATTATATTTGGTGTTAAAAGCTACATTTTTATAGTATGTGAAATATAAATTAGCAATGTCATTATTTTCATTTCCTTTAGAGAAACCATGGGGAAATAAAAAAATGAAAGTACATGTGATTTTTTTGTGTATGTTATTGGAACTTTGGAAGTATAGCTTGTTTCAAATCTGAGCCCAATCAAGAAAAAAAAAAAATCACTCTATGAACCATAGCAAAGACTCAAACTTTATACATACAGCAAAACTTTGGTTTGTGAGCATAATTTGTTCACAAATTTGTAATCCAAAGTACTTATATATTAAAGCAAATTTCCCCATAAGAAATAATGGAAACTCAGATTATTCATTCCATAATCCAAAAATATTCATATAAAAATGATTACAATACTATAACATAATACAAAACAATAAGGAAAATACAAAATATAAAGAAAAATAAACAAATTAACTTGCACTTACCTTTGAAAACCTTCCTGGCTGGTGTGAGGGGGACAAGAGAGAGGAGGGTTATTGTGTAAGATGACTTTCACTATCACTAATGGAATCACTGCTATCTATTGGCTTGATGGAAATTTTGTCTTTTCGTGCAACTTTAATAAGGAACCTATCCAAGGACACTTGCTTTTGCCTCCTTTTGAGGATTTCATGGAGACGTGACATTGCATTGTCATTAAACAGATTCATTGCTTGCATTGCTACAGCCTCATTTGGGTAGTGCTTTTCTACAAAATGTTGCACTGTTTCTCACATTTTACATATCTCCCTAATCTCATTTGAAGTGAGGGATTCTTCTGCCTTTTTCTCTTCCTCCTCTGCAGATGAGATACAGATGTAGGCTTCTTATAAAATCTTGCAATTTTGGCTATTCGCATACCTCGTTTGTACTTCTCAATGATTTCCTTCTTAGCTTCTTACCACCTTTCTTTTCACCCTTTTTCTGCATGGGGTCCATTGTGCATACTCTTGTGGATGTTTACTAAGTACAGTATTAATAAACTCCTGTCATATACTGTATTAAATGTAACTGGCAATAAGGCATCAGAGGAAAGGGTCTATATCTGCAGGCAGCCTGACCTAGAATGAAGCAAAGCATTCCTGAGCTTCCTCTTGTATGGAAAAGCAAAGGACTATCCACAGGTGCTTTGAAGTGACAAAAAATACACTAGTGCCTGTTGTGGGCACCTACCAATGTTCTGAAAAATCACTGATTTCTGCCAAACACCGGGGCCTGGGACCAAGCATCCGAGCATGGGAGACAATCACCCTCAATCCCTCAGTGAGAAAGAGAGAGAGAGAGTGAGAGAGAGAGAACTATTGGCTTCGCCATCACTTGGTACTCGTATTGCAAGACATCGCTCATTTATCAAGTTAAAATTTATTTAAAATGTTTGTTTGTCTTGTGGAACACTTGCAGAACAAGTTACACCAATCAAAGGTTATACTGTATGTGTGTGTGTGTGTGTGTGTGTGTGTGTGTGTGTGTGTATTTAACTCTCAATTTTCCCAATGGGTTTCATTTGCTCACTTTACAAAAGAGAGAAACTAAAAGTGAGAAAATACAGAAAATTGTTTTTATATTTCTTTAGCATATGTTTTGCCTTTAAATATTCACATCATTTAACTAAGTAATTTCTAACATAACTTAGTAGCATAGACTCAAAATGAGAAAATTTGTAAATCTGTAAAGCAAAAACTTTCATGGGGACAATCTGATGCTATCTCTAGATAAATACTGTAAACATTTAGTTAAATTGTAGGAGACCCCAGGGGTGCTGCAGACTTGCATGGTACTCTGGGGAAACCCCATCACCACCACCACCACCAAACTGGAATTGGGGACCCAGAATCCTTTAGCAATGAAATGTGCACATTATAATTCTGAGAATAAACAGTATACAAGGAAAGATGGGATCAATTTCATCTGAGTATAAAGTAAGGACTAATAAAGTTGTCGATTCAAGGTGCCATTCTCCTCCTCTCCCACACCTAAACTTAAAGAGATCACAGCATTCGTCCCAGCTAATCCCAGACTCACTGTTCAGACAATATTCCAAGCACCCATAGCCAACAAGAATTGGCACATAGATAATCCTATGTACTCCCAGCTTGAAAATATTTTTAATGTTTGTTTGTTTGTTTGTTTGTTTGTTTGTTTTGAAAGAGGGAGAGAGAGAAAAGAGAAAGGAGAGAGAGGAGCCAGAGAGAGAGGGAGAGAATCCCAAGCAGGCTCTGTACTGCCAGCACAGAGCACCACAGGGGGGCTCAATCCCACAAATCATGAGATCATGACCTGGGCCACAATCAGGAGTCGGACGCTTAACTGAGCTACACCAGCTACCCAGGTGCCCCACAAGTTTGAAAATCTTTAAAGGAAAGGAAGAGAGGTGATGTAGGAGTTAAAGATCAGGAAAAATGTGGGGAGAATCCCTGGGATAATGACTGAGATAATGACTGAAATGGGCTCTTTCTCCTAACTGGTAGGAGGTACAGAAGAGCAAGGAAGATCCTCAAATGGAAGGGCTGACTGCCTTGGCCTGTGCCAGAGTCCTGTACAACCTGTCCTCTAGGAGGGAACTGGTGAAAGCTCCATGGACCACACACATCTTTTATTCTATCACAAAGATCAGAAATAGAGAGAAAAAGAGAGAGAATGAGATTCAGCATACAAGAGAAAAGGGCCATGACAAAAGGCTTATGCTACCTAAGTGGGAATAAAGGCAAAAGTAAATTACAGAGTTCTTATCACGAATGGCAGCAGGGGACAGTGGGACCTGATGGGGAAGGAAGCCAGGCTTCCTTGTTCCTCAGTATTAAACAAATTCAGTATTGCACTGGGAAGAGAATGAAATGGTCATCAATTATATTAAAATATATGGACTTATTAAAAATGCAGCAATGTCTGCCAAAAGCAGATGGAAAACAGAAATTCATAAAACAAGATGAGCTCATTTGCAAAATCCCAGCCCTTCCACTAACTCCCAGAAGCTGACAGTTCTACATCAGCATGGTGCTGATGAGTGGTGGGTGGGAAAGAGTAAGTCAATGGAGGAGGGAGAAAACCCAAGAAATAGTTAACAAATTCTTTCCCTGCCACCATTTTCCAATATGAAGAAAGACATCTCCCTTTCCCCTTCTATTTACTAGCCATTGGTATCAATTTAGAGTCAGTGAATTGCTAAGTTACATCCTGTGGGAATCAGGATTTCTTCCTTATACTGACTCTAGATGCATGCTCATTAATCTTAGACAATGCAATTTATTAAGATTAAAACCAGCCAAATGTTGTTAATTTCTGAGCCTGAATTTGAATAATCACTCTCTGTAAGATTGGAATTGTAAGTCTAAAACTTGAAATAACCGTAGAAACATCAAGTACATCTTTTCAAGTTCTCTATTGGGGAAAGTCAAATCCAAAAAAGTCAGTTGATTTGCCGTAGTTTATAGGACATGTTAGTAGTAACACTAGGGCTAGAATCCAGGTATTCTGGCATCTGTTACACTATGAAATTGAAGAAAATGAACACTTTGGCCTTGAATAATGTATTCAAGAACAGGGCTTAGAAAGCTAGCTAGTGAGTATCCTAATGGTACTTTGTTATTATATTGCTTCAATAAGATCTATTAAGTGATGATGTAACTAAAATAGCAGGAATTATAAGTATGCACAAACATTAATAATGATTCAAATTATTTTAGGAGATCATACAAAGTTTTTAAAAAAACCCTCTTAGGGACTCTTGGGTGGCTCATTAGGTTGAGCATCTGACTCCTGATTTTGGCTCAGGTCGTGATCCCAGGGTTGTGGGCTCAAGCCACACAATGGACTCCATGCTGAGCATGGAGCCTGCTTGGGATTCTCCCTCTCTCTCTCTCTTTCTCTCTCTCTCTCTCTCTCTTTCTCTCTCTCACTCTGTCTCTCTCTCCCCCTTTGTTCCTCTCCCCTACTTGCGCTCTCTCAAATAGGAAAATAAATAATAATTTAAAATTAATTATTTAATAGATCCTCTTAGAACTATTGCCATAACGAGGACTTAGTTTACTTAAAAATAGCAAAAGGGAGATGGGTAGCAAAACCTTCCCCACCTATAACTAGGAGAATCAGAAAATGCTAATGTGATTGGCAGAGTTTGCAAAGAAGAGATTAAATTAAAAGAACGTCAGTGCTTGTTACTTTAATCATCAACATGATGGAATTTTTTTTTTATTTTGACAATCACTGTCAATTTGCACATTAAGTCACTATTCAATTATCCAAATTTGAAACAGAAAGGCTTTCTTCTACAGTGGAATTAAAAATTAAGGCATTACAAATGATGAGAAGTTGACTGCAATCAGTTACTTTTATAGTTTCTTTTCTTCTGGTAGGTTCTTCCAGTTAGGACATACATAACATGGTTTCCAGAAAGACATGTGGGTGGGTCTAAAAGCAGATAGAATGATACATTTTCTCAAGAGAAAATACTATACTTTTTAAAGTTAGAGAAAAAAATAATAGTTTTAGATACAAAAAGCCTCATTGATTTTAGAGAAAAGTAGGCTTCTGCAAATTTATAAACTTGAGAGCTATATGTAGAATGCCTAAAGGGAATGCATTAGAAATGTCATGGGAGTCATTAGGGGAGCTAGCATTAGAAAAATTTTAAGATGTTCATTTCCTCCAGGGCACTGTGATTTCCATTCTACACTGTCAGTCTCAGCGTTACTCAATGTATCAGCTTCTTCTGTTGGAAAATGGAAACTTTCCATGTGCCTCTCAGATTTTTTGGAGCGTGAATGACTGAACATTTTTAAAAAGAATTCCCATGAAAAGTTTATGAGGTGCTTCACTTCACTCTCTAACTCCCAGTGTCCATAATTTTCAGTGTTTGAGGTCAAGGTAATCTAAATGAATAGTTTAGTTCATGAAGCAGGATAAAGAGAAGGAATATTGAACATGTGTGGGATATAACATAGCCCTCAGTCCTCTGCCCTTTTTTTCTTTACATTCTGAGAGAAATCATCTCCTTGGAATGCCAATATAATATTGTGGTTTAGACAGAGGCTTTTGAGTCAGAAAGTATAGGACTGAAACCCTAGTTCATGTGACTCTGGATAAATTGATTTGTATCTCTAAGCCTTACTTTTTAAATTTATGAAATGTGAGAGAGAATGGTGATTAGGACTTTCCCTATTATCTTGAGTTGCTGGGGACCCAAGGCTGATAATAAAGGCCCCAAAGCCCCTTTGTTATATACTTGCTTTCTAAAATCCCATTGCAGTGCATGTGTGCATGTGACCGAATTCATACAAATAAGAGGTAAGAGTAAGTATTCCTGAGGGTTTGGGTCAGGGATTTGCTTCATGCCTAAGAAGACAAAACTTTGTAAAGATAGACCCCTTGCCTTTTTGCTCCCAACTTCCTATAAATACATTTCTGTGACCTAGAGCTATGATGCACGCATTATAACCCAGCAAGGATAAGCCACAAATAAAAAGAACCAACACACTGGGAACTGCAGAGAGAAAAGACAGAGGGAGAGAATATGTCCTTGATGACCTCAATGAGTTGCTAAATCAGCCTTGGACTGCTGCTTCCAGATTTCTTCAAATATAAGATAATTAAATGTCTTCAGTGCTTAAGCCATTGTTTGCTGAGTTTTTTGTTATTTGCATTCCTACTCTTTTTTGTTTCAGTGAATCACACTAGGCTTTGTTGATCAGCTATTTTATCAGTACAAGAGTCCAAAGAAAGCACTTACTATCACCATCAAACACTATTTATCTTACGAACAATGGGATATTGTGTTATACAGTGTGTTTGTTCTCTAGATCTTCTGACCCTTATATTCCATCCTTCTTGTGTTTGCCAAAAGGCTGACTTTTATGTACTTCCTCAATGGACTCCATTGGCCTCAGATTTCCAGTTTGTATCAGTCCGTGGGAATCACCAACAAAAGAAAATAGGATGAGAAAAAAGTGAGAATGAGTACTTACTCCTTTCCCTATGGGTCATCATCATTTGGGGGATTTTCTTCATTGTACTGGGGGCCACAGTTGCTGTCAGGTAGCTCCTACTCTCTCTGTGTTTGATAACCATTTTCTTCCCCAAGCCCTCCAGGGCAGTAGGCCCCACTCACAATAGCCCCAGGGTACCATTTCATCTTTGTTGATTTCTCTTATCAATAGTCCCCTCATTCTCTTCATTTACTCCATTTATGTATGTCATCTGTTTCCTGCTGCAATTTGGACCTTATTAAGTAGAAAGAGCATGAGATTTTGCATATAAGCCAAGGGTACAAACACAAATTTACTAACTAAACTAACACAAGTTACCCAAAGTGCTAAACTTTTATAAGTGGGACGATACCTATTCTGAGGGGTTATTGTAAGGATTAAATATTAACTGTCTTAACAGTACCTGGAACATAATAGATGCTTAATAAATGTAAGTTCTTTTCCCATCCCCTCCAGTCCAACTCTTCCCTGAATTACTGAATAAGAATCAATTGATTCCAAAGTTACTGATTTTATACAGTAGACTTAAGACCTACCTCTTAAGATGGAACATAAAAGGCACCTGGGTGGCTCAGTCAGTTAAGCATCTGACCCTCATTTTTGGCTCAGGTCATGGTTTGGTGAGTTCCAGTCCCGTGTCAGGCTCCTGAGCTGGCAGCGTGAAGCCTGCTTGGTATTCTCTCTCTTTCCCTCTTTCTCTGCCCCTCCCCTGCTCATGCTCTCTCTGTCTCTTTCAAAATAAATAAATAAACTTAAAAAAAAAAAGATGGAAGGGGCGCCTGGGTGGCGCAGTCGGTTAAGCGTCCGACTTCAGCCAGGTCACGATCTCGCGGTCCGTGAGTTCGAGCCCCGCGTCAGGCTCTGGGCTGATGGCTCGGAGCCTGGAGCCTGTTTCCAATTCTGTGTCTCCCTCTCTCTCTGCCCCTCCCCCGTTCATGCTCTGTCTCTCTCTGTCCCAAAAATAAATAAAAAAAAAAAAAAAAAAAAACGTTGAAAAAAAAAAAAAAGATGGAATATAAAGAACTGGCTCAAGTACCTCTACTCCTTCTTCATCATAGCCATTGCAAACATTAGTAACTGAATAAGACACTTGTCCTCACTCAACTCTGATGTGATTTCAGAATCCTCAAAAAAGACCTCTAAAATGCCATTTGTTTCCTCTCCTCTCCTCAGACATCTTTCTAATTGTTTCAGGAACACGAAAATCCCAAACTAGACTGCAAATGGCTTAAAGTAACAGACAAGAGTCCACATCTTTAGAATTATATCTGTCATACTGCAGCAGCTAAGATTAGAAGCATGTTTTTTGAGTGGCTAAACAACAAATGGCACATTCAGCCTCTGACATCATTGTGTCATCTTGGATGCAACTTGAAATAAATAAACAAGCAAATAAGGGGACAAAATAAGAAGACTGAGAAGTCATTTCTCACAAAGAGTAGATTAAATGATTCATTTACTTCTCTAGGTCACAGGAAGAAAGATAGAGATGAAATAGTGGAATATCTGATTATATTCCTTTACATTGCAGAATGAAATCCTTGTGCACACTGTTAAGGTTTTGATGTTCTTATTTAAAAACTAGCTAGCTAGTAGGCAGTGCTGATTTACAGAAAAAGTTATTGTAGCAGCACTTGCATTTAAAGAGAAATGCAATGCATCTCTCTGATAAAAAGAAAAATCTCATTATAGTATGATTGTTACATACAATAGCATATAGTACATATAGTAAATTGCTACACAGTGTTCATTCCACTGACTACATTATTGTTTGTAATACACATGCAGTGTAACCAAGAGACCATCCTCAGTTTCCCCAAGTGAACTCTAAAAGAGAAAGGTGGTTGAAGACATATTGTTGAGGATAATATTTTTATGCAGCTTGTAAATTAACTGACATAATGGAAAAAAATGTTAAAAGTTTGATGTAATGGTATATTTTCTAACTTGCAACTGAAAAACTAATCTAAATGACTAGTGTGCTTGATAATCGTGTGTGTGTGTGTGTGTGTGTGTGTGTGTTCGTGTGTGTTGATTATATAAGTCTACCTGCTTTCAAGGAATATTATCAAACATGGTGAGAGTATGTAGCATATCAATAGAATATTTTATAACACTTATGAACACTCATGTCTAAAGTTACTTAGCTAAGTACTACATATAATAATAGAATTCAAGTGCCATAACACAGCATAATAAAATATATATTATTATTGCCATTTTACAGATGAGAAAATCGAGATCCAGAAATGTTATTTTGGATGTAAATTGCCCAAAGTCCCAAAGCTTGTATTAGCACTCAAAATACAATACTCAAATACTTTATTCCAAAGTCAATGCTCACTCATGTATGTACCCTGTCCTATAATCACAAACAGCAAACCAATAAATACCCATTGTGCATAGTAAAAAGAAAGTTAAAAAGCACAAGAAAAGGACTGAGAGCAAATAAAGTCATTTTGATTTGGGATATGTTGAATATTCCTAAATAATTTTTATGTGTCAAGCACTACACCAATTGTTTTACATATAGTATTTCATTTAATTTACATGCAGTATATCACCAGACCCTTAATGTTTTATTGCTTCCATTTTACAGAAGATGAAACTAAGTCTGAGGCAAGATACAAAATCTATCCATTTTATATAGGTAGTTAGTAATGGAGCAGAAATTTACATTTTTCAGGTATCTACACCAATTTAAGGTAACTTTCATGACTATATTTCATCCTAGAAGGCCATTGTGGAAGAAATAAACTGTGTATAAGTTCATTATAGAAAATCTAACCCAGTATTTACTGCCTATGATTTCTTTTAAGTTTCCCCACTGTCATATTTATAAAGACCACACATAAATACAGTGAAGACTGGAAGAGAATTATATTTAAAATATGCCTTAATATAAAGACAAATTCAAATTCAATTGATATTTATTAAATACCCACTAAAATACAACATATTGCACAATACATTCATATAGATTATCTGTCTTAACTCCTACAACTATCCTCTGAGGTAGATCATTTCTTGTTTTGTACAGAAGTAACCTACTCTCAGAGACTTTCTTGATATTTAAAAAAAAATAATGTTTATTTTATTTTTGAGACTGAGAAAGAGAGCACAAGCAGGGGAGGGGCAGAGAGAGAAGGGTACAGAGGATCTGAAGCAGGTTCTATGCTGACAGCAGAGGAGCCCAACACAGGGCCTCAAACTCGCGAACCATGAAATCATGACCTGAGCTGAAGTCAGGTGCTTAAACAACTGAGTCACCCAGGCACCTCGAAAATGTCTTGATTCTTAACCCAAGTATTTCTACTTTATTTTGTTTCTAATTCTTATGAATTCACATCACTCAACAATAATTTATTTAAGGGACAATCACCATTCCTTTAGGTGCTAATAAAGGAGGGAAACAAAGCAGTTTAGTCTTCTAACTTTATAGCAATGACTTCAAGCCTAGGTGTGTCCAGGTTCTGAAAAGTTTTCACTTTTGAGTTTTTGAGTACCTTCTCATTATGAAACACATAGGAGATTAAAAGAAATACATAGCGGGGCGCCTGGGTGGCGCAGTCGGTTAAGCGTCCGACTTCAGCCAGGTCACGATCTCGCGGTCCGTGAGTTCGAGCCCCGCGTCAGGCTCTGGGCTGATGGCTCGGAGCCTGGAGCCTGTTTCCGATTCTGTGTCCCCCTCTCTCTCTGCCCCTCCCCCGTTCATGCTCTGTCTCTCTCTGTCCCAAAAATAAAAATAAAAAAAAAAAAAAAAGAAATACATAGCATAACAGTATAGAGTTGTTGAATCACTCTGTCGTGCACCTGAAACTAATGTTAACATTGTGTGTCAACTACACTCAAACTATAAAAAAAGAAAGAAAGAAAGAAAGAAAGAAAGAAAGAAAGAAAGAAAGAAAGAAAGAAATCCTGTAGATTTTAATACAACAGTAAATCCTGTAGAATTTAATTTGCCTTATAATTACTTTATCAAACCTCTGACTTCTGGAAAATAAATGATGCACCCAGTACAAATTAGTCATTCAAATAATATGTTTTGAATTGCTACTTAATTAGCTAAACAATATGCTTCAGATGAATATCTGAATAAGCTTCAGATATTCTTTAATACCTACAGCGCTGGCATAAATTTTAATAAACACATTTTCATGATATTTGACTTTTAAAAATAAAGCTCTTTTAAAAATAATTACTTTCATCTTGAATAATAGCAAACGTTTATTTCATTTACCTTTGGCGAACTAACAACCATAGGAGGAAATATATATCTTCATACTATGTGCTACAAATACTATTCATGTTACCTTATTATCACACCAGGTTGTTATGTTATCTATGTATTTATGTTGCATAATATCTTCCCTAAATGCATTCTTTTGTTTTTTGATTATAATGTAAATGTATGCACACCACAGAGGTTAGAAGTTGCTTTAAAGAAAATCTAGCTTAAAAACAAAGTATTATAAAACAGGACAATAAAATTAATATCATATAAAGGACCACCTGGAATGATAGAGCTGTTTTGCCACTTCTAAATGCAATCTACTTCTTGCCATTTCTTTTTGCCAAATTAAGCTTACTATTGAACTGTGTAAACGTGATCTTTATCCTATTCTGTAATATCCTGTATACCTTCCCAAATTGGCCAGAAGACCAAATTCAACTCTTCCACCACATCTAGGCTTACAACAATATGTTTCAGATGAATGTCTCCAAATACTGTGGGCCTATGGTTTGTTTTTTAGCCCAGCAATTTTATAGCAATACTGTAAAGCAATGACTTCAATTTCATATAATCATGCTTGGCACAGATAGTGGCTCTTATCCAGACCTATTTAATTTCACCTTTTAGGAATTATGTAAATATCATATGTCTTTTTTTGAAATTTACCACTACACTATAGTGTTACATTACTGACCTCATCTCTCATAGACCACACAATGCATAGACCTTAGCGTTTGTCTTTTTTGCACTTAGCTCATGTGGTGAGCACCTGAAACCATTCTTAAAACTTACCACCCACTTTCTCGCCTGCTCTGCCTCTAACTTTTAAATCATGCCTGTTAATTTCTGTGGAGACTTGGCTGACAAGCAGGATGTGATGTACTGTGTGGGGCCATGATCACAGAAGTACAATACCAGATCAGTGTAAAATTTTAACAACGTGGTTATTTATGATAGTTACTGGGTATGACCAGAATTAAGTAGAACATAAGCAAAAGATTTATGCAGAGAGTTTAACATTTTCCTTTTGTATTTATATCCATTTTATGGTATAATGAATAAGCATATGGTCTGTGGACTCAGGTAGACCTGGATTAGAGTTCTCCTTCTGCTACTTCTAAGCGGTGTGACCTTGGGAGGATTCTTTTTCTGAGCCTGCTTCCTTACCGAGAAAGTGGCAATAACTGTGCCTGCAACACAAATTTGTTATGAGGATTACCCGAAAAAATTCACATAAAGCACTTAGCACATGCTTGCCAAACAGTAATTGCCCAAAAAGGTACAGGTATTGTCATTATTATCACTATTGTTGCTGTTATTGTTTGGGGTTTTTGTTTTTGGAGTCTTTATGATTAAAATGTCCTGGATGATAAATAATATTGGTTCCAAAACAGAAACAAAGCACATTAGCCAAATGTCAACTAACTTTGGACAATTTTAATTTGTCCTTTAGAAAATCCATTGGTTCTTTATGTTTTTTTTTTAAATATAATTTATTATGAAGTTAGCTAATATACAGTGTATGGAGTGTCTTCTTGGCTTCGAGTGTAGATTCCCATGATTCATCGCTTAAATACAACACCCAGCGCTCATCCCAACAAATGCCCTCCTCAATGCCCATCACCCATTTCCCCCTCCCCTCTACACCCCCCTATTAACCCTCAGTTTGTTTTCTGTATTTAAGAGTCTCTTACGGTTTGCCTCCCTCTCTGTTTTAAAACTACTTTTTTCCATTCCCTTACCCCATGGTCTTCTGGTAAATTTCTCAAGTTCCGCATATGAGTGAAAACATACGATATCTGTCTTTCTCTGTGTGAATTATTTCACTTAGCATAATACCCTCCAGTTCTATCCACGTTGCTGCAAATGGCAAGATTTCATTCTTTCTCATTGCCAAGTAGTATTCCATTGTATATATACACTTGATCTTAGCCAAAAGGCTGAGAAGCGATTTCCATTGTATATATAAACCACATCTTCTTTATCCATTCATCAGTTGATGGACATTTGGGTTCTTTCCGTAATTTGGCTATTGTTGATAGTGCTGCTATAAACATTGGGGTATATGTGCACCTATGAATCAGCACTCCTGTATTCTTTGGATAAATTCCTAATAGTGTTATTGATGGATCATAGGGTAATTCTATCTTTAATTTTTTGAGAAACTGCCACGCTGTTTTCCAGAGTAGCTGCACCAGTTTGCATTCCCACCAAGAGTGCAAGAGGTTCCCGTTTCTCCATATACTCACAATATCTGTTGTTTCTTGAGTTGTTAATTTTAGCCACTCTGACTAGTATGAGGTGGTATCTCAGTGTGGTTTTGATTTTTATTTCCCTGATGATGAGCGATGTTGAGCATCTTTTGATGTGTCTGTTGGCCATCTGGATATCTTCTTTGGAAAAGTGTCTATTCATGTCTTCTGCCCATTTCTTTGCTGGATTCTTTGTTGTTTGGGTGTTTAGTTTGGTAAGTTCTTTATACATTTTGGATACTCACCCTTTATCTGATATGTCATTTGCAAATATCTTCTCCTATTCAGTCAGTTGCCTTTTAGTTCTATCGATTGTTTCCTTTGCTGTGAAGAAGCTTTTTATCTTGATAAAGTTCCAATAGTTCATTTTTCCTTTTCTTTCCTTTGCTGTCAGAGACATGTAGAGTAAGAAGTTGCTGTATTTTATCCTCTAGGGTTTCTGATGGTTTCCTGTTTCACATTTAGATCTTTCATCCATTTTGAGCTTATTTTTGTGTATAAGATAAGAAAGTGGTCCAGTTTCATTCTTCTGCATGTTGCCGTCCAGTTCTCCCATTACCATTTGCTAAAGAGACTTTTTCCATTGGATACTCTTGCATGGTGTGTCAAAGATTAGTTGGTCATATGATTGTGGGTCCAATTCTGGGTTCTCTATTCTATTCCATTGCTCTATGTGTCTGCTTTTGTGCCAATACCATACTGTCTTGATGATTACAGCTGTGTGGTAGAGGCTAAATAATACACTGGACCCGATGGACTTCACAGATATATTCAGAACTTTATATTCTTCTTGAATATATATTCTTCTTGAGTGCACATGGAACATTCTTCAAGATAGATCACATACTGGGTCACAAAACAGCCCTCAATAAATATAAAAGAATTGAGGTCATACTATGTATATTTTCAGATCACAATGCTGTGAAACTTGAAATCAACAACACAAAAAAAATTTGGAAAGCCTCCAAACACATGGAGGTTAAAGAACATCCTACTTAAAGAATGAATGGGTAAACCAGGCAATTAAAGAAGAGATTTAAAAATATATGGAAGCAAATGAAAATGAAAACACGATGGTCCAAGCCCTTTGGGATGCAGCAAAGGCAGTCCTAAGAGGAAAATCCATCCCAATCTAGGCCTGTCTCAAAGAAACAAGAAAAAAGCCAAATACAAAACCTAACCTCACACCTAAAGGAACTAGAGGCAGAACAACAAAGAAACCCCAAAACCCAGCAGAAGAAGAGAAATAATAGAGATCAGAGCAGAAATAAACAATATGGAATCCAAAAAACGGTAGAACAGATCAATGAATCTAAGAGCTGGTTTTTTGAAAGAATAAACAAAATTGATAAATTCCTAGCCAGTCTTCTAAAGAGAAAAGAGAAAGAACCGAGGGGGGAGGAGCCAATATGGCAGAACAGCATGGAAGTTTTTTGTGTGTCTCGCATCCATGAAATACAGCCAGGCCAACACTAAACCATCCTACACACCTAGAAAACTGACTGGAGGATTAACACAACAATCTGCACAACCTGAACCACAGAATTCAGCAGGTACGCGGCACGGAGAAGTGAACTTGGGGACGGAGAAGGTGCAGGAAGGGAGGTGCTTTTGTGAGAGGAGAGAGGACAGAGACTGGGGGAGGGGGAGAATATGGGAAATGCACCCCTCCCCAAAAGCAGCCGGAGAGAAAGTGGAAAATTGGAAACAGCCATAGGGACTAAACTAAAAAGGAAAAAAGGAGAAAGGAGAGGCTTTAAATTCCATTAAGACTGTAAACAAGGGGAGCGCAAAGGCTGCAACTCCGCAGCTCGATACCTGGTGGTGCTCTGGTGGGAAGGGTGAATCCCCAGGAACAGAGTGGGGTCCAGGAGGTTCTTGGGCCACATGGGGAAAAGCAGTTCCACTGCCGGCAGGACATTTGGTAGAGACTGTTGAAGCCACCTGGTCCCAGCAGACCCCAGAAAATGGTCACATTTGCAGGTGCTGGAACAAGGTCATTAAGAGTGAAGCCTGACGCCAGATGTGTGTTGTGATTTTCCATAATCTCTGAAAAGCTGCAGCTACACTATCTCACGAACTTTTTCTGGGGCGGGCTGGCACCGGGCCACAGTCTTGGGGCACGGGCAGCAGCAGGGTCCCACAAGCATTCCTGGGTGCAGCCAACATTTGGCCATTGCTCATTTGGCCATTGCTCAGTGAGACCCTCCTGCAGAGGGGCAGAACGGGTCAAAGCCGCAGGCCATCAGAAGTAAGGGGCTGGGAAAAACAGCCGCATCTGAGACAAAACTCGGGAGTGAGGTACTGCCTTGGGCCTGGTCTCGGAGAGTGAAAAAGTGGGGAGTGGATGAAAGCTAAAGACAGAGGACAGGTGCGCCAATGCTGATCCAGGAGAACAGGCTGGGTACCTGGGTGGCGTCATTTTTACTTCTACTGCGCATGCGCATACGCACCTACCAGCACCACAACAATCCACCCCAGTAGGCTAGCAGCACCATCTAGTGGAGAATGGAGCCATTACACTGAACCCGGCCCAACTGGGCCAACTTCACTCTCAAGAAGACAAGTCTCACCACCGGCTTAGTTTATGGACTCTAAAGCACTACATAGAATGACTTCAAGGGGAAAACGAAGTAATTTCAGTTCTACTTCAATCTGTTAGCAGGTCCATCTATTCAATTTTCTTTTTTACTTTTTTTTTTCTCTTTTACACTTCTTTTCTTTTTCTTGAATAAAGAAAGAGAAAAAATTCATTTTTATTTTCAATTTTTATTAAAAATATTTTTCTTTAATTTTTATCACAATATTTTTTACTTTTGTGTAAATTTTTTCAAATTTTATTTTATTTCCATCATTTTATTTTAGTCTACTTCACTGTATTTTATTTTAGTCTACTTCAGTGTATTCAGTGTATTCACCTTTTCAAATTTTCAATTTCCTTTTTTTTCTTTTTGTGCCTTTGTTTCTTTTCTTTTTCTTGAATGCACAAAGAAAAACTTCACTTTTACTTTCAATTTCTATTAAATTTTTTTCTTTAATTTTTTTACTTACTATATTTTTTGCTTTTATGTAAATTTTTTCAAATTC
The DNA here is from genome assembly GCF_028018385.1 of Neofelis nebulosa. Taxonomy (NCBI): domain Eukaryota; kingdom Metazoa; phylum Chordata; class Mammalia; order Carnivora; family Felidae; genus Neofelis; species Neofelis nebulosa. The sequence goes on from NC_080784.1 coordinate 117,878,400, forward strand.
TATTTACTTCCATCATTTTATTTTAGTCTACTACAGTGTATCCACTTATTCAAGTTTTCAAACTATTTCCTTTTTTCTACTTTTTTTTATCTTTTTAAATCTTTTTTAAATCTTTTTAAATCTTTCTACTTTTTTTATCTTTTTTCTTTTTTCACTTCTTTTTTTTCTTGAATACAAAAAAAGAAAAGATTCAAATTTATTTTTAATTTTTAATAGTTTTCTTTAATTTTTTTCTATTTTATTCTTTAGTTTTGTGCATATTTTTTCAAATTCTATTTACTCCCATCATTTTAGTCTAATTCAGTGTATTCATTTTTTCAAATTGATTTCCCTTCGCCCCTTTTTTTTTCTTTCCTCTAATCTGTCAAACAACTTTCAACACCCAGACCAAAACACACTTAGAATCTAGCATCATTTATTCAATTTGTGTGTGTGTGTTTAATTTTTTAGTTTTAATATTTTTAAATATTTCTTAATTTAAATTTTTCAACCTCATTAATTCCTTTTCTCCCTTCAAAATGACAAAACGAAGGAATTCACCCCAAAAGAAAAAGCACGAAGAAACGACAGCCAGGGATTTAACCAACACAGATACAAACAAGATGTGTGAACCAGAATTTAGAATCACAATAATAAGAATACTAGCTGGAGTAGAAAATAGATTAGAATCCCTTTCTGCAGAGATAAAAGAAATAAAAAATAGCCAGAATGAAATTAAAAATTCTATAACTGAGCTGCAATCACAGAAGGATGCAGCAACAGCAAGGATGGATGAGGCAGAACAGAGAATCAGCGATATAGAGGACAAACTTATAGAGAATGACGAAGCAGAAAAAAAGAGAGAGATTAAGGCAAAAGAGCACAATTTAAGAATTAGAGAAATCAGTGACTCATTAAAAAGGGACAATATCAGAATTATAGGGCTCCCAGAAGAGGAAGAGAGAATTAGGAGTAGAAGGGTTATGTGAGTAAATCATAGCGGAAAACTTTCCTAACCTGGGGGAAGACACAGACATCAAAATCCAGGAAGCACAGAAGACCCCCATTAGATTCAACAAAACTGACCATCAACAAGGCATACCATAGTCAAATTCACAACACACTCAGGCGAGGAGAGAATCATGAAAGCAGCAAGGGAAAAAAGTCCCTAACCAACAAGGGAAGACAGATCAGGTTTGCAGCAGACCTATTCACAGAAACTTGGCAGGCCAAGAAAGAATGGCAAGATATAGTCAGTGTGCTGAATCAGAAAAATATGCAGCCAAGAATTCTTTATCCAGCAAGGCTGTCATTCAAAATAGGAGAGATAAAAACTTTTCCAGATAAATAAAAAATTAAAGGAGTTTGTGACCACTAAACCAGCCCTGCAAGAAATTTTAAGGGGGACTCTATGAGGGGAGAGAATAAATAAATAAATAAATAAATACCAAAAGCAACAAAGATTAGAAAGGACCAGAGAACACCACCAGAAACTCCAACTCGACAAGTATCATAATGGCAATAAATTATCTTTCAGTATTCACTCTAAACGTCAATGGACTCAATGCTCCAATCAAAAGACATAGGGTAACAGAATGGATAAGAAAACAAGATCCATCTATATGCTGTTTACAAGAGACCTACTTTAGACCTAAAGACATCTTCAGATTGAAAATAAGGGGATGGGGAACCATCTTTCATGCTAATGGTCAACAAAAGAAAGCTGGAGTAGCCATACTTATATCAGACAATCTAGTCTTTAAAATAAAGACTGTATCAAAAGATGCAGAAGGGCATTATATCCTAATCAAGGGGTCTATCCACCAAGAAGACCTAACATTTGTAAACATTTATGTGCCAAATGTGGCAGCCCCCAAATATATAAATCAATTAATCACAAACAAAGAAACTAATTGATAGTAATACCATAATAGTAGGAGACTTCAACACCTCACTCACAGCAATGGACACATCATCTAATCAAAAAACCAACAAGGGAAAAATGGCTTTGAATGACACATTGGACCAGATGGACTTAACAGATATATTCAGGACATTTCATCCTAAAGCAGCAGAATATACTTTCTTCTCCAGTGCACATGGAACGTTCTCCAGAATAGACCATATACTGGGACACAAATCAGCCCTAAGTAAGTACAAAAAGATAGAGATCATACAGTGCATATTTTCAGACCACAATGCTATGAAACTCGAAATCAACCACAAGAAAAAATTTGGAAAGTTATCAAATACTTGGAGACTGAAGAACATCCTACTAAAGAATGAATGGGCTAACCAAGCAGTTAAAGAAGAAATTAAAAAGTATATGGAAGTCAATGAAAATGATAACACCACAACCCAAAACCTCTGAGATACAGCAAGGGCGGTCATAAGAGGAAAGTATATACCAATCCAGGCCTTCCTAAAGAAGGAAGAAAGATCTCAGATACACAACCTAACCTTACACCTGAAGGAGCTAGAAAAAGAATAGCAAATAAAACCCCAAACCAGCAGAAGACAGGAAATAATAAAGATCAGAGCAGAAATCAATGCTATTGAAACCAAAAAAAACAGTAGAACAGATCAATGAAACCAGAATCTGGTTCTTTGAAAGAATTAACAAAATTGATAAAACATTAGCCAGTTTGATCAAGAAGAAAAAGGAAAGGACCCAAATAAATAAAATCAAGAATGAAAGAGAGATCACAACCAACACAACAGAAATAAAAACAATAAAAGAGAATATTATGAGCAATTATATGCCAATAAAATGGATAGTCTGGAAGAAATGGACAAATCCCTAGAAACATATACACTACCAAAACTGAAACAGGAAAAATAGAAAATTTGAACAGACCCATAATCAGTAAGGAAATCGAATTAGTAATCAAAAATCTGCCAAAAAACAAAAGTCCAGGGCCAGATGGCTTTCCAGGGCAATTCTACCAAACATTTAAGGAAGAGTTAACATCTATTCTCTTGAAACTGTTCCAAAAAATAGAAATGGAAGGAAAACTTCCAAACTCTTTCTATGAAGTCAGTATTACCTTGATTCTAAAACCAGACAGAGACCCCACTAAAAAGGAGAACTATAGACCAATTTCCCTGATGAACATGGATGCAAAAATCCTCAACAAGATATTAGCCAACGGGATCCAATAATATATTAAAAAAATATATTCACCACGACCAAGTGGGATTTATACCGGGAGGCAGGGCTGGTTCAATATCCACGAAACAAACAATGTGATTCATCACATCAATAAAAGAAAGGACAAGAACCATCTGATCCTCTCAATAGATGCAGAGAAAGCATTTGACAAAATACAGCATCCTTTCTTGATAAAAACTCTCAAGAAAGTAGGAATAGAAGGAGCATACCTCCAGATCATAAAAGCCAAATATGAATGATCCAATGCTAATATCATCCTCAATGGGGAAAATCTGGGAGCTTTCCCCCTAAGGTCAGGAACAAAACAGGAATGTCCACTCTCACCACTGTTATTCAACATAGTATTGGAGGTCTTAGCCTCTGCAATCAGACAACACAAATTAAAGGCATTCAAATTGTCCAGAAGGAGGTCAAACTTTCACTCTTCATAGATGGCCTGATACTCTATATGGAAAACCCTAAAGATTCCACCAAAAAACTGCTAGAATTGATTCATGAATTCAGCAAAGTTGCAGGATATAAAATCAATGCACAGAAATCGGTTGCATTCCTATACACCAACAATGAAGCAGCAGAAAGAGAAATCAAGGAATCAATCCCATTTACCGTTGCACCAAAAACCATAAAGTACCTAGGAATAAATCTAACCAAAGAGGTGAAAAATCTACACACTGAAAACTACAGAAAGCTTATGAAAGAAATTGAAGAAGACACAAAAAATGGAAAAAGATTCCATGCTCCTGGATAGGAAGAACAAATATTGTTAAAATGTTGGTACTACCCAGAGCAATCTACATGTTCAATTCAATCCCTATCAAAATAACGCCAGCATTCTTCACAGAGCTAGAACAAATAATCCTAACATTTGTATGGAACCAGAAAAGACCCCAAATAGCCAAACCAATCTTGAAAAAGAAAACCAAAGCTGGAGGCATCACAATCCCAGACTTCAAGCTATACTACAAAGCTGTAATCATCAAGACAGTATGGTACTGGCACAAGAACAGACCAATGGAACAGAATAGAGAAGCTAGAAATGGGCCCACAAATGTATGGCCAACTAATCTTTGATAAAGCAGGAAAGAATATCCAATGGAATAAAGACAGTCTCTTCAGCAAGTGGTGCTGGGAAAACTGGACAGCGACATGCAAAAGAATGAACCTGGACCACTTTCTTATACCATACTCAAAAATAAACTCAAAATGGATGAAAGACCTCAATGTAAGACAGGAATCCATCAAAATTCTCAGGGAGAAAGCAGGCAAAAACCTCTTTGATCTTGGCCGCAGCAACTTCCTACTTAACACGTCTCCGGAAGCAAGGGAAACAAAAGCAAAAATGAACTACTGGGACCTCATCGAAATAAAAAGCTTCTACACAGCAAAGGAAATAATCAGCAAAACCTAAAGGCAACCGACAGAATGGGAGAAGATATTTGCAAATGATATATGAGATAAAGGGTTAGTATCCAAAATCTATAAAGAACTTATCAAACTCAACACCCAAAAACCAAATAATCCAGTGAAGAAATGGGCAAAAGACATGAACAGACACTTCTCCAAAGAAGGCATCCAGATGGCCAACCGACACATGAAAAAATGCTCAACATCACTCATCATTAGGGAAATACAAATCAAAACCACAATGAGATACCACCTTACACCTGTCAGAATGGCTAACATTAACAACTCAGGCAACAACAGATATTGGCAAGGATGCCAAGAAGAGGATCTCTTTTGCATTGTTGGTGGGAATAAAAGCTGGTGAAGCCACTCTGGGAAACGGTATGGAGGTTCCTCAAAAAACTAAAAATAGAACTACCCTATGACCCGGCAATTGAACTACTAGGCATTTTTCCAAGGGATACAAGTGTGCTGTTTCAAAGGGACACATGCACCCCCATGTTTATAGCAGCACTATCTACAATAGCCAAAGTATGGAAAGATACATATACAATGGAGTATTACTCGGCAATCAGAAAGAATGAAATCTTGCCATTTGCAACTACATGGATGGAACTGGAGGGTGTGATGCTAAGTGAAATTAGTCAAAGACAAAAATCATACGACTTCACTCATATGAGGACTTTAAGAGACAAAACAGATGAACATAGGGAAGGGAAACAAAAGTAATATAAAAACAGGGAGGGGGGCAAAACAGAACAGACTCATAAATATGGAGAACAAACTGAGGTTTATGGGAGGGGTTGTGAGAGGGGGGTTGGGCTAAATGGGTAAGGGGCCCTAATGAATCTACTCCTGAGATCATTGTTGCACTATATGCTAACTAATTGGGATATAAATTAAAAAAAAATAAAAGAGTAATTAAAAAAAAAAAGAAAAGAGAATGAACCTAAACAGAGAAAATCACAAATGAAAGACGACAGATTATAACCAACACCACAAAAATACAAACAATTATTAGAGAACACTATGAAAAATAATATGCCAGGAAACTGGACAACTTGGAAGAAATGAATAAATTCCTAGATACCCATACACTACCAGAACTCAAACCAGAAGAAATAGAAAATTTGAACATACCCATAACCAGTGAAGAAGTTGAATCAGTTATCAAAAATCTCCCAAAAAATAACAGTCCTGGGCTAGATGGCTTCCCAGGAGTAATTCTACCAGACATTTAAAGCAGAGTTAATACCTATTCTTCTCAAGCTGTTCCAAAACATAGAAACAGAAGGAAAGCTTCTGGACTCATTCTATGAAGTCAGAATTACCTTGATTCCCAAACGAGACAGGGACCCCACTAAAAAGGAGAATTACAGGCCACTATCTCTGATGAACATAGATGCAAAAATTCTCAACAAGATACTAGCAAATAGAACTCAACAATATATTATATAAAGAATTATTCACCATGATCAAGTGGAATTCATTCCTGGGCTGCAGGGCTGGTTCAATATTTGCAAATCAATCAATGTGATACATCACATTAATAGAAGAAAGGATAAGAACCATATGTTCCTGTCAATAGATGCAGAAAAAGCATTTGACAAAATACAGCATCCTTTCTTAATAAAAACCCTCAAGAAGTCAGGATAGAAGGAACATACTTAAACATCATAAAAGCCATACATGAAAAGCCCACAGCTAATATCATCTTCAATGGGGAAAAACTGAGAGCTTTCCCCCTGAGATCAGGAACACGACAGGCATGTACCCTCTCACCACTGTTATTTAACATAGTGTTAGAAGTTCTAAGCTAAGCAATCAGACAACCAAATGAAATAAAAGACATCCAAATTGGCAAAGAAGAAGTCAAATATTCCCTTTTTGCAGATGACACGATACTCTACATGGAAATCCCAAAAGACTCCACCAAAAAGCTACTAGAACTGATTCATGAATTCAGTTCATGAAAGTAAAGTAGCAGGATATAAAAGCAATGTACAGAAATTGGTTGCATTTCTATACACCAATAATGAAGCAACAGAAAGAGAAATCAAAAAATTGGTCCCATTTACAATTGCACCAAGAACCATAAAATACCCAGAAATAAACCTAATCAAAGATGTAAAAGATCTGTATGTTGAAAACTATAGAAAACTTATGATAGAAATTGAATAAGACACAAAGAAATGGAAAACCATTCCATGCTTATGGATTGTTAACAGATATTGTTAAAATGTCAGTACTATCCAAAGCAATCCACACATTCAATGCAATCCCAATCAAAATTGCACCAGCATTCTTCTCAGAGCTAGAACAAACAGTCCTAAAATTTGTATGGAACTACAAAAGACCCCAAATAGCCAAAGTAATGTTGAAAAAGAAAACCAAAGCAGGAGACATCACAATCCTGGACTTTAGCTTCTTTATTTATGTTTTAAATGTTTTCCCAAAACATTTTTGGGGAATGAAGTATAAAATTCAAGCACCAGTTTACACATATTGAGAACTGTACTCCTTGCATCCCTTTGCCGCCTTACAGTGTGCCTTTTCCCTTCTCTATGCCTTGGCATATAATCCTATTGTTCTGGCCAACGGTTACAGCTGAAATAAAAATAGTAATTAGTTGAGCAGATGAGTATCAGCAACTATACATTGAGAAAAAGAGTAACTCTAATTCTGCCTCTTAACCAACTATATGATCATGAGCAAGTAATCTAACCTCTCTATGCTTAAATGTCCTTTAAAGTGGGGTTAATAATACTAGCCACTTCAGAGGGTTGTGTGAGTTAATGTATTAAAAGTGTTTAGAACAGTATCTACCACATGTACTGCATAAGTCTTAGCTTTCTATTACGGTCTGCCGAACTCACATATAACATGCAAGTACACATACACACAAACACAACACTGTCATTTCCTTTTCCGTATCATTACTATCTTTCAATGATATGTCGTCCTTCAGTCATCTGCACTACACAGAAATCTATAAGGGATGACACTCATTTGATTCACTCCTCAGTATTGTTAAGAATTTGGAAATCTAAAATTCTTGCTTTAGGCCACAAAAGTACATTTAGTACTCTGCTGTTGTTTTATATTTTAAGGTTCAGTAAAGGGCTACTATATGGTAAAGCTTTGCCATCCAACATTTCATCCCCTGGAATCACTCAAGACCTGAATTTAACGCTAATAACTATACCTCCCATGTAGCTGACACTCTTTTCATAGGAGCCTGATAAAACTGTCCAATTGTCATGTATTGTGTCTTTTGCAAGGCTTGGTTGTTGATGATAGTTCATCACTGGGCAAGCAACACACATACACCCTACCTAACCTCAGTATGCAACAGGAAAATACTAAGGGTGTTAGAGGAATTTCTGACCTTTCTAAAATAATTTGCATCTTTTATTGGTCCCAGTGTTTCTGACATTTTGGTATCAGCAAATTCTAGTGATAATATATGGGAAGTTAGTTCCATACCACAGTTATTACTAAGGAGAGAAAAAGTTTACATTTTCTTGTAAAAAAAAATTTAGGCATCCCAGGAAGACTATAAATATATCAAATAAGTTACAGTTATTGTGCAGGGTCTATTTTTATTGACTCGAGATTATTTTGGGGGGAAAAAAGCACTTCCCATAAGATGGGAGATTTTGTGGCAACAAGTCTAGGAGATATCAGGTGTGACATCTGATAACCATGGTGATAACTTTATTTCTAACCATGATCCGTGGCATTTATGATGCTCTGTATCATGATGAGAGAATTTTCTAGTACTTCCCAAGACATTACTAGGACTGATAAAAAATAAATGTTTGACACTGAATAATGTACATGACAAATTAGAGTCTCTTAGAAGTTGAAGTCAACCTAATGTCTTACTTTAGGGGCTAAGGAGTTAATGGCTTTACTAATCATTATGAGACCCTCTGCTTCTGTGCATTTGGCTAATAAAATATATTTATCCATATGAGTTGAGTGCACATTATTTCCTAGGTAAGAATAATAAAACATATAAAATATCTGACATATAAAATTATTTTATATGAATATATTTTCAATAACATTCTGTATTATACTATGTGATCTTATTTTTCAAGACTGAATTAGAAAAATCTTTTATCAAAGAGGATCTAAATTAGGGTAACAGAATTTAGCATAAGTTTTTGAGAATAAGACTGGGGAGCTTTGAGATCCTTTAAATTAAAACTCTACTAATTTTGAAGATGGTGGCAGAGTAGGAGGACCCTAGGCTTGTCTAGTCCCATGAAAACTATTAATAATTATCAATCATCCTAAATACCCCAGAAATAAACCTTAAGACTGGAAGAACAAACTCCACAAAAAAGGTAGAGAAGAGGCCACAATGAAGAAGGTAGGAAGTGTGAAGACAAGACTTGGGAGAGGAACAGATCATGGTCACAGCTGTGGCGAGGGAGACCCAGTCACAGAAAAGGGCAAGAGACAGACTAACACACAGGGGAGTACACAGGGAAAACGAATTCCCATAGCAATTGGCTTAGAAAGTGAGAGGGTTCAGAATTTTTGTGAGTTCTTTCAACCAGCAGGGCTTAAAGCCTGGAGTTCGTTCTTTCTATCTATCTATCTATCTATCTATCTATCTATCTATCTATCTATCTATCTTTTTTTATTAGAGAGAGAGCGAGAGAGAGAGAGAAAGTGTGCAAGAGGGGGAGAGACAGAGAGAGAGGGATAGAGAGAATCTTAAGCAGGCTCCACACTCAGCATGGAGCTCAATGCAGGACTCAATCTCACAACTGTGAAATCACAGCCTGAGCTGAAATCAAGTTGGATTATTAATCGATTGAGTCATCCAGGTGCCCCAAAGCCTAGAGTTTTAAGGGTTAGTGTGCTTGGCTTGAGGAAAGCTCAGAGAACATTGGAGCTGCTCTCCTCTGCACATTCTTTTCAAGTACACATGAACATTCTACAAAATAGATTACATACTAGGCCACATAACAGGCCTCAACAAAGTTAAGAATGAAGTCATACCATGAATCTTTTCTGACCACAACACTATGAAACTAGAAGTCAACCACAAGAAAAACTCTGGAAAGACCACATATACATGGAGGTTAAATAACATGCTACTAAACAATGAATGGGTCAACCAGGGAATAAAAGGTTACACTGAAACAAATGAAAATGAAAACAAAATGGTTCAAAACCTTTAGGACACAGCGCAAGTGGTTCTAAGAGGGAAGTTTATAGCAATACAGGTTTACATCAAGAAGCAAGAAAAATCTCAAATAACCAACCTAACCTTACACCTAAAGGAGCTTGAAAAAGAAAAACAAAACTAAAAGCCAGAGGAAGAAAGGAAATAATAAAGATTAGAACAGAAATAAATGACATAGAAACTAAAAACCAATAAAACAGAACAATGAAACCAGAAGTTGATTCTTTAAAAAAAAATCAATAAAATTGATAAACAAGCCAGACTTACCGAGGCTGGGGGTGGGGGGGGGGGGGGTGAAAGAGAAAAAAACCTAAATAAATAAAATCATAAATGAGAGGGGAGAAATAAGAGTAAACATCACATAAATATAAACAATTCTACCTACCAGAAAAAACAAGAAGAAATTAAAAAAAAATTGAATAGACCAATTACCAGCAAAGAAATTGAATCACTAATCAAAAAATTCCCAATGAACAGAAGTTCAGTACCAGATGATGTCACCGATGAATTCTACCAAACATTTAAAGAAGAATTAATACCAGGGCACCTGGGTGGCTCAGTCGGTTAAGCGTCCCACTTTGGCTCAGGTCATGATCTCCCAGTTTGTGAGTTCGAGCCCTGCATCAGGCTCTGTGCTGATAGCTCCGAGCCTGGTGCCTGCTTTGTGTTCCATGCCTCTCTCTCTCTCTCTCTCTCTCTCTCTCTCTCGGCCCCATCCCCTGCTCACACTCTGCCTCTTTCTCTCTGTCAAAAATAAATAAGTATTAAAAAAATTTTTAAAGAGTTAATACCTATTCTTTTCAAACTATTCCAAAAAATAAAAAAGGAAGGAAAACTTCCAAATTCATTCTATGAAGCCAGGATTACCTTGATACCAAAACCAGATAAAGATACCACAAAAAAGGGAACTACAGGCCAATATCTCTGTTGAACATAAATGCAAAAATCTTCAACAAAATACTAGCAAACTGACTCCGACAATACATTAAAAAAACTCATTCACCGTAATCAAATGGGATTTACTCCTGGGCTGCAAATCTGGTTCAATATTCGCAAAATAATCAATATGATATATCACATCAATAAGAGAAAGGATAAGACCCATATAATTATGGGACACCCAGATGACTCAGTCGGTTAAGTGTCTGAGTCTTGATTTTGGTTCAGGTCATAATCTCACAGTTTGTAAGTTTGAGCCCTGCATCGGGTTCCACCCTGACATCGCAGAGCCTAGATTCTCTCTCTCTCCCTCTCTCTCTGCCCCTCCCTCTCTCATACTCTCTCTCTTGCTCTCTCTCTCTCTCAAAATAAATAAACTTTTTTTTTAAGAACCATATGATCATATCAATAGACACAGAAAAAGCATTTGACAAAGTACAACATCCATTCATGATTAAAAACCCTCAAGAAAGTAGGTTTAGAGGGAATATACCTCAACATAATAAAGGCCATGTAACACAGCTAACATCATCCTCAATGGGGAAATTTGAGAGCCTTTCTCCTAAGGTTAGAAACAAGACAAGGATGTCCACTCTTACCACTTTTATTCAACATAGAACTGGAAGTCCTAGCCATGGAAATCATACAACAAAAGAAATAAAAGGCATCCAAATCAGTAAGGAAGAACTAAAACAAAATCTGTTGCATTTCTATATACCAATAATGAAGCAGCAGAAAGAGAAATGAAGAAAACAATCCTACTTATAATTGTACCAAAATAATAAGATACCTATGAATAAACCTAACCAAAGAGGTGAAAGACCTCTGAAAACTGTATTCTGAAAACTGTAAAACACTGATGAAAGAAATTGAAGACAAGACAAAGAAATGGAAAGACATCCTATGCTCATGGATTGGAAGAACAAATATTGTTAAAATATCTATACTACCAAAAGTAATCTACACATTTAATGCAATTCCTATCAAAAGACCAACAGCATTTTTAACAGAACTAGAATAAACAATCCTAAAATTTGTATGGAACTACAAAAGACCCCAAAGCCAAAGCAATCTTGAAAAAGAAAACAAAGTGGGAGGCATCACAATTCCAGATTTCAAGTTGTATTGCAAAAGTGTAGTAATTAAAACATTATGGTACTGGCACAAAAATAGACATATACATCAATGGAACAGAATAGAAAACTCAGAAATGAATCCACAACTATATGATCAATTAATTTTTGACAAAGCAGGAAGGAATATCCATCCAATGGGAAAAAGACAATCTCTTTAACAAATGGTGTTGGGAAAACTGAACAGGAACATACCAAAAAGGAAACTGGACTACGTTATTACACCATACACAAAAATAAATTCAGAATGGATGAAAGACCTAACTGTGAGACCTGAAACCATTAAAATCCTAGAAGAGTGCACAGGCAGTAATTTCTCTGACATTGGTCATAGCAACTTCTTTCTAGATAGGTCCCTTGAGTCAAGATAGACAAAAGCAAAAATAAACTACTGGAGCTACATAAAAATAAAAATCTCTGCACAGTGAAGGAAACAATCAACAAAACTGAAAGGCAACCTACTGAATGGGAGGAGACATTTGCAAATGACATATCTGATAAAAGGTTAGTATCCAAAATATATAAAGAACTTATAAAATTCAACACCCCTCCCCAAAATAATCCAGTTAAAATATGGGCAGGAGACATGAACAGACATTTCTCCAAAGTAGACATCCAGATGGCCAACTGACAAGAAGTGCAAATCAAAACTACAATGAGATAATACTTCATGCCTGTTAGAATGGCTACATCAAGGGGCGCCTGGGTGGCCCAGTCGGTTAAGCGTCCGACTTCAGCCAGGTCACGATCTCGCGGTCCGTGAGTTCGAGCCCCGCGTCAGGCTCTGGGCTGATGGCTCGGAGCCTGGAGCCCGTTTCCGATTCTGTGTCTCCCTCTCTCTCTGCCCCTCCCCCGTTCATGCTCTGTCTCTCTCTGTCCCAAAAATAAATTAAAAAAAAAAAAAGTTGAAAAAAAAACATTAAAAAAAAAAGAATGGCTAAATCAAAAACATAAGAAACAAAAGGTGTTAGTGAGGATGTGGAGAAAGGGATGGGTTGATGGGAATGCAAACTGGTGCAGCCACTCTGGAAAACAATACAGAAGTTCCTCCAAAAGTTAAAAATAGTACTACCCTATGAAAAGCAATCACACTACTGGGGATTTACAAAATAGTACCAAAACACTAATCCAAAGGATACATGCACCCCTATGTTTATAGCAGCATTATTTAAAATAGCCAAGATATGGAAGCAGCTCAAATGTCCACTGATGAATAAAGATGTATCGTGTGTGTGTGTGTGTGTGTGTGTGTGTGTGTGTGTGTGTGTGTAATTTGGATACTATTCAGCCATAAGAAAGAATGAAATCTTACCATTTGCAAAGACATGGATGGAGCTAGAGAGTATAATGTTAAGTGAAATAAGTCAGGCAGAAACACAAATACCATACGATTTCACTCATATAAATAGGTAATGGGGATTAAGGAGTGCACTTGTTGTGATGAACACTGGGTGATTAAATAAACACTTTCAAAAAATCTACCAATTTTTCTGTTGCTTTCATTATTGTATTCATTTCTTCAATAATGACACATACCATTATATTAAAATTGTAAATGATAGCATGAGTATACCTGTTATTCACAGTTTTCAACCTAATGGTCTCATAGCTTATGACCAAAAGTTTAGTTATTGTAAGCCACATTATTCTTTATATCCTAAAGGCATCAGACTATAAATTTCATTTACTTTATTTTTTTTTAATTTTTTAATGTTTATTTATTTTTGAGAGAGAGACAGAGTATGAGCAGAGGAGGGGCATAGAGAAAGGGAGACGGAATCCAGGAGCAGGCTCCAGGCTCTGAGCAAGCTGTCAGCACAGAGCCCAATGCAGGGCTCAAACTCACAAACCACGAGATCATGACCTGAGCCGAAGTCGGACGCTTAACCAACTGAGCCACCCAGGTGCCCTAAATTTCATTTACCTTAATGAAAAGCCACTTTGAACTATAAAAGTACAAAAGTTAAATGCATACACATATGTGCACACACATACCCACACACATGCAAACAAATATTTATTAAATACATAAAGTCAAATCCAATATATAAGCTATCACAGAACAAGAAGAGGGATCAATTCTAAAATATAAAAATCTTGATAATTGGTAAAGAAGGGTCAAATTACTATGGCAGAAATTTTTAAATTTGTTCTAGAATGACCTCTAGGAGGCTGCTGGGCCTAGCTGTCTTTGTGAAAGTTTCTTCAAACCTTCTAGGTATGAATAATTGCCAAGGTATCTGAATTATTACAGAGCACCACAAAGAAAAGAAATTTTTCTAAGTAATTTTAAGAGGTTAGCGTATTCTTGATCTGAAAACCTAATAAATGAAGGATAAAAAATAGAAATCTATAAGCCAATTTTACTATTAATAAAGTTGCTAAAATTATAAATAAATCTTAGAAAAATGAATGTAGTAGCATAGCAAAAGAATACCACACCCTGATTAAGTAATTGCCAACAATTACTCTTGCCCCCAGACCATTCATCTGCTAAACATAATCCCATCATTAATGCCTCTCATTGCAGTCGTGGTTCTTAAAGAAGCAGAGTAAATAGGGGGAAGACAAGGGTAATTTGGAAAAAGAAATGTGCTCACTGTGTCAGTGCCCAAGAGGAGCCACTGTCCTATGGGCACTAGGAACTAAAATGTTTAAATGATCCTACTTTCCCCTCTTCTTTTCTAAATTTCCTAGATGCTTTGAAATACATATATTTCATTTATAATCCTAAAAAATCAATCAGAAATACTCAGAAGGAAAGCAAAAAGCAAACAAAAACAACATCGTAAATTTACCCAAATGAGGATGAGACTGGTAGTCTTTAAAATGTGAAACGAACCAAGTTGGGACTGAAGCCTTCTCATATTCCCATCAGTATTCCTATTCAGACATGGGCGTTCTTCATCACTCCAAGAACCGTCAAACGGCATTCAAATTAGGACCATCTGTCCCCCCAAATTTAAACTGCTGAACATTGTTCTCTGAAATTTTTGGAAAGGTAAAATCTGCTATCTTATTCTGAGACCAGCTCAGACTTAGTTAATTAAGTTACCATCAACTTCAGCCCTCTTATCAGAGCTCCCGCTGGGTTACAGCGGTGTTGGCCAAGGTTAAGGTCATCACAATTACAGATTCTGGTTATTATTCTAAGGGTCTTCTTTATTATGAAAAGACATTAACATATGAGCAAGGGGTTCACAGTTCAAGCCAATGAAAAGTGGAAACTGTTTAAAACTGTGAGAGTACCTGTTAAGTAAAATTGCCATTAAGTTAAGGTTTATACTAAACCTCAAATTTATGGAGTATAGACATACAATTTTACTGAGTATAGAGATGTATAATTCATGTAATTATAATGTACACATATATACACAAGTATTAATATGTATGTGTGTGTTAGGACCTCAATTGTATCTCCCCCCAAATCATACGTTAAAATCTTAACATCAAGTACCTCAGAGTATGAGTGTATTTGGGGATAGGGCCTTTAAAGAGGTAACTGAGTTAAAATGAGGTCATTATGGCAGGCCCTAATCTGCTATGACTTGTGTTCTTAGCAGGAGGAAAAATTTGGACACAAACATACACAGTGAAGACCATGTGAAGACACAGGGAGAAGATGACCATGGATAAGCTAAGGAGAGAGGCTTCAGGAAAAACCAACCCTGTTGACACCCTAATCTCAGACTTCCATCTCAAGAACTGTGAGAAAATTAATTTTTGTTATTTAAACCACTCAGTCTATGATACTTTGCTATGGTAGTCCTAGCAAACTAATACTGTGCGTATACGTGTGTAATCTGAAACATAATTGTGCCTCATGTTAACTAGAGTCCCCCTTACCACATAATATCTCATTTCAGAGATTGTGTAAAGTCTAAGATCCTCCCCAAGATTCTTACAAGCTCCTAGGGGCTAGTATCCTTTTAGCTTCAACCTCTTGCCTCTCCTCCATTACTTCAATTCAGACATCATTTCACAATATCCAACTTCTGTGGCCCTTATTCTGTGCTAACCTAGGGTGGGCCTCAGGTCCCTCCATCAATTTCCATCAAGCAAAATAAAATAAAGTAAAATGCTAACAACAACCAAAAACAAAACAAAAATAAAAATCCACCTACATACAAAGTAATCATGAACATGGCTTACTTTATTATCCCAGAAATGCAAAGAACTTAAAATTGAACTTTAGCTATCTCTGCTCTAACATAGTCCCTTAGCCATTTGCGCAAGTGGGAAATCCGGATTCTTGCCATATTCTAACGTTATAAGTCTTATTTCTCCCTCCTCCTCTTTCTCTTTCTCTTCCTCCCTCACTACCTCCTCCTTCTTTCCCCTTCTATGCCTCTCTCTCCCTCCTTCCGTCCATTCTTGATATACCCTGATCTCTACTCTTTTTGACTCTTCCCCCATTCCCAGCAGTTTGCTATTACTTTTTGTGAGTCTGACTTATGTTAACAGGATCCCTTTTTTTACCTCAAGTAGCTAAATTGAACTATTTTCTCAAAGACAATTCCCTTCCTCAGAAAAATTCTGGACTCAACCATTAAAGTAATAAAGTTTTACCCTTGCTACATTGTATTTAGCCAAGTTTTTATAAAGAGTGAAGGTAATTCATCAAGTTGTTTTTTCACCTTGATACAAAAGAATATAACATCAATTAGATACATCATCTAATATCAATGCATTACCCTTCTATATAATCTTTAAATTGACTTAGCTCTAAAACCACTATTAAACCTGTTGGAAATTCTTTTTAAATTTTGCAGTCTCATTGGAATTTTTAACCACACATATGAACTCTGAACCTTATTTATTAAGCTGTCAACTGTTGCATTCAGCAAACGATTTAAACTATCATTTCAAAGAGGAGAGTTTGAAAACCAAGAACCTTTACACTTGTCACATTTTATAAGGAACACAGGAAAGAGGGCTTAATTGTACCTTTGTTCAAAAGATCTTCCACACAATTAATATGTAGTTTGCCTTTTTGAAGAATGTCAGTTTACAGTTTGAGGAAGAAAATGAAAATAAACTCTGGTTCAAATCACTTCTTAGGAAACAGGCTACTACTGCCACCTGGGGGAGGTTCTTTCTACTTCATTCAAGAAGGCCAAATGTGCTTGTCAGATGAATGAAAACAGTTCATGTTTTCCTTGTTATATCCACACAGGAAGACTTTTTAACTTTCTGTCCATGAAGTCATAAGGCATTCCAGATGTCTCCAAGATTCCTTCACACAGAAATACATACTTCACAGACTTTTTGAGAGGTACAGAAGATGAACCAGAATATAACCATACTAAGGTTTCTACATATTACATACTAAGAAGGTATTTGGAAAAGTATAGGTTATATACTAAAAAGAGAAAAAAAATAAAGTTTTCAATAACAAAATGAAACCCAAATTTTAAGCATAATGTATCTGGCCTCAACTTACAGTCAGTTGTACTCCTTTTCTGAAATATGCTATCATTAATTGATATGGAAACTACACGTGCACATATAATCACACTAGTGATTGCATCAGTTAGGATGATATAATAAATTTCAATTCCATGGAAATAGCCAAGGGTTTTCTTAAAGAATTTTTGAATTTATGAACTAAATACTATTATAAACTCAGTATCTATTTATTGCATGAATATTACATATCTACCTGTTGAAAGTTTTGACCAAGTAGTGATATGGTGCTCATCATTTACAATGGAAATAATTGCGACCATTGCTTTTGAATGTCTAGCTTGGGCTTAATAGTTGTCAGTCTTGCTTTCTTTATACTATGGATAAGTGGTTACCTATCAGCAATGCCCTAAAACAAAGACTTTAATCTTGGAAATAAAGTTTCAGGAAGTATCTGTTGAAATGACTAGTCTGTCAGATGAAAAAAAAAAAAAAAAAAGTAAGTGCTGATTAGAAGAAGATAACTAACCATTTATAGAGAGGATTCTGGTAATAGATTAACGAAATAAAATACATACAGTATCAGTCCCAGAGTGGTACAGTAACACCGTCAGAAGGTTAAAGTTCAACCCGAGAACAACTATACCAGCTCCAGGGAAGTTTATGGAAAAAGTATTTTTAAGATTGGAAAAGGTACGTGACATACAGAAAACGTATTGGGATTCCATAATCATTATTACTTTTTAAATCATGCATTTGATTAAGGAGTAAAAAGAAATCTGAGTGACTACGGTTTAGCTGATTGGAAGCTAAACCGTAGCTGAATGAGCTGGGTGAGCTGGAATCACCTTGAGGGACTCCAAAAATGAGTATATTTTGTGTGGTGGTGTGAGGTTCCTTCAAAATGTTCATATTAGAGTCTAGGGAGGGTGGGGTGAGGGGCATTAGAGGACAAGAAAGGCCAGAAGGACATAAAACTGAATATTAGAAATACAAGTTATAAGCAAAAGTAATAAATATGCAATATTAAGTGTCCTTATTTCTGAATCAGCAATTGAGTATACTTGGCAATCGGCCTGTAGCTCTGCTTTACTGATCTAATGAAAATTATCAGTGACCTTAAAATGCTTATTTCTGCACAGAAGATTACCTCCATGTTAGGGGTGTTTAAATGGAATAGATTCTCTCAAGATTCTCCCTCCTAACTGAGCTACACAATGTGTTGGGCTTTACTTCCTTTATTCAAAAGCCAGTAAGTTACTATGGTGGACCATGGAAATGATTTACTAATTATTTCATAACAGAAATTACAAGCAGTTCTCATTTTCATCAGAATGCTGCCTGGTTGTAAAAAAATAGTAAACAAAAACAGAAATCTTTAACATTATTCATGTTTCATAGGGGACAAACACTCAGGAAGTCAGGAAAGATAATTTTTTGCAGATGCCACTTGTGTATTCATGGGGTGGGGAGGTGGAGAAGTATGGGATGTTATTTAAAAGGCAGGAAGGATCTGTTTCTTCCACTCTTCTGTTCCTACTTCTCCTCCAACAGTGATTAATTTTTCAATACTGCTGCTAGCCTTGTTAATGAAGTCAGAAACATCAGCACCCATTGCTAAATGGACTCACCTACCACACTGATGAGTTAACATATTCCTCCTAAACATTGTTTACATTATCTTCATGCATTTTGTTTCTCCCCCCTCATTTTCCTACAATTATTGCTTCCTCCTCTCTTCTTTATCTATATTAAACTTCTCTCTCCTCTCCCGTTGCAAACTACCAATATTCTTTCAATCTTCCTCTATCACTGTGTTGTCTCCACTAAAGTGGAGAACTCTTCCGTGTTTTAGCCACTATGAATGAGGGCTAAGTAAACCAAAGGTAATACCTGCAATGCCCCTGGCCAAGTAAGATGCCTTACACTGGGTGAGTATAGAAGTCTAACTGCTTATGCTGACCCTTTGTTTATCCACAGACATGACAGACTCTAACAAGATGATCATCAACTTGGCCCTCTTTGGCATGACTCAGAGTGGAAAAAGTTCTGCTGGGAACATTCTTTTGGGAAGCACTGACTTCCACAGCAGCTTTTCTCCATGTTCTGTGACCAAAGATTGCTGTCTGGGCCGCAGTTGTCACCTCTGTGGCTTCATGCGTCGAGGGGGGCAAGAGATAACCCTGCAGATCCAGGTGCTGGACACTCCAGGTTATCCACACAGCAGACTGACCAAGAAGCATGTGAAACAGGAGGTCAAGGAGGCCCTGGCACATCACTTTGGGCAAGAGGGTCTCCATCTTGCACTGCTGGTCCAGAGAGCAGACATGCCTCTTTGTGGACAGGAAGTATCTGACTTAGTCCAGATGATTCAGGTAATACAAAATAGGCAATTACACTAATGCCATTATTCCTATTTGAAGGACAATTATCCTAACAGGAAAGAACTATGACAATTTGATTAAAAGAGTAGTTTAAAGCAAGTTTAAAACAAGTGCTAGTCACATAGAAATGGTAAAAATTACTTGATCTTTCCCACCAAGAACCATTTTTACAATTTCCTTTAGAGGAATACGGTCGGTAATTTTGCAGCTGGGCCATAGGACTCTACCCACCCTCCTAAAAAATAAGATGCTAACTTCAGAGGTTCACTAACCTCTGAATAAGTTTGTAAATGTGGTCTCCACTCGATCTGCATCAGAATCAACTGGGCTGTCATTAAAAATGCATATTCATCCAAGCCCCACTGAAAGAGAATCACAAGAGTAGAGCCTGGGTATATGCATTTGCATAAATTTTCCATATATTTCTTAAAAACAGCCAAGCTTGGGGCGCCTGGGTGGCTCAGTCGATTGAGCGTCCGACTTCGGCTCAGGTCACGATCTCGCGGTCCGTGAGTTCGAGCCCCGCATCAGGCTCTGGGCTGATGGCTCAGAGCCTGGAGCCTGCTTCCGATTCTGTGTCTCCCTCTCTCTCTGCCCCTCCCCCGTTCATGCTCTGTCTCTCTCTGTCTCAAAAATAAATAAATGTTAAAAAAAAAAAAAAAAAAAAAAAAAAAAAAAAAAACAGCCAAGCTTAAGCACTACTAAACTAAAACTAAAATACTGACTTGCATCCATTTAATATCAAGGGGACAATCTCTTTTTTTTTTTTTTTTTTTTTGAGAGAGAGAGAGAGAGAGGGAGCGGGGAGGGGCAGAGTGAGAGAGGGAGAGAGAATCTTAAGCAGGTTGGGGAGGGGAGCGGTCTGATGCAGGGCTGGATCTCATGACCATAGGATCGTGACCTGAGTCAAAACCAAGAGTTGGACACTTAACCAACTGAGGTACACCCCCCCCTTTTTAAGGGGACAGTATCTTACAGTTCACAAACAAATGGGTGTTCATTCACTGATTCAATCATTGCAAACTGTATTAGGTACCTGCACAGAGCTTAATGATTAGTGAACAGTACATGAGCCCTGCCCTCAAAAAACTTACAGTCTAGAAGAGATGAACAAACAAATATAAGACAGCACCAAAGTAGTGTAATGTATGGACAGGGGGAAAGGAGGTTTCACTCTGACTTATATCATGGCAAACATGCACAGAAGATCTATGCTTTATTTTTTAGGAAAGAAATAAAGAATTTCAGATGCTTTGTGTGCCTCATCATCTGTAGGGCCACTAACTGATCCATGATAGCCAAGAGAAGACCACAGGGACCTCAGTGTGAACATAAATAACATATGCCACCTTTGCCTAGTGGTCCATTCACGTTTGTTTGTTCGTTTATTACAAGTCACTATCTTGGAAGCTTGTTCAGCTAGTCTAGGAGAGGAGCTGAAGATAGGGAGAGGTTCTGGGTATGGCTATAACTAGGAGATGGAGGGAGTAATACTTGCATACAGTATAGACATATAAGAACCAGGCCCATGTAAAACCAACAATTCCTGGAAACTGCTCATTGAGCTGCTCCATTCCATTCAGTGTCTTGATTCTCTAGTCTGGGGCCAACCAAATTTAACTGCTGGACTTGACTAGCATTACTCAGTAGCCTTGCTTAGTCATTGAGATAAGAGAATTCATCATTACTAGAAGCTCTACAGGTAAATTACATGGTGAATAGAAAGCAGACATTTCTCTGATCATGATGTAGGGTTTGTTACACTTAAAAAGACAGTATACTTAGCTTCAAAGGAATATTTTCTTCCCTTTAACTACTAAAAGCATAAGATTGTTCTAAATGACACATTTTTTTTCAGTAACTGCATGTTTCTAAAAATGAAAAAAAAAACATATCACAAAAAACTAGCGGAAAAAAATAGGGTGACAAGAGCATTAAAAAATAATCCTCATCATCCAACTCCTGAAAAATCAAGGACATGCTGTACAAAAGTAGAGAAGATGATTGCAATTAAGAAACAATGTGTAATCTAAGAAAACCCACAAACCTCCCCTAAACTATGAAAGCCTGCATGTCAAACAATATTTCTGGTAGAAACCAGATGGGGGAGAAACCTGTTGCTATTCCATCAGTGTAATTTTTTTAAGTGTATTTATTTATTTTGAGAGAGAGAGAGCGAGCAGGGGAGGGACAAAGGGAGAGTGAGAGCAAGAGAATATCAAGCAGACTCCATACTATCAGCACAGAGTCCGATGTGGGGCTCAAACCCACCAACCACGAGATCATCACCTGAACCAATCGAAAGTCAGACGCTCAATTGATTGGGCCACCTAGGCACCCCACCATCAGTGTAATTTTTAAACAAGTTTTAAAATTCATTTAAAGCTGCCATTAAATAAACATTTGGCTTAAAGTATAGGTGGATGTAACTCAGTACTAATTCAGTAAGTGCACGAATATTTCTCAAAAACTAACCTCTCTCCTTATGCCTCCAAATTTTTCTCTATGCTGGTACTATGCTTGGCCAAAAGGGGCATTTTAAAAGGCATACGTTTTAAAAACAGATTTTGTTTTCCAGTTTTAGGATACAGAACACTACTGTAATCCCCTATTTTTTTATACAAGAGAAGTTGATTCATACGTGTCTCTCTCATCTTTGAAAAAGGTTATCTGGCATACAGCCACCTTCTCCTACCACTGCCTTCCTTAAGCCAGTCTCCAGGTCATGACTTAAAGGCAGGGAGGAGATAGGCTAGAGTAAAACTCAGATCCAGAATTTTTTTTTTTTTTTCTAAAATAAATATCTTTTCCCTCCCAGGAAAACTCAGCAGCCAAGATTTTAGTAATCTTCAGAGGGGCCCATGACCCCTGGGAGGTACTGCAGTCCTATTCTGGGCTTCCATAATAATTTTTGGTTGAAGATCGCCTATGCACAAGCTGGCTGTTTATGACCTTCTTCCTGAAGGTGCTTAAGTAACTGGTGGCAGCCATCTGGATGTGTTCACAGACTGGGAGCAGCTGCAGAGTGTCTGAGTATTCAACAGGACCAACAGCTGTTAAGAAGGAGCAAGGAGTTGTTAAGGTCCTCTGGTTCCAGACACACCCTGGACTGCTTTTTCTTCCTGGTTTATGCAAAATGGGGAATGGAATATCTGCCTTCTCCCCTTTCCTCTCCTTTCTGGGGGTGCTGCTCCGTGTCATGGAAGGAGTCAACAACGCCAATGCCAGAAAAGTAACCTCTTCTTTCCTGTACCTCCCTATTCCCTCTTTAAATGTCTCTTTTAATTTGTGCTCTTAATATTTTTTAGAGGGGTTATAGGCTGCCAGCTATGACAAATGAAACATTTCCCCAAATGATCCCTTTTTCTTTATTTATGTTAGGTCTTCGTAATTTATAGCAAAATGGTGGAGATGTCAGTGAGTCATCTCTCCGAAACTGGGAAATAAAGGGAATGCATCCATCTAAATATTATCTATCACTTGAATGTTATTTAAAAATCCACAAGTAATGAATCAGAGAATACAGAATAAAGTTACCTTAAGAAAAGTTCTAGCAAGCAGCCAAACTGCACAAGGAATTGAATCCAGGAATTGACTAAAATCCAAATTCTTTCCACCATCAGGGCATCATGTGTTATTACTATATACAATCAGGTTTCAAGCATGTATTTTTGATTTAGACTGAACAACTCAAATGTTGATGTTATAGGTGTGGAAGGCCAGTGCAAGGCCTGAAAATACTTAACAAACATAATGGGCTTAGTTGTTTAATACCATTTAGTTGAAAAATAAGCCTTGTTACAATTGTAGATATATGACTAAAAATGTTACTAAGAGTTTCTTGGCTTCATTTCCTCACTTATAAAATGGGGATAATTTTACCTATGTTAAAATTTTTTGGGTTATATTTAATGAATATAATGTGCTTGGCATTGTGCCTGACTTACAGTAGGTTCGCAGAAAATTACTACCATTGTTATCATTTTTATTACTGTCACTACACAAATTATAATGAGTCCTTATTCAAATGAATTACTAGATATGAGCAACCTATTATAGAGGTTAAGAGAACAGGTTCTATAGTAAGATATACTTGTGTTCAACTTTTGGCTTACTTGTTTTGTGACCTTGGGCAAGTAATTTCTCTAGATTTCAATCTCTTAATTGGTAAAGTGGGAAAACAGCAGTGTCTCCTTTACTGGGTTATTTTCAGGACTAATTTCATATTATAACAGTAAATTAACTCAGACACTAGCACAAGGCAAGTGCACACCAAATGTCAGCTATGGTCATAATTTTGTTAGTATCTGTCTTATGCTAAAATTAGGACATGTTATTTGTAGCCTTCTTTGGGATTTTCTTGATAGATTTCAGAAGAAAATCAGAGTGAAATCAAGCATACACAGCCCTGATGTATAAGAATTTCCTTATTAATTTAGAAAAAAAATCTGGGAAGAAAATTCACTGGCTTACTAAGGTTAAAGTGAGAAGCTCTAATTTAGTGGGAAAGACATGGGCCTGGCAGTGAGGGGACCTCTGTCACAGGCCCAGGCCTGCCAACAATCAGCTGTGCGGCTTTGGCAAAGTCATTTAACATCAAAAGTCCACAATATCTTCATCTGTAAAATAAGGCAATTTGGACACATGATCTCTAAGGCTGAATATTCTCTGCATCTAACAACGTCTTATCATTCAGTTCTCTGAGAAGGTAATGTGGTGCTTTAAGTGGGATGAGAGTAAGGGAATAGTATGAAATATAAAGAATGGTCCTTATTGTCCTCCTGTTCCATGATAATTTTTCTCTCAGTTGATGTAATAGTTGGCTTTTTAAAATTTCCCCCCGAAAAAGTCCAGATGCTATGATTTCATCAACCACAAACAAATGGGGCAGGGCTGGTGAGGTCCTGGGAAAATGAACATAATTCCTGGAAAACAAAGTTTATATCCTAACTAGTTGTCCCAAAAGGACTAGATGGACTCATACCCATTAGCACTCTGAAACCAAACAATTCATGATTGATTGTAACATTTCCATCTAGCTTAGTACTATATTTAAATTATTAACACCAGATAACTTACATTAACTTATCTTGCTCTTGGATTTTTATGTGAGGTATCAATCAACTGTGATTATTCTTTCTCTGGGTCCACAGAGAACACGTTTGGCCACTAACACGATGACTATACACCAAGCGACACTACTTTCAAATAGTCAACTATTTTGCAGCCAAAAATCAATCTAAAGATTATAAGCTAAATCAACCATTCCCTTCTATTTTTGGCAGTAACTCAAAAGTGCAATTTCTCTCACAGTTTAGGACATGAGCATCCTTTCATAAATAATTATCAACATGTAAAAACTTCTGAGTGGTTGAACACATGGACTTTTAAGTGGTGTCGCACTTATGGATCCATTTTCCTTAGGTGGTTTAACTCATTTTTCCTGAATGTTATTATAGTTTAAAGTATAGGAAATGTCTGGTGGAGACAAAAACAGAATGTGTTAACGTTACAACCCAGAAAATCAGGAACTAAAGACATACCGTGAAAGTTATACCATTTAATGTAGTAAGTACTAACCAGCAAGAGAAGAATTCCATATTATATAACTCAGGAAGGGATCACTTGAGCCAAACAGTTTATTTAGCATGAATTTTTATTATAGTGATGTTTTAAAAATATTTAATGATAAATGTGGTTCATGCATCAACCAACACCCAGAGGGTAGGCCTGGGGGTAGCACTCAAGAGGTTAAGGTGTCTATTTATTAACTTGAATTAAACATTTCAATATCCTAACAATCAATATAAACACATCAATCATGTACTTGGTGAATATCAGAACTGGCTCTAAATTTGAGAAACTTTCAGAGATAAGAACATTCAAGGATTAATAATTACACTTTATAGAAATAAAGGCCCAATACTATACAATTCCCAATAATGCTCAGTCTCTTTACTTGGTGTGTCTTCACAGTCTGATAACTCTCTTCTTGATGCCTACACTCAAGGCATCATCACATGCTAGAAACTCATGCTGACCCCTTCTTCTAACGCTCACTTTCCACCTGCACCCCAAATTGGGCTAAATGTCTGCCTCTAAAGCACCAATATATTTTCTATCACAATACCTGCAATTAAACCAAATTGAAAGTATTTTCTTTCCTGCCTGCCCCTCTTCCTCAGTTTTAAGTTTAGGTAGTACAAACAATTCTCCACTAGACATAAGCAGAAAGTTTATCTGTCATGGTCCACTCTTTGTCCCTGGAACAAAGTAAACCCCCAATAACTATTTGCAGAAGGAATAAATCACCTAGAATTCTTTTTAAAGTTCAAATTCCCAGGATCCATCCCTAAAGATTCTGATGCATTTTTAGCAAGCATCCCAAGTGGTTCTGATGTAAATAACCCAAGAATCTTTTTATTCCCAGAATCTAAATCTATTTAGCACTTCATTAATTTTTCAGCCATTTGTATTAATTTGCTAGGGCTGTTGTAACAAGGCTGCACTACCTGGGTGGCTTTTAAGTAACAGAAATTTATTGTCTTTCAATAAATTTGGAGGCTAGAAGTCTGAAATGAATGTTAGCAGGGTTAGTTCCTTCTGAAGGCTATAAGTAAAGAATCTATCCAAGAGTTCTGTCCTTGGCTTATGGATGACTGTCTTTATGTTTACATGGCATTTTCCCTTTATTCTTATCTTTGTCCAAATTGCTGTTTTATAAGGACACCAATCACATTGGATTAGAGGCCCACTCACAATGACCCTATTGTCAAATAAAGTCACATTCTGAGGTATTAGGATTTCAACATATGAATTTGGAGGGGGGTGGGTACACAATTCAACTCACAACACTAGTTTATTTTGCAATGCTTTGATCTTCTCTCACAAGGAACATGTTACAACATACTGAATATGACAAATTTTGCTATGTCACTTTTAGGTAAAATGTGATCTTGAAATTACACATATATTAGATTTACACAAGAATTATCCTTTTTACAAGTTAGGTTAGTTAAGATTTTGCTAATTTGTGTTCTGAAGGCACATAAGAATATGCCAGCTAAAGTACTTTTTTAAAAATCCTTTTGTAAAGTTTAGAATCTGTTAAAAGTAATTATTCATTGAATGTACTGATCAGGGCATTTTTAGAACTAGATATATATAATTATTCTATGGTATAGACAAATTTTAAACAGATATGAGGAAAATTTTGGACTTACTCACTGAGAAAAGTGTTTCTGAATTTAAAACACAAAATGCAGACTACATGCAAACCCACGAGAACTACAGAACAAAAGATAAATTTTATAGGAAAGTACCATTTTATGTCCCAAAGATTAAACTTCAAAACTAAAGACTCAAAACAAATAAATAAAACCCTAAACCTTCTATTTGAGATGACAGTGAGGTCTACATTCCAAATTAATCCAACCAATATCTAGTGAGAGTTTACAATGTGCCAAAGCTTTGACTTACATAGTAAGGCATAGACTCTGCCTTCCAAAAGCTACTGGTCAAGTTAGAAAGATAAATGTGTAAACAAATAGTCTGATAAATGCCAGACTGTACCAGGAATTTAGTTGGTAACTGTGGTCTCAAGATGTTTAAATATATTGTCCCACAGTTGCCGTATTTTCTTTTACATGTCTTGACTCCTTATTCCCTTCCTCCTCCCTTCCTTCCTTTCCTTCTCCCCTTTTCTCTCTTCCTTTCATTTGCAGTTTTTCAGTCTTATAAATACCAATCCTGTATTTGTTACATACATTGAAAATAGTTTCCCAAACTATCTTTCAATTTTCTCAAGAATTTTTAAACCAGTTTGTCCTGATATCCCTCTATGGGTTTGTATTCAACCTCTCTATACATCAGTTTCTCCATATTTAATGGAAATAATACTAGTATCTTCCACAAAGCATTATGTTGAATTTCAAAATAAATAAAGCATGTAAAGTACCTAGCATAATATCTGGCACTAAATAGTAGTTGTTCTTCCTTCCTTCTTCTGATTACTAGAGGTCCTGGATATTTCTTGTTATGTTCATTCCTAAGTATTTTATATCTTTCCAAAAACTCAAAAATAAATAAAACCCTAATAAACTTTCTATTTGAGATGATGGTGAGGATCTAAATTCCAAACTGCTATTATAAACTGGTAGCAGATTTGAAAATATTTTGATAATGAGAATATTTGGAATGAATGGAATGTCATTTTACTTTCACAATGCCATGATTTCATATAACTTTGTAAATATTTTAAAAAGTTAAATGGTTATTCCTAGACACCTTCCATATTGTATGAACAATTTGCCACATGCTGACATTTCTGCTTTACATCAGCTTATTTTCACCAAACAAGAATTTATTATATAACCAACTTCCATATATCACTAAACAAAGGAACACCAGTCTTCAATGTTTTTCAACCACAGTAGAGGAAGTCATCTGATAAATTGGACTTGATTCTAAGCATGTGAAGTGAAGAGGATGCGAGTGAATCACAATAATATTTTGTAGCTGTTTCAAATCACTAAATGTAATTTGATCTTAACTTTTCCATTGTATGACATCTGACTAATCAATAGATTGTAACCAGATTATATAATTACAAATCCTTACAAGACACTTTTGGTTATCATGGTAACACAACATTTCTACAAAAAAATACGACAATTCCCTTGGCCCAAGTCCTCTGACTTAAAGGAATTCAGTGGTTCTAACAGCTCTAGGTTGGCAGGCAAGTAGAAATTATTGCTGAATGTTATAAATGTAATTGTATCATATGCAGCATTAATAACATGCAGTTCTGAAATTGTGTATACATAAATTGTAAGAGCAAAATGAAATGGAGAATTAAAGCCTTTTTTTTAACAAAATCCACCCATCTCTCTCCATTTACTTACATTATTTGACCCCATCTTCACTTTCCATTGCATATATCAATTTTTAGTAACATAATGACATCCAGATCTGTTGCCTATGTTGGACCATAACTCCTTTGCTTGTGTTTGAGGAATATAGGCCAAGGCAAATAGCCATTTAACTTTCTCTCTCTTTCAGGAACTTCTAGGACATGCTTGGAAGAATTACACTGCCATTCTTTTCACCCATGCAGAAAAAATAGAAGAGGCTGGGTTCAGTGAAGATAAATACTTGCATGAGGCCTCCGATACACTGCTAACCCTGCTAAATTCTGTACAGCACAGATATATTTTCCAGTATAAAAAAGGAAATTCAATTAATGAACAAAGAATAAAAATCTTAGAAAGAATCATGGAATTTATAAAAGAAAATTGTTACCAAGTTCTTACCTTTAAATAAAATTTAGATAAAGGGAAAAGAGCTTTGGGCTTTAGAGTCAGAAACCTTGTTTCAAAAGTGCCTTTGTCAGAATGGTTGAGGACTGTCAGAATTCTCATAGCCTGCTACTGAGAGTGTACATTGGTATAATCACTTTGGACAACTGTTTGGCTGTTAAAAAGAAATTAAAGGAAACAAGACTTCTAATGCAAATCCTATGATACAGCAATTGACCTATAATTATATATCCAGCAGAAATGTGTAGATTTGTACACTAAAAGACATGTATGTACAAGATTGCTCTTGGTAATACTATTCATAATAGCCAAATAGCTACCAGTAATTATCCAAAAGTCCATTAACAGGAATATAGATAAGCAAATTGAGGTATATTCAATGGAGTATTTATATAATAATGAGAATGAGCAAACTACAACCACATGTAACAATACCAATTGTCCAAACATAAAATTGAATGAAATAGTATATACTATATTATTCCATTTGTATAAAGTTCAAAAACAGTCAAAACTGATGTAATATAAACTACTCTGATGTTAGAAGAGGTCACTCTTGGGGAGGGGATGGTGAGCATGCACTGGGCAGCTTCTGAGAGTCTGGTAATATTTAGTTTTTTGATCTGGAGGTTGGTTTGAGTACTCACTTTGTAAAAATTCAATAAACACTTTTGATTCATAAACTGTTTAGTATATATATTTGAATGAAATTTAAGATGAATCAATTATCTATATTTTAAAAACTAGTTCCACCAATTACTTGATGCTAGACAACGAAAATTATTTAATCCTGTGAAAGGCCTCATTTGGAATATCTAATGGATAGTTACTGTAATGATGCTCAATAAATGTTAACTTTCTTTTCCACTTTTTTATAACCTGTGGTTCGTATTTAGGGTTGGAAATATAGGTAAAAATTCAGAGCCAAGCCCTGCAGCACAAACAAGGGTAACAATATTACTGTAATAACCAAATAAGAATAAAGCCTGGACTTAAAAAGAGGCCTCCTCTACCTTTTAAAGTTGGTCATGTTGGCTTAGTAGAGACGATGGTCTAAAAGGCAGCAGAGAGGACTGAAGGAAAATAATTCTAGTCAATCATAGCCAAGTCTACCACCAAATCAAAATTGGATCATCCTCATGTTTAACATTGGTATATGAGCTTTATAATTTATAAAACTTTCACTAAAATAGTTTCCAATTTACAAACAGTTTAACCTCACGAAATTAATTTGTAAGTTGTTTTAAGTGTGCAATTCACTGTATTTCCTATTAGAAACAGGATTGTAGCTCATGATTATCCTCCCAGACTAGTCCTCATAAGCCTACTTAATGCTTAATTTTACCTGAACTCTAGCACAAATGGTATTAGAAAGCCTAACACCAAAATTTGTAAAATGCTTCTATGTGAAAGCATAATTCGAATTCCAACTTGAAACAGTATCTCTATTTCTCTGCAGGGCCCAACAACGGGGCTGAGTTTAAGAACTAAATAGGAACTGACACTTCCCTAGGGGTTGCTCTCTTCGTGACAGATAATGAGATTTGAGGCTGCGAAGCTGAAACTGAAGTGAGTGGCGAAGTGAGTGGAAAATTCAGGTATTAAGTCCTTCATATCTTTCATTCATGTGACATCAGCTAACTCTTCTAGGATATAAATAATACTAGTTTCAGGAAAGATAGGTTGTGGAGAACATTCAGGGGTTCAAGACCTCTGAGGCCAACCTGATTAATACAGGAAAGGTGCCTCCAGTTTCAAAGAGGAAGACTTCTGTGAAGTTTTCCCCTAAATTATGTTTTATATTTGTGTGTGTACAAACACACACACACACACACACACACACACACACATATATATAAACATATGTACATTTATATAACTCCCTAAATGTGATATGACATATTTGACTTTCTTTTAGTAGTCTTCTGCTCTGCTTTCTTGGTCCGCTTTTACCTCTCTCCTCCTTCCATCTCTCCTCTTCATGCACATCAGCCAATTAGAGAGAGTTCATGTCAACAAAGAGCACCATTCATATTTTCCTGCTAGTCCAAGTAATCACACATGGAGTACACACAAACACATGGAGGACTTTTGCCTTTTTAAAAAACATTTCATATTATACTCTCTACAACATCTTTTTTTCACTTAATACAACCTCATAAAAATTCCTCCAACTCTAAAAAGTAGCTTAAATTCATCCCTTTTTACATTTCAGTGTATTTATAACAATTTGTACAACTACTCCTCTATTGACGTGCAGTCCAGTTTTTGTCACCAAGAGTCATGCTCTGACAACTATTCGTGTGTGTGTGTGTGTGTGTGTGTGTGTGCATAAGATTGACGTTTTCCTGTAAGTTATATTTCCAAGAGTGGAGTTTCTGGGTTGAGGTATACATACCTTTTAATTTCAATATATCTTACCCAGTTTCTTTTCATAGTGTCACAAACTTTATTTACACCAACATTTGAGTACCCTTTCCTATATTTTTGTCATCAGTTGGTGTTATCACCTTAAATACCTACTGCTAACACCAGTTTGATAAATGTTAAATTATCTTACCTTAATTTGCATTTCCCAAACTACTATTCAATTAGACTATCTTTATAAGCACGCTGCTCATTTAGATTTGCTCCTCTATGAATTGCCTCTTCACATTATCCTTTTTATCATTTTCCTATTGGATTACTTCTTATAATGATTCTTTGCTTGACCAAAACTCTAGTCAGGCTTAAACGTCTTCTAGGCCCGCCTGTGCATTTCCTTGTAAAATCTAGTCTTAGCAAGAATTCTGATACATTAGTTAAACCAGAACCCTCGACCCTCAGTATCTGATCAGGTTCCTCATCCTCCATCAACTCCAAAGTGACCACTGATTCCCCACCCTGCTCCTTGGGGTGTAAATTCATATCCTTGTCAATTCTCACACTTGGCTGTGCAATATCTGGAGTTGAATCCAATCTGTCTCCCGACTCTAACATCCCACTGCAGTAGTACTTATACCTATCTACACAGTCCTGAATAAAGTCTGCCTTATCATCTTTAACAAGTGTCACTGAATATTTTTTTTAACACTCCCTGCTTGGCAAAATAGAAGAGCTCTCTGTACACTACGGATATTAGTCTTCCATCTGCCTTTCACATTGCTATTTTCTCCCTTCTATTATTTATCCCTTAACTTCATGAGAATTTATGCCAAACTAAATTTGTGAATTTTCTTATACTCATATACTTCTATGTATTTGATACAAGATGTGGTTTTAGTTTCATTTCTTTCAGATGGGTAATCAATTATACTTTCTCTAGTTTACTAAATAATTCATCCTTTTCCTACTGAAGATAGACAGACTGAGGTAGGTAGATATACAGAGAGAAAGATATCTCCTTTATTTCTGGATCTATTCTGGATTCTTATTTCTTTCTGTTATCTATTTTACACCGCCGATACCAGAATGATTTAATTAAAATGGCTCTGTATCATTCCTTGATATCTAGAACAAGTTTCTCTTATTTGAAAATATTTTGCTACATATTCTCAGGCATTCATTTATGTATTTTTTAGATTTTTCCTAATTAAAAAAAACTTGTGTTATGAAAAATATTTTGTGATATTAAATTCTCCCATGCAAGCATATTGGATGTTTCTCCATCATACTTTATGTTTAATTATTTTATATTACTGTATTTCTTGCAGTTTTCTTTTCCTTTACCAAATCAGTTTTGCTGATCCTTGATAATTTCAAAGTTCTACTCTGATATGCATTAAGGATTATTTCCTTATTTCTGAATTCAGAATCAAGCACTATTTGTTTGACAAGGTAACAACTACTTCCCTAAGAACTTTCTTTCCATAGAGCATTATGCCTTCACCAACTAAGGTAAGACCTGTAGAACACTTTCATTTTCTCCCTATCCTTATCTCCTTCCCATGTCCTACCTAGGAAAGAGGGCTTTGGAATGCTTCTCCTTTCCCCCTATTACCAGATTTTGCTAAGACATTTAATTCAAGATTTTCCTGACAGATTGCCCCTTCTGTTCAAAAGTACTTTCTTACCAATTACATTGAGCATTCCTGGTAATTTATCATTTTCTCTTTTAACTTAATATACAAATATTAGAAGGTCCATTGCTCACACTGTTTCCATCTTTCCTCATCTTTCTTGTCAGTGTGTTTTCCCTAATATACTCTTAATTCTAGTACAGTATCCAAGAGGCATTAAACTCCAGACTTGTTCTTCCATGTGCTCTTATGCAGCAGCAATTCTAACTCCTCATAATAATCAGCATAGTGCATGTACAGAAGTAAGTTGTTAGTTGGTAGTGGGGTAGTTGAATCAAAAGTATGGTGAGACACCACAGTGAACATCTTGTTGCTGTGCTGTACTCTACTTGAAGTTGGGCTGTTTAGCTTTTTTTTTTTTTTTTTTTGGATGACAGTGCATGTGTATCCATTGAATAAACTAATCATAACTGGAGATAATTACAACTTGTCACAAAAGAACCATGTGACCAAAATTAGCTCTACGTAAAAGAAATGATATCCAGGAAGTTCATCTTTGGTGTCCTGCCACCTATCCCATTAGTCCATAATTTGCAATCTTCCCTCATGTCCCTTCAGAGGCCCAAACTATATGCTATTCTCACCTGGAAGACAAAATTCTCTACCAAACTTTGTATTTGAAAGTTTTGAACATTTTAGAGGACTGGAAGATGGTATACTTGATATTTTTGTGTAGCTGAGTTTAGAGTCTCATTAGCACATACCATCTTGGGACATTGGTGATTCACCCCTAATACTCATTAGCTCTGACCTTTACTAGGTTTATTCTTCTAAATAGATTACCTCAATTAGCAATTTCAGATTTGCTTTTACTTATGTTTATACTCTGCCATATTTTTCATTAAGAATTTGTTTAGATTTTCTGTTCTACTGTGTTTCAGGCATATTACCAATGTGCCTCAGGCACATTCAGGTATATTCTTTATAAAAGGCCAATGTTTTTAAATGACATAGCTATTCCCCAAATCTTCAAACCTTATTTTTAAAAATAACTGTATTCATAAGCACCTGAAGTTTTTGTTTTCTATTTATGTGCTGTTTTAAGAGAAAATGTTATCTTTTCATATGACAACTGAAGTTTTAGAAAAAGGTTATTTTTACCAACATTATTATTCTCTTTTGTTAACCTCTAAAAGTGACTTTTACTTTGTATTTTTCTTAAATCTTTTTCAAAGAGAAATCAAATTGTGGTGTTGATTTTGGATAACTCCTATACTGTTCTTTCCATATTCCCCAGGTGTAAAAAGTTGAATGGGTTTTAAACTAACAAGTATCAGCCAAATATGCAATCTTAGAGCTGAAAAGTTAAGTGGATGTTATGTATTGAGAGCTTTTCTCTACTGGGATGTATAATATTCTAATGAGGCAATTTACAAAAACAAATGTAAAACTGTTAAGAGCAACCTTGATATGAAGGCTCCTCACAAAAATGCCATTGCAGAAATGAGCAGACATTAATAATTGCTATTTGAACAATTCTTCAGGTATTATGTAGCAATGGGAAAGGCAAGGAAGAGCAGTTAGCTCCTTCATTAAAAAGGATTATTCTTTTTTCTTACAATTATTGAGTCCCAGGCTTGTTTCTGCTGCTG
Source organism: Neofelis nebulosa (assembly GCF_028018385.1). Lineage (NCBI taxonomy): Eukaryota > Metazoa > Chordata > Mammalia > Carnivora > Felidae > Neofelis > Neofelis nebulosa. Next base: position 117,912,990 of record NC_080784.1, read on the forward strand.
TTGCTAAGGACAATAGCCTGCCAGATAGGAAATGATGTTGATGGAGACATAAAATAACACTTACACACATATTTTACCAGAAAATCCAGAGAATTGGGAATAGTGTATGCTAGGCGGGGGGTGAGAGTAAGGAAGGGGAAGGAAAAAAAAATAAACAAGGGAATACATAAGGGTGAAAAAATATAATATACAATAATTAATTCACACTCTGAAATTCCAGATGGCTCACTTTCAAACCAGCAATTATTTCATTGTTCTGGGTCCTTTTTCCAAATTTTTTTTGGAGTTATACCCCTATGAATTATCTCTGCCAAGATTTATCCAAAGGAAAAACCAGAACTATAAAAAGTGCAGTAAGCAAGAATGTGTAAGCCACTTTTTTTCATTCCGACAAGTTGGTATCTGAATGTCTGGTTTTGTATAGAGGTATATTAGCCATCAGTTACCTTCCTTCTTGTCATTATCACTGCAAATTTTGGGATTATCATCCAAACAGTACTGCAAATGAGGCGTAACTATAGAGTTGCTCCTGGATTAAATAATTAAATATTACTTATATCTATCTATATCTATATCTATATCTATCTATCTATCTATCTATCTATCAGAACTTAGTGACTTCTCTCATAGGTTGGCTTTTGGGATGGCCAGTCAGGATCAGTGCCCTCAACAGTACACTATTCATAGAATCAAGCCAACTGCTACCAGCAGCAGCAGCCTTGTTTTACCAAGAGATTCTTCCTAAGAACTTCTGCAACAAAAAGAAGAAAGTTGGTAAATTATCTTTGTAACCAACCACTCCAAAGCAATGTTAAATGAATGATCTCACTTCTCTCTTTAGAATCTCTTAAATACTCCACTAAAGGAGTCACCCTAATCTCTTTACATGAACTACTACAGTTTAGGGAGTTTATCACTATCTTTTCCTAAAGTTTAAACAGAAGAAAAGTTGTTTCTCATGCAAATACAAGAAACCACAGGGCATTTAAGTGACACATAAGGTAGTATATTGTAATGGAGAAGAGCACAGGATTAGTTAAAAGCTGGAAGATGATCTAGGTTTCAGCTAGTTACACTAAGCACAGGCATTAATTTAACTTTTCTGTTGGTTCTTTAGGGTAAAATGAAATGGCTGGTCTACCTCTATAGAGTTAAGAAACAGATAAGATGTGTGAAACTATTTTGTTAGCTATAAAGCACTAAATATCTTAATAATAATTCTATAATAAAAATCCATAATAGCAGAGAAATATGAATATACTCCCCTCCCCCAACTTTTGTTAGAAAAGGGCATGGTTTATTCCTTAATTGAAATTTTGGAGAGTAAAGGTTTCTCCACAGAACAGTAATTTGCAATATTATTGTTAGTTGAGTTACATTAATTTTCCTCCATAGTTTTTATTTGGTATTTTGGTGATAAAGTTTTAGTTTTTTACATTGTTGTATAATGCTCAGAGTGTCACAGTTTATGTGGCTAAAGTATACCCTTAGTATTGAGCACTTCTGATATTTTTATATTTTTAAAGATACAACATATAATTTCCCTGGAAAGCTGAGGTATACTCATATCCTTTTAATGTTCCTGTTACACGCAATAGTGATATGCTTCCCCACTGACCAAGAACTTGAAAAGAGAATTGCTTCTATTTATAATAAACTAAAACACAATAGTGAGAAATATTGTCTTCCTAGTATAAGAAAATTGCAAAACTATTTAAAACTTTATCATTAATATTAAACCAGTCAAAGGGCATCAATGAACATGAATGGTATCTAAATATCTAAACAACAGATTTTGAGAGACTAAGAGAAAAATTACCAGGTGTACTCACAACTGCAAAGAAAAGACCTCCTCCCCCTCCCCCCACCCCTTGCCGTCCCGGAACCAGCCAGGGCGTGCCCAGTTGTGGTCTGACCTAAAGGCGGGAACCAATCAAGTTCTGCTGAGTGTTCAAATTTAAATGTCAACCAATAACAGCTCTGTAACCGCAAAAAAAATCCCTAACTTGTTTGTGCCTGTCTATAAAAGAAGCTGTAAGATCCTCACTCGGGGCCTCTTAGCGTCACCGGCAACGAGTGCGCGGAGGACCGGGTTCGAACCTGCAATAAACAACCCTTGCCGCTTGGCTTTGACTCTGGAGTCTGGTGGTTTGTTTTCAGGGGGCATATCAATTTCGGTGGGAAATTTTCAGTAATGTAGTAATGAACATCCCCAGCAAGGTAACAAATACTATATCTGGTACAAAAAAATAATAGAGTATGTTAAAAAACAGGACCTCAGTCTGTATGAAATATTCCTTAAGATACTCTGCTCACTTCATATACACTGAGTAACGTTCTGAACAAGAATTTAACTTCTCAGGAAATCTCAAGAACACTAGTTTCTGGAAAAGGAATATCTCTACTATAAACTAATATCAGCATGATATGTATCTATTATATTCTAGGAACTGTCAAGTACTCTAGGTACTAAACTCCCACACTCTTTACAACTCTAAGGTAAGTACTTTACCCATCTTAAACAAGGGGAATAAAGTACATAAAGGCTAAACAGTTACCCTAGCTTACATATGCATTTAAGTTGTAGAGCCAGAAATCAAAACTGGATAATCTGGTGTCAAAACCAATACTAAGCTCTTTGGATATCTTAGCATCTCTGACAGTCATCTACAAATGCAGGCTTTTGGACCTGCAAAGCCAAGGCCAAGACTCTGGGACCTGGTTAAACTCACTAATGTTGCTTGACACAGTCTTATCCACACCCTCCGTCTTGCTGACATGCTTCTTATTAAACTTCAATGAGTTACTTTGAGTATTCTGTAGATAGTCTAAATAGAAACTTACATATTTTTAAAAAGCAATGATAAATTATCTGTTTGGTGGGCACTTATTCTTGTATCCTAGAGTACCTAATGCTTTTAGTGAAAGCAAGGCGGAGAAAAAATTTTCAATTTTATATTAAAATCAACATGCCCTGAAAATGACTAATCTCAAAGCAATAATACACATGGAATTTCTAAATATAAGAAAAGTTAGTACTCCCAATATTCACTGTAAGATAGTGGGCCAATCTTGCTTAAGAAAGCATCATGTGATTGGGTCAACTTCATTGATTTATTTTTTTCTGGTTTAAATAGAGGCTGAAAGGCACCAACTGTTTAGGCTGTGACCTAACACTATCTTCTACCGTTGAAATCCTTAAAGGGCTGAATACTAGTCAGAAGCCAAAAGGTTTATGTACAGTTCACTACCAATGCCATTTTTGTTGTTGTTGATTCCGTAAGAGCTCTCTTATCCCGGTGAGACAAATAAAATAGAATTCTTTTTCCTGTAAAAACAATGACTAATAATGGGGCTACATTGATGACTTGATTAATGTTTTATGTAATTTTAAAACCTGGGAATAAATATTTCAATTATCTAAGTAGTTGAAACATTCTTTAATTTATATTAGAATATTTAAAGAAACTTAATTGGGAAAAATTAGAAAATACAGAATCACGAAAGATTTTATCACAGTCTTATTTCCAAAAGAATAATTTATCCTGAGTACAAAATAACTTTTGAGTTTCATTTGTGTTTACTTGTCAATTGTTGCTATTGATGCTCTGTTAATATCTGGTTTTTCAGCAAGAAGATAAAACTGGCCTACCAGAACTCCATGGACTTAAATAAATGAAATTTAATTATACCTTTCATAAGCTGGCATGCAGGGTTGTTTTAAATTTATTTTGCCTCTCTTTCTGATTAGAGACTATAAGCAGCTAGATATTGTATGTATGATTTTTTTTTCAAACAATATCTATACTCCTACCTCCAGAGATGGATTTCTTTTTGGTAGCCCTCATCAGTCATCATCTCAAGGCTGGTGAACTTGAAAGCTCATAATTCCTAAGTTAATTTTCATTGTTCCTACAATATCTGTAAGATGAGTGAAAATAGGCATTTGACACCTTAATACATATATATGTTAACTTTGGTAACAATTTCTTTTAACATACTGACAGTGTGATGGTACATGAAAAAGCAAAATATATTGATCTTAAATACTCTTCTAAAAGTAACAATCTATAAATAATCTTGTATTAGGTACCCAAAGAATCTTTACAATCACCTAGACTAAAAAATTTAGACTGCTGCTTTTACATCAATTTATTGGAAAGTGTATCGGCAACACTTTGCAAAATGTTTATTCTTTATAGTTAGTTGAAATTTATTACTAATTATTTTGTCAAATGGAAAGAAAGTTCAGTATACAACTGAAAATTTCACTCTTAAAAAAAGTCACCTTTACAGGTCTGATTACTTTGGTAAGCAACAGCAATAATGTTGAAGTACCACATCTCCTAGCTTTTATGATGTTTGGCTCTCTAGTTGGCCATTTTCAATATTATTACAATATGAGTAATTAATAAGACTGACAAAAATTCCAACTTGTCACTTTTGAAGAGGAGAGGATATTTATAATACAGACACACAATATACTAAAAATCCAAAGGCTTAAAATTTCATGTACCATGTGCCTACAAACAGGAAACTAAATGTTCATCTAGTTCAAGTTATTTAAATGTATCAAGAAAAATAATCTGCTAACCAACAACCCTGCTAAAAAATAAACAATCACAAAACATAGTTGATTTCTTTCCTACATTATACAGGAGCAAAAATTGTAAGTAAAAATGTAGTGTTTCTTTAACTGACTGAAAATAATATATACCTGATTAAAAGACTAGTCAAGTCTAGAAGAGAAATAACATAAAAAAGCCAGTTATATTTTAGGCACAAGTGACAAATATATTTCTTTTTATTGTTATTAAAGTTTTCTCCAATGTATTTCAGTAAATGAGTATTTTATTTTATTTTATTTTATTCCACTGTTGGTCATAGTTTGAGCCCTACACACTCCCTTCCCTTTCACCTCAAAGGGAACTCCTTTGTATGTAGCCACACACTCATCATTAGTGCAGAGATCTGGCTGGATCTGCTCCCAAATCTTCTTCTTAGGATTTAGCTCCTTGTCAGGCTCTCCTATTGAGGAGAAGAAAAAAAAAAAAAAAATTACATAGCTAAAATATGAAATAAATTATCCAGAAAGATTTCTAGTGTATTTTAACACTTACTTTTAACATATACTTTATTTTTATGACATGAGAAGTTTATATTTTTGATTTGTAAAATAAAGCATTTGACATTTCCTAACATGCCTTCTCCTTTGGCATGTTTAGTTGTGATTTTTAACAGATATCCCTGCAGTTGAAGATGATACTTTTATTTATTTATTTATTTATTTATTTATTTATTTATTTATTTATTATTATTATTTTTTTTTAACGTTTATTTATTTTTGAGACAGAGAGAGACAGAGCATGAACGGGGGAGGGTCAGAGAGAGAGAGGGAGACACAGAATCCGAAACAGGCTCCAGGCTCTGAGCTGTCAGCACAGAGCCCGACGCGGGGCTCGAACTCACGGACCGCGAGATCATGACCTGAGCCGAAGTCGGCCGCTTAACCGACTGAGCCACCTAGGCGCCCCGAAGATGATACTTTTAAAATAACATTCTCTCCTAATGATGACTTGAGCCCTCACACTCAATGGGAGAATCAGCAGAATCTGTAGGATCTTATTTGGAATTGACATTCTCTATTCCTGTTAATTTTTTTAAAATTCTTTTAAACATTTATTTATTTTTAAGAGACAGAGAAAGACAAAGCATGAGCAGGAGAGGGGCAGAGAGAGACACACACACACACACACACACACACAATCCAAAGCAGTCTCCAGGTTCCAAGCTGTCAGCACAGAGCCCAATGTGGGGCTTGAACTCACAAATTGTGAGATCATGACCTGAGCTGAAGTCAGATGCTTAACTGACTGAGCCACCCAGGCGCCCCTATTCTTGTTTGTTTTTAAATTTTCTTTTTGTTTCACTGGAAAGGAAAGATGATGCTCAGTTCTAAATGTTAAAAATGTAAAAATTGCTTTGTTGAAATAAAACTATACACACACACAAATATTTTGACATCTCCTTACAAATGTTCAAGATTACTTTTTACTCTTATAATAAATATTTTTGCAGGTAATACAGCAAAAAGAACTTATTCTCCAAACTATTAAAATGAAAATATAAGATACTCATTTTATCATTATATATAAAGAAAAACTGTGAAGAGGTGAAAAGCATAATTTGATGTTATATATTTACATGTGGTAGAAGCAGCTTATGTTTCAATGTACAAAATAAATGATGAGACTGCTGCTACAGTGCTTAAAGATTTTTTATCGATATAGGAGAATGGATTAAATGCTGAGATTATCTAAATAAATATAGTAACTACTTTGGGTTTCATGGGCTGCCCATTCCATTTGGTGAGAGGGAAAGAGACAGAAAAAGTTCGGAGACAACGAGTCACATTTTCTAAGCATGAGAAATATATACAAGTTGCGTGCAATGCTCACAACAACACTCTATTTTTAAATATAAGGAAACCGTTGCTCAAAGAAGATAAACTGCTCAAAGTTAGAAGATCAACAAGTGGAGTCAGAATTTGACAACAAAACCCTTATTCTGCTAGCACAGCATCTTGCCTCCTGACACACTATTCTTTAGAAAAGAAACAAGTTGGGGCGCCTGGGTGGCGCAGTCGGTTAAGCGTCCGACTTCAGCCAGGTCACGATCTCGCGGTCCGTGAGTTCGAGCCCCGCGTCAGGCTCTGAGCTGATGGCTCAGAGCCTGGAGCCTGTTTCCGATTCTGTGTCTCCCTCTCTCTCTGCCCCTCCCCCGTTCATGCTCTGTCTCTCTCTGTCCCAAAAATAAATAAAAAAAAAAAAAAAAAAGAAAAGAAACAAGTAACATTCTTACATGTAGATAAAACCTCAACTTCTATCATAACTCACACTAAAAGTTTTTAGTCAACAAAGACAAATGTGTTGTAGAATACATCTGGTCTAGATTTAAGGGCCACCAGTATACAAAACAATCCCTCTTAACTTATAAGAAATAGAAAGTAAAGTTTAACATAATACCATTTTAGTAGCTGAGGATTCTCAATAACATTTGGAATAAAGAATCAGTTCAAGAAACAATGAAAAGTAGCAGATCTCTTAAACCTAAGTGTGAAATAAAAATGGTTTCCAGGAGGTAATAAAAAGAGTATTTCTGAAGTATATAATTCCGTAATGATAGACATCTAACTTTTTAGATGTTTTCTAAAGTGACTCCCAAGTTGAAACCTTCTAGAATTAATTTCAAAAGAATCTTTTACCATTACTGGAACTAATTCTATTCTATACTCTAATTATACCTTATGACCTAAACTAGTTTTTACTCTCCACTCATACAACAGGAAAAACAAAACTGAGTAAAATTGTCAGCCATTGTGGTTTTTGTTCTTTATTAGCTCTTCAGGAACTGCCATGAAACTGGCAAGAACATATAAAACTGTCCTCTGATATGCAGGTTTTCAGAGATGACAGAATAGTTAATTGAATGATGTATCTATACCAAAAGAACAAGCAATGAAACCAAAACTGAAAGACTAGTATAAAAGATAAGGATTTCTCTTATTAAGAGCGTTTGACTTGACAGCAGAAAAACTAATTAATAAACAGAATAGAAAAAAATGCTAATATATAAAGTATCTACAGAAAAAAATACTAACATATAAAGTATCTTTATTTTTTGTTTTTAAAGATTTCTATTTTTTGTTTCTAAGCCATTCCTCAGTCTAAAAGTTTACTTTGCTTGTGTATAGATCATGTCAGGAAGTGGGCGTTCCAGAATCCTAGAAAGCTGGAGGCAGAGAAACTGTTTAGAGGCCTGAGTACTAACTCTTAATTCCCCCAACTCTCCCAAAAAACACATTGCCAAACTGATAACAGATTAATTCAAGAGGCACAGCATCCCAGATTTGTGTGAAATTCTTATCAAAAGCACAGATTGTGTGAGTTCTTGTTAAATGCAGACAATAAGCTCCAAATACAAAAAAAAACTGTGATGCAGCACAAAATTAAGCTTCACAGAACTAGTAAGATATTGACATGCATACAAAATAATATTCATAACACATAATACATAGTGCTCACCATGGGCTGTTTGCTACACTAAAGGCTCTACAAATATTTACTCATTCAATCCTCTCAGTACACTACATAAATACTATTAATTACCCTCGTTTAGGAAAAACATTCAGCCAAGAATTCTTTATCCAGCAAGGCTGTCATTCAGAATAGAAGGAGAGATAAAGAGTTTCCCAGACAAATAAAAACTAAAGGAGTTCATGACCACTAAACCAGCCCTGCAAGAACCCTTAAGGGGGATGTTTTGATTGGAGGAAAAAAAGACCAAAAGCAACAAAGACCAGAAAGGACCAGAGAGCATCACCACAAACACTAACTCTACAGGTAATACAATGGCACTAAATTCATACCTTTCAACAATCACTCTGAATGTAAATGGACTAAATGCTCCAATCAGAAGACACAGGGTATCAGAATGGATAAAAAGACAAGATCCATCTATATGTTGTCCACAAGACTCATTTTAGACCTAAAGACACCTGAAGTTTGAAAGTAAGGGGATGGAACCACCTGTCGTGCTAATGGTTGTCAAAAGAAAGCCAGAGTACCCATACCTATATCAGATGAACTAGATTTTAAACCAAACACTGTAACAAGAGATGAAGCAGGGTATTACATCATAATTAAGGGATCTATCCATCAAGAAGATGTAATAATTATAAATATTTATGCCCCTAACTTGCAAGCACCCAAATATATAAATCAATTAATAACAAACATAAAGAAACTCATTGAAAATAATACAATAATAGTAGGGGACTTTAACACTCCACTTACAACAATGGACAGATCATCTAAGCAGAAAATCAACAAGGAAACAATGGCTTTGAATGACACACTGGACTGGATGGATTTAACGGATATATTCAGAACATTTCATCCTAACGCAGAATATGCATTCTTTTTGAGTGCACATGGAACATTCTCCAGAAGAGATCACCTACTAGGTCACATCAGCCCTCAACAAGTACAAAAAGACTGAGATCATACCATGCACATTTTCAGATCACAATGCTATGAAACTTGAAGTCAACCACAAGACAAAACTGTAAAGCCCTCAAATACATGAACATAAAGAACATCCTACTAAAGAATGAATGAGTAAACCAGGAAATTAAAGAAGAAATTAAAAAAAAAAATACATGGAAATAAATGAAAATGTAAATTGGACAGCCCAAAACTTCTGGGATACAGCAAAGGCAGTCCTAAGAGGGAAGCATACTGAAATTCAGGCCTATTTCAAGAAGCAAGTAAAGTCCCAAATACATAACCTAACCATACACCTAAGGAGCTAGAAACGAAACAGCAAATAAAGTCTACAGGCAGCAGAAAAAGCGAAATAATAAAGATTAGAGCAGAAATAAACGATACAGTAACAAAAAACAAATCAGAACAAATCAATGAAACTAAGACTCTTTGAAAGAATTAACAAAATTGATAAACCCCTTGCCAGACTTACTAAAAAGAAGAGAAAGGACCCAAGTAGATAAAATCACGAATGGCAGAGGAGAGATCACAACCAACACCACAGAAATACAAAGAATTATAAGAGAATGCTATGAAAAATTATATGCCAACAAATTGGGCAATCTGGAAGAAACAGTCAAATTCCAGATACTCACAAACTACCAAAAATGAAACAGAAAGAAATAGAAAATTTCAACAGACCATAACCAACAAAGAAATTGAATTAGTAATCAAAACATCTCCCAACAAACAAGAGTCCTGGGCCAGATGACTTCCCAGGGGAATTCTACCAGATATTTAAAGAAGAGTTAATACCTATTTTCAAACTGTTCCAAAAAATAGAAATGGAAAGAAAACCTCCAAACTCATTCTTACAAGGCCAGCATTACCTTGGTTCCAAAACCAAAGACCCCACTAAAAAGGAGAATTACAGGCCAATATCCCTGATGAACATGGATGCAAATATTCTCAATAAAATATTAGCAAATCAAATTTGCTAGAAGTACATTAAAAAAATTATTCACCATGATCAAGTGGGATTAAGTCTTGGGCTGCAGAGCTGGTTCAATATTCATAAACAAATCAATTCATTAACGTGATACATTATACTGTTTTCTCAATAGATGCAAAAAAAGCATTTGACAAAATACAGCATCCATTCTTCATAAAAACCCTCAACAAAGAAGGAATAGATGGAACATAATTGAACATCATAAAGGCCATATATGAAAGACCTACAGTTAATATCATCCTCAATGGGGCAACACTGAGAGCCTTTCCCCTAAGGTCAGGAACAAGACAAGGATGTCTACATCACCTTTACTATTTAACCTGGTACTGAAAGTCTTAGCCTCAATCAGATAACAAAAAGAAATAAAAGGCATCTAAATCAGCAAGGAAGAAGTCAAACTTTCACCATTTGCAGCTGACATGATAGTCTATGTAGAAAACCTGAAAGACTCTACCAAAAAATTGCTAGAACTAATACATAAGTTTCAGGATATAAAATCAACATACAGAAATCTGTTACATTTCTATACACCAATAATGAAGCAGCAAAGAAATCAAGGAATTGATCCCATTTGTAACTGCATCAAAACAATAAGATACCTAGGAATAAACCTAACCTACCTAAATAAACCAAATAAGCCTAAGAGGTAATAGATCTGTACTCTTAAAACTACAGAACAATTATGAAAGAAACTGAAGAGGACACAAAGAGATGGAAAAGCATTCCATGCTCATGGATTGAAAGAACAAATATTGTTAAAATGTCTATACTACCCAAAGCAATCTATACATTTAATGCAATCCCTATCAAAATACCACCAGTATTTTTCACAGAGCTAGAACAGACTAGCCTAAAATCTGTATGGAACCACAAAAGACCCTGAAAAGCCAAAGCAATACTGAAAAAGAAAAACAGAACTGGAGGCATCACGATTCTGGATTTCAAGCTATATTACAAAGCTGTAGTGATCAAGACAGTATGGTACTGGCACAAAACAGACACACAAGTCAATGGAACAGAATAGAAAATCCAGAAATGGACCCACAACTATATGGTCAACTAATCTTCAACAAAGCAGGAAAGAATATCCAATGAAAGACAGTCTCTTCAAAAAATGGTACTGGGAAAACCGGACAGCGACATGCAGAAGAATGATACAGGACCACTTTCTTACACCATCCACAAAAGAAAAAAATTCAAAATGGACGTAAGACATAAATGTAAGAAAGGAAACTATCAAAATCCTAAAGGAGAATACAGGCAGCAATTTCTTTGACCTTGACCATAGCAACTTCTTACTAGACAAGTCTCCAAAGGCGAGGGGAAAAAAAAGCAAAAATGAACTATTGCTATTGGGCTTCATCGAGATAAAAAGCTTCTGCACAATGAAAGAAACAATCAGGGTGTCTGGGTGGCTCAGTGGTTTAAGTGTCTGACTTTGGCTCAAGTCATGATCTCATGGTTCGTGAGTTTGAGCTCTGCATTGGGCTCCGTGTGGACAGCTTAGAGCCGGAAGCCTGCTTTGGATTCTGTGTCTCCCTCTCTCTCTATGCCTTCCCCACTCATGCTCTGTCTCTCTCTCTTTCAAAAATAAATAGACATTAAAACAGAAACTAAGGAAACAATCAACAAAACTAAAAGGCAACCTACAGAATAGAAGATATTTGCAAACGACATATCCTGACAAAAGGTTAGTACCTAAAATCTGCATAGAACTTACCAACTCAACCCAAAAAACAAATAACTTGGTTAAGAAATTGGCAGAAGATACAAATAGACACTTTTCCAAAGAAGATATCCAGATGGCTAACACACATGAAAAGAGGCTAAAACATCACTCATCATTAGGGAAATACAAATCAAAACTACAATGAAATATCACTTCACACCTGTCAGAATGGCTAAAATTAACAACTAAGGCAACAACAGATGGTGGCAAGGATGTGGAGAAAGAGGAACCCTTTTGCATTAATGGTGGGAATGCAAACTGGTACAGTCACTCTGGAAAACAGTATGGAGGTTCCTCAAAAAATCAGAAATAGAACTACTCTACAACCCACTAATAGCACTAGTAATTTATCCAAAGGATACAAAAATGCTGATTCAAAGCAAACACATGCATCCCAATGTTTACAGCAGCACTATTGACAACAGCCAAATAATGGAAAGAAGAGGTGGTATATACATACAATGGAATATCAGTCGGCAATCAACAACAATGAAATCTTACCATTTGCAACAACATGGATAGAACTAGAGTATATTATGCTAAACGAAATAAGTCAGAGAAAGACAAATACATGATTTCACTCACATGTGGAATTTAAGAAACAAAACAGATGAACATAGGGGAAGAGAACGGAAAATAAGATAAAAACAAAGAGGGATGCAAACCATTAGAGACTTAAATATAGAGAACAAACTGAGGGTTGCTGGCAGGGTGTTGGGTAGGGGGATGTGCTAAATGGCAACGGGTGTTAAAGAGGGCCCTTGCTGGGATGAGCACTAGGGTGTTATGTGTAAGGGATGAATCACTAAATTCTATTCCTGAAATCATTATTACACTATATGTTAAGTAACTGATTTGAATAAAAAGAAATAAATAAATAGATGTGTTATATATACACAATGGAATATTACTCAGCCATCAAAAAGAATGAAGTCTTGCCATTTGCAATGATGTGGATGGAGCTAGAATGTATTATGCTAAGCGACATAAGTCAATCAGAGAAAGACAAATACCATATAATTTCACTCACATGTGGAACTTAAGAAAGAAAACAGATAAACATATTGGTGGGGGCAGGGAGAGGAGAGAGGGAAACAAACCACAAGAGACTCTTAATGATACAGAACAAACTGAGGGTTGATGGAGGGATGTGGGTGGGAGATGGGCTAGATGGATGATGGGTATTAAAGAGGGCACTTGTGATGAGCACTAGGTATTGTATGTAAGTGATGAATCACTGAATTCTATTCCTGAAACCAATATTGCACTGAATGTTAACTAAAATTAAAAATTAAAAAAAGAATTTCCCCATTTTACAGATGAGGAAATTAAGGCACAAAAGTTACAGCCAAGAACTTAAAAATATCAGGCAGGTAGCTAAGTGATTCAAAAGTTAAATCTCACAATACCCACACAAAATAGGTATCATTAAAATCTCTTTCTTATAGACAAAAAAGCTGAGCCTCAGAAAGGTTCCCAAATCACCCAGCACATGTGGAGTCAAAATTTGAAAGCTTTAACTTCTTAATTAAAACTAGTAATTTTCTAAGAACAAGGATTTGAACTAAATATAAAGTAGAAACTAGTAAGAGGAAATTCTAAAGCTTGACTGTTGCTTTTAACACACCAGACTCAGTATCTGAACACTCTAAATGTAGTTGCAAGACTAATCAATAAAGGAAACATGATTCCGACAAGTAAAATTTTAAGATTGCAATTAAAACTTGTCACATTATGATAACTGAATATAAATGAGAGTTGAAAAATCTTGGATGCATTGTTAACTTTCTGGTTTACTCAAAATGCTTCTCAATAATGTACTATTTGGTAGGGTATAAAGCTAGTTTGAAATGAAAGTTTAAATCACCTGCCATGAAAAACATACCTAACATTTTAAACAATTGTTTTTTAACAAACTGTATTTTCCAGAGAAGTCTTTCATCATTCCTGTGTGTAATGTTCTTCTAAATCTTATTTTCATAGTTTTCTGTTTTTTTTTTTCCTTTTGACATAGCTATCCAACAAAGTTAAGTGATATCAATAAAAGTTCTTAAAAGCTAAAAACTGCAGAGCCTCTGAAATTGCTAAACACATGCCAATAATCAGCATTTGGAAACAGTTACACATAATGTAAGAGAACTAATCCTTCAGAGACTATTTTAGGCCAACTGATTGTAAGCAAAGCACACAGGGAATAGGAAGTAGTTCAGAGAGGAGTTTGTACAGATGTAAAAAACTGTGACCACCTTCTTAGAATTTAAAACCTACAAAAAGCAATACATACAAATTCCAAAATCCCAAGCATTCACAATCTGAAATAAAAACCGGAAACTTCATTTTAATTAGCCATTGTTTTGCTTATTGATTATCAGCTCTTTGATATCTGCCATGGCCATAAAAAGCTTAGCACTAAATTATTTTACGTGTGATTAACTGGGTTTTTGAACTACAGCAATTGTAACTATTGCCAATTGTGGCACAAAAACTAAAGTATAAGTTTGCAAATAAAGGTTGATTAAATTTAGAAAGCTAATCAATAGAGAAAAGAGGTTTGGTGGTTCTCTAGGAATAACCCTGACAATAATGAAGGCAAATGCTCAGGCCTGTTCTCCAAATACTGATTTTTCTGTTTGTATTTTACATGTTTTACTAGTGTGTTTCTTTCTGTTTATTCATTAACCAATTTACTGAGCTCTACACCAGTCATTTTTCTAGATGCTAGGTATACAACAGTGAATAATCACCACATACACACAAAAGTAAAAATCCTGATTTCATGTGCTTACAATTCTGTGTGGGCAGACAATTAACAATGTTTAGTATATTGGATCAATAGGATCATGGACCAAGCCATGTAGCTATTTTGGGGAAAGAGCCAGTGGCTCAACTGGAGTGATCCAATGAAGATTTATGGAGTACATGAGGTTAACAAACACAATGGGAGGCCATTACAAGAACTTGGGCTTGTACTCTGGGTCAAATGAAAAGTTTTGTGATAGTTCTGAGCAGAGGAGTAATATACTCTGACTTACATCACTCTCCCATAACTGAAAATAGATGGAAGAAGGGCACAGGCAAAAGCAGGGAGATCAGTTAGAAAGTTTTACCTTCCACGTAACAGATGTTGGCACCAGGACCAAAGTAGTAGTGGGCAGAGATGAGGAGAATGATTCTAGATATATTCAGAAGGTACAATTGCTAGGATTTTCTGAAGGAGAAGATAAGTGAGAAAATAAAAAGAAGTTGAGAGAACAGAATTCCTGTCAGATAAGATGAGAAATACTATGGAAAAGGAAAATTCTAGGGGAAAGATAGGGAATATGTATTCTCCCTTGGGACATATTAGTGAAAAAGTCTAGTAGGCAGCTGGATAAGTAACTGGTTAAAACAGCCAAGAAAATGAACATGAAAAAGAAAAGAGAAGAGGTCAAGTACAGAAAGAAAAAGAGGTCAAAGACAAAGGTCTGGGATATTCCAATGTTAAGGGGTCAGGGAGGTGAGGAAGAATCAGCAAAGGAATTAAGAAGGAGGACCAATGAAGCAGGAGGACCACCAGGCCACCAGGTGCCAGAAACCAAGATAATTAAGAAAAAGTCTAAGAACTAGCCAAGGATTTTTAGTTACTGAGAGTAATTGGTGACCCTGATCAGAGAAGTTCTGGAAAAAATAGTAGGGAAACCTGACTGAAATGGGTTTCAGAAAGAAGTTTATATCTATTTTTAAGAATAAAGGCATCAAAAATTCAATACTCTTGTACATATCATACATGCTTTGTGATTAACCTCTAACATATTTATTAATAAGACCCAATAACAATAGAAATAAGCATGATCTAGGAAGTTAAACGTCTGAATGCAAATTCTCATTTATTATTAGACAAAATCCAGTGTACTCTCAAAAAGTACTCTCAAAAGGCTGTTGTTGCTACTGTCTTCTAGCTGTAATATTATTTTCAAGTTAGTTTTGCATGGTGCTTTCGGGACTAGTTATCACATTTAAATAGTAAAATGTATAGCTTCACACACTGAAAATTTTAAGAAGTACTGGGTGGGGAGGGTTTCTAGTCAGTGTTATAAAAAATATCATTTGACATCTTCTAAACTCTATGGAACTTTTTAGATTTGTAGTTGGAATAGTTGTTAGGTGTAAATGCCTTTTCAAGGCCAAACAGCACTTCAAACGTTTGAGTCCCAAATGCAATTTCTATACCACACTTTATATAACATGAAATGTAAGTCTCCAGACACTGAGCACATCAAGTGAACATCAAAATGTACCAGCAGACACCTTAAGCTTTAAAATGTAAAACAGATGCTGAAAAATAAAGCACTGATAAATCATGGATCTGACTAGAAAAAGAAAAAAAAAAAAAAAAAGAAAAATGTAAGACTAATGGCCTGCTGCATAGTATTAACTGCTATTCCTTTCAGATTTACTGCTCCAGAAGCAACTGATATGGAAGCATAAGCAAGATGAACATTAACAAACCTCACGTCCTAAAATTCATCAATTATTTGATGCTTAAGAATATAATCTCATGGGCTATTTTAAAAGGTCAGGTTTTCCCTTTTTTCACTTTATATTTTTGTACCTTCTCCACATACTCATATGCTGATGCGCAAGGGGAAACTATGAATTTGCAAAAAATATCAGATTTTGGGACAATGTAAATATAAACACATAAGAAGCCAAATGGATAGATTAGAGAATATAATAAAGACAAGAAATCCATACTGGGCTATTAACATCTCTAATGCTAAGTCACTGAGTAACTAATGAAAAACTTTCAATATACTCAATAGTAGCATCCAAATAAACCTGATTCAAGTGCTGAAATACTACCTGTCAATTCTTTGAGATAATGGAATGAAACCTGAACTAAAACTAAAAGAATAGAACTAAAAGAATAAGAAGGCTTCATTAATGAAATAGTCCATATTAATTCAAAGCAAGCAGCAATCAACAAAAATGCTACAGTGCTACAAATTCAGGCACATTTATTCTTTGATCCCATCACTAACTCTATGTAACTGTAAGCAAGAAGCTGAGTTTTGTTGGGCCTCAAACCAAATCTATAAAATAGTGGATTTTCTTCCAATTCTAAGCATATAACTCTACAATTTACATCACAAAATAACACTTAAAGAAAACATACTAAATCTTATGTGTTTATTTTTTTTAATCTTTTTTAAATGTTTTTATTTATTTTTGAGACAGAGAGAAACACGGCATGAGCAGGGGAGGGGCAGAGAGAGAGGGAGACACAGAATCTGAAGCGGCCTCCAGGCTCTGAGCTGACAGCACAGAGCCCAATGCAGGGCTCGAATTCACAGACCGCGAGGTCATGACCTGAGGCAAAGTCAGACGCTCAGCTGACTGAGCCACCCAGGCGCCCCAAAATCTTACGTGTTTAAACAGAAAAGAAGGGAAATGTTAACTTGGAAAGGTAAACCAAAAGTATCTTAAAGGAAAAAGTTTACTTTTATTGTCATTCTATTCCAATTTAGTGAATGAGACTTCTCAACAGAATTTTAGGTTTGTCAGATATATAAATGATCTACCCCAAAGTGTGAAGTTTGGGGAAGTGTTCTGATATTGTGGTAGCAGAGTGGTGATCATATGCTCCTAGAACCAAAAGCCATCATGCTGCTTTAAGAAATGATTCTAGGGGCGCCTGGGTGGCGCAGTCGGTTAAGCGTCCGACTTCAGCCAGGTCACGATCTCGCGGTCCGTGAGTTCGAGCCCCGCGTCAGGCTCTGGGCCGATGGCTCGGAGCCTGGAGCCTGTTTCCGATTCTGTGTCTCCCTCTCTCTCTGCCCCTCCCCCGTTCATGCTCTGTCTCTCTCTGTCCCAAAAATAAATTAAAAATGTTGAAAAAAAAAATTTAAAAAAAAAAAAAAAAAAAAAAAAAAGAAATGATTCTAAATGAGATTTTCCCAAAACCTAGTTTAACAAAAAAGATTCTTAGAAAACAGACTACTAAGGTTTTCGTTCTACCAAGGTTCAAGACGTACACTTGTATTCAAAGTCACAGATACTTGCTAAACAATCCCTGTGTTTTTTACATTAGCCTACTTTGACCAGGAGAGGGGGGAGGCTGAGTTTCAAGGAAATTAACTCATGGTTCCAACCATATTTTCTATCTTAGTCCAGTGTTAAAATCCTTCATATCCTAATATTTTATCAAACACGGTTAACACAGGATTTAAAAAGCAGGCCCATCTAATCATATCAGCCTTGTTATTAAAACAGCTGTTTCTACAAATATATTTCCAAATCAATTCTGACTTTTAGACCTAATTCTCCTTTTTACCCTAATTTATTTCTACTTATCCCATTACTCTGTAGTCAAATGAACATCCTTTAAGTAAATGCATTCTTTTGTTTTTCCTCCTCCTTTCATGAAGGAAATATTTATTCCATATCTGACAAGCATGCTTTCTTTTTTGCTTCAAAGACCTATATGAAGAAACTTTTTCACACATGATAAAACTTCTTCTATCTCAGGACCATTTTAGTGGAGAAAACAAGCAATATGAAAGCAACCTCCTTTGAGATTATTACAATAAATACAAGTTTTAACTCAATTTTTCTCTATATCCTGAAGTCAAGTAAAAGCATATGCAAGTACATTATTAGATGGACTTGGAGAATTACACATTTCTTCCCCCACGTATGAACTTTTCATCTTTTTGTGCTGCATTCTGAGATAATCTATAGCTTCAAAGACTCTGCAGCACATTAATTAGTTCTCTATCTATAACATACTCTTCTGCTACGTAAGTGTTACTAGTATTTTGCCTGGAGCAAACTCTCTCTAGTGTTTTTTAAAAACATATATTTTTAAAGTTTATTTATTTTTGAGAGAGAGAGAAAGAGCGAGTGAACATAAGTGGGGAAGGAGCAAAGAGAGAAGGAGACAAAGAATCCCAGGCAGGCTCTGTGCTGTCCTCACAGAGCCCGATGTGAAGCTTGAACTCAAAAACCCCAAGATCATGACCTGAGCTAAAACCAAGAGTCGGATGCTTAACTGACTAAGCCACCCAGGCACCCCTCTCTCTAGAGTTTTATGCAATGTGTGCATTCATGGGGAGGGTGATGGTTAGTTAGATGGTGTGCTTAATGTGCCATCTCGAACCAACCTCAAGAAACTCAATAATAAAATCTTAATAATAATGGTCATTAATGTAAAGCCTTGGTTTTAAACTAAACCAAGACTGGTTTTAAACTAAATACTACAAAAGAACAATGATTCCCAAACTATTTTAAATAATGACTAATACTTACCAGGAAAAGCATCAAAAACAATTCTGTCTCCAGGAACAGACCCAGTAGGAGGTGCCAAGATTTCAACCTTCTCAGGTGAACTAGCACACATTACCATTGCCTGAGATATTACTCCCCTCATCTTTGCAGGTTTCAGGTTACAAAGTAAAATCACCATCCGATTTTGCATCTGTGTGAAACACAAATTAGTGATTAAATATATACAGAGATTTACAATAATTACACCTAGAATACACTAAGCTACATCTAATATGCTAAATATAAAATGTTCTATTTTTGTAGATGTATCTGTCTCTGTGTCCAAAATCTTTTATTGTTGTTATGAAGTCTTACATAAACATGAAAAAAAAAAAAATTCCACAAACTGACAGTGCCCTATAGTTGAAGGAACAGAGGCAAGACTATTTAGTTAAATAATTTTTAGACTGAGTGAAACAGATGTGGTTTTGAATTTAGCTGCCATGTACTAGCAATCAGATTGTATAAAGTTGAAATGTTTTTTTCCTTACAAAATGAGGAAAATGATATCCCACTTAAATAGCCCACTCTAGGAGTAAATTGTAACATGTATGTAAAGCATTTAGCATAGTGTTAGCACTGAAATAAATGAACAATCCTTTTTTCCATACATATTTGGTCATTGCCAATACTATGTCATACTTGGTCATTGCCAAGATTCATGTCCTAATTTAAAAATTACTCTTGGGAAGATCGGAATAGGAGGATCCTGAGCTCACCTAGTCCCACGGACACGCCAATGAAACAACTGCATCTACTGCAACTAACTCTGAGATCGACCTGAAGACTGGCACTTCAGATCACCCACAGCTAGAGAGAAGACAAAATCAAAAAGAATAGGAAGCATAGAGACACAGTTGGGAACCCTGGCGACTAACCACAAACAGGATGAATGTCACAAAACACAGAAGAGTAAGGGGGTCAGACCCCACACCTGGGGACCCAAACTGGGAAGATGAATCTTCCTAACATCTGGCTTTGAAAAACAGGAGGACTTAACTCTAGAAGCTTTAAAAATCAGCAGGGCTTAACTGGGAAAACCAGAGAGTGACAGTAAACGGAGCCCCCACACTAAAAGAGCCATCACCAGACACAGCACCAAAGCAGCAGTTTGAAGTATCTGAGGTATTTGTGAAGATTTATTGACTAATCTTAGGATATGTTAGACAGGCAGAGATCTACCAGAAACATCTCTGGGAAAGAAAGTAGTGCCAGAGGGCATCATTTTTCTTGCTCTCCCCCGCCTAGATGGCCTGAAGTTTGCAGAAGCCAGTGCTATCACTCTCCATCTAACTTACCAGCACCACATGCCCAGCCCCAGCATTCCCTTGCATACATGCACCACCTAATCCACCCACAACAGGAGGTACCCCTCCAAAGCAGGTCCTACCATGTCAAATACAGGAAGCAAGCAGGTCTTAGACCACTCCAAAGTGACTGCAGCCCTGGAAAGAAGGGGAGATAACTCTACACACCAGCACAACCACACTTGCTGCAATGAGGCCTCTTACCAGGCTGTTCAGGGAGCAAGCCTTGCCCTTCATGCACCTGCAGCTGTTACAGAGGTTATCTGCAGACAGTTAAGGTGAGTGCTGGCTCCATCTACCAGTAAGCTCACAAGTCTGTCAACAGCAATGGAAGTAAACCCTGCCCAGTGTAAGAACAGGTAGCGAAGAGAGTCATTGTAGTCGTAAGCATATCTACAGCCGCACCAATCTTGAAAAAGAACAACAAAACTGGAGGTATCATAATCCCAGATTTTAAGATATACTACAAAGCTGCAGTAATCAAAACAGTATGGTATGGCACAAAATAGATACATATAGATCAATGGAACAGAATAGAGAGCCGAGAAATAGAACTATACTTATATGGTCAATTAATCTACAACGAAGGAGATAAGAATATATAATGGGGAAAAGACAGTCTTTTCAATTTATGGTGCTGGGAATACTTGACAGCCACATGTAAAAGAATGAAACTTGACCACTTTCTTACACCATACACAAAAATACACTCAAAATGTAACAACCTAACTATGAGACCTGAAACCATAAAACTAGAAGAAAACACAGGCAGTTATTTCTTTGACAAAGGCCATAGAAACATTTTTCTAGGTATGTCTCCTCAGTCAAGGGAAACAAAAGCAAAATTGAACTATTGCGACTACAAAAGCTTTTGTACAACCAAGGAAATCATCATCAAAACAAAAAGGCAACCCACTGAATGAGAGAGACATTTGCAAATGATTCTTCCCATAAGGGGTTAATATCCAAAATATATAAAGAAGTTATACAATTCAACATCAAAAAACCCACAAACAATGCAATTAAAAATGGACAGAGGGCCTGAGTAGATATTTTTCCACAGATAGACAGATGGCCAACAGATATACAAAAAAATACTCAACATCACTATTCATCAGGTAAATGTAAATCAAAACCACAATGAGATATCACTTCACAACAGGCAGAATTGCTAGTATTAAAAAGGCAAGAAATAAGTGCTGGCAAGGATATGGAGAAAAAAAATTCTCATGCAGTGTTGGTGGAATGTAAATCAGTGCAACCACTATAGAAAAGGTTTGGAGGTTCCTCAAAAAATTGAAAATAGAAATACCATATGATACAGTAATTCCACCACTGGGCACTTACCCAAAGAAAATGAAAACCCAAATTCAAAAAGATACACACCTTTACATTTACTGCAGGATTATTTCTAATAGCCAAGATATGGAAGCAACCCTAGGGTCCACAGATAGATGAATGGATAAACATGTATACATACATATGTGTATGTGTGTGTATATATATACATATAGAAATATACATAATGTGGAATACTCATATAGTGGAACATTACTCGGCCACAAAAAGAATGAAATCTTGCCATTTGAGACAACATGGATGGACTTAGAGGGTATGATGTAAAGTGAAAGAAATCAAACAGA
The DNA here is from genome assembly GCF_028018385.1 of Neofelis nebulosa. Classification (NCBI taxonomy): domain Eukaryota; kingdom Metazoa; phylum Chordata; class Mammalia; order Carnivora; family Felidae; genus Neofelis; species Neofelis nebulosa. The sequence goes on from NC_080784.1 coordinate 117,935,030, forward strand.
GAAATACAAATACTAAATGATTTCACTTATATGTAGAATCTAAAACACAAAAGAAATAAACAAACAACAGACCCTTAAATACAGAGAACAAACTTGTGGTTGTCAGGAGGGAAGTGGATAGGAGAGTGGGTGGGAGGATGGGCAAAATAAGTATAGGGGATTAAGAGGTACAAACTTTCAGTAATAAAATAAATAAGTGATGGAGATGAAAAGTACAGTATAGGGAATATAATCAATAATATTTTAGTAACTTTGCATGGTGACTACACTTATTGTGGTGAGCACTGAGTAATGAATAGAAATGTTAAATCACTGAAACAATTGTACACCTGAAATTAACATAGCATTGCAAGTCAACTATACTTCAAAAACAAGTATCAAAAGTATTATGTACACTGTATATAACATTTAGGCCATTTCTACAATTTGTCATAGAAGTGAACAGAAATTTCTTTAATCTTCACAAGTTGAAGTGTCTTAATTCTTTCCCCATTTAGCAAAACCAAGGAACACAGTTGTTTATGTTCTTTCAACAAGCTTAAAATAGCACGCAAGAGAATTATTACAGCAGGGGAAGAGAAAAGGCACATTCTAAATAAAAAAAAGATGGTTTGCGGGTGCCTGGGTGGCTCAATTGGTCAAGTGTCCAACTCCTGATTTTGGCTCAGGTCATGATCTTATGGTTCTTGAGTTTGAACCCCAATCAGGCTCTGCACTGACAGCACAAAGCCTGCTTGGCATTCTCCCTCTCTCTCTCTGTCTCTCTCTCTCTCTCTCAGCTCCTCTCCCACACACTAGTGCGTGCTCTCTCAAAATAAATAAACATTAAACAATAAATAAATAAATAAATAAATAAATAAATAATGCTTTTATAAATTGTTATGGGAAATTTACCCCCAAATCCTATGATTAAAAAATAATAAATAAAAATAGTAACAGGCCTAAGACTCAAATTCAAAAGGCCCCCTTTTCAGAGGTCTTCATGAATAAGACTCTTCTTCATATACATAATTTGAAAATGCCACATGTTAGAAAAGAAGTTATAGAATATATGTATAAGAAAAAAGAACAGGGTTGTCTAGATCCAACTGTTAAAGCATCAGATGATACCCATGGACCTTTACATTAGAAAAACACACAAATCTACAAAGTTTAGTATGCAATTTGGGGGGCAAAGTGCTTCTGCTTTATACAATATTTACTGCTACTGTCTTGACAGGTTAGATACAGACGTGTATATAAACAGCTTTGTTTAAGGCTATGGCTGACAGTTGTAGGAAGAGAAGAAATTGTCTGCAACTTATGGGAACAAAAATGATGAAACCCAATGTTGGAGGAGATTTTCCAATTTGAGCTGGCTCAAGATCAATTGGTTCTTTTCTCCAGAGCTTCTTATGAACCTAACACCATAAGCAGTTATAAAGAAGTCCTGGTCCTAGAAAAGAGGAGTGTTAAAAAGAGGGAACAAAAGCATACACAGGAACCAAGTCTTTTTTTAAAGAGAAACTTTCATTAAACTGCTTATATCTGTTTTTCTCACCTGAACAGAACAGCCAGATGATCCTATTAATTTATGAGGTAGGCCATGTTTCTCCTTAGTTCAACAGGTCTCCAATGGCTTTCACCTCATTCAGAATATAAGTCAAAGTCCATACAATGATCTGGAAGATCTTAGGTCATCTGACATCCCTCTCTCTGATTTCATACTGCATGGTATTCCCCCTTATTTACTCTGCTATAGTGACACTGCTTCCTGCTGTTCTTGCAACATGCCAGGCATACATCTGACTTACAACTGCCTGAAATGCTCTTCTACCAGACAGACATACGACTTTTCTTCATTTTCTTAGACCTTTACTTAAATGTCTCTTTATGATGCCTTCCCAGGCTACTTTATATAAAATTACATAATTCTAACTTCAACTCATAGACTCTTTCCCTACTTTACTTTTCTTTTAATACTTACCACTATTCAATATACCCTATATGTTGATTTTTCTCACTACCCCATAGGGTTGTGAGCTTCACAAAGGCAGGTTTTTGGTTTTTGTTTTCTAAACAAATCTACCTACCTACCTACCTACCAGTCATCCTAATGCACTGCTATATCCCTTATCTAGAATAGTGCCTGGAAGTATCTGGAAGTATGAATGAATGAATGTAGGGATTTATTCAAAATCACAAAGTGAATAAGCAACAGAGTTGGCAATGAACAGAGAAGAACTATTTTAATGTTAAAAGTCTACAGCCTTTGCAGTATCTCCGAAGCACCATGGGGCAAAGGAAATAGGCAGATGACTCAAATTACTATAGAATATGTCTTGAAAGACCAAATTAAAACCATTACTGCCTGTAAGTTTTTCCAGTGTCATTGGAAATACACACGTGTCTATACACACACACGCACACACATACACATATTTTAAAGACCTAATAACAAAATATAAAACATCCAGTTTTTAAGAAACAAAAAAAATCCATTAAAAATTTTAAGTTCAAGCTCCATTAGCCCCTCTCCTCTTTTTTTCTTCAAGTGTGAAAATATTTCTTGAGTTATAAAAAAAAAAAAGGATTCATTCTTACCCTTACTTTTTTTTTTTTTAATTTTTTTTTTTTTTAACGTTTTATTTATTTTTGAGACAGAGGGAGACAGAGCATGAACGGGGGAGGGGCAGAGAGAGAGGGAGACACAGAATCCAAAGCAGGCTCCAGGCTCTGAGCCATCAGCCCAGAGCCCGACGCGGGGCTCGAACTCACGGACCGCGAGATCGTGACCTGAGCCGAAGTCGGACGCCCAACCGACTGACCCACCCAGGCGCCCCACTTACCCTTACTTTTTAGATTGATGCTATCTGGGTTTACTTAACAGTGATTTAAAAAAATCAAGGAATAATAAAATTCCATGACAGAACAATGATGATAAAGATATTTATACTATATTACATATAAAACACTAAACTAAAAACATTTTAAAAACTGAGAAAAAATAATGCATGTTTCTTCTTTTTTTAAAATGTTTATTTATCTGAGAGAGAGATTTATAGCATAAGCAGGGGAGGAGCAGAGAAAGAGGGAGAAGGAGAATCCCAAGCAGGCTCCACAGTCAGCCCAGAGCTGGACATGGGGCTCAAACTCACGAGCTGTAAGATCATGACCTGAGCTGAAATCAAGAGTCGGATGCTTAACCAACTGAGCCATCCAGATGCCCCATCTTCTTTCTTTCTACCCTCATGAATTTGATCTTAATTTGCAACTCTTTTGCAGGTTTTTGGTACTTTTATTCACTTTTTTTGGTGAAATTTATTTTATTAAAAATTAATCAAATGATCCAGTCAATACTGGCTCATGTGGTATGGCCACCTTATACAAAATTATATGGAAGAACATTAAGAAAAAGTGACATGTGTATGCAGAAGTAATTTTAATTGTACAGATTACCTGTTCAAGAGGAACATGATTCACCAGGCCACTGACAACTGTTCTTGGGGCTGTTTCTCCAACATCTATTTCTTCTACATATAAAGAATCTGCATCAGGATGTTTTCTGGCAGTAATGATACAACCAACTCGAAGATCCAGACGAGAAACATCTATTGGCTTAGAGTCAGCACTTCCTGCTATTGATTGTTTTTTCTCCTTTTTCTCTAAAAAATATTTTTGAATGGTTAAACATCAGAAGTAAAACAAAAATAAACTATGAAAAACTCATTAGCTTCAATACTGATGAGCTTCAAAAGAAAAAGAGTGTTTATCTCCTACCTTCACTTAAATAGTAACACAGGAAAGAATTATTCGAGTCATAATTTCCCAAACCCTAATTTAGCTATTTCTCTCTTAAATAACTGCCTAAATCTCTAAAGACATAGAATAGAAGCTGGTAAACCATGTTCATTTATTTACATAATGTCTATGGATACCTTTGCAGTATAGCACAGTTGAGTAGTTATGATGACTTTTTGGTCTGCAAAGCTTAAGATATTAAATGGACTTTTATTGAGAAAATTTGCCTTTCCCTGAAACAGATTTGGAGAAAATCCTTTAAAATTTTTACTGTGACTCTTTAGAAAGTGAAAAATCCTTTATTTAGGAAGAACATCACAATTAGTAGCCAGCTAAGAGAATGAACGATATAATCAAGTATAATTTCACTGATAAAATGTTTCTCTCTTTAAACACACCAATAACTATACAATGAATTTCACCATTTCTTGTATTTCTCTGAACACTTAGGGTTTTAGGTTTATCTGAGCGACTATGGAGAAAATAACATTTTATTCTAATGTTTTAAAAATACTCCTCTTATTTATGTTGAAAATCTAACTCTTATTAGCATTTTGATCACTTTGATCACTGAATCAAAATGTGACCTATGAAGAATTCATATTCCTTTTAAGTTTACATTTAGCTTCTCTGGCAGAAAAAAAAAGTAAAACAAAATAAAAACTTATTCACCTGCAACGTACAGGGTAGAGATAAATAGTTGTGACTTAGAAGCACTCCTTTTTTTTTTTTTAATTTTTTTTTCCAACGTTTTTTATTTATTTTTGGGACAGAGAGAGACAGAGCATGAACGGGGGAGGGGCAGAGAGAGAGGGAGACACAGAATCGGAAACAGGCTCCAGGCTCCGAGCCATCGGCCCAGAGCCGGACGCGGGGCTCGAACTCACGGACCGCGAGATCGTGACCTGGCTGAAGTCGGACGCTTAACCGACTGCGCCACCCAGGCACCCCAGAAGCACTCCTTCTTGATTACACCTTTGTTTAATCTTTGAACAAATATTTACTGAGATCCAAGGCACTGAAAATCTCTTTTAAGGAAGACAGATATATATAATGAATATGTGACAAACATTACATACACAAAGATATAATACAGAAATGCAGAGATAAATAATTCTGCCTAAAGTGGGAAAGAATGATTTTGTGTAAGGACATTCACAATTTATACAAAGAGAGCTTACAAAAGAAGAGGTAATTCAAAATAATGAACAATGTTTAATCTTACTAGCAAAAGCTAGTAAAAATCCAAGTGATATAGAATATACAACAAAATTACTAGGAAACAATACACCAAAAATCTTAAAGTAGTTACCTTTGAGTGATAATCTATATATTTAATATAATGCAGTATAACAGTATATCTACATATCTACATTTTTAACTTTAATCTACTCCCTAGGCATTTGCAATACTTTTATCAGGAATCCATAGTCCAGAGGTGACTGCAAACGTCAAAATCTATACCAAGAGCTTAGTCATCATAAAAGATTTTAGACATGTTTCGTTAAAAGATGAGCGATGCTCACATGTGGCAGGCTACAAAGACTGTATTGTAACCATAGCCTCTGCATGAGCAGAAATGGATTCTGGCAATTCTAGCAGCCAAGCACCAATGGAACACCCCACTATCCCAGCACTGCCCAATATGGTAGCTGCCAACCACACATAGCTATTTACATTTAAATTTAAAATAATAAAAAAACTCTGTTCCTTAGTCACACCAGACACATTTAAAATGTTTAACAGCCATGACTGGTTATTAGCTACTGTGTTGGATTATGAAGCTATACAGTATCTCCATCACTACAGACAGTACCACTGGACACAGGCATTCTAAACATAGAGCTCCATTTGGTCTTGTGTACTTCCTCCTCCCACAAAGGAAGACTCTTGTCTCATTTGACTAGAAGATTAACTAATCCTGCAGTCACAAAAATACAACGTATCTTATTTTGGGTATGAACTTCATCATACTTAGAACAGACTGACTGCTTTGTGCCTACATCTGAATGAATTTTATAAAGTGAAAGAATTAGTTTGAGTTGCTTTCACTATAACCATACCACCCAGTGGTGAAGTTATGTAGAAGATGTACAGCTCCTATCTACTTCTAAGAAAGGTTACTGATGTTTACCAAAAGGAACTCGCAAGTGTTAGATGCTAAATTGGCTTAGGTTAGTTCACAAATTCCTCAGCCATATTTTCCAAAAAATCTTAAGTGGTTATAAGTGTTATGAGAGGTATGAATGATGAATTATAAAAGCACTTTTTTAGACATACCTAGAAAAATGAAATCTACAACGGAGTAAAGGAGACGAGGTCAAAAAAGAGTCACATTTATGAGAATAGCTTCAAGCAATAAGGTTAAGGATAAATTAGAAAAGACTAAAAAGCTACCTTTCCACCTGTGACTTCTCTGAAACTGAAATATACACTAAAATTTAGTCACATCAAACCATGGACCTGTACACTTAATCTCTACTTTCTATGTTTAGTTATGTTAAAACATACTCTACCTCAAATAACACACTCCTACCCTGTCAACCTGGTCAATCTTCACATATTCCTTTAGAGCTCAGTTTCTATATTCCAATATCATACTGTTCCTAATTTTATTCTAGTTCATAAAGGTTTCAACTTTCTTTTGACACCACTATTAATATCGAAAATGTTGACATCTGATAAGCCAGTCAAGAGCCAAGTAACCTTGAAGTTTAACAATACCTTTCATTTCAATTTTCTCTTTCATCTTTTCTTCTGCTCTTCCTCCTGTTATCTGTTCTTTGGCACCAGAAGATACAGTTGTTATTGGTATAGACTGTATCACTTTTTCGGAAACCGTGGAATTAGCTTGCAGTGGAGTACCAGATGGGAATGGTATTTGTTTCACTGATACAGAAAATTAAATAAAGCCATTATGAACTCTTTTTAAAAGAAAATTTCACTGTATATGATTATCAAATGTCTACTCTCTGAGACTGTAAAAAGGCTGCCAAAAAATTAATAATATTTTAAACATGATAAAAGTTAAAAGATCCTCATTTAATCACTAATGACTCAACTGAGACAATTGCACACAATAATAATGACTAATATTTATCATGGATTATGTCCTAGACACTTTTCAAAATGCTTTATATAAATTAACTCTTGTATTTCTAATACCCTAAAAGCAGTAAGTTTTCTGTTGTTGTTTTTTAGAGAAAGAGAACAGAAACAAGGGAAAGGGGGAGAGAGAAAGAGACAGAGACAAAGAATCTTATGCAAGTTCTATGCTCAGTGCAGAGCCCAAAATGGAGCTCAATCCCATGACCCTGGAATCATGACCTGAGCCGAAATCAAGAGTTAAGACACCCAAGCGATTGAGCCACCGAGGCACCTCTCAAAGCAGTAACTTCTATTCACATCCCCATTTACAGATGATCAACATGAGCAATACAGAAGTTAAAAACTTGGCCCATCACACACAGAATGAGTAGGAAAATAAATTTATACTGAGGCAGTCTGTCTCCAGAGACTAGCCTCTCATGGTTTGGCAAGATGACATGTTTTTCACTCAGGTTTTCTTTCATACTGAACAATTAACTAGGAAAGTGTTATTTCTTTATCAAGTCATTTCTTTATCAACATTAATGGAGATGCAAGTCCATAATTCTATTTCAAAAAACTTTTTAAGGAAGAAAATTCCTTCAGCAATGTTAAAAACACTCTCATGGCCTAGTGAATATGGAAAAACAAAATCTTGTGAGGGATTTTGATGTGGGTTAGATTCTGGCCAATATTCAGACCACTTTTCTGAGGTATTTTTAAGTTCCCTGGAGGCTATTGCTTCATTAAGTAATGTGACACTCCTTATTTTATGTTCCACCATTTGACAGAATACAATAATTTAAGCTGTTGATATGCTTTAGCATTTCATTAACAAGATTAGAGTTTAAAAAGTTCCAGGACAAACTTTTGGAACTGGGAAAATGGAAAGCAGTTTTACACTGCTAATATTTTAACTGTTTATTTAATTCTGTACCTGTATTCCAAATCTCTTTGTGGTGGAAAAGATCACATTTTTCATTAACAAACAATATTCTCTTCAGTTGATAGTTTTAAGCACACATTATTGATTTTTCCTTACTTTTGTTTAGCTCACAAAGGGTAGAACCCATACTACGGAATTCAAAATAAACCACTCACTGACAGAATAACATGATAGGAAGTAGTAAGAGAGACTTTCACTATACTTGGGCCTACTTAACTCACTTAGGAAAGATTTTCTATAGTATAATCAAATGCGTCTCTCTGTGTGGTACTTTAATATTGTAACAGAGCTATTATTATTGTTGTTGTTCTATAATATAAATTTGTCTAGACACCTTTAAAATAATTCGGTAAAATTTAAATTTTTATTTATAACATAATTGAAATGATAATTATCTGCTGAGTTGAATAACCTAAAAATTATATGATTTCAGGAGTGCCTGGGTAGCTCGGTTGGTTAAGCGACAGACTCTCGATTTTGGCTCAGGTTAAGATCTCACGATTGTGAGATTGAGCCCTGCATCAGACTCTGAACTGAGCATGGAGCCTGCTTGGGATTCTCTCTCTGCCCCTCCCCTCCTTGCCAACACGCATGCACTCTCTCTCTTTCTCCCTCAAAATAAATAAACATTTATAAAAACTTTATGATTTCAAGCAAATTACTTTATAGCTGTCAGCTTTAATTTCCTCATGTATAAAACAAGGACATTTGCGTACACAGTTTTAAGGATAAAATATATAATATACATGAAGCACTTGGCACACCTGCCTGGCATATAGTAAAACTTAATAAATGTCAGCTAAATATTATTATGGCTTATTTTCAATAACTAATAGGGAACAGTGATGATCTAGTTGAAGCATATAGCACAGAGATTAAAAGCATAGTTTTGTTTTTGTTTTTTTTTTTCAAAAATAAACATAAAAAATTTTTTTTTAAAAAAGGGGCCCCTGGGTGGCTCAGTCAGCTAAGCGTCTGACTTCAGCTCAGGTCATGATCTCGCGGTTTGTGAGTTCGAGCCCCACGTTGGGCTCTGTGCTGATAGCTCAGAGCCTGGAGCCTGCTTCGGATTCTGTGTCTGCCTCTCTTTCTGCCCCTCCTCTGCTCACACTCTGTCTCTCCCTCTTTCTCAAAAATAAATAAACATAAAAAAATTTTTTTAACCAAAGTTTCTTTTTTTTAATTCAAGTATAATTAACATACAGTGTGCTACATTACTTTCACATGTACAGTATGATATCCTTGATGAGGGTAAGAATATACAATGGAAAAAAGACAGTCTCTTCAACAAATGGTGTTAGGAAAACTGAACAGCTATATGCAAAAGAATGAAACTGGAGCACTTTCTTACAGAATACACAAAAATAAACTCAAAATGGATTAAAGACCTAAATGTGAGATCTGAAAGTTCCTAGAAAAAAGATAGGCAATAATTTCTCTTGACTTCAGCCACAGCAACATTTTCTAAACATTTTCTAAACTGAAGCAAGGGAAACAAAAACAAAACTAAACTACTAAGACTACACCAGAATAAAGCCTTTTGCACAGTGAAACCATCCACAAAACAAAAAGGCAATTAACTGAATGAGGGAAGACACTTGCGAATGATATATCTGATCAGGGGTTAATATCCAAATTATATGAAGAAGAACTATAATTCAACACCAAAAATAATTATAATAATAATAATTCAACACCAATAATAATAATCCACTTAATAATAGGCATAGTACCTGAAGAGACATTTTTCCAAAGACATACAGATGCCAACAAACATATGAAAAAGATGCTCAACGTCACTAAAAGCATAGGTTTTTGAAACCCAGCTCTGCCACTTTTTGCATGAGCTCAAACAAGATCATTTGCCTTTCCTAAATCTCCACTTTCTCTTTTGTAAGGGGAACAATTGCATAAGAAAGGCTACTGTGGGGATAAAATGAGAAATCTAGCATAATACCTAACTTAATAAACAATGATATAATTACTATTATAAATCAAAACAACTTATTATTTCAATATTTAATCACCTCCGTTTTGAATTTCTGCCTGAATTAGCTCTTGTTTCAATTCTTCAATTTCTTTCTTTAATTTAGCATTTTCAACTCGAAGTTTCTTCTCTTCTCTCAAAGTTGCCTGCAAAACTAGGATCAAGAAAATCCAGTAAAGATATAGCCATGTTTTCTAAAAGGTTTCTTATGAATACTATTTGAAAAGAGCACAGCAGTATAAACACAACTAAGATAATACCAGTAAACAAATATTTGTCTATTCCTTTATATCAGTTTAGAATTTATTAAACTACAAAAACGGTAAAAAATCTGCGAAATAATAACAGAACAGAAAAGTTTTGTTTATGGGGCGCCTGGGTGGCTGTCAGTTGAACATCCAACTTTGGCTGATGTCATGATCTCACAGTTCATGAGTTCAAACCCCACGTCCAGCTCTGTGCTGACAGCTCAGAGCCTGGAGCCTGCTTCAGAATCTGTGTCTCCCTCTTTCTCTGATACCCCCTACCCTGCTTATGCTCACTCTCTCACTCTCAAAAACTGAATAAAAATTTAAAAATAAATTTTTTAAAGTTTTGTTTATGAATCGTTTTTCTAGCTTCCATAATGATGCTAATGACAAATCAATAATACATAAACTATCAAAATGAGACAAATATTAAGATACATTATTATTTCTTTAAGCTGGAGATCTAATGATAGCAAACCATAAAAAAACTATTCTCACTTCTTTCTTTTTAATCATTACCTTGTAAAAGTACAATCTGTTATTCTTTTTTTCCTAATTTCTCAGAGGTTGAGCTGGCCTGCCAAACATTTAGTGAGTGAAATAGCTTCAAAGATTTGCTCAACATATAATACGTGCATTAAAGGTGAGCAACAGGATATACAAAAGAATAAAAACAAAACAAAACAAACAAACAAAAAACAATGATTCTCAGTGGGGTTAGGACTGCTCCCGAGGTAGGATTCTTAAAATCTGTGGGAGTATTTTGCGGCATTTATTGGGCAGAAGTCAGGGACGCCAAATGTCCCGAAACATGCTAGATACACTCATAAAATGAAGAGCTGTTTCACATTCTGCAGAATTTTCCACTGACCGATTGTACATCTGTGTAGGTGAAAATCCTGTTAATCATTTGAGCCTAGATCCTATGTTTTATATATATACACAAAATATTATTAAACATTTTCATCACACCCTGAATTTTTTATAAACCAAGTATCATATAAATCAAGAATAAACTATTCTTTGCTTTGTTCACAGCCTTACCCGAAGAATTATTCATCATTCTGAGTAAATCAAAAACATAACTGAAAGCTGCTTCTGCTATCGGAGTTGCTAACATAAAGGCAGACTAAATAAATACTCATATCAATTAGCATTATGTCTGTTGCATTCTTGGTGATTCTATGTATGTGAATCATATAGCATATGACTTTCTCATATGTCTGGTAATACCATCCACCTAAGAATTTACTTACTAAAATACGTATTTTTATTATTACTACTATTTATAAATTACTTTCTTTTTTAATTTTCCTGTGTATTATATACATGATTAATGTATGGTTTGAAATTATGTGTATAGGTAGGTTATTTTATCTAAAAAATATTTTATTTACAAAACATTAAGAGATTTTACAAAATATTTATTGCAAAACAGGAACAATGGGACTGGGAAGCATCAGGATAGGCTACCAAAAAGTAATAATGATAAAGGTGAAGAATAAACACGCACTAAGGGTAGAAAGGTTCCTTTTTCTTTTAATTAGCAAAATTAAAATGTTAGTCAAGTTGCTAACAGGCACCCATATGAGAAAAAATTCACAGAAGAGATTAGAGATCACCTCTAATCTCTTTATCTTACTAATGGAAAGAAATATTAAAAACTTTAAGAAAAATAACAAGAAAAATCCTTTAAGAATTTTAAGAAAAATAAGAAAGTTTATAAAACATTATAAAAAAGACATAATTAAAGCAGTATTTTAAAATAAAGAAAAAATATTCTGAAGAGTAAATGTACAATTCTGTAAGCCATTCACAATCTTATACAGCAAAGAAAAGCATTTCTTTAGTTATGGTAAAAGACTTAGGGATTTTCGTCACACCATTAACATGGACTATTGAGAAATAAAATATACTTAACAAAATTCAACCTAAATCCTAAAAGGAGAAATTCACATTTGATATTTTTGTACTTATCATAGCAATTTCTAGGTAAAATTTAAAGACATATTGGAAAAAATGTAAAAATCATTTCAGAAGATGCCTCAGTAGAGGGTAATATGAGTATATATTTTCACAGGAGATATCTGAGTTCATATTTGATTTTACCCAATTTTCTTCATTTTACTCTCCAATTCTATATCAACTTATTTTAAACATGAATTTTCCTTTAGCACTCTTAAAATAATACACTGTTTCCCTTATATTACATTCACTACATATGAATTCTAATTTATCTTAATCCCAAAATATTTTACTCAAAATTAAAATGTTAAAGGAATCTAAGTTATCATCAAGATGATGAAATAATATTTACGGGGTAAGCACAGTTTTTGTGCTGTCAATATGTGAATTCCTTTTAAGTATCTCCTCAGAAAATGTAAAATCTCTTACTTGCTTTCTCCTTAAGAAGAGCAACTTGCTGCTTTAAATATTCAATAATTTGATCTGCTTCTGCACCCTTCTGTTCCAGTCTCTTCAGAACAGCACCATTAGTTGCCATTTTTTTAAAGATACGGCAGAAAATCCTAAGTGAAAAAATAAGTGATAAGTTATACCACAGAAGGAATAAAATTTATTGTACAGAACACTAAGCAAGCAGTTTGAAAAGAAAAACATCTTCCACTTTAACAGATCAATATACTAGAAAACTACATTTCCTATACTTTTCCTCCAGAGCAACAAACCAAATAAATGGCAGAAACATTAAATGACTAACTCCTCAATATGTTTGGAAGAGGGAATCAATTTTCTTTCCCTAAATGCAAAAAACATGCTATTTCACATTTTAGGCTGGAAAATTTTAAAGAAACTTTTAAAATACAGCAGAGTATTATAACACAAAACAGGAAGACTAAGGGAAAAGAATAACAATAACCTTAACCAAGCTGTAATTGAGTGCCACTCCTGTGTTCCAAAGTTAAGAATTGCTGAATTCCCTTTTTATATGCTACTTTTAGATACTGGATATTTCTACCGCTTATTTAACTATGTACAAATGTAAGGAGGAATATGTGACTTAGGAAAGACAAAAGAAACAGATCAACAATTAGGAACATATCAATATTAAAGACATGCCTACTCGGAAATAATGCCAGCATATATACTGTGACTCTTATTAAAGAAAATAATTAGAATTTTAATTTCATAATAATTTACAGAAATTAGAAAACATCCTGTCAGTGTTCAGAAAAATGTGTATATGCAAGCATTCTGAGATTAACTCATAACGTTAAAGTTTAAACTGCCAAATATTAAAAGTCACACTAACAAAAGACAAGATAAATCATTAATACTACAAATTGTTCTTTTTTACCTGATTAACTTTAATTTATAATACAAAACATAACAATGACACAAGCACTGCTGAAGTAATTCTGATTTTAAATAAGTGATACACAATAAAATGGTGAAATTTTTTGATAAAGGAAAAAATTGGCTAATAAAGGGCAAATAATGTAAGATGTTTGAAAATTTCAAATTATGCAATATCCATCCTATAAAAAGGACATTCTGAAATCTTTACCTTTTTATTAAAAGAGAAACAACCCTCAAAAAACTTTTATGCTAAAGTTAACAATTTATAAATAGAATGACTAAAAAAACCTGATAAAAATAAAGTTGCTAATAAATGAAGAAAATATAAATGCGGTTAATCTGAGAAAGTCATAGTAAACCTGTCATTTTCTATACGGACTATTATTTAACAATTTAAAAAATACAGAGCATTTTGGTACAAAAATTGAAAATGAAGATATTAACTTTTTAATTCAGCCAATTTTTACCAACATAAACACAGAATACCCCGTTGCTCCTCAAATGTTTTTTTTTCTTTTTAGAATTTTAGAGAAAAATACATATGAACATATGAAGAAAGTTAAGGTAAAAACAGCTTGTTCTTTTGGACTTTTAGTATCCTCCTATTAGCATTCTTTCAGTTTAATGTTTACTTTAGTCTAACATAATAATCAAATATATTCAATAGGTGAAATAGCTATCCCAAGAAAAATAATGAGTATTTGATTTAGCATAATTTGTTAACTTTTACTTTTGTAGCAAAATAAATAAATAAATAAATAAAAATTTGATGAGTTAATACCAAAATAAATGTGACATTAGTGATATGCCTTAGAAAAATCCCCAGTAAATGAATATCTTAACTCATAAGAAATAACTATAAGTATAAAATAGTTGTCATGAATTTGTCTACTGGTACAGAAGTTATCTCACAAATACCAGCCAAACATGAAACTCCTGTCCTGACTCACAGAAAAAGTTTCAAAACTAACAATAATTTGCAAAATAGAGATCATAAATCCCACCGAAGAGACAAAAAAGATATTTTACTGAGTTGATAAATCTATTAACTATCTACAAAATCATTATAAAAATGAGTTAAATAAAATATCACTTTTGTAATACATACTGAAGCACCAGCGTAACTTTAGTAAGAAAGAATACTTAAAAACATAAACACAAATGAGCTGAATATACTAAATATATATATAAAACCACTAGAGAAAACAATGGGATAAAAAGAAGTGGTAACACTTTGAATGATACTGATAAAATATATATATATATATATATATATCAATGCCTTATGTATTTATTACATAAATTATAAAAGAAGCATAATTTATATACTTGGCTATAACTTTACTATTATAACTTTAGATGAAGGTCTAACTTTAAATCATGAAATAAAACTAGGACTGAGACATCACTTGAAATATTCAGTAAAAATGGATTCATTTTTAGGTTTTTGGGTTTGTTTTTTTTTAATGTTTTTTTATTTTTGAGAGAGAGACAGAGACAGAACATGAGCTGGGGAGGGTTAGAGAGAGAGAGAGAGAGAGAGAGAGAGAGAGAGGTAGACACAAGAACTGAGCGAGGTAGGCTCTAGGCTCTGAGCTGTCAGCACAGAGCCCGAAGCAGGGCTGGAACTCATGAACCACAAGATCATGACCTGGGCTGAAGTCGGATGCTCAACCAACTGAGCCACCCAGGTGCCCTGTAAATGGATTCATTTTTAATCAAATAATTGTACAAATTAAATATGAAAAATAAAGAGAAAACATGTTAGTAACAAAGAGAAATGTTATTGAAAAGACATACATAGGACATGAAGTCTTAAAATGTTGAGAACAGAGAGATGACAGTGATCCTAATAAACCACTCGTATATAAAATAACTATGGATGACAGAAGCCATCTCAAATTTCCTGATAGGTATTGTTGAGTAATAATATCTAGTGCTTACTTTGTCTTTAGTAACTGCCAGGTCTTTTTCTCAGCACCTCACAATATTAACTTAATTATCACAACACCATGAGATACATATTATTATTATTCCTTCTCCTTGTTTACAATATTAAGAACTTTTTACAAGAGTATGAAATAAAAGTAATTTAATAACAGGAACATGGATTTGCAAATCACAAGACCTTGGATCAAATCCTACCCTCTGCCTCCAAATCAACTTACCTAACCTCTCTGAGCCAAAAGTTTTCTCATTTGTAAAATGGAGATAATTTTATGTATCTCATAGCATTGATATGTGGCAAAATAAGATACCATGAATAATATTCAATATTTCTGGCAAGTGGTAAAAAATGTCAGGCACTGAGCAAAATTCTGGTCACACAAAAAAAGATAGGATATATGTACAAACCTCACCTTCAAGAAGCTCCCAATAGTGTAGGCTACCGATGAGCATGATATTTTGTAGATCTTTAGGTAAATGATTTTTGTTTTCTTAAAGTTAAGAACATAACAAATAATAAAAATACAAATTATAGATTGATATTAAAAATACATTTAGATAATTTGGCTAAGCCATACCTTAATTTCTTTGTGAGTGGTGGTATACAGTCTATGGGGGTAATAAATATTAATTTATTTACATTAATTGTGAATTTTGTTTATAATAGTATATAAAATATACCTAGAGACTCCTGTCCTCAGGAATACAAGACAACAGCCAACTGAAATCTTTGCACTTTCCCCTACAAACAGATATTGCCATTGTAATTACAGAAACTCTAAAACTAGATTTAAGATTATTTAAACAAATGGTGCACAAAAAAGAAATACTGAATGGCTTATAGATTTCAGTTTGAACACCTTGTGAAAGTCTTCTAAGAAACTAGTATTAATGGTTCTCAACTCTAGCTCAAAAGGCAAAGCAGTCCGGCACAAGCCATACATGCCATTTTGCCAAAGGCACACAAATGGCCAAGAATACCAAGAGAAAAATTGTCTTATGAAAATTATGTAAATTGTTTTGGTTTAAGGAAAAGAAAAAAGGGATAAAAATTCACTAAATACTTTCTACTCACAATTTTGCTATGAACCTAAAACTGCTCTAAAAAATAGTCTTAAGAAAATTCACTGAACAGCACACTTAAGAATGCATGAATTTAAAACCTGAAAATACTCTACATCCTAACTACTTATGACAAAGGCTTTATTTGGTTATGCAATAATTAATAATATCCCAACATTTACAACATATATCACATGATAGGTTACTTGTAACTATTTTAACTGCCACAAATATCAATAACATCATTACAAAGGAAGTCTCATTAAGAGAGAAAGTATCTTTTGCTAGCACAGTCACGTTTCCAGCAATAATCAAGTTTTCTTCACAAAATAAAACTTAGGAGCGACTATAAAACACACTAGCTGTTTTAACCAGTGTCTATTTTTTCTTTACTCCTAGGTTATCTTGGCAATATTACTCATGATGTGAAAATTAACCTGTCCTTTGAGATATTCTGGATTAGTTAGAAAGACAAGTCTATATGTTGAACAAAATTTTCCTCAAATGCTAAGAGCTATGTATTGTTTTTGAATTAGAAGCTCTGGGAATAGGTTTTCTAGTACTTGTTAATTAACTTTAAACTTTTCAAAAATATAAGTATGATGCATAAATTTATGTCCATATTTTATAGTAATATGTAGATATTGATCATTCGCACCAGCAGAAAAGTAGTTGTCTTTTTTTCCCTTACAGTATTTATAGCTAACTAATCTTGGTTGAATCACATACTTAACAGCCTGTGTGATCTTGGTAAAGTTACTTAACTTCTCTGTGTTTCATTTTTTTAATTTATAATGAGGATAATTTCACCTGATTTCACTTTCTATTCCTTGGCACCTCCTTTTAGGGATCCTTTTTCTTGACTTGTCCCTTTTATGTTTTTCAGGGTTTGGTCCTGATTTCTAGTCTCTTCTAAGGATTGCAAACTATTACCACCACACAAAGCAGGGATCCCTTTGTGTTCCAGGGTTAACAATGTTTGAAATAGCTGAAGGTTTAAGCAAGGCAAAACAGACTGAACAACTCCCTGCTGTCTGCCACTTATGCCACCTGCCAGGTCCCTATAAATAACTTATGTTCATGACCCCAATTTTACTTATATTTCCTGATTTTGAGTCATGTGCTGGGTTTATAGTAGAGAGCAAAATTAAACATATTCTTTGTATTCACTAAGCTTTCAAACAAATGAGGGAAAACACAGTAAATTGGAAAAAAAAATTAAATGAGGTTAAGTTTAGGGCAACAGTGCTAGTTTAATAAAAACACGGCTTAAAGCTTGGACAAATCTTGTACCATTCAACCCAGTGCTCATTTCATTATCATGTGCCAAGTGCTCCACAGTGACTTTCAATTTTACACGGTATTTTATATGGAGTACCTACTGAATTTCATAACTTTAAGTTTCCTTTGTCTCCTCAAAGCTTTTAGTGTGCTAATAGGCTTCGGTTTTCTCACAGATGATAATGCTAATAATAATTTTTTTTAAGTTTATTTACTTATTTTGAGAGAAAGCAAGTGTGAGCAGGGGCAGGAGCAGAGAGAGGAGAGAGAAAGGATTCCAAGCAGGCTCTCCACTGTCAGTGTGGAGCCAGATGTAGGGCTCTATGCCATGACCTTAGCCCAAATCAAGAGTCAGACGTTTAACCAACTGAGCCACTCAGGTTACCCAATAATAATGTTAATAACAGATAACATTTTAGAGTATTTATTATGGGCTGGCTAAATGCTTTACATAGATCATCTATGAATACTCTATAATTACTTCCATTATACAAAGAAGAAAACGAATTAAAATTAGTTTGCCTTAGGTCATGTGACTAGTTAGTAACAGGATTAAAACTTAGGGTCGGTCTGATTCTGCAGTTAGCTCTTTTAATATCGAAGCTCGAATTTCCATAAAAGACATAATTCTGTAGAGTTTCCCAATGTATTTAACCACAAAATCCTAACCAAGGAGCACCTATTATAGAACTAATATCCTCTAAAACATTTTGGGAATACTGGCTTAATCTGTACTAAATTTTATTTAATGATTAGGAGATTAAAATACACATAATAATTGCATGCATAGTAATTACAAATGCAAAACACATAGAAAAAAAGAGAAAACAGTACATGAGTACGTAAACTGGGTTTGGATAGTAAGTTTCTGGATAGTTTAGATAGACTTTTCTTCTTCCTTTACTAATTTTAAAAAATAATGAATTTATTTTATAACAAAAAAACATTTGAAAAGTATTACCTAAATTATTTTGCCTTTAATTTTGTTCATAATATTCATTATGGGTCATTAAATCTAAAAAGCCATTGTAAGATGCTGCTATTCATTAAAGCTGTTGCTGATTTTAGGAAATACATGAATTTAAACTACATCTTAATCATTAAAACATATACAAAAGGTTATTTCTGAGATTCCTATCATTGCCAAATGGCTTCCCTATACCTCAGTAGTCTTTCCCCACTCTGATTCTAAATTGTCAGTAACTTCTTTTAAATAACAAATTCCCTGCCCCAGCTTTTCAATGTTAGGAACCAAATATAAACAAATAAGCTATTGCTTTGAAATGGAAATTTTAAGTGCAGGTTTTCAATTTTATTTTATAGTATAGGAATTCTACAAAAATTTGGAAGGGTCTCTCTACTTCCCAAACACCTGATTTCACTGTTTCAGAACTTCAACTAGGTAAAAGTTTATGTTCTTCTTAGACACTCTAAGTACTCTATTTCATAAAATCTAAGATGCCGCCAATTGTAAAATGGCTCCAATCATAAGATGCTCTGGCATTTTATGTACCATTAAGAAAAAAAACCACACACCCTGTATCATTTGAAAAAATCTCTTTTAAATTTAGCCCTATTTTTAATCTTATGTCACTCTTTTGTTTCCCCTTATCTGTGTATACACAGTGACTTTTCACTTTAATGGTAAATCTGCATATAAAGGATACTTAAAATGGAGATTAAAGCCAACAACTACATACCAACACTACACGTAACCAAACTGATGACAATATTAACCATAATGACCAAGTCTGCATTAAGTACAGGCACTGACTGTCGCAAGTGCCACTTAGTTCATAGTGACTTTAAGACATCAATAATTGTGAAATGTAAATATGAGAAAAACATGTATATCAGAATAAACTATAGTGATTTTAATCAATTTTTTCTCTCCCTTTCTACCATCATTCTTATTCTAACCTTCCAATCTTCATTCCTCCATTTGCTTCATAATCTAACTGTCAAATCACCCCACAAGGAGAACATTTTTATTACCGTGCTACATAAGGGATACTTTTTAGAACAAAGTTAGTACCTCTACTAGGATTTAAAACCTGTCAAATGTAAGAATTTTTAAAAAGGTATATAATAAAATTAAATACTTTGAGAACAATCCCTCCCAGAGAGACTCAAACTACAATAGCAGTGGTAGCTGGCAGTAATTCCACGAGTATTTTTGCAACCTTTGCCAAAATATTGAAAACAGACCTAAAACTATGCTTTTTGTGAATGTTTATTTATTTGGCATGTGGTCAGGGCACGAATTCAAATTCTAACTTGGCCATTCATCAGCTGTGTCACTGTTTTTATTTAAAAATTTTTGAGGTGGGCCACCTGGCTGGCTCAGTCGGTTAAGCCTCCAACTTTGGCTCAGGTCGATCTCACCACTCCTGAGTTCGAGCCCTGCATCAGACTCTGTGCTGACAGCTCAGAGCATGGAGTGTGTTTCTGATTCTGTCTCCATCTCTCTCTGACCCTCCCCGCTTGTGATCTGTCTCTGTCTCTCTCAAATATAAATCAACATTAATTTTTTTTTTTTTTTTTTTTTTAATTTTTGAGGTATGGGGCACCTGGGTGGCTCAGTCGATTGAGCGTCTGACTTCGGCTCAGGTCATGATCCCGCGTTCCGTGAGTTCAAGCCCCACGTGGGGCTCTGTGCTGAACGCTCAGAGCCTGGAGCCTGCTTCAGATTCTGTGTCTCCCTCTCTCTCTGCTCATGCTCTGTCTCTCTCTCTCTCTCTCTCTGTCAAAAATAAATAAACGTTAAAAAAAATTTAAATTTTTGAGGTATAACACATTAGTTTTAGATGCACGTGATTCGATACTTATGTGTACTGCAAAATGATCACATTAGTCCAGTTAACGTCCTTCACCATAGTTACCAAAATTTTTTTCGTGTAATGAGAACCTTCAAGATCCACTCTTCTAGCTACTTTCAAATATTCAATAGAGTATTAACCATAGTCACTGCTTTGTATGTTATATCTCCATGACTTACTCATTTTAAAACTGGAAATTTGTTTTTATTCTTGATTGTTTTTCTTTACTTACTGGAGTGCCTTCTTCCTCTTTACTAATAAGGGCACAAGGAGTCTTGGGGGACTTAAGGGATGGCTATGAGAAGACAGTCCATACATTTTAGGTATTATGGCCATTGACACAGAAAATCTTCCTGTCCAGTGAAATATGCATAAAATTTTAAAAAAAAGGGTATGTCTAGGCCTCTCATGGCCTTCTTAGCAAACACCAAGGTCACCTTTTACCTGATTCAGAATTTCTTCAGTAGGGTTTAACCATCCCTTTACATTCAAAGAAGCACTCAGCAATATCTTACTCCCATTTCCTATCCAAGAACACAGCTAATAACAACAGCCACTATTTTAATGAGCCAAGCATATTACATATGGAGTCCTTTAAGCTTTTCAACCGTGTGAGATAACATTTCCATTTTATAGAAAAATTCAGAGAAAGTATGACTTGTCTAAATCCATTCAAATATTAAATGGCAAAGCTCTGATTTTAACTTGTGTTAAAACTCACACTACACTTCATTTTCAAAGTGTTTCCCAAATCTAATTAGAGAAAATTAACTTACTACCCACCAATATTCTTATCCATCTAAATTAAGGGCACTAAGAACCTGACCATCCATTTCTCACCACCCTTACTCAAGCTACCATGTCTCCTCTACCATGTCTACGAAAAAAGCCTCCAAACTGGTCTTTCTTCTACCCTGTCCCTTTCAATATATTCTCCACAGCAGCCAGTAAGATCCTCTTTTTAAAAGGAAGCCAGATTATGTCGTCTACTGCTCAAAAGTCTCCAATAGCTTAGATGCCCTCAATATCTTTCATGATCTGTTCCTTCTATGACTTTGTCTCTAGCTTTAATCCCTTAACTCAACTCCAACCCACAAGCTTCCTTGCTATTCAGGAGAGTTTATGTTTCATGGCATCAACTAGCAAATACTGTTTATGGCTGGTTCCTCCACCTGACTGCACTTACCCCAGACACTTGTATGGTTAATTCTCTCACTGACGCCAGCTCTTGCTTGAAAGTTGTCTTTTCAGTGAGACTTTCCCTGGCCACACTAATATTTCAAACTATATCGTCCTCTGCTTTATTACTTATCCCTTAAGCGCCCATTACGACCTGCAATAGAACATGTTTTTCTTAATTCTGTTTAGGATGTCTTCCTCCATAAAATGCGGACTACAGGAAGATAGGGGTTTCTGTTTTGTCCATCGTTCTGTTCCCAATGCCTAAAACAGTACTAGAAACATAGTGGGCGCGTAACTAACTGAATGACTTCCTGACCCACCCCCACCCCTTTCACACACACCGGCGCGCGCGCACACATATAACTAAACGTGTTTGTGAATATATCTTTTCCAGTAGCAGCCTTTCCGTCAGCCCCGCATCCCGTTTCTCAAACTTGGTTCCTTCAAGAGGTACCAAGCTGTTCCCTATTCCACATGCCAAGACTGGTGCTGGTATAAACGTACTTCCCACCAGTATTCGGAGGCTAGGTCTTATCTCCCCAAGATGAGTAAGGGAAGGAGGACTCTCCTACCTACACGCCTACCCCCGGACCCTCTCAGGGAGTCACTCACATAAATCGGTGGACAGAGCAACCTGGAGAGCCTCACCGGGTAGCCTCAGTCTTCAGCAATTAGGGGCACCGTCCCGCACCCGACGGCAGTGAGAAAGGACCCAACGAGGTGTCCTCACCAAACGCCTGAGCGTTCCACCGATTTAACGTCAAATTCTGTCGCCCCCTTCCCGGGCGTAACCGCACCACGCTGTCCGTCTTCTATTTCCTCAGCTAATAACTTAAACTCCTCTGTACCTCTTCCTTGGTAGCTACATTTTGTCACCGGTTGGGTAAGGGGCAAAACGCCGGACGTCGGGTCTTTCCTCCATGTTGTGTCGTGGAGGTTGTGAGGTCAGAGGAAACGGCCGGGCTGAATCGAGGGCGGGGGTGGGGAGAGCTGGGAGCTGTCAGTGGAGCGGGTCTGGCTCGCGGTCCCGGCCAGATTCCGAGCCGGGAATTTCGGCGGATTTAGCTCGCAGGCAAAACGCAATCCCAGCGCTCCCGGAGCGGCCTCTTTTGTAGAAGCACCTGAGATGCTGGGTGTGGTGCACTAAACGGTAGCGGCAGCAGCAGCCACAGCAAGCTGGGGCCCTGTGTAGAAGCTCCATCCCCTTGTCTCTGTGCCCGCCTGACTCAGAGGCAGGTATTTGGGTTCGTCAGTTTTGTGTGTCGTAGTGGGTGGGGCCGGTGGGAGGTAGAGGAATGTCAGGTGCAGCGAGTGGCCCAGTTTGTCCGCAGTAGAGGAGCCAACCTTTGGAGCCGCTTGCTACTGAGTCCTGTGCCCAAATGAAGCTAATGTCCGTCTTCCTTCCTACACACGTTTACCCGAGTCCTTTGAGAACTGTAGGCAGATGTTTAAGAGTAACCACTCCATCACTGCTTCGAAGGAAGATTTAAAGAGGCGTTGGAGAATGTAGATTCAGTTCTCCATTACTCACCGTAGATGCAAAGTCTTGGTTTTGTTTTGGTTTTCAAAGGTTTAGTCATTTGTCGAGACATAACGTTCCCTTGTGGAGTTGGGGAATGTGAACTGGAAGTTCCTTTAGAATTGCCAGTGGTTTCTTTTCAAGGCCCCTTGGTTCCTGTTTTTGTTTGGGACAGAAAGACAACTTTTTGAGGGAAAGTATATAAAATAAATGAGCTAGTGTTATTCGCCCGTTGAAGAAATGTGTGAATTATTTTATTCATGATGAAATCGGTATCTTTTATACTGTTTTTTTTTTTGACCTTCGCCCCCCGACCTCCAATCTAATTTCGACTCCCAAATTCTTTGTGGGTAGGGATTGTGTCTCGTCCACTGTCGTTGGCCCTGAAGCTGGAAAAACACCTGAGTTAAAATAGGTTCAAGATATTGGTTGAATGAATGAATTTTCAAACCCCATTCCTACGTTGTATTTCCTCAACTAATCTCTCTCTCAACTTAAACTGTTTTTTTTTTTCATTAGCTTTCTTCCACTCACCAAGTGTGAACAAATCTATGTGTATATTTTTTTATATGTGAACCTTTTTATGTGCAATCATCTACATGAGTGCTTGGTAGTTGAAGGAGAACATTGATGAAATATTTTACACTAACTCGTGTCTTATCTTTTTGAATCATTTGCGTTTCTTTGTTTGGTTCTTTGCTTTTCAGTTGTCTGATAGTCTGTCTAATTGAAAATCAAATAGTATAATATAGAAGGATTGCATAATAAAATGCAATAGTTTAGTGTCTTCCTTCCTACCCTTAGTCCTATTCCTCAGAAATAACCCCTTTTAACCTTGTTAAACCTTAGATCTATAAGTTGAATAGTAAAAGAAAATGCTCACTCTTTTTTTTCTTTCTTTCTTTTTTTTTTTTTTTTTTTTTACTTTTTAAGACAAACTATCCATAACCTCCCTTATCCAAAGTTTTGAATAGTCATTACATTTTTTAGTTTTCATATTGGTTAATGTTATAATTCTAAATAATATACGTAAATTATTTTTTCACAATTTTCAAAAATATATTTTGGCTCCTTGTTTGGTAAAATGAGGAAAGTAATGACTCTACCTTCATTACCACTGCAAAAACTATATCTATCACTTCCACCATCCCCTATCTGAACTTTTATTTATACATTGTTAAGGTTAATAATATTTATATTACATTTCTTAACTACAATTTTTTTTTGCTTTTTTTATGTGTGCTAAAAAATAACAAAATGTTAACAATATTATGGCTTTGTAAATATTCCTAAGTACAGAGTCAAAAAGTATGCTATGATACATTTCCTTCCCAGTTTCTTAATTTCATGACCCCTGTGCCACACTAAGGAGAAGATTTGTAATATTAACATCAGATTGATTTCTTCTTTCTTCCCCTATAATGACCAAAAAATTATGCCATAGTTAAGTGTGATTTATGTTTTGGGCCATGTACATCTTATATAGTTTTTAACCCTCCTCACTTTTACAAAGGACTTTCTGTTTTCTTTTGAGGGAAAGTTAGTTACATTGTTTTTGTTTTCACCAAATCCTTCCATCTTACGCTTTCTTTACCATGTCCTCTCATTCTTTGTATGAGAAGCTTCCATTCCATATCTTTGCTTGAAGATGTTCCCTTAAAGCCCAATTACTTTCTGTTTAATGTGAACAAATTACATTCTGGTAAGTTACATTGTTTCTTAACCACACATTTTCTGTTATTTGTTTTTCTCCTCTGTTTTGGTAGAATACATCCTAAGAATATTTATTCATAAAAGGTATGTGGATGTTAATTTTATTTTTTAATGTTCATATGGCTGTAAATTATTATTATTTATTTTTGCTATAATGATGGATAGTTTGGCAGGGTATAGAAGCAAAATTTTTGTCTCTTTAAGTCTTTCAAAGCTTCACTGTCCTCTAACTTTCACTATTGCTCATGAGAGAATGAGAATGCCACTCTTAATTTGTTGAGGCCTGAACTATTTATTTTCTCTCTGGAATGACTAAAAAATTTTATTTTCCTTGAAGCTTTGAAAATGTATGATGACATGTCTTGTGAGTTTATTCTTGAAGTGAACTCATTGAAAGGAGCTAGGAAAAATGTCATAGTGTGGGTATTTTTCATTTGCCCTCCTCGATATTATAAGCCTTTCTAATTTGAAGGTACAATTTCCCTTCAACCGTGGGGAATTTTTCTCCTATTCTGTCTTCTATAATTTATTCTCCTTTATTTTCCTCTGTTCTCTTTTTGAAACTGTTGTAAGGTGGTTTTTGTATACTTGGTTTGATTTACTATATCTATTATCTTTTCTCTTATGTTTTCATCTATTTGCTTTTTGTTCCATACTCTGAGCAGTTGTCTCAACTTTCTTTTCCAACACTTCAGTCTAACTTGGTAATAATTTAATTTCCAACCACTCATTTTTAATTATTCCTTCCTCATATTCTCTTAATTTTATTTTTTATAAGATACAATTTACATATCTTAAAATGCACTGATTTTAAGTGAGTAGTTTGATGAGTTTTGATACATGTATACATCCATGTGACAACCACCACCCCAATCAAGATGCAGAACATCCAAAACTCCAAAAAAGTTCATTTTATCAATTTTTTCTTTTATGGTTAGTGCTTTTTGTTATCCTGCCTAAGAAATCTTTGCTATCCTAAGGTTGCATTTAGGTCTATAATCCATCTCAGATATTTGTGGATGTAACTGTAGGAATTGAGGGATTATTTTTTTTCTTTTCCATATGGATATATTGTTGTTCCAGCACCATTTGCTGAAAGACTGCCCTTTCCCTATTGATTTTCTTGGCCATTGTTGGAAATCAATTCATTGTATTTTTAAAATTTTTTCAACTTAAAATTTAAAAAATGTAAAGTATGTGGTCTCTAACACAAACATATGTAGATATAGAATATGGAAATTTGGAGCATAATAATAATATGAACACCCATTAAATCCACCAGTTAAAAACTAAGATATTACTCAAGATTGTTGAAGCTTCTTATGGGTTCTTCCCTAATCTCACTCTGCTTTTCATACAGTGGTAACTGTATCCTCATGTTTTTCTTCTCCTTCCTTCCATCCTCCTCCCCTTCTTCCTCATTATTATTATTATCACCTTTTAAAAAAATTTTTTTAAGGTTTATTCATTCTTTGTAGAGAGAGAGCGTGAGTGGGGGAGGGGCAGAGAGAGAGGGAGACACAGAATCCAAAGCAGGCTCCACGCTCTGAACTGGCAGCACAGAGTCTGATGCGGGGCTCAAACTCACGGACCGTGAGATCGTGACCTGTGCTGAAGTCGGACGCTCAACCATCTGAGCCACCCAGTTGCCCCTACCTTACTTTTTAATATAATATTACCTCAAATGTACATACTCCTGAATTATTTATTATTCAGCTTTTCTTGTTGAATATTATGAATATTGGCATACATTTTATGTGCTTTTTTTCCCCACCCAACATTATATTTAGATTCATCTATGCTGATATATGTTGCTACAATTTGCTTATTTTCTGTCATGTATACTCTTCCATCAGATGAATGTACAGTTTCATTAATCATTCACCTGTCTTTGGATATTTAAGTTTCCAGTTTGGGGATTAATAGGAACAACACCATGCTGATTTTTCTTGCATGTATCCCTTATTTATGTGTGTAGGACTTTCTGCCAGAATTGAATAGCAAAATAGTGTCAAACTGTTTTCCAAAGTGATTGTTTTAGTTTATATTCTCTTCATGTCCTAACATTTTGTATTATCAAATTTAATTAATCAGATTTAATTATTACTCTCTGGCGGGTATAAATTCTCCTATAGTTTTAATGAGCAGTTTCTTGAATATTAATGAGGATGTTCATTTTCTCATATATGTACCAGCAACTCCTTTTTACTCTTTTGTATGTTTTGCTACACCTCTTTTTATCTAATATCATGTCAAATCTTTCTAAATATATTTCAACTTGTTTTGGTTTTCATTGTTTTCTTTTCCATAACTTATTTTAGTCACCTCCAGGGCACGTTTTTTAGTTTGTTTATTTTATTTTTTGCCCATTATGATGTGGTCTTTCTTCAACTATCTGATGATTCCTGGACAGTTCATGATTTTAGAGTTAAGGAAGTCTGTCTGAGAGCTTTGTGTATATGGACAGGCTTGTTGACTGCTATTCTGTGTTTTAGGATGGCTGGGTAGATAGTTATATCTTAACTGGGGCCCTACAAATTCCAGAATTAAGAGCAGTTTGCCTTTGTCACCATGCCCATACTAGCTATTTATTATAATTCTCACAAAGTTGGTTTATTTCTAGGAAAGAAACTTACCTTTTTTCCTTTGAGGAAAAATAACTAACTAGTAATGGGGGGCCAGTGACAAAGTTAATTCTTTTATTCTTCAGCCCTTTAAGTTATCATTCTCATTTCAAATCCTCTTCTGACTTCTGTTCCCCATTGTTTCTGCTTTTGTGATCTCAAGTTTCTGAATCTGAAGAGGCCCAACAGAGGTCTTGACTGCAATATACTTTATAGTTTCTTTCTTTTGCTTCTTAAAACAATACTTCATATGCCAAATGCTTTACTGGGGGTTTTTGGAATCTTTCATTAGGTCATGGCCCTTTTCTGTTTTCTTCCTTATTATGAATTTATACATTTAAAAGTATTTCCTTTTAATGTTTTTAATGAGGTTTCTGCACAGACATAAAAAGTGGTCTATTACTTTGATTTAGAATTCCAACATTTTGATTGTGAAAGCTGAGAAAGGAAGAATGCAGTGCTGGACCAATGGAATGTCTTTGTAGTGAGACACCTGGGTGAAAGATCTTTTTGTTCAGTGGCCTTTTTCATTGTGATTGCCCTAATGTGATTCAGATTGATTTTGAGCAGGTTTCTTAATCTCCAGGTTGCTTTGTTACATAACTCTGGGGCACTATTTGTTTTGGAGACCATGCCAGTAGGATTGCCCTAGATATATACACGAAACATCTATCTTTAAACTGGAGGCAATAACATCTGTGAAGATTGTTGAGGGAATAAATTAAAACAGATCACATGGAAATTACCAAGCACAAAACCAAAACTGATTAGTTAAGTAACATAGAGGCTTCTGTTATCTAGTTTAATTTTTACTACTATTAATAGAGGCCTTGATAATTTAAAGGTAATGGTTGGAATACCTATTTCATCTTTTCTGACTTTACTTACTTTGCAAGAAGGAAAAATTCTTGATGGTCTATGGGTTGTTCAAGCTTTAGGTAAACAGAAGATCCTTATTGATGTGAATATGCAATAACAGACTTCCTCTTAACACTGTCAGACATCATGAGGAGGGAATGTTCTATTTTTTGCCTTTTTATCCCATTGAAAATCTTTGATTATGATTTAGAGCTACAATCTAAATTTATGATTGGGTGGTTTTTCCTCGTAGATATTATCTTGGAATTTTTTTACTTTGATTCTTTTTACTGTGAAGTGTTCTGATTGGCATTTTCCTCCAAGTTATATATTATTAATCATATTTAAGGTGAGAAAACACTGGCTTAATTTTTGGTTGATCTGTCATAAAATTCTCTCCTTTTCCAGATTATCTTAGAAGATCTAGGATTCTGAAATGTTTCCCCTGAAGGATGCTGAAATGGGTGCCTTTACCTTCTTTGCCTCAGCTCTGCCACATGATGTTTGTGGAAGTAATGGGCTTCCTCTTACACCAAATTCCATCAAAATTTTGGGGCGATTTCAAATCCTTAAGACCATCACTCATCCCAGACTTTGCCAGTATGTGGATATTTCTAGGGGAAAGCATGGTAAGTTGTTCTTTTCTTCTGTTTTTGTATTCCTTACTCTGTTACCTTGATTAGGTTACAAGTATATAGTGAGCGCATACAATAGTCAGTATATGTGGGTATGTGCATGCCCTCACCTTCAGTCCAGCCAAACTGAGTCTTTTGAGTTTTCCTGATTGCCCTGGCCCCTCACAGGTCCCTGTTTTTATACTCTGCTATTTTCTTTCATGGGTTATATTATTCTCTGCAATCTGAGCTTAATCCCTTTCCTAATTTCTTTTATATCTTTTATCAGGTTTTATTATTATTTTCTATTTAATTTGTCTCTTTTGAGGATTCTCAGTTCTTGACTTTTGCCCCTAACCTCAGAGAGACAGTACTGCACCTGGTACATAGAAGCATTCAGTAAGTGTTGAGTGAGTAAATTAATGAATGACTACATTTGAGAAATTCGTATTTTTCAGATCTGAGAATCAGGATTTTTAATTTTCTCTTTCAGAGAAACCACCTATCTTAAGCATATTTCTTCAATTCTGTAAAAAGGAAATGAAAGCTCTCATACCAGAAATTTGAGAAGTGTCTATTTAAATGTATTTTATGATTGAAAGTAGTTATTTGGGCTGTCTTCAAATGAAAACAGTCACTATTATTTTCTTTTGGAATTTATTCTTTTCTTTCTTTTTTTTTTTTATGAGTTCAGAAGAAGTGTTTATTGCCTTCTTATGTGGTTGCTGTGTAGGGCATAAGAAGGTATTGCATAAGCTTAATAGGTAAGAGAGCGATTAATGAATAAGCTGACTTTTCCTCATTGCTGCTTTTTACCAAAGGAAAAAAATGTTCTCAGCGTTGGGCAACTAAATAAAAAGAGCCTCATTCCAGAAACAGAGGTTCTTCGTAGCACACCAAATATTTCTGAGTCTCTTCTGAGCCATGTTGTGGTGGGGGAATATAAACAGGAGCTGGTAGTTTGGAGGAGGGCCAGCCTCAGAGAACGTGTCCTCATCCCCTAACATAGTCAAGATTCAAAGAAATTATTGTATAGTTCATGATGTCCAAGTGCTTCCCTGTCCATGCTGAAGCCTCTCTTCTTCCTTAAGGCCAGGAAGACTATCATTCCGCCAGTGGACAGATCCCTGATGAGGCCCATAGGTTCACCGGGCAGACACCCCCTGTGATTATTGCCACCTGACCCCTCATCATTGTTCCCTTTCTTTTTTTTTTTTCAATTTTATTTTTTTTAATTTACATCCAAGTTAGTTAGCATATAGTGCAACAATGATTTCAGGAGTAGATTCCTTAATGCCCTTTACCCATTTAGCCCATCCCCGCCCCACACCCCCTCCAGCAACCCTCAGTTTGTTCTCCTTATTTATGAGTCTCTTATGCTTTGTCCCCCTACCTGTTTTATATTTTTGTTTCCCTTCCCTTATGTTCATCTGTTTTGTCTCTTAAAGTCCTCATATGAGTGAAGTCATAGAATATTTGTCTTTCTCTGACTAATTCCACTTAGCATAATACTCTCCAGTTCCATCCACGTAGTTGCAAATGGCAAGATTTCATTCTTTTTGATTGCCAAGTAATCCTCCATTGTGTGTGTGTGTGTGTGTGTGTGTGTGTGTGTGTGTGTGTGTGTGTCTATATATGTACATATATATACCACATGTTCTTTATCCATTCATCCATCAATGGACATTTGGGCTCTTTCCATAATTTGGCTATTGTTGATAGTGCTGCTATAAACATGGGGGGTGCATGTATCCCTTTGAAACAGCACACCTGTATCCTGTGAATAAATGCCTAGTAGTGCAATTGCTGGGTTGTAGGGTAGTTCTATTTTTAGTTTTTTGAGGAACCTCCATACTGTTTTCCAGAGTGGCTGTGTTCCCACCAACAATGAAAAAGAGATCCTCTTTCTTGGCATCCTTGCCAACATCTGTTGTTGCCTGAGTTGTTAATGTTAGCCATTCTGACAGGGCTAAGGTGGTATCTCATTGTGGTTTTGATTTATATTTCCCTGATGATGAGTGATGTTGAGCATTTTTTCATGTGTCAGTTGGCCATCTGGATGTCTTCCTTGGAGAAGTGTCTGTTCATGTCTTTTGCCCATTTCTTCACTGGATTATTTGTTTTTTGGGTGTTGAGTTTGATAAGTTCTTTATAGATTTTGGATACTAACCCTTTATCTCATATATCATTTGCAAATATCTTCTCCCATTCTGTCGGTTGCCTTTTAGTTTTGCTGATTGTTTCCTTTGCTGTGCAGAACGTTTTCTGGGTTTTTTTGGGGTTTTTTTTTTGTTTTTTTTTTTTTTGATGAGGTCCCAGTAGTTCATTTTTGCTTTTGTTTTCCTTGCCTCAGGAGATGTGTTGAGTAAGAAGTTGCTGCAGCCAAGATCAAAGAAGTTTTTGCCTGCTTTCTTCTCGAGGATTTTGATGGCTTCCTGGCTTACACTTAGTTCTTTCATCCATTTTGAGTTTATTTTTGTGTATGGTGTAAGAAAGTGGTCCAGGTTCATTCTTCTGCATGTCGCTGTCCAGTTTTCCCAGCACCACTTGCTGAAGAGAATGTCTTTATTCCACTGGATATTCTTTCCTGCTTTGTCAAAGATTAGTTGGCCATACATTTGTGGGTCCATTTCTAGAGTCTCTATTCTGTTCCATTGGTCTGTTCTTGTGCCAGTACCATACTGTCTTGATGATTACAGCTTTGTAGTATAGCTTGAAGTCTGGAATTGTGATGCCTCCAGCTTTGGTTTTCTTTTTCAAGATTGCTTTCGCTATTCAGGGTCTTTTCTGGTTCCATATAAATTTTGGGATCATTTGTTCAGCTCTGAAGAATGCTGGCGTTATTTTGATAGGGATTGCATTGAATATGTAGATTGTTTTGGGTAGTATCGGCATTTTAACAATATTTGTTCTTCCTATCCAGGAGCATGGAATCTTTTTCCATTTTTTGTGTCTTCTTCAATTTCTTTCATAAGTTTTCTATAGTTTTCACTGTATAGATTTTTCACCTCTTTGGTTAGATTTATTCCTAGGTACTTTGTGGTTTTTGGTGCAACTATAAATGGGATTGATTTCTTGATTTCTCTTTCTGTTGCTTCATTGTTGGTGTATAGGAATGCAACCGATTTCTGTGCATTGATTTTATATCCTGCAGCTTTGCTGAATTCATGAATCAATTCTAGCAGTTTTTTGGTGGAATCTTTAGGGTTTTCCATATAGAGTATCATGTCATCTATGAAGAGTGAAAGTTTGACCTCCTTCTGGACAATTTGAATGCCTTTAATTTGTGTTGTCTGATTGCAGAGGCTAAGACCTCCAATACTATATTGAATAACAGTGGTGAGAGTGGACATTCCTGTTTTGTTCCTGACCTTAGGGGGAAAGTTCCCAGATTTTCCCCATTGAGGATGATATTAGCATTGGATCATTCATATTTGGCTTTTATGATCTGGAGGTATGCTCCTACTTTCTTGAGAGTTTTTATCAAGAAAGGATGCTGTATTTTGTCAAATGCTTTCTCTGCATCTATTGAGAGGATCAGATGGTTCTTGTCCTTTCTTTTATTGATGTGATGAATCACATTGTTTGTTTCGTGGATATTGAACCAGCCCTGCCTCACCAGTATAAATCCCACTTGGTCGTGATGAATAATTTTTTTAATATATTATTGGATCCCGTTGGCTAATATCTTGTTGAGGATTTTTGCATCCATGTTCATCAGGGAAATTGGTCTGTAGTTCTCCTTTTTAGTGGGGTCTCTGTCTGGTTTTAGAATCAAGGTAATACTGACTTCATAGAAAGAGTTTGGAAGTTTTCCTTCCATTTCTATTTTTTGGAACAGTTTCAAGAGAATAGATGTTAACTCTTCCTTAAATGTTTGGTAGAATTGCCCTGGAAAGCCATCTGGCCCTGGACTTTTGTTTTTTGGCAGATTTTTGATTACTAATTCGATTTCCTTACTGATTATGGGTCTGTTCAAATTTTCTATTTTTCCTGTTTCAGTTTTGGTAGTGTATATGTTTCTAGGGATTTGTCCATTTCTTCCAGACTATCCATTTTATTGGCATATAATTGCTCATAATATTCTCTTTTATTGTTTTTATTTCTGTTGTGTTGGTTGTGATCTCTCCTCTTTCATTCTTGATTTTATTTATTTGGGTCCTTTCCTTTTTCTTCTTGATCAAACTGGCTAATGTTTTATCAATTTTGTTAATTCTTTCAAAGAACCAGATTCTGGTTTCATTGATCTGTTCTACTGTTTTTTTGGTTTCAATAGCATTGATTTCTGCTCTGATCTTTATTATTTCCTGTCTTCTGCTGGTTTGGGGTTTTATTTGCTATTCTTTTTCTAGCTCCTTCAGGTGTAAGGTTAGGTTGTGTATCTGAGATCTTTCTTCCTTCTTTAGGAAGGCCTGGATTGGTATATACTTTCCTCTTATGACCGCCTTTGCTGTATCCCAGAGGTTTTGGGTTGTGGTGTTATCATTTTCATTGACTTCCATAAGCTTTTAATTTCCCCTTTAACTGCTTGGTTAGCCCATTCATTCTTTAGTAGGATGTCCTTCAGTCTCCAAGTAGTTGTTACCTTTCCAAATTTTTTTTATGGTTGATTTTGAGTTTCATAGCATTGTGGTCTGAAAATATGCACAGTATGATCTCGATCTTTTTGTACTTACTTAGGGCTGATTTTTGTCCCAGTATATGGTCTATTCTGGAGAACGTTCCATGTGCACTGGAGAAGAAAGTATATTCTGCTGCTT
The DNA here is from genome assembly GCF_028018385.1 of Neofelis nebulosa. Taxonomy (NCBI): domain Eukaryota; kingdom Metazoa; phylum Chordata; class Mammalia; order Carnivora; family Felidae; genus Neofelis; species Neofelis nebulosa. The sequence goes on from NC_080784.1 coordinate 117,968,775, forward strand.
TAGGATGAAATGTTCTGAATATATCTGTTAAGTCCATCTGGTCCAGTGTGTCATTTAAAGCCATTGTTTCCTTGTTGATTGTTTGATTAGGTGATTTGTCCATTGTTGTGAGTGGGGTGTTGAAGTCTCCTACTATTATGGTGTTACTATCAATTAGTTTCTTTATGTTTGTGATTAATTGATTTATATATTTGGGTGCTGCCACATTTGGCACATAAATGTTTATAATTTTTAGGTCCTCTTAGTCTGTAGACCCCTTGATTATGATATAATGCCCTTCTGCATCTCTTAATACAGTCTTTATCTTAAAGTCTAGATTGTCTTATATAAGCATGGCTACTCTGGCTTTCTTTTGTTGACCATTAGCATGATAGATGGTTCTACCTCCCCTTTCAGACTGAAGGTGTCTTTAGGTCTAAAGTGGGTCTCTTGTAAATAGCATATAGATGGATCTTGTTTTCTTATTCATTCTGTTACCCTATGTCTTTTGACTGGAGCATTGAGTCCATTGACATTTAGAGTGAGTACTAAAAGATACGAATTTATTGCCATTATGTTGCTTGTAGAGTTGGAGTTTCTGGTGGTGTTCTCTTGTCCTTTCTAATCTTTGTTGCTTTGGTACTTATTTATTTTTTTTTAATTTTTTTTTTTTTAATTTTCATCTTTTTCCCCCTCATAGAGTCCCCCTTAAAATTTCTTGCAGGGCAGGTTTAGTGGTCACAAACTTATTTAATTTTTGTCTGGGAAACTGTTTATCTCTCCTATTTTGAATGACAGCCTTGCTGGATAAAGATTTCTTGGCTGCATATTTTTTCTGATTCAGCACATTGAATGTATCCTGCCACTTATTTCTGGTCTGCCAAGTTTCTGTGGATAGGTCTGCTGCAAACCTGATCTGTCTTCCCTTGTAGGTTAAGGATTTTTTTTTTTTTTCCTTGCTGCTGGAGTTTAGTCTTTTCATATAAAATTCCATTTAGAAAACCAAACTAGAAAAGTTGAACCCTATTGGTTAAAAATTTAGTGTTTCACTAGGAAGATGTTTATTGCCTTTTCAGTCAGATTCTGGTATCAGATTCAGAGTCAGATTCTTTTGCATCCCATATCTTAGTCCATTTGGACTGCTATAACAAAACATCAAAAACTGAATGAACAACAAATATTTATTTCTCCTAGTTCTAGAGGCTGGGAAGTCCAAGATCAAGGAACCAGCAGATTCCATGTTTAGTGAGGCCCACTTCCTCATAACAGCATTTTTTACATAGTGGAAAAGTCCAGGAAGTTCTCTAAGGTCTCTTTTATAAAAGCACTAATCCCATTCATGAGGACAGAGCTCTCAGTACCTAATTATCTTACAAAGGTCCCACCCCCAAACACCATTGCACTGGGGATTATTAGGTCTTAATCCTAGGGGAGGGAGGACACAAATATTAATGTATTCAATTCTAGATATTTATGATGGTAATATTTTAACTATTTAAAAACTATTTTTGGAAACTTAATTGCTTGCAGATGTTTTATTTCTTATAATTATTTTAAGTGCATTTCAGTGAAATGTATTTAATTTTTCTAACAAAACACTTTGTAAAAGTTAACCCTATACATTTGCTGATATTTAAGTTATTTTCCTATAAAAATGGCATTTTCATGTGTTTCAACCTAATATTAATGACCCTCAAAAAATGCAAACAACATTTTCCTTGTTTTGTGACAAATAGGCTAAATAATATTTCCAAGTAGTCTGGGTATGGCTTTTAAAAAGTATTTACTTTGAAAACATTTACATTTTATAGACTTTGAGTAGAAAATGTTTTTATAATAAGTAATTTAATAGTTAATATTTTTTAGCATTGTGTATTAGGCAGTATTCTAAGTGCTTTATATATTTTGATTTAATCCTCATAATATTACCATGAGATAGGAACTATTAACTATTCTCATTGAACAGATAAGGATATTGAGATACAGAGCAATTAAGTAACTAATCTAAGGCCATACAATTAGTAAGTAAAGAGAGGTAGAATACTAATACATATTATCATATTTCAAAAGATTTTTAAAGTTGAAATAAGTGTACATTAATGCAAATATTGGCACTTCTACAATTGAAGCTATTCAATACCTTAAATACTTTGGAGCTCTATTACATACCAAGTGTCTTGAATATTTAGATATGTCTCATGGCCTGATAAGAGACATGCGGGGGCACCTGGGTGGCTCAATCGGTTAAGCGTCTGACTTCGGTTCAGGTCATGATCTCATGGTTTGTGTGTTCGAGCCCCACATCCAGCTCTGTGTTGATAGTTCAGAGCCTGGAGCCTGCTTCAGATTCTGTGTCTGTCTCTCTCTCTCTCTCTCTCTCTCTCAAAAATAAAATAAACATTAAAAATTTTTGAGAAAAAAAGAGATATGGGAAGGAAAGTGGTAAAAGAGAGTTAATTGTCATGCCGATGATGAAAATTTGTGATTTTTTTATATTCAAGTATATACTTGAATATATATACATACACACGTGCACAGAAATGTTAAACATTGCTCTATTGGGACTTTCTTTATTATGCAAGCTGGCCTTGCCTTTGATTGAACTATTCAGCAAATATTAGTAAATATTTACCAGCTTTGGCCTAACCTTTCAAGAGAGAATGTAGGTAGGTCCGTATTAATGCTATAAGGGTTTCTGTCCACAGGAAGCAAATTTGGAGGGAAGAGCCGATAGCTAGAATTGAAGCAGAGTTATTAAGATGCTGATGAATTGAAGATATACTTTGGAACCAGTCTTTCTTTCTACTCTGACATTTTATTTATTTATTTATTTATTTATTTATTTATTATTTATTTATTTATTTTTGAATTTTTATTTTTTTCAATATATGAAATTTATTGTCAAATTGGTTTCCATACAACACCCAGTGCTCATCCCAAAAGGTGCCCTCCCAATACCCATCACCCACCCTCCCCTCCCTCCCACCCCCCATCAACCCTCAGTTTGTTCTCAGTTTTTAAGAGTCTCTTATGCTTTGGCTCTCTCCCACTCTAACCTCTTTTTTTTTTTCCTTCCCCTCCTCCATGGGTTTCTGTTAAGTTTCTCAGGATCCACATAAGAGTGAAAACGTATGGTATCTGTCTTTCTCTGTATGGCTTATTTCACTTAGCATCACACTCTCCAGTTCCATCCACGTTGCTACAAAGGGCCATATTTCGTTCTTTCTCATTGCCAGGTAGTACTCCATTGTGTATATAAACCACAATCTCTTTATCCATTCATCAGTTGATGGACATTTAGGCTCTTTCCATAATTTGGCTATTGTTGAGAGTGCTGCTATAAACATTGGGGTACAAGTGCCCCTATGCATCAGTACTCCTGTATCCCTTGGGTAAATTCCTAGCAGTGCTATTGCTGGGTCATAGGGTAGGTCTATTTTTAATTTTCTGAGGAACTTCCACACTGCTTTCCAGAGTGGCTGCACCAATTTGCATCCCCACCAACAGTGCAAGAGGGTTCCCATTTTTCCACATCCTCGCCAGCATCAATAGTCTCCTGATTTGTTCATTTTGGCCACTCTGACTGGCATGAGTTGATATCTGAGTGTGGTTTTGATTTGTATTTCCCTGATGAGGAGCGACGAGCATCTTTTCATGTGCCTGTTGGCCATCCGGATGTCTTCTTTAGAGAAGTGTCTATTCATGTTTTCTGCCCATTTCTTCACTGGTTTATTTGTTTTTCGGGTGTGGGGTTTGGTGAGCTCTTTATAGATTTTGGATACTAGCCCTTTGTCCGATATGTCATTTGCAAATATCTTTTCCCATTCCATTGATTGCCTTTTAGTTTTGTTGGTTGTTTCCTTTGCTGTGCAGAAGCTTTTTATCTTCATAAGGTCCCAGTAGTTCATTTTTGCTTTTAATTCCCTTGCCTTTGGGGATGTGTCGAGTAAGAGATTGCTACGGCTGAGGTCAGAGAGGTCTTTTCCTGCTTTCTCCTCTAGGGTTTTGATGGTTTCCTGTCTCACATTCAGGTCCTTTATCCATTTTGAGTTTATTTTTGTGAATGGTGTGAGAAAGTGGTCTAGTTTCAACCTTCTGCATGTTGCTGTCCAGTTCTCCCAGCACCATTTGTTAAAGAGACTGTCTTTTTTCCATTGGATGTTCTTTCCTGCTTTGTCAAAGATTAGTTGGCCATACGTTTGTGGGTCTAGTTCTGGGGTTTCTATTCTATTCCATTGGTCTATGTGTCTGTTTTTGTGCCAATACCATGCTGTCTTGATGATTACAGCTTTGTAGTAGAGGCTAAAGTCTGGGATTGTGATGCCTCCTGCTTTGGTCTTCTTCTTCAGAATTACTTTGGCTATTCGGGGCCTTTTGTGGTTCCATATGAATTTTAGAATTGCTTGTTCTAGTTTCGAGAAGAATGCTGGTGCAATTTTGATTGGGATTGCATTGAATGTGTAGATAGCTTTGGGTAGTATTGGCATTTTGACAATATTTATTCTTCCAATCCATGAGCAGGGAATGTCTTTCCATTTCTTTATATCTTCTTCAATTACCTTCATAAGCTTTCTATAGTTTTCAGCATACAGATCTTGTACCTCTTTGCTTAGATTTATTCCTAGGTATTTTATGCTTCTTGGTGCAATTGTGAACGGGATCAGTTTCTTTATTTGTCTTTCTGCTGCTTCATTGTTAGTGTATAATAATGCAACTGATTTCTGTACATTGATTTTGTATCCTGCAACTTTGCTGAATTCATGTATCAGTTCTAGCAGACTTTTGGTGGAGTCTATCGGATTTTCCATGTATAATATCATGTCATCTGCAAAAAGTGAAAGCTTGACTTCATCTTTGCCAGTTTTGATGCCTTTGATTTCCTTTTGTTGTCTGATTGCTGATGCTAGAACTTCCAGCACTATGTTAAACAACAGCGGTGAGAGTGGGCATCCCTGTCGTGTTCCTGATCTCAGGGAAAAAGCTCTCAGTTTTTCCCCATTGAGGATGATGTTAGCTGTGGGCTTTTCATAAATGGCTTTTATGATGTTTAAGTATGTTCCTTCTATCCCAACTTTCTCGAGGGTTTTTATTAAGAAAGGGTGCTGGATTTTGTCAAAGGCCTTTTCTGCATCGATTGACAGGATCATATGGTTCTTATCTTTTCTTTTATTAATGTGATGTATCACGTTGATTCATTTGTGAATGTTGAACCAGCCCTGCATCCCAGGAATGAATCCCACTTGATCATGGTGAATAATTCTTTTTATATGCTGTTGAATTCGATTTACTACTATCTTATTGAGAATTTTTGCATCCATATTCATCAGGATATTGGCCTGTAGTTCTCTTTTTTGTTACTGGGTCTCTGTCTGGTTTAGGAATCAAAGTAATACTGGCTTCATAGAATGAGTCTGGAAGTTTTCCTTCCCTTTCTATTTCTTGGAATAGCTTGAGAAGGATAGGTATTATCTCTGCTTTAAATGTCTGGTAGAACTCCCCTGGGAAGCCATCTGGTCCTGGACTCTTATTTGTTGGGAGATTTTTGATAACCGATTCAATTTCTTCGCTGGTTGTGGGTCTGTTCAAGCTTTCTATTTCCTCCTGATTGGGTTTTGGAAGAGTGTGGGTGTTTAGGAATTTGTCCATTTCTTCCAGGTTGTCTAATTTGTTGGCATATAATTTTTCATAGTATTCCCTGATAATTGTTTGTATCTCTGAGGGATTGGTTGAATAATTCCATTTTCATTCATGATTTTATCTATTTGGGTCATCTCCCTTTTGTTTTAAGAAGCCTGGCTAGAGGTTTGTCAATTTTGTTAATTTTTTCAAAAAACCAACTCTTGGTTTCATTGATCTGCTCTACAGTTGTTTTAGATTCTATATTGTTTATTTCTGCTCTGATCTTTTTTTTTTTTTTTTTAATTTTTTTTTTCAACGTTTTTTATTTATTTTTTTTGGGACAGAGAGAGACAGAGCATGAACGGGGGAGGGGCAGAGAGAGATGGAGACACAGAATCGGAAACAGGCTCCAGGCTCCGAGCCATCAGCCCAGAGCCTGACGCGGGGCTCGAACTCACGGACCGCGAGATCGTGACCTGGCTGAAGTCGGCCGCTCAACCGACTGCGCCACCCAGGCGCCCCATCTGCTCTGATCTTTATTATTTCTCTTCTTCTGCTGGGTTTAGGCTGCCTTTGCTGTTCTGCTTCTATTTCCTTTAGGTGTGCTATTAGATTTTGTATTTGGGATTTTTCTTGTTTCTGGAGATAGGCCTGGATTGCAATGTATTTTCCTCTCAGGACTGCCTTCGCTGCATCCCAAAGTGTTTGGATTGTTGTATTTTCATTTTCGTTTGTTTCCATATATTTTTTAAATTTCTTCTCTAATTGCCTGGTTGACCCACTCATTCTGTAGTAGGGTGTTTTTTAACCTCCATGCTTTTGGAGGTTTTCCAGACTTTTTCCTGTGGTTGATTTCAAGCTTCATAGCCTTGTGGTCTGAAAGTATGCATGGTATGATCTCAATTCTTGTATACTTATGAAGGGCTGTTTTGTGACCCAGTATATGATCTATCTTGGTGAATGTTCCATGTGCACTTGATAAGAAAGTATATTCTGTTGCTTTGGGATGCAGAGTTCTAAATATATCTGTCAAGTCCATCTGATCCAATGTGTCATTCAGGGCCCTTGTTTATTTATTGACCATGTGTCTAGATGATCTATCCATTTCTGTCGGTGGAGTGTTAAAGTCCCCTGCAATTACCACATTCTTATCAATAAGGTTGCTTATGTTTATGAGTAATTGTTTTATATATTTGGGGGCTCCGGTATTCGGCGCATAGACATTTATAATTGTTAGTTCTTCTTGATGGATAGGCCTGTAATTATTATATAATGCCCTTCTTCATCTCTTGTTACAGCCTTTAAAGTCTAGTTTGTCTGATATAAGTATGGCTATTCCAGCTTTCTTTTGGCTTCCAGTAGCATGATAAATAGTTCTCCATCCCCTTACTCTCAATCTAAAGGTGTCCTCAGATCTAAAATGAATCCCTTGTAGACAGCAAATAGATGGGTCTTGTTTTTTTATCTATTCTGATACCCTATGTCTTTTGGTTGGCGCATTTAATCCATTTACATTCAATGTTATTATAGAAAGATACGGGTTTAGAGTCATTGTGATGTCTGTATGATTTATGCTTGTAGTGATGTCTCTGGTACTTTGTCTCACAGGATCCCCCTTAGGATCTCTTGTAGGGCTGGTTTAGTGGTGATGAATTCCTTCAGTTTTTGTTTGTTTGGGAAGACCTTTATCTCTCCTTCTATTCTAAATGACAGACTTGCTGGATAAAGGATTCTTGGCTGCATATTTTTCCTGTTCAGCACATTAAAGATCTCGTGCCAATCCTTTCTGACCTGCCAAGTTTCAAAAGAGAGATCAGTCACGAGTCTTATAGGTCTCCCTTTATATGTTAGGGCACGTTTACCCCTTGCTGCTTTCAGAATTTTCTCTTTATCCTTGTATTTTGCCAGTTTGACTATGCTATGTCGTGCAGAAGATCGATTCAAGTTATGTCTGAAAGGATTTCTCTGTGCCTCTTGGATTTCAATGCCTTTTTTCTTCCCCAGTTCAGGGTAGTTCTCAGCTATTATTTCTTCAAGTACCCCTTCAGCACCTTTCCCTCTCTCTTCCTCCTCTGGGATACCAATTATGCGTATATTATTTCTTTTTAGTGTATCAGTTAGTTCTCTAATTTTCCCCTCATACTCCTGGATTTTTTTATCTCTCTTTCTCTCAGCTTCCTCTTTTTCCATAACTTTATCTTCTCTCCTCTGCCTCTTCAATCCGAGCCGTCGTCATTTCCATTTTGTTTTGCATTTCGTTTAAAGCGTTTTTCAGTTCCTCGTGACTGTTCCTTAGTCCCTTGATCTCTGTAGCAAGAGATTATCTGCTGTCCTCTATACTGTTTTCAAGCCCAGAGATTAATTTTATGACTATTATTCTAAATTCACTTTCTGTTATATTATTTAAATCCTTTTTGATCAGTTCATTTCTGTTGTTATTTCCTGGAGATTCTTCTGAGGGGAATTCTTCCATTTGGTCATTTTGGATAGTCCCTGGAGTGGTGCTGCGGACCTGCAGGGCACTTCCCCTGTGCTGTGGTGTATAACTGGAGTTGGTGGGCGGAGCCGCAGTCAGACCTGATGTCTGCCCCCAGCCCACCACTGGGGCCACAGCAGACTGGTGTGTGCCTTCTCTTCCCCTCTCCTAGGGGCGGGATTCACTGCTAGGTGGCGTGGCCCGTCTGGGCTACTTGCACACTGCCAGGCTTGTGGTGCTGGGGATCTGGCGTATTAGCTGGGTTGGGTAGGCAAGGTGCATGGTGGCAGGAGGGTAGGCTTAGCTCGCTTCTCCTTAGGCGATCCACTTCAGGAGGGGCCATGTGGCAGCGGGAGGGAGTCAGACCTGCTGCCGGAAGGTTGGCTCCACAGAAGCACAGCGTTGGGTGTTTGCGCGGAGTGAGCAAGTTCCCTGGCAGGAACTGGTTCTCTTTGGGATTTTGGCTGGGGGATGGGTGAGGGAGATGGCGCTGGTGAGTGCCTTTGTTCCCCGCCAACAGAGCTCTGTAGTCCGGGGGCTCAGCAACTCTCCCTCCCTTCGTCCTCCAGCCTTCCTGCTTTCCTAGCAGAGCTGTTAACTTATGACCTCCCAGATGCTAAGTCGTGCTTGCTGTCGGAACACACTCTGTCGGGCCCCTCCGCTTTTGCAAGCCAGACTCGGGGGCTCTGCTTGGTCGGCAGGCTGCCCCTCCGCCAGGGCTCAGTCCCACCAGTCCGTGGCGTGCACACCGCCTCGCCGCCCTTCCTACCCTCTTCCGTGGGCCTCTCGTCTGCGCTTGGCTCCGGAGACTCCTTTCTGCTAATCCTCTGGCGGTTTTCTGGGTTATTTAGGCAGGTGTAGGTGGAATCTAAGTGATCAGCAGGACGCGCGGTAAGCCCAGCGTCCTCCTATGCCGCCATCTTCCCTATCCTCCCCCTACTCTGACGTTTCTTACCTTGTGCTTTGGCATACATAACATCAGTCTATTGGTGTTATAATATTTTTAATAGTCTCTTCTAATACTATGGCCCTCCTTATGCTAGGTGCCAGATATATGAAGATGACTAACATAGGATCCCAGTTCTCAAGGTCTAGAAGTAGTAGAGGAGAAAAATACAAACTTGATTATAATATAGTAATAGTTGTTATAACAGATGATGTACAATGTGCCATCCCATGGGAGTACAAAGGAAAGAATGTTGAATTCTACACTGAAGAATGTAGATATTTATCAAACTCCTATACGTAGAGTTTAGGTGGGATAGGGGACTTTGGAACGCAGAGGAGTAGCTTTTGTGTTTGAACTTTTATTTACTTTCATTTGTTCTAATGGTACCACTGGCCTAAAAGGATTAACAGATTTTCAAGAGATGCTCTGGCCTTTTATTGTTGTCATATTCCTAAGAAAGCAAATCTTAATATCATTTTTTTTAAGTTTATTTATTTATTTAGAGAGAATGCAAGTGGGGAGAGGTAGAGAGAGAGGGGGAGAGACAGATAATCCTAAGCAGGCTCCGCACCGTTAGTGCAGAGTCCGATGCAGGGTTTGAATTCGCAAACCATGAGATCATGACCTGAGCCCAAGTCAGACACTTAACCAACTGAGCCATCCCAGCACCCCAATATCAGTATTCTTCATTAATCATTCTTATTTTTAAAGGAATTTACATTTCTTAATTTATTATAATCTTTTTCCCAGAAAATTGACACACAGCATTATGTATATATACATATGGTATTATATATATATTATATTGTATATGTATATATGTATTATGTTATATGTTGTGTATATTATATTTTATGTTATATATTATATGTATGTACATGTATATATGTATATACATAGTATATTATATGTACATATACATATGTACATATGCATACATACATATGATATATACATATATATACACATACATATAATATATACAGTTTGCTCATGAAAGAAAATATATAATCAAGATGGGGAGAAAGGAAACAAAGAATAAGATATTAAATTAGTAATATTAATACATAGTTTCTTCACATTAACTATAAATTTTTTGGTAGACTTCTTGTAGGTCAAGGCACAGATGAAAATTTAACCACTTCAAACAAAATAATTTCTAAGTTTTTACTTAAATCTGGAAAAATGATCAATTGCGAGCTTTATAATATTCATGCAATATGTTCAGGTGATATATGGAGACACTAGTATAGAATCTTCTTTGGTATGGGGATATGAGATATCCTATATTATGTTGTAATGGCCAGTGTTCTTGATATACCTAGCTAAATTTCCTTTATTATTCTTTTTTTTGTGTTAATATCTAAGCAGAAACCTCTGTAAATTCTTGTCCCAATTTTTCTGTGAGTGAACATCTAACTAAATTAAATTTAACACTCAATTTGTGTGTGTGTACGCGTATGTACAAGCATTTTCTGGTTAATGAGTCCATAGTTTTAATCTGATCTCAAAAAGGAATCATAATGTAAAGAAAGGGTTTAAAAGCACTTGTGCAAAGTATTGACTACATGGAGAGAATTTTTCCTGTTTATTTAAAGACAATCTGGAGAAGTTCTAATGTAGGCAGCAGCCTCCAAAGTTGATTTGACCTGTGATATGTGTGCCCTATCACATTATTTGCCAATCTAGACACGCACATTCAGAGCCACTGTATAGAGTTTTGCACAAAACCTCTGGCTGGTGCAATAAGGAGGAACTGAAATCTGATTCTCTAGTTCGTTCTGAAAGGAGGGGTGCTTTTTGTAATTGGCTTAAATATAATCATGAAGAGGAGTGGTAACTTTACCTATAGTACACCTTATAGATAGCGCTAGCCATTTGCCAAAAGTCTAGAAAGGAACTTTTGGCAAGTTTGTTATTATTTAAAATTTTTTTTTTTTTTTGCTAAAGTTTTTATTTGATGAATGGCTTCAATGGCATTAACCAAATGTTTAAAAATTATAGGAATTATTTGGGGCTTTTTATATCACCAAAGAGTTGATAGATATTATCAATCCCTCAGTGCCTCAAACACTTCTTCCCACCACTACCAATCTAATTAAAAATTCTAAAGAATTTCCAATTGTTAACATTGATCCAGTTTCAAAACTACTCCAAGCAAAGCTTGGCAATATAGTAGATTCTCATTATCATTCATGACTGGTGACCATAATTAATGTTGCTGTTTTTCATCTGCAATTTTGAAGTATGCTTGTCTTCCCAAACTCTTGCTATCTAGTTCTTAGGACTTCTTCATTCTTGTATCCTAAAGTGCCTTTTACTTCTTTCCACTATGTCCAGAAGTTTGTTTGGAGCATCACTTCGTACGATTGGAATCTTGCTTCTATCCAGTTCTCCCCAGACTTTCTTTACTCAGGATAATTGACTCAATAATCTTAGCTATTTCTTACACTCCTTGTTTTCTTCCCTTTACCTAAATGAGCCCCTGTAAACACTGAACTTGGGAAAACCTTATGATATAACCCCTCTGGGGAACACTATTGCTTACTTTGCACAAGACCTTTATTTTTGGTTATCAGTGGCAAATAGAAACTGATCTCTTTAGCACTGTTAGACTTTGTCACTACTGAAGCTAGCTCAACAATCTGGGCAGTTCCCTTAGGCCCATCCACCATATTTCTGGTTACTATGCTTACCCTGCTTGCCCTGCCCCTATCTCAGCAGCGCCTTTTCTAGGGTAACATAGGTCTTGGATATGTAGAGTAGTCGTATGTTTTAAGTTTGACTGCCTGGAACGAAAATATCAGTGATTGTCAAAAAGTTAGGGAATTTCATTATCTTGTTTATATTGGCAATGTCCATTGTCCTGAAAAATTGTATGCATAAAGAGTAAATAACTAAATTAAAGTAAGTATTGTATAAAGGTCTGTTTGTTCCAAAGCATTCCTATGATTTCAGTTACATTTAGTTTGAAAAATTTGAAAAGGTTCCATTCAGCAATCTCCTTGGTGTACAACACATACTTCTCGATGTAACACCACATGATTTTGGTTTGGACTCCACTTAACTGTCTCCTCAAACAATTTTGATTTTGGTTGTCTTTCCCCCTTTTATTTTGTTCTTGCTTTGCAGCTATCTCACATCTTTTTATGGTTAATCCTCCCACCTTCCCATTCATACTTGGAGTTACGTGTGACATGTGGTCTGTTTTTGTAACATTACATTTTCACATGGTGGGTTAGCTCAGAAGTCAGGCTTTCACTGTTTTGTATAGATCATTCAAAACTGATTCGAGATGATGTTAGTTTCTTGCTAACTCAGGATGAAGTATTGAATCTCAAAAATCGTGGACATTTTATTAGAATTTGAGAACTTGATTTATTAATAGAAAAGTTGAGCAAAGTATCTTTAAAAGACAAAAAACGAAAAACCATGAAAAAATTTAAGTTAACAAATTTAATCTTTTTCTTTTGAACTTGAAATTTCAACAGGGCTTAGAAACAGAGTGAGGATTATAAATGGTAATGGTAATCATTTTATTTGGTATTAATTTGCCCAGAAATCTTTTGGTGATTGCTAATGAAATACAAAACAAAATTATCTTAACTAATAGAGTTGAAATTCAGGTAGAGAATAATAGAATTGTTAAGGACCTCTAAGATAATTTGTTCCATATTTTTAGCTGAATATACATTTCAATCTAAGTATCTCTACCCGTTCAGAGTTCCATGAGAGAACTAGAACCCGCAGAATATTCATGTTAAGAGATTAATTGCTAGGAACTGGCTTATGTGACTGAGGATTGAGTAGTTTGAAATCCATACATAGGGCAGGCTATCAAGAAGGACAAGCTGAGCTCTTGGACAAGAGCTGAAGCTGCAGTCCATGAGCAGAATTTGTTTTCAGAGAAGCCTCAATCCTGCTCTTAAGGCCTTTACAACTGATTGAATTAGAATCGCCCAGATTATCCGGGATAATCTTCCGTACTTAAAGTGAAGTGATTATAGATCTTGATCATTTATAACAATATACTTTTACAGTAACACCTAGATTAATGTTTGGATAACTGAAAACTATAGCCTAGTCATGTTGACTCATAAAACTGATCATCACAATGACCTTGTAACAATACTGGGTTTTAAACACAGAATTTTATTCATCAGTTTTGTCACATAAATATTTATTTAGATATTATATTTAAAAAGTGATGAGCTAGTCTCAGTTTTTACTGTGAATCACAAAAGAATGATGTAGTAACTATATTCTGATAACCTTTCATACTAACATACTCACAAGTTACCTTTTTTCCTCTTAAGTAAAAAAAAATTTATTTAGATATTTCTTTTAGTCTCTTCTGGTTCAACTCCTTCATTATCTTTCTTGCTGAATATTGTACTCTTTTCAGTTTCTTAGCATTGACTGGAAACATACATTTCAGGCTGTAGTTACACTGCAGTGATACTTGGCATTCATCAAATATTTGTTAGAAGAAAGATTATTTCACAGTTCTTGTATGTTTTGCTCTTTAAAGTTCATCTTAGTGTCACATTTGTTTTTTATAAATAATGCCACTACATTGCTGACTTATATTTGGCACATTACTATTCCCAGATATTTTTGTCTTATTTTATTCTGTGAAACTATATTGTTTTTATAACAAACAGAAGTTATTTTCAAACAGTGGTCCAGAGTTTCAGGATGAAGACTCTCTAATGATTTCTAGAAAAAACTGGTTCATATTGGAAACATTGTTTTGGTGTACATTCCATTACCTCTGGGAGAAACTTTGATATTCTGCCAAGGATTATGTCTTTGCTGTATTAATGTAATGGTTTAAAGTTCCATAGAATCCTGAAGCTTTGGCAAACTCTGGTTTATGATATTTTGAAGGAGTTTCCAGAAGAAGCCCAGCAATTTTTTTTTTCTAAATTATTTTCAGCCAGACAAATTTTAATCTAGTGCCAACACTTTGGAAATATCTCATGGATATGGAGACTTATGGATAGCCAACTTAAAATTATAAATTAATGGAACATGCATGATTTAATAAATTCTGGTTTTTTTTGTTTTATATTTGAAATCAGCACTATTGAGACATTATTATGCCTAGTTTACAACAAAGGCATATAATTTTCTACACAGGACAGATCTCTATTTAGATAATGATTATCATATAAGACTCTTACTCATTTCTAATGGCTACATCATGCCTTTGCTGAAGTTAATTTATTTAACAAATAGTTTTGTATTAGATACTTGCATGTTTGAGGTGCCATGCAAGTTTTTTTTTTTTTTTTATGTTTATTTATTTTTGAAGGAGAGAGAGACAGAGTGTGAGCAGGGGAGGGGCAAAGAGAGAGGGAGACACCATATCTGAAACAGGCTCCATCCTCCAGGCTGTCAGCACACAGCCCGACACAGAGCTCAACACGGAGCTCAAACTCACGAGCAGTGAGATCATGACCTAAGCCGAAGTCAGATGCTTAACCAACCGAGCCACCCAGGCACCCCTTGAGGTACCAGTTTTAGACACTGATGATACATTTTGAACAAGACCAACATTCCTGCCATCATGAAGCATATTATCTAGTGGAGGACAAAGACAATCAATGAAAATGTATACAGATTCTTAGAGTTGAAATAAGTGCTACTAAAGTACAGTATAGAGTTGATTATATTATAGGAGGAGCAAATTGATCTGGGGGCACCAGAAAAGTGTTCCTTAAGGAAGTCACATTTAACTAAGCAACAAATAATAATAATAATAATAATAATAATAATGATAATAATAATAGCTAGCATTTAGATAGTGATTGCTATATGCCAGGCACTATTCTTGACCCTTATTATGTATTAAGTTATTTCAACCTAACAACTCTATGAGGTAGGTGCTGTTTTTTTCCCTCATTTTATAGAAAACGTAACTGTGACACAGAGAGAGAGTAGCAAATTTCTCCAAGGTCACAGAGCCAATGAGTAGTCAGCCTGGGATTTGAGCTTAAACAGATGAGTTTGTGCTCTTAACCACTATGTTTCTTGATAGGAGTTAGCTGGGAGAAGAAATGGGGAAGATCATTTCAGGCTAGTACTTCAAGATGGGGGCAAGAAGGCCAGCACAACTGGAAGTTGATGAGCCAAAGTAACAAAAGATGAAGGTAGAGAGGGAGTTATATATTCAGATTTATTATTATTTTATCACTTAGACTTTAGTATGAAAATATGATGGAGGGTAAGAAGAATTAACGTGAGATCAATTAAGAGATTATTGCAATGATCGAATGAGAGGATACTGGCTTCGACCCACATTGTGGTGGATGGAGCAAACCATGGACCCTGGAAATATTTGGGAGATAGAAATAGCAGGGCTTTTTGTTTGGATTTGAGAAAGGGAGATTACTCCTAAGTTTCTAGCCGAAGCAGCAGGCAGGATGGTGTTACTAGTTTTCTGATAGCACTCAAGGGAAGAGACTTAGGAAGCAAAGGATAAGCTCAATTTGAGTTCTGTCAAGTTTGAGGTGACTTTTGTGTTAAAGTGAGAAATTATCTATAAAAGCCTGCAATGCAGAAAGGAGTTCTGGACTTGAAATAAAACTTGCCAATTTTTTAGCCCTGGGAGTAAATGAGAAAACACAGTATGAAGATCCAGAATCAAAGGTGGAGGAACTGGAAGCATTTCAGTTAGGGTAGAACAGGTGCCATTGTACAGAGGAGACTGAGGACAGGCAGCGGGGTAGGTGTTAGGAAAAATGACAAAATGTTGTCAGATGAAAGCAAAGGAATGCAGCAGCTTCCCATTTGGTTTTTCTGATAGTATTATTTGTTTTTTCCTCTTAGAATTTCATAGTTGTACTAAATTGCTTCAGGTTCAACTTTGCTTACTTTTTTGACTGAACTGTTTTTCTTTTTCATTCTCTTTTTCCTTTTCTCCCCCTCGTTAAATGTTCTTTTCAATTTAATTGTCTGTAAGTCCCTATTTAGATCACTTGGAGTCTTTCATCTGACAGTGATAGCTTTCATATAGAGCATTTGTAGTTTTTCTGTTTCTGATCATTCTGTATAATGCCACCACTTCCAACAGCTTCAGCTTCTGAAACTTGACCCCTGTGATATACTGCCCTCATACCTCGCATGACTGCCTGTATACCATTGTCCTTCATCTCTACTCCCACATGCAAGCCCATATTTTGAACCGGTTGTTACTGAGAGTTGTTCCTCATGCTAGATCTCCTGTTCTGAAATTCTCCTTTCCCATCTGCTATTTCATTTTTTCTACCTTAACTACTTTTCATTTTCATCAAACCTCTTTGCAGTGGTCACTATTCTCAATCTGTTTGTGCTCTTACTTCTTTGTTTCATCCTAGTCTGCCATCTATATTTTGTGTTAACTTTCTTCCTTATCTAACCCTTTTTGCATAGATAGTCACAGAACCCCAATTTCTTTTAAGCCCTTGATCTCTCCTGAAATAACTTTAGAAGTTCCCAACCACTTGTAAAACCAGTTGTACTTTTCTCTCACTCCTCTTACATTCATTCATTTAAAAAAAAAAATGTGTCAGACAATGTGTTAGTCATTAGGGATAAGTGATGAAAAAAAATATATATAGATTGACCCTCAGAACTGTGCTATCGTATTCTTAATCTGTTGGAAAATAAAAATTACATCATAATATTGATTGTGCCCACCAAAATTTTATATTATTACTTAATCTTAGCAGGCCCCATGATGTTACAAATAATCCCACATCAATTTTCTGTTCTTTCTTCATAGTCATGATTCAGAACATTTCTGCTTTTCTCAAGTTTCTAAACTCAGTTTCAAAACCTTGTGTTTGAACCAGACTGCCAAGACAATTTGTCCCTAGCTCCCAATTTCCCTTTCACTTCAAAATTTCTTTATATCTTCATCCAAGATTTTCCTTTTCCTAGTCTGTGTCAGAAGAAGGGTCACTTCTTTCTTCCAAAAGTAAAACTTTCCATCTGTTTTTCCTGATGCGCATGGGAGAAACTCTAGACAAAAATACAAGATGACATGAAATTGTTATTTAGTGTGATGTTTTATTGCATATTTATTCTCTTTTATATACTTGGTAACTATGTGGTTAATACAGAGTTTGAAAAACTCTTGAAATACTATTAACACTGTAAGTTAATATTTTTAATGGGCTATATTATTTTGTTATTAAACATTTTTTAAATCAAATATAAAGTGGATTTACTTTGTTTTACTCAGAGAGACTGGTGGTGGTAGCTGAACACTGTGAACGGAGTCTAGAAGACTTGCTTCGAGAGAGGAAACCCATGAGGTACCGTGTTATATCAGGATAATTAAGTGAACAGCAGAAATTGGAAAAAAAAAAAAAAGGCATTTTAACTAGAAACTGCAGAGTTTTTATTTCTTTTGTTACTTGTTTAATGATAAAATCCAGGTGCAAATTTTATTTTAGGAAATTTAATTCACAGGCCTCACAAAAATTCAATGTTGACATTGTCCAGTGTCCAGTTTTTATGAGCTAGGCATTCTCCAGAGTACTTAGCAAAAAAATTCCTAAAAAAGATATATATGAAAATTTGAAATGTTTTCAGTACTAAGCATTTCTGTAGGTGAGATTAAGAGTATTTTCCTATGAGTAGTACTTGGTAACTTCTAACTGGTATTCCTAGGGACATAGTAAGTTGTGTTAAGGAAAGACCATGTTGAGTGGAGAGAGAATAATCATAGCTTGGGTGGAATCTAATGATATAGGTTAAATTACATTAATTCAGTGGTTCAGTAGTTACTTTCTGTCTCAGACATTTCTGGGAAGAAGCGTATGTGGTATATATATTATTACAAATATACTACTAAGTGAATTTCTTCACACATTTTTCTGAAATTATCTTAAAATCATGGGAAATATTACTTTAAAGTTGTATTAAGCCAATGAAAAATGTTTGCCGTAAGTCTTTGTAGGATTGTAATTATCCATCCTCTTTTGAAGAAATATTCTTATTCTTGATTAATACTTTTAAATCACTGCTATATCCTAGATGAAACAAATTTTTTTCAAGGGAGGAAAAAAATGTGTATCTTGCTAGATGGTAGTTATTTAATAAAAGTATAACAAATAAATTGAATAAAATACTTTCCTTGATCCTTTAAATGATTTGATTTTAAGTGTTCTCTAGAATGAAAGAATGCACATACCAAGTATACCATTGCCTTACTTCTTTGGAAGAGTCTAATCTGACCATAGGTACTAAAAGTGACTTTTGTATATATTTAGAAGTAGCTTAGCCTTATTTAATGAATATGTTTTTATAATTATGATTTTTACATGTCATAGTCTTTGATTTTGTGTTTTTAAGAACATCTTATTCTGTTTGCCAGTTTAAACTTATCCTTTAATTTATAGCCACTGATGTTAAAAAGTATTCTCTGTGAAAACTAGTTGACATCAAAATTGAAAACAAATTGTAGTCACATCTTTATGAAAAAAAAAAACCAAAACAACACTTTATTTTAAATCCGCTTGGCTTAAATTTGTATAAAGATTAAAACTAATTGTAGCCATGTCTTTACCTCGGAAATATATAACTGAGCCTGGGTTAACTTTGTATAATGATGCACAATGTATTATGTATGATAAAAAAGCCACTAACTAGCTGGGCAGCCTTGGACGATTCTTTTAATCATATTTCTTATCGATAAAACAAGGAGTTTTAGTTGATCTAGGGATCATTCTAGGGGAAATTATTCTTAACTTTATATTTTATTTAATATGTATTAAGTTTGATAGTAATATATTGATCTACTGCCTTTGGAAGTATATTTATTTTTTCTTATGCTAATATAATAACCTACCAATGCCCTTTATTTAAATGGTAGATTTCATGACAAATCTAAGTGTAAAATTTCAGTGCTATATTTTAAAAGGCAAATTGTTATAGAAACGAAAGTCTTATGATTCAGCAATTCCACTCCTTGGTAGAGGACCTTCTTAACTTTTGTCTCCAAGGTACCTCATTTACCTCACTCTAATCCTAGCCCTGCTTTGGTATTTAACCAAGAGAAAGGAGAAATACATATTCACTAAAATATCTGCACAACAATGTTTCCAGAAACATTATTCATAGTAGCCCCTGAC
Source organism: Neofelis nebulosa (assembly GCF_028018385.1). NCBI lineage: Eukaryota > Metazoa > Chordata > Mammalia > Carnivora > Felidae > Neofelis > Neofelis nebulosa. Next base: position 117,987,922 of record NC_080784.1, read on the forward strand.
TGGGAAGAACTGAAGTGTCCATCAATGGAAGAATGAGTCATGTTATTTTAATCAAAAATAAAAAGGAATGAACTATTGCTATATACAACATGATGAGCCTTAAAAATATGCTGAGCAAAAGAAGCCAGTTCTAGAATGATCAGAACTTATGGTGATAGATATAAAAACAGTACTCAACTCTGGTTGGGAGAAGGGACAATGTAGGAACTGATTCAAAATAGCCTTGACAAGGAAACTATCTGGAGTAATGGAATTTTTTTACATCTTGATCAAGGTATTACTTATGTGGTGCATTTTCTTGCAAAACTTAAAGTTCACTGAAATATACACTTCAGATGTGTGCATCTCAACTATGTAAATTATGCCTCATTTTTAAAAAAAAACAAAAAAAACAAAAACTTGTTCCATTATTTACTTGGCTTGAATTCTAAATCCCTTATATAGCAACAATATTATGTTGTTAATGAAGGTGCTTGATCCAATGGCATACCTGTTTGTATTTCTTTGTTTCTATAAGAAGAAATAGTGTGAATTAGTTGTTGCTGCTTAACCAGTACCTCAACACTTAGTGGTTTAAAAACAATAAACTTCTATCCTTTCATATAATTTCTCAGGGTCAAGAATTCAGGAATGAATTAGCTAGATGGTTTTAATTCAGGATCTCATGAGGTTGGTTGCAGTCCATATATAAACTGGAGCTATAATCATCTGAAAGGTTGACAGGCTAGATGATCTGTTTCTAAGATAACTCACTCATTTGGTGCCAGTTGTTGACAGTAGACTTTAATTCTTCTTTATTTTGAGGGCCTTGCCACTGGTGTTTGTCTATCCTTACAGTATGGGGTTGACTTCTCTAAGTTTCTATTCCTTTTATGACCTAGCCTCAGTAACCACACACCATCATTTCTGAAATAGTCAATTGAATACAGAAGTCAGCCATTCTATTCAGTATGGGAGGGGACTACATAAGAATATGAATCTTAAACATCAGTGATCGATCCTTGGGCATCTTCTTAGAAGCTGGCTGTCATAGAAGTCTTGGAGATCATACATGTAATTAAAAAAAAACAGGAGGGAAATACTAAACCAACATTAACATTAACTGAAAAATAAGTTAAAAATTAATTTCTTAAAATTATTCAGTATTCATTTAGGCTACATGAGACAGAAAAAAGGAAGAGTTTATACCATGAAGAGAAGGTAGAGTATTAAGGGAATCAGAGTACTAAAGGTGGACCAAGGTCTTCATGGACATGAAGAAAGTTATTAAGATCATAATTGATCTACATTCTGAAAATTGATGTTATCCATGGGCTTATGCTCCCAGTCATTCTGGAGGACTCTGTAAGCTACAACTAGATTAATTCTCTGGTCATCAGGGTAGTAGTAACTGTAGACTGTTCCTTCTGATATTGAATTTTCTTTCTCTGTTCCTACTTGTTATTCCTTTACTTACTAAAAAGTCTAAGACAGAAAAGAGAAGCTGGTGCCTTAGATAAATTTCATTTTACCTCCTGCTCTGTCCTTTCACTGTTTTTTTTCTTTTTTTTTTTTACTTTCAATTGTACTGTAAAAGGATATAATTGATATTGCTTTGCCAATAAGATTAAATCCATTAACTTGTGGAAAGTTTTACTTTTCTATACTCATCAGCTTTTATCATTGTTTTAGAGACAAATCTGATAGCACTGAACACTAGGAGTTTTAACAGTACAAAGGTGTAAAGAAGCCACCTTTCTTCAATGCGTTTGTATGTCTTCATGAGGATAAAATGTTACAGATAGAGGCATATTCTTTGAGTAGATAAACATGAATAGCATTTATGCAGATTTCATGTTGTCTTTCATACCATTTACATTTCTTTTTTTTTTTTTTAATGTTTATTTATTTTTGAGAGAGACAGAGCATGAGCAGGAAAGGGGCAGAGAGAGAGAGGGAGACACAGAATCCAAAGCAGGCTCCAGGCTCCAGGCTCCAGGCTCCAAGCTGTCAGCACAGAGCCGGATGCCAGGCTTGAACTCACAAGCTCACCAACTGCAAGATCATGACCTGAGCTGAAGTTGGACACTTAACCAACTGAGCCACCCAGGCGCCCCTCATTTACATTTCTAATAGTCATTTTCACTTATGTAAAGTAGAATATATAGTAGTTTTTATGGATCTTTGCAATTTCTTCAAGTAAGATATATTTAAACAGTTTTGTAACTAAAGTACTATGTTCTAATCATTCTGGTAACAGACTAAAATTCAGTATTTTCCTCATTCATTTTGGAGTAAAACATTCAGCACTTACTGCCTTTGAGTAGACATGATTCTTTCAGGTTCAGTTCCAAGTTGTTATCTGATCCATCCATCTAAATTAACTTTGTTGAAAACTATTTGACTTTCCACATATTTGGATTACATTAGTCTCCAATAACAGCAGATTTCATGTGCAGAGTTGCTGTGCTGCAATTTTAATTAATTCTGTAACCTGTTTATGGAAAGTGAGAAGATGTCCTTATGGCTTATAAATCATATAAATTTCCCCTACTGCCAAAAGTAAGCACCCTGCACCTGTAAGAAAGGCTGATGCAAAGTAAACAGGAAATCTATTTAGATGGGCTTGCAATTTGAGACCCAGGATTTTTACTTGTCCATCTGTCTCTAACTGTTGCAGAACTATAAGCTGCCAGTTGTCTGGTAGTTATTTGTAGGTCATTGTCTAAACTTAAACATCATCCAAGGCATATATCTTACTGGGTTTATATTTTGAAGAAAAATTTAACTCTTTTGTAAAATTGGTGAAATGGGGGATAGGGGAGTGAAAACTAGAACTTAGAGACATGTCTTATGTCAGTTGACTCACTTTTTTCATAACACATTTAATATCATTGAACTAAGTGATATTATACTAAAACATTATAGTAGTAATTCATATTACAAATATATTATAACTTGGGGCACCTGGGTGGCTCACTAGGATGAGTGTCCAATTCTTGATTTCAGCTCAGGTCATGATCCCAGGGACATGGGATCTAGCCCAGCTCAGGCTCTGTGCTCAGTGCAGAGCTTCCTTAAGATTCTCTCTCTTCTCCTCTCTCTGCCTCTCTCCCCTGCTCACGCACACACTCTCTCACTCTCTCTCTCTAAAATAAAAAAAAAACAGTGGCACCTGGGTGGCTCAGTTGGTTAAGTGTCCAATTCTTGATTTCAGCTAAGGTCATGATCTCAGGGTTCATGAGATCAAGCCCCACATCAGGTCTGTGCTGACAGTGCGGAGCCTGCTTGGGATTCTTTGTCTCTCTTTGCCCCTCCGCTGCTCATACTCACTGTGTCTCTCTCAAAATAAATAAACTTTAAAAATAAAATAACACAAAACACCAAAATACTTTTTAAAAAGAGAAGAAAAGAAAAGAAAAAAAATAAGTATATTATAACTTAAGACTATTTTAAGGCCTCAGATCCCACTGGAAAACCAAGCATCTTTTTTTTTTTTTTTAATCATTCTTAATGGCCCTAAAACTCTTTTGAGAATTTGTGTTATCCAAACAGAAAATAATAATTTTGCTCTATGACCTGGAGGTGTTGTCAAGTCAGTCTCTTATAAATTAATGTTATTTGTACAGATAGTTTGCTGATCTGGTTTGAAAGAGAAAACTCACCATTTTCTGTATAGTTTATTCGAGCTTGAATTTGAGGAATTAATTTTTGGAGAATGCTGCTCTCTTCTCAGTGGCTTTTATATGTTACTTGTGCCAGGGTTCAATCTGCCAATATTTCTCTCCAGTTTCAGTTAAATGATAAAAATTATCTGTTGGAAACATAAAGGCATGGAATTCAATTAAACTCCTATAACCAGTAGGTTTCAAGAAACCAAGTACAGCATTTGGAATGTTTGTTTGAAGTCATCTCATATTTGGTGCCTGTGAATCTATTTAATTGCTACCCTGAAGCCAGATTCAAGATACTGAAAAGTGGGGAAATTTAAATCTCAACTCCTTTCTGAAATATTTTCCAAGAATGTTAAAAAGAGAGACATACCTTCATCATTCCTATTAAAGCAAGCATGAGGAAATGGTTTGCCTTTTAAGTCTAGCTGCTATTTGGAAAGTATTTCCCTTTTGTGTTCATGTTCTTCAGGGCATGTACTTTTGCTTCATCTGTAACAGTGTCAGCGAGTATAGTTCAGAGATATTCAGCAGAGTTTTGGTACTTGGAGCAAAGTTTCTGCATTGTCCTTAAATTTGCAAGTGAAGGCGGGGTGAGTAGTGCAAGCATGTTTCTTTAATAAAATGTTTGTCATATGTTTTTAGGGTTATGGTTTTGAAAATTTACCAGAGAACCATCAGCATAGCAGAGGTTATACATGGTTATACATGGAGACTTTGATGGGAAGCAGGCAATGTCTGCAGCTGTTCACTAGCTTGATGGAAAACATGATCTGACTTACTCGGATGAGTAAGTTTTATTTGCCCCTATTAAAAGGTTGCCTACTCACTGAATTAGATACCCCAAAGAATTTTGGACACGTTCTAGAGTGCAGTCCACGATGGATAATGAGCACAGGTCATAGTCTTCAGAAATGGATAGTATATTGTCTTATTTTAGAAAAAAATAACCTGATAGTGGAAGTTAAGGCTCTCATACTTTTTTTTTCCTTCCCTTCAAGGTCCCTAGTTTCAAAATGCATTTGAAATTATTACCATGTAGTCAAATAACTTAGGGATTTATATAACTGATATATATTTTTCTTTCTATTGTACTTGTTTTGTGTAAGGATGGGAAATAATACCAAAAGATGCTCTTCACTCACGCTGGGAATCTTGCAGTTATCCTGTGCTTCTCCCTCTCTGGTACCCTATATCCTGTTAGCCGTCAAGTATCATTAATATAACCTTGGTGGTGTTTCTCACATCTCTACTGTTTTTTACATTCTTTAGTTCAGGCCTCATTAACAAACTGCTTGATTATTGCATTACAACATTCTCCTAACTGGTCTTCCTGCATTAGTCTTTAATATACTCCATTAGTATTGTCTGCTGCCATATTAATATTTTTAATATTAATTCCCTGCTTACAGACATTTGGTGGCTCTCCATTTTTGTGTGTGGCGGGGGGAGTGTTTTGTAGGCATAGGATCTGACTTCAATCAAACTCTCTATATTATTTCCAAATAGTGTCTAAATTATGCAAGTAGTTTTTATTGTTACTGATATATAGTTGAGGAGATGGAGTGCCAGAGAAATGAAATACAACATGAAGACTGAGGTGTCTTTTTGTTCAAAACTGTATCTCCAATCTTTGGCACAATGTATAGCACTTCTTTAAGTTACTTGCTTCTCTCTATATGCCATACCACTGAACCAAAGCAAATATTTTATTTCCCTACTCCAAATTTCTTTATCACATTGTATCTCTCCAGTTGTAAGGTGCCTTTTCCCTTTTAGCTGTTTGCCTACAATTATAGAATTAAGCAAGCTATGATTTGCCTTCCCTAACCATATATTTTTTGACATCTATACTGTATTTTTTTTTATTTTTCTGCCTCTAAAATTGTTAGCATAAGAGTTTCCATATAGTTAAATTGTTGTAAATGAACAATTTAATGAACTATGTTTTTGTTTAGTCATGCAGTCTGAATTATATTTTCCTATTATCTTTTAATCATGTGCCATAATTTTCTTTCCCACACAAATGAGTTTTGGTGAGTCTGATTCAAACGTTATCTTGGTGATTTTTAAAATTATTTTCTTGGAAATATTTTTTTTTTAAAAATAGAATGAGTACACAAATTGTTCATTTCCTTCCTCGCAGCTCTGGGGAAGAATCTACTTCTAAACTCATTTTAGGGTGTTGGCAGAATCCAGTTCCTTCCCATGGTAGGACTGATGTTTCTATTTTCTTGATTACTATCAACCAAGGGCTGCTCTCAGCCTCTGGAAGGCATTTGCACTCCTGGTCATATGGCCCTCTCCATCTCTGAAGCCAAAAATGGAGAATCTCCCTAATCATATCCCACTCATGCCTGGAATCTTTCTTAGTTCCTCTGCCTCTAACCTCTACATCCAGATTTCAAGGACTCATGTGATAAGGTGAGGCTCAACCAGACAATCTCCCTTTCTCCCTTTCTTAAAGTCAATTGTGCCATATCACAGCTTGATCATGGGCGTAAAATCCATCATATTCATAGCCCTGGGGATCATGCAGGGTATAAGTCAAGGAGCAGGGATCTTGGCAACCATATTAAAATTCTACCTACTTCAGTTTGGTTATTGGGAAAATATTGGAGAAAATTTTTTAGTCTTCTAGGAAGTGTTATATGGTGTTCTTTTTTATATTAGTCATTGCGGCTGAGATGGTGGGAACTGTGGTGTGTCAGGGTCACCAAGACCACCCCCAGCTTCAGTGACTCACTGGAAGCACTCACAGGACTCAGAAGTCATATACTCAGTGGTTACATTATACTCACTTCATTACAGCAAAAGGAGACAAAACAATGTCAATAAAGAAAAAATAAAGGGGCAAAGAATGGAGGAAAGCAGCCACAAGTTTTCCAGAGTCCTCTCCTGGAAGAGTTGTAGAGCATGTACTTAATTCTTCTAGCCAAAAATTGTGACATGTGCCACGTGTTGCCCATTAGAGAAGCTTGTCTGAGTCTAGAAGTGGAGGATAATTAGGGTTTGGTCACAAAGGCACATAGTACCTGTGTGATTGACTGCAGTTACTGATGCTCTCGACCTCCAGAAGGAAAGCAGGTGTTCCATATAAATCATATTGTTTGTATAAACTATCTAGACAAACTTGAGTGGTTCAGGGCCTCAAATGGTCAAAACACTCTTATCAGTTAGAACATTTCCAAAAGCACAATTCCCAGAAGCCCACAATAGGCCAGTCAGGAAAACAGGCACTTTGGGGGGAATGCACAAAGAGACTGATGAGATTCTTTTTTGAAGAGGTATTAAAGCAGATTTTATAGCCACTTGCAGCAATTCATGACGTATGTTATGTTATGACTTTGTAAACTAATAGTTGCTGATCTTTTTCAGTCTGGTTTGTGGAAAAAGCCTTTTTTTTTTTCTCCATCAGTGATGTACTAGCTTTCTATTGCTGTTGTAACATATTGACACAAATATAGCAGCTTAAACACACACAAGTTTATTTTCTTACAGTTCTGTAGGTAAGGAGTCTATTGGACTTGGCTGGTTTTTCTGCTTCAGGTCTTTTTCTTTTAATTTTTTTTTAACATTTATTTATTTTTGAGAGAGAGAGGGAGACAGAGCATGAGTTGGGGAGGGGCAGAGAGAGACACACACACAGAATCCGAAGCAGTCTCCAGGCTCTGAGCTGTCAGCACAGAGCCCGACGCAAGGCCTGAACTCACAAACTGTGAGATCATGACCTGAGCCGAAATCAGACGCTTAACCGACTGAGCCACCCAGGCTCCCCTTTAAATTTTTTCCTTAATGTTTACTTATTTTGTAATAAGTAAACATTATTTTCAGAGAGTGAGAGAGAGAGCACATGAGTAAGTGCACAAACAGGAGAGGGGCAGAGAGTGGGAGAGAGAGAATCACAAGCAGACTCCGTGCTGTCAGTGCAGAGGCCCACATGGGGCTTGATCCCATGAACCCATGTCCTGCACTGTAATCAAGAGTCAGATGCTTAACCGACTGAGCTACCCAAAAGCCCCCTGTTTCAGGTCTAATAAAGCCAAAACCAAGGTGTCAGCAGGGCTATATTTCCTTTGGAGGCACTAGGGGAGAATTCATTTCCAGGCTTACTCCATTTGTTGGTAGAATTTAGTTCTAAAAAGTTGTTGGACTGAGATACCCATTTCCATACTGACTGTTGGCCAGGAATTGTTCTTAGCTTTTAGAGGCAACCAACAACATTCCCTGGCTCGTGGCCCCATTTCTTCCATCTTCAAAGTTTGTTACAACAGGTCTAATCCTGATGCTTTGAATCTCTGACCTCTCCTGTCTTGTCTTCTGCCATTCTCTTTGATAGACTCTTCTGCTTTTAAGGGCTTCTATGATTGCATTAGATCCACCTAGATAATTCAAGGTACTGTCTTTATTTTAGGGTTAACTAATTAGTGGTCTGATTCCATCTGCCAAGCCCCTTCACAGTACTACCCATACTAGTGACAAGAATCTTGGGAGGATCCTGCCTACTATATTCTTTACACAGGTAAATATTGAAGTTTATTCCTCCTCACTTAAATCTTAATTTTATTTTATTGATTATACCTCAATTTCTAAAGAAAGAAGTAATTAAGCAATGTTAATCCTCTCAACAATTACAAACATGTTTAACCTGTTTTCTTGATGAAAGAAATATTTCTGAGTCACTCAAGTTGCCAGTTATATTCAGAAAAAATAGTCAAAATTTAATAAAGTTTAAATTCAAACTTTATGTTATGCTATTTTCTAGCCTAATAGTCAAGAGTAAAATGAACCCTGTATTTATTTTTAAAAAAAAAATTCCTATTGGGTGTGCCCATATATAAAAAGAATGATCAGAGAACGTGTAAATATGTTGATACTGAATGCTGAACTGTTATTTTCCATTAGAGACACTTTTTTGCATCCTCAGTTGAAAGTTTTTGTGGTATATTAGATGAACTGTATTGAGAGAGGGGGAGAGAGAGGCAGGCAAGATTAGTAAGCTCTGGAGAGAGAAGGGAGACTGGTTTGGGGATGAGGAATCTATGTAACAAATTACAAACTCTTTGAGTCCAAGTAGGTAATTTAAGTGAGTGAAGTGTACTGGGCTGAAACTGGGTTAAACTGGAAAGCAGGTAACACACTGAAAAGAGGCAGCTAATATTCAGCTGCAGGTGTTGTTGCCATGTGAGAAAATGTCCTATTATACCATCTCTTTCAAATTTTCAAAGGAACTCATAATTTCCAAATCTTACGTGAAATCTCTGAATTTTTAAACATTTCCAAGTAATTAAAAAAAATTTAAACATTCAGGCACCTGGGTGGCTCAGTCAGTTAAGTGTCTGGCTCTTGATTTCGGCTCAGGTCATGATCTCACAGTTCGTGAGTTCAAGCCCCACATCCGGGAGCACAGAGCCACCTTGGGATTCTTTCTCTCCCTCTTTCTCTGCCCCTCTTCCTGCTGGCACGCACACACTCTCTTTCTCTCTCTCTCTCTCTCTCTCTCTCTCTGTCTCTCAAAATAAATAAACATTAAAAAAAATTTAAACATCATGATCCAAACAAAACAAAGTGATAATCTAAATTTAGCCAATGGACAGCTTATTTGCAATTATCTGACATAAGAGGTTAAATTACTGGTAGAGGAAGATATATTTCTTCTATGCTTTGCTTTAAATGGATAGGATCATTGTGAAAAGGAATGGAAAGTACTAGGTGTTTACATTCTAAGAATCATTCACTTATTTTAACACATTGAAAAGAAAAGGTGAAATATCTGAATACCCTAATTTTACTTGCAAGAAAAGAAATTATATACTTTTGAAAGACTAATTGTTTTTTAAATAGCAGAATGATCTGAGAATGGTAGGAGTCATCTGTGTTGGAAATCATTTGCACCTATGAAAACTTTCTATTTAAAAGAAATCACCTGTGTGTAACCTCAATGGCCAACTGTCAGTGTTTTTTCGTTTACTCTTTGTTTTGCCTACTATTAAACAAATCAATTCCTTCAGCAAGTGAGAAGAGAACACTCTAGCAAGCTAACTCGGGAAATCTGTGTTTGGGAGTTGCACTGTAAGGGAACTTTTTCAATTTTATTCTGTAGTCTATACTTGTAAGACACAAAAAAGGGATGAAATAATAATGAATTTAATCAGTACAGTTTCCTACTGGGAAATGTTTGAAAAGCAGAAACTCCGAAGTTGATAAGTTATAAGGTGTCAATATATGAAAGAACTACAATTAAATAAGCACTTGGAATCAGAGACTCACAGGGATTTTTGTTTAATTTTGTGTTTGGTTTTGTATATATAATAAACATATGTGATTGTGGTAGAGATTACAATATGCATTTTTTATTTATCCATGTTCCATGAATTAATTAATATTATGGCAATTCGCATACAAGGTAGGAATCTTAGACAATAAACTTGTGCTCACCCTTCTCCTATCCTTTGGTATTATTGTCATTCTTTGTGCAATTTATATGTACTTCTACATGTGTTATAAATCTGGTTTTATATTCTTATGTTTTGCGTTAAATGATTTCTTTAAAGACCTTAAGAAATAAGGAAAAATTATTTTACATTTAACCATGTATTTGCCATATCCTGAGCTCTTTATTCCTTTGTTTGAATCAGGTTTTTATCTGGTATTATTTTTCTTCAGCCTGAAAAACTTTCTTTAAAATTTCTTTTAGTATATGTCTGAAGTGTACAAATTCTCACAAATTGTGATTATCTAAAAATATCTTTATAGGGGCGCCTGGGTGGCTCAGTCGGTTATCTGACTTCGGCTCAGGTCACGATCTTGCGGTCTGTGAGTTCGAGCCCGCGTCGGGCTCTGTGCTGACAGCTCGGAGTCCAGAGCCTGCTTTGGATTCTGTGTCTCCCTCTCTCTCTGCTCCTCCCCCACTCACGCTGTGTGTCTCTCTCTCTCAAAAATAAATAAACATGAAATTTTTTTTAATATCTTTATATTACCTTATTTTCTTGGCTAGCATTTTATTATAAAAAAAATCAAAACATAGCGAAGTTAAAAGAATTGGACAATATACCTATATTCTACAATTAACATTTGCCCAATTTTTGCTTTATCATGTATCTATCTATACTGCAATCTGCTTATTAACCCATCTTATTGTTTTGATGCATTTCAAAGTAAGTTGCAGATAGGAACACATTCCATTCCTAAATGGTTCAGCATTTATATCATTAACTAGAATTCATCATGTTTGTTTGTTTTTTTTAGGTAAACTTTACATTCTGTGAAAGTACAAAAACTTGTACGTCATTTGATGAATTTTGACAAATGTATACACCTGTGTAACCCAACTACACATCAAGATTAGATCACCACCATCATCCTAGAAATTTCCTTCATACCCCTTCCAAGTAAATGTTTACTGTTCTCCCCAACCCAACTCCCAGAGGCAACCACTTTTCTGATTTTTTCACCCTAAATTAGTTTTGTTTATTCAAGCACCTCATACAATTATAATTGTACAGTATATACTCTTTTATGTAAGGCTTCTTTCACATACCCTAGTGTTTCTGAGAATCATTCATGTAGCTTCATGTATTATAACCTATTTCTTTTTATTGCTGAGGTGTATTCCAGCTTATGAATATGCCACAGTTAGTTTAGCAGTGTTCTGTTTATGAACTCCTGAGATATTTCCAGGTTTTGGCTTTGATAACTAAAGTTGTGAATGTCCTTAGGTCTTTTTTGTGGGCAAATGTCTTCGTATCTCTGGATAAATATATAGCAGTAAAATTGATGGCTTATGAGCTAGGTATATGATTGGTATTGTTAGAAACCACCAGATCTTTATCTAAGGTGTTGTGCTTTTTACATTCCTACTAACAATGTATGAGAGTTCTAGTTCCTCCATGTCCTTGCCAGCTGTTGTTTTTATTCTTTGACTTTTAGCCATTGTAATGAATATAAAGTGGTATCTCATTGTAGATTTAATTTGCACTTCCATGATGACTAAAGATGTTAAGTGCTTTTCATATATTCATTGGGCATTCATATCATGAGATACATACCTGTTCAATCTTTTGGTTACATTTTAAGATTATTTTTCTTTTTATTATTGATTTATAGGCATTCATTGTATATTCTCTATATTCTCTCTGTATATAACATACACTTTGTTAGATATTTTTGACAAATATTTCTGCCAGTCTGGCTTGCCTATTCATTTTTTTGATGTGTATCTTGATGAGCAGAAGTTATTTATGAAGTTTAATATATCAAATTTTTTTATTTATGGTTATCACCTTTGTATCTTTTATCAGAAACTTTTGCCTCCTCCCACCTCATGAAGATATTCTCATGTTTTCTTCTAGAAGCATTATAGTTTTAAAATTTATGTTGACTATTTTATCTCTCTCAATTTAATACTTGTGTATAATGTTTAAGTCCATTTTATCCATCTGGATATTCAGTCATTCTAGCTCAATTTGTTTAAAAGACTTTCCTTTTCCCATTGAATTGCTTTGATGCTTTTATTAAAAATTAAATGGCCATGTAAATGTAGGTCTGTTTCTGGCCTTCTATTTTGTCTTATTTATCTATTTTCCATCCTTATGCTAGCACCATACTGTCTTTATTACTCTAGCTTTATAGTAAACCTTGAAGTCAAGAAATATGTTTTCCAACTTTGTTCTTTTGTTTCAAAATTGCTTTAGTGATCCTTGCTTCTTTACATTTTCACATAAATGTTATAATAAGCTTTCCAGTTTCTAAGAGCGTCTGTTGGTATTCTGATTGGGATTGCATTCCATCTGTGGACCAATTTGGCAACTACTGAAATATTAATATTGAGACTTATAGTGAAGGAACATGTTGTTTCTCTCCAAATTTTTAAGTCATCCTTAATTTCTCTTAGCAATATTAAGAGTTTACAATGTAGAATTCTTGCTTTTTTGTTAAACTTGTTGCAGTTAGAATTGTGTTTTATATTACAGTTGTTTGCTGCTGGTATGTAAAAGTGAAAGCAGCATAGACATATGATATATAAAAATACAAGCATGAGCAGCACCAGGGTAGCTTAGTCAGTTAAGCGTATGACTCTTGATTTCAACTCAGGTCATGATCTAGGTTCATGAGATTGAGCCCCATGTCACTTAGGATCCTCTCTCTCTCTCTCTCTCTCTCTCTCTCTCACACACACACACACACACACACACACACACACACACACACAAACATTAAAAAAAAACCACTAACATGAAATAGTGTGAGAAAAAATATAAGGCATGAAGATTATGAGAAGGAGGAGGAGAAGAAGGGTAGAAGAGGAAAAGTTGTAAATGTATTTCTATTAAATAATGATGTGGTTGTGTAGAAAAATCTGAGGAATTAAAAAAAACCTCTTTTAATTAATAAGTGAGTTTAGTGGTATAACAGGAAACAAGCCCAATATAAATATATCACCAATTAGGTGTTAGAATATGTTGCTCATTTAGCAGTACATTACTCAAACTGCTTAGCATCTAACTTTTTTCTTAAGTGTATTAGATGAAATTTCCCTCTTGGAAGATAAGGTGATCCAATGAGATAGAAAGTGATCATGTAATATAGTCTTTGAATAATTTTGAGGCCTAGAGTGGATTTACCATCTTGTAGTTCTTAGAATTTGGGAAACATGTTTTAGGTAACTTGCCAGAAATCACCAAATGGAGAGCTTGTGCTGAAGAAAAGGTGATTTGACAGTTTCTGTCTAGTGGTTATCAGAGTTGAGATTGTTGGAATCTGATAAGGCCAATGTTTTTGACGATTCTAATACTTTCTGTTTATAGAAGTATAATTGGGGCTACCTGGATAGCTCAGTTGGTAGAGCTTCTGACTCTTGATTTCAGCTCAGGTCATGATCTTATGGTTTGTGGATTTGAGTCCCACATCAGGCTCTGTGCTGACAGCATGCAGCCTGCTTTGGATTCTCTCTCTTTTTCTCTCTCTGCCCCTCCCCTGGTCACTCACTCTTTGTCTCTCGACATAAATAAACATTTAAAAAAAGAAGTATAATTGGCATAGAATGTTCTGTTAGTTTCAGATGTACAGCATAATGATGTGATATTTTTATGCATTATAAAGTCATCCCCACAATAAGTCTATTACTGTCACCATAGAAAATTATTATAATAGTATTGACTATATTCCCTGTGCTGTACTTTACATCCCATGACCTATTCATTTTATAACTGGGAGCTGATACCTCTTAATCCTCTTCATTTCTTTCACTCATGCCCAAACCAATCCCTGCTCTGGTAACCAACAGTTTGTTTCCTGTATGTATGAGTCTGTTTCTGTTTTGTTTTGATTGTACATTTGTTGTGTTTTCAAAAATTTTTAATGTTTATTTTTGAGAGAGACAGAGATAGCACATGAGTGGAGGAGGGGCAGAGAGAGAGAGGGAGACACAGAATCCAAAGCAGGCTCCAGGCTCTGAGCCATCAGCACAGAGCCCAACGTGGGGCTTGAAACCATGAACCATCAGATCATGACCTGAGCCAAAGTTAGACACTCAGCCGACTGAGCCACCCAGGCACCCCATGTTGTGTTTCTTAGATTGAAATACAAATGACACTATATTTGTTTTTCTCTGACTTATTTCACTTAGCTTAATACCTTCCATGTTGTCTATTTATGTTGTCAAAAATGGCAAGATTTTACTCTCTTTTATGGCTGAGTAATATTCCATTGTATATATACCACATCTGTTTTGTCCATTTATCAGTTGATGGTCACTTAGGTTACTTTCCCTTGGCAATTGTAAATAATGAACATAGAGGTGTATATATCTCTTTGAATTGGTATTTTCATTTTCTTTGGATAAATACCAGAAGTGGAATTCCTGGATCATTGGTAGTTCTACTTTTAATTTTAGAGGAACGTCCATACTATTTTCCACAGTGGTAGTACCAATTTACATTCCCACCAGCAGTGCATGAAGGTTCCCTTTCCTCCACATCTTTGGTAACGCTTGTTATTTTTTTGTCTGTTTGAAAATAGACAATCTGATAGGTGTGAGGAGAGAGCTCATTGTGGTTTTGATTTGCATTTCAGTGATGATGATTTTGAGCACTGTTTCTTCTTTGAAAAAAGGTCTACTACTCAAGTCCTCTGCCTGTATTTTAATCAGCTTTATGTTTGTTTCTTTTGATATTAAGTTGTTCAAGAGCTTTACTGTGGATCCATACTTCTTTAATGTTTTTTGTTTGTTTTTATTTAAATTCCAGTTAATTAACAGTGTAATATTAGTTTCAGGTATACAATTTAGTGATTCAGTACTTCCATACAACACCTAATTCTCATCATAACAAGGGCACTCCTTATGGTAACCATCAGTTTGTCCTTTGGTAACCATCAGTTTGTCCCCTATAGTTGAGTCTGTTTCCTGGCCTGCCTCTCTTTCTCTTTCCCCTTTCCTCATTTGTTTTTTTTCTTAAATTCCACACATGAGTGAAATTATATGGTGTTTGTTTTTCTCTGACTGACTTATTTTGCTTAGCATAATACTCTCTGACTCTAACCACATTGTTACACATGGCAAGATTTCATTCTTTTTTATGGCTGGGTGATATTCCATTGCATTTATATGCCAAATCTTCTTTATCCATTCATCAGTTGATAGACTCGTGGGCTCTTTCCATGGTTTGGTTGTTGTAGATAAGGCTGCTATAAATATCAGGGTATATGTATCCCTTTGAATTAGCATTTTTTTTATTCTTTGGGTAAATAATAGTGCACTTGCTGGGTTGTAGGGTATTTATATTACAAAGCTGTAGCAATCAAAACAGTATGGGACTGGCACAAAAATAAACACATAGATTAATGGGACAGAATAGAAAATCCAGATCCATAAATCCATAATTATATGGTCAAATAATCTTTGACAAAACAGGAAAGAATATCTAAATGGGAAAAAGACAGTCTCTTCAAAAAATGGTGCTGGGAAAACTGGACAGCAACATGCAAAAGAATGGAACTGGACTACTTTCTTATACCATATACAAAAATAAATTCAAAATGGATTAAAGACCTAAGTGTGAGACATGAAACCATAGAAATCCTAGAGGAGAACACAGGCAGTAACCTCTGAAATCAGCTATAGTGGGGCACCTGGGTGGCTCAGTTGGTTGAGTGTCCGACTTTGGCTTGGGTCATGATCTCATTGTTTATGAGTTTAAGCTCTACAGTGAGCCCACTGCTGTCAGCACAGAGCCCGCTTCAGATCCTCTGTCCCCCTCTCTGCCCTTCTGTGCTTGCACTCTCAAATATAAATAAAACATTAAAAAAAAAAAAAAAAGAAAGCTGTAGCAACTTCTTTCTGGATATGTTTTCTGAGGCAAGGGAAACAAAAGCAAAAATAAACTGTTGGGACTTTATCAAGATAAAAAGCTTCTGCACACCGAAGGAAACAATCAACAAAGCCAAAGACAGCCTACAGAATGGGAGAAGTTATTTGCAAATGACATATCAGATAAAAGGTTAGTGTCCAAAATCTATAAAGAACTTATAAAACTCAACTCCCAAAAACCAAATAATTAAAAAATGAGCAGAAGGCATGAATAGACACTTTCCAAAGACATCCAGATGGCCAACAGACACATGAAAATGTGCTCAATATCATTCATTATCAGGGAAATACAAATCAAAACTACAATGAGATACCACCTCATACCTGTCAGAATGGCTAAAATTAACAACACAAGAAACAACAGGTGTTGGCAAGGGTGTAGAGAAAGAGGAACCCTCTTGCACACTTGGTGTGAATGAAAACTGGTACAGCCACTGTTGAAAACAGTATAGAGATTTCTCAAAAAGTTAAAAATAGAACTTTAATGTTTTAATCAAAGACCATCATTTTGATTGAATGGAGGATGATCCTATCTCTGTATAGATGTGGGCTGTAGCCATAATTGCTAGCAGAGTCAGAACTTTTCTGAGAGAACAAGATTAGATATGATCAATTGCTTTAACAAATATTTTTTTGAGCCCACTGAACAGCAAAATAAAACATGGGAGAAATTATGTTTGTTTTAAAACAAAACTGAGAGTAGAAATTGCCAAATGTCCTTCTCTGTCACTGAATAAGCCAAAAGTATCCCCCATAAAATTTTAAAATTTGAGCAAGTGTGCTCAGTGAACTTGTCAGAATATCAAAACTATCCCCCAGATACCTAAATGAGTTAACTTGTCGAAAGGCGTTTTTTAAAATTATTAGTCTAAATGTCACTGTGCTTTCCAAAACTATTTCAGTTTTGGCATAATTAAAGGTTAGAAGTTCTTTCAAACAATGATTGGCCAGAATTTCTTGAAGCTATTTCTGGACAGAGGGTCATGTCATCAGGATGTTAAAGGACCTCTTACTGCAAAGTTGGGAGGCATACATCAAGTTCACCTAAAAGCCTTTTAAGCCGATAAGGGGAAGGCTATTCCTGGCTCTTTGTCTTTTCTTTTGCCCTGACAGAGATGGTCACTATTTCTTTTTCTTTTCTTTCCTTTTTGTTTTGTTTTTTTGAAGTATGATTAACATACGTCACTTTATTTTTAGGTGTACAACATATTGAATCCACAATTCTGTACATTACTCTGTGCTCATTTTTTCCTTAGTCTTATGATAATATAGTAAACCTTGGTTTGCAAGCGTAATTCATTCTGGAAACATGCTTTTAATCCAAAGAACTTGTATATCAAAGTGAATTTCCCCATAAGAAATAATGGAAACTCAGATTATTCATTGCACAACCCAAAAATATTTGTATAAAAATGATTACAAAATAATAAAGAAAATACAAAATGTAAAGAAAAATAAATCTGCAGTTGCCTTTGAAACTATTCATAGCTGAGGGAGACAAGAGAAAGGAGGGTTGTTGTGTAGGACAACTTTCATTGTCACTAACAAAATCACATGCAACTTTAACAAGAGTTCCACAAGATGAGCAAACATTTCTGATAAATTTTAACTTGATAAACAAGCAGTGTCTAGCAATATAAGTAGAATGTGACGCTCAACATCACATGCAGAGCCTGCATGGAACCTGTCCAATGATACTTTTGCCTCCTTTTGAGGATTTAACAGAAATGTGACATTGCATTGTCATTAAACAGATTCATCACTCGCATTGTACAGCCTTATTCAAGTGGTGCTTTTCTACAAAATTTTGCACTGTTTGCCACATTTTACACATCTCCCTAATCTTATCTGAAGTGAGGGATTCCCCTGCCTTTTTCTCCTCCTCTGCAAACAAGATGCAGAAATAGACTTCTTATAAAATCTTGCTATTTCAACCTTGTTCGTACTTCTCAGTGATTTGCTTCTTAACTTCCACTGTAATCATCTCCTTCTTACTGCCTTTCTTTTCAGCCTTTCATTGTATATACTCTCACGATGTTGACTACAGTACAGTATTAATAAACTCTTGTCATATACTGTATTTAATATAACTGGCAATAAGGCAACAGAGGAAAAGGTCTATATCTGCAGGCAGCCTGACCTAGAATGAAGCAAAGCATTCCTAAGCTTACTCTTGTATGGAAAAGCAAAGGACTGTCCATAGGTGCTTCGAAGAGACAAAAAAAATAGTAGTGCCCGGTTGTGGGGACCTTCCAACATTCTGAAAAATCACTGATTTCTCCAAACACTGGGGCCTGAGACCAAGCAAGCATCCAAGCATGGGAGACAATCACCCACAATCCCACAGCAAGAGAGAACTATTGACTCAGTTGTGATCACGTGACATTGAGCGTCACTTTCTACTTATACTGCTAGACACTGCTCATTTATCAAGTTAAAATTTATTAGAAAAGTTTGCTCATCTTGTGGAAGTCTTGGAGAAAAGTTACTCGCAATCCAAGGTTTTACTTCTGTTGCCTTAAAGCCTTTTTGAGGAATGTTAAAAAGCCTTGAGATAATATTTGTGTTGTATAGTTTGGCACATGATTGATTATTGTCTGTGTTGTCAAAAAGCAGGTGACATGCCAAAAATTCTACCAAAAAAATTATTAACAACTGATTTTTTTAATGTTTATTTATTTATTTTGAGAGACAGAAAATGCACATGAGCAGGGAAGGGTCAGAAAGAGAGGGAAAGAGGGAATCCCAAGCAGGTGTCATGCTGTCCGTGCAGAGCCCGATGTGGGACTCGAACTCAGAAACCCTGAGATCACTATCTGAGCTGAAATCAGGAGTTGGATGCTCAACCAACTGAGCCACCCAGGTGCCCCTAACAGAAACTGATTTTAATAGAAACTAAGATGATGGTCAGTGGTGCAGTATTTATATCACAGTATTTATAACTTTTTCTTTCCTCTTATTAAATGTTGCCCTTAAAAAATTATGCCTATAATTAAATGGCAATTTTTAGGCGCTCTCTATCTAATTGTACTCTCTCTACATTTTTAGAAGACTGTACTACATATTTGGTATATACTGAGGGAATGAATGATACATGAGTTAAATAAGTTAATGACGTTAGCAGCAGTTTTAAGAACTTTAAGACACTCTTTAAGTGGAACACTTTTAAATTTGAAACATTTAATTCTATCAGTCATAAACAAGAGATAGAAACACATACTATGATCTAATTACTTTGCTACATGCTTTTCATAGGTAACTTTAAAGTTATTCGCCCTTGTTAGTAAGTGATCTAAGTTTTACAGAGTATCAAATGTCTTCTAATGTTAGAAGCCATGACCAAATATAGCATAAACAGTGGGTTAAGCCTCTAGTAGGCCTCTTTTCACTGTGGCCTTTTTTTGAACAATAGTACCCCAGAATCTGCTTTTCTGATGGTCGCTGTTCAAAAAGCACAAAATCTTTTGTGACAATGAGCTGCTTTAATTTGCCAGGTTTAAGGAGTCCTATAATTATCAGACTATCTTGCTGGCTCTATGGGGATTGCTTTGTTTCCTGGCATCTTTCAAAGTAGAAACTAGATAACGCAGACCATTCACTTTGGCATACAAAGAAACAAGCAAAACTGGTTTCATTATAATCAAAATCTGTTAATATAGTTGACCCTGGACAGCATATGGATTAAGGGGCACTGACCCCTTGTGCCATCAGAAATCTGCATGTAACTTTTGACTCCCCCAAAACTTAACTACTAATGGCCTACTAGTGACTGGAAGAGTTACCAACAACATAAACAGTTGATTAACACATTTTGTATGTTATATGATTATAGCTGTATATTATATAATTATAAATATACTGTGTTTTTATGATAAACTAAGCTAGAGAGAAGAAAATGTTATTAAAACATAAGTAAAATACATTAATAATAAAAAAAATTCATGGATAAGTGGACCTGCACAGTTCAAAACCTATATTGTTCAAAGGTCAAGTGTATACTGATGGCAAAGTGGGTTCTCTTGCAAGACAGTTGGAGTGGAGAAATGAAAATTGCATATAATACAAAAGAATAGACATGGGGGCACCTGGGTGGCTTGGTCGGTTGAGTCAGTTGTTATCAGCTCAGGTCATGATCATGGGTACAAGCCCTGTGTCAGGCTCCATACTGATAGTACAGAACCTGCTTGGGATTCTCTCTCCCTCTCTCTCTCGGCCCCTCCCCTGCTCATGCTCTCTGCCTCTCTCTCAAAATAAATAAACTTAAAAAAAAGAATAGACTTGGGTTTTATGAGTTCTTATTCTATCTTAGCCTTCTCAGCCATCTATTCAAATATTTATGAAAATGCAGTTTAGTTTGGGAATTATTTTTATCATAAATATTCAGGACCTCAAAGGGAAAGGACTAAACAAAAATAATAATGATAAAAACAACATAATTTCCAAAATTTTGTGCAATAACTGTGGCTAGACATTGTCCTAAGCACTCTATGATGATTACCTTATTTC
This sequence comes from Neofelis nebulosa, assembly GCF_028018385.1. Taxonomy (NCBI): domain Eukaryota; kingdom Metazoa; phylum Chordata; class Mammalia; order Carnivora; family Felidae; genus Neofelis; species Neofelis nebulosa. The sequence continues at coordinate 118,008,445 of NC_080784.1, forward strand.
TTTATTATAGGAGCTCTATGATGTAACTTACTACTATTACTTCCACTTGATATGTGAGGAAACTTAGGCCCCTATAAGGCATCTAAGAAGTTAAGTAATTTTCCCTTGGTCATGCAACTACAGGCATACCTCAGAGATATTGCGGGTTTGGTTTCAGACCACCTCAGTAAAATGAGTCAAATAATGTTCTGGTTTCCCAGTGCATATAAAAATTATGTTTACCCTATACTGTAGTCAGTAAAGTGTGCAATAGCATTCTGTCCAAAAAAACAATATGCAAACCTTATTTTAAAAACACCATTGCTGAGGTGCCTGGGTAGCTCAGCTGGTTAAACATCTGAGTTCAACATAGGGCATCATCTCACCAGTTTGTGGTTTTGAGCCCTACATCAGGTTCTGTGCTGACAGCTCAGAGCCTGGAGACTGCTTCAGATTCTGTGTCTCCCTCTCTCTCTCTCTCACACTTCCCCACTCATACTCTGTCTCTATCTCAGAAATAAATAAAACATTAAAAAAATTTAAAAACACCATTGCTAAAAAATGCTAACCATTATCTGAACTTTCAGCAGGTTATAATTTTTTTGTTGGTGGTTAGGTCTTGCTTCAATGTTGTTGGCTAGTGACCAATCAGGGTGGTTGGTGGTTACTGAAGGTTGGAGTGGTTGTGGCAATTTCTTTAAATAAAGCAACAATGACATTTGCCACATTGATTGTCTCTCTTTCATTGACAAGTTCTCTGTAGCATGCAATGCTGTTTAGTAGCACTTTACACACAGTAGAACTTCTTTCAGAATTGGAGTCAATCCCGTCCAGCTCTGCCTGTGCTTTTACAACTAAGTTTTTGTAATATTCTAAATGCTTTGTTGTCATTTCAATAATCTTTACAGCATTTTCACCAGGAGTTTTTTTTTTTTTTTCTTTTGCTTGTCCATAAGAAGCAACTCCTCTTCCATGTGTTTTGTCATGAAATTGCAGCAATTCACATCTTTAAGCTCCACTTCTAATTCTAGTTCTCTTACTATTTCTACCACATCTGCATTTACTTCTTCCATTGAAGTCTTGAACCCCCAAAGCCATCCATGAGGTCTGGCATTAACTTCTTCCAAACTCCTGTTCATGTTGATATTTTGACTTCTTTCTATGAATCACTAATGTTCTTAATGACATCTAAAAAGATTAATCCATTCCAAAAGTTTTAATTTGTTTTGTCCAGATCCATCAGAAGCATCACTATCTACAGCAGCTATAGCCTTACAAAATCTATTTATTTATTTTTTTAAACATTTTTATTTATTTTTGAGAGACAGAAAGAGACAGAGCATGAGCAGGGGAGGGGCAGAGAGAGAGACACACAGAATCTGAAGCAGGCTCCAGGCTCTAAGCTGTCAGCATAGAGCCCGAAGTGGGGCTTGAACCCACAAACCGTGAGTTGATGACCTGGGCCGAAGTCGGCCGCTTAACTGATGAGCCACCCAGGCACCCTTATTTCTTAAGTAATAAGACTTAAAGTTGAAAATACTCCTTGATCCATGGGCTGAAGAATGGATGTTGTGTTAGCAGGCATGAAAACAACATAAATTTCATTGTTCATCTCCATCAGAGCTCTCCATCAGAGCCTGGTCATTGAATGACCAGGTTCAATGTCAATAAGCAGTAATATTTTGAAAGGAATCTTTTTCTGTGCATTAAGTCTCAACAGTGGGCTTAACTGTTCAGTAAACTATGTTGTAAATAGATATGCTGTCATCTGGTCTTTCTTGTTCCATTTGTAGAACTCAGGCAGAGTAGATTTAGCATAATTCTTAAGGGTCCCAGGATTTTCAGGATGGTAAATGAACATTAGCTTCAACTTAAAGTCAACAGTTGCATTAGCCCCTAACAAGAGAGTCAGCCTGTCCTTTGGAGCTTTGAAGCCAGGCATTGACTTTTACTATCTAGCTATGAAAGTCTTAAAATGTCATCTAATGAAGATGTCTTATAATATAAGGCTATTTAACCTACATTGAAAATTAATTATTTAGTGTAGACATCTTCATTAATTATCTAGCTAGGTCTTCTGGAGAACTTGCTGCACCTTCTACATCAGCACTTGCTGCTTTACCTTGTACTTTTATGTTATGGAGATGGCTTCTTTCCCTCAACCTCTTGAACTAACCTCTGCTAGCTTCCAGCATTTCTTCTCCAGCTTCCTTATATCTCTCAGTCTTCCTAGAATTGAAGATGCCAGGGAGAGAAACAATAAATGTCTACTATATTTTTAAGGTATAGTAACTGATGCTTAGAGCAGTTACTTTACCACACCTGTCAAAGTGGTATAGCCATAGCTCAAAACCTCTCATTGGACTTCACTATCCATGCTGTTAAACATTGAGAGGCAATAGAATGTAGTGATTAAGGACATGGACTATAAGACCAACCTGCTGGGTTTGAATCTCAACTCCACCATTTACTCACTTGGGTAAGTTATTTAACCCCTCTGTGCTTCAGTCTTATCACCTTGTAAGATAGTGAACCAACAGATGTGAATTACCTATAACAGTACTTGATAGGGTATGAGTTTCCTAAGTGTTTCTTATTAGTGGCTGTAGTGGTAATAGTGTTATTATTATGAGCATAATATACTAAATGATTATCGAATATTATTACCAATAAGCATTGCCTGTGGAATAGTTATAGCCTTTCTATGATGATCAATTTTTATATGTGGTGATTAACCTATGCAATGTTTATTCCATACTTCTTCATTAAGTACATATAGGTTTCAGACACTGAGCTAGGTGCTAGTGAGTCTGAAGATGAAAATATAAAGTCCTAGTCTTTAGAGACATTGCTGACTAGTGAGCAGACAGAGTTATAAGCAATTACAATATAGCATTTTTTATAAGTATGTACCAGAAGAATATGCAGGTTATCTTGGAGACAGAGTACCTCATAGCCAGGAGAATCCAAAAAAGTTTTACTAGAGATATAATGTTTGTGTTGAATTTTAAAGAATGTATAGGTATCCTCCAAGTGGATCAGGTAGAGGGGCAGAGAAAACAACATGTGCAAAAAGTCATCGATATGCAAGCATAGGGTCCATGAGAGGAGAGGTGAAGGAGATGAACTTGAAGAGAGCTAAGTAATAAAAACATCTGTCAGAGAGCAAATGAGATTGTTTTCTCTATTTTTCTTTATGAAACCGTTTTGGTGGGTAGTAATGGGGCTCTGTAAGGTGACAAGTCGTAAATATAGCTCGCTATTTCAGACAGTGACTTAAGATGAAAAAGGAGTGGTCGTATGAAGAATGACTGATATCCTACTTACAAATTCCTCCCAGATTACCTAGAAAAGAGAAAATGTGGTTTTCTCTGCTCTAGTCATCTAAGTCAGCGAAAGTCTTAGCTCTCTTCTGCAAACAGTCTGATTCTGGTCAATGCATACTACAACTGTCCATATGCTACCTGTACTTTCTCTGTTCATATTGTTAGTTTATTCATTAGCTAGACATTTTGTCAGTTGTTGGTGTCATCTGTCTTAGGTGATAGGACATATAAGAAACGTTCATATCTGTTTGTTTTATACAGCATTTACATCAGTGTCAAAATGCAGATAAGTGCTTCAAAATCATCATGATATTGACTAAACTTTCCCAAATCTGCCACGTTTCAGACCAAAAAAAATCCTAATTTGCATGTGCTTCCTAATGTGCTTCCTTTTTAGTTTATGCCACAAATTTTCAATTGTTATCCCATAATGACAGTTTTAAGAATATGAGGCTCCTCAAAATCTGGGACTCTGTATTATTCTTTATTTCCTTGTGGAATTTTATTGTAAATGTATCCACAGCTTTCCTGGAAAAATACAGTATTGTGCTTAGCTATTAAAAGTTTAAAGGAGAAAATGTCCTTCAACAGATGACTGTATAAACAAGTTAGTGAAATACTACTCAGCAATTAAAAAAAATGAACTAGTAATGCAGGCAACAACATGGATAAATCTTAAGAACATCATGCTGAGTAAAAAAATCTAGCACAAAATAATTCTGTAGTGTTCCATTTATTTGAAACTCTTGAGAAGGCAAAAATAATCTAGAGTGATAGAAAACAGACCAGTGGTTGCTTTGAGCCAGGGGTAGGATATGGAGATTGTCTGGGAAGAGAAACAATAGAATCCTTTCAAGGTGATGGAAGTTCTCTGTTCTTGACTGTGGCAGTACTTGTAGTCGTATATACATTTGTCAAAACTCTTCTAACAGTGCATTTAAAATGAGTGTATTTTATTTTATATAATTTAAATAAAGATCACTTAAAGAAAAGTATGAAGGAGAATTGCTCAGTTATAATCATTTCATGATGGACAAAAACAAGTCACCTTTATGTCATGTGCATCTTTATAACCAGCTATACTAGTTTCCTATGGATGTTGTAAGAAGTTATCACAAATTGAATGGCTTAAAACAACGGAAATTTATTCTCTCACAGTTCTGGAGCCCAGAAGTCAGAAATCATGGTGCTAACAGGGCCAGCTCTCTTCAGGGCCTCCTGAGAAGAATGCTTCTTTGCCTTTTCCAACTTCTGGTGGCTCTCAGCTTTCCTTGTCTTCCTTGGCTTGTGACCACATCACTCCAGTCTCTGTCTTCATCTTCGTATCTCCTTCTCCTCTGTGTGTCTCTCTCTTATAAGAACACTTGACATTGGATTTTGTGCCCATCTGGATAATCCATGCTGATCATATGCAAAGACTTTTTTTCCAAATAAGGTAATATTCATAGATTCTGGGAATTAGGATATGGACATTTTGGGGGAGGGAGTGGGGCCCCACTTAGACTATATCAACTAATATTATTACTCATTGAAACCAATACTATACTGTATGTTAACTAACTTAAATTTAAATGAATGAATGAATGAATGTTAACAAACTTAAATTTGAATGAATGAATGAATAAATAAATAAATATTATTCATTATATAATACTTTATCATGACTTAGTAAAATACAATTGTCCATTACCCTTTTTTTTTTTTTTTAACGTTTATTTATTTTTGAGACAGAGAGAGACAGAGCATGAACAGGGGAGGGTCAGAGAGAGAGGGAGACACAGAATCAGAAGCAGGAAGCAGGCTCCAGGCTCTGCGCGGTCAGCACAGAGCCCGACGCAGGGCTCGAACTCACAGACAGCGAGATCATGACCTGAGCCGAAGTCGGCCGCCCAACCAACTGAGCCACCCAGGCGCCCTGTCCATTACCTTTTTAACAGCATTCTGGTATCATTATGGGATACTATGGATATGTATGTCTTTTCAACAGCTTGCTGTGTCTGATCTTCCTTATATCATAGTGTTAAGATCTGTGACTCTAGTTGAAGTTTGGGAGATATAGAACTGATTCATTCAGGTGACCTGGCTTAGGAAAAAGGAACTATTAGGTAGACAAAGCTCCCTAGAGTTCTATATTAGGTTTGGAGGCAAAGGCCCAACTATTAATGTTACCTTGACTTGTTGTCTTCTTTATGAATGTAGCATAAGAACTTTGCAAGGTCGCTACAAGTAGTTAAGAATAAAGGTGAGTATTTTGGGGTTCTTTGATCAAAATATCATCACTGTATCACCACAGTTCTGATAAAAGGAATAGAAACTATGAATAGGAAATTTTCATCAATTGAATCTCTTAAAATTTGCTTAAGATAAGCCTACACATCATTGAACTGAACATTTCAGTTTGACAAACTTTTGTTTGCACTATGCTATCTTGCAGGCACTGAACTAAACAAATGCATAAAATGCAGACCCTCTACAGTTTACTTGTTTGTTGTGATGGGCTGGGGGTAGGGTGGCAGACTGCCTAAAAAGAAAATGTTGGTCCACTTTAAAAAAAAAATGTGAATTGGTCTCAAATCAAAATTCTGAACAGTAATAGAATTTTTTTTTCATTTTTTTCACACAGTAATATGTAAATAAATTTAAGTGTAATTAAACAAAAACAACTTTAAAATGAGCTAGGGTACAGATCCAAGTGACCATGAGCCACCATAGGTTCTGTCTTAGAGCAAAGTTACAACTTTATGTAGTCGCAAATGCTGCCAGGGCATGGTAAGTGAGATTTATTACCCAGTATGTTTGCACTGTCAATATCAGTAACTATGGTGAAAGAAATGTTTTTGGAGTGCCTATGCTAGGATAGTAGAGCTGCTTGGGAGAAGAAAACATTGATGTTGCAGAAATAACCAGCCAACCCCAGGATCCTCCAATCTTGCTTATCAAATGTTGACTTTTTTTTGTCACAGAGAAATTTAAAAAAAACATTTTGCTGATTTTATTGTGTCATGCAAATAGTTGGAGAGCCCAGTTTGCAGTTTTTGTTAATTTAGGTATATGGATAGACAATAGATAGATAGATAGATAGATAGATAGATAGATAGATAGATAGATAGATAAACAAAATAGTATTATAGAATTTGTTATAGAGACCCTGATTTTTTTGAGAGGGACTTAGGCTTTTTGTTTGTTTTCTTCTGTTTTTACAATTGGCCCGCATTCTGTGCAAGACCAATAGCTCATTGATCTCCATTCAGCCCTTGTTGGTGTTACATTTCCCACTTTATACATTTGCAGACTGAGGCAGGATGAAATTGGAACATTCTCCAAGCAAAGCAAATCAGTGACAGAGTCTCCTGGCTTTATATCTGAACCTCAAACCATGAGATATGCTTTCCATATGTATTTTGATCTTATCAAATTAAGTTTCTGATGAGAAAGGAAAGTTATCTAGTATTCAAGTCGGAAAATTAATTTCCCAATTTTTGTATCCTATTGAGAACTAGTCACATTCCAGATTTATAGCTTTCAACTTTTTTTCTTCTTTGAGTGAGAACTAAATTGTAAAATATGCCCAACATTACAACTTAGGAACAGATGGGCTGATTTATTTCTAGACCTATTACAAAATAATCTTTAGGTAAGCAGTTAATCAATGCAGTGTTAGTTTCAAAACATCTGAATCTGAGGCAAATGAACTATTAAATTTAGCATGGATGGGTGACCTTTCAGGCTAAAATGTGTACCCATTGTGAAGTAAGTTATTTCCTTTCTGAATTCTAAAACTTTTTTTTTTCTTTAGAAAAAATATGCTCTGTTAAATAGTGTGGCATTTTTAGCAAAATGTTAAAATTTAGTGACAAGTGGCAAATTGTAAAAGCCTCAAGGACATTAACTCCCCACTGAAAATGACCCTCTCCAAATTCTAGAATTATAAACCAGTGAACCATTGAAAAATTATATACTACTTGAGTTCTTTTTTCTTGGAGTTACAGAAAGAGACTTTAGGCTGAAGATAACAGGAGTACACAGTTGTATTATTTTCTGAACATTAGTCATTAGTATGATATCATTCCTCTTCATTTCTTAAATCACACAGTAGCTAACTAATTTTCATTTGTGTTTATTCTCCCTTAACATTTCACTTCAGGCTGATACCAAGTAAGAAATGTTTTAGACCAAAAGGAAAATTTTTGTGTGAGTGATCAGGTTTTATAAGGTGAAAGAACATCTTGAACTCATAGAATCCAGAAGTGTGTTTCCTCCCTTGGTTTGCTGACAGTATGGGTATTTTGGCTTGTGGAGTGGCCCTTAGAAATATCATGGATTATGGATCAGAGGAAATAGCATGTGTGGTTTTAGTTACCACCTATTATGAATGACTTCCAAATCTATCCCAGCAACCCTGACCTCTCACTTTCTTTCTTGGCCTCTATTTCTTGCAATCTGAATAACATCGCTTGTTGGAAACATTACAAATACCAAAAAGGAACTGATGGTTTGAAGCTGATAGGAATGTGTCCTTATTTTATTTTCTTTTTTAACACCTTTATTGAGGTATAATTGATACCCAAGAAGACTGAAATGTACATATTTGAGTTTGACTTTATGAATGCACTTGTGAAACCATCACTGCAATCAAGGTAATAGATATACTCATCACTGCTAAAAGTTTCCTTGTGTCCTTTTTATTTTTGTGTGTGATAAGAACACTTATAATGAGATCTACCCTACTAATAAAATTTTAAGTGGGCAATACAGTATTGTTAACTACAGGCATTATGTTGTATGGCAGATCTCTTTGGCATGGAACTTATCTTGCACAACTGAAACTTTAAATCAATTGATTTTCCTCTCTCCCCAGTCCCTGGTAACCATTGTTCCATTCTCTGCTTCTATAAATTTGACTATTTTTTATACTTTACATAAGTGGGATCAGGCAGTATTTGTCCTTCTGTGGCCAGCTTATTTCACTTAGCATAATGTCCTCCAGATTTATCCATATTGTTGCAAATGGCAGGGTTTTCTTTCTTTCAAAAAAAACCCTCTTAAGTCAGCTTATGAGAAATCTACTTCTTATAAATGAGATTGACACTGTTGATCCATTGCGAGTGTAATATACTTTTTTGAGCTGTTATTTAATTAATGGTTAATTAATTAATTAAGAATTTAATCTTGTTATCTGCACCCTCTTGCACCATCATGGATGTCATTGAATATATTTATTGAACACCTACCTTATAGTTACTGTGATAGATATAGGGATTGCAAGTTGAATAAGCTAGTACCTGCCTCAGGGTACAGTGAGAGAGACAAACCTATATAGAAATTATTACCATAGAATTAATAAGCTCTTCAACTATGTACTGTCAGAATACAGAGAAGTCCAATTCTCCCAGGGGTAGAGCCATCAGATGAGAAGCCATGAAGAATTCTATCCCCCACCCCCCAAAAGAGTTGAAGTGACAGAATAGATCTAGAATAAAAGAAGGATGTCAAAACAGGGCTGGTTGAGATAACAGGAGGCTTAGAAAACAAGGGTCTCAAGGACTTAATGAGATTAAAGCGCAGGTCCTCGGAGAAGTATAGAAAATTGTGGTTGAAAATCAGAGTGTTTTAAGTAAATAGAGGTTGAACAATGTCTCATTGCGACAATCTGTATTTGGCAATATTGGCTGGAATTAGATGAAAATCTGTGGCTATGTACATGTGAAGCAAGCCAATCCTTATAGATATTAAACCCATGATCTTGGCCTCAGTATGTTTTAATCTGGTAAGCTAAACAGCTATAAATAATTTAGGGATGATTGAATCAGAAACACAGTGTAAACTTCCTTTGAAATACATCTGGAAAGGGATAAACAAGTATACTTAGTATTGTACTAACCTAGTAGTTTTGGAATTCATTAAGCCATGTTCGCAATTCAGACACAACCAATTTGACTCATGCCTAGAAGTTATTGTCAGTTGTTATTGCTTGTGATGGTGATGGTGGTAGTGACTTTTTTTTCTTTTTAAATTTTAATCTTACTTTCTCAAGATTTATTTTTGTAGACCTGCTTTGGTCTCACCAATGTAATAAATAGACATTCATGTTTTCTTTCTCTTATAAGACAGAAGAAAAGGATGACTCTCATCTGCTAACTTAATTGAATTATAGTTGTAATGAAATGCTGTGAATTCAATTGTATTAAAATTATTAGTTTATAAATCTGTCTTTACAGCTATACTGCAGGTTTCTTGATTGTAGAGATCAGTTCTTTCTCTTGAGATCCATGGAACCTAAAAACACAGTGGTATAAAAAAAAAAAAAAAAAAACAGTACCAAGCAGCTAATGGCCACTTAATTGATGCGTTTAAATATAAATGAAAGTATTTTAAAATGTCACTTTGCTTTATTAAAAACTATTAATCATTATTTTGAAAGCTACCTTTTTGGCCATATCTATGTTTTTATAATCACCAAAGATTCTTATGCTCATTAAACTTCTCAGGGTGTCAAGGATAATGGTAACAAAGTAAATGCTACTCTTCTAATCTCTGGAATTAGCAGTAGTAACTGAAAATTTCAAAAGGAAGAGGATCTTTTATAATTTGAAGTTTGATTTACATTTTCTAGATTAGTGATGGATTTCTTTATTAACAAGATTCTGACTTGGGAACTGTAAAGGATGAAGTCCTTTTATCCCCTGCCAACATCTGTGTGTGTGTGTGTGTGTGTGTGTGTGTGTGTGTGTGTGTGACAGAGAGACAGAGAGACAGAGAGAGAATCCCACTCTCTTAATCTTAACTCCTTCTGGAGCCCATTTTCAGTTAACTGTGACATGCTATTACTATACATATGACTTTTTATTTTGCTGTTGCATTATAATTGCATTAGCTACTTCAAAATAATTATTTTAGAAGACTTCATCATCTAAATTATTGGCAGTATTAGAGAATATAGCTTTAAAAACAAGTAAATATACAGAATTTCACAAATACTGATTCTATTGTCTCATTATAGAAAATAACACTATCTTTTTCTTCTCCTTTATACTTGTATTTTAAAATAAATTTAAAAATTAAATCCTACAATAGGGCAGAAAACCAAATCTGATTTACTCTGATTTAGAAGAGTACTGAGTCCATTAGCTATAATACTCTCAAGTAATAGCTAAGGAAAGGTATGTCATGAGCTTCAGTTTTATATGTTTGAATATTTAAAAATTATTTCAGCATATATGCTCATCAACTCTATAATAGCATGAATGTGCTTTTTGACATGGAAATATTTTCCAATTATATTTTATAATCAGCAAAAACAAGTTGTCAAAATAGAACATGTAGTCTTCTCTGTTCAGCTGTTTGAGAACTGGTTTAATGGAAAAATCACTTTAAAGGTTTGGTTTTAATTTCTTAAGGAAGGCATCTATATTGAAGTAGTGTGCAACTGAGGTCCTCTAGTGTCACAGCTGAATATGGCATCAGCTTTTAAGATTTTGTGAATTATGTGTGTGCATGTTGGAGAAAAGGAGAACGAGGACAAGACAGATTACTATGGTAAACATGACTTATAGAGTCAAATGAGTTTGGAAAATTAAGTTATCTTTTATTTGTTAGTCAATGTCAAGGAAAATTTTTCTTTATTTTTAAAATGAGACAGGTCTGCATTCTTTCACATGCACATATTTACCAGTATCACTATAGTTGTTTTAAAGTTCAGAATCTTTTCCTTTACAAAGTTAGTTTCTTTTTTGAGGCTGTTTAGGAAAACTCTTGTTACTTTCAAATTGTTTTTGTTTCACACATTTCCTATTTGCTTGAGTAGCTGTTGTGGCACTTTAATATGGGGGAAACTGCTTGATAAAGAGAAATCGTTTAAATAAGTGGTTTTTGTTTTGTTTTGTTTTGTTTTGTTTTGTTTTGTTTTGTTTTGTTTTGAGAGAGAGCACAGGAGCAAGCAGGGGAAGGGCAGAAGAAGAGGGAGAGAGAAAATCTTAAGCAGGCTCCACACTCAGCTCAGAGTCAGGGCTTGGGGATGACCTTGAGATCATGACCTGAGCCAAAATCAAGAGTCAGATGCTTAACCTACTGAGTCTCAAATAAGCATTCCTTATAAATAGCAACTTTTATTATTTCTTTTTTTACATTCTTTATGAAGAATGTCAGTTTATTGCTTTGTTTTAAAGTATGGCTGGCAACTAAGGATTACCAGACATTTGAGGAAAAAATAGTCTGCGAGAAAGAAAGCCAAGGGAAGTGGGGGAAAAAAAAGCAAATAAAAAAAAAAAACAGAGACACCTCAGAGAAAATAAAGATAACACCCTTCTTTTCCTCTTAATTATTAACAGAATTCTAATAACTATCTTCAGAGAGATTCAAAAGAATAATGTATCCATAATCAAAAGAAAAGGGTCTATTAAAGAACAACTAGAGAACAGAGCAAAGACCTTGGAAATTAAATAGTAGAAGAGATAGGACTAACGGCCAGACTCATAGTAAATAAAACAGAAAGTTGATCTCAAGAATAGATGTAATTGTCACCTGCCCTCTAAGAGTTCTAACTAAAAGATATAGTAGAGGGAGAAAACAAAGACATAACAAATAAACTTTTCCTTGTTAATTCTCCTGCTAATGGAACATTTGAGTCTTCAGGTTAAAAGCCACACCTATTGCTTACTAACATAAATGCACAAATGCCCATACTCTAGATATACTGGACTAAAATTGTAAAAGTCTAAGGATAAAGTGAAAAAGAATCCCAAGCTTCCGGAGGGGAATAACAAGGTGTCTACAAAGAAATTAGATTGATATTGGACTTCTTACTATTAATAAAGGACAATAGAGAAATCTTTTGCCAAGTTTAAAGGCAAGAATAAGACATTTTAAGACCATGCTTTAAAATTTCCTACTCATGCCACTCTTATGAATAATTTTCTCATGGATGTATTCTAACTAAATAAAAATGTAAATACAAAATGAGTGAGAAGTATAAAAATGATGATAGCTGATGATAACCTTCATAATAGAGGTATAATTATGAAATTATAGTATCCATCAAATCCTGATGACTGATACATTTTCTCTTGAGAGCTAGGGGTTAAGTGGCTTAGGAGTATATTGTTTTCTTAGTTCTTCAATGAATATTTACTAATCATAGTATAGCAATGTGACAACCATTTCCCATCTGTCTCAGAGTGAAAGCCAAAGGCTTTACAATGGCCTCAATAGCCTTACATGATCTGGCTCCTTGCTATGTCTCTGCCCTCATCTCCTAACACCTTGCCCTTTGCTCTCTCTACCGCATGCACAGTGGCTTTGTTGCACTTTTTGAACTACTATGCAATCTTCCAGTTCAGGACTTGCTTACTGTGCCCTCTGCCTGAATCACGTATTTCCCAGAGAGCTACATGTCTTTTTCACTTCCTTTAGATTTCTGCACAAATGTCATCTTAGTGATGCCTTCCTTGATCTTCCTTCTCTACATGTAATAGCAACCTGCTATCCCACATTCTCTCTTCCTTTTCCTCCTTAGCACGTAATTACTATGTATCATATATTTACTTGTTTATTTGTTTAGCCTGCAAGAAAGGAATGTAGATTTCTTTTGTTTCATCTATAAAATTCGATAATTTAAAAATAGTATAACTAATAAAAATCAGGAGTTGGGAAAGGAAAATGGGAATGTTGTAAAAGTATATTAATTATATCATCTTGCATAACAAAGACTTAATAATGTTAACTAAAATCTAACCAGCAGAATTGAAAACAGAAGTTGCTAAGGGTGGATACCTCTGGAAAGTAAGACTAGGATGAGAGGAAAGGGATTTTAGCTTTTCATGTCTTGCTCTTTCTTATGGATTTAATTTGGAGGAGGGAGTCATAGTACAAATATTTTTTGGAAAATTTTCTTCAGCTTACTTTTTTAACATCAGGTTTATTGAGCTGTAATTTACATATTTTAAAATATAACTTTTTTAGTGTACAGGTCAGTCAGTTTGACAAACTCAGTAGTGTAATCATCATCAAAATCAAGAACATAACAGTTCTGTCAGGTAAATTTTCCACATATTCTCTTGCAGTCAACCCGTCCCTCTAAGCAAGCCCATGATAATCAGTGATCTGTTATTCCATCTTTTTACTTTAATGTATACCTTTTATTTAATATGGGTTCCTTATAGCCTGAATATAATTGAGGCTTAATTCCTATGTAATCTGACAATTTTTATCTTTCAGTTTAGATGTTTGCATTTACATTTAATATGATGTTTGATACATCCTAATTAAAGTCTGTTATTTTCTAATTGTTCCATTTGTTCTTTGTTCTTTTTTTCCTTTTATTCTACCAGCTTTGAGGTTGACTATTTTTTTTATTTATCTTTACTGTTGACTTATTTATACCTTTTTAAAAAATTAGTTTTAGTGATTACCTGTAGATATTAATTTAATTTTTAAAAGTCTAATTTAAAATGTCAGGGGCACCTGACTGGCTCAGTTGGTAGAGCATGTGACTTATCTTGGAGTTGGGAGTTTGAGCCCATGTTGAATGTAGAGATTATTTACAAAAAAACAAAAATCTTAAAAAAAAAAAAGCATAATATAAACCAATTAAGATAGATAGATAGATAGATAAAATGTCAAAAAATGAGTAGAAAAGAAATCTATACAAAAATGTTAATATTGATAGTTTGGGGGGTTGGGTTTGAATTAGTCTTTCCCACTTTCCTTATATCATCCCTCACTTCCCATGTTAATGGTTCTTGATTAAAAAAAAAAATGGAAAGAGATGGAAAAAGAGAGAAACTGGGCATTCCACTGGAAGATGGCTTAGGAAGAATTAAAGAGAAATGTTTGATAAATTGTCAATTGCTGGGGGTTGTTTTGTGGATATGGAAGGTAACCTCGTGTCCATCTACCATAAAATATATTTTAGCTATTTTTCAGGAACTTAGGTATTTTGTCTTGAGCAGGAAAGGTGGTTTTCATTGACTTAGTTCTGCCTTATGTTTGAAACTTCCCAGATAATTTGGCAAAGACAAACCTGTAGAAGGTTAATTGTGCATTGCCAAAATTCAAACTCCCTCCCTGCTGTTAGACTTAGAAAACTGTAGGATCTTTGCCAGATCAATTCTGTTGTAATCATAAAATCCAATATATGTATGTAGTGGATATTTTATAAAATTTATAGATCGTATTTTCTCTGAATAGAAGAGGAATAATAAAAATACAACTCTTTAAATTTTTATAATGTCATTTCATTCTTTAAAACAGGTTCTGTATCTGCTTTGTAATTGTATCTATTGATCTGTGACTTTTTTTTTCTTTGTAGCTACTCAAAGGTTTTGTGCATAGCATTTGAGGTACTTCAGGGTTTGCAGTATATGAACAAACATGGTATAGTACACCGGGCACTTTCTCCTCATAATATTCTTTTGGACCGAAAGGTAATTGTCAAATAATAAATTAAGTAACAAATATTTTATTTGTTAGTTGTGGTTGGAAGCTACTGAAATCAGACCCACTCTATCAGAGGGTCTTTAGAATACAAATATGTTTTAATAATACTCATAATGAAATGGCTGTATGAAAGTGATATACTTGTGGCAGTTAGGAAAAAAACAACTACCTTTATGGGGCACCTGGGTGGCTCAGTCAATTAAGTGTCCAACTTCAGCTCAGGTCATGATCTTGGAGTTTGTGAGTTCTAGCCCCACATCGAGTTCTCCACTGTCAGCACAGAGCCTACCTCAGATCCTCTGTCCCCCCCCTCTGACCTTCCTGTCCCCCCTCTCAAAAATAAATAAACAATAAAAAAAACTATCTTTAAATTTTTTAAGTCCATGTGTTTTTTGCACATGCATTATTCCTTTTTCCTCAAGATTCATTTTCTAACTTCATGTTTTGTTTTTCCTTTCATTCACTTTCTGAAAAGTATGCATTATAGCTTCCCAGTCCACTCCTCTGAATTTGCTTTCATTTTTAAAAAATGTTTATTTATTTTGAGAGAGAGACAGAGAGAGAGAGAGAGCGCACGCATGCGTACATGGGAGGAGCAGAGAGAGAGGGATAGAGAGAATCCCAGGCAGGCTCCCTTCTTTCAGCACAGAGCTGGATGACATGGGCTCAATCTCATGGATCGTGAGATCATGTCCTGCTCTGGAATCAAAAGTTGGTCACTTAACCGACTAAGCCATCCAGGCACCCCTGAATTTGCTTTCATTTAAAGAAAGCTCTATTGACACAGAGTATTTTTCTGATAGTACAACTGTTTTGCATTTTCTCCTGTTTATTATTCTTCCTCCCTATTTTTTCTTCTTTTTTTTTATTCCCCATTATCTTCTTTATTTACCAACTGTTCATACCTAGTTTCCTTTTTTATTGGAGTACCACTTCTTTACTTGGAAATCTTATGGGTGATTAATAAGAAGCAAGTCAACCTCTGTAAGAGAATTATGGGTAGCAAAATGGTATATTTTCAGGAATAATCATACTTTCATTTTTTCATAAGCATTTAAAATAGCTTTGAAAGAAGTTTGTCTTGGGAATTATTTTTTATATTAGAAGGATTATTATTTTCCTCTGATTCTTTTCTAGACTTTTAATACAATTATGCTATGGTATTAAAAATCATAAAAGCTAAAATGGTACTCATTCATTTCATATTTATGGCAGTAGAGTATATAACCAATCTGGGTTGTTTTGAGATATAAATGTTTTGTAATGCTGAGAAGTAAAGTTCTTGAGAAAAAGAAAAAAAAATTTTAAATCAACTTAATGTGTTTTAAAGTCTTAAATATCTAAAAGGAGGAAAACTTAAGAGACTTACAAAATTTATATTTGTCTTTTATTAAGAATCTCTTGTGATAATTATGTCTTTTTCAAACAATATAAATGATTGTTGGAAATCTAGCAGATTCACTAATATCTTCATGATTTGGTAACTAATATTTTCAAGTTAAGAATTCCCATGTCAGGGTTAAATTTATGACATTATGAATGGACTTGGAACTCCTTGAAAAAAAAAAATTTATCTTGTGAAAATTACCAAAAATGTTCCAAGCAGGGATTCAATACAAATGAGAACATTTCTGCTTTTTTTGTTTTATCAACATATCTGGAAAATTTTTATATTTTTATAAAAATATAAATTTAATTTTTTAAGTGTTGTTTTGAGATCTATATACAAGTAATATATATGTGTATATCTATACATACATGTATGCATATACATATACATATATTTGTAATGAGTATAAAGCAGGCTTCACACATTGGCAAATAGTTTTTATTATAGTTATGATAAAATACAATTTTTTCTTAATGTACCTCACTAATGGTGATTTCCTTACTTATGATACATAATGATAATTTTTCCTACTAATATTAAAATATTTAATAATGTTTTATTATTATTATTGTAGGGACATGTTAAATTGGCTAAATTTGGACTTTATCACATGACAGCTCATGGTGACGATGTTGATTTCCCAATTGGGTGAGGATATGTTTTCTTTTCTTCTGAGTTGTGTCTTAAACTTTGTAATATTTGATGAAATGTGTATTCTGTTAATGGTGATACTGCTTTCTAATAAAAAACTAACTTTTCTTTATTAACATATTTTTATCTTCCATATACTTTTAAAAGAGTAGACAATGAGTTTTTCCCAGTATCCAAAATATATCTGATGTTGATATTTCATTGAATTGTCAGAGGCTTTAATGCTTGCTAATTAATTTTATTTCATCCAGAATTAGGTAAAATTAAGGCAAGAAGGCTGGCCAGATTCTCACTTAATGTGTGTTCCTTAAAAGACTGAGAAAAATTGTTCTCATATTATTTTCTACTGTTTCTAAGTTTAATTCCTTGTTCTCTAAGATATAATTGCATGTTAAGACTCAAACTGAGTCATTGTAGGTATCAGAGGTAATAGGGTAGAAAGTCTGTGTTTAAGTTTGGAGAGGTTTATTTGATCACTTCTGATAGAATTTTAATTTATGTTGGCCTCCAAGAAAGGAAAGTTTATTTTATCCTGTTCTCAACTAAATGCTTGTGATACAGATTTTGTGTTGTATTTATTGTGTGGTTGCTTTTTAGACATTTTAATAATATAATTCTTTTATTTTTTGAGTGTTTAGTTTTCACATTATTTTCAATACATAGAAGTTTCAAAATAGTACAAAGAATCACTCTATTGCCTTCACTTAGATTTCCCAAAGATTAACATTTCACTACTCTTGTTTTCTCTCTTTCTTTTTTCTTACACGTATATGTGTATGTTCATATAAGTACTTTTTGTATCATTTAAGAGCAATTAATGCATATGATGGCCTTTTACCCCTAAATACTTCAGTTTGTATTTCTTAAAAAAGGAATTTTCTTACATAACCACAAAACAAGTTTCAAAACAAGGAAATTAAAATTAACATAATAGTGTTATCTAATCTAGATATTTTGACCATAATGTTCGGTTGCTTTGTGATTTTTTTAATAGTGCCCATTTGCATTTTGCTCTTTGGGCTCTCTCAAATCAGTTTTGTCACTCCATTACCAAGAATTATGGTTTGGAGTCATGGCGTGTGTTTCTGCAGGAGAACATTGCTTTAATTAGATGTTTAAAAAAAGGGATTCATTTATAATTTATCCTTTTATCTTTATAAAGTAAATTGTAAGTTTCTACCTAAAATTTTTGTTAGACCATAGCTAATAATCTTAAAATAAATTGCTTAGTCATTCCTTCTTTATTTATTAAGACAACATTTATTGAGCACCTTCTCTTCTGGCTGCTGGATGTGCAAAAATGGATAAGGTAGGTTCTTGTCCTCAAGAGGCTCATTGTTTAATGGGAAAATGTCCTCTTTTGGTGGCCTATTTATAGTAAGGTACAATAAATTAATCATATAGTTTTGTATACCAAAACTTGTGGCCATAGGAAACAAGCAATTGTTTTCCAAGCATGAAAACTATCTTATAAAAATAGCCTACATTTTATTTGTTTAAAAAAAAAAAAACCCTTTGAATGTAATAAGTCCACAATAAAGCCCTAATGTCTTCTTTCCTATGTGATAATTTCCTTTTGAAGTTCCTTTTAGGGAGCAGTAGTCTAATAGGAAGTATGTGATTGCTGCTGCTGCTTCATGTTGTCTAGATCAATCTGTGTGAGAGAAGAACTCCAAAAACACAATGTAAACAAAAATTACTTTAATTTTTTACCTTTTACTAAAAGGTGCTTTATTTAGTGATGAACAGAAGAAAGGAAGTGACTTTTTGTAAAGCACACCAAGCATGTTGAAGAACCACATTTGAATTTAAAATGCTTGGGTAGAATTGGTCTTGTGTGCCATTTGTTCTGGTTTACTTTGAAGTCTTGAACCCAAAGGGTCTGACCAGAAAGTATCAAAGAGCAAAATGTGAAACATTAGCCAGGAAAAATAAAGTGATCAAACAGCTAAGGCATGAAAGAAAATATTTACACCAGAAGAAGCTTGCCGTTGATTCAAAAGACAAATATTGAGGAACAACAAAGTAAAATGTTAACATCTGTTTCAGAATATTGTAAAGAGTTAGAAATTGGACATTCATTTCAGTTGGCCAGTAGCTTAATACCTTGTTAAAACATCAAACAGATGATGAAAGCCACTTTTGTTTACCTCACTAGTCATACTTAAGGCAGAGTTCTGTTAATTTTCTTTGAGTGTTGAAATGCTATGCTAAAGAAGAGACACTTGTTAGAAGAAGAGTGTCTACATTTAAAACCAATCCTAGTGTTTATTATTTTTATTAATTAGTTTATTTCTTGATTTGAAGGGAAATTCAAATTTTTGGAGCAAGCATCACCTCTATGCTTCTAGAGATTACCGGTTGGAAGTTTTAGGTATAATGATTTACCCATAGCATTGCTTGATTTTTAACTACCCACAGCATTATTTTTGGATAAGATATGCTGGAAATCAGGATTAAAAATAAACAGTTTGCCTTCCAGATGTATTATGGTGATGATGATTAGAAATACAGTGTTGTATTGCGTCATATTTTCCATTTTTATAAAAACATCTTTAGGTACTCACTAATATTTATAACAGTTTGGTGAGGTAGACATTATTATTCCTATTTTCAGATTAAGAAACCACAGTTCTATGTAGAACTGAAACTGGAATACAGGTATTATAATAATACCAAAGACATACTTCTACAACTAGGCTGCAGTTGTTTCCAGAGATGTCATTTAGAAGAGCAATATGATCACATTAGGGTAAAATAACATAATAGAAATTTGTACATGAGAGAAATATATGAGCAAATTAAAGGTGGATATTAGTAACATCATCGTCATCATCATTGTATTAAAATGGAAATTTAAAAACCTAATTTACCCATTTGAATTTAAGGTATATTCTGTGATTTAATTGACTTATATTTTACATGTCTGTTAAGTACTGGCCATCATAGTGTGAGGAGGTGGCTATAGACTAACACAGGAAGAGAAATGGAACTAATATTTGAGTGTCTACATTGCATATATTACATAGATGTTCCATATACTTATACATTTTTATTGTAGTCATTATTGCAGGGTGCCATAATAATCTAATATCCTAGAATTGAAAAGGCCAGATAATTGTGCTCATGACTAAGTCTGATGATAAATGAAGAAAGGGTATGCACCTATCCAATAAGTAGGGCAGAATTCTACTCATTTTCATTTCTAAAGCTGTTTGTGTTTCTTTTAAAAAAAAATATTTTTTTCTTTTGAGAGAGAGAGATGGAGGGGCTGGGGAGGGACAGAGAGAGGGAGACACAGAATCTGAAGCAGGTTCCAAGCTCTGAGCTGTCAGCAGAGCCCAACATGGGGCTTGAACTCATAGACCACAAGATGATGACCTGAGCTGAAGTCAGACACTTAACCAACTGAGCCACCCAGAAGACCCTGTTTTTGTTTCTTTTGTTTATAGGCAGTAAGATTTAAATTTAGTACTTCTCAATATATCTGAAACTTATGTACTGTCTGCTTTTTAAATCACCTGTAAAGGGGCATCTGGGTGCTTCAGTCAGTTAGGTGTCCAACTCTTGATTTTGGCTGAGGTCATGATCTCATGGTTTGTGAGATCAAGCTCCACCTCGGGCTCTGTACTGTCACTGCAGAGTCTGCTTGGGATTCTATCTCTTGCTTTCTCTCTGCCCCTCCCCTGTTCACACACACGCATCTTCACTCCCACTCTCAAACAAACTTTTAAAAACTTGTCTGTAAGGTATTCTTAATGGACATTTTTTAAAGGAAATGTTATTTTTTTAGCACAAATTAACTGAGCATATCTTACATTTAAAATGTGTTGGTAGTTGCAGAGGATTTATAAAAGTGAATATGATACACAGATGCCCTCAAATTGTGGTTTTTTTGAAGGAGGGTAAATTTTTGTTTACTAAGTATTATAAACATAGAAAAAAACAAAACATAAAAATGGGTAGTATTACATATTGTGTATAGTCCATTACATACATATGAAACAAGTAAAATAAGTATCTTATAGTCATTAGAGAACCATAAAGATACAGATAAAATATCATGGGGATTCACTGAGAGAAGAAATAATTTCCATCTCAGCAAATCAACTTAAGGTTTTATGGAATTATTCATAAAATGAATTCATTAGAAAATTAAAGTTAGAAGTTTGACACATTTTATAGAGTATACTGTTTATAAAGGCTTTGTCTGTTTTTAAATGTTTTATTCATTTTTGTGAGAGAGAGAAAGCACAAGCGGGAGAGACAGAGAAACTGAAGTGGGCTCTGTGCTGACCACAGAGAGCGGATATGGGGCTCAAACTCAGGAACACGAGATCATGACCTGAGCCAAAGTTGGATGCTCAACCACTCAACCAACTGAGCCACCCTGGAGTTCTAAGGCTTTGTCTTTTTTATTAAATAAAATGGCTTACATTTTTGAGTTTAGAAGACAGAAGGTAGGTATTTTAGTCTGACAGGAAGATATTTTACACAATAATATGATTTTCTTACCAATTCCTTTATATTTGCTGTTGAATTTCCTGCTAAAACTTTTCCTGTACTTGGGGCATCTGGGTGGCTCAGTTGGTCAAGTGTCTGATTCTTAATTTTAGCTTAGGTCATGATCTCATGGTTTGTGGGTTTGAGCCCCACATTGGGCTCTGCATTGACAGACCTCCCTCTCTCTCTTTCTCTCTCTCTCTCTCTCTCTCTCTCTCTCCCTCCCTCCCTCCCTCCCTCCCACCCTCCCTCCCTCCCTAAATATTCAGATGGCTTAGGAAATCTATAAACATAATTTAATAGAGTATATATCAGTAATAATATATCAGAAGTAAAATTCAGTCATTTCTCTGGATTCTTACAAACATCTGATAGATTTAACATCACAACATTTTCATTAAATTTTTTTCTTAATAAAAAAGAACTATGTGAATACTTCCTTAATGTAGTGAAAATCATCCATTTATCTATATCTGCCTGTTATTAGAAAGAGAGACTGATCTCAACCCAAAGTTTTCAGGTTTTAAACAAAATATTTATTAACACCACTGTCATTTGACAATGTATTCCTGGTACTGATGAATGTAGTTGCACAAGGAAAAGAAATCAGATAAATATCAACAATGGAAAGAAGGTAAAACTATTATTTCTCAGTGAAATTACTAGAAACAAAAGTTCTAGGAATGCAAGGTTGGTTAAACATCAGGGAATCAATGTATTTAAACTCATTAGCATATAAATGAAAAGAATCATATGTTTTGTTTGTAATAAATACAGAAGAGGTATTCAAAACTTTTCAAAATTTATTCATGATTAACACCAATAGAAATTTTTGTGCTAAGAGCTATAATGATAGAAAGGAGGAAACAAAACTGTTACTTTAAACAAATCAGGTAAGCACAACTGATTTGATTATCTACAAGACTACTCAAAAGAATTCTCTCATAAAAGATGAGGGTTTAGTGAGGTTGTAGATATAAAATTAATACAAAGAAATTACTTACAAATCAGCAAAATATATACAATACCTGATAAGAAACTAATCAGGTATGTTTAATATCTCTGTGAAAGAAACATAAATCCTTTTTAAAAGACATTACAAAAGGCCAAAGTAAATATAGAGATATCGTGTTCATAGAGTGTTAGGGTCAGTATCAGAAAGATGCCAATTCTTCCCACCGTGTTCTACATTTGATCTAATTTCAATGAAAATTCCAGCTGTGTGTGTGTGTGTGTGTGTGTGTGTGTGTGTGTGTGTTTTAGAGAGAAACCTTGACAAGATAGTTTTATATATATGTAAAACTATATATATAATTATTTATATATGATATAAATATTAAGTTAATAATATGAATATATTATTATGATAATATTTAATTATTAATTAAGTTAATAATATAAATTATATGGGTCATTATTAAAAAAATATAAATATATAAAAATTAAAAATAATTATAAGAATATATATATCATTTATATAATATACATTTATATATTATTATAAGTTAATATAAATAAGATCATTATTATATATTATTTATTAATTAAATTATATGCTATACACAATTATATTTATTAAATATTAAATTAATAATATAAATAATAACTATATTATAACAATATTATTTAATTGTTAAATTAATAGTATAAAACTATGATATAAATAATGTAAATATTAAATATGAAATTAAATAAAAGTACCTAGACACTCCTGCAGAGAAATTAAAAGATGTGTGTGTTTTGAGAGGATTTAATTTAGCAATATTGGCAATTATTTATGTAATGTTATAGAGTTAAAATAGTACAATGGTACAGTGTTAGGCAAGCTTACCAGTGGAACAAAATAGGGAGCCAAGATGCATACCAACATGTATGTAGAGATTTTATTTGTGGTAGAAACTGGTACTATGGACTACTTGGGGGGAAATAGGGTATCAATAAATAGAGTAGATCTCAATTGATTATCTGTGTAGGAATGAAACTTCCAAAATGTCCTTCACAGTTTGGTTAAATAAATTAAGTGCATCAGTACAATGAAATTTTTCAGTTTTCAAAGAGAATGAGGCAAATCTACACTTATTTTTATAGAATGATCTCTAAAATGAACTCTAAGTGGAAAAACAAAGGTGTGCAGAGTAGTGTGTATAGTATGCTGCCCCAAGGAACAGTGGTGATGGATGGTCAAGTTTATCTCTATATAAATATGTATGGGTGCCTGGAGTACAGAGAGTCTTACTTTTCAATGTATGTATTTTTAAAGATTTTGACATTCCGACTACTTAAAAGAATACATACTATTTTCAAAGATAAAATGTACTTTAAATAATAGGTATAGGGAGAAGACAGGTAGTAAGAGGGAAAGGAAAAACACCTGGAAACAGAATGCTGGAAGAAGGCATGTGTCAGAAAGAGAAGAAAACAAAGAGAAGAACTACAGCTTCAGAGAGACATAGTAGCTTTAAAATTATTTGAGACTCATACATATTTTCTCTTGATTCTAGACATGAAGACCTGTATTATGACGGTTAGTTTAGAATTCTTCCTTGCAAAGTTTGTTAATTTATTTTCCCTGGACTTTTACTTAGATCTTACCATACTGATTGTAAAAATGTAATATTACTTTTACCCCTTTGTAGTTTGTAGTAATTGTTCATTTATTTAATGTATCATTTTAGGTATCCATCATACTTGGCACCCGAGGTAATTGCACAAGGAATTGTCAAAAGCACTGATCATATGCCAAGTGAAAAACCATTGCCTTCTGGCCCCAAATCAGATGTGTGGTCTCTTGGAATAATTTTATTTGAGCTTTCTGTGGTATGTATAAAGAAATATTAAACTAAAAAGAAATTGTATGCTTATTAGAATAAGTTTTTTGGATAGGAAAGCTACTTAACCATGATACATTTTTGCTTTCTGGATTGACTAGGTATGAGGGAAAAACACATAAATCTATTTGACTTGTTAAAAAATCCTGTTTGACAATTTATTTGCATATATTTTGGTATCTTTAGAAGTGTTTGTTTTGTACTTTTGCTAAATATGAAAAACTTACACCATACTAAGTGTAAAAAATTAAACAGTTCCAGAAATGTTTACTCTAAAGCTGCTTATACTCTTTGCATGCTCTCTCTCCATTCTGTGGTATTCTTTCTTCCCTAAATACCTTCTTGTCTCCTGTTCTCTTATATTTTCTAGAAGACTCACTTTGTAGTGGACTTAATGTTTTATGAGACCTTTCCTAGATACCCTCTTTATTTATTAGGGCAAAGACTAAGCTGATATTAAAAAGAAAGAACTTAAAAATATAGTAGCTTAGAGAACATAGGTGTTTTTCTGCCTCTTGTAACACTCCACATCATGCAGAAATCCAGAATTTGGCTCTGTCAATCTCAAATGTCTGGTTTCCAAAGCCGATTTCTTTATCACCATGTTTAGCCATAGGGAAGGAGAGGAGTGAGTTCATGGTACTGTCTTTAAGAAGATGATCTGGGTACCTGGGTGTCTCAGTCAATTGAGAATCCAGCTTTTGATTTTGGCTCAGGTCTTGATCTCATGGTTCATGAAATCAAGCCCTGCATTGGGCTCCGCACTGACAGTGCTGAGCCTGCTTGGGATTCTCCCTCTTCCCCTCTCTCTGCCCCCTCCTCCTCATGTGCTTTCTCTCAAAATAAATAAATAAACATGAAAAATAATTTTTAAAAACAATGATCTAAAAGTGCAGATATCAACTCTACTTTTCATTGGTGACAGTTTACTTAAGTGGCTACGTTATAGGTACAAGGGAGACTAAGAAATGTAGTCTTTAGCTGGACACATAAATATTGAGGAAGAAGATGAGAATGAATTTAGAGGGACAAAAAACAGCCTGTCATGGCCAAGATGAAAATAATTTTGGAGGAACAACTAACAATCTGTCAATCCTAGTTCCAAATAACTGCCAGCATTAGGTCCTTATCTTCTTTGCTCTTCTATTATGACATGTGTCACATGTGCCTACTTTACTTGGACAACGAGATCTTTAGAAGCAGAAATTTTTCATCTATACTGTATAATTGTTGGAAAAATGAAATAATATATATATATATATATATAAAGTACTTAGTATAGTATGTTATATAGCAAATGGTCCCTGGATGTTATCTTTTATTATGATATTATAATATTTTATGATTAAGAAAAATATTTTATGATTAAAATCATAATATTCATAATAACATGGTAGTTTACCTGTTGGCACAGCTTTTTCTAAGGGAAAATACCAGATTTCTGATTCTTTGCTATTCTCTGTCTAGACCATTTTACTTTTCATTGGTATGAAATAATGATAAATCTCATTGTTGTTTAAAATCATAGCCTAGGGGCACCTGGGTGGCTCAGTTGGTTAAGCATCCGACTTCGGCTCAGGTCATGATCTCATGGTTCATGAGTTTGAGCCCCACATCAGGCTCTGTGCTGACAGCTCAGAGCCTGGAGCCTGCTTTGGATTCTGTGTCTCCCTCTCTCTGCCCCTTACCCACTCACACTCTGTCTCTCTCTCTCAAAAATAAATAAACATTAAAAAACTTTTTAAAAAGTCATAGCCTAAATGAAAAATCTTACTGAAATGTGAATGTGAAGTATATGGAAGTGTAAATTTGAAATGTACAACTTTTCCTTTTTATTATGTAACCTATATCTAAACTCTGTATTAATGATCAGATATGTCCTATGAGTAATTCAGTTCAACAAATGTAGATGAGTATGTACTGTGTGTACAGCATCATGACAAATGCAGCAAGAGATAAACTGTGTTTAAGACACATTGTCAAGAAGCTTATAATTTAATTCAAATCCATAAACTTAGAAGATAAACTCAGAAAAGCTATGTGAATTCCAAGAAAGGAAATATTCATTTCATAATAGGGACTTCATGACATTTTAAGTGATACTTAAAGTTTACACAGTCTAGTTTTAGAATGGCATACTGAATATAAGCTTAAATCTTCCTACTTCATCAAAACTTTAGAATTGATATAAAATATTAAGATATAAATTAATAGCATACTAACAACTAAAAATGGAACTTTTGGTATGCTAAAAATCCTAGGAAATAGATGAGAGGCTATACCAAAGCCGTTTTGCTAGGAAGCTTTTACCATATCACCAGAAAGGCAATACAGCCACTGTGCCACCCAGAAGTTTCCATAGTCCAAAAGATGTATAGGAAAATTTGTATTAAGAGGTGAGAACATTTCTAAGAAATACCAAACACCTAAAACAATACATCTACAATATGATACATGCAATAAATACATACATCTACAATAAAAAAGAAACAACAAGAAGAATTTACACCATTGAAAGGACTTTAAAATAAATGTACACGTTTTTTAGGAGATAAAGAAAACAATGCCATTTGTGAAACAATTATAGAAACTCTGAGTCAAGAACATTTGCTGAAAAGAACAAGAACCAGTTAAGGGTTTTAAGGAAAAAAAATGTAACTATTGAAATAAAGAACTAAAGAGATGGATCATAAGAAACTAGACACACTGAACATAGAAGATGAAGCTGAGTAATTCTCCCAGAATATGTCACAAAGAAATAAGGAAGTTGAAAATATGAAAGAAATTTAATTTTTTTTTTAATGTTTATTTATTTTTGAGACAGAGACAGAGCATAAACGGGGGAGGGTCAGAGAGACGGAGACACAGAATCTGAAACAGGCCCCAGTCTCTGAGCTGTCAGCACAGAGCCCGACACGGGGCTCAAACCCATGGACCGTGAGATCATGACCTGAGCCGAAGTCGGCCACTTAATCGACTGAGCCACCCAGGCGCCCAGTAGAAATTTTAAAAGACAGGGAAGATAGATCCAGATGTTCTAATAAGAAACCAAGACTAAGGCCCTTGGTTTCAAAGAACCCACTAATTACCTTGCAGGGAAAAAAAATCACAACATACAACAACAAAAAAAACAACAACAAATACCTTGAAATCATATACTCTACTTTTAGAATAACCAATAATGAAATAATAAGTAACATTTATGGAGAACTTTTCAAAATCAGGTACTTTTCTAATCTCTTTACATCTATTATTTTAGTCAATACTCACACCAGTCTTATAAAATTTAATTATTATCTTTAGTTTACAGATCAGGAAATTGAGGTACAAAGAAATTAAGCAACCTGTCCTAGTTACACAATAGTAAGCACTTGAGCAAATTTGTACCCATCAACTATATGCAAAGCTGTACTCTTAACTAACACACCAAGCTTCCTTCACTAAGCTCTGAAGTCTTTATCACTGTTAATGAGAAAATCTTCAAATGTGTCGGAGAGAAAAGACATACTACCTACCAAGAATGAGATTGGCATTAAACTTCTTAGTAGCTTGGAAGTAAGAAAGCAGTGGCATAATGCCATCAAAGTGCTGAGAGAAGTAATTTGAATTTTGAATTCTTTAATTCACAAAATTAACATTCAGGAGTGGGAATGAAATAAAGGATATATACAAAAATTTGATAGCCATGAAGAAAAAAAACTACTGGTAGGGAAATAACATGAGTCAAAGTCTGTATGCCTGAACAGGCAGAGTGTGCTCACTGTATTGCAAGTAATCAAATTGAATTGCTTCGTGTGTGTGCGTGCGTGTGTGTGTGTGTGTGTGTGTGTGTTCATCATACATAGATAAATAGTAAGCACTTAGATTGAAAAGATATATTGGAGCCATATCCTAGAAGACTTTGATTGCTGAATTGAGAAGTTCATATTTAGTTATATATGGTATGGAGGACCATTTAAAGTTTTTAAATAAGATATTGATAAAGTCAAACCTGCATATCTAGAAGATTAATAAGATAGTAGTGTAAGAAATTGAGACAGGAATGGCAACTTTTTCTTTCAATGATCTCTCCACCTGTAGTTCTAATTTCATAAATGTTTAAGAAAGTTTTTGCTCTCTCTTTCTTAAAAAAGAAGTTTTTTTTTTTCTCCACGTAAAGACCAAGGTATATTCTTAAGCCTTTTCTTCCTTTTTTAAAATGTTTAGTTGTTTATTTTGAGAGAGAGAGAGAGAGAGAGAGAGAGAGAGTGCACAAGCAGGGAAAGGGCAGAGAGAGAGGAGAGAGAGAATCCCAAGCAGGCTCCTCACTCAGCGCTGAGCCCAATGTGGGGTTCAATCTCATGACTGTGAGATCATGACCTGAGCTGAAATCAGTAGTCGGATGTTCAACCAACTGAGCTACCCAGGCACCCTGTAAGCCTTTCCCTCTAAGTCTACTTAAAGAATCCTATAAGTTTAATTTGTTTATGATAAAGGAAACATAATTACCAACATTTATGAAGGCATTTCTGTGTGCAATAAATGCCAAGCACTTTTTCATACATTGTATAATCCTCATTGCAACCTGTGTATCATATACAGTTAATATTCCAGTTTTATAAATGAGAAAAGTAAAACTTAAAGTGGTTGAGTAATTTGCCCAAGTTATATAACTTGTGGTTGAAAGTCCAATTTGGCACACGAATGCTCAACACATAATTGTTGAAGTTTTAAGTGATTTCAGACATGTCAAGCAGCAACCCCCAACCTCCCCTACCCCCCCCCGCCCCCCCGCCCAGAAGCTGACTAATAAGAAAACAACTAAAATACAATGTATGTGTCTTAAAATAAATGTACCAGGTGCTATGGGAGCACAAAGGATGGTTGTCTAATTCATTGTGGGAGGAAGGAATATCATGGAATGTTTCTTAATGGAGACAACAGATTACCTGGATTTCATATGATATATAAGTAAGAATTAGTTAGGTAAATGTAAGGATAATATGACTCTTTCTAAGGGGCCATTTTGGTCTCAAATGTAAGGATAATATGACTCTTTCCAAGGGGCCATTTGGAATCAAATAAGACTCCCTGTGTCCTGGAATCTCTCTAGACAACCAGGTATATGTAGGTCTCTAAAATGAGGAATGCTTGAGACCAAATAAGAATGTAATTGATCCTTAGATATGTGAAATGTTTAAATGTTAAACCAATGATTCTTCTTTAATGGAGCTAACTCTAAAATCTAAAAGTCAAAACCTCTGAAGAGAAAAAGAGGTACCTGAGAAAATCATTTTCAGCTCTGGGGAAAAAAAAAAATACCTTCCTGAAGAATGATGTAAATGTTAACACAAATTTCTTCAAATTTCTTTTCCTATTTTATTTAGGGAAGAAAATTATTTCAAAGCTTGGATATTTCTGAAAGACTAAAATTTTTGCTTACATTAGGTAAGTGTCTCACAATGGATTATTTTTCAAATATAAATATTATCTTTTGTGACTTTTAGTAAGCATACACAATAATGTGTTCTAAAATAGTGAATACACTGAAATATCCTGACTTTTTAAATTTTCTAATGATCAGTGGTAAGCATTAACAGTACAAACTTAAGAAGTGCTTTCTGAAATATTTTAGTGTTTTCCTTATTCATTATGGAATTATAATGTAGATAGATATTATCTTATCTTCGTGATCTAGCCAAGTAAACTAAGTTGTGAAATCAAAAAATGAGAATATAAAGTTATACTTCTCTGTAGCAGTTTACCTTCTGATAATATATCTTAAATTTTGAGCTTTCTGTTTGATGAATCATGTGTGAATAATGACTGGGAAGAATGTTTATTTTTTCTTTTAACAAGCTCATTTATTTTACATGTATATTAGATCCTAATGTTTTAATTCAAGTTTACAAAAATTTATGTAATCTATTTTAGACTGGAATAAATTAAGCATGTGTGGTAATAAAGGAGAGAAAAATAGTGATAGAGCACTTTATATGAAAGAGTGACAGATTGCTGTCCAGGTTAATAGGGTTTGTAAGTAAGAATATATATATAGAAAAGTGTTAATAAATATTGAATAATAATGAATTATAAATATAACTGCATTAAATTTTACCATATTTACAACATTTAATTTAAACAATTGATAATAAGACTATTAAAGAGTCTTAGAGATTTCTTAATATGGTCTACACACTAAACTTATACTTTATTATTTTTTAATATATATATTTAATGTTTATTTGTATTTTGAGAGAGAGCGGGAGCACACATGCAAATGGGGGAGGGGCAGAGAGAGAGGAAGAGAGAGAATCCCAAGCAGACTCCACCCTGACAGCATGGAGTCTGATGCAGGGCTGGATCCTACAAACTGAACTGTGAGATCATGACCTGAGTGAAATCAAGAGCCGGGCACTTAACTGACTGAGCCACTCAGGTGCCCTGAACTCTATTATTTTTTTTTTTTTTTTTAAGTCCAGTGTAGTTAACATACAGTGTTAAACTGTTTCAGGTATACAATATAGTGATTAAGCAATTCTGTATATTACTCAGTGCTCATCATGATAAATATACTCTTAATCCTTTTCCTCTGTTTTCATCTATCCTCCCACCTACCTCCCCTCTGGTAATTATCAGAGTTCAGTTCCCAGTTAATCTGATAGATAAGAAAAGCAGCATTAATTCCCCTCTGGGAACCATCAGTCTGTTCTCTATACTAAGAGTCTGTTTTGTTTTGTTTTACTTGTCTCTTTTTTTTCTTCATTTGTCTGGTTTCTTAAATTCTACATATGAGTGAAATCATGGTATTTGTCTTTCTCTGACTTGTTTCACATAGCATTGTATTCTCTAGATCCATCCACATTGTGGCAAATGGCAAGATTCCATTCTTTTTTATGGCTAATATTACATTGTGTATATATACACCACATCTTTGTTATCCATTCATTTATTGATGGACACTTGGGCTGCATCCATAATCTGGCTCTTATAAATAATACCGCAATAAGATAGGGATGCATATATTTTTTTGAATTAGTGTTTTCATATTCTTTGGGTAAATACCCAATACTGGGATTACTAAATCATATGGTACTTTTATTTTTAATTTTCTGAGAAACCTTCATGCTGTTGTCCACAGTGGCTGTACCAGTTTGCATTGCACCAACAGTGCACAAGAGTTCCTTTTTTCCACATCTTTGCCAACACTTGTTGTTTCTTCTGATTTTGATTTTAGCCATTCTGACTGGTATGCAGTAATACCTCATTGTGGTTTTGCTTTGTATTTCCCTGATAACAGTGATATTGAGCATTTTTCTTGTGTCTCCATTGGCCATCTGTATGTCTTCTTGAAGAAATGTCTGTTCATGTCTTCTCCCCAGTTTTCTAATTGGATTTTTTTTTTTTTGGTGTTGAATTGTATAAGTTCTTTTTTTAATTATTTTATTTTACTTAAATTCCAGGATAGTTAACATACAGGGTATATTAGTTTCAGGTGTACAATATAGTGATCCAAGATTTGTGCAAGTTCTTTATATGTTTTGGATACTAACCCTTTATCAGATAGATCATTTGCAAATATCTTCACCCATTCAATAGATTGTCTTTTATTTTTGTTAATTACTTCCTTCACTGTGCAGAGCTTTTTATTTTAATGTAGTGTCCCAATAGTTTATTTTGGCTTTGTTTCCCTTGCCTCAGGAGACATATCTAGAAAGATGTGCTTCAGCCGATGTCACAGAAATTCCTGCCTATCTTCTCTTCTATAATTTTTATGGTTTCAGGTCTCACATTTAGGTCATTAATCTGGTTTTAGTTTATTTTTCTATATGGTGTGAGAAAGTGGTCCCGTTTCATTCTTTTGCATTTAGCTGTTCAGTTTTCCCAACATTTTTTCCCATTTCATATTCTTGCCTCCTTTGTCAAAGACTAATGGGCCATGTAAGCATGAGTTTATTTCTGGGCTCCCTATTCTTTTTCACTGATATGTGTCTGCTTTTGTGCCAGTATCATATTGTTTTGATTACTACAGCTTTGTTACTACAAAAAAAAAATGAAATCTTGAAATCTAGGATTATGACACCCCCTAGGTTTGTTCTTCTTTTTTCAGATTGTTTTGACTATTGAGGGTCTTTTGTAGCTCCATACAGATTTTAGGATTATTTGTTCTAGTTCTGTGAAAAATGCTGTAGGTATTTTGATAGGGATTGTAAAAATTTGTACTATAAATCCTTAGAGATGTGTGTACATTCTCCAAATTGTATATATACAAAAGAGTAGTGTGTGTGTGTGTGTGTGTGTGTGTGTGTGTGTGTGTATGTATATATTACATGTACAGGAAGAAGAGAGCAAGAGAGAGAGAACATGAGAATCTTCATTTTGAATCACTGCTTTATTTCACTTTTTAAGCTACTATCTTTCAGTATCTGTAATTCAGTTAATATTTAGTGTTTAAAGTATTTTTATCAAAACCTGTAAGGAAACATGTAAGGACAAAGTCACAAGCCTCTTAATATTCCAAGTTCCAAAGCTGCATAACACATTTTTAAAAAAAATATCAGAGTTCAGTTCCCATTTAATCTGATAGATAAGAAAAACAGCATTAATTCATACAATTTTTTTGTGTTATAGATTGCGTAGATGACACTATAATAGTTCTGGCTGAAGAACATGGTTGTCTGGACATTATAAAGGTTTGGCATTAATCTGTTATTGAAAATTGATGTATTCTGTATACTTGGGATCTAACAGCAAACTATGTTAAAGCTATATGTATTTCTTTTCAGATAATTTGCTTTTTTATAGAGTGACAATCTAATGTAAATTAGTATAAAGTCCAAATAAAGAATCTTTAGAAAAACTCAAAGTGCTCTAGAATAGTAAACATTTGAGTAAAATGTATTTTTTAAATGGGTCATTTTAAATAATTCTTTTCTCTTTTTATTTACCAGGACCTTCCTGAAAATGTGATAGATCTTTTGAAGAAGTGTCTCACCTTCCACCCTTCCAAGAGGTTGATATTATTATTAAGACTTTGAGATTATACTGAGATCTTGAATATATAAATAGTTGTGGGTTTTTTCTTTCTTTTTCTTTTCTTTTCTTTTCTTTTCTTTTCTTTTCTTTTCTTTTTTTTTTTTTTTAAGAGAGAGAGAATGGGGAGGGAGAGAGAGAGAGGGAGAGAGGTAGAACAAATCTTAGGCAGGCTCCACACCCAGCACAGAGCCTGATGCAGGAGTCGATCTCATGAGTGTGAAATCATGACCTGAGCCAAAATCAAGAGTCGAACATTCAACCGACTGAGCCACCCAAATGCCCTGATGTACAAGTAGTTGTGGTTTTTTATTAGTTATTATACTAATGGATTAAATAAGAATATTTGCATACATATAGGAATACAAAATTGATATTAGTATCATAACTATTAGCTATGGCTCTAATGTACATTAATAAAGGAGAAAAATTATTAGTTTAGATGATTATTAGTTTAGAATTTTAATTAAGATATTCAGTAAAGGAAGCACATAATAGTCAAGATAAAAGTTAAAAAATGGAGAAGCTTATATATAATCTTTGATAGATCATAAGGTACAAAAAGCACAATATGGGGGAAAATTCAGCATTTACTTATAGTCACTTTTTATATAAAAGTATACATCAAGATTCTGCTAAGGAGAGTTTTATTATTATTTTCTTTACTTATGATGTATTTAAGACTTTTAACTATTCCTTTAACTTTTTAAAACATCCTCTTGAATGTGTGCCATTATTCTAGCAGATTTTTAATGACTTCATTCATACTCTGTGTTTTAAATTTTTCTCAAGGCCAACTGCAGATGAATTAATGCAGGACAAGGTATTCAGTGAAGTGTCACCTTTATATACTCCCTTTACCAAACCTGCCAGTCTGTTTTCATCTTCTCTAAGATGTGCTGATTTAACTCTGCCTGAGGATATCAGCCAGCTGTGTAAAGGTAATGATAGATAAGACAGAAAATAATATAAGCCTTATTTTTAAAGGAAGTATCCTTACTATATTTTCAGTTTTATGTTTATCAAATATATATATAATTATATATGTGTATATTATAGTTATATAACTGCTATTCACGTAGCATTTTTTTAAGTTTATTTATTTATTTTCAGAGAGAGAGAAAATGAGTGGAGCAGGGGCAGAGAAAGAGGGGGACAGAGGATCTGAAGCAGGCTCCATGTTGACAGCAGAGAGCCCAATGCAGGGCTCAAATTCATGAACCATGAGATCATGACCTGAGCTGAGGTCGGACACTTAACTGACTGAGCCACTTAGGCACCCCACCCCCATATAACATTCATACCAAATGGAGAGGCAGATAAACATTTATTTACTATTATTAATAAGGGTCAGTATGAACATAGTACAGTGGAATCATATCCTGCTTGAGACATCAAGAAAAGCTCTTCAGAAGAGGCAGCTATTGCCTCAAGATACGAAGGATGGGATAGTTTGTGTTAGTTACCCACACAAGTTGCCTTTTTTGGCCTGTATCCCTTTCCCACAGAACCCGATATATCTGATACATGTATGGAATATATATCCCATATATCTCTGATATAGAAGGTAAAAATTCCACTCTTCTTCTCAGAGTAACTGAATGTACATTCAATGTGTATATCCTCATTTCATCCTTTGTGCATTGTATAGTATGAATCTTCTAAAGTGACTCATACTGTGTTCTTCAATTAGTATTTGTTGAGAATGTCAGCTATTATTGCCTATTGTCTTTTAATAAAAACAGAAAGTGTGAGAGCTATGATTCTTTTCTATTTTCCATTAATAGATGTAAACAGTGATTACCTGGCAGAAAGATCTATTGAAGAAGTATATTACCTTTGGTGTTTAGCTGGAGGTGACTTGGAGAAGGAGCTTGTCAACAAGGAAATCATTCGATCCAAACCACCTATCTGCACACTTCCCAAGTAAGGAAAGAAAGCTTCTCTTGGAAATGAAAAAAATTTATACTAAAATTTTTTTTTTTTAATTTGGGATTTTTTTTTGGTAGACATTCCAGCTAAGTAATTATGAAAGCAATTGGAAGTCAGTACCTTGTTTTCTTGACTGGAGCTTCTAATTGAAGAATTCCCATTAATATTTTATTATTTTTAATAAGTACTATTTTTTAAAAAAATAATTTGCCCTATGATCTATTTGACATAACCCTATTATCATAGAATATCTTGCAATAATTGATGTTCAATAAATGAAAAATGTAGACATCAGAAAGAATAGTAATATTCAAGGCTTAGATTCCACCTACATCTGCCTAAATAACCCAGAAAACCACTGGAAGACTAGTAGAATGGACTCTCAGGAGCCAAGCATAGACAAGAGGCCCACGGAAGAGGGTAGGAAGGGCGGAGAGGTGGTGCATGCTACACGGACTGGCGGGAGGGAGCCGGGGCGGTGGAGGGGCAGCCCACCGGGCAAGATGGAACCCCGAGTCTGGCTTGCAAAAGCAGAGGGGCCGGACTGGGTGAGTTCTGACAGCCAGAGGGTCTTAACATCTGGAATATTATAAGTCAGCAGTCTTGCTCAGAGAGCGGGAGGGAGAGGTGTTGAGCCCCAGAAGACAGAGCTCAGTTTGGCAGGGAACAAAGGCGCTGGGAAGCGCCATCTCCCTCTCCCAAACCCCAGCCAAAACCCCAGAGGGAACCAGTTACCGTCACCGAACGTGCTTGCACCACACAAACACCCAACACTGGGCTCCTGTGGATCCAACGGGTCAGCCTGCCTCCGTCCCGGTGCTTCAGGGCCCCTCCTACAGGGGACCACCGTGGGCAAAGTGACCTAAGCCTGCCCCTCCCGCCCCTGTGCACCTTGTCGATCCACCCTGGCTAATAGGCCAGATCCCATCAAAGCAGCACCACAAGCCTGGCAGTGTGCAAGTAGTTCAGACAGGGGCCATACCACTCCACAGTGAGTCCTGCCCCTGGGAGAGGGGAAGATAAGGTACACACCAGTCTGACTGTGGCCACAGCGGTGGGCTGGGGACAGACATCAGGTCGGACTGTGGCCCCACCCACCAACACAAGTTACTCCAGACAGCACAGGGGAAGTGCCCTGCAGTTCTGTGCCACCCCAGGGACTATCCAAAATGACAAAATGGAAGAATTCTCCTCAAAAAAACTCCAGGAAGTAGAGACATCTAACGAATTGATCAAAAACGATTTAAGCAATATAACAGAACATGAATTTACAATAATAGTCATTAGTCATAAAATTAATAGCTGGGCTTGAGAAAAGTATAGAGGACAGCAAAGAATCTATTGCTACAGAGATCAAGGACTAAGAAATAGTCATGAGAGCTAAAAAAAAAAAAATGCTATAAGTGAGGTGCAAAATAAAAATGGAGGCAACCACAGCTCAGATTGAAGAGGCAGAGGAGAGAATAGGTGAATTAGAAGATAAAATTATGGAAAAAGAGGAAGCTGAGAAAAAGATTTAAAAAATCCAGGAGTTTGAGGGGAGAATTAGAGAACTAAGTGATGCAATGAAATGGAACAATATCCGTGTAATAGGAATTCCAAAAGAGGAAGAGAGAGAGAAAGGGGCTGAAGGTGTACTTGAAGAAATAATAGCTGAGAACTTCCCTGATCTGGGGAAGGAAAAAGGCATTGAAATCCAAGAGGCACAGAGAACTCCCTTCAGATGTAACTTGAATCCATCTTCTGCATGGCATATCGTAGTGAAACTGGCAAGATACAAGGATAAAGAGGAAATTCTGAAAGCAGCTAGGGATAAACACGCTCTAACGTATAAAGGGAGACCGATAAAACTAGTGACAGACCTATCTACTGAAACTTGGCAGGCCAGAAAGGAATGGCAGGAAATCTTCAATGTGATGAACAGAAAAATATGCAGCCAAGAATCCTTTATCCAGCAAGTCTGTCATTTAGAATAGAAGAAGAGCTAAAGGTCTTCCCAAACAAACAAAAACTGAAGGAATTCGTCACCACTAAACCAGCCCTACAAGAGATCCTCAGGGGGATCCTGTGAGACAAAGCACCAGAGACATCGCTACAAGCATGAAACCTACGGACATCACAATGACTCTAAACCCATATCTTTCTATAATAACACTGAATGTAAATGGACTAAATGCACCAACCAAAAGACATAGGGTATCAGAATGGATAAAAAAACAAGACCCATCTGTTTGCTGTCTACAAGAGACTCATTTTAGACCTGAGGACACCTTAGGATTGAAAGTGAGGGGATGGAGAACTATCTATCACGCTACTGGAAGTCAAAAGAAAGCTGGAATAGCCATACCTATATCAGACAAACCAGACTTTAAAGGCTGTAACAAGAGATGAAGAAGGGCATTATATAATAATTACAGGGTCTATCCATCAAGAAGAACTAACAATTATAAATGTCTATGCGCCAAATACGGGAGCCCCCAAATATATAAAACAATTACTCACAAACATTAGCAACCTTATTGATAAGAATGTGGTAATTGCAGGGGACTTTAACACCCCACTTACAGAAATGGATAGATCATCTAGACACGCGGTCAATAAAGAAACAAGGGCCCTGAATGATACATTGGATCAGATGGACTTGACAGATATGGTTAGAACTCTGCATCCCAAAGCAACAGAATATACTTTCTTATCAAGTGCACATGAACATTCTCCAAGATAGATCACATACTGGGTCACAAAACAGCCCTTCATAAGTATACAAGAATTGAGATCATACCATGCATACTTTCAGACCACAAGGCTATGAAGCGTGAAATCAACCACAGGAAAAAGTCTGGAAAACCTCCAAAATCATGGATGTTAAAGAACACCCTACTAAAGAATGAATGGGTCAACCAGGCAATTAGGGAAGAAGTTAAAAAATATATGGAAACAAATGAAAATGAAAATACAACAATCCAAACACTTTGGGATGCAGCGAAGGCAGTCCTGAGAGGAAAATACATTGCAATCCAGGCCTATCTCAAGAAACAAGAAAAATCCCAAATACAAAATCTAACAGCACACCTAAAGGAAATAGAAGCAGAACAGCAAAGACACCCCATACCCAGCAGAAGAAGAGAAATAATAAATATCAGAGCAGAAATAAACAATATAGAGTC
The DNA here is from genome assembly GCF_028018385.1 of Neofelis nebulosa. Lineage (NCBI taxonomy): Eukaryota > Metazoa > Chordata > Mammalia > Carnivora > Felidae > Neofelis > Neofelis nebulosa. The sequence continues at coordinate 118,046,666 of NC_080784.1, forward strand.
TTAAAAAACAGTAGAGCAGATCAATGAAACCAAGAGTTGGTTTTTTGAAAAAATAAACAAAATTGATAAACCTCTAGTCAGGCTTCTCAAAAAGAAAAGGGAGATGACCCAAATAGATAAAATCATGAATGTAAATGGAATTATTACAACCAGTCCCTCAGAAATACAAGCAGTTATCAGGGAATACTATGAAAAATTATATGCCAACAAACTGGACAACCTGGAAGAAATGGACAAATTCCTAAACACCCACATACTTCCAAAACTCAAACAGGAAGAAATAAAAAACTTGAACAGACCCATAACTGGCAAAGAAATTGAATCAGTTATCAAAAATCTTCCAACAAATAAGAGTCCAGGACCAGATGGCTTCCCTGGGGAATTCTACCAGACATTTGAAGCAGAGATAATACCTATCCTTCTCAAGCTGTTCCAAAAAATAGAAAGGGAAGGAAAACTTCCAGACTCATTCTATGAAGCCAGAATTACTTTGATTCCTAAACCGGACAGAGACCCAGTAAAAAAAGAGAACTACAGGCCAATATCCTGATGAATATGGATGCAAAAATTCTCAATAAGATACTAGCAAATCGAATGCACCAGCATATAAAAAGAATTATTCACCATGATCAAGTGGGATTCATTCCTGGGCTGCAGGGCTGCTTCAACATTCACAAATCAATCAATGTGATACATCCCATCAATAAAAGAAAAGAACCATATGATCCTGTCAATTGATACAGAAAAAGCATTTGACAAAATTCAGCATGCTTTCTTAATAAAAGCCCTCGAGAAAGTTGGGATAGGAGGAACATACTTAAACATCATAAAAGCCATTTATGAAAAGCCCACAGCGAATATCATCCTCAATGGGGAAAAACAGAGCTTTCCCCCAGAGATCAGGAACATGACAGGGATGTCCACTCTCACCACTGTTGTTTAACATAGTGTTGGAGGTGCTAGCATCAGCAAACAGACAACAAAAGGAAATCAAAGGCATCAAAATTGGCAAAGATGAAGTCAAGGTTTCACTTTTTGCAGATGGCATGATATGAAAACTCGATAGACTCCACCAAAAGTCTGCTAGAACTGATACATGATTTCAGCAAAGTTGCAGGATACAAAATCAATGTACAGAAATCAGTTGCATTCCTATGCACTAATAATGAAGCAACAGAAAGACAAATAAAGAAACTGATCCCATTCACAATTGCACCAAGAAGCATAAAATACCTAGGAATAAACCTAACCGAAGATGTAAAAGATCTGTATGCTGAAAACTATAGAAAGCTTATGAAGGAAATTGAAGAAGATATAAAGAAATGGAAAAACATTCTGTGCTCATGGGTTGGAAGAATAAATATTGTTAAAATGTCAATACCACCAAAGCTATCTACACATTCAATGCAATCCCAATCAAAATTGCACCAGCATTCTTCTTGATGCTAGAACAAGCAGTCCTACAATTTGTATGGAACCATAAAAGACCCCGAATAGCCAAAGTAATTTTGAAGAAGACCAAAGCAGGAGGCATCACAATCCCAGACTTTAGCCTCTACTACAAGGCTGTAATCATCAAGACAGCATGGTATTGGCACAAAAACAGACACATAGACCAACGGAATAGAATAGATACCCCAGAATTAAACCCACAAAAGTATGACCAACTAATCTTTGACAACACAGGAAAGAATATCCAATGGAAAAAAGACAGTCTTTTTAACAAATGGTGCTGGGAGAACTGGACAGCAACATGCTGAAGGATGAAACTACACCACTTTCTTACAGCATTCACAAAATAAACTCAAAATGGATGAAGGACCTGAGTGTGAGACAGGAAACCATCAAAGCACTAGAGGAGAAAGCAGGAAGAAACCCCTCTGACCTCAGCGGCAGCAATTTCTTATTTGACACGTCCCCAAAGGCAAGGGAATTAAAAGCAAAAATGAACTATTGGGACCTCATGAAGATAAAAAGCTTCTGCACAGCAAAGGAAACAATCAACAAAACTGAAAGGCAACCGACAGAATGGGAAAAGATATTTGCAAATGACCTATCAGATAAAGGGCTAGTATCCAAAATCTATAAAGAACTCACCAAACTCTACACCCGAAAAACAAATAATCCAGTGAAAAAATGGGCAGAAGACGTGAATAGGCACTTTTCTAAAGAAGACATCCAGATGGCTAACAGGCACATGAAAAGATGCTCAACATCGTTCCTCATCAGGGAAATACAAATCAAAACCACACTCAGATAACCACCTCACACCAGTCAGAATGGCTAAAATGAACAAATCAGGAGGCTATTGATGCTGGAGAGGATATGGAGAAACGGGAACCCTCTTGCACTGTTGGTGGGAATGCAAACTGGTGCAGCCACTCTGGAAAACAGTGTGGAGGTTCCTCAAAAAATTAAAAATAGGTCTACTCTATGACCCAGCAATAGCACTGCTAAGAATTTACCCAAGGGATACAGGAGTGCTGATGCATAGGGGCACTTGCACCCCAATGTTTATAGCAGCACTTTCAACAATAGCCAAATTATGGAAAGAGCCTAAATGTCCATCAAGTGATGAACAGATAAAGAAATTGTGGTTTATATACACAATGGAATACTATGTGGCAATGAGAAAGAATGAAATATGGCCTTTGTAGCAACGTGGATGGAACTGGAGAGTGTGATGCTAAGTGAAATAAGTCATACAGAGAAAGATACCCTATGTTTTCACTCATATGGGGACCTTGAGAAACTTAACAGAAGACCATGGGGCATGGGAAGGAAAAAAAAAAAAAAAAGATGTTAGAGAGGGAGGGAGCCAAAACATAAGAGACTCTTAAAAACTGAGAACAGAGGGTTGATGAGTGGTGGGAGGGAGGAGAGGGTGGGTAATGGGTATTGAGGAGGGCACCTGTTGGGATGAGCACTGGGTGTTGTATGCAAACCAATTTGACAATAAATTTCATATTTTAAAAAAATTATGAAAAAGAATAGTAATATTCAAGAGACTTAATAAATACAAGTAACTTTTTTATTTCAATTACGTTTGTAAATGTAAATGTACTCTATGGCTTTGTTGCTTGTCCTAGAAATCAGCATGGTGCTAAATCACTGTTGAGAAAACTGCAGAACTGCATAATATCTTGGACATCATATATAAATTAGATTGAAAGCTAAATTAACAGTAGAACTCTAAGAACCAAAGTTGTTACTGTTCCATTGCTCTTTATATTTATTCATAAAGATGTGAACCTCAATCTCCTGAGTTTCCACCAGTGCTTTAAATTTTAATTTTACATTTTAGGACTAGATTTGTTCATTGTAGGTAACAAGGAAAATCGCCTGCTGGTCATATTTTCTTCACATGTTAAATTTTTAGGTTATTTGAATAGATCGCTGGTTCTCTACTTTTTCTCCCTCTTAAACTGATTTTTAAGTCAGTTATATTTCTCACACATTGAATTAAGCAGAACACCAGAATATAAGATGATGGAAATTCTAAGTATATGTAAATTCTCAAAATTAATTCTCCGAAATCCTAAAAAAAATTTATGTATTTATTATTCACTATCCTTTTTCTCAAGAATTTACTATTGTGATGTTTCTTCTTTTATCATTTTTCACTCATATAAACTTCCTCAGTAGCACATATAAATAGTATCAAGAGAGTAATTTTAGCATTGAATCTGCATGAACGAAGAGGATAAATCCTACTCTTGTGTTCCTAAAATGCTTTATATTTGTATACTATATTCAGACCAAGTCAACTTATATTTAAAAAGAATTGTTGGGTGAAATTTCAACCAGCAATTACATATTTTTAATTAACCCATTAAGTCTAAAATTTATTTATTTTTTTAATGAAGGATTGATGATTTGGAATAAATTTTATTTTGCAGAAGAAACAATAAATCAGATTTTGTGTGCTCATTAAGATAATGATCTTTTTTAATCTCCTTTCAGTTTTCTCTTTGAAGATGGTGAAAGCTTTGGGCAAGGTCGAGACAGAAGCTCACTGTTGGATGACACCACTGTGACATTGTCATTATGCCAGCTAAGGAATGTAAGAATGGTATTTTGACAAATCTGCCTCAGATATTTTTTTAATGAAACCTTACACATGAACCCTTGAATGCCTCCCTAATCTCATAAAATATGTCAGAATTTCTTCAAGGTATGTGCCCTGGAGTGACATTGTTGGGAAATAGGATCTATGCATCATCAGCTTTATGTATGTTGTCCGATCATTCACAAAAGTAGTTGTATCTGTTTATCTTTTTACCATCATTGAATAAGATTTCTCATTTTCCATATACATGATAACACATGGTATTATCAAAAATTAACAATTATTTCTCTAGGCGTGCCTGGGTGGCTCAGTTGGTTAAGCATATGACTCTTGATTTCAGCTCAGGTCATGATCTCACAGTTCATGAGATTGAGCCCCACATCGGTCTCTGCACTGACAGAGACAGAGCCTGCTTGGGATTCCCTCTCTGTCCCACCCTCCCCCACCACACACACACCTCTCTCAAAGTAAACAAACATTTTTTAAAATTGTTGTTCTAAAAGGTGTAGAATAGTAAATTTCTATAATACTAATTTTAATTCCCTGATTTTAATGCACTTATGAGTCTCTTCATATTTCTTAGCATCCTGCTTACCTCTTCTATACTACATTACTAGTTCGTATCTTTTGTCAATTTTTTTACTGAGTGATTTCTTATTGATTTGAGGACTTTGAAATATATATTCCAAATATGGAGTTTTTGTTGGCTATATGTAGTGCATATATCTTCAAATCTGTGGCTCTTCCTTTACCTTTTGATGGTGTCCTTTATATGATATTCCTAGGTGTAGATTTTCTTTTGGTATTTATGCTGCTTGATGTTCTAAGTTTCCTGGATCTTTGTTATTTGATGTCTTTAATTTTGAAAACTTCTGTCATTATTATTTCAAATATTTCTTCTGTTTCTTTCTTTCTCCTTCTTCTGATGTTTCTATAACACCTAGGTTACATCTTTTGATTCTTTATTAGAATTTTTACCTCTATGCTTATATTACCCACCTGTTCTTACATGTTGTCCACTTTTTTCTGTAGAGCCCTTAGCATATTAATCATAGTTATTTTAAATTTCTGGCCTGATAATTCCAAACTCTCTGCCATAGCTGAAGCTGGTTCTGAAGCTTGCTTTATTTCTTCAGAGTGTCTTTTTCACATTTTAGCATGCCCTGCAATTTTTTGTTGAAACCTTGACATAATTTTCCAGTAAAAGAAACTGTGGTATATAGGCATTAGCTCAAGATGTCATGTTTATCTAGCTGTTTATTATTTGTGTAGCTTTTTTGTCAGAATCTAAAATTTCCTCAGCTACCCTTGTTCTTGTTCCACTTGGTGTCTTTGGGTCTCCCTAGAGACTTTTTAAAATGGGGTCTGAGGCCTTTTCTTTCAGCTGGAATTCCCTTTTACATAGGAGTTCTATTGACATGGAAGTAAAGAAGGGAAGGGAAGGGAAAGAGTTCTATAATCCTATGATTAGGTCTCAGCCTTTTAGTGAACCTGTGTCTCTGGCCATGACCTTTGCATACACTTCTCAGCTTCCTTCTTTACCCTATTAGGAGAGACAAGATGGCTAAAGGGAGTTAGAATTGGGTATTCTTCCCCACATCAATGACTGGAGATGGCTAAAGTTGGATATACCCAACGACCACAGTTTTTTCTTTACTTGAATGTAGCAGGGTCTCCTCTAGTCTGGCTCCCTGTTAATCAGTTGCCCAAGTCTTTGTCCCATTGTGCTCTAAAACCCCAGGCCACAATTATCAATACACTTTATTGATAGCTTATAACTTTTCTCTCTAAGCCCAGCTTTGGGTGTATCACTGCATTTTTCTTACATTTTTAGGCTTTTCCTGTCATTTAGTATTTTAGAAATTATATAGTAGGAGAGAATTAGAATCTCTTATTTTCCATGATGCAAGGAATAGAAAATTTAAATATATAATTACTACTACTTGATACACTAAACTTATCATCTCTTTAAAGACGAACGTATATAGTGGGTTAAGTAAATAACAGTACAAAGCAACAAACAATAAACTACATCCAAATGTATGTTTTCAACTGACTTGATTTTACTCTTAATTTGTTTATTTTTTTAAGGTTTTTATTTAAATTCTAGTTTGTTAACATATACTGTAATACTGGTTTCAAGAGTAGAATTTCATGATTCATCACTTACATATAACGCCCAGTGCTCCTCATCACAAGTGCTTCCTTAATGCCCATCACCCATCTAGCCCATCTCCCCACCCACCTCCCTCCACCAACCCTGTTTGTTCTTTGTCATTAAAAGTCTTTTATGGTTTGCTTCTTTCTTTTTTTTCCCCTTCCCACATGTTCTTCTGCTTTGTTTCTTAAATTCTACATATGAGTGAAATCATATGGTATTTGTCTTTCTCTGATGGACTTATTTCACTAAGCATAATGCACTTTAGCTGCATCCAGGCATTGCAAATGGCGAGATTTCATTATTTTTAATGGTTGAGTAATATTCCATTGTATATATTGTTTCTTTAATTTAAATATAACCCAAAGTAGGGGCACCTGGATGGCTCAGTCTGACTTCAGCTCAGATCTTGATCTCACAGTTTGTGAGTTCAAGCCCCACATCAGGCTCTGTGCTGACAGCTCCGAGCCTGAAGCCTGCTTCGGATTCTATGTCTCCCTCGCTCTCTGCCCCTCCCTGGCTCATGCTCTGTCTCTCTCTCAAAAAATAAATAAACATTAAAAAAAGTTTTTAAAAAGATTTAAATATAACCCAAACTATGTAAACATAAGTTAAATGAATACAAGATTTCAATTTTACTTTCTCAATTGCCTTATATTTCTACTTTTGAAATTTAAAATACTTTTTTTCTGTAATTATTAATCAAAACGAGAGAGAGAGGGAGAGAGAGAAAGTTACTTTTGGGTTGAGCTTCCAGGTGTCCACAAGGTTCTCTGAGTTCTCTCCCATGTGTATATGCAATTCAAAATGTCACACCCATCCCCCAAAACTAAGCCCTCCAACCCCCAGCAATCCCTGAGTCTTCTTTGACGTGGACATCGGAGGGCAGTGAGTTGGTTGAATTGCCTTAGAATTGTTTGCAGATGTTGTACCCAAAACTGTAGAAAATTTCTGTGCATTGTGTAGAGGAGAAAAAGGCATTGGACTCACCACTGGAAACCTCTCCATTTCAAGGATGCCCTTTCCATCGAATTATTAAGAAATTTATGATTCAGGGTAGAGACTTCTCAAAACAAAATGGGACAGGTGGAGAAAATATTGATGGGACAGGTGGAGGATGAAAATTTCTCTTACAAGCTTAACCAGGAAGGTTTATTGAGCATGGCAAATGTGGGCTGCGATACAAATGGTTCTCAGTTCTTATCACAACAGATCCCACTCCTCATTTGGAAGGAAACATGTGGTATTTGGTCAAGTAATTAAAGAAATGGGTGTGGCAAGGATACTGGAAAATGTAGAAGTGAAAGGTGAAAAACCTGCCAAATTGTGTGTTACTACAGAATGTGGGGAATTGAAGGAGGGGAATGATTGGGACATAATCCCAATAGATGTTCTGGTGACAGTCATCCAGATTTCCCTGAGGATGCAGATAGAGACTTAAAAGATATAGATAAAATTTTACTAATAACAGAAAACTTAAAAAAAATATTAGAAATACTTTTTTCAAATCCCAGAACTGGGAGATGGCCACTAAGAAAACACAAAAGTTTTAAGATATGTGAAACGTTCATGGCTGTTACTAAGAAAGCAGATAGATCGAAGCTGCAACCTATAGCTTTAAATTGCATGCCGAACATTGGTGCTTGTAAACTGAAGATATCAAATTGGCAGGGAACAATTGACAATTACTTGGAAGCTCTTGAACTAGACCCATCAAATACTAAAGCATTGTACTGTAGAGCTCAAGGATGACAAAGATTAAAAGAATACCATCAAGCATTAGCTGAACTTAAGAAAGCTCAGGAGACAGCACCAGAAGATAAAGTCATCCAGGCAGAATTGCTGTAAGTCAGACAAGATAAAGGCACAGAAAGATAAAGAGAAGACAGCATAGGGGCACCTAGGTGGCTCAGTTGGTTGACTGTCTGACTTCAGCTCAGGTCATGATATCTCTGTTTGTGAGTTTGAGCCCCACTTCAGGCTCTGCACTGACATCTCAGAGCTGGAGCCTGCTTCGGATTCGGTGTCTCTCTTTCTGTCTCTGTCCTTCCCCACTTGTGCTCTCTCTATCAAAAGTAAATAAATAAACATTAAAATTAAAAAAAAAAAGAAGACAGCATATGCAAAAATGTTTGCCTAATAGTAAATTGTTTTACTTAAATATGCACTGATTGTATAAAGGCAATTAAAAAAATGTAAAGGTTTTTGTCACATCTCTGATGTGTTTCCTTTGATACTTCCATTTCCCATTGTTCACAGTTTAGGGATACTGAAAAGGGTTCACTCCAAATAAAATAGTGTTACAAAAAAAGTTATTTATGTTTCTGATTTTTAAAATAATATGGAGACCAAATAACAATTTTTACCTTAGACTTTTCTGTATTTTTCTCTTAAGTACAAATTTTTGGTACCAAAAAAAGCAGAAGAGACACTTAAAATCTATGATTTTTAGGACAGTATAATCCAAACTTTAAAACAATGTGCATATTAATAATGCAGCAAAATTTGGGAAAATCTTATTCTTCTACTTAGTATCAAAATCCATGAAAGAGATACCTAAAATTTAGAGGCAAATGGGATAAAATCTATGGCACATCAGAACTGAGAGAAAAGCCAGGCATAAATTCCTTGTTTGCCAGGTTCTTAGTTGTGGGTAAAAGATTTTTCTTTGGCTTTAAAAAATTCTGAGAATAACTCACATGGGTGAGTGCACAATAACTCTAATCAATGGAAGATCAATGCTGCCTACACACAGAGCTTGAACTTCTGTGTCAGTCCCCACAGGAACAGGTACTTGCCCTCAAGTTGGACATTGGACTGAAGAACAGAGCAGCAGGCAAAACAGCATTAATTTTAATCACCCTACTTAGGATGTGTCTAAGATTTTACTTTACTATTGCCTGCCTTCTTATGTTTTTAAAGAATATCTATAATCCTGGCAATATTATTATTTGGAATAACAGTTATTGTAATAAGTTTGTGAAAAAAAATAAGAAAATTGAATTTTGCCAGTTGATTTACCAGCTATTTGAATCATGCACATTCAAAGTATGATGTAAGAAATTCTTTTGAATCCTTTTTATTAGCACCTTTTGTCTTAGTTTGTGTCAATGTCAAAGCAAAAATAAATCTGACTTCAGTTTTAAATTAAGGGGTATGTGTTAAAAGGTACCTTTTTTTTTTACATAATATTCATATGATTTAAAAATGTCTCCATTTATTCAGTTTTATACTAATGTTAGTAATTCTGCATTGTGTTTGGAAAACTGTCATAATCAGTGTCTAACATTTATAAGAAATTCCCAAGGTAAAAAATCAAAAACAAAGAATATTCTTCACAGCTAAACTCACTAGAGGCTTGGTATAGTTGCATGTTTATGATAGGAATGAATTTTAGATTCTGTCTTATAGTTTTTTGGTATCTTCATAAATATCTAACTTTTACATGTTTTTTAAAAATAAAGAAGTGTTTCTGTCTCAGATCTTAAATATCATAAGTATTTTCTCTTTAAATTCAGAGATTAAAAGATGTTGGTGGAGAAGCATTTTACCCACTACTTGAAGATGAGTGAGTATATATATATATATATTCTTTTACCATTATTTTTCTTTTCTATTTATATTAAATTGATAAGAAGCTTGCACATTTTCTTTGAAAATTATTTCCTAAATAGAGTACAAAAATGTGGTGGTTTGTTTTTTTTTAATTTTATAACTTTGGTCAGTTTTTCTGCTTTTGTTTCTCTTTAATAGCCAGTCTAATTTACCTCATTCAAACAGCAATAATGAGTTGTCTGCAGCTGCCACTCTCCCTTTAATCATCAGAGAGAGGGACACAGAGTACCAGCTAAACAGAATCATTCTCTTTGACAGGCTGCTAAAGGTAGGGATTCAAAAGTGTAAAGAGCCCATATACAATCTTTATTTTTTATTTCATTAATAATTCTTAGGGAATCTCAAGGTCATGGGAACACTAATTCTTATGACCTATCTTATATGCTTAACTTTAATACTAAAAATGACTCATGTTCATAGTAAATAAAATTAAAAAGTAAAACAAGATGAAGGCATCTATACAAAACCATAGACAAAAGATTAATTAATATCCTTGCTATTTAAAGAACACTTAAAAATAAACAGGAAAAAGAACGATCATTGGAACAGAGAAATGGGTAAAAAAACATAATATAGAATATTATTATTATAATATATTATATTATATTATATTATATTATATTATATTATATATAAAATATAATAGAATAGAAATAGAAATACAACTAGTCAATAAGTCTATTCAAAATATGTATCCTCACCAGGAATGAAAAAATATAGACCTTTATTTTTCATATTGAATTATCAAAGTGAGCAAATGTATATTGAGATTGGAACTCTCATTCTTTTGGAGTGTTAAGTTGGTTGAAACATTCTATAAATCTATTTTAAATTATGTATTAAGAGCCTCAACAACATCCATACCCCGTGTCCTATTAATTCTCTTCTAGAAATGCCTCCTAAAGCACAAATTTATAAAGACAAATTTATATGTAAGCTTATAGAAGTAACCTTAATAATAATTTTTATTTATTGAATACTTTCTGTATCACTTGATATTTTACAAAGTGCCTTATGCGTTATTTAACCCATATGAGACTGGTAATATTATTCTCCATAAGAGTCATTCATAATTCTTCCAGAGCACAAAACAGAGAGGAATGATTAAAAACAGGAGATTCAGCTCCTCTCTTTGACTGTATTATATAAGGTCTACAGAGGATAGGGAACTATTCCATTACTAACTTATATGTATTATTAATACCAGGCAAAATAATTTCAGATACTTGGAAATTTATTTCAGGTCACTTTTAACTCTGTCATTGTTTACATTAAAAGATGGCACTTGGCTACTTGAGATTTTTTTCATATCTTTTTTTGTCTATAGGCTTATCCATATAAAAAAAATCAAATCTGGAAGGAAGCACGAGTTGACATTCCTCCTCTTATGAGAGGTTTAACCTGGGCTGCTCTTCTGGGAGTTGAGGTAAGAAAGAAAAGAGGTTAGAGGTTGATTAATAATATTAAGAAAGAAGGAAGAAGGAAAGTGCTTTCTGAATAACTATTTTCCATGTTGTTAAAAAATTACATAGTAAAATTTGAGTATTAAGATTATTTGACAATTTTTAGTGAAACGAATAGAGGAAAAGAATAGACTAGATAGAATAGAAAAATATGATTGAAGTCTTGTTAGATTTATGCTATTTAATATTTCATTTAATAGAGGTCAAATCAGAATATTTAAAATATATATCAGTTATATTGTCCTTTTGAATATGTTCGTTTACAAATAGGATTGCCTATTTATAGGTAGTTCTAAGATGGGAGAAATCTTCCACTCCAATATGAACCTTGTCAAAAATCACTAATATAATTTAGTGCCTTTTAGTACATGCTGCCAAAAGAAATAGCTACTTTGTCTTCTATAATACCTTATCTGTGGCAGTGAGAAAAAGAGAGGTGTCACATTATTAGGGTGACTTGTGGTACTAATAGAGACTTTGTTGACAGTAGTCTTGATAATGGGCCAAATCATTGCCAAATTTTTTCATTTCCTGTCAATTTCTTTGTCATCCTGCTTTCCTAGATTCTGTTAAAGATATCTTATGGATATCCATCACCTATTTTTTGGTGTGTGAGTTCTCCCAAGTATATTTAAGCCTTTTAACTCTCCATTGAAAGAATTATTTTCTTCATTCCTGATTTTTTTTGGTGAAAGTCTATAAATATCTTTGAGTTTAGTTGGTTGTTTTATGAGAATACCTATTGTTCCATACCATATGATAATAATTTGAACTGTAGAACCATATAATGCTAAAGTTCAAGATGACTTCCAAGGTCAGGTTGTCCAAATATCTCATAAAATAGATGTGCCAGAGATGTTGACATATCCTATAATATCAGAGTTTGAACCCCAAATTCCTAGCTCTTTTATACATTATAGTAAACCAGAGAATTAAGAATTGTTCTATATTTGGTTGTGTAGAACATGACCAAAATTTAAAGTGGTTTATTCAATTATTCCTTCTGTAGTGGTGTAAATGGAAAATGCAAATGATCTCTTTAATCCCTTAATGATTCCATTAGGGATTCCACATGGTATTTCATTCTTTATCCCAAATCTTTTCCTCCTAGTGCTGAACTCCTTCAAACAGTTTTATTTTATTTTTGCTTTTATTTTCAACTTTAACAGGAAAATTTCTCAAGGGATGACTACCCCCCCTTTTTTCTTTTTAATTTCTTCATGAAACTTACTATGTTTGAGATAACAATGAATAGAGCATTAAGGCTGTGCTGTGCTGTGTTGTGGAGACTGGAAGAACAGCTAAGCATACTCATTAGCTGAGTGACTCAACATATTTGTCATTTGTGTGTATAATTCAAATGTCTGCCTAAGCAAAATGGCATATTATCATGGACATTCATCACAGAATGTGATTTCTAAAATGATGCTTTGGGTTTGAATGTGCATATCTATAATTGGGTGTGTTTTCAAAGATAGATGTTTATAAAAACTATATTTTGCCTAAGTTAATAATTTATTAAGGATATGATGAATTAATATATCTTCTCTTATTTTTTGCAGGGGGCTATCCATGCCAAATACGATGCAATTGATAAAGACACTCCAATTCCTACAGATAGACAAGTATGATTTAGATTTTCTTAAACAACCTAAGATAATTCTGCCAAATCTTTAACTTTTAGAAGACAGGAGGAATTTTCTTGAGTAGGAATAATCAGCAGCCACTATATGCATATGGTGGTAGAGTAAGCATAGTTCTTACTAATTACAATTTATTGAGTTAGAACTGTTCCTTAAAGGAGTTTAAGTAACTTTTCCTAATAATTGTTATTTATTTATTTATAATTTTTTTTTAAGTTTTAGAGAAAGCACAAGCAGGGGAAAGAGGCAGAGGAACAGAAAGAGAGAGAGAGAGAGAGAGAGAGAGAGAGAGAATCTTAAGCAGGTTTCATGCTCAGTGCAGAGGCCGATGCAGGTCTCAAACCCATGACCCTGGGATCATGACCTGAGCCAGAATCAAGAGTCAGATGCTTAACTGACTGAGCCACCTAGGGGCCCCAATAATTTTACTCTTTTATCTGAAGAAATTGCCCTTTATTTAGACCAGCTTATAAAGGGAGGTTGTTTGAAAACTATATTAATACATACCTTTTCAATAGAAATGATCTGCTTTTTTGTTTAAGTATAAACACAACTGTTTTGGTGTTTCCAGAGGACTAATATAAAATTTAAAAACTTCAGAAACCAGGGTTATGTAGGTGGTCTGTTTTGAAATTCAAGATGCAGTCTTCCTTTTTGTTATCTTGGGTTTATTGCAGATCACTTTATTACAATTCCATCTTATTGTTTTTGCTATTTTAGATTGAAGTGGATATTCCTCGTTGTCATCAGTACGATGAACTGCTGTCATCACCAGAAGGTCATGCAAAATTTAGGCGTGTATTAAAAGCCTGGGTCGTGTCTCATCCTGATCTTGTGTATTGGCAAGGTAACTTTTTTCTCCCAATTATTAAGACTCTTTTCGAAGTATTAGGAGCATGTTGAATAACTGACAATTTAAAAAATTAAAATATCAAAGTATCCTTGGCTTTGAAGAAAGTTGATACTGAAGCTATGATCTATTTTTTGAGAGAATTTTTTGTTAAACTTTGTCTAAATGCCTACTAGATATTATTTAAATGCAAGATATTTAATGAAACAATTTGCCATAATGTTTATTAGGAGAGTAGGAACAATATTTTGTGCTATTGGGATCTTTGGGGTACTTTTCTTAATGCTTATACAAATCATGAAATAATATTATACTATAAATAATTTGGAGCTAGTTGATATTCTTGGCATTTAATGATTTACAACTTTGGTTATCATGGTTATTAGATATTAGGGAACAGGATGTCATCCTAAACTGCTCATTTAATTTATCTCTCCTGTTTTAAATAACCTTAATATTTCATATCCTTGATTTTTAGCTTTTCTCATTATTATTTTTGTAGCCATTGATAAATTCATGAATCAGACACCCATTCTTCCTTCCCAGTTCTATTTTTTAAGTTGTTATGAACAGTAGTTTTTATATTTTATATCTCAATTTCTGACTGAACTTAAAATGAAGCTATTATTTTTCCTAGCCTTGTCCATTTTAGAGTTCCAGATCTTCCTAACAATTATAGACTTATGTACCTTCCTTCAGCATGACAACATATGAACAGTAGTATTATCAATAAAAGAAATACGTAATATGTTTGTATTTTACTTCACAATTTTTAAAAGAATTCTTTTCATCATCCCAGAGAAACTTGTAGGACAAATCTCCATCTTCAAGATAAGGAAATATGCTTGGAGATATTAAGTGATTGCCAAGATCACACAGGGTCAGAAATGGGACTGTATTCTAAGCCTCATATCAATTTTACATTTTTCTATCACTGTGTGTCTCTCTCTAACTAATAATATTGATAATAATAGCTGATTTGTATTGGGCATTTACTATGTACCAGTCATTATCAGTTACTCCTCACAGTACCCCATGATGTAATCTGTTTCTGGATGGATAATACTTATAATGCTTAATCTACATAGCAGTAATTCAGGGAGCTGAATAAGGTATGTACATATGCACTTATACTGATTTATGTTTATTGAATTCTTTCCCCCAACCCCTTCCTATCAGGTCTTGATTCGCTTTGTGCTCCATTCCTATATTTAAATTTTAATAATGAAGGTAAGCCTATTTATCATTTAAACAATCATTATACATATTATTCTAAAATATTTTATTCATACAGGAAAGGTTTTTGTTTTTGTTATAAGGTTCTTGCTCTCTTTACCTGGTAGATACTGTAAATTTCAGACATAATCTGCTAGACTCACTTTAGAGGATGTAAAGGATTAATTTATTACTAGGGTTTTAGTTGTGACCAGGCAGTAACTAGAAATTTAGGGAGAATCTGATTATGAATTCATCTTCTTTGGTGACCACTTAGTGAAACTTTGGAGAAAAACTTGACTTCTTTGGAGATTAGCTTTAGTCTATATATACTTTCTAAGCAGTTTGTAAAGAAATCAGTAGTGCTCTTGTATCTCCAAAGCTGATCATTTCAGTCATTCCTTGATGAAGACTTATCCTTCCTCTTGAACCCATACAGTACTTTGTATTTCTGAAAATTTATCTTGTGTAAGTTTTGTATTTTAGTAATTTATACAGTAATATAGTAACCCTTTCTTTGGTTCGCAGCTTTTTTAAATGGTATGTTTTTTTTTTAATTTCCTGCCCCCCTCTTATAATGTCTCTTTTATAGTAGGATTCTCAAAAAATATGTTAAATTTAATTGATTCTAATCCCCAACGATATCACATACAGAGACCATTACCCTATAGAATATGAATCTCTAGAAGTCTCAATCTCAGAATCTCCATCTTCTCAAATTCTATTTCATATGAGAATTTATAAAGATTTCAGGAATAGAGATAGCACAATCCCAGAAAACTAAAATTTCACTATTAAAATAATTTTTAAAGTACACTGCTCTTCAAAGTCAATATTCATTAATCTAGACCAGAGATTTTGCTATGTTTAGTTAAGCAAAGTCTAGTATCACATGCATCGATCCTAGAATAAGAGATCTGTCTTTGAAAGAATAATTTATGACTAGAGTTCCTAAATCCAAAGTTCTCAGACTCTTTTGTTTGTATCCAGAAAAATAAAGGATCTTAAAGTTGGTATAGCTCATTAATAATGATCATTTTTAGAGATTTTTTTAAATTATAAAGTTCTAAGTAATGAAAGTTTTTATTATTGTGGGATGATTGCCACACTAGTTTGAAATTAAAATTTAGTAGGGTGGCTATCTTTTGTTGTCCAAAATGTTTTCTTTATTTTTAAAGGATAGAGGGTTTCCCCCACCCTTAATTTTGTGTTTCCATCAATTGTTAACATGACTCTTGTTTAATAGTAGATTCAAGGATTATGTGCTGAGTAACTGCTCATCATTTGCCTCATTAACTAATTTACCGTATATCTTTGCCTATTCTTTCTTAGCCTTGGCTTATGCATGTATGTCTGCTTTTATTCCCAAATACCTGTATAACTTTTTCTTGAAAGACAACTCGCATGTAATACAAGGTAAGCAAATGTCTTTCCTTGTTTTTTTACAGAGAAAATACTTACGTCAAAGGACCAATACTCAATTAAATTTATGAATGTGACCCAATAAAATATGATGATAATCTATCACTAAAACCCATTAAGAGACCATTAGGTTTAGTCTTTCTACCAAATCCATAAAGAATTACAATATTGTTCTAATGACTACTATAACCAAAGACAAGTATGTTTTATAGAAAGGAAGGTGCTTTTTGCTTTTAGATTAGTTAGTAAAGCCATATAACTTCAAGAGTCATGTAATGTCAACTTCTGAGAATTAATGAAGTTATGTATTGTAAGAGCGTATCTTTTATTAATTGAGATGTGTTCCATACTTATCTATAGTTTCCTTATTACCTTTATCAGTGATATTTATTATAGAATTGTCAGTATACTCTTTAAGATTCCAGCAATACCAAAATGAGTGGATTTAATAACACCTTGAATTATACTAAGAGATTTCAGACGCTATACAATGCAAATAATTTGTCAAATTGTGACCAAAACAAACTGAAAAGATTAAAGGTAGAAAATATTTAGGTGAGTATTTGTATATCACAAAACGTGATTTCTTAATCTTCAATTAAGTAAGAAATAATGCTGTTATTTTTTTTTAAACTAACATGAACCCATAATATTAATTGGTCTCTCATATATAAGGGCCTGGAAATAATTCTTTTCCAAATATATCAGGCTTCTGTTAAAGCATAGTGCATAGCTAGATGCCTGTACTTTAAGAAAGATAAAGGTATTTGGAGAGTCATCAAAAAAGCAATTAAAACAGAACTTATCAAATGCATTGGCTAGCTCTCAGAGGACCATATTAGAAAGCTTCTATTACATCGGGTTTTCTTTTGGTTTTGTATACCTCCTGTTTCAAAATACAGAAATGATTTAACTCTAAAAAGTTTCATTTTTCTAGCAACTATTTCATAATACAGATGAATGGATGTGTTTTATATTGATAATGAATTTCCAGCTTGAAAAAGATGTGTTTTTATACTTTGACTGTAGACTTCTTTAATACACTCTAAAAAGGCTTATTATACAAATAAATAAGATCTTGTTTCATATACAAAGATAAAGAGAAACCATAGTGTACACAACATGAATTTGGAGGAACTAGTCAGAAAGGCCCCAAATATCCTTAGTTTGTTAGATTAATCAGTAATGTATTTTAACATTTAATACTGTAATGAAAAGACTATACAATTATTTAAGGTTTATTTTTGTAAGTGTTAATTTTCTGTTATAATTTCTATAAATTTGTGTTTGAAATCTTGAATTGGTAACTAATTTTAAAGCTTTTCAAAGCTATGATAAATGTTCTTTAATATTATGTAAATGTTTCATGTATATTTTCCCAGGAAACAACAGCCAAGGTGTTTATTTGTTCATTTTTTGTATTGACCATATATGTTACATAAGAAAGAAGCAGTCTCAATTAATTTAGTGTTCCAATAATTAATTGTTCTGCACTGACTCTGCCAGGCACTACTAAAGGAATAGAAGTTCTTAGAGTTAGTAACATTCAGTCCTTTTCCAAGGGATTTCATAGCCCAATATAGGAAATAAATGTGAAAATAACTACTTATAAGTCAATGAAATAAATGTGCATACTACTATATTAGCACAGAGGATGAAGTTGGGGAGGTTATTTTATGGTATGTTTATTTTTTTAAACTGTCTTCTTTTTAGTGGCAAAAGGAAGAGATAGCATGTCTAGAAAGGTTTCATTAAAGAGGGATATTTATTTATGAATTTGAAATCTGAGTAGAAGCTTGCTTGGTGAAAAGGGAGATAGATATTCTTTAATTTTTTTAATACTTTTTTTTTTTTTTTTGAGAGAGAGAGAGAGAAGGAGGGAAGGAGGGAGAGGGAGCATGTGAGCGTGAGTGGGGGAGAGGCAGAGAGAGGCACGCACAGAATCTGAAGGAGGCTCCAGGCTCTGAGCTGTCAGCACAGAGCTGACGCGGGGCTTGAACCCACAAGCTGAGAGATCATGACCTGAGCCAAAGTTGGATGCTTAACTGAGCCACCTAGGCAGCCTGGGAGAAAGATATTCTTAAGACAGAGAACATGTAAGAGAACTGCAGTAAAAAGTTCCAAAATGGGTTGAAAAAACAATGAGTAGACAAATTTGATGCCTGAATTCCAAAAGAGAGCTAAAGAAGGAGCTGAAACAGTATACTGATTATTGGTTACTAAATTTTATGGAAGAACAATGCTTTATTTTTCTTCCAAATGTTTATTTTAGGCTTGGAATTAGAAATACCCAGCTCTCATTTTAGTGTTTTCCTTCTTGGTTTGTCCTTTCCTCCCCTTTTGTTAGATGGTATTTTAAGCTTTAAACTTAAAATTAACATTGATTTTTGATTGGCATAAGTAACACATGAACACTTTTTTCCCCACAAGTTTTGGAAAAGCCTTAGATCATGTAAAGCCAATCAATTCAAAAGCTAATTGTAGAATTGCATATTCATTTAGTCATTTTATTGCCCCTACAGAAACCAGAAGTTTCTATATTCAATAGCAACTTTAAATGTTATTTGGAAAAAATATTTGTTTCTATAATTATATACTAATAGAACTCGAAATATTTTATTTAAAAATTTCTAATAAAATATAGTATTTACATACTCATCACAGTCTAAAATGCTTTGTCTCTTAAAGAAGAGATAAAAGTGATCTAGTCAAAACATCCTGTTTTCCTTAATTGTATACCATATGATGTGTCCTATAACGTGTTACCTCTAGACATTTTTAAAAAGGTTAAAAATTTAATTACTTCTAGCCTAATGGGACATACTTTTTTTTGGCAGTATCAGATTATCCGCAGTGGTGTTACTATTGAGTTATAAAGTATCAACACAGGATTTTAAAAATAAAATAGTGGTTAAACAACTCAGGGTTGGACCTCTAACTAAAGATTACTAAAATTTCTCTTAGATTCAGAACATTAGAGTACCAGTTGGATTGAAAAAGGTGGAGGGATCTGAAAGGGATAGATTGGTTTCAATTTCAGAGATATTGGAAAACAGGCTTATAACTCACAGGAAAGACATAATGTAGGCTATTGAAGAGAAAAAAAGGCAGCTTGAGTCCAGTGAAGAGAGGCAGCCATTTAATCATTAAGAATGGGAACTCATCCTTTGTGGAAAACCTAACTATACTTTAATGTCATTTTGCATTTAAGAAGGGAATAACCCAGAAAACTGGCCTATAAACTTTTACTGTTCTTTGAAGTTATCCTGCTCTGTGTTGTTCACCAAAACAGCCATTGGAATTTTGCCATGATGTTAAACATTCTTGTACTGTTTATAAAACAAAGGCATATTCATACTTGGACCAGTTGGAAGATGTGGTTCCTACACATCAGAAAGGGAAAGGAATACAGAAATGCCATATAAACTTAGGAAATAAAACTGGGTGAAAATTTCCCCAGTATTCTGTTTACCTGTAAGATGTTCCTAAATCCTTTGGGGGAAAGGATGTTATCTTCTTCTCTGTAATGTCTAACATTTAATGTAGTGCAACACATAGCCACAGTGGTTATATAACTAAATTGGATATTTTTCATAGTTAAAAGGTACACTAAACTGCACCAGACACTGAGCCTAAGGCAGCAACTGGGACTCTCCCACGTAAACTTCGATGTATGGTCACACTGCACATAGACATTCAATAAGTTTTGGGGGAGAGAAGGAGGAAGGAAGATAGACTAAAGTCTGTTATGGTCTAAAAACAGGAGTATAATATAAATCTCCTTATATGTAACTACAGTATAAGTGTTATGCATTTAGGAAAATGGTGCATTTCTTATTTTGGGTTGAATGTACATCTTTGTCGTGGATGGCTTTAATGATAGGATATCGGGAGATAGTAGAAAATACATTGAGTGTACAGCCTTGCCATTTTCAAGAGTGTCTTGCATCATGTGACTAAAGAGATTTTTTTTCTGAGACTGAAAATATTCTACCTTTACTAGAAATATGAAAACCATTAAGTGAGTTTGTTTGTAGATTTAGCAGAGCAGGGTACGTATGCAAAAAATAGCTGACAAATGTAACTCTAAAAATTATCTTTCTCTTTTTTTTAACCTTTTTTAAACCTCTTCCTTTATACACATAAAGGTTGATACTTGTTCTTGTGACTTTACGCAGTAAGCCAAATTTTACAAGTAGCAAACTTTGTAATGGGAGATCATCTAATTTGTCAACTAAAATGTGCCCAAATGAATTTATTTGGTGACATTCTGACTCACAGCACTCAAAAGAAGTCAAAGTTATTTCACTGCCAATGAACCCAAGAGTTTTATGACTCTTTGCAAATTTATCTATACTTAACCATCTTCAAGGTAAAACGAGCAGTGAAAATAACAAATAGTTACAGAACTGAGAATGTTGTTTTTGATAGGTGAGCAGAGGAAATCTTTTGCTTTAAATCTGTCCCCTATCATCCTTCTTCTTTCCTTACCCTGGCTAAGAGAATGAAAGAAGAAAGACTAGTCAGAAAGGAAAAAATAAGGATATCCATGTGTGGAAACTTTCTGAAATTTCATCCTGTATCCATTTTATGAAATTGTTTTTGAAAACAAACATGACTTATTTATAAACAGCTACACAAAAATATGATACTGTCATATGAAATCCTTACACTGTCATTTAAAAGTATGTCATAAATTAAGCTGTTTTAAAGGAAAGGTATAATAATTTTTAATTTGGAGGGATTAAAAGGGAAAAGAATTTTATTTAATATGTCACTGCAAAAAATAAAAGGTATAAAGTTTCATTAAAACACAAAAACAATTTTATTAGACATGATTTGGGGCAGGAGTGCAACATGAATCTTCACTTGAAGTTTAGGGGGAATTTGTGTAAATATTTTGATTTTCATGTTAAAGAATAACATTTACCCTTACATACATCACCTGTTAGTTAGGAAACACTATTTAGGGGGGTTATATTATGGCTTTAGATGTATATCTTCATTATTAGAAATCACAATTAGAATGTTTATGAACATTATAAGAGTCAGCAGTAATATCCTTGAAATTCTTTGTTTTATTTTGACTACTGGTCTGTTTTTCTGTACTACCCTTAAATTCTCTGAGGTTGATTTCTAAATCAAAGGACATATGCACTTCAGTTTTTTTTAACTTACTCGGGAATTTTTAAGTGCTTTTTTTTTTTTTTTTTTTTTTTTTTTTTTTTTTTTTTTGAGAGACAGAGAGAGACAGAGCACAGGTGGGGGAGGTACAGAGATAGAAGGAGACATAGAATCCAAAGCAGGCTCCAGGCTCTGAGCTGTCAGCACAGAGCCCGACACAGGGCTTGAACCCACAAATTGTGAGATCATGACCTGAGCCGCAGTCGGACGCCCAACCGACTGAGCCACCCAAGCGCCCCTTAAGTGCATTTTTTAAATAACTTGAAATATCACATAGTGCTGACTTCATCAGTTCTATCATATCCCACCTTTAAAGAAATTTTTGTAAATGTAACAAACCATAGTATATCTCGTTCCAAAACTTGTCTCAAGCAACCAGTTTGTGCCAACCTTGTGACTTTCGTTTCTATATGAGATAATACATAGTACATAATAATATATAAACATGTATACATATTTATTTGTATGTATTTTATAAAAAATACATATATATTTGTATTTTATACATATATATGCAGTTGTAACACATATCATTAATCCAGCTATTGGTATTTGGCAGAATGCAAGGAATATGTTTTCATGATGGATTAGGTTTCTTCAGCTGATCCTTAATTAACCATGTAATACCACATAATAATTATCTTTTATCAGGTTCAGATAAGAATGATATTTAATAAACTGGAGCATATCTATGGAGAATTTCTTGAGGCACAGTTTTTCTGGTTTAAAATGAAATGTGCTTGGGGCATCTGGGTGGCTCAGTCGATTAAGCATCTGACTTTGGCTCAGGTCATGATCTCACAGTTCATAGGTTCAAGCCCTGTGTCGGGCTCTGTGCTGACAGCTGGGAGCCTGAAGCCTGCTTCAGATTCTCTCTCTCTCTGCCCCTCCCCCACTCATATTCCATCTCTCTCTCTCAAAAATAAACATTAAAATATTTCTTTAATGAAATGTGCTTTTTAAAAGTTAATAGCTGTATGCTTTCATGAACATATTGTTGAATGCTTATGATTATTGGTATTGCATACTTCTAGCTTCTGGGTAAACTAAGACTGTAAACATACTATTGCTAATTAGAAGTAGAAAAAAAATTTAAAGTTAAACCTGGAAGTTCCCTGGGGTATTGGGGTCTGACCTGAGTTTTCACTTTAATCTGTAACTCTTGAAGCTCATGTGAATTATGCCTTTCTTGTTCTTAGAGGAAAAGATGAGACAGTGTGTAGATAGAATGAATGCTATTGGTATAGAATAAACATGAAATCAAGAAAAGTATTAATCAAATACCTATTCTTTACCTAGAAGCCATGGGTAGAAGTTCAAATTAGATCTGAAGTTTGGCTTTATCATGGTATTGAATACAGCACTGCCTCATCTTTTCTTTGTGGCCCTTCTTGATGCTCCTCTTTGTAAAATATGTACCATTGATTACAGGTAAATAATTATAAAATTCATTAGAATTGGTCATTAGAAGCAGGGGTTTTTTTGGTTTTTTTTTTTTCAAGTTTTTATTTATATAGTGTAATATTAGTTTCAGGAGTAGAATTTAATGATTCATCAGTTACATATAATACCCAGCAGAAGCAAAGTTTTAATTGAGGAAGAGAGGGGAAGGCTACTTATACTAACAGATTATCAAGGATTTAGTAATATTTCTTGAAATATTAAAAATACGGTACTTTAAGAACTAAAAAAAAAAAATCAGACATTATTTTTATAGGTTATTTTAACCCAATAATGGCTTTGAAAAATAGATCTGCTACTTTATGGAAGGAAGGAGTTGAAGTTAAGAGGAAACTTTCATTGAGTTATTGTCATTTTTTTTAAGGTATGGGAAGTACTTTATTTCATCATGTGACACCATATAGCAGTCATGTTTATAGACACCTAATGACAGTGTAGATTTGTTTTTTGTTTTTTGGGTTTTTGTTCTTTTTTTTTTTAACGTTTATTTATTTTTGAGACAGAGAGAGACAGAGGATGAATGTGGGAGGGTCAGAGAGAGAGAGGGAGACACAGAATCTGAAACAGGCTCCAGGCTCTGCACTGTCAGCACAGAACCTGACGCGGGGCTTGAACTCACGGACGTGAGATCATGACCTGGGCCGAAGTCGGACACTTAACCGACTGAGCCACCCAGGCGCCCCTGGGTTTTTGTTCTTAATGTTTACTTATTTATTTTGAGAGAGAAAGCATGAGTGGGGGAGGGGCAGAGAGAGAAAGAGGGAGAAGGAGAGAATCCCAAGCAAACTCCATGCTTTTAGTGCAGAGCTCAGTTAGTGACTCAGACTCACAAAACATGATATCATGACCTGAGCTGAAATCAAGAGTCAGATGCTTAACTGACTGAGTCACCCAGGTACCCCACAGTGTAGATTTGAATAGTGGAGTGCTCAGAAATAGTAGTATTAGTGGTTCAAGTATTGACCTTTATTTGATAAAGGAAAACAGTTTTGATAATTAATTTACCAGAGTTTTAAAATGCAATTTTATATAGTTCTTTTTTTTTTTTAAAAGAACTACTGTTTTCTCCTTCCCTTCCCCCATGGTCTTCTGTTAAGTTTCTCAAGATCCACATATGAGTGAAAACATATGATATCTGAGGGTGGACGGGGGGGGGGGGGCGGTGGCGGGGGAGAGGGAAAATGGGTGATGGGCATTAAGGAGGGCACTTGTTGGGATGAGCACTGGGTGTGCTCATTACGAACGTCTCATTCCAGCATCATACTGAATTCCTCTGCATCTTCCATATCATTTCCAGGGGAATCCCTAGGAAGTAGTGAATGTCTGTCTTCCTTCAGAAAGATACAGATAGTCTGAAATTTTTCTTACCACATTCGCCAATATTCCTACAACTCACATTTTTTGTGCTCTTTTGAAATATGCTCCTTTTTGGCACAGCAGAAAAAAACATACCACGAGGTATCAGAAAGCCTAAATTCTGAACCTGGCTATGTCATAAACTAGAGAAAAATCCTAAGTAGGTCATGAAATCTCCCCAGCCCTCTGTTATTAACTGGAAAAAATAATTCATATTCAGTCTTTTATTACCATTTATCTTCACAGTAACCATTAGATTTAAGTAAGGCAGCATTCTACTCATTTTATAGAGTTATTGTCATTTTAATCTCAAAAAGGGGGGAAGAAAGAAGTTGAACTTGTTAAAATATGTGTTAATTTTGTGTTTTTACTTAGTAAAAATATGGTTTACTTGCCCTTGAGTTGATCGTTGCCAGAATCCTGTTTAGGTTAAAACATAGTAAGTAAATTGACAAAATAGTAATTTGCTGAAAGAATGGAAAAAATAAGGAAATATTCTTTATATTTCAACTGGACTTTATGAATTACAATAGGATTAAAATCAACAACAGTATTTTTAATTGCCTACTGTGTGCCTGGTTTTTCTATGTATATTTATTTATTTATTTTGAGAGAGAGAGTGGGGGAGGGGCACAGAGAGAGGGAGAGAATCCCAAGCAGGCTCTACACTGTCACTGCTGAGCCTGATGTGGGGTTGTTTCCCATGAACCACAAGATCACGACCTGAACCAAAATGAAGAGTCTGAAGGTTAACCTGCTGAGCCACCCAGGTGCCCCCTGTGTGCCTATTTTCTGATTAACATTTGTTAATTCTTATTCCTAAATATGCCAAATATGGAGCCTTAGATGGAAATAATTTAGAACTGGAACAAATGCCTATATCTGTATATATAAACAGATTTGAAGCATAATTATTCTACTCGTGATTGCTTATAAAGTGTTGCTCTTGGGGCACCTTGGTGACTCAGTGGGTTGAGCATCTGAGTCCTGATTTCAGCTCAGGTCATGATTCCAGGGTCATGGGATGGAGTTCCATGTCAGACTCTGCACTGATTGTAGAGCCTGCTTGATATTCTCCCTGTCTCCCCCTACTTCTCTACTGCACTCATGCTCTCTCTCTCTCTCTCTCCCTCTGCCCCTCTACCCCACTCATGCTCTCTCTCTCTCCCTCTAAAATAAAAAAAAAAATGTTTTTTAAGTGTTGGTCCTTATTTAAGTATCTCTTCCACTTCGGGAATATACAATAAATCAAGACAGATTTAATATTGCTAGAGAAAAATGTATGTTGAATTTAATAGGAAGACATTATGTATAATCTATGATTCAAGAAATGAACTGATAGTTTAGAAGGCAGAAAATAAGTTGTGCCATAGCTTTTTGGTATGTTTAATAATTAGCAGGAAGTGATTAAAGTAATAAAACAGAAAATTACCTATTAAAGTATATTTTCTTCCTAGAGAATTTAAATATCATTCAAAATGTAAATAAAGCTGTAATTTATATGAATTTAGTGTCTTTGAAGTATTGTGTAAAAATGATGATTGTTTTATATTGTCATTTCAGAGTATCTGACTGTGTTCTCTCAGATGATTGCTTTCCACGATCCAGAGCTGAGCAATCATCTCAATGAGATTGGATTTATTCCAGATGTAAGTACTTGGTACATTAATAGAACATGAGGTAAAAAATAAAGCAGAAATTGGTAGCACAGTAGAGTACTGTTTTTAAAGTTGTGTTGTCATAAGAAGTCCTTATGTCTAAACTAAGTACTGCTACTAATTGCAGCCTTCTGTTGTAAAGTTTCGGTGATTACCTTCCATATTCTCACTTTAAGTAAAGGGAGAGTATCTTATTTTTTTTGGCACTATCACGTTGTCTTGAAAAATCCTTTAGTGTGAGTGTTGTATTAAACTGCCGTAAGGGTTTTCACTTGGATTTTATGATATTCAGGCTGCTTTTGAAGAAGTAGGAAATTTGAACTTCAGTGAGTTTTTAAGTAGCTGCTTCTGTGTTTTTCTTCATATATTAACCTAAGAAGCTTTGCCAGATTTTGGCTTACTTCATTAGCTTCTTAATGGTCCATGTCAACCCAGAAGTCAGAATTGATTCTTAAAGTTTAGCCATGGTGTAGCTTAACCTATTACTCATCTGTGGTGTGTGACATGGAATCAAACCTCTTTTAATAGTCTTTTGGAGTAGAGTATCATAGGTTTTTATAAACCTCAAAAAAAAAAAAAAAAACTTCTGAGATAGAGATCTCTTTATTCCATCTTAACTTTCTTTGTTTCCTGATCATGCATTTCCCCTTGAGGCTTATATTCAGGGACCAGTATATTGATGTTAAGATTAGAGGTGAAAAATGTTTATATTGGCACATTGAACTAATGTATTTAAAGTGTTAACAATAATACTTATGGTATAAATTCTTGCAGAGTGCTTTGAAGTTTAAAAATATTTTCGTAAACATTATTTCATTTGATTCTCAAAACAAACCTGCAAGGCGAATGAAGCAGATAATTTCAGCATTTAGTTGATAAGAATTACAGTGTTTGAGAAGATAACAAAACTAATTAGTCACAGAACTAAAATTTTACCTTACATCATTTGACAAGCCTCTGCCCCTAGTCTGGTTTATCTTCCATTGGGAGAATAGAGACTAAAACATAGGTATACTTACTCCTAGTTCATTGCTCTTTGTATTGTGCCATATATAACTCTGTGATGTGATCAGGCCTATGGCAGCCATTCTTAACATTTATGGTGTCATTTGCTTCTAGGTTTCTGGAGTAATAATACCTTTTATTTGAGTGTATGGTTTATTCAATGAGTCCTCCAAAAAAGAACATATACAAATTATAAAATAGACAAAATAAGGACAAGCCCTATAATTATATGGAGATAAAAGACCTTATAAAAAATTAACCAGTATACATAGTATCATATTAAGTATTCATTTTATATAACCCCACCTTTCTTGTTTCACGTTGGGAGATAAAAGACAAAACTACATTAAATATTATGGCTGGAGATGAAGAAATTATAGAAGAGCTGACTGCTGAGTTGGTAATATTTGAGGGAAAAAATACTAATGGTTAAGACACAGACTAAAAGAAGGGATAATTATTTTCAAAGACCTCTCTTGAAAGCACCTAATTGTGCTCAGTAGTAAGCAGAAAATGCCATTGGTTCAGGCAGTGTTATAGATTGACAAAAAACATTTATGCAGAAAAGTATGTATGGAATTACAAAGAAAGCCTGATGAAAGTTTTAGACATACTATAAATATAGACAGTATTAAGAAAGGAATCACAAAAAAGAATATATAATTTATATTTGCTTTAATTAGGAAAATTGAACTTTAAATAAGTATGGTCTGAGGAAGGTGAGCAAAAAACATTGTTAAAATGTAATAATGTGAACATATATTATGTACTTACTGTGTGCCAAGCACCGTTCCATCCTAAACTACTCATCGAATCCTCACTAGTTTATAAATGTAATTAAACAATGACTATTTAATATTTATACATAAAGTCAATTTAGGAAAGGCAAATAGCCAAATGGGAATAAAATGTTAGCCAACAATAATATCAAAGATAAGAGCAGGTGAGAACTCAGCTTAAAAGTATTATAATGTTTTTGCCTTATAGGAGAGGAAAATAAATATACTCGTTATATATTAAGTCAGTGATCTTTTCATATCTGGGATATGATTTCACTTTACGTAAAAGCTAATAACTGAGCCTGGTACTGTTTCATGGGTGGTGGCAAGAAACTCAAGACTCCTGGGTCAGAGACAAGGAACATTGTGACTCATAGAACAGCAAGCAGCAGGAGCATTAGCATATTTGTGTTGGTTTTCTAACCATACATACATTTTCTAATATGTTTGTATGAAAACAACCTTGGAAAATATAACCCAGAACAAAGGACAGCCAGTGTTTCCAGTCACAAGAAATGCAGAAGTAGAAAATGCATATTAAAATTTTAATGATAATCACTAAGAGAATAGAAAAAGAATGTATAACTTCAAACCAATTTCAAGGGGAGGCAAAGAAAAGTCAACCAATCCTGTAAAAAATAGGAAGACCATAGAAAGAATATAAATTAATTAGATTGCCTAATAAAGGTATTGTTCAGATATTTTAAAACATCCATCTATATGCTATTTGTAAGAGATAAAAATTTAAGGGTATTGGTCAAAAAAGGAGATAAAAAACATAAGTCAGGCACATACTAACCAAAAGAATACTAATGCAGTGATACTAATATAAACTACTAAAACAGAAAACACAAAACAGACCCACCCATAAATAGATTTTGACAGAGATGCCTCTATAAATCAATTAGAAAAGAATGGATTATTGAATAAATGGACCTGATACAATTGGGTAACTATATGGAGGGAAGGTGGGAATCAAAGCTGACCTCACACCTTATGTAAAAATAAGTTCTAGATTGACTAAAAAACCAAAATATGGAGTGTCATATTTATTATTTACACCTAGGAAGGAATTTTTACAGAAGTTACAGAAAGTATAAAACATAATATTTAAAAAAGAGAAAATTAGAATTGAGGAATGGTGGTACAAAGTAGCTTTCCATTCTACTGATAATGTATTATTTTTTTTATTTTAATACTTTCCAAGCAGTTGTCACAAAGTATTATTATCTGTTAAATAATATCTTAACTCTGAGTGGAGAGTACATTGGTGTTTGTTAAATGCACTGCTACATGGGTTGAGTTAATTATTCAATAATTCAATAATTTATATATGATATCTTTGATTTACGCTTCCCTCTTTATTATGACCCCATCTTAGTGGGGCATTTTTGTGTAATTTCTTACAAAAACTCCTTAATACTAGTATTTTAATGAAATAATATGGATTTATACATGTACTGTGATTAACCTTAGGAGATATTCATAAGTCATGTGGGATGAGGGACAGTTTCTTGTATGATGAGAATATCTAGTATCTGGCAAATGCTGAGCCTCAATGGCCCCCAGCCACTGATTGCCTGTAGTAATCCCCTAATCATGGTGACAATTAAATGCTTGCATGTATTTCTGAAAAATGACTCTGCATATATTTCCAAACACCCTCCAAAGCATGGTTCTTTCACTATTGGGAATCCTGGGGTAAACAGAGAAATGAGGGAAAGAGAATATAGCTTAACCTGGAGAAAATTTGCTTTTCTGCAACTATTTTCTTGTCTCAGAGAACAAGCAAAATGAAAGGTATTTAACAAAGTTAAGATGTTAACAGAAGATTGTTTTTTGATCTCTTACCTTGTTCTTTGTTTTGTTGTATTTTGTTGGCCTGTTTCTCAAGTCTGTAGATAATATCAAAATGTTAAGACTGTTTTTAAATTTAATTTTGAAAACAGATTTGATATTTTTAATGTAGAGATTGTTGACAGTGAAGAGTGGTGGAAGGTGTGTGATTGAAATGGAGAATTTTTCTAACATTTTTCTTTATTAATTGATAGAGTTCTATTAACAAACTAATTTTTAGTTATTTTTCATTAGTTTGTACAGCATTTTTGTTTTTTGGGTTTTTTTTTCCCTTGACTTACTGTCTTCGGTTTTCCACCTTTAAAATAATTGCTTTGGGGGGCGCCTGGGTGGCACAGTCGGTTAAGCGTCCGACTTCAGCCAGGTCACGATCTCGCGGTCCGTGAGTTCGAGCCCCGCGTCAGGCTCTGGGCCGATGGCTCGGAGCCTGGAGCCTGTTTCGGATTCTGTGTCTCCCTCTCTCTCTGCCCCTCCCCCGTTCATGCTCTGTCTCTCTCTGTCCCAAAAATAAATAAAAAATGTTGAAAAAAAAATTTAAAAAAAAAAAATAAATAAAATAAAATAAAATAAAATAAAATAAAATAAAATAATTGCTTTGGGGCGCCTGGGTGGCGCAGTCGGTTAAGCGTCCGACTTCAGCCAGGTCACGATCTCGCGGTCCGTGAGTTCGAGCCCCGCGTCAGGCTCTGGGCTGATGGCTCAGAGCCTGGAGCCTGTTTCCGATTCTGTGTCTCCCTCTCTCTCTGCCCCTCCCCCATTCATGCTCTGTCTCTCTCTGTCCCAAAAATAAATAAAAAACGTTGAAAAAATAAAAATAAAAATAAAAAAAATAAAATAATTGCTTTGGTGACTTTCTGCACCTCTAATAATAGAGGTGAAGTTCAT
Organism: Neofelis nebulosa; assembly: GCF_028018385.1. NCBI lineage: Eukaryota > Metazoa > Chordata > Mammalia > Carnivora > Felidae > Neofelis > Neofelis nebulosa. The sequence continues at coordinate 118,077,286 of NC_080784.1, forward strand.
CAAGGGCAAGGGTGGGCACTTTTGTAATAATATCCAAAACTGAGTTGCCCGCTCAATAACTAATCCTATCAAAAGAAGCCCTCATTAATCTTCTGTCATTGAAATGCAGGCTCCCATTGCAGAAAAGATTGTGATTTCTGGCTTCTTGCCATTTGCTGTGGGTCACAGAACTCTGAATATTGAGCACTGCTGGAGCTTGAATAGTTAGGAATAGTGTGCACTGATGTGATGCTTAGATTATGTACATCGTGGTGGTTACGTGATTTACATATAAATAGGGTAAGTAATGTGTATTTGGCAAAATCGGGGTAGGGTGATTTTTATCATTTTTTCTTGGTGTATGTTTCTGCTTCTGAAAATATACCAGGCCTTTGAAATGAGAACAGGAAAGTATGTTTCTTCGTTCTTAAGGAAACTTTTTTTGAAACACTATGAATAGCATTCAGCTTGCAAATTATGAAAAGTTGTCAGGTGGCCATTAGTAGAAATGATAAGGGCTGTATCTCAGTCCTATATGTGCCTTTTGAACCTACTGTCACTGCTAAAGATAAAACTAACAAATTCGGTGATAAGACAATCCATACACTTCAGTACACAATATAAGTGTTTTATGCATACTTCCTATTTTGTCTCATGAAAAATTTAAAAAGATACTTAAAATTACTAATTTTAATCCTTCACAATAATACGACTATTACACTATTACACTTTAGTGCCACTACCTTGATTTGTAATAAGTTTTATCTACCTGTGGCTTTGCACCATTAACACAAATATTAAAGAGTAAGAAATACCCTAGTATTATTTTGAAAACAGCTTGGGATATGTAGATCCCTGAAGAGTCTTGAAGGTCCCCAGGGGTCTGTGACCACAATTTGAGAAAACCGGTATAGAGAGAAAGCACTCAGACACTGGTGTCAAATGTGCCAGGGTTCTAATCCTGACTCTTCAACTTACTAGCTAAATACTTAAGTTAGTTTCTTATCCACAGTCCTATTACTGTTAATGTTGATTATAACAAATCTTACCTGAAAGGATCATTATTATGATTAAATGATACATATAAGCTGTTCAGTATTCTTTCAGGTACACAGTGTTAAGGAGTTAGCCATTATTGGTGTTCTTGTTCTACTTAGTGTTAGAGCCTGATTACGTCCTGTTTCTTTGGTTATATTAGTATGATTTACATTTAGAAAAGCATGTTATTAAAAGCATACTAGATATATTATTTTGCTGCATCAGTTAGTGAATACTTTGCCAAAGGCAACATGATACTAATAACAATAAATACTTTCTTGTTCAGGGGTGCCTGAGTGACAGTTGGTTAAGCATCCGACTTGGGCTCAAGTCATGATCTCACCTCTAGTGAGTTCAAGCCCCACGTGGGGCTCTGTGCTGACATCTCAGAGCCTGGAGCCTGCTTTGGATTCTGTGTGTCATTCTCTCTCTGCTCCTCCCCTGCTCATGCTCTGTCTATCTCTCTCAGAAATAAATAAACATTAAAAACATTTAAAAAAAAAAAAAAAAGACTTTCTTGTTCATCTGTCTTGATGAGATTGCCACTCACCACTTTGAATATTAACCTTTTTCATTTGCTTGATTTTTAAGGTGTTTTTCTATCTCCCAGAAAGGGCTACATGACATGTGTTAAAGTCTTTTACTGAAGATAAATTAATTTTGTTTGAAAAATTTAAAAAGTTTTTCAGTACTTAATGAAATAATTGAAAGTCACTCTGGAATTGAAAAGTACCTAATCCTTCCCTAAATGATACTGTGGATCTCAGAACCATTAAATTGTCCAACTGATTTTACTGCTAATTTCAACTTTATAGTTTTTCAGTTAAATATTTGTAAGTCAAGGAAAAGTAGAGAAAGATTTGATACTTATTTTTTTATTTGCTTTTTTCCTTTTTTTTTAGTATTAGGGAATTCATTACTTGCAAAACATAGTAATATAACTAATATAACCTTTTGTGTAGAAGGGAAAGAAAACCAGTCACCGAGTCCAATGGACCTTTTTCATTATTTTTATACGTTTAAGTCATTTTGTAATAATCTATAGGAGTGGAATAAAGACATAGCAAAAAAATATATAGAATCTAGTAGATTCTAGCTTATTTCTGGTTCTTCTCATACCTGAATGTTTAAAACACAATTATGAAAACAAAACATAGGCCTCTAACTTTGTTGGAGAACAGTTATATTTTTTAATAATTGCAAAATATTTTCATTTTAGATATTATGAACACAAATTAGATTGATAAATGTAATGATTTTTTTCTAATTATTTTTCCTTCCCATCACTTTGTAAACACATCTCTATCTTCAGCATTTACCCACTCAAGTTGTATGAAATTTTGGTGCAGAAATATTTTAAAAATTAAATATTGCTCTCACATATCTTTTTAGCAAAATAGAATGATCCAGATTTATGTTGCAGAATATTGTATAATGAGGTCCTTTTCACTGAAAGGCTAATGTATTGTTTACTCTGATTCCTGTGTTTGAGAAAATTCATCTAAGATATCATCATCTGAGCACTCACAGTTTGAAATTTCACTATATAGCCAATGTTACCATTTCACTAGAGTCTCTAATACTACTACAAATCTTCTGATTGGTCTAATAATTGTGAAACATTATCCTCTCTATCAGTTTTTTTTTTTCTCTTTGTAATGGTGGAAAATGAGAAATTCTGAATTCTCAATTGTGTTCATTGAAAACTTAAAAAAAATTATAATGATATTATCTCCATGCATTTTGTATGTTTTCAAAATATGATGTAATGCTTTGGATGATGCAATCGGAAAAATGAAAATGGTAATAGCAACGATTTATTTTAATATTTTACCATCCTTCTAGGTGATTCCATCATTTTTCTGTTTTCTTTTGCTTTTGTCTTTTTTAAGCATAGTTGGGAATAATTGATGAGTGATGAGTTCCTACTTTGACAAAAGAACAAAATTTTTCTCAGTCAACTTTTGTTCTCTTGAAATTTTATACACAATTCTCCATAAGTGTTGCTGTGAAATAATAATCTTATTAAAATAGTGAAAACTAGAATGAAAGTATAAACCCACTCAATGACATAACATAGTTTTCAGGAAATCATACAGAATAGGGTGGAGAAGGATAAGTATACTTCAGTATACTGCAAAGAGAATTTCAGGTAAAATTTCACAGCAACACTTATGGAGAATTGTTTATAAAATTTCAAGAGAACAAAAGTTGACTGAGAAATTGGATAAAAAAAACCAAGTTATCCTTCAAACATAAATGTAGCAAACATGCATTGTTTAAAATTATTTGAGTATAGTTGACACAAAATGTTCCATTGGTTTTAGGTGTAGAGTATATGCATTCTTAAGCATCCAAGAATTTAGGAAGTACAACCCCCATGAGCTTCTCTTAGAGAAATGAAAATAAATATAGATGATAAAATCCAAACAAAAAAGAGTTGAATAAAACTAGGAACCTAAGGAACTGGTTACTCCAGTTAAATATAGAATTAATACTTAACAACTATGTTAGTTATGTAACAATATAGAATTTAGATGTTATAAACTTTAGTAATATAAACTTGTATATAAAATTTGAGGTATTGTGTTGGGATGAGCCTGGGTGTTGTATGGACTCCAATTTTACAATTAATTTCATTTAACAAATTTTTTAAAAATGAAAAAAATTTAAAAAATAAAATTTGAGGTATTGGAAGTCAGAGAAGGGATAGAGAGTATAAGTGTAATAATACTGTAATCTTTCAAAACATAATCAGTAGGTAATACTTCAGCCTGAAGTTTCCTGTTCCTTTTTTAATCAGTTTTAACTGGATCTTTAGAAACTGTTGTCTCTTATGGTAAATAAAGTAGCAAATGTTCTGTTTTACTCCTATTTTTTCTTCAGTTTAAGTATAATTATATATAGCACTTCACAAAATAGCAAGTGTAATATCCAGTTCTGCTATAAATATTTAAAATTTTAGTTATAAATACACAGAAATATATCAAGAGTAATGTTTATCATGTAATATTGGGGGTATAAGTATTTGAGGCTTTACAAAACTTTTTTTAAAACAACTGTAGAATATTTCCTTCATCACAGAAAGTTCTGTTCTTCTGGAATAATCTGAAATTAGGTGCACCTGGGTGGTTCAGTCGGTTAAACATCCGACTTTTGCTCAGGTCATGATCTCAGGGTTCCTGAGTTGGAGCCCCACCTCAGGCTTTGTGCAGACCCTGCTTCAGATTCTGTCTCCCTCTCTTTCTGCCCCTCCCCCCCATGTGCTCTCTCTCAAAAATAAATAAACATTTAAAAAAAAAATAAAGGTTACTTGTTCACAAAAATATCAGAATACATTTTTTTTCTGTTTAATATATCCTAAAGAGTTGTTTTGTGAATCCTGTTATCTTATAGATTTATAATTTTTTTCTTCTCACTCTTGTTCTGTCATAATGGTAGTTATGGAAATGAAGGTAGGTTCTGTATCAGAAGGTATTTGCCCACAGTTCTAAAAAGATAGAAGACGGGGAGTACTGTTAAATGAGAGTTGTTTAGTACTGCTTTTGCTTTTACTACATTTTTTTTTTATGTGATACCCTTTCCCATTCCACTGACTTTCCCATTCCACTGAATTTATCCTGATTTAGCATAAGGCATCATTTTTCTTCATTGTTGAAAAAGATAATAGTCTTTTGAAAATGAGTGGCACAGTGGAACAATACAAATCTTATGGAGCATCTTTAAAGAATTTTCTTTTGTAGCAAGCCTTGTTATACTATCTGTAGCTAAGAGGACAATAGTAAGTCAGACATAGACAAAATATAAGATGCTGTAAAATTTGGAAAGTAGAAGAAAAAGAATTGATGTAAGAATATTTGAAATTTTGTGAGCTCAAAAGTAGCTTCATGGGATTGAGGAATGTTGATTCTGAGAACCAGCAGGAGTGTAAATACTTTAGCCTTATCTTTATTGAGTCTACCTGTAAAACATACGCAGTTCCCAGTGCTTAGGGTTCTCTTCTCTCTACCTTCCACTCCTACCCTCCTTATTCCATAATGTGTGTATCTTTTTTTAGATAGTCTCATAAGACCCCAGACTTTTGGGCTGTTAGAAATACTTTTTTATTACAAAAGCTTCTGGACTTAATAATGATTATTATGTTTCCTATATTGATGTCTGATATGTTCTCTGCCAGGTGTTTTAGATCCATTAACTAATCTTCACAGCTATCCTAAAGGTTTAAAGAGATATATAACTACCAGATCACAAAGTCTAGGGTTTCAAGAAAATATTTTAGAGTCTCTACTGCTGCTAAACAACAATAAAAACCTGCTGATTTTCAAGCATTCTTTCTTGAGTGGCTAAATATTAATTTCCCTTAAGCAGAGCGTCATTGTGAGACATAAAACTAATGGTGAAAATGTATTTTACAGTGGTGGCTTATGGTAACTTAAATGTAAAAATACTTCTGACTTGAGATTAAAAGAAAATATAGTATGCTAATAAGAAGATAGATTAAGAAAATCAAATAGAGGGGCGCCTGGGTGCCTCAGTCAGTTAAGTATCTGACCAGCTCAGGTCATGATCTCATGGTTCCTGAGTTCGAGGCCTGCATTGGGCTCTGTGCTGACAGCTCAGAGCCTGGAGCCTGCTTCAGATTCTGTGTCTCCCTCTCTCTCTGCCCCTCTGCCTCTCACACTCTGTCTCGCTCTCTCTCAAAAATAAACTTCAAATATTAAAAAAAAAAAAGAAAGAAAGTCAACTGGAAGGGACTTCCTTTTATAATAACAATAATAATTTTATTATATTACATATAATGCAAATAAAAAATAAGTTATTTTTATAATACATAAAATTAGTAAAAATATAAATTAAAATATCAATAGGAGAGAGACAATATGCAATATGTAAATAAAAAATTCGGGGCGCCTGGGTGGCGCAGTCGGTTAAGCGTCCGACTTCAGCCAGGTCACGATCTCGCGGTCCGTGAGTTCGAGCCCCGCGTCAGGCTCTGGGCCGATGGCTCGGAGCCTGGAGCCTGTTTCCGATTCTGTGTCTCCCTCTCTCTCTGCCCCTCCCCCGTTCATGCTCTGTCTCTCTCTGTCCCAAAAATAAAAAACGTTGAAAAAAAAAATTAAAAAAAAAAAATTCATTTGACAAAAGATTCATCCAGAATCTTTTTATTTATAAGAAATACTTCCTCTTTTAAATCTTTTATATTTGTATACTTTTACAGCCTGTTAAGCCATAATTTTCTACCCTTCAAAATCATGTTAATGATCCTCCTGCCTTTGTTTTTCCTGTTGATGTTTGTAATTTTGATACTAGCAGGTCATTTGAAAAGACCTCCTGAAATGCTAAATGTCACTATTCTTTTTTGATATAGCTAGGGGGCAGCATTTACTCAGCTGACTCTTAGTCAACTACCACTATGCCAAATCAGGAAAATAATTCAGTGATCTAGAGAAAATAGCTAAAGCATGTCTGATTTTTTTTCATTGGGTCTCAGTTTCCATTTTTAAATCAGGAAAAGTTAATAATATCTCTAAGTTAATAAGACTAATGTTATATATATTTTTATATCTTCAATAAAATATTTCATTATTTAATTGCTTTAAAAAAAATTAAAACCCGAACCAGGATTCAAAATTGTGTTATACTGTCTTTTTCATGTATCAGACTGTAACATGAAGATGTACCAATATCCTAAGAAGTTATTTAAGATTAAATTATCAGTTAATATTTTAAAAGGAAGAAAAGAGAATAAATAAAATAAATAACTGGCATTACAATCTCACAGAATATATTACCTATTTATTTACCTGACTTTAGTTGCTAAGAGGTAACTGGTGATAGTGAGCACCTAAAAGTTGTTATATATTAAAGAAATGTTTCAACTTGAATTAATTATTACTTTTCAAATATTGGAATATGCTTCACTTCACTTATTTCTAATAACTTTTCATAATTGTCAAAGTATAGGCATATAATTCAAATTTTTAAGTTTAGTGTTTTTTCAGTACTTTCCACTTTTTAATATTGAGTATATATATAGATGTATATATTATCCATTATTTCTCATTATTTCATATTTCTCATTATTTCATATTTATTGAAAAATTCTCAAGAAAGTGTATAATCTCATATCTGGATCTTTTAATCTCTCCCTTTCAGTTATCGTCATTATATATTTTATTCTTTCTTTCAACAAATATCTGAGTGCCTACTATGTGCTGCTCATTTTCCTAGGCCCTGGATATGTTAAAAAAAAAAAAAAACACAGCCAAAAACTCTGCTCTCATTGAATTTATATTCTAGTGGGGGGCAGACAATAAAAAGATAATTTTTTTTAACGTTTACTTATTTTTGAGACAGAGAGAGACAGAGCATGAATGGGGGAGGGTCAGAGACAGGGAGACACAGAATCTGAAACGGCTCCAGGCTCTGAGCTGTCAGCACAGAGCCCGACGCAGGGCTCGAACTCACAGACCGCGAAATCATGACCTGAGCCAAAGTCGGCCGCTTTAACCGACTGAGCCACCCAGGCGCCCCAAAAGATAAAATTTTTAAAAAGACAATAAAATAAAAAATAGATAATAAAGATAAATATACTAATAGATATGTTAGATAGTGGTAAGTACCAAAGAGGGAGAAAAAAAAAAAAACAAACTATAGTAGGGACATGGATGTTAAGTGTTCAGGAGAAGAAGAAATTGAATTTTTAAATAAGGTAGTCAGGGGAGGGGAGTAAGGGAATGGGTTAAATAGATGATGGGACTTAACGAGTACACTTGTCCTGATGAATGCCAAGTGATTTATGGAATTGTTGAATCACTATATTGTACACCTGAAACTAATATAACACTGTTAACTAATTGGAATTAAAATAAAAACTTGAGGGAGGGACAGAGAGAAAAGAGAGAGAGAGAGAGAGAAGGAAGGAAGGAAGGAAAGGAGAGGAGAGGGGAAAAGAGAAGAGAAAAGGAAGGAGAGTCAGGAAGGGAGTCAGGGAAAGCCTCACAGAACAACTGGCTTTTGAATAAGTGGCTTTAGGAACTGAGGGAAAGAGCAGTGAAGCAGAGGCAACAGCAAGTGCTGAAGCCCTGAGGTGTAAGCATGCCAGGGATGTTGAAGGAACAGCCAGGGGACCAATGTGACTGGAGCCCAATGAACAAGAAAGGAGATGAGAGTCAGAGGACTGAATTTTACATCAAAATATATTACATAGTTAAGACTTTAGTTTTTATTGTCAGTGGTGAAAAGCCACTGGATTCTATTTAGCAGAGGAATGACACGTTCTGATCTAAACATTTTAACAAGATCATTCTGGTTTTTATGGTAAGAGAAACCCAAGGAGGGGCAAGGATGGAACTTTAAAAAGTTGATCATACACTAAGTGTAATAATCTAGGCAAGAGGGACTTGAATCAGAAAGTTAGTGGTAGGGGTGGTAAGGAGTTGTTACATTCTAGATCAGTTCCAAAGGTAGAGCTAGCAGGATTGCTGGTGACAAATGTACACTGTGGGAGAAGGAGGAGTTAAGAATGATTCCAGAATTTTTTATCTGAGCAATTGGAAGAATAGAGTTGTTCTTAACTGAGATTTGGAAGACTATACTTGAAGGCATAGATTTTGAACAAGTCTCAGGAGCTCAGTTTGGGACATGTTATGTATATCTGTTAGCCATACAAGTAGAAATGTCAAGCTGGCATTTGGATGTGGAGGTTTGCAATTCAGGGGAGAGGTCTGGGATAGAGCTATAAAAATGGGAGTCCTCGCACTATTTATACATAATCATCTGGAGAAAAATAGAAAATCCAAGGACATAGGGCATGCCAATAGTTAAGTCTGGGAGATGAAGAAGAACCAACAAAGGAGATGGAGTAACAGTTAGAAAAGTAAGAAAACTAGATGAATGTGATATCTTGGAACTCAAATGGGTGGGGCATGTTTTGAGAAGGTAAGAGTAGCTAACTATGTCAAACCCTGATGATGGGTAAAGAAGGATTGAGAGTGAGAACTGGCCATTAGACTTAGCAACAGGGAAGTCTTTGATGACCAAGATAAGAGCAATTTTGGTGGTGAAGTGGAGGAAAGAACCTAACTGGAGTGAAATGAAAGAATATTTAATGAACATCTACTTAACGAACCCCTTACAGGCTGAAACTATGTTTTGTTCACTGCTATATCCTATCAGTCAGGCAGAGAGTGAGTTCTCCCTTACTCTGCCTTCTGTTCTATTTAGAGCTCCAACAAATAGCCTAAGGCCCACTCACATAAGGGAGAGTAATCTGCTTTACCAAGTCTGCTGATTTAACCTGTTGATCTCATCCAGAAACACTCTCAGAGACACAATCAGAATAAGGTTTAATAAAAGGACACCCCATGTCAGTCAAGGTGACACATAAAATCAGTCATCACAAGAACCATTTGCTTTTTTTGTGATTATTGATACGGTTGCCTTTAAATCTACCATTTGGTATTTTTATTCCATTCTCCCATCAATTCTTTCTTTTCTTTTTCCTTTTTATTTGCCTTCTTTGAATTCATTGGACATTTTTTCTATGATTTTATTTTATCTCCCTTGTTGACATGTTAGGTGACACTTAGTTGTGTTTTTTAATTGGTTTCCTTAGGATTTATACAGTGGTCCTCAAATAGGCAGCTTTCCCTCCCAGAAGATTTTTGGCAATGTGTGGAGATATTTTTCACAAAACTGGGTTAATGCTACTGGCATCTGGTGGGTGGAGGCTGGATTGCTGCAATAATCTTAAAATGCAAAGGACATTCCCAAGCAAAAGTTATCTAACCTAAAATGTGAATAGTGATGAAGTTAAGAAATTCTGGTTTATATTATAATTCTTTACATTTCTACAGTTTGCATTCAAATAATATACCACTTCACAGATACTACAAATACTTTACAATGTATACTTCCATTTTCCCCTCCCAGTGTTTGTATTACAGTTGTCCTACGTTTTATTTCTACATGTTATAAACCCCACAATAAATTATTTTTGCTTTAAAGAGTCAGATACTTTTAAAAGATTTTTCAAAAATAAGTCCTTTATATTCTACCACATACACAATTACAACCCCTGTGTCTCTTCATTCTTCTGTGTAGATCTAGATTTCCATCTGGTATCATTTTCCTTCTGCCCAGAAGACTTCTTCAGCATTTCTTACAGTACAGGACTGCTGCTGATGAACTTTTTCAGTTTGTGTGTGTGTGAAACAGTCTTTATTTCACCTTTTGTCTTTGAAAGATATTTTTGCTGAGCATACAGTTCTATATGGACACATTTTTTAATATTTTTAAAATGTTACTCCACTGCCATTTGTTGTGCACTGATAAGAAAACATTTTTTGAGAAGAAAACATTCTTCTCATTGATAGTCTTACATAATGTTTTTGTTTGTTTGTTTGATTTTTCTCTAGATATGGTGTAAATTTTCTCTTTACCACTGATTTTGAGAAATTTGAGTACAATGTGCCTTGGTGTGGTTTTCTTCATGGTTTGGGATCTTGAAGTTATTAGATCTATTAGTTTATAGTTTTCATCAAATTTGGAAAATGTTCAAACTATTATTTGTTCAAACAAATATTTGTTCTGTCCCCTCTCTTCTTTCTGTCCTTTGGTGTAACTAGTACATATATATTTGGCCGATTGAAGTTACTCACTGATGCTTGGGTGTTTTTTTGTTTCATTGCATACGTTCTATTTTGATGTTTCTGAGTTTACCATTTTTTTTATCTGCAATGTCTGATCTGCTTAATCCCATCCAGTATATTTTTTCTTTCAAACACTGTACTTTTCATCTCTAAAAGTTTGATTTGAGATTGTTTTTTGTATCTGCCATGTCTTTACATAACATGAACATCCTTAGCTTTTTGAACATAAGAAATACAGTTATAAAGTATTTTACTGTCATTTCCTGCTATTACAAACATTTATGTCAGTTCTGTGTACATTTTGAGGCAATGATTTTTCTCATATGCATCTTTTTTTTTTTTTTGCTACTTTTTATTACTGGTATTTTTAAAATTAGATTCCATTCATTGTGAATTTTACCTTGTTGAATATTGGATATTTTTCTATTCTTGTAAATATCCTTGAGCTTTATTTTGAGTTGTGGCTAACTAATACTGAAACAATTTGATCCTTTCAAGGCTTGCCTCTAAGGTTTATTAAGACTAGAGCAGCATAGTTTGGAAGCATAATTATGCTAATATTATTAGGCTATTTTTCAGTACTCTACCCAGTTCCTTGTTTATTACAGATTGTTTGTTTGTTTGTGTGTTCTGACTGGTGGTAAGATGAATTGTTCTTGGCTTTGTGTGAGCCTGGCAAGTTTTCCCTCTGATCTTTTCCAGTTATTCCTTCCCTGCTTTGTGTAGTTTCCTCATACACATGCCCTCTTCACTATGTGGCAAAACAGATTGTTAGTGTGTTGCTGAAGCAATTCATATAAGATTCCTAATGACAAAATAATTGGCTTTGATCAGAAGGGTAGAGGTATTATAATATAACTTATGTCATGTCCTTTAAAGAAAAAATGTTAAATAATAGTGATGAAACTAATATTTAGTGACTTCATTTTTATTTTTTTCAGTACTTGATTCCCTCCCTTTTTTTTTTATTATATGAAATTTGTCAAATTAGTTTCCATACAACACCCAGTGCTCATCCCAAAAGATGCCCTCTTCAATGCCCATCACCTACCCTCCCCTCCCTTCCACCCCCCATCAACCCTCAGTTTGTTCTCAGTTTTTTAGAGTCTCTTATGCTTTGGCTCCCTCTCCCACTCTAACCTCTTTTTTTTCTTTTTTTTTCCTTCCCCTCCCCCATGGGTTTCTGTTAAGTTTCTCAGGATCCACATAAGAGTGAAAACATATGGTATCTGTCTTTCTCTGTATGGCTTACTTCACTTAGCATAACACTCTCCAGTTCCATCCACATTGCTACAAAGGGCCGTATTTCATTCTTTGTCATTGCCAAGTAGTATTCCATTGTGTATATAAACCATAATTTCTTTATCCGTTCATCAGTTGATGGACATTTAGGCTTTTTCTACAATTTGGCTATTGTTGAGAGTGCTGCTAAAAACATTGGGGTACAAGTACCCCTATGCATCAGTACTCCTGTATCCCTTGGGTCAATTCCTAGCAGTGCTACTGCTGGGTCATAGAGTAGACCTATTTTTAATTTTTTGAGGAACCTCCACACTGTTTTCCAGAGTGGCTGCACCAGTTTGCATTCCCACCAACAGTGCAAGAGGGTTCCTGTTTCTCCACATGCTCGCCAGCATCTATAGTCTCCTGATTTGTTCATTTTGGCCACTCTGACTGGCGTGAGGTGATATCTGAGTGTGGTTTTGATTTGTATTTCCCTGATGAGGAGCGACATTGAGCATCTTTTCATGTGCCTGTTGGCCATCTGGATGTCTTCTTTAGAGAAGTGTCTATTCATGTTTTCTGCCCATTTCTTCACTGGATTGTTTTTTGGGTGTGGAGTTTGGTGAGTTCTTTATAGATTTTGGATACTAGCCCTTTATCTGATAGGTCATTTGCAAATATCTTTTCCCATTCCGTTGGTTGCCTTTTAGTTTTGTTGATTGTTTGCTGTGCAGAAGCTTTTTATCTTCAAGAGGTCCCAATAGTTCATTTTGCTTTTAATTCCCTTGCCTTTGGGGATGTGTCAAGAAATTGCTGCAGCTGAGGTCAGAGAGGGCTTTTCCTGCTTTCTCCTCTAGTGTTTTGATGGTTTCCTGTCTCACATTCAAGTCCTTTATCCATTTTGAGTTAATTTTTGTGAATGGTGTAAGAAAGTGGTCTAGTTTCAATCTTCTGCATGTTGCTGTCCAGTTCTCCCAGCACCATTTGTTAAAAAGACTGTCTTTTTTCCATTAAATATTCTTTCCTGCTTTGTCAAAGATTAGTTGGCCATACTTTTGTGGGTCTAGTTCTGGGGTTTCTATTCTATTCCATTGGTCTGTGTGTCTGTTTTTGTGCCAATACCATGCTGTCTTGATGATTACAGCTTTGTAGTAGAGGCTAAAGTCTGGGATTGTGATGCCTCCTGCTTTGGTCTTCTTCTTCAAAATTACTTTGGCTATTTGGGGCCTTTTGTGGTTCCATATGAATTTTAGGATTCCTTGTTCTAGCTTCGAGAAGAATGCTGGTGCAATTTTGATTGGGATGGCATTGAATGTGTAGATAGCTTTGGGTAGTATTGACATTTTAACAATATTTATTCTTCCAACCCATGAGCATGGAATGTTTTCCATTTCTTTATATCTTCTTCAATTTCCTTCATAAGCTTTCTATAGTTTTCAGCATACAGATCTTGTACCTCTTTGCTTAGATTTATTCCTAGGTATTTTATGCTTCTTGGTGCAATTGTGAATGGGATCAGTTTCTTTGTCTTTCTGTTGCTTCATTGTTAGTGTATAAGAATGCAACTGATTCCTGTACATTGATTTTGTATCCTGCAACTTTGCTGAATTCATGTATCAGTTCTAGCAGACTTTTGGTGGAGTCTGTCAGATTTTCCATGTATAATATCATGCCATCTGCAAAAAGTGAAAGCTTGACTTCATCTTTGCCCATTTTGATGCCTTTGATTTCCTTTTGTTGTCTGTTTGCTGATGCTAGCACTTCCAACACTATGTTAAACAACAGCGGTGAGCATGAACATCCCTGTCGTGTTCCTGATCTCAGAGGGAAAGCTCTCAGTTTTTCCCCATTGAGGATGATATTCGCTGTGGGCTTTTCATAAATGGCTTTTATGATGTTTAAGTATGTTCCTCCTATCCCGACTTTCTCGAGGGCTTTTATTAAGAAAGCATGCTGAATTTTGTCAAATGCTTTTTCTGCATCGATTGACAGGATCATATGGTTCTTTTCTTTTATAAATGTGATGTATCACGTTGATTCATTTGCGAATGTTGAACCAGCCCTGCATCCCAGGAATGAATCCCACTTGATCATGGTGAATAATTCTTTTTATAAGCTGTTGAATTTGATTTGCTAGTATCTTACTGAGAATTTTTGCATCCATATTCATCAGGATATTGGCCTGTAGTTCTCTTTTTTGTTACTGGGTCTCTGTCTGGTTTAGGAATCAAAGTAATACTGGCTTCATAGAATGAGTCTGGAAGTTTTCCTTCCCTTACTATTTTTTGGAACAGCTTGAGAAGGATAGCTATTATCTCTGCTTCAAATGTCTGGTAGAATTCCCCAGGGAAGCCATCTGGTCCTGGACTCTTATTTGTTGGGAGATTGTTGATAACCGATTCAATTTCTTTGCCAGTTATGGGTCTGTTCAAGTTTTCTATTTCCTCCTGTTTGAATTTTGGAAGTGTGTGGGTGTTTAGGAATTTGTCCATTTCTTCCAGGTTGTCCAGTTTGTTGGCATATAATTTTTCATAGTATTCCCTTATAACTGCTTGTATTTCTGAGAGATTGGTTGTAATAATTCCATTTCCATTCATGATTTTATCTATTTGGGTCATCTTCCTTTTCTTTTTGAGAAGCCTGACTAGAGGTTTATCAATTTTGTTTATTTTTTCAAAAAACCAACTCTTGGTTTCATTGATCTGCTCTACAGTTTTTTTAGATTGTATATTGTTTATATCTGCTCTGATCTTTATTATTTCTCTTCTTCTGCTGGATTTGGAGTGTCTTTGCTGTTCTGCTTCTATTTCCTTTAGGTGTGCTGTTAGATTTTGTATTTGGGATTTTTCTTGTTTCTTGAGATAGGCCTGGATTGCAATGTATTTTCCTCTCAGGACTGCCTTTGCTGCATCCCAGAGTGTTTGGATTGTTGTATTTTCATTTTCATTTGTTTCCATATATATTTTTAATTTCTTCTCTAATTGCCTGGTTGACCCATTCATTCTTTAGTAGGGTGTTCTTTAACATCCATGATTTTGGAGGTTTTCCAGACTTTTTCCTGTGGTTGATTTCAAGCTTCATAGCCTTGTGGTCTGAAAGTATGCATGGTATGATCTCAATTCTTGTATACTTATGAAGGGCTGTTTTGTGACCCAGTATGTGATCTATCTTGGAGAATGTTCCATGTACACTTGATAAGAAAGTATATTCTGTTGCTTTGGGATGCAGAGTTCTAAATATATCTGTCAAGTCCATCTGATCCAATGTGTCATTCAGGGCCCTTGTTTCTTTATTGACCGCGTGTCTAGATGATCTATCCATTTCTGTAAGTGGGGTGTTAAAGTCCCCTGCAATTACCACATTCTTATCAATAAGGTTGCTAATGTTTGTGAGTAATTGTTTTATATATTTGGGGGCTCCCGTATTTGGCGCATAGACATTTATAATTGTTAGTTCTTCTTGATGGATAGACCCTGTAATTATTATATAATGCCCTTCTTCATCTCTTGTTACAGCCTTTAATTTAAAGTCTAGTTTGTCTGATATAAGTATGGCTACTCCAGCTTTCTTTTGACTTCCAGTAGCGTGATAGATAGTTCTCCATCCCCTCACTTTCAATCTGAAGGTGTCCTCATGTCTAAACTGAGTCTCTTGTAGACAGCAAATAGGTGGGTGTTGTTTTTTTATCCATTCTGATACCCTATGTCTTTTGGTTGGCTCATTTAGTCCATTTACATTCAGTGTTATTATGGAAAGATATGGGTTTAGAGTCATTGTGATGTCTGTAGGTTTCATGCTTGTAGCGATGTCTCTGGTACTTTGTCTCACAGGATCCCCCTTAGGATCTCTTGTAGGGCTGGTTTAGTGGTGATGAATTCCTTCAGTTTTTGTTTGTTTGGGAAGACCTTTAGCTCTCCTTCTATTCTAGATGACAGACTTGCTGGATAAAGGATTCTCGGCTGCATAGTTTTTCTGTTCATCAGATTGAAGATTTCCTGCCATTCCTTTCTGGCCTGCCAAGTTTCAGTAGAGAGATCGGTCACGAGTCTTATAGGTCTCCCTTTATATGTTAGAGCATGTTTATCCCTAGTTGCTTTCAGAATTTTCTCTTTATCCTTGTATTTTGCCAGTTTCACTATGCTATGTCGTGCAGAAGATCGATTCAAGTTACGTCTGAAGGGAGTTCTCTGTGCCTCTTGGATTTCAGTGCCTTTTTTTTTCCCCAGATCAGGGAAGTTCTCAGCTATGATTTCTTCAAGTACACCTTTAGCACCTTTCCCTCTCTCTTCCTCCTCTGGAATACCAATTATGCGTAGATTATTTCTCTTTAGTGCATCACTTAGTTCTCTAATTTTCCCCTCATACTCCTGGATTTTTTATCTCTCTTTTTCTCAGCTTCTTCTTTTTCCATAATTTTATCTTCTAGTTCACATATTCTCTCTTCTGCCTCTTCAATCCGAGCCGTTGTCGTCTCCATTTTATTTTGCAGCTCATTAATAGCATTTTTTAGCTCCTCCTGGCTGTTCCTTAGTCCCTTGATCTCGGTAGCAATAGATTCTCTGCTGTCCTTTATACTGTTTTCAAGCCCAGCGATTAGTTTTATGACTATTATTCTAAATTCACTTTCTGTTATAGTGTTTAAATCGTTTTTGATCAGTTCATTAGCTGTCATTATTTCCTGGAGTGTCTTTTGAGGGGAATTCTTCCGTTTCATCATTTTGGATAGTCCCTCAAGTGGCGCAGAACTGTGGGGCACTTCCCCTGCACTGTCTTGAATAATTTGCGTTGTTGGGCGTGGCCACAGTCAGACCTGATGTCTGCCCCCAGCCCACCGCTGGGGCCACAGTCAGACTGGTGTGTGCCTTCTCTTCCCCTCTCCTAGGGGCGGGATTCACTGTAGGGTGGCGTGGCCTGTCTGGGCTACTTGCACATTGCCAGGCTTGTAGTGCTGGGGATCCGGCATATTAGCTTGGGTGGATCAGCAAGGTGCACAGGGGTGGGAGGGGTAGGCTCAGCTCGCTTTTCCTTCGGAGGTCCGCTTCGGGAGGGGCCCTGCGGCACCAGGAGGGAGTCAGACCCGGAGGGATGGATCCACAGAAGCACAGCGTTGAGTGTTTGCGCGGTGCAAGCAAGTTCCCTGGCAGGAACTGGTCCCCTTTGGGATTTTGGCTGGGGGATGGGCGAGGGAGATGGCACTGGTGAGCGCCTTTGTTCCCTGCCAAGCTGTACTCTGTCGTCCGGGGCCCACCGACTCTCCCTCCCGTTGTCCTCCACCTCTCCCGCTCTCTGAGCAGATCTGTTAATTTACAGCCTTCCAGATGTTAAGTCCTGCTCGCTGTCCAAACACACTCCGTCCAGCCCCTGTGCTTTTGCAAGCCAGAGTCGGGGGCTCTGGTTTGCCGCGGGCTGCCCGTCCACCCTAGCTCCCTCCCACTAGTCATGTAGCGCGCACCGCCTCTCCGCCCTTCCTACCCTCTTCCGTGGACCTCTCGTCTATGCTTGACTCCGGAGAATCCATTCTGCTAGTCTTCTGGCGATTTTCTGGGTTATTTAGGCAGGTGTGGGTGGAATCTAAGTTACCCACAGGACGTGGTGAGCCCAGTGTCCTCTTACGCCACCATCCTAGTGACTTTATTTTTAAACTTAAATTAGGCTAAGGAGTTCAGGTTTTGTTATATTTTATTGTTTACTACAGCCCATACTCTTTACAGTGAAGTCACATACCTTTGTATTCCTCTGCAGTTTTCCCTTTTATAATGTCGCTTGAAAGAACTATGTGTCAATGTATATAAATGATGATCTTGTGGAGAGAAATGGGCTTTATTTCACATATAATACTTAGACTTCAATGTAGTACATAGTAATACTTAAGGTTCTTGACTGGTATTTTGATAGCATAAATACTCAGTGGTATGCTATGCAAAGACATATGCTACTCTATTCATAATTTCATAATTGATAGGTCCTAGATGAATATTTATTTAAACCCTATAGGTAGTATAGAAATCATTGTCTAATGGTAGACTGCTTTGATGCAGAAAGTAAAATAAAATTAGAGCTTTTCAGATCTATATATTATTACTGATTTTCAATACTTGCTACTGACAAAGGAAATTTTACTCTACATTTAGAAATTAAGAATGATTTCTCACTTCCAAAATGTGAATAAATTTGTTGAAAGTATATATACAAGTATGTGGGCATGTCTGTGTGTGTATTTTCATTCCTAGACAGTAAAATTAGGAAAATAAATTTGTCACTCGGTTAAAGAACTAATTAATTTTATTTTTAGATCTTATTACTTTTAGTTGCTTATGAAGCTTCCTGTTAATTTAGAAAATGGTAATAGAAAGTATATGCTTCACAATACTTTCTTATGAGACATTTTGGACATTTTTCAAAAACCATCTTATCAATTCTTGAAAATACTAAGAGTAAATCCACACTGATAAAGACCATTAAAATCTCAAAAATATTTTGGTGCAACCTGAAAGTTCATCCTTGGAATTAGCATGCAAGTATTGTGTTTGGGTTAGTCAGTGTCTTGAGTATTTCCTTTGATGAAATAACATTCTGTGTAATAATCCTTGGTGAAAGGGACATCTGTAGCATTTGTAATAGATGATATTATTTAATAGAGTATTTGTGGTAATAATTATAATTATCAACATTTACTTTTATTTTAATCAATGGAGTAGACCAAAGTATAAAATATTTTTTACCATTCAGTTTAGTGGTAACCATTCTAATTATCTTTTATTTCCTCTTTATCTGTCCCCGGCATGGCACCCCTTTCCTCTTCCACCCATAGCTCTATGCCATCCCTTGGTTTCTCACCATGTTTACCCGTAAGTATAATTTTTCCCTTCCTTTTAATATTGTATTGACAAAAGGATAGCTCCTTTCTGCCCCAGTATATTATAGCTATAGTGATATTAAATAGATTTAATTACATAACCATCCTTATATAATTCTAATGTAATAGAGTTGGGTAGAAAAAATTAAATTGTTTTCACTGCTGAATATCAAAAAGTGTAATATAGGATGAGTGTTATATAGTGATGTTTAGGATGCCTACCTTACATGCCATGACATTCATAAAATCTCTGCCTTCTGTTGAAAAAGAAATTAACATTATAGTATTTACATAAAGATTTGGAAGGCAACTTTTACAACAAATGAGATTCAATTTTTAGAGATCCTCTAATACTTGTGTTATTTCCAAACCTAGAATTCCTCTAGAAATCAAAAAGTATGTGTATGTGATACTTTAATCAGTTACAGGTATGAATACAGTGGACATTCTGCTTAAATATGTACATATGTTAAATGGAATAACCATATTTAAAGTAGATTATGCATTGGCCTGGAAAAATATGCACAGTATCATTAAATGTAAAAAAGAAAGTTGCAAAAAATAGAAAAAAATTTTTACGTGAACTTAATAAAGCTATTATTTAGAGTGAATAATAGAAACATAACAATACTGAATCTAAAACAATATGAAATTTCATGTAAGTAAATAAGCTTGTGAGAATCATATAACAAGAAAATTCTATGAAGAAATATAATTAATGAAACAACTATACCAGGATTGATAAAGGTTAGAAAATGTCATCTATTTGACCAATCTGATTATTAATATTTATAAATGCCTTAGGAAGCAATAAATATTATATACAATTTCATAAGTGTTTTGTGAAACCAAACCAAAAATAGTTTTTATAAACATTTTATAAAACTAAATAAGCATTTTATAAAAACACTTTGGTAGTATTTGTTCTTAGTGGGGTTTTTTTTAATGTTTTTTTAATGTTTATTTATTTTTGAGAGAGACAGAGACAGAATGCGAATGGGTTAGGGGCAGAGAGAGAGGGAAACACAGAATCCGAAGCAGGCTTCAGGCTCTGAGCTGTCAACACGGCCCGACTCAGGCCTCGAACTCATGAGCTGTGAGATCATGACCTGAGCCAAAGTTGGATGCTCAACCGACTGAGCCACCAATGCACCCCAATATTTGTTCTTAGTTTTGACCATAAACCATTTGTAACATGTCTAGTAAAACAGCTTGTTACTGTTTTAATTTCTGTAATTTTGTCTTTTTATTTTATTTAATTGTGTTCATATTTTGTTGTTTTACAGATGTATTTCCACTGCACAAAATTTTCCACCTCTGGGACACCTTACTCCTTGGGAACTCCTCTTTCCCATTCTGTATTGGAGTAGCAATCCTCCAGCAGCTTCGGGACCGGCTTTTGGCTAATGGCTTTAATGAGTGCATTCTTCTCTTCTCTGATTTACCAGGTATAGATATAAATAAATGGAATCCCTAAAATGAAATTTAATTCTAAAATAATGAGAAGTCTTATAGCAATTTGCAAAAATAATCATCCAAACTTTCAGAATCTCTTCTTGAGCTTCAACTTCCTTCTCTGGATTCTCTCTCTCATGTAACCACATCTGCTCTTCCAGCACAGATCCAAACCTGAGTCATATTAGATTGCTGTGGTTTAATTTTATGTCAGTGATGCCACCAAAAGGGTAAAAGACCTGGGGGCAGTGACATATTTGCCTTTAATCTTAGGACACGCCTGTTAATCTTCAGCTGATAGAGAGTAAGTAAAGGCTACTTGTTTGAGAATCTGTGTTTACACAGAGATGTAATTCACATGGAACTTTGTTCTCCTATCTATAGCTCCTTAGTAACAATTTGACAGTTTGAGGAAAGGAAACACTGTCCCCTTTGGAGGGCAAATCACAAGCTATATATTATATTCACAAGTGAGGAGTTTGTAAATCTAGGTGTTAAATTTGCTAAGTGTGGATGTAGGGAATATGACTATGGTCTAAACTTTGCTGCTGTGGCTGAAAAGATCAAAGTAATCTGGTCACCTAGGATATAACAATCTGTGGAATTAAAAAATGAAACTGTATTTTTGCAGAAACCAAAATTTTTTCAGGTAGAAAAATTCTACTTTCTTCAAACAGCATTTCATTGGTTCCAACCCTTTTCTGAGTTTGTTGTTCTCCATATTTTTAGGCAGACACAAGTAACTGCTGATAAGAAACACATTTAGTTATCTAAGAGTTAAATTTGCTTAAAAAACAAATGAAGAACAAAAGAAAGGTACCTTAAGATTACATACTTATTAAGCACACTCAAGAGGAAAAGAAACTGCTACCTACCCTGATTTTTATCTTTAGCTGATGATCTATATCTGGTACTTCACCAACTCTCTGTTGTTGCAAGTCTTCATCTTTTTGGGAAAATAATAATTTAAAATTTGTTTTTTTTTAAATTTTTCCTTCCTTCTTTCCCCCAAATTGAAAGTACCACCATCGTCTTTCTAACTTATCAAAGTTTAATTAAATTATTTTGTATATGAGGAAATAGTAGTTCACTTCTTATATTATTTGTTTCTGGGCGATAGATTCCTTTTGAAAATCGCACTATTTTTTTAATCTTTTGATGTTAAATGGTAATGAAGCTAGTTTCACAAACTAGGAATAGTGTCTGTACCTTGCATATATTTTGCTCTCATTTCCAACTTGCCAAAGTAAACAGAAGATGATTGATTAGGATTAAAAGAATTTTTTCTGGTCAGTTCTAAAAAGGAAAAAAAAAAATCACAAATGCTGATTGTGCATTTTGAAATCAAGCAAATTTAATGCCTTTCCAATTTCATACATAAATATACCAGTTAAACACTTATGGAAGAATCTGTTGTCACATTGTATAGGCATGTTAATAGTAATTCTGGTTGTCCATGAAAGTAAAATTATTATTTCTGAAATCAGAAAATAAGAATATGCTTGTTAGAACTGACTTATTAAAAAGGTAAACTCTACCGGGGCACCTGGGTGGCTCAGATCATGACCTCACGGTCCGTGAGGTCTAGCCCCATGTCAGACTCTGTGCTTACAGCTCAGATCCTGGAGCCTGCTTCGGATTCTGTGTCTCCCTCTCTCTCTGCCCCTCCTGACTGACTCTCTCTCTCTCTCTCTCTCTCTCTCTCTCTCTCAGAAATAAACATTAAAAAAATTGTTAAACTCTACCTACCTCTTAAATAGGATACATTCTATTGTTGTGAATTGCCTTGATCCTCAGTAGCATTATTCTAGCTCATCACTTGTTTGGCCACTGTCTATAATTCCTGTTGGGGATGAAAGAGGTTCTAATAAAAATATGACTTAAAAAAAAAAGAAAGGGTCCAGATGTAGTCTTTGTTCTAAAGTACACCTGTGTTTTACTTTTAATCGAAGGACACTTATTTGGGACGTCTTTCCTAAATCTAGAGATCTCTTTTTTTCACCATGTTGAGCTTCCTAACTGTAGTTGATGCTTGAAGGAACTGGAAATAATCATGGGAAGTCTTAAAATGTGAATCCAGATTAATATACACACAAACACACAGAATGTGCCTTTTCTAAGCAAAGTATTATGTGACATAAGTTTGGAACATATTTGAAATAAGCTTTTTAAGACTACAGAAAAAGGATAGACAAGATAACTCTGTATTTCACTTTAATTCTTGAGACAGACTTTGTAGATAAAGACAGGGTAGGATTAAACATTGATTTGAACTTACTAAATACAATTATACTTTACTGAAATCCCTATCAACTGAGTTTAAAAGCATAAGCAAACAGCAAATTTAACTAAATTCTTTGCTGAAGCAGATTGCTAAATTCACAGTTCAGAACATCTATTTGATAGTAATATGATGGAAATACTACTCAGTTGGTATCCTTGTGAACAAAATAAGCTTGAATTTTTTTAAGTTGTCCTTTCTAGTTGTTTTTTTTTTTTTCTTTCAACAAAGAGACACCCAGTAGTCTAGTTGTTAAGAGCATGGCATGTGGAACTGGTCACCTAAGTTTCAGATCCTGGCTCTGCAGTTACAGCTGTGTGATCTTAGGGTCATGACTTAACGTTCTTGTTTCCTTACCTCTGATTATATGAGAATGATAATAGTACCTACCTCATAGGGTTGTTGTGTTAAATAAACCAGTATATTTAAACAACTTAGAGCAGTGACTGGCATAGAGAAAATGCAGTGTAAGTGATTATTATTATTAATTTTGCCATTATCATTATTATGCTTGTTTTCACTTTCCATTCTACCATGACATGCTTTCCTATTGATGATATAAATGTAGCAATCACCCCATTTGGTTTTTTCTATAATTTTGTTTAATATGAAATTTATTGTCAAATTGGTTTCCATACAACACCCAGTGGTCATCCCAACAGGTGCCCTCCTCAATGCCCATCACCCACTTTCCCCTCCCTCCCACCCCCCATCAACCCTCAGTTTATTCTCAGTTTTTAAGTCTCTTATGGTTTGGCTCCCTCCCCCTCTAACTTTTTTTTTGCCCTTCCCCTCTTCCATGGTTCTTGTACCCCAACGTTTATAGCAGCATTTTCAACAATAGCCAAATTATGGAAAGAGCCTAAATGTCCATAAACTGATGAATGGATAAAGAAACTGTGGCTTATATATACAATGGAATATTACTTGGCAATGAGAAAGAATGAAATATGGCCTTTTGTAGCAACGTGGATGGAACTGGAGAGTGTTATGCTAAGTGAAATAAGTCATACAGAGAAAGACAGATACCATAAATTAAAAAAAAAATTGTTTAACATTTATTCACTTTTGAGAGAGAGAGAGAGACAGAGTACAAGCAGGGGAGGGGCAGAGGGAGAGAAAGACACAAAATCCGAAGCAGGCTCCAGGCTCTGAGCTGTCAGCACAAAGCCCAACACAGGGCTCAAACCAATGAACCGTGAGATCATGACCTGAGCCGAAGTCAGATGCTTAACTGACTGAGCCACCCAGGCATCCCTTTATAAATTATTAAAGTAGATATCAGTCATATTGATTTCCTTGTTAGCTAAAACAATTGAGGAATTATCTAAGAAGTCAAGTAGACCTTCTATGTTGAGTGTATATTATGACTAAGAAGAATATTTCTTTTCATTGCTCAGAGACAGTGTAATGTAGTAGATAGCACAGACTTTGCAGTCAATACAGATAAGGATTTAAGTCCTAGCTCTACCACTCACAACCTGTGTGAACAGGGAAACTTTCAGTGTAGTTCTGCTGCTAAAAAAGCTGTCTATGGATGAGATAGATGTGAGTTCATATCCCACTTCTGGCACATAGTAGCTGCGTGAATTTGGAAAAATTTTTAATCTCACTGAGAATTCTGTACATTAGGAAAGTTTCAGTAAAATGGGGATAATAATATCTGCTTTAGTATTATGATGAGCACTAAAGATAACATACATAATGCAGCTGCCACAAAATATGGTACTGATTATGCATACACAGTATGTATGACTTTTTTTAAAGTACATGTAGTATTTAATATTTTATTTTATGTTTATTTTTATTTTATTTTAATCTTAGAGCAGGAGAGGGGGGCAGAGAGAGAGAGAGAATCTCAAGCAGTCTCCAGGCTCCAGGCTCAGTGAGGAGCCTGATGAGGGGCTCCATCCCATGACCCTGGGTTCATGATCTGAGCCAAAATCAAGAGTCAGACTGCTCAACCAACTGAGCCTCCCAGGCACCCAGCTTTTAATATTTTAAAAATACATAAATAACTTGTAACATTCAATCTTTATAAGTTCCCTCTCCTTTCTTCCTCCTTTCCTTCACTTTATACTAACTCTTTAATTCTTGAAGAAAGAACACAGGAGAAAAGCATTATTATTTTTGCAAAAATTGTTCCCAAATTCTATTCCCTTGTAATATTTTTTAAATTTTTTTAAAGGAGTATATGTTTTTTTCTTCACTTTATTTTATTTGAGAGAGAGCGAGAGAAAGAGAGAGAGAGAGTGGGGGAGGGGCAGAGAGAGAGACAGAGACAGAATCCCAAGCAGGCTCTGCACTGTCAGCACAGAGCCCCATACAGGGCTCACATCCACAAACTGTGAGATTATGACCTGAACCGAAATCAAGAGTCAGACATTTAACTGACTGAGCCACCCAGGCGCCCTGATAAATTGTTATTAACTAAGGTCAGTAGTTTACATTAAGGTTCACCCTTTGTCTTGAACAGTACTGTGCGTTTTGACAAGTGAGTAATGTCATATATTTACCATTACAGCATTATACAGAACAGTTTCACCACCCTAAACATCTCCTGTGCTGCAACTATACAGTCCTTCTCTCTACTCTCCTTACCCAACTCTCCCCTGGCACTCAGTGATTTTTTTACTGTCTTAATACTTTTGTCTTTACCAGAATGCCATATAGTTGAAATCATAGAGTATGCAGGCTTTTCAGACTTTTTGCCCCATGTCTGCTTATGGCTTCAAAGCCCATTTCTTTATATCACTAAATAGCATTCCAAATTTTTAGAGTTTGAAAGGTAGAAAAGAATATTTCTTAAAAGGCAATCTCTTTCTAAGTAGAAATCTACCAAGTGCAAAATAGAAATTTAACCTATATTTTAACTGAGTTTAAAACAAGATCCTGGACTAACTGGGATCTAAGGCTTATGATTTTTAAAATTTCAGTTGAAGTGCTAAAATTTTTCATGTGTTTTATATTATCCCTATTTTATGATTGAGGGGAAAAAAAACAGAAAAATGAGTTTGGCCAGAGCTATACAGCTTGTAAGTCATTGAATTGAAATTTAAACCCAGATCATGCTGCCTCCCAGGTTAATGCTCTTTCCAGTATACCATTATTATTATTATACCACTTTCTAAGTAAATACTTTAAATGCCACTAGATCAAGAGCTAGACCAAGGGAGTGAGGCTTCAAGCCCACCATGTTCATCTCCTAAATTCATTCCCACCCCTTTTAAACCAGAACCTATAAAGACCTTTCCAATTAAGAATGACAAATTGTACATGTATGTTTATCCCTACTGCCTTGTGAAACATCACTAAAGCAAAACAGTAAGGGAATGAAAAAAAGTATAATCCTAAATACAAAGAGAATGTAAGAAGCGCACTAGTAGACAAGAAACAGCAACAAATATTTAGAAGATAGAACAAAATTACATCAATAATAACTCCCTTAATAAAAAGTAAAGAGAACTGAAACCTTCCTGCAAAGAGAATAATAGCAAGAAGCAAGCCAGTTCTTGGTGCAGAGCACCAAAGTCTCACGAATTGAAAGTGAATGAAAATGAGGCAGAAAAAAACAGAGGAATTAGTTCAATGTACACGTAAGGAGTAGTTTCATTTCTCCCACCTCTGTCAGCCTTTGCACCCACCTTGCTAGCCACGTGTCTTCTCTGCCACCTAACAGAAGACGGTAAGATAGGGAAATGGCCAGATTTTGTGGGCCTGAAGCTTAAACAATGTGGAGAAATTTAAGAGGATATAAATTACAGTACAAAATTAGACCATTAAAAAAATATTGAGAACGAGCAAAGAGATCATGACAAATTACAAAAAGGAAAAATAACATAATACTTTAATTATTAAATGTCAGATACCTCTGTATTTTTTCCTCCTTTTTTGCTTCATACTCATTGATTATCTCTACACATGACAATAATTGTACATATTTTCTATACAAAAAAAAAAAAAAATCAGTCTTTCCACTGGCAGTGTTGGTTGAAATTTGTTTTTTTATTATTGATAGTGGGAATGCATAAGACATGTGACTTAACACAGATAATACCCTCTGTTGTGGTGCTGCAGATTTCTCTCCTATAAATACAGAAATGCTATTTTGTGAAATTCCTATTAAAAAAGAAAAAAAGTTAATGATGCACTTATAACTGTATATGTAACATTATCAAGCATATTCCCAAAAGGAGAGCATTTCTCTTTTGATCACACATCAATGGGAACCAGATTCTCTGCTTACAATTTTACATTTTAATGTTTGGAAGAATGCTTAAGCCTGATGTTTGGCTGTGTATATTTCAACCATTTCTCCTACCCATAAACAACTGGTGCTGGGACACATAATTTTACATTATACCTCTACTCTTATATAGTGGGTGATAAGAATATTCCAGGACATCATTTCTAGAGCAACTTTTCTATACTGTCAGACATAAACAAAGCCAGATCCTAGTTAAGTAATATACTCTTACAGTAGATAAGAGTCCAACATGAATTGAACTTCATTTTGTACAGAGGTAACTGAGCATTTTAAGGGAAGAATGAGAGAATAGGTGGGGAGGGTGGGTGAGTAGGGGGCTCAGAAGATTCAGGAAAATGAAAACTTACAGAAGTGTGAAAGAGGGCATTGGCCCATGTTAAACCCATCTAGGTTTGCTAATTGGCACTTACCAAAGGTAGGTTCCTACCTTCCCACAGAGGCTGGGAGACAAGTCTTTATAAGCAAAAGTTGAGGCATAGTCAAGAAAGGATGTAAATAAACCTGGCTAGAGTTTCATCCAGGAGAAAATCTTTTGTCAGGATGCCTGGATGGCTCATTCGGTTAAGCGTCCGACCAGCTTAGGTCATGATCTCACAACTTGTGAGTTCGAACCCCGCGTCAGGCTCTGTGCTGACAGCTCAGAGAGTGGAGCCTGCTTCGGATTCTGTGTCTCCCTCTCTCTCTGCCCCTCCCCCACTTGCACTCTGTCTCTCTCTCTTTCGCTCAAAAATAAACATTAAAAAAATTCTTTTGTCAGTACCCTAAAGTGACTTCAAATCACAAAAACATATCCCATTAAATGAAACTACATAACTATTCCTGATTTAGCTTTTTCTTAGTTATATCTCAAAGTGCCCCTAGCCACTCTAATGTTGCCTAACACAAAATGAAGTGTAATGGAGGGAATTGGTGTAAAGACAGAAGTCTTCACTGTTTGTGACTTAAATATATTTACTTTTGCAAATAATACAAAAAACATATCCATGTGAACAGTAAATTTGGAGGGGTATTCTTTGGAGTAATAGAATCAAAGTATCTTTCTTCTTTGTTTTTTTTTATGTTTGTTTATTTTTGAGAGAGAGAGATAGTGTAGGATGGGGAGGGGCAGAGAGAGAGGGGGACAGAGGATCCAAAGTAGGTTCCATGCTGTCAGCAGAGAGCCTGATGCAAGCCCAATGCGGGGTTCAAATCCACAAACCCTGGGATCATGACCAAAGCCAAAGTCCAATGCTTAACCAGACTGAGCCACTCAGGCACCCCTAGAATCAAAGTATCTTGAGACTCAGAGTCAATAGCATAGCAGAGAGCAGAAGTAAGAGAATATATGTAGTTAGAACCCCCACACTCCTCCATGGTCAATGCTGGCAAAGATTAGTTTAGACAGAGAATTATTCTCTGGAGAGATGGAACGTCCCCAGAGGGAGAAATACCTTATTTAGGCGTCTTCCAACAAATGACCATGTCTCAAAGTTACCCAACATTCAATCTACTAGTCTCCAAGACCTTTCCACATATACAAAACTTCCAATATGATTTTCAGTACTATTCTTTTTAAATATGTAGTCATAAATCACCAAATCTCTATAGAAAACCTCTAAAAGACACAAACCAGCAAACTGAATAAAAGAATATCCTAAGAAAGATAGTTATAAGAAGATATTGCAACTATGACAAATCAGTTTTTTTAAGTAACAACAAAAAGATTTACTGGAAATTAAAAATGATGTGGAAATGCAAGTGAGCTTTCTAATAAAAGAGTTAGATGATAAAGCTTAGGAAATCTCTCAGAGAATAAAACAAAAATACAGATGCAAAGTAAGAAGAAAAGACAAAATTATTAGAAAACCAACTCAGAGTGTTCAAGATTTCTTTAATAAGAGAGAAGAAAGAACAGAAAGAAAGCATCACAGACATCAAATAAGAACTTTCTCTGTAAGTGAAGGATTACAAAAGGACCATCAAATACCTAGCATAATGAAGTGACATACTTTTACATATATCATTTTGAATTTTTAGAACACCAAGAATCCTAAAAGTTTACAGAAAAGGAGAAAATCACATACAAATTATTTCAATTCAGAATCATATCAGACTTCTCAGAAGACAATGGAGCACTATTTTTCATAACTGAAGGAAAAAAATTCAACCCTAGAATGCTCTGCCTACTCCAACCAACAGTCAAGGACAGAATAAATATATTAAAAGATATATTTTTTAATAGCTTTCATAAAAGCTACTGGAAAATGAGTTCCACGAAAATGATGGAGTAAATCAAGAAAGAGTAAATAATGTCTTGCCCTTCAAATTAAAGATTAAATATAGAGGAGAGCCAAAGGGAATTAGATGATAGTAAAGAGAAATGCCAGGACAACAGCTGTTCACTAGATCTTGGAAGCCGCTCACAGCCACTAGAGCAAGAGAACAGAGGTCTTCAGGAGAGAGGTATTTTCCACCTCTTCTGGCCCAAATGAAATATGAGATGTGTTTTATTATTTTGGACATAGTTCAGTCTTTCTGAGAGATATGATAGTACTGCATGAGGACAAAGAAATCAGGATTTAGAGGAGTTCTTTCTCTGAGTCACAAAGTTCCTCATGGAGCTTAGAATCAAACCTGGGAAACCATAATCCAGGGAACGTGCTTTATTCACAATGCATTGTATTAAAATTACAATGCAAAATTAAAAAAAAAAAAAGTTGTGTCCCAGGAGAAGATAATATTGCTTTTTAAGAATAGTTGCATATTTTGAGGTACAATTACAGAGTACTTTTTGCATAATATTTTGGTTATGATAAAGTGCTTTGGAGGGATTTTTGAGATGGAGAGGTGACATGGGTTAAGTGAATGGAGAATGGGATATCTGCCAGTACTAATAATTGGAGTGGAATTAGGGTGGATGCCAGTAAATTCTCAGGATTCACTGTAAAATTTTTATGGTACTGGTAGGGTGTGTTGGAAGCAGATACAACTGACTTTCCCATTGCTAGTGATTTAATGACTGAACTACAACCCCTAATCTGGATCATTGACATGACTTCAAGCTCCTACTGGGCAACAGATGTGTCAGACTGATTCAAGCACCACTTATGCAAAATCTATGGTCTGAAAAAAAAATCTTTTTGGCGATTAAATGGTATTAAATGGATCAAATTTTTTAAATGACAGGGTTTTCTCTCTTTAGCTTCAAATTTTTATCTTAAACATATTAACTGGAATTTTTCTAAAATGAATTCAGCATCTCTCTTCCTTCTTAAGTTGAGTAGAGAACCCATCTTGAACTTTGATTTTTATTCCAATTGGTATCTGTGTTCTTCTTATTGTGGAGGAAGTGTCAACTTGATCATGTTATAGGGTTTTTTTTAGATATATTTCACTGTATTTACCATTGCTCAAATAAATAGACCCATGTCTCAAAACATGCTTAACTGTTTTTTTTAAATATATTTTATGTTAGGAAGAGCATATGGAATGATGAAACCTGACCTCTTTGTGTAGCCATGGAAGTAACCAACTGTGAATCTGGTAAACATCACTAATAGCAGATAAAGGAATGCTTAATTGAGTAACTGGTCTTTCCGGGCCTGCTGTCCATACACCAAATCTAAATGAATTGAGAAATAAAAGATGCTTTATAACCCTTTAGAAACCTCGGACATTCTACTCATAATAACACATTACCATATTAAATCACTCAGTTTCCTTATGTCTTAGTTTCTTCATCTTCAATAGAAATGAGAGATTACAATAACTTTCTACAAGAATCATTGTAAGAATTAAATGTTTCTCATGTAATAGATTCTCACTAAGTATTCATTTCTCTTTTACTGCTCCAAGTGTTTTCCTCCCTACAAAAGTAGGCAATTGCAAATGTACCATCCACAGAATTGACTTAAGTGCTTATGTCCTAGGTGCCTCGGTGGCTCAGTTAAGCATCCAGCTCTTGATTTCAGCTCAGTTCATGATCTCACAGTTGTGAGAGTGAGCCCTGCATCAGGCTCTGCACTGGGCATGGAGCCTGTTTAAGATTCATTCTCTCTCTCTCTCTCTCTCTCTCTCTCTCTCTCTCTCTCTCTCTCTCTCTCTCTCTTTCCTTCCCCCTTTCCCCCCACTGCTCCTCCCTCAGAGCACACATGCTTGCTCTCTCTCTCTCTCTCTCTCCCTCTAGTAAAAACATTAATAAATAAAAAAAATAAAAATTTCCCAGTTTTAATTTAGGGAGGTAGAGGAAGCAGCAGAATAGATTTTTTTTTTAAAAAAAAAGACATATGTTCTTCTTCCCTTATGTATAAGTTCCTTGCTTCAAAAAGAGAAATAGGGAACTTATCCCTTTGTAATTTAAAACATGAAGTATGTTTTTTTTTTCATTGCTTACCTAAGCTATACTTGGACTTTTACAAAGAAAATGAGAATATCTGCCATTTACTAATGTTAGGAATATAGAAAGGGAAAAGCTAGCCTATGCTAAACTCCTTGATCTTAGTCAACTTCTTGAATTTCTACTGCCTTTCTATGGTCTGTCCACTTTCTCCAGTTTTAGTATATGTACTGCCAAAGCGAGCACTGTCCACTTTCTCCATATGGGAACAGCTTACTCCACATCAGGAATATTGACCTCCTGAAGAACTATGGTACCATCAAAACAAACAATAACTTGGAGTGTGATAATCTTCCTATTTTTATTAGCTCTGTATCAAAGATGCATGAATTTCAGATTTGAGAAAGAAAAGAAAATCTATGAAAATGTTTCCTTTTTTATCATTTTAACCAAGTGCATTTAATTTTTCTATATATGAAACTTCACTTATGCCTTTCTTCATTTAACTCAGAAAATTATTTTTAAAATTGAGAATTGATATTTTAATAAATTTTTTCTTG
This sequence comes from Neofelis nebulosa, assembly GCF_028018385.1. NCBI lineage: Eukaryota > Metazoa > Chordata > Mammalia > Carnivora > Felidae > Neofelis > Neofelis nebulosa. The sequence continues at coordinate 118,108,914 of NC_080784.1, forward strand.
CTTATTTTATATCTCCTTTGATAGATGAAAATAAAACTTTCAGTATACTTCACTAGAAGTCCTGGTGATCTGAATCTTTTGCCTATCCGCTCCCTAATTGCAGCCTTCCCTTCTCCAACCTCTATTTTACTTTGAAAAATTGAGAATATTATTAGAGTGAATGAGGCAGATTCTTAAATAAGATGTGTTATATTCCATGATGTTTAAATAATGATATATTTAAATATTCCAACATATATATTGTATGTATGTATATGTGTATGTATGTAGATAATGCCAAATAAAACACACATGAAATATATGAATATATTTACATGTATAAATGTATGTATATATGTATATATACAATAATGTAAAATACTGCTGCCATTCTAGTCATATATATGCTGATTAATATCTCCATTATAGTTTCACTCACATCTTTTCTAATTGGTTATCATTTTAGCCATATTGGATATATACATTTAGGAAAGATAGTGTTTTTTATATAAATGTAGCAATTCAAATTCTAAGTGTTTGGCTTTTTAAAAAAATTTTCTATCTAGAAATTGACATTGAACGCTGTGTGCGAGAATCAATCAACCTCTTTTGTTGGACTCCTAAAAGTGCTACTTACAGACAGCATGCTCAACCTCCAAAGCCAACTTCTGATAGCAGTGGAGTCAGAAGTTCAACACCTTTTTTCTCCACTGAGTGTCCAGATCCTCCGAAAACAGATTTGGTATGTATTTGTAAATTTAATTTACAAACTCTAAAGGAAGATGGGTGTTAAAAATACAGTGTAGCATAATTATTGCTTATAATAATATTATCACTTATGTCCCTTTTACATATATATTCTCTTATGTATGATTGTACTTATGCAACTTTCAAAAAACCTTTGTGTGTATTTAGTTTTATAACTAAGATTAACATATTCCTTCAGGTAGAAGGTTTCACATTTTTTCTGTATAATCACAGTGTCTCAACTTGTCATATACTAAAAGGATTACAGAAGCAAAAGGAAGAGTTATAAAAATAGAGAAAGACAAAGTTCTTAATATATAAGAATAATAATATGTACTTATTAATTGCTGATTGACCAAAAGATATATACATATCATTTTGAAAAGCTATGCCAGTTAGCTCTTTCAACATTATTATTCTTTCTAAATACTTGGCTTTATAAATATAGTTGACTAAGCTTTCAGCTATAATAATTCATATATTTCAAACATTCCAATATTACAATATCTTCATTATTTCCATGAAATTAAATTTCAATTAATATGTATATAGGGTTTTTTAGATACCTTAATAAATTTAATAGGATAGACTCTGACCTTTATAAAAGTAACATTTTAGTGACAAAACATTTTCAGTTTTCTTTCATATATGTTAAACAATAGATTTTGTCCCTAGATATTTTTAGAACTAGATATTTTTGCAAGAATTTGCAATTTTCACCTCTTTGCTCTTTCTGTGATTTTTCATGTTCCCAAAATATGAGGGAATCCATGTTTTCACATTATCCCATTGTGACATAATTGTATTTATTAAAGATACTTATAAACATGATTCTGATTGTGGTTGAATACAAAGTAGTTTAAGTAATTACAGTTTCTGCTTCCAGAAATATAGATAATAAAGAGGAAAACATTTATATGATTACATGTATGAAAAATTATGGTAAGATACTTCAAAATATCTTAAGAGATAAAACTAGAATAAGAACCTACACTAGTAATAAATATTTGCATTACAGTTTTCCAAAAGTAGACTGAGCCTCCCGAAGAGAAATAAATTCTTGAACACTGGAAGTGTTCCAGCAGATACATTTGCTTTAAGTTTATTTATTTTGAGAGAAAGAGAAAGAGAGAGAAAATGTGAGTGGGGGAAGGGCAGAGAGAGAGAGAGAGAGAGAGAGAGAGAGAGAGAGAGAGAGAGTCCCAAGCAGGCTTCATGCTGACAGCCAAGAGCCCCATGCAGGGCTCAAACCCACAAACCACAAACCCAAGATGATGACTTGAGCTGAAAGCAAGAGTTGGATGTTTAACCAGCTGTGCCGCCCAGGCTCCACCCAGCAGATGATGTTAGCGCCAACTAATGGATTTGGTACAGGAGCTCACTTATCACTAAGGGTGGTTCTACATGACCTGTAAGATTGCTTGAACTCTTAAATCTAGTGATTCTGTATAAAAACTTGTACTTTTCTTCTTTTCAAATTGTAAAACATATCCTCTTCATATAAGAAAAACATTAATTCACATCTCCATACTAGAAAGATATCCTTTGGCAGATGAGCAGTTTTTAGGTAACTATAATGGCATTTAATGAAGGGGAAGGTGAGGAAGTATAGAAATTAATAAGATAACACTGAGCTGGGAATTGTAAAAATTAAGTAAAAATAAAGGTATGAGGGAATTATAATATCTGAATACGTGGTGTCACCTTAAAAATATACCAGAATTTTTAAATGTAGACACGTAATTTACTCCTCATAGGAACCTATAACAAAGTATGATTATCCCTATTTCATAATAAGAGCATGAAACTAAACCCAGAAAGGGATTAATAGTTTATATTGCTAGTAAATACTAACACCAAAATTGAGCCCCTGTCATTAAGACAACATAGGATGTGTTTTTTTTAATTGAACTATAATTTGCACACCATAAATTTCACCCTTTTTAAGTGTAAAATTCAGTGGTTTTTAGAATATTTACAAAGTTGTGCAACTGTCACCATTGTATAATTAAAGAATAGTTTCATCACCCCCAAAATAAAACTCTATATCCATTATGAGTCACTCTCATACTGACATGTGCCATCTTGCAAGTGCAGGTAGCATACTTTGTAGGGGAACAGTAAGGAGACTATGTATAGAATGTAATGAGTGAAGATGGGAGTGGAAAGTGATAAACTTAGAGACATATCAGTGGGTAAGATCTTGTACAATTCCAAAAACTGATTTTATGCCAAATGAGAGGCAAAGCTGTTCTAAGATTTTGAGCAGATTTGTGACATTATCTGACTTATGTGTGAAAGGATTATTTGGGCTACTGTATGGAAAAGAGACAATAGAAGGACAAAGGCAAAATGGAGACCCAGGAGAAAGTACGGTGATTTGTATCCAAAGGTCTAGCGGTGGAGGGGATGAGAAGTAATCAGATATATTTTGAACACAAGTCCAAGAGATTGTGCTGATTGATTATGAGACATAGATAGAGGAATCAAGGATAAATCCAGAATTTGGGGCCTAGACTAGAAGAATAGTGTTTTGGTGTTTTCATTTACTGATTAAGGAAGACTGTAGGAGAAGCAGGTTGAAAGGTAGAAATTAATTTTAACATATGGATTTAGAGATTGTTAGTTGATCATAATGAATACATTATATTGTTTTATACATAATATCTTTTATGCTATTATGTTTTGTAGTTGATTATTACCAGTATAATAGAAAGATTATTATTTATTTTAGATTCATTGTATAGTTAGCCAACTTGTTTGATTTATGTTTTTACTAGAATTTATTTTTTAGACAGTTTTAGGTTTATAGCCAAATTGAGCAGTAAGTTCAGAGATTCCTCACGTGCTCCCTGCTCCCACACATGCATAGTCTCCCCATTATCAACATCCCCCACAGAGAGGTACATTTGTTACAACTGATAAACCTACCTTGACAATTATTATCACTCAAAGTCCATAGTTTATATTAGGGTTCATTCTTCTCCTTGTATACTCTATGGGTTTAAACAAAAGTATGATGGCATGTATGCATCATTATGGTGTACAGAATAGTTCCACTGCCCTAAAAAATACACTGTGTTCCACCTATTCCTCCTGCCCTCTCTCTCAAACACTAGGAACACACATCTTTTTACTGTTTCCATAGTTTTTCCTTCTCCAGAATGTCATAGGGTTAGAATCTTACGGTATGTAGTCTTTTCAGATTGATTTCTTTCACTCGGTAATATGCATTTAAGTTTCCTCTGTGTCTTTTCAAGTCTTGATAGCTCATTTTTTTAGTGCTGAATAATGGTTCATTTTCTGGAGTATCAGTTTTTTAACCATTCACCTCCTGAATAACATCTTAGTTCTTCTAAGTTTTAGCAAGTATACACAAAGCTTCATGAACATCCATGAGCAATTTTTGTGTGGACAAAATTTTCAACTCCTTTGAGTAAATAAGTATTTTGGAATTGATTCTTTTTTTTAAATCTAATAGATTGTGGATTCTCTTGGATGCTTATGAAGCTAATGTAATCATACTTTCTAGTTACTACTTTTATTAATACATCTTTGATTTTTTTTTGTTTTATTGCATTGAACAAGACCTATAGTATGAAGTAAGTTAGAAGTTAGAAGAGTGGGTAGATTTTTTAATACTTTGAATTTAATAAAAATTCTTCTAATTTCACCATTAAGTTTGATGTTTTTGATAACTACTGTATTTGGGTGATGAATTTCCCCTCTTTTTCTATATGGAAAAGTTTCCCTTTCTTTTTCTCACAGTAGAGTAATTACCATGAATGAGTGTTGAATTTTATCAGATGTTTATTCTACTGGTAAGGATTGACTAGGATCATCTATTTTCCTCCTTTAAGGTAATAATGTATAACATTATTAAAATTTATGATAATTGCATTCCTGAGATAGACTCTAGCAGATCACTACAAAAAAAAAAAAAGAAATACTGACTATTTTGATTTGCTAATATTGAATTTTAAGTGAGATAAATTTATAATTTTCAGTCTGTCCTTGTTAGTCTTTAATATTAAGATTATATTTCTCCCTCCTTCTTTCTACTGTCCAATCAGTTTGTATGAAAGGGATTTTATTTCTTATAGATGCAGTAAAACTTGTCTATAAAACCATCTGAGCCTGTTGTCTTTTAATTAGGGAGTATTTGATTGTTCATTCTTCTTAAGTCAATTTTTATATGAGTTTATGGGTTTCTTAAAATTGTCCATCTAAAATACCATACTTATTTTATCAGAATCCTTTTTTAAAGTATCTATTTTGTCTGATTTTTATATTTATATAATTCTTTTTTCAAAATATTTTATTTTTTTTTACATTTTATCTGAAATTTTGTCCCCTTTTTCCATCCTATTGTTTATTTGAAGCCCTCTTGGTTCAGATTTAAATGTTTAATACAATAGAAAGTAGATGCAAAAAAATATATGCATGCACTATAAAAACATATTCACTAAATTTAGGATAATCACAATTCAGATTTATATACTACATATCAATGTCAGAATCTAAACAGATAAAAAATGGCTTTTTTAAAAAGAATAGAATTTATTGTCAAATTGGCTTACATAGAACACCCAGTGCTCATCTCAACAGGGCCTTTTAAAATCAAAATACAAACTGCCCTCTGACTAGTAGAATGGAAACTTGAAAACAACTATAAGAAGAAAACTCTAGTTAACATTAACTTATACATGCATCTATCATAGTTATTTCCTGAAGTAGACCCCTAGAAAAAGCATGAGCTTTGCTGTTAAATGGACTTGGTTTTAAATTTCACCCTGCTCCTTTGGTTTTATAATCTTATAATTTTTATAATTGCTCTAATCTCCTATTTGTAAAAGTGAGCATAATTATAATAATTCCTACCTTGCAGAATTGTTTTAAGAATGGTATGTGCAGAGTACCTAGTTCAGTGTCTAATACATAATAAGCACTCAACACTGGTAACAATTAATATTGCATGTTTTAGTACTTAAGGATTAAATGTTTAAACTTTGAAAACTTACCCAAGAATTTTATGACAACCTACTATATCTGAATAATATGTACAAAAGAGATGTTCTGGTATTTTATTTCTGCTCAGCATTGCTAGCTAGCTTTATTACTATCACTTTACATTTAGAAGTCACTACAAATAGTAAGGGCAGGAGTAAGGGAGAGGGAGGCTGGCTCTCCAAAGAAGGAATCATTCTGGCATTTTTACTTCAGTAATTTCAGTTTAAGATTTCATTCTGACCTTTACTTCTTAGTTTTAATACTATTTTGATCTGGAAACCACTAAAGAATTGCCAAAAGAATTATTTCATCTAGTGCCAATGTCTTTCCCATCAACTTTTCTTTAAATAGCTAAAATTCTACTTCACAATTCTGACCACAGCTTACTAATTTAAAAAAATACATAGCTAGATAAGTTTATGTGTAAATCTCTTTCAATATATATAAGTATATAGATTTGTATAAAGATATGTATATATGTGTGTGTGTGTGTGTAACTGATGAATAGAATGAAATGGATTTTTTAAACAATGTAGTTTGAAATTCCTACTTATAATAAGTAAATGAACTAGTAGGTTGAAAATAGGTGGATTTTGACATTTATCATGTTGAAAATTAAACTATAGAGGAATTGGGATGGGGAGAGAAGAATGGGAGAGGAATGGAAAAATTACACACTCAAGGGAACATTTAAGGTTGGAAAAAATATATTCTCAGCATTAAATTAATAATTTTGTATATTGGGGGAAAATTTTTGTGATACAAGCTATGAAAGTTAATCTTGACATTATTTTCCCTGCGAGTAGAGGAATAATATATGTATAGTGTTTCTCAATGTGTAACAAAAGTTGTGTCTCCCACCACCGAAGTTTAAGATATATGAATAATTTATGTAATTGTCAATACCTTTTACCAATCTTTTCTTCCTATCCTTTCACCAATCTACATTTTAAGTGTAGATATTTAAGACAAACGTGTAAACATTAATTGGGAGTGAGCATTATAACTTAGTGCTTTGACCATAAGATTTGGGGAAGGTGGGAAATTCTTACAATTCCTCAACTGAGATATTTCACCATGCCTTATCACCACCATTGAACTGTTGATGAATTTATTTAAAAACAAAAATACCAAACTGCTGCTGGCTCAATATTAGCTTTAGAAAGCAATAGGATTATATGTGTGATTTTTAGTTCCTCAAATTTATAGTCACTCTAGAGAAAAAGTATATTGGAGGCATTAGATCTCTTGAATCCAATGAAACTATTGTGAATGTGAGTGTTTTTTCAAAGGCCATCTTTTTTTTTTTTTTTTTTTTTTTTTTATTTTAGCGGTCTAGAATTTTTTGCTTTTTTTTTTTTTTTTTCTTTTTTTTTTTTTCTTTTTTTCTTTTTTTTTATTTTTTAATATATGAAATTTACTGTCAAATTGGTTTCCATACAACACCCAGTGCTCATCCCAAAAGGTGCCCTCCTCAATACCCATCACCCACCCTGCCCTCCCTCCCACCCCCCATCGACCCTCAGTTTGTTCTCAGTTTTTAACAGTCTCTTATGCTTTGGCTCTCTCCCACTCTAACCTCTTTTTTTTTTTTTTTCCCCTTCCCCTCCCCCATGGGTTTCTGTTACGTTTCTCAGGATCCACATAAGAGTGAAACCATATGGTATCTGTCTTTCTCTGTATGGCTTATTTCACTTAGCATCACACTCTCCAGTTCCATCCACGTTGCTACAAAAGGCCATATTTCATTTTTTCTCATTGCCACGTAGTATTCCATTGTGTATATAAACCACAATTTCTTTATCCATTCATCAGTTGATGGACATTTAGGCTCTTTCCATAATTTGGCTATTGTTGAGAGTGCTGCTATAAACATTGGGGTACAAGTGCCCCTATGCATCAGTACTCCTGTATCCCTTGGATAAATTCCTAGCAGTGCTATTGCTGGGTCATAGGGTAGGTCTATTTTTAATTTTCTGAGGAACCTCCACACTGCTTTCCAGAGCGGCTGCACCAATTTGCATTCCCACCAACAGTGCAAGAGGGTTCCCGTCTCTCCACATCCTCTCCAGCATCTATAGTCTCCTGATTTGTTCATTTTGGCCACTCTGACTGGCGTGAGGTGGTATCTGAGTGTGGTTTTGATTTGTATTTCCCTGATGAGGAGCGACGTTGAACATCTTTTCATGTGTCAAAGGCCATCTTTAGAATTAAATTTGTTGTTTTCTGTTTGGTTATATATGCTTTTTTGTCAGATTTAGATTATTTTTGATAGTACATAGGATCACCACAGTGAAAGCTACTACATTGTACTTTTGCTACTGTCTTCCATTGTCACTTTGAGATTCAAAATATCATAGAATCAGTTAGCAGCTTTTGCAAAATAGATCCAAGTCCTTCAATTCTTAAGTCTTCATATTGCTACTACCTACATGTGATAAAAAGACACTGCTATTGCTGTATCTGTATAATACTTGTTGAACAGATTGGTTTTTGTTTTTGTTTTGTTTTTTGAGAGAGAGAAAGAGGGAGAGTGCACATGCATGAGTGAGGGAGGGGTGAGGAGAGAGGGAAATAGAGAATCTTAAGCAATCTTAATCTTAATGATGCTCAGGGCCCCAACCCATGACCATGAGATCATGACCATAGCCCAAATCAAGAGTTGGACACTCAACTGACTTAGCCGCCCAGGCACCCACAGATGTTATTTTTAAGATATGGTTATACATCTGTACTCAAATAAACCTGTTCAAGTGATCATAATGCTTTCACAAAAAAAAAAAAAAAAAAAAAAAGACCACATTTTAGGCTACAAGTAAATTTCAGTAAATTTTAAGAATTCCAAATAATACAGACAACATTCTTCAAATCATTAGTCAGTCAAATTGGAAAGTAAGAAAAATAAAAGTAAAAACTTCTTACTACTTGGAAATTAAAAATAAAGAAGCAGAGGTGCCTGGGTGGCTCAGTCGGTTAAGCATCCAACTCTTGGTTTCAGCTCAGGTCATGACCTCATGGTTTCATGAATTTGAGCCCCGTGTTGGGCTCCTTGCTGACAGTGCAGAGTCTGCTTGAGATTCTCTGTCTCCCTCTCTCTCTGCCCTTCCCCAACTCTTGCTGTCTCTGTCTCTCTCAAAATAAATAAACTTTTAAAAAATAAGATAAAAATAAATAAAAATAAACAAGCCAAAAAAATTAAACAACTTTTTATTCTTCTGATAAGGAAAAATTCCATGAAAGTTCTAGAGTATCTAGAAAATAATATGAAAACCATACATATCAGAACCTATGGGATACAGCTAAAGTGGATATTTTTCTCAACACATTCATAATGCCTACATATATTAGATATTTATTGATCATCCTTATCAACTCATTTCAGTGAGCCTTTGAAAGATATACTTACTTATGTAAATAAGTAAAGGAGATCAAGAATTCCTTTTTTATCACCATGAGCAGTTTCAACACCACCCTAATAAAAGGTGTATGGAAAATAAAAATATTTTATATTTACCTAATTTTGTTTTACTTATTCTTTCTAATGCGTACTGAACTTTGGTAAAGAGCCCATTCACTGGAATTGGTCACATTAATTCTGCTAACAAGAGAATTTGCAACACTGTGGAGTTCTACTACTAATATTCTGGTGTATTAGGTATGTAGGGACCAAGATTTCACAATATTACACAACTTGTAACTTTATGAATATTAAATTCTTAGGAGTTAAAAGAAGCTGGGTAGTTGTAATTATTCACATAGAATAAAGGAATTCTTAAATACACAGACCTGAAATTATATTTTAAGAACTTAATGTAGCTATTCTAATCATACATCCAACCATCTTTTACTTTGAATACACCTTTCTTGAATTCTACAATCTAAGACTACCAGAAATCCTTCCTCCTTGTTAATGATACTATCATATTATATGTGCAAGTCATATTTAATTTTTATTACATTTTATTACATTTTATATTGACTTTTGCCCTTTCAAAAATATGTTGTACTCTGTCATAAATATCATATGGGAAAATATATAACTTCATATTTATAAAATAAGGCTATATAAGTTGCTGAAGGAGGAGAGAAGATCAAAAGAAATGGCAAAGCCAGAAAGACATATCCTTGAGCTCTATGAACTTCAGTTAATTTTATTAGTTCTGTATTTTAACTAATTTTGAGCCCTTGTACTGAGAAGAATGGTGTTAGTGGAAATTCTTAGTCTTTGTCAAGGAATGCCTTAGTTAGTTCAGAGGACAATAATTACATCAGCAAGATTTCTGAAGTCTGTATGTTAAAAAGAGAATCTTTATATAAGTAGTGTTTCCTAAGCAGAGCTGATCATCAGAGATTTTTTTTTTAATCTCTCTCTAAACTAAGTCAGGTTTTTATTTCTGTTAGTCAAAGAGAGAACTCCTCCAAGTTAGATAGAACTAATGAGAACTTGTTTCTAAAGTTAAGGAACTGAATAACTGACATCAGAGTCGGATACTTCATTAAGGACTATTTAGGATAAAATTACATAAAGGCGTATCTATTACCCATCATACTAAAGAAAGTGAAGCTTAATGGATAAAGGCTTACTATTATTTGTTATTTCTTAGTGTTTAATAGTACAGCTGATTGTTTTCTTCACATGTAATCTTCTGTTTATCATTTATAATAGTCATTACATTTTAATCCACTTACCATAATTAGGACATTACCAGATTATTCAGTTATCATTCAATTCATTATTTATACCTGAGAGATGAATTAAAATTCCTGGACAAATTCTTAAATTTTTGGTGATAAATGTCCTTACATCCTTAAAAAAGGAATAAGTGATTGCAAGATTATCACATTATTGTCTCAATTACATGCAGATCTAAAGACAGAGAATATTACCATTCTACAATAGTTTTTTATTTACATGGCTAAATTATTCCATTATGTGCACGCGCGCGCGCACACACACACACACCCCCTATATGACACCTGTCTTATATACACTTTCTCCACTCTTTCTCCATGCACTGCTTTCTCCATCTTCCTGGCAGATATCACAAGTTATTTTTTTCAGTCCTGATCTCATTTGATCTCTTAAGAACCTTCAGGACAGTTGACTCTTCTCATTTTTCAAACATTATTTTTCCTGAGTTTTTTTTACACCCCAATCTCCTTTTTTCTCTGTCTCCTCCACTCATTATCCTTCACTGTCTCCACCTGTCCTTTTATGTCATTAAATATGGTATTCCTTGGGATTCTGTGTAAATATGGTATTATTCCTCAGTGTTCTGGGTCGTCCTCCTTCTGTTCTCTCACAAGAAAGATATTATACAGTCTTCTATACTTGCAGTGTGTAGTTACCTTGGCTTCCAGTTATTAGCTCCAGCTCCAGCTTCTCTTGTTAGCTCTAGAAGACTCTTATATCCAATGCCTACTCAACACTCCACTTGGATGTTTCACAAGCAACCTCTAATTGAACATGTCCAAAACCTAATTTATTTTTCCCCTTGAAAACCTCCAGCATTCTCTGTATCAGTAATCACCATTTTCATTCCCCTACTTGTTCAAGTCAGTATCTAGATTCATACTTGACTCCTGCCTTTCATTCCAAATGCAGTCAAAAAGCCCTATTCATAAATACTATTAACTTCACTCTCTCATGACATCACTTTAATCAAGCTTGCCATCTTTCCTAACAGTAATTTCCTGAATCCATTCTTGTTCCTCTCTCTTCTTTAAACTTCAACTAGCCTGATCTTTATCATCATTGTCGTCATCATCATCATCATCATCATCATCATCATTTTGCTTAAAGCAACAGTAATTCATCATTTCACACTTCTGGAGGCTAAACATCCAAAATCAAGATGTTGTCAGATCCATTCAGTCTCTTATGGCTAAAGGGGAGAATCCTTCTTTGTCTCTTCTAGCTTCTGGTGTTTGCCAATACTCTTTAGTGCTCCTTGGCTTGTAAATATCATTCCAGTCACATGGCCATCTCCCTGTATGTCTTCACATCAACTTCCCTCTGTGAATGTCTGTCTGTGTATCCAAATTTCTCATTTCCCTTTTTAGAAAGACACCAGCCATATTGGATTCTGGCCCACCCTCCACATAATCTTTTTTAACCAAAATTCTTATGAAGACTCCTCTCATTATTATGATAAAATTCAGATTTCTTAACATTATCTACAAGACCCTGCATGATCTTATAAGAACCTTGCCTACCTTACCAAATTCCTCCATCATTATCTTTTCCTCATATTTTTCTATACTTTAGATTTTTTTTTCAATTTTTGGAATACCCCATACATATTTCTACCTTCAGTTATCTATATCTGCCTTCATTTCCTTTATTAGAACAAATCCTGAAGAATAAGATCTGTGTCTTAGTCATGTTTGTGTCTTCATTGCTTAGCATAATGCTTGATGCATTATAACTTATTAATAAATAAAATAATAACATACTTTCTTCTCTAATCATTTATGAATACATTAAATTATGAATACATTATGAATACATTCATATGTACATTATGTACATATGAATACATAATGAAAGAGCCATTTTTCTCTTTGAGCCCCCAGCGCCTAATTCAGTGCCTGAGGAATAGTATGTTCTCAACGTATGTGTATTTAGTTGAATTAATGACCACAAATAAGGTTATAACAGTTAACTCTCAGTTGAAAAAAGCACTCTCCTGCTTAGTCACAGCTCCTTATTTATCAGGCATACTATTTAATTTTCCTTCATAGAATGCATTGTATTTACAATTACATATTTATATATTATATGTTTATCTCTTGTTTTCCACTGTATCTCCAATGCCTATCATACCTGGCATATCAATAAATAGTACCTTATAATATATTTTAGTGAATTAACACAAAATTAATTCAAATTAACCAGTGTTTTATTCTGTTTCCTATAAGACAACATATCTGAAGAATGGTCTTCAAAGTCTCTTATAATACTTAATAAAAATGCATATTTGAGACTCCACAAACATCCCATATCTGCTAAATCAAATCTCTGAAGGTTAGTTCCTGGAATTTAGGTTTTAAAGTCTTCAGGTGATTCTTAACATGATACATACATACAGTGTTCTCATGACTTTGCAGGTAAACATAAATGTGCATTCATAATGGGAAAAAAACAAATGATAAAACATTCATAATTATGGTTATGGTGTTATTTTTTGTATTGATTCTTTGTGTGTTTTTATACCAATCTACTTGTGTTCTTGTTGTTTATGTCTAACCTCGTTTGTCAAGTTGACTTACTTTCATGAACCAAAGCCACAACCTATTTTCACTACTCAGCAATCAGCCTACTCAGTATCGGAGCTTTTTTTGTCTTTACTGCTTAAAAATCTCTCTCTCTGGCTCCTCACACCTTCTTGTTCTGCTTTTTGAAAGCAGTTCCTTATCAGAACTGCAACAATGGAATTTCAAAGGCCATTCATGTGGAAATAAATTAGAGTAAGAAATGTATCCAGAACTCAAAAAGTTAGCAGGGACTTATGTTCCCTGCTAACACTTTGTGGTATTTTCCCACTTGAAATCAGTAAAATTAAACCCTAGTAAATCAATTCAGAAAATACATCATGATCGAAGTAATAATTACAGGGTATTAACATAGGCGTACTGTCTGAGCATAAACACAGAAACACGGTTGTCTTACAACATGAAAAGCATCAGGAGTTGAAAATGACAAAATGTTATCCCTCTGAAAACTGAAAAATAGGGACAGTTTTTCAAGAGAAGAAATGTAAAGAAACGAGAGAAAGGTTGGAAGGGATAAAAGAAAAGTCAGGATCAAAGATAATGAGTTTTAAATATATATATAATTTTACTTTTCATTTTTTCTTCTTCATTTTAACAGACTTTTGACTATGTTTTACTCATTCAGCAAACATTTATTGAGCATCTAGTGCATTCCAGGCATTTGATGATTTAATTTGCTAAGGGCTTTGCAGTTACAGAGAGGTTTTCACAGTCCTCATTTTATAACAGTGTTTACCACATCTTTTCAAAATAGCTTACTAATTGAGGAAAGGTGGCTGAGAACACATCTTCAGTTCAGATGAAGGCAAAGAAGATCAGGAACACCCCAGCCTTGCCCCCATTACAAGCATGCTGTTCATTTTCCTGTCTCAAATGTTATTTAAAACGAGCTTAAGTCCAGAGTAGCAAGATTATTATCATTTTATGTAAACTTCTTTTCCCACAGTATATCAGTTCCAAGTTTTAGGTGTAATTTAATTCAGCACACCAGAAAACTATTTTGGTAGATGGAAATAATATATCAGGAAGAGTTAAAAACATGTATTAGATTGTTTGGAATGGTAAGCTGACTCAAATTCTCAAATCCTTTGTGGAATGAAACAGAATAAATAAATAAATGTAACAAAATAACTCAAGCATAATTCTTTATTTCCAAGTCAAGAAACTATAAATCAACGATGTTTATCATAGTTTTTTCTCGGTGACCCTTCATATTTTTTTCATTAAAAAAAATCTAATCGTTTCACTGCAGCTGTCTGAAGCTTGAAACATTCACATGTTACATGTCTTGTCACTGTATTTTTAAACATTTACTACTATCCTTTTTTTGGTAAAGTTATCCTGGGAAATCAAAATTCATCATTACATAGTAAAGGTGTTTGTTTCCTCTGAGTTATAGAAATGCCTGGGTTTTCTCATCTTCAGTCATCAAATTAATAAATGCCATTTTTCTGAATGTGGAGATTTCAGTATGCACAAACCTGTTCTGAATGCTTACTATACACAGCAGTGCCCTATAAGCACAGCAGGTGAAAACAAGAACAGAAAAAATTTTCCAGAGCCAGATAAAAATCATACAATGACTGAATGAGCACTAAGAAATTTCTAGAGTGTACTGTGTTAAGAAATAAGGAAGATTGGGGGCAAGGGCAGAGGAGAAGGGTCTTGAGAAGGGAAAAAGATGTTTAGAAGTTGTAGGTAGGAAAAGTGTTGGGGGTAGAGTTATTGATGGGAAACACAAAAGAAGAAAATAAATATGAATTATTGTCATCTTTGATGAAAATAACAATTGTCATGATATAGAGTAGAGTATCCTACTTAGGACTGGCCCAAGCTCTCAGCTGATCTGATCTGAGACAATGGCACTTCCGTACAGACATCAGGATGATGCTTTGACATAGTATTAGCATATCCATATTGCAGTTGCTAGGAAGGTTATGCTGGTTACAGTATTTATTCCTTTGCAGCCCGATTTAATTCAGTAGTGATTTGAGACAGCTCCTGTAGAAATGTTTTTCCACCGGTAAGTCTATATAGAATATATTTTCTTCATGAAGAGTGATGGGCACAGATAGCCCAATTCCAACTTGCTAATGAATAACTAGGGTCTTGCACTGAGATCTTCCTTCTGCATCCTCAAAGTTCAGGGGTGTCATTTCATGTATCAATGACATTCCATGGCATTTAAAGAGAAATGGATTCTGGCACAGTTCTGTTGAAAGGCTAGCAACAACAGACACAGTTGTTATATACAGGATTCAGTGAGTCTAATCATTTTCACAATCCCAGAGTATAAATGCCCTTGTTTTTTCCAGCTTTTCTTCCAGGATATCCTATAAAATACGCAAAATAAATAAATAGGCCATGTTACAAGTAAATTTACTACTAAAAGTTCAGTTTGATGACCTGATTTATATAGAAGCTAACACAGAGTTTAACAATGTAAGGTGCATAATGAAAAAAGGGAAGGCCACTTTTATCTACAGCATTTTCCCATCTGCTAGAGAATCATTGCTAAAGGTTCATTCTTTCTTCATTCCCCACAAAGCCAAAATGAGCAACTAAAAACCCTTGTTAAGCCAGTATTATTCCAGAAAACATGTAACTGAATTATAGATTATTGTTTAGAAATCCTACAGAAATTAAATAAAATGAACACTTGGCAAAGAGTACATAACTAGAGTCCTGACAGACTTGATTTAATACATTTTAAACTTTTATGTTTATCAAATAGATATTTGAATTAAGTTTAAGTTTAGTAACATGTTTATTTACTTAAATAAACTAAATAGTTCCAATTAGCCCCCCCTTTATGGTAAAATGGATTCTCACATGTATTTCTGTCTATTTCTGAATCCTTTTTTCAATTATATTCAACTCATTCTGGTTATTTATTTTCCAGTACCAAGAGGTTATTAAAATTATAATTATATCACACATTCGCCACTGTTTCTACATGAATAGTAGAATTGGCTTGGTTTTTTCCTCCCTCTCCTGAAAAAAATCATATTTGTATTGTGATTGAATTAAATCTACAAATAAGTATGAAAAATTGACATATGATACTGAGTTTTATTTTTTCCGAAAACAAGGTATATCTTCCTATCTTCTTGTTAAGGTCCTCTGTGGCATTTTAAAGTTTTCTTGCATTTTTTTTGATAGGATTATCTATTATAATTGTGATATTTGATTTTACAAACCATTTTTTTTTGTAAATAGTTTTGCATAGCAATTAAGAATACAGGCTCATGTTTTTGAATCCCACCTATGCCATACCAGCTGTGTGATCTATGTCCTTATCGACCATAAAATAGAGATGATAATATTATATAGAATTATTGAGAGGATTAAATGAGTTAATATATGTACTACACTGCTGTACATAGTAAGCACCTATAAATTTTCATTATCATCATCATTTGACATATTAATGTTCTCTCGTTGTAATAGTTTTCAGTGGAGTCAGATTTTCCAGTTATATATCATCTGCAAATTATAATTTTGCCTTCCTCCCAATTTTATACATCTTATATCTTTCTATTAATTACTTCATCTAATTCTCCAGAGCAGTGTTAAGTAACAGTGATAATAGTGGATATTTTTATCTTACACCTAGATTTAATGGCAGTGTTTTCTAATATTTCACTATGTTTTGTCTTGAGAAGTAAATTTCATCATGTATGAAAGTATGCATTATGACTTCTTAAATATATTGTCAAATGTCTTTCAACATGTTCTGATATTCATAGGAAGCAAAGATAGGCAATGACTATTGACTCCTGAACTTTGTCTTTTTATTATATTTCAGCTTTTAGAGCCCACTTTAAGTCTAGGGTCTGTTCTAATTTCTACTTATGTAGAAAGTATCAGTCCTATCAGACACTGCCAAACCTTTAGTTTAAACGAGAGTTAGCTCACCATTAGATGATTTACTGTAAGAAGTCATGGAATGGGAAGTCCTATGATTTTGAGAGAAAATAAGAAAAAAATTGACTAGATTTGAAGAGCAGTGAAACATTACTGAAAATTTACTAGCCAAAGCTAAAAAAAATAAATTTTAGTTAAATATAAAATACCAAGAAATTATTTGTATCTTGTTTGACTAGAAAGGAACAATAAATAATTTTAAATTACCTTTCCTGAGAGACTAGTGTCAACTTGTGTATTTGTATGTCCACTTGTCATTTGTTGGTTAAATCTTGATTCTATATGGTATTCTTACCATTTGTAGCATTAGCATCATTTTAGTTAAAGTAGCCTCATGTGTTTTAATGATAAACTTATTATTTGGCTTTGCAATAGAATATTCATTTTTCTATTAAAAGTACTTTAAAACACGTTCACATGTATGTCAATGTGGCCAGAAATGCCAAAGAAAAAAAATTAACAGGGTATATAATTGTTGAAATATATCTGTACATTGATAGTCATTATAGTTTTTTAAAATTTACTTCACCACAAGATATATTGCCTATAACTCCTTTTATTGAATGTTTTCCTTTTCTTAGTTAACTTTTTAGCTGAACATCATGTTATTTAAGCCAAAAGGAGGCTATGAAGACTTTTTTAATTGAACAACTTTAAAATAGACTATATCTAGAATAAATATTGCAGTAATTAATTGCATTATTGCTGGTAATTTTAGTTAGCTCTAATTGCTGTTACATTTAACAGACTTTTGTTATATTTATACGGACATTTTCTACATCAAATAATTTATTAGACTTTCTTATAAAAATTCTGCTTGTTTATGCCCAATTTATGTTTCAGAATCTAGAGTCTAGAACTCTAGTCAGATCTTAAATGAATTGAAAAAAATTAGTTTACCCCTGAAACGCTTTTATCTTCAATCAGAAAACATGAAAAAAAAAAATGGGCTCTAGCCAATTTGACATTATGGAAAGGATCCATTCAGATTTATCAATTCATATTCCATCATAAGTAATGTATTATAAACCTAAAGTCTGTCTCCATGATCCCTGGCTTTAGGTTGGTTGTGACATGTATGGAAACTTCCTAATGTCATTAAAATCAGAATCCCTTCATTTATTGAAGGAAGTTTGAAATAAAGCTAAGTACATTATGGGCATTGATATTCCTATATATATATTCTCATAAGAATTGTCTGGGATGGTTTGTGGTATTAAATAGTTTGAGATTAGAGACAATTGAGTATCCTTCCTTCATCATAAGATTTTTAAGTCCTCTGTTTCACAGGGGAAACTTTGAATTTCCCTTCCCTTGGGACATCTCAATTACATTAAGGTAAAAATGGTTGGCTGATGCATGATATTAGCTGAACATTCCACCAGATATTAATCATGATAAGAACAGTTAATACCGCAAGCACTTTGGAGAGCTCATTTACCTTGTCCTTGGCATGGCAATACGGATAAGAGAGGCAGATCTCCAGACTTTCTTCCACAGGGATTTACTGAAGGCTCCAGCCAGAGAATGTTTGGGTCATTTATTTGACATCCTTTGGTTGGTGAGAGGAATGATGGGTGAATTTCCCAAGTCACAAGGAACACTGAGCAAAAATAGCAGTGTTAATCACTTCAGTGTATAAGGAAAAGGGTAAGAGTGAGAAAGAAGGGTAATGAAGTCAGCAGTCCAGTTCAAATGAAGGCTACCTTGAAATCAGAGTTTGAGATGAAAATACCTATTGACTCACCTAAAATACTGTGACCTTCTAGTCACCAGCTGGCTCTACTCCCTGAATTTGTGCTACCACTGAAAGCTGACTTTAATATCTTATGTAGAATAGTAGCTTTATCACTTCCAGAAAGAAGGTGTCACAAGTTCCCCCTTTAGTTCAGCTGAGTGGAGCCACTCTCATGTTTAACTTTCATCCTGTTTACCTCAGCCTAGGAAATTCACCAGGTTCTGGTTTTATTTTGAAAATTATATCCAGAAGCTTTTAGAAACTTATAAACAATAGCACCAGCACCACCATCCCTCACACATTGCCACATTACCTTGTTTTTGCCCTATAAACCACTGATATCAGAATTCTTCTGTTACTGTAACTTCCGTCTCTTCTGCCCTCACTTCAACCAATGTGAACTATGAAATGTTTCCCATATTTCCTATGAAATGCATAAATTCCTACTGATCTAAGTTAACATAAGCATGTCTTGCTATATGAACAACGCTTTACCAACCCTCACAACTAGAATCATTCCTGAATCTCTTTAAGTAGAAACTCCTCTGGTGTCATTAAGTATTACTTACAGTATTACTTTTGTTCCAGGAAGTAAGCAAGAGTTTTGGGACGTATTGCCAGTTGAAAATCTATCAGAAATAAGATCGGAGAATTCTAGAGCTAAAAGAAACATAAGACATCTACTCTGGTCCCTTTATTTTATACATGAGAAAATTGAGGGCCAGAGAGGTGAAATATCTCCAAAATGATATTGTATATTAGAGGGAAAATTTTGCTCTCTTTACAGAAATTTAGCTTCTACACAATTTTTCAGGAGCACATCTTGGAAAATTTTAGCATAAAATCCCTAATCACTGAAAAAAAATCTCCATTCTTCTTTGTGTTTCATATTCATATACATTATCTCTCTTTTATTTGAGGGAGAAAAATGTTCTGTCTAGTATGAGAGCTATATTATGCAGCTTCCAGAGCATGACAGTTTTATTTCAAACTCCATTTCAGATGCTGTATTTCTGTATCTTAGAAATAGTAACCTCTCCCTTTTCTCTCTAAAAACATGAGGGAGAAATGAAAACACCAGAATGCTACAGAAACAATGTATGATTTTAAATATATGGATAAAAATATCTTTGTCAGTTGATAAGGTTTTTGAAGGTAATTTTTCTTTGTTAAATTCCTTGGAGAATGATAGTTAATGTCTGTCTGTGGCATTTGTAAAAGTCTGTCCCTTTTCATACATGAGTTTAAAATATCTAATCCTAAGAAAGCAAGCAGTCTATTTGTTGTAGACATACCAAATAATGAGAATTGATGGGTATTACCCTTAAAAAAAATCTCAACTTTATATATTTCCAAGCCTTATTAATAGTTTATATGATTTAATTTTAATTTCTCAGCAGTGTATAGATGTGCCTACCAAAACTAGGGATTTTTTCCTGCCATTTTTTTTCCTTTTTCTTCAAATTGTTTATCTTTTCTCATGACTTAAACTGTAATTTTTATGCTGATAACTCCAAAAGTATGACTCTAGCCATGACTTCTCTCAAATACCAGTGTCTGTCTCTTAACTGCATTCTCAGCCCTTCATCTTATAGACCCTCCGCAACCTCAATTTCACAAATCCAAATCTGAACTTTTCTTACCCTTATTTATTGCTTGCCACTGTTACCATCATTTCCCCTAACCACCGTGTGCAAAACTTCAGAGCCATCATTTACTCATCCCTGTCCTTTATCTTCCATATATTTTCTTACAGTGCTTTTCATATGCCTTCTTTTCTTCCTTTACCCTTTTATTAATATACCCAATTTTACTGAATAGCCACTGAATTCTAGGCTCTCGGCTAAGCAGTGGAAGTGTAAAAACAAATAAGTCTTGGTCCCTGCTTTCAAGGAGCTCATGGCATATTGGAAGAGACCATTATCAGTATGGGGTAGGGACTGTAAACCTGATAAATTCAGGCTAGATACTTGTGAACTCAACTTGTGAACTAAATTTGAAAATTCTTTCAAAATGAGTGTAGCATCCCAACTGAAATTTCTGCCCCATTCATACCAGGCTGAATTGAAGGGAAAAAGTGGATTTTAAATGAGACAGGCTTTATTCAGCATATCTCCAGGACGTAGAACCAAAACCTTAGAGAAGTAGAATCAAAACACCTTTCCACTGTGTGTGACAAAATTGCCTTATATACAATATGCATGAAAACCCCCAGTTCTTTACTTGGCCACCTCCTGTTTATCCTTTTATTCTCAACTCAAATGTTACATTTTCAAGGAAGTGTTCCCAATTGTCCACTTTCTCCTGGACAAATGAGCCATTTCTTCTGTCTCCTTACAGAAACCAAGTTTCAGCGAATTCAGGAATGAATGGGAAGGAAAAAGTAGAGATGAAAAGGAGATAAAGGGATAGTAGCTAGACAAGGATTCGCCCCTTGGAGAGTAATTTTATTATTTATTATTTGTTGTTTTAATGTATCTTTCACTGTGGATTGGAAGAAAATTGGATGTATTTGTAGACTAAGAAAAAGTAGTGGAAAGGGAAAGACTGAAGGAAAAAAAAGAATAGTGAAGAAAACAAAACTCTCAGTTTCCAATGTCATCATTTAATCTAGATCGTAAAATTCACTTTCTACCAAGACTCTCCCTATCATTTTTCCCATCTCTATTTCATCCTTCAATACAAAGCCAAATTAGTCTTCCTAAGATCTTGTTGTTAACATGTGACACATTCCTCCAAAAATCCTACAGCACTTATCTCCTCATTATTATATCCTCAAGCTTCTTCATCTTTCAGAGCCCTCATCATCTGTCCCTTACCTACCTAATCAATAGTTTCCCTCTAATTGCCAGAGTGGATGCTCAGCTCAGTAAGACTAGTCTGTTCATCGTCTATTGAGTATAAGTTCTGCACCTATTGAGTATAAGTTCTGCAAGAACAAGTATCTTTGTTTTGTTCATTAATGTATCCCAAGCACAATGCATGGTACCTAGTAGGTGCTCAGTAATTATGGAACATTTCCTTGTTCATTCACATTTCAGAACTCTTACAGTTATGCACTTATTCACACTCTTCTTTCTCTCTTCTACTTATCTAAACCCTACTGATTTTTCCTAAGTCCTACTTACTCCACCTATATTTTGCTAACTACTCCTGCCCATATTGTGTTTCTTCCTTTCTCTGAATTCTCATACTATGTACCTGTGTTTTCATACATGGAATCTTATAAGAGACATAGTGTAATAATGTGTTTAAGAGCTCAAACTCCAGAGCCAGGCTGATCCAATTTGAATTCTGTCTGTTATTTACTGATTATGTATTACTTACTGATTATTTGACTTATCTGTGCCCCAATTTCCTCATATATAAAATGAACAAAATAATAAAACCTATCTCATAGGATTGTTGCAAGATTTAAGTGAGTTCATGTATGTCAAGTGTTTATCACAGTGACTAACACATAGTAAGCACTATATAAATGTTTCCTGTCATTGTATAGTTTTACTGCTTCATTTATGTCAGTCTTGCCTTTCCAGCCAAACCATAGGCTCTCTGAGGTGGAAATGATACTTTATCTCTCTCAAGATGGCCAGAACAGGCTAGTTAAATATTTGTTAATTGATGATTTATTCAAAATTACACAATAACAAGACTACTGTACCATGAAATTTAAGCTGCTTCATTTGGGATCCAATTTTTAACAACAACTTATTTTATATAAAGATCTACAGTCCAACAAATATTTTTATATCTTTTATACTGATTGATTCTTATAGTATATTAGTGAAGTAAATATGGCAAGTGTCATTCTTACTATACAGCTTAAGAATTAAGGTCAGGAAAGATGTCTACTACCCTTCCTCTTAGCACTGCCATGTTTCCCTACTTCTTGCCTGCTCAGAGAGGCCAGATTAATAAGTCTTCTGTGTAAGCAGACCTTCTTCTATAAAACAGAATGTCAGCCACCTCTTCTCGCAGGTCTGCCCAAATCTTAACAAATGATTGTCATCGGCACTTGCCCTCGTTTGCTTTGTGAGGGGGTGGGATTGAATGTCCAAAAACACCCACCCCACTACCCTGTGGGTTGGGAAGGGAAGTGCATCTGATCTTAAACACTGCGCTCTCCACAAAGTTGAGTCCTCCCCAAACTAAATCTCCTTATATAGGCTGGGAGGAAAGGGGTTGCTGGGGTGATAGTTTGAAATCATAAAGTCACTTTCTGTTCCTCTTCAGTTAGCCCTAGGGGAAGTGGTGGTGGCTTTTGTTGCTGGCTTCTGTTATTTGATAGCATTTTAGAGCCTCTTTGTTTCAACAAAGGGACAACATCACTCCGTATCCTGTTACACATTCATGCAATTATTTATCAAATATCTTAGCACCTTTGCTAGGCAGTGCCCTATTATACTTGCTATGGGAGATAAAAAAAGAAATATAATAAATTTAGGCTATTGAGGTACTTGGCTCTGTGTTGTCATCAGCATGTTTATATCGATCCAGTCTCTCTCCTAGAAACCTTATATGTCACTTGGGGAAAAAGAAACAAAAAATTTGAGTAGACTTTTGCTTTTACAAGTTGTCCTCAAGAAAAAGTATATTTTTATTGTGTTGAAATATGAATTATTAAACAACATGGTTAACTTGTGATGTTCCTTGCCTCATAAGTATACTCTTCCTACTTTGATTCATATTTCCACCTTTCTTTTAGAAGATTATTTTAGTATTCCAGTTACTATTCCAACTCCAATTGTTCAGATTTAATAGTCTTTTCAAAGAATTTTTTTGCTCAACATTCAGATTGATCTCTCTATAGGAAATATATACAATGTATGTCACTTTCTATGCTGTCTTATTTTAAGTTCTTGAATCACAAAGTAGACATTTAATAAATGTTACTTGGCTTTCAAAGTGAAGAGACTCTAGATTGACTCAAAGAACTGGGACTGTAGCCAGTCTAAGGTCGTCCTGTCCCTGACAAAAACTCTTAAAAGCTTCAAGAAACTATCAACTCTATCACATAGCCCCTGAGAGCAGCACTACTGGCCTCATTTGTTACCCAGGTACAGTAAGTAGCTTTTGGAATACTTACTTTCCAAATGGCCTTAGAGAAGCTAATTTTTTTTAATGTTTATTTGTTTTTGAGAGAGAGAGAGAGAGAATGTGATCAGAGTAGGGACAGAGAGAAAGGGAGACAGAGGATCTGAAGTGAGCTCTGTGCTGACAGCAGACAGCCTGATACGAAGCTTGAACTCAAAACCTCTGAGATCATGACCTGAGCTGAAATCAGATGCTTAACTGACTGAGCCACACAGGTGCCCTGAGAGGCTAATTTTTCATATTAAGATTTTCTCTTTCTCTCACCTTCCCCCTAACACACACACACACACACACACACACACACACACACACACACACAGCATTATAAATGAAAACTGCTTCCTTCTATAAGAGTTATTTTTATTATTAATCTTCTAATATACATTATAAGTATGATCACATATGGACTTGTTTCTGAATATAGAATCAAAATAAATTATTCTGAAAGGAAATAAAATTGTTACTAGGAAAAATATCAGCCTTTTAGGCAGCAGTCTGTTAAATAATTTGCACTATCTTATGTTAAACTAGGAAATATATTGTAATTATTTAGTGATAATGTAATTTACATTTATGTTGGTACATATTTGGAAAAGCATATTATATAATTCTTCCATGTGGCCAATAGACCCTTTTCTCAAAATTCTTCATACATTTGATGAAGAATTAGATAAACATTAGTTTATTCAAATATCTATTCATACAAAAGCCAGAGTAGTCCTTAACCAATGAAATCTTCTGGTGAAACACAAACACTTTTTATCTAATTGTCTATATTAATTTTTGCATGTCTCCTTTCCAAATTGAATGCATGAAAGCCTGTCCTACTTACTGATCTCTTTTTTATCATTTTTAAAAAATTTTATCTGATTTTAAGAGTAATAGTGACTTTATTGTTTTTCTTTAACATCTCTACATGTTCTTCACTGCCAGATATGATTACCTATAATGGTGAATATAGACATAAGTTCTCATTTATAAGCCTTTTTACAGTGCTATAAATATTTGATAAGAATTGCTTTCAGACAGCTTATATTCATAGTTATAAAGAACTTAAGAAATTTATATAATAATGCTGTATGAAAACAAATCTCATATTTTTCTAAATTTAAAAATTTTAAGTATCTCATACTTAATAAAACTTAATCACAGAAGAGCATTAAGAGAAAAAGTAAAATGAGTTTCACTAACTCACAGATAACCACTTTTACAGTGTCTCCCAAACTGGTGTCATTGTGAACTTACCATTTTTAGGGCCTTTTTCCCTTGGTAATCTATCCTGAAAATTTCCTCTCTGAACAATTTTTCTAAAACATGATTTTAATGGATGAATGGTATTTTTTATTTGTTTAACGTTTATTTATTTTAGAGAGAGAGAGAGAGGGAGAGCACAAGTGGGGGAGGGGCAGAGAGAAGGAGACACAGAATCCAAAGCAGGCTCCAGGCTCTGAGCTGTCAGCACAGAGCCGGACACTGGGCTCGAACTCACGACCCGTGAGATCGTGACCTTATGTTGCTTAATTTAATTTTTACAATAACCTCGAGGAGATGTTGTAATCTTGAGAGGAACAGTGACCTTTGGTCAACAGACATAGCCAGGCCAAGGTAAATTCTCAAGTAGGGAATCAGAGGAATAAATATCCTGACCTCACTGTCCTGTCGTTTGTACTCGCTTAAACGCCGGAGGAGCTGGGTCTGTCTTGATGTAGTCCAAATGGGTTACTTACCAGAGCAGACAGCAAAGTAGAAACCAGTGGGTAGTGAATCTGGAGGGGCAAACAGAAGATATCCAGAACACTTACCTACTTTTTGCACTTCTGATTGTGAATCCATTTTTGTATTTCTGAAATTAGTGAGGTAAATTTTTTTGTTATTACCTATTTATATTTCTTTTGTCAATATATGTATATATCTCTGCTCCTTTTTCAAATAAGCAGATTTTTGTTCTTATTGATTTATTTATTTAAAATAGCTCTTTGTATATTAAAGACATATTAATTTTTTTTTACATATATCATCCTTCTTTAAGAGCTCAGCCTTTGCTATATGCTTATAACTATTTCTCATCGTCAATACTTTTCTCATCCTATTGTGATTCCACTTTATACATAATTATTTATTCCACCTATTAGTCATTTTGCTATATAGTATAAGATAAAAACATAGCTTTATTTTCATCCAGTTAGTAAATTATGCCAACACTGTGTTGTAAATAATACATCCTTGCCCCAGTGATTGACATGGCATCCTGTTCTTTTAGCAAATACTTAACGCGTATTTGAGCCTATTCCTGTTACCATATTATGTCCTGTTAATCTTTTGGTCTATTCTGGTGCAACACCATACTATTAATTTTGTACAGTTTTAATACATAACAATGTATTTTATTATTTTTCAACATTTTCTTGACATTGTCACCTATTTGGTCTGTCAAATAAATTTTAGAATTTACATTTCAAAATTGGAAAAAAAAAGATCCTATTTAGGAGTTTGATAAAATTGTCATATATTAATACATTGCTCTGAAGAAAAATAAAGGTCTTATAATATTGACTGTTTCTTTCCAGATAGCATCTTATATCTGCCAGTTTTTTCAAATGCCCACCACAAAACTTTTATTTTCTTTAAATGTAATCTACTTATTTCTAAATGTTTTATTTTGGAGAAATATTTTGATATTGCGAATGAAAACTTTTGCTCATTATGTTTTCTGACTCACTTCTGCTGCCATATAATGATTTCATGGTATGTATATTATAACTAAACCCTCACCAAACTCTTACCAATTTTATTAGGGTTTCCTTTAATTATTCTGAATTTCGAAGAAGACTATTGTATCACCAAAAATAAAAATAATTTATTTCTTCTTTTCCAATATTTGTACCCCTTATTTATTTTTCTTAGTGT
The DNA here is from genome assembly GCF_028018385.1 of Neofelis nebulosa. Lineage (NCBI taxonomy): Eukaryota > Metazoa > Chordata > Mammalia > Carnivora > Felidae > Neofelis > Neofelis nebulosa. The sequence continues at coordinate 118,135,591 of NC_080784.1, forward strand.
CTCAATAGCAACTTCTATAAAAATAATAAATAATAAGCCTGATAGCTATATTTTAATAAGTCTGCCTCTGTGGTTCATCATTAAATAGAATGTCAAATATTTGCAATGAAGAACATCTTTCATCACCTAATTAACATTCTTTCTGATACATATTTACCATGAGTTTCTTTTTTTCAAAAGTTGAGAATAAATGCTGAGTTTTATCACTTATGGCTTTATGTCAATTATAGTGATGTTACATACTTTATGTCCTTTGACTAATTAAAGGTGATGGATTATTTTAAAAATTGTCCTAAGGTTGAACCATTCTTACTGGAATATGCCCCTACTTGGTTGTATAGTATGTCATTCTTTCAAGTTGGTAACTGCATTCAGTTTTATAGTTTTGAGATTTTAAAAAAATCTTTATTCTTAAGAAGTATTGTGTGTGTGTGTGTGTGTGTGTGTGTGTGTGTGTGTGTACATTTAGTGCTATCTTTGTCAGATTTAAGTATTAGTTTAAGGTAGCTTCATAAAATGCCCTCGGGCACTTCAGTGTTTCCTTTGCCTTGGAACAGTTATTATATGGATTCCCTTTGAGAATGAGACAGAATTGTTTGAGGAAAAATGTGTTTGGCACATTTTTCCCCACTTTATAGATGAAACAACTGGGCAGAGAGGTTATATATCACACCCAAAGTCATATACTGATAAGTAAGATGACCAAGATTTGAATCCAGATAGTCTGACTCCAAAGTCTGTGGTCTCCTCCCTGTAGACAGGGACTAATTCATAAGGGGCTTTCTATGCTATGCTGAGGAATTCTGACTTCATTCTATCAGTGGTTAGAAGTCATTGAGGTATTTTTAATTATAAAAGTTATATGATCAGATTTTTATTTTTAACTCAAATCATATTTGGAAGATGGATTAAAAGGAATGATTGTAGGTGAACAGGGAAGCAGAGAAAAGGGGAGAGAGAGAAAAAGAGAGGCAAACAACATCCATAGTCCATGTAAGAGATGATGAAGCCTTGAGATAGGGCAGTGAATCAGGGAACATATTCAAGAGGCTTTTTGGTGGAACTTGGGGATATGTTAGATGGGAATGAGGAATAAGGAAAAACAAAGTGTCTATGATTATTTCCAGATTTCTCTCTTGATAACCAGGTTAAAGTTAGTGCCAGGATCCATGACAGGAAATATGGGAAAAGTGTTCTAGATACCAGCCCTGTATTCTCAGAATTAAAATGCCTTTATAATTAAGAGCCCTTACATATAAAACATAAGTGTATACAGCTATACTTTTATGGTTCCTGGTTACATACTCAACCTAAAGATATACAGACATACTCTCATTAAAAGTCTACCATTTCAGACTCTCAGGTATCATCACAGAGTCATTTGCCCAGTAGTTTAATGTACACAGCAAAATGCCTGTCTTGTAACCAGGTTTAGGTTTTTCCTTGCTTGGTTAGGATTATCACTAATATGTCCAGCTAGTCATTTCAGACCATTCTACTGAAAGATGATTTTTTTTTCAGTAACACTGCTAAATAAATGGAGTCCACCTGCATTCGAAAGTGATCATGGTCTGTGTCCTGCTCATTGATATAGTTCAGGGAGAGGAGTTGCTGAAAGCACTTCCCCATGTTTGGAGGGTCCACTCCTGTCCCTTCCAAACTCTGGAGCTTTCCCACGCTTCTCCCACTACCTTTCAGGTGCCTCCTGGCACCTGCTATCTTACCACACGCTCTCTGTGCCTGACTCAGTGTGGTTTCTGTGCATCTCTAAAAAGGGAGAACGAGAGTGGGTCCTGCCTCAGTGAATGACTGAGTTGGTGTGGAGCCACAGCTGTGGTCTTCTGACACTGGTCTCTAATTTTGGCAGCCCTGTATCCTATTCTGCCCCTGCATTTGAGGTGATTACAGGCTGCCTATGTCCAGGTCATTGCAAAGGAAAAGTTGCAAGGTTTTCTTTATGTTCAGAGGTTCCAAAACAGGACAGCCTGAGGTGACCAAACATAAGGTAGATGGAGGGAGGCAGGCTTTCGGTGCATTCAACTCCTAAGACCTAGATTTTTCCAATGTTTTCCTGTTGATGAGCATAGCAGTTTCTTGGACATGTAAGCAGTGCCAAGTGCTTCTTGTCCTCTATAGGAGTGTCTGTTGACTGCTGTTCTATGTATGTGAGAGGCGACCTCAGGGAGAACCTGGATCAGGAGGTCTCAGGCAGGTCTGCAGGCTCCACAAGAGGTGTCATCTTATCAGCCAAGCACTAGGCCATGGGGCGCTGAGGTCAGCCCTCATTCCAGAAACTATTGAAGTAAGTCCCAAAGTCATGAGTCATTAGCCCTTGGATTTGCTAATACTTCTCTCCAAGATTCTTTTGGTGTTGTTTGTGGACACCAGAGGGCCAGAGATTAGAGAAGGAGTCCACACATGAAGCATCCCCAGAGTGCCTCCCGCTGTCCACTCAGAGTATCATGGATCAACTCTTCACACAGGAGATCAAAGGGAAAGACCTGGGGCTGGGGCTGGGGCCAGGGTCCACTTCAGCTGTCTCTGAGTCTTGACAACAATAACCAGAGAGGCCATAAACAGGGAAGGCCTGTTCCATGTCCCTCTGCTATACCTAGAATGACTTGAATGACCAAGAATTTTTCTCTTGAATTGCAGCTGCTCATTGCTTTTCCTCTCCACCTAAACATTCAATAAACTTTACAGACTTGAAAAAAAATTCTGACCCTAGGTTGACTACAAAATATGAATTTTTTTAAAGAAGTAGTTCTCAGACAAATTGGCTTGTGATATTTGGATGTCTAACCTTAATATACATTGTGTGTGTGTGTGTATATTATATTATACATATATATATACATATATATATGTATATATATATATATAAAATTCTCAGGCAGAAATGATAAACTAATAGATATTTCCAGAGTTGTTCTATAGTTATCTTAAGTTCTTATTCAATATCCATAAACAAAGTGCCATGAATTTGAAACCCAGTCACACAGGAAAATGCCAAGATCAATGATACTAAATGAGAAAGAAAAATTGTACAAAGGAAGTTTTATTTTTATACCTCTAGGTGGAAATTGTACAACGAATAGTAAAATTGCATATAAAATTATCTTAATAAAAGAAAAACTAGATTCTGTATTTCAATATTATAAGTATTTTCTTTTTAAAGCAAAGTAGTTTAGGGGCGCCTGGGTGGCTCAGTCGGTTAAGCGGCCGACTTCAGCTCAGGTCACGATCTCGCGGTCCGGGAGTTCCAGCCCCGCGTCGGGCTCTGGGCTGATGGCTCAGAGCCTGGAGCCTGCTTCCTGCTTCCGATTCTGTGTCTCCCTCTCTCTCTGCCCCTCCCCCGTTCATGCTCTGTCTCTCTCTGTCTCAAAAATAAATAAAATAAAAATTAAAAAAAATTAAAAAAATAAAGCAAAGTAGTTTAATTTGCCCTAATTTACTAATCTCCTAAAATTAATTTGCAGAGGAACTTGCATGAATCATATTAAAGTTCTTCACTGATTTACACTCACACAATTTCAGAAAGTTCTGAATTTGTCAGTGATTCCTGTCTTCTGTTTTAACCATTTTACGTAGCAATTGCTCTTTGAGAAACTCCTTATATATGATACATTTGATTGGAACCAATGCCAAGGTCAAATCTTTCTTCAATCAATCAGTTCTTCATGGAGAATACGTTGGTCAAATTCTCTGTCAGATTCTCTTCTTCATCAGCCAGGGCACATCTTTTATTCAGACAAAACGTCAGTTTGAAATGCTGCATTCATCACTAAATGACTAAAAGCAGAACTAGGGTAATCAAAAGTTCTTCATCTTCATAATGTACGACTTCATGTGAAGGCTGTGAAAAATACCTATTGAGATTGCACTCTAACAAAAAAGGATATGGAAGCATTGATTGTATGGCTTGCTGATTTTAAAGCTCTTTTATCTTTCTGAAAGACTTTTAATTTCAGAATGTTTAAGTAGATTTAATTCATAATATTAAAAAATTAAAATTTCTAATGTCTCTTTTTTATTAAGAGCCATAAACCCACAAAGCTTAGCAATTTCCATTTCTATTTAAAAGCTAATGAAGTGGGAGAAAATGGGCTTTACCACTAAAGAATTTACAGCATAGTAAGGGAAACCCAGGGGATAAGAGCTAACATTGAAATTACAACTGAAAATAAGTGTCTCTTGTTTTCTGATGGTTACCAGAGGGGAGGTAAGTGGTGGGGATGGGTGAAATAGGTGATGAGGATTAAGGAGTGCACTCGTGATGAGCACGGGGTGATGTATGGAAGTGCTGAATCACTATATTGTACACCTGAAACTGATATTACACTGTATGTGAATTAAATGGAATTCAAATAAAAACTTTAAAAAAAGATTTTTTAAAAAGTTTGTCTGATAAGTGATCCATATGCTTTATTCTCTCCTGCCTAGAAATTCTAAATTGGAAATTCTAAGTGTGGTAGCCCACAGAATTGCAAAAAGAGAGAAAATGAGTAAATGAGATAATAGACTCAGCTTTGAAAACTTATTAAGCATATAAATAAATCTGTTCTTTTCGATCCCTACGTTTCAATCAAGTGAATTTTGAAAGTTCTTAAATTCCTAAGTTATGTTAAATAAGTTTTCTGGAGTGACTACTAGTGCTCCATAAATTATGTTGAATTGAGTCAAGTTGTATTGCATTGCCTTTTGTAGGGAGAAAATCCCTCTCCCTATGAAATAACCTGGAAAACAATTGTAAATAGCCCATGGTCTGAATCAGTCTTACAGCAGGTAGTAGTCACATAGGCCAAAAAACTAGTTTGATTGTCTGGAATCTGATTTTACCTCCTTCACAATTAAGATGCATTGTCAATTTTGTTCACTATCTAAGAAAGCATTATGTTGCTCTGCATTCTTCTCTGAGAATCTAATGTTAGTCAACTATCCATATATAACATAAATTATGTTACAAAAGTCTAATATGTATATTAGAACCAGGTTCTTTAATTAGTATCTATACTGAGTTACAATGCAATTTCTTATATCACCAGAGTTTTAATTAATGTAATTCACAACAATAGTAATTATGCTTGAAAAAAGTGAAACGTGCTTAAAGGAGCTATCTTCAAAGATACACAGTGCTCTCATAAGGAAAAATCTGCCTCATCTCTATCTATCACATTTGAGCCAGGAGCTTGTAGTGAAGCAAAAGAATAATGGCTTACTCTCTGTATGAGTAAGTAAACCTCAATAGTAAGGAATACAGTTGCACAGTAGATCACTAATGTGAGATACAGTTTCCTGTACTATGTGCTATAGTGATTGATATCAAGAGCCTAAAGATATTCTGTATTGGCTATAGTTTGTCTGTCTATAATACTCTCAAAATTTGTGTTGCTTGTATGTTTTTTTCAGTCAAGAGAATCCATCCCATTAAATGACCTAAAGTCAGAAGTATCACCCAGGATTTCAGCAGAGGACCTGATTGACTTGTGTGAACTCACAGTGACAGGCCATTTCAAAACACCCACGAAGAAGACAAAGTCCAGTAAACCAAAGCTCCTGGTAGTTGACATCCGGAACAGTGAAGAGTATCCTTCACACTTGTGGTTTTAAAGGGTGGTACTGCCTCATTCATAAGGTTTTCTTTCCATTTAAAGGGTATGTGGTAAAAACAATGAACATATCTAGGATTCTTCTGAATTGAAATAGCTAAATAACTCTCAAAACTAGATGCCAGAATAGATTTGCATAGTATTTTATAACATTGCATGACCTTAAAACAGTTTCCAAACACCAGAATACAGGGATTTTTTTCTTTGTTTTTGTGTTTCTCTAGTGTATATTGCTGTTCTTGGGGGTATTTGAATCCTTCTTGCTATAGATAAAATTTTGGCAAAGGTGAAGAGTATTTAGCTGGCGTATTCATAGCCTAGAAAGAGAGATTACCAGATGTCAACATTGAACTTATATTTATTATAATTTTCAAAATATTGTCTTAGAGAACATATTATTTTTTTACTGACATTTTGCTATTAAATGTACCATAACTTCTTGGGATTTTGCTTGGCATTAAAGTATGAACAGTTACAAAATAGTAACAGTTTAATCTTTCTCCTTATGTCTTCATCTGTCAGATTCTCATGAAGCATCCCTTATTTCTCTGTACTTGAGAATCTAGGTAAATGGTTTTCAGACTTCTTTTTTAACAGGGTAACTCCCTTTTAAAATAAATTCTTTCTTAGAAATTCAATATATAAAATGAAGAAATTTTAAATGATTTTCTTCATTTGTTAATATTTACACCATTTACTAAGTATAAATGAGAGTTATATGAAAATGAAGGTTAACAGATTGGTGGCTTCTCATATGCTAAAATTGGCATATATATTTTCATCTGCATATTTTCAATCACAATTTTTGAAATGAAATTTTAAAATTAAATTTAAACTGTTCATTTGCAGAACTCTTGAAGCAATCCATAGAATCTTAGAGTACTAAGAATACAGTTTGGGAGCCTACTATTTCAAATGATATATCCCCATCTTTTTGTGAAAAGTTAACTACTTTTTATTTTCCATAAATTTCAAAAGACCACTAAGTTTAGAGAGAGTATAAGTGTTTATGTCCCTGGTTGTTAGGTCTTCAAGGACACTGGAAGTTCCTTCACAAAGTAGGTGAGTGGATTCCCAAAAGAAGCATTTAATTCCAGTTGACTGACTGGTCAAGGACTCCTGCTCTAAAAGTTCTTATGTATTAGGTCAAGGGTTTAAAATACATTCAATTTTTTAACTTTTTACTTTGTTTCTTTTGGTTATGCCTGTAGTAATAGTCTCTCATAAAACCATCAAAAAGCATAGTATTAGGGGTGCCTGGGTGGCTCAGTCAGTTAAGTGTCCGACTTCGACTAAGGTCATGATCTCATGGTTCGTGGGTTCGAGCCCTGCATCAGGCTCTGTGCTGACAGTTTAGAGCCTGGAGCCTGCTTCAGATTCTATGTCTCCCTCTGTCTCTGCCCTTACCCTGCTGTGCTCTCTCTCTCAAAGATAAATAAACATTAAAAATTTTTTTTTAAACATAGCATTATTGTGCCCTATTTTAAAGACTACTAAAATAATGAAAATAGCTTGTATTTAAGACTACTTATTAAGACAATTCTTCTGATACTTCCTTTCAAATAATTTAAATAACTATTGGAAATTTTAAAGTACACACCATGTGAAAGTGACATTCAAACCAAGGTTTTTCAAACCTCATAGTCAACTCTCCTTTAGTTTCTTCAGGATAAATATAAATAGAACAGCAGAAAGCAGAGCAGCTAGCCTGATCATTGTTATCTGAGGAGTATGGATGAGTTGCCTAATGTAGGAATGCCTTTCTGTCATCTTGCGATACGTGGCTCAAAGTTGCAACTAGGCAGACCTGGGTTGTTGTTTTAGTCTTTACAATTGCAGGCTGAACAGAAAAAAATCAGTATTGCTTTGTGCCATTTTGTGGGGATGTGGTCCTAAGGGAATACAGAAAGAAAAATAAAGTCACCCATCTTTTATGACCCTCCCAAAGGACCCAACTTGTGAAATTTTCTAAATCCCCTTTTGAAAGCCTGTTTTAAAACCAAAGTATTCTTAAAGTTGGGTTATTTATCTTCACAACATTTCTAAGTTGTTTTTATTTTGTTTTGTTTTTTGTTTTTTTGGTATCCTCTTATTTTATCACGTATCTACTTTGTCTCACCTCTAAATACCAATTATTGGCACCTTTGTATCAATCAGTGCTTTGAGAGGAATCACAAGCTAAACTCTTTTCAAGAGTCATTGGGTATCATTGGGTCTCTTCTAAGTATCAAGAATATAGTGAAGAGTGGAGAGCTGTGGGTTCTAAGAATCCTTTCCAATGAAGTATCTAAACTTCCTACCTACGGCTTTCCAGGGCTAAAAAACTGAGACCTTTTATATTCTCATGATGTACACCATTTGATTACATTATGAGGAAATAAATAACATTTTTTTTTCTATTAATCTTAAATTCTGTCCTCAAAGAATCAAAGATAAGGGGAAAGTGTGTTTCATAGTAATGAAGAGATTCATAAATTTAGTGTTTCAAATTAATATATTAGACTGTGTTTTTTTATTTCTTCAGATGTCATCATTAATAGCAACCAATAAATATTCCTCTCTACTGTACTATGGATAATTTTTTTTAAGAAGATGGCATAAAATATAGTTCTTGTTCAGTAGGTTGCTTTTAATATGAAGAATATAAAACATGAAAATATTTTATGTGGAAAATAAATGAACAGTAAGGACATTTATGTATGAAGTGCTAAATGAGTAGTACAAACAAAAAGTGTATCAGCAAAAAAGTAATCTCTGGATAACAGAGGCAAGGTAGGGATAGGGCTCACGTCCTTATAATCTTTGCAGCCCCAGCACCAGGTGTGGCACCTAGAAAGTACCCAGAAACTACTTTTATAACGAAAACAGCAGGGTGGAAGACACAGTGCCACAAGACTCCTACCGTTACTCTTCAAAGTTATAAAGAAACAGTTGGCAATATGTAAGCCTTTTTACATTCTGTAAGTGATCCAGTGACTTTCTACCTTTAAAATCAGAAGCAAAATAGTACTTACAAGAAGTCAGTAGAATCAGAATTTAGAGCTACAAGCATTCATCTAATCTAACATTCGTTCCTTCAACACATATTTACTGGGTGTCTTGGTATATGATAGTCAGCAGCTAGCGTACTAGAGTTTGAGGATTTGTTGGTGAACAAAATGACAAGTTTCTTTCTCTCATGGAAACTGCATTTTAATTGGACAGATAGATGTATATCTATCGTATGATCTTAAACAGTAATAAATGCTATATATAAAAATAAAGCAGAGAAAGAGAATGACAGTTTTGTAAAGTACTCATGGAAAACCTCTCAAAAAAGATAATATTTCAGCAGAGCTAAATGATGTAAAGGGGAGGAATGTTCTAGGCAGAAAGAAGAACAGGGGCATTGACCCTGGTGTATGAACATGCTTGGCCATTTTGGACCAGCAACAACACCAGCAATGTAAGAGATTAAGTCAGAGGAAGTAAAATCACTGAAGCCAAGAGAAAGTATAGGATGGTCAGAAATCTCTGCAGTGTGGTTTTAGAGTTAGTAACATGTCCACAATTCCTTGGATACCTGTAATTACTAACTTCTGAAAATCTACAATCTACAATAATGTACAGCTATAATTGACCTCTCCCAGTGTGCCAAGCATGATGCTAGCCTTATGATGTAGATTCTGCTAATATGTCTGTTTTACTGATGAAGAAACTGAGGCCTGAAAAGGCTGAGCAACTTGCCCAAGGCCATCTAACTGGCAGTAAGAGCTAAACTCATGCTCCTAAATTTTATGCAGGTGACTATTTGGTCTCTGCATAGGGCTGTTAAGCATAAACAAGACTGAGACAAATGAGTGAATATAAATTAATGACTGAATGAGACATGTATTGATTCTAAACTATGTGTTCAGATGCTATACACATTCCTTCAAATCTTACACACAAACTAAGCTATTACTTTCAGCGCCTTATATAGGGGGGCCTAATCCCTAATAAACAAATCTGCCAGTAGTTGTCTTTATATAGATATGGACACAAATTCGAGGAAAAGTGAACTTTTGAGGGGGAGGGCAGGGTGGCATGCCAGTTGAACTCTTACTTTAATGAATCAGTCAGCTATTCAATATGTTATCAAGCATCATATTTATGGTCAATTTTAAGTGCCGACTTGTCCAGGTATGGTGTCCAGATATTTGGTTAAACATTATTCTGGGTATTTCTTCTTCTTTTTTTTAATCCTCTGCCTTTTATTCCCGTGATGTATTCATTCCATAACTGGAAGCCTGTATGCCTCTTGTATATTCTTACCTTCTTTATCATATATAAACTGACTATATAAGTATGGGTTTATTTCTGGGCTTTCTGTTTTGTTCCATTTATCTATATATCCTTTTATGTGCCAGTACCACACTGTTTTGATTACTACAACTTTGTAGTATATCTTAAAACCTAGGATTGTGATACCTCTGGCTTTGTTCTTCTTTCTCAGAATTTCTTTGGCTAGTCAGACTCTTCTGTGGTTCCATACAAATGTTAGTATTATTTCCAAAAGTTTTGTTAAATACACTGCTGGTATTCTGATAGGTATTGCATTGAATCTGTAGATTGCTTTAGGTAGCATGGAAATTTTAATAATATTAATCCTTTTAATCCATGAGCATGGAATATCTTTCTGTGTGTTTGTGTCATCTTCAATTTCTTTCAAGAGTGTTTTATGGTTTTCAAAGTATAGGTCTTTCATCTCCTTAAGTTTATTCCTAAGTATTTTTTTTTGGTTCAATTGTAAATGAAGTTGTTTTCTTAATTTCTCTTTCTCCTATTTTGTTACTAGTATATAGAAATGCTACTGATTTTTAAAAATTTTTTAAGTTTATTTATATTCAAGAGAGAGAGAGAGAGAGTGAGTGAGCATGAACGGAGGAGCGGTAGAAAGAGACAGAGACAGAATCTGAAGCAGGCTCCAAGCTCTGAGATGTCAGCACACAGCCTGACACGGGGCTGGAACTCACAAGTCATGAGATCATGACCTGAGATGAAGTCAGATGCTTAACAGACTGAGCCACCCAGGCACCCTGAGAAATGCTACTGATTTCTCAGTGTTGATTTTATGTCCTGCAACTTGACTGAATTCATTTATTATTTCTAGTAGTTTTTTTGGTAGTCTTTAAGATGTTCTATGTATAGTATTGTGTCATCTGCAAATTGTGACAGTTTAACTTCTTCTTTACCAATATGGATGCCTCTTTTTTTTCCCTTGTCTAGTTGCTATGACCAAGACTTCCAGTACTGTGTTTAATAAAAGTGGTGAGAGTGGACATCCTTGTCTCCTTCCTGATCTTACAGGAAAAGCACTCAGTTTTTCATCATTTAGTATGATGTTAACTGTGGGACTTTCAGATATAGCCTTTGTTATATTGAGATATGTTCCCTCCAAGCTCACCTTGTTGAGAGATTTTAACAATGAATGGGTGTTGAATTTTGTCAGATGCTTTTTTTGCATCTGTTAAGATGATCAGATGATTTTTATCCTTTGTGTTGATTTGTGAATATCGAATCATCCTTGCATCCCCAGAATAAATCCCACTTGAGAAAACTGAACTATTTTATTTTTTTTAATGTTTATTTATTTTTGAGACAGAGAGAGAGCATGAATGAGGGAGGGTCAGAGAGAGAGGGAGACACAGAATCTGAAACAGGCTCCAGGCTCTGAGCTGTCAGCACAGAGCCCGACGTGGGGCTCGAACTCACAGACTGTGAGATCATGACCTGAGCCGAAGTTGGCCACTTAACCGACTGAGCCACCCAGGCTCCCCTAAACTGAACTATTTTAAATATTGGATAGCAAAGTTGGAATACATTGAGGGATGCATGTTAGAAAGATATTTTTCTACTATAATGACTTAATTTATAAGATTTAATCCATTAAAAATATTCTTCTATTAAATCTTCCCAAAACCTATCATTAGATTCTGGTGTTTTAAAATTTAACAAATGAAAGCCTATTGAAATCCTTATAATACTTTTTAAAGGAATTATTTTTGTAGATTATCTCTTTTTTTATTTGAATTTTCTTAGTTAACATACAGTGCAATATTGGTTTCAGGAATACAATTCAGTGATTCATCACTTACATACAACACCCAGTGCTCATCACATGTGCCTTCCTAGTACCCATTACCCATCTAGCCCATGTGGGTAGAGAGAGGTAGGTAGGAGAGGTAGGTCCTCTCCATCAATCCTCAGTTTGTTGTCTATCATTTAGAGTCTCTTGTGGTATGTTTCCCTCTCTCCTCTTCCCCCTGCCCTTTTCATATGTTCATCTGTTTTGTTTCCTAAATTCCACATATTAGTGAAATCATACCCTTTTTTTCATTATCAGATTGACTTATTTCACTTAGTATAATACATTCTATCTACATCTGCATCATTGCAAATGGCAAGATTTCATTGTTTTTGATGGCTGAGTAATGTCTATCTATCTACACCACATCTTTTTTATCCATTCATCCGTCAATGGACATTTGGGCTCTCTCCATAATTTGGCTGCCGTTGATAATGCTGCTATAAACATTGGGATGCATATACCCCTTTGAATGTGTATTTTTGTATCCTTTAGGTAAATACCTAATAGTGTAATTGCTAGATCATAACGTAGTTCTAATTTCACTTTTTTGAAGAACCTACATACTGTTCTCCAGAGTGGTTGCACCACTTTGCATTCCTACCAACAGTGCAAGAGGGTTCTCCTTTCTCTGCTTCTTCCCCAACACCTGTTGTTTCTTGTATTATTAATTATAGCCATTCTGAGGATGTGAGGTGGTATCTCATTGTGCTTTTGATTTCTATTTCCCTGATGATGAGTAATGTTGAGCATCTTTTCATGTGTCTGTGAGATATCTGGATGTCTTCTTTGAAAAAGTGTCTATTAATGTCTTCTGATTTCTTAACTGGATTATTTGTTTTTTGGGTTGAGTTTGATAAGTTCTTTATAGATTTTGAATAGTAACCCTTTATCAGATATGTCATTTGCAAATATTTTCTCCCATTCTGCAGACTGTCTTTTAGTTTTGTTGTTTCCTTTGCTGTGCAGAAGCTTTTTATCTTGATGAGGTCCCAATACTTCATGTTTTCTTTTGTTTACCTTGTGTTGGGTAGCTCTTAATTCTGACCAAAGTAAGTATTTGCAATTAAACTCTGAGATTTATGTGACTTTACCTCTCTGTTTATGAAATTAATAAATATTTAATGCTAGTATATTTTTTAAAATAATTTTATTTCTCCCTTGCCAACAAAATGTAGTCCTGTACTTTGGGGGGGGGGGGCGGAGAAACTAACACCTTTTCCTTCCCCCAAAGAAAATAAGTTATTTTTGAAGTATTGTTTATAATATTTCTCCAATTGTTTATAGTCTCTATATATAATTTTTATCCTCTATTTTGCTTTTATAGATCATTTAAATGGGAAAATTTAGCCAATACTGTTCTTATATCTTCATATAGGTGAAAATTTTGTTTTCTTAATTTGTTCTTTCAGGAGATTAAGAATCTAAAATTAAGTTTTATCTCATCTTTTTTACTTCTGTAAAGTAATTGGAATGATTGTTTATGAAAGGGAGAGAGGCAGTCATTTTTCAACAAAATAAGTTACTGTCTACCAATGAATTTAAGGGATAGTGTTATCACCCCCTAGTACCCTCCCATGTGTGTAAGGGATGAAAAATATTTTTTTTCCTCTACCCTTCTAAGTTCTTGGCTGGGATTCTGTAAGAGAAGACAAATTAACAAGCGAAAAGCATACAAATTTATTTAATATAAGTTTTACGTGGCATGGGAGCCTTCATAAGGAAATGAAGATCTGAAGGAGTGGTTAAGCCTGAGAGTTTTTATGCCAGGCCTGATGAAGAGAAGACAGTGGCAGTAAAATGTGAAAGGACAACGGAAGTGTGAGCTAAATTTAGTTACACTAGGGGAAACTTAGCAAGGCCTGTTTGTTCAGATTTCTGTCAGTGTCCCTCTGTCTTAGAGATAAGGATGTCCCTATCCTCTGAGTATAGGGAAGACACCTCTCAGTTGAGGGTTCTATGTCTTGATTCGGGGAAAGCTCACCAGTCCTTTCTGCACATGCCCTTTCTTCAGTTTAAAATATTCAGTATACCAAGATGCCATATATAGGGGTAGTGTTCCCTGAACCCCATCATCTGAAATTTTGCTAAAGCTTCAGTCATTTAGCTTAGAATATAAATATTCCCCATTAAAATACAAATACCCTGCAAGAGGTAATATTTTAATCTATTATCAATTTTTAGGATAGTAGGTAAGGAAAGGCGTATCAGCAGTTTGAGGGAACTACTCCTAAGTTCAGTACGGACCAGTAGGGGTGAGGAATACAGAAAAGGAAAGAGGGAGAACGTGAAGATGGACTTCACCCACTTGCCAATAAAGACATAATCCCAACTTTCAAATAAGAAGCCTGGAGATAATCTAATCTAAATTCTTAATATAAGAGCTGAACAGTTCATGTCAGTCAGACTAAACAGCTAAGTTTCTATTGAAATCATATTTAATTTTTGTTTTTATAAGAAAGAAACATAAGAGACACCTGGATGGCTCAGTCAGTTAAGCATCTGATTCTTGACTTTGGCTCAGGTCACGATCTCATAGTTGACAGGATAAAGCCCTATGTCGGGCTCTGCGCTGACAGCATGGAGCCTGCTTGGGATTCTCTCTCTCCTTCACTCTCTGCTCCTGCACACACGCACTCTCTCTCAAAATAAATAAATTAAATTAAATAAAAATGAAATGTTAATATAGGTAAAGGCTTAAGTCAGTGATATTTGTTCTAATACAAATTATAGGGATTTCAGAGCAAATAATAATTGCATATTTTAAAGAGGCAGCAGAAAGTGTTTCTCATATGGTGACATAAATTTCACAAGTAATGTTAATAGTTTCAAAGATAATATATAAGCCAAACTGTTGTTTTCTTTAGTGGTTCTAAATAGAGTTTCAAATTTTCTAGAGTTCATATTGAGTGGTCTTAGTCTTGTAAATGTGGTTCCAACTGATATTATTTGTAAACAAAAATACTTTGAAGGAATGTTATTCTCATATGCTTGAGTTCAAAGTAATTTAGAGATACTTGTGTTCAGAGCAGAATAGATATTGAGGAGGTTTAGTAGGATTTTTTTCATCCCATTTGGGTCTAGGTTCAAGCTACCTGAATTAAAATGTATAGCTAGTTGTATTCCCATTTCTGAATGGACCTTGTGTAATATGAGACTGTATGGTAACCACTGCTGGAATGTCCCCACTTGACAGTGTGGAGCCTGCTCAGGATTCTTGCTCGCTTGCTCTCTCTCTCTCTCTGCCCCTCCCCCCAAAAAACTAAATAAACATTTTAATAAAAATAAATAAATAGTTACAATGCAGTGTTAAATGCTCTATGTTTGAGGCATACCCAGAAGCTAGGAATGTTAAGAATGGCCACCCAAGCCAAGTGATACCTGAGATGGGTTTTGAAAGACAAGTAGAAGTTACCCCAGCAATGAAGAGATAAAGGACATTTTAGACTGAAAAAACAACATACTGTATGAGTGCACAGAGACAGTGAGAAAGACACATTCAGGAAATTACAAGTACTCTGGATATGCATGGCTGGAATACATGAGGGTAGGAAATGATACTAGAGTAGCAAAGGCAGCTTCGTGGAGAATGTTGCATATGATGCCAAGAAATTTGGGTTTTATCCCAGAGACTTTGAGAAAGTATTAAAGATTTTAATCCAATAAGTGGCATGCTCACAATTGTATTTTGGAGAGATTAAAGCAGTGTGGAAGAAGGGTGAGAGTGGAGGTAATGGTGCAGGCAAGACCAGAAGGATGGAATCACCCAGAGATTTGATGTGCATAAACATCTCTCCATATTTGCAATCACAAAGGGTGAGATCTCTAGATTATCCATAAAATAAATCAATTTTTGTGAACCATTTGGGTCAATACCTATGCTGGGGAAAATCCAGAGAAATGCCTTTTGTTGCTATGTTTTTTCCCTTCTCTCTTACTGTGTGTTAACAAAGAGAATTCTGCATCATGGCACTTGCAAGTATTGATAGGTGGTGGTGCCACTAGCTAAGAAGGCCAGGAAGTATTTAACACATTTGATGCTGATACAAGTTATTCTAGGTTTGACACAATTCTGAAACTCATTTACTCAGCAAATATATACGATGTATTCTAAGCATTATATTAAAGCATTGTAAGAATTCCATAGACGAAATAAATACAGATCCTATAAAGTGTTTTAAGTATTGGTGTGCTCCTGAAACCAGTACTGCATTGTATGTTAACTAATGTGAATTTTAAAAAATAAATTTAAAAGGGGGGGTGGAATTTAGACACAGACACACACATATGGAGAAGGTCATGTGAAGATGAGGGTAGAGATCTGGGTGATGCACATACAAACCAAGGAGCACCAAAGACTTCCAGCAAATGACCGGAAGCTAAGGGAGAGGCCTGGAGCAGAGTGCCCCTTGCAAACCTAGGAAGGAACCAACCCTGCCAACCTTGATCTTGAACTTCTGGTTTCAGGAACTATGAGAAAATAAATGTCTATTGCTTAAGCCTATAAATAAGTAAATAAAGTATTGGTGGAAGTCAAGTACATTAGTTAGTATGTTTTATACAAGATCAAATTGCTGTTGTGAGAGATGTACAGATACTATGGGAAGGGAAGCTTTCATGGAGGAAATGCTTGAAGGATGAATAATATTTGGACACTCAAAAATATTGAGAAAAGGTATTTAGGCAGAGAAAAGTACAGAAGCTAGTCAGGACATACTGGAAACAATATATGATTTGGTTTCGTTGGAATTGAAGTCGTTAGGTCTTATTCATGAAAGCTGAACTGAAAAATTTGGTCTTTGTTCTATAGGCATCCATGAAAGGTTTCTCAACAGGAGAAATTTTAGTCTAACAACATTGTAAATAGAATCCATTTCCAAGAGAAAGGAGAAGAGTTGAAGAAAACAAAAAACTACTGTCATGGTCTGTGCTCAAGGGAATAAGTGTCTGAAATAGGCAAGTGATCATGGGAATAGAGATAGGAGGATGGGATTTATTAATTAGTGCTACATAGAATGTTAGATGTTGCCACTGATGAGGTTTAAACTGATTTGGTGGATGCTGATGCCATTCCAAGGAAGCAATAGATTTAGCAAGGAGAAATGGCAATCTCTAAAGATACAATTTTGTATTGATTAATGCTATTTAGTTACATTATATGTAAGGAAACTGTGGGCTTAATTCCATGTTCTCTTTTGGCAATTGATAATACTAAAGGTGTAGCCTTTACTTTGGACTCTGTAACACTGATTATGATTAGTTAACATAGCAACCGAACAGGCCAACATAAAGGTGTGCATACCTTCATAAGTGGTCTGGTGAAATGCTAGTGTTCTTTGTATATAGAGGTATGAAGTCACTAACTGTGGTACCCAACAAAAATTCTGTGCCCTTTTAGGGTTTAGAAAAATACGAGATTGTTTCTGTGTTAAATTTTGAGCTGTTAGATATTTTTTTTTTTTTTAAATTTTTTTTTCAACGTTTTTTATTTATTTTTGGGACAGAGAGAGACAGAGCATGAACGGGGGAGGGGCAGAGAGAGAGGGAGACACAGAATCTGAAACAGGCTCCAGGCTCCGAGCCATCAGCCCAGAGCCTGATGCGGGGCTCGAACTCACGGACCGCGAGATCGTGACCTGGCTGAAGTCGGACGCTTAACCGACTGCGCCACCCAGGCGCCCCGAGCTGTTAGATATTTTAAAGTAATTTTTAAATGCTTTTGTGAAGTGAACAATCTTTCTAGACTATGAGCATTTACCTATCTAATGTACCTACATTATTCTTAGAAGTGTTAGTTTTTCAAACTGCTTGATTAAAGTATGTGCATCTACTTGCAATACTGTTATGTAGACTGACTTATAAATACAGGAAGGTCTCCATATCTTAGAAACCTAGAAGATAATGCATGTCGTCCTTATCTATTAATACTGTTCTAATAATCCAGCTCTTTTGTCACAGACGTTTTAAAGTATTTGTTCTGATCTGTTTGTAAATTGAACTACCAGATTTTGTTTAATGTGAAAATTTATTTTTGTTTTAAGCACACATTTGAATGCTTTTTGGTAATGTCTGCCAGATGGAATGTTGGGCTGAATGATATGTTTTGGGGGAGAGGAACAGCTTATTACAAGACAGGGTAAGGTCACCAGTTGCCAAAGAAAAATGATGCTTACTTAGAATATATCACAGAGTGCAATCAGTGTAGCAAACAACTTGATTTAAATAGCTGACTAGGTGACTGCTATAATAACTGTTTTTATAGCTTCAATTGTTCCATAGCAGAGGTTTTATTGTAATTACTGCTGATGTCTTTAATCGTGTCTCTTATCTTTTAATTCCTTCAAGTATGTCGTCAAAAATCCTAGCAGTAAAAATGTTTTATGAACACTGATAGGTTAAAAAGTTACTGTTTATGAGTGCCATTGCCACTGTTGCCAAAACCAATCTGAAAATTTGTGATGGACATTGTTACGCTATAAAGATGTATATATGATTGGAGGTAATCACCACATAAATACTTTGGCTTCTATTACCTTGCTAGATTCTAAAGTGGGTGCTTTGAAGCTGACACTTTTTAAGTTCTTAGTTTCTACAGTAGCATAGTATGTAGCTGTTGGGCAATGTACTCAGTGTAGAATGTCTTCAAGTACGAGTATTATTACCCCATATCTGTGTTTTGCTGACAAGCAATGGCTTTTTTAAGTACAAAAGACGAATGCAGAGAATCTAGATTTTTGTCTAGAATATGAGGAAAGCAATGAAGTGACAGTCATAATCCCAAAATATGTATTGTTGCATGCTCGTCTCTAATACTGCTTTAGTATTAAGGACACATACACACTTCTCTCCCTCTGCAATACAATGAAATATGACTGAAGTTCTTAGAGCATGGAGAAAGTATGTATCTCAGACGTGTATTCTCTATCATTTTGTTCTCCTTGCCATATCTTGCCCAGGACAAATAGGAGTCAACTTTGAGAATTAGGCTTACTATATGTCAGAAACTGTCTCTATCTCACTCTACTTGTTCTGTCTAGCTAACACAAAATATACAGAAATCTGCTGTTTGCTCAGTTTTCAGATAAACCTATTGTTTTATTGTGATTATGGAGGACTCGGAAAGTAAGAGAAGTCAACTATCTACCTTTACAATATAACCTGGCAGACTCTCACATGTTTGGAAATTGCATAAAGGAGTTCTGCTTCATCATATGATGTCTGTTTCACATGAGAATTTGTAATGGAGACAGAGAATCTTAATTACCAAGGAAGCTATATCCTTAAATCAAAATTGACTTCATTGTTCAACTTACGTAAACAAAAGGTAATGTTCACAGTAAATGTCTTAATATGTAACTAGGCCAACCTTACTCTTCTCTGCTATTTACCATGTAGTTAAGGATAGGTATTTAGAGCGTGGACCACCCTAAGAGCACTCACGCTTACCTAATCTTATTTGCACTAGAAGTTTTATGACAAGAGTGTTCTTGGATGAGTGCTTTTAAATGTTTTCCAGGACTTTTTGATTGAACTAAACTAAGAATAGGGGAAGTGTGGTTTAAAGTTTTATTTCTGTTGTGCCTTATCTTTCAAAATGTTGAGATAGCCTGGAAAAGATTTGGAATAGCTTTGCATTTTGGATTATAATTTTCTTCTTTCCAGAAAGTCTCTGCTGCCATCATATTTTAAAGCATTTTAACATTTAATATGGATTTTTTAAAAAATCAAACTATAAAGCACAACCAACAGAAAACACTAGGATAATGACAAGTTTATGACTTCTAGTGACTAAAAGGCAATTTGGGCTGAAATCTTTTTTTTTTTTTAATGTTTATTTTTGAGGGGGGTGGGGAGGGGCAGAGAGAGAGGGAGACACAGATTCTGAAGCAGGTTCCAGGCTCTGGGCTGTCAGCACAGAGTCCAGTGCAGGGCTTGAACCCATGAACCCTGAGATCATGACCTGAGCCGAAGTCAGATACTCAACCGACTGAACCACCCAGATACCCCTGGACTGAAATCTTCAAAAGCACAGAATAAATTGGTGGTGATACTAAATTCACAAAATCATCTAAGTGTTTCTGTATGATTTTAGATACAGATTTTAGATATTGGCTATTTGAGTACAGATGAGTACTTTTTCAAGCCAAATATTTATAGAATTTATCCTGTAAAATAAACTTTATTTTTAGAATCACTAATTTTCTAATATGTGACTGACAGATTTTTATAGAAGACCCTCAAATGTAACTTGCATTGTAAAGCTTAACACAGTCTAAGCATTGTCTTTTATCTTTTATTTCTGACTTTCAAGGGAGAGGATCTGATTGGCTCAGCCTGCATCAGATATCTACCTTCACCCTCCCCTTCCCTTCTGTACTGTCAGTCATGATTATGGAAGGATCATCTGATACAACCACAGCAATCTAGGCTCACCCTTTCTTAGGAGCAGTAGTTGAGGCTCTTTCAAACAAGAAAGTGGGAGGCGAGCAAGCCCCCCAAATATGTCTACTACAGTGCTTGACTAGGATCGGCTTATATTGGTTTTGCTACTTTATAAACACCAGAAAGAAAAAAAGAATGTTCACAGTTGATAAGGGCTGTTTGATAAACACAGAAACTCTCTCTGGCAACTGACTCAGAATGGCAGATGTAGAATCATTTGCTGAGAATATTTGAGTTGTTAGGTTCTTGGTTTGTGGCATCAGAAAATTCCATGCTAAGGTATGTCCTAAGTGAAGATAAAAGTACTATGAGAGTAATTATATGCTGAGAACAAAGCCGTGGCTGTTCATAAAAACTGCAGTTGAGAATATTGAGTAATTATAAATGTTTGAAAACCTAGTGCCGATGAAATCCAGGGTGATCCGCCCATGATTATACATTCTTTGTCCATCCTACAAGACTCGAACTAAACAGTGTACACTGGGGTACTAATGTTTACTTTCCCTCTCTTTTTATTTTTCAAAACTTTTTTATAATTCTTTCCTTCATTAATGCCAAATGTTTTCTTTAAAGAAAAAAATGATGAAGCAGCAACTGACTAAAAAATTTTGAATGTAAGACACATGATCAGTCTTTACCATCACTCTTGAGAGTAGGAGCCTCAATTTCTCCTCTCAATATTGAATGAGAGAGAAAGGAAGAAGTGGAGTCTAAAGATGAACCTACAAACTGGAGCAATTGAGACACTGTCATGTCAGTAAATAATTATAATCTTCCCCTTCTACAGTGATCACTAGTTGAGTTGGGGTGGGGGGGGGGGGTGGAATATCAGTTGCTTGTAACATAACCTTTTAAAACTTTGTGACTATTCCATTTTTTAAGACATCTCTAAAGTGGAAGTGTAGGGGAAATGCCTCTGTGAGCACATAAACATCCCTCCATGGTCATCTTCAGTGATTGTTAAGGGAGGGAAGACATTGCCTGGACTTCTTATAAACCAGTCTTCACATTCAGTCTTCTAGCCTTTCTCCACTTCATTGCCAAAGTACAAATGTGATTTGTTACTTCTCTGTTTAAAATACTGATTTTCAATGCTCTAGGATAAAGACTAGCATTATCAACATGACCTACAAGGGCCTGCTCAGCCTGGCCTCTGCATCTGCTTCCAAGCTCACCTTACCTCGTGCTACGCGTTGATCTCTAAATTCTGCTGGCACTGGCCTTCCTTTCTTTCTCCTTATTGGCCATGTGCCTACCCTCTATCAGCCTAACATTTCTGCATGAAACATGTGTCCCTTCCACCACCCTGTCCCACCTCCATTCCATCCCCTTGGCTAATTAACTTTTGTTAATTCTTCAATTCTAACTCAGTGTCATTTGCTTTCTCCATGAAAACCTTCCCTATCTTCCCCAAGTTGCTATATTCTATCAGAGTATCATATATGTCTCTTTCAGAGCAGTTTTGACAGTTATTTTATGTTTATTTGGAGAGTTATTCGGGAGTGTCTTCCTCTATAGACTCTATATGAAGAATCATACTTTTTTTTCAGAACATTTTATTTTTAAGTAATCTCTGCTCCTAAGGTGGGGCTCAAACTCATGACCCAAGGTCAAGCATTGCATGCTCTATTGACTGAGCCAACCAGACACCCCAGGAATCATCTTTTTAATTGTACTTTTAAATTACTTTTGAGAACATATATTTTCTTTTTTATCTTTTTTTAAAGATATATGGGCTTTTATTTGTAAATTTTTTAATTTTCTTAATGTTTATTTATTTGGGTGGGGGGGGGCAGAGAGAGGGAGACAGAGGATCCAAAGCTGGCTATATGCTGACAGCAGAGAACCCAATAAGGGGCTGGAAACCATGAACCGCAAGAGCATTACCTGAGCCAAAGTCAGACGCGTAATCAACTGAGCCACCTAGGCGCCCCTATAAAATTTTTAGAACAAATCTAGAGAGTCCAAGAAGCACAATATGTTAAACTCATGGCATTTAGTGACAGGAGCAGGCAGTATTGACAGGTAACAAATAATAACATAAAAAGGAACCTCACATTTCTAACAGAAATTTAAATACTTTGAGAATGGTCACAGGACTAAGTTCATAATTATTATTTAATTTGCCTCTCTGACTTCATCATCTACCACTTCTTGAAATATACTATGCCTTAGAGGCATATATCTTTTTTTTAAGATCATATGATATTACTAAATATTTTAAACTAACATATGCTTTTAGTTGCCAAATTAAAAGTAAAACACAATGAAACCAGAAGAACCCTTCTAAAGTACAAATATAATAACATATTATGCCTTTAGAGAACATAAAATTGGAAAGAATGGAAATGTCATTGAAGTTTACTTGAGAAATAGCCGACAACAGAAGTGTTTCCAAGCAGTGCTAATGACCTAACAATTCTAAACAGAATCCCATTTAGCAATCACTTGCCCAAAGTAGATAGGCTTTGCAGTATCAAGTTAGATCTTAGAATATCCAGTTTACTTTCAGAGCTATAAAATAATCATGGTAGTAGTAATAAACTGAAAGCCGTCAATATTATGCAACCCATGTGATTGCCACTGATTTGCTACATCCTGATGACTTTTACAATACTTCATTCAATCAGGAAAGCCTGCTTTAAATTTTTGACTCATGTTTTTCCTTTCTCTTTTCCGTTCTATTTTCACATTTAGCGTTTTTGTTTGTTTGTTTTTCTTAGCAGTACCTTCATTTAGATAAAATACACATTCAACATCTTGAGCGTTCAAGATGTTTAGAACTGTCAGAAGTTCAGGTGAGAAGAAGGAAAAAAACAGAAGTAAAACCAATGAATCACTGAAATAGCAATTAGCAAAAGTTTATTGTGCACATACCAAAAAGACAGACTATAAATCAGGAGCACTCAAACAAAACATAGAGTGAGGCTCAGGGCATATTGTTACAAAGCAGCTTATACAATGTGGAGGTAGTGACTGCTTAGTTTTCAGTTTGGTAACAATATTAGAATTTTCTTAGAGGGAATTGGTTGGGGTCACATAACAATTGGGGGAAAAATTTAAATTTTGCTTATGATTTTTAGAGGCATAAGCCCTTCTTCCTAGGTTAAGTTAGCCTCACTTGTCTTGCAAAATAAGCTAAACTTTCCTTGTATGACTAAACAAGTTTTGTCCGCTTGGAATTTTTAAGTCTGGTCTCCATTTGCATTTAACTTTAACGTACTATCTCCTGTGGATCAATTACCTCTGTGAGTTTCCCTCCCACACTCAAGTCTACACACAAATAAATGTTTTCCTTAACTTTCCTTCTCAGTTTTATTCGGGGTCATATTTCAGGCAGCATCAACATTCCATTCAGTGCTGCGTTCACTGCAGATGGAGAGCTTACCCAGGGCCCTTTCACTTCTGTGCTCCAGAGCTTCAAAGGGAAGGTCATTGTCATCGTGGGGCAGGTGGCAAAGCACACAGCAGAGGTAAGTGGGCTCAGACATGTCATATGAATATAATGCTGTGTTATCCAACTGTGTCTTATAATAGTTTGTCTAAAAGTATGTTTCTTCAGGAGTTGGTCGTAAAGCAAATGAGCTTTGCATATCTGTCTGTAGAAGAGTTTGCCTACCTCTTCCCGGTAAAAGAATTAATGCTTTTCCCTCATTGTGCAACATTAAGATCAATAGTAAACTTAGAAAGATACAAATGATAGCCTAAGGTGTTTTTTTGTTGTTGTTTTGTTTTTGAACTTCTTTCTGAAATTGCATAGAAAATAGCTTCAATTCCTTCCATTGGAGGAGCACACTGGGGCTTGATTGGAGGCCTGAAAACTGATCATAATAGAATTTTTTGGATTTGAGGATTTTATTTACTATAGGCCCAAAGCTTTTTTGATGATAGAGAATTCCAGAAGGATATCCACTTTTAGATATGAGAAGTATATGAAAAAATAAAATGTCTCCCTCTCCCCTGACTATGTTCTAAGCAGATTGAAAATAAAACAAAGAGTAGCATATGGAGGTCAAAAATATCACCGTTATTTTTTATAAAACACAAGTTAGAGAATATAGGTTATATGAGAACAAATGGGCTTGCTCACAAACCCCCCAGAATTGGTGAACATATCTAGATGGGGGCAACATCGAGCCAGGACAGGCCCTCTTTCTAAAGGGAGGGAAGGATCTGCTCCTGGAAAAGTGGCAGAGATAGTTTGATCCTTGCAGGTAACTTATTCCCAAAAGGAAGAAGGGCAAGAGAGAGCCTTCCCAAATTTGCCAATCAAATAAATCACTACCCTGGACAGAGTGAATAGAGGGACAAAAGCAAAGTTAGGAATATACTTAGAAAAATTTCCTTCTCAAATAAATGAGCAGTGGAGATAAAATATTCCCCTCTAATATGTACAGTCTTTAGTGTCTCTATATACTGAGTAATCTAGAAGGGTAGTCAGATGAGAACTTTGAAACTTTTGGTCATAAGCCATTTTAAGCATCCTTGTCTCAGAAGTTACAGGGCTAACAGTAACATTGGTTTTTAACACTAAATGAAGGTCATCCTTGATGATGAAGCTTAACTGACCATATTAAAGAAGGATCTAAGTGGATATTAATTATGTCATATATCACTCACTTCCTCTTTTATATTATTATATCTGACATCTAACAGGGAACAATTTAAATACATCTATTTCAGAGAAAGTCAGTATACTAAATGACAAATGTGCAGTTTTAAGTAAATGAGAACATTTTAGAACTAAAGTCATGGTATCTAAATTATTTTTATGTAAGTTGTTAAATGATAATAATTATTATAATTATATTATATATAATATCATATATTATATATAATATCATATAATTATAATAAATATTATTATTACTACCATAATACTACTGCTGCTACATTAATCTACATTGCCCCATCACTCCAATGAAAAATATCAATTTTCAATTACAGTGACTATCAGTACATTCAAGCCACAGAAATACTATTGAAAAGCACATATTTCTGGGTTCTAAGTGATAGCCATAAGAAGAAATCTTTACAATGATAATAATCCTAATTATTGGTCTTTGTAAGTAGTAAATACTGTTTATACGTTATTTCATTCTTCACAACAATTCTGTGAGGAAGACATTATTCTACACATTTTACATATGAGAAAAACTTCGACTCGGTTTTAATTTGCCTGTCTCAGAGCCAGGATTGAAACATGAGTCCATGTTACTCTATAGGCCATGCCCTTAACTCAGTGAGTTCTTAAGGCTTTTGAGTCTGAATGCTGCCATTGGATCTTTGTTTGTTTGTTTGTTTGCTTGTTTGTTTCTAAATTTTTTTCAATGTTTATTCATTTTTGAGAGACAGAGAGAGACAGATCGCAAGTGGGGGTGGGGCAGAGAGAGAGGGAGGCAGAATCCAAAGCAGGCTCCAGGCTCTGAGCTGTCAGCACAGCTGTCTGACATCATGGAAACTGCTTGGGATTCTCTTTCTCCCTCTCTCTGTGCTGGCATGTGTAATCCTCTCTCAAAATACATAAATAAACATTTAAAAATATGTAATAGTACAGCCATCACATTATGAATATGTAAATGAAGAGCCATCACATTATGAATAAATTAGCCAATGTCTTGTTTATCAGAGACCAGATACTATCATGAATAATTCCTTCATCTTCAAACTCTGTGGTCATTAATGCTTATAGACAACAATGACTGAACAAATTCTATGCTCAGTATTAGTGCTTCAGTCCAACATCAGGAAATTATTTTTGAGATAATGATTTAAGTATTTGTATAGAGATGGATCTTAATAACTTTTCTCCCCATGGGGCTAAAAATAACTTCAAGTATTTATTTGCGTATGCTGTTCCATCATCTTTTAACCTGCTGTACAGATCTGTATGACTTTACTAATGCTTCCTTCCCACCACCAAGTAAGTTGGAAGCATCTCAATTTAAAGTCTCTTTACTGGAATTCTGTGTATCCATGGTTGTGCTGGATAGCTTCCATTTGTTCCACCTTTCATTCTAATTCCACTCTCCACCCTTATTCACCCTGCTGTCTGTTGTAGGAGACTGGCTTCCATGTTCTCTGGCTTCCAGCTGTTGAGCTAATGGGGAGTTCTGACAAGTTATAAGAGGGGAAGAGTCAAGGATGTTTATCCCCCTGTATTCTTCCTCAAAAATTCTCAGGTTTGCTGTATCCCTCTATTGAAGGTTAACACTTCTCTCCAGGAAGCCTTCTCTAACTACTTTCTTTTTCCAGCCTCCAGTCCCTTTGGCTCTAGGAGTGAAGAAGATATACAAATGGCCAATAAACACATGAAAACATACTTGACATCATTAGTCTTTAACGAAATGCAAATCAAAACCACAGTGAGATACCAATTCACACCCAACTGTTGGCAAGGATATGGAGAAACAAGCCTGGCAGGAATGCAGAATGATGCAACTTCTGTTTAACAGTTTGGCAATTCTTTCAAACTATAATCTTAGTATTACACTATGACCAGCAATTCCACTCTTATGTAAATACCCAAAAAAATTGAAAACAAGCATCCAACAGATAGATACTTGTATGCCGGTGATTATATTACCACTCTTTAGAATAGCCAAAAGGTAGAAACAACCCAAGTGTCTATCAACAGATGAATGAATAGACAAAATGTGGTGTATACGTATAGTGTAATATTATTCAGCCTTAAAAAGGAACGAAGTTCTGATACATGCTACAACATGGATGAACCTTGAAAACATCTTGCTACGTTGAAATAAGGCAAGTGCAAAAGACAAATATTCTGTGATTCCACTTAAATGAACTATCTAGAATAGGCAAATTCATGGAAACAGAAAGTAAATTAGTGTTACTAAGGGCTGACAGAGGGGAGAAGGAGAGTTTTTCTTGATACAGAGTTTCTATTTGGGATGATAAAAAAATTTGGAAATAACTACTGGTAACAGTTTACACCATTGTGAATGTACTTAGTGCCACTTATTGTACACCTAAAATTGTTAAAATAGCAATTTTTAAAAAGTTCTAGAGTTTGATGTGTTCAGACTACCCTACTGCCCACAGTTCATCTGAGGCCTACAGTTTTTGGTCATAGTAGACATTCTTTCATAAGAGCCCTTCTGATCAAGTCTCATCTTTGTCCCTTGTGAATATTTTTTTAAAAATCAAAAACACAAAAAACAGTGATTTCCAAGCCAGTAACAGGTTATCTTCTAAGTTGAAATGAGTGCACTACAGCTAGCAGCTGGCAGAGTCCTATTTTGAAAAGATTAAGAAAGCCACAGTTGAATGCTATGCAAAGAAAGCAGAGGTAGCAATTCTAGTTAGTACAGTTGCAAATTATCTTTATAAATGTTAATGATTTTTATGTCAAACCCATATTTGGACTAGGGAATTCTTTATTTACAAAAGTAGGCACTGACTGTAATTTTTCTAGTTTTACATCTTCTATTAAGATCTAGTCAAAGAGCTAGACTGAAAACCCAACAAATGAAAATATTAAATGAAATAGAGTATATATAGCTCAATAAAGAAAAGTGCTCTCAATGTTTAATTTAACAAGTAGCAAAATATCATTGGGCAACTGCAAGAAAATAAAAATGAGCCACTTGTCTAGTCAATGACAGTATTAAAATCACCCATTTGACATACAAATTAGAAGCGGAGTGTCTTTTGTAATACAAATATGAAGGATTTACTCCATAATGCCCAAGTATATTGAATATATTGTCTACAATGACATAGGAGAAGGCAAAACAGATCTATTACAGCTTATTTGCATGCCTAAATAACTGTAATTGGAATATACATGATCCTGTTTTATTTATGTATTCATTAACTATTTCCTATAATTACAATTGATCAGCAATTTATTGGTTTCTTTGTAATTACCACTTCATAAGCCTTTTTGTATTTGGCCTAGCTTCCACATTAAATACGCCATGAAACCTTTAGTATCTGCCATTTCTTTCCTAGCTAAAACATTGGTTTTCCCATGAGTGGAGCAAAATAGGAGGACTACAAAGATCTTAGTTTAATTGGGTACCACATAGAGGCTCTCCGTACCGAATCCTACTGAATCTCACTTGTCAGGTAATCTTTAATTCACCTTACGCTACAGGTTAAATAAAGCAGTGAGCTATTATAAAATCAAGCACTTCCAGATATTCTGAGAACAAATGTGTCGGCATCAAGGAATGTCAGGTGGTCTCAAGTGAGTGAAGTGGAATCCTGAGTCTCTAAACTGTGTACCAATGCTCCAAGGGTAGGTTGGATTTTGTGCTGATCCTTGCTGCTGTGTGGCTGAGTTTAATCTGACAAGCCAAACAGATGCAGACTGCAAGTGTTGGTAGGGTTAATGGGAGTAGGAAGACCTCTGTATCAAAACAAGGGTAAAGTCGATTCAGGCTTTGTGTAACATTTGAAATGAAAAAGATGGAAAGGTCTCATTATTCTCACTGCAGAGATAATCATCTTTTTAAATTTACATGAGAAACTGTATCTTCGATTGCTAAACTGAAATTCGATTTCCTGGGCATAGAAGAAAAATGCCAACATGATCTGTACAGAAAGCACCATAAAAGATACCTCTTCCGAAACCGAAATGTGCTGAATTAATCTCGAGAGCTCATGAATAAATCTGAGAATTAAGGCAGTAACTACTCAGATCAATAGGGGGAGGCAGAGAGAAGTCCATCAGCCAAATTATGGATTAAATGAACCCACAGGAAGGAACATTGTTATATCCTTGATCAGATTTCTCAGATTTAAAGGAAATTTTGATTTTTAATATTAATCAAATATTACCTAAGAGAAAATTTATGGTTTGTTTTAGTACAGCAACCATTACTCACACTATCCCACTCCCAACCTAAGGTGAAAGTCTCATGTATCTCTCCTGGACAAAATACCATTATGCATCCACCTCTTTCCTAGAAGTAAATTATAATGTTTACAGAGAATGATAACAGCAGAGTAGCATGCTGTGATGTGTTATGGGGTTACTTGTTTCTCCTCTCTGGGGAAGGAAGGTAGTGAAATCCAGCTCTAGAACTAGTGATGGCTGCCAGACTAGAAAATTGGCCAACAACATGGACAAGAACAAAATGAAATTCCAGTTGGTGTTTCTCTACCTTTAGTGAGTCCTTGAGAAAAACTGTAAACATCATATTGTTGTGTTAGTCACTGAAACTCATAGACTTTATCCATCCAGATTATATTTTGTGGTTATAAGACCACCAAAATTTCATCCCTGCCAGTGTATCCCATTCAAAAAGTTATCTAAGAAAGAAATTGAAAGAATCTTTGCATTTCACTCTATTTTGTCAACCCTTTGGAAAATATTAGGAACAGCTTGTCTTTCCCTTAAAAAACATTATACTCTTGGCATAAAATCAGTGCTTTTCTTTTATCATCAAAAGAAATATTCATCTGAGAACACAAGAGCCAGTGGCAATAATAAGCCATGTGTGCTATTATTGCTATTATTCTTTCCTGCAAAACAAAACAAAGGAAGACAAAACAAAACAAAAAAATAGAAAAGAGCAAAACATATATTTCTGAATAACAGTTGATTCAGAAACCTAGACAAGAGATGATCTTTATGGAGATTCTATGACTGAACAGAGTGTCCGATACTTTCTACACATGATGGGTAAGGATTAAATTTAAAATATTAAAATCTGTTATCAACTAAAATTGATTATATTTATAATAAGAAAGCATGCCATTGCAGCTATTTTTTAAATAAGATAATAGTCCACTTATGTTTACTTACACTCCCCTGGTGGCCAAGGTGTTATTTGGTCTTTGGATGTTAGGTTGGAAGTTAGTTTGTACTGTGGTAATGTGAGGCTCCACACTCTTATCCCATGGAAAGAGTGCTCAAAATGGACCAGGTGACCTGAAAATAAGCAATTCAGCATGTGTTGTCCTCATAGTAAACTTCTCTGGCTCTAGATAATATCTACCTAGTTCTTCATTAATGTGTTTCATTAATGTGAAACTTTTAAACCACTTTGAATGAAATCTCTTACCTGTCAGAAAATGTGTCAGACCTCTTTATAACATTTTTAACATTTTGGCAAAGAATGGGAAGTGAATCTCTTTTATGAGTTCCAAATATGCAAGGAATTCTTTCTTGGTCTTGTTAGAACCATAAGCATGGTTAAACTTGGCTTTCTTTCTGGCTTATTCTTTGCCCTCTTGTCAGCAAATGTTTTGCTCTGTGGGTTTATAGCAGATTATAAGGAAACATTTTAGATATTAATGTGGCTTGAACACACTAGACATAATACAAGGCTTACAAGTAACAGTGAAAACTCTTCTGTATGGCTCTGCATAGCATAGATGGAGGATAACTTACTTTAAAAGACCACTCAGCTAAAACCTGCCCTGTAGAGTTCCTGTTCTCATAGGTTTTCAAAGGTTTTGTGAAGTAAAAAGCAGTGTAGGAGTTGTAGTAAAGGGGGCCTTAAAACACCTCAAACTTTTTTTTTAACATCTTTACTAGATGTATTATGTGTACAAGCAGTTTTTTAAAAAGAGAGAGTACTCATTTCCAGTTTGCAGGAAAAACTGCCAAGTCACCATCTGACTCTTGTGATCTCTGGCACCTATATTCATGACCTGTCACAGGATGAAAGTTATCTTTGTCTAAGTATGTGTTATTCTACATACCCACCCTACCCTCCACAACCCACCATTTAATTAATTACTCCATACCACAGGAATGTTTGTGGCTGAATAAGAAACTAATCATAGTCGCCCTCCCACTTGACCTATAGAGTTTGGAACTTGGCTATGATCCATCATAGCCCTAACTGTTTTGAATCTGAGTTTTTAATTATATACATTATTTTCAGAGCATAGTATATTGTGTGTAACACGGCCAGTGGCTAGGACACAGTATGGGTTTACTGTTTTCAGTTGTCTAATGTAAACAGAACTTGATAAATGATTGTTGCTCAAATTCTGGTCCCAAATACTGCAGATCAAAGGAAAATGTACCACAAGGCTCATTAGAGCTCCTGATACATTATGGTATTAGATGACGGAATTTTATCAGAAAAGTTTTATTCTCTAACATGAACTAGTACACTTTCTTCTATTAAAATAAGAACTGTTTCAAAAAGACTTTTATGTCATGTCTGAAATTTTTTCTCCTATTTTCTTAATGTAAACTTAAAAAAAAATAATTCCACATACCATTCCTAAGAGGGCTTGTTTGAAAGTATAAGCTATTGTTAAACACTAATCTGTAAATTTACAGGAAGATCCTAATTGCCATATGATAAACACTAGGTCACTATCAACTATCATAAGTTAAAAATTAGATGAGTTATAAAGGAAAATGAATGATAAAGGAGTATAAAGGAAAACTTTTTATAAAAAAAATTTTTTAATGTTTATTTTTGAGAGAGACTGAACGTGAATGGGGGTGGGGCAGAGAAAGAGGGAGACACAGAATCTGAAGCAGGCTCCAGGCTTGAGCTGTCAGCACAGGGTCCCACACGGGGTTCGAACTCAAGAACCATGAGATCATGACCTGAGCTAAAGTCAGACTCTTAACCAGCTGAGCCACTCAGGTGCCCCTAAAAGAAAACTTCTTAACCTAGAGTCTATCATGAGTTTTAGAAGGTCTTTCAACTAACTGAAATTATCTGTAAAGTGTTGTACATATGTGTCTTTTTTTTTTTTTTGAGAGAGCAGATTCATAGCTTTCATTTAATTGCTCAAAGTATATGTGACCCAGTAAACACTAAAAGTTACTAGTATAAATTACTGCTTTGTTATAAACAGTTCATCATAAACACTGTAAACCCTACCTTACATCCCCTTTGGGGACAAATCTATTTAAGTTTGAATCTACAATTGCAACGTGTTGTAAATGGTTCTCCTATTAATGGATTGATTGGAAAGAGGAAGAGAGGAAAGAAGGAAACTAGTTTATAGTATTTACTATGAATCAGCACTTATGGTATCTAATTTAATCTTCTCAACAGCACTATAAGTGTACTATTCAAGTGTGTTATTATCACACATTTAACAGTTAAGGACACTAAGGCCAAAAGAGCTAAGTGACTTACCCGAGATCCCGCAGCAAACCAGCGGCAGAACCCTGATTGAAACCCTATGCTAACTACAAAGTTCCTACACCTGTCTCCATGCCACCCAGTCTGTTTGAATGAAAGAGTGAATTATCTCACCTTCTTGACTAAGTGACAACAAATTATATAGAAAAGTATTTGTTTGTCTTATCACCCTGCTAGCTAGGTCGGAAATTCTGTCATCCTTACTACCCACCTGTCTTAACTCAGACCGCCAATACCTCATGCCTGACTCACTGCAACTTCCACTGTTCCTGCCTGCAGTCCCCTTCCCCCAGTTCTACACCACAACCAGGGTGAGCTTTTTGAAATATAAATCTGATGAATGTCACAAATGCCTCTGTGACTTTTTGTTGCTTTCAAAGTAAAATTCATATCCTCCTCATGATTCATAAGGCCCTTCATGATCTGAACTCTGCTTAGTTTTCCAAGCTCACCCCTCACTGCTCTTGTCTCACCCTCTTAGACTCCGGCCGTAATTAACTACTTGTAGTTCCCTATATACTGTCTTTTCATACTAATTTCTATTTGGAACATTTTTCCCACTTCTGTTCACCTGGGTAACTACCATTTGTCTTAAAAGACTGTTTATATACCATTTCTTCAAGGAACTCTCTTAACTCCTCCTGTTTGGGACTAAGTACCCTTCCCAAGCGCTCATAGGATATCTTTTACTTACTTGGGACCACTATCATATGTATAATTTCTGTGTGCATTAGATCAAAACTCATCCTTTCTTTAGGGGCACACAGCACCATGTAAGGGCACAAAGCTTGGAAAGGAGAGGATGGGTTACATTTCATGTTCCGCTTAGCCCTTTTCCAGGTTCTCTCAAGCAAGGCACAAATTATACAGCTGTAAATGATGACTCTATGTAGCAATTATCAAATGGCATTTTTATTGCCACTACACTTCTCTGCATCTCCATCTGAACTCCAAGCTCATTGAGGACAAGGATTATATTATATAATATATTCATTGTTGTACTCCCAGCTCCTGGCATAGTGCCTTTGAAGTGGAAAGCACTCAATAGATATTTGGTGTTTGAATTAATGACTAATTAAGACTGGCAGTAAAGCAGTTTAACCAGTGCCAAGCATAGTTCCTGACACACTGTAAATGTTCAAAAAGTATTTGATGAATGAACACATGAGAAATAATAGTTTGCTATAGACTGTGCATTTGTAGAAATTACTAAAAGAGGATGACAAAAGAAAAAAATACTAATAACTAAGACAACAAACATTAAGTGCTTACATGATGGAAACTATTATGAGGAAACACAAAGGAGAAAGACATAGTCCCTTGCCCTCAAAAAATTTGCAATCTAGTTAGAAAGATAAGACATGTATAAAACCAATTAATTCGAAGCAGAATGTAGCATGCGCTATGTGAAATTTATAATTAAAGTTCTAGAATATCAATGAGAAGGAAAAAGTTTCTTCCAATTAAATGAAGGGTTCCTAAAGCTTCTTGGAGAAGGTGATCTTAGACTTAGACCTTGAATTAGGAGTAGGATTCACTAAGGAAATATATTGGGAGGAGAGCCATAGTCAGGAGGAAATATTCCAGGCAAAGGAAATAGCACATGCTGATTGGAAAGCATAGGGCTTCTTTGAAGAGCCTTTTAGCTGCAGACAAGGCTGGAAAGATAGGTGAAGAGTCTGGAAATAGATGGCCTTGAATGCTATGCTAAGGAGTGTACATTTTAGCAGTGAGGCTCTATTAAAAGTTTTTTTAGAAGGAAAGTGATACTATCAGCTGTATTTTAGAAAGTCATTTGACAAATTGCTTTTAGTGTCTTCCCTCTCCTTTGCCCTTGATCCCAATAAAATAGAAATTCTTAAGCACCGAAAATCAGAGACCAGTTAAAGAATTTCACTCTTTCTACATTCCTAGTCTATTTCAATGCTAGGTTCTTCCCAGAAGCTACCTTAATGCTGGTCTTTTCTCTCAAGCTTTCAAGGTCCCACTGCTTAAACAGTTCCTAAACCTTCATTAGCAAAATTCTCCTGGTTGTGGAGAAAAGAAAATAGGAGTTTGTCTGAGATGGATAGCCAAAGCCCCACAACTTTCAAAAGAACATTGGGGAAATGGCCTCACTGCTTTTATTATGTGATTCAAAGCATCTGGTAACATTCTATCACACTCTTCTCTTTATTCAGGACACTAAAAGACAATATGCTCATTAATCTTTAATTTACGTATAAATAAGTACATGTACTTATATAAAGAATAAGGAAGCCTAAATTTAGAATAAAAATTTCTTTTGTCCTCAAAATGCAAAGAAATGTTAGACTTAATATTATCAAAATGAAATTCAGTAAGAACTTTTGGGTACTATATATTGTCCTTCCTAACTATAGATAAGCAAACTATTCTTTGGAAAGGATCCACAGATCTTGAATCACCTTGCCTAAGGGCAATAGCCTTTAGGAAGGAAAAATTCTCTACACAATAGTGTTAGAGATCTCAGGATTTCCTGAGGGTCTCTCATAATGCTAGGTGTGGGCAGCAAAGTGCCAGGCAAATGGAAAGGAGAAAACTAAAAGCACAAGAACCAGTTAGGAACTAATCCAAGAGTAATTAGGATCTAAAATGGAGTAGGAGCAGAGGAATGGAAAAGAAGGAACGGATCCAAGACAATCACAGAAGTAACACAGCTTTGTGCCTAAATGAATGTGCCTAATTTTACCTAGTGCCAAAGTCAAAAATAGCTTCAACATTTTGCTTAGAAAATCAAAGGTAACTTTAAAATTTCCAGATTGGATTTTTGGGAAGGTAGCCGATACCTTTAACAGAAGTAGAAAGAGAAAGTAGATTTGGAGAGATTGTGATGAATTTTGGACATACTGAGTTTGAAGTGCTAATGGGACACGAGTATAAAAATACCAAAGACTTAGAGGTTCAGACTAGAATTCAGGGAGTTAAAATGGGATATGTGTATACAGAATCCTTCTACTTATAAAATAAACACTTAGTATTTTATAATACAGAAAAAAAGGTAGGTTTTTTTCTTTCCTATAATTAAATGTAATAGCTTATATAATTGCATTATTCTAGAATGGAAGACAAATTCCAGGTGATGGCCTCAACAACATATGGTCAAAAGACCAAAAAAAGACCATTAAAAAAATATAACTTAGGGGTGACTGGGTGGCTCAGTCAGTTAGGCATCCAACTTAGGTTCAGGTCATAATCTCACTGTTAGTGGGTTGGAGAGCCCCACATCGGGCTGTGCGCTGAGGGTGCAGAGCCTGGTTGGGATTCTCTGTCTCTCTCCCTCTCTGCTCCTTCCCCCACTTGTGTGTTCTCTCTCTCTCTCTCTCTCTCTCTCTGTCTCTCTCTCTCTCTCTCAATATGTGTGTGTGTGTGTGTGTGTGTATGACACTTAAATTTGCTTCAAGAAATTGTAAAACTCCATTGTATCCATTATAAACTAAAATTTGCTTTGGTGCAAGTGACTGGTAGAGGAGAGCAACAAAGAAAACGAGATCAAAGGAAAATGGAAGAGGAAGAAAGGAAAACACCATTTTGACATGTGAAGGAGAAATGTGTATTTGGGATTTCAACAAAGCAAACAATGAAATAGAAGTTGTGTTGGCTTATATTATGCTGAGATATCATGTGCCTTGAGGAAATATTTTCTTGCCATTTCTATTCACAATGTATACTTTAAAAAATTTGAATTCTCTTCCTTAATCCCTGTGAGATTTTCTTAGAATTACATATAAGAAAGTAAAATAGAAAAGACAAGAGAAATTTATAGTTGCACATGAAATTATTAACATACCTTGTTTTTCACATATGTCTCAAGTTGTCCACATACCACTAAAAACTGCCAAGCTTGAGTGAACAGGAGCTAAGAAGCAAGCATGGAGCCCAAGAGTAGAAAATGAAACTTCCGTTGCATCCTCTTCAAATTCTTTTATCTATTTCAGTTCCTAAACTATGGAAATGAAACTGGAAATGAAATTAACCCTCATCTGACTGCTCTGTGGACTTCTACAGCAAAATTATTACACAGGAGTTTATTATTTACATATTTATAAACTTCATCATCAATATTGTTTGTATAAATTACATTTATTTTATATAGATGCCTTTTAAAAGCACTATTTTTAAAAATGATCTTACCTCTTTCAACTTACACAAAAGTTGAAGAAAGACCCTCCTAGTAAAGAAAAAGAGAAACTAGTATTTGACTCTTACCAGATCCAATTAGATAGTTTTCTTACTATTTGCCTAAAATCCTTTCCCCCTCTTCCACTGGCAATAAAGCAGTATAACCAGTGCCAGGCATAGTTCCTGACATACTGTAGATGATCAAAACGTATTTGTTGGATGAATGAATCAGTTCTTCAGTAGATGTTAGAGCAAATGCTATCGATGTGTTAGGCACTGTTCTGGGCATTGGAGAAACAGTAATAGATAAAACAAAGTCCCTCCTTTCATGGAGCTTACAATATTTTGGAAGAGACAGTCAGTAAATATGTATCAATGGGTTATAAATGCTGAAATAAAAAATAAGAATGAGTGGAAAGAGTGCTAGGTGGCTTATTTTCTTTATAAGATGATCGGGGAAGCTCTTATTTTGTGGGAAATGGAAAGTCACCAGAACATGGGGAACAAAGAGTTTTATATGATATGACTTTTATTTTAATAGATCATTATGGTTGCCTCATAATGAAAGACTGTAGGGTGTGAGGACAGAAGCAGTCAGACAAGAAGTTATTGCTAATCTAAATAGGAGGTGATGGTAGTTTGGCCTAGGAGATGAGATTAAAGGAGTTGAACATGGGGAGTGGAGGAAATGTTTGCAGATTTTCAGATCATGTAGGATCTTGTAGATCATGGTAAAGACTTTAGATTTTATTTAAAAAAATAATAATAAAACCAAGAGGCCATTGAAGTGCTTTGAAAAAGAGAGGTTATATGATCTGACTGACATTTTCTAAAGGATCACTCACGTTGTGTAGTGAATAGACCATTGGGTCAGGGAGGGAAGTAGGAGAGCCCAGTTAGGCTAATATGTGGTAATCTATGGAAGAAATAGTGATTGCGTGGACTTGTGTGGCAATAGCAGAGGCGGTGATAAGTGATCAGATTCTGAGTATGTTTTGAAAGTTAGAGACTACATGATACTTTGGTAGAGGACAAAAAGGAAATATGTATCCAGGAAGAGTAAAGTTGCCATTTCCTGAGATGGAGAAGCCTTCGGGGAGGAGTTTAGAAGTAAAGATAGAGCAGAAATCATGTGTTTTCCTTTGAACTGTTAAGTTTGGGAAGCTTATTAGACATCTAAGTAGAGAGACTGAGGAAACAGATTCATGAGTTTAGAGTTCAGGGAAGAGGTTAAAGACATAAATTTAAAGTCATCAGTGTATAGATGGGACTTAAAGCCATGGGCTAGATGAAATCACTTTGGGGATGAAGGGAGATGGAGAATAGAAGTCAAAAGATAGCAGTGGGACAGAAGTCAGGAAGACAAGGAAAATCCACCAAAGGATACTGGAAAGATCAGCTTATGAGGTAAGAAAATGAGGAGAGATTGGTATACTGAAGGCCAATGGAAGAGAGTTTTGAAAAGAGGAAGGTATAATCAATTGTGTAGATGATAATGATGGATCAAGTCAGACTCAGATTGAGTCTTAAGAATTGGATTTGGCAATAGCACTGCTAGGAATTTATCCAAGGGATACAGGAGTACTGATGCATGGGGGCACTTGTACCCCAATGTTTATAGCAGCACTCTCAACAATAGCCAAATTATGGAAAGAGCCTAAATGTCCATCAACTGATGAATGGATAAAGAAATTGTGGTTTATATACACAATGGAATACTACGTGGCAATGAGAAAGAATGAAATATGGCCTTTTGTAGCAACGTGGATGGAACTGGAGAGTGTGATGCTAAGTGAAATAAGCCATACAGAGAAAGACAGATACCATATGGTTTCACTCTTATGTGGATCCTGAGAAACGTAACAGAAACCCATGGGGGAGGGGAAGGAAAAAAAAAAAAAAGAGGTTAGAGTGGGAGAGAGCCAAAACATAAGAGACTGTTAAAAACTGAGAACAAACTGAGGGTTGATGGGGGGTGGGAGGGAGGGGAGGGTGGGTGATGGGTATTGAGGAGGGCACCTTTTGGGATGAGCACTCGGTGTTGTATGGAAACCAATTTGACAATAAATTTCATATATTAAAAAAAAATAATAAAATAAAATAACATTAATTAAAAAAAAGTAAAAAAAAAAAAAGAATTGGATTTGGCAGTGTGACAAAGTGGAGATTATTGCTGATCTTCTTAAGAGTATTTTAGGGGAGTGATGGAGACAAAAGTCTGATTGGAGTGGATTCAAGAGAGAATAGGCTCTCTGCAAAGAAATGAAGAGATAAAAGTTTAATTAATTCAACGTAATAAATCCTAGACCATTTAATGATTGTTGATGTACATGTTCCCATTGTTTTTCTCATTGCATAATTAACCATATTCTGGTATGGTTACAGGTCTAGTATGTTATTCCATATAATATTCCACATTAATACCCTGTAATTAACTGTTCTGCTCCTTACTTGTCACAAGTGCCTGTGGTAAGGTATAAGATGATTACTGACCTTATCTTCACCTTTTTGGTTTTGCCCTGCTGCTGATTTGACTTCTGTGAGTCAAATAAGAGTATATGGTAGCCACTACCTAATTGTTATTAGATGTTATTACTGTGAAAACCAGTTTTACACCTTATGTAGTCATCTTTTTTCAGCAATGAGATATGATTGACACATAGAAATTGTATATATTAAGGGTATACAACTTGACATTTTGATATGTGTATGCATTATGAAATGATCATCACAAGCCAATTAACATACCATCACCTCACATAGTTACCATTTTCTTTCTTTATTTTCTTAGCAAATTTCAAGTAAACTAAACCATACAGTATTATTGTACTTGTCTTAACCATGATTACTATGCTGTACATTATATCTCCAGAACTTACTCATCTTTCATAACTGAAACTTTGTACCCTTTGACCAACATCTGCCCATCTCCTTTCCCCAAGACTCTCACTCCTAGCAACCACCATTCTACTCTCTGCTTCTATGAGTTTGACCATTTTTGATTCCACATATAAGTGAAATCATGCAGTATTTGTCTTTATGTGTCTGGTTTATTTCACTTAGCATAATTCCTCCAGCTTCACCCATATTATCCCAAATGGCAGGATTTCCATTTTTATGGCTTAATAATATTCGTGTGTGTGTGTGTGTGTGTGTGTGTGTGTGTGTGTGTACACACACATTTTCTTTATCCATTATCCATCAATGGACATAGGTTGTTTCCATATCTTGACTATTAGGAATCATTCTACAATAAACATGGGGGTACAAACACCAAAATCCAGATTTAATTTCCTTTGGATACATACTTAGAAGTGGGATTGCTGGATCATATGGTAGTTCTGTTTTTAGTTGTTTAAGGAACCTCCACACTGTTTTCCATATATACTCCTACTAAAAGTGTACAACGGCTGCCTTAAGTAGTTTATTTAAGATAGTAAGCCCTTATGTGGGCGCCTAGGTGGCTCAGTTGATTGAGCGTCTGACTTCAGCTCAGGTCATGATCTCATAGTTTGTGGGTTCAAGCCCCAAGTTGGGCTCTGTGCTGACAGTGCAGAGCCTGGAGCCTGCTTCAGATTCTGTGTCTCCCTCTCTCTCTGCCCCTCCCCCGCTCACACTCTGTCTCTAAAAAATAAACATTAAAAAAATGTTTTTAAGAAAAAAGAAAGTAAACTTATGTAGTACTCTTAAGAAAATAAATGTGTTCAGGGCGCCTGGGTGGCGCAGTCGGTTAAGCGTCCGACTTCAGCCAGGTCACGATCTCGCGGTCTGTGAGTTCGAGCCCCGCGTCAGGCTCTGGGCTGATGGCTCGGAGCCTGGAGCCTGTTTCCAATTCTGTGTGTCTCCCTCTCTCTCTGCCCCTTCCCCGTTCATGCTCTGTCTCTCTCTGTCCCAAAAATAAATAAAAAACATTGAAAAAAAAAATTTAAAAAAAAAAAAAAGAAAATAAATGTGTTCACTATAAAATATCTAAATACAAAAGACTAGCAGGAGACAGAACACTTATCTCAGTTATGGAAGAAACGTAACAAGGATTGAAATGAAAATGACACTTCAAAATTATACTTGACTCCTTTGTCAAGGGAAAAGATCAGTGGAGTATTAGATAAGCCATGCCTACCTCCTTCCTACTACTCCTTGTCACAGCTCTGATGTTTCTAATTGGGATCACAGAGATAAGTCCTTCAAATGATCAAGACAGACCTTTATTAATGATCTCAGAATTTCTTAAATAATCAGGACAGGGCAACACTTGGATTATTTTTAACCCCAGGCCACTCTGTACTCTAGATGTAGAAATCACCCCATATTCTTCTGTTTCTCATCTTCTCTCATCTCATGCTTATTGAGTACTTCAGCCAAACTTAGAAATAGGTGCATAATTTTCAAGAGGTATCAGCCCCACCCCAACCACATAGTGCCAGAAATGTTAAATGGGCACCATATTTTCAGCATTCCAGGGGGTCAAAGGAATACATAGGACTAATACAGCATCAACCTCACATCCATAAAACCAAGAAAATGAAATTACCACAGCTGTTCATTACAGGATAATTTGCCAGTTCCTTTATTCAGTTCTATGTCCAACCAAAAGTAATATTTTCATATCCTAAATTTAGCAGTATTTTGAAGGAAACGAATGGACAAATAAAATGGAAGAGAGAAAAATACCTCAGTTTGAGCTTCCCCAGAGTGTTCATAAATTCCTGGCAATTATCTGGTTCCCACTACAAACTTAAGACTCACAAGGCCAAAGTTTCACATAAAGAAACTTAATTGTCCTGCAATGTGCTCCTTTCAGAATCTTGCAGAACTCCAGTTTTCTTAGCTGCCTGTGGGGTCTACCCAAACCTGTGTCCTGGGACACCAGGTGAGAAACAACACGATCCTGTTCTGTGCTCCTGTTAAATCTTACCCATACTCAGCCTTAATTTCTTGGCCTTAATTAAGCTATACTACTCTGTAGCAGACCAGAATATCCCTTTTCTCCACTCATTCTCCTCCTACAATAGAACTTGACTTCCACTGGACAAGTGTACCAGCCTCTTAATCCAAGCTAAGATGAAAGAGAGAAAATAAAACAGTGTCACCCAACAGAAGCCTGCCACATTCAGATAGCACTGTTTTGAGGTGCACCTACCTAAGCCTTAGAAATGAAAAGCACCACCAGATCCTGCTAACCAGAGGAATGACAAAAATGTGAGAGCTCTGCCCTCTCCACATGGGAGTACTACCCACAAGAAATGCAGCTGCCTCTGTAGTGTTTGGGTCCCCAAATCCTATCCCAGCAAATACCAGATCCTGCCAACTCCACATGGGATATACATATCATGTGGTTGTGCAGTTTGAAGAACCCCATTCTCTCCACATAGGACTTGGCCTCACAAACTCCAGCCCTACAAACATGACAGTCTCTTTTAGTGCAAAGTGACTTGCTCTCCATTCAGGAGTATACCTATAAAAATTACAGTTTGAGGTCCAGACAAACCTGACTAGCAAATGAACCCTATTATCCAGTAAAATGATTTTCAGTGCTGGCTACACAATAGAATCACCTGGGAAGCTTCAATACAAAACCCAGTGTTGGAGCTGTACTCCAGAAATTTTGGTTCTTACTAATCTGGAGGGGGTCTGGATATCACTGTTTACTAAAATCACTCAGATGATTCTAAAAGCTCCATAACCACTGGTCCAATATGATATCCTCCCACTCCTGCCAAGGATATTGCTCAGCGAGTCTAGGTTTGTGACTTCTGTTTGAGGCCGGGCATCTCCCTCAGCTGCAGCTGCAAAGCTACTCTAGATCCTTCATCACCAAAGTCCAGTA
This sequence comes from Neofelis nebulosa, assembly GCF_028018385.1. NCBI lineage: Eukaryota > Metazoa > Chordata > Mammalia > Carnivora > Felidae > Neofelis > Neofelis nebulosa. Next base: position 118,177,810 of record NC_080784.1, read on the forward strand.
AATGTGTATGTTAACTCCCGAAAGCTGCCAGAGCCCTGCCAGATGAAGAGTCAAAGATGGACGAAACGCAGAACGCTACATGCCTGGTTCTCCTCTGTTCCACCGCATATCTTCTCAATGAGTGATGTGGTTTTTTCACGCTGTGGAAACCACTCCTATGCATTCACAGCCCTTTCTTTCCTCCCTAACCTGTCAGACTACAGCCACAGAGAATACTATCTGATCCACACTTGTGGCTGTCACATCAATAAAAGAGGGCTGGGGAGGGGGGAAATCTCCCTTAACGTACCCTGCCCTTGTACTTGTATAACCGCCACACTACTTGTCAGTTACTACCTCCTTCTCTGATCTATAAACACTGCAAAAACTGCAGCAGTGCCTGGTATGTGGTAGGTGCTCACTACAGTGTTTGAGAAATGAATGAATAGATGGAGACGAGGAACTGCTGCCCTGGTAGGAGTGGAAAAGATGCAGTCGTGCCTTCCCTGTTAGGGGCCGATATTTAACATGGATAATTGCAGCCGCAAGCCCAGGAGCAGAACTCACAATCTTAACCTGAAAACTCAGCGCTGGCGCTTTTTCTTTCACTTAAGCACAGCCTTGCTTTTCAAGGCATCTAAACATTTGCCATCTCCTTGTATTCCATTTCTACTTTTCTTCTTAGACCTCCCACATAGCGACGCCCTAATTGTTCCAAAGCGCTCAGTTCTGCCTGCTTTGCCTTTACCGTTTCCAGCTCAACAACAGCCTAGTTGTTATGTCCCTCCAAACAATAACAGTGAGAACTCTCTCCAGATCTACAGCATAGTTTCAGAGATTACTTAAATGTGCAGTAGTCAGTCCTTCCTTATTCGTTTTCTGACTTCTACAGTGTTTTGAAAGTATTGAATGCTAAGACTGCTTATCCACAAGGTCTTTTCAGTAATGGTATGTTTATCTTAGAATTCCGGCCTACATGGTAATTGTATTGCTGCATGTGGGAGAACGAAGCAAAGATGTTTCAGTAATCATACAGTATCAGTGACCATGTTGCCTGCACTTGACTCAGAGCAGATGAATCCAGTGCCTCTGCTCGTGAGGACTTAGGTTCAAAGAAAAATAAGCAAGAACAGCATGAAGACCAGCTCACATTAGTGGTCTAGCTCACATGATACCTTTTGAAATATAGATGCACTATTTCTCTTCAACATTAATTACTATTAAGGATAACTTCAGGTGACTAAAAGAGTACAGGATCTGAAATGTTAATAGCCATTCGAATCTATTAAGGCACTGCAGAGAATGAGGGGAAAGATAAGTGGGGTCAGCACTATTAAGATCCATTTCTGTGAGTAGTTTTGAAGATTGTTAAAGATCCAAGTCCAGCACCATCTATACCACCTACTTACTGGTACCATCATCATTTTGGCTTTAGTTGCTGTTTTTCAAGATACTGTCCTCAGACTACCTGCTTTAGAATCCTCTAGTGATGTTTGTTTAAAACAACAACCACCACCACAACAACAAAATCACACTCTTGAGCCCCAGATCGATAAAGCAGAATCCCAGGGCTCCTGGGTGGCTCCGTCGGTTAAACGTCTGACTTCAGCTCAAGTCATGATCTCCCAGTTTGTGACTTCAAGCCCCACATCAGGCTCTGTGCTGACAGCTCAGAGCCTGGAGCCTGCTTCGGATTCTGTGTCTCCCCTTCTCTCTGCCCGCCCCACCCCCCATGTTCATGCTCTGTCTCTGTTTCTCAATAATTAGTAAACGTTAAGAAAATTTTAAAAAAAATAAATAAAGTGGAATACCTGGGGTTGAGGCCTTGAATTGATCCTGACCAAACCACTCAGCTGTTGAACCGTAAGGTCTCCAGACTGCTGGCTTGAGACTTTACCAGCTGTTAGGCTTCAGATACTCCCAGTAGCACTGTCAATAGGCATTATTCATTTTTCTTGAAGTATCTGAGATTAGGTTATGACAAAGTAATTGAAAAGAATGTGAGGACACAAATACCCAAGGAGGAGGAATAGGACACCACCAAGGGGAGGAAATGGAAACAGAATGGCCAGAGTCCAAGAAAACCCTTCTTTCCTTCATCCTTTTGCGCCAGGTTATATGTCATTTGTCAGACTTTAGTCCAGTCTAGCAAGCATATTTTGACTGTCATGTGCCAGGTACTAGAGATAAAAGGAAACAGAACAGTCTCACTGTCCTAGGGGAGTTTACAGTTTGGTAGAGAAAGCAGGCTCTTAAATGAGCAACTCAAATAAACATGGAAAGCAAAAGACAGAGATTTGCCCAAGAAATTTTGGGGGCTGAGAAGAGGGGATTTGTAAGGGAGACCTAATGTGTAGAGAAGAAATTGCCTGAGTAGGGACATAAGTAGAAATTAAGCTGGTGGGGGGTAAGTAGGTGGCTTTTGAGGAAGAACTAAAAGATATCCTGGAGCTGGTGGGAAATGATAACTATTCCCAACAAAGGGAAACTTGCACAACCAAAATGCTCTGAATCCTAAAGTGATCTCATTTTTATTGGGATTGACAAGCAGTTGAGGACTGCTTTATCATAAGGTTGAGGGAATGGAGAAAGATAACCAATGATTCTGGATAGGTAGACATGGGCCAAGTCAAGGAGATGTGTGTGGATGTCTTGATAACTTTTTTTGAATATTTATTTATTTATTTTGAGATATAGGGGAGCAGAGAGAAAGGGATAGAATCCCAGCAGGCTCTGCGCTGTTAGTGCAGAGCCGAGTGGGGGGCTCGATCCGTGAGATCATGATCTAAGCTAAAATCAAGATTCAGACACTCAGCTGACTGAGTCATCCAGGTGCCCTGTGTCTTGATAACTTTTCAATGTCCTGTTTTGGTAGCCATCTAGAAGATGTCCTAAATCAGTCTTTAGAATTCATTCCAAGTTTATGGTCTCAAACTGTTCATTGAAGTGGCTCCAGAAACATGTTATAGCAAGGTTATGGGCCCTCTCTGGGACATTATATATGGAATTGCAGTAACTAATAAGTTGACAGTAATGTCAAAAATTATTCACATGTCAAATAGATTTGAGAATGTTTTGACTATCACTGGAAGAATACATGAAAAATAGTGATATTAATGACCTCTGGAAAGAGAAACTGAGAAGAGAGGTAGGAGGAATTTACTTCTCACTATATACCTTTTATATTGTTTGGATATTATGTATATTTATTGCCTATCCCAACAAGTTTAAAAGAGAACTAAAGAGACATATTTATCCCAAAGCATAAAGAGCTGTCAACATGTTAAATGGTTATTTGATTTACATTAAAAACCCAGTTAATGATTCATTGATACAACAATGACAACGATAGTATTATGAAAGTAGTTTTGTCTTGGGGTGCCTATTTGACTCAGTTGGTTAAGCATCCGACTCTTGATTTGGCTTAGGTCATGAACTCACAGTTTGTGAGACGTAGCCCCACATAGGGCTATGTGCTGACAGCACGGAGCATGCTTGGAATTCTCTCTCCCTTCTCTCTGCCCCTCCCCTACTCATCCTCTCTCTCTCTCTCTCTCTCTCTCTCTCTCTCTCTCCCTCCCTCCCTCCCTCCCTCTCTTTCTCAAAATAATAATAAAAAAAAAGTTTTGTCTTTCACAGCTTGAGAAATAAATTGGAATTAGAGAAGTACAGATTTTGTATATCCTCTATAAATTTGGCCTTTTTTTTTTCCAGTTCGCAGCTCACCTTGTGAAGATGAAATATCCAAGAATATGTATTCTCGATGGCGGCATTAATAAGATCAAGCCAACAGGCCTCCTCACTGTCCCGTCTCCTCAAATATGAAGAACCAAGAAAGAGTGTGATAGTCAAAAGGACAGAGTGGTATCAGCCCCCAACAGCACAACTCTTCACAGCCTTACCTCTCTTCGACAGAACTAGACTTCCAGATTGTTGCATTTCCATAAAGTTTTGTCATGAAACATTTTTTTAAATCTCATAACCCACATGCTCAGCTATCCAGGCAATAAACTTGACTGTACATGTATTGCTGAAAGAATTTTCTTAACAGTGAAATCCGATCATGTATTTTTACCGCAGTGCAGCACAAAGCCAGAGGAATTCAGCTGACAAGGCAGATTTAGCATTATCAAGAAATCTCAATTGCACTGAAAAAGCTGTCTCCCATTGCACTGAACAGACAGTCCTAACAAAGGTATTATTTAGAAACATAGACTGAATGGGGGTTGCAGTCATCTTTCCATGATAATGAAAAGTAAAAAGCTATTCACAATATATTCCTTATAAGTAAATGCTATATTTGGTAACTCATTTTTGGCCCAGACAGATCGTGTGTGTGTGTGTGTGTGTGTGTGTGTGTGTGTGTGTTGCTTAGGAAAAGAATTAGCCTACTGAAGAAAGTAATAATAATTTACTTACAGAAACATTGAAGTCAGAAGCCATTCACATTAGATAGAACATTATTCAGCTCCTATAGCAGAGAAACCCAAAATAACAGTGACTTAAAAAAAAAAAAAAAAAAAGAGTGACTTAAACAAACTAGAACTGTATTTCTCCCATAAAAGTCTGCATAATGAGTCTAGGGCTAGTATATCGGTTTCATAATCATTAAGAACTCAGGTATCTTTTCACATTGCTTTACCACCCTCAACAGGTGGTTTCTATCTCATGGATCAAGATGGGTGCTTAGCTCAAACCATCACATACATGCCATTTAGAAGGAAGGGAATAAAGGAGGAGGAAGGCAGAGAGGAGGGAAGGAAAGATATAGGAAAGGAGGAAAAGAGAAAGAAGAGAAGGAAGAGAACTTTCTTTCTCTTTAAAGGCACAAACCATAAGTTGCACATACTACTTTGCTTATATACCATTGGCCAGAACTCAGACGTGTGGCCACACATAGCTATAAGGAAAACGGGAATATAACCTTTGGCTGGGCGGTCATTTACCCAGGTAAAAAAATTTATTATTTTTTTAAGTTTTAATTTTTTTAAAATGTATTAAACATGTATTATTATTATTTTATAATTTTTTAATGTTTATTTATTTTCGAGAGAGAGAGAGGGACAGAGCGTGACCAGGGGAAGGGTAGAGAGGGAGAGGGAGACACAGAATCTGAAACACGCTCCAGGCTCTGAGCTGTCAGCACAGAGCCAGACACGAGGCTCGAACTCGGGCCGAGTTCGACCTAGGCTGAAGTCAGGTGCTTAACCAACTGAGTCATCCAGGCACCCCCATGTATTATTATTATTAAAGTTATTATTACTGTGTGGGAAGAGGAGAACACATATTGAAAAGCAATTAGCAGCTCTGCCACATTATTATAAAGATTAAGTACACTTAGCATAACACTCTCCAGTTCCATCCACGTTGCTACAATAAATTTCATATAATAAAAAAATAAAATAAATTAAAAAATAAAAAAAAGTACAGTACTTCATTGACTCTAAGACCTATCACAATTTTATGTACCATAAAGAAAAAGCAGCCAAATAAACTGGACCTACCATCAATTATAAGATGCATTCGCATTCAGAAATGTGAAAAAATATGCATCTTAGAATTATTGAAATATAGTACCTTTCTTGATTACCTTCAATTTTGACTAAAAAGTGGGTTTTTTTCATCTTTAACTTATATTCCTCTTCAGTATTAGGACTACCTAGGTATAGAACGTTTGAATAAGAGCCTTAACTCAACTCTCTGACTGTGGTTTTATTGTTGCTATTTGTTTTGATTTTTTGCATCTACTTTTTTATTGAGATATAATTTACATACCATAAAATTCACCCTTTTAAAACGTACAACTCATTGGCTTTTAGTATATTCACAAAATTGTGCAATCATCACTGCTATCTAATTCCAGAACATTTTTATTCTCCAAAAAAGAAATCTGTATCTATTAGCAGTCATTCCCCATTAATCCCACCCCCCCAAGCACTTTGATTTAATGTTTGTATATGGAGTGAGATAGGTATCCAACTTCGTTCTTGGTGTGTGGATATCAAGTTCTCCCAGAGGCTATGTAATTTTATTTGTTTTTCTTATTGAATTATACTTATTCATTCACAAAATATGTTTTAAGTACCCATTAGGTGCAAGACACTGACATAACTGGTGGTTATATCATTCTGTGACCCCTACATAAGATACAAAGAAAAAATGTGAGAATAATAAGAAAATTTTACCACTGTTTCCCTAATAGCATTTTGAGGTCATCATCTACCATGGTAAGGGAAATAAATCATTAAGTTCTCCCGCCCTTTTCTTTAATCTTTGATGACTTATCTGACTTCCTAGTCATAACGCAGCACTCATGCTCATTCAGAAGGGGTGGTTCTGAGTTTTAGGTTTCCCTTACTGAGAAAGCAAAGAAGGGTGGAAGGGTGAGGATTTGACTGAATGGGCTGGTAGGCTAGGGGAAGACGAAGACCTGAGTGTTGAGGAGAGCTTCGAGAGAAGATAATAGTATCTCTCTCAAGTATCTCAAGTATCTCAAGTAGATACTTGTCGATAGTATCATCACAATTTTGCATTTGATCTTTCTTAAAACTTGATACATTTAGGCTTAATTTTTAATGAGTTCTTTTAAACATTCAAATTATGAATATTTAATATTCTCAACAGTAAAATAAGAAAGAGCGTACAATCACTGCCATGTTTATGTGCAGGGCATGTTATTTGGTGGCAGATAGTTTCCGCAAAGTTGACCTCAACAACTATCTGTTGAATTAAACCTATATGACCCACGACTTATAGAGGTCCTTTGTAATATCTCACTGACTCCTACACTGTCACTATCAGCACTGTTTGTTTCTGGCAACAGCAGTCCCTTTCCCTCTGTCTGGAATGCCCTAACTACCACAACCAGCTACACACACACACACACACACACACACACACACATAAATCCTTCATAATCCAGTAGCACCTCCAGTCTTCTGGGACTTCCCCATGCTACATTAAAAGCCTTAAAACTATCAAAACATTCCATTCATACTTCTAATAATAGACTTATTACATAATTTTGCAATTATCTTCACATTTGGGGCCCATCCTTAAGGTCAAAGACCATAATTTTTGTAGTCAGAAATCTTTTTGTAGTCGGCAACCCACTACACTGGAGCTGCTTGTTAAGTGTAAAATTGAATTGAATCTCTTGCTTAGAGATTTTAGGATCTATATGGATAGAAGAAAAACTGGGAAATTTATTTCAAGTGCCAAATTTATCTGGTACCTGACGATTTATAAAATAAACTGAAATCTAATTCACTAAGAGAAGAACAAATCTCGAATGCTCTACCCAGCTCTAAAATTCTATAATCATAGAGGTTGGAGCAAGTAACTTCCAACACCAGAGTAAACTTAGTTGCTTCCCCTTTCCAAGGCATCTAAATGCTAAATTAAAAAAGAATATTAAAAATGTCTAATACTTAACCAAGTTTGAAAGAAAAAAATTCCTTGATATCAGATTTGAACAGAAACTGAAACACTGTCAGATATCAGATATCAACATAGACCCCAGGAACTGTGGTTTTAACATGCACATAGGGTTAAAAGACAGCCTCAGGCCTTCTGGTAGGGAATTTTTATTGACTACACAGTGACAGTCTCAAAGAACTCTTCGCTCCATGAAATGACTAAAAAAACTTCCTACCAAACCAAGGAAGGTACAGGAGAGATTGTCCTGATATTCTGAATAAAGAAAAACAAATCTGTTGTGGACAGATGGAGGCGTTCAACGGAAAGGCTGGGCTAAGTCCCCAGATTAGAACAGGTTTTAAGGCATGTGTTCATCTGACTAAAAATGAGAACAATGAATTATATCAAACTTTTGGAAAGCATAGATGGTGCCAGATCTTTGTTTGACTCCTATTTCCTTCTCCAAATAGTTCCATAAAAATACAGTTGGCTCTCCAACTACATAGGGGTTAGAGGCACTGACCCCCACATAGTTGAAAATCTATTTACAACTTTTGACGGCCTACTGTTAACCAGAAGTCTTACCAATATCATACAATCTAGTAACACATATTTTATATATTATATGTATTATATTCTGTATTCTTACGATAGAGTAAGCTAGAGAAAAGAAAATGTTAAGAAAATCATAAAGAAGAGAAAATACGTTTACAGTACTATACTGTATTTATGAAAAAAAAAAAATCTACATGAAAGTGGATCTACCTGCACAGTTCAAACTAATGCTGTTCAAGGGTCAACTGTACTTCTTTATAGATTAATATCAAAACTATGGTACAGCCTCTAGGGGCACCTGGGTGGCTCAGTCAGTTAAGCATTCAACTCTTGATCTCGGCTCAGGTCATGATCTCATGGTTCATGAGTTTGAACGCCACATCAGGCTCTGTGCTGAGAATGTGGAGAGGCTGCTTGGGATTCTCTCCCCCTCTCTTACCCCTCCCCCCGTTTGTGCACTCTCTGTCTCTCTCTCTCTCTAGAGCTAAATGAATAAAAACTTATTTTTTTTTTTAAGTATGGTACAGGGGCACCTGGGTGGCTGGCTCAGTCAGTTGAGCGTCCAACTTCAGTTCAGGTCATGCTCTCGTGGTTCATGAGTTCAAGACCCACTCTGGTCTCGCTGCTGTCAGCCTGTCCGCACAGAGCCCACTTCAGATCCTCTGTCCCCCTCTCCCTGCCCCTCTCCTGCTTGCACTCTCCCCCAAAATAAATAAATATATGTATTTTTAAGTATGGTACAGCCTCTCTAAAAGATCTCATGCAGCAGTTTCCTCTGGTAAAATCCACTCTACAGAGAGGACTGTTCCCTTGCCTGCTGTAGGGTTGATGGATGTTTCGCTGTATCGGAGTCATGAATAGTCACCTCATGAGTGACATATGGATGGCTCCATATATACCTGTTGTTAACCAAATAATGCAGTTTTCTTGGTAAACATTCATTAAGCCAAAGAGTAGAAGCAAAACAAGAATATTTATGATGGATTTTTGTTTGGGCATTCAGTCTCAAGACTGAATACCCTTCACAACTACCACCTTAGATTTTATGTGGAAAGATAACAGAGAAGTGTTATAAACCTTAATGTCTGACACTAGCAATTGCTCACACACAAACCTTAGGGTTTGTAATCCAGTTTTATCTCATTTAATATTAGAAAGAGTACACATTATAAGTAAGCTATTTTTAAAGTTGGCCATATTTTTTTTAAGTTTCATGTATTTATATCTTTGAGTAATTTTCTTGTTAATGCCTTATGATAGATGCTTGTCACATGAAGACTAAACTTGGATCTTGGCAAATTGAGTATTCTTTAGATAGACTGTGATATTTGTAGCTTCTATCATGACTTCCAGGCCTCATGTCTCCTTCGATTGACATTCTTTAATATTTTTTTCTCCTCCCTTTCAGAGGACACATTTTTAGTTTGCATTCTCTGCAGCATTATGATAATCCTGTTCTGTTCAAATGCTCACTGTGACCAGTAAACAGTGCATGGATGAGTACCAAGTCACTGTAGTGCCAACATTCCTGGATATTATATATTAATCCTCTGGGTGGTGGAAGGTAAAACACTGTCCTGAGGTGGCTTAAAACTAATCTTAGAGCTATAACAAATGCATTTAAAGCATTAGATCAGATTCTAAATATTATATCCTGCCACTCTAAAAGATATGGCTTTTGAAGATATTACTATCTTTATATAGATCTATGACTTTAAAAAACAGTACATGGGTTACCCTTCTTTTGAAAAACTTTAAAAGCATTGAAAGCTGAGACAATCCAGGCATTAATTTTCTCATTACCTCTGGAAATTTATTTTTGTTTCTCATTATTACTTTTTTCTCAACTACATTAGCATATTTTCAGTCCTTTAAGGTAGAATAACTTATTATTTTAAGATATATAGTGTGCTCAAACTGGCTCCTAGTGGCTTGAAACAGTCGAATATACCCATTTCTTCCCAACTCTATATTCAATGACCTCGCACTGGTAGCTTAAAATTAGCCACAGCAGGAGTATTTACACCACAGAAATGGCAAACATCGCAAATTGTGACTTTCTTTTTATTCTTTTTTTTTTAAGCCAGGTAGTTATATTTACCAGAGAACCATAGATTTTAACCATCCTATGGTCATTATGTTGTCTAGAGATGACAAATCATGAAGGTAAAAGGAATTTTAAAGATCATCCCACCCAAGCATCATTGTTTCACACAATAAGAACAGTGAAGCAATTTTGCAAAAATCACACAGCCAGTAAAGGACAGATCCAAAATTACAATTCTGCTTTCTCATTGATTCCTAATCCATTTCTTTGTCCATTACATATAGATAGAGAAGGTAAAAGACATCAATTTCAACCCATTACACATTCATTACAGATCAACTTTAGGTGTGGCTCTGTGTTATATGATGCATGGGATACAAAAATGAAAAGCTAAACATGTTGATTAAACTCACTGTTGACTATATGACATAGAAGTGCCACTTAATATCAGCTCCTAGCAGATGCCACTCTCACTGCCCCTGTCATATTCACCATTCACAAGTAAAGATTCCTCCCCAGCAAAATAATAGAAGTAGTCAGGTTAAGGGGAGAACCACTGTTCTGAGGAACTGTTGCTATGTACTGTGTTACCCCTTCACCTCCAAGACAACATTACCCAAAACACATCCCTAGTAGAAAACCACATTGTCTCTGCCTACAGTCATATCCTTTATACACAGGGTCAAAGTTGGTGTCCAATCATTGTCTTCTATTTCTTAGCTAGGGACTAGGCCCAAAGGATTGGGAAAGTCCTTGTGTCAGCCTCCCAGTCAGGTGTGGAAAGCTGAGAACTAGCAGGGAGGGGGTAACTGGTTTCTAAGTCCCTTAATCATAAAATAGAAGAAATAGAGGTCATTTAGGTCATTTTCTAACTTAAAAAATTATTTTTATGCACTGAGATAAAATATCCTGATAATTTATTACTTGTCAGATAGCATATCTTTTCTAAAATTATCTTTAAGATCATTAATAATCCCATGTACCACGTATTCATTGTCATGGACACCATATAGGGTCATTACAGATCTGAAAGGCATGTGAAGAATATGACTACCGGATTGAGGCCAAATGACGCAGAGACTATTTGCATAGTGAGGTACCACCAAGAAAAAGAATCTTTTTTTTTTTAATGGATAGTGAGGATTAAAAACAATCTCTGCATTCACACAATATCATTAATTGTATATGGCAATATAGATGACAGGATAAAGCATATCTAACATAACGCAGTGTCCAGTGTGACCATTTCAACTCCTTGTTCTGAGCCTATTTCCTGTTAACAGAGATTTCAAGAGATTCTTATCCCCAAAGTGTTGTCCACCCTGTCCCCCACCTGCCCTAACATGACTGTGCTCTGCTTATGACTGAGATCTGCCTTGGGATGAAGGCCTACCCTTAGCAACTACTGTAAACAGGCAGAATCCATTTTCAGGAACATACCCATTTACTACTGTGTAGAAAAAAAAAAAGTTATCACACAACATCAATTCAGAGGTAGGACATTAGTCTGAATTATTTACTTTCCTAAATTAGTCTGATAGAGGCTGATCAGTGTTAAAAGCTTTCAACCCTCTTTTGGGGCTAATACAACTCAATAACTGTCTGGTCCCCCTAAACTGTGATTTATCTATGTTTGGTTTTGTAACAAGATTTTTTCCCATATCAACATGCCTTATTGTTAATATAAGATAATAATTTTGATTTATGCCACCATCTGGTGCCTGGAAAGAGGCATGAGATAAATTTTTTCCTCATAACAAGGAAATTTTTTAAAATTCCTCCCTTTTATATTAAATTAACTATCCTAAGCAGATCAAGTCTAACAGCATCCCAGATAATAGAAAAGGACTAGTTCAGATTTCAGAAATAAATATACCTATAGATATTTATCTGGATACTAGTTAACTATTATTTTACAAAACCTGTTGGAAATGAAATGTGCTGATTGGACATGTAAACACACATTCCAAAGTATATTTACTTGTAAAGCACAAATTTTTAAAAGTGTATATGTATTTGTGAAAGAAATAAAGGAGATAGTTTTAAAAAATAATTTATATCTTAACCTTCTCATTTAAATATAAATTCTGAAAATGCCATTTTGAAATGGCTTCTAGGCAGCCATATAACAACTATTTAAAATTTCAGTGGTGATTTACATAACTACATAAAGCAAGATGTTGCATACTTGTATAGAAACTATCCCATAAGATGACAATAACTCAAGCAGAAGCTGACTATATTAAGTACCCTATAAATAATTAATTATATGACATTCTGAAATGAATTTAAAACTGCCCTTTTTGATTAAGTAATATAATATCAAAATTCATATTAAAGTTCATTATTGTCAGCCAAATTAATTCTATTAAGTCAATAGAATATTCTTTATTAAAGGATAAATTAATGAGGAAATTAATTGTTGTAATTATTTCATTCTTTTAATTAGCTAGTCATGCCCAGGACATTAACTGAGTCTTTTTTAAAGCTGCTAGACATTTATCATAAAGCCTGCCTGAAGTTTGATATGAGTAGATTATCGGGTATGTACTTCATTACTTACCAGCTAGAACAAAAAGATGATGTACAGGAACTGAACAAAATGCTAAATTAAGTATATGGTACAAATTAGTTGTATAAAAATAACCAAAGGAAAACAGTAAATTTTCAAAAGTTCCCACTGAAACTCCAAAGCTGCCATTCCCAACAGAGACCCTCTACCTGACATTTCTTGGCTCCAGGTCACATGTCTGTGGCTCCATGAGAACACATGAGCGACTCCGCTGTCTCAAGGGCTGGTAAAGTCTTAACTCCTCCATGATGCCTTTCCCCTCAAATGGCATGTGTGTGTTTGTTCACCCAGATCTTAGAGGGCTGGAATGAGGAAGAACTGTGGTCTGGGGTTTCAGGTTGGCTGGAAATTGTATTCATGGTTGAGAGAGGGGCTGAACTTTCTCAAGGATCTTTCATTTCACAACACTAAGTACCCTTACACCCACCAGAATCATGGTCAACCCCACTTCTTGTAGCACTGGTTAGGAACCTCAGCCTCCGCTGTGGCTGTCTTCAGAGCTGGGCCTCCCGATCTCGGGTGTCAGAATTTAACCTCCAGACTCCATGAGAATAAGAAATATGTGTCAGAATCCCAACGCTAATACATTAAGAGTAAGTTGTCAAAAAATGATGCAGAGAAAAACAATACACGCTTCTGAAAGAGGAGAAAGAAGCAAGAGTTAGAGTTTCTCTCCCGTAAGAAACCACGAAATAGAGGGAGCCTGTAGGAGGAGGAAGAGAGCAAGAATCCAAGAACCTGGCTATTCTGGCCTCTCCCCTGGCCCTCTCAGTGTGTCCCTATGCAATTCCCAAGGGGTCTAAGGCTCTAGTTCCTCACATATAAAACGGGGATAACAGTATTTATCCAGCCTATCTCCTGGCTTATGTTGAAGTGAATGGAAGAGCATGTTGTAAAATGAAAGTATTATTCAAATGCAATATGCTTACAATTTTTATAAAAGTCAGAACTGATCTATCAAACTATCAAGCCACATTTGGTATCTATTGAGTTGTTCTTAAGAAGAAATTTTGACACCACAAATACTCTTACGATCCCTTGTTTGGTCCTGTTATGCAACCTAAACGGGAGGGCAGGCTTCATGCAGTGTTCAGATTATTCACCACACACTTGCTACTGTTGGCTTAAAAGCAACTATTTCTGCTAAATGGATCTATTTTATCCAGGATCCTTTCAGATTTCTCTTTGTTTTCCACACCACCTTCCCCTAACCCAGTTTTACCAACTTAAAACACCTTCTTTTTACAATAATCTAAATTCTCTCTTGATAAAATCTGGCAGTTTCAGCTTCGCCAATAGCCATCTACACCTAGATGACAGAGATTAACTTTATTTCAAATCCAGTCTTTCCTTCAGTTTTATCTCCCTCTTCCCTTGCAGCTCTCCCCTGGACTTCAAAGCAGCTTTGTGTTTTGCCTTGCAGAAAATCAATGGTTGGAAGATGAAAAGCAGCTTTTGTTTATCTCTGCCCGCTGAAGGTCATTCTCCTCAGTAGTGTCCGTGTGAGCTCCGTGGCCACTTTTCCATGCAGAAGGGAGAAGTAAATGGATTCTCCCCGGAAACCATTACAAGGGGAGAGTGGCACCCGTTTTAAATGGGCAAGATCCCATCAAAACACAAATGTATTCATAATAGTAAGTAGACTTTGGGAGTACTTGTGTTTGGAGCATAAATTCAGAGGGTTATTGAATGTGACCTTGACTTTTTAAAAACTATTTCTGGATGTATTGGGGGCTATAAAACTATATAGTCTATCACATTGTCTAATAGGCAGCTGAGAAGTTATTTGAGCTTAGTAGGCTTTAAGGATTATGATTAATAAAGGAGTATGGGTGGGTGCCTATTCGTACATAAATAAGTAGAATTATTTTCATCCTGCAGATAAATGGCCAGAGCTGTTGGCCTGACTTAGCCAACTTGTACATCAGTCTCTTTTCAAGCCCCAATGACACACTCTAACTCAGCACTACCACATGCACTCCTTAGCTCCCAATGTTCTTTACATTCCAAGGATGTCCCTTGAACCAGTACTGGAAGAAGTGGCCTGAAAAAACACATCCATTCCCCAATGCTCTTGAGTTAAAGTGTGCTCTCCTGAGGTCCCATAACGTATGGCTTGCACTTTCAAGAGAACACCTTGTTCTGTCCCTGTGATGTAGCTAGTAGGTTATGTCAGGTAATAAAGTCTTGGTATTCTTTGATGGTATTAAAGCAAGGGACCTGAAAATCCCTGCCAGTCACTCTCCTCTCCACCAAACTCCTGAATAAAATTTAAATATCAGGGATAACAGCAAGTGCAAGAAGAATACCAATTTATGGCTGGGCCAGTGACCACTACTCCCTAGTTCAGAGATTTTGTTGACCTGAGTTAAAACCCATGGCTTAAATTCAAGGCCTGTGGGGTATCTACTGTACTCCAAGGCAGAATCTAAATCTTAGAATCCCATTTTCTAATTTATTACATGGTATGGGAACTAAAGCAAAAGACCAATAAGTTTAAGTATGCATATAAAGAGATAAGAACAACAGGGGCACCTGGGTGGCTCAGTCGG
Organism: Neofelis nebulosa; assembly: GCF_028018385.1. NCBI lineage: Eukaryota > Metazoa > Chordata > Mammalia > Carnivora > Felidae > Neofelis > Neofelis nebulosa. The sequence goes on from NC_080784.1 coordinate 118,192,934, forward strand.
TTGAGCGTCCGACCTCGGCTCAGGTCATGATCTCACAGTTCATGATTTCGTGTCAGGCTCTGTGCTGTCAGCTGGTTGATGCCTGGAGCCTGCTTCTGATTCTATGTCTCCCTCTCTCTCTGCCCCTCCCCTGCTTGCCCTCTGTCTCTCACCCTTTCAAAAAAATAAATAAACATTAAAAAAAAAAGAGAGATAAGAACAACAAAAAAGATGGCCAGCTAACTAAAGGGACATTATGTTAGCTTACCAATTAGACCACTTGCAGTGGAAGTAAAAGAAGGGCAAAATTCTTAAACTACAGGAATCCTACTGTGTATATATATATATATATATATATATATATATATATAGTTTAATATAAGAGATTGGTTTCCACAATTTTGGAGGCTGGCCAGTCCTAGGATCTGCAGGGTGAGCTGGCAGGCTGGAAACCCAGGAAAGCCAATGCTGTAGTTCCAGTCCAAAGGCCAGCAAGGTCGAGATCCAAAAAGAGCCAATGTCTCAGTGCAAGTCCAAAGGCAGGAAAAGGTCAATGTCCCAGTTCTAAAGGCCATTAAGCAGGAAGAATAGGAAGAATTCTGTTTTTGGTCTATTTCCACCTTCAACTGATTGGATTCAACACATTGGGGAGGGCAATCTGCTTTACTCAATATACCAACTTCAAATGTTGATCTCATACAAAAACACCCTCACAGACACACCCAGGATAATGTTTCACCAGATATCTGGTCACCCTGTGACTCAGTCAAGATGACATATATAGAATTAACCATCACACCTGCCCATCAGTGTCGCCCAAACAAATGTTCTAAAACCAGACGAATCAGATTAGTATTCCCTCCTTTTGTGGGGAGAATAAAGGAAGGAGAATAGGCAAAACGTGAGTAGGGTTTCTCTTTCCTACATCTAGAACTCTCCCTCCTTTCTAAATTACTCTGAGGGCAAGATGAATAGCATTTTAATTTTGCTCTTTCCCATAGAAACCAGTACCCTGTCAGTGGAGAAGTGGGCTTCAATGAGAGTCTATTGACTGAATGAAGGGAATGACTGTTCACAACATTGAAGCATCAATCAACAAGGATTGATTAAGTGCTAGGTACGTGCCCACACCCTGGGATATGCAATGGGTGATATTAAAGAGTGAGCACATGGTGTAACAACTCTGTTACGAGGGTTGGCACATACAAAAGAATTTTAAGAGGGAATAACATAACTGTGTGGCACAGGCTGTAACTATTCTGTACAATCAACAAAAGCTGGGCCTGGTACTTTCCAGCGAACCAGTGCTGTCCCTAATGAGGCCACATCTCAAGTTGGGGGGCTCTTGTGCTTTGGACGTAAGACACTTTGCCACTTGTTGAATGTGTGGCCTTGGAGTAGTTATTCTACTTCTTCAGCCTCAGTTTCCTTATCTGTTAAATAGGATTGACCAGTGCCTGCTTTGCAGGGTTGGTATGAGAAATAAAGACAAAAATAGTTATAAGGCATATAGCATACAGAGCACATATAAACAGAGGTGACTATTTTTATACTTTTTATTGTTAACCTACCAGAGGAGAGTTTTTCACCTTATTATGAGTTCACCCTTAAAAGCACAGTAAATCTCAAAATGTCTCCATGCTTGAGGTCTTTTTCTACCCATTATGTGGGAATTAACTAGCTAAGATAGAAAAAGTGCTAAGGCTTGCAGTAGGCATGAAGAAGGGCCAAGAGAGGAAGAAGGAAATAGAGCCCTTCCTTTTAGAAGCTTACCCTAAAACAAGGGCCACAGGGAGGGCCGTGACTGTTTATAGCAACCAGCAGCTGGACGCTAGGGAATTTGGAGCAATTCTTGCTGATCTTTAGGGACACGACACCTATTTGCTTGGATGATCTGCCAAATGTCCGCAGAGCCGTCAGGCATCTGCTTCCTGGAAGAAGCCCAGCAACAGCGGCGCCCCCACTGAACCTTTACAGAAAATCTACCCTCCCACCATGAGGATGTGCAATCCTGCCTTGATAAACTGCAGTGCTCGCTCTGACTTCTTAATTTTCAAAGATCCTGTTTTAAGCCCGTTGTACCGAGCGGCAAGCTGAAATTCCCTTTAAGCGCTACATGTTCTCTTGCCTTTGTCCTTAATATGCATCCTTTTCCTGAAAGCACAGCAAGTTAATTCTGCTGTGAGTGGTGATGGTACGTCCTCCCAGGAATCTCCGAGGGGGAGTTTTATCTTGATGCGCGGATTAGTACACGATTCGGTTGCCGCTGAGCACACATTGCCGCGATAAAGCTTTCCTCTGCTGATTAATTATTGATATTAGTAATAAGTTACTTTAACTGTCTGAGGATTCATGGCTCAAATAAGAGGAAAGAAATTTGAATTCATGAGAGAGTTGCTCCCTTTCTGTGTCTGTTCTAGAAGTGGCCTAATTACTTAAACACACACACACACACACACACACACACACACAAATCCCTTAGAGTATTTTTATTAAGACTTTTAATTTTAGGGGCACCTGGGTGGCTTGGTTAAGTATCCGACTTTGGCTCAGGTTGTGACCTCACCGCTGGTGAGTTGGAGCCCGGCATCAGGCTCTGTGCTGACAGCTCAGAGCCTGGAACCTGCTTCAGATTCTATGTCTCTCTCTCTCTCTCTCTCTCTCTCTCTCTCTCTCTCTCTCTCTCTCTCTCAAAAATACATAAACATTAAAAAAAGACTTTCAATTTTAAAAACTACCTTAAACATGTCTCTTATACAAACACACATACTAAGTAAAATTGGAGTTAAAAAATGTAGCAGTTTGACTGTTCATCTTTGTTTTTATTATTGCTCAGTGTTTTTTCCTTAAGGAAAAGTACTGGCAGGGCATATAGGAACTTCGCATTGCTAAGCATACTCTTCTACATGTTTAAATGCATTTGTAATGTTGGAAGAGGAGTGACTGCACATTTTGCACGGAGAGGTTGCTCTAATGCAGTGTGTAGAACAGCATGAGGTACCACCAAAGAGTATGTGCATTAGAGTCTTTACGTGGGGACTCGGCTTTTCCCTTCCTGGTTGTGTGACCTGAGACACTTAATTTAACTTGGCTGAGCCTCAGTTTCCATATCTGTAAAGTGGGTTTAATAATCATGTGTGCTTCACAGGGTCGTAGTGAAAATAAATGTGATAATGTATGTAAAGCACTTATCACAGTGCCTGGCACATGGGAAAGACTCAATACCTGAGGTAGTTGATATTATTAATTATTTAAGATGTTACATCCCATACCCATGTGTGCCTTTTCTAAATTCTTGTGCTATTGAAATGCACGCAATGGGAAATTGAGCAAGCAAGATGCATTTCTTGGCTAGTAGAGGTAGCTTCCTTTATTGGATCTATAGGCCCAGGATAGGCCAGGAAATACTAAGAAAATGGAGAAGCCGCCAGCAGTGCTCTGCAGGAGTTCAAGGTTGAACCACAGGGAGGTGAGTCACAATGCAGAAGGAAGCATGGCGGGGTTGGCTAGGGTGTCAGGGAGACCCTTTTGCTACAACCTACTGAGGAATGAGACTTTTACTCTGGGCACAAGAGGAGGGCATTTCAGGTAGAGGAAAGTGGATGCCCAGCAGCTAGGAGATGAGGGGAAATAGAAACTCAGTGGGGGTAAAAGTAGTGAAAATTCATGAGGGTGAAAACAGCCTGTCCCAGTACTTCCTGGGCCTGTGCAAGAACACAAATAGAGGTGCTTCTGCACCATGTGCACAGGGAACCCCAGGGTTCTGGATTTCTGAATTGGGGTTGGGAAGGGAGGCATAAGTTCTAGTTGTGTGCATCCTTCTGGTCCCAGGGAATGACCAGAGAAGGGAGGACTGGGTGGGGGTGGAGGCATGGACTAAAGCATGGAGCAAGAGCCAGAGCAGGGGCCACTGAAGAATTCTGAACAGCAGCATGATCTGATCGATTGCAAATGTTAGACATGTCACTCTTTTTTTTTTATGTTTATTTACTTTTGAAAAAGAGAGCATGAGTGGTGGAGGAGCACAGAGAGAGGGGGACAGAGGATCCAAAGTGGGCTCCACGCTGACAGCTATGAGCCCAAAGTAGGGCTCAAACTCACAAACCACAAGATCATGACCTGAGCTGAAGTTGGATGCCTAACCGACTAAGCCACCCAGGGGCCCCAGACATTTACTTATAGCAGATAAGAGGGCTGATTGAAGGAGGAAAGACCTGGTTGGAGGGAGTCCAGTAAGACTTCTGTCCATGTGGCAGAGGGAAACATGGGAAGCTGGGGGGGGGGGGGGGGGGGGCAAGTGTCTAAACAAAGGAAGAACAATGGAATGGAAATAAAAGAATGAAGAAAGAAGATAGCAAGGATATAGAGTCATCAGGACTTAGTAATGTTTAGAAAAATGTCTATGTGTGTGGGTGAGGGAGCAGCATGGAAGATAGAGAAGTCTAGGTTGGCTACCTGGCTTTAGGCTTCATCAAGAAGCAATGCTGACCTCTTCTCCTTAGAGGTGACTGGCTTCACTTCTGAACTTAAATTACCTGGTGGAAACCCAAATGGAGTTTCTTGGAAGGAAACTATCTAAATGAGCCAAGGGCTTGGGGTACAATCTGGGCTGAACATACAGGTCTGGGAGCTTCAGCACATTGGTCATGGCTGAAGCTACGGATGTGGATGACATTAGCCAGGGAGGATGTTAGTGAGACAAGAAGGCTGAATGTTGAACTCTGAACAATATGTAATGAGGGATGAGCAGAGAGGGGACAGAGATGGACCGGGGGTGGGGGGGGGGGGTGGGGCTCAGGGGCAGAAAGAGGTCAAGAGCCTAGAGTTCAGTTGAAGAAGAAAAGAATGGAAAAAAAAAAAAAGAAGAAAAGAATGGGTAGGAGTGGCAAACAGTGCTGGAAGGTGAAGTAATATAAGGAATTTAGAAATTGGTTATTTTATCAGCTGCAATGTCACTTCCTCATAGAGAACTTCCTTTGCACTCTCCTCAAGAACATCCTCCCATTCTCTTTCAAAGCACTTAACCCAATTTGTAATTGTGTATCTATTTCCATGTTAATTGGTCTAAAATCTGCCTCCCCAACTAGACTGCATGTGACAAGAGAGCAAGGGCCATGCCTATCTTGTTTCCCTCCATAGCCTCAGTGCTTATTCCACTATCTGGCACATAGTGGGTACTCAATAAATGCATGGTGACTTTGCTGAGAGTAATTTCCTTGGAGCCAAAGCTGGTTGCATTGGGTTGAGGAGTAAACTGGAAAATGAGAAAATGGAGAAAAAGTGAGAAGACTGTAATTTCTAGAAACTTGATTGTGAAGGGAAAAAGAGAAGGCAGAAGACAGAGGGAGAATATAAGGCTAACGAGGAGCTCTTTACTGTTAGTTTTTTGAATAGAGGAGACTTGGATATGTTTACCTTATGAAGGGATGGAGCTCATGGGGCCAAAAATGTTGGAGACACAATGAGTACAAGGCTGGGATCCAGAGCCTGGGAGGACAGACTGGCAGGTACCTAAGAAGAGATGATTCTACCGTGAGTGGCAGTGGAGGAGAGCTTAGTGAAGGGGAGAGGAGATGGTGTAAATCTGGGTGAATGTAGGTGTGGGAGAAAGAAGTTGAAAGCATTCATACCTGATAGTTTCCAATTTCTCTACATGATACAAAGGGGAAATGATGGCTTCAAGGAAATAATGAAAATTTGAAATATATGCTTAGGGGAAGGAGCCTGCTAGAAGGTAGGCTCTGTGAGGGCAGGGACTTTTTCTGTCTCTTTACACGTGGATCCTCAGCACTTAGAATAGTGCTTAGCATATGAATTCTTTGAATAAATAAATGAATGCTATTTGGATTATCAATTGCTATATAATAAGCTCTCTGTTTAATTAGTATTTCCCAAAACTCATTTCTGCTAGCACCTGCTGCTTCCTCAAGCACTGGTGGTCAACTGAATGTTCTACAGGAGGTAGCTTGAGGCAATTCTAACTCTGGAGCTCTAAGCTGATCCCAAGTGGCCATAATCAGGCTGCATAGTTACTCAGACTCTCTGGACCTCTCAGTTTCTCATCTATGGAGTGGAGGGGTAGAATGAGATTAACTTGAAGATCCCCAGAGTTCATGAAATCTTGGAAATTCAGCTTTCACACACTTCCCTTCCCCCAAGAGCTCTGCTCTTGTCCCATTATTGCCAAGAACCACCTCCAGCCAAACTCACACTGTGCACAAGCTGTCCCCAGGAGCCCAACTTTTCCATCGTAACCTCAGATTTGATCCATCTCAGACCCAGCAGATGCCATAGTGATGATCTCTGTAATTCCATGGGAAAGACATGGGAAACCCAATTATAACAGCAATAATTCAATGGTCTAACAAATGCCAGATATAATTGTACTTCTCCCATAGCATGACAGATGATAAATCTATGAAAGCAGAAGAATGTTCATCTATGACAAAAGACCTTTAGCACATTTACTGGAATCTCTCATTTGAAACAAGTTGAGTTCCAGTTGTTAGGTTAGGTCAGTTTGTATCTTCTCATAACACATTTCCCACAGAAATGTTTGACATGGTTTAGACTCCCAGGAAGGCCCCTTACTGAAAGCCCATTTAATCCACAATGAAACTATAATTCTAACAGTACCCCTCAAAGACTGAACATGGAAGACATCCATCTCCCCCCATTTCCTCTCCCTGGCTTTACAGTTCCTCTTTTCTAATCCTCCAGACCTCCTACCCATAAGTAACTTCACAGTTCATCTAGGAAAGGCAATGTTGTATCCCCTAAATACAATGGTTTCTATTGTCAGAGGAAGAAGCCACATAAATGCCATTCTTCAGCATTTGATGGAGTCCCATGCCAACACCCAGAATTGTGTTGGTCAACTATTCATACATAAGGGATATGTGTGTTTGAAGTTCTTAAGTCAAATCCTATATGGCAAGAATGCAGATAAGTAACCTCTGCTTTAAAAGTAAAAACATGGGAGGATCAATATTTTCTCATCTATGTTAGTGGTGGAGGTGTCATCTTGAATGTAAATTGGGCCTTCTGCTAAGATCCTCACAGGTCTAGCTATGTTTGTCCTGTTGGTGGGCAGAAGCTCCAAGACAAGTGCTGGGATAGTAGCCCAGGAGCAGCATAGTGCTGACCTAGAGCAGTGGTTCTCAAAATGTGCTCCCCAGAGACCAGTATCAGCATCACCTGGGAACTCAGGAGAAATGCAAAATCTTGCGTGTTAACAAACGCCTTCAGGTGACTCTAATAAATTCTAAAGTTTGAGAAGCACTGCTCTAGAATATTGGTCCTTGAACCTGGCCTCCTGCATTTGTACCTACCCTGTGTGAAAAGAGGGGGTGCCAGGCAAAAGATGAAGAATATGTTCTCACAAGGTTATGCATGGTCTGGCAATAAGGCAAGACTGACAGAACAGGGAAGACAGGTGGCTTCAGGCTGGCGAGAACTCCAGAAGGTGCAGCCCTTCCTTAGCACCCCATTGGGTGCAGATTTGAGCCACTGGAAGCAGAGACACCTCACTGACATGGACCTCTGGCCTATCAAAAAGACCTCCGGAGCTGTGCAGAGGTAAAGTGAGGCATAGTCACCCTCAGGTGGCTTCTTGATCCTCAGCCAGGGAACCCTGAACAGAAGAGCATACAACAGCTGTTTCTCAGGTCACATGTTATTGCACAGGAGAGTGTCCGAAACTGGGTGACACTTTAATGCTTATTTATTTTTTAAAGAGAGAGAGTGTGCATGAGCTGGGGGGGGTGGGGGGGGGACAGAATCCGAAGCAGGCTCCAGGCTCCGAGCTGTCAGCATAGAGCCCAGTGGGAGACTCAAACTCATGAACTGTGAGATCATGACCTGAGTCACAGTTAGAAGCTCAACTGACTGAGCCACCCAGGCGCCTCTGAAACTGGGTGAGACTTCAGCGGAGCTGGAGTTTCTGTGCCAGGCAACTGGTGGGTGGGTGGGGGTGGGGGAGAAGCCTGTGATGTTTAGGCTATTAATTTACTCCTGTTACATTGGTGAGGCCTGAGGAAGCTTGAGTTACAGGAGGAATGGAAATTGTTTTTAGTGTATGGTTTAGCATATTGAAAATTTTGATGATTTCACCTCTCTCTGATACATAAACACAAAGCAGAGAAAAATCTTGGCCTGGATTTAAAAGCACAGAAGGCTCACCCTTACCCCTGTGCAACCCTCATACCTAGACACGCATGCCTGCAAGTACGCACGCATAACACTGTGTCTCCCCATCTCCCGCTCGCACACACATGTGACTGCATGGCAAACAGCAGTGGATAATTACTGAGGAGGTTCTGGCTGACGGTGAAAGCCTGGCTGCCTGAGCATCAATCAGATCCACAGCCTCTCCTGATGATTACCCTATCAGCTTCAGCCTCAGTAAAATAAACGAGCCATTCATAGGTTTCTGGAAGCTTCAGCCCCAGCACTACCTTCTCAGATACAGCGGTTTGGCAATTGGGGATCTCCTTGGGCTCTCACAAAGGGTATCACATTTCTGACCACTTTCCCTGTGGTTGGATTTATTCTTCCTCCTTTGAAGGTCATAATTTCTGAAATGCCAGCGTCTCCCTTTTCTTCCCTATTTCTTTACCCTCTTGTAATTTGAAGGCAATGAGGCCCAAGTCATGGAAATTGTTAATTGCACCCTTTAATTTCATTGAGCAAAAGAACGGGTGATGGCTTTGGCTGGGTCTGCTGAAAAGTTCATGTCCTGTTTATTTGGCCAGGCATGGCTGGAGTCCACGCTAAAAATCTGCTCCTCTTATGGAGATGCCTCCTTCCCAGGATGTCAGCTTAATAGTCATATTTTTACTTTTTAAGCCACTGGGTATCTGGGCATTTCATTGTCCAGAAAGTTTTTCTAGAAAACTAACTTAGGGTTGGGGTGGGGGAGGGGGAGGGGTATCATGTGTTATATTAATTCATTCCAGACACCAACAGTTTGAAAGTGAAATCTCTGGGCATTTGTCAGCACTGGTTCCTAGTGAGTGTATCATTTCCCCCAGGGCATCAAGAGATCAGACCCAGTGAGACAAGGATACTAAAATTCTTGTCAATGGCTCCATGCCCACTGTTTCTTGTCCCCTGTGGCTTTGTGCCACCGAGTCCTCTAATACAAACCTTGTCTTGCCGGCTATCTTTCCTTACCAACTCACAACTGAGTTTCCTGCACCAAGTAACAGGAAAATCAAAGAACACAAATCTTTTCCAATGCCAGGATCTGTTTAAAGCCCTGTTCCCAATGCATTCAGTCTCAAGGACATAACTCTCTCCCCTCAGCCCTTTCCAACTGCCCACCTGCCAGACAACCCAAAGTAAAAAATCCCCTTCTTGTTGTCTTTCTGTCATTTCTGTGAGAGGTCATTAATGCTGGAAAAGTGACTCAAGGAAGTGGAGCCAGAGGGAGAGAGTAAGTGAGCCATAACCTCGCAAACTCCACGGTAAACCCCCGGAGACCCCAGAGTTGTAGTTACCAGGAAAGGCCGCCCCAATGGGTGCAGCCTATGCCATGTGTAGTGGAGAGCCCACATCCAAGCACGGTGTTGGCAGAGCGTGTGTGCTGTCTAGGTACCTCTGTGTCAGGACAGACTGCTTTAGTTCCGCCATGGAAATAACCCTCCACACTGGGATCAGATATCTTCTGTTGAGGCCAAAATAGAGTTGATAACAATGGCTTCTTTGGTGTTCTGGAAAGAGAAGGCTGTTGGCATGGCTCACCCATCTCCTCTGGTGAGGGACACAGCTCCATGTTCCCTGTTTCCCTTTCCTCCCTCCCCACACCCAGTGTGATAAACAAATGGAATATCATCATCCATTTCACCTTGAATGAGCTCTCTTATCTTCCCATATCGATGTCACTGACATTTGATTCTGAGGTATTACGATAGATGATAAACGACTTTACCTTTTATAGAGGACCTAAGAAGAAAGGATGGGAAGAATAAGTAGGCTCATTGTTGACAGAAAGGCAGCCTATTCACCAGCATACTTTTCCTTCCATACAAATGGTCTCGATAATCTTGCAAAGCACAGTGATAAAGGTTGGGGGTGGGGGCAGGTTGGGGAGTATCTTAGAGTTTGAGAGACTTTAAATTGTCTAATGTGGTGCCCCTAAGTTGAAAGGTTTTCTGGCCTAGTATCAATAGTGGTAATGTTAATTAATGGGCAAGGTTCCTATTCCATGTTTCTCTTCCTAATCAGTCTTAATCATATTTTGCTCATTCATGATCTCATGTAACCTAGTGGTGAGATACACAATATTCTTTGTTTTCAGACTAATAGTGAGAATAGTTACCAAGTTATGGATATTTCCAGTTATGGCTTCCCTTGCCTTATTTTGTGGAAACTGGTCTAGAATTTTCCTGGGACAGAGAGGTTGACCTCATAAATAAAGAAGTGAGCCCTGAGCCCAGAAGATGCCATGATCCTCCCGTCTAAACGAATTGTTTGAGCAGGAGGCTTTGTAGGGTCATAGGAAGGAACGGGGTTCCAGAGTTAGCCAGGCCAGGCTGCATTTCACAGCTCTACAACTCACTGACTCTGTGACTCTGGGCAAGTCATTTGACCTCTTTTGAAAGTCAGTTTCCCCGTCCATAAAATAGAGGCAATAACACCCCTCTTGTGAAGATTTAATATCTAATTTAGAATAAATTCCAGATACTCCCTTCCTAACAACTGCACTTCCTAGACATTTATTCTATTCTGTACTGTTCTCTGTTTCATATTTTAAACTCAGTTTTGTCATGAGCACTGAACAGACAGGATAGCTATGTGCTTAGAAACATTTTCTACAAAATTCCCAAGGTTAAGAGAGAGGACGGTTAAATATACCCCTCCCCAAATTGAATTGATAGTATTAGGTTTCTCTCCATTTGCTCTCAGATGACTACTATATGTATGTACTTTATGTCCAAACTGCACCTATCCTCTAAATGCCAGATTCAGTATATCCAATAGTCTCTTTGACATCTCAATGGGATGTCTAATTGGCATCTCAAACTTAAATAGCCAATAAAGAGACTTCTGATCTTCCCTCTTAAACGTGCCCCTCCCCCTGCCTTTCCCATCTCAGTTACTAGCAACTTCATTCCTCTATTGCTCAGGCCTAAAATCTTAGATTTGTTCTGGATGCCCCTTTTCCTTTCACCCCACATGCAATCCAACAGCAGGTTCTTTTGGCAATCCCAAAAGAATATACCTGGACAATATTTCCAGATCTAATGACCTCTCACACCTTCATCGCTATGATCCTAATTTAAGCCACCATCCTCCATTCGCTGGATTATTGCCTCCTAACATATCTTCCTGCTTCCACACTGTGCAATTGTTCTCAACACCACAGTCAGAGGAATCCTTTTAAAGCCCAGGTCATCTCATGGCATGCTAAGCGGCTTCCATCTCACTCAATGCAAGCCAAAGTCATTGCAAATAGCTCTTAATGTCCCGTTTGATGTGGCCCCTCAGTATGGCTCATTCTGCTCCAGCTGACACTGGCTTCCTACCATTTCTCAAAACTCACTGGCACACTCCCATGTCAAGACCCTTGTACTAAGTAGTCCATCTGCCTGAAGTACCTTCACCAGATATGTGCATGCCTCATTCCTTCACCCCCTTTAGGTCTTTACTCAAATACCACATTCTCAATCAGACTTCCCTACCCACTCTACTTAAAATTGTAGCCTCACTCTTATTTCTGGAACCCCTTTCCTGCCTCTTCCCTGCCTCATTTTTTCCATAGCCTTCATCACCATGTGAAGACGATATATTTGATTTCTCTATTATCTGTCTCCTTCCATTAGAATGTTAGCGCCCTGAGGGCAAAGATACGCTGTTCAACCCTGTGTCCTCATCACATATTAGGCATTCACTAAATTGTTTAAACCGTTGAATTGATGAATAAACCCCCCAGGATTTCTTCCTCTCTCATTCCATACCTATTTTTTTTTTTTTTATCCCATTCTATACTTACCCACCAGACTTTTACTTCTGGCCAAAATGGGGTAACAGGAGCCTAATTTACCCTTCCAATTTGTAAGAGGTTAGATATCTACCCAAATGTATCAAGTCCTAATCCCTCGACTAGTAAATGTTACCTTACTTGGAAAAATAGTCTCTGTACATGTAATTAAATTAGAATTTTGAGAGGCCAAGGGAATTACCACAGGCACACAGAGGAAAAGGTGCTGTGCAAACAGACGCAGGGATTGAAGTGAGGTGGCCATGGTCCAGAAACGACAGGACGTCCACCAGAAGCTGGAAGAGATAAGCACTAGATTCTCTACTGGAACCTTCAGAGACATTGCAGTCCTGTGTTTCGGATTTCTGACCTCCAAACTGTGCAAGAATAAATTGCTATTGTTTTAAGCCACCTAGTTTGTGGTGATGTGTTACACTGGTCCTAGGAAACTAATACACACCTCAGACTAACACACTGAACAAAAATATGTGAAAAAATGGCTTTCAGATATTGGTCAATGGACAATGCAGGACATTGATTACTGAGAGAAGGTAATCAATTGCCCCCACTTACTTCCTAGAGGTTCCTGGACTGCAACACAGTCCCTGCAACACAGGGAGAAGAAACAGTCAGTGGCTTCCCTGAGTTCAGAATTGAGTCAGAATTGAGAATTTGGGGAGGCAAAGGCTAGAATTCATAAGGCAGCAAAGACAATAGGAGAGAGCTTCACAGAGATTCCAGAGATGTGCAGAGGTTTCACCTGGAGTCTTCAGCTGAATGCTAATCAGCATGTGCTTTTAAGAAAACTACCAAAGCCAGGAAAAAAAAAAATCAGAAAAGTGACACAATTCCTTGAGCTCATAAGGTTACAAACAGTTCATGTTCCCACCAGCTAATGGAAAACCTCATAACTAATGGGGCATCGGGCAGAGTACTCAGAAAGTTATTACTCAGTAGTAAAGGCAAACTTAGCCCTAGATGAAAGGCTGCTCTCTGGTACCACCTAAAAAACTTGAAAGCAAGCCTCAAAAGGATCAGGATCTTTCTAAGTAACTTAACTAAGTCCTAGAACAAAGCTCAACACTATATAAAGGAGTATAAAAATATCCAGCACCCATAAAAAGGTAAATTTACAATGTTTGGCATCCAGTAATAAAAGAAAAAAAAAAAACAAGCATAAGAAAAGCAGAATTTTGTACCCATGAGGAGAAATATCAGTGATCTGAGATGATTCCAGAAATGATACAGATGATAGAATTAGTACACAGATAAATTAAAATACTTACCGTTTTTAAAAATTTAGTTGTAGTTATTAAAATGTTGCTATAGTTCATATGTTTAAGAAAATAGAGAAAAGCATGAGCATGTTAAGGAAAGATATGGAAGATATAAAAAAATACAATACTGAGATGGAACATATACCATATAAAAGCAAACTAGGCACTGTATAATAAAAAAATAATGACCTCAAAGGCAACAACAGAAACTATTTAAAATGAAACACAGCAAGAAAATAAGACTAAAAAAACGATAGCAACTCGAAGAAGTCTGATATACATGTAATCCCAAAAAGTCAGAATAGGAGAGTGCAGGGGGGAAAAATGCATTTAAGGAAATAATAAACAAATGTATTCAAACGTAATAGGGGTTCTTGGGTGGCTCAGTCGGTTAAGTGTCAACTTTGGCTCAGGTCATGATCTCACATAGTTCATGGGTTTGAGCCCTGTGTCAGGCTCTGTACTGACAGCTCAGAGCCTGGAGCTTGCTTCAGATTCTGTGTCTCCCTCTCTCTCTCTGTTCCTCCCCCACTTGCACTCTGTCTGTCTCTCTCAAAAATAAATAATCATTAAAAAAAATTAAAAATTCAAATGTAATGAAAACCATAAGCCCACAGATCCAAGATGCTCAACAAACACAAAACACAAGAACTCTGAAGAAACATATGTCAGGCACAAAGAATCAAATTCCTTAAAACCACTGGTAAAGAGAAAATATTAAGAGCAGTCAGAGGAAAAAAAACATGTACAGAGGACAAAGATATGGATGACAGTAGATTTCTGTTTGGTACAGCACAAGCCAAAGGTCAGTGGGTGACCTTCTTTAAAGTACTGAAAGGAAACTACAACAACAACAAAGAAAAAACTTGAATTCTATATCCAGTAAATATATCTTCTGAAAACAAAGGCAAAATAAAGACTCTTAAAATATATAAAGCCTGAAAGAAAAAATACACTAAGCCTGAAAGGATTCATTATTGGCAGTCCTGCTCTACAAAACGTGTTAAAGGAGGTCTTACAGGCAACAGGAAAACAATACCAGAGGGAAGTCTGGATCTAAATAATGGAATTAAAAGTGCTAGATGGTAAATAAATGGATAAAGTATAAAATACTTTTTCTTCATTGAAAAGATGTCTTTTAAATATGGTTGTTTAAATCAAAGATAATATAGTGTGGGATAGATGACATTTGTAGAAGTAAAATGTAGGACAGCAATAGCACAAGGGCAGGGAGAGGGAAATGGAAGTATCCTCTTATAATTTCTTAAACTATATATTATGTAATATATTGCTTAAAGTTAGACTATGATAAGATGTATGCTATAAACTCTAAAGCATCCACACACACACCACAACAAAAGCCAATGAAATACAACTAAGAAGCCACCAAAGAAGATAAAATGGAATAATAAAAAATCCTCAACTAATCTAAACTAAGGCAGACAAAAAAAGGAAAGAACAAAGAAGGTATGAGTAAAACAGACAACAAATAGTGAGATGGTAGATTTAAATCCTACCAGATCAAAAATCAGATTAAATTTAAATAGTCTAAACGCCCCAATCAAAAGAGAAGTTTAGGGACACGTGGGTGGCTCAGTCGGTTGAACGTCTGACTTCAGCTCAGGTCATGATCTCATGGTCCGTGAGTTCGAGCCCCGTGTCGGGCTCTGGGCTGACAGTTCGGAGCCTGGAGCCTGCTTCGGATTCTGTGTGTGTGTGTCTCTCTCTCCCTCCCCTGCTCATGCTCTGTCTCTCTCTCTCTGTCAAAAATAAATAAACACTAAAAAAAAGGTTAGTTGAGATAACTGTGTGTCACCTACAGAAACCTCTCTTCATAATTTTTTTTTTAAATGTTTATTTATTTTTGGGAGAGAGACAGAGACAGAGTGTGAGCTGGGGAGAGACAGACACAGAATCTGAAGCAGGCTCCAGGCTCCAAGCTGTCACAGAGCCTGATGCAGGACTCGAACCCACAACTGTGAGATCATGACCTGAGCCTAAGTTGGAGGCTTAACCAACTGAGCCAGCCAGGTGCCCCCAGAAACCTCTCTTTAAATAGAAAGACACAAATGGCCTGAATGTGAAAGGATGGACAAAGATACACTAGGACCTATCTCCCACTGTGCCATCCCAGATTCTAGCCCTGGAACAATCACTGGTCTATTTCTTGGTGTCATCTGAATCTGGGACAGAGAGGGATCTAGAAAGATGTAGTTTGGAATCTCCTTGCTCAAGTTTGGCCTGGAATGCACACATCAGAATGCACTCAGCATCTGCACCTTTACAGCACTTTCCCTATTTATCATGTGAGGGTCCTTTTTCCTCAAAGTGTATTGAGTGATGGGCTCTCTCAGGTGACAGGGCACAGGGGCACACTCCAGTATGTTGTAAGGATGCCAAGAAAAGTAAGAGCAAGCAGAAACAGACACAATTGACACACTGGCTGCTTTCAAGAAAACTAGAATGTCTTCTAGAACAAATTGGAAATTGTAAAATTAAAAGTCTTGGAGAACATAATTACTCATTAGAAGAGAATACAGCCTGGTCTGCTAGGCATCTCTGGCTGCCTCTTCTGATGCTCTGCTTTTCTCTGCCTTTCCTTCTACTGTGCTGCTAATTCTGCATCTCCGTTCCAGCTCCTCAAGGGAGAGGCTCTGGTTGGATGATACAAGTCACCATCTGTGTAAAGTTCTATGTCAGTCAGGGCCCAGGAAAGAAAAAATGCAACCCATGCCACATGGGGCAATAGAGAACAGTTAATAATATGGGGAACTAGTTATAGAGCGACTGGAAAACCCCAAAAGGCAAAAAGGACAATGAGACAATATTGAGAGCTGTTAGAGACTTAAAGGAAAAAGAGGGGTTTCCAGAGTCCAAAAGCCCAGGTTCAGGCTGCCTAGAAAATGCAGTTGCCCGGGTCAGTCCCATATGATGCAGAGCCGAGAATGGGACAAACAGGGGTGGATCCAAGAGCAAACACAAACAGACATTTGAGCAACCAAGTTGCCCTTATTGGGCAGACTTCTTACACTGACCAACCCATAAGGGATTTTCTGTGGATCACATGCCTGTCCCCCGGCTTTTGGTGAGGAGGGATTTGAAATCATGGCTTGACATTGGAAATTTGTATATTCAAAGTAATCTTTGATGTGGAAATGAGGCTACATTTGTTTAAAATCCCGTCTTTTTCTTAGGAATTATTGGTATTTATGAAAAGCAGTAGGCATTTTTTTTTTTTTAAGATTCTCAGTGGGGCTCATTGTTAGAACGTTATTTTTCATCACTTCCTGCCATGATGCAGGTTATCTGGGCAACTGTAGCTCAATCACTTCCTCTTGGCTCTATGCCTCAGGCAGTACCTGCAGGGAAGAGCACTACCACGGTCATGTGATGTCTGACACACCAGCACCTTTGGGGAGGGATTTTATGATGTGGAGGCTATGGCATTCTGAGTTCGGCCATGCAGCAAGGGGGGCATTTGTGTGGAAGGGCTGGGTTCTTCTCCCAGTGTCCTCATCTGACAAGATGGTTATTATATAATCTCTCTGAAGGATCTCCTTTTGTTTGTTTGTTTGTTTGTTGGGATGGTTTTTGAACTAAAAAAAAAAAATTTAGTTTATCATTTTCATAGACTGTGAATCTTAACTTCAGTTTGTGTGAAATTCTGGCAGTTTTTCAAAGGGGAAGATAAAGAGTTTCTTCCTGAGTTCCTCTTGCAGAGTTTCTTTTTGTTCTGTTCTTGATTAATAGGTCTATAAACACATTCATTGGTATGTTCCTTTCACGCAATGGAAAGAGCTTTTAACCTCCAGTGTTGAATATATTCCTTGCTTTGGGGCATAAAGTCTCCTCATCTGTACTGTTTTGCTGTTGTTGTTGTTCCCTGGTAGAATACACATTCCCTAAGGGTGGGGATATGATGTTATTTGCTGCCGTACTCCCAGTGTCTAGACTAATTCCTGGCACAGGGTGATTTCCCGTATTTGTTAACTAGATTAAGTGATTAATATCAGTTACTTTATGGAAATAAGCCCTGTGTGGTGCCTGAGACAGGAGCCCCAAAATGAGAAGATGTTGGCTTCCTGAGGACGATGGCACAGTGCATTAGTCAGCTGGTATTGCCATAATAAAATGTCACGGTTTAGGTCACTTAACAGAAATTTATTTTCTCACAGTTCTGAAGGCAGGAAATCCAAGATCAAGGTGCTAAAATATTTAGTTTCTGGTGAGGCCTCTCCTCCTGGCTTGCAGATGGCTGCCTTCTGGCCTTGTCCCCAGGTGGCCTTTTCTCTCTCTGTGCATTTGGGCAAGGAG
Source organism: Neofelis nebulosa (assembly GCF_028018385.1). Lineage (NCBI taxonomy): Eukaryota > Metazoa > Chordata > Mammalia > Carnivora > Felidae > Neofelis > Neofelis nebulosa. The sequence goes on from NC_080784.1 coordinate 118,210,487, forward strand.
AAAGTGCTCTGGTGTCTCTTTTTAAAAGGACACCAGTCCTATCAGATTAGGATAATATATAATCTCATTTAATTACCTTCTTAAAGGCCCCATCTCCAAATATAGTCACATAGGGTGCTGGGCTTCAACATACGAATTTTGTTATATTTGGAATAGTGCAAACATATGAATTGTTTGACATTCAGACCATAACACACACACGTGTGTGTATGTGTGTGTGTGTGTGTGTGTTTCCTAGTAAATGTCCAAACCAACATACATCTGATCTACAACACCTCAGAAAAACGGAACACTTTCTTACACAAAGTTAATAATAGTTTACATATCAGGCAGTATTCAAATTTCTCTGGTAGTCTTACTGTTTTATGTTATAGTTGATACATTAAATTAGAATCCAAGCAAGGTCTATAAATGACATTTGGTTGATATGCTCTAAAGTCTTTTCCAATTTAAAGTCCCACTTTCTGATTATTATTCTTTTCTGATGAAGTTATTTGTCGGAGAAGCCGAGTTGTTTGATCAGTAGTTTCTCAGATTCTGGGTCTTGCTGAGTGTATTCCCATGGTGTTGATTAATGTGTTTCTTTGGTATCCTTATTTCCTGCAAACTGTCACTTAGGTCTGGTGCTTGAGAGAAATGAACCTTTAATTCCTAAATTAATTTCTTGGAATTAAGTATTTCTTTGTTAAGTGTTTATAGTGCTCTTATAAAACTGCACTTAATGAAAATGCAGGCCAAATGCAGCATAAATGTCATAAATGCAGCAATTCATATGGGACAGAAGGAGACTTGAAAAAATTTCAAAGGTTTCTGGGAAGACATTGCAGTATACGTGTGGTTGCCTTGATGCCAATAGAGCTTCATTACAGTCACACATTTACCCCACAAGCATGAGGTCCCCCAAGAACACAGGGATCAGCCTAGCAGGAAATGGAAAATGGGAAGCATCAGGCACAATGAAAAGCTGTCAAATAAAGCCAGTATCTTCTCAAGTAATTTGTATAATCAGACATTGCATAAGGAAAGTCTGCTCTAACATGGATGTTCCCATCTTGCCCAACCAGAATCCCAGGAACAATTTTGTATCAGAGTTCTTTTCACTCTCAAAATAACCAACTTCAATCCAAAGAGTGAATTTTACATGAGCACTGAACAAGTTTTGGAATCGCTGGACACAGGGACCTACACTGACTTTTACTTGCAGATACCTCTACTCAGTTCCAAAGCTGTGGGGGAAATTTTAACTTCCTATGCCTAGAAATGTTTTCTATGTAGCCCCAGACTGACTTCAACCCCCCGGTTAAACAACAGCTCCCATTTGCCTCTATGAAGTATTCTGAAACACTCTAGCTTTTTCGTGAGTGTTGATTCACCTGACATAGAAACTCAAACAGAAGGAATCTCCACTGCTAAACATACACCTGCTTTAGAAAGCAAAGTTCAATTGAATGGAAACACAGATGATGAGTACTGGTTTTGAAAACACGGGAAGCCCATTCTTCACTAGCACTGAAACTCAAACCGCAATGGATGCCTTTTCTTGGCCGACGTGATCTGGAAAACACTGTAGTGTCAGCTCTGTAGAAACTCAGAAACGTGCAGACAACAAGCTGTCTCCTGCTTCTAAAAGTTGAGTCTACCTGTGTGGTGACATTTATGATTTTCTTCTAAAATTGAAGAACAAAACAGAACAGGAACAACAATATCTATACTGAATATAGCTTATAATGCAGTTGTTTTGATTCTTTGTGGTTCTTTGTCTTTTGTATTTGTAAACATGAAATTTGTATGTAATGTGAGTAGGTCATAAAGTGTAAAATGGTGATCTCTCTATATTTTTTAAAGACTCCGAATGGAGTAATTCCAATAATCAATAACCTGTGCCTGAAAATTTCTATCCACGTAAACTCATAAAGCCCCGGGGTCCTTAATGAGACCAATAAAAAATTCATGGCACTTTAGGTAGATAGCTCATCCTATTGTTCATTTACTTTTGTTTTTTATTTTGTTTTATGTGTTTAATAGATTTTGGAATATAGCAGAGATTGAAACTCCAGGCACACGTCAGGTTTTATTCCTAATCTACACAAGTTAGAAGCAAAACATAATCCGTTGGGCCGCCCTCCTCGGGGGATCCTGGTTAATGTTTCCAAGTTTCTCTAGAAACAATTAGCCTCATTGCAGAACACACTGGCTTTCTAGTCTATACCAGATCTTACCAGTTTTGTTAACAAGCAACAGGTTATCAAAGAGGAAAAATCTCCCCTCCAGTGCCCCAACATGCTTCTCAGAGAGTTAGAGCCAGCTTATCTGATATATCCGGAAAGAAGTCTTTCCTGGTTAGAGCAAAACCAGTGTCCAAAGGTCTTGGATTTAGAGATAAATTAGGCCCCTAACAGAGGCTCTTTGGGGAAAATTTTCTCTTTGAACATCCATTAGAGAATGATTTTATTAATGATTTGCTCTATAGGCCACTGTTTTTTCCAGAAGGTCACAGTAAAATTTTTTTAATGCTTTTTAAGTACAGAAAAGTGATAAAACATAAGCGTATAGTTAATAGATAATCATAAAACAAACACCCACATCACATTTCTCAGATCAAGCAATAGACCACTGCAAGACCCCAGAGGCTCCCAGTGTGTCCTTTCCTAGTCAGAGAGCCCTCCGTCCCCACTATCCTGACATTTATTATGGCTACTTCTTTGGTTTTTGTTAGGGTTTCACCACCTGTGTGTTCAGGCATTCCTGAAATCATAACTTAGCATGCTTTAGTTTAGAACTTTATATAAATGTAATCACAAGATATGTATTATTTTGAACTTCCTTCTTTTGTACGTTATATTTATAAAATCCACATTGTTGCCTATAACAATAATGCATTATTTCCTCATTGCTATATAGCAATCCATTGTCTATAGCACCACGTATTCATCCATTCTACTTTGGCAGAGACATTTAGATTGATTCTAGCATTGAGCAATCATGAACAACACTGCTTCAAACATTCCTATACATATATTCTGGGGCATGTGTGATTTGTGTCCCTGGGACATGAAATTCTCTAGAAGGAAAACTAATAGAAGGCACAGAAGATATGTATCTTCACCTCTGCCAGACAATCCATTGTACTAAGTAATTGTACTAACTTATACTTTAACCAGCAGTGGCCGAGAGCTCATTTTTGCCAACAGTGGCTCATGAGATTTGCTTTGTCTAAAAGCGTCCACCTTAACTTTTAATAAAACAAGATTATAAAGCTTAATATAGTGTCCTCACTGTATACCTTCTTTGCTTAGACTAACAGAGCACACAGCTGCATTAGTACAATAGTACTAATGCCCTCTCCATACGAGTGACAAAGTGGTCCAGCTCCTGATTTCATTTAACATGGTTCCAAAGCTCTTCACTGTCTGAGACCTTCTCCTGTACACATTCCTCGCTTTGTTCATGTCTCTCTTCAAATGTTAGTCTCAGAACTCAATACTGTCTTTTCCTAATGAGCCAGTGGGTATGAAGAATCGAGTTCAAGGAGAAATTCCAAAGCACCATGGAGATATTTCAAAATGCAGGCTCTTTGTCAAGTGAGCAGAAGAAGCGAGACATGGCGACGCCAGTCTTTGTCTGCAGGTGAATATCATCTGATTGCTTAACTATTAGGAAGTTCTAGGTTTTCCCTTCCTTTCAGAGGAACTAAAAAGTATTGGAGCTGCTGGTGAAGGCAGCTGTGAATGTGCTCCTGCAAGCCCAGCAAACTGCCAGTCTTTGCCACCTTCACTAGGTAAAGTCTTACCCTGCCTGCCACTCACCGTCTCTGAAGAAGGGGAGAATGGCATCCGTTCTACTGCTGCTCAGGGGACTTTGAGCAGAGTATGATTGTGCTTCTTATATAAAATAATGCTGGTGAGACTCAGAAAACTGCTTGAGAGTTAATGGGGAACATTCACTCTGAAGTTGGAAATACAAATAGAAAAATGTATATATTTCAAGTGTTCTAGAAGTAAGGAAATGACTACTCTTTCTCGAGCACATGCAAATTGCTGGGCACTGTGTTAAGCCGTTCATACACGTTGTATTTCACCTTCCCAACAATCTGAGACCTGAATGCTCTTTCCCCTCTCTGTTTTCCCATGCTCACTTCAATCTGGATCACTCCTACTCATGAGTTCACCTTAAAAGTCTCTTCCTCCACGGAACCCTCTTGCCCTGTTGGTGGGAATGCAAACTGGTGCAGCCACTCTGGAAAACAGTGTGGAAGTTCCTCAAAAAATTGAAAATAGAATTACCCTACGACCCAGCAATAGCACTACTAGGAGTTTATCCAAAGGATACATGAGTGCCCCACTGTTCGAAGGGGCACGTGCACCTCAATGTTTATAGCAGGAGTACTGATAATAGCCAATGTATGGAAAGAGCCCAAATGTCCATCAACTGATGAATGGCTAAAGAAGATGTGGTATATATATACAATGGAATACTACTTGGTGATGAAAAAGAATGAAATGTTGCCATTTGCAACAGTGTGAATGGAACTGGAGGGTATTATGCAAGTGAAATAAGTCAGTTAGAGAAAGACAGATATCATATGATTTCACTCACATATGGAAGTTCAGAAACTTAACAGATGACCATAGGGGAAGGGAAGGAAAAATAAGATACAAACAGAGAGGGAGGCAAACCATAAGAGACTCTTAAATACAGAGAACAAACTGAGGGTTGATGGGGGTGGGGGGTTTGGTGGGTGTGGAATATGGATGATGGGCATCAAAGAGGGCTCTTGTTGGGATGAGCATGTGATGAACCACAGGAATCTACTCCTGAAGCCAAGACTACATTGTATGTTAGCTAACTTAACAATAAAAAAGAAGAAAAAATTATAGACCCAAACATCACATCAAAAATAAAAATGCTGGCTTAAAAAGTAAATAAGTAAAAATAAAAGCCTCTTCCTCCAGGAAGTCTCCCTGACCCATAAGCCCAGGTTGAGTCTAACTCTCATGCATTTCCATCGTACCCTGTGCTTCTCTGCTATAGAACTTCACATACCATATTACAAGTTCCCCTTTGTCTATGCTTCTTGGCTAGATTGTAATTTCCAAGATAATGGAGACTATAATTTGTTCATAGTTGTAAGTCAGCATTATCTCAGTCTACGGTCCATAATGGAGGCCAAAATACAGATGGGTTGAATAAATAAATAATTTTCTCTCATCTTAGAACATAGGAAGCTAAGGCAAGATTGGAGTACTGCTCATCCTGAGTTCCCAAGCCTGTGCTCCTTACAAGCACAGGAGCAAGTCTCCCAGCAAGTAGCTTCTCTGCGACAGGCTAGGCACTATACTGAGTACTTTACCAACTGTATCTCTCTTAACCCATAAACTAACTGGGAAATAGGTCTCTCCTACCCCCCACCCCTACAGATGAGGAAACTGAGGCTCAACGAGTTTAATGCTTTTCCCAAGATCTCACAGCCAATAAGTCTAGAGCCAGGAGTTGAACTTCTGAGGTTGCCTCCTACCCATCACTGCCCCCACCACTACCCCCACCCACCCCACCCACCCCACCACATCCACCCCTACCCCCCACCCCCAACCCATCCCCACCCTCGCCCCCCCCACCATTCCCACCCCCAGCCCACCCCCACCCCCACAACCCCCACCAACATCTCCCCTGGACAAACTGGTTGCAGTTTGGCTTTTGCAGAGGAGACCGGTGTAGGGAGTATGCTTTGGAATCGTGGCTGGAATTACCCTCAAATTCTTTCTTTTCATTTACTAAGAACTTTTAGATAAAATATACCAACTGAGCAATCTGAAAAGTCACCAAACAGTAAATCAGAAATGTGAATAGAACCACGGTGAGTGGCTCAGAGTGGGGCTCTCCCAGTCAGCCAGTCTGTGTTCAAACACAAAGCTGTCCCTCCGGGGTTGTGTAAACTGGGCATGTTCCTAAACCTCCCCAGGCTGCTGTTCCTGGTTTTCCAACAGGGGATGACAATGGTATGCCTGTCATGAGGTTCTGTGAGGATCAAGTGAAGTAACACACATAGAGCCATTTACACAATGCCTGGCACATACATGGACTCATTAAATGTGGGTGGATTCCTTAAGGATGCTTTCATTGCCAGTAACGGAAAACTTTGATTCAACTAGTTTGAAGAGCAGAGAAACTTAACAGAAACCCATGGGGGAGGGGAAGGAAAAAAAAAAAAGAGGTTAGAGTGGGAGAGAGCCAAAGCATAAGAGACTCGTAAAAACTGAGAACAAACTAGGGTTGATGGGGGGTGGGAGGGAGGGGAGGGTGAGTGATGGGTATTGAGGAGGGCACCTTTTGGGATGAGCACTGGGTGTTGTATGGAAACCAATTTGACAATAAATTTCATATATTAAAAAAAAATACAGGAGAAAGTACCACGTCAAATAATAAGACCAAAACTCAGGAGGCTCCACCGTTAATTCAGGGTTAATTCCCCAAGGGCTGTACCCACTCCAGCCTCCACCTTGACACCTCCCAATGGGTCACTTCCTCCCAGAGGTTAATCCCTTCCCTGAGCCCCCATACTCCAGATAGTTCTGAACCTAAATCCAGTGTTTGACTTTACCAGAAGGCTAAAGAGATGCTCTCACTTACGCAAACTTCATTAGCCCTGTAACACTGGCTCAGACGGATTACTGAGACAGCCCCACGTCCCTGTGGATTCAACCACCTGTTTATGGGGTCACCCTCCCTCTCATCACCAAGAGCAGGCACTACAAAACATCCTCCTACTTCCCCTTCCCATCTCTTTTTACCCCCTTCTGAGATCCTAGAGTTTGTGCTTCTCGGGCCCATCAGGGAAGTTCAGTCTTCCCTGAGAGCAGCTCCTGTGTATGATGCAAATGTGAATTTCCTGCAGGGCCCTGGTCTAGGTGTTTCTAGGGAACTTACTCATCTGTCTCTCAGCCAGGGTGTGTGAGAGTGGGAGTTAGTGGCACTGTACCCAAAACTTACATCTTTTGAAATAGTTTTCATCAAAAAAAAAAAAAAAAGAAGAAGAATGGTAGAAATGTCACACATTGACACAAATCAATAGGATGGACATCTTAGCAGAGGTAAAGTCTTAGCTTTTTCTGTAGACTTTATCTTTCCCTTGCTTCTTTTTTTGTTTTGTTTTGATTTTTAATTCTTATTTCAAAAGCAAAATCTCAAACCCAAAAAAATTAAAGAGAGAAAAATAGAAACAGGGAAGCATAAAAACATCCACAATTACTAATAATCCTGTAGCATGTATATATATATATATATATATATATATATATATATATATATATGTCAATGGGGGTTTTTTGATATGCAAATCCCTTTTATTAAGAAACAGAAAATCTTACCCTATATTCAGTTGGGTGACTGCTTTTCTAACTAAGTGATATGGCATACATTTTTTTTTTATGTTAATAGATACAGGCCCTCAAAATAGATTTTAATGGCTGCAGAGTATTGCATTATACAGAAGTACCATAAGGTTAGTTCAGAGAGCTCCAGCTGTGGGACAACGTTTTGCCATTACGAAGAGCCTCTTGGTATACCTGACGAGTCAGATGCATTCTTGGGTTTGTTCTTAAATCCCAAGATATAAATGGGTACCAGCACTTCCAGCTATGTGACTTTGAATAAGGAATCTCCTTTCTCTGACACTTGTTTTGCTCATCTTAAAATGGAAATGGAGCTTATCCCTCGGCGTCACAGGACTGAGATCCACGAAGGAATATAAAAAACTACAAAGCGTTTCAGAAATGGAGCTGGTATTATTATTTTGATGATTACCTCTGCACTTATGTGAGAATATAAATTAAGATGATGACCTTGAGGACCTCGCTGTTCACTTGTGTCAACTTCAAAACTGATCTGTCACTTCATCTAGACGAGTGAATTTGCTGTGTTTTGAAGACATCTCACTCATATGGTTTCTCCCCCGTATTTCTAGTGCTTCAGGTCCAAGATATCTCATTTTACGGGCCCAGACTGTGTTCACTGACCAAGCTCATGCCGTTTCCTCTAGAAATCTCAGTATGTGAGCTGCCTAGGGCACCCTTGACTAATATTTAACCTAGCAGTACAAGTCATAAGTCATTGTCAGAGGCTGCGTGGATTGATCTGGAATGTAAAGGTTTATTTATTTACTGGCTCCCTAACGTGGAGGTTATGTTACCGGTGATGTTGTCTTGCCATGCGGGAAATGTGCACACTCTTTGAGGCTGAGGCTTAAGTCAGGGCCATAATATTCTGACCCCAGTGAGGGGTGATTTTCCACAGCAGCAAAAAAAGCTTTAAAGATACAATAGCTGCAGGAGTCCTGGCTTACCCAACCAGAAGCTAAAAGCAGAGCAGAGCCTCAAATATGAGATTTTGTCACTCCCTGATCCTTCCTTCACACCACACACGTGCGCGTGCACACATGCATACACGCACAAGCACACACACATACATGCACACATCTGTGTGGTACTCTTGTTAAAGACTTCGTCTTCTGTGAACCTCTGGCCTCTTCCATCCTCTCCTTTATCCCAGCCCCCTAAGTTCTTTTGGAACCTCAGTCTGTGCCATACACATTGCTAATTCACTGTGAACTGTCATCTCTGTTACTATTTCGTGTACTTTGGGTTGGTTTCCACAAACAGATACGCTCTCTGAGGTGAGGGCTGGATATACTTCGGTCTCCCCACCCTGAGCCAGAGTAAAGCACAGAGGTAGCATTGCTCAAGCAATTCTTTGGATAGGTTGATTCAAACAGAACTGGCTGCTCCCTTATGGCTTCAATTTCATTCAGCCAACACTTACAAAGGGCCCATGTGCTCCAGGCTCAGAAAAGACATTTGTGGACGAGGGCAATTCCAATCACTTCTGAGTCCCTTGGAGAAACCACCACCAAATGCTCAAAATGCTCTACTGTGTTTAGTCAGCATCTAAACAGCACGAAGACAGAGAGCTTTGCTGGGACCCACTTTCTCATCTCACAGTGGAAGGTCTGGCCCAGAGAAACTAAATGATCTGCTCAAGGTGACACAGGTATTGTTCAGGAATTGAAATCGCAGCCCTTTATGCAAAAAGCTATGAGAGCTTTTGCATTCCTCGGTGATGGGCACTGCAAAAAATACATTGTTCAGTAAAATAGTCACATGTGAAGATTCCATCACAGTAGAGACTCTAAGCATTTAACTTCTTCAATTGTGTAGAAAATCCTAATTAGTCAGAACTTTCTCAGGGAATTCTTTTTCATGGCAACGTAAGGGAAGAGAATCCCTCAGGTAAATAAAAATTGACTTCTAGCTTTCTCTGGGTGGTCACAGTGGTGCTTGATGGAGAGCAAAAATAATTCCTGTTTAGGGCAACAACACACAGCTCACAAATCTCACTTTAATTATACGTTTTCTACCTGCAGCACGCGGCATGTGTTGGCAAGCTAAATATTTTCAGCCTTGTTGTGCCAGCTTAGTGTCGCAGGTCTGGCTGCGAACAATATCTTGTGCTTTGGGAACTCCGTAAAAGCAACAGCAACACGGGCCAATTTCCCAGCAGCACTGAGTTACGAATAATGAAATATTTTTATTTTGCCAAAGTGTGTTTACTAAGCACGTAGTGTGAGCAAAGCACACGGTCAGCAGATACAGGGGAAGACAAAGAAGTCACAGGAGGCGTCCTCAGGAACAGGGCTCTACCACAGGGAGAGAAAACTGGCTCAGACCTTGAACATACTTGTCTGACTCACGCAACTCAAAGGTCAAGAGAGAATTCTGGCTTTAAGTGAGGCTTGATCTAGTGGCTCAACCAAGTCTCTAAGGATCTACATTCTCTCTGTCTTTCTCTCTGTTTTCCACAGGGTCAAGTTTATCCATGGGTTCCAAAGTGCTTTTGAAAGCTTCAGATGTCCCTCTGATGATGGCAAGTGGTGGCCACAGCTGCAAGACTGTCACTCTCACGCTGTACCATCCAGGGAAGGGAAAGTCTTTGTGTTAACTCTCTTGGCAATAACCTGGAGGTCGACAGGGTTTGACTAGCTTGGGTGGAGGGCCCACATTTGGAGCAGTCACCGAGGCAAGGGGAAGACTCTGCTTGGCCTGGGTCTGTGGTAACAGGTTGGGTCTGAACCACTAACTACTTACTAATTGATTAGCTAAGTGATCAGCATCTATCCTGGAGCTAGGGTGGGCTCAGGCCCACCCAAAGCACATGTCAAGAAAGGGGAAAGAGTGTTTCCACCTAATTAGCAACAGGCTTCTGTTGTCTGGAGAAGGAGAAACCGGAAAGGAGGAAGCAAGGAACAAATGCCTCCCCCACCTCTACACAAACAAGTGCCCAACAGGAAGCACAAGGTGAGATCAACATGAAGGTGCCCCTGACCAGGAGCTGTTTGTGGCCCCATAGACGATGCCATCACTGGCCTCGTGCAAGCAGCCCGCAGTGCAACATCGGCCATGGTGAGGGTATTCGCTTGTGACAGGGTGGCCTCAGCTTTGGTCAGAGGAGTAATTTTGCGGGAAGGCAGCTGGGCCACAAAAGATGCGGTCAACTCTCACTGAAGTGGTCGAGGCTAGGAACTAAAGAGCAAGCTGGTCAGAGCTGTCTGAGGACACTCAGATTTGGGGGCCATTAGCAGGGCCAGAACCCAATTGTTCTACATCTCACAGCACCTGCCTTGGCACCTATTCTTCAGTACACATTAATAGCAAATTCATAATGATGGCTCCTAGGTGTGTTAGGAAAAGGTGACATCGTGTGCAGTTCGTCTCAGGGAGGGAAGCAGTATAAAAACTGGAAAGAGCTTTGAAGTGGAAGCTGAAAGGCTCAGCTTCTAGTCTGGCTTACCTACTAATTCACTTGAGGCAATATCAGCATGTGGGGTCTGGAGTCAGGGACTTCACAGTTTCTGTTAGACCTTGGGCAAATTACTTAACCTCTCTGATCCCAAATTTCCTCCTCTACGAAAAAGAAATAATAATCCTTATTGTTGGTGTAGAACCTTGCTACATCTCAGTTTGTTCTCATGTAAACAAATGAACGCATGTTTGAAATGACAGTTGTTAACTCCCTGGTGGATATCAGAGAGGTGGCGTTATATCTGTGGAACAGAGAACCACTGGGAAGTGAGCGTACTTAACTGAAGTCAAGTGGGGAAGGTGTGGAGGCAAACCCAAGCCTCTAGTTCCTCGGGCAGGTGGCCACGCTGCCCCCTCATCCTGGGAGGACAGGACAGGCTGTGGGATAAGGCTGTGTGCTGACCTGACAGGATCCAGGGCTGGCAGGGAAACCAAGGGGATCTCCTTGCTATTATGTGAAGATTTCCTGCTTCATTACTGGCTACTGTTTTACTCTAAGAGTTTGAAAGTCAGATGCATCAGCTCCTGTGTGGAGTGAAACTTTTCTCAGGAAATTTTTCAAACAATGACCAGGAGAAGTCCTCCCAGGCTCTGGTGTATTTGTCCTACAGGAAGTTCTTGCCCCGCCTAGGAGCACACCTATCCCTTCCGCACAAAGTGTGGCATGTGGCTGGTGCAGTAGAACCCACGGTTTGGGCGTGATTTCAGGTTCCTCCTTCCCTGTGGCTTTGGACAAGTTATCGAAGCTCTCTGAGCATCAGTTTGTTTCCTCATCCACAGAAGAGGGTGTGTGCAGCAATCCCTGGCAGGGTGGTTGTGGGGATCAGCTCGATGGAAAGTACTTCTCTCCCTTCCTGGAACACAAGGTCGGGGAGCAGGGCGTTATTTGCGCAAGCTCTGAGAGGTGAGGCATTAAATGGGGATGTTTCAGGCAGAAAGAACCATTGCTGTCTTTAGAATTTGGGCTCCAAAAATTAAACTACTTTTTTCTTCCTACACTTTAAAAATATTTTATTTATTTTTGAGAGACATAGAAACAGAGTATGAGCAGGGGAGGGGCAGAGAGAGAGAGAGGGAGACACAGAATCCGAAACAGGCTCCAGGCTCTGAGCTGTCAGTACAGAGCCCGACGCGGGGCTCGAACTCACGGACCCCGAGATCATGACCTGAGCCGAAGTCGGCCACTTAACCGACTGAGCCACCCAGGTGCCCCTATACTATCTTTTAAATAAGAAATTTCTTTAAACTGAGAAATATTTAGTGTTGCTGTTGCTTGATAGGTGTCAATTTGTCAGAGAGCGCGGGTAGTATTTTGAGACATGGCCGATGGGTTGGTGGTCAACAAGACATACTTGCTGGTGAAAACATGGTTTACAAGATCCATCACAGGATTACTAAGAGGGGAGAATCCCAAGGAGTCATTTGAATGCCTTGTCCACAAGGCTTCCCTACCCCTCCCATTCGACACTGCCTTGATTACTGAGCTTTAAAGTGGCATTGTCTGTACAACTGACTAGAACTGTCACGGCATTAACGTGGTTTATTCAAAAGAATTTGAACTTTAGAGCCCAATGCCACTTACTAATCAGTGTGCCTCTGGGCAAGTTGTTTAAAGTCTCTGGGCCTCAATTATTTCATCTATAGAATCAGGATAAAAATATGTCTTTAAAGACTGTGCAATGTTCAAATAAAACAGTGTATCTCAGCAGCTTGGACCACAGTGAGTGCTCCGTAATCAGTTATTATTCTTTTTTTTTTTTTTTTTTTGCATTCTTGTGGTTTCCTAACTTTTTCATAACTTTTCTCTGGTTCTTTGCCAGGGTGTTGGGTATGTTCAGTTTGTCCCTGTGTCACCTTTTCTAGATTCACACAACATGAAAAATGTGTAACTCATTTCAAACACGGTGTCTTACCCTATTGGTTAATTAATGATTTTAGTTAGTTTGGATGCCAAAGGTTTATACTCTTTAGGAATCTGAGGCTGTCATCCAGGATGTGGTTTGAATTCCCCATGCCTTTTGACTCATGGGTATGTTAAGATGACTGAGTGTTCCAAGGTAAACAGTCATGGTCTCATAACCACCAGTCAGTGGGTTTCTTTGCCCTAGCTCTGTCTCCTGAAGAGAATGTGTCATGCAGTGCTGTTTCTACTTACATCGCTTTGTCCATCTTGAAGGACCCCCAAATCCTTTGCTGGCCAGATCTATATCTAAGGTAGAGACAGCTGAACATGTCTACCAGGGGCTGAATTGTGTCCCCCCAAAAGGCATGTGGTTAAGAAGCCCTAACCCTCCAGTGTGATGGTATTTGGAGGTAATTAGGTTTAGAGGAGGTCATAAGGGTAGGGCCCTCGTAATGGGATTTGTGTCCTTATACGAAAAGACACCAGAGAGCTTTGCCATGAGATGATACAATGAGAAGGTGACCATCCACAAGCCAGGAAGTGGGCCTTCCTCAGGGAACCCAACTGGCTGGCACCTTGATCTCGAACTTCTCAGTTTCCATAACTGAGAAATAAATTTCTATTGTTTAAGCTACATAGTCTATGGTATTTTGTTAGAGCAGCCTGATCAGACTAAGACAATGGCAATCCATATTTCTCCCCAAGCCAGCTGTATGATGAAAATGAGGAACTGAAACCCAAATACTGTTCTTTTATCCCAAAATTAGCTGTTGGAATAAAATTTCATTGCATATTGATCCTGTTGCCCTCAAAATAAGAGACATATTTTACATTTAAAATACATGTGCTATGCCTCATAAAGTAAATGCTACACATTCAAGGCCCTTAGTGTTTGGAATCAGAAACTGGTATAAGACACCAGTAATAATAACAATAATAATATAACAATGATAACATTGGTAATAACAGTAACAATGACAATACCGATAATAATAGTAATAATGGCTTCTATTTATTGGATGACTCTTACGGCCAGAGGCTGTGTTAAGTGCTATACAAATATACTATTCAAATTAATCTGCACATAAATCCTGAAGGAAGATACTTAAGATAAGGAAACCTAGGATCAGAAAGACTAATTTGCCCAAGGTCACACAGCTGGTAATAGGCAGACATGGGCTTTACTGCGTTGTGAAAAAAGGCTGTGACAATGATGATTATGAGAAGCCACTTGGAGGACCTGGGTGGCAGGATGAGGATGAGGCACCATCAAGTAGAGATGAATGAGCACATGGTTAGTGCCAGTGGGGGCTGCTGTCCCCGTGGCCACTTCTCCCTGAATCCGTCCACATTACGCTCCCTGAGGCAAATGCAGGCCTACAGGAGAAAGGACCAGGCTTGAGAGAGAGTAGACAATGTGGGCTTTGTATATGTGCAGCTACTGCTCATGATGGCATCATCGTGGTGACAGGACCCAGTGATTCCGCCATTGCTCCGGAGCTTATAGAGGTCTCACTGAAGCACTCGGGGCAGACACTTCATTTCTTTCAGCCTGAGGCATCTCATTCAATAAGCTTGCTCCATCACCAAAGAGGCAATAATAAATATGCCTTTTCTTCCTCTGCCTGCCCAAGAAGCTTGGCTTTGTGAAGCCAAAACCACAACCAATAACAGAAGGTTGGAGGGGAGTTCTTTTTCATGTGCACTTGAAGTGCAGCAGGACAGTTCAGATTCTATGTGGATAGTCCTCTACATCATGCCATTGGCCATACCACGTTCCTGGTCTATAGGGTCTCCCCTTCTTTGTAATGGGATCTGTGAGGTCCAATATAGAAATATGGTCACCTTATGAAGTCTGAGTCGGTCAAAGTCATGATTCTTCATTTGAGGATAGCAATGTGGGGACATACTGCTCCTCCTGCCCCAAATAGGCTGGAAATGACCATACAGACACTGCATCAGCACTGCTCCCCTCAGAGGCCATGACCGGCCACCCTTTTCTGTCAGCATGACTCACTGAGGGTGTCCATCTTTTGGGTCTCCTGAGCTGTGCCCGGGGCACTTGCCAGGCATGTTTTTAGCAGGTTTGTCAAGCCTGGCTTCCTGCCCAGAGTCTCCACTGAAACTTTGTCTCACCTCCTGTGATCTGGCTGGAATCAGGAAGAGCTAAACTTGGCTTGGTGGCCCAGATCCCAAGTGCCCTCATTTCACAGGACATCCGGCTTTTTGTCTGCCTTCCTGCCCATGCCCTGTGAAGTTGTTCACAAGCTCTGCTGCCCAAAAAACTCCCATTCCCTTCCCTCCAGGCTCTCTCCCTATGAGCTAAAGGAGAGGGCAGAGCCAGGTTGATAGCACTTTATTGGTAGTTGAGGACATTAATTCATAGCATCCCTCTCTCCTCTAGATGAGGAATAAACTAAAAAGATCCAGTCATCAGATAGAGACCAAAACACCAGTTGTTTCACTGCAAAAGTAAGAACTGAGAAGACAGCTTGGATCTGCAACCCAAATGACTCCCTCCTCATTTAGCCAAGAGATGTTCCTAGCCAGAGCAGCTGGACATGACAGGACTGCGTCAGTCTTCCCTTCCCAGGGACAAGGTCTCCTCTGAGGGGCTTACAAGATGGAGAAAGACATGAAGGAGGCAAAAAGAGGAGCCCTATTAATGTCCTCCAAAAGGCAATTGTGGACTGGAAGTCTGACCTGACACCAGACAGAGGGAAGGGAGAAGAAAGAAGAGAAAATGTAGTGACTTCCTTTCTACTTCAAAGAGCACAGAAGTTCCTAAATTGGTGGCTGGTTGGAACCCAGGGAAGGGGGAACAGCAATCACCATCACCCCCTATGTCCCTACGCATGCCCAAGAGTTGTATGGACAGGCAGTGAAATGGAAGGCTCTGGAGGCAAATGAAAGTGACAAGGACAAAAATAAAGAATAGAGGAAAGAATAGAAGAAGATATGAAGGAAAATATTAGGAATATGTAACATCCCAGAAAATAAGTCAAAGATCCAAACATCTGTTACCTTGTAGACAGTTTTTAGATTACTGAACATTGTACACCTGACCTAAATGCACTAAGGTCACAGAGCAAGGAGGAAAGCGGAAGAATGGTTGACACTCTCAAGAAACAAATTGTGTCCTCAAAACTATACCTTTCATGAATTTTGTTGAGACTGGAATATTTATTTTTTAATTTTTTTTAACGTTTATTTATTTTTGAGACAGAGAGAGAGCATGAACAGGGGAGGGTCAGAGAGAGGGAGACACAGAATCTGAAACAGGCTCCAGACTCTGAGCTGTCAGCACAGAGCCCGATGCGGGGCTCGAACTCATGGACCCCGAGATCATGACCTGAGCCAAAGTCGGCCACTTAACCGACTGAGCCACCCAGGCGCCCTGAGACTGGAATGTTTTTTTAATGAATGATGCTTTTTGTTAAAACAGTTAAGAGCCTCTTAGAATATAAACTAAGATCGTATTTTCATTATTCAATTAGTTTGGGATTTTAAAATTGCTAAAATAACCAGATTAACCATTTTTTTCCATATGGCACTTTTCATTTCCTTTGAAAACGCTGGGAGTTTGAAGTGGCATTGTCAGGTCAAAGGGAAATCATACACCTTGTACAAAATAGCCAGTGATCTCATATCAGGAGCTGCCAACCACTCCCACCAATGAGAGGATTTCCTTCATGCCCAAGGAAATCACAGATTTTGTATAGTAGGAGAACAGGAGAGTGGGAATCGAGCCAGTATTTAACAGTGTGTGCTCACAGGCCTCCCCAGAGCTGTTCTAATAAGGCCACACAAACTTTGGAGCTAAAAAGAACTTGTTTAGGACAGCTGGCTAATCTTCTTGGATTAATCAAGTTGGAACCAACTTGAAAAGATACAGCCCTGGTAAGAATAGCAATGCACACTTGACAGAATGGCCCATTAATACTGTTTTTAAAAATACCTAGAGACTTAAGATTTTTATAAAAATAACTTGGTATTCTTTGCATACAAGTGTGATCCATTAAAGGAGAAATTTATGGCAGCTCAGTTCCGCAGTGATCTCATAAACATGTGAATAGAAAGACATTTGCTTTTGAATATAAAGTAAAATCTAGCACATCAAAGTGGAAACACTTTGCAAAGTTTTCCTCCCAGAATTAGCACAGCACTTTGTGAATGTGTTGTATGCAGAGTGACTTTCTTATAATCTTAGAGGAAAGAGAGGAAGAATTCAAGGTTTTTGATTCTCCTCAAGTACTGCAGACACAAAGTACATTTAAGCATATTAAAAGGGCAGGGCTCAGGATATTCTTTGTGCGTTACTAAGTAGATGGGTTCAAGTGGACCACTGGATTACACATACATGATTACATTGCATACAAATTTATTTATTTTTATTTTCTTTCTTTCTTTTTTTACATTGCATAAGATTTTAGTACCCACAATCCTGGGGTCTCCCTGTCCTTTGATGGCTTTGAGGAAGCAAGCAGTCATCTGGGGGAGCCCCCTGCCCCAAGGAATCATAGGATGCCTCAAAGAGTTGAGGGCAGCGTTCAGCCAGCAAGAAAATGAGGCAGATTCAAGGAATTGAATTCTGCCAACAACTAAATGAGATTGGAAGTAGATCCTTCCACAGTTGAGTCTTGGATGAGAACACAACCCTGGCTGACCCCTTGATTGCCACCTTGTAAGACCTTATAGCAGAGAATGCAGTTACTCCATGCCTACATTCTTAACACAGAAACTGAGATAAAAAATGTGAGTTCTTTTAAGCTGCCAAGTTTGTGGAAATGTTGTTAGATGGCAACAAAAAAACCTTGATAGAATCTATTTTGTACAGTGGAATAACTGTCAGTCATTGGTGTCAGAGGATATCTTTAAGGATGTCCATGAAAAAGTCAAATGAGCAGTTACAGTGATGCCCAAGTATCTAACTCAAACTGGGACCTGGGGCCTCTGGGTAGCTCCATCGTTTAAGCATCCAACTCTTGATAATAGGCTCAGATAACGATCTCAAGGTTTGTGGGATTGAGCTGACAGCACCGAGCTTGCTTGGGATTCTCTCTCTCTCCCTCTCTCTCTCTCTCTCTGACCCTCCACTATTCACACACATGCACGTGTGTGCACTCTCTTTCTCCTCTCTCAAAATAAATAAATAAACATTTAAAAAAAGACTGAGACCTATTCATTGCATAGACTGTGAGAAGGCTAGGCACTGGAAGGTCTTCAGACTCTTGTGACAATGCCCACCTTGGAGACACAGAGCTCTATACACCCTGAAAGACCACACAATAGACCCTACTATATGTTCTCAGCAAGCCTGGCAATGTCATAGAGAAAGTCCACTTTCCACATAGTTCTTATTAGACCAAAAAGACACCTTGAAAATTTAACCGTAATGCAAATGTAGAAACAGTTGGTACATCTTATTCCTTGAAACAAAGAACAGAGTTCGAAAAACAGAGAGGTTCAAAGGCTATTACTTTTCTTCTTTGTTAGCAGCTAAATATGATGTGAGGAAATGAAACTAAATAGAGAAGATAATATTACTTAAAGCAACTTTTCTTCACCATATTTTGTTTTCTGCCTCTGGAGCATGACCTCTCCACGTTACTGGCACTGCGAGAGCAAGAGGCCCTTTGCAGCAATCCGGTACAGCTGAAACAACTCTGAAGAGCCACCCATGACAGGGAGAGCAAGGGCAGAGGCCCAGAGAGCCCCTAATCTCACTTTCCCTGGGGGAAAATAACCAGACATATAGCCAGACTTCTCTCCTGACCTGAGGGGAGATATGTTACAAAGCTTGACTGCATTCAATTTCCAAAGAAGAACCAGGACCTTTGATTTGTAAAGCTACTCTGCTTGGAGAAGATCAAACTGTATGTAATGCGAGGCAGAGTCAGGGGAACTAACTGGGATCACCGTGAATCACAAACAGTGCTAAAGTTTGGGACGAGCACTGTTTTGAGCATTGTTGGGAAACCCAAGTACAACCTCTAGCTCTAGGATGGCTAATAGGTCTCCGTGTTTCATGCTACCTCAAGCCTACTGGGAAGGATGGCCTGACTGTGCTCTAGGGAAGGAGCCTGGAGTTGAAACTGCTAAGGGAGAATCCAGGGACGCAAGAGTGTTGGAGGGGGGCTGGGGCGGACCCCGTGCTTGGAAAGCCAAGGGTGCAGGGAGCCAGGGGTACGGAACTAACCCAAGTATCCACTCTACACAGGACTGCTCACTAAAGTAGCCCTTCGAGAAGGGACCAAACTACCTCCCAAATGATGTTAACGTCTGTTGAAAAGCCCTCTTTTATTTAATGAACACTGTCCAGGCTAAACATGGACCCCTTTCCAAGCACAATAAGGCAAGATGTTTTTGTGTTTACCCAGAAGTCCCTGGACATTTGTGATATTTATGAGGCATTCTCTCAGCCTTTAATTCTAAGCAACACAACTGTCACTAACATTTAGCAGTTTTAAGTAGCAGTTGGAATAAAGTGCCATTTTAAAGCAAACCCAAAGTAGAAAATAATACACCATGTTTTGTGCATCAGAAGGACTGCACAGTTATTTGGGGATAAAATTGCAAGTTATTTTTCCAACATTGACATTGGTCTGGCCACAAATTTACCAGTTTGCCCACCTCCTATATGGCTCATAGGCATTTTGTCTTCTGTGGTAAGCTTCCAGAACAAAGCTGAGTTATCCACGACGGCATCTCAACTTTGACTTTAGCCCCACTGTGATAATGTTTTTTGTTTTTTTTTTTTTTTCAACGTTTTTTTTAAATTTATTTTTGGGACAGAGAGAGACAGAGCATGAACGGGGGAGGGGCAGAGAGAGAGGGAGACACAGAATCGGAAACAGGCTCCAGGCTCCGAGCCATCAGCCCAGAGCCCGACGCGGGGCTCGAACTCACGGACCGCGAGATCGTGACCTGGCTGAAGTCGGACGCTTAACCGCCTGCGCCACCCAGGCGCCCCCCCACTGTGATAATGTTTTAATTACCAAAACCTTAGAAAAACAACCCACTGAGATGAACTGCAGTCCCCCCAATTCTAGGACTCCTATTAACGCCCACTGCTAATTCCCCTTCAGGCACCCCCAGAGCAACTGGGAGGGAGCAGCAAACTTTGTTGCCCTTTTTCTTATATTGTTGTTGTTGTTTTTTAAATGTTTATTTATTTTTGAGAGAGAGAGAGAGAGAGAGAGACAAAGAGAGATAGAGGGAAACACAGAATGCGAAGCAGGCTCCAGGCTCTGAGCCTTCAGCACAGCGAACTCCCAAACTGTGAGATCATGACCTGAGTGGAAGTCAGATGCTCAACCAACTAAGCCACCCAGGTGCCCCTTCTTATGTTATTTATACATGAAATGGTTTTGGATAAAGAAAGATTCCTATAGGTTTGTGATGGAAATGTACACGATTTCTTTCCTATATGTATTTCTAAAGGACTACCAACTACTCAAGTCTGGCTTTCCTGGGAACCTAACCTTGTGCATTACAACCCAAGCCTCCAGGGAATGTTTCCATGGTTCAGTGGAGCAAGTGAAAGAAAGGCAAGAGGCCAGCAATTACAAACGGATTGTGAATCATTTCCTGCAGCATAATTAGGCTTCTGGAGTCCCTAGAGGGCTGGTGTCCAGAGGCAGTCCAAAGTCCGGGAGAATCAGTGTTTATGGCTTATCCATTCAATAGAATACTATGCAGAAGGTAGTAAGAGTATGTTCCACTTCAGGGAAAGCTATTCATTAAGCGATGTTAATTATAAGCCTTTGCCTTTATAGGTTTGGACAGCAAAGGTACAGAGAAGACGAAAATCTGTGAGGTTGTATAACAAAGTAGCAGTGATGTCTACTTCCAGGCTGAGATAG
Source organism: Neofelis nebulosa (assembly GCF_028018385.1). Lineage (NCBI taxonomy): Eukaryota > Metazoa > Chordata > Mammalia > Carnivora > Felidae > Neofelis > Neofelis nebulosa. The sequence goes on from NC_080784.1 coordinate 118,231,105, forward strand.
GAGTCTTCCTTTCTTCTCTCCATTCCTTCCTCCTTCCTCCCTTTTTCCCTTCTTTTGGAATTTTCTCAATATTCCACAGTCAGCATTTATTATTCTGGCCATCTTAGAAAATGTTCAGTGAGTTCTCGGACCACAACTAAGTGGATGCTCAGACCCTGAAGACTCTTACTGCCCCTGGGCCGGCACCATGGCCCTGCAGAGTCTCTGCGACTTGCCCCTCTGGCTCTGCAGTGGATAAGAGAATTTTAAAGATCAGCCCTGGAGTTGAGTCACAGCACTGGGAGCTCCTATCCAAGCAACTTCCAGAAATTTGGTTACTCGATGACCCTCAGATTTCTTGTTTATAAAGTAATACTACCTACACTGGAGCACTGCAGTCAACTGAGGGAATCAAATACATCATGAGGCCAAGTGGGAGAGCAAATGCAGAATCATTTGGCAGGCATAAACAATCTGCAGTTGTTAGCTCTTAGCATAATTTCCTTGCTGTCCACACAGGAATAGAAGTCAAGAAGACCCAAGCCGTGCGGCAGGTTGTTGGCTCCTTATGAGTGGGTTTGGGGCATGTGGAAGTGTAATCATTCATTTTTGATAGATGCTGCTATTTAGATCAGTTCTCCTACTTGTCTCAATAACATCTTTCGAGTTGTTGTTCCCCAATCCAGTATTTAATCAAAAAGGCTTTCAGAAACACTAGCTGTGAAACATGAGCATAGTGGTACGGATGTAGGAGGACAGTGTATGAAATATCTGACATGTAGCCAAACATAGTCACTGGCAAGTGTTTGAGAATTCTAGCGCCAGGGCAAAGCAGCACATTGAAAGCCAGACTCTCTGAAAATCCCCAGGACATCCCTGGGTGAAACTGGTCTTCTGCCTGGGATTAGACAGAACACAACCATGTTATTAAAAATCTTGACTCAGAATTGCCCTTTGATGGTGAATGATTGACCCCAATAAAGAATATTAGCATAAATGACTAAGCTTCACTGCAAAAGGGAAAAGAATGTAAATGCATCTTGCTTGTTCCTCCTCTATTCCCTGCTCTCTCACAATGCAGAGGTAAGTTGTTTCACACTTAAAGCTATTGACAAAGTCCTGAAAACATACGCAAAGAGAGGTAAAGAAGTATAGTGTCCGTCTACTTGACCACACAGACAAATGTTGGCAGCTGTGGGGATGTCATTTTTAAAGAAAAATTATTTTAAAGAAAAGTTGCAGAAATTGTGCAATAACAACTCATAAGTCCTTCACCTAGATTCACCAGATGTGAACATTTGACCTCATTTGCTTTCTCTCTCTATTCGATATATTTGCTATTGTAGAACTGTTCGAGAGGAAGTTGTGAATCTTATTTTTTATGAGTCATTCATTACCCTGAAATTTGTTCCCCAAAAGGTACAAAACACTTTGGAGTTTTCAGCAGCATTTGAAACTTCTTCAGTTAACTTTTCAAACAGCTGGTGGAAGATCTCTTTACAATGGTGCTTTTAGGTTCAAAGACTAAGCCAGCCTGTTAATATACCCTAAAAAAAGTTGCTTAATCTTTCTCAAACACAGTTTCCTCATCTGTTGCAGGAGGCAATTATATCTATATCCTTGTTTTGCACTGAGGATTAAGTTAAATACCATGGAAAACACTTATAAACTTTAAATTTTCTATGTATTCCCAAATGTTATGATTCACAATACCAGTGGAATAACATCAACTCAGGTTCTCCTAATTATGAATTAGCCCTAAAACCATGTTGAACCTTTTTAGGTATTTGATGTTGCCTCCAACAGTGCTGATGTCTGTGGGTACTCAGTAAACCATTAGGGAAGTCAGGGAACCTCTGAATTTCTGTGATCCAGAACTGCCATCTATAAAGCAGTGGTTCTCAAACATTAGTCAGCGTCAGAATCACTGCAGGGCTGTTAAACCCCACCTCTAGCATTTGATTCACTAGACCTGGGGTGGATCTGAGAATCTGCATTTCTAACAAGTTCCCTGGTTATGCTGAAGCTGCTGGCTCCAGGACCACACTTTGAGAACCACTGCTCTAAAGCATAGTCAAGCTGGGCAGATATATTTCCAGGGGTTTGTATGGGGGTGAAATCTAAACTCTATAGAAAACCTTTATTCTCTTAAACGGTGCTTCAGAAAACTTAATGCATGTACAAATCACTTAGGGACTCCTGTTATATGTGGATTTTGCTTCATTGGGTTTTGGGCAGGCTCATGATTCTGCTTCTAAAAAGGCACAGGTGAAGTTTTGCAGCTGGTCTGCTGACCATACTTTGGAAAACAAGGCTAAAAAGCACAGCTCACAGCTATGCATTTGATTTCTATTTAAAAGAGTAAGAAAGGATGTTCCCTATTTATCCCTAAATATCCCAAACTTCCTGCTCTCAGCCAGTGGCCCCTCTTCAGAGTACTCGGACAGTGAGTTCAGCCCCAAAGAAACCAAGGTATGTTTTGGTGTTTTGTTTTAATCATGTTACTTGATAATAGATTTAAATGAGCTTACAAAAGCACATACAATATAAAAAGATAGGTGAAAAACTTCTGCTCTGCATTCGTGGCTCTTGTCTATAAAAGGGACAAAATGGGAGGAGTACTATTTTTTTTTAATGTTTATTTTATTTATTTATCTGGAAAGAGAGAACATGAGCAGGGGAGGCACAGAAAGAGAGGGAGACAGAATCCCAAGCAGGCTCCATGCTGTCATCAGAGAGGCCTACGTGGGGCTCGAACTCACGAACCTGGAGACCATGACTTGAGTCAAGTTAAGAGTCGGATGCTTAGCTGACTGAGTCACCCAGGTGTCGCTGGAGGAGTACTATTGACCCATCATTTAAAATGCCATGTGAATTAAGTCATTCTCTCTTCAAATATAAAAAAAAAAAAAGTCATCCCCTCAAATTTTGCTTTTTTTTTTTTTTTTTTTTTTTTAAGAGAGAGCTGGTGAGGGAAGGGCAGAGAGAGTGGGGGATTGAATGAAGCAGGCTCTGAGCTGATAGCAGTGAGCCCGATGCAGGCTGGAAATCATGAACTTCAGGATCACAATCTGAGCCAAAGTCAGAGCCAAAGTCAAACTTTAAAGTTTATTTATTTTTTTAATCTCTACACCCAGCATGGAGCTCAAACTCATGAGATCAAGAGTCCTATGCTCTTGATCTGAAGTGGGGCTCATGTTTTACCCAAAGTGGGGCTCAAGTTCACAAACCATGAGATCATGACCTGAGCCAAAGTCAGATGCTTAAAGACTGAGCCACCAAATTTTGCATTTTTGATTGGTGTGGGATGGAGGCAGAAGATCTATTTCAGAGGCAGGATTATTAAAATTTGTCAGTGATTCAAATACATAGAAATAAGTTTTTTTTTTTTTTTTAATGTGGCATATTTTCAATGTGACCTTGATAAGATATTGCTTTTGTTCAGAGAAACAGTGATTGGCAATGGGGAGCAGGCTTCAGTAGAAGAGAGAAGGTATGGGGAGGATTAATATCATACTGTAATTAATACAGTTGGACTTGGTAAATGTGGGGCTCCTTGGGTTTTTCCAGTAATAGGTTGCAAATATGGGAGTGAGTGTGGGGCTCATGGAAGCCAAGGGAGAAGATTTCAAGGCAGTGGGTGCTGTGGTCACCGTTGCCAAGTGCTTGGTGTAACAATATGTGTGAACTGAATGATGGAATCATATACAAAATGATGAGCGACCTTTGAAAGCAATCTTTGTAGGCCAGTGATGTTGAAGTTCAGAGTTAAGGAATGAGCTAGTAATGGTAGGGAAGCATTGGAGGACTGGTCTTAGGTAAATCACTCTTTCTAGAGAGTGGAAATGGAAAGAGTAAGGAAGTTTAATCTCAAGCCAACACTGACCAGAATCACCTGGAGAGCTTGTTATAACACGGATTGCTGGGCTCTGCCTCCAGAGTTTCTGATTCTGTAGTTCAGACCTGGAGCCTGAGAAGCTGTGATTTTAGTGTGTTCCCAGAACTGATGCTGCTGGGTCTGTGGGGAGTGCTGTTTGGAAGTCCTCAATTGGGAATTGTTGATTTAGATCAGGCTTTTGCAACTTTGCCCTGTTGACATTCTAGGCCAGACAATTCTTGGTTGTATAGAGCCATCCTATGCTCCATAGGATGTTTAACAACATACCCGGCCTGTACCCACTAGATGCAAGTAGCACCCCCAACTTGTAACAACCAAAAATGTTTCTAGGTGTTACGAAAACGTCCCCCAAGGGTAAAAATTGCCCCCAGTTAGGAACGACTGCTTTAGATAATTTAACGCCTCTGAAAAACACTGTCTGCAGGTAAATCTAGAATATCTGAAGGGGTTAGGTCTGGAAAATGTGTGCATGAGACAGTGGAACAGAGCCTCCAGGCTAGTAATCTGTGCTCTTTGAAGTTGAATTCCAGATTATAAATGAGGGCTTGATTATTATTTTTTAGTGAATTAACCCCAGAAAATCAACTTGGGACCAACTTGCACTGTAATCCCAAGTTGTTTTCAGGTTTCTGCATCCTGGAGCCCTGAAAATCATATCTAATAAATTGTCCCCAACTCATGAATGTGCCTCTGTCTTCTAAAATACAGGCTTCCTGGATCACTGCCTTAGCTCTATTTAAGTGCCCTCAATTAAGACTTCCTTATTCTGAAGGCCCTGCCATTTGCTAGACAAAGCAATGTTCTGTATCAGGTTAGCAGATTTAAATATTCCACATCCATACATTTTGCTTTGTTTTGTTTCTTATGTGTGTCTTATAGGCAGCATATAATTCACTCTTGCTTTTTTATATAATCCGACAATTTCTTCTTTTTAATTGGGGTATGTAGACTATTTATATATAATAAGATTATCGTTAAGTTTGGTTTAAATTTATCATCTTGCTCTTTGTTCTCTATTTGTCTCATCTGTTTATTGTTCTTTCTCCTTTTTTTTTCCCCCTGATACATTATTTGAACATTAAAAGAAATATTTTATTAAGATGAAACATACCTTGGCACCTGGGTGGCTCAGTCAGTTAAGTGTCTGGCTTCAGCTTAGGTCATGATCTTACAGTTGGTGAGTTCAAGCCTCTCATCAGGCTCTGTGCTGGCAGCGTGGAGCCTGCCTCAGATCCTCTGTCTCTCTCTCTCTCTCTCTCTGCCCCACCCACGTGTGTTCTCTCTCTCTCTCTCTCAAAAATAAAAATACACTTCAAAAAAAAAAAAAAAAGATGACGGGCGCCTGGGTGGCTCAGTCATTGAGTGTCTGACTTCGGCTCAGGTCATGATCTCATGTGCGTGGGTTTGGAGCCTGCAGCCTGCTTTGGATTTTATGTCTCCCTCTCTCTCTGCCACTCCCTTGCTCTTGCTCTGACTCTCTCTTTCTCAAAAATAAATAAACGTTTAAAAAAAAAAAAAATGACACATACCTGACCTAAAAGTACTCATTCGCAAGTGAGCAATTCAGTTGTATCAGCTGCACTCAGAGTCGTGCAGCCACCACATCTATTTCCAAAACCTTTTAATCACCCAAAAGAGATCCTTTACCCATTAAGCAGTTATTCTCTGTGTCCCCTCTGTCAACCACCGATTTACTTTCTGTTTCCATTGATTTACCTATTCTGGATATTTCATATAAGTGGAATAACAGAATCTGTGACCTTTGGTGTGTGACCTCTCTCACTTAACATCATGTTTTTGAGGTTCATCAACATTGTGGAATGTATAACAGTGCTTCATTCCATTTAATAGCTGAATAATATTCTGTGTATGGATGCACCCTAATTTGCTTATCTATTTGTTAATGAACACCGTGGCTATTTCCACCTTCTGCTATTAGTGAATAGTGCTGCTATGAAAATTTGTACATGTATTTGTTTAAATACCTGTTTTTCAATATTTTGGGTATATACTAGGAATGGAATTTTGGGGTCGCAGTCATTCTATGCGTTTAACTTTTTTTTATTTTTATTTTTATTTTTTTATTTTTTTTTTAAATTTTTTTTTTCAACGTTTATTTATTTTTGGGACAGAGAGAGACAGAGCATGAACGGGGGAGGGACAGAGAGAGAGGGAGACACAGAATCGGAAACAGGCTCCAGGCTCTGAGCCATCAGCCCAGAGCCTGACGCGGGGCTCGAACTCACGGACCGTGAGATCGTGACCTGGCTGAAGTTGGACGCTTAACCGACTGCGCCACCCAGGCGCCCCTATGCGTTTAACTTTTTGAGAAATTGCCAAACCATTTTCCACAGTGGTTGTACTATTTTGCATTCTCACCAGCAATATCCAACTTCTTTATATCCTCACTAACACTTGTAACTTTCCATTTTCTTTATTATCGCCTAGGTAGTGGGTGTGAAGTGGTATCAGTTGTGTTTTAATGTGGATTTCCCTAATGATTAATTGTGATATTGTGATTTATAATAAATATGTATCCAGTCTTCAGTCTGTTTCTGGCACAGACCTAAAACACTTGAAGTTTCCCAAGTAATGAGAGTGATAAAGATGTCTTTTGTTATGTTAATGAGATGACTTTGGGACCCTATCTAAGGATAGGGGCTGGTTGCCTGGAGAACCATCAGTGAAATTAGAGGGTTGGGAAGTTGTTCAGTCTCCTCTCCCTGATCTCCAGGGAGGGGAAAGGGGCTGGAAGTTGAAATGGTCACCAATGGCCAATGATTTAATAGGTCAGGGCCATGTAATGGAGTCTTCATAAAAACTCAAAAGTACTGGATTTGGAGAGCTTCCAGGTTGGTGACCACAGGGAGGTGCTGTGGGGGCTGGGGATGGGGGGGGTGGTGCGTTGGAAAGCCTGGAGAGGGAGGACCAAGAAACTCCACACCCTTTTCCTACACCTTGCCTTTACATTTCTTCCAACTAGTTGTTTTCGAATTGTATCCTTTTATAATGAACTGGTGAACTAGTAAGTAAAATGTTTCTCTGAGTTATGTGATCTACTCTAGCAAATTAATCAAACCTCAAGAGGAGGTTGTGAGAACCTCAAATTTGTAGCCAGTTGGTCAGAAACACAGGTAAACAGCCTGGGTTTACAACTTGTGTCAGAAGGTTGGGAGGGCAGCCTTGTAAGACTGAACAATTAACCTGTGGAATCTGATGTTTTCTCTGGGTAGATAGCATCAGAATTAAGTTGAATTCTTGGACACCCTACTGGTTTCTCAGAATACCAAAAGATTAATTGTGCGGAGCATTTTTTTTTCATGTGCATATTATTGATATTCAAATGGATTTTTTTTTTTTTTTTTAGAAATGTCTATTCAAATCCATTTTCCATTTTCTAATTGGGTTGTTTGTCTTGGTGAATTATAAAAGTTCTTCACATATTCTGGATACTAAACCCTTATAAGATAAACAATTAGCAAATATCTTCTCCATTCTATGGGTTGTCTTTTCACTCTCGTGATTGTCTTTTAATGTACAAAATGTTTTAATATTCATGGAGTTCATTTAATCTACTTTTTATTTCATTGCTCATACTTTTACTCTCATAGCTAAGAATCTATTGCCACATCTGAAGGTCATGAAAATTTACCTGTATATTTTCTTCTGAGTCTTATGGTTTTAGCTCTGACATTTAGGGCTTGAGCAATTTTTAATTTTTTTAATGGTGTGAGGTATGAATCCAATTTCATTCTTTTGCATGTGGATATCCAGTTGTCCCAGTACCATTTGTTTGAAGAGGCTATTCATTCCCCATTGAATGGTCTTGGAACCCTGATTAAAAAGTGGTTAACCATTGCTATGGGTTTACTTCTGGACTCTCAATTTTCTTCCACTAGTCCATATGTCTGTCCTTATGCCAGTACCACACGTAGCTTTGTAGTAAGTTTTGAAAATGGGAAGTATGAACCTTCCAAATTTGTATTTAGGATCACTTTGCTTATTCAGGGTTCCTTTAAATTTCATATCAATTTGAGCATTGGTGTTCCAATTTCTTAAAAAAAAAAATCATTGGAATTGTGATAGAGATTGCACTGAATATATAGATCACTGGTAGCATTTTCATCTTAACATTATACCTTTTAGTCCATAAACCTAGGACACCTTTCTCTTTATTTAGGTCTTATATTCTTTCAGCAATGTTTTGTACTTTCCAGTATACAAGTCTTTTATCTCCTTGGTTAAATTTATTTTTATTTTCTTCTTTTGGATGCTATTGTAAATGAAATTGTTTTAATTTTCTTTTCATATTGTTCATTGTTGGTGCCTAAAAAATCTACTGATTTTTCAGTGTTGATCTTGTGGCCTGCAACTTTGCTGAATTCATTTACTAGGTTTAGTAGCTTTTCTGTAGATGCACAGGGTTTTCTATACAGAGGATCATGTCATCTACAAATATAATATGGTTTATTTCTTCCTTTTCAATACTGTTTTTTTTTTTTGAGAGAGAGAGAGAGAGAGAGCGAGAGAGAGAGAGAAGAGAAAACACACAAGTGGGAGAGGGGCAGAGAAAGAGGGAGACACAGAATCTGAAGCGGGCTCCAGGCTCCAGAATCTGAAACAGGCTTTACTTGTCATATGTTTCTGAGCTGTCAGTGCAGAGCCTGATGTGGGGCTCAAACTCAGAAACTGAGATCATGACCTGAGCCAAAAGTCACATGCTTAACTGACTGAGCCACCCAGATGCCCCTCAATACTTTTTATTTATTATCTAATTGCTTTAGCTAGAATATCCAGTAAAATGTTGAATGATTGATTTTTTTTATTTTATTTTAAACCACCTTTGCATTCCTGGCATAAATCCCTGCCATGGCGTATAGTTGTATAATGTTTTTAACGTGCTGTTGGTTTTCATTCACTAGTATTTTGTCAAGGATATTTGTACCTGTATTTAGAAGGGGTATCAGTCTATATATTTTTTTCATGATGTCTTTATCTAGTTTTGGTATTAGAATAATACTGGCCTCATAGAATGAGTTAGAAAGTGTTCCCTAATTTTTATTTCTTGGGGACTTTGAGAAGATTGTATGTCAATTCTTTTAATTGACATAAATTTAAATTTAAATTTTAAATTCTTTAAATTTTCTTTGCGAGGTTTTGATTATTACTTCAGCCTCTTTACTTGTCATATGTCTGTTGAGATTTTATTTTCTTGAGTTCTTTTTGGTAATTTGTAGAAATTTGTCCATTTCATTTCAGTTCTGATTTGTTGGCATACAACTGTTTATAGTATTCTCTTATCTGCTTTATTTCCATCGATTTGGTATGATGTCCCACTTTCATTTCTGATTTTAGTTGTTTGTGTCTTCTTTTTTTTCATTAGTCTAGCTAACTGTTCTTAAATTTTGTGGGTTTTTTTTAAGTTTTTTATTTTGTTGATTATGTGTGTTGTTTTTCTCTTATATTTTATATAGCTTTGCTTGAATCTTTATTTTCCTTCTGCTAGTTTTGGGTTTAATTTGAACTTATTTTTCTAGCTTCTTCATGTAAATTCAGTTTCCTTTTTTTAATGTTTATTTATTTATTTTGAGAGAGAGAGCACGAGCTAGGAAGGGACAGAGAAAGAAAGAGGGAGAGAGAATACCAAGTAGGCTCTGCACTACCAGCACAGAGTCTGATGTGAGGCTTAAACTCACAACTGTGAGATCATGACCTGAGCTGAAACCAAGAGTTGGATGCTCAACAGACTGAGCCATACAGGCACCCCTTTAGTTTCTTCATGTAAACTGACTTGGGATCTTTTTAAATATTTACTGTTGTTTTTTAATATATAACATTTACTGGTGAGATCTTGTAAAATATTTACTGCTATAAGTCCCTCTGACTACTGCCTTTGTTGTATCCCATGTTCATGAAAGGTAAGATTTAATATTGTTACAATGTCAATAATCTCCAAACTGTTTTTTTTTTTTTAAACTGATCTTATAGAATGAGTTGAGGAGTGTTTCTTTTCCCAATTATTTAAGAGTTTATAAAGACTTGATTTTAATTCTTCTTAAACATTTGGTAGACTTCACCATTGAAGCTATCTGGGCATTGGCTTTCTGTTGTGGAAAATTTGTAATTATAAGTTCAATCTATCTACTTGCAATTGGTATGTTCAGGTTTTCTATCTATTTCTTCTTGATTCAGTTTCAGTAGTTTGTGTCCAAGACTCTGTCCATGTAACTAGGTTATCTTATTTGTTGGTATAAAATTGTGCAGAATATTACAATCCTTTCTATTTCTGTAAGGTTAGTGATAATGTCCCCTCTCATTTTGATTTTTTTATTAAGTCCTTTTTTCTTGTTCAGTCTAGCTAGATACTTATCAATTTTCTTCATCAAAGAATCCACTTTTAGTTACATTCATTTTCTATATTATTTTTCTGTTCATTTTTTCAAATGTCCGAATCTTTATTTCCTTTCTTCTATGTATTGTGATTTAATTTGCTCTTTTTTTTCTAGTTTTATAAGGTTGAAGTTTATATTATTGATTTCACTTTCTTCTTTTTTAATATAGGCATTTAAGCAGTGTTTTAGCTGTATTCCATAAGTTTGGGCACATTGTGTTTTGATTTTTATTAATCTGAAAATACTACTTTTTCCATGATTTCTTCTGTTAGCCATTGATTATGAGCATGTTATTTAATTTCCATATATTTGTGAGTTTCCCAAATTTCCCTCTGTTACTAATTTCATTCCATTGTGGTTGAATGACATATTTTGTATAATTTCAGTACTTTTATACTTACTGATACTGTTTTATGGCCTAACTTATAGTCTGTCAACATCTCTATGCACCTGAGAAAAATGTATATTCTTGTGTTGTTGGGCAGAGCGTTCTATAGATGCATGTTAGGTCTGGTTGGTTGACAGAATTTTTCAAGTCTTCTATTTCCTTGTTGATCTTAGGTCTAGTTGTTTTCTCCTTATTGAAACTTTATCCTTCTGTTCCACAGAATGGATAATCTCAAGTGATCTCTTTTCAAGTTGACTGTTTCTCCTGTGAGCTCAGATCTGCTGTTGAATATCTTAGTGAATTTTTCATTTTAGTAATAGTACTGATATTCAGAATTTATGTTCTTTTAAAATGCTGTCTATTTATTGATATTCTCTATTTATTGAGACCGAAAAGTTTCTTCAAAGAAAAAAGGCACTGGAATTTACTAAATTTTTGTGAATGTACATCTTGCAACCGTGGAACTTTAGTCCTTCTAACAGTTAATGTTAACAGAGATAGAGGCCCCAGGTTCCTCAGTGTATTATCATTAAGTCCTTCTTACTCAAATGGGACCCCGGAACTTAGTGACCATCACCTTTGGAGATGGTTACAAGTACAGAATCTCAAGCCCCACTCCAGATCACTGAATCAGAAGCTGCATTTCAATAAGATTTTTAGGTGATTCCCACGCACATCAGGGTTTAAAAAGTGGTGGGCCAAAAGTCCTGGCACCCACCGTGTTTTCAGAGCCTTCAAGGTACCATATACTACTTTCCAGAATAGTAGTTTTTCATTGATTATATACGACCTGAAAAATGTCCATCTTCGTCTCTAGATTACAAACCCACAGGGGAAGTCTGCTTCCTGTCGTACACCACAGTCACACACATAGTTAAGTGCTATCAAATCTGTCCAGAAAATCAGTGAAGTGGACCCTGGAATCTCATACTTACCTGCTTCCTCCAACCCTCACCTCAAATAGGTTTTGCAAGAGGTTTATCTTCTTAGTTAACCTACTCAGAAGACCTGAGATTTTTTTGGATCTCCTAGGGATGATTAGGAAGGATCTCTGCAATCAGGAAATATCTCTGAGACAAGAAAACTGTCGTTTTTCTTTCCCTTTTGCTAAAGTATGTACTTATCTAAAATTTGAGTTCCTCAGCTGATAAGGGTTCTCTGCATGTTGGAAAGAAAGAAGCCATTGGGCACATTTTTTTTTTTTTTAATTTTTAACATTTATTTATTTTTGAGACAGAGAGAGACAGAGCATGAATGGGGGAGGGTCAGAGAGAGGGAGACACAGAATCTGAAACAGGCTCCAGGCTCTGAGCTGTCAGCACAGAGCCCGACGCGGGGCTCAAACTCACGGACCGCGAGATCGTGACCTGAGCTGAAGTCGGCGGCTCAACCGACTGAGCCACCCAGGTGCCCCACATTTTTTATAATTCTGCAGAATGAATTTCTTGCTGATTTTTTTTTTAAGACAAGTATAGTTGAAACACAATGTTATATTAGTTTCAGGTATGCAACAGTGATTTGACAATTCTATATCCTATGCTATGCTCATCACAAGTATACCTACCATCTGTCACCATACAACACTATTAGGATACCATTGCCTATATTCCACATTCAGTAATTTTATCTCCACGACTTCTTCATTTCATGACTGGGAGTCTGTATCTCCCACTCCCCTTCACCCACTTTGCCCATCCCCACCTTTCCTCTGGCAACCGTCACTTCTCTGTATTTACAAGTCTGATTCTGCTTTTGGTTTGTTTATTCACTTGTTTTCTATTTTTTTTTAACGTTTATTTATTTTTGAGACAGAGAGAGACAGAGCATGAACGGGGGAGGGTCAGAGAGAGAGGGAGACACAGAATCTGAAACAGGCTCCAGGCTCTGAGTGGTCAGCACAGAGCCTGACGTGGGGCTGGAACTCACGGACCGCGAGATCATGACCTAAGCCGAAGTCGGACGCTCAACGGACTGAGCCACCCAGGCGCCCCTCACTTGTTTTCTAGAGTATACATATAAGTGGAATCACGGTATTTGTCTCTGCCTTCTTTTTTATAAGTTTATCTTGAGAGGGACAGAGAAATGTGAGGAGAGAGGCAGAAAGAGAAGGAGAGAGAATCTCAAACAGGCTCTGCACTTAAAAATTTTTTAAACGTTTTTGAGAGAGAGAGCATGAGCGGTGTGTGTGTGGTGGGGGGGTGTCTTGTTTTTTCATTTGGAGCATATTTCTCTATCTCTACATTTTGCTTGACTTTCTGTGTTAGGCAGAATAGCTACTTCTAAATTTGAAGGAATGGTTTGTGTATGGTCATTCCCTGTGTAGACTGTATATGCTTGGCAAGTTTGGCTGGCTTGAACTGTGGCTGGCATGGACTGGGGGTCCCGGGGCACTTTGTGCTGGAGCTGCCCTGGTGGGATGGCCAGAGCTGAAGTCATGGGCTGGGGGAAGTCCCAGGGCTCTCCACACAGAGGGTACCCTGGCAGGACGGCTGAACCTGAAGTGGGTACAAGCCAGTGTGTCCTGAGGCTTTTTGCAGAGAGAGCTCCCTGCCTGAGCAGCTGGAGCTGAGGTAAGGTATGGGGTAGAGGGTCCTGGGGTGCTCAATGCATAGGGCCATCCTAGCAAGTGGTCTGGGGCCAATGCTGTATGGGTCTGGAGTATTCTGGGGCACGTTTTACCTGTTACTTTGGTGAAACAGCTGGGGCTGTAGTGAATGCTGACCAGGGGTGTCCCGGTGTGTGCTGTGCTAGGGCTGCCTCAGTGGGACTGCTGGGGCTGGTGTGGGCTAGGGACCCAGGGCCCCTGAGGTGGTAAGCTGGCTTGGGCACCTGGACTGCATTCATCCATGCTATCAATGTGAATGAGGAATGTTAGCCATGCCCTGACCTACCCCAAGACTTTCAGTAGTTCTCCCACCATTTGGCAGCTTTCTAAGGCTGGATCTTCTGTTATTTTTCTTTTGTTTTTGAGTTCTAGTTAGTTAATATACAGTGTAATAGTTTTGGGTGTACAATTTAGTGATTCAATGTTTCCATACATCACCCAGTGCTCATCACAAGTGCCCTCCTTAATCCCCATCACCTATTTCATCCATCCCCCCCCCACCTCCTCTTTCCCCCCCCCCATGGTTTTTCTTAAATTCCACCTATGACTAAAATCATATGGTATTTGTCTTTCTCTGATTTATTTCACTTAGCATCAGTCTAGCTCCATCCATGTCGTTGCAAGTACCAAGAGTTCATTCTTTTATGGCTGAATAATATTCCATTGTATATACATACCACATCCTCATCCACTCATTTGTCTATAAACATTGGGCTCTTTCCATAATTTGGCTATTGTTGATAATGCTGCTATAAATATTAGGGTGCATGTATCCCTTCAAGTTAGTACTTTCGTATTCTTTGGGTAAATAACCTAGTAGTGCAATTGCTGGATCATAGGGTAGTTCTATTTTTAACTTTCTGAGGAAGCTCCATACTGTTTTCCAGAGCGGCTGCACCATTTTGCATTCCCACCAATAGTTTCAGAGGGTTCCCTCTTCTCCACATCCTTGTCTAGGGCTGGATCTTTTGTATACTAATTGCTCTTTGTTTTGTTTTTAAGTTTATTTTGAGAGAGACAGCAAGCGAGCACGAACAGGGGAGGGGCAGAGAGAGGGAGATCGAGAATCCCAAGCAGGCTCCGTGTTGTCTGTGCAGAGCCTGACCTGGGGCTCGATCCCACAGACTAGGAGATCAAGACCTGAGCTGAAATCAAGAGCCAGACGCTTTAACTGACTGAGCTACCCGGGCACCCCTGCTAGTGGCTCTTTTAAACGCCAGATTTTCCTCTTTGTCCTGCAACAGGGGAATTTGTTGAGGGGGCCCCCAGGACTATCCCTCATTACAGTTTGCAGTGCCAGGATGGGGGTTCATTACCTTGTCAGGAAAACTTTTAATCCTGAATGATGTCCTTAGTTTTGTTTCCTTATAGTTGTTTTCTCCATCAGGAAAGGTTATTGGAATACGAGTAAACTACCATAAACTAACAAAACCAACACTAGTAAAAAAAAAAAAAAAAAAAAAAAAAAAAAAAGGCTTTTCACTTCTAATTCCTATATATTGATATATTCTAGTTTATCCTGCCTTCCTATAAAAGGACTTGAGGCTAATGTTGAAGTGAGGTACAAGGGAATGTAACTAAAGCGATTTGCTAAGGTATGACGTGCCCTGTGCGTGCTGATGAAGAGGGTCTCCTATTTCATAGCCTAGAAAGCATCCTGATGTGGGTCACTTCCAAGCAGTAAGAGGGGTTCTATGATAGACGGCCTTCGTGAAACCTCATACTCCTCCAGTATTCTCCCGACTAAAAACAAAACAAAACTCAAACAATAACAGACAATAGGTGTCATTAACAGTGCTTTTATTTACAAAGAATTATTTTTATTTGGCTGTTTGGAAAACCACTAACATTTTTCACTTTAGAAAACATTAAATAATAAACAAGATGTTATACAGTACTTTGGATAACTTCTGTCAGTTTAGTGCAATCCATTATTGGCACCTAAAAGTGACATTTTCAATTATTTCCCCCTTTCCTCTTCACTTGTGCAGTTAAATGACCACAAAGGAAATGAATCATTAAAAATGGATCTAAAGCCATACCATCTGGCCCCTATTCAAAGGCTCACAGATTTACATCCCTGTTCCCATCCTGCCTTCACCAAGTGAAATGACTAAAGATACTCTGTTGGTACTTTTTGTTTTTGGAAAAATAGGTAAATTTGTGGAACTTGGGAGATTCCCATTGACAAATGAAACTGAATTATAGCGGCTGGGTGAAGCAAGGATCCTGAAACTGGTGTTGAGTATAGCATAGCACTCTCTATCAGTGGCCAATTTGTCACACACATTGCAGAGAGAATGCACCAGATTAAAAAACAAAACAAAACAAAAAACAACTCTCTAGTCTCTGTTCCTTGCTATGGTCTCTTTAAAAACCTGAACTATCATCCACTGAACAGGTGAAAGGGTTATACTTTTACCAAAAAAAGAAATGAACCCTACCACATTAGGACATCATTGAGATAGGGAAAAAAAAACAAAACCAAAACCAAAAAACAATATTCTTAAAGGAGTATGATGGACAGATATTTTACTGTTTTAATCCTGTTAGGTTTGCCATAAAGGGAGAGATCTTTCAGTGAGCTCCCCATTTGATGGGTCTTTTCCCCCTTGTGATTCTCCTCCATTCGGAGGCTAAGAGGTAAATGCCTAAATTAGACCTTGGCCTCATCCGAATGACTAAGTTCCGAAGATTTTCATTACCTAGTAATAGGATCAAAACAGCTTTTGGAAGATTCTGTAATCTGTCACTCTATCTTGATGTAAGAACATCTTTAACCATCTTAAATAAACACATTTTTATCTATTTTTAAACCTTCGAAGAGGGTGAGGGAGAAAGAAGAGAGGGAGAGGGAGAGAAAGAGGAGAGGGAGAGAGATTAACTTTTTTTTTTTTAACAAAGGATTCTAATTTAACAATTGTCCCTGCCAGGAAATGCCCTCTCACACTTCAGTCTAGGCCTGTTTCCTCTTGTTCTATTCTTAGCGCATATGGAGAACAGCTGGTCACCATCCTCTCTGTACCAACCATTCATACACTTGAAAACCAGCAATGGTTTGCCCCTCAGTCTTCTCTTCTCCACGCTGGATAATCCCAGTTCCTTTAATTTTTCATCATAGATCTTTTTTTCCAACCCTTTAATCATCTTTGTGATTCCTGGCAAAAACAGCAGAGAATATTTTGATTACTTAATCAGGAATGAAGTAAAAGCCTCAGGACTAAGTTGCCTTTTAAAAGTTAGGTATTTTTTTCATATATAGGTAACATCGGCAGGGAGGAAATGTGGTTTGGGGGGGGGGGTTCCCAGATTTTATTGCTCTAATGTGTGCGTGAGTCCCATTCCAACACATCAATGCGTCCAGGCACAGGACCTGCTCCCTGACCCATTCTGACAAGACGTCGCATACATTAGGAGCTAGACCTGCCTACATGTATGCAGATCTAAAACAGTATGAAAACCTGGCCCAACGGAGCTTCCCCCACACTTCCCCTCACCCTTCCATAAACAGGATCTTTTCTCTGAAACAACCAGAACTTTTGCAACATGTTTTACTTATTACCAAACAGAGCCATGTTATTACGGTAAAAACTGTTGGTTTTAAAGTATACCCTGGAACAGTGAGAGTTTTATATGTAAACTTCAGCTTCTTGTCCACATGAATGGTTCGCTATCCTGTATCGTGATCAAACTCAAGGCCATGAAAAAATTCATCCCTCCACTACCACACCTGACATCTCTTCCAATTTTCTCTTGCTGCCAAAATAAGGTCATGGAACTGGATGACATTTCACCGGGTATTTTTTAATTCAAGAGCTCGCAAGCTGCCTTTTCCCTTGCAACTAGAGTCTGTATATATTAGGAACACGTAACTACTTAATATCAATAGCACATTTACACGAAACACAATACTAGTAACGAGGGATTACGTGTCCATTCTACATCATGTCTTTAAAAGAAAAATACAGATAACGAGAATAAATGCATCTTGATAAGTTACACACCCTTCTTTTATAAAGTGAATGGCAGTAAAAGTCAGAGTTCAGGTCAGGCCAGAGCTAACAAGCCAAGGGGAGAAACCAATTTCACAAGCACATTGTACAACATCTCTTAGGGGAAGTCAATACTACTCATGGTACAACACTGAACAGATAACAGAATGGCCATTTGCACAGATTTCCTTTGAAAACTTCTCCCATGGTTTGCTAGTGGGAACACCTGTAACCAGAAGGAACGATGGCACAGGTCACATGCCAGGGCCCTTCCCAAAAAAGACACAGGATGGAAAGCAACACCGAAAGCTGGCTTGGATGTGTCTACAGGTGCCCCCTATATTCCAAGGAGGGTGTCACTATTCACTGGAATTGCACAAAAGCAGGCCAGCAAGGCGTGGGTCACCCACCAGACTTTCTCTTGACCCACTGACCCATTCTTCTCCTAGGCCTGATAAGAGGGAGGAGAGGACAGGAGGTGAAGATTGGAAAAAGAAAAGAGCCACAGGGGGAGTTCATTGCTAGTTCGGGAGTTGCTCGCGTTCTTCAGAGCAGTGGCCTTTTCTCAGGCTCACATCATCCAATCCAATCTCCCCAGTGTGGCCACGCCTTTTTTCACCTCTGAAGATGACCTAGGGAGAGAATGCACACACCAGTCAAGCCTCCTGTGCCCCTTCCCAATGCCCATTCGTTTCACAAAATAAAGGCAAACGTTCCCCCAAAACCAAACAGTAAACTTACTCGACAGAAGGAAAGACTAGAACATAGCCAGGGTCACCTGAGGCTTGCCTTTTGGTAGAAACTGAAGTCATGAGTAAACTCTTAATCAGACACATGTTACTCTCTAAAAAGCCATTCTGAATGACAGACTACTTCAGTTTAGGAATGTTTATGAAGCGGACACTTTGTGAAAGATTACCAAGGACAGAAGTAAATGAGACAGATATAAAGATGTAGAAATAAGAGCCAAAACTCTGGAAGATCATAATCATGCCGCCTATCGTGGATGTTTGCTGTTTCCTCCTTGGGTTAGGCTGACTTTGTTGGCCTAAAATGGACTCAGACCAAACACCACACTGAAATCACAGTGTTGTTTTACCTACGTAAAGAACAAAAACTTTCTTGTATTTTATCTTCTGTAGATCATCCTTGCTTTTTTAAAAACAGAAACCTTCCTGTGCTAGGATTTGAAATGCCTTTTTTTTTTCCAGACAGTGTTACACTTTTTTTCAAAGAGTACAATAAATCTAAGACTGATAAAAGCTTATATAAATGGAGTCTATCCCTTTTAACATAGTTTCTCAAAACTATATCTGTGGTCACCTATGCATAATCTCCTAATAGCAAGGTTTATGAATAGGAGCATAAAGATGCTCCTCCAAAAACATTATTTCGGCGGGATGCTATAGTGCATCTTATTGCCACCTATGACTTGATTACTTAAGATAAAACTTACATACTCAATCAAAGCTTTTCCCACATCCTCTCCTGAATAGGACTTCCCAAGCATATTGTTCTGGGTTCCCACCCAAGGCTGTTTAACTATGATCTGAGGCAAAGGGGGGGGAAAAAAAAAAAGACTTTAAAGAAATACTTCAAAAAAGAAAAAAGAAACACTTTAGGGTAACTCTGGAAAATAAAGGAGTTGAAGAAAAAGGAAAAGCAGCAACAGTTAAGCTCACCCCCTCTGCCCTTTCAAGTTGCTGTTAACTTTTTTTTTTTTTTCCTTTTCGATTCCTGAATTTTCTTCACTAAAAATAGGGGATTTTCACCAAGGCTGGGGGGAGAGTGGCAGTGATCAGAGGTTGCAATGAAGAACATAAGCAGCAGCAAAAGGGATTAAAGGAAGAGGCAATGAATGAACGGAGCTCTCATACCCAGAAAAACAAAGCTTTGTGCCTGAATTAATGAAGAGAACAAGGTTTCCTCAGATTCAGATCCTACAGTTCTCCTCTGAAAGGAAAACTTCCCAGGCTCTGCCTCCTTCGCGGTTCTACTTACGCTCTTGACGTCAGCCCCTCGCAAGGTGATCTGTGTGTGCCTCCAGCCACGGCCACCATTTCTTCCCCACAGGGCTGCTCCGTGGGCACCGTGTTTTCTCACAAACACCTGGAGCGTGCCGGAGTGCAGCCCAGTCACCTTGTGCCTGAACGACAGGCACAGGTCCCCTGAATGCATGAGGTGGCCGAGAGGTAGCACCAAGCGAGCGGCTTTTCCCCCTGGGCCTTTGGCTCCCGAGACTGTCAGATATTGTCCACCTGGAATGGGAAAAGCAGGGCTGTGTGTGTACGTGCCGACATCCCTTTCTAGCACAGACAGCATGGATGGCGAAACTTAAGTAAGATTTACTTTGCAGAAACTGCAAACTGGGATAGTCCCTTGTACAGAATTCCACATTTGCGGGGGTGGGGAGGGGGATCTTATTTCTATGCCTACTTTAAATTCTATGGTTTGTATTTACAGAAAATACTTGGCTCCTGGAGAGTACAAATTATGGCAAGGACACGATAGATAATTAGTAATCCTAACACCATGAATATTTCCTGCTGAGTATGAGCAGACATACACGGGAAGACACAAGCTCCCCATCTCCTGATCCTCACCAGCGTTTGATTATGTTGTCAAGCTGGCTGGCTGGCTGACTCTAAATTGTCAGGGAGAATTTTCTATGTGGATAATTAACCTCCAGGCAGCAGAGCAGACAGTGATCTAAAGGGGCACTGGATCTGTTTATTCTCTCTTCTCTCCACTTTTTTTTTTTTAATCTCTAAAGCAAGAAGGGTCCTTTGCAAAGGTCAGTTTTGCTGTTTTTCTTACATGGGAGTACATCAAATCCCAGGAAGATGCAGAGGTGTTCTGGAAACCTCTACATCTTCCTGGAGCATCAATTATTTTTGTAGGTAAGTAGCTTAAGACATGTTTATATCAAAGCAAATCTGTAACATTATACATAATTAATATATAGAATGTTTATTACATTTACATGTACACAAATTAATAAACACTTTCAATTTGGACAAATCAGTCTGATGATGTCCTCAGATCCCTAGGGCTACAGAGTTTGCTTCCCCCTATTGTTAGAGTAACCACAATAGTGGGGGGCGGGTAGGTTAAGGAGCAGTGAAGTGGGGGGATATTGCTTCCCAAGAGAGGGAAAGTTGCAAGTAGTATTTGGAAACAGTCCATATACAAGTGACATCCCCCCACCAGCTGTTTTATTACAGCCAACTGAAAAACAACCCTGTGTTTCAGCACTGATTTGTCCGTAAGAAATATGTGGTTGGAATGCTGACCACATGTACCTGTTTTGGTAGAGACACTACTTATTTCTCAGTTAAAAGATAAACCATCCTTTCTTATGCTTAATCTGTGTAAGACAAGATTATTTGGGGGATGTCCTATTCTTCAAGTGACTGCTCTGCTAAGTTCCCTCTGAGCATAGGACCAAATAGGCGACTAGCATATACTTCCCTGTGCCAGGCTCTTTAAAGGGAACACCTTCAGCCCTGCTAACTGGTCTCTGAAGTGAACATGAATTTGGCTTGTTGTGCACCTGCAGAAACTAAGGCTTGGAGAGGTGAGGGCACCCAAGGGGTCGTCTAGCCAGTGAGGGGCAGGGAAACAATTTGCGCTCAGAACTGCCTGGCCTCCTATGCAGCGCCTGCTGCTCTCAGACTGAAATCCCTGGTTTACGGGTTTCTGTCCCCCAGCAGACCATGAACTCCTTGATGTCAGGACCAACCTTTCCTCCAAACCGCCCCGTTTTACATTCCTGCCACATGGTAGGGCTTTGAGGTCATGTGTTGAATAAACGATATTCCAAGAACACAGCAAAAACCTGAGGGGAAATAGGTCCTTGAGGCATGTACTTGACTCAGCGAACACACACATATTTCTTTTCCTCCTGCCCCTGTGCCTTGCCAAATTAATCCAAACAATATTTGGGGCCAAAACATTTAGCTGGGGCTTACATGTCTCCCCGTAAGTCAGCTTTGAATCATCACAGGTATTTGGGTTAAGACTAAGATATAAGGTTATTACAGTTAACCTGCAAGTTTTAAGAAAACAAGGATTACCTTAAGACCCTGTGGAATGTTCGCTAATATCTCTATGCCAGACACTGCAGGCAAACCACGACATCCTGACGAGAGTCAACTAGTCCTTTTGCACAGGTATTTAAAGCTACAGCGTAAATCACGGTGAGCGGTGAGCGAGGCCACCACTGCTCTTCCTCTATAGAGTTGCTCTGGGGGAACCAGGTTTTTGTTTTAGGTTAAAGGATTCTTTCCCTTTTTAAAAGGAAATGTTACCAGGGTGCGTTGGTAGCTAAGGGAAAAATGGATCTCGTGCTTCAAACAAGTTACCTATTAGATAAAAATTTTACTTCTGATTCCAAAATACTGGTTTAAATATAAAACTATATTAGACACTTTCATGGTTTCAGTTTAAAGCATTATAGTATCGAAAGTGTTTCTTTTTTTTTTTTTTTTGAGAAACAATAAATGCTGCAGAACTTGCCAGAAAGTTAGGTGATAAAATTTGAATGTACTTATTTGTAACTCTACACTGGTTTGTGCCTTTACAACTTCAATTTACAAAGACAACAACATAATGTCCATTACCTTACCTATTAATTGTGTGGCCAAAAGAAAATGAGGGGGAGTTTGGCAGTTTTACTTATACATCATGGCCTTGCTGAGAAACCAGCCCAGCTAGACAACTAAGATCATTACAGTTTGCTGGGATTTACCTCTCAAATACAAAGGGCTTAATTTTTTGTTTTTAAAAAAAATTTTTAACGCTTATTATTGAGAGAGACACAGAGCGTGAGCAGGGGAAGGGTAGAGAGAGGGGGAGACGCAGAATCTGAAGCAGGCTCCAGGCTCTGAGCTGTCAGCACAGAGCCCCATGCAGGGCTCGAACTCACGAACGGTGAGATTGTGACCTGAGCCAAAGTCAGACACTTAACTGACTGAGCCACCCAGGCACTCCAATTTTTTGTTTTTTAAACATTCCTACAGTAATGCCCACTGTAGGAAAAACAGAAGTACAAAAGCATAGAGAAAATTTAAATAAGCCATGATCCCCAAAGCCAGAGATAATTACTAACATTTTAACTTCTGAACATTGTCCTATGGAGATATATGAATGCTAATGCACAGGAGTATAAACATTTTCCCAGTGTGGTAACTTCCTTTTTTTCATGAAATATATTAGCCATTTTTCTATGTCAACAAATAGACATTTTTCATAGCTCCAAGCATGCCATTAATAATTTAGCCAGTTTCTTCGTGAAGAACATTTAAGTTTCAAATTTTTATTTAAAAGTTTTTTTTTTTTTTTTTGTAATTTCAAGTGTTTATTTAAATTCTAGTTAACATACAGTATTAGTTTCAGGAGTAGACTTTAGTGATTCATCACTTACACCCGTGCTCATCATAGCAAACGCCCTCCAAATTTTTACTTTTAAGATAAAAATAGCACAAAACAGTAAGATGAGCAAAAAAAAAAAAAAAATCTGAAAAACATAAAAAGAACCAGGTTCCCTTTTTATCTAAAGAGCTTTACAAATCAAACATGCACAAAATAAAGGGCATCATAGAAAAAAAATTACTTAAATCCTGTGAAAAGTTGACCATCTTTTCCTATAAGAGAAAGTCAAATTAAAAGGGGAGGCCTTGTCACATTTAAATTTGGCAAGGATAAAAATAATTTAGGGGCAGCTGGGTGGCTCAGTCAGTAAGTGTCCCACTCTTGATTTTTGGCTCAGGTTGTGATCTCATGGTTTGTGGGATCGAGAGCCCCGTCGGGATTCACACTGGCAGTGTGGGGGCCTTAGAATTCTCTCTAACCCCCTCTCTCTGCCCCTCCCCTGTGTGCACGTGCTCTCTCTCAAACTTAAAAAAAAATAGTTGGGTAAGATCTATTGGGAATGGTTCTTAAATATTATTGGCAGAAGCATAAATTGCTACAACTCTTATGAAGGGCAATTTTGAGAACTTATCAAAATTCAAAATGCTAATTCCCTGTGACCTAGCCTTTCCAATTTAGGAATTTATCCTACAGATATATTCAAGTGTATATGAAATGATACACGGACAATCTTCACTGGAGCACTGTTCTGCTGAAATGTGCCTCAGTGGATGGCTGGTTAAATGCAGTGTGGTACATGGAAGAGGGAATGGAGTTAACAGCCATAAATAAGAATAAGGGTGTTCTGTTCACAGGACAATCTTCAACAACAATAGCTAATACTGTTTTATTGGTAACTGTGGGCCAGGCACTGCTTTAAATATTTTACATATGTTTAATAGATATTACCATCTCCACTTAAATAACTTGCTCCAAGTCAAAGCTGGTGAGTAGTGGCACTGGGTTTCAGCCCAAGCCTTTGGGCTTCAAAGTCCATGTGCCTCTAAACTCTTCAAAGACCGTATCTTCTGGGGTACCTGAGTGGCTCAGTCAGTTAAGCATTGGACTTTGGCTCAGGTCTTAAGCTCACAGTATGAGTTCAAGTCCTACCTCGGGCTCTCTGCTGCCAGAACTGAGCCCTACTTTGGATCCTCTGTCTCCCCCTCTCTTTGCCCCTCCCGGCTCATGTGTACTCACTGGCTGTCTCAAAAATAAGACATTAAAAAAACGAAAGGACAGTATCTTCAAATGACAAAAGCAAGATGCTGTTGTGTAGAAAAAGATCCCTCTGGAAAGATAAGCAAGAAACTAGTTGCATCTGGAGAGGGTAACTGGGAGCCAGGGCTGGGAGAGGGAGCTTGTATTTTCACTGTTGATTTGTTTTTCCATGTTTGTGTATTTCAAAATAATATTTAATGCTGCAACAGACATGCTTGCATGTACATGCTGGCTTACTTGCTATATATTTAAGTGAGTAGTGATCAGTAGTAGAGCATTGAGTCAGCTTCCTTTAACCCTGATCCCCAGAGATTGGGGTTTCAGGAAAAGCCCCCACCCCCATCCCGGGGTCAAGCCTTGACATTTACAGAAGGGTGTGTCTTCAGGGCCACAGCCACATGCCTGCAGCACATCGCATCAGTCAGCAGCACAATCTTCTCTGTCCCTTAGAGGCATGTATTAATTCCACTATCTCACAATTAGGTTGAAGACTGAATGTGCTAAACAAAACCTAATGAGCACCAGGAAGAACAGCCAGCAAATGAAATTACTTTGCAGCTGTTTCTCAAAGTTGTGTGTTTTAGTTGAGGGTTTTCTTAGAGATATTAGCATATGAGAATATCTGCAGATCTGGATCTTGCATAAGAAATGCACATTAAAATCAGTCGTAACTGTGGAAATCCAAATATATATTCCTTTACAAATGGCAATAATCTAGATAGAAGCAAGTAAACAATAAGCTTGGTAATTAGGCAATACAAAGGAATCATTTATTAAATTGGTTATATTCTGCTCTGGTCTTAGCTTGTGATACACACACACTCACACCCCTGAACTTCCTAGAAGAAAAATAGGCATTTTTCATACTAAGCTTTAATAGTATTTCCATCAGTATTTGGTTAGATTTTCCCAACATATTCTAAAAAGTTTGTCTGCAATTCCACCATGACATATGCCACGCACTGCTATCCCTTCTTTCACTCTGCCACCCTTTGGTCTTCCATCCACTTTCCAAGCCAGGGCCCTGCTGCTCAGTAATTTCTTTGGGATGACCTGGGGGCATTTGAATCTGAGTCAGAGGCTCTTGGAGGCTGTGTATGAGGTTTTCTAATTCAACCCTTATCCACTGCTCAAAACAACCTCTTGCTGTATGTCACCCAAACACCCCCACCAGGGGAGACCTCCCTATTTCCATGTCATTCTGTTCTTTTTAGACAGCTCTATTGATTGCAAAGTTCCGAGAGTGAACCAAAACTGATCTTCCTGTAGCTTTTACCTACTGATCTGACTTCTCATCCCCTTGTTGTTGGTCAGTATTTGAAAAGCAGTCTTGCTCCATCACTTCTTCCTCAAGCTAAACATTTTGGTTCTTCACTTGTTTCCCATAGGCTTCAAGCTACCTTTCCATCTAGGTCATTTTCTTATGAGTGACCTACAATTATCTCTATTCTTTTCAGATGAGAACAAACCCACCAAAGTGGATTTTCCACTCTGGAAAAAATATCCTATGGAAATGACAGTGATGACACAGATTCCACTCAAAAAGGCTTTCACCTCTCTTATTTGAGTAACTTCCCTGTGCATCCTAGCTATCAACAGAAGGGAGGAGGGAAGGGACAAAAGCAGAGAAGGAACATGTTTTACCTGCTGGCCCCTTACGTGAGCCAGTCTGAGCTGGACTGGAGATGAGGGCCTGAGAAGCTCCCCCTGATTGTCCTGAAGTTACCTGCAGCTCGTTATAATACTAAGATTTCTTCCTAGGGGCAGTTTTATGCCATCTTTTGAATATACGATGTATGCACCCACATGCCTACATGCTAGGCGTGCACAGTTGAACCAAAAAATGCCTATGCAAGCCTCCTGCCCCTTCCCCCTAATACACTGAATGAAAGCTTCCTGTACTAACCCCACGGGGAGACGGTGCCTTGAGAGCTAGCTCCCTGTCTCCTTCCTTGGAACAATAAAAAGTTCCTAATTTTCAACATTTCCTGAAGTTTTCAGTCTGACCCCTAGAATCTGTTTACACTGAGGCACTTCCTCCCCTTCCCACACGTGTGTAGTTGGTTTCTAGACCATGAGCCATACCTTGCACTCACTCTCCATACATTTCACCCTCTTAAATATCGCCTATTGATCTAATGTCTTAGAGCTAATTTTTTTCAGCACACACTGCCACCTTCTCCTTGGGCTCTGAGTCATTCTACTCTGTTTGGCTGGTATGCCTTCAATATGCAAGTTCAAGATCCAATTCATCCAAATTGGTAAAACCTGGAGCAACCCCAGAAGCTCATCCTCCAGGGGCCAGAATCAATCATCAAGAGCTACCCAGTCACCCAAACAGCCATCACTTCCTTTCACTTTGTTCTGTTCTGTCATAGCCAAATGGCCATTCCAAACGTTTTTGTCTACCATGCTAATTTCCAATCCTCTCTCTCAGAGGGCAAGTGGAATTTGGGGCACAACAAATTTAAACATCAACATATGTAATGAATAATAAAAAGTGCTTAAATACTATGCTTTAGAACCAATTTGGTATTTTAATTCTGAAAATCAAGTATTTTACATAGATTTTCTACATAGGATGCCTACATGGAAGTATAATGAATTCTTCTGAGTTTAGCATGAATTACTCTCACAATGTACCTCACTTGAAAGAGTTACTCGTTACGGCCATGAACGGTGTGTACCAGCCTGTCACACATGACTGCTAAAGCTCCCTCATCCTGTAGCAAATTACTTCAGGTCAGTGGTCAGTCAAACCTACAGTCCTGACATCTGCTGATCATAGACAGTGCACCTGCCGGAGAAGGCTGAGGCCACAGGAAGTACAGGGACACCTGGAGGGGAAGTCCCTTGTTTAGCTTTGTGGCCTGAGGAAATGTATACCACCTCTGGGCCTCAGGATCTCCTTTGTGAAACAGGACAATATTACCTGCTTCACAGGATAAGAGTAGATTAAATAGAACCAATGAGATGATGAATGAGTCAGGACTACAGTAGATATTAAATACATGGTTTCTCTCTTATTCACAGATATTTGTGACATTAATAATAACGTCATGCCCTGGGGTGCCTGGGTGGCTCAGTCGGTTGAGCATCTGACTCTTGGTTTCGGCTCAGGTCATGATCTAACAGTTCGTGGGATCTGGCCCCATGCGCTAACAGCAAGGAGCCTGCTTGGGATTCTCTCTCTGCCCCCTCCCCTGCTCTTATTCCAACTCTCTCAAAAATAAACAGATAACGTCTTGCTCAGAGTTAAATGAGCACCTTAAATGAGAAGAGTGTTTGCGGGAGGCAGGCGGGTGGGGTCACTAAAATTTATTTTATAGCTAAGAGAAATCTAAAAACCCATTTAAGCTTATTGAATATTCATATTTTAAAACCTTACTTCAAATTTTCATTTAAAAAAATCTGTTATATTGCTACTGTAGAGCTACTCAGGCACCCCAGGAAGCATGCAATTTAAAAGTCTTAATTTTCCAAGCATCTATGTCTAACTCAACCTTTCTAATAACATTCTCTTGTGGAATAAATGGTAGTAATTTGTAATTAATTTCACCAGCATCTAAAGTAGTCTGAAATTTTTTCCAGAGAAATATTCACAACTTCACAGAAATTTCCAGCGTCTCTTTCTGCAATGTGTCAAATCTTTAAAAAGACCTAATTGAGAAAATAACTAGGGACTACCACCATGGCTGATGTACCATGATATTACTTCTTTCATGCTCGGGAATGGGGCACTATAAATAACTTGAAAATTATATGTTAGGATGAGTCTAAATGTTTTACTTACCAACCTCTGTGAGGGAAATTAGCTGGCCTTTTAGTGAACTACTTGTCTTCCCATAATATTATTCTAGTTTATTGCTAACAAGTTTAGTTCACTTAAAAAATGGAATATGAAATGCTAAACGAGATCTTTCTTTACTGAATAAAGAGGGTAAACACAGAGGCATGTTACAGTGTTCTTGATTGTCAGAACTAGGGCCCTCAGAGAGGATCAAACTGCTCTATGTTAACTGGTTTTACCTGCTGGATCTCTAACTGGTTCCCAGTGCAAGTCACTGTCTTTTTCTCTGATCCATCCACAAAGCCCATGGTCGAAATTACAACTGTGTATCAGAACACCTATGAGAAAATGACCAGAAAGATGAATAGACCGCAAACCTAATGACTAACAATAAAAACAAACTTGTTCTCTGTACACATGTTCTCTTCCAGCCACATAGAACTACCCCACCAGATATCAAAGATCACACGAATCTGAATCCTGACTTAGAACAATTGTGCCTGTGTGATCAGCTGTAAGAATAGAACACGCCAATGTTGCCAAATTACGACCTTGTTACATCATCAGTTACAAAACATGATTTCCTCCTCACAGTTGAAGTGCGGCTTTAATATTTTTTTTTAAAGAAGATAATGATGATATATCATGATTTTCACTTAACAATTGTGGAACCGCAAAGGAAACCGAGTTGTAAAAAATAAAGTATGTTTTTTCCCCAGACATAACTAAATAATCTACAATTTAAAAGCCATTTTCATGAAATGGAAGGAGACACTAAAATGTCATTGTAACACTACTAAAATGTACTTTATCTACCTGGATCATCCTTCGCTTCATCGTCTGCACTGACTCCTCTTTCAATTTCAAATATTTCAAACAAGTCATTTGAAGGCTGCCGTGGAACTGCAAGAGAGAGAAATTTGGTTTGGTTTGAGGAGGTATTGATAAAGGGGCATGCCTTTAATCACAGCGTCGGGGGAGAAGACCTAGGCATTTCATTCATCCGAAGAATCCAAAATATTTAATTAAAAATATTACATGTCACGTTAAGATTCACGCGGTTTGTTCTACAGGCACTTCTACTATAACACTTATCTGAGTACAATTTTTGGAAATGTTTTTCAAGTGTTTCTAAAAGTCAACATAAAAAAATTAAAAAGTCTTTGCCTGAAGAATACATTTTAAAAGAGCTACCCGTTTCTGGCAAAATATTCACCTCTGTCAAATTCTAGAATTTGTTTCTATGAAAAGATACATTATGAACTCTTAATTAAGGCTGTTTTTTAGTGGAAACTGCCTGCAACTGCAGTGAATGGTTTGATTTTCTAGCCACAGCATCAACTCGTCTCCAATGAATGCTGCCCGCTGCTGAACTCCATCCACAATTCTTACCATCTATCTCTAGGTTCCCTGGCTCCTTAAAGATCAGATCCAAACTCCCTGGGGAAGGATTCACAACTCACCCCCTAAAACACACATCACTGTCCAAACACACCATTCATTTTCATATCTCTGACTCCATCCCCAGCTTGGGATCCTCTTGTTCCTACTAGTTAACCTGCCAAACTTCCCCCTCTTCCTGCAAAGACCCAATGCAAACATCCCTGTCTGGGTAAAAATGTTCATGCCCCAGGTGAATCAAATTCTTTCCTTTTGTACCCTGCAAAGACTCGTGTTCGCATCTCTATTAAAACCTTCCATAGAGAACTGTAGTTCTTCACATACATGCGCGTCTGTCCCTCTAGGTTCTGAGGTCCAGGATGGCATCAATCATGTCCTATTCATATGGCATTTCCAGGGCGTGACCTGGACACAGGCCCTCAATAAGTGTTTACTGAATGAATGTGAAAATCTTATCAGAAACTCACATTTTGTCAACCCTTTTCCTCAAGTGAACCAACTGGGCCAGAGCTGAAGAATCCGTTTTTAAAAAACGGAGTCATTTAAAGCATTAGTTATTATTCAATATACATTTGTCCCCCATATGCCAAGAACCATGGTAGCCAAGGGGACAGGCAATAGGGTGAACAAGACCGACAAGGACCTGGCCCTCAGGGACACTGCATTCTAGCTAGACAGGCCAACATTAAACATGTAGCTAAATCCACACTGCAATTCTAAATTCTGATGAGGGCTGCAAAGGAAAACCACCAGAAGATGTCATGAAGAGTAACTGGGGTGGGGATGGAGGGGGTATGTGGGAATGTTGGTGGAGGGGAATTCCTGGCCAAAGACCAGGGCATACTCCCTTTACGCCAGAACTTAAATTCATTAACTATATTTTTATAAGGCAGGGAGTAAAAGATGTAGAACACCAAGGAACAGACATTAGTCAGAAGGGTTCTTTTTCAACAATGTTCCTATTATTTTTAGCAAGAATTTTGTTTTTAAATTAAGTAACAATCCCATAATATTCACACTGATGGTTTTTTTATTTTTTTTATTTTTTTTATTTTAAAAAAAATTTTTTTTTTTCAACGTTTTTTATTTATTTTTGGGACAGAGAGAGACAGAGCATGAACGGGGAAGGGGCAGAGAGAGAGGGAGACACACAGAATTGGAAACAGGCTCCAGGCTCCGAGCCATCAGCCCAGAGCCTGACGCGGGGCTCAAACTCACAGACCGCGAGATCGTGACCTGGCTGAAGTCGGACGCTTAACCGACTGCGCCACCCAGGCGCCCCTCACACTGATGGTTTTTATTTTGCTTACTGCTTTTCAAGTTTTTCCCTTTTTGTTTCAAAAGTCCAAACAGCGGAGACCCATCTCCTCTCCACACACACACACACTCACATATACCCAGCCTGAAAGGGATGGGAGAGAAGCCAGTCCATAGAGCAGCTCTAGGGATATAACCTGATTGCAGGTGCCCTGGGCTGAGGTAACTGGCTATCCTCTTAAGTTTTTTTTTAAACATTTATTTATTTTTGAGAGAGTGAGACACTGTGTGAGCCGGAGAAGGGCAGAGAGAGGGGGAGACACAGAATCCAAAGCAGGCTCCAGGCTCTGAGCCGTCAGCACAGAGCCCAACGCGGGGCTTGAACTCACAGACCGTGAGATCATGACCTGAGCTGAAGTCAGACACTCAACCGACGCTCCTGCTCCTTCTCCCCTCTCTGTCTCTCTCTCCCCTACGAGTCACCCTCTTGCATAGCCAAAGGACTAACAGCAACAATATCCATTTTATAGCTTTCCTTTCTTCCTTTGGGCCTCTAAGAGGGAGATTGCCTCTTATTTACTAGAAATATTATAAAGTTGTAAGCAATTATGCTTCATTTCTCATTATATAAAGTGTAAAAAATTCTATAGAACAATCATTTTTTGTCTCTTGTTGTAACTTACACAACTCATCTCTGGACTGGAATAGCTCAAATCTTCTAATACCGTATTATGGGACTGCTTTGTGGCTGTTTGTCAGCCCCCTTTTTTTCCTAGATGAAGGACACTCAAATGGTAAATAGAATCTTGGTGTAGAGGGGGAGGCTGGTACAAAGGTTTCCTGGTGAAAGGGGCCTATTTTTTGTTGTTCTTAGAAGCTTCTTTATTACATGTGATCTTAAAACTGTAATACATATATTACAACATGGGGATAACTTCTAGTCACTGATATAACACCTGTCATAGGAAGCTTGCGATTAGCTTTCTTATAATATAGATGTTTCTAAGTGAATTCATCAATTCATTCTTTTTTTTTTTTTTTTTTTTTGAGTGTGTGTGTGTGTGTGTGTGTGTGTTTTACTCTGTTGATTGTTTTATTGATGATAGTCTTTGGATCAGGTACTCAATTCCCTCCATAATGTCATTCTTTATAGGATGGGTGTCACTGCATTCAATGAAGTTTGCCCTAGATAAAACTGTTCTCCATGGCACTTGCAAGGTGTGTTCTTAGAAACCTCTGTATTGATAGGGCGCCTGTTTAAACATCTGACTCTTGACACTTGATTTCGGCTCAGATCACGATCTCACAGTACATGGGTTCTAGCCCTGTATCGGGTCCTGTGCTGACAGCATGAAGCCTGCTTGGGATGGATTCTCTCTCTCTCTCTCTCTCTGCTCCTCCCTACTTGCTCGCTCTCTCTCAAAAATAAACCTTAAAAAAAAAAAAAAAAAGAAACCTCTGTATTACAAATGTACTTAAACACTTCATGCTTATTTAGTGGGTAACTTCCATCCCTGATATAACACCGTGTGAACACAGCTTGCAAATATCTTTCTTAAAAATATATTATTAGAAGTGTTCTTAAATGATTTAATGCATGCATTAAATAATGAGGGTTACTTCCACTCTCAATAAACTGGTCATAAAGAGACATCAAGGGGATCCTCTCTAAGGAAGCACCATTTACACCAAGAAGGAAAGAATACGGAAACTTCCAAGCAAAAAGCAAAGTGGTGATGTGCGGGAAGAGGGAGTGTTTCAGACAGCAGTTACAAAGAAGGCGCTCAGAATATCCAGAGAAAGGAGTTCATGGCGTCTGGAGGATGCTGAGAAGTGGGGGAATGTGACTTGGGATGAGGTTGAGGAGAAAGGAAGGGAGGAGATCACGCGTTTGGATGGTTCATTAATGTTCCATTAATGCCAGATGTCTCATTAATAGTTCTTGGAAACCAAGTGCCAAAAACAGTAACTTCAGCAGGTGACCAAGCACACCTTCAGTGCAGTTCACTGGGAAACAGTCCAAGGAATTCAGAGACCTAAACGCTCCGCGGCTATTAGTTCTCACAATTGTGTGTGCTCTTCTCTGTAACTCTGCCAAATTGTTAAACTATTTCTCCTTCCTGACACATACACATATGGATTGCTAAGAGTCAAGTATCAAGAGAAGGTTCACTACCCTGCTACCTGGTATTTTACACTTTATGTGACAACACTAGGTGAAATAAGTTGTGGGACAAAATCATTCAAGCAGTATGATGTTAACTACGTACAAGAAAAGACAAGCAAACAAAAAACAGACTAGAAAATAAGAGAGACAAAACACGCCCTCCCAAACACACATGGCCAATTAATTTACAATGAAAGAAGCCAAGAATATACAGTGGACAAATGGCAGTCTCTTCAAAAACATGGTATTGGGAAAACTGGATGGCCACAAGTAGAAGAATGAAACTGGATCCCTATTTTACATTATACACAAAAATGAACTCAACATAGATTAAAGACTTGAATGTAAGATCTGCAACCATAAAACTCCTAGAAGAAAACACAGGCAGTAAGTTCCTTGGCACTGGTCTTGGCAGTGATTTTTTTTTTTGGATCTGACTCCAAAAGCAAAAATACTTTAGTTTGATATCAAACTAAAAACCTTCTGCACAGCAAAGAAAACCACCACCAAAATGAAAACGCCAGCTACTAAATAGGAGAAAATATTTGCAAATCATATCCAATAAGAAGTTAATACCCAAAATATATAAAGAACTCAGACAATTCAATAGCAAAAAAAAAAAAAAAAATTCAATTACAAAATGAGCAGAAGATCTGAATCAACGTTTTTCCAAAGACATACAGGGGCCAGCAGTTACATTAAAAGGTGCTCAATATCATCGATCAACAGGGAAATGCAAATAAAAACCTCACACCTGTTAGGATGGCTGTAATCAAAGAGACAAGAAATAACAAGTGTTGGCAGAGATGTGGAGAAAAGGGAACCTTTGTGCAATGGTAATGAGAATGCAAACTGGTGCGGTCACTAGGGAGGTTCCCCCCAAAATTAAAACTAGAAACACCATATGATCCAGCAATTCCACTTCTGAGTATCTATCTGACGAAAATAAAAACAGTAATTCAAAAAGATATAAGCATTCTCATGCTCACTGCAGCATTATTCACAACAGCCAAGATATGGAAACAACTTCAGTGTCCACTGACTAATGAATGGATGAAGAGATGGCATATATACACACAGAGTAATAATCAGCTATAAAAAGGAATGAAGTCTTGCCACTTGTGACAACATGGAAAGACCCTGAAGGCATTATGGTAAGTGAACTGAGTCAGAGTAAAACAAATACCACATGCTCTCACTCAAATGTGGAATCTTAAAAACAAAAACAAGCTCATAGATACAGACAACGGATTGGACGGATTGGTGGTTGCCAAAAACAGGTGAATGGGTGAAAGAGCTCCAAAGTTATAAATGTCCAGTTATAAAATAAGTAACTCTTGAGGTGTAATGTAAAGCATGGTGACTACAATTAAAAACACTGCACTGCATATCTGAAAGTTGCTAACAGAGAAAATCTTAAAAGTTCTCATCACAAGAAAAGACTCTGTAATAAAGTATTATGATGGGTGCTAACTAGATTTATAGTGGTCATCATTTCAACACGCATTCAAGTATCTACTCATTGTGTTGTACACCTGAAACTAATATAAGGAAGTAGGTCAATTATACCTCAGTTAATAAAAAGGTAATAATAATGGTAATATGAGTGCTGGAAATGAAAATGGTATTTTCCCATTTGGTTTGCTTTGTCTTTTGTAATTGTATGTAAGAATTGTTTATAAAAAGAAATGATTTCTGGGGGCACCTGGGTGGCTCAGTAGGTTAAGCATCCGACTTCAGCTCAGGTCATGATTTCAGGGTTTGTAGGTTCAAGCTCCGCGGTGGGCTCTGTGCTGACAGCTCGGAGCCTGGAGCCTGCTTCAGATTCTGTGTCTCCCTCTCTCTGTCCCTCCCCTGCTCATGCTGTCTTTCTCTCTCAAAAATAAATAAACATTAAAAAAAATTAAAACATTCTTTAGTTTATGTTCATTTTGATCATATTTGCTTTCTCACGTCCACTTTCACGTCCCTCCCACTCATTCTCCATGCTACAGCCAGAATGGTGTACCTGATCTGAAGTCTTCCAAAGGCTTCCAGCTTCCACCAGAATAAGGTCCGAAATTTTTACAGGGCTTTAAAAGGCACTGCATCTCTAGCTGCATTTGGTGCCCTTCCTCCCACACCCTGCTTTCCTACCTGTGAGTTCTAGAACTAGAAGGATGTTTTAGTTCCACACCCTTTCACTCCCTGGTGCACTCGCTCACAGTAATGCATCCTGTGTGTCACAGTGCGAGCATCACACCTCAAGAGATTTTCACCAATCTGTCCTTCCCAGGAGAGCTTAGCCAGCCCCACGTCCTCACACAGCTTCCTCGATTCTCCTTTAAAGCATTCAGTACCTGGGGAAACTGTTAGATGTCTGTCTTCACCTCCAGGATGTAGATCCCATGAGGGCAAGAGTATGCTCATTGCTTTACAACAAGTTCTTAGCCCAGTGTCTTGTACTCAGCGGGTTGCGTTTCTTGACTGATTACGTTAAAGAGTGCATAGAATAGATGGAGGATGGATGGACAGAGGGTAGCAGAATTGTATTGTTAGCATTTCTCCTATCCTTTTTCTAATCTCTAAAATTATACCATTTTAATTCTAAAAATTAATGGTTCAACTAGAAAGTATCAGATACGTATTTGTTTTTATAAAATATATTACATATTTAGATCGACTATTAGCTAAAATACAAAGCAGGGAAAAATAATTGGAAAAATCATGTATAAGTGTCTATCCTGGTTATACTTTTATTCTTAGGCAAGGTTATTTATCATTTATTTTAATTAACATTTTCTTCCTTGATTAAAATAATTCTCTTGAATCAAAGAACATGTTTAAATTCACAGATATATTTCAATTTCATAGCCTCACATTTAATACCAAGACTCTATTGAAAGTCTTCTTTGAGCAATCAAAATACAAGTAACAGACATGTAGTTGCTATGGGGTAGGGGTCTGTATGTGTGCTCTCACAGAATTCTCTTTTCTTTCAATGTTTTAGGTACTTTTTTTTCTTCCATAACAGAAATCCTTTTTAAAATTTTTTTTTTAATGTTTTAATTTATATTTGAGAGAGAGAGAGAGAGAGAGGGAAAGAGAGAGGGAGGGAGGGAGGAAGGGAGGCGGGGGAGGGGGGCAGAGAGGGAGACACAGAATCTGAAGGAGGCTCCAGGCTCTGAGTTGTCAGCAGAGAGCCCGACATAGGGCTCAAACCCACGAACCATGAGATCATGAACTGAGCCGAAATTGGCCACTTAACCAACTGGGCCACCCAGGCACCCCAAGAATGTTCATATATTCTGTAAAAGACTCATTTCCTAAATTTTTCCCTTCCATTGACCAATGTTTTATTCACTAAAAAATATCACTTGCTCGGTGCTTCTTACAGTCGTCGGCATGAACTGAAACAAAGGGGGTGTGCAGGTAGTGAAGCACACAGACAGCTGGATAAATACGTGGCTGGGTTGTGCCCAGCGACCTAGTACTCTTTCACAATGTCTGGAGAGCCCAGGAGCCCGTGAGAAGAATCGGCCACACAAAAAAGCAGGAAATCTCTTAAAAGATACTTTGGCCCAGCACTTTCTATTAAATATATTTTCCCAAGGAATATGACATTAATGTGTAACTTGCACTCATAAATGAGGTTTCCCAAATAGTCAAGTATACTGTTACCCCCCCCCCCAAAAAATGAAAAGTAAACACAGTGAAGTAAATGTAAATATTATCATACACACCTCCCACTGCCAGACTTCTTCCAAAGAGTGAACTATAGCAAAATGTAAGCACTATTTATTAAAGGTAGGTTTGCAAATTCCATTTCTGTACAATGGTGGCTACCATGACATTACCCAGGCCAGTTCTGGCATTTATTGCGGGACAAAAAGATTGAAGATAACACGGTCTTAAATTCTTTCTGTGGTGACAGGTTTGGTTCATTGGAAGACAATGGTACATCTGTAACTTTCCTAATATTCTTTTTCATTTTTAAAGTTTATTTATTTTTGAGATAGTGAGAAACAGAGTGTGACTAGGACAGGGGCAGAGAGAGACGACACACAGAATCCGAAACAGGCTCCAGGCTCTGAGCTGTCAGCACAGAGCTTGACACGCGGCTCGAACTCAGGAACCGTGAGATCATGGCCTGAGCTGAAGTCGGATGCTTAAACTATTGAGCCCCCCAGGAGCCTCACTCTCCTAATATTCTGAAGTCTCGTTCTGGAGGCAAAACCTAGGGGATTTTTAGAGACTACAGAGTGGAGATGAGTGACGGGGGTTTTATGAGGCAGTCTCCTGCCTCTCTCCCCCCTGCCCGCCCCCTTTCTTTCCCTCTCCAGATGAAGAACATACACATTATAGCTTTAAATAACCAGAAAGAAGCAAATAAAAGGACTGGAAAGGAGTTTCTGAAATTTCCTTAACCACTTTAGAGAAAATTCTTAGCCATATAACTGATCACTAGCAAAAAGAAAAGAGTTTCTGGGATTCACAGAAATAAGCCCTTGTGTGCCAAAGCTTTCATCCATAGGAAGAATCTAAAATGTTCAAAAGACAGCCCTTTGGGATGAGAGTAAAGAGCAGAATTGGGAAAAATTAAATCTTTCATGAAAGGTGGAACATGGACACAGTGACAGCATTCAGCAAGGAGCCCAATTTACATGCCTCACCTATTTCTCCTTTAACAGTTTCAGAACACCTCAAAGCACTGCCTGGTGCAATCCAGGGAGAACAGAGTATCTAAAAGATGGTTCTTTTCTAAGTATGACCACAAGGATGATAACACAACTTTTCCAGAGCAAGAGAAAGCATGACAGGTTCTGTTCTCTTTCCCTCTTCTAAGCCAAGGAAGCCATAAAGCATAGCCCTGTCAGGAACACTCCAGAGCAGGCAGTGAACAGACCCAGCGGTGGGTGAGCAGGCCACCCAATGAGTGAGAAGACCACCCAGTGGTTGATCAGGTTACACGGTGGGTGAGCAGACTACCCGATAGGGCTGCTGGCACTGAGCACAGCACGAACACCCAGGGAGGTGCACAATCCCACCTGCTCTGCGGGACAAGTGTCAATGCCCTCAGGCCAAAGAAATCACTTTAGAGGAAAAAAAAAAGCTTTTATTTTTGGTATGTATCAGACACGACACCTGTTTCCCACCCAGACAGACTCATCTCTCAAAAGGCTGTTGTCACTATATGCACAGGTAGGAAGTCGAGGGGATCCTGTCTCTCTTTTGACATCACAACTGTTCACCTGGTCACTATCAACACCTAAATGAAACAGGATATTCCAATTACTTGGTAAAAAGTAAAGGATATGCAAAGTAGCAGCTTTCCTTTTGTATTTTCTCTACTCACCTAATAACTCTCACTTGCAAGCCAATTTGGTTCAAAATGATCCAGTTAGCCAAAAATAGTATTAAAATTATAACAAACCATAATAAAAGGCTTCAGAAAAATACAGACTCAGAACTGGAACAGAAAATAGGGCTGTATTCTTATGAATTAAGTATATGGTATTATTATCATATAACTGAATTCAACAACATCAACAGAAGTAGTAAGAGCAATTATGTATTGAGTTCTTATTATATGCCAAGCACTATGGTTAAGAGTTTTACATGCAACCTGTCATCTAATTTTCTCAACAGCTCAATGAGGTAGATACTATTATTGTCCCCATTTATAGGTGAGAAAACAAAGACATGGGAAGATTTAGTGATATGCCCCAAATCACAGAGTGGCTGAACACAATACTTTTCATTACAACACTACAGACAACTGTGTATACAACTTAGCATTTTTTTATTTCTGACTTTGGTCACGTTCACCAAGAATTCATTTTGTCCCTTCCAGAGAGAACTATTTCTTCTTTACCAGCCACCATAAAATCAAATTAAAATATAAATCAAAAATCTTGAAAACTTTCAGAATTCACAGCCCCAAATCCTGACCAGTAAGCAGTGACAACTCATTCCTTCAAAACACTAGCAGAAATTCAATCCTCAGGGAGATGTCAGGCATCTTCTCAGGGTCTCTGTGGGCCTTGCTGTTTACCAGACAGCAAACTAGTTTGAAGACCTTTTCGCCCCTCAGCAGAAACAATCTTTTTACTCATTACCACGTAGAATAAGAAGAGAGATCCTATTTTCATAACTAAGAACAATGTGATGGCACCAGCCACAGACTCTATAAAAACCCACAGAAGGAAGAGAAGGAAATGGTACACAGCAGGCAGCAAAGCAGCAATCAAGAAAATGGAAACAATTTTCATCTTACTGCATGGTACTTGGAATTTCAACACATTCTCATGGTCTAGGATAACATAGAAACAATGAGTCTGGCTCTCTGATAAGGCCACTCATAAGAGCAACTGATACACATTACATTATATTCTGTAATCTTTATTCTGTGACATTTTCCCTCTTTATGTGGCCCAGATGCTACATGCTACATTTTAGGCACAATTGCTATATTTGAAACATTTCACATCTGGCTAATTCTGTCTTGGTTCCACTGGCTGGAGCTCCCATTAAGACTTAGAGAGCCCTGTTATTCAGTGTGGTCAGCAGATCAACAGCATTACCTGCAAACTTGTTAAAAATGCAGAATCTCAGGTCCTCCCCTAGACCCAATAAATCCAAGTTTTCACTTTAACCAAGTTCCATGTGACTTATATACACATTGAGGACAGAGAAGTACTTCCTTAGAAAGTCTGATTTAGCAAATGTGTGGTGAGGATTAGGAATCTACATCTTAAATAAGCACCCTAGGTTACTCCGGTTCCAAGGAGCTTCTGACAACACTTTGAAAAAAAAAAATTGCTCCTGGTCCAACTGGTATTATATTCCTTGCGGTAATCCGAGCTTTCTAGCTAAAACTGGACATATCTGACACACTCAATTATAAAGACAATTCTGAAAGGTTAAAAATAGAATAAAACGTTTAATGCATCTTTAAAAACCAGGATGTTCTAAATAAAATTATATGATTGAAAATGAGAATCCCATGGGGTATTTTTCCAAAACACACAACTCACTCTCTTGCTGGGGAGAGTGGATTCTATGACCACTGACACCTCTCTGAAGGAATCACTCTGGGAATACATTACAGCGACCAACAGCAGTGGGAATGGGACGATGAAACATCACTAAGGACAACAAAAAGACATGGAAAGGGTGTCTGGGTGGCTCAGCTGGTTAAAAGTCCCACTCTTGATTTTGGCTCAGGTCATGATCTTACCACTCAGGAGACAGAGGCCCCCAACCCCCACCCCAGGCTCCCGATGGGCTTGAGCCTGCTTAAAATTCTCTCTCTCTCCCTCTTCCTCTCATCCTCCCAGGCAGGAGTGTGCACACACTCATTCATATACTCATATATGCGTGTATATATATATATATATATATATATATATATATATATACACATATGTATGTATGCATACATATGTATACATACATGTATATATGTATAATTTTTAAAATATTTTTAAAAAGACAAGGAAAGTTACCCCAAATATCATAAACTGGATAGATTCACAATTACTAATTTGTTTTTCTTCCAAACTTTTATATTCATCCAGACATATGCAGACATGTATTTTATACCTAATTGGGGTCAAATGATATGTACACTTCTGTATATTCTTTTCACTTAAGCTTTTTATAACATCAGTATTTTCCCAAGGCATTAAATATTTCTCAAAAAAAAAAACACTGTTGCATAATAATTCATTGTATTACTAGACTAGAATGCATTTCCCCCTAAGTTCCTTTACTTCAGGTTCTACATAGAGATTTTATTTATTTATTTTTTGCTTTGGGGTAGCTCCTACCTGCTCTGATACCAGATTTTTGTCTTTGGTGCTAGGTCTCCAACTTTCTAGCAATTCCCTGCAGCATATCTCTGGGTCCAAACAGGTGTCCCACCAATTAAATCTGCTTTTCTTGCTCTCAGTCTGCCCAGCATCTTACCGTCTCCCCAACCCTCCCCCTAACCTCCACCAGGCTCTTCCAGAGTCAAAGATAAACCCATTGGTCTCAGAAACTATGCAGATGAGAGATAATGTACAGTAATTTGTCCAAAGGTGTCTAACTCATAAATAATAGAGGTAAGAATCGAAATCAGATCTTCTGATTCAATGTATATTCTCCTTAGCAGCAGTTAAAAACTCCTCAATTTCACATCTCAATCTTATTTTCCTATTTCCCTTCAATCAATGCCTTTTCACTATTTCCCTACATCATACTCAAAAAGAGGTATATTAGAGTTTTCTAGACAATGTTTATTTTCAATGACTATAGTAAGGTGTATCAGGGTAACAGAGAGACCATAATCTGAAATCAACTTTGATCATCTGGAGACAAACTATCAGAACCAACAAGTTAAATTTACCAGGCATTGTGTGACTATTTTTGAGGGATAAAACATCTGGGGATAAAACAGCTGCCCATAATCTGCATGACAACATACTTGGCAACAGAGGGAAATGATTTAGATTAGAAAAATATGGTTAAAGAAACTCTCCTTGCAATCAATATTGGGTCATATCTGACTATCTTTGGACCCCATAGTTTGAGACAGATTTGAGAAAGAAGGTTCAAAGGGCAACCCAAAAAGACTAAAAGTGGGTTGAAAAACAATATTTCTAAGAAAAGGTTTATGAAACAGAAATTACTGAGCCCAAAAAAGAAACAGCTGAGTAATTTCCTGAGCGTGTTCTTTTAATACATGGAGTATGGGGTCTGTAGACATTGACCAGCTGTGTCCATCAGCCATAATTACCTGACAATACTGAAGTGGTGTGAACTGTAATTTCAAGAATTTATATTAAAGAGAGAATATCCCAACAGTAAGGCGGGTTACTGTGAGAGACTTTAGTTACCATTAGAGATTTTGAATGTAAGGGGGATGATTTGTTTTAAGCCTCCTAAGGATATCACTCTTGAGTAATTAACTGATATTCATCTAGATGAAAGATTTTAGGCCCCAAATTAAAATGTGAAATGGCTATATTATAATTCTTCCATCCC
The DNA here is from genome assembly GCF_028018385.1 of Neofelis nebulosa. NCBI lineage: Eukaryota > Metazoa > Chordata > Mammalia > Carnivora > Felidae > Neofelis > Neofelis nebulosa. Next base: position 118,272,613 of record NC_080784.1, read on the forward strand.
GATTGCTTATTTGAAGTTAAAATTTTTCTTTTTCTGTTTTGAACCTCTTTCTTTCTAGGAGTAGTAACAGGACAAAAATTCCAGCTTCAACAGTATTTTGTTTATATCTACAAGAAATGTTGTTTTTAAAAAATGTGTGTGCCTTCTCACAGGCCAACTTTCAAATAATAAAGTTATAAAGCAAAAATTATTTGAGCAAGTCTCAGAAGCTAGGAAATATAGGCTTTGAGTCATTAGCTCTAAACCAACATCATCTTTCTTCTCATTAACATTCAATTTTCAGGTTTAATATTCCACTGAATAGAATACCAATCTCTAAAATGAAAGGATGAAGGGAGGGAAGAAAGAGAGGGGAAAATGGTGGAAGCACCACGGTAAAAAAAAAAGAGAGAGAGAGAGAGAGAGAGAGAGAGAGAGAGAGAGAGAAAGGAAAGAACCAATGTTTTAATTCATAAATACAGATTAAACGTGTTGTTACACTAAACTAGCTTTTGTATGGATAACGCACAATGATTATTTTATGTTAAAATGCTATCAGTGATCAATTCATTCCTTTGTTCCACAAATGGTGTTCAAGTATCAATTATGTGCCAGGCATCATTCTAGGTTCTTGAGATACACCAATGAACAAAACAGACAAAGATCTCTGTCCTCAAAAAGTTTGTATTCTAGTAGGGAGATACAATAGACATGATAAGTAAGTAAATAATACGGTATAGTAGAAGGTGATAAATGCTACTAAAAAGAGAAAAACAGTAGAAAGCTGTGCTGGTGGTGGTTGGTAGAGGTCACAATTGAATACAGGGGTCAGGGTGGCCTCACTGATAAGCTGATACCTGCGTGAAGAGGTGAGAAAGCAAGCCAAGCTGAGAGCTAGGGGAAGAGTGTTCTAGGGAGAGGGATTGGTTGCAGCAAAAGTTCTCCAGTCTGAGGATCAGTGAGGAGGCACAAGTGGAGTCAATGAGGGCACAGTTGAGGAGATGAGAGCCTCTAGGACTCTGTGACACACTGGGAGGGCTTATGGTCTTATGGAACGAATTGCTTGCTGATGCAGAGCTTTGAAATGACATCTCATTTATATTTAAATTTTTTAAATGTTTATTTATTTTTGAGAGAGAGAGAGAGAGAGAGAGAGAGAACATGAGTGGGGTAGGGACAGAGAGAGAGGAAAACACAGAATCCAAAGCAGGCTCCAGGCTCTGAGCTGTGAGTACAGATCCCAATGCAGGGCTTGAACTCACAGACTGTGAGATCATGACCTGAGCCAAAGTTGGATGCTTAACTGCTTAACAGACTGAGCCATCCAGGTGCCGCATCATTTATATTTTAAAAGATCCCTCTAGCAAGGTACCAAGGGTGGCTCATTCAGTTAAGTGGTTCAGGTCATGATCGTGTGGTTTGTTAAGTCTGAGCCCTGTATAGGGCTCTCTGCTGTCAGCACAGAGCCTGCTTTGGATCCTCTGTCTCCTACTCTCTCTGCCCTTTCCCTACTCATATTCTCTTTCTCTTTCTCTCTCTCTCAAAAATAAATAAACATTAAAAAAAATAAAGATAAAAGATCCCTCTAGGTGCTGGGTTGAGAAGAGACCATGGAGGGACCAGGGTAGAAGCAAGGAGACCTGTTGGAAGGCTCCGGTGGTGTAGGTCCATGTTTTCTCACCCATAAAGCTGAAATCCACAGACTGTTTCTGTAACTTATCAGGTGGCAAAAGTAACCTACACTTAAGCAAACTGTCTTTGGTAGCCAAACTAGTGTAAATATTCCTATGTTTCACTGTAGAAACATTCACCTGCCTTGGTATACATATGTACCTTATTACTTCTCTAAAATGTAAAAAAAATTTGTATCCCACAAATCATCTAGATGAAGGAATTCAGACCTGTACTCCAGGGGAAGAATGGCTTGGGTCAGGGTGGCCGTGCTGGAGATGGTGAGAGGTGGTCCCACTTTAGATAGCATTTGAAGGTAAGGCTAACAGCATTACCATACAGATTGAATGTGGGTATACAAAGAGTAATTTAAGATGATTCTAAGTTCTTTGGTCTTAGCAACTAGTAGGATGGAGGTGACATCTCCCGAATGAGAAAGACCATGGGTAGAATGTATTTGGGCTGACAATCAGAAACAAGTAGATGTGCGGAATTTGACACATGTATTTCTGTCCAACTGGAAAGGTTAGGCAGGTGGATATACAAATCTAGAGTTGGGGGAAAAGGTGGGCTACAGATGTATTTGCATTATAATTTTTTTTCCTTGATTTCCTTTTAAAATATCTTTAGTCTTTTCTCGGGAAGAAAAGACACACACACACACACACACACACACACACACACACACACAGAATAAAGAAAAGCTCTGTTAAACAACCTTTTCCATTAAACAAATATATATCTTTCAATGTAAAGAAAAATACAATTGAAGTATAGGGCTGTTTGGAGATTGCCTAACAGCAGTTGTAAATAATATCACCTGACAATTTATGAAATGAGAAGAGCCAAATTCTATTCTCAGATCTGTGGAGAGAATAAGGATAGTTTCAAGAAATTATTTTGCCAGATGTAAAGAAAATATTCAACAAAGAGATGGTGTTGAACTAAACAGTGCTAAGGTTCCTTTCTGTTTTCACAGTGAATAAACACTAGTTGTTTGCCCTGAGTTAAAAACTTAGAATCCTCCCCTTTTTCAGAAAATATGCTATAATCACAAGAGAGCAAATTAAGAAGTGTCCAAAATACCCTCCTACGTGCTAACGGTAACCAGCAGCTATAGCTGAAGATGAAATGAGGGTGAAATCTAATTTGGGGCAATAGTGTCTAGAGGCAGCAATGCTATCTGTGGAATGCAACCACCTTGGCATCCGATCAAAGTAATTCTTTTCCAGGGCATGTCTTTAAGACCACACTCTCTTAGAACGAGTGCTCTCAAACATCATCAGAACCCATGTCTCCCCAGTTTTATCCTGCTAAATTCGATTGGTGAACTCGATTGGATTGCTTATTTTTAATTCACATGTGTGTTGATACAGAGAGGAATAATGGAAAGAAAGACATACTTTTTAAAAAGAGAAAAAATTAAAGGCTCAGAAAGATGTTGATATCTATGTTATTACGGTGTCTTTTTATATTACGTAGCCAAGTTTTTACGACCCTACGTTAAGGCAACAGAATAATAGAAGTACTGTATGTACTTCAAGCACCCACGAATAAAGATCCCACTGTATGATCTCAAAGAGATGAAAACAAAACAATGTAGAGGAGTAAAATAGAGAGAGACACTGCAGAGACAAAGAGGAAAGGAGGGCGAGAGAAAGGGAAAGAGTAGAAAAATTACAAATATATTATTTTCAAGTAAAAGATGTGCATATTAGTAGATCTACCATCTGATTCCTCTAAAAATTATATTTATTGCCCAAAACACACACAATTACAACTACATCAGAATTAGAGAATTTCAATCTCTCTTTAAATGGACAATGACCTAGAAGGAAAATTTGAGAGTCACACACAAGCAAAGAGAAATGTCTTCTCTTTTAAAAAGATCATGAATGCCAGTATTCTTTTCACCTGGTAAACAACTGCAAAAGTATTCACTATAAGGGAGCAAGGTCTGGTTCCATCACGGAGGAATGGGAAAAGGAAAAAAAGAAACTAGTACCGGGAGAGGAGAAGAGGAGACAGGAGGAGTGAACACAAAGGTGGCTAAGAATAAGCACAGTGAAACGTGACAAATGGATAAATACAGGGTGACTATTTCCAAGTGGTAAAATTGCACATTTTGGTCTGGTCATAAGGCAACCTCTTCCTTCTTCAGAACTTGTGGCTTTACCTGTAGCCTCTATCTTCATGGGTGACACCATCCTTTACCCACTTACCCCTGAAAATCTGGGAGAAAGATTCCAGATTCAACCACCGGTCACAGCGAACAGAAGGGGTAGTTGTCCGGTTTTCTCCTCAATCCTTGACCCAACCCTCTGGTTTACTGGCACTTTATCGCCTATGCTAGGCTGCTTCCTACTCCTGTGCCTTTGGTGTGCTGTCTACATGAACTGCAGTGCCTCCCTTTTCTCATGCTCTTTGCCCCTTTTCCCTCAGGAAGCTCTCCTCACCCCAAATACGCCCTCAGTCAATACTTGATTAGGCGCCCCTTCTATTTCCATAAAGTGCTACACAAATCTCTCTCACCAACACACTACCCCAGTTATCCTCAGGGTGACGATCTTTTCCCAACAAGATTATACATTTTCTGTTTTATCTTTGTAAATCCAATGCCTAATACAGGGCCTGGGATTCTAAAACACACTCAAAAGTGTTCACTGATTAAATGAACGATTAGATTAAAAGTTAAATGGCACTGATATAGCAAGCTTCCCATCTCAGAGTTTTTGAGGAGATCTGAACATGTTAGGAGAGTTCTCACACTGGATAGGAGCTATGACCCACTACATGACTTCATGATATTCCCTTCATTGCTACACACATTGTTAGTTACCCAGCTGATTGCCTTTTATACAGTTCTTTATAACATTTAACAATAAGGACATATGACTTATATTTTGTACAGCTAATTCTTTTTATAAGTTTCATTCTTATTCAAGGCATGGCCTATGATTGAAATGTCATTATAAAGGGCTGATTAAAAATGTGCTTAATACAAAAGCCCCTGAGTAGCCAAGGCAATCCTGAGAAAGAAGAACAAAGCAGGAGGCATCACTCTGCCTGATTTCAAGCTATACTATAAAGCTGCAGTCATCAAAACAGTGTGGTGATGGGGCGCCTGGGTGGCACAGTCGGTTGGGCGTCCGGCTTCAGCCAGGTCACGATCTCGCGGTCCGTGAGTTCGAGCCCCGCGTCAGGCTCTGGGCTGATGGCTCGGAGCCTGGAGCCTGTTTCCGATTCTGTGTCTCCCTCTCTCTGCCCCTCCCCCGTTCATGCTTTGTCTCTCTCTGTCCCAAAAATAAATAAAAAACGTTGAAAAACAAAAAAAACCAGTGTGGTGTTGGCATAAAAACAGATGCATAGACCAACAGAACAAAATCAACAGTGCAGGAATAAACTGAAGCATATGTGGTCAACTAATATTTGACAAGGGAACCAAGAATACTCAATGGAGAAAAGAGTCTTTTCGACAAATGGTGCTGGGAAAATTGGATATTCACATGCAAAAGAATGAAACTGGACCCTTATCTTATACAACACACACAAATTAACTCAAAATTGATTAAATACTTGAATTTAAGGCCTGAAACTATGAAACTCTTAGAAGAAAACATAGGAAAAAGTTCCTTGACATGGGTCTTGGCAATGATTTTATTGGATATGACACCTAAAGCACAAGCAATAAAATAAAAAACAAGTGGGACTACATCAAATTGAAAAGCTTCTGCACAGCAAAAAAAGAGCATCAACAAAGTGAAGACAAACTACAGACTGGAGAAAAATACTTGCAAACAATGTATCTGGTAAGGGGTTAATATCTAAAATATACAGGGAACTCATACAACAGGAAAAAACCCCAAATGATCCAAATAAAAATGGGCATAGGTTGTGAATAGACATTTTTCCAAAAAGGACACACATATGGGCAATGCCAAAAGAAAAGAGGCTCAATGTCCGTAATTATCAGGGAAATGCAACTTAAAACCTCCATGAGATACCACCTTGTGCGTGTTAGAATGGCCACCATCAAAAAAGACAAGAGATAACAAATGCTGACAAAGAGGTGGAGAAAAGAGAGCCCTTGGGGCACTGTTGGTAGGAATGTAAATTGGTGCAGCCCCCATGGAAAACAGTACGGAGGTTCCTCAAAAAATTAAAACTAGAGTTACCATATGATCCAGCAATTCCACTTCTGGGTATTTATCCAAAGAAAATGAAAACACCATGTCAAAGAGATACCTCCACCCCCATGTTCACGGCAGCATTATTTGCAATAGCCACAACATGGAAACAACCTCAGTGTCTATCAATGGATGGATGGATAAAGAAGGTGTGGTATATATACACAATGGAATATATATACAATTCAGCCTTTAAAAAATGAGAAAATCTTGCCATGTGAGACCATATGGATGCACCTTGAGGCATTATGCTAAATCAAGTAAGTCAGAGAAAGACAAATACTATATGACCTCACATATTATACTTAGAATCTTAAAAAAAAAAACTTACAAAAAATGATCAGATTTGTGGTTACCAGGTGTGGTGGGTAGGGGGGGGAAGAACTGGAGGAAAGTGGTCAAAAGGTACAAACCTCCAGTTATAAGATCAATAAGTACTAGGGATATAATGTACAATGTTATGAATACAGTTAACACTGCTATTGGATTTATATGAAAGTTGTTATGAAAATAAATCCTAAGAGTTCTCATCACAGAAAAATTTTTTTCTTATGTACCTATATGAGATGATGGATGTTAACTAAACTTACTGTGGTAATCATTTCACGATCTATGTAAGTCAAGCCATTACACTGTATTCCTTAAACTTATATAGCACTGTATGTCAATTATAGTTCAATAAAACTGGAAAAAAACCCAAAACGTGCTATCATTTATATGACTTACTGAACACGTCTCCTCTGGGCTTCTGAGGATCTGTCTGTATCCTGTTGTCAACTGTAATCCATCTTGGAGAGGTAGTGGCAACTGGCAGCACAGTTGTTAGTCTGGTGCTTGGTCTTTCTGGGGTTGTTATTGGTGATGTTCCGAATTCTATGGATGGCGGTGGGGTTGGCTGAGGTGTTGGCTCTGGTGTAGGTCTTATTGTTGGCTTAAAAGTGGGCCTGTTGGTAGCAGGAGGAATATATGGTGTCTTCAGAGGCCACCTAGTACTTCCAACATCAGGAATCCAATTACTGTGTCCTCCATCACCCTTTGAAATAGTACCATTTCCCTTTGGTACATGAATTGGACCTGATGGCTCAATCATGACTTTTGGAATATCTGAAAGAGTCAAAGAATTTAAATTAGTGTGTGACCATCTCTCTCTAAAAGCTTAGTTGTGGAGGGGCACCTGGGTGGCTCAGTTGCTTAAACGTCTGACTCTTCATTTCAACTCAAGTCATGATCGCACACTTTGTGCATTCAAGCCTCATGTCGGGCTCTGAACTGACAGAGCAGAGCCTGCTTGGGATTCTCGCTCTCTGCCCCTCCCCCCGCTTCTCTCACATGTGTGGTCACTCTCTTTCAAAATAAATAAATATTTTTTAAAAAGGTCAGTTTTGGAATCAAATTGTGAAAAACACATTAGAATATCTTATGCCAACTAGGCTTACTTTTCACATTTAGAATATTCCCTTACTGTAAGTCATACTGTTTTCCAAATAACAACTGTGTGTATATGTATTTGATATATACATATGTATTCATACACACATATATCCATCCTGCAGATATATGCAGAAGTTATATTGGTATTTCTGTAACAGATATGTATTATTTAAAACACAAAGAATTTCAAGTCTCTGTAAAATGGAAATAGACATCACTGAGATTTTTTTAAATGCAGAAACATTCTAAGTTTTTTAAAATATGAGAAATGTATATTGAGAGTCTATGTTAAGTGTCCCTATGGCACAACCATATAATAAAATCGTGTTTCAAACTGTTTAAAGACTAATACTTTTCCATACTCTATATAAATTCAACTCATGCAAAACATTTTCTTCCTTCTTTCCTTCCTTCCTTCTTTCCTTCTTTCCTTCCTTCCTTTATTTTTATTTAAGTTTTAGTTAACATACAGGGCAATACTGGTTTCAGGAGTAGATTTAAGTGATTCAACACTTACATACGACACCCAGTGCTCATCACAAGTGCCCTCCTTGGTACCCATCACCCACCTAGCCCATTCCCCCACCCACTTCCCTCCATCAACCTTCAGTTTATTCTCTATTACTAAGAATCTCTTGTGGTTAGTTTTCCTCTCTTCTCTTCCTACCCCTCCCATATGTTCATCTGTTTTCATGCAAAATGTTTTCATTAAATGTTCTGTATATTTTTAAACTTGGTTTGCTTTCCCCTTACTAATTTATACTATCACTAAAAAAAAATCAGAGGTCACTGTGATTATCTGTGGAATCTTTTTTTTTTTTTTTTTTTTTTTTTGTGCTTATCTTCACCAAAAGGAATTAATAGTTAATCTTCCTGGAATGATACACTCATTCCAGGCTGGGAGTATGACTACATGACCCTTCAAAAATCCCTTAATCCCCATGATTTTATGGCTCATGATTTTCAGTAAATATTTTACTCCAAAAATTTAAAAATTATCTATTGTCACATGAACTATATACAAAATTATGGTCTTTGATTTGTAAAACTTGCATCTTGGAGGTTATTTTTTTCATGTTTATCAACTAACATAGCCATTCTCCAGGCAGAACTTGTAATAATTTAAAAAGCAAAAACGGTTCTAAATTTAGAGAAAATAAATATCAGAATGATTTTTTAATAGAATTTGGAGACATAAAACAGAGGAACAAAAGACATAGAATATATTCATATTTTCTCCCTGTCATAATCTAATGTTAATGACAAACTTTTATTTCTGATTATAACAATATCTGATTTTCAGAGAGAGCTCCATAATTTCTTGCCAGCCAAACAGAGGCTACTGAGAAGTTTTAGCCCAGGAATTGAATGCTTTTAAGATTAGAATGTATTACTGTGTTGGGGTGCCTGGGTGGCTCAGTCAGTTAAGTGTCTGACTCTTGATTTCAGCTCAGGTCATGATCTCATGGTTCATGGGATCAAACCCCATTGTGATTCTGTACTGACAGTGCAGAGCCTGCTTGGGATTCTCTCTCTCCTCTCTCTGACCCCTCCTCTGCTCCTGTTCTCTCTCTCTCCCTCCCTTTCTCTCTCTCAAAATAAATAAACATTAAAAAAAAAAAAAAGAATGTATTACTGAGTCATTAATTTTTTTAAATACCTGAGTAAAGTGATTTGATTGCAGAAAATAGACTATATTATTAGCTATAAAAATGATATTTTCTTCATAATTAATCTAGTTCCTCATCTTCCCCAATAACTGCCTTTGTACAATTCCATATATCCTGCTAGAATTTAAAGGTGGGAGATAAGCACTACTTACACACACAACTCAGTCCATCGCCCTGGTATCCATCTTTACATTTACACTTGTAGGACCCGTGCAAGTTGTAACATCGAGCGAAGCGGCTGCACTGATACTGACCAAGGGAACATTCATCTATATCTGCATCAGGAAGTGGGAAAAGAAGAGAGTTTATCCGGGAAAGGAGCATGATGGCAGCAAAACTATATAGAATCTCCAAAAAATTTTTTTTGAAAGGTCCGTGTAAAATCAGCAGATACACAGGAGAAATAAAGCACATGGACATCCAGGACTACCAGTGGTTGAACTGGACTTCTGCTTAATGTAAGGCCGGTACCCTCCCCTGCGTCTAACATCCCAATCACCGCCCCAGTTAAGAAAGCTTTCCGCACCACAGGAAGAAACAAAACAAAATGACGGTCAGGGCTCATTACCGTGACATTGGTATTTGCCTGCAATGTACATGAGGTCGAAGCCTTTATGACACTTGCAGATGTAGCTCCCAAATGTGTTGACACACTGCCTAAATCTAGGGCAGGACACTCTCCCGGTGGCACATTCATCAACATCTAGAAACATAAATCAATTGCGTCTCAGAGGAGCAGCATCGCCATGTTCAGATGCGATCGATTTTAAAATAAATGTCCGCACACAGCTGCCTGGAACAGAGTGGCTCATCATAAATGTTATCCAGCTGGTTGCCCTGACAGGCACCATAAATTCCACACCTCCAAATTTCCATGCATCCTCCTGACCAAAGCTGTCCTGCTCTCGCACCATAGCTCAGCAGAGATTGCACCTGTATCCACTAGTTGCTCCAACTGGAAACAGGAAGCATCCTTGACAACCCTATTTCCCATAACCTCAAATCATCAGGCCCAGTTAATTCTGCCTCTGAAAAGTGATCGGAACTCATCTAGTCTTCTCTTCACCCACTACCTCTACCCTAGTCCAAGCTGCAATCTTCTCGGTTAGACTGTTGCAAGAGCCTCGGAACCAGTGTTTTCCCTGCCAATCTTACCCCCTCCAGAGCACTCCCTCTCAACTGTCAAAATCTTTTATTAAAACATAAAATTGGGATATTACCATGCTTAAGACTCCTCAACTGTTTCCACTTGCTTAAGTTAAATCCTCATTCCTCACAATGTCTGTGATCACCCTGCAATAACTATGTAGTCCTTATGTACCTCACCAGCTGTAACGCAAGCCACTGCCCCTCACGCTCACTCTGTCCTGAAGCCACATTGGCCTTCCTTCTTTTTAAACCTCACACAGGCCAGCCTCTCTTCTTCCAGTGCAGTGCCCTGCACCATTTCTACCATTATTTTCTAAAATAGACCTTTTATGGTTTTCTCTTAATACCCCATATTAACATTTAGTATTGTTTGTAATTTTGTTGGATATTTGTTTCTTTTCTGTCTTCCCATTAGATTATCAGCTTTGTGAGGACCAAAATCTTGTCTGCCGTGTCCCCTACTATATATCCTAACACTAGGCACAGCACCTGAAATATAGAAAGTACTTAATAAATCTCTCTGGAATCACTCAATACCTCTATTCATTGAGAGCGTATTACATGCTAAGTACTCTGCTCAGCTCTTCGCATATATAATCCCATTCAATTCTTATAATGATTCTACATGGCATTACTCCCATTTTAAAGATGAGGAGATTCAAGCTCGAAGAAAGGAAGTCTCTTGCCTAAGGCTACATATCAAGCACACAGCAGAGCTAGGTTTGAAATCAAAGCCCAGACGGTTAGCCACAATCCTATACTGTTTTCCTAATTTACAAGAAAAAAATCTAACTCTTTAGCACAGCATATATAACCTATCCCTGCCTACCTATTCAGCTTTATCACTCATTCCTTCTTAACATTCTAGAAACACTGAGCTCCTTTGCCTTTCCTGAATATTGTGCTCTCTTAAACTTGAAAGTCTTTGCACATGTGGTTTCCTCTGCCCGAAGCTTCCCCCCGTCCCTCATTTTTAGGGAAATAAGGTGTCCCTTCTCCATTCATAGAGAGAGGTCCTCTCCTGAGACACGTGCTATCTTCTGAAGGATAGCTAATTGCCTGATGTAGGTAACTGCCTCGTTTCCTTACTCCATCACCTTTCCCTTTGTCCTTTTATCCTAGAGAGGCTGCTGACAGAGACGCTTGATTTTACAACTCACCCATACAGGTCCTCCCATCAGGAGCCAGCTGTAGGCCAGGAGAGGGGCACTGGCACCGTATCTGTCCTTTGACAACATCACAGCCATACTGACAGTTTGCCATGGAGCACGTCAGGGCACCTGGAAAGAGTGTGACTGGCTGACTCAGAGAGGCAGAGGACAAATTCTATGACTGTTTTTTTAACTTGACACTGAATCAACAATGAAGACAAAAAGGCCTCAATTATCCAACAGTCTAAAGACAGTCGAAAACAGAGGGACAGAAAGACCTTACTCCCCCAGGGATCAAGAAGATTAAGAAGTGAACCAGCTCTGTTATCATCTGAGGAAGACCTTTAATGCATTTCAAAAATTAAAAGACAAAAGATGCTCAACATCGCTCCTCATCAGGGAAATACAAATCAAAACCACACTCAGATATCACTTCACACCAGTCAGAGTGGCCAAAATGAACAAATCAGGAGACTATAGATGCTGGAGAGGATGTGGAGAAATGCAAACTGGTGCAGCCACTCTGGAAAACAGTGTGGAGGTTCCTCAAAAAATTAAAAATAGACTTACCTTATGACCCAGCAGTAGCACTGCTAGGGATTTACCCAAGGGATACAGGAGTACTGATGCATAGGGGCACTTGTACCCCAGTGTTTATAGCAGCACTCTCAACAATAGCCAAATTGTGGAAAGAGCCTAAATGTCCATCAACTGATGAATGGGTAAAGAAATTGTGGTTTATATACACAATGGAATACTACGTGGCAATGAGAAAAAATGAAATATGGCCTTTTGTAGCAACATGGATGGAACTGGAGAGTGTAATGCTAAGTGAAATAAGTCATACAGAGAAAGACAGATACCATATGCTTTCACTCTTATGTGGATCCTGAGAAACTTAACAGAAACCCATGGGGGAGGGAAAAGGGGAAAAAAAAACCAAAAAAAAAAAACAAAGAGGTTAGAGTGGGAGAGAGCCAAAGCATAAGAGACTCTTAAAAACTGAGAACTGAGGGTTGATGGGGGGTAGGAGGGAGGGTAGGGTAGATGATGGGCATTGAAGAGGGCATCTTTTGGGATGAGCACTGGGTGTTGTATGGAAACCAATGTGACAATAAATTTCATATATGAAAAAAATAATAAAAAATAAAAAATAAAAAATTAAAAGACAAATATAAAACTTTACCTCACGTAGATTATCTGGAAATTTTTCCAGTGGCCAAGGAAAAGTGGAAGATTGAGGTAATTTTCCAGATTACTCATGCTAAATGCCAGTCTTAACTAAAACATCCAATTAACTTTCTCAATTTCCCACTAAATTTTTCTAGGAACATAAAACATCCCACTGAGGTGTACAATGTTGGAGGATTCCAGCATCACTGCCACATAGTATTAAACATGAATTCACCGAATTCTAAAGGTTCCATGCTAAATCTGCAATGCTAACTAAGATTAGCTCAACTTTTCTAATAAAATGTAACCCAGTTCAAGAGAGATAACAGGTAATTAACTAATTTATAATTAGCTAATTTAACAGGTAACTCAGTAAAAATGAAAATCAAGTCATCAATTGTCATTATATATATCATTGTCATTATGGTATTATATAAACACCATCTCAATTCAATGTTCAGCCTACAGCCTTCGGGGCATTGTCCATCTTACAAACACATCCAAATGATAGTATGAAAACATGATACGTTTCTTTCTCACAAAGACATGAAGTCTACTTTCATGTTACTGTAATCATTTCTTTTTTTCAGTTGAAGTAGATTTTGTTTTTTAGAAAAGGGATATCTTAGTCTTTAGACGACTATAAAGAAATGTAAACGTGAAGTGAGAAGGTATTTATGAATGGTTTATACTCAATCAAGCATTATTGGGTCCTCTGATGGATTCTCTACCATCTAACAGTTTAGTGTCTGTCCTTGTGAACAGCAACACAGTCCTCACATAGGTACGAATGCTCCTTTTCCGGCTAGAGCAGTTCTTTGCCCAGCTAGAAGACAGGCAAAAATGTGTTGGGGAAAAAACATTAGAAAACACATTTAAGTTTACGATTCTTGTTCTAAATACCACTTCCAAATCAGTTTAACGTGGACACCCATGGTAAAATAATGCTAGACATGTAAAAGGGCAATTTTTATTTTGATTTTCCATTCTTTAGGCACACATATAAATACATGCTCACATCCTGGTTAGGACAGCCTGGGAGGCTATTTTCACACACCCTATCAGAGCACCATGTGAAATCAAGCCAGAGCACTTCTAAAACAGTTAAGATTCTTGACATACTTGAGCAGGACCCATCTGGCATGAGCATATATCCGTTGAGACAGTAGCACTTGTAGCTGCCGTAAGTGTTCATGCACCTGTGCTTGCAGGGTCGTGGCTTCAGGCCACACTCATTTAGATCTGGAAAGAATGGGGGTTGATGCAACAAAATGAGAAAACCTCAACACTAATATAAACCATTTAAAATACCTCTCTATATTAAAGAATAAATGAGAAAAGAAGGTCAAGCTACTGTAACCAGTAATTTCCATAAGAGATAGAGCTTCTTTACGCCATCTTAATTTTAAGGTTAATTTTACACTAGGGGTGACCAAGAACTTTCCATCAGAAATGACCTTATAACAATGAGAGGGCTGTGTGAATTTCTGGAACTTTGATTAGAGTACTTGTCCACAAAGGACAATTTGAAAAATTCTCCTCACAGACACGTGCCTACCTTATCATCCCTAGAAAGAGCAGACGACTATCCACCTCATGGGTAGAGGTGCCTACCACGTACCTGATTCCAATATCCTCCAAATATCTAGGTTTACTACCAGCTTCACTTCTGACTATGTGATCTTGCTCTTTCAATCTCTTTCTGTTTTAAAAGATACTCTGTGAGCCTTTCTTAGTTTACAGGAAATATACAGATTTTAAAACATGAGACTGCTTTGGCCTTTCCAAAGGAAAGCTCTATTTTCAGAGGATAAGAGCTCCATGAATTACAGTGATCGCTAGTGTGGTTTCTCTTGTTCAGTTTTACAGATTCTCTACACTGATCTCAAATTAAAGAAGAAATTTAGTTTCCTGCTTTACTGATGTATTCAGGTCACAAAATAAACAAAAAATCCTACCCTCCAACATGTTTTCATTGGGCAGTTAAGAAACGTATATGGAAATACTACTGGATGATACGTGGTGGACTACTATGTATTTTAGGTTCGTCCATTTAAATATCAACGTAAAATTAATAAACTTCACATTGTAAGAATTTTCTAGCCCAAGTTGAATATTGCTTCAAGTGAACATAAAACTCATAGTGACAAAGTGAAATACTAATGCCCAAAATACAGACTTCATTAAAAATAAATACGACCACATGTTTACTGTGTCTGGAACTATCAGCATAAGCACCTGACGAGATAAATTATCTATTAATCTATGTCATCAAATCAGAAATACAGGTATATCTAGTGACGAGGTGTTTTAATCTAATCGAATTTAAATCTGATCTGCTCGTTTACTGGTAATTTATAGCTTTCATTTAATTAAACCACCAAATTACACTGCTTTTAAAACCACCTAATAGTTGTTACATCTACAAATGTTTTCATATCTTACTAACTTTCCAACATGGTCCTTTTTCTAACCTTAACACGACAGTGAGCAGGTCCCCAGCTGGGCAAAATCTAGGAAGGTTAAATAAGGAAACCAGATACCTTCATCATCTCCCATGCTTTCTTCAGTTTTCTACTTTATTGTCTCATGCCCGGTCAAGGGCATTCAAAACAGAATCATATTTTAAAATATATATTTTTTAAATTTCCTCAAGGAAGGTGCTTTGCAGATTATAGTATCAACCAAAAATTTGACTTCTCTGTTACATGAAGTAAAAATTTTAACTAAAGGAAGAAAGAGAAAGAAATTCACTCCACCTCTAATATTCTTCTAACTTGTATTTCAGTATTTACTAAAAATTAGAGTCAGGGAATCTTTTCTCATGTTCTAAGAGAAGTTAATTATTCCCAATATATCCATACATCCCTGCAGTTTCGCACCTGGATTTGATAAGTTCCTGGTTGGTATTAAATAGTATTTAGGGGCACCTGGGTATCTCAGTGGGTTAAGTGTCTGATTCTTGGTTTTGGCTCAGGTCATGATCTCACAGTTTGAGAGACCCAGCCCTCCATCGGGCTCTGTGCTGACGGCATGGAAATCTGCTTGGGATTCTCTCTCTCCCTCTCTCTCTCTCTCTGCCCCCTCTTCAAAATAAATAAATGAAAACATTTAAAATAAAAATTTAAATAGTATTTAAATCTGAGCACATTGTTAGAGAAAGGCTTTGTGTTTTAAATATTTTTTGCACTAAGCAAATATAAAACAGAACAGTTAGAGGGGTGCCTGGGTGACTCAGTCAGTTAAGCATCGCACTTCAGCTCAGGTCATGATCTTGCAGTTCTTGAGTTCAAGCCCCGCTTTGGGCTCTGTTCAGAGAGCTCAGAGCCTGGAGACTGCTTCAGATTCTGTGTCTTCTTCTCTCTACCTCTCTCTCTCTCTCTGGCCCCCCCCCCCCACTTTCTTTCTCTCTCTCTCAAAAATAAACATTTTAAAAAAACGAACAGTACAATAAAGCCATAGATTAAGACTGAGTTCTATATTTCAAGGGAAAGTTATTGATGGATATAAAATGTGTCAATTAAGAACACTTAGATTTATTTTTAAAGAGCCACAGAAACTTCTGTGGGTTCCTGATGGAAATTGGCCAGATGTCTGCAGCTCTAAGCAGCTTATACAAGGGATATTTATGCTGATGGAAATTTCTTTAGACACTGTCCATGAACTAAAGCTGAAGCCAAGTTATTATGGCAGCTCCACTCTTGACTAACAAAGGACCCCTCAAGATTGCTATGAGAGTTTTCATGATCCAGACTGGGGCTGCCAGTGGTCTTCAGTCCAAATCTATCCTTCCCTTCCCATGAGAAAAAGAGTACTCTTGGGTTAAGAATCATGAAGCCGAACGGAAGTGAAAAACAAGATGTCATAATTCAAAAACAAACAAAAACAAATCCCCCACCTGGGAATCCGTATGAAATTAATATGGAAGAGGAAATAAACATGCAGCATTCAATGGGTAAATGCAGAGACGTTTGTTGGCTACTTCACTATTATTAAATTGACACATAAATATCTAATACGCTGAAAGCAATCTGAGAAAGCTGTACTCTAACAGCTGGTGATGGAGTGGCTGATACCCACTGACAGCTGGCTGGTGTCGATGTCTCCAGTGACTGCCATCATTGCTCCATCTGCTACAGGCATGTGCGTCCTAAAAACTTCACACTGACCCTTACAAAAACCACTGCAGAAATTATGAAATAGAATTCCACAATAATCCGTGTTATCAATATTTACCAAATATCAGACTTCTGCTAAAGCAGGGAGCTTCAAAAGGTTAAAAGCATCTGGTGTCCTGGTGATGAACTTCTTTTTTCTCAATTTTCTTCAGGGTTTCTAGTTTATGATGATTATAGCTTTATTTTCTTATTGACCAAATGCCTTACAAAATTGAGTTAATATGTGCTGCTTCCAAAACCTCTTAGACTACTGACCTAGTAACACATGTCTTACTATCAAGTCAGAAATTCAAAAACACCACTTCCAATTTGCAGCAAATTCTCCTATAATAACAAGTAGAACAGGGCGCCTGGGTTGCTTAGTCATCTGAGCGTCTGACTTTGGCTCAGGTCATCATCTCACAGCTCGTGAGTTTGAGCCCCACGTTGGGCTCTGGGCTGACAGCTCAGAGCCGGAAGCCTGCTTCAGATTCTGTGTCTACCTCT
The DNA here is from genome assembly GCF_028018385.1 of Neofelis nebulosa. Classification (NCBI taxonomy): domain Eukaryota; kingdom Metazoa; phylum Chordata; class Mammalia; order Carnivora; family Felidae; genus Neofelis; species Neofelis nebulosa. Next base: position 118,289,688 of record NC_080784.1, read on the forward strand.
CTCTCTGCCCCCCCCCCCCCCACTTGTACTCTGTCTCTGTCTCTCAAAAATAAATGTTAAAAAAATTTAACAAGTAGAACAATATAAAGAACATGATCACACTTTCTCAAATCAGTTTTAAAGGTGATAAAAGAACCTAGGAAAGAAAACTTTAGTGTATTTACTTAAATTCACTTTAATCCTGTTCTTTCTCTAGAAGTTTGTAATATAAATTATAAGGAAACTCTACAATAAAAAAATTAATTCTGTCATGTACCTATTTTATCACATCAAAAGACATCACTTTACAATTAAACCACTTACATTTCAAATGCTTCAATTATCACATATACATTCTTAAAGCACATCTATTACAGTGAGGCGTATATTTAAGCAGGTTGATGGATTCAGGAGCTTGGGAAGGTAGGATGGGGGGGGGCGTGGAGGGGAGAGTAAGAAGAGAGTCCAGAACAAAAATGCAAGCTGCACAGCATTATAATTACACTGTAGGAAAAAAAGAATCAGAAATTTTGTTAGCATGCAGACACTGAAAAATAGCCTAAAAAATCTAGAATAAATTCACTGAATAAGATAACCCAGTGGATTTTAAGGAAAATAATCTTCCATTCAATACATTCAGACTTTTTTTTTCTTCTTTGACCCTTAAACTTGGCAACGTCTCAGAAATTTAACCTTTTACATTTTATCTAACGTGGAGGTCACAGGCAAATAGATGTCATTCAACTGCCATAACTTTCATTGTTTAAAACTCAATGATTGAAATTACTTCTATTGCCCTAATTCTTTATGCAGAAGATACACAAGTGCATTAAGTTGCTATCAGCAGAGAGAAACTAATTAATAATTTAAACTATTTTAATTCAGTCATTCTAAGTTTCTAAATTTAGGAGTGGGTAAAGGATACAGTCTTTTAGAAGAAAAACTGTAAAATCATGCTGCCACCGAACTTTCGTACAAAACTTCATCATAATGAAAACATTAGTATTTCTGGTATGCCTGTTCCCACACCAGCCCTACAGGTGAATAGGGCAAGAATTCTCTCCCCGTTACTAATTGGTTTGCTAAGACTCAGACACACTAAATGACTTGCTTATAATCACAGAGCCACTTAAAGACTATACTGAACCAGAACCTAGGCTTTCTAATATCACAAAATGTGCATCAAAAGAATGAAATTAATAACGTATGGTTTGATTTCCAGGTAACCTAAAACCCTATTCTCCAGATATGGTGGCAGGGGAGAGGACTTCATCATTTCTGAAATCTACTTAGCAAAAGTCATCAAAATCCCAATCTCAGTTGCTTTGGAATTCCTGACTTCACCTATTAAAATTAAGGTTATTTTGCCATTTGACTTTCAGAAAACATTCGGAAGCCCAGAAAAGAAGAAGAGAAGCAATGATATTTCTAATGCAGTGAAAGGACAGTGGAGGCTCCAGGCTTTTTAGAGCACAGAGAATCAGCACCAGGTGACAATTCCTGTTGCTTGCTTCACATGCTCAGGATGCCGAAGGCTGGGTACTCCCGGGGCTAGTCTTCAGGATATTTGCAAAAAGTGACGAAACTGCAGGAAGCCGTGCAGGTGGGAGAGCAAACCACCTGAGATAATACACGCTCACCCCTTGAAGGTAAACTTGTGGCTTGATGATCCAGGGGTTGGAAAAGAGGCTGTTCACTGCCTTGGTCAAGAGGAGTTGGGTAGAAGTGTTCGTCTTCACACCAGGAAGAAGGTAATAAGAGTCAACTTTGAACTGATGTCATTTTTAGCCCTAAAAATCTTTATAAGTATATATTAAACAATTACATAAAGTTGGTGGATTTCAAAAAGGATACTGTACATGCTTTTTAAAAATCAGTTTCCAGTTCTTCTGGTTTTTAAATTTTAATTTCTATTTTCCTTAAAATTTATCACTGCCATCTTGCCTCCCAAGAACACAAGTACATTTTACACACATGCACACACACATACATCATTCCTACACCAATCTTTAGAGAAAGTACTAAAAAAGAGATGGTCATTTTTTAAAGCCTGATTGTAGTCACTGACAAAGACAGAAAACTCGATTATACAAATACCGATTACAGTCTACCTGACACTGAAGTCTTAAATGTCCGATCAAGACTTTTCCTTATTATGTTGTCCAATAGTTTAAAATACTCCACAATTATGCACACATTTATGATTTGCATAGAGCTTTTTAAAATAAATAGCATGACAGTTCACCAATGCTATTCACATGTAAGAACTCGTGTTACATTTAGGTCACACTTAGTAGGAATATACGGTAAGCTTTCCACAAAAGAGGTTAACTCTTGCCATTATTAACTTACCAAAATAAGATGAGTAACTCGAAAGTAGAGTCAAAAAGGCAATCGCATCCTGTTTCAAGGCTTTCAGACTATTAATAACCAGTTAATATTCCAAATTAAATGAACACTGGTTTTGGGTTGAAACCACACATCTTTTAAAAAGTAAGGCTATCTGGAATTACCTTACTACACAGGGGTATAGCATTTAGACTGTTGTCCTAAGGAAGGCAATCAACTTTCAGATTTACCTAAGCCACCAAAATGTACTGTCTGGTTCTGTGCTACGAGATACTAGATCTTGGGGTGAGGAATTCAACATATGAAACATAAACTTTGTCAAAACATTAGGAACTGATATTTATAAACTGTTTCTTCTGAAATTATTATAAGCCCTTAATATAAGCCAGAATTGCATGGTACCATTTCCAGGGCCAGGATGGGGCTGCAGGGGGTGATCAGGAGAACTTACCTAACCGTGGTCGATTCAATCTTCTGGCTCCTGATTCCAAACCCTAAGCCTGACCCATACCTGACCATGTGCCCTCAACTCAACCCTTCCAGGAGATCGCTGCACTGTGGGTGGTTCTGCCCATGGCACTTCCTGGTTGCCAACCCTAACCCTAGCCATGGCTCTGGTTGTAAGGGGGCCCACCTCTTGCATTCAAGAACATAGATCTTTCATTTCTGAAAATATGCAATGATAGGACATATTACATGATAAAAATCATTCCCTAATTGGAAAGTTATAAAAAGATTATTACCTATAACAGTATCATTTTTTGGCTGAGGGGAAAGAGAATTGGTATGGGTACAGAGACTCAAAGAGGAGAAGAGTATGTATGAATAAAAATTACCAGAAAAATACGGTGGAGGAAAAGCAAACCAGAGTTAGGATTAGCATTTCATTACTGTGAAAGGTACCATGTGCCGTATAGAATGTGCTAATGATCAGGCCGAGCCTATGATTTTATATGTGATCTAGCTATTACAAATCCAGAAGTGACTCAGAGGGAAAAGCAAGCCACTCACGGCAGATTCACATCAATCCTGCAACAAGGCTGTTAAATTTAGCCAGTTGCAAAGTGGGCTTGCCCTGCTATTCTGGCTGCCCCCAGGTAGCTCTGAAAGCACTTGCTAAATGCTTGTCGTTCATACAAGCTGTTCACTCCACCAATCAAGTCTGCAGGAGGTTATTTCTTACATCACACAACTTGCAACAAATTTTTAGCGAATACTTGCCTTACACAGAAACCTACTTTCAATGAAAAGCTAATTTCCAGTTCTATGAAATCATCTCAAATATACCTCTTCTTGACATTTCTCCTGAAGAAAAAAGAAACCTGTTGGGAGTTCCAATATCTCTGAGGCATATTTGCCAGTTTATTAAAATGTATGTGCCAGATAAAAACAGTCTACATTAATTTGCTATGTAACAGATATAGACAATTTGCTCTAATATCTTTTCCTTGTGTCTCTGGACAGTTCTCCCACTTAGCCAGCTCCTCCACAGCTGCCTCTCACCCTGATGAGGGCTCTCAGCCCACAGACTCAGAGACTGCCTACAGTGCTGGACTGGGCAACTGCACAACTGCATGGAGCCCTTACAAGTATGGTGTTCAGGACCAAGAGCCATTATATGAAACAATCATTCATTTAGCAAATATTTAATGTGCACTTAGTGTGTGCAAGTCATTTTAATAATAGTTTTCAGGAATCTAGAAATCAGAGACCAAAAAGGATTCTTGCTCTCAAATACCATAAACCATGCCATTGGGAACTTGTCACAATTGCTTTTTTGGTAAGGAAGGCAAAGAAAGAGATAATCAAAAACATATGTTTACTGTAAGCTGTGGTTTTATATTCAAGATTGGACTTGAAATTACATTTTCAGTGTCCGCACTATTTTTTGCGGGCGTAAAATCCCATTTTGCTACTAATGAAATCCTCTTCCCCCCTAAGGAATATAGTTTTAGTAGGCAAGATTTCAACTCAGTAAATTTCAACTTTTCTTTAGAGAAACAGGTATGTATTACAGTAAAAAGTACATGATAAACTGGTTTTTCTGAAAATAGGAGATACCCAGAGATAAATCCTTGTTACAATAATAGTTTCAGTGTCTTTGAAGCATATTAAAGTTGATGTAGTTCCTGAAAATAAATTTAAATGAATTTCTCTGCAATCTCAACAGTGGCTTCTTATAATAACCTCCTTTGTATAAATTCCTGGCATCAGGACAACAAAGTTTTATGGTACTGACATATTGATGAAACCTCTGATAGTTTATGTTCACCACTTTAAAAAAGGAAGCATGTGGGAACTCTAAGATGAACACATTGAGAATTCAATAATCAGAACTGAACATGTCACTACTTGCAAACTTAGACTGCGGAAGGAAAATTAAATGGATTTTTAAAAGAGTAAACTGAGATCATAAAAACTCTACTTACTTCAAAAAGACTATCCAGGTATGTTTGGTAAATTCCAAGTTAAAAAATATTATAAGACATAAAAGAAGCATTGGGAAAAAAGTTAATCAAATAACAGATAATACAGAACATACTTTAGAATAACAGCTTCTCCTACCATTGGATATGTCACATTTCATTAGCATGGATTTCCTCTGACAGTTCAGGAATAATTACATATACTTTTAAACATAAGTTTTTCTGTACTGTTGTGGAAATTATGCCCATAAGTCACGAGTTTACATGAGGCATATCAAGGAGTATCAGATATTGATGAACAGGAATGTTTCAAAAATATCATTTCCATATTTGATGAGGTCAAGTAAGTTATCTATGAGACAGGCCCCATGTAACTGTTTCATTCAACACTAAAAAGGATAGAACATATTACTTACATTTAAGAAATAAGTAAAAATTGACTCTTATCCTTGTATCTCTCTGGTAAAATCTAACCCCAGCTTTTCTTACATAGCCAACAGTCCTAAACAGACATATACTGGATCTTTCACCAACTAATTCTGTGAACTTAGACAAGATACTTAATATCCCTGATATCTCTTTAAGTGAAAAATAACAATAAGCTATTATTTATCATTTAATTATCATAAATAACACTTTACCTCCTGACACTGTAATAATGAAAATAGATAATATATGTAAACTACCTGAGCACGGTGCTAAGTAAACACCTGCTTTTATAAACAACTTAAAACAAAAATAAATTAGTCAAAATCTTTATTTCTCAGAGGAACTTTTGCAATCTGGTAACAGTTGAACGGAATTTAATCTCAAAAACGAAAGGGCTCAGAGTTTGAACGGACCTCAAACTCCTACCTAACTTTGAGTACTGAAGGTGTTTCATCTAACAGGGGTCCAAGGAGGCCAAAAATCAGCCAGAGTTTCCCAACTAGTTAGTGGAGAAACAAAGATGAGCAGAATGGAAGGCTTCTACATTACCGATGCTGTGCTTCTCTTCTTTAAATGTGTATTTTAATTAGTATCAATGAATAAGAGGATGAAATTCTTTTAATTGCCCTCTGATGCAATACATTTTAAGATTTCACATTACATTTTTATCTTTCAGAACATGGCAGCTCACACATTTAGAAACAGCAGTCGTGGAAAACTGGTTTGGCATGAGAACCTCTAATTTTTATATTAGGCAGAAATAGAGGGGGTTTGTGATTGTAATTTATGTCTGTTTTCCTACCTTGACTGCAGGTTTTTCCAGCATATCCAGGATGGCACTTGCACTTGTTGGGTCCAATACATTCACCATGTTTGCACTGTGGTTGGCATACAGCTGTGAAGAGAGGATTTAATGCATTACTTCTAGGTCAGTTGAACATCAACCGTATAGCATCTATGTCATATAGTAGTCTGATAATAAAAGAGAAGACTAAGAACTTACAACAGAATAGCAGAAATATATAAATTCACTATGTCTGAGTGTGGTAAGCACTGTTAGACTAAATACTCTCACATACATGTAGGGTGTGTGTGTGTGTGTGTGTGTGTGTGTGTATCGCTTGGGTCTGGAAAACTGCCTAAACTTAAGTATAATGTTAAAGCAGTAAAAAAAAAAAAAAAAAAAAAAAAAGAGGTAAAATTATGAATAAACACAACTGATAATTGTCAATAGTTGCAACTTTATAATAACCGGTACCTGTAATTTCAAACTCATTCCCCCCAAAATGCTTCAAAAGTAGTTTTTAGTCCAAAGATATTGGGTATGTATGAACTCCAGATAAATTTCTCATTAAATAATATCTATTTTATTGGAAATGCTATTTCTAATATGAAATGGCTTGAAATAAAGTAAAAACTAAAAATTCAGTACTTTGGGAACTTCAACTTAAGATCCACTTCATCTTGATCTTTCTTAACCCTAGGTGTGTTGCAATTGCCTACACCCTTGCTGTGGTCTATAACAGCAAACAGGAAGTTCTATTTTACAATTACTATCTTCCATCAACTGAGTTGGTCTTTCCTCAAGATTCCAAAATGGTGTAAAACATCACTCAAAGCTTTTTACAGTCTTCCATTTCTGCCAAGACACTGGTCAGAATTTATTCTGTTTCCTCTATACCAGTGATTCTCACCTGAGGCTATCTTTGTCCCCTATGTAACATTTGGTATAAACAGAGACATTTTTGGTTGTCATACTGGGGAGAGGGTGCTACTGGCATCTATCAGGTAGAATACAGGGAGGCTCTAAGCACTCTATAATGCTCAGTCCCCTACAAAAACAAATCATCCAACCCAAAATGTGATGGTGCCAGACTAAGAAACATCGCTCTACACCCAATCTGTGCACAGTGCTATGCGAGATGCTAAAATAGAAGAAAACTCGTTGTATAGCATTGTCACTAGTCTCAAAGAGCTCTACCAGTGTAGATGAAAAGACAAAACAATCACTTTTCATTTAGGGCAACATTTGTTTATGAGAAAAATGGGTGGCATGTACGAAATTTGTGAAGAAATCATCACACAATCATATCCACAGAGATTTGTACAGAAAGCCTCAGAAGAGACTTGAGTTGATTCTTAAAGCATGGGTAGACAGAGAAGGGGAAGACTCTCCAAGGTAAGGAGAGTTATATAGCAAAATAAATTATCATTTACTCAGGGGATACTTGAGGCAGTGAAGAGATAGCTTAATGTCAATGGAAAAATGAGACGTAGACCATCACAGGTGAGTGCTATCAGATGATGACGTTCCCTAAATTTCAGACTGAGGAAAATACACTGTATCTACAGGAAATGGGAAGTTTCTGGAAGTTTATCATCATCATCAGGATAATTACCTGATGAAAATAAAAATTCTAAGGATATTAACCTGGTGATGTTATGTGGGATGGACTAGAAAGTCTAGTTGACATGTGAAAGGCATGATTTGTTTGTGACAGGAAAAGAGGGGCTTCAGTGAGCACTGAGGAGTGGACACCTCTTGGAGACCAAGGGGAATGTAGTCGACAATGACCCTGAGTTCTAAAGTCCCTGACACCTGTTACTTCCCATAGCAGCCAAGGTTGCGTCCATTCTGGAATATGTTCCTAGTTTCCTCCCTCACAATTCTCAAACATCACTTCCTTCAAAACTTGAACACTCCTGTAAAACCAATGTGCTAGTTATTTTTTGGTGTTTCCTCCAGTTCCTCACTCAGCCCTTGCTGACCTCTCCCTCATCTGGCACTCCACAGTGCTGATTTGCCAGTTTTACTTCAAGCCTTTCCTGCTCGTCTGTCACCCCACCTGGTATCACTACTAATCCCAAGTGCTGCTCAGCAAGTATTAAAAAGCTTGCAGAAAGAAGGGATGAGCAAAGTATAAAGTGTAAATGGTAGAGAGATGCACTTGGAAAATTCTTAAAACCTGATTTTAGACATGGCACGAAATTCAAAAGGAAGCCCTTTTGTTCAGGTCTTTAAGAAGAAATGAACCGTCTAGGAGGGTCTTTGATATGATTCTTCAGTCAACTGGACACGAGTGGATGGTTTATATGCAGTTTTTAAAACAAGTCCCAGAAATAAACTATTCTTCATGTTATTTCCAGGTCCCATAACCAAGAAATGCATGTTAAAAATTTTTTCATATTAAAAGATTTTCCATAAATCTTAATGTTTATATATGAATATAACCTGAACGAATCAATTATCACTGAGGCACCCAGAGTGTCATAATTTAAAAAATAAAGTAAACGTCTCAAAATCAGTAAGTGTGAGTCGAAGTAATAATCCCCCCAAATAGCTGGAATTTGAAAATATCTCTAAAAAACATGAAAAAGTAGTTTGGGAAGTACCACTTAAAAACATGAAAAATGTATTTAGAAGAGGACACATTATCAAACAAACTTTAGGTGCCTAGGTTTATTGCCTTTGACCCCCTGAACAGCTTGATGACCATCCATTTATGGTACTTTCAGGTGCTGTACAGGAACAAAAGCTTTGATTGTCCCCCTCCCTTTCTCATTGTTTGTTCTCAGTGGAGTGCCCTAATCTTAGGCACATCACAAGCACACATTCCAAAAGGTCAAGACTGTTAATGTTTCTTACATGTTTACAGTGTCAGTAATTTTCAAACAAACTGCTGTTTGTACTTCCATCCAACAGACTATTCACTAAAGTAACTAATGACCTAAGTATTAGCCAACAGCTACCAACGGAATAGGATATTCATAATGCTGATGTAACCAATCATTTTCTCTCATAAAAAGAAAACACTCTGAAAAATATTGCACAAAAGGACCTTCTCCCATTCTCTTGCATCAGGTCTGTGGTGGAATTCGATAAACATGCATTGGACATTTGTTATATACATGCATTATACTAGGTGAGTGTCAGGGCAGATGAGAGAGTCACCGAGGATATGAAAAATTAACTGTGGAACTGGAATATACTGGCCAAAACTTACCAAGAATTCAGAGAGAGGAGATGCAAGAAGAAAAGGGGGAGGGGCAGGACGGTCATAATCTATTATAGTCACAACTATGATTGCAGATCCTGGAAAGGCCTCCTGTAGGAAATGGTGATCTGAAGAAATCCTTAGAGGTTAAGAGGCTGAGAGTTGGGATGGAAGACAAAAGCCTTTCATGTTTCTTGAGATAGACCTGGATTGCAATGTATTTTCCTCTCAGGACTGCCTTCGCTGCATCCCAAAGCGTTTGGATTGTTGTATTTTCATTTTCATTTGTTTCCATATATTTTTGAATTTCTTCTCTAATAGCCTGGTTGACCCATTCATTCTTTAGTAGGGTGTTCTTTAACCTCCATGCTTTTGGAGGTTTTCCAGACTTTTTCTTGTGGTTGATTTCAAGCTTCATAGCATTGTGGTCCGAAAGTATGCATGGTATGATCTCAATTCTTGTATACTTATGAAGGGCTGTTTTGTGACCCAGGATGTGATCTTGGAGAATGTTCCATGTGTACTCAAGAAGAAAGTATATTCTGTTGCTTTGGGATGCAGAGTTCTAAACATATCTGTCAAGTCCACCTGATCCAATGTATCATTCAGGGCCCTTGTTTCTTTATTGACCATGTGTCTAGATGATCTACCCATTGTTGTAAGTGGGGTATTAAAGTCCCCTGCAATTACCACATTCTTGTCAATAAGGTTGCTTATGCTTGTGATTGTTTTATATATTTGGGGGCCCCCGTATTCAGTGCATAGACATTTATAATTGTTAGTTCTTCTTGATGGATAGACCCTGTAATTATTATATAATGCCCTTCTTCATCTCTTGTTACAGCCTTTAGTTTAAAGTCTAGTTTGTCTGGTAGACAAAAGCCTTTCAGAATATGCATAAAATACGGGGGGAAGGGAAGTGAAAGGGTTCCCAGTGCCAAGTGTGCTAATGAAGCTCCACTGTCAAGTGCTTACAACAGCAGAGGAGCCAAAGGGTTAGGGCAGATCATAAAAGGCACCAGCGGCAGAAATCTTGCTGGGTGCTTGCCAGTATCTATTTTTCCCTTCTTTTTAAAAAGAGAATGGCAGGGCACCTGGCTGGCTCAGTCAGGTAAGCAACTGACTCTTGGCGTAGGCTCAGGTCATGATCTCACTTCATAAATTGGAGCCCCCACATTGGCTCCATGCTGACAATGCAGAGCCTGCTTGGGATTCTCTCTCTCTCTCTCTCTCGCTCTCGCTCTCTTTCTCTCTCTCCACCCCTCCCCTACTCACACTCTCTCTCAAAATAATAAATAAGCATTTTTTTAAAGGAGAATGGCATTTCTGTTTGCTCATTTGGGGAGTGGGGAATGAGTTGGCAATGGAAAACGACATTCCCTATCTTCCCTAATAGATATGGGTAGCCAAGTGACTAAATTCTGGCCAACTATAGGTAAACAGAAGTTACTGCATAGGGCTTTTGGAATGCTACTTCAAAAGGGGGCTGACTAGTCATGGCTGAACTACACTGGCCACTTTATGACCATGAGGGGATCCTGAGAAGGGAGAAGAGTACAGAGCAAGAAGTCACAATATTAACCCTGAATAACCATGCTGGCACTGTTCTTTGTGCCCCTGTTATTTGCAGCCAAATACAATTCCTAATTGATTATCCCTGAACACAAAGTTATGGAATCTGACTTTATCTATGTTTATTAGCAAGCCAGCAGATGTTTTCTTTGGTACGCATTTAGGACAGAAATGTTATGAATAGATCCTAATAAAGGAATAACAACTTGTCAAATTTATTTTATACCTCTAATTTAACCAAATAATCATAGAAGTAGCTAAAGAACTTCATTCCTAAATCTAAAGAATTAGATCAAAAATACGTATTCATCTTGAGGCTAGAGAAACACTATTCCAACTTCTGCTAAACTGGTCCCCCTTTTGGTAACCCTCTCCACTGGAATGTGAGCTTTCAGGAGCCAGCAGACAACAACCCTTAAAATCTGCTGTGGACAGCAGGTCAGGGGTTAAAAAAAAAATCAAAGAGTAAGTGGTCCACTTTAGAGTGATCTTCTAAACACATCAAAAATAGATGATACGCTTGATTTGGAGGAAACTGAAATTTGGAAATTTGCACTTTGTGTCTGTTGGCGCTAAAGGTTAAGCAGAAAAAGCAGCATTGCTTTTCTGGCCTTCGTGTGAGTCAAAGACAAGAACTTTGGGCCATATTTGGAGGTCTGCTCTCCTCTGGTATCACATATGGTATAGCAGCTCAGTAAATGAAAGTCAGGTGAGGATCAGACAATCAATGAATGACAGATTTTTCCCCCCAAAACTGGATGGCAGAATGAAGCCCAAATGGGCAATCACTCTCAAAATTTACTAGCATTCTTGCAGCATAATCTCCAAAGTGCCCTTAAAATAACCTGTCATTGTTTTAACTAGAAAAAGAAGCACGACTCAACTGGCAAAGCAGACATAGGTCTTCCATGTCACATGCCCCCATGCCTTCTGTGTGACTGCAATCTACAATTTTACTCTTAAGAAATTCATCCTAACTGATATAGCTGGGCTTCTGAGAATTGAACAGTTTTCTGACACTGCTATGTAATGAGTTTTCAAATAAGTCAGGGGACAATTAAACTCCCACATCAGTTCTCTATAATATTTCTTATGTAAACTAATCACGCAGGGAGTCAAGTATCAACATGTGAAAAACTGAGGACCTGTTGAGATGCCCAAGCAAGCGGTGGGGATGGAGAGACAAGGGGAACAACCAACTCAACCTCAGGTGTTGTTGGTAACTTGAGAAGGATTTTCTAATGTAAGTAAGATTGTCTTTAGGGTCCTAAGAATCATTTGTAATTTTTGCCATCTACATCGTGTTGCTGGTCAGATACAGCACTATTCAAAGCAGAACAAAGAAACTTGTCCTCCAGGATATGTAATTTAGAAACAAAGGTGACACAGAGGTATGCAAGGGTAGGCAAGAGAATGACTGGATACAAAACAGGGAGATCGCAGAGAGCTCTCATTACACCTAAAGCTTCAGAGAGCCCAGCTATGGAAAAACTCATTGTGATGAGAACAGGAACATATGATGAGGAGTATCTTTTACAAAAAGCAAGTGGCCTTGGAAGAGAGAGAATTGCTGAAAGAAGCGGGAAACAGGTCTCTTCATGAGACCTGAAGAAATGGAGGCAGAATTTTACAGGACTCCACTGGAAAGGACCTTGTGCTACTCCCTAGGACAGGTACAACACAATCCAGAAGAAAGAATCCTCCAGATTTTAAGATCTCTAGAGAAAAACAACTCTGCGGGCTTCCTAATATCCTGTATCCTAGTGTCCACTATCCGATTTCCAAATCCCAATTCCTGGTGTAGTAAAAACTGAAATAAAAATGTCCCTGATTGTTATCACTATAAAATACTAAGTATTAAATGTTCTCAGGAATACAGAACTCATTTTATATGACTGGTTAAATTCATCCTCACAATATCCATATGTGTCAGGAAAGAGACAGACTTTATCCTCATGTTACCAGCACAGAAGTGGAGGCATGGAATGTTCAATGACTTGCCCAATACCAGAAAAGAACTCTTACCCCACTTTCATGGTCAATCCACTAGTTCTTATATTAAGAAAAAAGCCAGAAAACCTAAAATTTTGAGGGGCTTTAGGAGAGGAGAGGAAAAACACCACGCAGGAAAGGATGAGAGGGGTAAGAGTGTCAAAGTGATTAAAGATGTAAAGGTATTTTAGTTACATTTTCAGGAAAGAAAAGTTACAGCTAAGAACACTGTAAATTAACGCTGCTAATTTAAGAAAATTAAAGTAGCCAGAATATTTTGCCATAATCCCACTGCATTGCTTGTTCTGTAACAGATCCCAGATTCTGAATCACTAATGAAGTATATAACTGCTATCTCTTCTGAAGGAGTGCTACATCTACGATTTTCTTTTGCTCTTGCATTTTATCTAACATTATTTTTACTAAGAACTTAATCAGGAACTATAGTCAAACATTAAGTCAGCCAATCAACTTATCATTTAGGGCATGAAGTTAAAATATACAAATGTTTCTGGTCTATGCAATGTCATCTTCCAAGAGCTATCTGACAATCTTATTTTATTTTGGCCTTTGGGAATATCCAACTCACACATATTTACCCATTACCTATTTCCTCTCTATTTAACTTTTAATTCCTGAAGTAGACCAGAGAAAGTAAGTGCCTGCATCTGCACCTTTGTACCTCAAACCAGTTTCTATTTAACATAGTTAAGCACTATTGCTGACCACTTAAAAAATCTTCTAAAGGTTGCTATCATTTTAAGTTTACTTAGAATTCTAATTTTCCTGTTCTCTAATGGGACATAAGAGTGAAATTTAGATTAATACCAAATGATACTTTACGAACACATAAGAAATTGTTACTACTTATTTGGAAGTATGAAATAGGTTTTATTTTTTCTCTCTCTTTTCTTAGGTTAACAGCAACAGTCAGCACACCTAGCCCCCAGATCTTTGTGTTTAAATACCATTCCACAATAAAGGAATCAGGGCTGGGTCAGGGAAGCTGGAATATTTTGCTGAGACAAAAAGCACGGATGTATTCAAAGAATGGTGGAAACAAGTGAAAAGGACAGAGGAGATGGCTTGGGGGTGTTCCCACTGGCCAAATTTGGAATGATTTGAGCACAAAGAAAAATAGGAATCGTAACTGATAACAAATAATGAAAGAACCCCTATGTCCAAAGTGATTCTAAAAAAGGAGACAGAGTTCTTTATAGAAGAATGCCAGCTAGGGGCACCTGGATGGCTCAGTAGGTTAAGTGTCCGACTTTGGCTCAGGTCATGATCTCACGGTTCGTGGGTTCAAGCCCTGCATTGGGCTCTGTGCTGATGGCTCAGAGCCTGGAGCCTGCTTCAGATTCTGTGTCTCCTCTCTCTGTCCCTCTCTTGCTTGCTCTCTGTCTCTCTCTCTCAAAAATAATAAACATTAAAAAAAATTTAAAAAAAAAGAAGAATGACAGCTAACCCACAGAAGGAATAACAGAATCCAAAAAATTTTGCAACAACCACTGAAATAACTAATTTGGAAATAACTATCCATAGATATTAAAGCTTTCATGGGCTAGAAGTTTGTTAGGAAACAGAACAGTCAAAACAGTTTCAATGTATCATCCAACAGGTTACTAATTTTAAAAAGAAGATATGTTTCAGTGGCAAATCTTAGAACCTTAATCAAGTGATCAAACTTAGAATCACCAAAAATAGAACTACATCGTGTGCAATGGGAGTATCGTAATAAATGACCACCTATGTAATATTCTTGCATAAAAGGTTTAGTTTAAATCAATTGTGGAACATTCTACCAATCAGCTGGTGTACACTCAAAAAAACATCGTTGTCAAAAAGAAAAAAAAAAAAAGACAAAGTGACAGAACTATTCTAAATTAAAGGAGACCAAAAGGGAATGCCACTAGATATACTATGTGATCCTTGATTGGCTCTGAATGCAAAAGAAAAAAAATCCATAAAAAATCATTTTTGAGATAATTGGAGAAATCTAGACTGCTTATTACAGGATAGTACTGTATCTATGTTAAATTTCTTAAATATGATAATGATACTGTGATTTGTAGGTAAAATGTCATTGTTTTCAGGAGATGCATGCTGAAATATTTAGGCATGAAGTGCCATTATGTCTCCAAGGTATTTTCAAATGGTTTAGTTAAATAGAGAGCAAAAAAATGTACAATACGTTAATAATTGTAGAAGAAGGGGCGCCTGGGTGGCTCAGTCGGTTAAGCGTCCGACTTCGGCTCAGGTCATGATCTCACGGTCCGTGAGTCGAGCCCCGCGTCGGGCTCTGTGCTGACAGCTCAGAGCCTGAAGCCTGTTTCAGATTCTGTGTCTCCCTCTCTCTGACCCTCCCCCATTCATGCTCTGTCTCTCTCTGTCTCAAAAAAAAATAAACGTTAAAAAAAAAAATTAAAAAAAAAATAATTGTAGAAGAAGAATATATGGGTGTTCCTATACTGTCAAAATTTCTGTGGAGTTGAAAATTTTCAAACACAAAAATGGGAAAAATTTATAAACACCAATAGAATAATATGCACACCTTGACAAATAGTATTACTTCACTTGTGAACCACTGTTCACTTATCAGTGCACTCTTGAGGAGGGTTTAAGAGTACAGGTGTTAGAGTTAGACCCCTGGGGTCCCAACTCTATCACTATGACCTATGCAGATTACCCAGCTTCTGTTATAAAATGCAGATCATAGGTTGAATCTGACAAAGTTGCCAGAATTCCCATTTTTTATTGAATAGGAAACCCACATGGTGCATGTAGAACTTATCCATAGAGTTGCTGGAACAGCCAACTGAGAAAAATCCAAATAAAGTGCTTAGGACAGTACCCATCTCACAGTAAGAGCTTAATATAATGGTAGCTATAATGAGGTTAAGGATGGCAAAGAGGAAAGGCTCCAGTGTCTGAGACATTGTATTAAGAACTGAGGGAATACAGATCAATGAGATGCCAAGTCCTCATCCTCAGGAGGCTAAGTCCAGTAAGGAAAGACAGAAGTAAGCAAAGATGTCTTAATAACAGATGCATTTGTAAAGGATACAGAAGAGGAAATGATCAATTATACAGATTTAAGAGAGTCAGAAAAGGTTTTGGGAAGGAGTAAAATAAATCTATAAGAGAACTGATTTCATAACGTAAGAATTCTTTAGGATATAAGGAAACATTAAAGTATTTGTTTTCATTGAAAATACTTATATTGGGCGCCTGGGTGGCGCAGTCGGTTAAGCGTCCGACTTCAACCAGGTCACGATCTCGCGGTCCGTGAGTTGGAGCCCCGCGTCAGGCTCTGGGCCAATGGCTCGGAGCCTGGAGCCTGTTTCCGATTCTGTGTCTCCCTCTCTCTCTGCCCCTCCCCCGTTCATGCTCTGTCTCTCTCTGTCCCAAAAATAAAAAAAATAAAAAAAAAACAAAAAAAACAAAAAAACGTTGAAAAAAAAAGAAAATACTTATATTTGTCTTAGCTGAGGAGATGATGCTGTAATTTTGAGGTTTACTGAGCGATCACTGCAAAAGGCCAGAAAATTTTAATGTAACCATTATCACTTCTTTCAGCAATCAGAATTCCTGTGTTTAAAAGAGTTACGGACATAGTTAAGCATCCAACTCTAGGTTTCAGTTCAGGTCATGGTTTCACGGTTTGGTTCGTGGGTTTGAGTCCCATGTCAGGCTCCATCCTGCTGGTGTAGAAGCTGCTTGGAATTCTCTCTCTCTCCCTCCCTCACTGCCCCTCCCTTTCACATGCTCTCTCTTGCGCTCGCTCTCTCAAAATAGATGAATAAATGTACAAAGAACTATTTTTAAAAAATGGAATCACTTTTGTGACCGTGCATAGACTTGATGGGAGGCGCATTTGTGCTGTTTTTAAAGAAAACATTAGTTTATTTACTGTTCCAAATTTATCTGATGAAAAATCCTAAACAGAAATTTAGAAACAACCTAAATGACCATCAGTGAAGGACTGGGTAAATAAGTGGTGGCCTAGTGGCCTTCCTGCCTCCAGTACCATGGACTTCAATCCAGGCCTATCTACCAATAGAGGGACCTCACTAACCCATGATTTCACCATGATATTCTCCTCCTTACACTCACTCACTCACCGACTCCTCGTCATGTTTACCCAGCTCATTGTAGTAGTTCAAGCTCCAACACCACATTTCTGATTTGACCCCTGCCTACCCCACTAGCCTCATCTGCAATCACATCCACAAAAGTACCAACTAATTGCAGTTCCCAGAAAACAACACACTCTGAGACTTCCATTCTTTTCTATGCAATGTCCTTCTTTCCATTGTCTGCTGGACTAATATCTACTCAGGCGTCACTACTACTCAGATTAAACATTACCATCTCCACTTTGCTTTAGACCCTCATTCTGAGTTTGGAGCCCCTGCTTTCATAAGCCTCTGCACATACCTCTATCATAAGTTATTTATGTATCATCATTAGCTATTTTCCTTAGCTAGTTCCATTAGACTTGGAGCTCTTTAAATACACAGTACCTTCTCTGAAACAGCGTACGGTCTCCCAACCAAGACGGATATGACAGGTGTACAAGGTGTTAAGAGAATACAGAAAAAAAAAGATTTCTCTGTAAAGAGGGAGGGGTAGCAAAAACTGTCAGGAAAAGCTTACAAGAGGAAATGTGAACTGAATCTTAAAGGACAAGTAGGAATTCACCACATGGATGGGTGAAGTGCCTTTCATGCAGAGCCAGCAGCGTAAGAGAATCCAGAGATACAAGAAGCAGCAGACAGTCTGGAAATACAATAGCAGTCCACTCTCACAGTGCCTATACAGCAGAAAATAATCCTTTAAAATTAAGGCAGTTGTCAGCCTGGAGGGCCTTACACTCAAAGAATCAGGAGTCCATCCATAATTGCAAACCATCAATGGATTGTAAACAGCAGATGCCACAATCAGACTATATTTTATGTGTTTTCAATTTCTTTTTGGAACCTTCATAAAGAGTTAAGATCTATGATATGTAACAAGGTCACAAGACAGGCAAATTCAATATATTCATTTTTTCCAGTAAATTGTCCTTCCTGAAAACCACAATCTAGTTCTTGAGATTATGTCTTGTGTATCTTTTCCGTCCCTTGTTCACAGAGGTCCTGGTCCTTACACCTTCACAAGTGTGCCGAGCTGAGCTGAACTGGACAAGACACAGTGGAAGTTACCGCGCTGGATATAAAAATACGTGAGACACTGACAGTAGCTTCATGGAACTAATGGTCTAGCAAACGAATGACACAGATCTACAAATAACCACTGGGCAGGGCAGTGTGAGACAAGCTCCAGGCATATGTTACAGCTAAATGCACAGAAAGGACAGGAGAATTCCCACTGCTAAGGTAAGGAAGGCAGAGAAGAGAAGGTAGCATCTAAGCTAGAACTTGAGGCAGGGCTGATTTTCAGAACGTTTGCAAAGAAAACAAGAATTAAGAAAGAATACAAACTTCCAAAATAAGCATGGCCATTTATTCCTAACAATGATTCACTTTGAGTTGAATGTTTGCCTAGAATTAGGAGTCACTGTGATGTAAAAGAGAAAAAGCCAACCGCAAGGGGGAAAAAGGATGTAACGTTTGTACAGGGTGATTTTTTTCCCTGGTCAAAATGGTTTTCAAAAACTTAAAACTAGTAGATAACATTTCAACCAACATGCAATGTACTATTTTCCCTCTCCCACATACTTCATACACCGTTTAAGTTGATCCTCTATGGACACAGTAGCGATGAATATCATTGCTGACTGAAGAAGCTGAAGGAGGGGAGGGAAGCTTTGTGTAGGACTCTGGTGAAGAGATCACCAGATCACAGCTTGGGTCCCGCTCAGATCTCGCCCCTGAGCTCTAGACCAATCACATACCACACCCTCCACTGCAAAGTCTCACCAAGCCCTCCGAACATAGCACATTGAACATGGAAGTCATCACCTGCACTTTCTTCAATGTTCTCTAGGTCACGGACTAACACACCAGAAACGGGCATCATCCTTGATTCCATCTTCTACATTCCTCACAACCATCATCATCAGCCACCATTTTACTGAATGCGAATTAACATATGCTGCAGTTACTGAGCCAAGTGCTTTGTAAGCATTTTTTCATTTGATCCTCATAAAAACCTATGAGGTAGGGCTCTCACCTACACTTTACCAAAAAAGAAGCTGTTGTTAAGAAAGGTGAAGTACGTTTCTCAAAAACACAGTTCACAGTGGCGGTAGCTGCCACACCAGCAGTGGGTGTCTGCAAAGCCCGAGCTCCCCACCACTGTCCTAATGCTACATGCCTCTCCCTCCTTTTGTAAAAGTATCTTTCAATCCCTATCCTTCTCTGTGTTCTCACTACCACTACTTAAGATAAAACCTAACTGCTCACCAGGTTTACTGTAATTGCCTCTAATCCTGAGCCTCAAATGGCTGTTCTCTAAACTACCCATCAGGAAAACATTCAGAAATTAGCCCCAGAACCTCAAATGCCTATAGGTCCCAGGCATTTGCCCTGAAGGAGTAAGCCACGTGGCAAAATGGAGTACATGCTTTTGCCAAACAGGACAGCCACTGAGCAACCAACCCCAGCCCACCGATTCCCTGCAGCAATACAGGACTCCCAATTTTGCAACAAAATCTGATGCTGACAACCATTTTTCCTGTGAAACACTGGCAACTATTTCAAGAAATGTTAAAATACTCTGAAAGGGAAACCAAGTTCACCTGTATGCAAAATCTGACCTATTAGCACAGCTAATACAGCTTTTGCTGTACCCTATAGCAAAACACACCTCTCACCCAGTATTGTCCTAATATGTGCACCTTCAACATTGACAATGACCAACATGGATGCCTAGAGCTTCATCCCATTGCAATGATATCTGCAGTGCAGAGACATCAAGCAGGTAATAGCACTCAGTATATTTCTGTACAATGAATAAATCAACTAAACACCACCCAGTCCATAAAATCTTCCTGGATCCTCTCCAGCAAGAAGTGTCTCTTCCTCTGAACAGTCTCAACTCTTTGTTCCAAACTCTTTCCTACTTTAGAATCCTAGCAGGAATAAGAGACAATCATCTTACCAAATTAGCTCCTCACAAAAGAGAGTCTATGTTTTACTAATCCTTCAATCTCCCCCAGCACCTAACTTAGGTCCTTGCTTCCACTAAGTTCTCAAATGTTTGTCAAATAAGTCATAGCAACTCTAAATGTAATGCTACAATTGAATTCTAGTTTCTTCCGGTTCCTTTTCCTTTGGTTAGCTAACCAAATCCATACTCCCCTCCGAGGTTTGCAAATGGATATTATTAGAGATGTGGAAAAGGAATGGTTCAGAAACACAGACAGCTATTCGATGAAAATTTTATTTTTAGAAATGAATAATATGAGAAATCCACTTCCAGTTGATTGCTTTCAAAAAATGGGCATAAAAACAAATGTATTTAAAAACATGCTAATCTGTGGATATTAGGAAGGACCCTAGTCAAACACTGAGGTGTTCAAAGTATTCCATATGTAGTTATATATTATTACACTCTATATGTTCTACATATTGACCACACACTAATAACAGCAAACATTTATCAAGAATTGTTCTGCATGAGGCACCCACAGCCAGTGACAATTTGCAAAGTAGATCTAGTGATTAGGAAATTGTGGCTCAGAAAAGTTAAATAAAATGTCTATTATCTTATAATTGGTAAGTCACAAGAATAGGTCCTGAACCTAGGTCTGTTGGTGACACATTCTACAGTTCACTCTTAAACAACACAGGGGTTAGGGGTGCCAACCGCCTTGCACTCAAAATTCTGTGTATAACTTTGGACTCCCCAAGAACTTAACAACTGATAGCCTATTTTTGACTGGAAGCATTACCGATAACAGTTGATTAACACCTATTTTATGCTATATATATTACATACTGTATTCTTACAATAAAGCAAGCTAGGGAAAATAAAATGTTATTAAGAAAGTAAGGAGAATACATTTATCGTACTGTATTTTTAACAAATCCATGCATAAGTGTACCAGTGCATTCAAACCTCTATTGTTCAAGGCTCAACAGCACTTTCTCTGGCATTGCTTCCTTAACTTCAGCCGTAGTTCTGCTAGTTAAACCTATTAACTCCTACTAACTATAAAATACATACACTGTGATTATTTTTAAATCCCCCTGAACAAAGAAACCCTTTAACTTTTACTTCTAGCACTATCAAATTTTCCCCAAAATGTTTTTATTAAAATCCTCTCTTAAAAACATTTTCTATGACATGTGCTAGTGTCTTTTATCTATCAGTTTAAAGTACATTGCCTTCTTGGCCCCAATTCCACTAAAGAGAATTTCACCTATTTCACCAGAATCTCCCACTAAAGTGTCATAAGGGTGATTTGTTAAGTGACACTATTCACTTCCAAAAATATTTTAAATGAGGAACCTTTTTTGTACCAAAACAGCATGAACACTGCTAAGTCCTATTATAACATCTTTTATATTTTACACAATAAAAATATTTCTTACCTGAATTCTTCCACGGAGAATTAATGATATGAGATACAATTCCCTCAGGTTAATGATAGGCTGGTGTTAGTAATTTCATTTGGTGGACTTTTTTTAAATTTGCTTCTTTAAGTATTAAAAATATAAACTGTCCTTTAAGTTAGAATGGAGGTCAATTTATTAGATTCATAAGACAGGAGAAAGGAATTATAAACTGAAAGGGAAAAGTTTAATGTAATAACTGAAATAAAATTAACTTACATAATTATGAAGAGTAAGTACATCTCTAAAAAATATAGTTTTCCCCAAAAAAGGCAACTCAAAAACACAACTAAGGTTAAGTTTTATTGATAGCTTTGTAAAGTTATTATTTAGAGATTATGCCTTTCAAGACATAGATTAGCCAAAATTATTTCAAGAAATATGTTCATCTAACCTTTGAGCTGGCACCTTATCCTGGCTATTCTCTGCCTTAAGACGTAGAAAGCTGCAAAACAAATGTCCAAAAAAAGAAATTCCAGATCTTTTCTCTGTAAGGAGGCTGGACTTGGGTATTTAGCAACTTGTTACATTCCCGGAGACTTACACATATTCAACTCTCAGTGCTTTTCTGAAACAAAAAAAAAAAATCTAGGACATGTTTAAAATAGTAATATTTTAGTCACCATTTTGTCATTAAAAAACATTTTGTAATAAAAATATTAACCAAGTGAAGTTGTGCTATTCTTTCATAGTCCAAATTCTAAATTAGAAGATTTCAGACCACTCATGGCACTGTACCTTTCCAATCCAATTTTTCATTTTCAGAATATTAATTTTTGGTCCCAAGAGACAGTATCCTTTTATTTAAATGAGTGTTGGACAAAATATCTGAAAAAAATTAGAACTGTGAATCAATTAGTAACCAAGGCTGGTAGTTTTTAAATTGATAGATCTTTACTTACCTGTTTCTTACATATTTTGTGTTCCCTTCTCTCTCCAACTTTGGGGAGGAAATATTAAGGTTTGTTTTTTCTTTCCTTCCACAGCATTTTCTTCTTGCATGGCTGCTTTGGTTGTCAATAGCAACAAGAATTACCGTGAAAGCTCAGCCATTTCACTTGAAGATACATAAATAACCCGGTTTAATGAAAGTAAACGGAAGAAACTTGAAACAATACTAATAATGGTTAGGATTTGACCAGCCTAGAGGTCCTGGAGCTAAGGGAAGAGAGGACTTTTTTTACTTCTTTGTGGATTAATACCTTCCTTAAGGCGTAAAATATTGGCTTTAACTTTTGATTTATGTACTTATTTTCATAAATTAAAATTCAGTGAATGGAGCCTTTTTTAGGGTAATACCAGATGAAAAATATTCTAAGCCCAATTTGACACAATAATTTAACTATTGATCCAGAATGATTGTTCTGTATTTTTAAAGGCACATATTTTTTCATATATATATATATATATATACACACACGTATATATATACATATATCTCAATATACACACACACACACACACATATATATACATACAGACACACACATATACATATATGTGTGTCTATATATACATATATGATTGTTAGAGATATTTTTCATATTGGTCAGGTTCATAATAAATTAGTGTTTTGTATCTTATTGTTGTTGATGTTAACTTTAAAAGAACTCACCATATCTTGATGTTGACACATTTCTTAAAATAGAATAATGAAATACATCAGGTACAATTTTAGCAAAAGGCTGAAAATAAATCAAAGCATAAATTGCAAATTACATTCTGGATCACATATTAAGAACAATTGTTTATGCCTATGGTTATGTATTACAAGGAAAAAATATAAAAGGATACCGTTTCTTTAATACTCTTTAATTGCCAATTGTAAATAATCAAATTTATCGAGAAAAATAAAATGATTTTAAATAAAGGTAAACAATAAAGAATAGCAAACATCATTTCTTTCTAACACGTTATATTAGTACAAAGCAGCCAAACAGTTCTGTATAGTTTACTTTTGTCTTCTAATATCTTAAGTTGGTCACATTTCTCCTACTTTATGTAAGTCAGCCTTGACACACATAGATTAGTAAAATGTATGGTATCGATATGTATATCCATTAAATAAGGCTTGTAGCATGAGATTTTAGCCCATGTTTTAAAATTTGCATTTTGAAAACTATACAAAACTGCATTTTAAGTCAAAGCAATGTTAAACCCGGAGTAGACTATTTCCAAGAAGTTTCTGGGGTCTAGCCTCTACTGATGCATAAGGAAATTTTCACAAGCAACTGTTGCCACAATTTTTGTGAAAGCCGCCAAAAATAAATGCCCTACGTGTATTTTTGTGATATAAAGACCACTGTGAGAAGCACTAAAATAGGATTCATTAGCAGCACATAGTATGGAAATATCTGCCCCATCTTCTCCTGCTAATCTGTTTCTCCACAGCCATTGTAAAACAGCCACGGTAGCAAATACATGCAACCTGACAGCAAAGCCAAGCCACTCATAGTTTACAAGTCTAGAACTTTCCTGTGACCTGCCCAAGAACCACTGCTTCATTTCACCTGAGCGTTGCTATGATGAACTTTGTTGAGGGCTCTCGGTGATATGAGGCATGGTTAAAAATAATAAGCACACTGATGATTTTATGAAATTGTGACCAACATAATCCAGAGAAACTAAACTATTTGGAGATTAGTTTTTCTGGCCTGCAAAACGCAGGTTTACAGATATGAAGTCAATTCTAGGTTTTGAATATTAAAAAAAAAAAAAAAATGAGGGATGAGAAACCCTAAAGAACTGAGCCAAATGTAGCATTATCCAAATGTATGCCTATTTTCTAGTGTATGGTTTACTTCACTGTAAATTAATTACAAAATGCACAAATGCTAGGTTAAGCATAACCTTAGAAAAGCAAATGATGCAATGCCCCAGGCTAAGACTGATAAAACTACCACATGCTCCAGACAGGAGTCGCACAGCCTCTTAAGCAAAGAGCACAGCATGACATATGCACATTTTACAGGTGACAAGTGCCAGGTACATGCATGAAAGGAAAAGGTCCTCCCTGACACTGTACTTCTACCTCTCAACCCTAATCTGCAGCTAGAAAAAGTAGTAAATCTAAAAACTTCTCTACAACGTAACCTTAAATTTCACACTACATTTCTCATTGTCAAAACAATTTATATTATATATTAGCCTGGCAAACTCTATCCATAGACAACAATTCAACACTGGACATTTAAAGCATCAATATCCAGAACAACAGATCCCATGAACAGCATATTTTGAGTAATTTGGATGATCCCAACTTTCAGCCCACTACTTTGTAAGTCTTAGAGCTACAGAATTCATCAGAATCCAACAGAAGATTAGAGAACAGAACATTTAACAAAGCTACAAATCATTTCTTTATAGTTTTCCCCCAACTCCCCCAATTGTTTCAAAAAAATTTTTTTCTGCCTTAGTTGGGAAAAGAAACTATACATGGGAATGTCTTAGTCCTTGACTGTACACAGACACTAAGATACGATGAATCTTTTAATTCATCAATGATTTTAAAACTCAATCCAAGGGACAAAGGACCTTAAACCGCCATTATCTATGTGAAACACCATGAAATCTTTATGTAACCGTATTGAACATGGGACGATTTATCCATTAGAAGCTATTACCATAGTAAGTGTATATAAAATCAACTCTAAGCACCCATGCATGTTAAAAAAAAACACAATAAGGTAAGAGCTACACTTTGTGTTTACCTATTTGCTATTTGTGGGCATGCAAACATTTGACTAAGTACCTACAAATTTTAACACTGAAATAAAACAGGAGGTACCAAAGGCTTTAGAAAAATATTTTGGGTGGCAGGAAGCTTATATTTGGATGTTGGTCTACGGAGGTAATTTCCATAAATGTCACAACACATACCTTTGACCATTTAGGGATCTCTCTTAGAAACTGAATTTGAGAACTCTAAAGTATGAAAATAAGGCTAAAGATTTTTGGGAAAGAAACATTGTTTTTGGCAAAGTAAGCATAAATCCAGAAATTTCCAATTGTTTCTTCCTTTGTGTACATCAGTGCAAATTTAAACCATGACATATTTCCTAAAATTTCACCAGAAATCAATAATATGTACAAAAGGCAACCCTAATCTTGTGATCTGATGATGCTACTTTAGGAAAACACATCGGTTCTGGAG
Organism: Neofelis nebulosa; assembly: GCF_028018385.1. NCBI lineage: Eukaryota > Metazoa > Chordata > Mammalia > Carnivora > Felidae > Neofelis > Neofelis nebulosa. Next base: position 118,315,147 of record NC_080784.1, read on the forward strand.
AATTTATATCATTAATCTACAGAAAGGTTAAAAAGGTACTGACCAAATGAAATGTTCAGTTTGAAAATTTAATTGACTCTAGGTGCACCTGGGGGGCTCAGTCAGTTGGGCATCCAACTCTTGATTTCGGCTCAGGTAATGATCTCATGGGTTCGTTAGGCTTGACCCTGACAGTGCAGAGCCTCCTTCAGACTCTCTTTCTCCCTCTCTCTCCGCCTGTCTCCTGCATGCACTCGCCACAGGAGCATGTGTTCTCTCTAAAAACAAACGAACTTTTAAAAAAGATAAAATTTAACTGACTCTAGATTATCCACATGCAAGTAACTAGTGGCAAATTGACTCTCTCCTGACACCTAGTACCTACCAAGGAGATCTCTCCAGCTTTCAATCAATGTACGGCAGAAAATGAGGGTTTCTAATAAAATATAACTAGAAAAAAATTTTTTTTCCCCAAAGTCAACTACTATATTCTAAAGCTAAGAAACTGCCTGGCCTATTGATAAATTTCCCCTCCATAGTAACAAGTTCACTTAACATTGTTTCATCAGACTAAGTTATACTAAAATTCTTGAGAAATCTATGAAAGAAAATCCAAAGAACACATAAATATCTGTCACTCTTTTACCACACATAATAAAACTTTATCCTATCTGGGCTTCAATGTTAATGCATTCCTTTATGCTGGCTTTATTACTAATTTTATTAGAAATTCTAGTATGACCATAATTATCTAATTATGCACTACTATTAATTAAGTGATGAAATCAGAAAAGTTAAAAGCTATGGAGTGTTAAAATGGAAAATTTCTTTAATTTGGTATTATTTAACTGAACTCTATAGTTAGTAACAAATCAATTTTTAGTAACTAGGTATACATTTTGCAACTAATTTGCCCTGATAGATCCCCAAGGATGCACCGTCAATCACATTAGGCCTATGCTACTGATATTTTTCTATGGTTGTAATGACTGATATCACTTTGAAATGTTTTCAAGCCACATTATTTTGGCTGCATTGTATGATTTTTGAGAACCGATCATTTACTTGTTCCCATGAAAAAAGAGAAGGTCTTGGCCTGAGCAATGTAAACTTCTTAGCTCCCTTCTAGGTTGACTGACACAGGTAACCATTCTCAGGTTAGAGTCTTGGTTGGTATTGACCTCTGAGGAAAGGCATTCAAAGCTCCTTTCTCTGCTTCTCCTGAGGAGATGGGGTACTGACTGATTGGTGCCCTCTTAAGCCACACACTGAGCTATCTTCCTTTGAGAGAGAGAGATTCTCTGAGGACCTGTGTGCACTAGGGTTCTAGGCTCCATTGCCCCCTGGGGCTTGAGGACTGCAGGAGAACCAGTTCTTCCTCACACCCCAGTGAAAAGGAGTCAAGTTTGAGTCTGGTTAGGAACATGAAAAGTACTTACCACAGATTCCGCTTTGAGTCTATTCAGGCCTAAGTGACTTACTTATAAGAGCCCTTCATGAGATCCAGGGAAACTGGGATAAAAACTAAGGGTCATTTTGGCTCCTTTGAACATCTGCAACAATCAAGAGCTTCGGGGAAATGAGCACTGGTCAAGGAGTTTGATGTTCCTGGGTTCACTGGTCCTATTTCATTTAACAGCTCATGTAGGATAAATGATGTCTGGAGGCAATGTTTGTGCCTCATCTTTTATCCCAACCCATAATTGCTTAGAAATGAATTAAGCCATAGCAAAACGTTGATGAGCTTTTGTGCTGATATCCAATGAATACAAAAGTAACTCATACAAAATTAACAAAAAAAAAATTCTCCCACTGACTTATTTGCAGAACCCCTCTATACTGGTTAATAGAAGACATCTATCTGCACTCCATTTACAAAGCCTCTGGATACCAACTCTATAAACTGTTGACTGATCTTTAAAATAGGAAGATAGGAAGGAAGGAAGGAAGGAAGGAAGGAAGGAAGGAAGGAAGGAAGGAAGGAAGGAAGGAAGGAAGGGGAGAGAAAGAGCAAGCCAGCAAACAAGCAAGCAGTATGGAATAGACTTTGATAATACAGCAAACTTCAGGACACAGAGAGATCCTAACTTCAAACTGTGTTTTCTAACCTGGAATTGTCCTAAAAGTCCTAAAGAGTTCACAAATCACGCTATTCTGGGCTGGACTGAGCTATCAGAAACTAAATATGTAGATAATGCTTCTTAAACTTCCCATGAACTGCGTTTTTAGAGTAAAGTTCTCGGGGCGTCTGAGTGGCTCAGTCGGTTGAGCATCTGACTTTGGCTCAGGTCATGATCTCACAATGTGTGAGTTTGAGCCCCGCATAGGGCTCTGTGCTGACAGCTCAAAGCCTGCTTCGGATTCTGTGTCTCCCTCTCTCTCTGCTCCTCCCCCACTCATGCTCTCTCTCTCTCTCTCTCCTTCAAAAATAAATGAAAACATTAAAAAAAAAAAAATTAAAGTCCTCATCTTAGATCAGAGGATCTTCTAGGAAATGGGTTTGTAAAACCACCACCAGGTGTACCCGGGTGGATCAGTCAGTTGAGAGTCTGATTCCACCTCTTGATTTCAGCAGTTCAGCTGTCCTGATCTCCAGGTTCCTGAGATCAAGCCCTGCGCCAGACTCTCCCTCCTCTCCCTCCCCCTCTCCCTCTCCCTCTCCCTTCAGGACAGAAATGTTGCTGTGGCCCCTTCCACTCCACCATTCACTACTGCTCTGTGAGGGACCACATGAAAGTTTACATATGGGAAAAGCCACAATTTCCCCCAAATAACTCGTCTAATTATCCCATAACAAACATCATGAATTGTATGGAAATGACACTTTTATTTTTCCTTTGGCTACCGGAAGCTAAGAGCCAAATTAGAAGACATATTTAGGACCCAAGTCTTACATATCTATATTTTAATAATAACTCTCCTCCCAACAACTTATCTTTTACTGTATCCTTTTTTTCCTTCCCCTAGCCCTTGTTAATTCTGTTTTTCTATTGCATGCATTCCTGGAAGCCATCTTCATATCCTTCCCCAAACAAGGTAGAACATAAACAAATAGAAACAAAGAAACCAATTCTATTATTTTTAAACTCTCTTCTAAGGAATCAAAAATAAGAAGTGGCTAAAAGGAAGGTTTCCACTGTGTAATATTATGCAAATTTGAATCTCCTTTAAGTTACATATTTTTATCAGATAATTTATAAAAGTAAAATGAGAGTTCTTCGATTACTGTACTTACATAAGAGTAGGATGTCCCTATCACTGTAACAGTGATGGTGAATATGTAAAGATACTGACTGCAACACATTTCATAAAACCAAAATACTGAAAATCACCTAAATGTGCATAGATAGGGATTTTTAAGTTAATTAGGTACACCCATATAATGGTAAACTGTACAACCATTTAAAAGAATGAGTCATGGGGGCGCCTGGGTGGCTTGGTCGGTTAAGCGTCCGACTTCGGCTCAGGTCACGATCTCGCGGTCCGTGAGTTCGAGCCCCGCGTCGGGCTCTGTGCTGACCGCTCAGAGCCTGGAGCCTGTTTCAGATTCTGTGTCTCCCTCTCTCTCTGCCCCTCCCCTGTTCATGCTCTGTCTCTCTCTGTCTCAAAAATAAACATTAAAAAAAAAAAAAAAGAATGAGTCATGCTTACATGAACTGATAAGGACTGATTTCCAAAATGCAATATATGAGAAAAGAAGATAGAGAATAATCCTATTTTGTGTTATCAATTTATGAACAAAGATAATTTTGCAAATGCTTAGAAATCTCTGCAAATATCACTAAGAAACAGTTCCTGGGGGTTGGAACTAGGTGTCAGAAAAATAAGGAAGTTAGAAAGGCTTACTTTCACTACCCTCTCCCTGTCTTCCAGTCTTTTAATATTTGACTTAGGCATGCATTTAATTTTTAAAATAAAATGATTTAAGTTTACAATTAAGATAAAGGTTAGAATAACTAATAGAAAAGTTACACCTCTATGGTTTTAAAGTCACTTTTAAATCTTGGTGGAAATCCTGGCAAACGGACAAACCTCACTCCATCCTCACAATATCAGACAGTTGCCTCTGGTCAAGAAGAAACAGATGAAGAGGAGGGACAAAGGGTCCTTCGCGGACTTATCAGAGGGGTTTTGGAGGGAAAGAGCAGGGATCAGAGTATCCTAGAATCAAGCAACATATCAGGTTCTGGATACGGAATTGCCAGAGCCTTAAGTCAGCAGTGCAATCCAGTCTTTTCCATCACCTACTAACTACCATGTAAGAAACCTTTGATCAATTAGTCAAAACTACGAACGCATATGTAGAAAATACTAGAACACATCCAAAACAATATTTCTTCACTGTATATTCAAGGTTACTTATTTTAGAATTGTTTGTATTAGTAAAAGATTAGAATCAACACAAATGTCCATCTAGAAGATTCTGATTAATAAATTATGATACAGCCATGTAATAGAGTATTACAAATCCATTTTAAAAAAAAGTGAGCAGGCTCTTCATATACTGATAATAAAGAAAGCTTTCCAAGATATATTGTTAAGGGAAAGAAGGTACTGAACAATGTATACAGTGTGCCTTTCATTTGGACAAAAGAGATGGGGTAGAGAAGATATAGGAATTTGTCCATAAGTATGTAAATTCTTTCTGAAAGGTACACAAAAAGCTGATAATATTCATTGCTCTTGAGGAGGGATATATGAAAAAAAATAAGTGCATTTTCTCTGACAAAATAAATATTTTTAGAAGATTGATGGGGAAAACATTTTAACGTGCATCAAACTGGTGGGAAAGGGGTGACAATATCTATGTGTGGTGGTGAGGAAGGAAGGGGGAGTAATGAGGATTAGGCTATCAGAACCTTCCTCTCCCTCCCTTTCATCTTCAGCATGATGAAGGCCCAGCCCCTATGATAGATATCTTCCATTACTCACCAAGGGATGCTGCATGGACTCCCTCAACATCACTGGATTATTGCTTTAAAAGCATTCAGTTGATTCAAAGGACTCAAAATGCATATAACCTGAATTCTACAGATAAAACGCACCCTTCAAAAATGCTATTACATTTGCTGTAACAGGGAATGAGGGAGGAAAAACACACCTGTATTTTTCAAAGCTTATCCAAAAGTTCTCAAGCAGAAACACAGTGTTGTTTCTGGGGCCAGAAGTGCGTCCTTGGTACCAGTGTGGACGTGTACATGCACTCTGAAGCAGCGCATGTAGCAGCTGACTGTGCAGCGACGAGAGTGCTTCCCTTCACGTGGCCTGACGTCCCAGCTTGTGAAGCACTAACATTTCCAATCCATAAAGGTTAAGGCCTTTCCAGAGTAACTCTAAGAAGGGATCTTAGGGAATCAGTAGATCTTAAAAGTATTATATAAAGATCAGAAGAGAATGAAGAAACAAAGTCATTTCTGGGAAACTTAACTTTCAAGACTCCACATACTCAAAAACTACCTGTTTGAAAAGGTCAAACTTCTTCAACACTGATTTTAGTCTGAAATCTGCATTCCAAGACCACTTGAAGTTACTCAAAGTACATGGTGTTCTTAAATAACCTTTTCGCGGAAAGTGGTAGTTGAATAATCTTAAAAACTCCACTTCCTGAGGATTTGGAGATGCGGGTTTCGTGCTGAAAAGTAGTTATAAGATTGCCCACTGAATTGCTTTTACACCTACCACAAAAACAAAACAAAACAAAACAAAAAAACCCAAAAAAACCCAAAAGCAAAGAACCAAAAATCTGCATACCCACCGCCAAAATAGAGGAGGAAGCTAACAACTTTAAAATAGTGAAGTGTGCTCAGCTCCATTAAACTGGACCCAGGACCTGCCGGCCATCTTCAACACAGCTCCCACCTGAGACTCCCAGTTTCTCTTGCACATATGACTGTATGAGCATAAAAAGGTTTATCTCTCACATTCAATGGAGGTTGCTAGCGCTGTTGAGTAAACATGGAAAGGCACTCACTAGGAATAACCTCTCTTTGGGGGAGCACTATGTGTGACCTTCAAAGCCAATTCCAGTATTTCTCATTTACTCTTGATTATTTCCAAGAAAAAATTTCAAAATCTCAATAATCAAAGAAAGGTGTAATCTATATAATTATGTGACCGAGGACAGGAAACCAGTATAGGGAGCAAAAATCAATAAATCACGTTCCATTTCAAGTTTCTGAACCTAGATACAAGTAACAAATGAAATATGAAATCTAAATGTTTCACTAAATCAAAATCTCTACTAAAACTAATAACCTTTTCATTTGAAGTACAGAAAGAATTTAACAATTTGCTCTTCAGTCTTTCCGGTCGTCCACAATCCTTAGCCAGCAAAATTATTTGACAACTCCAAAATAGTTTCAGAATAAATTACTGTTTCTCGGTCCCTATGTCACACTAGCCTATAAATTTATTTAACATTGATAAGAATTCAAAAGTTTCACTTTCCAGGACAATTGTACAGTTTTAGCCTTTGCTAACCTCAGGGAGGAGGTGGGAAGAAATGAGGTTTAGAACTAATAAAGTCAACCTCTAGGTATAGGTTTTATATCGTTCCAAAAACCTTCAGAAAAACATAACAGAACATCTGCATTTTGCCTCGTTTTAAGGAAAAATGATACAAAACCACCCGAATTCACGTAATTTCCTTCGGAAACCACAAAATGCTCAGTGACCGCCAAAGAACTCAGAAACTGACGATCTTTGTCGAAACACAGAACTTGTATTTTGGATTTTTCTTCACACCTCTAAAGAGTGCTTTCGACGGAAACACTACTGTCATAGCTACGTATGCAACCAAATGTCTAAGTAAAGTAAACCAAAAGACAACCACGTAGAAATACAATATTTAACCTCCACACTCTTTCTGCCTTAAGGAAGCTCTCAGATGGAGTTCAGAGCTGCAACGCATCTGAGAAATCTACTTGTAAAATAAAAAGACTGCAGCTGAGAAAAGTTAACTAGCTAACCATGTATAAAAGTCAGAGACACTCAGGTGTCCCAAACCATCTGGTGCTTTCAGTTAAGAGCTGGTTCCACAGCATACGCGGTTGTTTTAAATAAAATACACAGCCCCTGAGAAATCTTTTGTACAGGGATCTCCACTTGTCAGGAGAAATTGTTGAAATCACTAAAACGAAGTATACCATTAATATGATGGGAAAGTGAAGGAATAGATTAATTACAGAACAAGAAACAAGTATTTTGTGACAAATCTAATTAAGGTGCTGTGTGCTGTACATATAGAACTATCAGTGTGTTGTGATTAAGAAAATTCCCTTTACCATAAAGAGTCACAATCAACAGTCCATGAAGATAAAGCCCAAGACAATTAGAAGTCAAGTTTTGAATTCTCAATATGTAGATACCTGTTTAAGAGTCAAGAACGGAGGTAGGTGGAGGGATAGGTTACATAGATGATGGGGATTAAAGAGGTCACCAGTCGTGATGAGCACCAGGTACTGTATGGAAGTGTTGAACCACTATATTGTACACCTGAAATATTACACTGTATGTTAACTAACTGGAGGTTAAATAAAAACTTCTTTAAAAGAATATAAAACAAAGAATCAAAGGATAGAGAGAAGGGTATGCCCTCTCAAAGGACTATGAAAACACAATCTGCCTGTTTCTGGACCAGGTCTTACTTTCCACAGCCAGGCAGGAACGTTGGGATAGAATGTCAGGTGGCACGGGCAGGAAGCAGGAAGACAGCTCCTCTGCCTGTCTGGGTAGCATCGTTCTTCCTCAGTCCCTGCGGGAAGGATGAGAAGTCTGCCTGACGGGGGCTTGGTGGCTAGACACCGTGACCTGGGGCAGAGGCTGAGCAACACTAGCACCCTGCAAAGTCAACTGGCCTCTCCAAACAAGCCCATGTAAAGGAAAGTAGAAAGTGAACATGAAAAGCAGCATGTTCTATGTAAATACATATATTTGACTCACATGAATAGAGTCAAAATGGCTTACATATGCTCAACCAAGTGGATTAAACACCAAAGGGTCACCGAACTAGACCGTGAGAGCTGATAAGAAACATAATGAGGGCATGGCTTCCCCCCACTTCCACACATCTTCTAAGGGATAAATCTGGAGGTTCTGTGTCTAGGTAAGAATAGTTTCCTTTTGCTTTGCTGTGCTAATTTGAAGGAAAATTCCTAACTGAATCATTCAGAAACACAAGAACCAGGGGACCTTGGATAAGGAAAGGAGAACGGTCCTCATGGGTAAGAACTCTAAAATTATCGAAGGATCAGAAAGGCAAAAACATTTTTCACAGTAAATTTCCCAGAAGCTCTCTGGAAGTTTTGTAGGTAATCCATTACCTACAAGTGTAAGTGTTTAAAGAACAGCAAGGCATTTTTTTCCTTGAATAAATGTAGTGACAAAAACATTTAATTTTTTTAAATTAAAAGTTTCCTTTAAAAACTAATCGGGAGCTTTCTGTTTGTCCCCAGCAAGCCTCTCTTTGGTGCTCTTCTTCCTACTTTGAGCTGACCTCTGGCCCCCACATTCCTCCACCTGTTTATAGCAAAACAAAGATGGGGGGAACTCTTAAGCTGACAAGAGACATTTGGACCATCTGGGATTCTGCAAAAACAAAACTTACACAAGGAAACATCCATCTTTGAATTTGTTTTTTTGTTGTTGTTGTTTTGTTTTGTTTTTTACAAGTTTGCCATCTATAATATTAATGGTAAAGATCCATCTGGCCCTTTTTAATTTAAAGGCTTTTTATTTTATTGTATCACTGAGAATCTTAGAATCATTTTTTAAATTTTGGCAGTATAAATGCAAAAATACATTTATCATGCCTAGAAAACAAAGAATCTGATAGCATGGGTGTGTCCCATCCCACATCATCAAACACATACATACTATTTACTCTGTGCCAGGAATTGTTTTATGTGCTTTACAAATAACTCATTTACACCTCAGGTATGGTCCTACGAGGTGTTGTACTCAAACACAGAGAGGTCAAATCACTTGCTCAAGGTCACACAGCTAATAAGCAGTGGAACTGAAATTTAAACCCAGGCAGTCTAGCTCCAGAGTCCATGTTCCCCTCCATTATGCTGCCTCTCAAACTTCCGCCAATTCTCCGTTAAGGTAAGCTGTGATTTGTGCAGGATCTATACATTTTTATAACATTATCATTTCAATAATTGACTCATGTCATTGTAGCAGCTTCTGCAGATTCTCAAGGAATAGGAAGAAAGATAAATACTATCAAATGCTACACTTCACCACTTTACACTCTGTTAGAAACAAAACGACGGTATAGAAAACAATAAAATGGTGGCTCATTTCTGCTGGGAAAAATACTCTGCTAGGAACTTCCTCGGATGTTGGATGTTTAAATTCGGTAATGCCACCGAAACTGTGCAAGGTCTTTACGTTCATTTAAATTCAGAATCACCAAGCTGGTGTATACTAGAGAAAACGTAACTACATGTAAAAAGGCAAAACAGCTCTTAGAAGCTCTTTCCGGGGAACTCCACGGTTGATGAACCTCTAAGACACAGAGGAATTTTCTCCTTGGAATTCTTTTAGCACATCTGGCAGAGTGCACATGGACTCATCTGCCTCTGCCGGCCGTCCACTCTGGCACTCTGTCTGCAGGGACAGTGCGCTCCACTTTGCTTGGGGCACTCTGCCAGAACAGCCTTGTCCTCCGTCGGGCTGGGAGACCCTGCACACCCCAAAGCACTTTAATAATCCTGACAATTAAGGCAGCAAAGGGGTAATTACCTCCATTCCCGCAAAGAAACTACTCATGTTTTTTTATTTGGGGACGGTGTGGTATGTGTGTTGAGCCCATCCTCTCTTCACGCTTTGATTATCAAAAGCGGATTGCTCTTCAATTTCCACACCTGTGGCCTCCAGCTGTGCAAATGCTTCTTGACACTGTGGTATAATGGGCAGAAGACTATTCCACCAGGCACCATTCTTCTTTTTGACCATCTTCCCTTAAAAACAACTAACCAGTGGAGAGGCGCCTGGGTGGCTCAGTCAGTTAAGTATCCGACTTCAGCTCAGGTCATGCATGATCTCGCGGTTCATGAGTTCAAGCCCCAGGTCGGGCTCTGTGCTGACAGCTCAGGGCTGAAGCCTGCTTCAGATTCTGTCTCCCTCTCTCTCTGCACTACCCCCCCCCCCCACCCAAACCCGCTCATGCTCTGTCTCTCAAAAATGAATAAATGTTTAAAAACTTAAAAAAAACTAACCTGTCAGGCACAGCAGCTTTGCCTAGTTCTTTTGTTTACTGGAAACTGGAGTTACCATCATCTCCCTTAATTAAAAGACGAAATGGCCCAACAGTGCAAAAAGTCTAGCCCAGTGCCTTGCAGGTAACAGAAAAACCTTAGTCCCCTTTTACCTTTCCATCTCCAACCAGAGATGTCAACCTGTTAATATTATTCTCCCTCCTTCTTCGCAAAGTTAAGGGCAGATATCATGCACAATTCTCAAAGATGGACATAGCTGTGGGAACTCCTAGCTTCCCTGAATTTAAATTTATTCCTCCCATGGCCAACACATCTGTAGGGCTCTGCCCTGTCTGGCTCCAGCCTTCCTCACTTCACTTCTCTATTCCTCTAAGCTCCTTTCTCGTGAGCACTGGGATATGAGGAATCCAACTGTGTTCCCATCATCCCACCAGACATGACAGATGCCCAGAAATTTACTTGATCATTTGCAGAGTTTCTTGTAGGGGAATAGAATACAATTTTGAGATCCCAATACAGTTGCTGGGAACCAATTTCTCAAACTTCCATGATGTGGTTCTAATTTCTACTATTAAAATATCCATGGAAAAGGTAAAAAATCAGTACTCTGATGTGGCACTTATTCCATGATGTTGATTACTTACAGAAAATAAAAACTATGCTATTTCAGAGGTGTTATTTGATTACAGTGGGTGGTCTATTTAGAATAGTCAATACAATCTCACTTCAAAAAAAAAAAAAAAGGCTTTACAAATAGGCTACCTTCCACAACAGGTATGGTAAGGATTATATTAGTGCTATAAGGTTCAGAGACTGTTTAGTGTAAATACAGTCTAGACTCATTATCTTACCTCCATCTCAGAGTCTGGAGCACAGAAAAGAAAAAGCCTGATGAGAAAACAGGAGCTGGGGATATTGGGGACAAATGCTAAAGCATCATACGTGGCTCTTCTGTGACTGACAAAGCTGGCCCCTTGCTACGTACAGCTGGCTCCGGTTGAAAGAGGCAAGATAAGGAGTCAGGAACTGAAAACTCCCGTGTCAGAACCACACCACCAAGTCTTGCTCAGTAATGAGCCCACTGATGTGCAGAGTGAAGCCATGAATAATGGTGGAAAGCCGCACCCCATAGGGAGCTGAAGTTCCCAGAGAGGATACTCACGCTGACACTGTCCCCAGGACCGGCGGGCCCAGCCCCAGCAGCAGTCAATCCTCCCACCATAACGACACAGGCCAATGGATGACACTATTTGCCTGGGCCACCTACCAAACAAAAAGATTCAAAATAAATAAAGATATTTTTGAAATTAAAAATTATTTCCTCTGGTATTACTTTTAAAAAAGAATTTACATCACACCCAACAATCTACTATGAACTCTTTCCTGCCAGCAGAAATTTAAGGATAAAACTCAGGAAAATAGTTCTGCTGTGATCTAGTTCCAAATTTCAGACAGTTAAACATATGTACTACACACAGGAGCACGGTGAAAAGGAGGGGAAGATCCTTTGTAATATGGAAATAGCATCAGCTAAAACCAAGAATTCTCAAGGCTGACACTCACAGGGTGGTTTCTGAAGCTTGAAATAAAACAGATTCCTCAAAGACCCACACCTGTTACTTGGGGGAAAACCAGTTTTGACTGATTTATCATAAACTGAAAAGTATTAAATAATATGACATGTCAAAGCAGAAAGAAAAAAAAAATCTGCCTTACATTTTCTGCCTTGGAAAGGAGAAGATGTGGGAAGGGGCAGAAAGATGGGAGTCCTCAAAATCAAATGAAACAGATCTCTTTTCGAGATAGGACTCTTTGGCAGAAAATGTTCCCAGAAAATAAAGAAGTATTAGAAAAAGAAGTCTAAATAAAACCTGGAAGAGTTTAAAGTGTAGCTAACATCTCAAGTGTCCCTGTGGTTTGAAACTTTCCTGCATCAACAATCCCTGTTATCTTCCTCAATGTAAATAAGGACTAAAAGTATTCAATTTCAAGGATACCAATTTATCCACCAGGTTCCACTTTGACACCTTATTTGGTAAATCGTTTCTTTTAGATTCCCACCTGACTTTTTACTCCCACAGGCTCAATATTTTAATTGGCTGTTTTAAACTTAAAGCTACCTTAAAAATCTTAACGCAATACCATGTGATGTATTTCTTATTGCAAATGTGTGCGTGCTAGAAATGCACAACACGTGGGCAAAGAATTGCTTTAATAAAATAAAACAGCCTCTGGCCGCTACCCACGTTTTCTTAAACACTCCTAATCTTTTCAATTCCCGTTTCTTTTATCTCCCCTTATGCCCGCGAGCACAAAGCACAAAATAACCTCGAACTTTCTATTTCCTCCAACTAGGTGGTAAACAAGCGGTAGCTCTTCTAAGCGCTCCACTGGTTCTCCTCGGTTCCTGTTCCCCTCCAGGTACAAGAAAGCCAATCAATCGTGGAATTGATTCGTTCAAAGATTACAAGGAAAACAGGTGCGGCTGTCTTTGGGGCTGCTCAGAAGGCTACCCGGAGGGGTTAGGGCGGGGGGGTCTCTGAAAGAGGAAGACTGGATGGCGTGTGACCCAGGTTAAAATCTCTCCCGGCTGCTCCAGCCTGGTTTGTGCACCGGCCGCAGCGCTCGGCGTTCGGAGCGGGTCTGGTCTACAATTGCAAGGAGGTGGGATAACCAAGCACGCCCTCCTGACCCACAGACACAAATACACACACCCGCCAGAGCGGATCCCGCGGAGGGGAGAGAGCGCCGCGCGCCGCCGCCAGGGGAGCGGCTGAGTGACAGCGGCGACGGAGCCGGGGGTTGTTGGAACCTGTCAGAGCACGCTGCAGCCCGGCTCGCCCGAGGTCTCGTGAGCGGTGTGTGCGTGCGTACACATACACAAACACACACGTAGCGCTCCCCTCCTTTCAGTCCTTATTTCGAGTCCTCCTCCCGCAAGCAAACCAAGTGCGGAGGCAAACGGGTCCTCCCTGGAAGCCCAATCGCTTCCTCGCCCCTACCCTTTGTGTGAGCGGCTCTGACAGCTTCAGGCCGGGATCTGGCCCGGGCATCTGGAAGTTTCCCCGCGGAAGGGCCGTGGGGAAATCTAAATCACGAGCCAGAGTTTCCTGACCAAAGGTGTCCTGCGCATCACCTCGGCTTAGGAGCTAGCCCACGCCCTCCGAGCCCCGGGGCCGGGCTTCAGCCTTCCTCCTTCCCTAGCCCTGATTCCCGATCCGGGAGCTGGGAGCCGCGGCTGGGTTCCAGGACTCGAAGGGGTCGCCCTCCCCAGCCTCGGGCAGCGACGGCTCTCCTCCTGCCGACGCCGTGCGGTGGCCCAACTTCTGGCCGGGTAGACTCCTCTCTGACCTCGCAGCCGGGCGGGGAGAGGGAACCCCAGCACCGCGCCCGCGGAATTAGCTCTGGAAGGAGGAGAAGAGGGCGCCCCGGGGCCCAACCCACCTCACGTCGAACTCGGCAGCCGCCTGCAGGTAGAGCGAGGAGCCGAGCACCAGAGCCAGGAGGAAATCCATGTCGGGCGGCGAATGCACCGCTGCGCGCGGGGAACAGGTTGGGGGTGCTGGGAGCGGAGGAGAGGCGCGCTCGTCCCCTCGGCTCCAGGGAGGAGCTGCGGGCGCCGCGACGACTGCTGCAGCTGTCGGAAGAGAGCGGCGCTGCGAGCAGCCGGAGCAGGTCTGCGGCGCGGCGCCCGGAGCCCCCTCTGGCTCCCTCCCCGCGAGGGGAGGTGCTGCAGGGGGAGCTGCGCCGCCCGCGGGGAGGGGCGGAGGGGGGTGGGGGTGGGCGCGTGCGCCCGCCTCACCGCCCTCCCAGGCCTGGGCCGGGGGTGTGGGCGCTTGGCCCCTCCGCGGAAAGCTCGGGAGCTGGAGCGCTGAGGGAAGCAGCGTCTGTTGAGGGCCAGCCAAGTGGGGCAAGCGCCAGGCTGCGAGGAAAGTTGCAAGCCCGGCCTGGGCGAGGGAACGCAGGGCGCTCCGCAGGGAAGGGTGAGCCGGGGAGGGAAAGGACCCGGGGCGAAGGTGCGCGCTTCGCGGGTTCCGCCTGAACAGGTGGTGACCGCAGGGGCTAGCAGCAGCTTCCGCCGGGGGCGGAGAAGCCCAAGACGGGAGACGTTTGTGGGACTGGAGCTGAGCAGTGTCTGCAGTGAGTGAAACCACAGCACGACTGCACGACTTGGACAAATTAGCAAAGGCAAACTCCGGGAGTTTGCTTCTCCCGCAGAGTTGGCAAAGGCATATTTTTTTTTATTTTGTAACCAACCGAAAGAAATGTTTGGCTCTCCAGTCGAGTTTTGCAGAAGAAACGTGCAGGCTGTTTTCTATCTTTGCCAGCTCAACTTCGAGCACGTTAGAACGATAGCAAAGGCTGCCCTTCCAGGGGCACGTGCAGGCCATAGAGGGAGGGCTGTTACTACTTAGCAGCCTGTGGTGCCTGATCATGGGGAGATCATTTAGAAACCATTTTAAACAATCTTTGTTCTGCTGTTGCAGAGTAAAAAATAATGTACTAAAAGACTGTTCAAATGAAAACACACAACGATCATTCTAAAATGCACGTAAAAACATATATCCTTTGAGTCATCCCTTTTCTCAAACCCTGCCCCAATGACTCCATCTCTCATACCTCTCAGGCCTAATCTCCTATTCTCTCTCTTTCCCTAGCCCATGACTTCCATGTGTTCCTTGCACACCTCAGGCGTGCCCCTGCCTTTGGGCCATTGACTGGCAGATACTTTGCCTGGATATCTACATGGTTCACTTTCTCACTTCAGGCTTTGATTAAAAGTTACCTCTTGAAGGAATTCAGCCTTTAAATT
Source organism: Neofelis nebulosa (assembly GCF_028018385.1). Taxonomy (NCBI): domain Eukaryota; kingdom Metazoa; phylum Chordata; class Mammalia; order Carnivora; family Felidae; genus Neofelis; species Neofelis nebulosa. The sequence continues at coordinate 118,330,162 of NC_080784.1, forward strand.
TGCTAATTTAAAGCTGCAAATCGGCCCCCTCAGGATGCCCCATGATTTGTTCTACCTTGTTCTTTTCTCCATAGCACTCACCTTCCGGTGTCCTGTATAATTTATTTCTTGTTCGTATGTCTGTCTTTCTGGTAGAATGCAAACTCTTCAAGGGAAAGTTTCTTCTTTAGTGCCCAGAACAGTGCCTGGCACGTACTAGGTGCTCATAAATGTTTGTTGAATGAATTTGTTATATTACAAACTTTTTTCTACCTTTATTTTCTTTTTGAGGTTTCTCCAACTTCAGTTTTTTAATGGAAAGTTCTGTGGCAGTGTGAGCTCACTATCCTGATTTCTTAGTGTGTATAAAAACAGGAATTTTATGCAAGAAAAGGAAAAATAACGGTCTCAACTTAAACGACTCTTTGATTTCCAAGTTGTTTTCTGTTAGCAAAACAAGTTTCTATTTTAATCTCAGGAAATATCCATGCCAATTCAGTCTTGGGACATTATTTTAGGCAAACAGCTTGGTGTCATCTATTTCAGATCTTTCTAATGAAGTCCAAAAATGTAGGAGTCAAAATATTTTTTCTGCAGAAAATCAAATTTTTGTAAGTGTAATGTAGGCTCGGTTCCAGGCTACTTCTTAGCCGTTTTCTTTGTTTATTGGTTCCTGGATTGGATTTGCAAATAAACCTCCCCAGAGCAATGGATGGTTATTGAGAAGGGGCTAACCTATAGGCTAAAAGCTAGAGATAGAAGGAAAGAAGGACATGACAGATGAAAATAGGACAATATCTGGAAAAAATGTGTAATGCCTCATCAGCATGCCTTTAAAATTTTTTTTCCATATCTTTTTCTTTGGCTTAGAAAACACTCCATTCATCTTCTTCATTTGGATACTCTCCACTTGCCCTTTGGGTCCAAGTTTAGCTGACATTTACCCAGGAAGCCCTTTCTGACTTTTTGCTTGGCTGAGACTCCTGTGGTGTAATTACACCATCACGCATCCCATATTGTAACTTGTAATGCAATGTGTTTAATGCACTGCTTTTCTACCACTCTGAGTTCTGTGAGACATTAACAAATAGGAGGGCAAGGGCACAAGGCTTCAGTAAATATTAAATGTTGGGTCAGATTGAACTGAATTCTTCCTGGCGAACTTGAGCTTCTCCCTTGAGTAAGTAGTAGCTAATTATATCAGTCTTTGTTGAATCGTGGAATGAGGAGACCCTACAGGAATTCCAAGGTCTAACTGGTTGGTATGCTACAATTATGACCACCATTCCAGAAACAAGGTGAAATTCCCATGGGGGTGACATTTCACTATCTCAGTCTTAAAAACAAGACAGAACCAGATGAAAACAGTTTGCTTTTAGCAATACCTGTACTTTTCCAAGAGGACAACTTTTTGGTTAGGTTTCCTACCCGATAATGTCACCTTGCAAGTGGTAATCCCAATGTTCTCACAAATAATTATCACCAATCACAATGTGATACAGGTAAGTAACAAAACAGGACCAAACAAACACAACTTCAAACACTTGGACATTAGAAGCTCTTAATTGTTTCATCTTTTATTTTTTTTCCAACAAATATTTATTGAGAGCCTACAATGTACTGGCCATTTCTTGGTACTAGGACTTCAGCTGGGAAACAGACAAGTTGTGCCCTGAGAGTTTATACTGGGGGGTGGAGGGGTGGGGAATAAAAGGGGACAAGCAAAGAGGAGTAAGTGCTATGAAGAGAGGGTAAAGGTGTAAAGAGAGAGTAAAGGAACAGTAAGGTGGTAAGAGATGGGGTGTGATTTTAAGTAGAGTGATTTGCTCCCCTCTGGGGAGGTGACATTTAAGCAGAGACCGAATAAAGTGAGGATGTGTGGTAGGGGTAGTGTCCAGGCAGAGGGTAGAGAAAATGTGTTTTCTCTATCAGGTTCTCATAGTCGCTGTCAGCAAGCTCTTTCTCCCCCTATCCCATAAACAGTGGTGCCATAGGGACAGGATAACTGCTTTAAAAACTCCTATTAAGGGGGTGCCTGGGTGACTTAACTGGGTAAGCATCTGACTTTAGCTCAGGTCATGATCTTGCGGTTTGCGTGTTCCAGCCCTGAACTGGGCTTTCTGCTGTCAGTGAGTCTGCTTTGAATCCTGTCTCCCTCTCTCTCTGCTCCTCTGTGCAAGCACACGTGTACTCCCTCTCTCTCAAAAATAAACATTAAAAAAAAAAAAAGAACTGGTAAGAAAAGAGAAGGATGAGGAACACACAGCTACTTACTGCAGTTTTGACTTCAAGCTAAGCAAGAATTATAGAGATTCTGTGCTCCAGCAATGGAAGAATTGCCTTGGTCAGACAGTCAGCTCACCTCCGCTTCTACAACCTTGTCCATTCATCTTTCATAGCCACCCACATCAGAAGGGACCCTTGGAGCATGTGTCTTCCTTGGGGGCTCTTACATCACTTACAGCTCTTTTTCTACTGGTACAACTTAAGGGTCTGAGTGCTGCTTTCAGGAGCTAGCAGAAACAGATATTTTCAGGCCAGACTCATGGTTTCTGTGGCTACAAGATTTCTTTAAAAACCCTAATCTAATTGTTTCCAGTCAGTTCCTTGTACCAATAACAATAACCAAAATCTTTAGTCCTCTTTCTTAGGCCTGCTTTATTTCTTTGCTTCCTTATATCCATACCTTACTCTTTCATCTTAATGGAAGCCACCTTGAAGCTAGCTGAAATAATAGATTTGATTGGGAAGGTAACACCCTTATTCTGATCCTTGCCACAGGCTTAGATCCCTTTACTGATATTAATGTTTGGGGGGTATCCAAGCAGTTGTCTTTTTCAATCCTAGGAGGCCCCACATTTCTGGACATTCTCATTTCTTTCTATTCCTGCTTGCAAAGCAGCCAGTTTTTGGCCGAGCTCATCTCTTTCTTAAGATACCTTATAAAAGCAACAAGGAGCAGTGAAATACACTAACATCTTCATTTTTTACAATGATACTCACTTTTGTTTTTATTAGCGCCCACAAGCAGGGGAGAGGGGTAGAGGTGGGGAGAGAGAGAGAGAAAGAGAGAGATTCTTAGGCAGGCTCCACCCTCAGTGTGGAGCCCCACATGGAGCTTGATCCCACAACCCTGGATCATGACCCGAGCTGAAATCAAGAGTCAGATGCTCAACCAATTGAGCCATGCAGGTGTTCCTACAATGATATTCCCTTAATCTGCATGTGTGTTGTGTCCTTCATAGGTAATGATCATGGGTAAGGTCTAGAGCCTTTCCAGCAGCTCTAGGTATACCACAGAGTATATCATCCCTTCAAAGAGTGATTAATTCCAATACTACTTAAACTCTGTTATGGAGCTAATCTATGTGCTTACACATTTTCCTAAGGTGTCACTGATGTTTCAGTCTGGAAAAAATAGCTTTCTCACATGTATACAAACATGCATATGCATAGCTCATCACTGGTATAAATGCAAAAGCCCTAAAAAATGACAAGTATAATCTATTAACATATTAAAAGAATCCATTACAATCAAGTTGACAGAAAACCTCTATGTAGGTAAAGGGTTAACAAAATCCTTTTCCCTTCTGCGTGTGAATTTGACCTTATGTTAACTTTCTAGCTCCGTTTCCTGGGCAACCTGATAAGGTGGTTTGTGAACTCTGTTGCCATGTTGCTGGTAAAAATGGACCCCTGATTGATAAACTGCCTTTAGACAGAACAAAATATACCTGGTAGCAAACCATAGCACTGAACAAACCTGAGTTCAGTGGTTCTTATAACTGGGTATGTCCCGTGAAGAGATAGATGTTGGACACTATGCCAATGAGATAGTGGCTTCAGAGGGGGCTTAAGGATGTTAAGCCAGAGCAGTTTCACAGCTGTGTAAAGTGTCTTCGGGAACCTGAGCTGTTCTGCAGTGTGAGGGGTTCCACTGAAGAGAAGCACCTGATACAACTGTGCAGGCAAACTGTGCTCCCTGTTCCCCATCCTCCTGAGTAATTAAGTGGCAAATGTGACCATTACAGTCTTGCAGGCCTAAATGTTCTGAATGTTGACTTAAACGTAAGGAGACCTGAGGTTGCTGCAGACTCTATGAATCAACGCTATTGACTCCTGACTTTAATTTTTTAATGTTTCTTTATTTTTGAGAGAGTGCGAGTGGGTGAGAGGCAGAGAGAGGGAGACACAGAATCCGAAGCAGGCTCCAGGCTCTGAGCTGTCAGCACAGAGCCCGACACAGGGCTCAAACTTGGGAACTGTGAGATCATGACCTGAGCTGAAGTCAGACGCTTAACTGAGCCACCCAGGTACTCCATAGGTTCCCAATTAAAAAAAAAAAAAAATTGTGTTGTATGGAAACCAATTTGACAATAAATTTCATATTAAAAATAAATAAATAAGTAACAAACTATTAATAAAATAATAAAAACTAAAAGTCAGTATAACGTAGAATGTGAATATTGGGAGAGTTCCGATTAATGTCAGGAATGACATGAGAATGCCCACATCACTTCTTTCATTTCATGATATTCTAGAACTACAACTTGATGCAGAGAAGGGAAAATATGACTTACTGTAAACAAGGGGCAACATTCTCATTAAGATGATATGATTTAGTGGGGCACCTGGCTGGCTCAGTCAGGTAAGCATCAGACTTTGGCTCAGGTCATGATCTCACGGTTCATGAGTCCCGCCTCAGTGCAGAGCCTGCTTCAGACCCTCTGTTTCCCCTTCTCTCTGCCCCTCCACCTCTTGTGCTTTCTCTCTCTCTCTCAAAAATAAATAAACGTTAAAAACAAGATTAAAAAAGATGATATGATTAAGTAACTAGAACAGCCAGATAGTATTTTTAAAATGTGTTGGAAAAAATAAAAATACAGCAAAACCTTGGTTTGCAAGGATAATTAGTTCCGGAAACATGCTTGTAATCCAAAGCATTTGTATATCAAAGCGAATTTCAAGAACCATTGGCTTAGTTGTGATCTGTGACGTTCAGCATCACGGACTGCGGACTACTCATATTTACTCCTATTGTAAGACATGGCTCCTTTATCAAGTTAAAATGTATCAGAAATGTTTGCTTGTTTTGTGGAACACTGGCAAAACAAGTTACTCACAATCCACAGTTTTACTCTATTTGGTAACATAGGTTTTAAAAATGTAATTTAAATATACAAACACACACCTATGTGAAAAGTTAAAATGTAATTTTAAATTACCAACTTAAAAAGCTTGAGGTCTGGGACAACTGGGTGGCTCAGTTGGTTAAGTGCCCATCTTCAGCTCAGGTCATAATCTTGCAGCTTGAGAGTTCAAGCCCCGTGTCAGGCTCTGTGCTGACAGCTCAGAGCCTGGGGCCTGCTTTAGATTCTGTGTCTGCCTCTCTCTGCCCCTCCCCTTCTCGTGCTCTCTCTCTCTCTCTCTCTCTCTCTCTCTCTCTCCCAAAAATAAACAAACACCAAAAAAAAAAAAAAAAAAAAAAAAAAAAGCTTGAGGTCCAAAATTTTATGCCAGCATTCTCTTTACAAACTGGAGGCATTGGTCTTTGGTCTAATATAGCACACATGAGAAAGCAATAAGCTTCAGGCACGACTATTACTGTTGATGTTTTTTATCCACCTTCACGTAATTCTGCCAAAGACAATGGAAGACTTTATTGGATAGGCCTTTAAATTCTATTTGAATACCACTGGAGGAATTGAAATGGGCACAAATGGCTGACCAAATTAGAAAGCAGTTTCAATAGTTACAGAGTTATGTTTTAGCCTTCTACTTTTCAGCCTTTAAAAAACTGTTACTTAGTGATCTGATACAAATTTTAAAGCAATTTCGATTCATGTTTTTATGTGTAAAAATGGAAAGATTCTTTTATGTTGAGGATGAATTTTTAAGATCAGAAAACCAGGAATGGTAACATGAGTCAGCTTCTCTAGCACATCACCTCTAATACCTTTGGCTTGACACAATAAATATTCCTTTCATTAGTGCAAAACTTAATGCAGGTTGGACATTCTCCTAAGCGATCCTTGACAAGTGGCTATTCAAGGATCTGGGCTCCTTCCATTCTGTGGTTTTTGTCTTCCTAGTTTTCCTCAAGGAGCCACATGGATAAAGGGGAGAGAGAGAGTGTGAGCAAACATACTTGGGGATTTTCGGCATTCCATTGGCCACTACCTGGTCACGTGGCTTCAAGCATAACTGCAAGAAAAATCGGAAAATGTATTTTTCCTGTATGTCAAGGAGGAAAATGAAAATATTTTTTTAAGTTTATTTATTTATTTTGAGAGATGGAGAGTGTGTGTGTTCAAGAGAGAGGAGAGAGAGAGAATGAATGAATCCCAAGCAGGCTCCCAGCTATCAGCACAGAGCCCAACATGAGGCTGGAACTCACCAACTGTGAGATCATGGCCTGAGCCTAAATCAAGAGTCAGATGCTTAACGGATTGAACCACCCAGGTGCCCCCAAAATGAAAATTTTAAATTGATTACCTGACATTGTCTTTGTCCTGGCCTCAAGAAGCTAGTGAACTTAGTATTTACTGCCAGAAAGAAAGCCTGACATTAACTATGACATCACTAAAAAAAAAAAAAAAAAAAAGTCATCGTGTTCAAAAATCATTCTCTAAAATTCATTTAATCAGTGATTTTCATCATACAACAAGTCAATAGATCTGGGATCCTGAGCATCTAATTCACCCAATTAAATTAGGTAAATTGTATAAATTACTTAGGCCAGCAACTACGACAAGTAGTACAAGCTGACAAGTATCAATTGCCTCAAGGAAAGGTTTTATTGCCGGGAATGAAATGCTTCTCTACTAAGATTTTTCTATGTCCAAAGGCAGGCAACTGGAAACATTTGCATTAACAGTTCCCCTGCCTAAACCAACTCTGACACGCTGTGTTGTGAATATCTAGCCTCAACTGAGCTTTTATCAAAATATTTGAGTAAATTCAAAGTTGCCTAAAATACTCTTGCATCCCGCTGCCACATGGGGGAAATACTGGTTAAGCTTTTCACCTTTCATAATAAATGATCAGCCTTCTGGTCTCTAAACATGGATCTGTTTGTTCTCAAACAACACAGAAGACCAGTTCTTTAGGCATAATTTTAGTGCTTATAAAAGTCCTTGTTAAAATAAATGATATTTATGGAAGGCAGTCTTGATAGGGGACATGCTATATACAACTCTGGATTTCCCAAATATTAACCTTGGATCAAGTTAATCTCTTGGAACTTAACTTAGAGCCTGGAAGACTCTTACTGAGTTGGACTTTCAGCTTTTGTGAGTTTATTTCAAAATAGAGTTAAATAAGATCTGCACCTGCAGTTTCTGGAAGACCCTTGTCGATATTATCCAATGTATCTATCTTGATTCCTTAAGGTAACTAGTTTCATACAGAATTTAGGACCAAGAAAAAATTTTGTCTTTCTTGAGAAAATTTTACATCTTCTATTTTCTGATGGAAACTTACTGTATCAAGAGTTTCTTTTAAAAGTGGCTGCCAGAGGGGCGCCTGGGTGGCGCAGTCGGTTAAGCGTCCGACTTCAGCCAGGTCACGATCTCGCGGTCCGTGAGTTCGAGCCCCGCGTCAGGCTCTGGGCTGATGGCTCGGAGCCTGGAGCCTGTTTCCGATTCTGTGTCTCCCTCTCTCTCTGCCCCTCCCCCGTTCATGCTCAGTCTCTCTCTGTCCCAAAAATAAATAAAAAACGTTGAAAAAAAAAAAAAAAAAAAGTGGCTGCCAGAAAACTATGGAAACAGTGAAAAAAAAATCAGTGGTTGCCAGGGGTTAATGAGGAGAGAAGGATGAATAGGCAGAGCACAGAGGATCTTTAGGGCAGGGGAATTGTTCTGTATGATACTATAATGGTGGGTACATGTCATCATACATTATCAAAATGTATAGAATCTACAACGCTAAGAGTGAACCCTAATGTGAAACCGTGGACTTTGGGTGATTACAGTACGTCAATGTAAATGCATTAGCTGTAACAAATGAACCATTCCAGTGGGGAATGTGGATAATGGGGGAGGCGATGCATGTGTGGGGGCAGGTAGTATATGAGAAATCTTTGTACCTTCCACTCAGTTTTTCTGTGAACCTAAAACCACTCTAAAAAAATAAAATCTATAATAAAGTATTATTTTCTTAAAAATGAAAGAGCATATATATTTTGCCATGAATGTTCCCCAATAATTTAAATTGTGTACGATAGTTATGTTTACTGTTTACTTAAAATTGTGGACAATTAAAATTCTCACATAAACTTAGAAGAATATATATATATGTTGTGTATATATAAGTATATGTATATATATGTAAATATATATAAAATATACATACATTAAAAAATAAGTGGGGCGCCTGGATGGTCAGTCGGTTAAGCGTCTGACTTTGGTTCGGGTGATGATCTTGCGGTCCGTGAGTTCGAGCCCCGCATCAGGCTCTGTGCTGACAGCTCAGAGCCTGGAGCCTGTTTCAGATTCTGTGTCTCCCCGTTCCTCTCTCCTCCTCGGCTCATGCTATGTCTCTCACTTCTCAAAAATAAATAAATGTTAAAAAAAAAAGTTAAAAAAATAAGTATAGATATATAGATATATATGTTTTAAAAAATCCCCCAGGAAGCCCAGAGTTAAAATTCTACCACAAGAGTCATTTTAACTTTTAGGATGGGTTAGCATGTGCGCTCTTTTCCTGCTTTCACTGGTCCTCATTTTCCCTTTCTCTTTTATCTGCGATGTTATGATATAATAAGAAATATATATTTGGTCTTCATCATCCTGGTTCCTGGCACAGAGCTTCTAAAACCCTTATCGTTGCCCAAATGATAAGGGTGAGAGGAGCATCTTTGTTATTCATAATAAGTCCCCATCAGCCATACCTGAGTTTAAGTTAAGAGGTGACCCCTGGTGGTGCCTCGAAACTTTCAGTCCCACCCCTGAACATCCGAGGAAGGGAAGGGGGTTGGAGAGTGAGTACAATCACCAATAGCCAGTGATTTAATCAATCATGTCTGCACAAGGAAGCCTCCATAAAAACCCTAAAGGAGTGCATCCAGAAAGATTCCAGGTTGGTGAGCACATCCACAAGCCAGGAAGGTGGCAGCCTGGAGAGGGTACCAGTTCCCACATGTTGCCCTTTGCATCATTTCCATCTGGCCTTTCCTAACTTGTATCCCTCACAATAAGCTGGCAATAGTGTTTCCCTGAGTTCTGTGGGCCATTCTAGCAAAGTATTGAACCCAAGGAAAGGGTTGTGGGAACCCCGGATTTATACCTGGTCAGTCACAAGTACCATTGACCACCTGGGACTGGTCGCTGGTGTCCGAAGGGGAGCAGTCTGTGGGACAGTGCCCTTAACTTGTGGGGTCTACTCTAACTCTGGGCAGTAGGTTATCATAATGAATTAAACTGTAAGACATGCAGGTGGTATCCACAGAGAAGTGGAGAATTACCTGATATGGTACCCACACATTTGGCATTGGAAGAGTTGTAAGTAAGAAAAAACGGAGTTTTCTTTTATGACCCTTATTTTATACTGTAATTTCTTGAGGCTTTTCTCTGAGTTCATTTTGGAAAGAAACAGGACTAAAGTAAATTTAATATATAAAAAGATAAAGATATAGTCTCCCAACTATTAACATTTAGGCTTGATCTAAAAGCTGTAGCTTAGATGTTTGTTTCTTGTTCTAACATTTCCCATAAAAGCGTTTTTTTTTTGTTTGTTTGTTTGTTTGTTTCTGACACTGAGTTCTGTTCTCCATAAAATCTTTAAATTTCTAATTGTACTATCTTTCCTATATATAGGTAGTTCACATTCTTTTTAAATTTTCTTTTGATGTTTATTTATTTCTGAGACAGAGCATGAACAGGGGAGGGTCAGAGAGGGAGACACAGAATCTGAAGCAGGCTCCAGGCTCTGAGCTGTCAGCACAGAGCCTGACACGAGGCTCAAACTCACAGACCATGAGATCATGACCTGAGCCGAAGTCGGATGCTCAACCAACTGAGCCACCCAGGCGCCCTGTAGTTCACATTCTTTATAACAGTTTTGCCCCCTCTGTTTAAACCATAAAATCTGTCTCCCACAGAATAGATTGTTTTTCCTAAATGGAGATACAAAATACAATTCTAAGACCTCATAGCTCCTTGTTAAAAAGCTCCTTATGTATAACCTTTTACTTGTTCTGTCACAGGTGGACAAAAACTACACACCATGCAATGTACAGCTCAAGCCATATGGTTTATTCAATGAGCAAAGCCTTATTCCCCAGTGCAAATAAACTGAAATGTAAAATTCACCGAAATCAAACCGTTGGAGGATATTGGTAGATTAATGTTTTTAATAACAGAGTGTCTCCAAACTCTGGTAATGTGCATATTAACTAAAATTAATCTGCAAAACAACCCACCAAAGAAATCAAAACATTTTGAGGCATGATCTCATTTTTCTAAATGCTTGTCTAGAAATACAGTATGAGTTGGAAAAACTTTACTTAAGGAAAAATTAATGCAGGATTAGCACTTAGAGTCAGTCACACTTCAGATTTAATCCCATTCTGATAAATACTAGTTGAGCTCTGACTGAACCTCTCTGAACCTCAGTTTCCTTTTACTATACAGGAATACTGATGTATTATATATATATATAATTTTCTGTATATTGTTTTGACATCATGGGAGACCATTGCCATTGTGGCTGGAGAGAGACTACCTTTCTTTAGGCTAGCTGATTCTAAGAGATAGCAAAGGGGCCCAGCCTGGAGCATGACTTTGATATGCAAACCAAGAGTCTAGAACCATACTCTTCTATCTGGCCTGTGCATCCTAAAAGTAATGCTAACTCTGCCTTATTCCAGGGCCAGGTGCCAGGCAACTAGGGACCAGCCCGAGAGACCAAAACCCACCAAAATTATTCAAATTAGTCAATCCTAAACTCATAATCTTGTCCTACCTCGCCTTTCCCACAGAAACCCCAATAAATGCCATGGGCCTAAGCCCTCCTCTCTATTCCTGTCTTCTGCTTCCTGACCACCCTAGTGTTTTCCGTGTGGCCCCACTTTGCATGCCACCTGTCTCTAGGACCTGGATCTATAGTAAACTTTGTTTTTTTTTTTTTTTTTCTGAGCCTCTCTTTTGTCTCCTCTTGTGGCCACACTTGACTGACCATCTCATAAAGACTATTAAACAACCAACATGTATCTGGTTAATGTTGATTTAATTTTCACAGTTACTGTGAAACTATAGAGCTAAAAGGTAATGCCATCATTACAGTGTTTGGCACATAGAAAACACTCAAGTAATGGTAGCTTGAGGAAAAGTAAGGAAAAGTAAGTCTAACATAGGATGCATAACCCCAACATTTATGATCCAGATGACACTCCCTACCCTGGCATATCTGAATATAAAGCTATGGGGTGTCTGCACATCTGTCTCTTTCCACAGCATCTGAGAATCTGAGATAGGAAGGAATGCTGGACTGTTTCTGCATTCTTATGAGCACATTTTTTTTTTTTTTTTTGCCACAGGGATTTCCTGTGTCTTACTGCAATAGAGGTTGGAAACAGAGGCTCCTGTCTTTCAACAACAGGTATGAATTCTGCCAACAGCACAGCCAATTTAAGCTTCCAGAGAGGGAGGGATTCACCTGCACTGGAGACATAAAGACTTTGTTATTTTTAGTGAAATAAAGATGAAAGTGACACATACCAACGCAGAAGAAGGAAAAGAAAGCACTGACGGGATTTGATATCCAGGTTCGGTTTCTAGGAATTGTGCCAAATGCTCCCTGCCAGGCAGGAGATGTCCTCTCAGCTCATGTCGACCCTTGATGCAATCAGCTCGAATTTCTTTATAGACAAGAAGAAAGATTTTTTTTCAATAAATAATTTAACAGGTTATCTACTGCATAACTCTTATGTGCAGTACACTGCGTTACATCTAAGTCCTACCCAACCTTTCAAGCTGCAACTGAAGCCAGCTTTGTCCCTTGTAGTCATTGAGTTTGGTTTTGTTTTCTTAAAAACAACAACAACAACAGCAGCAGCATGTATAACAGATTATCTTCGCCAAGAAGTTGCCTTTTTTATGGTAATTAACCAATCCTTTTTTTTACTCCTCAAAAGTAACCCTGGGATAGTGGACTAGGGGAAAGAAGATGAAAACCTAAAAGGTCAGGAATAATGACTCTCAAGGACTTTAGTAACATCCTGGAAGCTGAAGGGGCTTCCACAGAAGATTCCTCAAGGTGAGGATGATGTGATTTATAACATAAAATAATATATATAGTAATCATTGGATTTACCATCTGTGGTAAAGATTCGGATCTCCTTAGGGATGTTTCCAATTTTTCCCATTTACCATGTCTTTAAAACCCATTTTCTCCACTAAAAGCTTGTTTGGCAACCGTTTAGAACTCTATCACTGATTTTCTTAGAAATCTGCCTGCTGCTTGAAATCTGAAGGGTAAAGTCATCAGATATAGAACAAAAACAGGCAAGAGTTCTGCTTCTAGCAATGGTGGACTAGGATGTTTTGAACCAACCCTCTCTTTGAGGACCAGAAGAGCTGTCTGTTGGTAAGGAACTGGGTTCATGGAGCGACGCCCTCTGTTGCCACCATCTCCCCAAACAGGATCAAGGCTTCAGAGCCAAATACTAGCCCCACTCAGACTTGGGGGCCAGACAGCAGGAATGTCAAGAAATATAATCAACTGGATTGACTTTCAACTTTGCAGGGCCATCTTTGTAGAATGAGAATTTATTTCTGGCAGTGGGATAGTTTGATGGCACAATATTCTCATTTTTATAAAATATTTTATAAAATACTGAATTATTTTTAACAGTTTTTCAATTAAAATGTAGGATATGCAACCTTTTAAATATTAAAATGTTTACCTTGGTTTTTAACATAAATGATTGTTTATTTTATTCGAGCAAAAAAAAAATCGTTTGTTTGATCCTATAGTTGCAAACCTTTTTGGAAGGTTTTGAAATTTGGATTTTCTTTTTTTAGTTTTTCAGATATAATTAAAAATGAAATTTTAATTTTTATCATTTTGATTTTGTATTCTGTTTGAAGCAATCATGATTGATTTATTTTTCTTTTGAAATCCAGTTTCTGTGTCACTAGGTCACTGCATTGTTTTCAGTTTGGATCTTTTAGTATTAAACTTTTGTGTGTAACCGAGTGGTTATTCTCAGCCTAAAGCTAAAAAAAGTTCGATCTTTCCTATGGTTCTAACACTTAAGGATGTCTTAATGTAAATCCAACTATAATTTTTAATGGAAGACTATTTTCCCAGAGGGGAAAGAAAATGCATCTGTAATTGATTGGATATTAACTCTTGGCAGACACTTAATCCTTGGCCTTTATTTGCCGAGGGGTAAAGGAAGATGGACAACTAAGCAGAATTTTTCAGTTGCTTTTCCAGGAAAAACAACAGTTCTGGTAGGTCAGTATCATTCCTGGTTTTCAAATAAGGAACCTGAGATCTTGAGAGGTTAAGTAACTTTCCCAAGGTCACACAGCTAGTAAGCGGTAGAGTCTGTGGTTTCTAATTTGGAGATGCCTGATTCCAAAACCATGTTCTGTCTGTTGCACCCCCGGCTTGGTGGTTTCATGGACCATAGATTCACAGCATGCACTGTTAGGGCAGAAGAAATGTATGTTTGAATTAGTTATAGCACAATTCAGTTTAAAAGTTCCATTTTGAGAGTATGCACATGTAAGAGCATGCTGGGGTGTTAGGAACGTGATTATCTCACCTCATCACTACAAAATTGCACTCTCTGTGACCTTATGACAACCTAATTTCCCCCCAAAAAGAGAAGAAAATAGCTGATAATATATTGGCTATAAAGCCTAGTGCAGGAAACTCTCATTAGGTTTGAATTACAGCTAAAGTAGGTAGACCCGTAGACATTGCAGCACGATTACATGAAAATAGCAACGTAAAAGCTATTCTACTTCTGAATGTTCTAAGGTTGATAGTATTAAAGTTATGGTTAAAGGAACATCGTTTTCTATTTTGGGATTCTGGAGATGTTCTTACTAGGAAAATGCCTCACAGTCATTTACCCATAGCTGAGTGGGTAAAGACTAAGGACCAAGAGAAATAGATATGTCACAGCATCTTTTAGAAGTTAAAGAGTCACAGAAGGAACTAGTTAGAATGAGGATGTTGTTACAGCCTCTCAACCAAAATGAAACATGTAAGTGACAGCGAAAGTAGTGTATCTGACCCAGGGGCTGGAGCCAGGAGATGCCTTACTCAACACCCTGCCTAGAGAGTCTCTTGTGCTGGGGACTCTCGTTCTTCTTCCTGATCTCTGCTCAGATCCCAGCTCTAGGATCCTCAGCTCTCCTCCTCCTTGCAAGTGAATCCCCCAGAGGGAGGGCATGTGCATGTTTTGTTAAATGACAAAAAGTGGAGCTGACAAAGACAGTCATGTAGAAGCTGCATGGAGTCTAAATAAATTTTTTCCTTCAATGTTGAAAAAATATTTTAAGTTAATCAATCTATAATTTTATACTTGCAATTTTAAGTCATAAGGGTATCTAAAGGAGTTAATAAAGCAAATATTCTAAATAGATTCATGGTATTTTATCTATCTCCCTAAAAGTTGATAAGTACATGTGGGACAAAAAAATGAGAGAAGGAATAGCTCATGGAAAAATGGAGATCCTACCATTTGACCTTAAGTGATTTTTGGTTTTATTTTTTTGCCTATTTTTTTTTTTTTTTTTTTTTTTTTTTGGAGAGAGAAAGCATATGTGCATGAGGTGGGGAGGGGCAGAGGGAGAGGGAGAGACAGAATCCTATGGACCCTCCACATCCGGGGGAGGGGGTGGAGGGGGGAGGGTGAGACGTGGGTCTCGATCTCACTCCTGTGAGATCATGACCTGAGCTGAAATCAAGAATTGGATGCTCAACCAGCTGAGCCACCCAGGCACCACATACTATTAAATGATTTTTTAATCTCTCCATTTGTTCAAATGTTTGTTTCTATTTCTCAGTAAATCTTAAATAGGGAGTAATATGATGACAAAGTTCTTCAAGAAAGATTAATATAATAGCACTAGATACATGCATTGGAGAAGAAAAGATCTGAGAAAAAGGGTACTGTAGTTATGAGAGTACAAGGAATTGCAAAAGAAGTGAGATTTTCAAGAACCTTAAGAAAAATTCAACAGGTCTTAGCATTATAAATACATGAAGTAAATGGGATCCTGAAATGAAGGACTGTTATATGGGAAGTAACATAGTAGTGGCAGTTATTAAGACTGGCTTTGCTCCAATTCTCTTGATCCTGATTCTTCACCCTGTATCCACCTAATGTGAATATTGCTGATGAGGTCAGTGATGTCAACTTTTTATGATACAGTAGTTTGTCATTTCTCTGTGCAGTAGCATTAGAGTACCAAGTTCCGTTCAATTCCTATAACCACATTTCACCTACGCCAGAAGCCTGAGACGTGAAAGCCTAGGGAAGTGGGAAGGAGGTAGCAAACCTAGACCCTGGCAAACCTAGACCCTGAAATCCTGCACAAGTACATTCCAAATGGGGATTATAAACTTTCTCACAGACCAATAGTTGTTAGGGGTGCCTGGTGGCCCAGTTTGTAAAGCGTCTGACTCTTGATCTCCACTCTGGTTTTGACCTCAGGGTCGTGAGCTCAAGCCCCGTGTTGGGTTCCATGCTGAGTGTGGAGCCTACTTAAATAAACTTTTTAAAAAAGACCAATAGTTGTTAAGTTGATGAAAACATTGATTGGGCTATACAAAGACACAGGTCCTTCCTTGGAGAAACTCTGAAGAGCACATTAGCTGACATTTCCTGAAACTTCACCCTTCTTCCTCATGAAGGTCAATGTATCAATCTACCTGCTAGAAATATCGACTGGCTCATATTGGACCCAGCTAGTGGATACAACTGTTCATTCACACTCTTACTTCAGAAAGAAACTGTGGGGCCTGAATAAATCACAACAGGCACACTAAACGTCTCCCCTACAAACGTATGCTAGCGAGATTCCTTACACTGCACTGTTTGGAAGACATGCAAATGCTCACACGTAGTTTGGAGAGAAGAAAAATTTGATGTTGAAATTCAAATTAGCTCAAATATTCCTAGTGATGATACATGTGTATAGTTGGTGTGAAGAGTGCCTGAGTATAAATTGTGGGCTAAGAAATAAAGGTGCTGTTTGGAACATTATGACTCTCAGTTTTCCCCAAATTAATGAACCAGTTGTTTAGAAATGCAAAGGGGCATCTGGATGGCTCCATCAACTAAGCGTTCGACTTTGGCTCAGGTCATGATCTCACAGTGCGTGAGTTCCAGCCCCACATTGGGCTCTGTGCTGACATTGTGAAGCCTGCTTGGGATTCTCTCTCTCTGCCTCTCTCCCTACTCCTTCACCACTTATGCTCCATCTCTCAAATAAATAAGCGTAAAATAAAAAAAAGAAATGCAGTTGAAAAAAATTAACACAGTTGCTTTCTAGTGTTGAAAGTATTGCCCATACATGATAAAACAAAGCAACCCAAAAAGATATGCAATTAAAAGTAAGCCTCTGTTTTCTCTTCCTGTACTTTCGTTTCTACTCCCCAGAAGTGAGTAGCTCTGTCAGTAAAAACATCATGGATGCTTTGGCTGCAACTAACAAAACCCCCTACTAATCCTGGCTAGGTTACATGAAGTTTGCTCTGTAATTTGTGACACAATCAGGGAGCCACCTTTCATTCACAATATCACACCTCATGGTCACGTTGCTAACACAGCTCTAGGCAGTACACTTTCAAAATTTTGTTTATTTATTTTTGAGAGACAGAGACAGAGTGCAAGCAGGGGAGGGGCAGAGAGAGAGGGAGTCACAGAATCTGAAGCAGGCTCCAGGCCTCTAAGCGGTCAGCACAGAGCCTGACACGGGGCTCGAACTCATGAACCGTGAGATCATGACCTGATCCGAAGTTAGATACTTAACCAATTGAGCCACCCTGGTGCCCCGAGGCAGTACACTTTCAAATAAAAGGCTCCTAAACAGGAAGGAAAGGGGCACATGCAAAAAGAGTGTTCTCCTCATGAACATCTTTTGTTTTCTGAGGAGGAAAATTCTTCCAGAAGTCCTATGTAGACTTGCCTTTATCTCTCAATCCCCAGGCAAGAACTGAGTCACTTGCCTATCCCTAGATCACCATAAGCAAAAGAAAATGAGATTTCTGTGGCTGGTTTGGGTCAATCAGAACTTACCCCGTGAGTGAGGCTGCCTAAGCGAAACTGTTCTGTTGTGTTGGCAAGAAAGAAGGGGAATGGGTATGGGTAGGCTACCACCAGTGACCCCCAAAATGAAAATGATTAACTGTGTCTTAATATCTGCCCAGAGATTTTCTATATATGTTTAATATTTAAGTAAAAAAAAGTAGATATGCCATATATATGCTCACATATATATATATATATATATATGCATACACACACAAATATTCATACATTATACTTCCCTAAGTATCTTACCTTTTTTAGATGAAGTACTCTATGCGTGATGTTTAACACATAACTAGTACATAGTAAGTGCTTTATCAATGCTAATTACTATTATTATTTTATCATTACTTAAAGTCTTTGAGATGATATGCAATCTTTTACAAAGATTTATAGTCTTTGAGACAATATACACCCTTAAAAAAAAGATTGAGGATCATTTTCCAGCAGACACTAAATTTTACTTTACCAGTATTAAAAAAAAAATTATGCCAACACTTTTATTTTGGGATATTGAATACTCTTGAAGGTATTAGCTACACAACTCCTTTAAAGAGAGATAAGAGTTACTGTGGTTAGCAGTGAATTCAATTTAAACATAGTGAAATAATTTTGTGAATAACAGCTAGGTGACTAAATGTTTACTTTCTGATGACTATCTAGCCACAAATATTTTCTAATCATGTTAATATGCAGGCAGAAGAAGGTTGGGTATTAAACATTTTTTTGTATATTTGCACAAAATATGTTAGCAAGTGAATTTTACATTATGGACGGATTTTTTTTTGGAAGGAAAAATAACTTCACTACTATTTGCCTAATTCACGATGCATGGAGAAGATGAGAGTTATTTGAGAAATTCTCATGGATGAGAAGGCCAATGTAGATACTGCAAGTATTTGGCATAACTGGTCGAAAGCCTGTGGGAGGGAGGGGTACAGGGCAGAACAGTCTCCTTAGTTAGCCCTGACATAGGATCCTGACCAAGAGTCTAAGGTAGGCATGTGCCGTAATAAGTCCAGCTTCAGACAGCACAAGCTGACCTCTCATAGTCCGTAAGGCCAAGTTGCAAAATGACCTCTCTTTAAGGTAAAAATTACTGTTTAGTCTCATTTTCTCTGTCTCATCCTTTTTCCTAAAATGTGTGCTAAGTCTGAAAGTATTATGATTATATATGACAAGATATTTAATCACTCAAACTTCATGTTCTTCCATTTCCAAAACAAGCAAGTTAAATTAGATGATGACTAAGACCTCCTTCAGATCTGGAACTCTAAGTTAAAAATCAGTGCTTCTGGAAGTGATCAGGCATCAGAATCACCTGCGGGCAGTTCTAAAAATTCAGATTCCTAGAACTTAACCTTCAGACATTCTGATCCATTCATTCCACACATGATTATAAGGGCCTTGTGTTACATTCTGTGGACACAATGATAAATGCAACATAGTCCCATCATGCCCCAGTCTCTATAGAAACTGAGATGCAACCCAGTAATCTATGTTTTTAAAATGCTCTCCAAACAATTCTGATAACCAGACTGTTTAGAGAAGTAACGTTTGAGACCAAATGTACAAACACACACACACATAAAGTAGATTGAAACATAAATGTTAACAAGAAGAAAACACAGACTTAACATATAGTTACAGTATGCTGGTATTGGGTGAGGATTTAACAAATTAACATTGATGGTTGATAACATTACAGACATCTGTACAAGTGAAAAGAAAATATTTGATTTGAAAAGCTGAGAGTTAAAGTTCAGATTGCTTATATAAATGCTTGAGCTATTTATTTTGAATTTTATTATTTACTTTGATTTGCTCTTTGAGGAATTTTAAAATCTCACCTACTTTAATGTGTAACAGTTTGAAACTTGCTGAAGTGTTTGACTTTTTGACCTATGAATGCTGAGATTTATAAACAGACATTCTACACTTGCTAGGGTTATACAACTCTATTTTCCTTTAAATAATACCAGATTGAGAATTTACCAAAATGAAATAGATGAAAGAATCCCACTTGTATGCTATCAAATTATAAACACAGACAATTTGACCTAAGTCCAGGCAGTGTAACTCTAGGAGACCAAGGGGATAAATGTTAACAACAGAGTTATAAATAGCCAGCCCTTAATTGTTAAAATCTGTAAATTAGTCAGATCCTTTAGCACAAGTTTCCCCCCTGTCAACACCTACATTCCAATATAGTCAATGAAAAATGAAAAAAAAATGCCTCTCAAAGCAGCCCACCTCTATTCATTTTTAGTCTCTGTATCAATTAGGATTGCAGCAGGTGATTCAAAAGAGACTTGACTGCAGAGCCCAGGTCAGGTGCAGACGGGGTGAAGGGAGTAAAGAAGGAATGTGAGATCCTAAGCGACCAGAAAAATGGGAAGCAGGTAAACAGTTTTGAGTGTAAAGGCAGGAGAGGAGGAAATCACAGCCCAGCCTGGAACCACGAGGAAGAGCAAAGGCCCCTCAGAAGAAGCTATAGTTGTTAAGGCACACAGAGTACCAGAGAGAGAGCCCTTCTCAGAAGCAGAGGGTGGAGAGTAATACCCTTACCTCTCTCTTTCCTTCTACCTTTGACTTTTCTGCGCATGCTTCTGCAGTGTCCGTTTCCTGGGGCCCCCTGCGGGCAGAAGGTGGTTATGGGATGTGCGGACAATTTATGGAAAACCTCCGGACTCTAAACTGGCAGACCCTCCAAAAGACTATTTATAGTGGGCATTTAAAACTATGCTCTACTGTTTCCGATTCTGTGTCTCCCTCTCTCTCTGCCCCTCCCCCGTTCATGCTCTGTCTCTCTCTGTCCCAAAAATAAATAAAAAAACGTTTAAAAAAAAAAAAAAAATAGTGTTAAAACTATGCTCTATTCTTTCTTTTTACGTTTATTTATTTTTGAGAGAGAGACAGAGCATGAGTAGGGGAGGGGCAGAGAGAGGGGGAGACACAGAATCTGAAGCAGACTCCAGGCTCTGATCCATCAGCCCAGAGCCCGACGTGGGGCTCGAACTCACGGACCACGAAATCAAGACCTGAGGCAAAGTCAGATGCTTAACTGACTGAGCCACCCAGGCATCCCCCACCCCTTAAAACAATTTTTTTTGTAATGTTTATTTTTGAGAAAGAGAGAGAGCGGGAGTGAGAGTGGGGCAGAGAGAGAGAGGGAGACACAGAAACCATGCTCTATTCTTTATACAAAGACTATTTGTGGATTCATGACTATTTTCAAATCTAAACCCTGTTTTGGGTTGCAAACAAGTTTTTATTTTCTATTTTTTAAGTTCTAGCTGCAAGACTTAACATGCTTTTATGTTGCCTCCCCCTCTAATCAGTTATTATATTATGAGTAGTAAATTTTAAGCAAGGAGCCAAATCTAATACAAAAAAAAAAAAAAGGTATTTTGGGTTAGCTGTAAATTGCTCCACTAATTTAGTAAGAATAATGGAGACTCTTACTCTGGTGATTAAAATAATAGGATTAAAAAACTGATTCAGCATATGTGCCAAATATTCCCTTATTAATGGGAGTTGACTGTATGGTTACAGGACCTCTATCATCAGCACGGCGGTGGGCCTGAGTCAACACTCACACAAAAGCTTGTCTTCTTGAATACGTGGGTAATTGAAAATGCCAAGATACATTTTATAAAGTCAGCAAGAAAACAGTCATCGTCGTTAATGCTGCTGAAAACCTGGATGAGTAATTGGCTTTGAGATTGTGTGATGAAACAGCAGCGGCTCAAATGTCATTGCCTAGAGGATGACAAGCAGTGTTAGTCCATGTGATTTCACAAAAGGTTACCCAGAAGGGATGTTACCCACTTTAGGAAGCACAAATGTCATTGCCAAGACCTTACGTTCTTCCAGCGCAGTGGTATAAAAAGACCAAAGGCAATTTAATACAGAATGATAGATTGAACATCGTATAAATGATTTGTACATCCAGGAAGCAGGATGCCTTTCTTGAAACGGATGCCTAACTTGGAAAGGTAGCATTGGAACATTAGTATCACAAAGAAATATACTAGTTATACTTTTCAAAGCGTAGTTTAATACATTAGTGTTTTATAGCGGAAATTTTCCACTATTTTCATTTATCTTTCTCATGCACAAAGGTGTAAGGCAGGGGATGGACACTGGGAAAGCCCATTCAACTCCATTCCATTTGCAAATTGCAATTTAAGGGCAATGTTTGCCACCTGTGTATTTGCAATTGTTTTCAAGTAATCAAATTTTATTTCATAATAATTTCCGCATTCACCATAGACATAAAATTTGTGTACTTTGAAGATGAAGAAAATATGGTGGATTGAAACCAAGTGAAAAGTATGCTTTCCCCATTAGGTTCCTCCTTTGCCTTTATAATCCCTGATAAAATCCCCACTTTTCTAAGTCTGGATATTCATTACGTAATCTGTTTTACCTGTCTTAATTTCCTTCAGCCCATGTATTCCAGCCAAAAGTAGCAAGATCTCTGGAAGTACCACTTCCTGCTGCTTGTGAGGTAGTCTGTGTTATGTTGTGAGAAGGCCAAACCTTGATTCTAAGCAAATGCATGAGTTTCCCATTTCTTAAAGCAGTGCTCCCATCCATCACTTTCCCCCACGAAGAACTGAATCGCTTCTCCCTGCCAGTAAGGCTACCATAACATAATGTATTTAAAAAATTCATTTGTGGCTTGGTTCTCTTTACCACCCCCATTAATTACCCCCACTCCTGCCCCCCACACATAAAATGAGCAAGCTTGTAGTTTTTGGGAGAGAGAATGAGAAGGAGAGAGGCAGAGGGAGAAAGAGAGAGAGAGAATTTTAAGCAGGCTCCATGGAGCCTGACTCGGGGCTCAATCTCAGGACCCTGGGATCATGACCTAAATCAAGTTGGTTGAATGCTCAACCAACTGAGCCACCCAGGTGCCCCTGTATTTTTTTTTTTTTTACATAAGGGTCTGTTCAGTGTCTTAAACAGGAGCAACTTGAAAGCAACTATCCTTTTTGTAAGCCTGTATTCATTGCTAAGGCAAGGCTATGTGTCAGGGACGAGGAGCAGAGAGAAAGGGATGACTCTGAGGAAGGCCACAGGCAAGAAGAAAATTTTCCCTAGACTATGGAAAGTCAGTGAGTTCTTCGGTCTGAGTTCAGGGAAAGAGCTGTGTAACATATCCAGTGGGAATGGACCCTGAGGACTGGGGTTCTCAGTGGAGCAACAATGGAAGATTTTTCTCAAATTAAAGCTGGCATTAAATTCCTTAATTACATGTCATAGACAATTCTGCTAATTTACGAGTCTTTGGTGAGCAGGGTGTGCGATGCACAGTGTGTTAAGAATCATACTCCAATTCACATCTTTACTATTACTCGCTGTTGTTTAGAATAAATTATGTATCCTGTCAGCTGTAGTTCAAGTATCTGTAAACCAAGAGACAAATACTCATCAGGAAACGTTGTGAAAATAAGACACGAACAGTATGTGGCACACAGTCGATAGAAATAAATGACTTAGAGTTAACTCTATAGAGTTATAAAAAGTTTTTCACACACAGACACACACCCCTTAGATAACATTATTTACCAACTTTCCCATCCTTTCAAAAAAAACCTTGGGTCAGGTTTTTTCTTGTGATGAGAACACTTATGAAACCTACTCTTCAACAACATTTAAGTGCATGATAGAGTATTGTTAACTATAGGCACAGTATATACAACAGATTTCTAGAACCTGTTCATCTTGCAGAACTAAAACTCTATACCTGTTGAACAGCAACTCCCAGGTTCCCTCTTGCCCCCAGCCCCTAACAACCACCATTCTGCGTTGTTTCTGTGAATTTGGCTATTTTAGATAACCCATGTATGTGGAATCATTTAGTATTTGTCCTTCTGTGAGTGGCTTATTTCCACTTAGCACAACATCCTCAGGTTCATCCATGTAGTCATATATCATAAGTGTTCTTTCATTTTAAAGGAGAAATCATTGTATATTGTACATTTGTATATTCATGTACCGTTGTATATGTATTATGTACCATTGTATCTTGACTGCTGTGAATAATGCTACAATGAACGTGGGTGTGCAAACATCCCTCTGAGATAGTGGATTTTGTTTCCCTCAGGTATATTCCTAGAAGTGGGATTGTCAGATCATGTGGTAGCTCTATTTTAATTTTTGGAGGAATCTCCATACTGTTTTCCATAGGGGTTGAATCATTTCACATTCCCACCAATAGGGTAAAAGGTTTCCAATTTCTCCACATCCTTACCAATCCTTCTGTCTTTTGGGTGATAGCCATCCTAACAGGTACAAAGTGATATCTCCTTGTGTTGGGTCAGTTTTATGAAGTTCTTTTTCTTCTAGCCCATTCCACAAGCTTTCCAAAGAACAAAAAAGCAATATTCACCTAAAACGTTAGTTCTTAATACATTTTGGGTCACAAGACCACTTGGAGAACTTGATGAAAGACTTGGGACCCTGTAACCAGTAAAATGCACATATACAATAAATGACACAAACTGTTTCTTGGAATGATGGACCCCAGATACCTATTTATAAACCCTAGTTTAAGATCACTTGCTCTATATTAAGCTATTCTCTGGATTTTTTGACATCTAATGATTTAATTCATGGAAAGGCAAGCTTTTTCTCTAAAGAGCAAGAGATTACATATTATTGACTTTGGAGGGGCAGTCTCTATTGAAACTACTGCATTTTACTGAAAAAAAACCCCATACAAAATACATAAACAAAAGAGTATGGCAGTGTTCCAATAAAACTTTATTTGTAATAACAGGCAAAAGGCTGGCTTTGGTCTTTGGCTGCAATCTGGCAATCCATGAAATAATTCTTTCAAAAAAATTGAGTGAATTATAATAGTTATGAACTAGGAAACTCTTGAACACACACACACACACACACACACACACACACACACACTATGAAAGCCATACAAATCCACTGTAAAACAGAAGCAGCTGCTATATCTCCTTTCCTCTGGAATGCCTAGGGTGGGGTAAGAAACCATTGAGATGATCCTCCTCTCCCATCATATTTGATAATAATCTTTTAATTTGCTTCTGATGGCAACTGGTGTCTTCTTTCAGTTGTTTTGGAACATCATCAGAGCCATCCATTAATGCTTCTCACCAGTGACATAAATTTATAGTACATTTTAATTTGTGACTGGGGAGATAGGAAAACACTCAGGATTTTGTATCCATTTCTCTTTACCTACATTCCACATGTCTTAAGGACAACGTGCCTCTTTAAGGAACCTATTCAAGATTCCATTCTATTGTCTGTTTTTTATTACTGTGTTTCTAAAATTTGTTCTTGGAAAGCACACTTGATGATATTCACAGTAAAGACCTCCAAAAACTATACCGCTGTGAGTATAAATTCTATATAGTAAACATACATTTAAAAATCACTGAAAGAAAAAACTTGCAAGCACCTTGCTGATAGCTGCCAGCAAGTCTTCATGAAGAATAAATACTGTCAGACTAACCTGATCTATTAGGATAAAAGTCCCAGGTAGATCAAGAAAAAGAGATAGTTCTAATTTATCTTGGCTCTAGGAAGTTTAGCTGATTCAGTTGCATGAAGCAATAAATTTAGAAAACATGGTCCAGACAGCATAACTGTTAGGTGAGAAAACAAATTGCTAGAGGGTCAAAAAGTAATACAAGGTGTTTTTCAAAGTCAGTTAGAAGCCTAGATTTTTCTTTTTAAGTTTTCATCACCAGCCTAGCTAATGAAATAAAGAGGCTAACTCAGACAATATCTTCAAACAACACACCTTGAAAAAGCAATTCAAGAAGAGATGGAAAATATGAATATACCAATAATCATCAAAGAAATGTAATGAGCATGTTCTCCCATTATTTTGTCCCCAAATATACTATGTGGTTTTATAAACCAATGAGCCAAGCATTCAAAAAAGGCAATCCCTATTTTATAAAAACAGTCCTAGAGAATATAAAAAAATATTTTTCATGTATCAGTTAATGGTGTTAGAGTAGCCCTGACCTTCCTACCCAAACCAGATCAGGATAACATCAGAACATGATAATCATTTGACAATAGCACTTATGAACAAAGATGACCAAATTAAAAATAAAACATTAGAGGGGTGTCTGGATAGCTCAGTTGGTTGAGCATCCAACTCTTGATTTCAGTTCAGGTCATGATCCCAGGGTTGTGGGATTGAGCCCTGCGTCAGGCTCCATACTGAGTGTGGAGCCTGCTTAGGATTCTCTCTCTCTCTCTTCCCTCTGCCCCTCTCCCCCGCTTGTGTTTTCTCTTCCCTCTCTCTCTAAAATAAAAAATAAGCAAAAAATAGATAAAATATTAGTAACTACAAAAATACTTACCTTGAGCTAAAATTTGAATTTTTTTCCAGGAATACAAGGACATTTTAACATTAAAAAAATATATTACTGGAATTAGTCTCATTAATATATTAAAAAGAGAAAAACCAGATGGTCACCTCGGTAGATATAGAAAAAATGTTTGCTAAAATCAGCAATCTGTATACGATAAAGTTGGAATTGAAGGTAACTACCTTTGTTCATGTGTAGCACCATGTTCAGAAATAAGAAGACTAGATATTGTTGAGACGTTAATTCTTCTCTAAGCAATCTCTAAATTCAATGCAGCTCCAATAAGTCTTTTTCATGGACCGTGACAAGCAGATCTTAAATTTTAGATGAAAGAGCAAAAGGGCAGGAATAGCCAAGACTATTTTATTTTATTTTATTTAAAAAAAATTTTTTTAAACGTTTTTATTTATTTTTGAGACAGAGAGAGACAGAGCATGAATGGGGGAGGGTCACAGAGAGAGGGAGACACAGAATCTGAAACAGGCTCCAGGCTCTGAGCTGTCAGCACAGAGCCCGACGCGGGGCTTGAACTCACAGACTGTGAGATCATGACCTGAGCCGAAGTCGGACACTCAACCGACCAAGCCACCCAGGCGCCCCAGCCAAGACTATTTTAAGGAAGAAGAACAAGGCAAGGCCTTCCTCTGCCAAAAACATCAAGACTTAGGAAGCTTTAGATAATTAAGAGAGTAATTGGCATTAATTATTCTGTTCAGATTACTTCTTTCTGTAATGCATCCAAGATTTACAGTCAAGGAGGAGGTGGACATTGGTGAGGTTTGGAAGGGAGCCTTAGAAATATTGAAAGATTTAGGAAATAAGACTCAAAAGTTAAAATTAGGACTCTTCAGGCTGATGCTAATTCTGACAATGCCATACAAACAATAATAAAGAAAACACGGGTTCAAAGTCACACTTTTGAAGTATATTCAAATTTAAAACAAGGACAGTGTAGTTCACAGCTGTTGTTTTTCACTGACATAAACACCTGAGATGCATTTTAAGTGCAGCATGAAGAATTTGGCTAAAATGAATTTCCTTGAGGTGAGATATGGAAAATACACTAAAGATTTATTGAGAGAGAAGGTAAGATCTCTTGCTCTGGATGTTTTTACAAATCAGACTGACTCCAGTACGAATCAGATCTGTTAGAAACTTTGGGAGTTTAATTTACTAAAGTTGCTGGAATTAATAATTTGGCCACATAAACTATTTCTAGTTGTCTAATTCTGGAAATAAGGTGCAGATGCTCTCGTATGGTGAGACCGAGGGGAAACCCAGCTATCTTCATTTACGTGCATTGTTTCCTCTCTCCCCACCAGCTCCTTTCACGTGCCCAAACACACAGATGCTTTCTCGAAGTGACTGCTCTTCATTCAGCAGTGCACATGCCGTCAAGTAGTCCGCTAGACGTCTACCCAGAGTATCACTGCCATCTCTCCGCACTGCGGGAGTTCTAAACTCAAAATGCGATGAGGAAAGGGCAGTTGCCATTTAGCCAGAAATGTACGATGTATTTTTAGTCTCATTAAATTCAAAGAAAACTGTGGGTGATTTATGAAGAATCTAATATGAATCAAATGATTAAATCCAAGAAATACAAGATGACCGTTTAAAATTTGCAGTGAAGTAAATTTGATCATGCATAAAATTCACCTTTATTCCTATTGTAGTCAGCTCCTAGTTGATTAAGTATAGACACCACAGTTTTAACTATCTATGGCAAAATTTTACCCCTACGCTGGCTTTCCTTTCCTATCCAAGAAGTTCTAGCTTACTTTTTCCTAATTCTTGAGAGCTTCTTATGGGATATGGTTGTCATTCTCAACAAAATATGTGCTGCATTCCAAAATTATACCAGACTATCCATTATTCTCAGATAATTGAGTGAGCTATTGTATACCCAGGAGTAAGCATAGTACAGCAAAAAGAGTCTGTGGGACTCCAAAGCTTTGCATATGCTCTGTTTTAGACTGAAATGCAGACAGATGGTGAGAAATGATCTGTGACTGAGCCCTGTTGTCAGATGTGTGAAGAGCAAGCTTCCCTTTTCTCATTGAAGCAGCTCTAGTGACAGAGATGGCATCTCCCTCCAGATTGCACATTCCACCGTTTTCTTTCTGTGCGGTCATTCAGTATCACTCACTTCACAGATATTTATGAAGCGCCTCATTTGAGCCATGCTCTAATGCTGGGGCAGGTGCATCATGGAAAATATAAAACTAACATTTGTTGAGCAGTTCATCTCCTTACTTTAGCTTAAGCACATTCCCTTTTGCCTTTTGCTCCGTGGACAGGGAAATAACTTCTTCATAAAAACTATTCAGATGGCATAGGCGGTAACTGTCACTTCTTACTCATCATTAGCATTGGATTTGCTAAATGTATCTTAGGATATCACACAAAATAAAGACAACACAAACCAAAAAACAATACAAAAGTCCCACATGCCTGATGCCTGGATATATGTCTGCAGAGAGGAAGGGAAGCCTCATATATATTTTTAGCCCACGTGGAAAGTGTTAAAATATAATACTCATTCTATAAGTATTTACTGAATTTTTACTGTGTGCCTGACTTTGGAGTAAATGCTGAAGGTGTATAATGACGGATAGAACAGACTGCTTGGAGCTTAGATTCTACTGAGGAACATGTAACAGATACACACAGATGTATTATGGGGAGCCAGAGGAAGTAGGAGAGGCCACTTCAGATTAGTTGGGCAGAAAGCCTTCTTCTAGGAAGTGACAGACGCTGACACAGTATCTGACTCATATCATAGAAATTTTCAGGGCCCTTCAGATCAGTCATCCAGTAATATTCTCTGCTGTGTGTTGCTAGATTTTGGTTTTACTTGCTTGATTATAAACTGTTGTTACTTGGGTCACATAAACTAGATGTAAAAGTGAACGAACACAAATGAATAAAACCTGGCTTCTTTAGAGCACCATGAAAAAGTAAATAATGATTCTTTTATTGTAAATATTGAAAAAAGATTCTAATGTGTGGCTAATTCTTTAGTGCAGAACACTGAATTCTATTACATTTCCCCTTCCATTAGATCAGTGATACTTACTGTTATTTGTGGTCATGTATCCTTTTGAAAGTCTAATTAAAACTATGGTCCCCCTCTTTAGGAAAATGTGTGTCTATTTTGAACTACAGGGTATAATTTCAGAAGAAGTTCACAACTTTCTCTGTGTCTCAGGTCATAAACCTTTTATATTACCATCCAAAATGAAATTTACCCTATTATGTCAAAATGTATTATACAGCTATAATAATTTAGTAAGCATGATTCTGGTACAAGAATTCAATAGATAATAATAAAAGTGAAAAATATCCCAAGTATACTTAGTATGCAAAATGCTTCTCAAATCAATGGTAAAAGTTGGATTTGTATAATGATATGTGAAAGTAACTAATATGAAAATATTAGATTTCGACCTCAAACCACCCATCAGAAGAAATACTTGCTGGGTTTCAGATTTAAGTGTAAAAACTAAAACTATTAAAGAATTAGAATACCAAAAATATAGCAGGCTATTTTTAAATCACGGGGTGGGAAAAATCTTTCTCACCAGAAATCACAAGGAAAAGAGTGACATATGTGACCAAATGTGTATTTAAAAATTTTGTTTATTTTATTTTATTTTATTTATTTTAATTTTTATTTATTTTTGAAAGAGAGGTAGAGGAAGAGAGAATGAGCAGGGGAGGGGCAGAGGAAGAGGGAGACACAGAATGTGAAGCAGGCTCCAGGCTCTGAGCTGTCAGCACAGAGGGGCTTGAACCTAGAAACATCATGACCTGAGCTGAAAGTCAGACACTCAACTGACTGAGACACCCAGGTGTTCCTGTATTTTGAAATCTTAGTAGCAAAACAAAAACAATAACTTCCTCCATAAAGGCCAATTTAAAAAAAATGTAATGCAATTAACAAAAAGTCTTTAATCTATTAATAAACCTTTACTAATTTTTATATGAAAGATTAAAGTACCAGATGAAAAATGAGTAAGAAATATAGATGCAAGGGTGCATGGGGGGCTCAGCTGGTTAAGCACCTGACTTCAGCTTAGGTCATGATCTCACAGTTCCGGAGTTTGGGCGCCACTTTGGGTGAGTTTGTGCCCACATTGGGTGAGCATGAGCCCTGCTTTGGGTGAAATCACAAGCCCCGCTTTGAGTGAGCCTCGCTTCTCTCTCTCTCTCTCTCTGCCCCTTGTGGGGTTCTCTCTTTCTCTCTCTCTCTATGCCCCTGGCTTGCTTGCACTCTCTCTCTCTGTCTCTCAAAAAACAAAAACAAAAAACAACATACACACACAAAAGAAATATGGATGCAATACTTGGCCTCAAAGCAAGAGATCAATAGATGTGTTGATTAATTTAATGAATTCATGAATAGGTAATTCACAAAATATAAATTGTCAATAACCATGTGAAAAGTATGCAATCACATGAAGGATTTCAAGGATGAATATCAAAACAAAATAGCATTTTTGCCCATCTAATTGGCCGAGATTAAAGCAAAAATCTGATAATGTCTGGTTAAGGGTGTAGGAATACGAATCATCATACATTCGTAGGAATAAAAGCTCATACTTACCTAAAGGAATAGTTGGCATTACAGATCAAGCACTTTGATATATGATGCAGAATTTGCAAATCTGAAACTCCAATTTAATAAAAGTTTCTCCAATCTTGTATAATAATAGAAAATAACTCCTTTCAGTGTTTTTCTGGAAAGTTCTTTTCCAAAAGTAAGTATGAAAGGTCCACAGAACAAGGCATGTAGTACATGTCTTTTCTCTTTGATGGATTCAATAAAATGCCCTACTCCAATTGCATTCAGAATCTCTATTTCTAAACTGGAAGATGCAATGGCCTTTTCTTTCTGTTCTTCTTTTCCTTTTCCTCCTCTTCTCTTCCTCCTTCAACTACACTGTTGGTGGTACATTATTGTTTGCAATTATCTGTAACCAAGGTTGTACATCCCCACTCTGTAAAATGCTGGAGGGGCTGTGTAGTTTGCTTTAGTCAACAAAATGAGGGAAGTGAAGTACATCACATCTGAGCAGAATCTGAGCAGTAGCTAGCTGGTAGTTTGCCACGTCTGTTTTCCTTTTCCATGAGACCAGCTAGTTTCCTAAAAGTCTTCTTGGTCAGGTGTAAAGATAATGTGGTGCAGAGTCATAGCTGACTTGGATGGATATATAGTACAAGTGAAAAATACATCTTTCTTATGTAGAAATTCAAAAGGCAGAGAGATGTTGTTACTATAGCATATCTCAGCCAATCCCAATAGGATTGCTAAAGAGCCTGAAATAGATTCTAAGCTCTGCCAATTACTAGCAGAGTTCATATCTGGGTCTGCTCTTCCGGTGAAACATTGGCCTTAGTTTCTATAAAATGAGATCATTAATGGTATCTAGCTCTTAGTGTCATTATGAGGATTCCAAATGAGTTATTATTAACACAGGACTTCGAATAGTGCCTAGCAAATATTAAATACTGAATTAGTGTTTGTTACATCTCTCTGTGTGTCTGTGTGTGTATAGAGCAAAGTCTACGAAGATATAAAGCAAAGTAGTAACAGTGATGTAAAAAATTTTCCTTTTGTTTAGCCATGTCTTCTAAAGACATGTATTTCTGGTGTATAAAAAATATCTATTCAAAAATGCCTAACTACTGGGGCACCTGGGTGGCTCAATCACCTCAGCTCATGTCAAGATCTCATGGTTCATGAGTGTGAGCCTGTGATGTTGGGCTTTGTGCTGACAGTGTGGAGCCTGCTCTGGATTTTGTCTCCCTATCTCTCTCTCTGCTCATCACCCACTTGCTCTCTCTCTCTCTCTTTCTCAAAAATAAACATGAAAAAAATGCCTAACTACTTTGTATTGGGAATCTGTTTTTAAAATTTTTTTTTAATGTTTACATATTTTTGAGAGACAGAGAGACAGAGTATGAGTGGGGAAGGGGCAGAGAGCGAGGGAGACACAGAATCTTAAGCAGGTTCCAGGCTCTGAGCTGTCAGCACAGAGCCTGACGCGGGGCTTGAACTCATGAACTGTGAGATCATGACCTGAGCCAAAGTGGGACGTTTAACTGACTGAGCCACCCAGGCACCCCGAGAATCTGTTTTTTAAAAATTATAACTTAAAAAAAAGTATTGCTTCCTTTTTAATGATTTAATTATATTGCTTCCACAGGAACATATCTCTAACTTTATTATGAAAGCCAATAGAAAAACATGTATATGTGGAAATTCTATTAATGGCAATTTTCTTGAAACATGGAGAGGATAACACCTGCAGTGAGAATCTTGAGAATGAAATGAAATGTTTAATTATTGTTATTCACATGCTATTTTGCATGTGTGCTCTGAAAACATTTTGGTTTCTAGTATGTCTGAAATGTCTCCCTAAATAAGATAAAATTGTTTAGTCATTAATAATTATACATCTCTATCTCTGAGCCAGGCTTGAAAGTCAATGAAAGATGATCTCTGGCTTCTAATATTACAACTGTGGGGGAGAGAGATCAGTGAGGAGCAGCTTTGCTTTTGATCGACAAGTGTAGGGGTGAAACCAGGTCACTTGCTGGGATTGTTGTCATTGCAACAACCTTCCTGCTGCCAGCATCCAACCTCTTTTATTTGCCCTGGCTGAGAAGGAGCCTTGGAAAGGATTTACACAGAAAACTCATGCCCTAAGGGCAATCATTAATACCCATATCTATGACTAGCCACAGCCATCACAGTTGGAGAATTCCACGCCTGAGAACAAGGGTGGGAAAACAGTGGAGTCATTTCCTTTTTTATTCTCCATACTTAACATATGGTCTTTGGGAGGGGGGTGCTTTGAGTCAATTGGGGTGGGTGAAGAAGACTCCTCCAGATGGCACACATTCTGTAACAGGTACCTAACTCCAGGGAAATTAAGAAAGGCTTCCCTTGGGAGGTCAGGTCTAAGAGCAGAAGGGTGAATGAGCCTAAGTTAATGGGAGGGATAAGAGGAGGCTATTCTGAGTAGTGGCACAACACGTAAAAATCTTAGGTAACAGCATCAAAACTATCAAATAATAATAAATAAAACATCTATATTGAAAATTATAAAATATTAGTGGACATAAGTAAAGAAGATCTAAATATATGGCAAGATATATTAGGTTTATAGATTGTAAGACCCAGTATTGTTAATATGTTCATTTCCCCTAAACTGATCTAAAGATCCAGACAATACCAAAATTCTCAGCAGGCTATTTTTGTTTCAAGGAAATTGATAAGCCAATTAAAAAAAAATTATATGGAAACACAACGGATCTAGAACAACAAAACAATAAGGACAATGAAAAATAAAATTGGTGGGGCGCCTGGCTGGCTCAGTCAGTAGAGGGTGCAACTCTTGATCTCTGGGTTGTAAGTTTGGGCCCCACACTGGGTATAGAGATAACTTAAAATTAAAATCTTTAAAAAAAGAAAAAGAAAACTGGTATTCAAGACTTACTATAAAGCTACAGTAATCAAAAAAATTAATGGAACAGACTAAAGACTTCATAGACTCATACGTATATATTAATTGATTTTCAACTGAGTTGCCAAGTCAATCCAATGGGAAAAGAAAAGGTTTTTAAATCAATGGTGCTAAAACAAATGTATATTCCTCAAAACCTACCTACCTCTATGTGAATATTGATTTGAGATGGGTCATAGACCTAAATGTATAAAGCTAAAACCGTAACATTTCTATAAGAAAACACAGGAAAAATCTTCATTATGCCAGAGTAGGTAAAGATTTATTATAGAAGACACAGAAAATATTAACCAGTAAAAACACTTAAATTAGGCTTCCTCAAAATTAAAACAATCATTATGAAAATGAGTAGATAAGCCACAGACTGGGAGAAACATTTTCAATACATATATCTGACAAAGAACTCTTAACCAGAATATATAAAGCACTCTTTATAAACCATCAATAAAAAATGACAAATGACCTAATTTTAAAAATGAGTAAAAGACTTAAACATTAACTTTGCAAATGATGCTTAATGTCACTAAGTCATCTGAGAAATGAAAATTAAAACCACAATGAGATACTATTTTATGTCTACTAGAATGGTTAAATTTAAAAAGACTGAAATATCAAATGTTATGAGGATGTGCGGAACTAGAATTTCTATACATTGCTGGTGGGAATATAAAATGGTACAACCACTTTGGAAAGTTGTTTGGCAATTGACATTCATTTATTTAATGACACAGCAATTCTACTACTAGGTATTTATCCAAGAGAAATGAAAACATATGTCCACAAAAAGACTTGTACAAAAATACTCATAGGCCTTATTTGTAATATTTTCAAAGTGAAAAGAATCCAAATAAATACCAATAGGAGAATGAGTAAATACATTCTGATAAATTTATATAATAGAGTATTACTTAAGAATAAGAAGAAACTATTGATATACATAACAATGTGGATATTTCCCAAAAAATACCATGTTGGGCAAAAGCAGCCAGACACAAAAGACTACATACTAAATGATTTAATTTATATGAAAGACGAAAACAGACAGAAAAAATAGAGGGTGATAGAAATCAGAAAGAAGTTGTCTGTGGGGTAGGTGAAACTGAACAGAAAGGGATGTCAGAGAGCTTTCTGGGCTGGTGGAAATACTCTATATCTTATTTCTGGTGGCAGTTGCATGGCAGTTTGTTAAAACTTCTCAAACTAGACACTTAAAATCTGTTATTTTATTGTCTGTAAATCATAACTTCATTTAAAAAAGAAAGCCCAGGATAAAAGAGCATGGTGTGTCTACATGATGATTAACTCTTTTCTTAAATTTTATCTCAGAAAACAAGAATTCATCCCTCCCTCCTCTGAATAAATTATTCCTACATTTTAGCCCACACTGAGGAAAGAGTTGTTTATTAAAGTTCTTTTTCCTTTTGGTATGTGTCATACAGGGGTTGAAAACATCAAAATCAATGAAATAAATCTCATCTCAGATGGAATAACCTGGGACATGTAGAAGTTAAATAATTAATAGCATGTGAGAAAGGACATGCCATCTGTCTTTCAAAACTTTGGCTAGTGGAATAGGAGAATGTGAGAAGGGAGAAATACTCAAATAAGCTTCCAAATTCTGCCCTCTTCCCACCTCCAATCTATATTCAATATGTCTTACCAAAATAACGTAACTAAAAGATATGATACCTGGAAAACAAATCTTGTGACCATACATTATATTATGATATACAGAACTTAACTAATTCGTTAATTTTTCTTTTTCATGATTATTCCATAGACAAGGCATCATGTTTCTTGTAACTCATTTTTGTACCCTTAGAAGAATGTAGGCCAGGTCTTGAAAACAATGGATCCTCAATAATTATTTATAAATTTGAAACAATCGATCAATGTGTTTACTGATTAGTTAGAATTTATGTCCAAGTTACGTGTTTCCATAATGGGAAATTTGCTGCAATTATTTTATGTCTTCATATAAAATGTTTGAACCAGTAATGATCTCATTTGGTAATTTATGGGAAATATATTCAAGGAAGTGTATGAAATGAGATACAAATCCAACTCACCCTAGCTTAAAAAGTTAACCATACTGTAATTGCCTGATGAGATATTTTTTAAAATTATAGAAAAAGACCAGTTGTTAAAAATATAACCAGCCAACCAGCAAACCCCATTGAGTCTAGTTGTGGCCTCCATTTGAATATCTAAATGGTTACAAAGGCTGCAATGATTATAAAGGCTTCGACTCATTGGTTTGAATTGAACATCACATTGGCAAGATCAGAAAAGCTGTGAGCTGAGAAGGAAATTGTTATTCTAGGGATGGAACCTCCACTACCGAGTATTATTCTGTTGGCAGCTGGGACTTCAGGGGATTCTCACTATGAAAACCAGCGGTCCTTTAATCATACATTACAAGAGCATTTGTGATGCTTTGCAGGCAGCCTTTCTTCCATGATTTTCCTGCTGCTCTCCTTCCTGAGCACAATAAGTTCAAGATGGCTAATGCTGTTTTCTAGTTATGCCAAGAACCTCCTAAATGCCACTGGGCTTTCATCATGAAAACGGATGGCAAAACATCAAATGGGAATATCTCCTTCTAAATGGGGACTCCCACGATCATGTTATTTTTGGGAGAGCAGCTCTCCGGCTCCATGGATATCACTTGAACGGAGTAACCACGTTCTTCTGCAGCTCTTGCTCGATCCAGATCCACCAGGCACATGCACTGTTTTCCTGAAATACAGAAAAATGGTATCATGAGACACCCTACATCAAACAGTGCAATTTCAGTTTGTCTAAGGGACTCTACACAGTGATAAAATCCACAAGTACATGGGGAATGCTATTTGTTCCCAAGCCCCATTTGGTCTCTTTCAACTTCATTCTTGATCGGTATGGATGCAAGACAATCACATATGACATTTCACAGATTTGTGTCTGCTAATGGTTTAGAGAATGTTCACTTTTTAATATGTATTCATAAATAAATCTAAATATAGACTACAGATCCTATTTCCCACTTTGGTTAAAAGTACACTTAAAGACCTGGTCTCTGCATTCCCTATGAAAATATATTACCTGTAATATTAAGGAAAACTAACATCTATCTTTAATAACATTTGAGGTATCATGCTAACAATGAGACATCTGAAAGACATACTACATTTGAACCTGGAATTTTTAGGACAAGGAAAATGAGAAGTGGAAAATATTTGCGAAAATTCTTAGTGTGTTGGTTATTTCAGGTTGAGTGTAATATAATCAATTTTCAGAACTCCTGCATCCCTGTAAAATAGTGGTATTCAATTTTCTGTGTAATCTTTGGAAAACAAAAAAGAAAACCTGCCTGGCAGGCAAAGCAGCTAATTTGTGTTCCTTTGGCCAATGCTAATTTCTATGTTAAAGGTAGGTCTGGAAATAAAAATGATTTGAAGTTGAATATATTCAAAGCTATGGTTTACTTTTATTCTTTCAATTCCTCTAAATTCAATATATGAACTTCATCCTCCAAAAGGTTACTGACTATGCAGAACTTCATTCCATTTTCCCTCCTAATTATAATAATGACTGAACATTATTTTTTAAATAATTTACTTGAATGTCTGCAGAAACTGCTAGACTTACACAGCTTCAGAAGTGAAGCCAGATAACTGAAACAGAGAAGTTCTATGGAAGACAGAAGAACCCTGTCTATGGAAGACAGAAAAACAGTGGAGGGTGAAATGTGTAGGTAAGAATTGGCAACAAGACACTCAGGTTTAAAATATTTATTTTGTACTTTTTCCTTAAAAGCCCCTATGCCAAAAAGGATGAGCTATGTTAGAAATGAAATGATACAAAGAGAGATGTCTTGAATTCCATTCAGGTGAAATCACCCTCTGTTCATCAACATCCGTGTGGCTGACGTTTCTCTTAAAATACTGTTTGTCCTTTAAGACATCTGTCAAGGTTCCCCCCACGCCCATCTACTCTTAAGTTTAAAATGAAACATTCTCTGTCAGAATAGATGCCCTGCATTCCTTCAGTACCCACCCTGGACTTACACTGCAGTTCATTTATCCTTGGCTTGGATCCCAGTCCAGTTAATTTTTCCTTTTCTATTACGTAGAAGAATCTCATGTTTTCACATGTTGAAGTATCTTTACAACTGAAATTCAGTTGTTGGTAGTCTACCTTTTGGGGCCTGGGAAGCCTCCTAAAATGTTCATAGAACAAAAGTATGCCCCGTGCAAAGTACAGAGGCTGAAGTTTGATGGAGTCTATGACTTTGAACCTGACTTTCCCTCC
This sequence comes from Neofelis nebulosa, assembly GCF_028018385.1. Taxonomy (NCBI): domain Eukaryota; kingdom Metazoa; phylum Chordata; class Mammalia; order Carnivora; family Felidae; genus Neofelis; species Neofelis nebulosa. The sequence continues at coordinate 118,367,619 of NC_080784.1, forward strand.
CCTCATGCCAGTGATTATGCCAGATGCTACTCCTCCTGTTCAACTCCAGCAACTTCCCTTCCAGCGCTCCCTGAACATTCAAATGTACACTCGATGAACTCAAAGTGTTGGGAATAGGGAGCGGAGGAGGAGAAAAAGAGTGGGAAAGGGACAGAGGTTGCATGCAGGAAAGAGGAAGAGCTTTTTCCATATGTTTATGCTCCAGAGTGTGAGAAAGAGAAGGAAACCACTTCTTCCTTCAGCCTCAGGTCTCAAATGCCTCTCTCACTGTGTGTATCTTGCTATGCTGACTTTGACTTTAGAGTTTAAAGATAACTACTTCTCATACAATACAGTCCCTGGATGTAAGCTAATTACCACATCTGGTGCTCAAGGAAATAGCCATCTGTTTTCCAATATACTATGATGGCCTTCAATGTGGGGCTTTATTTTTGACTCCACTCAATCATCTCAAGCCCTAATTTTGGAATCCAGCCTTCCAGTGATGTGACTCCACAACTGGGGGGCATTGCAAAAGTGGATAGGAGCTTCATGTCTGGAATCAAATAATTTGGGTTCATAGTGTGGCTCCATCATCTACTGGGTAAAGGATCCTGGACAGGCTTTTGTCCTAGTTCCTTCATCTGTAAAGTCTAAATAAAAGTACATATCCCATAAGTATTTTCATTAGAATTTACTGAGATGATGGGTAAGGGCATTTAGCTCAATGCTTAAATGTGCACTGTTAGTCGCTGTTGTCCATCTAAATGTGATTTCTTTTTCTAAAGCAAAGTCTTGGATAAGACTTTAAATTCATTATTTAAACTTGAAATGTTATTGTAGGTCTTCCAATTCCAAGGTAATGCTTACTATTACAGATGTCAAATAAACTGGTGTATGATTAATAATACACAAGTATACATTTACCAAGAAAGAAAACGTTATCATCCTTGCTTACATATTTTTTAATGCATTAATTTTGGCATGCGTAGTTGATTTTCCCATCTTTATTATTTTCCTCTGTGGCTTTTGACAGATCCTTCAGTTTGTTCATAACAGTAAGAACATAATTCTACACAATGTACAAATATTGAAAATGAATTTAAAAGTATTAATGTTAACAAAAATGGGATAAAATACTCTTACAGTTACAAAGTTCTTTTCAATATGGATTGCCTTTTCTGGGAAAAACAAACTTTAGTTCCTTGTTGATAAATGGACCAGTTTTCCCCATATAGAGCCAGTCCATTCATTCCTAGGCATATTGTATGTAATCTACTTACCAGCTGCTCTGTGAAAACACATACCTATGAGCCTTCGCTGGGCTGGAAGCTGGACAGCTGTCTGATCCGCAAATCTGCACAGAATCATGTGTTCCTAAAAGATAAAGCAATAGGATGTGAGTCTATTTTATTTTTCTGCTTCAAAATTGTGAAAATTATAAAAACCACTCATTTTTAATTAAATAAAGTACTGCATACATGATACTTCTAAAAGAAACACATTTTCAGAAAATGGCAGTCAGTAGCTTTTTCCCTTCAAGCAGACTGTTCCTCAGATGCAGTTCTTAGGAACAGGTGCAAGGAAAATCCTCAGGGCCATTTCACTAGTTGCTCTTAGCTCAAATATAGTTACAATTTGTGATTATCATGTGTTAAACTAAAAGACCTAAGATTCACTTGTATTTTTCCTGTAATAAAATTGAATCTCAGGAACGTGGGGCTAGGGTTAGGGTTAGGGTTGGGGTTCGGGTTAGTGGCTCCAAGAAGACAGTCTCAGTGGTTTTTCTTCCTACTAACATACTGTAGAAGATCATCACTGTCTGTGGTTTCTGTAGTTCTCTGGGATACCCAGCAAAGTGCTGGCTACTCCTACGCTTTTCTAGATTCTTCCTTTGTCCCTTTGGAGGAGAGGAGGCTGGCTCACTCTGTCTCCTCTCACTCCCAAAGGCTTCTGGGGCTGTATCGATTTCGGGTTTCAGGCCAACCATAACAATGACTTGAGAGAGTGGGAGAAAGAGTTGTTCTGCTTAATTTTAGGAAAGACTGCCTTAATGCAAAAAAGAACAAGGCTGTATAGCGACAGAGAGCTGATGAGTCTGTAAGGCACTATGAAATCTACAAGCAGCCACAGGTGAGTGATCAGGCGGAGTGGCGATGACTTCAATGTCCCATGACAACTGTTCATTCAGAACAGCTGCAGTTTCCAAGGGTGTAAATGATCTCACCTGTCAACTTAGCAAACGGTTGAACTCCGATCCCTCTTTGTTCCCTTAGTCTTTTGTACATTCAATCGAGGCCTCCATTTTTTAATAAGGTAATTGAAGTGACTGTGTGATGTTAGGTCTTTTTGAGGGGTTACCTCTGTCTCAAATTTTATGCATTATTAAAAAAAAACACTGTAATGCTCCCTATAAAATTTCGTGGCCAATGGGTAGGACACTAATAAAATGGTTCAAGTGAATAACTTTTATTAAGCAGCCATGAACTGGCATCAACAAAGGGGCACAAGAAGGATTTAGAATGATGTAATTTGAAGAAAAGGCAAGAAAAAGCATGCCCTTTGTCTTGATGGCATTTGAAAATTAAAAGTCATTTAATGGTGAGGCAATCATCTCAGATGGGGTTTGTTTCTCTTGTCCTTATAAGCATCACCAGATTTTACTGGAATTATTTGTGTACGTGTTCTCCCCAACAGAAGTTAAACTCTGAAAGGGGACAGCACATAGTAGGAAGTCAGTAAAGGTTTGCTGGTGAACTGAACTGTGGAGAAAAACGCGGCCAGAGTGACTCTCAATATATATGGGCACTACCTGCACTTAATTCTGGCTGGCAGGCCACCCATCATGGTTAAGTCAAGAAATACTGAGGTACCATCTTGCCACAGTATCCAAGAAGCTGAGACTTCTCTCCAGAGCTTTTATACCAGACCCTCAAAAGGGCTGGTGGCCAAGCAGCTTTTGGGGGTGTGGGAGAAAGGGGAGACAAAGATGAACTAGGTACTATTGAGTTTTCTGTTCTCTGGAAGAGACTGGGTGCCCTGTCTCTATTATTTAGAAATTTTGTATTCTTTTCTAGCCAGCGAGACTGTGGCACCTTGTGTCTCCACTGCCCTAGGTTTTTCCACACATCCTCTCCGTTTGCTTTTAGCTGTCATCCCTCAAAGATGGATTAAAAACGGGGACCTAATTTGTGTTTATTTTTCAACTCATTGTCTATTTTACTGGCAGGCTGGCAAGGTCTTGTAAGAGAAAGGTACGGTGTTTTGAGTCTTATGAAAATAAAGTTCCTGGGGTCCTAATGTCTCCCTCAAAACCCTATAGTTCCCTAAGACATACAAACTTTAAATCCAATAGGGAAAGACCAGAAAAGTCTGGTTCTGGATGAAAGCATGAACACTCAAGTTCCTCTCCCCTCCATAGGTATCTGTGTATGCTCAGAGGTGGGGGTGGGAGGGGAAAGGAGGGGGTGGGAGACAGAGGTGAAGGAGATAAATGTGCCAAGGTGGTACAAGTAGTCCCTCACTCCTCCACTGTTGGATGGAGAAGGAAAAATCTTGAAAGATGCGTGCTGGCACACAAAATGAGACCGTATATTTTTATACATGTGCAAGAAGTGAACTAAGAATCTAAAGTAATTTATCAAGTTCTAATAGGATTATTTATGTGTTTCTGGCAAATTTCATCCCCATTTCTTGTATTGCATCATGCCATGTTATGGACCAATTAGTTAGCCACTGATATTTAGAAAGCTGGAAAACTGTTTTGCTCAGAGTGGTGACTCGAAACTATGTAATGTTCTGACTACTGTTGAGAGACAATTCTCCATGGGTCTCTTGTGTTTCTTCATGCCTTCTTCGTGCCCTTGGTTCCAGACCAGGGGGTGGCAAATGGTGGCCCGCAGGCCAGATCCAGCCTATGACCTCTTCTGGTATGGCTTTCAACTTAAAAATGGTCTTTACAATTGTAAAGGATTGTAAACCACCAACAACAAAAGCAACAATGACCAGGACAAAGTATAATTGGTGGGAGATTATTAAGTGGCTGACAAAACCCAAAATATTTATAACTATCTGACCTTTTACAGAAAAATTTGCCTGTGTTCTAGATCCTCTTCTCAAAGATGTTTATATAGGGAGCAGCTTTGCAAACTACATACTGTCTCCCTCTGGAGCAAAGGGTTTAAAGATTAAATCTTAAGACATCTGGCTTTCAAGCTCAGTTTTCCTCTCCTGTAATGCAACTCACTGTGTGTGAGGGTGTCACTGGGCCCTTTTTGTGCTGCCCAGTGGGAACTGGGTCTCAGGAGGTCAGTGCAAAAATGATGATAGTCTGGCTGCTACTCTGTGTTTCTGACTCAGAAGTCTCCTATCTGCCAGCATCCATGAAACTGTGGCAGGCTAACATGTTAGCTTGCAGGGTAAACTCTCAGACCCTTCACGAATCTTGCCACCTATTTAGACATTAATCTTGATTTGCAAAACAAAAAAAAGCCACCCCAAAAGAAAGCAACCCCCCCACCCTGACACCGTATTAGATGTTAATGAGTAATTCTAAGGTAACTATAGATTACATATCCCATTAGAAATTTGAGAGAGCAAAAACATAAAGAAGGAATAAAAAGTATATTAGAAAGACATCTAGAAATTTTTTGAGGTTACCTTGTACGATAAAGTTTTCTTGAATTGTTCACTGAAATAGAAAAGAAAAAAGAGTCATTATTTTAAATAGTAGGGAAACCAAAGATTAGGAATAGAACCATCTATATTTCTACATAGAAGAAAATATAAACAAAAATGCATATTTTATCTGAGGAGTACATAATGCTATCCTAAACTAAAAACTATACCAGTTTGAAATGTCTTTAAGAAAAGCCAAAGGCATGCTATCAGTATGTTATTAATTTTAAAGAACTTTTCAAAGATTGTTTAGACTATTAGAGACACACAACCATTTTGCTTTTCTCTTTCCCACATGGGTGCACACAGATCCAGGTGTTTTCTTTTTTTTTAATGTTTATTTATTTTGAGAGAGAAAGAGAGCGCACGCGCACAAGTGAGCATGTGTGCCCACTCACACAAGCTGGGGAGGGGCAGAGAGAGAGGGAGAGGGAGACAGAAGGCCTGAAGCAGGCAGCACAGAGAGCTGGATGTGGGGCTTGAACTCACAAACCATGAGATCACGACCTGAGGTGAAGTCAGATGCTTAACTGACTGAGCCATCTAGGTGCCCCAGATCCAGGTGCTTTAAAACATAGGGTTTACTGCTATTCGGGGGTGCTGAAGCCAACAGATGAGGGGATGATTGCCATGGGAAAGATAGTTTTTTCCTCACAGTTCCCCAGAGGAGAAGGTATCCCACACAGGGCCACATGGGAAAGTACCAGGCTGGTTAGAAGGCAGAGGGAGTGGGATAAAATGTGGGCAGGAGCCTTTATTAGGGAATTCCACAGGAAGGGATGGCAAGGCAGGATGGGCAAGCTTAGGACTGGCTAGGTTGAATAAGGCCAGTGGCTTTGGAGATCAGGGCTGTCCCTACTTGTCTGGTACCTGACCTTGGGGTGATTAGGGGAGGGGGATAATGGCCGAGGAGTAGTTTTCCAATGACAAAAGGAGAAAGTATCAATAAATTTACAGAGATATGAAAACGTTGACAGACACTAAAGTAAGATTTTAAAATCAATTAAGTGAAACCGCAGGCTGAATAACTCAAACTAGCATTCTTAAGAACCTTTATATAGTGCTAGACTTACAGATTTCTTGATGGGTTGTAAAACAAACATTTTATCTGTATAGGTTCAGAATAAAGAGACATTTCAGCTATTGCATAAACCTGAAGTTATATTTTATTATTTGCTTTTCCAAAATTCTTTGGTTTTCTCTCAACTAGTAGCAAATTGTGGTAAACAACAAAATAATGAAATACAGAAAAAAATTCAAAAAGTAAAAGAAAGCTATTATAAGTATAAATTCTGATGGAAATTTTCCAATATTTCTTGAAAGTAATCATGCAAATGATCAAGAAGGTTTTTTTTTTTTTTTTTGATACATTATGGGATAGAATTTTCAAAACTAACGTATTTAATCTATTTTATCTTAAAAATGATCAGGGGCACCTGGGTGACTCAGTCAGTGAAGTGTCTGACTTCAGCTCAGGTCATGATCTCATGGATTATGAGTTGGAGCCCCTCATCTGGCTCTCTGTTGTCAGCACAGAGCCCACTTCGGATCCTCTGTCTCCCTCACTTTCTGCCCATCCCCTGCTTGCTCTCTAGCTCTCTCTCAAAATAAGTAAAGACATTAGCTTAAAAAAATAAAATAGGGGGGATGGGTTAAATGGACACTAAGGAGGGCACTTATTGAGATGAGCACTGGGTGTCAGAGGTAAGAAATGAATCACTGGGTTCTACTCCTGAAGCTCAGAGTATACTGTATGTTATCTAACTTGGATTTAAATATAAATAAATAAATAAATAAATAAATAAATAAATACTATTGCTGCTACTGTAACTGGCAACAGCTCACATTTTATTGAATGCTTACTCTATGCTGCTTCTAAGTGCTTTACACATAGATCATTCAATTCTTACATAAACCGTGAGGACGTTGCTGTTATGACCTCCATTTTGTAGATAGAAAACGTAAGCAAAAAGAGTTGAAGAAAAATTGCCTGAGGTGAAACAACGTGTAAAGGTCTGAGGAGCCGATTTTTGCACCCAGGCAGAAGATTTCCAGGTGCTACGCACTCAACCACTACACCTACTGCCCCTCGCAGGTGACGAGAAGTGCCGAAGCCATCAGACTCCTAGTCGGCTCACTCTTAGATAGACTTGCTTCTAAATGCGTTCTCTGGAGCCGGATCCAGAGAAAAGTCAAGGAGAAGCCATAGAGGAGATCGTCTTTTCCCTATATCATTTATAAATAATACCTGCCTTTGGGGAAAGATGAAATGAGCTCAAAACTGAAATTTCACTGCAGCTTCGTATCGAATGAGTTTTGTATGTTACTTTATTCCCCACGTTGGTGGTGCCTTAGGTAGAACACTAAAATTCACCTTTTTGGAAAATTAAACTTTGAGGTGTTCTGAATGAAACCGTAACAGCAAGGGCATGTGACAAAGGCAGCCCGCGTTTTGATGCAGTGCTCAATCACCATGTCTGTTGCCACTCCACAAGCATGCAATGCCACCTGGAAAACAAAACCAGACACAGGGACTAAGGTCTTTCTTAACCAACAGGGCTATATTGTGCCCTTTTTTTTTTAAACTTTGTTTAAGAAAATTCTTTAACGTTTTTACTTATTTATCTTTTTGAGAGAGAGAGAGACAGAGCATAAGCAGGAGAGGGGCAAGAGAGACACACAATATAAAGCAGGCTCCAGGCTCTGAGCTGTCCGCACTGATTCTGTGGCAGGGCTCGAACTCTCAGACTGAGAAATCGTCAGAGGCTTAACCCACTGAGCCACCCAGGACCCACCCACCCCCGCCTTTTTTTTTTTTCTTTTTTAACTTTTTGTGAGGACTGATCCTCTGAGAGTTTCAAGTTACCAGAATCTTATTCCATAATATTTTAAATAATTATCATTTGGACATACCAAAGGACTAGTTAATATCCATATTAATTAGGAAAACTAAGCAAGGTTACAATTGGAATATTGCAAATGAAGTACAAGATTCATTCAATGGAAAATCTGCCATTATGTTAACTATGGAAAATTTAATATGTATGCATGTCTAAACCCAATGCTTTTGCTGATTAGGAACTTAGTTTGGTTGTAGCACTGTGGCAAGAACACTAGATTGAAATCTGAATTTCTAGTCTCAAACTGTAGTTGTCTGGGAAATCCTGGGCCATTTAAAATATAACTTCTTTGGGCTTCAGTATAAATAAGCTATGTTAACAATATTGACATATAACAATGCTGTCGCAAAAATTAAATAAAAATGTATTTGAAACACTCAAATGCTGCATGAATATAATCTAACAATGTTGTGTGAAAACTGATCAAATTATTTTTAGTAGTGCCTTTTCATATTCATATAACAGTTCTTAACATTGATGAATGCATAAAACTAGTTTAAATGGGTTTATTTTAAAAGAAAGGAATAAAATTATGAATTAAAGTCTGATTAGGGCTTCAATAATTCATTTAAAAAACTTCAAAAATGATTTTGAAATGTTTTCAAAACAAACTCCTTAAATATATCTATATTGTATCACAATCTAAAATAGACATTTGTGAAATTAAGCTAAATAAAGCAAAATAGGACTTTATGAAAGAAAATCTGATATGGGGATCTTAAAAAGTAAAGCATTTTGTCAGAAAAATTCTCAGATATCCATCTCACTCTGGACAGAACCAAACTGTATTGGATTATAATTATATTTTCTAAAGACAGATCTCTCAACTTCAGGGTAGGTAGGGGCTTTCAAGATGAAGAGGAGATTTTCTGGAAATTGTATCATAAGCCAGATTCCTCTCTTGAACTGGAAAACCAAAAGCAATGTTGTATTGAGAAGAGAAAAGCCAGATCTCTGTTCTCACTCCTTCTCTGGAATCTCCCCTCCCTCCAGGCTTACATTAGTTTAGAAGTCAGAAATCCCTGTGGTTGTTGTCAATCCACCTTTCCTGTTTCACTCTGAAAGTAGAGCCTGGGAAGGCTGCTGTCCAGTGAAGGCAGCAATTACAGAGGTATTGGAAGTAAAGAACCTTGATTTCTCATCTACCCCTTTTATTTAATCAGTTTTGCAGAGTAAAAATAAGACCAGTTCTTATTTTCATGAGTAGCCAGAGAAAACCTCACCATAAAAATTATAGACGTATTTTCCCCTCAAGGGAAAGAAAAGAGAAACAACACTCCCTGAATGCCCTTTATGTGGGGGCACTAGGCTGGGTGATGGCACGCAGATCCTTCTGTGCTCACGACAACCCTCAAAGATTTTATTATTTCCGTTTCTGAAGTAAGGAAACCAAGGCTCAGAGAAATTAAGAACATGCCCACAACAAAGCAGGTCCTGAGGGGCAGGATCCTGACCCCAGAGATTGAACTCATGCATTAATTACATCAGGCTGCTTCCTGACAAAACCCTCTTAAGTCTCTTAAGAAAAGTTTAGACAATTTGCTTTTATGAATCTCTCTTTATTTAGGTTCACATTTTCTTTGCTACACACAAATGAATGAATTGCTTTCCCTCATTTAAACAAAGCAACTAAACCTACAAACTATTGGGGTGCCTGGGTGGCTCAGTTGGTTAAGCATCTGACCTCAGCTCAGGTCATGATCTCATGGTTTGTGAGTTCAAGCCCTGCATTGGGCTCCATGCTGACCGCTCAGAGCCTGGAGTCTGCTTTAGATTCTGTGTCTCCTCTCTCTGCCCCTCCCCTGCTCACGCTTTGTCTGTCTCTCTCTTTCAAAATAAATAAACATTAAAAAAAAAAATCTAAGAACTATTTACATAATAGATTTTAGTCCTAAAAGGTTTTATGGTTTCATATGCTCCTAATTTCCATTGTTATCAAATGCAGGTCAGAAATAACAGGCAAATAATAAAGAGAGATATAGATCGATGTAACAATTTGAACATGAATATTTGTATAAAATACATTTAGCATAAAACAAAGGTGGCACTTCAGATTACTGGGGAAAAGATGGACTTTTTATTTACTTAATTTATTTTACGTTTTATTTTTGAGTAATCTCTACACCCAATGTGGGGCTAGAATTTAGAACCCTCAGGTCAAGAGTCACATGTTCCACTGACTGAGCCAGCCTGACACCCCAAAGATGGACTTTTTAATAAGTGATAGTGGGTTAACCCTACAGCCATATGAAAAATAAAATTAGATCCTTTCCTCTCACCATACCTAGTACATTTCAAATGGACTGGAGATTTAAAATGCAAGACAACAATAACCATGAGTGAATTCCTCTATAGCCTAGAGGAGTGGGAAATTTTACCTTTGACAAGGTAAAAATGAAAAAAAAAATTAAATGGCACAAAAAAAAACACCCCACACCAAAAACCACATATAAAAAGACAAATGAGAAAATGAGAAAAAAATTGGCAACTTATAGCATAAACAAAGGGTTACTATCCCTAATACGTAGGAAGCTTCTGAAAATAAAGCACAATAATCTAATAGTAAAATGGACAAGAGATTTGGACAATTCAGAAATATGCAAATATGTCTTAAACCAAAGCTATTCAATATTGCTCAAAATAAGAGAAATAAGTATTTAAACTACAGTAAGATAACACTTATCACCTATTAGAGTAGCAAAAATTCTAAAATTTGATGACAGTCTATGGGCCAGGGTATATAGGAAAACACTGTCATACAATGATGGTGGGAACACAAAAATGTCAAAATCCCTTGGAGGAGGAATTTAGCAATATCCAGCAAAATTACGTGTGTAATTTGTGATCTTGCTTCTAAAAATCTGTTCAAGGGATACACTGGCCAAAACATAAAAAGACTTATTCATTGAGGCAATATTGGAAATAACAACAAAATGGAAACAAGCCAATTTTCCATTGACAGAGGACTGGTAGCTTACTCTGCAGCTCTAAAAAGGAATTAAAAATATTTCTCTACATGGCCATGGTAGATATTATTAGATGAAAAATAATGTCAAAAAATTCTTGAACTATTTTCAGTAATCATCATTGGTGGTTGTATTTTTGTCTTAGAACTCAAACGTGTATATTGTGAGATAAAACAAATAAGACATCTGCTGATGTCATTACGAAACAACAGAAAGCTTTTTTAATTTTTTTTAATGTTTATTTATTTTTGAGACAGAGAGAGAGAGCATGAACAGGGGAGGGGCAGAGAGAGAGGGAGACACAGAATCTGAAACAGGCTCCAGGCTCTGAGCTGTCAGCACAGAGCCTGATGCAGGGCTTGAACTCACGAGCTGTGAGATCATGACCTGAGCCGAAGTCGGACGCTCAACTGACTGAGCCACCCAGGCGCCCCAACAAAAAGCTTTTTTAAGCCTAGGAGAAAGAAGAAAAAGATAGGAGATAGATAAGTGAGGCTAAGTTAAAATCCCATAGTCCTGAATTTAAGTTGGACGTGTCAGTATGAAACCACAATGATTTTTTTTTTTTTTAATTGCCTAGCTCAGACCACAGTAAAGCCTGGAAACAAAGACCAAACCAATAGCAATGACTATCCCCAGTACCTAAATTGTGGTACTCTAAATACCATGTTCCTTTAAAGGAATGTAAAGCTTCGTGGAGAAATAGTTGCTGCTGGATAGGAGGCAGGAAACGCACAAGCTGGGATGTCTTGTTATACTGAAAGCACAGACACTATCAAATTCTATTGAAGTCCTATCAAAAGGACTCAGGAGCCAACCTCAAGGGACTCCCACCGAACAAATATGGGAATATTTGAGCATCAGTGAGAATGATAACTGCAATGGATTGAAGTATTTCAAACATGAAATTGATGAGTTAGTAATCATATTGAAACAAAAACAAAAACAAAAACCTGGTCACTTTTGGTAGATAACCAACTCACTTTGAAAACCAGAAAATACAGGGGAAGAATCTAGTTTTACCCAGCCTTTCCTATAACCAAACAGTTAATCAAGTAAATGAAGATGGAGTGATAAAATTAGAAGAATGTCACCATTTTGAAATCCTTGCTAAAATAACAGGGCTAGGGGTTGATGATCTCGAACGCTGCTAACACTGTCCAAGAGAAAAACAGACAAGTGTCTACAGATAGAACACACTACCACCTATGCTGTAGTCTTACCCCAAAGTAAACCCGATCTGATTATGTCTTCACAATCTAAATCTAATTTCTAGGCAATACAGGGAACAGGATAATATGTGAAACAACACCAGGGGGATATGATCAGCAAAATACAAATTGTGGGAAATTCTACAGGAGAAATGACATCACTATACAAACTTTAAGGGCGAAGAAGAGACGGGGTGGTGTAGTAGGTAGAATTAGCCTCCAAAGATGTCCACATGCTAATACCTGCAACCTGTCAACATGGCAAAAAGGAGTGTTTGCAGATGTAATTAAGATTAAGAACCTTAAATGCCAAGATTTTTCTGGATTTACATGGGTGGGCTCAATAGAATCACATGAGGCCTTAAAAGTGGAGAACTTTCTCAGGTGGGAAGAGAGCTGAGACACGAGGAAAAGTTAAAGAGATCTGAAGCATGAGAATGACTTGAACCACAACTGCTTGTTTTCACAGCTAGCTCTAGAACCTAAGAATGAATCCTGGCGGAGCCAGCAAGGGAGCAGGAACCTTAATCCCTTAACAGCATGGAACTAAATTCTACAAACAACTTGAATAATCTGCCTTAGAGCCTTCAGATAAGAGCCAAACCAAGCTAACAGCTGACTTTGATCTAATGACACCTGGACTGGAGAAACCAGTTGAACCCAACTGGATTTCTGACCTCTAGAACTCTAAGATAATAAATCTGTGTTATTTTATGTTAAGCTTATTTATTTTGAGAGAGAGAGAGAGAGAGCACACGTACAAGCAGGGGAAGGGCAGAGAAAGAGGGAGAGAGAGAATCCCAAGCTGGTTCTATGCTGTCAGTGCAGAAGACACAGAGCTCGAACTCATGAACTGTGAGATTATGACTTGAACGGAAATCAAGAGTTGGATGCTTAAATGACTGAGCCACTCAGGCGCCCCAAATTTGTGTTATTTTAACCTGCCATATTTGTGGTACATTTTTACAAGAAAAATGGAAAATGAATGCAGATAAAAACCTATAAATTTTAAGCCTTAAGATTCACATTAACCATTTCAATTTTTGCATCTTATTTCAATCCTTATTAAAAGAAATACACTGTAAAAAAAACCATGAGACAGCTGAGGTAGAGAGTTTCTACAGCAACATGACGGAAAAGTGATTTTGTTGACTAATTTGCTATTCTTTGTTATTAATCATTAAAGGCCTATAATTATTACTTGCAGTTATAGAAATCGCACAATTCATTTGTTCATCATTCTTTTATTCTTTCATTCATCCAACAATTACTAGGCATTTTGTATATACTGGTATCATGGTAGTGGCTGGGAATACAAAGATCAGAAATATGATCCCTTTTCTATGCTCTGGCGATAGTAACAACTGAATCCAAACTATTTAATACATTAATCAACTCAATCTGGGAATCATACAGGTTGAAACAACTCATAAAGTTCTGGTTATTTTATGTCTCTAACATTGTGATTCACAGGGGATACAAAGAAGAGTAAAACAAACAGTACACAAATCTGTCTAATACAAGATAGATTAAGTTAAGTGCCATTAAAAAAGCACAAATAAAAATCAAAGGAGGGACAGGGGATATTCAGATAGGGAAAATTTAGGAAGGGTGTCCTGGAGGAGGTGGGATTTGAGGAGGGCCTTATAGGATAGAAAGGAGTTTAGAAAGTGAAGAAGTCACAGGCACAGAGGAAAGAACAAGTGGCATTTTCATGAAATAGGGAGTGATATTAACATCAATAATATAAAATTTAACACTTATTGAGTAAGGTGCTATGTTAAATGCTTTCCATGTATTTAGTTGTTTAACACAACAACGCTATGAAGTAGAACAACTATTTTATTTACCTTTTTTATTGTGGTAAAAAACACATAAGATTTACGATCTTAACCATTTTTTAATGTTCATTTATTTTTGAGAGATAGAGAGACAAAGTGCGAGTGGGGGAGGGACAGAGATAGAGGGAGATGCAGAATCTGAGGCAGGCTTTAGGCTCTGAGCTGTCAGCACAGAGCCCGATGCTGGGCTCTAACCCACGAACCGTGATCATGATCTGAGGCGAGGTCGGATGCTTAATCTACTCAGCCACCCAGGCGCCTCCCATCTTAACCATTTTTAAGTATACACATTGTGGTGAATCAGATCTCCAAAACTTTTTCATCTTGTAAAACTGAAATTCCATACTATTGAACAACTTCCCTTTGCCCCCTCCCATCAGCCCCTGGGAACCACCAGTCTACTTTCTATTTCTATGCATGTGACTACCTTACATTCCTCGTATAAGAGAAATCATACAGTATTTGTCTTTTTGTAACTGGCTTATTTCACTCAGCATAACATCCTCAAGGTTCATCCATGCTGTAGCAGGACAGGATTTCCTTCTTTTTTAAGGCTGGATATATGTATTTATCACATTGTTTGTCCATTCACCTGTCTATGGACATTTGAGTTACTTCCACCTCTTGGTTACTGGGAATAGTGTTGCTGTGAACATGGGTGCACAAATACCTAAGTAGGTACTATTTTAAGATGAGAAAGGCCCAGAAAGGGTAAATAAATAGAGGGAATAAGTTTATTCCAGGTCACACAACAAATTAAGAACCCTAACTCAGACATTTCGGGGTGTCCATCCTAGATAACTACTCTTTACAAATACATTCCCGTTCATTTTATTAATTTCATTAGTCCTACAATCTTGTGAAATTATAAAACCATACAGAATTAGCATGTATTCAGTATTTGTCAGATGGCAAAATATTCACATTGATTATTTTCTTGACATAATCATTTAATTATTTTCTTAATTTAATACGTTAAGTAGCTCTTATCTCCATTTTCAATAGCATGTCTAAGGCCACCTCGCTAGTGAAACCTGGTCTAAGGTCACAAGTGATGAAGCCATGATTTAAACTCAAACTGACACCAAACTTTGTTGTAGTTCTCGATGTTCCCATTTGCTCCTTTCTGAGATGTGGGGAGTGAACAAGAAGTCACAGACTGGACTCCAGTCCAGTTCTCGCACTGACTTGCTACATTCCTCAACTTCTCCATCTATAAAATGAGAAGGCTGAACTGGATGATCTCTAAATTTTCCCAGCCCAATTAGGCTCTGCACCTTCTCTTCTCAAAGGATTCTTAACCAGATATTTTATATGTAAGCAGGTTTGGTCTCAACTGTGCACCCATGTTCCTCCTCTTGCAAAACTTTTGTGCAGTTACATTATAGATAATTGGTTTTAAAATTCAAATAATACTAAAAAGCAGGTACAGTAATAACAGAAGTTCCCTTGTTCTATATACTCTTCTACCCCTGAATGAACATCTGGCAACCAAAGCCCATGCTTCTCAACTCACTGGTGTTCTTTCCTGAAATCTATCTCTTTTTCCACATAACAAATGTACATTGCTATCTCTTGATTTATAAATATTAGGCCTTATTTATTGATTTTTTGTTATGGGAGATGAGGTTCTGTTCTGTTTGGTTTTATTTTTTTTACATTTACACCTTTTTCCCCCTTTTACCATTCTCTTAATATTATCCCCAATTTGGGGCACCTGGGTGGCTCAGTCAGATGAGCATCCAACTTAGGCTCAGGTCATGATCTCGCGGTTCGTGGGTTGGAGCCCTGCACGGGGCTCGCTGCTGTCAGTGCAGGGCCCACTTCAGATCCTCTGTCCACCCCCCCCCCCCCCCGCCGCCTCTCTCCAGCTCATTCTCTCTCTCCCTCTCTCTCTCTCTCTCACTCTACCCCCAAAAATAATAAACTTAAAAAAATATTAACTCCAATTTTTAGTTAAGTGTTTATGCAATGTTTTTATTATTATTGCTTTGTGTATATATACTGTTCACTGCTGAGCTAAAGTGTGCTGTACAATTTTTTTTTTTAACATTCAAGACTCTACCTACCTAAAACCTCCGTAAAATGCCCTATTGTTTAACTTTCCACTGTATGAAAACTGCCAAGTAATCAATCAGTTCCATTTTTCTTTCCTGGGCCTTCTGACCTTTAGCTAATGATCAATGCTCTCTAGGCCTTCTACCTAGCTCTGGTCCCGAGAGTCCCTTTGCCAGCATCCAAGAACTCTCTTCAGCCCCTTTTGTGTTGGATACCACTTATTCCTTTTTCCTATTTACTCTCTTGTGTTAGTGAAGCATATCTTCCAGGAGTTTCTTGAGGTACATTTCTTGAGACCTTGAAATTTTCTTTATTACTTTCACATTTGATTGATGGATTGATAAGGTATAAAATCTTAGGTTGGAAATTGTTCTTTAGATTTTGAAGGTATTGCTTCACTGTCTTCTAGCTTTCTAAGTTGCTACTGAGATATGTGATGGCATCAAAATGCCAAATTCCAAATTTTTGGTATATGGCTCCTCCTTTTTTTCTCTGCCTGGAAACTGTTAGGAACTTCTTTTCATCCTTGGTGTAGTAAAATTTCAAAACAATATGCCTAGGTTTGGGTCATTTTTCAAGTGGGCTTATTTTTTTTTTATTGGAGTATAATTAATGTACAGTGTTATCTTTATTTCAGGTGTATAATATAATGATTCAACAATTCTATACATTATTCAGTGCTCATCAAGATAAGTGAACCCTTGATCACCTTTATCTATTTCACACCCTGCCCTCTGGGAAACCACCAGTTTGTTCTCTGTATTTAAGAGTGTGTTGTTTTGTTTGTCTGTTTTGTCTTTTTTGTTCATTTGTTTTGTTTTTTAAATTCCACATATGAGTGAAATCATGGTTTTTGTCTTTCTCTGACTTATTTCACTTATTATAATACCCTCTAGGTCCATCCATGTTATCGCAAATGGCAAGATCTCATTCTTTTTTATGGCTGGGTAATATTCCAGTGTGTGTGTGTGCGCGTGTGTGTGTGTATCTTTATGCATTCATCTATGGATGGACACTTGGGTTGCTTCCATATATTGCCTAGTGTAAATTATGCTGCAATAAACATATGGGTGCATATGAAACATATATTGTTTCAAAACAGTGTTTTCATTTTCTTTGGGCAAATACCTAGCAGTAAAATTACTAGATCATACGGTAATTCTATTTTTAATTTTTTGAGGAAACTCCATACTGTTTTCCACAGTAACTGCACCAATTTACATTCCCACCAACAGTGCATGTGGGTTCCTTCTACTCCACATCCTTGCTAACACTTGTTATTTCTTGTCTTCCTAATTTCAGCCATTCTGACAGGCATAAGATGATATCTGATTGTGGCTTTGATTTGCATTTCACTGATTAGTGATGTTGAGCATCTTTTCATGTGTCTGTTGGCCATCTCTATGTTTTCTTTGGACAAATGTCTATTCAGGTTCTCTGCCCATTTTTAATCAGATTTTTTTGTTTGTTTTTGTTTTTGGTATTGTGTTTTATAAGGTCTTCATATATTTTGTATATTAACCCCTTATCAGATATATCATTTGCAAATATTTTCTCCCATTCAGGAGATTGCCATTTTGTTTTGTTGATGGTTTCCTTCCCTGTGCATAAACTTTATTTTGGTGTACTCCCATTAGTTTATTTTTCCTATTGTTTTCCTTGCCTAACGAGACATATCTAGAAGAATGTTTCTATGACTAATGTCAAAGAGATTATTGCCTATGTTATGATAGGCATAATCTATGATAATAGATTAGGTTTTTAATCTATTTTGAGTTTATTTTTGCATGTGGTGTAAGAAAGTGGTCCAGTTTCATTTTTTTGCATGTAGCTGTCCAGTATTCTCTACCCCATTTATTGAAGAGGTTGTTTTTCCCCATTGTATATTCTTGCCTCTTGTAGTACAATTGACCATTCAAATGTGGGGTTTATTTCTAGGCTCTCTTTCTGTTCCATTGATCTATGTGCCTATTTCTGTGCCAGCACCATACTGTTTTGATTGCTATAGCTTTGCAGTAGTGGGCTTTTTAAATCAAGAGAAATGGATTCTTCATTATTGACACATTTTCTTCTATTAGTTTTTTTATATTTTCCTTTCCACTATTTTATCTGTTTTCTCTTTCTAGTTCTATTCTTGAGGTATTGGGTTTCATGAACTGAATCTTTAATATTTTTTTAAAAAATGCTTATATCAGTTTCTATTTCTTTGTCTTTTTTTCTTTCATTTTCTCAGGTGATGTCCTATACGTCATCTTTAAGATTTTCTTCTTTTTCTTTTTTAAGTTTATTTATTTATTTTGAGAGAGGGAAAGAGTGAGCAGGGGAGGGGGAGAGAGAGAGAGAGAGAGAGAGAATCCCAAGAAGGTTCCACCCTCTCAGCTTGGAGCCCCATGTGGGGCTTGATATAATGAGGTGTGAGATCATGACCTGAGCTTAAATTAAGAGCCAGAGACTTAATGGACTGAGCCACCCAAATGCCCCTGTTGTTGTTGTTGTTATTGTTTTATGGGTTAACATATTTTTAGTTTCCAAGAAGTTACTTCTTGTTCTTTGTTGGTTCTTTTTTTTTTTTCCTTTTTCATTCCATCCTTGTTTTTTTTTTCAACGTTTTTTTTTTTTTTTTTTTTTTTTTATTTTTGGGACAGAGAGAGACAGAGCATGAACGGGGGAGGGGCAGAGAGAGAGGGAGACACAGAATCGGAAACAGGCTCCAGGCTCCGAGCCATCAGCCCAGAGCCTGACGCGGGGCTCGAACTCACGGACTGCGAGATCGTGACCTGGCTGAAGTCGGACGCTTAACCGACTGCGCCACCCAGGCGCCCCCATTCCATCCTTGTTTTATTCACTAAAGAGTGAATGACTAAAAAGCTGATTGGAAGTACTGAATGAAAGACTTCAACACTGGTGGGCTTCACTAGTGACTGAGTGATCAGGTGGCTAGTTCCCTCACTTTTTTTTTTTTTTAATTAAAGCTACAGTATCTGTAGTTATTTTCTCTGGGGACAGTTGATTCTAAAAAGAAATATTTTTTTTTATTTCTTTGAGAACATAATTCTAGCTTCCAAATTTCTGGAATTAAGGGCAAATGGGGGTGAGGGGGAAGAGATCCGTTATTCAGTGTGCAGATTCTGAGTTCTTGTTTTCAAAATGGCACATCACCCTTGCCCTCCTCTGTGAACAGTGTCCCTGTATTTTGAGCATCTCTGGCTCAGTTTCTTCATAGAATAAACTTCTAGTCTCTTGCAGGAGTCAGGGAGTCTACTCAAGATAAGGGTAGGAATCTGGGTCTCTAAATATTTTTAATTAAAGATGATTTCAGCTCCTCCTTATCCCCTTCCTCTGAGGTTTCTGGTATCCTACATTCTTGAAATATTCTGGGATCCTGTGAGAACAAATTGACTTGCTTTCTGATAGTCACTCCCTATCCTCATGCTTTTAAGTTTGATCCTCCTCTTTTCTACTCAATCCTTTACTATTTTTCTTTAATCTGCTTTCTGCCTTCATATATAGTAGTCCAAGTTACAGAATCTTGAACACAGGTTCATCACAGATGGAGTAGGATTCTTCTGGGTTTTGTTCTCCTTGTTATTTGGAAGTCTGATCTTTCTTGGGGAGAAGGGAGTTGAAATACTTCTATACACTCTCTTGGCCTGGGAAATCCTCCACTGAAAAATGATTTTTTAAAATTGTGTTTGCAGACTATGTAGTTCCTCAAGTTCCTTTTCTTTTAAAACAAGGATTACATAAATTACGCATCAAAAGTGTTAGTGAATTACATTGTATAATTGCATGTGCATCTAATTGTACACTAACATATATAACTAGAAACGAGCTTGTAATTAAGCACTCAGCACTGATAAATCCTAAACTATAATATTAAAATTGTTATGGGTATGGTAGCTAAACTGTTTTAAGATTTAGATATATGTATTGGCAATATAGAAAATATTCACCAATACTCTTAGAAAAAGTATCTATCACTTGGTTCAGAAGACTCTGTTACTATTGGAATTAGTCAGTTAAAACATTTTGGTGGGAAAGTTAGTTAGCACTGACACAGTTTTTGTTTTTTAATGCAGTGTGTTTTTCCATAGTCATGGTCCTTTCTGTAATACTGTTTGAGAGCATGCATATTAATACACATGGTAAATTAGGTCTTAAAAAGCATAATCTTGTAAAGTAAGTTTTCACAATAATGCAGATTATTTATCCTGCATCAAACAAAAAGGCAATAATAAGCCTCTTTAAAAAAAAGCCTTGGGGTACCTATACGGCTATTGATTGAGTGCCTGACTCTTGATTTTGGCTCAGGTCAAGATCTCACAGTTCGTTGGATTGAGCCCTGTGACGGCTCTGTGCTGACAGCACGGAGCCTGCTTGGGATTCTCTCTCTCCCTATAGCTCTCTCTCTGACCCTCCTCTATGCACATGTACACGCATGCTCTCTCTTTCAAAATAAATAAATAAACTTTTTTTTTTTTTTTAAAGCTTTAAAAGGCCTGCTTTTGAAGCAATTTTTGTAAGTTTCCCTTTAAGGGATGGTAATCAATACATATCTTAGTTTGGGTTGTTATGGAAAAAAAAAAAATCACCCTACAGTGGGTAGCTTAAACAGCAAACATTTATCTCTCACAGCTCTGGAGGTTGAGAAGTCCAAGATCAGGGTGCTGGCAGATCTAATGTCTGGTGAGGGGTCCCTTCCTGGTTTGCAGGTAGAGAGCTGGAGAGGAAGCAAACTCTCTTTTCTCAGGGGGTACTAATTCCATTTAAGAGGTCTCCACCTTTATGACCTAATTACCTCCCAAAGGCCCACCTCCTAATACCATCACGTTAAAGGTTAGGAATTTAACATATGAAGCTTTGAGGGAAGCAAACATTCAACCCTTAACACATACTTAATTCAGGGTCATACAGCTGGATATATTGAAACCAGGAGGAAAAAATACCTTCTTGGATGTTTCTTATTTTTGAAAAGACTTTTATATATTCCTCAGGACACCAATATTCATTATAATCAAAATCAGAATAAGCCAATCAAAAGGTATTTCTCTAATAATCAAATACTTTTTTTGAAAGAAAAAAATATTTTATATGTACAGAATTCTTTTAGATGCCTTGCAGTAATCCTTAAGGACCTATTAGCCTCTCTTGGCTAAATAAGCGATCTATCTGTAAAAATATTAAACACAAATATTTATTCTTCAATCTTTACTGCTTACATTATTATAAATATAAAAATAACACGGGGCGCCTGGGTGGCTCAGTCGGTTAAGCGGCCGACTTCGGCTCAGGTCATGATCTCGCGGTCCGTGAGTTCGAGCCCCGCGTCGGGCTCTGTGCTGACAGCTCGGAGCCTGGAGCCTGTTTCAGATTCTGTGTCTCCCTCTCTCTGACCCTCCCCCATTCATGCTCTGTCTCTCTCTGTCTCAAAAATAAATAAACGTTAAAAAAAATTAAAAAAAAAACACATTAAATTTGAGGTATTTTGAAAACATGGAAAATAATAAAGAAAAAAATGTTACCACGTAGCATATAGAGATAGCTACCTTTAAAAAATCCATATTAGCATATTCTTCCCGTCCTTTTTTTCTTTTTTAAGGTGTTTTTTTAAAGTTTTTTTTCCTTATTTTGAGAGAGAGAGAGAGAGAGAGAGAGAGAGCATGGGAGGGGCAGAGAGAGACAGAGAGAGAGAGAATCCCAACAGGCTCTTCACTGTCAGTGCTGAGCCTGATGTAGGGCTTAAACCCACATACTGTGATATCATGACCTGAGCCAAAATCAAGAGTCAGACGCTTAACCAACTGAGCCACCCAGGGGTCCCACCTCCCATCCTTTTTAAAATCAGTTTTTACATGGTTAAGATCATACTGCACAGAGTAAGATGAGGCCCAATTTATTGAGTACTCCTAAATGGCAGACAACCTCCTAAGTGCTTCACATACATTGTATCAATATCCTATGAGCCAGATATTTTATGCCAAATATATGGAAAATATGAGGATATATGGAAAAACTGAAGATTAGTGAGTTTAAATAAGTTGCCTGGGGCCATCCAGCCAGTAAGCAGCCAAGCTGAGATTTTAGCACAAGCTTGGCCAGTATCAAAATCCATACTCTTTACCATTATGTTTATTTTCTTTGTTTACCACTGTAACTAATTTTTATGTCATTAACAAATCATTGCAAATATCATGTAAAGTAAAAATGTAAAACTCCTATATGATTAGGCTTATCTCGCTGAAGCCCTGCAGTCAATGAGCATATTTTTCAAAAATCTTTACAAATATTAAAAGCATGAATGGAATATTGTTGTTGTTCAAGTTAAAATGTATTGAGACTTTAAATGTTTTTATAAGCTTATCAGGCATTTGTATTTCTAAGGATTATATATTTCTCAAATAAGTACAGTGTGAGTCAGAAATTACAAAATGACCCTTTGGAACAAATAACATTACCTCATTGATTCTGGTTATGTTGGGCAGGTACAGTAGGTGGAAGATACACACACACACACACACACACACACACACACACACACACACATATATATATATGATTTGTTTAAAGTTCCTAAACATAGCTGGTTCCAAGACTTTAAGATTCTCTCCTTAAAATCTAGTTTACATCATTATTGTTACATCTAAAGAAAAATGGTAAAAGGAAAAGGTATTTACTAAGCAAAGATAAATGCTAACTAAACCCTTATTGAAAATATCACCAGATCATGGATTAATGCAGTTTTAATGCATTTCCAATACCTAGTTATTCTAATTTCCTCTCTGGCTACACTATTTTCACTGTAATCTATTTAAGAGTTGGAGCCACTGATGCAATCAGTTTGATTTATCTAGTGACAATACCTCAATTATCTTCCTGGGGAAAATTATTTTCTTGTGAGTAAATCTAATTTTGGTTTAATCTTCCAAGTAATTTTAATTAATTTTCTATATATTTTGACAAAAGTAATTATGAAAGAAAAAGGCCATTATGACTATATTATTATGAAATATAGAGAAAATATCACATCAAAAAAGACATAAACATTTTCAGTTGGTGTTAGTGAATTATGACCTTGCAAGTTACAAGAATATGCCAGAATGTTTTAGCACCCATAAGCCACAGAAGGCTAAGGAGACATGTGGCTGATAAGATGCGAATTTTGTAATTTGAGAGTTGAGTAAATGGGTAGCAATATCTTGTCACCTTAAATATTATGCCTGGTGTACTGGTAACATGGGCATTGGCTTAATGGCTCATTTCGTGGGAGAAGTTTTAACCTTTACATCAACATTTACGTAAATTTTAGGTTGCACAGAAATATATAATCAATTTGAATTTGCTGTTTCGGATATCTGCGTTTTCCTGAATTTCCTTATTAATAGCTTACTTCTCTTCCTATAGGCTTGGCTTGACATAACCCATCTGGATCATGTCTACAAAGGAAACAAACTGCATACATTTTTGCTGCAAAAGATAACAAACCCCACAAATTTTCAGTAGTGGATAACTAAGAAATGAACCTCACTGGACAAAAATTATAAGAACTACGAAAGTCTGAGTTTCTGAAATTGAAGAAGAGTTCCAGCTAGACCTTCCTATTGTGTATGTTGTGTGAACACACACAGTCGGGAGTGCAGATTAGCACAATTTTCCTAGAAAGTGATTTGGCAAACATATCAAAGTCTTAACGCATAAGATATCCATCATAGTAATAATTACACATTATAACAACATGAAGAAAAAGAAACATTATTGATGAGTAGGGGAAAGATTTATGACAATATTCAGTAAACCAAGATCTATGCAGTATGATGTCAATGATAGTAACATATGTATAAACATGCATTTGTATGTGTGCAAGAATATATAAAGACCAAAGGTTTTCGACGGTATTCATTTTTTCAGTAGTTGAAATACTGGTGATTCTTCTTTATATTATTACGTATTTTTCTGTATTGAGCATATTGTTCATTAATAATAAGAAAAAAGTATTTAAAAGAAATACAAGGAGGTGTGCCTAGGTGCTTCAGTCTGTTGAGCTTCTGACTTTGGCTCAGGTCACAATCTCAAGGTTCATGGGTTCCAGCCCGTGTTGGGCTCTGTGCTCACAGCTCAGAGCCTGGAGCCTGTTTCAGATTCTGTGTCTCCCTCTTTCTCTGCCCTTCCCCTGTTCCCGCTCTGTCTCTCTCTCTTTCTCTCAAAAATAAACATTAAAAAAATTAAAAACAAATAAAACAAATACAAGGAATAACAGTAACATTTCTTTGTTTTTCTTTCATTATCTTTTAAAAATGTAAAATAAACCAAGGGAAGTCATTGTCATTAGAAATCATTCATTCATTCCATTGATAACTATTTGTAAGCACTTGCTACATGTCAAACATAGTTTTAGGCACTGGGGATTCTGCAGTGAGAAAATTAAGTTCATATCTGGGAGAGGAACAAATGTTACCTCGGTCACATAATGGTGAAGTGCTATGAATGAAATCATACTCATTAATGTGCTATACTTCATAAATAGTAGAAAACACAAGTTATAAACTTGCTAGCAAAGAATATAAAAGTATCTCCTTTATTTAGTCTAAGGCATATAATTTTTCTTAATTAACTGAAGAAATTGAAATTGTTTGATTACTTACCCCAATATTAAACATCCCTGTAAAATATTCCATATTTGCTTGAATGAACCAAATGTTGCTTAAACCTAGTTCATCACTTCTCTTCTTAGCACGAATTAATGATAGTTCCTTGTTTTCTATTAACGTAACCTAGATTTCATCCAGGAAACAAAGGTACATTCAGTAACATAATTCAGACATTAAGGCAAAATATTATTACTGCATTTAAGCTTTCATGTAGAACATATTCATTGATTCTTGTCCTGTGCCAGGAAGTACACCAGATAGCGTGTTACAAAACTGAACAAGGTCCTTGAGTTCTTGCACCTTATGGATGGAGTGATAGAAGAGAAACAGGCAATTACAATACAGTGGTAAGTGTTTAATGAAAGACATATCATGTGTCATCACAGCACTCAGACTTGATGACTAAGGAAGGTTTCAGCCATTTAACACGGAAAATAATATAGAAGCTGAGGCCTGAACAATGAATAGAAACTAGCTGGAGCAATGGAGGAGTGTTTCAAGCAGAGAGAGAAACATGCATGAAGTGGGAAGTGAGACAGACACAGGGTGTTTGAAAAACTGAGAACATTGGTGTCTCTGGGCATGGTGCGTGGTGGTGATGCAGAGTGGGGGACAGGGTGTGGAGGGTAGAATTGAGTCTGGAGAGGTAACAGGAGCCAGATCATGTGATAAGAGAAGGTTCCGTTGCTGCAATGTGTAGTATGGATTGGTGGGGGTGAGGCAGAAGGAAGGGTAACCAGTTAGGAGTCTCTAGGAATGCAGGCCAATGAAGATTGGAAAGGATTACAGGTCTAGAGAGAGAAAAGTGGGCAGAATTAAGTCCCTTTCATCACTATCATCTCTAATTCTACCCTTATTTTGTCCTTATGCTTGTCTTCACAGAAACATCCTGGGTCCCTTTGTATAAAAAAACCTGTCAGAGTATACTTGGTTTAAGGCTTTCTGGCCATTCATTATTCTATCCAAGATTTCCCCTCTCCAGGCTCAATGTCTCTAAGTTTCCAGAATTGTTGGGAAGGGGGAAAAGACCCCATATCTCTGCCTTTGTTTCTCCAGGATTCTACTCTATGAGCTTTCTTCCTCTAACTCCAACCAAGAAAAATGTTACTTTCCTTGATAATGAAACAGACACCTGCTATTTTTTCCCAGGATTCCTTGTTCATTTTGCCTCTCATTTTCTAAGGAAGGGAAAGAATAATGCCCTTCCATTCCCCATCTTTCTGTTACATGTCTTTCTGGCCAGTCTATGCTCATCTTTCCCTTCTGCAAGGAATCACTATGATTATTTTACACCTTCTAGAAAGTTCACAAGCAAAGAATCTGCCCCATTTGATTTGTATTTTTTTTAAAATATAATCTATTGTTAAATTGGCTTCCATGCAACCCCAGTGCTCATCCCAATAAGTGCCCTCCTCAATGCCCATCACCAATTTTCCCCTCTCCCCCACCTGCTGATTTATATTTTTTTAAATACATTAAATTCTAGACTTTTATGCTAAAAGATGGTCATTGTGAGGAAATGATTTCATATGACAGAAGACTAAAAATAACAAACTTCTAACAAATAGTGGCAACCACTGCATAAACTGTGGTACATTTACTTAAAAACATACTATGTAGTCACATTTTAGTGATATTTTAATAATGATATTTGAAACTATTTGTAATAGGGAAAAACATACTGAGTGAAAGCTGGTGACTAAAATTGTTTTTGCATTTTTCAGAATCTGCAGTAAGAAGCACCCTCATGGACAATGATGTTAAGAATATGGGGAGAAAAGCATTTGATGGATGAGTGTGGTAAATTTAGAGTTTATTTTTTTCTTTGACAAATTTTGTTATTGCTGTTACAATTTTGATACAATGGATAAAAATCAAGATACTGAAAGGATATGCTTAACAAGGGTCAGAAGCTAGTATTTCCAGTATAAAATTATGTTGACAATTAAACTAGTTTCATCATTCATTATTTTATTTAACCACAGAATCGTTATTTCTTCTATAAATTATTTAAAAATATAACCCTTTCAGGGGCCCCTGTGTGGCTCAGTTGGTTAAGCTTCCAACTCTTGATTTTGGCTCAGGTCATGATCTCACGGTTGGTGAGTTCGAGCTCAATGTCAGGCTCTGCTGGGCTCTGCAGCTGGGCTCTGCCCCTCCCCACTCAGGTTGTCTTGGTCTCTTTCAAAATAAATAAATAAACTTTAAAGAAATTTATAACCCTTTTATAAAAGTTAAAACTGTACTGTGGTCCTACTTTACTTTTTTAAAGATTCTTAGAAGTTTAGTTCAAAGACCAAAAAAAAAAAAAAAATCTGTGCCACATATGTGACCTGAATGAACGCTTATAAATTCAAAGGGAAGGGGTAAGACTCAGCTAACTGAATTGCATAGTTTTCCAATGTTTCCCTTTATCTGCTATTCAGATTTTTACCTGGCATGATGGCAGCATGTGAGCAAGGACAATGCCAACATGGCCCTGGAGAAGGCAGAAAAAGAAACAAGTTAACTCGGGTCCTTAATGCTTTCTTCTCATTCTGAGACATCAGTCTTGCCAAATAAAAACATGACTCTGAATGTAATACAGTAAAGTCACATAGTCGGGGGAAGGCTGAAGAGAATAAGAGGAGAGACATAATACCCCGCCGCTGCAGAAATCCACAATTCTGTCACCGGGTTTGGCCTGACTTGTCACCACATAAACAAGGTTGTTTAACTGCTGTTGCTTCCTTAAAGCGCGATCACTGGACATTTTGCCTGGGGAAGACAAGAAGTGAAGACAATGAAATGGTAGGCATTGTGAGAGAGTGAGAAGGCACTCAGAGAATGGATGGCCGGCGTCCAGGAAGAGGGGTGAATATATAAATGAGTTACAAATTCCACATAATCCATGAGGAGAGGACCAGAGACCTGGAACCCAGAAATGAAATCTCTCTATGCATATTTTTACTTTTATTCACATCCAATTTTTCTTTCGATTGTCATTGAAAAAACATCTTCTAGAGAGGAAACAATAAGTGAAATATTAATCGCAGAGTCATACACAAAGTGCTGAGTAAATGTTTACTGGATGAATAAAAGTTAAGAGTCACAGTCCCTTCCCTCTATCTCTACCAGAGACATATTGCAAAGATTACCTAATTCTAGCTCATTGTTTAAATCTCCTTGGACAAAACAGATTTATAATAAATAAAAACATTCTTACTATTTAATCAGCATGTCCTTGAACTCTTAGTTATTTTGGTGAGGATACTTGGGACATAGGTGTCACATTGTCGGAAATGTATCAATGCTTAGTGTATTTAGAGAGAAATTAGATTTTACCATTTCAGCTTTGAAGCTTCCTTTCCTTATGAGTCAGACACAGAAATCTAATGCAATAGAGATTAAAGATAGGGCATTTCCAAGTATGAAATGCCTTGGGCCTAACAGCATGAAAATATCTTAACTTTCCTTCAAAGCTACTAGTTAAGTCCATGAAAATAACTTCAGAAGAATGAATGAAATTATTTGTTTTTACATGTTTCAAATGCACTTTTTGTAAGAGCAAGATTAAGAAAATATAGAGAGCAGATTTCATTGATATAGATAAAAGGAAAAACCCAGATAATCTTTTGGCTTGATCAAAAGTTATTTACAGATACCAAGGTTTCCCTGCTCCATTTTCACAGAAAAATAGCCTGGCTTTTTTTCCTTTTATTCTCTTTTCTGTTTTCCTTCTTTCTAATGTTACTAAAATAAAAATACTGGAAAATCTTTATTCTAGGAAAAAATAAAAAATATGTGAAAAAATATGAGAGAAAAGATCCATAATCTAATAATTCAGAGCAAATATCTTTGTATACACATACTTCCAGGTGTATCTAGAAATTCATAATATTGAAGATAGTATATAAAACATTATAACTCTTTCCATGTCAGTGTATTTATTTCTGTACCATAAGTTTTAATGGCTGCATAGTATTTCATTGACTATATATGCCATACTTATATAACCAATCTCCTATTGTAATAATGTGATCATCGTCATACAGCTAAATCACTGTACACATTCTTAATTATTTAGTGTGCCCTAATGTGAATTTCAAACATAAAGGGCCTTTAAACCAATAGTCTGGTGATTTCATTTGTGAAGACAGTTTCATGTAGCTTTATTTTCATTTTTCTCTAATAATATAATTGTGAAAAATTTAAACAAAATATGTGAAAGCTCCTGTCAGCCTATCCTTCCTGGATAACCACCCCTAAAAGATTATGACAATTTTCAACACAGCCAAGTTGAAAGAATCTTACAGTGACTGCCTTTATAACCTCCACCTAGATTCTACCATTAACAGCTTACTATATTTGGTTTAACACACTCTTTTTAAAAAAAAATTTAAAAGTTTATTTATTTTGAGAGAGAGTGTGTGAGCAGGGGAGGGGCAGAGAGAGAGAAAGAGAGAGAGAGAGAAAGAAAGAGAGAATCCCAAGCAGGGTCCACACTGTTAGTGCAGAGCCTGTTGAGAGGCTTGAACTCACAAACTGCAAGATCATGACCGATCTGAAATCAAGAATCCAACACCTAACTGACTGAACCACCCAGGTGCCCCTGGTTTATCACACTTTTATTCATCTATCCATCCATTCATAAATCCACTTAATTTTTTTTAAGGTTTATTTATTTTTGACAGAGAGAGAGAGACAGCGCATGAGTGGGAGAGGGGCAGAGAAAGAGGGAGACACAGAATCCAAAGCAGGCTCCACGCTCTGAGCTGTCAGCACAGAGCCTGACATGGAGCTTGAACTCACAGACTGCGAGATAATGACCTGAGCCGAAGTCGGACGGTCAACCAACTGAGCCACCCAGGCATTCCAATCCACCTAATTTTTTTTAAGTAGGTTCCACATCCAGTGTGGAGCACAACATGGGGTCTGAACCCATGATCCTGAGATCAAGACCCAAGCTGAGATCAAGAGTTAGACATTCAACCAACTGAGGCACCCAGGCACCTCTCCACCTAATTTCTTTTAGCAATGCAGTTCTAATTTGGAAGAGGGAAAGCAACAAGAGGAAGCAGGGGAGTTAGAGGGCAAAAAGGGAAAAATATTTCTGAGCCCTGTGGGAAAGCTAGTCACAAATGCTACCTTTTGAGGAAACCACCAAGAGGCAAGAAATGAGCACAAACATTTTAGTCTCAGCTTTGTGGATTTCTTAACATTTCTTAGCCAAAGGATTTTTCATAAAGTCAAAAGAAATTACCTTTGTTAAGAACAAGGAGAAAAAAACATTTATTTAATGGAATAACTAATTAACATCCAGTTTGGTACCATTATTTCTACTAGATGTTTAGAATTATCTAACTTTCCTAGGTTTGTTTCAAAAGCAAAGGTTGATGAAGATTTGTTTTTCTTGCTGAGATTCCATCTTTGCATATAAAGAATTCACGCTGAAATGAAGTTTGAAGGCAAAGGGGTAATTTTCAGGGTTGTGTTTAAATAGACACTATTAGGGAGCCAGGGTGGCTCAGTCAAGCATCAGACTCTTGATTTCGACTCAGGTCACAGTCTCAAGTTTCATGGGTTTGAGTCCCACGTTGGGGTCTGTACTGACAGTGTGGAGCCTGCTTTGGATTCTCTCTTTCCCTCTCTCTCTGCCCCCCCCCCCAATAAATAAATATTAAATAAATAAATAGGCACTATTAAGCTGCACATACTCTCACAGATTGAGTTAAAAACACAGTAGCATAATGCCCAGATGCTTTATGGAAAAGCCACCTTTAACAAAGCATTCCTCCTCCCCATTCCAGTTTTGAAGCTCCTGGAAACACGAACAGGATCTCAAATACATTGAACGAGGTTAGAAAGTGGTATTTTGAGACATGGCATTAATTTAAAAATTAAATCCCACTTTCTATTTTTAGCTAACATTCTTCTGCCTAAGACACCATTTATAAGCATAAATTTACAATCTATTTTTAGTTTGACTAAAAATGCTGGTTCTTTAAGTGTCATCACTGAAAAAGAAACTCAAGAATCAAATGATCAGGTGTTTTAATGCAAATGATGTCATTTGTTCTGTGATGTAATTCTCCCACAGTGAAAGTCAAGTCTTTTCCTTGTCTAATTCAAGTTAGGAGGAACCTGATTATTTAGACAACTTCAGTGTTGTTTGCAGTGCCCAAAAAGAAAATACAAAGATAAAAGAGTCAATTTTTAAGTGAAGGAAGAGCTTTATTGGAACACCAGTCCAAAGCATCAAATAAGGAAAATAAAATTTAAAACAATATCCTAGATAGGAAATGTGCACATTTGTAGCCAGGATACCTGCTCAGTCTAAAATTATGCTCAAGATCATGCTGTTCTTGATTTTTTATTTCTTAGTCCAAAGCAACAAAGCATCTTAAATGTCACGACTTCCTGGTAAAAGGAAAGCAGTTGGGTGCCTGGATACACGTTTGACTTCTTTACTAAAGATTCATTTGCTGCTTTGTTTTCAAAGTATTTTCTTTGAGCTAGAGCACACCAACCACATTCTATAAGTTTTTTAAAAAATTATCATTAAATATGAAGACAAAAAAGGCTAAAACTAATGATGTAGAGATTTTTAAAAACATGCTTTTTGTTTGGAAAGTTATAAAATCAAAAGAGCAAATTTCTTTATCAGTCATGGATGTAGCAGAGCTATTCTCTTCTAGAGAAGGCACAAGACAACCAAATAGACAAAGTGGCACTGACAGGACCTCTGGTCAGAGGAAAGGGGCAACCGCAAATTTTACTGTTTTTGGGAGGCTTTAAGACAAGCTGATGAATGGTCACTTATGTTGTACAGGGCCCTAGACAGTGAAACCCAGGTCCTAGCCCCAGGGTAGCCTATGGTTTTCATGCTTGGAATAGTCACTTAGGCACCTACTATGCTCAGCACCTGTCTGTATGCTGAGGACATATCTCAGGGTGACTAAGACATAGTCCCTGTCCTTAGGGAACAGTATCTAAAAAGAAGGGATAGGTGTTCATTATGTGCAAATATATGTGCACCGAAAATAAAGGACTATAAAAAGGACTATATAAAGGAAAATAAATGTATGTGCATTGAAAATAATTGAGACTTCACAGAGGGACTTACAGACACTTGGGGCATTTCACTGAGTCTTTAAGGAGGAACAGAAACTCACCAGATAGGATGGCAAGGAAAGCATGCTAAGAACGATATGGCATATTTAGGGGAAAACCTCAATTAGCTCATGCGCTTAAAAATGAGGATCAATGAAAAAGTGGCAGAACGTAAGTAGATCTGAAATTACAGGCAGGACCAGATGGGAAAGAGCATTGCTTGTTATTTTGCCTGTCTGTGCTGTAGAGAAAACATGGCCTCACTTTAATATTTAATGTGCTTAGAGCTCCTTAGAGACAAGTTCTACTCGAATAGACAGCACTACTATTTTTACATTGTTATATATTAAAGATGGTCTCTTATAATGCTAGCCTGCATCATTTTTATTCAGGATAGAGTATACCCTCAAATCAGATCGTATCATTAATAAAATTCTCTGAAGCATTCAACCTCAACTAATGCTAGTTGTCATTAAGTAACTTACTTAAGAAAATGAAATAGAATTAACTCATTGAAACTCACTGACTCATTTTGAACCCTGGTGTTCTAGATCAAGAAAGCACTTGGACTCCTTATAGGATTCTCCTTCTCACTCTCCTTCCCAGGCTCCCTTCCCTTGGCATTGCTCTGAAATGTTATGCTCATTAGGTCCTATCTTTTGTGCCATAGCTTGTCATAAAGTATGCTTTTCCTGTATATATTAACTAAAGTCCCTTCCAAATTTACCCATTAAAATATCTCTTCTTTGCTTAAAATACCTTTAAAGTCACCTCGTTGGCTTAAGAAAAAAAAAATTGACTTCTTGTTAAGAAAATAAGGTCTCTAGTGATCTGGGCCCCATTACTTTGCCAAACTCATCTTCTGGAACTTTCTTATATATCCCCCCATATTCCAGCCTTTCTAAACAATGGTGAGTTCCTTGAATTTATCAAGGTCAGTGAGGTGGTGGCTTTAAAAATTTGTTCCCTCTGCTTGAAACCTATTTTCTTGCTTTAGAACCCAGGGACCCTACCAGTTTTCCTTGCTCCTGACAATGTTTACATTTAGTACTTTTGTAATAATTGTTTTTTTTTTTTTTAATTTTTTTTTTTTTCAACTTTTTTTTTTATTTATTTTTGGGACAGAGAGAGACAGAGCATGAATGGGGGAGGGGCAGAGAGAGAGGGAGACACAGAATCGGAAACAGGCTCCAGGCTCCGAGCCATCAGCCCAGAGCCTGACGCGGGGCTCGAACTCACGGACCGCGAGATCGTGACCTGGCTGAAGTCGGACGCTTAACCGACTGCGCCACCCAGGCGCCCTGTAATAATTGTTTTTAAAGACAAAGAGAAAATGGAACTTTTTAAAACTCTTTGTTACTACCCAAAAGAACTAATCTTTTATACTAAAAAGCACTACTATGGTTAACTAGTGAAAAAAAAATTTTATCATACGCTTCTGGGTATTCATCTGAAGAAAATGAGAACACTAACTGAAAAAGATACATGCACCACCCAGAGTGCCTGTGTGGCTCAGCTGGTTAAGTGTCTGACTTCAGTCAGTGTTGATCTGGTGGTTTGTGAGTTCGAGCCTGGTGTCGGGCTCTGTGCTGACAACTCAGAGCCTGGAGTCTGCTTCGGATTCTGTATCTTCCTCTTTCTCTGCCCCTCCTCCACTCACACTCTGTGTCTCTCTCTCAAAAATAAATAAACATTAAAAAAAAAAAGATATATGCACCACTATGTTCATTGCAGCTTTATTTATAATAGTCAAGATATGGAAACCACCTAAGTGTCCATCAACAGATAATGGATTAAATGTGGTATACAGACATACAATTGAATATTATTCACTTATCCAAAAGAATGCAGTCTTGCCATTTTGAGACAAAAAGGATGGACCTTGAGGGCATTTGTTAAATGAAATATGTCAGACAAATATCATATGATCTCATTTATATGTGGAATCTAAAGAATAGTTTGGTAGTTGCCAGAGGTGGGGGTGGGAGGAGGCAAAATGCGTGAAGGGGGTCAAAAGGTACAAACTTCCAGCTACAAAATAAACAAGCATGAGGATGTAATGTATAGCATGGCAACTATACCTAATAATACTGTATTGTATATCTGGAAGTTGCTAATAGAGTAGATCCTAGAAGTTCTCATCACCAGAAAAAAAAATTCTATAACTATGTATGGTTACGGATGTTAACTCGACTTATTGTGGTGATCATTTGACCATGCATACCAATATTGAATCATTATGTTGCACACCTGAAACTAAAATAATGTATGTCAATTATATCTCAAAATTTTTTTTAAATGGTATATAGGCATAATTAATTATATTAACTATC
Organism: Neofelis nebulosa; assembly: GCF_028018385.1. NCBI lineage: Eukaryota > Metazoa > Chordata > Mammalia > Carnivora > Felidae > Neofelis > Neofelis nebulosa. The sequence continues at coordinate 118,401,321 of NC_080784.1, forward strand.
AAAAGAACCATTAGCTAAAATTGCTTCTATTTCTCTGAAGTAGATACAGATGATTTTTCCAGAGTAGATGAACTTGGGTGCAATTTAATGGAAAGAGTGTTAGGAGACTGATAGGCACATAACAGGTGATAAATAAAAGTTTAATGAATTCATTTTGTGTAGAATTAAGACAAGTTAGATTTTAAGGTCACATGCTGACTTCTGCAGGTACTAAGCATGAAAACAAGTTAGCTATCAATGCTATGCTGATATTTGTTGAAATAGTAAAAGAAGTCAACTACAAAAGTTTTAGATGGGAATGGAAAAGTTTCTGAGAACTTTGGTGAAGGAATAAGAAAGCAGCTATTTAAAGCTATATCAAAAGCTAGACTTGGGGCGCCTGGGTGGCGCAGTCGGTTAAGCGTCCGACTTCAGCCAGGTCACGATCTCGCGGTCCGTGAGTTCGAGCCCCGCGTCGGGCTCTGGGCTGATGGCTCAGAGCTTGGAGCCTGTTTCCGATTCTGTGTCTCCCTCTCTCTCTGCCCCTCCCCCGTTCATGCTCTGTCTCTCTCTGTCCCAAAAATAAATAAAAAACGTTGAAAAAAAAATTTAAAAAAAAAAAACAAAAAAACAAAAGCTAGACAAAAATTTAAAATGGATTAAATGCCTAAATGTGAGACAGGAAACCATTAAAATGCTAAAGGAGAACATGGGCAATAATCTCTTTAACTTTGTCCGGAGCAACTTCTTACTACATATGTCTCCTGAGGCAAGGGAAACACAAGCAAATATAAACTTGAGACTTCATCAAAATAAAAATCTTCTGCACAGTGACAGAAACAATCAAACTAAAAGGCAACCTATGAGATAGGAGAAGTTATTTGCAAATGACATATCTGACACATCCAAAATGAATAAACCAATTAAAAAATGGACAGAAGATATGAATAGACATTTTTCCAAAGAAGACATCCAGATGGCCAAGAGACACATGAAAAGATGCTCAATTATCATTCATCATCAAGGAAATACAAACCAAAGGTACAATGAGTATCACCTCACACCTGTCAGAATGGCTAAAATCAACAACACAAGAAACAGGTGTTAGCAAGGATATGGAGAAAAAGGAACCCTCATACATTGTTGGTAGGAATGCAAACTGATGCAGTGACTGTGGAAAACAGCGTGGAAGTTCCTCAAAAAGTTAAAAATAGAACCACACTGTGCTCCAGCAAAATTGCACTACTGGGTATTTACCCAAAGCATACAAAAATACTAATTCAAAGGACTATATGCACCCTGATGTTTATAGCAGCATTATCTACAATAGTCAAACCATGGAAACAGCACAAATGTCCATTGACTGATGAATGGATAAAGACGTTGTATATATATATAGATATATATACACATATGTATGTATGTATATACATATATATATATATACATGATGGGATATATATTATATATAATATATATAATGGGATATATATATAATGGAATACTACTCAGACATAAAAAAAAAAAAAAAAGAAATCCTGCCATTTGCAATGATGTGGATGGAGCTAGACAGTATTATGCTAAGTGAAATAAGTCAGAGAAAGACAAACACCATATGATTTCACTCATAGGTGGAATTTAAGAAACAAACGAGCATGGGAAAAAAAGAAAGAGAGGCAAACTAACAAACAGACTTTTAACTGTAGAGAACAAACTGAAGGTTACCAGAGGGGAGGCAAGTGGGGGGGGGGGGGAATGGGTCAAGTAGGTGATGAAGATTAAAAAGTGCACTTGTGGTGAGCACCAGGTGTTGTATGTAGGTGCTGAATCACTAAATTGTATACCTGAAACTAGTATTACACTGTATATTAACTAACTGGAATTTAAAGAAAAACTGGAAAGAGCTAGAAAGGCAGGAATGAAATTCCTAAAGAAACTCGTGTTGGTGCATGAAAATAAGCAGCAACATAAAATTTACACTTTAGCACGATTTTGCTCTAAATTTTGGAGATTACTTACTGGAAACACTAAACATTTAGAAAAGTCCTTTGATTTACATTTTTCAAAGTTACTTGCAGGCTAGCATCATGAATCCTCTTAGCCATGCTAACCCCACAGTGACAACTTTCTTACAACAAGGGATACTAATGATCTGATAACCTTCTTCCTCTTTCCCCACCCCAACCCATTTACACACACCACAGTGTAGCCTATGAAGACAACAATCGTGCAACAACAGTGTGATGGTTATTTTCACTCTCATAATTTTGTTACACACAGTATTAGAGCATTCAATAATTACTAATTAGAAATTCAAAATGTTACAAAAGGCCAATTTATTCCTCTCTAAATTGAGGAATAATGACCTCATACATAATCTTAGTCAATCATTGACCAATGAATCACCCAACCAACCAGATCTACATAGAACTAACTGGTCTAGACAATGTTAGGAACACAAAGATGTGTAACATTTGGTTTCTGTCCTTAATAAAGTTGTCTTGGGGCATCTGGGTGGCTTAGTTGGTTAAGCATCTGACTCTTGATTTCAGCTCAGGTCATGATCTCATGGTTTATGAGATGGAGCCCTGAGTCAAGCTCCAAACTGACAGGATGGAGTCTGTTTGGGGTTCTCTCTCTCCCTCCCACCCCTTCCTGCTCCTCCCCTGCTCATGCTGTCTCTCTCTCTCTCTCAAAATAAATAAACGTTAAAAAAAGTTATGTCTTGTTTAATTAATTCAAAGCATTTTATTTGAGCTTAGAAAATATACTGTATTAACCACATTGTACAATATATTTTTAATGAAATTTTAAGCTACAACTTACAAAAATCCATATATATTTCATCAAAGTTTCTAAAATGGTTGGTAACACTTCCTGTTTTTAAGATGCTTTGCAATTTATTAAGCACTTGCATATTTGATATACAATCTAACCTCCAAACTGTCAGGTTGTCAGAGTGGATGACATTTTCCTTATTTTACAAATGAGGACACTGAGCCTTAATGAGGTTGCTGAAACTTAGCACTTGCTCAAAGACACACAACTGGTAAGTAGTAAAGCTGGGACTCTAACCAAGAATTTCTATACATCAGGTTCAGTCTTCTTTCCACTAAGACTTACTACCTCTTAAACAGATGATTTTGACTAATTGTGATATCAAAATTTCAGCATTGATACTTTTTGCTATGTGTGAGTTCAAGGAAATGAGGTGCTTTCTAGGAAGAAAATGAGGGATTTCCCTAGTAATTGCATCTTAGGGGAAAAATGTAGTTCTTCAGAATCAGTCATAAAATGCAGTTTATTTCAGATTTTCCTCTAAGTAAAATTTCCAAGAGCAGGCTTACCAGTAAAAAAGATCAATTTAAGTTTTGGACTCAACATTTTGGAATATATCACCAAGACATTATTCGGAGGTCTCATAAGTCACTCTGTTTAATGAATTGACCTTTGAGTGTCACCTTTCCCAGAAAGAGACGATTTCCTTGCCGTGGGACTGTAGCAACCTTTTTGATTTTATAGAAAAGTGACATGGGGAGGTTGAGCAATCAATTTGTTGCAAAATCGGATTATCCACGAGGAAAGAAATGAAAATAGATGTGGGAGATCTTTCATGTTAGGCAGATCTGCAGATGCTGCCTGAACACAGCACTCACCTTTATCCTCCCATATCCAATTTTAGAGCATCTTTAAAAATCTAATAACTAAAAAATACTTAAGCAAGATGCTGGGTTGAGGGAGAAAGTTGGAGAAAATGTAGTCACATTATTTGTCAGGTCAAAACTTGTTTTGTCTATAGAAGGGCTTAAATACAATAAACAGTAGACATTTTAAAACCTTCTGATTCCTGCAGTATTTTTCTCGAAGATGCATAAAACATTTTGATTTAAGAATACCAGATCCCAGAGTTAATTGAACATATATATTTTCATTCCATTTAAACGCTATTTACACCACACAAAGGAAACATTACTTTGCCCTGGAATGTAGTTAAAAAAAAAAAAAAAAGCCACAATATCTTCCAAATTGCCCACAAAACCACGCTGAAATGCTTTAGAACAACAACAAAAAAACCCATGAACTCTAAAAAAATAGTTTAGGTATTTATTTATTCTCCCTCTTTCAGAGGCCTAAGTTAACAACAGCAAGGTATGTTAATAGCTTTATTAACTTTTTGATATCATTCAAGTAATCCTCAGTTTGGCTTCCAGTGTGGTATGTTTCAAAGTATTTAGGTTAAGTGATACTCTACTTGAAGTATAGCTTCAAGTGTTGAGTGTTAACTTTCCCAGAGTGAAGCAATTTCAAAAAATGGCTTCTTTTGTGTGTAGTATTCGAATTTCTACTATGATCTGACCTACTGATTTTCTTGTTTGATTTGCTCACTATATTTAATTTTGATTAAAAAAATGATGGGCCACCTGGTTGGCTAAGTCGATTAAGCGGCCAACTAAGGCTCAGGTCATGATCTCATGGTTCATGAGTTCGAGCCCCGTGTCAGGCTCTGTGCTGACAGCTCAGAGCCTGGAGCCTCCTTCAGATTCTGTGTCTCCTCCTCTCTCTGCCCCTCCCCTGTTCATGCTCTGTCTCTCTCTGTCTTTCAAAACTGAATAAACATTAAAAAAACAAAAATGGTGAATATATAAGGTGACATAATCCCAAATTCTCTAATAATATTAATGCTATATTGATAAATAGTATTCCCATCAAGAGGTGGTTTCTTTGTCTGTTCCCTTGAATCTGAGCTCTATGATTGCTTGACCAGTGTAATACAGAAACAAAACTGTGTCCATTTCTGGCAGCTTCCACTTTCTGTCTTTTGAGTCATTTGCTCTTGGAACACAGCACCGTACTTTAGGAAGTCAAGCCCCCCTCCCCCAGCTGATACTGTGTAAGTAGACAAGCTCTCCCACCAAGCCATACTAAATCCCAGGTTTGTGAATAAAATCAATAATTGTTATTTAAAGGCATTAAGCTTTGAGGTGATTATTTGTGCAGCAATAGATGACCAGAATGACATCCTAACATTGGGCTTTTAAGGATTATCATCATTGAATAGTATTATGAAGGCACCTAACTATATGTGAAATGGCACTAGGTGTTATGACAATAACCAAAATAAAGAATGGTTCTTATACTGGGGTGCCTGAGTGGCTCAGTTGGTTAAACATCTGACTCTTGATTTTGGCTCAGGTCATGATCTCATAGTGATGATCTCATGGTCGTGAGATCAAGCCCCACGTTGGGCTCCACACTGGGCATGGAGCCTGCTTAAGATTCTCTCTCTTCCTCTTCCTCCTCCCTGGCTTGTGCTGTCTCTCAAAAAAAAAAAAAAAAAAAAAAAAGGTCATTCTGCCTCAAAGTGAACACTCCAAGGCAGTGGTAGTTATTACAAGTTACATAGGGACCACATAAACTCAAAGAAAGTCTTACATTTCAATCCTACTCTTTTCTGATTCTGATCGTCTCAAATCTTGTGATCCTAACTTATACAAATAGAACATTAAAGAATGCTGGGACCTCAACAGTAAGAGAGGATGGAGAGAAAAAGAGCATGGGGACTAACCCAGCAATAGGCATGGGTAGGGACTAGGGAAAGTGGTCCAAATTAGTATTCAAAAGGAACTAAATCTGGACAAGTATTGATATTCACATAGGTCTAGCAACAGTAGTGTTTAGAAGTGGTCTAGCCAGTAGGATTGAGGAAAAGGGAGAAATACAAAAGACTAGGAAGGGGAAGGACATACCATGGGAGACATGTTGGTGGTCAGGCCCTGTCCTCAATCACAAGAGATGACAGATCTAAAAGAGCAAAGCCACACTGAAACTGAGTCATATGGGAGACCTGAGTTTACTGATACACAGATATAATAGTTCAGGGCCTCGGTAGGGCAGTGGAAAGCAGGAACTGACATTTTTTCCTAAACTGGAATTTTGAATCTCCCTCTTTTTTTCTGAAATTTTTTCACGATAATCTCTACAGAGTAGTTTATTAATTTAGCACATATTTTTAAAACACTTACCAAGGTGTTAGGACCTTAGACAATGGAGAACAAGGGAGACTCTTAGATTCCAGTGAAAGGAGTTTGACAAAAATTAAATCAAGTGATAAATGATGTGGAGAAAATTAAAATCATATATGGTTGAAATTAACTTGGTGAATATTTAGATTAGATGGTCCAGAAAAGCTTCATTTAGCAGTTAACAAAACTCAGATCAAAATGAAAAGCAGCAGCCATGGGAAATAAAAGAAAAAGCATTCCATAAGGGAACTGTTTAAGCAGTCTTCAGGTGGAGAGGAGGTAGGGATGTTTGAGAAAGATAATTACAATTATATATATTTATTCTCATCGTGTGTGTGTGTGTGTGTGTGTGTGTGTGTGTGTAGTCACTGAATGGATGTTCTCTTTTTTTTTTCAATATAATTTATTGTCAAATTGGCTAACATACAGTGTATACAGTGTGCTCTTGGTTTTGGGGGTAGATTCCCATGATTCTTTGGTTACATACAATACCCAGTGCTCATCCCAACAAGTGCCCTCCTCAATGCCCATCACCCATTTTCCCCTCTCCCCCACTCCTCCATCCACCCTCAGTTTGTTCCCTGTATTTAATAGTCTCTTATGGTTTGCCTCCCTCCCTCTCTGTTTGTACTATTTTCCCCCCTCCCTTCCCCCATGGTCTACTGTTAAGTTTCATATGATATCTGTCCTTCTCTGACTGACTTATTTCACTCAGCATAATACCTTCCAGTTCCATCCACGTTGCTGTAGATGGCATGATTTCATTCCTGCTCATTGCCAAGTAGTACTGAATGGATATTCTTATTTGCTGTTTTTAGCACTACCGAATGATTACAGTGTGCTAAGCATGTTTTTATTTACTATTTCAATCCTTTGTCACGATGTTGGTGCTGTTACTATGATGTCAGATGAATAAATTTGAACTAAAATAATAAAGTAACTTGCTTTGGTCACATAGCATACTGGAGCCAGGGTTTGAATTTTGCTAAGTCTCCCTCCAGGGCCTTTCTATCTATTACTGATAGTAAAATAGTTTTGAACAGGACCCAAATATATAGGATTACCAATTTGTTAAGTATTAATACGGTTTATTGTCTGTTTTAGAAAAATAAATAGAAAGTTTTCTACATCACTATGTACGTAGAACATACTGTCTCCCCCACGTGGTATAGATACGCTTCATCTGTCTTTCTGACACCAGAGAAATTCTCACCATTATTGAACATCATTCTTTTGTATTTTGGTAATATACTTAATTCTAATCTCAAAATCAGCATGAAAGTCATGCTAAAGTCAAATTTTCAGAAAAATGTCAAACAGTAGGAGTGCTGGACTTGAAGCATGTGTATAAATGGCTTTGATTTAGTAAAGAAAAAAATTATGCAGGACTTATCTTGGTGGTTATAGAACATTCAAGGCAAGTGTTCTGAGAGAGAGAGAGAGAGAGAGAGAGAAGAGAGAAGTTACATCTTTCTAAAAAGAAAAGTTCACCTATCCCAAATTCAAATTTACTTCCAGGTTCTTCTGCTCTGAGTTTCTGAAAATTGTTTTTAATGGTTATCTGAATCTTGGAAGTATTCCTTGACCAAGTAAATGTCAAGAGGGCTGTGATTATTTTGGCTTTTTGTTTGTTTGGTTGGTTTGTTTTGTGTATATACAATTGTGCATACACAATTGTGAAACTATAGTTTCCGATCAGCTATTGACCATTACTTTTGCACCTAAAAGTCTAAGCTGTGAAGACATAGAAGTATTAACATTTATTAAACTTTGGTTGTGGAACACTAGTATGTCAAGATATTAAGAGATATTGGGAGGGAGAAAAAGTGGCTTCCACCATCAGGTACTCTTAGGAAATTCATACATTATCCAATTTTTTGGAGAATCACAATGCCCGCTGGCATAATAAAGGCTCTAAGGAGTCTCAGTGTAAAAAACAGTTTTTCCCCAAATCATCTGACAACAAATCATCTGTTTTTACTATCTTTTTTTTAAAATTTTTTAATGTTTTTATTTATTTTTGAAGGAGAGAGAGAGACAGAGCATGAGCGTGGGAAGAGCAGAGAGAGAGGGAGACACAGAATCAGTATCAGAATCTAAGCTGTCAGCACAGAGCCCGATGTGGGCTCGAACCCACAAACTGTGAGATCATGACCTGAGCGGAAGCCGGACACTCAACTGACTGAGCTACCCAGGCGCCCCTGTTTTTACTATCTAATTCTCCTTAGGAACTATTTTAGGAACCCACTTCAGAGAATACTGCTTTATCCCTCCTCTGCTTAGAAATGATTACTCATCCTTCAAATTCAGTTCTACTGAATGCAGTGAGTCAACAAAGACACAAATCAGACTCTTCAGACTATAAAACCTCCTATCTCAGGACAACTGTATCTCTAGGAACCTCCAGAAATTGCACAGCATAACCACAAAACCCAGTCACATGCTAGTTAGGCACAAGTGACTGAGTCATCAATAAAAAGGAACAAAAGGCACCAAAAACATTTTTCTTGAACATGAGAGTCATACAAGCTAGGCTTAAAAGCTTGAAGACATTAGCCTTCATAATATTTCTTCTCAAATATTAATTTAGACAAGAAAGTGATGTAACATATTTAATGTAAACTTTTGAAATACTCTGATAGTGTTGATCACAGTTAAAGTAGGTGCATTGTTTAATTATACGCACTGAAATAGCTAAATGTTTATGCAAACTTGAGAATGAGGCTTAAAATTTAACATTTCTAGATACTCAATACAAACATCAAAATGTCCTCCCTAATGAATAGCCCTAAAATCTATCATCTGATGTTCAAGGTACAGACATGGTAGCATGAGAACATTGATGAGTAACACCTATATAGCTGCATATACACACAATGGGCATGCAATATCCTTATTCTCTAAAAGAAGATGCATATCTTGATCACTTCCAAGAACTGCTAAAATCACATTTGAAGTCTTAGGTATTTCTGCATTATTTAAATACCACATTAGGATACACAGAAAAAAAAACATATAGAACAATCACAACAATAACAACAACAATAAAACACGAGGAGATGGTGGTTCATCAAAAATTTTCCATCAATTTCCATTAGTCTACTCTAATCTTATAACACGTGATTAGTTTTTACTTTCAAGTTAATAAAAGAAGCCAGACCTTTCTCCCTTCATGAACTAATAGAAAACAGGTAGACTCCTAGAGAATTATGCAGAACAATAAAATAAACACTGTTGTACTGATGGGCTTAAAATCCATAAATGAGTGATCTAGTAAAAGACTTTGTACTTTCACTTATTATAAAAACAAACAGTAATAGGCTAACATATGAGAATTTTAGTTGCCTTTTAAGGAATCATATCCAAACACTGAGAGAAAATATACCACAATTAGTAATTACAAAGAGCAAAATTATAAATAACCAATTAATTTATACAATTCACACAAACATAATTTCTTTGCTAAGGTAGACTTTAAAACATTGCAAACAATGTTTTGAAAGGAAAAAAGAGCAGTTGTAAAACTAAAACTTTCACTGAAGGTGAGGGAAAAACCCATTTTCTCTCTATCAATAATAGAAGAGTAAAAGGAATTCTAACAGCCAACTAACAAATATTTATTATGTGCCTACTGTGTGCTAAGCATTGCTCTGAGGGTTGGGGACATAGCAGTCCCTGTTTCCATGGAACACACATTCCAGTGGTGGGTAGACAGATGATACACACAAAACAAAAAAGCATATACTACATCAGGAGTTAAGAGGAAAAGTAAACAGAGGAGGGGGACAAAGAGCGGAGGAGAGACTTAGTTTAGATGGAAAAATATGAAAGGGCCTCACTGATAAGGTGATATTTGAGATCTGAATGAAGTGATGAAGTATATGAATTATCTGAAGGAAGAGTTTTCCAGACAAGGGGGATAACAAATAGGAGGCTGACAGAGGAGAAGATGAAACAAGTAGCCAAGGGCCAAAATATATAAAGCTTTATAATCTATGTACGAATTTTGGATTTTATTTTGAATTAGATGGATTTTGTGACATTATTTGACTTTTTGAAAGGATTTCTATAGGCAAGGAAGGGTAGAAGCAGGGAGTCTGACTAGGTTACTACTGCAAAAATAGTCAAGGCCAGCTATGATAGTTGCTGAGGCTAAGGATAGAGTAATGGACATGGGGAAATGTGGTTAGGTTAGGTTATATATTTTAAAGATATGGATGACAGAATTTGCTAATGAATTGGATGAAGAGGATAAAAGAAAGAGTCAAGTATGACTCCAGAATTTTGGGCCTGAGCAACTAGAATAATCATACTGCCATGCTGTGTTGTAGTAGAGGTATGAAGACTAAATCCTGAGGTTTTTTTATTCATGTCTAAAGGTTTGGAAGCTAAATAAGAACCAGAAAAGAAGATTGACAAGGAGTCATTCTAGTGGCTTCTCAGAGGCCAATTAAAGAAAGTATTTCAAGGAGAAGGGAATGATTAACTTTGTCAAATGCAGTTGATATGAAAGGAAAATAAGGATTGAGACTTCTTCCTTATATTTGGTCAATGGAAGTCCTTGCGACCTTGCCAATAGCAGTTTTGCTGAAGTGGTGGGGCAGAAGACTGATTTTTGTGGGTTCAAGAGAGGAGGACAACTAAGAAGTGGATAAGGCATAACGGAAATTCAAAAATCACCATTTTACCATGACCACAGTGATAACTGATTTGGGTAAGAATCATCAATGGACGCTAAAACCATTGGCAAAAAACTACTGGGGAACAAGACAGCTCAAAGTAGCTTCCCAGAGATTATTTATTATTACAAAGGGAAGCCAGGATCTTTACAATGGAGAAATGTAAGAGAACCCATTTTTACCAAGTGATCAAACTTATCATAAATAATGTGTCAAACTGTTATGTGCTTGCTGTTGTGGTGCACTCAGAGAGATATAACATCAACTCTGTGATACACCTGCCAAAAATGTTTGGGAGTCATTATATTGTAGACTTGCCAATGGTTTAGCTTCCATCTGAAGGAGGTAATAGATAAATCCAAATTGAGGATATGCCACAATATAACTGGCCTAGATTCTTCAAAAAGGAAAAAGTCAATGTCATACAAAACAAGAAGAATTAAACATTTTTTTAATGTTCATTTATTTTTGAGAGAGAGAGAGAACATGAGTGGGGGAGGGTCAGAGAGAGAGGGAGACACAGAATCTGAAGCAGGCTCCAAGCTCTGAGATGTCAGCACAGAGCCCGAAGTGGGGCTTGGACCCACAAACCGTGAGATCATGACCTGAGCTCAAGTCGGATGCTTAACCGACTGAGCCACCCATGTGCCCCAAAACAAGAAAAATTTTAAAGGCCAGTGTTCTAGGTTAAAGAACACTAAAGATAACGTGACAACTAAAAGCAATGTATAATCCTTGATTAGAAACTGGATATTAGAGAATGAGAGCGTTATTGAACAATTGGTAGTATTTAAATATGGTCAGTAAATTTGCTGATTGTATTGTATTAATGCTAAATTTCCTGTGAGTAATTATTGGATGGTGGTTATGTAAGAGAATGCTCTTGTAGGAGATACATGAGAAAACATTTTGGGGTGAAGTGTCACAAAGTCTATAAGGAATACTCAAATGATTCAGGAAAAATGAATGCATTAAAGAGATAATGTAAGTAAGACAAAATAGTAGAAATGGCCTTCATAAAAAATACGAAGGCTACATGGGTATTCAGTCCTGGGTCTATCTGTGCAATTAAAAAAACAAAAACAAAAACAAAAACAGGTTAGCAGTTTTTTTTAACAAAATATTGACAAGGAAGTGGAGGAAGAGCAAATGAAACCATCGCAGGTAAGAAGAGTGGTAGCTGTAGGACTAAGTAGGGGAAGAGAGGACTTAAAAAACTGGGGGATATTTCGTTCAGCATTTTTGTTATCTGATGGGCAGGATCCAGGAGAACAAACAAACAAGCTATTGAGGGTGTGAGGGGAGGAGGTACAGTGCACAGTGCTTAGTGCAAGGCGTGGGCTTAAACAACAATACAGCGGGAGGACCTATAGTGGATGGCTACAGAGGCAAGTGTGTTGGTACAGTTGCTGGGGGAAGCATGTAGAAAGTCTTCTGGAGGTTTTTATTTTTAATCTGTGAATTAAGAGAAAAGGGGAAGAAGCATTGAAAGTTTGAAGAGGGAAGATGATATGAAATAGTTATTATATCAAGCTGACTTGGGAAGTCTTATAGAAGGAGTATGAGTATGAAGGACTTACGTCCTTAAACAAAGATCATATGATTACAAACATGGAAGAAACTCTAGAATTTATCATCTAATCCAGTCATTTTATAGGCAAGGAAGTGGAGATGTAAAGAAAAACATATAATGTAGAGATTATGAACATGATTAACTGGCTAAATAAAACAATAGTACTAAGAATATAAAGCAGTTATTGGAATCCTCCTATGTGGCAGTACCATGATAAGAACTTTGTATCGGTTACGGAAGGGAACAGAAGATAAAAACAGAGAGGGAGGGAAACCATAAGAGACTCTTAAATACAGAGGACAAACTGAAGGCTGCTGGATGGGAAGTGGGTGGGGGGAAGGGCTACATGGGTGATGTGCATTAGGGAGGGCACTTGTTGGCATGAGCACTGGGTGTTGTATGTAAGTCATAAATCACTGGGTTCTACTCCTGAAACCAATACCACACTGTATGTTAACTAACTTGGATTAAAATTAAAAAAAAAAAAAAAAAAAGAACTTTGTATCTGTTAACTCCCATATTGAAAACTACTTAAATAAAACTATATACAAAGGCACGTATTTTAACTTCTATATTCCATGAAAATAAAAGAGGTTCAGAATGTTTAAATGCCACCCCAAGAGTCAGACAACTATTTTCATGAAAAAATGGAGTTTACATTTGGACCGTACTTATCACAGTCTTACTCTGAGGGATTCTCAATGAGACCTCCAATTCTTACATCTCACCCAACTCTACACTGACTCTATACCTCCTTGTATCTAGTAGGTTTCCAAATATGTTTATTGACTCAAACACTTCAGTCACCTGAAGCCTGTTAAGAGCCATAAGAAGATTCAGGGCAAAGGAGAGGTGAAGAAGGAAGCAGAACAGAAACTGAGGAAATGAATACTATGCAAAATCAATCTAAGTTTCTTCATTGACTAAATACACAGATGAAGCAAGATGGACTCAGTGCAGAGTGATATTAAAAAAAATTTCTAACAGATGCAATGGGAAAATTTCCGAGAAAACAATGTTTCATACATATATGAACAATAAGGGCTTACATACGGAGAGACAAGGAAGAGGAGGCAGAAGGAAGAGGTCTGAATTAACTGGTAATTTATGAATTCTCACATAACAAGGGGAAGCTTAAAGAGTAAAACTTTCATTGCTTCACTTTAGTGCTGTGCCAGTCTTTTAATCCCTTCCTGACCTATTTTTATTCAGCACTGAAAAGGGTACATTGTTTGATTTGGGTATTAGCTTTTAAGGAGATTAGTTTCCAGGAAAAGTGAAGCATTTTGCATATAAAGAGGGACCCTCTTGATACAAGGCATCATAGTATGCTCTGTTCCCAAACCACCTATTAAAAAGAAATTAAAAAAAAACAAAATTCAATATCCATTCCCTCCCAAAATTAAAGGCGAAATTAAAAATAATTTTGTGTAAAATTTTTTCTCAAGGAAATTTTTTTTTCAAAATATATATGTGGCTTCTAGAGTTTTAACCAGAGGGAAGCTGAATCTTTCACTTATAAGAGGTGAAAATTAATAGGTTTTTCTTCTTAATCATGGATGTCAATCTGTATTACATTATTAATTATGAATTATAGTACAATTAAAATACAAGTACCATGGGAAAATACGTAAATAAAACTTCCTAAATCTTCATACAATTTAATTTTTTCTTGCAGGCTTCTGGCTTGATCTTAACCCTGCAGATAAGTCTGTCCATATGATCCAAGTGGATACAGATTATTTCTCAGCTCTAACAGTTCTGACACCCCTCCCATGACAAATATTTTGTAATATTCCCCTTAACGAAATTGAAATGAAATTCAAAGATAACTTATGTAATCCAAATAAAAATAATTGTTTAGCTATAATATAGAGTAAAATAAATTGTTTTATAATAGAAGAGTAATATAACAAGTAGCTCAGTCATGATTATTAGAGAAACAAAATGTCCCATGAAGGTCTCAGGCTTAATATTAAATATCATGACATGTAAAAATCTCTGAAGTAGGTGACATTCTCTCTAAAACTTAATGCAGTGTTTGGTTACTGGAATTGTGCTCTGAAGCAAACCAAAGCACAAAAACATTTAGAAGACAGAAAACATAAAATTTAGGGGATTTGACTTTTATTTAAAAATTTTCCTCTTATAAGAACTGCCTTATGTACACTAGTGCCCAACATTCCAATGTAAAGAACTTTCTTTAGGTAAATAAAGAAATGTTGTTTTTGAAATGAGCTCCTTGATATACTACTGTATATTTTTGTGTTTCTTTTGTAATAGTAACAATAATGAATCATCTATCTGATATCTTTGGAAATATTTCTCATAACTAAAAATTTCTAGATAACTAAAATATAACCTTCTTAAGAAACAAATTTTTGTTGTTAAATTATTTGTACATACAAATGTATTTTATACATATACAACTTATAAACAATAACACTGATGATAAAATTAATACTAGGGTATCCAACACCCAGCTTAAGAAATAAGACATTACTTACACTTTTGAAGTCCTGTGTATATGTCCCTACCCAACTGTACCTCACTTTCTTGGCCCTGAGGCACCACTATCCTGAATTTGTGGTTACCATTACATTGGTTTTTAGTTTTGCCACATAAATATGTACCCCTGATACTATATTACTTAGCTTTGAATATTTCTACACTTCAGATAGGTGGAATTATATTATACTTTATTTTTTGCAAACTGAATTTTTCACTATTTGCAAGATTCATTCACGTAGATACATGAATCTGGACTTTATTTTTCACTATTCTAAGTATTCATTGTAAAAGGCGAAAGATTTATGCGATCTGAAGAGAAACGAGAGCATTAAGTATCCCATTGTTAGAGCCATAATATAATTTATCTATTCTCCTGTTGATAGTCATTTGGAATGTTTCCTTTTGTGTTTTTTTTTTCAATTATAAACAACTGAAAACATTTCTATGATTTTGAAATTACTTAAGATGGATGCACATTTTCTAGCCTTCTTTTAAAAACTTGAATATAATTTAATTTTTCCTTAATTAATCTAAGACACATTTATGAATTTCAATTATATACCATACAGCATTATAGTAATGTCCTCAGAGGTATAGAGATGTATATTCTCATTTTTACTAGAATTAGTAAGTTTAGTTTGCTTTTTTATAGTTCTTTCTCATTCTCCAGCTATTGCCAAGAAACTTCTCGCTGCTACAATGTTTATTCTAACATTCTCTATTTTCAATTTCCTCCTTGTAGACCTGGAGCCCAGCCAATGAAATCTGAGTATAGTGCCAACAAAAAGAAAAAATAGATTATGACTGAAAGACCAAATAGGAGCTTTTCTAGGGGAAATGTGTACTACCATGAGATAAAATGGTATTATAGAAGGAACAAAGGTTTTGGTATTTCAAGTCTGGCTCGGGCATTTGTTAGCTGTCTAACCTTGTCAAGTTACCAAACCTTTCTGAGTATTTGCTTTCTCATCTGTAAATGTACGTATCAATCCTATCTGATTGGACTCTTGTGAGAAATAAATAGCACCACAGCATAGTCCCAGCTAAGCCACTGGCCTTTAGTAAATGTAGGTTGTCTTTCCTTCATATCTACCCACTTCCCATTAGAGAATGGTGACGAACTACCTCAAGGGACCAGGGACTTTTTGGCTTACCTCCTGGTTCACAGATGTGTTCTACATGGTTCCAGATATATGACCTTCATGTCATATATCTGGAGGTATTATTGCTTCAAAAATCACAAGTACCTTATTATAAATTTAAGAAGCAGGATTTCTACTACAGAAAAACTGGACTATGACTTAAAAAAAAACTTCTCAAAGGAAAAAAAGAAGGGCAAAGAAAAAGAGTTAAAGAGATGAGAAATATGTGGAATGTGGTGAAGAAACAATGAAAAGTCAAGTTATGGATAGCCAGTGCTCCTGAAGAGAAGATCAAATTAGATGGAATGAACATTTTATTCAATGAACTATTTTCTTGAGGGAAGGAAACTTCCCCAGACAGAAAATAGACATGAATTATATTTGAAAACAACTCACCTGCCACAGCAAAATTAGTGAAAGGATACTGATTTCCCTGAGAAAAAACTGAAATTACATAGAATATGATCAGATGAAATACCTTTAAGCATTAAAGCATGAAGGCAGGGTAACTAGTTATCTACTTAAAGAGAAAAGACAGGTTGGCCTCAGATTTCTCTACAGAAATACATGCCACAAAATGGAGCAATATATAAAAAGGCTTGACAGAAGATAGTTGTGGCTCAAGAATGCTTTACATAGCTATGTTTACCTATGAAGGCAATAGACTCATCTTCTCTAAGAGGTGAGTGTCTAAAGAGAATATTCACCCTCCCTGAGGAAATGAAACAAAGCAAACTATATCATTATTTGACAGGCCCTAGCTAGTCTAAATGGTTTTTATGGTTTATATATAGTTTTTATAGTCTACATAGTTTTAATTTCATCCCTTGACATTGCCTTCATTTTACACTGAGGATAAGTCAAATCCCTCATGATTGTCTTTTTTTACAACTGGGGCATCCTTCCTTATTCCCATTTTACAGCTCAGGAAATAGTATGCTCAGAAAAGTTTATTAACTTGTCCAAAGTCACATAGCCAATAAGTACAAAAAAGAGGGACTAGAGGAGTGCCTGGGTGGCCCAGTTGGCTAAGCGTCCAACTCCTAGCTTTGGCTTAGGTCATGATCTCACTGTTCAAGCCCTGCATCCTGAGTTTGAGACCTGTGTAGGGCTCCGCACTGACAGTGCAGAGCCTGCTTGGGATTCTCTGTCTCTCCCTTGCTCTGCCCCTCCCCTGCTCATTCTCGCTCGCTCTCTCTCCCTCAAAATAAATAAATAAATAAATAAATAAATAAATAAATAAATAAATAAATCTTAAAAAAATATTAAAAAAAAGAGGGACTAGAAACCATGCCTGTCAGACTCCATAAATTTGGCCTTCTAAGCACCTATGCAATGGCCCTTGAAAGAAAAAATTTTAAAAAGAGAAGATAGAAAAGAAACATACATCACTACAAGAAAATGGCAGGTGGTTTTGTGTAGTCTTGGTGTAAATAGCCTTTCTGAATCTGGCATCAGAAGCTTCCTTCTAAATTATTTACTTTTAATTTTTGTTCTTGACATAATTACTCATTTTTCTCTTTGTTAAAGTCAGAGAATATTACAGGCTCACTATAGCACAAAAGTAAATAAAGTAGTATATGGATGAACTTTATACAGAAGTCCTTCTACCCATAATAGGTAACTATTTGCTTCTGTAATTCAATTTTATAAAATTAGATCAGAGTTTTAAATTTACATTTTAAGTCATTTTATTACATTAAATAAATTTCTAATATTAAAAAAAAAACACTTTTTATCCCTTAGCCCCAAAATCCTTTTTTAACATTTTTTTTATTTTTATTTTTTTTATTTTTTAATATATGAAATTTACTGTCAAATTGGTTTCCATACAACACCCAGTGCTCATCCCAAAAGGTGCCCTCCTCAATTCCCATCACCCACCCTGCCCTCCCTCCCACCCCCCATCAACCCTCAGTTTGTTCTCAGTTTTTAACAGTCTCTTATGCTTTGGCTCTCTCCCCCTCTAACCTCTTTGTTTTTTTTTTTTCCTTCCCCTCCCCCATGGGTTTCTGTTAAGTTTCTCAGGATCCACATAAGAGTGAAACCATATGGTATCTGTCTTTCTCTGTATGGCTTATTTCACTTAGCATCACACTCTCCAGTTCCATCCACGTTGCTACAAAAGGCCATATTTCATTCTTTCTCATTGCCACGTAGTATTCCATTGTGTATATAAACCACAATTTCTTTATCCATTCATCAGTTGATGGACATTTAGGCTCTTTCCATAATTTGGCTATTGTTGAGAGTGCTGCTATAAACATTGGGGTACAAGTGCCCCTATGCATCAGTACTCCTGTATCCCTTGGATAAATTCCTAGCAGTGCTATTGCTGGGTCATAGGGTAGGTCTATTTTTAATTTTCTGAGGAACCTCCACACTGCTTTCCAGAGCGGCTGCACCAATTTGCATTCCCACCAACAGTGCAAGAGGGTTCCTGTTTCTCCACATCCTCTCCAGCATCTATAGTCTCCTGATTTCTTCATTTTTTAGCCCCAAAATCCTAACAGAATTCACTTAACAAGGTCTGTACTCATTCATCTTGATATCTCCAAGACCTAGAGGAGAATGAAAAAATGTAATACAATTGATCCTCGTTATTCAGATTCTGCATTTGTGAATTTGTTTACTCACTAAAATTTATTTGTAACCTCAGGATCAATATTTGAAGTGTTTTTGTAGTCATTTATGGACATGCACAGGTCAGCAAAAAATTTGAGTGGCCTGAAACACATGTTCTCAGCTGAGGTTGAACAAGGCAATGCTCTGCCTTCTGATTTCAGGTCTTATACTGTAAACAAGTATCCTTTTCATGGTCTATTTAATGCCATATTTTTTCATATGTTGGTGCTATTTTAAGTTTGTTTATTTATTGAGAGAGAAAGAGAGAGAGAGAGAGAGAAAATCCTAAGCAGGCTCTGCACTGTCAGCTCTGAGCCTGACGTGGAGCTTGATCTCACAACCATGAGATCATGACCTGGGCCAAGGTTAAGAGCTGGATGCTTAACTGACTGAGCCACCTAAGCCTCCATATGTTCGTACGTTTTTGTTGGTGATTTTCTGTTTAAAATGATCCCCAAGCATAGTGCTGAAGTATTGTCTAGTGTTCCTAAGTGCAAGAAGATTGTAATGTGCCTTATACAGAAAATGTGTCACATAAGCTTTGTTCAGGTACATGGTGTAGTGCTCTTGGCTGTGAGTTCAGTATTATTGAATCAACAAAGCATATTAAATAAGGTGTCTTTAGACAGAAACACACATAAAGTTACATATGGTTTGGTTGACGAAAATGTGACCAGAGTCTTGTGAAAACATAATCCTTTATTTCCTGAGAAGTAATGGTTCAGTATTTGCTACTTCAATGTTCCCAATGATTTTAGAATATAACTACCATGAATAATGGAACTGGCCATTTTTTACTGGGCAACTATTATGTATCAATAGCAACTGACACCATTTTTTAATATTCTCTTCCATGCTTTGCCTCTGTGTAGAAAAATTCAAAATATTTTAGCATTTTGTGCCATGTGAATTTATAAAAATCATTATTTTACTCTAAAAAATAAAAATGATACTTCTCACTTTTTCTTCATGTCTATACCTGGAAAAAATTTCAGGCTGACAATTCTTAAAGCCCAGAAAAGTCCCCAAGAAATCATAGTGACATCTGGTAAAACTTCCTAAATGGTATTTGTAAATTTGTATATAAGGTCAACAAAATAGATCATACAGCCTTCTGCAAACCAATTTCAATAGTTTATATCTCTTGCTTCTAATTTAAATGTATTGCATAAGTATTCATCTTATTTCTACTATGGACCAGGCACTGTGCTACATCTTGGAGGTCACGGAGATCAACATCACTATCCTTAGGGATCTCAAAGTGTAGGGAAGGCAGCACACAGAACAAGCAGGCAAACAGACCATTATAAAACACAGTGAAAAGTCCTAAAACACAGCTACACATTGAGTGCTAGGAAGCACATCTGAGAACTCCCCTCAGTGTGTGTGTGGCGGGGGGGGGGGGGGGCTTGAAGGGATGAGAGAAAAAGAGGGACATCTTGGAATGACTTCTGAGGGTGATTAAACCTGAGCAAGAGATAGCTAGACAGAAAAGTGGTAGAAGGGAGAGCAAAGAGATGAAGAATTTGAAAAACATTTAGAAAGCAGAGGGTTAAATGAGAATGAGGAAGAGGGAAGAACTGAAGAGGACTCCTGTATTTCTAACTTGGGAATTTTAGGAGATATTAATACTGTTCTCTCAAGATAAAAGGGAAACAGTTTTGAGAAGGAGAGAACCTGGGAAAGGAATGGGCTATATGGGAAAAAGAAAGGATAAGTTTAGCTTTGGGCATATCCCATTTTTGGTACAATGGGACCTCTAGCTAGAGACACCAAAACACTCTTGAAAATATAGGTGAAGAGCTCAGGACAGGAATTTGGGGGTTATCAGCACATAAGCACCGACCGAAGCCATGCAAGTAAGATGAAGTGACCCGGGGAGAATGCTGGATTTAGAAGAGAAGAGAACGGAAGACAGAACCTTGGGAATATCAATATTTAAAAAGGAGGGAGAGGAAAAGAAGTCACCAAAGAAGACTAAGGGAAAGTCACAACCAGGAGAGCACGCTAATAACAGATGTAAGAGCAAGAGCTCGGATTGCTTCCCAGGAAGGGCTGAACAATAGCGATACACTGTGCAGAGGAAGCTTGGCGACTTAAAGACTGAAACACGTTCAATGAATTTGACAGAGGGAAGGTCACCCTAGAGAGATGTCTCCAGGCAACTCAGCTCCAGTGAAGCGATCCAGACAGCAGGCAGACTGAAGAGAGTTAACAGTAAATAAAACGTGAGGAAGTAGAGACACACTTTCAAAGAGCTAAGCTTTGGAGCCAAAGGGGAGACATGGGAGAGAAGAGGTTTGATGGTAAGATGCCCAGAAAATGAAAGTCATCATGAGCCTACTTCATGGGATTAGCGTGGGACAGGAGAGACACTGTTTTTGAGTGAGGAATGACAGGAAGGTGAGAGAGTTCCTGTTTTTCAACATGTTAATGTCATGTTCTGCACCCTTAGCAAACTTTCTTTAGAATCTCATTCCTTTCTGAGGAGCCTGAGTGGCTCAGTCAATTAAGCATCTGACTTCGGCTCAGGTCATGATCTTGCGGTTCATGAGTACCATCCCTGCATCGGGCTCTATGCAGAGCCTGGAGCCTGCTTTGGATTCTGTGTCTCCCTCTCTCTGACCCTCCCCCACTCACACTCTGTCTCTCAAAAGTGAATAAATGTTAAAAAAAAATCTCATTCCTTTCTACAGTATGTTAATACAACTATCCTCACATGCTATTACAATTATTTATTTACATATCTCAAAGGAGAGGAGAGGGAAGAAAGTAAAAAGCAAGAAATAAAGTCGTGGTGGGAAAGAATAGAGAGTTAGGTTCTCTGACAAACTCAGCAGGAGTACCAAACTCTCAAATGTGTCCTGATGCCTGTGAATATACACTGACAAACTCGGCCTCTTTTGCTCCATTTCAAAACATACACAAGCACGTGCATCTCCCTTCTCTTACCACCCCTCCTCTACCTTCCTCGGCACCCCAACTGATCTTTTTGAAGTGCTGGAAACTTTCTTGCCTAGAAAGGAATGGAGTCAGCACAGCGGGCTGTAGAAACTTCTTGGAAGCCAATCCTCACTGGTATGGCTGGCAAGAACTTAACTCTATGCAAAAGTGACCATAAGCTAGGGGTGCCTGGGTGGCTTAATCGGCTGAGTGAATGACAGGATTCAATTCAGCCTCAGGTCATGATCTCACAGTTCGTGGGTTCAAGCCCCACATAGGGCTTCACACTGATGTTGCAGAGCCCGCTTGGGATTCTGTCTCCCTCTCTCTGCCCCTCCCCTGCTCACTCTCTATCACTCTCTCTCTCTCAAAATAAATAAACATTAAAAAAAAAGTGACCATAAGTCACATAAATAAAGCCCTCAAATCCAAACTAAATGTATATGCAATCCAACTTCCTCTTAGCCAGTTCCAAAAACTATCCATATATAAATGTGTAATTTTTAAAAAGTTGGCAAGTGAGTTTTAAAATGTTTTAGTGGTGTATAGGCCAAGCAATATAAGTGTGTTGTTACATGTCCTAAGGGCCACTGATTTGTGGCCTTCACACAAGCCAAAAGAATAAAGGGAGGGAGAGGGCGCAAGAAAATGTGATCTAGCAAAATTCAGAAAAGGAGAAAACCAAACATAATAAGAAATCATGATGAATAAAAGAAAAAGATAGAGAGCCTATAAATAAGATCAAACATTGTAAATTGTGTATTTGGCCAATATAATATACATTTTATAATTCAATCAACAAAATGTAAGTAAGGGGACTGAGTGCTAAATAACGAACTACTGTAAATGGTCATAAGTGTGTGTGTATATACAGTCAATCGGCTGGATCTGAGGAGCTGATGGCTCCTGATCTAAATGTCTGTGTGGGCAGGCTTCCTGCTCAGTAACAAGCAGCTATTGAGAGGGAGGCTTCTAGAACTAATATTTCTATGTGTTTTGAAAGAATCTTAAGATACTTTATTTATGAACACACATACATACACATATATAAACTTTGTGTTCAGCATAAATTGAACACACAGTTTTAAATGAACATTTTACAAAAGTGGTCATGCACTGGATTAGAAATTCTGATCACAAATGCAATAAAACCTGCCATAAAACCACCAAAAGAAAGAAACAAACACTAAGCATCTAGAAATTTAAAATACTTCATAAATAACTCTAGGATGAACGTATTAACCAAAATGGAACCACATACTATTCAGAAATGAGTAATGGTGAGAACACTGTGTCAAAACTTATGAAATACAGCCAAAGCAGGTCTCAGAAAAAAAAGTTCAGAGCTTTTATTTGAAATTCATCTATTGGGAAAGAAAAACCATGCAAATATAGATCACTTAGGCATTTGACCCAAGAAATCAAGTAAATAATGACCACAATATATAAGGAAGAAAATAATAAGACAAAAGGAGAAAAACTAAGCTAAAAAAAGTAAATAGGGTGAAATAAAAAGAAAAATCCAATTCAAATTCTGGAAGTGTGAAATATTCCAATAAAACGTTTCCATATATGAATAAACTTTGCTGGTGAGGATATATTTAATAATAGAATACAATCTATAGAGCACAGAGTTGTTAAACATTTGGGAAATTTAGGAAAATACACACTAAAGATAGTAAAATGAGTGTTTTTTATAGACTGTTTTTTAGAGTAGTTTTAGGTTCACAGAAAAATTGAGCAGAAACTACAGAGTTCCCATACACCCTCTGCCCCTCGGCACGCACAACCTCCCCAACTATCAACATCCCACACTAGAGGGCACATTTGTTACAACTAATGAACCTACACTGATACGCCATTATCATCCCAAGTCCATAGTTTACATTAGGGCTCATTCTTGGTGTCCTATGGGTTTTGGCAAATGTATGATGACACGTATCTACCATTGTAGGGTCATACAGACTAGTTTCACTGCTCTAAAAATCCTCTCTATTCTACCTACTCATCCTTCCCTACATCCCCACCTCTTGACAACCACCCATCTCTTTATTATCTCTGTAGCTTTGCCTTTTCCAGAATGTCACATAGTTAAGAAGCATTTTTAATGTTTTATTTCAAGAACATGAACAAGAAAACATTATTATATAGATTAATAAGTATTAAAATACCGTACGAGATGCTAATTTTCTGTATATTTTTCAAATCCCCAGAGTAGAAACAAACAGATCTTTTTTGGACACTGGGGGGAAAGCAGTTCATCCCTTTCATGCCAAATTGACCCAGAAACACAGTTTTACAGGAACATAACGTATGTTCTCAAACTCCTTCATAGTAGAGCTAATCCTATTAAACCCCAAAATATCGATGGTATATGTTTCCAGGATTCAAGCTTTACAACATTATAATTTAGCAGGCACACCCTGCTTAGTGAGCTCTTAATCCAACTTCAAAAAGAGCACAGCATAGTTCTGTCAGGGTGGGCTTCATGCTACTCACATAATTTATACAGATAAAAAATATCCAGAGACCCATTAATCCATTTTACTGGCTTGTGGAAAAGAGGCAGATTTTGGCTGGGGTGGCGGGGCAGGAAGAATGAGAAACAAGATGATGTAGTATGCTAGGATTTGAGATAGAAGATGCACATTGTAAAGTGCAGCCCCTTTATTACGTGTGCAAAAATATAGGTATGGTATTAGGAAGAGTAAATGTGAAATAGACGTTGAATTTAAAATCAAGGCAAAATTTATTTGCAACTCAATTCAGTAACACCAAAACAGCACATGTGTTAGAATGAATTCTGTTGTTTTTCTTCTCCCCTCCCTCCTTTACTTTTTCTTCCAATATTTATTAAGCTCTTAACCAGTAAGACAGGCACTGTCCCTGATCATGGTGCTTACAGTCTTGATGAGGGGCACTAGCAAGTAAACATATAATGAAAATACACAGTACTTAACAACTATGGTAACGAAAATCCCTAGAACAATGGGAGCTTCTAGGAGAATCAAACCTAAGGATATGGTGAAGGGGGAGAAGGAATGGTTTAGGTAGTGGAGCCAAAAACAGCTTACTACTGAGAGAGTCAGAAAATGGTGACAGAGTTAGACAGGAGCAATACACAGAAGCCAGGAAGGAAGTGGAACTTTATCTACAATACAATGGAAAGGTATTGAAGAATTTAAAAGTGGAAGAAAGATATATCCATAGTCGTGTTTTTAAGAAGCATTCTAGGGGTTCCTGGGTGACTCAGTCGGTTGAGCGTCTGGCTTCAGCTTAGGTCATGATCTCACGGTTTGTGAGTTGGAGCCCCGCATCAGGTTCTCTGCTGTCAGCATGGAATCTGCTTCGAATAATCCTCTGTCCCCCACTCTCTCTGCCCCTCCTTTGATTGCCATCTCTCTCTCAAAAATAAATAAACATTAAAAAATGAAGCATTCTAGATGTGAAGTAGAGAACAGACTACAGGCAGAGAAACCTAGTAGCAGCCTGTTGCAATAATCCATATGAAACACAATGGTGGCCTTTAACAAGGTAGTGACAGAGGATATGGGGTGTGAATGGATATGAGACATATAATTTAAAGACAACAAAACCATAAGATTTGGTGACTAATTGCATAGGAACAGAATGAAATGAGGGGCAAAGGGGAAATTGACGGTAATGGTTACCATTTCTCTAGTATTCACCGTATGCCAAGAGTTGTGTGTTCTATGTGCATTATCTCATGTCAACCTCATAGCAGTCTTATGAGGTGGCTGGGATTATTAGTCTCATTTTTCACAGGCTCACAACTTGTCCAGGATCAAACAGCTAAGTAGTTGAGACCTGGGTTTGATAGACTCCCAAGCTTGTGTCCTAACCACCAGGATTCTGGCATGCTCAGGTGGAATAGTGATTTACAGAATCAGGGGCCATGGAAGAGCGGTTTTGGTAGAAGACCAGTGAGAAATTCACTGTGGCAACTGGATATTTGGTCCAGGGTTCGAAGATCTGGTTGAAAAAATATTTTTCAGAGATTGATGAATTGAAACTATGAAGTGAGAGAGAGAGGAGAAAGAGAGAGAGAGAGATTAGGATGAGAAGCAAAGAAGGCTAAGGACAGCATCCTACAGGGAAGGAGCCAGCAAGGGACTACCAACAGGCAATAGAAAAATCAGGACAATCTGACACCACTAGAGAAAAAGGACAACACCTTTCCAATGAGTCATTATGTTTTTGAAAAGTCAGGTATAATTTACCTTTTTTTTGGTTGTGGTGAGAACAATTTTGGTACAAATTCTTATTTTCAGGTGAAAGGTCTATTAAAGAGAAGGGAAAGAAAAACTTTTATACCGTATTCTTAGATATAAGAAAGCTATATTTTGGTACATTTATGGGCAGTCTAATTTTCATGAGGCTTGTCTTATTTTTTTTAAGATTCCCTTTTTTAAATATTTATTTTTGAAAGAGAGAGAGAGAGAGCAAGCAAGGTAGGGGTAGAGAGAGAGGGTGACAGAGGATCTGAAGTGGGCTTTGCATTGACAGCAGCAAGCCTGATGCAGGGCTCGAACTCACAAACTGGGAGATCATGACCTGAGCCAAAGTCGGAGGCTCAACCAACAGAGTCACCTAGGTGCCCCTCATGAAACTCGTTTTAATGAGACAGGCTCTTTCAGAGTGGGGCTGATGTGTAACTTTGAGGTGTGGACAAATATGCAGTGCACAGTCCTTTCCGAGGGTTTTAGTAAGTTAAGCTAAGAAAGAATATTTCATTTAGAAATTTTAATCAAGAGAAAACAATCTATGTCTTTCAAACCATAACTGGGGTGGGGAAGGGGGATGTAGTTCTCATGAGTCAGGGATAACTTAGAATCAAAAGACAAACAATTTTGTCTTTAATTTTTCTCACCACAATTCCTACTTCCTCTTTTGTACCTTCTTTGGCAGTAATCACTACTTGAATACTTTTCATGGCTCCACGGGGTTCTTTTTACAACTGTGAACAAGTAATGTTCCAAAGATGAGATGGGTAGTGGTCTTCAATATGAAAAAGAAGGCAGTTGCTATTGTGGGGAATTTACCTTCTTCTTACCCAGAGCTGACCAAGGCACATCTCAAATGTGGATCACTGAGTTGTGAATCACGCCATTGGTTTCAGTGATATCTCCAGGTAAGCAAGCCATTTGAACTATGCAATGTATTTAGGAGGGGTTTATCTCATGCAGGAGTACTGGAACGAAACCTTTCTAACTATAAATCAGCCTGAGAAGTGAACATGTCAAAGCACAACACTTGGTGCAAAATGGAGCCCAATTCCACAGATTCCACCTTCTTCTTTTTGATCTTCCCTCTGTATTGCTCTTGCTAATGCACATATCCCATTTTAAGCAATATATTTATTTATTTTGAGAAAAAGAAAGAGAGAGAGAGAGCACATGTGCACATGAGCAGGGGAGGAGCAGAGAGAGAAGGAGAGAGAGAATCCTAAGCAGGCTCCTTGCTGTCAGCGCAGAGCCCAATGTAGGGCTGGAACTCACAAACCATGAGATCATGACCTGAGCAGAAATCAAGTTGGACGCTTAACAGACTGAACCACCCAGGTGCCCCTAAGCAAATATATTTTATATGAATTGGGTGTCAGAGTTAGCCCTAATAAAATATATTTAAGGGAACTAAAAACAAACAAACAAACAAAAAAACCGGATAATTATTCTTTAATACCCAAAGCATAATTAGAACTTCTGAGAATATGTCCTTGTTACTGTATTCATGAACAAAAGAGACTTTTCAGAGAGTCTGTGAGATTACAAAGGATTTAAGAATTAAATATGAAAGATGTTAATTAAATAACTTTATGTGAAAAAAAGTCAGACCATTATTCGGTCTGTGTCTGCATCATATACAAATCAACAGACTGGAAAGAGTGATATACAAATGATTCTGGTTGTTGGATTTGTATAGTATGTCTCTTTTCAAAAGCTTTCTGTTATACTATTATGTCACTTTCATAATTTTAAAATAAAACCTGAAATATCCTCTTTTTAGAAAAGGAAATATTTCCTTTGGAAAGATGGAAAGCAGCAGCTCAGCTTATTTTTTGAGTTGACTGAAGAAGGTCTTGGGTAATATTTTCCACAATATTTTTTATCATATGTCTATAGTTTTACTATACATGAAATTAGCCCCTTTATGGGAATTTTCTTACTTGAAAATATGGTTACATTTGGTTCTGGTCAGTGATACCTTGTGCAATTTAATTCCCTTTCATCATACATCCCCATCTGTTCTTGCTTTCCTCTCCACATGTTAACTATAACTTTGCTTATTCTTTATTTTGTTCCCGTCTTAGCCAAATTAAACTTGAAGATAAAAAGATTATGGAGAGATATAGCTTTTGAAAACTTACTTAATAGATGGGAAGACATTTTCACACAGAGCTGATAGTCAAGATTTTGATTCTACTCTTTACCAAGAACACGGGGCTCTTAAAGAAAAAAACTAGACATTTTCCACAACAGAATGCTGTAGAAAATCTGAGACAAGATTCTTTAACTCTAAAACTATCCAGTGGCATAATTAACTTTGCAGCTGATAATCACTAATGACCATGATCAGTTATTTTGCTGGGAGAAAGTGGCTGACATTCTCTCTTAATTTTTTAAAAATTTAATATGGGAATTTGAAAAATATGCAAAAGTAGAGAGAATAGTATAGTGAAATTCTACATTACTTATCACCTAGCTTCAATACATAGCATCATTTTGCAAATCTTGTTCCATCTATCCCCATACCTGAATATTTCCCCTGAGGTAATCTTAAAGAAAACCTCAAAAAATTATATTAGTTCACTTCTAAATATTTCAGTATGGACCACTAACACATAAAGCCTTTCTTTTTTCTACCATAATCAGGATATCACACCCAACAAAATTAGTAATAATTTCTTAATATCGCCTAACTAATCAGTTTGTGTGGAAATTTCTCAGCTATCTCAAAAATATCCTTCTACAATGGATTTACTGGGGTCAAGATTGAAATGGGTTCTTTTTATTGGCTGTCGTCAATATGTCTCATATCTTTTGTTCTTTAACTGTTACCCCTTCTTGTCTCCCTTTTTATTCCCTCACGTAAGTGGCTAAACTTTTGCTACTTATTTTCTTTCTGGATATTTTTCATTTATTTCAAATAAAAGTGAACTACTGCTGAGAGGAACCAACTGACAAGACATCTCTTGATTTGGCCATTCAGGCTTTCTGGTTGTCTACCCTCCCAGTAACTTAGCAGTTATTCTTCCACGGAGTTCAGTAATCACTTGGCATCCAACTGATTTATCACTTAGAGAAGAAATCAAGGCAAAATTTCAGAGCATGATTAGATTCTCTTACCTTTTTTCTTTGTTTTCCAGGGGATGACAATGGAGGTACCATTCAGAAATTTTCTCAAAAGACAGTGGGATTGAGGATTAGGGCTCTGAATTCCCAAGTATAAGAAGATGTGTGGAGGAAAGCTGCTACGTTTCAACCTCTCTCCATCTTTTGTTGCCTTATTTTACCAAGCTACCAGGTGGCTAGAAAAATAATGCCCAAGGACTCAGGTAAAAAAAAAAAAAAACACTCAAAATATATTTGTATGCTTGAGTACATTTCGATCAGAGATAGAGCTTAGTCAATAAGTTTAGAGAATATAAGGAGCCCTAAGGTCTTGCTAAATTATATAAGTCTGGTGTTAGAGCATAGTAAATATACTAATGAGCAGCTAATTGTTATAAGTTGCTACAGATTAGGAATGTTTCAACTCCAATTAATGGGTTGTGGCTGATTAGAGGAGGGTTAAGAGGTAGATAACAATTATAAAGCCTAGCATATGGTAAGAATTTAATACATATGAGTTAGCAGTGCTCTTATGCTGTTGCAAAAAATATTTATCATCAGCTTGGCTATTTTAACAAATCCTAACTTAAGTTTATATACATTAAGATTACAGATCGGGGGCACCTGGGTGGCTCAGTCAGTTGGCTATCTGACTTAGGCTCAAGTCATGATCTCATGGCTTGGCTCATGAGTTCAAGCCCCGCGTTGGACTCTATGCTGACAGCTCAGAGCCTTGGAGCCTGCTTCGGATTCTGTGTCTCCCTCTCTCTCTGCCCTTCTCCTTTTCGTGCTCTGTCTCTCTCTCTCTCAAAAAGGAAATAAACATTAAAAAAAAAAAGATTACAGATCTTATTACACTCTTGATCTCGACATTAAAAAGCTTTATACCATGAAAACTGTAGGCTTTTCTTATTCATAAAACCAAGCTTTTTGAATTTCAGAATGAGTGTTTTCCCTTTGCACATAAAACCCACTGCTGGGCTGAGCATCATACAAACTAGAATAATGTAGAGGACATTTAAGGAGATGATTTCTAAGTTTCCTTCCAGGAGTAAAAGTTCATAAGTCTAAAAATAGTGCTATTTTATGTGGCTCATTTTACAAGGGATCTTATGGGTCATCTGGCCCATTTCCAATGCAGGGGAGTACTGCTCAACATGGTAATAATACCTTATAGTTAAGACTACAGTTTTGATACTAAAGTCAACTCTTGCACTCATGCAAGCCAACTCTGGCATAGTTTACAAGACGTTATTCCCAACTATTACTCCCAATAGTTCTATGAGAATAGTATTAGCAAGTCCATTTTAGAGATACGAAACTGAGGCTAAGCGAGATTAATGTGGTTAGTTTGAATTACAAAGTAAGTGGAAAAGAATGTCACTTCTCAAATGCTTCTAAAATCATATTCTATATTCTTTATACAACACAGCTAAAACTTTAAAAAAGAGTATTAAAATAATCCTGTGAAGGCAGGAAAACTGTCCTCAATTTTCATAAATGAGAAAAATTATGCAAGTTTACAGTCATGCCCAAGGTTATGCCACTAATGAGTAGCAGAGCTGAACTAGGACATGGATTTTCTGTCTTCTACAACATTCTTTCTACCATACCAGTGTGCATCTGTCTGGAAATTATAATTTTGGAAGTTCTTTTTTTCCTAGAAAAATATATTTATAACTTGACTCTGGGAAAGAGTTAAAATTATTTTACTTGTCTTGACTCAGTGCAATTGAATCTTTAAAATACTACATATTTATGGATCATATTTTATCCTTAGAAAAGTTAAGATATACATTAACTTTAAGTTAATACAGATAAATTAGTATAATTATTAAGATATACATTAATATAACCTTTAAAGACATTTCAGCAATTAAACTGTTAGAAGGGAAAGAAATGAAACTGTAGATAGCTTAAAGTACTTTGAGTACAAAGCTGAATATTTATTTGACATTTTATTAAAACCTGAAAATTGAATAGAGGCAACAAATGTCTTGAAATGCATTTGGTGTAGCAGTGTTTAGCAGTGTTTGGTATAGAGTGTTTAGAAATAAAAGCTATATAATTCTTATGTTTTGTAAACAATTTTAATCTGTTTCTATACTAATCTTTACCCCAAAGCAAGATCTTGTGCAGAACCAGCAGGGGCTGAATAATCTGGGGTGAAATATACAAAAAGAGGGAAGAAAAGACCCACAAGGAAATGAAGTGCTGGGCCTTCCTCAGCCACTGAATGAAAAAACAAATAAGTCCAGAAGTATCTTTGTTGCATATATTGACTCTACTTAATATGTCCTGATTCTAACTTAAGAATTTACTATGATTGATTCTTTCAGTTGGATGCTTCTGACCCTGATCTGCTAACGATTCTGATGCTGGATTGTTCCCTATGCCTCACATCTTCACAGGAAGAGACTGAGCCTCTTCTCTGAACATCCAGGCTTTCAATTGATAGGATTAAACAAATACATTATTTAGATTATGGTTCCCCAGGGAGCTTTAGCAAACTCACAGGGGTACTGAAGGATATTTTAAATTTTCAAAGGAAATGCAGCTATATGAACATCTATTGGACACCGCACAAACTACTAGATAAGATCATACTTTCAACAGTAAATCACGCTATGTTCATTTCATGGGTCTAAGGGTCCTATGGAAAAAACTCAAAGAAGCACGCTAAAGTTAAAAGTTTGCCATTCCAAAGCATTTTTTAAGACGTATGTTTTACTTATCATCAACCAACTAGTTCTATATCTTAACATTTCTTTTCTTTTTTTCTTAGCAGACTTCACAGCCTGTATCAGAGAAATGGGTGTCTTCTACTTGTCATGGACTGTTTTTTAGGCCATGAGAAAGATCACTCCACTTTTTCCTAAATGAGAAAATGGAATGTGAGCAAAGACATAACAAATCATTCTTTGCTAGGTATATATTAGCTACCCATGCTTTATTACAGTGATAAAACAATAAGAATGGCTGGATATTGATTCTTATAACTTCTTTTTTTTTTTTTTTTTTTAATTTTTTTTTCAACGTTTTTAATTTATTTTTGGGACAGAGAGAGACAAAGCATGAACGGGGCAGGGGCAGAGAGAGAGGGAGACACAGAATCGGAAACAGGCTCCAGGCTCCGAGCCATCAGCCCAGAGCCTGACGCGGGGCTCGAACTCACGGACCGCGAGATCGTGACCTGGCTGAAGTCGGACACTTAACCGACTGCGCCACCCAGGCGCCCCCCTTATAACTTCTTTTTGAACAAGTGCTCTAAGAACGTAAAATTAAGAAGGCAGCAGTGATAATCTGTCTTGCTTATTTCCTTGTACATCCTTTTTCCAAACCACCACTTGGGTGTGTCCTCTTTTGTTCTCCAGTTCCTACGACTCCAGAATGTTTATTTCCTAGTATTTGATGGCAAAAGCACCACTGCATCCAAGTACAGCATTAATGAAGTCTTTCACATATTAAAACCATGTTAGTGCCTCTACTTAGCATCAACATACTTTATTTGTACCATAATGTAATTTATATAAGACTTGTGGAGCACACTAATGTTATATCTATCATTTTCTGTAAAAATGTGAGTTTATTATAGATACACCCAACTAAGAACGCTGGGCCTGGAGTTTTGAAGGCTTAGCTGGGAGATCTCCACGTTCTCTCTTAAAAATTTGCTTCTATACTTGGCACAGATTTCTACTGAGTAGGAAAGCGAAATCACTAATGATATTATGCTATGCTTCCCTCTCTTTATCTTTCCCCCATTGCAATATTATACATAATCCCATGGGTTGGAGGAAGTTAAAAGCAATTTTTGCTCTCAAAGAGAAAGGGTTATTATGTCACCAACTCCTTTTTCATGACTAAAATGTGAAAGCAGAGTGGACTGAAAATTGAGACATCAGACAGTTGGCTCTGCTTTGCCACTGAAAAATATATGTATGACTTTGGGTACTTCACTTATCTGGGTCTCGGGTCTCTGGTCTCTGGCCTAGGCAACTTCCAAGATGGCTCTCAATAATCCCCCATCCTGGTATTCATACCTTTGTATAATCCCCTTCCATTGATTGTGGGCTGAAACTAGTGACTCAGTTGTAACGAACAGAATACAGTGAAGATAATGGTATGTTATTTCTTTTTTTTTTAACTTTTAATTTTTTAATTTTTGAGAGACAGAAAACGAGCAGGGGAGGGGCAGAGAGAGAGAGAGAGAAGGAGAGGGAATCCCAAGAAAGCTCTGAGCTGTCAGCACAGAGCCCAATGTGGGGCTTGAACCCACTAATTGTGAGATCATGACCTGAGCCGAAGTCTAACGCTCAACTGACTGAGCCACCCAGGTACCCTGGTATGCTTTTTCAAAGTTTAAGTCCTATAGAGGCTGATTTCCTTCTTTAGCTTGCTTTCTTCCTGGCTCACTCTGAGAGAAGTCAGCTGCCATGCTATAAGCTGCCCTATGGAGATGCCTATAGAATCTAATGCTTCCAGCCAAGAACCAATGAGGACTCCAGACCCTCATTCCATCAGCACTTGAGAAATGAATCCTGCCAACAGACATGCAAATGGGCTTGGAGGAGAAACCTTTCCAAATGGAGCTTAAGGTGAGACCACAGCCTCACTGACACCACAGCTGTAGGCCTATGAGAGGCTCTGAGCCAGAGGACCCAACTAAGCCTCGCCAGTATTCTAGAACCACAGAAACTGATATAATAAATGTTAGCTCTTTTAAGCCACTAAGTTTTGGGGTACAGCAATAAATAATTAGCAGTACAGTCCATTCTTTTTCCTCTGTTAAAAAAAGTTTAAATGATTTTTTTGAGTTCCTTTCTAGCTCTAAATTTTAATGACTATATTATGTTGATAGTAAATGCATAAAGAGAGAAATCACACATAGACATACAAACTCCAATTTCATGTTCTTATGCTAAAATTCACAGTTCAAAAATCCATGGTAGTTTTGAAATAACATTCATTATTTGTTCATTTGTCCTTGGGCTATGGCCCAAGTCTGCTTTATTAGCAACACTGCAATTAAGAAGAAAAACTTGAAAAACGTTTTCCTTATAAAGTATGTATTATTAACGGGATGTCTATAAAGGCTAATTAAATATTCCAAAATTCATGTTTGTGCACTTCAGAAATTTGAAATATTTGGGTTAAGGAATACAACAGGCTTGGTCGCCTTTGCATTTAAAAAACATCAGTAATTACGTAAGAAATATATTTATTTTATATTATAAATGTCAACAACATACAAAATGTCTTATATCTATACCAAATCAACAAGATGTATTCTGTTGAAACTATGTGTGTGTTATGTGCCTGAATTTATGTTATTCTAAAGCACTTTCTGAAAATAGTATTTGCAGGTGGACTGTGATAAACTAAAGGTGTATATTTTAAACCTTAGGGAAACTATGAACATTTTTTAAAAGGTAGGATATAACCATCAAGCCAATCAAGTCTAGTAGAGATAAGATGTAATCATAAAAAATACTCAGAATATCTAAAAACAAGTAGGAAAAAAAGGAAAAGGAAAAAAGATCAGATGATAGATAGCAAATGACTAGCAAAGTGATAGATTTAAATCTAACGCTCTTTCTAGTCAACTTTAAAGTACTAAAGAAAATATACAACACGGTGAAATAATTAGTAGAATAAAGGGGAAAAGAGGTTTTAGCCTCTACCACTTATTAACTTTGTGACTTTGGGAAAGTCAGTTTAATCATCTCTAAAATGGGAAAGTTGAAATCAACTCTGGCAACATCCAATTATAATATTCTCTGAATCTGATGAAAATGTATACACTGTAACTCCTAAATATCTGAAAATATAAAATAAATGGTGGTACAACTGTAATCCAATAGGTTATGTTTATAAAGTATTCATAAAACTACAGGGAATTAATTTATGACCAATAAATAATTCAGGGGGAAAAGAAAACAAGTTGCATATACAATTTCATTACTAAGAGTAAAGAAACCAAGAAATCAGTAATAGCAACACAACTCTGCATTAAAAAACAAAAAACAAAGAAACAAATGAAAACACTGTCAAGAAATTCAGAAGGTTTACAAAGCTAGTGAGACCAAGGATGAATAATTTTCCTCCTTTTATTTTGCCAGCGCTTTGCACTTACTCATGTCTGTTCTTTAAATGTCCTTTAAAAGGGAAAAATGTCACACAAGAGCCAATGTTGTTTCTCCCTGCCTGACACTGGCATCCCATCACCGTACTTTGTAAGCCCCAGAGCAGTGTTTCTCACAAAGTGATGACCCTGAGGCCCACTCAGTGAGAATCACCTGTGGTTGTTGTTAGTGCAAAATCTGAAGCCCAGCCCTGGCCTACTGCCATAATGTCTAGGGATGGGGCCCAAAAACAAGTACTTTAGCAAGCCTCCTGGGTAAGCTTCACTATCACAAAAGACAACAAACTAAGTTCTCAAATCATGGCCCCTGGACCAGCAGCACTAGTGTTACCTAGAAATTGGTTAGATGCACATTTTCAGGTCTCATCCTAGACTTACTGAACTAGAAACTCTGAGGCTGGGGCCCAGAAATCTATGTTGTAACAAACATCCTTGTGTTAAACCTGGTGCATGCAAAAGTATGAGAACCATTGTTCTAAAGCCATGGTCTCCAAACCTTTTTGAACACTTAATCCCTTACCAGTAAAAAAATATTTTGAGCAAGTTCCGGTTCTCAGTATAGACATATAGACATATATACATATATGTATATACATATATACAAGTAACATAAATACATTACTGTTAATCCATATGTTGTATATCACACACACATGAACATTCATTTTATTAGTTTTCATATGGATATATATTTTCATTTCCCTTGGGGATATACATTAGAGTGGAATTGCTGGGTCATATGATCATGTTTACCCTTTCCAGGAACTGCCAAACTGCTTACCAGAGTAGTTGCACCATTTTACATTTCCAACAGCAAATGAAGAGGATCCCAATTTCTCCATATATAGCTGACACTCAAACAACACAAGTTTGAACTGCACTGGTACACTTACACATGGATTTTGTCTTGACGAATATAGCAGTACTATAAATGTATTTTCTTTTCCTTTTGATCCTTTTTTTACTTAAAGAAAAAAATTTTTTTAAGATTTTATTTTAGGGGCACCTGGGTGGCTCAGCTGGTTAAGTATCCAACTCTTGATTTCGGCTCAGGGCATGATCTCACAGTTCATGAGTTCCAGCCCTGACAGCCTATAGCCTGCTTGGGATCCTCTCTCTACCTCTCGGCCCCTCCCCCATGTGCTCTCTCTCTCTCTCTCAAAATAAATATACATTAAAAAATATTTTTTTAAAAAGGATTTTGTTTTTAAGTAATCTCTATATCCAACATGGGGCTCAAACTTACAACCCCAAGATCAAGAGTTTCATATTTTATTGAATGAGCCAGCTAAATATGCCCCCTTCCTTCTGATTTTCTTAATAACATTTTTTTTCTCTAGCTTACTTTATTATAAGAATAGATTATATAATACATATATGAAATATGTGTTACTCGATGGTTTATGTTATTGGTAAGGCTTCCAGTCTACAGTAGGCTATTAGTAGTTAAGTTTTGGGGGAATCAAAATTATACATGGATTTTGACTGTGTGGGCAGGGGGGTAGGGCACACAGATGATCTGTGCTCCCAATTACCCATATTGTCAAGGGTCAACTGTACTTTGCAACATTTGCTGTTATATCTTTTTGTTTGTGGCCATTCTATTAGGTGGATAGTGGTGTCTCATTGTGATTTTGACTCGCATTTCCCTAATGACTAATGATGTTGAGTATATATTTTTATGTGCTTATTATCCATGTATCTTCTTTGAAGAAATGTCTACTCAGATTTTTGCCTATTTGTTTTTCCTTTGCCCACTTTTAATTGGGTTATTTATCTTTTTGTTATGAAGAAAATAGTTCTTTATATATTCTGGATATAAGTCCCTTATCAAATACATTGTTTGCAATAATATTTTCCCATTATGTCTCACATTATGTAGGTTATCTTTTTATTTTTATTTTATTTTATTTTTTGATGATGTTCTTAGTAGCACAGAAGTTTTTAAATTCTGATTAAGTCCAATTTACCTACTTTTTCTTTTGTTGCTTGTGATTTTGGTGTTGTATCTCAGAAGGCTTTATGTAATCCAGGGTTATGAGTATTTATGCCCATGAAACAATTTATGGTGACAGAAATTAATGAAGTGCTCCAGGAAAGATGGGAACATGTCAAAAGGATGTAGGAGTCAATTAGAAGGGACTCCTGCTGGCCAAATCTAAGACAATTTGGGTATCAAAATTAATAATGATAATAATAGAATGTAACCCATTGAAAAACAGGAATCCAGGAATTTATACTGATATAAAGAGAATAATAAATAAATAAGTAAATTCCTCAATTTGCTAATTAATAAATACAGAAGGAATGATGAATGCTAGAAAATCACCATCTTGTAAACATTATAATAATTAATAGCAATTGATTCAGGCAAGAATCACTGATGAATGTTACATGAAATGTAGTGAGGAATAAGATACATAGTCTCAAAGTACTGCCCCTCAAATTATTATTAATTACAAAGGGAAAAATAGGAACTTTAGAGCAGAGAAATCTGGTATGTGCCGTCTTAACCAGGCAATCAACATCACCATTACCAATAACGGCATAAACTGACATCATGTACCTTTTCTGTGGCATACCACTTCTGTGGCATTCTTGCCCCAAATCTCTAATCTGAGTCTAATTATAAAAAAAATGTCAAACAAACTTAGTGATGGAAGTATTCTTCAAAATAACTTGCTTGTACTCTTCAAAAATGTCTCTTCAAAAAAAAAAAATATCAAGGTCATAAATGACAAAGAAAAGCCTAGTAATCATTGCAGATTAAAGGAAACTAAAAAAACATGAAAACTAAATACAGTATGATCCTGGACTGCATTCCTGAACCAGATAAAAAAAAATAAGTATAAAAAACAATATTGGAACAACTGATGAAATTTTAATATAGGTTATGGAGATAATAGTATAGTATTGATATAAAAATTCCTAATTTTTAGGAATTTT
This sequence comes from Neofelis nebulosa, assembly GCF_028018385.1. Classification (NCBI taxonomy): domain Eukaryota; kingdom Metazoa; phylum Chordata; class Mammalia; order Carnivora; family Felidae; genus Neofelis; species Neofelis nebulosa. The sequence goes on from NC_080784.1 coordinate 118,439,239, forward strand.
TTTTCCTAATGTAAAAGAACATAATAGCTAAAGGGGCAAAACATTTATAATTTACTTTTAACTGGTTCAAGAAAAACTGTGTATATGTTTATATACATATATATGCACATACACATATATATGTATATATATATGTATATATATATATATATATATACACACACACACACATATATATATATATATGTAAACCTTGATGAATTAGGATTTTTTTGCACTATTTTTGCAATTTTCTGTAAGTTTGACTTACATTAAAATAACAAAGGTTTTAAAACATACACGTCAAAACAATATAAAACAAAAACAAAAATACATTGATTTTATCAAGAACATACCAGGAAATTTAGTCTCAGAAAGTGTATATATCATATTGCTAAAGCAATAGGAAACTATTTTTTTGTAAAACTAAAAGATTCTATGCAACAGAGTAAAGTTAAAAAAAAAATAAAAATAAAAAAAGCTAACACTGTCCCTAACATATTCATTTCAGAAAGCTGTTTGTTCTAAAGGGTAAAAAGAAAAGTTCAATTTCCTGAAGATGTAATCTAGTATTATCCACACCAGGTGCAATATCCAATCTTATCCAAATAAATCAGTCCCAACTTATGCCTCTAAGAGTAGGAAAGGTCAAAATTCGAACAAATTGTCCATCTCAAACAGAAGGAAAGAATGTGAAAAGTGCTCTGTACAAATAAGGTGAACTTATGTTCTGGCACAGTTGTTATTAACAACGAGATGACTTTGACATTAAAAAAAATTACTTGAGGGTAAGCCAAACTGGTAGAGTCCTTTTTAAATACACAATATACACACAAAAACCCAGTAATTCTTTTCATATAACTTGAAATGAAAAATCTGAAATAAATTCTTGTATATTTATTAAAACAAAATATCAGAGGTGATTATTAAGAATTCTGAAGCAATCATAATTCCTATGTATTCTGAAGCCATGAATGACTTTTTTGTCTGTCTCCTTTTTATTTCTCTTTCTCTTCCCCTGTTCTTTATATTCTCCTCTTTCTTTCTTTTATCTCTCAACTACTCTCTGCTTGTGCAAGCTACCCATAACCATTGCTTAGTGTTGCCAAGGGCAATTAGAGTTATGGGGGTTGCTGACCTTGTACAACGCCAGTACAAGAAGTGGCATATTTATTCTGACAAGGCATTTAAATGAAGGAAAAACATCTTTCAAGGCATCCCACGGAAAAACAATTCCTGCTGGAAAGCATTTCTGGGCTTCAGAATGTGAAAACTGCCCCCACCGCCCCCCACTGAGATGCTACACACCTTTCACTATGGCAATCCCAGGCAGCTGTGGGGAAAGGCTCATTTTGACTTCTAGCTGCTTCTCCCAAACCTGTATTATCGTCATCAAAGCAAAACATAGTTTCAGAAACTAAGAGGATTGTAAATGACCAAAAAAAAAAAAAAAAAAATCTGAAAGTTTAGATTTCATCTTTAAAAACCTTACCAAATATATGTTCATGCTTTAGTTCTTCCTTCCCTAAGTAGTAGAAATCTTTTCACCTTTCCCTGCTCACTTGTTCAACTTCTCTTCTGCTGCAGAATATTCCCCAACAATGTTAATAGATCCATAAAGCGATTTTTGTTTCAAAAGGAAGAAAAGTTAAATTTCAGAACTTCAAGGAAAAACAAAATCTCATGATAAAATAAAATACCAGGTAGTGTTAACATTTCTTTCCATTCTCTGCATCTTGACAGAAAGATCAAAGTCCTGGGTGAGGAAAAAGTAAAAGTAGGCACTGTGCAAGATAGTTACATATTATTTTTCTTAATGATGGGAGGCAAATATTATAATTCTCTGAGCTGATCTGCATGTGATTGTATAGTTAGGAGATGGCTTCACATTCATGCCTCTCACCTGCCTCCCTGGAATTTTTCTACTAAATACAAAGGAACATAAGAATATCTTGACTTCTCACATAAACCACAAGGAAAATAATTCTAAACATAAAAATTTCTGAAATGAATTTTAGCAATACAATATACATTGTACTTTCAGACTCCCTGCCAAATTACTCTATGTATAATTTGGCTAATTGACCAATTTCATACGTCAATGAAAATTATGTTAATTCTTATTGGGGGAAAAAAAAACTGTTCAGAGGTGTTAACTGTATGAATCACTAACAAACTAATTTGTAAAAGCTTTGAAAAAAGGATTGGAGGTGATAACTGTACATTTTCTCCTTTGATCTTCCTTGGTCTCTCATAATGCTAGGCTCTCTCATAATGACTTCTTAAATATGTCATCCATTTGTCTCTGTCCAATCAGCTTTCACATGGCTCAGACTTCCTGTTACCAGCTGGGGAACAGAACCTAGCAAAATTTCCTAGCAGCTTTATCCTAGCAATCTGGTTGCTAGCCAAATACAGTAGCACATATGTTAACTTAGCCAGGAAAAATTTTCCAGAGCATCATGAAGAGAGGCCTTAGGGGAAACCAGTGAGCCAATGAACACAGCAATTGAATATTGTAAGGCAGCCTGAAAAGCTCAGATCAAACTCCCTGTGGGGCTCATCAATTTCACACTTCATCATCTAGAGCAGGTTGTTGTTAATAAGCCATGGGCCACCAATGTGGTGAGGACACCATCTTTGAAGCACCCCTGGGTCTATCCATCATGGGAAATGGCAGAAACACATTTTGCACTGCTCTTATTAAGCAAGGTTGATTATTCATTATTATTAACATGTATTTGTTGGCAAGGAACAATATGAAACATGTAATTAGATACAACATCTGTGCAGCAGGTTTTGTACTCAGGCAGTACTTTTTTCTCTGCAGAGGGGAAAATCAGTAAAAAAGAAAGATCAGGTTTAAAGTCTGTGTTATGTATCTATCTACATAAAGAGCACTGCTGATTTAAAATTAATTCTGACCTAACAGAAAAAAACTTTCCTTTGCTGTCTGAAAAGCTAACCCATACCAAGTTAATGTTAATCGGAAATGTCTCAATTATTTTCTCTTTCAGTGGTCCCAGACTTTGGTGGCAAATTTTGACAAAAGTAAATCTCTCAAACCAATTACTTAGTTCAAATGCTTAGTTTATATTCATCAAAAAGAAACAAACAAAAAAGTGTCATAATGCTCTATTTCATATCAAATTCATGTCAGCATTTGACATGCTGCATTTGATGCAGCGTAAATACTAAATTTCTTACTAAAGAGTTTCTTCCTGTACTTATCTTCATTTAACAATAAATATACTTGACAAACTGCAATGATTTGACAGAAAACACTGCAGAGAAAGTGCTATTCCTTACTGAATATTTTACCTAATAGGCTGAAAAATGAAAAACAAAAAATAAAAATAAAAGAACTGAGAAATATAAATTAGCAAATATTCTAAATAATTATGATAGTGTTTCTTTTTCAAACTAATACTCATCTATTAAGATTTTCATTGTCTTCTTGACATAATGCACTGAGAAGAGAATAATATCACTTCTGCAATATTCTTGCTCAAAGTATATTGCCTGAATCTAAACATTAATTGTAACTAATTTACATATCCAAATTGAGGGACATTCTTCAAAGTAACTGCCCTATGTCCTTTAAAATGTCAAGCTCGGGGTGCCTGGGTGGCTCAGTTGGTTGAGCGTCTGACTTCGGCTCAGGTCATGATCTTGCGGTCCGTGAGTTCGAGCCCCGCGTCAGGCTCTGTGCTGACAGCTCAGAGCCTGGAGCCTGTTTCAGATTCTGTGTCTCCCTCTCTCTCTGACCCTCCCCCGTTCATGCTCTGTTTCTCTCTGTCTCAAAAATAAATAAATGTTAAAAAAAAAAAAACATTTAAAAATAAAAAATAAAAAATAAAATAAATAAAATGTCAAGCTCAAGAAAGACAAAGACTGAGAAGTGACAGATATGACAACTAAATGAAATCCACAATATGGGATTTTTCTGTTGCTATCAAGGATATTATTGGGACAAAAGGCAAAATCTGAATAAGGCCTGTAGTATTGTATCAATGTTAACTTTATAATTTTGATAATTAGTTTTCTGTTATTTAAGGAAATATCCTTGTTTTTTTTTTTTGTTTTTTTTTTGTTTTTTTTTGTTTTTAGGAAACACATGCTTACATATTCAAGAATAAATAATGGGTATCATGTCTGCAAAAATCTCAAACAGTCAAGAAAGGGGCACCTGGGTGGCTTAGTTGGTTGAGCTTCTGACTTCAGCTCAGGTTATGATCTTGCAGTTGGTGAATTCAAGCCCTGGGTTGGGTTCTGTGCTGACAGCTCAGAGCCTGGAGCCTGCTTCAGATTCTTTGTTTCCTCCTCTCCCTGCCCCTTCCCTGCTCATTCTCTGCTAATCTCTCTTTCAAAAATACATAAACAGTAAAAACAAAACAAAACAAAAAAAACCAAAACAAAAACAAAAAACAAAAAACAAAACAGTCAAGAGAAAATGAAAGAGAGATGAGGAAGAGAGGGCAGGAAGAAATAAAGTAAATATAGCAAAATGTTAACATTGGGTAAAGGGTATATGAGAATTCTTAGTATTATTCTTGCAACTTTTCTAAGTCTGAAAAAGTATACCAAAATAAAAAGTTTAAAGAGAATATGACCAAAAAAGTCTAGTTACATTGCTATAGAAAATACTATAAATTCAAGACTTGTATTTAATTTAAAAAAAGTAACCTCGGACTTCACATAACATACATCCCTTGATTGTTTTCACATATCAAGCAGTTGCAGATGTTATAGGCTGTCACTTAAATCGTTTTCTCTCAACTTTAGGTAAACCAATGAGAAACAATGGCATGATAATCCCTAACAGCTGATAACTTGAAAACCATTTGCAAAGTACTGTCTCACCAATGCAAACAGAAAGGATAAAATGTAGCTGAAATAAACAATATTTTTAAAAATAAATGCTATCTTGTTATTTTCTAACAGGTATTGCGAACAGCAATATTAAGGAAATGTTGCCATACAAAGGTCCTTTAAGCTAACGTGGAAGAATATGTGTCACATACACATACACAGGCACACACACACAAGAGTTTTTCTCATTACTTAACATATAATCTATGTATGAATTGCTACAACAGTTAATATTACAGCATTCTTACTATGCCGGTTATTCTCCAAAAAAAAAAAAACCCTACGAAGTAGGTTCTATTATTAGTGTTTAGCCAAGACAGCACTTTTCTCTGAAATTGCTGCTATTCTCTTGGCTTCAAATGCCCCTTTTTTCTCATTTCTACCTGTCAAAATCATACCTCAGCTGTGAAAATTCAAACGCCAATGACAACCAAGTCTTCCTCAATCCCATGATCAGAATTAATTACTCCCTCTTCTGAGTTCCTATAACCCTTTATTCAACAACATTTATCAAAGTTTTTCTAAAATATGTATTAAACACTACATGAGTAATAAGTTATTTGCAAAAGGTCACAGGTTAGAAAGAGGGATTATTAATATAGTTTCAATTATATAATAAAACAATGGTGTTATTAAGGATGCATTGAATTTACCGGACGCTGATCAATGTGCCAAGCAAGGTACTAAGTACTTCACAAATATTATCTCATTTAAGCCTTACTGTCGCCCTGTAAAGAAGTCATTATTAACATCCTCTTTTCACAGCTAAGGAAACTAATCCTCAGAGAAGACAAGTAGCTTTTCTAAGTAGGCTAACTGGTAAATGTGTGTGGTCTATCTGACTCTAAAGCCTATGCTTTTAAACTACTTCTTGCCTTTGAGGGTGACAGTCTAATGGAGTAGAACACACACACCTAAATACAGTACAAGGTGAAAAAGTAATTTGCCATACAAATAGAAGGAGAGAGTTGAGTAAAAGTTTTTTGGTTAACATCTGAGTATTGAAAGATAAATAGATATGTAAGAGAGGAGGGAAAGCCGCTACAAACTGGAGGTGATGGAGAAGTGTTGGCAATGAACATGAGAAAAAGAAACTAGTTCTGATTGGAAGATCCGTATTCTTTTTTTTTTTTTCTAATATGAAATTGTCAAATTGGTTTCCATATAACACCCAGTGCTCATCCCAAAAGGTGCCCTCCTCAATACCCCTCACCCACCCTCCCCTCCCTCCCACGCCCCATCAACCCTCAGTTTGTTCTCGGTTCTTAAGATTCTCTTACGTTTTGGCTCCCTCCCTCTCTAACCTTTTTTTTTTTTCCTTCCCCTACCTCATGGTCTTCTGTTAAGTTTCTTAGGATCCATATAAGAGTGAAAACATATGGTATCTGTCTTTCTCTCTATGACTTATTTCACTTAGCATAACACTCTCCAGTTCCATCCATGTTGCTAAAAATGTCCATATTTCATTCTTTCTCATTGCCACGTAGTACTCCATTGTGTATATAAACCACAATTTCTTTATCCATTCATCAGTTGATGGACATTTAGGCTCTTTCCATAATTTGGCTATTGTTGAGAGTGCTGCTATAAACATTGGAGTACAAGTACCATATTCTGCATAAGGAAAATTAACATTAGGAGAAAAGTATACATGGGCTGCCTGGAGGGCTCAGTCGGTTAAGCATCCGACTTCAGTTCAGATCATGATTTCGTGGTTTGTGGGTTTGAGCCCTGTGTCAGGCTCTGTGCTGACAGTTCAGAACCTGGAGCCTACTTCAGATTCTGTGTCTCCCTCTCTGTCTCTCCCCTGCTCGTGCTCTCTCTCTCCCAAAAATAAACATTAAAAAATAAAAAAAAAAAAGAAGATAAGTATATTTATCAGCTAAGGTTAAATATAAAATTGTAAGGTTTGAACTTCCCCATTAGTGTGCGATGCATAAATTTGGAATCAATTCAGTATCCCTAGTTCTAAGAATGTATCAGACATAAAAATGTATTAATACATTTAAATTAATGCATTTAAAAGCCTGCTAAATAGTTGTTAAACAAAAGTGTATTAATACATTTTATTAGTAATACAAAATTATTGGATATGTATTAATAAAAATGTATTAATACATTTTTGTTTAACAGCTATTTAGTAGCCTTTTAATAAATTATAATCCACAATAATCCCATTTTAGTATTTGCCACTCCAGAAGAGGTTAGATTTGATCAGTTATACATCATGAAGATTAATCTGGTAACAATTTTAGAATGGGCTGGAGGCAGGTAGAGAATGGAGATTAGGAAGCAGTTATAAAGCAATAACCTAAATCACGCTGTAGCATATTAGAGATAGATGGCCCCATAAAGATCATCCAACAAAATTTCTTTATCCTAGGGATGAAAAAACTGAAACAAGATAAATAAAATTAGAATCCTTAAAATTAGCAGTGGCAGATGGTTAATTTTTGTCAAGCAAAATTCTCTGCAAGGTACTATGTGGGGAAATGCTAAAATAGAATATACTCAGCATGAAGGCTGTGTACAAGAAAAATATAAGAAATAGCACAGAGAAAGAACAGATACACATGCACTGAACGTTTAAGACCTGCTTGAGCTTCAGATTCAACTCAGTTTGCTACTCTGAGGTTAATTTAAAATGGGCTTTTCACAAGTTTTTTCCTTTTGGCAATCTCTGTTATGCTTCTTAAAAATATAGATGATGGGTATAAACAAACAAACAAACAAACAAACAAATAAAATCTGTTTTCTGATTGTAAAAGTTACATATACATATCAATGATAGAAAATACGAAAAACCAACCAAACAATTAGAGAATGAGGGAATCAGCTATAAAATTCACCAGCCAAAGACAGACTATTAAAGATTTAGCTTGAAGAATTGATAACAATTCTGGGGGTTCAAGGAAGAAAAATCAGCAGCTACAAAGGCATAGAGGCAAAAAAATTGTATGAGACCTTTAAGGATCTTAAAATACCAACTTAAAATACAAATCTGGGAAAGACAGGAGATGGTTGGAAAATGAGTCTGCAATGGGTCACAAACTGCACTTTTTTTTCAATTGTGGATTTGTAAAATGTGGCCACAGAGGGTTCATTAATTTCACTCATGCATTACTGGCTACTTCCTTCATCATTAAATGACCATTAGTTCACAAAGTCAGCCCCTCTGTGGACCTCAGTTATGATGGCATATTATATATGTATAATATGTAATGGTCACTCAGGGCACGGAGTGACCATTGGCTAAGCATAGTGTATTTTAAAAAATAATTGCTTCTTTTTTTAATTAAATAGGAAAGATTTATAATAAATTGTGTTTCATAATATTTAAACAAATGATTTTTGATTAGTTGGTATAAATGCTCTCAAATGTATTTAGTAAATGTAAAATAATTTTATTCCTCATTTAAACTAAAACATTTTAGAAAATATGTATATATTTATACTTTGTGTTTTTTGCTCTGTACTTGTTTTATAGAATAGATTATACGAGCATAATACAAACCCTTAATAATTTTCTCAACATAAAGATAAGTTATAAGGAATACTTTATGACAGTTAATAGGAAATCAATCTTAACCATGTTACATTTGGGTAAAAATCAGCACATCCTTAGCCAGTCATATTATATATCTTGTGAGTTCTAATTAAATAATTATTGTGAATTTAAAGTATGCAGTCTAATGTTTTCAAAGAAATTAAAACATGTGCAAAGAGATCAATTAAGACCTTTATTGTTGTAAGCCCTGAGTATAAGAAAGATGTTATGTTTTTATTTTAAAACTCTTAAGATATTTCCCCATGTTAGCAAATATATAAAGAATAAAAGTAGGGTTGAAAATCTCTAAGATCCTTCCTAAATCTAAAAGAAAATTTTCACTTACAGAATACTAAGAACTAATTTTCAAAAGCATACTATATACAAAAATATATACATACAGATTTAAGTATACAAAAACTATTATGCTATTTCATGTCAAAACACATTGTTTCATTTTTGAATAAATGTTTTAAGTGAAAACATATTTATGTTTTGTTTATGCTAAACAAAAAAGGTAAAGAACTATAAAATGCTCTCATGAAAAAGAAAAGGAAAAGTTTGATCATTTTCTCTGAGCTTAGTAATGTGTTCAAGTGTTTGTAAAATAGAAGACTAAACTTCAAGCAATTAACTGCTTGGTTTTTGAAAAAGGGACCACTTCCTAATCCCCAGTTAAGGATAAAGAAGGGAGAGACAAAGGATGCTCTAATTGTGAACTGCAGTGGGAACCAATCAGGCTGGATGATTTAGGAGTCTTTAAAGGACTTTTCAGAATGTTTTATTCTAGTCCACCCCCTTGGCTACATGACCTAAGGATGAACACAAGGCTTGTAGTTTTTGTTTTGTTTTGTTTTTCATGTTAAATTGTTTTCTGGCTTCTTCACTCCTAGCCTTGTAAGCAAACTTGTTAGAAGAACATGCAAGAATGTGAATAAGCTATTCACAAAATACAAAATGCCTCTAGTTAATAAACATGTGAAAAGTATATTCAACATCCTAATAATCAAAGAGTCAACAATTGAAAACCAGTGATACTAATCACCAACTAAATTGGGCAACAAGAGTTTTTAATGACACTGTTCCAATGTAGACAAGTCACTAAAATTGGTTCTGTCGTACGTTGATGCTGATACATTGGAAGAATGCTCTAGAAAAGCAAACTGGTGGGGCACCTGTGTGGCTCAGTCAGTCAAGCATCCGACTTCAGCTCAGGTCATGATCTCACAGTCCGTGAGTTCAAGCCCCACATCAGGCTCTGTGCTGACAGCTCAGAGCCTGGAGCCTGCTTCGGATTCTGTGTCTCCCTCTCTCTCTGCCCCTCCCCTGCTCATGCTCTGTCTCTCTCTGTCTCAAAAATAAATAAAAACATTAAAAAAAATTAAAAAGAAAAGAAAACCGGTAATAAATAACAAGAGCCATAAATCTGTTCATGCTTTCGGCACAGTAACACATCTTCTGGGTATATAACTTTTAAAATAATAGTTTAAACAATATGGAAGAAAGGGCATACGCATGAACATAGTCACTGCAGAGTAATTTACAATGGTAAAATATCAAATGTTCAACAAGAAGAAAACAGTTAAATAAATCATGGCACATCTATGCAATGAGAATGAGAGAAAGGTAGGTTTTCCAAAATCCTAAAACTCAATCTATGAATCTATAGGCATGAATGTGATTTACAACAGTGAATCATTATGTATCATGAATAAAATGAAATTAATCCAATAAGAATCAACAAATGAGTCTCAGTATCTGTGCCAATCATTTGTTTCTTTTGCCTCAGATCCAGCCCCTGTCTCTCTTGGCTCTGATCTGTATGGTAAGGAATTATATTTCTGTTTCACCTGTTCGCTGGCTTCCCACAATTTTAACCGATGGGTGGCATTTGCAGAAGACTCGATGGTAGGAGGAAGAGAGAAACTGGAGTATTTCTCTTCTCTCTCCTCTGCTTTTGATAGTGTCTCCCTAGCAGCAGATGAATCTCTGTGGCTTTAACTCACTCAGACAATCCTTCTCTCCATGGTTCCAGCTTTTGCCAGGTGATCCCAGCTCCTGGGTTCTAGTAACACAGCAGCTTCCTGTCTCCGGGATGAGTCACCACCTCCTTGTTTGGCTTCTCGAGCTTTTATCACCCATACAACTAACACCTTGTATTAAATTATCCTCGTATAAAATACTTAGAATGGTTTCTATTTTCTGAAAGGACCTTGACTAAAACAGTGAATCCAATTAATGTAAAAAGGATACAGATGGTTGATGACAATGAGTATATCAAGATTTTTTGTATATCTGTCCATTTACACCTGATCCTTATGAGACTCTGGCTTGCTAGGGAGCCAACGCCAACAATGTTCTATCTATGCACCAACAATGGATCTCTTATTTGAGTTGTTTCAAGATTTGGAAGAAACTAGGTTACCCTCTAAATGAAAGGTTACACTTTCTAGTGAATTTTCCTCTAGCTGCTGAGTACTTGGGAGTAGTCAATAACTGCATAGCCAAACTCTTTGTTAAAAATATAATATGTAATTACTGGCTAAGTAAGTTATTAGAAATGCACAGTCAACAACATGCCACTTCTGAGAGAATACTGGTCATATGAGAGTTTTTACCTCTTGGTTTTTCAAATTGACGGTAGCAACCCATAAGTCAACTTAGTGGGTCAAAACAATTGAGTGGATCATGAGCATCATTTAAAAAAATGAATGGGAAAACAGAATATAAGCACGGAAAAGAACAGAAAGTATGACAGTGCATTGCTTATAAGAGGGTGGGATTTATGACATAAGCTCTTATTTCAGCTACACAGTGTATGTGTATATGCGATTGTGGGTGCGTGGGAATTGTTTTGTGATAGACAATCTGTGTCTCTACATAAGTCAAGTTTAAAAATTTTTGAAAGCTATCCCAATTGTATACCTCGTCCCTAAACCTAAAAGATATGAAGTGATTACAAAACACCTCACAATTTCAGTGGGCTAGGTTAAAGAAAAATGTGTTAAAATTACAATATGATTAGTAGAACCTGGCAGATCACCCATGTTATTGATGCTAAAAGTTGTACTGAATTGTGTCCTCTCACAATTCATATGCCAAAGGCTTAACCCCCAATGTGACTGTACTGGGAGGTAGGGCCTTTAAGTGGTATTTAAGGTTAAATAAGGTCATAAAGTGGGGCTCTAATCCGATAGGATTAGTGTTTGTAGGACTAGAAATGTGAATACAGAGGAGAGGCCATGTGACAACACAGTGAGGAGGCTGTCTACACACCAGGAAGGCAGGCTTCCCCAGAAACCAATCCTGCTGGCACCTTGAACTTGGACTTCTAATATGCAGAAATGTGAGAATATAAATGTTATTGAAGCCACCCAGTCTGTGGCATTTTGTTATGGCAGCTTAAGGAGACTAGTAACACTAATTATAAACACATCTTTCTCTAACCCTGCTATAACCACTCATGAATGAACAAATTATTACAGTTTAAAATAAGAATTGTCAACTGGAGAGATGTGCTATAGTATAAATTAGCGGTTGTACAAGATTACATTTAGCACATCTGAATTAGATACGCAACAGCAGTGGAAGAGTTTGAAAGATATTAAAAGTATGTTGTTTTTTGAAAAAGTATGTTTTTTGAAAAAAGTATGATGTTTTTTGAAACATCAATAGCTTATTTTTCTATAAAACTTGCTTCATTTTTGTTGCTAATAAACACATATATAAGTAAATACTTTATATATAAATACAGTAAATACATTATTGGCTGATTGATATTATATGTATAATTTAGAGGCACATTGTTAAACTAGATATGAGTTTCTGACCTAGTTTTGTTTTTATTATAACCCACCCCTTTTCAACATTTATCACTTCTAGAGAAAAAAGTTTTTTGAGTGATGAGATACTGAAGAATATTTGTATGAAAGAAAGCAGCCAAATCCAAAATAAAACTGCAAAAACGTGAAGTTTTTTTTAAATTCTTCTTTTGGCCAATAATGATTCTAAGATGACTTTATCGGTGACCGATGGAAGTGACACAACTGGCTCTGACGAAAAATCAAATTACTACTGAACAAATATTTTTGATTCAATATAAAAACCTTGGAATGGTTTGCAATGGGAGCAATATGATCAGAAAACTCAGAAGAGTACACGTTTGATTCTAAATTTTAATGTAATGTATAATTCTCTGGTACATCTCAGACACATCCTTCATATTTCTACTAATACTGAAATAACTGTTATGTTTATAATTGTGCCTTTGGTAAAGTTATGACAAAATGCATGATATAGGAGAACACTGAAAATTGGTATGCAGGCTCTTTCTTGCAAACATGCGGAATAAGTACCTGGTTAAGATGGTCTGGCTCCAGAGGCCATGCTTTATTTAAATCACAATCTGGCTTTAAATCCCCCTTTGCATTTTGCTAGTTGTGGGGTCTTTTGCAAATAACCTAATTTCTTTGTACCTAAACTTCTTTATCTGAAGATAATATAGCACTGAGCTGCTATGTGGATTATATGAGATAATATTAAGACAATGTCTTGCACAATTGAGTACTTTATAAATATTTTTAAAAAGACATATGCAAAGGCTGAGAAGAAAAATGTTCAACTCTTAAAATCTTGTTTTTGTTTCGGAAAGAGAGAGAGAGAGAGTGTGTGTATGCATGAATTGGGGAAGGGCAGAGGGAGGGGGAGAGAGAGAGAGAGAGAGAGAGAGAGAGAGAGAGAGGGAGAGAGAATCTTAAGCAGGCTCTACACTCAGTGTGGAACAGACATGGAGCTCCATCCCACAACCCTGGATCATGACCTGAAACGAAATCAAGAGTTGGATGCTCAACAAAATGAGCCACCCAGGTGCTCCAACACCTCTTAAATTCTTAAGTATAATTATTCCCGTTTTGCTTTTCCTTTTTTTTCTGTTTTGCTTCATCCTTATAAGAATGTATTTTATGGTGACTAACAATGAAGGAAGGGCTTCATATAAAACAAATTTTTAGGAGGAATCTTAATATCCTCTGTACTCTTAAATTTTGATCTGCTATGTGAAATTTCCAAGTTGAGGAACCTTCTACAATAAAAGAAGAAATCGTGGGGCGCCTGGGTGGCGCAGTCGGTTAAGCGTCCGACTTCAGCCAGGTCACGATCTCGCGGTCAGTGAGTTCGAGCCCCGCGTCAGGCTCTGGGCTGATGGCTCGGAGCCTGGAGCCTGTTTCCGATTCTGTCTCCCTCTCTCTCTGCCCCTCCCCCGTTCATGCTCTGTCTCTCTCTGTCCCAAAAATAAATAAAAACACGTTGAAAAAAAAAAAAAAAGAAGAAATCGTGACAGGTTTGATAAGGTATTAACATTTTGAAGTTCATCCATATGTTTGTCTTGTTCATTATGTAAATAAGGGAGTTGTCATTGTAGATATTCAGCAAATAGTTATTCATAAAGTCACTTAACTTTAGCATATATATTTTTTAATGAGAGACACTGTGTTTGGGATGAATTAAGTCTATTCTTAACTGAAAACAGCTAAATTAACTAATCAATCTTTTAAAATGTAAAATTTCTTTTTACTTAGAAACATTCAGGAAGGAGTGAAATGGAAGCACTCCTCAATAGATATTACACCCAAAAATAAAGATAGACAAACGCAACAATTTTGTCTGAAATAAAGGCATGAGTCAGTTTAAAACTGAGAATCAATTTTTAAAAGCTATGTGGGTCTGTAAATAAAAAAAAAGCACAAAGTTCATCAATAGAAACCAGTCACTGTAAATGGCAACCTGGAACTCTGAAATGTCAATTTCACACTGCACTAAGCATATCCTACCAAACATGACCAAACTGATGTTTGGAAAAATATCAACACCTGTTACTACATTCCTTGAAGTAATAGGTCAGTCATATTAGCCAGGTCAGGACAAAACTGTATCCAGTTGGACTTACCTACTCGGGAATCATTTTCCATCTGTTTCAGTGTTTATTACTTTAAATCTGATGTGTTAATTGCCCTAGAAATATCAGCTAACTCCACAAATAAACTGTAGCTTGGTGTGGTATAAGTAAATGCTAAGAATATCCTTAAAAAGCAGGTAAGGGGAATCTAAGTCAGAGTTAGAACACGTTTATCTAGGATTTCAGGTTGACAGCCAAAATGCATAACCTATTGCATATGAGATGCCACTCATGCGCCCCTTTCAGTCAGGTGCCCACCATAGTGCTGACAGTATCAATCTAAATCATTTATTAGGTGACAAAAATTATTCAGGGGAGGACTATTTTCCATATGAGAAGTTCCCTTGGGAAAACACCTGAAATCTGGCCTCAGGGACTAAAGGCAAAAACATTTCCAATCTGACAACAAAGCATAAGAACGGATTTCTGTCTTACTCAGAACTTCTGGGGAATTTTCTCTCTCAGGGAGAGTGGGTTAGGGGCTACCCAGTACTACCCAGGTCCTCCCAGACATGAGTAAATGAGGTCTTTCAGTAATGTGCAAATAAAGAGCAATTCCAGAAATAGAATTTTCAAATTCAAGCAAATTTAATCGAGGGTGATAAAGCACAGACACAATAGGCGACTTAGATTTAAGGATTACAAAGAGGCTAATGAACCCTTGACAAAAGTAACAGGTAGAATTTTCTCCATGTGCTTTTGGTCAAGTTTCTTTGCATGGTATCTGCCCACATTGCTATACTTTGGAAGAAAATGACAAAATAAGCCAGCTAGCAGTAAACTGCACTAAAATACCAGGTTTTTATTATATTCTGAACAAAATGGTGGTCAAAGAGAGGTCCATAAAAAAGGCTGTGGCCTTTGATGAAAGCCAAAAACAGAGTCAAATAAAAGTCTGCAGAATCAAGAAGTCAAACACTGCTTTATACTCAATAAATACAGTAAATTTATGACAGCTTTTTCTCAAGGAAAGATGATCTATTCTGCTATCTTAATAGAGAAGCACTGACCAGTCTCTGATACTCACATTCTACACTGGCACTTAGGGTCAGAAAATCAATAGATTACATCAGTAACAATACCTCTATTCCCTCTAGAAAGTTCATTTTTAGGAAAAGAACATGTAAAAGTATAAAGGTTTATATATAAAATAGTTGTTATCTGTCCTTATGAAGAGGTAGGAAACAATGGAAAGTGTTTTTGAAATCAAAAGAAAATAATATCCTTAACCTGCCCCCCACCACACACACACACACACACACACCCCTCTACAAAACTTGGTCTTTATTACAGAAGAGAAAAAAGTATAGATTATGACATTAAAAGTTCTCAATGAGCTGATCCCACTTTACCAATTAATCCATAGCTGACATTACTTTATAAAACTAGTTTTCTAACATTCACGTGAAATTCCCTTTCCACACCTATTGTCTCTACTCTTGTTAATGCTATTTCCTCTCCCTAAAATCCTTTACATTCTTCTTTCTCTTAATCTAAAGTTTACTCTGTTTCAAGGCCAAATTCAAGACCTGCTTGACCTGCTTGAAATCTTTTCCAACCAAAAATCAATATCCTTCCTTTCTGGCCTTTTACAATTACCTGCTGCTTCAGTCTTCCCAATTCAGTAATCCCCTAACAACCACAGAAGTTATGTTCCTAAAATGTAATATAGTTGGCAAAACCTAGGTGGTAAAATCAAAGTCTCATACAAAATAAGGGATTAAGGAAAAAAATAATGCTTTTAAATCTGTTTTCCTTAAAAAGAAATTTCGAGAAGGCATTTATTACAGAACAATATAGATTTATTGGAGTTATCTTTTCCTATGGGCTTCCAATAGGAAATCCTGCTGCTGAAGCAGATTCTCTAAGTTAAATATTAGGAGACAGCCCTCACTGACTTAGAATTCATTGTATTTTTTTATCCCTGAATTCTCCCTTGTTTCTTTCTTCCTTTCTTTTCTTTTTTCTTTCTTTTCTTTCCTTTCCTTTTCCTTTCTTTCTTTCTTTTACTTTTTTTCCCCCCAAATCTTAGCAAAATGCTTGCACCATTAACTGACTCAATTACTAGGTTGCATAACACAGTTTTCTGAACCAGTCTTCTTCATACTGTGAAGGCAGAGAACACACAGGTTTCCTACTTCAGCACTGTTTCACAAGCCCAGTGAGATGCCCTACTGAGGAAGATATGCAAAAACTATCATGCTCTGCTATTTGGGGACACAATTGTAAGACTGAGTTATCTCAAAACACTGGTTTTGATGAATTAGTATATTTCATTTCACTAACCACCCCGTTAAAAAACAAGAGCCACAATCTAATAATGGAAAAAAAAAATCTCCTTTTTTGTTTGGAGTCCATATAAATGTTTGCAGACATTGTTGTTACTTTCAGTAACATTTTATTTATTTTTTTATATTTATTTATTTTGAGAGAGAGAAAGAGACAGAGAGAGAGAGATAGAGAGAGAGAGAGAACAAGTGGGGGAAGGGCAGAGAGAAGGAGAAACAATTTCAATCAGGCTCTGCGCCATCAGCATAGAGCGCGATGTGGGGCTTGAATTCATGAACTATGAGATCATGACCTGGGCCGAGATCAAGAGTCAGAAGCTTAACCGACTGCACTACCCAGGCGGCCCTCTTTCAGTAATATTTAAAAAATCAGACCTTAGAATTTTAATTTATCATTTTCTTCCACTGAGAACACTCAGTGGTCAGATTTCAGTAATATATATATTTTCAACTCCAACTGCCTCACATACTATATTTCCTCCCTACAATTCATTATTTCATTCAAGTATTCATGACATCTCTGTCTTCTTTGTGCTGGTCGCTCAGGGAGGTGTAAGAGTTACAAACACAAATACCTGCTCCCAGCCTCATGGAGCTCAGCCTGGACGAGGGAGATAGCAACCGGCAGGGGATTCTCCTTTATTACTGAGACTAAAAACAACTACTGTGGTTTAACTGTCCAGGAGTAAGAGACAACTGGACCAAGAAGCCTCAACTCTGTCCCCTTAAACTTAACCTTTCAAGTGGGGTTCACTTGAACTTCCAGCACCACCTTCATGCTGCCTTCTAAGGACATGTTATTCTCTCAATAAACAAACAAAACTTAAACTTACTTGGGCTCCCATTAATACAATGGAGATGGATGGCATTAAAAAAAAAAAAAAGACTTTGGTAAAGAGTTAAGGTAGAGCAAATAGAAAATTAAAAAAAATAAAACTTAAAAAAATCTCAGCTTAAAAAATCTCAGATTTCTGATCTCACATTGCTAGGTGACTTCTAGAACTTACAGGCTCTATGCTATTGTTTAGCCTGAGATTGTCACACTCTTTAAGAACCTACAGAAACTGCCCATTTCCACTACAGTTTCCTATATACAAAACGGAACTAAAACACAGAACCTGCGGCATTTCTTAGCTTTAAGAAAAACATATCACTAATTAAAATGATAAAGGCAACAATATCCTAGAAAAATATCTTTAGCAAATAAACATAAGATTAATATATTTATTATATTAAAGAACTCATTCAGATCGACAAGAAGCAGGTATTAAGAGAAATAAATACAAATATCCAACCATGTTATGAGAAAATAACAAATGAACAAGTTTGACAAATGAACAAGTTTTGTAACAAAATGAAACAAGTTGTCCCTATTAGCCTGTAAAAATTACAAAAAAAAAAGAAAAAAAAAAAAAAAGGTGACAAACTAATGCCTGGGAAGGTGGGAGTGAAGCAGGGGCTCCTGAACATTGCTGATGGCAACATAAATTAAAGCCCTTTTAGAAAATAATTAACAATATGTATCATTAAGTAACAAAACTGTTCACACACTTTCATTCTGTCAACTCACTTCTGGGAAACAATTCAAAGAATAGGAAAAGCTATGCGCAGGATGTTTTTCATTGTTGTGCTATTTGTAGTGTGATAGCGGTGAGCAACTTTATACTCAATAGTGAGCAACTTTATACTCAATAGCAGATAAGTAAGCAAAATACATTCAATACTAGGTGAAATATTATGGAATCATTAAAAATTACCAGCTCTATTAGCAGATGGTTGTATTATGCTTCAAAATTCTTAAGTTAATTTTCTAAAAGCAAACACTATACCTGTATGAAATAGCTGAATTCTTTACTATATTTGGACAACAAATGGCACGTGCTGTCACACTGCCTGGTAAAAAGGAAAGGATGAACAGAAATGTTTAAAGGTTCACTAAAAGTATTTATAAAGCTAGAATACTCTTCCACTAATTATAGTTGATTGTTTTCTAATAAAGAGAAAATGTTGCATTTATATTGAAATGGTCTTTTTTTTTCTTTCTTTCTTTTTTCTTTTCTTTCTTTTTTTTTTTTTTTTTTGGTACTAGAACCTTTTATATGCAACAGGCATTCAAACCTAACAAGAGCCTCTCACTAGTAGAAAATCAAGGGAATGTATTTCTTTGTGGAGTAGGTTGGGTACATGCAATATTTGCAATAAAATATTATCATCACAGATGCAGCAGAAAAACTCAGCTGACATTGACCATTTCTACTCCTTGATACAGTGATATAAAAGACCTGAGGAGTAAGCTACATAAATATAGCTGTTTTGGTTTAAGAGTTTGTTCATAATTGCTAACCATTCAAGTTCTATGAGAAAGGAGGGGAGATCTAGAATGCAAGGAGACCATTATGTCAGACATGGCACAAAAATTGTTGTTCATGAGCAAGATCTTTGATTTCAGAGTGAGCATCGTGATCAAGTGTTTCCAGAATGTGAGCAGAGTTTGAAGACATGCTCCATAATCTGCAACCCTTACTCCTGATAGAACACAAGTGCATTCAACAAGTGGGAAATTAATTGGTATAATATGACCAGATGGTATTAATAGAATAGTGAAAAGAATAAGGTAAGAAAATAGCTGAACATGTTAACAGTAACCATATTTAAACAATGAAGGGTAGAATTCATCTTGGGAATGGAAATTCTTAATATATTAAGAGTTTTACTTCTTTTAATTTTAACCAAATAAGTTCCAAATTTTAAGCCACTTCAGCAAAGACTCCTATAGTCAGAGGGTTATTATAATTCCTCTTTTCACTGTACCCCACATCTGTAGGACTTAAAAATCACAACAAAATAGCAATTTTCTATAACATGTTTGGTCACTGAAAGTAATTTTCAGGAAGTTATAGTATGGACTGAAATAAGGTTTGTGAGATGAAGTACTATTCCCAAACATTCCTAATGTGGGCAAACCCCAATCCCCAGCTAATAAATCCCCAATATTATTAATTTTGCTAAGATAACAATACAAACTGGTGTAATTTCACACACAAGACCTGTACATATGCTGTAAGAGGTAAGTATGGGATACTTATGAAGCATAGTGGATGCAGAGATGGAGTTCTAGTCTCAGCTGACTGACATGTCACGATTGTATGTTACATGATGTATGTTGCTTAATCCCCCCATGAGGCTCAAATGTGATCGCTAGTGTGTCTCTAGTGAATTTTTGCAATTACTTTGCCTGATATCTTAGTTTGGCCCTCCAAATTCAACCGGCTCTCTGCCTTGGAGGTTGACTTGAGTGGGCTGTATCAACAGACTTCCTTGCCCACCGGCATTCAGATGGGTTTGGTCAATGAGAAGCCCCAGCAGATCAGACATATGGTAATTGGAAAGGAGAACAAGGGCAGGGTATTTTTCCTCTGGCTGTCACCACTACAGTCACCTGAGGCTGCCTCTTCTTTTGCCTCTCCAGGCCTACAGGTGGAAACAGCTCTACAGCTACTGACCCTGGGTTTCTTTCCTTTCTTTTCATGGTTCAGGATACCCTGTCTACAACTTTGTAATCAATCCCTCTACATATAAATTTCTTCCGAAATGATCCCAATATGAAAGTGCCATCTTTTCCTACTGGGAATCTGACTCATACAATCACTTTTTAAAAAGCGTGATCGAGGGTGTAAACCAGAATCTAATGTCTAATGAAAAGTAGCTGTGTAAATTTGAATATTACTTTTAATGAGTTTTAAGGTCACTTGAAAGAAACTTATCAAAAGCACTTATTTTATAAACAAAGAAAATTATTTTAAAACATCTTTTTGGCTAGATCATGGTCCAAGTAATCCAACAATTACCTAATTTTACAGTAAACCATCTAGACCTGATGAAAGCAGACAGGCATGACTGGAAAGCAAATCTCTAAGTCATTTTCTTTAATACTGCCTTTGGCAGCTTGGTTTTCTTTTCTTTCCTTGTTTTGTTGAAAAAAATTAAGTGTGACTATGTCCCTGAGGGAATGAGAGTATTTAGTCAATAAAGTTGTTTAAAATAAACAAGAGGACTTGGCTCTATCTAATCTTTCCCCATCAAAAAACCCCATAAATAGTTTTTCATGCCTAGTTTGCTAAATGTGCACACTGTGTACAAAAATACCTTTATTTTCTTACTGCAAGAGACAAGTCAAAGTAAAACCTTCATATAAAGTAACTTATTTTTAAGATAAGGAGTTGTCCTGGGAATTGACCTTACCTAGTTTCGTAAAATATTTGCTATGTAATCGTATGCAAAAATTCCTAGGTACAAAAGTTTGCACTTACAGCCAACTTTCTAATGTAATCACTGGTTTCAACATAAAAACTAATTTAGTAATTTTCCTCAAATAAGTACATAAAATTCACATCTAGAAACATTATGCTCTGGGTTACTAATACTGTACTCTTCTGCCATTTACATAATGACAGTTTTCTGTTTATGACTACACTTTTGTCCTATGGTTAAGGATAATTTTTTTTTAAATTCTTCTGATGATTCAATCTTTAGCAATTAAATTATTGCAGAGCCTATGAGCTATTGTGATTGTAATAGCTATTAGGGACATCTCCTTGCTTCAAGTATCTCTCCAATGTGAATTAGGCCTAATTAAATAAAAATAATGAATGGGTTTCAGTGGTAAGAAGAGCTGGTTCAAAGTGCAGAAAAAAATAGTTCATTGTGTTGTTGAGCTGATTTTAATCATAAATGTCTGGGACCAGCACAGAGAATGCCAATTAAAGCTGAAATGAATAATACTAATTAGTTTCCATCAGCAGAAAAATAAAGATCCACATCATTAGTTTTCCCTCTGTCTTCTAAATGTGATTATAAACATTTAACCTTTTTAAAACATAATTCTTGAAAGTTAAGCAATATCAAGAATTTTTAACCTTAAAAACTAAGTTATTTAGTGTGAAATATTCAGACGGAATCTGGAAAGGCAATCCAGGAACTAAATTATATGAGGAAATACCTTTTTGCCAATGTATGTAATAGTATTAATACAGTGCTGGTTTTGCATTAATTATAAACAGAAGTTGTCATTGCTTTCAGAGCAACGTTACATATAGTTTACGTATGACTGCAAATAACTCTGCAAGTGTTCAGCGTTGCTTTTTCATTTGTCTTCATTAGAAATGATGTTCAACACTGAAACAAAATACTGCAGATGTTTGTTTTATGGGAAAGATTCTTCCCTATTTTCATTGCTTCTGGATGACACTAACAGTAAGTTTTGCTCCACTTAAAATGGGTGCTCACTGAAAATTTGTCCATTAATAATCAATGCAACATTCCTGGAAGTTTCATCCAAATATGCCTTGTTCTAAAATATCAAAGCCTGTCATTACAGTACCCATTATCACTGACCGTTGGAAAAACTCTTAAAGGAAAACCTGGAAGAAACTCTTAGGAAAAGTCTTATCTTGAAGTGGGTACAAATCTCCAGTCCTAAGAGAACTCAGGTTCTGCTGGAAACATAGCAGGACTAGTACAATGCTCCAGATCTGTTTATCAGAAAGGTCTTCCTGAATTACTGTGGTCCCGCTCCAACCATATTTCAACACAAACTGAAGAGATTAGAACACTTGCCTCGGACTAGTTTTCAGAAATAAGCATTTCTTTACTCACATAAATCCTATCTCAACCTTTTGAAGCAACTCAATTTCTGAAACATAATCAGTTTTAACAATATTCCCTCAGATAGATAATCTGTGGTTTCTTATTAGTGAATCTATAATATTCCAAAAACAAACCACAATAACTTTTAAAACTGCCTAGTGCCATTGTAAACGACTTTAGTGGAGGGGCGCCTGGGTGGCTCAGTCGGTTAAGCATCCAACTCTTGATTTCGGCTTAGGTCATGATCACACATTTCGTGAGTTCAAGCCCCACATCAGGCTCCATGCTGACGGTGTGGAGCCTGCTTGGAAGTCTCTCTCTTCCTCTATCTCTGCTCCTTCCCCACTTTTCTCTGTCTCTCTCAAAATGAATAAACTTTAAAAAAAAAATGAAAAAATAAATAAATACTTAGTGGAGTTAGGAATGGACACAAATCTCAATTGTTCAATAAGTTCTCAATTTGTTCATTTCTACACCAACAAAAAAGTTTCTAAGTAATTTTTACATTCTACATATGACCTAATCAAATTAAAATCAGATAAATTTGTTTAATCACAGAGATACTACATGTCAAATACTTTTATTTCAAAAAGCAATACTCTCAGAAGATCCTATATAATCCATCCTAGATGAACTGGCCATTAAAACCTTTCTTGGTAATCAATCATCACAGGCTCTGCTTGCAAAATACTTAAAAACATGGTATATACATAGGGTTCTTGAAGTCTAACCCTAAAGAATAGAACAAAGCATAACATAATACTGGGAAGAATTATAGCAAATCTAGTTCCAAGAGAAAAAAAGACTTTTAACTTTTTTTCTTTAATCACATGCCATGGTTAAGTACACTTAAAAAAAAAAAGGCATTGTATTTTCCTAAAAACAGAAAAAGAAAAGAAGAGATAAAAAACCCAGCAAGCTCAATGCTATGTGGATTTAAGGTACCAAAGCTATGAGCACATTTTATCACTGTTACCCTAGCTAAAGAATTGTTGCCTCAATGGTAGATAGTGGCCCGGTACTTATTATGGTTGAGGACTTTGAAGCAATAAAACTTGAATTTAATCTTGCGACTCTTTTTCAGGCCTTGTTTACACAAAGTGGTTCCAGAGATTTTAGTTAGTAGTACAATGTTTTACAACTGTGTCATTTGCACATGTGACTGAGCTGATTTAAAGTTCAAAATAAACTTACTCACTCAACCATTTTGACAGTCAAAACACAACTCAGTCCCATTTTTCAGTACTTTGAAATGCAAATGTATAATTGAAATTGGACACTGCTAAGCTTTCAGTATGAAAGAACTTTCTCTACTTCTCATGAAGGTAACATCTGTATCCCTATAACGTATATGACACAAAGACATCCTCAAGGAACCTTGAAGTTTTCTGGTGGCAGGGCAGGAGCCCCAGTGCAAACTCAGCCAGGATTAATATTTGAGCTATTCCTAGACCATACTAATCACTATTTTGGAGCAATATTGAAATAAAGAAGCTCAAATTATGCTATGACAATTTGGCTTTCTCCAAAGCTCTGGGAGCTTGAGAATAGCAACCTGTGATACAAGACTGTCAAAGTTAAAGTCAATGTTTATGTGTATATATTTGCATTGCATTGCACTCCTTTTTAAAGGAAATACATTAAGATGTTTTGCCGTTTGAGCCTTTTATCAAACTATCATCTGCTTATAAATGACCTCCAGAAGTTTTCTGAAAAATATTTTTGAAAAAGATGAGCTGAGAAATATTTCAATCATCTTTATTTCTTTATCTTTTCCAATATTTTTACTTAAATTACATTTTTAACTTTTTATTTTAAAATAACTGCAGATTCACAGGAAGTTGCAAAAATAGTATATAGAGTCCCATGAACATTTCACCCAACTTCCTCAGTGGTGACATCTTATATAACTATAGTATAATATTAAAACTAGGAAGGTGTTGGGGCATCTGGGTGGCTCAGTAGGTTGAGCGTCTGACTGCGGCTCAGGTCATGACCTCGCGGTTTGTGAGTTCCAGCACTGCTTCAGGCTCTGTGCTGACAGCTTGGAGCCTGGAGCCTGCTTCAGATTCTGTGTCTCCCTCTCTCTCTGACCCTCCCCTGCTTGTGCTCTGTCTCTCAAAAATGAATAAATGTAAAAAAAAAAAATTAAAACTAGGAAGCTGTTCTGTTGCAATACTGTTAACTACAGACCTTGCTCAGCTTTTATATGCATTCATTTGTGAATGTATGCATAGTTTTATGCAATATGATCCAATATATAGATTGATGTAACCACCTTATCACAAGGGAACTCCCTTTACAAGCAGCACTGTGCTGTGCCAATCTCTGTTCCCTACCAACCATTAATCTGTTCTTCATCTCCCTGGTTTTATCATTTTGAGAATGTTTAATAAATTCAATCACATAGTATAGGTAACTTTTTGAGAGGGGCCTTTTTCATTAACTAATGAATTCTTGAGATCCATCCAAGTATCAATAGTCCAGTTCTTTCTAAGGCAGAGTGATCTTCTATGCATAGACTCATCAGAATTTGTTTAATCATTCACCCACTGAACACTTGGATTGTTTGCAGTCTGGGGTTATTAAGAATAAAGTTGCTATGAATATTCATATGCAGGTTTTTGCATGAATATAAGGTTTCATTTCTTTGGGATAAATGCCCAACAGTGTAACTGTTGAGTTTTGTGGTAACTATATGTGTAGTTTTGTAAAAAAAAAAAAAAAAAAACAAAAAACAAAAAACAAAACGACAAATGATTCTCCAGAGGGGCTGTACCATTTTATATTCATAGCCGGCAATGCATGAATGATTCAGTTTCTCCACACCCTCCTTAACATTTGGTGCTGTTACTTTTTTTTTTTTTTTTAGTCATTCTGAGAGGTGTATAATGATAGCTCATATGCATATATGCCAACTGCATAGATCCTCTTTGGTAAAATGTCTGTTCATCTCTTTTGCCCATTTTCTAATTTCCTAAAAAAAGAATTTTTTGTTTGTTTTTTACTGTCAAGTTTTGAGAGTTCTTTATGTATTCCATATCTAAGTTCTGTGTCAGATTTATTTTTTCAGTTTGCAAATATTTTCTTCTAGTCTTCAGTTTGTTTTATTATGCTTTTAACAGAGTTTTTGGCAGAGCAAACATTTTTAATTTTAATGAAGTCCAATTTATCAAAAAAAATTTTATGGATCATGCTTTTGGTGTCATGTGTAAGAGTTCTTTTTCTTTCTTTCTTTCTTTTTTTAGAGAGAGAGTGTGTGAGCATGGGAGAGGGGCTGACGGAGGGAGAGAGAGAGAATCTTTAGCAGATTCCATGCTCAGCACAGTGCCTGATATGGGGCTTGATCCCACGGCCCTGGGAACATGACCTGAGCCAAAATCAAGAGTCAGACACTCAACCAACGGAGCCACCCAGTTGCCCCAAGACTAACATTTTTATGTAAGGAATGTCTAATGCTATTATAATTGGAAGAATTTGCCTAGTAAAATTTTACCCACCTCTCTCCCATTTCAGTGACTTCTTTATTACTCTAGCTGACTTCTCTAACTTTATACTAGAAAAGGAGATGAATTTAACACATGGTCGGCTCTAAATCATTCATATACATACTATGTAACTTATACATATGTGATTTATCTCTTTCTATCTCAGTCTCTACACCTATATATTAGTGTTTGGCACTAATCAAAAGAGTACTACTAAGCAAATAACAAACTTGTTCTTTTCAACCTTGTTATATTTTAAACTACTTAATATAAATTCTTTCTATATTTATATATACTACCTTCTAGGGGCTTTTAGTTTCAGATTAAATCGCACTTTAAATAAAAGTTGTGTTACTTTTGGTAAAGCACCAAAATGCTTGTTGAGAACCTTACCCTTGAAAGAAGAGAAAATAGTTACAAATTTGTAGGCTTCTGAGGCAAATATGGTCAGGTTTTGGATTTCACAGCTAAGTATAACTTAGAAAAATGAAAAACGTTTATGTTAGGAAATTTTTTTCCCAGAAAATAGAAAAAAAAAAAACAAACCAAACCTTTGATCTCATTCTCTTGGTGTGCTTTTAGTATGTTAAATGCCAAAAAGTTCAAAATGTAATAGCTATTATTAATCTAAAGCTATTCAATTTAAACAAAAAATGTTGGGAGGAATATATTCTTACATTGTAAAAGTAAGAAAACAAATGTGCTAATTTTATCTAGTGTAAATCTAAGATTAATATTTTGGGGAAAAAATTCTTAAAAGAGACAGCTATTTCTACATAATAAGATACATCTACTTTCACTTAAATTTGTTAGTATAATTTTAGTAAAACTGGCCTAAAGTAGAACTTTTCATAGCTACCAAATGGTTCAGAGGTTTGTACCAACTCTTATATTTGATGTAATGCATGCTAAAAACAGAAAATTAAGTTTTTAGTTTGTAAAGAAAAAATTTAGACAGTTTTGACCTCGTTGTTCATCTTATTTTGGTGGCAAAAGTTGAAATCAAAGCAGCTAATGCATGTACTATTTCAGTTATCTATAGTAATTACTTCACAGTGTGGGCCCCAGAGCAGCAGAAGCAGCATTAGTTGGATACTTTTTAGAAATGCAAATTATAGGGCCCCATCTGAGAACTGTATGAGAAACTCAGGGTTAGTTGCCAGCAATCTGTTTTAATAAGCCTTCTAAATGATTTTGATGGATGTCCTAGTTTGAAAAGCAATGGCTTTGGACAATGAAGCTTCTATGTACCTTGCCTAGAGGCCCTAAAACAAGTTTGTATGTTTTAGATTCCCCCAAGGAGAGCACTACTTATACTGTAGCATAAGGGTGAGACAATTCTTTGAAATGGTGAAGTTTAAGCATCTCAGACCATGTGTCAAAACAACAATAAGTCATGCTATTTGCCATGTCCCCTGGGGTTGGTAAGAACCTGGTTAAGAATCACTGATAGGGGCAAAGGTTATTTACTCCTTCCTTTCTCCACCTTGGATCCAACTCTCTCCAAAGACCAACCATGATGGGTTACAATTTATTTAATAAAAGAATTCCTGAGTCGATACTGATAATAGATACATAGATGATAGATAGACGGGAAAATGTTCTTACAGTTGGGTGGCAACTAATACATACAGAAGGATGATAAAGCTGAAAAAGCACCATTTTGTAACTATCACAGGAAAAGCATCAAATGAATGTAAACTAGTGAATGAAATTTTAAAAACAAGACATTATATAGTCTCAAACATCTCCCCACAAACTACTTATTAATTCAATAGAGCAAAATGGTAACATGACAGTAGAGATACCTGGAACATACCACCTTAACCGAGTGATTAAAGTTACCATCGCTGGGCCCGCACTGATGTAATGTGCTTTCTGTTATGATGCACTGAGAAGGCCACCACTTCACTCCTGTGGTGTTCCTGCCAAAATGCAGAACCTGAATCTAAGCATGAGGAAACTAGACAAATCAAATTTGAGAAATGTTCTACAAAAAAAACTGGCCTGAACTCTTCAAAACAGTCCATGTTGAAAGATAAAGAAAGGCTAGGAAACTACTTCACATTAAAGGAACTAAAGTGATGGGGTGCCTGGGTGCTTAAAGTGACATATCAATTACACATACTACAACCAACTGGACTTTGGATTAGATAATAGCATGTACTGAATTATATATCCTGTTTCGATAATTGTGCTATGGCTATGAGAAAAGGAGTAAGAAAATGTCTTTGTTCTTAAAGCAGATAGTTAAGTTTTTAGAAGTAAAGTAGTGTAATCTACAACTGATTTCCAAACAGTCTGTAAAATATAATAATAATAGCAGTAGTAGTTATAATAATAATGACAACAGTAATAATGATGGTATAAATTAAATCTTCAGTTCTCTTTCCTTCAAACTAAATAATCTCAATTATTTTAGCCCTTTAAGAGACAATGAGACAAAAGAATTCAAAGTCGCCTGGTTTAAGCAGGAATTTGGGAAGTTAACAAAAAGGGATCTGTAGTCTCAATTCAATTGAAATTAATAAAAAAATATTGAGTAGTCATCCTATATTCAAAGACCTCACAGTCTATTAGAGAAGGAAAACATGCATATAAATAGAGTGTAAGAGAAGCATACTATATGTACCAAAAATGAAGTATAAGAAAGTACTAAGGAATGTTGAGAGGGAGTGACTAATTCTAATATATTGTACTAAGTGCTTTATATATTCATTCATTGAATGTACCAACAATCTCATTAAGGTAAATACTATTTTATCCCCATTCTGCAGATGAGGCAATTGAAGCACAGAGAAGTTGAAAATCTGGCCATAGATTATCCAGTTAGTTAGAAGTACAGGTATGAAACTCAGACAGGCTGACTCCATAGCCCATGCAAAAGGCTTAATGGAGGAAGCAGCATTTGAGTTGATCTTTAAAAAATAAGTATAATTTCAATAGGATGCGAAGTGGGAAGAAGAATATTTAAGACTGAAGGAAAAACAAAAGTGAAGGCATGGAGACAATAGATACAGGTCATATAAGGGAAACTGAAAAGTTCAGGGAATGGTATGTAAGATGTGGGGAGAGAAATGGGTAAGAACAGAGGTTGGGAGATTAGACAGGCTTAAGAAACAAATTAGACTGCATCATGATTATTAGGCTATATAATTATTAATTATATAGGCTATATAATTATTAATATAGGCTATATAATTATTATATAGGCTTTATAATTATTAATATAGCCTTTGTTAGTAAAGAGAATGATTCTTATAATATGTACCATAATCTTGATGTAATTCAGCGGATTCCACATAAGAAGTCGGCCTTTGTGACATCCAAATGAACCTAGTACTACTAAAATCTTATTACAATTCAATCTCTTCTAAAAATACCAGATCACAAATCATGAGAACACTTTCACAGTGACCTCCACACCCATATATATAATAATTTCATTTCACAATGATCTTATTACCATGCAATATTGAAATTGCCAGAACTGAAAACAGAAAATCTACAATGCAACATTTCTGCCTTACTTTAACACAAACTATATAAACCTTTTAAGAAACAGTGAATGAAATGTAAATAAATCATGTAGCTCTGCTGTTACAGCTCCTTGTTTGTCATAATATTTATGAAAACTAGGTGATCCAATTAAAGGGATATAATGAGTAATATATTCCATGAACTCTGTTAGATATGCAGTTCCAACCAGTAAAACAACCAGACTTGAATGCTTAATGCTAGATCTCTGAGTTGGTAGCAGGTATAATTGATTGCTCAATTAATAACTGAAAATAATATTTTGGCTTCATATTAAATTAATTATGGGTAAAGCAAAGCATGTGGCACTTAGAAATCTCTGTATTCATTTCTTAGTAAATATAAATATTCGTGAAAATCTGATTTTCATTTACTACAGTTTTAGCCTGTTCAAAATCTATACTGTAACCAGAGTACATGAAACAATCCAAGGTCAATAAAAACAAACATTTAAAATTTTCAGAATTTCAGAAAATATTTAAAACTAAACCATTAACAAATTCATTAGTGACTATTTTTCATATATTTAACAAAGAACAAAAAATGAATTTAATTTCTATAAAACATCTTCGAGCCAGAGTTCTTAACTGCCCAACAAAATCTTATTCTATCCTGGAAAAATCCTAACTTATCTCCTTGACTGACAGAATAGAATTGACTAGTGAGATATAGGCGATATTTAGGAAGCATCACAGAAGAAAAGAATATGAAAAAGGCAGACAAACAATTTCAAAGAGCATTTGGAAATCAAAAGTTCTATTTGGCTTAGTCTAAAACTAAAACATAAGTGGACAATTAAAGAAATAGAACAATGAGGTATAAAAAAATTCTCTCACCTAAAAACACCTAAAATGGTATGTAAAACTCAACAATCATCCTTTGCCTGTCTAAATGGATTTCTGAGAATAAAGGGAAATACACAGGGCGTTAACAAGGAGGAAAGGAACTAAAAAGCAGTGTAATAATCTTGAACAGACATTACAGCTGCTGGGAGGGTATTTGCTAATAGGGATTTAAGCTTTAATAGCAAGACAAAGAAGAGAGGGTGGTCCTGGATCCCTAACATTGTGGAAAGTGGGAACTAATATCACTACATGAAGGCAGAAACCTTGAAAAGCTACATTCCCTATGAAAAGGTGCATTAAAAAAAATCGTATTTAATAGCAAAGGGAGATGATAAAAGGTAACTTGTCTGTTTAAACCTCAGCTCCAAATGAAAAGGTTAAAGGAATCTCATGTTTAAAAACTAATGTTAACTGGCCTTAAGTTCTAGTATCATGAGTTGCCTGACATCAGCAAGAAATTCCAAAAAAATGTGGAAAAAATTTTTTTAAATGTTTATTTTTTAGAGAGACAGAGAGAGAGTGAGAGAGAAAGAGAGAGACAGACAGACAGACAGAACTCAAGCAGGGGAGGGGCAGGGAGAGAAGGAGACACAGAATCCGAAGCTGAGCTGTCAGCACAGAGTCTGACGTGGGGCTTGAACCTATGAACCATGGGATCACTACCTGAGCTGAAGTCAGAAGCTTAACCGACTGAGCCACCCAGGCGCCCCCTTTGTGTGGAAATTTACTCTTAACCCAGGCCCCACAAGATTCCCACAGATTTAACTTCCCAAAATGAATTCACAATATAAGATTACAAAACTATTAGGGAAATAAAACACCAGGAGTGAAGTCAACAGAAAAAAACAAACAGAATTAGATCTAAATGGACATCGAGTATTAGAAATAACAAATACAGAATATAAAATAACTATGCTTAAAAAATTATGAAAAGAGGAAATTAAAACACGAGCAAGAAAAAGTTTTTATAACAACCCAAATATAATTTCTAGCAATGAAAAATATAATTATTTAACTAAAACCCTAACTATAAAAATATTTTTTCCAACAATACTTTAAACAATTAGGGGAAAATGATTATGGACTGGTTATGAAAGGATCAAGGAATTCTTGATAATTTTTATTAGGTATGATAAGAACATGGTGATTATTTAAGATGTCAGTATTTCTTAGATGTATGTACTATAGTAGGGCATATTACCTGGAATTTCCTTCAAAATACTTCAGCAAAAGAAAGAGAAAGGAATAGATAAAGCAAATGTAGGAAATGTTAGGAATGTTGAATCTGAACAATGTATATATGTGAAATTTTTATAATATAAATAAAATGAAAACTTTACTCAGATGTGGAATTTAAGAAACAAAACAGACAAGGAAAGGGAAAAAATAAGAGAGAGAGACACAAAAGAAGAAACAGACTTTTGGGGTGCCTGAGTGGCTCAGTTGGTTAAGTGTTTGACTCTTGATTTTGGCTCAGGTCATGATCTCACAGTTCATGATTTCGAGCCCCACATGGGGCTCTGTGCCAATAGCATGGAGCTTGCTTGGGACACTCTCTCTCTGCCCCTCCCCTGCTTGTACACTCTCTCTATCTCTCAAAATAAATAAACATTAAAAAAAAAAAAAAAAAAACCAAACAGACTCTTAATTATAGAGAACTGATGATTACCAGAGGGGAGGGGAGTGGGGGCATATGTTAAACACATGATGGGCATTAAGGAGTGCACTTGTCCTGATGAGCACAGGGTGATGAAGAAAGCGTTGAATTACCATTCAACTTGAATATTGCAAACTTGAAACTAGAATAATACTTTATGTTAACTAATTGTAATTAAAATAAGTACTTAAAAAAAAGAATTAGAAGAAAAAAAAAAAAGAAAACCCAATGGATAGTATAATCAAAATATTAGACAAAACCAAAAAGGAAATTAGAGAATTGGAAGATGGATCTGAAAAGATTATGATTAAAACTTAAAGGAGAGAAAAAAAAAAAAAACTCACCTTCCTTTGGGCTCACTGCTGCAGGAAGACTATTCCAATCAAGGGTCCAAGTAGGGCAAGGGTGGGGAGAAAACATCACTTCAATGCCTTTTTCCTAGAAATAGGAAACAGACTCTTTCTGAATTAATGAATTAATAAAATTCCGTTGTGTTTTAGAAGATCAAATTTCTATTTTCTATACTGACAAGAAGAAACATAAATATTAACAACCATTAAGTGTTCCTCAAAATATTTAGTTACATAAAAAATATGATGTTGTTTTTTGAGAGCACACTTTCCTATTTTTTATACTAAGATAACAAAAAAAAATGCTATTTTTAAATTATTACCTAAAACTACATAGAATAAGCTACCTAGAAATAAATTAGGTGTCAAAAAGAAAAGTTACCTGAGGATAAAAATTTTATCAAAAACGCTCCACACAGAGATAATAAAAAACTGATTCTGCATATGTCCATCAAGACCTGTCTTCACATATATGAAAGTTGCTGCCACCTAGGAGTTACATTTACATGACAAAAAGCACCCACTTCAACATAATACCCCAAAACATCATCCATACCAGTCTTTTACAAGTGCTTATAATGCTCTAAAAAAAGATTCCTCTGTTGTAACCAAATGGTTCCCAACATTTTCAAAAATGAGGACCACTTTCCAGTATACAAAAAACTTCTCAGGCTCCTTCCCCTGAGGAGGAAGTTAAAAGTTATGCATTTACTTATTTGATCTACTGATAGTTACACAGCATACATACGGACTCCCAGACCCCTTGCAATCACATTCTGGGTATGTGGCCCACAGGATAGATATCCATGGTTCAGGTATTTTTATCTTCAGAAATATTATATTCAAAAGAAAAATTTCTGAGACTCTATCACTAGTTTGAATCAATTAGTTCATGAGATTACTTTCCATTATGAAAACCAGCTGAATTCTGGTCCCAAAGGAAATAGTATAAAGATTCTTATTTGAGGTAGAGATATATCTTTAGATCTAGAGGCCTAGAGAACTTATCTGCTCCCAGAAAAATAAACACATCTCTCTGACATCATCTACCTCTATTCTGTATCCCTTATTCTAGCCTAGCCATACTGAACTTGTTACCCCTCATTTCACCAAATTTAACCTTACCTTAGAGTCTTTTCAAAAATACTATATGAGATATCATTTATATACCATTATATTTATAACATACAATTCAATACTTTTTATAATATTCACAGTCAATACTAATTTTAGAAATTTGTCATCATCTCAACAAGAAATTCCATATCTATTAGTAGATACTTTCTATCCTGCCTCCCCCCCGCCCCCACCCCAGCTCCTTGACCTAGGTAACTACTAATCTACCTTCTGTCTCTATAGATTTGCTCAGGGTCTGTTCAGTAGCTGGACCCTCTGCCTAGAACACTTCCTCCAAATCTTCAATTCATTCAGGTTATTTGCTCAACCTCTTCACCTTGTCAGATAAGCCTTCCTGACCACTCCATCTACAAAGGACCCCAACCCACATAACCTCCATCCCCTTACCCCACATTATCTTTTTATAGCACTTATCATTACCCAATGTGTTCACACATTAAATTGTGTTTTTTTCCTTATTTACCTTCCTTATCAGAATATAAGGCCCATGAAGGCAGTCCAATTTGTTTTTCATATATCCCACATTCAAAACAATGACTAAACATATACATTTTTTGGACTAACAGAATAAATAAATTTAAAACCTTTGGAGAATAAGGGAAATTTTGTAGGTAAGAGTATACCAAAGAAAAAAGATGAGGGAAAAAGTGAGATGTGAGTGTTCCTAAGAAATACTTCACTATTTTATACTACCACTTGGCACCAATTTCATTTGTCCTCATGTAACTGGCACAAAATCCTGTGACTACACAAAAATTAAAAGTTACTGTATAAATAAAATTAATACATTCATATATTATTTTGATATAATATTTACTATTTTTCAAAATGTATGTCAATAATTCACTAGTAAGTAGCAAATACAATGTCCTGCTAAAAAGGAACATTTATTGTATCTAATACATACTATCAAGTTAGAATTAAATGAAAATAGAAATTTTAACTTATTTTCAGGTTTGGACTTTCTTTTTTAAATTTGTAATTTTTATTTTAGAGAGAGAAAGAAAACACAAGAGTAGGGGAGAGGGGGAGAGGGAGAGAGGGAGAGAGAGAGGGAGAAAGAATCTTAAGCAGTCTCCACGCTCAGTGAGGAGTCTTATGCAGGACTTGATCTCACGATCCTGGGATCACGACCTGGCCAAAATCAAGAGTCAGACCTCAACCAACTGAGCCCCCAGCCATCGTTTTTAAATTGTTGATGTAATGTCCCAATCATTTTTTATATAACCATAAGATTTGAAATCAGAAAGAATCCTATAGAATAGCTACTACACTCTCCTAATTCATAAATGGAGAAATTAAGGCCCTTAGGTTAAATAACATACTGAAGATCAGAATGCTAGCTTAGTTACAAAGCTAGGACTAGAATTCAAGTTACCTGGTCCATAGTAGTCTTCCCATGGGCTGCTCCCAAGCCAATGAGTGAGACTGGTTAAGATACTATGTTAGGCCTATTCCTGAGAAACATGGAACTCTCTGACAGATGATTTGGGCTCAAGGATTCCCAAAGTTTTGGCTTGCCAAAACTTTCTCAGACCTCCACTAAACTCTAAAACTTCTCTAACCCAGTCTTCCTTCCTTTCCTGACTCATGTACAAGGGTCAAACCTGCATCCCAGACTGAAGGCTCTCCCAGCCTCCTCTGGCTCCTTCCCCACTTTACCTCACAGATTTCCCTCAGTAGATCTCTTGCACATTTAACCCCATCTTGGAGTCTGCTCAGGGGACCTGACTAACACATTCTCTGTAAATTAAAAAGTCAGGATTCCTTTATATTTTTTATGTTATTATAAGACAGCTTATTTTTACAATTGCTTGTTAACTTTTCCTGAATTTAAATTTGTTCTTTATATCTCACTGTTTATAAATATTTTTAAGACGTATAAAATACAAATGTTTTTCCTAATGTCATTTCGTTGCTAGAAAAGCATAGGTAGAAAAATCTGAATCACCAATTTTTCATTCAAGACTCTGTGTAACTATGAATTAAAAGCAGATTTTTGGGGGTGCCTGGGTGGCTCAGTTGATTTAGCTTCCGACTTCAGCTCAGGTCATGATCTCACAGTCTGTGAGTTGGAGCCTCTGGTTTGCTCTATGCTGACGGCTCAGAGCCTGCAGACTGCTTTGGATTCTGTGTCTCCCTCTTTCTCTGCACCTTCCCTGCTCGCACTCTGTCTCTCTCTCTCTCCAAAAAAATAAATAAAAAATGAAAAATAAAAAATAAAAAACAAATAAAAGCAGACTTTTGGTTTTTTGAAACTTTAAAAATTTGTATATTATTTGCTTAATTTTATTAACATTTTTTTTAATGTTTATTTTTTTTGAGAGAGAGAGGAAGAGTGCAAGCGGGGGAGGGGCAGAGAGAGAGGGAGACAAAGGGTGTGAATTGGGCTCCACCCTGACAGCAGTGAGCCTGATATGGGGCTCAAACTCATGAACTGGAGATCATGACCTGAGCTGAAGTCAGACACTTAACCGACTGAGTCACCCAGGTGCCCTAAATATTAGTATTTTAATACAAAGCAAGTTACTCTCCTGCTGATTATTTATTTATTTATTTATTTATTTATTTATTTTAACGTTTATTTATTTTTGAGACAGAGAGAGACACAGCGTGAACAGGGGAGGGGCAGAGAGAGAGGGAGACAGAGAATCCGAAACAGGCTCCAGGCTCTGAGCTGCCAGCACAGAGCCGGACGCGGGGCTCGAACCCACAGACTGTGAGATCATGACCTGAGCCGAAGTCGGACACTTAACCGACCGAGCCACCCAGGCGCCCCTCCTGCTGATCATTTAAAGGAACTCAGGAGGTGAACCTGAGATCCCGACACGGTACAGCCATCTGATCAAGACACATCACACTTTGGACATGCCTTGATATCTTCTAAAATCAACTAAGTAATCTTATTTCATTGTTTCATCATGAAGCTAACAAAACTGAGAAGGTAAGGGGCTGGGGTCACTAATACAATCCTGTTCTTTTCTAATTGAGCAAACTTTATTAATGATAGAATTCAAATGCTTCCTAACCCATGTGGGGAAATATAATGACTATTTTTCCAGTACAACTCAGATGAACATTTCAAATTACTTCCTGATTTTTCCTCTATTCAAATAAATCTTCAAATAGCTGAAGTCAAAGGCAAAACATTTTTGTAAATTGTTTAGAATGACAGAGAAAAGAAAGTCTATTGGGGAGAACTTGTACAATTAATATTATTAGAAACAAATTTTGCTTCAAAGAGAGAAATATAGATCATATGTGTTATTCTATCAAAAGGCTTTAAAACAGGGGTGCCTGGGTGGCTCAGTCAGTTGAGCACCTGGAGATTGATTTCAGCTCAGGCCGTGATCTCACAGTCTGTGAGATGGGGCCACGTGTTGGGCTTTGTGTTGACAGTGAAGAGCCTGCCAGGGATTCTCTTTCTCTCTCTCTCCCTCTCTCCTGCCCCTCCCCTACTTGTGCTCACTCACTCTCTCTCAAAATACATAAATAAACATTAAAAAAGTTATTAAAGTAAAAAGTAAAAACAAAATGCAAAGAACTAAAAACTTAAATGTAGGCAAAACCTTAGAAAGTAAATTGATATATTTTCATATTCTTTAACTTCAAACCACCATGTCAAAATTTAAAAACTGAGGCCAAAACCTTGCAACAGAAAAACACCAGGTTAAAACAATACATTTGACCAGATGTGATATGACCTTGGTCAATGTCTTGAATATAAAAAAACAAGTTTTGAGAAAAATACTTTTTTTATTAAAAAAATATTTTTTTAATGTTTATTTATTTTTGAGAAGACACAGAGTGCAAGAGGAGGAAGGGCAGAGAGAGAGGGAGACACAGACTCTGAAGCAGACTCCAGGCTCTGAGCTGTCAGCAGAGCCTGAAATAGGGCTCGAACTCACAGACCAGACTGCGAGATATGACCTGAGCCGGAGTCGGACACTCAACCGACTCAGCCACCAAGGCACCCTGAGAAAAATATTTTTAAAAAATATATATTCTGACTTACTTGGCTCCAAAGACACATACTATTAAAAATCTTCAATTTACTATACCTCACTTACATGCAAAAGACATGGAAATATTAACTGGTCAAGGGTGATGTAAAACAAGTACAAATAAAATTTAAAACAAAAGTAATGTCAATAAATGATTATAATCTGGGGTAGAATGCTCAGCAACATTATCACATGGAATTTTTCAAAGAAAATGTTAATGAAAACATTTTAAGTACCATTAGCTTGGTCATAGTGGGTCTTGGTCCTCCTAAAAATGAAGCATCATTTTGCTCCTCTACACCTGGGACCTCACTTAAGTTTGCATCTTGTTCCTTCAAGGTGGTCAGCAACTCTGGTAAATGGAGAAATTGGATCCCACACTGAGAAGCTGCTGTTTTTACTCTGGGCATTTCCTGAATCCTTTGGTACCAAGCAGCCAGCAGTGGAAATTCTATCAGCTTTTCAGAAAGTTTCTTGCAGATAATTGCCTAGGCAGACAAAGAACAAAACACACTACACTATATTTTTTGTTTTTAACAGCCATATTGAGGTAACTTTACATACCATAAAATTCGCACATTTTAAGCATACAGCTCAAACAATGAGTTTTAGTAAATTTATACAGTTGGGCAACTATCACCACAATCCAGGATTAGAGCACTTATATCACACCAGAAATTTCCATTATGACCACCTGTAGTCAATCTCTGCTTCCCCAGTTAGTTGTAAGCAACCACTGATCTCCTTTCCATGTCTATAATTTGCCTTTTCTAGTATTTCATATAAGTAGAACCAGAAAACGTGTCTTTTTTCACTTAGCATTAATTTTTTTTTTTTTTTTTTTAATTTTTTTTTTTTTTTTCTTCAACGTTTTTTATTTATTTTTGGGACAGAGAGAGACAGAGCATGAACGGGGGAGGGGCAGAGAGAGAGGGAGACACAGAATCGGAAACAGGCTCCAGGCTCCGAGCCATCAGCCCAGAGCCTGACGCGGGGCTCGAACTCACGGACGCGAGATCGTGACCTGGCTGAAGTCGGACGCTTAACCGACTGCGCCACCCAGGCGCCCCACTTAGCATTAATTTTTTGAGGTTCATGTATGTAGTTGCATTTACTAGTAGTTTGTTTCTTCTTATTATAAGTAGTAGTCATTGTGTGGAATAATATATTTTGTTCATCCATTTACCAGTTGATAGACATTGCATTGTTTCCCGTTTTTGGTAATTATAAATAATGTTGCTATACAAACTCATGCACTAGTGTTTGTATGGGAATGTTTTTCATTTCTTAGGAGTAGATACTAGGAGCCACGTTGCTAGGTTATATGGAAACTATGCTTAAGTTTCCACGAAACTGCCTAACACTTCTTGATGGCTGTGCCATTTTATATCCTCACTAGCAATGCATGAAGGTCCTAATTTCTCCAAATCTTGCCAATGATTGGTATTGTCAGTCTCTTTTATTTTCACTATTCTAGTGGATGTGTGGCAGTATCTCATTGTGATTTTAATTTGCATTTCCCTATGATTTGATGATGTTGAGCACCATGTGCTGGTTTGCCATTCAAATATCTCTGGTGAAAGTATGAGAGTCATGTAATTGGCAGTTATATATATGGCAAAGAAGTTACAGAGATGGCAAACAAGTACATGAAAAAATGTACATCATTTATACCATTAAGGAATTGCAAATTAAAACAAGGAGACACCACTGCACACCTACTAGAATGGGGAAGAGGCAAAACCCTGACAAAAGCAAATGATGGCAAGGATGGGGAGCAACAGGAACTCTCATTTGCTGCTGGTGGGAATGCAAAATGGAACAGCCACTAAGAAAGGCAATTTGGCGACTCCTTGCAAAGCTGAACAACTCTCACCATATGATCCAGCAATTGCACTCCAAATAAGTTAAAGACTTATGTCCATGTAAAAACCTGCACTTGGATGTTTACAGCCAAAACTTGGAAGCAACCAAGATGTTCTTCAGTAGGTGAATGGGTACACAATCTGTGGTACATCCAAACAATAGAATATTATTCAGCACTAAAAAGAAATGAACTCATCAAGCCATGAAAAGACACAGATGAACACTAAAAGCATATTACTAAGTGAAAGAAGCCAACCTGTATACCATATAATTCGAAGTATGTGACATTCTGGAAAAGGTAAAACTATGAAGACAGTAAAAAAATCAGTGGTGGTCAGGGGTTAGGACAGAGGATGAATAGGTGGAATACAGATTTTTAGGGCAGTAAAACTATTCTGTGTGATACAATAATGACGGATGCATGTCATACATTTGTCGAAACCCACAGAATGTACAACCGAAAGAGTGAACCCTATTATAAACTATGGATTGGGTTATAGTAATGTTTTAATGTAGGTTCATCAGTTTTAATAAATGTACCACTCTGGTGCAGGATTTTGATAGTAGAGGAGACTGTGTGTATGGGGACAGAGAATATTGGGAACTTTCTGTACTTTCTGCTTTATTTTACTGTGAACCTAGAACTACCCTAAGAAAGAAAGTCTATTTTTTTAAAGATGTATTTAAAATCAAAACATACTGTTTAGATAAGATATAAGACTGACAAAGGACTAATGTCTTACAAAGAATAAGAGGCCCAAAAGGTATTTGTGAATTACTTGAATAATAATAATAATAATAAACATTATATACAGACAAACTAAAAATATATTTACATACTGACTATACTATAAGTAAAAAAAAAAAAGTAATGGAAAAGACCAATACATAGCAGAAAAAGGACAAAAAATGTGAATGGATTATTCCAAGAGAATCAATAAAAATAACATGACAACATTCGAAATGTCTATAAATGCTACAATTGGAAATCATCTTGTAAAATTTTGTACCTTGTATTCCAGTTTCTATCATCTTTCATTGGTAGTATATTTTTATGCCCCTCTAAAAACTTTTCCTTAATCAACTTCCTTCAAACTTAGAAACCCCTTCCTCTATAATTCACCGGCAAGAACACATTCCACTGTCCCAGACCATCATCATATTTCATAAGTTCTCAACACTCTGAGTATAGAGAGTAAAAGGACACTGCTTAGTCAAAAACCTGAGATACTTAATATATACTTACTTATGAAAATTAGTTTAAGTGGCCAATGGAGGAAGGATTAAAATGTGTTGAAGTGTTGACTTCTTCAAAGTTTATTATGTAATACTTTTAAATGATTATAACTTGATGTCTATATAGAGTTTATAATCACTGGTGTATTTTGAGGAATCTCAGTGGAAATTATGCACTCACTGGATAAGTGTGGAGATGAGAGAAATGGAGAGGCTGTACTCTTATTTTAATGGTGATTTAAAGTTTGTTTTTTGTTGTTGTTGTTGTTTTTAAGTGAAGCCTTCTTCCCTAAATGTATGAACTGTAACACAGACCCAAGACAATATTACTTTATAATAATGTAAGAAGCACTGTCAGGACTATATTCCCTACAAAAGACTTGATGGAGTAAGGAGGAAATTTCACTAAAGTAAAATGGTAAAAAGATAAAAGTTACAATTATAAATATATAGAAGTAAAAAGATAACTAGCATCATTTACAGGGCAATTTTTATCACACAACACTTAAAGTAAGGCTTTTATTTAAATTAGAAAATGTGAAATCATTCCTCCTGATTTAAATTATCTTTTTGTTTTCTTTTGGCCAGATGCTTTCTCCCTACCATCACAACCAAACTTCAATTTCTTTAAAAAATAGAATGTTCTTGCTTCTTTTTGAGGCACTGAATGTTGTTTCCATAGAAACAGTAATAATGTCACAGATTATGACTGGTGACTATGAACAAATAGATAAATAAAAAGGTCAAATCAAGAAAATCTTGACACATGTATCTAGCAATAATCAGTACCAAAGCCGAAGCCAGAAAGGACAGAAAAGTAATAAAAAATTCACATGCATATACATTTTAGTCTATTTTAACTGGACTTTAAATAAGCACAAGTAATTGATTATAAGGGCAGGGCTTATGTCTAACTCTTTTTGTATATAACAAGGACTTAAAACACTGCCTTGCAAATAATAGTCACTCTGTTGAGTGAATAAATGATCAAGAAACTACATATTAGCTTCAATGAATAATTTCCTAAATTACTGTTTTTCAAACAGCTGTTTATGACCCTTGAGTAACTTGAAACATCAACACAGTTTTAAAAATTTTATATAAATGGATAAAGAAATTGTGGTTTATATACACAATGGAGTACTACATGGCAATGAGAAAGAATGAAATATGGCTCTTTGTAGCAACATGGATGGAACTGGAGAGTGTTATGCTAAGTGAAATAAGCCATACGGAGAAAGACAGATACCATATGTTTTCACTCTTATGTGGATCCTGAGAAACTTAACAGAAACCCATGGGGGAGGGGAAGGGAAAAAAAAAAAAAAAAAAGGAGGTTAGAGTGGAAGAGAGCCAAAGCATAAGAGACTCTTAAAAACTGAGAACAAACTGAGGGTTGATGGGGGGTGGGAGGGGGGGAGGGTGGGTGATGGGTATTGAGGGCACCTTTTGGGATGAGCACTGGGTGTTGTATGGAAACCAATTTGACAATAAACTTCATACATTGAAAAAAAAATTTTTTTTAATAAAACTTAAAAAAAAATGACATATAATAGAAAATATCAGAGCAAGCAGCGTGTAGTAAGATGGGTTACTTTATATCATACTTAGAAGTATATTTAATGTATAGAAGATATATATTTATATAAGTATGTTTTCCCACCTTGTAAAATGCATTTTTTCCTGTGAATTAAAGCAAAAAAAAAGTTTGAAAAATACTTTCTAAATGTCACTCTGGGAGCCAGTTTATAATTCTCATCAAAATTCTTAATTGCCTGGAAATAGCTTATGTGCTAAGGGAACTGAGCTTAAGTCATGATAAATTAATCACATAAGAAATGTTCTCATTTCTTCACCTTTCCTTTCCTCTCCTTGGTAATGATTTATTGTTATTTGTTAGATGCATACGGCATCTTTCCTTCCGTTTGAAAATAAGTTGTGACTAAGTAACAATAATTCATGTTTAAAAGAAATTGAGAAGTTTTACTCTGCATGACAAGTTATCCCATTTAATCAACATGCCAGGCTGCCCTGCTAATATCCAGACAGCTCAGGAGGTACTGAAGCACATTCATTACAATCAAGAAGATATATTTAAGGAAGTGGCTAGTGAAAAATGTGTGAGATGAAAGTTATATTTGTTCCTAAGAAATTATTTAAAAAGTTACCTGCCTGATAAGATCAAAACCATTATAAATATCATAATTACTTAAAGACAAGAAAATAAGATCATTTATTCTTAAACTAATAAATTAAAAACTACTGCTACCAAGAGCACAAAATGAAACGCTAATGGCTTTGTAGTTAATTATAATAAAGGAGAGCAAAACTTGTCTGGAGAGAAGCAAGATGTTACATCTATCTAAGTATCTCCTCCACTGCATCACTTTCCAATCACCTATTATATAAAATGTTTTGTACTTTATATCATTTTTTAGCCATGTTTACTATTTTGAAAATATGTCACAACAAATAAATGCTTAGGTGAGCAATGTAAGCAGTAAATGATCTGTCTAAATGGAAATATAATCCCGATTCTGTCTTTTTTACTTATAGATTAGAACTGGTGGGTTATTAAAACTGAAAACTCTTGGGGTGCCTGGGTGGCTCACTTGGTTAAGTGTCCAACTTTGGCTTAGGTCATAATCTCACAGCTCGTGAGTCCGAGCCCTGTGTCAAGCTCTCTGCTGTCAGCACAGAGCCTGCTTCAGATCCTTTGTCTCCCTCTCTCTCTGCCCTTCCCTCCCTCTCTCTCTCTTTCAAAATCAAATAAACATTAAAAAAAAAAAAAAACCTGAAAACTCTTAAGGACCTAATGCATAGGAGAGGATATAGAATATACACATTAACCACTAAATAAGCAGCCTCCATGTTGTTTGCAATATGCTGGCTGATAGTAATATTCCCACTTTATTCCTAATTTTATGTCAATGGGGATGGTGAAAAAGACATTTAATATATGTACTTTTGCTTAAAAATCGATTTCTACAATAATTTTACGTTAGCAATACGTGTCATACTTTTTAAAAACTCAATTCGAAGCATTAGAAGTTAACATGTAAAAGGTTAAATCGTGTTCAAATTACGAAAATATTTTATGAAATGGCAAATTTTGTCTTAAAGGAGAATATTTTTTTTGAGAGAGACAGAGGGAGAGAGTGAGTGCAAGTGAATGAGGGGCAGAAAGAGAAAGAGAATCTAAGACAGGGCAGAGGAAGAAAGAGAGAGAAAAGGGGCTTACCCGAAGTGGGGCTCGTGTTTTACCCAAAGCGGGGCTCATGCTCACCCCATGCAGGACACAAGCTTACTGATGTGGGACTCGAACTCACAAACCATTAGATTGTGACCTGAGCTGAAGTCATATGCTTAACAAATGAGCCACCCAGGTGCCCAGGAGTAGAATAATCTTGTAGATAGTCCTATCAAAGTATACTTGCTTACCAGTAGCAACTTAAAAATAACTATATAATTTTCTATTATCAGGGAACAGCAGGATTTTGCCCCAGTGTTGCTATTCATTGCTATTCCTCCCATGTGGTTGCTATCCTAACTATTAGAAGATGCTGGAAAATGACTTAAAGAAGGGAAATCATAAGAGATGTGCATTTTAATTTATTTCTTTCAAGATGAATTCCTAAACTTTCTGGAGAGGGCTTTATCAGGTACCTTCCATGACAAAGCACTGGGCTATTGGGTTATCTTTGCAAACTAATATGCACTGAGAAGGAAAAGCTTGGAGCAGGATGGCCACTCTATTTACTACTGTTTGCATCTTTGACTTTATTCTGTTCAATAGAACAGTGTATTTTCCCAAGCTCTTCTAATTTTGACCTCTGGTATTCCAAAACTTGAGTTAGCAAAATTGGCTTCTCTTTTATATTGTTGGCCTTATTCCTTTGGCTAAATATCCCTGCTCTAGGTTCGGCTCTATGTTTCTGATTCAAGCCTAGTAACTTAACTTTCATTCCTGACCATGAACTTGATTGTGATTTTTGTCATTTGAAATGCCACTCCATCACCTCAATGTTTGGTAATGCAAGCATAAATGTTCTGCATCATAGTCATTACCTGAACTGCTTCATAACCCAAGATGACTTAAGGGAGCAAAATAAACATAACAGAAATAATATCAAGGCTTTGGAAAAGAAAGATTAAACCCTAAAAGAAACCGCAGATCCAAGAAAAATACAAAGGAAAATATTGTGAGAATTAGTTTACATGTAAATGCCAAAAGAGAAAACTGGAATCATAGAATATGGGTTAATAAAAAAAGGCTGAATATACAAGTTTTCCCCTATTTTAAACTAAGAACAGAATTCTTCAGTAGTATTAGGTAAACTTACTCAGTAGTAGTTAATAGATGTCCTGCTTGAATGGAGAGGGTGGAAAAAAAATCCCTCTCAATTAAAAATACTTCAGCATCAATTGATCCTAATTCGGTAAATAGCATGTAAATTAAACTAAAATCAAACACAAACCAGCTGAAACTGGATGTTTGGACCATGCTCTAAAATCAGCTTCATACAGGTAAATCCAATTTTATATTTGTTTTGTTGAGTTTGAAAGCAGGTACTCATCTTCTCTATCACT
Source organism: Neofelis nebulosa (assembly GCF_028018385.1). NCBI lineage: Eukaryota > Metazoa > Chordata > Mammalia > Carnivora > Felidae > Neofelis > Neofelis nebulosa. The sequence goes on from NC_080784.1 coordinate 118,484,234, forward strand.
TTGTTTTATTTTCTTTGTACCATTATTATTTTATTTATATATGTATGTATATATATATGTGTGTGTGTATATCTATATATACATATATATGTGTGTGTATATATACACACACATATATATGTATGTGCGTGTGTGTATATATATATATATATATATATATATATATATATATATAATTTGTTTACTTGTTCATTTCCATCTTCCCCTAGTAGAATATTAACTCCATGAGGTCCGGGACTTTATCTGTTTTGTTCATCACTCTATCTCCAGTGCTTATAACAGTGCCTGATATATACAGTAGGCTTTCAATAAGTTTCTCAAATGAATAAATGAATGATGTGGCATTTTGATTCCATTCTTACAAAATTAAAAACAAAGTTATCTGAGAGGACCAAGAAGCCACAAATACCAACAGTATTTCATCATATGTATCAAATGACTGGTCTAATGACTGGCATTGTTAATAAAGGGGAGGGTCAGGAGCAAGAGAATTTAGAAATCTAAATTAGAAATCTAGAAATCTAGTCTAATGACTAGAAAAAAAAAGTTGATGTTTTCTCCCCACTGAGCTCTGTGGATAGCATGTACACATATGACATTTAAAATGTTAATCAACATCTAAAGTTACTTTGGTTTCTAATCTTACCTTTAAGAAAATGCCAATTAATACCACCTAACTTACTGGTGGAACACTGGCCTCCAAATAGATTTTCATTAGAAATCTTTTCTCATTTGTCACTAGAGATACCTGAAGTCTTGATGATACATGAGAATGAAATCTGATATCTGATTCCTTTTTAGGGGGAAGGGTGAAACACTTCCAAGCAAGAAAAATGCAGCTCTTGAAAGCCAAATGGAAAGCTGAGGAGAGCTATAGCTTCCCATGTTCACTCTAATATTATTTTCACCGTGTTCTTTTTTCCTCCACAGAGAGAAAAATACACACACACACACACACACACACACACACACACACACCACACTCATACTAGGAAAGAAAATTTTCCATTTATATTCTCCCACAACACTGAATAGCTACCTTCTGTAATCTTATAAGGAACAGAGAAGCACAGACATAATGATAAAATATTTTTGATTTAATAATACTCAACATAATGTAATTAGTATCTTAAGTGGCTATTTAATTCTAAAATATAGCTGGCAAGATTTTTTAGTGTTTTAATACTGGAACTTCTAATATTTGAAGGGAATCACAGGAGCAATTTGAAATTAATCATAATAACGACTGCTAAATTTTAGCAACTCAAAATTAAAAGTCCTAATAATTACAAACACTTAATGAGAGCTCACCATGTGCCCAACACTGCTCACACTTCACACAAATTGTCACTTATTCCTCATACTGATCCTACTAGATAGGTAGTATTATCTCTATTTCACAGATAAGAAGATGCAGACAGATATTAATTACTCGCCCAGGAGCATAATGATAGTAAGAAATGGAATAGGAATGCAAGCCTAGGCAATTTCATAGACTGAAACTTACAGTAACATATACACTCTCAATAACCCTTACCAAAAAATGATGGATACAGGGCAAGAGCACGATATCTGCCAGAGTGAAGTACAGGCCTTCTGCAAACACATGCTCCAGAGGCGGAAGGTCAGACACTTTTGCTTTTCTGATGTGAGAAGGCTCCCTGTTGGTAGTAGCTGGTTCTTCGTACACTGCGAGCTTTGAGAATGCCACTTGCAGTTCCAGGCTCTTGGATGAAGAGTCCAACTCTTCAGATGTTTCTTGTCTAAGGACCTTGCTCTTAGCATGGGCAGGCCCAACCCCAGCAGCCTTCTGTTGCTTCAGCTTCTGGCGACGGAGTTTGTCATCATTATGCACTCTAACGGGCTCACTGAGCTTTCTCTCTAGCTGCAGTATTTCTGCAGGGATAGTTGGGTGCTGGTCAGAAGACTCTTTGAGAAAATTCTCAATAGCTAAAGGGATGGTGAGTTCGCATAGCCTGGTCCACTGACTAACCTGCAAAATAAAACAAAACAAGAGATTAAAGGATTCTTTACTGTCAACATAGCTTGAAGAAAACTTTCTGTTGGGAAATAAGACTGGTTTTGACAATGTAAGCCTTGAGCTAAACCATCGCTGGGCTAGGCTTTTATGCTAGTACAGTGCTTCAAAAGTGACAACACTAAACAATGGTCATGCATTCCTATACCTGGGAATACATGCTCACCTCGAGCATCCTCTTACTGAATAAATCCTTCCTTCTCAAAGCCTTCAAAGTCCATCCATCCCAAAAAAGTACAATTTTCAAAGCAGTGGTACTAGAGCTCCTGTTCATGTGTAAAGTTTCATTTAAAAATTCTCAATATATAAAAAAAAAAAAGAGAGGTTAGAGTGGGAAAGAGCTGAAGCATAAGAGACTCTTAAAAACTGAAAACAAACTGAGGGCTGATGGGGGGTGGGAGGGAGAGGAGGGTGGGTGATGGGTATTGAAGAGGGCATCTTTTGGGATGAGCACTGGGTGTTGTACGGAAACCAATTTGACAATAAATTTCATATATTTAAAAAAATAAATAAATAAAAAATAAATAAAAATTTAAAAATAAAACAAAAAATAAAAATTCTCAATGTAATTAAAACAAAAGATTTTTTTAAAAAGTCATTCTCTAGAAATAATGTCTCCAAACCTCACAATTTAAATCTTAAATTCTTACTTCTCATAATTGCACTGAAATATTGGCATACATGAAGGGCTACTTTATTTCCTTGCTTACTATAGGTTTTTTAAATAAACGCAATTTTAGCCTCCTACAGAAAGTTAAAATAAATGCTCGACTGAATGTGTTATCGTCTTATGGCTTTAAATAACAGAAAGGGGATTATACTTACTTCAGCACAGGCTTTCAAGCAAGTCTTCTTAAAACCCAGAAGTTCCAAAATTTCCTTCTTTGAGGGGTCAGCTTCATATGATTTCTGGATTATGTGTCTCAGTACAACAGCAAGTCCTGCTCTACAGAAATTGTCTGGTTTTTCTACTACTGCAGGTAAACAGCAATTCTGGACTATTGCTGGAAGTTCTTGCTTTGAAATAATCTGTATTTCAACATCCTGGGGCACTACATTTTTTAGTGAAATAACTGTGCTTTCTTTTGTGAGGACTAAGCCAACTTTGAAGATTTTGCAGTCACAGTATGATAACAAAAATAAAGTTACAGATGTATGAAGAGGAAAGATACATCCTTCCGTTTGGTGAGAAAAGTCCAAGTATAGATATTCTTCTGTAAGACTTTTCTTAATGCCTTTCATTTTCCTCTTTCATTGGGTCACCTGAAGCATAAATAAAAGTGGTTAATAGACCTTAGAATATAGTAATTTAGAAGCTGAAATAAAAGACGAATATTTTAAAACTTTTTCTAGAAATCAGCAAGGATTTGTGATAGGTACGATTCTACGAGAATTTGTTCCTGGACTGAATACATGGCTTCCAAAAAAAAGATTTCCACCCGGTGCAATTAACTAGTCTTAGAGGTGATTTTACACCCCTCTAAAATAAGCATACCCCAGGTGCTCTGCAGTAGAACCCTCCCAATCAAGTACTTTGGGGTCTCACTACAGGTAAGAACAAGAAATGAATAGAATAGGAAATAAGAAGTAACCAAGAATACTGGGAGCTGTCTGGAGAAGCTTTGGCCATGCTGGGCCTCCAAATAGCTGCTGTTTTATGACTCTACGATATAATAATTGGAGACGGGGGATAGATATTCATTCCCTCATGAGAAATAAATTCTCCTAAAGTAAGTGAGTTTTGATTATGATGAGCGTGCTGAATCACAACAGAAAAAGATTTGAAGTTTCCCCATAACTCAGATGTTGACAACCAAGATACCTCAAAGTTAACATGTCCAAAATCATTCACCCCCACACCCTAAACCTGCTCCTCATGTATCCTCCCGGTCTCAGTTAATGCAGCACCATCCTTCTAGTGGTTCAGCCAAACACCTGAAATCATTCTTAATTACTCTTTTCTTTAACACCTCCATAACCAATCCATTAAAAACTTACTTTGGTTCCTCAACATATATCTCAAATCTGTTTATTTCCACACCATCTTCATTGTTTCCACTGTGATCCAAGCCACAATCACCTCTCTTCTGTATTAGAGCAACTATCTTCTAACCTTGCTTTCCATCCTACCTCCCCCTCTGTTCTATTCTCAACATAGTATCCAAAGTGATCCTGTTAAAAATGGAGTAAGATCATGTCACTACTCTACTCAAACACTCCATAGCTTCCCATCCTATTCAGAAAAAAGGCAAAGCTCCTTACAATGGCCTACAAAGATCTCCTTGATCTGATCACTCAATGCCCCAGCCAGAGTGGCTTGTTATTCCTTTAAAACCCTAGATACACTCCCGCCTTTGCAGTGGGTTCCAGTGCCTGGAATACTCCCTCATCTCCTTCAAGTATTTACTTAAATGTCAACTTCTTATTGAGATGATCTCTGGCTGCTGTATGTAAACTGAAAACCCCAACCCCCATCCTCCCTGAAAAAAACCTTTCTGTGCTTTTCTCCACACTTAGCACTGTGGTAGTATACTATATATTTTGTTTCCCACAGAGAGAATGTTCCATGAGAGCAGAAATTTTGTTTTGTGTACTGCTCTGCCTAAAACAGAACCTGAAGATAGATAGATTAGATAGATAGATAGATAGATAGATAATCAAGAAGTATTTGTTGAATGAATGCATGGATACATACACACACTGGTTATTTTAAAGATGCAAACATACACAATCTTGAGATCAAATTATTGATGGGTGTTTTCAAGTCATACTCTTTAAGAATATTGTCAATTATGATGACTCGTTGTTTGATTTCTACATTTCCTGGGTCTAAAATTCCCGTGTTCTAATCCATAAGTCACAATTCCAAACTTAACACTAGATGGCACTCTTTAAAAGCATTCACGATGGAAAGCTGTAATAGGAAGATGGTAGAGGAAAAATTATTTTAAAAGCCTTTAAAGAGTACACCTGAAACTTTCTTTTAAGTGTACTCTGAAATATTAGTGTACTCTGAAATTTAGGAAATCTTCAAAAATACTAAATTTCCTTTATATTCTAAATTCCTTAGTTTTTTTAATTGAAAGCAAAACAAATATTTTTAAGTGTCTTGGTCCTCAGGTTTTTTGTTAAAGAGCTAATAATTCATTATAACAAAGCAATATAGTAAGTAAAGTGTTGTCTTGGAGAAACTTTTGATAATGCAAGTATTTTATTTTGTATTTCTTTTAGTAAAACATAACAGATCTGCACAATGTTTTGTTACTTCTTTAAAAGATTATCTAGGGAAAAATTATTTCATGTGATTTAGAAGCAACAACTTTTTTACCCATGGAAACCATTTTCTCCCAAGCTTAGCTTTTTTTTTAATTTTAATTTTTTTTTTTTTTTGCACCTGCAGTTTGCTTTAAAACAAACTACTAAAGGGTGCTTATTAAAGCTCACAGGCAAAAGAAACCACCTTTTCTAGGAAACTAATCATTTCTTTGAGGAGTTTGTTCCTGTAAATCTACCGCTGATAATTTACTGATCTTCTTAATTCTCTCTGCTGATAGTGCGATACTATACAGAAGATCCCTAAATGCTTCAAGAAGCAGATTTGAAAGAAAACATGATTGATTTCCTCGTTTGCCCAGCAGTCTAGGAAATAGTAATTATGAGATTAGTCCTGCTCTTTAAAAAATAAAAATAAAAACAAAACTGAAAACAATGTCATGCTCTTTTACAACTTGTGATTTAGAAATTAAAAAATTAGAGTACATGTATTATTTGCTACTTTCCAAGAATAAGTACCTTGAGAATAGGCTTTTTTACATATTTTATAAACTTTTGTCACTGTGAGCACTTAATAAATGCTAAATGTCAACAAAACAAAATAGCAATAACCTGCCCATGGAGATATCTAAAAATTAATGAGATGCCGGAGAGAAAATGCAAAGTACTGTTGATTCTTAACATAATTTATTTTTCCAATATAGATGTTGGTGTGTTGTGTTTTTTTTTTCCCCCCTGGGAGATTAAAAATGTTACTTAATGATCTTGGAGTTAAAAAATTACTCTCCCTGGGCAATTTCTTCCCATTAAGTACTAACATAATTTCTAAAATAAATATTAAGTATTAGCAAACCTGTACAAATTTGATATATGTTTTTGGCTTGTACTATGTGTTTTTCAAGACAGTAGAACACAGTTTGTAAGTTTGCAAACATCATAGGCAAGAGAAAACCCTCTTCTCTTTTTTTCTTCTCCATTTCTACCTAGAGATTCCTTACATAATTATTTTTATGTCATGAGCTTTAAAAAGGTAGGTACGATAGAATCATCTTTGGGGTTTCCGGGGTTCTTGGGGCAGCTCCTGTTACTCCATATTATGTTCCTGCCAAGCACAGAAGTAGTGTCATTTGCTCAGCCTTGACAGGTGCCACACTCTAACTACTCCTGAGACAGAGAGAGAAAATAGCTGACAAAAACCACAGACTTGGCTGCTAAACAGAGCTGATGGAGGGTACATCTCTTCCCTGGATATGCCAGTTTGTTTGGGAATGCTGCTGAGGAAATAAAAAGGGAAAAGAAAATATTTAAGCCTGATTTCATTACTTGTGACTCTTCATAGATATTTTTAAACATAACTGAAGCAGTCACAGGTTTAACATTTTAGGCATTTACCTTTTTTTTTTTTTTTTTGCATTCTCATTCTAATTAACATATCGTGGTCTTGATAAATTGAAGTATGTCACATATGAAAAGGTAAATGAGTTTCATGGGGTTTTTAAACTCGAAAAGCATTTTACTACTTCATGCATGTGTATATATAAAGAGAAAGAAAAAAATATACTAAATGTATTGAAAATAAGCATACTTGTTCAGAAGCTGAAAAAAAGTTTGAAAGTTTTGTGCTTAAAATTCAAGACTGGATCTATGGCAACTAAATAGTACATAATGGATACATAGGTAAGTTATATATTACATAATAGGTAAAGACCAAAAAGTACACCACTGTAACAAAATATTGTTTTTTTCATATAAGAAATTATCACTGTGCATGGAATTTGATAGCTTAATAAATGTTAAATGAGTGAACAAAGAATATAATTCTAAGTAATCCTACGTACATTTGATTGTCCACCAACTATGTGCTAAACACATACACCTTTTATACATTACTTCTAATCTTCACAATCCTTACAAGTACATTTTAGTTCCAACACATGGATAAGAACTATCCATCAATTCAAAAGCATTAATTGAATCTACAAAGGGATCTTATCTGCAAACATTCAGGAATAGCCATTTTTCTAATATAAATAGAACTGTTTTATAAATTTAAAATTTCATAAAGTGAAGCATATGGCAACTTTATTGAGCAACAATTCCACCAAAGTGAAGCTCATCAGAAATTGTTATTCTAAGCAATTGTGCTGGTCTCAGTAATCCTTGATAAAAACCTGTTCTAATTTTTTTTTTTTTTTATGTTTATTTCTGAGAGAGAGGGAGACAGAGTGCAAGCAGGGAGGGGAAGAGAGAGGGAAACACAGATCCCAAGCAGGCTCCAGGCTATGAGCTGTCAGCACAGAGCCTGACGTGGGGCTCAAACCCCCAAGAAACTTGAGATGGTGACCTGAGCCAAAGTTGGATGCTCAAACAACTGAGCCACCCAGGTGCCCCTAAAAACCCAGATGCCCCTAAAGGCAATCATTTGACAAGATTTTTGGTAGTTCCTTCCTAATTCTCTTTTTTGGATCCTCCACAGACCTTAGTAATTTGTGGTTCAGTACTTTGGCCTATTCTTAGCTACACTCACTCCTTTGATTACTGGCTTTCAAAGTTTTTTTTTTTTTTTTTTTAATTTTTTTTTAACATTTATTTATTTTTGAGAGACAGAGAGAGGAAGAGCATGAGCAGGGGAGAGGGAAAGAGAGAGAGATACAGAATCTGAAGAAGGCTCCAGGCTCTGAGCTATTTGTCATCACAAAGCCCAACACAGGGCTCAAACCCACGAACTGCAAGACCATAACCTGAGCTGAAGTCCCACACTCAACCGACTGAGCCACCCAGGTGCCCCACTGGCTTTCAAAGTTTTAATTATGCCACACAATAAGACTTTTTTTTTTAATGCAACTCATTATACACTGAATAAAACTGAAACACAAGAATCACAAAGAAATACCCTACTACATGGGATGTATCTGCTATTTTTAATCCTGTGCTTTTCTTCCTTCCTTTCATCCTTTTTTTTTTTTTTTTTTAATTTTGGTTAGTATTCAGTAAATTGACTTCACGACCCATTAATGGGCCACAACTGACAATATAACAGTACTATTATTCTAGGTGACCTCCAGCACCATAGGTATAAATATCATCTATGACTCCCAATTTTTATCTCAGGGACACCCTTTCCCCTGAACTTCAGATTCCTATATTGTACTTGACATCATCTTCCCTTAGACATTTTTCTAAACCTGTTTTTCTCCCATTAGCAGTCCCTTATTGATAAAATGGCAACACCATTCACCCAGATGCTCAGGCCCTTAATTCTGAAGTCTCACTCAACTTGTTTTTTCTCTCTAACCTACCATTTCTACTTTTGAAATATATGCTAAATCCAACTTCTTAGCACCTCTACCACTATCAACTAACCTAAGTCATCACCAGCTCTTATAAAGACTACTACAAACATCTATTAACTATTTTCTTCCACTCTCCACACATCAGTCCACTCTCCAATTGTCAGAATGATCCTTTAAACACATAAATCAGATCACACCCCCTGCTCACAACCATCCAGTGGCTCCCCAAAACACTTGAAATCCAAATTTCCTATCATGGCCTATAGTTTGCCATGACCCTAACTATCCTAATTCTGACCTGATCCCTTACCTCTGCTCCGTCTTGCCCACCCACTCCTCTCCAGTTCTCCCTGCTGTTCTTGAAAGAAGCCAGGAATGCTCCACTGGAGAATTTTTTTCGTGTCTGCTATTCCTTAGGCCTAGTTTGCTCCTTCACTTCATTGAGGTGTCTGAATATTAATTCAAGAACAGACCTTCCCTGACAACCTGAATTGAAAAAGGACTCCCATTACCTCCTAGCCCCTTATCCTTTTCCTTTTTTTAATTTAATTTTTTTAGAGAGAGCAAGCTAGCGCCTGAGTTGGGGAGAGGGGCAGAGGGACAGCAAGAGAATCTTAAGCAGGCTCCATGCTCAGCACAGACCCAACACGTGGGGCTCAGTCATGAGATCGAGAGGCTTGATCTCAGGACCCTAAGATCATGACCTAAAGCCAAAATCAAGAGTTAGGACACTCAACAGAGCCACCCAGGTGCCCCCCTTTTTTTTTTTTTTTTTTTTTGCTTTATAGCACTTATTACCTGACCTTCTATCTCCAATGCTTATCAGTACTCAAACTTTAGTTTAAGAAATGAATGAATGTACATAAATGAGTATCAGTAATCGTTGTAATGACAATGCTATTAAGAACTTTAGTCTTGGTACATGAGCCTCATTCTTCTTGACACCATTAAATCGAAATGAAGAAACAAGAGGACCTTGGTGAGCTGAATTGGAATAAGTGTAACTAGAATCCATCCAAACTTATAGTTTTTGTGTGTACTGCTACTCAGTCAAGAGAGCTAGGAGCTGAAATGGATTCTATACACTTAATAAGTAGAATATTTATACACCAAGAAATATAAAGTAATGGATAAGAGCCTAGACTCTCTGGAGGTGACTAACGGGGTTCAAATCCTGGTTCTGATATTTAATAGCAATATAACTTTTCTGTGCCTTTGCTTCCTCATTTGTAAAATGGGGGCAATAACATCAGATTTACCATATAGTGTGCTGTGAGAACCTAACAATGCCTATCACATTAGTAAGCCTGTAAATAAATACCAGCTATTATTATTCATTTGTAATTTATCTCAAAATTTCTTATCCACTGATACTATTAAAAAACAAATTTTGACTGGCAATCCACAAATTATACTTTATACTTCCAAACTTCTCAAGAAAGGTAAGGGATTTTTATTGAATTGAAGTTTCCCCTCCCCCACCCTCCCATAAAAAATCTGTTACTGAGGCTGAAAGCCACAAAGTCACAAAATGGTTGAATGCGTAATACCCTAACTTGCATGTTAACTGTTTATATTGTACAAAATAAACAGTTCACCACAGTTTACAGGTATGAAATTACAAATTCAATTTTCTTAAAGATTAAAATTTAAACCCTTTTAATTCCTTACTACATCAAATGTTCAACATTATGAATATTAGAGCTTAGCTCTAATATGTGTTTTATGCATTTCACAAAATAACACAATTTGGTTGCAAATCCTATCCCATTTTCTTACTATCTATATGTATAAAAAAGCTTGCCCATATAGGGTTAGACAGCAGCTAATTACCTTAGATACTAAAGGTTAAAAAAGGAAAGAAAAAACCCAAGCTGCTTCAGTCCTCATTACATTATGTACCATGGGGATACATATAGTTAAGTCCTAGAGGGCAAAGTTCAATAATTAAAATTAGCTGTTTTGTTATCTGGGTAAGAAGTGCAGAAAAACTGTTTAAAAGTGAAAAAGCTTACTGTAACTTTAGCCATAAGGGAAGTATGTCAGCTCTCTGGTGAATCAGGGAATCATCTTCTGCTACAGAATCATAACACTTGCAGCTATGTCTGACCTCATAATTAATGGAGATCACAGCATAAAATGCAAGCCTGAGGTGCTTTGGGTGACTCAGTCCGTTGAGCGTCTGACTTCAGGTCAGGTCATGATCTCACAGTTCGTGGGTTCGAGCCCAGCATAGGGCTATGTGCTGACAGCTCAGAACCTGGAGACTGCTTCAGATTCTGAGTCTCACTCTCCCTCTCTGCCCTTCCCCGACTTGTGTTCTCTCTTTCTCTCTCAAAAAATAAATAAGTAAACATCAAAACAAACAAACAAACAAAAAAGCCAGCAAGCCTGAAATAAAATTACTGAATCCCCACAGCAAACAATATCTAGGCTTGTTATGATCTAAATGGTTTAAAACCTTGTATTCTAAGTACTAATCATAACAGGATTCAGTGGGCTACTTTAAATACCTGAAGATAAAAACTTACACTAAGGAATTGTGTATACTACAGATGTTTTAGTTGACTGGTCTATAGAATTTGTTAAGTTTCAAGGTCTGCTAAATTGTTCCTATTACAGAAAGGCTGATTGGATATTCAGTACTTGTTCTTATTTCAAATCAAGGGTAATAACCAAAACTACATACTAAACACAGGGTTGTTGTTTTTAAACCGTGACAGGCCCACTATTACAGAAGTTCAAGTTTGAGCTTTGCTTAAAGCAGGTAAACATGTAGAAGTGTAAAAAAATAAATAGAAGAACTGATAAAGCAATTCTCAAATCTCATTGATTTCTTCTCAGACTTATTTTTAAAGTTAGACCTTTTAAAATAATGTCTTCAGGTATAACTCAAACATAATTTCACATGAGTATGCTTAAAGCAATCCTCTTAGTAAACTCCCCACCAGACATTTAAAAAAAAAAAAACTCACATAGCTTAAAGTTTGATTTATTAAATATGACAGCAAATCATTCGGTTGTATTTACAACAAAGAATTTATTTTCACAATATTTAAATGACCATGTTTACAATTGCCACGTCACTAACTCGTGCCAGCTTTTTTTCTCCTTTAATACTGTTTCTATAGATAAGCTTGGAAAAGCAGTATTTTGTTAAATCATTAATTTAGCACAAGATATACTATTAAATGCTGGAATTTCCTTGACATTCAAGAATTTATAACAAGAAATGGAATCCTGGGATTAAGAATAAAAGGAAAAAGACAAGGCACCTAATCTCAAACCAGGTAGAGTTGGATGGGAAGTACGGGCGTTTCTAAAGCCAAAGCAATTTCCGTGCCAGTCAAAATCAAACTTTCCACACAGAAGTTTAAAACCGAACTGAAACAGTTTTGCTAGTGTAACAGAAACAAATCCCCCCCCACCAAGCAAATCCTTTGGAGCAACTGTTAGGCAGTATTCACATACAACTGCTTTCTCCAACCAGGAAGGCATGGAATGGAAAACAAAGTGTCAAAGAGAAAAAAAAGTTAGAGCGTGCCAAAAGGTCTTAAAACTACACTTCGCAGCAAAAGGCAAACGACTCCACAGACTGCTGCAAACAGAAGCTGCTCCATTCCCCCATCAGCAGAGGAAGCCACGAGGACCGGCCCTGGGAAATCTGAGAAGGGGCCCGGAGCCTCCACCAGCACCCTCAGAAGCTGTGGCTGTCAAAGAGGTTGAGGGACCCCAGCACTGGAGAGACATCGGACACTAATTCCACGCCCTTGCCCTTCCCACCACCTCCTCTCCATCCCGCATCGTCAGCCCAGTCGCCTCCGGATGCAAAGAGTAGTCAGGGGGATCGGGGGACTGCGAAGCCGGCGGCCTGAGCGCCCTCTTTACCTGGTCGCAGAGGCGCGGCCAGGCACGGAGGGTGAGCGTGTCAGCGACACGAGCCGCCTGCGCCTTCCCGCCCCGCGCGAGCCAGGTTTCCGAGGCCGCTTCTGCGAGTCTTCGCCCAAGAGGCCACTGGCTGCCAGAGAGGCCGGGGGAGAAACAACAGGCACAGTGTCTTGGAAACAGCTCTGCCGGCCGTCATTCATAATCCGGCGGACCGGAAACCGGGGTAACGTCACTTCCTCCCGTCGCACAGCCAAAAAGTTTCCCTCCTCACACTGCTGCAGGAACCTTTTTTTCCCCCTCCTCGGAGCCGGCTAGTTCCGGGACCGGTTCGGAAGGAGCCTCCGGGAACGGACGGAGTAGCGGGGCGGAGCGGTGAGTTGTGACGAGCTACCCGGCTCCCAGCCGCCTCTGGGAGGCTCGAGACCTCCGCGAGGGGCGAGGTGTGAGAGTAGTTCCGTGGAGTCTTAGTTTCCTCGCTCTTTAGGGGGAAACTTCGTAATTTGCGGGCGGTCGCGTGCCCCAGGCTGACCGCTCTCTCCCTTCGGTGAGGGCTGTGCTTCCTCCGAGTCTGTTGCGGGTTCGCCTATCTAGGGCACGGCCCCAGGGACTAGGTCTCCAGAACCCCGTCTCGGACCTTCCTCGGAAGGTTTTGGCGACTTCTCTATGCAGCTCCCTCTTTCCGCCTCCCCCTTTCCTCCGGCTCCCTCAAAGACCTTCTCTCCGTGCTAGGCCTTCGGTGTGTCATGCTTTAATCAAAGGCTTGAGATTCTTTTTTCTGAGTGTCCGCTGTCGCTTTTCAGCTAGTCCGTCACTTGGTTGGTTTGGAATCGTGGTCTTTCCGCTTTCCCTGCATTTCCAGACGTGTCCCTAAGATATCAGTATAACTCAAGGCCAAGAATTCAGTAGAGGAATGAAACGGACAGCATCTTTAAAAAGATTTTTAGTAGAAGGTTGCAAGAGCCTCCAAAGACATAAAGGGCAAAGCCGTTTAGGAGATGGCAACCCTAATATTGCACTCGGTGTGAATAAGTTCAGTTTCCTTTATCTTGTGCACATGCCGATGATCAACTTTGGATGTGTGTGTGTGTGTGTGTTTAAGATTGGCATGTAGGGTAAGAAATGAATATCCAATTTGGGTTGGAGAGATAACAGACGCCCTAGAAAATGACATTTAAACAAAACCTAGTTCATTCATTCAATAAATATTTTTGAGAGTCTAAGTTTCAAACTATGTTAACTGCATAAGACCCTGCCCTCATGGAGTTACAGTCTAACGGGATTAATGAATTTAAGCCAGGTAAAGGAGTAGGAAGAAAGTATTGCAGGTAGGAACACTGTACAGGTCTCTAGTCAAGACCGAGGTGGTTTTATTTTGCTTTTGCTTTTTTGATGCTTGTGAGGCTTAGGGGGTTAGGTGCATGGAAGATGGATTTGAGTTTCTTGTTGCTCTTTTTGTAAAGGGACTTCGTAAGTGGTTAGAATTGTGTAGAAGGAGAGAAAAGACCAGTACACTTTACTTTGATCCCTAATAATTCTACAGCCATTATTTTTGGTACTTTGCAAAGTAGCAAAGTAATAGGCAAAAAGATAAATGTAGACTCTCCCTCATAAGGTACTCAGAGGTTTATAGGGAATATAACACGTGTGGGGGAAAAAAAGAGTATGATTCAAGGTAGAAAGTCCTAGTACCATGAGAAAGCACTACTAGATATCCTAGGAGGGAGAGATTATTAGTATTTGGGGTGGAGAAGGACATACCAGCTGAGAATAGAGTCCTCGTGAGAAGTAATATTTGAACATAGAATTTGGACATCTAAAAATAGGTAAAAAGCTTCCCAGACAGAGAAAGTGAGTAGAGGTGTCAAGGCCAGCTAATGGCGCTGCTGTAAAGAGAATCTGTATATGAAGATTTAAAGTTTTTGTGCCAGTTAATGAATTGTCTTTTATAAATGGTAGGCCAAGAGATTAGGCTTTATTTTGAAGGCAGTAGGGAGTTTTAATTTTTGAAGAAGAAAAATAAGAAGGAAAGGAAAATATGTTTCAGGAACATTAATATGTGATTTAGGCCTCAGACCAGATTAACAGAAAGTTGTGTCGTTCATTGAAAAACGTGCAGGACAAGGAACTTTTGGAGGAAGGTATTCATAATACCGATTTTAGTCATAACTAAATTGGGCAACCAGGTAGACATACCTACTCAGCAATTGGAAATGTGGGATTTGAGTTTAAGTGAGATTGGAGTGGTGAAAAATGTGAAACCATCTGCCTAAAGATGACAGTTAAATTAAAAACATGATAAATAGAAGATAACCCAGGAAGAAAGTGGAAGCAGAACTAAAAAAGATAGATGAGAACAGATACTTGGGCAATACCAAGAGTGACAGGGCTGAAAAGATGAACCAGAGTAAGAGTAGCCAGAGATAGATAGAAGAGAAGAACCAGAAAAGTTAAGCGTAATCGAAATCACGGAGGAGAAAGTTTTTGAAAGAGGAAATGAATGCTGTGTATTCACTTGGCCAGCATTTAATGAATACCCACTACCTGCCAGGTACCCTGCTAGGCACACAGTTAACAGCAGCAGCGGGTAAGATCAATCCTGTGCTCATCCTCAGGGAATTTACATTCTAGTGAGAAAGACTGTTTACATAATTAACAGTATAGTAACTATTCCAAACTTCCAGGATGTTTGGGGACAGAATAACAGTAAGACTTCTTATTTTATTTGGGAAGTGTGGGGAAAAAAAAATACTGAGATGTGAAGGATGAATAAGATGGGTATGGGACACTTTCTACTGATGTGCTGAGGTGAGAGCGTATGATATGTTGAAAGACTTAAACTAAATTATGTGACTACAACAGCGAGTGAGGAGTGGGAATAGTCTGAGATACTAGATGGTATTTAATGAGTGTGTACTCTGTGCCAGGTACTCTTGTAACTATTTTACATGTACTACCAGATCATGTAGGGCATTAGAGACCTCGTTAAGGATCTCGTTCTTTAACCTTTGGACAGCAAGAAGCGCAAAGGGCATTTTAACCCAGTGAATAATACAGAAAGGTATAGAGAGGGACAAGAGTGATTGTGGGGAGACTGATCAAGCTAATATGGTAGGCCAGATAATAGGTGGTGATAGCTTGGTCTAGGGTGGTGGTAGCAAGGATTGAAAAAAGTAGATGAATTTGAGGTATATTTAGGAAGTTTGGTGACTGAACACAAGGGTGTAGGGTGAGGGTTCAGGAAGTAGGAGGAGTAGCTGATACTCAGGTTCTAGCTGGAGCAGTGGGGTTAAATATCATTTGAGAGAGGGAATGCTAGAAGATCTGGTTGGGAGACAGAAGAAGAGCTTATGAGTGGCTCTGTTAGGGACATGTTGAATAGGAGGCACCAGTGAGATACCCATTTAAAGCTGGCATTTGGATCTTGGAAGAGATAGATGGGCCAGAGAGATAAGTTTATAATCCGTGGCAAAAGAGTATATATCAAATTGTCTAGCACAGTAATTCTCAAGCTTTTAGAGTGGATCAGAATCACTTTGAAGGCTTAATACAGATTTCTGGGCCCGGAGTTTTTTCTTCAGTTGGTCTCATGGTAGAGACCAAGAGTTTGCATTTCTAACAGGCTCCCAGGTAATGCCTGTGCTTCTGATCCAGATGTCACATTTTGAGAGAAAGGTGTAGAGTGAGACAAGAAGAGACCCAGAACTCACTTAAGTTGAAGTGGAATAGGAACCTACAAAAAGGCTAAGAAAGAAGTAGGAGGAAAAAAACAAGATCTGTTTACCTAAAGCTATGAATACGGTGGTGAGAACATTTTCATGGACGGAATGGTGGGACAAACGCCAAATTGCAGGATTAAATGCAGCATAAGTAGAAGAATGAAAAAAGGGAGTATAGAATGAGGATGACTTTCTGAAGGAAGTTTTGCTATGAAATGAGGAAGACCGGATAGAAGAGGCTTGAATATATTTAAATGTAAATGAAAAGATGCCAGTAGAAAGAAAGAGAGAGAGGGTGATGGAGAGGACATAGTAAATAATCTGTAGTTCAGGGTCCAGATGGGGAAGGAAAAGGTAGAATCCAGTTACAGGTAGTATTACATGGAGAGCCACCTCTTCATTTATCAGGTGGGAAAAAGGAAAGGATGGGTGCAGGTAAGTTTGTAGATGTAGTGGCAGGATGTTGATTTAGTTTCTCTCTGACAGCTTTTGTCTTCTCTGTGAAATTGGTGAAGACATCTACTGAGATACTGTAGCAGTTTCAAGGAAAATGGAGAAAGTGTAACTGATCTTGGCAGAAAGTAGGGAAGTGAGTTGAGGAGAGAAGCATGATAGGATTGCTAAATTGTATTGAGTGCCTAGATGAGATTGGTGACTCTACAGATGCAGAGTATGTATTCCTCTCAGCTGCATTTAAGAGTTTGGGTGCAGGCAGGGAGAAGGTAAATAACAGGATGGATGGCTAGAAAGTAGATGAAATTATAGGACTATAGAACACAGGTGTTTAGAGAAGAGAGTCTTTGAAAGGCTGGACCATGAAATATAGGACAGGAAGTAAAATGACATACTGTAGGGGCGTCTGGGTGGCTCTGTTGGTTAAGAGTCCAACTTTGTCTCAGGTCATGATCTCACAGTTCGTGGGTTTGAGCCCTGCGTTGGGCTCTGTGCTGACAGCGCAGAGCCTGGAGCCTGCTATGAGTTCTCTGACTCCCTCTTTCTCTCCCCCTCTGCCACTCATGCTCTGTCCTCTGTCTCAAAAATAAATAAGCATTAAAATTTTTTTTTAATGACATACTACAGATAAATCTAGATGGATAGAAAGAGGTGGGAAAAAGAGGTCACTGTTTAGTGGGAATTTCTGTGCTATATGCATTTGCCATAGATGATTCCTATCATGAGCTAAGAATTCTCACTGAGGATTAGAATTCTAAAAAACAAGTCCTAGGTGTGTGTATATATATATATATATATATATATATATATATGGATATATAGATATAGATATATACAGATATAGATACATGAAAGAAACTTAATGCTTTAAATGTAGAATTAATTTAAAATCTAGGTGTTGCTTTAAAAAAAAGAATGTCAGAAAATTAGTAATTACTACTTTAAAAAAATGTCAATAACCTAGGAATGGGATAGTAGTGGTATTGGTGGGAGTGAATTCTTAGCTCTAATCCTCAGTAAGAATGATATATGGCTCTTTTCCAGTCTGTTTTGGTCATGGATTTTGGAATATACAGGGAAGGAACTATATAAAAGTTAACATAATTTGGTACAACTCCAGGAAAATATTTTTGGTTATAATAATAAAGGAGATAAATTGAGAAATTAGTTGCTGACCTCTTTAAGGACTTCAGTAGCTGAAAAATAAATTTTACTATGTGTGCATTTGTCCGTAAGAAAGGAGAAGTAATAGAAACTAGAGAAAGCAATATAAAAGGGTGAGGAGGGGCACCTGGGTGGCTTAGTCGGTTGAGCATCCAACTCTTGATTTCAGCTCAGGTCATGATCTCACTGTTTTGTGGGTTTGAGTCCTGCACCCTGCTCTGTGCTGATGGTGCAAAGCCTGCTTGGGATTCTCTCTCTCTTCCTCTCTCTCTCTGCCTCTACCTGACTTGCACTGTCTCTGTCTCTCTCAAAATAAATAAATAAACGGTAAAAAAAAAAAAAAAAAAAAAAAAAAAGTGAGGAAAAGTAAGATAGAAAACTAAAATATATAGGATAAAACATGTAACTGAGTGTTTTATTTTAGGCCCAAATACTGTTTTCTGTTTGATGTGGGAAAGAAGTTGAGGCAAGGAGGTGCCAATAAGGAGAAAGCAGAGGGAACTAAGAAACTGGAGGCCTCTATAAATTCAAAATGCAGGTGGAATGCAAGGAAAGAAATGGGGGACAGGGGGAGGAGGCAAAATAAAGGAAGGTTGACCTGGTACCTTGAAGAGGTTCCTTAGTGAAAACAGTGGAAGAGATAAAAAGATACAAGATTATAGTCAAAAAAAGGAGAATAATTGTGGCTACTTTCAGGCTTTGGTGGCTGAAGATGAAGCTCTTTGGGATTGAAGATCTAAGTAAACTAGGAAGCTGGAGAAGATCATCAATATAGATGCTAAAATTGCCAGAGACGACAGTGGGGAGAAGTAAGAAGATGAGCCTAGTGCAAATGTTCCATACCTTAGCAACCAGGAAGGTTTAGGTATAGATTTCAAGGGAAGATGTTGATAAATGGTGGCCATGGAATGTTTCTCCAAAAGCAGCTATATGGAATAAGATCTCTGTAGACCTCTTTGCTCTTTGAGTAGGAAGTCGAAGGAGTACCACTTGGGAGACCATGGTAAAAAGGAGATGTAGTGGGGGAAATAGTAAAGGTAAAGAGATGCAAGGAGTGCTTGAAAAACAAGGTAGAAAATATAGGGGAATATATAGATAATGAGTAGGGACTAGAAGATTATGGGCAGCCAGCAATGAAGTTATTGTGGAGGGAGGGAAGGGCTTAGCTGAATGAAAGTACTGGAAGGCCTTTCTACGGAAAGGTAGTTTGTACCTTAAGCAGCCTTGATGTATACATAATAGGGAAAGGAAAACTAGCAGTTGCTGGATAGACTAAAGCATTGGCCTCCAAACTTGTCTCATCATTCCCTGAGGGTGAAATTGAGCACACTTCATTATATGTGTTATCAATTATATGTCTACACTGCTATCATTCTGTGTATTAATAGCGTATTTTTAATAAAAAATTAAAAATAGAAATTCTTATATTTTTTCCCTATATTCCACTATTAAGACCTTTGAGACATGTTAGTAATTTAGGGCATGGGTACAAAGCCTATTCAGTTTTATAACTGCAGGATAATATAAAAAGAACGGATTCCAAGGTTCCAGTTGGAATGTTGGTGTTGATGACATGACTTCTGTAGTCTTATAAGCTAGGCACTGACTCTTGTCACCTAATCTGTAACGCAAACCTTTTGTCTGTGATTATGGAAATACGTAACAGTAAATACCTTGCTTCTGGTTTCCAGCATAGAAATTTCAAGGAATTGTTTTTCTAGTATATTGGAAGGATTCTTCTCCATATTAGCCCTTTGGTCAGCACCTCATAAAACAGATTGTTCTGGATAAGTAAATGCTGTGCTTTTTAACTATAAAAAGTTTGGTCAATAAAAAGGTTAGATCATATTCCCCTTGAGCACTCAGGAGGAATGGCAGGTTTACTCTTTTCATCATGGACATTTTAATGAGGAGCTATTCTCCAGAAAATATGTATAGTAATCAGCCTATACTATGAGTGAATTTAAAAAAAACCTTTCTGTACCTATCATCTACATAGATGATGTATGTAATAATATAGTCTTAAGTGACAGATTGCTTCTCAGTTTTCATTAAATTACTAATACAACTGTTTGAGGTAGACAATTGTCCTTTTAGTATTGGCTTTGGGATTCATGGATGATTCAGGTGTTTCATTAGAGTACGGAATTTGACAATAATTTTGAGGCTATCAGAAAGGTATCTAATACCGTCTTGAAAACTAAAAAAAAAAAAAAAAAGCCTGTAGGTGTGGGGGTGTGTTTCCTGTCAAAGTTGGAAAGGGATTGGGGAGAAGTAGATGGGGAAGGAACAAACAAAATTCATCTTTAGTCTGAACTTTCATATGCCAAGATTCAACCTACAGCAAGGTTTAATGGCTTTATAAACCCCTGAAAATGAGAGATTACTGTGGAATTGCTGATAGATCTTTAACTCTAACAGTACATGTGTGTTGCATTATTACATTATTAACCTCAAGGATAGAAGACAGTTTCAAGCCCTAGAATATTGATGAAAGGATTGAACACAAAGTATACATTTTTATTTTAATAATTCCTTGCCTGGGGTAATATTTGAAAAAGTGACACAAGAATTAGAACCACATGATAGCATTGGTATTAGCTGAAAACAAAATTTTTTAATGTTTTGGAATTTCATAAGCCTTTGATGTACATCTTCACTGTATTTTAAGCTAATGACAGCATTATCACAGGCCCTATGGGAGAGATTTTATATTATGTATATAAATTATATTATGTATATATAATTTTTTGGTAGTAACTATGGCACCATTCCTCAGAGACCTTGCTTTTTAAAAGTAGGTTAATGCATGAGATACCACAATCTAAATGTAGTCCAATAGATTATCTTAGTATGTTTTCTGAGGCATTCAAGAATGGAGTTGAGGACTAAGGAGATTTAAAAATAGGTAGTTGAGGTTAAAGTTGCAGCAATGACCTTTAGCTCATCACCTGATGTTTCCTTTAACCATTGTTCTCCTGCCATGCCTCGCCGCCTCAAATCTTTTTTTTTTTTTTTTTTTTTTTTTGGTAATGGAAATAAGGTTTGAGAGAAGAAATTTTGACATATGGTAAACCTGACCTAAACACATCAAGTTCCTGTACACTGAACTGTAAGTGTATATTTTAAAACCCTGAGGAAGGTGCTCTGTGGCAGGGAGGAGCTTATCTGCATTTCAAATTCAGGATTTGAATTTGAATTCAGGGTCTGGATACACACAACACTGATAAGGTTCTTGCTTCAGGGGAAACGAAGTTGGTAGGAATAACAAGGAAATTTACTTTTCTTCTGATGTTTCAGATTTTGTATAATGGGCACAGTATTACCTATTATAAATAAAAGAACCTGATAGATAAACTTTAACATAGATAATTGCTCATTGTCTCTAAATTAATCCCCCCTTTCTTATTTTCTTCAGGTGTTTGCAATGGCTGCTGCTGTGAACTTGGAACTTGATCCTATTTTTTTGAAAGCACTTGGCTTCTTACATTCAAAAAGTAAAGATTCTGCAGAAAAGCTAAAGGCACTACTTGATGAATCTTTGGCTCGAGGCATTGATTCAAGTTACCGTCCATCTCAAAAGGTACCTGCAAGAATTAAAAGCTTGGGGGGAGTTTTGTAAGGCCTGCAGTAGAACAGTGTTAATATTTAGATCATCTTAAAACAGTCTCCCTGCCAAAATAATCTTTCATGGTGGCATGAAGAAATTATATTCTTTAGTGTTCTATTCTTCCTTCATGTTTTCAGAGAACTTTTACTCGACATGGAAAAGTTAGCTGGGTGTGAGGGATACTCTGTTCTACTTTATGTGTAGGGAAACCTACTTATTTATGATTTAATTTCTAATTGTTTCTCATCCCCAAAAAATTTTAAGCTACTGGATGAAACCGTGACTTGTAATTATTCTCTAATGTTTTAATGTTTAATGAAGTAAAAGGACGAAGTGCAATGAAGTAGATTGAATATGGATAGGATACTTTAAGGGGAAAAGGAGGTATATGGATAAATTATGACAACTATGTGGCTCCAACTTTGATAATGACAAAGCAGCCAAACAACTTTATGTGAAAAGAATATACATTTTGGAACCAGACAAACCTGTTTTGAATCCCAGTTTGCCTCTTACTAGTTGTGTAGTAATAGATAATGTATCTTGAACATTTATTGTGTTTCAGGTATTTTTCTGCTTGGTGTGTGTGTATAATTAATTTTAATTGTGATAATCTTTTGAAATAGGTGTTATTTATTTTCATTTAAAAATAAGGAAACCAAGGTACAGAGTAACTTCATTTCCCCCAGCCTCTATTTCTTCATTAGTAGAATGGAGGTAATAAGGATTATCTTGCAAAATTGTGAAAATTAAATGAGATAAAGCATGTAAGCCACCTAGTGCAGTATCTACCCGGTACATAATAGGCTCTTAGTGAATGGCAGCATTTATTATATTTGTAATACCTGAGACATTCTTTCAAACCTTTCCGAAGCTCTAGAGCCCTGAAACTCCAAAGTCATCCAGGTCTTTGGACCCAGATAACAAGATGAGAAAAGGAAGACAGGATTACATCACTAGCTCAGTCTAACCCACAATCTCAAATTAAAGACAGGCCCAAGTCCCAGACTCAGTGCCCAACACTAGCTCTAGTATTCTCAAGCCTTTTTATTGCCCTTTGAATAGTAGCGCCATTGTGTCCTCATTTCTTCTACCATTCTCATTCTGGTAAATTCAGTGAGTTCAAACTTGCCAAATTATACAGCTCTACAAAACACACTAGTAAGTTCATTCTGCTCTGAATGTTGATAATATCCCAATAGGTAAAACCTATTATTACTAAAGAAGCAGTACTGTATTTTGAGATTCTCAAACAGAAGGAAGTTCATCTATTAAAGTACATGAAAAATTTGTTTTGATTAAAAAGCCTCCTGCCCTTAGATTTCTAACTAGAGTTACTTCTTATTGATCAGTTTAGAGAAAATACTGTCAGGTATTTAAAAACCGTGGATTCATTTCATTGTAGCCTTCAGCTGCCATTTACATCTCTAGAGAGAGAATCACCTGGAGGCAGTGGTATGCTTGTAAACATTGACAGCTGGCTCTCCAAGTGTAATTGCAACATAAAAATCAGTTGATATCTTCATTTACATCATTCAGTAAGTCCTATGTGAAGTAATGAACTTAGATGGGACACAGTCAGTTAAATGTCTGACTCAGGATTTCAGCCCAGGTCTTGATCTCCTTGTTCCTCAGTTCTAGCCCCATGTTGGGGTTTTCTTTCTCCCTCTCTCTGCCCCTCCCCCTCTTGCTCCTAACCTCTCTCAAAATAAACTTAACAAAAAAAAAAAAAAAAAAAAAAAAAACTTAGAACTTAACTCCTCCGCCAATGACTTGTAACTTTTTTGCTGAATTAGATAATAGTTTTCAAATGCCTACAAGATTATGTTTTTCGTTTTTTATGTTACACTTTTAAATTAATCTGCATTGCTAACATTTTTTCCATCACTTTCCTAAGTCTACATGAATGGTCACCAAACTTTCTGTAAAGTATCAAATAGTAAATATTTTAGGCTTTGTGGGCTACATGGTCTCTGGCACAACAATCTAATTCTGCCATGGTCGCTTGCAGGTGCCACAGATAATACATAAAACGAATGAGTATTGCTGTGTTCTAATGTAACGTTATTTATAAAAAACAGGCAATAGGCCAGATTTGGCCTCCAGGCCTCAGTTTGCCAACACCTCCTCTAGACAGCACAATAAATCAAGTGCAACTACCAAGAAATCGAAAGCCCCATTCTTTATCCCTTCCCCATTTCTTCCTCCTTGGAGGTTGCTACTGTTCTGAATCTAATGTATATCGTTCCTATTTGTATTTTTCTACATTTATCTGCTGTCTCAAAAAAGTAGACTGCACTCAGATGTGCTAGTTTTATTTAGAATGGTAGGAAATGCCCTCCTTTTTTGAAGGGCGATTCCAAGAGGTATCTTATACATAAACTTTTTATACTATTAGTAATACATAGCAAGTGTAAATATCTGCAAAGTGGTAATATAAGAACAAGGATTGGAAGCATAAAACTGAGTAAGAAGACAAGTCAGGGGTGCCTGGGTAGCTCAGTCCATTAAGCATCCGACTTCGGCTCAGGTTATGATCTCGTGTTTCATGTGTTCAAGTCCCACATCAGGCTCTGTGCTGACAGCTCATAGCCTGCAGCCTGCTTCGTGGATTCTGTCTCCCTGTCTGCCCCTCCCCTGCTCGTACTCTGTCTCTCTCTCTCTCTCAAAAATTAATAAAATGTTAAAAAGAAAAAAAAAAAATTTAAATAAAAAAAAAGATAAGCCAGAGACTGGGTGAAAATATTTGTAAATTATGTGTCTGATGAAGGACTTGTATCCAGAACCTATAGAGAACTTTTTAGAGTCATTAATAAAACAAACAACTCCATTTTTTAAAAAGGACAAAACATTTTAATAAAAACTTCTAAACAAAATAACGTATGGTAGACAAGCACTTGAAAAACTATTCAACATCATTAGACATTAGGTAAATGGAAATTGAATCCACAGTAATACACTACTATATACCTATTAGAATGTCTAAAAGTAAAAAGAGGATGTGTTGATGAGGATGTGAAGGAACTAAGACTCTCATATACAACTGGTGGAAATGGAAAATGGCATAACACTTTGGAAAATGGTTTGGCAGTTTTTTAAAAAGTTAAACATACACCTCATATAATCCAGCCATTTCACTCCTAGACATTAATTGTGGAGAAATGGAAGTAAATGTCCATATAAAGGTTTGTACATGAATGGTCATAATAACGTTATTTGTAATAGCCCCAAACTATAAACAAGTATCCACCAATGGATAAATGGATAAACAAGTGGTATATCCATTCAGTAGAATATTACTCAGCAATATATAAGGAATGAACTATTGATATACTGCACAATATGAATCAATATCAAAATAAGTAGACTGAGTGAAAGAAGCCAGAAAAAGGAGTACACACTGTATGATTCTGTTCATATAAATTTCTAGGAAATGTAAATTAATTTGTAGTTCCAGAAAGCGTGGTTGCCTGAGGATGGGGGGACATAGTTTCTCTAGGATGTATGCCTCTAAGAGTAATTATAGTGGGCCACAAGGAAACTTTGGGGGATGATGGATATGTTTATTATGTTGATTGTAGTGCTGGTTTCACATGAAACTTAGCAAATTTTATACTTTAATAGATGCGGTTTGTATATCAATTATTTCTCAATAAATCTGTTTAAAGAAATGGATGTTACATTGGCCAAACACGATAATTTTTAACTGAAAATCGTTTACATTTGTGGTCTACTTTCTACAATTGGTTAGAACAGTTGATTATAGGTATCTTTTTATTTCATCTCTTAGGATGTGGAGCCACCCAAAATTTCAAGTACAAAAGCTATTTCTGTTAAGCAAGAGCCCAAAACATCCTCCAGTCTTCCTTCTGGCAATAATAATGGCAAAGTCCTCACAACTGAAAAAGTAAAGAAGGAAGCTGAAAAGAGACCAGCTGATAAAGTAAGAATTTAATCTAGTTTTTAAAAAAGGAAATCAATTGTGCTTATAAGCAGGAACAATTCTTTGGTGTTCACTTCTTTTATATAATAGTAGGTAAAAGTACACAATAATTACCCAGTAAACATATTTGGATAATTATAGATGTCGGTTTTTTGAAAAATCAGTAAAACTTAGAAACTGTTTTTTTTAACCATTTATTGAAGTCATTGGCAACACGCAGTTGAGCCCTAGGCGATGTGCTAATTTCAAGTATAAACTTTAATCCATAACTTAAATATTAAATATTCTAAATGGAACAGTTGCTGAGAAGAAAAGATAGGAAGGAATAAGTGACTAAATGTGAAATTTGTTACAAGATGATGTGTACCTTAACAGAGCTACAAATAAGTCTTGGATTGCCTATTTTGAATGATTTTTGCACATAGTCAATTATTGAGATTTTAGCACTTCGTAAAAAATACATTTAAAAAATCTTTAGTAATCCCTGCCCTTAAAGTGGAGTATATTAGTCCCAAATGTTTTCATACTTGTGATAAATATTGGCTATTCGTAAACTATATTGTTTTCTGTGCTTTTAAATTTATATAAATGGTATCATACTGTACATGTATATCTTTTGGCAACTTTTTCATCACTCAGAAATGTGCTTTTGAAATTCATCTGTGTTGATACATGAAGATCTATTTCTTTCAGCTACCATGTAACATTTATTCAGTAAGTAAATCAGTTTATCCATTTCCCTACTGATGAAGAGTTAGTTTATTTCTCTTTTTTTTCTAGTACAATGGTGCTTCAGTGAGCTGCTTTAAAGATAAATTCTTTGTGCACATGGTGATAGTTTCTATAGGATGCATATCCGTAAATGGATGTAATAGGATAGGCACCTCTTCAACATTACTAGACATTGCCAATTACTATCCAAAGTGCATGTACTAAATTTATATTCTCACGAATAAAGTATAAGAATTGCAAATTCTCCATGTCTTCCCAGACTTTTTAATTGTTGCCAATCTGACAGATACATCTATAACATTTATATCTTAAAGAGAGGAACCAGAATTTGCTTTGAAGTAAATATGGCAATATCTGGATAACTGGTAGATAGTTTGCTATTTACTTCTTTTCAATATGTTTTAAATATTGGTAGTTTATAATTTAAAATATTTAAAATAAAAACTACCCTTAAAAATAGCCTTGTTAGTGCTGTGGCTTCTCAGGGCATATAAGTAAATCCATTGAGCTTCCAAAATTCTTTAATGGATAAAAGAATAAAAAGACAAATACAGTTACATGCTAAAATGTTCTGATTTTTATTTCTACCTTGCTGGTTTCTTTTAATGTATTGATGATGAATTTATTATAAGTCTTCTACAGATCTTTAGTGTTTATATCTGCCCCTAACTATCTATGTCAAAATATCTATCAAGTGGACTTGATCATTGTGCAGTGTCTATCTTATCCATCTCTCAGTGATTTAAAGTCTATTCTAACATGTTACTTACTAATTGGGTGCTTTTTATAGATGAAATCAGACATCACTGAAGGAGTTGATATTCCAAAGAAACCTAGATTGGAGAAACCAGAGACACGGTCCTCTCCTATTACTGTCCAAACTAGCAAGGATTTAGCTATGGCTGACCTTTCCAGTTTTGAGGAGACCAGTGCTGATGATTTTGCCATGGAGATGGGATTGGCCTGTGTTGTTTGTAGGTAAGTTTTCACAGGTTCTTTTGTTTTCATGAAGAACAAAGAAAAAGAAAACAAAATCAGACCAATTGTTGGGTGGTTTTTTTTTTTTGTTTTTATTATTTGGTGGTGGGTAGTAGATAGATGAGTAAATTATTCTCTGTGAACTGCCCCATATAACAATTTAACATCTTGAAAACTATTAAATATTTTATCTTTCTTACTGTGGCATCTTTAATCTATTATGTCATAGCAGCATTTTCTGCATTCTTGGGTTCTAGAGGGAAACCAATTATTGTGTTATTCTTTAGTGATGAAGAGTATTTAGCAGAGTCAGTTATTTCTGTTCTTTTTAAGAAGTCTGTGTTGCTTTATTTTTCCTTCTGAATTGTTGATAGTACTTATAAAATAGGCTGTTATACATCATTTTCTAAACACCATAAAATCATTTCCTAGAAATAATGGAAAAGAAGTAAATGAATCACGTAGATTATTCTGAGTGTTGTTTTAAAACATGGATACATAATTATAAAAACATGAATAATTTTGCTTATTAGAAGATGCACTGTAGAAATCTGAATAACTGAATTTGAAACTCCTTGATGCAAAGGGCTATATTTTTAATTGTTAATGGTTTTTACTGCCTAACACAACAGAAAAGATTACCATCTTTGTTGCTGTTTTCTTCATGAAAATGTTAGATTCTGGTGCATTGGAACTGAGTAAATAACTAAGTTTTTGTGAGCCTTGTAGAGAATGAGTTAATGTATTTCTGAATAGAAACATTTGTTACAGCTTCATTGTTTTCACATATATTTATTTCAACTTCATCTACCATAGAGTTTATCACTTTTAAATAAGAAATAAATGGTATAGTAATAATGGAAAGAGAACTAGTAACTGTAACCTTCCATTTGGAGAGTTCTTATGATAGTCTAAGTCTGTGGTGATTGCTTTTTGAGCTGTTGGAATTCATATATATATAAATGTATTTGTGTATATATATACATATACATATATATATATTTAAGTATTTTGAGAGAGAGAGTGGGGGGAGGGACAGAGAGAAGGTGAGAGAGAATTCCAGGCAGGGTCCACACTGTCAGCGCAGACCCTGACACAGGACTTGATATGACAAACCACAAGAACATGACTTGAACCAAAATCAAGAGTCAGCCACCCAGGCGCCCTAGAATTTATATTTTATTGATACACGTCCTATTCAGCTGCTAACACATGTATTTATTGAACACCCATATTTGCACAGCAATATGCTAAACACTGTAGATAATTGGGTCCTATTTCCACCTTTATATATAAGTCAATTTAAATATATAGACAACTTATTTTTAATGAACTTGTATGTTAATGAAGAAGAAAGAACAGCATGTAGGTAACAAATATAAAGGAATATAATAGAAGTATAGAGAAAATATTATGAGACTGTTGGACAACTAGCCAAAGTCTACTTTCTGGGAAAAAGAAAAAAATTACAATGCGAAATGGCAAAGAGAATATAGCCAAATTCAGTTACTGAGGCACCTTGTGTTCATAGTTGAGCACAAGCTTTAAAAACTCTAACATGTGCAGGCTACATGTTAGAGCTTATTATTTTCTTGTTTGGTGTTCACCTTCTTTAATATATCACATTTACAAAATCAACCCTAAAATGGCTTTAAATTGTTGCATTCAAATAAGTGCAGTGTTTAATGGTTATTTTCTTAGGCAAATGACGGTGGCATCTGGAAATCAATTAGTAGAATGTCAGGAGTGCCATAATCTCTACCACCAAGACTGCCATAAGCCTCAGGTGACAGACAAGGAAGTGAATGACCCTCGCCTTGTGTGGTATTGTGCCCGATGTACGAGACAAATGAAAAGAATGGTAAGAATCTTTTTTTTCTCTATTTTAAATGGTCTCTGTCATTTTTTTGCTGATAATTGCTTTTCAAAATAAACATTTGAACCTTTAAGTTAGTTGAAAAAAAAATTACAAATACTGATTATTTAAGTGTTTGTATGTATAGTGTATATGTATGATTTATGTATCTATGCCTAAACTCTTAGACCATGTTATATCCATTTTTCTCTGTTCAGCTTTTAGCTTATTCTATTATAGATAAACAAGATTAGAGACTCACAAAATATTAATGTTTGTTACTAGTATGTCAGTGTATTTACAAACATTTAGAAATACTACAAAGCACTGTGGGAAATGGTGAGATATAAAGCCCTGGTCTTTGGTGAGTCTGGTAAGGACATTTTGAAAATGTCTGTTCCTGAGTGGCTGAAACCATCAAACTCACAAGCTGTTTACAGAGACATTATTTGTATATGCATCTGTGTCTTTCCATGTGTGTTTCTCTATTCTTCTGTCTTTTCCTTCTCATTGTCTTTGAGTGACCATTTATCTCATTTTCCCAATGTACTTTCATTTTCTACTGCTCACTAACATAACTGCCTTTAACATCATACTGAAATGCATTTCCATTTGTTATATTGGATAGCATTGTAACTTTTATTCATTTAAAAAATAGATAAGTGAACTTCATTTTCCTTTAAAGAAATCCAGTGACTTATTTGCTTCTCCTCTTCTTCCTTCCCTTAGAGTAGGGATTCTTGATAGAAGAATTTTCATGTCTGTTAACCAAATAAATTTCTACATAGACTTTTCTGGTCAAATGTATCTTTTTTAAAGTTAGGAATATTTAGTTAAAAGTAAAAAGTCAGGATACCTATTTTACTTTTCAGTTAGTTAAATCAGAAATAGGAAATGTTTGGGGCACCTGGGTGGTTCAGTCGGTTGAGTGGCTGACTTCGGCTCAGGTCATGATCTCGCAGTTTGTGGGTTCAAATCCTGTGTCAGGCTCTGTGCTCACAGCTTGGAGCCTGGAGCCTGCTTCAGATTCTGTGTCTCCCTCTCTCTGACCCTCACCACTCAGCTCTGCCTTTTTCTCTGTCTCAAAAAATAAACATTAAATATATATATATATAATATGAAATGTTATTTCCTATTAATCTCACTAGTATGTATACTTTCAGTTTGTAACAGGGATTTTCTGTGACAAGGTATAATTTTTCTTAGTCTGATTTTTATTTAGTTTATTGTTTAAACTAGTCTTCCAGGACCTCAACCAAATGATTATGGGTGAGCAATATAGTGCATTCCAGGGCACCGACAGAAGTAGTCACTAAGAATTGATAATAGTAAAAATAAATAATTTGTGACCATAATGTCTTTCTTTAGTACACTTTCAAAGGTTTTTTTTTTACTGTTACTCTATTGTAAAGTTTCAAGTAAGTAAACACTACTCTCAAAGTATTTTCTCCTCCATTTTATATGACTTAGTTTGCACCAAATGTATGTTTATGGTTCTGACCCTGTTTCTGGAATGAACTTCGGCAGCTGACCCGATATCCTACAGTAACTTTAACATCTTTAAAATTGAAATTGTTTTCTTCTCCACTCAGTTTTTCCCCCAGTTGCCTGAATGAGAAAACATTATCCTTGATGCCTCTCTTAATTCCATATTATTTTGTTCACCAAATTTGCTGGTTCTTCCTCTTATCCATTTCCTGACTCTGTTCATTTTGCCCATTATTACCTTGTTCCACAAATCCCTCACTTCTTGTCTGTTGCTTTAGCCTCTTCAGGAGGCTCCTCGCTTCCTTTCAATCCACTTTATTCACTTCAGTTAAAACAATTAGAATTATTCTTCTAAAGTACTTATCTAATTTTATCTACCTAAATACGCCCAATGGCTCTCAGTTACTTATATAATGAGATTATACACATTAGGGGGAATTTACGGACCTTCTGTCTTTGACCCAAGTCTGTCTTTGTATTCCTTTCTCCCACCGCTTCACCGTATACACCCGTACACTCTGGCCATGCCAGACTAAGTGTATCATTCCCTGATTATGTGGTGAGCTTTCCTGTTCCCTTCTCCTCTTTTCTTCATCTCAGGTATCCTTTATTCTTTATCTGCTTTACAAATTAAATGTGTAATTAATTTGATCAGTAAGACCATGTCTCATTCATTGGCCTAGCACCAGAGCAGAGCTCAGGACTAGACATGTGCTACATTCTGTTGTTCTCAGTTTAAGGTATGTAAAATGGAGGAAATGTGGATTAGTATCAGAAATAGTAAGTTTAGTCCATATGTCCAACGGTTAAAGTACTGAATGGAGAGCCATAACTAATGTTAAAACATGATTGGAATTCACTAAGAATAGACTTGGAGAAATACCAAAAGCCATGATCTGAAGTGAGCCTAAAGATCAGGATCCAGTAAACACAAAATAATGAGAGAAAGGAATTTGGAAATAGTGTGGGTGCTACACCTAGTCATTCTAACTATAATTGCTTTCAGTGAGGTTCCGATACGTGCATTGGTTATTGCTCCAAGGAATTTTAGAGATACTATAAATAGCATCTTATATCCCCATTCTCCTCACACTAATTTCTCCAACTAGGGCAGGTTCCGCAGTACACATTATTATAGGAAGACCTAGTTAAGAATGTTGTGATAGTGTGTGGCAGGCTCCAAGATTGTTCTTCAGTTCTATAATGTTCTCTTTACCACGTAATGGGTTTTGCCCCAGTGCTATGTTGGAGATTCATATGACTTACTGAATTGGTTTTCAATCTAGGGTAGTAACACACCTACTCAGCAGCATTTAGCAATACATGGTATTTTCGATTGCTGCCATACTGGCAATTATTGTCCTGAGTGGGGAATTTCATACATTCTGCAATGTGTGAAGCAGTCACCCAATGAAAAATTATAGTACCTTGTTGAGCAGCACCAAGTCAGTGATAATACCCTAGTTCCCAAAACTAGTATTTACCATCAAAGGACCAAGGGCTTTGGGTGTTTCTTACTCAACTTCTAAGATGGCTAGGTGATATAGAGGAACCAGAAGATCCAAACATGATCTTCTATGTAGAGGCCTTTTCTTGGCCACATTATAATGAATCTTCATCTGCTAATGCATACAAGTTAGGTCAGTCTTCAGAGTTTAACCTCTGGAAGATGTGGGTTGAAGGAAATGTAAGCATGAAAGCCATGGTTATGGAACCATGTATTTTTTATTTACTCTGAGGGCTGCATTCTCATAACACGGTTTTGTAATAGAGGATAATATGGCCCTTCTTTACTGCTAGTTGAGATATTTTACCACAGGTAGTCTTCTAGCATCCTTAATAATATTCTTGATCTGAATGTTGCTTTATAAATGATGTTTGAAAGTAGGTACACTTTCATATGGAAAGGATGTAATATTAAAAAATGGGATGAATTGAAACTTAAGGATCAAAATCATATGGTAAAGTAAACCATAACACGAGAAGATTACACAAGAATGCCCAGACAAAACAGGCTGCATTCCAATTTCCAGAAATGAGAACGGACTATTTATAAATTTCCTGATATAGTCCCACATGATCTTCTTAGGATTGTCAAAGACCATGGACTGGCTCGGAGCATCTTTCCCCATCCAGGATGCATGGGTTCTTCCAGATTTAGTTGTCTAATTAACTATGACTGTCAGCAGTCAACATGTGCCGGACACTGTACTAGACTCTTACATAACATAAATCATCTTCATAACCCACTTTATTTGGAAGAGAATGTAATAAAATACCAAGTTACCAAAAAAAAAAAAGAAAAGAATCAATTATTGGTCAAAATAAAAACCAAAAATGCTTATAAAGGGATGGGGAGTATAGATTCATCTTTGATAACATAGAAAGTTGTATTTGTGAACTTTCTCAAAGAGTTTAATATGCTTAGTTCTGCAGTGTGGAAAAACTTCAGAAAGTTACTTACTTATCAACAATAGTTCTTTATCCACATTCTGTATTTTCTGTATTTAAAACTTCATAATTGATCCAAAGTACCTTTCAACTCACCCGCAGTTACTTAGAGACATGTGTCTGAATATCAAGAAAAACACTCTTCTAAGTCTTATTGACCAACTATAATAGATAAATACCCTTCATTACAAGTGAAGCTAACTGGTTACAAATAGTTTGTGATTTTCTTTTTTTAAAGAAACAATTGTTTTGCCTTGTTAAAATGGTATTTAATCAGCCCTCATCTGCATGATTTCTAAAGCTTAATATTATCTTTACTGTTTAGAAATGAATAAAATATATAAAACCATTCATAGGATGATGATAAAAAATAATTTGTCCAAGAATCTGTATTTTCAGTGTCACCACAATATTTTGTAAATGTTCAACTATACTTCCATTCAATGAGGAGTCCTGTGACAGATTTTTAGTCTTTTGTGTGTGTGTGTGCATTCAGTTAATATTTTGTATCTAATTTAATCCACCGATTTTTTACAGGCTCAAAAAACTCAGAAACCACCCCAGAAACCAGCCCCCACAGTTGTTTCTGTAGCTCCAGCTGTCAAAGATCCATTGGTTAAGAAACCAGAAACTAAACTCAAACAAGAGACAACTTTTCTAGCATTTAAGAGAACAGAGGTCAAGGTACAGTACATTCCATTTGTTTTCTAATATTGGATTTTAATTTAATTGACTAAAAAATACTTACTTGAGGAACGCCTGGGTGGCTCAGTTGGCTGAGCATCCGTCTTCAGCTCAGATCATGATCTGAGGGTTTGTGGGTTCGAGCCCCGCTTCAGGCTCTGTGCTGACAGCTCAGAGCCTGGTGCTCCTTCAGATTCTGTCTCCCTCTCCCTCTGCCCTTCCCCCGCGTTCTCTCTCTCTCTCTCTCTCTCTCTCTCTCTCTCAGAAATAAACAGTTGAAAAAAAAAAATCCAACATGAAATCATTTTATGGCAAATAAGTTAAGGCTTTGGCTGTCATGTTGATTCTGATTTAAAGGTTTTGGTATTTTTATGATAAAAGTTAATACATTTTTTACTATGGGAAAAAAATGGTTCCATTCACATATTAAAAAGCAAATGGCTTTCTAACTAAGATAATGGGTAGTTTTTACTTACAGTAAAAATTGAGGAATAGTTGAGAAATTTATTTTCTTTACTGAAAGACTAAGAAATTACTTGGTCTGGATTATTGGTGTTGTTTTTACTTTTGCTTGTCCTGATAGTATTATAAGCCATCTGTCATTCTGTGGAAAAGCAATACCAGTAACAGCAAGCCATTAAACTAAAATGCTATGAACACAGAACTTGCTTTCTGTTTGTACTTCATAAGTGTTGGTCTTTTTAATTACTTCAGATGGGTTTTCTTTTGTGATGTTTGTTGAAAGATCATTTAGCCATATGGCAGACAGTTTTGTGTTTAATAGAAAAGGAAAAAATTAGATTTTTTCATAACTGAAAATTAAGTTTACCACACTTGTGTCCTTTTGCTTTCTTTACTATTTCTCATTACCTGTGTGCATTCCTCTAGGAATTTGTAATTTATGTGTGGTTTATCTTCTCTGGATAACCTTACGAGAAAGTTACTGTGTAATGTATAATGTGAAAAAATCCTATTGTTTTTCAGAGAACGTGAACAAAAATCTGGGCTTTTCCTCTTACAAATATCTCAGCACTCTATTCTGATTACTTTTCACACGGGTTAAAAATGTTTACATGCAGATGGTATTGAAGGCTACCTTGTAAGAAGTGAAAATGTTTTTTACCAACTCTCCCAGAGTTCAGGTTTAAAGTATAACAGCATATATTTTAGGCATGGTAATTACCATATTGATAAGTAAATTAGTGTTTGTAGGACTTAATCTTTTACCTGTAATAAATTTTACACTTTTGTGACTCTTCTTAAGAATATAAAGGTAGAGAGCATGCTGGTGAGAAGTTCAGTTTATAATTAATTTGAACAAAGTACATTTTTGCCCAGTGCGAAGGTGAAAAAAATTTGTCCTCGTGTGAATGAGAGCAATATTTATTTATATAGTGACGCTGGTATCACTGTTAGCTTTTGATTGACCGTGAAGTTAATTAGAGAAACTAAGGTGTTAAATCTTTAAGAAATTCATCTGGGAGTGAGACAGACCTGCCTAAATGTCACTGTGCAGCTCTTGAGGTGGTTAATAAAATCCTTTATACAGAGCAGGGATCTCTTCTTATGTGATAGTTTCAATGGAAACCTGAACAAATTGTGGAAATAAAGTTATGAAACCTTTTTAATATATCACCAGAGCTGTATAATTACAAATAGTTAACATTGCAAATCTGTGTATATTTTGCAATGCAGGAGCTATTTACTCAAAATTGGTATTGGAACATTTAAAAAAAAAAAACAGATTCTGGGGCGCCTGGGTGGCTCAGTTGGTTAAGTGTCTGACTCTTGACTTTGGCTCATGTCATGATCTCACTGTTTGTGACTTTGAGCCCCACGGCAGGCTCTTGTATGGATAGTGAGGAACCTGCTTAAGATTCTGATTCCCTCTCTCTGTCCCTTCCCAACTTGCTCACTCTCTCTCAAAATAAACAAAAATAAACTTAAAAAAATTATTTAAAAAATGAATTCAGAATCTGACACATTTACTGAATAAGTAATTATCAAATAAATCTGTTTATCTCAGACATCTTCTAAATTTCCTGGGTATGAGCATTTTTATTCATTAAGAGTGGATTCTGTTTTTGAAATGATCCACAAGCCATTTGGAGCAAAGTCTAAAGAATAAGGTGCTTTACTGAGCTAGATATTACTTTATTTAGGTGAAAAACAAGTTAAAGCATTAAATCTGATTTTTCTGATAGAGCTTGTAACTGAATCTAAAAGCAATTCCCAAAAAGGAATTTCATACGTTTCTTTTTCAGAATCATTAGAACAAGAATATGGCATCCCAGAATTTCTGCTTTGGAAGTGGTAGCATCCATTAGCTATGAATAAGTTTAATGTTTGTGGGTTTTGGTTTTTGTTGGTTTTTTTTTTTTTTTCAGATCAGTTTCATAAGAACTTAATTTGGTGGTGTGATTTAAATTTCCCAAACCATTACTTCTGTATAAAAAGTCCAAAATTAAACTTGTTATATATTTAAGAATATTACATTATGTATTAATTATACTTGGCTCTAAAGCAATATTTATCTTGTTTTTTAGACATCCACGGCTATTTCAGGAAATTCTTCTAGTACCAGTGTTTCTTCTTCAGTAACTAGTGGCCTAACTGGATGGGCAGCTTTTGCAGCTAAAACTTCTTCTGCTGGTCCATCAACAGCAAAGTTGAGTTCAACAACCCAAAACAATAGTGGGAAACCAGCTACCTCATCAACTAACCAGAAGCCTGTGGGTTTGACTGGTCTGGCGACATCATCTAAAAGTGGAATAGGTTCCAAAATAGGTTCCAATAACAACACTGCACCCACTGCACCCTTGAAACCACCTCCACCTCTAACTTTGGGCAAAACTGGCCTTAGTCGCTCCATTAGTTGTGACAATGTTAGCAAAGTGGGTCTTCCTAGTCCGAGTAGTTTAGTTCCAGGAAGCACCAGCCAACTCAGTGGGAATGGAAATAGTGGGACATCAGGGTCCAGTGGAAATACCACTAGCAAAACCACTTCAGAATCAAGCAGCTCTCCCTTAGCATCCCTTAAAGGTCCAACTTCACAAGAATCACAGCTCAATGCCATGAAGCGATTACAGATGGTCAAGAAGAAAGCTGCCCAGAAGAAACTCAAGAAGTAATCTGGCCAAGTAGGTTTTTATTTGACATTACCCTAAAATCTTATTATTAGGACATAACCTGTAATATACTATAATTTAATAAAAATTTTCACAATGAAATTTCTATTATTTCTTACCTTAAAATGCTAAATGTTATTTAACAAAATTTGGAAATCTTTTTATTTTAAATCTGTTTACCATTTTTAAGTTTCCATAGTGTGTGAAAACACTGACTAGCATGATTAATTCTTTGGGTTCCTGGGTGGCTCAGTCAGTTGAGCATCCGACTCTTGATCTCAACTTAGGGTCATGATCTCACAGTTCCTGAGTTCAAGCCCCATCACAGCATGGAGCCTGCTTGAGATTCTGTCTCTCCCTCTTTCTGCCCTTCCCTGTTCACACTCGTTCTTTGTCTCTCTCTCTCTCTCTCTCACTCTCACTCTCTCAATAAATAAATAAATAAATTAATTAATTAATTAAATGAACTAAAAAAAAAAAAACACAAAGTAATTAATTCTTGATGAGAACTTCTAGAATCCCAAGAGACTGGTAGTATATGTGAATTTTTTTAAAAAAGGAATAGTTCATCTTCTAGCAAAGCCCTAAGAATTAGGGTTTTGAATTAGGTGCCTTATAAGATGGCAGGAATGCCACTTTATTATAAAGTTTTCTACTTTCCCCTCAATATTCCAGATATTCATTGTTAGTCCCCAGCCTCATTTCATGATTCTCCCTCTCACCCCAAATATTTCATCTCCCCATTTTCAAAATTAACTTTTCATAACTGATTTCTCATATTTCTGTATTATACCTTTTTTATCACTTCATATAATTATTTAGGGATGTATCTCTTCTGTAGATTGTGAACTCCCATGCCCTTTTAATGCAATATTTTTCTCCCATTGCCCACTTTTCCTCACATTGCCAGTCTAACATCTGCACATAGTTAGTACCTAATAAAGTTGAGTTTTGATTTACCCTGATTATACACACACCTGAGAATTCTTGAGCAAAATATCCACTCCAAAACAATTCCTGACTTGTTTACATGCTGGTAGTTTCTTCCTATACCATGAAAAGAAAAAGGGCTGCTTTATTTCTATTGCCCAAAAGTATTGTAACGTTTCAATTTTAGTTACCTTTGTATAAAAGAAGCTCCTATATCATGATTAAATCTTGAAATTATTTTGATGTGTGTGTACATTGTTAAATCACAAAATGTGGGGAGTCTGAGCAGTAGCCTTATTTGTAAATTAACAAATTAGCCTACTGTTGTTTTACATATAGTTTTTGACAGAAGATATGAGGCTTTCTGGCCCAGAGAAACAGTTTATTACTCACAGGAAAATTCAACAGCCATTTCATACTTCATGAATACCTCATTTCATCCAGAAACTGGAAGTCCAAAATTTCCTTCATTCATTAGACTATGAGCAGCCTTATTTCTTCAACTTTGATATGTGCTACTAAATCTTTAAAACCTCTAATCTCAAACCGAGTCCCTTAATCTCTAGCTTTTTCTAACAATTTCTAAAATATATTGATATGAGATTTCTGTGACAATAAAAGGAAAGCTACTATTTTAAACTACCCTTAAATAATGGCACTAAATTATTCATAGTAAAATAGAATCCAAGATTGAGATAATCCCATTACTTACATGTGGAGTAAACATCTATTTACATGTTGAAAATCTGCCTACAGATGTTTCTGTTTTGAGAAACAGATTTCTGTGGATTAAACATAATTTGGCATGAGCCCCAAATCCCCATTAGGATCAAAAAGACTATAAAAAAAAAAAAAAGGAAAACCCATAAAATCATCATATTTGTTTATAGGTCAGGGCTAGTTTGACCTAAACTGGACAAAACGATCTGATACAAGCTAAGCTCGAATTAACAGTTCATGTGACTGCAGTACCTATGAAAACTTAAAGCCGTAATGTACAGTTTGCACACTGGCACTTGAAGGGGAAAATTTTATCCCATCACAGCCAGAACACATGTACTGGAAAGAGTTGAGAAGAGACGCAACTTTTAATTTCTGTAGTATTTCAGAGAGGATGTTAGAAGCCTTTTA
Organism: Neofelis nebulosa; assembly: GCF_028018385.1. NCBI lineage: Eukaryota > Metazoa > Chordata > Mammalia > Carnivora > Felidae > Neofelis > Neofelis nebulosa. The sequence goes on from NC_080784.1 coordinate 118,522,989, forward strand.
GGAAGTTATTTTTCATTGAGCATGGCTCTTTGTATAGGTTGTATGTGCATAAATATATATTTGGAATCTGTACATATGTGTAAGTATGCAAACATCTAGTACTGTATATAATTCAGTTTGATATTTCATACAGGTATTTTTATATTAAAGTTTTCTTCAGGTAGATCTTAGACTGATTTTTTCCATACCATTTTTTTTTCCAAAGGTCATGCTTTTATTTATTTTTTTAAATATAATTTGTTGTCCAGCTGGCTTACATATAACATCCAGTGCTCATCCCAACAAGTGCTCTCCTCAATCCCCATCACCCATTTTCCCCTCTCCCCCACCTCCCCCCATCCACCCTCAGTTCGTTCCCTGTATTTAAGAGTCTCTTGTGGTTTGCCTCCTTCCCTCTCTGTTACTATTTTTTTCCCCCTTCCCTTCCCCCATGGTCTTCTGTTAAGTTTCTCAAGATCCACATATGAGTGAAAACAAATGATATCTGTCCTTTTCTGACTTAATTCACTCAGCATAATACGTTCCAGTTCCATCCACATTGCTACAAATGGCATGATTTCATTCCTTCTCATTGCCAAGTAATATTCCATTGTATATACAAACCACATCTTCTTTATCCATTCATCAGTTCCATACCATTAAGTGAGCTACAAAGCTTTTTAACTGACCGTGTGATGAAAGTCGCCAGCTTTACATTAATAGTATTTATCATTTAATTTATTTTGTTACACATAGGTTTCCCCACCACCACCACTAGATTTTAAATTGGATGAGGACAGAGATCTTGTTTGATTTGCACACCATTAGCACACCATTGCACAGCATCCCACTGTAATTCTCAATAAATATTATGCCAGTGAATGAATAGACCTATAAGTAGGTGAGCCAAAGTAAGCTTTTAGGATTGTAAGCTCAAATCATATTTTAGTAGAAATTTGGTCAATACCACTTTATGCACATTGTGCTTTGTTAGATTTTGGTGACTTAACAAAAAAAAAAAAAAAACACTAAACGAACCCTGGCTTAAAGTCAGAAGACCTGGTGTTGAATCCCAGTCCCTCCATATATGAGCTGTGTAATCCTTGGTTTCCTCCTCTATAAAATATAGATGATAATTATTGAGATAAAATGGAAGGCATCTAACATTCTAAGGTTAGGTTTCTGATTCTGATACCTAACAAGGATGTCATGGTACTGTTTATTAGTAACAGATTATTTAATTATACTGTGATGATCACAGGTTGTATAGGAAATGCATCATTTTATAAAAATAAATATATTAATACAATAATCATAAAAATTATATAAAGAATTAGAGAAAGCCATAAATACATTTACACACCGTAGTATTGTTTTCTTGTAAGATAAACTTGACTAAGCATATACCCCCTACATTTTTGAACAAAAGCTACTCATTCTGCTATATGCTAACGGGTGACTTATTTTACTGAAAAACCGAAGCAAATCTTGCCTATATCAAGAGTGTAATAACAGGAAAGAAGTAGCTGCCCTTCAGAGACGCAGGTTGAATTCCAATGGTCCTGGTGTGAAGATGCGTTATATTGGATAATTTTGTAGATAACAGATAATTTAATGACTAAGTTTTTATATAATTTCGTGTATAGAAGGAAGTAACAGAAAAAAATTAGCCTTTAAAAATAGTAACATTCTATAAATAGTAGAATTTCCCCAGAGAATGTAAAGTTGAGTGTCCTTCCAGTCAATGAAATTTAATTACTTCTTCATCAACTATAATGTAAATTTATAGACTTAATTTGGCTTGAATTTTGTGAGGGCTAGATGTATTCAGTATTGGGCACTACACTGAGTACCTTAAGAAGCCATAGTTAGGACAAACAGGATTTCAGTAAATTAGTTTCCCCACCATGTTAGAATATAAAGATTTTATCTCTGTTCACATGGCTTTGAGAGTGTTTTGCAGTAGACAAAAATCTAAGAAGCTTATGGGCAGTTTTTAATTTCATATTTCAGTAATAAAAACACTAATTTTTGTACATCATCTGAACTATTCATCACAAATAGTGACAGGCAGTTAATAGCCATCTCTAAAAGTCCAAATTATATTTCAGGCAAAATATGAAATACATCAGCACTTAAAAGTATTTCATGCAGTGCTGCATTTATATGATTAACAATGTGCGCTGTATCTCTTCTGCACAGCTCAACCTTCATAGAATTGTTTTATACTAATAGCAAAAGAATATTTTTCTAAAGTACAAGGAATGTTCGGATAGTGGCTTTGTGACTTTTTCACGTGATTTAAGTACCCATGGTAATTTGTATTACTGGATCTTTTATAATTCCGAACATTATTATGTATATTAGAACATCTGTATTTAAAAATAAATACTAAATAAAATGTTTACATACACTTGTTTATTTGTTTTACAAAGGAAAACAGCCACAGAAATTTCTCCTTCATTCTTGGTAAAAATACCCATTTCAGAGAATTCTATATTTTACAATGACATTTAAATTTTAAAATACAAAGAAATAATTGTTTCTTCATGCCTTAATTATAATGATGTCACCAATAGTTTTATCTTTTTAAACTTCTTAAAGACTTACATACATCATAACTATCTGAGTTTCATTTCCCCTATGTTCAACAAAATAATGTCTGACCTCAAAATTATAATTACTTGATTCTTAACAACATATCAAGAAAATGAAGGTATTGTATAACGTTAAAAAAATAAAGCCTAAATGGCATATGAAATGTAGGTATATTTTTAAAATAGCAACTACATAGTTTTAGAGTAATGTATGTTCATTACAATAGTGAGGGACTACAGGAGATGGCTTCATTACACTTGCTCAGCAGCTAACTGCAGCTCTGATTTTAGTGGTGTGGTTTCTAAAAAGGTGAGACAGGAGGCATCAACCTAGGACCACACAAGCAGACAAAGCTTCTATACATCTAGTGACTTATTTCAGCCAAAACAGCAAATATGAGCTATTTCTATCAATCTTCATTTTAAGGGGAGTATTGAAGTCACAGCTAATTTAAATACATGCATTTTAATATATATTAAGTTATATATTAACTTTTATACTTTTATATATTTTTTTATACTTTTAATATATTAAAAGTATAAAAAACATATATAAAAAATACATTAGATATAGTTTCCCCACCAGTTTGGTTGTTGGGCATGTTCATAGTTACCACAAGTAGCAAGTTTGGATTTCCTTTTGTTTTGCCCTACGCAAACTGGAATTATGTTTTCACCATTGGGTACAAAGCACCATTTAAAAGACATAAAAAGTCTCTGTATGTCTAAAAGAGAATCTTCTTTTAGTATCCAAACTCAAAACAAGAAAATGTTATGCAAAAACAACTTACCATTAGAACCTTATAAAACTATCTTTAGATTAAGTATTTCAGGTACAATATTATGAAATGCAAATTATTCTGTCATGGAAATGTCTTAATGAATTTCTATGGTTGTACATGTCATATGCATACTTAAAACAGCCCTCTGAAAATCACTGTTCATTTTGTTATTTGTATTCTTCAGTAATGTATGTTACAGTATACGTTCTAGAGATCAAATCTTTCAAAGTAACAATTAAATCTTTAATGTCATTATTAGCACATTCTATGTGGGAAATGAAAGTCCACTTTGTGTTGGTGTTTAAAGGAAACCACTAAGTCAAACTTTAAATCTTTTTACTGTCCTAAAGGAGCATCAACAAGTCAATAAAATGTCTTGACAAAATATCCTGAAATCTTAGGGGACAATTTTGAGCTATTCCCAAGTGAAAGTTCAGTGTCCCAGGACATTGTGTTTCAGCAAATGTTATCCTTAATGCCTTCTTTGTCTAAGTACAATCGGCAACTAAAAATATTTACATCTTGGCTCAGAACATGGAGCACACATTCCACATTCATCATCCAAATGATTGAGCGATCCAAAAATATTTCCTCATTCAAGTAACATTAGTGATCATGTAGCATCGTTTTTAAACAATTATACTTTAAAAAATGTTTAAGCAAAACAAAACAAAACAAAAAAATAAACGTAGATACGTCATTTTCTCTAGACTAATATCATGGAAATCCTCCTAGCCCTTGATTTTGAAAAACTTCTCAATACTTAAATATGACCTGAGAGAAAAATGGTCGTTATCAATGTCCATTATGTGCATCATTAAGTGCTTTGCTGACAGCAAATGTATACTCCTGGAGGGTTGGTACAGCATAGTGGTTAGGAGTGTAGATCCCAGAACCAGACCTAGGTTTGAGTCCCAGCCCTTACTAGCAGTGTACCTGGGCTAAATTACTTCATCCATGTGGGCCACAGTTTCTTCATAATGTTGTGAGTATCAAATAAGTTACCACATGGGGCACCTGGGTGGCTCAGTCGGTTCAGCATCCGACTTCGGCTCAGGTCATGATCTCACAGTCCGTGAGTTCGAGCCCCACGTCGGGCTCTGTGCTGACAGCTCAGAGCCTGGAGCCTGTTTCAGATTCTGTGTCTCCATCTCTCTCTGAACCTCCCCCGTTCATGCTCTCTCTCTCTGTCTCAAAAATCAATAAAGGTTAAAAAAAAAAAAAAAGTTACCACATAAGAAACATGTAGAACAATTTTTGTCATGTAGTATGCATTCAGTAAATGTTAGATATTATGAGGTCATTCAGGGTTTTTTTCATTTAAAACTTACAGTAAAGAGATGTTCCACAACAAAGATTTCTAGCTGGCTGTTAATTCCTATTATGTATATTTAGTATACTCCCTGGTTTATGCATAACAGTGTATAATCTATATCACATAGTATACATAACCATATAATGAATATAATTACATGTGTGTGAGTGTATATGTGCACACACACACAAAAGAGAATGAGAGAAACAAAAACATTTGAGGCAAAATACATAATACAATACATTGAAAAAAATCTTATCCTTAGATCCAGCCTTTCATGCTGATAAAGGATACATTTATCTTTTCAAAGATCTCCATTTTTAAGTAGTTGGTAGTTGGAGCTTTAGCTGTTTGTTTTGCTGTTTCTGTTTCCCTCAACATTTATTCTTCAAAATACTTTTCAAATGATCTTGTTAGGAAGCAGTCTTCCTTAAAACTTGATACAGTATCAGTTCATGTAGTATGGAGGTTTCTTGATTTCTAGACCAACATTTTGTAAGTTTTATGAGGTAGTCCATCAATAACCTGCCAGAAAACAGAATTCAAGGGCTTCTTTTCTTAAGCATAAGTCATCTTCCCAAGGTAGTTAGCTGGCACATATCCTTTCTGCCCTTGAACTTCAGCCAACCACCACTCTTTATTGCCACTTAGGTCACAAAATCTAAGTATGTGGACTCTTTGGTACTCCTGAAGGCTGAGTTCATGGTCACTTCGTGCTTGAAAAGCATGAACTGCATAGAAAATCTAGACAGAAGGAAATGCCATTATTGGAAGCAGAACCAATATTTAGAAATATTTAGACAAACATTATAAAGATTTCCAAGCTTTTAGAAAGAACACTGTTCTTCTTTTTTCAAAGTCACATTCCCCAATTCCTTCTGATGGATTTACTTTGCTAAACCTTGACCCAGATGAGAATAGTTCAATAGGCATTCTTATTGTTCTTTTGGGAGGAGTCTAAACTGTCCATGCTTGAAGGCAATTTCCCAGCTTCTATTAAATGATTATTTTATTTATTTTTATTTTTTATTTTTTTTAAGTAGGCTCCACACCCAACATGGGGTTTGAACTCATGACCCTGAGATCAAGAGTCGCATGCTCTACTGACTAAGCCAAGCAGGGGCCCCTAAAAGATTTTTTTTTGATGTTAATTCTTTTTTTTTTATTCAGTAATTGCTCTAAGAATCTCTTCTACAGAAATAGAGACATTAGCAGAGATTTTTATATAATAATATTACTGCAATCCCCATTTGTAAGGTGAAAGTGAGGGAAATGGAAGTAGCACTGAATGTTGAGTAAGAGGAGAATAGTTAAGTCTATTCTGTACCTTTATACTAAGGAAATTTGTGACCTTTACAGTAAGTAAATTTAGTCATTAAAAATGCTGTTTTCTGAGACTAATAGCATGGAGCAAATGCTTTATGATGAAACAGTAAGCCAAAAAAAAGAAAAAGGATATAAAATCAGTTGTATAAGTCTAAAACTGTTAGTTTCTTTGGTAGAATTAGAGGTGATTTTCATTTTTACTTGTTTCTTTATATTCTAAGCCTTTATAATGACAATGCATTAAATTTATAATTTTTAAATAATTTTAAGTGGCCTAGAAGAAATTAATAAAACATGCTTCAGTCAAAAGAATTTTTCTCTAACCTTAGGGCACCTGGGTGGCTCAGTCGGTTAAGCAAGTCCGACTCTTGGCTTTGGTTCAGGTCGTGATCTCATGGTTCATGGGTTCAAGCTCCACATTGGGCTCTGTGCTGACAGCAGAGCCTGCTTGGGATTCAATCTCTCTCTGCTCCTCCCCCACTTTCTCTCTCTCTATAAAAATAATCATTAAATATTTTTTTCTCTAACCTCAAAAGAATACTTCAGAATTATTAGATGCATAAGAAGCCCCTACATGTTTAGTCCTTTTCCACTAAAATTGTAAGATTGATAACAGAAATGTTTATTTACATCATAAAATTAAGCAATTGACTAACATTTTATTTATTCATTCAATCAAAATTTATTAAGTGCCTATCAAGTGCCAGATATTGTCAGAGAACTTACAACCCAGCTCGGGAAAAATGTGCCCCACAGAATGTACACACATACCAAACAAAAAACACCCTACGCACATGAGAGATATATTAACTAATTGTGAGCTAGTTTTTGAAAGAGGTAACCTTCTGTAGGTGACAAAGTTGATAAAGGGGTGGATATGTCATATTTCAAAGTACAGGGAATATGTGAAAACAGTATATGGGAAAGGCAAGCAGATTAACTTTCTCAAAATTGAGAGTCAATGTTAAAAGAAAATGATAAATAAGATGACTTCATTGAACAGGAAAGGAGACTGGGGAGTGTAGGGAGGGGACTATATAGTTAACAGCATAAGTTATTCTTGTAGATGTTGAACTATTATTTAACTTCTGATGAAGATTTGATATCATTGATTTTATATCGTCTCAACAACTCCAGCATGAGTTCCACTTCAAAGAGAGGAGATTTATGGAGTGCTTGGTTGGCTTAGTCAGTAGAGCATGTGACTCTTGATCTCAGGGTTGAGTTCAAGTCCCAGCTTGAGTGTAAAGCTTACTTAAAAAAGAGAGAGAGAGAGATAGAGGAACACTTAAACTTTACTGACCACATCATGGTACACAGTAGGAATTCAAATATATGTTAATTTGACTTAAAAGTTGAGTTGAAAGGCTTGGATATTCTACAAGAATATACAAGAGATCGCCTTGCATCATATAAGATACACACAAGACAGATTGTTGGGCATGGATTATTTTGTAATTTAAAAATTAAAGAAGAAAACAAAAGGGAAGATGCTATAAGGTCTTGAGCAATGGAGTGGCAGCAATAACCGCCATCTTTTCTAGCGCTTATGAGTTTACATGTCAAATGTGCTTCATCCTCAACAACACTGTGAGCTGTGAATTGGAGTAGTACAATGCATTAGTCATAGAGTTAGTCAGTGCTGCTGGGACTGTATTTTCTAACGCCAGTGCTAGGTCCATTTCTCATACTACTTTAGGAACCAAACTCTTGTTCTAGGAAGGATGAGCAGAGTATATTCTTGTGGAAAGGGATTGAGGTCTCTAATATGTTGCTGCTGATGTTTTTGTTGTTGATGAGGAAATGAAGATATTGATTAGATTCACAAGAGAAGAGTGGAGGATTTGGTGGGCAAAAGCTTTCAGGAATCTGATGCACCATAGTACAGTTTCTGAAATTATCAGTTAAGAGCCTGTGTTAGCAGTTACTAGCCAACTTGTTTAATTTTTACTTGTTTCCTTGGTAAAACATAAAACATATATGCTTTACCAATGCAGCTATAGATTGGTTAGCAGATTGAATTACCTACTAATATATGATTCCTAAATAGTTGTGGTGGTTTTTCACTTTGGCACACATTCTCTCAAAAGGAATATAAAATCTTCCACCTAGATCTATTTGGTATGACATTACAGCAGAGGTTATATTTTATACACTAAATATAGATTTTCATGAAATTGTAAATTTAAAGTACAAAATTATATACTTCAAGTGATCGTGGTCCAGAATTAATTTAGGATAAGTATATTTCAGTTTTTATATGTTTATGCCTCCTCTGGAACTAAGTCCACTTTTTTTTTTTTTTTCAACCTTTTTTTTTTAATTTTTATTTTTTGGGACAGAGAGAGACAGAGCATGAACGGGGGAGGGGCAGAGAGAGAGGGAGACACAGAATCGGAAACAGGCTCCAGGCTCCGAGCCATCAGCCCAGAGCCTGACGCGGGGCTCGAACTCACGGACCGCGAGATCGTGACCTGGCTGAAGTCGGACGCCCAACCGACTGCGCCACCCAGGCGCCCCCTAAGTCCACTTTTAAAGAGAAAGCAGTTGATAACATTAGACTACAAGTTAGAAGTTTTCAGCCTGTTCTAGATAAAAGCTGAAGAATTTCTCATTTTTTGGAATATTTTAGTTATTCCAAACTAATAACTTTCTAGCTTGCAATGTTAATGTTTGGTCCAGATGCATTAATTACATTTTATTAATATAATCCATAGTCATCTGATCCTTCTCTCTTTTTCCTCAGCATTTATTAAAATATATTTTATTCGCTGCTTCTTTGTACTCTTGTAAAGCTCTGGCTCATTGTATGTACTCTATTCTATGAATACAACCCAGTTCTCCACGCATTTACTTTTTTTTTAAATAACACTGTGTACCAAATTATTGACTCATACTCAATGTATTATCCACTGTTTATTAACCACCAGATTTCTCCCTGTAGTAGCATTGCCAGCTAGGCATTCCCCTATTCTATATTTGTGCATTTAATTATTCCTCCCTTAGTGGCCACATTAGCTGTCTCCACTGAATCTCATTTTATTGATTTCTTCCCAGTTCTTCAATTAACAACAACAACAATAATAATTTATTTTAATCTTCCTTTCCAAAACTAAAAAGCTGCAAATCCAGTATTTACAGTATATATCATATGTAGTTCAGGAAGCCGAGATGGTTATATTGCATGAAAAATGCTCTTTCTTCTCTTCCCTCCAGGAACAAGCTTTCACATTCTTCAGTGAACAATTATATATTGTTATTATGCCAGCAATTTTTATAAAGAAATAATTTTAAAAAAAGGTAAGAAAGAATCACCCAACTGCTATTAATATCTTGTATTTCTTCCCTTCTTTCCTTCCTTCCATCCTTCCTTCCTCCCCTCATTCCTTCTCTTCGTCCTTTCTTTTCTTTCTACCTACCAACCTGAAGTAACAATAAACATGGAATTGTAGTATACATAATTTTTGCAGCCTGCTTTTTACTTTAAAATATATTTGAAAATCTTCATGTCAATAAATAGTTCTCTAATGCCTCATTTTAATGACTGCTTATATACATTATATTACAGCTTGATGGTTCATTTTGAAACACTTTCTAAACAATGACATACTACACATGTAGCATTATCATCAAAAATAGTTGAAACATGTAAAGATGAAGGCCCAGAGAGTTAATTTAGGATTATCTGCAAAACAACTAACTTTTCCTAAGTTTCTAATTCAAAATTTATGTTGTCAGTATTATTTATGTGAAAAAAAGGAAACTGCACTGATTCTCAGACATTGAACATCCCTTTAAAACTGGGTTTAGCCATTCTCAAACCTGGTCCACTTTGAAAAGTGCTGAAGATTGCATCACATTCGTCCTCTACCTTGCTTACCAAGCAAGGCATCTTAGATATTATGATAGGCAGACTTCTAAAATGGACACCTGTTGAACATGTCCTGCATAATAAGTTCCCTAATACACTGACTGTGAGTTAGCCAAAGATTATCCTGAGTGTGCCTGATGTAAATAAGTGAGCCCTTTAAGAGAGAGTTCAGACCATTTCTGAAGGGAGAACTTTAAAACCAGAGAGATGCTCATCTACTAGCCTTGAAGGGGCAGCCATATTGCAAACTGCCTACAGACGTAGCCACATGGCAAGGGTCTGAGAGCAGCCTCCAGTTATTGAAAGTGGTTCTCACTTATTTGAAAGTGATGGCCAGCAAGAAAATGGAGGCCTTGGTCCTACCAGGACAAAGAGCTGAGTTTTGCCAACAACCACAAGCTTGGAAGAGAACTCTGAGTTTCAGGGAGGAACACAGCCCCAAAACCATCTGGATTGCAGCTATGTGACATGCTAAGCAGAGCACACAGCTAAGCTGTGCCCGGACTTCTGACCTTGGAAATGGTGAGATAATCCATTTATGTTGTTTTAAGCCGCTTTGTGATCATTTGTTGTGCATCATAGAAAACTAAGTCAATCATGTCATTACTATTTGACAGGCAAAAGGGGAAAATACGTTAGGATAGGAAGGCATATTTGTTTGACTGTTTTTGTGATATTTTTTGATCTAGCATAAAGTAGTGAGTCACGAGATTAAAGATTAAGTCCTTTAGTATAAATCAGTACTGTCAGGTTGTGAATATCCATTAACTCCTCCCCATTATTCTTACAGAGTCTCTGGACCATAATTTAGGGAGCTTCTAAAACATTAGGAGAAAGTCCATGCTTTCTGTGTGGGATGTGCATGGAGGAATCTGAATGGATTGGTTCTTCAGTCCCAATAAAGGACCAATAAGGAGAGTGACCATATCCCCCAATTATACCGGTCACAGTTATCTCATCTAGTAGGCACTCTCTTTCATTAACAAAAGTGTCTTATTATAGATAATAAGTTATATTTTCACCTTACCCATAAGACTTCTGATCCACTAGAACCATTCTAGAAAATGTGGGAGGCTTTTAACCCAACAATTTTTTTCTTGAGTGGCTGGGAGAATGCATAAGCAAGTTAAGTCTTTAGAGCAGTGGTTTCTAACCTTTTAAAATAGAATTTCCCTTTGAAAATATGTTGAAAGCTATGGACTTCTTTTACCATAGTTATTTATGCTCATATGCACAAAATTTCCAACATATTTGAGGTGATTTGTAAATCCTTCCAAAGCCCATTCATAGATCCCTTTTATTCTTGGAGTTCACATTAAAAACTTAGCTTGAGTATAAAAACTGCAGAGCCACTAGTCTGAAGTCAGTCTGAACATGCCTATTTATGATTAATTTTTAGGATCCCAGTGATGCCTCCTGAATATCAGGTATAGGGCAAAGCTCCCTCTCTACCTGTCTTTCTTGTCAGGGCCCACTGGAGCCATTAATAAGAGTAGATTACAGTCTACAACACCAATGGCAATATGATATTTCAATTCTGGAAGAAAGCAAAACAAACAAAAAAAAAGTGTTACTGCTACAGTAGGAAAGGATAGGGAAAGAAATGGTGAGTCAAAGTGTCATCTTGTTAAACCAAAACAAGTTTCAGTTGATGATCCTGATGATAAAATAAAATCAAGAACATAAGTTTAAATAGCTGCACAGAAAATTGCTTTGCAGGACATCTCAAATGTGCATATTACAATATGCAATGTATTCTCACTGTTCACACACACACAAAAAGATACAATTAACTCCCACTTTTCAGTCACCTTCTAGGGACTTCTATAATGCATTGTTCTCTTGGACTGTCACACCACAAATATGGGGGTTCACCATTCTCTTCTCTCCACACTTTCTAAGAGTCAACAAAATGAAAACATCAGCCCTCTGGTAAGGATTAGGAAGATCATACAAGGTTTTCCTTCTGTTTCTGAGGGCTAAACAGTAGTTGCAAAACTGGAAAAGTCTAAGAACTACTAGCCCATGTACCTCTATTGACTAGAATTAAGACATTAAGGGAAATATTCCTGTGTAGTCTTTCCTTCTGTCGCTTGTGCTAGGGTTTCTAACAGGTACATTGTCTTCAAATCATAGTAAATTTACCGGGACAGACTTTGTCCTACACAGGAGAGGCCTGCAATTTGAGCTGAATTATTTTAACACAGAGGTAGGTATTCAGGGATCCTATGTGGCCACTGATCCAAGCTGCATTTTCTAATCCAGTTTTGTTAGGAATAAAGCTTTCATATATATATATATATATAAATATATATATATATATAAATAATATATATAATATTATATTTCATATATATATATATCCCTGACACCAAGGTCTATTTTGAATCAGTTCCAAACTCAGAGGAAAAGGAGTACAAATTGCACTTTATGAAGCGATATTATCAATATACTTTGTTTTGAGTAAAAAGAAATTATCTCATTTTTTTTTTCCTCTCTTGGTAATGGAAACTTCTAATGGACCTAATTCACATGAAACATATTGATAGGATTACTCAAAGAGAATTACTTTGCAGTAGTGGCTATTAGGAACTAGACTACAAATCCCATGTGGAAAGAGCCTAAGTGAGGTGCTTACTCCAAAAGCCCCTGTAAAAGCCAGTAAGAACTGGAGCTCAACATTAAGCCAGCTTTAGGGTGTCTTGACAAATTTGGCCCTCAGATTTCTGTCCTTCTAGGCTATTGGGATAAGTTAAAAGTCTGCCAGGACATTTAATCATGACTATACATTTCACTGATAAAATTTCATTAATCTATTGGTATTACAATATAATTTTGTTTTCTAGAAACTTTGAATAAACTAAGAGAATGAACAAGGAATAGAAAAACAGTGTTTTGAAACTTCAAGAGAGAAGAGTGATAGAAACATATAGTAATGTCTAGATGAGTTAAGAATCAGTTATGACTGGGAGAAATTATTTGCAAATTATATCTGATAAAGAACTTGCATCCAAAGTATATAAAGAACTCTTGCAAGTGGACAATGAGAAGGAAAATGACCCAATTTTTAAAACGGGCATATATTTAAATGGACATTTCACTAGAGAAAATACAAGAATGGCCAATAAGTACATGAAAGATATTCAACAGCATTAGTCAAATGCAAATTAAAACCACAGTGAGATACACTTCGCACCCATTGGAGTGGCTATCATAATAATTTTATTTTTTTTTATTTTTTTTTTTTTCAACGTGTTTTATTTATTTTTGGGACAGAGAGAGAGCATGAACGGGGGAGGGGCAGAGAGAGAGGGAGACAGAATCGGAAACAGGCTCCAGGCTCCGAGCCATCAGCCCAGAGCCTGACGCGGGGCTCGAACTCACTGACCGCGAGATCGTGACCTGGCTGAAGTCGGACGCTTAACCGACTGCGCCACCCAGGCGCCCCGCTATCATAATAATTTTAAAAAGGCAGTAAGGTGAGGATGTGGAAAAACTGCAGTCCACAAGCCCCATGCACTGCCAGTGGGTATGTAAAATGGTGCAGCTACTTTGAAAAACAGTCTGGCAGTTTCTTTAAACAAGTTAAACATATATTCACCGTAACAACAAGCAATTCTACTCCTATGTATCCACTCAAAATAAATGAAATCCTCACAAAGACTTGTACATAAATGTTTATAGCAGCATTATTCATAATAGAAATCACCCAAAATGTCTATCAACTGGTGAATGGATAAACAAAATATGCTATATCCATAGAATGAAATACTATCAGGTGATAAAAAGCAACAAAGTACATGTATGTACTGCAACATGGATGAATCTCAAAAACATTATGCTAAGTGAAAGAAACCAGCTGCAAAGTCCCACTTGTTGTATGATTTCATTAATACAAAATATACCAAAAAGTCAAATATAGAGAGAAAGAAAGCAAATCAGTCATTTCCTGAGGCTAGGGTAGGAAAGAGAACTGACTGCAAAAGAGTGCAAAGGATTTTGGGGGGTGAAGGGAATGTGCTAGAATTGGATTGGGGTGATAGTTGCACAGTTTGGTAAATATACTCAGTCATTGAATTATATACGCTTAAAATAGATGGATTTTATGATGTGTAAATAAGTCCTTAATAAAGTTTTTTTTTAAAAATTAGTCATGAATTGGACAAGAATCAGTGTTATCATTGATGAAAGAAACTAAACTATTTTGAAGGGCAGTATGGCAATGTCTATTAAGGCTTTAGATATATATACCCTTTGACTCTCCAATATTCTCCTATGTATATATTCATATATACTCATATTCTCCAATATATATACACCCTTTGACTCTCCAATTTATCCTGTGTATATACTCATATAAGTGCACACAGATAGATGAACAAGGATCTTGCATGAAGTAGTTTGAAATTCTAACCCCCCCCCAGATATTCTAAATGCCCATTATTAGAGTAATAGTTACATAAATTATGATATATCCACAGAATAAATTACTATGAAGAATTTTTCAAGGAATAAGGTAGTATTTAAGTACTGTTGTGTGTAAGATACATTGTTAAGTGGAAAAAAATAACCAAATTATGTTAACACATATATGTTCCCACTTGTAAAAATATGTGTTTGTACATGCACAGAAAATGTCTGAAAACGTAAACCCTAATACTTGTCTCTGAAGAGTAGAGTTGGGGGAGAAGGGAATAAAGATCTTTACTTCTAATTTATGTATACCTTTATACCATTTTAACTTTTCACAGATAACATGTATTACCCTTATAGAAACACAAATTTAAATGAATTAATAAAAAGCCACTAAAGAAAAAAGCAAGTTAAAAAAAGAGAAGCAGTTAGTTGGTCGCCACTTGAGGTTTAACAGTTAAATATATTTAAACTTTCTGATGTAGGAAAAAGGAGTGCTACATTATAGGTAACTTATAAATTTACAAAAGAATTATCCCAATAGTCTCCGCTTTGGTGCAGTGTGGGAAAAGTAGCTCTTAAAGGTTTCAGGATATGGTACAAGAGATTAAAAATGGCCAATTACTAGATAGCTCAATGATGTTACTGCTCTTAGAGGAATCATGGACAATTTTCCACATGCTGCTTATGGCGGCAATCTGTTCAGTATTGAACTGTTTTTCTCTGATGGAGGAATATAAAAAGGCCATCTTTGCTTTACTCCAAGTACATAACAGCAGGATAGTAATAGTAACAGTTTCTATTTACTGAGTGTCTACTCTGTGCTGGGTACTTTACATATATACGTTTTCTCTAATCCTCACATCAAGTCTGCAAAGTAGGAATTATTGTCCTCTTTTCCTCACTTGAGGAACAGACTCAGAGAATTAAATTCCTTGCAGAAAGGTGCACAGAAAATAAGTGTTCATAGAGCTGGGTCTCCTTGCTATCAAAGCTGACACCCTTTCACCAAGGCTTGCAGCAAGATAGAGCGCTGTTAGAACATCTTTCATGATTTGAACAGCCAAGCAGTTTTACATCAAGGTTCAAATTCTTACCTGTTCATCTACCTCTTGAGAACTGTCAGCGTCAGTGCCGTTTGTTTCAAACTTTCCATATGTGCCACTAAGAGATGAGCTGCTATCACTTACGCTACTTTCTGGGGTGCCTGTGACACTGTCACTAGCTGGCCGTGAGGACACAAAGAGGCTGATGTTATCAAAATCGTCATCACAGAACCTGTTCTCAGCATCCACCTTCTGCACTTTTGCAGGATTGTAGGGTTTTAAGAAGGAGGAATACACATATCCTTTTATAACTGGAGAGGAAACAGAAAGAAAGAAAGAAAAAAACAAGGTCATTTGTGTACCCTCAACAAACATTTGTGTTTAGAGAAGCACAGAGTGGCCTGTGGGGAAATCTCCACCTGAAAAGAGGGGGTAGTTCTGTGCATTTTATGCAAAAAAAAACCCCTTACTTCCTGTGTCAACGAGCCACCTGCTGGTACTCCCCAGTGGATCTTTCTGTTCCATCACAGCCACCAATTCCCCTCCTAGAAGATTGATGTCATATTCTTGTGTAGCATTGCACTTCCGCTTTGCCTGGTAGAGTTCTTCTTTACTGTACGTGGACAGAAGTTTGGAGCGGTGAACATCAGTTTGACGTGGCACTTCAGGCTGGGAGAAGTAAGGAGAAATTTTGGTTTACATAGATGTATAATAAAATCCTCACTGAACTGGTAAATACTTCTTTGGAGATTTTTTTTTTTTTTAATGTTGAAGCCATCTACTGATTTGGGGTTATTTCAACACTAAGGCATTGTTAGAATTATTGTGAAGCATCCAGCTGAGTTCTGCAGTGAAAAATTCTCCAGTTAGCACATGAGGGCAGTGTTGCAGAGAGGAAAGAAAATCCAACTGAGCATAAGGAGGCAGAGGTTCTAATCCCTCTTGGATAGAACAATTTTTAATTTTTTGCCGTACTGTAGACAACCCCTTGTGTATTAAGCACTTGAAAAATACTATTTAATTAAGTAAATTGTATATGTGCATGTCTTTTTCTGGGAAACAGTATCAGTAAATTAGGCATGAGTCAAAAGGCCTAGGCCCCTCCCAGCTCTGCCTCTAGTGATTTTGAGAAAGTCACTTTATCTTCAGTGCCTGGGATTCCTTATCTAGAAAAATGAAGGAGTTGGACTATATGATTTTGCTCTATAAAATTCTATTCATTCATTCAGGAGATATTTATATCTGTTGTCAGGCACCATTTTAGCATCTTGGAATACGTCATGTATAAAACAGGCAAAAATCTAGGACCTTACAGAACTCATAGTATAGAAAGTAGAAATAGACAAGAAATCCTAAATATAATAGGTAGGTAAGTTACAGGATACTAGGATGAGATAAGTGATATGAAAAATAATACACTGTGATTTGAACAAGGAAAATAAGTGATAGTCATTGTGATTTGAACAAGGAAAAGAAGTGATAGTCATTGTCACGAACCCTACCAAACTCACCAGAATTTGCACAGGCTTCTTCTTTTCAAAACTAAGTTTCCTCTCAATAAAGGTGGCACTGTTGTCCTTTACAAAATTAAGATTTTGAACCTCTTCTAGTACTCGATTCTGAATTTCAGAGATGCTCGAGGCCAGCAGTGGTACCTATAGGTAGAAATGATATGGCATTCTTCTCAGACAACTATTTAACCATATTAGATACTGAATTTAGTAGAGTTGTGACAAGCAAAGAAAGTGTAAGATAGCTCCACAGCAAGAGATTGGGACAATGTTAGAAGATTTAGATAAAAATGGTCTAAATAAACTTTTTTTTAAAAAGTCTAATTTAGTTTGCTGTCTCTGGAAACCTCACTAAAATGATAGGGATAATTTTTTTAAAGGTTCAAGCCTAAATAAAAGAACACAAGAGAAATAAAAAAAACAATGGAATTTTGGAAGAAGGGCTCAGGAATTGATGGCAAGAGGGTCTTCCAATGTGGTAGGGTGGGATAGGGGGAAAGAAAAAGAAGCTAAAACAAGAAACATTGGTTAAGAACCTGTGGCAGCTTTAAAGCAAATCAGCAAATTCTTTGACATGCCTCTCCTCAGGAAGTGGAGTGGAGTCCATGCCCTCTCCCCTCAAAAGTGGGTGGTTTTTTTTTTAATTGCCTCCATGAACAGAATGGAAATGAATGGAACGACAGAAGTGATGCTATCTGACTTTCAAGATTAGGCTAAAAAAGACTGTGTAGCCTCTGCTGGTTTCTTTTGTGACACTCACTCTGGGAGACTTAATATTAACCATGGAAGAAGGCCAGTTGCACTGTGGCCACCATATCAAAAGACTGTGTTGAAAGATCGGAGCAGGGTGAGAGGTCTATGGAGCCCCAACTGTCCTAGTCGCCAACTGTTTGAGTCTTCTGTCATCACCCCATCTCCCACCTCAGACATGGGCCTGAGGAAGTCTTCGAGATGACTCTAGCCCCAGCTATTATCAGACTACAACCTTATAAGGGACACTGAGAATGACTGCCTTGAGTCCAGTGAACCTCCAGAACCATGAGAGACGATAGTAATAAATGACTATTGGTTGTTACATGCTGCCATATTTTGTGTAATTTGTTACGCAGCTATAGGCAACTGGAATCATCCAAATATCCTTCCATAGGAACAGGTTAATACACAAAGCTATACATACCGTATGATTCCATTTTCATGAAATACAAACCAGGCATAACAGTCTACGATATATATGTAAGAAAAATGGTTACCTTTGAGGGACTGTAGCCAAGGAATGTTCATGAGTGGCTCTTAAGGGGAACTGGAAAAGGCTAATGTCTAGATTTTGATGGTGGTTACACAGATGTATGTATTTGCAAATATTCATTGAGATGGGCACTTGAGACTGATGCACTTTACCATACATAAGTTATACTTCAATTTAAAAAGTTTAAAATAAGGAAATGATCAAAGAAATGCAAATCAAAACCATAATGAGATATCACTTCACACCCACTGGGATGGCTATAAAACAAAAAAAAAAAACAAAAAAAAAAACAAAGACAGGTAGACGTAAGGAATGGGAACCTCAGTTATCACTGTTGTGAATGTAAAATAGTGTGGCCACTTGGGAAAAGTCTGGCAGTTCTTGAAAAGGTTAAACACAAGAGTTAGCATATGATCCAGCAATTCTACTCCTAGGTATGTACCCAAAAGAAATGAAAACATACATCCGCTAACATACATTCACTAAGATCTCAAATGTTCATAGCAGCAGTATTCATACTTGGCCAAAAGTGGAAATAACCCAAATGTCCATCCACTGGTGATGGATAAATAAAATGTGGCACATCTCTACAATGAAATATTATTTGTCAATAAAAAGAATTAAGTACCGAAACATGCCACAACATGGATGAAACTTGAAAACATTATGCTAAGTGAAAGAAGCCAGTCACAAAAAACCACATTTTATAAAATTCTATTTATATGAAATGTCCAGAATAGGTAAGTCTATAGAGACAGAAAATAGATTGGTGATTGCCTAGGGCTGGGAGGTTGGGCAGAAATGTGGATTCACTGCTAATGGCACAGGGTTTATTTTGGGGGTGATGATGATGTTATAAAATTGATTGTGGTGATGGCTGCACAACTCTTGTGAAAATACTAAAAACTGTGGAATCACATACTTTAAATGGGTGGAATATATGGTATGTGAATGATATCTCAATAAAGTCGTTATCCAGAAAATAGGGGGTTGGTTGTACACTATTGTATAACTATGCAGTAGACTAGTATGAAGCTATAGAAGAGAAGAGAAAGCTCTCTGTGTACTGACATGGATGCATCCCCAGCAGGTTAAACTGCAGAATGCTGCCATAATTTCCTAGTTATATATAGGAAAAATATATACAGAAGAATATATACATATTTGCACTTACTTCTAATGGCATGAAGAAACCATAAACGGATAAATTAGTAACAGTGGGGGTGGAGTAGGGGATGAGTCATTAGGGGACAGGAGTCTATGTGAGGCTGCTTATATATTTTTATGTAGTTTTGCCTTTTGAACCATATAAGTATAGCACCTGTTTATTCACCTTAATTTAATTCAAAGGAAAAGCTAAAAGTTAATTAAATACACAGTGAAAAATAAAGTCAGGACAATTAATTTTCCTCCAAATGTTGCCCATTAAATATCTACCCAGCTGAATGAGAACTAATTGAAATGAGGGGCAAAGAAACCACACTGATTTTTTTAAGTTGATATTAGGTTGTAAATATCTTTCTTCTCCATCAGGGAAATAGTCATAAAATCATATCCTAATGGAAAGGTAAATTACACACACGCACACGCACACACACACACACACACACACACACACACCCTAGGCCCTTTTTTTTTTTTTTCCATAGAGGAAAACAGAAGCAAAAGTGACTGGTTTGACAGTTACCCTGTTTCTGTCATTACATTGAGATGACCTTCTTTTTGGATCCATATCTTACAGTCATGGTTAGCATTGAAGAACTGTTGAATAGGAAGAGAATACAAAATAAATATTGATAAACTTTAGCAAAGCATCAAGTAGGTGGAGCTACCCTGGCTTCACTGATGAGTGGAACAAAGCTAAAAGGTGTTTGGTATTCAAAGAGGAACCTCCAAAAAGAAATACACGTGTGCAAGTCACAACAAACCTGAACTAGGAAATTTTCCTATGGAGGAAAGAGAAAGAAACAGACTATATGACTGGCTTCAGTTAAAATACAGCCCCTGCCCCAGGCACACACATGCACCACACACATACCCATTGTGAACAGGGCCACTTGACATGGCTGTGGGTTTCTTTTCTTTCTTTCTTTTTTTTTTTTTTTTTTTTAATGTTTATCCATTTTTGAGAGGGGCAGGACACAAAGTCCAAAGCAGGCTCCAGGCTATGAGCTGACAGCACAGATCCCAATGAAGGGCTCGAACTCATGAACCCTGAGATCATGACTTGAGCCGAAGTCAGGCACTTAACTGACTGAGCCACCTAGGCGCCCCTTCATGGCTGTGGTTTCTAGTAGATCTCGCAGGCCAGGGTAGCAGGAGCTGGTACTGAGCTTACCGGTGCCACCGTGGAATAAACCTGCTGAGCCACAAGTGTCAGGTCCCCAAGGAGAGTGACGAAGCTACACAGACAGTTCCACAGAATCTTCCGGGCAGCCTGGTTGAACACCTGGAGCTCCTCCACAAGCTGGGCATTGAGGGCCTCATACTCCTTTTTGGCCAAGTCTGACTCATCTCCTGCTGCCCGTCGTAGGTTGCTGTTGCAGTCCAGCAATTTGTCATAGCGCTTTTGGATGAGCTTCTGAGGCCCAGGGAACAAGGACAGCAGGGCTGACAGGGGCATCAGGACAAGCCTCTGTAAATGGGCTGCCTGCCAAAAGAGAAAAACAATGCTGTCACAGAGTAAGCAACAACCAGTACATGTCCTGCACTATCACCAGTAGGCTTACGTCCTCCCTGAAGGAGCACAAAGAAAGGCAGGAAAGTATCGAGCCAAGTTAAGAGAGGATGTGATCTTTTTTTTCTGTCTAGCTAAACCCACTCCAGGACTTAAAAGAGGGACTCTAGGAGGAGGAATAGAGGAATACAAAAATTAAAGCCTGCACACCCAAAATACACTCAACTTTCCCTCTACAGCCACTAGTTTTGTCATTGGTGTCATCTCCTTCAACTCTTTCTCTTCCCTTTCTTTCTAATCCCAGAGCCAAACAGAGCTACTCCAGCCCATGGGGTGGGAGGCAAACTCTAGTCTTTGACCCCTAAGACTGCAAATGACTCACCATATCATTTCCTTCCTTTGCAGGCAACAAAAGGAATATAGTCTTAGAAGAGACTATATCCGGGGCGCCTGGGTGGCGCAGTCGGTTAAGCGTCCGACTTCAGCCAGGTCACGATCTCGTGGTCCGTGAGTTTGAGCCCCGCGTCAGGCTCTGGGCTGATGGCTCGGAGCCTGGAGCCTGTTTCCCATTCTGTGTCTCCCTCTCTCTCTGCCCCTCCCCCGTTCATGCTCTGTCTCTCTCTGTCCCAAAAAATAAATAAAAAACATTGAAAAAAAAAAAAATTTAAAAAAAAAAAAGAAGAGACTATATCCTGTTCCTCCCACATCCGTCTCAATTCCTTGGCTACCCTGGTAACTCATTGTGGGTAGTGGAATTGTATTCCCTATATAGATAAGTACCTCCTTATTATAGGTATTTTGCTCCTGTGATAGAAATGACAACAGAATTATTGCTTGCTCTTTAAATACATTGAAAGACTAAACTGATGCTGGTTTTGTTTCATTTCTTAAATTGTTACATTATTAGGTCTGAGTCACTGAAAATGAACTTCATGGGGCACCTGGTTCATTCAGCAGGTTAAGCGTCCCACTCTGGATTTTGGCTTAGGTCATAATCTCACAGTTTGTGAGATCAAGCCCAGTGTCGGGCTCTGTGCTGACAGCGTGGAGCCTGCTTGGGATTCTCTCTCTCCCTCTCTCTCTGCTCCTCCCCCTGCTCTCTCTCCCTCTTCTTCTGTCAAATAAATAAATAAAAAAGAATTAAAAGAAAGGAAAATGAACTTCATATTAACCCCCAACCCCATGCCAGCTCCTGGGCACACTGAATTTAATTTCTGGTACTTCTCTTTCCTCCCTCTCTCTTCTGAAGTGCAAATAGTATCCTATCTGCTGACTGCCAACTTTACCCTTTATCATATATGCTTGGGTTACATGATTATGTCATAGCAATTTGGAAGTAGGTTTCTCCTTTGTACCCTGAAAGATGTCCTAGGGAATCAGCATCTAAGCAGTAAACAGCCTCTGGTAACTTTGTCTGAACTCACAGGAAATCTACAGAGAGGGGAAACCAATCTCTTACTGGTACTAGCAATAGACTACACAGATTAAATTTGATGTCTAGTTTATAAGATAATCAATATACACCAGCAGACTATTTAATGAGTCCTTTGACTAAATGAAGAATCTGTTTACTGTTCTTGGATAAATTACTATATTTGTAACTTGACTGGATTCTACAGGTAATATAATTACAATATCACAACATAATTACTATATATATATCCTGTGGACCATAGACATAAACTGATTCACCCAGACGTAGGAATTATGGTTGGAACAAATAAGAATCAGAATTTCTTTTAATATTTTGTCCTATACAAAACATGTAGGCAAGTAAAACACGGCTCTGCCTTTAGATAGATTTTTGAGCTCTTATTAATATTTGGTTTTTTAAAAAGTTTAATATACTTTATTCATAAGTTAAAAAGTTACTTTTATATTGATGTCTCTCGATTATTTTAATTTAGCCGAATTTATCATCTTGTGGTCTCATGCAAGGTGGAGAAGAACACTGCCCTTCTTTTATCAAATTCTGGACATGCTTGCTGAGGGAGAAGCTGTACACCCTGCTCTGACAGCTCAATAAATACTCATCGACTTAATACATTGGAATTAAGCTAAAGAGCAAACCCTTAAGGACTTTTCTAAAATGTATTCTCTGTAATTAAGCCCAGAAATTTATAAAGAACTAGCTACACTTTTTCCACTTCACATGCATCGGAAAAACTTCTCTTTTGCTCTCATATTTATCTCATCGATTGTCTTAATTCACATGTGATCCTGATTTTCCATTCCCCAGTGCCAGGAAAGAGAGATGCTTCTGAGTGTTTTTTCCTGGGGGGTGGGGCTGCATCATCTCCTAGGATTTGGAACTACTATGTGAGCGTATTCACTGGATGACTCGGGGGCATTACTGAGATCTAGAACCTGCTACACCAGAAATGCTAAACATCCCCCAACACGAGGGCCTCAGTGAAGAACTGTGTGACCCCAAATGCCAATAATGCCAACATAAAATGCCACTTTCAAGGACCTTCAAGATGATGCAGAAATCTATTATAGCTTCTATATAATACTTGAAATGCTACTATGCTATATTAATACCTATGGGACAAAAGATACTAAATTAAAATTTGTATTACTCAAACTAATTTACCAGACAAATATTTTCTTGGCCTTAGCATGTTTTTATGATGCTCTAGCTATGTTTTATAATTCTTTATATTTTAGAGAACTCATAAAAAGCACATATTTTACTGCAGAACAGAAGTTGTATGACTCAAAGGTAAAATCCCTTTCTCAATAAGGCTTTACTTTACAATATATACTGTGTTAATAAAAGTCACATCTTCAGAGAATATCCTTGCTCCTCCTGAAAAGACTGGACTTTTCCAGAGACTCCTTTAAGAAAATCACAGCATTCTGGGATGTCTGGGTGACTCATTGGTTAAGCGTCGGGCTTTGGATTTCGCTTATCTCACCATATCTCACGGTTTATGAGTTCAAGCCCCATGTCGGGCTCTGCACTGACAGTGCAGAACCTGCTTGGGATTCCCTGTCTCCCTCCCTCTCTGCCCCTCCCCCGTTCACACTCCCTCTCTCTCTCTGCTCTCTCTCTCAAAATAAATAAATAAATAAATAAATAAATAAATAAATAAATAAAACATTAAAAAAAAAGGAAATCACAGTGTTCCAACTTAATAAATTGATGACCTATCACATGCAGGCTTAAACTAAATGTTGACTTTAACATTTGTTTATTTTTGAGAGACAGAGTGAGACAGCACTCTGCCCGACACAGGGCTTGAACCCACGAACTGTGGGATCATGACCTGAGCCAAAGTCGGTCACCCAACCGACTGAGCCACCCAGGTGCCCCTTAATGTTGACTTTAAAAGCAACACAGACACTGACTACTCTTAGAAATACAGTCTGGGACGCTCTTAAATTTTGATTATAGTAAAATCTTCACTAATCCACTTTAAAATAGTTAATAATAATAATAATACCCTCCTATTTAAATCTATTAATTTTGACATTAGTGTTTGCTTTAGTGCATGTTTTTTCTAACTCTAGCAAAACAAATAAAAAGCAACTTTTCTCTTAACCCTACTTTCTAGTTTATCTGTGAATATAAATAACTTACAAAGTCACCACAGGGTTGTGGGGCATTACTCGGGGTCTCTGAATGGCTCCTCTCCTCCTTATCTCTGTTGCAAGAGATGTCCTGGAGCTCCATTACACTCTGCAGTGCTAAGGGCATGGCATCCTGGAACCCAAGAACAAAGTCACAAAATGGGCAAAGTTCTGAAGTTCAGTACATTTAAATGTGCTGCAAGTGTGCACTTCATCATTATAACCCTGCATTACCACCGAGGGATAAATAGAAAAAAAAGGAAGGAAAAAATTCATGAATGCTCTGTACAATGAATGAGACTACTTGTAACAATCTATTTTCTTACTTTCCCTCTGTCACTTCCTCATACTGCTCTGTATGACACCTTCTTTCTTAAGGGGACTCCATCTTAAGTTCCCCCATTGGCCATTCTTCAGCATTCAGTTCTTACAGATCCCTTATTTTAGAAGTCACTTCTCTTTGATTTATGTCTTCAGCTTTCTTTAGAGAATGTAATGCTGTCTTTAAAAGAAGATGCTCATGTTTTGGTTGAATCAGCTAGTGGAAACAGAAGACTTTCCTGTAGATGTTCCCAAGATACATTTACTTCATGAAATGTATAAGAAGGACAGGTTCCCAGTGCTCTCTGGCTGTTATAATTAAGTTTTAGTTCTCTTTTCACATAAAGCAGAGCTTTAGGAAGAGATTAGCAAAACTGGTGGTAAAATCAGGCTTTGTGTCAGTTAATAAATGAGAAAAGATTGTGGCTTGTTGGTTACTTAACATAGAACCTGTGTCCAAATCATAATGCCTGTTAACATAATCCTCTGTTGGTATGATAATTTATCTACACATGCAAACGTCTGCTTCCAAAAATAGATATCCAAGATAAAAACTGGGAAATGGGAAGGGGGTCATTTGTTAACTGAGTTACATGTAATTCTACTAGCTGTCTATGTCTCAAAGTCATGACCATTATCAAGATGTTGAGGACACTATGTCTTCTTTATGAGATCAATTCTTTCTCTACTGAATATAATTATATTGCACTTCAATGGGTTTGGTTAAGTCAGTGATTCTCAACAAGGGCAGGAAAACCTCCTGAGGGACTGGGAATTGGCGGGGGGGGGGGGTATTTTTGTCTTCTACTATGGTTGTGTGGGAGCATTTGCATATTGTAGTTCTTAGTATTTTGTTAGAGTTTATTTTCTTTTACATAAACCTACCTACCTTGGGTTGAATTACTGGTGAATTTTATTCAGAACTGTAAAGGGGGCATTATGAAACACTGGTTATAAAATAAATAGAAGTGCTCAGTTCATCCAGAGTTGTGTGATCACATGTCCTTTCTTAAGTTGGCTTCTCAGAAGGTTACAGCTAAATTTGAGACCCAGTTTCTGTGGTTTTTATATGGCCTTTATGTTATGTACTTTTTGCTCTGTAACTTCTCTAATTTCATTTTATGCCCCCTCTTTGATTTACTTTTTTCTTTCAGTCCTACTTTTAAATTTGCAAATATGTGTTCTAGGTACTAGAAAGGGATGTGTTAGTATAATACAACAAATAAAGAAAATTTCTGCTAAATTCATTTTGCATTAATGAATTCATCTCAATTGTAAGGAAAGCATGCTGATGGCCCAGCACCACGTGGTCAAGCATCATGTGAGCACATGTTCCACAACATGGCGACTTCGATTGGGAGAAGAAATGGGGCAGGTAAGGGAACAAAGAGCAAAATCTAAATGTTTCTACTGGCTTCCCTCACCTGCAGTTGGCAGCCTCCCAAATCTGATACAATGAATTTTATCATATAAATTCGATCATATAAACAAATGAACATTCACATTTACTCTTCGTAATAACCATGGACATTAAGATCTTCTGGTAGAAACTTCAAAAACAGTTGTCTCACCTACCTGTATGTGTTGAAGACAGAGGGAAATGTTCTTCACACAATGCCTCACCGTCTTTTCTAAAGATCTAAATAGCTTTTCTTCCCTATTAAAGGTATTGTCTTTTACCTAAAATAGAGATGAAATTATTTATTTCTATAACTCAAGCAAATCTGGTGTTTTGAAAAAATAGCATGGACTGTATTAGCCTAGCACATGATAAAAAAAACCAAAAACTCCTTGTTGAGATGAAAACCGTTCATGTCATGCTGACCGTCTCAGCACGGCACTTGATGTGTACCAGCACACAGCACGACTGATGTTCAATTAGTGGAGCAAAGTCACATGGTGAGGTTAATCTGCTCTCAGCTTTCACATAGCTTCTTCATCTATGCGATGGTAGCTGTAGGAGGTAAAACTTTTCTCTGCGGTTTTTAATGGTATATATTATGTATGTACTTAAATTATGCTACATTTGTGTGTTCGTAAAATAATTAACAGACAAGGCATTTGGAGTTACCTATAAATAAGGGTAGAACCTGAGAAGAAACATGGGGGAAGGGAAGCAGGGGTGGGGGGATGAGGAGTGGGGGTGGTTAGGGTTAAAACCTCGTGAAACAAAGACCCTTGTCTATAGTCAGGGGCATTCACTTTCGAATGCCCCCTCTCTGTAAAGAGAGCTTTCATACTATTCTTGTTTTCTCATACTCTAACAAACTTTTGCCTGCTGCTCATTTTATTCTGCGTCCACCTCTTTATTCTTCGAAGCGGCAAGACAGGGAATCCAGATACTAAGGTAAAAAATCCCACAACAGTAGTAACCATAGCTGTTCTCTGTTCATAGGTTTGTTGATTTAAGATGGTTGACCTTAGAACTGAATGTATAGAAAATGGTTTCATTTTTATTTTATTTTTAAACCCCTTAATATTATTTATCTAGAAAGCTTTTGATTAAATGGGCAGTTCTTTGTAATTCACACAACATTCAGTACCCTCTAGCCTAGGATCTCTATGCTCTAACCCCATTTGATGTAAAGAACAATATGCCAGGGCAGATTATTTTAAATGCAATTTTCAAGGACCCATTGCCAGCTATTTCATTTTGTGTATCTTGGCTGGGATCCAGATGATTCAAAAATAAGAGATTCCAAGGATCACAGTATGAGAAATATTGCCCAGTTTTATGTTCCTATACCCAAGCCTTTTTCATGCTACTTTATTTTGCTGGAATATGCTGCTGTCCTTTTTTTGCCTTGCAGAATTCTGTTTAATTTTCTTAAGGACTCAACTGTCACCCCTTCTATGAATCCCCCCTTGAATTCCTATTCTTTCCACTGTAGAAAATTAATTGCTCCCCCATGTGCTCTCACAGCTCTAGTTAATTATTTAAGTGATTCTCTCCACTGATGAATTACAAGCATTTGAGATTAAGTATTTTTTCTTAATAATAATAATAATAATAGCTAACATTTATTAAACACCATAATCCAGACACTGTGCTGAAACCTGTCTTCCATTTTTCTCATTTTAATTCTTATATAACTCAATGGCCTAGGTGCCACTATTAATCCCATTTTAGAGATAAAGAAATAGAGGCTTGAGAGGTGTGGCAGATATAGTTGATGTTCCCCCCCTGTCGTCCTTTTGCTGATAGGATCTGCACCCTGGGTTAAGTGGGGCATGTGGCTGCTCTTTCCAGACTCCCCTGCAGCTGGCTCTGCCCTTTGTAACTGGTTTGGGCAAATAGGATGTGAGCTAAAGGATGTGTTTCATTTCTGAATTTTGGCCTTGTAACATTGTCCTTGGGACTTGACTGAAGACACAGCAGTGACCCAGCTTCAACCAAGCCAATGAAGACAGTATGTTTAGGGGAAGGCACAGCACAAGACTGGGGATAACCGGGTTCCTAAAGACATTTGTGCAGCAGAGCTCACTCATCGGAATTCACATCTCAGGACTATGGTAAGAGAGAGAAATAAATGACTATCTGGCTTAAGCTACTTTGTTTTGGAATCTTTTTGTGTTAGAAGTTTGGCCTTTACCCTAAATAATATAGGAAGTTAAAGAAATGTACACATGTTAATAAGTAGAGCCAGGATTCAAACCCAAGGAGTCTGAATGCAGAATTTCTTTGTATTCCTAATCTCTAACATAGTGTCTGGTACATAGTTCAATACATGTGTGATGAATTGAATGGAATCTTCCTCTTGGGTAATAGTTTTATACCCTAACTCCACCAAATATTTCACTTGAGCTGCTGACAAGTGCAAAATTGACTGATTTGAGATTTATCTCTTCTGCAGTTCAGCCTATGCAGCTGATTTTCTGATTAACAGTGAAATGCTTCATTGCTGACAGGACATCTTCTCAAAAGATTAAGGGGAAAATCTAATTAATATCCCTTCAGGCCACTTTACCTACAATTCACTTTTAGTTCACAATTGGAAAATATCAGAAGCTGATGATAAATATGTTAAAGAATGTAACTGCTTCTACAAAAACCTGCCCAGAATTAAACCTACCTATTGTTCTTCAATAGAATTGTCTTAAGCCAGAAGCAGCATCTTAAAGACTAGGGGAGAATTGTGTGCATGACATTTACACATGCCTGTGGAGGCTACAGTCTCTTCTCAAACTGAATTCCCAGTCCAATTTTATTATTTGTGTTTTTAGTTCAGATGTCTTGATTTTCCTTTCCCTGACCTATGACCACATACCACGATGTCCCAAACTTCTCACATTATAGTTTCACATTAAGAGAGGGGCCTGGAGTGATCGTCTGCATGCAATGGACCCAATGAGCCCCTAGGAGAACATGAAGAAAGTACTAGCATGAATGGTACATGCCACGGACTCCGAAAATATCCCTGTTGGCTGTGAAACGGTAAAGTCGGTGCAGCCACACAGGAAAACAAAAACAAGGCTTGGAAGAAGTTGATTATATTGACAAGTCCTAGAAAGGAAGTCACTGCATGCCATACAGGGCCACAGAACAATCACTAGGTTTCAGTCAGGTGGCAGAAAGGAGCAAGGGGAAAGTCAAGGCCAGAGCCTTTATTGTGGTTTCTGTGGGAAACCCTATAGAAACAGCTGGGTAAGGATAAACAGTTCAGGACTGACCAGGTTAGAGAATTCCCATGGGCTTTGGGCAATAGGGATGGTCTCTAGTTGCCTGGTAGCTGGCCCTAGGATGATTTAAGGCAAAGGAATACAGGCTTACTGGGTGAGACATAGATAAGCAGGTGTTTGGAGCTATAGACTCAGGATTGGTTGGTTTGCATATGAAAGAAGTGATCCCAGCTGAGCCCTTTGCTATCCTTAAGAATGGATTAGCCCTGGGAGGAGCCTCTCTAGTGGCCAGCAGCTTTTCCAAGGCGTTAAAAACATCATAAAATATAGAAAATAAAAGACCTGATTAATACACCATGCATAAAGGAGTTTATATCTACAGGAGAAGTAAGTCTGTACATTAAAAGGTAAATCATAAGACAAGGTAATTGTGAGAAATGAGATGATTCATTTCCCGAAATACCAAATAAAAGCTTTGCTGTCTAGTTAATAGGTTTACAACCTATTGGAAGTGTGTGCGAACCCGTCCTTCCACAGTGGAGCCCCAAACCCTTAGATACTTCACTTCCTGGATCTTCTTCCCTCTCCATTTTGCAGGCTTATTTTTTGTGGGCTTTGCAATAAGCCTCTGCCAAAGAACTGAAGTATCCGCATCACCTCAAGGAATGTACATTTGTTCCAATCAGACTGCTTTTTGCCTTAAAAGGGTGTAGGCGATGTCCGGGTAAGGCTGTAACCTTTGTAGTACTCAGCCAATGAGGAATCAGGGGACGGATTTGCATGCTAGGAAATAAATTGCCTACCGTAACTGCCCGGAGTGTGCCTGTCCATCAGACACCCACTCTTGCAAGAACATTGATTAAAGCCTCGCTTCACTGTGCTCTGAGTCTCCGCGTCCCTCTTTGATTGGGTCAGTGGGCTTATTTCTCACAATAATGATATAAAATAATGATGATGATGATAATGATGATGATCATGATCATGACAGCTAATATATATTGAGTGCTTACCCACTGTGTTAGGTATTTTCTTCATGAGCATCACCTCATTTAATCCTTACAACCACTCCATGAGTTAGGTCCTACTATAATCTTTATGAATGCTTTGAATTTAAGTTATGTGCCCAAAGGCAAATATTTATTAAGTGGAAGAGGTGAGGTTCAAAGCCAGATCTGGATGACTTTGCTCTTAATTTCTGCCCTGCGTGACTCCTGCAAATATTTATGGTGCCCAGATTGGAAACACTCAGTAAGCTTTTTAGGCATTCAGAAGAAGAGGGTCTTAGGGTCAGAACGCTGCAGACTTAACAGAAAAAGGAAAGACTCTGGCAGCTAGCAAGTAAAGTAGATAGGACAGGCCATCTAAAACCAATGCTGAACCATCATATGGTTGGTTGCCTCTAGTTCACACTAAAAACCTTAGAGATGTTAACATAATAAGGGTTGAAATCAGGCAAATGAGAAGGAATAAAAGTGTTATAT
Source organism: Neofelis nebulosa (assembly GCF_028018385.1). Classification (NCBI taxonomy): domain Eukaryota; kingdom Metazoa; phylum Chordata; class Mammalia; order Carnivora; family Felidae; genus Neofelis; species Neofelis nebulosa. The sequence continues at coordinate 118,553,750 of NC_080784.1, forward strand.
GGGGGGGCGCCTGGGTGGCGCAGTCGGTTGAGCGTCCGACTTCAGCCAGGTCACGATCTCACGGTCCGTGAGTTAGAGCCCCGCGTCGGGCTCTGGGCTGATGGCTCGGAGCCTGGAGCCTGTTTCCGATTCTGTGTCTCCCTCTCTCTCTGCCCCTCCCCCCGTTCATGCTCTGTCTCTCTCTCTGTCCCAAAAATAAATAAAAAACGTTGAAAAAAAATTAAAAAAAAAAAAAAAGTGTTATATGGTATTTTAAGAACTGCCCTGCCTACTTTTGGTTAGAACGCCACTGAATTATTATCTCCAGGCTGTGAACTTTCCATCTTGTGATTCTCAAAGTGTGTTCCATTGGTCACTTATTTCGAGGTCATTTAGCTTCAAAACACCTGGAGTTTTTGTAAAACATACAGACTCCTAGGTTGTGCCTTCAACCAGATGGAACCCTGGTAGCTCCTCGGGTAATTGTTATGTACATTAAAGTCTGAGAGTCTTTGCTAGTCCATCCATTATTTGTTAGAAGTCAAGATGAAAGTGGTTCAAACCAGGCTAAGCAGCTGACACAGAACAATTATCCAGTAATTTAATGTGCATAGGAGTGGGGAGAGAGGAAGAGGATAAGTGTAGGGAAAAAAAATCATGTAAGGTGTGCACCTACACCCTTTTTTTAAAAAAAATATATAAGTGAAATAAAGATAAGATGAAAGGAGGACTTTGCCTTGGGCGAGACTGCACTGGTTGATGATGAGTGTCAGCACTTCTGGGACATCCTTGTTGAGCCCTGTCCTCACGCCCTTATCTCTCCTTTCCTTCTTGAGTGGAAGGAAGCACCACAGCTAAAATAGCATCAAAACCACCCCCACTCAACTTCCTCCAAAAGAAGAAGTGGGGCGCCTGGGTGGCTCAGTCAGTTGAGTGTCCAACTTCAGCTCAGGTCATGATCTCACGGTACGTGAGTTCGAGCCCTGCATTGGGCTCTGTGCTGACAACTCAGAGCCTGGAGCCTACTTCGGATTCTGTGTCTCCCTCTCTCTCTGCCCTTCCCCACTCATGCTCTGTCTTTCTCTGCCTCTCAAAAATAAAGAAATTTAATTTAAAAAAAAAAAGTTTTAAAAGAAGGAGAAAGAAAGGAACAGCATCAGACAATTAGTTTGATTCCCAGTGTTCTAGAAACAACTCTGATAACAACCAAACAAAACCTTACACAAATATCAGCACTCATGCTCCCCAGGAGAATGTATGTGACCCCAAAAGAAAAGTTACCTGCGATTCTCCTCTGGTCAGAATCTTTAGATGATTTGTCACTCTTTTTGATTTCTTACTAATTGAATGAATATTTAGTTTAGACAGTTTGTCTTTAAGTGATTCATCCTCATCATTCTTCTTGTATTTTAGAACTGAAATGGAAGAATGCAATCACAGATCTGAACACATGCACCATAGAAAGAGTGTGTTTCATCCAAAGTACATAAGATCAATATTTAAGATAGAAATCTCGATGATTTTTGACCCTCTGATGCAGATGCAGTATGTTCCAGTGCTACTGCCCAGTCATAACCCCAGCTGCCCAACCTGCTGACCAGACACTCAGCTGTCCAAGGGCTTGAGCACCTCAAAGCTCAAGGTGCATTTACCTCCCACATTAAAGAAATCCCTGAAAAGCTTTCTCTCTCCTCAAATAATACATTTATTATCTTCAGTCTCTAGGATGAAGCATCATGACCTAGGTAAGAAAACTGGATCCAACACAAGGAGACCTCAGACCCTAGAGTGGCTCTCCACTAGCTGAGAGATTTGGGGTAAGTTGAGTCACCTCTCTGAGCTTTACTTTTTTATCTTTGAAATCATTTTCATCTCTCATATTGTTCAAAATGTTAAATATTTCTTTTTGTTTTCTAAATGTTTATTGTTGAGAGAGAAAAAAAATCTTGGGTGGGGGAGGGGCAGAGAGAGGGGCGAACAGAGGATCCAAAGCGCGCCCTGTGCTGACAGCAGAGAGCATAATGTGGGCTGGAGATCCTGACCTGACCGGAAGTCAGATGCTTAACTGACTGAGCCACCCAGGTCCCCCAAGATGTTAAATATTTCTAACATTCAGTTTTGGTAAGGGTGTGGAGAGATGGGCAATCTTAATACACTGTTGGTGAGGGTTAAACCAATGCAGTTTTGTGGAGAACAATTTGGCAGAATCTCCTAAAAGAATCGTCTATGATCAGAAAGTCATGCAGAGAATCTGTTTTCCATAGTCAAGCATACAAAGTTTTGTTTACTACAGCATTTTTTCCTAATAGCACTATGTTGGAAACAATCAAAAGGTTTATTCATAAAGGAATAGTTTAATAAATTATGACACACTCAGAAATAGAATACCAGAGAACCAGTAAAAAGAAGGCCAATATTAATTAGAAACGTGTCCATGATATTTACGTTTATGATCAAAAGGTTCATGATAATTAAATTTAAAAACAAATCCCAGCAAACTGTAGTGCCATGCGTGTTGCAGGAAAGAAGGAGAAGAAGGAGAAGAAGGAGAAAGAAGAAAGAAAATAGAAGAAAAAAAAACACATAGAGGAGCATCTGATTGGTTTAGTCGGTTAAGCGTCCGACTTCAGCTCAGGCCATGATCTCACAGTTCATGAGTTCAAGCCCTGCGTCAGCCTCTGTGCTGACAGCTCAGAGCCAGGAGCCCCTTCAGATTCTGTGCCTCCCTCTCTCTCTCTGCCCTTCCTCCACTCATGCTAGGTCTCTGTCTCTCAAAAATAAACAAACATTAAAAAAACTTTTTCTAAGGAAAATTAAATAAATTAAAATGTATTGTTCCCCTGAAAAAAAAATAATTTATTCTTCTTTCTGAATTGCTTACTTTTATTATTAATCTTTTCTGTATTAAAATGTTTTTATTAATGATTTAATATCAGTAATTGTATATTCTAGATAGTAATCCTTTGACTATGGACTGTCTTTTAATTTTCTTTATGGTGTCTCTTCCTCTACAACTTCCACTTTTTTATTCTGGGACCTTCTTTATAATTTTAATTTATTAATATACATACATATTTTTTGAACAAAAATTAGAAAATAAAAACAATAAAAATAAATGAAGTTGTTGGAGCAGTTAGATCCAAAGTCCTACCATTGCTTTAATGTTGAATTGAGCTTTATTTTAATTTTTTTTTAATGTCTATTTATTTTTGAGACAGAGGGAGACAGAGTGCAAGCGGGGGAGAGGCAGAGAGAGAGGGAGACATAGAATATGAAACAGGCTCCAGGCTCGGGGCTCGAACCCATGAACCATGAGATCATGACCTGAGCCAAAGTTAGACACTTAACCGACTGAGCCACCCAGGCACTCCTTGAATTGAGCTTTAATGTTAGAAGCACAAAGCCATTTGTGAACTTATGGACACAAATTACACTACGAGAGGACCTACAATCTATCCCAATGCATTACTATATCCAGGATGATAGAAACCATATAACTGTGCCTCCTGTTCTGAAATCTACATTCTACTTCAGACACAAATTTTACATCTTAGCTAACAAATGCTTAGCAATAATTTGTTAATTTGAGAAAGAAATATACTTGTTCACTTCAATGAAACAATTATTGCTACAAAATCTCCATTCCTAATGTGCCAGAACCAGATGAGCTCTATGTAGCAGCAGCTGGACCTGTTTCACCATCGGTTTCACGAAGCTCTAGATTCCCACGGCTCCAGCTACTTGGCCATGCCATCTCTCCTTGCCACACATACAGCCAGTGACAGGAGGACGACGCGCTATGGTTTCTTCAGGCCACAGTATGTCACCAGGCGTGCGGTGGGCAACAGAGGTTGAGTACAGGGCTGCTTAATTTTTAAAAGTTTGTCATTTGTGTGTGTGTGTGTGTGTGTGTGTGTCTCATGATCTCCTGAACCCAGACAAAATCACACTCTCCTCCCTGGCCTCTAACTCTAGATATCAGATGACCATGATCACCACAACTGCTGTAACTACTTAGATATTCTGATTCTCAGAAGCAGAACACTCCAGTCACAGAAAACACTCAATTCATCATGTCTCCTCTTACCTAAATCTTTCCGTCTTTTAAGTTCATTGATGTTCACATTAATGTCTTTCACTGCAGTGAAGGCATCCCCGAGCGCCCTGAAGTCTGGGTGAGAGGGAGGGGTGGAGCCCTGGAGTTCACAGAGCAGTAGTGGGTATTTCATTACACGCTGGATTGGTTTGATCATCAAAGAGCCCATGTCCAGTAAGTTTGGCTTGCCTCTATAATAGAGATAAATAATATCAGTTTCACAGACATTTGTCTTATTAACTCCTTTTCATTTTTGTGATTTTTATGATTAATCCTGAAACTGTTTTTCTCCTTTATTTTTCCTCCATTTGGCTGCATACAATTTTATTTTTAAATGTTTATTTATTTTTTGAGAGAGAGAGAGAGAGAGGGAATGAGCAGGGGAGAGGCAGAGAGGATCCAAAGCAGGTTCTACACTGATAGCAGAGAGCCCGATGTGGGGCTTAAACTCATGAACTGTGAGATCATGACCTGAGCTGAAGTTGGACACTTAACCAACTAAGCCACCCAGGTGCCCTGTACACAATTTCTAAAAATAAAGCAAGAGCAATGGATGACAGAAAGAAGCCAGACTGAAACATCCTACTACTAAAAACCTAAAAGAAAACACATGAGTATATCTGTCCACCAAAAAGGACTCAAAGCAGGATTTCCATCCATGTTCCACTTACCTTTTTTTTTTTAATGACAAGATTCATAATAATAGTGGGAAACAATTCAGAATTACTTTTTTGGAAAGACAACCAAGAAAAATATATCTTCCCGGAGATATTTTTGTGATTATTAGCAAGGAAAATAAATTTATTATTTAAAACATGACTTGTCAAGTATAGACGAAAGAAATCATTGTCTTCTCTCTTCTACCAAATTGAATAGTTGAATTTATAATGTTTCAGAGGTTCTACCACAGTTCCCAGAAGACATTTCTAATAAATGCAACAGTTCTCTGAATATTATTAATGCCACCACTGTCACTAATCATTGCTATCACATGACTTTGCATGATTTTCCACAGGGAATTCTTAACCAACAAATCTTCAAATGGCTATATACAAGTGAGCACACATGACTGACTCTCTCTTTCAGAGTTCTAACATGAGAATAGAGTCATTCCAATTGGCCAAGCAGTTCACAGAAAGCAAAAAAGCTGAAAGCTTGGTCATGTCATTGCCCAACCCACTGTCATGCATTTTTTAGCGAGAAGTCAGGTTTCTAAAAGCCTTTTTATGTCAAGAGGCAAATAGACACTATAAATAGACATGGACAGAAATTGTGCTTTGTTTTTGGTAGGTAAGAATATATATAAGAATATAGACAGCTTTCCAATCTTAATAGGTGAATTTTTTATTCTTTAATTATTATTTCTAAATATTAATAGGGACAGACAACACACCATATCACTGGAATAGTGAAATGGATCTAAAAAACTTTGGATAAAATTAGAAAAGTTTATCATTAGAAAAGGCCTGAAAACACCTTAGAGATCATCTAACTAAACTCTTCATTTGAAAAATGAGAAACTCGGGAACTTTGATTATCATGTGTATGTGCACACATACACACACCAGTCACTCTCTGACACATCTCCCCATTTTCATTTTTATTGTAGCACTTATCAACTATCTGCAATCATTTTGTTTCCCTATTTATCAGTTTATGCTCAATTTCTCTGTCATCACTCTATCTCCAGCCTGACATACATATTTTCTCAATGAATATTTGTAGATTGAAATGATAGATTTCAGATTTTCTGTAATGTGCTTTTATTTTACATTGAATTTTTTCCAAAAAAATTGCACAGTGGTCATGAATACTAGACCAAGGAGCTTTATCACATGCTGAGAAAATGATGATACTATAATAAAGACAAATACAGAAACAGACCAAGTGGCAACCTTTTTTTTTTTTTTTTCTTTTGAGGAAATTCAAAGTAAATGGTTTGCAAGGGAGTAAAGAGCTGCTTTAGTGCAATTTATCTTGCACTTTCTACCCATTTACACAAAATCCATTAAGGACGGGAGGAAGGGATGTAAGGAGACAGGATGGTAAGGAGGGAATGAGAGAGAAAGGGAAAGAGAGATGTTGTTGGTTTCCAAGAGGACGGGGTGAAGTGGATGGGAAAAAAATGTAAATCTATTATGAATACTGAGAAAAGTAACTAGGGGTGCCTGGGTGGCTTGGTCAGTTGAGCGTATGACTTGATTTCGGCCCACATCATGATCCCAGGGTCATGGAATCGAGCCTTGTGTCGGGCTCTGCACTGAGCATGGAGCCTACTTGAGACTCTCTCCCTCTGTCCCTCTGCCCCTCTCCTCTGCTTATGTGCTCTCTTTCTCTCTCTCTCTAAAATAAAAAATAAAATAAAATAAAAAAGCAACTAAAAATATATTTTCTAACTGATGGTATATCAAAAGCAAAACATCTGAATATGAAATACAGCATTTATATGTATCTTAAAACAGAGATTCTTCAACAATACAACAGTTTAGACACTTAAGTAGAAATAATTCCCTTAAATAAGAACAAGTCAGGAATATGGAAGGTATTAACTTGATGAGAAGAAATCATTTTATCTGTGTGAATATGATCAGAATTTCTTCTGAGGTTTTCCTTTGACTATCACCAAATATTAGTTTATTTAATCCTCTAAAAATCACTGAAAATGCCATCAAAATATGAATATAATCATATTCAATGATTCAATGAACTCAATCAAAGAAAACCCAATTTTAATAAGATAGCTTATTAGTCTGGTCTATTGTTATGTACATATTTAACATTTTTAATTACAGGGGGAAAAAAATCCAGATGTATGGCCTTTAGGCCATACTTGTAACTCTGAGCTTAAGATCTTTCAAAAAAAACCAACCTCAGCCCTTTAGAGTGTCCACACCTTATCATTACTTCTTTTTCCATTACTTTCTGATATCAAAGTTCTGTTCTCTCTCGTTTATGTTTCAAGGGGCAATAATAACAATTATTAGTTATTACTCTTTCTCTTAAAAGTGTCACAATGCAATTATTTAAAAAGGCTTTCTCAAAAATGAGAAATCTCCCAGACACTTTTGTCTTCAGGCACGTACTTTGGACAGTTGCCCAAGTGATGAGCAATGATGTTCTGATATCTGCATCACACAGACAAGCAATATGGTAGAAAAGATAGAGGATGTCTTTTAAGATAATGACACTCCAGGCATTCACCCCACCTAATCCTTTCCAGTAAGATTAAGTTCTGATAACTATGAGAGGCAAATGAGTACTATGTGTGATATAACTCAGCTCAGCCAAACACCCAATTATCACATGCATCCCCAACAGAAAGTAACCAAATGCATAACAATTTCCCATACACACTGGGCTAAAAACCAAGGTAGTCATTCATTTGTAATTCTGTTTCTTCTTCTTCTGTCTTATCATGAATACTTTGGCAAGCATTTAGTACATAAGGAGCTACGCTAATCTCATTGTGAATTATTAGGACTTTACAAAGTCCAGTAAACACAGCTGGCTTTGTTTTAGCAGCATCCAGTTTGGCTGTAAAGAGCTTCACAACAAACACAAGAAAACAGTGGCACAATGAAAATAAAAATGATGTTTAAACATTGTAAAAACTGTGGTGGCAGATAAAAAAATCAGATATATGAGACTGAGGTACACCAATATATCTTAATTAGAGGGAGAAAACAAGAGGAAGGGAAAATAATCATTTAACTATCGATCATATTACTTTGAATTTCCTCTGTTTTATGATCACAAGTATCCTAAATTTAATATTTATTTTACAGTAGCCACAAACCATGTGTACTATTATTGAATTTATTTTCATTCACTCTCCTTTTAAAACACCTTAAGTCAATTTTAGAAAAAAGCTGTACATTGCTATAGAAATAATAACGAAATAGCATTTGACATAAATAAAAAATTGTTGTAAAAATAAATACGCACTATTAAGTATTAGAAGATGTGAACAAGGGGTGCCTGGGTGGCTCATTGGTTGAGCATCTGACTTTGGCTCAGGTCATGATCTCACAGCTCAGAGCTTGGAACCTGCTTCAGATTCTGTGTCTCCCTCTCTGTCTCTGGCCCTCCCCCACTTGCAGTCTGTCATCTCTCTCTCTCTCAAAAATAAATAAACATTAAAAAAATTTTTCTTAAAGGAAGATGTAAAGAAAATGAATTAATGGTAATTGATTCATTACCAGAGAGTTTCAAACCAGAGAGAGCCAGTAATATGGAGAGGCAATAAGTTAATCATTCCTCCAAAGATTCATTAATTAGACTCCCTGAGAACCTGTGGAAGTGGAGAGAGGGAGAGGTGGGGCTTAGAATAAGAAGTACTAGTTGCAAACCTGTTTAAGAAACAGCCTAGGGGTGTCTGGGTGGCTCAGTTGGTTAAGCATCCGACTTCAGCTCAGGTCATGATCTCACAGTTCATGAGTTTGAGCCCCAAATGGGGCTCTCAGCACAGAGCCCACTTTGGATCCTCTATTTCCCTCTCTCTCTGCCCCTCCCCTGCTCACGCACTCGCTCTCACTCTCTCAAAAATAAACATTAAAAAAAGAAACAGCCTAATTTTTAGGGTGCTATACAAATAAGTCAGATCATTTGAAGAACTAAGAAAGAGCTCTTGGAAATTAAAAGGATAATAGCTGAAATAAAATCTCACAAGTGTTGGAGAAAATGTTCAGGAACTTTCCAGAAAGAAGAACAAAAAATACAAAGGGATAGAAAAGAGAAGAAAAAAATTAAAAAAAAAAGAGAGAAGACTGGTTTAAAAGATCCAATATTGAAATAATAAGAGTCCCAGAAACCAAGAACAGAGCAAATATGGGGAAGAAATCATCAGTAAAATAATTCAAGAACAGGACATGAGTTAGCATGTTGAAAGAACTTGGTGAGGATCCAGCACAATGGATGAGATGGATTCACACTTGGGAATTCATGAAACTTGAGACTATTGGAGACAAAAAGAAGACCCTCCAATCCTTTAGAGAAACATACAAGCAAATGGGTACGAACATACAATTAAGAATCAGAAGAAGCTTCAGATTTTAGTAGCGACACTGAAAGCTAGAAAATGATGAAGAATTACCCTTAAATTCTGAAGATGAAGGATTTTCTATTTAGAATCCTATACTTGATCAAATTATAAGTCATGTGTAAGGGTAAAATAAAGATTTTAGGAGATATAAAATTTCCTAAAATTTTACTTTCTTGGCAAACATAGAAAACTATTTAAGGAGGTACTAAAAATAGGAAAGAGGCAAAGATTCTCCAGGATGCCAGGAGGGGAGTTCCTTAAAGATGGCTGTGCCCAGTCACCCAGTCCAGACTCAATAAGTCAGAAGGGCTCTGGGAGAGGCTTTTTTAGGGAGATGAAGTTGATAGCATGCATAATATATCTGGCTGTCTTAAGAGATGACTGGCTGTGAGTGTGTGGCATTAATGATCACAACAAGGAAAACAAAAAAATTTTTTAAAAAAAAATAGAGACAATTTTTTGTTTTCCCAGGAAAACAAGTAATCAGTTTCTTCCAAGGTTTAGCTTTGAAAAGAAATTTACTCAGATATACTCACATATAAGAAATCAAATACTGATGATGGCTCTAATCCAAATGACAATGTAACTGCATAGGAAGAATGAAGAGATGTGGAGGGTGTGTGTGTGTGTGTGTGTGTGTGTGTGTGTGTGTAGTAGAGGTGGTATAGGAAGAGAGATAAATTCTTGTCTTCTACAGGGGAAGACAAAACATAATACTTAAAAAAGAAAAACCAGGGACACCTGGGTGTCTCAGTTGGTTAAGCAACCAACTCTTGATCTCTGCTCAGGTCGTGATCTCATGGTTTGTGGGATGGAGTCCCTCCTCATTGGGCTCTGTGCTATCAGCACAGAGCCTGCTTGGGAGTCTCTCTCTCCGCCCCTCTCTGCTAGCATGTGCACACACACATACACTCTCTCTCTCCAAATAAATAAATACACTTAAAAAAAAGGGAAAACCAAACATGTTTTTAGATTGATGAAGATAAGTACCAAAATATTAACTAAAAGATGTGAAAATACTTATGTCCTTAAGAAGCAGGTAAGTGAAGAGAGGACTATTTTTCTTAAATCCTGTAGAACTATTTGGCTTTTCCAACCATGGCACATATAATTTTAACAAAAGGACAAACATTTTAAAAAATGAAACATGCAAGAATATCCAAGAAAATTCTGAAAAGGAAGAGTACTGGGCTGGGATTGCAGTTGACCCCTGGAACACCACAAATTTGAACTGTGAGTGTTCACTTATACACGAATTTTTTAAATATACAGTACAGTACTGAGTATATTTTCTCTCCCTTATGATTTTCTTAATTATATTTTCTTTCCTCTAGCTTACTTTATTATAAGAACACAGTATATAATACATGTAATGGACAAAATATGTGTTAATTGACTATGTTCCCAGTAAGGCTTCTGGCCAAAGGTAAGCTACTAGCAGTTAAGTTCTGGGAGAGTCAAAAGTTATGCATGGATTTTCTTTTTTTTTTTTTTTTTTAACATTTATTTATTTTTGGGACAGAGAGAGACAGAGCATGAACGGGGGAGGGGCAGAGAGAGAGAGGGAGACACAGAACCGGAAACAGGCTCCAGGCTCTGAGCCATCAGCCCAGAGCCTGACGTGGGGCTCGAACTCACGGACCGCGAGATCGTGACCTGGCTGAAGTCGGACGCCCAACCGACTGCGCCACCCAGGCGCCCCTATGCATGGATTTTCAATTGCATGGGGTTAGCACCCCAATCTCTATGCTGTTTAAGGGTCAACTTTAGTTATATCTTATATTAAAATATAAAGCTGCAAAACTGAAAGCATTTGGTATAGGTACATATATGGATGAAAGAATAGCACAAAATGGAAAATCAAGAAATAAATACAAGTATGTATGAAAATTAAGTACATGGTAAATATGACATTCCTACTCTGTGGAAAAAAAATAAATTATTCAATATCAGGTGTTGTGATAATTTCTAGCTATGTAGAAAAAAATGACGAAATTAATGGATTCTTTATACCGAAACAATTTCCATATAGATCAAAGGTCTAAATGTTAAAAATGAAACTTATAAGAATTTGAAGGAAACAGGGGATTACACTTTAAAACAATCTTGGAGTTTTTAAGCACAAGACAAAATCTGAAAGCCATGGTAGAAAAAAGTGATAAATCTATTTTAAAATTTAGCTCTGCAATACTATACAGATAAAAATGAAAACAGAAGCTGCCATAAACCATGTTAAAAGTCAGATGATAAGCTAGAAGAATTATTTATAGCACATCAAACAGAAAAAGTGTTAATACACTTGCTAATTAAAGAGCCACTATCAATTTATTAGGAAAAGATGAACATCTCAATAAAAGTAATCAATAAAAAGATAATTTATTAGATGAGTACAAATAATTAACCATACATGAAAAATTCTCAAGATTATTACTAATTGAAATTAAAACAGTATAATACTATTTGGAGCCTCCTACATTGCCACAAGTTATAAAGATAACACATATTAATTGTTTCTAGTGCTCGCTAATAGGAGATAAATGGACAATTCATACACAGGTAGTGGGAATATAAATTATTTCATCTTTTCTTAAATTTTCTGGCAGTAAGTATGAAAAGCCCTTTGATCTAGCAATTCCACTTTTAGAAACTCATTCTAAGAAAATCAAATTATTGTACAAACATCATGTATAAGAATGAACACATAACATCAATCTTTATAAGACAGATAGACATAATTCAAGTATCTATAAGGGTTTGGTAAACTAAACTGTGGTGTATACATCAGATAAAATATTATACAGTCATAAAGCAATGTGGATTTATATTTACTGACATAGAAAGGTGTCCATGATACACTGATGAATGAGGTAGTAAGTTGACATACAGGAAATATATAGCGGTCCTATGTTAGTCAGTGTGTGTGTGTGTGTGTGTGTGTGTAGAAAAAATTTCAGTGAAGTAAGGGACTCCTGAAATGCTACAAGAGTTAACTCTCTGGAATGTGACTACCAATTGTCTCTACTATCTTCATTTTGATTTTCTACGTTTTCCAGGGTTTATTTAATAATTTAAAAAAATGTGGGGCGCCTGGGTGGCGCAGTCGCTTAAGCGTCCGACTTCAGCCAGGTCACGATCTCGCGGTCCGTGAGTTCGAGCCCCGCGTCAGGCTCTGGGCTGATGGCTCAGAGCCTGGAGCCTGTTTCCGCTTCTGTGTCTCCCTCTGTCTCTGCCCCTCCCCCGTTCATGCTCTGTCTCTCTCTGTCCCAAAAATAAATTAAAAACGTTGAAAAAAAAAATTAAAAAAAAAATAATTTAAAAAAATGTAAAACATAAGAAAGATGAAAATAATTTACAACATTTTGAGATTTATAGAAATCCTGAATCCAAAGGTAAGAATACATGGTCAGACAGAGGATGCATATAAAAAAGTGGAAAAACATAAAGATAAAACATTGCATTTCTGGAGATTGTTAAATTTAGAATAGTTATGTTTTTCTTGCTTTAGAACAGGGGACTTGGATCAAATGCTTTGGAGGCATTTGTTTGGTGCAGGATTCTATGATTCTTGTCACTTTAATACTGTCTTTGATGTTTGCATAAGATTATAATTCAAAATAAACATGTTAGAAGTTATAAACATCTTTTTCTGTATTTTTAAATATGTCAATTGTAAAAAAAGAACCCAGACACAATTTTCCATTTCCATAGGTAAGGAATTTTTCTGAAGCATCTAAAAACCTACATTTCCTAAATGCACTCTTGGCTGCAATATTCTTGGCCTTAGCTGCTAAGGAGCCAAACAATTACAAAGCACTTGACATTGCCTTTTACCCTTTTATGTAGCAGCATGTGTGCCTCATGACCAGAGTGAGAGAAACAGGAAGGAAAATAACTCATGGCGAATGTGCCTTTGATGTTCATCCAGCCACATGCTGGGATTGCTCGTCCTCTTTTCCAGTTCTTGATGTATAGAATAGGCTAGGGGGGGCATACAAAGCCTGCTAACTCCCACGCAGCAGGACTGTCCTAAAAGCTAGAGCGATTTTTAAGCAAGTATTTCAATACAATGTACTGTTTGTTGTGAGTATTCTGTATGTGGGAGCCTGTGCATGCGAACTGTATTAAAAGAATCTCTCACTCTCCTCTGAATCTTTCTCTCCCTCTCTTCTCTCTCTCTCTCTCTCTCTCTCTTCTCTCTCTTTTTGGTCTTTATAAACACAGGAGAAAAACTTTAGGAAAAGAAACCTGAGCAGAATTTGTAGCATAGGAAGTTCTTGTGTAATTCACATAGTTCTTCTATGTCAATCTCTAGTCCTAGGCACAATGCAGGAGCAAAAGGCTTTTTAAGGAGACAGCAATTTTCCCACCCCTCCAAATGCATCAACTATCATTGAAGAGAAGCCAGGAGGATCCCAGTGTGTGAAAGGACAAGGGCCCCCTTCCATCATGCACCTTTTCATGAGATGATCTCAGAATTAGGAACTCATTGAACAACACTACTCACATCTGTTTGCATGCTATATATATATATATATATATATATATATATATATCCCCCTTTTGAAAGAAAAGACTTATAAAGTGAGAGAAAACTGGGTGCCTGTTTGGTATGTCAAAAACTAACATCTCAACTTGGCCAAGACACGAGCACGAGGCCTTAGTTTAAGGTTCCCTGTCCGATGCCTGGTTCTTCCACCTCACTTCTGAAATTCTGTCTTTCCTCATGGTCACTCTGCACCAAAGCATAAATGACAGGTATTTACAGCTTAAGTTAATATAATTTTTATTTTATAGATTTTTGTATTTCCTGATGTACAGTTTCATAAGTTTAGAACACACACACACACACACACACACGTGTACACAAGTACACACACAGACTAGGAACTCAGGCCTTTAGACAATTAACTAACCATGCTAAAGCAAACATGCTTTTTTTAAAAATTTTTTTTAACGTTTATTTATTTTTGAGACAGAGAGAGACAGAGCATGAATGGGGAGAAGGTCAGAGAGAGAGGGAGACACAGAATCAGAAGCAGGCTCCAGGTTCCGAGCTGTCAGCCCAGAGCCCGACGCGGGGCTCGAACTCACGGACCATCAGATCATGACCTGAGCCGAAGTCGGACGCTTAACCGACTGACCCACCCAGGCGCCCCGCAAACATGCTTTTTTAGGGGCCCCTGGGTGGCTCAGTCAGTTAAGCGTCCAACTTCAGCTCAGGTCATGATCTCTCTGTTCGAGCCCAGCATCAGACTCTGTGCTGACAGCTAGGAGCCTGGAGCTTTCATTGGATTCTGTTTCCCTCTCTCTGCTCCCCCCACTAACCCGCCCCCCCCCACCCCCCGCACTGCCTGCTCACACTCTGTCTCTCTTTCTCAAAAATAAAATAAATCTTAAAAAAATGAAAGTAAATGTACTTTTTAAAAGTACTGGTAAATCTGTGTTTGTGTTTAAGCCAATATCATCCTTCAGTATTAGACTAGACATGTTTTCCTTCTATAAAAATGGACATCTTCCAAAGTGTTGTGTATATGTTTTGTTATTTTGATAAGATAACTTCTATATTGTCCCAGTGACAAACTATTTCATCTTAATATTTTATGTATATTAAATATATTTTATATGTGTGTTTGATTTTTTCTCTGTAAATCATATAAGAGTCCAAATTGGAAGAAACCCAATATTTACTACAATGCATGAAGATCTTTTCTTTTGTACATTAATCTATAGAAACTTCAAAAACATTATGGTATTAATCTGAGGTTTTTTGTTTTTTTTTTTAAAGACTAATGTTGTTCTTAGGAAGGTATGTTTTGGACACAATAAGTTCCTAAACATACATGCGATGAGCAATTCCTAAAGAGTTCCTGGAACCAGCAAAGTTGTAATTTATTAAATATTATACCCCAGGATTCTTTTAATACATTTTGTAAAATATATGAGATAATTTAATATGTAGGATTACCTCAGGCAAATTGGAAATAATGTATCAGAAGCAATAAACATAATTGTAAAAAACAAAAATTCTAATTTTTGGAAATACTCAATAGCATTTTCCCCATGAGCTTTACATTTGGTTTCTATTATTAAAACGAATGTACTTACTCTTGCATGTATATTTTCCTATAAGAGAGAAGGAGAAAAGTAAATTAATGTAAATCTACATACTTAAGGCAATATGCAAGCATTATAAAACCCTTAAATTTTTATTACATAAAATAAAGTGATGTTATTTTCATGAATGTTTTAGAGAATTAGTCTCATTATTTTATAATCACATCCCTTAAATTTTACCTGTGTCTTGTCTACACCAACTTTGTTTCACACTCTATATAAGATTAAAAACTATTGATTCAGATTGTAATTAGTAAATTTTGATCATGTGAAATGGATTTAAACATCAATTTTTTTTTTACATTATGAAAAGAGAGAATAGAATTAGTTAAACATAGTGACAGGAGAAATTGAGATTATAACACTACAAAGTAAACTGTAATTGACTTGTAGAAAGCTACCCTCAAGTGCTACATAATATTTCTGTATACAGTGTTATCCAGGTTATAAACTATTCACCTATTCAATATGACAATTCACTAATTATCAAAATTCACAAAAACTTTCACTAGCCATTGCTAGTTTTGTGGCTTACATCTAGCTCAGGAAAAATGGAAGTCCTTCAAGGCAATGTGATCTGCCTCTCCTTCCACTTCCTCTCTACCTCATTTCCTGTTGTTCCCAAACTGCCCCCAAACTATGGCAACAGCCCAGGACTCTTTTTATAGTCTTTATAGTCTTAAGACAAGCTTCTGCCTCCAGGTCTGGGCACTTGCTGTTCTTCTGCCTGGTTGCTCTTGCCTCAGGTATCTCCTTCAGGTCTTTGCTCAAATGTTTCTTCCTAGTGAAACCTTCCTAAAGTTCCTTTAAAACAGACTTTTAAAAATTGTGCCATGCATCCTACTCTACTTTTTACCCTCTTTTTCTGCTTTATTTCTCTTCATAACACTGTCACTTTCTAATATACCATACAGTTATTTCATCTGTTGTCTATCTCTCTGCTCCCCATCTGAATGAGGGCAAGAATGTGTGCTTGTTCTGTTCTCTGCTGTAGCTCCAGTACCTGAAAAAGTGACTGGCATCAGGTAGGAGTACAAGACATATTTGTCAAATTCATTAATTAACAAGAAAAGAAGTGGGAATCATTCAAGTTAAATTTCAGGCAGAAAGGAGATAGAAATTTTCCTCCAAAAGTTTCATATAGCTATAAAGAAATAAAGCAGTAAACTGTGTTCATAACCTGATCACCTCGACCTCTGGTTTCCAGTCTTTTGGAATACAATGAATATTTTCAATATGAAAAATTTTTGTGACCTCATCTCATAACAATAGATAGTCTTTTCATATTCTATGATTGAGAAGAAAATCTATGGTAAATACCTATGTTGAATTTCATAGATTTATGGATTTAAAAGGTTTGAAAAAATTAATCCCAGTACTCTACATATGTGGAAAACAATGGTATACATATATGTAAAACAGTTTGTCCTTCACTCTTCACACATCTTCTATGAATGGATTCCTAGACATCTTGAAATAACTGGGTTCTGCTGAATCTAAGATTTCCTTGTAATCAAGCAGAGAATCATAAGTGTTTTTTTTTTTTTAATCAGCAACTGTTATCATTTTAGGCAATTATTAAATGCTATTTGAAGAATGCTTCTACTTGAATGAAAGAAATTGCACTATTACCCACCCCCCATGCAGCATTTCCTTCCATTTATTTAAATTCACATTTTAATCTCAATTTCTGTCCCCTTCTAATGAGGAATTTCATTTTCTCAGTATGCTCTATGGATCATAGATCAGAAAATTTGGGGGAAAAGTTGAATAAAAATATAAATGCATTTTTCTACGGGGCAAACAACTGAACAACATGATAATTTTGGAACCAAACAGAGAATTTGAAGTTGAAAGAAAAGATTGTTCTTTTAACTCCTAAAGAAGACATAGAAATTTTTTTCTCTATTTCATTTATTTCAACCAAATAAAACAAATATTATAACATAAATTAAACACTGTATTTAATGTCAGTATAACATTTTATAAAAAGGAACCTGAGAGATTTTCTAACAGGGAAAACCTGTAATAATAGTACTACCTTATAATGTCTCCTTTTTATTTGCTCCTCATTTTAAAAATTCTTCCTTTTAGGCTAAAACTTTCCAGAAGTTCACCCCAGCCAAAGACAATTCAGGAAGGAGGAAGTTAAATTGTGTCCACTTACCCTTTTATGGGATAAAAGTAATTTAATACAACCCTCACCACACCTCTTACCCTCACGGCCTCATTATAAGTTGACTTAAAATTAACAGAAGTTTTTATGTGGCTGTTTCTTAATTATAATAGTCTTTGTTCAAACATGGTGCCATACAACAAGGAATTGAAAAACATTTCAAAAATGATTAAAAATATTTTTCGTGTTTATTTTATTATTTATTTTGAGAGAGAGAGAGAGAGAGAGAGAGAGAAAACAAACAGGGAAGGGGCAGAGAGAGAGGGAAAGAGAGAATCCCAAACAGTCTCCGCACTGTCATCTCAGAGCCTGACACGGGGCTCGAACTTGCAAACTGTGAGATCATGACCTGAGCTGAAATCAAAAGTCAGATGCTTAACCGACTGAGCCAACCAGGCACCCCTCAAAAATGATCTTAATTTTTATTTGGAACGTTTTTTAGAATATCATTAAGCAGTATAAAATATGGTGAACAAATTAAACTCTATTCCTTTAGATTCTGCATTGCACAAGCTTTTAGCTTCCTCTCTGAATGGAGAAACTGTAGTAGTATTACAAACAGCCAAAGCACCCACATGACTAGAAGTTAGTTTTCCTCCCAAGGATGGTGGCTTTGGTTAGGAAGAAGAAAAATGTATACAAATTTATAACAACTAGACATAAAGCTAGGAATGTGTCTTCCAACTACCAAAAAACTTGGAAAAGCCCCTTCATTCTTTATCTATTACAAAATAAACAGATCTCTAGTGCCTCTGAAAGGCAGCAGGGATTTGGTGGTATTTATAGCTAGAAAAACAGAATAAGGAGGTAGCAGACAGGCTATTCTAATTATAGTTACACTTGCATTTATAGCTATTCTATTTTTCATTTTCTGCATACAGATCAGAAGCCTTAAATAACCCCAAAGAGGCTAAGTAACCAGAGCTTTAGCAAATGACTTCCATAAATTTAGAGACGGTATTAATAGCATTTCATGCAATCTTAGGGGTCACTAATGAGATTCTGTAAATATTCCTTGTTGAATAAATAAAAATTTGCAGATTTCCAATTTGTAAGTTACAGATGTAGATGTGATACTGCACTCCCAGAAAGTTTTAGCCTTTTCTTTCTTAAGGTCCCCAAACCCTGAAATTACTGCTTAGATGGTGTCTATAGTTATGAAGAAAGTCGTATGCTTCAGGGAAAGCAGCTAGTAGGTACTGATTTCTCCTTCTGAAGTGGTTCTTAACCTGAGTATGTATCCACAATCACCTGAGGGTGCTGGTTAATCCATAGCTTCTTGGATTGGACCCCCAGCAGTCCTATTTATGTATGTATGTGTGTATGTATGTATGTATGTATGTCTGGAGCAGAGCCTAGGAATGTGCAGTTTTAATACACATCCCTGTGGATCTGACACAGGGAAAATCATACACCAGGAAATGCTGTCCTAATGTTTCAAAGGGATTCAAAATTATTTTCTAGATACAAATATTATTTTCTCTTTTGAAAGATAATGGGCTTCAAAGAATAGCCAAGGGTTATGAGCTCAAGTCTGTTATAGAACCAGGAAATCTCTCTACCCTCCTTTTGGAAATTAGTCTTTAACCTTACCGTGACAGCTTCTGGTGTGTTATTTAAATTAACTTTGGTATTGTTATTAAACTTTCCAGATGGTTTTGTTTATCTACCCAAGTAGAAAGTGTGATCCTAGGAGGCAAGAACTATGCATATATATGTGGGTTTTTTTCAACATTATCTAGTACTTTTATAAATATTTATTAGGCCCTCAATAAATATATTTTAATTTTAGTTCAAATGCAACCTAAGTTGCTTAAAATCTGCTTTAACTTCTGAGACCTGAAGCCACCTCTCTCATGGATATTGCTTCAATATCCCCTTGCACGGTAGAAATGAAGGCCACACCTAATATTCATTAGAAATTGGCAACTGTGCACTTGGGCTCTGTTATTTAGCCACAAGGAGAAGGCAGAGCCCCAGTAATAGCTTTGACTGATTACTTGGCAAGGGAAACCAAGCCCTTGGGGTGTTCCAGACTCTCTTTGGCCTATAAACCTGTTTAAAAACCTGTTTCTCAGAATTTAAAGCTTAGCTCAATTGAAGCCAGTATTATAGTAATGTCAATAATTCTGCTCTCAGCTTTTGGGCAGACCAGTACAATTCATCATCAACTTTATTTTCATGGAAAGGCAACTTTTGGGAAAATAGCTCTAACTTAAGCTATTTTATTTTGATTTTTCTTTCCCTTAAGAAATAGTAGTGTCAATATTACTTTGCTTGGATTTTTGTGCTTTCTAAGCCTTAGCACCTTCCAGTGCCTGAAATTACTCCCTAGAATCAGAGTAGTGCTGAATACACAAGATTTGGGACATCCACCAGGGCAATAACTCAAGGCTTTCAGAAAAAGATCAAGTAAGTCATTGGGTCTGAAAGTCATTTTCAGTAATTGATACTTCATGATGTTTCAAAATTACCTCTGCCTTTTAGCTGCTTTTAGGGGGTATGATACTGAACAACACTGCCTAATGGAGTATTCTGGCAGGGTCCATTTCTTTCTCTTAGGAGTCAAAAGCCTTAATGATGAATAAACTAGTGTTCACCCCACTCTGAACAGACAGCCCCACTTCTAGTCAGCTGTTAGGAGCACATGCCAAAGTAAATTAGCTACATCCGTTCCTGGTATGGACCTCCATTCCTGAGGTTGTAGTTGGAGAGATAGTTAAAGGTCCTAGTTGTTCACTTGCTGTGAGATTTTTATTTCTAGAAATTGAAGAAGGAGAGTGACTCAAGTAAGACATTTACTGATAAGATCTTGCCACTAGTATAAGGTAGGAAAAGTAGATATTCACACCCCGGATAACACCATTATTTCTCCATACATATTTAGACGATGTTGCTTTTAATATATGAATTTATTTACATGGATACAACTTCGAACTTCAAGGTTTCTCCAAATTGATTTCTAACACTGAACTAAACTGCAAATAGTGGAAAAATACTCAACTGGAGCTACACGTCACATATTATCTTTAAGAGTTACGTGAATTCTCATTTATTATTACTTTTTTTTATTTTCAGCACCCAGAGCTATGCTCGGTATAGTATAAGCACTACATAAATGCTTGTGATTTTGCGACTTGAATATAGTCTTTCCATGATATGAAAAATAGGTAAAGAACTGCAACAACTTAATGACCAATAGAGGGCAGTAACGTTAATTTTTAAAAATTATTTGGCTCCTGTTTTGAACCCACTTTCAATCCCAGCTCTCCCCTGGAAAGACATTTTCCAGAGACCAGTAATTCCCCTATCCATGGGTTCATTTCTTGGGGTTTCTGTTACTACGGAAAAACCGTGATCCGAAAGCAGATGGTCCTCCTTCTGATGACTGATCCTAAGCAGGTCCATAGTAGCCTAACACTACTTCTCAAGGCCTATGTCATTCACCTAACTTCATCGCATCATCATGGAGGCATGCTATCATCTCTCATTATCACAAGAAGAAGGGTGAGTATAGTACAACAAGATATTTTGAGAGACAGACCATATAACTTTTATTGCAGTATATTGTTATAATTGTTCAATTTTAGTTATTGTTGTTAAATTCTTACCATGCCTAATTTATAAATTAAACTTTATCATAGGTATAGGTATGAATGTATACGAAAAAACATAGTATATATAGGGTTTGGTACTATCCAAGTTTTCAGAAATCCAGTGTGTGTGTGGGGGGGTCTTGGAACGTATCTCCCATGGATAAGATGGGGGATTACTGTAATCTCATGATTTCATTTTAATTTAGCTACCAACCTCTTGTACCACATTAAGACCCCCATATTTGTCCTCCTGCAATAGAGTACCTAATGGGGGAACATGCTAGAGGCTCAGACTGCTGGGTATGCTTTGATTAAGATATCACAACTCTCTCTGGTTAATTCTTTGACAATGGGTAATCTTTAGAAATGAAACACCGCAGTAGAACCACTAGGTAAGATGTGGAGTAGGGCAGAAATGTCGGCTTTAGCTTCATGTGGTAGAACACTGCATACAAAATAAGATCCCAATTCCATTTAGGAGAATCAACCCAAACACATATCCATATTTATGCATATAAATAAAATCAGAAAAAATGCAAGCTGTGGTTAATACATGGTCTAGCAAAGAGTTAATACATGGAATAGCAAGTGTTTTTATCTTATTTGTACTTCCTTATATTTTTTAGATTTTTATGGTGAATAATTTCCTCCAGATTAAAAAAAAATGTATATTATGTAGCACCAAAACTTTAAGGATAAAGAAGGAAGGCATTACTAACTCCTGAAACTAACTTGAACAGGGTCTGACTGAACCTGGTCTAGTGAATCTGGGGAAAAGTGAGAGCCATCAGAGAACCATGGAACATTCCACTAACTTTATTATTCCACATGCTGCAGTGGTCACGGTGCCCCATGCTGTCTCATGGTGGGGGGTGGGCAGGGAGGTAACAACAGGTTTAAGAAGGGCCTTTTCTTCCACATTTCATTTTTTGATATTGCATTTTTCTATCTCTACAGAGCCCTGAATCTTCTCCCATGTTATTTTTAGTCATGCTCACAGGGGGGAGAAAAGAGTCAATCAGGGTTTCTGGCATGTCAGCTTTTCATAAAGAGAACACAAAGTGGAGCTCCCAGCAAGCCTCATCAAATATAGGATTTATGTGAGAACTTTCATCTACATCCAGTTAAAATGTTCCCTGCTAGGCATAGAAATCATCATTTGAAAAGGCCTTACTTTAAGGACTGGATACAGTGGCTCAAATGTTGCTTCAGCTCTTCTTCCTTTTCATAGGATTCCAGTACACTGTGCGCCTCATCATGGTGGTAGCAGTAGATTTTATAAATATCTTCCAGGGGCCCTTTAATCTGCAAGAATACTTCTCCTGAAAAATGTAAAACAAAGGCAAAATGACATCAAGTCAACCAAACTGACATTCCACATATTTACTATTTGACAACAGTGACTAGTCTTAAGAAGTTGGATAGGTCCCACTTCATCCCCAGGTTACTCAGGAGGGGTGGAAGACGTTCCTTTCCTTTTTCCTTTCCTTTCCTTTCCTTTCCTTTCCTTTCCTTTCCTTTCCTTTCCTTTCCCTTTCCCTTTCCCTTTCCCTTCCCCTTCCTTTCCTTCCCCTTCCTTTCCTTCCCCTTCCTTTCCTTTCCTTTCCTTTCCTTTCCTTTCCTTTCCTTTCCTTTCCTTTCCCTTTCCCTTTCCCTATCCTTTTCCCTTCCTCTTCCCCTTCCCCTTCCTCTCCTTCCCCTTCCTTCCCTTTCCTTTCCTTTCCTTTCCTTCCCTTCCCTTCCTCTTCCCCTTCCCCTTCCCCTTCCCCTTTCCCTTCCCTTCCCTTCCCTTCCCTTCCCTTCCCTTTCCTTTCCTTTCCTTTCCTTTCCTTTCCTTTCCTTTCCTTTCTTTTCCTTTCCTTTCCCCCTTATTCTTCCCTCCCTCCTTTTTTCTTCCCTTCCTTCCTCTCATTTATAAAATGCAGGATAAAGAGCTTAATGGAGATAGGCAGCAAAATAAGGTTGGTTTTCTCAAAGGTGACTTTATGCATTTGACTGACGTGGAGGATCCCAGTTAAGGAAAACACTTTAGAATCAGTCTGTATGGGTTTGAATCAGGCTGTGTTACAGACTTGGACAGGTAACGACTTGGACATGTTACTTTGGCTCTCTGAATCTGATTCCTCCCAGAATCAGATTATTATTTTTATTATTATAGGCACAATAATAGATCCAATTTTATACGCTCATTATAAAAATTAAAGAGGTAGTGTGTAGAGTACAGTTCATACTCTGTATGTCCATGCTCAAAATGGAGCAATTATTGCTAATTTTTTAGAGGTAAGGAAAGTGAAATTTCAGGTTCAATGTAAATTATTTTCTTTTACTATTTATTCAGCTAACATTTCCCTTGGTATCTGAAAGACAAGCAGTAGAGTTTAGGGATATAAAATATTTCCTTATATGTGATAGTAGAAGAATTGGCCATTACTCCTGTTAAAACTCAGTTGGATACTACTATAAACCAGAGTTTTATCACTGTATCTTCATATAACAACTTGGGCTAATTGTGTCCAAGCATTTAAAGCATCCTTTTTGATATTATGATAAAATTGGGTCTGTAACTGATGGCTCAAGCAGATATTGAATAGTTGGATTTAATGACCCACTCCATCACTTGAAAATATATATTAGGTATCCACTGCATAATCCAGCACTGTGTTAAGATGATTTGGGAGACAGAAGAAATATGTGATAGCATCTGCTCTCAAAGATACTGCAAATGTGGTCTTGACAATGATTTGGGATTGAACTGATTGAGAGTTACATGGACCTACCAGTCTGCAGCTATTACAGTAACAACAGTAAGTCATTCTTCCTATGGAAATAGAATGCCCTTTGTATTTTCAGCATGCTTTGCGCATATTAACTGCTTAATTCCCTATATGTGTAAGGAAATAAGAGGTTATTTATCCCTATTAAACAAGGATGGACAAATCTGAGTTTGAAACACATGTATGATTTTCCAAAGTCTGGTGGAGGCAAAGTCAGGATTAGAGGCTATCTTCGCCTCAGTTTTTCCTCAGATGTCAGCCCCCAACACATTAGAGCTTTGCTGGACACTACACAAAGTGGTGTGGTTGGAAAGAACACTGAACTCAGAATCAAAAATCATTGTTGTTTAGGGTTTGGGTGGTAACTGAGTATCTCAGTTCTCATCACCCCTGAGGATGAATTTGAGAATTAAATGGAACATAGATGTAAAAAAAAAAACAAACATCTGGAACTAACTAGTTGCTCAATAAATATCACTTGTCTCAATGCTACTCTACTATCTCTAGAATTAAAACACTAGTACTTTTAAAGTATCACATTCTGTTCTAATTTATATCCAGCCAGTAAAAGACTTTCCTTCCCTTTCCATTAGATCAGACTTTGTGTGTCCTTTCAGACTATGTGTGTGTGCACGTGTGCACATATGCGTGTGCAGGTGTGTGGGTGTGTGTCTTGTTTGTTTTTTAGTAGCGCTTTTTCTGGACTTGTATGGAAACTCAGTGTCTGTGAGCATCTTTGGAACTGAAAGGATGAGGGATTTTTATTTTGTTCTTGGGATTTTACTGAATTCATCCTTCCACCAGTGTAATTTTGGCAGATTTGGTCTTTAAGACAGCAACACAAACAGTAAGAAATAGAGTAGTTCCAAGAAGAGAAAATAAAATAGTATAGTAACTAAATTTAGGCTTGGGAACGAGAGTAACAGTGCAGGGTAGAGCAAGGACTTTGGCTGCCGAAAGGAATCATGACCCAGAAGTGGGAGCGAGTGACAGGCCCGGGTGAAACTCAGCAGCAAGTCCAGAAAGGATCTGGATACAGACAGCCCAACCCAAGATAGGATTACAAATATGTGTTCACTACAAAGCAGTTTAGAGTAAAGACAAAGAAAGGAAGAGGTAAGGACAACCTCATAAATCCGCAATAGGATCAAGTCAGAAAGTCAAAAAACAAGGGACAAAGACATTTATTTTACACACAATGAAACCATTAATTGTAAAGTCTCGTGCACATGCACGCCCACACTCACATATATTTTTAACAGAAGTGGTGTAGTTTGAAAGAATTTATAGCTTTCTCCTTACTAGCAGAGTCAAATTTTTTACTCTTTTCCAAGTAAAATTCTGTTGGGGATCTAAGAACAATTATTAAAGTTAAAAGATATTTAAGCACTCTAATTGAAAGTCATTTATTCACCCAAAGGCCAAGTACAACACTGGCGGGCAGAATATTTGATTCCCCTTCCAGCCCTACCAATGTATTCTGCTTCATAATAATGCAGATAAAGCGATGTGTCTTGCAGCAAAAAAGTGATTCTGTTTCCACGGTAACATAACTCTGGGCTGCGTTTCTTTAGTGGTGAAGGACAGCTGCTCTGTCTAATGGATGTGGGTTTGAAGGGATGATTAGGAATGGAGGGAGGACTGAGCCAAGACCAGTGAAGGTAATTTCACTTCAGGCTGCCTGTCACAAAAGCACCAGAACACTATAAAATAAATATAACTTTCGTGTGCTTTTTAAAAAGATTCTAAAACCCAAGAATTTCTGCATTGGCTTTCCCCAAAAGCAATCTCCATGCAGAGGAGAAAAAGTTATCTCCTCTACAAACAACTCCCCAAAATATCGACCATATTTTATGTCCTGGTATCATTTTTCCAGTGTTGCAAATTGTTGCCTTCACTAATGTAAATATATTCATGCTTCTCTTCTTGGTCCACCTCTTCTTTACGTCCAGACCCTCATGTCCATCCCCAAGATATACCATACCATACAATTTGGCCTCTCTATTATTCTGACCCCACTCCAAGATGAATTTCCCCTGCAGGGCAGTAAACCAAGGTAAAGACAGTGACACTCAAGAGATCTCCTTGTCCAAGGCTTTGGCTTAGGAAAAGAGCATAAAAGGGAATGAAGTAGTTACTCCATCCTGGTTTTACAATTTAATGAGTGACTATTTCACACCACGCACTTTGGTAGGTACTGCAGGTACAGAGAACCAAGGCTTCCCTCAAGAAACTTATAAAGGCCAGTGAAAGTAAACTCCCATTTGCCAGACTTTGTATAAAACACAGGGGGACACCTATTCTGCTCTTGAGCAATTTCCATAACGGCCTGTCCCTGAAGTAGGAGCTCTGAATGAGTACAAAGCATAGAAACACGCTGAGGGAGTAAGGTCTGTTCACAAGCTGCAAGTGGTTCTCACATGGCTGGACAAGGCCATAGAACTTAGGCAAAGTTCCAGAAGAGGCTGTATTTTTAGGCAGGGGCTAAATCATGAAAGACTGTGTGTGTCATGAAGCAGCTGGAACTTTAGTCTGCAGGTGATGGAGAAGCACAGATGATTGATATTAAGTGGCAGACTAACATCATTAGATTATATTCTAGAAAGATTACTCTGGTAATTAGTCATATGAAAGATGGAATTTGAGGGAGGAGTTAGTGAGACTGGAAAAGAGAATCCAATTAAAAGGCTTCCATAGAAATACAACAAATAAATAATGAGGGCTAACACAGGAAGTTAGAGCCCTAAGAAAGAGTACTCTAAAATCAACTGTGTGTTTTCAAATCCTGGTTTTACCATTTACCCTTGTGACATTTGGGAGAGTTACTTGACTTCTCTGTTCTTTAATTTCCTGATCTATAATATGGACAAATAATAGTAATAGTAGGGTTGTTTGAAGATTAAATGAATTTAAAACATGTAATATATCAGTAGTTGGCATGTGCAAATGTCCAATAGATGTTAGCTATAACCACTAAAGCAAAACAGGGAGGATGGAGAAGAGGGCAAGACACATTGACATATGTGAGAGATGAAGAGGTTAATTCCAAGCATATCTCAGGATTCTAGTTTCAGTAAGCATGTGGATGGACAATGATAATAAGGTATGGAGTTTATGTGGAAAAATGGAAAGATGTTGAGTTTAATTTTAGATATACTGAGTTTGAGTCATCCAAAATATATTTAAGTAGAGAAGTTCCTTATGGAATTTGATATATGAATCTGAGATTGAAGAAAAAAAGTTCTGCCTATGACCCAGCAATTGCACTACTAGGTATTTATCCAAGGGATACAGGTATGCTGTTTCGAAGGGGCACATGCACCCCAATGTTTATAGCAGCACTATTAACCATAGCCAAAGTATGGAAGGAGCCCAAATGTCCATCGATGGATGAATGGATAAAGAAGATGTGGGGTGTATACACACACAATGGAACATTACTCGGCAATCAAAAAGAATGAAATCTTGCCATTTGCTACTACGTGGTTGGAACTAGATGGTATTATGCTAAGCGAAATTAGTCAGAGAAAGACAAATATCAGATGACTTCACTCATATGAGGACTTTAAGATACAAAACAGATGAAAATAAGGGAAGGGAAACAAAAATAATATAAAAACAGGGAGGGGGACAAAACATAAGAGACTCTTAAATGTGGAGAACAAACAGGGTTACTGGAGGGGTTGTGGGAGGGGGGATGGGCTAAATGGGTAAGGGGCATTAAGGAATCTACTCCTGAAATCATTGTTGCACTATACGCTAACTAACTTGGATGTAAATTAAAAAAAAAAATTAAGGGGCGCCTGGGTGGCGCAGTCGGTTAAGCGTCCGACTTCAGCCAGGTCACGATCTCGCCGTCTGTGGGTTCGAGCCCCGCGTCAGGCTCTGGGCTGATGGCTCAGAGCCTGGAGCCTGTTTCCGATTCTGTGTCTCCCTCTCTCTCTGCCCCTCCCCCGTTCATGCTCTGTCTCTCTCTGTCCCAGAAATAAATAAATAAACGTTGAAAAAAAAATTAAAAAAAAAAAAAATTAAGAAAATGGTAAAAAAAAAAATGTTCTGAAAAAGAGGTGTAAGAATGTAAAGCTCGGGAAACAGAAGCCATAACTTTGCTATGACCATGCAAGAAAGTCTACAGAGTGAGAGGAGGGCTTCAGGACCAAATGCTGGGGCACACTAACATTGAGGGAGCCCAGAGGGAAAAGAGTCTGCAGAAGAGCTTGAGGAGTCTGGAGAAGAAAGGAAAATTCTGATTGGTGTCAACCAGGCCAAGGATAAAATAGTGAGAAATACGGCAGAGAGATTGCATAAGTTTGTGGATGACAGAGCTGCCATTGTCTCCCAGTATGAGTACTCGCCGTGAAGCAATAACATTTTTGGCTACAGCAGAATAAAAACTACATTTCCTAGCCTCCCTTGCAATAGGGGTGGCCATATAACGAAATCTGCAAAAAGTTGTCCTGTGACAATATCCAGGAACTTCAAGCGGCAGATAGCTCATCATTAACCCCTTCTTCACCATATTTTCCTTTGTTCTGCTACCTGGAACTTGAACATTACCTTGTACATGAAGATATGGGTAAGGAAGAAGCTTGTATCCCAGAGGACTTTGCAGAGCAGAGCTGCTGTATAGATCTAAAATACGTGCCTTGAGACTATTACACCAAAGAGAAATGGACATCTCTTAATTAAGCTGGTAATGTTTTGTTTTGTTTGCTGTTTCTACCAGCTGACCTTAATTCTAATCAACACACTGTTTCTTCTTCTTCCATAAGAAAATATTTTGAGAGGAATCATGACAGTTGAAGAAACCCTCTTTACTGCCCATAAAATCTAACTCAAAAATTCTATGAAAATATTACCTAAATTGTTACTTATGAAGAGTTTAATGGACTGGATGTTTATTTCCCCCTAAAATCCATATGTTGAAGCTTTAGCCCTCAGTGTGATGGTTTTGGAGGTGGGACTTTTGGGAGATACCCGGGTTAAGGTTAGATAGTGGGTGTGGAGCTCACATGATGGGATTAGTGCCTTGTGAAAAGAGGAAGAGACATCAGAGCTTTCTCTATCCACCATGTGAGGATATAGTGAGGAGATAGCTGTTTGCAAAGTAGGAAGGGGGCTCTCACCAGGAATCAGACACCTTGACCTGGACTTCTCACCCTCCAGAACAGTGAGAAATAAATATCTATTTTTAAACCAACAAGTCTAAGGTTATTTGTTACGGCGGCCTGAGATGATCAAGACACAGAGATTAAAGTATAAAGTTACTGGGGTGCCTGAGTGGCTCAGTTAGTTGAGCATCTGATTCTTGATTTCAGCTTGGTCATGATCTCACAGTTTGTGAGATCGAGCCCTACGTCTACTCCCGTGTCTAGTTCTGCGTCGGGATCTGTACTGACAGAGCGGAGCTTGCTTGGAATTCTCTCTCCCTCTCTCTGCTCTCTCCATCTGCCCACACCTCTCCTTCATCTAAATAAATAAATAAATAAATAAATAAATAAATGAAAAACCTTTAAAAAAAGTACAGGGGTGGCTCAGTTGGTTGAGCGTTGGACTCTTGATCTTGGCCTTTATCTAAATAAATAAATAAATAAATAAATAAATAAATAAATAAATAAATAAAAGAAAAACCTTTAGAAAAGTACAGGGGTGGCTCAGTTGGTTGAGCATTGGACTCTTGATCTTGGCTCAAGGCATGATCTTATGGTTCGTGAGTTTGGTTGGTAAGTTTGAGCTCATTCATCAGGCTCCACTATCAGTGTATTCTCTCTTCCTCTCTCTTTGTTCTTCCCCTGCTCACACTTGCATATGCGCTCTCTCTCTCTTTCTAAAAATAAATAAATATACTTTTTAAAAGTACAAAGTTACTCCTATTAGCAAGAAAAAATATGTAATAAGTTCAACTCTAAAAACCAACTACATACAGTGATGTTAAAAGAGAATTTTAGTTAAAATCTTAAGCATAAATTATGGTCTAAGATATATCCCCCCAAAAATTTCTGCAGTTCTAAGTAAAACTGGTTTGTCAAGGCAGAGTATACACAACACAGAGAAGGGAGTGAGAAGGCTTTGAGGACAAAGGGTAGATATGACCTACTCCCTAGAAAGAATGCCTAAGAACTGGGTGAGATAATATGAGCCTCTGGCTGTCACTCCCCTGAGGGACACACAGCTAAGTAAACCTGCCACCCCTAAATGAAAGAGCTTTGCTTGCAGCTTTTACCCAGGAGATGCAATGAGAGCTCCCCAGTCTGCTTAGCCTCCTTGGAGGAGAGCCCAGCTGTTGGGACTGAACAAGGCAGTAGATTAGCCAGCCAAAATGCCAGATCATGTATATGTTTCCTTCCTTTCCTTCCTAGTCCCCTTCTGTTTTCCAGGAGAGGGTAAAGTGAGGAGGGGAGATGAGAAGAAAGAGATTGGAAGAGTATATGCTGCTTACAGAAACCATCACCTTTGGCCTTGAGTCTTACTTAGTTCCTACCTAGCCTGGAAATAAAACTGACAACTAAGCATACCCTAGTGACCCTGGTTAGGGTTATGAAGTTTAAACCAAATACAGGTGCCAGGTGGTGCATGCAACCATGGGATTAAAGCAATCAAATCCCTTGAGTATCAATTTTAAGAAGACATTTGTGAAAAAATCATTTTCGTAGAAAAGAAGGCAATGGAAAATTTTTGTGAATTCTTTTTTTGTTTTTTTTTCATGAATTCTTAAGATAAAATGAAACTTCAGAGTTGTTTCATGTCTGTGGCAGTGGCTTTGGGTAATAATTCAACATTCCTTGGTGCTCATATTTCTCTTCTGGTATCAGGAATATTTTGGTAAAAAATTTTCAGAAGCTCTGGAGTAAGATAAATTCAGAAAAATGAATTTGGCAATTAGATTTGACAATTCTGAGCTCGCTGGTGACATGGTAACAGCAATTTCAGAGGCATCATGCGAGGCAGGATGGAGAGGTGAGGAAGTGGGACCAGTAAGGCTAGCTAAACTGTGAAGAGAAAAAAGAGAAAGGAGGGGAGCCACAATGGGGTTGTGGGGTCCTGTTCCATGGCCATTGCCGTGTCTAGTGCTGGGAGGACAGTGATCGTTGTGAAGGGGTCTATCAAAGGAGAAGCAATTCTACAGCTGAGGCAGCATCCACCCAACATACCTGGCAGTTGGAAGTACCTAGATGCAGGGCAAGACAAACAGGAGCATTAGCGGGCATGGAGATGGACTGTGTATAATATGTAAGAGGACTTGTATAAGGAAGAATTAGGATCTCCTTCTGGCTGTGTCTAGAGTTAGTGATGGCATTTGGGGCAAATCGGGCTCTTGCAGTGAGGTGGTTGGATGCTTCTTAAGTATTTCTCCAATGCTAACATTCAAGAATATTGCTGTTTATTTTGATGATAACTCATGGTCTCTTCCCAAACCTTTTTGACTTCCTGGATACTTTAACTCTAGGTGGGCATTTTTATAAAAAGTGGCACATTAAGAAAACACTAGCTCTCTGAGACTTGAAAGTTAAAACATTTCTACTGGCTGGATGAGGAAGAGATACATTAACTTTTCCCCCCTCAAGGTGGATAGCGCCGATGACTCTGTTCTTCGGCTAATCCACGACTCTCCATTTCTCTCAGCTTAGTAAATATCTCTCTCAAGAGCGCTAGCCTCTGCTACAGCTAGCTGCACTATACTACCCACCAGCCTCTGAAGATGCCACAGGGCAAACCACAGGCAGACTTGGTAACAAAAGCAACAACGATCACTGTGTTCCTTCTGTGGGCCAGCCACGGTACCGAACACTTCTCATTCTCTCCATCATTTATTTCATTCACTCAGTGCTACTGAGGACACTGTTCTAGGTGCTGGTGAAGCAACAGTAACAAAACAGGTAAGAATTCCTCCCCTCATGGAACTTACATTCTAATGGGAGTATTCCTCATGTCTTGTACCCGTACGCCATGAAGGACTTGCTGTTCCCATTTGAAATACGAACAAATGAAGGTGGCATCTATTGCTAATTGCTTATCCATTCTTCCTTGTTCTAAACAAACAACATTTAGACCAGCAACGCACCCAATGAAAAATACTGACCTTTCTCCAATCTCTGGTAGTTAGGGGTGGCCAAGCACGTGTGTGAGTATGTATTTACATGTGCATGTATACGTGTATGAAATGAAATGTGTGTGTGTGAAATGAAATCATGACATATAGGCTGAAGTCCTTGGGAAGGCTTGGAAACAGGCCTTGGAAGAAGGTGGTTTTGCTTTGATTGCCTGCAGGAAGGAATACTTGGCAGTGGAGGAGCCATCGTGAGTCCAGGGGGCCAAACACCACACAAGGACTATGAAGGAAAACGCTGCAAGGAGCCAGCATGTAGTCACCCCAGTTTTGGACTACTGAATTATGGATTTCTTGTTATGGGAGGAGAACGGCCCCTTTTCAGTTAAGTTCTTTGGTGAGGTCTCTATTCCAGGTAGGCAAGTGCAATCCTAACTGACCCCAGTGTCTTGGCCCCAGCCATAGGTCTAGTGGTGACAGAGTCAGCATGAAAGCACAGACTTGTCTCCCCCCAAATGCCATGTTCTCTCTGGGCTACTGTGTACCTATAAGGCTTGTGCCTCTGCAAACGCCTTCTCATGTTCACCCCCTGCCTATTGGGAAAGTGTTCAGGGGCTCATAGAACTCTGGACTTGGCACTGTATTTCTATGTGTATTCTGCACAATATTTGTTTTTCCCACGCTCCATTCAGATCTGACTGCACAGCTAAGCCACGGACCTTCATGAGCCGGCTCCCCAGTGCAGGTTCCTAGAACTTAACATTCTCTTCGGAGAACAGAACTGTAGAGCTTGTTACTAAGCCACTCTGGCTTTATTTTTCTTCCAAGAAATAAGTCCTTGTAGCCCTAGGAAGCCAGCTTGACCACACTCAGGAGATTGGAAGCCCAACCCCACATCGTACCCTGCTGACGGCTTCCTGCTGATTTTTCCTTTCATGTATGGATTTGCTTATTCTTGACCTCCTCCCACCCCCAAAAAACCTTTTTTCTGGCAGGCACGCTGTCTGATAGCTTTTCTGTTACTGCTGACATTTAGAATAAAATGCCCTCATCTGTCAGCTGCTGCATCTGGGGCTTGCCCCTACTGGCCTCACTTTCAGTATGTGGGTCTGGGATGTTCCCGGGCTGTCCCAGCTGGCCAGAATTAACTAAGTTGAGCCTACCTGTGTCCTGAGTACCACACACACACACACACACACACACACACACTGTAGAAGAATTATTCAGGTGAGCCACTTTGTGGCATTTCCCATATGGCAACATGACATGAATTATCAGTGACTAATGTTCTTCTCACAAAATCACTGCTAAAGGCACAGATTCCTGCTTCAGGGACGTACAAGAGACACTGCTTTAGGAGAACAAAGTACTGCCGTAGAACAACAGTGCATCACCCACTACACCTTCAAAGAACAGAAAGCTCTAAATTGTCTTTCTCTCAAAGGAGAAACTCACCCTCAGGAAAAAGCATATGAGAAAGTGCAATTCCTTTACCACAAGCTTCTTTCAGCTCTGGTTCTCGCTATAGTGTGCCCGACGTAAGCACAGAAGATAGACTCAAACATATTCAAAACTCAGTCTTTCTTTTAATTCTTTGAAACATTACAGCATTGTTGCAAATGTATATAAGAGGAAGCAAACCCTGTTTTGGTTATCTATCTATGTAACAAACCACCTCAACACTTAGAACCTTAAAACAGCGACTGTTTTGATTTTCTCTTACAATTCTGTGGGTTGGCTGGAATCAGGCATGTGGTTCTTCTGCCCGCCCCCCCTCCTGATGCCTGCTGGGGCTGCAGTCATCCCAGGGCTTAACTGACTGGTTGGTCCAAGATAGTTCATTCACAACTCTGGTGCCTTGGCAGGGACAGATGGAAGGCTGGCACCAGCCAGGATTCTGGGACAGCTGAGCCACTTTCTCACCCTATATAGTCTCAGGTCTAATCTCTTTCCATATGACCTCTCCATGTGGTATTTCCAGCAGGGTAACTGGACTTCTTAAATGGCAGGTTCCTCACAAAAGAAGAAACTTCCAGGCTTTCTTAAGGCTTAGGCTCAGTAACTGACACAGTGTCACTTCCATTTCATTGTATGAGTTAGTGAGTCTCAGGGCCAGTCCAGAGTCAATATGGGACTAGACTGCATAGCAGCGTGAGAGGCATGGTCTATTGAGAGCCATCTTGGGAAAGTGACTACTGCATTGATATTCATTCTATCGAATGTGGAAATGATACTTGATATATTAAATCATGCTTTGTGGAAGAAAACGTGTTGCCTTATTAGTTCTGTGAATCATCAAGATGCATAGATATTGGGAGCATCTAGAAGCTACACATATCCAGTGAATCTAAGTGTTTCAAAAACATGATCAGGACCTCTAGGGGGGGAAATCACATTTTATTCAATGGTTACATACACAAGAAATAAAGCTCAGTAAATAGATGGGTAAATTTAATATTCTCAGTATAGCAAGTTAGTAATATCATGTATTGGATATTTATTAAGAATAGGCACTGGGCCATCATTATTTATACATGATTTTACTTAATCTTCACAAATACTCTATGGGGCAAGTATTATTACCTCAAATTTCCACATGAGAAACTAAAGTTCCACGAGATTTTGTAACTTGCCTAAGATTGAACATGTAGTAATTGGATGAGTCAAGATGTATACCTAAATTGACCTGATATTGAAACCCTTGTGTTTTTAAACTCTTATCATTTTACTTGTTTTGTCTTTGCTCACTGTTTTCTTAAATTGTTACAGAATAATCATCCTTTTAAGTGGAAACAAGAGCCACATCTCATATTCCCATCTCTAAAGATTTAGAACCCATTTCCTACTTAGACAGCCTGCTGAAGTCAAGATTTTAAAATCCAGTTTTTATCTTGGCATGATAGTCCAGACCATTTCCCAGAGCTCTCATATCTACAAACATATGCCTCTGTGCTTAAACTTGAACTTCTTCCAAACCCCAAGGTTATTAGTGAGTAAAATCCTCCTTCTGGTTTTATCTAGGCATCTGGAAAGTTTCCCTTTGGCACTAGAGCCATGAATCACAACTTCTCATTCGTGCCATCTAAGGACAGAGAAATGGAATACCTGTGCTTGCATTTTGTGGTAACGTGATTTTGGAAACGTCTCACCAAAAATCAGGTTATCCTGGTGAAAGATTTAGTAGTAGAAATTGCTGTTGGTGGCATGGGGAAGAAATTGCCAGTGAACTCTGTATTGATTCGGCTACTATGTATGGGTCATGGAGGGCCTCCTTGCCACTATGCTCCAGACACATTAGGTTGTTGTTGTCCTTTATGAGAATTTCCTATACTCTCTTGCCTTGGGGCCTCTATGCCATTTGTCATTTAGAAAGTCATTTCCTTCAATCTCCACCTTTCTAAATCCTTCAAGTCCAAGCTCAAAATCCACTTTCCAGATCAAGCTTTTTTTCATCTAAGTTGAATTAATCTCTATGAATGTGTATTAGCTATTGCTGCAGGAAAAAAAAATCACCTGAAAACTTAAAGGTTTAAAACAACACTGTTTGCTCACAATTCTCTGCATTGACAATTTGAGTGAGGCTCAGCTGGGGTGCCTTGTCTCCAGGTGTCATTGATGGGGTTACTCACGTGTTTGCAATCTGTAACCAGGGACCAGCTGGCTGAGGAGGCCGCACTCACATGTACAAGGCCTTGACTGTGTTGACTGAAATGTTGGGGGGCGCCTGGGTGGCACAGTCGGTTAAGCGTCCGACTTCAGCCAGGTCACGATCTCGCGGTCTGTGAGTTCGAGCCCCACGTCAGGCTCTGGGCTGATGGCTCGGAGCCTGGAGCCTGTTTCCGATTCTGTGTCTCCCTCTCTCTCTGCCCCTCCCCTGTTCATGCTCTGTCTCTCTCTGTCCCAAAAATAAATAAAAAACGTTGAAAAAAAAATTGTAAAAATAAAAAAAAAGAAATGTTGGTAGTTTGAGCCTGCTCTATCCCTGAGCGGAGAGTGGACGTCACAAGGCTGTTGTAGAACATCATTTTGCCGCATTTTATTGGTCAAAGCAAACCATAATGCTAACCCACATGTAAAGGGTACGGAAACTAAAATATGAATCCTACTCTTTCTTTTTCAAATATGGCCTTACTGTTTTATTTTTTAATTTATTTTTCTATAATCTTCCTCGAAGTTGCAATTTATGATTGGTAAATGAAATTCTGTTAGGCGAACATGATAACCACTACGCTATGGAAACGGTAAATGAAATTGTGAACGCGTTCAGTTGAGCTTTCTCTCTAAACCATAGTATTTTTAGTTTCTAATTAACTAATTTTATACTTAACAGAAAATTGCAAAATAGTACAGGTAGTTTCCAGGTGTCCCTCACTCAGCTTCCCCAGGGTTAACATCTTGGATAACCACAATACAATTGTCAGAAAAGGAAATGAACTCCAAGTGCTTTGGTACTGTTAACTAAACACCATATTTGAACGTCAACACTACATTCTTTTACTGTTCTAGAATCTATCCAGGCTTTCACTTGCATTTATTTGTTACTCCTCCTTAGTCTGCTGCAGTCTTAAACTACAGCAGTTCCTCCGTCTCACCTTATCTTTAATTAATTTGACATTTTAGAAGAATATCAATCCATTATTTTGTCAAGTGTCCCTTATGTGAGTTTGCTAATGTCTAGTGTTTTCTCGTGATCAAACACAATTGCACATATTTGGGGCAAAAGTGCTACAGGTATGATGTTGTGTCCCCCTCAGTGCATTGTACTAAAGGTTTATGATGTGAATGCATGTTATTTCCTGGCATCGTTGACCTTGATCATTTGGGTTAGGTGGTCTTTGCCTGGTTTCTCACTGTAAAATTACCATCTTTCCCTTTAAGGTTAATAGTCACTTAGGAGAAACTTTGAAACTATGGAAAGTATATTTCTCCTCAAACTTTCAGGCACTAAATCAAACACTGATCAGTGGATTCTGTCTGCAACAATGACGGTACTGTTTGGCTAATGGGGGTTTTCGATTTTCCTCTTTTCTTCTATATCATTGAAATCTACTATAAAAAAGACCTTTCCTTTCTCCTCACTTATTTATATCAGTATGAACTCAATATTTATTTTATTCTATGGGTTAAAATCCAATACTACCATTATATATGTTGCTGCTCAAAAACGTAGGCCATATTTTTTTTTAAGTGGGAAAATACTCTTCTGTAAGTGCAGAGGCACTTAATAAGCTTAAAGAAAATTCTGCTAAATGGAAAATATTAAAATTATGATTACATATCTCTTTATATTGAAATACATAAATATTTGGGCTGAAATATTTCCAAAAGTACTGACTTTTAGCCTCCATTTGGATTCTTTTCTTTATTTTTGCAAAATAAGCTCACCAAAAAGGTGTTTCTATTTATGATTTTTGAATATTTTTCCAAATATCGATCTTGTAAAATCTGGTACAGGATATAACTTTATCCTATTTAATAGGAATTCCATCAACACTTCTTTCCATAAGTCAAGTTTTCTAAAGTAGAATTATAGAGTTTTAAAATGAAATCTTTCACATAATAGAAACTCTCATTTTTAAAGCTAATTCCTTGTTTCAGTAGGGATAAATTTCAATGTCTTCCCATTTGCAATTTTGTGCTTAATAATTATAATTTTACAGATTAAAAAGCTGATGTTACTTCCCCCCCTTTCTTTGTTGAATATTTTAACTAAAGACTTCTAACTAATTTTGAACAGAATGTCTATTTCTAAAAGTTGATCAGTGACACTAGAAGCAAATAAAGTGTTAGTCATGTATAAGATTGTTTTTTAAAGACATCAACTTTATCCTCCAAATATTACATGTATGTAGCTTATTCTAACTTTGTATATTTAAACTACTTGTGAATTTTGACTACAGTCACCATGTCAATTTACAGAATATCACAGCTTTTGTACATAATCACCATGATCAATCTCAAGTAAATTTCTGCTCCATATTTTTCTTACTTTGGTAAAAACATTATTTTACTGAGTTGCTGTGCTACTCGCAAATATGTATTCATATTATCACTTGCATTCACTAGTTTACTTTTAAAAATAACACTAACATTTACAATAAGTTCAGAAAATTCCCCTTTGACACAGTAAACTTCCAAAAGCTTTTCTTCAGTTCTGTGAATTGGTTAAACATTTTTAAATCATTGTTGGAATTAATTTATTTTTTTAATTTAACTCATCTGCTCACACTGTTATAAAAGTGTCATAATTTAACGGTTTGTAAACTCTTCTGCTATTGGTGTCAACTCATTAATAGCCATTGCTTTACATTCTCACAGGCCTGAGGAAACTCAGAACTAAAACTGAGAGAAATGAACTTAGGAGAACTGTTCTTTGACCTAATGAAGCCCTGCTGCATGAAGTGCTATGGAAACACATCTTCCGCAGCCGCAAGTGCTAAACCACACGCACCTGGGCTCAAAAGTATGGGTAAGATTTCAACAAGTGGGAAGGAGGTCAAGAAGAAGTTTCCAAGTGAAGTAGCGGCATGAACAGAAGCACAGTCAGGAAATGCCAAATGCCAAGGTGTTAAAATAATGGGCACAAGGGTGCCTGGGTGGCTCAGTTGGTTAAATGTCTGACTTCAGCTGAGGTCATGATCTCGCTGTTTGTGAGTTCGAGCCCCACGTCTGTACTGACAGCTCAGAGCCTGGAGCCTGCTTCAGATTCTGTGTCTCCCTCTCTCTCTGCCCCTCCCCTACTCATGGTCTGTCTCTGTCTCTCTCAAAAATAAATAAACATTAAAAAAATTAAAAAAAAATAAAATAATAGGCCAAATCTTCTTAAAACAATAACTAACGTTTGATGTAGGTGTTGCTGTTCCTTCAGCAGATTTCTGTCTTCTGCTTGTCTTATGGTCAGCAATAGCATTTAGGACCCCGTGGTGGATGTCAAGTATCCTGTGTGTTATGGGTTCGTCATCAACTTTCTTGAGAAACAGAAGATCAATACTGAATTTGTATAAAATATGCATAGATTAAACGCTTGCTTCTGAAAGGGTTTATTGCAAAATAAAATAAGCATAACCAGATAATTAAAAAGTTATGGATTCATATCATAAGATAAATTACCAGACTATTGTAGCAACAGTATCTGGATACTCTCTGTGGCAGGACTGCTAAGCCTCTACTTCCCACACATTTTTCACTTACAAATAATCTTTAATTCCCTATATGTTTCACTAAAACCCACTGACTATTATCCTGGTGGCTTCATGGCTCTTACAGGTCATGGCATGGGCCACCCATCATGGGCCACCCATCACAGGCCATGATAGACTAGGTGCTCTACCCAGTGGCAGCAGGATCTGTAGAATCAGATACATCTCCCGCTACCACCAGAAAATGTTACTAGCTGCTCGTGTCCAAATGCCATCTTTTTATCAGCCAACATTGTGCATGTTGCACTTCATAAGGTTGGGAAAGGGGAGATGAGCTGTCTTTCAGAGTTTAGCATGTGTTATGGTGAGAACTATGTCAAGTGCACCTGCCTCTTATATTCTATTAGGAGAGACTGGTTAGAAATTGAAGTACAATGAAGAGGTCTTACCAACTCTCTTGTAGTGCAGCTATTAATAATGATCCTCTTTAAAAAGGAGAAAATCCAGGACAAATGCTCAACTGGACTGGCTGCTAGAAGAGAAGGCTAAAACCAGAATGTTCTAGGTAAATCAGGATACTTCTCTTCTTAAACCTGGAATTGTCTTTGACTCCAGCACATGCAACCAACCCCTAAGTCTTGTTTATGTTTTATCTGACATTTCTCTTGAATTTGACCCCCAGTTTTTATTCTCACTGTATCCACTTTAGGCTAGATAATTGTTACCACACAACTGTGTTATTTATAACAACCTATTTACAGATCTACGACCCATTTTCTCCTTCTATCCATTCTCTTCAACTTACCGTAGTTTTCTTTCTCCAGAAACTTGTGTGTCTCATCACACCCTTGCTGAAAAAATCTTTTAATGGCTCCTCAGTACCTGCAGAGTGAATTCCAAATTTGATTCGAAGTATAGTCCGCCCCTATTCTACACTGACAGATTCATTTCTTACTCCTTCCTTCCATGAATCCTTCACTCCCGCTTGGCTTGATCTCTCACCATTTCCTAAAAATGCTTGGCATTTGGCATTTGCTGTCCATGCTTGTGTTCATGCTGTTGCTTCTACTTAGTCTTCGGGACCTGGACCTCACTTGTTGAAATCTGACCTGTAAGTCCAAGTAACATCTTCAAGAATCCTTTTGTGACTCCCCATCTAGAAATACTTTTTATCCCCTGAAGTTCTGCAATAGTGTAGAAAATAGTCTGAGGGTGTATTATACAAACACCTTCAATTCAAAGAGCTTTTCAGTGGCAAACTCTTGAAGGGCAGAGATGATCTCTTTCATCTTTTGATACCCAACAATGCCGCACAGTACCTTTGAACATGCTGCTACTTACTAAATATTCACTGAGTGAGTTAGTAAATGAATGGCCAATGAGTCCACACTGAAGTAATAATGAATAGAGTCCTTTCTTTAGAAAATATATTTACAACTTGATGGAAACTGTTCGTCAGTTTGGTCTGCCATAACAAAATACCACAGACTGGGGGGAGGAAGGGCTTAAACAACAGACATTTATTTCTCACAGTTCTGGAGGCTGAGAAGTCCAAGACCAAGGTGCCAGCAGATTCAGTTCCTAGTGGAGACCTCCTTCCTGGGTTGCAGACAGCTCCCTTCTTGTGTCCTCACGTGGTGAAGAGGGAGAGAGAGGACTCTGGTCTCTCTCTCTTTCCTTATAAGGATACTAATCCCGCCATGGGGGGACCCATGATTCATCTAAACCTAAATTACCTCCCAAAGGCCTCACCTCCAAATACCGTTACATTGAGGGTTAAGGCTTCAGCATATGAATTTTGGGGAACACAAACATTCAGTACATAACAGGGACATTCAGTCACAAATAATGATTAAACATAAACCTGTCAGTAGGAGAATCTTTTTGAGTGAGCTGACCTTTTGGTCTGTAAAACACTACAAATAGGTTAATTCACCTTTGCATAGTCTCAGCCTTGCTTATTAAACTTTGAGTCTTCCGTAAATACTAAACAAGATCAATTTCATTTTTTATAACTCTGATTTCCATTAACAAAGACATTATGAATAAAGATATAAGGTGCGAGTGTGTGTTTGCGTCTCTGTATATATCTCAGAGAAAGGATCTACATCAAACTGGTAACAGTGGTTACTTACAGGGAAGATAGTGGCATTGGAAGGGTGTATTATTCTTGTACTCCTGATATATTTCAATAATTCTGTAGTGAACATACATTGCATGTTATGTGTAAAATAGAAAAAAAAAAAATTAAAGAAGTCTTAGCCTCCATGGCACTATGTGTATGATCTCTCAGTAGTGTGACCTGCCTTCAAAAAGTTCACAACACAGTATTCCCTTTGAAACTCCCAAGAAATGAGGGGAATAAAAATTTGGCTCAATGCTTTTTCAATGACAAATCTTACCAGAGTAAGAAAATAATCTATGACTGAAAGTAAAAATCTATTTGGCAAGTAAATAATATAGAGAAAAAAGAGAAAAGCATGGGAAAGTAGAACTCGTGTGTTTTATATATTATAAAATCCCTTTACACAAAAAATTTTACAATCCCAAAGTCCATGGATTCATAGGCCTAAGATCTGAAAAACACTGTGACTAAAATCATTAAAGCTATTAAAGTATTTAAATATTTAATTCTTTAAGGATCAAGTAAGTGTTAGCCATAAAACAAAATGAGAGAACATCTGGAAGGCAAAGAGGTTGAAAGATTGAAAATTAAAAAGCAAATGGTGTGCTTAGTGCTACTGTGGGACCTCAGCAAATGGATATAAACCCATTTGAAGATAAATACAGAGTTTGTGTAATTACAATGAGCCTGAAGATGGGTTTAGCATTTATACATCTCCCGGGAAGCTTAGTGAGTCAGAAACATAAAACCAAAGCAAAGGGAGGTTATTAAAATATTATTTCCTGTTGTATTGTAGAACTGGAGAAGAGAATAAACATACCGATTACTTGCATGGCCGGTTCCACGTCTGTTGTGGCCTCTTCCAACAATGACAGCAGCTTGGCTGATATCTGATGCACGGATTCAATGTTGCTAAACAAGCTATCCACGTCCAGCCGATCAATCTGAAGAAACACAAACACTGAGCACCAGCTGATGGAGAGAGACGCAATGTATTTAGGACATTTTCTCCTGCTAAACAGTAAGCATTTTCTGTGTTAGCCCATGCTGCTTCCATCAACCGTTGCTGTAAACATTCTTATTTGGGATTTCTAGAGTAAATGTGCAGTTTTTCATGCAAAAAAAAAAAAAAAAAAAAAAAGATGGTGCATCTGTTACCTTTTTCTTTATTTTGACCAAGTTTTAATGAGTTGGATGTACATGTGCATATTCCTATAAGAACCAGATTATGAAGAAGACGTAAGCCACCTAATCAGTATTTTTATTAACTGCCATCTCTGAGGGTATTGTACCAGTGTGTATGAATTTAGAACACTTTAATGCTTATACAGCAGAAGTCAGACCTCACTCTAGGCAAGTAACTATTTTCAAAGCTGTTCTAAAACCACAGATGTTCTAAAAGCGATGACAAGTAGATGTACTGAATTGCTTCCTGCTTTTTTTCTTAAAAGAAATGTGAATGGAAATTTCACCAAACATGTTCTACTAATTAAAGTTTCATCATATTTTGTAACTTCATGCACCCCCTCAAAAACCAGTATAATAATTCCTAGATCTTAGAGCCGGTGCTTATAATATTTTATTTATTCATTCATCTCTCCTTCATTAAGTATTTCCTGAGGGTCTTCTATGTCTCAAGAATTATAATGAAACCAAACTCTGTCAGAGGCATTGGGTGATTAGTAGAGGGATGACCAATCATCCTAAGCTATCTAAGTAGAATTTGGTGAGATATGTGCCCTGATATTGCTGGATCTTACTCTAAATCTTTCTCTTGAGTTTAAGTCTGATCTCCTTTCATAATCAGATAGCATCTAATTGGCTCATGAGCATATTGATACAGGCTTCACTGGGCTACCACTGGGAATAGGAGTAGGAGTAGGAGTATGTGAGGTCATAGGTGGGCAATCAAGTCATCAATCACCAAGTAAGTCATGGAAGAGCTTCAAAGGTAAAAACCAGAGCTGCTGGTTCACAACCAGGTCAGCAAATTAGGGATGAGAGACACAAGGAGTTCACCTAAGGATCAAAAAAGGAGGCCAAGAAACTTAGGGAAATTGAGACAAAGGGTACAGGGTTAGAGGCCGATGTGGAGGAATTCTGTAGATGAAAAGTCAACACTGCAGCTGTTTTCTCACGCTCTCAGCATTGGTTTCTCTAGATGTGCTAGGTCTATGGCGGAGGGAGAGGAGGAGGGAGACAATCTGCTCATGCTCATCTTTTTATCTCATCCGTTTTCGACTTTGACTCATCTGTTATTCCCCATACCAGACAGAGATATTATTTTGATACAGATACTCTGTTATTAAACATGGAAGCATTGCTTCACATTCCACCTTGTTTAAAATTTGTTGACTACGTCAGTTATTTCTGATGCAATATCATCTAGCTGGCCGCATTCCTCCGAACCATCATGGGAAATTCCTCACCTTCCTATCATCAGTCTTGTCTTCAAGAAAACTCCCAGCCTTATTTGTTATCAAATTCCATGTGATTCTATGTAGTGGGTTTATTTCAATATTTTAATTATTATTTGATTTTATTTTTAAAATTTAAAATTTAAGTTTTTTATGTATTTAAAAATAATCTGTATTTCCATGATTATATTGCAATCATTATTAGCTCTTAAGGTATCTAAGTATCTCACAAAATGTTCCTTTAAGTACTCTTTTTAATAAGATAGGGCACATATGGCTGTTCTGCCTGAAATCTTTGGATACTTAAGACTTTCAATTTCTATTTTACAAAGTATATTTAATATTATGCAAAATATCTAAAAGGTAGGTAGCAGTTACATGACATTTTTTGTAAATGAGAATTTTAAATGGCTAAAAATGTCACATATTTCTGGGTACCACTGATTTAACACATTTTTATTCTAAGGAATTGCTTTATGCATTGGGTATTAATTAAATAACAATGGGGTAACTTTGCATA
The DNA here is from genome assembly GCF_028018385.1 of Neofelis nebulosa. Taxonomy (NCBI): domain Eukaryota; kingdom Metazoa; phylum Chordata; class Mammalia; order Carnivora; family Felidae; genus Neofelis; species Neofelis nebulosa. The sequence goes on from NC_080784.1 coordinate 118,597,774, forward strand.
GTGCAAAATATGTTTTCTAAAAGTTGTGTATGAATTAAATTTTTGTAGATTGATTCACTTTATTTTTAAAAAGTTTTTTTTTTTAATGTGTATTTATTTTTTGAGAGAGCGCACGTGCGAGAGAATGAGAAAGCATGAGGAGGAGAGGGGCAGAGAGAGAGAGGGACAGAGGATCCAAAGTGGGTTCTGCCCTGACAGCAGCAAGCCTCAGGAGGGCTCAAACTCACAACCTGTGAGAACATGATCTGAGCCGAAGTCAGAGGCTCAACCGACTGAGCCACCCAGGTGTCCCTAGATTGGTTCGCTTTAGATGAACCATTGAACACTTCTTAAAATCATGTTTTGAAATGAATCTTTCTAACATAAAATTTCATTCCCAGTTTACTTGCTTTATATGATAAAAGATCAGATGTAATTGATAGAGTGTACCCTATTATTATTTCATTTTGTGAAATAATAATGTGAAAACTTTCTTCTGAAAAGTTTAAAGGTTTTGTATTTATTATTTCATAGATCATTGCAACTTTTCTGTAAGATATGAATTAGTTTGAAGATAGAAAAGCTCATGTGGAGTGAAAAGAGGTACCATGTTCAAAATTATGAAGTTCAGGGCGGATTTGGAACTGGAAATTCATCTTTTAATCCTTTTCTTTAGTCCAATACCAGCAAATGCTGACAGAATATCTTGCCATCTCTGGATTTTTTGATGTGTTCCTGAGGTTTTCACAAAGTTGTTACTTCTGCAATTTATTTCTCAAGGTCAGAATTCTGTCTATCTGTCTAATTTAGATTTCAAATTCATTTTTGTAAGGATTTAATTCTATATTCTATCTGTAATCTTAGCCCAATGTAGCAAATACTAAGTAACAAAAATATAGAATTTAATTTTATTTCTTTTTGAAGGACAGAAAGGATTAAAACATCAATTGGCCTGGTTTCAATCGTCTGTATCACCATGGGCCCATGGGGATTCTGTGAATCATAAATTAAATTCACATTCAGTCATTGCTTTGCCAAGGAACAAACAAATGTCTGATCCAAATAGGCTTTTAAAACTGGTAGATGACTTTATAATTATTGATATAAATTCAAAGAAGCATTTATATACATTTATTAATCATTTACTAGAAATGGGCAATGCTCTAAAAGCTTAAGTTATATTTTAAATGGATTAACAATTTATTTTTGGAAAAAAAGCTTTAGTCTTAAGTACACATTATCCTAAGCAAAGTCAATACATAATAACTCAAATGTACAAAACAGAAAAATTAAAGGTTAGTGTTTCTGGTGCCAGTTTAACTCTTTGCTTTACAAACATATTCATCACAGGATATACTTCATGTGGCAAGTTCTCATTACACTTAAATAACGTTAACCTTACAGTTCCATGTATGCAAAACTCCCAGGTATAAATATCTAAGTAAAGGAAAACACACCTATAACATTTCATCAATTGGGTGACTATAATCATTGGTGTAGAGTTACTTTGGACTGCACAAGCACTTTATTTTATTTTTTTAAATTTTTTTTTTCAACGTTTTTTATTTATTTTTGGGACAGAGAGAGACAGAGCATGAACGGGGGAGGGGCAGAGAGAGAGGGAGACACAGAATCAGAAACAGGCTCCAGGCTCCGGGCCATCGGCCCAGAGCCCGACGCGGGGCTCGAACTCACGGACCGCGAGATCGTGACCTGGCTGAAGTCGGACGCTCAACCGACTGCGCCACCCAGGCGCCCCCTGCACAAGCACTTTAAATGCACTATGTTTAAAGCATTTCTTGCATTGCCCTGCACTCATATCCTTGTCTGAGCTCTTCGTTTCGCTCACAGATGCTTTGCCCTCATATTACCTTACAACATTCTACTTGTCTGAAATGAAGATGGCAATCATAGTGTTTGTCCAGTAGTTTTGCCCATCTCTCTCTCCTTTCTGTTGCTTTCTGGGGGGGAAGCCACAGCTCCCCAACTCTGATCGGGTGGAATTGTCAGTCATGGTACCCTGACTCCCTCCCCACTCCCTACAAGGTGGACATGTGACCTAACTGGCCACAGTGATTGGCCCAGGATGTGCAGGTTCCCAAGTAGAACCAATGAGGATCCTCCCAGATTTTTAATGACTAGAAGGGCCTGGATTGTAAGCGCTAAGTATATAAGTTTCTATCTTTGGCAGTCATCTTTGTGGAGAGTTTGATTGCCATAAATTTGATACAGAGAGGGAAGCTAAGTCTGGATCTACCTTGCCTAAGGCAAGATATCCTTATTACAGAAGCTAATAAATTGCCTTTTTATTTAAGCTAGTTTGAATTTTATTTGTTACTTATAACTAAATGGGGACTAATATACTTTATTTCTAACCAAAAATCTCACTTCCTTTTAAGAAACTTTCCTGTTCCCTTGATTAGAATTAACCTCTCCCTCTCCTTGCCTCCATGACTTTGGCTTTGTATTACTCAATGCTTCTGCTGAAACCCACTATATAGTGAATATCAGGGGTATTTATTAATTTATCTGTCTCTATGTCAAAACTGTGAGCTCCTTCAGGACATTTGTCTTTGTGAGCTGTTTGAATACCCCACTGGATCTAATATACTACTGGGCCCATACCTAGCTACTCAATAAAAGTTTGATAATTTAAATTGAATTTAATCTCTACAATTGAAATGATCTATTTACTCTGTGGGAGCCATCAATAAATGTTCCTTGCAATCACTCTACTGGGCTCTGAATTACAAGTACAGTAGATAAAGATCCAAAATGGCTTGAAAAAGCAAAAGCAAAATTACCTAATTTGGTTGTTAAAAATATCACCTTAACTGGATATTTTACAAGTTTCTACTTAACTTTAGCTACAAAGACAAACCGTTGTGCTCAGTTTGTCTATTAGTAAACCTGGACAATTTGCTGACAGAGGCCAAGTTTCCTTAGTTTACACTTGGGAAACGCCTGTTTATTTAGTTTTCTGTTTAATGAGCCCTGGGACACTCAGCCTTAACCCACGGGGAAGAAGAACTAACCATGCTTAGATATCACACAGACCTCAATCACAGACACCTTTAAAAGTGAACATTGAAAAGAAGGCTAGGAACAAACTCTTTAAAAAAAACAAACAAACTATTATTGTAAAAGTAGTTCGTGTTCATTGTAGAAAATTAAAGATGGGCAGAAAGGCAAAAGAAAGGAAATACAATCACCTGTGCTTCTACCACACAGCAATAACCACTGATATTCTGAGGTCTATCCTGCCAAATTTTTTTTCTCTCTGAGTGTATGCAACTGTACAAAAGATTTATGTATTTCAAATAATGTTTTAAAATGGAACATTTTTTCATATCATTAATTTTCCTGAGTTGCACCATTTTTAATGTCAACATTATGTAGAAATACTTTAGTTTACATAACCAGTCACTAAATCTCTGAAATCTAAATAGAATGTCATTTTCACTCTTACAACCAGCTCTCCTGGCGAAAACCTGGTTTACATGCATGATTATTTCCATGTGATAAATTTCATAACTACTGAACTAAAGTTGTTGGTATTTTTTTCTTTTCTTTTTTTCTTTTTTTTAGAGAAAGAGAGAGAGAGTGTGTGTGAGCAGGGGTGGAGGCAGAGGGAGAGAGAGGGAGAGAGAATCGTAAGCAGGCTCCACACTTAGTGCAGAACCCAACATGGAGCTCGATCCCACCACCCTGGGGCCATGACCTAAGCCAAAATAGTCAGGTGCTCAACCAACTGAGCCAATCAGGAGACCTATGAAGTTATTAATATTTCTTAAGGCTTTTAACAAGTTCTGGCAAATTATAGTAGCAATTACAAACATTGTTTTTCTTCTAATAACCAATGGATTAAAAGCCCCCAACTGGATATTATTGTCCTGACCTCAATTTAAAAATATATGTTTTAGGCTTCTAATTTGAGATCAAAATCACACAACTTTAAAGTTACACACACACACACACATACACACACACACACACCAATTATAGAAGAAGGAAGACAATAAATAGCCTTGACTTTGAGGGTTGCAGTGATTGTCATCAATCAAATGCTTCTCTGGAAATGGTTTCTGGAAAAGACTTCAGTTTTCTATTTAGTGTGGCTTGGCAGCAAATCTATGTTCAACACAGGGCCCCAAAATGGGCCCTTAATTAGAATTCATACTGGTGAAATCTACCTTGAACATCATCTGGCTCAGTCTAACAGGACCTTGGTCCCATCTACGCCTTCTGCAAGGCATTTCCATGTACAACATTATGGGGAGGGCTAGGTGTGTTCCCTAAATCAGTTTGCCCCATTATTAATCTTTGCTCCTTTAAGTGCACTAATATTAAGACTAATTGTAAAAAGTAAGAGGAGCATGGAGGGAAGCTGGAAATGTATAAAAAACTAGAATAAGTGGAAATGCAGTAGGGACATTCTGAGAGGAAAGAACCAGGTCTTGTTTTATTTTTTAGTGAGGCAATTGAGAAGGAAAGGTTTGTGAGACAGAAATTGCAGCAAGTGGAAAAGAGGATGTTGGCAGAAGGCCCTGGCAACCACAGGGTTAGGATAATTATCTAATTACTAGGGCATTTACTCAGACAGTTGGCTTCTAGATTACAAAGCTTTTCAGGGTAAGCTAGCCATTATTTCATCAGGTTTCTCAAAACTACTGATTTGTATGTGTGAAATTTCCTGCTGTGAAATTAGATTCTAAACTGGCTAATTGAGTTGAACTACAAATTGAATCAATATCATGGCTAGACAGCAAGTCTTAACTAATCTTGCAGCTAAATGCCCAACTTACCCGATAGCTGCCAGGAAACATCCCAGGCCAGAAGACATAAGGTGGACAGACCTGTATCAGTGCAGAGATGTCAGTCCCTTTGCTGAAAGTCAGGTCGGGATTCTGGGACAGACATCTCACTCAGCTTGTGCACGAGGGAAAGCAGAGCCAACAGAGGTGAGTGAAGGCCAGACCAGAGACTGTGGTCAAATTTAAGAAATTCCCGAGTCCTCTGAGAAAAGAAGAGGATTGAGAAGTCCATTCCAAGCTTTGTTTTGACTACTAATAGAAAAGTAAACTGCTGATATTGATATCCTTGGATAAAAGTGGATAGTTGACCAAGGGTCCCTGGCTTTGTTTCTCTCATCTGCCTTGACACAGGGACAGGCAGAAAAGAAGTCATCTGGGGTTGGAGGTAGTCTTCAGGTTTGCTCTTCTTTCCTACTTTAAATTTTATATGAGTGCTTGAGGACAAATAGTACTGCTAGGAATAGCCCTTCTAAGCTGAAGATCCAGTAAATTTTGTGACTCTTTGGAAATTCTTTAAGAAAGTATAGAATAAACATGTGAGTTATATTGTCAAAATACAAGGGCAGATGTTTGGGCACTGAATGTAGTAACTGCACCACCAAGTTCCAGACTCCAAACCCCAGGGTCATGACAAGTTCGCTCCTGTGTCACCTGGACCGTAGATATCAATCAATAGTTTAACCACACAATCTCCAGCATCCATGAGCCTTTTATGTGACTCCATAAAACTCTATTGGGTCCCCTTTTGTGTCTCTGAAAGGCTTCTAAACTCTTCTTTGTTCCTGGTTCCCCAAATCAGCTTGCTTAGCACTTTCAGTCTTTTTATAAACATAAGTTTAATGGGGTTCACAACACAATGATGAACTCCCCTCCTTTAAAACATTCAGTTCTACCCCAGTTGCCTATAGAGAAGACCCCAAATTCCCCAGACTGACAGTTTTGTCTGGCCAAGACCTACCTTGTCTTACTCCAATTATTTTTATTTTATAAGAACTGTCTGCTCCAATCAAAAGGGATGGCTTATCCTCACACTTGTCACATGCTAGCTCACTTACAACTTCTGTGCCCACAGCTCTCCACTCATGGTCTCTTGTACTACTCTCCTGACCATGCCTTTGCCTAACCAGTGTTTATTTGACAAAGATTCTATCCCTTCTCCAGGACTTCCTAGACCATTCACCCAGTCTGAAGTCATTCATGAACAATCAATAAGCGATTATTTCTGTTCATGTCCCAGTCACTGTATTAGGTGTTGGGGAATATGGCAATGAGCAAATGAGACAAAAATTCATGCCTCATAAAGGAGACAGGTAAATGATATAAATAAGTAAAATATATACATGTAAATAGAGTTAAATGTTATAGTCATAAAGTAAAGCAGAGAAAAGGAAATGGAGAAGTTGGGGAAAGCTATAGCCCTGGTAATGCCTCACCCAATCCCCTTTGTCCTAGTGTTCCTTTACACATTGAAGGGCTTCCTACTGCTAGTGTCTTTGATTCTGTATCTGAAGGTTTTCTCCTACCACAGATTCCTGCCCTGTCTACACACAAGGAAGTCCAGGGTGTGTGGAATGAACACTCTCAGGAGCATCCCTCAAACATTGTTTAACGGGAATTGGTGGATCAATACCCTTCACATGGCACAACTCTGAGGTGTGTTGTGTACAGTGCCCTGGAGTCCCCAGTGGGATATGAGCCTCAGTGGGTTGCAGAGGCAATCTGCTCCTGAATGTACCCTAGATTGTCTTCTTTTCCTTCTCTGTCTCATTTCCCTATTCCTTGACTGCTGTTCCAGGGGATCATCTCTCAAATAAATGACTTGCTCTAAAATGCTTTTTATCTGGATCTGCTTCTTTTTTTTTTTTTAATTTTTTTTAACGTTTATATATTTTTGAGACAGAGAGAGACAGAGCATCAATGGGGGAGGGTCAGAGAGAGAGGGAGACACAGAATCGGAAACAGGCTCCAGGCTCTGCGCAGTCAGCACAGAGCCTGATGCGGGGCTCGAACTCACGGACAGCGAGATCATGACCTGAGCCAAAATCCGCCGCCCAACCGACGGAGCCACCCAGGCGCCCTGGATCTGCTTCTAAGGGAACCCAGTATAAGACAGAGTGAGGTGGAGGTCAAGGAGTGAGTTGCTGAGTGAAGACTTGATGACAGTAAAAGAGCAAGCCATCGAGTTTTCTAGGGGAAGGACATTTGAGGCAAAGAAAACAACAAGAGCTTGAAACAGTAGTGTTCCTGGCTTGTTCACTGAACACAGAGAAGGCCAGAATGTAGAAATAGGTGAGGTCAGAGAGAATGAGGAATCATCTTATGCACAACATCAGAGGTCATCATAAGAATGTGAGGTTTAATAAGAACGAGATGAGAAGCCATTGAAAGGTTTTGAGAGGAAAAGGGACATGATCTGACTGATATTTTTAGAAGAATCACACTGACTGCTTGGTTGAGACAAGGATGGAAAAAGAGAGATGGGTCATGAGGCAGGTGTAATAATCTAGGTGGCTATTGAAGGGTTCTTGAATCAGAGTGAAAGTAATGGAGGAGGTGAGAAGTGGTCTAATTCTGGGTAAATTTTGAAGGTAGAGCTAATAGAATTTGCTGGTAGATCCAATATGGGTTTTAAGAGAAAGAAAAGTCCGGGATGACACTAGGGTTTTTTGCCCAAGCATCTAGAAAAACAGAGCTGCCATTTTTTAAGGTGAGAAAGACTGTAAGGGAGTAAATCCTAAAGGGAAAATTAGGAGCTCAGATTTGGACTAATGTTAATTGGAGATGCCTCATAGACGATCACATAGAGATTTGACTGGGGAGTTGTATATAAGCAAAGCAAGCTTTCAAGGATGATGTCTAGGGTAGAGATGAACATTTGTCAACCATTAGCATGTAGATAGGATTTAAAGGCATGAAACCAGATCAGATACTCAACAGAGTGAATGTAGACAAAAGAGAAAAAACCCACAGCCTGAGCCTTGATCTACTTTGGTGTTTAGAGAAGTTAGAGTAGTAGGGGGAAACCAGGTGCATGTGGAGTCGTAGTTGACAGAAAAAGGAAATTATTCTGTCAAATGCTATTAAGAGGTCAGGAAAGTGAGTGTCTTCTGCTAATGTCTAAAGTAACTGTTTGCTGCATAACTAATTAGCATAACTAATCACAAACCGCCTTCTGTCGTGATCACTTCCAGCATTGCCTTGAAATATATCTTTGATTGTTATTTGGATTTTTATGTGTTTATAAGTCATTTTCTTGACCAGGTTATAAACTCTTCTAGGGCTGGACTATGATATAAATTTCCATTATTCCTATGCAGAATTCAGCAGAGGGCATTGTACGCAATAGACACTTGACAAACATTTAATCTTTTAATTTGCATATTCCACTAAAATATCACATTCTCCAAGAAATATTGCCTAGTTAATCTGTCTGGAAGTGATCTGTCCCTTCTGTGAACTCCAATAGCACTTATTGTCTACACTTAGCAATTATTGTTTTGCATTATGCATTATCTTTTCATAGCTATGAGTCTTGTCACCTCTAACTAGGGATCCTTAGTCTTTGAGAGCAAGTATGAGTTTCACATGTCTTTAAATATTCCAAATGGCCTAAAATTAATTAATTAACTCATGTAATCACTAACCTTGTCTGTATTCAAAGTGCTTTAAATAAGTGTTTCTTAATAAATATGTATTTCCCCAATATGTGTTTTCTTTCTGACGCGGCACTATTTGGTCTTTGGAGTCCAAGATTTATGGTCCTGCACTTATTTACACGGCTATATTGATCTCTGCCTGAGCAAAGCTGCCCCAACATCTCTGGCTTGTCATTCGAGAGGTTCATAGCAACATTATAATAATTACAGCCACTGAAATTTTGTCACCGATTTCGCAAATAAAATGGCAAATAAAAGCAAATGAAAATAGTAGTTTATGCAGCTCAGTTCTGAGAAGTGAGATGATGAGCACAAGATCATGTTACCCAGGCTGAAGAGATGACTTTCCTAGATACTGAAACAGATCTATGCATCACATCTCTCTCTCTCTTTCTCTCTCTCTCTCTCTCTCTCTCTCTCTCTCTCTCTCTTTTCAATTCTGGGCATTCCAAGCCCTGCTCTGAACTGCAAATGTATTCATTTATCCCTTCACTGGGCCCAGCAGGTTTTGGTCTGGAATATAGATAATAAAAATTAGAGAAAACTGATAGTTTCCCTAAAATGGAGCTTATGAGGTGCTTATAAATGTAACAACACTGTGGAGAGCTTCCATCATAAAGCTGTAATACAAGGATTAAAAAAAAAATCCCTCATTTTTTGAGCTGAGGCTTTTTTTGAAAAAGCAAAGATAAGAGATTTCCTACCCATACAAAGAATTTTCACATTCTAGCCTATTGATATATCAGTTCCATACCCAACTAAATCTGAAGCCAATCTGACGGCAAACTATGTGCCTTCTAAGATGACAAAACAGAAAAGTCCCTCCTGGGGAAAATGGGAAAGTGAACAGCAATGACTCTGTCAGTACTTGAAAAAGAGGCCGGTAACATATTCTATAGTAATGCAGTCACTTTGTGGTTGGCAGCACCATTTACTTGTGTGATTTTTATTTTTAAATGTAACATTACATAACTATAGTCTCTAGCACATAAGAACCACCCTTATTTTTTAAATTATTTCTTAATGTTTATTTACTTATTGAGAGAGAGAGGGCACAAGTGAGGGAGGGGTAGAAAAGGAGAAAGAGAGAGAGAGAGAGAGGGAATCCTAATCCAAGCAGGCTCCATGCTGTCAGCACAGAACCCACCAAGGGCCCGATCCCATGAACTGTGAGATCACGACCTGAGTCAAAATCAAGAGTTGGACACTTAACCGACCGAACCACCCAGGCTCCCCTAAAACTATTTTTTTAAGTAAACATTAACATGGAGCTTAAACTCACCAACGCAACATCTAGAGTTGCATGCTCTACTGACTAAGCCAGCCCCATGCCTCAAGAACTGCCCTTATTAATGTTCTAAAAAGTGGGGGTGGGGAGGTCATTATATTTTTTTTCTGACTTTTCTAATATGACTTCAAGTATCTGACCTTATAATGGAGGACCAATGGCCCAGATTTGTAATAAATGTTGGAATTTTGCAAAGGGGGTGAAAATTAAGTTAAAAAATAAAGGTGTGGCCATGTAGACCATGGAATTCTTCATTGTGATGTGATCTTAGTAACCATGAAAATCAGCACTTTTAATTGATTGAAGAATATATGCATTGATATTTAAATCAGTCTTCCAGGAAGAATATTATTTAAAGTAAGCACATTAGCTCAGAAAGCCAGTAAGAGGAAGAATCAAGAATTCAAAAGTATTTCTTTGAGTAATTGGTTCCAGCATTTTAAGTACAGTTAGCATGAATTGCCTTGATTTTCTCAGATTTTTATTCAATATAATGACGAGAATTCCTGTTTGTGCTCATCTTTCTATATGAGCAGCTTTTGTTTTCATGCTATCAGCCTAGCTTTGATCTTTGCACTCTGAAGTCTGTGAAGTCCTGTGACTGAGGAGGTTGACCTCAGGAACTGCTAAACTCTATGGGAGAAGGGACTAGATTGGGTAGATGTGGAAGTGAGAGAGGCCTTTAGTTGGCTTTTCCCCATGTTTGTTTTATAATCTAGAAGGACTTCTAGTGTTCCAAATATAGCATGGGAAAGAGCCAAGATACACAGGAATTTATTGTATGCTATACAGTTTCCTTTAAACAACCTAATGTGTGCCCTTACCCTAAAAATGTAGTCTCTATCTTTCTGAAACAACATGAAAAAGAGAATTATTTGAAAGGTTTGGCAGAGAAATCTAGGTAAAGAGTCAGAGGAAAAGATTTTGTTTTGATATATATAATTTTACATGTTTATTTAAAAGGGTAATGTAGGGGTGCCTGGGTGTCTCGGTTAAGCATTCAACTCTTGATCTCACATTTCATGGGAATGAGCCCAACATTGGGCTCTGCACTGTCAGTGCCGACCCTGCTTGGAATTTTCTGTCTCCCTCTCTCTCTGCCCCTCCCCTGCTTGCTCTCTCTCAAAATAAATATATAAACATTAAAAAAAATAAAATAAACAAAAGGATAATGCAGTTAAAGAGATAAAAGAAGAAAGAAAGAAAATAAGGGAATTATATTTTTAATTAAACTTTTAATTTTTAAATATAATTGTTGATTCATATGCATTTAAAAAATAATATGGATGGACACTGTATACCCCTTACCCAGCTTCCCCTATTATAATATCTTACAAAAGTACATATGCATTGGATTTTGATATGCTATGGTAGAATACACCTTGAATGGAGTAGGGTGACTATTTGTACAAATAAGACATGTCTATAAGAAATTAACATCTTGATTCCACTTAGTTCAGGGTAATTTTATGGAGAATACAGGGTTTTAGAAAGTAGTTGGCTTTAAGAAATTTATGGTCAGTGTGCCAAGATGAAATATTTTTGAGGCCCAGAATGCAATCTGAAAATTTGAAAGTTAATAGAGATATGAAAAGTAGCTGGGTGATTATATGAGACCAGAATTAACCTCATACCAAAATCAGACAATTACATTATAGGAAAATGGACCTGTAATTATGGACTAATATCTCTCATGAATACAGATGCAAAATGCTCCACAAAATATTAACAAATCAAATCCAACAATGTATATGAAGAATTATACAGAATGACTGAGTGGGATTTATTCCAGGTATGCAAGGCTGGTTCAACATTCAAACATCAATTAATGTAATCAATCACATCAAAAAATTAAAAAAGAAGACTGACATGATCATATCAGCAGATACAGAAAGAGCATTTGACAAAATCCAATACCCATTTATGATAATAACTCCCAATAAACTAGGAATAGAAAATTTCCTCAACTTGGTAAAGAATATCTACAAAAACCCAGCAGCTAATAAAATGGTGAGAAACTTTGGACTTTCTTAGGAATGTCAGGTACAAGGCAAGGATGTGTCCTCTTACCACACCTTTTCAACATCGTACTGGAAGTTCTAGCTAATGCAATAAGACAAGAAAGAAAATAAAAGTTCTACGGTTTGAGCAGGAAGATATAAAACTGTCCTTGCACACAGGTGACATGATGTCTATGTAGAAAATCCAAAAGAATCCAGGAAAAACCCTCCTGGAACTAATAAATGATTATAAAAAGTTTGCAAAATTGTACAAAAGTCAATTGCTTTTCTGTATACTAGCAATGAACAAGTGGAATTTGAAATTGAAGACACCATACCCTTTGCATTACCACTCCAAAAATTGGCATACTTAGATATAAATCTATCAAAATATGTACAGGACTTAGAGGAGGGAACTATAAAATTCTGATGAACAAAATTAAAGAACTTAATAAATGGAGAGATATTTCAACTTTATGGATAGGAAGACTCACTATTGTCAAGATGTCACTTCTTACCAACCTGATCTATAGATTCAGTGCAATCCTAATCAAAGTCCCAGCAAGTTATTTTGTCGATATTGACAAACTGATTCTAAAGTTTATATGGAGAGGCAAAAGACCCAGAATAGCCAACTCAGTTTTGAAAGAGAAGAACGAAGTTGGAAGACTGACACTACCTGACTTCAAGACTTACTATTAAGCTGCAGTAATTAAGTGTATTGGCAAAATAATAGGCAAATAGTTCAATGGAACAGAATAGGGAGCTCAGAAATAGACCCATAGTCAACTGATTCTTGACAAAGGAGCAAAAGCAATACAACGGAGCAAAGGTAGTGTTCTCAAAAAATGATGGTGGAAAACCCGGACATCTACATGTAAAAAAGTGAATCTACCCACAGACCTTATATCCTTCACAAAATTTCAAAACAGATCACAGACCTAAATGTAAAATGCAAAATTAAAAATGCCTAGAGGATAAAATAAGAGAAAACCTAGATGACTTTGGGTACAGTGATGACTTTTTAAGTACAACACCAAAGGCATGATCCATGAAAGAAATAATTGATACGTTGGACTTTATTAAGATTAAAAACTTCTCTGTGAAAGACAGTATCAAGAGAATGAGAAGACAAAGCACAGAGTGAAGGAAATTATTTGCAAAAGACATATCTGATAAGGGACTATTATTCAAAATATGCAAAGAACTCTCAAAATTCGACAATAAGAAAACAAACAACACGATTTAAAAATAAGCCAAAGACCTTAATGGACATCTCAACAAAGAAGATATACACATGGCAAATAGGTATATGAGAAGATTCCACATCATAAGTCATGAGAAAAATGCAAACCAAAACAACCATGAGGTACCACTACACATCTATTTGAATGGCCAATATCTGAACACTCACAACACCAAAGGCTGCAGAGGATGTGAAGCAACAGGAACTCTTACTGCTGGGGGAATGCAAAATAATACAGCCATTTCAAAAGACAGCTTGATAGCTTTTTATGAAACTAAATATATTCTTACCGTACAATCCAACAGTTGTACCCTTTCGCTTTTGCCCAAATGAACTTATGTCCACACAAAATTCAGTACATGGATGTTTATAGAAGCTTTACTCATAATTGCCTAAGCTTGGAAGCAACCAAGATGTCCTTCAGTAGGTGAATGCATAAATCCAGGCAATGGAATAATATTCAGCCTTGAAAAGAGATGAGCTATTAAGCCATGAAAAGATGTGAAGGAAACTAAAATGAATATTGCTAAGTGTAAGTAAACTGTGGTACATCCAGACAATGGAATAATATTCATCCCTAAAACAAAATGAGCTATTAAGCCATGAAAAGACATGAAGCTAACTAAAATGAACGTTACTAAGTGAAAGAAGCCTGAAAAATATACAAGAATATCTCAGAGATGTTGCAGGTTTGGTTCTTTCCAGACTACCACAACAAAGTGAATATCACAATAAAATGAGTCAAGTGGATTTTCTGATTCCCCAGTGCATATAAAAGTTATGGTTACACTATACTACAGTGTATTAAGTATGCAATACAATTATGTCTACAAAACAATGAACATACCTTAGCTTAAAAATACCTTATTGCTAATAGAATGCTAAACATAATCTGAGCTTGCAGTGAGTCATAATCACTGATCACAGATAACCATAACAAAAACAATAATAATGAAAAAATTTGAAATATTGCAAGAATTACCAAAATGTGATATAGAGACATGAAGTGAGCAAATGCTGATAGAAAAATAACATCCATAGACTTGCCTGACCCAGGGTTGCCACAAACCTTCAACTTATAAAAAAAAACAACAACAACATGATCTGTAAAGTACAATAAAGGAAAGCATAATAAAATGAGGTATACCTGGACATACTGTATGATTTCAACTTTATGACATTCTGGAAAAGGCAAAACCATGGAGATAGTAAAAAGATCAGTGACTGCCATTGACTGGGACTGAGGATGGATGAACAGGTAAAGCACAGAAGATTTTTAGAGCAGTAAAAATACTCTTCATGATACCATAATGATGGATATACGTCATCATATATCTGTCAAAACCCATAGACAATACCAACAATGAACCATAAACTATGGACTGTGTGTGATAATGATGTATCAGTGTAGGTTCATCAGCTGTAACAAATGGGACACTCTCATGGGGGATGTTGATAATGTGGGAAGTTATGCATATGTAGGGCTAGGGATTATATGGGAAATCTCTGTACCTTCTCTCTCAACTCTGCTATGAACCTAAAATTGCTCTAAAAAGTTAGGTAAAAAAAAAAAAAAAGTAGCTGGGTGATAGAGAAAAAGTAAGAGGGAAAAAGATTGCATGGTTGCCTATTAAGCAACAATGAATGACCATGACTTCTGGCAACAGTACAAGTCATTTAGTGAAGGCGACAGCTAGAGAAGACGATTTGGCAAGAGTCCTTCTAGGACACTTAAAAATTCATGACAAAATAGATTTGCTCACCTATGGTTTCCTCTATTTGTTATGCAGCCAAAGTTTTAGGAAATAGCTTTAAGAAGCTCTAATTATCTATCATCTCTATCATCTCTCTATTTATGGAAAGCTGAGTATATTTTAATAGTTACTAGATAAAATATTTCTGTCTTGGTTCTTTTATCTTGTGCTCCAGTGAACTAACTGTAGTTCACCACTGTAATTCTGTCCTTTGTTCAGGGAGAGTAGCAAAATTTCATTGCATTGCTTGAATTCTTCTCTTGGGGAAGTGGGAAGTTTGGTTTTCTCTGTTTGGAGCTGGGTTGGGGTGGGGAGGATGTGGAGGGGATTCAGACAGAATTGAGTGTAATCTCCGAGAGTGAATCCAGGGAGCAAAACTACAACTGAGAGCCAAGCAGGCAGTCCTCCGGAACTGCTGCACAGCATCTGGGTGCTTTGTAACTCAACAGGAGCATTGTTCACATAGCGAGGCAGCCAGAGGCTAGAAACTGCTGGGGTAGAAGCCAGCTTTGAGCTGTCAAGACAGACACCAGGAATGTCCAACTAGAAACCTCAAAGAAGAGAGAGCAGGAAATGGAAGGAAGCCTGGATGATTTCCAGAACATGTGCTGAAGCTACAATCCCCTTTATATAGAACAGCAATATATGGGCTCACTCTGGTGAGGTGGGGGTCATTAAAAACACAGCAAACGCCAAAGAGATATAAAAATCATTTACCAAACTAAAATGTAGTGACTATAGCTTAAATTCATACAACACAAATTGGGCCATGGCCATCTTTTTGTTGTATATAGGTTTTTATGATAACACAATATTTGAACAGTATTTCATGATTATAATGCATTTATGCCCCCTCCTCCAGTCTCCTTTCTGAGATGCTTTGATCTACATTGGGCTCTGGGAACTTGGCAAGCCCCCTTCCTGCATAAGTTTCTGAATCAGGGCTGACATCATAGTTTAAACTACAGCAACCTCACTGGGGTGGGAAGCAGAGCAGGAAGCTGAATGCCGTGGGCCTTGGGATCCTCTCCTTTCCCTGCCCCTTTGGGAAAAAAAAAAGGCAAGTTGGGGATTTGTCCTTTCTAATTCCCTGTCTTTTATGTTTCCCTATTTTAGGACCTGCCTTATCCTCTTCAGACCCTGAGAGAGTGGTATGATAGTATGTCAAAACAGTGTGCTAAATGTCACATATGTCATACAAGACAATTGCTAGATGTAAGATAGTCCCTGCCATCATGACACTCAACACCCCACTGCTCACCTAGACCTGCAGGATAATGCTGGTGGGCACCATTTTCCAAGTGGGGGCTCTGCATCCAGAGAGAGCATTGGCATTGTTCTCCTCAAATTTATGGTCCCCCAATAAATAAAAGAATAATGTTGTCCATTTAAATTAATATTTGTTATCTGTGGTTAAAAATATAACATGTAAATATATTTTCCAGGGAGAAGGGATTCCATAATGGTATATGTGGTATGATTCCAATTTCACAAACTATTTGGGTATGTCTGTATATGCCTAGTCAATAAACACAAATATTGTATTTATAGTACTTATTTCTAAGTGGTAGAGCTATAGGTGATTATTTTCACCTATATATTCTGCCTAATAAAAATTATGTACAGGGCACATCGGTGGCTCATTCGCTTAAGCATCCAACTCTTGATTTTGGCTCACCATTTCAGGTCATGATTTCATGGTTTTGTGAGTTTGAGCCCTGCGTCAGACTCTGCGCTGGTAGCCCAGAGCCTGCTTGGGATTCTCTTTCTTTCTCCGCCCCTCCCCCACTCGCACTCTCTCTGTCTCTCTCAAAATAAATAAATAAACTTTAATGGGGCACCTGGGTGGTGCAGTTGATTAAGCGTCCGACTCTCAATTTCGACTCAGGTTACTGAGATACTCAGGTATCTCACGGTTCATGAGATACAGCCCTGCGTCCAGCTCGATGCTCTGAGCACGGACCCTGCTTGGGATTCTCTTCCTCTCTCTGCCCCTCCCCTGCTCATGCTCACACACTCTCTCTTTCTCTCAAAATAAAAACAGTTAAAAAAATTATTTACAAACTTACTGCTATGTGGGGTATCCAAATTTTAACAGAAAATTCCAATTGAACCCTTGTCAACACAAAATTATAGATTATTTTTGTCCTTTCTGAGAACACAAAATTTCATAATTCAAAGGTTAGGTGATATGAGCAAATCCAAAATAAATAAATATAAGACTACATATATAAAAACCTACTAAACATGCATCCAAATATATATGTTTATACCCTTGGAAGGGTAAAAAGAAGCTAGTAATGGTGTTTGCCTCTAGAGAAGGAAATTGAGTACTATAAGATACTAATGTGTCTTTGAGATCTTTGGAATTTTTTTATTATGTAAGTTTTTTAAATTAAAGAAATAATTGAAAACGAATAAAAATTAAAACGTGTTTAGATTCTTCCAACTACTCTGTCCAATCACTTTTTGGTCCTTTCCTTATACATAAAACTCTTTTCCATTGTTAGATTAGTTTGCCCAGATTTTGATTTATTTTGACTTACTGCCAAAAATGTACAGTCTTGCCTCTTGCCCTGTTTGGATAATAAGTAATCAGAACCTGTTTTCCCACTAAATGTTTCAACACTGAATGTTGTCAATAATTTTTGCCTTCTTTGCAAAACCTCTCACAATGCTGCTATTAAGGAAGATGTAACTGTTGAGTTTGATCCTGATTTCAGTTAGGTGAAGTTGTATGTATAGAAAAGGCTTGACATTAAAATTAAGATTTGTACCCATGATCGTCACTCAAGGGCTGGGTCTAGACATTCATTAGTACACTGACTCATTCGTGCAAGTTCACTCAAATAACCTAGTGCTTTTCTCAGTTTTCAACTTCCTCCTTCCAATTTTCATTCTCCTAGGCTAACTTGTGTCTTCCTGGACTGAAAAGACATGAATCAGACTTAGAGAAAGAAATCATGGAGGAGGTACAATACAGCAAAGATAGTCTTCTCACCAAGAGGAAAGACACGGACCGGATGACTTCCCAAAGTTCTCTTCCACTCTAACTTGTACATGTATAATATTTATTTACGTTGCCTCGGGTTTCTCAGCATGGTTTGCAGATCGTTCCCCTGGTTACATAAACACTGTCTATATTAATTTATAAATTTCGACACTAACTGGTGACAAGCGGTTTGTATGCAAAGACTTTGGTATTTAAACGGTTAGAAAGGAAGCGAGGACACGAAGGAGCTAATGAACATCGAAAAGGTGGCAAATAAACTCATGGCATAAATTAACTACCTTGGCATTCATAGACGTTTCGTCTGAATTCCTAAGCATCTATTTAAAGTTTTTTGTTTTGTTTTTTTTTAGAGAGAGAGAAAGAGAGGGCACAAACAGGGGAAGGGCAGAAAGAGAGGGAGAGAGAAATCCATGCAGGCTCTACACTGTCAGCGCTGAGCCTGTTGTGGGGCTTGAATCCACGAACCATGAGATCATGACATGAACTGAAATCAAGAATCAGATGCTTAACTGACTGAGCCACCCAGGCACCCCTTGAGCATCTATTTACTTAGTCAAGATTAAAACATTAAGAAGTGAGGGGAAAGGTGGGTCTGACATGAGAATTCTGAAAAACCTCTGAATAACTAGTATTTCAACATTAGTAGAGAGGACAAAGTGACCACTAGACTGAAACCAATGTCGACAATGAGACCAGACAGAGAGCACTGAAAAGATATCTAAACAAAGAGACAAGTACCAGATGTGAAAAATGAGCAAGGTATAAACAATCTGAATAGAATAACAAGGGGAAAATAGGAGTTTGAAGTGCGAGAACAGTAATTCAAAGTATTGAAGAGTAAGTTAAACATGCTAAATAAACTACATGTCACCACGACGGAAACGTTTTATTTTACATGGTTGAAACACCAATTCTGAGAACTGCTTGTAAAGGTTACACAAGAAGCAAAAAATAAGAAAAACAACAAAAGCCAAAACACAAAGATTGGAATGCATATAAAAGATTACAGCTGAGCAATGGCACATATATTGGTGGGGCCAGTTTAATTCACCAGTGTGGTAGATGGTTTAAAGTTGAGAACATTTGCACATTAAATAAACTTCTTATTCCATTTGATACAAAAATGTGTTATGAATTAAAAGGTGGGCGGGGCGCCTGGATGGCGCAGTCGGTTAAGCGTCCGACTTCAGCCAGGTCACGATCTCGCGGTCCGTGAGTTCGAGCCCCGCGTCGGGCTCTGGGCTGATGGCTCGGAGCCTGGAGCCTGTTTCCGATTCTGCGTCTCCCTCTCTCTCTGCCCCTCCCCCGTTCATGCTCTGTCTCTCTCTGTCCCAAAAATAAATTTAAAAAAAACGTTGAAAAAAAAAAAAAAAAGGTGGGCATTTCTTATATGTTGTCTTTTTTTATATTAATCATTAACTCATCACAGGGACAGATTCTTGGTACATTGAGTTTATTTTGAATGTCTTAATCACACATGGTTTTACACATATTAAATATTTCACGTCCAACTTAAAAAAAATTTTTTTTAAGTTTTTTTACTTTTGAGAGAGACAGAGACAGCACACCTGGGGGAGGGGCAGAGAGAGAGGGAGATGGAGAATACCAAGCAGGTTCTGCACCGTCAGCAGCATTATCAGCGCGGAGCTCGACATGGGGCTTGAACTCACAAGACCATGAGACCATGACTTGAACCAAAACCAAGAGTTGGACGCTTAACTGACTGAGCCACCCAGGTGCCCTTCATGTCCAACTTTAAAAGAGAAGGACAGAGAATATAGCCAATTCTTTTAGAGTCAAGTGAGGGTTTTTCTTTCTTTCTTTCTTCTTTCTTTCTTTCTTTCTTTCTTTCTTTCTTTCTTTCTTTCTTTCTTTCTTTCTTTCTTTCTTTCTTTCTTTCTTTCTTTCTTTCTTTCTTTCTTTCTTTCTTTCTTTCTTTCTTTTTTAGGACAGCAGGTAATGCTGATGAGAATGATCCAATGTGGAGATAAAGTCAATATACAGAAAAGAGAAAGGACACCGGCAGGAATAATATCCTTGAGGAAGCCTGAGGGGATAGAAGTTTGTCCTTAATTAGAAGCAGAACCATTAGCCAGGCTATAAGGATAGAAATGCAGGTAGGTTGATAGGCGTGGTGTTGGGACAGTATGTATCTTCTTATTGTGCCTATTTTCTCAATGAAATGGTGAGAAAGGATATTAGCTAAGAGTTGGGACAGAAGAGGGAGTGTCTGAGATGTGAGGAGAAAGATGTGAGAGTCCCTTCAGAGACATTACTGGGCACCCCACAGGAAGAAAATGGTCATGAACTGTAGAAGACATTGGTTCCAGCTGCATGGGTCAAGATGTAAAGTAGGCAGAAAATTGAACTTCATCAAGGGTAGTTGGTTTTTGGTTTTGGGGTTTTTTTCCAGGCAAGTAAATGGAAAGAGAGGGAGGAGAGGGAATTGAGTTCATCTGCAAGCAGTGATTATAATGGAGGGCCTGTGTTAATGAAATCAGGTGTAGGCTATGGATGAAGGGTGAAAAGGTGGTGAGGTCAATAGCATGGACGTCCGTCCGATGGCATCAGAAACTTGTCAGGGAGAGGAAACCAGTGGGAGTGTGCTGGGAGACAGGACATGAGAGTTAGAAAATGCTAAGTCTGAAATTCCGGTTCTGAAGGGGTGAAGTAAAGGTAAGGTCAGCTCTAGGGGATGGGCCTGGAGTGAAGGGTTGACATGGGGTTGAGGCAAAGATCCCAGAATGTGAGCAAGAAATTGGGGGAGAGGCCCCAAGGTTTGTGTGCGTCATTTGCCTGAATATTGAAATCATCTGACATTGATGTCGGGCTAGGTTCTGAATTTTTCAGAGAATAGGAGTGATGGTAAAAGCTCACGGTAAGAGAAGGTAGATAGTGGTAGAGTCTGATGCTAGGTGCATTTCAAATCAACATTTTAAGAGGTATGTAAATAAACATTTTATTAACAAGTATAAATTTCTGCTAGAACAGGGGTGCCTAGGTGGCTCAGTTGATTAAGCATCCAGTTCTTGGTTCCAAGTCAGTCACTGTGCTGACAGCACCTGAGCTTGCTTGGGATTCTCAGTCTCTCTCATGTTCTCCCTCCCCCTCCCCCACTTGCATGCACTCTCTCAAAATAAATAAGTAAACTTCAAAAAATATATAACTGCCAGAGCAGCGGTTATAGGAGACACAGCTAGTTTATATTAAAAGAAAAAAAATCTTCAAACATATTTTTATAGAGTTAGCAATGTAACTAGAGAATGACTTTTTATCATGACCATTTTTGTTGTTCCTACTCTTACAGAATAAATAAGAAATTTCCAGATTCAGACAGCCACCAGTTACCTTCCAACGTGAGAACTGTGAGAGGATTAAATGAGCATACAAATGAGGCCTTTGGAACAGGGCCTGACAGATACTAAGTACCTGTTGAAAGCCAGGAGGGAGTAAAACTAAAGGTAACTTCCTATGAAGGAAAAATTCCTGCTTCATACATTGTCTTAAATCAAACCAAACCCAACTTCTATATCTAAGGTCACCTTGATCGAAACTGCTTTTTCCTAATTTCTAGGCCAGATATTTTTTTCTAGTATTTCTTGGAGGAGTCTTACGTTAAGAAACATAAATTCTGGGGGCGCTTTGGCTCAGGTCATGATCTCACGATTTGTGGGTTCGAGCCCCACGTCGGGCTCTGTGCTGACAGCTCAAAGCCTGGAGCCTGCTTTGGATTCTGTGTCTCCCTCTCTCTCTCTCTGCCCCTCCCCTGCTCATGCTCTGTCTCTCTGTCTCAAAAATAAATTTAAAAAACATTAAAAAATTTTAGAAAGAAAAAGAAACATAAACTCTGCTTCTGCATATTGTAAGTACTGGGTGAAAGATGTAATAATTGAAGTTGAGACAACTGGCTGGCAATATTTTTATAATCATGGGGTACATGTTAAGATGCCAAGCCCAGAATCCATAAAGTTAAATATATTCGATCGCTTAAACATGGCAAAATCAAATGAATAAACCTTAAACAAGGTTTTAACTTTTTAACCTTAAACAGGTTAGCAGGCAAAAGACAAACTGAGAAAATTAGTTGTAACATGCAGGATGAAAAAAGAACATCTCTAATATACAAAGAGATTTTGTAAAACAATAAGAAAAAGACAAACCATATATTTTTTTAAAAGGGCAAGAGACATGAATATGAATAGGGATTTAAGAGAATACAAATGGATAATGAATATATAAAAAGGTATTCTGACTTCTCAAGCACTGTTAATGAAAACGATAATGAGAATGGTATGAACTTTTTGGTTGTCAGCTGGAAAATTTTTTGTCAAAATGCTACATGTGTATACCCTTTGACCTAGCAATTCCACTTCTAGGAATTTATTCTAAGGAGATAAGGTGACCACACCCAAAACAAGTGTGTCTCAGCATCAGTAACAGTAGAAAAGCATTTATAAGTATCAGTAGTCATGGCCAGAAACATCAAACAGATTGCTGAATGAGACAAGTATGCTATAAAATAGCATGTGTAGTTTTTGTTACATTTATGTAAAAATATATGTGTGATTTTGTGTGTGTGTGTGTGTGTGTGTGTGTGTGTGTGTAAACGTCCCAACTGATGCCTGCAAGGATGTTCCCAACCATGTGAATGGTGATTATCTTTAAGTAGTGGAATTCTGATCATCTTTCCTTGGTAGTTTATGCTTTTGTATATCAGTTCGATTGTGTGTGAGGACCATTTACCCCCTCAGTGATCAGGTTATCACTCCTCAGGTTATCCTCTGCTTTGCTCTTGTTCTCCCTCAGCCTGGAGCACCTTTTCCCCTTTCAATTCTTTGCTGTAACGTTCCCCCATTGGAAAGGTCTACATTTACGATGGTGTTTGAAATAGAAACATCACCCCTCTGTGCCCATGCCCCATCCCTTGTCCCCACATAAACTTATGATGAGAAAACTATCTCTGCTATACTTAACGCCATCTATTATATCTTAATTTGTATTTATTTATTTATTTATTTACTCATTCGTTCATTCATTTATTATTGATTGTCTGACTCTTCCTCTCCCCCACTAGAAAGCAAACCCCATAAGGGCAGAACTTTGTTTTGTACTGAACTGTAACCCCAGTGCTGGGAACAGTGCCGAGTACACATCAGGAACTTAATAAATGTGTTGAATGGATGAAAAGAGCCAGATATATGTGTGAGTTTATGTTCATGCAAATTGTGTGTGTGTATATACATGCACCTATATATGAATCAAATATCTTTGTACCTATACTCTAATTCCTTACAAGAAATACCCTGAAAAGCCTTTGATTAAAAAGGAGAATGATTAACTTATAAACACTTCAAGTGTTACCTTACATTCAGGTTGGTTTCTATGTTGAATTTTACTTTGCTGAATAATCGTAAGTTTAATTGAGCTCTCAATGTATGGCGGGGAGGGAGGGACACAATATTTTTTTCTTCCAAATCCTGGATCATCTTTGAATCAGATCAAGTGCTTTGTTCCTGAACTGGAAACCTATTTGCTCACATTTTGTTATCAGTTCCATGAGAATCCAAGAAGGAACACAAAGAAATTTCAAAATGATGGAAACCATGAACTTCCTTTCCCCCATATTTTAGAATACAGTTTCCCTGGCCAAATGGAAGGAATCTGGGTGTCCCTCTGCTGACACAAGAAATGTGGGTCTGATGACACCCGGGATCACCCCAAACCGGGGACTCCAGGAAAAAGGCCCATCACTCCATCTGCCCTGCAGCAGATACTACCACGTGGGTGATTGGATTTCACGGTGCTGGTCATCCTATTTAGGATATGGGGGGGGGGAGACCCTCAAAGTCGCATTTACCTGTTTATTTCTCAAGGGCTGAACCACTTCCCTAATGCACAGCTCTAGATCATTGAGGTAGTCTTTTTCCGTCTGAATCAGCTCCTTGATGATTTTCGAACGCTTTGCCATCATTCTCTGCATCTGATGCTCTTCTTCCTGAGCTAGGGTCTCAGGTGCAGAACACTCAGCCTGTGGAGTCATCTTTTCTGTTAAATAAAAACATGTATGTACAAGTGAGACATTCTGCTGAGGTTTCTTGTCCCTTCATTACAAACAATGCCACTTCAGGATTATTGTTAGCAAGGAAAAAAGCATGGGTGTCTTCAGAGTGTGTTCTCAGGAAGAAATGTGTGGTAGTTTGCCCTAAGGTTGGAATCCTATGAAACTATGAGCAACAAGGGACGTGAGAGTGGATACTTCTAACAAGTCAGTTGAATGACACTTGACTGTCATGGCTTGTCTTTAAAATATCCCATTGCTACTATATTAGGCTATAATCCTGGTCTTCAGGTTGCAGATAAAATGTATAAAAATCAGTTCAGAACTTCTTCTGGATACATTGGCTTTTAAATCAAAAGATGATTTTTAAAAATCAAGGGATAATTTTTAATTAGTAAGTGGAACACCTTCCAATTTTGTGTGTAATAAAAAATTATTTAAAATAATTGCCCCTCATTCGCAGTGGGTAATATGCAAACCTCAATGAAATGGCAAACAATTGCATGTGATTGGGATTTTTCTCTCAGGTCACAGTCTGAATCCATGGGGGTGAGGAACTGGTGGATTAAATACATTTCAACTAAGATTTTTCATTACCCATTTTCAGTATCATGTGTATCTTATTGTTTCAAAATTCTTGAACTGCCACGTGGAAATTTTTAATTAAAAAAAAATCACAGTGTTGATGAGATATTGAGATAAATGGGAAGCCTCACATATAGCCAAAGTTTTATATAAAGTATAATGTAAGAAAGCTAAATATCTTTAAGAATGAGCTTCCCACAGCAGTGTAAAGTTTTGGAAGCCACAAACTAGGTCACAGATGAAATCAGAGCAGTGACAGATAGTAGGGCAGTGTGTGCGTGTGTGTGTAAATGAATTTGCTTCAAGCTGGAAGTCATCACAAACTTAATTTTCCTCTTAGTCTCTGCAGTTGCAGAAGTAATTTCATTTCCTTTAAAGCTAATGTGATTCTAGTAACTGATACGTGAAACCTCTTCAATGCTGACACCACTTCCTGAGAATGTAGTTTTAAAAAAGGGCTTAAAAAGGGTCTGTGTAAGGGGGAAAAAAAGGACACAGGTCATAGTGTATGGAAATGGACATAAAGAGAGGATATTTTCTTGGCAGACTCCGGAAGCAAAGCTAAGACAACGGAAGAATCATTAGAGTAGAGGGTTCAACATAATACTTCAACGTGAAGAGACACTTTGGAAGTATGGAGAGCGCTCCTCTCTCCCTGGCTTGCTCGTTCCAGGGGTTCAGGCAGAAGCTCCATAATCAAACATCTGTGGAGGGTGCTGTGAAGGTGATTCCAGTGGTAGTTTAGAAGGTGCGCTAGCCTGGTCTTTAAGCAACCCTGACTTGCAGGTGAATGTGCTTCCAGATCATTTGCCCAGTAACTATTCTTCCTTCATTGGGAAAGAAGATGGATTGGACAAATGGCATCTAAGAACACACAGTGTTATAGGGCTTGGGACTTTTGGTACCAAAGAAATAATCTACATAAGTTCTGTAAGAAGAGAAAAATCTATACAAGGAGAGAAAATGAATGCATGAGCTGGTCTGAAGCTTTCATATTGTGAGCTATGTTATGAAAAGTTTTGGATGCCTGTTAATATCTTTACTAGAAAGTAGAAGAAGCCTGCCTTTCGGCACCCCAAATTCAAAAGGACTAGTTATAATTGGGTGTCATTACTATGAATTGTTTGGGATATAAAAGAGGAAGGCAGGTTACTGATGAGGAGAGATGCAGTGAGCAGGTTGTATACACAACTTGACTTTGTAAGCATTCTTGACAGGGCGGAGTGGGGAGCCATGGAGATTCTCCTGGGATATATGAATTGGCTTATAGAAAGAAACCTCACTAGTAGAGAGCTAACAAACCTGTTCAGATAGTATCCGCTTATTACTTATTACCTCCAAAATAAAAGGGACATTATTGAAAAACTATTTTGATATCTGCTTTTCCAAGTTCTAAACTTTTTGTGCCTTATAAAAATAATCTATCAACTATTTGGGGGCCTAGCAAGGAGATAGGAGTCTTTCCTGAACATTGGCAAAGAGCCCTAAAATACATTCTCAGGTTCCTTTTAGTTCTAAATTCCACACTCAGTTACTATATCAATTTAACTTACTTCACAGATTTTCCAGTTGCTGTGCTTTAAATGTCAAGTATCAGATTTTATCAATTAAACACTGCTTAGGGGCTCCTGGGTGGCTTAGTCAGTTAATTGTCTGATTCTTCTCTTTGGCTCAGGTCATTATCTCATGGTTCATGATCAAGCTCTGCACTGACAGCACAGGGCCTGCTTGGGACTCTCTCTCTCCCTCTCTCTCTGCCCCTCCCCTGCTCATTCTCTCTCTCTCTCTGAAAAATGTAGAAAAAAATTTTTTTAACTGCTTAGATTTTCTAATACTGCTCCACAGCTTGTTCAGAACAAAGTTCTGATGGTGGTTGAAATAGGTCAAGATACTCATCTTCAGAAACTTCTACCTCAGGCATAAAAATCTCAGAGAATTTGCAGTTGAGGAAACTTATGAGATACTTTGTTTGCTCTTTTATTTTTTATTTTTTCTTTAAACAAGTTATTTCATCTATTCGAATCTTATAGACACTTTAGATATAATATAGAAAGAAAATAATTTTTATATGCCTTTGATGTATTCTTTATATTTTATTTTTCTCCATTTAAGTATTATTTTATTTATTTATTTATTTATTTATTTATTTATTTTTAATATGAAATTTATTGTCAAATTGGTTTCCATACAACACCCAGTGCTCATCCCAACAGCTGCCCTCCTCAATACCCATCACCCACCCTCCCCTCCCTCCCACCCCCCATCAACCCTCAGTTTGTTCTCAGTTTTTAAGAGTCTCTTATGTTTTGGTTCCCTCCCCCTTTAACCTTTTTTTTGTTTGTTTTTCCCCTTCCCCTCCCCCATGGGTTTCTGTTAAGTTTCTCAGGATCCACATAAGAGTGAAAACTTTTGGTATCTGTCTTTCTCTGTATGACTTATTTCACTTACCATAACACTCTCCAGTTCCATCCATGTTGCTACAAAAGGCCAGATTTCATTCTTTCTCATTGCCATGTAGTATTCCATTGTGTATATAAACCACAATTTTTTTATCCATTCATCAGTTGATGGACATTTAGGTTCTTCCCATAATTTGGCTATTGTTGAAAGTGCTGCTATAAACATTGGGGTACAAGTGCCCCTATGCCTCAGCACTCCTGTATCCCTTGGGTAAATTCCTAGCAGTGCTATTGCTGGGTCATAGGGTAGATCTATTTTTAATTTTTTGAGGAACCTCCACACTGTTTTCCAAAGTAGCTGCACCAGTTTGCATTCCCATGAACAGTGCAAGAGGGTTCCTGTTTCTCCACATCCTCTCCAGCATCTATAGTCTCCTGATTTGTTCATTTTAGCCATTCTGACTGGTGTGAGGTGATATCTGAGTGTGGTTTTGATTTGTATTTCCCTGATAAGGAGCGACGTTGAGCATCTTTTCATATACATGTTGACCATCTGGATGTCTTCTTTAGAGAAGTGTCTATTCATGTTTTCTGCCCATTTCTTCATTGGATTATTTGTTTTTCGGGTGTGGAGTTTGGTGAGCTCTTTATAGATTTTGGATACTAGCCCTTTATCTGATAGGTCATTTGCAAATATCTTTTCCCATTCCATTGATTGCCTTTTAGTTTTGTTGATTGTTTCCTTTGCAGTGCAGAACCTTTTTATCTTCATGAGGTCCCAATAGTTCATTTTTGCTTTTAATTCCCTTGCCTTTGGAGATGTGTCAAGTAAGAAATTGCTGCAGCTGAGGTCAGAGAGGTTTTTTCCTGCTTTCTCCTCTAGGGTTGAGATGGTTTCCTGTCTCACATTCAGATCCTTCATCCATTTTGAGTTTGTTTTTGTGAATGGTGTAAGAAAGTGGTCTAGTTTCATCCTTCTGCATGTTGCTGTCCAGTTCTCCCAGCACCATTTGTTAAAAAGACTGTCTTTTTTCCATTGGATGTTCTTTCCTGCTTTGTCAAAGATTAGTTGGCCATACGTTTGTGGGTCTAGTTCTGGGGTTTCTATTCTATTCCATTGGTCTATGTGTCTGTTTTTGTGCCAATACCATGCTGTCTTGATGATTACAGCTTTGTAGTAGAGGCTAAAGTCTGGGATTGTGATGCCTCCTGCTTTGGTCTTCTTCTTCAAAATTACTTTGGCTATTCGGGGCCTTTTGTGGTTCCATATGAATTTTAGGATTGCTTGTTCTAGCTTTGAGAAGAATGCTGGTGCAATTTTGATTGGGATTGCATTGAATGTGTAGATAGCTTTGGGTAGTATTGACATTTTGACGATATTTATTCTTCCAATCCATGAGCATGGAATGTTTTTCCATTTCTTTGTATCTTCTTGAATTTGCTTCATAAGCTTTCGATAGTTTTCAGCATACAGATCTTTTACATCTTTGGTTAGGTTTATTCCTAGGTATTTTCTGCTTCTTGGTGCAATTGTGAATGGGATCAGTTTCTTTATTTGTCTTTCTGTTGCTTCATTATTAGTGTATAAGAATGCAACTGATTTCTGTACATTGATTTTGTATCCCGTGACTTTGCTGAATTCATGTATGAGTTCTACAGACTTTTGGTGGAGTCTGTTGGGTTTTCCATGTATAATATCATGTCATCTGCAAAAAGTGAAAGCTTGACTTCATCTTTGCCCATTTTGATGCCTTTGATTTCCTTTTGTTGTCTGATTGCTTATGCTAGCACTTCCAACACTATGTTAAACAACAGCGGTGAGAGTGGACATCCCTGTCGTATTCCTGATCTCAGGGAGAAAGCTCTCAGTTTTTCCCCATTGAGGATGATGTTAGCTGTGGGCTTTTCATAAATGGTTTTTATGATGTTTAATTATGTTCCTTCTATCCCAACTTTCTCGAGGGTTTTTATTAAGAAAGATGCTGAATTTTGTCAAATGCTTTTTCTACATCGATTGACAAGATCATATGGTTCTTATCTTTTCTTTTATTGATGTGATGTATCACATTGATTGATTTGCAAATGTTGAACCAGCCCTGCATCCCAGGAATGAATCCCACTTGATCGTGGTGAATAATTCTTTTTATATGCTGTTGAATTCGATTTGCTAGTATCTTATTGAGAATTTTTGCATCCATATTCATCAGGGATATTGGCCTGTAGTTCTCTTTTTTTGCTGGGTCTCTGTCTGGTTTAGGAATCAAACTAATGTTGGCTTCATAGAATGAGCCTGGAAGTTTTCCTTCCCTTTCTATTTTTTGGAACAGCTTGAGAAGGATAAGTATTATCTCTGGTTTAAATGTCTGGTAGAATTCCCCAGGAAGTCAGCTGGTCCTGGACTCTTACTTGTTGGGAGATTTTTGATAACTGATTCAATTTCTTCAGTGGTTATGGGTCTGTTCAAGTTTTCTATTTCTTCCTGTTTGAGTTTTGGAAGTGTGTGGGTGCTTAGGAATTTGTCCATTTCTTCCAGATTGTCCAGTTTGTTGGCATATAATTTTTCATAGTATTCCCTGATAATTGCTTGTATTTTTGAGAGATTGGTTGTAATAATTCCATTTTCATTCATGATTTTATCTACTTGGGTCCTCTCCCTTTTCTTTTTGAGAAGTCTGGCTAGAGGTTTATCAATTTTGTTTATTTTTCAAAAAACCAACTCTTGGTTTCATTTATCTGCTCTACAGTTTTTTTTTAGATTCTATATTGTTTATTTCTGCTCTGATCTTTATTATTTCTCTTCTTCTGCTGGATTTAGGGTATCTTTGCTGTTCTGCTTCTATTTACTTTAGGTGTGCTGTTAGATTTTGTATTTAGGATTTTTCTTGTTTCTTGAGATAGGCCTGGATTGCAATGTATTTTCCTCTCAGGACTGCCTTTGCTGCAGCCCAAAGCTTTTGGGTTGTTGTATTTTCATTTTCGTTTGTTTCCATATATTTTTTAATTTCTTCTCTAATTGCCTGGTTGACCCATTCATTCTTTAGTGGGGTATTCTGTAACCTCCATGCTTTTGGAGGTTTCCCAGACTTTTTCCTGTGGTTTATTTCAAGTCTTGTGGTCTGAAAGTGTGCATGGTATGATCTCAATTCTTTTATACTTATGAAGGGCTGTTTTGTGACCCAGTATGTGATCTATCTTGGAGAATGTTCCATGTGTACTCGAGAAGAAAGTATATTCTGTTGCTTTGGGATGCAGAGTTCTGAATATATCTGTCAAGTCTATCTGATCTAATGTATCATTCAGGACCCTTGTTTCTTTATTGATCCTGTGTCTAGTTGATCTATCCATTGTTGTAAGTGGCGTATTAAAGTCCCCTGCAATTACCACATCCTTATCAATAAAGTTGCTTATGTTTGTGATTAATTGTTTTATATATTTGGGGCTCCCGTATTCAGCACATAGACATTTATCATTGTTAGCTCTTCCTGGTGGATAGTTGCTGTAATTATTATATAATGTCGTTCTTCATCTCTTGTTACAGCCTTTAAAGTCTACTTTGTCTGATATAAGTATGGCTACTCCAGCTTTCTTCTGACTTTCAGTAGCATGATAGATAGTTCTCCATTCTCTCACTTTCAATCTGAAGGTATCCTCAGGTCTTGTAGACAACAAATAGATGGGTCTTGTTTTTGTATCCATTCTGATACCCTGTGTCTTTTGGTTGGAGCATTTAGTCCATTTACATTCAGTGTTATTATTGAAAGATATGGTTTTAGAGTCATTGTGATGTCTGTAGGTTTCATGCTTGTAGTGATGTCTCTGGTACTTTGTGGTCCTTGCAACATTTCACTCACAGAATCCCCCTTAAGATCTCTTGTAGGGCTGGTTTAGTGGTGATGAATTCCTTCATATTTTGTTTGTTTGGGAAGACCTTTATCTCTCCTTCTATTCTGACTGACAGACTTGCTGGATAAAGGATTCTCGGCTGCATATTTTTTCTTTTCGTCACATTGAAGATTTCCTGCCATTCCTTTCTGGCCTGCCTAGTTTCAGTAGATAGGTCTGCCACTAGTCTTACGGGTCTCCCTTTATATATTAGAGCGTGTTTATCCCTAGCTGCTTTCAGAATTTTGTCTTTATCCTTGTATTTTGCCAGTTTCACTATGATACATCATGCAGAATATCGATTCAAGTTATGTCTGAAGGGAGTTCTCTGTGCCTCTTGGATTTCAATGCCTTTTTTCTTCCCCAGATCAGGGAAGTTCTCAGCTATGATGTTCAAGTACACTTTCAGCCCCTTTCTCTCTCTCTTCCTCTTCTGGAATTCCTATTATACGGATATTGTTCTGTTTGATTGCATCACTTAGTTCTCTAATTCTCCCCTCATACTTCTGGATTTTCTTATCTCTCTTTTTCTCAGGTTCCTCTTTTTCCATAGTTTTATCTTCTAATTCACCTATTCTCTCCTCTGCCTCTTCAATCTGAGCTGTGGTCGCCTCCATTTTATTTTGCACCTCATTTATAACGTTTTTAAATTCCTCATGACTATCTTTTAGTCTCTTGATCTCTGTAGCAATAGATTCTCTCTTGTCCTCGATGCTTTTTTTCAGGCCCAGCAATTAATTTTATGACTATTATTCTAAATTCTTGTTCTGTTATATTTTTGATCAATTCATTAGCTGTCACTACTTCCTGGAGTTTCTTTTGTGGAGAATTCTTCCATTTCATCATTTTGGGTAGTCCCTGCGGTTGCTCCAAACTGCAGGGCACTTCCCCTGTGTTGTCTGGAGTAACTTGTGTTGGTGGGAGGGGCCACAGTCAGACCCAATGTCTGCCCCCAGCCCACTGCTGGGGCCACAGTCAGACTGGTGTGTACCTTACCTTTCCCTCTCCCAGGGTCAGGACTCACTATGGAGTGGTGTGGCCCCTGTCTGGGCTACTTTCACTCTGCCAGGCTTGTGGTGCAGCTTTGATGGGATCTGGCGTATTAGTGAGGGTGGAGGGGTGATCCGCAAGGTGCACAGGGGCGGGAGGGGCAAGCTTAGCTTGCTTTGTTGTTGGTGGTCTCCTGCAGGAGGGGCCCTGCAGCACCAGGAGGAAGGCAGGCAGACCTGTCAGAGGGATGGATCCACAGAAGCACAGTGTTGGGTGTTTGCACAGTGCAAGCAAGTTTGGTGAACTGGTTCCCTTTGGGATTTCGGCTAGGGGATGGGAGAGGGAGATAGCGCTTGCCAGCACATTTGTTCCCCACTGAGCTGAGCTCTGTCTCCCGGGGCTCAACAGCTCTCCCTCCCAGTGTCCTTTTGCCCTTCCCACTGTCTAAGAGCAGAGCTGTTGACTTTTAACATTCCAGATACTAAGTCCCACTGGCTGTCAGAAGTCACTCCATCTGGCCCTTCGGCTTTTGCAAATCAGACTCAGGGGCTCTTCCTTGCTGGGAGGGCTGCCCCTCCACCGCTCCAGCTCCCTCCTGCCAGGCCGTGTAGCGTGCACCGCCTCTCCGCCCTTCCTAACCTCTTCCGTGGGCCTTTTGTCTATGCTTGGCTCAGGACAGTCCGTTCTGCTAGTCTTCTGGCGGTTTTCTGGGTTAGTTAGGCAGGTGTGGGTGGAATCTAAGCAATCAGCAGGATGAGGTGAACCCGGCATCCTCCTTCCCCCCAGCATCCATCTTCCCTCTGCAAGTTCTGTTTTTTTTTTGGGGGGGGGGGGGCTTGAACTCATAGCCCTGAGATCAAGGGTCACCTCTTCCACCAACTCAGCCAACCAGGTGCCCCTATTTGCTCTTTTGATTCAAGTTTACTGCAGGAACAAAGACCTGACTTGCATCAATTTATGGTGGGAACTCCAAATACTTTGCCTGTTTGCATTTCTTAAACCAACAGTCTCCACAATGCACTGTGGTACAAATTTAGTTTTTATAAGATCCTTTTCTACCTTTGAAACTTACAACTGTTATACTGTTTTTACTTACAAAACTATTTATAACTTTTGAATATTACCAATATTCACCTGTGATAACCTTTTATTTCTAGATAAAGCAGCAGAGGAGCTAAGTATTTAGGAAAGAAAGAAAAATAGGGCTTTAGAAATGAATATTGTCCAGCAGTTAGCATAAACCAAAAGACTGTGTCAATGCGAAAGTAAAATTGAGGCTAAAAGACTATTTAGATGGTTTTAACCCAAATACACCACTGTGCATGCAAACAGTGGCATATAAGTGACGTTCCTTTCCTCTCCTCTATTCCTTGCACCTCAAGCTTCATTTTTCCAGCAGTGATCATCAATTTTCACTATTCAAGTCACTGACTTCATTGGTAACGTATGTGGAAATTCCTGGCTAAGGAAGTTTGTGTAAAAGGAGGTGGCTGCAGTTTGGGGAAAGAATAATCAGACTTAGTATCAGCTCTGCCACTCTTAGCAGCAAGAACATGGTGGACAAGTTAGTTATCCTCACAGAGCCTCTGTTTCCATATCTGTAAAATAGGAATGAAAACCTTCATAGTGTTACCATGAAGACTGAATTAAATGAGCAGCAGTATGTGGGAGATCCTTGGGACCTTTAAAACAATCTAAATATTAGTTGTGTCTCTAGATATTGGAATGCTAGGGTTCATTCCTCTATACTCTCAAACTTGTCCACCATTTGGGACAAACAATTATCCCATTATTTTATAGTTATCAACTTGTCCAGAGAACTCCAAGGCTCTGAAGTGCATGGACAGCCATGTTGAGAGGGGAGAGGAAGAGGAGAAAAAATAGGGGTGCTGTTCTCTGGGGAAAGTCAGGATAGAGCTCAGGTTTGGAATCCTGAGCAGCTTCCTTGGGTTGGGTGCCCATGTAGGGAGAACCATGGTTTTTAGGAAGATGAAAAGGCACCCAAAGATAAGAGAACACTTGGGGAGGACTGATGACAAATCTGCAGTGACAGCCCAGGTTTTGCTCAGAGTTCATGGATGCTCTTTCTGCTCTATTGCTGTTGGTCTTGCTGCTGCTGCTTTGGGTGGATTTGAAGGAGAGGTAATTGCTTTATTATTTTCTTTTCAAATTATAAAATAATACATATCGTAGGGATTAAGTGCCCAGACTGTGGACTGGACTTTCTGGGTTTAAACTCCATCTCTAATGTTTATTAGATCTGTGATCTTGGAGAAGTTATTTAACTCTTTGCGTGTCAACTTCCTCATCTGTAAATTAAGGAAAACATTAGTGAAACTTTATAAAGTTATTATGAGGATAAAATGAGTTAATGTTTGCTAAATATAACAGCATGTGTCAGTATATTGTGTGCGTTTGCTATTATTATTGGATGTAATCCCTATTTATTATCAGTAATATCATTTTCACTGTATCATTAGCTGTATTCCTGTTTAAGGTGTAACATTCCCCTAACATGCACATACAAACATACATACAGCAGTTAGTTTTGTTTTTTGTCTTTGTTTTTTTTTTTTAATTTTTGTTTTGTAATAATGGATTCAAATGCATATTCTTCTGCAACTTGCTTTTTCAACTTTAACAGTATATAGTATTTTTCATATACACATGTATATCTTTATTCCTTTTTTTAATGTTTGTTTTTGAGAGAGAGAGAGAGAGGGTACACATGCGCACATGAGTGGGGGAGGAGCAGAGAGAGGGGGAAAGAGGATCTGAAGAGGGCTGTGTGCTGACAGCAGAGAGCCCAATGTGGGTTTGAAGTCATAAACTATGAAATCATGACCTGAGCCGAATTCGGACTGTTAATCGACTGAGCCACCCAGGCACTCCCATATATCTTTATTCTTTATATTAGCAGTATAGTTGTCAGGCACTGCCATTTGCCTGCTCAATATCTAATCTCCCATTTATCTTTCATAAATTGAATCCTGGATAGATAAAAATGCTACTTGTTAGACCCTTCTTCAATCTATGATCCACCGTTGGCCAATGAGATATGAGCAGAAGTCTCTTGGGACAAGGAAAACCTGGGACTTGGGACAAGGAAAACTTCACTCGAATGCCTTTTCTTTCATCCTCTACACCTCATGGTTCTTACCCAGCTATGCTGGGACTATGACACAATAGCCATGGGGATTAAGACACACAAAGGATGACAGTGTGGAAAGACATAAAGAGCCTTCCTACTCCTAGGCTTTTTGCCTGAAATACATAAATTTCTATGTGTTAAACCACATTTTTCTACTACTCTTAAGGGAGAGTATGTTCCTATCTGATAGGGATTTTGCCATCGGGATGTACAAATGCTAGAAGTAATGTAACCTAAAATATGAAAACGGCCAGTAGGGGAGGAAGGATATTAGGAAGACATTTTATAGTCTAGAGAGTTGGTGGCCATCGCTATCCAATGGCAAAATATTTGGTAAATCTATATTTCTCCATACCAAGACATACAATCAGGGGAAATGGTAGCAAAAATAAAAATGTTGGCAGATACTGATTATTTATTGCTTTTAGCACAATCGTACATTTGAGATATTAACTCAGACCACAGTGAGTCAATATATAAGGAGAGATGGAAGAAAAACAAGTAAAAAAGATATTCTGCTGGTGGCCTATAATCTAGACTGAGCACCCCAATTGGATTCAAAATGCCAACTGCTTCCATCCTTAAAGTGAAGCCCAAGAGATAGCTTTAGTAGGTGATGAGAACAGTGCCTCAGGCCTTCCTCTTCCACAAAGAATTCTTTGCCATTCCAGAGAGGGAAAACACACCAGCACAGATAAAGTTGAAGGTGGTACCTGAAAGACTACTAGTGGCCATTAGGCTAAAGAATGTCAAATCCTGCCTACTTGAGTCCTGGCCGTTCATCTGACTCGTGGATCTCTGCTAATCTCCTGTTGTACTTCTTAGAGAAATTTCTGGGCTTTGGAAAACATCTCTGAACATTTGTGGTCCTGACTTACCTTTTCACTATTGATCTGCTTCCTCCTGGTTTCTACAAACTGGATTCTTGCCCACTGTAGTAGGCAGAATAATGGTCCCCCAAAAGAGGTCCACATTCTAATCCTCAGAACCTGTAAACTGTAGGTTATCTTACGTGGCAAAGGGGGCTTTGCTGATGTGATTAAGGTTACAGACTCTGAAATGAAGAAATATTCTGGATTATCTGTGTAGGTCCAATCTAATTACATTATTTCTTCAAATGTTTATTTTTGAGAGACAGAGAGAGCATGATCAGGGGAGGGGTAGAGTGAGAGGGGGATAGAGGATCTGAAGTGAGCTCTGTGCTGACAGCAGAGAGCCTGATGTAGGGCTTGAACTCATGAACCATAGGATTATGACCTGAGTCGAAGTTGGGTACTTAACTGACTGAGCCACCAACATCCCCAAATTATTTCTTATTAGCAGAGGAGAACAAAAGAGAAGTTAAAGTGAGAGGGACTTGACCCACCATGGCTGGATTTGAAGATGGAGGAGGGGGCTAAGAGCCAAGGAATGTGGGTGGCCTTTTGACTGATAGCCAGCAAGGAAATAGGTACCAACAATCCGAAAGAGTGAGGAACAGATTCTCCCCTTAGATCTCTAGAAAGGAGAACAACTCTACCCACATCTTGATTTCAGCCTGTGAGACTCTAAAAGCCACTTTCTATTCAGCCACTCTGGTCTTCTGACTGAGGGAAACTGTGAGATAATACATTTGTGTGATTTTAAGCCATTAAATTTGCAATGATTTGTTACAGTAGGAAACTTGTATCCTCACATATGCTGATTCCTAAAAGATCATTTTCACCATGCTTAGGCTGCCCTTTTTAAGAACATTAAGCTAGGGGCACCTGGGTGGCTCAGTCTGTTAAGTATCTGACTGCAGCTCAGGTCATGATCTCATGGTTCATGGGTTCAAGCCCCACATTAGGCTCTGTACTGACAGCTCATAGCCTGGAGTCTGCTTCAGATTCTGTGTCTCCCTCTTTTTCTCTGCCCCTGCCCTGCTCATGATCTGTCTCTCAAAAATAAATAAATGTTAAGAATTAAAAAAAAAAAAAAAGAACATTGAACTATATGCTTATAAGACTCCTTCCACCTTTCAGTGTTCCTCAGCAAGTTTTCCCAAACTGCTAGTCCAAGATGGCCTGTGCCACAGGAGCTTTGCAACCCAATGCAGGGATTTTGTCTCTTGGTGAGCATAACTAATAAGACCGGTTCAAGATTGCATTCAAGAAGGGAGAGTTTATTACTTGCAGCAAGCAAGGAGATCATTGGGGATAGCTCCCAAAGCAGTGTCTCCTGGAACAGCGTGCTTAGCTTGGTGATATTGAGCTTTTCTCATCTTGTGGTTACCAGGAAGTTTTACAAGCTGCTGTTTTCACCTTGCCATCTCCTGCTTCAGCTTTTTCAGGATGTTCTGCAAGTGTAACTAAATGAACATTAAGGCAATAGTTTTCCACTGCAGTAAAAATGGCCCCTGCTCTTTCAGATAGTTTAAACTTCTCTAATGAAACAAACACAAGATTGTCTGTTGGACTTTTTCTTTCCGTCTACTTTTTAGCCTTTGTTCAATTTTGGTTTTAGTTTCTGGTGGGGGCCAGAAAATTCACACTTGGAAGGTTGGTGTAGAGTTGGACAAAAGTCTTCAATTAGATAAACATTAACAATGAGCCAGTGGAAAGAAGAAATAGATCGCTATGGAAGAAAGGCAGGCCATACCAAGTATATTCCACAGAACAGGAAAAAGGAACCCCAAATTGCTGGACGGAGATTCAGAGACATTGGAAAACATTAAAGATTCATTTAAAGTCAAATTTAAAAATTAGTCTGAAAATTAAATTTAAAATTCCTTTAAAAATATTTCCAATGAATGGTTGAGCCATCAAAAATGTAGAAGAAATCCTCTGAGGGCAGGAGCAAACCTTACGCACAGTTCAGGGACTTCGGTGAGGCTAAAAACTGCCAAACCACCTGGAGGCATGTACAGATGCTGGCAGGCCAGGAAGATGAGAACTTGCATGTCTGTGTAAGGAGACAGAACTTGTGGAACTTGGGTCTGGGCAAGGAGCCTGATTAGAGAAACAGCATAAAGCCAGGAACAAAAAGGAAACACACTCAGGAAAAATTGAACTGGTACAAATAACGCTCCAAACGGAGAGCCCTCAGTAGAAATCATCTGTCTCAGCCGTGGTTCTGAGTAGTGATAGAACAAAAAGAGTCGGGGGATCCCCCAATAATTTGAGGACGTTGGTCAGCTCTCATCTGGGTTTTGGGCTTGGATTCATTGAATATAACAAATAATTAAGAGCCTACTATGAGCCTCACAGTGTTCTAGAGGCTGGGATATGGCAGTTTAAAAAACATCAGAAAACAAATCCCTTTCCACATGGAGTTTAGATTCTAGAGGAGGACGTTATTTAGTATACTAAAAGGTGGTAAGTGGTATGGAGAAAAGTAAAGCAATGACAGCCTCTAGGAAGTGCTCAAAAGGTGTGCAATTATAAATAAGATGGCAGGTAAGGGGTCAAATCAAGCAGGCTCGAATGCTGAGAAACAGTCTCGCAGTTGTCTTGGGTATGTAGTTTTCAGCAGAGGAACCAGTCAGTGGGGAGTTTTCAGGTGAGAATGTGCGTGGCCTGTTCAGGAATCGGGCAGGAGACCAGTGTGGCTGAAGAGGGATGGACGGGCAGCAGAAGGACAAGTGGGAGAAGGAGAGGAGGTGAGCAAATCGGAGGAGTGGGCAGCTTGACAGAGGCTGTGATGCTTAGTAAACATTTTCAATGTTTAAACATCTTTGTAGTATTGCGGAAAAGGTAAAGGCATTGATGAATTTTAGATGCTTTTCGATTAAGAATTCACGTTAAAATTTTAAGGCCAACCATTCAAATCATAGAAATAGGATGTGAATTTTCAAAACCTGTAGATACAAACATGTAATGAGATAAAAAAGCAATTCAAAAGAAGAAAAGAGAAAACAGAGAGGAACAAATACGAGGTAGTAAAGCGAAACATATGAGTAATCACAGGGAATCAAATAACCAGAATACCAAACTGGATTTTAAAAACCACCAGGGGTGCCTCAGTGGCTCAGTAGGTTAAGTGTCTGACTCTTGGTTTCGGCTCAGGTCATGATCTCATGGTTTGTGCGTTCGAGTCCCTCCTTGGCTCCATGCTGTGAAGCCTGTTTGGGATTTTCTCTCTCTCTCCCTCTCCGCCCCTACCCCACTTGTGTGATCTTTCTCTCTCTCTCTCTCTCAAAATAAATAAACAACTTTAAAAAAAAAACAGCTATGCATTGTTTACAAGAGAGAAAAAAATAAATACATAGAGAGGTTGAAAGTAAAAAGAGTTCCTGAGCCAATATTAATTAAAAGAAAGTGAAGCTGTTTTTACATCTGACAAAATAAACTTGAAGGCAAAAATAAAAGTGGGCACTATATAATGATGAATTGTTTTTCCCGACTGTGTCTTCCTGACGTGAACATTTTAATATTGTGTGTACTGAATCACATGGTTTCAAAACGTGATGCCAAAGTGAGGGAGCTGTAAGCAGATTTTGACAAATCATCTGAAATAATGGTTTTACAAACACAATTCAGTAACAGGCCAAATAGGATAGAAAAAAATGTGTGCTCAATAATTAGAGATTTTATATTCTTCTGAAGGACACACATAACCTTTATGAAAATATACCACATTCTAAGCCATAAATTTAAAAGACTCAGTACTTACGAACCACAACTATAATGCAATTCGGTTAGAAAAAAATATCCAGGGGCACCTGGGTGGCTCAGTTGGTTAAGCGGCCGACTTTGGCTCAGGTCATGATCTCTCGATCCGTGAGTTCGAGCCCCTCATCAGGCTCTGTGCTGACAGCTCAGAGCCTGGAGCCCTTTTCAGATTCTGTGTCTCCCTCTCTCTGACCCTCCCCTGTTCATGCTCTGTCTCTCCCTGTCTCAAAAATAAATAAAAAACGTTAAAAAAAAAAAAAAGAAAGAAATATCCAGAAAATTCTTCAGTTCTATTTGTTTTGGAATTAAATTTAAAAACTCCTAAGTAGGGGTGCCTGAGTGGCTCAGTCGGTTAAGCGTTCGACTTCGGCTCAGGTCATGATCTCACAGTTTGTGAGTTCAAGCCCCATGTTGGGCTCTGTGCTGACAGCTCAGAGACTGGAGCCTGCTTCAGATTCTGTGTCTCCCTCTGTCTGCCCCTCAACCACTTGCACTCTGTCTCTTGCATTGTCTCAAAAGTAAACATTAAAAAAAAAAAATTTTTTTTAAAAAACTCCTAAGTAACTGATGGGCCATAGAAGAAATCATAAAAATAAATAGAAGATATTTATTTCAAAAGATAAGAAATATTTACATATATGTAGCTAAAGCATCACTTACAGAAAATGTGTAGCCTAAAATTCATGTATAAGGAGAGCAGCAAGACTGAAGATGAATGATTTAAGAATCTCAATAAGAAATAAAAAGGGGAGGAGAATACAATAAATAAAAGAAAATGCGAGAAAGAAAATGAAAACAAAACAATGAAATTGAATAGAACTTCAATTCAGGTCTCACATAATTACCACAGATATTTTGCAAGGAATATGAGATCACGCACACAAAAAAATCCTAAAACACACAAGGAAACAAAGTACCGTGAGTCAGATACAGGGGAAAAAAATAGCACAATTATACCCACAAAGCTTAATATATTAGAATTATGAGACAGAGATGTATTTAAAAAGTGTATTTAATAGGTCAAACAAGCAAAAAGTGGTTTGAAATTATGAACAAGAAACAGGAAGCTATAAAAATTACCAAGTTGATTTATAAACAATGAAATATAGCTTTGAAAAATAAAATTCATAATGAAAATTTAAAAACTCAATGGAATCAAAACCTCAATGAAAAGATAAAATAGTAAACTATACAAAGCAGAATTAATGAATCAAACCAAAGATGTTATACGGAATGTGACAGAGAGAGGTGATGTGATGTACAATATGCAATACAGGTAGAGGACATTGAGAATTGAAGAAGAGTGTCTACCAAACGCTTAACTGGAGTTTTGCGGGGTATAATAGAGAATGAATAGAGGCAATATTTGAGGTAACAGTTGCTGAGGACTTTTCAGAATTTTTGAAAGACATTAATCCTCAGAATCAGAAATTACAATGAATTTCAAACACAATAAAAAAAAAGAAAACGACACCTAGATACAGATAGCATTTGAAATTTCAACATAATGAGAGTGAATGGAAGATCTTAAGAACAGGCAGTGAAAAAGGACACATTACCTAAAAACGGGTAGCAGTTAGACTCATGGCTGCCTCCACAACAGCCATGACAGAGCTAGAAGATAGTAGAATAATACCTTCAAAGGGCTGAGAGAAAATAACAGACACCCTACAGTTGTATGGCTCATAAAAATTTCTCGAAATAAACATATTTTAGGAAAACAAGATTTTAGGTTACCACCAAAATATCTTCATTAAAAATAATTCCAAAAGATAGACCATTTACTCAGTAAATGGTCCCAAATGGAAGATTGAAATGCAGAAAGGAATAGGATGGAAATGAAGAAGGAAACATGTATCATATGGAAGATTAATCTAAGAAAGACATGGAAACCAGTGGAGAGAAAATAAACAAATATAAAATGTAACCCATGAAATGGACATTTGGTAGTCAATTTTAACTGCCTTTCACATTAAAAGGGAAACACATAGAGAGGAGCATACCTAAACATACTCAGGAGAAATTTCTAAATTCCAAGGATAAAAAGAAACTCTTGCAAGCTTCTTGAATGAAAAAATTAGGAAGGCACTCTGAGTTGAATTACACTTCTTATGTGAAACGTTAGACACTGGAAGACATTGCAATATAATGTGTAACGAATTCTGAGAGAAAAAGACTTTGCTCTTGGCCCCTTTGTTATTTCTATTTTAGGACAAAAGACCATTTATTTCAATTATCATAGGACTTGGAAAGTAGCCACGCTTGTAATCTCTCTGCAAATGTTACCTCAGTAAGAAGTCCAGTTAAACAAAAATAGGATCCAAACAACTCAGGGTAGTGGAAGACAAGATACAAAAGAAGCAGCTGTAGAGACTTCCTCTTTCCAAACTCCTGATGAAAACATTCAACATATAACAGGATCCTGCTTGAAAGTTTAGAAATCTCAGTGCTTTGAGGCTAAGAGCTCTCTAGAGAGAGCAGGGATGTGCAGTATTCACTATTGTGCCTACAGAAAAAGCAAGGGCTTTGGAAATGCTTAGAGCAAAGACCAGAGATGGACAATTCCTCCCACTGTCCAAGAAGGTCTGGTGGAACTCAAGGGCGGGAGATGAAGGTGAATAATTAAAACTGGCATTAAATTGAAGCAAAATGAGTGCAAGAATAAAAGAGAACTTCAGAAGTAGTGAAAATGTAATGAAACCACGAAACACACGCCGATAGAACAGACCTACATAAGGCCTTCTGAGTGTATCGAAATCGCTACCCACCCCAAATTTAACATTTATTATAGTAATTGAAAAAAAGAGGAAAAAAGTTTCAATGTCAAAAGCAAGTCATATTTTAAAGTTCACAATGGTTTTGACTTCGGTTGGGATGTAAGGCAGCTCTTTAAAAAAAAAAAAACCGGGGGCGGGGGGCTTAAGGGAGTTTTAAAAATCACATAGAAAGGAAAGCTTATAAAAATGAGTTGAAGTATAAATAGAGTAAATAGCATAACTGAATACATCTTTGTTCCAAATATGATCCTGGTGATGGAGTGACCTTCATAGTTAATTATATCCTTGTATCTCCCAGGCTCTTGGGCTATATATCATGTGCGGCACACATGACTAATGTACTTTAGCTGGGCTGCTTCTATCATGCATCACATGTACGTTGCATCAAATTTCCTGGCAAAAATGTTATTTCAAGGTAATGTGTATAATAAAAATGTTCTCTTGGTGTCACAACAATATTATTTCTCCTCTGACAGTATTGTTAGAATATCTACATTGATTAATACTTACCTGCCAATTCAAAAAGGAACGTATGTTGTGGGTAAAAATAGTCAAGCATACTTTATAAAATATAAAGACTAAAGTGACTTCTTGGTGGAATTCAACATAAAACATCACAAAATATGACTAGAGAAGCAGGAGCTGATCTCAAGACTATGATTTTTATTTCAATAATTTTAATAATAATGTTTTCCTAGAAGGATATACTTTTTATTTTTTTAATGTAGTAAAATATACATAACACAAAATTTACCATGTTGCCCATTTTTTAATGTTTATTTTTGAGAGAGAGAGAGAGAGAGAGAGAGAGAGAGAGAGAGAGAGAGAGAAAGAGAAAGTACAGGTTGGGGAGGGGCAGAGAGAGAAGGAGACACAGAATCTGAAGCAGGCTCCAGGCTCTGAGCCATCAGCACAGAGCCCTATGCGGGGCTAGAACTCACTAATCATGAGATCATGATCTGAGCCGAAGTCAGATCCTTAACCAACTGAGCTACCCAGGCGCCCCACCACGTTAACCATTTTTCAGTGTTCTGTTTGGCAGCATTACGTATATTCACACTGCTGTGCAACCATTACCACCATCCATCTTCAGAACTTTTTCATCTTGCCAAACTGAAACTGCACACCCATTAAACACCAACTCACCATTTCCTCATCTCCCCAACCTTTGGCAACCACCATTTTACTTTTTGTCTCTGTGAATTTGGCTACTCTAAGTACCTCATATGGAATTATATGGAATTATAGAATATTGGTCTTTTTGTGAATGGATTACTTCACTTAGCATGTTTTCAAGGTTCATCCATATTGTAGCACATGTCAGAATTTCCTTCCTTTTTAAGGCTGAATAGTGTTC
Source organism: Neofelis nebulosa (assembly GCF_028018385.1). Lineage (NCBI taxonomy): Eukaryota > Metazoa > Chordata > Mammalia > Carnivora > Felidae > Neofelis > Neofelis nebulosa. The sequence continues at coordinate 118,641,354 of NC_080784.1, forward strand.
CATTATATGTATATACCACATTTATTTATAGAAGTATATATTCTGAAAAATTATTTTTGATGTTGGGCCACCTGGGGGGCTGAGTCCATTCAGTGTCCAACTCTTGGTTTCGGCTCAGGTCATGCTCTCACAGTTTCGGGAGTTCGAGCCTCACATCAGGCTTTGCACTGGCAGTGCGGAGACTGCTTGGGGTTCTCTCTCTCCCTCTCTCTCTGCCCCTACCCCCACTTGTTCTGTCTCTGTCTCTCTCAAAATAAATAAATAAACAAGCTTAAAAAATGAATAATTAAAATTTATTTTTGATGTTAAAACATTATGCACTATTATTGAAACTCTGCTTGTTATAATACATTGTGATAGCCTTTAATAAGAGCAACTATTATGAGCAAGTACCCATTATGTACCCATTTATCAAAATACACATTATCTATAATCTTCCTGACAACACTAAAAATGGGACACTACTCTGATTTTGAAGATGAGTAAACTAAACACAGCGAATGTGAGTGAAATTTATCCAGTGACTCACAGAGCATGCGGAAATGCTGGGATTTGAACCGGATGTGCTTAGCTCTGAAGCCTGGGCTTTCTGCCCTCCACCACCTGACTGCTTACGTTGTGATCAGGCATTACATTACGTGTGGTAGAACTGTGCTGGACAGGTGGACATACAGTTCAGCACTGACTCTGCCATCCACTAGCTGTGAGACCATGGCCAAGTCATTTGGCCTCACTAAACTGCTTCATCTGCAGAAAGGGAATAAACACCAGTAGTGATGGTAATGGCAGTAAGAGCTTACCTACATGTTTGAGCACTCCTGTTGTGCTAAATACTAAATTTGTCTTGTGTTAGCTCTTCAGTCCTCACGGAAACACTACAAGGTAGATTTTTTAATTCCCTTCCTTTTATTTACACATGAAGAAGCTGAAAGACACAGAGGTTAAGGCCCAAGGTCACACCTGAGCCAGTCTGGCTCCTAAACCTGCACTGTAACCACTGCTCATTGCTAGGAAGTTTGAGAATGGAGATAAAGCATACAAATTGCTTAACTCAGTGTGTGACACACAGAAACCACTCAAAAAATGTGCGTCGTTATTTTTATGGCCATGATTTACTTGCCATTTTTCTATATCTGGTTCTGAATGGCTGCACCTGCTTTTCCTCCTTTTCCCCCCCTCTGCTTTGGAAATGTTCCAAAGGTGGGAGGGGAGATTGAGCATCCATCAGGAAATCACCTTCCTTCACTCTGGACCTATTCTAGGAAAAAGCACAATATGGCAAGGACTTCGACACAGTCATTTCAGTACCAGGCCAAACATGCATTCTTATTACTTAGGCTGAATTCAAATGAGGTGGGAATATAGCCCTTGCATGCTATGCTGTTTGGCATAATATGAACCCTTGAATTTTAAAAGTCTAATTCTCTCCCATTTACCCTGAAGCTAAATCATCAATGTAAATGAGTTTCTGAGAAATTCACTGAAAATGTTGTGCTTCTTAAGAAAGTTGAAAGAGCAGGAAGATGACTAAAATAGGATATATGTCCTGCTAAAGTACACAAGTTATTCTTACTTTTAAAATCCTAGGCCCTTATTTATTTGGATTAAGGCTCCTAACTGATACTAGTTATCAATGACTGAAAAACAATCATGGATTTTGTTTTCTGTAATTATATTAAAATCTCATTTATATCTTAATAAATAAGAGTTGGAGCTAATATTTTCATACACCAAGTTTAAGGTTGTGCCTAATGCCTTAACACCACCCCCCACCCCATACCCTCAAGACCAGACTAGGCAGGCACATATACTTATTACCATTCAACACTTATTCACTGAGCAACCTACAGAGTCACTTGACTATGGAGAACACAGGATAATGTAACGCAAGAAGCTGACCCTGAATTAATTCACAATTTCGTTACAGCCATCAATATGTTTACAATTAAATAAGAATAAAAATTATCTTGGGGCACGTGTGTGGCTCAGTCTGTTAAGCATCTGACTCTTGATTTTGGCCCAGGTCATGATCCCAGGGTTGTGTGATCAAGCCCTGAGATGGGCTCCACCCTGGGCCTGGAGCCTGCTTCAGATTCTCTCTCTCTCTTCCTCTGCCCTGCTTATGCATGCACATACTTGCTCCCTCTCAAAAAAAAAAAAAAAAAAAAAAAAAGATAAATTATCAGAATTTGAAGGTGTTAACAATTTTATAAGTTCTATGGTTCTTATTTTTATTTTTTATTTTTAAATGTTTATTTTTTTAGAGAGAGAGAGAGATAGAATATGAGCAGGGGAGGGGCAGAGTGAGAGGGAGACACAGAATCTGAAGCAGGCTCCAGGTTCTAAGCTGTCAGCACAGACCTCAACGCAGACCTTGAACTCACGAACCGTGAGTGAGATCATGACCTGAGCGGAAGTTGGTTGCTTAACCGACAGAGCCACCCAGGCAGCCCAAGTTCTATTGTTTTTAGAGTTAAAGAAACTTTGTAATTTAATACCAATTTTTAAAATTACATATTAGGTTTGAACTGGTACTATGCTTTATGTTGAGTATATAATAGTAAGTAAAATAACAATATTTTCTCTCAAGAAATGTAACTCTAGAAGTAAAGATAGGTTATTAAAGTCATGGGATAAATCAATACTTCCCATTCCTTCCTGAACCAACTGATGTCCATACACTTATCCATTTAATGATTAAGTTGTGTTTTCCAAGAATTAATTGTGTGCAACAGCAAACCTAATTCAGTTGTACTTCTTATTGTAATTACATTAATTTAATTACACTTATATAAACTGATGAAATATGAGAGTAAAAGAGTATGTGTGTTTCCATGAAAACTGCTCTGAGGCTTTGAAATGATTTGATAAAGTCAGGTTGCCAAAATATTTCTGCTATAACTAGGAGTTGAATGTGACAACTGTAAAAGATTTAAGAGAAAATTATTCTAGAAAGATTGTGCAAACAAATCACTTCATAATTTAAAATATCAATCAATATTTTAAAACTGGCATACGGATATAATTACAATAAACTGTGACCTGTGCTGGACATAGCACAGCCTAGAGGTCAGGCCTGGGAAGAAGTGACAGAAATGAAATCTGAAAGAGTAGCACTAGTCAAGAAGAAGGGCTAGTGTCCTGAGCAAAGGGAGTAGCATGTCCAAAGGCTTGGCAGCAAAAGAAGATTAGAAAAAAAACTTAACAAGGGGTGCCTGGGTGGCTCAGCCAGTTAAGCATCTGACTTCAGCTTGGTGCTGACAGCTCAGAGCCTGGAGCCTGCTTTGGATTCTGTCTCCCTCTCTCTCTGCCCCTCCCCCGCTCACGCATGTTCTCTCTCAGAAAGAAATAAACATTAAAGAAAAAAAATTTTTAAAAGAAAAAAGAAGAAAAGCTTAGTGTGACTGAGGGCAAACATCAGAGAATGTGGTAAGGATGTGATAATGGGATGAGTCTAGAGAAATTATCAGGAGACCGATCTTGAAGGCCTACGTAAGGAATCTGGAGCTTTGTTGTTGTTGTTGTTGTTGTTGCTGTTGCTGCTTTTAAAGTTTATTTACTTTAAGAGAGGGAGAGAGAGAGAGAGAGAGAGAACTCATGCTGGGGAGGGTCAGAGAGAGAGGGAGAGACAGAATCCTGAGCAGACTCTGCACTATCAGCATGGAGCCTGATATGGGGCTTGGTCCCACGAACCGTGAAATCATGACCTGAACCAAAATCAAGAGTCAGACACTTAATCGACTAAGCCACCCAGAAGCCTGGTTATTGTTTTTAAGTAGACTTCATACCCCGTGTGGGGCCCAACATGAGGCTTAAACTCAAGACCTGAACTGAGATCAAGAGTCAGGTGCTTAACCAACTGAGCCACCCAGGTGCCACAGGAATCTGGAGTTTTAAGAACTCCTAATTCTAAGATTCTCTGCAAGATCATTTTGGCCTCAGTAGTACCAGATTTCAAGGAAGAGGGTGGTGAGCAAGCCTGAAGGCAGGGAGATGGTGAGCTACCCATGAATCTAGCCAGTCTAGTTGTGAGGGGAGAGACTGGGGCAGTTATGTTTAGTCTGGTTACCAAGAAGATAGAATTTAACAGACCAAGAGAAATTTCTGAGGTAAACTGGGTGAGCAATCAGTGTATGGGGGAAAGGAGAAGAAACGTCAAAGCTCACTTTCAGATTTCTGACCGAGAACAGGGAATGATGCCATTTAAAGAAGTAGGGAATAATGAGGGGGAAAGCAGGTACAGGAGATAAGGTGATAAAGTCTATCCAGTTCTATTTCATTATATAGAAAAGGAAACTAATTTCTAAAGAAGAAAGTCTTTTACCTTAAGTAACAGAGTCATAAATTGAGTTCACAGCTTCTGACCATCACCCCCTCCCTCCCTCCACCTGTCCAACCCCTTCTCTACCCATCCAGTGTAAACACCAGTCATAATTCTATCTAGGGTTTTATTCCAGACATACCATTACCAACCCCCCACATATGATTATGAATGTTCTTTCATCCCTCTCCAAACCATATTTCATGTCTGCCCCCATAAACCCAAAAAACCTTGGCTTAGCATTGCATTGAACCCCACTGACTTAAGTTTCACACAGTAAAATCTTTTATCAGTTTCAATGGAAATCTGACCCACAGGAAGATGAATGGAGCAGGTCTTCTGTGAAATAGGTTGAAAATAATTGCATGTCACACAGGTTTTGGAGAAAAGCCAGTGAGGTATTCAGCGAAAATGTGAAAGAGCAGACCCTCCACTGCTCTGAATTTGAAAGCTCAAACATTGGGGCAGGGAAATATTTTATTCTCATTCGAAGGGCATGTGATTTATTTTCTCTGACTGCTAATTGCTGCAGAAAGTAAAGGAGTGGGTTTCAAAAAGAAATTACAACAAAGCTTACCTAGCTTGAAAAATACTTAAGTAGCATTGGTTTGAATTTACAGGCTCCTACAGTGAGCAGCATAGTACAGCCAAAACAATTAGGAGCTAAATAAATGGGGACTTTCTGGGAATGTCTTTATTTAAAGTCTTTAGCAGGAGAAGATTAGTGAAAGAGGACAGGTTTTAAGACCTGAATAGAAAGGGAACTTTACTTTGTAAAGTCTTCACTGTATTCAATTTTTCTGTTGTAATTGTTCTATTGTGAAAAATGTAAAATTTTGGCTGGATGAGAAAAACTGGTTTTACCCATCTGTTTGTTCATTCAACAAATATTTACTGAGTGCTCATCGTGTAAGGCATTATTCTAGATCAGTAGTTCTCAACCAGCAATGCTGATAAAATTTTGAACAATACTCAAAAACTTCAAGAGACTCTTAATTTCTACCTGCACATTCATCTACAATTTACAAAAAAAAAAAAAATTAATGTTTATTTTTGAGAGAGAGAGAGAGAGAGAGAGAGCGACAGAGTATGGGCAGGGGGAGTGGCAGAGAGAGAGGGGGACACAGAATTTGAAACAGACTCCAGGCTCTGAGCTGGCATCACAGAGCCCGAGGCAGGGCTTGAACTCACAAACTGTGAAATCATGACCTGAGCCAAAGTAGGATGCTTAACTGACTGAGCCACCCAGGCTCCCAGTTCATCTACATTCCTGAAGTAAACAGTGGCCAACAAGCAGATCCAGTGGCTGTATTATTTTATGATTTTTAACAAAATGTTCCATGTGGAAGGAAGTTAGAAAGATGCACAACTGCAATGAATAAAATGTATACTCCATAGATTCACTAGAATATTCCACTCTAAGAATAAAAATCTGATAATTTGAATTATTTAGTTTTTGAAAAATCCTCATCATCACTAACAACGGGGCACACAGCAGGATGAGGATGTTTAATGAAAAACTGGGTTGGAATGTCAAACCATATTGCTCCTCTGGCTTAATTGTCCTTAGCACTTTGCCATGTTCTATAGCAGTGGTATCCAAAGAGGTACAGATAGCCCAGGAGTTCTTTAAGACAATCCATTTGACATAATGAACCTATGTGCCTAGTACGCATGCTTAATTGGTGTTAGTACCTTCTTTTTCATTTATGAACCTTCAGACAGGGAGACCAGTTTTAGTCCCTGTTCCATGTTGTAGGACATATTTAATCCCTTTGTCTGGAATGCCCACTACCCCCTTGCCCTTAAATAATCCAAATTGGATTTCAAGATTCAGATTTCAATGTCTCTACTCTTGTTGTATGCTTAAACTCTTTTCCATCACCATTCTTTTTTTTAATGAATATATATATATATATATATATATATATATATATATATGTATATATATACACACACTTTTTTAATGTTTATTTTTTTATTATTAAAAAAATGTTTATTTATTTAGTTTGAGAGAGAGACATAGACCATGAGCAGGGGAGGGGCAGAGAGGGAGGGAGACACAGAATCTGAAGCAGGCTCCAGGCTCTGAGCTGTCAGCACAGAGCCTGATGTGGAGCTTGAACTCACGAACAGCAAGGTCATGACCTGAGCCGAAGTCAGATGCTTAACTGACTGAGCCACCCAGGCACCCCATTTTAATGTTTATTTGAGAGAGAGAGAGAGAGAGAGAGAGAATGAGTGGGGGAGGAGCAGAGAGAGAAGGGGACAGAGGATCTAAAGCGGGCTCCATGCTGACAGCGGAGAGACCTTTGAGGGGCTTGAACTCACAAACCGTGAGATCATGACCAGAGCCGAAGTTGGATGCTCAACTGACTGAGCCACCCAGGTGCCCCTTTCCCATCACAATTCTTATATTGCTTTCTTATATATCTAATATAAGAATAACCACTTGATAAGAGGTGGATGCTGTGATGAGCTGATCAGCTCCCCTTCAGGAACAAAAGTCTTCCTGCCCCAGCTGCAGGGAGTGCCACCTGCAGACAGGCCTTCTTCAGGAACCTCCCCATCATACCTCCTTCCCAGGATGGCCCCAAGCCAGTAACTTGAATGGTGATGTAAGGGTCCTTCATCCCACTGGCAACAACTCTCAAGGATCATCTTATCTTTAGGACTTGCCTTTAGAGTTGGCTAAGTCTTCCATTGAGACCAGATCACAGCACAACTGGTTCTCTCTCAGTTCTGTGCCTTTCCCTTCTCTTCCACAGGTGGTGGTCACAAGCACATAATAAGCTCCTGCACCCTAATCTCCATCTCAGAACCTGCAACCCAGAAACCCAACCTGCAGGCACACCTCAGGCACGTACCTCATTGCTACAATTATTGGTTCATTGTCTGTCACTCAGTGGACTGGGTTTGTTTCTGATGTATTTTTATATTCTCAGGATCTAGGCAGCATCTGGCACATATGAACACCTAGAAATGCTTGTGGAATAAATTCATTAAAACTGAGATCTCCTTTTTCTTTGGCCAAGAAATTATTTCTTTTCTTGTTTAATTAGATTTACTTATTTATATTCTCTCTCCCTTTATAGTAAAAGAATTTAGGGCAGTTTAAGCCAAAAGTTAACTGCAATTAAGTAATGGGGAAATAGGAATGACAGAATTATAAAGACAAGTATGTCAATGATACAGATCAATATACTTGTAATTAGTCATTTAATAACTTTTAGTCACTGAGCTGAGCATCTACTATATATCAGGCACTGCTTGAGTGTTAAAATAAGACTAAATCTCTATCCCCAAGGAGAACTACATTCATACGGAAAAGAGAGGTGAAAATGGAACAGTGTAGTTTTAGAGAGCAGTAGGTAAGTAATACAAAGGCTGCAGAAGGGCCTGAACACCTGAAAATATGCTACTTTGGCATATTGATTATTTAAGCTAAAGGCAATTGAGAAATGCCTTTAGGCAAAGTGTAAATTTCTTGTGAGAAAGATGCCCTCCCAGCATCAGGATGAGAACATTCTTTTTTTTTTTTTTTAAGATTTATTTTTAAGTAATCTCTATACCCAATGATCAGGAGTCTCATACTCTTCTGACTGAGCCAGCCAGGTGCTCCAGAAAGAGAACATTCTTATTACCAGAGATGGGGAGCTGACATCAAGATGAGTCTGTAGAGATCTCACTAAACTAATCCTTATGTTCTATGAACTCCCCCCACATATTTCCTGTTTACTTTCCCACAATTTCACACCCCTGGTCCAAGTCCTTTTTCCCTTTGTCTTGTCACATCTCCACAACTTATCACTCTTTGTTAAAATGGTATATAACCATGGGCCTAGCTGCTCCTTTGGGATTTTCACTCCTTTCTGTGAAGCCCTCCATGCCATGTAAAAATATTAACATCAAATAAAATGTATATGATTTTTTCCTGTTGGTCTGTCTTTAGTCAGTTCAACTCACTGGTTCCAGCCACAGAAGCTAGGAGAAAAAAGGAAATATCTTTCCTTCCCTATACCTCTTTAGGTAGGATGGTCAGAGAAGGACTCTCCCAGGTGAGCAAAGGCCTCAATGAGGAGAATCCATCCCAGCTGAGATTTGAGGGAAGAAATGCTTAGGCAAGGAAAACAGCTACTCTAAAGGCCAAGCATTCAGTACAAATTGGACTCTAAGCCTCAGGAAGCTAAATGCAGTAAATTGCTTGTTTTTATCTGGGAAGGAGACATGTTTTAATTCTTAAGAAGAGCCAAAGCGTTTCCTTGAATAAAACTGGATGGCACTGAGAGAGGTAAACAATGTCTTCATCAACTACTTCACGACAAAGAAAGAAGCAGAAATCTGTGACAGCTTTTTGTAGTGACATGGGAGACCTATCATTAAGAAGCATTCTGGAAAGACAATTCTGTAAGGGGCTGCAATGACTCAAAGTTCTTAGAGCAGTTGCTTGATGACATGACCTTTAAGTTCTCCTCTTTGAGTCAGGACTGGATGTCAGACAGTCAAGATTGCATTCTCTATCGAGGGGCTCAGCACAGGCATCCTAGAGTGTTCATTTATTCTCCGATTCATTAATCAGCAAAGAAATTGTTCAGAACAACCTAGGACAAAGGCTTTTAATCACAACACTATCTTCCTGCTGCATTTAAGACTCCCAATTTAGGCTGACTTCATAGAATTCTATGGAAATATCACCTACCAGATGATGAACTGCTTGTTCCCAGTATCTAATTCCACTCTTTTTCACTTGCACATGCACACTTGCACATGCACATGCACATCCACTTCTCCTACCCATCCCTACCCATCCCATCCCTGTGGCTGTAGACAAGGGTTCTTGGTGTTTTGGTTGTATATTAGTTTTGGAGATGCAAATAAATAAATGACAAGGGCCTAAAGTTAAAGAAATAATGTCAAGATAATCAAGGAAGTGGGAAATGGAGATCATCAAGCTATTACCACATGACAGGTTTGCTTAACCTAACTTTGTAATTCTGTTTCCTGACAAACAAAAAGAGCATTTATTATACAGCAACACTCCTGCAGGGGAGTGTCACAATCATTCCCCAAAAAGGATATGTATTCCAAAGTGAAACATTTAGTAGCCTTCATCATTGTAGCAGAGGAATGTTACCCCATTACAAAACATGTACCACAACCCTCAAATTGCTTTGACTTCTCATTACTAATAAACCACCCAGATGAATACCTACTATGTCAAGGAACTAGATGCATCCTATTTGCAAATATTTAAAGCATCTGAGTTCAAAGCCAAGCTCTACCACCTGAAAGAGTTTAGGACATGACATCTTAAAATATGTTGCATCGGTATATTAATGATTTTGAGCCAAAGGCACTTGATAAACAGCAGATGCAGGGAGAGGCTTTCTATGCATTCTATTTGCCTAAAGACAGATCCTCCAAAAGGAACTCAACTGTCATAAATCTCCTCCTCAGGAGTTTCTTTTTCTTTTTCTTTTTCTTTTCAGGTTTATCTATTTATATTGAGAGGGGGAGGGGCAGAGACAGAGGGAGAGAAAATCTGAATCAGGCTCTGCACTGTCAGCATGGAGCTCGATGTGGGGCTTGAACTCACGAACTGTGAGATCATGACCTAAGCTGAAGTTGGACACTCAGCCAGCTGAGCCACCCAGGTGCCCCTCTAAGGAGTTTCATCAATTGGGGAACATTGACTCTTATCATAGGAGAGAAAACAAGACGTTGACACCACACCCAGGCAAACTGTCACAAACTGTTATGTCCCCATCTATTCTTCTCAAGACCCATTCATCTTTCATAAACGACTTACTCTCCCCTAAGTGGCCTACATTTCCTTTTCCCTTCCCTATTATGGTGCTATCTAAGCTCTCAAATCTCCCCATTGTGGGAACATGCATTTTTTTCTTATGATGCTACCCAGCAGGTAATATTAAAAATTAGTACACTTGTATACCTTTTCTCCTGTTAATCTGCCTGTTGTCAGTTTATTTCATAGGTCCAGCTATTGAACCCAGGAGAGTAAAGTCTTTCCTCCCCTACACACTTATTTTTTTCAACTATGAAACCAGAACTGAAAAGGTGTTGGGATTAAATAATAATGTGTGAAAGTCCCTGGGCCAGCGTGGTTGCTAGCAGATGACAGTCACTCAGTCTGTACCTTTCCTTCTCTCACTTTTCACACCTAGTACAGAATAAGGGCCACATCCCAAACATAGCTTACAACCAAAAACCACTTATAAGCATCCTCCCTTGAGTGTGCAAATAGAGGCCAACATATCACGTCTATACATTTAACACTTGTGAGTCAAGCTGGCAAACTGTTAAATACAGTGTTAGGTCTTTCTATATTGATAAATATACCTTCATAATAACCTGAAAGGCCAAGTTCAAATTTAGATTTTTCAGCTCCCTCAGAGGCAGGAGGCCTGGTCATGATCTCACAGTTCGTCAGTTCAAGCCCCGTGTCAGGCTCTGTGCTGACAGCTCAGAACCTGGATCCTGCTTCACATTCTGTGTCTCCTTCTCTCTCTGCCCTGCCCCACTTGCACACACACTCTCTCTCTCTCTCTCTCAAAAATAAAAATAAACATTAAAAAAAATTTAAAAAGAAAGTTATATCTACAGTCCCATAAGTAGAACCCAGGAATACATTTTCTTATCACAATGTGATTGTGGTAGAATAGCTCAAACTTTCTTTTTTTCAACATTTTTTTTTTTTAATTTATTTTTGGGACAGAGAGATACAGAGCATGAACGGGGGAGGGGCAGAGAGAGAGGGAGACACAGAGTCAGAAACAGGCTCCAGGCTCCGAGCCATCAGCCCAGAGCCTGACGCGGGGCTCGAACTCACGGACCGCGAGATCGTGACCTGGCTGAAGTCGGACGCTTAACCGACTGCGCCACCCAGGCGCCCCAAGCTCAAACTTTCTTGATTTCTGGAACTCACCCTTTGCTTAATTCAAATTACTTCCAAAAACCATAAAATACCTTTACTAAAAAAGAAGGAAAGTAAAATATCATGCTTCTTTTTGGTTTCTATGCATGTGATGAGACAGAAGTTACCTAGATTTACAGGTGCCTTGCCTTTTATAAAGATTTACCCTTCAAACTATGAAATACACCTTATTTATGTTGGTGTTACATTACTGATCCAAGTACTTCCCACTTCACTAATGGGTGTATGAAGGCAGGTAAAAAAGGACTTAATACTCAAAGAAAAGGAGGAACACAAAGGACTTGTCGCACTGAGGTAGAAACGTGCACAGACAGCTGCACAATTGGTTTTATTCTACCCTTCACTAGGCCCAAAACAGAAATCACCAAATCTCCCAGGGTTAACTGCTCCTCATTCTCACTTACAGATTGTCTGTATTCTTTTTTTTTTTTTAATGTCTATTTATTTATTTATTTTGAGAGAGAGAGAGAGAGAGAGAGAGAGAGCGCACGTGTGAGCAGGGAAGGGGTAGAAAGAGAGGGAGAGAGAGATTCCCAAGCAGGTTCCGTGCTCTGTGTGGAGCCTGATGTGGGGCTTAATATCCTGACTGTGAGATCACAACCTGAGCTGAAATCAAGAATTGGTTGCTTAACCATATGAGCCACCCAGACGCCCCAGATTGGTCTGTATTTTTAAAAATCACTACAAATTAAATGCTCCCATAATCTTACCACATCTAACTTATTATTTGAGCCATTTGTCCTCACACAACAATATATGTTATTCTGTATATCATTCATGTAGTAGGTTGGTTTATCAGCATGGTAAGAACACCTTAGGCTTTTATAAAAACAACCAAGCAATCTTTTCTTAATGAGAATGATATGATAGTCTTTGCAAAAATAAGAAAGCACCATAGACCTGTAATGAATTGGAGATACAAATTTGACTTGTGTTATCAGCAACAGTGATGGCATTTTACTCATCCACTTTTACTTTTTCGCCTGATACTTGATAAGCAAGAATACACAGTGGCCAAAAAATTAACCAGAGTCTTAGGGTGGCCATATGGGATAAAAGTAACTGATCCACTGTCTTAGTCAGTTGGGGCTGCTATAACAAAAATACCATAGACTGGGTGGCTTAAACAACAAATATTTATTTCTCATAGTTCTGGAGGCTGGGAAGCCCAAGTTCAAGGCAGATCCAGTGTCTGCTAAGGGACCCCTTCCTAGCCGATAGATGGCTATCTTCTCAAACCCTCACACGGCAGAGAGCAGAGAGCAGGAGCAAGGTCTTTCATGCCTCTTTTTATAAGGTACTAATCTCATTCAGCAGGGTTTTACCCTCATGACCTGATTACCTCCCTCAAACCCCACCTCCAAATAACATCACGCTGGCTTCAATATATGAATTTGGAGGGGACATAAACATTCATCCCATATCACCCACACCGAGAGGAAACATACAAAGTCAGTCATATCAATCATGTAGGGTTTTCAGTAAAAGCTGCTGAGTGTTAATCAATAAACTTTTCATAAAAAGTCTTAATCATTGCAGAGATATGTCTCAAGTATACATACACAACTATACATAATCATAGATTAGATAGATAATCTGCATGCATACAGGAACACTTGTACATAACCAAAGGAGGCACATTTCAAAGGTGGAGTTCACACATATAATCATACACAAAATCACTTCCCAAAGAAAAGAGTTTTAAGAAATCAGCCAGTGAGTTTCCCCAGCTTTGATTCCTCTCTGTGGTTCTCAGTAAAATGGCAATGAGGAACTGAGCTAGCTTGGAAGCTGAGGTGACATAGCTCTTGTGATGAATGCAAGAAGAGGAATGAGTGGACTTAGGGTCTGCTGTGCTCTGAAAGGTAGGGTCAGGAAAGAAGTAGGCTTCTACTAAGAATTATTTGTTATATAGGCAATTCTGTACATTTTCATCCCTAATATATTTCTTTCTACTGAAGGATCATCTTTATTAATGGCAACATGTACCCGCACATTCGAAGATACAAGGGTTATTAATTCAGGCTCTGATGCCTTTCCTTACACTGATTCCCTACCTAGACCACATCATTCAAGTCATTCATTCTATTTGAAAGTTACTGAGGGCTTACAGTGTGCTGGGCATGATTCTAAGTGCAGAAGTGGAAGAGTTACCAAGACAGATAGGGTCTCCCTCATGGACTGGGGGATGAGACACAGGAGAGGAAATGAGAGTCAATAGTAGGCAAGAAACAAGAAAACAGACTACTAATTTCAGATGCAGATAAGTATGATGAGAAAGTTAAAACACTCTTCTCTCCCCATTCTGTTCTTTCTCCAGGTGCCCACCTTATCAGCTCTTAACAACATTTTCCAACAACCTCCCCTGCCCAAACCTGAATAGACAATTTCCTCCTTTTATGGACCCACCGATCCCACCTGTAGTCTGTCATGCTGCTTTATTGCATTTGTTTACCTGTCTTATCTTTCCCAATGAGACTTTAAGCCCCTTTGGAGTAAAGGTCATTTTTTTTTTTCTTAATGGTTTTGTAGTTGTAATCCCTGGCACGTGTTCTGTTTTGCTCACCACATAACATATTCAATACATGCCAATTAACTGAACAAATCTGTTGAAGACATAAAGAAGCCATTAACAGTAGGCGAGCAAAAAACTATTGTAAAACCTGAGGCTTAATGACTATGTTGTTGTGATCACAACCTTCTACAAAAATTTTATGATACTCTCATTAGGACCATGTTCTACTGCTTAATCTAGTAGCTCTCACCCAGTGTACCATTTTTAAAACAAAAAAAAAATTTTAATGTTTTATTTATTTTTGAGACAGAGAGAGACAGAGCATGAACGGGCGAGGGGCAGAGAGAGAGGGAGACACAGAATCGGAAGCAGGCTCCAGGCTCTGAGCCATCAGCCCAGAGCCCGACGCGGGGCTCGAACTCACGGACCGCGAGATCGTGACCTGAGCTGAAGTCGGACGCTCAACAGACTGAGCCACCCAGGCGCCCCTCAGTGTACCATTTTTAAAGAAACTACAATTTAGGATTCTCACTGCTAAAGTGATGTCAGCCAGAAATTGAACTGAACAGGTTAGACTATCTAGTATGAGTTAAGAGGTTAGCCCACGGGCACCAAAGAAAAGCCTTAGGTTTCCCAAAACCCAGAGAGGATGCTCAAAGAGACAGAGCAGTGAACGGTATTACTCAACTAGCATCACAGCTGCTGAAGGACTCTGGCTAAATAATCCGAGGCCTCTTTCCAGTATTGAAAAGCACACTGTGACCTCACAATGGCTTTGGGCCATCCATCCAAGGGCTCTAACCAGCTCAGATCTTTATTCAGTGCCTCCTAGGGAACCACCAGTTCCAAAGTAGGCAGAGGGAAAATCTCTTGACATTGTGATAATAAAAAAATTCTAAAGTTCATTTAGGATCCATCTGCATGATAATGGGTATAATGCAGATCAGAGTGTAAACCCAACAGAACTGTTTTGAATGTTAAGGAGAAAATGTTTTCTATTGTTGCCAAAGCAGTTACAGAAGAATCACACTAAAAGCTCTAATAGGTATTACATAGCAGACTTGGATTTTATTAAAAGTTACATCTAAAAAATGTTGCTTATCAGGGGCCAGCCTATTTTTACAGCTCTGATGTTCTCCTCTACATTCCCTGATGATTTTTCTCCACAGACGATTCTAGGAACATGGGTTAACTTCTGGATCTTTTCTTCTACCTTCAAAAACAGGACCCGGGGCACCTAGGTGGCTCAGTCGGCTAAGCTTCCAACTTCAGCTCAGATCATGAACTCGCGGTCTGTGAGTTCGAGCCCTACATTGGGCTCTGTGCTGACAGCTCAGAGCCTGGAGCCTGCTTCAAATTCTGTGTCTCCCTCTCTCTCTGCCTCTCCCCTGCTCACACTCTGCCTCTCTGTGTCTCTCAAAAATAAATAAATGTTGAAAAAAAAAAAGAAAACAGGATCCATCAGGGCACAGGGAAGTCATAAATCGAATGGAGGGGTGCCTGGGTGGCTCAGTCAGTTAAGCATCCAACTTTGGTTCAGGTCATGATATCACGGTTTGTGGGTTTGGGTCCCACATTGGGCTCTGTGCTGACAGCTCGGAGCCTGGAGCCTGCTTCAGATTCTGTGTCTCCCTCTCTCTCTCTGCTTCTCCCCCACTTGCACTGTGTCTCTATCTCTCAAGAATAAGTAAATGTTAAAAAAACAAAAACAAAAACAAAAACAAAAAACAAGTCTTCAACTCAAGAAGGCTAAAACAAACAAACAAACAAACAAAAAACAACACCAATCCAATGGAGTGCATAAGAAGCCTGAGGTCTTCTGCAAAGTAACCAGCAAACACTTGCTGTCTTCTGTGGTCGCAGAAGTTTTTTGGTATTTTTGTTTTTTTTAGCTAAGTTTAGGAAGTGAAGAGCAAAAAATATTTTCCATTTTTATTTTGCTAATGGAAAATCTGGACCAAAAAGATGCTGAATTAGTGAATCTCAGGCAGAATAAATATGTTATAAGAGATAAAGCCATAGGCTTTTACTGAATTTGTATATGTGGTCTCTTCATCAGAGGACAGAAAAGAGTTGAAATAGATTAGTAGATTTGTAAATTTGATTAATAAAGGGAAAGTCCTACCCTATCATTATTATTCCAATTATTCCTAAAATAAAAAATAGCACCATTTACTGAGCACCTACCATGTGTCAGCCAATATGCCAGGCGTTTTATGTTATTACCTGATTTCATTCTTTCAGCAATACTGTGGTAAGTCTCACTGTCCCACTTTCACAGATAGGGAAACTGAGGCTCAGAAATTTCAAGTAATTTGCTCAAAGTCTTATAGTTAGAAAGTTGGAAGAGCCAAGACTGCAAGACGAATGTATCTGACTTTAAAATTTGCACTTTCCAAAGTATCCATTGCTTTGAGTAAAGTGTCATTGCTTTTGAAAGTTTCAAAGATCAAATAATACCTTTCTTTCGTTTTTAGAAAGGCCCGTTAAGGGTAAGACTTGACTCTGCATTTTAATCCTGAGTTATCAGGATTTTTTTTTTTTAAAGCATTAACTTGTAGCAGGCAGCTGTAAAGATTTCATTTAAATTAATTTAGTTTAATTAATTTGTGTGACTAAGCCTGAGTACTTTTTTTTTTTTTTTTCCAGAAAGAGACCTACTAATACAAGGGTATTCTCTTGGTCTTTCTAGCCGCATCATAATTTTTCAGTCCAGAATGACAGCTTGTGGTAGGATTATACGAGCTCGAACTCACAGTGTGCTCAGAGCAGGAGAGCCAGGGTCTGGGGATCACATAACAGGTACTGCAGTGGATACTTAAAACATGGCACAATATCAACATCAAAATGAAGTTTACTAGAACAGGTGAACTTCAAGAGAAAGAGAGGAAAAAGACAGGGTAGACGGAAAGGGATAGACATTCAGGGACTTAAACAGGATGTTTTATAATAACTGTGCCAAATTATCTTATGACTATCACAAAATAAACTGAAGTTATTTCCTCAAAAGTCATTCAATCTAAGCATGCTAAACATCTCTTACCATATTTGGATGCTATTCGATTCACTCTCAAGGAATGAACACCTATGTGATTTTCAGCCAATCCTATTATACCAACCCAGTGACTAACATTCCTCGTTTTTCACAGACATGATTGCAGTTTCATGCCCCTATTTAAGATAACCACAATCCCAGTTCAGTACAATTACTTAGATAGATCTCATGGTATGACATCCCACACCGGTCTATTGAGAGAAACTATCTTTTGTCGGTTTCTAAATCATTTGCTTTCTAGTGCTTCCCACTTTTTAAATTGGCTGGAAGAGGGAGAAGGAAGGGAGAAAGACAGCAGGAAAAAATACTACTCTCACCAGAAAAAAAAAAATACATTAAGAATAATTCAGAATTGGCTCGTTAACGATTAAAGCACATAAAAAATTTTTCCTATAATTTATGAATGACATTTACTTTCATTTTCTTATTGGGTTTTTTGTTTCCTTATTTTCCTTATTTCCTTCCTTACAGAGAAGGTAATATTCGCTTTCCCCTTTGCCTTAAGTGATTTCCTTGCGAATGGAAGAGTAGGAGAAACCAGCTGGGAGTGCAGTAGTCTAGGTCAATTGATTTGTTGGTGGTTACCTTGTAGTTTCTGGTTGTATTCGGTCCTGTCAGACTGACTCCTCCTCAAAGTACCAGAGTGGTCCCCAGAAATACTGCTGTCAACCACTGTGTCTGTCTTCCTTCTCTCCAGCATATAGAGCCTGGGCCTCAGGAAGGTCAGGTTCTTTTTCTTGGTGCCCATGTTTTCTTTCCCAGTGGCTTCTTTGGGATCCATCTGAGGCCAAGACAAGCTTTTGAGACTTGTAGGCAATGGCTGTTTGCTAAATTGCCTCAGGGCCGGGGTTGAAGGCACCAGAGTAAAGAGTTGAACAGCCCCCTTCTTACTAAAAGCCTTCACTAAAAGCTGTGAAGGTTACCTGGCTGTGACTGCCACCTCTCCAGAGTCCTAGAGCCCCACCCCTATGAGGTCATTGGTTTTTATGCCTAGAATCCTACAGGGGAAGCTGCCACCTGTTACCAGAGAGACCTGCAGCACTGAGCTAGGCAAAGCAGGGACTGTGCTGTCACATGCTACCGGAGCAAACAAAAATCCCATTGTGTGTGGCGAGGCTGGGGGTTGGTTGGGGGAAACGGGAGAACAGGGTGGGGTAGGGCAGAAGGGAAGCACATACACAAGAGTAACCTGCAGCTTGTGGGTTTAATGTGTGCCTGTGGGTGTGTACAGGTGCATTGGGAGATTGCGCCGTGGTCTGCTGCCTGGAGGCAGACGTGGGCTTGCGTGTGACTTTTAGCTAGAGTCACCCACATGTGACCCACAGAGTTAGTGTGGTGCTATTAGGATTTTTTTAAACCTTTATTGTTTCTTTTTGTTAATGTTTATTTCTGAAAGAGAGACAGAGAGAGAAAGAGAGAGAGAGAGAGAGAGAGAGAGTGCAGGGGAGGAGCAGAGAGAGAAGGGGACACAGAATCCAAAGCAGACTCCAGGCTTCAAGCTGTCAGCACAGAGCCTGATGCGGGGCTCAAACCCATGAACCATAAGATCATGACCTGAGCTGAAGTGGAACTCCTTTAACTGACTGAGCCACCCAGTTTCCCCGGGGCTATTAGAATTTACATGTGCATCACAACAGTGGGGACAGAATCACTTTTAGGGATTACCGTGTGCACTCAAAAGTCATACTTCCGCCTTTACAAATATTCACAAACTGTTTACTAAGAATATATTTGCCAAACCCTGATCCACATTCTTGAGGAAAGGAGCATTCTCATTTGAGAGGCATCTGGCAGCAGGCACAAGATGAGGAGGAAATGTCCATAGAAGCCTGGAGACTTTTGAGGTCTCTCTTCCACACATTGCCCTGCATTACATTAACCCTTTCATGGTCCCAACCCTGTTCTTGGTTCTGGTGCTTAGGAAAAGAAGCACTGTGTCGGGGTGTAATTTCTGTGAGATCTTTTACCGGTCCTTTCACAGATGGAGTGCGGGAAACTCACCCTGGGAACAGAAGGGAAGGAAAAATGTTTGAAACTGAGAAGAGACATGAAGAATGTGGAAAGGACAGGGGCAGTGATTGGGAGGGAGTAAGGCAAATACTGATGTGCCTTTCATTAATTTTTTTGAAGTTGTTTTTCCTTGGAGTTACTGAGATTTCTCAAGGGGGAAATTCACGGAAGCCCTGGAGATGTACTGAATGTTCTGTATGCCCTCGTTAATGAAAAGAGGAAAGCAAATTCTCTTTTATCGTAAAGGTATTGCCAAAATCCAGCTTTGTGCTACCCATTCTGAATCATGGCTAAGTCTTGTTAGACAAGGTTAATAAATGAGGAAAAAAAGATAAATACCATTTTCCACTCAAGATGTGTGGGTTGAATATAGTTTGCATAATTACCTTAAAAGATAAATGACAAATCTTCACCCACTGTAGAGACATCTATATATAACTTGGCATATTGAATGGTTTTTGTTTAATATAATTGATAATCTTTTTTATAACAAGCCCTCCCAAGCATATATAATAAATGCTTTAAAAGGCACACTCACAAACATGTAAAATGAGCTTGATTTCTGTTAACAATGTCTCAATTATGTTCTAATCTCTCTCTATATATTATATATATAATATAATTATATATATATTCTAATATATAGTTCATATATATGTATACATATATATATATATATATGATATGTTTGCATATGTGTACCTGGTAACTAACAGAGATATACTACTTAGGTACAGTGCTACTGAAAACTTGTGCCATTAAAACTATAGGACTTATGAGAAATATGGTGTTAAGGATACAGCACTCAAGAACTTTGTCAGTGATCCATAAAAAACAGATAGAAAATTGAAAAAAAATGGTAACAGAGTTTAAATGTGATAAACGGTTAAGAAACACATTAATGGTACAATAGGGACGCTTGTGTGGCTCAATCAGTTGTGTATCCGATTATTGATTTCAGCTCAGGTCATGATCCCAGGGTCATGGGATTGAGCTCTGCATGGGCTCCACGCTGAGTACAGAGCCTGCTTAGGATTCTCCCCCCCCACCTCCCCTTCCCCTCTTGTGCTCTCTCTCTTAAAAAAAAAAGTGTAATAAATATGGTACTTTATGCTGAAAAAGAACTGAAGGAAACTTGTGGAAGTGGGCTTTTAGAAGGGTCACAGTTTATGGATCATGAAAGAAGAGGTGTGTGAAATCAGATTGAAATGTATACCAGTAGATGTGGATGAGCATGGCTCATAGGCCAGGCAGTGAACTGAAATCACTGGTAATTTTGTGGGGTGCACATGTATGAATTTTGTGTATTCCTTTGTGGTTCGGGGCACCTGGATACAGTTTTCTGCATTCACCTAATGTTTCAAGTGGATGAAATCACACATAAGCAAATATGAAGTTGTGTTATGCTCAGTTTCCTAAAATATCCATCTTGTTGGAACAAATTTGTGTTTTTACAACAAGCGTTACAGCAGAACTGACTCTGCTAGCTTTATTGTAGTTTTAAATTTTATCAGTTGCAAAGATACATAATATAACTACTATGGATTCAGTAGTAAATATATCTTTTGTTTATTTTTTATTTTTATTTTTTACTTTTTTAAATATGAAATTTCTTGTCAAATTGGTTTCCATACAACATCCAGTGCTCATCCCAGCAGGTACCTTCCTCAATGCCCATCACCCACTTTCCCCTCCCTCCCACCCACCTCCCCCGTCAACCCTCAGTTTATTCTCAGAGTCTCTTATGGTTTGCCTCCTTCCCTCTCTGTAACTTTTTTTTCCCCTTCCCCTCCCCCATGGTCTTCTGTAAGTTTCTCAGGATCCACATAAGAGTGAAAACATGTGGTATCTGTCTTTCTCTGTATGGCTTATTTCACTTAGCATCACACTCTCCAGTTCCATCCACGTTGCTACAAAGGGTCATATTTTGTTCTTTCTCATTGCCATGTAGTACTCCATTGTGTATATAAACCACAATTTCTTTATCCATTCATCAGTTGATGGACATTTAGGCTCTTTCCATAATTTGGCTATTGTTGAAAGTGCTGCTATAAACATTGGGGTACAAGTGCCCCTATGCATCAGCACTCCTGTATCCCTTGGCCATGCTAGGATACTCCTGTATCCTAGCCATGCTACTGCTGGGTCATAGGGTAGGTCTATTTTTAATTTTCTGAGGAACCTCCACACTGCTTTCCAGAGCGGCTGCACCAATTTGCATTCCCACCAACAGTGCAAGAGAGTTCCTGTTTCTCCACATCCTCTCCAGCATCTATAGTCTCCTGATTTCTTCATTTTGGCCACTCTGACTGGCGTGAGGTGATATCTGAGTGTGGTTTTGATTTGTATTTCCCTGATGAGGAGCGACGTTGAACATCTTTTCATGTGCCTGTTGGCCATCCAGATGTCTTCTTTAGAGAAGTGTCTATTCATGTTTTCTGCCCATTTCTTCACTGGGTTATTTGTTTTTTGGGTGTGGAGTTTGGTGAGCTCTTTATAGATTTTGGATACTAGCCCTTTGTCCGATATGTCATTTGCAAATATCTTTTCCCATTCCGTTGGTTGCCTTTTAGTTTTGTTGGTTGTTTCCTTTGCTGTGCAGAAGCTTTTTATCTTCATAAGGTCCCAGTAATTCATTTTTGCTTTTAATTCCCTTGCCTTTGGGGATGAGTCGAGTAAGAGATTGCTACGGCTGAGGTCAGAGAGGTCTTTTCCTGCTTTCTCCTCGAGGGTTTTGATGATTTCCTGTCTCACATTCAGGTCCTTTATCCATTTTGAGTTTATTTTTGTGAATGGTGTGAGAAAGTGGTCTAGTTTCAATCTTCTGCATGTTGCTGTCCAGTTCTCCCAGCACCATTTGTTAAAGAGACTTTTTTCCATTGGATGTTCTTTCCTGCTTTGTCAAAGATGAGTTGGCCATACGTTTGTGGGTCTAGTTCTGGGGTTTCTATTCTATTCCATTGGTCTATGTGTCTGTTTTTGTGCCAGTACCATGCTGTCTTGACGATGACAGCTTTGTAGTAGAGGCTAAAGTCTGGGATTGTGATGCCTCCTGCTTTGGTCTTCTTCTTCAAAATTACTTTGACTATTCGGGGCCTTTTGTGGTTCCATATGAATTTTAGGATTGCTTGTTCTAGCTTTGAGAAGAATGCTGGTGCAATTTTGATTGGGATTGCATTGAATGTGTAGATAGCTTTGGTAGTATTGACATTTTAACAATATTTATTCTTCCAATCCATGAGCATGGAATGTTTTTCCATTTCTTTATGTCTTCTTCAATTTACTTCATAAGCTTTCTATGGTTTTCAGCGTACAGATCTTTTACATCTTTGGTTAGGTTTATTCCTAGGTATTTTCTGCTTCTTGGTGCAATTGTGAATGGGATCAGTTTCTTTATTTGTCTTTCTGTTGCTTCATTATTAGTGTATAAGAATGCAACTGATTTCTGTATATTGATATTGTATCCTGTGACTTTGCTGAATTCATGTATCAGTTCTAGTCTCTATGTCAACTGTAAAAATGATACTACCTTTGAATCAATCAACAAACAGGGCAGACATTGTTAGCTGTTTTCTTAATATTCATCCTAGCACGTTCTATCCCCTTGGCATTCCTTGAACTTTTTTTGTTCAAGGCAGAATTAGGCTTTACCAGTCATAATGAGAATTTTGTTCCCTATTTTTCCAGTCTATCCTGCTGGTAGGGGTGGCCATGTATTCCCAGGCCTGGCCAATGAGACCTCAGGGTCAGTCTGCTAGAATGGGGGGCAGTGTGTTGATTCTGGGAAGGCTTTTGCTTCTCTATTAAGAGGTGTCACAGCTGGCTTCCACCTTCCCCCTTCATCTATACTTGGTCTCATGGCATAGTTGCAACCACCTTGTGTCCATGAGAAAAGACCAAGAGAGCTATGAGCTTTGATACTACTGAGCTACTGAACCAATACTATCAGCCATCCACCTTTAGCCTTCTTGTTATGAGGGTGACAGAAACCTCACTTCCTAAAACCATTGGTCAGTTGAGTTTTTGTTGGGAATACATTTCTAATGGATTCAACAGAGAGTGTTTGGTATATATAGAGAGACACATACTTCTCTTGCTTATCTCTTTGCATTTTTTAAGCCAATGTGTTTAGAAAAACCAGCATAAAACATGATTTAATTTTTCTGGAAATGAGAGAAGACAGGATAAAGGGATGTTGAGTGTTTCATCACTGGAACACTTTGCCAGAACGTGAGGGAGAGTGAAGGACAGGCCCCTGACTTGTCTGTGTTTTATGTTTTACGGCAGAGGTAAAAAAGTATTTCAATGCGAGGATTTTATATTATGTAAATAAATAAAGCATTGATATTAAGAAATCTAGGGGAGCCTGGGTGGCTCAGTCAGTTAAGCATCCAACTTTGGCTCAAGTTTCGTGAGTTCGAGCTCCGCGTCGGGCTGTGTGCTGACAGCTCAGAGCCTGGAGCCTGCTTCAGATTCGGTGTCTACCTCTCCCTCTGCCCCTCCCCCACTTGTGCTCTGTCTGTCTGTCTGTCTCTCTCTCTCTCTCAAAAATAAACAATAAACATTAAAAAATTAAAAAAAAAAAGAAGTTTAAGTTAGTTTTATTGGGAGTAAGGAACAAGTCATTCCTGGTTCATTATTCTAAAAAGTACTGGACCGTGAATTTTTACTGGACTGTAAAAGTCTCAGTTTTAGTTTTGGCTATGACATCAATCACCCTGATATTACAAGTGACACAATTCCTCTAGAACCCAGTTTCTTCATCTATAAAATGTGAGGGTGGGTTAGTCATTAGTGCTATTCACTAAATATTTTCATTTTTCCCTTTAGACACATGGAAGTATTGCACTGCCCTACACCCTTATAATTTAAGCATGGCCATGTAACTTGCTTTGGCCAAAGAAACTGATTAAAAGTGATATATGTCACTTCTGGGAAAGTGTTAAGGACCAGTGTGTTTTGCTATAGTTCTCTTTCCCTCATTTATGATGACTGGCAAGAGTCCAGGCAGTGGCTGCTCTATTAGGATAAGTCCGAGAATGAGGATAATTCAGAGCAGATACCCCAGACACCCCATAATAATTGTGTCGTTTGAGCATGAAAGAACTCTGCTGTTTTAATCCACTGAGATTTGAGGCTTTTTTTGGAAATACTTCAGCATAACCTAGACTATCCTTATTGATCTAGGGTATAGATGAAATGAAACAGACACCTTTTTCAGGTCCAGCATTATATGACTTCTGGATTCCAATCCTAGAGTGCTATTAGGTTGGAAAAGTCCTAATTCCAAACCAGAAACATCTCTTGAATAATGTCATGCATAAACTGGATTGGAGGAAGGAAAGGAACTTATTATAAGTTAGGAACTCATTGTACGAGTCCAGATGAGAGATTCTCAGACCATGGCAGTGGTGGTAGGGATGGAGAAAAATTGATTAATTCATTTTAAAAAATTTTTTTTGTTTTTTATTCATTTCATTTATTTAATAAACATTTTATTTTTTAAAATGTTTTTATTTATTATTTTGAGAGAGAGAGAGAGAGACAGAGCACAAGACAGGAGGGGCAGAGAGAAAGGGAGACACAGAATCTGAAGCCGGCTCCAGGCTCTGAGCTGCCAGCACAGAGCTGGACGCCAGGCTTGAACCCACGAACTGTGAGATCATGACCTGAGCCGAAGTCCGACGCTCAACTGATTGAGCCACCCAGGATCTCCTCAAATACATTTTAAAAGTTGAACTGACAGAACTTGTATGTGGTTAGATTGAGGTAGATGAATAAAAAGAGGAATGAAGGATAAATTCCAGGTTTTAAGATTAAATAACTGGGAAGATTTTGGTGCTGTGCGCTAACACAGGAAGAAAAAAGGACAAGAGGAGGGGTAAGTTTGGTGGGGTTGTCAAAAACTCCATTCAGGATGCATTAGGGTTAAATGCCTGTGAGATACTCAAGGGAAATGTCAGATAGGTAGCCTTTGGATTTATAAATTTGGAAATACTATTTACATTATGATAAAAGAGAAAAATGATCATCAGAATACACATACTATTTAAAGTCAGGAATGGATGAGACCATTAAGAGAGAGAATATATCCAGAAAAGAAGAGCCAAAGTCAAGCCCTGAAGAATAGTAAAGTTTAAAAGTGGGGCTGGGGGGCGCCTGGGTGGCTCAGTCGGTTGAGCGGCCGACTTCGGCTCAGGTCATGATCTCGCGGTCTATGAGTTCGAGCCCCGCGTCGGGCTCTGTGCTGACAGCTCAGAGCCTGGAGCCCGTTTCAGATTCTGTGTCTCCCTCTCTCTGACCCTCCCCCGTTCATGCTCTGTCTCTCTCTGTCTCAAAAATAAATAAACGTTTAAAAAAAAAAAAAAGGAAAAATAAATAAAAAAATAAATAAAAGTGGGGCTGGAGGAAAACCCAGCACAAAAGGCAGAAGAGAGCAGCTGCTGAGATGGGTGAAAAGTGGGAGAATGTGGCATTACAAGGCTGGAGGCAGCTTTTTCCAAAATCCAAGGGTGGTTGGTCTACTGAAAAGCCAGACAAGATGAAAATAGAATTCTTTAATTCGGCACAGAGTTGGTCATTTCTCAACTTTTCAGAAGGAGCTTCAGTAAAGTGGTAAAGGTAGAGTTCAAATGAGGGCGGGTCTGTTAAAGGAGGTAGGGCAGTTGAGTGATGTGCGAATGACATTTCTGAGAAAGTGTGCAATAATGTATTATTACTGAGCAGTTACTATATGTAAGAATTACACTTAGGCAAAATAGCAATGAAGGTAGACTCCTATCCCTGTGTTACGGATCCCGACACAGGTTCAGAGAAGCGAAGGGATTTTCCCTAGACCACATGACTAGTAAATGATGGAGTTAAGGGCAGACTCAGGCCTCTCTTGTAGCAACGCCCATGGTCTTGGCCACTCTGCTGTACCCAAAGTGCCTAGCAAACTGCCTGATATACAGTAAGTACACCACAAATGTGCTTTTCTGTTGTCTGTCTAAGGCCTGTAGGAACAATTCCCCATTACTTATCTCTTTGGGGGGAGTTGAATCCGAGGGATCTGAAATTTTATCAACATCTCGAGTGATTTTTAGGTACAAAGTCAGAGAACTCCTGCAAGTGTGTTCCTTGTCTCCCGTGTCTCTCTACTCCAATTCATCTTGCCCAAGGCCTCTTGAATTTCCTTTCTAAACCGTAAATCAGATCATGTCATTCTCTAGATTAAAAAGCTTGATGGATTGTTTCCCACCACATGTAGAAGGGAATCCAAATATTCTCTAGGCCTCAGACTGTCCAGTTTCATTTCCAATTACTTGCTGTTCTAGTTATTGATCGCTGAATAACAAATCACCCCGGAAAGGTTAGTTGCTTAAAGCGATGATTATCATTGCAGTAGCTCTCACAGTCCCTGTGGATCAGGAACTCAGGAAAGGCTCAGCTAAGCAGTTCTGATTCAGGTCTCCCAGGTGGTTGTAGGTGGACGTTGGCTGAAGCTGAAATAGCTGCTGGTTGAGGCAGCTGCCTCTTTTCATACACTTTCAGGGCCTCTTTGGTTTCTCCATGTGGGCTGGTTTGGGCCTCCTTCACAGTATGGCAGCCTTAGGGAAGTCAGACTGCTGAAATCATGGCTCAGGGATACAAGGGGGAGGGTCTCAAGGAAACCAGGCAGAAACCACATCCTCTTTTATGGCCAATCCTATGAACTCACTTAGTATCACTTCCACCGTAGTCTCAAAGCCTACCCAGATTGAAGGTAAGGGAAAATTGACCCCACCTTTTCAATGGGATGAGTATTAAAGTGACATTGTGGGGTGCCTGGGTGGTTCAGTGGGTTAAGTTTCCAACTCTTTATAATTTTTTTTAATGTTTATTTCTTTGAGAGAGAGAAAGAGAGAGAGAGAGAGAGAGAGAGAGAGAGAGACAGAGGCAGAGCATGAGCAGGGGAGGGGCAGAGAGAGGGAAACAGAATCTGAAGCAGGCTCTGGGCTCTGAGCTGTCAGCACAGGGCCCGAAGCGGGGCTCCAACTCGTGAACAGCGAGATCATGACCTGAGCCGAAGTCGGATGCTTAACTGAATGAGCCACCCAGGAGTCCCAAGTATCCAACTCTTGATATCGGCTCAGGTCATGGTCTGTTCATGAGTTCAAGCCCCAAGTCAATCTCTGTGCTGAGTGTGGAGTCTGCTTGGGATTCTGTCTCTCTCCCTCTCTCTCTGTCCCTCTACATGATCTCTCTCTCACACACAATAAATAAATAAACTAAAAAAAAAGTGCCATTGTAAGAAGAGCTTATAGGATGGAAGAAATTGCTGTGACTATCTATGGAAAATGCAACCTCACTCATATACTCATCATATACTCCATATTCTCTTCTCTTTTAGGATTGATTTTGTTCAAGCTGTTGCTTTTACTTGGAATACTGCTTCCCACCCTGTGAATTCCTACTCATCCTTCAAGACCCGCTTAAATGTCCCCTCTGAGACACTTACCTTCTGTCCCTGAGAACAATCATTCCCACCCTCCTCTGAGACCACATAGTGTCATACCTCTATCACAGCAGAGGGAGCTCTGTATATTCTGTGACTTGGTAGACTGTAAGCTCTCCAAGCTATTTGCCTTGAAACCCTCATGACTAGCAATACAAAATCAATAAATGTTGTGGGGGTCAGACACAGCAGCTTAAGGTCTTATGCAGCCTACTAATTTATGGGGAGAGGCTGAGTTGCAAGCTGCAGTGTTCTTTTTGCTCTGTCTCTGATTAGGATCTCCTTTCCTGGGAAAGGAGGATATAGATCTGGAAGCAAAAGAGAAAAGCAGAGAATATTACTTCCTCAAAGATGAAGTCATTAATGCTTCTGTGAAATGACCATAAAGCCAGCTTTGAGAGCTTCCTATTCAACTGCAAATTGTTCTTAGTGGCCCTGCTATCTTGTAGCTGTGTTTTTATATTTGCTGCTATGCTTCCTGAAAGCAACAATTTCTGTTAATGCACTGACCAAGCAGCAGCATAATAATCCTGTCAGCAAACAATGGATGGGAGCTGAGGTTTGGAAGGCGGTAAACCTTCTGATGTTTTTATCCCCTTGACTGAAGTAATTTTAGCAATGACGTATGATCATATTTGGGCCTTTGTCTCAGCTGTAATGAATCATCCATTACAAGATTTTCAAGGTTGTCGGGGTGTGGGGGGAAATTGATCTTCGGAAATGGAAGAACCCTTGTAAGTGCATGGGATAGCCTATGATCAAAACCAGCTACATAAGCAAGAAAAGGTGCCATTGGAATCTTTGAAAACTATCTATTTAATGATGCTAATATACAAATCAGAGCATTGGATTCAATTTCTAATAGTTCATGATCTTCCAGAACTCATTTGACAGTTATTCCAGTGGAACAGCAACTTGGGTCAAAACAATTGATACAGGAGATGAACTATTCTTACTTCCCAGGGAGAAATGAGAAGACTATTTTCATTGCTCCCTCTCTCCGGTTTCTCTCACCTTTACTTCCCCAAATTTGGACCTCATTGTAGCTAACTGGCTCCTAAGTAGGAGATAGAACTAAGGGTACTTTTTATTTTAGTTGCAAGCAGCCACCTTCTTATTTCTTTTATTGTACTTAGGAATAATTCAGAAACATTATTGAAAAATAAAATCTTAATATTACGGTTGAATATTTAGATTTGCGTGTCATTGTACCATGTTTTATATGCAAGACTATATGCTGCATTCTCATAATACACAGCCACTGAATGATCCTAGAGACTCAGTTAAAAGAATTGATCCTTTGCTCTTCTACCTCCAAGGCATTCTTTTCTCATTTTACATGGTTTTCATTTGCGCCGAAACTGTTTTGTCATAAGAGCTCAGCACGTTGACTGTAGGTAGATGTTTGTGCTTTTTGAGTCTGGAGATGGAATCACTAGTTGTAGAAGAAAGGGCGTGTTTTTCATGAGTGCCACAGGACTCGTGGGAATCACTTGAGCTAAGAAGCATATTTTACAGACTGAGTGACTCTGAAAAGCTTTGGCCACTCGGCTAATCAGGTCAGCCTCGTTAATCTAAGATTTCTCTATGAATCTTCTGATTTCTCTCTTGGCACAGGATAGACCATTCGGCCTCTCTGATGCAGTTTTTTCACCTTTCAAGTCTGGGATTCAGATTGGGCTCAGCATTTTGTAGATCTGTATTACTACTCCTTCAGAGAATATTATTAAATTCAAAATTATGGTATCCATAGCAACCATAACTAGGTCAGTTTGCACTCAGTGTAACAAATAATAGCAGAGAATCTATATCCTTTTCCAACCATCCTCTGTGCTTGCAAAACTTTGTTATGCTGCTGAAAGTAAGTGGTTTTGCAGGAAAAGTGCCTGGTAGCATCTGGAAGAGGTATTTTCATATTTATTTGTTATCCACACTTAGAAAACTTAATGCAAATTAGACAATGAGTATATGATGTTACTTCACCCAAGCAACATGAATATTTTAATAATGGTTTTTAGTGGTGAAGCTTTACATATCTCTTTTAAAATATTGTCAATAGGGGTGCCTGGGTGGCTTAGTCAGTTGGGCATCTGACTTTGGCTCAGGTCATGATTTTGTGGTTCATGAGTATGGGCCCTGTGTCGGGCTCTGTGCTGACAGCTCAGAGCCTGAAGCCTGCTTCAGATTCTGTGTCTCCTTCTCTCTCTGCCCCTCCCCAGCTTGCACTCTGTCTCTTTCTCTCAAAAATAAATAAACATTAAAAAATTTACAAAATATTATTAATAATGTCTAATAAAAATAATCCCAGAGAATTCTTGTAAAAAGAATTGGAGTAAAGTGGAGATGTCTCCTTTCCACTTTGTTCATAACTAATATTTTCCCACAAAGCTGCTTGTTTTCTTAGTAAACCAAAGAACATTCATTGTTCCTTCCTACTCGCCATTTAAATATTTTATCTAACAGTGTATATAACATGGTATGGCTTTTATTAGAGCAATTATATTTAGTGCATATAATTTCACACTTGGAAAAAATTTGGACAGAGACATACATGGCAGTGGTCCTGTAGGGTTGAAGAGGGGAATTTTCCCTTTTTGCTTTAAGCTTTTTGTATTGGACACTTTTTAACAATCTACCAGTTACTAAATTCTTTATTAGTATGTATATTAGTATACATATTAGTAGGCCTATGGCATTAGTTCACTGATTTCTCTTTCGAGTCACCCAAATGCTATCTCCTCCTCAAATCAGTAAGTAGAACAACAGCATTAGGAATAACTACCATTTACATATATATATATATATATATATATATATATACACACATATATACACAATGGAGTATTACTCTGCAATCAAAAAGAATGAAATCTTGCCATTTGCAACTATGTGGATGGAATTAGAGGGTATTACGCTAAGTGAAATTAGTCAGCCAGAGAAAGGCAAATATTATATGACTTCACACATACGAGGACTTTAAGATACAAAACAGATGAACATAAGTGAAGGGAAACAAAAATAATCTAAAAACAGGGAGGGGGACAAAACATAAGAGACTCTTAAATATGGAGAACAAACAGAGGGTTACTGGAGGGGTTGTGGGAGGGGGGATGAGCTAAATGGGTAATGAAAAGATTCATTAATGAATCTACCCCTATAGTTGCACTATATGCTAACTAACTTGAATGTAAATTTAAAAAATAATACATTAAATAAAAATACCAAAAAATAAAAAATAGACAAACAAACAAACAAAAAGGAAAAACTATCATTTATGGAGGATCTACTATGCACATGTCACTTGCATACTGTCGCTCAACACTCAGAACAATCCTATGAGGCAAGCATTATCATTCTTGTTGTACAGGTGCACAATTGAGACTGAAAGAAGGTAAACAGCTTCACTCTAGATCAGCAGGTGGAGGGCAGAAATGAGATTGCAGCCCAGGCAGCAGGCTCTCAAGTCTGTGGCCTCCCCATCAAATCACACTTTCTTCATAAATGAATACTCCCTGCCTTTTCCATAGTCTCTGAGTAGGTGATTCCCAAGAAAAATACTGTCTGAGTGTCAGAGCCAGTGAAGTTGAATTCAGTTTTCACCCTTCATCAACATATTTCCCGTTTTAGAAAACCGAGGTTCATAAAACTTACATGACTGTGAAAACTCATCCAGTTGGTTGGTCACAAATCCAGAACTAGAATGGAATCACTTGAGGGCTCAGTTGCTTAAACATCTGACTCTTGATCTCAGCTCAGGTCTTCATCTCAGGGTTGTGAGCTCAAACCCCATGTTGTGCTCCACACTGGGTATGAAGCCTACTAATAAAAATAAAAATAAAAATAAAAATAAAAATAGAATGGAGTCATTTGATGCCTAAACTTTTTTTGCCTTTCATAAGACATGTTGTTAATGCAGACACAATCTCCCCGCTAAATCACTGATGTAAGCTGTGTCATCATTTGGCCAGACTCTTGAATGGAAATATTTATTTTGTGTATAATCTTTGCACAACTGTTTCCCTATTCTTCTCCTTGTGACAATGTAGATGTGGATTAGGAGTCATCCAGAGCCCCGGACACAAACTAAAGCCAAATATGGGGTTGGATTTCAAATGTACTAAATTTTAATATTTAGTACTAATTGCACTAAATTAAATGTACTAAATTGTCCTAATATTAGTATAAAAGTGTATAAAAGATGTGCAGACCATTTTGGAGTGGGATTATAAGGCTGGAAATTCAGAATTGTAAGACAAAAAAAAAAGTTTTTAGAATATGAGTAGGTTGAGAAACTGGGAGGTTTTAGAAGGCAATAATAAGAGAGATTTAGTGAGACCATAAAAGGCAAGAAAGGAGAAACAGCTCAGAGCCTCTGATCTAGGACTGTGTGTGCCTCAAAAGAGAAGTGTGCACAGAAATTCAGTAAGCAGACTATTCAACAGGATATTTAATCCAGTCTTGGGAAGACCATGGAATACCTGCTGCTTTAAACTAGAGAAAGAAGCTTACTCTAAACAGAAAGAATTTTGACTCCTCTGAAAAATTATTAAAGAAACAGTATGTAATTAGGGCAAATGTGTGACTCCATGTGTGTCAGGATGTGGAGGAGGGGAGTGGGGCTTCTCACGGGCAGATAAGAAGATGGGTATAGCAATGATTTAGAAAAAGTCATAAGAAAGTCTAATGTAATTGTGAACTTGTGAAAAGGTGAATTCACCAGCATGTATATATGTACCTTATCAGCATTGCTGAGATTCATTTTAGGGCCCAGAAATTATTTATGTCATTTAAATTATTTATTCTGAAGGTAAATCAAGATGACAGGTGAAGTCACTAAGTCAGTCAACAAATACTTATTGAGTGCCTGTGATTTACCATTCACAGTAGGAGTTTTCTCAGGCAAGGAACAGATCACAACCTTTGAGAATTCTGATCTAGTTGGGGGTTGTCAAAATGAGCTCAGGGGCGCCTGGGTGGCGCAGTCGGTTAAGCGTCCGACTTCAGCCAGGTCACGATCTCGCGGTCCGTGAGTTCGAGCCCCGCGTCAGGCTCTGGCCTGATGGCTCGGAGCCTGGAGCCTGTTTCCGATTCTGTGTCTCCCTCTCTCTCTGCCCCTCCCCCGTTCATGCTCTGTCTCTCTCTGTCCCAAAAATAAATAAAAAACGTTGAAAAAAAAATTAAAAAAAAAAAAAAATGAGCTCAGTGAGCAGTGATACAGTGCAATACTCTGCATTTCTGCTGACTTTAGTGACATATGGTGACTGTCGTGGCTTTGGTTGTGTTGGTCATATATTTTTTTTAATAAACACGCATTATGTGTCAAAACCAAATTGGATCCAGACCATAACAAGACATTGCTTTTCATCATTAATCCATAAATTAAGCCTTATATGGGGATTCCAAAACTGTATTTTACTGAAAAGTGTGAACTGGAAACATACAATTTACTAATACTATGCCTTCTCTAGTTTACCTCATTACCAAAGTACATCTCTTTAGCAGACTGATTCAGTGTTTCCTCCTTTGATAAGCACTAATTCCCATAAAAGTATAACAGAGTGCTAACAAAGAAGAGGACTCTCTCGAATTATTTAAGGCCTGTCCCCAGACCTATTCAGGTGCAGTCTAAGGTGATCTGAAATGCTCATGTTAAATTGTTTCTTTCTAGGTCCCCCTGGCCTACCTCCATAACAGATATGAAGTTTTCTTTAAACAGTCATTTTTTCTGTATTTTCTACTGGTGACAACGATAATAATAGTTTACATTTTTCTAGTGTTTTATGCTAAAAATTATGTTTTGATTAGAATTTTAGAGTTTCTCAATTAATAAATCACCCATTTATTGAGTATTGCTTGGGGTGAATTTACTCATATAACTATCTGATCTCATCTATTATTTATAGACTTTTCATAGTTTCAGTTTTAGTAATAACTTACCTCTGTGTTTTAGGAAGACTTTATATATCTCCTATATACTGACCATAGCCTTAGAAATAAAAGGTGTAGAGATGCCTGACTGGCTTAGTCAGTAAGACCATGTGACTCTTCATCACAGGGTTGCAAATTCAAGCACCACGTTGAGTGTACAGATTACTTAAAAATTAAATCTTAAAAAAAAGACAGAAAAGTTATAGTTTAAGCATTGAGGCTAAATGTTCTAAAAGCCACTACTTTTCACAATGAGCTGGCATGTCAAAGCAGGTGGGTGGATAGATGCACCTGCTCAATACAAGGAATGTCTGTGGTCAGGCTGCACCGAGAAACCCTGACCTGAACAGCCTGTGAGAAGGAAAAAGGAAAGAGAAATCACTTGCCCAGCTTCCTCCCTTCTCATTTTCCTTTTGTCAAAATTTTCCACATGAGAATTAACTACTCTTTATTTCTGGATTTCATGACCTTCATTTGTCCCCCAAAGACATCTCAAGTTAGGTCACATCACATCAAATTTATTTAGCCACTATAATCTTTGGCCTAGATTATTGTTCTTGCTCCCACTCTGGGTCCTAACAATTTGTTCTTCATGGTGTTGCTGGAACGATCTGTCAAAAATGCAAATGACATACTATCAGTCCTCCACTTAAAACCAAACACTATTTGATCTGACCCCTGCCTACATCTCCAATTTCATCTCATGACACTCTTCCCCAAGATTTCTTTCAATCTGATGCACCTTAGTGGAATTTATTTTATTGATTGTGTTCAGAACTTATGCTCCCTGAATTTGGGGTACGTGTGTTTTTCATCATTTTGGAAAGACTCCAACATTATCTGTTCAAATATTATTTGTTCCTCAGTCTGTTTTCTCATTATCTAACTGCAGTGGGACACCAAATTAAGACAATCTATTTGTGCTGCATTTAATGTCTATTGCTTAATTTCTACTTGTGCAGCGTTCTGGCTAATTCTCCCTTCAGACACATCTAATTCGCTACCAAACTCATCCATTGAGTTTTGAGTGACTATTTCTTTAACTGTAATACACAATTTTGACCCTTTTCAAATCTTCTGCTCTTTCTTCTTAAAGTCCTATTCGTTTCTCATGTTGTAAATCCTTTTTTTTTTAATAGCTGTAATAATTTTAAGCTTACTTATTTCTTTTCTACTTTTCAGCTTTTTCTACTACGTAACATTCTTAAGTCAGCTCTCACTCTCTTGGCTTATTTCTTTGTATGTTTTATAATTTTATTTATTTATTTATTTATTATTATTTTTTATTTATTTTTGGGACAGAGAGAGACAGAGCATGAACGGGGGAGGGGCAGAGAGAGAGGGAGACACAGAATCCGAAACAGGCTCCAGGCTCTGAGCCATCAGCCCAGAGCCTGACGCGGGGCTCGAACTCACGGACCGCAAGATCGTGACCTGGCTGAAGTCGGACGCTTAACCAACTGCGCCACCCAGGCGCCCCTATAATTTTAGATTCTAAGCTTATTTTTAATGGCTTCTTTTCTGTAGAAACACTTGGTTGAAGGTGTGTCCTTTTGCTATTTCTAGGCTCCCCAGGGATGTCACAATTTGGGGTTACTTTTTCATCTTGGAGTTTAGCAAACTTTGCATATATTCTTAATTTCAACTCTAAGTGTTCAAATTCATGTGAAAGGAAGCCACTGGTTACAATTTACAGGGCACATTTTTCTTCTTCACTTAGAGCCCAGGCCAAGACATCAATTAATTCATTTAATAAACGTTTAGTATGTTTCTGGTATATGCCAGCATTGTGTTAAGGACTATGAATATAGCAGTAAATTAAAACACAAAGCCACTGCTCCCATGAAAGTTAGATTTTGGTAGAATGTCTTTGTGTTGCTGGTGGGAAAATCTTTCTAGTCTCCTAGCCAAAATCCATTTAAAATTGAACATGTAATATTATATTTATTATTTCTATGTGTTTGGTGGCAGAGAATTATAATATCTGGTCTCCCACATTGCACAAAGTGTTTCCCCTGATCACTAATGCCCCAGTCGAAAGTCTCCTTTCTTTTCCTGAACATGCCAAACTCACTTACGCCACAAGTGGAAATTTATTTCTACTCTCCCTGAAATCCCATTTCCAAGCCCTCACTTTGCTGGCTTCTTCTTATCTTTCAGGCTGTGCTCAAATGCTACCTCTTCATAGAGACTTTCCTGGACCACCTTGAACAGTCTTTATCTCATTCACAAATTACCTTGTTTTATTTATAACTTTATTGTTATTTGAAATTATTGCATTTGTGTATTTCCTTTTCTTGTTTATCATACCTCTATCCCACTAGAATTAAGCTCCATAAGGGCAGGAATCTTTTTGCTTTGTTTACCACTGATACTCTAGGGTCACACTGTCAGCCCCTTAATGCAGTCTTAGTGTCACAATTGGTAGAATGACCAAATATTAGGCCATCATTTTGCCTGCTTGTCAATAAATACTGTTTAAGAAAGTGTGTGTGTGTGTGTGTGTGTGTGTGTGTGTGTGTGATAGAATTTGGTGTAAGATGTGGTACAAAAAGAAAACACAACATCACCAATGATAGCTTCTAACCAAAACTTTAGATTTGAATTCTAGATTATAGACTTGCAGGGATGAAAGCACAAAATAAATGACACCAGAAAGAGGATGTAAGACAAAATTTGGAAGGTGGGAGCATTCCACAGGATAAGTTGTCCAGCTTCTTCAGCAAGTAAGAACTTGGTAAATCCTATAGTAAGTATCGTTTGTGAGGTACTGACGCTTGACCTTTAGCTAGTACACATCTAGTCACTGGTTCTTAGCATTCTTCTTATTTTATGCAGATAATAAGTAAACTGAATCTTGCCCCTAGAATATGTGCATCTGCCTCCAGTAAACCTTTAATGCTTGTGTTTGGAGCACGTAAAGTAGAGATAAGGTGGCTGTACCCAATTTTATACTAGTTGTAATAGCTGTTCTTTGCCTGTTTGCTAATAAATTTTGTTTAATAAAATTTGAGTGTGTGTGTGTGTGTGTGTGTGTGTGTGTGATAGAGTTTGGTGTAGGACCTGTTTTCATTATAAACCTCCCCACCCCTAGTTATTAGTAGCATAGAATCTAGGAGAATGAACCTCATGGTTTTAGATGATTAAATTTCCCTTATGTTATATTTTTAAAGTCACTTAAAATATTAGAAAAAACATGGGCTCCTTGTGGCTCAGTTGGTTGTGTGTCCAACTCTTGATTGCGACTCAAGTCATGATCCCTGGATCATGGGATCGAGCCCCATGTTGGGCTCTGTGATGAACATGGAGCCTGCTTAAGATTCTTTCTCTCTCCCTCTGCCCCTCACCCCTGCTTGTACACCCTGTCTCATTCTCTCTCTAAAAAAAGTGTTACAATAAACAGACAAAATGGAGTACACCCAACTCTACCAGTGAATATGTATAACCTTCATAATAGTTATAACATCTCCAGAAGATGGAGTAAGTTGCTCATCTATAGTTGTAACATAATTATACACATAATTGTGAATGTATACATGTATATGTAATATAATTATATATTTATAAATAATATATTAAATCCAAATCAATAATTTTTTTCTTAGTCAATAAAAGGCTTCTCTTAAATATAATTGCTGAGTTACTCAATCTCGTTTCACATTAAAATATAACTTTTAATTTTAGGAATTCCTTTCTTTGGGATGATTTATTCCCCAGAGTAGTCACCAAGGTCTCTTTTTCTCCCTCTAGCAATGTAGGGGAAAGCACTGTTTTAACTGTAAATAGAAGGGAGAAGGAAATGGTTATCAGTCTGGTAACTTCTCTTTCTCTTCAACTAGTGACTTAGAACGTGTACTCCACACAAGACACAGACTTAAATATGAACTCAAAAGAAAGAAAATTAAATATTATCTGAAATTCCATCTGACTTGAGTCCTGGGCAGAAGCAGTGGTGGATATTAAGACAATTATGAAAGCTCAAGATAGAATAGAAATGAATAAAAGTTGGTGGCTCAGCTATCTAATTACGTCAAATCTGTGATTTAAAAAAAAAAAAAAAAAGCTCCTATCAGTAAAGCACATTCCAAAGCTCTCCTCCATTTGTCAGTTTAAGTGCTCCGAATAAAAGAGGAATATATCTCTTCTGTGGCTTCAGGACCCCTAGAAAATTATGGCTTCTAGTTGGCACCAAAAGTGCAATTTCTTGAACCAGGGTATTTATTTGTTTTTGGTGTGGAGTGGAGGTTAGGGTAAGTTGTTTTTTTTTTTTTCCTCCAAAATAAAAGTCCCCACATACCTGATATATAAAATAGATATAAGAATAGAATGGGTCTCTAAAGTAAGCTAAACTTTATTATTATTTTTTAATCGGTGGAAAAGATTACATCATGGCACAATCCTAGAAGAGCATTCTCAGACCTCTGTGGCTTTTGTTCAACACTGTTACACATTGAGTAAGTTCAATTTGGATGGTTTGAAGATATTGAATCTTTTAGCTCAGATTTAAGAACACCTGCTTGGGAAAAATTACAAGAGCTTTTAATATTTGCCACAGAACGTTAATATCTTACCTTTTCTATTTATTACATTGTATTCAAAAGAATGAGGAAATTTATCATGTAAGTAGATAATTGAATAAAAGAGTCAAAACATAAATGGGGGAGGGTATTCGATGGCAAAGACGCTATGGAAATGTATTACTAACTAACATTTATTGAGCACTTACTATGTGCAAGGCACTCTGAGTGCTTCTCGTGGATCATCGCACTTAATCCTCACAAGAACCTAGTGAGAGGAGTACGACTCTTGTTTTCCAGAGAGGGATACTTAGGTCAGGAAGATTATGGCACTTCCCAACATTACAAATAGCAAGTGATAGAGTCAGAATTCAAAGCCAGGTGTAAGATTCTAACCATTACGTTACACGCACACAATGTTATTGAAGAAACCACTTATCCTTTTAAGGAAATTACATTTTAATTGTTTTGGCCTAATCAACTTCTCATAATTAGGGCACCTCCCTTACCATCTGTGTGACACTGGCAGATAGTCAATAGTGAAGAAATACAGTTATTACTATGATTTTCAACAAATAAATAAGTCATGTCCTCACTGATTACATATTTCTCATCTGCGAAAGAAAAGAAAAACTTTGAAAATGCTGGAACTTTACTTTTGAAATCAGAACAGATACTATTACTAACAAAGACGAATTCTAATAGCCTATTTCTAAGCAACGCTATTGACAGAGCAAAGGTCACCTTGATTGCTAAATGCTAGTCTATATTTGGCTGCTAACCCATGGTACAAAAGAGTATGGTACAGAAAACAACTGTCCTTAAATAATAATGTAATCTCGATTCTCCATCACAGAAATCTCTTAAAGTTATATCTTAAAGTTCATACAAAGTTAAATATGTTTCATTCAAGATATGTGCTATGTTTTAAAAAGCTGTTTACTCAAAGTTGAAGGCAGCAAAATATTTGAAATTTTGATTTCGAGCAGAAGTATCTGAATTTGTATAACATTTTCACTTATTTCTTGAAAATGTTTATCCAACAGAATAAAATCCAATGGCATGGTCCTCCTTTATGAGACAAGCAATTGTTCCTTGTACTTAGCTTCAACCTTTAATTTAGAAAACAAAAGTTGGAGTTGAAATATTGTAAGTTCATTAAACTATTAATGGATATGTTTATTCCCCAAACCCTACTACTGAATATTACTGTGATTTTTGTGTGATTATAAAATGAGACACTTTCATTATAGACAGTATTGGAAATATGAGAAGAGATAATAATATGATAGGGAAAGATAGGATTCAGTAGGCAGAAAGTGAGAGGTTAGGACTTCAAGGTTCCTGGGTAGGGAAACACGCGTAGTTTAAAACATTTTTTCTGGAAAGGTCTGACCTCCGGCAAACTCCCTCAGGCATAAAGTTCCTCTTGAAAATGTGACAGTCACCACCTCCTTCCCCTCCAGTTTCCCTCAGGAATTTGACAAACAAGAGACCTGACTAAAAATAAGTAGACCCTAAAAGGTATGACCCACACGGAAAGGTATGGCCATAGACCACGCCTCAAAAAGGGAAACGAGCCAATCAAAAAGGAATGACTAGGCATTTAGTGTCACCTACCCAATAAGGGTAGAACCTGAGAAGAAACAAGGGAGAAAGAAGTGTGTGTGTGTGTGTGTGTGTGTGTGTCCAAAACCTTATAAAACAAAGTCCCTTGCCTATAGTTGCAGGCATTCACTTTCAAAAGCCCCTCTCCTTTCCCTAAAGAGAGCTTTCATAATATTCTTCCTTTCTAATCTTATACTCTAATAAACTTTGCCTGCAGCTCATTTTATTGTGAGCCCATCTCTTTTATTTTTCGAAGCGGCAAAACAATGAACCCCAGGTATTGAGGTAAAGAATCCTGCAATAATAACATTAAAATTATCTATAATTCCAAAACCTAGCAAGAATACTGTTGTTGTTGTTGTTGTTGTTGTTGTTGTTGTTTTACAGATAGTATATCCTTGTGATGGTTTCTCTAATTGTATGTCTCTATACATTTCTATACAAATATGAGACCATACTTTGCAGATTTTTGTAACTATCTCAATTAAGAATATGTAATGGGCATATCTCTGTATCAGATATTAATGTGTATAATTTCTATAACTAGTTGTCTCAAGTTAGAATTTAAATATTCCCATTTTTTTCCTTCATTATAAATAATACGACGTTAAATATCCCTGCACATAAGCCTTTGTGTGCATGCTCTTCTTTCACCTTTCCATAGACTTATCTTTCTGAAAATTAAAATGTGGCTTGAGAAACACTAATCTGTTTACCCAGCGATATTTTATAAATTGCTCATAGTTATAGAGCATCCTTCCTCTCAGCATTTTGAGCAGTTTTGTATACATTAAAATTTACTTCCTGCTGTTTGATGGGTCAGTTTTTAAAAATGACAGACATGAAAGAAACGGGCAGAAAAGAGTTTATTGAGTGAGAAGACAGAGAAACAAAAACATGGGAAAAATCTTTTTGCACATTATTCTTTCACTCTTGCTATTTCCTTGCCCCTTCCTTGTCTATCTGAATAAACCTTATTCAACCTTCTAAATTTATACTCAGCTGTAAGATCGCCTCCCTAGGGAGCTTTCCATCATCTCCTCAGGTGTTTGTAGTCGTTCTATGTGTGTACTGTCAGTCACTTTTTACAGAGCCTGGTTCTTTCCTTCGCGTATATGTGTTTGACATCAGTGTGACAATGTTTTGTAGCTCTGACTTGTCCTCTAGAAGGGACTCAAAGGCAACGTCTGTTCATCTTTATTTCTGGTGACTAAAAGAGAACTAGCATATAAAAAGGATTCTCGGGGCGCCTGGGTGGCGCAGTCGGTTAAGCGGCCGACTTCAGCCCGGTCACGATCTCGCGGTCCGTGAGTTCGAGCCCCGCGTCGGGCTCTGTGCTGACAGCTCGGAGCCTGGAGCCTGTTTCGGATTCTGTGTCTCCCTCTCTCTCTGCCCCTCCCCCGTTCATGCTTTGTCTCTCTCTGTCCCAAAAATAAATAAAAAACGTTGAAAAAAAAAATTAAAAAAAAAAAAAAAAAGGATTCTCAGAATGTCTACAGAAAGAATGAGGAAGTGAATGGCAAAGTCTACCGTTTTCAAAAAGAGGTTATATTTACTGCTCTGATAATTAGGGACAAGGGGAAAAAGGTTAGGAGAATTTATTGCCGGGACTCCTGGAATGTTTTTGTTTTGCTTTTTTGTGGTTTTGTTTGCTTGCTTGTTTGTTTGTTTTTTGCCTGAAGAGAAAGAACTGTCAAGACGAAGAAGGAGGGGGAGGAGGAAGAAGAAAAAGAAGTTCTATCTATGTCCATAGTCATAAAAGCAGACTGCGATGGCTCTCACTGTGTCCTGGGAATTGATATACAATCTGCTCAACTAAATAGACAATACAAACTTCAACAATACAAACACAAATCATCATAGAACATTTTTGAAGGTTTTAAACCTAGGTAAAAACTTGTCGATCTGGTTCCTTTGAACAAATTTGTTTCCTCCTTTTCCTTTCAGAAACAAAAGAAAGACCAGAAAATATTAGCAGCCTAGAGCTACCACATATTTGGCTTTGTGTGCCTGCCAAACTCAAGCTTTAGAATGTTCCCTTGATTGTAGAAAACAATGCATTGTATGGAAGTATAGACACTAGTATTAAGAGACTCGTCAATGTTTTCTTGTGGAAATACATGTTTGATGGGTTTGTGTTTGTAGAGGAGATATATTAATAAAGCTTTATTAATTA
This sequence comes from Neofelis nebulosa, assembly GCF_028018385.1. Classification (NCBI taxonomy): domain Eukaryota; kingdom Metazoa; phylum Chordata; class Mammalia; order Carnivora; family Felidae; genus Neofelis; species Neofelis nebulosa. The sequence goes on from NC_080784.1 coordinate 118,682,915, forward strand.
AATTTATAATTTATAATTAAATAGTTAATTATAATAGCTTTATTAATGCTAGTATACCTTTCCCTAATACTTTTTAAAGATTTTGTTCTTTGTTCTTATAGATGATTTATCAGATTTTGTCAGAAACAAAGGGTCAGTTCATATTGTCCCTTCAGTCACCAAAATATCTCGCCATACTTGCCATGGAAGTTCTAGAAAAGTATGACTTGAAATCAGTATATTTTCTTCTCAGAAATTAGTAATGTTTCCTTTCAGAATGTTGAGCTTAAGGGACACTGGGGATTCAATGGAGGAAACAAGCCTCCCTTTCTCTTCTTCAAATCCAAAACACACACATCCTAGAGAGATAAAAATCTCTTGAAAATACACAGATACATCATGCAATCTTAAAATGCTATAAACAGAGAAGGCATGAAAGGGGAAGATTTAAATACAGGATGATTTTTTTACACCGTGTTATCCCATCTTTTGCTTTATGTTTAATTAATGTCTGTACTTTTTGAATTTGTTATGGGGAATATCTACTACATTTGTAATAAAAACAAAGACCCAAGGATATAAAAATAAAATAAAATACAACTAATAAACTGGAAGAAAATTAATCACAAATGTGAAAATGAAATAAGATTTTTAATAATATCTTAATGGAAAGAATTCAAGCAAATTGACAAGGACACCAACACCTTGGTAATAAAATCTGGGCAAAGGTCACAAACACACAGAATTCACAGAAAAGGAAATGCAAATATGCAAATGGTCATTCTGATACAACTATGCTCCTTTTATCTTCCCAAGGGACAACAGAGTAATTTTTCTAAAACAGAATCATATTTACTTCACTGATGAAAACATTTTTATCTCCATTTCCTTTGATATTAAGTACTTCCTACTTTTTTTTTTTTTTTTAAGAGGAAGGAAGTTATACTATGACAAGTTGGGAGAATGTTAATTAGAAAGCAGGAGGATTAGACATCATTTTCAGAAGACTGAAGTGACTTAAGCCAGATTTTAGGGGCTCAAGGAGAAAATTGTGAGAAACAGCTGCAGGATAAAACATAGACCACACATTCAAGAAGCCTATCAATCAGCCTATCAACCGAAGATCATGAAATGGGACAATAGCTAGGAGGAGGAATGGTTGTTAACCTACCCATGCTTCTAATAGATAGTATTGATCTTGTTTAAACCACTTGCCTTTCACTTAGACTGTTTTTCTGTTTTTTTGGAGAGGGCATCAGTGTAATTCACACCCATGGAAAATTTAAAAAATATAGACAAGAGTAAGGAAACAGGAAAAAAAGACACCACTTAGGATCCCACCACCCAGAAACAATAGTGATATTTTAGAGAACTCTCACCTCATACCTTTATTTTTTTATATGTATGAGATGTCATTTTTCTCTAGAAAACCTCAACAAATTCAAGAAGATTGAAATCATACCATGCACCTTTTCTGGCTACAGCACTGTGAAACTAGAAGTCAACTACAAGAAAAAAATCCAGAAAGACCACAAATACATGGAGGTTAAATAACATGCTACTAAACAATGAATGGATCAACTAGGAAATAAAGGAAGAAATAACAAAGTACATGGAAACAAAGTAAAATAAAAACACAACAGACAAAAACATTTGGGATGCAGCAAACGAAAACCAAAACCAAAACCAAAAACAGTTCTAAGAGGGAAATTTATAACAGCACAGCCCTATCTCAAGAAGCAAGAAAAATATCATATAAACAACTTAATCTTACACCTCAAGTAGCTAGAAAAGGAAGAAAAAACAAAAACCTAAAATCAGCAAAAGGAAGAAAATAATAAATATTAGAGCAGAAATAAATGATACAGAAACAAAACAAAACAAAACAAAACAATAGAACAAATCAGTGAAACCAGGATCTGGTCCTTGGAAAAAAATCAGTAAAATTGATTTTATCAATTTATCAAGAAGAAAAGAGAAACAACCCAAACAAATAAAATCCCAAATGAGAGAGGAGAAATAAAACCAACATTACAGATATACAAACAATTGTAAGAGAATATAATAAAAAACTATATGCCAACAAATTGGACAAGCTAGAAGAAAAGAATAAATTCCTAGAAATATATAACATACCAAAACTGAAATAGTAAGAAATAGAAAATTTGAACAGACTGATTACCAGCAAGGAAATTGAACTAGTAATCAAAAAACTCCCAACAAACAAGAGTCCAGGACCAGACGACTTCACAGGCAAATTCTACCAAACATTTAAAGAAGAGTTAATACCTATTCTTCTGAAACTATCCCAAGAAATAGAAAAGGAAGGAAAATTTCCAAATTCATTCTGTGAGGCCAGTATTATCCTGATACCAAAACTGGGTGAAGATGCCACTGAAAAAAAAACTGTAGGCCAATATCCCTAATGAACATAGATTCAAAAATCCTCAATAAAATACTAGCAAACTGAATTTAACAATACATTTAAAAAATTACTCACCACGGTCGAGTGGAATTTATTCCAGGGCAGCAAGTGTGGTTCAATACCTGCAAATCAGTCAATGTGATATATCACGTTAATAAAAGAAAGGATAAGAACCATATGATCATTTCAGTAGATGCAGAAAAAGCATTTGACAAAGTACAACATCCATCCATGATAAAAATCCTCAACAAAGTAGATTTAGAGGGAACATACCTCAACATAATAAATTCCTCAATGGGGAAAAACTGAGACATTTCCCCCTAAGATCAGGAGACAAGGATGTCCACTTTTACCACTCTTATTCAACATGGTACTGGAAGCCCTAGTCACAGCAATCAGACAAAAAAAAGAAAGAAAAGGCATACAAATCCATAAGGAAGGGAACCTGGGTGGCTCAGTCAGTTGAGCTTCCAACTCTTGATCTCAGTTCAGGTCTTGATGCCACAGTCCTGAGTTTAAGCCCCACATGGGTTCTGCATTGGGCATGAAGGCTACTTAAAAACAAAAACGAAGACAAATTGGTAAGGAAGAGGTAAAACTTTCACTATTTGCAGAAGACATGATACTAAATACAGAAAACCCAAAAGACTCTACCAGAAAGCTTCAAGGACTAAGAAAGGAATTCAGTAAGTCACAGGATACAAAATCAACATACAGAAATCTGTTGCATTTCTATGCATCAATAATGAAGTCACAGAAAGAGAAAGTAAGAAAACAATCCCATTTACAATTGCACCAAAAATAATAAGCTCCTAGGAATAAACCTAATCAAAGAGGTGAAAAAAACTATGCTTTGAAAACTATAAAACACTCATGAAAGGAATTGAAGAAGACACAAAGAAATGGACAAACATTCCACGCTCATGGATTGGAATTACAAATATTGTTAAAATGGCTATACTGCCCAAAGCAATCTACACATTTATTGCAATCCCTATCAAAATACCAACAGCATTTTTTCACAGAAGTAGAACAACAAATTCTAAACTTTGTATGGAACCACAAAAGACCCCAAATAACCAAACCAATCTTGAGAAATAAAAGCAAAGCTGGAGGCATTATGATCGCAAACTTTGAATTACATTACAAAGCTGTAATAATCAAAACAGCATGATTCTGGCACAAATATAGACACATAGCTCAATAGAACAGAATAGAAAACCCAGAAATGATCCCACAGCTATATAGTCAATTAATTTTCAACAGAACAGGAAAGAATATCCAATGGAAAAAAGGCAATCTCTTCAACAAATTGTGTTGGGAAAACTGGACAGGAATAGGCAAAAGAAAAACCAGACCACATAAAAAAATAAATTAAAAATTGATTAAAGACCTAAATGTGAGACCTGAAACCTTAAAAGTCCTAGAAAAGAGCACAGGCAGAAATGTCTCTGACATCGGCTAGCAACTTTTTTCTTGATATGTCTCCTGAGGCAAGGGAAACAAAAACAAAAGTAAACTATTGAGACTGTATCAAAATAAAAAGTTGTATAGCAAAAACAAAACAAAACAAAAACAAAAAAAATCAACAAAACTAATGGAATGGGAGAAGATGTTTGCAAATGACATATTCAAAAAAGGGCTAGTAGTCAAAATCTATAAAGAACTTATAAAACTCATCACCCAAAAAATAAATAATCCAATTAAAAATGGACAGAAGACATGAATGGACATTTCTGCAAAGAAGACATCCTAATGGCCAAAAAACATGTGAAAAGATATTCATCATCATTGACATTCAGGGAAATGCAAATCAAAATTGCAATGCTGTATCACCTCCCGCATCTGTCAGAATGGCTAAAATAAAAAATACAAAAAAACAACAGGTGTTGGCAAGGATATGGAGAAAAAGGAACCCAAATGCGCTGTTGGAGGGAATGCAAACTGGTTCAGCCATTATGGAAGACAGTATGGAGGTTACTCAAAAAAGTTAAAAAATGGAACTACCCTATGATCCAACAATCACACTACTAGGTATTTACTTAAAGAATACAAAAACACTAATTCAAAGGGATACATACATCCCTATGTTTACAGCAGCATTATTTACAATAGCCAAATATGAAAGCAGTCCATGTATCCATCAATTGATGAATGGATAAAGAAGATGTGAGATATATGTAATGGAATATTACTCATCCATAAAAAAGAACAAAGTCTTGCTATTTGCAATGACATGGATGGATCTAGAGAGCATAATGCTAAGCAAAATAAATCAGAGAAAGGTAAGTACCACATGATTTCACTCATATGTGGAATTTAAGAAACAAAACAAATGAGCAAAGGGAAAAAAAAGAGAGACAGACAAACCAAGAAACAGACTCTTAACTATGGAGAACAAATTGATGGTTACTAGAGGGGAAGTGGGGGGGGGGGAATGGGTGAAACAGGTGATGGGGATTAAGGAGTGCACTTGTTACAATGAGTGCCAGGTGATGTCTGGAGGTGTTGAATAGCTATATTGTATACCCGAAACTAATATAACAGTGTATGTTAACTAACTAGAATTAAAATAAAAAACCTTAAAAACCTTAAAAAAATGTAAGGGTATTACTATAAGAACACCATTGAATATATATATATACAATATATATATATATAATATATATATATTATATAATATATATATACATTATATATATTTATATATATATATTATATAATATATATATAAATATATATATATGTTTGAGCCAATAAAGGGGAAAAGATTTAAAAGCTTTGATAATATAGCAGAAGGCAAGGGAAATTTTTTTAATGAAACAAAGAATAAATATAGTAAAGAGAAGAATAAAATAAATTGATAAAATTCCAAATATTTCAGTACTCAAAGGGTATTAAAATAGAAATTTGTTTATTAAGGATGGAGATTATTACCTAGTTACTAGAAAAAAAAAATTGCTACAAGCTCCCTAGAAGATACATACTTGAGGGAAAAAAACAAAAAAAAAAGGATGGTTGATTATAGAGGAATGGAAAATATATAATCAGCCAAATTCTAATCAAAAGAAAGATGATGGACCTCTGTTTTTTGGCATTATTTTTAGTTTAGATAACCCGCAAAAAGTTCTGCTACAAAATATCTGAAAATCCTAGACAAAGTGCTATAAACATCATTTAAAATATATAGCTCAGGTTACAAGAAAATAAGAGAAATACTCAGGAGCTTAAAAAAAAAAGAATAAGAAATAAAAAGCTACATGGTAAAATATATGTCTGTCCCTGGACAAGTCTCCAATCTCCGTAACCAATAACCAAAGAACTTGGGTTTTAGTCAAGTAAACGGGTTAAATTCTGTAAAGAAGGAGAGCTGGCATGCAGATTTGAAGCCCAGTCGTCCACCCCATCATCTTACACAGAGCTAAGAAACTAGAAGAGCCACACCCATGGGCACAGGGAGACACCAAAAGCCTGATCTGTGTTGGCCTGGACTCTGAGCTGGAGTTTCAAAGTCTCTTTTGAGAAACTGAAATCCCAGCTTCCCCTTAAGCAAAGCTGGGGTTAAAATGTGCTGCCAAACCGAGAAATTAACTTAAACCAGGGGTGCCTGGGTGGTTCAGTCAGTTGAGTGCCTGCCTCAGCTCAGGTCATGATCTTGCATTCATGAGTTCGAGCCCCGTGTCAGGCTCTATGCTGACAGCTCAGAGCCTGGAGCCTGCTTCAGATTCTGTGTCTCCCTCTTTCTCTCTCTGCTCCTCCCCCACTTGCACTCACTGTCTGTCTCTTGCTCTCTCTCTCTCTGTGTCTCTGTCTCTCAAAAATAAAATAAACATTAAAACAAACAAACATAAACTGGATCCAGGTGGCAATACCCTCAAATGGCCAAACAGGAGCAAATGTAAGACATCTCTGGGAGTTCGTGATACCAGTACTCTCCACACAAGACTGCCACAGAGATGCCCTAATCAAAATGAGGTCCGTCTTTTCACTGCTTTCCAGTTCAAGTCTCTTTGGTAGCCAGAACCCAGCAATCCCTCAACCCCACCACGATCTCTGATCCATTGATCCTATCAGCTTTTATCACAATCCCTCATCCCTTGGTTATTCCAGTCACTCCTCTTCTTACCCAGCTTGAGTCCTATGGGCAGGCATTGCAATTACGTGTATACTGTAGACTCCACGGTTTCCTTCTACCTTTATGGTATTTGCTGGGCAGAACAGTGACCCTATTAGATCCACTTGTCTTCTCCACATCTGCACACTGCAGCTGAACATGGCTGAGAACAACACTGAAACACTGACTGGTCTCACTTTAAGTTCATGATCTAGAACCTGAAGTGGCCCTTAGTACTGCCAAGGAATCAAACTACACATCCTCGCCCATTCTCCATTCTTTCTCTCTCCTACACTAATGTAGGAGTGTAGGAGACCTTCTCTCTTCTAAAACCCTTCTTTCCTCTCCTCTCAGAAGATGACCTTGCTTCCTATTTCTCTGAAAGAGTTGAAGCAGTCAGAGAAACATTTCCACAAACTTTCATCATCATATTATTCACACTTGCCACATTAGCAGCCTTCCTTCTTCTCTATGCAGAAGAAAGTTCTGTGCCTTGATCCCAGACAAACCCTTCAAATTATGCACTAGACACCATCTCCTTCTGATTAGCTGAAGGCATCACTTCAGTAATCTTTCCTTTCCTCTCCTACACATTAATTTTTCTCTCTTCAGAGCCAGTTTGAGTAGCAAATATGCTGCTATCACTCCCATCTGAAAACACACATGCATACACACATGAAAAGATCTCTTGACCCCACTTACCCCCTCCAGATCCTGACCCATTATTCTGAACTTTTGCAATTAAACTCCTAGAAAAAAGTTGCCTACACTCACTGACTCCAATTCCCCTCTCAATCAGGCTTTCGCTCCATCTTTTCCACCCTTACAACTCCTGTGGTTACTTGTGATCTCCCTATAACTAAATCCAAGAGTCAATTTTCAATTCTTATCCTACATTTCATAACTACAACATTTGATGTGGCCATTCTCACCTCCTGGAAACATTGTCCACTTGACTCCAGAGTCACTTGTCCACAAGTCACTTGTCCACAGTCACTTGTCCACAAGACTGCCTCTTGATTCCTCTCTTATCTTGTACCGCATGCTCTCTCTCTCTCTCTTTCTCAAAATGAATACCTAAACTTAAACTTTTTAAGGAGTAGAAAAAGAAAGAAAATTACCTTGGTTACAAAAGCTGTCTGGTTACAAAAAACTATCCAAAGACATTTCCAGAGAAAAAGATGATACACCAATCTCAGTTACAAATGTAAATGCAAAATTCCTAAAGTATTAGGAAATAAATGTCACTGGTTTTAACTAATACATGATGATACATCATGGCCAAGCAGAGATTTCTGAGGGATGAAATGATATCTAAACATCAGCGTTTATCCATATATCCCACCTCTATGATACATGAAAAGGAGAAAAGACAAAACAATCATTTTAATAAATGTAGGAAGATTATTTATTGGACTAAATTGGATACTCGTTTATGCTAAACTAGAACTGGGAGAGAACTTCTTTCATTTGCTAAAAAGGTGTTTACCAAGAAACCACAAACACTGTGATTAATGGTGAAACTTTATAAGCATTTTTTAAAAACCAAAATGACAGAAAAATTATCCAAAACTCAGAAATAGGCAAAAGAGAATAGTAGATGTTCTTCCAGTGCAGTACTGGGTTCATACCTTTGGTTGATTTTTCTATTGGCTGTGCTATTCTACTGTGCTATTTTATAGTCATGTAGATACACAGATTAATTTGTAGATATTTGTCAAGTACAGATGAAAGTAATTTCTATGTAGCAAAAATTATAACCCCAAAGTATGGTTTATTGCTCTGTAGGAAGTTAACTAGTTTTAGATCTAACCCAGCATTCTTATCCTAAAATTCCTTTATTAAATTTTCCATAAGTAACTTAACTCTAAATATATTCTTTAATTTTAATATACTCCTCATTCATTAATGAGTTGGATAAAATCCTTGGCATGTATCCATTTTACATTTGCATGAGAGCCATGATTTACTCTTGTGACAAGTGCACTTTAACAAAAACAAGTCAAGGATAGCTGTTATCACTGCTTCTATTCACCATATATTAGAAGATGTAAATAAATAACTAGGAAAATAAATAATATGTCTAAGTGTCAGGACAAAAGAGCAAAAAAATTGTGATTTTCAGGTGGTATGGTTGTCTAAAAAATTTAAATTAACTTAATTTGCTGAATACAAAACTGATATAGAAAAAATTAATACTCTTATCATACATTTAGCAATAATGGTTATAAAAGGTAACTTGGAAAGACACAACTTACAAAAGCAATGACAACCAAATGGATATGATCAGCAAGTCACTGAAGTAATAGAAAATGTATTTATTATTAAATATATAAAAAGATGGTTATGTCAGTAGTAATCTGCACAACTATGTTGAAATGAAATGAAGAATCTTTTCACATTCATCAGATTAGCAAAAATGTAAATATTCTAATAATTCCAAATGTTAACAGTGATGTGGATTCTTTACTCTTTTAGATTGTTGGTGGAAGTATTACTTTGGGAAGCAATTTTATAATCCATAAAAATTTGAAAATTTGCAGTCATTTTGGAGAGAAGAGAGTTTGGCAATATCCAGTACATTTGAAAATATACCTCCCCTGTATCTACCCAAGTTCTTATTTAGGCCTCTCATGAAAGAAGACCTCTCACAGGAGGCATTGTCAGATGTTTATTGAAGTATTACTGAATAGCGAAAACTAGAACCAATGCAAATATCCACCAACAGATGACTGCATGAATAAGAGGTTGTATCTTTCCATGACCAAAACCTACGCAGGAGTTAGGATGAATGAATACGGATAAACATCAAGAACACACATGTTGCATGTCAAAACGAGGCTGTCAAATGTTAAATACAGTATAATTATTTTTGCATACATTTCTAAAACCATACAAAACAATACTATTTTAAAAATTTGGCCTGCCTATTTGGTAGATAATGATAATATTTGTTTCTCAATAAAAAGAGAGGAAATTGGAGATTATGGGGAATATGCAATATAAATTGTTTATTACAGGTGGCATATATGTGGATCTGGGTATTTTGGGTTTTTTTTATTTTAAAAAAGAATAAGTGAATGAAGGAAAACAGTGCATAATACGTTGATGTTAAGAAATCAGATAATGTAAGGTCTGTTGATAGCATAATTTCTTCTCATACTTTGAGCAAATATCTGAAGTGTCTAGACTTCCTTGGCATTAGACTGGGTAGGTATAGACAGGTATACAATATAGATCAAATTCTTGCTTGAAATTTAAAAAAGATACAGGCAAGTATAAATTGATAATCACACCACCACAAGAAAAGTGTCACTATAGACAGGTGTGTAGTATTTATGCAAGTATCTAAGAGGACCACTGTTGATTAGGATACCTTAGGGCGTAAGTAACAGAAACTTGCTTAAATAATTGCAGGGATATATTAATTCAAGCAACTGTAAGTTTAAAGAGAGATCAGGATAGGTTTGATTCAGCAGCTAAAAAACATCACCCAATGGTAAATTTCTCTTCTTCAATTCTGCAATCCCTGGGGGTCAGCTCAATTTCATTCTTCTGTTGGCTCCCCCTGTGGTGTCGAACGGTTACTAAACACTCAAAGTTTAATGTTTCCCTTGTTCATGAACAAGGAGACACAGAAACCTTTTTGTAAGAAATGAGGAAGTTTCTTTCTTTAGAAGCCTCCAGCAGATCTCTTTTTCTGAGGGCCTTTGTACTGCTGGGCAAAGTGGAGGCTCTTTATTAAGATCTCTTCAACAGACACACTGCAGGATATCAAAAAGCCCAATCTTTATAAGGAACAAAATACTTTTTATAAATATTAGCAAATATATGATAATTTATTTACTTGTTTTCTAAATTTGCACCTTTTTTTCTGGAAGTATTGTCTTGAGTTCGCAGATGTAGCTTTTAAATATTTCTCATTTTGAAAGTTATAATCACAAATTATATATTTTGTTATTATATTACTTGGAAATTTATAGTTATATAGAAATTAAATATGTAAGCAAGAATATTTTTATCATAAATATAAAATCATAATTAAATGAAGGATGAGAGAATAAAGTACTAGGGGGATATATGGTTAAATCATTTTATAACTTGATAAAATTATACCTAGGTCTGAAATAAAAATCAGAAACTGTGAAAAAGATAAATTTAAGTCCACAGAAATTGAAATATTTGTACAGTTAGCCCTTGAACAACATGAGGATTGGGAGCACTGGCCAGTTGAAAATACACATATAACTTTTAACTCCCCAAAAACTTAACTACTAATAGCCTACTGTTGACCAGAAGTCTTACTGATAACATAAACAGTCAACTAACACATATTTTCTATGTTATATAATTATATACTATATTCTTACAATAAGGTGAGCTAGAGAAAAGAAAATATTAAGTCATAAGGAAGAGAAAATACATTTACATTACCACGCTGTATTTGTTGAAAAAATCCACATATATGTGGACTCATGCAGTTCAAACCCATGTTGCCCAATGGTCAACTGTACATAAAAAATACTATGAAAAAGGTAAATATGGAAACAATGAACTTGGAATTAATATTTACTATATATATAATTGACAGGTTAATTGCCATAAATTACAAGAAGTACTACAAATCAATATCAAATAACTAAATGGAATAAGAAAAATGCAAAAGTCATAAAACATAATCCACCGAAAAAAGTGTAAATAACCAGAAACATTTGAAAAAAAGATGTTCCACCTGACCCAAAAGAGAGAAATACAAATTCAAACAATGAGATATTTGTCTTGGAAAAGATTTAAATGAGTGATGATGCCAGTGATGGAAACAGACCATTTTAGAAGGTGGAAGTGTAAGTTAACACACTCTACTGAGAACAGTTGGAAATATCTATTTAAAGAAATGTCGATTTCAGAATTAAGCTATTGATAAATTTTGGATTCAGATAAACCCTGTTTAAGAATTTTTCCTGAAGAAATAGTTGCACAAATGTAGGAAGATATATGTTTATAGGTTTTAATTACACCTTTGTTTTCATTAAAAAAAATTGAAAACCACCTAATTGCCTATCACCTGAAATCTAGCTCAAAAGCATATAGCAGTTGTCTATTGACTATCACACAATTGCAGAAATGGTAAGTTGTATCTATACATACTGATGAGGAAAGATAATTGATAAGTGATTTTTAATTGTCAAAACGTGTATGATCTGATCACATTTTTGTAAAATACATGGTATAAATCTTCAATGTGTATTTTAAAAAATCCAAAAGAGTACATATCAAAGAGAAACCTATGATGCTCTCTTGGGAGTGAAACTATGGAAAAGTAATCTTCAACTTCGTATATTTTATATTGCTTAGTTATTTTACAGTGGGCATGTAACACTCTTGTTACCAGAAAAATACATAAATTTACATAATTTTAGATATATAAGTTTATATATTTTAAAATATATAATACATAATTTTTGAAGACAGAAATTAATGCTGTCAATTAATGCTGTTGAATAACTGTTATTGATATATTTACCAGACACCTCACTGACACCTGCTAGAATAACTCAAAATTGTTTAAAAGTTTATTTCAAGTTATAAGCAAGGTGGTGTATTAGTAGACAATATGTGGAGCATTGGTAGAGAGTAGTAGAAAACTTTAAATGAAGGGATGAAGCAATAAAAATAGAATATTGAAGAATGGTAATTATTTGGGAAATTTTAATGGCTAGAGAATATGACATTCCAGGTTCTTTGTAACATCAGTGCTCAGTACACCACGTTTTACTCTGTAGTTGCAATTATGCTTACTGATGATTCTCGAAATGTATAAAAAATCAGCACAAATCACCTTCGGTAGTTCTCTCTGATCACTACTGGGGATCCATACTTCTTGTATCAAATAGAAAAAAGCGTTCTATTTAATGATAGATATCATAGGAAGCAAAGACTAGATGGGTACTGCTTCACCCCCCCCCCCCCAAAAAAATTCCTTTTGTCTTTTTTCCTCTTTCATCAATCTTTGATTTCATGTCTGGGGCTGAGAATCCAGAGATAAATTACATGTGAATATGTCTTCTTGGGAACTTCAGCTGTACATGAGAAGCCAAACAAATGAATGAAAACAAACAAAACACAAAACAGAAAGATAGATACGCACTTCAGTACATTGAAGGTAGGTGTCAGTTAATGTCAGTTAAGGCAGAGTGTAGACAAGATTCTGTGTGTTGAGAGTGCTTAAAAATAAAGCTGGCCTCCCTTATATTTAAGGGTGGAGATTACATGTCACTTTTAGGCAGAGTTTTATTTTGTGACAAAACACCCAATACAGTGGTCCCTTACTCCTATAAGTTAGAGTGAATGCACTTGAAGAAACCGGAATTTGGAATTTTTGGGGAAGGCCCAGAAAGACAATAGTGTACACATGCAACAGTTAGGAGGACCGAGTACAGGAGTGATGTGGGAGTTCCCATGAGTGGTAGGACTGCAGGTAGCCCAGGTACAATGCCGTAGGTGACACTGTGAACTTCTATAGATCCAACACTTCTTCTTTTTTTTTTTTTTAGTGTTTATTTATTTTTGAGAGAGGAAGGTGGGGAGAAGCAGAAAGAGGAAGACAGAGGATCCAAGTAGGCTCTACATTGTCATGCTGTCAGCACAGAGCCTACCTAACACAGAGCTCGAACTCATGAACCCTGAGATCATGACCTGAACTGAAATCAAGAGTTGGCCACTTAACTGACTGAGCCACCCAGGTGCCCCAATCCAACAATTCTGAATTGTTGGACTTTGAGGAAAAATACCTGAGCCTGGATATAAACTAAAAAATGATAACCTTGGTGCCCAGAGTTGACCCTACGGAGCCTGGCCATTAACCGGACCCAAGCAGGTTGTTCTTGCAGTATATGCCAAATTGGTAGGACGAATCTTCAAATGATGACAGCATGAGCTGATAAGAAGAAACAACATGAGTGACTTGGAGTAGACACACATCTCTGGAGCTCCTGGACATCTAGGGGTAAGGGAGGCTAATAGGCATGTGGAGACTCAGGGATTGATTGGAAAAGTAAAACAATGTGACCACATTTGCAAACTGGTTACACATTGAAGAGTGTTCAGATAATGGCAGAAATGGGCAGCCAGAGAATAAGGGGAGAGCTGTGGGGTGAAAAGGGTTTTGAACTAGGAGTCAGGAGATTTGGGATTAAATATTGCTTTTTTCATTATCATTATGCCAGTTTTAAAGCTGAGGAAATAGAAGTTCAGAATGTTAACTAAGTCAGCCAAAGACCCCAGCTTCTGAATGGCAGGAGTGGGATTGAAATCCAAAGCGCTGAATAACTCAACTAGCATTTCTCGCTGCCTTTGTCCAACTGCCTTCTTGATATATCCCTTAGAAGTTTAACACATGCCTTAAACTGGACTGGACAAAAGAGAGCTTTGGTTTCTCTGTCAGTCCTCCATAGTCACTTTTCCACAGGTTTTCCCAGCCTCAATTATGTATCAACTTAACCATCAAGTTGCTTAGTCTCTAAACTTAAGAATCATACTGATTCCTCTCTTTATCACACAACTTCATTGAATTCATCAGTAGGTTTCACAAGTTCTATCTCCAAATATATGCTGTCATTAATATTGTTTAGCCATCATTTTTTGCCCAGACTATGGAAATAACCTCTAGATTGGTTTTCTAGCAGAACAAATTCAAAGAGTGACATCATGTGCTTCTGAGAACTCCTGCCTCCTTATAGTCCATCCTCCACACAGAAGTCAAAGTGAGCTTTCTAAAGTATGATTCAGATCATGCCACACTTCAGTTTAAAATCATCCATTGCCTTCTCTTTACAACCAGAAAAAAACCCCACTGTCCTTGTACTGCCCGTGAGCCCTATGTGATGTGATCTCTGCTGACTTATTTGTCCTCGTTCCCCTGCCCCTTGTTCTCCCCTTTGTTCCTTACTCTCCACCCACGTTGGCCTTTCTACCTCTTAAACACATCAACTCCTTTTTATCTCAGGGCCTTGGTATTTGCTTTTCCTTATGCGTGGATTGCTCTTCCCCTGGATCTCCACATGTCTGCCTCCTCCTCCTCATTCAAGTCTAAGCTCAAATGTAACTACCTAGAGGTGACTACCTGTGTTAAAGCAACCCCCTCACTCACTTTGAATGCCATTTCCACATTTTATCTTCTTCTTAGCTCTTCTCACTTCTTGAAATCCCTACAAGAGATTAGAAGCTCATCGAAAATGTGGACTCTGTTTTATGCCCTTCAGTATTCCACTGCCTAGAATACTACCTGTGCATAATTGGTGTTTAGTAAATATTTGTTGAGTGGCTATATTAATGGGTTATTTGTATCCTATGATAGCCTTTCAGAAGTGATGAACAAACTAGTGAAACAACTGAAAGTTTCCTGTCTAAATAATGGTAAATCATGAGAAAACCCCTTTTGAACTAATATCTATGGGTATTCCACTTAGCTTGCCTGTGATTGTTAAAAACTAGGAAAAAACCAAACATGGGAACTATACCAAATTACTACTTAGATTACAACCATATCAATACTTAAACCTTATGTAAAGTCCCACAGCACCAAAAATAAATCACAACTTCATAGCAACATTCACTAATTGAAAGGTCAGGATCTTTCACTTCATTTCAAAGTCAGAGCCCAGAACACCAAGACTGAGAACTCTAGAAATTATTCTCTGGAATTTGAAATGAGATGCTCTGTTCACACTCTATATTTATAACAGTTTACTGAAGTTCGTAATTTTTTTCCATACTTCACTCTCTCATGCGGTTAGGCTGAACAAGGAGTCACCAATTTTACTATTTCATTGAATTCAGAAATGAACTAATGGAAGTTGTTGCAGCAATTGCTGCTGTAATGGATTAAGCCATTTTATATTTGTAATAGACTCTCTAGATTTTCGAGACACTCTCCTAATCTAGTTACATCATACTGTCTTCCTGCCTTCTTTACTATGGTGGTTTTCACAGCACCTGCTAGTAGTAGAAATACAAGATAGTGTTTAGGAGTGGTAGAAAGTGAGATGAAAAGGGCAAAGCTAGACAAAATCTTGAGGACTGAAGGATCTAGCCACGCTAAAAATCTTGGATTTATTGTGAGGCTTTATGTTGTCTGTGCAGGGGAGTGGGGGGTGGAGGAAACGAAGGATAAAAAGAAGAGAAGACAAAGAAAAGGAACTCTTGTTTGCCTGATGGTTCATTCTAGTCACTCACTGATTTCTCTTCCTCTTTTTGTTGCCAAACTTTTCAAATGAATCCTCTATCCTGAGACGTATGTAACAGGATGCTGAAGTCTTTTCTGTTTTGGGTGAGGCTCTAAACTTGAGAACAGAATGTCTTATTGTCCACAAAGTATAAAAATAAATACAGACTCTTTCTTCAAACCAAGGGGTGACTCAGAAGAGGCACCCTAAAATTAATTAGGTGATTCATTCTTAAGCCTTGAAAATTAATGGACATGGCTAAGTAGGACTTCTTCAGAGGAATAAATGTAACAGTTTGAGTATACAAATGGACAATGACCAAACCAAGTATGTCGGAAGAATTCTGACCCACATCCTCTGCAGCAAATGGAAGCCAAACCACAATCTCTGTAGCAATCCTATAGAACAGTTAGGATTTCGTCAATGAGTGCTGGCTATCTTATCTTCCCCTCCACTTCCAACTCAGGACCGGCCAAAAAAAGTCAAATATGTTTCTCAAACCCATCATTTAAGATGCTCTGCTCTAGTTAGCTCTCTTCCTGTTTCCCCATCCCAACAACCAGAGCACACCTGAATGCTTTCCTTTCTTAATACTCAAGCTTTTCCATTCTCCTGACTGCCTTTGAGTCTCTGCCAACTGCAAGTGATGGTCCTGACTCCCTTCCCATAGCAGACTCTGAATACAGAGCCTCAGTTCTTACTTCAGTGATCTTCATTTATTTCCAGAGTGCTATAACATTTCTTTCCCCCCTGCCTGGGGAACAGAACAAGGGTGTTGGCCCTTACCTATAGCCAAAAGTCTTGGCGACTGACATTTTATTCAATTCCAACAAATGTTGAAAGGGGAGGCTGACCGAAGGGAACAGTGATAGAGGAAAAAAAGACAGAGGTGGATGAGGCAATTTCATAGGGCAGGGATGTATGCAAATATCATGTGGGCCAAGTATGGATCACTTGGGCTGTCTTGAAAGGGACTCTCCCAAAATAAGTTCCTAGGAAGGTGAGTTGAACCCAACAGAAGGTCTCTTAAAAACCCAAAACAATCACCCAATGAGAGAAGGCATCAGCTTTTTGACAGGCCAAATGGCAAAAACTATATGAGCTGAATAACAGTGTTTCTGCCTTTATTTCTTTTCTCTCTGACCATCACAGCTCTGGAAAAGCCATGGGTAGCATAGTGAGTAGGAGAGGAAATAAAAGTTTCTTATCCCCTCATATTTGGATTATTTTTTCAAATAATATTATTATTGGATCATTATTTCTTTATGCAAACCTTTATTATTTCTTTATGCAATATATATGTATATATTTTGCCAAATCTTCTGAAAGAATCGGTCAAAAAATTACTCTGCATTTCTTCTGCTCAGACCATGACACTCTTCTTGGTTAAATAACGATTAAAGAAGTTTTCTATAGAATGTTAAAAGTTTAATATTAGAGATAAATTTGACCAGTCTGCTCTGTCCATTGAGTAGTTCTAGTGCAAGACTCCTCTCAAACCATGAATCTGTTTTGAGGAGACCACAAATTAACTTGTAAGTTTGAACAAAGTTCTGTGATTGCTCACTGGGCCACTACTATACCTCCCATTAGTCTCTGCTAATACCAGAAAAGAAAAAAAAACACGAGTTCCATTGGGAACCTTAGACCAGGGAGCCTGGCAAGGTTCCTTATTTTTCTGACCTTACATATCACCCAAAAGGCAGTCCTCCCGTTCTTCACTTCATCCTGTGTTCATGCCCCCATTCCTGTCTTTCCTGACCACTCTTCCCATTCTGTCCCTGGATCTTCCATCTCCATGTAACCACAACCACCTACAACTCCAGATGTTTTACAAAACAGTCTCTCTACCTGCTTGCCTTAACTGATCCTGGCCATTTTCCCCAGCTACCCTCTTCATTATAGCTTTTTCAAGTTGAATGCTCTGCATTCCGCTACTTGCTCCATGCTTCAGAACTACTGGGTTATTGGACATTTTTCTTTCCTTCTTGCAATTTTCCACCGTTACCTTTACACTGCTGTGCTGTCTGATACAGTAGCCATATGCCACATGTGGCTATTGAGCACCTCTTCTCTGGCTCATCCAAATTGAGATGCGCTGGAAGTATACAGAACACCCTAGGTTTTGAAGACCTAGTGTGAAAAAAGCATTAAAATATACCATTGACAATTTTTATGTTGATTGCATATTGAAATGAACATTACTTGGATATATTAAGTTAAATGAATGATATTATTTAAATTAATTTTATTTCTTTTTAGCATTTAAAATGTGGCAATCAAAAAATTTTAAGTTACACATACAGCTCACATTATATTTCTCTTCGAAAGAGATGGGAATTAACAAAAAGAAGAGAACCTTGCATGATTACTTATCTCGTGTACTCTGCAGCTGCTGTGGACCAGGCATTGATCTTGGTACTGGTGAGGTAGCAGTGAGTGAAGTTCTTGTCATCGTGGAGCTAACACTATCATGAGAGGAGACAGACAGTACATAAATTAACAAGTACATATAAAATCAGTGAGATATGAATAGTGCTGTGGTAAAGAGAGGGGAAATGCTTATGGTCGGGGGAGGAGTTATAAAGAAGGAGCTCCAATGAGATAAGAGAGGTTGTACAGGGGCACATCTATGTCTATATGCATGTGGTGGGGGTGGGGCATCGTATCACGTAGGGCATTGAAAAGACTTTGGCTTTTACTCTAGATGAGATGAAAAGCCAATGGAGGAGATTGAAGAGAAGAGTACCTTCTCTTATGTCAATTTTAAAAGGATGACTCCTGCTGTTACATTGATAAGGGAATGGTGACAAATGAGGAATGACACAAAGGAGACAGATGCAGAGTGATGGGGGTTGAATTATGGATATGTGTTGAAGATAGAAATACTAGGATTTGCTGGAGGATAGGCTATGGGAAATGGGAGGTGAAAAGGAGCCAAAGAAGATTCCTAAGCATTGGCTTGGGCAACTGGCAGCCCATTTACTGAGAAAGAATATGTTGTGAGCAGTGGAGGAGGGAATTCGTAGTTGGTAGTCCATATGAGGGGGAAACACTAGGTGCTAGTATTCATAAGAAAGAGGTACAGACTATTTGCCTAAATATGTCAGGGAAGGTTCCATAGGCTACATGTTTTAAGTTATGTCCTAATTTATGGATGAAGTTTTCACATGAAAGAAAGAAAGAAACAAAGAAACAAAGAAAGAAAGAGAAAGAATGAGAGAAAGAATGAGAGGAAGAAAGAAAGAAAGAAGAAAGAAAGAAAGAAAGAAAGAAAGAAAGAAAGAAAGAAATGCCCTGCCCTTTAAGTGGGAAGAGCAAAGGTAAATGAAATGGAATGGCATGGGCTATTATTCACAATGGTGATTGTTGTGGTTCGCTTGCAACCTATGATACATGTAGTGAAATGCAGAGAAATAAGCTCAGAAAAGCTGGATGAGCAAGATGGTGATGGCCTTGGATGCTCAGTAAAGGAGTTTGGATTTGACTTGTTAGGCAACTAAGATATGCTAAAGAATTGTAAGCAAAAGAGAGAATGGTATTAGTGTCTACTTTCAGAAGATAACTATATAATGTAAGGTGGATTGATGCGGGGGGGAGTGGAGTTAAAAGCGGGAAAGTTGATTAGGCACTGGTGCTGGACATTATCCTTTTGCCCCTCCAGATTCACTGTCCATCCTTCTCCATTCCATCCATCCTTCCATTCTGGAACCTGACTTTCATGAACTATTTAAAAGTTCTGCCTCTACCCTTTAATTTATTATTGAATTTGGCCAACAGAAGACATGGCAGGAGAAAAGAGAGCTGATGGAGAGTGTGGACAGAATGACTGTTACCCTGAGTCGCTTCAAGCATGTCTACTTAAAGACCAGAGCTCCTATCCGGAGGCCTAATTCTATAGCAACTGGGGTCCAATAATGGCCCTCTCCTTGATTTTTTAGGGATACATAGTGGCCAAACAGGCTTCCTTGTAGTTGGTAAACATGTTATTATGCCTTAATTCTGCCCTCACCCTTCAGTAAACTGTCCTCAGTAGCTCTATTTGAGCCTGCCATCTATTTGCTACTAAAAACATAACTCTGTACCATAGGAAAAAAAAAAAAAAAACTCCAATAATAGTATTTTAAACTTATTTGTTTACTTTTCTTTCAAGTAAAAAATTCAGAGAAATTGGCAGTCCAGGGTCAATGTGATGGTTTCTCCTTCACCATATCAGCGCTGGCTACTTACATGTTACCAGAACACTGATCATTACTTTCACTGTCTAAGCAACAGGAAGGGGGCAAAAGGGCTTCAACTTCTCAGCAATTTCAAGACAACTCTCAGAAAGTCTCCTCCAACACTTTGGTATCAATCTCATTGGCCAGAACTTCATCACATGGCTATGCCTAACTATAGGAGAGGCTGGGAAATGATTCGTTTAGCTGAGCACATACAATGCCAAATAAATCTGGGTTTTTCCCATTAAGGAAGAACTGGAAATGGTTATTGTACAGGTAGTTACACGTCTCTACCACCAAAAGCTAGTTAAATAATTCAGAGGGATGCCTGGGTGGCTCAGTCTGTTGTTAAGCATCTGACTGTTGATTTTGGCCTAGGTCATGATCTCATGGTCAGAGATCGAACCCCACATCAGGTTCAGTGGAAACTGCTTGGGATTCTCTCTGACCCTCCCCTGCTCATGTTCTCTCTCTCTCTCTTAAAATAAATAAATAAACTTTTAAAAAATCCAGAAAAATATAATAGATAATGAGACCCTGAGAATGGTGGGGAGGAATGATGGATGATAGATATTGTGAGAGATAGACAGAACTAGATGTTAATGGTGAAATAGGCTCCCTTAGTATCCTCTTTATTTAACAATATTTTACTTAGGTTCCTTCTGATCTAATAAAATATTATTTATCTGAATATAGAACTTTCCTAAAAGCTACTTGTTGAGGACTTCTACAGAGAATAACCAGCAAATCAAAACCACAATGAGGTATCATCTCACACCCATTAAAATGGCAATCATCAAGAAGACAAAAGACAAGAGGTGCTGGTGAGGATGTGGTGAAAAGAGAACCCTTGTGCACTGTTAGTGGGAATATCAGTTGGTCCAGCCACTATGGAAAAAATATGGAGGTTCCTCAAAAAATTAAAAATAGATCTGCCACACAATTCCACAATTCTACTTCCGGATATATAACCAAAGGAAATGAAAAAAGGATTTTGACAAGATATACCCACTTCCATGTTTATCCCAGCATTATTCACAATACCCAAGATATTGAAACAACCTAAATGCCCGTCAATGGATGAATGGATAAAAAAGATGTGGTACATAAACACAAGGGAATATTATCTAGCCATAAGAAAGGAGGATATCCTTTGTGACAACGTAAGTGGACCTCAAATACATTATGCTAACTGAGATAAGTGAGACCAAGAAAGACAAGTACTATATGATATCACTTATATGTGGAATCTATAAATCAACAAACAAACAAAAAATAAATAACCAACTCATAGAAAAAGAGTTCAGACTCGTGGTTACCAGAGGCAGGTGGGTACAGGGAGAAGGAATTGGAGGAAGATAATCACTCAAAAGGTACAAACCTTCAGTCATGAGATAAATAAGTACTAGGGATATAATGCACAGCATGCTCACTATAGCTAACACCACTGTATGATACATAGGAAGGTTGTTAAAGGAGTAAATCTCGAGTTGGTGATTTAGATCATGAGAATTAACTGATATTTTTATTAAGTCATTCACCTAACATTCATTGGGCACTTTCTGTCGGGCAACAAATATTTGTCCATTATGATAGAAGCTGCTAGTTGTCTCAAAGTATCTATTCTCCCCTTCTTTTTATAATAGAACCCTGTAATTTTTGCTTGACACATTGCGATTTAGCTAAAGGACTATATTTCACAGTCTCCCTTATATCTAGGTATGGTAATTTGAATTCTGGCCAATAAAATCTCAGTAAAGACTATGTGGAACTTCTAGAAAGCTCCTTAAAAGAGAGGGCACGTATAGGGGTGCCTGGGTGGCTCAGTTGGTTAAGTGTCTGACTTCACCTCAGGTCATGATTTCATGGTTCATGGGTTCAAGCCCCACATCAGACTCTGTGCTGACAGCTCAGAGCCTGGATCCTGCTTTGGATTCTGTGTCTCCCTCTCTCTATGACCCTCCCTGCTTGCACTCACTGTCTCTCTCAAAAATAAACATTAAAACAATTTTTTTAGGGGCGCCTGGGTGGCTCAGTTGGTTGAGCGTCCGACTTCGGCTCAGCTCATGATCTCACAGTTCGTGAGTTCGGGCCCCGCATTGGGCTCTATGCTGACAGCTCAGAGCCTGGAGCCTGCTTCAAATTCTGTGTCTCCCTCTCTCTGCTCCTCCCCTACTCATGCTCTCTCTCTCTCTCCTTCAAAAATAAATAAAAACATTAATTTTTTTTTAAAAAAAGAGGGGGCATGTATAACATTTTGTTCTTTCCTACCTCATTCTTTTTCCTGAATCTTGAATGCAGAAGCCCTAGGAGTAATTTTGGACCATTAAAACAAGGGCCATGTCCTAGGGATGGAGCATAAGAAAGAGCCTAGTGACCTCATAGAATCGCTAAACTAGGTCTGAATTGCCTAACTCTAGACCAATTTTTCTAGAGAAGTAAAATTCAGTTTTGTTTCAGCCATTGTTACTTGAGGTTCTTCTATTACTATGCCTGTGAATCAAACTGCAACCAATACAATCGTTTGAAAAAAGAGTTTGAATATTCTACCTTTGCTAATTATGAGACTCTATTAGTTCTTTCACCGGAGTGATATTGTATAAAAGACGGCCCCTAATATCTCAGTGGCTTAAAACAGCAAAGACTTTTCTCCCTCATGGGCCGGCATGTTAGCTGCTCTTCATCTGATCTGGGACATGGTGATGGCTTTGAGTGGGCTTTGGCTAAACTCCAGACGCCAGGTTAGGACTCAGGTGTGCTCGACATGTCATCATCTGGATCTAGAAGTTATCTGTACTCTCTATTTCTAATGGTGAAGTAGCAAGAGTGCAAGAGAATAAACCAAATCCGACAAACATGTTTAAAGTGTCTGCTCACATGTTATTGGCAAGTCACATGACCAAGCTCAACATCAATTAGATGGAAAAATATACTTCCACCTACTCTACTGAGAGAAATGCAATGACGCATGGTAATGTGTATAGATGAATAATTCAGGGAGAGAGTGAATCTGTTATGCAGACCTTGGAAAAGTTACAGAGATCATAGAAAGGTTACTTTAACCTCTCTGTGTCTCAGTTTTTTAATTTGTGAAACTAAAGTGTCTGGTTAAACTTATATGGCTGTAATTCTATATCGTCTTGTTTCTTTCCTGGTTCTTAGAGAACAGAGATATACTGGAGCATAATACTAGAGAAGCTTTGTTGTTTTTTAAGTACTGATTAGAGTTATTGAACTGATTGAAGTGAGGAAAGGTAAAGGAGATGTCAGTGGATTTATCTGGGATTTTCCTCTATAAAATATTTTGTTTCCGCGATCTTATCCTACCCTTAAAAGAAATAAAGGGCACAGTCTATATAAATGTTCAGATTCAGATGGTCAATTTTGTTACAAGAAGGTGATTAACATCACATATCTTGACAGTCATATCCAGCCTGATGGTATGGATATGGTAAGAATCTTCTAAATTGGGATAAGGAGTGGAAATCCATGGGCAGAAGGAATCAATATTTTTTGTGTTCTTTTTTTCCTACTGCCCAATTCATAGAGCTCTTCTATTTTTTTTAATGACTGTTTAAAGATTGCTTAATTCAATTAAATCATATGACAATAGGCTAGAAAGAATTGATAAGGCTGTCAGAACACAAATTAGTCCCAAAGCCATTCCCCAGTGATTATGAATACTTTTATATATTATTGAATATTTTACTTTAACAGAAATTCTCAGCATAAAGACCATAGATACTTAGGTCAGCAAACCTCCTAACATTTTAAGCAGACTTTTATATGTATTGTGTGCTTTGTGGGAGGAAGGGTCTCTAGCTTCATCAGATTCTGAAATGGGTCTGTGACTCTGAAAAGACTGAACCCCACTAACTCTAAAACAAGACATATACAGCCTGCTTTCTTTCCTTTTGGCCTCTTTCTGGCATTAAGAATTGCACACAGTCTTGAAACATTAAATTCATTCATTGCTACATTTTTATCGAGTCTACTATGTGTTAGAGACTGAAACACCAAGGATCTGGTACTTAAATGCCTTCTTCTCTGTACCTAGAATGCTTACGGAAATCAAAGGAGGTAGTTTCCAGTTATGTGGCGAGATGCTATAAGTTGCATGTCAAGTTTCTGATCACACATCAACAGAACGGAGAAAATATTATTACAAATGTGCAACAAGTGACTTCTGCAGTGAAACATTAAACAAGGCTTTATGGAACACGGTTTGAAAAAAATCAAGCTCCTTTGGAGCAACACTGTTAATTCCTCATGAAGAGACTTAGCCATAAGTAGCCAGAATAAAGAGACCTACTTTTTTATAAGTATTGGTACCTCCCTCTCTCCATCTTCAGCATTCTCCTGATCAATAAGGTTAATTCTGTACAAGTCAATGAGAGAGATAGCATTTTTGTGGTTTCCAGATTGCAAGATCAAATAGCAGTGTTGCTGGAAGACAACATATTTGGAGACCTAAATTTGATACAGATATAATTTCATCCCTATCTCTACCTCCCTCATCCTCTGCCTTCTACTACAAAATAAGCCCAAAACCCAGCAAGCAGAGTTGCAGGGACTGGGGATAAACAATTTCCTTTACACTTGGTCAGCAGGCTCCTCAGATAGTCTTGGGAAATGTAACTGAACCATGAACAATAAAGAGGAGTTGTTAGAAGGGTACCAGTGAATCTCCCAAAGCCAATGTAAGATTAATTTTGAATAATTATTTCAAAAATATTTATTTTCTTCCCACAGGCATTCCTGTCTTAGAAACAAAAATCAAAAGACTGCTCATCTCTCTGAGGAGAAAAAATGCTTATCCATTAGTTTTGTTTTTGGTGATGACTGGTGTCTTACAGTCCATTTAGGCTGCTATAACAAAATACCACAGACTGGGTGGTTTGCAAACAACAGACTTTTACTTCTCACAGTTCTGGACGCTGGGAAGTCCAAGACAGAGGCATTAGCATGGTCACATTCTGGTGAAATTCTTCTTCCTGGTTCAGAGCTGGCACCTTCTCACTGGGTTCTCACATGGAGGAAAGGGCTAGCCAGCTCTTTCTGTGGCTTCTTTTATAAGGGCACCAATCACATTCGTGAGGGCCTCATGCTCACGATCTAAGCACCTCCCAAAGGCCCTACCTCCTAATACCATTGCATCAGGCATTGGGATTTCAACATAGGAATTTGGGGGGTGGGGAGGCAGGAGAACACAAGCATTTAGTCTGTGGCAACTGGTAACTTTTGAAAGCGTGCACGCAATCCTGAGAACTCTTCCAAAAAATTAAAGTCACTAAGCAAAGAAATCGTGAGAGGGCTGAAATGAAGAATAATTTCAACCCTATTAGGGAAAAAAAAGAACTCAGTGGACAAATCATTCTCCTCTTCTGAAATAAGGAACTGATTATAGAAGGGGACCTTAGGATTCATGTTTGTTTACCATTGCAGGGTGGTTAGATATGGGAGGGTGATCGCTGATTTCACCTAGGGTGACAGAGGTTTAAAATGGTACCAGTTTTGGGCTCTGAATGGGCTAAACTCTCACGTTGTTTGTTTGAATCAAAGGCAGCCACTTGCTTTCTAGGGAGTTAGGACTCTTGGTTGCAAGTGATGGAAATGTAACTGAACCATGAACAACAAAGAGGAGTTGTTAGAAGGGTACCAGTGAATCTCCCAAAGCCAATGTAAGATTAAGCAACCACCTCTTGGAAAGACAGGGATTAGAGCAGCTCCAGGAATTTCAGTAACTGGAAATATAGATTTTAATGTCATTCACACTCCCTATGTACTTTTTGTTCTTTCTGCTTCTCACTGTTGCTGATGGGTTTCTCATATTATAGATTGGTGGGCATGGCTCTGGATGCATATATTTATTACTTACTGCTCCAGTTTTAACAATCCAAAGGAAGGCCTCTGACTGGCCTAGCTTGAGTTGAGAGCCTGTGTTTAACTTTGCCTAACCATGGAGAAAAGACCACACAGCTTCCATTGGAAGCTATTACCATATGCTAGAGTGGGAGTGGGCACAGAAGAATCAGTCCTTAGAGAAGAGGAGCATCAGAGTCTGACTACTGGGGAGATCACTGTGAGCCAGATGATCATACGAATTAATGTCTACTGTATGTATTTCCTGAAGAACCTCCAAAGTTTCTCTGACTGGAAGAACCTTTCCAGGTTTAGGTAATTCTAACAGGAAGGAAGGAAAAAAAAAAAACAACACTTTCAGGGCTCTAAATAAACACCTGAAGATATAATACCTATAAAACCCGAGTTTTAGACCATCCCAAAATGGTCCCCTCCAACTCTTAGTAAAACAAGAATGGCAGGAGAGTTGGGTCCCACCTGAGCCACTGGCAACCTGACTACTACAATTCTGTTGGAGAGAACTACCCAGGGTGACAAATATTTCCTTAGAGGAAGATGAGATTTGAAAACTGTTTGTTATTTATGACATCTAAACAGTAGGCAGGCGGGCTGGGAATGGAGTCTGATGGCTTGAGGGCCATTTGTTTTCTTGTTACTTTCATGGTTAGGAATACAGGAGTTTATCACTTGGGAACTTTCCTCACAACTGTTAAGTAAAAGAAAAGGCAAGTTCCTTTCTTTTATTTTTTTTAAGTATATTTTTGTGGAAAGACACATCTTCTAGTATACAGTCCATGTTATTGCAACATGTATAAATTCCCTTCTTCAGTAGGTGCACAGGCTACTGAGTATAATTTAAATACAATACACAGAAGATACCATTTGCTAATTTCCTTTGTTTCTGTGATAAAATGGGCTTTAAGCCTGTATTAGGATTCTTCAGAGAAACAGAATTAATAGAATATATATAGAGAGAGATTTATTATGACGGGTTGGCTCATACAATTATGGAGGCAGAGAGGTGCCATGATATGCTATCTGCAAACTGGGCCCAGGAAAGCTGATAGTATAGTTCCAGTCCAAACCCAATGGCCTGAGATCCAGGGAAGAACCATGTGGCCAGTGATGTAAGTCCTGGTCTGAGACTAAAGGCCTGAGAACCAGCAGCACCAACGTTCAAGAGCAGGAGAAGATGATGCCCCAGCTCAAACAGAGAAAGCAGATTCACCCTTCTCCTGCCTTTTGGTTCTACTTAAGCCCTCAACAGTTTGCATGATGCCCACCCACACTGATGAGGCCATCTGATTTACTCAGTCTGCTGATTCAAATGCTAGTCTCTTTGGAAACACCCTCACAGACACACCCAGAAATAATATTTTACCAATTATCTGGGCACCCATTAGCTCAAGTTCACACATAAATTGACCATCATAAAGCCTATAAAGGGGATTTTGATCAAAGGTGTCTCAGAAAAGGAAGAAAACTCCCCAGGTTTCACTGACTTGTCAAATCATGTATTATCAGGGAAGGTCTATTAACGTGCCATATAACACTTGAGGTGAAGGTGAATGTCAGTAGAAACTAACATTAGGCTGCTCTGCAACCTTGGTTTATAAATTAGGCATGTGGATATTAGATAATATCTCAGTGATGATTACTGACAATTTTTGGGTCAGTCAAAAGATAGTAATACATGCTGCACTTTTACCATAAACTAGCCACCATGCTAAGTGATTTATGTATATAGTGGCCATCTGAGGAATTGTTCTACCATTACACCTGCCTGCTGTGGGTATAGTGTCCTTTCTAATGGAATCTACTATCCTCCTCTCTCTGCCGTGTGGTATATTTAACAGCTACCATCCCACAGACCATGTCCCTGGCCATATTTTGTTGATTCAAGGTAGCTAACTTGACCCCAAAACAGCCAGTTAGAGCCCACCACTGAGAATTCTGAATTTAAGACCAGAGAGCATACGGTAGTAGGAAACACAGAATGTCAGATTTGGGAGCCGTTAGCAGCCATGGTTCTGCTTTACAAAGGAAATGCTAAGGAAGAATAATACTGACAGGCCAAGAGGAATAGGTAAAATACTTGGGGAAAGAACAAGAGAAAAAGAGTCCTCCAGTTACTTAAAGACCTGAGCTTCAGTTGTTTTTAAGGATCAGCTATGTCCTTGTGGTTCAGTTGTTAAATATTTCCTTCTTTATATGCAATATCTTATCAACTAATTTCCATTTGTTCTTAGTTTGGGTTGTATTCCTATCACTTGTCACAAAAGCATAGAACTAACACCACAGATTATCTCATTCAATTCTCTCACAATCTTTTGGAATAGGTACTATTACTCCCTTTAACCAAGTTTAGAGAGGCTTAAGTCTTGCCCAGATCAAGCAGCTTGTGAGTAGCAAAGACAGGAATCAAAGCCCCGCTAACCTTAGCCACACCTTCCAAAACATAGGACTGATGAATTATGACAATAAGATGAAGAATGATTTTTCAAACAACAAATTAGGACTTATGCATAATAATATTTTTCTTTTTTTTGTTTGCCTAAAGAGGATATATATTTTTCAAAGGTTAGCATATAGGTTAACCATTGCTGTAAAACAAATCATCCCAAAATTCAATGGCTTGAAACAACAATAATTTATTATTTTTCATGCATCGGCAGATGGGGTGAGGGTCAGCTGATCTAGGCTGTGCTCAGTTGAGGTAGCCCTAGTCCATACGTCGTTTGTCCTCCTTGGACCAGTGGACTGGCCACAAGGTACAGTCTTCTCATGTTGACAGAGACACAGTGAACAAACCCAAACATTTAAGCTCATTTTATGTCCCTACTTCTGCTATAATTACAAATACCATTCAGTGCAAAAGGAGTCACATCGCTGAAATGAGTCACAGAATGGTCCAATATATTCTGCCTCAAGGAGCTGCAACGATACATGGG
Organism: Neofelis nebulosa; assembly: GCF_028018385.1. Lineage (NCBI taxonomy): Eukaryota > Metazoa > Chordata > Mammalia > Carnivora > Felidae > Neofelis > Neofelis nebulosa. The sequence goes on from NC_080784.1 coordinate 118,711,690, forward strand.
AAGGGCATGGAGATAGGGAGGAATGAAGAATTCAGAGTGGTTAATGCAATCTACCACACAGTTATCACAAACGTTTTGGACTTTTCTTAGTGACAGCGTTCTGGTTAATTATTACTGTGGATTAGAAACTCAAAAAAGGCTCACCTAATGGTTCTGGATCATGCAGTTTGTCATACAGTTGCAGTCAGATAGATGATGGCTGGGGTCAGAACAGAAGGAATGCTAAAGCAGATGGGTGCTGCCTGGGTATCCGGCTCTCAGAGCCTTGCCATGTGGTCTTTTGACAGGGGTTAGTTTGGGCTTCCTGACAACATGCTGGCCTTAGGGCACATGGACTGCTAACTTTAAAAGACAAGGTTTAAGAACAAGTCGTCTAGCTCATGAAGTTGAAGCAAACCTTGGAATTTATGTAACTTCACTTCTGCCACTTCTTTTTTTTTTGAAGTTTATTTATTTATTTTGATAGAGAGAATAAGTGCGGGAGCAGCACAGAGAGAGGGGGACAGAGGACCCAAAGTGGGCTCTGTGCTGATAGCAGAGAGCCCAATGCAGGACTCGAACTCACAAACCACGAGATCATGACCTGAGCTGAAGTCAGACGCTTAACCAACTGAGCCAACAGGCACCCCAAATATTCCTTTAATTTTTTATTTCTTATTTTTTAATTTTTTTTGAGAGAGAGAGAGCATCTGACATTAATTCTATTAGTGACAAGTAAGTCACAGCCTACTCAGACTCAAAAGAAGGAGTATATTAGACTTCACTCCTTGATAGAGGTGTGGCAAACTTCTATGGCATACATAACAAAAGATTTTAGTTTAGAAAATCTTATCTGCCACAGGCCATATGATAGAGCAGAAGGTTGGACCTAGCGTCCTGGTGGTTCTAGTCTGCCATTTACTAGCTATGTAACCTCAGACATGATCTGATCTGCCAGTGTTGGCCCATAGTAGGTATCACATAAATATCAAATGAATGAGTGAATGGCATAGAATGACTTCTTCAGGCTTCAGTTTCTTTCTCTGTATGTGACTAATAATACCCAGGGAAAATCATGAAGAAGTCAATGAGATGAGAGAGTTGAAGATGTTTTGAAAATTTAAAAGGCCAAACATATATGGGTTTTCTTATCCTTTTTGTTCAGAGCCCATGGCATTCCATTTGGACTGTTCTCAGTGATGCCAAATCTTTGTCCTCTGAATAATTCGGTGTTTGGAAAGATGTGAAGGTCATTTGGAGCAGGAAAAGATGTATGATTTCACTGAGTAATAACATTTTGGGGTCTAAAATGAGATATCATTATAATATCATGAGACTGATATTTTTAAAGTGGCTGGTAACCTGGTCTGGATGACATTTCTAAGAAAAGGCTACTAAAAGTGTTTTGAGACAAAGCAGGGGAATTGAAATAGCTGTATGACAGCTGCAAATGAGGGATAAATACTCATTTGAATGTTTACGAATGAGATTAAATGCTTTATCATCTCCCTTGTCCAGTGTCTGAGAAAAGACTCAAGCTTCATTTCCAAGATGGGGAAATTTGAATTTTACTGGTGATCAGTTAAAAGCAAAGCCAACAGGAATTAAGTGAGATAATTATATTGATAGCTAAGGACCCACTGTAGATTTCCAAAAGTCATAAGAAAAGCACTTTAGTTCAGTCACTTCTAGATTTATCTTTTAGGGATCAATTATCTATGTATTATTTTTTAATTGCATAGTTTTTCTTTTTGTAATCTTGGAGACAGCTAATGGGCATTTATTTTTAGGTATTATTTATGAAGTTATCTTTTACTTTCAAAAAATAAATGATTTCTTACTCACGGAAACAAAAATAATAAGAAGGAAAGTGATTTCAGCAAATGGAGCTAGTCAGTTAACCAGATTTTTCTTTCTTAAAGACATATGGCAGTGGTGGTTTTTCTCTAGAGAAACCTCATGTGATAAAGTGGACGGCACTGTGACATCAAAGCTGGTGAAAAGGAGTCTTAGCTGACTAGTTAGGTAATTTTGATATTATTTTCACTTGGAGTAAAGCTTCAGGAAAAAATGTTTTAAAGGAGAGAAAATGTAAAAGAACAAGATAAAATGAAATTACATATAATGAATAATATTCCACATAAGATATAGATAGTAATTTAGATATATTTCATAGGTGTACATACTAGAATTAGATCAGAGCTTTAAAAAGCATATATACTAGAATTATGCACTAGATTAACATTCTAGCTGATTGCATATTTTCCTAAAAAGATCACTAAAGGTCAGTACATACCCACTCCTTTCTTGTCAAACCTGAAAACAGCTTTCTTGGGTGGCTTATGGTCTGCTTGACTTTGTGGGAAAGGCCTCCATTTTATTTCAGTTGCCCATTCCCCTTTGCCCTTCTTCAGATGGGGCCAGACTCAGTCCCAGACAGCTCAGCCAGCCCACATGTCACTGCTGATTGAGCCGCTGGCTTCTCCGGCAGATAAAGAGGATCTTGCTGGCTGCAGCCTTAGATAGGCAGTTTTGAGCCCTGTTTGGTCTTGTATGAGAAGCTATATTGAACATACGACCCACGAATCACCTTGGTAAGCAAAGCTGGTTTTTTCATAGCATGATTAGGATGTTAATGGCTGCTGCCTCACTCCAGGTCCTTAGAGAGTACACATCCTAAGCTCTAGGAGACCTCTCCTTGGGGGACTTCTAACCTGAGAGCCAGATGGCTCTGAAGAGGATCATTTATTACACAAAATTTATTTCTCCAATTATAACCACTGCCATGAAAGTCTTTTGATTTAAAGTATGTTAATAAGGCATACTTCTTCCTGATAAACATATTATCATTTATCTCATTTGCAGTAGCCAAGTCCCTTTTCTTAAAGAATACAGTGTTGTCTGTATGGGAAAAATATTTCAGAACCAACTAGCTTAGAAGGTAAGTCAAAAAAGACACAATAGCCTAGCTTCAGAAGCATTGTCCTAACTACAAAATTTGTTTAGATGTGTTGCATCACACCAGGCACCACTGGGCACATGAGTTATGTTATTTTTATATTTTAAAATGAAAGAGAAGCTCTTCAGAAAAAGGGAAATAAATGAAACATGCTTAAATATAGTGGAAGATTTTGGTTTTCCTAATAAAAATTTTTAAAAAGATATAATATTTAGTTGCTTTGAAAGTATACAAACGGTTTAATTTTTCCTTAATTGCTGCTTAAAGATATAGACCACTACTATTTCATCGCCTCCAAATACAGCCCCACAGAGCTTCCTAACCTTATTTCCATTTTACTTTTAATTCATTCTTCCTCAGCTTCATGGTTCTTTTGTTTTTTGGTTTTTGTTTTCCATTACTAAATATTTATTTATTTTTGGGAGAAAGAGAGCAAGCACACATGCTGGAGGGGCAGAGAGAGAGGGAGAGAATGAATCCCAGGCAGGCTCTGGGTAGTCAGGGCAGAGCCCTATGTGGCGCTGGATCTCACAAACTCTGAGATCATAACCTGAGCTAAAATCAAAAGTTGAATGCTGGGGCGCCTGGGTGGCGCAGTCGGTTAAGCGTCCGACTTCAGCCAGGTCATGATCTCGCGGTCCGTGAGTTCGAGCCCCGCGTCAGGCTCTGGGCTGATGGCTCGGAGCCTGGAGCCTGTTTCCAATTCTGTGTCTCCCTCTCTCTCTGCCCCTCCCCCGTTCATGCTCTGTCTCTCTCTGTCCCAAAAATAAAAAAAAAAAAAAAAAGAGTTCACCAAACTCCACACTCAAAAAAACAAATAATCCAGTGAAGAAATGGGCAGAAAACATGAATAGGCACTTCTCTAAAGAAGACATCCGGATGGCCAACAGGCACATGAAAAGATGCTCAACGTCGCTCCTCATCAGGGAAATACAAATCAAAACCACACTCAGATATCACCTCACGCCAGTCAGAGTGGCCAAAATGAACAAATCAGGAGACTATAGATGCTGGAGAGGATGTGGAGAAACGGGAACCCTCTTGCACTGTTGGTGGGAATGCAAACTGGTGCAGCCACTCTGGAAAACAGTGTGGAGGTTCCTCAGAAAATTCAAAATAGACCTACCCTATGACCCAGCAGTAGCACTGCTAGGAATTTACCCAAGGGATACAGGAGTACTGATGCATAGGGGCACTTGTACCCCAATGTTTATAGCAGCACTTTCAACAATAGCCAAATTATGGAAAGAGCCTAAATGTCCATCAACTGATGAATGGATAAAGAAATTGTGGTTTATATACACAATGGAGTACTACGTGGCAATGAGAAAGAATGAAATCTGGCCTTTTGTAACAACGTGGATGGAACTGGAGAGTGTGATGCTAAGTGAAATAAGCCATACAGAGAAAGACAGATACCATATGTTTTCACTCTTATGTGGATCCTGAGAAACTTAACAGAAACCCATGGGGGAGGGGAAGGAAAAAAAAAAAAAGAGGTTAGAGTGGGAGAGAGCCAAAGCATAAGAGACTCTTAAAAACTGAGAACAAACTGAAGGTTGATGGGGGGTGGGAGGGAGGGGAGGGTGGGTGATGGGTATTGAAGAGGGCATCTTTTGGGATGAGTACTGGGTGTTGTATGGAAACCAATTCGACAATAAATCTCATATATTAAAAAATTAAAAAAAATAAAGTTATCTGAAGAGAAAAAAAAAAAAAAGAACTCTTATTGGGCTCCCACTGCAGGATCCATTCCCAAATTCTTAAAATCTCCCATAAGGCTCTATATGACCTGTCTACTACTCTCCTTTGTAGTTATTCACTGTGATCCACCCAGGATGGACTGGATTTTTTTTGTTTGTTTGTTTTGTTTTGTTTTTTTAATCCTATCTTCCTTCTTTGCTTTTTTCTTTTTCTAATTTTAATTTTTTTTTTTTTTTTTTTTTTTTTTTGGACGGGGAGAAGGTCAGAGTGGTAGTTGATTCTTAATGAATATCTAAGAGGAAGATGTCTAAGATGAAGTTCTGAAAATGATTAGCTATCTTAGAAGGCATCACTTTTGCTGGGAGATCATCTAAAGCCTTTTTAAAATTTTAAAATAATACATGGTAATTATAACAATAAAAAACACTTAGAAGTAAGCTTCAAAAAAAATGTCCTTCCAGATTTTCCTCTGCATTTATTAGCATATATGTAAACACAGGTAAGTTCTTTTTTGGACAAACAAACAAAAATTGTAACTCCTCTCCCTATAGAAATAGCTGAACCTTGGGGCGCTTGGGTGGCTCAGTCGGTTAAGCGACTGACTTCAGCTCAGGTCATGATCTCGTGGTCCGTGAGTTCGAGCCCCGCGTCGGGCTCTGGGCTGATGGCTCATAGCCTGGAGCCTGCTTCCGATTCTGTGTCTCCCTCTCTCTCTGACCCTCCCCCATTCATGCTCTGTCTCTCTCTGTCTCAAAAATAAACATTAAAAAAATTAAAAAAAAAAAAAGAAAGAAATAGCTGAACCTCAAAATAGAAGGCTAGAACAAGAAACAATAGGTGTTGGCAAGAATGTGGAGAAAAAGTCATCTTAGTGCACAGTTGGTGGGGATGCAAACTGGTACACCCACTGTGGAGGATAGTATACAGTTTCCTCAAAAAATTAAAATTAGAACTACCCTTCAAGCCAGTAATTGTACGACTGGGTATTTACCCAAAGAATACAAAAACACTTCAAAAGGATATATGCACCCCTATGTTTATTGCAGCATTATTTACAGTAGCTAATTTATGGAAGTAGCCCAAGTGTCCATCAGTAGATGAATGGATAAAGAAGATGTGGTATACACATATGTGTATATCATATATACACATATATATGATATGTATGATATCATATATACACATATATATGATATATATGATACATGTGATATTTATGGTATATATTTGTATATATATAGGAATATTACTCAGCCATAAAAAGGAATTAAATCTTGCCATTTGCAATGACATGGATGGAACTAGAGAGTATTACGCTAAGTGAAATAAGTCAGTCAGAGAAAGACAAATACCATATGACTTCACTCGTGTGGAATTTAAGAAACAAAGCAAACAAACAAAGAAAAAAAAGAGACAACCAAAAACCAGATTCTTAACTACAGAGAACTAACCATCAGAGGGGAGGTGGGGGGAATGGAATAAAACGGGTGATGGGGATTAAAGAGTACACTTATCATGATGAGCACTGGATGATGCATGGAATTGTTGAATCACTATATTGTACACCTGAAATTGATATAACACTGTATGTTAACTATTCTGGAATTAAAATAAATAATTTTTTAAAAATGTAGACCTGATTGCATATGGGAGCCAACTGAAAGCTCTAAAAGAGGGGAAAAGACTATTGACATCAACGAAGCGGTGCCTAAAAGGCAACTCCATCAGTGTGGACTTGCCTAAGATAATCTGATTCAAAGGAGCAACATTGTTAGCATCTTTCTTAAGCCCCTTGTGTTATTAAAAAATTTTTTTTGAAATTGAACAAAAAATAATAGAAAGCTGGAAATTGAGATGTATTTATGAGGAACCCCTGTAGAGTCTTGTTTGCTTTTCCCGTGGACTGTGTGGACATTCACATGAATCAGTCCATTTCAAAATTACTTTGATTTAGCCCCCTTCCCTCACCCAGTGTGGAAACTCCATCGTCGTTACTGCAAACTCTGATAGCTAGCTAACAGGGATGCTCCTGCACTGAGGAAGGTGTATCACATTGAGAGGGGCCATTGCCCAGGAATTCCAGGATGAGTGAGCGACAGGATAACAATACCTCCATCAACTATGGGTATTATCAGTCATTAAATTTTTGCCAACGCAGTGCACAGCGCAGCTAAAAGGCTTCTCATTCTAGTTTGTGTTTTCCTTATTGCTGATGGTGGTTGAGCATATTTTTATGTATTTATTGGTAACGTGATTTTTCTGTAAATTTCCACTCTGTTTGCTATTGGGATAGTTTTCTTTTTATTGATTTGTAAGGCTTTTATAAAACTGAATATTGTGATATTCACGGAGAGGCGCCACTCAGACTCCCCTTCAAGGAGGGACTGATTTCCTTAACTGCTCGGAGCACTGTTAGCAGAGAGCCTTCAACTGTCAGTCTCTTCAGGGTTGGCATCAACTGCAGAGCCACCTTGCCCAAGGTCACACCTTCTACCAAAATGGCTTATATTCAATAGAGGAAAGGTTATAAAGGTCCAGGGTGGCTCAGTCGGTTAAGCTTCCGACTTCGGCTCACTTAATGATCTCTCAGACGTTGAGTTTAAGCCCGGTGTGGGGCTCTGTGCTGACAGCTCAGACCCTGGAGCCTGCTTTAGATTCTGTGTCTCCCTCTCTCTCTGCCCCTTCCCTGCTCATACTCTGTCTCTCTCTCAAAAATAAATAAAAATTAAAAAAAAATTTTTAATTAAAAAAAAATAAAGGTTCAGCCATTTTGGCCCATTAGAAGGCAATTCTGACTGGCCCTGTGACCTCTAGTACTCCTGTGTGGTCAGCCAAAGCTGCTGTTTGGGTCTACATTGCATCCGAACTTTTCCCTCAGCCAAATCCTGAGTCCTTCCCCTGCCTTCCACAGAGATTGAGTCTAAGGGCACTTCCTAAAAAGTATTCTGTCTCAGGTTCTGCTTCCTGGAGCATCCATCCTGTGGGGAAAAAATATTTTATATATCATGGCAAATATTTCCTTAGAAAAATTCCTTAGGCAAGTATTACCTCAGGATCTTTGCACATTCTTTTCCCTATGCCACTTTTCCCTTGGCTCTCTCCTACTTCTTTTTTTTTTTTTATAATGTTTATTTATTTATTTTGAGAGAGAGAGAGAGAGAGAGCATGTGCAAGCAGGGGAGGGGCAGAGAGAGAGAGAGAGAGGGAGAGAGAGAATCCCAGGTAGGCTGTGTCAGTGCAGAACCTGACTAGGGCTTGATCCCATGAAGTGTGAAATCATGACCTGAGCTGAAATCAAGAGTCCAAAGCTTAACTGGCCGAGCCACCCAGGCACCTGGTTCTCTCTTACTTCTTTAGGTTTCAGCTAAAATGTTACATCCTTACCAAGGCTTCCCATGATCCTCAACCTAAATCAAGTCTTCCTATTATTTTCTGTCATGGCTTCCTATATTTTCCTTCACAGCATTTATCTCAGTTTTTAATCCTGTTAGATTTATGTGATTATTTGTTGAATGCCTGAACTATTTACTAGACTATAAACACCATGAGGGCAGAAGTTTTAAAATTTTTTTCTGTCATTCTGTATTCAGTTACTATCATACTTCCTGACATGTAGTACATCTAACTAAATATTAGATGAAGGTATGAATAAAGGAATGAAGGCAAGAATAAGTTCTCTTTCTAGAAACGTGATTTTCAAACAAGGAAAATACCTCAGCTACTGAGTTTCTAACACAAACATTACCAACTGACATTATAAAACCATTCTGCATTCTTTTTGGTGTCCTAAAATTCTTTTGTGGTGTAGGCAAGAGGTTTGATTATAAATTAATTCTGTCCATATTTTCTTGCAATGGATTATTTGAAATTTATTTCAAGGAATTGCCTTTGGAACACAGGGTTCTTTTGAATCCCATTTTAAAACCATTATTCCATGTAATTAGAATAGTATAAATTCGGGGAGGGGGGATAGGAGTTCTATGGTTAAACCATTTAAAACAAAATTAATTCCTACTGCTCGAGGCCTAAAGGGAAAATCTAGAAAGTGGGCAGAGAAAATGGGTTGTCTCATTAGATTTTGTTCAGGACCTATTATTGCCAATTTAGTAGCTCACTCTTGAATTAGATTAGAGTATTACCATGATTACTATATTTATAATATTACAAGGAATTTATAATGTGTCATTTGCAGCTGAAATTTCTCATGATTATTTTAGCCTAGAAGCAGTAATAATACAATGAAGCAAAACTTTCTATTTTTTTGTGCCATTTAACAATGTGTAGTTAAATAACATGTGGTTCTTGGATGATGGATGAATTTTATTACATTCAATTCACTAACTAGCCAGAAAGACTGAAAGCTTAATACCAAATATATTCTGTATATCACTGGGACTTGGTTAAAAACAACTCGATTGTCCTCTTTTCTATTTTTAAGAGATATATGGGCCTCAGAATATGGACTTATTGTCACTTATATATCTACTATCATTCAGAAAAGAATTTCCACTAACAACAACTTTTTTTTTTTCCCCAGACAAGGGGGAATAAAACTAATTTCTCATCTTTCATTCATTTATGTCTCTATTAGCTAGGCGAGTCTGCTTCCTTGGCCATTTGTTTCATTAAAACTTGGATCAAAATATCTTTTAAAATAGGGAAGAAAAACGTTTAAAAAATAAGTAGAGGACAGACTCTTATCTGTTCTTCAACCGTGACAGTCTTAAAGAGAAATCCGGAACACCAACCTACTTTTTTCTTTTCTTCTATTCTTCTACTCAGCTTTTTTTTTTTAATTTTTTTAAATGTTTATTTATTTTTGAGAGAGAGGGAGAGAGCGTGAGCAGGGGAGGGCAGAGAGAGAGGGAAACAGAATCCCAAGCAGGCTCCAGGCTCCAGGCTCCAAGCTGTCAGCACAGAGCTGGATGCAGGGTTTGAAACCCAAAACTGTGCGATCATGACCTGAGCTGAAGTCGGACATCTAACCGACTGAGCCACCCAGGCACCCCATCTTCTATTCAAGCTCTTAACCACTTCCACCAAAGGGGTTCTAAGGACAAAAGGGAAATAATATATACCCATTCCCTTTACTAATGCTTACCACCAGCGGTTCTGAGGTAGATTTTAGGGGGTGAGTAAACTTGGATTTAAAAAAAAAAGATTGCATCTTTATTTTCATGGACTTCTAACTAAAATTTAGCATTTATAAATGCAGACAACAAACCCTACATAGTGGGAGCACTGTCTATGCTTTTCTTCTGCAGTAGAAGTGATACATAATTGTGATATCATTTTTCTGATGGTACACGTGTCTCTATCATTTACATCCATCACTACTTGAGAATTATGGTAGTGATTAGATCTGCTGCTGGATCCAGTCACTTCATGCCTCAGTGAAGAAGCAAGTGTGTTATTAGATCACAATGTTTTTTTTCCTAAAGTTTGTTTGTAGATATATTTCAATATAATTGGATTACTCATTAACAATGTATTTTAAATATTTACAAACATTATTTTGAGAAGAGTTTCATAGGCTTCCCAAGGCTACTTAGGAGGGTCCATGGAACAGAAGAGGTTAAGAACTCCTAAGGCAGTTATTTTCAAACTTAATAGACCTAACTTTTCCCTTTTTAAGAACTGAGGTAAAAGTAATATAATATGCAAGTAACTATTTTAGAGTGTTCAATTCAGTGGCGTCCAGTGCGATTACAATATTGTGCAACCACCGCCTGTCTAGTTTCAAAACATTTTCATCACCCCGGAAGAACACCCCATATTCTTTAAGTAATCACTCCCTATTCCTCCCTCCCCCCATTCTTCTGACAACAGCTAATATTTTTTTGTCTTTATGGACTTGCCTGGTCTGGATATATCATATAAAAGGAATCATATGACATGTGACTCTTTGTGTCTGGCATCTTTTGCTTAGCATTAATGCTTCTTTTTTTAAAGTTTATTTTGAGAGAGAGTGAGAGCACACAAACAGGGGAGGGGCAGAGAGAGAGGGAGAGAGAATCCCAAGCAGGCTCTGCACTAAAAGTGCTCAGCCTCACAAACCATGAGATCATGACCTGTGCTGAGATCAAGGGTCACATTTAACTGAGCCACCCAGGTGCCCCTAACATTAATGTTTTTGATGTTCATACAAGAATATATCAGAACTTCATTTCTTCTTATGGGTGAATGGATAAACTAAACTTTTCTTTTCTTTTTTTTTTTTTTAATTTTCTCGTAACTATTTATTAAAGACAGAGAGAGACAGAGCATGAGCAGGGGAGGGTCAGAGAGAGAGGGGGACACAGAATCCCAAGCAGGCTCCAGGCTCTGAGCTGTCAGCACAGAGCTCAACTCAGGGCTAGAACTCACAAACTGCGAGATCATGACCTGAGCCAAAGTTGGATGCTTAACTGACTGAGCCACCCAGGCACCCCTAAACTTTTATTTTAATAAGCAGTCTTTTGTAACAATGTCTTTACTCTCTTGAAACAAAATTGATAGATGATAAAACCTACTACATGGATAATTTCAAAAAAATTGATGTAATGGTTAACCATCTTATAAAGCAAACACAAAAGTAAAATAATTTGTAACAAAATTATATGTATTTCAATATGCAAATGCTTAGGCACTAGTATTAAAGACATATTAAATGGTCATATGTTTGCATCCATAAGTAGAATCACCATGAATTAAGAAGCTACAAATGCAGACTAGAACAGTATATAATATTAGAGTCTGAAATACCATGCACATCTTAAAACAATGCAATAAATACTTTGTGTTATATACAAAATATCATTAGTTTTTAGGCTGACATAATTTTTTAAAAAACAGGATTTGCACTTATACAAATGTCTGATGGGACATTTCAGAGCAATGAAGGACACAGGACAACACTTGATTGTATAAGGCTTTCTTAAAGTGTTGCAGCATGGACAGTATCCCTGGCCCCTATGCACTAAATGGCAGTAATGTTCCTCAATCACTGTAACATCAGAAAACACCCTGGCAATTTAAAAATGGCCTCTATGGGGGCATTGGTGACCCAAAGAGAACATGTGACCCAGGGCACCTGAGTGGCTCAGTTGGTTAAGCCTTTGACTTCAGCTCAGGTCATGATCTCATGGTTTGTGGGTTTGAGCCTTGCATCAGGCTCTGTGCTGGTGGCTCAGAGCCTGGAGCCTGCTTCAGATTCTGTCTCCCTCTCTCTTTCTTCCTCCCCTGCTCACACACTATCACTCCCTCTCTTCTCTCTCTCCCTCTCTCTCTCTCAAAAAGAAATAAAGATTTAAAAAAATGCATGGGCCCTGGAAGCTGCCCTTTGCAGCCCTGCCCAGGACCCTCCCCCCTCCCCCCCCCTCCCCCCCCCCACCCCTGCACTAAGTCCTGGCTTGTTCTGTTGTGCAGGCAGGTATGGTATTGATACCCACAGTTCTTTTCTCCAAGATTTGTTCCCAGGGACTCTTCTGATAGTGGAAAGTTAGGTAAAACTTGGACACAATGTCACTTCAGAAAACAAAATTTACACTTTGCTGTTCGGCATCCCAAAGGCTGAGCCACCAAAGACTGAGGTTACAGAGACTTGTCTGCCACTTGCTCTCTGTCAGGTGATGAGAGGCATCAGACCCTTTGGGAACTTCTTTTTCACTCGGACCAATTCTTTTTCACTTTCTTGATTTAAGGTACCAGAGCTATGTCCTAATATTTGAGTTGAACAATCCTTTTGAGAATTTTCATAAAAACATCCTGCTGAGTTATCATACAGGTATGGATCTGGGAGATATATATTTGTGAAATATGAAGAGAAAAATGATTACCAGTGAACTATTGCCTCATTCAGAAGCCTTCCTATCTACATTAAGAAACCTTTGAAGTGAGAGCTAAAATTAGTTGCTATTTAATAGCTGTATGTGTGGGAAAATTTTTATATTTCAAAGTAAGTGTTCAGTAACTCATCAGAAAAGGACGTCTGATAATTTAAGCTTTTCTATCAAGCTACTGGAGTTGAGGGTGATGAAGGAGGTGGGTAAAATTGTGTGAAATAAAAATGAGGACATTCACTTAAAAATAAACAATGCACAATTTTCTCAATAATAATAAGGAAGGGTATGTTAGAATTCTCTGGAAGAGCAAAATTGTCATGGAATGCCCTCAGGTGAACCTACTTCCACCTAATTTAAAATGATTAATGATTTTGCAGACTAGCCTGCAAAAGTGATACGCCCATGCTAAAGCAACAGCAATTTAAGTTAAGAACAAATGTTATAAATACAGCATCTAAAGGTACTAGTGACACTCTAACAGGCACTATTAGTTAGGAAGTTAAAATAAAACATGATATAAAATAACAAAAGAAAAGAAATTATATATTTTCTAAATGTAAATGGCTATACTAAAAATTGTTTCAAAAGTTTTTGAGATGTAAAGTCTCTTGGAATCTTTTTTATTTTATTGATTTTTATTTTTCACAGCACTTTTAGGTTCACGGCAAAACTCAGCAGAAGGTACAGAGGCTTCCCTCATCCCTTCCACCCCACGTAAGTGCACAGTATCCCCCACTATCAATATTCCTCATCAGAGTGGTACATTTGTTACAATCAAACCTACAGTGATGCATCATTGTCACTTAAATTCCTTCATTTACATTGGAATTCACTCTTGGTGCTGTATAATCTATAGATCTTGACGAATGTATGATTGTTCCCGAAATCCAAGTTTGGCTTCCTGTCACTTGAAAAGCCAACACTCAAGAGACAAGATTCCAACACTCAAGATTCCTTTGATCGGAAACGAATATGAGATTTATTCAGGAGGCTGGCCACCTGGGGAGAAGGCAGACTCTTGTCCAAAGGCCAACTCTGAGGTTTCTGCCTGGCTCAGGAGTTTTTAAAGGAGTTTAGGGCAGTTAACATTTTTTGATTACATACAGACTAGATGGTACAGGCTACAGACATTATGTCAGTGTTCGGAGCTTGTATTGATGAAGTTTTGGGGTGATGGTGGGGTGGTTCAGAGCCGACAGCCAAGAAAGAATTCTTGAAGATGTCTTTGGTGCAAAAAAGTGATTTTATTAAAACATGGGGACAGGACCCATGGTTAGGAACAGCGGCACTGGGGTTGTGATGGGTAACTCATTATATACCCTCAGGTTGGGAGGGTGTCAGGGATACAGTAACTCTCTAAGGAATTTTGGAAGCAAGGTTTCCAGGACCTTGAGGGGCTAGTTGTTGCTAGGAAACACCATTTATTACCATTTAATAACACCTCAGTCATGAGATCCTTTAGATGTATATTGAGGGGCCATAAGCTTGGAGTATGATTGCCAGCATATGTCTTAGGGCAGTTGAGATAAAGGAAGTTGACTTACCTGATCCTCAAGTTTGGGATAATGTTAAGCTAAGGTTCTCTTTTGCCCCCAGCAAAGTGTTACCCTTGAGGCAGCTGAGCTCCTAGAGGGAGGTCAGTCTGCTGGTCTCAAGGACTCGTCATTGCGCTATAGGCAGTTAAGAGAATTTAATTTTTCATTTGTCTTAGTTTCCCACATTACCATGGCAAGCACTTCAACTCCTTTTCTTTGTTCTTGGGTAGCCATGAGTGTCTGAGGAATATCGCACAAAGTCCAACTGCTGGGGGGGTGGGGAGTGGGGAGGGGGGGATGTGCCAGCCTGTATTTTGCCCTCAGCTTGCCCCAAGATCCCTCCTCAGTATAAGAAAGTCTGTTCCTTAGTGCCTGGAGGTCTGGTTTCTGTTTCCTGATGTGCAGAGTTGTTCTGTTTTTTCTAGGAACGTATGAATGATCATAGATACACAAAGAAATGTTAATCAGTCACGCAGGTTAAGGTTGTTTGCTAAGGTTTGAAGACTACTAGGTTGGCTGGAGGGCTGAGTTGGCTTCATAATGACATGTATCCATCATTATGGAATCACAGAGAACAGTTGCACTGCCTTAAAAATCCTCTGTGCTCTACCGGTTCATCCCTCCCTCCAACCCCAACCTCTGGCGACCACTGATCCTTTTATTGTCTCCACAGTTTTATCTTTTCCAGAATTCGTACAGTTGGAATCATATAGTATGTTGCCTTTACCAATGGTTTCTTTTACTTAGTAACATGCATTTAAAGTTTCTGCATGTCTCTTCATGGCTTGATAGCTCATTTCCTTTTTGGCACTGTCCTGATGGGCCACAGTTTATTTACCTATTACCTATTGAAGGGCATATTGGTTGCTTCCCAGTTTGGGCAATTATGAATAAAGCTGCTATAAACATCCATCTGTAGGTTTTCATGTGGACATAAGTTTTCAGTTCATTTGATAAATACCAAGCAACATGACTACTGACATGTATAGTAAGACTATGTTCAGTTTTGTAAGAAACCGCCAAATTGTCTTCCAACGTAGCTGTAGCATTTTCTGTTCTTAATAGCAATTAATGAGATTTCCTGTTGCTCCACATTCTGGAAGCGGTTGGTGTTGTCAGTGTTTGAATGTCAGCTATTCTGAGATAGTGGTTATCTCATTGTGGATTTAATTTGTATTTCCCCAATGACTAACGAGGTAGAGTATCTTTTCATATGCAAATTTCCATTGCATATCTTCTACAGTGATGTGTCTCTTTGGGGCTTTTCCCTATTTTTCTTTTGGTTATTTGTTTTCTCATTTTGAGTTTTGAGTTTTTCGGGTATATTTTGGATACGATTCTTATTAGATATGTGTTTTGTAAAAATTTTCTGCCAATCTGCTTAAGATTTCAATTAAAATTCTCTTTTTTTAAAAACATGATGAATTAAGCCGAAGTTTTTATTTCCAAGCTCATCAAAGGTCATGACAAACACAAATAAAGTATCCTTTTAAAAGTGTCCCAGATTAAATCAAAGGCACATCATCAAAGTAAAACCTACCTGTGACATTAAAAATTCATTTAGGCTGTAGTATCTTCACATTATTTTGTTTTTAATCATTTGCAAAATGTTGCGAAGATCACATTTAAACATCTTTTTGAAGACATAGTGTAGGGTTTTTTTTTTCCTTTTTAAAAAAATTTTTTAAGTACAACCACAACTATAAAATAGAGGAACTTAAGAAGACAAAGACCAACTCTGCTTCACACACAGGATGGAGCAATCTAATACACAACCCAACATGAATCTTTCCATAACAAGTTTGCTAAGAAATAGCTCCGATGTTTAGTGTTACAAATAAAATAGTCTTCTCATTTAGAAAAATCAGACCATGGGGTGCCTGAGTGGCTCAGTCAGTTAAGCGTCTGACTTTGGCTCAGGTCATGATCTCACAGCTTGTGAGTTCTAGCCCTGAGTTGAGCTCTGTGCTGACAGCTCAGAGCCTGGAGCCTGCTTGGGATTCTGTGTCTGCCTCTCTCTCTGCCCCTCCCCCACTCACACTCTGTCTCTCCTTCAAAAATAAATAAACATTTAAAAAAAATAGAAAAATCAGACGTCATTTGATTGATAAAGCCTATTCTTCCCCCTCTTCTATACTTGTTTGTCTTCATGTAGAAACTGTAAATTCACAAGAAATGAACAAGTTTTGATATGCTATAAAAATCTTAAGAACAGCAAATTATAAATATTCAATTTTTTAACAAACAAAAATATTTTCCTTCCCCAAATGTAAACATCCAGTAAATAAAATGAACATAATATTCCAGGCATATAGAAACACCAGTAATTCACTTATGAAAGAGGTATATTTGGTGGTAACATTTTTGTTTGTCTTACATATAAAAGAACTTTATTTTATAGAATAAAATGGCCTGAGAAGAACTCAGGCCATTATTACTTAAAGTCTACTCTTTCACCCAGTCTCCTTATCTGAGTGGAAAAATTCATCAATTTTTATAGAATTTTGGCTATAGCACCAGGCCACAGGAAAGGTCTGAAATATCTAAAGTCATTTGGCTGGAGAAAAGTGTTTTCTTGTGACTTGGAGGCAGCTATTCATCACTTTGTGCTTAAAAGCATTCCCTAGTGAACTTCTTCCCTACAGCCTTTAGGATAAAGCACAGGATCTGGGCTCCTGGAAGGCGTTGCTTCCAGCTAGAACACCTTAAACTTACAGGGCATCCTCGCAGGCATTCGGCGCACAGTTAACTGTTGAAGCTCTGCAGCTGCCTGTGAGCCCTTGACCCTCTCCACCAGCTTGAGCTGCTCCACCCAGTGTGGAAGGCTGTTCACGCAGGCCCCTGAAGACATGACGGCCGCGCCGGGCTCCGAGGACCTAAAGTTCTCTTGTAATATCATTTCATTTGGCTTTTAGAGTTGAAATCATTACATATTTTTTCCCTTAGTAATACAAGTAACTTAGTTTAAATACTTGATAAGTAACAGCTCATGGAATATTTTCACAATATTTTGAATGAAATTAGATAGGTAGTAAAGTGGGGGTCGGTCTTCAATTAGTCTGAATTTCTCCTAACAAATTTTGTTTTGCAAAAAGAAGAAAATTAAGATGAGAATTAAATTCAGCTGGGAGAACCAGAAAACAGAAACAAAAAAAGAATATTGGTGGTTTAAATAAGATATTTATTTGTCTCTCATGTAGAAGTCCAGGGATATGTATTCTAGAGCTAATACGGTAGCTCTGCTCCACAAAGTCCTGTGGGGTACAAACAAGCTCCTTTCAGTTCACAGCTCCATTCCTCAAAGGTGTGACCCTTATCTTCATGGACAAGGGAGCATAAAAGTTCTAAGTAACAGAATGCAAGAAATGATGAAGAGGAAAAGGTAAAGGATGATCTACCTGCCTCCTTATTTTCCCCACCCTAGCTTTATTGAGCTATAATTGATATATAGCATCGTGTAAGTTTAAGGTGTCTAGTGTGACGATTTGATACGTGTATATTGCATATATATATATATATATATGTGTGTGTGTGTATTGCAAAATGATTACCAAAATAAGCTTAGTTAATAGCTTCATCTCCTGACATAATTATCTTTTTTTGTAAGTGTGTGTGGTACAAACATTTAAGATCTCTTGCTATTCTCTTAGCAGTTTTCAAGTACATAATGATTATTAAGTGTAGTCGTCATACTATACGTTACATCCCTAGAACTTATAATTTGTACCTTTTGACCACCATCTCCCTATTTCCTCCACCTGCTAGTCTCTGGCAGCTACATTCTACTCTTCCTGAGTTTGCTTCACCTCCTTTTTAAAAATATTGCTCATATACATGAGATCATGAAGTATTTGTCTCTGCCTGGCTTATTTCACTTAGCATAATGCCTTCAAGGTCCATCCATGTTGCCACAAATTTCAGGATTCCCTTCTTTCTCATGACTGAATAATATTGTTATGTATATATGTACACCACATTTTCCTGAAGAATGTTCCTAGATATCCCACTGGTGGACTTTACTTACATGCTCAGACCTATTGTAAGGGAAGCTGGAAGGTACAGTTCTTATTTGGAAAAGTAAAAAATTATTTTGTTATAAAAGAAGGGGAGTACTGATGTTGGGGGACTATTAGCCTCTATCACCCACAAACTTATTCAATCACTTTGCAGTATTTCTATTTTGTTCTTTTACCCATTTTTATTTTTATTTATTTGTTTTGTTTTTGAGAGGGAGTGCAGGGGGGGAGGGGTAGAGGGAGAAAGAATATTAAGCAGGCTCCTTGCTCAGCACAGAGCCCAACATGGGACTCAGTCTCACGACCATGAGATCATAACCTGAGCGGAAATCAAGAATCTGTTGCTTAAAGCTGTATAATTTGCTTGTAATCTAGTCAGTTGTTTAAATGTGGGAGGTACCCAATAAATATTTGATAAATAGCAGATGCATATGAATATTACACTGTCAACAAGCTGATACATCACCTTCAATGATTAAAAATTGAATAACTTTTTCAATTAACTCTTGGTTTCTCTTCATCTACAAACCATTCACATGGCAAGTATAATATTTGTCATGTGT
The DNA here is from genome assembly GCF_028018385.1 of Neofelis nebulosa. Taxonomy (NCBI): domain Eukaryota; kingdom Metazoa; phylum Chordata; class Mammalia; order Carnivora; family Felidae; genus Neofelis; species Neofelis nebulosa. Next base: position 118,730,269 of record NC_080784.1, read on the forward strand.
CTAAAAACGTAACTCAGTTTAAGTTAGCTTTCAAGTTACAATTTCTGTTCAAGAATAAAAAAGTGAAAACAAACAAACAAACAAAAAAAAGAATCTGTTGCTTAACTGACTGAGCCACCCACGCGCCCCTCTTTTACTCATTGTTAAAATGTTTATTTTCTTATTTTTAAGAGTTCTGTGTGTGTGTATGTATTAAACCACTTTTTTACAAAATTTATTTATTTATTTATTTATTTATTTATTTATTTATTTAGAGAGCATGTGTAGGGGAGGGACAGAGAAAGAGAGCATGTGTAGGGGAGGGACAGAGAGAGAGAGAGAGTGCATGTGTAGGGGAGGGAGAGAGAGAGAGAGAGAGAGAGAGAGAGAGAGAGAGAGAATATCCCAAGCAGGCTCCACACTGTCCGCGCAGAGCCCAATGCAGGGCTTGAACTCACCAACCACGAGATAATGACCTGAGCTGAAACCAAGAGTCGGATGCTTAACATACTGAGCTACCCAAGGGCCCCTGTCATATTTTGATTGGCTCGCAAGCATGAGCAATGGCAACTAGTACATTTTTAAATCTGTTTATTTACCTGTTATAGGTAAGGATAATAATGAATTTGAGAGACATATGCTGCTTTTACAAAATATCACACATAAATGACTACTCCACAATTCCAAAATTCTTTTATTTCCCATTAGGATAATTCAGCATTTCAGAAAATGACAACTCTATCCAAGTTAGATTTTGTATTACACTTACCAATGCTAAAAGCAAAAACAGAACTGGGATCACTATCTCATTTTTCTCTAGCTCCAACTCCTATCTCTAGCACAGTTTCACAGCTGTGGAAAACACTGGTTTTGTACCATCTTTAACAAAAGTCTTTCACTTTAGTTGTCAAGCCTTCTTAGGGATGGCCTTAGCTGCTTTGCCCATGTCATACCCTTTCCAGGGAAGCCCATATCCAATTACTGGAGTATAAAGGCCCAGTGATTTTGGTTCTACTCTGACAACTCCAACTGGAGCTACTTAAGCTCCAGAATATTCTGTGGGGTTTAATCTTATTCTGAGAATCTATAGACCATAAGAAAATAGCCCACAATTTTGTCTCAGTGGGGTTTGTCTTGTTGAAACATCTGAACTTCAAAAGTTAATAGAACAGTTAAGCTTTTTTTTCTACATGAGGAAACAATAAAATTATACAGCCACTGTGATGTATGCACAAAAGAAACTCCCCGCCCCGACCTTTTACGGGAGAGTCCGCCCTACAGATTAGTTTAAGGAAGCTGACACATTACAAAGCCACCACTGTTGACAAAAACATTTTATGATCTACAATCTAAGTAGAGAATCTAAATGGTTATTAACAATATCTTCTAGAGATCCTTTCTGGAAATTGGGTAGACCAGTCTTGTAATTTTAACTGTCCTGAACTAATTCCTGTGATATTGAAAGAACTCAGGTGCTCAGTAGTGAAGAATGTGAACTCAGTTCACAGTTGCAGTAGAAATATGTAGAATTCCCACAGACCTTTCCAAGGAAGTTGGACTGTTGGGAAAGAAAATGACATTTGTGGCAGACTGAAGTTTGTCCTCCATTATTCATTTTTCCCTTCGTCTGTAGTAGTATGGCTCCTACTTTGTATCCAGGCCTCTGATGACCCAGAAAAAAGGTTCCTAGTTTATAGTTAGTTGTGGCCCGTAGACTAAGTGCTGCTCAATGCAATGCAAGTAAAAGTAGTATATATAGTTTCTGGGATGTGTTCTTAGGGGAAGGGGCACACCCTTCTTTTTGTTTTTGTTTTTTTTCCTCCTTTCTTACTAGGTGAAATGAAGATGTGATGGCTGGAGCTGTAGTAGTCATTTTAAACTATTAGGGTGACCTTAGCAATGGAAACCAAACACAGAAGAGCAACGGAATAGAAGTAACTTGGGTCTCTAATATGGGAGAGCTCTGTTTCACCTACCTCCAGACATTTATGTTGATCAAAATCCCGACCACCATCTAGATATAAGTATTATTCTCTCTCTATAAAGTTACATGATAGCTATAGAGCCATCTTGGTAACATTTCTGCCTACAGAATTTTGTAAGTAAAGGTTTGTTTCAGCCAATTTTTAAAAAATCTTGTCTATCTTGTTAACATCGAGAACCAGGGGATGTACTTGTAGCTATAGAACAGAGGAAAAAAAAACTAGTTTAGACTGGAATCAGATCCATAATCATGACTTAATCAATGTAACTTAATTAACAATCTGTGCAAAGATGTTTGTCTTGTAAGAGGCGTGATTTTAAGTTAGAATTATATTTTTCATGAATTTATGTATTCATTGAGCACAGGAACAGTTCACTTAGAAGCCAATTTTTATTACAGTGCTTTAAGAGATGATTTTAAAAATGCCTTCTCTTTTCATTAAAACCATTTCACTTAGTTTTCACAAAGATCTTAAATGCATTTTTTTGCCTCTTTCTGTAAAATTGCTACTCTTTTTGCTTTCACTTTTAACTGAATAACAGATATTTAACATTAAGTTTTAATTTCTAATGAAAAAAACTTTTTTACTGCTTTCTTCTGGATTCTCTCTTTGTGAGAATTGAACTTTATATTGACAAGGAGGACATTGATGATCTTAAGAAGGTGGAGGAAGCTCATCTGAATTGAGATGGGGAAAGAATGTGAAGTGGAGATACTACTTAGCAACAACTGTTTTCACAAGTTTTTCTGGAAAATGAATAACTAGAATTTCATATGCTAATAGAAAAATTTGGTAAAAAGGGACTTCCAGGAGCAATTTACCGCCACGACAAAGGAGCCATTATTTTATGCAGGGCATGCTGCCACAACCAGCAAGGATACTAAATCTTAATTCCTAAGTGTTTAGCACATTAACAATCCAGTGGGTTGGTCAGGGTGAAATATGTTTACAAAGACCTGGGTACAGTACCAAGTGCCACTGTAGAAGTGAAAATATAAGAAAAAGAAAGGCTAAATCACCTTTAGTTTGGTTAAATAGGAAAGGCTTCATGCAGGAGATAGCATTGATGATACAAACATCTTTGCACAGAAGAAGTTAATGTTTTTTTTTTGCTCTAGAAGTCAGTGTCAAGGTCAAATCTTCACAAGGAGGTCTGATCATTCTTACGATGTTTTTGTGTGTGTGATGCTTGTCTCCTACATTGGACAGGATCTAGAGCAGCGCCTGGCACATAATTATCACTCAATATATCATTATAATAAAGATAATATTATGACAGTAAATATTGACTGGATTGTGAAGGCACGAAAGCATATACACATTAATAAGTGACCATGAGCTCCTCAGCGGTGCTGGACGTTGTCTTGTTTACCTTTGAACCCTGACCTCACTGCTCATATACAGTGTACCTTACTGCAATTTGCTGGGCACTCCCATTTCTCCCGTTTCTCCAACCAGAGATTGGCTGGGGTGGGAGATCCAGATCCAGACCCGGGGCCAGAGTGTTGACTGCGGCCAGTAGGGGACGCCGGCGCGAGGCTCTGCCAGGACCCCAGCACCGCCCAGCACAGAGCCGGACCGCCGTCTACGCCATGCGCGTGCTGCTGCCGCTCCTGCGCACGGGTTGGGGCTGGCGCGCGTGGGCCCCAGCTGCTGCCCGCTTGCCCCCGGTTACGAGTACAGGGCCCGGGCCGCACCGCGCCATGGCCCTCTACCGCACGGAGGAGCGCGGCCAGCCCTACACCCCCGATTACCGCCTCTTCTTCAGTAAGTAGCTCGCGGGGACTCCCGCGGACGGCGCGCCTAGAGGAGGCTCGGGCTGGAGCCTGTATGGTCCGCGCGGCCTCCTCCCTCCTTCCTTTGGGTGGCCGAGCGGCCCAGGCCGCCTGCCCGCACGCGGGGGCCCGCGCAGAGCCACGGAGCAGCCAGCGAAGGGGACGGCGAACCCAGCCCCCAAAGGCGGAGCGCAGAGACGCAGGGCAGCCGGCGGCGCCGCGCCGAGTCGCCCTGGGCGCGGCCAACCGCCCTCTCCGAGCCGGGCGCGGAGCGCGCAGGGGCGCCCGCGGTACCCCGCTGCGGCCGCGCAGCCTTAGGCGAGTCCCTGCCGCCATTCCGGGCTCAACGTAATTTAGTCGTGGGAGGGAAGCGCAGAATCCGCCCTCTGGACGGCTTTCTCGGGCGCGTAATCAAGCTCCTCCTCCCGGGGAGGGCCGCCTGCCGTTGGAGAGGCAGGCAGAACTTTGGAAGTGTCTCGTCCCGTGGGTCTTTTTCTGGGGCGACTCTGGCCAAGGATCTTGTCTCAGAAGCATGAATTTATACTCACAGGTTGGCACTTTGAATGCTGTGCTGCGTCAAGAGCCTAGTGGGCCTCAGGGTAGCCAGTGTCCTCCTCACATTGAACAAGCCCCAGAGGGCGACACGAATTGCGGGGCGCTGAGCTGGCCGCCAAGTCGGAAAATGACCCGGGTTCCCGTTATTCTCATTTTTCTTTGCAGCCCCATGTTGCACCGTGTAGGTTAGCAATAACGTGAAAATAGCGAGGTTGGTCCAGTTGCTTTCATGCCTCATTGATTTCAGAGCCCTAAGGGGAGGAATACTCTTTCTGTGAAGTCGGCCTTGCCTGATCGCCCATCTCGTAGGAGCACCAGCTTTGGAGGCTTTCAGATTTAAGCCCGAATCCTGGATTTTTCAGCTCTTGGCTCTGTGACCTCTGATGAGTTTCTGACTTTGCTACGCCTTGTTTTTGTCTTATCTGTGAAACAGGGCTGTAAAGATTACATGGTGAAGTGTATGTAGTGATTAGAGTGTATAGAATATAAATTGTTATTAATAATACCTGTCTCATTATTGATACCTGTAATTTATAAAATGTTTACACGTATCCTTAACTGAACTTAGCGTCGAAGGGTATTTTATGGAAGAGGAAATTGAATTTGTATACTCTTAGGATTATGATGCAACTGATAGTGAAATACCCATATTCTTCAAAATTGGTTGCTTTTTTCCTCTTTGGTACATATTTTTTTTACATCCTTGTTTAGTCAAGACTGATCAGGTGGAGAGGAACCCTTAACAAGAAGTCCCAAGTTTCTGAATGGATGTGTTCCCAAAGGTTATGTATGATGTGATGACTTTGGGCACCGTTTTCTATTGAAAGAGTGTTATGAAATGGCATTTAGGTTTTTGAGTAGATAAAAGCTTGTCTAACATACATGGCATGGTAAAATTATTCTAGATTTGCAAGAAGTACAGTTAATAGTAGACCAAAAACGTCAGTACGTATTTATGAAGTGTGCTAGACACTGTTAGACATGGCACTGGGGAGGTTTTCATTATGGGCCCTGCTCTCATGAGAGTCATAATACCAATATATTATATTATTATATTATATAGTAATTAAGGAAAATATAAAGACACTGAAAAATATTTTACTTGCATGTTGGCTGAGAAAAAATATCTTGAGGAGCCTAGAGTATATGACATAGTTGACTGAGCACTGGCTTTGGAATGGAGAGTCCTTAATCCTGACTTTGCGGTATGAGCTCTGACTTCCTGTTATTTGGGCAGGTGATTGCTTCATTTCATACAGGGCCAGTGTCTTTAGTTGTAAAATAATGCAGTTGACCTAGCATTTGATCTTCAAGGTCCTTGTTGGTGCTGCCATTCATTGATTGAAGGTGTTGGATCAATATTAGATATTCTGACATTCTGTCTTGGACAGGGCCTCTATTAGGCCATCTCCAGGGCGGAATTGGCCACTCACCATGGTTGGTTTCTCTAGCTACAAGTGTATTTCGGACTCATGAGTTGTCCTTAACTAGAACGCCAGAGATATCTTTTTTACCCAGTTAGGATAAATGACAGAAAACAAGAAAAAAGGTTTCCTGAGGTAAATGTGCAAGAATTGGAAGGAAGGGTGGTTTGGGGGAGGGGCCAGGTGGTGAGGTTGTAATTGGAAGGTTATGTGGGGTTAAACAGTTCCTGAACCAAAACACCAGATGGCATCCTTGGCCCAGGACTGTGTACTGCTTGCTGGCAGGGGTAGGAAAAGTGAAAGGAAGCCCCTTCAGTGTGAGGGAGTACGAGGAAAACAGTGAACACATTGCTCCTTTTAAGGATGGTCTCAGATTGGGTATTTTGAACTCTGGCAGTGTCTACATGCAGTAGTAGAGTGTAGTTGTACATGACTTCAAAGAAAAATATGAAGGGTGCCTGGGTGGTTCATTCTGTTAAGCGTCTTACTTCGGCTCAGGTCATGATCTCGTGGTTTGTGGGTTCAAGCCCTGTGTCAGACTATGAGCTGACAGCTCAGAACCTGGAGCCTGCTTGGGATTCTGTGTCTCCCTCTCTCTCTCTCTGCCCCTCCCCAACTCATGCTCTGTCTCTCTCTCTCAAAAAAAAAATAAGCATTAAAAAAAATAAACACTTGGCTGAAAAGTGTTATTCAGCATTATTACAGTGGAATCATTTCCCACATTTCCAAATATATCCCAATTCCCTGAAATACTACTGCATTGGGAGGTAGACCATTTTTGAGCTTCATATCTGCAAATGCTTTCTCTTTACTGCTATTCAGAAGAATCAGAATAAATGATAACTTTAATACTTTCTTTGTTTTTTCCTTTTTAATTAGTGTGGACTTTTTAGAAACAGTAGTGAAGTGAGACAGAATGATGTAGAGGAAAAGGGATCTTGCAGGGAATCACCAGGCCCCTTTGGTGCCAGCCCTGTCCCTTTATTAACTTTCTGTGTGGCCTTGAGTGAGTCATTTAACTTATCTGTAATTCATTTTTTTAAACCATAGAAAGAGGAAATTGGACTAGATGATCATTTCCCAAACTGTGCCGAGTTGAGCACAGATGTACCATAGTTTATTATTAGGTTTCTTTAAACAGAGTGCTTCATGGTTTAATAAATGAGCAGAACACTTCCCATTTTATCACCATCTTGGAGAGTCACAGTGTGCGTATTAAAGTTCTGGGAAGTTCTGATGTGAAGTAACTTGTCCTAAAATTTTGACTCCTAGAGCCCTTATTTCTCATCACATTTGTTAATATCATAGTGACTCCAGAGTTTTGTGGAATTAAGTTGGGGAAGCACTGGGTGAGATGATTTCTGAAACTTCCCAAAGCATGTGTGTATCAAAGAAACAATTCTACACTAATAGGCATATCTTAATGGTCTTGGGCCTCAGCTCAATTTCTCCATCAGCAAAATGGGGATAATGCTAATAATATTATAGAACTGCTGTGGTAGTTAAATGTGTAAATATGATCAGTGTCGCACACATGGCATATGGTAAATATTTAACTTATGTTATTTCCTTTTTTTTTTTTTTTTTGAGTTCAAGATATAAGACCAAAATTCTTGTCATAATCTGTGAAGGGTGAAAACAACAGGATGCGGATAAAATTGAATCTTTTGAATATGTCTCGATGTATTAATTCCTAGGCCTCAGTTTTAATGGATACTGCCCTGCAGTCTTTTGAATTAATTGTGAAATCATGATGAAGTTAGACTTGTTTATATGGGACCAAAGATAAGCACTGCATGTCAATGTTCCTTTGATAGTCTGTATGTTTTTGTTTTGCTAATAACTTGAAAATTCAATATTTCAGGTTTTTTACATTTTCTCAAAAGATGAGTAGAAGTTATGCTTTTCATAGTTTGCACTTTTGTTACTATGGGATAGTAGGGAGCAAGTGACTGGTTTATTTAGAGAAACAATGCTGTAGGTAATTCACATTGCTTTATTTAGCATGAGAATGAATCATGCAGTTCTTTAACAATGAATGAATTTATTTTATCATTTATAGTAACTATGTGCTTAAGTTAAAATTACTACTGGTTTTCTTTTAAGTACATCATTTGAGTGGTAGGTGATAGAATCTGCAGTTGAATGTACTATACATTTGAACTTACTAAAATTTTCTGTGAATAATCCACACAATGTGTGTTTGAGTCTTAAATATATGAGTTTTGTAACCTTTTTTTTTAAGTTGGCTCATACCATGGAATTTGAATTCTGTGTAGAACATATAGAACATTATGGTTATTGTGTGAATATTGAAGAATTATTTGTACTTGGTATTCTTCATTGTTAAAGCTTCCAGTAAGTCTCTAGAAATGCTTTTAGTAATAATATGTAATAGTTTGTTGGTACTTGGCATCCATGTAGCTATTTTGTATATGTACATGTAACCAAATACCGGTTTTGCATTCCATTCCATTTTCTCACTTACTAATACCATTAATAAACTTACTAATACCATTAATAAACTTTGATCCTGATACAACTTGGTGTTATGAGAGAAAAACATAGGTAATTTACAAAATAATAGAATAAAATCTCAATTCAGTCTAGTTGAAGGGAAAGTTTTGACATTGGCGATGTCAAGTGTATGTATATTGATGGGCCTGAAAGAATTCATTAGTTTATGCTCAGGGATGCAGTCTGATTTTTGACAAAGTGAAATATCAAGACAGGATGGTAGGGTGACTACAGTTGTTTGTTGGATTTTCCCTCTAATAAATTTCCTATTGAATTGATAGTAAGTGAATAAAAAAGGGTAACCCTAAAACAACAAATAAGAAGGACTCATCAGAGCGGGAGATTTCAAAATATTTATGGAACATGAAAAATAGATGTAACTGTGGTTATTGATGAAACAGCATGTATGAAATCCCAGCTTAAGTATATGTGTCAAGGGTCTGTAGTTTAAGAAGAAGCCAGGCTCCTTGCAGAACCTCAGAGTGGTTGTGGGTGGGATGTGGCACTTATCGAGGGGTCGATACAAGTTTTATTATGGAATAGCACACAGATGCTTACCATGCAGGTTTAGGACTTGTGGGATTGGCTGGTTTCCTCTACAGAAATTGAAGAAAGTGTTTGGAGGGAAGTAGAACAACCTGATGGTATTGCCCCAGCAGAGCCTTCTACATTCTAGCACTTAGGCTCCTACCGACCCCAGCCCCCACCCAGTGCAATAGCCAGCTTCTTAGGCATTATGTGCCTCTCCTGGTTACACATCCATTTTTCTAATCTCTTATTTTTTCAAAAAAAAATTTTTTAACGTTTATTCATTTTTGACAGACAGAGCATAAGTGGGGGAGGGGCAGGGAGAGAGGGAGACACAGAATCCCAAGCAGGCTCCAGGCTCTGAGCTGTCAGCACAGAGCCCCAGATAGGGCCCGAACCCATCAACTGTGAGTCATAACCTGAGCCAAAGTTGGACACTTAGCCAACTGAGCCACCTAGGCACCCCTCTAGTCTCTTACTCTTAAATGTCAATGAAATTGTTAAGGATCACCCTCAGGCAGGCTTTCATCACTACTATTCTACCAAACTGCTTTTGTCAAAATGTGACTTCCATGTGGCAAATATAATGACCAGGGTTTTTTGTTTTTGTTTTTGTTTTTTTTTTTAATGTATGTTTATTTTTGAGAGAGTGAGTGAGTACAAGCTAGGGAGGGGCCGAGAGAGAGGGAGAGAGAATCCCAAGCAGGTTCCGTATTGTCAGTGCAGAGCCCAGCTCAGGACTCGATCTCACAAACCACGAGATCATGACCTGAGCTGAAACTGAGTTGGATGCTGAACTGACTGAGCCACCCAGGTGCTCTTATAATGTTGTTTTAAGTTCTCATCTCACATGAATTATCAATAGAACTTTTCAGTTGATTACTTTGTCTTCCGTGAAACATTTTTTTTCTTTTATCTCTAGGATAACATTCTCTTTTATTTTGATGGCTTCTCCAGCAGTCTTCTTTTCTGGATCCTCATATTTCTGAACTCTAACTTTTGAAATGCTCCAGGATTCAGTACTTAGCTCACATCTCTCTCTCTAGGGCAAGGGTTGGCAAATATTCTGTAAAGGGCTGTGATAGTAAATAGTAGCCTATGCAGGCCATAAGGTCTCTGCCACAACTACTTAACCCTGCCTGTAGCACAGGAGCAGCCAGAGACAGTAAAAGTCTGAACATGGCTTTGTGTTCCAACGAACCTTTATTTATACAGACTGAAACAGGCCATGGGCCAAAGTTTGCTGACTATAACCATTGCTCTCTGTGATCCCTTTTGGTCCCTTAGCTTTAGATACCATCTGTGTTTCCCAGATGTGTAACAGCCTGAATTTCTCTTGAACTCATTTTTACACATCCAGTAAGCACACTCTGTATCTTGAAATCATTTTTACACATCCAGTAAGTGCAGTCTGTATTTCCATTTCATTGTCTCAGAGACATCTCAAGGTTCATGTGTACAGGACTCCTGATCCCAGTCTCCACTCAGTTGGTTGTTTCTGTCCTCATATGTGTAACCAGCAATTTAGGAACCATTCTTGTTGCCTTTCTTACTCTTACCTCCCTTCTAGGTCAGTAGTTTCTCCCTTCATCTGTGCTTTTGAGATGTATCCAGGTGATGTTTACTTCTCTCCGCTTGCACCCTTGCCACTCTATCCATCTTTCCCTTGACCGACTGCAGTCGCCGTATTCTTCCCCTGCTGTCCCCTGTGTCCTCCTGTAGCTGCTTTCCATATAGAAGTCCCCTTGATCCTTTTGAAGTGGAAGTCACCTCATGTCCAGGCTCTGCTCAAAACCCCAGTGACTTTTCATTTCACTCTAAATAAATTTTAAATATTCACCACAGTCTACAAGGTCCCGTATGACCTACTGCTGGGGCTCCTCTCTGAATTCGTCATTTACCACTCTTCCCTTTGGATCATTCTGCTCTGGCCATTTTGGCCTCCTTGCTGTTCCCGTAGCATTCCTCCGTGGATGTCTGTTTGACCTGCTTCCTTACTTTATTTCTGACAGTGCTGAAATGTTACCTACCGGTGAGATCTCCATTCTTTCAGTTTAGATTTTATCCCTTCCCTTACTCCTTTCTTGCCCTTGTTTGTTTTCCTTTGTGGTACTTATTGTACCCCATATAGTTAGAACATACCTTTTCATTGGTTCCATACCTACGCCCCTACTTGAATATAAATTTCATAAGAACAAGGAATTTGTACACCTATGACCTAAAACTGGTTGGTATAGTATATGTGTTTGGTAAATATCCAATGAATGCATTTAAGGAAATCTTATGAATTAAATAGGAAAAAGAGAAAGTGGAAAGAAGAGAATTCGAATTTTAAGTAGTCCAACGGGTATCCTGTGAGATTTTAGAAACCTACATCCTTTAAAAAGGAAGAGGAAGCTATGAAGAAAAGATAATCACGGATGTATTAAAATGGTGTGATTGTAGAAACAAAGGACTCTGTAGAAGGTGTAGTGGGACAAATGGTGTTCTGTTGTTTTAAGCCACCAACTTTGTGATCATTTGTTATGGCAGTCCTGGAAAACTAATACAGAAAAGTTAGAATATAAGGTAAAGAAATCTATGAGAAAGTAGAAGAAAATGTCAGACAGAAAAATGAGGTAGAAAGAGGAGACGTAGAGATTTAATCTAGGAAGTCCCAAATTTTGACTAATACAAGTGTCAGAAGGAATGGAGAGGTAATTACAAAGGGATAGATAACAGAAGAGATCTAAGAATTTAAGGACCTAACCATTCCTAGTCCCAGACGCATTATAAAATCTCAGAAAACTGAGGCTTTTATAAAGAAGATTCTGAAAGTCCTGGGGCTGGGGACAGAGGAGGGAGGGAGAACAGGTCACCTGCAAAGGAATGATAATCAAACTGGTATGTGACTTACCAGCATAAATGAATGCTTAAAGACTGGAGTAGTGCCTTAAAAATTCTGAGAGAAAAGAATTTTCCCCCTACAATTTATCCAGACAACATTAATCTAGACTGAAGACCAAATAAAGATATTTCAGACATTTAAGGACGTGGGAAATTTACCTTGTATGCATCCTTTCTTACAGAACACAAATTAGGGATAAGCTCCAGCAAAACAAGTAAGTAAACCAAAAAAGATGGATGAGTGCATGGGGTCCAGAAAACAGAGCTGAGCTGGAGACCAAAGAAGCAAAATCTTAGGGTGCCAAAAAAGCATTCTGTCCGTGTTGCACCAAGAGGATAGCGATTTCAAAGGGAACTGTGTAAAGAGAGAATTCCATAGTCTCTGTGGAATCTGTGAGGCATTTGAATAATTTATAGATATGATTATGACTGACAATGGGAGAAACATAATTAGAAGCACAAGTCAAAATAGAAGCCGAACAGGAAAGGAAATTTAACTGTAACACTATACTTGGCCAAAAATCAGCACATAGACAATGCTTCTCAAACTTACTTCAGTGTAAGAATTATTTGCGGGTGCTTGCTAAAAATCTAGATATCCAGATGTCTTCTTAAGATTCTGATTCCCCAGGGGCCGCCTGGTTGGCTCAGTCGGTTAAGCGTTCGACTTCAGCTCAGGTCATGATCTAACGGTCTATGAGTTCCATCCCCGCGTCGGGCTCTGTGCTGTCAGTTCAGAGCCTGGAGCCTTCTTTAGATTCTGTCTCCCTCTCTCTCTCTGCCCCTCCCCCACTCATGCTCTGTCTCTCAAAATATGAATAAACGTTAAAAAAAAAAAAAAGATTCTGATTCCCGGGTCTCCTGGGTGGCTCAGTCAGTTAAGCCTCTGACTTCAGCTCAGGTCATGATCTCACAGTACGTGGATTCAAGCTGCTCCGCATCTGGCACTGTGTTGACGGCTCAGAGCCTGGAGCCTGCTTTGGATTCTGTGTCTCCCTCTCTCTCTGCCCGCCCCTTGCTTGCTCTCTGTCTTTCTCTCTCTCAAAAGAAATAAATAAAACATTAAAAATTTTTTTGAAAAAAGATTCTGGTTCCCTAGGTATGGGGGGGTCCAAAGACTTTTTTTTTTTAAACAAGCACTCCCAAGTTTTTCCTATGATTAGAAAAATTTTGGAAATACACTAATAGGAAAAGCACAGAAAATTCAGTGTGATTGTAGAACATTTGCCACCTTGAAATGAAGAAAAAATGAAAATGCAGAAGATAGAAATTAGGAGAGAGAAAGAAGAATGAGGAGAATGAGGTAAAAAGCCAGTTAGTAGGGTCAAGAAATACTGTGTTTGGTGGAACATTGGAATCAAGCTATAGTGTGTTAAGATTGGTCAGTAGAGAATTTAAGAGGAATACGTTGGGGTCAAATGAAACAAAATTTTCTCTTAGCATTGGAAACAGTAGATAATCTCTAAAATTGGTAAAGTAAAAAATTATCGTACAAATATATTATTTGAGGAGATGTAAATAATCACTAGACCTAAGGTAAGTTAAAGAGGTGAAAGTAGGTTGTTCTAAAAGTGGATCTGAATTAGAGAGAGGTGGTTACTGATGTCATTTTTTTTTAATTTTAATTTTTTTATGTTTATTCATTTTTTGAAAGACAGAGACAGAGCACAAGCAGGGGTGGGGTGGAGAGAGAGGGGGACACAGAATCGGAAGCAGGCTCCAGGTTCTGAGCTGTCAGCACAGAGCCTGACACGGGGCTCGAACTCACAAACCGCAAGATCGTGACCCGAGCTGAAGTCCGATGCTCAACCGACTGAGCCACCCGGCGCCCCCTGATGTCATTTTTTTAACCATGTACATGCATTGCTTTGTTTAAACAACAAAATAGGTATTTAAAAAGCAAACTGATAGCAACAACTTGGTTTTAAATCTAAAGAAACAACCAGTCTGAACTTCATATAATGAAGTTCTCACTCAAGATTTATTACTAATTTATTATTCTGAGGCTCTGAGAAAGGGCTGTCTGTACTGTGCCTCAGTTCTGTTACCTTTACAAAGTGCCATACATTGCCACAGTGCTTGCTGCATATACCACATCTCTCTATGGCTCGTATGTATAATATAGATTACCCTTTTTGTTGTATAGAGAGGATCAGGATAGATTCTACCTATCTTTAAGTCTACTTTTAGGGGCTCCTGGGTGGCTCAGTCAGTTGAGCTTCTGACTTCGGCTCAGGTCGTGGGTTTGAGGCTTGCATCGGGCTCTGTGCTGACAGCTCAGAACCTGGAGCCTGCTTTAGGTGTCTCCCTCTCTCTCTCTCTCTGCCTCTTCTCCACTTTGCTCTCTTGCCCTCTCAAAAATAAATAAATAAGCTTAAAAAAAATAAATCTACCTTTAGAGATTCTTCATACTCTTTATATGGAGCATACTAACATAGCACTGACCTTAGAAAACTTTTAATGGGTTCTCGTTCCTTTGTGCATTAGGTCAGTGATTAGCTTTCTGATAATGATGCCAAGAGGACCTTTGTCTTTGCACTTACTGGATAATGCTTATGTAGATGATTTAGTGCATTCCCTTTCTTGGCTGTGGATATAGCTCACTTTTAGCACTTTTGTATTCCAGCATCTAGTACATTACCTTTTACGTACAAATTGTACATTGCTCAATTGAAAAAATGGAGAAAATTAAGTTTCAGAGAAATTGGGTGACTTTATCAAGCTCACTAACTAGAAGTCAGGATCTTGATCTCTGTATTCATTGCTCTGTGTGAATTTACTGGTGTATTGCTCATCAAAGCATTATCATCATCTGACATTTAAAGCCATATTTTATTTTTATTTTAGTGTGTGTAATTCTTTTATTCTTTTTTCTTCATTAGTACATTTTTATTTATACTGTTTCGTGATCCATATGGCTTCCAGTAGATATGGTTATCTGAGACCACTCATTCACTAATAACTCTTTTTACCTTCCAAGATGCCAATTAGATACCACTTAAATATATGTATTGGCATTACCATAGTGTTTGAATATGATGTTTGTTTTTAAAAGTTTATTTTTTTTTAAATTTTTAATGCTTATTTTTGAGAGAGAGAGAGAGAGAGAGAGAGAGAGAGAGAGAGAGAGAGAATGAGTGGGAGAGGGGTAAAGAGAGAGGGAAATAGAATCCAAAGCAGGCTCTAGGCTCTGAGCTGTCAGCACAGAGCCTGATGTGAGGCTCGAACTCACAAGCTGTGAGATCATGACCTGAGCTGAAGTCGGACGCTTAACCAACTGACCCATCCAGGCATCCATATTTTTTTATTTTTTGACAGCACACACATGTGCTTGTGCAGGAGAGGGACAGAGAGAGAAGGAGAGAGAAAATCCCAACCAGGCTCTGTGCTGATAGTGCAGGACTTGATCTCTCGAACTGTGAGATCATGCATGACCTGAGCGGAATCCAGAGTTGGATGCTTAACCGACTGAGCCACTCAGGCACCCCTGAATATAACATTTAGATTGCAATTTAAAGAGATAGGTACCTAAGCACACTTCACAAATCTTTAGCTTTTAGCAATCACAGCTTAGGCTAGTCCCATTTTTCGCTCAGACTTGAGTAACATGCATTCATCTTAAATCTTAGTTTGTTGGGGCTTGTCCCCAGTTAACAAGAGCATTGGAGCTCTAGAGAAATTTAACACCAAATCAGTGTGCTAGAGGTATTTTTCACTCTTAATTACAAAGGCAGCCCAGCTATTTTGTCAAATTTCCTATACTTCCTTAATTTTAATAATGAAGTTCCCTGGTCTCTGCAACATCCTGAATTCTTAGAGCTGGGATTATTGTTAATTCCCATCACAGTGATAGGTCTCAAATGTAATTATTGATATAATCTGCTAAAGGATTGCATTTTTCTCAAAACTGTCTTATCTTTGTGACTTAAAGCGAAGAATTACAGACTGATTGCTCATTGGAACAAGAGCTTCCATTTATACTTTTTTTAAATTAAAAAAATAATTTTTTTAATGATTATTTATTTTTGAGAGAGACAGTGAGCGTGCACATGAGCAGGAGAGGGGCAGAGAGAGAGGGAGACACAGAATCTGAAGCAGGCTCCAAGCTCTGAGCTGTCAGCACAGATGCGGGGCTCAAACTCACGAATGGTGGGATCAGACCTGAGCTGAAGTTGGATGCTTAACTGACTGAGCCACCCAGGCGCCCCTTTTATTTATACTTTAATACATACTTTCCTTAACCGATTTTTTTTTGCTCCGTATTTATTTTTTAAATTGCATACATTAGTTCACTTTTTTTGTGTGAACAGTTCTGAGTTTTGATAAAATATAGATTCATTTAAACACTGTCATAGTCAAGGCATAGAACAGTTCGTTACCCCGAAATAGTTTCCTTGTGGTCTCTCTTTAGCCCCCTTACCCTGCACCCTCAAGCCCTGGCAGTCACTGATCTGCTCTTTATCCCTATAGTTTTGCCTTTTCCAGAATGTCATCTAAATGGAATGGTTTGAGTCTAGCTTCTTTCACTTGGCAATAGTTCATTTTTTTTTATTTGGGACTAATATATCATTGAGTAAAACACCCATTATATGGGTGTAGCAGAGTTTATCTGTTTACTATTTGTACATTTAGTTTGCTTCCAGTTTTGATTTTGAATAAAGCCACCTATAAACATTCACTTACAGGTTTTCATGTGAACATAAGTTTTCATTTCTCTCGGTCAAGTGCTTAACAGTAGGATTTCTGGGTCAAATATTTAACTTTATAAGAAATTGCCACACTGTTTTCCAAAGTGTCTGTATCATTTTCAGTTTTCACTGCCATAATTTATTTTAATAGAAAATAAAGGTGACCCATTTAAGTATCTGTGTTACTTATAGAAAAGTAAATAATCATGCAGCAAACTGATAATTTCGTTTCTTGTGTTACTCATAGAGGATTTTAAATTCAGGCAGAGAATTTGACGTTTGATCTGGTATGGAAAAGAATTTTTTTAAGATGCATCTTTTTTAACTAATGAAAAGAGCTTTATAGGTCATGGCAAGCTTTTTATATACTTTGTCACTTATGTACTCTTAGTCATCTTTATCCTACCTTGTACATGATCTTTCATGCACAACTCCCTTGTTCCTAGAGTGGGAAAAGAAAAATTACATGAACTTTTTGGAGGGAAAAATGAAATCGTAATAGAGGTGTATTTATTGAATGCCTACTAAGTGCTGGGTACTTTCTGGATGCTGGGGACTGAGGAGAGAGCATAACAGAACAAATGAAAACAAACAACAGAAACTCCTTCCTGCAAGAACTTTAGTAATAAGTGCTAAGGAAAGCCTGTGAAGCATGAGAAGAAGAAAAGCAGTTTTGGTGGAGTGAGGGCCATTGTTAAATTCTATGCTTCTCACTTTAGTGGGCTGACGCCACAGCTTGTTTTTGTTTATTTAAATTTTATTGTGAAATAATTTCAGATTTGGCAGAGTTGCAAAGATAGTACAGAATTCCAGTATATCTCTTACCAACTTTCCTCAAATGTTAGTCTCTTTCATTAACAGTGTACATTTTTTAAAACTAAGAAACCAACATTGGTACCAACTGTGAACTCCAGATTTTATTTGGATATGACTAGTTTTCCCACTAATGTCATTTTTTTCTTACAGAATCCAGTTCAGGGTACACATTATACTTAGTTATTGTATTTCCTTATATTCTCCCCAATCTAACAATTTCTCAGTATTTCCTTATTTGTTTTATGAGTTTGAGACTCTTAAACAGTATTGGTTAATATTGTGTAAAACGTCCCTCAGTTTGGATGTATCTGCTGTCGTTCTTGTGATGAGAGTGGGGTAATGGGTTTGGGGGGAAAAATACAAGTGAAGTACATACCCTTCTCATCACAGCGTATCAGGAGGTACATGTTATTAACATGACTTTTCCCTGGTGATGTCAACTTTGATCACTCGGTTAAGGGTACTTCTTGCCAGAGTTCTCTACTGTAATGTTATTGTTTTTCCCTTTCTATGTTGAAGTGAGTCAGTCATTAAGTTTAGTCTGCACTCTGGGAGAGCAGGGTAAGCTTTCCTTCTTGGAGGGGCGACATCTATATGTATATATTTCTTGGAATTTTTTGTAAGAAATGTTTGTCTGTTTTCCCTCATTT
Organism: Neofelis nebulosa; assembly: GCF_028018385.1. Taxonomy (NCBI): domain Eukaryota; kingdom Metazoa; phylum Chordata; class Mammalia; order Carnivora; family Felidae; genus Neofelis; species Neofelis nebulosa. The sequence goes on from NC_080784.1 coordinate 118,748,072, forward strand.
ATTTATTTAAACAATCATTTATGTGCATTAGTGGGTCTCTTGTATTATTTACTTAATAATTTGGTTTGTGATTGAATACTCTGTTATTTGTCCCTCAGTTTGTTCCACCTTTGACCTTTGGGAGCTCTTGTAGATTGGCTCCATTTCCTTTCGACATACAGCCAACCTTTTGTTTCTTTGAGCACTTGGTTGATTTCTGGTCCTACAGGATCCATTGGGTTCATCTTGTATAGTTTTTGTCCCAGCCTTAGAATCCGCCTCTTCTTTAAGAAGTCCTAGTTCTTTTTACTGGAGAATAGTACTTGGAAACCCAAGATTTGGGAGCTGAGTATACTCATTGCTATTAGGCTGTCAGCCAGTTCATGTTTTATTTTGTTAAATTTTTTTTTTTAAAGTCTAAATTTGAAAATTATGCCAAAGAGGTAGCAGGGCAGAAATAAAACGTACCCTGACTTAGGTAATTATAAACTGAAAAATTTTTATGGCTGTATTAAGCCCAGCTTTTAAAATATGCATTTTTATATGCAGTGAAGATAAGACAGTTTCTATTATTAAAGTTTGTTTTTGTTTTAAGCTTACCTTAATATAAACATTCTTATCACTGAGTGGAAACAAATGATTTGTTCTTTTCTTTTAATTGGGTAGGATCTTTACATCCTGTTCATAGGATTATAGACAGAAATTGGGAATTCTGTTGTTAGATTACTCTTCAGAAAAGTGACATCAGTTTTAATCCAGTCACTTATTAATGAGTATCTGTTCACAAGTGAGATATTTCATATTTGGGGCTTTAGTCAATTTTAGACATTTTCTGCTTTGGATGTGTTAAGCTAGAGAGAGAAGTACAGTTGATCCTTGAACAATGCAGGGTTAGGGCCCACTTCACAGTTGAAAATCCATGTATAACTTTTGACTCTTCAAAAACTTAACTTTTTTTTTTTTTAACGTTGATTTATTTTTGAGACAGAGACAGAGCATGAACGGGGGAGGGGCAGAGAGAGAGGGAGACACAGAATCGGAAGCAGGCTCCAGACTCTGAGCCATCAGCCCAGAGCCTGACGCGGGGCTCGGGCCCACGGACCGCGAGATCATGACCTGAGCCGAAGTCGTATGCTTAACCGACTGAACCACCCAGGCGCCCCTCAAAAACTTAACTTCTAATAGCTTATATTGACTGGTAGCCTTACTCATAACACAAGTAGTAGATTAACACACATTTTGTATGTTACATGTATCATATACTGTATTCTTACAATAAAGTAAGCTACAGAAAAGAAAATGTTACTAAGAAAATCATAAAGGAGAGAAAATATATTTACAGTATTATATCAAAAAAAATCTGTACTTAAGCAGTTCAAACATGTTGTTCAAGGGTCAACTGTAAATTATTTCAGTAAACCAAATGTGGATTACTTGGTATGTATTCTCTGTGGTCATCATATTGGGGCAAGTTTTAAAAGTTGAATTAAACTTTAAATTGGGAGTTAAAGTTAATTTCGAAAAAACTTGAAAAACTCCTTTTAGGTTTAAAAGTGGATAAGGATATAATTGCTCTGAAGAACAGGATAGTCCATTGCTTTAATTCTGTATTTTTATTTTTGTTTTTTGTTTTTCCTTTGCAGAGAATGTAGCTGGTGACTACATTTCCCCCTTTCATGATATTCCTCTGAGGGTGGACTCTACAGAGGTATAGTTTTTAACTTGTTTTGGGGGTGACAACATGTACTTCTAGTATCACCACAAAATACTTTTTAGAAGCATTTTGAAAGGAAAGAATGTGGGTTGGAAGTCAAGAAGGATAACAGAGTTATCACAACAGGATTGTAAGCCTCCTTCATGAATTAGAATTAGTGTGAGAATAGGATCATTCCAGGAGGAAGGTTATGGAACACTGATGTGGGATTGGTGCTGCCTTCCAGCCCTTCAGAGGACTGGACTGTCAATAAGATGGCTGCAGGGAGAATAATAGTGAAGATTTATTGAATGCTCATAGTGCTTATCCAAGCACTGTGCTCAGAGCTTGAGTTGCATTATCTGAGTACAGCTAGGGCTACTGTTATTACCCTTATTTTGCTAATGAGGTTCAGTACCTTGCCCCTGGTCACAAATCTATCATCTGTTGTGGGAAGTGGGATATGAATTTAGGTGCTCTAACTCCAAAGGTTGTATTCTTAATTGCTCTTGTGCAATCATTCCAGCTCATTACTTCTAAGTAGTATTCAGCTGCAGGACAGGAGGTCATATAATCTGGAGAGAGAAAGAAGGCAAAGAGAGGGCAGAAAGAACTCCATTTTACTGTATGTGTGTCCATGTGTTTTGTTTTGGCCGGTGAACAGTCCAACCCAAATATCTCCTGTCTCCCAACACCACTGCTTGCTTTTGGCCAAAAGTGCATGCATTTATTTATTCACTTACTAATTTCTTCTTTCAGTAAATAGTTCTTGCAGGCTTATTATGAGCTAGACGGCATTCCAGGCACTAGGGTTGCAGCGGTGAGTAAGATAGATAGGAGATATAGTTCCCACTCGATGGAAGGAGGTGGACAACCAGGAAACAAGTCAATCAGAGAATGTTAAGTGCTGTAAAACTAGAACAGGATAATGAAAGGAGTGATTGGTGGGTGCTGCTTCATGTGTGGGTGTACCATGACAAAATCTGTTCACCTAACAAAATGATAATATTTTGTGGAATCAGGCAGTAGGTAGGGGTGGAGGTGGAACAAAGAGTGGACTAGAAACATTCCAGTCGGCATGATATTCTGCCTAAGGAGAATGGGTTTTGGGGAATATGAGAAAGTTGAGAACAGGGCAGGACTAACATAGAACAGGATACGCCTGTGAATTCTGGGCACGTGGGGATTGGTACACACAGTGGTTGTGTACATAAGTTTCTCCCATCCTCAACTATTGATTAGATAGTTATTGATTAGATCAATATTAGATAGTTATTGATTAGATCACCCTCTAATGATTAGAACTGTTGCACCTTGTACTTTGGGAGGTGGTTGTTTTAGGAACAGAAATAATGTTTCAGGGCCTACTTGGGATAGTCATTTTTTCTGTTTTGTTTCCTTCTTTGGTGTTTTTTTTGTTTGTTTTTGTTGTTTTGGTGTGTAAAGGTTACATGTAAGTGTGAGCATTTGTGAATGGAGTAATTTTTCTTCCCAACTCATCATATAGTCTTTTTTAATTTAAAAGTGCTTGATGGAGGTGTAGTAATCACACCTTTGTGGAATTTACAGGCAGGAGGTGTAGCTGAGTACTTTCATGGCTTCTTAGTCATGCTCCCTAGAGTTTCATTTCAATAATGAAATGACTGTTTTAAGTGTAATCACGGGAGACTGACAGTCTTTCCTTTAAGACCGAACAGAGCCTTTGCTTATTTTTATAAAAACTAGGAAAATATACTTGAAAGAGATTTAGCTTTTCTAATAATTTATTTTCTGAAACACCTTGATGCTCATGCACTGGGGATGCAAATGCTGAGAGAAAAGAAACTGGGCATTCGGTAGTTCTCTGTTGAACCCGGTGTCTGGACAGCTTCTGTAGTGGAATATTTCTGTAGTAGGCTTACTTGGATTGCTTTGCAGTGCAGTTGTATTCTTTGATGAGATATTACAATCACAAATACCATCTTTTCTTTTATAGGAAAATGGCATTCCTACAAAGAGAGCACGAAATGATGAATATGAGGTATATCTAAAGGTTTTTATTTTTGTGAATCACTTCTGTTGTCCGTTAAAGACCTCGATGATTGTTTGCATTTGTAAAGTGCTTCTAAACTTTTCCCCTCTATGAAGATTTTTGTGTGCGTTCTGATGTTTTTATTCTTCCAATATGTGTGTATGGCAGCTAGGGATGATCTTACCATTTCATTTCTTTTTCTTGTTTATAAAATCAAATTTACCGTTTTCTTTATTGCACACTTTTTAAAGTGTACAGTTCAGTGTAATTAGGTACTTCCGCATGTGCAGTCATCACCACTGTTCATCTCCAGAATTTCTTCTCAAACTGAAACTCTGCCCACTGAACAGTGACTCTCCGTTCCCTCCTTCACCCAGCCCCTGGTAACTACTATTCCATTTTCTATTTATGAATCTGACTATTCTAGGAATCCCCTTAACATTTCATCTTATAAGTGAAAAACCAGAGAGAGTCAGGAACAGAACCCAGGTTTTAGTAGCAAGTTACTTATCATGGTAGATAGTCTAAAGTAAAGGTACTTTATGAAAATTGGTCTCTTTGTCATTTTTTTTATTATAAGGAAAAAGGTGGTTTGAGAGGCTGTTTTAGAATGCAGGGACAAATCTTTTTGGGGATAGAGGAGGAAAAAAGACCACCTATATGCTAGAATAAACATGTTCTAAATATATCTTTTAAATATGTGACTGTCAAACCTTCAGTAGTTGTTGACTTAGGCCCAGAACGTCTGACTGATGTCTGTCATCTCATCTCATGTTGTTGATGCCTTTTTATCTTACTGATGCCAGACAGCCTTTCCTATCACCTTCCTCAGCCTTCTTTTCCCTTCAACTTTATTTCCATCTTTTTTTTTCTCTATTTCAACTGAAACTCATGACCCCAGCCTTTGAATCTACTTCCACAAATAGCTCTGGGTGTTGTTCAGTCCCCACCACCATTGCCTGCCGTCCATCTTGTATTCTCTTAAACTGGTGTTTGTTAAAATGGTCCTTAAACCACATACATTGGAATAATGTAGAACACTTGTTAAAACTTCAGATCCAGGCCTTAATTACATATCTACTACACCAGAATCTCTGCTTGATGGAGACTAGTTAGTCCACATATTTAACCAGTGTTTCAGGGCATTTTACACATACTAAAGTTTGAGAACCACTGCCCTAGATGTTGGGTGAATAGACACTGAGGGGTTCGAGGCTTTATAGTTTCCTAGAGACTTTATGTATCAACCTGGAAATAGTTTTCTCATTGGGGAAAATGTATTCTGAGAGCATATAGCCAACTTAAAATTTAATTCTTAGAACATGGTTCATTTGTCAGAGACTGCCTGATTTGAGTCTGTTTGTGGTTTGTGTGTTTATTTATTTATAATTCTGAACGATTTTTCCCAACCCCAAGCCCTTGGCAGCCACTTTTCTACTCTCTGTTTCTATGAATTAGGCTCCCCCCCCTTTTTTTTTTTAAAGAATTCCATATATAAGGTTCCATATATAAGAATTCCATATAAGTGGTAAAATGCAGTATTTGTCTTTCTCTGTCTGGCTTATGTCAATGAGCATAATGCCCTAACAGTCTACCCATTGTTGTTGCAAATGGCAGGTTTCCTTCTTTCCCATGGCTGGATAATATTCCACTGTATATATTAGGCACATCTTCTTTATCTGTTCATTCATTGATGGACACTTAGGTTGTTTCCTTATCTTGGCTATTGTAAGTAATGCTGCAGTGAATATGGGGGTGCAGGTATCTTTCTAATATCCTGTTTTCTTTTTTTTCTCGGATAAATACCCAGAAGTGGGATTGCTGGATCATACAATAGCTCTGTTTTAATTTTTTGGAAAACTGCCATACTGTTTTCTGTAGTGGCTGCAGCAATTTACATCCCACCAACAGTGCAGAGTGTTCCCCTTTTTCCACATTCTCGCCAACACTTGTTATTTCTTACCCTTTTGGTGACAGCCATTCCAGCAGGTGTGAGGTGATATCTCATTCTCTGATAATTGTGATGTTGAGCACCTTTTCATGTCCCTGTTGACTGTGTGTCTCTTGGAAAACTGTCCAATTCCTCTGTGCATCTTTTAATCAGATTGGTCTTTTCCTGTTGTGTTGCAGGAGTTCTTTATGTTTCAGATATTAATCCTTATCAGATACATGGTTTACAAATACGTATTTTCCCATTTCTAGATTGTCTTTTTATGTTGTTAATGGCTTTCTTTGCTATGAAGAAGTTTATTAGTCTGATGGTATCACTTGTTTATTTTTGCTTTTGTTGCCTTTGCTTTTAGTATCAAAACGAAAATTTATTTGATCTTTTAAGAGTTGGAAAGAGAAAAGAAGGGTGATTTCCTCCCATTTTTCCCAAAGGCATATAAAATTTACTGACTTTTTTCGTATCTTATTAGTTATCTTTTTGGTTTTTGCAACAAAAATAGCAGGGAAAAATGGAGGAGATAACTTGAGGTAAATGGTCCTAGCTCATACCCAACTTTCTCGGTGGAAATGTGTCCCCTTGTGTCTTTGTGATTTTGTACTAGATGTCAGTAGACTGTTACTGGTTTATAATTAACAGTAGTCTTAGGATAACCCAACTAACACTGGCTTTGAAAAATTATAGATTATATGCGTTTTATCTGGAAAGAAGAAAAGCAGACTGGAAATTTGTTCTTTAGAGATCAGAACAAATGATGAGGGGAGATGGTTTGCAGGCTTAAGATTCAAACCTTATCTTTTGTTCTTTTGGCCTAATTCAAGTCTCTGAGTGGTTTTGGTAGGTGTCATTGTGTAAAACAATTGCCACTAGCCTGGTCTTCTCTATCACCTCTGAGTATTCATCTGTATGCCTTTGTCCTCTTATAGCCAGGCTTTCAAGGATGAATAAATTATGTGAACATCTGCCATTTACTTAGGTTTTTCTTTTTAACAGCTACTTGAGACATATTTAAACAGGTGCTGGGATACCTCATGAAAGAGCATAGAAAATGAAACATAACAGCAAGACTGTGTATGAGGTTGCTAAGATAGGTATGAGACATACTTCTAAGGAGCAATTGTTGAGAATTCATTCTTGGCTTTGTTCTTCATCTCATTATGGATATGCAGCTCTGTCATTGGTAAACTTTAGTCTTACCTAGAAAAATTGAACAACCATCATTGTTTTTTGCGGCTCAATTTAAATTTATACTTAGTTGTGTAAATGGCATCCTTTGAATTAATAATAGCATTTGTGTTTCACTTGGAAAGCCCTCAGATACTGTTTAGCAATGCTGCAAACCAGAAGTTCTCCACTCTGACTACATATTAAAATTGTTTGGAGAGCTTTGAAAAATAAGCAGTGCCCTGCCTCAAAACCATTGAATTCAAATAAGTGGGTATGTGGGGGGTGGGGCTCTAGGAAGCTTTTTTTTAATTGATAAAATCTCTCCTGGTGATTTTGATGTGTGGCACAATTGAGAGGAAGTATATTTAATCACTGCTTTCTCAAATGATCTATACTAAAGGGTTAGTTTTTTGGTTTATTTCTAATCTGTTGTGAACCGATACTTTTAAAAAATACAATTATTATTAGAAAAGTGTAATTAAAGAAAAGTGTAATTCAGGGTTCAACAGACCTAAAAATTACTGCATCAAATTGCTGTAAATGTTTCTAAATGAACCTATAACAGTCAGCTTGCAGTTAGCTCTGGTTCTTGGCCACAGTTGGTGTAACACTGTTTTAAACCATTACTGTGCTATGGTAAGCTGTTAGTTACTGATATCAAAATGGCATGCAAGGCAACCTTACCCTTGAGACTTTCTCTTTATAAGGCCCAAACTGCAGGAAATTATAGCCTTGTATTCCTAAGTATTGTGGGAAATTATTTTTGCTAACCATTGACCTATAATCTGCTTTGCTTTAAACAGTGCAAAATTCAAACATGATAAAAAGAAGTAGTAGTCCTTTTGTAACTTCAGGGAACCAGAGATCACTAGATAAGCAAACTAAGTGTAGAAAGGTGTTTCTCTTTGTAAACTTGATACCTACCTACGCAGATATCCTTAATTTCACATTATGATCATTGTAACTTGAATTTAAATAGTGCTTTGTGATTTTCAAAATATTTTATAATTTTTTTGTATTTTCATTTAAATTACATAATTGATCTTTATAACAACCTTACGTAGGTGGTGAGTAGGACAGAGTATTTACACTTACTTTGCAGATTGGAAAAGTGAGACATTCAACTCACATGATGGACCCTGTCTATCACTCCTGTTTTAGTGGGAAAATAAAACTTGAAACTGGTTTCCTGACCCCATTCTAGTTGTGTCACTATACTGTGAAGGTATTTCCAGAAATATAGCAACTTCTGACACTGCAGCAGTGTTCAAGTGACATGATGGCTTAAATTCTGCTGTGTTTTAGACAGCTTCTCTAATTTTTCAGAAGAAATTTACGGCATATGCAGATGTATGATGCAGTCTGCACACATTTTTGTAGGGAAAGAAACTAAAGCATCATCACACAAGAGGTGAGTGATAAAGGATAGGTAAAATTTAAAAAACGATCTCTCTTTGTTTTTTGTTGTTGTTTTTTTTTTAACTGCAGACTTTGTTTAATATGGTTGTAGAAGTACCTCGGTGGACAAATGCTAAAATGGAGGTATGAATATTTTCTATTAATATCAAATGGAAATTATAAGTAATAATGATATAAAAACTTTGTTTCAAGTCGTTTGGCATAATATTTTTGAATTTCGCATGGTTGACAAACTACTTTATGATACAAGCAATTGAAAACACTTTTGTGAACTTTGAATCTCATTTCTAAAAGCAAAATAGCTGAATTTTTACTTTGAAGCACGTGTTTTCTATTTTTGCCATTCTAGTTTGTTATACACATATTTATTCAATTTTCTTTGACTCTTCTGTCTTTGAAAATAACAAATCTTTTCAACGTTTATTTAAACAGATTCTGAGATATATTTTTGTTCATAGATACAGTTGAAGTATACTTATTTGGGAATCATGGCAAGTTTAGTTTGTAAGGACTTAATTGTCCTTTAGATTTTATTCTACCAGGAACGAAAACATTGTATTGGCCAACTCTTGATCAATGAGCACTAAGAGTGTCTGCTATTCCCCTGGTTACCTTTTTTTTTTTTTTTTTCTTTTCTATCTTTTCATGAGGCATGAACCTATCAAGAACTTCCCTTTTGCTTTTCAGAATTTTATTGTTCCATCTTCAGTTAGGTAAGATCCCTTAAAGTTCTGAGTGAAATTTAATTTGTGGCCCTTAGTTTCTTTCATTATTTAAGTCTTGTCCTATAGCTTTGGATGCAATGGCAAATACTATTTAAAGTATTTTAATTAAAGATTATTATGTAGGTATGTATTTTTCAGAATTTATATTTAGAGAATTGTCACTAATTACTAGCATTGCTTTGGTTAATATTTTGATAGGGAAAAGTAAAAATAATAGGTTCTTTTTTGGTCTTCCTTCAGAATGTTTCAGAATTCTGGCTATTTTCTACCTCAGGTATAGGATCAAGAATCTGAGAATCTACCTAATTTAAGCAGTGTTTATTCACTAAAAAATGGCTTCAGTTATTCTTTATAGGATAGATTTTTTTTTTTTTTACAAGGCAGTTTGAGTATGTTTGATAGAAAGAAAACAAATGAAATTACTTGGTGAAAATTGCTTTAAGTTAAGCTTTTTATCATAAGATTGATGATAAGATGCCCCAAATTAGTACTTTCACTAATTGTTACTAATTAAAAAAACAGAAACAAAACAGCAAGTAGGTTAATCTTTATCCTCTTGCCATTTCAGTCATTCTGTTATTTGTATTAGAAACAAATGCATAAATAATAGAATACCTAAGTCTATAATGGGATGTTTCCTTTCCAGATGTTTTTTCTTACACAACACCGTAAATTAGAAATAAGAGCTGGCTTAGCTTATTTTACAGTGTCTTTGACCAGTAAGTTAGAATATAAATATTTAACCTGATAATACCAGATTTAAAACATACAATTTGAATATAGGATTAATCATTTCTCATTCTCCTTCCCCCTTTTTTCCATGATGTGTGTAGATTGCCACGAAGGAGCCATTGAATCCCATTAAACAAGATACAAAGGATGGCAAGCTACGCTATGTGGCGAATGTCTTCCCTCACAAGGGTTATATATGGAATTATGGTGCCCTCCCTCAGGTAACATTCTTGTAATAAAACTTCTCTGTCTTCTGAAAAAATTTTCTTGTAAATCCTGTGGACTACTTGAAGTTAAATTGGTTCTGAGGACGTGTCAGTTTGACAGATTTGTAAATTTAAAATTTTTTAATGGGGAGTTTCATTGTATCTATAAATTTTTTTCAAACTATATATATGTCTATACTCAAGTTCTTGGAGTTAGGGATATAGAACACTCATATTTGGCATTTTGAACATATTTCCTTTGCTGGGCTTGGCTATTAAGAGTCAGTGAAAAATGTTTTATCTGCTTTATCTTCAGTCATTTCTTTGAATGTGACAAGTTATACTTTTATATACCTTCATATGTGATAGCATCCTTTCTTTTCCCATTTTGTTTTCTTTTTGTGTTTCCTCACTCCTGGAAAATGATATCTCCTTCCAAATTATTTAGTGAGTGAAACTCGGAGTATATAGAATGAAAATTTTGTCTAGGCTTAGTGGATATAGGGAAGTATTTGTCTGTATGATTATAAGAGCCATCTATATTAGACCATCTATCTGGATATTTAAGCTTTCTATTTTTATTTTATCTATTAATTTTAATACTTTACATGAAATTACAAATTATTTTGGAGAAATAGGGAAAAAAGGGAGTCTGAAAAAAGGGAGACTTGCTTTATCCAACTCAAAAAACCAGCTGCCCTTGTAGAATAAATATTTACAGGGGAAGAAAAAAGAAAATTGTTTTCTAAAGAGTCAGCCTGCCTTTGATGCATTTAGACCACCCACATGGATACGTTCTTGGTTAAAACAAGCCTTTCTAAAATGATGTACTAAGAAAAAGAACGTCTGGCCTGTTGAAACCATGAAGGCAGGTGTTCTGACTCCCCAGGTGCCTAAGTAGACATTCGGTTTGACCTAGCAGTAAAAGGGTAAAAAAAAAAATTTGTTAAGCTTAGGGGATACTGTCTGTGGGAGAGGATATATGGATGAGGGGAAGGCCAGAGAAGCATTTGAATTAGAGAAAGACAAAAACAGAGACAAAGTAGGCATTAACAAAGAAACATGTTAATGTTTCATTAAACATTTATTAAGTATTTATGTGCTAAGCAGTGTATGGGTGTTGGGTATACAAAGAAAAATGATATATTAATATAAGGCAGCAAATATATATTAATGAAGGCAGCAAAATACGTGACTGAGAATGTGGGTTTTGGAGCCATATTGCCATGTAATAGTAATATGATTTTGGGTAACTTACTGTGTCGTTCTGTGCCTCACTTTCTTTACCTGTTAAATAGAGATGATAAAATACCTATTACGTATGGTCATGTTGAGGTTAAGTGAGTTATCGCACGTTCATCTTAGAAGAGTGCCAGATGGATAGGGATCACATTATTACATCTACTGGTACTTTTATTATATAATCTTTCTTCTGAAGGAATTCAGTCTCATGGGGGTAATCAGCAACTGAACCACTGGTTCCCCATAGAGCATAATAACTGCTACTAATCATCTACTAATTATGAGCTTTTGTAGTTTATCTAAAGTCCTGACAAATTTTTTTACTCCTCCAGATATGTTTGAATTTTCAAGATGCTTCTACCTTCGATTATGTTAGTCTGTTAGGTACAGTAGCTCTACTTTAATTATAACAGAATTAGACTGTGGCAGTCTCTTAATGCATCCTGAACTATTGCCTACTGAAATTTAATACTCCATCCAGCATCCAAGATAACATTTTAAAACTTAAATCTGCTAATGTTTTCCTCCTCTAAGAACCTTTTTGGTGGTTTCATATTGCCAAAAGGATAAAACATGATATTCTTAACATGGCTCTTCCACCCTGCCTAATCAATCTGGCCTCTGCTTTGTGCTCCAGCCTCGTTTTGCAACAGTTGTCTTTTCTTGCTTCCATTTTACCACAGCGACTCCTTCAGTGTTTCCGATTTCTCTTGTTTCTACACCAAGCCTTCACAGAGCTGTTCATTCATTCGGTACATGTTTTTTGAGCGCCTGATGTTGCGAGGCAGTGTTGTCAGTACTGGAGTTAAAGTAGTAATCAGAATGACAAAGATCCTTCTGGGTCTTTTACTCTGGACAGAGTGACAAGGCAAAAAAAAGTAATAAAATGTACAGTGTGTCAGATGGTGATAAGTGTGTTGGAGAACGATAAAGCAGGGAATGGGGCTATAATATATTGGGATTGTTGCAGTTTTAGATGGGGGAAGGCCTCAGTGAGTAGGTGTTGAGTGAAGACCTCAAGGAAGTAAGGGGACAAGTAGTATGGACCCCTAGGGGAATCCAGCAAGAAGCAGCAAGTTGTAAAGGTCCCAAGGTAGGAGTAGGCCTACTGTGTTGAATAACAGGAAAAAAGGCCAGTGTGGCTAGAATGGAAGTGAGGAAGAATAGACCTGTATTACACTCTCTGCCATTTTTAACTGGAAATTTTTACTATCTTTTTAAACCCAAATCCAAAAGAGTGTGTTAGTCTTTAGCAAAAGAATATACTGTCTATTGCATTGAAGTTACTTACCAAACAAAAATAACTAAGTTGATTAATGTTTTTTTTTTTTTGAGTTTATTTTTCAGAGAGAGTGTGAGCAGGAGAGGGGCAGACAGAGGGGGAGAGAGAGAGAGAATCCCAAGCAGGCTCCACATTGTCAGCACAGAGCCCAATGGAGGGCTCGAACTCACTAACTGTGGGATCTCGTCCTGAGCTGAAATGAAGAGTGAGACACTTAATTGACTGAGCCATGCAGGCACCCCTAAATTGATTAATGTTTATACAAAATTGAAATTAGACCAAGTGTTGATGGGACGGGATAATTGTATCTAATATCTTTTTGCTTCATTGTCAGTGCCAAGACAGAATTAATCTTTTAAAATGATAGCCAGCCCCTGATCCCATTTACATTTTTTATTTCATCTCCAGCTTCCCATCCTTCTCCTCCAGCTCCCTCACTCTTACACTGGCCTTTGCACAATTCCTCTTGTTCCCCAGGCACACTTGTGCCTCAGGCCTTCACATTTATTGTGTCCTCTGGCTTGGAACACTCTTTCTCAGGTACACACATGGCTTTTTTTTTTTTTTTTTTTTTTTTTTAATGTTTATTTTTTTGAGAGAGAGATTGACAGAGTGTGAGCAGGGGAGAGGCAGAGAGAGAGAGAGAGAGAGAGAGAGAGAGAGGAAGACACAGAATCTGAAGCAGGCTCCAGGCTCCAAACTGTCGGCACAGAGCCCGACATGGGGCTTGAACCCATGAACCGTGAGATCATGACCTGAGCTGAAGTCAGACGCTCAACCGACTGAGCCACCCAGGCACCCCACATGGCTTACCTCCTTAAACGTTTGCTCATAAATGACCTTCTTCATGATGTCTGCCCTGATGATCCTTTAGAATTTTAACCCTGCCTCCTGAATTTTTGTTCTGCTTCATACTTTATTTTTTCCCTTTTCTATAGAACCTACCAACTTCTAACACGTTCCATGATTTAGTTATTTATTATATTTGTTGTTAATTTCTTCCAGCTAGAATGCAGACTCCAGGAGGATAAGGATTCTTTCTGTGTTGTACATTGACATTTTCCAACTAACTGCTTAGCTTAGTGCCTGGCACAGAGTAGGTGATTAATAAATATTTGAGAAAGGGTAATGAATTCATTGTGTGTGTTGCATTTGTTTCATAAGCTTGTATGGTATTGGATTTTGCCGTTTTCTTATGCTTTGTCTTGTAACAGCAGGATGTGTGTTAAGAGCAGTTACCAAGCCAACCGTGCTTGGAAGAACATTAAGCTGTAGAGTATTGTTTAAGTAGGAGTCTCTCTCACTTACTGGTGATTCATCAGTGTGCTGTGGTTAGTTCAGATCTGTTGAACCTTGATAACTTCTCCCTCGCTGGCAGTAGTGCCGTCCCCAAAGGTTGAGTTTGGCCTGAGCAGAAGCTTGCTTTGTTTTCTCCCAGTTATATTTCCATGTATAATGGATTATTCCAATTTTATATCTTCTGAGTGAATATTTAGAAGACCTGTTAATGTTAGTGGACTGGGTAATGTTAAAGGACTAGAATCATGAAATTTTAGCTTTCTGTAATTTTTTTAATAAACAACAATATTTTTTAGTTGAAGTATAGTTGATACACACTGTTATGTTACTTTCCGCTGTACAGCATAGTGATTGGACAACTCTAGGTTATGCTGTGCTCACCACAAGTGCAGCTACCATCTGTCACCATATAATGCAGTTACAATACCACTGATCTATCCCTGTGCTCTGCCTTTCATCTCTGTGACTTACTCATTGCCTAACTGGAAGCCTGTACCTCCCATTCCCCTTCACCCGTTTTGCCCACCCCTTCCCTCATCCCCAAGATTTCTTCAGTATTAATGTAATGCTGTTGTGTTTATTATTCATATTTCATTATGAATGTGGTTTATTGACCCCAAGTATCGATTAGTACCACCTATTAGTTTTATAACCTGGAACCAGTGACTCAATCTCTTTAGGCCTATTTGTACATCTCTGTCATCATACCACCCACCCCAGAAGGTTATTGTCAGTATTGAATGGGATAATCAAAGCAAATGTTTTAGTTCCATAGTTAGTTTTCAAGAATATTATTTCAATGTCGACACTGTTGCTGCTGATAGTAGCTGCTAATAGTAAAACATCTCATAGAGGCTTTTGCTTCAGATCGAATCTATTAAAATAGATAGTGGCTAGGTAGATCCTACTTCCTTTGATCTGGTTATAGGAATCCTGATTAACCAGGAAGTAGCTCTCAAGAAGCACCTGTATGTACAGCTCTGTACAAGTCAGTTATGTTTCGACCTAAGGCCCAGAGCATGGTGACTACAGATGTATTGATTAATATTTATAGATTGTAAGTAATGATACCAAACACCTGCACAAGGTTGAGAAAGATTTATTTTAGGCTAGATCAATAATCTTTGTATTTTGATTTATTTATTTTCATAGCTTTATAGTCATCTTTTTTATGAGATTAACATTATTTATATTTCTGCTGATAGTTTCTCATTTTTTTAATGTTTTTCTTGGTCCATGCTAACATTTTTCTATATAGGTGGTATACATACATATGTACTGGTAGGTATATACCTATAAGTCAGATTGCCTACTATGCGTTGCACACTTATTTTACTAGGTATTGTCAACTGTTTACAAAAGACATTGTTACAGTGTACACACCTGTTAGCAGTATATGGGGTTCCAGGTGCCTTACATTCTTACCAGTACAGTTGACCCTTAAACGACATGAGTTTGAACTGCATGGGTTTGAATCCACTTATATACAGAGTTTTTATAGTACAGTGTTATAAATGTATTTTCTCTTTATTATGATTTTCTTGATAACACTTTCTTTTCTCTAGCTTACTTTAAGAATATGGTATATAATTCATATAAAATATAAAATGTATTAATTGTTTATGTAATTGGTAAGGTTTCTGATCAACAGTAGATTGTTAGTAGTTAAGTTTTGGGGAAGACAAAGGTTACAGTCAGATTTCCAGCTGTGCAGGGGTTTAGCATCCCTAACCCCTACGTTGTTCAAGGGTCAACTATATTTTGCATTATTAGATTTTTAGGTTTTTGACACAGTGTCTTGTTAATGGTTTTAATTTTTATTTTTCTGATCAGACTAGGTATCTTTTCATATATTTATAAGTCATTCATGTTTTCTCTTTAAATTACCTATTCTTGTCTTTAGCCCATTTTGTATTGAGTTGCCCTTTTTCTTATTTAGTTGTGGAAGTTATTTCTACGTTCTGAATGCTAATCTTAACTTTTGGGAAGCAAATACTAAGATTTGGAATTTCCTCTTGTGGATATTGAGGGTTTTTTTAGTTGTTTCTCTGCCTAGTTATACAGTTAGGACTCCACAAGAGGGCGTCATCAAAGTTTTAAATTTGTCAAGATTTCTTCTCCTGGTGATTACTTAAAATTATACTATATATTAAAGTTAAGTTAGAAACCATTTAGTGTGAATCTCTTTTTGTAATAAAAACTGAGGCCTGTGCATATAAAGCATTAAAGACAGGACTGGAAATAGAATGAACCAGTCTGGTGTTTTGCTGTAAACGAAACCACAAAGAACTTGCCTTAGAAGTGACAAGATTGTAGAGCTTGCACTTATGTACTTATTTCCTCAACAGGAGGAATAAATTGATAGATAATATGGAAAGTTGAGTTCTGAGAGGAATATAGACCAACCAATTAACAAATGGAAAGACTTACTAAAACCATATAGAGTACAAACTTACGTGAAGACTATTTTTGTCTCAGTTCATGGAGAGAATTTCTTAAAATTAAAGCTGATCAAAATGAGCTAAGTTATCTCATGAATTTGTGAACTTCCTATTCACTGGTAGTATTCATGTAGATTATGAATGACCACTAAACTAACAATCATGGAACTCAGGACTGAGATGTATCTAGCAGTTGTCTCTAGCCATTTTTTTTTAATAGGTGAGGAAACACGTCTGGATGTTCTGGCCAAGGAAGTATGTGACTGAAGTAGGACTAGAATCTAGGTCAGAGTGACTTTAGCTTATCACATTTGTTGCCTGAGAGTGGGAGTGAAGTTAAAGGAGGTTCAAGAGAGGATTCCTGCATTAGGAAGGAAGAACCTTTCAGATATTTTTCTGCTTCTGCTTCTGGCTTTTCTGATTTCAGTTATAGTTCAGTCCCATCTTGGTTTCTCCAGCACATTAAGATTAATTTTATAGCATTTATGACAAATGCTGTACCATTTATTAACATGACATTCTTCAGGATATTGACTGTGTCCTATTCATCTCTGTTCCTAACTCCTGGCCCAGAGTAGGTACTCAGTAAATATTGACTGTGTGAATGGATGCCTACTTGGGAGATTCTGAGAGTAAGAACAGGTATTTAAAAGAAGAGAACCATGAAATAGAATAAGGTTTTATCTGAAAGTAATTGCCGATCAGTTGCCATTGAAACTTGGGCATCATAGCCTAATAATTAATACTTTGAGTCTCATCCCATTGCCACCATTTAGAAAATGTGAGCTTGGGCAAACTTAAATTCTTTATGCTTCAGTTTACTTATCTGTAAAATGAACATGTGTGTGTGTGGGGGGGTGGTTGTGTGTATCATGCAGAAAGTGCCTCTCACCTAGAACCAGTGTGTTTATGTCAGTTCTTCTTATATTTTGCTAGTAATATTAGTATTTGGGGTAGTGACATCTTGGTTTACTGATTTTTTTTTTTTTTTTTTTTTTTTTTTTGGTAAGGGTGGGTTCAATTTATTCCTAAATATAATTAGCACCAGAAGGAAAATATTGGAGTTTATCTAGGGTTTAGCTATAAATAAGGGTATATTTTTAAAATTATCTTTATAAAATTAGAAGAACCAAGCTTGGATAATCTGAAATTATCTCTAGATAACAGTCCTGAGGTAACACAGTCTCTGCGTATCTTGTAATGTAAATCTGAGGAAAATCATTTTGGGGAGCTTCCACATTTCCATTTAGAATTAGGTAATTATGAGGCTCTTTGGGAAGGATTGTGCCTAGGAGATACTTAAATTTGATAACAAATTTCTGTTAGTGGTGTGCATTTATAAAAATGCCCATGTGTATATTTTGTAACCAACAAGGTATATCTTTTAAGTAAACTATAGAGTTGACAATTTTTTGTGTTTTTGTCAAGGTCTTGAGATTTGATGGCAAAATAGAGGATTTTTTTTAACTGAAATGAAATGAGACAAAAATAGATTTTTCTTTTATTTGGTGTAGATACTATCTTGTTCTTTAGTTTATGAAGGCAAAGCTGGTTTTTGGTTTTTTTTTTCCTAGTAGAAGTCATTTAAAGAATAGGAAGTGTATTTTCAAACACGGAAAGCTAGACTCAGTGCTGTTACCATCTCAAAGGAAGCAGTGAATGATGGAAGCCACAGTTTAGGCAGCCAGTGGAAATGGCATAGACGGTGGAAATCTCTGAACTGAAACTTGAAAAGTGAGCATGAATTTACATGCTGACTCAACTTGGAAGAAGAGTATGTTTGTATTTTCAGATGTGATTACACAGAAAAATGAGAGGCAGGAGGGAGGAAATACTGTAAATGTCTTAATTATTATGATATTTAAGGTTTTACTGGCATGTTGACATGGAGTTTGTGTAGTTTCTGAAAATGTTTCCTTTGGATTACGACTGCAAAACTTTGATCATGTGGAAAAATTGAGATACATTTTAATGAGTATTAACCTATATTTTTGCCTCACTTCTCCCTTTTTTTTTTTTTTTTAGACTTGGGAAGATCCCTGTCGAAAGGATAATAGTACAGACTGCTGTGGAGATAATGACCCTATTGATGTTTGTGAAATAGGCTCAAAGGTTTGTTTTCTAGACAATGCTATTCTAATATATGTTCTAGTTTATTCCTGCTGTAGAATTTCAGTTCTCTTTAGTTCTTCAGCTCTTCTAAGTTCTAGCCTATTGATCCCTCTGATACGAGTCCCTTTTTGTATCTTTATTTCTTTCTCCTACACTAGGGGTTGGTCAACTGTGCAGCCATGGCAAGTCAAATATAGGGCACCACCTGTTTTTATTAGTAACACATTATGCCCATTCACTTACGCATTTTGTATGGCTGCTTTTGCACCAAAGTTGGGGAGTGGTAGCAGAGATCGTGCCATCCACAAAGTCTAAAAATAACGACTATCTGAGTTTTTACAGAAAATGTTTGCTGAGTCTTGTCTTTAGCTTCCTTACCATTATCCAGACAGGAAATGTAATACTGAGTAAAGCCAGCTGGTACTCTTGTTTTTGTGTCTGCTTCCAGGTTGCCAAGACCTACTGAAGGAGAATAAAACCTACAGTTTCATAGGTTGCTGCTACTTCTAGAATTCTGTGTGTTTTGGGTCTATTTTTCTATCGCATTTCTTGCTAATATTTGTTGTTCTCTGCAGACATTCAACGGCTTACACTTCGTTCTCACTTAAAGGCAGAACATTTTGTCTTTAAATTTTGTAGAGCCCCTAGAAACCAGCATATAAGAGCTCCCTTACCCTTCTTAGACAGCCAAACTACCTGGGTCCACACACATTATTTCTTCCCTTTCTTCTCTTACTGTGAGAACTGTCTTTCTTATGTGAGACCTGGGCTTCTACCTGTGCTCTAGATCCTGCCCCTTCCTGCCTCTTGAGTGACAGTTTTCTTATCCCTTCTCTGTTCTGTATTCACAACTTCTCTTTCTTTATTGGCTTCTTCCCCCTCACATGAAGACTCATAAAAAGAGTTTTCAACACTCATCTTCATCTGCTACTTTCCACTTAATCTTTAGCCTGCTTCAGAATTGTTTCCATCCCCCGTTATTTCTGTGAAACTACTCTCACAAAGGTCCCTGCTAACTTTCTTTTAGCCAAATCTAGCAGGCCTGTTTCATAGGTTTTGTCTGTCTTGAATTTCCCTTAGCATTTTATACTGTTAACTTTGTCTTTCTTCTTGAAACAGTCTCCTCACTGGACTTTGTGTCATAATATCTTGGTTGTGCTCTAATTCTGTTTTCTTCTTGATTTCTTTTTCAAGCTCCTTAATTCTTAGGTATTGGTTGGCCTGAGGGTCATGCCTTTGTCCAGCTCTTTTCCTTTAATTGGATCTACCTTTATTTTCCTTCCAAGGGAAGAGAATCTTTGTTTTTGCCTGGTTTTGTTTTTATCTTTGACCCAAATTCCTTCAACATTTAGGACTTTTTTTTTTTCCTTTGGTAATATTTATTGTTCAAGAAAATTGTAGTTATGTTAATGGAAATGAAATCAAGCATAAACCTTCCCTCACAATCCTGCTGTCCCAATAATTCATTTTGGTTTTTTTATCTTTTCCATGTTTTCTTCCTCTTGGGATAAACATATAAACATTTTTATTTTGTTAGACATTTTTTCCAGTTTATTTTCTGTTATACAGTTAATAAAGTTAAAGGCTTTCCTGACTATAGCTTTTCCTTTTTTCATTTCTTTTGGGACAACTGGATATGGGGGCAGGGTTTTTAGACTGGCCTCTCAAAGCTGTCTGCCCTAATCCCTAGAATCTGTGAATATGGTAATATAGCACTCCCTTGATAATATTATTTTATATAGCACAGTTTACTTTCAAGTAGGATTATCCTGGATTTCCCATGCAGACCCAGTGTAATTAAATGAGCCCTTAAAAGTAAGGAGCTTTCTCTTACTGGTGGGAGAAGAACTCAGAGGTTCAAAGTGTGAGAAGTACTGATGTGCCATTGCTGGTTTGAACATGGAGAAGGGGGCACATGAAAAGGAATGCAGTTGGCTTCTAGTTGCAGTGAGTGGTCCCTAGTTGACATCCAACAAGTTAATGGGGTCCTCATTTGTACAACTACAAGGAACCAACTTTATGTGGATTCAGTTTTAGAACCTTCAGATCGGAGCTCAGCCTGTGCAGCACCTTGATTTCGTCTTTGTCAGGCAGCAAGCAGAGAATCTAGCCATGTTGTGCTTGGACTTCTAACTCATGAATACTGTGAGATAATAAATTTAAACTGTTTTAAACCTTTAGGTTTGTCATAATTCATTATACTACAGTAGAAACACAGGATAACAGGCTTTAAGCCGTTTTACTTGCCATGGTTTTCTTGTATTGATTGGGTCCAGCTGAAGTTTTACCTCCTTCAAATTTGGAATCAGCACAGAACTTTTGTGGTAGACCACTGTTATATTCTGCTCATACCAGGCCCTTGAGAAGTTAGCAGTTGACAAGTGTGAGCTGATAAATACAGGTAGAGCCCAGAGAGAAAAAATATTATCTGTAGAAGACTCTTACATTCTAGTTCATGAATGTGTTATATCTTTTGCTCTTTACTTCAAGGAATAAGTGATAGGATCTCCATTTCACTGTTGAGAAACCAAGTCCTAAAACATCGTGTGAAGTAATTTGCCAAACACCTTTACGAATGATGGAGAAAGAATTCAGCTTCATAGTATTTATGACTTAAAAATCCTATGTTTTGAAATCTTTCCATAAGAGCTAGAAAGGTTGATAATAATTCCCATCTGATTCTTCCTAAAAGCTTTGTGGCACACCTACATTGTTTGAGAATCTCAACTCATTTTTCAAGAATGAACTACAAGAACTGCAAGAATTAGTAACAGGCTCTGCTGGAGACATTGATTTCCTTGGAAGGGTAGACTGATAGTTTTATAATGGAACTGGGAAAATAGGTTTTATCTTACAGCCAATGCGGTGTACTCCTTTAGTTAATGAGACCTGAAACAATAGTAAGTATGAAGTAAGTGTTAATCACCATCTAAAGAATAGGTCTTGGGGCATCTGGGTGGCTCAGTCAGTTAAACATCTGACTCTTGATTTTGGCTCAGGTCCTGATCTCATGGTTTGTGAGTTCAAACCCTGCATCAGGCTCTGCACTGACAGCATGCAGCCTTCTTGGAATTCTCTCTATCCCTCTCTTTCTGCCCCTCCCCACCCATGCTGTTTCTCCCTCTCTCAAAATAAATAAATAAACACTTACAAAAAATGAAGACTAAGTCTATGTCGGTATGGTGCTCCTTTCTTTTGTGTCTGGGTATGCAAAGAGTCCTTAAATCATCTGTAAGGAACATCATAGTGGAAATCATCTTTGAACACCACACTGTAAATGGACAAAAGGAAAGGGAGCAGAGTCCTGGAAGTTGATAATAGAGTTAGAGCCACAGGATACAGAAAATTTTAAGGCTGTTGCAGTTCCTTGAGAGATCATGTATTATTCATTTGGTGTCTAACACTACTGCATAAATTTGTTGAATTGATTTAGAATGAATTGAGTTATGGAGGATTCATAAGAATTTTACCATTTGTTCTTAAATATCTTATTCTCAGTTTTTGGTTTGATTGACAGTTTCCTTTCTAGTCTTTAAAGGTATTATAACAAGGCAGTGGTTTGTCCAATCCCTTTCTGTTGCTTATGAGATTAGAGAGCATGTATCATTCTGATGAAACTTGATAATACCAAGACATGTTTCCTGTTTGCTGGTGTAACCAGAAACATCTCAGATCTGCTCTTACATTATATGAAATTTCAAAGTAGATTAATTTTTGTGAATAAAAATAGTTTACAATGTGCTATCTTTAAATTTTTTTCCTAATCAATCAAGCTTCTTTTATTTTCTTTCTTTCTCTTTCTTTCTTTCTTTCTTTCTTTCTTTCTTTCTTTCTTTCTTTCTTTCTTTCTTTCTTTCTTTCTTTCTTTCTTTCTTTCAAGAGAATTTATTGCCAAGTTAGCTAACATACAGTGTATATATTGTGCTCTTGGTTTTGGGGGTAGATTCCTGTGATTCATCATTTATATACAACACCCAGTGCTCATCCCAACAAGTGCCCTTCTCAGTGTCCATCACCCATTTTCCCCTTCCCCCTTACACACCCCCCATCAACCCTCAGTTCTCTGTATTTAAGAGTCATTTATGGTTTGCCTTCCTCTCTGTTTGAAATTATTTTTTCCCCTTCCCTTCCCCCATGGTTTTCTGTTGTTTCTCAAATCCCACATAAGAGTGAAAACATATGCTATCTGTCTTTTCTCTGATTGACTTATTTCACTTAACATAATACCCTCCAGTTCCATCCACATTGTTGTGAATGGCAAGATTTCATTCTTTCTCATTGCCGAGTAGTATTCCATTGTATATATAAAACCACATCTTCCTTATCCATTCATCAGTCGATGGACATTTGGGCTCTTTTCATAATTTGGCTATTGTTGATAGCGCTGCTATAAACATTTGGGGTACATGTGCCCCTATGAATCAGCACTCCTGTATCCTTTGGGTAAATTTGAAGTAGTGCTATTACTGGGTCATAGGGTAATTCTATTTTTTTTTTTTTTTTTTTTGAGGAACATCCACACTGTTTTCCAAAGTGGCTGTACCAGTTTCCATTCCCACCAACAATGCAAGAGGGTTCCCATTTCTCCACATCCTCGCCAACATCTGTTGTTTCCTGAGTTGTTACTTTTAACCATTCTGACCTGTGTGGGGTGGTATCTCAGTGTGGTTTTGATTTGTATTTCCCTGATGATGAGTGATGTTGAGCATTTTTTCATGTGTCTGTTGGCCATATGTATGTCTTCTTTGGAAAAGCGTCTATTCAGGTCTTCTGCCCATTTCTTTACTAGATTATTTGTTTTTCTGGTGTTGAGTTTGGTAAATTCTTTATAGATTTTGGATACTAACCCTTTATCTGATACGTCATTTGTAAATATCTTTTCCTATTCCATTGGTTACCTTTTAGTTTTGTTGATTGTTTCCTTTGCAGTGCAGAAGCTTTTTATCTTGATGAGGTCCTAATAGTTTTTGCTTTTATTTCCTTTGCCTTCGGAGACATGTCAAGTAAGAAGTTGCTGCAGGTGAGGTCAAAGAGGTTGTTGCCTTTTTTCTCTTCCAAGATTTTGATGGTTTCCTGTCTCACATTTAGGTCTTTCATCCATTTTGAGTTTGTTTTTGTGTATGGTGTAAGAAAGTGGTTCAGGTTCATTCTTCTGCGTGTTGCTGTCCAGCTCTCTCAGCACCATTTACTAAAGAGACTGTCTTTTTTCCATTGGATACTCTTTCCTACTTTGTCGAAGATTAGTTATCCATACATTTATGGGTCCAATTCTGGGTTCTCTATTCTATTACGTTGCTCTATGTGTCCGTCTTGATACCACACTGTCTTGATGATTACAGCTTTGTAGTAGAGGCTAAAGTCTCGGATTGTGATGCCTCCAGCTTTGGTTTTGTTTTTCAACATTACTTTAGCTATTCATGTGGTCTTTTTGGTTCCATACAAATTTTAGGATTGTTTGTTCTAGCTCTGAGAAGAATGCTGGTGCTATTCTGATTGGGATTGCATTGAATGTATAGACTGCTTTGGGTGGTATCGACATTTTAACAGTATTTGTTATTCTAGTCCATGAGCATGGAATGCTTTTCCATTTCTTTGTCATCTTCAATTTCTTCACTAAGCTGTCTATAGTTTTCAGCGTGCGGATCTTTTATCTCTTTGGTTAGGTTTATTCCTAAGTATTTTATGGTTCTTTGTGCAATTGTATATGTGACTTTGCTGAATTCAGGTATCAGTTCTAGCAGTTTTTGGTGGAGCCTTTTGGGTTTTCCATATAGGGTATTATGTCATCTATGAAAAGTGAAAGTTTGACTTCTTTGCCAGTTTGGATGCCTTTTATTTCATTTTGTTGTCTGATTGCTGATGCTAGAACTTCCAACACTATGTTAAACAACAGTGGTGAGAGTGGATATCCCTACTGTGCTCCTGATCTCAGAGGGAAAGCTCTCAGTTTTTCCCCATTGAGGATGATATTCGCTGTGGGCCTTTTCATATATGGCTTTTATGGTATTAAGGTATGTTCCTTCTATCTCAAATTTCTTGAGGGTTTTATTGAGAAAGGATGCTGTATTTTGTCAAATGCTTTTCTGCATCTGTTGACAGGATCATATGGTTCTTATCCTTTTCTTCTGTTAATGTGATGTATCACATTGATTGATTTGTGAATATTGAACCAGCCATGCAGCCCAGGAATGAATCCCACTTGATCATAGTGAATAATTCTTTTAATATAGTGTTGAATTTGATTTTCTAGTATCTTGTTGAGAATTTTCATATTCATGTTCATCAGAGATATTGGCCTGTAATTCTCCTTTTTAGTGGGGTCTTTGTGCAGTTTGGGAATCAGGGTAATGCTGGCTTCGTAGAATGAGTCTGGAAGTGTTCCTTCCGTTTCTATTTTTGGAACAGCTTGCGAGAGAGAGACATTTAACTCTGCTTTAAATGTCTGGTAGAATTCCCCTGGAAAGCTGTCTGGTGCAGGACCCTTATTTTGTTGGGAAATTTTTGATAATGGATTCGATTTCTTCACCGGTTATGGGTCTGTTCAAGTTTTCTGTTTCTTCCCATTTAAGTTGTGGTAATGTGTGGATATCTAGGAGTTTGTCCATTTCTTCCAGATTGTCCAGTTTGTTGGCATATAATTTTTCATAGTATTCTCTAATAATTGTTTGTATTTCTGTGGTATTGGTTGTGATCTCTCCTCTTTCATTTGTGAGTTTATCTATTTGGGTCCTCTCTCTTTTCTTTTTGAGAAGTCTGGCCAGGGGTTTATCAGTTTTGTTTATTCTTTCAGAAAACCAGCTTTTAGATTCATTGATGTGTTGTACTGTTTTTTTGGATTCTATATTGTTTATTTCTGCTCTAATCATTATTTCTCTTCTGCTGGCTTTGGGGTTTCTTTGCTGCTCTGTTTCTAGTTCCCTTAGGTGTGAGGTTAGATTCTGTATTGGGGATTTTTCTTGCTTCTTGAGATGGGCCTGGATTGCGATGTATTTTCCTCTTAGGACTTCTTTTGCTGCATCCCAAAGGGTTTGTTTGGACTGTTGTGTTTTCATTTTCATTTGCTTCCATATATTTTTTAAGTTCTTCTTAAATTCCTGGTTGACCCATTGATTATTTAGTAGGATGCTCTTTAACCTCTGTGTATTTGGAGGCTTTCCAAATTTTGTGTTTTGTTGATTTCAAGTTTCATAGCATTGTGATTGGAAAATATGCATGGTATGATCTCAGTCCTTTTATATTTGTTGAGGGCTGTTTTGTGACCCAGTATGTGATCTGTTTTGGAGAATGTTCCATGTGCACTTGAGAAGAATGTGTATTCTGCTGCTTTTGGATGAAAAGATCTGAATATATCTGCTAAGTCCATCTGTTCCAGTGTGTCATTCAGAGCCATTGTTTTTTAACTGATTTTCTGCCTGGATGATCTATCCATTGACGTAAATAGAGCAAATATAGTAAATAGTCCCCAATAATCACAGTATTGTTATCTGTAAATTTATTTATGTTTGTGATTAGTGGATTCATATATTTGGGTGCTTTCACATTGGGGGCATAAACATTTATAATTGATCCTCTTCTTTATGGATAGACACCTTAATTATGATATAATATAGTTATATATTTAATATATAATTAAATAGAATTAATATAATTCTTCATCTCTTGTTACAGTCTTTGTTTTGAAATCTAGTTTGTCTAATATAAGTATGGCTACTCTGGCTTTCTTTTGACATCCCGTAACATGATAGATGGTTTTCCATCCCTTCACTTTCAATCCGCAGTGTCCTCAGGTCTAAAATGAGTCTTTTATAGGCAGCATATAGATGGATCTTGGTTTTTTATCCATTCTGATACCCTCTGTCTTTTGATTGAGCATTTAGTCCATTTACATTCAGAGTGATTATTGAAAGATATGGATTTAGTGTCATTATTCTATTTGTAGGTTTCATGCTTGTGATTATGTTTCTGCTGCTTTGTAGTCTTTGTTGCTTTGCTGCTTTCCACTCGCAGGGCACCCCTTCGGATCACTTTCAGGGCTGGCTTAGTGGTCATGAACTCCTTTAGTTTTTGTTTGTATGGGAAAGCCTTTATCTCTCCTTCTATTCTGAATGACAGCCTTGCTTGATAAAGGATTCTTTTTTTAAACATTTTTAAAAATGTTTTTATTTATTTTTGAGGGAGAATGAGACAGTGTGTGAGTGGGGGAGGAGCAGAAAGAGAGAGAGGGAGACACAGAGTCCGAAGCAAGCTCCAGGCTCTGAGCTGTCAGCACAGAGCCCGATGTGGGGCTTGAACCATGAGCTGTGAGATCATGACCTATGCTGAGGTCAGATGCTTAACTGAGTGAGCCACCCAGGCACCTCTGGATGAAGGATTCTTGGCTGCATATTTTTCCTGTTCAGCTCATTGAACATTCCCTGCCTTTCCTTTCTGGCCTGTCAAGTTTCGTTGGACAGATCTGCTACTACCCTTATGTGTCTACGCTTATAGGTTAAGGCCCATTTGTCCTTAACTGCTTTCAGAATTCTCTCTTTATCCTTGTTTTGCCAGTTTCACTATGATATGTCATGGTGTTGACCTGTTTTTATTGATTTTAAAGGGAGTTCTCTGTGCCTCCTGGACTTGGATGCCTGTTTCCTTCCCCAGATTAGGGAAGTTCTCAGCTATAATTTGTTCATTTTTTTTTTTTTTAACGTTTATTTATTTTTGAGACAGAGAGGGACAGAGCATGAATGGGGGAGGGGCAGAGAGAGAGGGAGACACAGAATCTGAAGCAGGCTCCAGGCTCTGAGCCATCAGCCCAGAGCCCAACGCAGGGCTCGAACTCATGGACCACGAGATCGTGACCTGAGTTAAAGTCAGACGCTTAACCGACTGAGCCACCCAGGCGCCCCATCAGCTATAATTTGTTCAAATAAACCTTCTGTCCCTTTCTCTTTCTTCTTCTTCTTCTGGAACTCCTGTAATATGGATATTATTTCATTGCATTGAATCTCTTAGGTCTCTAATTCTCTTCTCGTGGTCTAGTAATTTCCTTCCTTTCCTTTTGTCAGCTTCCCCATTTTCCATAATTTTATCTTCTATTTCACCTATTCTTTCCTCTGCTTGTCCCATCCTTGCTGTCCCTGTGTATTCATCGTGACTATTTCTTAGGTCCTTGATCCCTGCAGCAATAGATTCTCTCCTGTCTCTTGTGCTTTTTTCAAGCCCAGCTATTAGTTTTACGACTATTATTATAAATTCTTGATCAGATATATTGTATCTGTTTTGAGCAATTCTCTGGCTGTCAGTTCTTCCTGGAATTTCTTTTGAGAATTCTTTGATTTTGTCATTTTAGCTAGTTTTATGTCCTTTACATGTTTTAATAGCTTGTTATGTGTCCTGTACCTGTGAGTACTACTGTATTAAAAAGGGGTCATACACTGTTCAGGGCCTGGCAGTTCAGAAGGGGTTTTTGGAGTGTGTTACGTGCACTCTGTTCCTGTGTCTTGGCTGCTTTATCTCACTCCTTGTAGTGGTGGATTGGATCATCCACCAGGTGTGCTTTGATTGGTTTGTTGAAGTAAACTTGGAAATGAGAAGGATGGGGGGAACAGAAACCATATCCCGAACAGAGAGAGATGATAGGAGTGGAGAAAAAGACCAGGCAGAGAATCAAAGAAACTATAGGTTTAATCCACAAAGAGAAAGAGGAAAATAAAGAAGAAGGAGATACAGAAAAGGTGTAAAAAGAACAGAGTAAAAATGCCTGATTAAACAAACAACCAGAACAGAGAAAAAAAGAAAAAGAATATATATATATATAAAAGAATATATATATATAAAAGAATATATATATATATATAAAAGAATATATATATAAAAGAATATATATATATAAAAGAATATATATATATAAAAGAATATATATATATATAAAAGAATATATATATATATATATATATATATATATATATATATATATAATAAGAATTGACCAAAAATCAAATCAGAAACTATAAGGCTCTGTCCCACCAAGCTGTCTCCGTATACCCCTGGAGATGCCTCTGTCAGTTTGTAGCCTGGATTCCTGGAATTCCAAGTATTCTGACCTCAATAGTATTGCCTTTGAAGGATGAGGGAAATTCTGGTATCCCTACTCCTCCACCATCTTGACTCCTCCCCTACAAGGTTCTTTTTAAAACTATATGATTCCTCAGAATTCCCCCTGCCACCAACAGCTTCTGCAGGGTCCTCTATTGGCACCATTGACATTTTGGATGGATAATTCTGTTACAGTGGACTGTCCTGTTCAGTATCCCTGGCTTCTTCCCATTAGATGCTAGTAATACCTCCCTGTTTTTGACAACGAAAATTGTCTCCAGACAATGTCAGATAGTCTCGAGAGGGCAAAATTACCTTTGGTCAAGAATCAATAATCTGATTTATAACTGAGCTAACCAGTGTGGCCAGCCTTACACTAGTAATTATGTGATAACTTCAAATTTGAACATTTTTGTTTTATAAAGGATCTCCTGGCATGAGGTGTGTAAGTCTCCCTAGCAAGATCGGAAAACTTTGAGAACAGGGATTTTTTTAGAAACATAGTGTTTAACATAGTGATGGGTACTTAATAGAGCGTAGACATATGAGAGTCTGGTTAATATAATTGTGCATATTGCCCTACAAGTGAGATTTCAGTTTACTTTATAAAATCGTACTAATCTGTTGTGTGTAATTAGGTTGTAACTAATTACAAATTCCTGTAGATTTATATTAAGATTTTAGATTCATTTTGCAAATGTTCTGAAAGGACTTATTTGACTTTATGGTTTCAGATCTGGGTTTTTTTCCTTCTCAAATTTCAAGACACAAAAGTGACTTTCTTTTGCGTACCTTGCTTTCCAAATGTAAAGCTGCATTTTGAATCATGAAGGAATTTGTTCTGAAGCATGTGTTCAAATTTTAGCTTGCAGTGAAATTCTGTAGGGCCAACAGGATATAGGAAGGATGCATGCATATAAACTTAGCATTGGCAACTTTGAAGGAACCACTGAAATAACTTTCTTTAATGCATGGAACATCTGCTTCAACATCATGCAATTTCTTGGTTTCCTTTAAAATCTTGTTAAGGCATTTTATGAAACCTGTTTTATCTGTATTTTTAACATATTAATTCTTCCAGTGTCATTCATTATCTTAAGGCTGTATTCTAATATGTTAAAAATTTACTTTTCACTTGTAACTGATAAATGTGTTTTGCAAAACAGCATTTTAAGAGGATTCTCAGCTCTCTATTTTATCCCCAAGCAGCAAAATCCAGGTTTATACTATGTAATGATATGCATGGGTTTATTTTCTGTTTAGTAGGAGTTTCTAGGCCTAGTACATTAAATTTCAAGATTTATAAATAACTTTAGTTTCTAAAAAGGAATCAAGATACTTAATTTTAAAAGGGATATCATAATAGGCTTTATAGACTATTTTTGTATTATCTTTAATTATTAAAGCTTTATTAATTTTCATTCTGTAATGCTTTTAACCTTTCATATGTATTTTCTGATATATGAGTAAATTTCTCCAAAGCCTTGAAAATGCTGAATTTCTTTTCTCTTTAAAGGTTCTTTCTTGTGGAGAGGTTATTCGTGTGAAGATCCTTGGAATTTTGGCTCTTATTGACCAGGGTGAAACAGACTGGAAAATAATTGCTATCAATGTGAATGACCCTGAAGCCTCAAAGTTTCATGGTAAGTCTGTAACTTTCCAGAATCAGAAGTAAATCAGTATGTCATTCAAATTCTTAGCATCTAAAGGGGGCTCATGTAAAACAGAATGTGTATATTTGAAAGTTAAATCTATGTGTTTTATTTTTTTATTCCCTTCATCCACAGATTGTAAAGGAGAATCTATTATGATTGTATCTGAGTTGTGTCATATTGCTAGGAAGAACAAGAAAGAGAAAAGGCTAGATAGACAGGTGGTACCTCAGACTAAGAAATACAGTCTGTAGGTTCCCTCCCTTCTTCCTTCCTTTTTTTTTGCTTAAATTTCTCTTGTTCATCTGAGTAAGTAGAAAACTAAGGAAGGCATGTTCATCAAGGACATACGCTGTTTCTGTATCTAGTTTTTGTCCTGTGTTGCAAAAATGGATGGAAAGATAACTGTCCTTTGACAAAATTTTGATGTCCTAGAAATTTAAGTTCTAGAAATAGCTTGCTATGATAAAGAGTGGACTTTCTTTGGAGTCAGACACACCTCAGTTTGAGTTCTGGCTGTGCTACTTTCTGAGTGATTTGGGGTAGATTATCTAACCTTTGTGAATTTCAGTTTGGTCACCCATTAAGGGAGATAATTATATCTACTTGTGAGCTTGTCCACAGTAAGAGATGATTCACTTAAGCATCTGGCTGTCATATCAAGTGTTGAATATATGGCCACTGTTATTATTCTCTATTTTTCCCCCTATTTTTCTAGCCTTTTTTCTTTCAGTTTCATTCTTTCCGCATTCCTGGTTTCTTCTAGGCCTCAGTTAGAAAATATGCCATTTCTGAATGGATGGGAACTCATTAACACTTAAGTGTTAACCTCTCTTATTTTATGTGCATTTAAAACCTTTTCTTGCACATGGAACAGCAAGAGATTTTATGCCATTCTTGAGTGTAATTGAGAAAGGAAAGGATCTGATAAGGTGAAGTACAAATAACCTCAGAGGCAAAACTAAAACCTAAAACTACAATTAAAATATGAGGCTTTAGTTCATAACTATATATATTTCTTGTCTGTCTTTTATTTTGTCCTGGGTTTCTTTAGTATATTTCTCATATATATGTATGTAAGAGAAGCAAAATACACTGTTAAACATTCTTTAATGCATTAACTGCTCCTCAAATGAGAACTGATAAAATAATGGTGCAACAGCCAGTCAAAACAAATCATGTAACTAACTGATTGGTGATATGACACACTGAAGTTATGAATCTCTGCTAAGGGATGCCCCCTATACACTGGAGAGGCTGAGTGCCTGAATGAAACTATGTGTTAGGTGGAATAAACTATTCTTTAGCCCAGTTCTGTTCCAGAAGTGATTTAACTTTGTGAACTCTCATCATATGCCAAGCACTTGTACCTGTTCTAGTACATATTATTATTCTTAATTTAAAAGGTGCTCTAGGGATTTAAATAATTTGCTCAAGTTTGCACATCCATTACATAGTAGAACTATGATTTGAACTCATTTCTGTCTGATTATAAAGTCCATTGTCTATCTATAATATCGTACTAAGCAGTTAATACTTGATTGTAGTAATTCGTGGTTTTTGTAACTAGCAGTATTACTGAAACAAGATTACATAAGGCTAATAAGTACCTCATGTTTCTCTTGAGTTTGCTAAGGGTTAGAATGAAAAGTTCTCTTTCTTTACTTTAATTCTATTTGTTTCCTGAATGGAGATGACTTTGCACTTTGGCATCTTCTAAATTCTTTTTGTGTATGTTTGTACAAAAAGACACACCGGAAGGAATACTGAAGCTTATTTAGGTTGGGTGACATCAGACCAGAATAATTACAAGAACTTGTTGAGTATTATTGACATATTTTGCTCTGAAATGATGTGCTGACATTGTGTTTTGTATTTATTTCCTGAATGAGTAAGGAATATGGGGGGAAATGGATATTATTTACTTTAAGGATATTTGCATATTGTTCACTCTGGGTAGTACCTTAAGTAATCATATATGTAGATTTTGTAGAGTAAGTTATTCTATAGTTTTAAGAGTTTGAAATGTTTTATTCTTAATTCCTTTTGCCTTCACCTTATTGTGATATATTCTACGTATCTGTATTGAATTTTCTTTTCTCTCTTCTTTTTATAGTGACCCAAGAAAAAAATAGATACAGGCACAAAGGCTGAAGAAATCATAGTAGAACTTTTTTAAATTATAAATCATGGAATACTAGATGACTCTATGTGGCAGAGTCATAATAATTATTAATTAATTATTTTTAATTTAAGCTCGAGTTTTTATTTATACTTGTTGTATCTCTCAAACATGATCCAGCTGTTCTCTCAACTATTTCAGACAAAAGACAGATTTTGTTGTCCTGCTGCTTGAGCAAATGTTAATTGACAGAAATCATTCTTTTTTTTTTTTAAGTTTTATTTATTTATTAGAGAGAAAGAGAAGCGGGGGAAGGGACATAGAGAATCCCAAGTAGGCTCCACATGGTCAGCATGGAGCCCGATGTGGTGCTTGAACCCATGAACTAGAGATCATGGCCTGATCCAAAACCAAGAGTTGGATGCTCAACCAACTGAGCCACTCAGGTGCCCCTGACAGAAGTCATTCTTAATTTTACTTTTTTTTCTTCATTATTTAGCCTGGTGTGTTTGTTGTTTGTGTTTTCATTACCACCTACTAAAGTGGGGCATTAGAGGGGATGAGAACTGAGAGATGCTCCGTAATTGCAGGGGTGGAAAACTTCCTAAATTTGTGAAGGAATTAAAAAAAAAAAAAAAACAAAAAAAACAACAGTTCATATGATTTGATTATGATATTTAATAGTCTTCTATTGTAATAATTTATCTTCTCAAGGTACCTACTGTGTAGTTCAGTAAGAGCCTAAGTATTGTAAGCATGTGGCTTATTTTATATGTTCCAGATTAAAAATTGACCTTTGGCAGGAGAGAGGAGACCTTACAAACAAATAAAGGAATCAATTTCTTGATTTCTAGATTAGATGAAATACCTATTATAACAACTTGTGATTTTATTTCAGTAAGATAAAAATGTGTATTTGGACCCATATGATTAAATAAATATTAGCTAACAGATAATCAAGTTTGTTGCTGTTCTCTCTCTACATCTTTGAAAATTAACAATATTTAATTATAAATTAAGCAACATTTAAACATTTCATTATGTGTCCCTTCCACATCTAACTTTCCAGAATCACAAACACAGTGTTTTGGATGGCATTTTTAATTTTAAAAATAATCATATGCTTGGAAGTAAAAACTCAGAAATGTAAAAATACAAAATAAAAAGTACAATTCTCCTTCCCACTTCTCACACCAGTCTGACTTCTCGTATCTTCTTCCTTGTATGTTTTTAGTTCCCCTGCACAGTGGCTTCTCTACTCAAGCATTGTATTTCTTAATTTTGTCTTTCCTTTTGACTCAAGTTGCTGCTTCAAAAACTTAGGAATTTAATTTCTTACACATTTTTAAATTATGTTACTGTATTTCTTCTTCAATTATGTTAATAGCTCTAATTATTATACTTTGGGCATTATTTATCACTTCATTACTTTTGAACAATAAATTGTGGTTGCCCAGTACAAAACCAGGACATGGAAGTTTCTGCACTACTTCTCTGTCCTTTTCAGACCAGTTTCTCTGGCCTGTATAGTAGCTCCACAGTGGCTAATTTTATCATATTTAAATTCTGTTCTTTAACTGTTTTTCATATTTTGTCTCTTGAGTCTGAAAATTGAAAAATAACAAATAACATTTATAGTGTTTATGTGAATAATACTATTATTCACCTCCTTTATCATATTAATTATGGACACAAGAGAATAGCTTGCTGCACAGCGATCATCACGGGGTTTCGGGTTAATAGTTCTGTTTTTTCTTAGATTCTTTCATGTACTCTTTCTTTTTCGTTTTCATTGTTGGCTGGTGTACATTTTCCAAAAATTTTTACATGAAGTGGTTGGGAGATTGATTCTGAGTCCATACATGTCAGAAATGTCTTTTTTGGGGTCACTTTCTACTTAAATAACTTTAAAATACCTAATGCAATAACTTAAAAAAATTACTGTGTATAAGTTGGGATTTTATCACAAAGGAGTAAGTGATTTTATAACTTGTAAATAAAGTGTAAATATTTATTGTAAAATATATAACTTGTAAATAAAGTGTAAATATTTGTTGTCTTTACTTCTTGGAATTTTTATTAGATCAATAGGAAGAAAGGTTAAAATCATGTAGGGGAAGGGATAGCTATCTATAATTTTTATCAATTCAGTAGTTTTCTGAGGATGTGTGTAATACAGAAATTTATAAAGAAATTTTTGTTCATTTTCAGTGTTGTTTAGACATTTAAAAAATAAATCCCTCATTAATTTCCACTACCTTAAGAAAAAAGAAGCTGTTTTTTGACATGATCAGTACCTATGTTTTCTTTTTTGAAAAAAAGAAGTCTGGTTTAATTTACTGACAGTATGTTCTTCTTTATTTCCATACATATTTTTAAAATTTTTTGGAGAATTATTACAATTCTACAAGGAAGTTTTAGGGTTGTTGTATTACGAAATCACTTCTTTGATCCAGATGAACATATGTGCAGACTGTAATGACCTGTTCTAATATTTTGTAGTTTTTAACTTTGACATGACTGAACTAAAACTAGCCATTGCATCAGAGAACGTATTTCTGTTAGAAACTGTGATTGCTGGCTGTATTTCTGTAATTTTAATCTTACTATTTAAATCTTCCAGGTTTTTCTTCTGAAACAGAAATAGCCATGGTGAAACTCCAAAAAGAAAAGTCTAAATAACATTTAAAAACAAATTTCTTGTGTTCCCTGGTAGAAAATCAGTCACTTTGGCTGGCTCATTAACACCTGGAGAGCACTAAGACCTTTTAATACCCTGTAATTAGGTTCCAGGCTCTAATGCTCTTGATGGTACCTTAATGGCCTGAAAGAGTTAATAAGACTCCCAGGGCTCCTAAATTGTTACTAGAGAATGCCTTGGCCATTAGGGATAATAGTGCTTGGTTATGAAATAACCAAGTTCAGAGCTTTTTAAGAAAATTGAAATGCGAGGGCATGTGTAATTTCTCCTTGGGTTAAATTAACCACCTTCTATAATGTAGAGCTTCACATACTCACCAGACAGATGTTTGAACCTCTTCAGAATGCCAGTGATGCCTGAGGACCTTATGTCAGGTGAAGTAACCTCATAGGAGGTAATTTAGGCCTACAAGCTACTTCAACTTGCAGACTGTTAAAGATTTTTTTGTTTGATCTTTAAATAAATGAAAACAATTGTCTGTTCTATTTTTAAACTGTTGCTTGTGCAGTGATTTTGCAGTTTTTAAAAACAAAAAATTAGAAAACAAAAATTGAAATCAGAACAATTATATTGGTTTTAGATACATTCTGGGATGAATAAATTACATGAGTAAAAAGGGAATTATTGAAAATGAGGACTTTTGGGGACTTTTTCAAAGGCCAGCACTGTACTGATCTTAGAAGTATCAGAATTTATCTGTATTTCATATATGTAGAATTGCAGCTTACTTTTAGAGAAATTTAAAAGTCATATAAAACTGTATAGTTCTTCAATGTCTTTCAAGGCAGTTATAAACATGTGAAAACCAAATCTCTTTGACTCAAATTTTCATTTGCTGAATGGACACCTAGTGTCCATACAATTATGATCTTAAAAATAAGGAAATTTACATGGTGTTTGATTTCCTTACTTTTTAAAACACAATTTAATACTGTTATTTAGGGAGAAAAAAATAGAGAATAGCATAGAAATCTTAAAGGAAAATATTTGTGTTATCCTTTAGAACCAGCGAGAATAGAGTTCAGTTTGCTTTTCTGTGCACGGGCTCATTGGCCCGGAAGGGGGCTGGTATATCACCACTGTCATCCTAAATGCTCTCACATTTCTGTAACAACTACTGCATGTTTAGTAATTATGCTGAGTGTTTCTTTTGGAATATCTGTTTAGCTTATTTACATAAGCTCAGGCAAAATGTGATAGTGTCTCCCCTACCTTTTTTTCAGATTAAGGAACTGAGGCACTGGGGAGGGGGGGATTCTTGGTTAGTAACTTGTCTAAAGTCATACATGGAGCCACTGGAATCCAGTTGGTCTCCAGAGCCTGTGCTGTTCACTGCATCCCACCACTCCTCTGAAAAATACTGGGGTAGTTGAATGTATCTGTGGCCTTGGACAGTGTTACTTTCTGGGAGTACTGACCCTTTGCTCTTAAATAATGTAGGCATCAGTGAGTTAATTATGATTAGAGGTCCCAGTAAAAGGATGGTTTTTTTGATCTTCATTCCTTTGATTTCACTAATAGGTACTTCAATAGGCATGGGTGTGTAGGGATGGGGTGTGGGAAGAGGTAGTTTGAGGAACAGGGACAAATTGAGTAAAATGTACTATAATTAAGAATAGAATTACATCACTGGGAATATTTTGCTTCTTTTTTAAACCTTGACCTCTTCCAGTGTTTTTTAGGTTTCAGTGATACTCTTGTGGTATGGTGAAGGGTATGGGAGGCCTAAATTCTAAAATCCTCTCTTGTGTTAGTTAGCTGACCTTGGGAAAGTCTTATAAGCTCTGGAAGCTTTACTGTCCCCAACTCTAAAGGTGCAGAATTTATCCTCTAATCGGTAAATGATCCCTAGCATTTTTCCCATCTCATAAATTTTGGTTCTAGGAAATATTTTTATTTTTGCTTTAAATGTTTATTTATTTTGAGAGAGAATGAGAGGAAGGAGCAAAGAGAGAGAGGGAGAGAGAATTCCAAGCAGGCTCCACACTGTCAGTGCAGAGCCTGATGCGGGGTTTAACCTTACAAATCTGAGATCATGTCGTGTGATCACGTCCTGAGCAGAAACCAAGCCAGACTCTTAACCGACCGAGCCACCCAGGTGCCCCGGAAATATTTTTTAATTCATTATTTTCAGCTTTCCTTTAAAGTGGAAAGACCTAAATAAATTGTCTTCAAAGATAGTGCTGAAGGAAACACAGTTTAAATTAAAGGATTACGAAGTAGATTTCTTGGGGACATGGCACATTTTTAAGTTTTCTAGGGTAGCTCTTAGATGATGGAGCTGGAACTTCATTGGAGGTCTGTCTGTCTGACCCCAAACCTGAGTTTTTAGCCATTCTGTTAAATGCTTCCAGTTAAGATCAGGTTAGAAACATTATTTGAATTTCTGCTGTGTTTAAGGCACCCGAATGATTTTCACTTTTACTGGTCATAAAGTTTCTTGTGAAATGGCAATGAATATTTGTATTTTGGGGGAAGAAAATCTACCAAGGTCTTTTCCAGGAGGTTTTTCTGATACAATACAAATAGGCCTCTGTGTAGAATTACCTTGTTTGGTATTTCTTATTTTGTTGTGTGTTAATTTCCATTATTTTTCATGATATTAATGTATATTTTTAGTACAGGTGTTGATAAGAGTAGAATTAGTAGAAAAGGGTAATGGAGAAGGAAAGGTCAATAAAATGAGGGTTACTAAGTTCATCAGACTGTGTACTATGAAGCATGGATGTGCAGACCAGTGTGGAAAACAGAATCTTTTAGAGATCTGAGTAAACTGAAAGTATTCAAACTATTAATTCTGAGCTAGAGCCTCTATTTGTGATGCAGAAAATATAATGAGTGTTGTGGAATGGAGCTGTTGTTTCTTGTGAATGCTTGCAAGATATCGTTAAAAACGTTATGTTCTTGCTTCCCACAGATTTTGTTTGAGGCCCGTTGTGCACATATTTAGCTCTGTGAGAGCAGCAGCTATAGTGCTGGACTGAGAGCTTTGTGCATTATTTCCTTTGGTTAAATCCCATAGAATTGGAAACTCTTTTTTTTTTTACCTTTTCCTTTTTCTTTTTGCCGCCTTTGGACAAAATTTCAAGCATGTGGCCATTTTCCAGTATCTTCTTCCTTTTAAATAATATGAGCAAAGAGATACGGCATTACATTTATGTTACTGGTTTTTATCTAAAAATAAAAACAAAAAATCCACAGCTGATGATATGCTACCCTCCCTTTGTGTTGTAGCCTGGTGGAAATAATCCAGATAACAACAGCATTTTAATTTTTTTCTACAGATTACTAAGAAGATCTTGTTATATTCTATGTTAGGTTCGTGTCTAAGTTTTTAATACTAATTTTTCCATTACAGTAGCTTATTTTAGAGGGAGAAAATATTTATACTTAAAATTCTGGAGTTTTTCAACAACTGCTATTCTGTTTCTTTAGAGTCGTGTGTACATTTCTGTTATGTGTACATATCTATTCTTTGCATAATGCTTTGGAAATTCCTGCATATTGTGTGTAATCAGTATGCTTTGTTTCATTTGATTGCTGAATAGTGTTCCGTTGTATAGATAACACCACAGTTTATTGATGTACTGAATGAAAATTTGGGTTTCCTTCCAGTCGGGCTGATACAAATAAAGTTGCTGTGAACAGTTATATACAAGTTCTTGTGTGAACATAGGTTTTCATTTCTCTTAGGGATATATCTAGGAGTAGGGTTACTGGGTCAGATGGTAATTGTATGCTTAATATCATGAGAACCTGTGACACTGTTTACCAAAGTGGCTGTGTCACTTTGCACTTCCACCCGCAGTTGTAGGAGAGAGCCCGTTGCTCCCAGAACCTCCATCCATTCTTTGTGCTTTTGTTTCGTATTGTCTTAAATAATAAAATGTCTTCTAAAGAAATTACGAGAAGTGGGGCACCTGGGTGGCTCAGTCGGTTAAGCATCCGACTTCAGCTCAGGTCATGATCTCACAGTCCGTGAGTTCGAGCCCCACGTGGGGCTCTATGCTGACAGCTCAGAGCCTGGAGCCTGCTTGGGATTCTGTGTCTTCCTCTCTCTCTGCTCCTCCCCCGCTCATGCTCTCTCTCTCTCTCTCTCTTTCTGTCAAAAATAAATAAAAACATTAAAAAAATTTTTTTTAAAGAAATTAGGAGAAGCGTGCGCGCACACACACGTATTCATTTACATTTACCCACATATTTGCCTTGTCCATACCCATATATTTTATTACAGAAAACAGAAACAGAAGATCTGTAGTTGCCATTTGGTGTCCTTTACCTTCAACTTGAATGCTTTAGCATTTTTTTATAGCTTATTATTTTTAAAAAATTTTTAGAGAGAGAGACAGAGGGAGAGAATTTTAAGGAGGCTCTGTGCTGAGCCCCAATGCGGGGCTCAGTCCCACAACCCTGGGATCATGACCTGAGCCAAAATCAAGACCTCAACCAACTAAGCCACCCAGGCTCCCGACTTCAGCATTTTTTTGCAGTGTAGTTCTGCTGGTGATGAATTCTCTCCATTTCATTGATCTGATATTGTCTTTTCTGACCTGTTTTTTGGAAGTGTAGTTTCACTGGATATAGAATTTTGAGTTAAAGGGATCTTTACAAAGATGTTCCATTTTCTTTTGGTCTCCACTGTTTCTGAAGAGAAGTCAGCAGTTAATGTGTTGTTACCCAGAGTATATGTTGTTTTTCTCAGACTATTTTAAAGATTTTCTCATTTTTGATTTTCAGCAATTTTTCTCTGATATACTAAGTAGTATCCTTTCTTTTATATTTATCCTGCTTAGAATATACTGAACTTTGTAGACCTGTACGTTCATGTTTTTACACATTTGCATAATTATTTGCCATTTTTTTTTCATCCCATTCTCTCTCACCTTCCTTTTGAGACTCCTAATACATATTTTTAACCACTTTTTATTATCTCACAGTTCACTAAAGCTCTCTTTATGTCTTTTCAGTCCTTATTCCTTATTGTTCTTCAGACAGGATAATTTCTGTTGTTTTATTTTCTACTTCTGTGATTTTTTTTTTTTTTTGCCATATCCAAATGCTGCTATTAAACCCATCTGACTTTTCATTTACTTCCTCATTTGGTTCTTTTGTTCTGATAGTTTTGTAGGCTTTTTTTTTCTTCCTTAACTGAGATTTCCACATGTTCATGAATCATAACCATATTTTTTAAAAGTCCTTGAACATATTTGTAACAACTACTTTAAAACCCTCATTTGCATGGGTTGTCTCAGGATTGATTTCTGTTGGCTGTTTTTCCTCTTGATTAGGAGTCTCAGAAATATTCTAGTATGTGCAATAAATCATATGGCCATCTTGCTTTTGCCTAACAGGCATTTTTGTCCCATATTGAGTCTACAGGGTGCTTATCTTATTTTTGAGTATTTTTGGTTTTCTCTTTTTATGTTCTTTATCTTGGTGTTGGTTAACCTGTATGTTGAAACATGAAATCAGTGCTTATCTTTGACCGAGGTTTCTGTTTTCTGTGAAGAGAAATGCTTCATAAAGTTGGGCATTGTTTTTAATTATTGATAATTTGGTTAATATACTTGAATTGAGTGAGTCTCATTTCAGAAATAAAGGAATTTTATTTATGTATTTGCTTCCTTTCTGTTCCAAATGTTTTAAAAAAATGGTTATTTAAGTTTAATTTAAACACAATAGAAGTGAAAAACGCTTTATGAGAACTAGAAAGAAAGGTAAATGCATTTGTCATAAGAAATTAATTACAGGGGCGCCTGGGTGGCTCAGTCGGTTGAGCGTCCGACTTCAGCTCAGGTAACGATCTCGCGGTCCGTGAGTTCGAGCCCCGCGTCGGGCTCTGGGCTCATGGCTCAGAGCCTGGAGCCTGCTTTCGATTCTGTGTCTCCCTCTCTCTCCGCCCCTCTCCCGTTCATGCTTTGTCTCTCTCTGTCTCAAAAATAAATAAACGTTAAAAAAAAATTAAAAATAAATAAAAAATAAATAAAAAAAAGAAATTAATTACAAATGCATTTGAGGCCCCATCTTTACCATAAGAATAGATGTGTTTATAGAAAACTGTTAGGATTAAGTATGCATGTGTATGTGTGTGCATGTATATCCACATCCCTTTCATGTTATTTTTAGTGCATTTTATATTGTGTATATCTGTGCCTGGCTGCATTGATTTCTCAGTAGAGTCATACACATTAAACATAAAATAACTGTCAGTATTAATGTAAGAATGTTCAGTAATTTTCTGAATTATTAATTCATGTTTATTTATTTATTTTTGAGAGATGAAAGCATGTAAGAACCTAGGTTTGCCTGTGAATATAACTTTGTCTACATTCCATGGAAAAGGTTTTAGGGGAGTGGAGGGATGACAATTAATATTTCTTAAGAATGATCCCTTATTTTTATTAAATGATTTTTAATATATTGCTTTATTTAATCCTTACAACAGCTTAGATTTTCTACATTTTATGGAAGAAAATATACAAAATAGTGTCCTTTCCCAAGGTGATGCAGTATATGAATTCCAAAACTGGAATTTGAACTTAGTGCTGATTCCAAATGGGATGTTTTTCCTAATTTTCCTAATTTACCTAATGTCTTCTTATAAATTTTGAGTGTTCTTATTTTCATTGTTCTCTGAATATTCTTAGAGTTTTTATTTTCTTTTGGACCAAAAAGTTTTTTGTTAAATAAATAACAAAAGAGTATATTTTTCTTTTTTTTTTCGATATTCTATTTTTAATTATACAAAAAGTTGAAGGGACTGGGTATGGTTCTTTCTTGGAAGGCAAGAGAGTTATTTAAAATGTTTTATTGTTAATCTGTAGATTTATTGTATTTGCTTACCAAGTGTGTTGTCATAATTTTCTCATGCTTAAAATTTCTTGATATTTTGTTTGTTTTTAATTCACAATCATTTTTAGGCCCATTAGTGCTTTAATGTATCTCTAGATTAAAAAGATCTCATACCTTAGGTGTTTCTTTTTCATTCTTTTTTTTTTTTTTTTTTTTTAATTTTTTTTTTTCAACGTTTATTTATTTTTGGGACAGAGAGAGACAGAGCATGAACGGGGGAGGGTCAAAGAGAGAGGGAGACACAGAATCGGAAACAGGCTCCAGGCTCCGAGCCATCAGCCCAGAGCCTGACGCGGGGCTCGAACTCACGGACCGTGAGATCGTGACCTGGCTGAAGTCGGAGGCTTAACCGACTGCGCCACCCAGGCGCCCCTTCTTTTTCATTCTTGATGGGCGGTATGTATAAAATGAACCTTACCAGTTTGAGTTTTCACCTCTTTTATATCATTTATTTCTGAAGTCTGGGTAAAATCGAAGTGACTAGAATCTCCCCCTGCTGTAAGAGTGTATCTTTAATTAAAAAAGAACAGGAGAAACTTTAATTCACAAACCACTTTCTTTTTCTTTTTTGCTTAATAGATCACAATTTGTGACATTCTTTTAGGTTTTAAAAACAAATGAATTGGTTTATATGGAGAAGAAACCTAATTACATGGAAGGTATACCACTGTCTCTGATGAAGGAAAAGCTAAATCACAAAGATTGCTTTTAAAAAATGTAAAGTGTTATTATGATCCTCTAATGTTTACAGAGATGGAATGATAGGCTTTGACTAAGATATTTTTAGATTAATTTCTTTGCTTTTGTAAATTCCTAAATCAAAATTAGTCAAGGAAAACTAAATTAAACTGGAGAGTACTAGATTTGGAGAAGCCAAATTGAACTTTAAAATTTGTCATTATATTTTATCATTATTCTCTGTTTTTCCTTAAAGCTAATATTTAATAAAGAAATTATAAATTTTCTAGTGAATTTATATAGAACTATGATTGTTTATAAATTTTTTTTTTC
This sequence comes from Neofelis nebulosa, assembly GCF_028018385.1. NCBI lineage: Eukaryota > Metazoa > Chordata > Mammalia > Carnivora > Felidae > Neofelis > Neofelis nebulosa. The sequence continues at coordinate 118,790,746 of NC_080784.1, forward strand.
TTTTTTTTTCTTTTTTTCTTTTCAAAATTTTTTTTTCAACGTTTTTTATTTATTTTTGGGACAGAGAGAGACAGAGCATGAACGGGGGAGGGGCAGAGAGAGAGGGAGACACAGAATCGGAAACAGGCTCCAGGCTCCGAGCCGTCAGCCCAGAGCCCGACGCGGGGCTCGAACTCACGGACCGCGAGATCATGACCTGGCTGAAGTCGGACGCTTAACCGACTGCGCCACCCAGGCGCCCCGATTGTTTATAAATTTTATATCCAGTTTTAACATAAAAATTCTCTTAAGGAAACTCGATTTAATCTTTTCTAATTAAATTTTCAAGTTTGGAAACCACTTTGTTATAAAGTAAATAATGGCTGTACACTATTAGTCGGCCATTTGACACCTTTTTATGAAACTTAAAAAAAAAACTACAGTGATAAATATTTAGGTGACTGCTTAATTGATTGTACTATAATTTAAATTGTTACTTAATATTGCCAGCTATTCCTTTTTCATTCTTTGATACTTTAAATTTTATATAGGTCTGATCTTTACTGGGTTTTGTTTTTAACTTTTTTCTTTGGTAATTCCTTTTAGTTCTGCTTTCTAAAAATATCCAAAATTGACCATTTGTCACTACCTCCATACAGCTACCATTTATCTTGGCCCTCATTGTATTTCATCTACAAAGACTGGATTTCCTGACTCCACTTCTTCCTTTATGATCTTTTCCCTACACAGCAGAAAGAGCAATCTTCCTAATCTGTACTGTTTGGTCCAGAACCCTCTAATGGCTTCTTATCTCAAAGTAAAAGGATGGCCCTTAGAGTCCCTTGTGACTGGCCTGTGGCTGCTTGCTTCTCTAATCTCATCTCCTAACATTCTTTCTTCACTCTGCTCTAAACACAGGGCTTTCTTACTGTCTTCCTTAACCATTTTAAGCACAATCATACCTCAGATTATTGGCACTTCCTATCTTCTTCCCAGGACTTCTCCTCTTCTAGATATTTGAATGAGTTGCTCCCACACTTCATCCCAGAATTTACTAAAACTTGGGGTGCCTGGGTGGCTCAATCGGTTAAGCATCCTTCTCTTGATTTGCGCTCAGGTCATGATCTCACAGTTGTGAGATCGAGCCCTGCATTGGGCTCCACAATGAGCATGGAGCCTGGTTGGGGTTTTCTCTCCCTCTCTCTCTGCCTCTGTCCCTGCTTGTGTTCTCTCTCTCCCTCTCTCTCCCTCTCTCTCTCTCTCTCTCTCTCTCTCTCTCTCTCTCAAAATAAGTAAACAAACATTAAAAAAATAACAATTTACTAAAGTTTTATCAGAGGCTGTCCCTGACCGTTCATATCTAAAATCCTCTTTCCTCACTATGCAGAGCAATCTACATGCATAATTGTAGATTTGTATGTTTTTTTTTCCTCATCTTTATTTTTTTACTCAGGCCTAATTTGACAGCAGATATGTTTAGCAAACTGTTTTATTGAATTCTTTCAAAACATTGAAGTCAGTTTTATAGAAATAATTTTTTTATACTGGTAAAATCATTGCCTTATATAATATTTTATAAATCTCATAATTACAACCACCGATACGGTTGGCATAAGTGCTTTGGGAATAAACATACCTGATTCATGATAAAGCTAAAACTTAACTGGTAGAAGCAAAGTGTGGACTTCTTTCCAGAGTTTTCTGCCAGACTCAACATACAGACCACTATGGACAGCAGTTAAAATATTTTACGGAAGTGGAAAGTCTTTGTTAATCATTCAGGGAGTTGATACGGTAGATCTCAGTTTTTTAAAAGAGCTTGATTTGTACTTAAAAACAAACTGAAATAAATTAATTGACTATATAATAGAACTCTTTTAGATTATTCTGATTTTATTGTTGGGTTAGTTCATCTTGAAAATACACTGTGGGGCACCTGGGTGGCTCTGTTCGTTAAGTGTTTGACTCTTCTTGGTTTTGACTTACGTCATGAACTCAGGTTCCTGACTTCAGGCCTGGTGTAGGGCTTCTCCCTATCAGGGATTCTTGCTCTCTGCCCCTCCCCCACTCACGTGCACCTGCGTGCATGTGCTCTCTCGCTCAAATAAATAAATTTTTTTTTTTTTTTTTTAAATTTTTTTTTTTCAACATTTTTTATTTATTTTTGGGACAGAGAGAGACAGAGCATGAACGGGGGAGGGGCAGAGAGAGAGGGAGACACAGAATCGGAAACAGGCTCCAGGCTCCGAGCCATCAGCCCAGAGCCTGACGCGGGGCTCGAACTCACGGACCGCGAGATCGTGACCTGGCTGAAGTCGGACGCTTAACCGACTGCGCCACCCAGGCGCCCCTCAAATAAATAAATATTAAAAGAAAATGCATTGTATAACTATAGTAGAAACTTCCATAAGAAGTTAATTCCAAGAATGGGTATAAATCATTACTAGAGAATTCCTTTTCTTAATATATATTCTAAAAAAATATATCTAATGAAAATGGAATCTGGAAATGGAGAATAGTAATGGTTATACAATATTGTGGATGTACTTAATGCCACTGAATTGTACATTAAACGGCAAGTTTTACCTTATGTATATTTTACCACAATAAAGGAAAACTAAAGGGGCACCTGGGTGGCTCAGTCAGTTGAGCCTCCGACTTTGGCTCAGGTCATGATCTCACGGTTTGTGGGTTGGAGACCTGCATAGGGCTCTGTGCAACAGCTCAGAGCCTGGAGCTTGCTTCCAATTCTGTGTCTCCACGTCTCTCTGTCCTTCCCTCCCCCCTCCCTGCCGTCTCTCTCTCAAAAATAAATAAACATTAAAAAAATTTAAAAAAAAGAAAACTAAAAAATACATCTACACTTTCATTCATTCATTCATTCATTTATTTACTTATTTAATACATTTCAAATTTTTATTTAGAGTAGTTAACATATATGGTAAAATTGGTTTCAGGAATTGAATTTAGTGATTCATCACTTACATATAACACGAAGTACTCATCACAAGTGTCCCCCTTAATATCCATCACCCAGGGGTGCCTGGGTGGCTCAGTCGGTTAGGCTTCCGACCTCTGCTCAGGTCATGATCTCGTGGTTTGTGCGTTCGAGCCCCGCATCGGGCTCTTTGCTGACAGCTTGGAGCCTGGAGCCTGCTTCAGATTCTGTGTCTCCCTCTCTCTCCGACCCTCTTCTGTTTGCACTTTGTCTCTCAAAAATGAATAAATGTTAAAAAATTTAAAAAAAATATCCAGGGGCGCCTGGGTGGCGCAGTCGGTTAAGCGTCCGACTTCAGCCAGGTCACGATCTCGCGGTCCGTGAGTTCGAGCCCCGCGTCAGGCTCTGGGCTGACAGCTCAGAGCCTGGAGCCTGTTTCCGATTCTGTGTCTCCCTCTCTCTCTGCCCCTCCCCCGTTCATGCTCTGTCTCTCTCTCTGTCCCAAAAATAAACAAAAAACATTAAAAAAATAAAAAAAATAAAAAAATAAAAATATCCATCACCCATTTAGCCCATCTCCCACTCATCTCTCCTCCAACAACCCTCAGTTTGTTTTCTGTTGTTAAGTTTCTCAGGGTTTGCTTCCTTTTCTTTTAATATAAATAAAACCAGTGACAATATAGCTGTACAGTATAGAAGAAAAGAATTCATGGAAGACTTATATTTATAATATTAATTCTACCATGAATGTGTTCGATAAATTTTGGGAAATCTTATACATTTTCTTAGTTGTAGTTTTCTTATGTTTAATATGAATATACTTACTCTTCTCAGTTTTATAAAGAACAACTGAGTTTTTTATAGACTGTAAATCAGTTTCTAGATAATAGGTGTAATTTTTCATATTTTCAGAAGAGTAATTGAATTGACTATTGGTATTGATATAAGATTTTTGGCTTGAGGTATTTGCTGTTGATAGATTTTCTGAATGTTGCTCATTTTGATTTGTGTGTGTGTGTGTGTGTGTGTGTGAGAGAGAGAGAGAGAGAAAGAGAGAGAGAGAGAGAATACAGCTTTTATTCCAGGTTCTAATTGAGAATAGAAACATTTCGCTTATGTCTGCAGAGTTTTATTGGGCGTTATTAAATTGTTGGGTTTTTGTTATTGGTGTCTTTACCAAGTTCGCTTCATAATATCTGAAGAGAAAGCCACCTAAGCCAAGATAGATACTGGCTTCTCCTTAAGCTTTTCCTTTAAAGTCACTGAGTTAAAAACATTTACCTTAAAACAAAAAAAAACCAAAAAAGTCTATGCATTGGGACAGAGAACGGTAGATTTGGTAAGGTACAATGATAAAGTCATAAATCAAATTTAAGTAATAGAAAATGATTTATTTTGGACATTGATTAAATTACATTTCTGGTTGTTCACCTTCAGTGAACTAAAAGATTTCCTTTCCCTTTAAGAAGACAATGCATTGGAAGAACTCAGTAGTAGTAGTTAATTTAGGAGAGATTTTGCAAAAATATAGAATGTAGGAAAATGATCAATAGAAAGCTCACTTTAGAAAGAAGCACTTTTAATTAGATAAGTAGAAAGTCAGAATTTAAAGAGGAATCAATGTGCATTAGGTGAAATAAGTATTGAGTGTTCTGTTTTGGGCATGACAAAGAACTCTATGACTCAGGATACAATGTATACTACTAAAAATATCTTAATCTTTAGACTTCGTTATCCTAAACATCTTACACCACTTAATAAATATGTATTTACTGTGATTAATAGAGCAGGTGTGCCCTGTGTTCAGTTTCAAGTGATTATTTGTTCCCTTAGTTACAATATTTTTGCTGTTTGTCCCAGAATTACCCTAGATAGATGTGTGGCCCATTGACGTGTTATAAAATTTTAAATTTGAATGCCGTAGGCAATATACGCAGTCTTTTGTTTGCCATGGTTTCTGCCATTTTTACATGCCTTACCACACTTACTTCACTTAAGCAAAACATCTGGCTTCTGGAGGCATATGTGACTCTTACCAAACCTTTTCAGAACAGGCAAAAGGCAGGCGTCCTGTCTACCTCATGCCTGCAAAATGCTTACTTTTCCCTATCATGCCTAGTGCTTGGGGATTCCCACAAGGTTGGATGAGCTAGTCTGAAACCAAGTGATCTTTAAATTATCCGAATGCATGGTGTCATCTTCTACTTTTAGTTATACCTTTCTAATTTCTCGAGTGCTACCATGTCATTTTATATTGTTTCCCGTAAGTCACAGTCTGGTGGTGAGTAAAGACTTCTTTCATTTAGTTATTTCCCATATTTTTTGAATTGGTATTTATTGGAACGGATACATTTCTTGGAGACCTCTTTTGGGGAGAAGTCTGTTATTAATATGGTACTGTTTCCAGTTATATTTAAATGAATATACTAGGGGCGCCTGGGTGGCGCAGTCGGTTAAGCGTCCGACTTCAGCCAGGTCACGATCTCGCGGTCCGTGAGTTCGAGCCCCGCGTCAGGCTCTGGGCTGATGGCTCGGAGCCTGGAGCCTGTTTCCAATTCTGTGTCTCCCTCTCTCTCTGCCCCTCCCCCGTTCATGCTCTGTCTCTCTCTGTCCCAAAATAAATAAAAAATGTTGAAAAAAAAAAAATTTTAAATGAATATACTAAATATGCTCAGAATGTGATGGTTAAGTTTGTTTGTTTTTTAAATATAGAATGCTTCACGAATTTGTGTCACATCCTTGTGCAGGGCCCATGTTAATCTTTTCTTATCATTCCAATTTTTAAGCTGTTTTCAGTAGAACTAAAAATAAATTCTGAAAATCATTATAGAAAATGAATGTAAAAACTGAACCATCTAGATATCACTTTGTTTAAAATTGCCCTGTTTGCATTCTCTTTCATATTCTACTTTATTTTTCATCAGACTTTTCACCACTTACCTTTGTATATTCTTTATTTGTTGTCTGTTTCTTCCTATTGTATAAACTGTGAGAGAAAGGGCTTATTTCTGTTTACTGTTATATTTCACTGCTTAGAACAATGCCTGACACATAATGGGAAACTTACTGGAGCATCTGGGGGCTCAGTTGGTTAAGGGTCTGCCTCTTTATTTTGGCTCAGGTTATGATCTCACTTTTGTGAGACTGAGCCCCACGTTGGGCTCCACTCTAAGTGTGGAACCTACTTAAGATTCTCTCCTCCCTCTGCCCTTCTCCCCCGCTTGCACTCTCTCAAAAAAACAAAACAAAACTCAGTATTTGGTGTGTGTGTGTGTGTGTGTGTGTGTGTGTGTGTGTGTGTGTGTGAAACCCTTCTCATGTGACTTTAGTATGTTTTCTTCTGGGGACTGCCCTCTCTTTATCTTCCATATTCCTTTAGCTTAATATTTCTAAAACACAGATCCTGATGTAACTTACCTTACTCTAAACTCTCCATTGCTCACAGAATGACGTCAATCCTTAAGTATATCTCACTTAATCTCACTTCATTGCTGTTTGTTGTCTGTTTCCTTTAATTGGAATCTCTGAGCTCCTTGAGGAAAATAACTTTGTTGTCTTCATCTGCTTATACCCTGTACCTAACAGCATCTGGAGGTCTTAAGAAATGTTTGTAGAATGAAGGAGTAGTGTTTTACATATGAAAGAAACCCTCAAGTCCAGAGGCGGTTTGATACATGATGATTATGCTGCTAGCTAGCAACAAAGGTGGACTCCCTCAGTCCAGTGCTCTACCACTAATAGGAATGAATTTCAGTTTTTAACAAAGTATTTTGTTTCTTCACTTGCAGATATTGATGATGTTAAGAAGTACAAACCAGGTTACTTGGAAGCTACGCTTAATTGGCTCAGATTTTATAAGGTGCCAGAAGGAAAACCAGAAAACCAGTTTGCTTTTAATGGAGAATTCAGAAACAAGGTGAAGATGATAATCTTTATTTTAAAATATGCCTTGTGATACTTGTACAATACTTCTTTCACCTTTGGGGGTTTCTTATGTGAATATTTGTATATAACATGATAATGCTTTATACTGACTCGAATACTTAAGGACATTATTTTGTCAAATTTATTTTAAAGGATTTTTTTCAGGAGGTCTCTAAGTGAACCAGTAAGTCTTGATAAATATCTGGATTCATCTCTTTATCTGTTGATATTTCCTTCATCTCAGAAAATGAAGGGTTTCCATGATCAGTCTCAGTCTGCATATTACGTATGACAAACCACCTTCCATTTACTATTGTGGAGAGGAGAAAGTTAACTTACCATTAATGTAAATCCCAAGAGGCTTTTCTTCTAAGTGTTCATTCTACCATGACTGACTTAAGCTGTTTAACAGTTAAGAAAGCACTCAAATTATCCTACTGTAATAGAATTTTTCTGTTGGAATACCACAAAGTTACCATGAAGTATCTCTCATGTGATACAAATGGAGAAAATAGGCTAAGGATGTTAAGTCTAAGGCATGGAATATATATTTTTTTAAAGTTTTTACCACCATTGGGGCGCCTGGGTGGCTCAGTCGGTTGAGCATCCGACTTCAGCTCCAGTCATGATCTCACACTCCGTGAGTTTGAGCCCCACGTTGGGCTTTGTGCTGACAGCTCAGAGCCTGGAGTCTGCTTCAGATTCTGTGACTCTCCCTCTCTCTGCCCCTGGGCTGCTCATGCTCTGTCTCTCTCTGTCTCAAAAATAAATAAAGAACATTAAAAAAAAATTAAAAAAAATAAAGTTTTTACCACCATATAAATTACACACAGTACACACCAACAGTTAAGTGGATACTAATAAGTAAAACATGTTTTGTAAGTAAGGTAAGCCATGTTAATGGAAACTTACAAATTATAATAAATATCTTGTTATATAAGAATTTATTGCTTAACCTAGTATTTTTTAAAAGGCACGTTGAAAGAACCCTTAACATCTTGAGGGCTTTGTCTAAGACTTATTAAATGTAGATATAAAACTATTATTTTCAATTAAATACTCTTAAAAATAAATATTTAAGATTTATAAGATAAATTAATTTTTGTCTTTTTCCTCTAAAAATATGTTATAATATGTTGTAATTTGTTTGAACTTTTTATGGCTCCTTATTGCCACAGAGTATGGTTTGGGTGGTTTTTATTTTGTTTGTTTTTGTTTTTTTGCTTGATTTTGATAAATGTTAATTCTTTTCTGAATGAAGACTAGATTATTTATAAACCTGGTTTCAGAAAATAATCATTTTTAGGCATTGCTTTTTACCACTTCTGTTTAAAATGTAGTGCCTAACTCAGGAAAATTAAGTTACATCTCCTTAACATGTTTGAAAAGGTGACTCCTGTGCTATCTAGATTTTTCCTGCTGACTCCTTTAAGCAAGTGCTGGAAAAGTGATTCTAAATAATCATAATTACCCGAATGATTTGGTTAAAAATCTTTCCTTGTGTTATCCTGACAACAAATTGGCTTTTTTGTACCATATGTTAAAGGGGACTCCCCATATCACCTCATTTAGCCATTCTCCTTCATGTCACATGACAATAGACCTGAGAAAACTTTTTTTTTCTTTTTCAGAAGATTTCTCATTATTATTACATCTTGGTTCCAAAGATTCTTTAATTTCCTCATTTCTTACTGTAATATGTTTAGTTGTAATTGAAGGAGAAAATAGCTAGTAAAATTAGTTAGTATCTAAGGACTCTCCTTAAGAAAAAATAGCAAGGAGAAAAAAATCAAAAGAATTTGCTGCTTTGGAATAACAGAACAAGTGTTCCTTTAGATGGTCTTGCTAGAAAGATATCTAGCAAGAGGTGTGTGTGTTTCATTGGTTTTGCATTTTCGGACACCATTTAAGTTTATACTAAGAAAAAAATAATTGAAAATGTTAAGGAGGTTTACCACCCCTAGACAGTGGATGTTCTTTAGAACATGTTTATGCAGTTAGACTATAGTTTTGATGATGATGAAGTTAATAGGTGTATGGTTACCTTATAAGCAAGGGACTAGACTAAGCACTTTGCATACAACTTATTTATCCTTTCAATAGCTAGGCCTTTTGGATTAGGTGTGGCATCTTGACTTTGTAGGCCATATGGTCTTTGTCACAAGTTCTTAACCTCTGCCATTGTGGTGCTAAGGCAGTCTTAAACCACGCACAGATGAATGATTGTGTTCAATAAAACTTCATTTACAGGGCGCCTGGGTGGCTCAGTTGGTTAAGCTTCCAACTTCAGCTCAGGTCATGATCTTGCTGTTCATGAGTTCGAGTCCCATGTCAGGCTCTGTGTAGACAGCTCAGAACCTGGAGCCTGCTTTGGAGTCTGTGTCTTCCTCTCTTTCTGCCCCTCCCCGCACTTGCTCACTCGCACATGCTCTCTCTCTCTCTCTTTCTCTCTTTCTCCCTCCCTCCTTCCCTCCCTCCTTCTCTGTCTCAGAAGTAAACATTTAAAAAAAAAAAACCTTAACATTTATAAAAATGGTGTTTTCATGAGCTAAATTTGGCCCATAGGCCCTAGTTTGCCAACCCTAAATTACAGTATCTCTATTACTTTCCATTTATAAATGAAGAAGTTAAGACTTAGTGAGATTAAGTAACTTGCTCAAAAGTCACACAGCTGGTGAATAAGGATGCCAGTATTTATATTCAGGTTTGCTTGACTCCAGAGCTCATGTTCTTAGAAATTAGCTGTCATAGTGATAATAGTTCCATGTTAGTATGGTGATGTGATCTTTATATCTGTTTTTGGTTTGGAATTAGGCCTTTGCTCTTGAAGTTATTAAATCTACTCATGAATGTTGGAAAGCATTGCTTATGAAGAAGTGTGATGGAGGGGCTATAAATTGGTAAGGATTTGTCTTTTCTATGTAATGTTATTTTATTATTAATTGGTACTGAACAGCCATATAATACTATTCAATTTGATTTTTTTAAAAAGAGAATTACAATTTTTTTTCATTTAAAGAATACTCATGAAACACCAATATGGAAAGCATTGCCAAGTGCTGGGTGGACAGCATGAAACTGGGAATTGACATGGTCCCTTTTCCCAAAAGATCTATAGTTTAGTGGGGGATATTGTTGAGTAAACAGACATTTAATTATAATACATTGTGATATGTGCAAAGAGGGAATAAATAGCGATTTTTCAATGTGCAGACATGGTTGTTTATGTGTAAACACCACATCATTTCTTGATGAAATAGTACAAAGCCTTTTTATCCATCATGATCTGGGTCACTAGCTGATTGATTACAGGGAATCAAACAACAGTAACAGATGTAACTCAAACATTTTATTTTAAAACATTTAAATTTGTACTCACTCATCTTTGGATATAGGGCTAAGACCTTTTCTATATAAGTTCCATATAGATTATATATATAATCTAGTGTAATATAGAATAGAAAACCAAGATAAGATCCTCTAATTCTTAAACTCCTTACAGTTAAAAACCTTCATAGGTTTTTAAGGTTCTTTTTTCTAACCTTTTTACAGTTTTCTTACCCACATCTACTTTGACACCAAGTTATTATAGTGAGTCACCTTTATTGAGGCTTTTTAGCCTTACTAGTTTTTAGGGCCTGCATAGTATTCATAGAATCAGTTCTCTTTCCACATCCTCTTTTTCAGTAAGCATAATTACTGCTTAAATTATGAAATAGTAATAAAGACAGCTCTTATAAACAGGTTTAGAAACAAAAACAACTGACTTTTGGCAAGCCTAACTACAGAAAGCAAACACACGTGTCATTCTGTAGAGTACCCAACTCCACTGTGCCCTTCTCCAAATCAGGAGAAATTGGGAAGCCATTCACTCAACAAACACTGATTTGAAGATCTGCGACCAGGGAGTGTGCTGGTTCCAGGACTATTACTGTGACTACAATAAATAGAGTCTCTGCCCTTTTGGAGAATGAAGTCTGGGAATCAAGAGAGACATTAAAGAAATCATTAGAATACAGTAATCACATGGAGTAAAGAATTAGTCTCAAGATATATTTTATCTATGTCATCAAGAGACTCATCTTGCCTATGACACAAATGCTTAGGCATTAACCTTCAGGTTGTGTTTCTTTGTAAGCTCGAGTAACATTGTCAACTCCTTGATTTTCTCCTTTCTTTCTTCTTAACCACTTAGGCAGATCACTCCTTTTTTTTAGCAGAGTCTTAAAATCAAGTGATTATTTCTAATTTAAGTAGTGCAATTTATTAACAAAACTGGGTATAAGTGAATGTCTTCTAGTCCTGACTATCCTAGTAATTAGTAGACTGAGCTATTCTTTATGATATTCTAAGTCAGACATTCATGTGGTGAGCTCCTGTAAAAAGGGTCTCTCACTGTCCGAAGAAGTATTTGCTCACTGTTTGCTTTCATCTTCTTCCTCATGGTACTTTTGTAAAAGTTTTTGCAGTCCTTTAAGGGCCTGTGTGTTTTCCAGGTTCCTCAGCTACACAGGTAGAGATTACCTCTGGTTAGTTTCTCTGTAGCTTGATGTCATTCCTTCTGTGCTGAGACTAATTACCTTTTCTCTGAGGGTAATTTTATTTCTACTCTCTGGAGTCATTTTGCTGTAATAACAACAGGAGTTGACATTTATTGAACTTTGTACTATTTTGCAAGTTCGAAGTGTTTAGTATGTGTTACCTAATACAACGATCCTGTAAGATGTGTATCATTGTCTCCATTTTATACATGATGAGATTGAAACCACGTAGAGATTAAGTGATCTAAGGTCACGCTGAGTGGGAGAGCCACCATTTAAGCCAGATACCAGGCTTAATATTCTTGCCAGCTATATTCTACTTATGTCTTTTCAGAGAATACAACAAAATAAATCTCCTTTTAGCTTAAAAATTTTCAGGGTGTACATTTCTGGGTATAAATTTTATTCATGTAGGTAATTTAAAGTTCAAATCTTCAAATTTTAATTTATTTTGGCCATTTTTTTTCTTATTTTTATCACCACTTGATTGTAAAAATGTATTCATAGTAGCTTTTATGTCCTATCTTAATGAGTTGCTTCTTCTTCTTAATTCCTTAAAATGTACACTGTTACTGATTAGCAAGCTCCCCCTGTCTTTTTCAGCCTATTTTCCCTACTCAGTTGAGTGTAGGCCCACATTTTGTTATCCCAGCATTTCTGTCACTATATAGTGCGTAATAATTTCCTAGGAAAACTTGGAAAATTCAGATGCATTCATCTCCTTTAAACCTAGTAAATTAGGGTCTCTGATGAGTAGTGTCTAAGAATCTGAATGTTTTAAAGCTCCCTTCCTAGGTGCTTCTGATAAGCCTCTCTGCTTAAAAACCATAAAGTCTCAACTTCTCATAGAAGAGCAAACAAGGCCTAGTCTAGGATTTGGTCCCTGCTCTCTGTCTGGCCTCATTTTCTGTCACTTCTTGCCTCTTACTTTCATGTTCTAACAACTTAGAACCACTTGTCACTCCACAGACACCATGCTCTGGTTGACCTCTAGGCCATTCCTCATGCTGTTACCTTTGCCATGATTATCTTCTCATTTCTTGAACTAGCTGACTTCCTCATCTTTTTAAGATTTAGTTTTGACTTCACTTTCTCTAGGAAGCTTTCCCTCGTAGCCAAGCTGCCATTATACTGTGCATTCCTTGCTTCCCCGTGTCCTTTCTTTATTACACTTACCAGTTCTTAACTGCGTGTTTTATGAATTTGTCTCCTCCTCTAGCACATAGCTTCCTCAAAAGCACATGAAGAAGGATACCTTATTCATCTTTCTATTCCTAATGCCTGACATGTGCTAGCCACTCAGTGAATACCTCTTGGAGCAAATTGTTGACTAATATTTTAAAACCAACAGATGTTTGTTGTTTTTCAAATCTAGTGCTACTCTTTTGCTTCCAAGATCCCTGCATTTATTAAATTCTATAATTGATACTCTGAGTAATCCTCTTCACAAGAGGTTTGGTTGTTATTTTTGGGGTTTTTTTCCCATTGCTTAATATTTACTCTGAAAGCTACACATTCTTTTAACACAGAGAAGTTCATTATTTCTGTTCTCCCCTAAAGTCACTTTCCAGTGTGTTGCAGGAGAAATAAAGTTTTTTGCCATTTGAGTTTTACTCTTCAGCCCCTCTTGCTCTTTCTTCAGCCGTGGCTTATTTACCTTATTTTTAAGAAATCAGAAATGTACTATTCATTTTGCCAGTTTATTTTATTTCATTCACCATTATCTATTCTGACCCATCTAAATTTTTCAAATTTTGACTGATTCTCAGATGCTCTTCTAGAGCATCTGGGTTTTTTTAATTTAGTTTTTAATTTAATAATTCAGTTTCACTTACTTGATTCAGTTACTTGTCATTTATTTACTCAGTTGTTTTATATTGCAACTCCTTTCTTGTTTAATAAAATCTTTGTGGTACTGTCAGAATTATATTTGAAAGATACAAATGTGATTGTCATTTTTTGCTTAAAAACTTCTCGTGGCTCCCTTTGATCATAGAATCCAATCCTACTCTTCTATGTATTAATATGTCTAGACCTACTTTTCCAGCCTCATGTTCTGTTTCCTCCCGTCTCCTGTTTTTCCTCCATGAATGCCTGCTCATTCTTCAAGGAGCAGTTTAGATGCTACCTCTACAAAGAGTCGTTATTTGTTTTGGGCAAGATTACCTGTACCCTCACATCACTGCTGTACACACCTCTGTGTAGCACCTGGAGTGTGTTATTATCTTTTTATGCTGTAAATTGAGTTTGTATCATGGCACTTAGTGTCAGGACTTGCCACTGGTGATTTAAACATGCTTACTGAATGAATGAATATATATATATATATATATATATATATATATATATATATAACTTATATAAATATATATTATATATAAGTATATAAAAATAATATATAAATATATATTATTTATAAATATGTATTTATATATATATATAACATATAAACCTATATTATATATATATATATATTTATATAGATTTGTTCTTCCAAATTGTTTAGGTCTTAAAATTGTTTCATTTTACTTTTCTAGAGGAAGGTGTACCTGATCTATGTATCGGTAGCTATATATATAGCTTTGTATATAGATTTACTTCAATGTCAGTTTTCTTCTATAGACTCTGGAGGTTGTGGTTCAAAATCATTGTCATTCTTATCTCTTTAAATTAAATTTTCTCTTTTTTTTCTTGACTACTTTGCTTGAAAATGAAAGGCCTTGACAGATCTGTATCCTGGACACTGTCTTTGGGGATTCTCATGAGTGTGTGCCTTTGTCTGCCTTGAAGAAAATCATTTTCTCTTTACTAAAAAGTTCCATATTTCTGGCCTTGTAAATTTCATCTTTATATGTCTGCTTATTATGTGCAGGTAATTTTCTGTTTCTGTATCTTTTTATGTAATCAGTTATTTTGCACGATTATGTATCAGTACACCTTTTTATTATTTTTAAATGCAGTTTGATTTGTCATCCACAGCATTTTTGGTATTGCTGATCTTTTCTTCTAATGTCATGTCTGCTTGTTTTGGTCAGCAAGATTGCATATAGGCTATACAATTTGTGTAAATTTACAACAAAATACTTAGTATCTTAGTGTAAAAAGGAAAGCAGCACATTTTTCTCAGTCATTATTTTAAATCTCATTTATAATAGATACCTCTAGCTTAGTCATCCTTCAAGTGATTACACTGCTTCTCTTGCAGGCCACATTCATAGTTTTAAGGCTAAAAAGAACCCTTCATATTCTAACCTCGGAGCTCTTTGGTTCAATACTATATCCCCAGCATCTAGAAATGTCCCTAACACATAGTATAAAAAAAATTCTTTGAATCAATCAATTAATATGAATCAGTGTTAACTCTTTTTATATAGGGGCCAATTTAGAGGAAATAAAAATAAAAATGTTTCTTGATAACATGCCTTCAAACATTCAAAGTATTTTAAATCCTGGGGGACATCTATTACAACCCAGATTATATACTTTTTTAACTAAGAGAATGTCCGTGAGGAAGTTGGCACTATTTTTAGCTAACCAAATGCTACTATAAGAGCCTGTTGGAGAAATAGTAACAAGAGGCTTTATGGTCTCTAATCTTTATGTTGTCTCGTACGAATCTCTCAAGTCTGTTTGTATACCTTCCATTTCATTATTGAACAGTCATACTAATCATTTGCCCAAGGCGAAAATGGCAGAGCCTCTTGGCTTTCCTCAGCTCCGTTGGTTACTTGTCAAGATACTGTATGAGAGATATTTAGAAAGTTATTCAAAATTTTAAAAAATTACAGAGTTGGCTTTAATATTGTCTGTTTTTGCCGTTTCTGTTGATGATTTGCTTTGTTGAGTGGAGGGTTACTTTATTTATTTTTGTATTTTTCTAGATTCAGTTTTATTTAAATCCAAGTCAGTTAACATATAGTGTAGTCATGATTTCAGCAGTAGACTTTAGTGACTCATCACTTACAACACTCAGTGCTCATCCCAGCAAGTGCTCTCCTTAATGCCCATGACCCATCTAGCCCTTCCCTCCACTCCATACCCCTCCAACAGCCTTCAGTTTGTTCTCTTTATTTAAGAGTTAGAGGGTTTCTTTAGAAGTAGGTTATCAAATTTTACATAAAATACCAGACACCCAGTTAAATCTAAATTTCAGAGCGATACATCTTTTTAATATAAATGTCTCATGCAATATTTGAGACATACTAAAAACTAGTTTGATGTTATCTGAAATTCAAATTTAATTGGGGATTCTGTATTTTTTCTGGCAGCCCTATTTAGAGAAGTCTCCCCTGTTCTGTTACCATCATTTTTCAGAATTTCCAAAGGTACGTTTTACTTTGGCTTAGTTCTAACGTTAAAAACATCGTATATAGCATATTTAGAATACACCATGCTTCCTTCAGAGGACTAGCACTTAAGGCTTCACAGTGTCTAATTTTTTGCCTTGTTCTTTTAAATTTAGTTTTGACATTCTTTAGGGAAATATCTGACTTATAACTAACCTTCCCTTTTTCATTTTTTAGCTTACTTAAATATGGGCTGTGGAGAACAGAATAAAAAATAGCCTTAAAGATAATGCAAACTTGCATCAAATTTTATTCATGCCAAGAATGAAAATAAATCCCACATTTTGAGTCTGGATAGAAAAGAGAACAACCGCTTACCTGTAATTGCTATGTACCCAATGTCTGATTACAGACATTATATAAATAAATAACTAGGCAGATCTTTTTATCATATATATCCCAATGTATTTTTCACAAAGCCATTATAAAAACGTATCCGATAATATATATCTCTTAGGTCCACTTGGGGGACAAGTGTGTGTATGTGTTTCCTCTTCTTTAGGGATCTGCTAATTACTTTTTCCTTTGGCTTTAACTCCCTTCTCTACTGCTTCTTTCTATATCCATTTTAATCTGATTTCTTTGATGAAATTTTAAAAAATCAGTCTTAATATGTTTGAGAGGAATGATGCCTTTGCTTTCATCTAGGAAGTAGGAAATACACAATGGGCAGCATGCTTGTGGAGATAGCATGCATTCCCTGTTGTGTGGGAAGGCTTTGATTTCATAGAGCCTTTCCTTGTCTTATGCCCCGCTGACCTTCCCTCCCTGTACGAAAACCAAGTTTTCATATCATGTGCTTTCCTGTCATGACTCTTAGCTTAGCCTTCCTCACCTGTCTGAGAAAGAGATTCCATAGCATCGTTCAGTAGCCAGTAACAGTGTTTATCACCTCAAAGGAAAATTCTTCCTTATAGTCATCATTTCATGGGTCAAGTTTCTTTTCCTCACAAAAGGTAAAGTGTAGTTGTGATGTATAGTCTTTTATATTCAAGGAGATTATTTAGATCTGTGTACTATTTAAACGAAAAACATATTCTGGAATGTGCAGTGCTGGGAGCACTATATTTATAACTCTGCCTGAAAGAATGTACAAACATCTCAGTTTATATTCATTCAGGTCCTTTATCACTGGCTGGAAATAAATAACTGGAGTTACACAGCCAGTGTGGGATATTTGCAGTTGGTTTTCTTGTTTGGTAATTGCTCATTTTTTATCCTGATTGATAATAACATTGTCTTTTCCTCACCAGCACAAACGTGCAGATATGCGACAGCCCTTTCCATTGTACTCAAGAGGAAGCGAGATCAATAGTTGAACTGGTAAGGGGCAAAGCATCCTTTACTCTTACAAATGTCATGGGGAAGTCTAGCAGAAGTTCTGAAAACTCTAGCAATGAAGTGTATCAAGTCTTTTGGGAAATATAAAATTAAAAAATAACATTAGAATCCATCTTTTTTAATCCAGGGAATTTAAATAAAAAACCTGAAAATCTTTCAGCTTAGTTTTTAAATTGTTTTCTAAAGTACATTAACCACTTAACCAATTTACTATGATGCTACTCTTCTTAATATCACCAATTTATTGCTTATATGTGTTTGCTCTCCTTGTACCATTCTGTTCCCTTGAGTTACCCACCATCTAGTGTCTAAATTGCAACTGGCTGTGGGTACAGGTGCATTTTGGCTCAAGAAAGATGAAGCAAGACTGTTTTTCCTTTATTTCCATTTAGTTAGGCCATCTTACAAGCTTTCCTTCTAGCTAAGGTGGTATCTTGGATTTTTACATGTCTGTCTCATTGATAAGGCTGCCTGGAGGCAACTGAATTTATTAGGAAAATAACGGCTTGATTTAGAGACCACTAAATAAGAAAATTCATATTCAGAT
Organism: Neofelis nebulosa; assembly: GCF_028018385.1. Taxonomy (NCBI): domain Eukaryota; kingdom Metazoa; phylum Chordata; class Mammalia; order Carnivora; family Felidae; genus Neofelis; species Neofelis nebulosa. The sequence goes on from NC_080784.1 coordinate 118,808,362, forward strand.
AATTAAGTAATATTGCTATATAAAGTGTGTTCAGGAGTGGTTTATAAACTAAGCTTTTCTTTTTTTAAACTACTTATGAGCTAGAAACTAGAGAATTTAGATCTTTACTTCAGGAACATCAAAAAACGTTTACCTACTGTGGCCGCTTTGAAATTTTTTCCCCACTAATTCATCAGCTATTTAATTAGTACCTGCTATGTGCAGTGAGATCCAAGGTACTGGGGATTCAGCATTAAAGAAAAGATGTGAAAATGTCTGCCCTTGTGTAGCTAATATTTTAGTTGAGGAAATGGATAATAGATAAATGCACAAGTAAAATACTTGTGTATTGATCCCGAACAATGATCCTGAACAGTATGGGAGTATTGGGAGTCCTGATCCCCCTGCATACTTGAGAATTCATGTATAACTTTTGACTCCCCAAAAAGTTAGCTACTAAGAGCCTACTTTTGACCAGAAGCCTTACTGATAACATGATTAGTCTGTTAACGCGTTTTGTATGTTATATGAATTGTATACCGTATTCTTAGAATAAAGTAAGCCAGAGAAAAGAAAATATTACTAAGAAAATCATAAGGAAAATACATATGCATTTACAGTATTGTACTGAATTTATTGAAAAAAAAATCTATGTGTAAGTGGACTTGCGCAGTTCAAACCCCTAATTGTTCAAGGATCAACTGTAGTGTGTCTGAATGTAGTAAATGCTATTATGAAATGAGCAGGTCAGAGGGGATGAAGTTCCAGGAGCAGATTGGAGTTGGAGTTATTAAAAAGAGACAGGGACAGCCTCACTAGGAGAAGCCAGACATGAGTCAAGATTTGTAGAAGGTAAGAGAATGTGCCGAGTTACCATCCGATGGAAGAGCATCACAGTCCATAGGCCCAAAGGTCATGAGACAAGAGGATGCCTGATATGTTTAAGAACTACTCAAGGAACCACAGTGACTAGTGGAATAGAGTGAGTTCAGGGGAGATAGGAGGTGAGATCAGAAATGTTTACTTCTGGGGGTGAAAGTGGTGGTAAATTATTATGAAAGACCCTGTAAAATAGTCTGTAAAGAGTATCTTAAGAAATTTGTTTCTTATTCTGAATCACATACGGAACCACTAGCTAGTTTTAAGCAGAGGGATAATAAGATTTGACTTAGATTTTGACAAGATCACTTGGGCTGCATTGGTGAGAATAGACTGGAGTGAGGGAAGGGAAGATGAGGGAAGCCATTGTAGTAATGCAGGACACAATATCAATTTATTTTCTCCAAGTTTTCAATTTTGTATATAAGCAGATTGCATTCTGAACTTAGTTCTCATCAGTATACTTCTTTAATGAGAAAAATAAAGGAAAACAAGAAACTTTTTATCTTTGTCCATGGAGTCTCCCTCACTCATCTCAGATTTTAGGGCACCTGGGTGGCTCAGTCGGAAGCATCTGACTTGATTTGGGCTCAGGTCTTGACCAACTGAGGTCAATTAGGAGCCTGCTTGGGATTCTGTCTCTCCCTTGCTCTTTGCCTCTGTCCTGCTCACACTCAAGTGCACACTCTCTCTCAAAATAAATAAATGAACATTAAAACAAAGTCAATTGCATTTTAGTTTGGGATTTATAAATAATAGATATAACAGATTCTTATCTTAAAATTAGCTGCAAGATTAAAGTTTCTATCTTACATCCTGTTTTTTAATTGTTTCCTATATTAGTAGGAAAACAATCCTTTTGGGAAAAAAAATCAGAGGATATGGATGTGATCTAGATAGTTAGGTGTGAGGAACAAGATTAGAATTCAGAAACATTAATTACATGGTCTGGTAAATTTGTTGTGCTTCATAATAATGAAGAAAGAGAGTGCTATACTGATTTTTCACTGAGATCACCACAGTAGACAATCAAAATGCAAGAAATCAGTCTCTCTTCACTATCTCTAATGGAGCGTATCATATATGGGATTTCACCATTAAAAACATGGAAGTCAGGGGGCGCCTGGGTGGCTCAGTTGGTTGAGTGTCCAACTTCGGCTCAGGTCATGATCTCGCAGTCTATGAGTTCAAGCCCCGCATCGGGCTCTGTGCTGACAGCTCAGAGCCTGGATCCTGCTTCGGATTCTGTGTCTTCATTTCTCTCTGCCCCTCCCCCGCTCATGCTCTGTCTCTCTCTCTCTCTCTGTCAAAAATAAGTAAACATTAAAAAAATTTTTTTTTAAATGTGGAAGTCAAAGAATTGCTCTATTAGCAGCATCTAGTGATTCAGGAGATTAGATAGTACTTTCTTGTGAAGATTTTATTAATTTTTAATAATGAAATTCTTTGTAGTCAAAGCATTTTGACTTGGCATTTCATCTCTCCAGAACCACACTGAGATGTTTGAATCATAATTATTCTGGTATATATTCCAAGATCTCTCTATTTTGCTATATACTGAACATTGCACTGGTGTCAAACCAAGTTTTTCTTTGGTTGCTCAAAAAAATTAAGATGTTCAAGTTACCCATCAAACTTCATCATATTCTGACCACAGCAGTCCTGGAATTGTGTGGAATCAAATTGTAACTCCAGAGTTTATTGGCGGGCTCAGAATGAATGAACTCATTCTAACAAGTTTAATCAACAAGATCTATATTGATAGAATATTCAGGATCAGTTGATTAGGTGGTATTTTAGGATAAATTAACTGCTTTGGTGAATGGATAGTTTTAAAATACAAAAAAGAAAAAAATGGATTAAACTTTTGAGTGATTAACAGAACTGTTGCAGGAAGTATATACTTGTGAATATGTATTGAGCACAATTTAATGTAGTAGCATTGAGACCAAAAAAGAAAAAAAAAAAAAATGACAATTAAGTAGTCACCTGACAATATGTACAGATCAGTTAGAAAAAATATTGTCATTATTACCAAGAAAAAATAAAAGCCAACAACCTGATGAGTATTATGTGGGAGCATTTGAAAAACAAATTGGAAAATATCTACAGCAGTCGTTTGCCATGCTTAGGGCAGAGATCTTAAGGGTAGTGGCTCTGAGGAAGATGAGAATAGAAATGATCAGAAGAATTATGGGATGTTGTTTATGAATATAGATGTTTGAATGTATTACAATCATGAAAGGCCAAGCTGTGTCAGAATGAGGATGTTGTGCAGATCTCAGTGCACTGGGGATCTTCAGAGGCAGAGAGCACTGCCCTCTTACTGGGTGTCCAGGCCACAACGTGGGTCTCTGACAACAGGACTAACGTCCTGTCACAGTTCAACCACAAGACCATCCAGTTGTGTGTTTTGGAATATTGTGTCAAGCGTTTTTTAACATTTATGTGACTTTACAGCCAAAAAATATGGGATTCCTTCCCAATTCTTGAGGACCATGTGACTAGCAATTGGGGCTTCGTTTCCAGGAGCAAGGTGCAGAACATTTATAGGGAACAGATGTGTGTTTGTATATGTATATGCATACATGATGTAATTTGTCTTTCATATCTAATATTAGTTGCTATTAATGACAGCTTATTTGACTACTGGGATTTAAGATACTGTTTTTAGGATCCTTTATGTAAATATTTTTTGAAAATATGTTGAGAAGATTGAAACAAAGTTTACAAGCTTAACCTAACAGACATATGTTATTACTCAGTCCATATATATAGTACATGTGGACACTTTTAAAAATTGAGTATTAGCCCACAAAGCAAGTTGCAAAAAATGACAACATTCTCTGTCTACAGTAAAGTTACCAATCAGCTATGAAAATATTAAAAGAAAAGAAATCCAAATCCATATGCTTGGAAACTAAAACCACTTCTGAATAAGTCATGCCTCAAAGAAATGAATTATAAGAAATTATAAAATACTTAAAGTTGAATGACAAATGGGTCAGTATATGTCAAAGCTTGTGCAATGCAGCAAAAATAGTTTTTGAGAGCAGTAAAATGATATAGCAGAAATGAAGAAAATTGAGAGACTAAACATTGAACTCAATAGTTACTCTGTTCTTTTTCTTATCTTTTAATATTATAAGAAAGGGAATTACAGAGTAGAGCAAATATTTAATGAAAGAAAACAGATAATGGCAAGGATCAGTTAAAAGCCGGGTTTCTTTCTTTAAGAATAATAATATAGGGGCACCTGGGTGGCTCAGTTGGTTGAGCATCTGACTTTGGCTCATGTCATGATTTCATGGTTCATGAGTTCAAGCCCCACATTGGCGCACTGCTGTTGGCGAGGAGCCCGCTTCAGATCCTCTGCGCCCCCACCTCAGCCCCTCCCTTGCTTGCACTCTCTCAAAAATAAACATTTTTAAAAGAATAATAATATAAACAAAACTATTATAGGAAGAATGATGAAAGAGAAGCACAAATAAATATATCAAGAATTACAGACAGAATTATGGACATAGGAGATATTTAAATAATCAGATGGGAATACTATCAGATGCTTTTGGCAATACCTTTCTAAACAGATGAATTGACAGTTTTGTTGAAGATATAAATTATCGATATTAAATCAAGATTCAATGGAAAAGTGCAAATAGAAAAGTATATGTAACGAGTTAAAAACTAGAAAACGAATATACTTATAACAGTTATAAAGAATAGTTAATTATGAAAATGGCAGTTTGTCCCATATTAGTTAATGAAGTCAGTTTATTTTCAATCAGAATCCTAATTGGGTTTTTAATTGAATTTGACAGGATGATACTGAAATTTATATGGAATAGTAAAGGGCCAGCAATAACGTGGAAGGGATTGATAAATTTAAATGAAGTTAAAAAAAAAAAAAAACCTGTAAACAGTTATAAGAGACCATAAAATAAGTTAAAACATAAGCCATTGATTGGGAGAAGATCTTTGCATATAAATGACAAAAGATTTAACAACTTGTTCAGATCAACAAGAAAAAGATAACCTAGTCAGATAAAAATAGGCAAACAATATTAATGGACAGGTCACAAAAGAGGATTCTTAAATGGCCAGTAAACCTGTAAAAATTTGCTGTATCTCACCAATAATCAATGAGATGACGCTAAGACACAATACAATTTCATGGTTATCAGGTTTGCAAACGTTTAGAAGTCTTATTTTCCAAGTGTTTTTAAGCAAGTGAGGAAAGGAGACCTCTCATACTTGTTGATATGTTTGATGGGAATATAAATTGGTACAGCCACTTTGAAGAGCAATTAAGTCATTGTAAGTGAAGTTGAAGATACTTATAATCCACCATCAGAAATTACCCTTCTGTGTACACATTCTTTAGAGACACTAATATGATCAGATGTGGGAAAATTGGAAACTGAATAAATGTCTATGGATAAAAGCTGGGTAAATAAACTATAGTTTATTTCTGTGGTGCAATACCATGCCATAGGTGAAATAGGTAAATTAGAACCATGTGACTACATGGATAAAACCTGAAAGTGCGGTGTTGGGCAGAAAAGCTTTTGCAAAAAAGGCATACATAGTTCATAGTATGCAAAACACCCAAGGCAGTACCGCATGTTTTTAATGAATACGGACAGATATGGTCTTCACATTTTAGAAACATAAATAAGAATAGTGAACACCAGTGTTAGCATGGTGGTTAGAAGTTACTTCTGAGAAGGAAAATAAATATCTTTATTTCTGATGAGTATGGAGAAAAAGACTTCAGTTGTAAAGTTTCTGAAATAATGTTACTATTTTAAAAGTGTAGGGAGTAGATATGTGTTATGTCTTCATTTTTTGCATGTTTGAGGTATTCATAGCTTTAAAAATTTGTATGCCTAGGAAAACAAAAGAAAAAATTAATAAAACTAAAAGCTATTTTTTTTTTAAATGATCAGTAAAATTGATACATCTTTGGCCAGAATGATCAGGAAAGAAAAGAGAGAAGACAAGTCTTCATTGTCAGGAATGAGACAAGTGACATCACTGCTGATTGTGACAGTCATTAGGAGAATAAAAGGAAAATACTGTGAAAAACTTTACACCAGTAAATTTGACAACTTTGATGAAATGGACAGATTCCTCAAAATACACTGACTACCAAAATTCCCTGAAGAAGAAATAGGCATAAACAAATTAAATGGGTACTTAAGAAACCTTTCCATAAGCATAACGCTTGGCCTAGGTAGCTCCCACTACTTTTATTCAGCATTATAGGTTCTAGCCAGTGCATTAAAAAGAAGGAAAAGGCATCCAACTTGTAAAGGAAGATGAGGTGAATGTCTCTGTAGAATGTTCAATAAAATCTACCTGAAAGCTACTAGAATAAGTGACTTTAGCAAGTTTGTTACAGGATACAAGATCACTATACAACAAACTATTATATTTGTATATGCTAGCAATACACAATTGGAAACAAAATAAATACATTGTTTATAATGACATCAAAAATATGAAACACTTAGGGAAAACACTGGAAAAAATATGTGAAGAACCTGTGACCTATAAAGCATTGCCAACAGAAATCGGAGAACTAAATAAATGGAAAGATATATTTATAGGTTGGAAGATGCAACATTGTTGTGTCAGTTCTCCTCAAATTTTGATCTATAAATTCAGTGCAACATCAAATTCTAATACACTTTTTTTTTTTTTACAAATTAATAAACTCATATATATATATATATAAATACCAGAGACCTTGAATAAACAACCTTATGAAGAAGAAAGTTGGAATAGTAATTTCCTTTTTTCAAGATATTTTATAAAACTACAATAATCAAGAGAGCTGAGTAATGGGGTAAAACTAGACAAAGAAATGAATGGAATTAAATACAGAAATAAACCTACATGTATGTGCACAACTGATTTTCAAAATGATAATCTTTTAAATAAGTAGGACTTGAACAGTTGGTTATTCCATAGGGACCAAAGAAACCTCACTTCCGTCCATACCTTGCACTTTATATGATAATTGTCTAAAATGTATCCTAGACCAAAATTTAAAACCTAAAACTATAAACCTATTTTGATCTTGGGTAGTTAGGCAAAGTTTTTTAGATATGGCACTAAAAGCATAACCTATTTTTTAAAATGGTAAATTAGATTTCACCAAAATTAAAGTTTTCTGTTCTGTAAAAAATACTCTTAAGAGAATGAAAAGAAGCCACATAGTATAAGAAAATATTTGAAAATCATATACCTGATAAAGGGACTTATATTAGAATAAAGAACTCTCACAATTCATTAATAAGAAAATAAACCATCCCCTCACCTCCAAAGGAAATGTGCAAATGGTCACTTTACCAAAGAAGACATACTGAAAACACATGAGATGATGCTTAACTTGGCTAATCATTAAGAAAATGCAAATTAAAAACCACAGTGACATGCTTATGCACACTTTTTAGAATAGCTAAAAATTTAAGAGATTGGCCATCCCAGTTGTTGGCATGAATGTGGAGGTACTTCCATAGTCTGCTGGTTGGAATGAAAAATGATACAACCACTGTGGAAAACAGTTTGGCATTTTCTTGAGAAGTTAAATATCTACCTACCATATGATCTAGCCATTCCACTTTTAGATATTTACCCAAGAGAAATGGAAGTATATGTCCATACAAAAACACTTATACACAAATGTTTATATCAGCTTTATTTGTAATAGACAAAAACTGGAAACAGCCCAAATGTCCATCAACAGATGAATGGATGGATAAATTGTGGTATATTCAGAGTGTATGTTAAGCATGGGAATACTGCTCAGCAATAAAAAGAAATGAATATTTGATCTGTGCTATAACATGGCTGAGTTTCAAAAAAAAATGTTGAGTGAAAAAAGGCAGACATACATTTATATATTATATCATACCATTTATATACAATTTTAGGAAATGTAAATGCTAATGTATGATGACACAAAAACATCATTGGTTGGAGAGTTTGGGAGAGAGCCAGGAAGGAAAGATTTTACAATTTCTCTTACAGGGACAGGAAGAAATTGGGGATGATGGTGAATATATTTATTATCTTGATTGTGATAATGACTTTATGAGTGTGTACATGTGTCAGAACTACATGCTATAAATATAGTATGCACAGTTTGTTTCATGTCAGAGTTAGTCCAAGGAAATTTTTAACAGGAAAAAAAAAGGTTTGTTCTGGAGTCAGGCTGTCTAGGTCCAAATCCCAGGTCTTTCACTTATAACTTAAAGCAAATTATTTAACTTGTTTATGCCTGGTTTCTTTATTTATAAAATGGAGTTAATAATAATATCTTTCTTACAAGAGTTAGTGTAGAGAACTGAATGAGATAATCCAGGTAAAATGTGAGACAGAAAGTATTCAATAAACGTTGGTTTTACTGTTACTTGGCATTAATGTTGTTGAGTTAAATTGACCACATAGAGAAAAATCCCTTCTATTCCAGCCTCTTGAGTATTTCCAGTGTTAACTCCCTCATGGGATAGCCCATTCCATTGTTGGGTATTGTAAAAGTCATTGTGACTGATATAAATTATTCAGTGAGAATTAGTCTTACATTCAGAGACTTAAACAGGAAGAAGAGGAGGGGGAAAGAGAAGAAATTAGTTTCCACAATATAACAACTTATTCTAATACTTAACTACTTTTCCCATCTGGGAATTTTTACCCCGAATTCTCCCACATGCTTTTATTTAAGCACTTTCCTTGTAATCTGCTCTCTGAGGAAATGGATTGGGGAATGTCTGAATTGGGTAATTTGTAAGGTTTTTAAATATTTGGTGAAAGTAGTCATTTTACTGGGGAAATAAAAAAAGAACTTTGTGAGGTGGCACACACAAACTCAGTACATGTAGGGCGACAAAGAACCACACTCATTGTTAAAGAAATTCCTAGACCTGCCTCAGACCCTCTACACCCTGGTAGCCATGGGGATTAAAATTCTTAGAATCTAGGATTCAGGGCAAGGAGAATAAGCACACTCCTGCTCAGTTGCAGGGGCCCAATCTCATGAGACTGTGAATCTTTAGCTCATAGGAGTGATGGAAAGCACTAGAAACTTCTGGAACTGGGATGAGAGAGTGCCTCTCAGAGAAGTCTTAGCAGCTGCAGTGTTTGTTTTTGCTTTCACATGGCCAGGTTTCCCCTAAAAGCAGTCTCAGGTAAAGCTGGAGCACACAAAGCTTAGAGATGGCAGTGGTGATGGTTCATGGATGCACAATGAGTAGTACTTGGAAGGAGAAGGAAAAAGGGGATTTTTCTACTTTACTTAAAAATATATTCTCTCTAAAAAATAAAAGTGGGGCACTTGGATGGCTCAGTCAGTTGAGTGTTCAACTCTTGATTTCGGCTCAGGTCATAATCCCAAGGTTGGATGCTCAACTGACTGAGCCACCTAGGTGCTCCTGGACAAGAGAAATTAAAATAAAATCAACCATTTTGTTAGATTCTAGCCAATTGCATACATTATTGAAAGGGAGAGGCAGTAGATTAAATTTACACGACTTAAAATACTTCTACATTTTGTCTCTGGATAACTAAGAATTGGTCATATTTTGCTGGATTTCTAAAGCAAAAATCAGAAAAGGAATATAAAAGTAAAATTAATGTAGAGCAACTGCCCTATGAACTTTGGAAATATAATTCAACCAAAAACCCTGTTATACCTGTATGAAAAACCAGGAACTTTTTTTCCCTTTAATTTTGAACCCTTATAATAATAAAGTGAAAGAATATCAACTCATATAGTAAAAGCACAATTTTATATTGTTTCAATCAGTGTATCGTGTTAGTCAGTTTGAACAAATGTAACCTGGAGTGAAAGATGCTCGTAGGGACCTAGTGGGCTTTTCAGAAGGAGAAACACTAAGTACAGAGCAGTTTTATTAATGGTTCGTATCAACTCAAAATATAGTTTATGCATGAATAGGGATAGAGGCTAGAGTAAGCTTTCTTTGATGGGTCAAAGAAAAAGACATACTTTGGTAATGCAAACTGTAGATTAGTTTGAAAGAAATCAAATATACTAATATTCATGAGGAAGTATTTTTGGAGTGGGAAAAGGGGAGAAGATAGTATTTTGAAATAAGAGTATAAAATAATACTCTTTTGTGGAGAATTTGTATTGGATTATTAGAGGGTGCCCACATTTTTCCAGTAAGTAACTGAAAATCCTTTGTATGTTTCTAACCATGAAAATGTAGTGATGGGGACACCTGACAGAATTGGGATTGGGTCAGTTTTAGGTGCTTCTCTTAGTTACTCCACTTCCTGTAAGAAGGTGTAGTTTGTTGTCATGTTTATGAATCAGGAGGCCATTGACTAGGTGAAGAATGAAATAGTAGTGGCTGTGTATCATGCACCCCTTGTTGTTTTCAAATTTAAATATCCATCTCTCTTTTGGCATGAGTTAACATGGAAAAAGGTTAAAAAAATGACCTTGAAACTGTAATAGTTCTTATCTCTGCGTTCTAGACTTGTGATGTTTGTTTTCTTTTATACAAAGCTTTGTGCATACTGAATATTTTTACGGACCAAGAAATATATTTTAAGAATGAAGAAATAAGAGGGCACGTGGCTGGCTCAGTCGGTAGAGCATGCGGCTCTTGATCTTGGGTTTGTGATTTCGAGCCCCATGTTGGGTGTGGAGATTACTTAAAAGTAGAAATGATCTTTTAAAAAGAATGAAGTTATAAGAACATTCCAGAAATTATTTTTAAAATAAAATGGGATGATGTTTCTGCTAGAATAGTTTGTCCATTTCTTTCCTGAGGCTAATGAGGAGTTGCCCAAGTGTTCTATTTTGTACAGGCATACCTCCTTTTATTTCAGTTCACTTTATTGTGCTTCACAGATACTACATCGTACTCATATTGAGGTTTGTGGTCACTGTGTTGAGCAAGTGTATTGGTGCCGGTTTTCTAAAAGCATTTGCTCACTTTGTGTCTGTGTCATATTTTGGTAATTCTCACAATATTTCAGACTTTTTTTATTATTACATTTGTTACGGTGATCTGTGATTAGTGAACTCTGATGTTACTCTTGTAATTGTTTTGGGGTGCCACAAACCACACTCATATGAAATGGTGAACTTAATGGATAAATGTTATCTGCGTTCTGACTGTTCCACTGTCTGGCTGTTCCCATCTGGCCCATAGAGAGGCTTTTCTATTGCCTGAAACACAATATTGAAATTAGGCCAATTAATAACCCTACAGTGGCCTCCAGGTGTTCCAGTGAAAGGAAGAGTCGCACATCTTCCATTTTAAATCAGAAGTTAAAAACGATAAAGCTTCATGGAGAATGCACATGTTGAAAGCCAAGACAGGCCGAAAGGTAGGCCTCTTGCTTCATAAAATTACCCTAATTGGGAGCACAAAGGAAAAGTTCTTGAAGGCTACTCCCGTGAACAACCAAATGATAAAGCAAAACAGCCTTATTGATGAAACAGAAAGTTTGAGGGGTCTGGATAGAAGATCAAACCAGCCACAACATTCCCTTAAGCTAAAGTGTGATCCAGGGCACGGCCCTAACTTTTCTGAATTTTGTAAATTCAGAGCTGAGGAAGCTGCAGAAAAAAAGTTGGAAGCTAGCAGCGGTGGCTTCATGAGGTTTTAGGAAAGAAGCCTCTCCATAACACAGAAGTTAAAGGTAAAGGCAGCTGCAACATGTTACCCAGAAAATCTAGCTAAAATAAGAGAGTGGCTACACTAAACAACGGATTTTCAGTGTGGATTAAACAGCCTTCTTTTGGAAGGTGCTGCCATCTAAAACTGTCATAGCCAAAGAGGAGAAGTCAGTGCCTGGCTTTCAGAGTTTCAAAGAATAGGCTAATGGAGCTGGTGACTTTATTGCCATCCCCCACATCCTTCGGCCCTTAAGAATTAGGCTAAATCTACTCTGTCTGTGTTCTGTAAATGGGACAACAAAGCCTGAATGACAGCACGTCTGTGTACAATATGGTTTGCTGAATATTTTAAGCCCACTGTTGAGACCTACTGTTTAGAAAAAGACTTTTCAAAATATTATCACTCATTGACAATGCACCTGGTCCCCCAAGAGTGCCAGCAGAGCTATACAGTGAGATTCATGTTGTTTTCGTGTCTGCTGACACAACATGCACTCTGCAGTGCATGGATCAAAGGAGTAATTTCGACTTTCAAGTCTTAACATTTAAGAAATACATTTCACGGGACCTGGGTGGCTCAGTCAGTTAAGTGTCCGACTCTTGGTTTCGGCTTGGGTCATGATTTCACAGTTTCATGAGTTTGAGCCCCACATCTGGCTCTGCACTGGCAGCCCGGGACCTGCTTGGGATTCTGTCTTTCTGCCCCTCCTCCACTCAGGCTGTCTCTCTCTCTCAAAATAAAAATAAAACTTAAAAAAAAATTTCATGAGGCTGTAGCTGCCATAGATAAGTGGTTCCTCTGACGGATCTGGGCAAAGTAAATTGAAAACCTGGAAAGGATTCACCATTCTAGACATCATTAAATACATTATGATCCATAGGAAGAAGTCATAATTTGGAAGAAGTCGATTCCAACCCTCATGGATGACTTTGAGGGCTCAAGACTTCAGTGGAGGAAGTAACTACAGATGTGGTAGAAATAGCAAGAGAGCTAGAATTATAAGTGGAGTTTGAAGATGTGACTGAATTGCTACAATCTCATGATAGAAGTTGAATGGATGAGTTGCTTTTTATGGATGAGCCAAGAAAGTGTTTTCTTGAAATGGAATCTGTTCCTGCTGAAGATGCTTTAAAGATGGTTGAAATGACAATAAAGGACTTAGAATATTACATATATTCAGTTGATAAAGCCAGGGGCAGGGTTTGAGAATACTGACTCCTGTTTTGAAAGAAGTTCTACTGTAGGTAATATGCTATCAAACAGCATCACATGCTACAGAGAACTTGTTCATGAACGGAGGAGTCAATCATTGTGGCAAACTTCGTTGTTGTCTTAGTTTTAAAAATTGCTACAGCCACCCAAACCTGCAGCAACCACCACCATGATCAGTCAGCAGCCAGTAACGTGAGGGCAGGTCCTTCCACCAACAAAGAGACTGACTCGCTGAAAGCCTAGGTGATAGTTAGCATTTTTTCTCAGTAATTTTTAAATTAAGGTATGTACATTGTTATTTTAGATATGCTGTTGCACACTGTATTTTTTTTTTTTTTTTTTTTTTTATTTTTGGGACAGAGAGAGACAGAGCATGAACAGGGGAGGGGCAGAGAGAGAGGGAGACACAGAATCGGAAACAGGCTCCAGGCTCCGAGCCATCAGCCCAGAGCCTGACGCGGGGCTCGAACTCACGGACCGCGAGATGAGATCGTGACCTGGCTGAAGTCGGACGCTTAACCGACTGCGCCACCCAGGCGCCCCTTGCACACTGTATTTTAATAGACTATAGTGCAAACATACTTTCTTACGTACTAGGAAATCAAAAAATTCATTTGACTCACTTCATTGCAGTATTTGCTTTATTGCAGTGGTTTGGAACCAAACTCTCCATGTCTCTGATGTACGTATGTATACCATACGTTTTCTTCCCCTGAAATGTTTGGCAGCTCCAGCAAGAAACAGCTGCCCATTCTAAACAGGAAATCTAAACAGCTAAGTTTCCAACAAACTTTGTGATAGATGTCCTGCACTGTTGATTGAGCATACCAATTTCCAAGAAATAAACAGGTTACTCTGTTTTATAATCTGTGTAGTAAAACAGAGCCATCAAATCCCAAGGGCCTACTCTCAGTATAATTTTTATTACTGTGGTGGTGCTTTCATACCCAATTTTTACATAAGTTCTATCATCCTCAAAACCAACCATGATTAAGCATTTTCTCTGTGCTAGGAAGGTGAATAGAATTTTTGTTTTTTTGAAGTACTTGGAAATCTCAAGGAGGTTTTACATGACATTATACAGAGGTCTTCTTTATTTATTTACATTGTTACCTGATTTTTCTGTGACCGAAAATAAAGCATATTTGATTGGCCTTTTTCGTAAAGAGTAGAGGGAAAAATAACTTGAAACCATTTATGATTCAGGAGAATATATTAAGGTTCTCCAAAGAAACAATAGGATATGTAGATATATGTAAAAAGTGAGTATGGAGGCTTAACAAGTCCAAAATCTGAGTAGGCCAGCAAGCTGGAGACAAGAGGGGAGCCAGTGATGCAGGGGAAGTCCAAAGGCAGTTCGCTGGAAAATTTCCTCTTGGCTTGGGAGGCTGGTCTTTTTGTTCTCTTCATACCTTCAACTGATTAGTTGAGGCCCACCCACATTACAGAGGGCAGTCTGCTTCACTGAGAGTTTACCAATTTAAATTTTTTTTTTTTTCAACATTTTTTATTTATTTTTGGGACAGAGAGAGACAGAGCATGAACGGGGGAGGGGCAGAGAGAGAGGGAGACACAGAATCGGAAACAGGCTCCAGGCTCCGAGCCATCAGCCCAGAGCCTGACGCGGGGCTCGAACTCACGGACCGCGAGATCGTGACCTGGCTGAAGTCGGACGCTTAACCGACTGCGCCACCCAGGCGCCCCGAGAGTTTACCAATTTAAATGTTAATCTCAGCTAAAAACACCCTCCAAGGTAACACATTAATCATTACAGGGACTATTTTAATATTGCTGAAATTTAAGTTTTTCTTCCTTACTGACTTGATCTTAATAGTACCCTTATACCTAAGCAAGGAGAGCCCTACTTTGCATTCTGCTTTGTAGAGGGTCCTGCTTTGGCCTTCATCCAGTTACATCCCTCCCCACAAGACCAGGGGACCATAGTTGTGCATTCACCAGGAGCCAAGCGGCCCGTTCTATACCACCCTCTAGCTACTCAAGACCCTGGAATTCTTTGCCCAGGTTGCTACAAGCCTGTTCCTACAGCCTCTGTGGGCATTTCCCCAGCTCTGTGCTCATTCCTGTGTGAATCATTTGCTTGCATCATTTCTGCAGGGGCCAGTGGGTGGCTGTTTGGAGGAAGGGAGTATGTAGGTTTGTGGCCTGGAGTTTCTGCCCTTGCACAAATGAAGCCCTCAATACAGACTGGAGCCTGAGGAAAGAAGAGAAGTGGGGTAGGTTGAGGGCCCTGTGCCTCTCTTCCTTACTCGGCTATGTTCAGGCAGTCTCTGAGGTGTCTAGAATGCCAAGCAAGGCTTCCAAGTCATCACAAAAGTATATTTATCAAGATAATAGAATGGAACATACTTTATGTTCAATTTATCATTTTGTTAGCTTGATTTATAACTTTTAAGTATTACCATGTGTGGTATGTGGTCTTCCATTTGTACCTTTGCCCCAGACCTCAAGTGTTAGAGGCAGATCTTTCCTACTTAGGATGAGCAAATTCAGAGAACTAAAATTAGAAGTTGATTGTTAAATTTGAAATCTGAAATGTGTTACAAAATTTGGGTAGTGATTATCCCTAGGGGAAAAGAGGTTATGACTGGGGAAGGGCCTGGCCTATTCCATTTCTCGACTTGGGTGGTGACTGCATAGATGTTTATCCTTGGGCTTTGTGCATTCCTCTGTGTGGATGAGGGAATCTCTCAATAAAACAAGATGAAAGAAAAAAAAAACAAAACTAAAAAATGTATTGTTCTTAATTATGAAAAAAATCTGGTATCTCAGAAAAGCTTTTCTTTCAAACTTGTCTATCACAGATTATACTGCATCTGTTCTAAAAATCTTGGCCCAGTCATGGAAATGAACAGAAAAATTAATTTAAATGCTCTGGAAGACAGCTAAATAAATTCACACAATGTGTGTGTGTGTGCCTCACGTATCCATGAATGTGTGTGTTGGGTTTGTGTCCCCTAGTCCTCGGCCAAAGAAACAACTGAAAGGAAACCTCTCTCTCTTCTCTTCACATTCTCAGTAGTTCCCATGGGTTAATGAGAAAAATATTTTCAAGCATGCTTTTTCTGTTTGACTCTGAGTCTGTGGTTTGTTTATCCAAAAGAAGAAGCAGTGATAATTAAAGGCAAAGAGAAGTACTTCCTTTTTTCAGGTTAGAGAACCGTTGCTTGTAAACTTTGTTGTATAGTTCCATAAAAATACAAAACAAAACAAACGTTCTGGGTGTAGTTTCCACATCTAAATATTCATAACAGGGATTCATCTCTGTCTTTATCTTTCAGGTGTCCTCGTCACTGAATAAGGAAAGTAATGAAGAAGGTATGGTATATTTTGGTTCTTGAGCTAGATGTGTTTATAGTGGTGGAAACCAGACAAAAAAGCACAATAGATTAATGAAAGTTATATAAACCAAGTAAAATAACTTTTTAAATAGTCACTAAAATTTTCAAATGAAATCATTTATTTTGTAACTTCAAAAAATGAGAAGGAGCACATTTACTGCTTTTAGGCTAGACAGTAGTTTGATTATGTTAGCGACTTTTGGTGAAGTACTGAAAGTTTTCAGGTAATTCTGATAAATTTAATGAGACTCCAGGTAATCTGAATTTGGAAGATTTTTTTAATTATCTTGTCACTTTAATGAATCATTCATTTTAAATAAATATCTTAAAATCACAGTTTATCGTAGGATGGAAAATAACTTTAATTTTTGTTGCCATTATTTGAAGCTGTTTTGAGAAACAAGTAAAAATGTTCTGTAGTAAAAATTTCAAATACAAGCATAGACACATATCATTTGTCTTTGAAACTTTGCAAAATTTTTGGCCCTTTGTTTTAATATAAAACATTAGAAGAGCATTCAGCTTACAAAATTGGAGGAAAAATGAGAACTGTTTACTCTGTCAAGTTCTACGGTGTTTAGAAAAGAACAAATCCATAGACATTTCATGGGAAAGCAAGCTATATTCCTTATATGGGAAACTAACAGATTGTTTTTCTGCAATACTATTCCATTTTTTGGATATTTGACAAGCAGTCAAATTTTACCATACAGGGTTTTTTCCCTAGACCTTTCATGCTGATGCTAGGGCACTAACTTCTGTGTTATTCAGTAGAGACTAAAATGATCCAGAAAAATGTAGGAAATAAAATGGGAAGGCTCCGGAGTGTTTAGCCCAGTTTTATATAAGGCTTGAGCCAAATGAGAGAACTTGGGATTTAAAGGGGAGTAACTTTAAATAGGGAAGTGTGTCATAGCAAGCTCATGATTGTTTTTATCTGCCTAAATACTTCCTCAAGGTAAACTGAAATTTCTCTTCCCTCCATCTCTCCCTCTCTCCCTTGCTGTTTACCCCTTCCCTGACACCCCCTTCCACCGTTTCAGACACAGAGCAAGTATGGCACTTCCTTGGCAAGTGACTGGAACATTTGAAGTTCTGTCATCAAGATTCCACTCTCCGAGGACTCCACGACTCCCTCTCCCCAAATGCTAGAGACCAGCAGAGCTATGAGAATTCACTGACTTCCTGTTAAAACTTCATTTTTTTCCCCAACTTCTTTTGAGATATACAATATGTAAATAAACTGAAATTTTTGAATTATTTGGGATATTTATTGGTATGAAAAGAAGATTTTGTTTAATTTCATAGCAGAAATTTAGAAGCAGTGAGTTTTGACTATACTAATTTCTGGGTTCCAAAGGAACCCAACCATTTTATTAGCTTTATTTCTATGGGTTAATGTAGAATTTATAAATTTAGTAAGTTAATAGAGTTGTATAGATATTATTCTCATTTTCACACCATATTATCTTTTTGCAAGTTGCTGGCGGAACCTTTCTTTAGCCAACCTGTGTCCTCTTACTAGTCCTGTGTACGTGTTTACATTTATGAAAGCTCTTTCCTGTAACTTAATATTTTGGAGGGCCTAAACTCTCTGAATCTCAGGCCCCTTAGTTTCAGTTCTCATCCCTCTGGTGATGACACCCAAATCTACAAAAGAAACCCAGGTCTGTCGTCTGGGGTCTCTGTTAGATGTCTCCTCAAATTCCTTCAACCCCTCTGGTCCGGAACTGTACTCTTATCTTCCCGGGGCCTTCAACAGTGGAATTAACATTCTCCTAGCCCCCCACTCAAACCCTTGGAATCATATTGAACCTCCCTTCTCCTGTCTTTGTTGATGAAGATCATCTAAATGTTGCTTTTCCCTCTCCATTCCTTTGTACCCACACTGTGCTGGATTTCCCATCAGGTCACTTGGCTCCATTTACCAGCTTCCCGGCTCTTCTCCATGCATCCCAGACCGAGCCCTCTGTCTCGGCTTCACTGGCCTAGCTCCACTTCATGCCCTGTTGTCTCCTCAACATGTTGTTCTGCCTCTGGCTTTTCTCCTTTTCATACCATCCTCCACATTTCCAGTTATTTTCCTAAAGCATAGGTCTTGCCCAGTTATATTTTTCTTGGAATGCCTTCATTGGGGTTTCCATGTTCTGGAGAATAAAAACCAGACTGATTTCCTCAGGAGTCCCACCCTCCAACCACGCCATGCCACTCACTCCTCCCCAAGCACATCTACTGTGTTCACACACTCCCTGTTCTGTACTTCCCTTGCTGATCCTGTTCACATCTTTTCTCCCCCTTCCTTTCTGTTATCATTATGAGCATGCTGTATTTGCACAATGTGCTTTGAGGTTTACAAAGCACTGTTCTAATAGCTACCATTTCTTGAGCATCTGTTGTGTATCAGGTGCTGTTTTAGGGGCCCTGTGTGCATATGCCCTTGTAAGGTGGAGAGTGCCCATTTCATACTAAGGCTCTGAGAAGTTCTATAACTTGTTTGAGGTCACACAGTAAGGTTCACAGCCAGAATTAGAACTCTTGACTACATGGCTCTAAATCCTGTGTTTTCCCGGGGCACCTGGGTGGCTCAGTCGGTTAAGCGTCCAATTTCGGCTCAGGTCATGATCTCGCAGTCCGTGAGTTCGAGCCCCACGTCGGACTCGGTGCTAACAGCTCAGAGCCTGGAGCCTGCTTTGGATTCTGTGGCTCCCTCTTCCTCTCTCCTCCCCCGCTCATGCTCTGTCTCTCTCTTCTCAAAAATAAATAAACGTTAAAAAAAAAAATTAAATCCTGGTTTTCCCACCCTGCTGTGCATGCTGCTTCTCACATATAGCCACTGTGGGATGTAGGTGAATCCCAGAATATGCCTGTCACAGATGAGGAAACAGGTGTGGACAGTTTAAGTGATTAGCCCAGGTGACATAGTAATGTTCACCTGAGACATCTTTGGGAATGTTTAACCTTTTCGAAGGACATCAAAAAATGTGAGGGAACCTGTTGTTTTTAATTTTATTTATTGACACATTGATTTTTTATGTTGTGGAAATAATAAAACACCAAAAGGGAAAATAAGGAACAACTGTTACTGCAGTAGTTGTAAACAATAAGCCAAATTATCAAAGGATAAATTACTGGGCTCTTGGCATATGGCATATTAATCTCCCAAGAGTTGGAAGAGAGAGGCCATGTCTAGTGAGGTAGCTCACACCTGCTTTACTCCTTTCCTCCTGGAAGTCCGTGACACTTAGATGATGCCTGATTAGTGAGCCTTGCTCACTGCAGTATGGTTGATCAAAATTGTCTTCATAGTGTATGATTTTGCATAGTTATGGTCTTAATACATAATGTTAAATTTTAATTTTTCTCTAATAAATGTCTGCATTGCTACATGGACATCATTATAATGGTGACAGTTATATTTAATTGAATGGCTATTTCATAGTGTCTTCCAAATGAGCTAATCTGATCTTTGCCAGCCCTTTCCCAGAGAACAAGTAAATTGAATAGATGTTATACTGTATAGTTACAAAGGAAAACTCCTGGTAAAAAATAGAGTGAATCATTGTTAAAATTGCCTAAAACTAATTAGGAAACCAAAAGTGATCCATGGATGGGTTAGGTAACACCCACAACCAGTTCCTGTGGCTATGAAAAAGTGGGTAGACTATCGATTCGTTGTTCTCAAACTTACTGTTATTACAAATGTCTGAAGTTGAAATTTTTATGAGGTTTTTTTTAAATACAGAATTATTTTATACATGGTATATTTAATATCACACCACTGTTCTACAGAAGGAGTGCATTGAATTTCATAAAAGCCATTTCTCCATCAAGAACTACATGTATTTTTAGCAGTTTGTGTACTCATTAATAGCCCCTGGAAGAGGGCTCATTGCATTGTCATGGGTAAAGATATGTCTTTTTTTAATGTTTATTTTTGAGAGAGAGAGAGAGTGCAAGTGGAAGAGGGGCAGAGAGACAGGGAGACACAGAATCTGAAGCAGGCTCCAGGCTCTCAGCTGTCAGAACAGAGCCTAACATGGGGCTTGAACCCACAAACTGAGATCATAACCTGAGCTGAAGTCAGATGCTTAACCGACTGAGCTACCCAGGCATCCTGATAAAGGTATGTCTTGTGACTGCTCATTTATCTTTATTACTTATTACTATCTTATACAGTGGATCACACCTATAATTTCTGAGTAGCATCTTTTTTCATCATCCTTGTGCTTTTTTTTTTAATGTTTATTTATTTTTGAGTGAGAGTGAGTGTGAACAGGGGAGGGGCAGAAAAAGGGGGAACAGAGGATCCAAGCAGCCTCTGTGCTGACAGCAGAGAGCCCGATGCCCTAAGACTTGGACACCCCACCAGCCCCACACCTGCCGTCTGTCTTCCTGAGGCACAGTGAGAGATGAGCCACTGCTTCTGATGGGACGGCCTCTGAGGAGTTGAAACCGTCAACAGGTGGCTGTGCTCTGACAGGAGCAGCAGAAGACCGTGGTGGCATCAAGACACAAGAGCTTTATAAAACGTGTGAGCCCCAGCCGAGGTCAGGGCTGCTGCAGCTGACCTGACATTTACCCTATTTGGATGACCTGTTGAGAACAGACTCCACTTCTCAGGTTATTCCCCAACTTAAAAGGAGCTAGCAGCCCAGGGCAGCTAGAGAGGAAGGCCTAACTGTTCTTTCCTTCAGTCAAAAAATATTTATTGAGCTCTCTTTGTGTCGGGACCAACAATGCATCCATCAGTCAGACCCTGAGTGCCGTGACTCCAAAGGTATCTTGGTACACCCCAAGAGGAAAGCTGTCAGAGCGTCTCTTCTCTCTTCAGAATGCCCAATACATCAAGGGCTGTTTCCCCTTGTAAAATACCTGGTTCCTAAGGGTTGAATTGCACAGAAAGATTAGAGGGGGGTTAATTACTCCAGTCCTGAGTGCATCCCACTACAATGATTTTTTAATTAGCCAACCCTCTGTTTCTAGAAATGCTTCCTCATTTTTTGCTATTTTAAAATTCAACCATTATTTATTGACTACCTGTATATGGGCCAGATACTGTCTCAAGTTCTTAGGATATGTCAGTGCAAAACATAAATACAGAAATCCCTGCCCCTGTGGGCCTTGCATTTGTGTGGGGAAGACAGATCAGGAACATTGTAGTAATTTATATCATATGTAGAAGAGAAAGAACAGGGTAAGGGGAATTGGCAATCCAGCTTGTGTTCGGGGGTAGGAGGGTGAATTGAAATATTAAATTGAGTAGGTCAGGGCAGGCCACACTGGGAAGGTGGCAGCCTGGCAAAAGGTTGAGGAGAAGCAGAAGTGGGCCCACGTGGGGTCTGGGGGAAGAGCACTGAGGCAGAGGGAATACCAAGAACAAAAGCCCTTGTGCAGGTGCACGGCAGGCTTGCAAGAGGGACAGCAGGAGTAGCAGAGATGAGGACCCAGAGGTGACAGAATATACAGGCTCTTGTACGTCAACGTAAGGACTTGGCCTCATACTCTGATAAAATCAGGAGCCATGAAGGGTCCTCCAGAGAAGTGGGTCACTACTCACTGTGTTGAAAGTAGACTGTGCTGGAAGTGAGGGGGTGGGGGCAGTGCAGGGCAAGGATAGAAACAGGAAGATCACTTAGGTTTCTACAGTAATCCAGTAAACTGGCAAGCAGATTGTCCCTGTTTGAGATCATTTTCTTCGTATAAGTTCCATAAGATAGAATCGTAGAATAAGAACATTTTGGGACCAGATAGATTTTCATAAGTGTTATTCCACGTTCTATCGCCACCGGCAATATATGAGATTTCTAATTTCTTTTTTCCTACCTTCCTATGATAGGATATTTTGTTGTTGTTGTATTTGTTGTTATTCAAAATAGGTTTAAATTTTTTCCTACATATTGACTAGTAATAGTGTCATCAATGTTCTGTTTATTTTCTTTACCTATTTTATCTATTGGATCTTAATGTTTTTATCAACTTATATGATGTCTTTAGTCTTAGGTGCAAAAATTGGATCCTGAATACTGCATCCAAGTTTAAAGAGATAAAAACATCTAAACCTGGGCCCTAAAAATATTTATGCTGAGTGAACTGGGGAAGCAGGGGTGAAATCTACTAACTTTCCTTGTTTCAAGCAGGACTAACTATAGAACTATCGGACTATCTTCATTATGTTATTGCTTCTTGATCTCTGTTACCCAAAGTTAAAAATGAAAAGTAAGATAA
Organism: Neofelis nebulosa; assembly: GCF_028018385.1. Classification (NCBI taxonomy): domain Eukaryota; kingdom Metazoa; phylum Chordata; class Mammalia; order Carnivora; family Felidae; genus Neofelis; species Neofelis nebulosa. Next base: position 118,830,677 of record NC_080784.1, read on the forward strand.
ATATTTGTTTTTTTTTAACTTATTTATTTTGAGAGAGAAGGTGAGCAACCGGGGTCGGGGGGTGGGGGGAAGCAGAGACAGGGAGAGAGAGAATCCCAAGCAGGCCCCGCACTCTCTGCAGAGCCCGATGCGAGGCTCAAACCCATGAACCCGTGAGATCATGACCTGAGCCAAAATAAAGAGCCCGCCGCTTAACCAACTGAACCACCCAGGCACCCCGGTAAAATAAATGTTTTAAGACTAACACTCTACATTAAAAATGGATAAAATCTAGTAGGACTAGTACAGTTTTAAAAGAAATCATGAAAAAGTGCCAAACAGTGAGACTCATCCACTCAAAGCAGCTAACACCTGATGGCAGACGTGCCTCTGTGGTCCTTGACCAGAATTTAGCAGTTGGCAAGATCAGGGATTACCATCCTTCAGTAAGCGTTCTCCCCACCTGGGGAGAAGAACGTAAGTACTAGGATTCAGGGCAGAATCTCATACATCAGGAGCCTTGCTATGTACAGGTGGATAAAAATCAGAGAGTCCACAGTTAAATCAGCAAGTAGACTTTGCTGTTCCCACATCCTGTCCCCACCAACAGGGACGTGGGCAAAGGCACCTGCTCAGGGCCCCATCTGTGCGGGAGATTCCCGCAAGCTTCTGGTGCCAGGGCAGGCGCAAGTGCACCAGGACTTGGGCTCTTGGCTCTGAGACTGCGTGATGTCCTTTCCGTCGTATTGCGATGCTTCTTGAGCCCACTCTTACCCTCTCAGCCCAGCTTAAATGCTGCCTTTCCTGTGAAACCTTCCCCAACCCTTGTGTTGAAATCAATCATTTTCTCCTCTGTGAGGGGAGACTAGCACTATTGATTTATTCCTCCTTCCCAGTATTTGGGTCATTACAGCTTCTATCAGAATTGTTCATACTGTCTCTACTACTGGATTACAAACTCAGGGCAGAGATCGTATCATGACAATTTTGGCATTTTTGTTTTGCACATTAACAATTCATGTCTGTTGTATTATATTGACACAGCATCTTTCCATACTTATTACACTAAGTAAATTTAGAGGTTAAGTGGATGCCTGGAAATCACAGGCCTTTAGCATCTGTACTCAGTGTTCCATTACTGCAGTTGAAAGCATTTTGAGAGATATATCTGCTGTGTTCTGAAACCCCACGTAATATCTTTGAAATATAAGAATCTATTCCTTTTAGGGGTCTCCAAAAGAGGAGATTTAACATATCTACCCTAATAGTGCTTTTGATTTAGCTTGATTTATTTTTTTTATTAAAAAAAGTTTTTTTAATGTTTGTTTATTTTTGAGAGAGAGACACACACACACAGAGAATGAGCAGAGGAGGGGAGAGAGGGGGGACACACAGAATCCAAAACTGGGTCCAGGCTCTGAGCTGGACCCATTTGGGGCTTGAACTCAAAAACTGCAAAATCATGACCTGAGTCAAAGTCGGACGCTTAACCGACTGAGTCACCCAGGTGCCCCAGCTTGTTTTACTTTTGATATATATGGTCCTGATCACTGTACTTTGAGAACTCCTCATAAATCTCAGGTATAAAGTTAAGTATTAAATTTCTTTTGTTCCAAGTTGTGCAATTCTTGGTTCCTAAAATTGTACTCTTCATTGAGGTTTTTCTTGAAATTCTTTCCAAATTGTATGATATATTTTTTTTATTTTTTGGCTGTGGAGCCCCGAAATGAATATAGTAAACATCTGCCCAGTGTAAAAAAAGAAAAGAAAAAGAAAAAAATGGATCCTCCGTTTTTATGCATTCCATATACTTTTTTTTTTTTTTTACTAAATTTTTAAAAACTTATATCCAAGTTAGCTAGCATATAGTGCAATAATGATTTCAGGAATACAATCCAGTGATTCATCCCCTACGTATAATACCTAGTGCTCATCCCAAGTGTCTTCCTCAATGCCCGTGCCCATTTAGCCATCCCCCCAACCCACAACCCCTCCAACAACCCGCAGTTTGTTCTCTATATTTAAGTCTCTTATGTTTTGTACCCCTCCCTGTTTTTATATTATTTTTGCTTCCCTTCCCCTATGTTCATCTGTTTTGTATCTTAAATTCCACATATGAGTGAAGTCATGTGATATTTGTCTTTCTCTGATTAATTTTGCTTAGCGTAATACCCTCTAGTTCCATCCATGTTGTTGCAAATGGCAAGATTTCATTCTTTTTGATTGCCAAGTATAATCCATTGTATATATATATACCACATCTTCTTTATCCATTCATCAGTCGATGGACATTTGGGCTCTTTCCATACTTTGGCTGTTGTCAATTGCACTGCTATAACCATTGGGTTGCATGTGCCCCTCTGAAAGAGCACACCTGTATTGGATAAAAACCTTGTAGTGCAATTGCTGGGTTGTAGGATAGCTCTGTATTAAAATTTTTGAGGAACCTCCATACTGTTTTCCAGAGTGGCTGCACCAGTTTGCATTCCCACCAGCAGTGCAAAAGAAATCCTCTTTTTCTGCATCCTCGCCAATGTCTGTTGTTGCCTGAGTTGTTAATTTTAGCCATTCTGATTGATGTGAGGTGCTATATACATTTTTAATGCAGCCTAGAATATTTTGTGGTTTCAGAAGCAACGATTGGTGTTATTTTTTTCCCTCCCAAATGAACAAATGATATCCAGAAAGAAAGATTCTCTGAAAGGGATCTTACCTATTATTACTTTTAAGGCATTTTGAGAATTTTTACATAAGATTCCTCTAATACTCTGGGAAGAAAAGTTTAACTTACATAAAAACAATACGTTAATTGTGGAAATACTAAAGGCTGATCATCACATGTTTACTGCTGCTCTTTTTGTGGAGTAGACAAAAATAAACATAAAACACTTAAAAATAAAAATAGGCTCAGGGCCCCAAGGCCAAACTTCTTGTTCCTTTCTACATGGGTTTCAGTGTAATTGTTGATGATAGCATCCATGTTTGAAACATCCCAAACTTGAACGTAGAAGTAACATTTTGATTTTCAAAATAGAAGTGTTGTGAGGAATACAATGGTTGAAGATCTGAATAATCTTGAGAGGGATAGAACAAATGAGAAAACGATATAGTGAGAAATTAGAAAAATGCAATCCATGTGGATCTAATATAAATAGTTTCACTGAGGAACTCTCATGAAAAATGGTTTTAAAGGGCATCTGTCACACTTAAAACTCCACTTACCCTAAACCGTATTTCAGGGAATGATTTTCTCACAGAAAATTTAGCTTTCCCTTTTCTTTCTCCAATATCAAATGTTGCTCCTCTGATTTCTCCTTTACTTTTTTAAAGCAGTTTAGGGGCGCCTGGGTGGCGCAGTCGGTTAAGCGTCCGACTTCAGCCAGGTCACGATCTCGCGGTCCGTGAGTTCGAGCCCCGCGTCAGGCTCTGGGCCGATGGCTCCGAGCCTGGAGCCTGTTTCCGATTCTGTGTCTCCCTCTCTCTCTGCCCCTCCCCCGTTCATGCTCTGTCTCTCTCTGTCCCAAAAATAAATTAAAAAAAAACGTTGAAAAAAAAATTAAAAAAAAAAATAAAGCAGTTTAAAATTGCTAATTTATTCATGAAGATTTTAGAAGATCCTGGTAGGTTCTCAAACCACAATTTGATTTTCATCAATACCCACCCCAGCCTCTATCCTCCTGGCCCTCAAAACAAGTACTATACATGGAGGTTTCAGTAGTATTAGTATTGTCTCTAGAATATACTTAACCACTCACAGATAGATTTCATGTAATTCGGCAATCTGCCAAAAGCATGACAGCTATTGGCTCTAGGTTGCTTTTCTGAATCCAAAGGAGGATTTACAACATGGAAAGTTTGGAACTGGAGAGAATCTTGCATGTAAGATGAGGTAAGTAGAGTCCAGAGGGGTTAGTTGCCTGCAGCCATCTAGCTGGCCAGGTGGGGAGACTGACCCGAAACTAGACTTCTGCATCCAAGCTGGTATTTTGATTTAGCTTTTAGTATTTGTCATAGTTTCCGGTGAACTTTGCCACCTTTAAAGTAGAAAGGTATTCACTTGCCCCTTCATGAGGTATGTGTTTAAAAATAATCATCATGACTGTGGAAATGAACATATGCAACATTTTGCCACTCTTGGCTGTAAATCTGTTCCCAGCTAATGGTTATTTAAAATGTTTGTGGGGGTGCCTGGGTGGCTCAGTCGGTTGAGCGGCCGACTTCGGCTCAGGTCATGATCTCGCTGTCCGTGAGTTCGAGCCCCGCGTCGGGCTCTGTGCTGACAGCTCGGAGCCTGGAACCTGTTTCAGATTCTGTGTCTCCCTCTCTCTGACCATCCCCCGTTCATGCTCTGTCTCTCTCTGTCTCAAAAATAAATAAACGTTAAAAAAATTTTTTAAAAATAAAAATAAAGAATAAATAAATAAATAAAATGTGGTTTTAATACAAACCATTATTCTTCATATGGCGATTTCTTTTTTGTAATAAGAACTTCCTGGTTGGCTCTCAAACCCTAATTTGATTTTTAGCACGGCCCAAATTGTTATTGAAAATTGGAAAATAGCACTTGTGATTGACTCACAGCCACTTTTTCAGGCAAAATTATGTTTAATTTTTCTGTATGAGTCTGACAATAAGCTCTTTGCTCATCTTTGGCATGTTTCTGGCCAGTGGCTCCCAGTATGCCATACTAGGAACAGGAAAGAGGTGAATGCAAATCTATGGCTATTTTCCCCTTAACGTTTACACTGGGCCATGAAACTGTGGGCCCATCTTAGGTTTTTCACAATGTGTCAGTACTTTGAGCAAATGGCAGGAAGAGTAACCGGCCGCGCCACCAAAAATACTGTCTTTATATTAGCATCTGTTTGGGTGGATGTTTTCCCATGGCCTAAAACAAAAAGTGCAACAAATCAGGTTTGCCACTCCTTCCTGCTTTTTTCCAGTGTGCGTTGAATGAAAGATTTAAAACAGACAGAATTCCAGAGAAAACAGGTGGCGTGGGAGCTGGAATTGACGTTGGCCAAATACTCTCTGGTGCAGATTCATCCTTTCTAACCAATTGTCCACCCCATGAAAGCTCTTTGCAATTTATTACAAGAAACATATTATGTGAGGAATGTGAAGGGCTAGCCTCAGGGTTGGACAGTTAGAGGGCTGTGACAATTATTTGCTGATACTGACATGCATATAAAAGTGGCCGGCTTAGAATGCAATTTCAGTTTAGATGAGTACCAATTTCTTTGAGAAAGGAGATACTTTGTACATGCAAATGGAATTTGGCTTCTTACCCCCCCTTTCCTCCGCTTGAATGGGCAAACATTATTATAACATATATTACTATATGTTATTATAGCATATTATTATGTTATTACAACATGTATTTGACTGTTTTGGTATGTGTACCCATACGTGTGGTGTAAGGTGGTACCTCTTGGACTAAAAAAGGGAGAAACAATGAATCTGTGTTTATTTTCTCCACAAACAGAAATCTGACTATTGCTTTAATAGGACATAAACCTTTGATGACAGAATCAGCGTAAAAATTCTGCTCTCAGGAAAATAATTCACAAAAACAATTATCTTCCTGTACTTGGTGCAAAGAGGAGTACAATAACTTCACGTTCAGCCCCTACCTGAGGGAGGGGCTACCCTTTTTTGCTCTTTACTGTCACAGAGAACATGGTCATTAACACCAATGTTGTGACAACATCATAAGAAGGGGTTGATAACTTTAATTTCTTCACTGCAACTGGTAATTTGGTGATGTGGCAGCCTGATTTGCACTAACTCTGGGATTAATATTAGAATCATTTCATATTTTAAAAAGAATCTTTCCTGCTACTCTTACTTATTCAAGACCTCTGAAGTAAATGCTCTATTTTTACACTTTGAAATTTAAATTGTCAGTGTGTAGGACTTCGGCAAAAGAATATTACATCAAAAAGTTGGTGGAGAAAGAATGTTAGCTGAGTGACCATGGCAAGAAGTCATATTGAAAGACTCACATGAGATAACAATCATGAGATTACTTTTAGATTGAGGTGTCCCGTGACTGTGTTCGGGGTGTGCCTTCTCCCATTTCCTGAATGGTGGAGCATGACAGGGGAAAAACAGCCTCAGATTTGCATTTTGATTCTTCCTCTGTTTCTGGCAAAGCAAACTGAGAGCCGTTGGCTGCAAACACTCTGAGAATGAACAAAAATAGCCCTGTTGTTACCTTACTAATCTGTTTCTGCATAATAAACTATCACAACATTTAGTAGACTGTAACAACACGCATCTCACAGCTTCTGTGGGTCAAGAACACACAGGGCTTAACTGGGTCCTCTAGTTCAGGGTCATCTTAAGGATTGGGGAAGGATTTGCTTCTAAGCTCACGTGATTGTTAGGAGGCTCACGTGATTGTTAGGAGGTGCTTGCTGGCTATTGTTTGGAGGCCACGTTCAGTCCCCTGCCATGGGGGCCTCTCCAACATGGCAGCTTGCTTCTTCCATGTACAAACCAGGAAGGACACAGTGCTCCAGCAAGCTGGTTGTCACAGTCTTTTGTAACCTAATCATGGAAGTGACATCACATCACCATGCCGTATCCTATTGGTTAGAAGCAAGTCACTGGGTTCAGCCTACACTTGAGGAAGAGGATTAAACAAGAGAGTAGATACTAGGAGGCAAGGATCATTGGGCACCATTTTAAAGTCTGCCTACCATAACTACTACAACCACTGACCATAACCAGTGGAAGTTCAACATAGGCCCACAGAAGGTTGTGCATGACAGGAGTTCAATACCGCCACATCCCAAGAGAAAATGGACTCCGGAAAAGAATTTGTGAGGTTTGACTGAGTTGAATTTCCAGAAAAGTATTATTCTCGAAAATTAAGGCACATTGTGGGAAAAGATTTTCTTAGAAATAGTAGTAGGAGTCTCAAAGTGAGGGACAGCCAGTCAAGGAAAAGGTAAAATCTGTCACATAGGTCAGCAATCAATAATGTCCAACTAAAGCATTTTATGCTTTGGGATTTTTGTAAGGTTCCTGGTAAGTCATGAAAGACATGGAGGATAAGAGGAATAAATGGTTTAAAGGGAAGATAGAACAACTAATACATTTAACTGCTTAAAAAAAATTAAAACAAACTTTGAACAGCTATTAGAGATTTTAACGTGCAACTGTCAAGGAACAGAACACTGTAACTGCTGATGGTCTGGGCATCTCATATTGGACTCCAGGCTCCCAGGTGTAGGGGAATGGAAGTGCCAAGGCTATTTGTGTAGATGCACAAGGTGATTGGAGAGGGATCTGTAGGGTATGAGATATCAGAAATATTAAGTAACAAGCATGTTTCAGAAGCAATGAGATAGTATGGCATGGTTGTTAAAAGCTTTGGTTCTGAAGTCTAACTAATTTAAATTTGCTTGTTAGCACCATTACTTAGTAGCTGTCTGATCTTGGACAAGTTGTTTAATTTTTTTCTTTTGAGCCTCAGTCTCCTTTCTTTGTAAAATCGTTTTATCAATAGTATCTATCTTGTGGGTTTGCTTTGAGAATTAAATGCAATAATGTATGCACACAGTAAATGTCCACTCAATATTAGCTATTACTATTATGTGGACAGATGTCTGTACCAGAGAGGAAAGAGATAGAGATGGGACAGGATGATTCAAGGTTTTGGCCATGGACGTGGGAAGAATACTGGTGCTCTTCACTGATGAAGAGAGAGGGTGGGGGCAAGGGTGGCATATTGTTTGGGTGAGGAATGATGAGGTCCCTTTCGGGCTTGTGAAATTTGAAGTGTTAGCACGTGACAATATCCAGCAATTCTTTAGGTGTTCAGGTAGGAGCTTAAGTCCGGAGGTGACGATTAGAGATACCATGTTCTTATGACCACTCAGTCATAGTTGACCCGCCCAAGCAAGCACCCAGGCCTTTCTATGATGGAATCCCTGCTAAAATAGATTTATTCAAGACCTATCCTCAAGCTGAGCCAATCATTATGTTTCCTTAGAGATTTGGAATTGAGACTAAGACATTACAGCCCAGTCTTCCTGTTCTGTGTAACAAAAGAAATGTAAATTCAGACTACATGGCAGAAAATGAAAATGACGTACAGAAAAAGAAGACAAAATAGGTAATAAAGGCTATGTGTTTTAAGTCCCTGATCCGAGGTGTTCCTAAGGCTCAGTTCGTTCTTGTTCGCTCAGTTTGTATCCTTTAGTTAAATATCTTTAAAATTTTTATGCTGGTTCAGGTTAGATTACTTGCAACTCCCAACTAATACCAAGAAGCCATGTGTAGGTGATAATTGCAAGTATTTGGAGTGTTGAACCTCCTGAAGGAATGGGAAGAAACCGGGAAGGGAACAGAAGACGTGTGTGAGAATGAGAGCAAAACTAAGCCAGTGTGGTGGGTGCCATGGGGCCCGTGGCCAGGCTGGAGGGGTAGGTGGCCAGCCGTGCGAATGCTGGAGTCGTCAGGGAGAATGAGGTGGGGGAGAGCCCACTGAACTTAGTTTTTACTTTTAATTAAAGCTCTTTATTAAAATTAACCTTTTCGATGTTGCCACTGGTAACTTTAAACATATCTACCATTGTCAACAGATCACTTGTAATGAGATGTCTTTCTAAAACTTTTTGGAACTTGGCAAATAGTGTCTCCTCCTTTATGTCTTCTTAGCACACATGTTCTGTGTGTCTATATTAAATTCGAATTGTTGGGTAAAGGGATTGACTGCATTAAATCCACATTGGTTATGGCTCAAATAGTCTGATCTTTTAATTGCAAGGTTACTGATCCAGGCTGAGTCACTTAGTCTTGAGCTTAGGAACCAGCTCAGAAACAGCTGGATGGGACATCATCGTGGCCACTACCAAAAGGCAGGGAAAGAGGGGCATTTCAGGCTGCTTCAGGAAGACAAGAATGGAGACCTTCAGTGAATGTAGTGGCTCCAGGGCAGAAAGAAGTATGACTCAGAAGAATGGAGCTGATCAGAGACAAGCTTCTCTGAAGATGAAGAAAGACAGAACAGGTTAATTGAGCACATTGCAGCTTGCAGCAACAGACTAACAAAGTAGCAAATTGTTTAGCTTTTTAAACACTGAGTCTTGATGTAAAATGAGAGTGAATCCCCTTATGGAGGTAAAGCTGAGTGATGACCAGCAAACACACATTAAGAAACAGAGGATACTTCTTATTCCCTGCCCTACCCCTTTTTGTTATTATTGTGTGGATCCAAGTATTTGTGTTTGATAAGGAAATGAATTGATTTGTTTTGAAAAGTGTGTGTGTGTGTGTGTGTGTGTGTGTGTATTTTAGGATAAACACTAGGTTTTTTTTCTTGCCTAGATTTACATTTCTCTAGGCCTAAATCACTGTGTCTTTTCTACTAGCCAAAAGAGGCACACAGGCTTTCTAGAAGCACTGACTGAGGGTCTAGATGAAAAAAACTAAAATGTCCACTGATAGTACTAGAGACACCTCAAGTCCTTCTGAGTCTTAGCTGTGATCAGAAGGGAGAAACCTTCCTAGATTTCTCTGTAACATATTTGGGATGTATTTGGACAGAAGGTGGAGGCACACAACTTTAAATGCTCATGGAAAAGATGAATTTCAATTAGAAATGCATACCCACTCCTGAACTGCGTTGCCCTTAGGACAAAAGGCATCAGTGCCATGATTCCCCAGCTTCTTTTTCTGTTGCTTTTGGACTCTAAGTTAATTATGAAGGAAACTCTCAAAATCTTCTGCCAAGATTACTGCCAATGAAGTGATAGTCCCATATTTACCCCCTTCCAGGCAAATGATTAACTGAGTATCCTGGGATCAACTCCCCTGTTGCCATTTTGGCTTCTGTTCGCATATGGTCAATGCCTGACAATGCTCATGGTAAGGAGAATGACGGTGAACCTGTCACCTAAAAAGCTAGGTAGTTACCAGATTTAGAATTATTTAAAGAAGTAACTGGAAGCGTGAAGTGTTTAACATCTAACATTGGTGGATGTGGCCATTCAAATGATAATTTTAAATATTAGCAGTACAGAAAAGTGCTTCCTGACAAGTTGGGTGACGGGAAGATAAATACAAAGAAGCATCTGTCATGGTTAAAAGTGGGCAAAAAGTGTATATTTATGCAAACAGAACACAAAAGAATGTAGACGAACTGAGGAAGGTGATTTATTAGCATGGTGGGCATCTGGATACTTTTTTAAAATTCTTGTTGATGCTATAGTATTATGAGTGTAACAAATTTAAAGTAACGGAAGTTGATGGATTTATAGCAAGTGATGGTTTTTTGCTTGAACTACAATAAAAACATCTTAACCTAAACCATGTACAAAATCACTGAATCAGAGTGGCCCACGTCCAGATTCTTGTGAGCCAAGCAGTTATATGGGGTGATAGATTGGTGAGGCCTCACATCCTAGGATAAGAGCCAAGAGAGCTCAGAAAGGGTAATAGGATCACTTAAGTGAGCTTTCTTTCTCCATAAAGGAGGGCTAATAGCTAGATTCTGAAGCTGGGCTGTTCAGAAGTTATATGAGTAACTGGGTTCATGGCTAGTTACAAAGAGAAAAAATATATATGCCAGTTTCTTTCGGGAAACAATCCATGAAGATAAACAATAAGGATGGTCTAGTGATGATAAATTGTGCATAGAAAATTGACCAGAAGAAGATGAAATTTGTTCATGGGAGAAGATGGGTCTAACTTACTGGAGGTATGCACATTCTGCAAAAGCAATTAGAATTGGGGTCCTTGAAAGAAGGCCAACTCAGCTAGAAAGCAGGAAGTTTCACTTCCCTTGACTTAATGATGTAGATAAAAATATGGACACTCTATGCCTGTCTGTTTCCAATGAACATTTGTTTTGCATATTAAACTTCAAGAAGACACAGCAATAACTTCTGAAAATCACAAAGGCTCTAGTTTAGTAGATTTAGACAGCTTTAACAGTCCTCAATGTATGCTGAAATTTTGAGATCTGAATTAATCTAGTGGTGAAAAGCACAGACTTAAGAGTCCTACAGACTTGGGCTTGAATTCTGCTTGTTACCATCTGCACGATTGTGGGCAATGTGTTTAAACTCTCTGAGTCTTTTTCCTCATCATCAAAGTGGGGTAAGAATACTCTCTTTGAGACCACTGTGTTGTATTGAATGAAATCTACTCAAGGTAATTTAAGAAGAAAGGAGAAATAATTGTAAGGATATGGGGTGTCTTATGAACCCCCAAGGATAGGAAGTTGGCGGGCTTCATAAGCAAATGAATCTAGGAACTTAAATGCAGTCTGGCACCAATGTGACTTCTGAGTCAATTAAGACCAAATGGTCTTTGTATCATTCTTCATTTCCCCCAAAGACTTGCAAATGTACTCAACATGGCCTCCCTGGTAGGACATTTATTGGTTCTAATGTTCAGCAGAGATTAAGCTGGTTTTATCCATATACAACTGCAAATTCCTACCAATATGCATTTGATTGGCACAGATCACCTGATGTCAGGTGTCCACCTCTGGTCTAGTCAATTGTGACCTGGTGGATCAGGATCTTGTCATATGAAGGTCAACCCCTTCCTGGAACATAATAATAAAGGTGTGGAAGCAAAGAGAAAATGATAGGCTTCTCTATAACTGAAACTTAACTTTCTAGGGATAATGTAAGGATCCAATGAGATAATGTAGTGAAGTATCTAGAATAGTGCCTGGCACGTAGCTTAATAAATGGAGCCCGTGAGATAACTGCTGACAGGCAAGCACCGTAAAATCTCATCCACTTAATCTTTGAAATCATATTTTCCTGTACTTGTCATCAGAGAAGGAAGCTCACAGAAACATTATCGTGTGAGGTTTATGAAAAATGTCTTTCTTGAACAAAGTCGCCACTATGAGGAGGAGCTACCTCAGTAGCTGATGTTTCTCTGATCAAGTTCTGCCAACCCAGCAAACACATCCTGCCGTTCATCTGTGTCTCACTTGAACTTCCCATATATGTTTACTGATAGTAGATAGCTATTTGAAAAGCTACCAATCAGAATGACTAAATTATATGGACATTTTCCTCACATTTATATTAAGGACATGTGACTCTTGACTAAGTTTTTTTGTTAAATAGCATTTTGTTCCTTCATTGATTTTGATGAGATTATAGAATACCAGAAGCAAGACATTGGGTCCAAATGCAAGCGCCTTGTTTTAACATTGAAATAGTATTTACTGTTTACAAGCCCCTCTTCTTGGGCTATGAGAAAGTATCATCCAAGGAGAAAGAAGCAGTCAGTCCCCTAAAAAGCCAAGCTCAGCTGAACCAAACACGAACTACGACCCAAGATGTGCTGTTTCATTCCTGCTTAAATTGACTGTCTATTTTTAGAATTTAAATATCCCTTAATTAAAGAAACATTATGAAATAGGTATGAATGCACTTTTTCTCCTGCACATGCAGCAGTTGGGTTGTCTCAAGGAGGTGCTGTCTATAAAAGAAATAGTATCCCAATAAACTTGTGTCCATAATTGGTACTGTTATAGCAGGTAACTTTTTGAAAAATTCAATAACCCAAACACGCTGGGTAGTTTATCTTTGAGATGATTTGAGTGTATTATTGTACCAAATTAAGGAAATGCCTTCACTTGCTGGACTGTCAGGTTTTAAAAACCAAAAAAAAAAATGTAAGTAAAGGCAAAAAGTTAATTTTTCTCTGAAAGATTTTTTAATGAGTACATAGCAGGAGACATTACCTAATACATTTCTGTCTGTTCTCACTTGCAAATTTCCAGACTTGACCCCGCGAGGCTAAGTTCCACTTTAGGTCACTTTAGGTTCCACTAAGGTCACTATTTATTTTAGAAGCAAGGGTGCCAGTGCAGTTGTCAGGGAGTATCTCATAGAAAACCATGGCCCACAAGTTATGAAAAGGAATGCACATCTTGAGCACGTCACTGAAGTGGCTATGGCTACCTCTGGGTTTAGGCTGGAGAACTTGGGCTAGGAGTCCAGTCTTCAGTCTGGATAATATCGGGAACCTATATCTGTCCTTCTTGGACCCAGGCCACCTCTGGTGCAGACTTCCTGAAACCTGCCTCAATGGCCTTGATCAAGTGGACTTAGAAGACCCTCACCCACCGCTGGGGAGTAAAGACATAGGGTTTCATGGTGGGTACATCACATCTCACCGACATGTTCAGGATTGCATGGACGTTGTGGAGAACATCAGAGGTGCCCTTGTTACTAAATGGCTAGGGTTGAGAATAGATGGAGGGAAGGAACCAGACCTTAATCCTGATGCTGGACGAGCCTGCCCTAGGCCTTGCACCAGTGGGCCACTATCTTGTCAACTCCAACTTCTTCCCTGAGCCTGACCTGTGTATCTAGCTGCTTTATAGGCATCTCCAGTTGGAAGATCCACAGGCATCAGCATATCCCAAAATTGAACTCATGGTTTCTTCCTTCCAAACTTACACCTTCCATTCGTGACTGGGTTTCAGCCTCCACCCACATGTTTAAGCCAGAAACCCAGGAGTTACTCCTAGTAATTCCTCTTCCATTTGCCTCCATATCTAGTTTCAGCCAATTAGATCGATTCTGCCTCCCAGGAAATCTGTGATCTCGTGGTTTGCACTATTCTTGGGCTCTTTTTTAAGTAAATCATTTAGAGTAATCTCTTCCCTCAATTAAGTGATGGTTAGTGAGTCATTTCTAAAAAATACAAATGAATTTTCTGTCAGGAAATCAGGAGCATCAGAGGTATATATTCAAGTAGTTAGACTAGCCATATTGTAGTAATGTAAATAATAAAAAATTAATGTATCAAGTATTTTTTTTAATGAAAAATTTTAATGGCAGTGCCCCAACAAGCCACCAAATCAAGCTTCATTATCCTCAAACTCTAATGCACTTAAAGTCCTCCGGTGATCTTGATGAAATGTAGATTCTGATCTAGTTGGTCTGGGATAGAGCCTGAGTCTAAGCTCCACACTGAAGCTCGTGTTGCTGATTAGAAGCCACTTACAGTAGCAGGACCTTAGTCTGTCAACGGTGAGTTATATTCACTTGCATTTCAAGGCATTTTTGCCCCAAATCATCTCCATCTTACAGGGGTGGGGGGGGTCAGACTTGGCTCTTACAGATTGGTGATGCCGTGCTGATACTTTCCTTCTGGTGAAGAAGTCCCTCAGAGAGATGACCCATTCAGATTTTTTCATGGTAGGTGATAACCTCTATTTTTTACACCGGAGGTTAAAAACTTCAATTTGCATGAATCTCAGTGGCATTAAATGACATTTTACAGACATGTAAACTCTTAAAAGATTAAAAAAGAAGAAAAACAACACTCTGAGAATACACGTATTCATGGTGTATGAACGTAAAACCCCTCAACAACAACTGAGACATCACTTTCCATCGTCCTTAGCCACGCTCAGCGTGAGAGCTTCTGTTGCCAGCAAAAGACTCCAAAAATGTTGTCAGGCAATATAAACCATGTTATACTGGAAGTAACACATGAGTATTTTCCCTATAACAATTGCGAAGTTTTTCATCACTTTATTTTGAAAATAAAAAGAAATACTTGGGGCGCCTGGGTGGCTTAGTCAGTTGGGCGTCCGACTTCAGCTCAGGTCACGATCTCGCGGTCCGCGAGTTCGAGCCCCGCGTCGGGCTCTGGGCTGATGGCTCAGAGCCTGGAGCCTGCTTCCGATTCTGTGCCTCCCTCTCTCTCTGCCCCTCCCCCCGTTCATGCTGTGTCTCTCTCTGCCTCAAAAATAAATAAAAACGTTAAAAAAATTTTTTTAAAAGAAATACTTTAAGAGTTGTAGAATTTGATATTTTCCTGAATATATATATATATATATATATATATATATTTATATTACATATATATACATACAATATATATTATATATATAAATGTATATTTATATTACATAGATAAGATCGTGCCATATATGTATCTCCAGCTTGCACTTTTTTTCACTTAGTGATGATCTTGGCATCCTAGTGTACCGGTATATGTAGTTTTTAGCATACGCTTTTTGATACCTGAGTAACCCTTTCTTTTGTAGATTTCTATGTATTCTGAAATTGTACTTAAAGTCCTTTTGGCCTGAGGTGGAGGGTTCATATTCATTAGCTGCAAAATTAATCAATTGCATGACTTGAATTACATTATATTGCTGACACGTTCTGAATGCTTCCTCTATACCAGATACTCTACCAAGTGCTTTACAAGCATTATTTCCTCACATCCTGAAGCCGAATTTAATGTCAGGCTAAAATGTAGAGGCAAACCACTGCTCTGAGCTGTTCCCCCAAACCATCCTGCCTCTTGTTTGTGGTTGTCATTTGTCCCAGCATTTACAGTGACAAAAACAAAACTTTACTTCCTGTGAAACATTATTCCATATAGAACTTAATACTTAAATACTTATTGCTAATGACAGAAATGAAGAGAAGGCAGACAATGTAAGAAAATCATTTGGATAGATTAGTGAGTGGCATGTCATATTTGGCAGTGGTTCAGATCAGCACCATAACCAACTTTATCATTGTGAAAGAATTTCAATGGGCTTTCCAGTTTAAGTGCAAAACTACCCAAGTGGAAAAGAAAGATTTAATGAAAAATTAAAATTATTAAATTTATGGTCTTTAGACAGGTACAGCATAGGAAGCTCTAAATGGAAATGGAAAGTTATTTGGGAGAAAGCCAGGCACTTCTATAGACACTGACATGATCATCAGATCGGGGATTTATAAGGACAAATCCCTTGTGAATGTCAAAGGCCTACTGTACCAGACCTTTAAAAAAATTTTTTTTAATGTTCATTTATTTTTGACAGAGAGATAGGGAGTGTGAGCTGGGGAAGGGCAAAGAGAGAGGGAGACACAGAGTCCTAAACAGGCTCCAGGCTCCGAGCTGTCAGCATAGAGCCCAACAGGGGGCTTGAACTCACTAACCATGAGATCATGACCTGAGCCAAAGTCGGACACTTAACTGACTGAGCCACCCAAGCGCCCCTGTACTAGACCTTTTGAATTGGTGTTCTCTCTGTCCCCTCTGACACTCACCTGGTTCAAGTTTTTATTTCTCATCTGAGCTATTACAGTAAACTCTCATTTGGTCTCACTGCCCACACCTGGTCTGACCCAACTCATGTTCCACACTAGCGACCGAATCACCTTTAAAACTGCAAGGACTATCTGTTTCGCTTACTGCCTATGCTCAGAATTAGCACAACACAATATGTGTGGAATAAACACCCCTTTATTTCTTCTCCTACCTCCTCTGTGTAACTACTATACCTAGAACATATCTCAGGTTATTTTTTCCATCATAGTGCAAGTTTTTATGTCCCTGTCTTCCCCCATTAGACCCTGAAGGGGTTGATGTTTGCAACTGAAGGCAATTTCCCATTCATCTCTGTGGGGTGAGTATTTTGCACAGAGCCAGACAGGGCTCGGTAGTTTGTTTTTTTACATAAATTTCAGTGTATGCCTCTTTCTTCTATTTGTTTATTCATTTTCATAAATTCTTCGAGGTGGGATCCCTCGGCCAAAAGGTATAAACATATTTTTGGTTCTTAATACATGTTACCAGATTGCTCTCGGGGTGTCATCAGTTAAGTGTTTCACTACTTTAGGACGCCAGCCATACCATATGAATGCATTCAATGTTACCACAACTTCATTTATATCCGTTGGATGGTTTTAATATTTATTAGTTTTAAAAATAATCTGGGAGGATTATGTGCGTGGCAAATGGTGTGGCAGATTGTTTTTAGATATATTTCTTCAGTTTTTCTAAGCTGCTTACTTCAAAAAGAGAAAGGAAGAATCTGGAAGTGTGCAAAGAAGGACCCTCCAGGGTCGGCTGGATCGTCTCCAGGAATTTCAGTACGTTTTTCTTCCGTGTTCCCCACTCCCATTATATTGACTTATTTTGAGCGTTAAAAGTCCAACCCTAGGCATGCGTAGAACAGGTCACCACTCCAGAATGAGCCAAACTTTCGTTATATATGAGATTAATCTAGAGAATATGTCATTCTTTATTAGGATGAGTAGGTGAGGCAAACCTCTTTTTTGACTTTTCCAAATCTCATGAAGCAGCTCTCCATAGTTTTCTCATGTTCATGGATGATTTCTGACTTTTAGACATTTGAGTTTGCTTCAGTGGTATTTATTTAGTAACATTGAAGTCCCCAGTGTGTATTTTCCTCACTGTCCTTTTCAACTTTGTGAACCATTTGGGGTAGGGAATATATTTGAGTGACTTAATCGCACATGCACCCTGACAGCATACCTACTGAGTGACTGAATGAGGTTTGCATCTTTACGAACGAACAGACTCTGTAGTGGAGCCCTCTTGCTGTTTACATGTATATGAATCCTGGGACGGTAATAAAGTGATTCGGGGGCGCTTGGGTGGCTCAGTCCCTTACATGTCTGACTTGGTTTCCAGCTCAGGTCATTATCTCAAGGTTCGTGAGTTGGAACCCCCCCTGGGGCTCTGTGCTGACAGCAATGAGTCTGCTTGGGATTCTCTCCTTTCCCTCTACCTGTCCCTGGCTTCCTCACTGACTCGCTCTCTCTCTCTCTCTCTCTCTCAAAGTAAATAAATAAATAAACTTAAGAAAGTAATGACCAAAAAAATAAATCAAATAATGTGTATGGGAGGTGGGTGGAAAAAAAGCGCAGAGAAGTGAAAAGGAGGGGCACATGGCAGCTACTGCAGTTGTCTTCATACTTTCTGTTTGGATAGCACATCACATTTGGCTGGAGCTGAGAAGCAAAATCCTATATTTAATGAGCCAATAAAATGCCTGGAGCACCAGTGGGCTTGGGGAGGCTTGACTTTCCACTAAGCTAAAAGCCGATAATTGAGCCCGTGCGCCAGCTGGGACCTGGAGGTTTCTACTCAAAGAGCCGTGGCTTTCACATTTTTTTTTCTTCTTCCCCTCTCATGTACAGCCAGTTCCTGATGAGGACTCCGATTCTCCTGAGAGTTAACTGCTATCACCTCAATTATTTTGATTAACCCTTAACTCTGAGAGTCTCAATTTACTGACATGCCACATTAACGGCAATACTCCCGCGTAAACGCCTGCGGGGGGACGTGATAAACCAGGTCCAATGCCAGGAGGATGAGGTGGAGCCTTTTTAGTTTTTTAAGCTTGAAATAGAATTGTAACTGTTTCTGCTTCAGAAACACACAAGGGAGAGGAAAAGGTTAGCAGGAACGACCATTTTATATAATTTTAACTAATCTCCCCCTCCAAGTGACAAGTTCAGCTGGAAGATTGCTTTTAGTGGGGATATTTTTAAAAGTTCCATTGTGTGTTTAGACAATTTCATAATATTTCTGACCCCTCATTCCCAAAGTCCTCACTATGTATGCCCTCAGTTAGAGTTGATTCTGCGGGGAGTTTTACATGAATGCTTTCTTGAGATTTGGGAGCTGGTGGTGGAGAATTGTCTTGGGCATTTAAGAAACTGAAACATGAGCAAACAAAACATTTTTGTCTTAGTCCATTCAGGGTGTTCTAACAGAATGCCACAGACGCCCCGTCTGTAAACAACAGAAATTTATTTCAGAGACCTGGAGGCTGGGAAGGCTGAGATCAAGGTACCAGCAAATTGAGTGTCTGATGAGAGACAGAGTCCTGTTTCGTAGATGACTGTCTTCTCAGTGCTTTCACATTTGGGGATCTCTTTTATAAGGATACTAATCCAATTCATGAGGGCTCTACCCTTGTGACCTAGTACTTCCCAAAGTCTCCACCTTCTAAGACCATGATATTGGGCATTAGGGATTAATATTACAAATCTTGGGGTTAAACAAACCTTCAGTCTCCGGCAAGTATAACAGAGTAGCTCAACTACAATCACGGACTTAGAAGGCTAATGTGGTGGCTTTTGACTTTGATTCAGAACCTGCACCTATGGTGTGAGATATGGTAAAAGAAAACAATTTTATGTTTAGAGTCCACTGAAGTTTTGGTAGATTTTTCAAGGTGTACGGAAAGAAGTTCAAAGAAACATTCTATAATGATTTATATGTCAAGTTTAATACATACTGTGACTGCACACCCCAAAATTATAGACAATAAGCAAATTTAAGTGAAGATGAGTCATTAAAATTTAGGCAAGTGTATTATACGATAGGCTAGAGCAGTGAGTCAATCTTTTGCCATTTCATTTGCAAAGATGTTTTATGCCACATTCTTCTTCTTTCACTTAAAAATGTCTTTACAGCATTTAATATAACTTTAATATAGTTATATTGGATAAAAGGGTTTGTTTAGCATATTCTAGGAAGTAATTCCTCTGTGGCCTACATTTGCAAACTGTACATGCGATCTGGCCAATTGAGAAACCAACTTGGAGACTCATTTTTCTAGAGAGAGCATTTTGTGTTTTTTCCTCCTGTTGCCCCTTGTACCCCATTTCTTCTGCATCAATCTCATTTCGTCTGAGAATTGGAACTGATATTTCAGAAGAAGTTAAGAAGAAATAGTAAAGGGGTTGCTAGGCTCCTGTATGGGGTTCCTCATGTGCTCTTAATTACGTATTATCCTCATGCTTAAGGACTTTCCTCCATAAATCACTCTTATAAGCAGGTATACGCAAACAATTTTTTTTTGTTTGGGGAACTAAAAATTTCATTTGTATCCATTAAAACTTAAATTGAGATCCATCACTATTGAATAAAACTGGAATCAGTAGTAGGTGATATAATTAATACGGCCATGTATTCTAAAATAATTTATTAAAGTAAGTTCCAGAGATTCACTTTAAAATTGAGAACAGATTTTCTTGGCTTTAAGATTTAAAATCAAACCATATGCTTTAACCCTTCCACTTATCTCAATGGTTCTCAAATGTTGGTGCGCATGAATCAGAAGCAGCTGAAGGGCTTGTTAAAACCCAGATTGGTGGATCCCACTCTGAGAGTTCCTGATTCGATAAGGCTGGGTTGGAGCCAGAGAATTTGAATTTCTAAAAGTTCCCAGGTGGGGTGGCACAACTCTAAAGATGTCCCACCAGGAATCCCATCCCCTGGTTATTCAATCA
Organism: Neofelis nebulosa; assembly: GCF_028018385.1. NCBI lineage: Eukaryota > Metazoa > Chordata > Mammalia > Carnivora > Felidae > Neofelis > Neofelis nebulosa. The sequence goes on from NC_080784.1 coordinate 118,850,710, forward strand.
AATACCAGTCTGGGAACTGCTGGGAATGGTCTTTGCAGATGGGATCCAGGTTGCTAATCAACTGACTGTAAAATAGGAGATTATCTTGGTTTATCTGGGCGGACCCAAGGTAATCACATGAGCCCTTAAAAGTGAAAGGGGAGGTCAGAGAAAGTTCAAGCATGAGAAACATTCACACCATCCTTGCTTGCTTTGAGGAAGAAGGAAGGGGGCTGCAAGCCAAGGATGTGGTTGGCTTCTGGAAACGGAGAACAGCCCCAAACACCTAAGGAAACAGAGACCTCCATCTTACATGGAACTGAATTCTGGCAATGACTTGAATGAGCTGGAAAGTGGATTCATTCCCAGAACTTCTAGAAAGAAGTACCGTCCTGATGAAACCTTGATTTTGGCCTTGTGAGACTAAACAGAGAACCAGCTGAGCCACACTATGTCGACACCAGACCTTCAGAAACTGTGAGATAATAAATTTCTGTTATTTTGACCATTAAATTTGTGATAATTTGTTATAATGGCAATCAAGTAGAAAATAGATACACATGGTAATACTGATGCTGCTGGTTCCAGAAACACAATTGGAAAATCACTGGACTTCTCTTTTGTAAGTCTTATTACCAACTTACAGACTTCTGAAAAAGTTTAAACATTTCCCTTTTTTTTTTTTTTTTCGGAGAATGAATTACTAAAGGAAAGTTGCTATTTTTGTTATTTAAAATGAAATAACATGTAAAAAAATTAGAAGAGTGTTAGCCCTTGCTGAGTATTCAATAATGAGTAGCTATGATAACAGCTTACGTGAGTAGGTAGCGTTTACTACAATGCTCTTTGCCAGGCATTGTACTAATTATTTACTATGAATGTGCCTGACCTGTCCTCCTATTAACTCTATGACGTAGATGCTGTCATTGTTCTTATTTTATAGACATGCCAATTGAGGTTCAGAGGAAATTTGCCCAGAATCAGGCAGTCAGTAAAAAATGGAGGTGATATGTAAACATAGACAGTTTGACTGTGGAGCCTAAACTCCTAATTGTTATTGATTTCTTATATTTCTTCACATCTGATTATGCATTTATATCTTGTTTACCACTCGAGTTAAGCATTCCTACATAGTTTTACAAAGGAATAAAATTTAAGCTTTTTAATTTTGTCTTTATCAAACTTTGCTAACATAATAAGGCGTATCATTCATTAAGCGAGAATCTATTGAACAGCTACTACATGGCAGGCTTTGTTCTGGGACTGAGTTTACAGATTTGTGAGTGGTCCCTACCCCTGCTGAGTTTATAAAATCAGCAATCATTAAAGTACTTAGAGAAATACTATAGAGTATTCCTAGGAAAATCAGAAAAAGTGCATCAATGCTATAATCACTATGATTTGGCATGATTCTTGTGCTAGCAATGCAACTATATTGGTTAGATGTAGCAAATGAAAGTAAAGAGTATCCAGTTAAATGTGAATTTTAGAAAAACAAAGATAACTTTTTAGTATTGATATTTCTAAAATATTGGATGGGAGATAATTGAGAGTTATCTGTTGTTTAACTGAGCAAATGATTTTTAGTCCTTTATTTTATCTGGTTGCCCTGACTGCAATTATGTAAGAAGACTAAAGATGTAGGACTATTATTTGAAACTAATCAACTGAAAAACTATTAGTACCAATAGAAGATAAGTTAAAAGACTGGCTATAAAATATATAAAAGCCAACAGCTTTTGTCTACATCAACCATAATTAGTTGGAAAATGTAATGAATAATCGTATTTTTTTTTTTTTTAACATTTTTTATTTTATTTTTGGGACAGAGAGAGACAGAGCATGAACGGGGGAGGGGCAGAGAGAGAGGGAGACACAGAATCGGAAACAGGCTCCAGGCTCCGAGCCATCAGCCCAGAGCCTGACGCGGGGCTCGAACTCACGGACCGCGAGATCGTGACCTGGCTGAAGTCGGACGCTTAACCGACTGCACCACCCAGGCGCCCCTGAATAATCGTATTTTAACTTACTTGTAAAATTGAGATATAATTGGCATATTACACTGTATTAGTTTGAGGTATACAACATAATGATTTGATATATGTATATATTATGATATGATTACCATAATAAGTTTAATTAACATCCATCACCACACATAGTTACAATTATTTTCTTGTGATGAGAACGTTTAAGATCTACTCTCTTGGCAACTTTTTTTTTTAACTTTTAATTTTTTAATGTTTTATTTATTTTTGAGAGAGTGAGATAGAGCATGAGCAGGGGAGGGGCAGACAGAGAGGGAGACAGAGAATCTGAAACAGGCTCCAGGCTCCAGGCTCCATGCTGTCAGCACAGAGCCTGATGTAGGGCTCAAACTCACCAACTGAGAAATCCTGTCCTCATATGAGTGAAGTCATATGATTTTTGTCTTTCTCTGACTGGCTAATTTCATTTAGCGTAATACCACCTAATTCCATCCACGTAGTTGCAAATGGCAAGATTTCATTCTTTTTGATTGCCAAGTAATACTCATTGTATATATATATACCACATCTTCTTTTTTTTTTTTTAAGTTTTTTTTTTTTTTTCAACATTTTTTATTTTTGGGACAGAGAGAGACAGAGCATGAACGGGGGAGGGGCAGAGAGAGAGGGAGACACAGAATCGGAAACAGGCTCCAGGCTCCGAGCCATCAGCCCAGAGCCTGACGCGGGGCTCGAACTCACGGACCGCGAGATCGTGACCTGGCTGAAGTCGGACGCTTAACCGACTGCGCCACCCAGGCGCCCCATACCACATCTTCTTTATCCATTCAGCCATCAATGGACATACTTTGGCTATTGTTGATAGTGCTGCCATAGAAATGGGGGTGCATGTGTCCCTTCGAAACAGCACTCCTGTATCCTGTGGATAAATGCCTAGTAGTGCAATTGCTGGGTCTAGGGTACTTCTATTTTTAGTTTTTTGAGGAACCTTCATACTGTTTTCCAGAGTGGCTGCACCAGCTTGCATTCCCACCAACAATGCAAAAGAGATCCTCTTTCTCCACATCCTCGCCAACATCTGTTGTTGCCTGAGTTTTTTTTTTTTTTTTTTAATTCGGTCCATGACATTTATTTATTTATTTATTTATTTACTTTTTTTTCCAATATATGAAATTTATTGTCAAATTGGTTTCCATACAACACCCAGTGCTCATCCCAAAATGTGCCCTCCTCAATACCCATCACCCACCCTCCCCTCCCTCCCACCCCCCATCAACCCTCAGTTTGTTCTCAGTTTTTAACTGTCTCTCATGCTTTGGCTCTCTCCCACTCTAACCTCTTTTTTTTTTTTCCTTCCCCTCCCCCATGGGTTTATGTTAAGTTTCTCAGGATCCACATAAGAGTGAAACCATATGGTATCTGTCTTTCTCTGTATGGCTTATTTCACTTAGCATCACACTCTCCAGTTCCATCCACGTTGCTACAAAAGGCCAGATTTCATTCTTTCTCATTGCCATGTAGTACTCCATTGTGTATATAAACCACAATTTCTTTATCCATTCATCAGTTGATGGACATTTAGGCTCTTTCCATAATTTGGCTATTGTTGAGAGTGCTGCTATAAACATTGGGGTACAAGTGCCCCTATGCATCAGTACTCCTGTATCCCTTGGGTAAATTCCTAGCAGTGCTATTGCTGGGTCATAGGGTAGGTCTATTTTTAATTTTCTGAGGAACCTCCACACTGCTTTCCAGAGCGGCTGCACCAATTTGCATTCCCACCAACAGTGCAAGAGGGTTCCCGTTTCTCCACATCCTCTCCAGCATCTATAGTCTCCTGATTTGTTCATTTTGGCCACTCTGACTGGCGTGAGGTGATATCTGAGTGTGGTTTTGATTTGTATTTCCCTGATAAGGAGCGACGTTGAACATCTTTTCATGTGCCTGTTGGCCATGCGGATGTCTTCTTTAGAGAAGTGTCTATTCATGTTTACTGCCCATTTCTTCACTGGGTTATTTGTTTTTCGGGTGTGGAGTTTGGTGAGCTCTTTACAGATTTTGGATACTAGCCCTTTGTCTGATATGTCATTTGCAAATATCTTTTCCCATTCCGTTGGTTGCCTTTTAGTTTTGTTGGTTGTTTCCTTTGCTGTGCAGAAGCTTTTTATCTTCATAAGGTCCCAGTAATTCACTTTTGCTTTTAATTCCCTTGCCTTTGGGGATGTGTCGAGTAAGAGATTGCTACGGCTGAGGTCAGAGAGGTCTTTGCAGGCAGGACTTTTAAAATAAGCAAGTATACCTCTTTCAGGGGAGACTGGGAGAATGAGTGTTTCCATCTGTTCCTTCTGCACTGAGCCCTGGAGGGGGGGTGGTGGGGGGGGATAGTCAGTTAAAAACTTTGTTGGTTTATTTATTTGCTACTGTCCCGTTAAAACTTTGAACTTAAACCCTGCTGGCCATCAGATCCAGGCAATAAGGAATGCATCTTCTTGGTGGCAGCCACAAAAATCAGGGTGCCAGTCATGTGTACAAGTTCATTTTCAGGAGATACTGGCAACAAGGTAGAGGGAGAGGTTGAAAATGGCAACTGCCAACCTCCATGGTCTGTGGAGATTATTAAAGCTGCCCCTAATGTGTGCTAAAGTAGAAGCCTGCCCCTCAGACCAAAGCTTATGAGATAAGCAAATAGGCCTCTTTCATAGAAGACTAGGCCCACTTTAGACTGTTGCCTCTGCCTTGTGCCCTGGGGAGATAGCCAGAGTGAGTCCATGTGAACTTGTTAAGGACTACTTTACAGTAACCTTGTGGACCTCATTGACTCAAGTCCCACTGACTTTCAAAGCTAGATATTTTGGGGGTTCTTCTCTCAATGCAAAGTCTGAAACACTGGGTACCAGATGTGAGGTCCAAACACTTCACTCCTCAGGGAGAAGCTGGGAGTAGTGACCTTCCTCCTGGATGTGTGTTGCTGCACTAGAGGTGAGGTTTATGAAGAGATTGTGTGTCACTCTCCTAACCTATTTTAATGTGAGTGTTTGCTTATTTACCAATATGTAGGAGTCTTTCATTTAGTTTCTAGATTTCTTTTACAGGTATTTGTTCTATATATAGCTGTAGATTTGGTGTGTTCATGGGAGGAGGTAAGTTCAGGAGCGTCCTATGTTACCATCTTGACCCAGAACCACTTAAATTAGGAGTCAACAATGAAAAAATAAATAAATATCAAAGTTATCCAGACATGTATAGGATAATATGGAGAAAATTGTAAAATGTAAGGGACATGAAAGGATTCTTGAAAAAATATGCATAGCCATACACAATTGATTCAGATGCTATTTTTTTCTTAAAATAGTATATTTAATGCAATCATAATTAAAATCTTCGTGGCATAAGGGGTTGGGAGTGAAATGGAGAAGTTTGAAAAATGAATCTAAAATTTTCTGGATGTGAGTGCTTGGGTGGCTCCTTTGGTTAAGTGTCTAACTCTTGATTTTGGTTCAGGTCATGATCTCACAGTTCGTGAGTTCAAGCCCCACATTGGGCTCTGCTCTGGCTGTGTGAAGTCTGCTTGGGATTCTCTCTCCCTCCCTCTCTCTCTCTGCTCCTACCCCACATTCCAACTCTCAAAATAAATAAGCATTGAAAATAAATAAAATTTCCTGGACAAGTAAAAGTATGAGGCTAGTTTAAGTCTGTGAAAGAGGATTAGAATGAATGAAAATGTGTCTAAACTGAATTTTGGTGCAAGAGAGCTGGGTCTTGGTAAATTTAGTTAAGTTCAGGAATTGTTTAGTAAGTCTTCCTGAATCGGGATGTAAGTTCCAAGTATAAAAGGACTGTGGCATAGCGTGGTAGCCCCAGCATAGACAGAATAGTGTCACTGGGCTCCCTATCATTAACATATTGGGGTGTGGGCAAACGACCTATAATTGAGATATGAAACCTTTGCTTCTGCTTTGTACAGCCACCTCACTTTCACCAAATTTGATGAATAAATCAGGAAGTGTGTGTGTGTCTGTGTGTGTGTCGGGCATACTTCTTGCTAATCTGTGGCTCACTTGAATTTCTACACAGGCAGAAGTCAATGTTCACGTATTTGGAAGAGGGGAGGACATGACACAGATGAAAACCCCCCAAACAAAAGATGTTTAGATTTGATTTAAAAATAAAACACACATTTAAATATGTATACACTGGTTTCTCTCAGCCTATCAGACAAAATGCCAATATCCCTCATGGGCGAGGAACTCTTTCAATTTTATACAAACACATGACACATAATAGAAAAATGAGTATTTACCAAAAGTGATAGGAATGCCCAATAAACCCATAAAAATTAGAAATAAAACAAGATTCTATTGTTTTAAAACTATTACCCATAAAAGGTTTTTGAGGTAGAGAACACCCTACCTTGGCAAGGATAATGGGTGCTCTCAAAACTTGTGGTAACAATGGGTCAAGAGTGGGCAAGCACCTGAGACTTTATATTATTGGCAAAACCAACAAGTTAGGCTGTCACATTTCACAAATGCCTGGGTCAGAAACAGAAGATTGTATTATTCACACCAATGACAATAGCCAGAATAGCAGCATCTTCGGTACCAATTTCCTAAGCCTCAATTTCCACCATGGGACTTTTACCTGAAATTTATTGTAAGATAATTGTTGGAAGGGTGCAAACATACGTTCACATACACGTGTTTTCATTGCAGCAGTTTTTACAACATCGACAAAAAGAACAAACACAAATATGTAATTGTTTAAATGATAGTGCATCCAAAAAAGGAAATATTAGGAAACCATTAAAATAATCATATAAATCTATATTTATTGATGTGAATTTAAACATTTTTAAAATTACTATGGGGATGTTATAGACTGAATAGTGTCTTCCCAAAATTCATATGTTGAAGCCTTATCCCCCCCCCAATGTGACTGTATTTGGAGACAGGGCCTTTATGGGGATAATTAAAATTAAACGAGGTAATTAGGGTTGCTCCCTAACCTGATAGGACTAGTGTTCTTTAGGAAGTGGAACACACACCAGAGCTCTCTTGGCATGCATAGAGGAAAAGCCATGTGAGGGCACAGTGAGAAGGCAGTAGGCTACAATCCAGAAAGCGAGATCTCCCCTGAAGACGGCCTTGCTCTCCCCTTGATCTTGGACTTCTACTAGCCTCCATGCCTGTGAGAAAATAAATTTCTGTTGTTTGAGCCACCCAGTCTGCAATATTTTGTCATAGTAGCCTGAGCAGACCAATAAAGGGAGAAAGTAGCTCGCATGAATTTGAACTTATTTATATATAATTTTACAATTATGTCTTTGTATAAAGAGATGCTTAAAAGGGTATTCACTTACTGATACCAACAATGGTTATCTCTGGTATGTTTGGGTTGACATTTAAGCCTTCTTACTCATTCCTGTACATTGCTTAACTTTCTACAGTAAATGTGTTGTCTTTTATATTCCAGGGGGAAAAAAGTTTTAAAAGCTAATGTCCTCATAAGTCCGTTAAACAAAATTCTGGCTTGTCACCTCCCAGCCACTTCTATGATTTTACACTTTGTTCAAGTAGTGATTTCACTGAGAAGTCAAGTGCATCCTGAGATGGACAATCTTAGATGTTCTGATAAGTGGCTCCTGATAAAAAAGAGTGGTTAGAAGTATGAGACAGGGCTAATACCAAAGGGAATTATGTTAGATCTCCTTTGAATGTGAACTTGTCCAAGTTGGAAACTGCCCAGTAATTAGACGGGTGAACATCTTTTGCTTCAATCTCTCCACTCCTCAAAATAATGATGACCTATGTAAGCGGTTCTTTTATGGTTTCCTCTTATTGACAGCTTTGGTTCAGTTGTTATTGGTATGATAAAAATTTAAAAGGCGGAGATCCAGAGCTGATTTTTTAAAAAAATTTAGTTAGTATTTTGGGGTAGGTATAAAAGCAAATGCTGTCTCACTTACCAAGGTAAGGCAACATCTTTTTTAGTCAGTGGATAGAGGAGGCTTGTCATTAGGAACTCTGCCTTACTCAATAGAACTGTTTCCATTGTAATTGGTGTTGGTAGAATTACAACATCATGGCTTTTGTATATATTTTTGATATATTAGATCCTTATAAGTCATCACATTTTTAAATAGAGAACCAGGAATGCATTTGTACCCATTTGGAAAATGAAATTAATGTATAACCCAGATGTCAGTTGGGGCTCTGGTTCCTGAAGAATTAGGAAATTTGATCCAAACCCTCAATATCTGTTATTCTATATACAGACTTTTCCACAAAATTTATGTTACTTCCCATATTTATTTCTAATGGTCACTCCTATTTATCACCAATCCTAGCATATGTTTGCCATAATAGTCTAGCCTACACCAGTCAATAGGAAGATCTTCATCATTTCATTTTATTGTCCATGAAAAAAATCCTATATGTTATGATTTTGTGGATTAAGTAGCACTATTGAAAACTTGAAGGGCTATTAGGAGAGATCACATCACATACTCTGATCAGTTTTCTTACCTCACTTGTCAGGCTCTGCCTCCTTCTAAATGTCCATGCCCCTGACAAAAGACCTTTCTCATGATTTTTAGATCTCTGAAAAACATAAACTATTCCTATCAGTATGACTCCTTCTTTTTTTTTTCCAATATATGAAATTTATTGTCAAATTGGTTTCCATACAACACCCAGTGCTCATCCCAAAATGTGCCCTCCTCAATACCCATCACCCACCCTCCCCTCCCTCCCACCCCCCATCAACCCTCAGTTTGTTCTCAGTTTTTAACAGTCTCTCATGCTTTGGCTCTCTCCCACTCTAACCTCTTTTTTTTTTTTTTTCCTTCCCCTCCCCCATGGGTTTATGTTAAGTTTCTCAGGATCCACATAAGAGTGAAACCATATTGTATCTGTCTTTCTCTGTATGGCTTATTTCACTTAGCATCACACTCTCCAGTTCCATCCACGTTGCTACAAAAGGCCAGATTTCATTCTTTCTCATTGCCATGTAGTACTCCATTGTGTATATAAACCACAATTTCTTTATCCATTCATCAGTTGATGGACATTTAGGCTCTTTCCATAATTTGGCTATTGTTGAGAGTGCTGCTATAAACATTGGGGTACAAGTGCCCCTATGCATCAGTACTCCTGTATCCCTTGGGTAAATTCCTAGCAGTGCTATTGCTGGGTCATAGGGTAGGTCTATTTTTAATTTTCTGAGGAACCTCCACACTGCTTTCCAGAGCGGCTGCACCAATTTGCATTCCCACCAACAGTGCAAGAGGGTTCCCGTTTCTCCACATCCTCTCCAGCATCTATAGTCTCCTGATTTGTTCATTTTGGCCACTCTGACTGGCGTGAGGTGATATCTGAGTGTGGTTTTGATTTGTATTTCCCTGATAAGGAGCGACGTTGAACATCTTTTCATGTGCCTGTTAGCCATCCGGATGTCTTCTTTAGAGAAGTGTCTATTCATGTTTACTGCCCATTTCTTCACTGGGTTATTTGTTTTTCGGGTGTGGAGTTTGGTGAGCTCTTTACAGATTTTGGATACTAGCCCTTTGTCTGATATATCATTTGCAAATATCTTTTCCCATTCCGTTGGTTGCCTTTTAGTTTTGTTGGTTGTTTCCTTTGCTGTGCAGAAGCTTTTTATCTTCATAAGGTCCCAGTAATTCACTTTTGCTTTTAATTCCCTTGCCTTTGGGGATGTGCCGAGTAAGAGATTGCTACGGCTGAGGTCAGAGAGGTCTTTTCCTGCTTTGTCCTCTAGGGTGTTGATGGTTTCCTGTCTCACATTCAGGTCCTTTATCCATTTTGAGTTTATTTTTGTGAAAGGTGTGATAAAGTGGTCTAGTTTCAACCTTCTGCATGTTGCTGTCCAGTTCTCCCAGCACCATTTGTTAAAGAGACTGTCTTTTTTCCATTGGATGTTCTTTCCTGCTTTGTCAAAGATGAGTTGGCCATACGTTTGTGGGTCTAGTTCTAGGGTTTCTATTCTATTCCATTTGTCTATGTGTCTGTTTTTGTGCCCATACCATGCTGTCTTGATGATGACAGCTTTGTAGTAGAGGCTAAAGTCTGGGATTGTGATGCCTCCTGCTTTGGTCTTCTTCTTCAGAATTACTTTGGCTATTCGGGGCCTTTTGTGGTTCCATATGAATTTTAGGATTGCTTGTTCTAGCTTCGAGAAGAATGCTGGTGCAATTTTGATTGGGATTGCATTGAATGTGTAGATAGCTTTGGGTAGTATTGACATTTTGTCAGTATTTATTCTTCCAATCCATGAGCAGGGAATGTCTTTCCATTTCTTTATATCTTCTTCAATTACCTTCATAAGCTTTATATACCTTTCAGCGTACAGATCTTTTACATCTTCGGTTAGATTTATTCCTAGGTATTTTATGCTTCTTGGTGCAATTGTGAATGGGATCAGTTTTTTTATTTGTCTTTCTGTTGCTTCATTGTTAGTGTATAAGAATGCAACTGATTTCTGTACATTGATTTTGTATCCTGCAACTTTGCTGAATTCATGTATCAGTTCTAGCAGACTTTTGGTGGAGTCTATCGGATTTTCCATGTATAATATCATGTCATCTACAAAAAGCAAAAGCTTGACTTCATCTTTGCCAATTTTGATGCCTTTGATTTCCTTTTGTTGTCTGATTGCTGATGCTAGAACTTCCAACACTATGTTAAACAACAGCGATGAGAGTGGGCATCCCTGTCGTGTTCCTGATATCAGGGAAAAAGCTCTCAGTTTTTCCCCATTGAGGATGATGTTCGCTGTGGGCTTTTCATAAATGGCTTTTATGATGCTTAAGTATGTTCCTTCTATCCCGACTTTCTCAAGGGTTTTTATTAAGAAAGGGTGCTGGATTTTGTCAAAGGCCTTTTCTGCATCGATTGACAGGATCATATGGTTCTTATCCTTTCTTTTATTAATGTGATGTATCACGTTGATTGATTTGCAAATGTTGAACCAGCCCTGCATCCCAGGAATGAATCCCACTTGATCATGGTGAATAATTCTTTTTATATGCTGTTGAATTCGATTTGCTAGTATCTTATTGAGAATTTTTGCATCCATATTCATCAGGGATATTGGCCTGTAGTTCTCATTTTTTACTGGGTCTCTGTCTGGTTTAGGAACCAAAGTAATACTGGCTTCATAGAATGAGTCTGGAAGTTTTCCTTCCCTTTCTATTTCTTGGAATAGCTTGAGAAGGATAGGTATTATCTCTGCTTTAAACGTCTGGTAGAACTCCCCTGGGAAGCCATCTGGTCCTGGACTCTTATTTGTTGGGAGATTTTTGATAACCGATTCAATTTCTTCACTGGTTATGGGTCTGTTCAAGCTTTCTATTTCCTCCTGATTGAGTTTTGGAAGAGTGTGGGTGTTTAGGAATTTGTCCCATTCTTCCAGGTTGTCCAATTTGTTGGCATATAATTTTTCATAGTATTCCCTGATAATTGTTTGTATCTCTGAGGGATTGGTTGTAATAATCCCATTTCGTTCATGATTTTATCTATTTGGGTCATCTCCCTTTTCCTTTTGAGAAGCCTGGCTACAGGTTAGTCAATTTTGTTTATTTTTTTCAAAAAACCAACTCTTGGTTTCGTTGATCTGCTCTACAGTTTTTTTTTAGATTCTATATTGTTTATTTCTGCTCTGATCTTTATTATTTCTCTTCTTCTGCTGGGTTTAGGCTGCCTTTGCTGTTCTGCTTCTATTTCCTTTAGGTGTGCTGTTAGATTTTGTATTTGGGAATTTTCTTGTTTCTTGAGATAGGCCTGGATTGCAATGTATTTTCCTCTCAGGACTGCCTTTGCTGCGTCCCAAAGCGTTTGGATTGTTGTATTTTCATTTTTGTTTGTTTCCATATATTTTTTAATTTCTTCTCTAATTGCCTGGTGGACCCACTCATTGTTTAGTAGGGTGTTCTTTAACCTCCACACTTTTAGAGGTTTTCCAGACTTTTTCCTGTGGTTGATTTCAAGCTTCATGGCATTGTGGTCTGAAAGTATGCATGGTATAATTTCAATTCTTGTAAACTTATGAAGGGCTGTTTTGTGACCCAGTATATGATCTATCTTGGAGAATGTTCCATGTGCACTCGAGAAGAAAGTATATTCTGTTGCTTTGGGATGCAGAGTTCTAAATATATCTGTCAAGTCCATCTGATCCAATGTGTCATTCAGGGCCCTTGTTTCTTTATTGACCGTGTGTCTAGATGATCTATCCATTTCTGTAAGTGGAGTGTTAAAGTCCCCTGCAATTACCACATTCTTATCAAATAAGGTTGCTTATATTTGTAATTGTTTTATATATTTGGGGGCTCCTGTATTCGGCGCATAGACATTTATAATTGTTAGCTCTTCCTGATGGATAGACCCTGTAATTATTATATAATGCCCTTCTTCATCTCTTGTTACAGCCTTTAATTTAAAGTCTAGTTTGTCTGATATAAGTATGGCTACTCCAGCTTTCTTTTGGCTTCCAGTAGCATGATAAATAGTTCTCCATCCCCTCACTCTCAATCTAAAGGTGTCCTCAGATCTAAAATGAGTCTCTTGTAGACAGCAAATAGATGGGTCCTGTTTTTTTATCCATTCTGATACCCTATGTCTTTTGGTTGGCACATTTAATCCATTTACATTCAGTGTTATTATAGAAAGATACGGGTTTAGAGTCATTGTGATGTCTGTATGTTTTATGCTTGTAGTGATGTCTCTGGTACTTTGTCTCACAGGATCCCCCTTAGGATCTCTTGTAGGGCTGGTTTCGTGGTGACAAATTCCTTCAGTTTTTGTTTGTTTGGGAAGACCTTTATCTCTCCTTCTATTCTAAATGACAGACTTGCTGGATAAAGGATTCTCGGCTGCATATTTTTTCTGTTTAGCACACTGAAGATATCGTGCCAAGCCTTTCTGGCCTGCCAAGTTTCAAAGGAGAGATCAGTCACGAGTCTTATAGGTCTTCCTTTATATGTGAGGGCATGTTTATCCCTTGCTGCTTTCAGAATTTTCTCTTTATCCTTGTATTTTGCCAGTTTCACTATGATATGTCGTGCAGAAGATCGATTCAAGTTACGTCTGAAGGGAGTTCTCTGTGCCTCTTGGATTTCAATGCCTTTTTCCTTCCCCAGTTCAGGGAAGTTCTCAGCTATAATTTCTTCAAGTACCCCTTCAGCACCTTTCCCTCTCTCTTCCTCCTCTGGGATACCAATTATGCGTATATTATTTCTTTTTAGTGTATCACTTAGTTCTCTAATTTTTCCCTCATACTCCTGGATTTTTTTATCTCTCTTTCTCTCAGCTTCCTCTTTTTCCATAACTGTATCTTCTAGTTCACCTATTCTCTCCTCTGCCTCTTCAATCCGAGCTGTCATCGTTTCCATTTTGTTTTGCATTTCGTTTAAAGCGCTTTTCAGCTCCTCGTGACTGTTCCTTAGTCCCTTGATCTCTGTGGCAAGAGATTCTCTGCTGTCCTGTATACTGTTTTCAAGCCCAGCGATTAATTTTATGACTATTATTCTAAATTCACTTTCTGTTATATTATTTAAATCCTTTTTGATCAGTTCATTAGCTGTTGTTATTTCCTGGAGATTCTTCTGAGGGGAATTCTTCCGTTTGGTCATTTTGGATAGTCCCTGGAGTGGTGAGGACCTGCAGGGCACTTGCCCTGTGCTGTGGCGTATAACTGGAGTTGGTAGGCAGGGCCGCAGTCCGACCTGATGTCTGCCCCCAGCCCACTGCTGGGGCCACAGTCAGACTGGTGTGTGCCTTCTCTTTCCCTCTCCTAGGAGCGGGATTCACTGTGGGGTGGCGTGGCCCATCTGGGCTACTTGCACACTGCCAGGCTTGTGGTGCTGGGGATCTGGCGTATTAGCTGGGGTGGGTAGGCAAGGTGCACGGGGCAGGAGGGGTAGGCTTAGCTCGCTTCTCCTTAGGTGATCCACTTCAGGAGGGGCCCTGTGGCAGCGGGAGGGAGTCAAATCCGCTGTCGGAGGTTTGGCTCCGCAGAAGCACAGAGTTGGGTGTTTGCGCGGAGCGAGCAAGTTCCCTGGCAGGAACTGGTTCTCTTTGGGATTTTGGCTGGGGGATGGGCGAGGGAGATGGCGCTGGCGAGCGCCTTTGTTCCCCGCCAAGCTGAGCTCTGCCGTCCGGGGGCTCAGCAGCTCTCCCTCCCATTGTCCTCCAGCCTTCCCGCTTTCTGAGCAGAGCTGTTAACTTATGACCTCCCAGACGCTAAGTCGTGCTTGCTGTCGGAACACAGTCTGTCTGGCCCCTCCGCTTTTGCCAGCCAGACTCAGGGGCTCTGCTTGGCCAGCGAGCCGCCCCTCCACCCCGGCTCCCTCCCGCCAGTCGGTGGAGCGCGCACCGCCTCGCAGCCCTTCCTACCCTCTTCCGTGGGCCTCTCGTCTGCGCTTGGCTCTGGAGACTCCGTTCTGCTAATCCTCTGGCGGTTTTCTGGGTTATTTAGGCAGGTGTAGGTGGAATCTAAGTGATCAGCAGGACGCGCGGTGAGCCCAGCGTCCTCCTACGCCGCCATCTTCCCTCCCCGATTCTCTAGGTATTTTTTGATGTAATTGTAAACGGGACTGTTTTCTTAATTTCTCTTTCAGATAGCTTGTAATTAATATATAGAAAGGCATCTGATTTCTATATGTTAATTTTGTATTCTTCAACTTCACTGAATTCATTTAAATGTTTTAATAATTTTTTGGTGGAGTGTTTGGGTTTTTCTATATATAGTATCATGTATTAGCAAACAGTGACAGTTTTACTTCTTTGTTACCAATTTGGATGCTTTTTATTTACTTTTCTTCTCTTATTGCTGTGGCTAGGACTTCCAGTACTCTGTTGAACAAAAGTGGCAAGAGTGGCATTCTTGTCTTGTTCCAGATCTTAGAGGAAAAGTTGAAGTTTTCATCAATGAATATGATGTTAGCTGTGGATTTATCACATATGGTCTTTACTATATTGAGGTATGTTTACTTTATAGTCACTTTTGTTCACTCTGTACCTACTTTGTTGAAAGTTTTCACAATATGGGCATTGTATTTTGTCAAATGTTTTTTTCTGAATCTATTGAGATGATCATATGATTTCTTACCCTTCATTTTGTTAATTTGTTATATCAAATTATTGACTAGTAAAGGTTGAATTTTTTTGCATATCTGATTAAATCCCACTTGATCATGTTGTATGATCCTTTTAATGTGTTTTTGAATTTGGTTTGTTATTTTGTTGAAGATTTTTGTATCTATGTTCCTCACAGATATGAGACTGTAATTTTATTTTTGTAGTGTTTTTGTCTGGCTTTGGTTCAGGATAATGCTGGCTTCATAGAATGAATTTGGAACCATTTCTTCCTCTTCAATGTTTTGAAATGGTTTGAAAAGGATAGGTATTAATTATTTTTTAAATGTCTGGTAGAATCCAGTGAAGCCATCTGGTCCCGGACTTTTGTTTGTTGGGAATTTTTATTGTAGATTCAATTTCATGACCTGTAAGCAGTCTGTGCAGATTTTCTGTTTCTTCTTGATTTATGCTTAGAAGATTGTATGTTTCCAGGAAATTATCCATTTCTTCTAAGTTATGCGATTTATTGGTATATAATTGATTATAGTAATCTCTTGTAATCCTTTGTATTTCTGTGGTGTCAGTTGTGACTTCTCTTTCATTTCTGATTTTATTTGTTTTCTCTCTTCTTGATGGGTCTAGCTAAAGATTCATCAATTTTGCTTTTTTTTTTTTTTTTTTTAAAAGAGAGAGAGAGAGTGGGCACAAGTGAGAAAGAGGCAGAGAGAGAGAGAGAGAGAGAGAGAGAGAGAGAGAGAATTCCAGGAAGGGAAGAGAGAGAAAGAAAGAGAAGTGGGACTTGAACTCATGAACTGTGAGATCATGACCTGAGCCAATGTCAGATGCTTAACAACTGAGCCATACAGGCACTCTTGCTTACCTTTTCAAAGAAACAGCTATTCATTTTATTAATGTTATTCTTTTACCCTTAATATTATTCTTTTTTATTTTTTAACCTTTATTTTATTTCCACACTGATTTTTATTATTTCATTTTTTACTAATTTGGGGCTTTGTTTATTTATTTATTTTTAAATTTCCTTTAGGTATAAGATTAGATTGAGATTTTCTTGTTTGTTTGTTTGTTTGTTTGAGGTAGGCCTATAGTGCCATAGGACTTTTACTCTTCTTCATTTCTGAATGATACCCTTGCTGGGTAGAGTATTCTTGGTTGTAGATTTTTTTCCTCTCAGTGCTTTGAATATATTGTGCTCTCCTTTTTGGCCTGCAAAGTTTCTGCTGAAAAAAACAGCTGATTGCCTTATGGGTATTCCCTTATATAACCAATTGCTTTTTTCTTGCTGGTTTTAAGATTCTATCATACTTAAATTTTGACATTTTAATTATTACATGTCTTGGTGTGGACATCTTTGTATTCATCGTGTTTGGGGCTCTCTTTGCATCCTGGACCTAATGTCTCTTTCCTTTCTCAGGTTAGGGAAGTTTACTGCTATATTATTTATTCAAATTTTTTTTTTAACACTTTCTCTCTCTCTCTCTCCTCCTTCTGGGAACCCTTGCACTGTGAATACTGGTATGCTTGATGTTGTCCCAGAGGTCCCTTAAACTATCCTTATTTTTTAAAATTCTGTTTTCTGTTTGCTACTCAGATTGGGTGATTTCCACTACCCTTTTAGATTGCTGATCTATTCTTTTGCATCATCTAATCTAATTCCCTCTAGTGTACTTTTTATTTCAGTTATTGAATTATTCAGCTCTAAGTGGTTCTTTTTTATATTTTCTCTTTGGTGACATGTTCACTTTGGTTGTCCATTCTTCCAAGTTTGTTAGACATCTTTGTGAAAATTTGAGCAGGTAGATTGATAATCTCCATTTAGTTTTTTTTATATTTTGTCTTCTTTGGTTTGGAACATATTCCTCTGTCTTCTCATTTTACCTGAGTCTGTTTGCTTGTTTCTATGTATTAAGTAGATCAGCTATATCTTCTGGTCTTGAAGGAGTGGTCTTATGTAGAAAGGCTTAATCTCCCACCCCTAGTCACTAGAACTAGTCATTCCACAGATGTCAGCTGTGCGAGTTGTGTGAACTCTCCTGTTGTGGCCAGGCCACGACTGCTACAGGCATACTGGTGGGCAGGGCTAGCCCTGTGTGCCTGCTCTGGGTGGGAGTGCTGGTCTGAGCTGAGACTTCCTGCTGGGCATGGTGCAGTGGGAGCTGCTTTGAAGGGGTGCCTCTGGGCCAAGTGGATTGGGCAAGATGTGTCTGCTCATAGCTCAAATTCTTGAGAGAGAATCTAGTTCAATGTGCTCAGCTTGCATCTTGGTTTCCTTTTGAAAAATGTCCACTTTTGGTCAACTCAGCTAAGGATAGAGATTAAGGAGTGATGAACGCCCCTTTATTCAGCAAGGGAATATGGTTTTCTGTTTTTAGAGAAAGCCCATATGCTTGGCCCTGTGATATAAATTGTTTTTTTCAAGCTTATAGTTTTGAAGAACAAATAAATCACAGTTTTCATTACACATTTTTCAGTGGTCTTTTGGTCTGAGATTCAAGTTTTCTTAGAGAACATTTACAAAGTTTAGAATTAGGATTTAAGATCTCATCAGGGAAGGTAAGAAAAAATTAAAGGCATGGGAAATGTGGCGCTTTGTTTCCTTAAGCTGTGAATGTCAATAATTACAATGGAGTACAGTTTTCTCTCTGTTCCTGATTCTTTCACATGACCTAAATTTAAAACAAAAACAGGGTAGGTTTTTAAAGAAATATATATTTGATATGGTGGCACAACCAAAAATAAAAATCAATTTGAGAGATTAAATAAAATTGGGTTGTAGTGGGCAGATTGGGGATAAGGGTGGATTTTCTTCTTTTTCTTATCCATAGACTTAGATAAGTGGTGAAATCATAGAATTCCATCTGCTTTTTTGTAAAGATCTGGGAACCTAATGCAAGTCATCATTCATATCTCCTAGTAATGTGTGCAGGATTTGGTGGGTCACAATGAAGCACTTTATTGATTACATTATGAAAAATCAATTCAAAAGTCACCTAGAACTTTAGCTCCAAGATGCATTCTGTACATGCAGTGACAGAAGCTGGTTGTTCATCATTGTGGCTAAAACTGAATATTGTGGGGATGCCCAATTACAGGCCTGGCAAGAGGATCTTCAGGGAAGTAATTGTGGTTTCTTTTATTGCCTTCATGCAGCCTCTGAGTGAGGAGCCTCATGATTCTTTTCCAGTCTGGAACAGCGAGAGAATGAATATGGCTCTCTGTAATTTTGATTTCCTCTGTCCACTAGGTCAAATCAATACTCCCCCATCCCTTTAATAAAACCATTTCCTACATATGCTGAGCAGCTGTTCTTGCCTGAAGATGCTCTGAGAAAGAAAAGCAAGGCTATAAACCCTTCATTTCCTGCGTTGATAATAAACAGATTTGTTTATTGAAAACTGAACTTTCCCCTAGGAAGGAGGAGAGCAGGAAGACATGGGTAAAAGAGTGAGCCAGAGAGTATGGAGGAGTATAAAGGAGGAGTTGTCAGAAGACTTCCTATAAAGTCTATATTTTTAAGGTCATCTACCTTCCTGGTGCATGCTAAAATTGAAAATGGTTAATAAAGTGCTCTGGATCAAATAAGTTACTTAGGACATAGGCATTATGGCTGTTAGAATTGAAGCCATCTGCCAAAAAAGAAAAAAAAATTATCAGAGCTCTTTGGGCAGTTTCTAATGTGTCTTACCTACCACATACTGAGTTATTTTGATTATTATTATTTTTTGGTTTCACATATAGAGACTCCATGTATAGAGAATGAAGTATAAGTACCATGGGTATATGATAAAAGGGAATCATGTTACTCTATCAAGAAAAGATTTAGTTTTCTCTTATTTCCCCAATCTTCTTCCTTAGGCCGGAATGAAACATAGCAAGAGAAGAACAATAGGCAATAATGTCAAGAAGTTGGGTTTGGATAGGGACAGTAGGAGACTCAGAGTCCAAGATGGGCTGCCAATGGGTTCAGTCTCCTGAAGTACAGTGGATGGGTAGATCTGTTACCTTAGGAATTTGATAGACAAAATCTAGTAGTGTCTATGATTAGATTTTTATTAAATGTTTCCAGTTTTGGCTAATTCTCTAGATTTTGAGTTTTTGTGGTGAAAGAGATCTTCTCAATGCCTAAGTCCTAAATATTTTTATCCTACTCAAAAGAAATAGTTAGGCTTTCTTAGTGAATCTTCATGGGAATCATTTCTGTAATGCAGTCAACACATCTTCTGCATTAAAATAAACTAGTATCCAAGTTCCTGACAGTGGGAATAGAGTAAAGCTGTTGAAAACAAGGTGGTATGCACAAGTAAGCTATGAGAAATTATTTGTCTCTGTTGCTGAAAGCAAACCTTTCTAGACTCATTTTTCTTTTATTGAAATACAGCACACACACGCACACACACACACACACACTAAGGGGAAAGGCTGCTATCTTAAAAGTAGAAAAAAATTTAATCTACATTATCTTAGCTGCGTTGAGTTTTGGTGGTGACTGATGGGGACAATTGTGTCAGCTTTGTTTCTTCAAGAACAAATTGTCAATCTAAACTATGGAAGAAAAAAATTGTCAGCTCTGTCTCTGGATGAGCAAAATTATTGGTTGTGTCTCTGGAAGGTGAAAGTTCTTGGGAGTAAGAGAAAATTGTCAGATGCATATTTTCAAGACAGAATCGTTGGCCATGTCAGTTAAATAACAGGTTACTATTATTTTACTGCTGAACTGTGAAATTTACCATTTTTATCTCTTTGACATTTGAATTGACAAAATGAACTCCACCCAAATTGTCATGTGCATTGGTACTTAGCAAGGACATATGTGCCACATGTGCTTTTGTGTTATGGCTAGAAAGATATATATATATATATATATATATATATATATATATATATATATGGGCAACCAACCAGATAGTATATGATAAAATGTTGCCTGTATAAATGGAGAAAGAGCCATTCTTGATTTCTTTAATGGGTACTTCAATTCAAAATGAAAGGCAGCTAGGTCAGTGGGGGGTGGGACAAAGACACAGGGAGTGGGGCCGTCATTACGAGAGCACTATATTTAATAACACAGCTGGTGACAGGTTTGTAGTAAGTCAATAATTCTTTTTTGAGTCTCAGTTGGTTCTGGGGGTGTGTGTGCTGGGTGGGGGTTGAAGAGAGGGAGGTAGAGATGGGTTGGGGATAGGTGGAGAATGAGACTGATTATATTTCTACACTGGCTCCCATTCAACTGGCAAGAGGTGTTTCTGACGGAGGAAGGTAACCTTAAGAATAAGGAGCAAATAGATGAGAATATCTTGTGTACACCTATATAACAAGAGTTCTCAAATTCATATTTGAAAAACTAGCCTGAATGATACTGTAAAAATGAGGTAGATTAAACTATTATTACTGGAAGGATTATAATTCCCTCCCCAATTACCGAAATGCTAACACTGGGTGCATTTTATTTTGGGGGACCTAGATGTTATGCTTCAATTCTGAATTGGGATAAACCCAATCTGGGACAAGCCCCAGAAATTCATTGTCTGTCTTATTTTTATTCTGTGGGTTTGTGATTGTGGCTATGGAAGACAAGTCCAGTTTTGAGTCTACATTAAAGACGTTGGAAATATTGAGTTTAAGGATTCCCAGAGTGTGTTCTTTAGCAAAACTTACTTGGCTGGTTATCTGTATTATCATATGCTCTGGCTTACAACTTTTTAATGGCTTCCCAGTGCCTACCGGATAAAGTAAATATGCCCTAGACTAGAACCAAAGACCTATAATATGGTCCCCGCCCTAGTCTTTTCAATTCTGTTCCAAGTCCTTACATACACTGTGCAGGGAAACTTCTCCAATCATGATGTATTTCCTGAGCCCCATCCTGTTGTTAATCTAACCCGAACTTTGATTCTAATCCTGACATTGACTCTTCCTATTGGATTGTTTTGGGACTTAGAGCAAATATATCTTGGGGCGCCTGGGTGGCTCAGTCGGTTAAGCGGCTGACTTCGGCTCAGGTCATGATCTCAAGGTCGGTGAGTTCGAGCCCCGCGTCGGACTGTGTGCTGACAGCTCAGAGCCTGGATCCTGTTTCGGATTCTGTGTATCCCTCTCTCTGACCCTCCCCCGTTCATGCTCTGTCTCTCTCTGTCTCAAAAATAAATAAACGTTAAAAAAAAAATTTTTTTTTTTTTTAAAATTTTTTTTTTTTTTTCAACGTTTTTTATTTATTTTTGGACAGAGAGAGACAGAGCATGAACGGGGGAGGGGCAGAGAGAGAGGGAGACACAGAATCGGAAACAGGCTCCAGGCTCCGAGCCATCAGCCCAGAGCCTGACGCGGGGCTCGAACTCACGGACCGCGAGATCGTGACCTGGCTGAAGTCGGACGCTTAACCGACTGCGCCACCCAGGCGCCCCTCAATTAATTTTTTTAATGAAACCAAGACTATACAAAAAATAAAAAAAAAATAAAAAAAAATAAAAAAAAAAAAATTTTTTTTAAAAATATATCTTTAGTGATGTCTAATGCATCTAAAGAGTACTCTTACTCCTTTCTACTCTGGGAAGTTATTGTTACTCTATACTACTAATTTGGCACTGATTATGTACTGTATTTTGTTATGTTTATTTAAATAATATTTTTTTAACGTTTATTTATTTTTGAGACAGAGAGAGACAGCATGAACAGGGGAGGAGCAGAGAAAGAGAGAGACACAGAATCCAAAACAGGCTCCAGGCTCTGAGCTGTCAACACAGAGCCCGACGCGGGGCTTGAACTCACAGACCGTGAGATCATAACCTGAGCCGAAGTCGGAGGCTTAACCGACCAAGCCACCCAGGCACCCCTAAATAATATTTTTAAAAGCTAACTCCATGTATTCTATCTGATATTAGAGAAAGGCACAGGTCTTCTTTCCTGTTCAATCTCTTGGCCATTGTAGTTCAAGGGGGGTATCCGAGGAGAAAACAGGTGGTTATAACAGGATGTAGAAAGTATAACATGTGGGAAGCTCAGTGCACAATGAGAGCAGACAGGAAGAACTCCTTATCCAGACTTAGGATTCAGAAGGGGAAGTCTTCCCTGTGGAAGTGATATTTCAACTGTTACCTGAAGGAAGGGCAAAAGTCAGTGAGGCCCACAGGTGAGAGATCTTAGTTCTTGCAAGGAAATCATGGCAGGGTTCTTTATTGAACTAATAAATAGAGTACCTCTTCCTTTTTCCTTATTCCAAGCAGATGGAATCTATGTAACATGGTGATGGTGAGGAATGAAGGAGACACATACCCTGAAAGACATTGTGGGCTATCCCAAGGTGTTTGAACATTGTCTTATAAGGAGCCATTGAAGGGAAGGACATAAGGGGAGAGACTAGGTCAAATTTGCATTTCAGAAACCTCACTCTGGCTTTAGTGGAAAAAATTGTAAGTTGGATAACCAAGCACTATGGTGTGCCTGTTGTGGTGTCCTGTCCATTTTAGCACTTATGGTAGATTTTTCATTTTTTAAAAAAACAAATTAGGAACTCTGTTTTATATTCTAGCTTCTGCCATGGGCTCTTCTTATAGTATTTGAAATGTACGTCAGTGAATAGAATCCACACCTTAACATATGGTTGAGTCTAAAAGGCATCTCCGCAAAGCATAAGAGAGTCTAAAAAATTGAGAACAAACTGAGGGTTGATGGGGGGTGGGAGGGAGGGGAGGGTGGGTGATGGGTATTGAAGAGGGCATCTTTTGGGATGAGCACTGGGTGTTGTATGGAAACCAATTTGACAATAAATTTCATATATTAAAAAAAATAATAAAAATAAATTTAAAAAAAGGCATCTCCCTTTCAAGGACAGCATGTAAGGCAGTCATGATAAAACAGCCAATGGATAACCACATCTAAGTCCTTTAGGTCTTGAGTAGTGGTGGGAATGGTACGTAAAACCAGTCGCCTGCTTCTGTACCCGCCAGTTGTGCCAACCTGTGAGATGCAGGAAACTATAATGGTCAGCAGAGAATGAGGGACCATAAAGGTTAAATGTACATGAAGTAATGAATACAGAACAGAAATTGGGTGGTCTTGTGACAGATAAACAGAGAAGTCCCACTACAGTGGTTTTTGTCATTTATCATAGGTTATGAATCTACGACTATTTGCTTGGTTTAATTATTTGATGGCCTTTTATTTAGCAATAAAAGCTTTCAGCAGCCATGAGTCAACAAAATCAAAAGCACATACTCAGTGAAAAATTAGGTGCTGAGTTATTGTTCCTTGAGAAAGTTGATGCTGATTGATCAACAAAATGATTAAACAATGGCATCACTTACCAGACAAAAAGCAAAAAATAGGAATTACTGAAAGCAAATCTATTTCAAAACTTAGCATTTGTAAGAAAGCTATGCATGACTATAACAATTAAGTGTGTGCAGATGCAGAAAGTGTGTTTTCTTATCACTCTATGAACATGACTTTTCAATAGATCAAATGGCTGCTGCATTCATGTTTAATTCCAAGTTTTCTAGTACACCTACGAAATGTGTAGGACAGCTACCGGTTCCATTAGCAGAAGAGAAATTCTCCATCAGTGATGCCATTTTTGTATCAATATTATCAGATGTTTCAATTAGAAAATCCATTATTTCCAATCATGGTCCTTTTCCTAAAAAATGTAATTCATGGAATCAAAGGAAACCTCTTGGAAGTTTATTTCATGGTCATTGTGATTGTTATTGCAAATTTAGTTTAAAGAGGACTTTAACTTTGAACAAGAAATTATTTTGTGGTAATACAAACAAGTTTTGGTGAAGGACAGACATGAGGTTATAACATTTTTATACTAAATTAAGAAACTTATGGAGCAGAAATGAACTTGGATTGCTTGTGGTATATACATTATAACACCAGAACCATTCTTGGGAGGTGGCATGAACCGGGCTTCAAGTTCCCAGCACACTTTCCATTGTCCCACCAGACTTAATTTACAAAAAAGAAAAGAAAAAAATCTTAAAGAATTTCAAGAAAGTGACAGCAAGGGCATTAAACCCTCACTGTAGGACCTTCTGATCATGGGGCCCTCGGTAACTGTACCAGTTGCATGCTCGTGAGGCTGGCCCTGCATGTAATCAACTTATCAGAAAATGAAACCAGTTATTGGGTTTATGACCTTGTACATTACGGGCCCTTGACTCCATACTACCCTTTCCGGAGAACTGGGAGTATGAATCACCCTCACCTTGAAGGTGAGCATCAACATCCCCAGGCCCATCTGGGGGGAAAAGTCAAGTTAAAGTGGGAAGAGGTTATTTTGCACTGAAAATGAATGCCCCTTCCTTGGTCAAGTCTGTTCAGTCCACTTAATGGAGAGAACTCTTGGCAACATGAGAGGCTCGTGCAGAATACACCCCCGGAGAAGTGAACCTACACAATGGAACAGATGTGTGTTCACACCCACATCTCTTTTTCCCTTTTTCCCTTTATTACTTTTTCATTTTTTCCTAGTGGGGAAAGTAGAAACAAACCAGAAACACACACACAAAATTTGAATGTATTCAGTCTAGACTAAGCTTTTTATTTGGTTCTGATTTTTCTGTGGTTCGGTGGAATGCAGGACCTGCCCCTGGGAAAGAATGTGAAGGAGGCTTCATTTGGCTTTGGAAAAGAAACTTCTAAAATAAAAACCACTTTTACTATGTGTTGAACTTCACATCATCTTGTTTAACTCTGTTAACCCAATCTGCAGGATAGTCATCATTATTCTTGTTTTTTGGATTGAGGACAGTAAGGCTCAGAAAAATTAAATAACATGTTCAAATTCAGACATGGTGGAATCAGAATTTGAATCCTTGTCTGTCTGACTGAAAAGCTATGGTCTTTCTTTGAAAACCAGGTCCTCATGTGGTAGACTAGTCTCTCCCCTGGGTCTCAAGAAGACTGTCAGTGACGTATTTTCCAGGAGATCTAATCAGTACCAAAAGAGGTGGTATCTCCAACTTTTCACCAGCCAAGTCAGACTTAGAAACATTTTCTAACAGAATAACAAGTAGGAGATTTTGCTGAGAGAATAGCAAGTACAAGAGAGACAGACAGACAGAGGGAGACAGAAAGAAGGAGCAATTAGGAATATCTCCCTTTCTCCATTAGGAAGTGTTTAACTTCCTGGCTTTCTGGTGGGGAAAGGATGCTATTCCTCCCTCCTCAGCTCCCTCAATAATCCTGGAAGCTATATTGGTATATTGAGTCCATGTATATGAGATCAGAAAGAAAATCGGGGGAGGATTTTTCTTTACCCAGTTAATTTTCCTCTCTCTGGTTTTCGTATGTAGATGCTGTACACACTGGATTGTGAAGGCAAGCTGTGTCTCTGAAACTCTGAGGTAGATGGCACTCTGCCACTTTTGAGTCTCCAGCCTTCTGAGAGTACTGGTGTCATCATAATATATTTGAGAAGAGCATCGACTTTGAGGAAATGTGCTTCTCATGTCTGTGTGCCTCCGTCTTCAACCTCACTCTCAGCCCTTGCTCCACCCTCCACTCTCTGACCCCATTTCCAGGACAGGTAGTGCTCTCTTGAGTCATTCTTTCTGTTTCCGGATGGCTCACATTAATAGTGACTCAGAAAAGCTGAACAGCCCTCTTTTCTCTGAAAGGTCTCATGGTTAGATTCAGTCAGTGGCTTCTGGGTGTCTTTCTGTCCTTCCGTTGTCATTCAGTGCAGTTCGGGGCTTTCCCTCTTCAAACATTCTGGTTATGAATAGTTATCATAAGAGTGAGTGACTCACCATTATTTAATATATCAAGGGGTAAGTGACATGCTGTGCCATCAGCTGCCGTTGTGTCTTTGGAACCAGACACATGCCCACCCACACCCACACTGTTTTGCTTTTGTCATTTAGAGCTGGAAGTGCTGAATAGAGCAGGAACCCAGGTATTGTAACGTCACCGGGTAATATTTTCCACTGATACTTTTCAGAACATCAGATGCATGATCCAGCTAGGGGAGAGGGGAACTTGTAAGGTGTAGGTGATGCATACTCACCATCCTAAGCTGTGTCGTGGGATCTGAGGCCATTTTGTCCCTTTCACTCACCTTTTCCTACTGACCCAGACACATTTGTCTGGGAACAAAGAAATAGTGGTCCTCGCATCCTAGCCAGCTCATTAATGGGGCCAAGACCCAATCCACAGGACTCTACTGACAGTCCTAGATGAGGCTAATATACGTGTGGTCACCTGGGAGCGCTATTAAAAATTGGACAGCTGGACAAAAGGCTAACCTATTGGGCCTCTGATTGATCAGTCCGAGATCTGTTGCCCAGATAAAACAGAATCTCTCACAGAATCTGCTTTACCTCCTGCCAGGCTCCAGAGCCACTTAATAAGTAGCTCTATGACCTTGAGAAAATTACTTCAGTCCTGTATCTCAGTGTTCTCAACTATAAAATGCAGATAATAAGATTGCTTCCTTTAAATGGTGGTTCATGAGGATTGAAAGTTAATCCATGTAAGGTACTGTACTTGAATCAAAGTTTGGCCCATAGTAAAATTCTCTACGTGTTAGTAATTGTTATTATCCTTCTTAAGCCTCTAATTTGGGAACTTCTAAAGCCACAAATATAGAAGTAATATCATAGCCTATCTGGGAGATGACAGCATAGTCTTTGGAAGGTTCTGTGCCTTGATCTACAAGCACTATGACTGGCTGTCAGAATCATCCTGATCCATAAGTATCTGATAATCCTTGGATAAGATGCTCTCTGTCTGTGGTTATGCTTAAAAGGAAGCCTGGGGGCTGGAGCCAAGTCATATTTATCCTTATTTCCTTATTTCCTTTCTGTGGTTCTTCCATAAATGCTAGTGTGTTGTAGATAGATGCTCAGTGTAATTGGCATCCTGGGTCACTGTCTTGAGCCTTACCGTGATAGGCTACTTTTGCTTGTCTGTGCAGAGCTGACTGCCCTGGGGTAGGGGAGAGGCTGCTTTCAGGTACCGATAACTCCAGAATTCCTGTTTGCTATGATGGATGGAAGTGTCCCAAAGAACACAAACATTTTTAAACTTGTGGTATTTCCAGGGGTGCCTGGGTGGCTCAGTCATCTGACTTCATCTAACTTCATCTTAGGCATCTGACTTCAGCTCAGGTTATGATCTCACAGTTTGTGAGCTCAAGCCCCATGTCAGATGAGCTTGAGCCCTGCTTCAGATGATCCCCCTTCTCACTCTCACTCTCTCTCAATCTCTCTCTGTCTGCCCCTCTTGGAATTCTCTCTCTCTGCCCTTTGCTCACTTGTACCCTCTCTCACAAACAAACAAACAAACAAACAAACAAACAAACAAACCTATGGTATTTCCAGTCTCTAGAACAGTACTTGGCTCATGGTCAATGTTCAATAAATATTTGTTGAAGAGATAACTAAATGAGAGACATTGGAAGGGCTTTGGGAGGTGATGTGTTTATATGGGAGCCCAAGGGGCTGACTCTTCACTATTTGCAGACCTACAACATTTTCAGCTTAAGCTTTATTTTTTAATTCTTTTTTTGTGATAAAATATGCATCAAATGAAAGTTAATGTTTTAACAATTTTTAGGTGGATAGTTCAGTGATGCTAAATACATTTGCATCATTGTGCAGCCATCCCTACCTTCCATCTCCAGAAATTTTCAGTCTTACAAACTGATATTCTGTACTCATTAAACACTGGGTCCCCATTCCCTCCCACTCCCAACTCTGGCAACACTATTTGGTTTTCTGTTTCTATGAATCTGACTACTCTGGTTACCTCAAATATGTGAAATCATGCAGTGTTTGTCCTTATGTGTCCACCTTATTTCACTTGGCACAATATACTTAAGGTTTATCCATGCTATTGTATGTTTCAGAATTTCATTCTGTTTTGTGGCTCAGTAATATCACATCATATAGACACACCACATTCTCTTATCCATTAGTCACTTTGGGCTGCTGTAACAAATTACCATAGACTAGGGGGCTAAAACTGTAAACATTTTCTCATACTTCTTGAATCTGGGGAGTCAAAGATACAGGTGCTGGCAGATCCTGTGTCTGGTGGAGGGCTCACTTCCTGGTGTGCAGATGGCTGTCTTCTCAATGGATCCCCACATGGTGGTGACTAGAGGGCGGAGCAAGCTCTAGTTCTCTTCCTATAAGGACACTAATCTCGTTCATGACAGCTTCATCCTCATGACCTAATTATTTCCCAAGGGTCCTGCCTCCTAATACCATCACTTCCATGTTAGGAATTTCAACATATGAATTTAGTCGGGGGAGGGGGACACAAATATCCAATGTATAACACTACTCCTCTGTCAATGGACATTGGGGCTCCTCCACCCACTGTGAGTACTGCTGTTAGGAACATGGATGTACATATACCTGAGTCCCTGCTTTCGATTATTTTGGATAGGCACCCAGAGTTGGAACTGCTAGATTTTATGGTACTTCTATATTTGATTTTTTTTGAGGAACCACCATACTGAGTTCCTTAGTGATTGTGCCATTTTCCATTCCCCTCCCTGCCCCCGCCAGCAATGCTCAAGTGTTCCAGTTTCTTGACATCCCCACCAATACTTCTTACTGCTATCCTGATGGTTGTGAAGTGGTATCTGATTGTGGTTTGATTTACATTTCTGTAATGATTAATGCAATGTGGTGTTGAGTGTGTTTTCACGTACTTACTGGGCCATTTGTGTGTTTTCTTTGGAGAAATATCTATTCAAGTCCTTTACCCACTTTTTAATTGGGTTATGTGTTGTTTTGTTGTAGAGTAAGATAGTTGTTTTAAATTCTTTGTCTACTAAATGTGATGTCTGTGCTTTTTTTCGGAATGCTTCATGACGGTTTGGTGGCATCTTTAGAATGGGCTGTGTTTTCCTGTTTGTTTGTCTACCTTGTGATTTTGTTGTTCTTGTTGCAAATTGGGCATTTGGGAAAACAGCGGTCTCTCCCAGACTGTGTAGACTGCCTCTGTGCTGGAGGAGTCATTCACTAATCAGCTGGGTGTGCTCTAGGCCTTGGGATCAGCCTGAGTTCAAAACTTAAGGTCTTGTGGGTCTTTTCTGAGCATGAGTTTTGTCTAGGCCTCTGTGTGGCTTTTTCAATTACCACCCCCACCCCACCCCCATTTTGAATGTTTTGTTTTTCCAATGTGTCTTACCCCCGCTTCTCCTAAGGGCCTTAGATAGTCTATTTTATGTTTCCACCAGTAATCTCCTGCCCCGTGCCCGTACGTATTGGTCTTGCTCTCCAGGCAGCCTTCTTGAGCTGTGCCTGCTCCTTTTCCCCACCTTAGCTCCAAGTTAAGCAAAATGGAGACCAGAAAGATGTTCAGGCAGACCTGAGACAGATCAGAATATTGCACATAAAGCCTGATCTGACCCTCTGGTTCAAGGGAGAGAATTGGAAGCTAGCATGATGACTTTTCCAACCCAAGACTATACCCTACCCAGGAGGTAGTGGGCAAGGGCAAATAAAAACACCACAATATTCCTACCATTTTGAATGTGGCTTTTTCTTGATAGGATGTTTTGGTGGCTTTTAGCTTTTTATTTTAATCAATTTGAGTGTGTGTGTGTGTTTAATGTTTTTATGGGGTTTAGACATTTTTGGTGATCATTGTGTTGATATCCCATCTCAACTTAGCATTTATAACTTCTTTTAGAGTACCTTTGGGTCAATATTGATGGAAATTGATACTTAAAAAATTTTTTTTTAAATATTTTTATTTATTTTTGAGAGACAGAGAGAGACCGAGCATGAGCGGGAAAGGGACAGAGAGAGAGACACACACACACACAGAATCCAAAGCAGGCTCTAGGCTCTGAGTGTCAGCACAGATCCTGATGTGGGGCTCCAACCCACAAACCGTGAGACCGTGACCTGAGGCGAAGTCGGACACTTAACCAAATGAGCCACCCAGGTGCCTTGGAAACTGACATTTTTGAGCAACCTCCCCACTAAAGTCACTCTTAGGCACTATCCCAGATTTCTTGATTTTGAAACCATGAATATAACTAGTAACTCCTACAAGAAGGCAAAGTAAAGAAGATTTGGAGTGGAAATAAAGCCTGCCTTTCTGACCTCTGCTATGAGGACACGACTGAGGGCATTACTCACACCATCAGTGTGTGTTCTTTATGACATCCCAGGGGATAAGTTTTTCTTTTTCCTGATAGGTTGTAAAACACATAAATATTTCCTGAAAAGTAGGCAACACATTTATCATGCCCATTTGCCTCATGAAGAAACTAAATATTAATAGGAGATTTAGCCAGGATTTTCCTTCCCACTCTACCATGCTGACCCCCACCCACCCTCCCTGAATATGGAAGATTCCTTGGTAGTTGAAAGCAGAACCTCTGTTTTAGTTTCTGATGTATCCTATGCATCTAGAATGGTGCCTGGCACTTCACGGGTGTTCAATAAATATTTGTGGAATGAATGAATGAATAGGAAGAGTCAGTTTTCTGTAGTATATGAGAGGAAAAGTGAGGACTTTATCTTTTCAAACTTTGTTTATTGAACTTTATAATGAAGCATGGCATACACACAAAAGGGTCACCTATGTTAAGTATATAGGTCAATAAGTTTTCACATGAACACATCAGGGAACCAGCTCCCAAATACAGAAACAATATGCCCTCTGCCAGCCAGTCCCCACCACCAACTCCTGTCTTTTCCCTGAAGGGTAAAAACTACCTTGATTTCCTAACCTCAGTGGATTTGTTTTGCCTATTTTTGCACTCTCCATAGATTAACTAATATAATATGTATTCTTCTATGTTTGGCCTTTTTTTTTCAACATTTTGTGACATTCATCCATGTTGTTGAATGAGGTTGTAGTTGAACTATTTTACCTTTTGAAACTTTAGAAAGATTTTAGTTCTGAAATAATCAATGTCGGGTGAAATCTCAGGTTTATAGAATAATTACCCTCAATAGCAACCACTCATTGAGCACATAGTGACAGACACTATGCTGAGAATTGGAATTCCTGAATGATCTCACTTGATTAACCCTCCTAACAGGTTTCTTGATGTGTAGGTATCATTTCTCTCTCAAGAACTCAAAGATAGAGAAGTTAACTAGCTTGCCAGTACAGAACAGGCTTGAAATTAATGAAGCCCTCCTCTGAACCCAGGCTCAGCAGTCAATCATGCTCATGCTTTTACTGCCACTTTCATTTGCCTCCCCATATAAGACTCCTTTAAGGCATCATTTTAAATGAATACACATTCAGGTAAAACTAGATGGAAGAGGGGGCTGGTACTAATTTGGAGATTGCTGTCTTTTAGTCATCTGCTCCATGTGATAGGACAGTTCCCAGGCCTCTTTGCTGTCCTGAAAGGTGTGTACATTAACCCTTGGATCCTTTGCCCTCTGGTCACCACGGCTGACTCAAGATCCCAGAGCCCAGAAGAAGAAGAAGAAGAATGGAACTGACCTCCAGTCCGTGCAGTACAGATTCAGTCCTCAGGATAAAGTCAGGAAGGCCTGTCTCCTAGTCATGTTTTGTTTCTTTGGGCCCCAATAGTCATGGGTCACAGACCCATCTAGAGGTCAACTCCATACCAGCTGTTCTCAATTTCTGTGTAGGAGGTAGTGACCTTGGCTTGAATCAACCCCAGTCGAGAACTGGATTTCTCTGTCAAGTGAACTGTATCTGTGGAACTTTTCCCCAGAGGCAAATTCTCCCAGCCTAGGATTTGCTGTGTTTACTTCCCAGCTGTTTTTAACACACCATTCGGAATGATGCAAGTTTCTTTCTTGTTAGATCTTCCTCGGGCCAACATTTGGCTGTCTCCATTTTTGGAGCCTTAAATACTCCAGGCTGACTTTGACTCTTGCTTTTGCATTTGTTTGTAGAAGCTCTCCGTGTGCAAGGACAGAGATATCCGCTTGGCACCAGCAAGGGCTGTCTTCCTACTGTGTTGTCTCACCAGTGACCTGTCATTTTGTGAGGCAGTACATACCCTCATTGTCCGTTTACCTTTCACTTTTTTTAAAAAAAGGATCTCTATTTGCTGATTTTACGGGTTTAACCAGCCTTTAACTTCTAGTTTAGAGTTTTCACTTCCCCAGTTTGGGGAGAAAGTACACGCTCTCTGTCTCTTCGTCTCTTTCCTTAATTTTCATATTTCAAGCCTCCACCCTTTGAGGGGAGCCCTCCTAGGGCCATCAGCTCCCTCTTTTAGTTCAGCACTTTATCTCTCTGCTGGTCATAAACATCTGTACTCTCTGGGGTTCTGTGATTGCGGCCTTTGCTTATTTCATCTGCTGGTCCAACTCTCTTCAAGAGGCATCTTTCCCCAGGCTCTCCTTTTTCTGTTCTACTTCCTCTTGTCTCAGAGAGTGATTTAAAGGTGTTAAGTACAAATTTATACTCCTGCAGCCTCTCTGAATTGTGTGGAAGGGCCAACTGGATTTTACACTGGGCACCATGCTGGACACATTCCCAGGCTCAGCCCATGGGAGCCTCATGGCCACCGTTGCGAGAGAGTTGTTACTATTCCCATTTAATAGAAATGAGGAAATTGTGCCCCAGAGCCCAGAGCTAGGAATTAAACTCAGCTTTATTTAAGCCAGATTTTTTTCTGCCTTACCCTAGTGCCTCCAAGTCCTTTTACTTTAGGTAATCATAAGAGAATACTGCCCAGAGGAGAAGGGGTCCACATGATGTAGTTTGTGGAGGGAGCCTCCTGAAATAGAGGGCTCGTTGGGCAGTATGTTTCTGTCCATTCAGCCAGCCAAGCCCCTCTGACCTTCGAAGCCCAGCTCAGATCTCACCTGTTGTGCACTGCCCTCCCTGGGAGCGTCTCCTCCCAGTGCCTTCTCGTTCCTTAGGTAGCCGTGAGGCCTGTTGGATCCGGTATTTGACATCTACTCACCTCACACTTTTATTTCACTCTTCACGATATGGCACATCCCCACTTTCTGTTGCCAGCCTCTTGGGGTGGCAGGTCTTTTGTGTATTTTGTTTTATCATCCAGACTGTCCTGAACAGCTTACACCTTTAAAATATATTTTGATGGACTGAGTAGACCACATCTCTGGATTAGCTTCTGGATTCTGGCAATTCTTTTTCATTTCAGATTTTGTCAATTTTTCTTCCCCCTGAAGTCCGAGGTTTTGCTCTTTTCTCCCCTTCCTTGCTACTCACAAAAGCTTGTGTATATCTCCAGGCCACTTGTTTCACCTTCCTAGGCTGCTTCGGTCTCTGGTGGTGCCCACTCCTTTAGACCCTTTTTTTTTTTTTTTAATGTTTATTTTATTATTTATTTTGAGATAGAGATAGAGGCAGAGAGAGAAAAGGAGAGAGAGAGAATCCCAAGCAGGCTCCACACTGACAGCACAGAGCCCGACATGAGGCTTGAACTCATGAACCGTGAGATTATCAACTGAGCCGAAACCAAGAGGCAGACACTTAACCCACTGAGCCACCCAGGCTCCCCAGACGATATCTTTTAATAGCATTCATTGAGCCTGGAGCCTAGGGAGCCTTGTGTTAATATACTTTCATAATTTATTTCAGGGTACTGTTTGATATCATTTGAATTCCTTTCATTTGCCAAGCACTAGATCAGGTGGGGGATGGGGAGTAAAAGCAGGGCCCAGAGAGACCCCAGTCCTTGCCTCTGAAGAGCTAAGCAAGACATTGTAGGCTGATGAGCGGTGTGAGTGGGGAGACAGGGTGCCGGGTGGAGCAGTTGGGGAACGTTCCCTTTGGTGAAGAGCCTGAAACGGGACGGGGGATTGGGGTGCAGAGGAGTGGCAAGAGAGGTAGCCAGAATCCAGAGCAGGGGCCCATCGTGTAGAACCCGGGGAGTCCTGGTGAGAAGGTTGAACTTGAGCGGGAGAGCATGAGAAGCCCCTGAAAAGACTCGGTCAGGGGAGGGGTCTCTCTCCAAGCCTGTCATCCTGAATGTGCACTAAAGTCTCCGAAGGCAGGGGCTTGTGTAGCTTTTCTGTGACTGGAGAGTGCTTAGCACATAACTGCTTAGCTGTTGATAGCGACAAGAGGCAGGGCCGGAATTCTGGCTTTTCTCCCGCCAGTCTCACTGCCTGCCGTGGAATTGAAGGAGTGGGAAGTAGGGTCAGGCCATACGGGAGTGCTGACTCTGTTCTGGGCATTTTGCTACACACTATTGTATGTAAATAATTTTAGTTAATCTTCACACCAACTTTTCAAAAAAATTTTTAATGTTTATTTATTTTTGAGAGAGAGAAAGAGAGTGCAAGCAGGAGAGGGGCAGAGAGAGAGGGAGACACAGAATCTGAAACAGGCTCCAGGCTCTGTGCTGTCAGCGCAGAGCCCAACGTGGGGCTTGAACTCACGGACCGCGAGATCATGACCTGAGCCGAAGTCCGAGGCTTAACCGAATGAGCCCCCCCGGGCGCCCCGATCTGCATACCAGCTTTGTAGCAAATGTGTTATCCTCATTTATCAGATATGTAAACAGAACTTAGAGAGATTGGAGGATTTCATTGATAACAATATCAAATAATAACTGCTAGATAAACCGCATTGCTGTGATTGAAGTGGCCAGCGAGCAACCAACCAACCCCATCACACTCTACACGGAATTTGCGGTTAAACCTCACTTCATGGGAGGCCTTTATGAAAAATGCATGTAACGAGGGGCACCTGGGTGGCTCAGTCGGTTAAATCATCGGACTTCGCCTCAGGTCATGATCTAACGGTTCGTGAGTTCCAGCCCCGCGTTGGACTCTGTCTTGACAGCCTGGAGCCTGGTTCGTGAGTTCCAGCCCCGCATCGGACTCTGTCTTGACAGCCTGGAGCCTGCTTCAGATTCTGTGTCTCCCTCTCTCTCTGCCCCTCCCCCACTCATGCGCGCGCGCACGCGCTCTCTCTCTCTCTCTCTCAAAAATAAACATAAATTTTAAAAAAATTTTAAAAAATGCACATAATGACATAATCACCCTCAAATGGGTATCTTCCTAAAGTTTACAGTGCATCATACTAAGAAAAAATTAAACAGGAATCAGCCTCTGCAGAGCATACTCCTATCCAGGTTCCGTACACGGACAGACTGGACTGCATTGTGACTTTGTATTGTACCGAATGCTTCCTGGTTAAAAAAATAGCAGGTCCTTCCTTGAGGTAAGAGAGAGAGCCGCTTGCCTACTTGTGATTCACAAATTATCTTTTTAGCGTTTGGGAGGTGAACGGTCAGCGCTTCAAAACTTTACATGAGAGACCTACCAGCCTGTATGCTTAATAAAAATCTCCACTTTGGTTACAAGTGGGACTGGATTGTAACAAAATAGCATTTACTTAATGCAGTAATGGAATTTATCAAGTCAGTGGGGTGTTACATGCCACTTCCTCCCGCAGTTAGTTCTGGGACCTGCAACTGTGATCAGGTGGGAAGAGTCTCAGGAAATGGAGGGAGGCCTGAGCCACCCCTCACTGCTCTGGGACCTCATCCAAGTTGCTTTACTTCCCTAGGCCTCAGGCTCCTCACCTGTTTGCTTTTTATTATTTTTATTTTTTAATGTTGTATTTATTTTTGAGAGAGAGAGAGAGAGAGAGAGAGAGAGAATGAGTGGGGGAGGGGCAGAGAGAGAGGGAGACACAGACTCCGAAGCAGGCTCCAGGCTCTGAGCAAGCGGTCAGCACAGAGCCCAATGTGGGGGCTTGAACGGGAGATCATGACCTGAGCAGAAGCTGGGCGCTCAACTGAATGAGCCACCCAGGCACTCCCTCATCTGTTTCTTAAAGAAGCCTTTTGTCAACTCAAGTACAGAAAATTTCCCCTCACTCTTTCTCCTGTGTTATCAAATCTCTGCCTCCACTGTGTACAGAGATTCTCGGTGGCATCCCACCGTAAGCATTTCCCGGGGTACCTGGGTAGCTCATGTGGTTCAGTGCACCACTCTTGATTTCGGCTCAGGTCCTGATTTTGGTTTGTGAGCTCGAGCCCCTCGTCAGGCTCTGTGCCAACAGCACAGGGTGTGCTTGGGACTCTCTCCCTCTCTCTGCCCCTCCCCTGCTTGCTCTCTCTCTCTCAAAATAAACAAATGTAAACTTCAAAAAACGAAGCATATCCTTGCCTTCCCCTGCCCTCAAGATACCACCTTATTTGTCTTATCACAGCAAAACTCTGACAGAACCACCTGTGCTCACCGTCTGAAATCCTCTGCTTCTTGAGCTCTCTCCGATCAGGCTTTAACCTTTGTGGTTCCAACAGAACAACTCCTAGGAAAGTGATGGTTGACATTCATGTTTCTAAATCCAGCTGTCCACCCTCAGGCCTCATTTAAGACAGTTAATAGCTTTCTTCACAAAGCCCTTCACTTGATTCCTGGAAAAACCTCTCCACCCCACCCCCACTCCCAGCTACTTCACCCATGTCTCTTTCTTGGTTGGTCATGTTTCCATTTCTTTTTCACTTCTCAGTCTCTGAATACTGCAGTGGCCCAGCACTCAGGCTCAGTCCTCAGGCATCTCTTCTCTTCTATCTACACTCCTCCTTAGATAATTTTATCTAGTCTAATGGCATCAATACCATCTGACACTGATGATGCCCAGATTTGTATCTCTGGCAACATTTCTTCCCTGATCTCCAGATTTTGTTTCCAGCTGACTTCTCAGTACCTCCACTTGGATGTCTAGTAGGCATCTAAGACTCACCATCTGGGGAACTAAACCCCTGACTCTTTCCACCTCAGCCTCTAAACCTCTTCTTTCTATAGTCTTTTTTCATTTGGATTTCATTCTTCTCTCTTGAGTAAATGGCTGTTTTGATCTTCCACATCCTTGGTTCAACCACTGATTTTAGGTCTATCACCCTGGTGTCTTACTTGGCTTATTACAGTGGCCTCCTGTCTGGTCTCTTTATTTCCGTCTGGGTCTTATTTTGTTCTCTACCTTTAATGAGATAAAACCGACATGTGAAAGTGTGTAAGCTTAAGGTGTACCTTGTGTTGATTTGATACATTTATATATTGTAAAATGATGACCACCATAGCATTAGCTAACACAGCCATCCTGTCATACTGTTGCCATTTTGTGTGTGTGTGTGTGTGTGTGTGTGTGTGTGTGTGTGGTAAAACACTTAAGATCTCTCTTAGCAACATTCAAGTATATGATACAGTGTTATTAGCTAAAATCACCAGGGCTGTACATGAGACTTGTTAAACTTGTAACAAAGTTTGTATCCTTTGACCAGGATCTCCCCATTTCCACCATCCCCAGCACCAGGGAACCATCACTCTACTCTTTGTCTCTGAGCTCGACTTTTTTAGAATCCACATATAAGTGTTATCATGCAGTGTCTTCCTCTGTCTGGCTTACTTTACTTAGCATAATAATGCCCTCAGGGTTTATCCAAGTTCCTGGAAATAGCAGAATCTCCTTTCTTCTTGTGGTTGAATGATAGATAATAGTCAGTGTGTGTGTGTGTGTGTGTGTGTGTGTGTCCTCTTTATCAGTTTGTCTGTTGATGGACACTTAAGTTATTTCCATATCTTGGCTATGGGGAGTAATTTTGCAGTGAACAGAGGAATGCAGACATCTCTATGAGATCTTGATTTCAACTTCTTTGGATATATTCCCAGAAGTGGAATTGCTGGATCGTATGGTAGGCCTATTTTTAATTTTTTGAGGAACATCCGTACTGTTTTCCACAGTGGCTGTATCAATTTGTATTCCTACCCAACAGTGCATTAGGGTTCCCTTTTCACCACATCCCCCCCTCCATATTTGTTATCTTTTTGGTGATAGCCATTCTCACAGGTATGAAGTGATATAGTTCATTATAGTTTTGATTTGCATTTCCCTGATGATTAGTGAGAACAACCACCTTCTCATGTACCTGTTGGCCATTTGTATGTCTTCTTTGAAAAACTGTTTATTCAGTTCATCTTCTCTGTTAAAAATTGGGCTATTAGGTATTGTTTTTGTTACTGAGTTGACTATTAACCCCTCATCAGATACATGATTTGCAAGTATTTTCTCCCAGTCTACAGGTTGTCTTTTCATTTTGTTGATGATTTCTTTTGCTGTGCAGGAGTTTTTAAGTTTGATGTCATCCCACTCATTTATTTTGGCTTTTGTCGCTTGCCTCACCTAGGAATAACTGCTGAGACTAATATTAGTCAGGGAACTTTCTATGTTTTCTTCTAGGAGTATTAGTTACATTTAAGTCTTTAATATGTTTTTTAATATCATTTATTGTCAAGTTAGCTAATATACAGAGTATACAGTGTACTCTTGGCTTCAGGAGTAGATTCCATGATTCATCACTTACATATAACACCCAATGCTCATCCCAACAAGTGTCCTCCTCAATGCCCATCACCCATTTTCCCTGCCCTCCCCCATCAACCTTCAGTTTGTTCTTTAAAAGTCTCTTATCTGTTAAAAACTGAGAACAAACTGAGGGTTGATGGGGGGTGGGAGGGAGGGGAGGGTGGGTGATGGGTATTGAGGAGGGCACCTTTTGGGATGAGCACTGGGTGTTGTATGGAAACCAATTTGACAATAAACTTCATATATTGAAAAAATAAATAAATAAATAAATAAATAGAAAAAAAATAAAAAAAAATAAAAGTCTCTTATATTTTGCCTCCCTCTCTGTAACTATTTTTTCCTTCCCTTCCCCCATGGTCTTCTGTTCAGTTTCTCAAATTCCACATATGAATGAAACATATGATATTGGTATTTCTCTGACTGACTTATTTCACTTAGCATAATACCCTCCAGTTCCATTCACATTGTTGCAAATGGCAAGATTTCATTCTTTTTCATCACCAAGTAGCATTCCATTGTATATATAAACTACATCTTCTGTTTTGAGTTAATTTTTCTGAGTGGTCTAAGAGGGGTACACTCTCATTATTCTGTATGTGATTATCCAGTTTTTGCAACGTCTTTTATTGAAGAGACTATCTTTTTCCCACAGAGTATTCTTGGTGCCTTTGTCAAATATTAGTTTGCCATATATACACGGGCTTATTTCTGGCTCTTGATTCTGTTTCATTGGTCTTTGTGTCTATGTTTATGCTGGTACCATACTGTTTGATGACTATAGTTTTATAGTATAGCTTGAAATTAGGAAGTGTGATGTCTGGCTTTTTTCTTAGGATTGCTTTGACTATTCAGAATCTATTGTGGCTCTACAAAATTTTAGAATTGTTTTTCCTACTTCTGTGAAAAATGCCACTGGAATTTTGATAGAGAGTGCCTTGAAATGGCTTTGGTTAATATGGACATTTTAAGCATATTCTTCTGATACATGAACATGGAATATCTTTCTAATTGTTTGTGTCTTCTTCTTCTTCTTTTTTTTTTTTTTCATCATAATCTTATAGTTTTCATTGTATAGACTTTTAACCTCCTTGGTTAAATTTATTTCTAAGTATTTTCTTGTTTTTGATGCTGTTGTGAATGAGATTATTTTATTTATTTTCCAGATATTTTATTGTTGGTATGTAGAAATAAAACCATTTTCTGTATGTTGATTTTGTATCCAACTTGACTGAGTTCGTTGATCAGTTCTGGCAGGTTTTTTTAGGTGGAGTTATTAGGACTTTCTATATATAAGATTATATCACCCACAAACAGACATAATTTTACTGCTTTTCTACTTGGATGCCCTTAAAAAAATTGAGATATAATTGCCATCTAGCATTATATTAGTTTCACATGTACAACATAATGATTTGATACTTGGATGTGTCATAAAATGACCACCACAATAAGTCTAGTTAACATCCATCACCACACATTGGTTGTACATTTTCTTATTCTTGTGCTGAGAACGTTTAAGATCCACTTTCTTAGCAGCCTTCAAATATATAATACTGTATTAAGTATACCCACCATGCTGTACACTGTATCTCCAGGACTTATTTATTTTATAACTAGAAGTTTGTAGCTTTTCAGTACCTTTCTTCTTTTCCCCCACCCTCCCTACCTGCCTCTGGCAACTGTCAATCTGTTAGCTGTATCTATGAGTTCAGGTTTTTTGGTTTTGCTTTTGCTTTAGTATTTCACATATAAATGAGATCAGATGGTATTTATGTTCTCTGACTTATTTCACTAAGCATAATACTCTAAAGGTTCATCCATGTTGTCATAAGTGGCAGGATTTTCTTATTTATTTATTTATTTATTTATTTATTTATTTATTTATTTTTTAGGGCTGAATAGCATTCCGTTGTGGATATATACATACCACATTTTCTTTGTCCATTCATCCATTGATGGACACTTAGGTTGCTTCCATGTTTTGGCTATTGTAAGTTACACTGCAGTGAACATGGGTGTGCAGGTATCTTTTTTAGTTAGTAAGTACCCAGAAGTGGAATTTCTAGGTCATTCAGTAGTTCTATTTTTAATTTTTTGAGGAATCTCCATACTGTTTTCCATGGTGGTTGTGCCAATTTGCATTCCTGCCATTAGTATACAAACATTTCTTTTCTCCACATCTTCACTGACATTTGTCATCTCTTTTTGATGATAGCCATTCTGAAAGGTGTGAAGTGATACCTTATTGTGGTTTAATTTGCATTTCCTTGATGATTAGTGATATTGAGCACTTTTTCGTGTACCTGTTGTCCATCTGTATGTCCTCTGAAAATATGTGTACTCAGATTCTCTGCCCATTTTGTAATGCTATTTGTTTTTTGTTATTGACTTGTATGTAAGTTCTTCATATATTTTGGATATTTAGCCCCTTATGAACTAAATGATTGGCAATTATTTTCTCTACTTGCTTTGGTTGACTTTCATTTTGTTGATGGTTTCTATTGCTGTGCATAAGCATTTTGGTTGACGTTGGCCCACTTGTTTATTTTTTATTTGGTTTCCTCTACTGTTGGTGTCAAA
Organism: Neofelis nebulosa; assembly: GCF_028018385.1. Classification (NCBI taxonomy): domain Eukaryota; kingdom Metazoa; phylum Chordata; class Mammalia; order Carnivora; family Felidae; genus Neofelis; species Neofelis nebulosa. The sequence continues at coordinate 118,891,628 of NC_080784.1, forward strand.
TCCAGAAAAAATTTATTGCCAAGATTGACATCAAGAAGCCTACCTCTTGTATTTTTTCTTAGAAGTTTTATGGTTTCAGGTCTTATGCTCAAGTTTTTAATTCATTTTGAGTTAGTTTTTGTGTGTAGTGTAAGGTAGTGGTTTGATTTCCTTATTTTGCATGTGGATATCCTGTTTTCTTACCATTATTTGAAGAGACTATCTTTCCCCCATTGTATATTCTTGGCTTCTTTGTTATGAAAGAATTGGCCATGTAGGCATGTGTTTATTTCTGGACCCTCTATTCTGTTCTATTAATCTATGTGTCTTTTTATGTCAATACCCTATGGTTTTGATTACTAATGCTTTGAAATACAGTTTGAAATTAGGAACTTTTTGCCTTCAGCTTTATTCTTCTTTCTCAAGGCTTTGGCTATTTAGGGTCTTCTGTGGTTCCATACAAATTTTAGAATCGTCTTTTCTATTTTTGTGAAAAACGCCCTTGGATTTTGATAGGGATTGCACTGAATATATAGATTGCTTTGGGTAGTATGGACATTTTAACAGTATTCTTTAAATCCATGAGCACAAAATATCTTTCCATTTATTTGTATGTTTTTCAATTTCTTTCATCCTTCTAGTTTTCCGAGTATAGGTCTTTCACCTCCTCAGTTAAACTTATTCCCAGATATTATATTCTTTATGACGCAATTGTAGATGAGATTTCTAGGTTGTTGTTAAAGTATAGAAAACAATGGATTTTTCTATATTGATTTTTGTATCCTGCAACTTTACTGAATTTTTAAATTCAGTAGAATTTTAATTCTAACCTTTATGGTGGATGACATATAATTTAATGTCATCTGCAAATAGTAACAGTTTTCCTTTTTCCTTTTTGATTTAGATGCCTTTAATTTTTTTTTTTTCTTGCCTAGTTTCTTTGGTTAGGATTTTCAATACTAAGTTGAATGCAAGTGGAAAGAATGAGCATCTTTATCTTCTTCCTGATCTTAGAGGAAAAGCTTTGAGCTTTTTGCCATTGAGTATGATGGTAATTGTGGGCTTGTCATATGTGGGCCTTTATTATGTTAAGGTACATCCTCCCACACTCAGTTTAACTATAAATGGATCTTGAATTTTGTCATAAGGGTTTTCTTCATCTATTGAGATGATCATATGATTTTTATCCCTCATTTTGTTAACTGGTATATCACATTATTGATTAGCAGATACTGAAACATTCTTGCATCCCTGAATAAATCCCACTTTGATCATGATAAATGATTCTTTTAATGTATTTTTTAATTTGGTCTGCTAATATTTTGTTGAGTGTTTTTGAATTTATAATCATCAGAGATATTGGCCAGTAACTTTTTTCTTGTAGTATCCTTTTCTTATTTATTTTCAGGGTAATGCTGACCTTGTAAAATGAATCTGGAAGTGTTACATCCACTTTAATTTTTTGGAAGAGTTTGAGAAGGATTGTTGTTAATTCTTCTTTAAATGTTTGATAGAATTCATCAGTGAGGCTGGCTGGGACTAAACTTTTCTTTGTTGGGAATTTCGATTACTGATTTAATCCATTACTTATTATTGGACTGCTCAGAATTGCCATTTTTTAATGAGTCAGGCTTGGATAGGTTATATGTTTCTAGGTATTTATCCATTCCTTCTAAGTTATCTAGTTTTTTGGTGCAAAACATTCTTAGTAGTCTCTCATGATACTTTGTATTTCTGTGGTATCAGTTGTAAATCTTTAAAAAAATTTTTTTTATGTTTATTTATTTTTGAAAGAGAGAGACTCGCTCTCTAGTGAGCAGGGGGAGGGGCAGAGAGAGAGGGAGACACAGAATCCAAAGCAGGCTCCAGGCTCTGAGCTGTCAGCACAGAGCCCGACACGGGGCTCGAAACCACAAACTGTGAGATCATGACCCAAGTCAAAGTCAGACACTTAACCAACTAAGCCACCCAGATGCCCTGTGACATCAGTTGTAATTTCTCCTCCGTAACTTCTGATTATATGAGTCCTCAGTCTTCTTTCTACTCTTCTGAGTTAGTGTAGCCAAAGGTTTGTCAATTTTATCTCTTATCTTTAAAAAGGCAGCTCTTAGTTTTACCAGTTTCTTTTGTTTTTCTGGTCTCTATTTCATGTATTTCTGCTCTGATTTTGGTTTTTGCCTTCCATCTGCTAACTTGGGCTTCAGTTTTTTCTTCCTTTTCTAGCTTCTCAAGGTATCAAGCTAGGATGTTTATTTGAGATCTTTCTATTTTCTTAGGGTGCATTTATCACTGTAAACTTCCCTCTTATTACCACTCTTCCAGCATCTCACAGGATTTGATATGTTGTACCTCCATTTTCATTTGTTTCAGGATATTTATTGATTTTTCTTTTGATTTTTTCATGGAATTTTGACTAATTGTTATTTTTTATTTATTTTTACTCATGCATTTATTTTATTTTTAAAATTTTTTAACATTTTATTTAAACCCAAGTTTGTTAACTTAGTTAATGTAATAATGGTTTGAGAAATAGTCCCTTTTGATTTTTTTAGTTTGACCTATTGGATGTTCAGGAACATGTTGTTGAATATTTGTGAATTTTCCAGATTTCCTTTCGTTACTGATTTCTAGTTTCATACAACTAGAAAAGTGTATGGAAAAGATATTTGTTACTATTGGATTTCAAGCTTCTGAAATTTGTCAAAACTTGTTGTATGATGTATCGTGTGGTCTATTGTGAAGAAAGTTCTGTGTGCTCCTGAGAAGAATGTGTGTTCTGCTAGCGTTGGATCAGTGTTCTGTGTATGTCTATTAGGTTGGTTTGGTATAATGTTTGGTTCAAGTCTAACATTTCCTTGTTGATTTTCCATTTGGACGATCTCTCCATTGTTAAAAATGGAGCATCTGAGTCCCCTACTGTTATTGTATTGTTGTACCATATCTCCCCTTCAGATCTGTTTGTATTTGCTTAATACATTTAGGTACTTCATTGTTGGGTGCACATATATTTATGATTGTTTTATCTTCTTGATGAGTTGACCTCCTTGTTATATAATCTCCATCTTTTTCTCTTGCTACTGTTATTGGATAAAGTATATTTTTTCTAATATCAGTATAGCTTCATATTCCTGCTCTCTTTTTGGTTTCCACCTAAATGGAGTATGGTTTTTCATCCCTTCATTTGAACCTATATGTGTCCTTAAAGCTGAAGTGAGACTCTTGTAGGCAGCTTATAGTCTTGTGCGCGCGCGCGCGCGCGTGTGTGTGTGTGTGTGTGTGTGTGTGTTTAATCTATTAAGTCACTCTATGCCTTTTCATTGGAGAAATCGATCCATTAATACTTCATTATTGGTGGGTGAGGGCTTACTAATGCCATATTATTAATTTTTTCTAGGTGTTTTGAAGTTCCGTTTTTCTTTTATTTCTTGCTGCCTTCTTTGATAAGTTCATGATTTTCCACAGTAGAATGCTTTGATTCCCTTCTTTTTATCTTTGTGTATCTACTGTAAATTTTGGCTTTGTCATTCCCATGAGGTTTATATAAAACATTGTACATATAAAATCTATTTTATGCTAATAAGTTTAACTTTGATTGCTTACAAAAACACTATACTTTTACTTCCCCCCTTGTATGTTTCTCATGTCATCATTTACCATTTTTCAATCATGTATTCAACAAATTGTTAAAGCTATAGCTATTTTTATGCTTTTGTGCTTTAACCTTTATTCTAGAGTTAAATAGTTAGCACATTATCAGATGACAGTACAAGGGTATTCTGAATCTGCATGTATGCTTACCTTTACCAATGCTTTGTATATTTTCATGTTACTAATTAGTATCCTTTTGTTTCAACTTGAATTCATTTTAGCATTTCTTGTAATGCTGGTTTAGTGATGCTGAATTCCCTCAGCTTTTGTTTATTAAATCTTTATTTTACCTTCAATTCTGAAGGAAAACTTTAGTGAATAAAGTATTCTCAGTTGACAGCTTTTTTTTTTTTTTTTTTTTTTTTTTTTTTTTTCCTTTTAGCACTTTGAATATATAGTCTCATTGTCTCCTGGCCTGTAAGGTCTCTGCTAAGAAATCCACTGATAGCCTTATGGGAGTTCTTTTGTATGAGAAATTTTTTTCTCTCACTGGTTTTTTTAAAGTTTTTTTAAAATTAATTAATTTATTTTGGGAGAGAGAGAGAGAGAGAGAGAGAGAGAGAGAGAATAGGGCAAAGAGGGACAGAGAGAGAATCCCAAGCAGGCTCCACACCATCAGTGCAGAGCCTGACATGGGGCTCAAACTCAGGAGCTGTGAGATCACGACCTGAGCCAAGATCAAGAGTCAGATGCTTAACTGACTGAGCCACCCAGGTGCCCCATCTCTAGACTCTTTTTAAATGTTCCCTTTGTCTTTGGTTTTAGAGTTTTGTTATCATGTGTCTTGAAGAACGTTTTGGATTAAAATATCGAAATAATCAATTAACTTCATGAATTTGGATCTTGATCTTTTAAAATCCATTCTTTGTGTGTGTGTATGGGAGTAATACCTACAAATGGAATTATTGGATTATATAATGATTTTTAATTTTTTGAGAAACCTCCCTGTTTTCCATAACAGCTGCACCAATTTACATTCCCACCAACATGCATGAAGGTTTCTTTTTCTCCACATCCTCACCAACACTTGTTATTTCTTGTCTTTTTGATACTAGCCATTCTGACTTATGTGAGGTGGTATGTTATTGTGGTTTTGAGTTGAATTTCCCTGATAATTAGTGCTGTTGAGCATCTTGTTATGTCTGTTGTCTGTATGTCTTCTTTGGAAAAATGTCTGTTAGTGTCCTCTATTTTTTAATCAGATCTTTTTTTTGTGTGTGTGGTGTTGAGTTGTATGAGTTCTTTATGTATTTTGGATATTAACCCCTTATCAGATGTATAATTTGCAACTATCTTCTCCCGTTCAGTAGGTTGTTTTTTCATTTTGTTGATGATTTTCTTTTCTGTGTACTTTAGTTTGACATAGTCCCAATTGTTTTTGTTTTTATTTCACTTGCCTGAGGAGACAGATCCAAAAAGTTATTGCTAGGACTGATGTCCAAGAGATAACTGCCTATGTTTTCTTTTAGAAGCTTTACGGTTTCAGGTCTTGAATTTTCAGGCCTTGCATTTAGGTCTTGAATCCATTTTGAGTTTCTTTTTGTGTATAGTGTATGAAAATAGCCCAGTTTCTTTCTTTCTTTCTTTCTTTCTTTCTTTCTTTCTTTCTTTCTTTCTTTCTTTCTTTCTTTCTTTCTCTCTCTCTCTTTCTTTCTTTCTTTCTTTCTTTCTTTCTTTCTTTCTTTCTTTCCTTCTTGTATGTAGCAGACCAGTTTTCCCAACACCATGTATTGAAGAGTCTGTCTTTTCCTCATTACCCATTCTTGCCTTCTGTATTATAGATTAATTGGCTATATAAGCATGGGTTTGTTTCTGGGCTCTCTGTTCTGTTAATCTACATGTTTTTGTTTTTGTACCAATGCCAGACTGTTTTGATTACGATAGGTTGGTAGCATAGTTTGAAATCTGGGAGCATGATACCTTCAGCTTTGTTCTTTCCCAAGGTTATGGACTATCTGAAGTTTTGAGTAGTTCTATACAAATTTTAGGATTATTCTTTCTAGTTCTGATTGCTATTTTGATAGGGAATGAAATCTTGTCATTCACCACAACATGGATGGACCTAGAGGGCATTATGCTAAGTGAAATAAAACAGAAAAATACAAATACTATATGATTTCACTTACATGCGGAATCTAAAAAGCAAATCAAATGAACAAACAGAAGTAGACTGATAAGTATACAGAGAACAAACTGGTAGTTGCTAGAGGGGAGGGGGTAGAGGAATGGATAAAATACGTGAAGGAGATTAAGAAGTGAAAACATCTAGTCATAAAATAAGTCATGGAAATGTAGGGTACAGCATAGGGAACACAGTCTATGATATTGTAAGAACCTTATATGGTGACAGATGGTAACTACACTTATCATGGTGAGCATTTCACAGTGTATGTAATTGCCACATTGCTATGTTGTACAAATGAACCAATGTAATGTTGTATATTAGCTACACTTCAACAAAAAATGCATCATTGTCACAGTTCTCCTTGAAGACCCAAGTCAGCTCATGTTTCTCCTCTGGCGAGAGCCCTATGATGTCCTGCTATGCAGAGCGCAGGCCGCAGGACAGAGAGTGCTCTTCCTAGGGAGGATCCTCCACCTAACCATGCTCCCACCACACTTTCATACTTCGTTCTAGTCCAACCACAGCCTTTCTGTGCTCAGGAGTTCACTTTCAGGCCTTTAACCTGCTGTTCTCCCTGCTTAATGTATTCTTTCTCAAATATCCTCATGGCTTGCATTTCACTGCCTTCAGTTCATACCTCACCAGTAAGACTTCCTTGACCAAGCTATAAAAATTCTCCATCTCTCCATGGAGAGAATTCTCCCTTTCTCCATGCCCTTTCTTTCCTTCCCTTATGACTTTTATCTCCATATTTACTTCATTCTGTGCCTCTCTCCCCTGAGCAGAACATAAGACCTGAGAGGATAGGGACTTACTGGTTTGTTCACTCCTGGATGCTGAATTCCCAGAAATGTGCCTGACACCATTTTTCAGAGTGGGAGCTTGAAAATATTTGTGAAAGAATTAATAAATGAATGGTTACATAAAATCAGGGTGTGGCAAAGGTGATCTCTAAGGTCTCATTCAAATCTGCTTATCCATAATTTTGTACAGTTAAGGAGTATTTCCTCTTTCTCACTGACAACTTGGAAATACATAAAACTACTAAGGTAAAAAATAATAGCTTCTGCTGAACTAATTAACATAATTATAATAGCTGCTTAAAAAAATTCTTTTGATGTGTTTTAAAGAAACTCCTTTATTCCTCCCCCAAACAGCCTTGTGAGATAGGTACTATTATTTTCCTTCTCCAAAGGCAGAAATTGAGGAAAAGAAAGCATTAACCCCTAGCCCAAGGGTCAGCAAGGTGAGCATTAAGATGTGGTCGGTGGACCGAGCCTCCTAGCAAGAAGCAAAGGGGAAGAAGGGAGATGAAAAATTTTGTAAGAACAGCTGTTTATTCTAGTTTGTGCTTAAAGCTTTACATTCTCAATGCTCACCACATCTCTGTGAGGGACGCACTATTTTATCACTTTTACAGATGAGGCTTGATGGCACACAGCTAGTCAAAATGCAAGGCTGAATCCCAAACCAGGTGCTTTTTACCTTGCTGTTACTTGTGCTTTATTGTATTCCTTGGAGCTAAATCAAGACCTGCCCATGGGGGAAGGGTTAGGGCACCACAGGGGCCTCTCAAGTTTCAAGTAACAACACCCAGATTTCTCTTAATGTGAAGATCTATGTAAGGAATAAAAGCCAGCGCTCAGTGAATATGGCCACAAAGTCCCAACTCAGCAATTTAAATGATCTGAATCCATTGTTCTGGGGGTCAGGGAGAAGTAGCATGTCTTCGTGTAACGATTTTCCTCAACACCCAAGTAGAAATCTCATTTCAGTTTGAATTAAAAATTAAGGACTAAAATGTCAAATTGGGTAGAGAAATTCCTTTTGAAACCATACAAAAGGAAGCCCCCCAAAGAAAGCACATTCGTCTGGTGTCTACATGGGGGAAAGAGCTGCTCCTTTTTTGAGTGAATGTTGGACTAGACAAGCACGGATATTTGTGAGAAATTGCCTGGTAAGAGAGAGGGAAATGCAGGCAGGTGGCCTCCAATATAGGGGAACAAAAGTATCTTTGTTCTTTGAAACTGAGGAGCACTGGTAACACAAACAATCTCTAATCACAGTTAATTCTCTTCTAAGCATCTGTTGTGAACTGTAGCAACCAGAGAGTGTGCTCTAGGACGGAGGAGGGCAGGGGGAAAGCTCCCCAAGCCCTTAGTGGTGAGCCCAGTGACCGCTGGGTGAGCCAGCATCTTCAGGCAGCAAGCACTGTCCCCTCACACTGTGGAAAGAAAAGATGTTCCTCCCGCACCGCCCCCCCACCCCCGGCCCCCCGCTGGCCTCTCCTCTTCCTAACACTGCCTGCCTTTGGATAGGTGGGAAGAGGACTTTTCCTTGAGAAGAGTGGATGTGAAGAGGAAACTGAATCTGAGAACAGGGCCAGCCTTAGACCTAAGCCATGTGAGCTCAGCCCCATGTACCTGCGTCGCTGAGAAGCCCTCACAAGCCACACATGCCACTAAGGATGCCCGTTTAAGGTCAGCCGAAGTGCTATTGCTCCAAACCTAATACTGGTTATACACACAAAGTGAGCAAGCTAAAGCTGGAAAAAGGTTGAGTATCTAGGCTATTCCACTACAGAAATCATTTGGCTCTAACGATCTAGATATTATTTTAGGTGCCGTTTAACAAATAACCATCTAAGAAGTATCTTTAAAAAGCAATTTCTTTTCATTCCCTTTGCCTCATTGAAGTAGTGGTAGTTTGGGTGGTAAACAGAAACTTCAACAAGACAATAATTAGAGTGCATTAAATAAATATAAATTTTATTAAAAACACTCACATAGCGTTATCAGGAATGATATAATAATAAACGCTTTCAAATAACCTGCATCCATAACATTACAATACTTACAGTATTTATAACCATCCTCAGGTTTTATAGACAAACCAAACATGAAAATGAAATGAAACTAAGTCTTAAAAAAAGCATAGAAAAATGCACACAGAGTTCATTATCTTAGTGTCAAACTGCAGAAGTTTCCTACACAAGTTAACCACTAGCTTTACAAGTGAACTGTACATACACCACTGTGCGTCAGTCAAGATGAAAAGTTCATTCAAGTAAAGTTGACACCACTCAGAAGCATTTTCAAGTATGGCTATATAGTTAACCTGATATTCCTATATAAGCAAATTGGAGATCTGCTTCCATTCATTCTAACTGAGGCAGGTTGGATATTTACAACTATAGATCTGTTATTTACAATATGCCACTCGGTTTCCTCTCCTCCTCCCTCCTTACCTCTCGCCAAACCCCAAGCTACACTTCTTGTTCTCTTGTTGGCCAGCAGTTTGACAAATGACAGTGGATGGTACGGAAACCAAACATTCATATAGGGATGGCTGACTCAAAACCAACAGATGTGCACGTAGTAATCAAATATTTGGGGTTAGATGTATGACATACGCAAAATATTAAAATCGTGTGGTTTGACATATGCAAAGCAAACATTTTTGAAATGTTTATCAATTCGTCACAGCCAAAAATGGGAAATTGTTTTTCATAGACAAAAATCCCGTTATAAAGACTTGACCAGTAAAACTCAAAGGCCTTGTTTGATTACGAATTTATTTGCAATGTTAGTAAACACAAATGTACTTAGACAAAAATGTAATTGATCAATTGCACACCATACCCCTGTGTGTTCTGCCTCTGTGGGGGATGTTCGCATGGGCCTGGACTCTATTGACTCCAGGATCGAAACATTTTATCTAGAGTGTTGACTCTAGCCAACAGCCACTTGCCAAACTCCTGCCTTACAAGTTTCCCTTTATCAACTCAGTGCATTCTATTTTCGTGTAATTTTTTTTTTTTCCTGCTTGAGACAGTCAAAAGATTCCCCAAACTTTTAAAATGCTTTTCTTTACAATAAAAAGAGCCAACAGATTTACAAAATTAGTTTTAGTTACATCAGGACATATACAAGTAAAATAGGAGGGATTCAAAATAAAAGGGTTAAATCCCTGAAAAAGAATATATTTATTAACCTACAACAATTTTACATAAACACAGGTGACATGTTGGCATAAGGAGAACATGAGCTGAAATATCCCTGAATTTTTAGAACAAAAAGGATGAAGTTCAAGTTATACTTGCTAAGAAATCAAGTATTGAAAAAAGATATGCTTTTTTAATAATAATAATAAAAAGACTTGGAAAAAAATGATGGTACATGATGCTATAAGCTTTCATTCTCAGTTCAATATCCTATTGCCAAACTAGTGTTGAGGTATATGACAAGTAGGAACATCACCCAAACCTTTAATGAATTCTTAGCTCACATTATGATATATTTGTAGCAGGCTGAGTAGCACCATCATGATGTGAATTCTGCTTCAAATCCATATATATATATACACATATATATGTATATATTTAATTTTTTTTTACAGTACTAAAATACTAAAGCATTGCGTTAAAAAAGTTTTGTTTACAATTTAATTTACTTACTATACATCTCTTTCACTTCTTTATACAAATTAATGATTTATAACCACCACAGCAAACCAGCTGCCTGTTTTTTTTTTCTTTTTAATTAACAGATTCACATGGAACTAACCCTGTTTATTATTCTTATGCAGGCATCAGTCTGCTCAATCTTCCTGGAAAAGAGGACACTTAAGCTAAGAAATGACAACATCACAATGTACAATTATCAACACAAAAGCACACTGCCATTGGGTTTGCTGAAGAGCACACAGATCCATAAAATAGCATCAGCTTAAGTGAACTAGCTTTGTTAAGTCTGTAGCATGTCATTGTTAACCTGCAGTTAATAGAAAATTCTTAAAACTACATATTTGAGCAATGAACTTGTCATACAATTTTGTATAAAACTGTTTTACAGTATAGCATGTGAGATGAGCACCAGAAAACGTGTTGTGGACTAAAGTTATTCCCTTGAATCCAGTAAGCCCCATTGTGGATTTAACTGGCTATATTAAAAATGGACACATTGCTCATCAGCAGATGCATGGCTAAAAGCAAAAATAGTTTAAAAGCTTTCCTTATTTCTTTAAAAAGAATCAACTTTGAATTCTAAAATGAAAGTAAACTTTTTTTTTTTTTTAAACATCTCAGTACCTTAGCATTGTTCAAGTTGTCAAAGCTTAGGTAGACAAAGTGCTTCTAAAACACCATTTAAAATATTTATACATATACATGTGTGTGCACATATACATATGTGTGTATATATATATGTACATATATACGTTTATTGTCCTACAAGGACTTTACTGGATGAGCAAAATCCAGAGGCCTTTAAATGTCCACATTAAAAAAAAAAAAAAAAAAAAAAAAACCAAAAAAAAAAACCCCAAAAAAACCAAAACCTCATGTAAGAATAGGTAATTATGATAAAAATTTGAATGAAAAGGTACCCCTGTTATTCAAGGGCATTGGAGTACACTGATAGAATCTCGATGATATAAAGGCATTAAATTTTCAAATGTTAAAGACACCATTTTCTTAGCACCATTTCTTAAAACATCCAAACAAATTCAGTGTTTTGCTGTCTATTCATTTATGCTTCCTGTAGCTATTTTGATAAATAAAAGTTAATATTAAGATTACAGTAAAAACTGCATGTTAAAAAGCCATAATTCCAGTATTTCAGTACATTGTATATTCAGCACCAGATGGTATTTTAAAATTCCTGCCACTGTAATACTACAGTACTTGTTTGATTTGTGTTCCATGACTATGCAAACTCGGTATTATTAAAAGTGGTCACAGATGTGTAGAGTTGTAAGGGGGAAAAATCACATTTACATATCCTCTCGTCCAATAATAGAACCAGTGTTTAAAAATGTAAATTGTGGAACACTTTCCTCCCCACCTTCTTTTTGCATAGAATGCTTTGGTCTTTCGCCTAGATGCCATCTGTGACCACTTAGGAGTCGGGGGAAATTAAGTGCTATGGTAAGATGATCTCTTGTTTTGCTGGTGAGCTGAGGTTCTTCCCACCACATTTGTCATGAATCCTGTGTTATTTCCCCACTGCCCACGTCATGAGAACTATACTATGGACAGGTTGGTTGTGGTCTTTTCAAATGAGGTACCCACCACGAGGGGAGACATCATATGTATCTGTTGTAAGGCCCTGTGACCCGAGTGAAGGCATATGGAGATGTAGTTACTGTGGAGTCTGTGGTCACGGACATGGTCCTTTCGGCAAGGGATTTGATGAAGCGCAGGTAAGTGGGCTCGGAAGGTTCATGTGGCTCAGCGGGCTCCCGTTTCACTTTTTTGCCATGGGTTTTCTGAGGCACATAGTCTGGGCCATACTTCTCACACTCTTCCTCTTTCTCTCGGGCTTTTTCAGCCATTTTGGCTTCCCAGAGCGCCAAGCCATGTTTTGGCTCATTCATGCTCTTATGCTGATAAAAGACAAGGGAGATCCTGGTGGGGTGATTCCTATTGGGATTCTTTAAAGGGGTTGTGGCATGAAGCTCGCGCTTGGCACACTCGATGAGAATTGACCCATGAGTTGGAGCCACAGCCACTCCCCCGATGTCAGGATCTAGAAAGCTCTGCTCACTGTCTGACCAGACTTCATCATTGTCCTCGGCGGCAGGGGGCTGCTTTTCCTGACTGCCAGCATCATGTAATTTGTGTAAGCCTTCTTGGACAGGAGCAGTTCTATCATGGTTAAGACCTGGAAGCATCTTTGATAACCCATTAGCTGTGTGGGAAAGCATGTCATTCTCCTTGTTTTGGAGATGCAGGGCATGGAGAGAGCTGTTGAACATGCCTGGAGCTGCCCCATAGTTATGGATTATGTGAGAAGATGGGTGATGTTCGCCATTCTTATAGTCTATGTTTGGATTGCTCAAATTGGGTGGTAATCTAGAGGCGGCTCCCATGAAGTGGCCATCCATCTCATGAGTGGAATAAGGAGGAAATGTCCCTACATGGTGTACATTTGTTTTAATAGTACAACTGCTGAAGGCATCTCCTTGCATATTTTGGTTTCCATAACCTAAGTACTTAGAAGTAAAACTCTGGCTATTTCCAAACCTTGGCTGGTAGAGTGTATGGATGGGTGGTAGACTGAGCTTAGAGAGAGGGTCTTGGTTTGGATACCTATATAGATCCATGGACTGAGACTGAGGAGAATAGGAACCCAGATATGGGGAGCAGTTGTCCACTGATACATTTCCATTACATTGATAGGATGGATATTGGTTACTCTGATTCAAAAGCCCAGGGTAGGGATTCATGGGATTAGAAGAATTCAAATATGAACCTGCAGCTTGGGATGAGGTGGAATAGAGGTTCATAGGGCTGGCACCTCCATAAATCTCTGAAGTGTGTGAAGAGCTCGGATAAGCCTGGATAACTGGATTGGGCCGTCTCATGTACACACTGGTAGATCCAGAGGAAGAGTAAGAGCTGACAGACTCTGATTGAGGGTTATTTGTCATGGGGTTATGCTGGGGCGGCGGTGGCGGCGGCGGCGGCTGCGGCTGCTGCTGCTGCGGGGGCTGCTTCTGTGGCTGTGGAGGTTGCTTCGGCAGTTGCGGGGGTGGGGGCTGCTGGGACTGTTGAATGACTGGTCCTGAAAGTCGCAAAAGTTCTGTGGACAGGATATGAGAGAGCACACAAACGTGTTCGATTATTATCTCACAGAAGCTAGTGAGGATGCTTAGCTGTATGTGAGAACCACCACTAAGATTATGCAATACCCATCAAATAAGGATAAGAGCAAAGTCAGGGCTCTGATCACTGTCTGGCATCATTTCTTTTGCCTAAAGCATTAGATAAAATAGATCTCCAGAACAGTACAATTTAGTAAGTGAAGAAAAATGTAACAAACATCCAAAAGATATTTGACTGAGAGCATCATGTTTTCTGGAGGTTCTGTGTATCTGACCATGCCACACCCTACCTGAAGCGCCCTTCTCCCTCCACCCCATCTCCCTGCCCTTCCTTGAGACAGGTATCCCTTCCTCAAGGAAGCCTTCTATGACCTCATCTGCTAGTGCATGTACAATACCCACTGAAAACATAAGTCAGAGCAATGTTTTGTAATATACTGTAATTGATCATTTTTAGTCCTCTCCTCCTCCTAGCACAAAGCAGTTCCTTGAAGGAAGGGACCATGTCCCTTTTACTTTATTCCTCCAATGCCTGGGGCATGCAGTAGCAATTTGTTAAATAGTTGGAAGTTGCATAAAATTTGTTATCGAAGATTCATCAATGCTATGAGAAAAGGAATGACACTCACTTAAACACCCAAAGCATATGTTCTATAATTGGCAAACCCTACTTACACAGTTGTCAATAAAACTTTAAAGAAATTTTCAGCTTTGTAAATAAAATTTTCATACTTCTATTTTATGACCTCACTTAAAAATCTACATATGAGAAGTGAACAAATAAATGGAGCTGTAAGGGCAGTCTTGAGAATTGAAATGATTATTACAGAAATCAGTTAGAAAAGACGGGAGGAAAAGTTCTACCCAATGATATGATGATACGTTATGGTTAACTTACAGGAGAGATTAATGAGTGAATAGGATTTACTGCTCTTAGTATAAGTCAACCAACATATATTTATTAAGCATCTTTAGCACATTATTCTAAATTACTTAGTTTCTTTAAGTTTTGAAATGAATTAGTAGGGAACTTTGACTTTGTGAAGCAAACATGGTTGGCTCTCAGCAAACTGGTAGGCTAAACTTAAAAGATAAACATTCTTTTGTTAATGGTCAGGTTAACCATCTGTGAAATGAGACGTGGACATTATATTTATGGCTTTTTATAGCAAATAATTGAAGATATAACCAAGGGGCTTTGAAAATATCAACTTAGTACTGATAAATAATGCTCTATTGCTACTGCTAGAGATGTGATCTGTTTGCATAGGTAAAAGCTTTTATAAGATAACTACGTGGGGATACCCCTCCTTAACTCAGACTTAATATGGCTACCCCTCCCTGATAAATCCTATTTCCAAACTTCTTATTTCAACAAATAGTACTGTCTTAGTTATCTAGGCTTAAAATGTTGACATCAATCTTAAATTTTTCTTCTTCTTCATTCTAATGTTTTGTCACCAATGTATTGATAATCATTTTGGAAGCATTCGCTACCATCATTTTTGCTAAATCTTCATTGCTATCATCCAGACTCAAGCTTTTATTACTTTACTCTTGGTTTATTGCATCTGTCTCCAAACTCATAGCTTCTCTGCTTCTAATTTGGCCTCCCTGCCACTGCTAGATTAACGTGAATTTCACCATGTTACCTACCTGTCATGTAAAACTTTGCCATTTATTATAGAATAAAATCCAGACTTCTCCATCAAGCTGGGGTTGAGGGTGCAGTATCTCATTACCAAGTCCAAGAGCAAAACCTGGCCCTTGGGACTTCAGAGACGATTCTAGTACAAAACTGATACCATGATCGAATATAATCATCCAAAATTAACTCTTCATTTTTAACCTAAGTTTCATATAACATATCTACAATGCTTCATATTACATTTACCTGCCAACTGTTTAGCCTGGCTTGCGTTTTCAGTCTGTTTTGTACGAGATGAGGCTGACTTTTCCTTTTCGTTCTTATTTGTGCTGTTCTCCAGAGAGGAAAGCTTTTCAGCTGCAGCTTTCTTGGCTTCTAGTTTCCTCTGTCGGCATGTCTTGACAGGCTCTGCTAACATCCTGACTTTCCGCCGAAAAGAACTCAGCACCTGAATGGCACCACTTTGTTTTTTCTCCTCCTGAGCTTCTACACTCCCAAACTCATCCACATCAGAGACTTTGTAGAGAGGCAGAACATGGAGCTGCTCGTCCTCAGGTTTCCCTCCAATTTCTCGATTGTCTTCTCTAGTGAGGGTGCATACCTGGTAGGGAGATAACACAGTACTGCCTCAGTTTCAGTCTAAAAGAAACTGTGTGTGTGTGTGTGTGTGTGTGTGTGTGTGTGTGTGTGTGTCTCCCTCTCAGCATTTAGATTTGTGGTGGTGGTGGTCTACTGGGCCAGGTCAGTGACATGTATATTACCAAAAAAACACATCTGTCTGTTAGTAAGGGTGATTGCATCAAAATGGTACAGGGAGATAGACAAGTTCATGTTGACTTTTTTTTTTCCTTTCCTTTTGTGTTTGGGCGGGGAGGGGGGCGGTCTATCATGAACCTGTGGTGACTTTGTTTGCATACATTTCTTACTCTAAGGGAAGAAGCAACACTCCCACCAAACAGAAGCAATCTCCCACTTTTCGCCCTTCAAAAATAGATGTGAAGCCTCTTCAAAAAGAGGCCAAAAGTTATACCAAATGATTTCCTCTGTTTTTGCTAATATCACATTCACCTAATCTCATACTTCGTACACAATGAAATTTTTCATCTATCCTCACACTTGACTTCAAACTCTCCTTCACTGTGCTTAAGACATTTTCACAAGAGACCAAAGAGAAATATAAATATGTGAAATGGAAGATTTGGTTGATATAGGTAATGTGTAACTTAACACTGCTTCTACCTTCTTGTCTCCTCTGTACTTGTTAAACCTAACTTACTGTTTCTCTTCTCTCTTATTTCTTTTGTAGGATATCACAACATACAAGGGTCTATTCCAAGAAAGGGGGGAAAAACTACTTCTCTTGCTTTGATAATTTAATGATACTTTTCCTCTTTTGTTAGTCACAGTCATATTGGTTTTGATGAAAGATTATCTGTTGGTTTTAAAATACCAGATTTTAGTATTTAGTGTTTTTGACTAATGCAGAAAAAAATGTGAGCATGATTATTTAAAGTCCAAGGCCATATAAAATCACTAGAAGATACTCTTGAAAGGAATGTGATCATAACAGACTTACCTTGATAGAGAAGTTTAATATGAGGTGGCACTAAAATGAGTTTTCACTTCCTATACATCAAAGTCTTCCAAATCCATGTCTCTGATCACTTATTACCTTTTCCCACATGTTATTAGTTCTTACCTAGTGCTGCTTTCCTTTGCACCTGATGGAAACTGTGACCTATCAGAGGCAAATTCCCCTTCAGGCAAAGCCTTTTTCTCATCCCTGCCTACTCTTCATTCCCTTGCTAGAGTGAAACATGGTTATCTTTAGGATCTACCGTAGCATTTTTTTCCCCTCCAGAATCTAGCCTAGCCTCCTAATAGTGAGCATGTGTTCAATACACAATTAGTGAAGGTTTTAGATATTTTTTTTTATTATTAAAAAAAAATTCTGACTTCTGTTTTAGACTATTAACCTGATACTTTTTCTGCTTTTCAACAAAAACTTCATATCAGGTTCTGTGAATTACTTCCACCATTGCTTACCACCTGAATTCTTCTCTACCCTAGACTATAATTTTAGTTTCTGTATTCTATTTTTTTTAATGTTTATTTATTTTTGAGAGAGAGAGAGAGAGAGAAAGGAGAGAGAGAGAGAGAGAGAGAGAGAGAGAGAGAGAGAGAGACAATCCCAAGCAGGCTCTTCTACGCTGTCAGCACAGAGACCGACATGGGGCTCCAACTCACGAACTGTGAGATCATGACTGAACCAAAATCAAGAGTCAGACATTTAACCAACTGAGCCCCCCAGGTGCCCCATGTATTCTATTTTTCATTTTAAGTCTCACTGGTCATCTTCCTCAACTACACATATATCCATGTTGATGACTCACTAGGTAGATTACTTTATAGTTTCTTCACTTGAATTTTTCATTCCTTATTTTCACCCTGGTTTATGCCTCAACATGCAAGGCCACACTGTGGACTCTGTCAGTATGGAACCCTGTTCTACCCTAAGACCATGTCCATTTTCTCCATTTAGCATAACCTCTGATTATACAGCCTGATCCAGTCCATCTACTGTAATATGTAGTAATAATGGGCTCTTTTGTACTTTGAAAATTTTTTTTTTTTCAACGTTTTTTATTTATTTTTGGGACAGAGAGAGACAGAGCATGAACGGGGGAGGGGCAGAGAGAGAGGGAGACACAGAATCGGAAACAGGCTCCAGGCTCTGAGCCATCAGCCCAGAGCCCGACGCGGGGCTCGAACTCACGGACCGCGAGATCGTGACCTGGCTGAAGTCGGACGCTTAACCGACTGCGCCACCCAGGCGCCCCAGTACTTTGAATCTTCTATAGTGGTTGCTGTGCCATGGATGATGCATTTTTCATCTGTACTTCTTTCTGTGAGGTAGATTGGTGCCTTGGCTTGTATATGGCTTTTTCACCTTACTGATTATAACCTACCAGATGCCTGACATTGAATTTTGAAGGAACTTTTGGCAGCTAATGGTAGTTGGCAATGCAATCACTGGTTTAGTTCTGTACCAAGCGTTTCCATGATTTTCATGTGCTTATCAACTGTTTTCCACTCATGTGACAACCTGTTATAAGAGTACTATATATGTCAAACGAGGGCACCTTTGCAACAGCAATTCATTCATGAAAACACTTGTGCAATGACATCTGCAGAGAACATATTACTCTAATCACAGGATAACTTCCAGCCTTCCACTCTTCAACAGGCTGTGCTAACTGTTCTGTGCCCCACTTACCAATGTGCTGCCATTCTGCATGTTGTGTAAATCTCTATGGGCATGAGCACAGAAGTCCAAACATGCAGTGACCCCTGAGAATGGACGGCCTTCCTTCAGACCCAGTCGGCATTCTGGTGCTCTGTGTTCATATTCAATCTGAAAAACAGAAGCATGTGTGTGAATGGGGAACTACTTAGGCATTTGAAATTCTTAGGCATACATTTGAGAAAAAAGTATAAGACCTGTGCACTGAGCAGATCAGAAAGATTTTTTAGTATTTAGGTTATTAAGAATTAAAAAAAAAAAAGTTGCATATATTATATCCAGAAATACAATGGAATGACACAAAACAGACCAAACGTTTTGACATGGTAAAGTTTTTATTTTACAGTGTTGAAGTATAACTGACATACATTAAACAGTATATATTTAAAGTGTACTATTTGATTAGTTTTGACATGAGTATATGTGAAACCATTGCCACAATCAAAATAACGTACCTATCCGTTACTCCCAAAAGTTTCTTCCTTCCGCTTTTAAATTCATGTCTCTTCCTTTGTTCCCAGGAAACTACTGATCTGCTTTCTGTAACTACAGATTAGTTTACATTTTCTAGAATTTTATATAAATGGGTCTGTTTTGAGTTAATTTTTATATATGGCATAAGATTAAGAGTCAAGGTTAGTTTTCTTCCATATGGCTATCCAACTGTTCAAACACTACTGCAAAGATAAATTATCCTTTGCCACTAAATTGTCTTTTTTTTAAAATCAACTGATTGTACATGCTGGACCTATTTCTGGACTTTCTATTCTTATTGTTTGGTATATAATAGTGTAGTGGGTATGTATGTGTATATATGCCAACATCACTGTCTTGATTACTAGTAAATATAGATTTTTAGTGAATCTTGAAATCAGGGATTATAACTCTCCCAATTCTGATCTTCTTTTTGAAAATTGTTTGACTATTCCAGATCCTTTGCATTTGTCTTTCTATATATTTACAAACACCCTGTCAATTCCTTCAAAACACTTGGTAACATTTTGATAGGTCATATACTAAGTCCATTGAATGACTTGGGGAAAACTGACATCTTAAAAATATTAGTCCTGTGATCCATAAACATAGTAGACCTTTCCATTTGGGGTCTTTTATAATTTCTCTCAGCAATGTATTATAGTTTTCAGTGCACAGGTCT
Organism: Neofelis nebulosa; assembly: GCF_028018385.1. Taxonomy (NCBI): domain Eukaryota; kingdom Metazoa; phylum Chordata; class Mammalia; order Carnivora; family Felidae; genus Neofelis; species Neofelis nebulosa. The sequence goes on from NC_080784.1 coordinate 118,911,093, forward strand.
TACATGTTTTGTCAAATGACAAATTCTTATGTTTAAGAATTTCATATTTTTGATGTTATTTAATTGCTATTGGTTTTGACTGCAATTTTTAGTTGTTTATTACTAGTATATAGAAATACAGTTGATTTATTTTTGCAACTTTGCTGAACAATTTATTAGAAGTTTTTGGGTCTTTGGAACTTTCTATGTAGACAAGTGTCTACATTATAAGGACAATTTTGTTTCTATTCAATCTGTACACTCCTTATTTCTTTTTCTTGCCTATTTCCCTAAAACTTCCAGTTAGATATTAAATAAAAGTGGTAAAAATGGATGTCCTTGTCTTGTTTCTAATCTTAGGGGTAAAGCTTTCAGTCTTTCACTATTAAATATGAAGTTAGCTTTAGGTTTTTCAATTATGCACCTTATGGGGCTGAGAAAGTTCCCTTCTATGGATATTAAATATTGCTAAGTGCTTTTTCCTCTATCTCTTGAGATAATCATATTTACCCCATTATGTTGGCTAATGTGGTGAATCACACTGATTAAAAAATTTTTAATGTTTACTTTTGAGAGAGACAGAGACAGAGCGGGGGAGGGGCAGAGAGAGAATGGGAGACACAGAATCTGAAGCAGGCTCCAGGCTCTGAGTTGTCAGCATGGGGTCTGATGCAGGGCTGGAACTCATAGACTGTGAGATCATGACCTGAGCTGAAGTCAGACACTTAACTGACTGAGCCACTTAGTCAATCAATCATGATTGATTTTTGAATGTTAAACAAAACATTACTGAAATAAACTCCATTTGGTCATGATATATCCTTTTTGCACACTGTTGTCTAACTGACTAAAATTTTGTGAAGAATTGTCATATCAATATTTTTTAAGAATATTGGACTATAGTCTTCTTTTTCTTTTACTGCCTTTGTCTAGTTCTAGTATCAGGATATTTCCAGCTTTGTAAAATGAGTTGGGAAGTTTATTCCTTTTCTATTTTCTAGAAGACTTTCCACTGAATTGTTACTATTTCTTCCTTAAAATATTAGTCAGATTTGAAAGGGAAATTATCTGGGCCTGGAATTTTTGGAAAAGCTTTCAACTAAAAATTCAATATCTTTAATAAATATAGGATGACTTATGGTATTTATTTTTTTCTTTAGTCATCTTTGGTAATTTGTGTTTACGTACTTTTCTCATTTCATCTAAGTTGTTGAATTCATTGGCATAAAATTTTAATAATATTATTCCTTTAATGTCTGTAGGATCTATAGTGATGTCTCATCTCTAATTCTTGATATTGGCCTTTTGTACCTTCTCTTTTTTTTCTTGATTGAATTGATGCAAAATACTAGCTTTTGGTGTCACTGATTTATGCTATTTTCTGTATTCCATTTCATTGATTTATGTTCTTTAGTTTTTCCTTCCTTCCATCTTTTAGGGCTCATATTGCTGTCCTTTTCCAAGTTTCTTAGAGAAGCCACCTAAATCATTAATTTGAGACTTTATATATATTTTCTGAAGTTTATTTTTATTTTACTTATTATTTTTTTAATGTTTATCTTTGAGAGAGAGACAGAGTGTAAGTGGGAGGGACAGAGAGAGAAGGAGACATAGGTTCTGAAGCAGGCTCTAGGTTCTGAGCTGTCAGCACAGAGCCCAACATGGGGCTTGAACTCATGAACCATGAGATCATGACCTGAGCCAATGTTGGATGCTTAACCAACTGAGCCATCCAGGTGTCCCAAAGTTTGTTTATTTTTGAGAGAAAGAGCACCCATGAGGAGAGGGCCAGAGAGAGAGAGGAAGAGAGACAAACCCAAGCAGGCTCTGTGCTGACAGAGGAGAGCCTAATGCCAGGCTCAATCTTGTGGAATGTGAGATATGACCTGAGCTGAAACCAAGGGTTGGATGCTTAACCAACTGAGCCCCCAGGTGCCCCTATATTTTTCTAATAAGTATTCAATGCTATAAATGTCTAAGCAAGGCTTTATAGCTTCATTCCACAAATTTCAAGGTCATGTCTTCATATTCTTTTTGTTTTTAAATGTTTATTTTGAGAGACAGAGTGCATGTGTGCACATGCATGACTGAAGGAGGGGCAGAGAGAGACAATCTCAAGCAGGCTCATGGCTGTCAGTGCAGAGCCCAACATGGGACTTGATTTCATGAACCATGATATCATGACCTGAGCTGAAATCAAGAGTCAGATGCTTAACTGACTGAGTCACCCAGGCACCCCCAAGTCTTCATTTTTATTCAGTTTGAAATACTTTCTAATTTCCCTGTGAATTATTCTTTGGCTCCTAGGTTATTTAGGAATATGTTTCTCAGTTTCCAGATACTTAGAAATTTTGTGGAAATACCGGTACAGATTTTTAATTTAACTTCATTGTGGCCAGAGAACATATTTTGAGGCTTTATAATATATTGATACTTGCTTTATGACTCACTATACAGTCTATCATGATAAAACTTCCTGTACACTTGAAAATAATGTTAATTCTGTTGGGTGAGGAATTCTATACATGTCAATAAGGTCAAGTTGGTTAAAAGTGCTGTTTAAGTCTTCTGTCTCCTTAGTGATTTTGTATTTGTTCTAACAGTTATTGAGAGAGATGTACTGAAATCTCTGACTGTAATTGTAGATTCATTTCTTTTTATAGTTCTATCAGTTTTGTTTAATAAAATCTGAAGCTCTGTACATAGTTAGGATTATCATGTTTTTTTGATGAACTGCCCCCTTTTTTTTATTATTAAATGATCTTCTTTATAGTTTATAATATTCTTTGCTATGAAATCTACTTTGTTATTAATATGATCATTCCAGCTTTCCTTAGATTGATATTAGCATATTTCTTGGTTCCTGGTTTTTTTCAATATTATAATTGTTCAATATCAATGTTATTATTTAGTATCACAAACTCTGCCTTTTTAATTGGGAATGTTAAAAGCCATTCACATTTAATATGATTTTTGATATGGTTAGGATTAAATATACCAATTTTCTATTTGCTTTATATTTGTCTTATCTTTAATTTGGTTCCATAATCCTTTTAAATACATTTTGGATTGATTCTATTTTTTTCCTTTTTACTGGTAGATTAGCTGGTAGATTTTTTTACTGCTAGATTTTTTTTTCTTAAATGGCTGCTTCCCTTAAGGTTTACGATATATTCTTTATCTTCTTACACTCTACATTCAATACTATACTACTCTACATATAACAAGGCCCTTACAACAGTATACTTTCAATTCCCCAGCCTCTGTGTTACTTCTACATGTTATAAAGTTTAAGGCACATTGTTCATATATATTTTTAATAGCAAATTATCTTTAAATTTCTTTTGAAATAAGGAAAAAGTTTTTTTTATTTACATAGCTACTATTTATGATGTTTTTCTTTCCTTTTTGTCAATACAGACTTCTATCTGGTATCATTTTCTTTTACTGGCAGGCTTCCTTTAATATTTTTAAAGTGTTAGTCTGCTGATGGTAAATTATTTCAGCATTTGTATGTTTGAAAAAAATTTTGTTTTGCCTTTACTTTTTTTTTTTAATGTTTATTTTTCAGAGAGAGAGATAGAATGAGAGAGGGGGAGGGGCAGAAAAAGAGAAAGAGAGAGAACAGAATCCGAAGCAGGCTCCAGGCTCTGAGCTGTCAGCACTGAGCCCAACACTGGGCTTGAACTCAAGAACCGTGATATCATGACCTGAGCCAAAGTTGGACGTTTAACCGACTGAGCCATCTAGGCACTCCCTTGCCTTTACTTTTGAAGTTTTTCCTGGGTATAGATTTCTGGGTTGACAAGAGTTTTTTTTTCTTACATTTTTCTCTGATGCGAAGCTTAACTTCAACAATAAGACTTTATAAAATCAAGGAACAAAGCAAAGGAAGAGCATTTAGATATGAGAAATAAGTACAATATATCCAGTTGGGGAAGAGACAAAAATCAAATGGTAGGCTTTGATAGCATCCATAACCTCAAAAGGTCTTCCCATGTGCTGTGGGAAAAACCACATGGCTGTTTTTTTTTGATCTTTAAACAATATTAAGACATACGGATGAATATTACCCAATAGTACATACTAGGCAATATAAAAAATACCTTATCTATCTTTAACCATGATTGATTTAATTTATATATACAACTATTTTTTATGTATGAATGTATGTATATATTTAAATTTTATTTTGTGGTAAGAATACATAACATGAGATCTACCTTTTCAACAAAATTTTAAGTGTCCATTATTGTTGGCAATAGGTGCACATTGCAAAGCAGATCTCTAGAGCTCATTCATCTTGCTTAACTGAAACTTCCTGCCCATTTATTAGTACATCTACACATGTATCGATATATAAATACTGAAACACATCTAAAGAATTATATGTAATCTTCTTGTTATAACTAAAATTTGGGGTACCTTCATATTTTGGATACTCTAAGTTCAGGAAATGCATAAAATGCTCCAAACATAATATAGTAGGGTGGAATATAAATGCTTAGAAAATTAGGTGTGTATGACACCATCTATAGTAAGAATCAAAGGAGTAAAAAGAACACCAATGCTTTGTTATTCTGTCCCCTTTTCCAGCTAAAGCCATTAGGTTAATAGCACCTATAAAAATTTTTATTCAACAGAAAATGGCCAAACTTGAAATCTAGCAACATAGACTCAATTCATTTTCTTTTTATAGCTTGATTTATTGTGTTTCTCACTTGGAATTATTTTATAACAGTACTAAAACATTCCATATACTTTTCTGTGATACTTACCAAAGTAGATAAGGTTGTAAAATAACAGTATTAATCCTACTACTATTAACAGCATTAAAAATAATCTTCATACACATCATATATATTTCTAAAAGCCTGAGTTGTGACATAAAACAAGTTTATAAACAGATCGTTATTAAATTTGCTTCCTTTGCTCACACTTAAAAAAAGAAAGAGCTGAGGTTTGGGGAAAGTATTAAAGTCCACAATAGAAACAAGAGTAGCTAAATCATTAAATGAGTATTGGTCTCCCCTGTGTGTCTCTGCTATATAAATTAATCCCATTAGTCTTTAATGTTATTAAATGACAACGTTTGCCAAATGTACCGCTCTTCATACTTCCTTGTACCCCCTGCCACTGTGTACTCTGCTCTGGATACCTGCATCACCTCCAGCTTTCCTCCATTTATCAGTCTCTCTCTTTCCCTTAAATCTTTAACCTCCCTTACTCTATTGTGCCTACTCCCAGCATTTACTTCACTGCTTTCTCATCCTCCACTCCTAAAATGTCAGTGTATGCCAGAATCCCATCAGAATCCCTTCTCTTTATAATCTCTACTCTGAAAACATGCACTCACTCCTTGTGAATTCGACTACTTCTTGCATTTTGGTGACTCCCAAATCTCCATAATTAGCCTGGATTTTTCTCAGGATTTTCCATCTAATTATACTAAAGGATGTCAAACATAGTATGCCCAAAATGAAATTTATCATTTCACCCATTTGTCCCCAAACCTACTTTTCCTCACTGATTCCAAATACTAGTTAATAGAACAACCTGTCCAAGCCAGAAATTTGGTGGCTCCTCAAATTGTCTCTTCTGCTCATTCTCAAATCCAATTGGTAAGTTCTACAAGTTCTACCTCAAATTTCACATACTTATTTCCTTTATTCTTTCACTACTGCCATTTCTTTAATGTAGCACTTTAACATCTCTTGTCCAGTGACTGCACTAGCTTACTCCTCCAATTTAATCTTACACTAACCTAAGTTGTATTTCACTTAATTTGGCTTGTTCAGTGACCGTTTTAAATTAAATCACTTTACACTCTCCTGTCCCCAACACACACTTAAAACACCCCAATGGTAGCCTTCTTACATACAGGATAAAGTTCAAAGTTCAAAGATCTTTATACGGTCTCCAAGGCCATTTGTGACCTTACATCTCTACTTTCAGGGAGAACTTTTTTGTTCCTTCAGAAATGAGCATACCTCTATCCCAGCTGTTAATGTATTATTCTGTAATTGTTATTTTACATATCTCTGCCTTAAAGGAGTTCCTTAAAGGAAGGAATTCCTTAAAGACAAAAACCTACAATACTCATCTTTACATCCACAGTGACTAAATACAGCATCTAGTTTATAACAGGTTTCCATTTGATGCTTCTGTTGTTGATGTCACAATGACAGGAAAGACTTTACAGTTTTTTTTTCCTCCTTCATGAGCATTTCTGAACAAATGACCTAGCTTTCCAAACTGGTATAGCCTAGACCACACTCATAAAATAGGAAACAAGTGTTTCAGCTTGGTTCATGGAGCCAAGGCCAAATAAAATGAAGATAATCTAGCAAAATCAGACATATCTGGACACATGTACGTACACTTACAAAGTAGTACACTCATAATATGTATAGACCTTCTGTGAAAAGTTAATAGGTGGTTAGAACCTATGGTTTGGGTCACATAATTTTAATTAACCACTGAAGTCTACTTACAGAAGAGATACGAGACAAGATTAGTGGATACAACAGCTTGTTAGATTCACAATCTTTACACGTTAAAAGACCAACAATAAGCTCTTTTTGATGATAGTTCTTTGAAAGTATGTAGGTCATCAATAATAAACTGTTCTAATCATTGTCCATAGTTATTTATAAACTTACCTGATTATTATATGCATCAGGTGCAAGTTTCTTGTATGTTGGTGCCATAAGAGTAGACAGGTTTTGTAAATGAGACTCCAGTTTCTCTTCCTGTTTAAAATGAATAATTCTACATATTAAATTCTAAATCCTTTTTATACGTGAGAGAGGCTATCAGTAAAAAATTTCCCCCTATATCTTAGATCCAAATGACAATATATAGTATCTTTCTTATTAAATAACTAAGGTTTCCTAACATGACTATGTCTTTTTTTACATATTTAAATTCAAGTTAGTTAACTTACAGTGTAGTATTGGTTTCAGGAGTAGAACCCAGTGATTCGTCACTTACATATAATATCCAGTGCTCATCCCAACAAGTGCCCTCCCTAATGCCCATCAGCCCTCCCCCCACCAACCTCCCCTCCGGCAATCCTGTTTGTTCTCTGTCTTTAAGTGTCTCTTATGGTTTGCCTCCCTCACTGTTTTAATCTTATTTTTCCTTCCCTTCCCTTATGTTCATCTGTTTTGTTTCTTAAATTCCACAAAATTTCCAAGCAAAAAGTATACACCATATATCATCTACTTTTGCATGTGTTTCCAAGCAAAAAGTATAAACCATCTAATTTTGTATGTGTTATTAGAATATCTAGCTCTTTGGTATTTTTATGATGTTAATTTTATACTTTGTATGTAGATACTCAGCATTTTATAAATATAAGCCTATGCCAGTAATAGGATAGGAGTATGAAGCCATAGAGTCTTAAAGAGGTCACATTCTCTACTCCTCCAATTAGCTGCCAAGGAAGATGAACCATTGGAAAGATTTGTTTGGCTCTCTTTATATTTTTAAGTGCTTATAATATTAAAAAGTTCAAAATTTGAAAAGATCTTTCCATTGAACAAAAAATTACTAGATGCTTCAAATACGGATAAAACTCTCAGAAGTAGATTGTGGTATATTTGAAGAACTTTGTAAAGTTTACTTGAAAGGAGGAATGTTCAGTTGCTCCTCCTCCCTACAAAGAACAGATTTTCCAGGTAATATGCTTATAAAATGAGAGGCGATGATACTCAGTTATTCCATTCATCCTTAGAGGTTCTCATTTCATAGTGATTATTTCTCTAAGAATGTTGATGTAACTACCTGGCAGAGATATACTAATTTGTATTTTAGAAGGTGAGGAGGTTTCTAAGCCAGGCTCTCCTACCGCCCTGAGGGAGGATGTGCCTATCCATCTCCAGGATTTGCTTTATATTAAATCTGGTGAAAGTGATAAACGTTTATAAAATATAAGTAAAAAAAAAGCTCTCCAGTGTGGGAAATTAAAGTGGCTGATGACATGTAGCCCATTTAATAAAGTTTATTAAAAATATAATCCTGTGGGGGTGCTTGGGTGGCTTAGTCAATTAAGCTTTCGACTTCAGCTCAGGTCATGACTTCACAGTGTGAGTTTGAGCCCCACATCTGGCTCCTTGCTGGCAGTGCAGAGCCTGCATGGCATTCTCTCTCTCTCTCCCTCCCCCACTTGTGCGCACACTCTCCCTCAAAATAAATAAACTTTATATATACATACACACACACACACACACGTTTATATATATAATATATATAAAATCCTGTGAAGAAAATTACATCATGATTTCAAGAGTTTTTGCACTTTATTAAATTTCCACTTACTATTATAGTCACAAATAATAAAGCGACAAAGTTTTCATTTAGAGGGACATATCAATACTATAGTATCCATAGTATAACTATATATTTCAATTGCATTTAATCTTTGTAAGATAATTGTAAGGTTCAGAGAGTCAGTAAAAATTTGGTCATATCTAAATGTAAACATACTGAAGTTTTTGGATTATTCAATGAGCAAACTCTAGAAGCTACCCAAAAGTTGTTATATTTGAGACCCATGTGTAAGTTATATTTGAGAAATATATAAATTCTTTAAAAAAATTTTTTTTAATGTTTATTTTTGAGAGAGAGACACAGAATGTGAGCAGGGGAGGGGCAGAGAGAGGGAGACACAGAATCCGAAACAGGCTCCAGGCTCCGAGCTGTCAGCACAGAGCGCAATGCAGCGTTTGAAGTCACGAACCGTGAGATCATGACCTGAACTGAAGTCGGATGCTTAACTGACTGAGCCATCTAGGTACCCCAAGAGAAATATATAATTTCAATTACATTTATATTAAAATCTAAATATTTTTTAGTTTTTTGAGTGCATTCATTATAACTTTAAGCTATCAAATCTCAGGGTATGAAAATGTGATTAGAAATGGTCTTTACTGAACGTGGCAGTGATGAATATGACTTTTTTAATTCAGGTTTGAAAGACGAAACTTGTAACAATGAAATATTAACATTTAGTTTTAATACCAAAGTGACAGTTATTTAAAACTCTAGAATTAACATGAAAGATAAGTATAGAAGACCATAGGTATTAAGAGTTTATTTTGCTCAAATTTTACTACTTTGGTATCACATGGTTGTTATTATGCTAACTTTATCAAATATTATAATGTGTATCTACAATTTAGCGTAAATGTTGATTTACCTCAGAGGTGAAATTCTCTATGTTAATGAGAGTTTAACTGAGTATGTCATACTGTTCACTTCATCTGTACTCATCAATTCTCCATGAAAAATACAGATTATATATCAGGAAGTACACAAACCTCTTTTGGGTCATCCCCAAGCAGCTTAAATTTTCTTGGGATCTTGCTTCTGGCAAACTTACATCCATTGTAGTACATACTCCACGAACAACCAAAAGAAAATGAGGCACCACAGGTCTCGGGGTCCAGCCCTTGACAGGCACAGGTTCTCCTGAGGGATCAAAGGACCAAGTTCATAGCTATCAATAACATTTATGTAGGCTACCAATCTTGTATTCTGGATGTCTGCATGCAAAAATGAATAAAAATTAGTTTTAAAAGAAGTTTAACTCTATTAATTAAGCCTGCCATAACCACATCAGAAAATAACTATTTTAATTGATTTTGAAACACAATTTAAATGACTCTTTATTTTAACATATCACACAGAAAATTACACACAATTTTACAGCTTGCAAATGCTCACAAATAAAACATACTCAAGTAAGTAGCACTCAAAGTAAGAAACAAACATATACTGGCACTCCACAATCTCCTAATATGCCCAGTAAGCTGTAATAATAATTTCTATCAGAAGAGATTAGTTGTGCCAATTTCATTCTGTATACAGTGTACTGTATATATATATGGGGATGTATATGTATGTGCAGTTTTGCATATTTTTATACTATAGTATGTATATGTATATATATGTATGTATATACACACACACACATTTTTGCTTACTCATATATATACTATATAGCATACTTTTATTTTTATTTATACAGAATACCATGTTTATTTTTATTTATAAATGTAGTATAAAAATGGGTAAAACTCTATACACAGGTACACACATACACACAATTAGATAGTATAAGCTTATTTGTGTCTTGTTATTTTTGTTCAACATTATGTTTGGGATATCCATATCATTGCATATAGTTGTACTTTTTCATGTGTTTATTCATTGAGTGCAATTTTCCATTGTATAAATATTTCACAAATTAACCATTGTACCATTAATAGGCACTTGAATACTTTCCAGTTTTTGGCTAAAATACAGTATTATGACTTTAGAGCCTAAGCCAGATATATCCTAAGAAACATAAGCAGACAAATTCAGCAAAGAAACCAAAAACAAAAAAACAAAGAAATAAAAAATGATGAAACAACCTACTAGGAAAACTAGTATTCTATTATGATTATTGTTATTAGTATTTATTATTCAATTATTTTTTCCAGATTTTTTGAGGTATAATTGACAAATAGTTAAGATATTGAAAGTGTACAAAGTGATTTGATGTATGTGTGCATTGTGAAAGGATTTGCCCACTGAGTAGTTAATATATCTATTACCTCACATATTTAACTCCCCTTTTTTTGGTAAAGAACATTTAAGTTATATTCTTTTAGCAAATTCCAATTATACAATACAGTATTATCAACTATAGTCCCCATGCTACACATTAGATCCTTAGACCTGATTCATTTTATAACTGAAAGACTGTACCCTTTTATCAACCTTTCCCTATTTCCCCTGTCCCCACAACCACTTTTCTACTCTGTTTCAGAGTTCTTTTTGGTTTGTTTCTTTTTGATTCCACACAGAAGTAACATCATGTAGTATTTGTCTTTCTCTGCTTCGCTTAGTTCACTTAGCATGTCTTCCAGATTTATCCATCTTGTTACAAATGACAAGATTCCCTCCTTTTTTAAGACTGAATAATACCTTTCTCTTTCCCTCCCCTCCCCTCTCCTCTCCCCTCCCCCTCCTTCCCTCCTTTCCTGCCCCTCTCCTTCCCTTCCTTTCTTTCCCCTCTCCCTCTTTCTCCATACCAGATCATCTTTATCCACTCACCCATTGGTGGACTCTTAGGTTGTCTCTACATATTTTTTAGTGCAGATAATGCTGCAATGAACACTGAAGTGCATAATCTCTTTGAGATAATGATTTCATTTCCTTTGGATATATACTCAGAAGGGGGGTTGCTGGGTCATAATAGAAGTGGTAGTTCTATTGTTAATTTTTTGAAGAATCTCCATACTGTTTTCCATAGTGTACCAGTTTATGCTCTCATTAACAGCATACAAGGATTCCTTTTCTCCACATTCTTGCTAGCATTCTTATCTTTTTGGTAATAAACATCCCAACAGGAGTCAGTTGATATCTCATAGTTTTTATTTGTATCTCCCCAATGATTAGTGATGTTGAACACATTTTCATGTACCTGTTTGCCATTTGTACGCATTCTCGGTAACAATGTCTATTCAGGTCCTTTGCCCTATTTAATTGGTTTGCTTTTTTGCTACTGAGTTGTATAGGTTCTTTGCATACTTGGATATTAATCTCTTTCTGGGTGTCTGGTTTGAAAACATTTTCTCCCATTCCATAAACTGCTTCTTCATTTTGTTGATGGTTTCCTCTACTGTTCAGCTTTTTGGTTTGCTGTAGTCACTCTTACTTTGCTTTTGTTGCCTTTGCTGTTGTTGTTAAATGCAAAAAACCACTGTCAAGATCAATTCCAAGAAGTTTACCCCTATGTTTTTTTTTTTTTTTCCCCCTGGGAGTTTTACAGTTTCAGGTCTTCTGTTCAAAACTTTAATCCATTTTGAGTTGATTTTTGTGTACAGTGTAGGAGAGGTCCAGTTTAATTCTTCTGTGTGTGATATCCACTTTCCCCAATAGCACTTATTGAAGAATGATGCTTCTCCCATTGTATAGTCTTGGTTTCATTAAAAAAATTAATTGAGGGGCGCCTGGGTGGCGCAGTCGGTTAAGCGTCCGACTTCAGCCAGGTCACGATCTCGCGGTCCGTGAGTTCGAGCCCCGCGTCAGGCTCTGGGCTGATGGCTCGGAGCCTGGAGCCTGTTTCCGATTCTGTGTCTCCCTCTCTCTCTGCCCCTCCCCCGTTCATGCTCTGTCTCTCTCTGTCCCAAAAAAAAAAAAAAAAAAAAAAAAATTAATTGACCATATTTACATACATGTATTTGTTGGCTTTGAATTCGGTTCCATTGATTAAAGTGTTTGTTTTGATGCCAGTACCATACTGTTTAATTAATATAGCTCTGCAATATAGTTTGAAATCAGAAAGTATAATGGCTCAAGCTTTGCTTTTCATTCTCAAGACTGCTTTGACCATTTGGGGTCATTTGTGATTCCCTATAAATTTAGGATTCGTTTTTCAATTACCATGAAAAATGCCATTGGAATTTTGATAGAGAATGCATTGATTCCACAGATTGTTTTGGGTACTATGGGCATTTTAACAATATTGATTCTTCCAATCCATGAACATAGGCTATCCTTCCATTTATTTGTCTTTTTTGATTTCTTTCATCAATCTTTGGGGGTTTCGGTACACAGATTTTTCATCTCCTTGCTTAAATTTATTGCTAGGTGTTTTATTCTTTTTCATGCTTGTGTAAATGTGATTGTTTCCTTAATTTCTCTTTCTGTTAGTTCGTTGTTAGTATATAGAAACACAACTGATTTTTGTATATTGATGTATGCTACAACTTTACTGAATTTGTTTATTAGTTCTAAGAGTTTTTTTGATGAGGTCTTTAGAATTTTCTATCTGTAATATCATGTCCTCTACATATAGTGATACTTTTACTTCATCCTTTATTTGGATGCCTTTTATTTTCTTGCCAGATTGTTCTGGCTAGTATTTCGAATAATTTATTGAATGAAAGTGGTGACAGTAGGCATTTTTTTGTCTTACTCCTGATCTTAGAGTAAAGCCTTTCAGCTTTTCATCACTGAGTATAATGTTAACTGTGGTTTCCTCATATGTGGTCTTTATTATGTTGAGGTACTTTCCTTCTATACTCAGTTTTTATTATGAAAGGATGTTGAACTTTGTCAAACATGTTTTCTGTGCTTCTTGAGATGATTATACAATTTTTATCCTTAATTTTGTTAATGTGGAATTGATTGGGTATGTTGAACCATTCTTACATTTCTGGAGTAAATCCCACTTGATTACGGTATATGATCCTTTTAATGTACTATTGGACTTGGTTTGCTAATATTCTGTTGAGAGTTTTTGCATTTAACTTTTCATCAGGGATACTGGCAGATCATTTTCTGTTTTTGTAGTGTCCTTGTCTGGTTTTGGTATCAGTGTAATTTTGGCCTTGTAAAGTGAGTTTGTAAATAATTCCTTTTCTTCAACTTTCTGAAAGAGTTTGAGGACTGTGAATTCATCTTCAAATGTTTGGTAGAATTCACCATTGAGGCCATCTGATCCTGGACTTTTCTTTGTTGTGAGGTTTCTGATTACTGGCTCAATATCCTTACTAGTAATTGGTCTGTTCAGATTTTCTTTTTCTTCATGATTCAGTTTTGGTAAGTTGTATGTGTTTAGGAAGTTAGCAATTTCCTCTAGGTTGTCCAACCTGTGGGTGTACAATTGTTCATAGTGTTCAGTTATAATCTTTTGTATTTGTGTGGTATCACCTGAAATGTCTTCTCTTTCATTTATAATTGTATTTCTTTGAGTCCTCCTTTTTCTTCGTAAGTGTAAAGGTTTATTATTTTGTTTATATTTTCAAAAAAGTAGCTCTTAGTTTCATTCATCTTTTCCATTGTCTTTTTAGTCTCTACTTCATTTATTTCCACTCTGACGCTTATTATTTCTTTCCTTCTGCTAACTTTGGGCTTAGTTTGTTCTTCTTTATTAGTTTCCTTGAAGTGTAAAGTTAGGTCGTAACTTTACCTTAAAGACCTTAAAGAAGGTCGTAACCTTCAAAACAACTCACATTTATAGTAAAAATCAGCAGCCTGGCAACCACTGGAAGGGGCAGAATTAGGTTAGCTATCCTCTAGTGCCCCATTGTCAGAAAAGTGTCATTATTTTACCTATTTGGTAGTTCTCTACAAGACACTAATAGCAAGGCTGTCTTCATTTTACCTTAGAGTTCACCTAGTATGTACAGCCTTTTCCCCAGCAGGTGTTTGTAACTGTTAACCACTGTGACTGCCTGAGGTGGTGGATAACAGTTGGCATTAAAAAAAAAAAAAAAAAAAAAAAAAAAAAAAAAAAAAAAAAGGCTAATTCAAAAGCTTAAAGTTAAAATATTGGAAATAAGATATCCATAGGAGGCTTTCAAAAGCCAACATGTTCCTGGTAAGCCAGAAAGCCATATGCATATTGTATGTTCACTCACAAAAGACATAAACTCTAAACTGACTAAACTTGAAGCTCTGCACAAGCAGGGAATAACGGGGTAAGGCAGAGTTGTAAATTGCCTGGCTGACTGTTGAAGGCATGGTCCAAAACACATACAGAACTCCCGTGGTAAAGACTGGAAGACTTACTGGTTTTAGGTAGCTAAGGATCTCTGTCTAATCATTAGGTGACCACTAAGCTAACCAAGCAGAGATTTCCACAGCTGCTCATGAGGAAATAATATAGATTTTACTGAAATAGTTCAGAAAAGTCACTAAACTAACAACAATAACAAAGTAACAATAACAAAGCCTGGGTAGGGCAGAGAATCTAATTTCCTAAATTACCACATTATATTATTCGAAACGTCCAGTTTGTAACAATTATAAAACATACAAAGAAACAAAGTGTGGTCAATACAGAGGAAGAAAGCAGTTAATAGAAATTGTCAATGAGGAAGTTCAGATGTAAGACTACTAAACAAAGACTTTGAGTTATTATTTTAAGTATGTTCAAAAAAACTGAAGGAAACCATGCTTAACAAATTAAAAGTAGGGGTGCCTGGGTGGTTCAGGTCGTTAAGTGTCTGACTCTTGATTTAGGCTTGGATCATGATCTCATGGTTTGTCGGTTGGAATCCTGAACCTCACCCCTCTCTCTGACCATCCCCCACTCTTTCTCTCTCTGTCCCCCTCTTTCAAATAAATAAACTTTAAAAAAGTAACTAAAAGTAGGAAAACAATGTTTTATCAAGTAGATGAGGTAAAACGAAATAGAAACTATAATAATAAAATGGGAATTCTGGAATTGGAAAGTAAAATAATTTAAAGTAGAAGGTCCATTAGAATGGTTCAACAGTAGACTTGAGTAAGAGAGAGAAAAAGCAGTGGGGAAAGAAGCTGAAAATAGGTCAGTTGAGATTATCCAGTCCAAGAAACAGAAAGAAAAAAGAATGAAGTAAAAATAGCAGAACATCTGAGACCTATGGGGATACTATCAAGCATACCAACATATTCATAATGAACATCCACAAAGTAGATGAGGGAGAGTAAGAGAGTATGAAGTAGGAAAACTATCTGAAGAAATAATAGCCCAAACTCCCCAAATTTGATGAACAACATTAACCTATACATTCAAGAAGCTCAGCTAATTCCAAGTAGCATGAAAATTGTTCCACACCTAGAATAATTATAAAACTGTTGAAAGCCAAAGGTAAAGAATCTTGAAAGCAGCAAGAAAACTCATCATATGCAAGAGATTTTCAATAAGATTAACAGCTGATGATGCATAAGACATATGTCATCCCAGCGCCTCTAGCCTCCATATTTAAATGTTGCAAGAAAAAGATCATCAACTAAGAAATTCTATATATATCAAAACTATGCTTTAAAAGTGAATAATAAACTAAGGTATTCCATGACAAATATTAGAGTGTTTATTGCTATTAGCCCTACTCTACAAGAAATTTTAAATGGAGTCCTTCAGTCTGACAGGAAAGAACACTAGACAGTAATTGAATCCACATGAAAATACAAAGAACACCAGTAAAAGTAAACACATAGGAAAATAGAAACAACCTTATATACGTATGGTTTTTTAACTCTTTTTTCTATCTGATGTAAAGGCAACCATATAAAGCAGTAATTATAAATCTGTGTTAATGTATATACAATGCATAAAATTGTATGACAATAACAGCACAAAGGTAAAGGGGTGATTGGAGCTGTATAGGAACAAAGTTTCTGTATATCAGTGTAATTAAATTGGTATTTCTCTAAATTAGATTGTTATAAGATGTTAACTAAAATCCCCAAGACAACTACTAAATATGTAACTCCAAAAAATATAATAAAAGTGACAAGGGAGTTAAAATGTTGCACTAGAAATATCCATTAAACACAAAATAAGACAGTGATGGAAGAAGAGTTAAACAAAAGACATACGGAAACTGATAATAAATTGGCAAACAATAAATCCTACTTCAACAGTAATTACATTTACTATATATGGTTTAAATAATATAATTAAAAGGCAAAGACTGGAAAAATGGATTGAGAATTTCAACTATCTGCCATCTATGAGACTTGGTTTAAGGGTACAAATAGGCTGAAAATAAATGGATAGAAAAAATCATGTAAACAGTGATTAAAAGAGAACTGGAGTAGCTATACTAATAACAAAGTAGGATTTCAGACAATATTATTACCAGAAACAAGTACATTTTATAATAATAAAAGGGTCAGTTCATAAAGATGTAACAACTATAAACACACATGAACCTAAAAATAGGGTACCGAAATAAAGTAAAAAATGACAGAATGAAAGGGAAAAAGATATATCTACTGTTGAAAGTGGAGTACTGAATAATAACAACTAGACAAAACTGAGGAACAAAAACACTAAGTCAACTAAGTTAACTAGTATCTAGAGTACACTTCACCAAACAGCAGAATACACATTCTTCTCAAATGTGCATGGAACATTCTCTAGGACAGACTATATGGCAGATCATAAAGCAAAGCTACCTAAATTTAAATGATTAAAATCATGCAAAGTGTATTCGTTATCAATGGAGTGAAATTATGAATGGAGAAGCAGCAAAGGTGGGTAATTAATCAATATGTATGTATGACACACTCCTAAATAATCAGTGAGTTAACTAAAAAAATCATAAGGGAAGTTAGAAAATACCCTGCAATAAATGAAAATAAAAAGTTAAACTTTATGGGATACATCTAAAGCAGAAGTAGAGGGAAATTTATAGCTTTACATACCTGTATTTAAAAAGTTCTGAAATCAGTAAACTAATCTTCTACCTTAAAAATCCAGAAAAAGAGCAAAGTAAACACAATGCAAATGGCATGAAGGAAATACTAAAGACTAGAGTGGAAATTAATGAAATAAGAAATAGAGACATAGAAATAAAAATGAAATAAAAAATAGAAATAGATAAAATCAAAGAAATCAAAAGTTTTTTGGAAGGATCAACAAAACTGAGAAAACTACACAGACTAAACAAGAAAAGTAAGAGAAAACCCAAACTACAAAATTAGGCATTAAAAACAGGACACTACTACTGACCTTATAAATTATAAGGTAATACTATAAAAATGATAGATCAACAAAGTAGATAACCCAGATGAAATGGACATATTCTTAGACACAAACTACTGAAACTGACTCAAACAGGAAGAGAGAATATAAATATAACTACAACCAATATAAAGACTGAGTTAATAACAATAATAAACCTGCCAACAAAGATAAACCCAGAACTACATGACTTTGCTGGTGAATTCCACCAAACACTTAAGGAATTAGCCTCAATCCTTTACAAATTCTTCCAAAAAATAGAAGAGGGAACACTTTTCAATGCATTCTATGAATCCAGTATTAACCTGATACCAAAAACAAAGACATCCCAAGAATGTAATATACTAATATCATTCATTAATATAAAGGCAAGAATCCTAACAAAATACCAGCAAACATATTTCAACAACATGAAAGATTTATACATTATAGTCATTTGTGATTTATCTCAGAAATGCAATGTTGGGCCAATGTACAAAAAATTACAGCAATATAACAAATGATCATCTTAGTAGATGCAGAAAAAGTACAATATCTTTTCATAATAAAAATAACTAGAATAGAAAAAAAAAATCCTCTACCTGATAAAGAGCTTCCACAAAACCTACAGCTAGCATAATACTTAATAGTGAAAAATTGAAAGTTTTTCCCCTAAAATCAGGAACAAGACAAAAATGTTTGCTCTTGTCAATTCCATTCAATATCTACTGCAGGTTCTTTTTTTTTTTTTTTTTAACGTTTTTATTTATTTTTGAGACAGAGAGAGACACAGCATGAACGGGGGAGGGTCAGAGAGAGAGGGAGACACAGAATCAGAAGCAGGCTCCAGGCTCTGAGCCATCAGCCCAGAGCCCGACGCGGGGCTCGAACTCGCGGACCGCGAGATCGTGACCGGAGCTGAAGTCGGACGCTTAACCGACTGAGCCACCCAGGCGCCCCTCTACTGCAGGTTCTAGCCAGGAAAATTTAGGCAAGAAAAAGAAATAAAGGTACTCAGATTGGAAAGGAAGAAATTAAACTATTTGTATGTGTAGATGAAATAATCTTGTATGTAGTAAATCCTAAGGAATCTATCAAAAAAGTTAGCACTAATAAATTTGTAAGTCTGCAGAATACAAGATGAATACATAAAAACTTAATTGTTGCACGAAGACTTAATGAAAATGAAGAGCTAAATGAAACAGAGAGAAGCAATATGCCTGATAAAAAAAATCAAAATAATGGCCATAGATACTGGACTTGAAAGAAAGGTGAATGAACTCAGTCAGAACTTCAACAAAGAGAAAGAATGTATAAAAATAACCAGTGTTAGCTGAAGTATTCAGTATCTGAAATGAAAAATGTCCTGGAGGGAATCCACAGCAGGTCAGAGGATGCAGAAGAATGGATCAGTTATCTGGAATATAAGAGATGGAAAGCAACCAAGCTGAACAGCAAAAAGGAAAAATAATTTAAAAAATGAGAATAACCTGAGACTCTGCAACATCATCAAGCAAAATAACATTCACATTATAGGGATCCCAGAAGGATATGAGGGAGAGAAGGGGGCAGAAAACATATTTGAAAAAAATAAGAGCTATAAACCTCCCTAATTTAGGGAAGGAAACAATTGTATCTACAAAAATTAGTCAAGGGACAAATAAAAATATGTAAAATATGACACTGTATACACAAAATATGGAAGGAGCACAAAATTTTCATGCTTTTGTGTGTTCAAATTTAAGTGCAATTAACTCAATACACACAGCTATACATACAAGATGTTCTATATGAACCCAATGGTAACCACAAATGAAAAACTTATAATAGGTACACAAAATAAAGTAAAAGGAATCCAAGCATAACATCAAAGCAAGTCATCAAACCACAAGAGAAGAAAACCAGAGAAGAAAAAAGGAATAGAGACCTACAAAAAATACCAGAAACCATTAACAAAATAGCATTAAATACATACCTATCAACAATGACTTGGAATGTAAATGAACTAAATGCTCCATTCAAAAGATATGAGATGACTGGCTGAAAAACAAGACCCATCCATATACTGTCTACAAGAAAAGAACTTAAACCTAAACACTCACATAAACTGAAAGTGAAAGGATGGAAAAAGATACTCCATGCAAACAGGAAAGAAAAAAAAATGCAGTAGCAATATTTATATTAGACAAAATAGATTTTAAAACGAAGACAGTAGTAAGAGACCAGGGACTACATAATGTTAAAGGCATCAATCCAATAAGAGGATGTAACAGTTGTAAATATCTATGCACCCAACATAAGAGCACCAAAATATGAAAAGCAAATATTAAACAGACATAAAGGGAGAAACGGACAGTAATACAACACTAGTAATACCCCACTTACATAAATGGATAGATCCTCCAGACAGAATATCAACAAGGAAACATGGCTTTGAATGACACATTAGATCAGATGAACCTAACAGATATATACAGAACATTCCATCTAAAAACAGCAGAATAAACATTTTTTTCAAGTGCACATGGAACATTTTCCAGGATAAATCACATTAGGCCAGAAAACAAATATAAATGAATTTAAGATGATCAAAATCATATTAAGCATCTTTTGACAACAATGATATGAAACAGGAAATCAATTGCAAGAAAAAAACTGGAAAAAAACCACAAACTTCACAAACATGTGGAAGCTAAACAACATGCTACTAAACAACTAATGCGTTAACAAGAAACTCAAAGAGGAAATAAAAAAATACGTGGAGATAAATGAAAATTAAAACACAACAGTCCAACATCTTTGGGACACAGACAAACCAGTTCATAGAGTGAAGTTTATAATATTACAAGCCTACCTCAGGAAATAAAAATTTCAAACAATCTAACCTTATGCCTAAAGGAATTAGAAAAAGAAAAAAATCTCAAAGCTAGTAGAAGGAAGAAATAATGAAGATTAGAGCTGAAATGAATGAAATAGAGACTAAAAAATAACAATAAGATCAATGAAACAACTGATTCTTTGAAAAGATAAACAAAATTGACAAATCATTAGCTAGACTCATCAACAAAAGGAGGACTCAAAAACAGAAATGAAGGAGGAGAAATAACTGACATCACAGAAATACAAAAAATTATGAGAGTATTATAAAAATTATATGCTAATGAATTAGAAAACCTAGAAGAAATGGATAAATTCCTAGTAACATATAATCTTCCACAACCAACTCAGGAAGAAATGGAACAAATTTCTGACAAATCTGAATAGTGACAAATCTGAATCAGTAATAAAAGTCCCAACAAAAATCTAGGACCAGGTGGCTTCATAGGTGAATTCCAGCAAACATTTAAAGAGTTAATACTTATTCTTCTCAAACTATTCCAAAAAATAAGAGGCAGGAAAGCTTCCAAATTCATTCTATGAGGCCTACATTATCCTAATATTAAAAACAAAGACACCATAATAAAAGAAAACCTAATGAACACAGATGCAAAACTTCTCAACAAAATATTAGCAAACCGAATTCAACAATATATTAAAAGGTTTATTCAG
Source organism: Neofelis nebulosa (assembly GCF_028018385.1). Lineage (NCBI taxonomy): Eukaryota > Metazoa > Chordata > Mammalia > Carnivora > Felidae > Neofelis > Neofelis nebulosa. The sequence continues at coordinate 118,932,115 of NC_080784.1, forward strand.
CATGATCAAGGGGGATTTATTCCAGGGATGTAAGGGTGGTTCAATATTCACAAATCAATCAATGTGATACATCACATTAACAAGAAGGATAAAAACCATATGATCTCTCAATACATGCTGAAAAAGAATTTGACAAATACAACATCTATTCAAGATAAAAACTCAAGTGAGTTTAATGGGAATACACCTCAACATAATAAAGGCCATATATAACAAATCCACAGCTAACATTATACTCAATGGGGGAAAACTGGGAGTTTTCCCTCTCAGATCAGGAACAAGACAAAGAAGTCCACTCTCACCTCTTTTATTCAACATAGTACTGGATATCCTAGCTGCAGCAATCAGACAAGGAAAAATAGAAAAAAAAAAAAACCCATCCAAATTGTAAGGAAGAAGTGAAATGATCACTTTTTCCAGGTAACATGATACTATACAGAGAAAACCCAAAAGAATCTACCAAAAAACAAACAAATAATAAGGTTATAGGATATAAAATTAATATACAGAAATGTGTTGTGTTTGTATACATTAATAACAAAGTAGCAGAAAGAGAAATTAAGAAAAACAGTCCCATTTACAATTGTCCCAACAAGAATAAAACACCTAGGAATATATTTAACCAAAGAGGTGAAAGACTTATACTTTGAAAATTATAAGACATTAATGAAAAAAATTGACCACAATACAAAGAAATGGAAAGATACACCATGCTCATGAATTGGAAGAATTAATATTGTTAAAATGTCCATACTACCCAAAACAATGTATAGATTCAAAGCAATCCCTACAAAATTACCAATAGAATTATTCACATAAGTAGAACATATAATCCTAAAACTTTTATAGAACCACAAAAGACCTCACATAGCCAGAGCAACCTTGACAAGAAAGCTGGAGGTATCATAATCCCAGACTTCAAGATATGCTACAGAGCTATAGTAATCAAAACAATATGGTAATGGCACAAAAAATAGCCACAGAGATCAATGGAACAGGACAGAGAACCCAGAAATAAAACCAACCGTACACAGTCAATTAATCTATAAAAAGGAGGCAAGAATATACAGTGGGAGAAGACAGCCTTTTCAATAAATGGTATAGGGAAAAATGGACATCAACAGGCAAAATAATGAACTGGATGGCTTTCTTACAGTATACACAAAAATAATCTCAAAATGGATGAGGACCTACATGTGAAACCTGAAAACTCCTAGAAGAAAAAGTAAGCAACAATCTATTGGACGTCAGCCTTAGCAACATTTTTCTAGATATGTTTCCTCAGGCAAAGGAAATAAAAGCAAAAATAAACTACTGGGAATACATCAAAGTAAAAAGGTTTTGCACAGCAAAGGACACCATCAATAAAACAAAAAGGTTAACCTACTGAATGGGAGAAGATATTTGCAAATGACATATCCAATAAGGGGTTAATATCCAAAATATATAAATAACTTCTATAGCTCAACACCTAAATAAATAAATAAATAAATAAATAAATAAATAAATAAATAATTGGGTAAAGGACCTAAATAGATATTTTTCCAAAGAAGACATACAGATGGCCAACAGATACCTGAAAGGATGCTCAATATCACCAGGCATCAAGGAATGCAAATCGGAACCACAATGAGATATCACCTCATACCAGTCAGAATGGTTAGCATCAATAAGACAAACAAATGTTGGTGAGGATGTGTACAAGAAAAGAGAGTGCTCCTGCACTGTTGGTGGGAACATAAGTTGGTGCTACCACTATGGAAAACAGTTTGAAGGTTTGTCAAAAAATTAAGGGCACCTGGGTGGCTCAGTTGGTTAAACGTCTGACTTTGGCTCAGGTTATGATCTTGCGGTTCATGAATTGGAGCCCGGCATCGGGCTCTGTGCTGACAGCTCAGAGCCTGGAGCCTGCTTCGGATTGTGTGTCTCCCTCTCTCTCTGCCCCTCCGCTAATCGCACTCTCTTTCTCTTTCTCTCTCTCTCTCTCTCAAAAAAAAAAAAAAAAAAGAATAAAACATTAAAAAAATTTAAATAAAAAAATAAAACTAGAAACACCATATGACTAGCAATCCAAGAATGAAATCAAAATAACTACATTTAAATACCATCAAAAAGAATACTTAGAGGGGTGCGTAGGTGGCTCAGTCGGTTAGGCATCCGACTTCGGCTCAGGTCATGATCTCGCGGTCCGTGAGTTCGAGCCCCGCGTCAGGCTCTGTGCTGACAGCTCAGAGACTGGAGCCTGTTTCAGATTCTATGTCTCCCTCTCTCTCTGACCCTCCCCCGTTCATGCTGTCTCTCCCTGTCTCAAAAATAAGTAAGTAATTTAAAAAATTAAAAAAAAAAAGAATACTTACAAATGTAACAAAAGTATGTAGGACTTATATACTGAAAACTATAAAACATCATTGAAAGAAATTAAATACCTAAGTAAATGTAAAGACATCCCTTTGTTAACCAATTGGAAGGCTTAATACTGTTAAGCTGTCAATACTCCTCATAGTGGTCTACTGATTGAACAGAACCCCTGTCAAATCCCATATGGGGAAATTGAAAAAGTGATCCTAAAATTATCAAGGACATGAAAAGAATCCAGAGTAGCCAAAAAAAAAAAAAAAAAAAAAAAAATCTTGTAAAACAGTTGGAGGACTTAACATAAATACAGAGAGAGTGGTTGCCAGAGGGGAGGTGGTAGGGGGAATGGATAAAACAGGTGAATTCCAATTTCAAAACTTACTACAAATTACAGTCATTAACACTGTATCGTATTGCCAAAAGGACTGAAATGTAGGTAGATTAATGGAATAGAAGAGTCCCAAAATATCCCATACATTTTTGCCAATTAATTTTCAACAAGAATGACAAGACCATTTAATGGAGAAAACAGTCTCCTCAACAAATGGTGCTGATCTATATGCAAAAGAATGGTATTGGACTCTTACATCATAAAATTAACTTAGCAGGGATCAACAAGCTAAATGTAAGAGCTAAAACTATAGTACTCTGTAAAGAAAACAGAGGTAAATCCCCAAGACCTTGGATTAGGCAATGGCTTCTTAGATATGACACTAAAAGTACAGGCAATTAAAAAATACATACATTTGATTTTATCAAATTTGAAAAATCCTGTGCTTCAAGGATATTATCAAAAAAGTGAAGAGGCACCCTACAGAATAAAAGAAAATATCTGAAAGCCATATATTTGCTAGAGTTCTAGTATCTGGAATATATAGAGAACTCTTGCAACTCAAAAAATATGAACTCAACTTAAAAATGAGTGAAGAATCAAGTAGGCATGTTCCAAAGAAGACATATGAATAGCCAGTAGTACATAAAATAATGTCTAACATCATTAGTCATTTGGGAAAAGCAAATCAAAATGACAAGATACATTTCACACCCACTGGGAAGGCTATAATAAAAAAAGACATACAATAACTAGTTTTGATGAGGATGCGAAGACACTGGAACCTCGACATACTGCTGGCAGGAATGAAAAATGGTACAGCTCCTTTGGAAAACAGTTTGGCATTTCCTCACAGAGTTAAACATAGAGTAACCATATGACTAACAATGTCACTGCAAGAGAACTGAAAACCTATGTCCATACAAAAACTTGTACACAGATGTTCACAGAAGCATTATTCATAATAGCCCCAAAGTGGAAACAATACAAATGTCCATTAATTGATGAATGGATAAGGAAAATGTGAGATATGTATACACACACACACACACACACACACACACACACACACACACACACACATACGCACAATGGAATATTACTCATCTACTAAAAGGAATAAAACACTGATTAATGTTATGATATGGATGAACCTTTAAAACATTATGCTAAGTGAAAGAGGCCAGGCAGAAAGGCAAAATATTCTATACCATTAATACAAAATGCCCAGTACAGGCAAATCTATAGAGAAAGAAAGCTGATTAGCAGTTGCCATTTTAGGGAAGAGGAAAATGGGAACTGACTGCCTAATAGGTACAGGGTTTTCTTTTGGGAGTGAAGAAAACGTTGCACAACTTTGTGTATTATTACACAAATGAATATATTGCTAATATTAGTGTATTACTAATATTATACAATATTAGTATATTACTAAACCACTGAGTTTTAAGCTTTAAAATAGTGAATTTTAGGGGAGCCTGGGTGGCTCAGTTAGCTAAGCATCTGACTTCAGCTCAGGTCATGATCTCTTACTTGTGAGTTCGAGACCTGCATTAGATTCTCTGCTGTCAGCATGGAGCCCATCTTGGTTCCTGTCTCCCTCTCTCTCTGCCCCTCCCCAGCTCGTGCTTTCTCTCTGTCTCAAAATAAAACATAAAATACAATGGTGACTTCTATGGTATGTGAATTATATCTCAAAAAAATCTCTGCATAACAAGGTAGAGTGACTTCAAGATGATTTCCTACATGAAATGGCTACTAAAAGGCATTTTTATTTCTATATTATTAGAATATTATTAAAATTAGCATTTGTCAGCTTCATTTTAACATGACTCAGAATTTGGCTCATGGTTAAACAACAAATCAGTAAAGCAACTGTAATAAAAATATTCATCTATGTAACAGATTTTTAAAAACATTCTCAACCTTTGAGTTACCATCTGGATTTCTACTGTAAAGGAAATATAAAACTTTAAACTAAAAATTAGATCAGATATTCAACCTTATGCAAGTTTACAAACTAGCAAAATAAATTCAAATGTAATACATAAATTTATACTTTGAAAAATAAAAAAACTTGTGAATTTGCAAACTCAAACAAAAATAATGGAAACAAGCAACGATCCTCAATCAATACACTACACCATTAGGTGAAAGTTTTCTGGGAAAACTTTAGGATGGACGAATCAAGCTGACAACTCCTGAACTCACTGAACACTCTTAACATCACTAAGAATGGAACAAAGCAGACATTTAACCCTCCTGATGGATATGAAGAATTAAGATTATTTCATTACCACTTACAAAAGCATTTTTGCCAATATATACATACATATACACATACGTAACTTTTTTAAGTCTCTTAATATCAATGCACAAAAGACAGTTGGGATAGAGGGATAAGGTGAATGAAACAAATGTGCAATTACATACCCAGAATGTGGGAAATTTTACAGAGCAAATTATATAGTCTCTTTAACAAAAAAATTCACTAAAGAGAGGGGGAACTATTATAAATAAAAAGAGGCTTATGGAAACTATAATTTGTCTTCCAAACTGGGATACTTTTGAAAGTGATAGAAAGTTTTATTCATAAATATGCAAGACAATAGGCATGAACTGGTACCACTCAAAAGCCTCAATCAAATACAAGGTATGGGCTTTCTTGCTGGCAATATAGTTTTGCTTTTTATTATTATTTTTTGAAAAAGATCCAATTAGGAATCTAAATATGGTCTGAACATGTCATGAAAAGATATGGGGCGCCTGGGTGGCGCAGTCGGTTAAGCGTCCGACTTCAGCCAGGTCACGATCTCGCGGTCCGTGAGTTCGAGCCCCGCGTCAGGCTCTGGGCTGATGGCTCAGAGCCTGGAGCCTGTTTCCGATTCTGTGTCTCCCTCTCTCTCTGCCCCTCCCCCGTTCATGCTCTGTCTCTCTCTGTCCCAAAAATAAATAAAAAACGTTGAAAAAAAAATTAAAAAAAAAAAGATATTAAAGAATCACTGTCAATTTTGAGATGAATGAAAATGACAGTGTAACTAGGTTTTATAAAAAACATCCTTGTCTGTTAGAGATATACACTGTCTGTTAGAGATGGTATCTGTGTTTTGCTTTAAAACACTGTCGGGGTGGCAGTGGGGGTAGGAAGTGTAGGGGAAATATGTGAAATAGTATTGATAAAATGTTGATAAGTATTGAAGCTATGTAACGGGTCCACAGGGATTCATTAGACTGCACTCCTCCGTTTATGCATGTTTGAAAATTTTTATAATATAAAGTTAGCTTAAAAAAAAAAAAAACAAAAACACAACATTTAACATCACCCAGCATGGCAAAACACATTTCTGGCTTTGACTTTCTTATAATGACACTCCCACAACTCTTAACTTGCCAAAAACATATTGGTTAGGCTTAGTCATAAAATGGAAATCTCAAAGGGAAATCTTTAAAGGAGAAACAGCTGGTTAATCTCAAAGGAAATGTAAAAATCCATTTTTGACTTTCCCACTGAAAGATTATTCTGATAGTTCTTTTCTGGACTCACAGTGGTTGGTTATGGTGCATGTAGGCATTGGGATTTGTAAGAACTCGGTGACGAGATTCATACAGCCTTGAATATTAAACTGAGTCAGCAGCCCCAATTTGAGATTATCCTCTGTTTTTGGCAAAGTCATAATTCTAGCTTCTGCCAAATATAAAATGTATTTTATGGGGTATTAGAAACTTCAAAAGCTATAACTGAATGAAGTCTCTATTGCCATTGGTGCCTGTTTTAATTGTGTATGTTAAGTACATTGTTTTGTTTTTTGAGAATTATTCTAAACACTCTTAGCCCCAAGCTAAAATTTAGTCTAAATAATTACTCACCCTTATGATGGAATTCCAGACAAAGAGAAGCAAAAGTATGCAGACTGGCCTTTAAAATGTTTTAATCATTGAAACACATATTTCAATAGTTTTGTACTCGCCTCTTATTTAGACCACTTACACTGTAATTTTTCTTAGATCCTGGCCCAATCTTTTACTGTTCATGGATTTTAAATGCAAAATAATACAATTTAGGAAAGTTCTTGACAGAATTTCTTTCTATATGTCAGATTCCATGACAGGCAATGGCATTTATAGAAATTACAGAAAAGCCTTCAGGGGAAAAATACCAGATATATAATAACTGAAAATTAAATCAATTACAAAAAAATAAGAAATATAGTTTGCATGAAACTTCAAGAAATTTAAATTAAAACACTGCTATTTTCACAAGAAGTTCCTCAGTAGTTTAGAAGTTCAAGCCATCAAGTCTAAAAGGAAGTCTGCTTTAAAAAACAAGGCAGATAGTTAATTCCTGAGAAAAGTGCTATCAGGGACATCATCTCAAGGTGCCTTAACTTCATTTTCTTTGATTAAAGGCATTTAAATACATCTTTTAAAGAAGGAGCAAGGGAAATTAGGGTAAACTGAAAAGTATTTTACACATAAAGCTGTCCATCATAGGTTTATGAGTCATATGTTATGAACCAGATTTCCACTTTCCAACACATCAATTATAAAAGTGGATTTATGGCAGTGAGGAACACACACATACACGAGATTTTTGGATCATAACTACCACAGGAAGCCACGTCCCCACCTTTGATATGTGAACAGTAACTTTCCTAGACATATTATTTATAATTGATTTGCATACCCCCCATGACCCAGAGAGAGAATCCATGTTAGTATTTACTAACCATGTTAGTAAAGCTATAGTAGTCAGAATAATAGTCAGCAAAGGAACAAATGAGGTTACAATGGGATGTTGCAATGAGTGGCATAGTATTTCTATAAATTCAGTAAACTATATTGCAGTTTGGTGAACGCAGAGGAACGGAGACTAAAGGAAGAAATGCAAAATGAAAAAGAATTTTAGAACTGGGGCGCGTGGGTGGCTCAGTTGGTTAAGTGTCAGACTCTTGATTTTGGCTCAGGTCATGACCTCAGGGTTGGTTGGAAGATTGCCCTGTGTAGGGCTCCGCGCTGAGTGTGGATCCTGCCTGGGATTCTCTCTCTCTCTCTCTCTCTCTCTCTCTCTCTCTCTCTCTCTCTCTCTGCCCCTCCCCTGCTAGTGCTTTTTCTCTCTCTCAAAATAAACAAATAAACATTTTTAAAAAGTTATTTTAGAGCCAGCTGTCAGTAAAATTACACTGTAGCATTTCAGCGTAGCACTGTGAATTCTCCCATACTCTTTTTAAAAAAATGTTATATAGGAATAGCAGAGGAAGAATAAAAATGAAGCTTTCTCCAAGTGAAGATTTAAACTTCCTAAACTGGATAAGGTTGACAAACAAAGACATACTAGTCCTTGGATGCACTAAATATATTTAACTGCATACCCCTGGCTCTGTTCCAAATGTTTATATTCCTGAAACATAATGCATAAATAGCCACTAATTTCTTGATTATTTAGTAGCAGTAAAAATGAAAGCAATTTTTATTGGTATTGTGAAAATGATAAACTTGATTGAACTGAAGTCTGAATCAGTCTGTTTCTACAGAAGTTCTATAAGCCTTATATTTTCACGTTTGCTACATTAAGGTCCTTGACCTGGGAATCCTAAAATTTCTCATCGAACTTACTTTCTGCTTCAGCTACTGCAACACAGAAATGGTGTCAATACTTACTAATGTGGTTGCCAGCCACACAAAGGGCTGTCACATGCACCAAGTGGACACACAGATACTTTCAAATTTATGGCACAACTGAGTTCATGTGAGTACGGACATTCAGACTTGCAGCAAGCTGCTCCTAACTAAATGTCTACGCTGTCTGAAGGTACAAAATAATTCATGGAATCGCCTCGGATTACCCGTGTTAGCAAATACGACTTCCTACTGCAGGACTGGGAAACAGGCATTTCGATCCCCATTTAATAAATGTACAAATGCAGGTTCAACTCTCTTCCCACAAACCAATAATTAGGTTTTGCTCTTAGTGGAAAGAGAGGGAGGCATCACTTACTCTTCATTCAGGGCACACCGACGATTGGTGAGAGTGCCATATTTCCTCAGCGTTTCGGTGAGCTCTGAGTAGAGTTTGTCAGCCAGAGACAGTGGGATTCCTTCCCACACCAGGATGAGAATCACAATCACAGCCGCCTCACAGGTGTGGCCAGCTCGCTCCCGCACCAAACATAGTAGCTTCTCCTCGCTGCAGCTTCTGCGAACCACCTGTGTGGGTCACCATTCCACCCCAACACCCCCACCCCAACCAAAACAAAACAAGGGTCACTTGTGGCAGATGAGAGCATTGATTTATGTACGTATATTTTTGCATGTCTGGGTCACAATTAGGGCAATGTTTGCCAGCTACTGCAACTTGCCTTTTGCTAGCCATCTATACGGTGGGGTCAGAATTAGGCGGGATGCAAAACCGTGCAATGTTTAGCAGACTGTGCCTAGTACAGTGGGGGGCAATGCCCCCTACATTAAAGCTAGAGCTACATGGAAGACATGGTCGTCTTTTTTCACAAAGTTCAAGGCTTTCAAAAATGACAACATAAAGATTAATGGAAGGTATTTAAAGGATTAAGGGTGACTTCTTCCTATCCCAGGAAGAATCATACTTTTTAGCAAATTGAATGGACCTCGTCTTCGCTATTACATTCTTTCAATTAAATACAGTTTGTACCTGGCTTAAAAACTAATCTGCCTTTTCTTTAAGAGATGACACAAAATAAATATAAGCAATGTTCATTTCAACCGGCATAAATGACTCTTTGATCTGGGTAACCCAATTCTCAGAGTTAGATTAATGAATCAAAATGCCCACGACTGAAGATCAAAGGCCTCATCAGGTCACACTTACCCATTTAGCAATAGGACATCCCTGAGAACTTTTGCCTTCTTTACCAGTATAGATGACTCTTTCAATCCTAATAGCTTTACCCTTCTGTCCAAACCTTAAAAGAAATCCACAGAAACACACACACATAAAATTAGCAAATGAAGCTGAGGCAACCAAAATACTGAACATTTGAGCATAATTTTATTCTATGACCACATCCTGAGAAATGAATGGTTTATTTTTAAAAAATAGGTCTAAGCCAAGCAAACTGGATAACAGACTTTAAGCTTTATACTTCTTCAGTATCAAAATATATGGATAATTGTAATGAACTATTTTTAAATTATATGTTGGGCGAAAATAATGGGAAAGCTTATTTTTAGACATAATTTCACAAAGCACAAAACTTTTTTAAGTTTGTTAAGTTCAGTCTTCTAAGACATATTACTATTTGGTTTTTGTCCTTTACTAAATTTAGCTAGTTTAAAACTTGGGGAATCACAATAGATTCTAGTTAGAACTGTTCCTCAAAGAATCTCTAACATTGTTAAAAAGATGGTTCACAAATCACTAGCATTCAGCAATTTTGAAAATATAGGATAGTTCTAGAAATAGATTATATTTTTCCTTAGGACCAAGGCACTACTTACTGCTTGCTAGTAACAAAAGGCACTTAGGGTATCTGCCAGGCTACTAGATGATTATTTAGTGAATTTCTACATACTAATTAGCAACGAATAATTTGTAAATTGGGCAAGAATGATACAAAACATGTCCTTGCTGCCCAGAACGTCTCCTAATATATTTTAATGATAACACTGCCTACCTCTTAAAGAAAGGCACCCTAGCACAGTAACAGCTCACTGCTGGGGATACCAATATGAAAGTTTCTCTTTGCATTGATTATCTCACTCATTAGAGTCTTCTACATGCAGGACTAACTGTGTAGATTCAGGTAAATACTTGCATACCTGTGATTAACAGTAAAAAAAAAAATGCAGCTATAAATAGAATCCTCTCTCTTTCTATTCAGCATCTCACACTTACCCTCTGCTCATACTAAGGGATAACGTCCCTAGAGGGAACTACTCGTTTACAGCTCTAGGTGAATTTAACTCAACGGCTCCTTTCTTGTGCCACATTTCCCCGCTGTTTCTTCTGCGACCCTTTATCATCAAGTGGGAAAGCCAGAGTGGGGCCTGTCTTTGCAGCCGGTGCCAGCACCCTTGCGCCTGGCAGGCTGGCTGGCTGGTTCTTGTGCGTGCCTGGGTTTTCTGGCATCCATCTCCAAGTGGGCAGCCTGTGCCAGCTCGCAGACTATTAGTCCTGTCAAATATTGTGACTCTCTGGTGAATAGCACAGTGTGTAGTGCTGGCAACCCTGGAATAGCTAAGCCTACTAATAATTACTCAATTTACAATTGTTTACTGCTTTGTATGTGAAAGCTGAAAAAATTCTGACATATACAAAAGGATAAACGTTAATCTGCCCTGTGCCTTTGCGTTAATTACCTTTCTTCCATGATTTCTCTAATAGCTGCCACATTAGGACCTGCTCCTAGATGGGTATAAAAAGGACCTTCATCTTTTTCAATAATTTGCTCTGTTGAGATAATAGAAGATTATTATTTTAGACCTCAATTATACTAAATATAAAGGCTACATCCACAAAGCTTATCCCCCAACTGCACATTAAGGGCCCTAAATGTGACTGTAAACATTTTTTTCTTTAAAATGAATAAATTGATGGACTAATCTATTAGAAAATGTGCCAAATAATTAAGTATATGTACATGCTGGCTGTTGGATAAAAATATATTAAATTACATTTCAGATACGGAATAAGAAATTATTTATTTTAAACAAAATAAGTGGAACTAAACAAAACAGTGAGGGAATTAGGTTATATGTAATACCAACTAAAATTCAGTTTTTTGAATTGAAACAAAATTTTATAGCTAACTAGAAGCCTGCCTGATACTTGGATGTTAAAAGATTAAAAATAAAATTTCCTGTCTTCTCTCACCCCAGGATATTGCTCAGTTTTTATTGTCAAGGTACCTTTTTCTCCTCTTGTTTCCCCTCAACATTTAATAGCTGAGTTTTGAAAATAAGAATATTGAATCCAGACCCATATTTGTATGTACTTGAGAATAATTTGATGAGAGAAAATACTGGAGAGAGGGTCAGGTAAAAGGAAGAGGTTCTTGTAAACTACCAAAGATGGAAAGTAGGAGGAGAGGTTAGGATGATAGAAGAAACTGCAGATGATTAGAACTTACCTAATGTTATCTATGACTGCACCCCTGAGGCAACCTAATATTAACCACACAAAGGGGCAGTATGGATCCTCCCTCCATTCTTCTATAAAATGTGGGGTGTCCCGTTGTAAGAGGAATAAGAAAAGGCGGGCGGGCGGACCATTGGCCACATTAGTTTAACATTTGTTTTTTCAAATGTCTTCTACTGTGTCCAAGTTGAGGAACTGTAATAAAGTCTTCATATATACATATATTTATGCATCTATTGGCAAGATGGTTTCCCTATTCCAATGGACCTATTACATATCCTGAATTTTTTTTTTTAAAAAGGTGTTTGTTTAAAAAAAAAGAAAAGGAAAAAAACATATTTTCTATCAGAAGATAAAACTTTAAAGAGAAAATAGAATCAAAATGAATATAAATCGTACAATATTTCAGGGTTATCAAGGCAGAAAGGGCAACTTCATGAGTATTCAGAACGTCAGCATTACAATTTCCCCCAACTCACCAAGGTTGAAGATAATAACTTCCCACTTATGTAGAAATTAATGTTGTGAAACCACTAATACATTCAACCTTGAATTAATACATATTAAAAAGCTCCTACATGAGTTTACATATTAGCAGTTATTTTCTCATTTTAATAGATGTTTTTACTGTCTAGGTGTCTCTCCAGGAGGTGATGTACAAAGAGTTAAACAGATTAATCTAAAACTGATACCTTTATATTTTAAAGGGTTTTATTAGAGGAAAAATGAGCATGCACATTGTTTTAAGTTTTTGGAAAAACAATGTAAATGAAGTTCTCTCTTGCACAGCAGAAGCATCTGTAATTTAAAGACAAGAAATGTAAGCTTCAGACTTTTTATGAGCCTTTACAAATTGCTGCCAGACTCAAGATTTTTTAAAAAAGAAAGAAAATCCCATATCTGAAGATGAATTTGCTAATTCTGGATAAACACCATGTGTCTCAGTACTTTTCTAGCACTTACCTACACATCTGCATGATGGAAAATCATATTGAGTCTTGACAGGTGTATCCAATAAATTTTTTATAGGAGTATCTAGTAATTTGGAAGGTGACTCTAAAAAATTATTGAGAACAGAACCAGCTGTTCTTTTGGTTGGTGTCTTTTCTGCAGAAGGAGTTGCTTGTTGCTCTAAAGTTTGGGTGTGGCTATCAAGTTCTGCAGCAGTGGTTTGTCTAGTTAAAACTGTGACTGGCCCTGACATTTCAACTTTCACTTGTTTCTGTGATTTGAGAGTTAGAGCCTTATGGTCAAATAATGACTTGACCTGAAACTTCTTCAGATGTTGCTCCATGGTCTCAAGGATGCTCCTTTGCTGCACATTATCACAACTCGGGGGTGGAATCTCTTGCTTAGTTACCTTTTTCCACATTTTGTTTTCTGGTTGTGCTGCCATGGGGCGCATACAGGTATGGGGCTTGGATCCAGGTTCAACCTTAATTGGCCTGTGCATCTGATTATGGCAAGACTCAGTTTGGGGTTGTTGTGTTTGCTGCTGTTCTTGCTTTTGCAAGAGGTGCCACCGTAGAGCAGCATGCTTTTGAATGTCCTTCTGGGGAGGGGTCTGAAGGTGACTTCCTCCCTGGTCAGACACAGGGAAAGCATTTGCTTGGTTATGCATCAGGTACCTTTGCTGAGGGGGTTGTGCCGCTTGATGACCAGACATGTCTTGGTTTCTACTTCTATATCCCTGTAGAACTGAAGCTTGTTGTGGCTTCTGCTCCTGTTCTTGAAAGCACCTGTGAAGAACATCTTGCTTTGGAGTCACATTATTTGGAAAATATTGCATGTGATGCAAATTTTGAGTCTTGTTTCCTGCAAAGAGGTCAGAATTGATAGTGTGTTCCTTATTTTCTGGAGCTAGGTGTGTATTGTTCGAACAAGAAATCTGTAGTTTGCTCGTATTTGATTTCAAGGTCTGACCATAGGGGGAATTTCTACTATTCATATTCTGCACTTGCTCCAATCCCATTTGACTATTATGAGTCTGGAACTCACTTGATTTCAAATACTGATTTTCACCACGGAAACATTCTTCCATTTTAATCTGGCTAAAGAATGATCCTTCTCTTTGCTGATCGTTGTTGCCTTGGGGGTGAGAAAAAGTCTGGGACATTTGTTCTTTATTCTTCATTTGTAATTTTTGCTGCTGCTGCTGGTTTTGAGCGATAAGTGAATTCTGGGATGGTTGCGGTTGTGCTGCCTGCTTGTGAGGCTTGTGTTGTAAAAGGTGCGAGTTTGAGAATGGCTCAGTCTCCGAAGCCTGCTGATTCAAGTGCTGTTTCAATGCTGGGGGCATGAGTTTCTCAGTTTGGGGATCTGGTCTTTGCTGAAAGTAAAACCTAGGGGTGCACAGTGACTGCACGTGAGCTTCGGATGAAGGGTCTGTCTTAGAGAAGTGCACCTGGAGTGAGGGTTTTTGGAACTGGAGCTGTTGGTCCACTGTACCTCGAAACTGCCCTTGATTCATCTCACCTTGGTACCTTTGTGGCCTCTGCTCTGGCTGCATTATTTTCTGGATGTATGCCTGCCCTGGGAGCCCCCCAGGCAGGTTGGAATTTCCAGTGTATTGTTTGGAGGTCATTTGAGTGGAGGGGTTGGACTGATACTGAAGAACTGACCGCAGTGATGCCTCATGACATTTTGGATGGGATTCTGCTTGATGAAAGTGAGGGGGCTTCAATTCAATCCACCCTGGTTTCAGATAGGGCTGTGCTGGGGGCACAAGACCTCGTGTTTGTTCCTTGTCTCGACCCTTCGGAATATCTTGCTCTTTGTGTCCCATCAACTGCTGGCAGTGGTCCTGTGGATCCCCACTGCTACCAAGAATTGGTGGGTTATGCTTGAGGCGTTCTGATATTTGTCTCGCTTTCTCAGAACATGAGGGAATAGTCACGGTCCCTGGAGTCCGCATGTCATTCTTGTTGACACAATTATTCTGAGGCCTTTCTGGTAGCATCAGAGAGTGGTTGGCTACACGTGTAGATTGATTAGGACTCGGGGATGACTGTGCCTCGGGCTGACCCTCTATTTTCACTTCCCTTAAAAGAGTTGTGTTACTTTGGTTGGGGTAGTGATGGTGTTCTTCCAAAACTCCATCATTCAGAGTGCTTTTTCCATCTGAAGGAAGCTGAGAAACCTGTGAAAGAGGAGGAGGGGGAGAAAGAAGCAATTGTGATGGTGGTGGTGTGGTAGGGGCAGAAAAGGAATCCTTAGTGAACACTGAGCTCTGCTTGAAGTAAGCACCATTCATTTCATTTTGCTTTAAATACCGTTCAGAGCTGCCACCAGGAGGCTGCAAATCGTTGCTGGAACCTGAACAGAATTCTTCACCAGATACTAGATTTGCGGTTCCTTGGATATTACTGTTTTCGTCACGAGACGGGCATATCTCAAAAACTGATTTTTGTGTTTCTGGTTTCTGAAAGGGACAGGTCCCTACCATTGCAGCTGTCTTACTGGCTTTGTCAGCATCACAGGCCTCAGTCACCACTGCAACTGGCTCTGGAGGCAGCTCAGAGTTCGAGGTCTGTGGGAGATTGATCTGCCCTGAGGTATGCGATGGGTGAGTGATCTCACAGGACAACTCATTAGTAGCCTGACTGTTAATGGCATGTATGTGAGATGTGGTTTTCTGCACCGCAACGGAAACACAATCTGGATAATATTGAGACAGTGTTTTTTCCAGGAGTTCACCATGTGTGTTTTCCATGGAAGAGGCAGAAACTGTAGCACCATTAGGCATTAGCACTGCCTTGTTTGTAAGAAGTAATATAATGTTCTTGTCATGGTAGTTAGCATTTTTCTCCTCCTGCTCTTTCAGAATCTGAAGCTCTGCTTTTTCAGACCTACTGCAGTTATGTGTTGAAAAGCTGATGAGATCTTTAACTGCATTTTCTTGGACTACAGAGCTTGCAGATTCTCTCTTATCACTCAAGTCGGAGACATTCAGTTGACTGCTGCCTTTGCCTGGATTTCTTTCTTGGCTTTCCCCGAAGTTCTTTCTTTCTCCATTAGCCTTTTGGTCTTGTCTCAATTTCTTGTTCTGATGAAGCCCAGAGAGAGAAGGTTCACTAACTGTGCGTTTTATTCCTCCATTCTGCAAGCACCTGGAATACCCTCTACCTTCTTGTATAAAGTCCGGACTCACGCGACTATTCTGGCTTCTCTTCATATGGGGTATTCCATAATAACTTTTGAAAGACTGCCACTTGGTGTCTCCATTTACTTCTGGATAAGGTCTCTCAGTTAATGGGCTTCCATTCTGGAACTTTAGAGCCAGAGGTTCTGTCTGGCAGATGGGAGAAGGAGATGGTGTCAGGAATGGACTTAGTCTGTTGCCCTCAACATGGTTGGTTCTATCCTGTTCCATCAGGCTTGCTTCGGGGCCATCCACAAGGCTGCCCTCTGAATGAATTCTAAAGAGCATGGAAACAGAAATTGAAGTGCATTAATACATATCTGACACTAATAATAAATCTTAGAGAATAATCATGGCCTTAATAGTATCGAAATTCCTAGACTTAGCAAACTATGATACTCCTTTTCATGTTTCAGAGGGACAACCAATAACTACTCAGGATCTGATTATTCTTGTCTTCCCAGCAGCTCTCAAATATTCATGGTCATAGAGAACAAAGATAATTAAAATCACCAGCTAAGGTGGTAAGTTCATACTGCATTAGTAAATAGTATCAACTTCCTTCCCAAATTCTTTCTGTAAAAATGCTAAGAACAAGAAAGACTACCTCCTTTCTTTCTTCTCTAGTACTTTACATATCCAATTAATTCCATTTCCTACATATTCCTTGAATTATCTTCACTGCTACTTGGTAGCCAGACCAATATTATCTCACTTCATTATCTGTTGCAGTCAGTAGCTTTTTAAAAGGTTTCTTCCCTAGCCCAGCCTGTCTTCTCTCCAGTCCTTCGAGATTCCTTCAAATTGTTACCAAAGGGAATATTCTCAGTGCAAATCTGATGTCATATTCTCCTTTAACACACTTTATGGCTCCATATTGCCTGCATCAGTAGTTCTCAAACTCTTTCACCCACACACCTGAAAGACCAGGCATGCTCCCTTTAGTGTTAACTTCCCAGGAAATGGAATGGGGTAAAAAGTGTAGTTTATAAAATGTCATTTCTAAGTGATTCTATGTCTTCTTCCACAGGGGCTGGCTGCCCACTTCTACTGACAATTCCTGACTGATATAAATGGTTTTTCATTGGCAGATTTTTTTTTTCTCTCCTACTTCCTCTCACATCTGAAGCTCCAACTATAACAACAGCTTATAAATACCCAAACATGGTAACTGTTTCAGACATTCATGCTGTTGTTTGTTGGCCTAGAATGCTTTTGTAGCCCCGAGATTTGTCCAGTGATCCCTACGCGTCCCTCTAAAATGGTCTCAGATATCACTTCCCCTAGGATTCCTTCTTTGATTTTCCAAGAGAATTAACCACACCCATTCCTATGTTGTTTCTATATCTTGTATATGGTCTACTGCTGAACATATCATACTCAATTTTATTTTGTTTGCACACTGGACTGTGAACTTAAGAATACTTTGTTCATTTTTGGGGCACCTGGGTGGCTTAGTCAGTTGAGCATCCAACTTTGGCTCAGGTCATGATATCATGGTTCATGAGTTTGAGCCCCATATTGGCCTCTCTGCTGTCAGCCTGTCAGTGCAGAGCCTGCTTTGGATCCTCTGCCCCCCTCCGTCTGCCCATCCCCACCTTGCACTCTCCCAAAAATAAATAAATCTTAAAAAAAAAAAAAAGAATACTCTGTTCATTTTTGTGCTTAGTATAGAGTGAGCAATTGATATAATTTTGCTCATTTCTTCATTCACTCATTAATTCAAATATTTCCAAGGCAAATACTCATGGAGATTTCAAAGTCCAAATGATTAGAGTACAAGAAGAAATGAGTACTAAAAAACATAAATAATCCATCCTACAAAGTGAATTCGGCCCATTCACAATACAGGCACGCTTTATTTTCTCAGTTTTTCTCATCGCATTTATTTTAAGGATGTAAGTAGGAAAAAAAAAATCAAGACTGTTTTCCCTTTGGGCTATAAAAAAGCTTTGTTAAAATAGTCAGTGGTTACTAACCAAGACAAATGAAATAGAAAAAGAAATAAGATATAAACATTGGAAAGCAACACTAAAGTTATCATTTATAGATAATAAGATTGTATACTGGTCAACCAAGAGAATCAACTGAAAAACTGTTGCAGTTTATGAGAATTCAGTAAAGTAGCTAAATACAAAAATCAATAGCCTTGTTATAGAAAAGCAAAAACCAGTCAGAAACTTTTGTGGAATAAAATACTGTAATAGGAAAAATATTCTTAAAACACTAGGAATAAATTTAAAAAGAAATGTAGAAGACCTATTTAAGTAAAACTTGTTAGTTTTATTTGTAAAACTCTGTAAAATGTATGCATGCAAAAATAAACTCATAAGCAAAGTTAAAAATCATATAAAACTTTGCTTAATATACAGAACTTTGACAAATTGACAAGGAAAAAACCAGTCATTGAATATACAAATGACCAAGAGACATGGACAGTTCACAGAAAATGAGATGCAAATGGCTCTTATTTAAAGAGATATCTAGGATCACCCATAAATAAAAAAAATATAATAAAACTTCAACAAGATACAATTTTTTTCTCAAGTTGGCAAAGGTCAAAAGTTTGATAATACACAATGTTGGCAATCATGTGAGGAAACACACAGACATTCCCTTGTGTGGTTCCTGGGAATGAAAACTAGTATAAATACCATTAGTAGCAATTTAGCAATAATCTACAGAGTTTCATAGAAACTTCAGTTTTAAGAAGTTATCTAGCAAATATGCTCATATATATGTTAAATGATGTACGTACAATCTTTTGCAATAGCAAATGGTTGGCAACAACCTATATTTTCAGGTGCAAGTACTTCTAAGTAATTAAATGAAATACAGCAAGCTGAAGAACAGTGTTATAAGAATGCCACAACCTGTACAGTCACAAAAATAAGTATCAAATCAGCTCTGGGAGAATTTACAACACATTTGTAATAATATTTTGGGTCTGGGAAACAGAACAGATAGTCTAGGGAATAGCACTGGGAAGGAAACTGCTTTTTATTACTGTTTTTGTAACTTTTAGGCAGGTGTAGTAATTAGTAAATAGAACTTAAATTAAAAAGTCATAATTCCTACTGGACAAAGAAAACAACAGAGCAAAATGATATCTTTATTTCTGTTAGACCAACTTCCTACTAAATGTTGAGATGGGCTAGATGTGCATAGCTAGTAGTTACATATGCTGTTAAGCCCTTGAAATATGCTGAGTAAAAATTAAGATGTGCCATAAGTGTAACTAACACTGGACCAAAAAAAAGAACGTAACTCTTTTAAAAATATTTACTACACATTGAAATAATAAGATTGTAGATATTTTAAATAAAATATATCATTAAAGCAATTTCACTTGTTCCAAAATTTTTTACTTTTTAAAAAAATTTTTTTAAAGTTTATTCATTTTTGAGAGACAGAGCGTGAGTAGGGGAGGGGCCAAGAGAGAGGAAGACACAGATTCCAAAGCAGGCTTCAGGCTTTGAGCTGTCAGCACAGAGCACAATGTGGGGCTCAAACTCATGCACCATGAGATCATGACTTGAGCTGAAGTCTGACACTTACCCAACTGAGCTACCCAGGTGCCCCTATTTGTTTTAATGTGAGTACGAGAAAATTTTAAACTTCACATATGGCTTATGTTGTACTTCTATTGGACAGCTCTAAGCTAGACTAATACTTTTTTTCTTTTTAGACTAATACTCTTAATCATCAATAATTCTTAATAATTAAAAAAAAAAACTTTAGTTCTAGAATCATGAAAATTGCTTTGCTGTGTTTGATATAAGGAGTTTCTGCAAAATCAGGGCCACTACCGCTTTTCAGAAATTAAGGAAAAAAGAAATAAGCCTAGATAAATTATTTAGAGACTAGGTCAACTAGCTTTCCAAATACTTTAACAATAACGCTTTCTTTTGGCAACTGTGAAATCAATTTACACTCATACCAATCAAAATGTATTTACATGCACACACATACATTTATGTTATGTATTATATAAAACATGCAGACTCCATATATAATATATATCGTTCTTCTTAATTTTCTAGATATAAAGTACTATAAGCATTTAACACATTATTCTTTATTATGATCTATTGCACATAATTTGGATATTCTTTGCAGTGTCAAAGGCAGAATTACAACAGATGGAGTTTGCAAATCTTTTATGAGCATAAGAGTTCCTAAGAAGAAATGAAGGTGACTTAAAATGAAATTTATTTCAATATGGAGCTTTAAACACAATAGCTGTCTTTAAATACTAAACTATTAGCAGAACTATTCTGTCTGTGACAGCAATTTCTTTACTGAGTACAACCACTGTATGTGAAAAGTTAAATGGTTAACTTATAAGGAGAGTAGGAAAATTATATGGTATTTTTTCATTTTAGTAGGAGGATAATTTTTTGAGGATTATTTGCAATTGGTTTATGAATCTAATTTTGAACATATTTAAATTTATTGATTTAACAATAACGTGTCATTGTAAAAGAAGAAAAAAAATTTTGTTCCAATTCGATGTGTCCCAAATCACATTGTGTGTGTATATATCCTATAATATTACATGATGCAGTAATCCCGTTGCACAGCACACTTTTAATTTTATGCTGGCAGTGGTGATTTTATACTAACACTGGTGAGCTTTCTTTCTCTTTCTTTCTTTCTTTCTTTCAGCATTATTTAATTAAAAAAAAGAAGAAATGAGACCTGTTAATTTTGCTCGTTGTAGAAATATTTAAAAGGTATTGATGCTATCTTTACAGTGTCACTTACATAAAGTTTTCCCAAGCTTACTAAAGTCAATAATTTATATATAAAAGAAAAAAATCTTCTAAGATGATTTTTTTTAATAGATATCTACATGGTAATCATTGAAAACTGAGTTAATAGGTTGTGTTTACAAGTTTAAGGGAAAAAAGAAAAATTTTTCTGAAGTTAAACTTTTTGAATGAATGTAAATTTTCACCATAGAGATTTTTGTGTGACATTCCTTTCGTTTCTCAGAGCCTAGAAATACAAATAGCTTTTATTCATTCATATCTGGTCTTATAGGTGATATTAGAAATATTTTAAATTCTCATAGCTGAGTTTTTTGGGATTGAGATAAAATATCTTTTATTTTGTCTTATACTAGAGAACATTTAATTACTGTAATATACAGGATAATATTCCCTTGTGCAAATAAATATTCAAATGGTTTTTAAAGTAATGCTAGCTCTCGGAGGTTTGGTGTATGGTACCTTATGCCAAATAATATTATATCTATAAAAATCAGGAGAGAGAATTTTTATTTTAGGAGTCTCAATTTTACAATAAGGACAGTGACTCATCTAAGAGGACACTGTCCAATCAACATTAAGGCATTTTTTTCTGTAAAATTGTTAAGAAGTTTATATGCAAGAGTATTGTCAGAAGAGCTTCTGGTAAATCTGGTATGGATGACTAGTTAAGCTTACCTGAGGATGTTTTTCATGGTGTCAATATTTCATGTTATAGTAATTAGTTACAATTTTAAAATGAATTCTTTAAGGTATACTCTTATGGGTCATGGCTGATTTCAAGCTGTCAACCTTCAGCTCACAAAATTCTTGAACATTTTACAATCTGCTTTCACAAACTGTTATGAGCTGGTTCTAACACACTGCTGTTAGAGCTACCAAAATATTAACCAATGTTATTACTGTCTTTTTTTTTGAAATGGAATAAAAAGTTCCCCGAGATCAAATACATGACGTATTATTTGGATAGTCTTATATCCAGGATAGTACTGGACAACAGAAACTCTTGCTCTGTTTCAGAATTTACTGAATTGCCTTTTAAACTTTTGGAAAGCTAAGAAATTTTATAATGACGTAGCCAAAATGAGTAATAATATGTGATGATGATGGTTCTCACAACGTATAAAACATTCCAGAGTATAAGAAAGGATCTGGTTCCATTTTCTCATTTTACAGATGTAAAAACTGAATGATTTGTTCAAGGTTAGGCATCAAAATAATCCCTCCCACAGGGGCTAGACTGGTAGCTCCATAATATCAAGAAAAATATATAGTTCAGGGAGAAGGTTTTAATTTGTTAATAAATTCATTTCACCAACATTTGAGTCTTTTTAGGATTAGGATGAAAAAATAAAGGATTCTGTTTACATGTCCGTAGGCCTGTAATTATTGGCACAATTAAGGGCATTCTGCATGTGTTTCAAAGTACCACTTCATTTAATTGGAAAAGGATAAAAAAGAAAATGTAAACATTTAGCACATGGAATTTGAAACTGCTACAGTTATTCTGATCCCTTCTTTGCCACCTTTCTGGATTCCTTCTGCAATCAATGCTGGGTTGCTGATCATTTTTTCCTTAAAATATTTGAGGACAATTTATAACTCTCCCTGGTAATGTCACTGAGAGAATTATAGCTCAATACTCATTAGTTCATTTGTACATACAGTCAAGCATTAGTTGAATCCCCACTCAGTGCAAGTGCTGTGGAGTAGAGCTAACACAAAGATGTACAGGTCCTGTATTAACCCTGGACTGTGATTATGGTAAGGTAGTATGACTGTTCAAGAGCCACAGGCTATAGGAGAAGGAAAATGCACTAGCTGTCAGGGTCTGCATACCATCAACCCACATCTGTCTCATGAAATTTAACTTCATTCTCTCTTGCCTTAGTAAGAAAGAGATACACATCCCACTAAGTCAAAATCAGTTTTAAAAGGATAACAATGAACGCTCATCAGCATGTCTATCAACATCACTGAGGCAGAAGGACTAGTGTCTTAAGTAGAATATATCAGTAGTCATCAAGTACAGAGGAGACTATGTAAAAAAACTTGGTAGAGTACATTGTTCTAAAAATCGAGTAATATTCAACAAATGACTTATGGAAACTGTTCTGACTACTGAACCCTTAACCTAGGAAAAGACATGGCATATGCTTAGCTGCTTTAACAGTTATCTTCACTAATCAAAATGCAATAAATAGCTCATTATTTAAATTGTACACACACACACACACACACACACACACAGGATTTTTGATTATGTGGGACAGCATGAGGATTTTTCATAGGTCTATCAAAAAAGGCAATGTGAGGGGCGCCTGGGTGGCTCAGTCGGTTAAGCTTCTGACTTCGGCTCAGGTCACGATCTCGCGGTCCGTGGGTTCAAGCCCCGCGTCGAGCTCTGGGCTGATGGCTCAGAGCCTGGAGCCTGTTTCAGATTCTGTGTCTCCCTCTCTCTCTGCCCCTCCCCCGTTCATGCTCTGTCTCTCTCTGTCTCAAAAATAAATAAACATTAAAAAAAAAATTAAAAAAAAAAAAAGGCAATGTGACCTAAACATTAAAAATGGACAAAATAAGGGGTGCCTAGGTGTATCAGTCAGTTAAGCATCCTACTTCAGCTCAGGTCAGAATCTCATGATTTGTGGGTTTGAGCCCTGCATCAGGCTCTGTGCTGATAGCTCAGAGCCTGGAGCCTGCTTCATATTCTGTGTCTCCCTCTCTCTATTGCCCTCCCCCCCATTCATCGTCTGTCTCTCTCAAAAAATAAATAAACACTAAAAAAATGGACAAAATATAACACTCAAATTCTAAAATTAGCTTTGGAATTTTTTGAAAGCCCAAAGAGGCAGATTTAGAAATTATTTACCTACATGACAGATGTCAATTAAATCACAACCTAAAATATCACAATTCAGATCCTATTAGTTATATTATTTATGTTTATCCCTTTATTCTAATAGTCTAATATTTCCCATAAAATATGGCTTTCTAAGGAATGTAAAAGAATAGTTTTATCAGCCATAAATATCACCAACTTTGTTGGAAATTCTAAAGGTCAAATTATCACCAGGTAATATATAGGAACATGCAAAAATATGTTATGGTCACCCTATGATTTCAGCTAATGCTTGAGCATAATTTATCAAAAGCTATGTGAGAGAGAAAGAGAGAGAGAAAGAAAGCAAGAAAGAAAGTAAGATATTGAGACAGAGACTGAAAATGCCAAGTATGTCACCCTTCAACTTCTATGTCAGAGGTACAAACTTCTATGAAAATACTGGTCTTTTGACTAGCAGCTAACATTTTGGTTTCCTAAGACCAAAACAGGCTTAGCTATAGCAGTTTTCCTTTGGTATTTGATTTCATTCCTTCTCCCGCCTCTCTGACAATAATTTATTATGAATTCAAGTCACATAGGCAGCATCTGTGAAACAATTACTGCATCTAGGACTGACTCTGCAGTCTAATCCATCATAATTATGACAGGCCTCTTTGAAGATGCTATGATGCATGACTTAAAAATAGCACATTAGTGTGCAAATGGATCAGCATCTCATTTCACCAATATGCATTTAGGGTTGTAATTTAGCTCAACACCATTTGACTCTTTTTGAATCACTCAAGAATGGTAGCTGTATCTTTCACCACATAAAGCTGTAGATGATGCTCAAAATTTGTGAAGAGGGCTTTCTGTTTTTGCTTTTATTTTTTGGTTTATTGATTTTGTTGGTAGTGTGTCTTTTACTGTTCTAAGAGAAAAAAATACACGTCATTTAAATCTCATGTCAGCTTTTTTCAAGGAGACAAAAGAATCAATTTATAGATTTGCATAGTTGCCATTATATAAAGCAGTGAAGTTTTTTTTCTATAAAAAACTTTAAATTTATATACTAATATTAAAAATATATAAAACATTCTGCCATCATCAGATGAGTCCTGTGTATTAACAGAAGCAAATTATTGGAGAAAAATTCTTAAAAGCAGTTACTTGTAGGGACTGTATCTACTAAAGTCCATGTGATTCAGCATCAACCTTAGGAGACGACTGTGTATGTTTCTAATATGTCCACAGACAGGCTTTTCCTTATAGGTAATTTGGGCATTAAGAAATTAATTAATTATTGACATAGAAAACGCTAAATAACGATGATATATTTGACTATTTGCATAGATGGTACTAATCTCCAGATCTATTTTAGAGTCTTCCTACCCAAATGGGACATAATTTGTGTCAATTATACGTTTATTTCAAGATATGAGCAGGACAATGGGCCTCAGTATTATCTATTAAAACATCTCTAAGGATAGGGCTCTAAAATCCTCATCAAAATGTTGGTTTCAATCCCTATCTCCTGCATTTATCAAATTCCATGTAGTTTGACTTTCTTTCTTCATTAATAAATAATATTAGTATGATTGTTAAGTGTCACTCTGGTAGTAAGCAGTTTTTTTTATAGGGCATTACTCATGAAATGAAAAACTATTCTTTATTAGCTTCATGCTAATATTAAAACAAAAAAAATTAAAGGTAAAGAGTCAACCAGTCCAAAATATATATTTTCAACAGCAAAATTAATGTATCTAAGCTATATGTTAAGCCTGGAATATAATGCTTTATATATGCACTAAGTATGTAAACTATGAGGTGAATCAGTATTTTCATGGCAAAACTGACTTTTATTTCTCATCTTATAAGAATTTTCAACCTTAATATTAAGGAATCTGTGAACACTTCACCTCTCTTGAAAAAGAATCAGTGAACACACAAGCATATCAAAATCTAAGAAAGTTCTTGCATTTCCGGAAGTACATTAACAAGTAGCTGCATACCCATGACAAGCATGAGCATCGCTCCTGTGGTATGTTGCATGCTCACAGGAGAGATCTTGTCAAGTTTTTCATAATCCTCAATAGTGACTATTTAATTCCAGTGTTTGAAGTTCTAAAATTTGTTCCTTATCCTAAAATAACAGTACAGACAAAATTTAATAACATACAGATTATTTGAGGGAGGAGACTCAGAAGGAATGTTACTGAAGATTGGAGAAGAGGCTTAAGACAGAAGTCTGCATTTAAGATGTGGAGACAACTGACATTTTAGAAATACATGTTTAAAAAGATCATGCTCATTTTACTCATTGGTAAAATTTGTCAGTTCTCAATTATCCACATATCTGTGAATTCTGGGGTTGTTGCTCAAATTTGGGAATATTCCTCCTGGTCTCTAACTCTCACCAAATTAATATGTGCCGAGGGAAGAAAAGACAATCAAACATAATTTGAAATGTCCTTTGTCACAAGCATTATTTGTTTCTCATAAATTATATAAAGTTGATCCAATTTTTCAGTTTCATTCCACGCCTATCATTGGAATTGTTAATTGTGAGCTGCTTGTTTTTACTAGGATACCCTCTAGGGTACACTTATTAGGCTACACACAATCTAATGCTTGACATTTTTAATTAAAGATATATATACTACAGAAACAGTAGTTGTTTGGGCTTGATCTTGCTGATACTCTATGTAGAATCTGGCCAGTTGGGGCAAGCAGACCCAGCAGAAAGACATTGTAGAGTAGATTCTGTAGACAAGGCAGCAATAGGCAAGGTGACAGAAAAGATGAAAAGGAGGGAGCTGTGCAGTTAGGACCCCTGCAGGTCCCTCTGAAGAGCCCATGCATGTCAAGAGAGAAGCAGTATGTGAATGCCTGCTGCACAGAGGGCTTCCAATGTCCAGTCAACATCAGCTACCAAAAGAGCAACATCCAAAGTCTTGTAGCCTCATTCAGGTGAATAAGGAGACCTTAAGCCCTAAGCTTTTCCATCCTTCCCAGCACTGCTCAACCTTCTAGTGGCTGGTGCTTAAAATGGGTGGCAGGTGGAGATATTCTTGAGTTAGACTCTTCCACTTTTAACTGCAAGTGTTGGAGCCAGAGGTCAAACATGTGCTGGGGAAGAAGACAACTGAATTAGGCTGGACTTGGGAGTTTTACAATGAATAGGACTCAATTTCAATGACTGGAATAAAATGCTATAAAAATCAAAAGATGCTATAAAAATCACAGAATCTAGTTAAGAAGATAACATAGGGAGAGTAGGGTGGGGGAAGACTATCATAGTATATATGATGGGCAATTATAGGGAAAATGCTTTCATTTTTGTATCTTTGAGGTATGGTTTTTCCAATAAAATGGTTACATAAATCCAATAAAATGGTTTCTAGTAGCATGGAAGAACTTTGTGTAAATTCTGACAGGTTCATAATCACTCAATGTCTTTACATAATGACAGTGGTAGAGTCATAAAAATAGCCTGTCAATGTATTCATTCTTTTATTCAACAAATACTTGTTGAACACATCCTACGTGCTAAGGCACTATTTATTGTAGCCAATAGCAGTATGCCACTGAACAAAAGAGACAAACATCCTTGCTTTATTAGAGCTGATATTCTAATGGGGAGAGAAATAATAAACATAATAAGGAATAAATTATATGGTATAATAAGATATTGAGTACTAAGGGGAAAATGAATAAATAATAGGGCAGGGAATGAAGGATCAAGGGCACCAGGGAGGGGTTTGTAGGTTGCAGTATCGAATGTCATAGTCAGAGTAAGTCTCATTGACATAGATCTGAACAAAGTCTTGGAGCCAAATTATATAATAGACCTTCAACTCGCTGACATGATCTTAATTAATGTGTTAATTCTAAATTATTGGATAAACTATTCTATGTCTTAAGCCCTAAAATCAAGAATGGAAAAAAGCAAAACCATCAAGATGTAAAAGATAACTATATTAGAACCAATGAGACCATGCCATCGCCAGGGGCTCTAAAAATGTCAACATGAAAATAACATACCTAACATTTCATTAAAAAACTCTACACTAGGGATCCCTGCACACAGGCATTTTGGCAATTATGCACTGTATTGTATTCATGAAATCCACTCCTTCTTAAAGGTGTTTTATTCCCTATCATTGCTTCAAAGGACATGTCATCTGTGTTTCTAAGAAGTTTTGTAAAACCTTGAACTACTCCAACTTTATACCAGTCTTGTCCTAATCTGATACAGTTACCATGAAAAGCTAGTTATTTTTCTTCTTCCTATTTTGGAACAATTAGTGATTATTGTGTTTCAGTTAACTTGTAGGGTGTTACAAAGTTATACTTAAGGGAAAAATGAATATTCCACTTAAATATTAATAATGGAGATGTTAATAAGCCCCTTACCCACCAACAGCTATCAATCTAATATCTTCAGTTATGTGCCAGTCCCCCCCCCAAAAAAAAAAACTGTCAACATTCATTTATAATATAAATAATTTTGGTCTACTCAAAAGAAAAAAAGTAAATTTTTAGTGGGTAAAGCATTAGGAAAATGAGAAACATCAACTACATAGCTGTTTTAAAAGAATAGCATATAACCACATATTCATCAGAAAAAAATGTCCTCATATTGTTACTCTCATCTTTTTTGATCATCTGTTCTATTAAAAGATCTGATGAATACTTCAGATCATCCAAAATTAGAGTGCACATTTTAAATCGTATCAAAATAAAAACAGAAAGACTATTAAAAAATTTTTTTCCTCAAAAAAGTTTCTTAGTTTCTTACTTCTGAAAACACAATCTATGGGATCCAAAAGTAGTATCAAATATGGTCTCTATCTTTAAGGATTTTAAATTATTTAACTGGCAAGACAAGACATAAACATATGAGAATAGCTATTCAGAATAAGAAAGTGGGTTTCTAGTTCTGGATATGGATTTCTGAGCAAGTCACAAACTCTACACATCACAATTTAAAAAATCTATAATGTAATATGAAGGAAATGAACAAGATTACATCGAAGGTCTTTTTGAGTTCTAAAATGCTACAATCCAGTAAAATTGGCAATGACAAATATCCACTGGGGTCTTATTGAAATAAGTCATCACAAAGACTACTTTTGGTCTGGAAGGTATAATCTTCACCTCATTTTACATATAAGTAAACAGAAGCTAAAAAAAAAAGTAAAGTAGATTGGCATAGGTGATATGAGGCAGGGGTATGTAAGGAATCGAGACCTGTCCCAACTTCCAAGACACTGTGAAAGATGGGGTGGGGAGGGTGGTCAGCTCAGGGAAGAGAAGTAGATTTGGCACTCTTTATCAATACCGTCCTAGAAAGGAAAACTCTGGATTGGCTGATATGAGTACAGTAACTAGGCAAGCAAATTCTTCTATGGGACAGGGATGACTTCACTGAGATCTGGATAATAAAATATTCCTTAAGACTCCCTACCTCCAAGAAACACTGGGTACCCTTGATGCAAGTACTTTGGATAGTGGATATAAATCATACTTTGATCATTGCACATATGAGTTCCTGCTTATGAACTGATAGATCTATAAATCTGTTTAAATACCAATCTCAGGTGAGTCTGATTAAAACATGTCTCTTTCTTTAAATCCAATCAACTCTGAAGAGAAGATAAAATTGGGTTAGTGGATCTTCAAATTAAAGCACAGATCTTGGGCAATGGTGTCCACCCTGAAGTGAGATCTTCCTGACATCTCTATCAAGTCTCTTTATAAGGGTACAGTGAATTAATTACAGATAAGTCTGTATGTGTAGGTTTGTGAACACAAATACATACCCATACTATTGGAACAGAGTCACATCACATGGATTTAATACATATGAATGAAAAGGAAGGACCAGGCTGAGAGAGAATAAGCAGGGAAAAGGGAATTAAAAATAAATTTAAAATTTTATTTAATGAAAGTCCTCCAAACCTATAATATGATGATGGGATCTCTAAAAAGGCACTGTGATACGTGCCATTATTGAGTATATTGAATATCCCATGGAATCGCACATCCTGGAAAACCCTAATTCACATGTATATGATAATTTTGTGTAGTTTTAATATGTACACAAATCTGGAGGTGCTGATGAGAACCCGTGGCCTAGGAGAATATAAATTTGTGTCACCACTCATAAGAGCTATAAAAGAGCTCCAAGTCCATCTTCAAGAGCCAAGGACATACGCAATGTACATATGCAAGTCTTGCTTTAACTTCAAATTAAACATATAAAAACTGAACTATTTTCTTCATCTTATTTCTTCCAATTATATTGCCATTCTAATTATTCAAACTCTTCTTTAGAAATGGTTCCTGTTTTTAGCTCAAAATCTCTTCTGTCCTGGTAAAAAATATTCAAAAGTGGATATAAAATCTCAAACTGAAATAATTTTGAAACAGTAAGTCATAATTCTGTAATTAATAGTAAATTTTTCTTGATAATTCTAAGAGTAGAAGCCATTTAATTAATGCCAAAAGTGATGTTTATTATATATACATATTTTAAGAGAAAAATGAGTACTTAGTTTTAAATTTTATAAACATAGCCTTTGTGATCTCTACGTTCCCATGTGCCACATCAAGAAAGCTATTCCTAATTGTCCAATACGAGATCACAATAAAATGTAATGAAAGCATTAGGATTGAAATAAGGTACATTTTTATGTATTAAGTATAAATAATAAAAATGAAATCAGATTAGAGTTGAGGAAATACAGTGATATAAAGGATATTATTGAATACAATAGGAATAGAAAACTTAGCTTTTTAAATTTTTTTTTTAAATATCAGCAATGGTACTATGCTCATATATAAAGGAGAAAGAATTTTGTATCAAAGATTTCTCCAGCCTTGAAGTAAACACATTTTCCTTCTCAATCTTTCCAAATACACCATGTATTAGATAAAATGGTCTTTAGAACTAGGGTTGAATGCAATATAAAATAACCCTCAAGTGTTATTTTAAAAATGAAATTAAGAGAAACAGGAAAATTCAGATTCCCAGCAGAAATTTTATTTACATAAAACCATCCCATCTAAGTCTTTACTTTGCCCAAATACACAGAAAATTGTTAATTTTTTTTTTCGTATGAGCTAAATAGACCATTTAAGTTATGTCTTCAAAGTTAAGAGAAAGGTCTGTTCTCAGGGTGTAATCTAGGTGGCTGTTCCTTTAATATAGCATTGCTATATTCATAAACTGATGTGTATCTTTATAGAGCATGCCAGGAAGGATGAAAAAAAAAAAGAATATTAAAAAAAAAAAGGATTGTAAACTCACTAAATCTAAGCATTGAGAAAAACTAAATATATACTTCCATGTATGTCTGTATTAAAAATACCACTTAAATTCAAAATAAGACTAATTACCTACAAAATAATTTCCATATAATCATAGCATTATTTAGGGGCTAACACAGATTCAAATTCATATGTCACACTGAATGATGCATTTAAGACTGATTTGGCCACTGGCTTGCCCAATACACATAGCCATGCATCAGTTATTTATGACTATAACTAAATCTTTTAAAAGATGAATTAGTTTTTTGTTTGAAAAAGCTTTAAACTAATAGATCAGTAAATAATTTCAGATTTATGGAATTTTTCACAGAACAAAAATAGAATTTCCTAGACAAAAAAATCTAATAAAAATATCCAAATGTTCTGCCTTAACTTGTGTCAAATCAGTACTTTTACATTCCAATTATATTTAAATATGGCAGATACAATATAAATCTGAAGCAATGTCCACTTAAAATGTCGCCGACCCCTGTAAGTTGCTTTCCCTGTTCCTTTTCTTTCTGTTTTCATCTTTCAGTGGGTATAAGAACTCTGGTTTTAATCACCATCTTATAAATATGATATATCCACCAGTTAAAATAAGCACTGAATTAGGATAAAGAGAAAGAAATTCTCAGATTAACTTATATGTTACAGAACTGTAGTAACCAGAAGTGCCAACATTCCCATGAAAAGACTGTTAAAATTCAAAATAATATTTCCTTTGCATTTTCCCCTTAATCTACTGCAAAAAATTACACAGAAATAAATATATTTGAAACATTCATTTGTTTTAGTCTTTGGCTTTAAAAATACTCTACTTGTCCTCTTCCATCAGCTCCAGAAATGCTAGCCAAACTCCAGGTCCACTAACTCTAACATTCACAGTGCAGAAGTGTTTTACACTCTTCTAAACCCACAGTTAGCAATAAAGATCATAAAACACTCTGAAGCTAAAATAATTTTATTTAAGGGGGAAAAAAGGCTAGAAGGAAATGGTAGGTAGTCTCCTAATAGGACAAGTACTTTATTCACATATGGAGAAAGCAGAACTCTGAATTGTCATACTTTCGATTCAAAGGTATTGACTTAACGGTTAAAACATTACTCGTTTATAGTATTGCCTAAAAATTCAACACTGCTTTCCTAAAAGAGGTTATGGGTTAGAATCCAACAACTGAGTTGGCATTCCAGTCCCCTTTCAGTTTCCTACAATTCAAGGCAAACTCTTTCCCATGCTTAAATGTTCTCTTTGTGGCAAAATACAGAGTGAGGAAATGGTGAAAATTCTGCAGCCAAGAGAACAAAACACCTGCCTGATCTCATAACTTCAGTTACTGCTTTGAGATGATGCTTAAAATGGCATTATGGAAGCAATGCTGGGAACTGTTGTATTCCTTTCTGTTTCTCTATTCAAAATACTTTTAAAACACTAAACCTTTCGTCAGAAACCACTTTGGCATTTCCAGCTTTGGAAGAATGCCACAGAGCTACCAATCTTGTAAGGAGTTAAAGTACCTCTTAGCTAATTTAAGTTTTAAATAATTGAAATTATAATGTGCTGTGTAAGAATTCAGACATTTTGGTAATAAATAAAAGTCAAATGTCATCAAGTTTAAAAAGCTCTTTCATTAATTTTCTTGAATATATATTTCATGATCTTGCAAATGATTGTTAAGATGTTATTATAAAGAGACACTGAAAAAATCCATTCTCTTCAGTTTAAAAGCTATTTAAAGAAAATTAGATTTTATAAAAAGTTTTCACGTGGCATTTTCTGTCAAAGTAAGTATTACACCTTTATGACTATACATGGCGAATGTTTAATGGTAGCTTTTGACACATATTTTCAAAACTGTAGTTCAGCTCATTGTTTCTTGAGCCCGTCAACTGAGTACTGTGCTATGTGCCATGAAAAACACAAGGGTGACTGGCCACGGTGCTCTCTGGGAGCTTACAATGAATATCGAGGTAGATCATGGAGTTAGAAGCTAAGTACCATTAGGCTCATATGAACATAGAACTATAGTAACATCAAAATGAAGATGATTGGTAGAGGACCCTAAGAATTTTAAGGATCTCTTCAGTTGCAGTGACAGAAGACCATCTTAGGTAAAGGGAAACACGGGAGAAAACTTATGGAAGACTTAAAGCACAGAGATCTTAAAATAACAAGAAATCCATTTGGTTAAGCATAGGTATATATAAAACCTTAGAGAGAGAAAGGTACAGATGTGATCATAATTAGGATGTCACTTTTAGAGAGGCTATTTTTGATTGTTGCTACATGCTTTGGTGCATAATTACTCAACTTGATTAAAATTGCTTTAAAATTTAGTATGTCTCTTCTAGATTTTACTTCTGAATATATTTTCAAAGCTGAGAATCTTCCTAAATTCTACTTCCATGACCTTATGATAACCAAGTATACTGCCAAGCTTAAGCAGGTTATGTCACAGTGTGCTTACAGATATTGAAGTCTAGTCCCCAAAAATATCACTTAGGCTATTTCATACTGTGGCTACACATTTCCACGTCAGAAGAAGGGTTGAGGAGTTTAGTCAAGATTTAAATTCAGACTTGCAAAACTGGTCTACAGAGATAAAAAGAAATTAGATAGGCAGATGAAATTGTAAACTAAAACTTCCACGATGTCTTATGTAAGTGGGGAAAGTGGGATGCAGAACAAATGCTTTTTTTTAATAACAGAAAATTAGCGAATCAAGACTAATAACATTAATTCAATTTTTAATGTATTTAAGCTGGAAAAAAATAGCACTAGAAAATATAGACAGCCATAACGATTTTAGTTTCTAGAATTTTGGGAATCCTAAACACTGATTTAGTATGTTCAAAGGAACAATTTTATTCTACTTTATTTTTTTTTTCAACTTTTTTTTATTTATTTATTTATTTATTTATTTTTGGGACAGAGCGAGACAGAGCATGAACGGGGGAGGGGCAGAGAGAGAGGGAGACACAGAATCGGAAACAGGCTCCAGGCTCCGAGCCATCAGCCCGGAGCCCGACGCGGGGCTCGAACTCACGGACTGCGAGATCGTGACCTGGCTGAAGTCGGACGCTTAACCGACTGCGCCACCCAGGCGCCCCAATTTTATTCTACTTTAAAACACTGTGTGTAAAAAGACCTGTAAGTTAGCAGAAGGAATGAAATAATAAAGATTAGAACAGAAATAAATAAAATAGAGAACCAAAAAATAATTGAAAAGATTAACAAAACTAAGGGTTGGCTCTCTGAGAAGATAAAGTTGACCAACTTTTAGCTGGATTGACCATGAGAAAAGAGAGAATACTCTAAAAAAAATATAAATGAAGTAGGAGACATTACAACTGATACCATAGAAATACACACAAAAAACTGGAATATCCTGGAAGAAATGGATAAATTCCTAGAAACACACAAACTACCAAGTCTGAATGATGAAGAAATAGAAAATCTGTGCAGACCAGTAATGGGTAAGGAGACTGAATCACTAATAAAATATCTCTCAACAAAGAAAGGCCCAGGACCAAATGGTTTCACTGGTGATTGTTACTAAATGTTGAAATAAGAATTGACATTTGAAGCCAATACTTCTCAAACTCTTCCAAAAAAACTGAAGAGGGAATACTCCCAGACTCATTTTATGAGGCCAGCATTACCCTGATATCAAAGTCAGATAAGAATAAAAAACTACAAGAAAAGAAAACTACAGGCCAATATCCCTGATGAATATAGATGCAAAAACTCTCAAGAGAATACTAGCAAACCAAATTTAGCAGCACATTAAAAGGATCATACACCAGGGTGCCTGGGCAGCTCAGTTGGTTGGGCGTCCAACTTTGGCTCAGGTCATGATCTTGTGGTTTGTGGGTTTGAGACCCCACGTCAGGCTCTGTGCTGACAGCTCAGAGCCTGAAGCCTGCTTTGGATTCTGTGTCTCCCTCTCTCTCTCTGACCCACTCCTGTTCATGCCCTGTCTCTCTCTCAAAAATAAATAAACTTAAAAAAAATCATACACCATGATTAAGTGCAATTAATCCCTGAGATACACGGATGGCTCACCATACCCAAATCAATAAATGTGACATGTCATGTTAATAGAATGAAAGATAAAAATCACATGATCATTTCAATAGATTCAGAGAAAGCATTTGATAAAACTCAGCATCTGTTCATGTTAAAAATGTTCAACAAACAGTATAGAGGAACATACCTTAACATAATAAAGGCCACATAAAATAAGCCCACAGATAACATCATACTCAACGGTGAAAGGCTGAAAGCTTTTCCTCTAATACCAGAAACAAGACAAGGGTGCCCACTGTCACCAATCTTATTCAACATAGTGCTGGAAGTTCTAACCAGAACAATCAGGCAACAAACAAACAAACAAACAGAAATAAAAAGCATCAGAATTGGAAAGTAAGAAGTAAAATTGTCTCTATTTGCTGATGACATGATTTTATATACAGAAAATCCTAAAGACGCCACCAAAAAACTGTTAGGTATAATCAATGAATTCAATAAAGTTGCTGGATACAAAGTTAGCATGCAAAAATCAATAACATTTCTCTACACTAGTAATGAATTTGATGGAAAATAAAGAAAATGATTCCATTTATAATAGCATCAAAAACAAAATTCATAGGAATACATTTAACTAAGGAGATGAAAGATTTGTATGTTGGAAACTATAAAACATTGATGAAAGAATTAGAAGACGCAAATAAATGGAAATTATCCTGTATTCATGAATTGGAAGATATGATCCTTTTAAAATGCCAATACTACCCAAAGACATGTATAGATGCAATGCAATCCCTATCAAGATTTCCATAGGATTTTTTACAGAAGACAAAACAATCCTAACATTTGTATGAAACCATAGAAGACCTCAAATAGCCAAAGCAATTTGAGAAAGAACAAAGTGGGAGTCATTACACTTCTAATTTTAAGCAATATTATAAAGCCATAGTAATCAAAATGGTATCACAGACACAAACACCAGTGGAACAGAACCAAGAGCCCAGAAATAAACCAATGCATACATAATCAATATATGACAAGGGGGCCAAGAATTCTCAATGGAGAAAAGACAGTCTCTTCCATAAGTGGTGCTGGAAACACTGGATATCCACATGTAAAAGAATGGAAATAGACCTCTTTCCTATACCACTCAAAATGAATGAAAGACTTGAACATAAGACCTAAAACCATAAAACTCCTAGAAGAAAACATAGGGAAAAAACTTCTTGACAGGGGTCTGAGTAACATTTTTTTTTTCTTTGAGAGACAGGGAGAGAGAGAAAGCAAGCACACAAGAGTGGAGGAAGGGCAGACAGAGAAGGAGAGAGAGAGAGAGAGAGAGAGAGAGAGAGAGAGAGAGAGAGAGAGAGAGAATCTTAAGCAGGCACCATGCCCAGCGGGCTAGATCTCAGTGAGATCATGACCTGTGCTGAAATCAAGAGTTGGCTGCAAAAATGACTGAGCCACCCAAGTGCCTCACCATTTTCTTTTATATAACCTAAAGCACAAACAACAAAATAAAAAATGAGTAAGTGACTACATCAAACGAAAAAGCTTCTGCGTAGCCAAAGAAATAATCAACAAAATTTGAAAACAACCTATAGAATGGGAAAAAAAATCTGCAGATCATTTATCTGATAGAAGGTTAATATCAAAAATAAAGAATTCATACAACTCAATAGCAAATAATACCATCACCAACAATCCAATTAAAAATGGGCAATGGACCCAAAGAGCCATTTTTCCAGGGAAGAGGTACAAATAGCCAAAAGGTACAATACAGAGTGCACAACATCACTAACCATCAGAGAACTGCAAATCAAAACCACAATGATTGGGGCGCCTGGGTGGCTCAGTCGATTAAGCATCCAATTCTTGATATTGGCTCAGGTCAAGCCCCATGTGGGGCTCTGTGCTGACAGTGCAGAGCCTGTTTGGGGTTCTCTCCCATTCTCTCTGCCCCTCCCTTGCTCACTCCCTCTCTCTCAAAATAAGTAAATAAACTTAAAAAATAATTAAAAAAAAAACACAATGAGATACCGTCTCACACCTGTTAGAATGGCAATCATCAGAAAGATAAGAGATAACAAATACTGATGAGGGTAGGAAGAAAAAGGAACCCTAGTGCACTGTCGGTGAGAATCCAAATTGGTACAACTATTATGGAAAATAATATGGCAGTTCCTCAAAAAATAAAAAAAAATAGAACTACCATATGATCCAGCAATTCCTTTTCTGGGTATATATTTGAAGGAAACAAAAATACTATGTCTTCTTTGGAAAAATGTCTATTCGGGTCTTTTGCTCATTTTTTAGCCAGATTATTTGTTTTTTGGATATTGAGTTTGATAAAATTCTTTACAAATTTTGGATAGTAAACCTTTATCAGATATGTCATTTACAAGTATCTTCTCCCATTCCAAAGGTTGCCTTTTAGTTTTGTTGTTTCCTATGCTGTGCAGAAAGAAGCTTTTTATCTTGAAGTCCCAAGGGTTCATTTTTGCTTTTGTTTCCCTCGCCTCAGAGGTATCTAAGAAGTTGCTATGGCCGATATCAAAGAGGTGTTTGGTGGTGTCCTCCTCTAGGTTTTTGACGGTTTCCTGTCTCACATTTAGGTCTTTCATCCATTTTGAATTTATTTTTGTATATGGTGTAAGAGAGTGGACCAGCTTCATTCTTTTGAAACTAATATTACACTATGTTAGCTAACTGGAATTTAAATAAAAACTTGAAACCCCAAAAATATTAAAAATTAAAAGCAAAAATAAAAACACTAAATGGAAGAAATATTTGCATCCCCATGTTCTGTGCAGCATTATTTATAACAGCCAAGACATGGAAATAACCTAAGTGTCCATCAACAGAAAAATGGATAAAGAAAATGTGATATATATCAAACATCAAGTGATCTGTACAAATTATTTTGCAAAAGAGAACAATAAAATGCTAAAGAGGAGATGCTTTTCATTCCAATTACAAGCAAACTGGATTTGTCAAGCATCTGATGAGTGGAAACTACATGGTTCAAACATTTTGAAATGTCTTATATTTTGAGACAGATAAAGGGCTGATATGAGAATAAAGGCACATCTTATTTTATTGCACTGTACTCTAATGTGCTT
Organism: Neofelis nebulosa; assembly: GCF_028018385.1. Lineage (NCBI taxonomy): Eukaryota > Metazoa > Chordata > Mammalia > Carnivora > Felidae > Neofelis > Neofelis nebulosa. The sequence continues at coordinate 118,970,113 of NC_080784.1, forward strand.
CAGGGATAATGCAGTTTTTACAAATTGAGGGATTGTGGAAACCTGCATTGAGAAAGTCTGTCAGAGCCATTCTTCCAACAGCATTTGCTCACTTTGTGTATCTGTGTCACATTTTGATAATTTCCACAATATTTCAACTTTCCCGTTGTTCTATTTGTTATGGTGATCTGTGATCAGTAACCTTTGACGTTACTATTGTTGTTCTGGGGCACCACACACTGCACCCATATGAGATGGTGAACTAGATCAATAAATGTGTGTGTTTTGACTGCTCCACTGACCAGCTATTCTCGGTCTGTCTCCCTCTCTCTGCCTCCTCATTTCCTTAGACACAATAAAATTGAAATTAGGCCAATTAAAAACCCTATAATGCACTTTAAGTGTTCAAGTGAAAGAGTCACAAACCTCTCACTTTAAATCAAAAGCTAAAAATGATTAATCTTAGCAAGGAAGGCATGTGTAAAGATGACACAGGACAAAAGCTAGATCTTTTGTACCAAACAGCCAACTTGTGAATGCAAAAGAAAAGTTCTTAAAGAAAATTAAAAGTGCTATTTCATTTCAGTTCACTTTTCATAAAAGTGAACACTGAATGATGAGAAAGCGAAACAGCCTTATTACTGATACGGGGAAAGTTTGAGTGGTATGCATAGACAATCAAACCAGCCACAACATTCCCTTAAACCAGAGCTTAACCCAGATTAAGGCCCTAACTCTCTTCAATTCTATGAAGGCTAAGAGAGGTGAGGCAGCTGCAGAAGAAAAGTCTGAATCTAGCAGGGGTTGGTTCATGAGGTTTAAGAAAAGAAGCCGTCTCCATAACATAAAAGTGCAAGGTGAAGCAGCAAATGCTGATGTAGAAGCTGCAGCAAGTTCTCCAGAAGATGTAGCTAACACAATTAATGAAGGTCACTACACTAAAAAACACATTTTCAGTGCAGACGAAACAGCCTTCTATTAGAAGATGCCATCTAAGACTTTCATAGCTGGAGAGGAGAAGTCAGTGCCTGGTTTCCAAGCTCCAAAGGACAGGATGACTCTCTTGTTAGGGGCTAATGCAGCTGGTGACTTTAAGTCGAATCCAGTGCTCATTTACTATCCCCCAAATCCTTGGGGTCTTAAGAATTATGCTAAATATACTCTGTCTGTATTCTATAATGGAATGAAGCCTGGATAACGGCACATCTGTTTACAATATGGTTTACTGACTTTAAAGCCCACTGTTGAGACCAACTGCTCAGGACAAAAAGATTCTTTTCAAAACATGACTACTCATTGACAATGCACCTGACACAAGAGATCTAATGGAGATGGACAATGAGATTCATGTTGTTTTTATGCCTGCTAATGTAACATGCATTCTGCAGCCCATGGATCAAAGGAGTAATTTCAACTTTCAAATCTTATTTAAGAAATACATCTCATAAGACTATAGCTGCCATACATAGTGATTCCTCTCATGAATCTGGGCAAAGTAAATTGAAAACCTTCTGGAAAGGATTCACCACTATAAATATTATTAAGAACATTCATGATTCATGGAAAAAACTCAAAATATCAACATGAACTGGAGTTTGGAAGAAGCTGATTCTAACACTCCTGGATGACTTTGAGGGTTTCCAGACTTCAGTGCAGGAAGTAACTGCAGATGTGGTGGAAACAGCAAGAAAGCTAGACTTAGAGGTGGAGCCTGAAGACATGACAGATCTTTTGCAATCTCATGACAAAACAGGTAAGTTGATTCTTAAGGATGTGCAAAGATAGTGATTTCTTGAAATGGAATCTATTCCCGGTAAAGATGCTATGAAGATTGTTGAATGATAACAAAGGATTTAAAATATTACATAAACTTAGTCAATAAAGCAGTGGCAGGGTTTTGGAAGATTGACTCCAATTCTGAAAGAAGTTCTTCTATGGGTGAAACACTATCAAACAGCACTGCATGCTACAGAGAAATCGTTCATGAAAGGGAGAGTCAAGCACGGCAAACTTCACTGTATTATTTTAAGAAATTGCTACAGCCACCCCAACCTTCAGCAGTCATCACCCTAATCAGTCAGCAGCCATCAACACTGAGATAAGACCCTCCGCCAACAAAAAGATTACAATTTGCTAAAGGTCAGATAATGGTTAGCATCTTTTAGCAATAAATTATTTTTAAATTAAGATATGTACATTGTTATTTTATCCATAATGCTATTGCACACTTAATAGACTGCAGTACAGTGTAAACATAACTCTTATATGCACTGGGAAACCAAAAAATTCATTTGACTTGTTTTATTGCAATATCTGCTTTATTGTGGTGGTCTCGAAGTGGGCCCGCAGTATCTCCAAGGTATGCCTATAGTTAATTTTATCCTTAACCTCAATTTCCCATAAGGCTATAATGGGAATACTCAAAGTTAATGTTTTCTGTCTTTACTGCCATCATGCTTAATCACACATCATTCTATCACTGGCATACTGTTATGTGCTGGGTAAATACAAGATATCTGTAGAAAAACTCAAAGTTGACTTAAAGTTGGAGTAAGAGTAAGATTCACAGTCAGGCAGATGTGTATTTAAATCCTCATTCTTCCATTTACTGTGTGATCTTGATGGAGACGTGGTTTTTTAATCTAGTGACAACACTAACACTAACGTGGTTACTCGAAGTATTAAACCACTAACGTGGTTACTCGAAAGACAAATGAGATGACTCTCTGTTCCCCAAACAGGCATGTGTTTTCTGCCCCTAGGTCTTTGTGCTTCCATTCATTTCTTCTTACAAGACTTCCTTACTTAACTTCCAAGGTTCAATAAAAATTCACTTCCTCCAAATAGCTTTTTCTGCTCCCTTTCAGCCAGAAGGACTGCTCTCTTCTCAACTCACTTCCTTCAGACCTGCATTAGGGCATTTCACTTTAGTGACACTTTGGTCTTAGCTTCCTCAATGTCTCATCGTTCTTTCTCAGTCCCATAAAGCTCTTCTTTCTCTGCTTACTCCTTGAAGGCTGGTGTCCTCAGGGTTCTAGTCTAGACCATTCATTCATTCATTCATTCATTCATTCTATTTAATAGATAGCTATATTTGAGGTATCAGTCTCAGTACTAGGGATGTAGGAGTGAACAAGATAGTCTGGATCCTCTCAGTAGTGAAGATTTTTTAGACAATCATATAAGGTAACTGCAGATTGAGAAGTGCTATGAAGGAAATAAATCTGAATGATAGTATAGAGAAGGACTGAAATGCGACTACTTAGTTAGAAAAGTTAGCAAATGACATCTATCTGAGCTAACAAAGCCAAGGGTAAAATGAGCTGGGGGGATAATATTCCTTCCAGAAGGAACAGAGAATACAAAGGCACCAAACCATAATTGAGCTTGGCATGTCTGAGGAACAGAGAAACTGGTCTGGTTAGTTCTCAGCAAGATAGAGAGGGAGTGATTGTAGAATGAGGTTAGAGGTATGTAAAGGCCAGGTAAGGGTAACATACTTAAATTACTATTTAAATCCAATAGGAAAAAATAATAAATCCAATGGAAAGCCATCAGAGCATTACATATAGAATAGTTGCATGATCTGATTTGACCTTTTTTTTTTTTTTAAGTTTATTTATTTTTTGAGAGAGAAAGAGCATGAGTAGGGGAGGGACAGAGAGAAAGTGAGATACAGAATCCGAAGCAGGATGCAGGCTCTGAGCTGTCAGCACAGAGCCCGACACAGGGCTTGAACCCACAAACCGTGAGATCATGACCTGAGCCAAGTTAGATGCTTAACAGACTGACCCACCCTGGCAACCCCTGATTTGAACTTTTAAAAGATCATTCTAGTAGTTTGTAGAGAGTGAGCTGAGGGCATTAAGAGTAAATGTTGGGAGACAGTCGTAATCCAAGACAATGGCTATGATATCCTGGACTTGGATGACAATGGTGGAAATACAGACATGGATAGATGGATTTAGGATACATATTGGAGGCAGAGCAGAAACAAAACAACTTGGAATTAAATTGGATGTGAGGGAATAAATGAAAGGGAAGAAACAAAATATGGCTAGTTTGGGTTTGAGCCATAAGATTGGATGAAGAGGGTGCCATTTACTGAGATAGCGGTGTATGGAGTACCAAGACTGATGGGAAAATTAAGAGTTCTGTCTTGAACAAGTTAAGTTTGGAGTGCATATTATCATCCAACTGGATATATTAGGCAGGCAATTGGGTATAAAAGTCAAGGGCTAAGTAAGGAGTCTAAGCTGAAGTTAACTTCAAGTTGTGTCAGTGTATCATTTAATGGTATTTAAAACCATAGGACTGGATGAGATTATCCTGAGTGTACAGTTAGAGAAGATGGCCTAAGATGAGGGCTGAGGAAACTCTAAATTTAGAGATTATGAAGAGAAAGAAAAGACATCAAGGTGATCGAAGAGATAGCTAGAAAGAGAGTGAGATAACCATTTGCTGGATGACCCATTTAAGTCCCATGAGCTCTATGTGCAGATCAATCCCAGATCTCTACTTCTAGTCCTCAGCAGAGTCCCCAGTCTGAACTTGCAATAGTCTCCTAGTCATCTGTGTATCCCAAACTGAATTCATTGTCTTTCACTCCAAACTTGTCGCCTCTTGTGTGTTTCCTATTATAGTGGGTGGTAATATCATTTACACATTTACTTAAGAAACCTTGGATATTTAGTTCTTTCTTCCCTCACACAAACATCCCATTAAACACCAAGTATGACTGGTTCATACTTTACAGAAATTAGTTTTCTGATTGTTTCTGGAATCCATAAATTATCCACATCCTCATTTTTACTACCATGATTCTTGCTTTCATCATCTCATTCCTGGTTATCTAACAAAGGTCCATTAAATAGACTTCTTGCTTCTAGTCCTGCTCATCTTCTACCTGTTCTCTATACTAAGGCCCAGTACTCAATACCATCACTTCTCTGCTTACTTCCCACTTTTCAGTAGCTCCTCTTGGCCTTCTATGCCCATTGATATGACCCTAAAGCAGTCAGCATCTAGCCCTGGTCTCCTCTCTGGGATTTTCTCTCATGCCCATTTGCCCCAGCCTTTTATTGATACATTTATAATTTATAGTTCCTTCCACACACCATGTTCTCTCTTGCCCCTGTGCCTTTATCCACGTAGTCCCTCTCACTGTAACAAATCTTCCTTATCTTTCTCCCCTTTCCCCTTACCACTCTGGACAAAGGAACTCTCATTTATTCTATTCAGGTTACAGTGTAGACAATACTTCCTGTAGGAAATCTTGAATGACTTTCCAAGAGAGTGTTAGATGCTCTCCAGAGTGTTCCAAGAACACCCTACATTTTTCCTCCACACAGCACTTAACACATTATGGTGTATCTACTTGTTTCCTACATGCATCCTCCACCAGGCTTAAGCTTCTTGCAGAGTAAGAGCTGTGTCTATTGGTTTCATAGTCATAACTAAAATACTTAACTCAGTACCTAGCAGAAAGTAGATATTCAATACATGTTGAATGAATGACGGACAGTGTATACATATTCTCTTTTCTGCTGGTTTCTAGCAATCTTAAGAGATTTGCATTTAGCAAATTATACCTTTTAACATAGAAATTTATTTTAGTGACTAAGCATATTAAAAGCTGAAACACACAACATTTCTAGAAAGAGAAAGAGTAGTGTCAGGTATAGATACTACCTAGGAAAATGAAACCTAGTCATTGAATTAGCAGTTGAGGAAAAACAAGTTTAAAGTCTCTTCCCACATGTTTATTTTAAACCTTGATCCCAACACACACCAAAACAAATCTTCAAGAAATCACTTGACTTCAATAAAAATGATTCACTTATTTTTTTAGCACATTGAATAAAAGAGCAAGGACTTCAAAGGGGTGTGGAACCTAAGTTCTCTTAGTAACTCCTCTAGTTATCACTAACATGGTTTGTCCTTTGGCTCAGTTATTTCTGAACTCCCCATGGGCAAATTCTATGCTTTATCTACCTTCCCTCCCAATCTTAAAACCTAGCACAGGTATGCAGCAGATGCTCAAAACCTGTCTGTTGACCGAATGGAAATAGAATAGATATGATTATCCTTGATAGGCTCCACTGTAAATAAACAAACCTGAAATGTCAGTAAAATGTCTATAACCCAATAGTTTATGCCAAGCACATGGGGAAGATCTTAGCATTTTTGCTTTGCTAGGTGATTAGAAATCTAAGTTTTCTGTTTCTATTTGAAATACTTATTTCATAGCTAGCTACAAGTTTTAAGATTTCTGAATTTTCCTAAAAGCATCTTTTATTAATACATATAGAAGAGTATAGAAGAGTATAGTCACACATTTAATTTAATTAAGAAACCCCCCCAAATATGAGAGAAATCTGCTATCAGATTTCTGTTCCGTTCTCACTGTAACAAACCAAGCTGGCATATGTACTATTTTAGTTAAAAGAAAGCTGTTAGAGGTATATCGTTATCAGCCATGGATCTGAATCAATGGGTACAGCGTATTTAGACCTCTAACCTTGGAAGATAAATCAACTATATAATGTGAGGATCCAAAGTCAATGGGTTGTGTCCAGAGCATCTCGGTTAGGGTAAGAACAGATAGTTCAAATTTTAAGTTTCCTTCCAGATAAGGTTGAAGACTTGTTTGGATCTAGAAACCTGTTATTACACTTGACTCATCCTAGAAAAATGCAAGCTTCAAATACTGCTAATCAGATGCAAACCTAACTTGGAGGGGTTTTTTTTGTTTTTTGTTTTTTTTTGTACAATCACATGGGTTGAATAACTGATAGCTGGAATGAACACCAAAGGTGAATGTATAATCAATGCAGACTTTCATCCCAGTGTATTCAGTTTTGCTGTAAGAGGTCTCCACCCAAACATATACACCATGCATCATGCATATCTATGTTTTTCTGCTGTGCAAGTTGTAACTTAATAAATACCAAACTTCATTAAACTGGTATGCATTTTGTTTTCCAGCAGATGCTGAAATTTAATAGCTTTGGCTCTTTATTCCTGTTTCACTTTAAAACACTTATCACTATTTGAATTTGAGATTACATTTGCTGACAGTTGAGTTTTTTGGTGGAAGGAGACTGGCTTTAATTGGTACCAAGTTTCCTGCTGTCTCCTCTTTGTTATGGCAGGTCACCATGTCAAAAAAACCAATCAAACAAAAAAACCCACAAAAAAACAAAAAACAAAAAAACACATACACAAAAAACAAAACAAAACAAAAAACAGGAACACACCAAAGATCAGATTTTATGCTAAATTAATCCCAAACTTTGAGATTAATTGGAAACACTGTCTACTCACCACTGTGCCCTACACACTCCTATTTTACTCTTTTTTATCCAATAAGCTAGCAAATAAAATTGAGCAAGCTCAGCAACTTTTCTATGATTGGAAAAGATTCAAGAAATATAAAAGGGTTAAACAGTAAAATAAAGATGGCCTAATTAGGTCTTCTAACTTGTTGCTCATAAAAATAAATCAGGTCTCTCTGTGTCCTTAAACTTCACTTAATGGTAAGAAAAATAATTAGATAATAAAAATAAATGAGAACGCCAGAGCTTCCCCATTTGGGAAACTGATTCTTCAGAGGACTTACCATGTAATACAGAGGAATATGTTGGAGAGTCCTGCTCAATCCTGGATAGTTGTTCACAAATTGAACAATCAATTTGCTCAATTTTTGCAAAAATTTGTTTTTACAAGCCCACCAAAACCAAAACCAAAAAAAAAAAAAAAGCATATGAAAATATTCTGATACATCAGAAGAAGGCATTCTGCTGATGCCTAACTGCAAAATGAATGTATTTTTAGTGAAATACCTTCAGCAGAAAAAGTTGTGTTCACAGCAAAATAGCTGGGCTCTTTTCCCCTCTGCAAACACAGGAGTACACAGTTGATATCATGACCAATCATTTCACTTCCTTCTTATGTTCCCTTAATGCAGACATTGAAACTGAAGTCATGTCCAAAAGAAACTGAACATGCTCTCCACTTGTCTTTAAAACCCCCTTGTCCTTCCTCCTCCAGCATACCAGAGAAACGACGCAATACAGGATCTTGTTTAAAATCTGTGGATTATTCTGGATGTACTTCAAATCATAGCAAATCCAGCTTTCTGCACTCCAGTTTCAGTTCTTTACTCCCCTTTTATATAGTAAAAAGAGTTTTCATGATTAAAGTTTTCATGTTGGTGCTAAAACAATCTCTTGTGGAATTAGGCTTATTATCCAAACTAAAACTCATAAGGTAATGAATTTTGGCCTTAATTTTCTTATGCATGTTCAGCATTAGTTCCTAAGCTCTGAGATCCTGTTGAGAATCCTGAAAGCAACTGGTCCCTTCTTCCTAGCAAAATTTATGTAAAATTTCCAGACAGCTTACAGATTCCCAGAAATTAATGCTTAGAATGCTTATGAGTTAAAGTTTTTAGCTCTTCAGTTTCATTTGAAGAGTTCAACTTAAATTAGAATTGTAAAAAAAAAAAAAAAAAAAAAAGTTTACTCCAAAACCTGTTTCATAAGATTTGGCTTATTTTTGTCCTTGTGAGACTGGCTGATAATTTATTCTCTTTTTTTGAAAGCCTGCTTTCTATTTTGAATTTCCTTGAAAGCAGCATCCAATATTAAATCCATCTGAGGAGCTAATTTTCATCACGTTCATGAACAAAATTAGGCTGGAGGACTTGTAGAGAAGCGGTAACATAAGAGCAGACATCCAAGCCCTCTTCCTAGTGAATGATTGAAGAGATCAAAGAAAAACAAAAAACTGGAAAACATCCTGCATCAGCACTAAAATACCAGGGAACACTGCCAGCTGACAGGCAGGAAGTTTGAGGAATTTCTGGATAAACTGCAAATGAATCCATATTAAGAAACTTCACTAAGAGTCAAATCATAGTCCCTCTTCCTAAGCCAGCTGTGGAAAATAAAGAAAACCCTAGCTGACTGCCCCAGTACCCCTTATTTGGAGGGCATGGGTTGAGGTTAGACAGGGCTAACAGGAGAGAAGGAGAGTTTGCAACTGAAGCTCTCCACCCTGGTACCACAGCTGAGACAAAACTGGAAACACAACAGAAACCAGTGATGTGATATCTCTCTCTGAGCTACAAGCTCTTGTGACAGGCGTACTGTGTAATAGTCTTCTCAACCAAATGTTCCCTCCTAATGCAAAGGAGCAAGAGCTAAGGGTGAGGGAGGCTTTGGGGAAACAGGCATGTCTTATTTAACCACAAAGCAGCCCAGGGAAAGGAAATATGCACAAACTCACCAAAAAGAACACCTGTGGGTGGCAGGATTCTTCTCTAACCTGGCTTCTCATTTAGAATGGCTCACTTGGAAAGGAGTGCTCAATTTCCTAAACTGGTAGGGCTCACTGGGGAAAGTGGGGTCCAAAGGGATAGAGCTATTCCCAACTAAGTGGGCTAAAGCACTAAAGGAAGGATGGATGGAAGGAAGGAAGGAAGGAAGGAAGGAAGGAAGGAAGGAAGGAAAGAAGGAAGAAGGAAGGAAGGAAAGAAGGAAGGAAGGAAGGAAGGAAGGAAGGAAGGAAGGAAAGAAGGAAGTAAAGAAGGAAGGAAGGAAGGAAGGAAGGAAGGAAGGAAGGAAAGAAAGAAGGAAGGAAGGAAGAAGGAAGGAAGGAAGGAAGGAAGGAAGGAAGGAAGGAAGGAAGAAGGAAGGAAGGAAGGAAGGAAGGGAGGAAAGAAGGAAGGAAGGAAGGAAGGAAGGAAGGAAGGAAGGAAGGAAGGAAGGAAGATCAGACAAACCAAATTATAAACCTGAACTAGAGACAAAGTGAAAGAGAAACACAAAGACAGATTGGCAGGCAGGGGGAGCTGAACTCTTAAGCAATATTTTCAACAAATATAAAAAGAAATTGCAGTGATAATGTAGTAAATCTCCTAGTGAAAGAATGTTTTGATGTTTTGAACAGCCTAAGATACTATCACACTTTTGTGGTATTAGGTGAATCAGCTCTCCTTCAAGGATGTATGGGGGGGTTGGCGGGGGGAGACAAATCCAGAATGGTGCCTATGAAAAAAACCAGAACTTCAATGAAAAAAAAAAAAAAAAATTAACATATTACTCAATAGTAGCTGAAGAGCATGCTTTCAGAAATGATTTGCTTATGTTCTAGAAATAAACCGTAGATCTGTGCCTTGTCCTGCCAAGGGGAAGTTTTCACAGGTACTCTTTGAAACAACAGATGGATGATTAAATTAGAAAACAGGCTGAAATGAAGAAGAAAAATAGAGCCCAGTAACATAATTCCACAGCAAAATATAAAACAGAATTAAAAGAAGAAAAAAAAATATCCCACAGAGTTAATACTGCAAAAATCAGTCAAGTAGAGAATAAGCTGAAGAGATTTTTGTTTCTTTTTCTAAGTAACATTTTGCTCAAAGAAGAAATGAAAACTTTAAAAGAATTTATAAAAAAAAAAAAGGTAATGAATACAGCACATCTTGAAATACATGAGCTATAGCCAAATTATAACCAGAGCTTTAAAATCTTTTATAGACAACACAATATAGAATTAAATAAATGACATATGCATTCTAACCCAATAATTAGGAAAACAAAATAACAGAAACTTAAGCAAAGAAGGGAAAAGTAATTAACAATAATTAGAGCATTATATAACAAAAAACATACATAGTTGGTTTAATGAATAAATCCAACAGTAAATTCTTTGAAAAGGAATACAGTGAAAAAAAAAAGAAAAGGAATACAGTGGGCAGAAAAATCACTAAGGTAATTAAAAAAAACATAAGAGTGTAGACAGAGGTGTCATGTACCTATGAGAATAATAAAAAGTAATAAAATACCATATACTTTGAACAACAAATTAGAAAACCTGGAGAGACTGAATGGTGTTATAGGAAAGTGTATACTGCTAAAATAAGCTCTAAGAAGGTATAAAGCCTAAATAAATTTATATCTTTGGAATACAATTTTTATTTTTATTTTTTTTAATTTTTTTTTTATTTTTGGGACAGAGAGAGACAGAGCATGAACGGGGGAGGGGCAGAGAGAGAGGGAGACACAGAATCGGAAACAGGCTCCAAGCTCCGAGCCATCAGCCCAGAGCCTGACGCGGGGCTCGAACTCACGAACCGCAAGATCGTGACCTGGCTGAAGTCGGACGCTTAACCGACTGCGCCACCCAGGCGCCCCATGGAATACAATTTTTAAACTTCACAAATTGTTATCTGGCAAATAGACCAGAGCTCAAATGTTCTCACAAACACATTCTTTCAATATTCCAAGAAATATGTAACTCTAATGCTGTTTAAACTTTAAAAAGCACAGAAAAAGAAAGGATTACCAGAGATCCCTCCACAAGTAAACTATTCTGAATGACTGAGAGCACTTTATTCTATCAGCTGCATACCTGCTATTACATGGTGTCTGTATTTTTAGGCAATAGTAGCCCATTATTCATTTGAATATTAAGTGCCTTGTATGTACTAAGGATTCAACATTCTTGTCCCTGAGGAAGAGAGAGAGATACTTGAAACATCTTAAGGAAATAGTGTGGTAAGTTTTCAAATAGATTTTTATACAGCATGCTTTGGAGATAGAGAAAAGAAAGGCTAAATTTGTCTCAAGGAGTTGGAAATGACTTCATAGAGGTTGTGTATTTCTTACTGTAATTAAAACTCACTCAAATCATGCCCAAGACGTTTCCTCAACATCCTTAATCATGGCTCTGGCTCTTTCTGGGATTGCCTACTGCTTGTCAGCGTCACTACTATAATTAAGAGTTCAGGTAGGTGTGTTTCCCAAAGCCAGACAATCCTTTCTGTGGGATGAAATGTGCTAATACTCTAATCAATATATACAAAGACCTTTCTCTGACACAAAGCACATTTACTTCCCAACTATTCACAGTATTGTTGAGGATTTTAAAAACTTAGAAACAAGATTATTTTCCAATAGATCCACAGTTTAAAACCCTCTCCTATTGCATCCTTTTCCAACTATCTTCTAAACTAATTTGGTGCTTTGTGTACCCTGGTGAAATTATATAGGCCAAATATAAATTTGTATGGGGCTCCATGTAAGAATGGAAGTAATTCTTAGGATAGCACAGTCGTATGGCTCACTTTTGTTTTCCTCCCTAATCTCACATAAAATGTTCCAAAGTAAACAACTTGATATTGATAGATAGCACTTTCCCAACTCTCTTCCTTGTTTAGTAAATCAATGATAATCATTATTCAACTGCCAACCATTTATTGATTACTTACCATGTTCCAAGCACAGTGTTAGGGATCATAATAAGAATAAAAGAGAAGTTCAAGTACTTCAAGAGCTCAAACATCATTAGGTCATTTTCAGCTTATTGGGAAGACTATGCAATTCAAATGTTTCACTGACCCTTCTTAAACATTAAAAAAATATTTGGCCAGGTATCCAATTATATTTGATATGATTGTTTACTCATGTTCTGCTTTGGTCCAGAAAACATTTGCATTTACTAAATTTTCATTTTGCCTGCTATAGTTCACAACCATTCCATTTCTTCACAATAAACTCTTTATGGTGTTAATATTGTGTCCCCTATTTTGTTGTCAGTAATCCTATACAAAACTACAGAACATGAAGGGTAGTACTTTCTCTTCAATAAATTATCAATAATGGAGAAAAAAAAAACACCCAAGCTTCATTACAAAAAGTAGAAATATGGTTCAAAATAAGGGCTTAATATGGCCTTGATTGATTAAAGTTATGATGGTACTAAAAATATTAAGTATCACTCACAAGACGACAAAAAAAAATTTATTGCCTTTAAGGAAAACAGAATTTCAGAGATGAAAAACAATCACTAAGGTATCTGAGAACAATGAGTAATTAGAAAAGTGTTTCCTTTAATAATTTCTTTAATAACAATGTATCAGTTTATAACAAAAGATTAAAAAGAAAAAACTGAATTACAGACTTTTTAAAATGGAGGTTGTATGCAGCAGTGGGTAGAAAGTTATTACATAAGCATTCAGAGCATCTGAGAGGTGGACTCAATGCAACCAGTAATTCACCTGGTTACCCTGAAGCAGTCAGCCTACCTCCCAGAACACTCAGGCTTCTCAAAGGCAAGGGCTAGGAAAAACAGAATTAATTTGATTTTCATATTACTTTCAACATCATCCATCAAGATTAATATATGCTATTTATCCACAGTTTTTGCAAATCTTCTGTAATAATAAAGTTTGAAGAGATAAGTGTATGTGTGTATGTGTGTGTGTGTGTGTGTGTGTGTGTGTGTGAGTGAGTGTGTGTGTATGTACTCATTCATATATTTCTCTGGGAATAGTTCATTGGACATACATCTATGTTCAAAATATATCAAGGAATGAAGTTGGGGGACAGTGTTATCTCACAAAATATGCAGCAGTTTCCATGGTCACACAGATCTGGAGGGCAGGAGTTGGTAATGTAAAGATTTTGGATGAAGGTGTCCTATTAATAATACCATAGTAAACTATATTGGCAGGAATTCAACTCTATCCTCAACTTGGAGGTGACCTTCTATTGCTTTATACTTTGCTTCATATAATCCATGATTAGTAGTCCTGAAACCCCCTCAATAAAATTAAGTTAAAAAAAAAAAAAAAGCTCATAAATAAGTAATACTTCCACTTACTAAAGTGCCTGGTTTAAATGTTATCAACTGATAATTTTATCTGCAGAAAACTATTGAGCACTGCAATGGGAACAGAAACCAGCATAGCACCAATGCACACATTATTTATCATTTTTAAAACTTTTTTTTTTGCCTCACATCTGTTGTGTTATTTATTATGAATACATGAAAATATACTTACACGTCCAACAAAATTTTTAAGACATACCTTGCATTAAACAATAGAGCAAGCAATATATATTAATATGTATCATTTCAATAGGAAAAGGTTTCTTCTCCATTATGTATTTGGGGAAAAAAATGGAGCCTCTTTTGGAGAAGTGATTTTGTTTTAAAGGGAAATTTATCCAACTTTTAAAAATATATTGAATGTAATGTTTCCAAATCAAACTCTTGATTTGTAAGTACTAAAATGATTCAGCTGAAAAACTGATTTTATTTTATTTTATTTTTTTTAGAATGATTTTTCCTGAGCCAATTTATTCGGTTGAGCCTTCTTACACAAAGGGACTTCTCAAGCCCATGTTTGTTGTTTCACATTGCCCTAATGTATCTGCTTTATTATTATTATTATTATTATTATTATTATTATTATTTTAATATGAAATTTATTGTCAAATTGGTTCCCATACAACACCTGATGCTCATCCCAAGAAAAACTGATTTTAAAGACAATTCTTTTCAATCTTCTAGGTATAGGATTCATCAACAGGTATTTCAATCAAGTTGTCTCAAGACAATTATCTCATGAACATGAAACACAACAACAGCATCCCAGTGAAGTCAACCTTCTTTCTCTTTTTAAAAGTGTGACCTAGGTGTTAAAAAAAAGTGTGTGTGTGTGTGTGTGTATTCATATCAAAGAAGAAGCAATGTTCTCAGAAAGGAAGTAAATGAAGAGTAAAAAGGTAATTAGATTGTGGTTGAGTGAACATATAAAGAGTAAGGAGTTAGCAGATATTTTTATATATAAACATCCCTTTTCCGATGTTGACAAAACTCTTGAAGGAATTTTCCCAAATAGAAATAATGATGAACTGATGCTTAGGGAAACAATAGTGGAAGTTTAAAGCTTAAATACATCAGTTCTAATGTCCTCTAAAAACAAATTCACAGTTCTTCATATCCTTGCCAGTTGTGCTTATTATATCATTCTGACCCTCATATTCTAATGTGACTTAGACCAAACATTTTCAGGTTTCTATGATCTATTATCAGGTGTATTAGCTGCTATTCCTGATAAATTGGTTATATGGAAAATTAAGTCTATCAATGGATCAAAGATGAAAAATGCATTATCTGCACAACCAATGGAACAGTATGTTCCCTCTTCCTAAGCAAAGGCAAACAGAACCACAAATTCAGAACTGAGAAAATTGCTTCTACATGTTCAAGCCTACCTTCTTTTTATTTTTTAAGTTTATTTATTTTGAAAGAGTATGAGTGAGAGAGAGAGAGAGAGAGAGAGAGAGAGTGTGTGTGTGTGTGTGTGTGAGAGAGAGAGAGAGAGAGAGAGAGAGAGAGAGAGAGAGAGTGTGTGTGTGTGTGTGTGTGTGTGAGAGAGAGAGAGAGAGAGAGAGAGAGAGAGAGAGAGAGAGAGAGAGAGAGAGAAGCAGGGAGAGGCGCAGAGGGCAGAGAGGGGCAGAGAGAGAGAGAGAGAGGAGAGAGAGAGAAAATCCAATGCGGGTTAGATCTCACCAACCATGAGATAATGACCTGAATTTCAATCAAGGGTCTGGCACTTAACCAAGACTGAGCCACCCAGGTGCCCTCAAGCCTACCTTCTAATACATCCTTAGGTTCATGATTCATAATTGTGTCCAACTCACTAAACAAAGTCCTTAAAATGACTCCAGTAAGGCCAGGCCAATTCAGTATTTGTCCTTTGTTTAGGAAAGGTGGACAAGGTGGGGGAAGGCTAGGGCAAGAGTGCATGAATAAGAAGTATTCTAAATTTTAGGTAAGATTTTAATTAAAAACATATGACTTGTTCTCAATAATTATCCACTTAAAATTATATCAAATTTAAATCAGTAATATCAAAGACAACACAGAAGTCATCCTCATGAAATGTATGGAGGAAATGAGAAAGGGACAGAGGGAGCATGTGTTTATAAACAATAAATGGAATGGAAACAGATTTTCATAAATTTGCCTAGGCTTAAAGGAGGAACTAAAAGTAAGAAAATGGAATCTAATGAATTAAGTGTTAAAATCTTCAACACTGATTTAGACCATCACAGTCACAAAGTTTCAATGGAAGAGATTTGGCTTATCAGCTGCTTGTGTGATGAAAAGTATGTTGTAGCTTCAGTGTGATGGGGCAGTGTGGTCTGGTGGGCAAGAAAGCAAGCGTGCCTCAGGACTAGACTGATAGAGGTACAGCACCCAGAGAAGTATAGGGGAACCCTAGGATCATCTGATGGTACCTGAAATACCCAACACCAAAGTTTAATCTTTAAGGGATCTCTGTATGAAAAAGGGATCCAACATTCTGTACCAAATGTAGATTGTAGCTCAGCATGGCACTAAACAAGTGAAATTTTCTAAAAATGTACTAAATCATTGAGTGGACCATTATTAGAAGAACCCAATGAGGTGCTAGATTAGTCCTTTCTAGGAAGGCAATAAAGAAGAGTCCTACACGGGGGCACCTGAGTGGCTCAGGTCATGATCTCATGGTCAGCTCAGGCCATGATGTCACAGTTCTCAAGTTCAAGCCCTGTGTCAGGCTCTGTGCTGGCAGCTCAGAGCCAGGAGCCTGCTTCAGATTCTATGTCTCCCTCTTTCTCTGTCCCTCCCCTGCTTGTGTGCTCTCTCTCTCTCTCTCTCAAAAATAAATAAAATGTTAAAAAAAAAAAAAAAAAGAAGATTCCTGCACGGCATGAGAGGAAATAATCATTTTCTTTGAGCTTTTAAATACATAACTTTTCTCTCAGATGATAGTAATAGCAATTTTGTAATTTTACAAAATTTGCAATTGTAAATTACAAACTTAGTAAATATTTTGAGTCACATAAATTAAGTAAACTGCCCTTTTTATCTTCTGGCCACTTCTCTCCCCCTTTCTGCCTTAACTGGCCTCAATAAAGATTTAAAGTAGGCATTTTATGATATATTCCAGTTACATGACCCATGTTAATGAAGAAAAGTCTCTTCTACATCATTAATAAAAATTAAAGTTTTTAAAAAATATTTTGATATTATCTTCTTTCCTATATGATCATAACCCCTTCACTCAACCAAAAACTATTAAATACTTACTATGTACTAAGCATTCATTCAAATATGTTTTACTACTTTGCTACTCTAGGAAAACTAATAGAATAACCATCATAGTAATCTCAGTTTTTAAAATGTCTAAAAAGTGATTCACCTTGAGAAGGGAGAACTTTTGAAAATGAAAATTTGGACAGCTGAAGTACAAATTAAACAAAGACATCTAGTACATTTTACTTTCAGAAAGTATGAAACTGAATAAGAGAAATAAAACCTTTTTGAGACCATCTGGTTTTATACTTTTAATAAATATGACACAAGGCTACACATTTTTTTGTTCTAGGTGAAATACATTTAAAATTCTAAGTGTTCAATTCTGCATTTTAATTGAGAAGATTATTTACTCTCTTCTATGAATTCTTACAATCTAGAAAAGCTATGGATTCTAAAAAATCACTTTATTCTTTGGTTAGAGAACCTGGAGCTCAAAAATCTTTCCAAAAATGCTCTCTAGAGATCTAGCATATTGATTTAGCCCTGCAAGCTTGCTTACAATCCCAGCTATGTCCTCCTAATACCACAAAGCAGCACCTGGACAGCAATGCCAAACATATGGCCTCCCATAGAGCCTATATTGTAAAGTACACTGACCACTTTTCTCCTCCTCCCTGAGACTGAAAAACAGAACAAAACAAAAACCTGCTAGATAAAAAAATCTATCACCAACTGAACTTTCTGAAATTTTCAAAACATTTCCTGAATTCACGTTTTTTTACTGAACAAGGTCTTGAGTGTATATATTCATTAAAATTATCACCCAATAGACATTAAATATCATCTACAACAGCTTTCAAATTTCTCTTCCTAGAGTGAAACATTTATGTTCATCAAGATTACTGGAATTAGGGGGCGCCTGGGTGGCTCAGTCAGTTGAGTGACCGACTTCGGCTCAGGTCATGATCTCATGGTTTGTGAGTTCGAGCCGGGCGTCGGGCTCTGTGCTGACAGCTCAGAGCCTAGAGCCTGCTTCTGATTCTGGGTCTCCCTCTCTCTCTGCCCCTCCCACGTTCATGCTCTGTCTCTCTCTGTCTCAGAAATAAACATTAAAATAATAATAATAATAATAATAATAATAATAATAATAATAATAAAAGACTACTGGAATTAGAATACTGAATACATCCCTAAAGTCTCCCAAAATAGCCAACAAAAGCACAAATCCCAACAGTAATACATTTAATTTGGGTAGGATTCTGCAGCAGGGCGGTATATTTCAGGCATCAAATGTTACTTACACAGGTGTTAGTTACAACTGAGTATGTCTGGGGTTCAAGCTCTGAAACGGTGTTAATTTTGTATATGATATTGCTATGTCAAGTTCCAGCTACTCACCTTCCCCAGTTCCTTACCTCCCTGCCTCCCATCCCCAAATGGGGCAAGTGTTGTATCTATTTTAGTTAGGGACTAGAGGGGACAAAGAAAAAATAAAAGATATGAAAAGGTTCACAAAGTGAGTTGTTTTGAAGAGTGTGATTGAGTGCCTACTATGTAACCAGACACTGCAAGCTCTTAGGAATAAGAAGATAAGGCACAGTCTTTGTCCTAGAGATTTCAGTTTGTAGAGAAATAGACACAAATGACTACAGTAAGTATGGTGTTTGAGGAACACGAGTGCTACAAATATGAGGCTTGGCTGATGAGAAACCTGAGCCGGGTCTTTATGGAAAAGGGGGAGGATAGGGGCAGCCACTACCAAGGCTTGAATGTGTAAAATATAATGTTATGTTCAAGACATATAAAGAGTTAGGAATAATTACCTCACAGAATCTGAGGGACAATATGGTGACATGGAGGTTGACGAGTAATTAAGAACCAGATAGGGATATCAAGTGCACAGTCTATTTTCTGTAGGCTGTTTTCCAAACTGAGTATTTTAGGTACCAGGGGTTCACAGAGCTGTTCTGGGCCACACTAGCTAAAGAGGGGGTAAGCAGGTGACCCCAAGAGCCCCCGCATTGCATCTGTCTCTGCATGGACCACAAGAATTCCATTATAATTTTAAAAACTTTGTGGGTTGGCGTTGGGGGAAGCTTCCTACTGCTTTAGCAAAGTTTAACAGTGGGTATCCATCAAAGGGCATTAAGGAGGAGTGTACATGGTTAGATATGCACTTAAGAATGAGCATACTGGGACACTTTAAATTGACCATCAGAAAAAAAAAAAAAGGGATAGAAGCAGAAAGAACAATCAGGAAATGATTAATTCATGGAAAAAGTGAGCAAATTGTGAAAAGAGGTAAAAGTTACGGATATGCTGGATTTAGGGGTATGGATGGAAAAGAAAAGCAGAAGTTCTTGCCCAATGAGTTCAATATTCTCAATAAAGTAGGAAGCAAGCTGACTAGGGGGATTTAAGGAAGGATGTTACGTGAATATGTGTGTGTACACATGCGTGAGTATGGAGGAGATTCAAGATCTTGAGAAGATGGCCAACGTTTTTTCTTTTCCTTAAAGTCCCTCCAGACTCCCAGCAAAATTCAAGGACTGTGCATGCCTTTGAGAATTACAAAATCGCTACACACATATACAACATTAACTATACGATCACAGATTCTCCAAGAAACCCATTAATTGTTCTCCCAATCTTCTCAACGTTAAAAAAGCCAAGATAACACATTACAGTAGTCCGGCTACTCGCTCCTGCCCCTCCCCTGCCCATCAGTGGTTTCACTTCCTGCGATTTTGGTTATCGGCGGTCATCCACGATCGAGAAGCAGATGATCTGCCTTTTGACTTATGGTCACAAGGTCAGTAGTAGCCTAACGCTATGTCATAGTGCCTACGTCATTCACCTCACTTCACCACATCCTATAGGCATTTTATCTTCTCACATCATCACAAAAAGAAGAGGGGTGAGTATAGTACAGTAAGGAGAGAGAGGGTACATTTATGTAACTTTTATTACAGTATATTGTTATAATTATTCTATTTTTAGTTGTTGTTAATCTCTTACAGTGTCTATAAATTAAACTTTATCATAGGTATGTATGTGTAGGAAAAAGACAGTATATATAGGATTTGGTACCATCCACAATTTCAGGCATCCACTGGGTATCTTGGAACATTTCCCCCATAGATAAGAGTAGACTACATTATTTCAGATTTTGAGAAAAAGCTTTGGTCAGATTAACATCTGTAAATATGGGTAAACATTAATAATGTCTTTATTTGCATTGCAACTTTCTTTCAGAAGACAAAGTGTCTTCACCAAGACTTTCATTTCTGCTTAAATATCCTATGAGATCAATGGAGACAACTGATACTTCACTGTTTGATGGGGAAACTGAAACAAGAATGGTGAAAATAACCTTCATAGTGTGTAGTCTATTTTAGCATGGCTTACCCGTTCTAAACACATAGTACTGGTCACATGTGGATAGCCGTTAATGCAAATAAAAAATGCTACAGTGCTATTTGTGAATTCAGGGATTGCCAAAGTTCTCAGCAGAATCCCATGAGAATGTCAATAGTTTCTATAATTCAGTCTCTTGGGACATAGAGACAATGAGACCAATCTGGGCCTTAAAATATATACCGGATAAGGCTTTCACAATGGTTCAATTATGACTTGTATCATAATGTGCCATGTATAATGGAGAGAGTAAAGAAACAAAGAATTGTAGCACTACTATAAAATTTCTATAAATAGAAAAATAAACATTTTCCTTCTTTAAATACACTTCTGCACGCTTGCTAGATAATTACATTTTATTAAAGAGAAGGAAACAGTAACAGATGGGTAGGAGAGTAATAGTTTGAAGACAACTGCCTTAGATGATGTCTAGGATCTATTTTTGTTTTAAAGTCCTGTGACTCCATGGATAAATCAATTGGGTTTGTTAGAATAAGGATGATGGGTTTCAGTTCATAAGACTGGTCTGAAAGGAAAGGACACTTGGAGTCTTAATTTTCAAGTCTAGGTGATTTAAGTTTGAAATAAGAAAAGTGATTTTTTCTTCTGAAAGATAAACAGAAAAAAATGCAATATTAGAGATAAGTGTTCTGTTTCCAATTATTGATGAAATAGAAAGATGACTTATTTTTCAATCAGGATACATCAACCATGACGATAGGTAGGAGAGGATGACTAAGAATGAAGCGTCTAAATGAGTAGGGTCTGTTTCGTGAGAAAGAGTGAACATGTCCATATTAATTAGAAGAATGGCTACAAGAGAGTTCTAATGGGCAAATCCAAACCTTCTAACTCCTTTCTCCACAAACAAGATGGCAAAATACAAATCACTAACATTTCTTACAGATGACAGGGAGGTGCAGTAGGTCTCAATATGGCCACCTGGGGCCAGGTTTTGCCAATAGCTAACAGTCATTGATATGACCGTTAGGAAGTCATGTGTCACGTCTGGGTAACTTTTAGTCTGCCATAATATTAGCCAATTGGACTAAGGTGGTGTCTAATGGCCCACTTTTGAGCAACATTTTATGATTCTCTGTTAATCCAGCTTGGTGTAAAAAGAAAAAAAGGCAGATTCTCATGCAATTTTTTTTTGTGCCAAGTTAATATTTACATGGATTCCAATGCACAGTGAAAGTTGCTCTTAGCAATTCAATTCAGCCTGTTAAACATTGCATGGACTTTATCCTTAGTAGTTTTAAGGACACCTACAGTGGGTTATCTCACCTCAGTCACCATGAATTCAGATGCACAATATGCCCTAATATCCCTATTCCCTTTAATGCCAACACTTAATGGGTCCTTTAAAACCTGTAGAGAAACCTTTGACTCTTCTTCTGTATCTCCTAATGGCAATTAGTGATCAAATCCTCAGGATTTTCCCTATCAAATCAATCTTCCTTTTTCAGTCCTATCTCTAATATCACAATCCACGTTCTCAACCCACTCCTGAATCACTTCAGCCACTTCCGCCATCTCCATACTCTGCTAAACTTGTATTGTCAGTGACCTGAATGCATCTTTCTACTCGCCTGCTTCCATTGCTCCTTGCTATTTGTATGATGGCACGTAATAATGTTTAGCCTGGACTTAGGGCTTTCCAAAATTTGGCCTCACCTGCTTTTCTAGCTTCTTTCTCACCACTTGCCATCTCTATACCAGATAGCCTCCCGTTGCCTTCTTCCCCCTTGTCCTTTGCCTAGCCCTCCTGCCCTCAAAGCCAACATCCTTATTTCACTCCTTATTTCAAACATCTTATGTTTCTCTTCCACTTCTCCACTAGGATGTCATTCTCCATTTGGTTTGTTGTTGTTATTATTGTTTTTATGGATGATAGTGTGAGGGCTATGGAACTGTGATGTCTAACAATAACTTTTATTAGAACTTCTTTGGAGATTTTCTTTCAGCGTTATTTTTAAAGTGCACAATGTGATGATTTTCTATCTATATACGTTGTGAAAGGATTCACCCTCCATCAAATTAATGAACATATTCATCACCTCACATAGTTTACCTTTTTGAGCCTGTGAAAACACTTCTACTCTCTTAGCAAATTTCTATTATATGATACAGTGTTGTCAACTATAGACAACAACATATTATACATTAGATTCTCACACCTTCTTCATCTTATAACTGAAAGTCTGTATTCTTGTGCCAACTATCCAATTTCTTCCTATCTTTCAAGATCCAGGCCACCATCTGCCATCATCCTTTGTGAAGTCCTCCTCTAACTGTTTTAGTCTAGATGGACCCTGCTATTCCTTGAACTTCCAAAGTTCTTACCTATATCACTTATATGGGTATATCACTTACATATGATATATGATTTAGCCATGTAAAATCCTCCGGTTCTGTCTGAATCATTCTGTGAAAACTTTATACTCCTCTAGGTCTTTGTGATCTTCTCCTCTCCCTTTTGTTCCCCATATGACTTTATGGTCTGTTTGTGTAACTATTATTTTTTTAGGTTTTCACTCAAAAAATAATCTTCTCATGAGGTCTTTCCTGACTACTCCATCTTTAATTGCTACCTCACCATCTCTCCAATTGTCTTTTCCTGTGTTAATTTTTTCATGCTTAGCACCTCTTGGTATTTAATGTGCTATACATTTTTATTTATTTATCTTGTTTATGTCTACCACTCTAGATTCTAAGCTAAACAAGGACAGGGACTTTTACGTTTTTGTTCAGTAATGTACCCCAGTTCCTAAAGAGTGCCTGGTACCTGACAGGTGCTCAAGAAATACATTTTGATTAAATTCATTATTTAAAACTGAAAGCAACATTAATAACATTAATAATAATGAACAACTGCTAATATAAAATTTAGAATTTACTTCTGCCAGGCCCTGTATATATTATCTACATATGTACATATATCCATATATGTATATAATCCCATTATTATTATGACCTATTTTCCTCCTTGCCAAATAAAACAGGACTTAAAGAGGTTAAATAATTTCTCCAAGAACACAAAGCTAATAAATATTACTAAAAATAAGTCCTAGGTTTATTTACCACTGAAAATATCTCCTAGGCTAAGCTTATCTCACTATAAAAAGCTAAATGCAAAATAATATTCTTCTTTGGATTTGACGGAAGACCTCTTCTGGGAGTTAATTGTGAAATCTCTCTCTCTTACAAATAGCTAATACTTTAATTTCTTCTTTTCTTGTTAGTAATTTCTCTTACATTTTTCCCTAAACTTTGCACTTCCTTCCTTACCTATCCTTTGTCTCTGAGGAAAGTTCTGTTATGATTTTACTAAAGAAGTAAAACTTCCATCTTCAAAATGCATCTCAGTTCTCATGTAAAGGTCAAGTACAGAATGAGTAGCCACAGTCCTCACAGTGAGAGGTAAAGCATCCATTTCGGGAGGAGGGGAAAAGCAAAGAATGCTTTATTCATAATTACCTAAGATTTTCCAGCATGAGAGGGGAAAGAGGAAGTCTATTTTCAGTGACAATGAATACGCTAAAAATATTAGCATGCAAGGGGAAAATTTTCATTCTGAGAGTTAGTAGTGCTGAGTTCTCTTTTCCTTACAGAAGTGACTTAAAATTCCCAGAGCAGAGAGGTAATCTAGGCAGATGTACTTGCCTTATGTCTTGAAAATGGCAACATCTAGGAATCATGGGAGTTTAACTGAGGACACACTGGGAAGGATTTCTCAGCACCAGGTCAGTCTCTAAGAAGTATCAAGTGGCAGAGTGGATACTTATATCCTCAGGCGTCTAGAGTGAGGGCAGAGATTACAGCTACACAGGCCTTTTAGAAGATTTGTTATGCTGAATGCATAAACAAGATTCAGTGAAACTGAAAATGAATTACCTGCTAAAAGAGTTACAAAAGGAAAAAAAAAAGACTCATTCTTTTTTTTTTTTTTTAACTTAACCTCCATTTTCTTTCCAACAATGCCCCTGAAATTTTAACTGACTTACTTATAGTACAGGCAAAGGTATACATGAAATTCATTCTGATGTCCATCTTAAATATTTTGGAAAAAATATCAGTTCCTCACTTTTGTTTATCTATACAGATGGTCTGATAAATAACCTTTAGGTTGGGACACTCATTAGCTTGTCAGTGGCATTAAGAACAAATTGATCTTTATTAACATCAGTGTAGATGAAAAAAGTAGTTGGTATCTCCCTCTCTGTCAGTACCTCTATTTATAGTTTCAGAAAAATCATGTGAAAAATTACATAGGCCCTCCTGATACCTGCCACTGTACACTCTGGTTCTCTGATACTTTGGTGGAGGTAAATTATCATGAAAACTGGCTGCCTAGGTTTAGTAGGTGCTCATTTTTCTGGTCAGCAAATAACCACAAATAATCAGGTTTTTTTTGGTCCTAACAAATTGAGACAAAGTGGCCATAAGTGAGGTACAAATGGGGAGGAGAAATACTGTGACAAGTGGTTATAAATATCATGTTTCTCCATGCTTATAGCTATATTTGAATGGCTCTTTTTAAATTCAAAGACACTGAGAATATGATAAAAATCTTCTTTTTCTCCAGAAAATTTTATATATACACATACATACATGCGTACATACAAACTTACAAGTCAATACAAAACTTCAGGGAATTCATAGGTCATAAAATCCAACCCATGTGTTCAAAGCATAGATAATTAAGGTATTTGAAGGAATACAGAAAAATTTAGAGTTGAAGGTTAGAACAGAGACTGACTATTAAACTAGGAATAAATTTGTATTTCTTAGAAACCAAGAACCAACTGTCCCCAGTGTCTTACCAGCAGTTCTGTCCCTTACTGCTCCTCCTGGATCATGGCCTGTTGGCTGCTGCAAAGCCCATCTCCTGCTTCCAAGGGTGGTAACTCAACAGGAGCAAGGGCGAGTAGACAATCTTGAGAGGGTCTGCTGATGATGTTGGCCAGCCTAGAAAAGACACAGAGTTTGAGTATTTTTAAGTTTGCAAAAAGGAACAAGAAGTACATCTAGTCTGAAAGCTATTATGTAAAGTTTAAAAAGTTATAGGTGTCCATAACTGGATATTTTAACAGCCAGTGGCTGTTAAAAAATTCAGGGCTGGAGGATATTTCTCAAAGCCGTGAAAACTCCCAAATGCACCATAATATAATACTAGTTATTTGTAGAGGACTTTGCAATGCCCCCAGGACCTCTGCCTAATCAGCAATTCTCATATCTTGATCATGATAATCAATTAGTCTTGGGACCCACTGGCTTCATTACTTCATCTACTGAATCCAATGGTTCTCAGCTTTGTTTGCAATAGTATCACCTGCAGGAAAAGCTGAGGCCTCATGCGCAGACATTCTGATGTGTTGGGCTAAAATGAAGCTTTATTTCCCAGGTAATTCTAAGGGGCTGCCAGGAGTGAGAATCATTAATTTAAGGCCTTATACTTATTGAGATGCAACACTAACTTAACTTAACTTATAAATAGCAAATGTTGATATAGAATATACTATATCAAGCCAATGTGCTAAATGCTATGAAAAAGGTAAAAGCATTATAACATGTGGTCCCCATGTTCAGGGATTTTATTAGTCAAAAGATCGAACAAACTTTAATATGATCACCTAACAAGACACATGCTTTGAAAATATAACCAAGTAAGGCTTCAGTAGTCTAACATGTAGTGAAAATTTTGGATGCTACAAAAGTAGAGATGACCATGAATTTAAATAAGGGAGAAAGTTTAATGCATGAAGAAAGTCACCTGAGTTCTAAGGGCAGGGTGAAAGAGAAAAGACAGGAACAGGGAAAGAGCATTGTTTTCAGGCAAGGACACAGCTTCAAGAAAAAGTGCAGCAAATTGAGGGAGACTAAAAAGCCCATTCTGACTGATGG
Source organism: Neofelis nebulosa (assembly GCF_028018385.1). Classification (NCBI taxonomy): domain Eukaryota; kingdom Metazoa; phylum Chordata; class Mammalia; order Carnivora; family Felidae; genus Neofelis; species Neofelis nebulosa. The sequence goes on from NC_080784.1 coordinate 118,996,297, forward strand.
CTTTCCATTAAGGAGCATTAGAAGAATATGAAGAGGCAGATTTGAGCCAGAATGTAAAGACTAGTGATAAATGGCTAAATGAGTTGGGCCATTTTCTGGAATATCTGGGAATAGTATGTGGAATAGTACTGAAAGCTGTTGAAGGCCCATGTCCCAAGGGGTCCTAGTAAATTTACTGGGTTCTTAGTAAATGCCAGACACTGTGCTTGATGTACTACATATGTTACCTCATTTAACACAAACATCTGGTGAGGTAGTTATTATTATCCCTATATTACATAATAAGAAGGGAGGACACTTGATTTTCTCACAATTCCATAGCTAGAAATAGTAAGCCAAGACTATAGACATGCTGTTTCTGTAGAAACAAGGCATCATAAAATTGTGTATTGAGTTTTTAAAAATTGAGATATAATTCACATGCCATAAAATTAATTCTTTTAAAGTGTACAATTCTGTGGGTTTCAGTCAAAAAGTTGCCATTGTTGCCACTATCAAATTAAAGAATTATTTAATTATTTATTTTATTTTATTTATTTAAATGTCTATTTTTGAGAGAGACAGAGACAGAGCATGAGCAGGGGAGGGGCAGAGACAGAGGAAGATAATCCGAAGCAGGCTCCAGGCTCTGAGCTGTCAGCATACAGCCCGATGCGGGGCTTGAACTCACAAACTGTGAGATCATGACCTCAGCCGAAGTTGGATGCTTAACCGATTGAGCCACCCAGGTGCCCAAATTCAAGAACCATTTAATCACTCCCCAAATAAATCCATTACCCATTAGGAATCAGTCCTCGTTCATCCATCCTCCAGCTAATCCCCCTTCTGTTTCTGTGTATTTACTTCTTTTGGATATTTCAAATAAATAAAATCATTCAAAATGTGGGTTGTTTTATGTCTGGTTTCTTTCTTTTAGCATAATTTTTTCAAGTTGATCTATGTTTAGTGTGAATCCGTACTTCACTCCTGTTTATGGCGGAATAATATTCCACTGTTAGGAATACCACACTTTATTCATGATAGATATTTGGGTTATTTCTACTTTTTAGCTATTATAAATAATGCTGCTATGAACATTCATTTACAAGCCTTTTTATATTGTGGTAAAATATATACAACATAAAATTTAGCATTTTAACCATATTTTAAGTGTATAGTTCTGTAGCATTAAGCAGTCTTATTGTTGTTATGCAACCATCCTTATCTAGAAATTTTTCATCTTCTCGAACTCAAACTCTCTACCCATTAATCAAGAACTCCCCAGGGTGCCTGGGGGGGCTCATTCAGTTAAGCATCCAATGTTTGGTTTTACCTTAGGTCATGATTTCACAGGTTGTGAGTTCAAGCCCCACATCAGGCTCTGTGCTCTGCACTGAGATTGCAGAGCCTGCTTGGGATTCTCTCCCTCTCCTTCTTTCTCTGCCCTTCCCATGCTCATGCATACTTTCTCTCTCTCTCTCTCTCAAAATAAATATACCAAAAAAAAAAAAAATCAAGAACTCCCCAGTCTCCCCTCTCCCAAGCCCCTGGCAAACACAATTCTACTTTTTGTCTCTATGGATCTGATTATTCTAGGTAACTCATATAAGCAGAAGTATATTTGCTCTTTTGTGACTGGCTATTTCATTTAGCATGTCTTCAAGATTTGTCCATGTTGTAGCATGTGTCAGAATTTCTTCCCTTTTTAAAGCTGAATAGTTTCCATTATATGTATACACCACATTTTATCTACTCATCTGTAGATGGACATTTGTGTTGCTTCCACCTTTAGGCCATTGTGAATAATGTTCTTTGAACATGGGTATTCACTATTTGTAAGTTTTTGTGTGGACATACATTTTTAATTCTCTTAGAAGTGGAATTCCTAGAAATGGAATTGCTGAGTCATATGATAATTACGTATTTAACCTTCTGAGGAATTGCCAAACTTCTGCAGAGTGGCTATGCTGTTTTACGTTCCCGTCAGCAATGTATGAGGGTTCCAATTTTTCCTTATCGTTACCAACACTTGCTATTGTCTTTTTTTTTTTTTAAAAGTCATCCTAGTAAGTATGAAGTAGTAGAAGATTTAGCTTCTAAGTGATTAATACAAGATACGGACTTACTGCAGTAGTTCAGATACACTGAACAAGAGGTGAGTCTGAACAAGAGGGTGGCAGAGGAAATAAAATAAAATGATCAAGCAGGGAAATATTACTGATTGGGAAAGGAGTGGATATTTACTAACATTCTAGAAATAGGGAGAAAAATAAAGGCTCAGTTGTGGTAGTAAAGCTTTGAGTTTAGTTGCAAAGAAAAATAATGGTATTAACCAGAGATAATTCTGAAAAGAAATCTGAAATGACAAAATAAATTCTTCACATGATATGTTTGAGAACCTCTATATTCCAAATAAATAATTATCAGACAAGAGGTCAGGGTTGGAGACAATGAAATATCTCGTGTTTTTAGAAAGGATCAAAGAAGCATTGGAAAGATTAGAAGAGGGACATTGTATACGCCTAGATTCCTTAAAGCTGGGTTTACAGATTCCTTAAAGCTGGGTTTACTTATGGCTCAAAAGTTAAGGAATACAGAACAGAACCATACAGTTGCCCTCCTGTTTTCTGCTTAAAATAATATAAAACTTACATAGTAAAATAATATATTCTTTATACTCGGAGCTTTACCAGAACTTTAGCTGTAAGTCCCCTGAAGTGGTATTAGATTTTTATCTATTCTTTCAGGCACTCAGGACACCAGTGCCCTCGGTTCAGAATGGTGTGAGCAGGCTTAGTGGTACCACTAAGGGTTGGCACAAGATCAAGAGTCCTAGAGAAATGAGTGTCACTACAAGCAGTAATCTGGTGAGCTGGAAACCAGCTGGCAAACTATTATGGAGAACATGAAGTTACACTTTTTTATGCCCCAAACAGCCCCCTTAAAAAAGAAACCACCCCAACAATTAGAATGTACACCCACAAGAGACCACAAATCTCTCGTCACAACATAGTTCTTCAACAGTCCACGATCCTGGCACTGTTCAGTTTGGGAAAATCTCCAAAATAGAAACATTCAGAAATCAATAGAGGGATGACTCATGTGCTGGGGACCTTGACTGAAAGAAAAGTTTAATACTATTTAGGATGCTATGGTAAATATTCTCAAAGAAAATGCAAAACATTGTCAGTCAGCTTACACATTGAGTTTTCCCTCTGACCTGATATACTGAGATTATACCAAAAATCACCCAGAAGACAAAACAGAACAAACACGAAGGCAACTGCTGAAGACAAAGGTCAAAGTAAGAGCCATAAGAGAAAAAATAACCTAAGAGGGAAAGCCTATGAGTATGTTTAAATGTTCTCATTCCCACACACATATCCACATTTTTATTTTAATGAAATAAACCTCAGGGTCAAAGTTGTAATCTTTCTGAGGATAATGTGGTTCCAAGGCAGATTTTTGTTTCCTAAATTAAAGTCTATTCTGGCATTTAATCTTCATAAACCATTCACTGTGTCTTAAAAGGATAGTATCTACTCTCTACAGTATTTTCTATAATGTAGATAAAAAAAAAAACAATGACCATAAAAATTGCTAAGATTTATTGAATGCATTCTTAGCCATTTAATCTTTAAAATATTGTCAGCTGTGTCCTTTAGCACACACTTTGTAGGTGGTGGACGTCCAGAGCCTGTGCTCTTAGCTACCATGCTTCATAAACCTCTGACCAGGTAGAAGAGATTCAACGAAGGAAACATTTCATTTTGGTGAAAGAGAAATTATTCTGTATTTCAAACCCTAGAAGCAGACACTTTCTCTCAAAATCAAAGTAAAACTTTTCTCTGCCTATAAACATGTTACTTTACCTATAAACATGTATATATCAATACAAACTATGCATCATGTACAGAAATCTCTCTTTGGGGCCTTAAATATTGTCCTTTCAATCACTGATCAAAAGTCATGAATACTTTGATCACAAACTATGTTTATCCTGATGGATCTAGTCCTTCCTTTCCCCTTTGTGCTACCTGTCCATCCTCACTGCATGTCTCTTCAAAGCTCCCAGCAATAGGTGTTTCCTTCTGTTGTGATGCCGCCTCAGCTGCTCCCCTGCTCAAATGTGATCCTCCTCCAGGTCTAAACGGGGTCACACTGGAGTTCACTGAAAGCAGGTTACTGACATCAGCAGGATATGCCCATAAAATGGTTTTCCTCCTCCATCTCCCCCTTACTCCCTCCTATACCCTTTCTCTGCAAGTACATGATCCCAACTGTATGGTGCCCAAAGGGAAGTGCTATTTCAGAATGTCAGCTGCTTGGTAAAAATGACTATTCTATTAATGCTTAAAAAAAAAAAAATCACTACAGCAGTTAAAACTCTAAGAAGAAAACTAAAGGAAGTTTTCATGCATGTTTACTCCCTAAACTTCCTAAAAGAGACAAAGTGGTAACTCCGAGGAAAAATTCAGTAAGCCTTTAAAGAACAAATTCCACTACGCTAAAAACAAATATGCACCAAACAAGGGTGTTTCTAATCAATCTTTAAAAATCTAAAACTGCCAAACAAAGCTGAACTATTAGGCAGAAGCTGTAAATTGTTTGGCACCGTATTTCCATTACACAAAGAAATTATTTTAAGAACCAACCACAGTGGGGCATCTGGGTGGCTCAAGTGGTTACATATCCACTTTTGATTTGGGCTCAGGTCATGATCTCATGGTTCGTGAGACTGAGCCCCACAATGGGCTCTGCACTGACAGTGTACAGCCTGCTTGGGATTCCCTTTCCCTCTCTCTCTGTCCCTCTGCCATGCATGTGTGCTCTCATAAATTAATTAATTAATTAATTAAAACAAATAATGAATAATTAAAACAAATAATGAATAATTAAAAAATAATGAATTAAAAAAAATAAAAAATAATGAAATAAAAAAATAATGAATAATAATGAAATGTAGATAGACAGACATAAATTCATTTGGTATTTTATGTAATTATCAGATCAATTTATATATCTTTCAGAAACAAACAAAAAGTTATGATGGAACAGATATTTTTAAAAACCAAGATGGAGACACCAAATTAGAAGAAAACACTGAATAAAATTCAAACGGAAAATAACCCACATATAAATTTTTTCATCTGAGATGAAAACATTTCTTTGACATTCTGACACCTGCTAATATTTGACCTCATTGGTCTGAGACTGGGCTATTATAAACAAACAGAGATGTGCCCAATATCTTAACTCTGAAAAGCCAACAGAGAATGTGGTTTACAATTCCCTGTAACAGAATTGCCATTCCTAACATCCAAGCATTTGGGGGATCCTGTCTAGAAATTTCATGTAGTGAAAGAGAGGAAAGAGGTAAAGAAAAGCATGTGTACTTATTTAATGGCTTGTCTGTCATTTCCTTTTTTCTTCACACACAGAACTTGGAGAGTTGGCAACTGTATTTATATGGTTGACTGCAGGACAACGATTCTACTGGGAGCTAGGTTTTGAGCTGAATCTCAAAAGAAATTTCTCTCTCATAACCCTTACAAACCCATAAACAAACTAAGGAAGTGGGAAGATGGAAGATATAACCAAAGTATAAATCCATCTCAGGTTCTAATTTTGACATTAATCCTCCATAACTTCATGATCTTGAGCCAGTCACTTGAGGAAAATGTGGACTAGAGAAGTCTATAGAATGCTGAATTGTATTATCTCTGTTCCAAATCAGGTTTAGGCTTTATGATTCTATGACTTAGATACTATCTAATTTGATATGGATGGAACAAATACATGTTATTTTAGAAAAGGAGGTATCGCAAAAATGAACAAGGTGTAAATAATTAGCAAAATTATATTGGTAGATTTATCCCAATTTAAATACGCTTATATGACATTAAAACCTTATAATAAATAATTCTTACATTATAATATGTAACTGTAAGCAATGGCCACGATGCTCATTATTGATTGCAAAGAAATTTTTACATGTATATTCTATTCTAGAATATACAATATGTGTTCTATTCCTTCAGATATGGCAATTTCATGTTATAAAGTGCTGTAATGAATTTTTCAGAGTAATGAAGCTACTACCATGGTTCATTTAGAGTCAGTTGCTAATTACATCCATTTATAACAGCCATAGATTGTGGATCAATAACTTGGTAGACTGTGCTTTTTAAAAAACTGTTTCAAATCTGCAACATTAACCTAGCTATTTTTAAAGTGAGTTCATTCTCCTTACTCTTTAGTAAAATTATTAGGTATATACTAACCCAGTTTTTTTAGGACAGATGGAAAGTAAAAGAATAAAATTTTAAATCATTAATTATGATATAAATTATTCAACAGCCCAAAGAATATCTTCATGTAAAAATGCTAGAAGTCATATGGGCTATGTGAGTTAAAGTTTAAAGCCATTACATTAATAACATCAATACAAACATCAAAGGATCAATGGGAAAATAATCTAATGCTTGACGAGATGACAAACTGTATAAATAAAATTTTACATTATGTGTAAAACTGCCAACACTTGATTTTTTACTCTTTGTAAAAAGAATATTGCTTCAGTTATAATACTGTCTACATTTTGCGCTCTAAAATTAAACAAGGAAATGTTATCAAGTCCTTTTTCTTTTTTTTAATTTTTTTTAAGGTTTATTTATTTTTGAGACAGAGAGAGACAGAGCATGAACAGGGGAGGGGCACAGAGAGAGACACACACAGAATCGGAAGCAGGCTCCAGGCTCTGAGCCATCAGCCCAGAGCCCGACGTGGGGCTCGAACTCACGGACCGCGAGACCGTGACCTGAGCTGAAGTCGGACGCCCAACCGACTGAGCCACCCAGGCGCCCCTATCAAGTCCTTTTTCTAATTAAAGGCAAAGAAAGGAGAATGGAAACTCCACAAATTTCTCAAAGATTCGAATTTTATTTTGTTCCTTAAAATGGAATATTACACTGAAAAGATGCAGAACATACAGGAAAACTCTGAAGCTATGCTTACCAGGACCGTTAAAAACAAATTAAGCATTTTGCAAAATTGAAGTGTCATTAAGATGATATAAAATACTTTTATCATAAGATCTTCTTAAAAACAGTTTTTTAACCATGAAATTAAGACAAATAAATGGTGATTCTCTTGCCATGGACATGAGTGGTAGCAAAAATAGTTATAGCTGGCATGATGAAACATGGGTCATAGGGCTGGAGGAGGGTTTTTGAGCCCACCTATAGGCTATATATTATTATTTTAGTTACATGATTTCGGAGAGATCCAGGGAGTCATGCAAAGGGAGTCACAGTATCTTAGGGAAGAATTCTCTGGCTATTTTGGAAATATTTCGGTAACAAGCAGAATAGCCACATTCATGTATACCTGCTGCCTATCAGCTCAGGCTGTTTGTATAATTCTTTTTTTTTTTTTTTTTTAATTTTTTTTTCAACGTTTTTTATTTATTTTTGGGACAGAGAGAGACAGAGCATGAACGGGGGAGGGGCAGAGAGAGGGAGACACAGAATCGGAAACAGGCTCCAGGCTCCGAGCCATCAGCCCAGAGCCTGACGCGGGGCTCGAACTCACGGACCGCGAGATCGTGACCTGGCTGAAGTCGGACGCTTAACCGACTGCGCCACCCAGGCGCCCCTGTTTGTATAATTCTTAAATACAGATTTTAAAAAGCATAAGCGGGGCGCCTGGGTGGCTCAGTCGGTTGAGCATCCGACTTCAGCCCAGGTCATGATCTCGCGGTCCGTGGGTTCGAGCCCCTCATCGGGCTCTGTGCTGACAGCTCGGTGCCCGGAGCCTGTTTCAGATTCTGTGTCTCCCTCTCTCTCTGACCCTCCCCTGTTCATGCTCTGTCTCTCTCTGTCTCAAAAATAAATAAACATAATTTTTTTTTTTAATAAAAAAGCATTAAGCATTTCTTTAAGTGTTTGCACTTAAATCTACTACTTGTTGGATAAAATGTTAACTATGAATTTTGGCAGTTAGCAAGCAACATCATGGGGAAGAAACGAGAATTTAAAGATGAAAGTGGTTTTTCTTTTTAATTTTCAAAATGAAACAAAAATTACAAAAATATTGTATGCCATTATTAAAATTATCAAAAATGAGAATATGAAGTTAACTTCAAGTAATGACCAGGATGACAGAATTTAAATATCTTTCTCCCTAAAGATCTTTAGAATAAAAAGTTGTAATCACACTTAAGACTGGAGAATCATATAAATGAATGAGAAACTCAAATAGGTACTTAAATAACAAAATTTTGACATAATAGTTTTTCACCAAATTATCATGTTCATATTAAATGGGATTTTCATATATTAAATTTCCTGGAGATAATGTTCAACTATTGCTACTTAGTATAGCTGATCTCTTAGGAATAAGCAAAATCATAAGGAAGAAATAGCAGCATAATTAAAAAAAATTTTTGATACAATGTTACAGAGATGTAGGGGGTGGTCTATATAGAACTGCATATTTAGAAACTGTTTTAAATCATTTTTTTATTTGCTACAGCTTCTAGGTGGAATACATACATCTAAATAGCATGAATTTATTGTTTATTGTCCTCTTGTTGAAAGGAATTAAAGTCACCTAGCAACCTCTGTGTTGCAGAAACCAAAATAGAATAGTTGGTTGTCTCTTACCAATTCATCTCAAATGGAAGAGTGTAAGCAAGTAGAGAAGTACGGTTTGCGCTATGCTGTGGTGCTCTGATGCATATTTTTCATCACATAACAAGGTAAAAAACATCAAGAAATTCTCAGGGAAAAAACCTCCTCTAAAAGCATATTAAGTGTTACTAAATTGAGAGCTTACAAATCTCGACCACAAAGACAGACATATATACACACAACTCCAAAAAAATAACAAAAGACTTAACCAGAGTATATAGATCACAGTTTAGAGTAGGGGACTAATAAATAATGGAAACTTTGTTAAGGGCTTTAAAATATTCTAGGTAGAAATAGGCATAATAATTTATAGAAGAATAGACTTTATTTTTGAACTTATTTTTATAGAGGCAAACAAGGAATGAAAATCACAGTAGGACAGGAGGTCGTTAGCGAAAGCAACTTTAACATGGAGGAAAAATATGAGCATTTGAATTATAAAGAATGATAAGAGGATAATATCAATTAGAATGTGAAATGCTATTTGTGATAATGGAATGATAGTAAATGATAGAACGTATTTAGATTTCAGAAAGTTGTTTTTTTTTTTTTTGAGTGTCATTCCAGAGTGCAGGAAATAAGCTCTACAATAAACATAACTTAGCTCCCTAGTAAAACAAAGAAACTATATATTTTAAAAGGAAAGAGCTCAATAATTATAGAACACATATTTTATATATGTGAATATATAAGAGCAGAAAAGAGGAGTATGTAAGAATTTGTATTTTCCTCTATGTATTAATGACTGTGGTTTCAGAATGTGGGGCAACAATTCTAGATAGTGAAAGCAAAGTCACCATTTTTAAATCATCATCAAGCAAAGTGGAATTTGGGGAAAAGGAAGCCACTGACTCTGCCTTCAGAGAAGAATGTCTGGGAAAAGTCCTTTGTGCCAAGTTGACACTGGCTCATAGACCATGGAAATCAATATTGAATGTCTTGATTCTTCATTGGTTCTAAGCAGATGAGAAGGTACATGAAAATTGGAACATCTAACTCCTATACTTGGTGATATGAAAATGTCATTCCTAAGAAGGGTCAATTGTCAACTGACCAGAAAGGCAAACCTACTCTAACCTCCAAGAATGAACCAATAAAGACGGGAAGGAAAACAAATAAATAACCACCAGTATATGCATGTTATTTCAGCTCATTTGGCCATTAAAAGCTAGATACACTGCATGCGAAAAACCTCTTACCTTTTGAGAAAGATGAGTAATACTGAAGAACTTAATAGTGGGATAAACTTAATCAGGTCTCACTAGGAATGCAGCTGCTTTACAGAACCTTACTGCAGACAGTCTTATAGTGGGATGTCAATCTTCCCTCCAGCAAGTGCCAATGAAATGACTTAACACTCCAGGTTTATGCCAGGTCAGTGTACACAGGTCATGTCCAGAGCCATGAATGAAGTCATGCTTTATCAGAAAGCAGGTCAGAGGTGACATAAATCATGTCGGTGTAACAGCTGACTAAAAATAAGTTTCTATGATAAGCAGTCATTTCCTAAACGAAGAAGATATATCCCCTCCGTTTTTGAGGAGTGACGGGAGGGGGATCCTCACATAAAACCTAGTAAGTCTTTTTCATCTTCAACACTCTGAGAAAAGGCATGGAGTCTGTAGGTACATGAATTTGGCTGGTAGTCTTTGATGTACCATGGGCACCAAATGAAGCCACTTGAATTATGCCTATCAGCTGCCTCTGGACATCCCCTGCCTTTTTATGAAGGACTACTGCTACTTGTTTATTGTAAGTATGGTTGTAGGTCAGTTGAGAAGGAGATGAAGTCATTTTTCCTCAACTTCAGGTTGGAAAACTGACTGACTTGAATCGAAACATTACAGCTACCCATAATAAAGAGAAGACATACTTGTATTGCCTAATTTATTTCCTTTTTATCCATTTAGAGGTTTTTTTTTTCAGGTTGCTTTGTGTTTTTAACTAATAAACTATTTTTTTTAGAAAAAATTCAGGTTCACTCTAAAACTTAGCAGAAAGTACATAGCTACACACATGCACACTCTCCCTATCAACATCCCTCATCAGAGTTGCACATTTATTATAACTGATGAACCTACACTGATACATCATTATCACCCAAAGTCCATAGTTTACATTAGGGCTCACTCTTGGCGTTGTATGTTCTGTGAGCTTTGACAGATGTATCCACCACTGTAGTATATTACAGAGTAGTTTCTCTATACTAAAAATTCTCTATACCATGCTTATTCATCCCTTCTTACCCCTAATCTGTGAAAAACACTGATCTTTTTGCTATCTACATAATTTTGCCTTTTTCAGAGTGTCCTACAACTGGTCTCAGACAGAATGGCTTATTTAATATGCATTTGAGTTTCTTCCATGTTTCTTTATGGTTTGATAGCATTTTTTTTGTTTGTTTTAGTGCTGAATAATATTCCACTGTCTGACTTCCAAAGTTTATTTATTCATTCACTCACTCACTGAAAGATAGTTTTGGCAATTATGAAGAAAGCCGCTATCAACACCATGTGCAGGTTTCTGTGTGGACATAACTTTTTAACTCCTTTGGGTAAACATCAAGGAGTACAATTGCTGGATTGTATGGTAAGAACAAGTTCAATTTGGTGAGAAACTACCAAACTTTCTTCCAAAGTGGCTGCACCATTTTGCATGCCCACCAGCAAGGAAGGCTTTTTGTCACTCTACATCCTTCCCAGCATTTGGTGTGTCAGGTATGTAGTAGAATATCATTGTTGTTTTAATTTGCAATTCCTTAATGACACATGATGTTGAATATTTTTCACATGCTTACTTGCATCTGTATATCTCTTTTGGTGAGGTATCTGTTCAGGTCTTTGCCCATTTAAAAAATTATGTTGCTCATTTTTTAAAAGTGTTGAGAATTTGAGGTATACTTTGTATATTTTGGATAACAGTCCTTTATCAGATGAGTCTTTTATACATAGTTTCTCCCAGTCTGTGACTTGTATTCTCACTCTCTTGACATTGATGTTAGCAGGGCAGAATTTTTTAACTTTAAAGAAGTTCAGCTTAAAAATTATTACTTTCATGAATCATGTCTTTGGTGTTGTAGGTAAAAAGTCATCGACATATCTAAGCTCATCTAGGTTTCCTCCTATGTCATATCTAGGAGTTTTATAGTTTTGCATTTTACATTTAGGTCTGTGATCCATTTTGAGTTAATTTTTGTGAAAAGTGTAAGGTTTGTGTCTATATCCATGTTGTTGCATGTGGATGTCCAGTTGTTTCCATACCATTTTCTGAAAAGATTATCTTTATTGTACAGCCTTTATTTAGCCTTGTAAAAGATGAGTTGACTGTATTTATGTGGATCTATTTCTGGGCTCCTGTTCTGTTCTACTGATCTATTTTTTGATCCTTTCACTGATACCAGCCTGTATTGATTGTTGCAGCTTTATAGTAAGATTTCAAGTTGAGTTGTGTTGGTCCTCCAACTTTATTCTTCTCCTTCAATATTGTGTCTGAATATTGAATTTTCTGCCTCTCCATATAAACTTTATAATCCGTTTGTTGATATTCACAAATATTGGGATTTTGATTGAAATTGCGTTGTATCTATAGATCAGGTTGGGAAGAACTGAAAACTTGACAATATCGAGTCCTCCTATCCACAAACATGGACTTTCTCTCCATTCATTTCTTTTTTAGGTATCTTTCATCAGAATGCTGTAGTCTTCCTCCTACAGATGTTGTACCTATTTTGTTAAATTTGTACCTAAGCACCTCATTTGGGGGGATACTAATGTAAACGGTAATGTGATTTCAACTTCAAGCTCCGCATGCTCATTGTCAATATATAGGAAAAGTGATTGACTTCTGTATATTAACCTTGTACTCTGCGACCTTGCTGTAATTGCTTATTAGTTGCAGGACATTTTTTTTGTTGATTATTTCAGGTTTTCTACATAGAAGATCATGTCATCTGAGAACAGTTTTATTTCTTCTTTTTCAATTTATATACCTTTTATTTCCTTTTCTTGGCTTACTGCATTAACTAAGACTTCCATTATTATGTTGAAAAGCAGTCCTAAGAGGGGAGGGACATCCTTGCCTTGTTCCTGATCTTGGGAAAATTTTGTTTCTTACCATTAACTGTGATGTTAGCTGTAGGCTTTTTGTAGATGTTCTTCATCATGCTGAGGAAGTTTCCCTTTAGTCGTAGTCTGCTGAGACGTTTTATCATGAATAGGTTTTGGATTCTGTGAAATGCTTTTTTTTTATATCCATGGATACGATGATATAGTTTTTCTTCTTCTAATCTGTTAATGTAATCAATTCATTAATTGACTTTTGCACGTTGGACCAACTTGCACACCTGACATAAATCTAACTTGGTCATAGTGTATGATTCTTTTTATATATTGTGAGATTTAATAATTTTGTTAAGGATTTCTGTATCTGTGTTCATGAGATACTGTTCTGTCGTTTTCTTTTCTGTAGTTTTCTTTCTATGTCTTTGTCTGGTTTTGTATTAGGGTAATGTTGGCCTCAGAAGGAGTTAGGAAGTATTCCTTCCGCTTCAGTTCTGTGAAAGACATTATAGACAATTGGTATAATTTCTTCCTTAAGTGTTTGACAGAGTTCACCAGTGAACCAATATGGGTCTGATGCTTTCTTTTTTGGAAGGTTATAAATTATAGATTCAATTTCTTTAGTAGATATAGTTCTATTTAGATTTGCTAATTCTTCTTGTGTGAGTTTTGGCAGACTGTGCCTTTAAAAAATTCGTCCTTTTAATCTAATTTACCAAATTTGTGCACATATAGTGGTTCTTTTATTAACCTTTTAATGTCCATGGGATCTGTAGTGCTGTCCTCTCTTTTATTTCTAATATTAGTCATTTGTGTCTTTTTATCTTAGTTAACTGGCTAGAGGCTCATCTATTTTATTGGAATTTTCAAAGAACCACCTTTAGTTTTGTTGGGTTTTCTCTATTATTTTCATTTTCATTGATTTCTCTTCTAATTTTTTATTTTTCTGCTTATTTTGGATTTAATTTGCTTTTTGTCTAGTTTCCTAAAATAGAAGCTTAGATTATTGATTTTAGATCTTCTTTTCTAATATATGCATTCAATGCTATAAATTTCCCTATAAGCCCTATTTTCACTGCATCACACAAACTTTGATAACTTTTATTTTCATTTTCATTTAGTTCAAACATTTTTCAGATTTATAATAACTTCTTTGCACCTTTTTTTTTTTTAACAATGTGGTCTGAGGTCCTCAGTGAAATTCTCTGACAGCAAGAAATCACAAAAAATGAAGTAAGCAGACAGTAAAACCATAAGTAGCACTGGAACTGCATGACAAATCAGTGTCAACTAGAGTAGTTCACAATATTTTTATAGATCTTGTGATTCCTTCCTTGATCCATGTGCTATTTATAAGTATGTTGTTAAATCTCCAAGTATTTGGGATTTTCCAACGATCTTCCTATTACTGATTTCTGGATTAATTCCCTTGTGGTCTGTGAGCAGGCATTGCATAATTTCTATTCTTTTAACCTTGTTAAGGTATGTTTGATGGCCCAAAATATGGTCTGTGTTGGTTAAATGTTCCATGAGAACTTGAAAAGAATATGTAATCTGCTGCTGTTGGATGAAGTAGTCTATAGATGTCAATTATATCCAGTTGATTGATGGTGCTATTGAGCTCAACTATATTCTTACTGATTTTCTGCCTGTTGGATCAGTCCACTTCTGACACAGGAGCATTAAAGTCTCCAATTATAATAGGGGATTCATCTATTTTTCCTTGCAGCTCTATCAGTTTTTGCCTCAGGTATTTTGACACTGTTGTTAGATGCATGCACATTAAGGACTGTCATGTCTTCTTGGAGTGTTGACTTCTTCAACATTAAGAATGTCTTTTTTATGTCTGATAGTCTTCTTTACTCTTAAGTCTGATCTGTTTGAAATTAAAGCAGCTACCCCAGCTTTTCTTTTAATTAGTGTTAACATGCTATATATTTCTGCATCTCTTCACTTTTAACCTGCATCTATCTTTATACTTAATGTAAGCATCTTTTAGATAATATGTAGTTGGGCCTTGTTTTCTTGATCCACTCTGATTATCTTTTAATTGGTGAATTTAGGCCATTGACACTTAAGGTGATTATTGATACAGTTGATTAATATCTGCTATATTTACTACTGTTTTCTAATTATTGCCTTTGGTCTGTTCCTATTTTTGTCTTCCACACTCTTTTTCTCTTTTATGTTTTTAATCGAGCTTTTTTTTTAATGTTCATTTATTAATTTTTGAGAGAGAGAAAGAGAGAGCAGGGGAGGGGCAGAGAGAGAGAGAGAGAGAGAGAGAGAGAAAGAGAGAGAGAGAGAAAGAGAGAGAGAGAGAGAGAGAGAGAGAGAGAGAGAGAATCCCAAGCAGGCTCTACACTAACAGTGGGAGCTCGAACTCACAAACTGTAAGATCATGACCTGAGCCAAAACCAGGAGTCAGATGCTTAACTGACCACCAATGTACCCCTAATTGAGCTTTTTATAGGTTTCCTTTTTTTCTTCTTTCTTAGCATAGTAGTTTTACTTCTTTTTAAACTGTCTTTAGTGATTGCCTTAGAGTTTGCAATATATGTTTACAACTAATTCAAGTTCACTTTCAAATAATACTATCCCACTTCCTGGGTAATGCAAGTACCTTATAATAACAAAATATTCTTAATTTCTCCTCTTGTTTCTGTATCATTTCTGTCATTTATTTCACTTACACATTTAATAAATTGTTATTATTTTGAATGAACTGTTATATGTTAGAATTAACAAATGAAACAGAAAAAGTTTTATTTTACCTTCAGTGATTTATTCTTTAATGTTCTTCCTTTCTTTATGTTGACCCTAGTTTCTGATCTATGTCATTTTCTTTCTCCCTGAAGAATTTTTAAAAACATTTCTTGCAAGGAAATCTACTGTCAATGAATTCCCTCAATTTTTGTTTGTCTGAGAAAACTCTTTATTTCTCCTTCACTTTTGTAAGATAATTTCAGAGGGTACAGAATTCTAGGTTGGTGGGTTTTTTTTTTTCTCTCAACACTTTAAATGTCTCCCTCGACTCTCCTCTTGCTTGTATGGTGTCCCAGGAGAGGTCGGATATAATTCTTATCTTTGCTCCTCTATAGGTGGAGGTGTAGTTCTCTTCTGGCTTATTCAAGAATTTTTCTTTATCTTTGATTTCAGAAGTTTGAATATGATATGCCTACATGTAGTGTTTTTGTTTTTTGTTTTTATTTTTATTTTTTTTTTATTTTTTTTGGTATTTATCTAACTTGGGTGTTCTCTGAGCTCCCTGGATCTTTGGTTTGGTGTCTGACATTAACTTGGGAAAATTCTCAATCATTACTGCTTCAAATATTGCTTCTGTTCCTTTCTCTCTTCTTCTTCTTCTTCTCATATTCTCATTATGT
Source organism: Neofelis nebulosa (assembly GCF_028018385.1). Classification (NCBI taxonomy): domain Eukaryota; kingdom Metazoa; phylum Chordata; class Mammalia; order Carnivora; family Felidae; genus Neofelis; species Neofelis nebulosa. The sequence continues at coordinate 119,012,413 of NC_080784.1, forward strand.
CCGTATCACATCTTTTGTAATTGTCCCACAGTTCTTGGATAGTGTTTTTCCCCTGCACTTTTTCTCTTTACTTGTCAGTTTTAGAAGTTTCCAGTCAGAGTCTCAAACTCAGAGATTACTTCCTCAGTCATATCCAGTCTACTAATGAGTATATCAAGGTATTTTTCATTTCTATATTTTTGATTTCTTAAAATTTTTTTCTTTCTTAAAATTTCTATCTCTCTGCTTACCTTATCCATATGTTCTTGCATGATGTCTACTTTTTTCATTAAAGCCCTTCATACATTAACCACAGTTTTAAAAATTCCTAGTGTGATAGTTCCAACATTCGTGCCATATTTGATTCTGAATCTAATACATGTTCAGTCTCTTTGAACTGTTTGAACATAGAAGGTTAGAGGGAGCTGAAGTTGGGAACTGCCCTTCTCCCAGGTATTTTGGGCTCTGGCAAATAGTTTCTTTTGAAAGCAGGCCTTATTAAGAAGAACAGAATGGGGGCGCCTGGGTGGCTCAGTCGGTTAAGCGTCCGACTTCGGCTCAGGTCATGATCTCACGGTCCGTGAGTTCGAGCCCCGCATCGGGCTCTGTGTTGACAGCTCAGAGCCTGGAGCCCGTTTCAGATTCTGTGTCTCCCTCTCTCTCTGCCCCTCCCCTGTTCATGCTCTGTCTCTCTGTCTCAAAAATAAATAAACATTAAAAAAAATTAAAAAAAAAAAAAAAGAAGAACAGAATGTTCTGGCATATTTCAAAATGGTTCATCTCTCCCCCTACTGAAGTACAAGGGGACTTTCCTCTGATATTTACTGAGGGTACCTGGTAGATCACCTGGAGGTGAAACTCATGAAAGGCAGGGGGAATCCCCATACCTGTGTCCCCCTGGGTTTTTTACTCTATGACATCCACACTGAGCCTCCAGCAATTTGTTTTACAGTTCAGGTTTCTCTACCCTGGCACTGGTTCCTTTGGATGTTTCTACTTCTGTGGGTTTCTGCTATGATAAGTTATGGTTCTCTATATTTGCCTGTCTCTCCACTTTTGGGGGCAGTGGTTTGCCCTCTGATGTCACTTCTCTGACAGAACTAAGAAGAGTTGTTGATTTTTTCAGTTTGTTCAGTGTTTCACTTATTGGGATGGTAAGCTCCTTACATGTTAAAGTGGAAATTGGGAACATCAGGGTTTTTTTAAAATATATTTTTTAACTTTTTAACCATATGTAATCCTAGTAATATATCAACTCTTTTTTTTTTTCTAAATATGTATTAGGAAATACTAGTGACTATAAATTCTGTGTGTATGGTGAGACATTTCTCAAAAAGGGCTCTTACAATGTACAAATCATCTGTAAGAAGAAAGCAGTGGTAAAATGTCTTTTAAGGCCTATCAAATAAGGTGTAGGGTTACCATAGCTATGTACATAAATTTGCTCTTTTCTCTCTTTGATATCCCTAAAATTTGATTCATGTATCTACTGTAGTGATAGAACAAACTGAAGTTCTAGGTAAAAATGGAATTAGCACATTAAACTCATGGTTATAATAATTTTGTCAATGTGTATGTTGACATAGAGATCTATGGTCCTTTGAAGTCACTGCTACCTACTATTAAGAAACGATACTGAACTGACCCTGAAACAATGTGGGGGTTGGGGTGCTGACTCTCTTCACAGTCAAAAATCTATGTATAACTTTTGACTTCTCAAAACTTAACTATTAATAGCCTACTACTGACCAGAAGCCTTGCCGATAACATAAGCAGTCAACACATACTTTGTATATGTATTCTATGTTGTATTCTTACAATAAAGTAAGCTAGAGAAAATATTAATAAGAAAATCATATGGAGGAAAAAATACATTTCCATTGTATTTATTAAAAAAAAAAAAAATCTGTGTATAAGTGGACCCAAGCAGTTCAAACCTGTGTTGTTCAAGGGTCAACTGGACAATTTTTATAGTCATGAGTAAAATGTTTTATATCTCTATGTATATACATCTACTGTCAGTCAATATTTCATTAAACTGAAGTCCTGAAAAAGTCTCAAGATTTTTCATAATCAGTATTAATCTGTTAAATTATAATCCTATTTATACACCAGCTTGTTTGAGGAATTATCCTAATGATAGTAGCCTGACTTCAAAGATATTTTAATTTATGTAGTATTAGTATCTTAATAAATGGACCTTTGCATTCACTGAGAAATAGAGAAAATAAATCAGCAAATTTCTTTGGATTTCCTAGACTCATCAACTTTGTATTCTCTGCAAATCTGTCATTTTCAAAACTAGACTTTACTTCCTTTACTTACTAAAATGACTCATTATTATCTCATTTTTCAATAAACTTGATATTTTCTTAAAAAATTAATCCAGGAAGTTATCACTTTAGTATACTATATATAGTATGTAGCAATTTTATGTAAATTTTCCTTTAAGGATTAAAGATAGGTAAAGTTTTTATCCTTTGGTTTGGCATGCAGGAGTGAACAACATCCTCTTAAAAAACAAAATCTATATACTTAAGAGGTCTGAGAAGAAGAATTCTTTTTCCTATCTATTCTCTGAAGGGATATTTAAGGTTTGGTTAAAGGAAATAAGACCAAAGTAATTTTGCTCTCTACTCTGTCAGAAAAGTATTATCATTGCATAACAAGATAGTAGTAGCATAGTCAACTTAGAAAAAACTGTTAATTGCTTCTATCAGTTTCATTCCCAAAAATGTATCATCTGCTAGAACACTTCTGATGAATACTCTTTCCCTCACGTAAAGATTTTTTTTTTTTTAAATTGGACAAAGAGCTAATTAGTTTCACATCTTAGGTCCACAAATATTCTCACATTATGAGAAACACTGCTGAAAGTAAAAAGACTATCTGTAAGACACCCTGAATTCAACCTTAAGAGTTTTGAAATGTTTCTCCTAAACATACAGGCATTTAAATGTAATATTATTTTTTTCTTTGAAAGGAAATAATAATGTGGTCATTTACAAAATGCAATAAAACAAATTAACATCAGCTATATGCCTCAAGTAGTCACATATAATATATATCTGCTATGCTGAATTTTAAGTTCAGTGAAATTTCAAAAAATGTTGTCCAAGTCCTTCATTTGTTAAATGAGGAAACTGTAAACTTCCTGCCCAGCATCACATGAAAGGTCAAAGCCTCATTTAAAGTCAACAATGCCATTTGCAATACAAAATATGCACTAATTTTTTGGCCTCTGAGAAATGCATACTATGGACATATGAAGGAGATGACAAGCCTTGAAAGAAGGTTAGAAAACAGACTTCCCAAACAGGTAAAGGCAAGAATATGAAAATGAATAATGCAATCTGAAAGAGTCTGGTCTATTTCTATAGGTCTGTCCACAAGTATGAACACTGCCTTACCTATTCCAACATCTCAGGTATCACATTATACTTTTCACTATTAGAGATAGGTATAATACTGGCAGCATGAACCAACATCCTTTATCAAAAAGCAGCTGTAGCTCAAGAGCTGAACCTTGCTCTCACTCCAGAACTTAAATATTACAGAAGATGACTCAGTAAGTTATACTGTTTAAGACTTTTTGGACCTCTGGGGTTTTTTTTTTTTTTTTTCATTTTCTTGCAATTTTTAAAGAATAGAAGATCAATAAGGGATTATTGGTTCCTGCTACCTGGTTATATATTATTATGTCAAAAACTCATTAATCAATTCTCTGATTTCAGAAAGTCCTCTATACTTGGAAGAAAAGTAAAGAAGGAGCTACTCTACCGATTTGTACTTAATTTCACTAGTATTGAGTAGAATATTACTCACTCTAGGTTTCTTATGCTACTAAGTCTTTGGAATGACAATTCTCTGGAAGTATTGGTCTGCATTCAACAAATATAGACTGTAGCTTATAATGTTCCTGGCATTATGCTAGACACTGGAGATAACATTTTGAACAAAACAGAAGTAGAATGCCATCACAGAGCTTACAAATCAAACTCAAATTCCGTAGGATTTTGAAACTTTAATAATAAATACAGTAATAGCAGCAAAAAAAATGCACTCAAAATATTACGGATTTATTTTAGCCATATTTAAAGTGAATAAAGAAGGTATTTCAAAACCAGTGGAAAACATGCATATGAAGAATCATCTACCTGTAGCTATTTTTCACTATGAAATAAATGCCAAGTTCTCTCGAACCCAGAACTAAGGAACTAATTGAATATTATCTCATCATGATAGGAGATACTGAGAGATCTTGGAAACAGTGCTATGTCTTGTAGCCCAGAAGGGAGTTGGTAGCCACACAACTGGAAGAAAGGAAGCAGAGGGAAGAACACAGGCAGTGCTCATCTTTCAGGCGGCTTGAGCTCCAAAGTCTATTTATAAATCAGTTGTTTAAAACGTAAAGTAGTTTTGCAAATCATGCTTATAGTTTGAACTGGTCACAAAAGTCTCTTAAACACACAATGTAACTGAATACTATTCAATTGCAGTAACATCAGAAAGTACAGTTGCCAACATACATGGTATTGTAGCTACAAATATTTCCTTGGTTCCAGAGCTCCTGGGATAATGTCTGAGCTATGGCACATGGACCCCAAAGCCTCATTTCACCTATCTGTGCTCAGTGGATATTTTATCTATCTTTATTTTCTGATGGGAAGAATAAGGAAAGAAGATACAACACTGGTAGCCTTATGAGAAAAGCAGTAAAAATAAATTTATATCATTACCATTGTTTTTCACTATTTTTATTCCCTCATACATTCACCAAATACTGGCTGAGTGCCTACCACTGCCAGCCATGGCTCTGTATGCTGGAGCTATATGTCAGTGATCCAAAAAATGCCTCTGTTCTCATAAAACTCACATCTACTAGAGGAAGCAAACAAGAAACAATTTTCTTTTAAAGCAGGAAAACACATACTCTGCAAAGTGATGACAATCTTAAGAAAGAAAACAAGGCAAGGTAAGAATGCCAGTTCCATTAGACAAAATGATTAGGGAATGTGTCCCTGAAAAAGTAATGCTTAAGGAGAGATTAGAAAGAAGGGAAAGAAGCAGTACATGTGGATATCTGAAGGAAGGGTGTTCCACGAAGAAGGAACAGCAAGTGCAAAAACCTGCAGGAAAGAGGATGCCCATCTTGTTGCCAGGACAGCAAGAAAGCCATGAAGGTTCGAACAAGAGACAAGAATGACCGTTTACTGAAATGTGAACAGTGCCTGGATTCCCCGACACCTTGTAGGCCATGGAAAGACTTTGGCTTTTATTTTGAAATAAATAGGGATCCACTAATGGTTTTAAGCAGAGAGGCAAGAGCTGACTCAATTTTTAAATGATCACTTGAATTTCTGGGTTTGGGTAAAATACCATGGTGAGGTGAGGAGGGAGCAAATGCAGAAGTAGAGAGACCCGTTATGAGGATATCAGGGAAAAAATATTCAAAGACATCATGATGGTTTCAGAGTGTGTGGAAATGATGGGACATAGGTTTGGGATGTATTTCAAAGGTAGAGTTAAGAGATTTTGTTTAGGAATTGGGTATTTCTTGTCTGTTTTTTCTAGTGTTCCCTTCTTTCCCTCAAGTTAGGGAAGTGGGGCTCTAAAAAGATTATGTTTTATGGATTTTGCTTTTATCTTCAAAGTTTGCTGAGCAGTGCAAAAATGGTGAAATTTAAATTTCACCTCCTCTTCTTAGTTTCTGGTATCTGTTACAAGCAGCAAAATAGGTAGAAGATATGAAGATAAGCAAAGTATCTTTAAATATCTAGGAATTAGATAATCAACATTAGATCTGCACACGATGAACCACCACTGTTAGGACTAATAAGCACATTCATTGACTCTATCTAGGTATTATAATACTGCAGCATGATAGGGGAATATGAGGGCTTAGTAAACAATCATACACACCAAGTTTGGAAAATTGGTCAGTAATGGACTCTAGCTCTATTATTACTTTTTTAAGGAGTATAAAGTACCAATGAAACTATGAACGTATGTATATGTTTTCTATGTACACATTATACATATAGTACACACACACATTTTTTAATGTTTGTTGCATTCTTAGAGTTAAGATAAAATTTAATTCTTTGTTGCTCTAATTTTTTTTTTCACAAAATTTCATTAATTCCTTAGGATTTGAGCTGCAAAACAGCCTTCCATTAGAAAGAGTCAGTCAGAGGATATAAGAATTTGGGGAAATTAAAATTCCTTTTTCTTTTCTTTTTTTTTAAGAGAGAGAGAGACAGAGATGTGCAAGTGGGGAGGGGCAGAGGGAGAAGGAGAGAGAGAATCTTAAGCAGGTTCCACACCCAGCACGGAGCCCAACACAAGCTTGATCTCAGGGCAGTGAGATGGTGACCTGAGACCAAATCAAGAGTCAGACCCTTAACTGACTGAGCCACCCAGGTGCCCCTAAAATTTAATTCTTAACATTTAAAAAAGATCAAAAGCATTGTGAAAATATGAGAAGAGTTTAATAAGCAAGAAAAATAAATTGAGGGGGTGAACAGTTAACTCATGTACAGTTAACATGAGTTCCATAAAGAGAGAAGAAAAAATAGAGGGGAAAAAATAATCAAAGCTAAACAGATGAAAAGTTCCTAAAATGGAATAAAGGCACTTGTTTCTGGATTGTACAGGATCATTTAGTGCTGAGTAGGATGCATTTTAAAAGAACTATGCCTAGACAGATCTGGACTTAGATTTTCCTGTGAGTTTTTAATTTTCTAGGTGGAATTTCAGAGCTGACAAGGTAAAGATCCTAATTTCCATTTAAATTAAAAAAAAAACTTACTTTAAAAAAATGAAATCAAATTTTTATCAGATACCTATCTCATAAACAACCCTGGATAAAAGTCTCCCAAGTTTTTTTTAAAATTTTTTTCAACGTTTTTTATTTATTTTTGGGACAGAGAGAGACAGAGCATGAACGGGGGAGGGGCAGAGAGAGAGGGAGACACAGAATCGGAAACAGGCTCCAGGCTCCGAGCCATCGGCCCAGAGCCTGACGCGGGGCTCGAACTCACGGACCGCGAGATCGTGACCTGGCTGAAGTCGGACGCTTAACCGACTGCGCCACCCAGGCGCCCCAAAAGTCTCCCAAGTTTTGAGGGGGATCATATACACAATAATTTATCAATTAACTCTGCAGAAAAATTAAGGAATTTTGGATATGCAATCAATCAATTTGCTTCCTATCCATCATCTCTCGAAAACAAACCAAGAATAAAATCTTGGGGATGTATGCAAGGAGAAAAAAAAAAAAAAAAAAAGAATCAAATATCTAGAAAGACAAAGGAGTGAAGTAATAAAGTAGACCTCACCAGGAAAATAATGAAAAGAAACTAATTCAGAAAAGAAGAACCAGGGGGGCGCCTGGGTGGCTCAGTCGGTTGAGTGTCCGACTTCGGCTAAGGTCATGATACTGTGGTCTGTGAGTTTGAGCCATGCGTTGGGCTCTCTGCTGACAGCTCAGAGCCTGGAGCCTGCTTTGGATTCTGTGTCTCCCTCTCTCTCTGCCCCTCCCCCGCTCATGCTCTGTCTCTCTCTCTCTCTCTCTCTCTCTCTCTCTCAAAAATAAATACACATTAAAAAAAAGTTAAAAAAAAAGAAGCAGGGAGCATAGAGAAGAATGACTTTAAGAAGAAGGTATATTTCATTCACCAAGTGATATAATTAAGAAATTGGAAAAATCATTTTGATATGATGAAAGCATAAAATTCTTCTATCAAAAATAGCAAAGGGGGAGATTAGAATTTTCAAGAAAAATTTAAAGCTCACAGAAAAATGTAAGTCCAAATGTGACAGAAACTAAAATACGGCACAGTTTTGAGGAAATAAAGGAATTTAAGAAAATAGAATCTATTTTATCTTGATGCTTAAAATATTATCTTTGGAACACACTAAGTTTTAATGCTATGGGATCATTTTTTCCTTCTCTGAATATGCAACTGTACCACTTGGTATTATTATACTGAATTCTATTTTTTATAATCATAACATTGTAAATGCTGTGTTGTTGTTTTTTCAATTAGCATTGAGCAACAAAACAAGCAGAGGAGAAACAGCTATAGATGAAGAACAGAGGGCAAAGATTACAAACAGCGATATAGAATGGTATAGAACATAAAAGTTGGCACAAGGCAAGGAAGGAAAAGTAGATGGAAATGTGAAATGCTCATGTTCATATCTTGCATAGTGGGGAATCAGAAGCTGTGGCCTAATGTTGATAGTTTTGAAAATTAAGTGTATTATTGTAGGAGAAATTAATAAAGACATATTTATGATTGTATTGTTTTTGTTACCATGTATCTGTATTTTTTGAAAACTCACTGCAGAAACTAACCAAACATCTCCTTTTTTGTGTTTCCTATTTCTCAGAAATGATAGTTCAGACAGGGATGGTACTCAAGAATATTTCCAACCTACACAAGGCAACCTGTCTATCTATCTATATATACTGAGGGTCTGCTATGCATTTGGTTGCATGTTAATTATTGAAGGGGATTCAATGGACATACAAGATAGGATCCTGGCTCTCAAGGAAACTTCTATCATGATGAAAGGAGGCAGTTGCTGACACATAAATAGCTGATATATTTTAAACTGTTTAGTAATTGGGAGACACTCCAGAACATCTTTCACATGGGCCCCAAATCCCATGACACCACCATGTAAGGAATCTTCATTCTTACGGGAAGCCCCTGGGATTAGCACAACAAGACTATCATCTATCTTTGAGCAAGGTGTGCCAAAGTATCTGTTCTTGTTCCTAAATACAGGATATGAAACAGAATAAGAGCAAGTAACATCTACAGTCCTTAGTAGTTTTTAAATCATGCATGCTATCCTTCTGTATTTCTACAGACAACCTTGTGTTCTTTCAGTGTACCTAATAAAGATAGTTAAAAGATGACTGTGAACAGATGAAACTATGGACTCATAATTTTTATCCTAATTTAAATAACAAAAGGGACGGAAATAATGTTTCCCTCTAGGGGCATTCTTCAGAGACCATGCTGTCACACTTGTACAATCTCTGTCAGACTCCAATGTTGAAAAAGCTATGCCAACTCTTGTGCCTGGGACCATTCAGGAATGGTCATACCTTTGAACAGAATCATACCTTTGAGCAGAGGGCTGGATGCATCCTGGGAAATTCCCCACCTGACCAGTCTGTAAGTCCTACAATTTCCATCTCATTATGCTTTTTAAAAGATCATGGTATTGATTCTTTCTTATGACTGTATATATTCCACAAGTGAAAGGAGAATGGCTTTCTTCTTTCCTAATACATAGCTGCTCAACATAAGCTTAAAGAATGAATACTTATTCAATCACTGCAACTGTGCCAAGTAATATGCTGGATGTTTTATTTATATTAACTCATAATTTGTTCCCTCTTGGCAACATGGGAGATAAAAATTATTACGTATTCCTATTTCACAGATGGAACAGATTCAGAGAGGCTAAAGCTACTATGTTGACTAAAAACATACACAGCTTATAAGAAGGAAAGTCAGGATTCAAAACTAGATCTTCCTAACCCCAAAGGCCAAACTGTTTAATGGCAGCCGGCTGTTTAAGAATTCATTGTGATCCATTAGAAATAAGGAGGCAATATAGATTCCTTTGGTAGGAAAATATGGTGAAAAGCAAGAATAACCACAGAAGGATGGAAAGAAAGGTCACACAGGTCAGAACACCAAGGAGGAAGAAATTACAGTACTATAGGAATGGGGTGAAAATAAGGCGATATTAAATATAATTCCAAGTGTATATGGAGGTTTAAAACCCTATGTCTTGTTTTTTTTTTCTCAGTAAAATGGGAATATATAGCACAAACAAAAAAAAAAAGAAGTTATGTGAGAAGAAAATAAGATAATCTCTGTAAAGTGCCTAGCATGATGCTTAACACAATGTAAAAACATAGTCAATAGTAGCTATTATTAGAATGATAGATATCCTATTATGTAATTTGAGGTAACTGTCTTTCCCTTCCCACGGCTCCATTTTCTCAATTGTAAATGCAACAGATAGGTTGGAGAGTCTCTAAAGTCCTTTTTGGCTGATAACAATTTATGGCTCTATTTTTGAAAATGAACTATATTTTTGCAAATCTGATGAATGATTTATTGAAATGTTTGAAGGTGGTGGGAATCCAGGTGGAAATATCTTATAAGGAACTGAAAACAATTCTAGTTTACATAGCTAGATCTAAAATATAAAAACATATTCAAACACACATATAAGTGCAAACAGAGTTAAACCCACAGTTCAGAAAAAAACTGTTAAAAGTTCAAAGGAAGGTAGATGAAAAAGTCTTTGATAATTTGTCAGAAGTAGGAGAGTTTGAAACATATCTTTAAAATGTTCATAATTTGTGAGACAGCATTTATTCTTAAAAACTCTTTATATTCTAATTTTTTTACATGTTTTTCCCTCACCATTTTAGGAATTTTTCCATGTTAAACATAATTGCTGGCATTTAGTTGAATGAATGCCACCACTTTGTTATTACATATTTTAAATTATCACTTACCTTTTTTCCTTTATCATGATTCTACGAGATAACATGGGGGTTCCCCCTCCCATATTGTTGCAAATATAAACAGATTATAATTTAAGTAGTTCTAAGCAAACATATTCAGTGATTTTGGAAAGCATTTCTATATGTACTAGGAAAGGCATATTTTCAAACATAAAAAAATAATGAGGAAAGAACAATTTTAAAACATGAGAAAATGGCAGCTCTAACTCCAATCTTTTCCAGCAGATATGCGGTAACATTATTAGAGACGGTTAAGTTGCCACAATAGCTTCTAAGAGTCTGAGTCAGCTTGGTTATGAGACACAGTGGCACTCTTAAGAGCTTCGTCACCTTCAGTCTTTGGATACTAAAGCGCTTAGTCACCTGTCAGGGTTAAAAGCTACTATTTTAAGTTCAAAGTGGAAAGCTCCCTTTGAGTGGTAACAATAGTTTAAAATAACAATGTGGGGGTTGGGGGAAGCCTCCTTTATTCATCTACCATTCCCTCTACCCCAAATATTACTACAATCAGTGCTTTCTTATTCTGTTATCAATATTCTCGATCCAGGCCGCTAAACAATTTGAGATACAGACCACTCCTTCTACCACCATTGTTGCATCACTGGTGTTCAGAATTCTGGAACAGTGTGTGTAAACATTAAAGCCACGTGTGCCTGACCACATGGGAAGGCATCAGGATGACCTGGAACTCCCTAGCAAGAGGGAACGCCTGGCGCCAATCTCTACATCACCAAGCCAGCGGTTTATGTGTATGCTATTTGATTCCTCAGCTGTCTTACAAAAGAATCATATAAAAAAAAGTCATTTACACAAATGACTGAGAATTTTGTGCAACTTCATGGTATCTGTAAAAATGCACGCCATCAGTTATTTTTCTCGCTTTATATTCATAGACAGAAACTTTTACTATGGTTCATTTAATTCACCATTTCTACCAAGAGGACTTCACTCATATCAAAAGTCCAAGATACACGTAAGCAAGTACATGTGTGCACACACGCACATATACACACACTCAGTAGAAAATGAAAGGGGATAAACTAAAATTTTGATATTGCTTTTTGGTATACATCTTTCATATTCAATCTACCATTTTGATATTTTGAAATAATTGCCACTAAGTCTCATCTTTATGAAGGGAGTCCATCCACTAAATAAATCAAATTTTATATTACACGCTTGCCTCTTCAAGTGAAACCAAAGTACAATCAGATGAAAGTAGTATTTAAATCTTTTCTTAACAGAAATGTATTAATGTATAGCCTTTATCAAATTCTGAGCACTTTCAGCTTATAATCATATATAATTTACTGTCCAATAAAGGTATAAGAAGAGAATATTGGGGCACCTGGGTGGCTCAGTCGGTTAAGTTTCTGACTTCAGCTCAGGTCATGATCTCAAGGGCTTTGGGTTCGAGCCCCGCGTCAGGCTCTGTGCTGACAGCTCAGAGCCTGGAGCGTGCTTCAGATTCTGTGTCTCCCTCTCTCTCTGCCCGTCCACCTGCACACTCGTGTGTGCGTGCTCTCTCTTTCAAATAAATAAATATTAAAAAAAAATTTAAAAAGAAGAGAATATTAATGTTCTAATATAACATAAGATAATTCTTGTGAACCCCCAAGAGTATTTAGAATTGGCACTGCTCTTAGGAGAAAAGGATACTCATAAGGAATTTCACACTAACTTTCATTATCTGGGGCAAGGGTGATTAAGATAAATACATTATCATCAGACCAAAACAATAAAAAGCAAGCAAATGAAAAGAATCTTTTTAAGACTATATCTATTTTCACCTATCTTAAGTCAATGTATTAGAAATGTACAATATATTTTAACTGATAAACACTAAATAAATTATATCTTTTCAAGTCCAGAAGGAACTTTTACTCAGTAACAGGGATAAAAAAATGCCCATCCTTAGATTTCATTGTGTTGGTTAAATGAGTCACTCTTTTGGCAATTTCTTCCATATATGAGCAGATTCAGATGTTAAACAGCTAAACCTTAATTTCTAAGCCTCATATGCAAGTAATAAATTTGGACAGATAATCTCTAAATTATTTCCGATCTAAACTTCTCTTATACCAAACAGTACTTAAAACAATAGATTTTTGGTGCTTGGTTTATCTCTTGGGGAAGATCCTTTATTTTTAAAAGTTAAACAAATTCCTTTTGTTTATGGTACTGCATTTCAAAGATTCTGATTTTCCTTTTTTTTTTGAGAAAGGTAGTATAATTACAAAAAATATTCTACTAAAGAAAAGAGTTCAAACAGGCCTTTTTAATTAACTACGAGTTCACTTGTTTATGATCTAATTTCAATTCTTTGTTATGAATCGTTTCTATTTTTAGATAATCAATGATGATGCCCATCTAAAATGATCCTTAGATGCAATACAAAAAAAAAAAAACCCTCAAAATTTACTCATATTTTAAAGATTCCAACAAGTCAGCTTACAATTTATGATGAAAAGCACCAGAAAAGATTATACCAGATACAGGATTAGACCTTTAAATTAGCGTGCTTTAATTTTTTGTTTTTTTAACTCAAGACTTTCTTTTTATTGATAAATATAAATGCAAAACTCTCAAAATCTATCTGAGAAAGGAACAACAGTTCTCTAAGTATAGAAACCTATTTTTTGTTTTTTTGTTTAAACCCAAGTCTTAATGTAGAACTTAAAAGCAGGGAGGGCTGAGGGAGGTGTGATATTGAAGAATTGAAAACGGATGGGGGAGGGAGGGAAGAGTGGTGACTGCAGGAAGGGATAAGGAAGATAATTAATCGTCCTTGAGTATTCTGTGGTTTGAGTGTTAGTTTGGAAAGTCAGATTATGAATTCTGTTGCATCTGAAGATGCTTACAAATTTGAAAATACACGTAATACACTTTTTTTTTAAAGGCATTTGTGAGACTGGGTGGCAGACGAGAACACTTCAGTCTCAGTGGTACTGTAAGTTATGACCAGAACCAAAGTACAATCTGCCCGCATTTTCAAAAATCACAAAAAAAGTTTGGCATAATTGGTTCCATTTGCTGAAGGAGGAAAGAAAGATTAATCCTGTATTAAAGCACAGCCTTTGAGACTTCGGTAGGAAAACTGCATATTGGGCGGATCCTGACCTAGACACCTTGATCTTTGGTTCATGACCCTGTCAGAGCCAGACAAGGGCTCCCGGACTATGAATTAAACTGTTTGATTCCTCCGCCCACAGACACACAAAGCCCGCACTCTCTCAGCTGTTACATAAGAGTCTCTGGAATTCTAGGATGGTGTTTGTAAATAGAGCTGCCATGCGCACGGTACCCACGTGTCAGAAGTTGATGTGACCGCGTGTAATTGGAAGGCGAGAAAGCATCAACAGGCTCCAAAGAAAAACCTCCCATTTCTTTGGCCCTAAAAATGAGCATGTGCTTGTCAAGAAATGATCTCTAAGTGATTTATTTTCTTCTTTCCCTTTCCTCCTTCCCTTCCCTTCCTTCCCCAAAAAATTGCTGGGAGGAAGAACAGGAGAAATGACCAATACCCATTGCATTTCTTTCCTTCTTTAAGCAGCGCCTAACTAGAGGACAGGATCACAAGTAACGCATTCTGAATGCACTTTCTACCTCCTCTTAAAAAAGATTTCTCATTCTTTTTTTTTTGTTCACTTACTTCAGTGTGAACTGAAATATGAGGTAGGATTATACAACCACTAGAGAGAGATACACTAAGTAGGCAAATAGTTTGCAAGTGACAATCTACATCTAAATAAAATTACAACATGACCCTTTCAGCAAAGTATCCAATGGCTATGTCTGAGTAAAGAGAAACACAATTTAATGTTTTACCTGTCTTATTTTAATTTTCACTCTCATCTATATTCATTGCATCGTTTACAGTGAGTTTGTGAACAGGAAACAAACTCCATTTCTAAAGGAGGCTGAATTCTAACCAAAATTAGAGAAAAATGTCAATATCAAGTTGTTTTTTTAAAATATTTTTAATGCTTATTTATTTTTGAGAGGGGGACAGAGTATCCCAAGCAGGCTCTGTGCTGGCAACAAAGAGCCCCATGTGAGGCTCAAACTCACAAACTGCAAGATCATGACCAGAAGTCTGATGCTTAATCAACTGAACCACCCATGTGCCCCTCAATATCAAGGTGTTTTTTTTCACCCCTAAAGATGGTATGTTTCCCATAACCTTTGGTTTTATTTAAAGCGTGACAAATTGTAACAATGAAAAAAAAATCAAAGTAAAACTGTCAGCAAATTAAAACTAGTGGTTTGAAAAATACTCTGATTTCAACAAAATCTCAAACATATTTTTAAGTCATTTTAAAATGTTATATCTTATCTCATACACTTGGTAATAAAAAACATTTTTATTGTTTCATTTTTTTGTTAAAAAGTTTTAAAATTATATATTAATATTAGTTGATATCTATAAAACTTCCTACCTGAAATAAGAATCACATTTAAGAGTAAACAGGTTAAGTTTCAAAATACTGAAAAGTCATTTCCCAAAGTTAATAACCAAACGTCCTTACCAATTTTAATTTTCAATAGAAACACACAATTGTATTAGAACTATTAAAAAGGTGAGCCATTAGCAAAGTGTCTACTAGCTTTGCTTTCTGCCAGTATGTTTTGCTCCAAGTTACAATACGGTAGACGTTCCAAGATTAAGTACAATTAAGTTGTCTTAATTTCAACTGTACACGTTATAACTTCATAGGAAAAAAAAAATCATTTGAGTGGCTCCATTGGAATAAAGATAGATTAAATCTAGAGTACAAAGTTTAAAATATAAGCTTTCCTGCTAAAATGTACCTGCTTCTCTTTTTACTGAAACAAATAATTAATGTGGTATTTTTAAGTTAGAAAATTTGTTCTTCCTTCATGTTTGAAAAGTACCCATATATGGTATTTTTTCCTTTCACCAGTTCTCTTTGGTACCTTAAAATATAAATGTAAGTGAATTAATGTTTTAATAACTGGATTCACTTTTTAAGATGCTTATTCTAATTTTGTGAACCATTACTTTATTTGCAGAAGTGATTTCTTGTTCTGTTACGATGTATGCAGTAAAACAAACAAAAATCTAATAATCATCTAAACTAATTAGAGGGTGTATAAAAGTAATCCTTTTAATGCAAAAATCATGAGAGGTTATAAAAGAGCTGAGAGAATTTTATAGCCAGTGGCAAATATGAAAATTCTATAACTTCAAAGTAAGAGACTTCAAACAAAAAAAAGGAAAAAGTGCTGAAAGAACAAACAGATTAAAAAATAAATTAATAGGAACAAGACCGTATGTTAGGGATGGAATCTGGGTGTGGTGTCATTGTATTATTTTCAGTTTCTGGCACTTTACTTTAGAAGCAGCACAACTAATAATTAAGGTATTTTTTTAAATGGTTGTCCTTGTTTCTTAATGTACAGGGAAGAAAAACAGGAGGAATAACTCAGAGATGGATCGTGTTATATCCTCTGGGTTTCACTATTATCATGGAAGCCTTTTCTCTTCCACATTGCTAGACAAAAATATACCAATTTGAGGAGAAATACTATAATAAAAACTCATCTTGAGAGCTGGGTGAATAGTTCTCATTAAAGTATAATCTGGACATAGAAACTAGTTCAATACTCTATCAAGAAAACAAGTGACTTGAAAAGGCAGGTTTTAGTAATGGCTAATGAGATATGACAATAGTAATTAAAATTATCATTACTTTGTAGCATGCACAGGACAAACTACAACAAATCTCAAAATTATAAAAGTAACAAGTGAAAAATATCAATACTGTGTATCTCATGCCTTAATGGGAGATCTGCTATGTCTATGCATGACCATAGACAATTTTGTTCCCCGAGGAGAGCAGTCCATCAGCAAAAATTCACAGCCCAACATATCCCGTATCCTATATTTTTGATTTATTTGAAAAAAATTTACAATTTTTGGAAGTACATTTAAAAAGCAAAGATGGAGTAGCACATTAAAGCCCAGTGAACAACTTTTGAGTATTATGGAGATACTATTATACAAAAATATTATCAACTGTAAAGTATTAAGAGAAACAAGACAGAGTAAAAAAACAAGCAGGTATTCATTTTTCCTATGAGGAAGACCAGGCCTATATTGTACCTCAATGCTTTGTACAACAATCACTCCATCAGCTTGATAGGATAAAGATTCTAACCTGAGTGTCTAACTTGCACCTCTTGCAAATATACAACAAACTTACAGGTAAGTGCTATATATAATCATACTTCCTAAAAGTACAATTCTTGGCTACTTCTACAGCTACTCCTTGAAAAAATCATGACTACAGCAATCATACGAAGCCAAGGCATTTCCTTATCAAGTACAATAACATGTATACATTATTAAAGCCGAATGCTTCCGATCATTGAATCTCCCCCACTCCAGTTATATCTTAGTTCCAAACTATGGGATCAGATTGGCAGCAAAACAACATTCTCATCAGAATAAAAAGGAGAGAAGCATTGCTCAACAAGAAGAATGTCTGGTATCTAGAATTACATTAGGTTAGAAATTCAAATAAACCCAACCCTAAGTAATTCACCCTGTGTGTCCAAAACTAAAAGTATTAATTTCACAGGGAGAGTCCTACAAAACTCACTGGTGCCATGTTTCTAGAAAGACATGCATAGCACCATAATTCAATTCAAACAGTACCCTACATTTTTTTGCATGAGACATGAGATACTTTCTCAATATGAAATACCTTGTCAGTGGTATGCATTTTTTATAACTTTAGATTTAATTCACATAAAATAAAATTCACTCTCTTAAAGTATATAATTGAGTACTTTTTTGGAGTTGTAGAAACATTACTATCTAACTATAGGATGGGTTTATTGGCTCCAAAAGAAACCCCTTATCTATTAGCCATAAGTGCCCCTTCTCCTTCCCCCCCCCCCACCCCGCCCCCAGCCCCCTAGCAATAAGTAATCTACTTTCTGCCTTTTTAGATTTTCCTATTCTGGACATTTCATATAAGTGAAATCATATCATATGTGGCCTTTTATTATTTACGTCTTTTAAAGTTCACCTATGATGCAGCATGTATCAGACCTTCATTCCTTTTTATTGCTGAATATTACTCCATTGTTTGGATATGCCACAGTTTATGCATTTATGAGCTGACGGACATGTGGGTTATTCCAGTTTTTGACAACTACTAATAACGCTGCTATGAATATTCAGGTACCAGTTTTTGTGTAAACAAATTGTGAGTATTCTAAGTCTTCTCTTATGACTTTCCCTGCATAGCCTACATTACATCTTCACTTTTTTTTTTTTTAATGGTAATGAGGCAGAATAGCATAGTTGTTAAGGGACTGGGCTCCAGAGACAGGCTGTCTAATTCAAATCTTAGTCAAGCTACGTACTGGCTGTATGAATTTGGTTATCCAACCTCACTATGATTCAGTTAGCTCATGTGAGATGAGGATAACAAAACCTATCACTAGAGCTGTGTGACAAGAATTAGATGACGTAAATTACAATGTAATAAATCATTAAACAACTTAAAATATTTTGAACACAAAGGCCATTTTGTGCAAAAAACACTAAGTAAACAAAAGCCTATATTCTGATTAACATTTTGATAAGGAATGGTAGCACCACCACATGATCGATGAAGCAGAACTGTGTTAAACCTTTCTGTTTCCAGGAAAAAAGGGCTAAAGATACCGGATAATGTGACCAAATGGTATGGAACCAAATATACAATACACAAATGAACACATCACCTTGGGGGAAGCTGAGTAAGACTGGTAGACTGCATCAATGACAGTATCTTGGCTGTGATAGTTTAATTTTACCAAAAGTTACCAGTGGGGGAAATTGGACAGAATGTACATGTCCAATTATTATTTCATACAGCTGCATCTGAATCTATAATTATCTTAATAGAAATTTCAATGAAAAATATGTGATTTCGAAGTAAATTTACTAAAAATCATTAAGCTGTATGTTTACAATGGATGGCTTTTGTGAGTCATTTGCCATAGCCTGTAGAAGTTACACTTAAGGAAAATCCACCATCATCACCATTACCAGTGAGAACAGATTATACATTTTGTAATTAAATGACATTATTCCTGTTTTAGGCCATTTGGGACTTTTTCCTCGGCTTTTAAGATACAATTGATACATAATATGTAAGTTTAAGGTGTACAATGTAATGATCTGATATATGTATATATTGAAAATGATTACCACAAAAGGTTAATTAACACACCCATCACCTCACGTACTTACAATTTTTGATATACCTTTTTAGCAACTTTTAAATATATTTTGAAATATCATTACATATTTTCAAATACTGAAATACATTGAAATATATTTTGAAATATGGTTAATGATAGTCACTGTGCTATCCATTACATTCCAGAATGTACTCATCTTATAAATGGAAGCTGTCCTCCCTTCATTACATCTTGACTGAGTAGAACACCACTACGTTCAATTATGGAATAAACAGACACAGAAATCAGTGCCTCTCTTCCAAGAGACATAACTGTAATTTAAAATAAATATTTACAGCAATTTTAGCGAAGCAACCAGTTCATTTTACGTCCTAATCTGTCCTCCAAGAACACTGCATCTCAATATATTCATATCTTAATTTAATTCTCAGATTATTTGGAGCTTGATTTCAAGTCAGTTTGAGTAACAACCCTGAGTAAATACAAAATATTGAGTTCCAAATTCTTAAAACTGCAGGTAGGTTGACATTATCACTGAATATGTTTTACACAAAATATTGAAAATCCACCTAGTATCTATTTCTACTTTTTGAAGCCTGGCACATTTAACTGCAATTTCATGACAAGTGGAAAAAGCATAAATCAAAGCTGATAGAATTTTACTATTTTGGAATGGGCAACCAAAATCTTTTTTTTTATTGTGGAAAGATTATATATCTATCTTAAGTCAGGGATTTTCTGCAATGTACAATCTAGGATCAGAATAATGTTGGAAATAGCAGATACTTAAGACTCTTTTTGGCTTGCAGTCACAATGATTCAAGGGCTCTCATTTACCCTGTCCTCTTGTGGAACTCTTCTTTCCTACTGTATATATGTGTGTGTGTGTGTATGTATGTATGTATGTATATATATACATACGTATATATATGTGTATATATATACATACGTATATATATGTGTATATATATATATATAGTGTACTATATATATATATATATATATACACACACATACACACATATATATAGTGTATTATACACCAAGGTGTACAGATGTACTATATACCCTCCTTGAATAATGCCACAGTATTCCCTGAGTTTTGGCAGGGAGTCAAAATAGAAATTGGAGATCTAGACCAAGTAAATACTGTATATTTGACAAAATCATTTGTGGTTGTGTTCTTCAGCACAATTTCCAAGATAACCACCGGCTCTACTTGGCAACTCAATTCTCCCACAGTTAAGACTCCAATTGTAAAGTTGGCTTGTATGAGAGTTTCCTGCTACTGGCTTTGGTGCCATTACCTCGCTTAAAGAACTACTGTGCAATGGTGGCATAATAGTTGAGGAAAATGTTACTTTGATGAACCAACACTGACAGCTGCTCCAAATTTTACCCTGTCTATATGGTTGCTTATAAAACAAAGAAGTCTCCCTCTAGCACTCTGAGATGGCTAGGTAAGACTATTAAATTCTAGTGGGCAACAACCGAACTCACAGAAGAAGGAATTAGAACATAAAAAAATCAGGTTTCATATTTCTAAGTATTAGACATTCTAACGTCCTTTTGAAGACATTTTATTTCAAGATAATTTCAAAGAATTCATAGGAATTTACTAACTTGGATCTGGGACATAATGTAAAATCAGGTTTCTCCTAAAAACCTGAGTCTGAGAATTATAGGAAAGGTGTCTTACTGAGATCAGCAAATAAGGAAACGCATTTTAATAGTGACATTTGGCTTACAACATTGTGTGTGGGTGGAGCCTTGGAGGAATTGATAGAGAAATTATAACTTCAGCAAGTGAAACCAAAACATTAACTTCAGGTTTTGTTACCTAATACAAGTCCAATGCCCAAAAAGGACTTTGGAAGTCTGTCATAATAACTCCTTGGCAGGTGCATTTCTGGAAGTAATGTTGACTCGTCCATGTCTATGTTCATGTGCCACTGCATCAAAATCATACCAACCCCTTTGACTTCTGTCATGGGGGCCATGACAGATATAATTAAGGCTATAATTGGTAAATGTGTGAATTTAAACAAAACAAGGGACTCCCTTCTTTCCAAGTTAATGTCTCATTAACCATTAGTTCAGTAAGAAAATAAACAAAACAATATTGCAGTTTAAGAAAAAGATCTATCTTGTAATTGTTCACTATCACTCCCATAAAATGCAATTGCTCAAGACAGTTCTATCTATGAAATTCTGGAAACATCCAGGTGGTACTATCACACATATGGCAAATGAAGAACAGACATTATGTCTTTTACAGTAAACTATCCTATATGGATTCAAATAACTGCTCTTTTATAATAAATGTGAAAGTGGCACTTATATTCAGATTGGTGAATAGATGTACATCTCTTCCTTACAATCATTTAAGCCCCTCATACAATATTAAATTAACAGCTGTTTTCAGCATACAAATAGGACACGTAAAGTAACAAAAAAGTCTAAATTTGATAATAGGAAAGAACAAATCTTCATGGTCACAATAAAATTATTGTACGTATTCTTATTTGCCAATATGAATGAAAATATTACATCTCTTATCAGTTAAATAACTTGAAGAGAGCATATACCACAACATTTGAAAAGTCCCCCAAAAGCATTTAGATATTAGTCTGTCAGCAAAAAGAACTGTTTATTTTAAATTCCGAATTGCTGGAATAATTAATCATAGTTTTCTCAACAAATAGTAAGCATTTATGCTAAACTCCTCAGTATTTCCTTTATAATTTTAGGACAAATGAGAACTAACCAAAGGAGCTGTTTCTGTTCCAGAGATTAGTAATACTACTCCCTTGTAATCATGTGAAATAATCTCTAGTATCAATGATTAAAGTGAACTTAACTGCTTTTTCAGAGATCAAAATAGAAAGTGTTACAGAGTGAACTACAGAGGACAAATGATTTCAGAAGTCTGATTTATGGAGTAACGTCCATTATTGTGCTCTTTATTCTGTCCATTTTTAATCAAATACATGCCTTCCAAACTTAAGTTTGACTTTCCAATCTTTCACTAACACTTCTCTGCTTAGTAACATCAAAAAAAAAAAAACACCCAATATTTATTGTGTTGAAATTTATATTCTACCTCAAACCTATTATAAAACACACATGCAAACACGTAAAAGGATATAACCCTCCTCCAGTATTTCAAATTTCCATTAAAATGCAAATATAATGATTTCATTAACCAGGCAACAATACCCACAGTCTTAGACCCAAAGCAAAGCAAAGCAAACCAGACCTATATCTTTTCTCCTTACATCCCAATTTCCCCTAAGGAACAATCTTACTCTTATGTTGGATCATTGTTGATGAATACTTTTATTTGGATTTGCCAGTATTATCCCTTATTAGAGAGGAGAAAGCACAATGCAAGACTTGAGATTTCAAATTCATGGATGAATCCTACCTTACACAGGAAAATATTAAAAAAAATTGTTTTTTTCAGTAAATCTTAAGCAAACAACTGGAAAATAACCCTCCGTTCAATTCCTAAACACTAGATGAAGGGGGTGGGGGGAACTACTCGATGCAATTAAAAGTATGTCATGAAGGCAATAGTCAGTAAATAACACTTATATTTCATAGTCGACCTTCTCAGGAGTCTATCCAGGCCACACTTTATTTTGTCATAGGTAGAAAACTCCCCACAGAAACTCTGTTAGCTTCATAACACTGGACAAGCAGCCCCAGTGAAAAGATTCGGCAAGACTGGAGAGTGTGTGTGAGTGTTGTGTGTGTGTGTGAGTGAAGAAGGAGGAGGAAAAAAAAGAGAGACGGACACAGAAGCAGATTAATAAAAGACCAAGGAAAAGAAAGCAACCAAGACAGAGAGAGAAATTTGGATGGGGCTGTTAGAAATCTGCTCCCTACTTGTGCGTTTCTTTGCTGGGATTGGGTTTCATTTCTTTCGGCGCCCCTGACCTTGCAGTCTTCCAACTCTCAACTCTGCCCCCCTCCTCCCGCCCGCCCGCCCCCTCCCCCGGCCTGCGCCTGCCTTTGTGTCTGCCTGTCACTTACCGGGGAACCAAACGAAGCTGATTCGGGAGAAGCACAAAGCCAGGACCCAGATTTGCCCACA
The DNA here is from genome assembly GCF_028018385.1 of Neofelis nebulosa. Classification (NCBI taxonomy): domain Eukaryota; kingdom Metazoa; phylum Chordata; class Mammalia; order Carnivora; family Felidae; genus Neofelis; species Neofelis nebulosa. The sequence continues at coordinate 119,035,281 of NC_080784.1, forward strand.
AATTCTCTTACACACGCTCCCCAGGCTGGCAGGCACAGCCCATCGCGGAGCTGATGTACCTGGAGAAAAGTGGGATCTGGTCTGGTTTGGGGGACCCGAGAAAACTATGCTCTCCTCTCTCACTCGGCGCCCCTAGCCAAACGCGCGGACTCCAGGAAAAAAAAACAAAACCCCACTTGGTGTGCTGCAGTTCGACTCCCCATGACACTCGCTCAGCTCGCCCCCCGAAAAGCGGACACGGGGGCAGCCAGGGGCTGACGCGGACGCAGAGCCAGACCCAGACCCCACAGCAGATAAAAGGGCCGAAAAACACTCCGTCAGAGTTCTTTTCCGGGGTGGGTGAGGTTAAACGAGAGACTGGCCTGACTCACAAGAAGGGGAGAGGGTCGGGGAGGATTCCAGGGAAAAGTAGTGCCCCCCAAAGCTGAACTATTTGAGAAAGGGAAGCCAAGAAAAATCACTTTCCTGAAGATAAAAGGCCGGGGCGCCGGCTGGTCGCAGTCACAAAGGTAAGTTTTCTGGGTAAGGAGGAGAGGAGCGTTAGCAGGGGAGAGAAGAGAGCACAGAACCACAGGTTTAAAGGGGGGGGGGGGGCGGAATTAAAACTATATTTGTCAGCCATGTTGAAGAGGCTCCAGTAATTTGTGAAGCTTCCCTCTTCCCTCCTGGTATTTGCGGGTGACACTGCAGGGTCTGCTCCCCAGTGCCTGGAAGCCCGAGAGAAAGCGAGGGGGGGAGGAAAGGGGGAGTTCCGCGGCCTAAGAGACGCGCTCTGACCTCGTTCTCGTCCCGCAGCCTTGCAGCCAGCCAGCAGTTGCAGTCGGGTCTCCTTTCTAACAAATCCTAAAGGGCAGCCATCTTGCTTCCTTTTGCTCCTCTCTACGAAAGCAGCCTAGCCTCCGCATCAATATTCATAAGGCAGTTTGACGTGTGTTCTCATCACTCGGCGGGGCCGGCGTCTCGGGGCGGCCGCGCCGAGGGGGCGGACGTGACTCGCATGCGAGCCGGGCCTGGGCGCGCGGCGCTCGCGAGGAGGCGGCGGCGGCCGCCCGAGCTCTGGCCGCAGCCGCTGCTGCCGGCTCCCCTCCGCCTCCTCCTCCGCCTCCTCCGCCTCCTCCTCCGCCTCCGCCCCGCTCTCCTCCTCCTCCGCCGCCGGCCTCCTCCTCCTCCTCTTCCTCCTCCTCCTCCTCCTCCTCCGCCCCGGCCTCCGCCGCCGCCGCCGCCGCCGCCCTGGGGCTCTCCGCCGCGGCTCCCAGGGAATCAGCCCCCTGCCCGGGGCTTCCCGCACAAAGGCCGGCGGCGGCACCTGGGGGCCGTACAATGCGGTGCGCGGTCGAGGCCGGGGCGGCCCTGGCGCGGTGCGGTGGAGCCCGGAGAGCGGTGCGCGGGGATGAGCGCGGGGCGGGAGCGAGCTCGGGGGAAGATTCCCCCCCCCCACCCCGCACCTTCCTGGGCGCTGCAGCCAGACCGGGGCGCCCCGGTGACCCTTCGGAGCGGTAGCCACCAGGGTGAAGTTGTGGGGCAGGCGCGCAGGGGGAGGTGGCGTGGGTGCTTGGCACAAGGATGGAGACCTCGGATTAACCTTTTAAACTTTTTCTGAGTACCGCTCTCCACCACCCACTTAGAGGTCTGTGCGCACCCCTCACCCCAGCGCGCACCCAGCTCCGCCCGGCAGCCTCGCACCTTAGCCCTTACTCCCACCGCCTTGCAGGTATCTCCGCACGCGCCCACGCGCGCACCCACCTCTGCCCGCAAAGGCCCTCGCCCCCGCCCCCTGGAAGGTGCACCAGCTCCCGCCTCGCCCCCTCTCTGGCATCCTCTGCACCGTCGCTTTAATCTCGCTCTGCAAAAGCGCTCCCCAGTTTCGCAGAGGGCCTGCCCTTAGTGCTTTAGGGGCCTGTACGTTTAAAGACTCGACAAATTAGGAAATTGACCGAGTCCTGCTTCACCCCGCCCCGGGCCCACCTTCTGTTTACTTTTGCCACGTGGGCTGGGAAGGAGAGGGATTCTCACAGATCCAAGACGAATTTCTCACCAGTGACTCTACTTCTCGCTAGATTCGATTGTAAGAAATAAACCTGCGCTTTTCAATGCCTACGTTTTCTCCAATAAGAGCTTCTAGTTTGAAAATTTTCTACCCGTACGTATAATTAAGTAGTGAAGAAATCGACCCATAAGGAACTAAATTCCAAGCGACGGACACTCGATATTCCTTGACGTTCCTGATTCTATACCTACCTCCTTCCATTGACAGTTTGTCTTTTCTATTGCCGACTAGCCTTAATTCGCTCTTTAATCATAAAATTTTTATTTGAAGATAAGATAAAGAACAAAGCCCATATGAGCCATTACATCAGTGGTTGTTGAGATTCGTCCCGTAGAAGAAGTTTTCGCGTACCGACATTCGAATTTGAAATAGATATTCTGGGCACAACTTTTATAGGATCACTGCATTGTGATCCCAGTACCTTTAAGTCAACACATTTTGTGTAGCCCACTTTTTTTTTTTCCTCTGTAATTTCTTTAGAAGTAAAGCCTTTCCTAATTTTATAAAAGTAGAATATTTCCCCATTTGAAAGGGGTTAAAAAGGGAACTCTTTCTATGTGTCACATAGTTACTAAGAAGAACTTTTAAAGTGTGTTCTAATGAAACATTGTATATTCCCTTTTGAGGCAGAGTTCACTCAGATTTCGGATTTTGCAAGGGCTAAGCAACATTGTTCATTTCTCCTTAAGCATTTCACGTGGCATTAAATTACTGTCTTTTCTAACTGGACACTAATGTGTCATTGAGGTCTTGACAATTGTTAGTGTACTTTAAGCTGTTTGGGAGGTTCCTTCTAATTTTTTTTTGTCAAGTCCAGAAAGTAAAATTTTCCAAAGGCTATGACATATATTTATGTAGTGCACAGTACAGCAGAATTGCTGAAAGCATGGGCTTTGGAGTTGGACGGATATGGTTGAATCCTGCTCCATCCCTTATCAAGTGTGTGACTTTGGGCATGCAACTTAACTCTCTCTGTATCCGTTTCCTCATGTATTAAACACCTTCTGAAATAAAAGGGTTGTTGTGAGGATTAAATGAGATATGAGGTACTAGGTGTCCAGCTGGCGATTACTATTACCAATAATAAACCATTTACTTCCAGAAGTTTTTCTTGATTAGAAATACATAAGTAATTATATGCCTTCTTATATTGAATAACATGTGGATAATATTGTATTCACATGTGTTCAATGTAAATATCTGCATGTTCCCTTAGCTGTTTATATTATAATTGGGGAAATGATCTTTAAGGTCACCTCCTTCTCATTTCATCTTTGAAACCTCTCCCTCTGTTGTAACAGGTGGTTCTTGTCTATCTGGAATCATACTTGGCTTGCAGTTGGTTTTGCAACAGGCCCTGAACCTTTTCTTGCCAACTTCTTTCTCTGCACCCTCACTCCACCCTTAACCACGGCAACATGTGTTAATTTAGAAGAACATACATTACTCCAGTTGGCTATTGTGACTTTTCAATAGCAAAAGGAAGCAAAATTCTGCAGGTCTCCAACTGTAAAATATGTTAATGAGATTTTATATTGTTGATAAAAAAAAAAAACACCTTCTTGCTTAGTTGCTGTTTCTGGGAAAGAAAAATAGTGAGCACAATCAGTTGTTTACTGCACATTAGTGCATATTGGTATGGGTAACTCAGAGCCAGCTTTTATTAATTGTGTGCCTTCTTGAGATTCTTCCTATAGGTGTGGGTAATCTATTTTTAAAAGGTAATTTGTTGTTGTTTTAACATAAATTATTGCCAAATTCCTTACTGTTTTTTCTGAAACTAGAAATAACAGCACTGGATCCACACAGAGAAATTCTTGCTTCCTTGAGAGAGAGAGAGAGAGAGAGAGAGAGAGAGAGAGAGAGAGAGAGATTGAGATTAAAAGACTAATAGAACAAGTTCCACAACATGCATTCTGTGTTAGAAAATTGACTTGATTGGCCTGGGCACCTGCTGTCTAACTCAGTTGCTCAACTCAGTCTCTAAGCTTCTTAGGGTGGGGGCAGCTTCCTGACTGCTCCGTCCATCAAAGAGCTGACAACAGCAGCTTGCTTTACAATGCAAATTTCTTATATTGTACTAACAAAACAGAACAAAACAAAGCCAAAAAAAGAAAAGAAGGTGCATTCTTAATTTCCTCCCCACCTGCAGAATAGGAAATTTTGTTTAAGGACTTGATATTCTCTTTAACAGAGAGAAATTATTGTGATACATATTGCTTTGGAAGAATTATAGCAGTTTAACAAAAACATTAAATCATGGCCTGTTGTTTCCCATTTCCAAAAACATATTTCTGAAGTCGTGATAAAGATTCTCTGCATGCTTAAAAGACAATTGACCTTCAGACAGCACAGCAGTCATTGCTATTAGGGGCTTTCTTGTTTCTCTCATCTGGTGACATTACTGCACACCATACTAAGGTACATATTTAACATAGGTAGAATGTGAATTTTAAAAGTTTCCAATAAATGAAACATTTAGACGTAACACTAACTTGTTGATACAAGTTAGTATTATTACTAAAAGCCATTATTGTCTAAGGCCAGGGATCATACTGTCATGAGATCTTGGTAATTCTTCTTATATTAATATGATTTCTATTTTTTTCTGATTTTATTTCTATAATTTATCTTTCTATAATTTGGAAATTTTTAAGAAACAGATACACATGATAGAATACTAACTTACTCAAGTCAGGAGCTAGTCAATGTGTATATTGATATAATGGGGGCAAAGTGAAATGTCAGATAAAACTCAAAAGTCTAATCTTGTTAAAACATTGCTAAAGGCATTATAAAAATATTAGGATCATTCGTGGGACAAACATCATGGAAATCCTTTCAGAAGCATTGCAAATATGTTGCTAATATCAATCTCTTTTTTCCTCATGAAATCTGATTTCACAATCTAGTAACTACTTTCTTCATTGTCATCCAAATTTGATAACACATTAAATACCTCCCTTTCTTACGAGAGAATGATTTTTCAACTTTAATGGTGAACTTCAATAACAAATAAATTTTAACAATTGGTAGTTACCTCAACACCACTTTACATTTATATCATACTTTATAGACTTCAAGGCATCTTTTTATACACTAAACAATAGTTTTATTTGGTAAAGTTATGCTGTTATGTTTAATATTCAACATCATATGCCATATTCCAGTTGGCATTGAATTCAATTCCAACCCTATGAAATATGAGTTTAAGTGATTTTCTCAAGGTCATTCAGCCTGTAAATAGAGGAAGCAGCACCTCTTTAACTAAGTTGTGTGAATCCAAGTTCAGGCCTAATTCATTACACCAAAATTAGCCGTATATCTTTTCCTGCTCAGCTTCCTCTAAATTTTTTTCTTGCTATTAATAGTACCAACTGATCTAGGAATTCTCCCTTCAAAACTCACAATAATTTCCCATTATTCTTTGTTACTTAGAAAAATAGTCTCAGCATTTACATTTACTCATATTTAGCACTCCAAAGGGAATACAATTGGCTAAATACTGGCTATGCACCAAGCATGGGAATAATTGTTTCACATTTATTATCTCTTTTAATTTACTACTTATTAAAAGCTAATAATGTAGGTATCATCTTATTGAGAATTAAGGATTGAGTAATTTGGTTGGGATTAAATATTAAAGAGCTGGAACTAAGGTCTAAATCTAGGTTTGTCTGATTCTAAAGCTCATGTTCTTGCAAACTAACATTGTCCTGTCTCCCCACTTTAGCAGCTATAGATGTGCATGTTTATACCATAAGTTCTTCACCAGCAGTTTTTAGCAGTAACATCAGTATTCCCCCATCTCCTTCATTCATATATATGTATATTTAAGTATTTTTGTCTAAATCTCTACTTGGTATTTCTCATGATTTAGTCTCTACTCTGTTTCTTTAGTTTCCATTTCAGGCTAGGAAGTTGGCATGCTCGAACTCTTTGGAACAATGTTCCAAACTCTTTGGAACATTTGTGTAATAAACATGATGCCACAGCCTTGTCCAACCCCGCCCCCCACCACTGTAACGTAAGTCTCCCCCCCCCCCCCACCAACAAACTGTTTGCAAAGATAAGTTCTGCTATCTGTTTTCAGTATTGATGTGGTAAAAGAGAATTGCACCCTTGATTTGCTCCTGACTTCCTTGAATGACTTGTGAGTTCATTCCCGCCAACAGGGAAACTGGCAGGTGGAAAGAGCGCCACCTACTGAAATCGTTACTGAGACATGGGTCTTTGGGGATAAAATGCTCAGAATGGGATAGCACCAAAGCATTCCATTGGGAAAATGAATCAGAATCACCTGTGCAGCACTTAAAAAATATGCATAACTATGTTCCACTTCAATACCCCTCCCAGTCTCTTGGAGATTCTGAGTAATGAGGTCTGGGATGGGGCTGGAGTAGCAGTATTTTTTAAAAGATTCATGGACAATCACGTGTACAATTTGCTTAAAAATCACGGGTGTACTTCCTATGTGAATATTAATAGGCACACAATGTTGTCGTTCATAGAGAGTCCCATGACAGAGAGCAAATAGTGTGTATCCCTCTATAGTCTAGTAAAGCCTTCACACCTTTGCAAAGATCCAATGAAGCTGTCCGTGACTCTCCTTCTGTATTTCAGGTTGATTGAATTCATCTAAGTTCTCTCGTGACAGGCTAAAAAAAAAAAAAATCTCCTTCGAGGAAAAGATAAATAATTAGCAGCCTAAGAATGACTCAGATTATCAGCAGTGAAAAAGAAAGATTAGGGTAAAATGTAAGTGATAGTACTGATACCCTGATGCAATGGGGAGAAAGATGATTGCAAGTTGCCAGAGTTCAATTTGTGAAGAATATTTTGGGATTTGTATTCCCATGGGATACTGAATGGTTGATCTTTGTCACACTTTTTTTCTAAAAATTTTAAACCATTTTTTAAGCTAGGTAATTAAACAAATTGAATCCAATTTCACTTTTCCCCCAAATAATGGCCATGTAATAGTTTATGAATGTCTTACATAGCTCCATGCTAGCTATTAGTGTAGTGCTTCTAGAAGGAAGAGCTACAGAGATTAAACTAATTTGAGGCCCATGTTTGATTCCTCCCTGTCTTATAGATACTCTGCATGAAAAAAAGAGAAAAAATTAAAAAGGAAATAGGATAGCTATTATTTGACATCCAATTTTCCTCAAATATTCTCAAGCATGTTATGTTTCATTCTTTCTAGAGATGAGTGAGAAAGTCTAATGAGATCTGACTCATGCTAACTCAGAGCTAGGGTGCAGGAGGGGCTGAGTAGTTTCCTGCAAAACTCTTCACTACCAACCTCTGTTTAATTTGTTTTCTTATTTTACATCTTAGAGTACAATATTGTTACTATTTGGCAGGACACCTTCTTGATCTGTCAGTAATTAGGCATGCCTCTAAGGTGAATATGTGTTGATTTTCAAACACATATTCTGACACTTCACAATGACATTGTTCCCAAGAAACTAAAGTATATCCAAGCAAGGAACACAAAATAAGCGAATCTGAAAGAAAGATTGGAGTCAAAGGGGAAAAGAAACACACACACACACACACACACACACAATCAGAACATCAAAAACAAATCCTAAAGGAACATTTCATTAGTGGATCCCTAACTTTTATTGCTCTGAAATATTATGATCATTGACTCTAGTTAGACTGGGTAGGGAGAAGGAAGGAAGTGAGAACTATTGGAGACAGGTGTGTTTAGTGTGGGGATGGTGGCTGTCAGATGGGTACAATCTTAGTGATGATAGGAATACATTTTTATGAAGGAAACTTTCTTAAATCTTCTGAAACCATAAAACATCAATAGGGACTTTCTACTAGTGAAAAAGAACTGAAAGAACTTCTGTCTAAATTTAAAACCCAGAAAAAGGTAAAGTCATAATTTTGATGAGTGAGGACTGCTGTTCAAGGTAAAAGTAGTAGGAACTCACAAAATAGATATTCAAAATATTTAGAAAGCGTAAGTAGTAAAAGCATCATTATTGAAAGTGGTAAACTGAATCTAAGTAAATGACACGGTCTAAAATTGTAGTCTAGATGCTGCTAATGAAAACCTAGCAAGAAAACTTTAATATTACCTATCTCATTTAGTATTTACAATTATTTTGAAAAATATATGCGACAGTTATGACCTAACTTATTGGAACAAAAAATTAACACTGGAGAACATGTGCTTAACACATGAGGGGACATGACAGAGAGATTAAGTAACTTGCCCAGGGTCACACAGCAGGTGATAAATTCTCAGATTTAAGTCTTCTTCAGTATTCTCTTCAGGAGCTAAAGGGAAACAAATAAACCGACTTTAATTCCTTCCTTGAGGCAGAAAAGAAGCGCTGATCAACTTGTGACATTGTATCTTAGGATGATACATTTTCATTCCTTGTCTTTGCTCACCCAGATGGAGGAGAATGCTACATTTAGGAAAAATGTGTTTAGTGTATTTTTTTTAAAGGTAGGTTATCCATTGTGGTAGGAATTCTGTTCATTGCAAATGTGAAGTGAGAGCTAATCTAGTCCCTACAAACATTTCTAAGGGAGAGAATAACACATTACTCAAAGGTAAGGAAGATAAAACATTGGAGCTCTTCCTTGATTTCTTCTCGGGCCACAGAGAAAGCTGTTTGGAGTACGAGTGTATGTAATTAAAAAAGCAGACTAGGGGCGCCTGGGTGGCTCAGTTGGTTGGGCATCTGACTTCGGCTCAGGTCACCATCCCACGGTCTGTGAGTTCGGGCCCTGTGCTGACAGCCCAGAGCCTGGAGCCTGCCTCAGATTCCATGACTCTCTCTCTCCCTGCCCCTCCCCCACTCATGCTCTGTCTCTCTCTGTCCCCAAAATAAATAAACATTAGAAAAAAAGAAGCAAACTTGTTGGACAAAAAGACACAGCCTCACATTTTCATAAAAAGCAAAAAAAAAAAAAATTAAATATCTGAAATTCACATGAACAATTCCCTTTTTATTGTAGAGGGCTGGAGAGAGTGGGGTTTGGTTGATTTAGTTTAAGTCAGACTTCAAACTCACAGATTTTCTAAGGAAAACAAAACTCAGAATGAAACTTCATGCACACAGTCTGGAGTAAATGAACTGTTTTCCTCTAAACCATTTCATGAAAAGACAAGTTTCGTGCAATTTTAGCAAGTAACAGTGCCCTCCCAACAGGGCTGCTTGCCAAGCAAAAAACACCTTACTACATACCCTAGATCTTTAGAAAAAAATAATGTAGAATAAATTTATGATAGAATTGTTAATTCTTGGTGACAATAGTTATTTTACTTGCTAGCATACATCTTTAGTTTTGAATTTTTAGAGACTTCATGCACGGTAGCCTATGTGGAGGGCACTGGTTTTGGTAGTAATACATAAAAATCAGAGACATAGCTTTGGGAGACAAGAGAAATAAAGTCCCAACTAAAGGACCTTTTGTATTGCTTTGTTGTTCAGGAAAGGGTTGTGCTATGAACTGGATGTTGGAGAGAAGCTTACAAAAGGTCTTGAGATAAATGAAAACTAATCTAGTTGGGACATCTTCTCAGAAATGTTAAAAAGAAAAGAAACAACTTTAGAAATGAAGGATTGTTAGTTTCACTTTCCATTGCACAAATGGTTGTTCAGGTCTGAATTTCTTTTTTTTTTTTTTTAATTTTTTTTTAACGTTTATTTATTTTTGAGACAGAGAGAGACAGAGCATGAACGGGGGAGGGTCAGAGAGAGAGAGGGAGACGCAGAATCGGAAACAGGCTCCAGGCTCCGAGCGGTCAGCACAGAGCCCAACGCGGGGCTCGAACTCACCTATGGCAAGATCGTGACCTGAGCCGAAGTCGGACGCCCAACCGACCGAGCCACCCAGGCGCCCCACAGGTCTGAATTTCTAATTCATCTTAGTTTATGGTGGTGCTTGAGATACTGGTGTGTCATTTGTACTTCAATGTTCCCATTCTTGAGAGGCGGTTTAATCAGGGCATGACCAGACTGAGTCAAACTGCATCGTTATGGGGGTCTGTTCAGCAAATCCTCAAACACAGAAGGATCAAAAGTGGATGGAAATACCATCGTAGAATGTCCCTCAAAAGAGCGTTATGAGAACAACATTATATTTTCATTCTTGTTCTGCATTGGTGGTGACATTTCCCATGCTCTACTTTCTCAGCCTTATTGTTTAAAATTAAACACGTGGTGGGGCGCCTGGGTGGCGCAGTCGGTTAAGCGTCCGACTTCAGCCAGGTCACGATCTCGCGGTCCGTGAGTTCGAGCCCCGCGTCAGGCTCTGGGCCGATGGCTCGGAGCCTGGAGCCTGTTTCCGATTCTGTGTCTCCCTCTCTCTCTGCCCCTCCCCCGTTCATGCTCTGTCTCTCTCTGTCCCAAAAATAAATAAAAAACATTGAAAAAAAACAAAAAAACAAAAAAAACACGTGGTGATGGACCACAGCAGTATTCTCAATCCAATATACTCCTATTTCTTCTCTCATTCAGCAATATAATAGTGAACAAGATGGGTCTCCTGCCCTCACAGAGTGTAGTCAAGGGGGAAAACAGACATGTGAATGGGCCATGACAACATGGTAAGATGTGTGAACAAAAAATGTGAGGGTGCAGCAGGCAGGGTTCTTAACCCATATTTGAAGGTTCAGAGAAAATATCCCTTAAGAGTAAGATTTCATAAGAGATCTGAAGAATACATGGGAATTATGAAGTCTAGGCAGGAACTCAGAGAAGAATATTTGGTAGAGATAAAAAGAGTCTATCAAGAACCAGGGCATGACAAAGCATGACATATTTGGAAAAAAACAAAAAACAAAAAGACAAACGTTCCAAATGCCATGTTTAGAAAGCCAAGAGCAAGAGGGTGAACTCTCAGACTTGAGCAGTGTGCAGGGAGCCGGGTTATGATCATGAGGGTTAGTATAAATCATAGTGAAGAGTTTGGATTGTGGCCTAAGTTGCAGTGGGAAATCAATAACGGGGTTTAAAAGAGAAGAAATGATTTGGGCTTTGGAAATACCTTGGTTGTTGCAGTGGGGAGAACAGATTGAGAGAACACGACAGCAGATGCTAGGAACCAGTGAGGAGACAGGAGAAGTCCGTTAGGAAAAATTACAGTGGTCTGGGTTAGAGATTAGGCAACAGGAAGGAGAGAATTGGAGAGGTTCGTGGATATCACAGACTTAGAAGAAATGGAGCAGAGTAACTAGTACTTTGAAGCAGGGGTAAGGCCGAAGCAGGGCTCACGGATGTCACCCAGGTTTCCGACCTGGCCAAAGAGATGGTTGTTGGTGACTTTCAGTCGAGAGAGAAATAACGGGAAGAGAAGAGGGCATCCAAGTAGGAGTTTGGGGGCTGTGGGAAAAAAGAAATCAATCATAAAAAAAAGTTACATTGAGGCACCTGAAGGTTGCCATCTGAGAATGGGAGAATCCAAGCAGTTGGAGAGCTGAGCCTGAAATCTTGAAACCAGATTCAGACTGGAGTTACAAACGTGTGACCCTTCTGCATCAGGATGGCAGCTGAGGAGGAAAACTTTGTGCCCTGAGAAGAAAAGCGGAGCTCTTAGGAAGGAAACAGAGGAACACCACCCTTGAGTTCTGACAGAAAGACGAGTGCCCAGAGGAGGAAGGCAAAGGTGGGTGGTATTGTGAGAGCGAACGAGCTTCACGAAGGAGGTCTGACCTGTTAGCAGTGCCACATACTACTGAGCTATCACCAGAGACAAGTAGTGAGAAGTGTGCCTTGGGTAGGACAGTGGGGTGTTCACTGCAATCTTGGGCAAAGTACGATTCAGCTGAAGACCAGGCCTAACAGAAGCCAGATTGCCTGAGGCTGAAGGATAAACAGGAAGGGAGGATGAGGAGGTAGGGAGTACAAATAACGATTTAAAGGTTAGCTCAAGAGGGGAGGAAGGAGATAGCAAAGAACAGAGGGATATAGGCATGAGGAAAGGATTCTTCAAGCTGGAAAAGACTTGAACGTGTTTAAATGGGAGAGATCAAATTGAGGTAGGTGGTTAAAGATGCAGAAAAGAAGATAAAACTTCTTATACAAGGTCCCTAAAAGGTGAGGTCTTTTAACAAACTATACAAATGATCCCAGAAAGTATAGTCTTAAAGGTGAGGGTCTTTAAAAATTTTTTTTAATGTTTATTTATTTTTGAGAGAGAGAGCACAAGCAGGGGAGGGGCACAGAGAGAGGGGGCAGAAGATCTGAAGCAGGCCTTGTGCCTATAGCAAGGAGTCTGGTGTGAGGCTCAAACTCACCTACCACAAGATCATAACTTGAGCTGAAGTTGGACACTCGACCGACTGAGGCACCCAGGTGCCCCAAAGGAGGTCTTTTAAAAGATTATTCTGCTGAGAAGCTGAGGTGGGGGATTGGCCAATCCGTTCAGTGTGAAGTTTTCTTTACATTTCTTATAGTTCAGGTAGGGTGTAGTCCATGGTTACCGACAGAGGTTAAAAGAGTTCATTTCACTGTGCCCTACCTCCCTCTCCCTCTCTAGTGGGTCCCAGAGACTATCTTCCTGAGTTTTATCATTGCTTTGTAGAGAGGGAGGAATGGGGTCCGTGAAATGCATTATGAATAAATGCTGATGTTTTGGACAAGGCTGGGGTGGGCCTGTTAGATAATATAAAGTTCTAGAAGTCAGAGCTTCCTTTAAAACACGAGGGTGTATTGTAAAACACTATGGGTAATATCTGAATAAAGTTATCCTAAGGTGGCATGGGGATCTCCTGTAAGGTGATGTGAAGTCATGGCTATGATTTCTAATTCATGCTTCCTACTATAGCGACAGGTCTGTGATCCAAGAATAATCATAAGAATACATATCAAATGTTGATTGTCTACCTAGAGCTGAACACAAACTATAGAAGACTTTTATATTCTAACAAGAATCCGGCCAGGTAGATATCATTATTTTTAGTTTATAGATAAGTAAAGGCTCAGAGGGAATAAATAAGTTGCTTACAAAGGGCTAGTAAATGGCTCTACCTTCACTACAACCCAGGTTTGTCTGTTCCAGGGTGTGAACCTTTTGCATTGAGTACCATGATGCATATTGCAGAAATTATTAAATTAAATTTATTAAATAATTAAAATTATTCTTGCTCTGAATTCCTTTCTTATTCATGTGTTATGCAACTAAACTATCTCCTCTGTTAGAAAATAGTGAATAGCTAACATAGGGAAAAATTGGTATTGGTATACAAGGGAGAGAGAGTTGGAGGAAAACAGGATCCCGAAATAACAGAGATCGGGGGTGTAGCTCAATGGTAGAGCATTTAACTGCAGAAATACAGAGATGAATGGGAGGAAAAAAACCATTATTCCCAGCATCACATATTCCTTTTGCTTGCTCATTTCTTCATACACTTTGTTTATTCATTCAATGAATAATATTTTTAAATTTACAGAGATATTTTATCCTCGTAGAGCTCAAATAATAACATAATTAAATACTTACTTGCAATTATGACGAGCCCTACAAAGGAGAAGTTCAGAGGCTGTGGGGGAAGATAAAAGGAAGGGAAAACTCAGTGAAGAAGTCAACTTAAGCTTTCCTTGAGGAAGTGATAATTGAGCCGACTTTTGAAAAATAAGCAGAAATGAACCAATCAAAGAAGGCATGAGGAGAGGCATCTTGTTCCAGGCAGAGGGAATTATACATGGGAAGGTCCAAAAGCAGGAAGAGACATGGCACAAGGCCAGTGTGGCTGGAGCTCAAAAAGTAAGTAGGAGAATGTAATTAAATGAGATTTCATAAGGTAGGAGGCAGAGGCCAGAACATGCAAGGCCTTGTGGGTCATATTAAGTATTCTTTTTTATAATTATGTATTGTTTTTTATCTGCTCAGGGACTCACCTCTCCCCTCCTTTTGTCAGGCAATTAATTACATATGATTTACCCTTGGGGAACCAATCTTTAAACCATGAAGCTCAGGGAGAACTAGTCTACCATGAGTTTCAAGGGTGAGCACATGTTAAACCAGCCTTGGCCAATCAGAGAATAACCTTCTTGTCTCCCTACAGGAACTGTTACAAGAGGGAAGCATACAACTCAAGCCAGGCCAGTCAGAACCAATAGGGCTCACTGACAGCCTTTTGCAGGTGTTGTTGCAGAAAAAATACTCTCTTTCTGTGGGGATTGCTGGCTTTGTGGGATGTAAAGCTCAAACTATGGCAACCAGAAGGGGGAAGCTCAATTCTCTCAAAGGAAACGTCTCTCCTACAGTATAGCCAACACAGAGGAAAGCCGAGTTGAGAGATGAAGAGATAGGTCCAGTTGACATAAATGAACAGATCTACTCCATAAATTTTTAATTTTGTGTAACGGTAAATTTCTCTTGGCAGGCAAGCCTGTTTGAGATACATTTTAGTCACGCAGATCTGGAAGAGTCTTGATTTATTTTTTTTAAATATGGTACAAGAATTGAAGTGTGGTAGGTAACAGACTCTAAAATGTGGAGTTAGCCGAATGTTGTTAGGGAAGACGCAACGATGACCTCTCTTTCTTTAGCTGAGAAATTAACACAGCAGTTGATTAACTTGCTACTGGGGCATTTTGAGACTTAGAGCCCAGGCCTTTGAGAGTAGGGATTAGAGGGCATGTTTGAGAAAAAATCTGGAATGTATTGACTCCTTCTTGTAAGGTTTAGGGAAGTCCCTAATGAAAGGAGCAAACTGTAGTTAAAGCTGGTTTGTCTGGAAGCAGTGAAAACACTCAAGAGCAGCCCTTTAGCCCTTATCCTGAAATCCCAAACAGCCAAGAGTCAGAAGTACTTTAACTGTTTGGAATTTACAAAGTCAGGTCCTTTCCTCCAATTTAAATTTAGTGGTAGCAGAGTTGGGGAGGGTAGAATGAAATTGGAAAATGAGATTGAAACCAGAAGCCCTACCCACTCCTGTTGACAGAACTTCAAAGTCAATAGTTAGAAGACAGACACAACCTGATTGGAATGGAGAATCAAGGATTAGGCCTCAATACCAACTCTGGCTTTTGTTGCTAACTCACCGAATTTACTGGAAACAAATAGATTGTAGAGTTTACCAAGCTTTTAAGGAACTTGGGTTACCAGAGAAACTCAAACACCCATAAACGCAGGGGTGTGATTGCTCAACCTGCAAGGCAATACTTAGTGGGGATCTTTAAGCCACACTAACAGAAACAGCACTGTTAGTCAGATATGATAATCAGAAAGTAAACATTTCTCAGTGCCTTTCTCAGCTGTGGCTGTACAGGACAAATCACAAGGGAAATCATCCCAGAAAACAGGTCCAAGAGCAGACAGAAGAGATCCCCAAGAAATTCACTTTGAAACCAAAACAAGGGGTCCTTCTCCTCCTGTCCAGCAGGGTAGTAAGTATGCATATAGTAGATTGCATACTGCCCCTCCTCCCATTTCCCCTTTTTCAAGTAAGAAGTTTTTATGGTAGCTATTTTGTGTCCTCCTCATAAATGTATATTATGTTTGTTGGAGATAGTTAAACGTCTCATTTTACAATAGGTTTCTTAACCATGAGGAAAGCACATTAGAGAGTCCAGACTCAGGCTGGATGCAGTAAGCCGGATAAAACTTGAGTGGTACTGGTATACATATGTTTTTGATTCCATCCGATATTATTGCCTAATGTAGGCCTGGGGAATTCCAAAAATTTAGGTATAAGAAAAATAAGTGTGGATGTTGTGTACCCAGAAAGTGAACTATAATAGCTGTCTGTGTTTTGGCCTATCGAGAATCCAATTTCTCATAGGTTCACTCCCTGATTTTCTCAGGGGAACTATTCTCCCCTCCCCACCCACCGCCCTTCCATCACTGGGACCAGGTGAATCTAACTTCACGTTCAGCCTCAGAAGGTCAACACTGACATGGACCTGGCCAATCAGAACATCGTAAACCTCTGGGGCACCTGGGTGACTCAGTTAAGGGTTGGACTCTTGGTTTCAGCTCAGGTCATGATCTCACGGTTTGTGGGATCGAGCCCCGAATCATGCTCTGCACTGACAGTTTGGAGCCTGTTTGGGATTCTCTGTCTCCCTCACTCTCTGCCCCTCCCCTGCTTATGCACTGTCTCAAAATAGGCAAACATTTAAAAAATTAAAAACAACAACAACAACAACACTGTAAACCTCTGATTTTAGTGATTGGTTCTGGACATCTGAACCACATGTTCATACCTAGGCCAGTTAAATCAAAAGCAATGAGGCAGTTCTGGGGAAGAGGCATTTTATTTCTGTTGAGATTGCTGCAAATACAGAATATAAGCTTGGAGTTTCTAGCACCTATCATAAATGAAGAACCTACCTAGCAACAGGGATACAATAGACAGAATAAGAGCAGAGAGAGAGCAAGACTCAGTCCTGGTGATAGTGTTGGAGCCATTTCATCTGGGTGAATCTAAAGATAATCTATCCTTGATATTTTTTATTATGTGAGTCCCCTGCCCTTCAACATTTTTTGGAGGAAGGGGAAATTTAGCTTATGTTGGGTTCTTTTCCTTCCCAACTGAAAGAGTTTTTAATTCAAGAGCAATGGGATGTCATGAAATGGTTTTTTACCAGGAGAGGAATGTGATGAGACTTGAGATTTTTGAAGATGAGGCTTTGATTGAGTAACTCTTCTTGAAGGAACACCACTAACACCATTCCCGTGTCATTCCCAAAAAGTAATAAAGAAGACAAATCAGTTGGCTTGCTGGTTGTACCTATATTGCACACAGTGTTTGTAAAGAGACCAAATATAACTGTGGTTAGGGGTCATTACTGGAGACAAGGTAGATGAATATTGAGTACACATCATTTTGTTTATTCTTCTTTAGGGTCTGCTGTTTAATCTCCCTTTACTTTGCATAGAACTGTATCCATGAACACTTTTATACATTTACCAAGCCGGTTAACATTTCACAGATGACTAATTTCTGGTTCATTTGATGGTTGTGAATTAAAGGTTTGAGAAGACAGTTGGTAGGACTCCTTTCTCTTTAAGATAGAAATATATTAAGCGTTTTTTATGAAAAGATAGAAAGGAACAGGCCCATTAATTGCTATAATTATCTATAGCAAAATAAAGAATGATTAGCATTGATTATGTCACACGTATATGAAATATTGGGAATTTTCTAATGAAGTTAGAAGTGTCTGGCTGTCTGCTGGCGCATTGCATAAACTAACCTGTTTTTTAAAACGTCTTTTAATTTTAGCCAATAGGTAAAAGTAAAGTATACAACTTATATATCACATTTTTAAAGGAATTTTGTTGCCCTCAATTTCATCTCCTTGCTCCACTATGGCCCAGATTGTGCACATGATGGTATGAGCCAATGTTGACCATAATCCTTACAGATGAGGCCAACACTTAAGAGGAGGCAGACCAACAATGGAGAACTAACTTGGATCCTCAAATGACCTCCTGGAGTGGAGCCACCTACTCACCTTGGGCCACAGATGAGAAATAAATAAACTCTGTTTTATCTAAAGCATCGTATTTTGGTAGCTCTTTATTATATCAGTTCAGCATGTACCTTAATTATATATCCATCAAATACAATGGATTACTATTTCCAAATAATCAGTGGTGTGTGTGTGTGTGTGTGTGTGTGTGTGTAGCAGATCAGGTGACCAAAAGCTAAACAAAACCCAACTGTTCCTTTATCCTAGTTAGGATCGCCCTACATGATGATGGCTGTCAAACTTTAGAATGCATAAGAATTTACTGGGTAGCTTATTTAAAAAGATCATTTCTGGGGCACCTGGGTGGCTCAGTCGGTTGAGCCTCTGACTTCGACTCAGGTCATGATCTCACAGCTCATGAGTTCGAGCCCCGTGTCGGGCTCTGTGCTGACAGCTTGGAGCCTGGAGCCTGTTTTAGGTTCTGTGTCTCCCTCTCTCTCTGCCTGTGCCCCAGTTGTGCTCTGTCTCTCTGTCTCATAAATAATAAATTAATAAACATAAAAAAAATAAAAAACAAGATAATTTCTAATTCTACTTCCTGAGATTCTCATCTACTTGGGCAGGAGTATGGTCCAGGAGTCTACATTTTAAACAAGCATTACAGATAACTGTGATGTAAGTGGTCCGAGAAACTTTATGTGTAGATTTGTCGACACTATCCATGGAAAACTGTGTGTACTTTATGAAAAGTATGGATATGTAACAGAATAACAAGGGATGTGTCTAAATTCACAATTTTTTAGCAGAAAATTTTGAATATTATTACTTAGTTTATAAGTAATGTTATTATATTTACTCTTAAAATTTTTTTTTTAACATTTTTATTTATGTTTGAGAGACAGAGCATGAGGGAAGGGAGGGCAGAGAGAGAGGAAGACACAGAATCTGAAGCAGGCTCCAGGCTCTGAGCTGTCAGCACAGAGCCTGACATAGAGATTGAACCCATCAACTGTGAGATCATGACCTGAGCCGAAGTTGGATCCTTAACCAACTGAGCCACTCAGGTGCCCCTATATTTACTCTTTTAAAATCAGTTTGAATTTGGGGCACCTGGGTGGCTCAGTCAGTTGGGCGTCTGACTTCGGCTTGGGGCATGGTCTTGCAGTTTGGAGGTTTGAGCCACGCATAGGGCTCTGTGCTGGCAGCTAGGAGCCTGCTTCCGATTCTGTGTCACTCTATCTCTCTGCTCCTCCCCTGCTCATGCTCTCTCTCTCCTCTCTCTCATAGAAACAATTTTTTTTAAAAAACCAGTTTGAATTTAATTCTACCTAATATATACACAGAACTTGAAACACTTAATTCTGGGGGTGCCTGTGTGGCTCAGTTAGTTAACTATCCAACTCTTGATTTGGGCTCAGGTCATGATCTCACAATTTGTGAGTTGGAGCCCTGCATCGGACTCTATGCTGACAGCATGGAGCCTGCTTGGGATTCTTTCTCTTCCTCTCTCTGCCCCTCCCCTGCTCATGCTCTCTCTCTCTCTCTCAAAATAAATAAATAAAATTAAAAAAAATAAAAAAGGAAACACTTAATTCTGTATGTTCTAAGATGTTTGAAATATGCAAAATTATGAATAATAATTGAATTATAGGAAGTGATTGAGAATCTGAAATCTATATAAGAAAGGTATAAAACAGGAAATAGAATTCTTGCTGCAATATTCAGTTCTTTATGTAATAAACAAAGGTTCTAAACTTTAATTTTTTAATGTTTATTTATTTTGAGAGACAGAGCATGAGTGGGGGAGGGGCAGAAAGAGAGGGAGACACAGAATCTGAAGCAGGCTGCAGGCTCTGAGCTGTCAGCACAGAACCTGATGCGGGGCTCAAACTCAGGAGCCGTGAGATCATGACCCAAACGAAAGTCAGATGCTCAACCAACTGAGCCACCCAGGTGCCCCTAAAGGTTCTAAACTTTAAATTAAGCAAACATAAATTCAAGGATAGAATGACAAACATAGTATTTGTTTTTTGGATATTTCCACAACTTGTTGAAACAGCCAGAAGTAAGCAAGCAGATAAGAAAAAGGAAAGGAAAGGAAATACTAAACTTAGCCTCCTCTTGCTTCAAATCCTCAAGTTTAAAAAAGATTTAAGAAAAACTTTATGTTATAGTGCCTTGGAAGAAAGCAAAAGCCAACCTGAGATAAAAAAAAAAAAATGCCTCCATAAATATGGAGAACAAACAGAGGGTTACTGGAGGGTGGGGATGGGCTAAACGGGTAAGGGGCATTAGGGAATCTACTCCTGAAATCATTGTTGCACTATATGCTAACTAATTTGGATGTAAATAAGAATAAAATAAAATAAAATGCCTCCAAACCGCCTTAAACTCTTTCCTTCATTTTTGTAAAATTATGGGTCCTTTACCTCTTGCTATATATTTGCTGTGAAGAAAAAAGGACCTATTTTTCAGCTGAAGACTTATTCTGCTTCGTCAGAATGCAAGAAAAACAAAAAGAGGAAAATAATGACCTAATGCAAATTTTTCTTCAAGGTAGCTATGTTCATTTTGTGGCGTGAAGCAGCTGACACAAGGAGGCCTGAGCAGCAACAGAGAAGCATGTTTCTCTTCCAGACAAGGGGCTTTAAATGCTTCTCTCACTCAAAGGAGGAAACAAGTGGGACTTCACATCTATGCAACTTGAAAGTAAAGAGGTGGGGGTGCCTGGGTGGCTCAGTCGGTTAAACATCCAACTCTTGATTTCGGCTCAGATCATGATCTCATGGAGATCCAGCCTGAAGCTAACAGCATGGAGCCTGCTTGGGATTCTCTCTCTGCCTCTCTCGCTCTGCTCCCTCTCCCCACTTACACATGCTCTCTCTCTGAAAAATGAATAAACATTGAAAAAAAGGTGAAGAAGTGAAACTTTTCACACCTTTTAACTTTTTTACCTTTTCACATTTTCTTTTAGTGGGTTTTTCAAATGGTTAAGCAGTTTACCTTCAATGGACATTTAAAAATGCTCTCTTTTGGTGTTTTCATTCCAGAGGAAAGAATGTACTTTGTGCTCTGATATAACATTATTAGTGAGTATAAATTTTTCCTTCCAAGAGAGTCAAGAATTACTTTGTATAAACAGATTCCTACAGCCTAAAGTCTTATTTGGCATACATATAAATTTAAAAATGAACTACCAGTCAGCAATATCAAATTTCTTGACAACCTGTTATATATCTGGACTTGGGTGAAATAGTGTTATCTACTTTTTATTGCAAAGCAAAAATTCAAAGTTGGGTGTTTACACAAACACACTCTCAGTGTCATACCACTATGAGGAGTAATTGGGTAACATAATGTTGGTAATATATAATGTGTCTGATTGAAGATTTTTAGGAAAAATAATTTTGAGGAAAGCAAGCCTATGTTTTCTTAGTGGATTTTTGTTTGCTTTTTAAACAAATGCTATTGACATAATTTTTTTTTACTTTAAAATTGAGTTGCATGAAACAAGTGAAGGGGTTTAAGAGGTATAAACTTCTAGTTATAAAATAAATAAGCATGGGGATGAAAAGTGCAGCCTTGAGAATATATTCAATTAAAAATTTAAAAAAAGTAAAAAAAATTTTAAAAAAAAGTAAAAAAAAAGTAGCACTTTTTCCCCTTTTAGTGTTACCACCGGATTATTACCTTCTAGTTGTGAAATTTCATGATTTCATTATCATTAGAAAAATCTAGAAAGCTCTGATGCTATAATGCCTGCCTTAGCTTCCCACTGTAGTCTTCCTGTGTTAAGATGCTAACCTCTATACAGATATTTTGGTTTGTTACTTAGCTTCTGTCCCCAAATGCTTCTGAGCTCCAAGACCCCCTTCTTTATAACAATGTCCTTTTTTTTGTCTATAACTGTCCACATGTTACTGAGGAAGAAGGGCCTAAAAACCTAGATCACTGGATTTTGTGGGTGAAGTTTTGCTTAATGATTGACTGAAAGATATTTGCATCAACAATATTGACAGTATTTTATGTAATTCATTAGACTAATTCTCAGGAAAAAAATAAGAAATACTCTTCTTGAGACTGTTTACTCAACAAGTTCAGAACTTAACATCTTAAACTGTTTCCCGCTGAGCAGAAGCAGAAGATGGAAAGCATGAAGACTAATTTACTGTTTGACAGAGTTTGTTATTCAAAAACAGCCTTTTGTGGCCAATTCTAAGTGGCCGAGGTTTGGGGTAACCCTTTTGTGGTTTTACAAGTGATTGTCCTTAAAATCTGAGTTTCTTAAGATGAATCCACATACGCATCAGTAAAGACCACAGCTTCAGAGTAACCTCCCCACTCCCCATTCTATTTTAACCAATATATAAATGTGAATTTAGCCACAAGAAAATTGGCTGCATCCATAATGTCACGGTCCTCAGGACATCTGCCAACTATTTCAAAACATAGAGGGCATTGGCTGGCATCAGAGAGATAAATGGGATTAGTTTTGAAAACTGATTTTGCAAGTGTTTTTGTTTCTACTATGCCTCACGGAATCTCATTCAAATATGTTTCGCGAAAGTGTGGTTACTACCATATTGATCCCTGAAAAAAGACAGGCACTGTACTTTTTGGAGGAGAAAATATTCTCATCGCATTAGGTTAAGGTTAATTTATGAACCCCAAGTACTTTTCATGTCAACATAGATTTTTCCATCTGTCCCACGGACAGCTACCTTGGACGAAAAGAACATCTACAAAAGCAAATATTTTATTAAAAGGTCCCGATTTCTTTAGAGAAGAATAATTAAATTTTGTTTTGTAAAAATTCAAAATAATGGTCACAGTTTATGATAAAAGAGACACCCACTTCCAAAGGTCCAGAAGTGTGTTGAAACTTTCTACAAATAGCTTACATGAGGGGGTTATACTGCATAATTGGATAGCCATTTTTTTCTTCCATAAAGAGCACAGAGTAAGATTTCTTATTAAAAACATGTGCTGGGGCACCTGGGTCGCCCCGTTGGTTAAGCGTCCAACTCTTGATTTCAGCTCAGGTCATGATCTCATGGTTGGTCATGAGATGTGGCTCTGTGCTGGGTGTGGAGCCTGCTTGGGATTCTCTCTCTCTGCCCCTCCCCCACTTGTGTGTGTGCGGACGCACGCTCTCTCTCTCTCTCTCTCAAAAAATTAAAAACAAACATGTGCCAAAGATTTATTTGTCCAAATCTATATGTTATTTACCACTTAGAAAAATATTTATGTATAATTCCTTTCTTAGAACTGGTTAACAGCCCTTCTCAATCAAGGTAAACCTTAGAAATCAATCATATAGAGCTAAGAAAGTCAAGATCTATGTTACTTAATGGATCTTTTGTTTGTTTCTTACATTCATTTTCCAAAAGGATATTTTGATCCATAGAATGTACTACTTCCAGAATTTTTATTCTTGCTAGAATACTGTGTACACAAGTCATGGAACATGGGAAAATACTGACATTTAAAGTTTTTAGATTGTGGCAACTTTTAAAAACTAAGCAACTTTTCCATGATGCTATTTATTTATTTTTTATTTTTTTTTATTGAACAATAGTTATTGAATGCAGAAGGTATACCTCTGTTATGGACCTTTATAATTACATTAAACAACTTGTAGTTCATCCAATTCCAATTAATTCTTCTGCTCATTAGTTTACATTTTAGGTATACCATACTACTATTTGATAGATACATACTCAGAATTGATCATTCCTGAAATAATACTTCAGGGAATATAGCCCTTAAATCCTTTAGAAAAATTCCAATAAAAGAACTGTGAGTCAGTGAGGGTCCCAGCTGGAAACAGAGGGCATACTCAAATAGTTTGAGAAGGATTTAATAAAGAGATATTTTAGATGTTTGGAGAAGACTTATGGAAATCACAAAGGAGAACACTATTATAACCTGTAAGCTTGAAGGGGCAAGATGAGAACTTTGGGCAAGAACCCTAAAGTAGAGCAGTGTATAAAGTAGGCCACCTTGAGAGGATCTATGACCTTAGGATAAAGGACAAAGCCAATCTGAGATGATCCCACAGGGAAGGAGTCAGGGAAGAAATATCCCAAATAGACTCTTCACCCTCTCTCTGATCCATTGCCAGGCATCCCATTGAGCTAAATTGCACTGTTTATTGTGGTAGCCTGGTTGCAGATGTCTACTGAGAACTTGAAACGTGGGTGTAAATGGAAAACGCAGACCAAAGTTTGAAACCTTAGTATAAAAAAGAATGTAAAACATCACATTAATAATTTTACACTAATTAAAAACAGGAAGTGTAGTATTTTAGACCTATATATTCAATGTATGTATTATTAAATTTTAATTTTCATTATTAAATATGTGTTTATTATATATAACATACAATAGGTATTAATACTAATTCTACCTATTTTTAAATTTTTAAAATGTGCTACTAGAAAATACTTATAAAATTAAAAAATATATTTATACAGTATCATACAACATCACATCATATACAACATATATTTTTCTTGGAGAGCACTGGATAAACTCAGCAAAAGTAAGGGGATATAGGAGTCTGTTGATGGTGTTCATTAGAGGCCAATTTCCTATAGCAGAAAGTAGGATGGAGAGGGATGGAAAATGGACCTGAAGGAGCCAACAAAGATATCTGGCTTGGGCTGTTAATAAAGAAAATTATCATAAAAAAATTGTCTGAAATAAGAGGGTATTTTTTTAATGCTTTCTATATAGTTGGCCTGTGGAATAGTTTGCTAATTCCACATCAATGAAGACTAATTTTTTTTTTTTTTAAAGCAGCATTGGGAGTGAACCAAGTAATCAGCTGAGTCCTTTAGAATTATAAGTTTTAACTTTTATCCATTTTCCATGTTGCTTAATCTTAAATATAAATTGAAATTCATATTATAGAAATATCTTAGGTCTTCAAAAGATGGCTACAACAATCTTGACAAGTAGAAGACATAACAAAAACAGTCTTTTAGGTTGGTGTTTTGATAAAAATATTTGATACAAATTTAATAAAATATTTGATAAAATTTTAGATAAAAAAGATGATAAAAATCTTGTTGAAAAACCTTTGCTTAATTTTAATGGCATCTATCTGTTTATTCAACAAATACTAAGTTTGAGCACTTTTTATATTCACCTATTGAACTTAGTCTAATATT
This sequence comes from Neofelis nebulosa, assembly GCF_028018385.1. Taxonomy (NCBI): domain Eukaryota; kingdom Metazoa; phylum Chordata; class Mammalia; order Carnivora; family Felidae; genus Neofelis; species Neofelis nebulosa. Next base: position 119,059,904 of record NC_080784.1, read on the forward strand.
AGAAAAGAGATATTTAGCAAGTAATCAAGCACATAAATAATATTAACTTCATTGGGTCTTATATATTATGAAGGAAGAATAATAGATTAACATAAAAATAATGACTGAAGTGTGACTTTTAGATTATTTTTTTTAAGTTTATTTATTTTGAGAGAGAGAGAGAGAGAGAGAGAGAGAGAGAGCACGCGCACGCGCGCACACACACACACACACGAGTGGAGGAGGGGCAGAGAGCGAGTGGAGAGAGAGATTCCCAAGCAGGGGGACAGTGCAGAGCCTGATGTGGGGCTTGAACTCACAACCTGTGAGATCATGACCTGACCAAAACCAAGAGTTGGACACTTAACCAACTGAGCCACACAGGCACTCCCTAGATTATTTTTAAAAATTAGAATGGCAGATTAGTTTTCTGTTGCTGTGCAACAAATTACCACAAATGTAGCTATTTAAACATCACCCATTAATTATCTTATGGCTCCGTAAATCAGAAGTCTGGCATAGTGTGACCGGGTTCTGCTCAGGGTCTCACAAGGCTGAAATCAAGGTGTTGGCTAGGATTTGTTCCCATCCGAAGGCTCTGGAAAAATATGCCCCCAAACTCAGTGCTGTTATTGGCAGATTTCAGCTCTTTGCAGTTGCAGGATAGGGTCCTTGCTTCCCTGCAGGCTGCCAGCCGTGGCTATGATTGCCTCCCACATTCTTTGGCTTACTCTACCTTTACAGCAGCATCAGCATGTGAAATCCTTCTCATGCTTTGAATCTCTGATTTCTGCGAACAGCCAGGGAAAATTATCTATTTTTTAAAAGGCTCATGTGATTAGGTCAGGTCTACCCGGTTAATCTTCCCAATTTAAAGTCAACAGATTTGGGACTTTGATTTCATCTCCAGAACCCCTTCACAGCAGGATCCAGCCTAGTGTTTGAATAACTGGGAGAAGGTATGTAGGTACACCAGGGCCAGGAACCTTGAGGGGCTATCTTAGAATTCTGCCTACCCAGATGGTTAGGAGGGAAAAAAGCCTCTCTGAGGAGCTTCCATGTGAAATAAGGCTGGATGATGTGGAAAAACAAAACAAAACAAAACAAAACAAAAACAAAACAAAAACAAAAGAGTCATAAGTAGATTTGAGGAGTAGGAGAGGAGGACATTATAGCCAGAGAATAGTAAGAGTCAAAATCCTGAGGCAAGGCAGAGATTTATATATTCAAGAAGCAGAAAGAGACCAGTAGGATAAGACTGTGGTGTGGAAAAGTGTAGAGATGAGGTCAGAAAAGTAAGCAGACTTAAGACCAAGGGAAGTAATTTAGAATTTATCCTTATTGCCATAAGAAGCTATTGAAGGGTTTAATTGAGTTAGGGACATTTTCAAATGACTAAAGGAGATCTCTGGTTACTTTAGTGTCCTTATCAAAATGCATACTTGACCAAATTCTGGCGTATTAATTCTTTCTTTCCTGGTGATCTACCACACAGAAGTCAGATTCCTGCGCTCTTTTGGTAATGAGTGCAAGGCTTATATTTGAAATCCTTTTCATTGAATTTGTTTTTACAGTTTTGAGTGCTGTAAAAAAGTTTTGAGTATACACTACTGTTATACATGTTCTAAAGTGGATACAAATAAATATTGTGGAGAGAACATTAAAATTAAAGTCTTTAATCTCTGACTGTATAGCCTTTGATAGAAATTAAGAAGTTTGCAGGGCACATGGGTAGCTCAGTTGGTCAGGCATCCGATTCTTGATTTGGTGGTTAGGTTTATGAGATCAAGCCCCACGTCAGGATCTGTGCTCACAGAGTGGAGCCTACTTGGGATTCTCTCTCTCTCTCTCTCTCTCTCTCTCAAAATAAATAAACTTTAAAAAAAAAGAAATTAAGAAGTTTGGTTCAATTAATATTAGAAAGATTATTTAAACAATCTTTTATATAAACTTGAGGGAACAAATGAAATTTTCTCTTACATGAGAAACAAATATGCTTTGTCGAGATTTTGAAATTTATTGATATAAGAGGCTACCTTATTTGACTTTTGCCACTTGGATAATTTTCACATTCCTTTCTGCACCCAATGTTCTGGATCGTCTGCATAGCATACCAAAAGCCCTGATATTTGAGATGATGTACATTTCAAATTGGCATTTCCTCAAAAAACTATAAAGGGAGTACAATTTCAAAAACTCTGGAAGCCTCTGGATGCATACATACCATCAAATTCTAGAAGTGAGTGATGGCTATCTCCATGTGCCTATTATTCAGGTGCTGATTTTAAGTACTAGAGTTTACCAGAGAAGGTTATGTAGTGAACAACCTTTTAGGGTCTTAAACTTTTTATACTTCTCAAATCTCTATTCTCTTCCTCTTTTTCTAGGCTCCACCCCTTGTTCACATTCCTCATATCTTCTTGTTCCATATTCTGCTTCCTTTACTGTCACAGAGTCTTAATCACCATATTATGCCTTCATACAATCTTTCAAGTTGTCCAACATGTCTAGAAAAATCTCATCTTTCATCAACACTGTACTGTAAAGCTGAAGGGTGTGCTCTAGGCAAAAATAGGAAAAATTATCCCTCATGTTCTTTAATCTTTCCTTTAAGTCTTGGTTGACTTCTTTTTAGCACCATAGGTCTCAGGACTTCTCTTCCAACATTAAACAGATGCAGCTAGAACATATTGGAAACCTCTCATGTGTATTAAAGCTTAAACAATTGATGAGTAGTTTCATGTGTGCAGGGAGTGTCTGCATTTTAGTATGGAGTAATTGGTTAATTCAAAGGTCTGAGGATTTAATCATGAAACTTTCAGAACCAGATTAGGTGCCAACTATGGCCAATGTTCTTATGAACTGCCCTGCTCAGGAAGGCAGCACCGGAGGCTGTTTGTGCATTCCTAGTACAGTCACACACTAATTTGACCAAAGTCGGTACCTGGCCAACCAAGACCTACCCATAAAAATACCAATGACCTATAAGACTGATTGGTCCAAAAGGTTCTACCCAAGAAAGGTGTGATAATTCATCAAGCCAATTAGCCCATCTTCTTCCAAAGTTTTGTCTTAGATTTTGGGGACAATTTCCCAGTAAGAGTGCAAGAGCAGAATGAGCAGGACAGTCGGGAAAAACAGAGATGCCATAGCAGAAAGACTATAAAGTAATAAAAGAGAAAATAATGGGATCCCCTTTCAATGTACTGAAAGACTGTTATTAAGTTCATAGAACAGTAAAAATACAAAGCTAAAAAATGTGAAACAGGTCTTTATGGAAGATTTATTTAAAAATTTGTGCAGAAGAGAAAAAAAGGACATCTGGTCTGACAGTATGAAGAATAAGGAGTGAATATGTGTTGAAGAGGGGATATTACAAAGGTTAGATATTTATTTTATTGTGCCCCATTAATTGAGTGTAGGTAGAATACATATGAATAAATTCTTTTCTGATCTATCTGAAATGACAAGGGCTTTTGAGAATACATGCTGTTTTTACATCTCATGGGCTAAAAGTGTATTTATTTATTTATTTTTTTTTCAACGTTTTTTATTTATTTTTGGGACAGAGAGAGACAGAGCATGAACGGGGGAGGGGCAGAGAGAGAGGGAGACACAGAATCGGAAACAGGCTCCAGGCTCCGAGCCATCAGCCCAGAGCCCGACGCGGGGCTCGAACTCACGGACCGCGAGATCGTGACCTGGCTGAAGTCGGACGCTTAACCGACTGCGCCACCCAGGCGCCCCTAAAAGTGTATTTAGAATGCATTTGACATATGTCTCAGGAAACCAGGCAGAGTGGGAGACAGGGTGGGGCAGGAGGTACAGGCAATAGCCAAACTGGAGTTACCTAGGGTAAAAGAGATGTACCTGTTAATGTGTGGGAAATGATACCCAAGGCACTTGAAGGCAAGAGAAAACTCACATTAGGGCTAGAAGACTTCTATTTTGGCCCTTTCTTTTCTCTTCCTCCCTTCCTCCCTTTATCCTCTTCTTTCTTTCTTTCTTTCTTTCTTTCTTTCTTTCTTTCTTTCTTTCTTTCTTTCTTTTTCTTTCTTTTTTAAAGAAATAATTATAAGACAGGTTAGGATGCTCACCCAAAGTTTCATAATTACCTGGGTACAGCCATTTTACTTCATGTATCTACCACACCATACACATGAGTGATATTTTGGACCTTCCAAACATCACCCCTCCAGTTCTGTCACCATTTATGAGATCCACTTCCCTTGTGTTTTCTTTTAAGGCAGGCTTTTCTTTTAAGGTTTATTTATTTATTTTGAAAGAGAGAGAGAGAGAGAGAGAGAGAGAGAGAGAGAGAGAGATTGATTCTCAGAGAGAGAATCCCAAGCAGGCTCCACACTGTCAGCACAGAGCCCGACATGGGGCTCGAACTCATGAACCGTGAGACATGACCTGAGCCGAAACCAAGAGTGGGTTGCTTAACTTGCTGAGCCACCCAGGCGCCCCAAGGCAGGCTTTAAAATCATAATTTTAAAACAACTTCACCTGTTTTAAATCAGGTTTTCTCAAACTTGAATATGAAGATTCTGGTATGAGATTTTGTAGTTCTCATAGCTGCTGTAATGATGATGTTGATGATGTTAGTCTGTGGGCCACGGTTTGAATAGCAAGGAATTAGGTTACTGGGATCTCAAAACTTATCCTAAAATACCAGTGGAAATCACCAAGAAATTAATAGTAGGTATAAATGCCAAGTGAATTGTATTTCTCTAGGCTATTGAAGAAATATTTGTCAAAAGCTTACAGTATGATAGGCATTGTTCTAGAAAAAGATGAAATTTTTACTGTCACTTCTATTACTATGATAAAACAAAGTACCAAAGTTGTACTAACTTAGAAGTCACTTTTGATATGCTCAAGCAGAGTTGCTTTCAAATGCACTTTGGACATAAATTACATATATTAAAAGACCTTTTCCAGGAAAAGATTCTTTCACTCGATCAGTATAGTGTTCCAGTTTCTAGAATTTAGAAATACTTTTGGAGAATACGCTTGGTAAAATGTTCCTTCAAAATAAAATATTTCACCAGTTAAACAAATGGAAAAAACATGTTTACTTTTAGTCCTCAGGGGAAAACCAGCTTATATCATATGGTATTTGAACTTGTTAAGCATGCACAGAATGCTTTGTGTGACCCTCATGCTAGGATTGCTGATTTGCTTCCACAGCTGTCCCATGTTGTCTTTTGCAACATAACCCAGGTCAGGTTGACATGCTAAATAACTAACATTGCCAAGTGCCAACCAGAGAGAGCTAGCTCAAGTATTTGGTAGTGTCTTCCCTCATTGCAAGGGCAACACCTGCAGTGTTTATTAATCCAATGAGATGCTTTATAATTAGCATGGGGGCTGCATCAAGTGTCTAACTGTATACCTGACTGCAAGAAGGTGAACTTCTATGAGCCTTGAAACTCTCTCAACACGTTCTTGAAAGTCTCTCAACACACGTTCAGTTTTGCAGCTATCTTGAGTAAAAAAAAAAATAGCAGTCATGCTGTTGCAACAGTGATTTCCCCAGCCTCTTCTTTCAGTTAATGAAGTGTTGAAAGTTTGAGACCTGTTATTGGTGGAACGAACAAGAACCAAAAGAATACTACTTGCTGGAAAAGTCTTTAGGATTTAAAACTTACTCAAGTCATGTTATCAGAACTGTATTTTGTATGAATTTACTAATTCATAATGCATTTATTCATGAATGAATATCTTTGTATCACAAAGGTGTAAGCTACTTGTGAGCAAAGATAGTGCCACCTGTCTCTCCACTGTGCTGGTATACAGCCTTGTTCATTGTAAGTTCTCAGAGTTGCTTAGTGAATAATAATAACAAGATGCAGTTCAAATACTTGTCTTCTTTACTAGCATCTAATTTCCTCTGCTTACACCAAAGAGGTTTTTTTAGCCCACTTCTTGCCTTCCTGACAATGGCTGGATTAAAAATTAGACTAGTCCCTCAATGCAGTTTGGATGAATTCCCATTATTCCACAACTGACTTTTCTACAAAACAAAAAAGTACAGATAACCTAAAGTGTCTGAATATCTTCTTGTATAGTCCAAACCCTGAGGGTTGGCTTGGGGAATACAGTAGGTAGCATTCGAGAGGTGAATTCCTTCCCACATTGGTTTCAGGAGGGCCAGATTTTGCTCTTCAGTTTCCCCTCAAGCACATATATTCTGTGGGGCTCAAGAAATAATATATCTGGATATAATTTTGCAATTTTTTTTTCTGAAAAAATCTCTCATATCCCTATTAGTCTATTACTTAATATAATATCTTATATGGTGATGGAACTAGGGCACTGAAGATGTCTTCAAGGAATATTACCCATGAATATTCTGGCTATAATGGAAGTGATTCTAATTATAGAGCAAAGCCCTATAGTATTAAAGATGTGCCTTATGCTGATGACCCCTAGACCCAATTACTTGCTAAGTAAAAGTGGCAGATTAAAGAGAACCAATGGCACCTGATGTTCACCTAGCACCACTGCCTGCCAAGCATTGTACTAAGAACTTATATGCATCAACTTATTTGATATTCATGATAACCCTATAAAGTATACATAACTTTTGTGCCACTTTAGAGATGAGGAAATGGAGGCAGAGAGAGAGATTAAGAAATTTACCCGAAGATACTCATCTAATATGGACAAAGGAATTCAAACCCAGATTTCCCCCCATTCTTTTTTAATTGTTTATTTATTTATTTTGAGAGAGAGAGAGAGAGAGAGAGAGAGAGAGAGCACATGAATGGGGAAGAAGGGGCAGAGAGAGAGGCGAGAGAGAATCCCAAGTAGGCTCCACACTATCAGTGCAGATCCCAACATGGGGCTCCATCTCATGAACTGTGAGATCATGACCTGAGCCGAAATCAAGAATTGGTCATAGAGCCCTCATTCTGATCTCTAGTATACTGTCTCTCTTCTAAACCAAGCTTCTTGTGAATGGCAAATAGAATTGTTGCCAGTTCTAAAACCATACTGTAAAAGGTGAAAATCTAAAGTAAATGCTCTCACCAAATTGGCATAAACAGTTTTTCTAATCTTGAAAATATGATTTTTATGTCTTGAAAAGATGGTTTTATAGCAGAATAGGCTGAGGAGTAGTGGAGATTTAACATAAATTTCACATAGATAGTCTGTAGCAGAGGTGAAGAGAGAATTTTTATTTGCTGACACCCAAAAGATATATTTAATATGGTAGACGTTGCTACATGCATGCATATCTTTTAAAGAGTGATTAGCATGAATCTACTCTCATAACAGTAGCAAGTTCTAAGGAATTAACTCCCATTCCCAACCTAATTTTAGTCTCTAACAGATCAACTTTTCCTTGTGCTCATGACTTTACATGGTTGCATCAAAATGCAGATGTAATTTTTAATTCTATACACTTTGCTTGACACTACATATTAGCATTTTCTCTTTTTCTTGTATAGTCTTATGTTTTATGTACAAAATGTTTTATGTACTTGATGTATGTTTATGCAAACATTCATTATTCTTGAGCATTTTCTTTCCCCCTCCTTTTCTTTTAAGTATCTGAAATGACTATCTTGTTATGTATGGTTCACTTTTCTTCCTTCTTTCCTTCCTTCCTCCCTCCCTTCTTTCCTTCCTTCCTTCCTTCCTTCCTTCCTTCCTTCCTTCCTTCCTTCCTTCCTTCCTTCCTCCCTTCCACCCTCCCTTGCACCCTCCCTCTGTCCCTGCCTACCTGTCCTCTGTTTCCCTTATTCCCTTTCTCTCTCTCTTTCTCCATCTTTTTAAGATAAATTGTGAGAAGTTATCAAAGAAAAAGATTTTTGCAACTCTTGAAAATTTGCCAATTTAGCAAAAATGTATTAACTTATGCTGAAATTAGTAATGTATGTATCATTTCTTTTCATTTTTACCAGACTTGTTCATTATAATTTTATTTTTGTATTTATTTATTTTTTTAATGTTTATTTATTTTTGACAAAGAGACAGAATGCGAGTGGGTTAGGGGCAGAGAGAGAGGGAGGCACAGAATCTGAAGCAGGCTCCAGGCTCTGAGCTGTCAGCACAGAGCCTGACACGGGGCTTGAACTCACGAGCTGTGAGATCATGACCTGAGCCAAAGTTGGACGCTCAACCGACTGAGCCACCCAGGCGCCCCTATAATTTTAAATGGTAGAATGCTTCTTCATTAGCAAAAATTCTGCCTTTTTGAGAGAGTTCTTTTTTTTTGTTTTTAAGGGATGGACACTAAAAAAAATTCTTTTTTAGAGGAGGAGGGAGAGCATGAGCAGGGGAGAGGGGCAGAGAGAGAGAGAAGCTTAAGCCACCAAGTGTGGAGCCTGGCATGGGGCTCGATCCCATGATCATGACCTGAGCTGAAATCAAGAGTCAGATGCTCAACTGACTGAGCCACTCAGGGACTCCTTGAAAGAGTTCCTTTAAAAGCTTTTCATCTTTTACATTGTTAGAAAGGTTAAACTTGTGATTATCAAAAAAATGTTCCATATACTTCTCTCTTTAAAGATAGACTACCAAAATCAGTCTATATCTTCCCAAAATGTGTGAGACATATGGCTGTATTTGTCAACTTATCCCTCCTCGTTTGTACTCAAGACTCTACACTGCTACCCCAGTCTAGGAAAAGAAATTCCCTTGGGCTATCCGTTTTGTTTTTTCATCACAGGCTGATTTTGCATTTAGAGGTTCCCATTTTCTTTCTTTTGATCTTACCCAATAGATACCACAATGTAACTGGCAGTGGAGAACTCTTGTGGCTCTATTTGCAAGAAGAACACCAACCTCCAAAGATCCTGGTGTTTTTATGTGAAGAGCTAATGAACAAGTAGTACTGATCTGGTTTCACACATTCTCCCTTTGATGAAGTGCTAGGGGAGGAGGGCGAGGGACGAGGGTGGATGGCTGAAAACTCATTTCTTGGAACCAGTATCACAGCTTATTTACTCAAAGGTTACTTGTGAATAGCATTGTCTTTAATTTTGAGAAACTTTTATTTGCAACAATATCAAACCTACAGTCAAATTGCAAGGATAAGACAATGAACACTTAGAGATTCTTAATCTACATTCACTAATCGCCAACATTGTGCCACTTTTACTGTGTCTCCTTTTCTTTTCTTTATTTTCTTTAGGGATAGAGAGAGAGCATGCAAGAGAGTGAGCATGAGCAGGGAGGGGCAGAGGGAGAGGGAAGGAGAAAATCTCAAGCAGGCTCCAGTATCAGCAGAAAGCCCGAAAAGGCTGGATCTCATGAACCTTGAGATCATGACCTGAGCCGAAATCAAGAGTCAGAAGCTTTAACAGACTGAGTCGCCCAGGTGCCCATCCTTCCTTTATATCACAATTTTTCCTCTGAGTCAGTTGACAGTAAGATATATGTTATCGCATTACTTACCCCTAAATACTTTAGCATATATATCCTAATAATAAGACATTCTTCTACTCAACCACATTATTATCACTCTCAGAAAATTTACTGTTGACACAATACTATGGTCTATATACAATGGTCTATATACAGTGCATATCCAATTTCTCCTGTTGTCCCAATGCCTTTATAACTTTTTTTTTTTAATTTAGGATTCTATCCAAGATCATGTGTATTCTTCAGTCTACTTTAATCTAGAACAGTTTCTCAGTCTTTTTTTTTTTTTTCTAGCGTTTCATGACATTGAAATTTTGAAGGTCCTAAGCCTTGTCCTCACCCTATTTTTTGGAATACGGAAGATGCCTTTTTGATTGTCATGTCAATCTACTTTTGATGTCATCTCTCTCTATGTTCTCTATGTGTCCCTTCTATGTCCACCCCACCACCCGCCCCCATGTCTCTGTACTATCCCTTTATTTATGTAGAAAGCCCCTTTCTTCTTTTTCATCAGTTTTGGGGAGGTTTGGTGTTTTGTTTTGTTTTTTTTTTTTGGTTTAAATTTATTTTTTTTTTCCTTAACCAACTTTCCCCCTTCTCTGTAGGCACTCATCTGTTTCCTTGAGATAATACTATTTTTGGAATTACTTTGGTATTATTCATCTTCTTTCTGACTCTTTACCACCTTCCTTTGAGACTCTGTATGTGCTCCCTGCAATGACAAACCCTTTGTTTTGCAAATATTTTCTGAAGTGTGATTTAAATTCTCCTTTAAGACTTACACTTGCTTTCTGGCACTTTCCCAGCTCTCTCTCCTTTATGTAGATCTTAACTGAAGTCCTCATTTTCTGAGTTGTCCTAATCTAGAAGTTTACTTTCTTTAAAATTAAGTTCATTTAAAGTGTAATATCCTATCCTTGACTCTTTGGTGGAAAAATGCTTTTTGACATATTTCTGGTTCAACATTCATGAGATTTCTGTCTGTTTTGGTTAACATAGACCTCAGGTTTAAAGTTTAAAAGAAGCAAAATGAGCTTATACCTCAGCAAACATACCTGTTGAAAAATGGCTATTGTAAAATGGCATTCCAGTTATTTCAAGATGATCTGATCAAACACAGTCCTACTAGAGAGAACGAAAGAGCTGGAGGGACCTTGGAAATCATGAATTTACTGCCCTCAGTTTTCAGATGAGGAAAACCAGAGCCCAAATCACTTAAGGTTACAACTGGTAGCAGAGACAGCCACCGTATCCTGATTCTCCATTCACAATTTTTTCTTTTGTGCTTCAGTTTAATATTTTCCTAAAAATAACATTCAGATATATAACAGAAATCATTGCAAAACACTTGTGGGAAAGTGTGATAATGAAATGTCAAGAGGGCCAGTCACAGCCTCATTAGCTGTATTTTCTGATTGTTTAAAATAGAGTCTTGCTTTAAAAAAGAGAGACAAACCAAGAAACGGACTCCCAACTATAGAGAACAAACTGATGATTACCAACGAGGGGATGGGTGGGGGATGGGTGAAATAGGTGATGGGATTAAGGAGTGCACCTGTGATGAGCACTGGGTGTTGTACGGAAGTGTTAATCACTATATTGTACACCCGAAACTGATATTTAAATTCCAGTTAGTTAACATACAGATGTTTAATTTAAATTAAAGCCTAAAAAATATATAGTCTTGCTTTGTTGGCTATGGCTACAGACCTAACATTTATTGAATTATTTATTTGTTTGTATTGGATACCATTCTAGATGTTTTACATCTGTTCATTCGTTTAATCCTTACAATATCCCCCAAAGTTGGCATATTATTATCATATTTGTTTACAAATGCAAAGATGGAGACACAGAAAGCAGGAGTAACTTGTGTAAGGTTATTTATTGACTGTGTCAGAATGGGCTGCAAACTCATTCAGTATGTTTCCAGGGTTATGCACATAATCATTATGATATACTGCCTCTTGTGGTCTTCAGAGCTTCGAACACAAATAGGATTCATTCTTTCACAGAAGTAGAAACTGAGGCATAAATATGTTTGAATGATTTATTTATTTTTACCCAGTCAATGAGATGCCAATAGCTATTCAAAACTACTTTGCTTTAACTTGGAATTTCCCCAGTATCGCAAAAGTGCTGTATTCTCCATTCTAAGAGGATTGCTGGTGAGACTCCCAACAGGGATTTTATTTACAGTTACATTGATTTGCCATGTTGTGTCTTCTTGCCAATGTGAATTGGCAAGATGGCTATCTGTAGTTTATGTTCTATCATCTCTGATGATAGAGTGGTTTCTTTTCCTATTCAGAACTAAGTCGCTTGTACCTGCTGGAGACTATGTACTTAACTAATTAATGTCCTCCTTTTAAATATTAAAAATATCACTAAGCTAACTACATTTATGATTGATCACTTTCATGCAAGCATTATTTATAAAATAACTTTTTAAAGGTTATTAGGATTAGAAATAACTTAAATATGGTCAATAGCTAAGTGCATAATAGATAATTGACTTTTGTCAAAGAGTATGATATATGAACTAAATTGTGAATTGGAGTTGACCTAACAGAGGGATAAATTTTGAGCTGATGGCCTAAGTCTGAATGTTTCAGACACCTCTGGAAAGATGAACTGGAGGATATTTTACTTTGTACATAATGTATGACACCACAGTTACCCTCTATTAAATTTAAGACTAGTAGGAAGTGATACTTAAAATGTTGGAAAAATTGGGCTGGATCTCATGAGGTAGTGTTTCTGTCTGCCCCCTTCTCAGTGTTGGCTAACAGCTAGAGAAATAATTTGAGAAGAGACATAGGGCCTCTTGAGGCTGGCTGGGGACTGAGGACTTAAGGCTTTACCTTGAGCTAGGTTGGGCACCAATACATAATTTCTCTAGACAATCTGGAGAATGAGAATGGCCACTAACACCCTGGAATGACTACTTATCCAAAAACCCACTGGTGTCTCCAATAAAAGTCCTCCTATTTTTTTGGCGGGCAGTGTACAGAGCAGGTAATCACAGTTAGGCAAGAATGTAAGTCAGCCAAGGCATTATCTTATTTGGCTCATCTTGCATAAAAAATGAAGTGTAAGAGTTCAATTTAGGAAGAGTATATAGCTGAGTAAGTTTCTAGGGAAAGAACTTGGAGAGACAAAGGAGGAGAGAATAATAGGGAAGGAGAACGCTGAATATAACTGTTTTTGGTCTTCTAGATGCTGCATAAAATTCGAGAATCTTCTAAGTTGTGTCCACCATACAATAAATTCTATAGGGAAACTTTTTTAAACGTGTAAGGTAATGCCCCAGTTTTGTTGAGAGGTTTTATTGTTAAAGAACACCCAAATGCGAATTTGTTATTCGTGGCAAAGGATGGGATGTACCTTAACACAAGCATTAACTTAAAAAAATTTATAAATGAAATTTAAAAACTTAGGTTGATATATGTCAGCTAGGAATTTGGAAGAGTATGTATACTCTGCTGTACATCTTGATGATTCTTGACTTACGAATGACACACACATACATATGTTTGTTGTCATGGGATCCATTTTCCTGGGATACTATGAGAGCTGCTTTTCCTCTGGTCCCTAACTTTGGAGTTCACAGTGGCTTGGGACTGAAATAACTTGAAATGTGGTACTTAACATTTGGATGGTCCAGATTTTCAACTGCATGATTTTTAAGTAGAATTTCTCAGATTTATCAGGAACCTGAACTATGGATTTAGTGGAGAAAAAATGTTCTAACTCCAATCAGCTGATTTATAAACGCGTTTTGGAAAACATTCTTTTTTTTTTTTTTTTATTCTGAGTGTTTGTAAAACTCTGCTCTGTGCATTTATGAAAGACATGTAATATGTTGTTCTCAATCAGGTATAGACATTTTGGAGACTGCAGATGCTGTGTCCATTTGGGCCTGTGGAAGGGTGTTTACTTAAAAGCTCAAGGCTTGCTCTCCTCCTTTTTGGCTAATGCCAAAGGAATTATATATCTCATTTCTGGCATTTGGCTTGATACCTCCCTTTGGGATCAAGTGAGACAATTTTCATATTTATGGATTTTCTAAATGCAAATTTTCCAACTACTTACAATTTAATGAGGAGATTTATCACTTTAATTTTTAAAAATTTCCCAGAAAGGTTCCGAACGCTCTCTTAGCCATTCTGATCTCCCCATACACTTCTTCACCTGCAACTACTAGATCCATTAGATCCAGCACTGACTTCCCCCCTCGTGCTCCCAGGAATTGGAATCAATGCCCTGCTGGCACCCTGATGGGAAGGTGGCATAGGATTTGTTCCCTGGCATTGGTGAATTCAATTAATTTCCTGGTGCAATAGAACTTTTTAAAAGATTTTTCAAGTTTATGTCTTTGTCCCTTCCTTCCTTTTATTCATTAGCTAATTAGAACCAGGTACAATATCATTTTCCTAATGGCCAACAGATGAAGAGAAGGAAGTAGAGTCAGCCTCTGGCTAGATTTCAGGCATTATCAAGGAGTCCATGTTCATCATCAACCATATTACTTTGTTTGCTGTATCAAGTGGGAACAAAGGTTAATAAACAGATTACAGGGGCCCCTGGGTGGCTCAGTTGGTTAAACATCTGATTCTTGATTTCGACTCAGGTTATGATCTCTTTGTTCGTGAGACTGAGCTCTGTCAAGCCCCATTGGGCTCTGCGCTGATAGTGCGGAGACTGCTTGGGATTCTCTTTCTCCCTCTCCCTCTCTGCCCCTCCTCTGCTCATGCTCTTTCTCTCTCTCTCAAAATAAATACACATAAAAAAAAAAAGGAACACAGAAGACACATATTACCCTGTAGAACAGGGGCCTAAGACAAAATATAAGTCCTCGTTCCTTATATTCTATAAGAAGCTTTTAAAAATTCCTGAAGAAGTGAACTAGTACCATTTCCCTGACGATACGAGCTCACCTACTAGGGCAAATGAAAGAAAGATGAGCCATTTTGGGTATTCAGAAAATAAATTCCAGCTTGCTCTTGAAACATGCTTCCTGAACAATTACACATGGTATACAGATGGCTATTGTCATGAGAACCAACTTCCTAAAATGCTATAAAAGCTGCTCTTTCTGTAATTTCCCATCTTCAGAGTTCTCACTAACTTAAGATTCAAATATACCTGGGGCTTAAAACTTAACTGTTTCCCATCTTGCATGCTCTTCTGCATATAATCTTGCTATTCATCCATTAAGAGGTAGAGTCTGTTCCTCTTCCCCTTGAATTTTGGCTGGCCTGTGGCAATTTTATCCAACAATTAGTAGTTTTTTAGCTACATCATGGGCTGATTAGAATTCCTTTGATTCATAGAACCTAACCACAGATATTGTGAAGCTACATATGCCAAGCTCCAAACAGTGGTATCCACAGATTTGGCCACAGGAATTGAGCCTGGTTTGGTAGATCCAGGGCAAATGATGGTTCCCATAGTTGCTAATGTTTTTGATTCAAGAACATTGGGAACAGAGAATTTATTATTGTACTTAGGGCTGGATTTCTGAGGCAAAAACTAGGAGGAACAAAAGGAATAGAAAGATCAACGTAGAAGAAGCTGGAGTAAGAGGAGACTATGGCAAGAACACAAACATGGCAGTTTATGAAGATATACAGCAAAAAAAAAAATGTTTAGAGTTCTTGGAACACTCCAGTCAAAAGAGAAGTTATATCAACCTCCAATAAATAAGAAAAGGAAGAGGAATAAGAGGAACTATAGTGAAAAGGACAAACCATAGAGATGTGTCCTCAGGAAATGACTAATTGAACTAAAAGTCCTCTGACCAGGGCCATCTGCTCTTAAAAGACATTCATTGGATGGAAGGAATGTGGGGACTTTAACAATAGTCATGTCTTCTCAAAAACTGAGTGTTTTCACTCTGCGTCTGTTTTATTATACACGAAAAACTACAATGCCAAGCTGTTTAGCAGTCATTTCTACACTCTTCATGAAGTTTTGTAGCATGGACTTGGAAGCAGGGTAACAAACTTCTTTATTTGGCTATTAAAGACTCAGCAATCTGACTATAAGCCAATTAATGATCTTCCTCACATTTATTAAATATTATTTATGGGTATTATATAAAGTGATGAAATTAGGCATGAGCCTTAAGACTCAGAAATTTAAAATCTGAGTCAGAATATTACAGCACTGTTGAAGTACAGGACTGGTGAAGATACGGAATAAACAAATACACCTGTGCGCACACACCCCACACGTGTGCACACACACGCACACCCTCAATCCTAAAATACAGGATTAAAAGAGGGATTGCTTTTTCTACCAAGAGAATATTAGAGAAAAGTTATATGAACTAACCTAAATCTTGATCCCCAAAGCTTAAAATTTTAGTAGCGCTTATTTAAAAAAAAAAAGTGAGTGATCCAACCAGAGGATGGTGACAGCATGAAACCTAGACCAAAGGGCAGTAGAACAGGAAGGGTGACAACACTTCATTCATTAATTTTCTTATTTATTCATTCATTCATGGTTGAGTGCGGCAGTAGGTTTGTTTCATTTTCAAAGATGGCTGCAACATTTCCCAGTCTCACATGCTCTTTTGCAATAATCTTGCTACTCATTTACTGGGAGCTGGAGTCTGTTTCTTGCTCTTGAATCTTGGCTGGCCTGTGGCAATTTCATCCAGCAGTATTGGCAGAAATGTTGCTGTATAACTTCTGAGGCGGGGCTTTGAAAGATCTTTAGTTACTGCCTTTGCTCTTTGGAATCCAGCCCTGATGCTGTGAAGAAGCCCACGGAGCCTCATGAAGAGGCCCGTGTGAAGGACACCAAGTGCCCTGGCACACAACCCCAGCTGAGCTCCTGCATGTCCACTGACAGTCATGTGACTAAAGCCATTTTGTTTCTTCCAATTGTCCTAGTATCATAGATGACAGGACATGAAGCAGAACTGTACAGTAAAACTACAGAATCAAGAGAAATTGTGATTTTTTTTTGCTTTCAGTCACTGAGTTTAAGGAAGTTTCATTATGCAGCAATATATAACTGCAAGTGCTTACTATCTATCTGTCATTGGGCTAGTTGAAGACAAAAGACACACTTTCTTTCAGAAACAGATAGAATTAATAGTCCAGTGGGAGAGACCTACATATTAACTATGCATATGATATGTGGTGATAAATTCAACAGTTGCATATTCACGTACAGAGACAACACAATGAAGGAGATGATGAATACATTCTGGGTAATTACGGAAGACTTCTAAGAGAAGATAACATTTAGCCAAGGTATTTAAATAATGCATTTTAGATTGTGGGAATTGCATGCACAAGTATATGGGGGCATGAAGCACTGTATATATGTATCAGTTAGGACACATCTGATGGTCAATAAAAGACAGTGTGAATCAAATTAGGTTAAGCTAAAAGTGAAAGTATTTGATCATACACATGGACAGCCTGGGGTAGACCTGGCTTCCAGTTTGGCTGCATGTAGGGTCTCCAGTGAGGTAATTGGTATCCAGTTCCTTTCTCTCCATCATTCACTTTGCTTCTTCTGTGTTGGCTTTCTTCTTTTTCAAAAAAATTTTTTAACATTTATTCATTTTTAAGAGTGAGAGAGATGGAGCATGAGTATGGGAGAGACAGAGAGAGAGGGAGACACAGAATCCGAAGCAGGCTCTAGGCTCTGAGGTGTCAGCGCAGAGCCCTACGCGGGGATTGAATCCACGGACGGTGAGATGATGATCTGAGCTGAGGTCGGATGTCCAACCGACTGAGCTACCCAGACGCCCTAATGTTGGCTTTATGCTTAGGCTATCCCCTGTAGTCTCCAGATGGCTGCCAGTAGATCCAGAGGTTACACAATTCTGGGCTTATGTTTAATAGAAAAGCTTGAGAATTTCTTTCTCAAGATTCCTGAAAAAAATAAATTTCAACATGAATTACTGGCTCTGACTGGGTAGTGCCCATTCCTGGTATAATCACTGTGGCTTAATTGCAAGCAGCTACTCTGGAAAAGGGAGGAGAGGATGGTCCCCCTGAGAGAACCTAGAATACAGTTTCTGGAAAGGAGAATGGATATTAAAATGCCTACTACAGAGTATTTGGAAGCTTAAGGTACTTGATATTTCTAGAGCACGAAGTGGCTTAAAGGTGAAAATAAGAAATGAGGCTGGAGACATAGGCAGAGAAGGACTATCCAGGATCTTATAGGCCATGCTAAGGAATTCAGTCCTTAACCTGTAGGCAATATAGAACCATTGAAAGGGCAGAGACATAACTTGCTTTTTAAAAGCCTGTCACAGCATTAGAGAAGAAGGTTTGGAAGGTGTAAGGTTGCAGTCAAGGGGAACAGAAAAGGAAACACTATTCAAATGATAGATTAAATATTCTCGGGAGGTAGAGTCAACTGGATGTAGGAATTGACTGGATGAGTATTGCTGAAGTAAGCCTGCAGAGGTGTGAACTGCATTACCATTCTGTGGGCCATAGAAACTTCTGTTGTGTTAGAGAAGGGCCTGGGGCAGAAGGCAGGAAGATGCTCAGGTTAACTGGTAGTGTAAGCTATAGTCTTTGTTGTCTCATTGGTCCTCATACTATAATCGATTTTTATCATCCTCATGTTCCACTACCAATGCTAGATTTTTATAACCTTCAGCCAATACTTAAGCTGGTCCAAGTTGCTTGCTTTGTCAAGTTGAGGGGGTCTGACTGAGTCTTTGGTTACTTAGCCCTTGTGAGGCTATAATTGCTCCAACTGCCAGTTAGCAGTTATCATCAGGCGTGGAAATATGGCAATACACTATGGTTAATGTTCCAAGTTGCAGATATAGTCCACTTTATCTCTGTTCTGTGGCAAATCTAGCTCTGCAAGAGAATCCCATTTACATGTTTCTATCAATAGAGTATCTCTTATTTTCCAATTGGTCCATTGACAGGAGGAACTATAGCTTTAGGTTCAGTGGAATACTTACAATGTTTCCTAAAGGAAGAATTCCCTGATATCGCCACCCCTTTCAGAGTCAGAACCTCTAATTCAACACAGCCTTAGACTGCAGAGAAAGAGCACAAATTTTCCAAGTGCATAATTGGCAGTGGTCAGAGTGCTCCTCTTTCCCCAGTATGCAATTCACTGTGGTAAATGGTCACAGGTCCTTTTGGTAATGAAATAGGGAATGCTGTATATGTGTTTGCAGTAGTATATATAATATACATATGTTCCTTAAAGAAATCTTCAAAGATTTTTCCTTAGGACGAACCATTCCCTTCAATGACTGTCTCTTTGAGAGCAAGATCTAATCTCAACTGGTTTGATGACTGTGATTTTCCATGGTGGAGACTTATATCAAACTTCTGCTTGCCAGCCCTTAATTTATGTCTGTAGTCAACTGCCCACCTCTCTCACTCCTTGGGACACCATGGTCAAAAGTCTTAGATTGCCTTTCTAGATTTGATGCCCATTGTGGTAATCATTTCTACCTTGCCTCTAAATGCTACAACCTGTCTCTGATTTTTTTGAATTCTGTCATCCTCATTGACACAAGGGATATGCATTCCACCATGGCACAATTTCCTACTATCTGCCCTAGCCTACTAAGTTACCACTGAAATTCTCAAATATATAATGGAATCTCATAAAAATGTATGCCTCATTGTCTTCGTAGGGGGAGTATCCTCCAAAACGTGGTTAGGATGTGTTTTGTTTCACATTTCCTTGATACTTCAACTCTTTCTCTAATACTCTGTCAAGGTGGTTCCAGTATTTCTACCTTTATTACTACAGGCCAAATTGTGACTAAGCTTCAGGGAGCCCTCCCAGCGTTGGGTTAGGACTGGATCCAGGTGTTCTTGCTGAGACATTAAGTTCTGAGTCATGGAAGACCGTACTTCAATGTCAATAAATCTCTCTTATTCAGGTTTATATACTGCCTCCCCCATCTTAATCCTTAAAATCCACTCCCACACATGTTCTGCCAATTCCTGACAGTACATATAAATAGCACTACATTTTCTGCAAAAATAAATAGATAAATAAATAAAAAGCTATTTCCTTCTGGGGCAAGGACTGTATTTCCCTGCTAAATTAATGTTGATCTTCATTAATTGGTTTGTAAGCTATAATGGGAGGCGATTGTGGATCTTGAGGAGGCAATATCATCTTGCTAGGCATTTGCCTCAGATGAGGTCTTTCAAATCTTCAGGTAAGAGAGACTTCTCTTCTCTAGGACGGGAAGGGAGCTGCTTCTGCCAATTTGGGGGATCCAGGAGAACGTGGGGGTTCAATCTTCTTAAATGAATCCACTCAGTGTATCCATATCAAGTTTCAGGATTCTATTACTTTTCCATTATGGTTGTGTCTTCAGCTTAGGGGCCCTCTCAATACTGTACATTCTGTCTTTCCATAAAGTTTAGATATTTTAGATATTTGCCCTGACTGTCACCATAGACAGCCCTCTGAGTCCTCTGATTGTAGGAGCTGAAGGTCTTTTTGAACCTTTCTGTGGAAGCTTCCTGATCTTCACAGTGTGCACTGAGTTGATAGCTGACCTGAGATTGGTAACTTATCTCTATTCCATATTCTATTTTTTCAAAGCTTTTAAGGCATTTAGTATAAGCCATTCAACTCCATAACCATAATTAGCATTGCCTCATATCATTCAGTGCAATGCTTTTCCTTTCCCCTATACTTCATCACATCCATTATGGATGAGAGTCCTAGTAACTGAAAGCTATAGCATGCTAAGTCTTGTCACCGTCCTGCTTACCGCCAGTAATTGGGTTATTGGTATCATCCAAATAGAGATAATACAGATGTAGAATCTCATTTTGAAAGTCTGCTTTTTGGCACCATACCTGGTACCCAATGCCTTTGGGTTTCCCCCGAAGCAGTACCTGCAATAGGAACTTGGGTAAAGGTGGCTTACTTAGGAAGTGATCCCACAAAGCAGGAGTGACCAAGTAAGGAGAATGAGATAGTGAAGGAGAAAGATCCAGTGCAAGAGTACTTCATTGAAGTCAGTGCTCTGGTCAATAAGGGGACTTTTGAGAAGAATAAAGAATGCCTCCAAGAATTAGCCTATCTGAAAGACAGGACTCTAGAGCATTTACCTATTGAATCCCTCATTGCAGTTTGCCCTGGTTTAAGTGGGCAAGCCAGCTCCTATTATAGAAGGTCTTTGGGGTAAAATATGGACAGACACATAACAGCAGGCATGTGAGGTAGGAATTTGGCAGCAGGAGCTGACTTGGAATTGTCCTTAATAACCACAGCTGGTGACAACTGAGATAGGCATGTAAAGACATGAGGACTTAGGAAGAAAGTCTAGGCTAGAGATACAGATGTGAAAATTATGTAGAGGTGACACTGAAAATATAAGAAGGAATGAGATCATCAAAGAAGAGGTGGAGAACACAAAGAATACCTAGTTTTAAGAAAAAGGGGAGAAGAGAATTCAGAGGAGGCAGAAATGAGCTGAGACAGAAGAGAAATCCAGTAAAATAAGTACTAAGAAACATTCGTTGTACTTATCAATAATTTTGGCCACTGTCTTTTTAAGTTTCAGTAAGGTAGAAAGGACAAAAGCCAGACTTTAGTGGGTTAATAAATCAGATGGGGGGTGCATAGAGACACTGAATATGGCAACACTTTTAATTTGGTCCCCTGAGAAGCAAAATAGATGTACAATATTCAAGATTAACAGGAAAGGAAGAGACTCTCGAGTGGGTGTTCATGTTCCAAGGCTATAAATCAGTCAGCTCCAAGATTTTTTTTTCTTTCTTAAACCGGTTCATTTGACTAATTCTTTATTGAGGAGCTGGTTCTTTAGCCAGTTAATAAGAGTCTCAGCTGCTTTAGGAAATGTCATCCTTTTATTTATCCTCCTACCACTTCCTCTTACAAAAGGAGAGACTTGGGTTACAACTTGGTTGTGTTCTACTTGAACCAGCATAATTCGAGTGAGGGCCTGGGTTGTCTAGAGCCTGGAAACAGGAGGAAAAAGTGATTAAAATAAACACAAAGCTTGTTTACATATTCACAGGAAACTTCCCACGACACATTAAAATGGAAACAAAGAGATCATATTGAAGAAAGGGATGCAAATGTTGAATTTCTCTTAATCCACAGAGGCCAATTTTCTTAACAGTAAAAAGCCCTGAAATAGAAAATTAGCCAAATGCACTACTGTTTTCCCTGGCTGCCAGCTTTCCAGCATCCGGTCACATTGTTGCACTGATTTTCCCCCTTATTATAGGCAGGCAGGAGCTTGAAATCCCTGCTAAAGCAGAAGGAATCCGTGCAGATGCATATCATAGGCAATTGCAGTGTGACTCACATGGTGAGGCTGGGAATCTTGGGAGTTGAACTGAGGACAAAATGGGAGGGATTTTCCTTCCCTAGGCTCGTCTCCAAGAACACACTCTTTACATGCCCCATTTTTAATGTAAGCTTACTGCCTGGTTAGATAGCCTCATGAAGAAAGATTATGAAGCCTCTATGGAAAGTTAGTGCTTGTTGCTTTCTTTTCTTTCTTAACTTCCTTGACTTTGTGCTTTACTTGCTCTTACTGTTGCTTTTTTTCTGAAGTTCCCCAACTTTTGGAAATCATATCAAAGATGATGTCACTGATGGAAACACAGCAATTGATGCATGAATATTTCTCTCCTTTACCCTGAACATGAAACTGAAGTAGATGTAGTAGAGAACTTGTCCTATTGTTTCTTAACTAATTGATTGGTAACAGTTATAACACTTTTGTCTCAATTCTACCTATATATGCCCTTGAGTGTATCAAGAGAAATTCAACATTTGCATTCCTTTCTTCAATTTGATCTCTTTGTTTCCACTTTAATAACTCTGTCCAACCCAACCTCTATCTCCGTATCATCTGTATCATCTCTATATCGTATCTATCTCTGTCTCTATATCTGTATCTATCACAGATGTTTAGGATTATTAATCATATATTAGTACATATGGGTTGTTCAAACTGTTTACTGATTTGTTGATGCCACAACCTTTGTAGGGTCTGACTGTAATCTTCCTTCTTGGTCTCATCTTCCTTCCCTGACAGTTCTTAGCATACAAAAAGATCTGCTTGTCACCTGTTTCTGGCAGAATGGGCCGGTTTATTTTCTGAAGTCCAGAATTATCAGAGCATCCCCAAAGCTTTCCTTGGTCTCCGAGGCCACAGTAGCTACGTTTCATATGTTTCTGAACATTCAGCGAGCAAGACATCAGTATATGATATGATATACTTCTGGGAAATCAGATTCCCTCAGATATTAGATACAAAGCCAGTCTAGTGGACACCTAGTAGGGCTTCTGGAAGATGCTGGAATTGCTCATATGAACATCTGAGCCATCTGTGGTAGGTTCACATTTCAGGACTGTGTAGAAGGTTGGCCCATGCTTGTCAGGTGAATACTGTCTCTGTCCTTTTTTGGGTAGCTCAAAGTCTACCCTGAGCCGATATGCTCGCTTCTTGTTTCAGGAATATTATTTGAGTTGGCTAAATCTTTAAATGGGAGGGAAATGTAAAAATGAAGTAGAATCTTTTTCTGTTAAGTTCTCTGATCCCTCTAGGTAGTTTATCTTCCCTAGGTTGACAGGCTGGGATTTTTTTGTTTTAAAGATCCCATTCTTTTCTCTCTGACCCCACGGAATCATAATAACATATCAAAAGTATCACATTTTAGGTGCTCAGTCTTTGTTGAAGAGTCTGCAGGATGTATAGCCTTCTTTGGGGACCAAGCACTATAAGAACTCATTGGCTCAGCAATGGGGGCAATATCTATAGACTGAAATAGAAAACACCATGCACACCATTTCTGGGGCTTGGCAGTTTTCTGATTGTGTAATAATAACAAGGTTATCTCCTCCAAACTACACCCTTCCACCACATAACAAACTATACTTACAGATGCTTCTAGATGTCATAAGCATAAGAAGTAATTTGTTAACTGTGGGCATCAATTTGGATTGCTCCCTAGTATGTGTGTTTCTGGTTCTTTGATTTTACTGGCTACTGAATTTTCTCAGAGGAATCAGTGTTTCCTTTGAGATGGAAGCTTTATGAACCTTGTTGGGACACAGGAGTTGCTTTTTGTTTGAAATTAGACGGTAGAGAGAGAAAAAAAAGACTTTCTCCCTCTCCCCCAATTTGGGCAGGACCCTGGCACTTCCCACAGAATTCTATCACCCTCCACCCCCCAATCAGCTCAATATTGTATTGTTTAATCACTTCATGCTTAGCCTTGTATATATTACAATATCACCTTGAAAAAACCTCCCAAAGGCATTTAAAGTTACAAATGTTAGACAATTTTACTAAGCTGGAACCTGACCATGATACTCTTGGGTATATAGCAGAATTTTGTTTGAGGGTTTTAGTTTCATTGCTGAAGTGATATTGCATGAAGATGATCAACCTTTAAATAATACTCCATTCATGATTTAATTTTAGTTCAAAACCAGTGGGTGTTCAAAATGAAGCATAGAGCTTGTCTTTATTTCTAGGGGATTGGCTGCAGATGCTAATTTAAATTTATGGAGAAAAACAATGGCCTGTGGCAAACTAAGTAGAGCATCTGGGAGGCCATTGGCATTCTGGGAGGACACTTCCTAATTAAGCTGTACACCTTCTTCTCTGACCCCCAAGACCCAGAGGTTGTTGTTTATGACAGATAACTTACCATTTGTTATTGTTTTCATTTACTTCCTTCAAAGTTTTGGATTTGTATTTCTGCTAGCAAATTTTGAAAATTACCTAATTCACTGGACAGCTCTCCCCTAAAGGGAAGCATAAGCTTGAATTAAAAATTAACTTTTACTTCGGAGCCCTGGAAGTATCCTTTCGTGGGGATATGACAGAAGAAGTTTGTCACAATTTCCCCTTTGTGCACTGGCCCAGATTACTCTCAGGGATACACTGAGAATTATTAGGGAAGGAAGGAGGAGTGGCAAACACAGGTGCTGTGTTATCATTTCAAATCACCAAGGGAACCCTATTAATAAAGTGGAAACTCAGCTCTTACAGAACTCACTCCACACAAGGTACCATTCTTAATTTCTTTTCTTATTCTGGCTCTCTCCCCCTTCACCCAGCCTTTTCTCTACTGCATCAGCACTGGTGTATTCCTTAACTTGCCCAAGGTTATATTTCAGTAGCAGATTGTCTGGGTTTAGGAAGTACCTACTTATTGATAAGCAAAGGTGCTGAATGATCAGAAATAGTGACTCTCAAAAAGTCAAGGTGAAGTGATTGAACTGTTCACAATTGTGTGTTGTGCAGAGGTCAGGAATGATGGAGACTGCATGGCAGGTGAAAAAACATGCTACCAACTTTCCCCAGAAGTTCCTGTGGTGGAGAGAAGGTAATGTCAGCAATGACCTCCTCAGCTTTAGTTGTACTGTAGTCAAGTCTTTTCTTACTTTTGCAGTCTCAGATTTTTCCTTCCCTTCCTTTGCTCAAGCATAGGTTTCCTACTGATGAAATGATGCAGACTAATACCTTAAGAAAGCAATAGTGAGTATTCTGTCTTGGAAAACCTGGCATAAGACCATTGATGTGTTAAGGTTTAATGACTGGCTATCTGGGTAAAAAGTTTGGATTTGTAGTGTCTGCTGATTTCCATGGTGTAAATACTCCCACTGTCTAATTTCAAGGTACCAATGTGAGGTCACTGAATTCAGAGTTGAGAAGAGATGGGCATAATTAGCTTTTGCAAGCTGGTATTAGCTGGCTTTGGCACACTACTGAAGAATGAAAGTGCTTAGAACACATGGCTTGGAACAGAGTAAATAGTAAATTGATGCATCTTTTTATCAGCCATTATTAATTACTATTGTGATTATTATTGTCTTCTGTTTCTCTCTTCCTCTTCTTTTTTTTTTAATTTTTTTTTCAACGTTTATATTTTTTTTATTTTTGAGACAGAGAGAGACAGAGCATGAACAGGGGAGGGGCAGAGACAGAGGGAGACACAGAATCTGAAACAGGCTGCAGGCTCTGAGCTGTCAGCACAGAGCCCGACGCCACCCAGGCGCCCCTCTTCCTCTTCTTTTATGAATGTATGTATGTATCCAGTGATGTGCTGGAAAACTCTAAAAACATGCTTTGATTTGTATCATTTGCCAACTTCCTTTATTTGCTCTTGTTGAAACATAGTTGACATAAAATGTTACATTAGTTTCAGGTATACAACATAGTGATTTGACAACTCTATACAATATGCTATACTCCCCATGAGTAGCTACCATCTGTCACCATACAATGCCACTGAATAGATTTCCTTTGGTATACATTTTATCCCTATGACTTATTCATTCCATAGCTGGAAGTCTGTATCTTCTACTCCCTTTCACCCATTTTGCCCATTCCCTCACCTTTTCACCCCCCATCTCTGGCAATCACCAGTTTGTTTGCTATATTTGTGGGTCTCTTTCTGCTTTATCTTATTTTTTGTTTTATATTTCAGATATCACATATAAGTGAAATCATATGGTATTTTTCTTTCTCTGTCTGACTTAATTTAGCATAACACTCTCTAATTCAATCCATGATATTGCAAATGGTAAGATGTCACCCTTTTTTTATGGCTGAGTAATATCCCATTGTGTGTGAGTGTGTGTGTGTGTGTGTGTGTGTGTGTGTGTGTATACATATATATTTATATATACACACCACATCTTTATCCATTCATTCACTGATGGATGCATATATTACTTCTATATCTTGGCTATTGCAAATAATGCTGCAATAAATATAGGGATGCATTTATCTTTCTGAATTAGTGTCTTAGTTTTCTTCAACAAAATACCCAGAAGTAGAATTACTGTATTGTATGGTATTTTCATTTTTAGTTTTATGAGGAACTTCCATAATGTTTTCCATAGTGGTGTCTATAGTTTGCATTCCCACCAACAGTGCACAAGGGTTCCCTTTTCTCTACATCCTCACCAACACTTGACATTTCTTATCTTTTTGATACTAGCCATTCTGACTGTTTGAGCTGATATCTTACTGTGGTTTGATCCTCACTTCTCTGATGCTTAGTAATGTTGAGCATCTTTTTATGTGTCTGTTTGCCATCTGTATTTTTCTTTGGAAAAATGTCTATTCAGATCCTCTGCCCATTTTTAATCAGATTTTTTTTAAATTGGTGTTGCGTTATATGAGTTCTTTATACATTTTAAATATTAACCCCTTATCAGATATATTATTTGCAAATATCGTCTCCCTTTCAGTAGGTTGCATTTCATTTTATCGATGGGCCTCTTCACTGTGGAAAAAGGTTTTTAGTTTGGTATAAACCCAGTTGTTTACTTTTCCTTTTGTTTCCCCTGACTGAGGAGACAGAGCCAGAAAAATATTGCTAAGGCTGATGTTTAAGAGATTACTACCTGTGTTTTCTTCTAGGTGTTTAATGTCAATCCCTACTAAATAATATTTTTTCACAGAACTAGAGCAAATAATTGTACAATTTATATGAAACCACAAAAGTTCCTGAATAACCAAACCAATCTCGAGAAAGAACAAAGCTAAACACATCACAATCCCAGATTTCAAATTATACTTCAAAGCTATAGTAATCAAAACAAGATGGTGCTGGCACACACACACACACACACACACACACACACACGACAAAAATTAATGGAACAGGATAGAGAGCCCAGAAATAAACGCAAACTCATACAGTCAATTAATTTATGACAAAGGAGGCAAGGATATACAACGGGGAAAAGACAGTCTCTTCAATAAATGTAGCTAAGAAAACTGGGCAGCTAAACATGCAAAAGAATGCAACTGGACATTGGGGCACTTTCCCATGCCATATACAAAACCACACACACACACACACACACACACACACACACACACACACAAATACTTCAAAGTGGATTCAAGACCTAAGTGTAAGACCTGAAACCACACAGTGTGAGAGTTGTCTCTCAGGGATGTCTGTATTGTCCTTAGGATTTTTGTTCACAAACACTGAAAGGACAGGTTATAATTTTTAGATTGTTTTAGTGAACTTTTCTCTTCTGAGTAATAACCTATGAACATGTGTTTTCTATTTCTTTCCCACAACTCCTTCTTCTTTTTCTATTTGAATAATTTTAATCTCAAATAAATAGCAAAAAAAAAAAAAGATTTTAGAACCAAATCTTATAATACACAACTCTTCTGACATTTCCTGGAAAGCACTATAAATTTTAGAGTCTTGGACTTTGAACTTCTATAGTTAGAAATTGAATCATCATTTTGACTCTTAACAGTTACTAGCCCTGTATTTGGACAAATCCCAAATCAAGGCTAATAAGAAATATCTCAGAGGATAACTGTGAAGTATGTGAAGGGATGTTACAAAATGTGCATAAACATATGGTATGTACTTATTGTCTTCAGAATCAATGTTGTAGCTAATTCCATATTCACTTGTGCAAGGAGGCAGTGGGTGGATGGATGATATGAATTTTTACTGTCAGAATTTGAATGAAGAGATCATTAAGATTAGGACAGTCTAGAGACACTCTGGGAGTAGAGAAAATACTTTGGATAGATAGAAAAGAATGGACAGGATGTCCTAGGTAGAAGAAGTATATAAATAAAGTAACAAAAGTAGAAATAAAATCAGTAATTGTGCTTGGTTCCAGAGCACAGGAATAAGCATAAGACATAATTCCTGTATTTCTAGCAAATAAGACAGAATTCCTATATTCCTTCCTAGACTCTGAGATCTGGTAAGAGAAATTGGAGAAGATGCTTTGGAAAAAGGGCAAATTAAAGGGAAAATTAAATTTTGTTGGGTAAATTGAGGTAATTTGGTGAAAGGATGTAGAGTTTTTAATCATCAGATACATAATTAGAAGTCACTATAGAATTATTAGGAGATGAGTGACAGAATTAAAATGATATTTTGCAATGATTAATTTACGTGAAAATTTACATCAGTTGGACATGAAAAAGTAAAAGAAGGAATCAGAGGTTTAGTAAAGAGGTTGGTGAATTTTCTGAATTTTCTATATTTTCTCGAAAGCTGAATAGTAAATATTTTCAACTTTGCAGGAGTGGTCTCTGTTGCAACTCTTCCGTTCTGTCATTGTAGCATGAAAGCAGCAACCACAGACAGTGCAAAGGTAAAGAAAGGAGCATGGCTGTGTCCCAGTAAAACTGGTGGCAATGGGGTTGGCTCACCGGCTGTAGTTATCTGACCTCTAGTTTATAGTGTTGAGACGAGGACAAGAGTCATTGTCCAGAGGAAAGGATTATAACTTAAGTTTGGGATATGTTAGGTTTAGATGACAAAAGGGAAATCTAGGTGGAAATATGGAAATTTAGGATTGGATTTAGGATGAGAGATTAAGTATGGATGCAGATTTTAGTTATTCACTATAGATGTGAAAGAAAGAAAGGTGAGGTGCATTTATGGTCAAACCAGGCACAGGGAAACCAGAAGCAATCTATTGCAAAGAACTGATAAACAGGTGATGGCAGAGCTAAGGAGAAAAATAGGGAACAACGCAGAGATTGGGAACAGCATGTGGCTAGGGTCCTACACTGCGGCTATGAGGTGGTGTTTCTGGAGCTCAGCACTGAGTTGAGGTGCATAGCTACAATAACAGCTTGTAGTGAACATTTCCTTGTGTCCAGGCTGTTTGCAATGGTATATCACTGCTCTCTTCACTAAGAAGCACAGTCTCTTTTTCTATCCCTTTGGATTAAGGCTGGGCCTTGTGACTGACTATGACTAATAGAATGTGATAGATGTGCCTTTATGAGAATTCTGGAACCTCTAGGCCTTAAGAGGTCTTGTAGTTCCAGTCTCGGCGTCTTGAAAACTTCAGACCACAATGCTGTGAAGAAGCCCAGTCTAGTCTACTGATAGATGAGAAGTTACATGGAGGAGAACCCAGCTAGTAGCCAAAACAAATTGTCAGATGTGTGAGTGAAGCCATTTTGACCGAATTGCAGCCAAGACATCAGAGATGGTGTCCAAGGGAGAAAGAGGGAGGCAGAGAAATACCCTGGCTGCTCTTGTCCTTTATGCTATCATTCTCAGTGCCTCCTTTCTCCCTTAAGTGCCCCCATTTGGTCTAACAAAATGAAACAAGCTGATAGGGGACCCAGGGATCCTACAACATGAAGTAGAACTGGGGAAATAAAAGCAGGATCAGCACAGTTGGTTAAGCAAAGAAAAGCAAGTATGAAGTGGGGGAGGGAGAAAAGCAGAGGGTTTAGTCCTGTTGTGTCCATGGAGAAGGGAGAGGAACTCATAAAGCAGCAGAGATGGGCCAGCCAGACAGGTTGGAGACGCAATGATACAATGTTGGCCTGAAGTAGGAAATGAGAAAATTATAAGGAAGAAAGAGAAGTCTGATAAATGCTGTGAAATAACGCAGGGACTTCAAAGAGGGTGACTAGCAAAAGAGACAAATTTATTTGCTGACGTGCAATAATTAGTGACCCATGAGTGGCCTGTAAACATTAATTTTTTTTCCTTCCCACACTGTGATTTGAAAATCCTCAAAGGTTTGTGAAAGTGTCATAGGGAAGTCATCATTAAAAATGGTAATGACAGGGATGCCTGGGTGGCTCTGTTGGTTAAGCATTTGCCTCTTGATTTCTGTTCAGGTCATGATCTTGCGGTCGTGTGATCGAGCCCCTCATGGTGCTCCATGCTGGGTGTGGAGCCTGCTTAAGATTCTTTCTCTTTCCGTCCTTCTGTCCCTTCCCTGCTCACACACACACACTCTCTCAAAAAATAAAAATAAAAATATAAATATAAAAATGGCAATGACATCTGTTTTGCTTTCTAGCATGTTTTAAAAATTCTTCATTTACTTGGTAGGTGTATAAAAGATTGTCAAATGTAATACAGCTCTATTAAAAAATACAGAAATGCATAAATAATTAAGATGATCCTTAATTCTGTTTTTTTAAAAAAAACTCTAAGTTAAATGATGATGTGATTATTTTTTCTTTCAGAACTGAACATTTTGAGGGGCTCGTAGGGCAAATTGAGTGGCCATGCATACCAATCACTGGATATAAAAGGATTATATTTGTGATTTGCTCACCTAGTTAGATACCTGTAGCCATTGCTTTGCTTTTGATTACTATAGAGCTAAATATTCTTTTTATCCTTAAATACCTCTTAAAATTGTTTTTCTTATTACATTTCTTT
This sequence comes from Neofelis nebulosa, assembly GCF_028018385.1. Lineage (NCBI taxonomy): Eukaryota > Metazoa > Chordata > Mammalia > Carnivora > Felidae > Neofelis > Neofelis nebulosa. The sequence continues at coordinate 119,090,437 of NC_080784.1, forward strand.
ATTTTTGAGAGGCAGAGAGAGACAGGGCACGAGTGGGGGGAGGGGTAGAGAGAGAGGGAGACACAGAATCCGAAGCAGGCTCCAGGCTCTGAGCTGTCAGCACAGAGCCCGACGTGGGGCTCGAACTCACCAACCATGAGATCATCACCTGAGTCAAAGTTGGACGCTTAACTGACTGAGCCGCCCAGGTGCCTCAGTACCTCTTTAATTTATATCCATGATGGGACTTTTGATAAAGACAAAAAACAAAATGAACACTGAAGTGAAATCTAAGTTAATTAAGGGTGTAAAATAATAGTAGTTCTCTAATTTGCTCCAAATGTCGTGTACAAGATTCTTAAGTTTGATTAAATTAAACACAATTTTTATAGTAGCACACCAAAATCTCCCGTACTTTCAAAACCACTATAAAAAGAAAAAAAAAGTGCAGAGACAAATATATCCAATTAAACCTTTTTTACTTACACAAATCAAGATAACGCATATCTGTAATGCAATATTGTAAAGAAGGGCTGCCTTAAATATTTTTCTTGTTGAAAAACAAAATGCAAATACTGTATACTTCCATTTATATAAAATTGTGAAAAGTCAAATCTAAACTATGATAACGGGAAGCAGATCAGTGGTTTCCTAGGACCAGGAGTGGGTATGGATAATAGCAAAAGAGTAGGTAGGAACTTTTGGGGCTGATGGAAATATTCTGTATCTTGGTTATGGAGGTAGTTATGCTTAAATTCAATGAACTGTACATTTACAGTGGGTGAATGATATTGAACATAAATTAGATCACTAAAAAAACAATATATAGGGGCGCCTGGGTGTCTCAGTTGGTTAAAGCATCCGACTGTGGGTTTTAGCTCAGGCCATGATCTCAACAATGATTCATGAGATCGAGCCCTGTGGTTGGGCTCTGCACTGATAGTGTGGACCCTGCTTGGGATTCACTCTTCTTCTCTCTGTGCCCTTCCTCCACTCACACATGCTCACATTTATGGGCTCACACATAAATGCTCCGTGCTGGGTGCATCTCTCTCAAAATAAACAAATAAACATTAAAAAAACCGATATATAAATTTCATTAAAATAACTCAATTTATTTTTTTAAATATTCAATTAGATAGCTTCAAATGGAAGGTCACAGAAGCAGACTTTTGTCTGCAAGGACGAGGACTGGGGTGAGGGAAGTGAGACTTCCAGGGCATAAAATTTAAAGAGATACTCACTGTCAGATTTCTTCAAGGGTCAACCCTGCACCTGCACATCCCTAAATTTTCTCTCAAATTTTGTGCTCTGGGTGCCTCACTTGCCTCACTGTTTTTGATGACTTACTAGAAGTTGAAATTTCATTCCATCTTTTAATAAACATTTGGTACCTGAACCAAATGTTATAAAATATGCTTTAATATGCCATTAAACTTTATTTGTTGCCACATAAAAATTAAATGAACAAACAAACACACAAACCCTGGTGTGATTTGTTAGGCTTCTTGAGTGTGAGGACTGCAGCTTTTCACTCGGGAAAAGTCTCAGCCATTATCTCTTGGAATAATGCACCTCTCTCTCCTTCATTTTCTCCTTCTGAAACATTGATTGGATGTGTGTTAGAGCTTCTCTGTTCTTCACGTTCTGTAACCTCTTGTTCATATTCTCCGTCACTTTGTCCCACTGTACTGCATTCTGGATAAAACTCAAGCTCTCTCTTTAGTTGTTATCCTGTGGCTTGTCCTGTCCAGTGAGTTTCTAATTTTAGTCATTATTATCATTTTTTTATTTCTTCAAGTTCTATTTGTTTAACAAATCTGCCTGGTAATTTGGACACCCTCTTGTATTTCTTTACAAAACTTTCAGACATTCTTTCCATTTTAAATGCAGATATTAAATATCACCAAAATAGCAGAAATTCAGTTTTGCTCATTGATGTGCCTGATCCCAAGCACCAAAAATAGCTGCATACAAAATGGGAAATCTTTAAACATTTGTTTTAAAATTCATCATTTGCTGTCTTTGCAGGTCAGATGCCATTCATTATCTCTGCTGACACTTGCTAACAGCAGCTTAATTCCTTAGATGCATTGTGATTGTTTTTGTGTGTGTGTGTGAACTCATGTTACTTGGAATTTTATTTGGGAAAACTTTGTGTCCTGGGTTTAAGGTGCTTTCCTTTGGAAACTTTCTGTATTTGCCGTTTCAAGATGCCTTGAAGTCATTTACAACCACAGACTGCTTTAAACTAAATGCTCAGCTTGAGATTTTTATGGCTTACACAGGTAGAGTACATGAGTCCCCAGTCTACATGAAGACTAGCTTATGATTAAGAATTCTCACTGGAGACCTTTTGTTTTCCTCATGCAGGATCAAGGCAGGTTTTTTTTTGTTTTTTGTTTTTGTTTTTAAATCATGTCTCCTAAAGGTAGAGATGGAGGCGTAAGAAGAGTAAGGTCACACAACTAGAAAAGGACTTAGGATGACTACATATATTTGTAGGACTTTGGACCCCATGCTTTCTCTTTATACCAAGTATCTTCAAACGATTTGTGTTGATGTATGAACCTGACTTGAACCAGCTCTTGAGTGGGTAAACAGGTTAGAATTTAAGGGAAGCAAGTCATATCCAGCTGCTAGAGTGGAATCAGAAATGGAATTGGAATAGAAGTCTGTAGAAGGTTGTTGGTTCTTTGTGGCCAAGGCCTCTGTCAGTTCACCATAAAGGGTTAAATGGTAGCCCCATTTTGCTATTGGTCAGTAGAGCAGGCAGTCAAGTAGGGAGCTGGACATAGATCAGGGAAAGCAGGACAAACTGGAATCGTTTTTGTCTTTCCCTCTCTATTGAGCAACCATAATCTACTGAGCATAATGGCTGTTGCTTTATTTCACTTCCCAAATCTCATTACACAGGAGTCTCTTGTGCCTAGCACTAACCCAGGACCATGAAGGGAAGGGGATTCTGGGAAATGCAGTTGCAGCTTATCTAAGCAGACACAGCATACAACCACCAAAGAAGGGAGAAAGATAGGCAACCTACATATGCTGGTCGCTTCTTTCTCCTCTGACTAGAGGAACCATAGTGCTCACAGACTCTTCATAAGTGATCACCAGCTGCCTTACCTTCTCACCATACAACTTATCACCCTGAGAACAAGTGTGGGAAGCTGCATATCTCTTGCATCTAGTGTTAAAAGTGTATTTATTTTCCTGGTTTTTTTTTTTGTTTGTTTGTTTCAGAAGCAAAAATATGCAGTACTTTTCTATCCATAATTCCTGCAACTTTTTTATTAGTTAAAAATCTTGAGTTCCTGTAACAACGGAAAGCTGGGAATTTTGAAGCAAAGATATGGTAATGAATGCTTGCCATGGTGACGACTTCATGTAAGGCTACACAAACATGTGAGCAACTGATCTAGTGAGGGGAAAACATGACCTTGGCATGTTAACGTGACCCCCATGTTCTATGGGCAAAGGCCATTTGAAACCCTGCAAGCTCTTTGAAAAACAGGATCTTCTATCAGCCTACCCTTTGCCTATGAAAAAAGCTCTCAGAAAGACGTGACTTGAATTTAAAGCCTGCAGAGTTTCTTTCAAAGAATGTGTATTAATGTGTCTAAAGTCTACTTCAGTCAGAATAGATTTCATTTTTTTTTAAATGGGATTATAGGGCTGGTGCGTCTCCTTTTCCTCCAGTCCAGTCCAGAGAATAAGAACATAGCCTGAGCTACACCATCTACCAATTTTTAGTACTTTTGGGCAACTTTCACTGTTTTCAATAATAATAATAATAATAATAATAATAATAATGGTCATTATTATATTTAATATTATGATTGTTATATATTATAATTATTATTATTGCCATTATCATTCCTCTTGCTCCTTTTTTGCTTCCTGATGCTTTTAAAATGTTTTACCATATGCAAAGCTTTCACAAACATTTTCCCATTTCCTGCTTACAAGATCCCTGGAAGGGAACATTTCACCATTTCCATTTTATAGATGGGGAAACGGAAGCTCAGAGACTGAAATGATTTGCCTGGACTCTAACCATCAAGGTCAGAGCTGGGCTCCACTCAGGCTATTGTTCTATTCCCTCCCATTTTTTTAAATCATTCTTTCTATTTTTAACAAGCCTGATTATTCCCATTTCTAACATTTGGTCAGTTATATAATGTGAGCCTTTTGGAGTAAGAATTATGGAAAGATCACCAATGTACTCAATATTAACTGTATGAACAGTGAACATATGTGACAATCACTTCCTGGACAAACTGATGAATTTGTACCATTTGTTCATCCTCCCTTAAAAAATGATATTTCAGGATCAATCTTCCAGGTAAATTACATATTCACAAGAAACTGATTAAATATGGGAACATTTTGACTCCTTCAAATGGCCAGCCCACAGAGATGGGTAGGGGATATTTCCTTCTGTCCACACAGAACAGAATAAAAAATGATTCGTCATGCACTGATAATTACAGCACAAAAGAAATGTGACTATTTTTAAAGCACCATTTTTCTTTCTAAGACCCAAAGCTTCCCAACCTCTTATAAAAATCCATTCACCTGATTTTAAAAGCTCCGTTCCCTGCACCAAACCTCAATCTCTGACCCGAAACATAATGGCAAGTTCCAAGAAAATGATGCAGCCGCTGCCACAGTGGAAGCCTTTGTTGTTTGCACTTATCCTCACACGCGGACATCTCTGAATAGAGAGGCAGGTGCTTTTTGATTAAAAAAAAAAAAAAAAAAAAAAAAACCTCGTCCCCACAGTAAATGTGAACTGCAGTCAGAGCACATTTACATTTTTTTATTCTCTGAGGCAAATGTTAGATGAGTTTGGAATCCCGCAATAGCCTCCTGCAGTTGAATACCCACCTCCCTTCAGCACTGACCAATTCCAATATTTTAAAACGGTGTTGAGTTGTTAATGCATACAAGTTGTTCAGATGCAGGCATCCCCGCAGATGACAAAACAATGACAAAGAGAACAATCATTGTATATTTCAACTGAAAACCCTGGTTTTTAGAATTTAAAGGCTAGGCTAGCATAGTCCCATTTCTTATTACTTAGGAAGGTTCTTTGGAGTTGTTCTTTGCAGACACAGCAAATTCATTGACAGGATTAAAAAAAATTTGGAGCTGGATTTTAGATGAAAGTGTTACCGTCTGCATATCAATGCCAGCTACAAATCAGCACAAACAATTGTTCCGTCATTAGCAAAAGCCTGTGAACAGGAGCAGTCCTAATATTAAGCCTTCTGGCGCTCTCGTTGGATTTGTTTGACTTGATTGCATCCCGTTACATTTACAATCTGTTTTGTGTTATCGGCACATAGACTGACAGACTTTTAAATTCACATTTAGAAAATTTGAGAGCAGTTTTCAAAAAACAAACACTCCCCGAAAGAGTAATATATCAGCAGCATTGACTTACACTGCCAATAAATAATATTTAGCCACTGGAAACAAATAACCTGATCCAATTAAAGAGGGATCCTAGAAGTTGAGAGACCCAGATACTGCTAAGGGTTTTCTTGGTTTTACTTTGTGCACGTGGAGTTAGCTTTCTATACTACAGTTCTTTTTTAATAATGAGGCCATTGTATGTGTTCCTGCCTTTACTAGCATAACTAAAGTAGACAAGAATTAATATTTGCCAGGGTGTTGGTCCTCTGAGATGAAAGGTGGCTGTGGAAATGCAAAGACCTATTAAGATTGTGAGTTCCAAATGTTGTTATCATTCGGCTCAGACACAAGAAGCAGCTAGTCGCATGCATAGTGAAAGTAATGATGACTATGAATTCCTATTTAATGAATGTTTATCATGCACTGACCATGTGCTAAGTGCTTTACATTTGCTCTTCCTTTTCATTCTCACAGCAACACTATTATTATCTCTGTTTTACACACAAGGAAACTGTGGTTAGAGAGGCTTAGCAACTTGTCCAAGGTCACACAGCTCAGTGTCACAGACAGGATTCAAACGAAAGCTGGTCTGTCTCCAAAGCATGTGCTCTTTACCATGAGGTGAACTCAGAAAACCACTGCCGAGCCCCTATTTTCTGAAGTTACCTTTCATAATCTGTTCCCCACATCACATGGGCTCTTTACTTTCATGCTTCTGACTGGTCATCTCTCCAGAGTAGGGAAATTCAGGGGATGAGTTCCTGGATTGGGGGCCCTGTTGATTCCCATGACCAATATACATTCCCATGACCAATATACATTTAGCTGAGAAAAAGCTAAACAACTTTGGGTTCCCAAGAAATAGAAGGATTTTAAGGCTTTTGAGAAGGCCCTTCCATTATGATGTGTGTCCCAAAAAATAAAGAGGATGTGTTTTCCTAACATTCTGATGTGTTATATCAGAGTAACTGATGAATTAGCAGAGAAATGAACTGAGTTGTTTGAGATTTCCTTTTTGGCTCAACATATATAAATTAAGTACATACAATATTCAGGCCTTATTCTAGTTGGTTAGGGATGAGATGAATTAGACATGATAAGTGTCCTCAAGGAGTTTACAATTTAAGTGAGAGAAAATAGATCTATGAACAACTAACTACTTAAAACAATGTGGTATTTACAGGAGTAGGGACAAAAATCAGTGTAAATTTTATATATTTAAAAATATATAACATAGGAAAATATTCTTTTTTATCTTGGAAATAAAATTAACTAAACTAACAGATTTCTGTAATTCTTACGGAAGGTCTACTTTAAATGTTTTTAATGAAATATACAAGGCTCTGGAGTCTATTATTGATTATTTCTGATAATTAACTGAGTTACCATGGACAAATTACTTAACTTCTATAAGCCTCAATTTTCACTTAAGAGGTAGCCAATAATTCCTTTTCCAGTTTTGTTGTAAGAATGAAGTAAAAAAATATCTGTAAAGTGACTGAAGTAGTACCTGGTATAAATCAGAACTTAATATATGTTACAAGCTAGTAGGATATTTTTCTTCTTTCCAAATAAACAATAGGAGAGATGCATTTTAGTTAGAAATAATGGTTATAAAACAGAACACATTTTAAGGTCATGTCTGTAAGAGATAAGTGCATCCTGTTTTCTTTCTTGTGCTGTTCAAAATATAAAGTGCTTAACAATGCTTTTAATGAGGAATGGGGGTTGCAAATGCAGAGAAGCAGCCTCCAAGTCTACCTGTCTACACAGGGAATCAGGGCCACCACATTTCTTTGAAGAACACTCAGGGGCTCTTCTTATTCCTTTTTTTCTTTGCTGTTTTTGTTTTTTTGTAGTGAACATATAAATGGACAGTTAAGGACCCTCACCATACAGATTCTGAGCTAGGCCTTTCTGTGAACATCTACCATCAGTTCTAACAATTTTGTGAGTAAAACCAGATATGGGAGAATTACAGACTCAGAGATTGTCTGATTCAGGATTACAAACTTTAGAGAGAGAGAGAGAGAGAGAGAGAGAGAGAGAGCGCAAGCACGGGAGGGGCAGATAGAGAGGGAGAGAGAGAATCCCAAGCAGGCTCCACACTGTCACCGCAGACCCAACAAGGAGCTTAATCCACAAACCATGAGATCATAACCTGAGCCAAGATCAAGTGTTGGATGCTCAACTGACTGAGCCACCCAGGTGCCCCATCTATTTTTCTTTTTACAGGTGTCTGTTCCCCACGGTAGCCCGAAGGCTCTCCTTGTATCCTCCCTCTTCATCATTCACAGGAGTTTCTCCCAGTCACCATCTTGCATGTGTAATCCTGTCTTGGTGTCAGCTTCTAGACTGACCCGAATGGATATAGTTGATACCAAAAGCGTTCTGATAGATCGGGTGGTAAGATGGTTTGGGGGCTTGGCTCACTCACTGCTCAGCAAGCAAGGAGGATCCCATCCTTACAGGAATGTAGGGCACAGAGAGGTCCCTGGCACAAGATGGCAATCCAACTGCTGGACATTTCACCTGTAGTATCTTGCAGAAACATCTCAATGGAGAATAATACGCTTGCAGGTGTGATGATTCCCCATTTGAAAGATATGGGGATGGGTGTGCAAGGACAGCAGAATTGCCAGTCATTACTAAGCTATATACTGATGCTCTGCAGGAGGATAATGAGAAACTGAGGCTCATTAACAAACAAACAAATGCTAAGACTGAGAGCCAGAGAGTCTCCTTGTTCTTTTATAAAGAGGCCCTTATCTCTTGCTACATGTAGTGAACAGCTGAAGAGCAGAATCAGAACCTGAGTTCTAAAAGCTCCAGGGATATTTGGATGCTCAGCCAAGGCCTGTCTTTTCTGGGCCCTGATTTCAAGGCTGGGATCTTGAAATATGGGATGGAGACATTTAGATAGATACTGACAGAGGATTTTTTCTCTGTAGACCTCCTTGAATGTTTAAAATTTACAGAGATAGTCCACTTCTCTATAGTAAGAGTTGGCAATCCCTGAGTATGGGAGGTGAAGTTTCAGAGACCTGCACTTCTGTGAAGTTTGAAGATATACAAGGGCTAGGAACTTGGTAGAGTGTGTCCTCCTATACAAAAGTCAAGTTGCTGTGTCTTACATGGCCACCATGAGAAAAGAATCATTGCTCCTGGTAGGTATCCTCAAGTTCTAGAGGCAACACCTTCTATAGCTAGGAATCCTGCTTTTGTCCATATACTTGGTTACATAGAAGGCTGTCAGCTTTGAGTGGGCACCTGTGCCAGAAAGGGCTCTCTAAGGCTTAGACTGAAGTTTAGGGGTCTAGGTCATTGAGTTATTTGATCCATCTGACCCCATGGTGTTGGAAGTGCCAGTGTTAGGAAAAGGTGTGGTTTGAAGTTTATGGCAACCCCTGGTAGGAGAAACCCAAGGCAGGACTTTGGGCGAGCAAGTTCATGCCATCTTCAGTAGAAAATGACATGCTTTTTTGAAAAACGGCTCCCGTAGTGGTATTCGGTCCTACTGGAGGTGGAACTCTTGACCATGGGACGCCAGTTGAGCTGCTCGTTATGAGCTAATTTCTGTTGGACTGGCCAAACCATAAATATGGATGGGCCTGCAGCAGTCTATCATTAGAAATGTTACAAGTAATAACAGAGCACAAGGAAGCTGCATGGGCAGGTAGCCCAGACCCCCATGTCACTGAACACAGTCACACCAGTGATTTTTCCCATAGCTTGCACCTTTGCCTATGGTGGGGTAGGAGGAGGTACAATCAACTGATGGAGAGTGAACATACCTGAGCTTGATTTATAGAAAAGTTGGCTCACTGTGAGAAAATGGGAATGGACTGTATTACCAGGATATGCTATATACTGGCATAGCTACAACTTATGTACAAATATTTGACTGTAACAGTAGTCACTTTTTTTTTAGTTAACTATATGTCAAATTTTATAATGTATAAATTTTTTCTTTTCTGAAGATTTTTTTATCCTGAAAGGTTTTTTTTTTTAAAATTCAGGAAACCTATAAATTATTTGGGTTACAGTTATATTCTCTGATCACCTAATTATGATAATAAAATTTTTAGTTTTTACCTTAAACATTCCCATCTGCCCAACAAATGGAGTCCATCTGGAATTACGTTTTTTTTTTGCTTTGTTTTGTTTTGTTTTGTTTTGTTTTTGTTTTTTATTATATGGGTAACTCAAACCAGGATCACTCATCTGAAGAGACAATGGTTGTTATTTCCTAGATTTCACACATGAGCAAATTGATCTATAGCTATGAAATGAATAATAGTGTTATTCGACTATGCAGTTAAATGTAAGTCTTGGAAATTATATTGTTGAATATTTTGCATTATTATTGCTATTTTCTCTAGATTTCTCTTTGGGAGCACTGTTATACTTAGAATTTTTCCTCACTTTTCATTTATCTATTAAACAATGAAAAGGACTGTTTTGTTAGTCCAGGGCTGATAAGCAGTTCCGGAATGCTTCATAGATGTGACAAAATTATGACAAGTTAACACTTCTTAACGCAGATTCATAGTTTAAAGTCAGTGCACTGCCTTTCCAATTAGTGATTGACTCTGTCCCCAAATGGAATCATTTCACAATATGGAATAGAAGATAACTGGATAATTCTAGAATGCAGTTTTATTTTCTCTCCATCTCTCCATCAGCAGAGTGACATGAAACAAACTCTTGTATCTAGGTTACTTGTATTTGGCTTGACTTCTTCCGTGTATAATTGCTGTGACCTGCAGATATCACTTAATTTCTTTGTGCCTCAGTTTCCTTATCTGTAAGATGGGTTAGAGTTGCTATATTTTCTTCCAGCATTGATTTTAAATTTCTATAAACTAAATTTTTAATACAACTAAGGCTGACCAACATGAATATCCAACTGCCCCCAATGTATTCTTCCTTAAATAGTCTCTTCAAATGATGTTTGAAGGTTAAACAGATTAACATTGTGACTTAATCTTCTCACTAACAAACAATTGTGTTAAGTCCTTATGATTTTTTTTTTTCAACGTTTTTTATTTATTTTTGGGACAGAGAGAGACATAGCATGAACGGGGGAGGGGCAGAGAGAGAGGGAGACACAGAATCGGAAATAGGCTCCAGGCTCTGAGCCATCAGCCCAGAGCCTGACGCGGGGCTCGAACTCACGGACTGCGAGATCGTGACCTGGCTGAAGTCGGCCGCTTAACCGACTGCGCCACCCAGGCGCCCCGATCATACTTTTAAAAAGTCAGTTATCTGAACATATGTCACATGACATCGTTTATATGGCATATTTTATACAGAAATTCTCAAAGATGGATAGACAGGATTTACCATATATATTGTTCATTCTCTGCCCTTTCCCTGTTCTACGACCAACAGTGTTCATGCCTCAAATTTTATCCAAACATTTTTTACACCCATTTCACCTTTCTAAAAACTTTAAAGTAGTAAATTTCATAATTTCATTACACTTTTGTGAAATAGTAATTTAGGGTATTTGTCTACAGATAGCCTCATTCATTTTATTCTAATATTCACCTGGGTTCCTCCTATCAACTGATTTGAGGATTATTTTTTATTCTGTACATTGCTGATAAAGAACCTTTATTTTGAGAATTCACCATGGAAGAATGCTATCACAGGAGGGCTGATGCTTGGCTACCTTGAGAAATTACAAGTAAAGTCTTGGTGTAATGTTCAAAGGCTTACAGGCAAGAAGGAAATATGCTATGACCTTCACAACCCTAATGTTCACAACAGAACCTGTCCCAGAGTGAGCGCTTAATAGCCATTTGCTGAATAAATGAAGGGATTAAATAAGCACAATAAGTTTTGTTTTTCTTTTAAGCTCAATGCAGATGGTGATTGTCAGACAAAAAAAAAAAAATACTACCTCAAATATTTCTTAACCAACAAATGTCATCAGATCCCTCTCCTAATTTTGGAGATTTTATCATGTCTAGCAACAATACTGTAGATCAAGATTAAAATCCATTTTGTTGGTTTTAAGGCCCTAAAAATATGATAATTAGAGCATTCTGGATGCTTAATCTTCCTGTTGGAATTATATTGATATTATCATTTCACTTTTTTTGGTTTGTTTCTCATAACAGCATTCCCATCTTGGCACTTAGACAGAAAGCTTCACTTGTTCTGGTTGTTTCACAGTTGATTCCATCCTTGTCTTCCTGTTTTCACAATTTACCAGCCAATCAAAGATATCTGTGGTTTCAAAGCATGTGTCAACTGAACAGATATCAAGAATAAAGTGCACATATACATCCCAAAAGACTTGTGTCAAAATCAGTAAGATTGCACAAGGCAGGAACCTCGGATGGCATTTTAACAGAAGAAAATTGTCAGAAATTAGTTCATTCTGTCCAGTATCTGAGCTTCAATAAACCACGTCTTATCTCCTTTGGTCAGGGGACAGCTTCTAATTGGTAAGGGTCCAAGGTAAGGCAAACAAATGCAAGGAAACCTGTCTGCCCGGCTTTCTATATCAGCAAGATAGCCCTATCGTACATCAACGGACAGGCTTCAAGTTGACAACAGGAAAAATGTGACTCAGCTTATACAAAAGGGGAAGTCCCACATTGGGCTCAAACAATGGGCCTATCATTTTACTGCTTTGCCTGTCTGTTTTACCATCTTACCCTTTTTGAAGATATGCAGGGGCAGAGGACTCAGTATTCTTCTCTGAGTCTTGGACGGGGACACTGAATTTAGTATCAAAGGAGAAGGTATTATTCAAGGGTGAGGGCAGAGCAGAGGAAACAAGGTGGAATTTGTGGCCAGGCTGGAAAATGACACCTTAAATTCCAGGAATTCTTCATTTGGGTAAGGATACAGGATGGGCCCAGCAACAAAACAAAAGCAGCAGAAAACCCTCCCAAGAATGATGAGTCTCCTGAATGAATAAAGCAAAGAAATCAGTCTGTGAGGGATAAGCCTCTTCTCTCCTCCCCTATCTGCAACTTGCACTGCATAAGAGAAATCCCCTTTCAAGGATCATCAATGCAAAAACATTCCACATGAGGCCAAACATCATGCACATGTGATTGACATCATGTGCTATTTGGATTTTGGGGTATTCTTTACTTAGACCCATAAGGCTGAAAAAAACTTTTATTTCTCTGACAACTGAGCTCCATCTTACATAAACCACACCACCAACACCAAATGGGCAGACCTCACTGTAGAGTCAGGGGCAGAGAGAGAGCGTGTTCTCCAAATAAGCTGCTCCAAGAGGTCTGTGGTCTCTGACAACCTGACCACCATTACCCTCTGTGCTTATGGGTTGTCCTGAGTCCCTGACTCAGGGCTTCACCTCACTTCACGGTTTCCAATTCTTCTTTATTGACTTTTGTGAAGCTTCCATCATCTTCCTTTCTTGTGGTGAAGTGAAAATATAGTAAATGTGGGTGATTAAAGCCTGTCAGTGAAACACAGACTTGCTAACAGGAACCAAGAGGAGTGGCTAGATGTTGCTACGGTTACGGAGTTTTATGGGAAAGACAGTGACAGTAGCTAATCATTGGTAAGACCGTGAATTATATCTTAAGTTTCAATCCTTTAGAATCCATCGAGCAATGTTTAATATGTTTGACTGGATTGTTTCTAGAGTATAACAGACATATTTTGTTGTTTCCCTGTGACTTGAGGTCATTATTTTATCATTATCACTATGGATAGAGTTTCATCTTCCTCATCTTTGTATCCTTCGTATATAGAAAGGACCTTAACTGTCAATCACTTAAAAACATATTTCATTGCATGAATAAATTTTTAACTGTTTTTTAAATGTTTATTTACTTAGTTTGAGAGAGAGAGAGAGTATAACAGGGGAGGGACAGAGAGTGAAGGAGAGATAGAGTCCCAAGCAGGGTCTGTGCTTCATCCCACAACCATGAGATTATGACCTGAGCTGATATCAAGAGTCAGATGCTCAATCAACTGAGTCACCCAGGCACCCCTGATTAGCCATGCTGAAAAAGGTCCAAGGAACAGAGAGATACAATGAGATAAGAGTAGTATAGATCAAGGATTAAAACAACAAAACTAGAATTCCATTTTCTGGGCCAGAAATTATACTCCTTTGGTTGCCACAGAAATATAGAATAAAGGGGGAAAAAACAGCTAAAAGATGTCTTTAGTGGCAGCATAGAAGCTCTGTGAGTTTAAAATGTCAGATTTAGAGAATTTAAGCTCATTATAGGGAAGAACATTGAGGAAATAGCAAAGGTTTTGACTTCATACTGCCCACAAGATTTCCAGAACCTTCCTTGATCTCAGAGTAGAGTGAAGCTCCCTCTCCTTCCCAACCCCACCCCATTCTTGAGTTCTATGCTTCTCCTTTCTCTGTTCCTGTTCTCAGTCTCCCATGCCGCACAACAGTAACAAAATGACTAAAACCTTACTCACTGAATTTACTGTGTGAGCCAAAAGTAAGTGTTTTGGCCATTTGGCGAACCTACCACATCTTCTGAGTCCCAAGGCAGCACTGGCTGAAAGTCTTCTATGCAGCTGGGAAAAGAAAGAGTGATGCATTTTTTTTTCCCTCAAATATCCACTTGGCTACCTCTACCATCTCCTTCAAGTCTGATCAAATCTCACCTTCTCACCGAGGCACACTCTATTCTGTTGAGTGTTTTAACCGGCACAACCCCAACCCTGTATCCTGGCACTGCTGGTATTTCTTACTCTACTTTTCCTCTTTTTATGGCATTTATCATCTTGTAACATACTTAGCATGTCTACTTCATTGCATTTCTTTTCTTTCTTCCTCCCACTTGAATATAAGCTTCGTAAGGGCGAGAATCTTAGTTTACTAATGTATCCCAGGCCCAAGAACTATAGGTAGCACATAATGGTTATTCAACGAAAATTTGTAGAACAAATGAATAACAGTTCGCTGCCCTCCTTTAGCTAAGTTTTTCAATGGAGCAGCTAAAATCTCAATGGAATTTCATAGGATTGTGTACAGGAATTGTAACCAAAGTCTTGTCAGATACTCGTGTAGGATGACAGGTCACAAGTGAAATATGAGGGGGAAGTTAGTTAACTTCAGTTTATTAAAATGTTTTCAATGCCTTTTCTGGTCCAGGAACTTTGCTGGGCACTGGAGAGACAGAAATATATAAGCCATTGCTCCTATTCCCAAAGAGTTTACCATCTGTTAGGAAGACAGATACAAAGTCACATAATACGCTAAGATCCATTCTAAAATGGCAATATAAACCAAGAGTGATGGAATGTGAAGTTCCATCAAATGTAGAACATTTCCATAGAAAAGTTCTCTGTTCTGGAAAGGTAGCCACAGTGGATCATCAGAGAGAGCTGAATTGGTGGAGGTATAAAAAGAGACCCACTGTGTGCTGTTAGCTTCTCTTCCCTCATCGGAATGGGATCCCCTTTGGGCCTTTTCCTGCATCTGGTATTACAGGTTGAGCCAGCAAGTGGATTTGAAAGAATGAATTGGTGAACTGGAGCTGGCCTATTGAAGCTCTTGGTTTCCAATTCTCTGGTTGGCTAAAATATAGACCTCCTTTTTTTTTTGTTTTAATCAGTTACTGTAGGTTTTAGGTTTCATAAAACTTGTTTCTGCCCAGTCTGCTCAGTGAGGTGCTAAATAAATTGGTCACCTTGTGATCTCTTCTTACAGATTTCATATTTCCTTCTCTCATTCCAGAAAAACAGTCCGTTTTGCCTTTTCTTGGTATTGCTGTACTCTTGGTTATCTGCACCTTGACTTATCTTTTCTGAATGAGAAGCAGATGGCAGATGACTCATCAGTACAATCATTATGACTTTCTTTGCTGCTCATAATTTCAGATTCCTGGCCTGGCTGTTTCTTCCCACTTCTGCTTCAGATGAGTCATAGGACTTCAGGTGGAGGATTAGAACTCTGCCTTCTCTGCCCTAACCAGTTCCAAGTATCCACTTTTAGGTTGGTGAGAGTTTAGAAGTTTTGCCACTGAGTAGACCCTCCCCAATAAAAAGAATGGGGAGAAGTTCTGTGGTTGTGATATCTTATTTTCATTGATTGGCAAAGGATTGTTGTATTAATCATTACCCTAAAAATTTTGAAGACTGCATGAGTGAAGACCAAGCATATTTTTAGGCAGCTACCCCTATTTGTTGTGTTCTCTGTGGCTTTGGAAAGTGAGAAACAAATGAGTTACATACCTTCTTTGTGAAGCTTTTACTTATTTCCTAAGACAGAGGCTGGGAAACACAAGGGAAAGTACCTAACTATTTGCCTAACCACCTACTAGCAGCAATGTGCTAGTAAGTTTTCTGCTTCAAATTCATTTTTGCATACCTAGCTCCCAACACAGGGTTGCACATACAGTAAGGCATCTCACAGATGTTGTGAATTAGTGAATGAAAGAAGGCAATGGATTAGCCTGCTTAATCATATGAGGAATAACATGGAATCTGCTCCTCCACCTTATCTTCTCTAAGAAAGAAAATATATGCCAATCAATTATCTACTATTGAGAAACGTTATAAGGTAAATCGAACAGCTGAGATTTTTAAGTTCAAAAAAATGTGTAAATATTACATTTCTCCAATTTGACAAGAAGGGAAAATTAAGTTCTATCTACAAAGTACAAGATGAGGGACTCTGAATCAGAGTCCCTTGGATGCCTCCTATGATACTGCCTTCCCTCCTACCTGGCTGGTGATATCCATCAATAGCACTGGCCTTCAAATTCAAGGACTAGGTATCTTTGTAGAGAGCACACATCAGTGAGAGTGAAGAGAAACTGTTGAGGATTTTCTTAAGCCTTCTTCTTTTATAGGTCTTTTCCACCTTGGCTAGCACATGGGTATAAATGAGGCAGAATTTCCCAAACTATATTCTGTGGATTCCTATGCCACATATATTCCAGGCTCAATGGTTATTATTTATCTCCATATCCTGCTTAATTTTCCTTCATGGTGCTTATCACTACCTGAAATCACATGTTAGTCTTCACTATCTGCCTTTATCACAAAAAAGTATAAACTCCTGGAGGGCAGGGATTAGTTCATGACATTTTTAAGGTATGAAAACAGTGTTTGGTGTATGTAGATATTCCATAAATATTTGAATAAATGAAGGAATATCATGATGTAAAAAAAAATCTGTGGAAAAATTTATTTTGAAAATGCTGGCTAGACAAAGACATGAGATTCTTAGCTGAGAGGCAAGTCTGCTCTAGCTACTCTATTAGAAGTAGAAGTGCGACCAAATTATGTTTTTCTTACCATTTATTTATTGAATAGTTAATACCAGGAAATATGAAAAATGCTTTAGATATCCATTCATTTATTAAATATTTACTGAGCACCCACTAAATGCTTAGTACTTTTTAAGCACATGGGCTAGATCAGTGAAAAACACCATCAGAATGTCCGTTCTCGTAATCTAAATTCTTGTGAGAGTAAAGATAAATAAGATAAATATTATTCGTCTTTGTTGACAGATGATAAAGCTAAGACACAGAGAGATTCTTTAACTTGCTCAGGGCCAAATAGTTTATGAGTGATAAAGCCAGAGTTGGTGCCATGGGGCTCTCTCTGAAGCCCTACAGTATTCTGCACGGAGTATATACACCTATTGGACCTGTCTCAAGAGTGAAAACATGGCCATTTATGTATTTTGAAAGTCTTAGGAGGATTGTCTATACAGACTCAAGTTATTATTCATAAAATAGGAACTTTCTTTTATGAAGAATTTTTGTAGAAAAGTTTTTGTTCCGTTCTGATCAATTTTTTAAAAGTTGTTTTTAATGTTTATTTTTGAGAGAGAGAGAACATGCACATGAGCAGGGGAGGGGCAGAGAGAGAAGAGGACAGGAGGATCTGAAGCAGGCCCTGTGGTGACAGTAGAGAGCCTCACCTGGGGCTCGAACCCACAAACCACGAGATCATGACCTGAGATAAAGTCAGACACTTAACCAACTGAGCCCCCCAAGTGCCCCTGTTCTGGTCATTTTAAATGGGCCTACTATGCTTTCAAAACCAAGAGGTGAGATGGGAAACGTTTCTGGGGAGGAGCTGACCTCAGCTTCGTTTCCAGCACTCATCCCCACGGTCTTTTTGGATGCTTTGATCATGTCACCACTTCTGGTTCCTGTTTCCCCTGATTCTCAAACCACACCACAGCCATGTCATCACTGATGAGTGGCATGGGTGTACTTCCTTGCTTGACTCTTAATATGCCCCTCAGGACATAATCTTGGTTTTTGCCTTTTAGCTCTGCATACCATGGGTGAAGGTAAGAAGCCCAATGCTATGCAGCCTTCCTACCATTATGACTGAACAGCATTAGGTTGATATTTTAAATATTTCAGCTGCTCACTTAGTCCATAAGTCAAATTCTTTGCACTTGAGTTCCCTTTGGCTCTCTAGACACACAGAGTAAATTGTTTTTTAATCTGGCATTTATTTTCACTTGACTCATTTTTAAAGTCTTCTTCATTTTTTTCTGTTCATTTATAACTCTATTAGCTTGGAGATACCATTCATTTTGTAAGCAGTGCTTTAAACACATTTCATCTATCAGGATTAATTTTGCTGAATGCACCACCAAATAAATACATTAAAAACAACTGTAACACTTCATTAATCAAAATGTCAACTTTCGAAGATGTAAAATGTCCCCCACTTTTAAAATTCTCTTCTTTTGCTTGTGAGTGCTTGTCTGTTTGACTAAAATATAAAAAGTAGTACAAAATGCTGTCATTCTATTAGAATATACATGCAGGTTTTGAAGGTGCAATCCATTATAATTAAGGCTAATTAATTATTACATGGTCAAATGAGCAACAAATGCACATGCAATATCTAAAAAGTTAATTATTTGAAAATTGGTTAATCAATTGTGCATTCAAATGCACATTTGTTTTAGCATGCAGTTTGCACTTTTACAAGGAATTAGTCTAGATAAAAAAAAAACCCATTAAAATAAAACATTTTTGAAGTATCTCTGCTCTACGGGGAAAGAAAATACATTAAAATCAAATGGATCAGATTCTTAAAAACCAAAACTGTGTTTTC
The DNA here is from genome assembly GCF_028018385.1 of Neofelis nebulosa. NCBI lineage: Eukaryota > Metazoa > Chordata > Mammalia > Carnivora > Felidae > Neofelis > Neofelis nebulosa. The sequence goes on from NC_080784.1 coordinate 119,108,902, forward strand.
CAATAAACAGTCTTCAAGAGAAAGAAAAAAAATATTAGTAGGAAATTAATTTACAATGAAAACAAGGAAGCCGTCTAGATTCCCTACTTTGTGGGAGCCACTCAACCTGAACATAATTAAAAGAAAGTCTCCACCATGCTCCATGGCCTGCCACCTGCATAAAGTCCCTCCGAAGGCTGGTCTCCAGATGAAATTGCTCTATTTTAAAAACAAAAGTAGAATCACATAAGGATGTAGAAGTCCCTAGTCAGCTAAGTGATTTCAAGGAAGTTCTTTTCATCCTTGAATTTCACAAGCTGCATAACTTAAAAAAAGCGAGGGCAGCTCAAGAGACCATGACAGTGGCAGCGATAGCAAAAACCCTAACAAACTACAAGAAAGAGATGAGAAGAATGGTTGCCAAAAGAACCTATAGTACATGTTATCCATTCCTTTGTGTATTCATCAGGGAGTCAGCTCTAGTGAAAGCAGAGAAAATGTTTTATGGGCTCCTGCATATCAGAAAAAGAACATTCCGTTGTTCGTTCAAGGTGATTTCCTGAAAACCCCCCGTGGGGGAAGCAGGAGCAAAGTTGCTAAATGGGGAGGGGGTAAGTGGTGGCATGGCAGGGTAAAAGCACAGAGGTGAAAAGGAACTGATCTCACTATAAAAAATTATTCATGTGGGGAAAATAGACAATTAATTTGGATGCATCAAAGGCATAATAGTTGGCTCTGAAATTCTCATGAATTTCTCATGAATCTGGTCTTTATGCAATGGGTAGGGTGTAATCACTGAAGGTTTCTGGCTAAGAATTATGACTTCATTTACTCTAAATTTTAAAAAGATTAATCTGTTTAGGAGAGATGGGAGAAAAGAGCTATTTGTGACACGGAGAATTGTTTGAGGTTATTTAGTTAATTGAGGTAAATATATCTGAATTTTGATGAAGGAGGAAGAGTGAAGCAATAGATAGAGACATGTCAACGATTGTATCAACATGACAAGAACAGTTAGAAATGCCTCAAAGATTTCATGCTCTAAGACTAGAAAAGTGATGGCCCTGCTGGAAGAAATAGGAAAATTGGAATAAATAACATATTTGAACTTAAGATGGTAAGTTTAGTGTTGGAAACTTTGAGCTTGAAATGACCACAGCACAATAAATACTGATACAGACATTAGTAGGATCACTTTCACTGAGTTTGGGAATCATCTAAATCAGAATGGACCTGCTCAAAGAAAAAGGTTAAGGAGGAAAGGAGGTCTAAATACAAAGTCTCAGGAGAGGAGTATAAAAGGAAAAGAAGAGTAAGGTGAAAAGAGGAAGCCGCAAAAGAGGCAGGACAAAGACAGAAACCTAGGTGGATAAGTAGAATGACATAGAATCACATAAGCCAGTGGTGCAGATGGTAGTCCATAACAAATCAGCAGGGTATTAAGGAGTGAAGCAGAACAGGTTTCCTCTGTGCAAATAGTTAATTAGCATTTAAAAACAGATCAATAAAATTAAGTTATGAAATAGGGTCAATGGATCAGGGTTTAGGATAAATATCAAAGATGTGTCACTAAGCAGAAGGAGTTATGGAGCACATAAGTAATGAGATAATCAATTAGTTCGTTAGTAAACAATGAACACTGACTGATTGAGCATTTGGTGCCAGTCAGAGTAGTAGGCAGGTGACATGAGATATGAGTCATATTCTCAAAAAGCTCACACTCTGGTTCGGAATATGGAAAGGATAAAAACGCAGGAAGTGATCATACGCAGAAGAAAGATACACTCTATAATAGTTACTAACAACTGATACATGGAAAGAGGGCAAGCCCCATGGGCAGAGGATGATGCCCAAGGCTTAACAAATGGTAGCCCTAAGCTTGGATTTAAGGACATGAAGACTTAAGTAAACAGATAAAGAGAGAAGAGAAGGCATTCTGTGCAGGAAAGACTAGATGCTGAGGAAGTGTTAGGTGTTACGACAAACATAATTTAAAGCCTACCCAGTGTTAATTCTCCGACACTCTATTTTCTGCTCACAGAATCTCTGTTTATTCAAGTAGCAATGGGGAACTCCTGAACTCAAACAGAGCAATGCCTTCTCCTAGCTTCAGGGAATGTGACTGGTCTACATTAGAAATGGTATTTTCAGGGCAGCTGGGTGGCTCAGCCAGTTGCGTTCGACTTCAGCTCAGGTCATGACCTCACGGTTTGCGAGTTTGAGCCCCGTGTTGGGCTCTGTGCTGACAGTTCAGAGCCTGGAACCTGTTTCAGATTCTGTGTCTCCTGTCTCTCTCTGCCCCTACTCCACTTGCACTCTGTCTGTCTGTCTCTCTCTCTCTCTCTCTCAAAACTTAATAAACATTAAAAAAAAAAAAAAGAAATGGTATTCTCATGTGCTTTTGCCATTGATTGCTTTGAGGTAATCATGTATTTCAGTTCTGCCAATGAAATTATTATTAAAAATTTCTTTTTAATTTTTAAAAAATTTAAAAAGTTTAAAAAAGTTTATTTATTTATTTTGAGAGAGACAGGCAGAGAGACAGGGAGAGAGAGAGAATCCCAAGTAGGCTCCACACCATCAGCGCAGATCCTGACACAGGGCTTGAGCTCACAAATGGTGAGATTGCGACCTACCTGAAATCAAGAGTTGGATGCGTAACTTACTGAACCACCCAGGTGCCCCGAAATTATTATTTCTTAATAAAAATTTCTTAATTAAAAAAAAAAACTTAGTTGGCCCAGACTTTTGTCCTTTTGGCTTTTCCTCTTTGTTTTGCTTGTAAAATGGACTAATTTGTCAAGGAACTGTAGCTAACTTGTAACCATGTTGACAAGCAATGAAGATAAAAGTCAAAACACTAAATTTTGGCAAGCAGACAGGTAGAAAAGAGCCTGAATCTTTGTCATTGTCATTGACATTGAGCACCTGCTGACCTGGAATACCTACTTCTAGACTTCTTGTTTCATGAGAAAAAAGCAACCATTTGTAGCATCTATTTAGTCATTTATGTTGGTATTGTTACTTGAAGTAAAATAATTCCTAACAGACTTAGATTATGAGCAATTATTAACAATGGGACATTAACAAGGTGAGTGGAAGAAGGCCAGAAGAGATTTCTGGAGCAATGGCAAACTGAATCTCTAGACTGACTGTTCTGAGAACAAAGCACTGGGTAAAATATAGAATAATACTCTTTAATTGCTTTCATTAATGGCAAGAAATAAAGAATATGCAGGTCAGGGGCAGTAGGGTGGCTCAGTCAGTTAAGTGTCTGACTTTGGCTCAGGTCATGATCTCGCGGTTTGTGAGTTTGACCCCCACAGTGGGCTCTGCGCTGACAGCTCAGAGGCTGCAGCCTGCTTCAGATTCTGTGTCTCCCTCTCTGCCCCTCCCCCACTCATATTCTCTCTCTCTCTCTCTCTCTCTCTCTCTCTCTCTCTCTCCCCCTCCCTCTGTGTGTCTCAAAAATAAACAAAATATTGAAAAAATATTTTAACTTAAAGAATATACAGGCCAGAATCTGTGGTTCACCTACGTACCAAGAGAAGGGCATAGATAACACTCAAAACAGATTTTGTTTGTTTCTTGAGGGCATGAACCACATCATGAGAACTTGAACACTGGTTTTTGTGAGACAGTGAAATTTAAGGAAGAGAAAAAACATTCTGGAAGGCACCTAAAGTGTAAGTCTAATAAGAAAACCCTCACATAAAGCTGGGGTCATGAAGGACTTTACACCCATAGTATGCATTGACTAGAATTAAATATACTTCTTCTTTCTCCTTGGGAAACTATAAAGAAAATTGCCAGCCTCAAAACTTGGTGCTTCGTAGAAAAAATTGAAAAATTATCCTTTGATATTTGCAACCACAATTCAATTTTGTGACCCAAATACATGCTACCTGGATAGCAAAAAATCGTCCAGACAGCTGAATGGAACAAAGGCAAGTTCTTTCTAGAATAACCTTCCTTCGAATCAGGCAATGGCATATTTATACAGATAAAGTTCTAAGGCATAAGAGCAGTATATAATTTAAAAAAATATCATTAAATACAAGGAAATAAGCTATCCTATACAAAAAAAGGAAACAGAAACAGATATTCAAGCTTCATATTTTAGAATTATAGGACACAGAATATAAAATTATGTGAATATATTAAAAAAAAATTTTTTAATGTTTGTTTATTTTTGAGAGAGAAAGAGACAGAGTGCAAGTGGGGGAGAGGCAGAGAGAGAGGGAGACACAGAATCTGAAGCCGGCTCCAGGCTCTGAGCTGTCAGCACAGAGCCTGATGTGGGCTCAAACTCACAAACCATGAGATTATGACCTGAGCCAAAATCGGATGCTCAACGGACTGAGCCACCCAGGTGCTCCTATATGAATATATTTTAATAAGTAAAATAAAATGAGTAAATTTTAAAAAGCATAAAACAGAACCAGAAATGAAAACAATATTATTTTATTTTTTTAAACTTAACGTTTTAAGTTTATTAATTTATTCTGAGAGAGCGAGAGAAAGTAAAAGGGAGGGAGGGAGGGAGGAGCAGAGAGAGGGAGAGAGAGAGAATCCCAAGCAGGCTCCACACTGGCAGTGCAGAACCTGTCACAGGGCCTGGACTCATGAACCATGAGATCATGACCTGAGCTGAAACCGAGTCAGATGCTTAACAAACTGAGCTGCTCAAGCACCCTGAAAACTATACTTACTAAAATGAAAAACTCAATGGATTGATTGTAGAACAGATTATACATATTTAATAAAAGAATTAGTACATTAGAAAAAAGCACAGCTGAAGAGATCTTCTTAGTAGCCCATAGAGACAAAGATGAAAAATATCAAAGATAGGTCAACATATAGGAGAATGAAGAGAAAATGTCAAACACATATATGTGTTTATATATATTTAGTTGAGATTTTTGTTTGAGTAAAGAGAAGGAAAGAAGCAGAAGACATCTTTGAAGATATTATGGCTTAGAACTTTACAGAAGTGATGAAAGATAGCAATATCATTCAACAAATCCAACAGATTCCGAGAAATTTTTAAACCTAGTTGTACCACAGTACAACTGAACATCCAAAATCATCCAACGGATTATATGCCTTTTGAAAAAACTCTTTGCACACCACTAGACAATGGCAGAAAAGCAGTGCATGACTATGTATCTGGAACTTCCCATCACAAGCCGGGGTCTTGTCACAAGATGGGACTCGTTGAGGTGTACAATTGGGTGGACCCAGCAACAATACATTGTAAAATAAAAGTAGGACATCTGGAATAAAGGATAAGCAAAAGGCAAAGGCAAGCTGACTCCCATCCCATCTGCCATTATTACACCAGCAACCACTTAGCTTACAATTTTAGTTATAATTTTTTTACATTAAGATGATTGAGGAGAACAAAGCCCAAGCTTTGTGTTATGAATGTCAGCTTGGTCTGTTGAAGCTTGCCTAAAATGGACTGCAAATTCACTACAGCCAAACTGAGTGGCTTTTAAAGACAATGGTGAGAGAAACTAACCCCATCCCCTGCCCCCGACCACCCATAGGTAGAGTTTTGGGTGATGCATCTGGTCATATACTTTGGATAAAGGGGTATATGGACTTGTGGTCAGTGACTTGTAAGGAGAAATATTGGGTAGTCAGGTACTAAAAGGCATGGGGGAGAGACATATGGATGGAAATATAGGAATGGGCACAAAGTTTAAAACCTTTGTATTACTTACTAGTCACTCCACAGGGTAGCTATCCCAGAAAAGACACTCAAAAACAAAGTACATCAAATAACTTAGCTGATTAATGCCAACAAACCATCATCAGCTATCCCAGTGCTAGAACAACAGGCACATGAGCAAAGAGGCTGTTGTGATTAGGGATGTGATTCTCTGCAGGGAGAATTCCCACTTCTTAAGACTGTTCTTTCTAATACCACCATCAAAGGCCAAACCTGTGGTAACATATACCAACATTGACCTCTAATATGGACAGTCCTTGTGGAGACCAACTGACCACATGGTGGCTTGATGTGTGCACCCTGTAGCATTTCGGGGCAGGGCAAAACATTGGCCTTCCTAGCCCTGGGCTGGCTTGCCACAGTATTTTCAGTGGCATCTCCACTGGGGCCTCTCACCCACTCCTCATCAACTTACTGATGTTTCTTTTGGGGTTGTTCATCTGCCATGGGTGTGGGTGTAGGCCTGTGGGAAGGGGAGATTGACTCTCCTGCCCCTAATGGATCTGCAGCTTTCACTTTGAACTAAGCCCTGCAAATTATGGAGCTGGCCCTGCTCATAGGACTGACAGGAGCGGGCTCCCTCACACCACTGATAAGTGGTAAAGTCAGATTCCTGGGGGTTCATAAGTAAAGCTCTGATCTCCACATTTGACAAAGAATAAGGGACTCAGAATCTCATTTCTTATTGCCGTTATCATTAAGAGGAGAAACAGAGGGGCGCCTGGGTGGCGCAGTCGGTTGAGCGCCCGACTTCAGCCAGGTCACGATCTCGCGGCCTGTGAGTTCGAGCCCCGCGTCGGGCTCTGTGCTGACAGCTCAGAGCCTGGAGCCTGTTTCCGATTCCGTGTCTCCCTCTCTCTCTGCCCCTCCCCCGTTCATGCTCTGTCTCTCTCTGTCCCAAAAATAAATAAAAAACGTTGGAAAAAAAAAAAATTTAAAAAAAAAAAAAAAGAGGAGAAACAGAAAAGGAAAAACAATGCTAACTGCTTTGCAGAAATAGGCTTTGAAGATGGAGGAAAGGGGAGGGGGCACAAGACAAGGGATACACATGGTCTCTAGAAGCTGGGAGTGACCCTCAGCTGATGGCAAAGAAATGGAACCTAAGTCCCACAATCACAAGAAATTGGATTCTGGTAATATACTGTATAAATAAGGAAATGGATTCTCCCCTGGAGGCTCTAGAAAGAAATGCAGCCCTCCTGACCCTTTGATTTCCAACCTTGTGGGATCTGGAACACAGAAACCAGCCAAGCCCACCTGGGCTTTTGACCTACAGAACTCTGAGATAATAACTGTGTGTTGTTTTTGTTGCTAAATTTGCAGTGATTTGTTATAGTAGTTATAAAAACTAAAAAAGTTATAAAAAAGTAGTTTTTATAACTAACACAATTGTTATCTATAATTTCCAAATAAAAAATTGACCTATAGAAGTGTGTGTGTGTTGCACACACATATGCACACAGTCTTCACTTATTAGATTGATTAGATTTGTATTTGCTTTTTCACTGCTTAGAAAGTCTTTTGATAGTTCAAGTTATTTAAAAAGCTTCCTAAAGAAATTTGTCTAATGAAATTTTATTTTTCTCTTACCTGGTTGTGTGATAAGCAAAGGTAACAAAAATCATTTCATTATCCTTACAGCTGGGCTCAAAGTCATGAAATGCACCTTAAGTGACTTCTGTTCATCGTTGTTGTGCATGGTGACAACACGATAATACTTGGTAACTCTCGTGGGCATTTGTGATTTTTTTGTGGCTGCTTGGTGTATAATTTTCCTTCTCGTTGGGGGAATTCTCCATTGTACAGACTGGTGAGATGTGACGTCTAGTTCCCTTTACTCTCCCTATCACCACTGCGTATAAGTCAAGGCATAGATTCATGAACTAGGCTCTGAATACTTGTACTTAGAGTTTTAAATGTGGAGGCTGTGCATCAATGAACTAGAAATAATTTGAAAGTATTGAGAGGCCAGTGGTGGCTGCACCACACAGTGACATCTGGCAGATGGAAGCATAGTACCAGTGACAGCAAGGTCGCTAGACTTTCTTGTGGTATGGCTTTAGTTTTGGTTCTGCTGCCCTGAATCCATTGGTTCCTGCTTAACTTCTGAGCCTATTTCTCTATTCATCCCCCCCCCCTTAATTCTTTAATCCACTCAATATTTTCTAATCAACTTAGCCATAGTTGGTTTTAGTGACTTAACACGCCAGAACTCTCACTGAAACTGGTACCTTGTAAATGCTTTTAGTTGTGGAAGTCATAGACCTAAAAGATGTGGGGTTTTTTTTATTAATTTTTATTTTTTATTTTGAGAGAGAGAGAGAGAGAGAGAGAGAGAGAGAGAGAGAGAGAGAGAATATTAAGCAGGTTCCATGCTCAGTGCAGAGCCTGGCACAGGGGCTCGATTCCATGACCTCAGGATCATGACCTGAGCCGAAATCAAGATTTGGATTCTCAACTGACTGAGCCAACCAGGTGCCCAAATATGTGGTTTCTGAATGCTGAAAAGTACAATATAATGAGAAGCTGGACATACTAAGCAAAAATTTTACAAGAGCATGTATAAATGTATAATAATATGCCCAAGTGCTATAATGGAGGCCCATGTGAGGAGTGGAGAACAAGAAGAGTAGAGGAAAGAGTGTTTACTAGGGAGTCAGGCTTTTTCACAGGGTGGGGACTCTAGAGCTGAGGAGACACCTGGCAGCAGAAAGCAGACAAGTGGAGGAGTAGGGAAGGGATTCTAGGCAGGGGGTATAGCATGAGCTACAAGAGGATTATATCATGGAATTCTGAGAAGTCACTAAGGTGATGGGGCAGATGCATGATGGGAAAATAGGAGGAAGGAAGACTGAATATGGAAGTGGGTGCCTCAATAAGGGCTTGAGAATTCAAAGGAGAAATTAGATTTGAAAGATCTTTCTGGCAAGGAGAAAGTGAATGGGAATGCTCCACAAGGCAAAGAAACCAGTTAAGATTGTGGTGTTTCTCTTCATAAACACCACAGTTTCATATTTTCAGTAAATCTCCTATTTTAAGGGGCTGAAATTACCTCTCTTCAGAACATCTCCAGTGCTCCTTTTGCAAAGTCACAAGCATAGTGTCTTAAAAGCAGACCTGACTTTCTTGACTTCCAAATATTAAGAACCAACAAGCAAATCTTTGTAGTCTTTTATGGGCTTGGGTTCATTTGTCATGTATTTACATTCTATTTAACCTCTTCACATTATTGGAAAGCAATAAAAAATTACCTAGTTAGTAGGAAGGTTAAAACAACACTTTAACGTTCTGTTTAAATCTCTCAATCAATTGAAGAGTATCTTCACTATGCATGTTGCTATTACATTGCCAAAGAAATGGGTGAAAACGGAAGTGAGGTAAGGGCAGCAAGACAGATGCAGATGGATGAAGAGGTGGAAATGTTCATGGGGACAAGGAGTTATAGATAATGAGATAAGGTTGGTAGAACTGAATGCAACAGGATGTCTCAAAACATTTAATAGAAGACAATGATCAAAGCGAAGAGGTCTCTGTGTGCAGAGGGCAACATACACAGGCCTAAGTTCTGCAAATACATGATTTGTTTTCCCTTCAGTTACTGTGCTCTGTGCCTGTCCCAGGGTAGGCTATAGCCAGGAGGATGATGAGGACCAAGTGTGCTCATGATCTTTTCTTGCTAAAGCCCGTAGGAGAAGCCATGGTAAACATAGTGACTTAGTTCCCAGAGCAATCCTCAAGTTTTATTTTAACAAATACTGTGGCTGAAACATTATGGAAAGAGGAAGTAGGGCTGGTGGTGATGGTAGGAGGGGCAGGAATGATAGGGAGGGAAAGACAAGGGAGGGGGAAGCAGTAAACAAAGAGGAGGAAGAGGGAAGTAAGGAAAGTCTACAAGGTAATGAAAGAAGACAGATCTGCTCCAAAGAAAATAATAAATTGAAGTAATTCCAGCTGCTGACTGGTTTAAATTGGACTTGTGGGCCAGCCAGGAGTCTAAATACTCTTTAGAGTAATTGTTCCAATTCCAATCGTTGTGGAATGTTTGTTGAATTAAAAAGATTTAAATAAATGTTTGGATATTAAAGAGAGAGACAGTGGGAGGAAGGATAGGGCTGCCAAGAATAAAAAGGAGCCACTCTCACTGCAAGGAGTGATGATGGAAACGATAAAACATTATTACTCTAAAATAAGGGAACAAATCACTTGTTGGGGCGCCTGGATGGCTCAGTTGGTTGAGCATCTGACTCTTGATTTCAGCTCAGGTCATGATCTCACAGTTTGTGAATTTGAGCCCTTTGTCAAGCTCAGCATGCAGCCTGCTTAAGATTCTCTAAAATAAAATAAAATAAAATAAGGAAACAAATCACTTGTTATAGATGAGGTGAAACCAGGAATTTTGGCAGAAAATGCTAAGGCTTAGAGCAGATGCACTGCCTGTGTTGTCTAAAAGATTTAATATGCCATGGAAGAGTGTAGAAATTAAACTCTTCTCTTTAGAAAGCAGAAGTATACAAGACCTCTGCTGGGATTTCAGTTCGTTGAATACTGTAGATCTGACACACGTAATTATTTTGGCACTGTTTACTTTTGTGTCTTATGAGATTTAAAAACTAATATTTAACTGTAACTCGGTTTATAAAGAGCAGAGCTACTGGCCATGGCTTCAAAATATACACAAGTTTCTGAAAGGATCCATACCAAGCTGCTGACAGTGGCAACCTGCAGGAGGTGGGCTGGAAATGAGCGATGCTTTCACCTGTAACTTTACACATTTTTGTAATTTATACTAAGGTTAACTTTTTAAATGTTTATTTATTTTTAAGAGAGAGGAGAGAGAGAGAGAGAGAGAGAGAGAGAGAAGGAGGGGAGGGGCGGGGTTGGGGAGGGGCAGAGGATTTGAAATAGGCTCTGAATGTCAGCAGAGAGCCCCATGCAGGGCTTGAACTCACAAACTGTGAGATCATTACCTGAGCCAGTCAGGCACTTAACTGATTGAGCCACCCAGGCGTCCCTATACTAAAGTTAATTTTTAAAGTTAACACATTAAGCAAGTTTACTCTGTTTTCCCTCTCCCCCTTCCATACCTGAAGGTTTTCTTAAAATTACAAAATGGATACATGCTTGTTATAGGATTTTAGGGTAACTTATTTAATCAATTCCTACTGGCACATTTTTAGGTTGTGTCTAATTTTTTGCAGTAACAAATACTGTTAAGGTGATCAGGCTCATATGTTTCATATTTCTGTGTTACTGTAGGATAGATTCATAGAAATGAATTGCTGTGTCAAAATGATCGTGCACCTTAATTTTGAGAAATGTCGCTAAAAGATTAGCTTGCTGAAATATGGTAATATATGCTTCCACAAAAGTGCATGATTGTGCTAATTTCCCCTTACATTCCCTAATACTGGATATTATTATTATTATTATTTATTATTATTATTATTATTATTATTATTATTATTATTAATCTTGCCTGTCTTATAAGTAAAATTAATTCTTCTTGTTTAAAGTGGAATTATTAGTGGGGTTGGGAATAGCTTCATATGCTTCGTGGTTATATTTTTTAAAAAATTGGTTTGTCACAGCTTTGTCTCTAGAGAGAGATTTACCCTCTACCACACATGTTGAAAATATTTTCTTCAAGTTTGTAGTGTCTTTTGCCTTTGTTTATATAAAAATATTGTCTTCATATAAAAATGCTGTGGTTTCATGAAGTCAAATGTGTCAATCTTTTTTTTTTTTTTTAGGGCTTCTGGGTTTTATATCATGATTAGAAAGAATTATTAAAATATTCTCATCTACATAACTGCCATTTATATTGGTGAAGAGTGGGAACTCAAAAACTGGTTGTAAAATTCATAGGATTTTACAGACCTAGGCAACCAAGTTGACAGGAAATATTAGCCACCTTAAAATTATTAAAAACACCTCCTAGAGAAATCATTACTGACTTTCTTTGACATGGGTTTTTGGTCTAATATAATAACTACAGAGCAACAACAAAAAGATGTTGGATATTAAAACAGAATGTAATCTTGAATAAGAGCTAAAATTATGTTTTAAGTTGTCTTTTTATTTGAACTCAGGGGTTGGATTTGCGATTCTTTGAAATCTACATTGTAGCCACACACCTCGTGGATAATGTGTATGGGTGTGTTTGAATCAAAACAACGTGACTTTCTTCAAAGGAAAAATAGCTAATTAAGTTGCTATCATTCCTCAATCATCAACAGAGAAGAGCCAGTAATTGATTTGGGAAGGAGGAGAGAATATTACACAAGCTGGCACTGGTTTTTTAAAAATAATTTTTATTTTATTGAATCTGTCTCCTGATGATTAACACAGAAATTCCTCTGGCAATTATGGACTCTCTTATAAATGATTGTCTCATAATTTACAGCTCACCAGGCATACCTTCAACTCAAATGTGTGCAGTTCACCTTTCTGGCGCATTTCCATCACATCAATACCCCCGATCCAGACTCTCTCACATATATGATATGCTCTGTGCTGAGAATATGTGCCCCCTTTCCAGAAAAATTGACCTACCATATAGAGAATACTGTGCAGGAAATTCCATAGCTTAGGTTTCACACTTCATTCTAATCACTGATTTCAGACTCCTCCCCTTCTATCAGTTTTTTTCTTCCTCATCTTTATTTTTTAAGTTATTAGAGATCTGGGCAAACAACTCAGTGTATAAATTTAAATTTTAGTTCCTTTCCTATTTATATTTCCCCTTCTCTAGTAGGGGTGCTAATGATCTGTGAAATGGCCAAAATATGAGTATTAATAGATAAAATAAAGAAGAAAATAATAACTTGGAGACAGTATAAACCAAAATACCTCCTTGAACAACAAGCACTTGAACATGAAACTGTATTAAAATTTCCCAGTCCTATAAAAGATGTGTAATTTGGCATTAATGTAGCTCTTATCTTTATTAGTAGTAACATTTACATTATTATTAAATGGGCCTATTTCATTTCTATTGTTCATGGTAATAGTGGGCTGAAGAAAAGCAGAGAGACATATTAATAGCATTGGGCCTATAAGGTGGTGGGTTACATTTCCAGGAAGATAATTTGCTAAAAATGTATTGCATGCCTACCTTTTTCAATGCACTGTACCTTGCGAGGCTTCCCAACATGGATTTAGGGAAAGGGTATCGATGAAGGTGAGAAAAGAGTATAATCAACACACAAAGCTGCAGAAAATATTATATCACAAAGGGTCCGCCAGGGAGCCATAAACATGGTGCTAAAGGGACCAATCTGGGATCAATGCTCAGTTGCCATTTATTCAGTCCACATTTGTCATTCACCTATGGTGAATGTGAAGCAAAGTTCTGGGGGACGGAGAAATAAATATGAGAGGGTCACTGTACTTCCCACCCAGTTTACAGTCTAGTGTAGAGCTGGGGATGCTGGTAGGAGGTAGCAGCAGCAGCAGCAAAGATGTTTAGACATGAGGACAGAATGAAGCATGGTGAGAATTGGAAAAATATGCTTAAGATTCAAGGCCCTCCTAAGTGTAAATGTTTCTTTTATATTGCCCTAATGTGGACTTATCAAGCTGAGGACACACAGTCAATAGCTGAAAGACAGAGATAGCTAAGACATAGTCTTTGAGTACAGGTACTGAAGTTTAGAAGGTGTCACATGTAATACACATGTATTACCATATTACAAGACAGTATGTGCCCCATTCCATTAGAGAGGGAGGGAATAAAAAAATTTACTGAGGGCCGCTACACTGGCTGTATCACATTGTCTTCAATGCCCAGTGTTCCTTCTTTGATAAAGTTGCCTTGCCCTCAACCGCAAACTCAGAGGAACAATAATGGGCTATTTTTTGGTGTGGCCAGTGTTCGTACTGTCTATGTATACCTGAGCAAGTCAGGTCATCTATAGCCTGGTAGATAGTATATGATGCAGCCTGGTCTAAAAATATGAATTCATCAACTGGTTCATTTTGCACTGGAATTAAGCTTAGAGCCACTAAGAGAACAAAATGATTAGTGCAGGGAGGTAAAGTCAAGTTTTGATTCAGAGCAATGAGAGACACTGAGCAGAAAGAAACAGGAGCAGTGGAATCAGGACCAGAGACTCTGAGGGCTTCTGCACATGCTGAGGCACAAGGAATGCCCTGGGCTCCCCTCCTCCATCTAACTAGGAGATGATTTACCAATGCAGGATGGTAAGAACAGGTTTGGAAGAATAGCAAACACCTGAATTGGTTCAGGAAAGAATAGAAGGGGAATTTAAAGCAGTAAATATAGTCAACTATTCTGAAGACTTTAGATGTGAAGGGGAGAGAAATGGAGCAGTGACCAGAGGAAAAAGGGGTCAGGAGAAGAGGGTTTTTTTTTTTTTTTTTTTTTTTTTTAATTTTTTTAATTAATTAATTAATTTATTTATTTCTGAGACAGGGAGAGACAGAGCATGAACAGGGGAGGGACAGAGAGAGGGAGACACAGAATCTGAAACAGGCTCCAGGCTCTGAGCTGTCAGCACAGAGCCCGACGCGGGGCTCGAACTCACGGACCGTGAGATCATGACCTGAGCCGAAGTCGGCCGCTTAACCGACTGAGCCACCCAGGCGCCCCGAGAAGAGGTTTTTTTTGAGATAGGGAAAGAAGCATATTTTTATGTTGGTGGGAAAAATTCAGCAGAGAGGGAAACAACCATGTGGGAGAAAAAAGAGAGGGAGTTGTTGGAATTGATTTTCTGGAGCAAGTGAGAGGGGTTGTTAGAGCTGGTTGATCAATGAAATTTATTCTTTGTCACAAGAAGGTGAAAATGTGCGTCATTTGCATTGAAATCAGTGACTGTGGCAATAAGCTTGTGGAGGTTCTCTGACTGCTTTTATTTTCTCAGTGACACTATAAACAGAGCAAGCAGCTTGAGAGTAAAGGAAGGATAGGTGGTAGAGGGCATTTGAAGAGTGAGAGCAGAGTATGAAATGGGTGAGAGAATGAAGTCACTGCAGAAATGTGATGATAGTACAGCATTCAGGGCGACTTGACGGTAAGCGACCATGACTTTAAAGTGACACCAGTCAAAGTCAGCAGCATTGTGGGTCTGGGATAGGCTTACACTCAGCTTTAGTAGTATTAAGATTGGTCAAGAGGGGCCTACAAAGGGAGCTAGACAAGGGGAAGTAGGGGGTATAAAAGGGAATGGTTACTGTAATTGATTGACTATGGAATTTAATTTCATCAGAGGCCATGAGGGAATGGTGGGTGGGGGGCCCTGGTGTGAGATTGAGTGGCTAAGGTAAGAGAGCATGCAAGATCCCTCGAAGACAGGAGGTCAATGACATTTTCACATTCTATTAAAATGATCTGCTAATGTGTCTGTTTCTCCCACTAGATTGGCATTTTGGACTGGATAATTTGGGGGGGGGGTCAGGGGAAACTGTTCTATTTATATTGTAGAATGTTTAGCAACATGCCTGTCTTCTACCCATTGGATGCCAGTAGCACCATCCCAGTGGTGATAATAAAAAATGTCTCCTGGGAGAAAAAAAAATCAATCTTGAGTGAGAATCATACCACTGGACCATTGGATTCTTTTTCTTTCCTTTTCTTTTCTTTTCTTTTTTAGGTTTATTTATTTATTTTTTTTTTAAATTTTTTTTTCAACGTTTTTTTATTTATTTTTGGGACAGAGAGAGACAGAGCATGAACGGGGGAGGGGCAGAGAGAGAGGGAGACACAGAATCGGAAACAGGCTCCAGGCTCCGAGCCATCAGCCCAGAGCCTGACGCGGGGCTCGAACTCACGGACCGCGAGATCGTGACCTGGCTGAAGTCGGACGCTTAACCGACTGCGCCACCCAGGCGCCCCTAGGTTTATTTATTTTTGAGAGAGGGAAAGCGCAAGCAGGGGAGGGGTAGAGAGAGAGGGAGACGGAGAGAATTCCAAGAAGGCTCTGCCTGATACAGTGGGGCTTGAATCCACGAACCGTGAGATCCTGACCTGAGCTGAAGTGGGACGCTTAATAGACTGAGCCACCCAAGCACCCCTGGACCATAGGATTCTCAATAGAGATTGTACCTTATTCATTATTATATTCTCAATGTTTAAAAGATACTTGGGCACATAGTGAAAATTCACTCAACTCAGTGATACACTGAAGATTTTGAGGAATAGTGAATAAGGTGTTGGGTTGAAGTTCTCCAAGGTCACCCCTAGGTTTGGTGATTTGCTAGGAGAACTCATAAGACCCACCATATAGTCATACTCACAGCTATGATTTATTACAGCAACAGCACAAAGCACAATTGGCACAGGGAAAAAGCATGCAGGGTGAAGTCTGGGAGACCAGGTGTAAGTTTCAAAGAATCCTTTCCCTGTGGATTCACACAGGATACACTTAATTCCCCCAGCAACAAGTTATGACAACTCATGACTGGCTGTTGCCAACCAGGGAAGCTTGTTCAAAACTCAGTGTGCAGGGTTTTGAAGGCTGGTCATGTAGGCATCCTCTCTCTGCCTGGCACTCAAATTCCAGACTCTCAGAGGGAAAGCAGGTGTTTAGGGTAAACCATATTATTTGCAAAGTTGAGGCACACCAAGCCACTTTTATCAGTCCTGGAAGTGGTGGGAACCAACACCCCAAAATCTAAGTTCCCAGACATGATCAAGGTCACCCTTATTGTAGCAGATCTTTTACTTTCAAAGGATAGAAGTCAGATCTGCTGTTTTAACTCTGCTGCACAGATTTATGTTACACATCACATGATAAACAATACACTTTCCACTTAGTCCCCTGTTTTCAAAATTCCCAATGCCCTGCCCAAGTTCCTTATTTTCCATCTCCTTTTTTCTATACCAAATTGAAAAAAAAAAGTTTCTAATACAACATCACATAACCCTGCATACCCCATTTCATTAGGAAGCAGTTTAGGGATTATTTATTGTTTATAAGGATGTCAGGTGATCCAACACTCTCTAAAACTTACACCAAACTGCCAAGAAAACAAAATATCCTCCATATTATTTCATATAGGATAAAAGGAGGGGCTTTCATTCGTCTAATATTAAAGAAAACTTTTGTATCCTCTGTCACAGCTGCATTAGCCTTAGAGCAAAATATACTTAAACTTTTGTTTCTTAAAAATAGGGTTTACCACAGCGAAAATATTAACACTACCTGTTTGATCTGTAGGCCAGATTTTTAAAAAGTTGTTCACTTATTTAAAGCCTGTCTCAAAAAAATAATCCATATGCTAATTTATAATCTTCATAACTATGAAGAGTTTATTAGTGAAGGTTACTCCCTATAGGCCACAACAGAGAACAGAGAGGTTGCAGGAATGAGAAATGCTGAGCTGCTCTGACTCCACCCCTTGCTCAATTAAATCCCCTCTTAAAGAAGGTGTAATGAAAATTAATATGTGGGACTATGTCAAAATAAAAAGCTTCTGCACAGCAAAGGAAACCATCAACAAAATGAAAAGGCAACCTACTGAATGGGAGAATATATTTTTATATATCTGATAAGGGGTTAGTATCCAAAATATCTAAAAAACTTTATATAACTCAGTAGCAAAAAATCCCAATCTGATTAAAAAACAAGCAGAGGCTCTGAATTGGCATTTTTTCAAAGAAGACATCCAGATGGCCAGCAGGTACCTAAACAGATGCTCAGCATCACTGATCTTCAGGGAAATGCAAATCAAAACCACAGTGAGATACCACTTTATACCTGTCAAAATGGCTATTATAAAAAAGATAAGAATTAACAAGTATTGGTGAAGATGTGGAGAAAAGGGAAGACTTGTGCACTGTTGGTGGGGATATAAATTCATATGGCCACTATGGAAAATGCTATGGGGAAGTTACCCAAAAAATTAAAAATAGAACTACCATATGATTCAGCAATTCCACTTCTGGGTATTTATCTGAAGAAAATGAAAACACTAACACAAAACTATACATGTGCCCCATGTTCACTGTAGCATTATTTACAATAAGCAAGGCATGGAAGCAACCTATGATGGATGGATAAAAAATTTGTTTTACATATATGTATATATATGCAATGTACTACACAGTGCGTATAGTTAACAATGTTGGATTGCATATTTAAAAGAAAAGTTCTCACCACAAGAAAAAAAAATATAACTGTATGATGATGGATATTAACTAGACTTGTGATCATTTCTTAGTACATACAAATACCAAATCAGTGTGTTGTATACCTAAAAGTAATACATTATATATCAATTATACCTCAATAAAAAATCTGAAAACTATAAAAAAGAAACTAATCAGATGTAACAATGTGTATTTTGAGAAAATTTTGAAATAGTTTTATATTTTCTATTTATACCTTTTATATGCTTATATTTTTAAAAAAAATAATTAATTTGTTAGCTGCATAGTCATTAACAGCATGGAATAGAATCATGATTAAATGATCATGCCTAGTAGCCATGACCTCTGGTCAAGTAACAACTTCTCTAAGCCTAATTCTCTCCTCTACAAAATAAAATACTAACTAGTCCCTACACCCTAGATTTTGAGTAGCAAAAGAGATAAGGCATGTGAGCACACAGTTTGTCCTCATAGTATTAGCCCATAGTATATTCTCAATAAATTTCAGCTCTTGTTTTAGTGACAAATTATTTGCTGTTACTATTTGACTATCCATGTATTCATTCAAAAAGTTTCTTTTGGCACTAGACTCTGCTCTAGGTGGTAGGAATAGATCAGTGACCATGACAGCTGTGGCTTCTATCCTCAGAGTATGTGCAACTAAGTATGTGATTAAACAAAATAACTACTAGAATAAGCACGAGTGACAAAATAATCAAAGCATAACCCACAAATTACTGAGCTACATCAGTGTTAGATATTGGCTTTAGGAACCTCTAAATTAGAAGACAGGCATAGGGATCTATCCCATTTTGTAAAAACAGTAGTAAAAATAACCTAAAAATGACTAATTATGACTAATGTGAAAGATACAAAAGATGGATACCAGTTTATTCCCAGTGTTGGCAGGAGGAAGAGAGGATACTTTTGTATAGTTTTCCCTACATTTACAGATTGGGGTTAACGTGTTACTTTTGAGATTTTTGAGAAATTTTTAATTTAAAAAAGTGTTAAGAAAAATCATATTTCTATATAGGGAGATTGTTTTAAAGACTACTATGAAGTCTTCATAAGAAATGATATGTGCCTGACCAAGGTATTGGAGGAAGAGAAGGAACAACAAAAAGATGATTCTAAGTTGCCATTATTAAACCTTGTAACTGGTAAGATGTACACATGGAGAAAGAAGAGGAATCAAGGACAACTTCTAGATCTCTAGTGAGATAAGAGGATACACTTAGCTAACCAGAGAATATAACGAAGGGATGGGATGCTCAAAACTGAGGGATTGTGATTTGACCTTTGAGCAAGTTGACATGTAGGCTCCTACAGGACATCAGAGAGGAGAAAGCTGTTTGACAAGTGGCTCTCTGTTTCAGGAGAGACATCAAAATTGCAGATAAATATTGACTGGAAAATCAGCTTATCGTTCATTTATCCACTATCTGCTCTGTGGCAGGCACTTGCTGAGACTGTAAATGCTTGTTTCCTGCCCTCCATTCACTCCTCCACTTAGCCTCTGACTTCCATGTCCCTATCTTACAGCTTGTCATAACCAATAACTTCAACTAACTTCACAATCTCAATTCTGAGCTTTTTTACTTTCTGCTCACTATCTCCTACCATTCTAGTTCCCCCTGTCTGGTGCCCTGACTCCAAATGTTCCTTTGCCTCACTGGAACCTATAATTCTTACAACCCTTCCACTGTCAATTCTTAACCCCCTCGTGTTTTCACTTTGGCTCTTCTCGAGCTTAAATTCTAACCCCCTTTCCCTTGATTACTTCTGCAGAGCCTGACTTTCTCAGTCATCTCCCCAGCAGTTAGGGGTTTTCATGTGACTCATTTCTGGCCCATAAACTGTCAGTAGAAACCTGATGGGTTTTGTATGGGTACAGGGGTGGTTTGGGGAACACTCCTTCCTCCTCACTTTATCCTGCCATAAAGGAGGGCAAGATGGCTAAAGTCTTGGCAGCCATGTTGCAACCATGAATGAAAAGCCCTGAGAAAGAACTGCCAAGATGCTGGCTGGCCCAGACACACTGGAACAGCTGAGCCAAAGGCAGCAACTGCATCCCTCTGGATATCTTTTCATGCAAAATTCATTCCCTAATTGAGGCAGAGAACATTCCTAAGTATTATGCCCAAATGAAAATGACGGGTGTTTTGCCGAATCCATGTCCTTTTGAGTCTTTAGTGTTATTATGAATGTTTTCCGCTACAGGCAATGGTGAAAGTGGATGTTTAAACAATGAAAAAACAGCTTTAGAGCTGTATTTTAGAGCCCTCAGTTGGATATATGGAAGTTTGTTTGTTTGTTTGTTTATTTTTAAGGTCTTTTTGAGAGAGAAAGAGAAAGAGAGAGCGGGGGAGGAGCAGAGAGAGAGGGAGACACAGAATCCAAAGCAGACTCCAGACTCTGAGCTGTCAGCACAGAGCCCAAAGTGGGGCTTGAACTTGGGAATGGGAGATCGTGACCTGAGCCGAAGGTGGAAGCCCAACCAACTGAGCCACCCAGGTGACCCAAGATATATGGAAGTTTATAGAGGGCAATATTTTCCTTCCTTTAGATAACTTTTCCTTTCTCATTCTATGTGGTCTTGGTGAGGGTCAAACATAGCTCCTTGACTGCCTGGCCCTAGTAATTAGTCCAGCAAATGAAATGTGAACCAAAGAAGGTCAATCAGAATCCATCCTTAGGATTGTTCCAATCAGAGCTAGAGGGAAGGCTTAGCCCCACTTCTAGGACAATAGAGCTGGGATGCTGTGAAGTTCCAGTCACTCAGGCCATGTAATTCACTGTTACAGTGAGTTTCCTGGAGGCAGACAGAGATGGAGTTTGGAGTGCAGGTATTCATTAGGGATCAATCAACCCCTGCAAAAGGAATGGAGAAAACACATGGTTGGCCAGAGGGAGAAGTGGAATTGAGAAGCAGGTTTGGCAAAGCTTCAGCTAACCTGGCAGGAAGCTCTAGAGTGAGGAAAGCCCATCAATGTCCTGCATAGGTCTCAAATGGCTGATCAGCTTCACTTAGTCATCAGATGCATGCTACCATCAAAAGGTGTGACCCTGAGTGAGGTGGCTGTCTGCAGCTGAGGCAGACCCTAAAGGAACTGACAACTGGAGGTTGTTGGCTCCTTGCATTTCCCACAGTTGGCAGCAAGTCTTTTCTAGAAGAGGGATTTGGCCAGTACATCTCCATGTCTATAATACCACCATATGGAGAAAGTCTGCCTGCAGTAGGTGAGAATGGGGCCAACACATTGACAAAAAGAGAGCTGAGGGATGGAAAAAGAAACCTAATAATAGACTTGAACGTATAGACCCAGTTGTACTTGAGTCCAGAACTACTCTCACCTTTCTTAGTTATTTGATGCAATTGATTTTTTTTTTTTTTTTTTTTTTTTTTTTTTTTTTTTTTTTTTTTTTGCTTAGCCATTTTAGGTATGTCAGTCAGGGTTGACACCATTCTGTTTTCTGTTTTTAAGACAATAATTGATTTGAAGGGAGAATAACTAGTAGAGAGACCTTTATAGGCATTTGGGGAGAATTGATGAAGGACTAAGATAGTAGCAATGGAGATGTAAAAATGTTACCTAGAAGAACTGACAGGCCAACATGACCAGTTTAATGCATGGACCAAGAAGAACAAGGATTCTCAGATTCACTCCCCAACATTTGGTTTAGGTGATATGGGAAAATAGTGAAGCTATTTATGGAGATAGGGAATAAAGGCGGAGCTGAAAAGTGGGAAGAATTTATGAGTTTAAACATGCTATATTCCAAGTACATATACTGGACTTAAAATCTAGAATGCTAATAAAACTTCAATGAAAAATATTTCTACTAATAGGCAGGAAAACTTAAAGCAGTTGGGCATCTCAAGAGTTTTTCTGCTCAGAAGTGCTGTTCATAAAAGTAAATTTAAATTGGAAATTTGCTTGAGTCAGGATAAATTAGTTAAATGATGGTTTTTAATTATCATGAAGCTGTGACACCCATCTTCAGAAGGATGGATCCACCAAGAAAACTTGAATGTTGTGTCAGTTGGCCAGAATACCTGTGCCATGGGCAGTCATAGCTAAAATTTGGAAAATACACATTACCTCTGTTTTTATCCCCAAGACTCAGTGCAGACTCCCTTTTTTGTTTACCATTATGTCATCATTTCATGACATAAGTTTCAAGCTTATACGCTATTTGTTTAAGAAAGTTACTTTCTGACAGTATCTAGGGGTTTGCATTTTGCTTCATAAGATAAATTCTATGAAATCACCTTATGAGATGGGTTATGTGGAAATAAATATTATTCACATAAATCTTTACTTATGGAAGATGGTACTGATTGACCTTTGCCCCACATCTGGATGTACATCTTCCTTTAGTGTCATTACCCTTGTTTTACCATCCAATACCAATACATGAGTAGTGGAGATGAGAGGAAGGCAAAAATCAGGAAGGAGTCCATGATGGTATAGTATTTGCTTTATTAGATTCCAAAACATGGAAATAAAGCTATTATACTATTTAATTTCCTCATTTCAGCTCAACTATAGATTTGGAATCTCTACTTATGGGAAGAATTAGTGATATAACAACACCTGTTATATTCATGATATGCAGTCATTCTATAATTGACATTATTGTGAGTCAGGTGCTGCCCCAACATTTTATCTGTCTAAAAAAGTGTATAATTCAAAGGTACAGACAAAAAAGGTGTTAGATAATTGTGGTTACTAATATTCATATTCTGCATCAGTTCCTCATTTTGGTAACTCTGCCTCATTATTCTTCAACTTAGTTCTTTTTCAGTTAACTCATGATCTCTTATTTGTCATTGCCTCACACTGTCTGAAGATTCATTCTATCCTCACTAGGACTTCTAGTCACTTAACCCTCCCCAATTCTCCTGAAACATGAATTCTTTTTTTTTTTTTTTTAATATTTTTTATTATTTAAAAAAATTTTTTTTCAACGTTTTTTATTTATTTTTGGGACAGAGAGAGACAGAGCATGAACGGGGGAGGGGCAGAGAGATAGGGAGACACAGAATCGGAAACAGGCTCCAGGCTCTGAGCCATCAGCCCAGAGCCTGACGCGGGGCTCGAACTGACGGACCGCGAGATCGTGACCTGGCTGAAGTCGGACGCTTAACCGACTGCGCCACCCAGGCGCCCCGAAACATGAATTCTTGATGGGAGCAATATCACTCCCAAAGGGGCCAGCTGTTAAATATAAACTGGGCAAGAACATCTTAGATATTAGAATGGTTTGTCATCCTCCAAAGGGCCATAGTACATAAGCAGATATATAGTATATTTTTGGTTTCAATTTCATGGGGGAATGACCATAGAAAAATGTCTAAAAAGGCACCTTAGGGAATGATAAAAGAAAAAAAAGGCCAAGAAACACCGACCTAGAGCAACCACCTACCTGAATGTTCAATTTAATTCAATACCTACTTACTCTCACCCTCCCCTTCCCTGTCATTGTGATCTTTCTGTAGTGTCCAATGTTGTCTAATAGAAATAAAATGTGAGTCTCACATGCAGTTTTAAATTTTCTAATAATTGTATTAAAAAAGGTAAAAAGAAACAAGTGAAATTGATTTGAATAATGTATTTGACTTAATCTATCCAAAATATTCAACATATAATCAGTATATTAATTAACTAAGTATCTCATTCTTTTTTACATAAGATAAATCCTCAAAGTCTAGTATATATTTTATATCTACAGCACATTTGAATTTTCACTGACATTACTTGATCTGTTTCCAGATCTTAAACAATGGTTTAAAAGTAGAATCACATATCCAAGTTATTCTAAGCATATTTAAACATTCTTAAGAACCAAATATAGTATCCAGTATTTTAATTTAAATTGAAATGAATTCAAGTTAGGTAAAATAAAAATTTTAGTTTCTCAGTCACTCTAGGCAGATTTTAAGTGCTTAAAAGTCATGTATAGCTGGTGGCTATCGTAGAAAAAGTAGGTTTGTTCTACAATTCCTTCCCAAATTTCTTTCTTTCTTTTTTAATTTAAATTATAGTTAATGAACATGCAGTGCAATATTGGTTTCAGGAGTAGAATTCAGTTTTCTTTCACTTCTTTTTTTCCCCTGCATTACTGGCTACAAATGTGGTGAAGATGTAGAATTGTGAGATGCTGGTCAGGACAGATATAGGATATCAAAATTCACTTGAGTCCTCACTGTTACTAGGCAATCATAGGGCTGATGTCTTG
Organism: Neofelis nebulosa; assembly: GCF_028018385.1. Lineage (NCBI taxonomy): Eukaryota > Metazoa > Chordata > Mammalia > Carnivora > Felidae > Neofelis > Neofelis nebulosa. The sequence continues at coordinate 119,132,973 of NC_080784.1, forward strand.
TGGACTGCCTTGCACAGGATAGCTACTAACTTGGTACAATATCACAACTTCTGTATTCTGACTTCAGGGCAGACATCACAAATTAAAGATGGCGCTCTTTCCCACAAAGCTCAAGTGCAGTCTCAGAATACATTTATAGGTTATTTCAATTCACATAACTCCTCTTAAGACAGAGTTTCAGTCAGCCACAATAAATATATTGGAGTTACCATAAAAGTTGAAAGCATTCTTCCATTCTTTTCTTTGTCTATCCCATCACATTCCTTTCCAGAATATATTTTAAGTGAACATAATGGGTTTTAAAATGGGATATATAATGATTCATAGGCATTAGAAAGCAAGTACCTGTAGCATAGGAGTAAAAAGCAAATCCCCTGTCATAAAACAGGCTTGGCCTTGAATCTACTTTTACCTCTTACCACCTGTATAATCTTGGGCAAGTCACCTAACTTCCCTGAGTTTTGTTTCCTAACTTAAAAAATTGGAATAACACCTGCTTTGCAGGATTATAACAATTTAAAAATATAGGACATATCATGCAATTATCGGGCATAGAGCCTGGCACATAGTAAGCATTTAGATTAAGTTGATATCTATCATCTTGAGATCCTTAAATATATTATTATATAAATGATCAGTGTTCACATTTTTTGGCTTCTCTACTGGATTTTAACTTCTTGGGAAGAAGAATTATGTGTCATTCCATGTTTTTTATCCTTTCCAGACGTTAGCAAAATTCTAACCATTGGGCTCTACTTCAGTGAAGTACAAATGAACTTCAGTGAAATACTGAATGAACAAATCAATGTACCTGTAAAGTTATAATTTCTCTCATAATATTTAAAATATAAATATGCCTTATTTGATAAATGGTTAGTATCCAAAATATATAAAGAACTTACACAACTCAACACCCCCAAAACAATCTAATTAAAAAAGAACATTTTTCCAAAGAAGACATACAGATGGCCAATAGATACATGAAAGGATACTCAACGTCACTTATCAGGGAAATGCATATCAAAACTACAACAGCACCTCACACCTATCAGAATAGCAAAAATAACATAAGAAACAATAGGTGTTTGCAAGGATTTGGAGAAAGGGGAACCCTCTTGCACTATTGATGGGAATGCAAACTGGTGCAGCCACTCTGGAAAACAGTATGGAGTTGCCTCAAAAAATTAAAAATAGGACCACCCTATGATATAGCAATCTTACTACTAGGCATTTACCCAAAGAATACAAAAATACTAATTCAAAGGGATACATGTACCCCCATGTTTATAGCAGCATTATCTGCAATTGCCAAATTATGGAAATAGCCCGTGTCCATTGATTGATGGATGGGTTAAGATGTGGTAATGTACACACACACACACTGGAATATCACTCAGCCATATAAAAATTAAATTTTGACTTTTGCAATGACAGGGATGGAGCTAGAAAGCATTATGTGAAGTGAAATCAGTCAGAAGTTGACAAACACCATAGGATCTCATTCATATGTATAATTTAAGAAAGAAAATAAATGAGCAAAGGGGAAAAAAAAGGGAGAGAGAGAAGCAAACCAAGAAACATGCTCTTAACTATAGAGAACAAACTGATGGTTACCAAAAGGGAGGTGGGTGGGGGATGGGTTAAATAGATGATGAAGATTAAAAAGTGCCCTTGTGATGAGCATGGGGTAATGGATGGAAGTGTTGAATCACTGTATTGTATACCTGAAAGTAATGTTACTCTGTATGTTAACTAACTGAAATTTAAATTAAAACTCTAAAAAAGATAAATATGCCTATTCAGTTCAAATAGCTATTAAATATAGGCTGAGGAAATTTCTGTGACACTAGAGTGAAGTCTAAAGACTGTAGGTGGGGGCAGGTCAAAAATTCCAAGATCTATGTCAACATATCTTGATCATAGGAAGAATAGGACAACATGGTAAAGACATAGTAAAGAGCAGTTTCACAGAGGAATGACAGCAAATTGAAAGTTCTCAGCATCAAAAAAATAGGAAGTAATTAAGTAGGAGTTATTTAGGGTAAGATTGGCAGTAGGCAAGAAATACATGTCCCAGTAGGGGAGTATAGCATATCATACATAGTTGGGGAACACATGGTTAAGGCAATCAAAGGGACAGCCTGGCAATCAATTACTTTCAAGTATATTTGGTGTCATGTAGAAGTTCAGCTATCGAGACTAACTTGGAGTAGAATTTTAACATCTAGAAGGGACTGTGAGGGGTAAGTTAGGAAACCAAGTCTAAATGAAACACAATAGTAGTGGGCAAATCCAGAAAAACACTCAACGCCATGGATTAAACTACCATACTTTTGTACTTGAATTATGGCAGTGGGGCACCTGCGTGGCTTAGTCAGTTGAGTGTCTCACTTAGGCTCAGGTCATGATCTCACAGCTTGTGAGTTAGAGTCCTGCATTGGGCTCTGTGCTGACGGCTCAGAGCCTGGAGCCTGCTTCAGATTCTGTGTCTCTGTTTCTCTCTGCACCTCCCCCACTCACGCTCTGTCTCTCTCTCAAAAATAAAATAAACATAAAAAAAGAATTATGGCAGTAATTTTTTATATGGCTTCTCTTCCTCCTCCTTTCTCCCCTTCCTTTCCTTTCTCCCTATTGGCAGCCAGAATGGAATTTCCAAAATGCACAAATGATCCTCTTGTTCCCCTAGTTCATACCTTTCAAAAGCTCCAAAGTGCTGTTAAAGTTCAAACTCTCTAACATGGTCTCCCAGTTCCTATAAAATCTATTCCTTCTTAATTCTCTGACCTCATTGCTCAACATTGGATTTAAAATCCAGCGACACTGAACTCTTTCCAGTTCTCCCAATAGAACACCTGCCATGGTCTCTTACTTCCGGGTTTCTCAAAGCTGTTCCTTCTGCCAGATTATTTTACATCTCTTCTGTGCAAGGATAACTTTTAAAGCATCATTTAGGTCTTGGTTAAAAGGCATTTCTTCTAGGAAATGGTCTCAAAACTATCAAGTTTGATTTAGTTGCCCTTGTACTTCCTTCCATGTACATTCTATCTCCTTTTTGTAATGTCATCACTTACTCCCCAATTCAATCAGGATAGGGATCATATATGTCCTCTTCAGTTATCTCTTCAGGGCCCAACATGTATAATGTGTTCAACAAATATTTGTTGAGTGAATAAATGTATGGTGGAAGCTTGTTTATAGGGAACAAGGCTGGTCTCTGATTCTGAGCACTAATACCATAGAGCAAGTAACTAGACTAGCTAGATGCTGAGTCTTGAAGTACTGAACAGAGGTTATAAGAAATCTCCTTGATTATATTCAGAAGATGGGAACAGGTAATGTTTTAGTTGTGGTTGGGATGGAGATGGTTTCCTACCCATGATTTTTTTTTTCTGTTTTCAAGCTAATAATAAAATATAATTATTGTTAGCTATGTTCACATTAGTACTGACACCAAAAGAAAAAGGGGCCCATGATAGTTACATCTTGTAATTTTCATATAATTATTACACATTCTAATAGTGAATATTGATGGTCTTTCTCTAACCTAGATTAGTATATAGAATACATAATAAGCATTTTAATAATTGACTGACAATTTAATATGTAGGAAGAGCAAAAACACCATATTTTCTTGATCAGAATTACCCAGAACAACGATCTATTCTGCTTCACTTGAAGCATTCTTCTCTAATGAATTTTACTCTAAAATTCCAATATTTACATATTTTTTTTAAAAAACTACATTTTTAGCCAATTGTTTTTCATTTTGCTGATGACCCAAATCCTTAAGCAATATAGCCAATATACAATATTTTGTCCTTATACATAAAAACAAAGTAGAGTTTCTTGCCTCTGGACGATGCTTATTGTGACCTTGACAATTGTGACCTCTATTGTGAAATGCCATCATATTATAATAATTCAGAGGCATTAAAGACATTTAATTGGTCACATACTTTCAAGGATCCTGCCAAATTTCATTTGGTGAGTAAAGCAGCATTGAGTTACTCTCTTGATTTTTTTTTCCTTTCCAACTTGATGGTGATGGTGGGAGTTTACCCATCCCAATTCTTATTGTACCCTACTTGAAAAAAGTCCTCTTGTACTCTCATAGCACCCTATAGTATCTCTTTAAAGCACTTGTTGGAATATATATACTTACTGGTTTATTATGTTTTATGTGTTTCTGAGTTTATTACAAATAAGCACAAGGAAGGCAGGGGTTAATCTACTTAGCTTGTATTCCCTAGTATCTAGCATAGGACTTACCATATAACAGGCATTGAAAAATAGTTCTTTGAATTACTTGAGTAAGTGTACTGAACATTTTAACTGAGTGTGTTCAGATTTTGTCAGAAAACAGGAGTCACTCAAGTATTTTAGGTAGGAATAAAATTAATTCAGAGCATTGGAATTGCTGTGGGAGAAACCTGGGTGATTGTTTTTCCAGCAAATTTGAAAGGATTGCAGGAGAGCCCCTATCAATGATGCTGGTTGCGGATTACTGAAGTGGGTTATTCTCTGGAGGATGGCTGGAGCCACTGGAAGCTTCTGCTGATGATCTCAGCTGCTTGCTTATAGCAAGTGATTCCTGGGAGAAGCACTGAAAGTGAAGGAGCGCTGCCAACAATGATCTCATCGGTCTGCAAACAGCTGCTGCTGAGAAAAATGGCTTCTTTTTAAAATCTTTGCAAATGCCTCATTGGCAGAATCTAAACCTGAATAATACTAGAAAGGGATTCTGGGACCTGTAGTTCTACAATGTAGACAGGGATAGGGGTATAATTCATAAAAGGCAATTCAGTGCACTGAACCTTTAGGAGGGAGCCTCTTATCAGAGTAAGAATGAACTAGACTAAGTTCCATGATGAAAGGGATTCTTGTCTTTTTAAATTGGTCTATCCCCAGCACCTGAGTTGTCTATGCTCAGCTAGCTGAGCAATACAGAATCACTCTCCCCTTTCACAGCCTGGAGTTGTTTCTGGGAAGTAGCTACCTAGTTACTTTCCCAAGCCTCCCTTGAACATAAGTGGGACCATGTAACTAGTTCTTGCCAACTCACTTTAGACAGAAGTAATGTGTTTCTATTCTGAGCTGAGATTGTTAAGTATCAGGCACTCCATTGTCCAAAGTCTGTTTCTTTTTGCTTGTTGTCTGGCTGAGGGAAGAACATCCAGCCGAGGATTCTGGAAAGATCCTAGGATAAGGCAGTCATTAATGGAAATACACAGGATTTTGACATCACTTGGATGAGAGCTGCTGACCGGGAATATCTGATCAGACTTTGTGTATGAGAACTGAATTATATAGTGTAAAACCAGTGAAATTTTGGGGTTGCATGTTATAACAATTGGTCCTAATGCTTAAGAAATATTTGCTGTATATTTCCATAATTTGGCTATTGTTAATAGAGCTGCTATAAACATTGGGGTGCATGTGCCCCTTCACGAACTAGAGTGTATTATGCTAAGTGAAATAAATAAGTCAGAGAGGACAAATACATGATTTCACTCATACGTGGAATTTAAGAAACACAACAGATGAACATAGAGGAAGGAAAGGAAAAATAAAATAAAAACAGAAAGGGAGGCAAAGAGACTTTTAAATACAGAGAACAAACTGAGGGTTGCTAGAGGTGAGATGGGTGGGGGATGGGCTAACTGGTGATAAGCATTAAGGAGGACACTTGTTAGGATGAGCACTGGGTGTTATATGTAAGTGATGAACCATTGGGTTCTACTCCTGAAACCAATACTACACTGTATGTTAACTAATTTGAATTTAAATAAATAAATTTTAAAAAATATCAATAATAAAAAATTTCTCTATTAAAAAGAAAGATTGATGAGTAAATAAATAAGAAAGAGAGGCTTGCTATATTCTGTGCAAAGACTGCTGTGTTATTGCCTAAGGATAAGCGCCCAACACAGACTCCATTCCAGCATATTCTTAGTGTGCTTCTTCCCCTTTACTTCCTGCACATTCCCCAAATGTTGTTCAGAGACATGACAAGGCTAGTTTGATAATGAATCTGAAAGGATCTCCCACTGTTAGGAATTAAAAAAATTTTTTTTAAGTTTGTTTATTTTGAGAGAAAGAAAGAGTGTATGTTGGCAGAGAGAGAATCCCAAGCAGGGTCCACACCATCAGCACAGACCCCGATGTGGGGCTCAAATGCACAAACTGCGAGATCATGACCTGAGCTGAAATCGAGTTGGATGCTTAACCAACTGAGCCATCCAGGTGCCCCAGAAATTAAACATTCTTTGTTAACACAGCTTTCTAATCAAAATTTTGCAGGAAAAAAAAAAAAAAGCAGGAAGAGGTGTCATGCCTTAACGTAACTAGTTTGCTTGATTAAAACTCAGAACTCCTGTTGAGTACTTTCCTACATGTAGTAATTTCTACTTGACAAACCAAATGAGGATCCCATGTGACAGACCTGAAATTTCTCTCTAATCTTGTGGGAGGATCAGGTATTGGAAATTAGCCAAATCATTATTTTCTGATAGGTTTTCAAATCCTTCTACTAAATCACTTTAATCCTAGCAGCAGAGATAAAACAATGATAGACAACAACACAGCAATAGACACTATATGAAGTACCACCAGCTCATTAATTCCACACACAAAACAACTTATTATCACGATTTTACTGATGAGGAAACTGATGTTCAGTGAGATTAAGAATCATTCCTAAGGCCACACAAGTATTTAATAGTTTCCTTTGATCTAGAAAATAATTTGAGCATTTTTTGGTAATTTGCCCAATATGCTCACAACTAGTAGGTTTTCTTGCCAAGATTGTGTTTGGTCATTATTTTCTTTACTAAATACTCCGTTAAGGAATTATTTCTGTTAAGGAGTTATTTATATATTTGGCAAGAAGTCTCTCTTGATTTCAAAATCTTTCATTTTATACTAATTTCTCCATGTCTGCAGACTGTATTCTTTATAGAATTTATCTTGCTCTCTCATTGCTTTTAAGACCAGAGACCATTTGGTTAACCTGGTCTCATTGATTTAAAGACTGAAAAACATTGGCATTCTAGTTTCTTAGAACTAGAAAGTAAAAGGGCTTTATTAAAGGAATTTTGTTTAAAGTAACTGTAAGCTTCAGTTACATACCTATGAATATTTCACATGTCAAGCTTTCACAAAATAAATACCTAAAAATAGAATAACGTGAGAACTTTTGATTTGAGATAAAAGCTTAGAATTTCTCTCTCGGTATGTGCCAATAACAACTAACAATAATAACAACTGCAAATACGATTGCTATGATTATTCCTCTTATTGCCACTATTATTTATTGGATGCCCATTATTCCCATTCACCATACTAGGCATTCGCATATAAGAACACTAATCTTTAAAACAACACTGTGAGGTAGACGCTGTTTTATAGGTGCGTAGGTTGAGGCTAAGGGAGATTGAAAAGCTTCTCTCACAGACATAGATAGGGCTAATTAGGGCCACAGATTAGATTTGAATCTGACATTGAGTCCTGCTATCTCCATTACATCATGCTGCCTCTAACTCATTTATAAAGACACATCTGAGACACAGCCTCATTTGCTTACCTGGAATCAAAGGAAAATGATCAGCAATATTTTTGAGTGATTCCAGAACATACATTCAGGTGTCCTATTTCTGTGTTTCTCCTTCCTGTGAGCCACCTTCCTAATTCTCTTCTGCTATCCAGGTGCTGGCCAGCCAAAGGTGTACATTTTTTGAGGTGGTAACAGGTAAATGCTAGCCAAGTAAATGCTTCTCATATAAAGCCTTCCCTGCTTTTTGCCATGCAGATGATTCCTTAAGCAGGACTTGATAGGAGGAAGGGCTGGTCTGGGGGAGTAGAAAAGAAGAATCAATGAGTCAGGCAGTCAGCTTAGCAGACAGATGGAGGGAGCAAACATAATTTACTTTAGCTCCACAGGTTCACTGAAAACTATTAAGAAAAGGCATGACATCCCCCCCTAATGATGAACAGCATTGCTACCATTAGCTATTGCTTTAGCTCTATAATTTTATAAAACAGAAAAGGAGGAAAAAAAAATTGAGAACAGAAGCAAAGTTTGACCCAACAAAGCTAGAGGTTTTATTTAAAAATTTAAGTGTGACTTTATTCTCTACTGGGTGGCTGCTTAACTATTTACGTTGCTGCCAAGGAGCTGCGATGTCTGATACACAGCTGTTTCTCACCCAGAAAGCTAATACCCCAGCTGAGCAGCCTTAGAATCTGGATGAGAAACTAACATATGGCTTGTTAGAGCAGTGATTCTACACATTAGAATCACCTGGGAAACCTTAACAATCCTGCCGTCTGGGTTTCCTGCTCAGAGATTCTGATTTAATTGTTCTGGGTACGGGGGAATCTCAAAACGTCCTCAAGCATTTCTAATATGGAGCTAAAGTTGAGAACTAGTGAGCAAGTAGGCCAGCCTGAGGAGACTCCACGCGGAGAATCCTCAGGATTCATAAGGTAGAATGACACTAACCAGCTATTCCTGATACTTTCCTCTTATATAACTTCTTCAGTTTCTTTCTTTTCTTCTTTTCTTTGAAGAACCCAAGACTGTCCAGTGAGAAAGAAAATGGGACCCACAGTTGTTCTGGGACATTAGGCCTCTTTGAGACTGGCTGCTCTGGGTAAGAATTCATTCTTTGGCTGGCTGGCTGGGAAATGAATAGATTAGGGATGGTGGAAGATGAATTAGAGACTAAGGAAATATGGTATAGTGGGAAAATTAACTTGGAATTAAACACTGGAATTCATTTCCAGCTTTGCCACTTATTGTGTGTGAATGATTCTTTTTCTTCATTAGTTGAAGAAAAGATTGGACTATTTGATCCTTGAAGTATTTTCTGGCTTAAAAAAAACTCATTAGGAGAGAAGAGTTGGGAAACTCCACTTGAAGTTCAGGAAGCACTGCTTGGGTAGACTCCAGCCCCTTTTTCGACTTCTGTTGGTTTGCAGAAAACTGGAGGAAACTCAGCTTCATTCAACACTTGTCTGGTTTCAAAAAGCATCATGGAACTCCGTGAGGAAGAGTCTCTAATCCCAAGTAGTAGCTGAGGCTTTCCCATTCCTTAGTTTCCATCTCCCTGACACTTCTTCCTGGCTCACAGGGATTTTCTGCTCTGTGGGTAGGATTCCTTTACCTCAGTGGTAACCCACACTTTATTTTTTTATTTTATTTTTTTTAATGTTTTTTATTTATTTTTGGGACAGAGAGAGACAGAGCATGAACGGGGGAGGGGCAGAGAGAGAGGGAGACACAGAATCGGAAACAGGCTCCAGGCTCCGAGCCATCAGCCCAGAGCCTGACACGGGGCTCGAACTCACGGACCGCGAGATCGTGACCTGGCTGAAGTCGTACGCTTAACCGACTGCGCCACCCAGGCGCCCCAGTAACCCACACTTTAAAGGAGCCCTTCCACTGTGTCTACCTGACATTTCTTTTCTTTGCCACTTCCAGACACCTGCACTCCCCTGTTCAACCATTGCTGGTGCTCTAGGTCCAGCTTATCCAATCAGATGCTTTCCCCTGAATCTAGGGAATGGAGAGTTCTGCTCCTTGGAGATGAAGGGGCTACTTTGGAGTTGAGAGGGAAGTGGTGCTCTTTATAACAAGTGACCTTGGCCCCTTCTCTATTTCCATCTCTCATGGGCAGAAGGTGGTTCATGACTCAGCAAAGGGATAAAAACTTCCCTTCTCCCTGGGCTTTCTGCACTTGATTGAGAGGGATTGCTCTGGGGTGACTGGACCCCACTTTGAAACCCCAGCATCTCAGAGCCGAATGGGAGCACAGTCTTTCAGAGATTTGGACAGGGTGTGCTCCACATAAGAGAGGACAGAAGAAGCTTAGAGGACGTATAATACGCTTCCTGTCCCTGATGGTTCATGTTGTGGCCAGTGCTCAATGGGAAGCTAATGGCAGGGATTCTCTTCACCTGGTAGAGGTGGGAAATGGTCACAGTCTACCTTGTGGTTTTGAAAACTTATGCATTAGAATCACCTGGGGGTCTTCAAAAACCATACAGTTGCCTACTCCAATGGGACTGTTAGAGTAAATGAAGGTGCATTATGAAGACTGAGGGAAGCAGATCTTATCTGAAAATATTTTTCCGACAATAGTGTTAATAACAATGACGAGGCACACACTGTATACAGGGCACTAGGTAAAAGCCCTTGGCGTGGAAAGACTCAGAGGTAACTGGCTGAGGTTACAGTTTGTCAACAGCAGAAACCAGACTTTAATGCAGTATCTTCAGACCTCGTTCATTCTTAACGGTTTTATAAAACAGCCTTCAAGGGTGGTGAGTAGCTGTCTTACCACTCAGTTAAGGTTTCGAATAAGCTAGAGTGGATACAGGGAGGAGGTCAAATGCCCAGAATCACTTCCTGACAATGAAAGGTGCTCAGAATCTGGAAGGAGGAAGATAGGAAGGCAAAAGAAGCTAGGGTAGCTGAAAGCAGTGGTTCTCAAAGTGTGTCCACTGCATCAGCACAACAGCATCACCTGGAAGCTCGTTAAAAATGCAAATTCTGGGGACACCTTGGTGGCTCAGCGGTTAAGTGTGTGACTTCAGCTCAGGTTATGACCTCACGGTTTGTGAGTTTGAGCCCTGCGTCGGGCTCTATGCTGACAGCTCAGAGCCTGGAGCCTGCTTCGGATTCTGTGTCTTCATTTCTCTCTGCCCCTACCCAGCTTGGGCTCTGTCTCTCTCTCACTCAAAAATAAACATTAAAAAATGCAAATTCTGGGCCCCCACCCAGACCTATTTTACCAGAAAGTCTGTGGGGAAGGGCTCTGCCCTCAGGCTTAACAAGTTCTCCAGGTGATGCTGATGTCCACTAGGGTCTGAGAACCACTATCTCCTAAGAATGACCCCACTCCAGGCCGAGGTGTAGACACCTAAGCTGAAGTTTACTGCTGTGCAGGCCTCACAACAGAAGCTTAAAGAATGGAACAAAGGGGCTGTTGTGACCTAGGTGAGGCTTGGCAGGAGGTAGAATACCAGGCCTTGGCTTCAGGGGGTAGGGAAGGATGGCACGCTTCCCATGCCTGTGTCCTCCACACTCCTATGGGGAAGGTCTTATATTCTCTTTCTCCACTTGTGTAGGGTCTGGTTTATTTCCCCTGACTGGTGGCTCTGGGAATTGTGTGTGTGACTTTCCTGCTTTATGGTTCCCTCTGCCCCACTGGCAACTGTAAAGGCTGCTGTTGGTTCACAAACTGGTCCCCTTAAGCGGAGAGCAAAGGGAGCCAGAAGAAAGAGGCCGAGCAGGAGGTTGGTAACAAGCAAGGAAACGTACATAGGATTGTGGGCGGCCGCAAGAGGAATAGATTTCCACCGGCTCCCTCCAAATCTTAGAAGTTTATATAGATGTTCTAACGGGGTTCAGTGGCATATACCCTTTAGATAGTCTCAACGAGACATTGCTCTTTCAAGACCACATCCTTGAAACAGTTCCCATTATTGGAACGGTGGGCTGAGTGTGCATTTCAGGGACAGGGGAGGGGGTTAGGAGCCGCCTACTGACCGGGGTCAGTTGCAGGTCAACTGGCAGTCACACACCTCTTCTAACAGCTGCTAATCAGTGTAAGGTGTGGTATGTGAGCTGCCCAGGAAAGGGAAAGAGCTGGGGAAGCTCCTGGAACAGGTGTGACAGATGCTGGGAAATTGCAGAATCACCAGGGAAGCAAGTTTCTGGAGGTGGAGGGAGGCTTCCCCAGGAGTAAAGCTCCTTACCATCCATAGCACCCATGTACCCTCCCTGTCTTTTCTTCCCACCCGGACACTGACATTCTCAACAGCCTGAAGTGGTCAGATGGGGAGCAGACCACACAGGAATGGACCAAGCCTAATAAATAGCAGGTAAGCAGGGAGGGGAAAGCATGTGGGGAGGTCAGGGTGTGAAGGCTGGGCAGAAATGAGCTGGAATGCTTTGGTGAGTTTTGAGCTTTTGTTTCTCTTTCTCATACCTCTCTTGTTCTGTCTTGTAGAAAAGAGGGAGAGTTGGTCCACACGTGACGAGAAGCCTCAAGAAGCAGGAGGCAGTAGTTTTCAGGGAAAATGAGCAACTCCAGCAGTTGCTGGTCATGCTAGACAGGGATGTGGCTGAACTCCTGGGTTGCCTTTGGGACATTCTCACTGAGTTCTCAAGTGATGGCAAGAGAGAGGAATACACGTTGGGTCAGGCTCGTGATGGATAAACAAGTGGTTATTAAAGGCTCAAGGCAGGGGAGGGGGGTAAGAGGGGTGAAAATGGTGTTTTCTCCAGAAAATTACCCTGTTTAACAGGAGTCAGCTGGGAAACGAGTCCACTTTCTAGAATGCTTCTGCTTGTGAGCTCCAAAACTGCTTGCTTGATGGTTCCTCTGTATTAAAGGCAGTCCATTCTCCCACTTTTCCTCCGTATACAAATTTCCCCTCCCTAGAAAGCTCACTTGCATGTAGTATTTGTGAAAAACTGACTGACAGTGCAAGCTCAGTGCCTGAATTTCTTAAAAAAAAAAAAAGTGCTGGTTTAGTTGTGCTGTTTGCAGGAGGAGTGAGGGTTGGGGAAATGCTGAACTAACAGGAGCGTTCTCGGTATGTGGTCTAGTTGACGGTCCTGTCCCTTAACTATTCCCAAGGGTGAGGACTACACATTTTGGTTTATCTCAGTCTCCCTGTCAACAAAGGAAAGAGACTCCCTGCTCATCAATTTTAGCACTTACAGTGACCTCTATACTCTGCCATCCAACCCCGTCCGCTCCCTTTTTATTGTTAGTATATCCTGAGTTTTGTCTGGATGTAATTTAAAAAAATCTTTCAAGAACTAACCTACAAATGTTTTGCAGAACTTTACAACGACTGTCATTAATTATGTTTACCTGATGTTGGATGCTGTTGTCTTGGTTCACAGCCCTCTTTTCAACTCCCATCATCTATGATAAAGCCTGAAAATGACAAGTACTTCTTAGCTTCCTGTTCCATTAGAGAGGACACGTGGCTTAGTTCTGACCGATAAAGTATAAGGAGATAATACTGGGGATCTCCTGGGAAAGAATTTTTTATTAAAAAACATGTGTGTATGAGAAAGCTCTCTTCTTCACCTCCTTGTCGCTCCTAGATGTGTAAGGAGTGAGGTCTGTCCTGGTAACAGCTATGTATTCATGAAGTGGCAATTATGAAGATGAAAGCCAACCTCCTTAAGATGAGGACTAAATGGGTTAAAAATATCTTAGTCTTCAAGAAAATAATTTCTTCAATTCACTGAAAAGAAAATTAATCATGGACACCCATGCTCCTGTGTGGCTACAAAAATTCCATCTTTGGAGTTTTTGGATAAGTGTTCGGTGACTTGCCTTTTTTTAATATCACAATTTATCTATTTCTGGAATCTATATCTTACTGTGGTGGTATATTGACTGAGGTCTTCCCTTTTTGTATTAAAATTTTTCTTAATGTTTATTCATTTTTGAGAGACAGAAACAGAGCGTGAGTGGGGGAGGGGCAGAGAGCGAGGAAGACATAAAATCCAAAGCAGGCTCCAGACTCTGAGCTGGCAGCACAGAGCCCGATGCAGGGCTCAAACCCATGAACCACGAGATCATGACCTCAGCCAAAGCTGGCCACTTAACCGACTGAACCACCCAGGCACCCCAACTGATATCTTTCTTTAGGTATCCTTTTTCAGGAAGATTGCAAGAGTGGTATGCAAAACTTTGCGAAACTATATCTGGGAATATTTTACGTGTAAATAACTTCAGCACTATAGAATTCTTATTTTAGTTGGCCTACAATATTAGTTGCAAGTGCACAACATAGTGATTTCACAATTCTACACGTGACACAAAGCTTCCCGTGATAAGTGTAGTTGCCATCTGTCACCATAGGACATTATTATAATGTTATTGACTATATTCCCTATGCTACTCTTCATCCCTGTAACTTATTTTATAAGTGGAAGTTGTACCCTTAATTCCCTTCACCTATTTTGCTCTTACTCCCTCCCCTCTGACAAACACCAGTTCTATTTGAGTCTGTTTCTGGTTTTTTGTTGTTCTTTGTTTTGTTTTTTAGATTGCACATTTTGGCTCATAGTTTTTTCCCTGAAATTTCCATACAAATTGCCCCATTGTTTCCTGTATCTATTGTGCTCATTAAAAAGCTCGGGAACAGCCTCATTTCTTTTCTTACCACCCGCCCCCCAATATCGCACCATGATGTAACCAAGTGTTTGTTATTTTTTGTTACTTTTCTTAGTATATTGTAAACCCTTTTTATCTGCTTGAATCTTTCTTCAGTTTAGGAAAATAGTCTACTGTCTTTGTATGTAGTACATTTTCTTTTAAGCCAGGTATAAAGATGTCTAAAAACACTTATTAAGCTAATACTCATTCACATATTAAATATCTAGGCTGTTTTCATATATTTTATCTACTTCACTTGCTGTTACCTTTTTAATCTAATTCTGAAAGATTCCCTGCAGTTTATTTTCTGTAGTTGAGTCTGATCTTTGCTGTTTCTAGTGCCATTTAAAATGTCACTATACTATTACATTATTTTTCTTATTTATTTATTTTCTGCTTAATGTTAGTGTTCTTTTTTTTTTTTAATTTTTTTTAGCGTTTATTTATTTTTGAGACAGAGAGAGACAGAGCATGAACAGGGGAAGGGCAGAGAGAGAGGGAGACACAGAATCGGAAGCAGGCTCCAGGCCCTGAGCCATCAGCCCAGAGCCAACGCAGGGCTCGAACTCACCGACCGCGAGATCGTGACCTGGGCTGAAGTCGGACACCTAACCGACACCTAACCGACTGAGCCACCCAGGCGCCCCAATGTTAGTATGTTAGTGTTCTTTCTATCTCCTGTCTTGTGTATTCTCTTTGTATCTTTGGTCTCATTAATTTTATCTAATTTCTCTATGGGTGATGTGAATGGTTGACTTCCCCGCCCTCTCCACCCCCCCCCCCCCCCCCAACTGTCTGGTGCTTCTCCCTGTACTGAGCTGGAGCACATCTGTCCGCTGACTCCTATTTCCTCCAAATAGTATTTACGTGGCTATTGGTAGCTTTTTCCTCCTAGAAGTTAAGGTGCTTAACTGAATTCTGTTAAATTTTCATTGATTGGTCAGTTTGAGGGGTGTGGGGAGGAAGACAAATGCATCCACTGGGAAACATTTCCACAGTTTGGTTATTTGGAACTGCTGTCCTAAGGCTGCATTTCTTATACTCCAGTAACATAATGTTACGAGGGCCAATCCACCTTGTTGGTAGAAATAGAGAGTGCTCTTCTACTTTGGAAGAGTGTATTACCATTGCTCTTGGTGAGAGCAAGATCAGAAATCTACATTGGTGAGAAGTAAGATCAGAAAACATTCCATTGCGGTTTTTATTTGGTATGGCCAGGACTCCTCTGAATGAGACATCCTGACCCTGATATGTGCTGGTGATAGGACACTGCCAGCCTCCCAGCTAGCCCTACCACTTCTAATTTATAAGTATTTATTTTTGTTTTTGTTTCCCCTAGGATTTCCTTCTTCTTTCCTGCTCCCATTACTATTGGGGAAGCGGAATTGCGCATATGTTCCTGTTGAGCCCTTCAAGCTAATACCTTCATTATATGCAGTAAAAATTCTTGAGGCTTTTGCCATGCTGGGTTGAGGAGACACCCACATGCCTGTGGATGATCTGGGGAACTGACTTTCAGTATCTGTTTCCCCCTCTTTCTAGGTGCCTTTCTGTATTCAAGAGCTGAAAAGACAAATCAATTTCCTAGATACGTTTCAGCTAGAGTTCTAAATGTGGCTTAGGTTTACCGTTCAGATACAGTTGCATGTGATTTGGAAGAGAGAAGTGAGGTGTTGGCCGTTCTGACTTCTGCTAGCAAATGCCATCCTCTGGTATCCAATTTTGTGGTGGCTTCCTGATTATGGGGTGTCATCTTCCAAGTTATGCATGTAGGTGCCTGATTACAAAGCTGCCATTTTCTTCTTAGCTCAGTTCTGTAGTGTCATTCTCAGTCATTTCTGAAAACTTACCTGATGATTCAATTTTATAGTAATTCTGACGCCATCTAATATCCTATAAAAACTCTTCTGCATAAATCAATTAGACTCACTATCTGCCTCTAGAATTTGACCAATGTGAACTCCAGTGTAAGATATTTTCCTTATTTTTCCTTTATGATTTGGCTCAGTTTCTAACGATTTTGGGTATCTGCTCCCATACCACCATCTTTCCTAAAAGTCTTTTTTACATTACATTGTATTTCTTCATGTGTACTCTTTATTTCAGATCAGTTATAAAATTTCAGGTAGTTAATCAAAGGGGTGTCTGTGTTTGCATCTTTGAAGGTTTGCTTAGGTAGTAAGATAATTTTTTTGGCGATTTCGTACACACCCCACATCCTCAAAGCCTTTTTGGTAGTATAAATCCCATTTTACTATAAACCATAAAACCTCTGTGTAAATCATTTTCTTTTTTTTTAATGTTTATTTCTGAGACTGAGACAGAGCATGAGTGGGGGAGGGGCAGAGAGAGAGAGACAGACTCAAATCTGAAGCAGGCTCCAAGCTCTGAGCTGTCAGCACAGATGCCGATGCAGGGCTCGAACTCACAAACCATGAGATCATGACCTGAGCCGAAGTCAGTCGCTCAACCGACTAAGCCACCTATGTGCCCCCGTGTGAAT
Organism: Neofelis nebulosa; assembly: GCF_028018385.1. Lineage (NCBI taxonomy): Eukaryota > Metazoa > Chordata > Mammalia > Carnivora > Felidae > Neofelis > Neofelis nebulosa. Next base: position 119,149,665 of record NC_080784.1, read on the forward strand.
CAGTTTCTACTGGTTTATTTTGTGTAAAAAGGTTTAATTTTATAACCGTTCTGAGTTCTTGATGCCATGTTTTATTTCTGCTTTCACTTTCAACATTGTTCATTTTATTGCTGTCACTATCCCACCCTCACAGTGTAGTGTAGTGGGGAAATTGAAGTAAATGTGCTTTCTTTCTTTCCTGTGTATGCATCTATCAGATCTGAGCATATGGAAGGGGTGGAAAGCAAGGCTTCCCGTAAGATGAATATTTAAACTGATTTTAAAGAAGCTGTAGGCTTTAGTATAAAAGAGGGAGTGACAGTGCTCTAGGTAGAGCAATGTTTGAGAAGTACGAAGACTCAGATGTGAGAAAAACATAATGGGTTCTATAAACTGCAGGCTACTCTTAGAGCCGGAGCGGGGCAGGAGGGGGAGCACTAAGGGGAAGTCCTAGTGGCCAAATTAATAGAAAGTCTGTGCATTTCACTTGTGTAATGTGAATAGAACCCAGGGTCCCACACAGCCCAGTTTCTCTGTGGAGCGGCACGTAAGAAAGCTCAGTCTAATCGCAAAAGTCATTAACTAATTCTGATCTCTACTTCGTTTCTCAGAAGAACACTAAAATCCTCTTCTCACCCCCAACCCCAATTCCTATTTTCTAGGACCTTAAGACTACCCTTGCATCTCTTATTATCCAATATTTTCTTGGCACTAGGTTTCATGTCTCTTCTCTGCTCCCACCCCCTTTCTCATCTCCTCAAGTTTTCTTAAATTCTTCAGGTCTTTTCCTAGCCCTTTCTTTGTCCAATTAAACACCTGATCTATATCCCAAAAGATGCGAAACAGGGCTGCTGGAGGCAGAACTTTCTTTAGAGGGCAGGGACGAGAGATAACATTTTATGATGAAGCCTGCGGCAGAAATAGAAGGACATTTAATCAGAGGATGACCTAAGTTTGCATTTTAGAATGTTTACTTTCATAAAATTATCAAGAATAAACCATTACTTCAGTTACATAAACTTGGTAAGTGCTTATCCTTTATTAAATTTACATATGTATAGACTCTTCTAATATAGGATATAGGGGGATTTTTTACTTCCGGAAGACTTTAAACCACTTGGCAAAATATAAATAGAAAATTGGGACCGAGGAAAAATCTCTCTGCAAAAAGAAAGTGTTATAGTTTCTTTTGATTCAGCTTTAAGCTTATCTCCAGGTTGCTCAGTTTCCCAGCTCGAAAGAGGAATATAAGGGAAGAGGAAACTAATTCCTCAGGAGATGCCATGTCTTCCAGTCTTGAATCACATACATAGGAACTCTTCATGACTGGTGCACGGTGTAATAGAGCTACCAAGCTTAACACGCTGTAGCAATTACGGCGATGGCTTTCAAAGATGATTTCTTAGGGGTGTTTTTGAGAAGTTAAGGACCACACAGTAAAATGCAAATTTAATGTAAATGGCTGTAAGGCCTGAATATATAGCATTCTAGTGTGTAAGATTCAGGGACCTGCACTCCATGCCTAGAGCATGAATGGTTTGCATACCCATTAGCTTTCCTATATCTGTTAATTCTCTCAGATTTGTGCAAGGAGCAACTATAGAGTAGGACAGATACTACTTTCATCTGGAAGGATTTTTTTTTTATGTTTTTAATGTTTATTTTTGAGAGGGAGGGAGAGAAAGAGAGAGAGAGAGCCATAGCATAAGCAGAAGGGCAGAGAGAGAGAGAGGGAGAGAGGGAGAGAGGGAAGGCGACACAGAATCTGAAGCAGGCTCCAGGCTCCAAGCTGTCAGCACAGAGTCCGATGCAGGCCTTGAACTCACAAACCACCTGAGCCAAAGTCAGACTTTTAACTGAGTCATCAAGGTGACCCTGGAAGGATTTATTTTTAAATGTTTATTTGAGACAGTGTGTATGTACGCAAACAAGAAAGGGGCAGAGAGGGAGAGAAAATACCAAGCAGGATCCACGCTGTTAGCACAGAGCCTGACGTGGGGCTCCATCCCACAAACGGTAGGATCATGACCTGAGCCAAAATCAAGAGTCGGATGCTAAACCAAATGAGTCACCCAGGTGCCCCTCATCTGGAAGAATTTTAAAGCAGATGTTTTAAGTACACTTTTGACATAGACCTATCAGACTGGGAAAGCCTGATTCTAAGGATTGTGCTGCAGAGACCTGCTTATACCATAATATGCATTTCTAGTAACTGTTTGCTAAGTGGTATGAATTTATAGTGGCCAAGTGAGTTTTGAGGCATTGCCAGTAATCATCATTAGGATATATCTACCCTTTCTTTCCTGCAGCAGATCAAGGTATCCTCCGGGTTTACAAAGGAGTGCCCAGTAAGGTCTGGCATGGCATTTAGTGGACAGGTGTGTGGATTAAATAAGACATGTAGGGAGTATCTGCACATAGTCAACCCATAGTAAATATGAATTCCCTTTTCCTTCTCAAGTTTCTAAGTCCCAGACAACAGTGTGTTGTCATTAAATCTGATTGCCATGATGAACATAAGAGGATTACTATCTCTAACACACCAGTGGAGCCTCATTTTCCATTTTTCTTTTCAGTTGACTGTGGTTTTGTGATTCTATTAAGATTGAGAGAGGAGAAAGGTGAATTTGGTGGTTGGAAAGCTATAGTTGGGTTTAGAGAAGTAAGGTAATAGTCCGATCAAAGGGAGAAACATGAACAAAAATTGAGAGATGTGTGATGATCAAATTCTTGTGAGAAGAGGACATTCATCCTTTGGGGAATAGAAAAAGATACTCAGCTGAATGAAATTAATCAAACCTGTGTTTTAAAAGTCACTGGGGATATACAAGCTACCAATTTATGTGAAGTGAAGGTGGGACAGTTTGACAAAACTTAGTGATACAGAAAACAATTACGTATTTCACATTCATTAGGCTGAAGTTTTTTTTTTCTTCTATTTTTACACTTCAATTCTATACTAGTTCCCCTTTTTGGTATAGTGCAATGTTGAAATGTGTTTATTTTTAACTTCTAGGTAAACATTCACTATCAACTAATCAGAAATTCTAGATTTACACATGAAGCATTTCACAGGTATCAAAAGGAGAAACTTTAAAAATGTACTTTAGATATAAGAAAATAGAATTTCTGGTTTCTAGTCTCTTTTGAAAGCAGGAGTATTCTAAAGACAACTTTATCTTAGAATTGCAGCGAAAATGTTGATATTTAAATTTGGTTAAGGGGAAAAAAGTGAATTTTAGGTCATCAGTCATATGGCAACAAAGGTGTAATTTTCCTAAAAATGTTTTAACAGGAATATTTTCATGCAGAGCATCTTATTTTACTCTGAAAGTCCTGCTTTTCCCAGCAACCACTAATTTCATTTTAGTATTTTAATCGGTATTTTTCTCTTTTCCACAATCTGTTCATAGTGGTGGGAAACTCGGACTTAACACTGTTTAGCCATGCAGATCTTGAAATTAGAATGTCTTTCTCAATGCGGACATCATTTGAATAGGGAATCAAACTATTGATAGAAATACCGAAGAAGCAGTTCACTGTGATATCATAAAACATTCATAATGAAAATTACAAGGAAGTTGCAAGGGAAGGAAAGATGTCTTAAGGTTCAAACCCTCCAGAAAGATTCAATAAACCTAGAGAGGTAATTTTCCATCAGCCTGGTAATGACGCCCTATTAAGCTTTAAACTAAAAAGAAAGCATTACTGTTTTTGTTTTTAAAGCTTAAAAACTATAAAAGAAATGAAATGAAACACAATTTAGACCACTCTTTTAAAGTTCTGAAGATGATTCTAATATCCTGCCAACGTTGAGAAATCTTGCTTTCTTCTTGACAGATGACCTTCTCTTTGACTCCCTTAGCCAAGATTCCTGAAAGTAAAGCCTTTCTTAATTTCATATTAAGCCAATATTAGAAAATATCTATATTAAAAATTCTTCTCCTGGGAAACAGGGGTTTTTAGCTATTGTACCCTTGATTATTCTGTTCTACCCTAGTAATTTACTGTGAAATCTTCTACCTGTTCTGTAAATCATTCTCTACCACTTCCCCTTTCTTCCTTACTCTTGACTCTGTAACGTCACCATTTAGACAACCATTACTTTCCTTACCTCCATATGCAACTTCTCCTGCTTTTACTTTTGCCCCCTATTTAAACTTTGGTCATCCTCACTCTGCTTTGTTAAGCAGCCCTGACCCGCTGCCATCCCACAGGCTTGTGTTCTGCCCATGCTGTATTCAGTTTGTGCTGCTGTTGGAGATCCTGAAGGCTTGGCTTCTGCTTGGAGAAACTTCCATTCTTCTCATCCTGCCAAATCCCTGTCTACATGTAAAATGTAGTGTGAATTTTGCTTCCTGATGAAATGATAAAAATACCAGATACTGCCCCTCCCCAGTCAAATGAAGACCAGTCTTTATAATAAAGCACATATTTCTAGAGACTACAGTTTGGCTTTGTAAATCTTGTAAGGGTACATTAGAAATGATGACTTTAGAAATCCTCTAGGGAGAAAAAAATCACTTGAAAGTATCCTTTTGGCATAAAAATAATCACAAAAACTTTCTGATATCTTCATAGAGGATAAGCACTGTAAGGCTTAAGTATTTGACAACTGGCATAATATTCTCTTCAGTGAGTTTTATGTAGAGTTTGGTTCCATGTGTCTTTTTCTCACCGTGTCTAGGCTACACGTAAAGTGGGTTAAAAGGACTTTAATTTTCTCTATTGCCTGTGTTAAAAAAAAAAAACAAAAAAACAATTTACACACATAGGGGTGGGCTATGTGATGTGGCTTCTGTATCTGTGAGGAAAAACTTGGTTTTTCACAAAGCACGTTACCAATGAATCCAGAATGGGAGTTAGATATTGAAAACCCCAATAGGAAATGTGCATTAAGAGCATAAAAAATGAAGCAGGCAATATTTTTCTCCCTGTTAGTTTTGATTGGATTTCATTTGAAATCACATGTTTGCTTCTGCAGAACACAAAGTTCAGAAAAAGACGTAAATCTCCTTGGGAGGTCAGGGGAGAGTAATCAGGAGGGAGGGGTCTCCAGAGGAATAATTCAATGAACGGGGCTGTTTGGCTGGCAAAAGAGTGCTACCAAGGGGCCTAATCACTGTTTTCAAATATTTGAAGGGCTCTTGTATGGAAGCTGCACCCAACTTGTTCTGTAGATACTAATGGGGAGAGGTTAGCAATACAGAGTGTATTGAAAAAGATGTGAAGAAGAATTCATGATATAAAAATTATGGTCTCCAAGGAAACATTTCTATATTCTGGGATATATACTATTTTTTCTACACATTAATGTCTTTGTTTTAAATATAATTTATTGTCAAGTTGGCTAACATACAGTGTATACAGGGTGCTCTTGGTTTTGGGAGTAGATTCCCATGATTCATCGCTTATATACAACACCCAGTGCTCATCCTAACAAGTGCCCTCCTCAGTGCCCATCACCCATTTTCCCCTCTCCCTGCCCCGCCATCAACCCTCAGTTTGTTCTCTGTATTTAAGAGTATCTTATGGTTTGCCTCCCTCTCTGTTTGAAACTATTTTTTCCCTTTCCCTTTCCCCATAGTCTTCTATTAAGTTCCTCAAGTTCCACATATGGATGAAAACATATGGTATCTGTCTTTCTCTGACTTATTTCACTTAGCATAATACCCTCCAGTTCCATCCATGTTGTTGCAAATGGCCAGATTTCATTCTTTCTCATTGCCGTGTAGTATTCCATTGTATATATAAACCACATCTTCTTTATCCATTCATCAGTTGATGGACATTTGGGCTCTTTCCATAATTTGGCTATTGTTGAAAGTGCTGCTATAAACATTGAGGTAGAAGTGCCCCTATGCATCATCACTCCTGCATCCCTTGGGTAAATTCCTAGCAGTGCTATTGCTGGGTTGTAGGGTAGTTCTATTTTTAATTTTTTGAGGAATCTCCACACTGTCTTTCCAGAGCGGCTGCACCAGTTTGCATTCCCACCAGCAGTGTTTCCGTTTCTCCACATTCTCACCATCTGTTGTTTCCTGAGTTGTTAATTTTAGCCACCCTGACCTGTGTGAGGTGGTATCTCAATGTGGTTTTGATTTGTATTTCCCTGATGATGAGTGATGTTGAGCATCTTTTCATGTGTCTGTTGACCATCTGGATGTCTTCTTTGGAAATGTGCATATTCATGTCTTCTGCCCATTTCTTCACTAGATTATTTGTTTTTGGGTGTTGAGTTTGGTGAGTTCTTTATAGAGTTTAGATACTAACCCTTTATCTGATATGTCATATGTAAATATCTTCTCCTGTCAGTTGCCTTTTAGTTTTGTTGATTGTTTCCTTTGCAGTGCAGAAGCTTTTTATCTTGATGAGGTCCCAATAGTTCATTTTTGCTTTTGTTTCCCTTGCCTTTGGAGATATGTCGAACAAGAAATTGCTGTGGCTGAAGTCAAAGAAGTTGTTGCCTGTTTTCTCCTCTAGGGTTTTGATGGTTTTCTTTCTCATGTTTAGGTCATTCATCCCTTTTGAATTTATTTTTGTGTATCGTGTAAGAAAATGGTCCAGTTCATTCTTCTGCATGTTGCTGTCCAGTTCTCCCAGCACTATTTGCTAAAGAGAATGTCTTTTTTCCATTGGATACTCTTTCTTGATTTGTCAAAGATTAGTTGGCCATACATTTGTGGGTCCAATTCTGGGTTCTCTATTCCATTGGTGTATGTGTCTGTTTTTGTGCCAATACCATACTGTCTTGACGATTATAGCTTTATAGTGGAGGCTAAAGTCTGGGATTGTGCTGCCTCCCACTTTGGTTTTCTTTTTCAACATTACTTTGGCTATTCTGGGTCTTTTGTGGTTCCATACAAATTTTAGGATTTTTGTTCTAGCTCTGAGAAGAATGCTGGTGCAATTTCAATTGGGGTTGCATTGAATGTCTACACATTGATTTCTTAGTGAATTGTCTCCCAGTTAATTTAGAATTTAGAATGGGCTATTTCTTCTTTACAACAAATGATATGAACTTACGTTATTTAGGTTTTCTTGGACTCTATTCCTACCCTTACCACGTAGTAAGCCCTTTGTAAATATAAGACATTATTATTGTTGCCTAGCAAAGGTGTTTTAAAAAGTACTAAATCCTTAACACGGCAGTGTGTTTAGAAAAGAAGAATGAACTTGATGATCTGGGACAAGTTGTTCTGATAAGTGGGTGAATGATGAGGTTAACTTTCCAATATCCTAGTCTTATGTATACATTTTATAATTTGAATGAAGTACCTCTACCCATTCAAATGCACATCTGCAAAAATATTGCAGATGAGTATCAAGTATTGCTCAGGGCAAATGCAGGAAGAGAGGCACAGTTATTCCCCTTGATGGGCAAAGCTGAATTCAGGATGGGCATCTGCTCTTGCAGAATTGTTCTTTTCCTATTCAGTGTGAAATACTAAGGGGAAAAAAGGGAAAAAAAAACGAAAAAAAAGTGAAATTGTTTGAATTTTTCATTGGTTTACTTTTTATTTTAAAAACTGTGCACGGAGGCACCTGGGTGGCTCAGTTGATTAAGCATCTGACTTCGGCTCAGGTCATGATCTCACAGTTTCACAAGTTCGAGCCCCAAATTGGGCTCTGTGCTGACAGAGCCTGGTACCTGCTTCAGATTCTGTGTCTCCCTCACTCTCTGCCCCTCCTCTGTTTGTAGTCTCTCTCTCTTTCTCTCTATCAAAACTAAAATAACAATAAAAAATGTTAAACAAACAAACAAAACTTTGCATGGGGCGCCTGGATGACTCAGTCAGTTGAGCATCCAAGTTTGCTTTGGTCATTTCACGGTTCGTGAGTTTGAGTCCTGAGTTGGGCTCTGTGCTGACAGCTCAGAACCTGGATTCTGCTTTGGATTCTATCTTTCCCTCTCTATCTGCCCCTCCTCCACTGTCTTTCTGTCTCTCTCTCAAAAAACAAATTTAATAAACATTAAAAAATTTTTTTGCAAACAATGAGTAAATACTAAGATTTCCTTAGTTAATATCTCTGAAAAAGGTAGGCATGGGCAACATTCAAATAGGTGTACAGAAAACATTAAAATATAGAGAAAAGGGGCGCCTGGGTGGCTCAGTCGGTTGAGCGTCCAGCTTCGGCTCAGGTCACAGTCTCGCGGTCCGTGAGTTCGAGCCCCGCGTCAGGCTCTAGGCTGATGGCTCAGAGCCTGGAGCCTGCTTCCGATTCTGTGTCTCGCTCTCTCTCTGCCCCTCCCCTGTTCATGCTCTGTCTCTCTCTGTCTCAAAAATAAATAAACGTTAAAAAAATTTTAAAAATAAAATAAAATAAAATAAAATATAGAGAAAAAATATCTTATGAGGCCCTGAAACTTCAGAAGTAGTGGCAATTGAGGTGAAACCTGGCCATGTACGCATAAATACCGTTTTTTTGTTATTAAAAGACAGCCTACGTTAGATATTCTGAATGCTCCTCATATCTGAAACAATTAAAATGCTGAATAAAATGGAAAAAAAGTCATAAAAGTAAATTTCAGAATCAAGGATAACTGAAATCGTATGCAGATAAACTCACCATAAATCTATTCAGGTACTTCATTTCATTTTTATGTAGAAAATGCTCTAGGAAACTGGGTTGCTTCTCACAGAGCAGGATTAAGAAGTCTGGCTTAAAGTTTTTTATAGGTCTAGAGTTTTCCATACTTCTCAGAATCTTGGTAAAAGTATTAATGGTGTGGTCCCAGAGATCTGTACTTAATTTGTCTGGGCTGGGACCCAGATCCTGGTAGTTCTCAAAGTTCCCCAATCTTTCTAATGTCCTGCCAAAGTTGAGAAACCTGCACTAGTGTAGATTTTTATTGTTGATTAATGACCACCTCCTCAGCCTGTGCAGCCTGGATTCCTAAACAGAGCTGTACTTTTCCTTACTTTGGGTCTTGGAGTACATAGCTGTTTCATGAATTTGACTGTAAAATCACTGCTGATGACCCCAAATCACTATAATCCTATCATTCCTCCCAGGTCTTAAACCAAGTAACCAAATGCTTATTGGACATTTCCATTTAAATGATTTTTTACCCCGGGGCGCCTGGGTGGCGCAGTCGGTTAAGCGTCCGACTTCAGCCAGGTCACGATCATCTCGCGGTCCGTGAGTTCGAGCCCCGCGTCAGGCTCTGGGCTGATGGCTCGGAGCCTGGAGCCTGTTTCCGATTCTGTGTCTCCCTCTCTCTCTGCCGCTCCCCCGTTCATGCTCTGTCTCTCTCTGTCCCAAAAATAAATAAAAAACGTTGAAAAAAAAATATTAAAAAAAAAAAATAAATGATTTTTTACCCCAAATATTTATTGCTCTTTGAGAGCAAGCATGAGCATGGGGGGGGGGGGGGGAGAGAGAGAGAGAGAGAGAGAGAGAGAGAGAGAGAGAGAGAGAGAGAGAGAGAGAGAGAGAGAATGAATTTGAAGCAGGCTCCACACAGTCAGTGCGGAGCCAGACCTGGGGCTTGAACTCACAAACTCTGAGATCATGACCTGACCCAAGAGTCAGATGCTTAATTGACTGAGCCACTCACATGCCCCTTCCCTTAAATGTCTTCTCTCAAACTCCCCATGCCCTCCCATAGCGTTAGCAGCACCTCCTGTGAAAGCCTGCAGTCATGTTTGATATTGCTGCCTCCTGCCGATTTCCTTTCCTCTGTCTGAAGTTTCTTTCTATTGCTTCCATTAAGTAGAACCCTTCGGCCTTTCCATGCCTGGAGTCTGTTTACTCCAGGCTCTCACTAGCTGGCATGGCTATTATTTGTAACAGTTTTCTGGCCTTCCCAAATGTAGGTCTTCTAATCTCCAAGGTATCCTATTTATGCCTAGCGGGGGGAATTTAAGCATTGCTTTAATTTCATTCCCACTTTTCATTGATTCCTGTTTTTATTTTTGGCATGTTAAAGGTCTGCATAATTTGACCTAAGCCTTTCCACCTAACATTGTTTAATGCCATTTGTTCATCTTTTTTTTTTCTGGAAAGTCTGTCATGTATGCTCCACAGTGTGCTTTGATTAATTCAGTGTTTCCCAAAGTTGATGCTTCTCACTGATGACACTTGAGATGATTTTGGGTGGTATATGAATACACTTCAAGAATGTTTAGTTATATATTTAAGTTTAATGTAAACTAGCGAAACGCACATGTACTTCAAATCCATGATTTGACAGATTTTTATGGCTTAGACTGAGACTAAAGTAAATATTCAAGTTTTTTAAAGTATCAATTTAAATAAAATGTTAAATATGTAATATGGAAGAACTGCGAAGGTGATACATGAATAGCTGACATCCATAAAAAGAGTGCTTTAGGTTATTTTCACTTTCTCGAATATGGTGGGACAGATTCTACCCCTTCTTTCAGGCCTGATTTAACTTCAGAAATCTTCATAAAATCAACTATGCCAAACCTGCTGGAGAGATGTAGAAGGATGAAGAAAAACAAAAACCATTGGTTTTGACCCAGAACCCTAGTAATGTGTGAATGCAGGGTTTTGTTGAATGGGGAGCTGATGCGGAGCTCCAGATGGGCTACTCATTTGAACAGCAAAGGGAAAAGTGACTCTAGGGGCAGTACCAAAGGTGAGACCCAGCTGAGCATGCAGGTAGCTCGGAACTGCCATCCACACAGCCAGCTCCTTCCTAAAAGTTGGACAAGTGCAGATCGAGAGAGACCCAACAGAGCTATAGTCTCGCCATAACTTTCATCTTCTCGTGTACCATCTCTTCTTCCTCTTCTACCCAAATCCTGCCTTGTATGCATTCCCAAAGGAGACCGGGGGTTAGTAGCTAGTCTGGGGTTGGCAGGGCGTGAGGCACAGATATTTGAGGTGAGAATACGTGCTGCGGGCTGTCCTAGCTTGTCTGGGCCCTTTATGCTTGAAAAACCAGTCCTAGAGTACTTGGGGGAAGAAGCCCAAAGTGACAATTAATGTTATTCATCCTCCCCCACTCCGTAAATGGAGGCTTTTCCCATGGTTGAATCATGGTTAAATCATAGGATGTTTGTTTTTCTTTTCCTGTACTTTCTCCCTCGGGGAACTCCTACACTCCCACGCCCCCCACAAATGTGCCTGACTGGATATGAGTCCGGTAATCACGGTGACTTTGAGGTATCCTTTCGTCTCCCCCTGGAATTAAGTCTGTCAACTGTGAAACCAGTTTCTGACAATTATTTTTAGTGGTTTCACTCTTTATCAAGCAAGAGGAAGAAGTTCAAGTGAAATCGAGGGTGTGCATGCATGTGTGTTAGTAAGACCTGAGCTAGGGTTTGGGTGTCAGGTGTTACTTTTAGCTTTGCCTGTAACAAGCTGGGTGTGTTTCCCCATCAATAACAAGAAGGGTGGGACTGGAACACCTCTAGATTGCTCCTGGCTCCATCAGAGTGAAGAATGCTTTTCCCTTGAGTTTTATGATGGTGTTTCCCTCTATTTCCTTAAATCTTCCAGGGGTTTCCTGCCAGATACACTGGCATCAAGTGTATCAACTGATTTAAAAGGCTCATTTAAGGGGCAGGTGGTTAGGTTTAATTCAACTGCTGACCGCATTCTGGATACTTAGGGGAGATAAGTGATTAGTTTTATCAGCTCCTGCTTTGAATAAGAAGGGGTTAGTGTTGGAGGAGGTGGGATTAGAAGAAGGTAAAAAGATGTTTTGAAACATGAAGGTAGGCCACTTGATTACGAAAGCAAAGACATCAAACTTGGTTAAGGAATAAATCTTCCTCTGAAGAGGGGCCGTGAAAAATCTGAACCCAACCAATTCGAAATTTCTGGAGATCTGAAGAAATCTGGCAATTGACTCTTCTGCCTCAGGAAAACTTTATATTTTAACATGTGAAGCTCCACCTCCTGCTAAATTCTTCTGGTGTTTGAGAGCTCATAACATTATACATCCAGATGTTCCATTTACAGAGAGGGCTGACATACTTTATTATTATTATTTTTTTTTTTATTTTTTTTTTTTCAACATTTTTTATTTATTTTTGGGACAGAGAGAGACAGAGCATGAACAGGGGAGGGGCAGAGAGAGAGGGAGACACAGAATCGGAAACAGGCTCCAGGCTCCGAGCCATCGGCCCAGAGCCTGACGCGGGGCTCGAACTCACGGACCGCGAGATCGTGACCTGGCTGAAGTCGGACGCTTAACCGACTGCGCCACCCAGGCGCCCCCTTTATTATTTTTTTTAATTTTTAATTAAATTAATTTTATTTTATTTTATTTTAAACGTTTATTTATTTTTGAGACAGAGACAGAGCATTGAATGGGGGAGGGTCAGAGAGAGAGGGAGACACAGAATCCGAAACAGGCTCCAGGCTCTGAGCTGTCAGCACAGAGCCCGACGCGGGGCTCGAACTCACAGACCATGAGATCATGACCTGAGCTGAAGTCAGACGCTTAACCGACTGAGCCACCCAGGAGCCCCAATTAATTATTTTTTAAATTTACATCCAAGATAGTTAGCATATAGTACAGCAATGATTTCAGGAGTAGATTCCTTGATGCCCCTTACCCATTTAGCCCGTCCCCTCTCCCACATCCCCTCCCGTAACCCTCAGTTCTCCATATTTAAGAGTCTTTTATGTTTTGTCCCCCTCCCTGTTTTTATATTATTTTCGCTTTCCTTCCCTTGTGTTCATCTGTTCTGTGTCTTAAAGTCCTCATATAAGTGAAAACATGATGTTTGTCTTTCTCTGACTAATTTGCTTAGCATAATATCCTCTGGTTCCATCCACGTACTTGCAAACGGCAAGATTTCATTCTTTTTGACAGCTGAGTAGTACTCCACTGTGTGTGTGTGTGTGTGTGTGTGTGTGTGTGTATATATATATATATATATATATATATATATATATATATATATACCATGTCTTCTTTGTCCATTTGTCCATCGATGAACATTTGCACTCTTTCCATACTTTGGCTATTGTCGATAGTGCTGCTATAAACATGGGGGTGTATGTGCCCCTTTTATCCTGTGGATAAATGCCTAGTAGTGCAATTGCTGGGTCGTAGGGTGGCTCTATTTTTAACTTTTTTGAAGAACCTCCATACTGTTTTCCAGTGTCTGCACCAGTTTGCATTCCCACCAGCAGTGAAAAAGAGATCCTCTCTCTCCCCGCATCCTCGCCAACATCTGTTGTTGCCTGCGTTGTTAATGTTAGCCATTCTGACAGGTGTTTCTCATGGTGGTTTTGATTTGTATTTCCCTGATGATGAGTGACATTGAGCATTTTTTCATGTCGGTTGGCCATCTGGATGTCTTCTTTGGAGAAGTCTCTATTCATATCTTTTGCCCATTTCTTCACTGGATTATTTGTTTTTTGGGTGTTGAGTTTGAAAAGTTCTTTATATATTTTGGGTACTAACCCTTTACCTGATATGACATTTGCAAATATCTTTTCCCATTCTGTTGGTTGCCTCTGAGTTTTGCTGATTGTTTCTTTCGCTGTGCAGAAGCTTTTTATTTTGATGAGGTCCCAGCAGTTCATTTTTGCTTTTGTTTCCCTTGCCTCCAGAGATGTATTGAGTTGATGTAAGAAGTTGCTGTGGCCAAGATCAAAGAGGTTTTTGCCTGCTTTCTCCTCGAGGATTTTGATGGCTTCCTGTCTTACATTGAGGTCTTTCATCCATTTTGAGTTTATTTTTGTGTATGGTGTAAGAAAGTGGTCCAGGTTCATTTTTCTGCATGTCACTGTCCAGTTTTCCCAGCACACTTGGTGCAGAGCCTGTCTTTATTCGAGTGGATACTCTTTCCTGCTTGGTCAAAGATTAGTTGGCCATATGTTTGAGTCCATTTCTGGGTTCTCTATTCTGTTCCATGGATCTGAGTGTCTGTTTTTGTGCCAGGACCATACTGTCTTGATTATTACAGCTTTGTAGTATAGCTTGAAGTCCGGGATTGTGACGCCTCCTGCTTTGGTTTTCTTTTTCAAGATTGCTTTGGCTATTTGCGGTCTTATTCCATTCAAAGATTAGGATTATTTGTTCTAGCTCTGTGAAGAATGCTGGTGTTATCTTGACAGGGATTGCATTGAATATGTAGATTGCTTTGGGTAGTATTGACATTTTAACAATATTTTTTTCTATCCAGGAGCATGGACTATTTTTCCATTTTTTGTGTGTGTCTTCAATTTCTTTCATAAGCTTTCTCTAGTTTTCAGTGTATAGATTTTTCACCTCTCTAGTTAGATTTATTCTTAGGTATTTTATGCTTTTTGGTGCAATTGTAAATGGGATCTATTCCTTGATTTCTCTTTCTGTTGCTTCATTGTTGGTGTATAGGAATGCAACCGATTTCTGTGCATTGATTTTATATTCTGCCACTTTGCTGATTTCATGGATCAGTTCTAGCAGTTTTTTGGTGGAATATTTTCGGTTTTCTATATAGTATCATGTCATCTGTGAAGAGTGAGAGTTTGACCTCTTCCTGGCTGATTTGGATGCCTTTTATTTCTTTGTGTTGTCTGATTGCAGAGGCTAAGACTTCCAATACTGTGTTGAATAACAGTGGTGAGAGTGGACGTCCCTGTCTTGTTCCTGACCTTAAGGGGAAAGCTCTCAGTTTTTCCCCACTGAGGATGATATTAGGTCTTTCATATACAGCTTTAATGATCTCGAGGTATCTATCCCTACTGTCTTGAGGGTTTTTTATCAAAAAAGGATGCTGTATTTTTTGTCAAATGTTGTCTCTGCATCTCTTGAGAGGATCGTGGTTCTTGCCTTTCTTTTTTTGATGTGATGGATCACATTGATTGTTTTGTACATATTGAACCAGTCCTGCCTCCCAGGTATAAATCCCACTTAGTCATGGTGAATAATTTTTTTAATGTATTGTTGGATCTGGTTGGCTAATATCTTGTTGAGGATTTTTGTGTCCATGTTCATCAGGGAAATTTTCTATTTCTCCTTTGTAGTGGGTCTTTGTCTTGTTTTGGAATCAAGGTAATGCTGGCTTCATAGAAAGAGTTCGGAAGTTTTCCTTCCATTTCTATTTTTTGGAACAACTTCAAGAGAATAGGTGTTAACTCTTCTTAAATGTTTGGTAGAATTCCCCCTGGGAAGTCATCTGGCCCTGGACTGTGGTTTTTTGGGAGATTTTTGATCACTAATTTGATTTATTTAAGGATTATGGGTCTGTTCAAATTTTCTATTTCTTCCTGTTTCAGTTTTGGTAGTTTGTATGTTTCTAGGAATTTGTCCATTTCTTCCATATTGCCCATGTTATTGGTGTATAATTGCTCATAATATTCTCTCATTGTATTTCTGCTGTGTTGGTTGTGATCTCTTCTCTTTCATTCTTGATTTTATTTATTTGGGTCCTTTCCTTTTTCTTTTTGATGAAAACTGGCTAGTGGTTATCAATTTTGTTAATTCTTCTGGTTTCATGGATCTGTTCTACTGGTTTTTTGGTTTCAATAGCATTGATTTCTGCTCTTATCTTTATTATTTCCTGTCTTCTGCTGGTTTGCTGTTCTTTTTCCAGCTCTTTCAGGTATAAGGTTAGGTTGTGTATCTGAGACCTTTCTTCCTTCTTTAGGAAGGCCTGGACTACTATATACTTCCCTCCTATGACCACCTTTGCTGTGTCCCAGAGGTTTTGGGCTGTGGTGTTATCATTTTCATTGTCTTTCATGTACTTTTAAATTTCCTCTTTAACTTCTTGGTTAGCCCATTCATTCCTTAGCAGGATGTTCTTTAATCTCCAAGTATTTGTTATCTTTCTAAATTTTTCCTGTGGTTGATTTTGAGTTTCATAGCATTGCAGTCTGAAAATATGCACAGTATAATCTTGATCTTTTGTACTTGTTGAGGGCTGATTTGTATCCCAGTATGTTATCTATTCTGGAGAATGTTCCATGTGCCCTGGAGAAGAATGTATAATCTGCTTTAGGATGAAATGTTCTGAATATATCTGTTAAGTCCATCTGGTCCAGTGTATCATTCATAAGCCATTGTTTCCTTGTTGATTTTCTGAGTAGATGATCTGTCCATTGTTGTAAGTGGGGTGTTGAAGTCCCATACTACTATGGTATTATTATCAATGAGTTTCTTTGTGATTAATTGATTAATATATTTGGGTGCTATCACATTTGGAGCATAAATGTTTACAATTGTTAGGTCTTCTTGGTGGATAGACCCCTTAATTATGATATAGTGTCCTTCTTCATCTCTTGTTACAATCTCTAAAGTCTAGATTGTCTACTCTGGCTTTCTTTAGTCGACCGTTAGCATGATAGATGGTTCTCCATCCCCTTACTTTCAATCTGATGGTGTCTTTAGGCATAAAGTGGGTCTCTTATAAACAACATATAGATGGACCTTGCTTTCTTATCCATTATGTTACCCTATGTCTTTTGATTGGAGCATTTAATCCACTGACGTTTAATTTTTTTTTAAAGTTTGTTTATTTTTGAGAGAGACAGCATCAGCGGGGGAGGGGTAGAGAGAGAGGGAGACACAGAATCCGAAGCAGGTTCCAGGCTCTGAGCCGCCAGCACAGAGCCCAACGCAGGGCTCAAACCCACGAACCGTGAGATCATGACCTGAGCTGAAGTCGGACACTCAACCAACTGAGCCACCCAGGTGCCCCTTAGTCCACTGATGTTTAGAGTGAATACTGAAAGATACGAATTTATTGCAATTATGTTTCTTGTAAAGTTGGAGTGTCTGGTGGTGTTCTCTGGTCCTTTCTAGTCTTTGTTGGTTTGGGTCTTTATTTATTTTTTCCATCTTTTCTCCCCTCAGAGAGTCCCCCTTAAAATTTCTTGCAGGGCTGGTTTAGTGGTCATGAACTCCTTTAATTTTATTTGGGAAACTTTTTACCTCTCCTTCTATTTTGAATGACAGCTTTGCTGGATAAAGAATTCTTGGCTGCATATTTTTCCAGTTCAGCATTTGAATATATCCTGCCACTCCTTTTCTGACCTGCCAAGTTTCTGTGGATAGGTCTGCTGCAAACCTGATCTGTCTTCCCTTGTAGGTTAAGGACTTTTTTTCATTACTGCTTTCATGATTCTTTCCTTGCCTGAGTATTTTCTGAATTTGACTATAATATGCCTTGTTGATGGTCAGTTTTTGTTGAATCTAATGGGAGTCCTCTGTGCTTCCTGGATTTTGATGTCTGTGTCTTTCCCCAGGTTGGGAAAGTTTTCCTCTATGATTTGCTCACATAACCCTTCTACCCCTTTTTCTCTCTTCCTTTTCTGGGACCCCTATGATTCTGATGTTGTTCCTTTTTAACAAGTCACTGATTTCCCTAATTCTTAAATTGTGCTCTTTTGCCTTAGTGTCTCTCTTTTTTTCTGCTTCATTATTGTCCATAAGTTTGTTCTTTATGTCACTGATTTCCTGCTCTGCGTATCCATCCTTGCTGCCGTGGCATCCATCTGAGATTGCAGCTCAGCTAGGGCATTTTTTTATTTCTTCCTGACTAGATTTTACTTCTTTTATCTCCGCAGAGGGATTCTAATCTATTTTCAACTCCAGCTAGTATTCTTATTATTGTGATTCTAAATTCTGGTTGAGACATCTTGCTTGTATCTGTGTTGATTAAGTCCCTGGCTGTCCTGCTCTTTCTTTTGGGGTGAATTCCTTTGTTTCATCATTTTGAAGGGAGAAAAAGGAATTAATGAGGTAAAAAAAATTAAAATTAAAACATTAAAAATAGCACACACACACAAATCAAATAAATGATGCTAGATCCTAGGTGTGTTGTGGTCTGGGTGTTGAAAGGGGCTTGATAGATTAGGGGGAAAAAAAGGAAAAAGAAAAAAAAAGGAAAACATTTGAAAATTAAAAAAAATGAATACAATGAAATAGAATAAAATGAAATGATGGAATAAAATAGAATTTGAAAAATTTACAAAAAAGTAATATAGTAGAAAAAATTTAAGAAAAATGTTTAATAATAATTGAAAATAAAAAAGTTTTCTTTTTCTGTATTCAAGAAAAAGAAAAGAAATGAAGAAAAGAGAACATTGAATAGATGGACCAGCTAACAGACTGAAATATGATTGAAGTTACATCGCTTTCACCTAGAAGTCAAATTATGAAGAACTTTGTAGTCTGTAAACTAAGCAGGTGGAGAGACTTGTGGTGTTTCTGAAGAGCAAGGTTGGCCCAGTTGGGTGGGGCCTAGTGTAACGGCTTCGTTCTCCACTAGATGGCGCTGCTTAGCTTACTGGGGTGGATTGTCGCGCTTGTAGGTGTGTATGCGCGTGTGCAGGAGGGGTGAAAATGACGTCACCCAGCTAGTCTCTGGTATTGGAACTCTGTTCTCCCCAATCAGCAAGTGCGCACCTGTCCTTTGTCTATGGCTTCCCTCCACTCCCTGCTTTTACACTGTCCATGACCAAGCCATCAGGTTGCCAGGTGGCACCGCCTTCCTGAATTTTATCTCACATGTGGCTTTTTCTTGAGCCCTTCTGAGGGACTGTGGCTTTGACCCATTCTGCCCCTCTACGGGAGGGTCTTACCGAGAAATGGCCAGGTGCCAGCCACACCCAGGAACTTTCATGGGACCGTGCTGCTGCCGATGTCCAGAGACTGTGTCTGGGTGCCATCCCGCCCCAGAAAAAGTTCATGCAATCATGTAGCAGCCACATTTCAGGGATTATGGCAAATCACAACACACATCTGGCACTAGGCTTCACCCCCAGCGACCTTGTTCCAGCACCAGCAAATGTGGTTGTTCTCCAGGGTCCACTGGGGCCTTTTTGGGGAGGCCACACAGCCTCCACCAAATATCCTCCCAGTAGGGGGACTACATCACCCCATGTGGCCTGAGGGCCACCCGGACTTCACTCTGCTCCTGGGGATTTGCCCTTCTCACCAGAGCACCACCAGGTATTGAGCTGCAGAGTTTCAGACTCTGCGTTCTCTGTTTATAGAGTCTTAATGGAACTTAAACCGTCTCCTTTCTCCTTTTCCCTTTTTAGTTCAGTCTGTGTGGTTGTTTCCATTTTTCTGCTTTCTCTCCAGCTGCTTTTGGGGTGGGGTGCTTTTCCCATACTCCACCAGCCCCCCCCCCCCCATCTCCGTCCTCTCTCCACAAACAAAAACAGCTTCCTGCCCTCCGTGGCTTCTCTCTCCGCCAGTTCACCTCTCTGTGCCGTGTACCTGCGGATTTCTGTGGTTCAGGTTGTGCAGATTGTTGTGTTAATCCTCAAATCAGTTTTCTAGGTGTGCAGAATGGTTTAGTGTTGATCTGGGTATATTTCATGGATGTCAGACACACAAAAAAATTCCGTGCTATTCCACCATCTTGGCTCCTCTAAATTCAAAATATTGGGCTGGCATCTTTGTATGGTGTTTTCTAGGGAGCTGAAAAACACTCTGATTATATACTATTGGTGTGTGTGTGTGTGTGTGTGTGTGTGTGTGTGTGTGTGTTGCAACACCATTTTCTTTCTCAGGGAAAGCTCAGCATTTAACAAGAGGATACTCTGGGTGGTCATTCTGCTTGTGCACCTGACAGGCCAGAATTAGGCTGGGAGATTTTAATGTGTCACTATCAACTTTTTCCTATATTTTCTATCTTTACATGAGAGATCCTCTCTGATAAATCCTTGTTCTCAGGAACCTAAAAGTTGTGAGAGCTCTAAGAATGATCATTCCTAACAAACATTTTACCATAGGCTATCCCTGCACTCATTGATCACACCATACATCATTTTCCTGGGAACATGACTCAAAAGGGTTAATTTGAACAATATATAATAGTATCTAACATTCTGGCTGAAAAGAAGGATTCTATCTTCCCCTATTATGTCCTCCTTTCCAAGGAAGATTTTTAATGAAAAATGCTTGGAAGAGAAATTTAAGTCCTGAATGATGATGATTCTTTTCAAGATGTTCACTATTTCCTCAATATACAAACAAATGAGCATCACGATAATCTTTGTTTTACTCTATTTAAAGAATAGCAATAATAGTGGATACCATTTTTTAGGCAGCCACTGAACTCTAGGAGCTTGGCGTATTAACTCATGCCGTCCTCCTCACAAATCCACAGGATAGTGATCCTTGTTTACCAGATGATGAAATGAGACTCCGAGAGGTTAACTGACTTGTCCAAGGTCATACAGCTAATAACAGCTCTGGTCTCTCTCTTACAAAGCTTATACACTTTATTATACACTAGATGGATTTTTTTAAATAACTGTTTTCCATTTACAAGGGATTTTACAATTCTTTTAAGAACAAATATCAACTTTCAAGTTCTAATTAAAAATGATTTTTTTTTTTTGGAATTCACTCAGAACACAATTAGAACAAGCCATACACGTGCATCCAAGATTTACAAAAAAACAGTGGATAGGTTTGAAGTAATAAGTTAGGTTCCCATATGATCATCTCTTTGGTGTTGGAAGGAGCTTTTGCAATCTCATCAAAACATCTGGTGGAGGGATTCCCTCTGCCACTGCCCTTAGGGGAACTATGTGAGCTGATTTAGTGATGGGACCTGCAGAACTTTTCAGGCAGAATTTTCCATTTTTGGACAGCTTGCATGATGAAGTAATAATACTTCACCTTTATATACTCTTTGCGGTTGACCTGGTACTCAGCCCTTTCCCACATCTTGTTTCATTTATGAAAGTTTGTTCTTACAGGAGTCCAACTCTGTTCTCCCATTTCCTGCAGCTTGTAGGAACAATGGAAACTTTTTCTACATAGAATGTGAATGAGGAGGGGGATAGTGTTGGGGCAAATAGTTTCTAACTTAGTATTCCTGATGTATCTTTTTGCTAAGGTTGTTTTGGTGGACATATTACTTGTAGATGTGACTGTAATAGGTATTTGCTTTCCTCTTATGTGAACCCCTTTGAAGCTACAAGACCAAGAGTTTTGCTGATACAACTCTGTGTATCCTCCTTCTCATCTGCACTCCCAGGCATGAAAAAACAGCAGCATAGAAGATCAGAATGTTTCTGACCAGCAGCAATAATTTGACACTTTAGTGACAATAAGTCTGACTGTAAATAGGCAATTACAAAGTAAATCTTTGGGTAGCTAAGATGGTTGGGTTAGTTTTAGAAATTGAAATTTTGACTTTTGACTGATTTGTTAATGTCAATGTGGTAAAACATACAAAAGAACCTTATATTACATACCCTTAATTGCACTTTTTGTGCTCTTTAAAAATGCATCCTGGGGCCTGATATTTGCAAAAGAACAAACCTCGTTTTTTCCTTCTGATTTAGAAAGGGGCCATATATTTTTTTTCTTTTTCTTTTTCTTTTCTTTCTTTTTTTTTGGGGGGGACCATATATTTCTAACTTGAGACCATTGTGTATATATATATAAGATGTATCCTTGGTTTTTTTTTGTTTGTTTGTTTTGTTTTTACTTTTCTCATTCTTGTGTGTAAGGTGTAAGCGTGCAAAAGGGAGAGGTATTGTGCAATCAGATATAGTTCAGAAAATGCATATGCAAGATTCACATGGATAAAATCATGTGATTTCACTAGACTCAGTTCTAATTCCTGCGTGACTTGAGTCTGTGGAGCATGATTATTATGTGCCTCAATTAAAGAATCAACCACACCCTTGGTGCAGCTCTCCCATCAGGTTTATATCCCCATAATTTTTATTTGATAGGTGGATTTTACCTTTTGATTTGTGGGGAAATATGCTCCAAGATAAGAATTTAAATTTGAAATCTACCTGATCTTTCACTTGATCAGAGAAGATTAGTCTGATAGTACTTTTTTCAACCATGCTGGTTCCTTCTGAGAATCTCCTCAAAGTGTTGCCTGTTGATAAATTTTCCTACTCGTTTTTCTTCTTCAGAAATGCCAGTTATCTTATACCAATGGATATTCCTTTTTCTTTAAGGAAGATGAGCAGTTCCCACCCTTTCTCTGTTTCCTCATCCTTCCTCTCCTAGTTCTGTTCTCTACAAAATGGTAGCTGATGGCCTGTCTTTGAGAGGCCCCTCTAAAAATTATACTGGAATCAAAACACTTTGTGTGCATATTTTTATGACTGAATTTATGTGATAGTCACAACTTACTGAGTGTTGTATACTGGGTTTTAATCCTCAAGTCTAAGTGGCAGTATCCTTATTTTACAGCTAAAAAGACTGATGATCGGAGTGTTTAAGTAACCTGTCCAGTATTGTTACTAAGTGGACTCAGGTAGCAGAGGTATAAAATCAGAAGGGTGGTGAAGTGGTTGGGTAGAAGTTAATGTGAGAGACTGTGCAAAGAATTGGCTATATTAAATCATAACCATTGGGGAGTTAGGGGCATGTTATTTATTGTCAAGTAACTAAATATCAAGGATAAGGATTATAGTTATTCTTGTATAGTTCTAAAGGGAAGAAAAATGGTGAGGCATTCTTTTGCTCAAATATAATAATAGTTGTGAAAATATGCTTCTAGGAAGCAGAATTCTACCCTCATCCTTACCCCACCCAAAGATCCCCATGCATCTGAGCTTCATCAAGAAGGATTTGTCATTTAGGATTGTCTTAAGATATGGGACTATTTCCACTACTTCCTAAAAGTGTTCAGGTAGTCACAGACCAATTGTCAATGATGTTCTAGACTTTCTTAGTGTTGGACAGTATGGATATAACAAGACAGGCACAGTCCTTTCCTTCCAGTGCTTATATTGAGCATTTTGCTCAATTTCCAACATTTGGAAGAGCTAGAAAGTAGAAAAGGTAGGGAAGGAGTGAGTCAACAGGGAAGCTGTTCAAAAAAAGGACAAGGCCTGAGGGGAGGAGCTGGGATGCTTCGGAACTGTGGCCAGGAAGTGGCATCTTGGTCCAGGTTGCGCTGAGTGCACCATGGCGAATGACAGGTCATCCCAGCTCACAAGCAGCTGCAAATCTAGGTGGGTGAGCCACATCTTCAGGAGTGTCGATTGGTCCTGCCTGGGATTCAACCCTTGGGAACTGACCTGTTTCTCTGTGGTGGTCTCCTTGTGGATTGTGAGCTCTTTTGGTCTATTTTTCTAAAGATGGGGTCCTCAAGCCTGGGATGCACAGAGTATGTCAGTTCTTAGGTCAGCACTTCATTCATCCTAGCATTTTCTGGGAAAATAATAAGCCAGTGTCTTTCAGCAAGTCCTTCCAAAAGCGTAACAACTGTGTAGGAGTGTCAGTGTTCACATTATTGTTCAGTAGAGACAGCAAATGCATGTATAATAAATGTGGCACTTATTTAATTCATATATTTGCATTAGAGATGAATCTACTTTTTAAAAGTATGATGAACAAAGTATAATTTGGCCTCTTTTAAACATTTTCTACCTTTTTACTTCTACATTGAAGTATTTCCGATTTTAACTTCTAATGCTCGGGGATGTGTGACAAATGTCCAATAGAGCACAAAAGCAGTGCATTTCCTTTTATTATTGTTGTTATTTATTGTTGAGACATGCTTCATTAAACAGTTCCTGTCTCATTACTGAAACAACTTAATATGGTTTTGCACGATTAATGTTTTTCATCAGCATTCATCATTGAATTGTTTTCCACCTAAGAAATGGGGTGGGTTTTTTTCTAAATAGTGTCTATGCTAGGAATGGGAATCTCATTACTAAACAGGTACATAGTAAGTTTTGGGAGGAAACTAATTTAAATCAATCAATAAAACTGTCTCTGTAGAGAGTTACATGACAATTATGATAATGTACTACCTATCTTTTTATTTAGGTGGTTAAACATCTACCCATTTCTTTCTGCTTGGCCAGTAGCAGAGAAAAAACACCTTGGGGAGCCTGAGGGGCTCATCTGGTTGAGTGTCCAATTTTGGTTCAGGTCATGATCTCGTGGTTCGTGAGTTCAAGCCCTGTGTTGGGATCTGTGCTGACAGCTCAGAGCCTGGAGCCTGCTTCAGATTCTAGGTCTCCCTCTCTCTCTGCCTCTATCCTGTTTGCATTCTCTCTCTCTCTCTCTCTCTCTCTCTCTCTCTCTCTCTCTCTCTCTCTAGGATACATAAAGATGAAAAAAACTTATAAAATTAAGAGGGAAATAGCACCCACATTTTGGCTTGAAATAATTCAAATGGGCATTTCTGTGTAAGAAAGAGAAGTGAGCTGAGATGCAGGAGGCATGTGGTGTAGCTGAGCTGTGCCATCTGTCTAGTCCTCAGCTGCCTCATCTGTAAAATCAAAGGAGAGCTGATATTTTTCTCTAACTTTGATTCCAGTTCTGATGTTTTATGGTCCTCACATTATCTACTTGCCACCACAAAATGTCTTTTACATGTTAACGAAGGAATGAAAGCAAACAGAGAAACGGCTCACCAGGGGCACCCGGGTGGCTCAGTTGGTTAAGCACCAAACTCTTGATTTTTGGCTCAGGTCATGGTCTCATGGTTTGACAGTGTGGTGTCTGCTTGAGATTCTCTCTCTTGGCCCCTCCCACACTTGTGCAGGCGTGGTTCTTCCTCTCTCAATAAATAAGCTTAAAAAAAAAAAAAAAAGAATTCACTCACCAAAACAAACAACCAAACAAAAAACAAAAACAACTGTGATAAAAAGTCTCGTATGATGGAAAGAGAACCCAGCCAGGAACTACAAGAGTTGGGTCCCACTTTTAGCTCTGTCCACAACTAGCTTTGTGATCTGGAATGAGGTCTTTCCTCAAGTAGTTCATACAGTTGTTTTCAGCTCTAAGATTTGGGGAGTTTAAAAAATGAAGTCAAAGTCAGAATGAAGGCCTACCGCTAGCTATACCTGATATTATTAGGAAGTGACCTTAGGACTGTGGGAGACCTCAGCGAACTTGGATTTGATGAGTTCCTCTTTCTTTAATACACAGTAGGTGTTAAAAGAAACATAGCTTTTTAGATTACCTTTGACAAGACATTGTTGAAGTTTGAAGAGGTGGATGACCAATACTTCTACCCCATAAATCCCCTGAGTTTGGAGCTGAATGAGAAACAGGCAGAGCCGGATAGATTAGGATCAAATGATAAACACTAAGGCCAGATCTGAGTGTATACCTTAGATGTTCCCTTAATCATGGAAAACTTGATTGTTCTGACTGTTGTCCTAGAAGTGTATGCTTTGGGATGATCTTCCAGAATTCTGTAAAAAAGGCGTTCTCCAATTTCCTGCTTCACATCTGCAGAACTCCAGCAGGTGACACAGAGGCAGATGGTTCTTTTAAGAAAGAATTTTGGGCCCTGGCCCATGAATATTCACCACACGAAGTTTAATATCCAGAGAAGGCCATTGCTAATGAGAGGGGAGAAGCAAGTATAAGTAACTGGGGCTGATTTTCTGAAACGGGTGGGAATCCACATACAAAGCTCCATGATGAGTTTTGTTAGTCTACTCTTCTTTGGAACCTCCAAAATATATATTTTTTTTTTTACCAGAACCTGGAATGTTTTCTATTACCTTATAGAAAGCCCTGTATTTTCTGTAGCCCTCAAAGAGTGAGGGTGGAAGGGTTGAACCATGCTTACATAGTTCCTTGTTCTAATCTTTCCCATCATCTATGTCTTTACTTCTTGTCTAGGGAACACAGATAGACATGTGGGGAAGCTGGAGGAAGGAAGGGTTACTCTAAAAGCTCTTTCCTTCTTTTTTTTTCTGCTTTTCTTTCTTAGTTTATCCATTTATTTTGAGACACAGACACAGAGAGCCAGCAGGGGAGGGGCAGAGAGAAGCAAAGAGAATCCCAAGCAGGCTCCCTGCTGTGAGCACAGAACCCAACATGGGGCTCAAACCCGGGAACCATGAGATCATGATCTGAGCTGAAACCAAGAGTTGTATGTTTAACCACTGAGCCACCCAGGTGCCCTGAAGCTCTCTTAGAAACAGGCGACTAGGGCATTGGTAATTTTCCCTAACAGGTTTTCTTATCTTTCTACATGTACTGGCAAATATTTATTAAAAATACTTTTTAACACTAAAGCTGAATATGCAAGGCAAACTGGTGTTTATAAAGAATTGTACATTGGGGCGCCTGGGTGGCTCAGTCGGTTAAGCAGCCGACTTCAGCTCAGGTCATGATCTTGTGGTCTGTGTGTTCGAGCCCTGTGTCAGGCTCTGTGCTGACAGCTCAGAGCCTGGAGCCTGTTTCAGATTCTGTGTCTCCCTCTCTGTGACCCTCCCCCGTTCATGCTCTGTGTCTCTCTGTCTCAAAAATAAATAAATGTTAAAAAAAAAAAAAAGAATTATACATTGATCTAGCTCGAAACCTTTCTTCCCTGCTCTTGGCCTCAATCTAGTGTGAACACCTAAATTCTTGTCTAAGAATTCCATATAAGTGTTCTGGTCTTTTTCCAAAGGATCTTTGGGAGAATGAGTTAATATATGATCTACTAATGGAGGTCAAGGAGTTACTTAGATGTCTTGAGATACTATTGAAATCTGTTTCTTGGGAGGAACTAATCTATTGTGTTGTTAAGTTACATTGGCCTTGGTTTTTTTCCTTAAAGTTTGGGGCTATAATATCTGGTTTTATATCCAGTCATGCTAGATTAGCCTGCTTGAGTGTGGCAGAAATCCTGGGAGCTTTGATGATGGTAGGTGGTAGATGGTAGAAATATTGATGCCTTGATGTAGAGGTGACTTAGATATGGTTTAACTTAGAGAAAAGAGAAGCTCTCATCTTCCTAAATGCTATTTTACCTGTCTTTGTGAATATACCTCGTGGATAATCTCCTAGACTCTGTCTTCCTACTCCTACGTATTTCAGAAACAATGGGACTGGACTTTTGTCATAGCTGCTCAAGAATACTGAGAGATTTATGTCCAGGAGACCATGAAGACTATGGAATAGAAGTGTATCTAGAAATCTAAAGACTACAAATAAAACTGAGTAGAATTAAACACACACACACACACACACACACACACACACACACACACACACACACTAGGATTTGTGATAACAGACTGTCAATTCAAGTACTAAATCTATGGCTATTGCTTTTGAGAACACTGAAAATACACAAGTGGCTTTACATCACATCCATTGAATTCAGAGAAAAAACATTAGGCCAGGCACTGTTCCAGGTAGAGTAGAGGGGGAGAGGGTAACAGAGAAGACAAAACCTTGATTTATTGCTATCTGGAACTTGTCTGCCTGGTTTAGAATATTGGCTCATCATGTTATCTTAGGCAAATTATTTAAACACTCTGTGCCTCTGTTTCATCCTCTCTAAAATGAGATTAAAGATGGTAACTGCTGTTCCAAGGATGTCCATGTTGGATGTGTTATGGTAAAAGTGGTACAGCCAAAGGAGAGGGGCTTGGAAGGAAGAAGTTTATTATACACACAGGTCCCAGAGAAGGGTCACTGAATACCACACTGGGCCGTGGGGGAAGTGCCGTGTCTTGGGCAGGTGGTATAAGACAAGAGGGAAGGGAAAATCTGGGTCAGAGTTTTTCTCGGGGTTTCCACAGGAAGGGTAAGGCAGGGAAGGGTAAATAGTTGAGAACTGGTCAGTTTGAATAATTCTCACAGGCTTCAAGTTATAGGGGTGGTTTCTTGTTGTCTGGTATCTGGCTCTGGGGGTGGGGTGGGGTTAGATTTCATGCAGAAATACAGGCTTGGTATGTGAGAGATAAAGAGGTGGTTGGGAGGTATAGACTTAGGATTGGCTGGTTTGTATATAAGAGATATGCTCCCAGCCAAGCTTTTTACTCTAAGAAGGGGCCAGCCCTTGGAGGGGCAGCTCTCCCCAGGTCTGTGAGGCATCTAACTATCGTAGCATCAAACACACAGAAGATATAGTTAATATAACTAGCCATATGATGAATGGATGCCAAGTAGACATATACTGAATCTAAGAAAACACAGAATGCCTAACTTATTGTGAGGTTTAATGATTTAATATATAAGTAGTTCATCAGCTCAACCTGGTCCTACATCCCCAGCCTAACTGTGTGAGAGGCTGAGGTGTGGAGGGGGGCACAGCTATCTCTTCCATAAGTAGAACAGTAAGACCTTGTGGAGGATGTAGGAGAATTTGGAAAGCAACTTGAAGGCTTTAAAAATGGTCCTTGGTGAGTGGCATGTGGAATTGTACAGAATAGTTAAGCTGAAATAATTTATGTACATGATTTTCAAATAGTTAATTTTATAATAGGTAGTCAAACTGTGTAGCATCAATTGGACTGAACGTTATTTACAGAATTTGAACTCGTTTGGTTGGCACTTTGTTGATATCCAGGAAGGAAAAAAATAGGCTATAAAAGGAAATACATTACTAAGAGATGTTTTTTCTCTTTTGTAAAGTTAGAGATCAGCGGTTACTTCGGTTGATGCAGGCTTGAAACAGTGCCTGCACTGAGGCTGAGCTGAACTTTACAATGCTATGAGTGTGACACTATGAGGGACAGTTTTTGCTACATCTTCCACCATATCTGTGAACTGGAGTTAAATGGTGGGAGTGTTGGTCTTGGATCTACAATAACCAGATTAGATTTGTATCTGCTACTTCCTAGCTATGTGACTTTGAAGCATTCCCATCTGTAAATGGAAACAACAGCGATTTAATAGGATGGTCAGGGAGTTTCAGTGAGATAATTGTTTGGAAGTATTTCCAATGAGAGCTCATTTGCACTATCCTAGCTTCTGTTTCCGGTCATAATAACTGACACATGCACATTCCCTGATTTCTTAAAGTTCACTAGGAAGTTAGATTACTCCTGCCACTCTTGGGGATTCAAGTTTTAGGGGCTCTTTTATTGTGCATGTACATGGATGAGTTCAGACTTTACATTCCATCTGAAGTTGTTCCCTTCAGCCTTTGTTTTCTCTTCATTAAAATGATTAAAATGAGGATAAAATCAACTTCATGGGTTGTCATAATAATTAAATCAAATTACCTGTAGATTCCTCAGCTGGGTACCTGACACATAATAGTCACTCAATAAGTGGTTGTTATTAGTCTCATTTCATGTACACATGAGGGAGTTCAATCTATGCTTTCGGGATTTAGATACAAACTAACCAGTATCATTAGCAGAATCAGAAAAAAGTAGGAGTTGACTAAAGTTATGATGTAATTATTGGTCAAAAGAACAGTTACGAAAGGACAAATGAATCTTCTATATCTTTCCACAAGGCTTTGCTATAGCTCAGGGTGTTTCTTTGAGAAAATGTAATGCTCTGATAGAAACCTATTGACTCTTCATAATTAAAGTCCTAAATTCGTTACATTTCTTGATTAGCAATGAACTTTGATTGTTAATACTGGCAGCTAAAGTAGTACTAATGGCAATAAGGAAACTGTTGTTTCAATTAGATGGAAATTATTTAAGAAAGAAATACTGATGAGTGTTTAATCATATAAGTAACATACAACTGTTATTTACTGGGCATTAGAGTAAGTGTCTTAGGAGATAGAATGGTCAATAAGATCCAATATTTACCATAAAAATATACATATTTAAAACAATTAGATTTAGCCTGGCACTTAGGAATTCAAAACCTATTACTTCCTCCTTCTCTCAAAGACCTTTTAAGGGGTGTAGAGAAAGAAGACCTATAGAAACTAAGATTTGCTACAAAGGATTAAAACAAAATTATCACTTGAGTAGTACCTACAGCAAATGCTGTAGAAATTCCATTGGTTCATCAAAGAAAGCTTCTAGAGGGAGGTGATTTTAATGTGCCACGGAAGTTGTGAGATAAAGCCTGTTAATTAGCATAAGCTTGAAGCAAAATAGCTGGAAAAACATGTTCCAGGACACTGCAGATCAAGTCATATTTCTATAAAAAGAAACTGCTGGATGTTCAACTGACAGATCATCAACCATAAAAGGATCGTTTAATGGATTTCAATCATTATCTAAATACAAAATCACAGAGCCAAGTTTATGTGCATTGTTAATCACACGTTGTAAACCTGTGTTTTGTTTTTTTTTTTTTAAAGTAACAGAAGCTTCAGGTAAGATGTTTTTCCTTTTCTGATTTTAAAATCTCAATATTGGATTTTTGAGAATCACTGGAAAAGTGGGTTTCTTGGGGGCAATCACACTTATTAGAGAAACAAAATGGTATAACAGGAAGAGCTCTGAAAGTAGTGTGAGTGCTTTATCAAGCTCCTGAATTCCTTGTTCTGCTAGTATTTAAATTCTAGAAGAAAGCATGTTCAAATCCAAAGGATTCATATGTATATATGTGTAGGGCATGGTATGTGTATATATTTTTATTTATTTATTTATTTATTTATTTATTTATTTATTTATTGTGTTTGTTTATTGCTGAGACAGAGCATGAGTGGGGGAGGGGCATAGAGAGAGGGAGACACAGAATCCAAAGCAGGCTTCAGGCTCTGAGCTGTCAGCAACAGAGCCTGACGCGGGGTTCGAACTCACAACCGTGAGATCATGGCCTGAGCCGAAGTCAGTCGCTCAACCGACTGAGCCACCCAGACACCCCAGTATGTGTATATTTTAAACCAGCATCACCTTTTAATTTAATTTAATTTAATTTTTATTTTTTTTTAATGTTTATTTTTGAGAGGGAGAGAGAGTGTGAGCGGGGACGAGGCAGAAAGAGGGAGACATAGAATCCAAAGCAGTCTCCAGGTTCTAGGCTAGTCAGCCCCAAGCCTGATGCAGGGCTTGAACCCACAGACAGTGGACTGTGAGATCATGACCTGAGCCAAATTCAGACCCATAACCGACTGAGTCACCCAGGTGTGCTGCCTTTTCATTTTAAATTATACTGTTCACCCAATTGTTTCTTGAACAATTTTAAAACAACTTATTTTTGAAAATGTTGAAAAAATGATATATCTTGCAGGCTTATTAATGTTATAATAAAATATGGATATTCATTAAGGTACATGGGTACAAAATAAAGCCAGTTGCTTTTTGATCTATCATGTTCTTATAAAGAAAATATAAAGGGAAAACCTTGCATTTGCTTCTATAGCTAAACAGCATCTAATATCTGGAATAGTCCTAAGACATGTGCAAGAATTAGATGAATAAAACTACAACATACAGAATAGTATGACAAAAAGATTTGAGAACATGACAAAAGATTTGAATAAATGGAGAGACATACCTCCATTTTGTCCTACTTAGACAAAGTAGGCTTAACTTATTTTAAGAGAGGTCAATTTGGTTTAAATTTATGCTATACACAGTGTATCATCAAAATCTTGATTTGTTATGGGGAGGGTAGTGAGGAATATGCCAAAATGATTCTAAATTTCAGTTTGAAGAATAAACATGCAAGTATAGTTGAAAGAATTCTGAAAAACACAAAATACTAAGAAGAACATTGCCTAACCAGACATTAAAGTGTATCATAAAGTTGCCGAAATTAAAATAATATGGTACTGAGACACAGATGGTTAAACAAATTAACATCCCTCCTCAGACTCAAATACGTATAAGGATTTAGCATTTGAGAAAGTTAGAATCTTGAATTGGTGAGGAAAATCTGCCTTAGTGAATAAGTGTTTCATACACAACCATTTGGGAAACTATAAAACTAATAGAAGAAAATATGGGTAGATTTTCAAGACTGTATTGTGGTATATATCTTCACGAAGATATTTTTATGTTACACTTTTTTTTTTTTTTAAAGTTTATTTCCTGGCTCACATAACTGGAAAGTCTAGAGGGTATACTAGCTTTAGGCATGGTTGGATTCAGGGGCACAAACTGTCATTAAGGTTCTGCTTTCTTCCACTCTGGCTCAATGTGGGGGGCCCTGTTGGTTCTAGCTTTTCATCTTACAAAATTAAGCAACTTCGGTAAAGAGAGATTCTCTTTCTCTACAGTACAGTTGACTATCACTGCACTGCTTGAATCACATGACCATTCCTGAACCAATCGATGGTGATAACCAGTTGGACCATGCTGGTTGATTAAGTCTGAATTATATGTCCATCCATGAAGCTTAAGGCTGGATTAGTCCGTGTGAACTAGATGGACTGAAAATAGGACACGTGGTTCCAAGAAACATCAGAGATGGAATGGAAGCTAGGAAAAAATTAAACTATATTTTTAGCTAAAGATTCACATGCAGTTGTAATAAATATAGAGTTCTTTTAATCCAATTTCCCCTAATGGTCACATCTTGCAAAATTAACAGTATAATATCCCCAATCAGGATATTGACATTACTATAGTCAAAACATAATGTTTCCATCACCTTAGGGATCCGTCATGTTGCCGTCTTATAGCTATACCCACTTCCCCTCTGCTCTTCTGCCCTGTTAAACCCCGGCGACCACTAATCTGTTCTCCATTTCATTAGTTTTGTCATTTCAAGAATGTTATGTAAATGAAATCATACACTTTGTAACCTTTTGGGATGGCCTTTTTTTCACTTAGCACAATTCTCATGTAGGTTCACGTAGGTTGTTACATGCATCAATATCCTTTTTATAGCTGTGTTGTGTTCAATGCTGTGGATGTACTGCAGTTGGTGTAACCAGTCACCTGTTGAAGGACATCTGGGTTGTTGCCAGTTTTTGGCTATTGGACATAAGGCTGCTGTGAACATTAGCATACAGGTTTTTGTATGACCACGGGTTTTCATTTCTCTGGGATAAATGCCCAGGAGTAAAATAAACATGGTTTTAAATGAAGGTTATTCCATCTTAAAGAACTTCTCCATAATTTTTAATAAGTTTTTCAAGGGTGTTCCTCTCTTCAGCTGAAGGGCTGATTATGAAAACAGAGTTAAGTAAGCAAAAAGAAAGTTTGGTAGAGCTTCAGAAATAGAATGGATGAACAAACAGCTAAAAAGACAATGACCCATCATTGTGCTTTAATAATCCCTTAGGTTGATAAGTAAAGACAATTTCAAGCAAAATTCCATGAAGCATTAAGACTGCTTTGGAAGTTTTGAGATATGACTTGTGCCATCTGGGCTGTCTTGGAAACTTTGTATTCTTTAAGGTGATAGTTATATGAATGAGTTTAAAACTTCTTTTTCTTTAATAATTATATTCCCCTTCTACATGCAATAGTTTTAAAATTATTTAAACATTTTTGTAATATTTATTTTTATTTTTGAGAGAGACAGAACGTGAGCAGGGGAGGGGCAGAGAGAGAGGGAGACACAGAATTTGAAGCAGGCTCCAGGCTCTGAGCTGTCAGGACACAGCCCGATGCAGGGCTCGAACTCATGAGCCATGAGGTCATGACCTGAGCCGAAATCAGATGCTTAACTGACTGAGCCACCCAGGCACCCCAATAGTTTTAAAATTATTAAAATCAAATGTCACTGGAATTGTTTTAAATAGAGGTATGACTTAAGCTTTTATATTTGAAAACTCTTTTTTGCCCTACCTCAGTTTTCCTATAGAAAAGAGTGTTTTTTGTTTTTTTTGGCCCTAGAATTGAGAATAATTGCATTCTGATAATGTTTTTGGAAAGTAATTTATTATAGTAAATTAGGAAACTTACGCTCCTGCAGTTGAATCACACATTTTGAACACAGAATTTTAAAGCACATTTTTATTTGAGCCCAACACGTTCTTAATACAACCTGGCTAAGGTGACTGACAAACTCTATGTAATGTGCATTCGCTTCTATAAAACATTTTTATTATAGGATCTCACACACTTCAGAAACAGAGTAGAAAGTTATAACAATGTCAGAATCTGAATGATACACATAGCAGTATTATTATAATTTAATATTCATTGAGTGCCAGCAGCAAGCTAGACTTTCTATAAAACACAGCAGGAAAGCTGGTTCCTGTCCTCTAAACAACCACCCTGTATATCAAATTAGTGTTGAGGCCTTTTGTTTCTTTATAAAAGCAAAGCACAAGAAGTTGCCATTTGAAATGGATAGAATGATTCTGATTAAATGGAAGCTCAAAAGGTAAAATAACTGTAGTGCCATGCCTTACATACCATAGTGAAGAATTATTTATTGACCTAATCATGGACTGCTTATTTAGGCTTAAAATTTCATCAACCAGTTCACATCATTCATCTTATACTATTCATTAAACACTTGCCATATGCAAAGCCAAGCAGAGAAAAGATATGAAGGTGGGAAAGTGTGTGATGTTGGGGGCAATGATAAATTGTCTGATGGGACCACACTGAAGGCATGAAACAGAAGTTCTTACGCAGGATGATTGTGGCTGCAAGTAACAGAAAATATGACTAACTGTGGCCTAAATAAATAGGGGTTTATTTTTTTCTCACATAGCAAGAGGCAAGATGATAGGTGGTTGCTGGGCTGGTTTCTCTTGTTCACAATGCTGTCAAGCATACAGACTCTGTATAGCTTTCCATTCTGTGTTCCTTCAAATTGCTGGCTCTTCCCTCCTCTGCTTGAGGCTGGGTGGTTTTTCACATGGTTGCCACAACACCAGGCAACATTTCCACACAGGAAGAAGAGGGAAGAGGACGTTCCATCCACATCTGTTCCCTTTATCAGGAAATATGGTCGCTCCTAGCTGCAGAAAGGGGTGCAAAAATGACTGTCTTGCAAGGGGAAATGTTGTGATTATTGTCTTAGAATGATCATGATGAGTACCTACAGACTAGAGTTCTAACAGCAAAAACCAGGCGAATTGGCCGTTAGTGGTCAGCTTAGATATTCCACAGAGGAGGAGGAAAATGAAGCTGGTGGCAAAATCTTGGAGGCCTTTTAGGCAAGTTTAAGAGTTGAGGCTTTATTGACAAAGACCTAGTATTTGATAGGAGTCTCCTGTTAATGGACTGGGTGCTTGACTGTCCTCAACCATGGAACACTTCTTGGATTTTTTTTTTTTTTTTTTTTTTTTTTTGTGATTGAGAACTTTCTGGGTATCCCAGTTTTATTTCCTAGAAAAAATACTTGTCAAATAGGCATTAGAGAAGGAGTTTTATGCAACCTATTGAGCAAAATAACCAGAAAAATGTAAGAAAAGATGAATCTATTATTTACCCACCAGAAGCCAGATTTATCACGGAGCAGCCTATATGGCTTCAGAATTCCATAAATATTTGAGGGAGGGAGATTCAAGTGTCCCCTACATCCTGACAATCACAAGTGACTGGGAGGCTGTTTTGTCTTCCAACCCATGGACTGCCTGCCCTTAAGACGGTTTGTAAATACTCTGTCAACACATACTTCCTCAGTATCTCATGACTAAATAGGATGTGCAAATAACAATGGGATGCTTTTGGAATGTTATCTGTACACACAGAATTTGCCTGCCTATGTATTTAACTTAGCATTAAAATCCCAATAATCTTTGACTTTATATGGCAGATGTGAGGAGGTCTAAAATACCATGACTTACAATATTTTGGAAAAACACTTTTAAGTGTTTCAGAGAAAATCTGAGCATTTAGGCATTTTCCTACTTAGTGAATATGTATCTGTTTGGTATGGGAATGACAATTTGATGGTGAGTGGATTCTATCTTTTTCAGTATCACTTGGTGCTAATTTTTAGTGATTATGCAAATTAGCTAAAGCTTTTACTTTTTGGAGAATTGTTTCCTTTTTAGTTGCTCATTTTGATGTGTAATAAATTCTAGATCTTTGTAAGAAATGTGACCACTGATGGCATCATTGTTTAAAAGCTAAACTCCATACGGGTTTCCTTATTTACAAATGAAAGGATACAGGGGATATATACGAGAATATTCAGAGACCTGTGTAGGAAAAAGGTGGGGAGAGATCATTATGCCTTAACTTGATTCTATTTTACCATGTTCTGTTCCTGTGGCGATTCATTAACACAGGTTAACCAGAGGGGCGCCTGGGTGGCGCAGTCGGTTAAGCGTCCGACTTCAGCCAGGTCACGATCTCGCGGTCCGTGAGTTCGAGCCCCGCGTCGGGCTCTGGGCTGATGGCTCGGAGCCTGGAGCCTGTTTCCGATTCTGTGTCTCCCTCTCTCTCTGCCCCTCCCCCGTTCATGCTCTGTCTCTCTCTGTCCCAAAAATAAAAAATAAAAAACATTAAAAAAAAAAAAAAAAAAAAGGTTAACCAGAAAGTAGAGTCCCTATGGCCATTTCATATCTAGAAGCAAAATTATGTAACTGTTGCTAAGACAGATTTAATCAACAGGAACCGAGGCTTGAGGCAATGACAGATAAACAGAGATAGAAGTACTGGTGACAATGTAATTAAGAACATCTGGTTATTTCTAACTGACCTTTTAAAAGGCCTTCCAAAAGCATTTTGTTTAGGATTCCTGTACTGTCAATCTAACATAGGTTATGCTATTGTTGCATGAAGTATTGTTCTGCTATGTCCATTGGAAAGTAGGAACTTTAACCACTGGGGGCAGCTAATGCATCATAGGTCCAGAATGTACATTTTTGGAGCAATCGTAGAAGGATCTAGGTATAAAGATTGTAGCTCTAGATGGTCACCTCAAAACCCCTGCATATCTAAGTTGTGTATAAACTTAATTTCTTACATTAAGATCTTTAGTATTATACGTGCATACATACTACCTTTTGTAGTAAAGGCATTTCTAGTTTGATAATTTCAGTTTTCTCTGGATTGTTTAAAATTGTAAACACCGGTATGTTTCATTGAATAATGAAGACTGTAGTTGGGTGGTTAGAGATGTGCACAGAAGATATAATCCCAGGTGTCCCTTTAGGGCTGTGGAGTAGGACCCAAGTAGATGGTTGCTTCCTCCCTCTTCCGACCCTTTCCTCCTAGATAGCTTGCATTTCTTCTTTGGGTTGATATTTTTAAGAGCTACTTAAGCCCTAGAATTAAACAATATTTGGCAAAAGAGAACACTGGACATAAGCGTTGGAAATAGCGAGCATGTCTTCCCACTTTTGACTCCAAATACTTTCCAATACCACAATCTTTTAGGCACCAGTTGATGCAATAAAACAACATAGCATTGTTGAATTGACATGTAGTTTCAGAAAGTGTTCAACTGGATTGCAGAGTGTAACCTAGGCAATTAAGAATAATGTTTTGTCTATGAAAGAACATTTATATGTTTATTTTGTAACTGGTTTTATTTTATTTTATTTTTTTCAACGTTTTTTATTTATTTTTGGGACAGAGAGAGACAGAGCATGAACGGGGGAGGGGCAGAGAGAGAGGGAGACGCAGAATCGGAAACAGGCTCCAGGCTCCGAGCCATCAGCCCAGAGCCTGACGCGGGGCTCGAACTCACGGACCGCGAGATCGTGACCTGGCTGAAGTCGGACGCTTAACCGACTGCGCCACCCAGGCGCCCCTGTAACTGGTTTTAATGGGGCTACCCAGAGCAGAGCTCCATTTGATGATACTTCCCACATGTTTTTGACTAGGCTAAATGAGCTATTTCTGTTTTGAAGAGCACTGGATTGTTTATGAAGGGTGTTGGCCCATTAGAATTATATAACAAACATAGCAAGAATTTTCAAACCACCTTTGTATTCAAGTAGATAAATGTCAAAACCCTGCAAAAGGATCAGTGCTTACTCTGTGGGAAGGGTGGTGAGAGGAGCTTTCTTAGAAATAATGTGTTACTGAGGACTTTTATTCTCTGAAGTTCATGTATTATGTACAGTTAAGAAAGAGAAACACTTTGCTGATAGACGGAAGTGTCTTCTATTAGGATTTCATAATGTGTTAGGGGGATGCGAATGAACTTTCCACCTGGAATACTGCATGTGAACTGTTTGTGGAGAGGAAAAAATAACATAAGTTATGGGATTTTCTAAATTGCTTGACATAACATGTTCTAACTTTAGGCTTGTCTGTCTTCAAATATCTCTTAAGGAGCAAAGCTATATATAAATGAGACCATGTATTTTGGAAGACTGGTTACAGGAATAATGCATGTCATTTTCATTATCTTCAATGTCTAATTTACCGGGATTAAAGAAAGTGATGGGTTTTTTGTTGTTGTTTGTTTTTTGATTTTGTTTTGTTTTGTGATAGGATTAACATTTGGAGGCTTTGCCAGTTACCCAGGGGCAGGAATTCTATAGCTTCCAGAGCACATAGGACTCTCTCCTATTTGAGGGGAGTCAGGCTTGATTTACAGTGGTAGCCAGGTCCAAAAAGGAAAACAAACATCAGATCTGGATTCACTTTAGATTACAATCTGCCAGTTAATGTTGTGTTGGTGGAGCTAGCTTAAAAAGGTGGTGTGTGTGTGTGTGTGTGTGTGTGTGTGTGTGTGTAGGTGTAGAGATAGTTTTGGCTATCACAGGTGACTTCTTGTTTTGTTGGACTTGCTGAATGAATCACCTTATAGAAAAGAGTCCTGTCCTGTTTATCAGGTTTCTTTAAACTCCTTTTTCTCAGTGCTATCCAGAATGCATTAGCTATTATTCTCTTGTGTGTCAACATGCCTTCTTTCTTGAGCATAGCAAACAAGGCAGCCTCCCTTCAAATGTAATCCAACCCCTTAAGGGCAAATTTTTTGTCATCATTTATGTGGATAATTACAGGTATTCCTGCTGTAATTTACAAAATTATAGGAAGTTTAATTTTTCTTAGTTGTGGGTTTTCATCACAGAAAGTCATCTGACCAGTTCCAATGCTTCGCTCTCAAATCCACTGTAATATATTAATTTTTGACTTTGAATCGCAGCGCTACTATTCTCTACAATCACGATGGGTAGGAGCACATGGTAGATGAGATAGAAGAGTTTACACTCAAAAAAGCAACGACGGTCCTCCAGGAAATTCTGATTTGAGTCTAGCTGAAGTGTTTTGTTTTTGATTGATTGATTTTGCCACCGAGATTCAGCATCTGATGAGCAGTTTACCACAAACCTTAAAAGTTATGCATTGTGAGAATAAAGGATTGGCTATTTCTCCCTAGATCCTCCCAGTGCGTTAGTTTGTAAACAAAGTTTCAGTCAAATGCAAGTAAAATATAAGTAAATAAATAGTAAATTTTAATCCTATTTTATTCCAGAAATAAGATTTCCTTTAATCATAGTAACATTCTATTTTCCTTTTCTGAAATCATACATTTTGTTACCAGAATGTGTTTTGTATAAAAGAGGTTAAAATAAATCATTAGATGGTTTTAAGGAAGTCACAGTACAATTGAATGTACAATTTAAAACATAGTCTAAGTGTAAATGCTGTGTGTGTGTGTGTGTGTGTGTGTGTGTGTGTGTGTGTATGTGTTTAAATTTCCCATTGGTTATTTCACATAACAGTAATCAGAGTCATTGGCAATACGTTTTTTGAAGGGCTTTTCTACAGGGAGCAAAAGTAAAGAGAAATTTTAAAAGCCATCTTGATTTCACCTGTATTCTGACGTGGCCAACCTAGATAAGATGATACAGGGCAAAGTTGACAAGAACGTTTTTTTAATTAAAAAAAAAAAAAAGCCTTCTTTGGCACATGGATAAATGAGATGTATTTCCTAAGTGACCCAAGGAAAGAGAGGGAGGGTTTTTTTGTTGTTGTTATTACTGTTCTCAGGAAGAAATCTTCAGAAATACTTACAACAGGACCAGGCATTTATTAAACAAAATATTTACATTCTCCCTGCCTACACCTTTCCTGTAGGAGATGAGGGAATGTGTAACATTATCAGGGCCAGTATATCCTCAAGAAACATTTGTTTTAAGAGATTTTTGCCTATCTCCTTTGCTATATATTCTAACCACATTTCATCTTTTCTAGCACATCGAGGTAAAATTTTCTGTATGTTTGTGGCTTGAAAGTATTAAAGAGTTTTCTTTAAACTGATAGTATATTCTCTAATGACTAAGCTAACATGTAAGATAATACATATCTAATTAATGTAATTTGTCAGATTAATGACTTTAAGCAAATCATGTTAAACTTAAAAATAGTAATGCATGCCCATTGCAGCTAACTTAGAAGATAAAGGCATGGAGAAGTAATGGCTATGCATAGTTACATACCTTTTATTTCACCAAATTAAATTAAAAGGGGACCAAGCGTTCATCCATATGTTGATCTAGTATCTCATTTGAGGTTCTCCCTCTCTGAGCAGGAAGAGCCCTGGTGTTAAATCTATCTGTGGGATTTCCTGCTGCCATTTTTCCTGCTGTACTCCTGTGGCTCTGTAAAAGGATCATCTTTCTTTAGATGACCACCTCTCATTGACACTGCAGGAGAATGTTATTCATGCTGTCCTTGTTCATTGGATGTCCATGAGATAGCTTTCAATCCAGGTTGCTTCTCCTTGAGGTCCAGGGTTTATACAGTTCCTGGCACCCAGCAACTTGACTCCCTGGGTCAATTTTCTTAGAAGGGACTCTAGCTTCTACAAGTCCTGGCATAAGAGTGGTATGCGGTCTGCCTAGTATGGCCTACAAACACATCCATTTTTTCAACCCTGGGAAGTCATCTGAGCTCTTTTCTTCTGAGCCTTCAAGGCACACATGAATTCCTAAGATCACTCGTCCCCTATGGCTGACTTGCTGGTATTTGTTTCACACGAGAAAGGGAAAAAAAAAAAAATTAAACCACAGATGGAAGCATTAGTGTGGCATCATTTTTAAGCAAATAAAAATCCCTCAATACTATATTATCCATCCTACAGAAGGATAACCACCATCAGAGTCACTAGGCAAGGCAATAACAGAGGGTACTCTTGGTGGAGTCCTTTTAACTGGCTTCCCTTGGCGTTGTGCTCTGTACAGCTTTCATGGCTCTGACTGCGAATTACTGTAATTATTTCCTTTTCATTTATTTTTCTATGCAAATTAGTAAATATGCATAACCTTGTAACAACACCTTTTTTTTTTTTTTTTTTTTTTTTTACGAGTGCTATGGGGTTGGCCATCTGAGACTAAGGCAGTCAAATGACCCTCCTCGGCATATCTCTGAGTACACAGACTTAGATTCTGCCAGAGGAAATTTGGGCAGCATTTTTATACAGAAGTTTCATAGAAACAGGATTTCCTATGAGGAAACCTCAGCCTTGGGATAATTTTTAGTTTAAAAGTTATTAAAACATCCAGTAGGATGGACTGGGATGATACTGACCAAGTTCAGATGTCCATAAAATGCAAAG
The DNA here is from genome assembly GCF_028018385.1 of Neofelis nebulosa. Lineage (NCBI taxonomy): Eukaryota > Metazoa > Chordata > Mammalia > Carnivora > Felidae > Neofelis > Neofelis nebulosa. Next base: position 119,190,544 of record NC_080784.1, read on the forward strand.
GAATGCCCTGCTATCTGATAAACAGTACATCTAGAGGTTAAGTTAAAATACTAATAGGAAAATGTAGCGAGGGAAGGTTGGTTCTGATTCTCCAAGGAGCTTAATTCAGAACCTTTTGGAACCCTATCATTTTGGAATAAAAGTGTATGTGTGCATTAACCCAAAGAGCTGCAGCTTCGGGAGCTCAAGCCAGATTTGACATAGGAGTATCCTTTGACGTAATTAAGAACTCCTTTTTCTGGACTGAAGCCTGAGCTGGAAATTCTGGCAAAGCCCAGAGGAGGTGTTTCTGTTCTAGCCCATCTTTATAGGTTACTTTGGTTCTGCTGCAGCTATAGTGGTAAGCAAGGACCCCAGGAATACCCAGTATGTAATCTATACAGGAGGCTGCATCAGGCATGGCTATCGAGTCTCCAGCACTGAAAACAAAACATCAATACAGAAGGAAGTTCTGGAAGAACAAGCATCAACAGGGCAGTCATCATGCAGTCATCCAACCTACAAGGGATCAAGGGGCAAGATGAGAGCAAACAATGTTGGTCCTCTGAATAGAATAAGCATCATGGGAATAATTGGACATACTAGGAAAAAGAATTCAAAAAGATACTGGGAGACTTGGAGTTGTGCTTTGAAATATACTGCAGTCTGTTTGTATCCCAAGCTGGGGAAGAAGAGGATACCAATTACATATTCAAACTCCATGGTATATACGTAAAACTTTAAATTGTGGGTATTTTCCAAATCATCAAAGGTTTTTCAAAATCGAGTTTGAATGGCTTCATAATAGTCCATCCTATGGTGTAAAGAGATCCTTCTAAGCTCAATATGTAATGAATGAGAAAGATAGCCACATCATACAATGTGATCCCAAAGGAGTCTAATACATAGTGAACAATGTACGTAGTGACCAGAACATAAGATTGGAGTCAGAGACTTGACTTCAAATCCACGTTCTCCTCTTTTTGGCTGTATGATTTTGCTAAAGTTATTTAAACTTTCAAATTATTTAAAACTTTCTGTGCCTTAATTTCTTCACCTGCAAAATGGGGATAACCCTATCTCCTTCACAGCAGGGATGAGAGGAGGAAATAAAATAGTGCTTATTTAAGAAACTAAATAACCATGAACAACAAATACAAGGTGGTTATTGTAATATTTTCTACGTGGGCAAACTAATTCTTCAACTTCTCATTTTAGTAGGGTTTAAATTTCTACTATTAATGTAGCTGGTAAATAAGGCACATACTTTTTGGTTTTTAAAAGTCCTTTATGTTAAAAAGTGCCCAAAGGAAAACTAACTAAATACACATTTCTGCTGTGATACCATCTCTCTCCAAATATCATTGCACAATTGTTGGTTTGCAACATTGCATTGGCTTAAAAAAAAAAAAAAAAAAAAGAAATGCAACATGTTAAAGCAAATATTCCAAGTAAACAAATTGCTTTTATAACTCAGAAGTCAATGTGGCTAATACCACAATGGAAAATCTTACAAGATAAATAACTCTTATTTTAATAATTTTTGCTTTTTAAAAATTTATGTTTACACATACAATATTCCTTTCACTCTAGATTTCCAAATTGCAGAGCAGAGAATTAAAACTATTTGAAAAACCTCTTAGGATAAGGGTATTTGTGGTTCTCAGAATAGAGATGGCCCTTGGCTTGGTGTCTGTGAGCTAGTTCATGCATGGTGAGGGCTTACCTTTTAACTTTTTTTTTTTTTTTTTTTTTTTTTTTTTTTAAGGGCAAGTGAGATTAGCATTTGACATACTAAACAGTATATTTAAAGAAATTCTTTCTGAGTTGACACCATGTTACATTAGTTTCAGGTGTACAACATACTGATTCAACTTCTCTGTTAAGCTCTGCTTACAAGTGCAGCTACCATCTGAATAGTATATGAATAGATGATAAAACTACCCATAATCCCATCAGAGATAATGACTAGACACATGTGAGTCTTTTAAAAAAAAATGCATTTATACCCATTTTACTGAGTTTTTTAAAAAGGATTATTTATTTTGAGAGAGAGGGAGAGACAGAATCCCAAGCAGGCTCACGATCTGTGAGATCATGACCTGAGCTGAGATCAAGAGTCGGACACTCAACCGACTGAGCCACCCAGGCGCCCCTAATTTACTCAGTTTTATCTGCTATAAAAAGTACTGTTGACCAGGTGGCTTATAAAGAATGGAGGTTTATTTCTCACTGTTCTGGCGGCTGGAATTCCAAGATCAAGGTCCCAGCATGGGTGGATTCTGATGAGGGCTCTCTTCTGGGTTGCAGACTGCTGACTTTCCATTGTATCCTCACTTGGGGGAAAGAAAGCCATGTAGCTCTCCCAACTCTTCTAAAGGCGCATTAATCCCATTCAAGAAGACTCCACCCTCATGACCTGATTACCTCCCAAATACGATCACATTTAGAATTAGATTCAACAGATGAGTTTAGGGGCACAAAAATAGTTCATAACAACACTTATATATACACGTCTATTTAAAGCAGAAGCTCAATCACTCATTTGTAATTTTCATTTATCAACCTAGCAATGTGTTTTAAACATTTGTCCATATCATCGTTTTTTCTTTACATTTTTAATATCCAAAGACTTCCACTTCATGAATAAACCACAATTTATTTACCCAATCTTCTATTATTAATCTTTTAACTTTTTACTTATTTTCACCAATTATGAATAGTATTTTCACAAACATTTTTTGTGGCTAACTCTTTATACACATGTGTGGTTTTTGTTCAGAGGGAAATTCTGGGCCAAAGGTGATATGCAAAAATAATAGAAGTGTTGGATACATGTTACAAATTGTCTTCCAAAAGCAAGTTACAAAATGACATTTTTTCCTCTAGTCCTTCAGTGTGTATTTCCCCAAAGCCTCAACTGCTGATTACTATTTCTCTTAAAAAAACAAACAAAATTTTATTAAATCAGTGAGACTAAAAAGCATATATTTCACATTTGTCCTTATTCAATTGTGTGGTTATATTTTCCTGTGTTTGTCTATTACTGGTTTGCAAATGTATCCCACATGAATATGCAAATGTTAAAGTGCTTAAGTTCAGATCTGTTTTCCTGCTTTTATTATTAAGGCTTTACTGTTCTCAGCCCCTTTCTATAGGCTCTCACACAGTTCCTTAAGTGAAGTAGTCCTATTTTAACTTACAAGGAAGTGAAAATTGAGTCACCATGGGAGTTCAAATGGTAGATCAAATTCATGATTTATGCCCTTTTGAAAAGGGCTTGCTCAAATTCAAAAATCCATCAGCATACATCACCTTACATTATTCCTGTACCTTTCACCTATGGATCAGGTGGGACTAAAAAAGTAAATGTAAATATTATGATTCATCATTCAGAGATCTAGAATGGTGCATGGAAAGGGTCTTTAAAGTTCTAGTTCAACTATTTGGTAGGTTTACAGAGGGAGAAGGTAAAACTTGGTGAGGTGACTTGGTGTCATGGAGAACCTCTAGACTTTAGAGTCAAAACCTGTGTTCAAATCCTGGTTCTGTCACTTGCCAAAAGTAAATAGGAAAATGTACTCAACCTCTTGGAGCTTCAGTTTTGCCATTTCTCACACATGTTTAACATTAACTGGCTCACTTGACTATTGTGAGGTCAGTTCCTTTCCTGTCCCCTAATGACTTACCTGGAGTCACTTACCTAGTTAACTGGACAAGACTGACTAGAGCCCTTATCTCTTGATTATTCACCCTATGCTCGGTTCACTATATCCCAGATCTTGAAGCACAGCATATCAAGGTGCAACATTTTAATAAAAAATATGCTGGAAAGAAACACAGGTGTTGTGAATACTCTTGTTTGAGCCAATCTTCTGTCAGTGCTGTCCAGTGACAGACTACCAGGCACACACCTATGATTGGACAAGATGGATTTATTACTGGGTGCCAGGAAGGAGACCTTCCTTAGGAAACATGGGGCATTTCAGTAGAAATTTTTGAAAGGATTATCATAGGATTGGGACTAACAAGTGATTTGGGGGGATGGTTTAAGGAAGTGGCTTTGTCCTGGTTTGGATGTTATCAGGAGTTGGGGATAATTCTGGGCATTTTCAAAAATCTTGTGTATGAGGTGATAGAAGTAAAGTGAGGCTAAAATCAGAATTGGGAAAGGAGCATCAGTTTAGGATATGGAGATGTTTGGTATTTCTGTGGTTTGCACAATGACCTTGTTTCTGTGCTTAGAGAAGTTATGAAATAGTCTTGTTTTTATTCATCAGGGTCACTGATGGTGATTTGGAAGGTTGTCCGTGGTCCACAGTAGAATACCAAGGCCTATATGTGAGTGCTGCACTAGCCCTTAACAATTTAAGGCCTAGCTTTAAGTGTCAGGCCAGTTTTTGAATTTCTGAAGTTGCTTTTCTTTTTCTCTTTGCATCTTCTCTCTTGTCACTTTTAGGCCAACAGTGACTCTGGGACAAAATTCTGGCCAAAGAGATACAAACATGTTCTGGGAGCTTTCTGTTAAAACAGGCTATTACCTGTTAAAACAGATATTGGCACCATCCCTTCTTGCTGTCCTATCCTCTTCCCCCTCCTTGGAGGAGAGGGGATATATTTATAGAAGCTGCAGCTGCCTTTTTGTAATAATGAGGGAAGGTCAAGGAAAGCTGAGTCTTTGGCATGATTGATCTGCTGAACCAATCTAGCATTGGTAACTGGATTTCTCTGTATGGGGGGAAAAAAGAAAAACACTCCCTAATTTAACAAAACACAACACTTTACTTAGGTTGTTTGTTACCTGTAGTTGAAAGCGTTCCTAAAATATTAGGTATCCATGTTTATATTTACTAAACTAGATACTCTTCTGGCAGCCAAATTTTTATAATGGCTCAGAGAATATTCTATTTGGAAATATATAGGTTGGAAATACCCCCTATCCCCCTTTTTTAAAATAAGGCTTATGTTAGGTGGAAAAACTTTTTTCTGCTTCATAGGGTTTGTCATTACTTCATTCAGATGCAATTGCTTCCGTGGTTTCAGAAACCTGCATAAAAATGAAGGCTTTAGAAACCTTCCAGATTGAGTTCAGCAGAAAGAAGTGTGGGCACATTTTTGTAGACTTGATTATCGAAAAGGTGAATACAGCTGTAAACCCAGTTGTTGGATAATTGTGACTTCACCATTGCAATTTTCTGTGCTTACAGAAATGAGTCCCTACAGCCATTTCAATTTGTTAAGCTTAACAATGTATTGGTTGGTTTTAATGATCATTGACTAAGGGGTAGGAAGAATTCCTGTCCTCCTAGAGGGATAATTCCCTAGCGACTCTGTACCGCTGTGGTTAGCGGGTTAGACCCCACAGTACAGAATCAATGCCCACTGGAAAACTGATAATGTGTTGAGAGGTGAGGATGGGGACAATAGCTAATTACTGTTAATATTTAGTGTGTAAGAAAAATAAACCACAGGGGCCAGTAGGAATTCAATGTCTGCTAGATTCTGAATGTGAGAGGTCTTAACGAAGGATAAAGGTTCAGAGAAACCATGTATTGACGTTCAGGACTCCTATATTGAAAATTATGTGTCTATGGTCAATAAACTTAATCCACCAACTGGGAATTATTCTACAGGTGTTTCTTATCTCTCTCTTTACCTTACACATAGTGGGTGCAAAATAGTTCAAGAAATGGTTGAAAATGCATTAAAATTTGGCTCTGCCAAATGGCTTTGCAATAGTGACAGTAATAATTTATCAAAATATTTTTTATAAACAGTAAATTACTCATCAGGTAACAATTCAACTAATACATTACTGAGTAAAATATATTAGCGCTAACAGTGGTGAATATAAACTATCCAGATGCAAGGAAATTGAATAATTGATGTGGAAGATCCTTGTCCACTTAATTAAAAAGAACGTGCATCTTGAACTACTTGCCTGTGCCAGGAAAATGTGTCAGTGCGTGAAGCAGACCAGTGTCTCATTTTCAAGAAAAACTTAAACAATGAGAAAATAACTTCACAACATAAGTTTTATAGTCTACACTCAAAATGTTTGTAAAAGACTGATTTTTTTCTTCCAGTTCTTGTATACACACATGCAGTGAATTCATCCCGATGAAATGATTCCTACAAACAGGCCACCGGTGGGTTATCTGTTGCAGGTATATGTTGAAATTATAGGTATTATACACTTTCATGAATTTAAGAGAAATTCACTAAAAGAGGAACATGCAGAATCTGTTTTGTGGTAGTTCTATTCAGAATGATTGTCATTTGGTAGGTTTCTCAGAGTTCCTCTCTATTTTGTGTTCTCCAGGAAAGATGCTCTTTGAAATGGATAGGAATTGCATCCTGGGAAAGATACTGCAAAAGAGGTTTAGAAAGTTGTCTGGTCTTCTATTTTGGTGTTTTTATGGTACTATCAATCTTCCCACAAAATAAAGTTCTGGTGAAGTATGTGTCATGATGAACTTCTTTTCAGAGCATGAATGAATGAAAGAACAAACTCTCATCCTTTATTTAGAAGTAGATTTGCCAGCCACTTCTCTCTCAATCTGTTAAAAGCTGTATAAGGGCAGGGAAAGAGGCAGTTAAAATCAGTGAAATAAGTACTCAATTACATGTATCAAATCTGCAGTGAACAAAGGAGTGGACTTATTTTCTGGAGTGATATTTGAGATCACTCTTAAGGAAGAAGTAGTAGTTTTCCAGGTGGACACAGGAGTAGGGGGGCAGAACAAACCATTTCACACTGTGGCCAGCGACATTCTTAAAAAGGGCCATGGAGCACATCAGGCTGTGTGCTGACAGCCTGGACCCTGTGTAGGATTCTCTGTCTCCCTCTCTCTCTGCTCCATCCCTGCTTATGCACACGTGTTCTCTCTCACTCTCTTAATCTCCCTCTCTCAAAATAAAGAAACAGTAAAAAAATAAAAAGGTCCATAGAAGACAATGGAATGAATGTTAATGAGTACATTATGTTAAGACTCTTAAGTCTCGGCTTTTTTCCCCTTTTTTTTCTGGCAGAAAGATGGGTAATTAGAGGATTTTATGCAGGTTGTTCAGAAGTAGATCATGCAGTCATTGAATGGCATGCTAAGGTCTTTTGATTGTGTCCTGGGTCATCGTATGTAAGCTTCACGGAGGCAGCAATCATGCCTACCTCGCCCAATGGCAACAATCTTGGTGACGGGAAAGTGGCTGGAATTGTGTGTTTATTAAGGGAATGACCAATAAGCCATTAAAGAATTTTCAGAAAAGGAGCAACTAATTAAGATTTAAATTTTGGGAGCATCACTGATAGCAGTGGGAACATGGAAGAGAAGGGTGTATTTTCTATTGCTGCTGTAACAAATTACCACAAATTTAGTGGCTTAAAACTACATGAATTTATTGTGCTACAGTTCTTTGGGTCTGAAGTTTGACCTGAGTCTCACTGGACTAAAATCAGGGTGTTGGCATGGTTTTCTTCCTCTTGGGAGGCTCTAGAGGAGAATCCATTCTTTGCCCATCCCAGCTTCTACAGGCTGCCTATGTTCTCAGCTCATGGCCTCTTTCCTCTGTCTTTCTGCCTCCACATTGCATCTCTTGAACCCTTTTCTGTCTTCCCATCTGTCTCTTAGTGCATTCCAGAAAGGGCTCATGTGATTATATTGAGCCCACCTGGATAATCCAAGATAATCTCCCTTTGTCAGAGTCCTTGATCTTAATCACATCTGCAAAAGTCTCTTTTGCTATGTAAGATATATTCACAGGTTCTGGGGAATAGGAAGCCATTCTGCCTATCACAAGGGGCATGAAGGTACTTCATAGCGCTAGAAGTAGAAGACTGGTAAGGAAAATGATTGTGCCCGGATAAGCTAATCGACCAAAACGGTTTTTGCTTGTCTTCTTTGGCAGAAAGGTAGGCTACATTTTAATACTTTCTTTGCACTTAGTTGTAGCCAGTAAGAATGAGTTCTGGCCAAGAGGAGTTATGTATGTCTTCTGTGGTCCTGGCCCAAAAAATACCTGTCACTCAACCCTCCATGCTCTTTTCTTCCTCACGGCTGGCTGGCTAGCTGGCTGGCTGGCTGGGTGGCTGGCTGGCTGTGGAGGGATCCAGCAATTTCTTTGAGGCCTCCAGGAATAGTAGAATCTCTAGCTAGAGACAACTGGGTTCTTTTGTGGAGCAGAGACCCCTACCAAAACACGTTGCACCATGATTTGCATGATAAACCTTTATTATGTTAGTCTCTGAAATTTAAGAAGTGTTTGCTACAGTAGATAGCCTAACTTGACTGATACTGAAATTTGCACCTAGCGGTGGGGTGCTGCTGTAACAATAAATGGGACACTGATTTAGTGTTCGGCCAGTGGGTGGTGAGAACCCTAGTATTAGGGGCTTGAAATATGGTAACCCATGTTTTAAATGCGAAAAACCTTGGATGTTGTCTGGAAGCCCATAAGCCACAATTTGTGCTTAAAAATCTTATAGATTTAAGATAGTGATTCTTAATTCTGGCTCCATATTAGAATCACTTGGAGAATTGTAAAAAACTATCCATGCTCAGACCCCACTCCCAGAGGTTCATTTAAAAAAAAAAAAATGTTTATTTTTGAGAGAGAGTGCGCAAGCGCGAGTGCAAGTGGGGGAGGGGCAGAGAGGGAGACAGAGAATCCAAGGCAGGCTCTGCGATGTCAGCACAAAGTCCAGTGTGGGGGGCTCCGGAACTGAGATCATGACCTGAGCCGAAGTCGGATGCTCAACCCACTGAGTCACTCAGGCACCCCAGAGATTCTGACTTAATTCCTCTGTGTGTATGTGTTGGAGAAGGAGAAGGGACGTTAGTATTATTTTAACAGTTTTCCAGGTAATTCTGATATGCAGCCAAGCTTGAGAACCAAAGTTCTAGGGGAGATATTGGAATTGTTTTTCTCTAAAGTTCCAAATAGTAAATATTTTGGGCTTTGAGAGCAATATCATGTTTGTGACAAGGATTCAGCTCCTGCTGTTATAACACGAAAGCCACCATGACGATATGTAAGAATATGGATATGGCCATGTTCCAATAAAACTTTATTTACAAAATAGGCATGCAGCTGGATTTTACCTGTGGGCCACTGTTTGCTGATTCTCTCTCTAGGACCATGATTTTCAAAAACTTTCGTCTCAGGACTCATTTACCTTTTTAAAAACTGAGGATCACAAAAAGTTTTTGTTTATGGGTTGTATCTAGCAAGAATTGCCATATTAATATCAAAACTGAAAAGTTAATATGCTAATGAATTGAAAATAATCGTAAATCTATTATGTCAACAGAAGCAATATACTGGTAAAAAAAAGAGTGGTGTTGTTTCACATTTTTTCAAAACTCTATGTTGTCCAGCTTAATAGAAGCCAGAGAGATTTTCATTTGCTTTTTCATTTACTCTGTTGTGATATGTTGTTCTTGTTGAAGTACATGAGGAAAATCTGGCCTCACACAGATATGTAGGTATTTCTTGTTGGAAGACCAATCTCCTTCTGAAGGAGTATTTTAATAGCCTTTTCAGATAATTGAGGATATGTTTTAATACCATATAATGATTCAGCAAGTGATAATTTCTTAAGTTGATTGCCATGTGGAATCTGAAACTATATCAAGGAACTTCTCCTTGCATTAAAATCTATTGGTTTACTTGTTCTTGTAAGGGATCTCTTACCTATGCCTGATTTTGTGATATCTTACATTGGTTACTTAGGAAATATTGTTTCATGGATTTGTACCTTTGGCGCACTTCATTATACACTGTTTCTAAAAATTGCATTTGTTAATATCAGTACTGATCTCTTCAGAAAAGTCTTTAAGGATTCAGAAGCTGGCAAGCACATGGTGGAGGATACAATTTTTCCAAAATTCTAATTTTTACTTGAAAGCTGAAGTTTTATCATTGGCAACAAATACTGTCAGGTTGTTCGCCTTCAAGTGACAGGCTCACTTCATTTATTTTCAAGAAACCGACTGCCAAATACCCAAGTCTGAATAACCATATTTTGTTTATCACTTGTTCCCTCAAGTAAAAATGGTGTTCCATGAAAAAGAGAGGAGTTCAGTTTGCAACTCAAACAATCACATATTGCTTTCCCTCCAGACAGCCATTGTATTTTGGTATGCAGCAAAAGTGCTCTATGTGTTCTTTCCTTCTGATCCCACAGAATGTGTGAAAGACTTGTACTCGAGGGTTGAGATTTAATAAAGTGAATAATTTTGCCTGTTTCAGCAAGGTCATTCTTAAGCAAAAGTGGCTTTAAAAAAAAATGAGTATATGGTGACAAACAGGATGCAAAGTCCAATGACACAGTACACAATGCAGATCATGTGCCTTCATTTGCACTAAGGGACCAGCAGATTTACCCACCACCACGCATTGTAGTGTAGCATTGGTACAAATGTTGTCAACACAGTGAAAAAGGGCAAATAAACTGAGGGTTTTTACAAAAGTATTTTTAAATTTTTATTTAATGTTTATTTATTTTTGACAGAGAGAGACAGAGCATGAGTGGGAGAGGGGCAGAGAGAGAGAGGGAGACACTGAATCCGAAAAAGGCTCTAGGCCCCAAGCTGTTAGCACAGACCCTGACCTGGGGCCTGAACTCACAGACCACGAGATCATGACCTGAGCTGAAGTCAGATACTCAACTGACTCAGCCATCCAGGTGCCCCTACAAAAGTATTTTTGACCTTGTGGATTCACTAAAAGGGTCTTTGGGATTCCTAGGTATGTTTGGGCCACACTTTGAGAAACCACTGTTTTAGGGGATGGTTAAAAAGAATCAGCGTGTTTCAACAAAGAGCTGTGTTCAGAGAGAATTTGCCAGTTTTCAAGTTGACTAGAAAACAACGGAAAGTCCAAAAACTTGGGGTGAAAAGTGGTTGGGGAGCCAACTGTTCCATTTGGGGCCACAAAAGTCCAGTAAAACTTTTTAGTTGGACAACATGATTTAGTTCTGTCAAAGATCAGATTAAGAGTGGAACCTTCTGATGAGAAACCATGATAAAAGTAGCTGTTAAGGAGAGGAAGGGGAGGGAAGAGAGAGAAGGATCTAAGAATTGTAGATGGAAGTGAGTACATCAGAAGTCCAGCATGTTTTTGATAGAACTTGTGTTGTCAAGAAGCTCAAAATATCAGACTAAAAAAGCTCATTGGCTGAGCTGTAAAATCACATTTTGGCTCTCAGACTTTCGGTAACACTCATTTCAGCTGTGACCAAAGAGAATAAATAGATGATAAGAACTAAAATTTTGAGGTGCAAGGAGGAAAGAGGAAAATGAAATTATTCCCGAGCAGTAGAATTAAAGTTTAATCAAATAACTCCCCTTCTCCGCAGGGTAGGGGCTTTGATAAGACCCGCCAAGCAGGATTTCAGAACTGCAATAGACTAGTGAACACTATGTATCTCCTATTATTCCCCTTTTCGAACGGAAGTTTTAATTGCCTTTATCCTGCACCTCATCCACCATTGTACATAGACCAGGCCCATAACAAACTCCACTCTCTCTCTTGCCTGCCTGCCTGCCAGGTTTGGACAGAGATTCCATGCCATGACGAGGTGGTATCGCCACCAGATGGAGGAAGCCTGGTTACCTGAATGGAGCAGAGGCTTGCCCAACACCACACTGGATTGTGACACAAGCAAGGAAGAAATTGTATTGTTCTGAGCCAGAGATTTTTGTTAAACTCTTGTTACAAATGTTTTCTGTTACAGCGTTTAGACTACTCTGAATAATGTAGAAGCTATTTCATTGATCTAAACATGAGAAAAGGAACTGAGGCAGCGGCAGAACAAGTATTACATAGTCTAGAGGTAGAATCAATATCCTTCTGTAGACTAAGGGGGTGGGGGTGGGATGTGAGCAGGAGGGACAGCAAGGAGTGTGGGATGAGTTCTAGTTTTCTGGGTCTACATGGGTGGAAGTTTTGAATAGTACTTGATAGAACAATCCAGTGAAGTTGTCTAATAGGCAGTAGTAATATGAGAGCTAAGAGTTGGGGACAGAGGTCCAGAAAGGAGGCATATACAAGGCAGTCATCAGGGTATAGGTGATGGGTGAAGCCAGGGGAAGGAGCAATGGTGGATAGAATTTCCTGGGAAGACCACTGAGAAGAAGAATACAGAGGTCATCTAACTAATAGAGTAGAATCCACAAGAGAATAATAATAAACTCCCAGAAAAGAAGAAAAAATGGCAGAAAAAGGGTAGGTCAGTTTGAGGAAAAACAGTTCAAAGAATTATGAAATGTTAGAGTCAAATATTGCAAAGAGATCTAATATAAGAGTTAAATATTAGATTTTAAACTTAAGGGAGTATTGGTGACCTTCATCAAGATAATTTTAATGGAGCACAGATGTAAAATTCAGATCATTGTAGGATAAATGCCTTATGATTTATGAATAAAAAAAAGACTGAAGGTGTTAAATCTTGACCAAGGTCCACAGTAAATGTTGGAGCTTGGCTTTGAACTCTTGCCTATCCAAGACCACAACCTGTGCTCCTCCACTCTTTTAAACAGATTCTGAAAAGTGTACTTAATTAAAATGCTGACTCAGATATAATTTTGATTATAATGTTGTCAAAGCAGTATAAAATAGAAGGCTCACAGAAATTTTAAAGGTCAATATTTTCAGAGAGAAAGGTGTAGGTTAATTTTCTATAATATTTTCTGAGAGGATTTCCCTCCCATTCCCCCCCCCCCCCCACTTTCTTTCTCATAAGCTGATTGTATTGATTTTATTGGTAAATAGGAGTTAAATTTTGTAATATGAATGGGTGTGTCATTGTTATACACTTATAATATTATTTTGGTTTTAGAATACAGGTTGTACCATTCTGCTGAAATAATTTTTTCTCAAACTACGTCTAAATAAGATGACTGATGGAACTTTTTCTCTCTAAAGTCTTATGAAACTTAATTAGCAAGATCAAAGGCTACAAGAGCTTAATAGCCACAATCACATTTACCAGATGCCTTGTTAGTAATTCAGCATTTAAAGTGTAATCTCCAAACAAGTCAAAAACAGAGACAAATGTTTTTTTAGGAGATTTAATTTAAGATTTTTTTTTTCGTTAATAAACCTAATGGAAAATCTTAAGTGCTGCTATAGAGCACTATTTCAAAATAAGCTCCTTAGCAAAATAAATGAAAGACATGTAGAAACCTGAAGAAGCATTTATTTTTGAGAGCCAAGGTGTCTGCAAAACTCATGTAGGAAACCTCTCTTTCTTTCATTTCATATAAAGACCATTTTGTGTGAAATAAAGGAAAGTAATTGGCATCACTTGAATTCATTATTCATTAAATTTAACTATTTTTGGCTTGGCATGTATTGATTTCCTAATCTGGAATGCCTGCTAAAATATTTTCATTAAGATGTGTTATTTTGGGTAGTAAAAGGACCTTCCAATTTAGGACTCAGAACATTCAATTTGGAGTATGTATAAAGTCAAGAATAAATACAGTCAGCATTATTAAACATAAACCTTGCTACTGCCCTCCTTCAGCTGCAAGTTTTGATTGCATAATTCATTCTTGTTTATCCCCTTTGCATTTCTATAGCAACTATATCTGTGGATTTTATGTGTTTGGTTGAAATGCCCCAGTAGAACAAAAGAGAAGCATTTGTAAAAAATTTTTGAAGGCTGTGTGTAGTGATGAGGAATTGAGAAATGACCAGCCTTGTTTGCAAAGCAATTAAAAAATATATCTTTTTATCTGTGTTCAAATGTGTGTGTGTGCAAGCACGTTTGATGCATTTCCCATTTTAAAGACATTAAGCCCCATCTGATTACCCATATTCACTTAAAATGGGGTGGCAGGTGATAATCTCTTCTTAAAAATTAGTTGATATGAAGCAATGTAGAGAGCAGAAACATGCAGCCTCATCCTAAAAAAAAAAAATTCATGTTATTTTTAAGTCACCTATGTGGATTTTTGTAAAATAGAAGTAGAAAAATGTAGCTATCACATGCCAATTACGCATATTCTAAAAGAGCTAGGGTAATGGGTGTCTCCATATTTTAAGGGATACTATTTTGTAGTATACACTGCCACATAGGAAATTCAAAGAAAACCAAAAATAGTTTATAAAAAAAAAAACAAAATTAAACCAAGTTTATTTTTGTTTCCAAACCAGGCTTATTAGCAATGATAGAATTCTATCATATGCTGGAAGGATAGCATAGCAACTTGTGAATCTTTTATCAAATGTTAAGACTGTTTAACACATTTTATAAAGACCATGAAAATAGAAGAGTTACCAATTAACTTTAAGTTTTGCATTTCTAACATTTTTAAACATGTTTTGTATGCAGGTGAAACAAAGCTGAAATTTTTTTTTTAGAATTGGAATAGTTGTCTTTTACGGTACTAGTTATCTATAACACAGACAAATGAAACAAATACTTAGTCATTTTATACTGATTTTATTTATTCATTCGTTGAACAAGTATGAATTATTTACTCTGTAACAAGATATTATACCTATATCTCTGGATGCATAACAAAGGTTTAGCTACTCAATACTTTCTGGAATCTAAGGACTCATTCTTCTTGTCAGTATGAAGCAAGATTGTTTGGTGCATATCCCAAGTGAAAGGGAAGAAAAAGGGCAAACAAAACAAACATGTATGCCAATGAATTACAAAAACTACTATTTAACTGGGTTGGGACCAAAGGTTGTTAGTGCTATTGGCCACAACTATCTGAAAAGAGCCCAAAATGTCAAGCTGACCTCTTAATGGTGACTGGTTGAAAACCAAGGTTCAGTGGTTGGTTCTTGCTGCACATCCAAACATTTGGATGTCTGTCCAACATTTTTAGTTACAGATTTTTCTTCTATTAACAAAGTTTAGGAAAGTGTAAAGTAGAAGTTGAATGCTTATGGTTTTATTTTTATAGTAAACAAATGAAAGCAGTTCATATTTTGAATGTGCTTCCTTAAGTTCATGTGGGGCTAAAGGGGCTTGGCATTAGTTATTTATGAATCACTGTTGATAACAAGAATGCAAATGTGAATTCAGAGGGACAGGAAACCTGAGGGACAGAAAATAGGTAAGATCATTATAGGCTATGATGTGCTCTGTGAAAGGCAGAAAGGGGTGTGTGTGTGAATGGTGGTCATGGAATGAGGACAAAAAGAAGCTCTCTGAGGAGGTAACCTATCACCTGAGGTCCAAAGGATGAGAAGTCCTGGGAAGAACCAGGGGAAGAGTCTTGCAGGTAGACAGAACTAAGAGTGCAGGAATATGAAGTGAAAGGAGCTTGTTGGTTAGGAACAGGAAGGAGGGTAGCTTAGACTGCCCTCATTAGGATCTTTCTGACTTAGGTAATTTCATATCCAGTGGCAAACACCCTACTGTCACGCAGGATAGCCTGTGTTGTGCTACCGGAACCGACCATCCCCAATTGCAGCCACTCCAAACAACTAGATTCATTTCTTACCCACTCTGTATGTCCATTGCAGCTGGCTAGGTGCTCTGCTCTGTGTGCTCCACCCTCCACAACCCTTGCCGACAGAGCGTCATTACCTGGAACACAGAAGTTACTGAGGCAGTGTAAGAAGAAAGCATGGCACCTCCGGACTCTTAAAGCTTAGCACACATCACTTCCTCTCGTATTTCATTGGCCAAAGCAGTGACTAATCTCAAGTCAGCAAGGAAGTGTGGTTCTCCAGCATGCCTGGAACATGAGTAGAACTAGAAGTATTGATGAGTGGTAGTAATATCCTCTGTGGGGGTCAGTGAATGACCTGGAGTTGCATGTACAAGTTGTGAGTGTGTGTTGGGCTCAGGGGTGGGGGGCATGTCTTCAGGGAAAAGGTCCATTGCTTTAATCAGATTCCCAAGGGGATATGTAACACAACAATGATTAAAAACTGCTGGACCAGTTAAAAACTGTCATGTAAACAGATAATTGCTATACAAGGCAATTTGCAGCATGAGTGAAAGGCTGCAGTGATTAAAACATTGTGAGTGGTGGTAGGGGGGGATGTGCACGTGCGTATGTGCACGCAAGAGTGTGTGTGTGGCAATAAAGAAAAAGTTGAGCAAATTTGTAGACCAAAGGGTGGAAGGCAGAGAATAGAAAGCAGTGGATTAAAGACACCAAAGGGTTAGGGGAAATTACTGAAGTCCCGGAAGATGCCCGAGGAGATGGTGTCCAGTATTCTCTAGAAATGTTAACTTCGGGGATCAGATAATTCTCTGATATAAGAGGAAGGGAGGGAAAAGGTAGCTGTCCCCATGGGTCAGGCTGCAGGCAGAAGGGAAAGAGAGGACCTCTGTTTTGTCTGATAGATGGACAAGGGCATCTACTTAGAATGAGGGGATTGTAGAGCATGTTGACAATTCGGAACAGCTGTAGGGGAAATCTGAAACGGAGCTGACGGGGGACAAATGAAAGGACTGCCAGTAGCACTGAGGGCTCAGCTGATGTTGGAGAACACAGATTTGGTGCAGTGCCAGGAAACAGGGTTATAGGATTTTTCCTTATCCATGCTCAGCTGCCTGGAAGCAGGAGCTGAGAAAGTTAACGGTTGGACTGATTCTGGGCTGGGGATTGGCAGAACAGGTGCGGCACTATGCTGATAATATGAAGTTCAAGAATCTCTGTATGGGCAAAAAGGACTAATTTTGCTTTTGATTTTTAAAATTAAGCTGGTCAGTAATAGCAAGAAGCAGATTTACACCTGTAGTTATTCTTTGTGAGCTGCGGTTCTCACTCCCTGTTCAACTTCGTTCTGTTTGGAGTTCATAGCTGATAAAACCAATATAACCAGGATGGTTAAGATACGTAGTATGGCTTATTTTTTGTTGCTTAAGTAAGGTTAATCATGCTACAGCCACAGAAGATTGTATGTGTTCCTAATATTCCCTTACTCCCCCAGTAAAATCTGATGGAAGAAAGGTAAAAGAAAAAAAAATTAAAGCTCTAAAAATATAATTACGTATTCAGAGACAGAATTGCTTAGCTAAGCATCTTGCTATTAATTACTATGTTGTATATTTTGCTGCCTTGGCTGATACTAAGACATTGTATTTAGGGAAACCATTAAATGAAGACAAAAGGAAAACATCTGGAATAGCTTAGCTCCAAAGCAGTGTGTGGTGTGAAATAGCATTGTATTGCACTTCTCTTTCCCCCGTTGCCTGCCAAATCCCTGAATTTCTCTGATTTCACTGAGGTTACATCATAAGCCTTGGAAAACAGTGTTGCTGTTCGTAAAGGGTGCATATGCATACTTAAGGCAAACACAGCCATAATAATAATTCTTCTGTCTTCCTTGAAACCTGTCATTTTATTTTCCATTTCCTCAGGGTGGAGGCTTTGTCTCTTAAGTGTCTATTGATGACTGACAGGTGAGGTGAGCAAGTCTGATCATTTAGAATTGTGTTTGAGGCTGAAACTAAATGAGACTTTTCACATCCTTCTTCCACAGAAAGAAGTTAGCTAGCAGGAGGCAAGCAAGTAAAATTCTAAAAAGAGATTGTTGCTACAAATGGCTCTTCCCCAGAAGACCCTCTCTCAAGAGTTTCAGTTGTTGATAACTAGCAGGTTTTATCTCCAGGAATGAAGTTTCTCTTCGCTTCTGGCCTGCCAACTTATAGACGGTCTTCAGCTGAGGAAGTGCTGCCAGAATGAATAGCTGGAGAATCTCCTCGACTTTTCTATTTATTTTAGAGTATGATAATTTGAGGGAAAATTAAAATTGCCAGTTTTCCATTACATGTGAAAGCTCTCGGTGCCGGCTATCTCACCAGCCCTCACAAATATACTTCTGCGGAAAATTGTGTAAACAGATGAAAAAGCCAAGAAAACGGGGGATCAATGTCTTGTCAAAGGCCACACAGTGTGTTCAGGGGCAGGACGGGGCACCTGCACTTCGTGACTGATTTGACCGAGGCCTTCCTGCTCTAGCCTGGGACAGGGCAGCACGTGGATGCTGAGATCACAGAGTAAACACCAAGCAGAGGGCTAGTTATGCAAGGGGCAAGAATGACATATTTTAAATGTGTGTATGTTGACTGCGACGAGCTGTTCCCGAGGCCCAGAGACTTATGAGCACCCTGAGAGCAAGGGCTATCCGTTCTTCTTTGCAAATGGCACCACTGCACTCACTGCCTGGCAGAGCACTAGACATCCAATCAATGGTGAATACTGTCGACTGCAGTCAGAGCCTTTAAAAATGACTCAGATAGTCTCATTTCTCTGCTCAAAATGCTGCCATGGGTCCTCATTCCCCTCAGAGTCAAAGTCAAAGCCCTGACCTAGGTGATTTGCTCTTTGCTGCCTGTGGGGCTGCGTTTCCTATTTCTCATTCCCCGCTTTCTCCTCCAGCACCCTCCTCTTGCTCCTTTTCCATGACCATTGGCTGTTCTTTAGTCCTGAGCCCTTACTCTACATCCCTGAAAGGCCACCTCTCTTACTTCCTTAAAGACTTTGCCCAAATGTCGCTTTTCATTATCTTATCCCCACTACCCTTCTAAAACTCAGAGGCCCCTGCCCCGCTGTACTCCTGAACTCCCTCAGCCTACTGTTTCTTTCATAGCACTTACCACCTTCTGACTCTAACTTAATATGCCATTTACTTATTATATTGATGTTTTGTTGTCTGTGTCATTTGCTAAAACATTAGCCTACAAGAGTGAGGATTTTTTTTTTCTCTCACTAGTAGCCTAGTGTTCCATCCAGTGTCTGACACATAGAGAATGCTCAGTAGACAATTGTTGAATAAATAAATTAATAAAAATGGATTAGTGAATCAAGTGAGTAGATGAGTTGGAGAGTGAAAAGGATATACCATTAAAGCCAGCTGTAAAGGTGAACCATCCCTTGTGGTAAATTTATAGAGGCAAACGTTCATTTTCATATTCACAAGCTCTTGCAATTCATGATGAGCTTGGCCAACTTTCAGAGTCAAGGCTGCATACATCCAGCCTATTAACTGTCAAGCTCTCTTGTCAATGTGTAGTTTAATCCCTGATGAATTCAGACAAACAGCACGTGTGTGGTTTGGTATTTCCCAAAGTGGGATATGAGGCTGTCTCTGCATTAAAATTGCTTAGCTAATATTAAGATTCCCAAAACTTATCCAGTTTACTGAATAATCTCTATGAGAGGTTATTATTAGATCCCCAAGTGATCCAAATGCATGCTAAAATTTGAGAATTACTACTACATAGAAAACCTATAGAAAATGATGGGTCTGTAGTAGAACAGAATCTCCCACTGTGGTATGATTGTTCCATAGGATGCAATTA
The DNA here is from genome assembly GCF_028018385.1 of Neofelis nebulosa. Lineage (NCBI taxonomy): Eukaryota > Metazoa > Chordata > Mammalia > Carnivora > Felidae > Neofelis > Neofelis nebulosa. Next base: position 119,209,808 of record NC_080784.1, read on the forward strand.
AAAAAGTGTGCATTGAATTAATAATGGTAACTGTGGATTCGTTTTTTTTTTTTTTGTAATAGGAATTCTCAGAAACTTTATTAAGCCTGCATCATTGTGAATTTCCAATAGTAAGATATAGTATATAGCATCCCAGTTTTATTTCAGTGTGGGTATCTCTTTTTTAGGTATGTCTTACTAACTTTTGGGGGTGAGTTTTTTTTTAAGAAAAAGTTTGAGCATTGCTATTATAAATAATAGCTAAGATTCATTCCTAATTCTAAAAATCTCAAATTTTCTATAATTCTGTTGTCTTTTTTATTAACTCTCCTTAGTTTATAATCTAATTGGGGTGTTTTACTCTCCTGAGAAAAATTATGAAATAGTATATCTGCATTGGACGGTTCCCAGACTCACTCTTACAAATGAAAGATGTATTTGTGTGTGTGTGTGTGTGTGTGTGTGTGTGTGTGTGTGTGTGTATGAGAGAGAGAGAGAGAGAGAGAGAGAGAGAGAGAGAGAGAGAGAGAGATGGGGTGGGAAGTAATGTCAGTTCAGAGGACACAGAATAGCTTATGTGCATACCCTGAAGGAGTTGGATCTGGTTGTTAAAGTAAAACTTGTGGATTAGTAAGTGGGGGTGTGCTGTATTATATGTTAGTGGGATGCACATGTATAAATATCTCACTGGGTATAAGCACATCTGGGGCCTGTTCTTCTGTATTGATCACCACTAATCTATTCCTTCTGTCACTTTCCATTCCTTTGGCATGGCCCCTGGAAACAAGATAGGTATGTGCCTAGAATAAACTGCCTTCTCCCCTTTTGAAAGCCATTCGAGGTCTACAGCACATTACATCCTTCCGTGTAATGGAAGTATCCACACATGGGCAATCGCTGTCTACAGATGTAATGAACCAAGTGGGAGGTAATGAGAAGTGACTGTCACACCATCTCTAGGGCCCTGTTCCTCCTGCCACACAATTACACTGTGACCCTAGAGAAACTAAGACTGTAGCATTCTTCCCCCTTCCTAATGGTCTTAAAATCAGGCCTAGCTTACCAGGGGGAGCTGAAATGCAGCATTATTCATTTGAAAGTCAGAGGACGTCCAAGGAAATATATGATTATAATACAGGAGGCTGTTCTATACACAATCACACACTGTTTCCACAGTTCTGACTTGGCTTTCTGCCTGAAAGATGCCAGTAGACTAAGACAGTCCTTTCCTGCTTTTCCCTGGCATGTGCTTTTGGGGTGAGAACTGTTCCTTCTTTCAGACCAGGAGAGTCTAGGGATCAGGCGGGTGGGCAAAGCTTCATTTCTGTTAGAGGAGTACATGCTGAAGCTTTACCGCAAGAAACCCCTCTCTTTTAAATAATGGTGATAAATGCAGTGAGAACAGCTCCTGGATGCTATGTCTCTCCAGTCTTCTTTCTGAGTTGCGCTTCACAGCCAGCATTGATTGCAGTGACCATTTCCACTGGCTTATTCTTGCAGTGGGTGAGAGGTGGCAGAGTTGCAGAAATGGTAGAGGGTCGCCTGCTGAGTCAACTTTTAGAGAGCCTACAGAAAGCGCAGAAAGGTGGAAGCCTTTTAAAATTCCTTCCATTGTCTTCATTTTGCTCGTATAGCTGAGGCTTGCCCGAGCTCTGAGGGCAGTCTGCCAACTGCTTGCTGAATAGTGAATGGGAACAAGCTGGGCTGCTGTGTTGCTTGGCAGAGAGAGAATAGCAGACAGGCTGGCTGCTGGCTGGACGACACCATTTCCACTCCTCTGTGCCTCTGCCTGCAGGAAGCCCCCAGGTGGCATTAGAGAGAATTAGTGTGTAAATCATAGGGCCTGCTAATTTCTCACCACTTCATTAGCTGACGGTTCAATGAAAGCGCTCTCCTGCCATTCACCTCACGTCTGTGGTGCTGACGCTTCTCATCAGCAGAAGCAGAGTTCAGTCGTGCTGTGTTGACACGCTTGTGACTTTTTGGTCACCCCCCCCCTCTCAGCATGTGCTAGTTTATTCTCTGACCCCGCCACTGGCAAATACTTCCTTGGGCGTCCCTGTGACACCTACCTCAAATTTCCTTTTGATTCAGACTTGGTTTCACATTACCAGGAAAAGCTGGACATTTTCTTGCTCCTGTCTGTGTCTTTTTACAGGATGGGTTTGAAGATCTACCACAAAGTGTTAAAAAAAATACTCTGTATGTTAAAGGACTCTCCCTTGCAGCATCACTAATAGCAAATTTTTTTGAGAGCTTAATAAGTGCCAGGTATTGTTCTAAGCACTTTGCAGGCGATTGAATCCTGTTACTTCTATTTTATGCAGAGGAAACAGAGACAAGTTAATTTTGTTACCTAGGACACACAGCATTGAAATAGAGAAGTCTGGATCCAGAGCCCACACTCTAAATAGTAAGGCATTTTGCCTTAGTCAATTACTTAGTTAATTACTGGAATAATTCAACAAACATTAATGAAGCACTGAATATGAAGCGCTTATTATGCCAGAGTTTAACATATTACAGTTTACCTATCCTTTGATTTTTATTTCCATCACACAGAAGGTATTTGTCGAGCACCCCTTATGTCTCTAGAGTTGTGCTCATGTAGATGCAAGAGAAATACGGGGTGTGACGTTGCCATTGAGAGATTTATAGACATGTAGACCAGAGGGTGACAAATTTTTCTTTATAAAGGGGCAGATAGCAAATATTTTTGCAATGAAGTTCAGGTGATCTCTGTCGCAATAAGTATGAAAGCAGTCATAGACAATATATAAATAAACAAGCATGTCTATATTTAATAAAACTTTACAAAAATAAGTAGTAGGCCATATTTGGCTCATGGGCTGCCTGCCATAGAGGATAAAACCAGCCCTAAGAGAACCATATAGAAATAGTAAATAATGATAGTGTAACTGAGAGCTGAACTGTGTGTTTCTGCCAGTGAGGTGCACAAGTGAAATTGTGTCAGAGAGCAAAGAGAACTGTGTAATTTTAGTGATTGGGCAAATGGTTTCTAGAGGTGGAACATGAAACTTTCCTAAAGTGGGAAACATCTGATAAGTACCTGGAAGGTTGTGAGGTGGCTTTCATGAACAAGCCCATTGTTGTTAGTACCGTGTATAGCAGGCAAATTGGTTGCCTAATATCCTTTGTCTCTTCCTTCCTTGCTATCAGAACCCCAAATCTGTTTGGTATCACCATGTGCTCAGCTCCAAAGATGCGTTGATTAAAGGCAATCATAACAGTTGTATTCTCTAATTTCTCAGCCAACTGATCCAATTCTGATCAATTACAAGTAGAGGATGCCTACTACGCTGAGAGGGATGGAGATCTTTGGGACAGACAAAGCTAGTGCTGCACATCCCTCCTGTTTTCCTGCCACGGTGTGAACATGAAGAGGAGCTGAGGCAGCCATCTTGGGGCCTTGAAGGACTAAGCCAGCATGTAGATAGGGAATGGGGGGCAGAGAGGAGGAGACTGAGGCTCTGACGATGCCACTGAGCTACTGCCCAGGTGCTAGGTTGCCTACCTCCAGCCACTTAACAATTAACTAAATGTTTTCAATGTTTTCAGTTACTATTAGTTAAATAACAAATGTGTCTCTTAAAATATTTCAGGAGAACTGTCTAGAAATTCTAGAAGTTTCCATTTTCTTAGATATCTCAGAAAATTGTGCTAAATCAGATGAGAATTATTTCTGATACTTTTCACTTTCTTGGTATTTCCTTCTCCATGATACACTAATTAGGAAAAAACAGAAGAATATCAGCCCATTTTCATTTAAATATTAGTGTAAATGTTTTAAAATATGTCTGAACAGGGTTAACAGTGATTATGGCTGGGTAATTGAGTCCCTCTAGATGTTTGAATCAGGAGTGTGGTTTTTTTTGTTTGTTTGTTTTGCTTTATTTTTATAACTTTCCCATAGGAAATATATAAACAGAAATTTAAAAATGGCTCTGACAACACCAAACTAATCTTATTACGCGGCAAGCTTCTTTTCTGGCTGACACTGTTTTCCTCTTCTTCTTTTCTCTCTGGCTTTCTAAACTCACCTCTTAATTTTCTTTCCCATATTGCTGTTTTTTATTCATTTGTTTTATAAAAGGTCATTCTAACACAGTTTCCATTTTAATGTAGTCTGTAACAGTCTGATGTTGCAGGTATGAATATGGAGTCCTTGAAGTCTGAGTCTTATTTTGAAAAGTTTCACCCAGTAGTCTTCTAGAGTCATTCCTCCATTTAATAAATGTTAACTGTCTCTTATGTGCCAGCCATGGTTCCACGTGCCATGGAATTAGGAGGAACAAACATTTGAAACTCCGTGTTATTCTCTTTTACCCTCTTCCTCTGGGCTATCACACATCAAGTCATTCTATAAGACCCAACATAAGTGCTATTTCCTCCATGAAACTAGAAGTGACCAACTCTTTGGTTATTTTCATAGTGATAGTATATTACGTTTCTTGGTTTACATCCTTGTCTAGATGGTGGATTCTTCTAGGGGAGCTACTGTGTCATTTTAATCTTCCCTTAGTGTCCAGCCCTGTGTTGCTCCCTTTAAACAGCCACACCTGTATCTATAATAAGGGCTACATGCTCAGATACATGCTTTCTGTGGAGAATGTCCTGGACTTGACCTGTATCTTGTCATACTTCAGTCAATTCTCACAGACACCAATGACACTTATTGTTTTCTTTTTTCTCTTCTCACCATTCTTCAGGTATGCTTTGCTCCTTTTCTTTTCCAGACCTTCTCAACTGTATCCCCTCCGAGATTTTCTCACTTTGACAGGGAGGCTCATGTAGAGGGACCTAGAACTGATTATATTTTGCACTCAGCAAGCCCTCAGTAACGTGTTTAATAAGTAAGTGGATGGGCAAGTGAATGTTCACAGAAAATATGCATTGAAAAATGCTTTTTCTAGTAATTCTGGAGTGAAAGAAAACCAGTACGATACTATTGGCTGCTGGTGGTATTTCTTGAAATGTGGGAAGGCACATGAATAGAGGCCTGAAAACTCCATTGTGGCACATGAAGCCAGTATTCTGGTCACCCAGTCCCTCTGCATCACATTCTTGTTGGTATAGGAACCCTCTTTAAGGAGAAAAATAAGGAAAATAAGAAAACACAACTCTTTCTGAACTCAAGTTAGATCAGGAAATTGTGGCAATTTCTGGAATGTCAAGAATAAAAATAAGGAAGGAAGAATTAATCCTGCTAGCCCCAAATGAGAAGCTGTCACCATGAAAGCTGTAACTCTCTAAATGAATGTAACACCTCTGAAAACTCTCACAACTGTGCCAAGTATTTACATGTTCTCTGTGAATGTGGCATCTCACAGCAAGTGGTTTTGGTTGTGAAGCACACCATCTGTGTGATTACCCACCCCTTGCTAGAGTACTCTGAACTCAGCAGTTGTACAACAGATGCATTTAAATATACAGTATTCCTCCTCGCATAGTTCAGAATGGGTGTTAGGAACTGAGGGAAAACAACCAGCTTCCTTGAAACTCAGGCTCCATCTGACATCTTTCCAGACACCTTTCATAACCGTGCAATTCTGGAAGATAACAGTATCAGAATTGATTTACTGATAAATGGGTCAGCTTGACCCAGCACACCAGTACTGCCTTCACAATCATTGAGTCACTCAATTTGGAAGGTGAAACCAGATAGATCACTGTTTGGTTTTCATTTAAGTGGACGTCTGTGTAGTCCTGGGAAAAACAAGTCCATAAAAGTCCAATTGTATGCGCTCCAGATAGATGAATAAAAATGGTGTCATTGTAATTCATCACTATCATTTCAGTAGGTGTGGATGTTTGGAAAAATAACAATAGATAGTTTTTGATGACAATATGAAATCAAGAATACCAGATTGAATTCCATCCTTCATATTTGGTTTGTTTAAATATTCCACAGGCATTCACTAAGGCATTTTATTTGGAGATTAGTTCATCCTAATTGCAGGAATGAGATCTAAAGTTGTATTTATCAGAATGTGCATATTAGAAAAGGCCGTTTGGCCCTTCTAACTCATGTTCTTATTGCCATCAAGAGATGAAGTGGCCTCATGCTCTTTCAGCCTGGTCCTATGCCATGCTGGGTGTGGGATGGACATGTCTTATCTAAAAGGGGGAGCTCTTCCACTTTGCCAACAGGCCCTTCTTCTGTTTTTCCCAGGGGTGTTGTGTATGGGAAGCAGAGGTGCAGTCAACACTGAATGCGTACACTCAAGGAACGAAGTGATGTAGCCTGCAGAATTTGAGGGAAAAAAATGGATGAGGGCTTTGTTATCTTCCATCTATGTGATAAAATTCCAAACAGGAAATTTAACATGACCGGAAGATGAATTGTCATTAATATTTTCTGAAAACTTTGGATAAGACTTGCATTTTGTTCATCATCATAAAGCATAGTCCATGGAAACCTGTATTCATGGGCTGCTCCGTGGCTGAGGAAGTCTTTTTAGTGACATAACCAGCAAGCATTTGATAAATAATATTAGGATATTGCAGAGGCAAAAAGATCTATATCGTACTACTACAAAAATATTCAAAAAGCTTTGGCACTGTGGGTGATAACAGCATTGCTGCTTTTTTTTTTTTTTTTGTCTCAGTGGGGAAAAATAAAAACATAATTATTTTGAATTCAAATTAGGTCAGGAACTGGCAATAGTTTCTGGAATGTCAAGAAGAAAAATAAGAAATGAAGAAGAAATGCTTTTAGCACAAAATGAGGAGTTGTCATCATCAAAAGATGACGACAAGATGGTTACCAGACCTGAACAGGAAGAGAAGGAGCTTGGACCTTAGGAAAAATCTTAACTGCTCTGATGAGTCTATCTTTTCTACCTATGACTTTAAGTCTTTGTTAGTAAATCAATATACCTCATGTGGGTCTATGGATTCTTTTTTTTTTAATATAATTTATTGTCAAGTTAGCTAACATATAGTGTATACAGTGTGCTCTTGGCTTCGGGAGTAGATTCCCATGATTCATCACTTACATACAACAGTGTTCATCCCAACAAGTACCCTCTTCAATGCCCATCACCCATTTTCCTCTCTCCCTCACCTGCCCTCCCATCAACCCTCAGTTTGTTCTCTGTATTTAAGAGTCTCTTATGGTTTGCCTCCCTCTCTGTTTGAAAGTAATGTTTTCCCCTTCCCTTCCCCTATTGTCTTCTTAATACATTTTTGATAAAACTGTTTATGTAGATGGGAGCTTTGCCAAAAAAAAAAAAAAAAAAAAAAGCCTACAACCCCACACACCCAAGTTGTGGCCCTGACCAGGAGAGTGAGATTAAAGACTTTAAACTGTATTTCATAGTCCATAGGTAAACACTGAAAGGATATTTAGCATAATATAGCAACCCAATTGTATTTTGAATTATAATAATGCAAAGGGACTCTGTGAGGTGATTTATCGTCCATGAAAGAAGCAATCACAGGTCCAGGAAGTTTGGGAGACCAATACCGTGTCCATGTGAGGGCAGCTTCGCTGAGCCAGGTGGAGGGATGGAGGTTTCTGAACAGAATTGGTGACATCTGAGGAAGAAAGATTTTTTTCCCTCCTTTTGAGGGGAAAGAAAATGTATTTGGAGTTTTATACTTTGGAACACTGCTTATTGAATTTGAATTTTAAGAATGATGACTCTGGTGCAGTGTGTAACTACATTTTGCTTGCGCCGAAATCCAAAGGTCTTTTGGCTGCAAATTTCTCAGAAACGTTAATTAAATTGTTGAACAATCAGAAAGTTTATTTAGACATGTAGCAGAATTTTCTCGACCTGCCTTTAAGCATTTCCAAATCTTTAATTCAGTTTCCCACAGCAAGTAGAGAAATGGTCTGGTTTTTCTGTATTTAGACCTACCATCCTCATCTATATACAGCACCACTTTGAGATCTAACAGAAGACTATAGATTAAAAAAAAAAAATCCCGGAAGTTCTGTTGTTTCCGGCTTGTTTCTGCTGAGGAATATGAAATTCAGGCCACATCACCAAATGATTATTCAGATCGCACCCCTTTAATCTTGCACTCTCCTAGAATAGAAACAGGCCCAATCAATGTTCCCATGTGGGTAAAGGAACATTGCTCAGAGTGAGAGAAAGTTATCCCAGGGTATGTGTGTGGATGTGTTTATGTATGTGTGTGTGTGTGTGTGTGTGTGAGAACAAGCAAGCCCAATGCGCCAGGATCTTACCAAGTGGAAAGTGCTGACTGTGACCAACAATTCAATATAATGTAAGGGCATGGGAGATAAAAATAATTATCGGTGGTTATCAAAATTTAACAGTTATGCTGTTGTAAGAAAGGTCTCAGATAGACTTGGCAACTAAGATTCTCTTAGAATGCTTGTTTTCTTACCATGCTGTGAATTTTTGTATTTGATGACTAATTTGGCAAAATTCTGGGAAGTACTACGTGCTGCTTGATGTCAATTAGGTGGCAGTGAAGGGGTTCTGCTCACAAAAGATCCTAGTATTTTGGGTTATTTTGGATTCTTTTTATTTAATAATAGACTGATGTGTTAAAATTCTAAATAAATGTTTGGGGAATAATTCACAATAATCACGGACCATCTAGCTTTCTTTTTTGAAGTCTAAAACCTTTTTTCTTTAACATTTTCATGACATGGTTATTAAAAGTAATAATGCTTTGGTGAGGAGCAAATTGGACAGAGTTTAAGGGGTTTTCATACAATCAGTTGTGTATTTAATGTCAGAGCCAGAAATATGAGAAGCGGGAACCCCAGGACATTTCTACTGGATCATACTTTTCCTCTATTTGCTCTGATTTTCAATTCAACTTAAAAAATTATACATAGTAGGTGATATTTCACAGACCTAAAATCAAAATTAATTTGACCTAAGTTTAGAGAACCTTGAAAAGATTTAATCATCCCATTATTTAAATTTGGTAATTCCTAAGAGCAAAACTTTTGCTTGTGATCATTCTCACTGTTTCCCTTTTACTCAAAAGGAGAGATTGTTTGAGTAGTTTTAAAATAAGAGTAAGTGATTTAAAACTCAGCCTCTCTTATACTAATGGCTGAAAGTTAACTAAGCTGTATTATGGGAACATGCCGTGACTAGATAACTGATTCTAGACCCATTCTTGCAGTATCTAGTTAATTGTTTTTGGAAAGTCTTCCTTTCTTACCTTCCCCTCACCTCTTCTTTCTTTCCCTCTTCCCCCATCTCCCTTCCTCCTTTTATTTATGAATCCCATTGTTCTCATCTGACAAAAGATTGGGAATAATAAGATCTAGCACATAGCTGTCACAGAGAGCTATTGGGATGATGTTATGAGACATGTAAATAGTTGGATCCCCTTCCTCCTGTCTTAGTAAATAGTATTCCCATCCAGCCTACTCCTCAGTAAAATCTTTCTGAGTCTCTCCGATGCTTTTCTTCTTCCCCAAACCTATCCAACTGCATGTCCTTCACAATATCCTTTACATTTATTTATTTCTTTCCTTTTCCACTGCTACCATTCCATTACAGGTTATCCAGACAACTGTAACACCCTCTAATTTGTCTCCCTGCTTCTCTCCCTTTTCCTCATTGAATATATTCTGTTTAGCAGCCCAAATAATCATTTAAAACCACAAATAAAATCAGGTCATTTCCATATTTTAAAGCCTCCAGTGGCTTCCCATTAGTCTCAGGAAAAAACGCAGAATGCTTCCCATGGCCTCTGTAGCTGACTCAAAATGGCCACACAATCTTTGACCTTCCTCCCTTAGAGTAGAGATGTCTGATTCTCTTCCTTTTGAATCTGGGATGGCCTTATTGCTTTGTTTGATTAGTAAAAAGTGGGAGAAGGGATTTTCTGAGACTTCAAAGAGAGGTCATGTAGAAGGCTTGAAATGTGGGTCAAGGATTGCTCTGGGGGAAGACAGTCTTTGTGTAAGAAGATTAACAACCATGAGGCAGCCATGCTGCCATCTTGTGAGAAGAACAATCCATTTGGAGAGGCCCTAGAATGTGAGGTGCCATATAAAGAAAGGGGTCTAGGAGCATTAGGCACAAGACACTGGATGAAGAAATCACCAGGAGGTAGGTCTTCCAGCTGTAGCTGCCCCAGCTAATACCACATGGATCAGAGAGAAATAGCCGGAAGAACTTTCCCATATTCTTAATCTTCAAACTGTGAACAAAATATAATCTTTGCTTTAAGCTACTATATTTTCAGGGTGATTTTATAGAAATCGGTAGCCCAGTCACTTCCAATAACCTAAAAATGTGGTTCTTGATTCTGTTTTGTAGTTCATCTCCTGTTTTCCGTCTGGCTTACTGCCCAGAAGCCACACTAGCTTCTTTGTAGGTCAATTTTTTCCTGTGCCAACACCTTGGTACTTGTTGTACCCTCTGCATGAACTCTGACCCAAAATCATTTCATCAGTATCTCTTCTTATAATGGAACTTAAGTGTCCTTTTTTGTTAGGCTTTCCAGATCACTCAGTTTAAATTAGCCTCATCTCACCCATATCATTTTAGTTTATCATTGTTCTTTATTTTTCGTAGAGCTTTTACCTATCCAAAATGATTTTGTTTATTAGATTTTGCTAATTAGAATGTAGACTTTAGAGACCAGGGGTCTTATCTGTGTGTTTCACAAATGAATCCCTAGTTCCTTTTGTATTCAATATAAATATTTATTTATTTTTGAGAGAGAGGGAGAGAGAGAGAGAGAATGAGCAGTGGAGGGGCAGAGAGAGGGAGAGAGAGAATCCCAAGCAGACTCTGTGCTGTCAGCATGGAGCCCAATGTGGGGCTCAAACTCACCAACCGTGAGATCATGACCTGAGCTGAAAACAACAGTTGGGTGCTTAACTGACTGAGCCATCCAGGCACCTCTCAAAATAAAATTTTTAAATAAATGCATGTAAAAGTGTTTCAGACCTATAGGGTTTCATTATTATCACATATCAGGAAACTGTTGCATGAAACCACTGAATGCTGGATGAAATACAGACTGGGCTGTACTCAGATATAAACCACTAAGATATACCAGTAAGATACAGAAAGTTAGAGTTCTGAAGAATTTTATAGATTTATAATTATCCCATAATATCAGTGCCTTTAATTCCACTTGAGTTGATCATAGCAGTACATTTCCATGCTAATATCTCCTTTAGAAAATTGACAGTTGGGTTGTATGATTTTTCTATTCCCCCTCCACACCTGGCTCAGTCTTTAGTCTTCCAGCATCTGTTTTTTAGTGATAAAATGAAAAGTAAGGTATTCTTTTTTACTTTTCCCATCCATAAAGTCATTAAAGAGAATTAATCATTTAATGAGAAAGGATTGGTCCCTTTCAAAGAAGTGAAAATGGGCTCACAATCCAAGTCATGAGAGCTTCTGGTTTTCTTTAACACCCAGCGATCGTTTGGGAGAAGACTGTTGTTAATCAATAGTATTTAACCAAGGGGAGAGAGAACATACAGAGCTTAACAAATTTGTAGAAAGAGCATCACTCCAGAGACTTAAGAGATGAGTTTGATTTGATTTGATTTCAACAAACTTATTGGCATGATAAACTCTATAATTGTCAGCATGTATCAGGAGAGTAAGTTTAATACATATTACTATAGTGCGCATTTTAATATCGTGAGCTAGAGAAACTCACTGACTAGCAAGGAATTGAAATGTTGAAATGGAAATCCAGGCTTTGAGATTCCTAGAATCTCTAAACCATCTTGCATCTTTCTCTCCATCTGCCTGTCAACATGACTTTCTGAAATAACTAATCTCAAAGGAATACTTTAGAAAAAAAAATCATGTGGATATGTTTTTTCCCCCCTAATAAATGCCAATCTTAGGCAGTGTTTTTGTCAGGAGTCTCTGTTCCAGCTTTAAAAGCCAAAAGAAAGATGAAAATGAGTACACCAAAATGTAATTTAAAATGCAAATGCAGATTGTGCAGAAAAGCAGCAAAAGCTAATTGTAGTTTTTCTTCATGCTTGGCTCCATAGACACAGTGTGTTGTTGTTACCTTCCGCCTGCTGGGGATGTCAGACCGCAGCCGCACTGCCACACCATGACCTCGCAGATAAAATACATTTGACCTAAAAAGCAACCCCCCCCCCCCAAACCCCATAACAGAAATCAATAGGAACTTTACCCTATACAGTACTAGGTGGAAAGGCAACCATATGTGACAGTGGGGCTGTAAATTTATGAGAAATCCCCAGACTAGAAATAGCAGTTACATATTATAAAGAAAGGGCATCAAATCTATATTCCCCAAGAGCTCACAAAACACAGATTTTAAAAAATTCAGCCCCTGAATTAAAGACCCCATTTGTTTTTCAGGGATCAGCATTGTACAAATATTTCCTATTTAGATGAATTTGGAGTCAATTCAGTCAATTTTAGCTAATTTTTGCTTTTATTCCTGTCATACGTGGATAGTTGTAGACTACATATTATGCTGAGCTTGGGTAAATATATTATTTGCACTAAAACCTTGTTGACTCTTTTAAATCTTAGGACTCGCTTCCAAAAACTATAAAATTATTTGTGTATTCCAATTTTTTACTCTGTCTGCATTTTCCTGGAGTGGATGAGTATTAATCAGCCTTTTGTCACAAAATGTGAGTGGTCTTGCACAGAGCTGCTCGAAGGTATCTAGAGTCCAGGAGAGAGAATGAATTGACCAAATCGAATAACTTAGGAAAAGCTTGTCAGTCACATAATTAGAATTTTGAATTTGTAAAAATGACTCTGGGACTCAAGTGGGATCTACTCCATTATGTATGCTAATTAGGGCCACAGACCCTGTGGATAGAAGTGATTCTTTCTTAATCCTAGCCTTCACGCAAAACTTTAGGAACTCAGTTAATAAGAGTTCTATTGGTTCTTCATGCCCTTTCCTGCCCTCTAGTGGGGGTGCTACGGTGCTAGAAAACACGAAGAAGGCTGTGAGGTGGAGTTTGGATAACTGCATTAACCACACCAGGGTATAAATGTAGTCCCTGATGGCTACACACATGCCAAGGTCCAGAAGCTGTCAGGACTGCTCAGCGAGGAAGAGGTATGGAGATTCCCTTGTGTAGGCTTAGACAGCACAGGAGCTTGGGACCCATAATGATTGTATTCTATTGCTTTGTATGTACCTCGGTTTCTGCTTCCAGGCTTTACCATCTGGTGGTGTTCTGCCTGATAACAACTCATGATTCATTTTAGCAATACATACATTTTTACGATGAAGGGCAGAATCCTTTGTTCAACGCTATCAATTACTTGCACAAGGAATCAAATCAACCTCTTTATGCATCTGTGCTGGATCTGAGGCTGAAAGCACATAAAGAGGAAGAAAAGGAGTTAGAGATCCCTTCTGAATTTTGTGAGAACTATCAGTTTACAGGAAGAGCAAGTATTAAAGCAAGTTTTGCGTGTATCAGTCACATATATACCCGTCTTAAAGTTTTACCACAGGAGTCAAACTATACCAGTGTTCCTCATGCATAACTACTTTCATTTTCTCTGCAATTTCTTGCATTTAGTTCTAAAGATTTTTTTTAATTCAATCTTTTCTTTGAGAGGGGGAGAGGATATGAACTCTTGAGTTTCTCTCCCCAGAAGCCTTATGCCTGCATTCATCTGTACAGAATAGAGAGGAAAAAAAACCACTTCTATAATAGTATTCAGAAACATGTTTTTTCTTTTGGTTATTAGTTTTGCATGAGTATTGTACTTTGTTTCATAAAATGAAGACTGGAGCTGTTTTTTTACTGCCTGTCATACAGTATTAAACTTAATACTTCTTTCTGGAACATTATCAACATGGTACATGTGATGTCAAATTGAAAAAAGAAATTTCAAATGAATCAGGAGGTAAGGGAAATCCAAATGCAGGAGGATAACAGAAGGTCAATCAGAAGTAGGAAAATGTTCAGAAAAATCCTGTTTGGGGCTGACTATGGTCAGGCCTCTGTCTCTGACATGTAGTTCAGTCCCTGTGCATTAAATAGTTTCTACCTTTCCCTAATGTGTGGGTGCTCTTTCCCTCTCCCACCCAAGCCCAAAAGTTTATTCCCTCCTTCCCTCTTGCAGCCAGTTGTCATTATTTATAATGTTATCTTGGCAGTTTGAGTTAACAAAATCAATTTTGCTAAGCTTTACAGTTGTTGAATAAAAAAAGACCATTTCCTTTTCTCTATTGCTAGCTAGCAGTAAATCTCTAGTCAGGATAAGGATGGATCTGAGATCTTATTTGATTTAAGGTCTGTGTGATTCTTAAGTGCATTTCCATTTTATATGATTTTCTGAATTCCTCCTTCTTTATGGCTCTCGCATCAGAGTATTCCCATTTATGCAAAATTGCTCCCTTCAGCCTCTGTACAGTGACTATAACAATACTAATAACACAAATACTTTGGGTAATGATAGCAAACACTATGGTGTTTCTATGTGTTAGGCACTATATTAAGTGCTACATATTGACTCATTTATCCTCCAACAACCCTGTAGGTACTCTTATTTGTATTTCACAGATGAAGAAACTGGGGCATAGGTTGATTAACTTGGTGAAGATCATACAGCCAATAATTTTGTAGCTATGATTCCAAACCAAGTGATGTGGATCCAGAATTAGTTCTCAACCACAACTATATGTCCTCTTTCAATAATAATAGCTGAAACTTGTATATTCACCATCAACAACATAAAACAGTAAACCACCATCATCATTACTGGTAGAGTAGCCCTTGATCTACATGGTACCCATGTGATGCCTTGAATTTGAGGTGCCATGAAAAACATTCTTATTAGCCACTAGGAAACTGACATAGGATTGCATGGCCATGCAGCATGTTAAATAGATCCCTAGAAGTGAGTCTGTGCCAAAGAAACTTGGCATACATTGTCATAAGGAGCCTGAGGGGTCACAGGACCTGCAGAGGGCTCTAGTGCTGGATTTAGGTGCATGAGTTCAGGCAGGTTGTCTAATCTCTCTACACCTCAGACTCTTCTTCTATAAAAAAGATAATTTTGATCCTTCAGATTGCTGGAGGCTGTATTAGAGACTGAAAACTGTCATTGTATGCTGTATGAACAAAAATTTTGCTAGAGTTTTAGAAGAGAAAAATAATGGTTGGAGTAAGTCACCATTTTGTACATGAGAGTTTAAGCAAATAGAACAGAAAGCATGTGAACTGTAGTGGTATTACCATTTTCTCTTAGTTAAGTAGACACACAATGTGTAGCAAGAACACTCCTGTGGGTCTCCTTTACTCACACACACAACATTTCTGACACCAGATGTGATTTTTTTCATCCACCCACAGCAGGCAATTCTGTGATACCACCTGGGTGTTGCACAATTCAGCTGCCCTCTCTACCTGGACTTGGCATCACACACCATAAGTTTAGAGCTCAGACCCACAGGACGGCCCCCACTTCGGATGCCAATCACAAGTTTGAGATTTTCTGTGGTACTTTTGACTGAATGGCTGGAACCCTTCCTGGGGTTCCATAATTTACCAGACTGGCTCACAGAACTCAGAAACATTTACGTACATTTAACAGTTTATTATAAAAAGGACACAGAGAGCCGTCAGATGAAGAGATATAAAGGGTAAAATTTGGAAGGGTTCTAAGCACAGGAGCTTCTGTCCCCATGGAACTGGGGTGCACCATCTTGGCACATGGATGTGCCAGAAGCTCTCCAAACCTCACACTGTTAGGATGTTTTATGAAGGCTTTGTCATATAGGCATGATGGACTATTAACTCAACCTCCAGCCTTTCTCCCTTATCCACATGATGAATAAGATTCTCAAAGTTCTAAGTATTTAATCAAGGATTAGTTCTTTTTGGTGACCAGTCCATATCCTGAGGCTCTCTAGATATCCACAAGTCTAGACCATGAGAACAAGAGACATTTCTATCACTCAATAAATTCCAAGGGATTTAGAAGTACTGTTTCAGGAACTGGGGTCAAAACCCAAATACAGTAAAACCTTGGTTTGCAAGCATAATTCATTACAGAAACATACTTGTAATCCAAAACACTTGTATATATCAAAGCGAATTTCCCAATAAGAAGTAATAGAAACTCAGATGATTTGTTCCACAACCCAAAAATCTTCATATAAAATTATTACAATACTGTAATATAATATAAAATAATAAAGAAAATACAAAATATAAAGAAAAATAAATTAACCTGCACTTACCTTTGAAAACTTTTGGGGCTGGTGTGAGGGAGACAAGATAGAGGAGGGTTGTTGCGTAGGACAACTTTCATTATCACTAACGGAATCAGTGCAGTCTATTGGCTCAATGAAATCTTTTTCTTTTCATGCAACCTTAGTAAGGAGCCTATCCAATGACACTTGCTTTTGCCTCCTTTTGAGGATTTTGCAGAAATGTGACCTTACATTGTCATTAAACAGGTTGATTGCTCACACGGCCACAGCTTTATTCAGGTGTTGCTTTTCTACAAAATGTTGCACTGTTTCCCACATTTTGCACATGTTCCTAATCTCATTTGAAGTGAGGGATTCCTCTGCCTTTTTCTCCTCCTCCTCTGCAGATGAGATGCAGACATGGACTTATAAATCTTGCAATTTCAGCCACTCACATACCTCGATTGTACTTCTCTATTCCTTCTTAACTTCCGTTGTACTAATTTTCTTCTTACTGCCTTTCTTTTCAACCTTTGTCTGCATGGGGGCCATTGTATATGCTCTCATGGATGTGGACTACATACAATATTAATCAACTCTTATACTGTATTTAATGTAACTGGCGATAAAGCAACAGAGGAAAGGGTGTGTATCTGCAGGCAGCCTGACCTAGAATGCAGCAAAGCATTCCTAAACTTACTCTTGTATGAAAAAGCAAAGGACTGTCCATAGGACTGTCCACTGCTTTGAAGTGACAAGAAATACACTAGTGTCAGTTGTGGGCACCTTTCACCATTCTGAAAAGTTACTGATTTCTGCCAAACACTGCAGCCTGAGGCTGAGCATCTGAGCATGGGAGCCAATAACCCACAATCCCACAGCCAGGGAGGGAGGGAGGGAGGGAGGGAGGGAGGGAGGGAGAGAGAGAGAGAGAGAGAGAGAGAGAGAGAGAGAGAGAGAGAGAGAGAAGAACCATTGTGAAGAGAGAGAGAAGAACTCAGTTGTGATAATGTGACTTTCGGCGTCATGTACTACTTGTATTGCAAGATATCACTCATTTATAAAGTTAAAATTTATTAGAATTGTTTGCTCATCTTGCAGAACATTAGCAGGAGCTAGATAATAGGAACTGGCAGGCAAAGACCAATATATACATTTCTTCACACTTTCCTATAGTTTGTCCTCTTTGTATAAACCAAATGGCAATGGTTTATTGGTGGTAAATGTAAATGTTCCTTATTAAGAACTGCATTAGATTTTTAAAAAGTACAGAGTTTAAAAGTATAACATGTGACAAAGATTAATAGTTGCTTGCGCTGATAAACCTTTTACTCTCTCACCTTAGTAACAAACCCAGACACACTGCTGCCTGGAAAACCAAAAACAGAGAAACATATTTCTCTTCTTCCTTTGCAACTAGGTATGGCCATATGTTTAAGTTTAGGCAAATAGGATAGAAATAGAAATATTGTGTGGAAATTATGGCAAAGCTGTTTAAAGGGACCCAACTCTGTGGAAAGGAATCCTTTTTGTCCTATTGCATTTGCTCTGTTGCTTTCAATGTGAATATGGTACTTGGAATTCCAGCATGAGCTCCATGCATGATGGGATGACCTTAAAAATGGAAGATATGATTCGGTAGCAGAAATACAGGAGCCTGCATTATTGATGACATCATGGCTTGCCTGTATCAGCCACGGATTGCTTATTTCTAGACTTCTTTTAGGATATTAAAAGAAAAAGTCTAAAGAAATTTAAACCACTGGTATTTATCTCTATTACCAAACTAATCTTAACTGTGTACAATAATAATTTTCAATTAAAATGGTCATTTTTATGATTATTTACATTGGCATGTGAAAATAGATTGTTGTAGTTTTGATTAAATATAATGTCTGATTATTCTGAAATAGCAATAATAATCTTGAAGTTATTAATTCCATTATATGCCACATGCTTAAGTTAAAAGGATATTTTTAAGCACTAATATTACTGAATTCAGCACATAGAAATGGTTAAAATAAAGAACAAGACATAAGAGTATATATTTCTACTATCTATAACACCTACACTTTGGTTTCAGGGAAATAGTATCATTTATCACATGAACTTAATTTGGATGTATCCATGGTTTCGACTGTGCCTAATACATATATTTATTTTTTTCCAAACATAAATTTATATTTAATACTTAAAAAAAAACCCAAAACAAAACCTACCAGAGATTCCACAGTTACCATTTTCTTTCAGAAGGGAAGAATAAATTACTCATTTGAAAAATAACACTTTTCAGAATAGCAAAAGTTATACATGAGTTATAAATTAGTCTGAACACAAAAGGTAGAAAGAATAGATCCAGAATCCAGCTTTAAGAGTTTTTACTGGTTTCTGTAGGTATCTAAACCTCTGTACATCTCTTCCTGCCACAAATTTATAGTTTTTATCTGATTTGCTAAGGAATCTATATTATCACTTTAGTTTAAGAAAAAAACTAATTCTTGGATTACCCAAGAAATGTTTCCTTTAGAGTACTAATAACTTCTGAAATTATCCCCTTTATGTCTATCGTCTGTTTCCAGCTAAGGCTGGGCTCTTCTAGTCTATGTTATCTTCAAATCCAGAGCCATTTTTCTGGTAAGAAAAAAAAAAAAACACACCTTAATGAGCCATGCATGAGTATGGTATTATTGTTAGCATACATAACCATATTAAAATAGCTAGGGGAATGGCTGCTCTTTTCATTAAAGCAGAAGGTGCAGGAATGGAGGAAATGTGCTGACTCCCAGGGAAAGCTTGACAATGCTTACCACTTCTCTAGAAGAAATACTCTAAAGCATAGTAGGATGAACATTGGCTTTGTAGACATCCCATGTTTGAAGCTTTTCTCTACTAATACCTTATGTCTGTCGGTAAAGGATTTGCCTTCTTTGAGCCTTCAATTACTTGTGTGTTAAACAGGGATGACACTTACCTGGGAGGATTGTTAGTATTTGGTGTGCAGTAGGTATTCAACTCATGGTAGCTATTATTGTTACCAGCCTAGATTGTGAATTTTTTATATTGTGATGAAGACATGCAATGAAGACCTACAGGTCTCAAAAGGTGACAGAAACAAAAAGCTAAGAAATGCAGGCAAAGTTATTACCACAGGTGCTCTGGTTATTACCACAGGTGCGTGTTTATGTGCTTTCAAAATTCAAAATTTCAATATGCTGAAATCCTAATGCCTAACGGGATGGTATTCCCTTGGGGGGTGGGTTCCTTGGGAGGTGATTAAGTCATGAAGGTGGAGACTTTATGAATGGGATTAATGTTCTTTTTTACTGTTGAAATGTTTTATTAGTTTCAGATGCACAACATAGTGATTTGCCATTACTCAATGCTGTCATGATAAGTAGAGTTACCATGTGTCACCACATAATGTTATTATAATATAGACTATATTCCCTATGTTGTACATTTCATCTCTATGACTAATTTACTTTTAAGTGCAAGTTTGTTCATCTATTAATCCCTTTCACCTATGTGCATGTCTTCGGAAAAATGCCTATTCAGTCCTTAGCCCATTGTTAAAATGGTTTGTTTATTTTGCTATTGAGTTGTAGGAGATCATTACATATTTTGATACTATTTCTTTTTCTAATATATGGTGCGCAGTATTTTCTTGCATTCTGTAGGTTTCTTTAAATTTTGTTGTTAGTTTTCTTTGCTGTGCACAAGCTTTTTATTTTATTTTATTTTTTTTTTAATTTTTTTTTCAACGTTTTTTATTTATTTTTGGGACAGAGAGAGACATAGCATGAACGGGGGAGGGGCAGAGAGAGAGGGAGACACAGAAGCGGAAACAGGCTCCAGGCTCTGAGCCATCAGCCCAGAGCCTGACACGGGGCTCGAACTCACGGACCGCGAGATCGTGGACAAGCTTTTTATATTGACATATTACTTGTTTATTTTTCCTTTGTTGCCTATCCTTGTGGGGTCATATCCAATATATCACTGTCAAGATCAATGTCAGAATGCTTTCAGTGTCATATAAAAAATCTTTGCCAAAACTAACATATTTCTTCTTTGATAGAGAGCGCATGAGCAGGGGAGAGGGGTAAAGGGAGAGAGAGAATATTAAGCATGCTCCACGTTCAGTGTGAGACTTGATCCCACAACACTTGGGAGCATGACCTAAGCTGAAATGAAGAGTCAGATGTGGGGTTTCATCCCACAACCCTGGGATCATGACCTCAGTTGAAATCAGAAATCAGACACTCAACTGACTGAGGCACTCCTGCCAAGACTAACATCTTATAAAAGAGACTAAACAGAGTTCCCTAGCCCCATCTACCATGTGGGGACACTGTAAAAAGATGGTCGTCTATGAACCAACAAACAGTCTAGGCATGAGATCTTGGAGTTCCCAGGTTCTGAAACTGTGAGAAATACATTTCTGTTGGTTATAAGCCATGCAGTCTATGGTATTTTGTTATAGCAGCCCACACTGATTAAGACAACAAGGAAGCAACTTGATGTACTCATCAAGTCCCTGTTACCTGTTTTTGAGGGAGGATTCCTGCTCTTCTCTTCCCTTTATAATATAGCCCATGCTAATGCATTCACTAAAGGGGCAGTTTATAACTCAGCACTATGGTAGGAAAAAAAATATGCTACTAACTTTCAATTACATTTTGTAATCGGCGGTGATGTTAAAAATATTTAGTAACCAAACAGGGGCATGTGCCCACATTCCAACTGATAGCCCACAGCATCCTACACTTGTAGCCCTGAATAGTCACAGACAATGGCAATGTGTACTTTCAAACTAACTAAATGGATATTTTATACATTAGGAAGTACATGAATAAGGAGGAAAGGGAAGGACTTCACTAAATGTGAGCTGCTTGGAGAAATGTACTATATGAAATGCATACACTCTTGCTTAGTTTTTATCTTCAAATACTACTTACCACTGTAAATAAGGAAAGATTCCCAGTTCCTTAAAAATTGGAACAGTAAGTGAAGTTTTAATTCTGTACCTTTAAGAATTACAGCATAGTAATTGGAGCTTTCTCTGCATATACATCAAATGTTTTTACTTTTTAAAAATTTTTAATGTTTATTTATTTTTGAGAGAGAGCATGTGCAGGGGAAGTTTAGAGAGAGAGGTCAAGAGAGAATCCCAGCAGGCTCTGTGCTGGCAGCTTGGAGCCTGATATGGGTCTCAGTCTCACCAACTGTGAGATCATGACCTGAGCTGAATCAAGAGTCGGATGCTTAACCAGCTGAGCCACTTAGGTGCCCCAGGATGAAATATTTTTAAAGATACTTTGCAACTTTTACTTTGGTGAATATTTAATTTAAAAAATCACAGGTGACAAAGAGTAACCAAATCGTCACTATTTCAATTTAATTTCAACATCGGTAATAATTTAAATGTGAACCGATAAGCTTTTTAAAATATTAAGATGTGGACTTGTGTCTAAAGATACCACTGTGCCTAACTATTCCCTGGGTACATGTTTAATACTTTGTATATATCTTTGGTTTAAACCCCTAGCCCTTGTGGCTCTGATTTTGTGGCTGAGGTGAGAATACGTTCATGGAAGAGACATCAGTTGGTTTGATGAGAATCTGTGAGATCACGAGTTTCTTGATCTATGTTGGGTATAAATGTGTAAGAGCCACCTATTTCAGGACTTCTCTAGAGGAAGGCAATTGTCATTCTGTCCTGCCAGTATGAGGAATTTGGGAAGGTCTGAGCCTTAGGACCCACTTTCCTTCCAACCTGATATTTTCAGGAGATGGGTTAAGTTCTGGGAAGTTTCTAAGAGTCATTTCATCCTCATGTTGAAGAGAGATTTAAAAAATTTTTTTAAAATATTTTTAAAAATTTATTTTATATAGAGTGTGAGTAGGTGAGAGGGGCACTAAGAGAGAGAGAGAGAGAGTGAATGCCAAGCAGGCTCAGGTTCTCAGCATGGAGCTTGATGTGGTGCTTGATCCCATGATCCCAGGATCACGACCTGCACCGAAGTCAAGAATCAGATGCGCAACTGACTGAGCCACCGAGGCCCCCAAAGAGAGATTTTTAACAAAATCATACTGCCAGCACTGGAAAGGCAAGAAGTACAGAAAGGCAAAGACCATTTACTGAGTAGCAGTATTCTCATGGCATTTCTGGAGACAAATCAGTTGTATCCAAATCCCTTGGCTGGTAGGAATCTCAGGGAATTTGCTCACTGTTGGCATTATGTTCCTTGGCATATGTTTCTTCATTGAAAATCCAAAAGATGTTGGAAGCCAGGGTTGATTATGTATTTTAAACCTTCCAAGGGACTTCAGACCACAAAAGAACAACCCAACCTCAACAGGGATTGGAATTTTAGGAAGAGTCAGTGCTTGTATTGATGCTATCTTTCTATTTTATGTATATTGGAAATGGTTTTAAAGTATTCAAAACCTTTGGGTTCACTGTACATTGAGTAGATCATTGTAGAACTCTTGGAAGGCTGATTCTCAACCTGAATCTAAAGGTTCAGCCAGAGATTTTTTTTTCTGTGCCAGCGCAGTGGGTTAATCATGGTATAACTGGCAGAATGCAGTTCTAGGTCAATTGTCAGTACAAACTCTACTGCCATGTCTATCAAGGTTCATATTAACTGCCTATTTGTGTATGTAGTAAGTATTCTACAGGGACAGAACTAACTGGTATAAACTGAACTGAACTTGTGCCAAGAAAATAGCTATACACACTGCACATATCTTGGCCATCTTCTCTGTTGCTTCTTAGGTGGTGTGAGTTCTGGCAGGAGCACGCTCCAGGATGGAGACTGGCTTCTTTGGCCCACCAGCTATGTTGGGCAGCTTCACAGGGCATGTGAGGCAGTTCCAACTGGCAAATGGCCCCTTCCTTTTAATAAAGCCATTGGCACCCTCCTAAGGGGAGAAACAGAAATGGTAAAGACCTGGTCTCCGTCATGTACTGAGGCTGTCAAAAACTGATACCTTCGTAAGTTCAGCTTAAGACCTTTTTATCTGAAAATATCAACAGTATAATTGCAGAAAAAGTCTACAGCTTTATCTTCCTCCCCTTCCTTCAGTTCCTCCTCCTCAGGAAGCTACAGAGGGCAGAATTAATAGTACCCTGAGGACCCCTAACTTCCCAGAGCAGAACCACTATGACTTGGCACCTATGTCGCTAGAACATCTTGTAAGCAAGTACGATGCCAAATGAACACATGTGAACAAGAATACTCAGCAAGGAGGAAATGTTGATCTTATCAGTGAGCATCAAATCTAACTAGAAGTAGGAAAGAACTGTTCCATATGCTCCACTGACAGAACCATCCAGGATACAAGACAGTAGATCACTACTGGTGTAGAAGTCGGGGAAAAAATGTGCACCTGGCCCTTTGGTGATGTGTGGTATGTAAGCATTTCCCAATGTACAAGCATGTTTTTCTGGCCCCCCCTCATAGAGGAGGGAGACGTTGTAAATCAAATTTGTATGCTTTGCTACTCATCAGACATTGATTATTATTCTCCTGGGCAAGTAAGGAGAATGGCTAATTGTTTGGCTCTCTTTTGCATATGTAAGTATATTATCCATGAAGACTGTGAACTTTATTTGATAGTTCATAAATTTGCAGATATTATCAGGGGAGAAAGGGAAGTTCAGTGTGTGCCAAGAGCAGACAACTTGGTTTGTTTCCCTCTATATGACATTCTAGCATTGTTTCTGGAGAGTGTTTTTCTTCCTTTTCTTTTTTTAAAAATACACCTTTTTGCAGTATAAGTTACATACATTAAACTGCACATACATCAAATGTACAATCGATAAATTTGTATATATATACATATCCATGAAACTAGCACTAAAATTAACATAATGAACATATTCATCACCCTTGAGTGCTCTCTTGTGTTCCTTTGCAATTCTTTCCCTCTTGCTGCTCCCTAACCTCCCCACTCCTGTCCTCTTTCCAAGGCACCCCTGATATGTTGTTTGTTACTATAGATTACTTTGTACTTTCTAGTACATAGAATCTACAATACAGAGAATCTACAATATGTACTTTTAAAAGTTTCTTTCACTCATTATACTTATTTTGAGATTGTCATATATCAATATGCCATTCTTGTATTATAGAGTGGAATTATATGGATAAGGATCGCTTGTGTATCCACTCACATGTTGATGGTATTTGGATTATTTACAGTTTTTTGGCTATTGCAAATAAAGCTGTATTAATATTGATACATATCATATTTTGAGATTGTCATATATCAATATGCCATTCTTGTATTATAGAGTGGAATTATATGGATAAGGATCGCTTGTGTATCCACTCACATGTTGATGGTATTTGGATTATTTACAGTTTTTTGGCTATTGCAAATAAAGCTGTATTAATATTGATACACAGGTATTCATATGTTCAGATGTTTTTATTTCTCTTGGGTAAATATATAGGAAGGGAATGGCTGAATCATTCAGTAGGTGTATATTAAGAAATTCCCACATTTTTTCCCAAAGTGGTTACACCATTTTACATTTCCATCAGCACTGTGTAAGGGTTCCTGTTGTTCCACATTATTACAGACATTTGATATGTTTTAAATCTTGTTCCAGTGCTGTGGTATTTCATTGTGGTTTTAATTTGTATTTTCTTATTGACTAATGATGTTGAAAATCTTTTCATCTATTTATTTGCAATCTGCATGACTTCTTTGGGGAAAGGTCTGTTCAAATTTTGTGCCTGTTAAAGTTTTTAATTTCTTTAAAAATTTTTTTAATGTCCATTTATTTTTGAGAGAGAGAGAGAGAGAGAGAGAGAGAGATACAGACAGACGGCAGGAGTGGGGGAGGAACAGAGAGAGGAAGACACAAAATCTGAGGCAGACTCCAGGCTCTAGGCTGTCAGCACAGAGCCAGAACTCACGAACCCTTGAGATCATGACCTAAGCCAAGTCAGACGCTTAACTGACTGAGCAACTCAGGGGTCCCAATTTTCTTATCTCTTATTGAGTTTTAAGAATTATTTATATATCCTTTAAACAAATCTTTCATCAAATATATAATTTGCAACTGTTTTTTCCTTGTCTGTGGCTTGCCTTTTCGCTGTCTAAATGGTGTTTTTAAGAGAACAGATTTTTAATTTCAGTGATGTACGATTAACCAATTTGTTGTTTTATGGATCTTGCTTTTGGTACAGTGTTTAAGAAGTTCTTTTGTAGTGGGGCAGGTGCTGGGTATTTTATTGATGGCACATGACAAGAAGTGTTGGCCCAATCTAAGGTCACAAAGCATTTTTCCTTTGTTTCCTCTTTCTCTTTCTCTTTTCATTCTTTGGTACCAGGGCCAGAAGTTATAGAGCGGGTTACTCGATGTCAGGAGACTTGTTTTCTGCATGGAACAGCTTTGTGCCATCTGACTTGCCATTTGGATTTGATGCATTAGAAAGAAGGTGGGTTCAGGAGCCTTGAAAATTTGGTATGAAACCTCACATTCAAACAAAGAAAAAAGCCAGTGATTTCTTTTAAAGAGCTTGTCAGGAAGGCTTCCGAGGTATTCAGTAGGTTTTTCCAAGAAAAAGCAAAAGCCATTTTTTACAATATTTTGAAATGCTAATCAGTTACATTTATTATTTGGTGAGAAATGGGAAGAACTTTCTTCGCAATTAAATCTTTTTTTAATTGAAGTAAAATTGATGTTTAACATGTTCATTTCAGGTGTGCAGCATGATTCAATATTTAAATTGTGAAATGATCACTACAATACATCTAATCTCCATCATCATACATAGTTACAAAAATTTTTTCTGATGATGAAGACTTCTGGATTTACTTGTAGTAACTTTCAAATATGGAATACAGTATTATTAACTGTAGTCACCCTGTTGTACATTATATGCCCATGATTTGATTATTTTATAACTAGAAGTTTGCACCTTTTGACCTACTTCACTCATTTCTTCCCATGTCCCAACACTTCTGGCAACTACCAGTTTATTCTCTGTACCAGTGAGCTTGGTTTTTGTTATTGTTTTTAAATTCCATATATGTGAGATCATATGGTATTTGCCTAACTTCTTTCACTTAGGATAATGCTCTCAAGATCCATTGATGTTGTTGTAAATGGCAAGATTTTATTCTTTTTTATGGCTGAATAGTATTCCAGTGTGTGTGTGTGTGTATGTGTGTGTGTGTGTGTGTGTGTGTGTGTGCACGCGCGCACCACATCATCTTTATCCATTATCTATTGATGGACTCTTATTTTTATATCTTGGCTATTGAAAATAATGTTGCACTAAACATGAGGGTACATATATATTTTTTTCAAATTAGTGTTATTTGGGTAAATAACTAGAAGTGAAGTTGTTGGATCATATGGTAGTTCTATATTTAATTTTTTGAGGAGCCTCCATACTGTTTTTCAAATCAGCCCCACCAATATACATTTCTATCAACAGTGCACAAGTGTTTCTTTTCCTTCTCTCCACATTCTCACAAATACTTATTTCTTGTCGTTTTGATAATAGCCGTTCTCACAGATGTGAGGTGATAGCACATTGTGGTTTTGACTTGCATTTCCCTGATGATTAGTGATGCTGAGCTTTTTTTCATGTGTCCTTTGGTCACCTATGTCTTTGGAAAAGTATTTATTCAGATTCTCTGCCTGTTTTAATCAGATTGGGTTTTTTTGTTTTGCCTTATTTTGGTTTTTTATTTTTTGTTTTTGTTTCTGGTTTGTTTGTTTTGCTACTGAGTTGTATGAGATCTTTATATATATTGGATGTTAACTCCTAATCAGATGTATGATTTGCATATATTTTGTCCTTGTCAATAGGTTGCCTTCCATTTTGATGGGTTCCCTGGCTATGCAGAAACTTTTTAATTTGGTGTAGACCTGCTTTCTTTTTTATTTTTTGCTTTTGTTGCCTTTGTTTCTGGATTCAGATCCAAGAACTCATTGCCAATACTGATGTTAAGGAGCTTACACCTATGGTTTCTTCCAAGAGTTTTACGGTTTCAGGTCTTCAAGTTTTTATTTATTTTGAGCTGATTTTTTTGTGTGTGTGGTATATGATAGTGGTCTCGTTTCATTCTTCTCCATGTGCCTGTCCAGTTTCCAAACACAATTCATTGAAGAAGAGACTGTCTTTCTCCATTGTGTATTCTTGGCTTCTTGGTCATAAATTAATGTCCATACATGTGTGGGCTTATTTCTGGGATCTCTATTCTGTTCTATTAATCTATGTGTCTGGCTTTATGAAAATACCATGCTGTTTTGGTTACAATAGCTTTGTAATACAGTTTGAAATCATGGAACATAAGGTTTCCAGTTTTGTTCTTCTTTCTCAAGACTGCTTTGGATATTTGGGGTCTTTTGTGGTTCCATACAAATTTTAGGATTGTTTGTTCTATTTCTATAAAAATATCATTGGAATTTTGATAGGGATTGAATTGAATTTGTAGATTGCTTTGGGTACTATGGACACTTCATTTTATTTTATTTTTAATTTTATTTTTAATTTTTTAAAATTTACATCCAAATTAGGTAGCATATAGTGCAACAATGATTTCAGGAGTAGATTCCTTAGTGCCCCTTACCCATTTAGCCCATCCCCCCTCCCACAACCCCTCCCATAGCCCTCAGTTTGTTCTCCATATTTATGAGTCTCCTCTGTTTTGTCCCCCTCCTGTTTCTATATTATTTTTGTTTCCCTTCCCTTATGTTCATCTGTTTTGTCTCTTAAAGTCCTCATATGAGTGAAGTCATATGATTTTTGTCTTTCTCTGACTAATTTCACTTAGCATAATACCCTCCAGTTCCAGCCACATAGTTGCAAATGGCAAGATTTCATTCTTTTTGATTGCTGAGTAATACTCCATTGTGTGTGTGTGTGTGTGTGTGTGTGTGTATGTATGTGTGTGTGTATATATATACACACACACATACATACACACACACACCACATCTTCTTTATCTATTCATCCATCGATGGACGTTTGGGCTCTTTCCATACTTTGGCTATTGTTGATAGTGCTGCTATAAACATGGGGGTGCATGTGTCCCTTCGAAACAGCACACCTGTATCCCGTGGATAAATGCCTAGTAGTGCAATTGCTGGGTCATAGGGTAGTTCTATTTTTAGTTTTTTGAGGAGCCTCCATACTGTTTTCCAGAGTAGCTGCACCAGCTTGCATTGCCACCAACAATGCAAAAGAGATCCTCTTTCTCTGCATCCTCACCAACATCTGTTGTTGCCTGAGTTGGTAATGTTAGCCATTCGTAGTATGGGCATTTTAATCATATGTATTCTTTCAACACATGAGCATGAAATATCTTTCCATTTATTTGTGTACTGGGGGCTTTAATCTTGAAGTGTAATTAAAATATTCTTTCTTTTGGTGTGCCTGGGTGGCTCAGTCAGTTAAGTATCCAACTTTGGCTCAGGTCATGACCTCATGGTTTGTGGGATCCAGCCCTGTATTGGGCTCTGTGCTGACAGCTCAGAGAGTCTGGAGGCTGCTTTGGATTCTGTGTCTTTCTCTCTCTCTCTCAGCCCCTCCCCTGCTCATGCTCTGTCTCTCTGTCTGTCTCTCTCAAAAATGAATAAACATTTAAAAAATAAAATATTCCTTCTTTCAATTGGTATTCTTTTCCGTAATTTGAAAGGAATATTTCTGGAATGTGAGCTTAGCTAATGGCTCAAAATAGTCAACATAGGTGCTAAATGAGCAGTTCTAAGGATGTAAAGTGATAATGATGCAGGCTTCAATGTTCCATTAAAAAAATATTTCCCATGAGTTGTAATTCTGATATGAGCTTTATTTGCTGAGATTGCTTTAATTCCAGGCAGACTCTATATGATGTTTTCCTAAATATCCTATTATTTTGAGTCACCAAATATAGAAATGAAACCCCTTATGAAACCACCTACTTTAAAGCAAACTTCATACCCTTAAGAACAAAATTATTTGAAAAGTTTCCATTTAGTTAATTTTTTAATGTTTTTATTTATTTATTTTGAGAGGGAGAGTGTGTGTGTGCATGAGTGTGGGTAGGGGTTGAGAGAGAGGGGAGAGAATCATAAGCAGACTTCATGCTGTCAGTGTGGAGCTTGATGCCAGGCTCAGTCTCACGACCATGAGATAATGACCTAAGCTGAAGTCAAGAGTTGGGTGGTTAACTGACTGAGCCACCCAGGCACCCCTCCATTTAGTGAATTCTTAAAGAACGGATAATCCAAAAGAGTTGCTTACTTACTGACATCTGGTTATTTTACTGGATATCTATTCTGACATTATTACTGATACTGCTCATTACTTTTGGAGATTTTGTGATCATTTTGTACAAAACACACAAGTTTAGCATTATGAAGTTGTGGGTTAAAATGCGTATTCTGCAACGAGGAAGAAAGTCTATCACTAAAGCAGGTTAAAATAGTTTAAATGCAGTCAGAAAAGTCCTTTTGCATTGGCAGTATAAAAGCTGGCTGAAGGGTTTGGAAATGCTCATCTAAGACAGAGGGAGAGGGGCTTGAATTTCTTGCCATGGGCCACCACTAGAGCAACTGTTAACAATTTAAACAAGGATTATTTTTAAAAGCAAAACTGTGCAAGTAGAGTTTCTTTTCTCCAGGCAGGCAAAGGACATGGCTGGGCTCATACATTTTTAGCAGCTGACGTGTTAATGAGACCATTTCCATTGAAATGAGCTAAATACTATTACCATTTGTGGACTTCCAACTGATTTCTGAAGCATTTATTGAACTTCAAAAAGTGCTTCCAGAATCAACTAAACATGATTTTTAGATTCAACATATATGTACCCATGAATAGTCAACATTTATATTTATTTGACTTGGTTCATATTGTATCCAATTTTCTTTAAAGAGTTGGTATTTTGATAGTTAAACAGTAAGAGAGGTGAAATTAGTAAAAGTTGTAATTAATTCAGTGAACTTTTCAAAATTTTAATTTTCCTATTTTTTGGGGGGGAATAGTCAAAATATCCACTGACCAAAATCTACTCATTAGTTATCTTGGGAGGATAACTTGTTTGTCATGGCTGAAAAGTAGCTGCATTATACAGCAGTGGGAAGAAATGGAGCTGTTCTCTAGTTTCTGAACCTAAAGTAGGATTATTATTGGGTGGGAATTATTACTTTGGAGTACATTAGTGAATTTGTCAAAGCACTGATCTTGTCTTGCTTTGGTTATGGTAGCTTATTTTATTTTCTGAATTACTTTTATGTAAGTTACCATATTGAGCTCTCCCAAGTGATATTACTATGCGCAGCAGAGAATTAGAAACAGCAAAGTTAAGTAGTTTATGCAAGGTCACACTGCCAGTTAGCAGAGAAGCCAGGATAAGAACACAGTCTTTCTCCACAAGTTTTTTCTCTGAAAGTTACTGCTACTTTTTCAAAAAAAGCACCTCTTTCTATTAATGGGGTATCAGGCTGTAGCCAGACTGTGGGAACCAGACTGTAGTCTGCTTCTATTAATATTCATCAGTAGATAAATGTAAAAAGTAAATGCCAGTGAACTTGGTGGAAGTCCATGTGCTGTCCAGATACCTTGTATTTGATTTACAGAAAACAAGGCTGTTAGGCGTTCCAAGATTTAGGTTTGAACTTTGACACTGCAATGAGAGTGTAACTTACTAAAGCTTCTTTCATGTGATCTTTCCAAACAGTTCTACTGAGAGGGGGCTTATCTGTGACCACTCTACTATAGATTTGTCATATTACACAGTCTGCTTCTGAACCAAGATGTGTCTTTGAGGGCTCTATCCCTTTTGCAAATGGGAAACTTGTGTCCTGATTAAAAAAATAAAAGTATATGCCTGTGACATAGGGAGGCTGGCAAGGTCAGGAGCTGAGGGGGGAATACAGTGGATGTGTGCTGAAATTCAGAGTATATCTATGCTACAGTGGGCTGTACCATGTGACTTCCATGAAGCTCCTAAGAAAAACAAGAGGTAACAGAAAGATGATCATTGCTCCTCAGAAAAGGGTAGAGCCCTTCACTTATTCTCATGAGCCCTGGGACTACAAATAAGATGTTCATCTAACCTAGAAATTTCCTCACACATGGTTAAACTTTTAAAAGAAATATCCCTTCCCTTAGCACAAAATGCCTTTTTTGAGCTTTCAATTATATTTCAGATGACTAGAGAAATGGCCCTGAATTTAGCCTGCAGCACATTTTAATGAATGCTGACTTATTAGGTCATTGTTATAATGACATACCAACTTCCCTTGAAAACAAGACAGCTCACAGGGCACTCTGATTTTCTCCAGTGTGTTCTCACATTTTAGAGGGAGAAAAAGTATATTTCTGACACCTGTCTGGTGACTCGGACACTTGGTTCAAGGCTTTAGTGGATATAGTGGATATTTGTTGTTTTGAACTTTCTTTTTTCTTTTCTCTCTCTTTCTTTCTTTCTTTCTTTCTTTCTTTCTTTCTTTCTTTCTTTCTTTCTTTCTTTCTTTCTTTCTTTCTTTCTTTCTTTCTTTCTCTCTCTCTCTCTCTCTCTCTCTCTCTCTCTCTCTCTCTCTCTCTCTCTCTCTGGTAGCAGCACCTTGGTTTCACTGTGGTGTATTACCTTCTCACTGTGTATATGCTGATGGTAAGAATGTATGTCAACTAGGGGACCTGGATGGCTCAATCAGTTAAGCGTCTGACTCTTGACTTCTGCTCAGGTCCTGATCCCACTATCTGTGAGATCGAGCCCGGCATCTGTAAGGGTGGAACCTGTTTGGGATTCTCTCACTCCCTCTCTGCCTCTCCCCTGCGCTCACTAGCGCGCTCTCTCTCTCTCTCTCGCTCTCTCTCTCTCTCTCTCAAAATAAATAAAATCAAAAAAAAAAAAAAGAATGTATGCCAATATGCCTTTCTCTAGCTAAGTGGTCATCATGTGACTCAAACCAACCTGAGTCTCTCCTGGGACTTTGAATCAGGAAAGAATGACATCAGGATGAAAAATGAGCTCTGTGTAAATTTGTTTCATTGGTGGCATTCTGACAACAGTGTCGGGTTTTTGCTACCAGACTCCAGAGCTCCCCTATTTACTGTCTTTTTCCAACCCTGGTTTCTCAGTCTTTAATCAATTCTGTGACTTATCCCAAATGCTTTTAATAAATCTCTTTTCTGCCTAAAGGTTTACACTGGAGGAGCTCTTAAGTAAACTTTGGAGATGCCAGGGAAAGATTTCTGAGAGAAGCAGTATATAAGCTGAGTCTTGAAGAACCAGCATAACTTTTCCAGGCGGAGAAAGGTGGGATTTGTTAAAGGTAGAGGGAGCAGTATGTGAAAAGGATGGAACACATGAAAGTGCTAATGGCATATTTAGGAAAAGGCATTTTTTGTGTGTGTGCAACTTAGGAGAGATGTTGAGAATGAGGACGTAGTCAAGAGTGACATAATTGAAGGAATTTTTGTCATGTTCAGGGATTTCTATTTTATCCTGAAAACACAGGAAACCATTGGAGGGTTGTCAGTAGAGCAATACCATGAACACTATTGCATTTAAAATGGCATGTTGGAAACAGTGTGGGGCATGCAGTGGGCAGGGGCGAGGCTACAGGTAGTAAGCTAACATTGTAGTTTTGTTGGAAGATGGTAGTGACCTTGGAAATGGGAGGGGATGATAGGGAATCCAGAGAAGCAGAGGAACTTGAGAGGCATAAGAAAGTAGAACTGACAAAATTTAATAAAGGATTTTATGAAGACAATAGTGAGAGGAAAGAGGAGCCATTGTTAATCCCTGGGTTTCTACCTCGGGCAACAAAGTTCCTAGAAGTATCATTAGCTGAAAGTAAAGAGGAAGCAGGAAGATCAGGTTTGTGGGAAAAGATTCATTTCATTTTGGACACAACGAATTTGGGCTTATGTGATATTGGACTGGAGATGTCCAATAAGTTGTTGTAAATGTGGGTCTGAACAAAGGAGTGAGATATGAAGTGTAGTCAGATATATCTAGTTAGAAATAGTCTCCTTGTGGGCCACTGTCTTCCCAACTTCCCTCTGAGTGAGATCTCTGCTTTAAGGATTCCTTACTTCTCATGCTACTACAAATACTCCCTGGACAATCTCTTCCTTTCTTATGGCTCCCACTACACATGCAAATTGATTAAAAACAAGACAGAACTCTGAAATTTACTTTCATATTTTTTTCTGACATTTTTATCCAACTATATTATAAACATTTCCATCTGGTTGTCCATATTGGTGCCTTCACTCTTAAGAGTTTCAGAATTGAACTCATTATCTTACCCTGAATACCTATCCTGAATAGCAAGCAAGAAATCCCTGCTTCCCTATATTTCCCCCACCTCTGGTAGTGGCACCGCCACTCATCATTGGAGCAATCAGCCAGTGATGCAACTCTTCCTCCCTGTGTTAGTTTCCTATTGCCGCTGTACCATATTACCACAAATTTAGTAGCTTAAAAAAATAAAAAAAAATATCATCTTACAGTTCTGGAGATCAGAAGTCAGCCATGGTCTTCTTCAACTAAATCAAGGTGTTAGGGCTGCTTTCTATTCTGGAGGCTGTGGGGGAGAATCTATTTCCCTGCCGCCTGAGATTTTAGATGCCACTCACATTCCTTGGTTCATGGCATTTTCTTTTTTTTCTTTTAAACTTTCCCCAGATTAAAAAAAATAATAATCCCAGTATAGTTAGGTGTATAGTACAGTGTTATGTTAAGTTCAGGTGTACAATATAGTGATTCAACAACTGTATACATACTCATCATAAGTGCACTCTTGATCCCCTCCACCTATTTCACCCATTCCCCCCCTCCACCTCCCCTCTGGTAACCATCAGTGTGTTCTCTATAGTTAAGAGTCTCTTTCTTGGATTGTCTCATTTTTTCTTTTCTTGTTTTCTTCTTAAATTCCACATATGAATAAAATCGTATGGTATTTGTCTTTCTCTGACTGACTTCACATTATACTCACTAGTTCCATCCATGTCATTGCACATGGCTAGATTCCATTCTTTTTTATGGCTGAATAATATTCCATTGTGTGTGTGTGTGTGTGTGTGTGTGTGTGTGTGTGTATCCATTCATCAGTCAATGGACGTTTGGACTCTTTCCATAATTTGGCTATTGTTGATAGTGCTGCTATAAACACCAGGGTACATGTATCCCTTTGAATTAGTGTTCTTGTATTCTGGGGGTAAATACTCAGTAGTAGAATTATTGGATAATATGTTACTTCTATTTTTAATTTTTTAAGAAATCTCCATACTGTTTTCCACAGTGGCTGCACCAGTTTGCATTCCTATCAAAAATACACAGATTCCTTTTTCTCCACATTCTCACCAACATGTGTTGTTTCTTGTTTTTGATTCTAGCCACCCTGACAGATGTGAGATGACATCTCATTGTGGTTTGACTTGCATTTCTCTGATGATGAATGATGTTGAGCGTCTTTTCATGTGCCTGTTGGTCATTTGGATGTCTTTGGAAACATGTCTGTTCATGTCTTCTGCCCATTTTTAAATTGGATTATGTGTATTTTGGATGTTGAGTTCTATGTATAAGTTTTTATATATTTTGGATACTAACCCTTTATTGGATAAGTCATTTCAAGTATCTTCTCCTATTCCATAGGTTGTGTTTTAGTTGTGTTGATTGTTTCCTTTGCTGTGCAGAAGTTTTCATTTTCATGTAGTCCCAATGCTTTTATTTCCCTTGCCTCAGGAGACCTACCTAGAAAAATGTTGCTACAGCTGATGTCAGAGAACTTTCTGCCTGTGCTGTCTTCTAGAGTTTTTATGGTTTCGGGTCTTATATTTAGTTCTTTAATCCATTTTGAGTTTATTTTGTTGTGTGATATAAGAAAGTGGTCCAATTTTATTCTTTTGCATGAAGGTGACCAATTTTCCCAGCACCATTTGTTGAAGGTATTGTCTTTTTACCTTTGGATATTCTCTC
This sequence comes from Neofelis nebulosa, assembly GCF_028018385.1. Taxonomy (NCBI): domain Eukaryota; kingdom Metazoa; phylum Chordata; class Mammalia; order Carnivora; family Felidae; genus Neofelis; species Neofelis nebulosa. The sequence goes on from NC_080784.1 coordinate 119,244,888, forward strand.
TTCTTTGTTGAAGATTAATTGAACATATAATAATGGGTTTATTTCTGGGTTTTCTATTCTGCTATATTGATATATGTGTCTATTTTTGTGCCAGTACCATACTGTTTTGATTACTGCAGGTTTATAGTATATCTTGAAACTGGGACTGTGATATTTCCAGTTTTGTTCTTTTTCAAGTTTGATGTGGCTATTTAGGTTTTTTTTTTTAATGGTTCCATACAAATTTTAGGATTTTTTTGTTCTAGTTCCGTGAAAATGCTGTTGGTATTTTGATAGGGATTGTATTAAGTCTTTAGATTGCTTTGGATAGTAATGGACACTTTAACAATATTTGTTCTTCCAATCCAAGAGCATGGGATATCTTTCCTTTGTGTCATCTTTAATTATTTCATCAGTGTTTTCTAGTTATCAGAGTACAGGTCTTTCACTTTCTTGGTTAACTTTAGTCCTGGGTGTTTTATTCTTTTTGGAGCAATTGTTGATGGGACTATTTTCATAATTGTTCTACTACTTCATTATTGGTGTGTAGATATGTAATGAATTTCTGTATGTTGATTTTGTATCCTGTGACCTTACTGAATTAATCAATTCTAGTATTTTTTTTTTTTGGTGGAATCTTTAAAGATTTTTATATATTGTATCATATCATCCACAAATAATAATTACTCCTTCCTTAGCCATTTGGATGCCTGTTATTTCTTTTTGTTGTCTTATTGCTGTGGCTAGGACTTCCAATATTATGTTGAATAAAAGTGGTGAAAGTGGACATCCTTGTCTTGTTATTGATCTTCAGGGAAATCCTCTTATTTCTTCCCCCCATTGAGGGTGATGTCAGCTGTGGGTTTTCACATATGGCTTTTATTATGTTGAGGTATGTTCCCTCTAAACCTACTTCATTGAGGTTTTTATTATGAATGGATGTTAAACTTTGTCAAATGCTTTTTCTGGACCTATTGAAATGATTGTATGGTTGTTATCCTTTCTTTTATTGATGTGATATACCATGTTGATTGATTTGCAAATATTGAACCAATCTTGCATTCCAGAAATAAATTCCACTTGATCATGGTTAATGATTTTTTTAATGTATTGTTATATTTGGTTGCTAACATTTTGTTGAGGATTTTTGCATCTATGTTCATCAGAGATATTGGCCTGTAGTTCCCTTTTCTGTAGTGTCTTTACTTGGTTTCAGTATCAGGGTAATGCTGGTCTCATAGACTCAATTTGGAAGCTTTCCTTTCTTTCCTATTTTATTTATTTATATTTTGGAATAGTTTGAGAATAATAGGTATTAACTCGTCTTCAAATGTTTGGTAGAATTCACCTGTGGAGCTGTCTGGTCCTGGACTTTTGTTTGTTGGGAGGTTTTTGATTACTGATTCAATTTTATTGCTGGTAATCAATCTGTTAAAAATGTCTAGTTCTTCCTGATTCAGTTTTTGGAAGTTATGTGTTTCTAGGAATTTATCCATTTCTTCTAGGTTGTCTAACTTGTTGGAATGTCATTTTTCATAAATATGAAAAAAGAATATAAATATTCTTTTATAATCCTTTGTGTTCTGTGGTGTCAGTGGGTACTTCTCCTCTTTCATTTCTGGTTTTGTTTGTGTCTCTGTCTCTTTTTTTTTTTTTCTTTTGTTTTGATGAGTCTGGCCAAAGGTTAGTCAATTTTGTTGATCCTTTCAAAGAACCAGCTCCAGGTTTCATTGATCTGTTCTATTGTTTGTTTGTTTGTTTCTATTTCATTTATTTCTGCGTTAATCTTTATTATTTCCTTCCTTTTACTGTTTTGTTGTTTTTTATTTGTTTTTTGGTTTTGTTCTTCTTTGTCTATCTCCCTTTAGGTGTAAGGTTGGTTGTGTATTTGATATTTTTCTTCTTGAGGTTATCCTGTATTACTATAAAATTTCCTATCAGAACCACTTTTGCTGCATCCCAAAGATTTTGGACAATTGTGTTTTCATTTTCATTTGTCTCAATGTAATTTTTTATTTTCTTTTCAATATCTTGGTTGACCTAGTCATTGTTTAGTAGCATATTATTTAACCTCCATGTATTTGTGTTCTTTTCAGATTTTTTCTTATAGTTGATTTCTAGTTTCCTAGCATTGTGGTCTGAAAAGATACATTGCATAACTTTGATTTTTAATTTTTTGAGACTAGTTTTGTGGCCTAATATGTGATTTATTTTGGAGAATGTTCCATGTGCACTTGAAAAGAATGTCTGCTCTGCTGTTTTAGGATGGAATGTTCTGACTATATCTGTTAAATCCATCTGTTCCAGTGTGTCATTCAAAGTCACTGTCTCCTTGTTGATTTTGTTTGAATGATCTACCCATTGATGTAAGTGGGGTATTAAAGTCCCCTACAACTATTGCATTGCAATGGATTGTTTCATTTTTGTTTGTTATGAGCTGCTTTATATATTTTAGTGCTCCCATTTTGTGTACATAAGTATGTATAATTGTTCTATCCTCTTGTAGGATTGTTCCTTTTATTATCATACAGTGTCCTCTTTGTCTCTTATTACAGTCTTTGTTTTAATGCCTATTTTGTCCAATATAAGTATGGCTATCCCAGCTTTCTTTATACTTCTATTTGCATGGTAAATGCCTTTCCATCCCTTCATTTTCAATATACATGTGTCTTTAGGTATGAAATGAGTTTCTTGTAGGTAGCATATAGATTGGTCTTGGTTTTTTATCCACTATGTCTTCCTGTGTCTTTTGATTGGAGCATTTCATCCATTTACATTTAAAGTAATTATTGATAGGTATGTGCTTATTGCCATTTTGTTACTTGTTTTATGGTTGTTTTCATAGTTCTCTGTTACTTCCTTGCTCTCTTTTCTCATGGTTTGCTGGCTCTCTTTAGTGATATATTTGGATTGCTTTCTCTTTATTTTTTTCATATATATTACTGGTTTTCGATTTGTGGTTAGCATTGGCTTTGTATACAGCATTTTATGCATATTAAGTTGATGGTCACTTAACTTAGAGCCTATTCTTTACTCCTCTTACCCTTCCCACATTTTAGGTATATGGTGTCATACTTTACATCCTTTTATTTTATGACTCCCTTGACTGATTTTTATAGATATACTTATTTTTACTGCTTTTGTGTTTTGATCTTTGCTCTCCACTTCAAGAGTCTCCTCTAACATTTCTTGTAGGGCTAATTTAGTGGTCTTGAGTTCATTTAACTTTTGTTTGAGAAACTCTTCATCTCTCCTTCTTTTCTAATGATAACATTGCTGGACAGAATATTCTTGGCTGCAGATATTTCCCTTTCAGCACTTTGAATATATTATGCCACTCCCTTCTAGCCTGCAAAGTTTCTGCTGAAAAAAATCACCTGATAGTCTTATGGGGTTTCCTTTGTATGTCAGTGTTTTCTTTTTTCTTGATGTTTTTAAAATTGTCTCTTTACCACTCCTTTTTGCCATTTTAATTACCATGCAGCTTGGTGTGGATCTCCTTGGGTTGATTTTGTTGGGGGCTCTATATGCCTCCTGGATCTGGATTTCTATTTCTAATCCCAGTTTCAGGAAGTTTTCAGCTATTATTTCTTCGAACAAGTTTTCTTCCCCCTTTCTCTCTTTTCTCCTTCTTTGATCCCTATAATGTGAATGTTATTACAGTTGATAATGTCATTGAGTTACCTAAGTTTATTTTCATTATTATTTTTCTCTCTCCTGTTCAACTTCATTGCTTTCCATTACTCTGTCTTCCAGGTCACAGATCCATTCCTCTGCTTCCTGTAGTCTACTAGTTATTCCATCACAGGCACTTTTCATTTCGGTTATTGAGTTCTTCATCTCTGGTTCTTTTTTATGTTTTCTATCTCTTTGTTAAGAGTTCTTCCATTTATGACATACTTCCTCTGACTGAGTTTTTCAGATTGCTGCTTCAATGCTGTATCCCCATGTGGCTGTGTCTTTAAGGATGAGGACTCAATTTCCTCTAGTCCTCTCTGCTTTCTCAGAGCTGAGCCCTTTGATTTTTAAAGTTCCAGGTTTTAAGACCTGCTGATTGTAAGAACTTGTGCAATTCAGCTTCTCTGTTTTTCAAAAACAAATGCTATAAGGATTCCTCTTCCTCTTTCCCGTGGTGCCTGTAGTCAAGGTCTGTTTTCTTTCCCCTTTTTCTGTGCTGGTGGCATCCCATGGATAGTCCCATGGTCGGTTTAGCCCTTGACCATGTCTCTGCCCTTCCTATTCTCTTTTATGTAGACTCTTCTCTACATTTGGCTGTGGGGAGTCTGTTATGCCAGTGTTCAGGTTGTTTTCTGGGTTGTTAATACTGATGTGGGTGTTCTCTAATTCTGTCTATGGGGCAGACTGAGACCAGGATCTTCCTACTCCACCATCTTTCCTGGGAGTCTGCATTTTCTCCATTTTGAAAATCATGATGAAGCCAAGTCCTTCTCGGATTGTGCTCTCTCTCTCTCTCTCTCTCTTTCTCCCTCTTTCTCTTCTGATTTCTTCTTTCACTTTTAAATTTCCTTGTGATGATATTGGAATCACCTAGGTCATCTAGGATAATCTCCCTATTTTATAGCACAATGGTTAGCCCCTTTAATTCCATGTTCAAACTTAACTTCCCTTTTTAATGTGACATAACATCGTCACACGTTTTGGTGTTTAAGATGTGGACATCGATGAGGTATTATTATTCTACTTAGCACACTCTCCTTCTTCCACATTGTCCTGAGTATCCACACATCAGCACAACTTGTTCTCTTGTATTTTTCTTCATTGCACTTATTACCTAATACATTATTATAGACTTGTTTACTTTCTGCTTCTTCTACTGGAATGCACCATAAAGCATCATCAAGACTTTGTCTTGCCTATTACTGCATCTAGAACCATGCCAAAAACACATTAGGTGTTCATAAATATTATTTGTATAAATGAATGAGTAAAAGTTAATTGATCAGTGAATATTGCACACTTGAGCTTCATAGCATGTTTCCCATATCCATTCCCTTTAGTTTATACCATCATTTGTGTTATTTCACTCCACATTCATTTTTTTCTTGTCAAATATCCCTATTTTCATAAATTCCTAGCTAGTGTGTGTACCACCAGATTCTGCACCTGTTTCTAAAGCATAAGTAATCATGTTGATTCCTAAAAATTTTCAATGGCTCCTTAGAAAAATTTATGAGATTATGTAGAACCTGCCCATGCCCATGAGAAATTTAGTGCATTTCTCTCCACTCTCCATAGTTTATGTTCTATAGATGGGGATACTTGTCTTTGGTGTTCCCTAAGCCTTGAATACCTTCCCTTTGACTACCTAGAGAAATCCTCTCTTTTCTCAATGATCTATATTGAGCCCATCTTTCGCCATAAAGCTTTCAGTGGAAAGATCTCCAAAAGTTCATTACTTCCTATTTTGAAGCTATGTTATCAGAAATAACAGAGTAGGGGGGCACCTGGGTGGCTCAGTCGGTTAAGCGGCTGACTTTGGCTCAGGTCATGATCTCACAGTCTGTGGGTTCGAGCCCCGCGTCGGGCTCTGTGCTGACAGCTCAGAGCCTGGAGCCTGCTTCTGATTCTGTGTCTCCCCCTCTCTCTGACCCTCCCCCGTTCATGCTCTGTCTCTCTCTGTCTCAAAAATAAATAAATGTTAAAAAAAAATTAAAAAAAAAAAAAAAGAAATAACAGAGTAGGAAGGCTGTTAAGAGGGGCCAATAAAACTCAGACTGTGAACACAGAGATATCTTGGATACTTTTTTTAAATTATTTTTTAATGTTTATTTATTTTTGAGAGAGACAGAGACAGAATGCGAGTGGGTTAGGGGCAGAGAGAGAGGGAGACACAGAATCTGAAGCAGGCTCTAGACTCCAAGCTGTCAGCACAGAGCCTGATGTGGGGCTCGAACTCACAAGCTGTGAGATCATGACCTGAGCGGAAGTTGGACGCTCAACTGACTGAGCCACCCAGGAGCGATGGATACTTTTTGATCCTGAAAAATTTAGAGGCTAGGTTCCCATGACTCTGCTAGTATAATTTGACCTTCTATTTTTATTATCATTCTCACTTTTTAAAACCACTACTATTCCCCCCACCCCCACGACCCTGACCCCCACACCCACACACATACATAGTCTGCTTCACTCTTCCAGATTGGGGAAGATTGTAAAATTTTAGATTACACTATTTATATTCAATGTTTATAATTTTCCTGTGCTATGCATTATGTGTATGTGTGTGCATATATATATATATATATATATATATATATATATATATTTCATAAATTACACATGTCTTTATGTGATGGTTTTCATACTTTCTGGTGCTCTGGAGTCTGTTTTTCTGGCTTCAGATTTACCTTTGCACTTACCAGCTATATAACCTTGAGCAAGTTACTTAAGCTCTTTCAGTCTTAGTTTTATCTGAAAAATGGAAATAATAGCAGTCCTATTTTATAAGTGTTTTGGGAGGATCAAATTAATATGTGTAACATGCAAAACTCTGCTGAGCACGTGTCTGAGAAATGTTAACTGTTGGTGTTATTTTTGTTATTCTAGGTACTGAGTTTTCTGAAGGAAGGTAGTATTTGCCATTCAACTCTGTATCCCCAGAACCAAATGCAGTATGACACATAGCAAGTGATCAATAAATATTTTTTGAGCAATAAATATATATTAGCTATTCTCAGAATGTTAGTACATAATTAGCAGAACACTAATCTCAAATAAGCCTTGTTGTTAATAGATTTTGAGAATTTGGTTTATCTCTTTTCTTCTTTATCCCTCCACTCTGTGAATTAGAATTTTGATTTTTCTTGTCAGAATGCACTCAGTATATAATTAGTTGGTATTAATTAACTTGGAGCTTAAAAAACAAAAACAAATTTGAGAATTATTTTATTCAGTAAACAAATATTTATGGAGGAGTAATATGTGTGGGGCCTTCTAGGTGCTAGAGTTACAGCATTGCATTCTCCATAGTTGGAAGCAGGCACAGCTTTCTGCTCTCTCTAAAGGACGGAAGCTGTCAGGGGCCTCATACTGGCTCTGCTTCCTCCTCACTACACCTCCAGGAACAGTCTTTCACCAGAGTGAATAAGGGACCATCCCAAGTCTACTGTTCTCTGCCACATCCCATGCTGTTTGCTCTGGGACAAATGTTCTTGACCTTGTGGGTGGTTTCATCTAAATTTCCGTGCTGTGCTTTCTCACTGTTCATCATTGTGGGTCTGGGTGTCTTCTTTCTCCCCCACTCCATCTGGTTCTTATCTATATTAGACTCCTTTTTCTTCCCCAATAGAAAAGCGCTTGAACAGACATGATCCAGTGTGACTCTGATAATTCTCCTAACTGTAGGTCTTTACATAAATAAAGTTTTAGAGAAATTTTGGTTCTTGAAGCACTATTCCAGAATCTTGGCTGGCTAGTCCTGTTATTGCATTCATTTGCATATCGTTGGCATATAATCGACATTCATAAGTAAAAGCTGTTGATATGAATCCTGGTTCATCTGTAAGTACTGACTCTTCAGATCCCTAGGACAGAATAGATCACCATATGCCCATTCCAGAACTGTTTAGTATTCTGTTGTGCAGTTGTAATCTACCAAAAGCTTAGAGTGAGAAATCTGATTATATTATTTTACATCTTAGAAATAACTCATCCTTTTATAATCTTCTGATCAACACCTTTTATGGGAAATAATTCCTTTGAGTATCAATGTCTACTCTGAGAAATGTTATATAGTGCAACTTTTATTGTTTGTGCAGCCCTCTCCCTGGCTAGCAATGTTTAGTCCCTGATATACCTTCCTTTGCATCAGTTTCCTTATATGTGAAAGTGGAGTGATATTAGTACCTATCTCATAGGTTTGCTGCATGCATGAAATGTGTTAATAACATGTGTGGTCCTTAGCGTGGTGCTGGCACTTTGCAAGTGCTCAATAAATGACACCTATTGTTATTTTTTTTAATGTTTTTTAAGGTTTATTCATTTTTGATAGACAGTGTGAGCGGGGGAGGGGCAGAGAGAGAGGGAGACACAGAATCTGAAGCAGGCTCCAGGCTCTGAGCTGTCAGCACAGAGTTCAACACGGGGCTTGAACCCATGAACCATGAGACCATGACCTGAGCCAAAGTCGGGCACTTAACCGACTGAGCCACCTAGGCACCCTGACAACTATTGTTATTTTTATCATTAATATTATAACTTTTAGTTCCCAGTGGATACAAATATTTTAGTTGTAAGTATTCCTAATTTATTTCTGTATATAATTGGGATAGTAGAGGTAAATAACTTTTATTTTAAAACAGTTTTAGGTTTATAGATTACAGCTACAAAGACACTATAGAGTTCCATATTCCCCCATTGTATCATTTCACTAGTTTTCCTTTAATATCTTTTTTCTGTTTCAAGATCCCATCCAAATAGTAAATTACACTTAATCACCATGTCTTCTTAGTGTCCTTTTGGCTGTGACAACTTCTTAGACTTTCCTCGTTTTTGATGACCTTGACAGTTTTGAGGAATACTGGTTGGGTATTTTGTAGAATGTCCCCTATCTGGGATGTGTCTCATGCTTTTCATATGATTGACTGGAGATAAGTGTTTCTGAGAGAAAGGCCAGAGAGGTGAAGGGCCCTTCTCACCACAGCATATTAGGAGTACTTTCTATCAACCTGAGGTATCATTGTTGATGTTGATCATCTGGCTTAGATAGTGTTTGTCAGTTTCTGCTATTTATAGTCACTTTTTTTCTTATTAACCTTTTCATACTCTTCAGAATCAAGTCACTAAGTGTGGCCATCACTCAAGGAATGGGGAGCTTGGGTATGCCTACTTGTGGGAGAGTATCTACATAAATTATTTGGCCTTTTCTATATGAGAGTTTTATCTTTTCTCCCTAATTTATTATTCATTCATTTATTTATATTAGTATGAACTCATGAATATTTATTTTATAGTAGAGCTTATAATCCAATACTGCACTGTTTAGTTTATTGCTTAGACTTGTCCAGTTTGGGCCACTGAGATCTCTTTCAGATCCCTTGATGCCTTTGTTATTTATTGCAACTGTACCTTGTTTGCCTGTATATTTCCTGCTTCATCCCTGGCATCAGCTCTTTATCCATGGAGCCCTGGCTCCGTTACTAGAGAATGTATTAGAAGCCAAGATCTGGACAGTGGGTGATTAGCTTTTACTGGTTTATTTCGCTAATGGCAGCAGGCTTCATTTTATGTATCTCTTTATAGAAGTCATGGGTCAATTTTATGTCTTTTACAAACTACCAGAACAATGTTTTATTCTTAATACTATTTGCTTCAATACAATTTAATAAACACTTGGTTTATTCTGCTTGGAGCAGTTCAGTTCTATTTCCTTATGTTTGAGCATCCTGATAATTGTTATGTAATACCACAAAATAAATCTTTCCTTTCTTCTCCCTCAATCCCACTCTCCCAAGGAGTAGCAATTATAGTCAATTATTTCACAGCCCATCTGTGGTGTCCTACCATGCAATTAAAACGCAAAAATCTTTATAAAAGACACCTACATTTTGATGCCAGTACTAGGAGTTTAATGTAAAAAGTGGAGCCACAATAAATGCAATAGACACTTGTCATAGATAAGAGATATCATTCGGCACTTTAAAAACCCCCCAGTTTGAAATACCCCAGTGACGAGACCTACTCTAAATAATTAGCAGTGGAAAGAAATAACGCCTATTGAGAGATCATGGTTGACTAATTGGCTTGCTGAAGACTCAGATTCAAAACTCAGGAAGACTAGAAATTAGCACATACCCTAAATTTCTAGGGAAATGCAAAATTATAACATCTCACATATCAAATCTAAGAATTCCATTAACTTAATTTAATAGAGAAATGCAACTCTACATCTCATTTAGAATATATTCCTTGAATCCTATATGTCTCATTTAGAATATATTCCTTGAATCCTATACATCTCATTTAGAATATATTCCTTGAATCCTATCAGAACTAGCTATTGTGATGAAACCGAATAAGTTTGCGGTTGTCTCCACCTTGATTTTGTCCCCATTTTCCTCATTTGTCCCCCCCTCCACCTCATTTGTCCCCATTTGTCCTCATTTTACAGTTGGCTGGAAAGCCAGATGGAATGTGAGGTTGGTGGGGAGGGATATTAAACAAATGGAAGATAGTCTTTGAAAGATGTAAATATAAGTGGGTTGGGATATAAATTGTGCAGTAAGCACAAATAAAATATCAGTGAAGCAGGAATGAATCAGGCATGCGGTTTCTGGAAAATAAGGAGACCTGGAGGATAGGGTTATGGGTGAGACTTGAGTGAAATGAAAGAATAAACTGTATATGGAATTGGAAAGATAAAATTCCACATGCAGGAAACAAAAAGTTCAAGGGCCTAGAACCTTTGCTGATGTGTTCTAGGAATAACAAAAATACATTGTAATTGCCAGTGATTTCTAGGTGCTTCTTGGGAACTTCTAATTATGGACTCTCTCCAAGAAATTTAGCCTAGTTCTGAGTCTGTGGAGTCATGGAGATGTTCTTGAACCAAGATGTTGTCATAATTTCTTGATTTTGAACAGATGAAGTCTTTTTTTCTTTTTTTGAAAAATTTCCCAAATAAGTCTTTGGAAGTATTGAGACTGGATTAATATAGCAAGGACTCGATTTCATTTCCTACTCCTGGAAATTCTTTAACTCCCCAGGAAAATCTGGGGATTTTCATCTAAAATATATTGCTCTCTAAAACATTTTTCATTAATTCTCAGCAGGGGCTAAATCTTGCCATCAACATGTCCAGGGAAGCTTTTGTTAAGCTTGTTTATTTGTAACAGGTGTTAGAATTTGACATTTGATTTGACTTGTCCCTATTTTTGGAGACTAAATTAAGAAAGCATCTGATATATGCATAAACTTGTTACAGAGAAAGATACTTCCAGATATATGGGTAGAGTTTTAAAAAAAGCTTTCAATAAAACTCTCCTTTTTTACTTTAGGTTTGAAAAGACTTGATAGTTTTCTAATGGTTCTCAGCCAGCTGATTTCTGTCCAGGAGGCTAAAAGGAATATAATAAGAAACCTGTTCTTGTAAAATGTTCAGTCTGTCTGAAACAAGTTTGAGCAGGAAGTGTTTGTGAGAAGCCTGTTCTGTCAGAGGCTCCCTCTCCGTTCTTCATTCCAGGAAGTTTCCTCCACACCCAGATGAATGTTTGAGATTTCAGTGATTTTTTCCATTTCATACCTTGCTATTAAACGGAAATTGAGAAATTGGGCCCAATTTCTCCATATAGCCTAGTGACACAGCATTTGCTTCTGATGGTACTTCTGGATCAATTCAACAAGGTTTTGTTATTCTTTAAAGCCAAACTTTGATCCTCAAAACTTAGGGATACTGCTTCATCAAGTTCTCTCTAGTTTGTTGGTTTGTTTCTCCTGGATACATAGAGTTATCCCAGATCAGCTTTGAAGCCAGATTTATTTTTCTTTTAAAGTTTATTTATTTATTTTTGAGAGAGAGAGAGTGTATAGTGGGGTAAGGGTAGAGAGGGAGAAGGAGAATCGCAAGCATACTTAACACTGTAAGTGTAAAGCCTCATGCAGGCCTTAAACTCATGGACCGTGAGATCATGACCTGAGTCAAAATCAAGAGTAAGTAGCTTAGCCAACTGAGCCACCCAGGTGCCCCACCATATTTACTTTTTTTTTTTTTCATTAGAAAATGTTTTTTTAATGTTTGTTTATTTTTTAGAGAGAGAGGGGGTGGGGAGGGAAGGAGGAAAGAGGCAGAGACAGAGAGGGAGACACAGAATCTGAAGCAGGCTCCAGGCTCTGATCTGTCAGCTCAGAGCCCAAGCCAGGGCTTGAATCCACAAGCTGTGAGATCATGACGTGAGCCAAAGTTGACACTTAACCAACTGAGCCACCCAGGTGCCCCAAGATTTAGTTTTTTACCACTGACCACACTGTGAACTTTTGAAACTACTAAAGAAGCTTGGAATATTTTTGACCTAACTAATGTGTGCAATCAACTAAAACACCTGCTAAACAATGTGGGGGGAAAAGAAAAACTTAGAGATACTCCAAGTGTTCTTTGCTCTTTTCACCCTTGTGGACCCTGTGCACTGGCACTGCACTCTGAGCTTTGAGGGCAAGGCCACATCTCTCTTGGTCTCTACTGTATTCCCAGGGCCCAGAATGCCTGTCACACAGAATGTGTTCAATGAAAATGCATTAAACCTCTGAATGACCAGCACACAACAATTGTCTATTTGTGGTATCCAATTGGGAGAACTCAAAACCCAAACCAGTTTCTAGGAATTTTTTTACCCAAAACTGTCTCATGCCTCCAGCATTTTTTTCAGTTTTTATCCTAGGAATAATTCAAAGTAATTACTCTTAATAACTTTCAAAATATAGGAAGCAGATACTTTTACAAAAAATCTTTTTTCTAGGGGCACCTGGGTGGCTCAGTCAGTTAAATACCAATGCTTGGTCGGGTCATGATTTCGTGGTTCATGAATGCAAGCCCCACATCAGGCTCTGTGCTGACAGTGCAGAGCCTGCTTGGGATTCTCTCTCTCCTTCTCTCTCTGTTCCTCCCCCAGCTCACACTGTCTCTGTCTCTTTCAAAAATAAATAAACTTAATTTTTTTTTGTTCCAGATAAGGATAATAAAACAGAAGAAATTCACATCTTCTGATAGGTAGCTTTAAGTACTTTTTAGTCCTAATTCTATGTTCACAAGAATTAGACTGCCAGTAATAATGTTGGTAATAATAGCATAATCTTTAGTCCTTATTCAAAATTATCTACATTAGCGACCTGGTAAGTATTAAATACCATAATAGATGAGTATGTATGTGTGGAAATAAGTGTCCAGTTTTGAGGCATTTACAAATAATAATGCTTATTGAATTAGTGTATGGCAGCTGTTGAGCTAAATCTATATCTTAATTAATAATATGATTCTAATAACAGACCTGGGGGTTTGGTACTACTGGCTTTTGCATTTTACAAATAGAAAGTTAAGGTTTAGGAAGATTAAATAAATTGTCACTGGTCAAGCTAACAGGAAATGATGGGAGTAAAATTTGAACTTGATTTTTTTTGACATTATAGCTTGTGCTTTTTCTTTGAACATTTAACTTATTTGCTTCTCCTTCAAGTTTATATTCTAATTGAGGATTCAGGGCATATGTATGAAATATTACTTGCCAAATAATATATAAGTAACCATAAGTAACTGTAAACCAGATTACTAAAACCAACAGGAGAGTGTTCCTAAATGAAGAGATAATTCACACTGGAAGCATTTCCTACACAAGGTGAATTTTAACCTTTCCAGACAACTATGCGTATATTTTTGTGAAGTTAAAAGAGAGAATACACCTAATTATGTTAAAAGATAAGCCTTTAGTTTCCATAATCGTTTTTGAGATACAATTGACATATATGATTTGTTTTAGGTGTGCAACATAATAATTTAGTATTTGTGTATATCATGAAATGATCACCACAATAAGTCTAGCTAACACCCATCACAATACAAAATTACAATTTTTTTTTTCTGATAGGTACTTTTAAGATCTCTCTTAGCAACTTTCAAATATATTATACAGTATTATTAACTGTAATCACCATGCTATACATTACATTCCCATGACTTATTTTATAACAAAGTTTGTACCTTTTGACCTTCAAACCTTTACTTTTTAATGTATCATTGTAGGCTCTCGGTTAGATAATAATAATAATAAAAACAACACTGTCTTATGTCTGTATAATATGCAAGAGTTTAAGAAAACATAATCTCATTTCACTTATAGATTAATGGTCTTTAATGTGATAAGATAAACCTTAACTGTAAATATAAAAGACATATAAGAATCTCCATCATAAAGTCTTGGAAAAATGCAGCAGATGAAAACCTCAACATTTAGTATATGCTAAAGTAATAGACACTGCACAGTTTTGTCATGAATTCTTTTTAAATTGTTTATGAAATTGTGAGAGCCCCCAAACTCTTTCCCAACCTATCCCACCTCACTGCACCCAATTCCCACCACATTCACAATGCTCCTTCTGCTAAAAAGAAAGGAAAAAAATCCCCATATTGTAGCTGTGGCTTCCATAATCATGGGTAGAACTGTTCAGAACATTCACCACCCAATTCCCTTCTTTGGGAATATAGCTTCATTGACTTGTTTCAAGTTATACCTTTGTCACTAGAGACTCCTAATGTGATTTCCTATTACTATCATTGTCAAAGAGGATACTTCCACTTCTCTATTTGATATTTCATTTTTAACCTTTATGAATTCATATTTTATATTTATTTTAGAGGAAATTAATATGTTTTTAATAAGGAGGCAAAGTCTCCAGGTCATGGGGATTCTTGTCTACTTTGCCTCCTTTTAAGAAAAGCATGTCGTGATGAGTTAACTAAGGAAAAAATTGGAGAAAAGCAAGTTAGAATGTCTTAGGCAAGGTGTAAAATGAAAAATATTTTAAAGAAAAAATGTAGGACAATAGGATACAGACAGGAATGGGGAAGGCAACAGAAATGACACTGTATGTTGATGTAAAATGCTGCCACAGCTTCAGTAATAATATTCAGGGATTAATGGATTTGAGTGACTGTATAAACTCTGAGTCATAGATTTCTGTATTTATATGTAGGAAGTCAGCATTTTTGTATATTTTTCAGTATATAAGGGAAAATAAATGTAATCTTTTCAATGGGCACCTCCTAAATCCATAGAATAATAAAAATAAAATTAAAAGGCAATTGTCTAGCTATTTCCTCTGTAAAAGATAATGAATAAGAAGAGCCTTGTGATGGCACAAAGAAAGCCATCATTAGAGGTGACAAGAAAAGAGTGCTCTAAGCCAGAAGGAGAAAAAAGGGATGAGAAGACCAAGTTTTATCTAAGGAAGAGACGGGATTTATATTAGGAACATTGTTTCAATGAAAATATCCTATCTTGGAGTCAACACCTCTCCTGGTAATTTGGATTAATTTAACACACTTTTTGACATACTTTAGTGTTCTTCACAGCTGCTAAGAAAAAGGAAAGTATATTGTACGCTTACTAGTGTGTGGTCCTACATTGGAATGGGATGGAAATAAACTTAAGGCTACACATCACTTATGGGTCCTGTGTTCCCCAATAACATTTTATTCTTGATCTTACATGTGTACTGCGGCTTACAGAAGCAAAAGTAAAGGCACAGAATCCCTTTTTAATGTTAGAATCATTTTTACCTCAGATATATGGCCTTTTCAACACATTTAAATCTCAGAGCTATTTCACCGCTTGTATTTCTTTACATGTGAGCACGTGTGGCAAGGTGGCTTCATTGTGTTAGTGATTAGCTGTTTAAAAGGAAACACTGAAGTTGAGTAACAGAAGTAAACACAGAAAACAGATATGGAATACTTGTTTCCCCCTAAATTAAATTTAAAAACAGAGTAAACCATATTTTGGTCATATTTGTGTTAATTGTTTATCATTTTTCATTAAAAATGGAACACACAAAGTAAGATGACAAACCTCCTTAACCAAACCCTTAAATTATCTTTCTATTTGGAGAGATTGAGAGCCAGAGAGCAAGATTTCTGTATATTTTAGAGTGGGATCTAACTATCCTCAAGTGTCAAAAAACCTGTATAGTAAGATTTCACAGATTTAGGACAGGTTTGGTGGTGATTGGGCAGCTTAGGGCATGAAATTAGGTAATCTGAATTCATTTATTCACCTCAAAAAATATTCAGTACTCAATATCCCATTTCTCTGAATCCCAGAACTTCTTGTTAAGTGTTAGGGATGGAATGATGAGCAAAGCCAAACTTTGCCTCCGCTCTCTTGAAGCTTACAGTCTACTAGGAAAGACAGCATTAGTTCAGCATCAAACACGTGAAATTGCAACTCGGAAAAGTGCCCTAAGGAGGAGGTTCTAGGAGACCCCATAACAAGGGTATTTTTATAGGCGGGGTGTGAGGGAAATCTTCCTCAAGGAAGATGCCTAACAAGCCTGCAAGTTGATTATACAGCTAGGGCAGGAGTCGAAGCAGGAGAGAGAGAGTTTAGTGAATTGGAGGCCAACATCACTGGAGGGAACAGAGGCTGAGGAAGTAGTAGGGAGTCCACCATGGGAGTCCTCATAGGCCAATTGAAAAATGTATCTTTATCCTAAGAAAGATGGGAAGTCATTGCAAAGTGTGAAACAGGTAGGTGCCTTATTTAGACTTTTACTTTGCATTTTAAAAGAAAGATTCCTCTGGCTTCTCTGTGGAGAACTGGCTGCAGGTTAGAGCAGGGTAGTCTCAGCAGGCAATTATCCAGGGGAGTCCAGGCAAAAGATAGAAGTCACCTGTACCTGCTTGAAGGGGGTGGGGCGCATGGAATGACGGGAAAGGATTCAAAAGATCTATAGGAGATAAAATTGACACGCCCTGATAGTTGAGAAGATATGGGCTGTGTGTGTATGTGTGTGTTTCAAAGTAGTGCTTTATAAAATATGCTCGAATAAAGCAATTTTTTTTTTTATTTTTTATTTTTTAAATTTTTTTTTTTTTCAACGTTTATTTATTTTTGGGACAGAGAGAGACAGAGCATGAACGGGGGAGGGACAGAGAGAGAGGGAGACACAGAATCTGAAACAGGCTCCAGGCTCTGAGCCATCAGCCCAGAGCCTGACGCGGGGCTCGAACTCACGGACCGTGAGATCGTGACCTGGCTGAAGTCGGACGCTTAACCGACTGCGCCACCCAGGCGCCCCTAAAGCAATTTTTATGGCTAAGTTTTCTTTTTAAAGCAAATCTTCATTGTTTCCCTTATTTTCCTTACTAGGTGTGATGTCAGGATTTTCATGTAAACAGAATATAGGATGACTATAAAAATGGAAGGAGTTTTCTCTTTACTGAAGTGATTTTAAGCAGTAGTTTAAGATAATTATAGCACACACATTATACTTTCTTAAACTGAATTATGCCAAGCTTTCCAAAACCACTAATCAAAGACATCACTTTAATAATGACTAAGTCATAATAGTATATTGCAGTTAAAGTGACAATAGAGAAGAACTAAAAGTGAAGAATTCTGAATAGTCCTATACTGTCATTATCCAGGTGAGACACAGATGATTTAGGGTCAGCCTGAAGAATGATATTAGAAAAGTGACTGGGTTCAGAAATTGAGGCTTAAACCTACTGGATTTCTTTGGTTTATTGATTTTTTTTTCTGTTGTGATCATCCACTTTCTTTGATGAATTTTGCAATTTTATGATTCTGACTCGTGGAGAACTTAAAACAAAGTGTAACTTGTAACTAAAACTTCTAAATGCTTTTCATACAGTCTCATAAGTTTTATTCATCTAGCAGTTAAGTAATTACCCTATAAATATAACTTCAATATTCTAGCTACCTGAATGGTATCTGCCCCACAAGACATTTTATCTCAGAAAAAAAATCTTGGGGATTTCTATTTCTGTAGTACAGGGCTTATTGTTTATTGAATAATTGGTGATAGGTTGTATCTATAGGAAACAGCCAAAGTGCACGGACTGTGAACACGGAGATCTTTTTAGATAACATTTAGATATAAATCAAATTTCCTTCTGGAAATAATGAGCAATGGGAAATGGCTTCTGTTTTAAAGGATGAAGTAAGTTGCCACAAAGCACTGCGGTAGGTTAAGATCTTATGGAATGATAGGGCTTTGGTTGGCCGAGATGGCCAGACCTTGTCACCATCCCTCCTAAATGTTTTGGCAGTTTGGCAGTGGTATGTTTTCTGAAGGATGTCACTGAGTTTCCAAGATGAGGTGACGCCAGTGTACTACGTGTTACTGCATTACCTCAACCTGCTCGTGGCACGAGGAACATTTTAAAACACATTACAAAAGCTCTCCCACTCAGTCTTTCATCTTCCAGATTTTTTTTTTGTCCCCTTCTGTAATGATATGTCTATCATTGAAAATGAGCTACAGGAAATCACATGGCAACCTGAAGGGTTCCGAGAAATATTTAGCTTTGACTTTCAGCCTGTGCAGTTTTCCTTATGACATAAATAGGCATTTTAGTTGATGTTTTTCTATTCTAAATGATAAATTTGGCTTGGAATATCTTTGTACACTACTGTTAAAATAGTTTGTTTCTTGAACAGATATGAAATGTAAATGTCATGGATGGGGACTGTCACTGTGACTCATGGCTACTTTAGCTTAGGCTTCCTATTTGTGTTACCTTTCTGACAGCAATATTTCTTTCTGCCTTTCTGATAGCATTATTTCTGGGAAATCAAGCTAATTTCTATTTTTATTTCCCTGTTGAAAGGATTACGCATGCTCCTTCCCCACTCTGGTGTCTCCTTGTCTCTGATTAAGATAACCTGTAATAATAATCCATGGGCCTCCTTAGAAATAATTTTTCTTTAACAACTGCTATCAGTTTTTTTTTCCCTTCATTTAACTCCATATGTTTACGTCTGGTTCAGTTTCTCTTCTCTTTATGAACACTTTTTTCTAATTCTTCCTTTAACTTGAAATTTTTCTTGATTCTAAGGAAAGAAACACTTATTCGAGACTTCCAAAGTGCCCAGTGTTACTTATAGTGCAGTTTGTGTTGTTTTGAAATTTATAAAGTATCTCTCTCAACTGAATCTCATTTATTTTTAAGATGGTAGTTGTTGTTACCTTTCTAGTCGAAGAAATCATGGTTTAGGGAAATTAATTTGTTCATGGTTATATTTTTGGAAAATGAAAAGGTCAGGACACAAGCTAGGTAATATTATTTTAGAATATACAGTTCACAAGTTAAAAATATTTAATAAATGTTCATTATATGTAAAGCTAAGTTCTTAAACTTGGGGATAGGACAGTAAATAAAAAGATAAAGCCCCTGATTTTGACCCATTTTTTTCAGTATAAATATAAAGCCAGGGTGACACCCTTACATAATTTATTACAAGTTATTACAAGTACAATTTATTGTAATACAATTTATTACAAGTTACTTAATTTACCCTAATCATGGATCTCCTTTTTTGTTTTCCTAAGAAAAAGGCTGTCATATTAAGATGACCACTGAACTGTTATAAATACAACATGTCCTTCAAATTTTCTTTATATGGAACTGGAATGGGGCTTGTGGGTCCCCCCCCCCCCCATTTGACTGATAGAGTGCATTTTCAGAACAGTTGGTTGAGCTGAGGGGTGCTGTGGCAACGATTAATTGGAGCCAGGCTAAATGATCTGTGCACAGAATGGCCTCCCAGTCTTGGCTAAGCATTGAACCTCATGAACCGGCCAGCTAATAGAACAGGCCAAGAGACCATTGCCTAGGTGTTGCTGGAGAGCTTATTATCAACTTTGCTGACATTGATATAATTGTTCTGTTAACTTATCCAGTAAGTCCTTTTTCTCTAATCCCCAACACAGAGCAAGAACTCTAATATCTATTTTAATATATCCTACAAAATAGCAAGTCATGTATTCTATGAATTAATTGTTCCATGTCCTGTAATCACTTAGCTGGAAAACAACTTGGTGAGCCCAACTATGCTGGTAGTGGCATTGAATTTTCTCTAAGAATTCTTAAGAGGTAAAATTTCTTCATAATATTCTACCCTAACACAAGTTTATGACTCTTATTCATATAGGAAATAGATTAGAGGGAATTTGTCACCAAGAGTAAAATCTCTGGGACAATATTCCCGGTGGAAACAAAATACTCAAAATTGTATTTTACATACTTTAATTTTCTTGGAAAAGACTGTATTTTGGCGACAGTAAATTTAGAGTCTAAGAAATAAAGGGAAGGACCCAAATTTGATGCTAGTTGCCTGTTGCTCACAATTTGAATTAAGATAGTGGTAGGAATGAGAAAATGTAAGGCTATATTGTCAGACGTTTTCATTGTCTTGGATTCACGGAGTATTCTGAAGCAATCTTTTCAATTAATTATTTTGATATTGTCATTGTGGTATAGCGTCGTCTTTAAAATAAACACATCCCCTCGGGCTTGGCACCTGTGAAAAGGATGCCTGTCTTTTAGGGCAATTTGGTGAGGGGAACAGGTTGCAGTTCTACACAGTTCCAGCAGGGGTCAATATGTTTTCATCATTACATACTGAATGCTCGGTGAGCAAGCAGCTAAAGTGTTGATCCTAATTGGAGCAGACACAAGGATCTTCTATAATCCTCTGACATCCTTTTCAAATAATAATTCTTAGGTGGGTGGTGGGCTGGTGGCTGCAATGCCAGTGCAGGCTTCTCCACAATGAAGCCTAACCATTGTCAATTATTTTTGATGTATGCTAGCTTAACTTAAGTCTCCTTCTTACTGGCTTTTCCAACCCACACAAGGGTATTGCTCTTCCTAATTATTGAGACACAGTACCCAGGATGGTCAGGACAAGTGTGTTATTTTGGCTTAATGCATTCTCTAAAACCCATTTCCTTCTTTTTCAGCCTCACTTGCTCTTCCTACTCAGCACAAAGAGCTAGCCTACACCTTCAGTCAAATACCTTAAGAGTATTTTACTTATAACCTTAATTGCCATAGTCATTTGACTTTAACACATTAAATGCCAGCACTTGGAGGCACCTGGAGATACAATAGTAAGTATATTTGCTTCCAGTTGCATGTTTATAACTTCCCACAGGTTAATAATTGAGACTAAATCCTTCCCCACCCCACAGACTTTCTGATAATTTGTTTAGGGGCTCTGCCAGCCAGTGGTATTCAGGGAACAAATTGTCATCCTTCATGTGCACGTAAAAGGTGGTTGCCTGAGTCTCAAACTGTCACACACAAGCTTGAGTTCTTGGAGTCAAAGAAAAAAAACCACGTATGTCCTGCCCCACATTTGTAAGCTCATTTTTTATTGTCCTTGGCCCTGACAGCAGCCCTTTCTGTTGAGCAGGGGAGTGAATGTCTCCGTGTAGAGACATTTTCAGAAATCGGATTCAGGAGAGCCGAGGAGTGATGTGGTGGGAATGCATTACCGGGATACTTAGAAGGTGGTTAACTGGCTGAGTGCTGCTGCCCGGGCTGAGAGAAGGGAAGCATGGCACACCTGATAGAGCTCTGGCCCCACAAAGCTTAACCGAAGTGGAATTTTCAAGCGATGCCCTCACATGTTTCCATAGGGAGGGGCATGTCTTTTGGAAGGTGAGATACTTTGAGCTGTGAAGGTGAAGTCAGACTTAGCCAGGCAAAATCAGCAGGGACTGCTGATCTGAGTTCATAGGGGCTGGGATCACTTTCCACTTACTTGTTAGAGCTTGAGGGGTGCCTGAAACACTTTCTTGCAGCCCAAAGCTTCAGTGTCAGCAAGGAACATATTTATTCCTACATGCAGGTACGTCTTAAATATCCTCTCTAAAAATGTGCAGAATTTTTTTACTTTCAAAGATTACCAGTACCCTTTAATGCATCGGTAATGAAAACAAATGAAGTCACCTCTATTATTCTTGGAAAAATCTGTCTTCAAAGCTCACATTGGCACATTTAAGCAGAGCTGGTGATAAAATTCTTTGATGGGATTGTTCTTTAGCTCTTGCACTCTAATTCCATATTTACTGAAAAACCAAAATTTCCCTTCCTCAAATTCAGAGGGAGGTATGAGGCATACATGTTGTCAGCTGATGAAGAGGACAGCAGTGACTCCAGCTTGGGCCTGACAGTCCCCTGACAGGTGATACCCATATCTTTGATGAGTAGTTAGAAGCTGGGAGGAATTTTGAGCTTCTTTTGGCTGTTGCAGCAGACATATTAATTTCTCTATTTTTAAAAAGGTCATGGTTAACATGAAAGAGAAAATGGTTTAGATGCATAATAATGCATCTCTTAACAGAAGTATATATTTATTCAAGGAATGTTCACTGGGTGCCTACTATATGTCAGGCACTGATAGAAGTATTGGGGCTATATTGATGAATAGGATAGGAAAGGGCTGTATTCTCCTGGAGCTTGCTTACTTCTTGTTAAGATATGCATGCTTTGAAAGTATGCTCCAAAAAAACCCTCAGTGTATTTTTATTTCCTCCCTTCACACATTTGCTTCTTCATATTTAAAATGTAGGCTGAAACACTCCTTGTATTCTTTGAAGGTGAAAAAAAATATGTAACTACAGGGTGAACTACAGAATTTCAGTGACTGCAGAATTGCCTCAAAACCTAAATTGAGAAAAGAGTGGCTGTAAGATGGTTTACAAATAATTAGCAGATTAGGATGCTTTTTAGTTAGTGCATCCATTCATAAAACTGAGCAAAATGCATCTGAAGCAGCTGACACCAGAGTTCAAGGTTGCCTATCTCCCCTGCAGGAGGTCATGACAACTAAACACGGCCATTTCTTGTTCTCACAGCACGGCTTCCGGAAAACCAAATGGTCTCTGCCCTCAGAATCCTGATCTCATGAATTAGGATAAGTGAGAGGAGATGGTTTCCAAATTATTTGTTAAGACCTGTAAGGATTTTTTACTCTAGTCACATAATTTATCATTAAGCACTGAAGCAACCTTGAAAAAGAAGAACTAGGTATCTGTTTCATTTATTTATTCAGATAGAGCTCTCTGTACCAGAATGACCCCCTATACCTGGTGATTTAAAAAAAACCCCACAATTCTGAAAACTTAATAGAAAACCATAATTTGAAGCTCTGCTGTATCTTTGCTTATTATTAGGATGGTACCTTTTTTCAAGGTATCTGGGGAGCAGAGCCATAGGCATCTGCTCTAGACTGTGGAAAGGGCATGTAGCTATTTTACAAGCTCACCTTGGGGCCTTTACTACTCACTGATCTTGAGAAGAAAACTCTAGGACCAAAGATAAAACTTCCTCCCTTTTCCATTGCTTTGGCTTTGATAATTCTTCTCTCTTCTCTCTCCCTCCACTAAAATATGTGATGGCTGATGTTTTCTTGCGCAAATTTACCTTGGATTAATGAGTAATCACAAACTAGGTCTTTCTGTCTTGCACGCCTTGAGTACAAGAAATGCTCCAAAATTTCTAAGAGAAACGTAGAAATTTTCTTTTGGAAGGTGTCAGAAAATTCAGATACTCCCTTGCTCTTGAGAGGTCTGAATTCTTTCAAGAAAAGAGGCTACTATTTTCCTAAAGCAGACTTTGTTTCCAGATGTACTTACAGCTCCTTGATATTGTACCTTCACAATCAATCAATCAATCAATCCAATAGGGAAAATGTTATTGCTTCTCTTGAGAATTCCCCCATCCCCCTCCTCAAGATTGCTTCAATGTTTGTATATTTATTAAAAAGTGAGTATTTGTTTGTTACATAACTGGAATTTTCTTGGTTAGTGAAAAGGTATTAAAAGTTATAGATACACTTAAAAATTAAAGTAGTTGAGCGTGGTACAGTCTTTCAGAAATTCCCAGGCTGATTTTTTTTTCAGGATGCTAATATAAATATTTAAGGAAATAATGATTTTTTTTTTTTTGGTTATCAACTTGGAGCAGGTGCCTTTTTTCCTTGTGAGAAAACTCATTTTTATCACAGTGAATTCTTTCCTTTTCTACTAGGTGTGGGATGATAGAGTTAAGTGAAATCTGGGAACTTTATTAAAACCCATTAATCCAAATCAGTGGGAAATAATTCTAAAGCTCAGGTTATATCTTGGAAATTTAATCTCCAAGTTCTAATTCCTCTCTTAACAATGTGTTATTACTTGATGTTGAAGAAAAAAACTTTATTTTGGTTCTTAATACAGAGGGACTTTTTTCCTCTTTTCCCTTCCTCTGCTAGGAAACTCAAATCAAATTCGGGAACTAGGTATAGCAATTATATGTATCTTTAAGAATGTGTATTGTGTTGTAACTTTAGTTACTCTATTTTGCTTCTTATTTTTTTTTCCTAACTATTTTTTTCCTGTTGGATTATATATGTTTGCATAAACTATCTCAAATAACTTTGGAAGGAAGTTAGATCATAAATAAGTAAATAAAAAATTAGAGCTTACTGATTGCTCATTATGTTGTTAACACTCTTACTTAGGCATTTTACATATGCTATCATAATGATTTCGAAACAACCACACGAAGTAGTAGTGGATCAGGTAGGAATGCATTCACCTGCAAGTAGTTGAATATCTAACGAATACTAACGTATATAGGGGAATATTTAACAAGTCTAGAGAAAATGCTGTTAGCATTGATTTGAGATCACATGGGTTTTAGGACTAGTATCCCGGAAATTCTCTTGCTCTCTCTCATGGATTTAAAATAGCTACAGTAGCTCTGACTGTTATGCCTGTATTTAACACAGGATTAAGATGGAAGGGCGAAGACCTGTCATGTTTGTTGCTTTCATCAGGAAGCAAAGTTTCCCCAGAAACCCACAGTCAACTTCTGCTTACTTCTCTTAGATGTAAGAAATGGATGCTGGCAGAAGAGAAGGGATTTGGCAGTGGATGTGGAAAGTGTAAATTTAAAAATATTTAACAACTGTTACTGCACAGACACTGACAAATTAGAATGGGCACTGGTTGTAAATAATTAGTAGCACCTTACCAGTATCTGTGGAATATCAGCTCTGAGAGCAGAATACCCTCTACAGATAGGTCATAAGTAGGTTGTTATAAGCATTTTATAAATAAAAAAAAATTAGAAAATTTTAACAGCTCAAAGTCATAGAGTAAGTACATTCACTGTGTTGGTAGGGTCTAGATTTTAATCTAGGGTAATTATCTTGACAGTTTTTATTTTTAGCCAATGCACTACACTATGTATCCTAAATTAAATACATTTAAAAATAGTACACATGCATGTATACTAATATTATTGTAGTATTACCAAAACTGGGCTTTTGGAGTATGCTCTGGCTTACTTGGTACCTACTGAATTCGGCATACATAATATGTTTCAAAATGTACTAGGGAAAATCAGCTCTTGGTAGTAGCAGAGTAGCTTGTATTGGACAAGCCCTCTTTACAGATAATAATTATAAACTCTGGGGCCAATTCACAACAACAAACATTTGAAGGCTGAAACTGGAGGAGAGTCAACTCTTGAAAATAGGATGCTGCATTGGGTGACAAGTGAATTTATATAGTTTTTGGCTTGAGAGGACTCTCTGGTCTGTGAGGCTTGGAAAAGCTAGAACCTAAGTAATAAACCACAGTGTTAATGGTTTGAGCAGTCAGAAGATGAAGTCAGCTGCCAGGGTAGGTTAACAAAAAAGGAAATCTCAGAAAAAAGCAAAATAAGGGAAAGCCCCAAATCTGCAAATAGCCTCGATTCTTGCCTAACCTTGAACTGCACAAGAATAGGTGGGGTAAGGGGGTTGTAAGGAGACTGATGAGAAAGAACAGATTGAAACCTGAAGTAATTAAGTAGAGATTTCAGCCTGCTCATCACACTGTAGGCATGTTTTGAATTTGAATCCATTCAAGTGAAATACTTGCTAGAATAGAAGTAAATACTCTTCAGAGAAAGGTAACAGAATCCAGAGACTCTACAATGTAATATCCACTATGTCTAGAACACTAAAAAAATTATTAGACATGGTAAGACACAGCAAAAATGTAACTTGTAGCAACGAGGTAGAGCAGTTCATATTGAAATCAACCCCAAGATGACACAAATGATAAAATTAGCAAAGGTTTTAATGAAGCTATTAAAATATGTTTAAGACTTTGAAAGATATTGAAATTAATGAAAAAATGGGAAATCTCAGCCCATAAGTGAAAATTATAAATAAGAACCAAATGGAAATTCTTAAACTGAAAAGTTTAATAACTGAAATCAACTTCAGTGGAAGCCTTATGAGCATATTGGAAATAGTAGAAATGTTCACTGAACTTAGATCAAAAGAAATTATCCAATATGAGGAACTCAGAATAAAAACTATTAAAAATAATGAATAGAATCTCAATTGTTCCTATGGGACAATAGGAAATATTCTAATATATGTGCAGTGGAGTCCTAGACAATGAGGAGAAAGAAGTAGGGAGAGAGAAAATGGAGGCAGAAATAATATTTGAAGAAATAATGACTGAAAACTTAGCAAATTTGGAGAAAAATATAATCTGTAATTCAGAAATTGCAGCAAGCTCTAAATTATCTAAAAATCAAAATCTCACATAGACAAATTGCTCAAATCTAACGATAAAAAAATCTTGAAAGCAACCAGAGAAAAATGACACCTTTCATACAGGGACTAGTGATATAAATGATGGATGACTTCTCATCAATATCAGTGAAACTTAAAGACAATGGAGAACCATGTTTAAAACACTAAGGGAAAATAAAAAGAGTCGCTGTAAAATCTGTACCCAGAAAAATGCTTAACACATGAAGGTGAAATAAAAACATTTTCAGAATAAATGACAACTGGGGGAATTCATCACTAGCAGACCTGTCCTATGAGAAATATTAAAGAAGGTATTGTTATTGTTGTTGTTGTTGATCTCTTTAATTTCATTTATCCTCACCTATTAGAGAAATCACACTAGATGGAAACTCAGATTTATAAGACAGAACAAAGAACACAGGAAATGGAAATATGTAGGTAAATGTAAAATATTCTCTTAATTCCAGGATAACATAAATATGTATTTGCCTAATAACAGAGATGCAGAATACACAAAGCACAGATGACAAAACAAAGGTGGGAAGAAAAATTTGCCATTATTGTTAGACATTTTGATTTGTCTCTCCATTAGTTTGCATTTGGAGAAGGCTTCAAGATGGAATGTCATATAAGAAATTTTTTGGGAGAGAAAGCAAAATAAGGAGGGTGTTTAAGAAAAGGGGATGGAAGTCCATTGCTCCTAAAAAGAGAAGGGGAAGGAAAGAGGATTGGGTGGAAGAGTATTAGAATGCAAAACAAGAAAGTTTTAGCCGAGTGAATGGAGAGCTCTTGAGCCAAGTTTTTTTTTTTTCAATATATGAAATTTATTGTCAAATTGGTTTCCATACAACACCCAGTGCTCATCCCAAAAGGTGCCCTCCTCAATACCCATCACCCACCCTCCCCTCCCTCCCACCCCCCATCAACCCTCAGTTTGTTCTCAGTTTTTAACAGTCTCTTATGCTTTGGCTCTCTCCCACTCTAACCTCTTTTTTTTTTTTTTCCCTTCCCCTCCCCCATGGGTTTCTGTTAAGTTTCTCAGGATCCACATAAGAGTGAAACCATATGGTATCTGTCTTTCTCTGTATGGCTTATTTCACTTAGCATCACACTCTCCAGTTCCATCCACGTTGCTACAAAGGGCCATATTTTGTTCTTTCTCATTGCCCTGTAGTATTCCATTGTGTATATAAACCACAATTTCTTTATCCATTCATCAGTTGATGGACATTTAGGCTCCTTCCATAATTTGGCTATTGTTGAGAGTGCTGCTATAAACTTTGGGGTACAAGTGCCCCTATGCATCAGTACTCCTGTATCCCTTGGGTAAATTCCTAGCAGTGCTATTGCTGGGTCATAGGGTAGGTCTATTTTTAATTTTCTGAGGAACCTCCACACTGTTTTCCAGAGTGGCTGCACCAGTTTGCATTCCCACCAACAGTGCAAGAGGGTTCCCATTTCTCCACATCCTCTCCAGCATCTATAGTCTCCTGATTTGTTCATTTTGGCCACTCTGACTGGCGTGAGGTGATATCTGAGTGTGGTTTTGATTTGTATTTCCCTGATAAGGAGCGACGTTGAGCATCTTTTCATGTGCCTGTTGGCCATCCAGATGTCTTCTTTAGAGAAGTGTCTATTCATGTTTTCTGCCCATTTCTTCACTGGGTTATTTGTTTTTCGGGTGTAGAGTTTGGTGAGCTCTTTATAGATTTTGGATACTAGCCCTTTGTCCGATATGTCATTTGCAAATATCTTTTCCCATTCCGTTGGTTGCCTTTTAGTTTTGTTGGTTGTTTCCTTTGCTGTGCAGAAGCTTTTTATCTTCATAAGGTCCCAGTAATTCATTTTTGCTTTTAATTCCCTTGCCTTTGGGGATGTGTCGAGTAAGAGATTGCTACGGCTGAGGTCAGAGAGGTCTTTTCCTGCTTTGTCCTCTAGAGTTTTGATGGTTTCCTGTCTCACATTCAGGTCCTTTATCCATTTTGAGTTTATTTTTGTGAATGGTGTAAGAAAGTGGTC
Organism: Neofelis nebulosa; assembly: GCF_028018385.1. Taxonomy (NCBI): domain Eukaryota; kingdom Metazoa; phylum Chordata; class Mammalia; order Carnivora; family Felidae; genus Neofelis; species Neofelis nebulosa. The sequence goes on from NC_080784.1 coordinate 119,273,000, forward strand.
TAGTTTCATTCTTCTGCATGTTGCTGTCCAGTCCTCCCAGCACCATTTGTTAAAGAGACTGTCTTTTTTCCATTGGATGTTCTTTCCTGCTTTGTCAAAGATGAGTTGGCCATATGTTTGTGGGTCTAGTTCTGGGGTTTCTATTCTATTCCATTGGTCTATGTGTCTGTTTTTGTGCCAGCCAAGTTGTTTTTTGAACTCCCGTGTGCCAGAACTCCCGTGTCCTCCCTTACTACTCTCAACTCATGGGGCTGAGAACAGCCTGTGGGAAACAGCCAACATCATGGTCTTGTGTGAATGTTGTGGTGGCCCAGACATGCAGTCCTAGGGCCAACAGCCAATTATGTTTCCTGCAGCAGAAAATCTAAGTGATGCAATTTCATGGTTTTTCAAACTTTTAGTGAGTGCCAGAGTAAGTAGAAAAAAAAATCTTAAGGATAGAGAATATTGGAACAATGCTATTCAACAGCTCGACTATTTGATATTTATGTATCACCATACCCAACAACCACAAAATACACATGCTTTTGTACATGGAATAGTCACCCAAACAGAGTACGTGCTGGACCATAACATGTATCTCAATAAATTTAAAAAGATTGAAATCTTAACAGAATTTCTAACAGAATGTGTTTCTGACTCTAAAAATGTTAGAAATCAATAATAAAATACTAGAAAGCCCCAATTATTTTGAAATTAAGCAACAAACTTCTAAAGAATGTATGAATTAAAGAAGAAATCACAAAAGGAAGTTAGCCAACATTTGAATTGAGTAAAATATGAAAATATGTCAAAATTTATGGGATACAACTAAAGCAGTGCTTAGAGGAAAGTTGATAATTCTAAATGTTTTATCTTGAAAGAAGAAATGGTTATAATCTATCAGTGATTGCATTGAGACAGCTAAGTAAACAATCAACAAAACTAAAAGGCAACCTTTGGAATGGGAGAAGATATTTGCAAAGGACACATCTGGTAAAGGGTTAGTACCCAAATTCTATAAAGAACTTATCAAACTCAACACCCAAAATATGAATAATCCAATTAAAAATGGGCAGAAGACATGAACAGGTATTTCTCCAAAGAAGACATCCAGATGGCCAACAGACACATGAAAAGATGCTCAATATCACTCACCATTCAGGGAAATACAAATAAAACCACAATGAGATATCACCTCACACCTGTCAGAATGGCTAAAATCAATGATAATGACACAAGAACAACAGGTGCTGGTGAGGATGTGGAGAAAGGGGAACCATCATGCACTGTTGGTGGGAATGCAAACTGGTGCATCCAGTGGAAAACAGTATGGATGTTCCTCAAAAAGCAATATCCAACAATATTACTACTAGGTATCTTCTCAAAGAATACAAAAACACTAATTCAAAGGGATACATGCATCCCAATGTTTATAGCAGCATTATCTACAATAACCAAATTATGGAAACAGCCCAAGTGCCCATCAACTGATGAATGAATAAAGAAGATGTGGAGTGTGTGTGTGTGTGGGGGGGGGGGGGGTGTGTGGATGGGTGGGTGTGTAGGTATATATATACACACATGCATACAAATATACAAAAATATACACACATACATATATACAGTGGAATATTAACCATAAAAAAGAATGAAATCTTGCTATTTGCAATGACATGGATGGAGCTAGAGAGTATTATGATAAGCAAAATAAGTCAGAGAAAGACAAATACCATATGATTTCACTCATATGTGGAATTTAAGAAACAAAGCAAATAAGCAAAGGGAACAAAAAGAGGGAGGCAGACCAAGACACAGACTCTTAACTATAGAGAACAAATTGATGGTTACCAGGGGGTAGGTAGGTGGGAGAATGGGTAAAATAGGTGATGGAGATTAAGAGGAGTGCACTTGTGATGAGCACCAAGTAGGTTATAGAAGTGTTGAATCACTATATTGTAAACCTGAAATTAATATTATACTGTTAACTGGAATTTAAATAAAAAAATTTTAAAAAATAATGTAATTAGAAATTAGGAAGGAAAAATAAAATTAAGAGTGGAAATCAGTGTAAAAAGGGAGAAGGAAGGGACAATTTCCAGGATTAGGAAAAGAGAGGATGCAATTGTAGATCCTGCAGACATTTAAAAGATAAGGGAATATTATGAATAACTTCATGGGAATACATTAATTCAGGTGCAAAGAAAAAAAATTCACTGAAAGAACGCAACCTACCAACATTAAAAAAGAAGTAGAAAATCTGAATAGCTTCATATCTATAAAGTAATTAAATTCATTACCAAAATTCTTGTTATAAAGAAAACTTCAGTCTCATGTGTATTATTGGTGGCACTTATCAAATATTTAAGGAAGGAATAATGCCAAACTTACAAAGTCAGAAAATAAGGAAAAAGGGAACATTTCCCAATTTATTTTGTAAGGTCAAGATAGTCCTCATTCCCAAACCGACAAAGATGTTACAAGGAAAAATAGTATCAACCAATATTCCTCATGAACATAGATAGAAAATAATCTTTAGGAAAGTGGAGGCAAATAGAATTCAGTAATATATAAATGAATGATATATCATGACCAAGTGGCATTTATCCCAGGATGGCGTTTTCTACATCATTTGCCATATTAACAAAAGAGACAAAAATATTATTTCTGATTATGCAGATAAAGCCCCTAACAAAACTTAATGTCCATTTTTTTTTAAAAAAGTTTATTTTGAGGAAAAGAGAGAGTATGTGTGAGTGGGGAGGGGCAGAAAGGGAGAGAGCATAGAGCTGGGTGTGGAGCTGAGTCCCAGGAACTATGAGATCAGGACCTGAGTGGAAATCAAGAGTCAGATGCTTAACCAACTGAGCCACCCAGGCACCCCTACCCATTTTTTGATATTAAAAAAAAAAACCAAAAAAACTAGATGTAGAAGGGAATGTCTTCAGTCTAATAAAGGACATCTATGTAAAAACTTCAGCCAATAGCATGCTTAATGGTAAAGTATTGAATGTTTTTCTCCTAAGATTAGGAATAATATAAGGATATTCACTCTGCTTTATACAACTATGTACTGGCATTCCTAGCTAGTGGAAAAATGCAAGAAAAAGGAAAGTTGTAAAGATTGTTCTAAGGAGACTGCAAAGCAACCACTCAAACTTATTAAGTGAGTTTAACAATCTTTCAGGGTACAATTTCATTACCACTCAATTTTCTATATCCTTGCAGTTAACTATGGGAAATTGAAATGCAATTTATATTAGCATTCTGATTATGAGCTACTTAATGATAAATAATATGTGCAAGATTTCTACATTGAAGACTAGGAAACATTGTTAGTAGAAATTAAAGAAGACCTAAGTAAGTGGGATCATATATCATGTTGATATATTGGAAGAATCAGAACGCTTAAGTTTTCAGTTTTATTCTAGTTCAGCTATCCATTTAATCACATCCCAACAATAATCTTATGAGGCTTAAAAAATATTTTACAAATAGATTCTAAAACATATGGCAAGGCAAAGGAACTAGAGCAATGGAAATACTTTTGAAAAGCAAGAGCTGGAGGCTTTAAATTACCTGACTCAATGTGTACTATAAAGCTATAGTAATGAAGACATAATTAAGACATTTTTATTGGCATAAGAATAAATAAATCATTCAAAATAACATGATAGAGCCCATAAATAGACCCACGTTTTAATGGTTAGTTAATTTCTTTACCAAGGTACCAAAGGAATTGAATGGTAAATTAAAACCTGGTTCAACAAATGGTTCTTGAACAACTGAATAGATGTATACAAAAATTATTGATCATTTCCTCACATTATGCATAAATATTTAGATTGAACATGGAGCTAAAGAAAGTTCAAACTTCTAGAAGAAAGTGTAGGAGAATGTCATAACTTGAGGTGGTCAAAGTTTTCTTCAAAAGAATACAGAAAGTACTAATCATAAAAGGAAAGCATTAAAATTTAGACTTAGTTAAAACTGTTTATCAGAGGATGTTATTAGAGAAATTAAGTAAGCCACATAGTGAAGGAAAATATTTGTAAACATATTTGACAAAGTACTTGTAGAAAGACTACATAATTCCTACCAAGTACAGAAATGAGAAGATGAATAGCCCATTTTAAAAATGAGTAAAAATCTTGAACAGACACATGGCCAATAAACACATGAAAAGATGTTCGACATAATTATCAGGAAAAGTGCAAATTAAAAGTGCAATGGGATGTTAGAATGGCTAACATAAAAATGACTGATAACACCAAATATTGGCTAGAATATGGTGCGACTGGAATACTCATACATCACTGGTGGGAATGTAAAATGGTACAACACTTTGAAAAAAGATTGTCACTTTTATAAAACTGAGCTTTCACTTTATCCTAGCAACCCCATTTAACAACTTAAATGAATCTTACAGATGATCTGTGGAATAAAAGAAGCAAAGACTAAAAACTGAATGATTTCCTTTATATACAGTTCTGGAAGAGACAACACTAATTTGACTTGTAAAAATATCAGGTTATGGTCTCTTCTGGGGCAGATGCAGAATTGATTGGGTAGGGTTTTAGGGAAATTTCTGGGGTAATGGGAATTAGAGGGGTGTGGATTATGGGGGTGCAAATATTTGTTAAAACATTAAATCATACACTTAAGGTTTGTACATTTTACTGTACATAAGTGATAAATGCTATAGATATTTTGCTTTTCACAGTGGTATGGTAATCAGTTCTGAAACTACTTTCTGTTTATTCTAAGCCTTGGCAAATACATATTTTGGGAATAATGGGAACCAGTTTTCTCACTATTAAAGAGTTAAAAACACGCACGGGGAAAAAATAAAAAAGGAGCCTTACAGAGTGTGTGTGTGTATACTGTATATATGTAAATATATATGTAAATATAGAGATAGAAATGTAGATAAATATACAGGTGCATATTTATAACACACACACACACACACACACACACACACATATTTCTGAGTTCTATCAGCTATGAAGTCCTAGAATCAAAGACACACTTAAAGTAATGAACAAACAGCATTCAGATCTTGATTTCATGATACTCTTCTCCATTAAAAGGAACCAGTGCTTCTGGAAGAATGGTTACTTCCAAATGGTGACTTTGTCAGTGTCAGAGTAAATGCAAGATGAGCCTAGTGCCAGAAAGTAAGGAAATACTAAAAACAAATTATGTGGACCTGTGAGGAAGATATAGGAGCAGTTTCAGCTCTGACATGTAAAGATCTTGAAGGTTATCACTCTCATCTTTACAGTAAGGAAAAGGCAGGCAAAGTGAAAATCAGTGAGCTTCCTTGAACCCATCAGAGAATTGAGGTCACAGATCAAACCACTACCCTGAAACCTAGAGAGACTGGTACATCAGGAAGTTATCGTAATTGAAATCTGTTTATTTGGAACAGAAGCCACTAGAACCACAAATAGGTACACTTAACCAAAAATAGGAACACTTAAATGGCAGTTTTGACAAAGTGATAGAGGCTGAGTATGCACTAAAATGAGAGTAAGAAACTCCTGAGGATCACATATCTTTCTGGTGGTCCCTTGACAGAACCTGCAAACTTCTCATAGCATCAGAGAAAGAGCCTCTCTGGCTTTGACAAGGAAAGGGGAAGAGTAAACATTAGAAATATGTCAGAGCCTTCTTCATAACCATGTCCATGGAGCAGGACTTTGCCAGAGTGCAATTCTAAAACCTTTGCCCCAGCTGGAGTGAAAGAATTTCCCCTACTCCTGTGTCCTCCAGCCTTCTTGTCTCACCATGGTAAAGAGAAAAAGCAAGACATAATCAACAGAGGACGGGGGGAAAAGGATCATACTGACACTAGGGAACTAGTGTAGTGCTGTTCAGGCAGAAAAATAATACCACTGCAGAAATAGTTGCAAACTTTACATCCCAAGACACAGGCCCACTAGGACACTAAACTTTAATTGGAATATTATGGAATGTCTTCTCTCTTTAATACTTTACCAAAACACCAAAAAGCCTCCAGCATAACAGCAGATTATAGTTGTTAGAGCTGCAAAACACGTTCTTTTGTTGAAAAGAATAGGGAAGGCCAAAGTCAAGAGGGGAGACAAAAACAAGGACACTGCAAGAATTGAAGTACAACTAGTAGATACAGCAAACATTAAACACAAGTCAACTCCTAGGAAGATTATTATATACCTTCAAAACTAAAGGACTATTTACCTCTGTAATTATTACCCAATACAACATGCTTGAATTAAAAAATTACAGAGCATGCCAAAAGACAAAAACAAAACAAAAAACCCCACCACACTTTGAGATGACAAAGCAGTCATCATCAAAACCAGATTCAGGTATGACACAGAGGTTGGAATGATCAGACTGGGAACTTCACTATGGTTAATAAGTTAAAGGCTTTAATGGATAAAGTAGACAATGTACAAAATAGATGGGCAATGTAGGCAAAAAGATGAAAACTGTAAGAATCCAAAAAAAATGCTAGAAAAATAAAGCACGTCAAGGGAAGAATGCCTTTGATTGACAGATCAGTAGGCTTGACATGGCTGAAGAAAGAATAAGCAATCAAGAAGATAGGTCAATAGAAACCTGCAAAACTGAAAGGCAATAAGGGAAGAAGAAAAAAAGGGAAAGTTCACAAACTGGAGAACAATATTGATGTTTAACATATAGAATATTGAAGGGAGCAGAAAGAACGGAGCAGAAGAAAAAGTTGATATGATAATCACTGAGAACTTAACAACAACAACAAAATGAAAGATCCAAGAAGCTCTGAAACACCAACTGGGATAATTACCAAAGCCAAAATCAAAAAATTACAAGCACACTTAGGCATGTCATAATCAAACTACAGAAATCCAAAGACAAACAGAAAATATTGAAGGAAGCCAGAGGAGAAAAATAACCTTATCTATAGAACAGTGTAAAAATTACGGTGGGGGCACCTTGATAGCTCAGTCAAGTGTCTGACTTTGGCTCAGGTCATGATCTCACGGTTTGTGAGTTCAAGCCCCTCGTTGGGCTATGTGCTGACATCTTGGAGCCTGGAGCATGCTTCAAGTTCTACTTCTCCCTCTCTCTGCCCCTCCCTCTCTCATGCTCTGCCTGTTTCTCTCTCTATCAAAAATAAATAAACATTAAAAAAAATTTAAAAATTACAGTGAACTTTTTGTCAGAAACTATGTAAGTACAAAAAGAATGGAGTAAAAATGTGTTGAAACAAATTTAAAATGTTGAAAGAAAAACCTTATCAACCTAAAACAATATATCATCCTTTAAAGGTGAAAGCAAAAATTCCCATCAAAGGTGAAAGAGATAAAAAGACTTTCTCAGAAAACAAAACCAAAACCAAAAAAACCTTGAGGGAATTCATCTCCAGTAGTTGTACTCAATAAGAAATGTTTAAAGTTCTTCAGGCAGAAGAAAAAAATATAGACAGGAACTTGGATTCACACAAAGAAAGACTATTTGAGGAAGAATACATGAAGGTAAAATAAAACCTTTTATTAAAAACTTTCTTAATATGAAAATTTACCATTTAAAATAGTAACAATAACAATGTATTAGGTGATAATAGCATATAAATGGTTTAAATGAAAACAGTATTACAAGGGGTAGGAGAGAGGAATTAGAAACACTCAATTTTAAGGTACCTATAGTACATGTGAAATGCTATAGCATTATTTGAATGTGAATTTAGATTAGTTTAAAATATAAATTATGGGGTGACCATTAATTTTTTTAAAAAACTGTGTGATACATGCTAACAGAGAAAGTAAAATGTTTACATCCAGGAAAGGCAGGAATAGGGTAGACGGGGAACTAAATTCAATGAATGGAAAGCAGTTACAAATGTGGTAGATATTAACCCAACTACATCTATAAACACTTTAACTATGGATAGTATAAATATACTAATTAAAAGTTTGTGAGAGTGGATTAAAAAAACAAGACCTAACTATATGCTGTCTACCAGAAATCTTTTCTAAATACAAAGAAACCCAAAGAGGTTAAACACAAGAGGGTTAAGATATACTATGTTAACACCACTCAAAAGAAAGCTGGAATATAAAAGCTGGAGTAACGATATCAATTTTAGACAAATCAGGATTCAGAGCAAAGAGGAGTATCAGGAATAAAGAGGGAGATGATAAAATAATTAAGGGGTCAATTTTCTAAAAAGACAAGACAATCCTAAATGTGTGTGCACCTAACAACAGAGCATCAAAATACAGGAAGCAAGAACTGAAAAGAGAAACAAACCCTATCCATCAAAATAGCTGGGAAATTAGTGTTTGATAGATGAAAAAGGAAGAAAATCAGTAAGGATATATGGGACCTAAACAACACTAACTATCGACAAGCTCTGTTTGATATTTATACTCTAACAAGAACAGAGTATACGTTCTTCTCAAGCCCACATGAAGCATTCATCAAGTTCACATTCTGAATGAGAAAATACACCTTCACAAATTTAAAATAATAGAAATCATATAAAGTATATTTTCTAATCACAATGGAATTAAACTAGAAACTAACAGAAAGATACCTGAAACATTCCAAAATATTTGGAGATTAAGCCACACGCTTGTGAATAACACATAGGTCCTAGAGGTATCAAGAGAAACTTCATGGTCACCTGGGTGACTCAGTTGGTTAAGCCTCCAACTTCAGCTCAGGTCGTGATGTCATGGGATCCCACTTTGGATTCTGTGTCTCCCTCTCTCTCTGCCCCTCCCCAGCTCACACTCTCTCAATAAAAAAATAAACATTAAAAAGTAAAGAAGAGGGGCGCCTGGGTGGCTCAGTCGGTTAAGCGTCCGACTTCGGCTCAGGTCACGATCTCGCGGTCCGTGAGTTCGAGCCCCGCGTCGGGCTCTGGGCAGACGGCTCAGAGCCTGGAGCCTGTTTCCGATTCTGTGTCTCCCTCTCTCTCTGCCCCTCCCCCGTTCATGCTCTGTCTCTCTCTGTCTCAAAAAAAAAAAAAAAAAAAAAAAAAAACGTTAAAAAGTAAAGAAGAGAAACTTAAAAAATATTTTCAAGCGTGAAAATATTACTTATCAAAATCTGATGCAGTGAAAGCAGTGTTTAGAGGGAAAGTTATAGCATGAAATGAATATATTAGAATATAAGAAAGATTGACCATAACACCATAAACTTTCACCTTAGCAAACTAGAAAAGAGCAAACCCAAAACAAGATGAAGGAAGGCGATAAGAAAGATTTAGGAAACATTAAAAAATTAAAATATAAATTATTTAGAATGTTGAAGAATCCCAGGATCTAATGGAATCTGGGGGTGGGGGGGTGGGATCTAACTGCATTACAAATGTACAAACCAACTTCTCTGAGGAGATGGGGAAGAAAAGCATTCACTTAAGTGAGAAATGAATAGAGATTGTAAATCTGCAAGAAAAGGGGATGTAATAAGCACTGTCATCAAGTTGCTAAAGCTGTTCCCCATGGGGGGGTACAAGTTAACAAATTTAAACCACTAAATGTGCATACTAAAATTGAACAACTAAATAAATGGGTTGTGTATGGTGAGAGGTTTCTCAGGATTGCAGGGGGAGGGTTATAAACCAGCAAGGGGAGCCCTCCACATTAATCCATATAACTGTGACAGTTTCTTAGACTTTCTCTTTTGTTTTTGACAATCTTGAAAATGGTGAAGAGTACTAGTCAGATTTTGTAGAATGTCTATAGTTGGGATTTGTCTGATGTGTACATACGTGTGTATGCCCAGGTTGTTTACATGTAAATATTTTGTTGCTTTGTCAGCTGAGCAGGCTTGGAAGCAATGGAACACTTGTAGCAATGAACATATCTAACAGCAATTCCTTGGTTTCTAATACCATTAAAAAAAAAAAGGAAACAAGGCTTCTTTGAGAAATAACAGGTCTTAAAATTGGGGCATGGACTATAGAAGATGAACCTGGAGAATATTGTAATGCCAGACAGCAGGGAAACACTCAAAAGAAATCCAAACAATGATGAAGGTGTGTTAAAGGAACTTAAGAGCTAACTGAAAGGGCTCCCAATGGCCAAAGCTGGAATACTTTGAACAAACTATAGCAGTAATGGGTTATAACTCAAAATATAAAATATCCATAGGTACATACTGGTATAAAAATTATGGAATAAATGGAGAAAATAGACAAATCTGTGCTGAATGGTTTCAAATACTTTATCCTCAAGGGAACAGAGCATAACTCCACGTTCCTTAAGTGTGCGTTAACCATAGAAACTTACTCCCAAAGAGTAAAGTGTGGAAAAGGGAAAACAAACAATAACTTTACAGCAGAGAAACCTAACAAACACTACCTCTACTAGGTGATCAAAATTACCATCAACAGTGATGTCATACTGATAGCATGCATACTTGATGTGATAGGAATGTCATTTTGACTTCCATGGTCATCCTCCTAAAAACCCATAACCCCAGACTAATCATGAGAAAAAACTCAGCTAAATGTGACACGGTATCCTGGATAAATGTGACACCATCCTGGATGGTGTGCTGGAATAGAAAAAAAAACAACATTGGGTGAAAACTAACAAAGTATGTAATTTAATTAAAAAAATTGTTAAATTTTAATAAATGTATCAATAATAGGGCAAAGTGAATGTGGGTTATGGAAACTCTTACCCCCTTCACAACTTTTCTGTAGGTTTAAAGGTATTTAAAATAATTGTTAGGAAAAAAAGACCTATGAATTAATTTGGAAGACTTCTCATTGGCCAAGGTTGGAGCAACTTATTAAGATAAAAATGATAGCCAATTTGACATTAAATTATATTAAAAAAATAAACATTAGAAAAATTAAAAAGAAGTATGTTAAAACAGACATGCCCTTATGGAATGTAATGTACTTAATAATGTTAGAAAAATGTCTTGGACAAATTGAGTGCCATATTGTCTTTATGAAGAAACAAGTAGTATTATAAAGATGTCAATTACCAACAAATTAATAAGTAAATTTAATGTAATTCCAAAAACATTAAGGAAAGTAGGGCAAGAAGTATATATACCATCAGATATTAAAACATGTGTTAATACTATCTCACAATGATTTATTATCTTCTCTCATAATATCAAAATGTTATATTGTGTTTCCAAAAAAAAATGATATAATGGATTATAATCTATTAAAAAAATAAAAATCCCCGAGCCCTACTGATAAATGAATAAATAATTGGAAGAGAAGGGGATCTTCTTTATAATACCAACCAATAAATGTAGAAGGGATTACGTAATTAGAATATTATCAATAGATTCTTAAACTAGTAAGTAAAAGTTTGATGAGAAAGAAAAAATTTATATAGTCTCAAATTTTCCCCACAAGTTACCAATTTACCATATTGAGGCAATTATGAACTCTATAGTTGAAAAACTTGGCAGAAACCATTTCAACCAAAGGACCAAAGTTAACATTACCAATATTGGGACAAACAATATCATCTGTCTACTGATATGATGTAGTGAGAATCACCCAGAATCCTATCTGTGATAGTCTTGTCAAAACTCTACCCATGAGGAAACATCAGACCTAATTTGAGAGAAATTCTACAAAAAAATACATTTTTTTAAATATCAAGGTAAACACACACACACACACACACACACACAGAAGGGAAGGCCAGAGAATGGTTACAGATTGAAGGACACTAATGAGATATGACATTTGCAAGGTGTGATCCCAGATTGGATCTTGCGGTGGAAAAACATAGCTTTGAATACATTATGATAATTGATCAAATTTGAATATGGACTATGAATTGAATTGTAGCATTGTTAAGTGTTCGGATTTTGATAATTGTTCCATGGCTATATAAGAGAGTGCCCTTGTTTTACAAAGCACATACTGTAGTATTTTGATATAAATAGGTACAATACCTTCAATCTACTCCCAGATAGCTCCCAAATAACCATATTTCTGTTTCTTTTTATCCATGAACTTATCTGGATAATGATAAAGTGAAAGGTGCTACAATAATAATAAATTCGAGTGAAGGATATATGGCAGTTCCTTGTTCATTCTTGAAATTCTTCTGTAACCTTGAAATTATATCAGAATAAAAGTCACAAAATAAAGCCTGTGGGGAATCTGACCTCTATGTACTTGCTCTTCAAAATGTGATCCACAATCAGCAGTATTGTCATCACCCGTGAGCTTCTCAGACCTGCTGAATCTCCTACCTCACCTCATGCTCTTTTAGAACCTACAGTATAACAAGATGTTGAGGTGATTGTAATGCACATTAAAGACTAAGCAGCCAACTCCTTGTTTTTTCCCAGCAGCCCACTCTTTAGAACTTTGTGTAAAAAGTTGGTATTTAGCACCATCTGTAGGTGCTGTAAAGAATCAGAGTGGGTGGTCTTTTATCCTTTTGTCTCTCTAGGCAGGCCCCATGGATGTGCTACCCCATTCCCATTTCTTAACTTAATCCATGTTACTCTAATGTGCATGGTACAATGATACACTCAGAAACTTTTCATTCAGTAACATCTGTTTAATGTATATCTTCCCTTACTCTCCTCTTTCAAGCCTCAATTCAACTCTCACCTCATGCATGAACACTTTTCTAAACTCCTTGAATTTAAATCTCCAATTATTGTCATTCTTAAGAAACAATTTTATCTTTTACTTTTTATCAGCTGCTATTTTCTTGTTCTGTTCATGAGTTCCAAATAAATTGTATGTTGCCTACTGTTACAGGCCAGATTTTTATGGATGCATCTGTTTTCCACGTTCTCAATTACAACCCTCCCCACAGTGTGATGCTGATTCTCTAGAGTATAGGGAAGAGGATTCATTAGGAATGACAAAGGAAACACTGGAACTTCTGACTATTTATCAAAAACTGAAAAAAATATCTTTTATAAATATTTGATAACTAGATTGGCAGAACATATATAATTTATGATTTTATAAAGCATAGTGGAGATGCAAGCTCAAAACGTTTTGCTGATGTGGGCATAAAATCAAAAAAGTTTGGAGACCATTGCTTTAGAGCACCATAGAAATTAATCAATATATGTTTCTTACTCCTTTTAGTAACAAAGGGAAAACTGAAGAAAGAGTCAAAGACAACCAATGTTTGAACTAAGAAGAATCCTAATGGTAGAGATGTTGGGTTTAAATTTTTTTTTTTTTTAACATTTATTTTTGAGACAGAGAGAGACAGAGCATGAATGGGGGAGGGTCACAGAGAGAGGGAGACACAGAATCTGAAACAGGCTCTAGGCTCTGAGCTGTCAGCACAGAGCCCGACGCGGAGCTCGAACCCACCGACCGCGAGATGGTGACCTGAGCCGAAGTCGGACGCTTAACCGACCAAGCCACCCAGGCGCCCCCGAGATGTTGGGTTTAGAGACTAACCCATTCCTTACAGGCTTGGAAGATATGGTTATGGGGATCATTCTTAGGTGGCATTGTACCAAAATTAATGTAATAAATTAGGATTCAAGTTTCTGCAGCTTATCAATGATTCCTCATTTGACTGATATATATTAGGCATCCTAGGATAACCTGACACTGAGTCAAATAAACTCAGGTTTTATGATTGTAAGAAAGAGTATTTTCTGCAAAATCTCTAATCATTTTACACCCAATTTTTAAAAATGCTAGGTCTTTAAAATAATATGCTAGATCTAAAATACTGTGAAACTTTATTTGATGAAGTCCTGATTTGTATAGCTCTTTCATAAATATAAAGCAAAACTTTCTTGTAAATAACATGCCTAAAGTCTAAAGATCCCATTTTAGAAGAAATGGAAACAGTTCATCTTTAAAGTATTTGCTGTTTATTAGTACTTTTAAGACACAAAGTAACTTACACTAGTTCTAACTGTGAGAGTAGAAGTAGTTGGAAAGCTAATTCACTACAATGTATGTGTTATTTAATAATATGTCCTATTTAAATAGTTTTCTATGTGGTAAAAATAAAATTATTTGCAAGTCATATTACAGATAAAGGATTGTTATTTCTAATATATAAACTGTTTGCAGAAATTTGAAAAAAAGGAAAAAGAAAAACCAATCACTCCAATGACAAAATAGACACTATGAAAAACACCTACTCAGATAATGCATGATGTTGAGCCAGTTGTACTTCTTTAAGAGATATCTGAATTAAAACTATACTGAAACATCATGTATCACCCATAAAATTTGTAAAATTTTAAATATTCAGTAACACATCCTGTTGTTGAAACTATAGCATATCCATTGTGTTGAAGGTAAATTGGCACAACATTTATGGAGGGCAATTTGGTTAAAATGTTAACATAACAGACTACATATACGTTTTGATCAAATGATTTTACTTCTGGAAATTTATTCTAGACATACTTACAGGTGTTAGAAATCATGCACATATTGGGCCTTTGAGTACAGAGACTCACATTGTATAGTTTTACATTAAAAAAATGAATATTTAAAAAATTTTAAATCTCATAAATGTTATGTATTTAAAAAGTTACCTATTAAAAATTATGATTTTATGTCCTTATCCATGCATCCACCAAATTGCTCACATATCTTACTACAAATGATGGATACCTTGATCATATGATTAAGTTAGGATATATCAAATTTCTTTACCACAAAGTTACTTTTTTCTTTTATACTTAATAGTCTTTAATGGAAGATACTCTGAGACTAGACTAATCTTGTTTCTCCTTAAAATTTTGCCTACTAATTTGAGTATCTATTGGTGGGTCTTGGCTGCAATAATTATTGTGGTGCTTGATTAAAGTTGATTCTCCATTTCTCTATTCTAATTCACTAAGTAGGATTTTATTTTTAAAGCTATTCCTTCCTCTATTTACTCAATTATGTATATCACTACAAACCCATGAATATTTAATTTATTCTATAAAATCCAATACCATTATTATTTTGTTGCTCAATTTGATCCAGCTTTGGTCATTAGGACCATTTGGTCAGAGGTCATAAGTCTTGTTGGCTCTTCTGTTCTTTCAAAAGTCCCCATTTTTTGAGCATTTTCTTATTTTCTTACAAGATATTCCAGGTTAACCTTGTATTTTCATTGTCCCAGCCCTGGAATCAAGCACTTCTCTAAGCATCCTTAAAAAGTCATTTTTGTGGCATTCATGCCAAAAATGCATAATCTCATACAAATTATGAAAAAATTAGACAAAGCCATATTGAGGGAAATTCTATAAAATAATTGATTAGTATTTCTCGAATATCAGGGTCATAAAAGGCAAGGGAAGACTGAGGAACTTGTACAGGCTAGAAGACCAGGGAGTTATAACAAAATGCAATGTGGGACTCTGGAGAGCATTGTGGAACAGAAAAATTACAATAGTGGAAAATTTGCTGAAATTAGAATAAGGTGTGTGGTTTAAGTGATAATATTGTAACAGTGTTTATTTCCTGTTTTTGATAATTATGCTATGGTATATTAGATGTTAACATTATGGAAAGCATAATAAGAGATACAGGGAAATTTGAATATTTTGCAACTTTTCTGCAAGTCTAAAATTAGTTAAAAATAAAAAATTAGAAATATTAAATTAATGCACTGAATAGTCTGGACAACTCTCCAATATATATTCTTGAGTCCCAGAAAGAAAAGTTCAATTGTATATTGTGTCGAAATCTGTGTTTATAGATATGTTTGGAAAGACACAAAGAAAATTATCAGTATTTGTAGCCTCTGTAGGGATCTGGGAGACACAGAGTGAAATAATTTCTATTCGTATTGTTTTTTTATGTGCATATATTACCTATGCAAAAAAAAAATTAAAATCTAAAGGGCATTATGTTACCAAAGTAAGTGTAATGATTTACAGGGTTAATATAAAATGTATAGGTTATTATTTAAACATATAATTAAATAAATAATGATATTTTAATCTTGATGAGATTAATTCATACATATTAATATCAGAAGATCACTTAAATTTATTTATGTCTCTTTAATTTTTTAAATAGTTGTCTTCAGAGGGCTGTAGGTCTTGGACTCCACTCAAGTAAGCTATAATTTAAAAAATCCTTGATCACCACTGCTATAAAGCTCTTCTCTATCTGAATAATTGATTCTTTTCCACATCTGTTCTCTTGCCTAGAATACCTTTCTGACTTTTCCCTTAACTAGCTATCTCCTTCTCTTTAAAACTCAAATTAGATTTAATCTTCTCCAGAAAGCTCTTCCTGATCCCTAATCCCCAAATTTGGGCTTGACATGAATCCTATATGCTTCCATTACACTGTGTCATAACCTCCATTTTATTGTAATTATTTATATTTTTAGTTTCCTTATTAGAATACATGCAGTGTAAAGGAAGAGACTAAGTATTTTGTCACTGTCCTATTTATACTTCAGAGAATGACAAACCTTTGTCTAAAATAAGATTTTTTTTAAAGGATGCAATTAAAATAAGTTTAAGTATGAATAAAAACATCTTACGTTTCCTGCAATGAAGATCCACACAGGATTGTATCATCTGTATGAAAACAGAGTGAGATTACAAGACCTAAATTCTGAAAAAAAAATACACTAAATTTAAAGGAAATAATAGATAACAGTACTTGAAGGAACGTTAGAGATGAACTATTAGAGCCTATTTTTTCCTTCTATGCTTTTTTTTTTAAAGATTGAGATATTGACATATAACATTAGTTTCAGGTATATGACACAATGATCCAATATATGTATATATTGTGAAATAGTCACCACAGTAAGTCTATTTAACACCCATTACCATACATAGTTAAAAATATTCTTTTTCTCTTGATGAGAACATTTAAGATCTGTTCACTTAGCAACTTTCAGGCATACAATACGGTGTTATTAACCATAGCCACCATGCTGTACATTAGATCCCCATAACTTACATATTTTATGACTGGAAGTTTGTAACTTTGAGCTCCTTCTCTATTTCACCCACTTCCAATCCCACCCCCCACCCCCCTGGCAACCATCAATCTATTCTCTGAGTTTCATTTTTTATATATTTTTTAAATGTTTGTTTGTTTAGTTAGTTAGTTTAGTTAGTCAGTTAGTTGGTTAGTTAGTTAGTTAGAGAGAGGGAGACAGAGAATCCCAACCAGGCTCTGTGTTGCCATTGTAAAGCCCAACACAGGGCTTGATCTCACAAACCATGGGATCATGACCTCAGTTGAAACCAATAGTCTGACACTTAACTGACAGAACCACCCAGGCACACTGCATTTTTTATGTTTTTACCTATAAGTGAGATCATATGATATTTTCTTTCTCTGCCTTATTTCACTTAGATTAATAACCTCGGGGTCCGTCCATGTTACTACAAATGGCAGGACTTCCTTCTTTTTGTTAACTGTGTAATGTTTCATTGTGTGTGTGTGCGTGCGTGTGCGCACGCACGCACATGAGTGTATCACCTTTGTTTTACCCATTTATGTATTGATAAACACGTTGTTTCCGTGTCTTGAATATTGTAAATAATGCTGCAGTGAACATGGAAGGTGTGTGTATCTTTTTGGATTAGTTTTTTTCCCCCAATAAGTACCCAAAAGTGGATTTGATGTATCATAGGGTAGTTCTATTTTTTAAAATAAATTTTTTAAATGTGTATTTATTTTTGAGTGAGAGACAGACATAGAGTTGGGGAGGGTCAGCGAGTGAGGGAAACACAGAATCTGAAGCAAGCTCCATGCTCTGAGCTGTCAGCACACAGCCCAATGTGGGGCTTTAACTCATGGACTGAGATCATGACCTGAGTCGAAGTCAGATGCTTAAGTGACTGAGCCACCCAGGTGCCCATCTATTTTTAATTTTTTGAGGAAATTCTTCCTGTTTTCTATAGTAGTTGTGCCAATTTATATTCCCACCAACAGTGTATGAGGGTTCTCTTTTCTCTACATTCTTACTAACACTTGCTATTTGTCTCTTGATAATAGCTACTCTAATAAGTATGGGGTGATACTGTAAGAGCACGCTTTTCATACACACGAGGGAAAAATAGAGTAACTTGCTGTTTATGTTGGGTACTTTTCATTTCAAAAAACAGATTTAAGTAGCAAAGTGGGACTTTATTCTCACATTTCACTTGGGTTGATATGGGTGGGGCCACAGTATGCAGATTAGAAGACACTGGAGTGGTTGTATGACTCCTACAAAGGTATTCCTTTGTCCAGGTCACCACACCTCTGAATGTAGGTGGGGTATCACTATGGTCCTCTGCCTTGGAGTAGACACTTTTATAAAAGTACAACCTTTACAAACATTCACCATGGTCCTAGACAAGAGAAATAAAGCCTCACAGAAATCCCAGAAACATTACATATCTATAAAGTTAGTTCTGAATCCACTGTCACACTGGGATCCTAGTAGAAAGAATTCATGACTATCCTTTCTACAGCTTTACCATTAACATGACTCCGTGGCTCTCCCCATGACATTTTGCTTATTGTGTCTATTTTACTCCCTATTACCAATAAGCTACTTCTACTCTGTGTTTACTCAAGACAAAACAAAACAGAAACAGAACAAAAACTATAAATTGTAACTTCTAACCAGGCATTATGATTTTTTTTTTTAAAGTTCATTTATTTATTTGGAGAGGGAAGAGAAAATCCCAAGCAGGTTCCATGCTGTCAGTGCAAAGCCCTAATGGGGGCTTGAGCCCATGAACTGTCAGGTCATGATCTGAGCCAAAATCAAGAGTTGGATGCTTAACTGACTGAGCCAGTCAGGTGCCCCAAACTTTGATTTATCATAACTCTAGTTTTTAGAATCCTTTATGGCCCTTCTCATGGCTTTTCTTTATACATATAAATGTATATATTTTAGCTATGTTTCTCAGTATCTCATTTTTTAATTTCCCAGTTTAGTTTCTGGAGACTCTTTGTGCCTACTAATTGAGTGTGTGTGTGTGTGTGTGTGTGTGTGTGTGTGTGTGTGTGTGTTTCTTTAGCTGGGTCATAGATTTGTATCTATTGTATGAAATAGCCTTTGAATGGGTTAGAAGTCCACACTTGATGGGCTTAATTATGAATGGAGAAGAGTTGGAAGATGGGATGGGTTTTTTCCTCAAAATATGACCTCCTGAAAGTAAACATCAACACTCTAAAAAAATCAGAAATATAATGGGCAAAATTAAGATTATAGTTCCTTAGACATTATTGGTCTGTCAAACAAAATCCCAATATGGCTTGGAAATAAGGCCAAAATATATTAGATTCAAAAAAGTCAATTTACATACATTTTGGACTTGTTTATTCATATGCATAGTAAACTGACAATTCTGGGGGTCCAGAACTGCTTTGTATGTGTTAAGTTTAACACCTTAGACACCATGGACATTCCATCAATATTAAACAAGTGTGATAACAGCTAGAGATATTTCACAGGATGCATTTTTTCCCGTCTTTTCCTATTGGTGTTCTCAAACTTTGCTTAGAATAATGTTTGAATGAATGCCCCACATTACTTTCTTGAATTCTAAATTTAGTGCCTATGGAAACATCCTGATATTTAAACATCTGAGCCTCATTTCAAATATTTTGGGTAGTTCATTAATTTTTTCTTTGCAATGAAGTGATTTTTATTTTTAAGTTACTATTATTTGAAAAATCACAACTCTAGGACAGAAGAAAACCAAGATATTGGTACTATTTTTCTCTTAGTAATCTTAAGCTATTTTTTTTCTACAAAATTAAAGAATGTGCTAAATCATCTCTTTTCCAAGATCTGAGATGGATTTCCTCACTGGTTCTTTAGTGATCTCTCTGTTTCCCTGTCTCATCTGTCACAAGAAGCATAAATATTGTTTAGGTTCGGTTCACATCTATAACACAGTATACTTAAGGTATTATGGGAAATAATCCATTTATGTAGAACCTTTATATGTGACTTAAAGGAATGTAATTCCTTACATAAAGGTGATTAAAAGTCACAGGACATAGATGTTGGATATTGGAGGAATAGAAGGGAAATCTCATAGAGTGCATTTGAAGGAAGTGGTGGTTAAATAATGTTGTTTGCTGATTGTATCTACTGTGTTCAATTCACTTGATAAAATGGTTGTAACTTCAGGCATCATTTATATGTCATTGATCCCCACTTTGTATTTCCAATCCAACTTGTTTTCCTAATCTCTGGACCTGTATATCCAACTGTTTACTGGGTATTTCTATTTGGATATTCTATAGAAAGATGAACCTAAAGTGTACCAAAATGTACTTGTCATTTTGCTTTAACATTTCTAAACTACCTTTACCTGGGTTCCTATTTTATTGAATGACACCAGCATCCACTTAGCTAGTTAAGGCAGAAATACATTAATCTCCCTTTCTTTCATCCTCATTTTGGATACTTACCCAAGATCACCAAATCTTGGTTATTCTGTGTACAAAATATTTCTATTTCCTTTTGTGCTTGGTCTCCTTGTTCACACCACCAATTTCTTTCACTTAAAAAAAAATATTTCATTGTATCTCTAACTTTGTTTTTAACTCTTTCTCCCCTTGGGAGCTAAAATGATTTTATTAAAATGTGAAACTGGGCATTTCTCTCTTCTGCCTGCTTCTTTAGCAGAATCTGTCTCTTTTCTGATCTTCACACTACATTCTAGCCTTCTTGGATTTCTTTTGGTTTGCTCACTACATATTTTCTTTGCCTGTTTGCCTGAGAAACACTTTCTTTGCCTGGCTAATTCTTACCAGTGCTTTGGTTCTCTGCTTCAAGTTTCAAACTGAGACCTTCAGGTAGAATTCCTCAGCTTCACAAGGTTAAATATCTCACTGATGAGCTTCTAGAGTACCCTTTCCTTCCTCTATCCTAATACCATGCTAAATTAAAATTGCTTGTTCAATAGACATCTACCATGTAGGTTATAAAACTCGTAAGAATGTAAACCATGTCTAACCTCTTATTCCTCATAACCCCGATGTCTTTAAGAATTTCTGGACCTAGTAGCTATCAGCAAACACTTGTTAAATAAATGAATGACTGAAAGTACCCTGATTTAACCTATTTAAGGGTATATTGATCCTATCCCGTGCTTAATTGATTATCAAAGGCTTCCCATAATCGATATGCAGAGAACACATTTTTTCAGTCTAGATGCTTCTTTTCATATAAAGGGTAATCCATTCACATAACAATTATGGCCTATCTCCCATCCTCACATGCTTCTTTCTTGGGGGAAGTGGATAGGTTATGTGACCTACAAATTTTGGAAGAATAAATTGAATATGCTTGCTTAGTTATTTCTTTTTTTTATCTCTCTCTCTGGGTCCAAAATTGTTCAGAGAAAGTATGCTTCTCTATGTGTTAAGATTTAGGGGATGTAGGCTCCCATGTGAGAAGGCCTGTGGTGTCCTTAATGCTTCATGTGCCCGAACTGGTGTCTGTTAAAATCTGAGTTCACAATTAGGAAATCTGCTTGCCGTAGCTATAACCCCATTATCTTTTATCAGATTATTCAGCATTAAAGGAAATGTTTGTAATAAGTCTTCTCTCTTAGTCTGTTCCATCTGCTACAACACTATACTAATAGCCTGGATGACTTGAACAACAGACATTTATTTCTCATGGCTCTTGAGGTTGGGAAGTCCAAGATCCAGGTACCAGCAGAGTTGGTGGTGACTGGTGAGAGCTTTTTCCTCATTTTCAGATGTTCACCTTCTTGCTATATCTCCACATGGCAGAAAGAGAGAAAGAGAGAAGAAAAGGACTCTGATATTTTCCTTTTCTTAAGGACACTTATCCCATCATGGAGGCCCCACCCTCATGACCTCAGCTAGGTCTAATGATCTCCCAAAAGCCCCACCTCCAAATACCATCTCACTGGGGACTAGGGCTTTAATATGAATTTTGGGGGGACAAAAGCATCCAGTCCATAAAATCCTCCATTTGCTTTTCTTTATTTTTAACTGGCTCAGGGGAAAAAAAAAAAAAAAGGGAAATAAAGTACTATATACTGAGCCTCACTGAATCCCAGCAGTGACACTGTACCATTTCTGCATTCTAGGCTATTTTCTCCATTCATTTTTAGTCAACAAACACTTATTAAGTGTCCACTATATGCCAGGTAATCTCTAGGAAGGTTAATTCTTCCACCTGGGCTTTGAAAACTAAAATAGTCATCAGAGTTCATGGTTTTATTCCCACTAGATTGTAAACATCATGTTGAAGTTGTGTTAGTGTTTAGAGTTCATATTATTCTAAGTGGATTTTAAAGTGTGCACAGTTTTCTTTGAAGAGTATTTTTTATGTATAATTCATTTTGGGAGGCAAGTTTATTCCTTTTCTAGCACTTTTTAATTCTTCTAGGTAAGTAGAATAAACTGTTCTTTAAGCCTCTAAATGTTTCCAACATTGTACCCCTGCCTTCAATTAATTTAATTTGTACTTAAAGGATATCTATAACTACATTTCAGCAAAAACAGTTTCCATGGTAACATCATAGATTTTCTAAATTCAGGCTATGATGTAATCAACTAAAATGACTATCATACCAAAATTCTTATTTATTTCATCTGCAGCATTCCTTATATAAATCTATTGTGATACACATGTATTTTCCACATCTGAATTTAACTTGGAGGTATAGTACATTTTCCAATTGCTTCTATTTTAGAAATTCTTGTTTGATTTCGCAGTATTATGGAATTCACATTTCTGCTAGAGTTAAGATATCGACAGAATAGGCTGGATTATGTAGAGTATATCTATATGATGTTGACCTAGTTTTTATAAAATTATGGAAATTTTCTATCCATGCTGACAGCTTGTGGAATATCATTGTAGTCAAAATATTACAGAAGAGTGAATTTCACACACTAAATTGATTGTTACTGTTAGATCTATTAACATATTACATTATGAAGTAGTTGAGGATCTTGCCCTTGATTTCCTAAAGAACCCAATCTAATAAGATTGCTTTTTTGCATGTATATACATTTTTTGCTTAATTGCTTTTTCATTAAATAGTTGTGGATAGTAGCTGTGAATGCCTATTCTGTATATTTGTATACAATTGGTATTACTCTCCAAAGGGGCTCTAATGGTAGAAAACCTCAAGATCTTTGCTTTTGGGTTAACATCAGGTATTTATTTGAATAAATCTAATCTTTGAAGCCTGTAAACTCTGAACAGAGAATTTTGTAAATAGATTTTCTTTACTCACATGAAATCTTTCAATTTTGCTTATGGTTTCCTTTGTTCCTTAGTTTTGGCCATAATTAGAAACAAAAATGTACAGGACAGAAAATCAAGAGCATATATTTGTGGACATAGCGAAGTTATATTGTAGAGGATAAAAGAAAAAAGGGACAAAGGAAGAAAGTCTTTAGGTATGTTAATACTACCCAAGATGGCCCATGTACTCTGTGGAGGCCCCAGGAAAGTTCAGTGTAGTTGGGAAGCTTCAGAGGGAATCCTTCATAATAATTTACCAAGATAAATCCAGTTGCTTTTTTCCTCTTTATATGCATGGAAGGTTTTTCCTTTTATAGCACATTTTATTACATACATATTATTATATATGTAAATATCTCCTCTACTAATCTCTAGGTTCTATAAGGGTAGTAAGTTCCAAGAAAGCATTTGTCACATTGGCAACAGTTTCAGAGACACCAAATAAAGATGAAAATATTCTGGGTTTGGGAACTTTGGAGATTATTGGTGATATTTGCTAAAATAAATTCAAGGGGTGTTTGGGTGAATTCTTCAGCATTCACTCAGATAACATATGCCATTCCATGTATTCTGTGCAGAAAGGGTTTCATGTAGAATTAAAGGTTTACAGAGCTTGTTGGATGAACTGAAGGAATGAAGCTCAGGGAAGCTGTCACAGAGGACAAAGGGAGCTGTTGCCCAAAGGTCAGAGAAATGTACACAAAATATTTCAGCGTGGACCACTAATGTAAATCTTTCTCAAAAGTTTGCCAGAAACTCCAATGGATACATGAGAAGATGTTCAAAATCACTGATCCATCAGGGATCAAAACTACAATGACATATCACCTCATAGCTGTCAGAATGGCTAAAATCAACAACACAGGAAACAACAGGTGTTGCCAAGGATGTGGAGAAAGGGGAACACTCATGCACTGTTGGTGGGAATGAAAACTGCTGCAGTCACTCTGGAAAAAAGAATGGATGTTCCTCACAAAGTTAAAAATAGAACTAATCTATGATCCAGCAATTGCACTACTGGGTATTTACCCAAAGAATATAAAAATACTAACTCAAAGGGATACATGCACCCCAATGTTTACAGTAGCATTATCTACAATAGCCAAACTATGTAAACAGCCCAAGTGCTCATCAACTGATGAATGGATAAAGAAGAAGTGGTATGTATGTGTGTGTGTGTGTGTGTGTGTGTGTGTGTGTAATGGAATATTACCCAGCCATCAAAAAGAATGAAATCTTACCATTTGCAATGATGTGGATGAGCTAGAGAGTGCAATGCTAAGTGAAGTAAGTCGGAGAAAGGCAAATACCATATGATTTCACTCCTATGTGAAATTTAAGAAACAAAACAAATGAGGGAAGAGAAAAAGGAGAGAGGCAAACCAAGAAACAGACTCTCAACTATAGAGAACAAACTGATGGTTACCAGAGGGGAGGTGGGTGGGCAGATGGGTGAAATAGGTGATGGGGATTAAGGACTTGTTATATGATGAGCACCAGGTGATGTATAGAAGTGTTGAATCATTATATTTTATCTGGAAACTAATGTAACAACTATATGTTAACTAACTGGAATTAAAAGAAAAACTTTCAAAAAGTTTTCCAGAAGCTGTAACATGTCTCAACAATCTGTGGAAAGTACCTAGTAACTGTCTTAGTTTTGTGGGAAAGCATATGGGTCTTAAGAGCTTCCCCCAAAGCCATGGAGGCTCTCCTCTTTACCTTGTTCTTATGTCACCTGCTTTCAGAGAATAGTAACTTCTGCTTTGCCTCAGCCTAATTCTAGCCTGACTTTCTCATGATGATAACCTCTTAACCTAGAACCATGTAGAGTGAGGTGTTCTGGGGAGTGACTTTCCCAAGCCTGTATAGGGAGGGGTAGTGCTGCTGAGCTGATGGCAAGCAGCCCAGGGCAGCAGTACAAACTCCATACAGTTACCATGGCTTAAGAAAAAAGTGGGCCACAAAGCAGAGGCATTTTTTTTTAAGAAAACTGAGAAAGGATGAAGGATATAGGGTGTATGAAAGGCAGTCAAAGGATTTCAGATTTTTCTGATTTAGAACTAGATGGTGGGGAATATCTGTGGCTGTGCTCATAAGGAGATTGACAACGAAGTCCAGGCTGAGTAAGAAAGTGAGGCCAGGAAGGGGGCTGAGTAAAAGGGGTAACAATGCTGGGAACAGGGGAAAGAAAAGTCTGGAAAGGTTGAAGAACAGATTTAGTGTGAATAAAGGAATGAGAAAACTAGAAAAACAACAAGAATTGTAGCAAAGAGTGGATTATTGGGATTATTTTTAGAGGTGTAGCACTTGCACATGACAGAGAAAAAGGTTTCAGTTACAGCCATGGAATGGGTGAAGGGCATTGGAACTAACAACATAAAAAAAGACTAAAGAATATGGGTAGTGAGCAGGGCTACTTCTACAACTGTGTACTACACTATTCTAGTCTACATCATCATCCATATGGACGGTGCCCACTGCAGGCATGCACTACACTTGAGTGTGGTCACCCATGGTGGTCCTGGACTGGGTGTTATTTCTGTGAACCTTGTTCACATGCAACCTTGTAGTAGGGATTGCCATATGGTTCTTAGTTACATGAGTAGGAAAGTCAGGTCACCATGTGTTTGGAAGCTCTCTGGACAGAGCAAAAAAAGAAATAAAATCCATCAGAGATGCGTTTTACAGAGTTTAGGAATGATCCCTTGAGATTTGAGGAACATTTTGATTCACAGAAAGATACTTCACAAATGGAGAGAGCATCAGGAACAAAGGCCTAAAAGCCAGAAAGTGCTCTGTTTGTGTAGACAATACATTCTGTACTTTTCAGAGCTGTTCAGAAGACAGAACTTACTATGATACACCTCATGATATTATGAGGAAAATTATGAATCATGGCATTGTGACGAAAATAGATATCCTGAATGTGGGAGTTTTTTGACCAATGGAGAATGTATTCCAGTGAAGGGAAGCAATTTTGGAGACCTACATGAGAGGGTCAGGGCAAGAAGTTATCTACTTTTAATGGATGGGCAGAAGGTACAAATCAGAACCAGAAATTCTCTGCTATTTTTATAAATAAAGCTGGTTGGATTAAAAAAGAAATGGATTAGTTTTTCTTTGTTACTGGAAATAATTATTAGTCCTTTCTAAGCATTTTAGCTTTGTAACTATGAAAATGGAAGACAACAGAATGGATAGATAGTACATGTGCTTTCTTAATTTGTTCCATGAAATTATTCTGATATATTCAGAGTGTTTACTTCAGAGAAACAATTGTTTCTGTAAATAGTTGTTTTATATTTATATTATGCAGTATTATTCATTAAAATTATAGTGTATAATAAAATGAGCATCATTACATTGCTTTATATGGAGTCTTTGCTCCAAGGACCCCTGAAAGATTTATGAAAATATTACAATAATCCCTATAACATCCTTGTGTAAGAGGTACATTTCATTAAAAAATTCTGTTGGTAGTAACTCTCAGAAACAGTGAACCAGTCACCTACATAAAAGCAATATTAGTAGAGAGAAGATGGTGAGAGGCAGTCAACATATAGGATCTTCTAAATTTATGCCATTGTATCAGCTTTGATTGGCTGCTGTAATAAGTAAACCCTATTAATTCAGTGACTGAATACAATAGAAATTTAGCTTCTCTAAAGTTCAGTTGATGGTGAGGAATAATGTAGGGGCAAAGAGGGAAATTATGTAGGCACAGAAATTATAGGAACCTGTACCCTGTACCATTTTCAATGTATGCTTACAAAATTGGCCTAGACCTTGTCATATAGCCTATGGATAGTAGAATTGAGAGAGAATTGTACAGGAGATTTTTATTGGTTATGTACTTTCCATAGGCCAGAGCATAATCACATGACCACATCTAACTGCAAGAGACCAGGGAATGTCAGTGTGTATATCAGGCAGAAAGAGAAATGGGTTTGATGAACAACCTGTGAGTTCCTGCCATAATAACTAAATAACAGTTCACAAAACTTGCACATTTTCTTATGTGTGACTATAAAGTATGGCCTGAGTTTTTTTTAAAGTAACTATTTGGCATCTTGACATAGGCAACAGTACAGCAAAATTTTCCAGGAAATAGACTTCCACAATAGTACTTCCAGAGTGGCTTAGTAACACAGCTCTCAAGCAAAAATTTCTGGTATGATATAATTATTTGAGCCATGCATACATGAGGGGGTGTTGCAACTAAATGTATCCACAATAAAGAAAAAAAAGAAGCAAGAAGGCAGTCCCTCTCACTCATCACACACATATCCACCCTAACCACACATACAAATCCTGGATACAGTAGTAATGCTGTCTCACATGAGGGGGAAGGGGGCAAGCAGCTCAGATTTATTTGGCAACCCAACATGAAAGTGGGCTTGGATTTATTTCAGGAAAAGAATAAAAGAGACAAAGACTATCTTGATTATAAGGATCAAGACCCTTCTCAGAAATAATCCCTATGTCATGGGAATGATACTTCCTAAGGATAGAAACAGTGCCTAGAAGAATCCTTCTATTGAAATAATATAACAATTTCCAGTTTGGGTCACTGGTGGACTGAGTGGTTGTGGACTCTCCTTCTCCCGTCATCACAAAGAAAGCGTGAGAGAAGAGATATAGAATACAACCCTGATTTTTTTTTAAATGCTTACTTATTTTATTTTTGAGAGAGAGAGAGAGAGAGAGAGAGAGAGAGAGAGAGAGAGAGAGAGAGAGAATGAGAATGGAGCAGAGAGAGGGAGACAGAGAACACCAAGCAGACTGCAGTGTCAGCAGGGAGAACTCATTCAGATCATGACCTGAACTGAAACCAAGTCAGACAGTTAATCAACTGAGCCATCCAGGTACCCCCAACCCTAGTTATTAAAACATCTATGAGTGTGTTTTCAAAGAAAGCATCCAACTTAAAACAATTAAAAATATAGCAAATGCAAAGTACTCTTGCATATGTTTTTCAGGTAACTTAAATGCTTGACCTTTACCTAAGTTCCATATTCTTTCTTAAAAAGCCTCCAAGACTAGTCCCAATTAGTTTCAGTCATGCATCTTCACTTTATAGATTTTTCCTTTTCCTGAAAAAATAGCAATTAATAACTGGTGCATGTATATGTCTACACAAATATATAATAGCAAATGATTGAACAGACTCAGAAAATCTCTGGGCCTTGTTGACAACTACTTTTGCTTGTTTTCTTAGGAAATTTTGATGAGTTGGACTTTGCTACTGAACAATTCAATAATAGTAAAAGAATTCAAGCACACTAACTCATTCAGAAATGTTAGTGGTGTCAGTAAATCCACAAAACTAATAAGTTGGTATAGAAGTATTAAATAACCCAAATAAAAATATTTTATAATTGTTTCCCCAATTTATTAGCTCAGAGGTTAGATGGTAATGCTTTATAATCTCTTTTGAGAGTGAGAGTATCCATCTTGGGGATGACTGGGAATAATCCTGCTTCCGTACGGAAGTTGGCTACCATAATAAAAATGGTGTTAATTGGCAGTTAATTCATTCTCTCACCTAATCCATGATATATATTTCTACTGACTTTATCTTGCTCAAATTTCTTTTTCCAATCTAATATTGAATAATGTCTTGAAATTGAGCAATATTCAAAGTGAAAATGGCATAAATATTGGCTTTCATTTTAGATATGTTAATATTTTCTAATTTGGCATTTTGCAAATTTTCCATCTTGTAGGAATATTCTTTTCCATTTATATTTTTCCAGATTTCCCAGTAAAGTTCACATTACTTCTTCAATTTTGTTTTGAAATTCAGGAAGCAAAATATCTCCTTTAAGAAATTCTATGGCAGTTACTTCTCTCTGTTGGGAGGAAAAGGAAGCCAGTCATTGTGACAAACTAATGCTGTTTATTATTTTTTCATTTATTTCTCTCCTGTACTTGGGAATTTATAGTCTAACACTGATTTCCAAGAACTCCTCAAGTACTCCACCTAAACAGGAAGCTTCCTTTAATTTCAAAAACAAATTCTCAAGTTAAGTCATTGCAATTTAATTCAATCAATATTTATTGGTTTTCCAACTAGTGTGGGACATTTAAAAGATACACAAATGAATAAGACATTTGCTGATCTTAAAGAATTTATAGCTCACCGGAACTATTACTAGTTTTTACTTCCTTCAATACATATCCTTATATGTATTAATGGTTGTTAATGGTTTATTATCTTCAAATTCTGGAAATATGCCTGCTGCAAAAATTTGCAAATGACTTCTCTGTGTTATTGTAGTGGGACAGTTTTAAAAAGCCCACTGCTTTTGGGAAACAACATACCTCGAACACAGATGCTGCCATGAATCTTTCCCTGCATTTTTAAAGGATCTTTACATGATGTTTACTCCCTGTGTAATATTATCAGTTTTTGTAGCACCCTTGGTGGCTAAGGTTAAATACTATTCATTTTCTGTTTCACTGTGGTTTGGCTGTTTAACTCTTTCATGCTTTCTCATGTGTGCATTACAAGGAATTTAAAATACCAAAACACCTTGAAAATGTTTGAGGACCTGATGTTTCAATAAACATATTTTAATTCCAGTTATTTCCTCTGTAATTTCCCGAGCTTCACTTTTGGGGCTCCCCTCCATCAGGCATACATTCATACAGGTGTCTGCCCTAAAACCCCAACTGTGTGACAGACAAAACACACACACGCACACACACACACACGCACACACACACACACACACACACACAGAAAGTAAGATGAGGAGAAATAAGGAACATAGGGAGAATGGTCCCTATGGGAGGGAGGAAATAAAATCAACCAGATAAAATAATCTGAATGATAAAACTGAGTACATGTTTGCATAAAATTAAAAATACAATACTGCTTTTAAAATTTTGAGAAACTCAGACATCTGATTTGGCCATGAGGGGGTAAAATGGTATAAAATTAATCTCCTGCTACAAATCATTGTAAAAGCTGGACAAAAATAGGAGAAACAAGTATTTCAGGAGCAGGATGAAAGGAAACACAGGACTGAGAAAAGGGAAACAAAGTGGACTCAACAACTACCCAGATATTAGAAGTTTTAGTAATTTCCCGACTGTGGAGCAGGAAGGAAGAACCCAAATGTGGTCTGGTAATTTCATAAATTGAGAAGACAGAGTTCAATGTTCAGGGGGACTGAATTGGCTAGAATTCATGGGACAGAGAACTTGACATTATGGAGTTACACAGAAAAGGAACCTAAGGGAACTACTTGCCAAAAAAAAATTAACACTCCTTAAAGGAATAAAACAAAAATGGGTCTTCAAAGATGCAAAATTCGGAGTGTCCAATAACCAATAAAAAATGTCTCGGTATGTGAGTATATACCTGCAGTGGAGAGCATGGTTGAATGGTCTCTCCAGTTAGTGTCATTCTGGATTCACTCATAGTTTGGTGCTGAGGGCATACTGCCTTCAGGTTGTTCACAGCCAAAGCCTTAGCATGGTGAGGGCCCTAATGTGGGCCTATTACAGAAAGATCTGGGACTCCTTTAATGGGTGACCTTGGCTGAAACTCTCCCTGTTGACCATGTCAGTCATTGTTTTAGAAACATACCACAGCTCAAGAGTTTTCTCTTTCCTTTATTTCTCCTTCTATAGATGTAAGATCTGTGAGATCATGGTCTAAAGATACTCTATCCTTTCTATTGCTCCCTTCACCATTTAAGCTGTTGCCTACCTAAATCCCATCATGCTGTTTGCTTCTCAGTAAACCCAAACTTGGACAAATGGTACCAGGAATTGTACCAAGTAAACAGGCATTAAGATTGGACATAGGACTGGCTCATTCACTCAAGGGCAGGCAAAGGTGAAACTATCCTGAATGGTAGGCAGGACATGGAGAGTTCCTGGCACATGGTAGTGGCATGATTGATTGAGATTTCACCATTGTTGAACTAAGTAAATGTGGAAGTTGAAACAAATGCCCTTGAAGTTTCAGTGAGACATTTGAAAGAAATGGCAAAAAAAAAATTACTGCAAAGATAGTGGAATTGACTGTTTACTG
Organism: Neofelis nebulosa; assembly: GCF_028018385.1. Classification (NCBI taxonomy): domain Eukaryota; kingdom Metazoa; phylum Chordata; class Mammalia; order Carnivora; family Felidae; genus Neofelis; species Neofelis nebulosa. Next base: position 119,304,209 of record NC_080784.1, read on the forward strand.
ATATATTGTATTTATGCTACATAGAGGGATAATGAGAAACTGAGGATTGTTAACAGGTAAATACTAAGTGTGAAAGCAGGAGGCCTCATTTGTAGCTTTCATAAAGATCCTTTTCTCCTGCAGTACAAGGGCAGATATAACTGAGTAGTGAACTAATGAGCTGATAGTTATAATTGCAGAGTTCCAGAGTCCTTTGAATACTCATCCATGGCTCATCTGTTATGCTGAGGTTAGGGCCCTGACTGGGGAAGCTTAGGACCCTAAAACATGGAATGGGGGCAAATGGTTGGATACCTTTGAGGAAATACTGACTATGTACTCTCCCTCTTCTCTCAAACCTTCAGAACTTTGAGAACCCGCTGTGTTTCTATAGGAGTTAGTACTGCTCAGATAGACAATACTGCAGAGGTGTCTCTCCCAAAAGACAGAAGATGCCCCTAAAATAGGTTGCCCCAACTTGTCTCTTGCTTGCCGTATTGGTTCATATTTGATCAAGAAGGCTGGAAGGAAAGATTGAATAAGTAAAAAATAATTAATTCAAAGCACTTCCTCAGCACGAGATTTATTATCCTGGTAAGGACCCTAGAGAAAGGGACAAAGTTGTTGTTATGGTTGCCCTTGAGAAAAGTGGTGGTGGGGGTGCCTGGGTGGCTCAGTCAGTTAAGTCCGACTTCAGCTCAGGTCAAGATCTCACAGTTTGTGAGTTTGAGCCCTGCATTGGGCTCTGTGCTGACAGCTCAGAGCCTGGAGAATGCTTGTCATTCTGTGTCTCCCTCTCTCTCTTCCCCTCCCCTGCTCGCATTCTGTCTCTCTCTCTCTCTCAAAAATAAATAAACATTAAAATTAAAAAAAGGTGATGGTGGATGCACCTAGGTGGCTTAGTGAGTTAAGGGTCCGGCTCTTGATTTTGGCTCAGGTCATGATCTCACAGTTTGTGAGTTCAAGTGCTACGTGGGGCTCTGTGCTGGCAGCTCGGAACCTCCTTGGAATTCTCTCTCTCTGGCCCTCTTCCCCTCTGCCGCTCAGCCTCTGTTTCTCCCAAATAAACATTAAAAAAAAGGAGATGGTGATGGTCAATGCTGAGCGAAGTTAGAAATGTCTGAATTGTCCTGACATACTTAAAGGAATGAATAAAGATGCTGAACAGGACACCTAGGTGACTCGGTTAAACGTCCAACTCTTGATTTCAGCTCAGATCATGATCTCATCATGATTTATGAGTGCAAGCCCCACATTGGGTTCTGTGCTGACAGCATGGAATCTGCTTGGGATTCTCTGTCTCCCTCTCTTTCTGCCCCTCCCGCATTCTCTCTCAAGAATAACTAAATAAATATTAAAAAGATGCTGAGGGAGTTGGAATGGACATGTGAAATAGGAGGACCCATTAAGCACTGGTTCCATAGGAAGTCTCAGAGGACATACTGTTTATTAAGGCCATTAAGAACACACTGATAAGAGAGGCACCATCATCACTAAGTTCATTGGTGTCCTTTGCAGGACAGGGCTGAAGATAGGAGAGGTAGTCACAGACCTAGTCACAAACCTAGTCACAGATCTCAGCTTGTTAACATACACGAGAACGTTGGGGCACTGAAGTAATGGAGGCCAGGAGGTGGCACTTAACCATCATAAATGAGGAGGCTGAAATTGCTTTAATTACCAGCAAGATCAAAGGGGCAGCCAAGAGGACTTGTCCCTGAGGAAATTATAGAGATGGTTAACAGAGCATGGTATCTCTTGGGGCAAAACAGTGTGGCAACCAACAAGCATACCAGTAACATCTATGACCAAAGAATTGTAAGAATGGTGGTGTGGAGGGTGGTTAGCCCAATAAGAAGTTATTACCTATGACTCATTTTCTGAACCTCAGCCAGTTTTCAGATCCAGAACCTACTGACCAAAAAGGGAGCTGGGTCCATAGGAGGAAATGCTCTGTAACACCATAGCACATGGATGCTGTAGCCTTCTCATTTGCCTTCCCCAAAGAGACCTATGACCGTTTATTTCAATGACCACACGTGAGGGAAAAGGGATGCATTTCTTCCCGTTTGCAGCCAGAACACACCACAGTAATTTTAGTAGCTTAAAACAATACCCATTTATTATTTCACAGTTCTGTAGATCAGAAGTCAGAAGACCGTAGCTCAGTTGACTCTGTTTAGGGTTTCATAAGGCCAAAATCATGGGGTTGGTAGTGTCACATTCCTTTCCAGAGGCTTCTTTCTTATGAAAAAAAAATGCTCCCATATCACTAAGGCTGTGAGTAAAATTCTGTTTTTTAGTGTTATAATGCTGAGGTGTCCCTTTTCTTGATGGCTGTTAGATAGGAGCCTCTCTTGGCTCTTTAAGGCCACATTTATTCCCTGTCACATCGCCCTCTTTATTCTCAAACTGGCAACAGTGCATTGAATTCTTCTCACAATTACAATATTTTACTTCTAATGGGTCTCTGACTTTAGTTGAAGAAAGTTCTCTGCTTTTAAGAGTTCATGTGATTAGACTGGGCCTACTTAGATAAACTAGACTGATTTCTGTACTTAGCCTATAGCCTTAATTATGTCTGCAAAGTCCCCTTTGCCATGTCATGAAATATATTCACAGCTTTTAGGGCTGAGGGCATGGCTATCTTTTGAGTCCATTCTGCTTACCGCAGGAGAACGCCCAGACCTTTGAGGACCTTTGGGACTAGGTCTGAATTGATATTGATGCCTAGATGGCCTAAGAATCATCACCCTATCAATGTATAATTGGAATTGATATGCTTGGTAGTTGTAGCAATTGTCACATTGCCTGTAGACTAAGAGTTATCATAGTGGGGAACATCAAGTGGGAACTTCTGAAATGTCTTTGCTGTTCCTCTCCCACTCCCCCCAGGTAAAATAGTAAACAAAAAATGATATGACACCTTCAAGGAAAGGCAGGTATTAGTGAGGCCATTAAAAACCTATAGCAGAAAGAGTAGGGGTTCCTATCTTACCTGTTTAAATTTCCAGTTTTGCTCCTGTATAAATAGATAATCCTGGCAAATGACTATAGATTAGACCAATCTCAGTCAAGTGGTGGCCCCCATAACATCTATTCTTCCTTATGTGATTTTTTTTTTTTTTTTGCTAGAGGAGATTAATAAGGTCTTGAGTACATGGTATGCAGCCATCGATTTGGCAAACTCATTATTTTTCAAGTTAAAAAGTGGATCTGAACAGTTTACATTTATGTAGGATTCATAACAACATTCAGTTACAATTTTGTTTCTGGACAATTTTAACACTCTAGTATAGGTTGAGGAAATCTGAAATTTTGGATATCCCACCAGTCTTCATACTGGCCTGTTAAATTTATTGCATGATGCTGATGAGATAAGACGAGTACGATGTGGCTAGTGAATTGGAGATTTTGGAAAGACCCATGTGTACCAGAGATTGGGAAAGAAATCCTCTGTAGTTTCAGGGACCTGCTTCAGAGAAAAATTTAGGGGTCCAGGGGTCAGGGTGCAATGATATACCCTCCAAAATAAAAGACAAATTGTTGCATCTTTGTACCCTCTACAACAAAAAGTGAAGCAAGTATTTGGTATACCTGTTTGTGTTCTATAAGCATCCCAAATATTCTACAGACATTAAAAGTATAATAAATGGATATTACAAATAATCTGATGACAATAATTTGAAAACCTAGGTGAAATGGATAGATGTCACATAAAGCACCAATGACCAAACCTGATGAAGAAATTGAAATCTTAAACAGTCCTGTATGAAGAGAAATTTATAATCATATTCCCATGCAAAAGTCCTCCATACTTAGATGACTTTACTAGCAGCTGTAACATTTAGAAGACGTTATGAGGAATTCTGTTTCTATACAGAAGGATAGACTTTTCTAATGACTTTACAAGGCAAGCATTACTTTGGTCCCCAAATTGCACAAAACATTGTATTAGTTTTCTGGGGCTGCTGTAACAAAGTACTACAAACTTGTTGGGTTGAAACAACTGAGACTTACTCTCTCACAATTATTGAAGCTAGAAGTCTAAAATCAAGGTATTGTCAGGACATTGCCCTCTCCAAAGTCTCTAGGGAAGGATTCTTCCTCGACTCTCAGCAACTGGTAGCTCTGGGCATTACTTGGCTTTCCGCTGCAGTACTCAATCTCTACCTCTCATTGTCATATGGCATTCTCCCTATTCCTTCTTCTTAAAGAATAGTAGGCCTGTTGGATTTGGGCCTTCCCTAACGACCTCAACCTAACTTGATTAGTTGTGGTATTGACCTTGGGGAAATGCAAAGATTTCTTAGGTGTGAAAAAGAAAACTGAAATTAAACTACATGAAAATTGAAAACTTCAGAAAAGGCAATTCATATATGGGGCAAAAATATTTGTAATACATAAAACTACAAAGTACTTGCATCCACAACAGGTAAGGAACTCATAGTTCAATAATAGAAAATCCAATAATAATGAACAATATAGTTTAACAGTCACTTAAAATAAAGGATATAAATGGCTAGAAAGCCCATGAACACAGGTTGAATATCATTAATATCAAGGCAATGTAATTAAAAAAATAATAAGTTACACCAATATTTCCGTTAGAATGGGTAAAATTAATGTGACAATGTCAAGTCTTGTAGAAGATTCAATGCACGTGGAACTTCCACACATTGCTTGTGGGTAACCAAGATCTTAAACTACTTTCCCAAATAGCAGACATCCACACAAGAGAAATAAAAACACGGGTCAACACAAACACCTATACAGTAATGCTCTTAGCAACCTTATTCATAGTGGCTCCAGATGGGATAAAACCCAAATGTATATCAGCAGGTTAATTGACAAATAGTGTTATATCCATATAATAGAATACTATTTTATGCTATTTGTATGCAATATACTATAACTATACTATTTAATTATAAGAAAGAAATGAATTGGTGTACCCAACACCATGGATGAAGCTCAAAAACATTATGCTGAGTCACAGAGCCAGTCCAAAATAGTACATACTTTATGATTTCATTTCATGAAACAGATAAACAGAGACAATTGTGACAGCATATCAGTGATTGTCTGTGGCCCAGGTTAGGATGGGGACTAATTCCCAGGAGTACTAGGAAAATTTCTGAGGCAATAAAACTGTTTTAGATCATTATTATTTTGGTGATAGTTTCAGTGCATACGTTTGTCAAAATTCACATGTACACTTAGGTGGGTTCAATTTATTGTATTTAAACCACACCTAAATGTAGTTGTTTTTTATAGAACTTTTACCAATCTGAGAAATTTAAGTAATAGTATTAAAGTGGTCAGAGCTATCTTTTCTGTTTTATCCCAATAATGCATAAGGACATTTTCTCATTAGGATTGGTTACAGACCCTGATAACAATAAATATGACTTATTCCTATGGGCTATTAAAAATATGCCTTTATTAAAACATATACATAGATTTTTCTCCCAAGTTTTTATTTATTTATTTTTAAAGTTTTGGTTTATTTTTGAGAGAGAGAGAGCCCAAGTGTGGGAGGGGCAGAGAGAGAGAAGGAGACACAGAATCCAAAGCAGGCTCCAGGCTGTCCGTGCAGAGCCCCACGCGAGGCTTGAATCCATGAACTGTGAGATCAGTTCTGTGAGATCAGACCTGAGCTGAAGTCGATGCTTAATCAACTGAGTCAGTCAGGTGTCCCTCCAAGCTTTTATATAAATTTTAGATAACATACAGTGTAATATTAGTTTCAGGTGTAGAATTCAATGATTCACCACTTACGTACAACACCTGGTACTCACCACAATAAGTGCCTTCCTTAATCCCCATCCCCTATTTAATCCATTGGTTAACCCACCTCCTTTCTGATAACTGTCAGTTTGCTTTCTATAGCTAAGATTCTGTTCCTTGGTTTTTTACTTTTTTTTTATTTCCCATATGTCCGTTTGTTTTATCCACATATGAATAAAATCATATGGTATTTGTCCTTCTTTGACTGACTTATTCACTTAGCATAATACTCTCTTCCCCAATCCATGTCATTGCAAATGGCAACATTTCATTCTTTTTTATGGCTGAGTAATATTCCTGTGTGTGTGTGTGTGTGTGTGTGTGTGTGTGTGTGTGCGCGCGCATGCGCGCGCGTGTGCATGTGTGTGTGTATACCACTTCTTTATCCATTCAACAGTTGCTGAACATTTGGGCTCTTTCCATAATTTGGCTATTGTTGATAATGCTGCTACAAGCATTGAGGTGCATGTATCCCTTTGAATTAGGATTTTTGTATTTTTGGGGTAAATACCTCATAGTGCAGGATCATAGGGTAGTTCTATTTTTAACTTTTCAAGGAATCTCCATACTGTTTTCCAGAGTGGCTGCACCTGTTTGCATCCCACCAACAGTGCAAGAGCATTCCCCTTTCTTCACATCCTTGTCAAGCCAACACCTGTTGTTTCCTGTGTTGTTAATTTTAGCCATTTTGACAGGTGTGAGATGATATCTCATTGTAGTTTTTATTTGTATTTCCCTGATAATGAGTGATACTATCTTTTCATGTGTCTGTTAGCCATTTGGATGTTTTCTTTGGGAAAATATCTATTCATGTTTTCTGCCCATTTTTTAATTGGATTATTATTTTTGGGGGGTGTTGAGTTGTATAAGTTTTTTAATGTATTTTGGATAATAATCCTATGTCAGATATGCACTTTGCAAATATATTTTCCCATTATTTAAGTTGCCTTTTAGTTTTGTTGATTGTTTCCTTTGCTGTGCATAAGCTTTTTATTTTAGTGAAGTCCCAAAAGCTTATTTTTGCTTTTGTTTCCCTTGCCTCAGATGACATATTAGTAAGAAGTTGCTATAGCCGGGGCGCCTGGGTGGCTCAGTCGGTTAAGCATCCGACTTCGGCTCAGGTCATGATCTCGCGGTCCGTGGGTTCGAGCCCCATGCCGGGCTCTGTGTTGACAGCTCAGAGCCGGGAGCCTGTTTCAGATTCTGTGTCTCCCTCTTTCTCTGACCCTCCCCTGTTCATGCTTTCTCTCTGTCTCAAAAATAAATAATTGTTAAAAAAATTAAAAGAAAAAAAAAAGAAATTGCTATAGCCAACTCAAAGAGATTATTGCCTATGTTCTCCTCTGGGATTTTGATGGTATTCTGTCTCACATTTAGGTCTTTCATCTATTTTGAATTTATTTTCTTTTGTATGGTGTAAGAAAGTGGTCTAGTTTCATTCTCCATATTGCAGTCCAGTTTTTCCAACATTGTTTGTTGAAGATACTATCATTTTTCCAACGGATATTCCTGTTTTGTCAAAGATTAATTGACCACATATAGTTTTAAAAGGTACATACACACATTCTTTGAAAAAACATTAGCAGGCTAAGCTTGTCAATGTTCTTCAGATTAGAAATTCAGTTTCAATAACTTGAATGAATATGTGTAGAGACAGTTGTCTCCCACAAGATGAGTAGTGATGAAGAGGACAGTAGGGGGTTTTGCATGGGAAGCTGTGAATGAAGTTGGTGGTATGAACTGGGAATTACTGTAGGACCAGCAAGCAATTCTCTACTTATATCTGCTGGCAATGCAGAGCCTTTGGGTGTAGGTTTTAGAGCCTGTGTTTTTGTCCTAATGCTCCAAGACCCATTAGTGAATTGATCTAAATGATCCTACTTCTTTGATGGTGTCTCCTGGGACTTAAGCTTCCCAGGAATCACCATTTCTCTCTTGTTGTTCCCCCCTGTACTTCCATACTCAAGACGAATGGTCACTTTACACTCCCTTGTCCTATCAGTCAAGGGAGCAGCACTTCTTTTCCACTTTTACTAACAACTCTTTCTCACTTTTCAGTAACTTCTTAATGTCTGAAAGGTAATTCATATGGAACAGAATCTCCCATGATCACACACAGTATTTCCAAAGACCCCCATCTGGGTCTTTTCTACAAGCCCGATATTGTTCTAGCATCAACTCTCATTTGCCTAGTATGCTTGGCTTGTATCCCTATATTATAGTAAGCAAATACTATGCAGAATGACAAAAAGTTAAAGAACCACTTCATACCTCTGTCCTCTCTCCCCTCGGCTGCTCCTTTCCATGTGCCCCCACCTTTCCACCACCTATTTATACCTTCTGTTCCTTCTAGGTTCCAGAGTAGATGTCGTTAATCTTTTTGTTTCTTCAGTATTCATTGCCCTCAACCTCACCTTGCTGCTCTTGAAATCCTCTGACAACCACTCATGTAATCTGGTTTACTGGGAGGCAAATTTGCTTCTTTCTTGAAAGCTTCAGTTCCCCATATTTCACAGTGATTACCATGGTCACATTTTCTAGATTTTACATATACATCCACTCCAAAACATAAAATAATAAGTTGAAACAATTTCTCCTTACTATACTTGACACATTCATAATTGTAGTTAAAAGCATTTAGGAACGGCTTTAACCTTGTCCTAATACCTTTCTCTCTCTACTAATAATATAAGGAGATGAGAAAAATAATGTTAGTCATCACTTCTACATTTTCGTTTCTTTGCAAAGACAGCCAATTTTCCCTCTTTGTGTCACTACTCTCTGAGGAACTTGTAGTTTGCTTGTGTTCCTTTTTTTTTTCCTTATGGATTTGTTTTCATTAGAATTTCTCTTCTCATTAATTCTGGTTTTAGTGTCACATGGGGCCTGAAGATGTTCTGAGGAAACTACGTCCTTAACAAGATTATTGGGGTTCAGAGTTGATGTTCAGTTACATTTTATTCTTCTTGGTTCTGTTATTTCTGATCAGTAAAGCTCATTCTGCCTGCTGTTTATAAAGACCATAGCTACCGAAGTTGGGAGAAGTTCTTAAGATTAGTTACATAACATTTTGTGTTATGTGAAGATTTCTCCATCCCCAGCTTGTGGACAGAAAGCCAAATTATAGCATGGTATCTGAGACATTCTAGGAGCTCATTAATATTTGTGAATTGTCATTAGATATTTTCACCATGTTCAATATGTTACCTATATTGGTAAGGATAGAGGATGCCCTGTCTCTAATTTGAATAATTTTTTAAATGTTTATATTTTTTAATTTTTTTAAATTTGTGTGTGTGTGAGAGAGACAGAGAGCAAGCAGGGGAGGGGCAGAGACTCTGAAGCCGGCTTCAGGCTCCAAGCTGTCAGCACAGAGCCTGACGCAGGGTTTGAACTCACAAACCGTGAGATCATGACCTGAGCCTAAGTAGGATGCTTAACTGACTGAGCCATCCAGGTGCCCCCTTTTTTTAAATAATTTTTTAATGTTTTTTTTTTTTTGCCCTGTCTCTAATTTGAATGAGAGGTTTGTGTTGCATATGGGGATAATTATGGCAAACACTTGGCATTTGTATCATGCATTAATGGTCAAAAGAGCTAACAGAGTCTCTTAGTCTGATTTCCCCAGAAATCAGAACCAAAGCAAAAGGCTAATGTGCCATTATGTTATAGGGGTGGGGGGGGAATTCCAAAAAGGGAAGAGTGAGGAACAAAAGGAGTAGTTCAGGGAAAGAAGCAGGGCCAAAAAGGGGCGGTACTATTGAGCTGACTGCAGTACCATACCGTGGAGATGCCTACAAATCACATCTCTGGATGACCATTCCTGGGGAAAGAAGGAATAAAGCAGAAATAATGTATCCACTGGCTCTTAAAAGCTATTGGCAAAGTCTACCTCATGGCATATTAGCTTTCCCATACTTCCAGGTTGTATGTGCAGGGTATGGGAACCTATCAGAGTCCTATGGTATCATCAGCAAGGCAGCCCTGGGGTGGTAAATCAGAGATACACGATAGGGGCCGAAGACGGGACATTATCCAGTTGCATCTGTGTGAGCTTTGGTCAGAAACTGTGGAAATCTGCAACAAAGATGCCAAGAGGATCTGAAGAGAAGGATAATTGGTATCTGATCCAAAAAGTCTTTATTTCTTTCTGCAGACATATATGGTATAGCCATATCTTTGTGGACCTGAAACCTTGTAAGCCCAGTCTCTGCACTGCATACTTCTTTCTTATTGGAAGTATCTCTTTATTGGATGTGGCTGATGGGATTTCTGCTACCAAAGGCTGATGCATGGAGGACATTCTAAAGTAGATGGAGAGTCTTGTGGTCCATACTTGTAGAGAGAAAAATGTAAGAGCATGGTTGGAAGTACAATTTCTCTCTTTTGGCTGCTCTTTTGGGAGTAATCTTTATGGAGAATTTCTGCTTTGTTACAAGGAGAACTCACAAATGGAAGGCTGTACATTGCACACTTCAGAGTGGTAAAGAACAGCTGGTCATCTTGCTGCCAACACTGTAACTGACAGAAAGATGATGCTCTGAATGAGGATCATTCTGCCCAAGTGAGGATGTGCGGAAACCTCTAAAGGGGTTAACAACATGCTGAAAATAATTCTTAGAAACAAGTCCTGGTTCATAAGTCAATATTGATTTCAAATTTCTTTAAGAACTTTCAGACATAGACATTATTTCCTTAAAGTACATTGCTGTGTGATTATACTATTTTCAGAAAGGAAAACTGAGTAACAGTTAAACAGTTTGGTTTTCTGTTCACTTTAGTTTTATCCCAGGACTAGAACCCAGTCAAATTCTACCTTTTCAGGGGAGACAGAAGTCCATCATGAAAAGTATGGCTGCTTTTTCCAGAAAAAAGTGCACTTTTCACTTGTCATCTTATGCACATTGGTGCAAATATACAAGTGCATAAAATTTCAGACCCTTGAAATCTCTTTCTCTAATGAAAGCAGAAACAAAAGGATAATGCTACATGGTAGTTATGAAACTGTGAATAAGAATTAATTTTAAGCAAACCTATTTCCCAAATAGAATTTCATGCTTACTTTCCAAAAAATTACATAAATTATATATAGCACTCTTTATTTTTTCTCATTTTCAGGAAATTACTGAATTTTGAATGCATTTTTTCTCTCTGTGGACAAATTAATGTAATTCAGAGGAAAGCCACAAAATATAAGAAATTCAGGAAGGATTGGATATATGATAAAAGGTTAGTAGAGCTGGGAATTTCCAAATCTGGAGAGAAGAAAGCTAAGGGTGACATGATAGTTTCTGAAAATACGTTAAGGGATATTATCAGGAGGACAGGGACCCATTCTCATTAGTCAATGAGAGCAGAACAGGAAGTAATGAGCTTCAACTGCAGCTGGGAAGTGTAAGTTAAACGTAAGAAAACTTTTTAACCGTGAGAACAATTAAGCGACGGTGCAAATTGTCAAGGGAAATAATGAATTCACCTCTACTAATAATATTCACAGTAGCGCTTGACACTCATCCATCAGGGATAAGTTAGGAATAATAAAAATCAATTCTACCAACATTCTGGGAATAGATTAGATGATCCAAGTGGGAATACTTCTCAAAATCCCCACAATGTACAAAAATAGACTCATTGGAAAAGTGTAGTTTTTAAAATGCGTGAGAACAAAATATTCTACAAATAGTTGTTCATTTTCTACCACATACAAAATTCAAAGCTAGTCTCTATGGAGGAAACATAGATGAATTTCAAATGGCTCAAGTCCTCAAGTTGCTTATTTCCTGACAAATTGGTACTCTCAGATTTTTTATTATATATCCTTATTAGGAACCTTTATTTTCAGTGCTCAACCATAATAAAAATATATTAATGTATGGATGTAAAATATACACATTACAGAACAAATGTAAATAAATTAAAAGGATGAGATAAAGATGAAATTTTATTTCAAGAATATTTTGCTACTTATGATACCTTCATCTATCATTAGCTTATTATTTAAACCTACAATAACCAGTTAGGCCAGTTTCATCTTTAACCAGGCTAAGTGTTATTGTCTATGTCAAACCACCTTCTAGTTAATTTTAAAGTTCTTGACTGACTTCTTGTTACATTTGGTTAGACTGTCATTATTTTTACCTTGTACCATGGTATTTTATTGCTATTTATTTATTTTAACTAAAGCACTCCTACTAGGCATAGGAGAGTCACCAGCTCTGCTACTTAAGATTAGTTTCTATGCTTCTGTTGTCAGTGTTACTATCCATCTGTGATTCCTCCACAGGATAATTTTTTTAGGCTCCTCCCTTGTGTGAGGTCTGTTTTCCTGAAACTACATAATACAATCCATAAAGCTACTCAATTGACATGTTGTCAAGGCCTCACATTCTGTTGAACTTAGAATCTAGACAGAGTGATGGTACATCTATCAATCTATATGTTGAATATTGGTAAAGTTTAATTATGTTTATAGGAAATATAATGGAAACAGACTGCTGCTTCCAGAATTATAGTGGACTAGATGATTCTAGAAGACTTTTAGCAAGTCAATTTAGATATAAATTTTTTTAATGCTTTATTTACTTTTGAGAGACAGAGACAGAGAGAGAGGCAGAGAGGTGGGGCAGATAGAGAGAGACAGAGGTTCTGAAGCAGGCTCTGCACTCCCAGAACCCAAAGCAGGGCTCAAACCCATGAACAGTGAGATGACCTGAGCCGAAGTCCAACACTTAACTGACAGCCCCCTAGGTGCCTGAATCAATTTAGATTTTAAATAAACATACTTTGGAATATGTTCAAGAACTCAGGGGAGAATTTTAAAGATTCCCAAAGGGTTCTCCCCATCAATAAGTATAAATCTAGAAAAAAATATTTAAAGAATACAGACAATAGGAAGATATTTTCCAGAAATAACAGTGTTACAAACTTATCATCCTTAAAAAGAACTCCTAAAAGATGTTCAAAAAAAGAAAAATGATTTTAGAAGATCCAAAATGCAAGAAATAATGGCAAAGATATTGGTAAGCATGTCAACAAATATAGGCTTACGTTGTATAAAAAAATAATGATCATGTCTAAAGTGTGAGGTTCAGAATCAAATAGAAATCAAGGGAACTAAAATATTAGACAATAATATAAAGTAATTTTGGATGGAGGCCATCAAATTTAAAGTACTGAAGTAGAAATATTGTAAGATTTTTATACTGTTTTGTAGAAGGGATAAAAAAGAGATTTTTTTAATGTTAAGAATGGAAGATGGAACTTCAAAGATAACCATCAGAATATATTACTTTGATATAGAGCCAAATGTTGTCATGAAATAGTAATTTTAAAAAATCAATGCAATCAATGCAAAAGAAAGAAGAAACGCGAAAAAGGTTGCATAAAAAGTGGGACAGATAGAAAATAGAAAATAAGAAAGAAAAGTACAAATATATCAGCAATCACAAAAATGTAAGTGAATAAACTATTAAACCAATTAAAATACTGATATTTCTTGATTGCATAAAATACCAACATCCAGTAAAAGCTATTTGCCAAGGACTCACCTAAAACAAAGGTAAGCACATATTTTAAGGTAATAAATGAGAAAAATTTACCAGGCAAATAAGCCTAAAAATGATAGATATAAATAATCATTTCTGACATTTAAATCAAAAGTAATATGAAGGATGAAGAGAATCACTAGACACTGATAAAATTCCAACTCACTGAGAACATATAACAATCCTAAACCTGTATACACTTGATGAAATATTGAATATAAAAGGCAACACTTGACAAAACTATAAGGAGAAATGAATAAATCTATTAGAATGGGAGATTTAAACACGCTTTGTGATATTATTTAATCTGAACAACTCAATGAACAACTGTTTCAGTGAACTTCTAAGGAACTCTGAACTCACACTCAACAATTATAGAAAACCCACTCTTCTTCAAGTGCCATGAAGAAATAGAGATTTCAAAAGACACATTCTATGGACACAAGACAATGAAATTAAATGAAGAGATAGAAGACTTTTCAAACATTTAGGGGAAATAAACTTATAAATAGCATATGAGTCAAGAAGAAATCTTGGGGTGCCTGAGTGGCTCAGTTGGTTAAGTGCCCAACTCTTCATCTCAGCTCAGGTCGTAATCTCAGGGTTGTGAGTTCAAGCCCTGCATTGGACTTCATGCTGGGCATGAAGCCCACTTAAAAAATAAAGTAATCTTAATACAAATTTGGAAACACTCAGAATTGGGTAACAAAAACTGTGTCAGTTTGTCCATTCAAGTCCTCTGAGAAGGAATACAGAATTAGATGTACAAGAGATGCACTGGGGAAATGCCTTTGAAGGATGAAGTGGGAGGAAGCAGGAACAGGTTGTAGGAACCTTTAAACTGTATTGCAGGACTGATAATCTGTGAAAAGAACAAAATAGGAGGAAAAACTTCAGACAGTGGCATAGTTCCTAGAAATCCTCCACCAAGCTGATGGGAGTCTCCATGTCAGAACTGTCCATTGGAGGAGTCCCACAACCCACAAACACAGCCCTGCTCTGGTACCCTCGCTATACTCAGTCTCTGGCCAGAAGCAGCCTGGAAAAGTGTGGTCTTGGTGAACGCCATAGTAGATCACAAGTTGCAGCAGCTGGAGCTGTCATTCACTGGTGTCCCCAGAACACATCCTTTTGAAGGAGATAACAGCACACCTTCATGGCCACCAGAATACAAAACTTACAAACCTATACTTCTGGAGTAGAATTAGAGGGAAATATAAGTAAGTATTCCTGTTAGGATAAAATTTAATAAGCTTTATGTTCACCCTAAAAAGACAAAAAGTCAGTAGAATAAGTCCAAAGAAAATAGGAACAAGGAAATGATAAAGATAGCAGTATATTGTTAATGTGACATAAATTAAAGTATATATCTATGGGAGAGGCACCTGGGTGGCTCAGTCTGTTTGGCATCTGACTTCGGCTCAGGTCATGCTCTTGCAGTTCATGAGTACAAGCCCTGCATTAGGCTTGTTTGTCATTTATAAAATGATAAAAGAATAACATGAACAATGTGAATGATAATATATATGAAAACTTAGATGAAATGGATAACATTACTAGAAAAATGACACACTAGAAGAGATTCAAGAAGAATGAGAATACCAAATAACTCTAACTGGTCCAGAAATTAGATCAATTTTTAAGATTTAGATCTTAAATTAGATCAATTTTAAGATTTAAAGATTTTTAAATCTTTCCACCAAGGAAACACAAAGGCCAACTAATTTTTAGGTAAGTTCTGCCAAACATTTAAGGATATGGTCATTCCAAATACAAAAAAAAAAAAAAAATTCTTCTAGAAAATATAAAATGGCAAAACTGTCTCATTTTATATAATATATAAAATTATAGATATTTTATATGTAGCATCTACATATTGTATAATATATATAATATGTGAATATTATATAGTATAATGTTATATATTTTATAACAATGTAATATTATATATTATATAATCATGTAATATATATTATATATATAATATATATAATACTCATTAATGTGGATGTTAAAATCCCATCATTATTATACATTCAAATCTAGAAATCCCTGGGATATAGCCAGACAAAAAGTGCAGACATTAACTATAGATGAGAGGAGGTCTGTCTACAATTTTGGATGAAAAAAGGAATGATAAGAGAGTTTTGTTAAGATGATGATCAGATTCTGTTTTCTCTGTGAAGGTGGAGGGAAGGTCATCAGCTGCTGTGAGTTGAGAAGGAAAGTTGAAGGCTTGAGGAACAGTGGTTTTAACCAGTGGCTCTTACCCTTGTCTGCTCATTGGAATCACTTGCAGAGTTGTCAAAACTCCCATGCTGGTACCTCAGGCAAATTAAATTAGAATATGAGAGGGCAGAACCTAGATCAGTACTTTGAGTAACTTCTCAGGTGATTTTTATCTGCTGTCAAGGCTGAGAACGCTGTCCTAACTATGGGCCCTGAATTAGAATCATTTCGGAGAGCTTTGAAAATTACCCATGTCTAGATCCCACCACCAGAAAATCTGATTTTATTGGTCGCGGATTAGGCCCACATATCAGGATTTTTAAAAAGTGCTGTAGGATTCTAATGTGTAGCCAGGGTTGAGAAGCCCTGAGGTACACTGTGGTCGGGCAGCACTGAGGATTTGGCGGAAGTTGGAAATGTCAGGTTTGTACAGCAAGAGCTTGCAGAATGGATGTATGTGGCACTCAGCAGTCCTGTTACAGAACTGGAAAGGATGGATAGTTGGATTCGTCCGAGCTCAGGGTTTTGTTGTTACTCTCTCAGAAGGAAAACAGAGAAAGAGACTTTAACAATAGAAGGATTTGAGTGATGGATTAAGAGGTGTAGGCTTAATAAGAAAGGAGGTTAAGATATGAGGGTTTCCGTAAGGAAGAAATAAAGGGATCCTGAGTCAGGAGCTTCCTGTGAGGTTGAAGAATAAATGTAGAGCAAGTAACTGCATGAACGAACCGGTAATGTTTATGGAGGATAATCTAAGATGGATTTTATTTTTTAACTTTTTCTTGTTTATTGACATTACTGACATGGGTTAATACTAATGTTAGTAGTTATGCCAAAACGAATGGACAGGTAAGTATTAGACATGATCCTTAAATAAAATGCTGTGCAATTTTAGGATAATACGGAGTAGCTGCAGGGTCTTAACATTTCTGGGTGTATTTTGGAAGTGTTGACTCCTCTTTGCCCTTGGCGGTTACAACAGATGCCCAATTCTGATGCTGTTTTTAAAGGTTGGCGTCCTTTAAGACCCTGCTGTTTGCAACAGTGAATGAACCTGGAGGACAGTGAAGTAAATAAAATAAGCCAGACTCAGAAAAAATAAAGCTGCATAGTCTCACTTATATGTAGAATCTAAAAATACTTGAGTACAGAGAAGCAGAGAGTAAAACAGTGGTTACCAGGGATGAGGGGGTCGGGGAAATGGGGAGATGTTGGTCAAGGGAGTACAAAGTTATGTAGGATGAATAAGTCCAGAGATCTAACAGTACGATGACTATAGCCAATAATACTGCATTGAATACTGTAGATTTGCTAAGAGAGTAGATTTCAGGTGCTTTTACCATGCACAAAAATTGGTAACAATGTGAGGAGAAGATATATTAATTGGCTTGTGGTGATCATCTCACTATGTATATGTCAAATCACCATGCGACCTTAGATATAATAAGACAAATACTATTTTAAAAATAAAATTAAAAACAAAATAACAAAAAAGAGGTTGGGCTCCTTTATAAAAACCCTCACAGAAATCTCCAAGGCTTAATTTAAGATCTCTCTG
The DNA here is from genome assembly GCF_028018385.1 of Neofelis nebulosa. Classification (NCBI taxonomy): domain Eukaryota; kingdom Metazoa; phylum Chordata; class Mammalia; order Carnivora; family Felidae; genus Neofelis; species Neofelis nebulosa. The sequence goes on from NC_080784.1 coordinate 119,321,309, forward strand.
GAGAGCTGTGTGGCCTTACACATGACATTTAGCTGGACCACACCTCCTAACTGTGTACCCTGAAACTGAGCTTCCTTTTGGGGGTCCCTCACCCTGATGAGCTGCCTCCACCAATCTTGGCCTTTGGGGATACACTGCTGTCTTATTTACATGTCTGCTCAAATGGTGACACTATTTTTTTTGAAAGGGTGTTAAGGCAGACAAAATGTTTAAGTGATAAAGGAGAAGGAAAAAAAAACTTCAGAAAATATAAAAGTAAGAAAAAAAAATGACGTTTCCAAAGCTGAAGTTTCTGTTTCTAACAATTTAATTCTAAAACTGAAGGCATTTGTTGGTCTTGAGTCTCTCCTTGCCTCTTTCAGGGCTTACATGGTGTGTTTAACTTTATTTCCTCTCACACAGAAAAGTTTATACAGAACTTGTACCCTTTTGAAGCATGTTTTAGGCATTTGATGTAATTCTTCTTCCATTCTGGGGCTCCCCTGTTCTGCATGGGTTTCCACTGTTAGTGCCAATGGCAGGGCTACAGTGAGAGGTACTCAATTATGGAGTATATCCCTATAATGCCCAGTCACCAGAAAATACCTTTTATCCATTATACAGCAACTAAATATGTAAATATTTATATATATTACATGTATTTATACATAATATATTACATATATTTACATATAATATACATAATATACTTATATATAACATATTACACATATTGTATAACTTAGTTCATATAAGTAATAGCAGCTAATATTTATGGAGTATGACTATGTATCAGACACAACTCCAGATACACCACGTAATCTTTACATCAGCCCTCTCTTTTACAGATGAACACGTTAAGATAGGTTTCTCAAGATCATATAGGTAATACATGGTTGAAATATATTTTTGATTTGAAAATTATGTTCCTGATAAGATGGCTAACTATCCCCAGCTGTTGATTCTCTCTTCAAATTCAATATAGGAAATACCAAGGTGGTATCAAAAGATGGCGATTCCTGAATTAACACAGAAGCTGTCAAGATATCCCTGAGGAATTTCCCCTTCCCATGATCACTACAAAGCAAACAAAGCAAAAGCTCTTGGCTAAAGTGCAAGATATCAGCAAGAGGGGATGATCTTTGAGTTTAATATAGTTTCTGTGTGATAGCTATACATTCTGGAATTACCAAATATCAGAGCCAGATCTCCAGGTAAGGAAGTATACTTCCTATCCTTTTTTTTTATTAAATATAATTTATTGTCAAATTGGTTTCCATACATCACCAAGTGCTCATCCCAACAGGTGCCCTCCTCAATGCCCATCACCCACTTTCCCCTCTTCCCCACCCCCCGTCAACCCTCAGTTTGTTCTCAGTATTTAAGAGTCTCTTATGGTTTGCCTCCTTCCCTCTCTATAACTTCTTTTTCCCCCCTACCCTTCCCTGATGGACTTCCGTTAAGTTTCTCAGGATCCACATATGAGGGAAAATATATGATATCTGTCTTTCTCTGCCTGACTTATTTCACTTAACATAATACTGTCCAGTTCCATCCACATTGCTACAAATGGCCAGATCTCATTCTTTCTCATTGTCAAGTAGTATTCCATTGTATATATAAACCATGTCTTCTTTATCCATTCATCAATTGATGGACATTTAGGCTCTTTCCATAATTTGGCTATTGTTGAAAGTGCTGCTATAAACATTGGGGTACAAGTGCCCCTGTGCTTCAGCACTCCTGTATCCCTTGGGTAAATTCCTAGCAGTGTTATTGCTGAGTGATAGGGTAGATCTCTTTTTAATTTTTTGAGGAACCTCCACACTGTCTTCTAGAGTGGCTGCACCAGTTTGCATTCCCACCAGCAATACAGGAGGGTTCCCATTTCTCCACATCCTCTCCGGCATCTATAGTCTCCTGATTTGTTCATTTTAGCCACTCTGACCGGCGAGCTTTTATCTCAGTGTTGTTTTGATTTTTATTTCCCTGATGAGGAGCGATGTTGAACATCTTTTCATGTGCCTGTTGGCCATCTGGATGTCTTCTTTAGAGAAGTGTCTATTCATGTCTTCTGCCCATTTCTTCACTGGATTATTTGTTTTTCTGGTGTGGAGTTTGGTGAGTTATTTTATAGATTTTGGATACTAGCTAGCACTTTGTCTGATATGTCATTTGCATACAAGTATCTTTTCCCATTCCATCGGTTGTCTTTTAGTTTTGTTGATTGTTTCCTTTGCAGTGAAGAAGCTTTTTTTTTTTTTTTTTCAACATTTTTTATTTATTTTTGGGACAGAGAGAGACAGAACATGAACGGGGGAGGGGCAGAGAGAGAGGGAGACACAGAATCGGAAACAGGCTCCAGGCTCCGAGCCATCAGCCCAGAGCCTGACGCGGGGCTCGAACTCACGGACCGCGAGATCGTGACCTGGCTGAAGTCGGACGCTTAACCGACTGCGCCACCCAGGCGCCCCAAGAAGCTTTTTATCTTCATGAGGTCCCAATAGTTTAATTTTGCTTTAATTCCCTTGCCTTTGGAGATGTGTCGAGTAAGAAATTGCTGCTGCTGAGGTCAAAGAGGTTTTTTCCTGCTTTCTCCTCTAGGGTTTTGATGGTTTCCTATCTCACATTCAGGTCCTTCATTCATTTTGAGTTTATTTTTGTGAATGGTGTAAGAAAGTGATCTACTTTCATTCTTCCGCATGTTGCTGTCCAGTTCTCCTACCACCATTTGTTAAAGAGACTGTCTTTTTTCCATTGGATATTCTTTCCTGCTTTGTCAAAGACTAGTTGGCCATACATTTGTGGGTCCGATTCTGGAGTCTCTATTCCATTGGTCTATGTGTCTGTTTTTGTGCCAATACCATACTGTCTTCGTGATTACAGCTTTGTAGTAGAGGCCTATTCTTACCTCTCTTCTAACCTAGCTTTCCCAGCAGGAAAAGAATCTGCAACACAGCTTGGTTGGAGATGGTTTGTTTTGGGAAGTGATTTCTTGGGGGTGGTAACATTCTCCTACTTCCAAGAGTGCTCACATTCATACCTGATGGGTAAACACTACCTTGGAAGCCTTCTGACCTGCACAGCAGGACTTGAGTTGATAATTGGCTAATCTGAGGTTGTCTTTTCTTTTTTCAAAATTCTTAAGAAGTTAACCAAGGGCTTGTTAATGGGACATTTTCTCCCTTTCACTTCCAGGCTGTTCACATCTGAGTGGCTGACAGTTCCTAATGTCCCAAACTGTTGTGGAGTCATTGAAACCCCACAGAATAAAATCAGTGATATTTGGAGTAGCTTAGCCAAAGTGCTGTCAAGATTCATCCTGTATTTCTGGTTACTGCAGCAGAGGCTAACATACAAGGTAAGCCAAGGGAGGAGCACAGAAGAAGTCCAGTATACCTTCTTCCCAAATGCTTCTTAAGCAGAGCCCTCTATCTAGATGATGCTACAAGTGCTCTACTATAACTATTCTGTCATGGAATATCAGAGCAGTAAAGAACTTCAGGGATTTTCCTTCACCACTGTCTCAGATTGGGGCTGTAGCACATTGGTAGTCCATAGTGACTAGTTGTAACAACATACCAACATAATCTATTGGTGAACTGAGTCTACATTTTTTTCTCTTCTGCCATTTGAGTTATACCATTGGCAACATCTGTGACACATTAGGTGTTAGTTAAAAGAAAGCATTGGTGATAAAAAGGTAGAAGAAATGAGATTCTTGGCCACATATTCCTAGAATTTTTGTGTATTCTCTGAACGTGCTTGCATACAATCCATCATACAATGGGTCACTGTCTCATTTACCCAAATTTATAGCTCAATGGTTGGGGTAATATTCAGCTTTGGTAGCATATTCTTTAAACCCCACAGTCAAGGTATTCTTTCTCTACTAAGGCTTAGTAAGCCAGGAACTGCTTTTCAAATGAAGAATGGTTTTCTATGCTAATACTCTCCTATTGGAATTTGCTATACATTATACTCAGCATCAGAACCCACCACAGACACTCCTAGAGCCATTGAATCTGTTATGTCCTATGGCCCATTGGTCAGGGGAGCTTGCACTGGATTTAGGAACTGCTGAAATGCCATCTCTTGCTCTGAAACACACTCAAAATTGGCAACTTTCTGTGTCATCAGATAAATGGGTTTGAGAAATATTCCCAAGCATAGCATACACTGTCACCAAAATTCAAATAGGTTTACTACATGCTATACTTCTATCTTAGTAGTGAGAGTACAAGGTCTGACATCTTGTCTTTTGTCTTACAGGGTTAGGTTAGGGTTTTGGGATATCTTGGCTTGCTCTGGACCTTTGACCCCTAGAATTTTACTGATGTGGCAGCTTATAAGCATAGACACTCTAGCTTCACATTAAAGCATTCTCCTACTATTTCTTTTTTCTGAGGTTATGACTCCTTTCTCAATCCTTTGCTAAGGCAGTTCTCACATTTCTATATTATTTATTGTAGACCAAGCTTCAATGTGCCATCCTAACAGCATATTGAGACTGGTTCTAGGTTTCTTCACTAGAATGTTAAATTCTTAAACATTAATGCTTTGTGTCAATAGATTTTCTCTCGTGCAGTTTTACAGACTAACCACCTGCTACAAAATGTCCCCATATCAAGACTTGGAATGCCATTTGTTTTCCCATCCAGTCTTTGAAGTTGAAATATAAAAGTTATCTAACCCACGCATTCGAACTCTTTTGTAATCCTGTCCTTATAATTAAATCTGAGGCTTAAATTTCAATAAAGTCTGTCCTGTAGATACAGGAGACAAGACCCTCTCTGAATGTTTTCTTGGGATCCTTATGACTTATATAGTTGGGAACTAAACTCTGGTTCTCAGTGTTGTGGTACAGCATGTCAGGAGTTATCAGGACCTCACCTGCTACTACAGTGATGGGGTCTTTATCTCAGTGCACTTGTTGCATCATCCAGTTCCCAAATCCCACAGCGAGGGCCTGCTTTCCAAGGCCACTTGTTTCCTAATCTGTGATCCACCAACAAAATGTAGTTTGAGATAAGGACTAGTATTTAAGCAGTATATTTTGGGAAGTGATTCCAAGGCACAGGAATGGTGTATTAGGAAACATGAAACAGGGAGTGGGAAAGCCAATAAAGATGTAATTTTGAATTGATCATCACTGAGGGGAAATGGGATTTCATCCTACCAGGATCCTTGGAGAAGCCATGTAGAATCACCTCAGAAATGTTTACTTGAGGGATAAAAAAGAGTTTTGTCCACTGACTCTTGTCCTGTAGTGATGAAAGTTTTCCTCATTGGGCTTTAACTTCCTTGCAGTCTCAGGCTGCACATATCTAAGTGCCTGATGGGTTTCCTGAAGTGTCCATATTGTGTGATGAGATTACAACCGAGGGAAACCAGTTGTTTCCCTTGCAGTGAGGACTGGAGTGAGAGCTGGGCCAAGAGGCTATAAATTGGGCATAAGAAGTGACCAACAATACTCTTTTCTTTTTTATAGCACTTTCCTCCTGTCTGATCTTACATTTTGGATCTGTTCCAGGTGTCCCATTAATCTGTTTCTGTCATGGAACCATAAACCATTAGAGCAGAAAGGAACTTCAGGGAACTTTATGAAGGCCCCATTACACAGATGATAATACTGAGGTACAAAAAGGCTCAAGAATTCTGGCAAGTCTTACAGCAAATCAAGGCCACAGCTAGACCTAGAACCAAGGACTCTGGGTTACCTGCATTTGGTGCCTTGAAACTTTCAACCTCTGGAGTCCAGGAGGTCATATCACTGCTAATATGGGGATAATCTTTACTTCCACCCGTGTTCTTTGTTCTCTGAGAATATCTTTAGTAATGCTACTTATATTTATCCAGTACTTCACATTCTGCCAAGCAATTTCATGCACATCAGCCCATTTAATCCTCATAGGAACCCTGTGAGAGCTTTGTTATTGTCACTCCATAGATTAAGAAATAGAAGTTTAGGGATTCAGTCACTTGTCTGCCTATGGTCTCAGAAAATAGAATTCTGTCTTCTGAAATAGTTAGAGTTCTGTCTTCTGAATTCATTTATTAAAAGCCATGGGGAAATGCTTTATAAACACTGAAGGAGTACACACATACAAAAATCATGTCATTATTGTGGAATCTTCAGTCTTTCGTGGACATGTGCGAAGTCAAAGCATCTCTCTCTCACACAAACACACAGAGGAGATTTACTAACTTCAAACATATAAGCTCTTGGTGTCATGTGCAAAATAATTGTTGTTTATGGTATTTATTCATTCATTTAAAAAATATTAGTCACTTATTACAGGTCAGGCGTCGTTACAGCCCTGCAGATTATAGTCAGAACATATAAAGCCTTGCTTTCATTCACCACATTATTCATATCAAAGTCCACATAATTTATTGTGCTCATGGCTGGAACTCAAACTGACCTCTTGTGGTATTTTTACTGAAGCAAACCATGAACGAAGAAGAAAGCACTTAGTGCCTCAGAGAGGTGAGCTGGAATGCACATTCTTTACATTGTAGGTTATTTTCAAAATTGTTCCTCTGTGAGGACAGAGACCAACAGGAGAAAAGAAGGTGAAACAAGGAACTGCCTCCAGCTGAGAATGTTGTTACTCACTGATAACATTTTCACTTAAGTCAAATTATCATCCCCTCTTCTCTGTTCCTCTTACAGGGACCAACTTCCCTGTTCTTCTCAGCCACCAATAAAAGCACTGTCCTCATTTCTAACTTTCAACACTTGCCTGCTGCTTTTGCCAGCATGTAGTTACCTATGGGAAGGCATTTTATGGACTGAAAATGCCTGGCTTAAGAAACTTCTTTCCCCCCAAATATGCATAGCAAAACTGATGGTAACATATGGCCCTATATTTTTTCCCTTCTTGCCAGTTCACTAAAATAAATTTACTTTCAATTTACATATTCTTGTCTACATTTCAGAGCTTTAAAATATATTTGTAAGGTCTGTCCTGTCTATCTTTTTCTAAGATTATGCAACAGCTCTGCATGCTGTTTAGGAAATAACAGGAACTTTTATGATTTTTAGAATCTTTCATTTCCTAAGAAATTTAGAAAAGTTTATGAGATCAGAAAAAGAAAGGCCAGAATATCCTTAGAGATGTAAAATTATGTAAAATGTATAATAATTGTTTCCATAACTAGCTGGTAATATACCTTTCAAATTTAAAAGCTAGTCTACTGTCTGCAAAATTCTAATCAAATTCTATTAGATAGGTTTTGCTGTCTCTATACAATTCTGTTTGGACTCCTTAAGCAAAGGTCATATTGTTATAATTTGTAGAAATATTGGGGGCTCATGGTGGGGATTTCAAAATAAGCAGAAACTTATCATAGACTACAGAATTTGCTAAATTGAAATAATATTATTTTCACTCAAAGATAAGACAACTTTGTTGTTCTGTGAGGGAAATTGGTAGGCTTTGAGAGAATATCTCCAAAGACTGTCTTCCCTCTTCTGGGTTCCAACCTCAACCATTCTTGAGATTTTTGTCAATGGGGTGTTAAATGTAGAGACATGTTCTGTAGGCAGAATATCATGCACCTGTGACAAGAGTGTTCCAAAAGTAGGATATGAAGACACCTGGTCTGCTTTGCTTGCTTGTTTCTAGATTTCATTGTGGAGAACAGAGCTGTGACTAGGGATTTATAAATCTATGATGGGATGGGTCACCAACATCCTTTTCTGATCGTGTGGCTAACTGAACACTACTTAGCCATTACTCACGGGTCATGGGTCAAGAGTGTGGAGTGCTTAAACTCCAAGGACCATTGCCTTTGCACTGAAAATCATATCACAGGTAATGTTAGGGATGCTTATGAAATCAAGAGTAAAGTGAGACATTTTAAGATTGTTTTAAATGGTGGCTCTCAAATGGGGGAAGCTTTGCCTTCCAGACAGGGGACACTAAACTGTGCCTGGGGACATTTTTTGGTTGTCACAAGTGGTTAAAAGCCTACCAATATCTGATGGGCAGAGGCTACAGCTTTTCTAAACATCTTTGTTTTGGTTTCTTTTGTCTTTGACATAGTCATTTGAATGTCTCAGACAGCAATGTCAAAATGTAAATACAGCTTATTGTTTTCAATATGTGCGAAACTTTGTACCATTCCAGAGTTTATCCTCTTCCTCCCTTCTTTGCTGAGCCTCACACCATTTCTCATAATATCATCAAATCTCTCTCCATTCCAGACACCCTTCATATCCTATTCCTGACCCCATCCCCAAGCATCGTCTCATACCTCAGTTTCAACTGAGGGATTGGATTGAAAGATGTTGTAGTTTAAGAGCAAAAAAGACAAATGTTATATTTCTTTAGGCTGCAGAATGGCTTCATAGAATATGATGTGCCCACACAGGAGGACTCTTCAACACATTTTGCCTACAATACTCAGGTGAATTCTGACTCCTTTTCATTAGTGGTATTTTGCGTTATGGAGAAAGCATCCTCTAACAGAAGAAATGCCTATTGCTGCCCACAAATTTGCTACAAACAGTCCATATTGGCCATGGAAAGGAGATACAAAAATCATCAATAATAAAAGCTATAGGTGACCATTTTATTTAAAAAGGAAAAGAATATGACAAAGCATCACATACCACTTCTTTTCTGCATAACAGAGTAGGTAACTTATATTGTTATCAAAAAAGAGGAGTAGGATTCAGTCTCTGAATTTTAAGAAAGGTAGATATTTCTTAAATTGGTGAGAACTATTAGTCATGGTCAAGAAAGATAGAATGAGTACACAGTAGAAGAAAGATTACAAAGCTGGATGATGATTTAAGTTTTTTAAAACAATTTTACATTTAAATTGTATTTAGAGACATGAAAGACAAGATTAGAGACAGTCAGGGAGTGGTATTACTGCATGTGTGCTCAATCATGAAGGTTTAAAAACAGTATAATTAAGCTTGCGATCTCAAAGACAGTATCGTGTCTGATTGTGGGGAAGAGTCTCATTGTGAAAGATGGAGCAGATGTTCATGCTTGTGAGACACGGTGACAGAGATGTCTGATTTGGAGAGATCAATACTTTATGATTGTGGAGTTTGACATTACTAATCTGATAAAGAGAAAACTCTCACATGGTACAGCCTGTTCTGCCCCTCTTGAAAAATACAGTGCATTTAGAATGTTATTTCTCTTTTAGTTAGGCAGACAATAAATGACAGTCATATGAAACTATTCCTTTCTAGGCATTTTCACTAGACTAGAAAGTCATAAAATTGCAGAGGAAAAGAAAAGAATAATGAGAGCTAAGGGTCCATTTTGCTCTGCAAATTCTTTTGGAAGGATGGTCTCACCTTCGGATCGCAATGATAAATCACACACTTCCCCCCTCCCCCCCCATTCTAAATTAAGAATGTGTCATCTATATTAGCCTCTTTTGATCACTTATATCTCCACCCAAAACACTTTCCCTCAAAAGGAAAAGACAATACATGCATAGTAGCCAGTGGAGTCTTTTATTTTTAATTTTACTTTATAATTTCTCTAAGCCACTTTTTGTAATCGCTTACTTCAAACAAATGAGCACAGCCAATTTGCCTGGGGAGACAAGAAATGCTTCTTGTCCTGAGGACTTTCTGTCTTCCATAGAGAGCTGAAATTTGGCATCACATAGCCCCATCATAGCCAAGAAATTAAAGGATTTTCTATTCCAATAGCTAGTTGAATTCAGTGATGTTAGCCTATTAGGAATGTGTGTGTACAGTCAATAGCACCTAAGACTGATAGGAAATGAGATGTGTCAGAGAATTCTCTCAAAAATTGCTGCAGCTGCTGGGTTTCTGCTAGAAAGTAAATAACAAATATATTGACATGCATTTTCCTTAGAAGAGCAGCAGCTCTGATCAATGCTGTTAGAGGGCTGCCTGGCCAAGTCGGAGTTGCCTATGACAGTCTGAGCTGACGCCACATACACTGATGTCCTTGTTAGTCTGATTTGCCAGAGGAGAGCCCAATTCTTCCAAGTCAAATTCTCTAGACACTCTTCTAAATTGACACTAAAATTATATGCCATTTGGGGAGTGATAACGTGTATCTCTCAGTATTTTCTCGTCACTGAAATTTCCTGAGTTGAACCATGAGAGAGGCACATGACTCCCCTGCCCTCACTCTCCCTTTCTGTTTCTCCAAACAGGCAGTGAAAACATTTTGCATAAACAAACTCCCAATCATAACTAATCATATGGTAGCTGACAAAAGTATGTTATCTTACACTATGAAAATACTAATCAAAGCAGCTTGTCAATTGTTAAAGTTAATGATTTAGATATGCAACGCTCTGCCTAAATTTTAGTAGGTAATTACATAATTATACACAGGTTAACACAATCAAAAATAGTAATTGCCTCCTCAGTCTTTAGACTATGTCAGGGGACTGCAATCCCATTCTGGAAATAACTGCTTATCTCACGGTGTTTGAAAGCATGGGTATGACGTAACTATTTTGCTTAGGAAGGAATTTCACACATCTGGATTCAACTCGATAGATAGGGTCAAGATAAAGAAAAGATTTGTCAGTTGGGGCTCAATAAAATATGCTCTTAAAAGCACTGTATTTACAAGTTTTTATCTCTTTTGAAGGATGAGCAGGCTTGCTGTTACACAGTGATCCATTCTAATTCATAGTGTCCCTTTTCCCCATCTCAAGCTTCAGAATTTAAGTACAAGTATTTGTTAATTTATAGATCTAAAGCACAGGATCTAAATTCAGGACAATTTTCTCCAAAACAAATTTCTGGAAAGCAAAACTTTTCTTTATTGATTTTTATTGTGCTATTGAAATCATGTTTCATTCAGAAAAAAATAAATCTCCAGAAATTCACTTACAATATTTTGTGGTATAGAGCATTGAAGTACTGCGATGTTTTCTAGAACTTTCAAAGCTGTTTAGATTATTTTAACTTTGGACTCTCTTCCTCAAACCCAAAATCTGGGAAGGAAGGAAAAATGGAAGGAGACTATTGTACATTCACTGTACAATGAATCATATACCTTCTTATGTTCTTTCCCTTTTTCTCCTTTTGGCCTTCTTCACCCCTTTCCCTTTGTTCCTTTTTACTGAATCTTCATCATGTGTCAAGAGTCATGAGACATACTGGGGCTATAAAAAATGAAAGTAACACAATCTGAAAATTTAGGAAATCCTCAATAGAGTTAAAAAAACAAGTAGATAGCTGCTGTCTATGAGCTAAGGTATCAGAATAGCAATATAAATTGGAAATTATGAACATGGAGTCAGGAGATTTAATTTTGTAATAAGAAGGGAAAATTGGGAAAGCTTAGAAAAACCAAGGTCTTTATCTGAATCATCAGTTATTCAAAGCAGAAAGTGTATGTGTTTTGGGAGTGAGGGGGCATTCAGGTGGAATGAACAGCCTGTGCAGAGACATGGAATTCTGAGAGCTTGATAGAATTGTTTGAAGAGCTTTGATATATCCAGAATTTATGTGTAGAAGTATTAAAAGGGACCTGTAGGAAAATCTCTTATGGTGCCTAATGCTTCTAGGACCACAACGTAATGACTTCTCTCCCCCAACTTACATAAACATGTAGAATTAATAAGCAGTGGGTATTTCCCCTAAATTAGGATATGTCAAAGTCTTCTTGTCCTTTCCTTCAGAAAGTCAGTATAGCATCTGTGCCATCTGTAAATCCCCCATGGAAAACCTTTCGCTCGTGCTTCTTTCTCTTTTTATGTTTCTACAAAAGAATAGTGATACACTTGTTCTGTGGTATTCTAAATGGGTTAAAGACTTTTGATTGGACATTATTATGGGCCAATAATTTCTGCTCATGACGGCATTCAATCAAAATAATGAAATTTATCAGGCATTCTCTCTTAGCCTTAGAAAACAGAATGAATCTGAGGCAAAATTTATATGCTAATGCTTTATTGTAGAATATAATTCAGGGGCAGCAAGAATAAAGGGAAACAAGAAATGAGCAAGGGACAAAGAGAAATGTAATGTAATGTGATGTGTTGAAGTGGCCACAGCTTCAAAAGAAAATACAGACATTTACTTAGTCTTTTGGGATGTCTCTGGAGAACTATAAAGACCATGTTTTTTTGTACAATTTGCAAAGGGGAGGAATGGAGAGGAAATTATCTTCTGGATCTTTCTGTTTTCTGTTCAAAGTGTATCCCATGCCATTACCTCCCTCACCCTCCCACGTAGTGTGGCCAGCATATGCAGTATGTGGCCATGCTTTAGTCCGTGCTTCCAGAAGGAGAGGACTCTAGAACACAGTAAAGCCCAATACATATGGGACAGTTTACTGAGAGGAAAGGACCAGTCTGTGGAGTCTTAGACATGATTCTTTTGACCAGAAGTAGCATGCTGAATGCTATCATGGACAGAAAGTTCCGCTCACCTTAACGATATACTTAACTTACTAACCATATGTTTTGCAAAAGTTTCTAGGTCAAATTCAGTCCTTGGGGAGTAGTTGTAGATTAAGTCAGGCTGGAGGGAATGCAATCCCTCTGAACAGACCTATTTACCATAGGACACTGGGAAGATCTGACCTATGGCTTGCTGTGACTGCATGTTGTATGGCTGGAGGTCACTTCCAGTTTGATAGTTAACATTAAGAACATTTATCAGAATGACTTTTCCTCTTGTTAATAGAGGCTCTTCCCACCACCTCATCAGAATATGGCCTTTCTTTAAAAATACAGCATACAAGTGTTAAGGTTTTAAAACCTAATTCTAAGTTTCAAAAACAACATTTTGTAAATGTCATTACAAAAATAGGATGTTTTCCATGCAGGCTGATCAGTTCCTTCTAGGCATAATTCCTGCAATGTAGGTAGCCAATCCTAAGTATACAGGATTAGCCATAGGTTGCGGAACTCAGACTAAGTAATTCTTTTCCTAGTACGATTATTTGAGATAAATGAAAAAATTCACACTTCCCTACTAGAATGAAATCTTTTAAAATAGATATATATGTATATATATGTACATATATATGTATATATATATATATATACACACGCGTAATATATATACATGTGAAATACATATTCTGATGTCACCTTTCACTTTTAATTTTGATTTAGATGACAATAATTTAATTTCTACTTTGCAATTACATTTAAGAGTTCATGTCTTAGATTTGAGAGTCATGGCTGAAATACCAATACCTATACATAAGTTTGTTTTTAATCTATTTTTAATTTCTGTTTCAGTGGAACCTGAAATGTTGATCTATTGTCCTTCTTTGCATTGCATTGAACCTATCCGTTGCTCTGCTCTCAAATGCTAATATTTCTGTGACATGCAGAGCCTTGCTTCTATAGCTTTTGCTTCAAGCATCACCTCATTATTCTTTTTAGCTCCTTATTAGAGAAAAGCCACTGACCTCTTACCTGGGTCTCCCTATCCAGTTAGTACTTGTGAAAGGGCAACTCATCTCAAGGCTTCTATATACCTGCTGTGTTTCTAAATCACCTTATATTCTTATCTTTCCCATTTCCATCTCAGAATAGAAATATATAGACAAAGTAGTATCTTTCTGCTATTTCTTCCCTTATCGAAAAGCCCATGATAACTTACCTTCATTTAAAAGATGGCTGCTTTATAATGTTATTGCTGATGAAAAGAAAATTTCCTAATATTTATCTTTCTAAAACTCACTTCTATCACTTCTTTCTTTCCTTATTAATGACTACTAATTAGCGTTGCTTAGAAAATACAACTCTGATGTTATATTTTCTTTGTGCTTTTAAGAAAGTCCAGTTTTCCTCATCCCACTCCTAGTTTTAAATCTGAGTTCTTTTACTTCTTACATTTAGACATATTTTGAACATAACATGTCAGAACTGTTTTTAAATGAAGTGTTTGGTCACAGCAACAAATACTGAAGTCTTTCTGTTAATGGAAATCTTTCCCAGGGCCCACACCTTCAGGTGCTTTAAAGCTGATGGAAACAAAACATCATTCTAGTACCTGAATTTAAGATATTTCCATACAAATTCAAACCAAACAGACAATTTTCACAGATGACACCAAATTTCACAGTTTTTTTTTCAGTGAGACTGATTTATGTAAGACTTTTACTTTGATCAGTGACCCTGAATGAGAATCCTTCTACCACTTCTGACCAGGTTTGAGGATGAAGTCAAAGGGCTGTATACTATGTAAAGTGAAAATATTAGTGTATACAGATGATGGGTTTACAGTGTGTGCCCTATCAAAAGCCAAACTGAATACCACAAAGGTATAACACTGAGAGACGAGATAGGAGCAATTTCAGGAAAAGGAAAACAAAACAAAACAAAACAAACCTGACTAGTAAGAAGGTAACAGATTTATTATAAGTAACTCTAGGTGAATTACTTTTGGGTGCTATGATATTTCTCAAATCAACATAATCTCCACTTTTGTCATTGAGTAGCAAGGTAAAGGCAAGCATTGAAACTGGATCAGGTATAGGACTCCTGGGTGGCTCAGTCGGTTAAACTTCCAACTTGGGTTCAGGTCATGATCTCATGGTTCGGTTAGTGAGTTTGAGTCCTGCGTCGGGCTCTGTGCTGACAGGTAAGAGCCTGGAGCCTGCTTCGGATTCTGTGTCTCCCTCTCCCTTGGCCCCTCCCTCTTCCTCTATTTCTCTCTCTCTCCCAAAAATAAGAAAAAATTAAAAAATGTTAAAAAAAACTGGATCAGGTAAAGCCTAATGTTTACAAGGAGGAATGCTGTTGCATGCATCAGCAACTTCTCATGTGCCAATTTTTTGGAGTACACAACCTTTGGCCAAGGTTTCTTCCTCATTCTTCAGAATGCCGGAATTGATGGTGAGGAAGCATAGTGTGTAAGGTCTCTGCACAAATGAAGTTTTAAAAAATATGTTTAAAATTTTAAAGCCTTAAGTTTTAAATTAAAATATTTATATTTTATATGGAGAGGCCCAGAATATTGAAAAAACCATTGATAAAGCACAAGGGAGAGAACTATTTTCATCGATGGCACTGTATAATACTTGTGTTTTTGTTTATAGCAGTGTTGGTTACCAAGTGATTTCTCCAGATGTAGAAGAAGACTGAAGATGGTTATGTCTTTGTTAACCATGAATGAAATCAGAACTGGGGGGAAAAAAAACAAAATTATGCATAGAGGCAATAGACTCGAATTGCTGATCTAGACTTGGAAAGCTAGCATACTAATGTTTAATGAGAAGCTTCTGGGCATTACATAATAAAAATCTGAGGGACACTTACGTTTCAAGTTGTAAGACATAGCAGAATTATTTCCTGACCACTAGGTCATGATCAGTTCTGGAAAAAAAAAAGGGGGGGGGTGGGGAGAAAGTGAGAAATTATCCTGATCCCCTTTATCACCTAAAAAATTTAAACCAGTCATCCCCCATGTCTTATACTGCCATAAAGTTTGTCCATTTCGTGTTACTTGCCTACTTAAAACCCTTTATCAGATAAAGTATAATTTCTTGAATAGTATAGAAGTTCTTTCGTCTTTCAACTCTTGAAATAAATATTCAGTTTTGTCAAGCCACTTCCCCAGTTAAACCATGCACTGCAACTGTCTGTATTATATATAATTCCCTGAACATGATGACTTTTGCATACATTGTTCCCTTAGCTTGGATGCCTTAGCATCCTACTGTTTCTATGTCTATCAGACTCCTACTTATTTTTGAAAATCAACTATCACCTACAGACAAAACTATATGGATATAATCCTATTTACATTGTTTCTATTCTCTGTATCTCTTTTCCTTATTTTTCTCCTGTTAGCTTGTCATTTTACTTGTCTATCTCTCACACTGTAAGCAGTTTGAGAGCAAACTCTAGACCTTTTTCAACCTGCACACCAGTATATAGCTTGATATTTAATGCACAAGAGTTATAGGACAGAAATTCTTGTGGGAATAGTGAATGGATGAATCTAGGAAATACAGGTAAGTCATAAGTATTTTCTGGATACTAGTTAAATCCATCTCACTTAGTTTGGAAAATGGATCCCAGCCCAAAGGGCAGCTTTGGATTTAGGGATCTCTCCAAAGAAAGCTTGGAATTCTGTTCTTCAGAATGGAAAGCCAGCTTTCACAAATCCAGAACTGCCTTAGCTGTTCCTCATTGGGACAATAAAGTTGATATTACTGGGATAAGTAAAAGTCCTTTCTTCCAAACCAGTTGTGTTGTCTGGCATATTTGTCTTTGGAAGAAACCACAGAATAAATATTGTGGTGGATTACTTAATTTTGAGTTGGTTCAGTCTTTTAAAGATACATTCATGAAAGTATAAAAGATTGACACTTCAAGGTAGCACTTCTGCAAAACACTGAACCAACTTGCAAACTGCTGACCTAAATAGGATCATAAGAATAAATAGGGAAGATGGGGTAGGAGTGGCTCTAAAATGAGGACAGAGTTTATCATGAGAAGAAAAGAGGAGCATTAGGAGATGACTTATTCATCTTGCATTTTCAGCACCTAGAGCAGAGTTTGATACTTGGTAGATGCTCAATATAGTTTTGTTGAATAATTGAATGAGTGAGTGAATGAACAAGCCAGGCAGACAGAAGGAGGGAGATATGAAGAGCTGCTATATTTGGTGAGTTTTCAGTAGAAGATCACAGAATGAAAAATGTTCTACTCTGATCATGAATAAAAAGCAGAGAAATATATGAAGTATTAGCAGGAGGAGAATAGAACAAGCCTAGATTTTTAGAAGCTCTATGTACATGTCATTTACCATTAAATCTACTGATATTATATGTACACTTTGATGGAGTTTTATTAAATTTACAATTGTTCAGTCAGCAACACAGTCTAGTTGTACAACATTTCATTACCCATCAAAAGCTCCCTAATGCCCATTTCAGCAAGTTCCCGTTGTTATCACAGCCTGAGGCTAACACTGGTCTGCTCTTTGCCTCTGTAGTTTTGTTGTTTCTAGAAGCTCCACATAAATGCACTCCCACTGTACATAGTCCTTTGGGTGTGGCCCATGTCACTCAATGTGCTGTTTCTGGGGTTTCAGACTACACTACCCAGGATTCCTTCCCTTTTCCTTATTGAGTAGTATTCTATTGAACGGACATACCACAGTTAGCTTTGCCAGTTACTCTGGATGGACATTTGAAGTGTCTCCATTATTTTTTAATTATGAACAGTGCTCCTATGAACAACATTCACTTTACATTTTTTCATGACAATATACTTTTATTTTGGGGAATGCGGGCAGATTCTGTGGAGTAGATTTGCTTGGTCGTATAGTAAACACTCATTCAACCTTTTAGGAAACATGAATCTACTTTCCAAAGTGCAAAACTGCATCTAAACTTAGGTTTATTTTGTTGTTGTTGATAGTTTTTACTGAAGTTGTTTTCTTTCATAGGTATTGGTGTTAAGTAATTAAACTTATCTAGGGTCAACCAAGCCACTTTCCCCAAATTTGTAAATGGAGATGGGAGAGTCACTATGTTTTATTTCATTATCTTATTTTGTTTAGTTTTATTTTATTTTATTTTATTTTATCTTATTTTATCTTATTTTTTTATTTTATTTATTTTTTGTTTTGTTTTAGTTTATTGCCAAGCAAATCAAAGCAAGACAAAACCCAAGAGCAAGAACATAAAAGCTAGAAGTGTTCAAACTTGAAAACCAGAGTCTGTTTTCATTTAATAAATCTGAGAATTGTGATACAAAATATACCTTGTTTGTATATATATCTCATATATCCTTCCATATATATATATAATTTCAAATATTTATGTTATTCACACTGTACATTTAAATTATACACTTGAATTGTCATAATTTTTGATAAAGGGGATATGTGATTATATAATCTAATTCATAATAAATTCTAAATGTCTGTGATAGAGAAAAATCATTACTGCTAGTCCATATAACCAAGTGCTAAATGCTATCACTTTTCTATATTGCAAGTAATAATGTATAGGAAATGCTGAAAAACAACAGCATTTTATTGGTAGAATAAGTGTCAGTTTGTGAAACTAGACAATTTTATTATTCCCACTTAAAAAGTCTCTCTTTTCAGTTTTAAACATTGTAGCATAAAGTCACTTTTGTACATTCATTATACAACTTGGGCCAGGCTCAGCCACAAGTGAAGATGACCATGATTAACTCCAAACTGCAAAAGAATACTTTTTGGTTAGTTACACAAGATAGCGCATGATTCCTTATCAGCCCTGTGTATATCTGGGCATACATATGAGCATACATATGAGCAAGAACCATTCATGTTTTCCAGGTTTTGAAATCTCTTAATTACATGAAAGGAAAAGCATTGTCAGAGAAAGGCACGTTAAAAGCTTCCTGAATAAAATTGCTGCTTTGGCTTGAGAATCTATTCTTTTAAATCACTCTAGTTGCACAGGGTTTGCATTTCATTTCTTATAGTCATAGTACACATGGTAGGAGACAAAAGGGGTTGAAGATAAACATCAGGCACAAGAAACGAAAATGAAGAAAAGGAAATGGCTTCTTTGTTTTAGTTCCTAGACTTGGCTCTTTAAAGCACTCTCTACAACGGGAAAGGGAGAGGCAGGTGGCAGGTAGGGTGGAGTCACCCCAGTGGTTCCTAAGGATAAGGCCACCTGGTTTAACATCACCCTCCTGGGTCCCAGCTTCCAACTTGATGTGTGTGAGACTACACAGCATCTCTGCACTGACTTGGCCAAAATCCTGGCACTGGTGTTCCTGAGAATGTCTTTTATTTATGCTTGTGTTCTCCTTGTCTTGTTGTCTTCCTGAGAAATATAAGTAACACAAATGATAGGGTTTTTGAAATCTGTGCTTCCATGAGACACTCATGTTTCTCTTTACAACCAGAGAACAAAGTTCTCCATCCTTAAAATGCTGTAAAGTGAGTCAGCCAGTTAAAGCAATGAAATCACCACTGTTCAAAGTGGAACTCACTTATTTAAAAAAAAAATAATGGACTAGTCTATACATTATGTAAAGCTAGTCCTTGGCTATTTTTAAAGCCAGTGATCCAGAATTAAGGTGGAAATAAATATGGCTCAGCGACTGGCAAGTAATTTTACAAAAGAAAAGAGGAGGTTTAAGAGGTTAACAGAGGTGATCGTCTGCTCATAACTATAACTATTGCTGAGACTTCTTTGGCATCCTAATATTTTGTCTCTTCTGTGTGTTCTCACCATACCTTTGCTTACACCTATATCTTATTTATAACATCCGTAACTATAATTTTGAATAGTCTCAACTCCACCCCACTTACAAAGAAGATACAGTTTTTTTATTTCTCAAATGACCACCTTCAAATGGTTTTCCCATCTAATAACAGGTGAATTCATGGCTGCCTGATCACTTTCAGGTATTATAAAGAAGATCAATCCAGTGAAACTTAAAATTACAATCTTATATCCAGTGTAATGCCCCCTTCTCTCCAGCCCAGGTTTGACCAATAATTGAAGTTTGGGGCGGAGCTTATCTGCTACTTAACTCCTCCTCTCACAATTTGGTTTTGTGTTGAAATAAGCAGGAGGGATCTGTCATGGGGTTTTAGTTGTGTGTCTTTTGCGGATGCTGCTGCAGACTCCTGTCAGTCATTGCTCTTCCCTGGCGATCTTCAACTGGTCATAGGTACTATCTGGGTGGCAAAGTACCCAAATGAGAGCACTTATTTGAGGTTCACATGTGGACTCTTCAGGAGCCTCGTTACACAGTGTTCTGACGTGAGAATCTATTCTTGCTTGAAATCTTCTGAACGCTCCTCAGCTCCTCCTTGATGAACCTCCCACCCTCACTCCACAGCCTCCAGATGCCTGGATATCTCTGCCCAGTTGCTAGCCTTCTTAGGTGTGATATCAACATACTGATTTAAGCCTAGCTGCTGCTTCGACCATAGGAAAGGCATCAATTCTTGCTAATCCACTTCTGAGGCAACTAGTATAGCACCATGCAACATTCTAATTACAAACCCTATTTCAGTTGCTGACGGCTGACTTCTACTTCATTGCCCTGAAACGACCTTGAGGACAAGAGATGGAGAGGATCATGGTCATTTGTGAATTTGTGCCTGGCACAAAGTATGAGTTCGTTAAGTAACTGAAATTAGTGAACAGAGGAATTAACAAATGCATTTTTTATAATAAAAAATCACAGGATATTGATATTATAAAGAAAACATAAAATATAATCGTTTATTGAAGTATATTAACCGACTCTTTTCCTACTCTTTATTTTTAAAATTCCACACATCCTATGATACTTCAGATGAATTAATCATCATTTGTGACATATTTACACTCATTTTTTCTAATACTCAGCACATTTTGGGAAAAGTTGCATTGTGGAGTCTGTGTGATAGACAGACTTTGGGACAACTCAGCCAAGTAATCACTTCATTTAAATGTCTCAAGTCAGAAGTAGCCCCACAGCTTGGGAGAAGCAAACTGTCCTTGGCATCAAGATGAGTAGCATTTCTGTGGGTCAGTTCCTCCACACTCCATCTCACCTCCTTACTTCTGTGAACATGGTTTCATAGTGAGCATCTGGGCCTTCAGGTCAGACTGTGGGGTTTTCCTGTGTGTGTTTGTTTTGTCTAGGCAAGGCCATACGGAAAACATATAGTAGTAGCAGTTTCATTTTTGATCAGTGACAACAATTTTTTATTACGTAATTTTAACCATATTTGTTTATTCTGATTTTTAATGAACATGAAAAATGTAAAACTGTATTTCCTAACTAAGCATTTTTGTTTACCTTTCTATAACTTTTCCTTAACAATCCCTACATTTCACTCTCCATTCCCACATTCTCTCACACAAAAAAAATTCCAGACAATCCTGTTTGTTAACACAGCTTTCTAGAAGCCACTCTCAAGTATCAGTGGAAACAAAGACAAAGGCCTCATCGGACCTGTGACCCGGTAATTAAGATGATGTGGAATCAAGTCCCGGTTTCATAACTGGGGACCCTAGGACAGTAGCTAAAACTCTTTGTATCTTGGCTTCCTCATCAACAAAGTGAAGAAAATAATACAACCTACCATTAAACAGAGCCAAGAACGAAACTCATTTATCAATAGATAAAACGTTGACATTTTACCAAAGATGTGTGTTTGCTTTAAGCACTGATTGCTCAAAACCTCTTATAACATGAGAAAGATCAGTTTTAATTTCATGACCCAGGTTGTCTCTAGATTAGAAACCTGCGGCATAAAGAGTGATTTGCTGACAAATATTTATTTGTGCCTCCTCTGCTCAGTCCAAACATCGTGAATGCAGGAAGTGCTTGAGAGTCATGCTCTGGGGGTGGCTTCGAAGGGTACTCCTGGAGGTCCTCTGCTTGCTGAGTTTCCTTCTGAGAAGGGCTTTTACAGTTGTACAGCACTTTTCCCTTGAAGATGTGCTATGAACTTTACTAAAACTCTGAAAAATTGTCAGAACAGGGATTACTGTCCCCATTTTACAGATAAGGAAAATGAAGCTCCCAGAGGTTAACTGAAGTGTGTAAGGTCCACATACCTATTTAATAGCAAAGTTAGGATTAGAACCCTGTTCCTGATTTTCAACCCCGTGTTCTATCTGCTGTGAGTTGGCAGGGAGCTGGAAAGGTTATCGCATGACAACAGAACGAAAGTTAATTCAGCAGATTGATTAACCTGAAGGGGAATCCTTTCAGTGTTGGTGAAGAGCCAGAAGAAGCACTTTTCTTTCTACACTGATGTTTTACCAGGACAGTATAATCTCTCCCATCTGGATCAAAATCAGAATTCCAAATATCAGAACAAGTTAAATCACTCTTTCCTCTCTGTTTTGGGGTGGTACTTATAATTTATATTGTTAAAATTTTTAGCGGGCAGCTTGGAGTTAACTCTGTTATACTAGTCTTTGTGGTCCTCCTCAGCATCTTTCTGGATTTGTGGTTGTGGATGATTAATCTAAGAAAAGAATAAATATTCACGTGATTCAGAATAAAAGTGTGAAGGCAGCTTAGAATTTCTGTTAGGTCAATTACCACTCAGGAGGATATTTCTGAAGCAAAGTTTCCTCCTTTGAGGGGACTACTGGCTCACATTCAAGAAAGAGCGTTTTGAGTGTGGCCTTCTACTTGCATGGAGAGCTTGTTTTGTTTTAACAACCCCGAGGGAATCAAGATCCAGTTAAAACCAAGAGGGTCAGATTTTATGACCTCTGTACAAATATGAAATATGTGTGTTATTTTCATTTTCATAACAAATAAGTAGTCATATTTTAAACGCATATATCTGTTGCAATTTTGTGTTGCTGTAATGCTGTTTTAATTTTTTTTTCATGTTCCATTTTTCTCTGTAAAGAGAAAAGGCTGAGTATTCATTTTGTGTTAATTTGAATGCATGTGCTACTTTTAGCATAAAATACCTATATTTTTCATTATAATCAATATTTTCTCATTAAATCTGAAACCATCCCACCTTACTATTCTGTTTCTAAAGCACCAGTCTGCTCTTGCACATCCACGACCTCATTTGATTTTTGCAACATCTTATGAAGTAGAACTTTATAAAAGACACTGTTTGCCATTGCAAACCCATATATGAAAATCTGGCTTTTTTGCTTTGGGGAAAATTTTATTTTTGGCTTGAGTATTACATCATTTGTGAACGTGAGAAAAACTGGAATAGTTCTTTCATTCGTAACTTCCTAACTTCAGGTGGTTTTCCAGAAATGTTTATACTGTCAAAGTTTAGATGGATTCTAGGGAAATTTTAGGTATTTTTAAAGGGTGTTTTAAAAATGAGTTACAATGATAATTTTATTTAGGGGAAAATTGGGGCAAGTTCATATTTTTATCAGTTTCTTGGAATATTACTTATTTTTAATTTGAAGAGATTTTCTCTTATATGTTTTCTGGTTATCCAAAGTATGTTCGAGTTCTCTTTTCATTTGGAAATGATCTATTTAACAACTGATGCCTTGTTCTTTATCATGATTTTAGGTAAATATCAACAGAAAAATGGAATAATTCTGCAATCTAACCTGTCTCTTTAAGATGTGCAGCAAGGGCCAGGAGCAAAGAATCTGCAATATTCTTTATAATTTCATGGGGTCTTCTGAGGAAATGTGCCAATTTTATGGGGACTCATAGGGAAAAATTTTGATTTCATGTGGATTCGAGTGAAAAGGTAAATTTCATGGGATTTCTAAAAATGGCTGGATTTCTCAGGATCCATGAAATCTATGACAGCCATGGAGAAAATGCACTGCTCTTGTCATGGAGTAAATTTTAGTGCAGTTTGGCAAAACTTTATTTCTTATACACCTGCTATGTGTACATTACACATTTTGAGGTGTTTTTTTTTTGACCATTTACCTTCTTATAGACGTGTGAATACTAAAGATGTACTTTGTGTACGTAACAATAATGTGGTTACTTTGTTGGTTGCTGAGAGCATACGTTGTGTGGTCACTAACACATGTGATTCATGTGGTCAGTTATGCTGGTGTCAAGGTCAGGATAGTGGTGCTTAGAGTTTTGGTGGTCCTAGTCAGGGAATGGAGAGAAGACTTTCACCCCCATTGTCATAGCTTTCAGAAAGTCATAGAATATTAGAGGAGGCTTTAGATGGTATCCTGTACAGTGGTCTTTCAAGGGTGTTCCAAAGTCTCAACATTTACAACAGAGTCCCCTGGGGAACTTGTTAAAAATTTATACTCCTTGGGGCTCCTGGGTAGTTTGGTTGATTAAGCATCCAACTCTTGATCTTGGCTTAGGTCATGATGTCACCATTTGTGTGAGTTTGAGCCCAGCATTTGGGATCTGTGCTGGCAGTGCTGAGCCTGCTTGAGATTCTCTCTCTCTCCTTCTCTCTCTATCCTTCCCCCACTCATGCTCACTTATGTGTGCTCTCTCTCTCTCTCTCTCTCTCTCTGTCTCTCTCTCCAAATAAATAAATTAATTGAAAAACATAGATTTTCACTCCTTAGCCTTACTCCAGACAAGTCAACCCAGATTGTCAGAGGGTAGAACTTGAGAATCATCATTTTGAATTCAACTTTCTGGGTAGTTCTGATCCTGCAGTACTGTCTAGTTTGGAAGCCACCATTCAAATCTAATTTCCTTTCCAATTCAGAACTGTCTACTACATTGTCTCTCGTGACTTCTAGCTCTTCTCTAAGACATCTTCTTGAAGCAGGGTCGTGACCTGGTGAGGTGTCATTAGTTGGACTTATGGCTGGAATTAGGGCTGGGTCATACGAAGGCTGTTGGGGAAGAAAAGATGCTGAAGTCCAAGCCTGGAAGCTTGTGCCCATGGAAGCCCAGGGAATACAGCAGCTGTAATAACTGACTGATTCCGGTGTGTCACATTGGTGACAGGCAGTTGTTATTGTCGCTGTTGTTGTTTCTGAAATGGTGAACAAATATTGACAAAGTTCCAAAGAAAATAGAATAAAATTTTACCTCTATTTGGATGGCTTCCGCTGCCATGTAAAATTCAGTGTATATTAAAACAGTAAAAATCAACTTATTTTAATATGTGAAATGATGTTAGGTTCTAATTCAGATAATCAGTAAAAGGTTTTTCACACACTTAAATGTTTAATAGGTCATTAGAAAGTAGTGTCAGGTACAGGAACCATCTCCCTTATTCAGGACAATAGGCACTGCAAAGTCTCTAGCATCCCTGTACTTTCATCTTCTACATGCCATAATGCCTCTGAACTGCCATGATAACAAAAACTTCTCAAATTTCCAAAACGTCTTCTAGGGTGGTAGGCATTTTGAGAACCGTTTTCACTGGTTTTCTTACTTCTCAGCCATATCATATGCAGGTCTTTCTGAAATGGAAACTTTCTCATGTAATTCCCTTGCTTGAAATCTTTCAATGTTTCCCCATTCCCTCCAGGGTAAAGGGCGATGTGTTAGTTTAGCCTACAGAAACCACCGTTGTCTGCTTATTCTCATTTCTCTGGTTTCATCACTAATGACTGCAGGTATATTGCACTGTTTAAATACTGTGCTACTTTATGCCTCCACATCTTAAGATGTGCATTTTGCTCTTCCTACAATATGATCTCTCTTCACTTTGCTCATCCAAAACTCGAGGATCACATTTTTGATAAGGTCTCTTGGACAGCCAGCTTTGATTACATTGACTCTCCACTGTGCTCTTATAGCAATAATCTAGGCACACATTGTACTGTGTTATTGCTGCATTCAACCTCTTAAGATGAGAAGTTTGATATTTTTCTATAAGGTATCTGTATTTCTTATCATGGTCTACCAAAAAGTCTTTCAAGATATTATCCCACTTATCCATCTAGCCTCATCACTCTTCCCACCAACACTCAGCATTTCACCCACATCTATAACTTGCTTTACTGTTCTAAGAGTTTACCTTACCCTGCAGCCTCTACTCTTGGACATGCTGGAAAAGAAATTGCTGTTGTCATCACCTGTATAACTCCTGCTCATTCTGTGAGACTCAGCTGAGATTGTCACCAAAATCTTTGAGAAGCTTTTAGAGGTCGTATAGAAAGCTTGGTACTGAAGTTGTTGAAGTATGGAGGCATGGTCTATGTTTATAGAGAGCTAGTAATCTAGTTATAAATCTTCCCTCTCTCCTGAGGCTGGATTAAGAGCCCTTCTTCCATCTAATGTCTGGCACAGTACTTTTTTCAGAGTACTGCGTTATATGTGGACTGTGAGCTTCTCGAGGAAGGCCAATGAGCCAACTTCACTTCTGTGTGGTTAGCACCTGGCTAACCATAGTAGACACTGAAAGAGTAGATAAAAATCTGGGAGGTTTACTAATGATCAAGACAACTTTTATTAAAAAGTTCTCGAGTGGCAGTTTTGAGGATACCTCTTCCATATTTTGAGTCCTGATCAGTAGCAAGTACAGTATTTTGAAATAGATCTTCACAAAGTTTTCTAATGACTTTTTGTTCTTCCTCACTTCTATTAGAGTTTTCCCTCTTCATAGCAGCGCTGGAGCTGACTTGTCACCCCTGATCTCTCTAACCTCCTATAAAGGGCAGGTTGGGGAAAGCAGGTTAACATTTGTACAAATCACCTTATGTGGATTCTGTGTGCAAGTGATGGGGGTCAGCTAAATGGTTACCCCCCAAAATTGAATAACTGAAAGCAAATGTTTCTTTTTGAAACCCCCTTGGTTCCTAGTTACCAAAAATTTAAAAATAAAAGAAGTCTGGATCCTACTTTTACCTGATCCTTCATGGAATGCTTGATTTTCTAGGCAGACAACCTCTGATTTTATTTTCTTTCTATGAGTAGGCTCCTGCTTAATATGAAATAAACTCATATTTTGAAAAAAATGTTCTGTGAGTTTATAATTTTAATTTCCAGAGCACAAGTGTGTAAGACAACCAGATGCCCCCTTCCCCACATAACATAAATTGAAAAATTGAGTTTCTTACATTTTGTTATTCTGATTATTTGTAATGAAATTAAAAAAAATAACTTTCTAGCAATACAAATGGCACTGAGAAAAATTATAGAAATTGTCATATGGATTCAGAGGTAACTTTCAAAAAACGAAACTTACCGTCTTCTGTGAAGAAATATACTAAATGTATATTTTAAAAGTATCGCCTAAAATAGTTTCTTTTTTAAAGATAAAATCCAATAAAACTAAAAATATTAGAAGCTATAACATGTTTACATAATTATTTTAAAACAATCTTATTGAAGTCCCTTCCAGTAAACATTTTTACTTTTGTCTTTGAATCATAAAATCATAAATTTGGGAAGTATGTTATTTTTATAGTAGAAAGCAAGAAAGACAATTGCTCATATAAGAGATCCATAGACGTGGGACACAGTGGTTTCAGAAAAACCCCGAATAATTTGGGTTGGGTACTGGGCCCATCCTTACAGGTGGTGGTGTTCTCCTTCCTTGTAGAATTACATCCATTTTATTTTTTCCTCTTAGAATCACAGTCTCAATTTTTGCTAGCTCCTGGTATAGATTTCACAACTGAATTCTGGGAGTATTATCCTGGGCAATCAAAGGAGCTCATTCAGGGGCTCCCACCCTCTTGAGACATGAGCAGAACACAGGGCTAAATTCAGGGTTAGGGGTTAATGAAAACTCCTGCACTTACCTTCTATACATCGAGTAAAGCATTTAAGATCCAATGGACGATGGGTGTCCTTGCAGCATCCATCCCTTAAATTTGGTAAGAAAAGAAGAACTGCTCATATCTTTAGCTTGTAGGAGGAGATATAAGATAAAATGCAAGAAGAACTTTGGTATAAAGAGGAGCCGAAAACACGATTTGTCCCTAGGGAATGTCAGCTCTCCTCTGTCTGACTCTCTTTTCACTCACACACACACACAAAAAAAATACTGAGAAATTTCAAAGTCACTGGGTTAAAAGAAAACTTTAAAACAGCCAGGGTACCTACAAAGCAATCCCTATTCTGCCCTGAGTTATGTAGAGAGCAGCTTGGATCTTCACATATCTAATACGGTGTCAGAGCCCAGCCAGTCCCCAGATTGTCATGAATCTTGCATGAAGGCTAAGTGTGGCTTCGGTACACTGCCATTTGGGGGTAGGAATTGGAACCCCTTTTTATTAGAGTCCCGAGATCCCCAAATCCCTAGACATTTCAGAAGAAGCATTTGAAATTGTCATTTAAAAAGCAAATGATCAAGTGAGATTTTCCTTGTTGCATTCTTTATCAAGAATTAGCTGGAAGTATTTTGTTGTTGTTTTTCCTATTAAGACAGACAGAAAGGTAATAGCTTGTTGTGTCCCCAAACCACTTGGATATGTTGCTACATAATTTAACCGAATTTCTCCCAAAGTCCTAGTGATTAGGTATTATAAATGCAATTTTAGATGGGCAGGAACTTGCCCAGGGAGGTTAGGTGACATGTTGAAATCACACAGCGTTTAATATGTAGTAGATCCCAAATTTAAAATCAATTTTGTCTGATTCCCAAACCCATGCTTTTTCTACTGACTCCTAAAGCCTCATAGAAAGGAAAGAAATTGAGGTACCTGACCTAGCCAGCGAACTGTAAGGTGGTATGTTTCAGTTCCCTGGTTTCTGAGCAATTTCTCCATGAAATGGTGATAGCACCACCATATTACATTTCAGCATTGTCAAAAATAGTGAATACTGGTAAATTTTTAATTAGGACCAGTACAAAACTTAATATCTCTCCCTCTTGTCTATTCACAAACCTGAAACTTCTGTATACACTCTCTCTGAAGAGATTTATCCGACCTTCCACACCTGTGTTGCTCTGTGTTAGCATTTCCTTATCAAAACACCTATTTTCCTACCTTATTTGCCTCATGGGAGTTTGAAATAGTGAAGTAGATAAAAGGTTTCAGAGAAAAAGGAAAGAATAATAGGTCAGTTGGTCAATCATACATTCTCCTGGATTAAAAATGATGAGTGAGGAAGTATGATAATATGAGTGCATTGTAACTTCTAATTAAACAAATAGATCAGGAATGAAAAGAATCATTTTGCCCTTGCCTCAACTCTACTTCATGGTCCACAGTTGGCTTGAGTCAAATGAATTTTAATCCTTATTTGCCACTGGCAATAAAGTAAACCATTATCTGGCTGGAAGCAATAGGTAGGCACTTCTGTAGGAGAGAGCTAATTTATATATTTATTTGGTAATATTTACTCAGCCTTAGGACTGTGTTTGGGGCTTCAAAAAATTTCTAAGGAAATACAGTAAAAAATATACCATCCAAGATTTTCCTGTCACTGTCAGCTATTTCTTTAATAGTCTTCCTTTGCCTCTTTACCAGATTTTAAACTCCGTGAGGGCAAAGAGTAATTTATTCTCACAACTTGTCTGTTTTAAGGCTTTTGCTATATTTCAGGCATTGTTCTAGGTACTAGGGGGATAATGGCAGGAAACAAAACCAAGGACTTTTGATAAGTAGCTAGTATTCTAATGTGTGTGTGTGTGTGTGTGTGTGTGTGTGTGTGTGTGTGTGTGTATGGGGGGTGTTGAGAGGGTGTTTATATGTGTATGTGTGTGTGTGTGTGTGTGTGTGTGTGTGTGTGTATGGAAGGAAACTGATAATAAAAAAGATAAATGTTTCAGGTGCCATAAACGGAGGCCAGTGATGCTAGGTGCCACAAAGAAAAATAAAACCAGGGTAAGAAGTTAGAGAGTGGCTGAGGAGAATGGTACTTCCTATCTTATACT
Organism: Neofelis nebulosa; assembly: GCF_028018385.1. Classification (NCBI taxonomy): domain Eukaryota; kingdom Metazoa; phylum Chordata; class Mammalia; order Carnivora; family Felidae; genus Neofelis; species Neofelis nebulosa. The sequence continues at coordinate 119,350,464 of NC_080784.1, forward strand.
GAATAGTCAAAGAAGATTCTGAGAGTTTATGTTTTGAGCAAACACCAGAATGAAGTGAAGGGATGAGCCCTGTTGTCATCTGAGTAAGAACATTCCCAGCAGAGGGAAGAGCAGAGACAGTGGCTCTGGAGTAGGAGCATGTGTGGCACTTTTCAGCAACAGCAGAGAGGCCACTGTGGCTGGAAGAGAGGAAGGAGGACATGGTAAAACAAGCAGTCAAGGACCCTATATATAGGGCCTTGTAGGCCATGGCCAAGATTTGAGATTCTACTTTGAATGAAATGGGAAGCATTAGTGGGTTTTGAGCGAATAGAGCTTGCTCTGACTGCTGTGTTCAGAATAGAGTGGAAGACCAAGCATGGAGCTCTGTTATGCTTATTTCCTGCCTGGATAAACTTAGAAGGATGTAGAGGGATTGAGTGAGATGATACACAGAAAAAGCAATGAGGTGAGTTCATATACCTGAGGATCCCAGAACTTGGGAGTCTTCAGTGTGTTAGCTTGGGAGCCAGAGATGAGCTTGGCCATGTTACTGTCTGTGTCCAATTCCAGCTCCATTTCTTGTGTCATTTGGGAGAAGTAACTTAAGTCTTGCATGCTTTGAATTTCTCATCATAAAGCGTGAAAAATAATAGTATCTACTTTGTAGAATCATTGTGAAGATTAAAATGAGTCCATATCAGTAAAATACACTTAGAGCACCACCTTGCACACCGTGAACACTCACTAAGTTTTCAGCATCATCGTATGATGTTTATACTTGGCAAAATGGTTCCACGTGCTCTGTTGTCTCACAAGACTTACATAGTAAATTGTGTAATTGTTGTTATTCCCATTTTTGTAAACAAGGGGGTTGAGGTTCAGAGAAGTAAAGTGACCAAGCTGGAAAGCAGTGGTGCTGGGACTCACCCCAGATCTTCCAGGCCCCAGTACTCGTGTTATTATGTGTTCCTGCATGTGACTATTTGCATGTGTCTGAGAAGAACTCATGGTCAGGCTCCCTCACTCTAAAGTGGTTAATTTTCTCTTATCATGACCCTTAAAATCTTTGTAATATATGTGGATTTATGCATTAATAAAAGAAATGACATGAGAGAGGAAGACCCTTTAGACAGGAGACAACAAATTCAGGTTGCTAGAACATGAAACATGGATTTAGGAGACTGGATACCAATCAGTTGGTGACACATTGTGTAATTCTGAGAAAATTGCCTAACATCTTGAGTCCTTGGTTTCTTCATATGCTAAATGAAATCTCAGTATATTCTCATATCTGCTGGCTAGATCTGTGAAAATATATGCCAAGATAAAGATGGAAACATTTAGGAAAAAATGCTACATATACCACATGTGTTGCTACTATTAAACTTCTCTAAGAAAATTCAGATCTAGACACCTCTAAAATACCTTCTGGGGTTGGTTAGTAAGCATTTGCTCAAAAACTTGAATTCTTTGCACTTTTCTGGGGGAAGGGTGAGTGTAGATTTAAAAACTTTTTCCTAGTGGCTTAAATTCATGGGGAGTTTTCTGGCTAGCTTAGAAAAAGGTGTCCAGTCCCACCTTCTTGACTTTCTATGGTAGAAGAAACCACCTGGAATGCTTTCCCAACCATTGTTACCATGGGAACTCGAACATCCCACAACCAAAGTTAACAAAGCCGTTTATTGATTTCACTGAGTAATTCCTGGGTATCTGTCTGAACCAGTTACTCCACTGGGGTAGGCCAGAAAGATAAGACAACATCCCTGACCTCATGGAACTCAGAATCCAATGGGGAATAGGGTGTTGCAAACCACGCAGAGACCACGTCATAAGCTTACAGACTTCCACAAAGTGCTTTGGGAGGATCAAAGGATGCCTAACTCTGACTGGTGTTGGGTGACGAATATCAAAGAGAATGCCACAAATGATGTTTAAACTAAGCCTTCAAGCCTAAGCAAAAGTTTTCCCAGGTAAATAATTGGAGTGAGAGAAAGGTATTCCAGTAGAAAAGGACTTTTGCAGTGTCATCAAGGCACAAGAGAGTGTTTTGTTCTCAAGGACATTTAAAGGCTCAGAGAAGGTTGGATGGAGCACACGAGGGATGAGACTGAATATGTAAGCTGAGTTTAGAGAACTTTTTTTTCCAGTGTTGATGCAGTAAGCAGCCTGGTCTAAGCAGGACAGTATGTGATCAGATTTGATTTATGCAAAACTTTTCTAATGGACAGACTGGAGAGGAGCAGGACTGGAGTCTAAGATACCAGTGAGGAAGCTGTTTCAATGGGTCAAGTGAAATCTGACTGAAATAGGAACTAAGGCTGGGATGCCAAAATAGAAACTGAATCTAAAAAAATGTTTAAAATAAAATGCATAGAACTTTTGGCCACTTGGGTAAGGATGTTGAATGAAAAAGAATAACCTAGAATTCTCTCTCCATTTATGAGTTTTCATTAATAAAGGCAAGTAGAAGGACGAGGGGAAGGTTAGCAAAGGGAATGATGGTCAATGAGTTACAGGGTTACAAGTAATAGGCTTGGGGTATGTGAAGGACAGTCAGAAAATGTCTTGCGGACAGTTTCACTTGAGGTTTAGAACCCAAGGAAGGTTTGGAATGGAAATAAGAGACTTGGGATGTTTGGAATGTGGATGATATTTAGATATCAGATAAGGAAGATTAGAGGAAATAGGAGAGTGAAGACAAAGACTAGTGAGATAATCTTGCAAAACACCAACTTGAAGGAGTACATAGAGTAAGAGGAATCATGGGAAAAAACAAGGAGGAACAAACAGAAAGGCAGAAAGACAGTGAGAGGCATTGATGGTTATTTTTGAAGTTGTTTTGTTTTTTTAAAAGTAGGTTCCACACCCAATATGGGGCTTGAACTCAGGCCCCTGAGATAAAGTGTTGAATGCCCAACCTATAGCCGCCCAGGCACCCTGCATTGATGTTTTCGACGCCAAAGAAAGCAAGAGTGTGAAGGAGAATGTAAACTCTCCAAGAACACCCCAGACTACAAAATGTTCATTGATTTTGTTATTAGGTGGGCATGAGTGACCTTTACCAAAACAGGTTTAGTGTTGAGGCCAGCAGCCAAATTGTAGAGGCTGGGGAATTAGTGGGTGCTGGGGACCATGCAGAAGCAGGGCCCATGAGTTTGTGTCTTTTTTTTTTCCAGAGAGAATTTTCTTTATAAAGAGCTGGACCACAGTTATAGCTAGAGGGGGAACTTTGGGGGGAGGTATTCAGACATATTTATGCGTTGAAGGGAAAGAATGAGACTATTTTCTTTTATTTTCTTTTTTAAGAAAATCTTCTTTTCTTTTTTCTTTTACTTTCTTTTTTAAAGTTTATTTACTTTGAGAGAGAGCAAGCGAGTGCAAGTGGGGGAGGGGCAGAGAGAGAGGGAGAGAGAGAATCCCAAACAGGCTCTGCACTGTCAGTGGGGCTCAAACTCATAAGACCCCTGAGATCATGATCTGAGCTGAAATCAAGTCGGGTGCTTAACCAGCTGAGCCAACCAGGTGCCCCACGACTGACATTTTAGAAGAGAAATTTAACACAGTAAGATCTCCTGGATGCAGGAATGTTGTATTAGTTTGAAAGGAGAATGATGTTCAGTGAGGCTGACCTTCCACCCTACAAAGGGATGGAGGTGACTCGAGCAGTCACCATGGTGGGCATGTTCTCTGGGATTGGACACCTTTCGATGTTCAGGGAAAGTGGAATCTAGGGCATACATCCTCCTAGAGAAGAACAAGTACTGGTTTGCCCTGAACGCAGACATTTTATCAAAATATTTTGTAACAATAATAAATCATATTGTGGAGAAATTCGTTTGTATGGATTGTGTTTTGAATTTTTACCCTGCTTCTAGAGGATAAGAGCTAGTCAGGTGATTGGAAAAAAGTCAGTGGCTCTATGGGACTGACCAGCTGAGATAAATTCTCAGTACTATATGGTGTTTATCAGGACTGAACCTGAATTTCAGACCTGGAGGTTTGTCCAGCTGACATCCTATCTGGTTTATGCTTTTTCTGATAGGCAAGTGACTCGGGATCTGACATACAGACCCAGGCCATCCACATATTGATGATATTATAAACTTGCCATGAAGTGGACTAAGCCAAATTAAGCATATTAGGAATGAAAAGTGTAGATGGAAGCTGATGTCTTTGGGATTCCAGTATGTGACTCTGCCAGATCAGTGTGTTAACTTAATGAGGGAAAGCAGCTCTCTTTTTCAGGATGGAAAACAGCCACATTGTCCTGACAAATACACCAATCCCTTCATGCAGGTCCTGTGTCTGTAGAGCGTCCCCCACCCCCAATTTATCCCCCAAAAGCACTCATCTGACTCATTGTAAAAATACACTCAGGGCTTAGATGTTGCCCTTCTGATATCCGTAGCCTTTTCTGCAGACCAATTACTCTGTAAATACGTTGCTTCTGAATTCCCTTTAATGCACAGTTCTTTGTTCCTTTCTGTTGACGTCCTCTTTAGTTTGTGAGCCATTTCCTGCTTCTCCCTTCTCAATACTCATCAGAGTTTTAGACACCTCAATAATTATCCCTCCTAATCTCTTCCTTTCTAATGTATATAAAGCTAATTTTTCTCCCCTTTCTTTGCAGTTATGAACCCGGGTACCACTTATCATTTTGTTACTGTTTCTGTATTTCTTCAAGTCTTTGATACTTTTTCTGGCAATAATATACTTGAAGCCTTGCACAGTATTTCAATGGCCCATTGTACTGTGATTAGTGTCCTTTGCTAATTTTTGTCAGATTTGTACTAGTTTTATGTCACTCTTTGTTTAGAATGTTTTAGATGACATTGAAGCATTGGTTTTGAATTTCTGCTTCCTTTTGGCTCTAGACCTCTCCCTTAGTCCATATAAACTGTCTTAGTCTATTGGGGCTTCTATAACAAAAATAGCATAGACTAAGTAGCTTAAACAGTAAATATTTATTTCTCATAGTTCTGGAGGCTAAGAAGTCCAAGAACAAGGTGCTGGCAGAGTCTATATCTGCTCAGAGCTGGCTTCCTGTTCATAGTCTTTTGGCTGTGTCTTCATATGGCAGAAGGGGCAAGGAAGCTCTGTGGGGTCTCTTTTATTAGGCCACTAATCCCAATCATGAGAGCTCCACCCTAATGATCTAATCATGCTCCATAGGCCCCACCTAATACCATCACATTGAGGGGTAAGATTTCAACGTATGAATTTTGGGGCCACATGTTAATCCACAATATGCTTCACAGCTTGTGAGCGTTTGGGGTTTTACTCTCTGTAGCTTTTACACACATTTACTTCTCTATCTGTATTAACACAGTCTTAGGCTGGACCCATACCTAAATCATTCATATCCTTACTTGTAGAATGCTTGAGCAATCAATTGTCCCAGACTCAGGAAAAAGCCAATATGCCATATGTATTCCATTTGTTTTTTTTTTTTTGTTTGTTTGTTTTTTTCTTACATAGCTATCTCCCTATCTTAGGTCCCAGCCTGTAAATAAAAAAGGACTTCCCTTATCACAGTATAGAATGTAAGGGAAAATGTCAAAGCTCTTCTAAAGAGAATTTGTGGCTAGAGTCCATTATATCAATGTTTTTCAAAGTGAAATGCTGTCTCTTTTAATCTATTCCTTTTTGCCTACCAAGCTTAGAGATACTGTCTACTCTTATTTCTTATACCCATAACTTATTATCACCCAAGCCAACACCTAGCTGCAGAGCTAGATTGGGGGGAGGGGGCAGAGCTCTAACTGTACCAGATGGCAACCTGGCATAGTTAGAATTCTCTGGAGTTCTTCTGTCCCTCCATCCTACTGAGCTTACCATACACTGAGAGACTTAGACTTGACTAAAGGCTAAGGAATTGACCTGGCTGGAGCAGAACCTCCATATTTTCATTGCCTGTACACAGCAGTTGACTCCCCAAACAGACTTACTTCCTGTTACAAGTAACATGTATCACACTCACCTTTCTGTCTAGGAAAGGAAGTTTTATGTGGGGCTTTTCCATTTGCACATTTGATAAAACCGAACTCCCTGGGAGACAGTACCATTTTGCCTTTGTCTCATTTGGGTGAGACAGGGAAGGAAAGAGGTCCAACAAAGGAATATTCTGGGAAGAAAGTCTATTCCCTAATAGTTCCAGTTTATATATAGAACCTCAAGAACATCATGAATTTTAAAAAGGATTTAATTTAGAAGTATGTACATATTTTATCTTCTAGAGATGTGGTGGCATCTTTATGCAAAAACTCAAATAAGAGGATACTTGTAGGGCAGTAGCTGTAGTGATTTACTGAAATTGTATCTTCCATGCTGCAGCAAGCCTCCACAACAAAAAGGGTTGAAGCGGCCACAGGAGGACTCTGGCAGAGTTAGCAATCTGTCCATTTAACAAAGGGGACAGTGAAGAGTTGGTAGTGTTAACTCACAAGGTAGAGAGAGGTTGGCATAGTTGAGGGAAGTTTTCCACTACCGCCCAAAGAAATTCTAAGAAGCCCATTGTGGGATGAGAAGAGGAGACCTTCCTATGTAAGATGAGCCTATAGGAAGAGTAGAAAGGGACTGAAGAGGAGGTGATACACACAGCGGTCTGTCTGGGATCCCAAGATATAGCATCTGGACAAGGATTCCCTTCGATAGAGTCCAGGCTATGGTGGCAGTCCCTGCATGGGATGGTGGCTAATATTGCTGCAGCTGCCACATCTATGAAAGAGGATGGTAAAGAAGCAGAATTATGGTCTTTACCCATTCATTTTCCCCTTACTGGTTCCTGGGGAAATATTATTATTTGCACAGTTATGAAGAGAAACATATTCAGGTCAATTTAACAAGTACTTATTTGGCCCTCTCTACATATCAAACACTTTGCTAGATTCTGGAAATACAGAGGCATAGTACACAATTCTGCCTTCAAGATATATTTTAGGATGTTTTGCTCATGTGAGGAGATCATTGTTTTTCGTGAGGTGATGTATAAGCCCTCACACAAATGGTCCCTAACTAGTTAAAATGACAAGTTTATACAAGTTGCTGATGAGGGGCCATGCATTCTGTTTCCTGTCCAAACATCACAGAAGGTGATTTCATGTAATAGAATATATTCAACCGGTTAAACCCTTAGAGAAACTTGAGACCACAAGGCACACATATTCTGGTTCCTGAACTCCTTGTCTCTTTTTTTTTTTTTTTTTTTTTTTTTTAATTTTTTTTTTTTTTAATGTTTTTAATTTATTTTTGGGACAGAGAGAGACAGAGCATGAACGGGGGAGGAGCAGAGAGAGAGGGAGACACAGAATCGGAAACAGGCTCCACGCTCCGAGCCATCAGCCCAGAGCCTGACGCGGGGCTCGAACTCACGGACCGTGAGATCGTGACCTGGCTGAAGTCGGACGCTTAACCGACTGCGCCACCCAGGCGCCCCACTCCTTGTCTCTTTAAAGAATATATACACTGCATGCTGGTGTAGTATAAGAATGAAGAGTAAGGCTGTTTGATTCAGGGCTTTCAAATGACTTACTTATGCCCAGGGAAGCATTCAAGTTCAAAAGGTATGGAGACAAACAATTTGAATTACAGAAGCATAAATGGAGACAGTATCAAGTTTGTGACAAAAACATGGGAAAAAAAAAACAGTCATAGCTGAAGTGGAAATCTTGCTTTAGATAATACTGAAATATCTGCCTTATTTTTGACAACCCTCCCCTGTTTCTACTACAATGAGGCTTTTGTTTTTTTTCTGTTTTTCTGCCCCCCCCCCCCCCCACCCCAAGAGACAGGAACATACTCAAGGACATAGAACCCTGTATTGGAGCCGGGGTTGAAGCTCAGATATTTTTGGCTTCTAATTCTCTGCCGAGTCCATTAGACTGTGTCTCCTCTTACTTCTATTATTTGATTTTCTGTTCCCTGTGTGTTTACATACTCAAAGTGATAAAATACATTTTTGTTCTTATGTTACTAATGCAGTAGATGTATTTTTCAATTTTGCTGAACTACAACACTCTTAACATGGCAAATAACTGCTTTCAACAAAATGTTTTCAAGGCATGCCTTGAAATGGGAGTTAAAAATAGGAATGCAAATGCTAATAACAGTATTGATGAAAGAAACTCTGGCTTCAGAAGTGAGAAATTCAATTAGAAAAAAAAGCAAAAGTATTTGAGGACAATACAATGTATGAGAGTACTAATGGAAAATTCAGTTCCATGGCATTATTACAAATTAGATAAAGTTTTCTGCAACATAGTTACCTGCAGGTCAGCTAAAATAATAAGAGGAGTGGGTTCTGGGACTCTCAATTCTCATCAACTTTCTATAGGTTACATCTTGGAACTTAGATCACTTTGACATTTGTAAACAATGAAAAAACTAAGTCAAGGATTTACCCACTGGACCCAGCCTGATAGCTTAATGTTCAGCTGCTCAGACCTATCAGAAACTTTATCTGCCTACATCTCAGAGGTTAATGCCTCACTGACTATCTATTTTAAGATCATCTAATATACAAGTGCTTAGGTACTAAGACAAATGCTTTTATATATATAAAGTATTTCTATATCTCTATCTCTATCTATCTATCTATCTAAAGTATTTTTTATATGGTCATCCCCAAAGGAACTCAAAAGCATTTATCAAACTGCCTGTCATTAATTTTCACAGCATCTTTGTGATGGAGCAAAAATCATTCTGTTCATTGTTATCATCAACATTTTTAGATATTATATACTTAAGATACTCTGTAAGACTTAAGAAAGCTGTTGTGTCCATCTGCATGGAGGTTACAAACTAGGAAGACCTGATAAGATCAACATCACAGATATCAAAACCATTTATAGCAATGAAGAATTAAATGCCCTCCAGAGCCAAAAAGAGTCTGTGTTCTCTCTCAGTAGATTTCAGTTAATAATTGAAATCTTAATAGTTTATGTTTTGATATAAAGCTGCTTACTCCAGATCTTTTCTTAACAGACATGGAGTTCAGCCCATCATAAAACTTTGTGAAAAGGATTTAAAGTTTTTGTTTTTGTTTTTTTCTGAAGGCCGTAGGTGAGTGGGAAATTGGCATATCAGAAAGGAGTTTTAATATAGCCTGATCATTTGCCCATAGTTGCAGTGGGGATTGTCATGACAAAGACTAGCCTTTTAAATACATATGGATATGTGGGATTACTTTATATGCTTCATATAAATAATACATATTTATATTAAAAGAGAGTTGGGTGAATACTAGCTCTTAAGCCAGGCTTTTAAGAAGTATATATTCTGGAACACTAGTTGCATAAGATACTCTTGAAATAGAAGGCCAATAAATTTGATAAACTTTTCATTATTATTCCCTTTTAGATATTAACCATATATAGTCCTATTCTAAAGACTCTGAGACATCTTAAAGAAACATGTTTTAATCTTGTAAAAATTGCCTGAACTTATTTTAATGCCAAAACATTTTTCATGTAGCATTGGGAAAATAAAAACACTGAGAAAATAACCTTAATTCATTTCATCTGAATATTTAACAAGTTCAGCACATTCCTTCTATATGAGGGATGAGGGGAGATGTGTAAGCCAAGAGGTGTAATACAGGGAGAAGGATTTTATGAAAGGTTGGTGCCATCGACTGAATGTTTGTGTTCCCCTAAATGTGTATGTTGAAAGCTGATCCCCAATACAATGGTACTTGGAGGTGGGGACTTTGGGTGGTGACTAGATCATATGGGTAGACACTCATGAATGTAACTATTACCCTTATAAAAGACCCCAGAGAGCACCCTGGACTCTTCCACCATGTGAGGACACAGAGAAAAGACAGCTATCTATGAACCAGGAAACAGGCTCTTGTCAGACACTGAATCTACCAGCATTTTGATCTTAGAATGTCTGGTCTCTAGAATCATGAGAGAGAGAGAGAGTATTTCATTATTTGTAAGCCACCCAGTCTTGGTGGTTTGTTTATAAGCTACCCATTATAGCAGCCCAGATGGACTAAGACAATTGGGTAGTCTCAAGCGATGCGGAAAGGAGCAAAACAGTCAAATTGTATGGGGCATGGTCAAATTGTGTGAATTGGAGAATGGGAGAAGGGAAGGAAGCTAACCATGATATTCCATCTTCCAAGGATAAGCCAAGAATGTCTGATTGACTGTATTCATGCTTAGCAATTACAGTTTAAGGAAAACAGGCTTTATTCCTCAATCACTAGGGTTAGATGTATCAGTAGATCAGTAGACTTCACCTCATAGACTCCAGTGCGGCTGCTGCCACCAAAATTGCCTACAATAGAAAGATAGCCTCAGGCTCTGTTCATTTCCTATCAGACTCCTCACTTCTCTGTCCAGGGTCATCTGTCAGATTTGCAACATTGGGACAGGAATACAATTGGAGACCTACATACCATATATCTAAATACTTAAAGTAGCAAATTTGGAAAACTATTGAATATGTTCTATCCTTCTACATTGACAAGTATGCCTTCATAGGCCAAAGCTGCAAGGCCAGGATCACATTTAGAATTCTTATGGTAGGCAGACTTCTAAAAGTAGCCCTTATTATGCACTGAATTATGTTTCTCCCAAATTCATATGTTGAAATCCTAATTCCCAGTACCTCAGAATGTGACTCTATTTAGAGATTGAGTCTTTAAAGAGATAATTAAGTTTAAAATTATGTCCTTAGAGCAGGGCCTAATGCAATATGATTGGCATCCTTATAAGGAAAAAAAAATAGGGCACAGGCATATACAAAGGGAAGAAGATGTGAAGACATAGGGAGAGGTTGATCATCTAGAAGTCATGAAGAGGCCTCCTAAAAAAACAATCCTTCTGGCACCTTGACCTCAAACTTTCATCCTCCAGAACTGTGAGCAAATAAATTTTCTGTTGCTGAAGCCACTCAATCTGTGGTACTTTGCTCTGGCAGCCCTAGCAAACTAATTAATACGGCTCCCAAACACATCCGGCCCTAATCCCCAGAACCTGTAAATGTGAGGAGATGTCGCTCATTAGGTAATTTTGCATGGCACAGCTTTCATCCTAGATTTTCTTGGTAGACCAAAGTAATCATATGAGCCATTAAAAGCACAGAGCTTTCTCTGCTAGCTGAAAAGAAAGTCAGAACGATGAAGAGTCCATGAACTGTTGCCATTCTGAAGAGGGAGGGGACTTGTGAGAAGAACTGCAAGTGGTCTTCAGAAAATGAGAGAAAGGCCAGTGGATGATGGCGAGAAGGGAAAGGGAACTCAGACTGACTGAATTCTGCCAAAACATAACTGAGCTTGGAAGCAGATTCTTCCCCAGATCCTCCATAAGACCATAGCCCAGCTGACACCATAACTTTAGCCATAAGAGACCCCAAGCAGAGAACCTGTCTGAGCCCATTTGGATTTCTGACCTACAGAACTGAGATGATAAATTGGTGCTGTTTTAAGTTAGTAAGTTTGTGGTAATTTGTTTATGCAGCCATAGAAATCTACTGCAATGCCCTTAGAGTTTATCTCAGGAAAAGATAGTAAGGGACTTACAAACCATACCCCTTTTCGTCCTATACTTAACCCCATCCTTCATATAGTCTGAGAGACTTAACCATACACATTCCGACTTTATGTACACCTTCTGAAACAGCTATTTATTGGCCACTCTTTGGACCTAGATATGCACAGATTTGCCTCATGACTCATTATTAGAAGGACGGAGTCAGGAAAGAGGCTCACACAGGCAGACCCCAGGCAGGTATCTAGAGCATAGTTCCACTTAGGGAACAAAAAGCTCTCGGTGGGTAACTACCCTGGCCTATCGATTGCTTGTCAGAGGTAGAAGATGGGGGGTTGGAGGGAGTCATGGTCAGATGAGGGCTCAGTGGGTCCTCCAAGTGCAGAATCCATGATCGGGCTTCTGTTAACAGGGTCTAGTTATCACACAGTCTCTGATTAGTGCTTTTGAAAACTCAAAAAAGCGAGAGTTCCTATACAAAATAGGTTAAGAAACTTCACTGTAATGGAAGGCTAATTAGGTTTTTTTTTTCTTTTAAGTCAGCAGAATAATATAATAAACATGGAACTTGAGTTCTCTTTGATTCAAAGTTAGGTATAAATTGGATTTGAAGTGGAAGAGATTGAAAGAGGAATTAGCAGATGAGGATGCTTTGCAATAATCTGAACACAAGGTGAGGATAACTCAGATGCAGGTAACAACACTGGAAATAGGTAAAATAACAACAACAATAACAAACAGTGCAAATATATTTTGTAATATTATTGTATTTGAAATTCAATAGTATTTCTAACTGGAGATGTTTTATATGCAGTTAATGCAATGAAACAGATTGAAGAAACAATCAGCATGGATAGAAAGAAGCACTTTGCTATAATTAGCATTATGGGAATACCTGCAACTGTTAGGATATAAGGTTTTTCAGTGGGGTGCAGTACAGGGGATGAAGATAAACCTTAGAGAACTATGAAAGATCAGGAACAGAATAAGAAAACCTGGAGGCAGAGAGAAAGGGTGTGCACAGAAACACCTTTCTAGATGATCCCTCTGAGATGGACCTGAGGAAAAGAAAGGGTGAGGCTCTGAGTCAGGTGAACATGAACCTGGAACATCCTCTCTCTCCTTCCATGATCTTCTCCCTTACATTTCTGGCCTCTGAACCAAACTTCTGATTCTCTCTATAGTATTCTGACTTTGGGTTTATAACCATGTTTGGATTTTCTATGTCTCTGAACTTGTTCTTGTTTACTACCTCTGTTCCTCAAAGGTCCTAAACTCAGTGCTCCCGGTATCATCTCTGCCCTCATTTCTATCTCATTAGAACTGATGGAGTTCAGTTGGCTCAAGACTTTTTATCCAGCAATACTGGGTGGTCCTTGAGTTTAAATGCAGCAAGAGGGAGAATAAAGATTAAGGAAAGGAGTTAGAAATTAGGTAGTCATCACTGGCCTTGAAAAAGACCATTTCTTGCCAGAAAAATTAAAATAAGTTGATAAATCAATCATCTAACCTTAGTCTTCTCACTCTGTAGTATTGATTTTCCAGGGAATTTTAAGAGTGGCCAATATGAAAATTAATTTTGTGCTCATTGTTTAGAGGAAGAAGGTAGAGCCAGAGTTCAGAGAGTTTGTCATCATATTTCTCATTTCTGTCTTCTCAGAATGTTAGAAATGACTTCAATTTTATTGATCTGACAGGCTCAGAAGTAAAATATTGCATGAACACTTGACTGAAGATGTGATGTAAACTAAGAGGATTCCTGTAATCATGATCTCAATCATACACAATGCACAGTCATCCAGTGCACACATACTTATTGAGTCTTACACTGTTTTGTGGGCTATTCCACATGCTGAATTTAGAGTGGTAACAAGAGTATAAAACCCTTGTCCTCAAGGAGTTTACATTTTAGTGATGTGGGGTAGACTAAGTTAAACATGAGAACAAATAACATGTTTGCAAACACAGAAATCATCTATCTTGTAATTTTATTTATTTATTTATTTATTTATTTATTTATTTATTTATTTATATTTTATCTTGTTTTTTGAGAGAGTGCTTGCACACATGCATGTGAACAGGGGAGGGGCAGAGAAAGAGGGAAAGAGAGAAAATCTTAAGCAGGCTCCCTGACACAGGGCTCCATCTCACAACCCTGAGATCATGACCTGAGTTGAAATCAAGAGTCGGACATTTGACTGACTGAACTACCCAGGCACCCCTCTTGTAATTTTAAATGTAAATTGCCTTTTCATGCGTTCTCTAAATTCTAATGGGGCCATTTTCTAAACATCACTATACCAAAATTTTCCAACGAATTTGGAACCTAGCCTGATAGTTGGATCTTTGTTAGATGTTGCTTATTTGTGTCCTAGTAACTGTAGCGTTAACCTGTAGTATGCTCTTGATTTATGCAGTAAGCAAATCAGAGAACTGGGAATCATTGTACACTCCCTAGCAAGGAAATCTATTGGTCTACATGATGCCATTTCTCATTTTTACCTCTTTAACATATCTAGAATCTTCCTCATCTACTCCAACTCCATGGTTACTTAACTAAATGGCATTATTTATTGCTTTCAATTATTTAAATTGTCTACTAACTTGTCTCTCTGCCTTCCAATTTGAGTGAGTCTTACCTCAAAACCTTAAAACTTAAACCTTAAGGTTTTAAGGTTATACCTTAAAACTTCAGTATGATCATGTCATTTCCTCATTTAATATCATTCAGAGGCATCTTGTTAACCAAAAGTAAGGTGTGAACAGCCTCCCTTGGCTTACACAGCTTTTTGTGACCTGGCTTCTGTTCAACTCACCAGGCTCAGTTCCACCACTTTCCTTCTCATCCACTCTGATCCAGATGCACTAGTGATCCTATGACTTGGGAAAGAAGATAGACTTTATGGACCGTTTGGACTTGGCTCCAAGCCAGGCTGACATACAATGGATTACTCAAAGCTTTCTTATGTTTAGTTTTGTCTTAAATAAATATGATATTGCCTGCTTTAATAGATTGCTATGGGGACCACATAAGATACTGATTGTTAATTTGATAGTTATGAACCCTAACACGTAGTAAATGCTTTAAATGATAGCTATTATTAAAATTCCTCTCTGTCTAAAATATTCATTCTCTAATGTTTACCTGTTCATAAAACAGGCTTTAATTCTTTTTTCATGATTCAGCACAGACATAACCTTCTCTAAGACACTTTCTGTAAACTTACAAGAATAAAGTTCTTGAGTTTGTTGGAACTGGGTTCAATCTTAGTTCCATTATATTCAATATGTATAACTTTCAGCAAGTAGCAGTTTCTCAGATCTTCAGTTTTCTCATTGGTGCAATGAGGATGAAATCCCTATCTTGTGAGTTTCTATGAGTATTATTTTTGAAAAGACAAATAAATCTGCTCCTTCTTTCCCAGTGCACAAATGTTCTCTCATGCTCACGTTTTTTGTTTGTTTTTTTTTTCTCTCCATCTCTTTGGTGTTTTTATCATTTTCAATATTAATGGAAAACTGGTCCTATTTTTCGAAATTATAGGTTTATTATTTGTCTCTTTAAACTTTCTTTCAAAGCCATTGCCAATGAGCCTGAATTATTTTAATTATTTCTTTCTGTATTCCTTTCAGAAACAGGAAGACCTTTATTTACTGGTAGAATCAGAGCATGAATCATGTGCATTTATTTGTTTATATTTTTCAAGTATAAATGCATGATGCTACATAAAACCTGCACCTTAAGGAGTCCACCATCCATGGAAATAACCATGTATAGCAGACAAAATCATGTGGTCTGATTTTGTGTTCGGTAATGGTAAATGAGGTGTAGGTCCTGTTTGGGGTGAGAAACACTTCATTTTCTCAAAAAAGAGAGAAGTTATTTCGTGTGGTAGAAGAGATCCTTTACAGGAAAATAAGCCAGCAC
Organism: Neofelis nebulosa; assembly: GCF_028018385.1. NCBI lineage: Eukaryota > Metazoa > Chordata > Mammalia > Carnivora > Felidae > Neofelis > Neofelis nebulosa. The sequence goes on from NC_080784.1 coordinate 119,365,872, forward strand.
TAGAAAAGACCCATGGTCTTGAGCAGAAGAAATTTTAAATAGGCACCTTTAAAAAATTACTACATGGTTATTTCTCTAAAGTGCATAAAATATATATTGATCGTTACCTTCTGAATAATAATGATCATAATGGAATACTGTGAAATTTGCAATCTCTGATGTTTATACATTTTTTCTTTCTGTTATCCTTCTTTAACATTATAAATACATTCCTTTGTAAACCTCTCCTGATAAAACTTTAAAATCTATGCACAACCATGTGATTTGAATAATACTATTTAAATGGTCATATGAGATGATGAACTGAATTGATAGCAATGGCTTCTGTCGTTTTAATAATCAGAGTGCTTATGCTACCTGGTCCTTATAATGCTTAACGATTGGTCACTCTATGAAATCTACAGTAGGCAGCCTATAGTCTTATTTCCATCTCTCTTTCTTTCTAAACATAATTGTCTTCAATCAGTTCTTGTTTTATGGGCTTTTAAAATTGTGTAGAATAGCTTCCTTTATTGATATAATATGGAGTATCTCAGCTTTAGCCCTCATACAGGTTGAAACGTCTCTGTAATAACCTTGCAAATTATAGGTATTATACTAGCAACCAATTGCTGATGGTTTGTTTCATCTTGAGTAACTTTATAAAAGATTCAGCTTTCTTTCAAAATCTTTGCAAACTGTTTGGATCAGGCTGAATGATTTCTTGAATGAGTTGAGTCATCTCTGGCTGTTTCACACACACACACACACACACACACACACACACACACACTCCTGAAAGAGATGAGTCACCAAGAAGAGTGAACCTTGAGCACAGACTGAAGCTCTGCCAAGTTAAATATCAAACCAAATAAATCAGTGTTTCCTTTAGCTGGGTTGCCTGTAGACTAAGGAAGAATGGGCTACACATTAACAGAAGCCTTCAAATCTCACTGAACAGAGTAGAGAGAAGCTCCAGGGATGGGGAGATCCTGACACAGTCAATCAAATCATTCTGGATTGGAAAGGCTCAGAGAAGCTAAGAGAGAGAGAATGCCGTAAAAATGCGTCAAGTTAATTTCACGCTTTTCCACCTTCAACTTTTGCGCAAATTAAATTTAATGCTCCTCAGCCTGAGTGGTCTGCATGCAAAATGGTACCACAGTGGCTGGGGCTGATGGAGATAAAAAGGGTTTAGTGTTATTTACAAAATAGTAAGAAAATATTTGTGATCATGAGTGGCTTCACAGTAATTAAAATGTCCTCTCCGCTTCTCTTTAAATATACTAAAACTCTTGTAATTCACACTGCATTAACATTAAACCATTTACTGTTCCTTAATATGAGATACCAAGTTAAAGTAACTAACTACTTCAATGTCTCAATTTCAATCTCAACATCAAAGTGAGAAGTTTTGTTCATTAGATGATTACCTTTGGCACTTTCCTGGTCTAATGTTTTAAAATCTAAATGGAGTCCATCCTTGGTGACTGTCTCAATATGAAGGTTAAAATAAAACTCTGCAGGACAGGGAGATGTGTGTGTGACCTAACCATATGTTAACTAAACTTATTATGGTGATTATTTTGTAGTATACACAAATATTGATTCATTATATTGTTTACTTGAAACTAGTATAATGTTATATGCCAATTATACCTCTTTAAAACAAAGAATAAAACTCCACAGGACTGGGAAATGTGGTGTGTGCATGGCCTGAACTGTATCTGAGAACAGACACAGACACATTTTTCTTTCTTTCTTTCTTTCTTTTTGACACATTACTAATATTCACTAGAATTGATGACACCAATCTTCACCTATGATGAAACAAATCCAAATTAACCATGTTCAAACAGGACAACCCTTAGTAGTAGCTAAGAATTAGAGTGTTTGACTCTAATTCTGTAAATATTTGTGCAAAAATCATATACAAATGTATATGTGTATGTAGAATATAACATCGATTTACCTCGGCCTTTGAGGAGTTTTTGGGCTTAAGGAAGAGCTCACCTTCTTCCAGATCTGTTCCTTCAGGAATGAGGAAATGATGGAAGCCCACAGGAAATGTGTAGGGTGTAAGAGCTCGGGGGAGAATCTAGGGGAAAGGAAGGGACTTGATAGAGTTGTCAAAAAATAATTTCTCCATTTTTCACCTCAGTTAATATACTCCTCTTGCACTTCAACACCCTCAGAACATTTTTTTTCTCTGTTATCCTCAAATATGGTTGTGTCCCTAATAATTATTGAGGGAAGCTTTTCCCAGCAGCAACTCCTAGGTAATCCACTGGTCTTGCAATGGTGAGTTAAAGGAAGAAGTCAGGAGATTGCCCTCACTTGGTTGGGCTTAGTTTGCCATGATGTTACTTTTTGTTGAGGCAAATGAGGTGGTGAGAGATTTTTTTAAAATGTTTTCCCAGATATTGTATGATTTCAATCATATATGGAATTTGAGAAATTATGTAACAGATGAACATAGAGGAAGGGAAGGAAAAATAAGATAAAAACAGAGAGGGAGGCAAATCATAAGAGACTCTTAAATACAGAGAACAAACTGAGGGTTGATGGGAGTAGGGGTGGGTTAAATGGGTGAGAGGCATTAAGAAGGGCACTTTTTGGGATGAGCACTGGATGTCATGTAAGAGATGAATCACTGGGTTCTACTCCTGAAGCTAAGAATACACTGGATGGTAACAAACTTGAGAACTAAAAAAAAGTGTTTTCCCTAGTCTTGAAATGTATATAAGGACATTATAGATGCAAATAGAGACACTGGATTGCCATAGTTCTTGTCCTTTCTTTACAATACAAGGACACTTTTGCAAGGAGAGGAGAGTGCTGTCACCTACTGAACTGCTTCACAAGGAGAAGGCAGAAAAAAAAGGTAAGAGAAAATGTGTTTACTTCAAACTAAACTGAACCTTCTTTCTTGGATGATGCTTAGATGTGCCTTGATAATTTTTGTTTACCACAGCATCTCTATAAAATATGACATGAATCTCAAAGATTTCATCTTTTCAGTAGGAATTACAGTGAACACATATGCTCTTGCCTTGAGCAATCTCAGGCATTTGTGGAAAAGAAACTGTTTTTGCTTTAATCCCATAAAGTATTTGAGAAATATTATTTTATTTTTCCCTGAATTTCATTCCATTTTTTCCCCTAAGCCTCCCTTAAAATCTTATAGCTAAGCCAATGTCCGTGCTTTTCTCTGTTGGAATCCCTCCTTCATCTACCCAACCCCTTAAACTGTAGTAACTCTCTCTTTCTTCCCCATCAACATTGCCACTTCATGGACTGGTGGCCCTGTAATTGTCCTTTTAAAAGTTGCTCAGATGGTTCTGTGAAACCTTCTCTGCCTGTCCCAGAAGAGTTAGGTGCCTCATCATTTGTGCTTTCAAAGTACCTTGGAAACCCTTCCATTACCACCTATCTGATTGCACTGTGGTTATCTGCTCACATCTATTTCTCCCACTGGACTGTGATATCCCTCAGGGCATGACTGTGCCTTTGTCAACTCTGTATCCCTATTGTCCAACCTAGTACCTTGCCACTCAACAAATGTTTGATCAATGTATGAATCAAGAGTAGGAAAGAAGAGAGGAAAGCAGAGAGCAACATGAAAGAATTAAAGCAAGCATATAAAGGATGGCATTAAAGGCTGTCTGCTGTCCTACTCCCTGTCCCCACATCCCCTGGGGAAGACATTGGGCAGTATCAATGTGGATAACAGGAGTCGACTTTGAAGAGGTAGCTAAAACTGGTCAACAGGATGCACTAAAGCAAGTAAAGTCATGATCTGGTGGATTCAGCTAGGAGGAAGTTGTTGTCACGTACCTGTGTGATAAAGGACTAGTGATTTTAAAATCACTTAAGTGTGCTTGTAATTTACAGACACGGTAGTAATCTGCAATAAGCAATAATAACAATGATGAGTTCCAATATATAAAGTACCTACAATGTGGTATATGTCTATTGTGCTAGGCATTTTTCTATATTACAGATAAGGATCTCATGAACCTTGTATCATTTTCACAATTTTAATATGAAGAAAAAGAAGCTATGAACTTTTTAGTACTTCTATCTAGACCACACAACTTTTAAGTGTTAGAACAGCCCAACCTGGCTCCATCAGTTGAAGCCAGAATCAACTTTTGCCAGAGATCCACCCCAGGAAAAGTTTGTAGAAACCAATTAAATCATTACCTATGCAACAGGGGTGGATTCCTCTGATGTATGATCAAGTAAGGCTCCAGTTGATTCTGAGTTGCTGGACTCCTATGATTTGCTACCTTTTTGCCAGAAGAATTTCAGAAAGTCCTTAATCATTTTTTGACAGTGCTTCATTAGACCTTGGCCAAATGCTACATTTTGCCAGAATAACCAAGCTTGCAGCAGTTTTGGAGCTTTAGCCTACAGGAGCATTAATACAAGTTTCCTGAGTTTTATTTAGAAGCTTACAGAGGAAAAATGCCTCATGCCTTACATTCTCCTTTCTTTGGCCAAGGTCCATATGAAAGTCTTTGCTGATTGTTCCCTTAAGGTACACTCAGTCTAGGACTATCATCCAATTCTTCGCAGATTCATTATCCCACTTCTTATCTCCTCCCAACCATTTTCTTTCCTTCCTCTGATACCTCTGAATCATGGTAAACACAACTTCCCACCTGTCCAGCTTTTTCATAGAAGGTTCCTCCTATCTTCTATTTTATCTGAAAGTGGAATCTCCCTTAAAGACACACATTTTTTTCCCCTGCACTCATCCATGGGGGCAAGCAGTTGATTGTTTTCTGTCTGGATGGCTGCAGGTGAGGGCTGCCTTGTCTTATAAGTTCCAAACACTACAACTCAGCTAGGACCCTTCAGGCTTTATTTGCAATTCTCTGCTCCTACTGACTAATCGTCACTGTTTTATTTTTATTTGTGTAGTCTCCTTTAAAGGCAGGGACACTTTCATTCCTGCAACTTCTCTTCAGCAATCAGCTGTTCTATAGAAAGTCAGCATTTTCCACAAATAATAAAAATAATGGCAAAATCCTTCTCTCTCGAGTCTCTTTCCTTTTCTCCTACTGCTTCCTCCCCACTGACTTCTGCTCATAACTGATTTAGTTGTATCACACTGTACTTACTATTTCAAATCGTTTTTTTGCTAGTTATTTTAGCCTCATGCATTCAGAACATTTAAGACTAAAATTTCCCTTAAGTTTCTACTTTGCACTGCATCTCAAAGTTTGATATAAAATATTTTCATTGTTCAGTTCAAAATTATTATTTGTTATAATTTCTTCTTTGATCAATGAATTTTTAGAAGTATTATTTTTATTTTAAAATATATCTTTGCTCTGGTTTGTAGCAATTCGACTGTAGGCAGAGTCCACATCCTACATGATCTATATTCTTTGAAATTAGTGGAGGATTATCTAGTATTTGCCTCTCCTGTACCTTTAAAATATGGTTCATGTGTGCCTGAAAAGAATGGGAATGTTCCAGTTACAGACCCAGGATTCTATATATGTCCTCAAATCAAGTTTGTTGTATTCTTTGTCAACAAGTTTTTGTGTTGCTTTACCTAAGAATAATATGGAGAGGTGTGTTGAAACCTCTCCCGATGGTGGTGAGGCATCTGCTTCTTTCTGTGGTTCTGGTTGTGTGTGTGTGTGTGTGTGTGTGTGTGTGTACGTGCGCAATTTTTAAGCTATTTTATAAGCCCCAAGTTTTGAATACATTGGTCTTCTTAATGTTCAATCTTTTATCAAGGTGTAACCCTCGTCTTTTTAATCTCTACTAATTCTTTCTTTGGCATAAAATTGGAATAGATCCCATAGTGTTATTTGGGCTGATATTTCCTTAGTATCTCTTTTGCATCCTTTTACTTTCAACCTTTTAACAGCTTACATTTTAGGTGTGTCTCTTTGGAAACAGCATAAGACTAGATTTATTCCCCACGCTGAAAATCCTTCTCTCCTTTGAAAGGAAGTCAGTTCAACCAGTTTTATGTTTGCTGATATTTGGATATGTTTCTACTATCTTATTCTGTGTTTTCTTGTTGTCTTGCTTTTCAATGCTTTTTTTCCCCCTTGGTTTATTAAGGTTTGTTTTCTCATTCCATTTTTCTCCTCTACCTCTTTAGAATAATAATATATATTTAAAAAAATGTTTATTTATTTTTGAGAGAGAGGAGGAGAGAGTGAGTGCAAGCATGTGAGTGGGAGAGGGGCAGAGGAGGGAGGAAAGGATCTGAAGAGGCCTCTGCACTGACAGGAGTGAGCCTGATGCAGGGTTTGAACTCACAGACTGTGAGATCATGACCTGAGCCGAAGTGAGACACTCAACCAACTGAGCCACCCAGGTGCCTGAATAAAATATATTTTTATTTCCTTATTAGTTATTCTTGATATTTTAACATTTATGCTTAACAAGGATTCATCTATCTTAACCCACGCCTGAAGAACATTAGGACTTCAGAACACTTTGAGATCACCTTTCATTGTTTAGATGCTATTGTGGTCCAGTATCTCATCTTTCCCTTAAAAAGACTTGTAAATGAAATATTTTTATTTTTTGTAAGGTGTAATTCTCTCCTAACTGATCACCCTACTCCCACTCTACCATCCCTAAGGTTCTATTCACAACAGAGCAGCCAAAGAATCCTTTGTCTTAAAACAAAAACAAACACAAACAAAAAACTTCACTTTTATTAAAATGTATAATATGCATGCATATAGACCAGACCTTATGTGTACAGGTTGATGAAATTGCAAAATGAATACATGCGTACCACTATCCACCTCAAGAAGTGAAAAATAACCAGTATCCCAGAAGCATCTGTTGTGTCCTCTTCCAATCATGAGATCTTTCCTTCTCCTTTATGAGAGCCACTAGACTGATGTGTAACACCATAGTTTGCTTCATTTTGAATTTCATGTAAATGAAAACATGCAATGCATATTATTTTGTGTCTAGCTGTTTCCACTCAACATTATCCTTATGAGACTCAGCCATGTTGTCCCATGTAACAGCCACCCATTCATTTCCATTGCTGTGTAGTATTTCACTGTATGAACATACCAGAATATATCCATTCTACTCATTTTTTGAAAAAATAAATGTTTATTCTTTTTTTTTTTTTTGAGAGAGAGAGAGAGAGAGAAACAGAGAGAGAGAGAGAGAGAGAGACGGGAGGGGACAGAAGATCTGAAGCAGGCTCTGCACTGACAGCAGTGAGCCTGACGCAGGGCTCAAATTCACAAACCATGAGATCATGACCTGAGCTGAAGTCAGACACTCAACCAACTGAGCCACCCAGGCACCCCATAACCATTCTACTATTGATGGACACTGGGCTTGTTTCCAGCTTTTTGCTGTATTTAATAATGTTACCAAGCACATTATTGTATAAATCTTTTGGAGCACATATGTATACAAATCTGTATGACATGGTATATCCCTAGAAGTGGAATTATTGCAAAATACAGCATCTATAGGGTTATTTTAAGAAGAAGCTGTTAAATCATTTTTCAAAGTATTTGTAACAATTTAATTTTATGCTGCTGATGAATATCAGTGTATGGATTCCCATCGTTCCACATCCTCAATAGTACTTCCTCCTAATTTTTAATTTTGCGATAATTTTAGATTTACACAGGAGTTGCAAAAGTGTGACAGAGGATGCCTGTATCTAATAACTAAAGGAGAGTCTGGGTAACATCATGCCGAATCCTCATATGTTTGTCAAAGCTAAGAAATGAACATTGGAATAATACTAGTAATTAGACTACACATCTTACTCAGATTTCACTAGTCCTTTAAACGTCCTCCTTTGTTTCAGGATCCAATCCAGGATCCCACAATGTGATTAGTTATCATGTCTCCTTAGTCTCTTCTACCTGATGACTTCGTCTTTCATGACTTTAACATATTTAAAAGGTACTGGTGGATATATATGTAGAATATTCTTTTATTTATGTTTGTCAGATGTGCTCTCATGATTAGATCAAGATTATGCATTTTTGGAAAGAATGCTACAGGGGTGATGTATCCTTCTCAGTGCATCAAGTCAGGAAGTAAATGATGTTGATATCCATGACTTGTGATGCTGATCGTGACCATTTGGTTAAAGTGGTGTATGCCAGTATTTCTACTGTAAGCTTGTTATTTTCCCCCTGTGTGATTAATAAATATTTGGAGGAATATACTTTGAGAATCTGTAAATATCCTGTTTCTGATTAAATTTTTATCACTACTTTTAGGATCCACAGGTGAATCCTGCCTGCATCAATTATTACCATGCAGTTCCAATGGTGACTTTTCTATTCTCCTCAGTTATTAATTATAGTTCTTCTGTAAGGAAACATTATACCTTTTAACTCATTTATTCACATTTTTATTTATATCAGCATGGACTCACGGATATTCATTTTATTTCTGAGATATAACCCAATACTATTATTATTTATTTTGTCCCTAATGTTGTTCTGATTATAGCAATAGGAGCCAATGGGAGGATACACCCTCATTCTTAAACATTTTTTTGCATTAATTTGCTAATAATTTTTACCTTCCTAATACCAGATGCTTCAGGTTCCTCTTGTATATTTCCTGCCCTATCCTTGGAAACAACCTCTTCTCCAAGGACCTCTGGTTGCTTTGGTTGAAGAATAGTATTTAGAAACCAAGAAATCCAGATACCAGTTGTGCTCAATGCCATGGGACTGCCACTGCTTCTAATACTTTTCAGTGGATAGAGCTATTTCTAGTACATGTATGTATACTAACTTAGGTGTAGACATACATCTTTGTTAACTGTCTAGCATCTACCTCTGTATTCTGTGCCTCTCTATGGATCTGTCTTAAATCCATGATTCCATACTGATAGATGTGACTTCCGCACTCCAGTGTTCATGCTATCCTTCTCTTTTTCTTTATTTGTAATTTATTTCTTTGGAAATTAGCAACCTGGCTCTCATCTTCAAAATATGTACTTATTTGTTCAAGCCTAATATACAAGTACTCTAATTACATAAATTCTAAACATACTCTTGTGAATGGTATATTTAACAACTAGACCATAGTTTTTGCACAGATCTTTTATTTTAGCCTTTATGGTATTGCTCAAAATACTTTTTGTCCAAGTTTCTTAGGACAACTTTCTTTCCCACATCTTTCAGTGCGGCTGTGTAATTTATGTTTAATAAAGTTCATGTCATTGTTACAGTTGGCATTCCTTCTTGAGTTTCCCCAACATCCTAGTTGATCTTTAAAATTCGCATATAATAAAACTCACTCTTTTTGGTATACAGTTCCATGAGTTTTGGACAAAGACATAGAGTCAGACATCCATCAACAGATTTTCTTACAGAAGAGTTCCATCACCCCCAAGATTCTCTCATGTTGCTTCTTCATAATTAATGTGCTGTACCTTCCTATTCCCAACTTACCTATTTTCTATGTGTATATTTTTGCTTTTCCGGAGTATTATATAAGCGACATCATGCTGTTTATAGTCTTTGGGATCTGGTTTCTTTCATTTAGTAAAATGTAAGATCCACTTATGCTACATGTTTGTTCCTTTTTTATTGCTGATCGGTATTCCATTGTATGGATGTACCACGTTCTGTTTCTTTATTTACCATTTGAAGGACATATGGATAATTATGAAAAAAGAAATTGCTCTAAATATCTATGTACAGGTTTTGGCATGAAACTCAGTTTCCATTTCTTTTGAGCTAATAACTAGAAGTGAGATTGCTGGGTCATATGGTACATATATGTTTAAGTTTATGAGAAACTGCCGAGCTATCTTCTGGAGTGCTGTACTGTTTTTAATTCCCATCAGCAATGTATGAGAGCTCCAGATGTTTTGCATCTTTGTCAAAACTTGGTAGTGCTATTCCGCCCCCCCCCCACCTTTTAAGAAGAATGGGTAGTATCACACAGTTTTAATTTGCATTTACCTAATTAACTATCTCTTAATGTGTTTATTTGCCATTCATATATTCTTTTTGGTGAAGTGCCTGTTCGAATCTTTTGCCAATTTGTTTTATTGGGTTGTTTGTTTTATTACTGTTGTGTTTGGAGAATTTGTTTTATAGTCTGAATACAAGTTCTTCGTCAGAAATGTGATTTGCAAGTGTTTTCTCCTTGTCAGTGGTTCTTCTTTTCATTCTTTTAACTGTGTATTTACCAGAGCAAAAAATTTCAATATAGACAAAGTTTAATTTATCAATATTTCTTTTACACATTGCGCTTTTGGTGTTGAATCTAAAAACTCATCAACAAACCCAAAATCATTCAGATCTTTTCTTATATTTTCTTCTAGACGTTTTATTATTTTGTATTTGCATCTGGGTCAATGATCTGTTTTGCATTAATTTTCACGTAAGGTATGAGATACAAGATTGCCTGTTGATTTTCAATTATTCTAGCACCAATTTGTCGATAAGATTAACCTTACTTACTTACTTCACTGAATTGCCTTTACATATTTGTCACAAACCAATTGTCTGTATTTGTAAGGGCCTGTTTCCAAGCTATTTTGTTCCATTGATCTATATGTCTATCCTTCACCAACAGCACACTTCTTTGATTAATGTAATTTTATGGTAAGTCCTGAAATTAGGTAGTGTGATTCCTAGAGTTTAGTTCTTTTTCGGAATAGTTCAGCTGTTCTAGTTCCTTTAGAATCAATGTGGCATCTAAAAAAAAGTCTGCTAGAATTTTAATTTATACTGTGTTTAATCCATGGATTAAATTGGAGAGAATTAATAATATTCACTCTTCTAACACATGAATATAGCATATCTATACATTTATTTGTATTTATTTATTTCATCAGTATTATATAATTTTTAACATACAGACATTCAGATTATGTTTTTAGATTTATATCTAAATATTTTATTTTTCAGTGCTATTGTAAATGGAATTAAAAATTTCAAACTCATTGCAAGCTTACAAAAATAAAATTGATTTTTGTATATTGACCTTGTATCCTGCAACTTCATTAAGCTCATTTGCTAGTATGTTTTGTATAGATTTTTGAGAAAGACAGATTTTATTTCATCTTTTCAAGCTGTATGTTGCTCATTTTTTTCCTTGCCTTATTGCATTAGGTAAGACTTCTAGTCTGATATTGAATAGAAGTGATAAGTGAAGACATTCCTTGCCGTGTTCTAGATCTTAAGGAGAATACATTAAGTTTTTCATCCTTATCTATCGTGGTAGCTTCTGTTTTTTTCAAGACACCCTTTTACAGGTTGAGGAATTTTCTGATTCCTAGTTTGCTGAGACTTTTATCACAAATGAATGTTGAAATTTATCAGCAAGTTTTTCTCTATTAAGATGATCATATGGTTTTTCTTATTTAGTCTGTTAATATGGTGAATTATATTGTTTGATTTTTGAATATTGTACCAGGCTTGCATTTCTGGAAAAGCATACCCACTTGGTCTTGATTTATTAATTTTTTTTTATATTTACTGGATTTAATTTGCTAATATTTTGCTGATGATGTTTGAGTCTTCATTCAGAAGGTATATTGATCTATAGTTTTCTTTTCCTGTAATGCCTGCTCAATTTTAGAATTAGGGTATGCTTGCCTCATAAAATGAGTTGTGACTTGTTATCTCCTGTTTTATTTTCTGGAAGAAATTGTACAGAATTGTTTCAATTTGTTCCCCAAATATGTAATAGAATTCAACAGTAAAAAAAAATTCTGAGCCTTGCTTGTTTTGGAAGATTTTTAACTACCAATTCAATTTAATAGATACAGGTTATTTATTCTTCTTAAGTGAGATTTGGTAGTTTGTGTCTTTAAAGAAATTGGCCCATTTCATCTATGTTTTTGAATGTATACATACAGATTGTTTCTAGTATTCTCTTATTATACTGTTCAGTCTCTAGAGTCTGTAGTGATATCACCTCTTTTATTCCTGATATTTATAATTTGTATTTTCTTTCTCCTCCCTCCCTCCCTCTCTTTCTTCGTCTCTCTCTTTATTTATTAGTCTAGTTAGAGGTTTATCAATTTTAGTGATTTTTCAAAGTACCAATTTCTATTTTTATCTTTTTTTCTATTTTTGGTTTTTAATTTCATTGATTTCCACTATTTTTATTATTTACTTGCTTCTGCTTAATTTGTGTTCATCTTGCTCTTCTTTTTCTAATTTCTTAAAGGGGAAACCTAAGTTATTGATGGAGAACATTCTACTTAACTAATATAGCATTTAACACTATAAATTTCTCTGTAAATATTGCTTTAGCTGTATCCTACACATTTTGCTATGTTGTATTTTCATTTTCACTCAGTTTGAAATATTTTATTTTTAAAAACTTCATTTATTTATTTTGAGAGAGAGAGAGAGAGAGAGAGTGTATGCGTGTGCGTGCACATGAGTGGGGGAGGGGAAGAGAGAGAATCCTAAGCAGGCTCTGTGTGGCATCAGTGCAGGCACTGACATGGGGCTTGATCTCATAAACTGTGGGATTATGACCTGAGCTGAAACCCAAGAGCTGACCGTTCAACTGACTGAGCCACCCAGGTGCCCTAGTTCAAAATACTTTCCAATTTCCGTAGAAATTTCCTCTTTGACATAACATGAGTTATGTAGAAGTGTATTGTTTAATTTTCAAAGACTTGAGAATTTTCTATAGGTCTTTCTGTTTTTGATCACTTTAATTATATTACCTGAGAAGTACTTTGTATGAAATTTCAATGTGAAATTGAAAAAAATATGTTCATATTCACATTTGTATCTGTAATATAGTGTTATTGTTGGTAGAGTGCTGAGGACACTCAAAATTCCATCACTAGACAATCTTCTAGTCTCATTTTTATTTAAAAAAACATTAATGTTTATTCATTTTTGAGAGACCGAGACAGAGAGTGAGTTGGAGAGGGGCAGAGAGAGAGAGGGAGATGCAGAATCCAAAGCAGTCTTCAGGCTCTGAGCTGTCAGCACACAGCCAGATGCAGGGCTCAGACCCACAAAGTGCGAGATCATGACTTGAGTCAAAGTTGGACACTCAATGGACTGAGCCACCTAGGCGCCCAAGTCTTATTCTTATTCAAACTCCTGACTATAACTGTGATATACATTTTAAGAATTCTGTCTGCAGCATAGATACCTATTTTTATGTCTAGGCTTTTGTATGCACTCAAATATTTATTGTACTTTTGGAGGCTACAAAGACTCTGAAATCAATAGGCCCTCAAATAATTTAAAATAAACCCATTCTTCCTAATTGGGTGAGTATTATTTTCATAATCTACCCAGTTGCCCAACTGAGACATGTGGCTCATTCTTGACTTCTTCTTTATCTCCCATTCCAATAATCAAATCAAATAATAATAATCAAATAATAATCAAATAATAATAATAATCAAATCTTGTCAATTTTCTTCTCATTTTCATAAAACATCCTTATTTTTTACCCTAATCTTTCCAGTAGTATCCTAATTTGTCCTTTTTTCTCCTGATTTGAATATCATCTACTTTAGTCCCCATAACTGTATTGATCTGTTTGAAATATGAATTTAACAATTGCCACTTGCCAATTTTTCCTTAAATTTTTCTATGACTTTTAATTGCCTTAAAGATATTATAACAAACATGCACATACCTTAGCCTGGTCCAGCTGGTTGCTTGTAATCTAACTTCTCTCTGCTGTATCTCATTTTACTGCCACTCTTCCATTCTTCCTGCACCTTACATTTGACCACACTGAACTGTTAGCAAAATATCTCCTGTCCTTCTCTGAAATCTTTTCATCTCTTATGCATTACATTTGCTCCAGAAATTTATGTTTAATCAGTTAATGTATCACATTATAATCATTTGCTATTTGTATATTTCCCCTATTAGATTATGAGATCTTTTAGGGTAGGAAATGTAATTTCATCATCTACACAATCCCTTCCTGTACCCAGTGGAGTGTCTGACTTATAATAAATACTTAATAAATCTTGTTTTGAATGAATGGCTAAATGAATGATTTATTGAATGAAAGAAGAAGCAATTGAGGCCAGACTGGAAACTGTGTATTCTACTTCTAACACACTGCTATTTTATGTATGTATGTATGTATGTATGTATGTATGTATGTTAGCAGAACAATAGTTACCTACTGCCTTATGTGCCATTTCAGTAAAGGACAGGTCTTATTTAAATGAGTAAAACAATGTTTGCTCTTTGACTTTACTTTTTTTTTTTTTTACATTTTTGGTTATGGAAGGAACTGTTACAATGTCTTAGATAAATATTCCACAGAGATATTCAGTTCTAGTATTTTTAAAGGATATAACTGATAGCTAAATGCATGCTTTTCACTTGCTCCCACAGGAACTTGATTGCCACTTTTATGCCATCTCATGGTATCACGTTATCTTGCTACACCACACTCTCATCAGTTTCTCTTTTCTCTAACTGGCAGAGCTTAATGTTATCCATAACTCATGAACTCCCTCCAGTTTATTCATAAAAGGTTAAATAAAAATGGTCCCAGTCTAGGTTAAATAACAAAATTCTTTAACTGAGTATTACAAAATACTCTTTATTTTGTAAATCTTAACTAAATGTCTTTTTTTTTTAATTTTTTTAAATCTTTATTCATTTTTGAGAGAGGAGTAGGGGAGGGCCAGAGAAAGAGGGAGATACAGAAATGGAAGCAGGCTCCAGGCTCTGAGCTATCAACACAGAGCCTGATGCGGGGCTTGAACTCATGAACTGTGAGATCATGACCTGAGCTGAAGTAGGACACTTAACTGACTGAGCCACCCAGGCGCCCCAATCTCAACTAATTTCTAATCTGTACAATAATACTCCAAATCTTCAGTGCTAAGCTTTGCCAAAAATATTTTGAATATTTAGCTACATTAAATTCAATGTTTTTTCCTTGTATAAGCATATTTTCAGCCTCACACATCTTTAAGGCATTAGCCAAAATGCAAATTGCCATATAGACATTGAATTGATGTGGCATGGTGAAGCTGTTGGTATTACCACATAGATGCCATAGATTGCTTAAAAAGTACAATGAAGTGTGGTACTTGGGTATCCTGTTAAGAAATTTAGATGATGAGGGGCACCTGGGTAGCTCAGTTGCTTAAGCATCCGACTTCAGCCCAGGTCATGATCTCACAACTTGTGAGTTCAAGCCCTGCGTCAGGCTCTGTACTGACAGTTCAGAGCCTGAAGCCTGCTTCCTATTCTGTGTCTCCCTCTTTCGCTGCCCCTACCTTTCTCTCTGCCCCTCCCCTGCTCCTGTTCTGTCTGTCCTGTCTCAAAAATGAATAAACGTTAAAAACTTTAAAAAAAATTTTTAGATGATGATTTTGTGCTATAAAAGTTTTGAAATACTGCCTCTTTAGGTCTGTTGGCAAGGATGAATTATGGTGGTTTGTAAAGCATCAAGGCAACCCATTAAGTAAGCATGGGCATTAGCACATAGTAAAGTCTTAATAGATGCAAAGATGCAAGCCTTTATAATTATTTTTTGCTCAAATTTATTCTTCAGGAAGCTGTAAAAATGAATGCATTAATTGCTATAAAATTCTTACTAATCCTAGAAAATAGAAAAATGAGATTTTGCAGTTATTGTTCTTGTTAATGATATATTTGTTTTGGTTCCTGGATTATGTTCTCTAATATCAAAGAATTATTTGGTCTCAAAAAGACTGTTGTGGAGGTCCTGCTCAGGGCTTTCCTATTTATTTCTAACAGCAACTCAACATTTGCAGCAAAAATTATCAGAAAGATGAGAGTTAAATACTAACTATTATGATTTTATTGTTTTCTTATTGAAAAGAGAATAGTGTGCATAATGACCCCTTTCTTGAATGAGGAGGATAAATGGAATGCCATTCATAATGGCACATTTCCTCTTAGGGATTAAGTTAATTTCTTCTTCAAAATGTCCCTCTGCACCATCTCATGGTCTTTTCCGAATTTCAGATGCTCATTCACAGAATAGGGCGATATTCTGCATGGAGTAATAAAAACGAAATGTAACAAAGATGGAAAATCAGATCTGGCATTTAGGAGACAGTTTTAATATGCCACAAATTCTCACATCCTAAGACCGTTGCAGAGTTAATAGACTTATTGTATGTCCTGTGGAACCATGGTACAGAAATAACTGATAAGGAAACAAATTAGCTAAATCATAGTTAAGACACTGCTTTTGTAGTGATTGATTAAAATTTGGTTCACGGAGTATTATTTGTGACTGACGCAAAACAAGGAGTCAAACCAATTAAGGTCATTAAAGAGCCCAGAGAACTTTACTCCAAAAATCATGTTTGCGTATGCTTTCAACTGAAAGTAATTGTTTTCTGTTCACCTGAATTTTCCACTTCACTCACCCTATTCCTTGAACAGAAAACCTCAGAGTGCTTCCTCATTATTAATCTTGATTTGCTTTCTCTCCCTCCTGTCCTGCTTCGCTATCTGCTCTCCTCACTGCACCCCCACACCCAGCACATCTTTTTAGAAGCAGCTTTATTTAATTATCAGTTTAGCACCTTCTCTTAAGATGGTCATCTGCTGAGAAAGCCATCACCTCCCCAGCTCTGCTTCCCTTTACCGGAGGGAATCACTTTCACAGATATTCTGCAACAATAGGATGACAAGTGATAATCCTGGTTCTGACCCTTCAAACTATATCCCCCACCTCTTTTCTCCACTAAACGTGTAATTCACGTGCATTAGCCTCTGTTAAAAGAAATGCAGTACACCAGGACCCAGTAGCCCCACTGTCCTTTGCAGGGGTCGGGGAACAATGAAGTGCTTCAGTCAGTGCTGGCACCACTTTTTTTTTTTTTTTTTTTTTTAAATTTTTTTTTTCAACGTTTTTTTTTTATTTATTTTTGGGACAGAGAGAGACACAGCATGAACGGGGGAGGGGCAGAGAGAGAGGGAGACACAGAATCGGAAACAGGCTCCAGGCTCCGAGCCATCAGCCCAGAGCCTGACGCGGGGCTCGAACTCACGGACCGCGAGATCGTGACCTGGCTGAAGTCGGACGCTTAACCGACTGCGCCACCCAGGCGCCCCTAAAGGGGACATTGTCAAACAAAAAAGGTAACCAGTACAAATGTCCAGGATATTCAGGAGTGTTAAAAAGATAGCAGAGGACAGTTGGAGGGAAGTAGGGCTCTTCAGTACGGAAATGAGATTTCAGAGAAGTCACATGCGCTGCTTTTCAATGCCTGAAGGGATTAAATTTAATCTGCATTTCCTTAGAGGGCCAGGCCAAGTCAGTAGGTGAAGATTACGTGGAGATTACTGTAACTCAATGTAAAGAAGCAAATCTTATTGACTCTACTTCTACATCATATTCTGATCTTTCCACTTCTCTTTTCTGGTCCAAGGCACCATCATCCCTCACACCAAGTGCTTCACTAATCCACCATCTGGTCTCCCTGCTTCCACTTTTTTTTTTTTTTTTTTTTTTTTTAATGCCTCTCCAATCCATCCTCTACAGAGCAGCCAGAGAGATCATTTTTAAAACCTAAATCAGGTTGTGCACACCCTGCCTCTCTCTAGTGTTCTCTTACTTAGCATAAAATCCAAGTTCCTTTTCATTGCCTACAAGCCCCTGAATGATCCAGTCCCTGCCCTATCTATCCTCTTTCCTGCTGCTCCGTGTGTTCCAGTCATACTGGCCATCAATCTTCTCTAGGAACCTGCCAACACTCCTTCCCAGCTTCAGAACTTTGCATTGGCTATTGCCCCTGAAGGAACACTCAGCCCCCTCAGACTCCCCATCACTGACTCCTTCTTGCTATTCAGCATCAACCCAAATGCCGCATTCTAAGAGAGACTGTACCTTGCTACTCACACTAAGGGAAATTTCTCTTGTCTTTGTAATATATCTTTATTTTTCCCTATAACCCTTATCACTCTTTGAAATCATCCATGCTATTTATTTTTGTGTTTTCTAACTGTAGCATTAGATTCATGATAGCAGAACTTTGTTTAAATCCCTACTACAGTTGATGCTCGAACAACATAGAGGTTAGGGACACCCACCCCCCCACCCCCCATGAAGTCAAAAATTCATGTATAACTTTTGACTCCCCCAAAACTTAACTACTAATAGCTTATTGTTGACCAGAAGCCTTACCAATAACATACATCGTGAGCATTTTTTTTCTATATTATATGTATTATACACTATATTCTTATACTAAAGTAAGCTAAAGAAAATGTTATTAAGAAAATCAAAAGTAAGAGAAAAAAATGTATGGTCCTATACTGTAGCTGTCGAAAAAAACCCCACATATAAATGGACCCATGCATTTCAACCTTGTGTGGTTCAAAGGGTATATCCACCATGTGTAGGGCAATGTCTGACCCATGACAGAATCACTAAAACTTTGTTAGATTTGGTTACCTCTCCAGCCCCTTATATTCTAAAATTCTATGATTCTAGATCTCAGTATTCTTAATTTCATTATGTCCAGAAACAAGTTCAATGTGGCTTATTTCTTAGGTGAATACTTATTTACATTTAAATATTGTATCTACAGCACATTATATCTACCATATGATGGAACAGTAGTTAATATGATCCTCAGACTGTGAATTTCTAACTAGATTCTGTCAAGCAGCATTGTGCTAGTTTTTTAGACTTTTTATTTTAAATATCTGTATTTACAAACTGGGGATACTAACAGTAACCCCTCGTCATGTGTTTAGTTGAATAAGTGAGGACATGTGTGCATAGTATTTAACACAGTGCCTGACAAATGCGAGGCTCTAAATTAGCCATTAGGAATAGTAGTGGTTTTAATGTTTTTACACAATTGTGCAACTGTCAATCATGTCCTTTTATACGAGGATAAGTCAATACCAAGGTGAATTGAATAATGGCCAAGAATTTAAGTATGCCTTTAAAGTTGTTTAGTCCAGAAAACGAAATGTATACCATTTTTCATTGTTGCCCTTTCCAAACTTACATGTTTATTTTGACAAGTGATAAGCTTTCTGATTACTTCAGAGGGAGAGGGAAAAAAGAGATTTGATAAAAGAGTATTTCCATCTTTTAACCGTTACATAACTCAGGAATGTTCTCAACTGTACTCATATTGTATATATATTATATGCATTGTAGGCTGTTTCACTTTTATGTGTTTTATGATAGAAAAGGTAAAAAGAAATTACATTGATGTTCAATATGAAAGTAAAATGATTTTAAAATATCAGTATGTAATCAACATTATTCAGCAAAAGAAACAAACTCTACATGTTCTTATCTGCATTTGTAAGAGCATATAGAAGTCAGTATGATAGACACATAATTATGCATATCTACTAGCTGTTACAATTCACCTTAAGTATTAATTCTTCTCCTTTCATATGAATAATTCATATGAATAATTAGAATTAGTTTTTTTTTAGAATAGCTTTACTTTAAGTTTTTTTAAGAATTTTTGAGAACTAGCACATTTCTAAGGACTAAATACCCTTGATCTATGCTTTTTGATCATGATTCAATGAGATTGTTTTTCTTTCAATTTATCTTTTTACAGCATATAAAATAGCCAGCCCACAGTTTGTATTTCATGACCGCCCCCAACTCTTGTCAAGGAATGACAAAATTGCAGTCCTGTCAAAACATATTAGCAACTGTGGACAATCTTTGGGTACCTATAGTTTTCATGCATATTCATATCCTTAATATTATAAATATAATGCTTGGTTAAAAGGTGTATTGATCTGATCCTATTTAGAAATGCCCTCTCCTTTTAGGAATAAATGATTATTCAATTACTCTGTACGCTGTATTTCTTTATCATCTTAAGTATGATTTTCTTAGCAAGGTAAATTTTCTCTGACTTGTGAGAGAAGCAAATTGGAAAGCTAAATTATTTTCAATAGAAACTCAAGGAAACATGCTTGCAGGAATTCCAACTGTTAGAAGAAAACCATGTATGGATTGATTGTCTAACTAGGGTACTAATTTCTCTACACATATTTATCATTAATCTATGAACCTAGCTACTCATTTTCGCATCTGGGTACACATAGTGGTTATTGGTACAGAATCAGGTATGCCACCAAACGTACTCATTTAGCACAAAGTAAATATACCGTGTCCACCGCTTTCGTTCAGTTCTCAGCAACAAAAGCTTAAGTCAAGTAGGCATTTTCCTAAATCTAATGAAACCACCATCAAAACAGAATGACAAAGTGCCAGCTGTCTCCTGTTCAGCTTTTGGGGGCTTTATTTATTGACTGAGTGGCTTGTGTCTCTTCAAGGCCCCCATTCACTTTTCTAAAGCCTTGACCACAGACCACTCAATTGCTTGGATGTTACATTTTCAGCAGGCAGTGGCTATTTAAATATAATCTACCAAAAGTCCAATTTTCTGACACAAGCTACAGTGTATCAGTAAATAGATACCCCTCCCAGAACTCACCCTAGGGGAAGCAATTCTTATGCTCAGGGAGTTATAACAACATCTGAAAAATGTGACAGGGAGAGCAGAATATGCCTACATATTAGTTGTTTAAGCTTTGACTTAGTAAAAGTTTTATGTTGAGGATACTCACGAACCATGCTTTACATACAACATAATACCCACCCTAAAGATATATTGCCAGGGAATGATTCTCCTAGTAGAGGATATTGTATGTATCATGATCCAGCCACATCTGAAAGTTTTCCGTGTATGTGAGGGAATTTGACAGTGACACCTACCACTCTTAATAGACTGGAAGCTCTTGATGATATGACTGCTAGGAGAGTGCTCCTTTCTTCTTCTTGGCTTCAGAGGCATTGCTCCTTTGTCTGTAGACTCCCTTTGGAGTATCTATATTTGGAAAACTGGCAAGAATTTAGGATACAGTTAACTTGGGGTTACAGGCTTAGGGATAAGAAACTGAAGTATTCTGTGAGTTGATGAAGTGAGTCCATAGGGGATATATACCCTGGTCTCTTATACTAAGAAAGAAGTATGCAATTGGGCACTGGCATTTCTTCTAACCCTAGGATCTCAGTAATGTCACTTCAACTTCTCAAGCCAGGTAATAAGAGCTGTGGGATTGGAAGAGAATAGATGAACCCACAGAGAGAAACAAAAGGATAAGCACTACAGTGGATGCTAAGCCCTCAGGAGAAACTTTGAGACTTTTATCTTGATTTTAAAACAATAACATTTACTGTTTGCCAAAAAGACAACTTACTGTGCCTAAAATATTGTAAGAAAGACATAAATTTGTATGCTGATCAATGCAAAGGTATACAAGTAACAGCATCAACAAATTCATGGGGGACAGGCAGATAAAATGGAAAGTGGATAGAAGTGGCATTATGACAATGTCATCCGTGATAAAAAATATATAAAAAAGTACTTTTTGTTTTCATTCAGTTAAACATTTGTCATTTGCTACTGAATTTCAGTAAAGAGGTGCAGCTTAGAATGATGAAGCAAGGTAAGGCAACTGGCCGTAGTTACATGCTCCAAATTGGGTGAATAGACACAGATGGCATCAAATACCACTGACATGTTGAATAATATTTGAGACATCTGTGTGATTAATCATGACTCCCTTCTCCACCAGTGTGTTATTAGAAATAAGGCTTATTTTATTTCTAAAAGACAGCTATCCAAATGGAGATTATAATTATCTATGGACAGTCACATAGAATGTCTGATGCACAACAGAAGAAAAGTAATGGTACATTCAACTAACTGTAAATCTGTGAGTAGATGTGTAAGCACGGAATATGACACCTTGGAAACACAAAAACAGATCATGCAGAAATAGTGCAGTCAAGTGTAGGGGTGGAGTAATTGGAATGACATATCATACCGGCATTACTAAAAAGCTGGGTAGCAAGCAGTAGTAACCACTGTGGGCAGCAGCTGATTTACAAAAGGATGCGCACATAATGGTAAGGGACACACTGGTGCCCACAGAGGTACTACATTGAAGGATAATGTCCAGGATCCAAATCTGAGCTCCATGATGCTAACCAATCCTCTTCTAGGATTTCTGGTGCCTGGTTCTGGAAGGATATTTGCGTATCACTTTGTGATGAAAGTTTCTGGAGTATTTCTGTCTGTTGTTTTGAGCATATTAATACACATACCAAAAAAAGGGGGGGCCCCTTTTAGTGATTATCATTATCGATTAGAATCATCAAATATTCATAGAGAGTGCAATTCTGAACATTCTGTCAAATTGTTTGAATAGATCTGCCACTGCCTTCTATATATCTTGCTACAGGACTCAGTGTCCGAGGGTGGAAGGGTGGGAGACATTGGGAGGGGGTCAATGAAACCAGTGAGAGTTCTGGGTTAGACTGGAACTGAATTGGTTAGCAAGAGCAAAATAAGAAAAGATAATTGATATATATTGAATGCATGTTATGTACTAGACACTTGTTCATGTGCTTTATATATTATATCTCATTAAATAAGAAAGCCATCATGGGATGCCTGGGTGGCTCAGTTGGTTGAGCATCTGGCTCTTGATTTCAGCTTGGGTCATGTTCCCAGGGTTGTGGGATTGAGCCCCACATGGGGCTCCGTGGTGAGTGTGAGTCCTGTTTGGGATTCTTTCTCTCTCTTCCTCTGCCTCTCTCACTCACTCATGTTCTCTTTCTCTAAATAGTAATGATGATGATGATGATGATGATGATGATAATGATGATGATAATACCACCATTCTTACCCTTTATCATTCAACCCTTTAACACTACTCAAAAAGCTGTTTTCAAGTATCACCTGATAATGTCATTTTTTCCTCTATGCTGAAAGTCCCTGGATTTTTTTTGCCTGTCATTTTGAGCATGTAAAAAAAAAAAAAAAAAAGGATTTTAATGACCATCATCATCAATTATCCCTTATCAGATATTCAGAATCCAATTCTGATCATTCTGTTAAATTGGTTGAATAGACCTGGCACAGCCCTACAGGCAGTCTTCTTACAAATTTTAATGCTATGCCTTTACTGAATTATTATATGAACTCTAGCAATTTTTTGGTTAGAGTCTTTTGGGTTTTCTATGTAGATTATCATGTCATCTGCAAATAGTGAAAGTTTGACTTGTTCCTTGGTGATCTCACTGCCTTTTATTTCTTTTTGTTGTCTGATTTCTGAGGCTAGGATTATGTGAAAGTGGACATCCCTATCTTGTTCCTGACTAGAGGAGAAGCTCTCAGTTTTTCCCCATTGAGGATGATATTAGCTGTGTTTTGTTGTTGTTGTTGTTGATTTGTTTTGTTTTGTTTTGTTTTTGTAAAGGGCCTTTATGATGTTGAGGTATGTTCCCTCTATCACTACTTTGTTGAGGGTTTTTATCAAGAATGGATGCTATACTTCATCAATTGCTTTTTCTACATCTATTGAAAGGATCATGTGGTTCTTATTCTTTCTTTTATTAAATAAATGTGGTGTATCAATATTAATTGATTTTTGAATACTGAACCACCCTGCAACCCAGGAATAAATCCCACTTGATCATGCTGAATGATTCTTTTAATGTGCTGTTGGATTCTATTTACAAAATCAACCTACAGAAATCTGTGTACTTCTATTCACCGATGGTGAGAAAGAGAAATCAAGGACTCGATCCCATTCACAACTGCATGAAAAACCATAAGACAGTTTGGAATAAACCTAACCAAAAAGGTAAAAGACTTGTACCCTGAAAACTGTAAAATACTTATGAAAGAAATTGAAGATGACAGAAAGAAATGGAAAAACATTCTATGCTCGTAGATTGGAAGAACAAATGCTGTTAAAATGTCGATACTATCCAAAGCAATCTATACATTTAATGCAATGCCTATCAAAATACCACCAGCATTTTTCACAGAGCCAGAACAAACCAATCTTAAAATTTGTGTGGAACTATAAAAGACCCTAAATAGCCAATGAAATACTGAAAAAGAAAAGCAAAGGGAGGGATTACAATTTTGGACTTCAAGTTATATTACAAAGCTGTAGTGATCAAGACAGTATGGTACTGGTACATAAATAGACACATAGATCAGTGTAACAGAATAGAAAACTTAGAAATAGATCCATAACTATATGGTCAACTAATCTTTGACACAGCAGGAAAGAATATCCAATGGAAAAAAGGCTGGTGTTGGGAAAACTGGACAGAAACATGCAGAAGAATGAAACTGGACCACATCCTTACACTATACACAAAAATAATTCAAAATTGATGAAAGATTTAAATGTGAAACAGGAAACCATCAAAATCGTAGAGGAGAACACAGGCAGTAACCTCTTTGACAACGGTTGTGGCAACTTCTTACTAGATACGTCTCCTGAGATGAGGGAAACAAAAGCAAAAATGAACTATTGGGACTTCGTCAGAATTAAAAGCTTCTGTACAATGAAGGAAGCAATCAACAAAACTAAAAGGCAACCTTTGGAATGGGAGAAGATATTTGTAAATAACGTATTGGATAAAGGATTAGTATCCAAAATATATAAAGAACTTAGCAAACTCAACACCCAAAAGACAAATAACCCAGTTAAAAAAATAGGTAGAAGAAATGAATAGACATTTTTCCAAAGAAGACATTCAGATGGCTAACAGACACATGAAAAGATGCTCAACATTGCTTGTTATCAGGGAAATAAAATCAAAACTACAGTGACAAACTACCTCATACCAGTAAGAATGGCTAAAATTAACACAGGAAACAAAAGATATTGGTGATCATGTGAGGAAGTGGAACCCTCTTGCACTGATGGTGGGAATGCAAACTGGTGCAGCCTCTCTGGAAAATAATATGGAGATTCCTCAAGAGTTAAAAATAGAACTACCCTACGATTCAGCAATTGCACTACTAGATATTTATCCAAAAGATACAAAAATACTGATACAAAAGGATACATACACCTGATTTTATCAACAATAGCCAAAAGTTCATTGACTAATGAATGGATAAAAAAGTTGTGCATATGCATATGCATACACACACACACACACACACACACACACACACACACACACACACTGGAATATTACCCAGCCATAAAAAAGAATGAAATCTTGCTATTTGCAATAATGTGGATGGAGCTAGAAATTATTATGCTAAATAAAATAAGTCAGAGACAGACAAATAGCATATGATTTCACTCCTATGTGGAATTTATGAAACAAAACAAATGAACATGAAGGGGAGGGAGAGAGAGCAAACAATAAAAGAGACTATTAACTATAGAGAACAAACTGAGTGTTGCTAGAGGGGAGATGGGTGTGTGAATGAGTTAAATAGGTGTTGGGTATTAAGGAGTATACTTGTTGTGATGAGCTCTGGGTGTTGTATGTAAGTGATGAATCACTAAATTTGACACCTGAAACTAGTATTACACTATATATTAACTAACTGGAATTTAAATAAAAAACTTGAAACTACAAAAATAAATAAATGAATGAATAAATGAATACATTTAATTTATACATTTTAATGCTATGCTCTAATTAAGAAAGTAATACATAGTAGCATTAAAAAGTGGAAAATATTGACAAGCAAAAGAAAGCAAAAGTCAGAAACCTCTCAAATTTGACCACATATAATATCTGACCAAATTTGACCAATATGTATGTATTAGTGCATTTCTTTTCATCTTCATGTATACATGCATATTTTAGCATAGTTGAGAACACATGATATATACAGTGCTATGTTCTATTTTTTACTTCACTTTACTTTTAAACAATTTCTTACATTGTTAAGAACCTTATAATTTTGGGGTGCCTGGGTGGCTCCATTTGTTAAGTATCTGACTCTTGGTTTTGGATCAGGTCATGATCTCACAGTTCATGAGATCAAGCCCTGTGTAGGGCTCTGTGCTGCCAGTGTGGAGCCTGCTTGGTATTCTCTTTCTCTCCCTCTTTCTCTGCTCCTCCCCTGGAGCACATGTGCTCTCTCTCAAAATAAGTAAATAAATATTTTTTTTAAAAATAGAACCTCACAATGTTAATGTTTATACAGTAAATCCAATTATTTTTATATACTATAATTTATTTGACTATTCATTAGATCCTTTTTTTTCTAATCCTTTGTTGTTTCAAATAATACTATAGTGAATATCATTTTTCCTTTATTAATTTGTTCATTCACATTTTTATCAAAATGCCTCTATGCATTTTATCAAATGCCTTTGCTGGGCTTTGGAGGTACCAAAACAAATAAATGAGGAACATAGTTTATAAAAATAATTACAATAAAGTATGATAATTGCCAATGTAATTTTAACATAAATATATGCTTATATTTCTGACCATTTATTTACATATATTATATAATAAGGATTATTGGGTCAGTGTGAATAAACATTTTGAAGTCTTTAGATGTGTACTGCCTAACTGCCCTCCAGAATGATTCTATCAATTTACAAATACATTGGTAGTGTGTTATATTACATTACTCACTAAAGCACTATCAGCATATTATTACCATTTGATAAATATTTGCTAATTTAATATTTTAAAATGTTTCGTAATTGACATTTCTTTTTTCCTTATTAGTGAAGTTAAACATATTGTCATATGCTAGTCAGTTATTTCTACATCTTCTCTTTTGAACTTTTAGTCCATTATCTTTCCATATTATCCCATTGGAGCATTAGTGTTTTTCTCATCAAAATGTATATTCTTTTTATAAAGTTTTTTTTTTATCATTTTATGATATAATTTTAGTAAATATTTAGTCTCGATTTGTATGCCCTTCAATTCTGCTTGTATTTATGATACACATTAAATATAAAATTTTAGGGGTGCCTGACTTTGGCTCAGGTCATGATCTCATGGTCTGTGAGTTTGAGCCCCATGTTCGGGCTCTGTGCTAACAGCTCAGAGCCTGGAGTTTGCTTTGGATTCTGTGTCTCCCCCTCTCTCTGCCCCTCCCTAACTCATAGTCTATCTTTCTCTCTCTCACAAATAAACATCAAAAAATAATAAATATATATATATACAATTTTAAACGCTTATGTTGATATTTTGTGACTTATTTCCACATAGAATAATGTATTTTCTCACAAACATGAAGTTGAAGAATACATTTAAGTGTTTCTCTTTCATATACAATTTTTTTTTTCAGTTGTAGAAACAGTTTCTCATCTGGATCACTGTAAGATACAGAGGATTTACTGGCTGGTACTGGAATGGTTCAAGGTAGGTCAGATCAAAGGGAGCTCTGGCAAGTCCCTGGTTCTAGCATCTCCCTCTGGTGGAATTCCCATTATCTCTGTATACATTGCCCCTTATAACTTGGCCTTGTGGTGATCGTATATGGCTCTGACTTACATTAGTCTCTCTAAATACGTATTTTTAATATCAGAACTTTTTGCTGACTGGTTGAGGCTCTCTGTGTTTTCCTTTTCAGTTTCCAAAGGGCATGACCCAGTTTATCTTTCTATACCAAATCTCAACCTGGATTATAGGTCAGTATATGGATTGGCTGTTCTTGTGTTGGGGACTACTCTTAGACCACTCACCTGAGACACATAGGAAGGAGTGGTAGTTCCAGTGAGTCAGGTTGAACAAGGTTTGTCTGTGGGCTGGCCAGTCTCCCTTAGAATGGATTGTGGGTATTGGAAGTCCCATGATTGACATTGCTGTTAAGAAACAGTTGCAGGTAAGAAGGTGATTGATGTGATTCAGGAGATTATAGTAGAGATTCTCAGCTCTGCTGCCAACCAGCCCTGGGTCCTTGTACAGATCCCTTAACCTTTCTTAAAGCACAGTCCACTCATCTGAAAAGTGTGACAGTTGTAGAGTCTTTAAAGTTCATTTCAATTCAAAAACATCTATACTTCTTTTTTGCAGTATTTGACCATCCGAAAAAAAAAAAAGAAAGAAGTGAAGTAGTTTTCTCTATTTTGTGAACCTATCAGCTTTGATGAAAAATCAGGGAGAATCATCATCACTTAGTTGTGAACAGAATGAAGCAACATATTTGAGAACAGTTAAGTCTGATATAGTTCAGAGCAGTGATATCCAGGAGGAACAAGTATGCAAAGTTGACAGTCCTCGGTTGATTAGAAGGTAGTTCAGTTAATAATGTATTGTGAGCAACATCTATTTTTTTTTTATTGGTTATTTCTTTTGGTCTCAATAATAAAACTTACCAAACTCCAGAAAGGAACAATAGCACAAAATGTTCCTCAAACTACCAAACCTACCACTTAAATATACAATCAATAATGTCAACAGAAAAACTTTGCAGAGCAAGTTTGGTATCTGGGAGAGTGATTAATGCTGTCTTTTTTTTTTTTAACATTTATTCATTTTTGAGACAGAGCATGAACGGGGGAAGGTCAGAGAGAGAGGGAGACACAGAATCTGAAACAGGCTCCAGGCTCTGAGCTGTCAGCACAGAGCCCGACGCGGGGCTGGAACTCACAGACCGCGAGATCATGACCTGAGCCAAAGTCAGACGTCCAACCGACTGAGCCACCCAGGCGTCCCTGCTCACTGTCTTAAAAACAACCCCCACCTCTCAGTAACTTAGCAAAATTAAGTTTTTCTTTCTATATCATAATACAGTTTGGATATTTGATGTGTGGGCTTTTGTATAGTTATTAAAGGATCATGGCTCTTGTCATCTAAGGCACTGCTGTTTTCTAGGCTTTCTTGAAATTTATCTAAAGGTTTCTTTACCTGGGGTGCCTGGGTGGCTCAGTTGGTTAACCATCCAACTTCATCTCAGGTCACGATCCTGCGGTTCATGGGTTCCACCCCCGTGTTGGGCTCTGTGCTGACAGAGCCTGGAGCCTGTTTCAGATTCTGTGTCTCCCTCTCTCTCTGCCCCTATCCTGCTCAAGCTCTGTCTCTCTCTGTCTCAAAAATAGATACACATTAAAAAAATTTTTTATTAAAAAAAAGGTTTTTTTACCTTAGTTTGCAGGGAGCAAAGAGTGAGAGGGACTCTTGATTGGTCCTAGAAGAGGTATAGATTTCTTCTACCCATGTTGTTGCAACAGAACCTAGGAACATAGCCCTCCCATGATTGCCAGGGAGTCTGGGAAGTGAAGTCTTTCTGTGTGCCAGGAGCAGGAAGCGGGATTAATAACATCCAGTCAGTCTTTGCTACAATGGGCTAAAATGTGAAATATAAGTTTCTATCTCATGGCTACACCAATAATAATAAAATTGTCCAAAAGTGTTCTTCATAGAAACTGAATATAAATTTTCATGTAGAGTAAAAAATCTTTTACTCAGATAGTTTTAAGCAATTCTTATGAATCATGAAAAGATGTTAATGAAGTTTGCATCAAGTGATTACATTTACAGCACATTTTGACACTAGTTTTCCAAAAATAAATTTTTTCATAGATTCTTCACAATTGAATTTTAGATCTCTGGCAAATTGATGAAAGGTGACTGCTGATGACATTGGCACTGTCTAGGAGAAAGGGTGTTTTAACAAGGGTAGAGATACATGTCATAATAAAGGACTCAGTAGGACAGTCAGATTTTCACATGATATTATTTTGTACTGTCACCTTTCACATTATAAGTGATGTCTGTCACCTTTTACAGATTTGTTAATTTTACATAAGAAAACTAAAAAGGGGTGCCTGGGGGATCTCAGTTGGTTATGTGGTTAAGCGTCTGACCCTTAGGCTCAGACCATGATCTCACAGTTCATGAGATGGACACCCAGGTCAAGCTCTGTGCTGACAGCCCTAAGCCTACTTGGGATTCTCTCTCCCTCTCTCCATCTCTGTCCCTCACCTGCTCATGTTCTCTCTCTCTCTCTCTCTCTCTCACACACACACACACACACAAAATAAGTAAGTAAACATTTTAAAAAAGGAAAGAAAATTAACAATAAACAGTATTTCTTTAATTTCCTGGCTTCATTGATTTTAATATCATGACTTATTTATTCTTCAAGGTAGATTTTTTCCCCCTCTTCTCTTCTCTATTCATATTTCATTCATACTCCTAGACAGGGTAAAGTTTTTTCTTGTTTCTGCTTTTTATTCTGCCTTTATGATTTTTTTTCTTAAGGTTTCTATTAGACTGCTTAGCGTTTTTTCCTTAAGCTGTATCTCTGTTCCCGGTGCTGTTGCGACTTGACTATCAGTTATATTTACTCAATACTCAGAATATATTAAAAAATAGAACTTTAATTAATGTTAACTAGATGACCCACACATGTTCTCTCAAGCAAGGAAAAGTAATATTCTTGTTTTGAATACAGAAGTAACTTCGGCCACTTTCAGTTGTGTCACATTATGCCATATTAAGAAACAAAGTAAGTGTATTAAAATTTTGCTAATTTGAAATGATTTTGATTTTTTATAATGTTTTGTTTTCTGGCTAATTTAGCAATATATGTATTCAAATTCCTTTAGTGTCCTAGATTCAATTGTTTGGGGCCTGAAAGTAAGCTTATTTTTACTTTATATGTTTGACATGATCCTTTTTTTCAAATGGATAGCATAGAAACAGCATCTTGCATCTTTTTTCTTTCAGATATAACCTTTGCCTTGTCAAAAAACAGAATGTAAAGCTAATTCTGCGTCGTGTTAGTTAGAACGCATTTATCAATAAATAGTCTTCCTTAAGGTGTCTTCATTTTGTCACAATAAGCCATCAACAATTCCAAAGAACGTTGCAATTAAAACATCTTTAAAGAATCATGGTTGTTATGGACACTGCTAAGTATTCTACATTACGGAATGGTGCATCATCGTAAGATCTAAGATTTATTAACCCTTAACCTTATTAAGACCCTATGAGGAAAAAACGTTATGAAATTTGCATTTCAATCTAAGTTCCACAATTCTGAACAATACTATCAGATATAGTTCTAATGGAGTCATTTTGAATTGAACTTTTAGTGAAAGAGCTTATCAGTATAAAATTTACAAAGTTTGTGATAACAATAAAGTTTACTAGCTTCTCCACTCTTACGTTGAAAATAATTAATGTAATCATTTTTACAATTGATCTGCACTAACTGAATACCAAGTACAAGGCATTGTTTATTTTGCCTGTAAGAAGATAATAGGCAGTAACATACACATGCCCACTCTATTTATATAATGTGTATAAATAAGTATGGACAGCCATATGATGGAATGCTAATTAACCATTAAATGATTTTGCAGATTGATATTTGCTAATGTGGGAAATATACACCATATGTTTTTAAGTGAAAAACAAGCTAGCTGAAATTAATATGCAAAACATATAATTTTTTTAAAAATATGATTTAAAGATATACTGGAAGTATATACATCAAACATTTATAATAATTATCTCTGGGTGATGGTATTATGGGAAATTATTTCTTTGTGGTTTTCTGTCTTTTCATAACTTCTGTTTTAAGCATGTCACATGTCTGTAATAAGAGGAAATGATAAATGTAATTAGAACACATAATCTAGTCTCAGAAATGGCATGAATATAAATAAGTGTAATACTTTAGAGAGCTGCAGATTCATTCATTTGTTTATTCAGCAATTTCATTTAATATTTACTCTGTCAGACTTAGAGCTAAATATTGAGGATGCAGCCTCTACACTCAAGATGCCTGTTGTAGCAAAGCGGAAGGGCAATTCAGAGAAAGGACAGATTATTTTGGTTGCTATTCCAGACACCAGGTCTTTATGATACCGAAGAGCCTTGAGGGTCATTATTCACATGAAAAACTTCATCTCCTTGTAAATGATATCAAAGAAGCATCTGAAAAACATCACAGCTGCAGAAACAGATCCAAATTGGGAATTTATTTATTTGAGTATAGTTACATTATTTGAGTAATGTTACATTATTTTTGAGTGTACAACACAGTGATTCTGCTTCTGTATACATTACGTTGTAATCACCACCAGTGTAGCTATGTCCCATCACCATACATCGCTATTACAATATCATTGACTACATTTCCTAGTGTAGCTGTGTCTTTTATTCCCATGACTTATTCATTCCACAACTGGAAGCCTGTATCCCATTCCCCTTCATCTATTTCGCCCATCTGCCCACCCTACTTCCTTCTGGCAACCATCAGTTTCTTCTGTGTATTTATAGATATGATGCTGCTTTTTGTTTATTCGATTCCACGTCTGGGTGAAATAACATGGTATTTGTCTTTCTTGGTCTGACTTATTTCAGCATAATATCCTTGGTCCATCTGTGTTGTTGCAAATGACAAAAGCCTCATTCTTGTTTATGGCTGTGTAATATTTTACTATGTGAGTGTGTATGTGTGTTTGTATATATATAACATCTTTATCCATTCATCTATCAATGGACATTTGAGTTGCTTCCATATCTCGGCTATAAAAAATAAAGTTGAACTAAACATGGGGTTTTAGTTTTCTTTGGGTAAATACCCAGAGGTGGAATTATCTGATAACATGGTATTTTTAGTTTTAATTTTTTGAGGAAACTCCACACTGTTTTTCACAGTGGCTGCACCAGTTTACATTCTCACTGATGGCACTCAGGGGTTCCTTTTCCCCCTACATCCTTGCCAACACTTGTCATTTTCTGGTCTTTCTGATTTTCACCATTCCAATAGGTATAAGGTAATGTCTCATTGTGGTTTTGATTTGCATTTCCCTGATTATTTGTGATGTTGAGAATATTTTCATGTGTCTGTTGGCTTTCTGAATGTCTTCTTGGGAAAATTGATTATTCAGGTCCTCTGCCCATTTTTAAGTGATTTCTTTTTTTTTTTTGGTGTTGAGTTGGATAAGTCCTTTACATACTTTGGATATTAACCCTTTATCAGATATATCATTTGCAAACATCTTCTCCCATTCAGTAGTTTGCCTTTTAGTTTTGTTGATGGTTTCCTTTGCTGTGCAAATGCTTTTTATTTTGATGTAATCTCAGTATTTATTTCTGCTTTTGTTTCCCTTGCCTTAGGAGACATATCTAGAAAAATGTTGCTATGGCCAATGTCAGAGACATTTCTGTCTACACTCTTTTCTAGAATTTTTAGGATTTCATGTTTCACATTAGGGTCTTTAATCTATTTCAAGCTTATTTTTGTATATGGTATGAGAGAATGGTCCAGTTTCATTCCTTTGCATGTAATTGCTCAGGTTTCCCAGCACAATTTATTGAAGAAATGGTCTTTTTACCATTGTATATTCTTGCCTCCTTTGTCATATATTAATTGACCAGATAAGCATGTGTTTATTTCTGGGCTCTTTATTCTGTTCTATTGACCTATGTGTCTAATTTTGTGTAGTACGGTTTGGATTACTACACTGTTATAGTATGTCTTGGTATCTGGAATTGATATATCCAGCTTAGTTCTTCTTTCTCAAGATTTCTTTGGCTATTTGTGTTCTCTTGTAGTACCAAATTTCAGATTATTTGTACTAGTTCTGTGAAAAATGCTATTGGTATTTTATAGAGATTGTACTGAATCTCTAGATTGCTTTGGGTAGTATGGACAGTTTAATAATCTTAATTCTTCCAATCCATGAACATTTGCTATCTTTCTATTTGTGTCATCTTCAGTTTCTTTTGTCAATGTTCATAGTTTTCAGAGCACAGGTCTTTTAACCTTCTTGGTTACACGTATTTCTAGGTATTTTATTATTTTTGGTCCATTTGTAAATATATTAATTTCTCTTTCTACTACTTTGTTATTAGTGTATAGAAGCACTAGTAATTTCTGGGTATTAATTTTGTGTCCTGCAACTTTACTGAATTCATCTATTAGTTTTTGGTGGTATCTTTAGGGTTTTATATGTATAATATCATGTCATCATAGTGACAGTATAACTTCTTTCTTACTATAATTCCTTTTATTTATTTTTCTTGTCTGAATGCTGTGCCTAGAACTTCCAGTATGAGCTTGAATAAAAGTGGTAAGAGTGGATATTCTTGTCTTATCCCTGATCATAAAGGAAAAATTCTCAGTGTTTTGCCATTTAGTATGATATTAGGGGTGGGTTTGTCATATATGGCCTTATGTTGAGATATGTTCCCTCTATACCCACTTCACTGAGAGTTTTTATCATGAATGGATGTTGAATTTTACCAGGTGCTTTTTCTGTCTCTATAGAGATGATCCTATGAATACCATCTTTCATTTTGTCATGGTGTATTATATTGATTGATTTGCAAATATTGAACCATCCTTGCATCCCAGGATTAAATCTCACTTGATCTTGGTGAATAATCCTTTTAACGTATTGTTGGATTTGATTTGCTAATCTGTTGTTGGGAATTTTTGCATCTTTGTTCATCAGGGATCTTGGCCTATAGTTTTCTTGTTTTGTAGTGTCTTCGGTTTTGGTATCAGGCTAATGCTTGCCTCATAGAATGTATCTGGAAACTTCTCTTCCTCTTTTATTTTTTTGGAATTGTTTGAAGAGAATACATATTAACTCTTCCTTAACTGTTTGGTAGAATTTACCTGTGAATTCAGGTCCTGCACTTTTATTTTCTTAGTAGTTTTTTGATTACCAATTCAATTTTATTGGTAGTAATTGGTCTGTTCAGAGTTTCTATTTCTTCCTGAGTCAGTTTTGGAAGATTGCATGTTTCCATTTCTTCTAGGTTGTCCAATTTGTTGTCATACAATTCTCATACTAATCTCTTATAATCCTTTGTATTTTTGTGGTGTCAGTTGGTACTTCTCTTTCATTTCTAATTTTATTTATTCGTGTCCTTTCTCTATTTTTTTCTTGATAAGTATGGCTAAGGGTTAACCACTTTGTTTATCTTTTCAAAGAACCAGCTCCTGATTTCATTGATTTTTATCATTTATTTATGCTCTGATCTTTATTATTTCCTTCCTTCTACTCACTTTGGACTTTGTTCTTCTTTTTCTAGTTCCTTTAGCTCTAAAGTTAGATGGTTTATTTGAGCTTTTTCTTATTTCTTGAAGTAAGCCTGTATCTCTGTGTATTTTTCTTTCTCAGAACAGCTTTCACTGCCTTCCAAAGATCTAGGACTGTTGAATTTTCATTTATCCCCATGTATTGTTTTATTTCTTCTTTGTGTGTGTGTGTGTGTGTGTGTGTGTGTGTGTGTGTTGTAGATTGATTAGTTGTTTAGTGTCATGTTGTTTACCCTCCAGTTATGTTTTTTCCAGTTTTTTTTCTTGTGATTGATTTCTACTTTTATATCATTGTGGTCAGAAAAGACGGATGGTATGATTTCAGGTTTTTTTTTTCTTTTTAATTTATTGAGACTTGTTTTGTGGCCTACCATGTGATCTATTCTGGAGGCTGTCTCATGTACATTTGGAAAAAAATGTGTATTCTTTTGCTTTTGGATGAAATGTCCAGTATATACCTGTTATATATATCTACTTTAATGTATCATTCAAAGATGCTATTTCTTTATTGATTTTCTGCCTGGATGATCTATTTATTGACATAGGCAGGATGTTAAAATCTCCTACTATTATTGTATTACTATCAATTATTCTCTTTATGTTTGTTAGTATTGGCTTTTATATATTTAGGTGCTCCAGTGTTGGGTGCATCCTCTTGTCAGATCGATCCTTTTATCATAATGTAATGTATTTCTTTGTCTCTTGCTACAGTCTTTGTTTTAAAGTCTATTTTGTCTGATATAAGTATTACTACCCCAGCATTTTTTCTTCCATTTGCATGGTAAATCTATTTCCATCCCTTCACTTTCACTCCATGTGTCTTTAGGTCTGAGATAAATCTCTTGTAGGAAGTGTATATATATATATACACTTCCTACAAGAGATTTATCTTATAAATATTTATTTATATATATACATATAAATAAATAAATAATAAATATTTATCATATATATATATGTATATATATATATGGGTCTTGTTATTTTTTTTCATCCATTCTACTACCCTACATCTTTTGATTAGAGTATTTAGGCCATTTATATTTAAATTGACAATAAGTATATACTTATTGTCATTTTGTTAATTTGTTTCTGATGTAGTTCTTCTCTGTTCCTTTCTTTTCTCTTGCTCTCTTTCTTCATGATTGGTGAGTTTCTGTAGTGTTGTATTTGACTTTATTTCTATTTATTTATTTATTTATTTATTTATTTATTTATTTTTACCTATTACAGATGTTGGGTTTGTAGTTACCATGAGGTTCATATATATCATCCTAAGCATATAGCAGTCTATATTAAGCTGATGGTCATTTAAGTTCAAACACATTCTAAAAAGACTTATTTTTACTCCCTCTCCACATTTTATGTTATATGCTATCATATTTTACATTTTTTTTCATAATTTTACATCTAATTATGGCTTCCCCCACCCCCACTTAAAGTAGTGGTTTAACATTACTTGTAAGGCTGGTTTAGGAGTGATAAGCTCTTTTTTTTTTTTTTTTTAATATTTTATTTGAGAGAGAGCATGTGCGCAGAGAAGAGGGGCAGAGGGAGAGAGAGAGAGGGAGAGATAGATAGATAGAGAAAGAGAGAATCCTAAGCACTCCTTAAGCCTCAAAGAATGCCATATTCTATAGTACTATGGTCCATTTTAGGTGATGCTTACTATGCAGGTGTGATTGTGTGTGTGTGTGAATATGATGTGAAACAGAAAAATAGAAAAATAGGGAGGGAGGGAGGGAGAAAGGAAATCAAACTGTAAAGCCTAATAAGGACTAGGACTAGTAAATGTTTAAGAGTTAGCAGAATAATTCATTTTCTGGGTTTCTTGGAAGGTTTCTCTGTAACATCAAATAATATTACTAATTTCTCAAGTTATAGAAATTCACATTTTAGGGATTTATTCCTCCAACCTAGAATATTATCTTTTATTCTAGCAATTTCACTTCAATGTGTAGCAATTTGTTGTCACTTTTTCTGCATTTGCACACTCAGTTAATTCTCATGGAACACTTACCCCTAACATTATCCCTCATACCTCGTGGTTTAAGACCCAATTCAAGTGTCTTCTAATTCAAAACCTTCCCTGAGCTTTCTAAGTGAAGTTGATAACTTTCTTCTGTGAGTCAAGTTTATACATAGTATCTAATTCTAATTATTGTATTCATCACATCAGATTGCATTTATTTTGCATCTTTCTCCCCATTAAACTATGAATTATTAAGTGTATACTTTATGCCTTGTGTGTCTTAATAATTCTAGCATCTGGCACTTAAGTCTTATGAATTGTTCATTGAATGAATACATGATTAAATGAATTTGAGTTGTCAGTGAAGGGGAAAGCTTCAAGCCTGTGGGAGCATTCAGAGGAAGAGGTGAAAGAGAAAGATACTGTGTGTGCACTGATGAATTTCACTTACTTTGCAATTTCATTTAGGGCCAACACTTTGTTCCAGTTACCACCTGGACTGAACTTTGTGTACTTAAAGTCAGGCCCTTGATTTGCAACCATGGCTGTTATTTGCAAAACCTGTAGGAGATTCTAACTCTTAGAGTCTGCTGAAAGCTTTTTCTTAAGAGCTTTTCAGTTTGTTGCAACCACTTATTATGATCTGTCTTTGGTGGCAATGCCCCAGTTTTTACCAAACTGTTTATTCAATTAATCCTTGAAGAATTTCTTCTTCAGTGGACAAATAGATGGCTTCAAAGTATTGAAGAGCTAAAAAAGTAATGTTGCATGTGTAAAGAAAAAAAATCTCTTTTTAGACATGTAGACTTCTGAATGGGAGAGGTAATTTACAACCATTCTTCATGTTAACGACAGTTAATGTCAACAGACAACTCTGCCATGACATTGGAACTATCAAGATAATAAGTTTCAGGGTTGATTTTAAAATAAGTATTTGTAAACATATGAATATATCTCTGATTTGAGAGTTTTCTTATATAGGAATACTTTATCTACAATTAAAACTCTGAGAGAGAGAAACACTATTGTCCATTTTTATACATCATTTTATAATGTACTCTAGAGAGCTAGAAAGCAGTTCAAGGTCAGTGTTAGGGTTGTCCTTCACTCTCAGAGAAAATACTGCCAAACTGGAGTACTTAACAGCACTTGCGTCAAGAAGCTGGAAAACTCATGATGTTCTTTCTTCCTTATCTGCTCCTATTTATTCACAGGATGCTTTGGTTGAGCCCTTATTATTGCTTCAAATGTGTAATATGGAGGGGGTTTAACATATGAAATTCAAGACTTTTCAATTTACAACTTTGACAACTGTGTTACTCCTCAGAGATTTATGTAAGTAAATGACTTCCCCAGCAAAAGAGAACATTCTCTTAGAAGTTTAGGATAATGGCCTACACTTTTGTCCAATGCATCATGCTAGTTACACAGAGTCCTGTGGAACTGAATTAGTTTGTAACAGATGGCCAAAAATGGAGTGTTGAAGAGGGAGATGCAGCAGTCAAGTTGGTCTTTGTTATAGGATAAAATAAAATAATTGGAAAACCTCCCCCAGTTTTTGACAAATTAATAGGCAATGCTGGCTTCTTCCTCTGGGTATAGTTCTGTGGATGTGACAGAGATGATGGATGCTATGGTTGATTCTGAGAAACTACACTGAAAAGACAGAATTCTTAGGAAGATGTAAGTTGATTGGTCTTCATTCATGGAGAGAAAGAAGAACAACCTACACATGAAAAGAGCTGTGTACAGGGCAGCAGAAGTTAGGACAGCAACATTTCAGATGTAATTCCTGATTTTCCTCATATTGTCCTACATGGATTATTGCCTATAGTAAAGAGAAACAATCATTAGCACCAGTCTAGCGCCAGCTACAGATGGTGGGAAAATAGCAGAATGGCACTCTTGCCAAGCTGGGGTGGAAGGTGGGTAACCACAGATTCTGACATTGTAGCTGGCTCCTGAGAATTCCCTCCTGCCCACCATCCCTTCCAGGACTAGAGAGGAGGAAAGGAGTGTCCACAAAGGGTAGAGTTGTTTATTGTGAGTAGGGGTACATAGAGAGTGGTTCAACCCAGGGTGTAAGTTAAAAAATCTCATAGGGCCCCTGGGTGGCTCAGTCAGTTGAGCATACAACTTTTGCTCAGGTCATGATCTCACAGCTTGTGAGTTTGAGCCCCGCATCGGGCTCACTGCTGTTGTTAGTGCAGAGCCCACTTCGGATCTTCTGTACCTTCCTCCCACCTCTGCCCCTTCCCTGCTTGCACTCTCTTTCTCAAATATAAATAAATATTTTAAAAACTCACAAACTTGAGGTGAATATCTCTAACCTATGCCAGATAAAGGAGAATTTAGTGGACCAGAAACTTAAAGTAAATATAAATAAGGGCACATGGCTGGCTCAGTAAGTACAGCATGAGACCCTTAACCTTGGGGTTGTGAGTTCGAGCCCCATGTTGGGGGGTAGATTGTACTTAAATAAATAAATAAATACAAAACTTGAAATAAATATAAGGCAAGCATAATCAATATTCTCAAAGAGATAAAGAGGAATATTGGAAAGATCAGCAGAATAGTAAGTTTTAAAGAAATGAAATAAAGAACTCATATGGATTAAAATATGAAAATTAGTACAACAGGGTAACAAAGTACCGACTTTAAGAATTCAGTTGAGGAATTCAGAAAAGTTATCCAGAAGGGATAAAGAGAGTTCAGTGAAACAAAAGTTTAGAGACATGGATGATGAATGTGAAAGTGTTGACCTACAAATTAAGGGTTTTCCAGAAAACTGATAGGAAAACAAAATGGAAATGAGGAAACACTTGAAGAAATAATGACCTAGAATTTCTAAAAATTAAAGAGAGATAAACACTGACATTTTTCATACTTCAAGCCATATAGATATAGCCATATAGGTAATTAAAAAAATATAAACATACTAGAGTTAAAACATCAAAGACTTTTCTTAAAGCTTTCTAATAGAAGGTTATTTTTAAAAAGAACAGGATATGGGTCAGTAACATACTTCACAAAGTTAATCTTCTATGCAAAATACATATGACCTTGTATTTTACATATAAGTGGAATAGCATTGTTGCAAAGAGTCAGAATGAAAGAACTTTAAATCTATAATACTATATTCAACTAACAGTAATTTAAATGCAAGGAAAATATACTTATGTATTTTTAGGCAAACAAGAACTCAGAACTTCATCAAGTAAACAGGCTGTTTTGAAAATACTCTTTCAGGGGCACCTGGGTGGCTCAGTCGGTTAAGCGTCCGACTTCAGCTCGGGTCACGATCTCGCGGTACGTGAGTTCGAGCCCCGCGTCAGGCTCTGGGCTGATGGCTCAGAGCCTGGAGCCTGCTTCCGATTCTGTGTCTCCCTCTCTCTCTGCCCTTCCCCCGTTCATGCTCTGTCTCTCTCTGTCCCAAAAATAAATAAACGTTAAAAAAAAAATTAGAAAATACTCTTTCAGAAATCCTCTAGAAAGTTGTCAGATAAACCTAGGAAAATCTAAGAAGTATATGGAATGTGGAGCTGTGGAAATAACTTTTGTGCTAAAGTAAACTTAAAATCTATAAAAGATCCATAAATCTCAGCATTGCAAATGTAGAAAATACAAACGTGGTGGTAGGAGAGAGGAGAGTGAGCGATGGAAGGGTTTACACACTATGGATATTGATACATAAAAGAAAGGAGTAGAAAAGAGGAAACTAATGTAGATATATATCATTTTACTGGTGCCCAACAGAAAAAATAAAATACAATGTTAATTTTCATATAAGAAGAAACTTGGTATGTTCAATGGAAGGTTTGAAAGGAGAATTAAAGTATAGAAAATATATAAGAAAAAATCACATGTGAAGATACTAATGAGTGTTAGCAGCAATTGAAATAAATACAAATATGTTAAACTCACTATCAAAATAGAGACCTTTAGAATGGATCAGAAAAACATCATCCAACAATATATAAAAATACAAAAGAAACACCTCAAAAAACTAGTGAAAGTTGAGAAAAAAGATGAGGCTTACAATTACAAACAATGTCAGATTCGGTTATTAGAAGCAAGCCTCTAATCACAGGCAACTAAAATACAAAGTATTAAAAACATTTTTATATTCATAAAAGAGTTGATAAGACCAGGCTAAAATTGAAGGGAAAATGAGAACCAAGAGGACTTAGCAGTACAAAATCTATTTTGACTAAAATCTGGAAAATTTGAATTCTGCCTAAATGTGGGAACTGTACTTTGTGTACTGAGGTCCTTTTCCACATAAGTAGGAATGTAGAGGTCTCTGGAAATTTGGTTCTCTTTGTATAGCCCTTGACCAAGGGCTGACAGATGAAGTATGACAGCTTATCTTTCTTGCCTTGGACAACTGTGAAGTATAATTTGCTCCAGAGTTCCCTTGTAGGATCAGGCTGAAGCTATTATGTTCTGCAGGTGTTTGCCTGAGACCACACTTTTGCTTGGCTTTGTTTCTTTCCTCTCCTGCTCCCCTCATTCTCTTGCTGGTCTCTCCAGAGAATATTGCCTTATTAAGTTACCTGTTCATAAATCCTTATTTCAGAGGCTGCTTCTGGGAAAACTGACCTAAGATACCATCTCATTAATAATGTCCCTTCCTCATTCTCTCTAATTAAAAAAAAAAACTTATGGTACTCTAATTAAATGCCTACTAAAAACTCATGGTATTCTCTATGTATTTCATATTTTCCAACTCTGTTTCCATGTTGTGTTACAGATCATTTCTTCAGCTCTGTCTTCCAATTATTAAATTTGCCATTAACTTCCAATTATTAAATTTCCCGTTAAATTCCCATGATATTTACTATTTACTAAATTGACAATGTAACCTGTCCATTGAAATTTTTTATTTGTTTCACATTTCTTATTTCCAGAAGTTCTATTAGGTTCTTCGCAATCTGCTTTACACTTTTTTAGTTTTGCTATGTTATTTATTCAAACATGTTAAACATATGCTTTTATATTCTGAGTACAAAGTCTTTCCATCATCTGTTGTTTTTGTTAAACTCTAGTGATTATTTGTGGGATTGTTTCATAAAATTTTGACTGTGAATCCAAATTCCTGTTGGAACTTTATCTGTAGGAATCCTTTGAAGTCTGGATGGAAGGTGATTCACTCAAACAGAATTTGCCCAAGCTCATTCCAGGTGCCTGGAGGCACTACTAAGTACTTTAAACAGATTGTTAGATTTAAGTTTCTTGGGTCACCAAGGCAGTGTGGATTCAGCTACAAATCAGCATGAGGAGCATTGTTTGGCTGTGAATACTCGCGGGAGATATTTTTTCTGAACCGAGCAACAAAATTATGGCAGAGAATTTTTTGCTATCTCACGCCATGGTGTGGGTTTATTTCTGGCACACTCCACACTCAAAGTATGGTAGAAATGTCCTATTAGATTTCTTACCTGTGGTAAGTCCTAGTCTTTGTCTTACATGCCTTCTGTCCCATGAAGCAGGAAAACAAATGGAAACTAAGATTAAACAATAGTAATTATCTACCCCATGGTAACAATGGTTTCAGGTTTTTTTTAAAAACTATGTAGCAGTTTTAATACTGCTTTTACAGTTTTAAAACTGTAAGTAGCAGTTTTAATTTAGTTTTTGATTTTGAGAAGTTTTTTTGTCAAGGATATAGTTATAATTTTTTAAAGATGTTTATTTGGAGAGAGAGACAGAGAGAGAGAGAGGAAAAAAGAGAATCCCAAGCCAGTTCTGTACTGTCAGCACAGAGCTGGATGCAGCGCTCATGGTTCGTGAGATCATGACCTGAGCCAAAACCAGAAGTCAGACACTTAACCTACTGACCCACCCAGGTGCCCCTATACCAACATTTTAGTTGTTTCTATTTCCAGTGCCTCTGAGCTACTACTTTTCTCAGAAACAGAAGTCAGTTTCTCTCTCTTTTTTCTTTTTGTTACAATTCCTACCACATATGTGTTTCTCCAAATTTCATGTTGGCATGTCTCATTTACTTAATTATTGGCAACTTTGTGGGGTTGGCCCATGCAATTCAAACATGCCGCTAATACTTCTAATAGTCAGGAAGCAGTACAATTCAATCAGTCCATTTAAATTTTATAAAATTTATATTAATAATATAATATAATTAATTATTAATTAATTAATTATTAATTTTATTAATAATAAAATTAATTAATGTGCTGATCATCAACAATGTAGCAATGTATATGTTAAACTTCTAGAGATGCTCTGATGAATGAGATTTAGTGTTCACCTTCAAAGAGTGAAAACTTTAGTAAAGAAAACAGTAAAATAAATATATGGTGGCAAATTTTATAGTGATTAAATCTGCTTTGAGAAGAGCAAACTTGATTAAAGAGACTTACAGTGAGGAGATTACATCTGGCCTGACCTGGAAGGATAAGTAAGAGTTTCCTAAGTCTGTGAGAGTGAGTTGTGGGAAGATGAGAGAATGGAAGTTTTTTCCTGAAAATACATATGTATCAGGAATGCAAGGTTTAGAGTGAATAAGTCATTTATAGCTAAATCAGCAGGGTGTATATTTGGCGGCATATTTGGGAAGCCAGGCAACAGATTATAGAGATTATTGAAAAGAGCAATTGTATCATTGGATTTAAGATTGAAAAAATAATCTGGGACTGAGTTTCACAGCACCATTAATACCAAACTAAGCAAACTAAATTACTCTACAGGTAATGGGGAGTCACTGAAGGATTTTTAAAAAGTTATTTATTTAAAAAAATATTTATTTATTTTTGAAGGGGGGGGGGTCAGGAATCAAGGGAGACACAGAATCTGCAGCAGGCTCCAGGCTCTGAGCTGTCAACACAGAGCCTGAAACACAGCTTAAACCCACAAACCATGGAATCATAACCTGAACCAAAGTTGGACACTTAACTGACTGAGCCACCCAGGCACCCCATGGATTTTTAAGGATAGGAGTGATGTTGTGGATCACATCAAGCACCCCACTTCAGCTCAGGTCATGATCTCCCGGTTTATGGCTTCAAACCCCACATCAGGCTCTGTGCTGACAACTCAGAGCCTGGGACCTGTTTCAGATTCTGTGTGTGTGTGTGTGTGTGTGTGTGTGTGTGTGTGTGTGTGTCTGCCCCTCCCCCACTCTCACACACCCTCTCTCTCAAGAATAAACATTAAAAAAAATTTAAAAAGAATAGGAGTGATGTGATAAATTCTATATTTCACAGAAAATTTTGGAATTATGAAAGATAGAGGGAGAGATATTACTGGAATCCAAAGAAAAAATAAGGAGGAATTGAATTGAGCCCAAAAATGAAGAGGACGAATGAAAGACACATTTTAGAGATAAAAGTGACAAGCTGACCATTCACCTGTGAGAAAAGAGAAAGGGAAAGTTGAAAATGACTTCAAACCCTTTTGCTTTTAAAAATTAGATAGTTTTTTTTATTGATATATGGAAGAAAGAATGAGAAACAATTTTGAGGAGAATGATATGGAGTTTCACTTTGTGTTTTTTTGAGATACATACTGAATGTTCATCTGAAAACAAATAAAACCTACAAGAGGAAGGCTGTCATTAGAGTTTAGTTTAGAGGTTGGTGAGGGTCTGCAAAATGAGAAATGGAAAAAGCTGAGACAAGAAACCTAGGTAAAGCCAACATGTGAGGAATAGAAGCAAGAGATGAGTGCAAAAGACAAGGGGAGACTGTAGTGGCATTCTAAAACAAATGAGGAAAGGGTGAAACCATAAGGAAAGGGGCACCTGGGTGGCTCAGTTGGTTAAGTGTCTGACTTCGGCTCGGGTCATGATCTCGCAGTTCGTGAGTTCAA
This sequence comes from Neofelis nebulosa, assembly GCF_028018385.1. Taxonomy (NCBI): domain Eukaryota; kingdom Metazoa; phylum Chordata; class Mammalia; order Carnivora; family Felidae; genus Neofelis; species Neofelis nebulosa. The sequence continues at coordinate 119,410,454 of NC_080784.1, forward strand.
GCCCCACATTAGACTCTGTGCTGACAGCTCAGAGCCTGGAGCCTCCTTCGGATTCTGTGTCTCCCTCTCTCTCTGCCCCTCCCCTGCTCACAGTCTCTCTGTCAAAAATAAATAAACATTAAAAAAAAGAAAAAACATAATGATAGTTGTTGGTGTGAAATGCCTCGGTAAGGATTGAAGGTGTGCTGCTTTGTTTGGCAATAGAATGTCATTGGTAACTTTTTTCTGTGTAGCTTTAAGAGAGAGTTGAAAGTAAAAACAGAGACTGCTTTTTTACGAATTTGGACCATGAAGGGTGAGGCAATGTCAAGAAATGATTTTTTCAGAATGGAGATAACCATGCATAGTTAAATATAGAAGTTAGGAAAATGAGAAAAGGCCAATGGAAACATGGAGGTTGAAATAAATGGAACAAAAATATTTTGAAAAAGGCATGACATTGAACTTGAATTTATCTGAGTTAGCATATATATGTTGTGTTGAAAGGAGTACATCAGCTGATTCTAAAATCCCTGTGTAAGTAGAAGAGAACAAGAATAGCCAGAACAATCTTGAAACCAAAGAAAAAGGTTGTAGGTTTCACATTTCCTAATTCCAAAATTTACTACAAAGGTACAGCAATCAGAAAGTGTGGTACTGAGGTAGAGATAGACCTATAGCTCAAGCAAATAGAATTGTGGCTCTAGAAACTAACCCTTACATTTCTGATCAATCCTGACAAAGATGCCAAGGCAATTCAATGGGGGGAAAACAGTAGCTTTTAAACAAATAGTGGTGGGATAACTGGATACTGCCATGCACAAAAATGAGTCTGTACCCTTAATTTACATGATACATGAAGATTAACTCAAAGTGGGTCAAAAATCTAAATGTAAGTGCTAAAACTATAAAATTCTTAGGAAAAAACATACAGCAAATCTTTGTGACTTTGGATTATAAAATAATTTTTTAGCCATGACATCAAAATCACAATCAAAAACAGGGAAAAGCGATGTTAGCATCAATCAAAATTTCAAACTTTTATGCTTCAATTACATCAAATAATTTGAAAGAGAAAAAATTTGCAAATCCTATTGTGCTAAGAGACCTATATCCACAATAGATGAAGAACCCCTAAAGCTCAATAATAAAGAGGCAAATAGCCTATTAAAAATGGCCAAAAGATATGGATATTTCTTTAAGAAGATATAGGAACATCCAACAAGCAAATTAAAGAGATGCTCAACATTATTAGTCATTTCAGAAATTCAAATCAAAACCACAATGAGATACCTCTTTTAAACTCACTGTAACTGTATTTTTTTTAAGAAGAACTTATACAACTTCACACTGAAAAAAATAAAAAATCCAATTAAAAAATGGGCAGAGAACCTGAAAGACATTTTTTCAAAGAAGACATGCAGATAGCCAACAGACACAAGAAAAGATGCTCCATATCATTAATCATCAGGGAAATCAAAACCACAATCAAAACCACAATAAGATATCATCTCATATCACTCAGAATGGCTAGTAGCAAAAAGACAAGAACTAACAAGTGTTGGTGAGGATGTGGAGAAAAAAGAACCCTAGTGCACTGTTAGTGGGAATGTAAATCCCAGTGGTACAATCACCGTGAAAAACAGTATGGAGTTTCCTCAAAAAATTAGAACTATTATATGATCCAATAATTGCACTACTGGTTATTTACCTAAAGAAAACAAAAATGCCAATTCAAAGGATATATACACCCCATGTTTATTGCAGCATTATTTATGATAGACAAAATATAGAAACAAGTTAAGTGTCCATCAACAGGTGAATGGATAAACAAGATATGGTGTGTGTGTGTGTGTGTGTGTGTGTGTGTGTGTGTATACATCTGGGGGTGTTGAGGTTGGGTGAGGACAAATTAGAAGTGAATGCTAATGGGTACAGATTTCTTTCTGAGGTAAGGAAAATGTCCTAAAATTAGATGATAGTGATTACAGTGTACAACTCAGTAAATACATTAAAAATCATTGAACGTTAGATGAGTGAATATTATGGTGTATATGTATATGTATACATGTGTATATAAATATATGGAATGAATATATATATATATATATACATACATACATATATAATGGAATATTGGTTAACATAAAAAACAATGAGATGCTGCCATTGGCAACAACATGGATGGAATAAGTCAGATAGAGAAAGACAAATACCATATAATTTCATATATGTGGCATCTAACAAGCAAACAAAAAACAGAAACAGACACTTAAATACAGAAAACCAAGTGGTGGTTGCCAGAAGGGAGATGGGTAGGGAGATGGGGGAAATAGATAAAGGAGATTAAGAGGTACAACTCCAGTTACAAAATAAATAAATCATGGAGATGAAAATACAGTATAGGGAATATGGTCAATAATACTACAATAACATTGTATGATGACAAATGGTGATACACTTATTGTTTTTTGGGTTTTTTTTAATATGAAATTTATTGTCAAATTGTTTTCCTTACAACACCCAGTGCTCATCCCAACAGGTGCCCTCCTCAATACCCATCACCCACCGTCCCCTCCCTCCCACCCCCCATCAACCCTCAGTTTGTTCTCAGTTTTTAAGAGTCTTTTATGTTTTGGCTCCCTCCCTCTCTAAACTTTTTTTTTTCTTCCCCTCCCCCATGGTCTTCTGTTAAGTTTCTCAGGATCCACATAAGAGTGAAAACATATGGTATCTGTTTTTCTCTGTATGACTTATTTCACTTAGCATAACACTCTCCAGTTCCATCCACGTTGCTACAAAAGGCCATATTTCATTCTTTCTCATTGCCATGTAGTATTCCATTGTGTATATAAACCACAATTTCTTTATCCATTCATCAGTTGATGGACATTTAGACTCTTTCCATAATTTGTCTATTGTTGAAATGTGCTGCTATAAGCATTGGGGTACAAGTGCCCCTATGCATCATGTTGTACTGAAACTCATATAACATTTTATGCCACTTGTACTTCAGTTAAAAAAAAAAAAAAACTAACAAAAAGTTGGTGAGGATGTGAAGCTATTGAAACCCTCATACCCTCCTAATGGGAATGTTCATGGTTGAGGCTACACTGGAGAACAGTTTGGCTGTTCCTAAAAATGTTAAATATAGAGTTTCTATATGCCCTACAAATTCCACTCTTAGGTATTTACTCAAAAGGAACAAAACATATGTTAATATCAAAACATGTACACAGATTATTTATATTAGCATTATTCACCATAGCCAAAAGTTGAAACAATCCAAATTTGCAACAACTGGTGAATGAATAAACAAATGGCATATCTATACTATGAAATCTTATTAAGCAATAGAAAGGAATTAAGTAGTGATAGAGGCTACAACACGGATGGACCTTGAAAACAGTTTGTAAGTAAAGGAAGCCAGTCACAAAAGACCACATAGTGTATGATCCCATTTATATGAAATGTCTAGACTACGCAATTCTATGAAGACAGAAAATAGATTAGTGGTTGCCTACATCTGGGGGTGGTGAGGTTGGGTGAGGACAGATTGGAAGTGAATGCTAATGGGTACAGATTTCTTTTTGAGGTAAGAAAAATGTCCTAAAATTAGATGATAGTGATTACAGTGTGCAACTCAGTAAATACATTAAAAATCATTGAACTTTAAATGAGTGAATATTATGACATGTAAATTATATCTCATTAAGCTGTTTAAAAGGCGTATACCTTCTTGAGGCACCTGGGTAGCTCAGTCGGTAAAGCATCCGACTTCAGCTCAGGTTATGATCTCATGGTTCACGAGTTTGAGTCCCTTGTTGGGTTCTGTACTGACAGCTCAGAGCCTGGAGCCTGCTTCAGATTCTGTGTCTCCCTCTCTGGGCCCCTTGCCCACTCACACTCTGCCTCTATCTCTTTCTCAAAAGTCAATAAACATTGAAAAAAAATTTTAAATAAAAAAAGGAGTGTACCCTCTTAATGCTTATTATAGAAAATGTGCTGCTTAGGTTTAAACAGAAAGTCTTTTTTTGTTCTGAAATTTTTTTCCAAAGTCTGCTCTTAGGTTGGGCTATATTGTGAGGGACTTATACTATTGTCTAGGAAAATTGACCAAACTGTGGACCTAGGTTGTTGCTGAACTATTCCATGATTCTGTCTTGATTCTCAGAAGAGTGAAACAGAGGGAATGAAACCAAACAGGTTTCTAAGATAAAAGCTCCATATTATCTACCATTGTATATTTACAGTTTGGTGACTTGATGGTCATTATTGATTTGACTTTCTTTTGTACTTTAATTTTATCTCTACTTTTAGTCTGAGATTATCAATGAAAATTAATGATATTTTTCAACTTGACTCTTAAAAATAAACTTACCTGCAAAGATTTAAGTTTATGTCTGAGGTCAGTGACCTGGTCAGTCTAACTTGGAATGTTTATTGCCAGACAATAGAAAACATAGATGATGAAGTTTGTCAATTTCATTCATGCTGTGCTTTATTTTTTTAATTTTTTAAACATTTTTATTTATTTTTGAGAGACAGAGACAGAGCATGAGTAGGGGAGAGGCAGAGAGAGTGAGACACAGAATCTGAAGCAGGCTCCAGGCTCTGAGCTGCCAGAGCCTGATGCGGGGCTAGAACTCACAAACTGTGAGATCATGACCTGAGCTGAAGTCAGATGCTCAACCAACTGAACCACCCTGGTGCCCCTATTGTTTATTTTTATTTTTTTCAGGTAGTATAAACATTCTACTTTTGTTGTTTTTCAGAATCATGTTCGGCTGTCCTAGGTCCTATGGATTTCCATGTACGTTTTAGAATTAGTTTCAATTCCTACAAAAAAAAAAAAAAAAAAACAAAACTCTTGCTGTAATTTTAATTGGAATTTCATTGAACCTATAAATTATTTAGGAAAAATTTACTTATTAGTAATATTTAATCTTTTTATCAATGTCTATAGAATATGTCTACATTTTCTTATATCTCTTTTCATTTCTCCTAGCAGTATTTTGTAGTTTTGTGCATATTTTGTTTTATGCATATTTTGTTAAATTTATCCCTAAGTATTTTATGTTTTTTTCTTGCAATTGTACATGGTATTTTAAAATTTTATTTTCCAAGATACTATGCTTTGCTTAAATGGCTAAGTTAATATTCTTGACAGGACATCAAATTTCCACTTACAGTTATAACATAAGAAGGTAGGATTATATTGGATAGACTTTTTATTTATCTATTATAATGTATACATCTCTAAACACAAAGAATTTTTAAAAGTATTTTAAACAACTATCATTTATAACTGATCAGAGCTTAAATTCCATGTTACTCAAATTCTTAAAACAGGACCATTATCCTAGTTTTATTGACTGAATGTATGCCCCAAAAATTTATATGTTGAAATACTAACCCCTGATATGATGCTATTGGGACATGGGTTGTTGAGGAGGAATTAGGTCATGAGAGGGAGACCCTCATGAATGGGATTTACTGCTCTTATGAAAGAGACCCCAGAGAGTGTTCTAGACCTTTTAGCTATGGGAGGATACAAGAAGTCAGTAGTATGCAACCAAAAAGAAGGTTATCACCAGAATCTAACCAGACTGACAACCTGATCTCAGACCTCTGGTCTCCAGAGCTATGAGATATAAATTTCAATTTTTTATAAGCTACTCAGTCTATGTAGTACATAGACAGGTGGATAGCAGCTGAACTGACCAGGACTCTAGTCAATTTTTTTGTGCAAAAAAAAAAAAAAAATTAAGCAGGGGAGGGGCAGAGAGAGAAGGAGACAGAATTCCAAGCAAGCTCCGTACTTATGGCATGTGGAGCTCAAACTCACACCATGAAATCATGACCTGAGCCAAAACCAAGAGTCAGAGGCTTAACCGACTTTACCATCCTGGTGCCCCTGAATTCTAAATATATTAATAATACTTCAAAAATTAAAACTGACTTATTTTTAAGTCTTATCTCTTAGGCTTTATCATTACACCTGACTAAAGTGTTGCTGCAGATGTGGTGAGGCCCTCCCCTAGAGGATCAGCATGGGTCCACACCTTGCCAGGTCCCTAAAATTTGGAGTTTTGAAACTCAGCTGGTATGCCTGAGATAAAACATAGGTGCATTGTACTGCCAGTCAGGCAGACACCCCAGACACAGAAAGGGTAAAAGCAGGGATCTAAGGGATGCCTGGGACATATGAGGGGGGATTGTTCACTATTCTATGAGGGCTTCTTGGACAGTGGTGAGTGGGAACTCCCTTCTCTGGGGGGTGAGAGAGCAGGCTGGCGCCATTTATCCCCCTTGCCCATCAGCATGGAAGGACTTCACTGAGCAGCACAGCACCTACAGTGAAGGCTTGAGCCCCTAACACCAAGCTCTATTCCCCTGCACTCTGCAAGTACTTCTGTATTAAGGCAAGTATGCCTAATAGAGTAGTAGTGGGCCCTCCCCCAGAAGACCAGGACAACTCCCCCCCACCACACACACACACACACACACACACACACACACACCAAGTCTACTGACCATAGAGTGCTGCAAAGCTTCAGCTCTAGTGGGAATAAGATCAGGCCTTTTTTAACAGGCAGACCAGAGCATACCTACTTAAAACTCATCACACACTGCATAAAGGTCCAAACAGTCCCCACTGTAGGCAAGGAGAAACTCTGCAGAGAACTGACCTGAGGGAAAGAGCAGCCAAAACACAATAGCAGAGTACACACAGCATATACCAGAAACACTTCCTAATGTGCCAGGCCCTGGACAGTATATGACCTCTTCTTAATAAATTCATTACTTTCAGGAGCAGGAAATGTAACAGACTTTCCTAACACACAGACTTTCCTAACACACACACAAGACCTAGACAAAATGCCAACATGGAGGAACTCACCTCAAAAGGAAGAATTTAAAGCAATAATCATAAGAATACTAGCTCTGCTTGAGAAAAGCATAGAAGACACCAGGGAGTCCCTTACCACGGAGATAAAAGACCTAAAAACTAGTCAAGCCAAAATAAATGCTATATCCATAATGCAAAACTGACAGTAGAGAAATGAATAAATGATATAGAAGATAAAATAATGGAAAATAATGAAAAGATGAGGGAAATAAAAATATTAGATCACAAATGTAGATTTAGGGAACTTAGTAACTCCATAAAGTATAATAACATTTGTATCATAGGAGTCCCAGAAAAAGAAGAGATGGAAAAAAGGGACAGAAGGTTTATTTGAACAAATTACAGCTAAAAGCATCCCTAGTCTGGCAAAGGAAACAGACATCCAAATCCAAGAGACACAGAGAACTCCCATCAAAATCAACATAATCAGGCCAACACCAAGACATATAGTAAAATTTGCAAAATACAGAGATAAGAAAAAGTCCTAAAGGCAGCAAGGAAAAAGAAACCCTTAACTTACAAGGGATGACAAGTAAGGTTAACAGCAGACCTGTCCACAGAAACTTAGCAGGCCAGATGGGAGTAGCATAATATATTCAACATCCTAAATGAGAAAAAATTAGCAGCCAAGAAGATTTTATCCAGTAAGGCTTTCATAGAAGGAGAGATAAAGAGTGACCCAGACAAACAAAAACTAAAGGAGTTCCTGACCACAAAACCAGACCTACAAGAAATATTAAAAGTGACTCTTTGGGAAAGAGAGACCAAAACGTGATGAAGACTAGAAAGGAACAGAGAAAATCTCCAGAAACAAGGACCTAACAGGTAAAACAATGGCACTAAATTCATATCTATCCATAATCACTTTGAATGTAAATGTATTAAATTATGCTAAGCAAAATAAGTCAGTCAGAGAAAGACAAATGCCATATGATTTCACGCATATGTGGAATTTAAGAAACAAAACAGATGAACATAAGGGAAGGGAAGAAAAAATAAGATAAAAACAGAGAGGGAGACAAACCATAGGAAATTCTTAAATACAGAGAACAAACTGAGGGTTGCTGGTGGGGTGTTGGGTGGGGGATAGGCTAAATGGGTGATAGGCATTAAGGAGGGCACTTGTTGGGATGAGCACTGGGTGTTATATGTAAATGATGTATCACTAAATTCTACTCCTGAAACTAGTATTACTTTATGTTATTTACTAGATTTTAAATAAAAATTTGAAATGCTAAAGAAAATGAAGATTTCAGAAAGTGGAAATAAATTGACACAAAGAAAAACATTAAAAACAAACAAAAAAAGAATTGTGGCAGAATCATTTGTACCATAACTTTCAATAGTACCAATCAGTAACAATTTTCCTCTTTGAATACTAATCAAAGAAATACACTTCTGGGTCTCAGTCGATTGTAGTTGCTTATAAACAGCCCTTGACTGATTAGTACAATTGAAACGAATAGTCAGGTAAGTTTGTCATCAAGCATGTAGGCATAGCCCAAGAGAGTTTGAAAAAATGCTGGAGCAGCTAACCTGTGGCAATAGATCAAGACAGTTGCTACATAGCCAGTTCTGAACAGAAAAAAAATAAAAGTGACAAAACATGGTATATTTGTCACCTGTTCAAGAACCAACCTGGATCACACCTACTTAAATTTTAAAATCAGATAAAAATCAACAATTCTACCTCCCTGTAGGTAGGTAACTTCTTAAACGTTCAATCCTGTACTTTTAATAGAAGCTGACTGTGTCTTCATTATTTATTCATTCCAGGAGGCACTTATAAATATGAAATATCATTATTTGAGTTTGTTATACCATTAACTTTAAAATTTTATAAACTACTGGACATGTGACATATTGGATAAGTTAAAGAAGTTTATTGTAAAAAAAAAAAAAGTGTATCAGTGGGAAATACCCTTGGTAAAACAGAAAAACTAAAGACTATGTAAAATTCTCTAAGTGCATTTGATAAAAAATGTATTTACCAAGCTTTCAAAGTATTAAAGTTGTCTTAATGATTGAAATGTGTTTTAAAAAAAATCGTAAACCTGGAAATTTATTTCTGTTTGACTTTGCAAAAGACACATGATTTGATTTTCACATGCTCCCATTTGTAGGAATGTACTCCATAGGACTCAAAAAGGACTTTTTTTTTAAGGTTATTTATTTATTTGGGGGGGGGGAGAGAGAGAGAGAGAGAGAGAGAGAGAGAGAGAGAGAGATCTTACATGCACAAGTGGGGGAGGGCCAAGTGGGGGAGGGCCACAGAGAGAGGGAGTGAGAGAATCCCAAGCAGGCTCCACGCTGCCAGCACAGAACCCCGTGCAGGACTTGATCTCACAAACTGTGAGATCATGACCTGAGCTTAAATCAGGAGTCAGTTGCCCAACCTACTGAGCCACCCAGGTGCCCCTCAAAAAGGAATTTATAATGAGCCATGGTTTTCTGATTATGTATGGATGCTAGAAGATTTTTTTTCCTTTCTGCATAAGAAACATTTTAAGGAACACCTCAGAGGTCCAACAAGTAAACTTTTTGTTGAGAAAATCTCGGAAGAAACTGTTACTCTTGATTTATTTTTGACCACCAAGGAAACTTGTTACTGGTGTGACAGTAAAAGAAATCTCAGGAAATTATATGAGTTGGAAAAATGCTAAAGTAATAAAAAGTATCTTTACAGTTTTAATTTCTTTAATAGTTAATAATATGAAGCACCCATTCAATGCCAAGCATTATGAAGATCTCTGCAAAAAAAAAATTAGATAAGGACCTTGCCTTCTTACTTACAGTTAAATGGGGGGAATGCAGATATGAAAGCAGGCAACAGCAATATAATGTGCTACATTCCATGGAAGGCTGTAAGAAGGTGTTGTAGGACATAGGAAAGGTGCCTAGTTTAGGTGTGGAGGATCTATGAAGGCTTTTCAAGGAGATTATCTCTGAGACCTGATGAATGAATAAAAATTAGATAACAAAAAGGTTCAGAACAAGAGGAGTGTTCCCAATGTAGAAGACTTATGTAAAGGCTAGGAATCATAATTATGAATATATAATAGATCTCCTCATTGCTTAGAAAAGATGGTGAGATGCTAGCAAATACAGACAGGAGACAGAATCATTTCACTCCTATTTTATCTGTCCTTGCCACTATGCAAAAGTTATTATCAAAATAGAACGGATAGAAAAACACAGTTGAGAGTGAATTGAAGTCCCAGAAAAAATGAAGAGATTATAAAAAGCCACCCAGACATTTAAATGAATTCTAGTTTGCAGCCATAGACAAATTACATTCCAGGGTGTTGAAAGCACTTAAAGATGTAATCACAGAATGATTGGCAGTAATCTACAGAAATCATAGGGGAAGGAAGTGATGTGATCGGAGCAAATATCACTCCAATTCTCTCAAAGGATGAAAAGGTAGATTCTAGCAACTGTTGGGTCAGCAATATTGATCACTAATAGCATTCCAGAATGGATCAGTCTAACAAGGAGTTGAGGGTACCTGGAAAATAATGAAGCTGCTTGTAGGAACTGGTCCGGGAGCAATCAAAACCTTCCTGCCAAATTAGCCTAATTTTGTTTCTACAGGCTGAGTAGCCTGGGATATTTCAGGAGTTTAAGTATTGATATCTAGGTGGGGATTTGATGAGGTTGCTCACGATGTCCTTGCAGATTAGTGTAGAAATATTCCTGGATGATAATAGGGGAAGATGGGATGTGTAGTTGGTTGAAAAACAGCATGTAATCTGGTGTTAGCTTGCAGGGGCGTTGCTCATGGTGTGTGCCTCATGGCTTTGTCCTTAGCCTTGTCTTGGTTACACTTTAAAATCTAATCTGGGTGAGGAGACATCAGTCTTGAAGGAGCAAGCTAATATACTGACCGACAGAAACAAAATGTTTAAACGTTTTAGAAAATAAAACAATGCATAAAAATCAGGACTTTGAGAGTTAGCAACAGATACGCATATGTAAAGTTTTGGCTCTTAAACATTTTTTTAAATTTTTTTTTTTTTGGGGGGGGGAAGAGCAGAGAGAGAGAGAGAGAGAGAGAGAGAGAGAGGCACAGAATCTGAAGTAGGCTCCAGGCTCCGAGCTGTCAGCACAGAGCCCCACACAAGGTTTGAACTCATGGACTGTGAGATCATGACCTGAGCTGAAGTCAGACACTTAACCAACTGAGCCACCCAGGAGCTTCGTGAAGTCTTGGCTTTTAAAATCAGTTATATTAGAGGTTTTAAAAATTCATCTTGGGGCGCCTGGGTGGCGCAGTCGGTTAAGCGTCCGACTTCAGCCAGGTCACGATCTCGCAGTCCGTGAGTTCGAGCCCCGCGTCAGGCTCTGGGCTGATGGCTCGGAGCCTGGAACCTGTTTCCGATTCTGTGTCTCCCTCTCTCTCTGCCCCTCCCCCGTTCATGCTCTGTCTCTCTCTGTCCCAAAAATAAATTTAAAAAAATGTTGAAAAAAAATTAAAAAAAAAAAAAAAATTCATCTCAAAGCAATACAAAGCAAAAGTTAAAAAAAAATTAAAAAAAAACAGTTTAGGTCCTTTTGTTAACCACAAACTCCAAAAGTTGCACCTGCTTTAAAAAAAAAAGTGAATTCAAGCTAAGATTGAATTAATAGAGGAACACTTTCCAAAATGAGGGAAGTGGTAATAAAACTGATTCCCTAATATTTCACTGAACTTAGACTCTAGTCAGATCCATCCTGAGTATCAAATAGTTATAGGCATGGTGGACAGAAGATATGGTTATTACCTCAATGTCTATTCTATCTGCCCTGTTGATTCCAGCAATAAGGTTTGATTGGACTTGACTTCATCTCGACTTCAAGGGTAAACTATGCCCAGCTAAGGCTGCTCAGGAAAATTCCATCTTCCTTTGCACTATAATTGGTTTAATTAATCCAGGCCTAAGCTTATCAGTGTGTGGCATTTAGGGATTGGTTCAGGGGTGGCCAATTGATGTAAATCTCAGTGTTTTCTTTTTCTCAGCAGTTAATGGGAAGCAACTTGCCTCTCCTGCTGAATGAGGCATCATGCAGCACTAATTACTGCTGGCAGACATCCAACAACGATGAAGGAAGTCAGTTTGGGGAGAAAGTTAACACAGTGATAAAGGCAGAGAACAGCAAACCAAAAGAAAATGGACTCAGAGCTCTGACTAAACTATGTCTAAATTGCCCTGAGGATGCAGGCTTTAGTTATTCTTAAGCCAAAATGAGGGGGTTTTGTGTGTTTTTTGTTTGTTTGTTTGTTTGTTTAATCCCCTTTAACTAAGAGCATTCTAACAGATCCAAGGCAAAATTCTAAGATTATTGCCAAAACAAAGGGAGGCCATACCATAAGAAGGAAGTTTGGAAAGACTCAGGGAGAGGAAACTTTCAGGTCATATGTGTTGTTTGGAAATATCTGCCCCATGGAAGAAACAGTGGATGGCTCTTGTTCTTTGAGAATCCAAGGCTAGGCTAGAATCCAGAGTTGTGGGAAGGCAGAATTTGACTCAATATAAGTCTGAGAATTACTCTTTCAAAGAACATTTCTAATTTTCAGAGGCCTTCCATTGTGGAAAGAGCTGTTTGCCAATTACTGGAAGTGCTAAAGCAAAAAATAATGAACCATCTGTAAGTTCTATTCAGCCTCAGGATTTGATGGCATTTTGCCATCCTATATTATTTAAGTGGAGATAAGGTAGCTATAGGATTAAAAGAGCTTGATTCCTGCTTTCGCTTCCCTATATGACCTAATCTATGTTTTCTCTGGGTCTCTATCCTCATCAAAGAGTGAGTGAATTAGAATAAATGGTTTCTAAAACTGTTTCTAGCTCCAAAAATTTTTTACCATCTAACAAAATTACTAGAAATATGGCAACAAAGACCTTGACCTGCTACCCCAAGATAATAGTAAAATCTGAAAATGGGTAATAGAATATTAGCTACCCATTAATTACACTTCTCAAAGTTAGAATGAGAGATCGCCCTGGGAAATACCATCTAGATCTAAATCCTGAAAACATTATGAGCTTATTTCAGAAATGGAATCTTCCCTTCAGTTAATTATCAAAAATTCAATCAGTTAACAAGTAGTTATTGAGCACTTATATCCCCAGGCTTGTACTAGGCACCATGATAGAGAGAACCTTACCCATCTGGCATTGTCTAAGATGCAAAGTAAATCATTAAGTTTTAAGGGCAGTACATTCTCTGTTATCCAGAGGCCACATAACACCTTAGCTTTTGCTCTTGGTACTGAATCCAGGATATTGCTCAGATTTGCAATATGGAAAGAGAGAAGTATCATTTTAAGAGCTTATTAGATTCTTTATTTATTTTTTAATGTTTATTCATATTGAAAGATAGCATGAGCAGGGGAGGGGCAGAGAGAGAGGGAGACACAGAATCCAAAGCAGGCTCCAAGTTCTGAGCTGTCAGCACAGAGTCCAACACGGGGCTCAAACTCACAAACTGTGAGATCATGACCTGAGCCGAAGTAGGACGCCCAACCGACTGAGCCACCCAGGTGCCCCAGAGCTTATTAGATTCTTTTGAAAGTTCCAGAAATATCCTTTAAATAAAAGCTATAAATCTGTACAACACACCCACACATATATGTAATACTATATTGAACTTATGTTAAAAATAGATACATATTTTACTAATTTAGGTGTATATTTATTTTTAGAAAATATAAAACAGTAAAGAGAGGGGTCATAAAAACCCTAAGTATCTAGCTAATAAATTCCTACTATGTATTCATGTCAGGGCAGGTGCTGTAGAATCTGTATGAAATGCCATTCCTGACTCCTAGGAATTAATAATTGGAAAGAATAAGCTTTTGAATAAGTTCAGTAGGCATGTGCCATTCTATGTGGTACATGCCATGGGTATCACAGGGGCATAGAGGAGAGGAGGAAAAAAGAGATACAGTATGAGAAGGTATCGTGAAGGTGGAGGGTCTTAGTTTGGCCTTGAAGGATAGACTAAAATTTCAGAGGCAGAAGACATGAGGAAAGCTGGCTATGTGAGGAAAGAGTTGTGAGGGCTCAGAAAGAATGGATTTCCATGATTTCATTGTGAGGATACTGACCTTATTAGGCCAAGGAGTGGGGGCCTCCCAGGAAATAAGGATGTGACCAGATTCGGACATGTCTTAAAAGTTGAGCAAAGTAGTTAAGACTACATAAGGTTTGAAGCAAGGAGATCTAGAATGTTTTTGAGCAGGGAGTAACAAAAGCAATGCTTAGGGAGGCAAATATTGACAGTGAACTATATATAGCATGAATTGGAGGATAAAGAGGCTTGCTAGGAAGCTGTTGTAGTAATCCCCGTGTGGGTGATGACATCAAAACATGGGTAGACAGTAACAAGATTAAAACTTGTGTAGAAGGTTTTTTGAAGAATAAAGGAAAAGAAGTTTGATAACTGATTGCACACAGATAATTCATGCGAGATCTCTCAGTTTGGAATACACTCATTTCCCACTTAGTATAAGTATATACTAAATTATATACTCAGGCCATCATCTGAGCTTTTATGTAAGTGTCCTTTCTCTCCAAGTAGACTATAAGTCTCATGCAAGCTGCATGAGAAGGAGAGGGGCAGAGAGAGAGAGAGAGGGAGACACAGAATCCAAAGCAGGCTCCTGCATCACCAGGGCTCCAGTGTTTTGAGGGGATGAGAGGTAGAAAAGGAAAATAAGAAACATTAATCCCAAGTTTTGCAACCTAAGTAACCAAGGTATTTCATCTACCTCTCTCATACTTTCACAAGGATGGGATAATTGAATGTTTGAAGCAAGGGTCATATTTGAATACTAAACTGCAAAGCTGATGTTAATATTAGCTTCAATAGCTATGACCCATCATTTTAGAAAAACTCAACCATACTTCTTTTAGTAAGAATGGGATGGGAAATTAAGAAAATATATTTGTTATTGATCATACCAAACTATGCAGAAGTTCTGTGCCTGAAAGTTTGCTTAAGGTCCCTTTACTTTTTAAATGTTGTTTTCATCTTTTCCTCTTGGGTGACATGTACAAACAGCTTAAGCTTTCCTCTTCTGGTTTATGTTGTCACCAGAAACATTGGACACCAGGGTATAATTTGCTCTCTCTATATTATATGTTGTATGCTATGGATGTGGTTTTGGACTATGTACATGATTAATAATTTAAAAGCTCAATATGCTGAGAAATGCAGACTGCATTATGGGAATCCAATAAGAAAGTGAAGATCCTACATCTATTACTTATTTCTGTAATCAATCGTGTTGATAGGTCCACAATTACTTTGGGGAGAATAAAACTACTGGGATAGTTCCCAAGAGGAAAACAGTAGCTAAGCTGAAAATGTTTAAAAAAAACCCCACACATCGGATACAGGATCCAATGGTTTTATTTTGTTTAAGTTTTCAGTATCTATAGTTGATTTCTAAATGTGACTAAGAGTTAATTATATTGTGAAATAGAAAAAAAAATGTGGTTGGAAATGGGCTTCGGTTGCCATCCCTTTTGAAAGGAGGAGAGGCAGAGTATACAAGCATGGATGCAACTAGTTGGAGGTTTGAAGGTGGGAGGATCAGGATGGTCTCTTTTTATGGATTCGTATTGCCCAGGATATAAGAGGCAACATTATCTCCTCTTCAGGGGTAAGTAGGTAATGCTTTAGGTCTGTGGAGGGAGGAGGGTGTGTGAAATAGTTACCTTGAACTAGGAAAAAGAACTGATTAGTAAAATACAGAATTACTAGGAGGTTCTGAGGTTTGCTTTCATAAGTTTAAAGCAAACTCCTAAAATCTGAGAACAAACTGAGGGTTTATGGGGGAGTGGGTGGGAGGGGTGGGTGGGTGATGGGTACTGAAGAGGACACCTGTTGGGATGAGCACTGGGTGTTGTATGGAAACCAATTTGACAACAAATTTCATAATAAAAATAAAAAAATAAAGTAAACCTGACTGCATTTTTCTTCAAGTTCAGCTGCACAGGCCTGTGAGTGCAGATGAAGAACTAGATTCAGTGTGGAATAGAATTGTATCAATCAAGAAAGCCCGAGGAAGAAAGGAGAGAAGAAATAGAGGGTATGTGCAAGGGATTGATTGTAAGAATAATGCATGGGATCCAAGTGAGCAAGGAGAAAGTAAGGACATGATAAAGCGGGAAAACTTGTACGTGTAGAGGTACTGGAGGTTTGAAGTGGAAAGATGAGAGGTGGTGATCACACTGTGGAAGATTTGGAGGAAGCAGCCATTATTGCTGTTATTGGTGATGACAAGAGCTAGTGGGCACTCAAAGGGTAGATGGCAGAGGAGATGACATCAAGGAACTGTGAGGCCTTCATGTCGAAGGGATCTTCCCCGTGTCTGTTAAACTCACCAAGATTGATGACAGGACTAATAACGGAGGAAAAAAATCAGTGATTTTAGTGCTGAAATCTTCCCTAAGGAAGAGGCAGTGGCTCAGAAGACTGAAGACAATGGCACCAAATGGTGGGAAGCAATATGACATAATATTAAGAGGCTGGACTCTAAAAGCCAGACTGCCACTGTTCAAATCCTGGCGCTAATATTTTTTAGCTGACGGTGGACGGCTAACTTAACATCCCAGTGTCTCCAAATACATCTGTAAAATATGGATAGGGATATCTATAGATATAGATATAGATATAGATATAGATATAGATATAACTCATAGTGTTATTATGAAGATTAAGTTACATCAGTGCCTGGCACTAACATTATATAAATGCTATTAGTTTGTAGTATCAACTCATAGGAGTGTTTTTCAGGGTGTGTGTGTGTGTGTGTGTGTGTGTGTGTGTGTGTGTGTGTAAGTGTGCTTTTGTCAGGAAGCATACAGGAATCAGCAATGAAAAGCAATATCCAGCAAGACATAAGGTGTTGGAGAGAAAAGAGCCGCTACTTGAGAAGGCTTCAGGTAAAGCTATGACCTTGGGGAAAGTCAAGCTTCAGTGAGAGGACAGAGGTAATAAGGATGCGGAGCAGAGGCTGAAGATACAGGATTAGATGAAAATAGATGGTGAGTTACAGAAAACACAAGGTAAGGATTTAGAGTGACATGGAGGACAGTAGGGAATGTACACACAGGTGTCCTCATCATGCTGGATAACTTGGGAAGTGTGGCTGGTTCCACTGAACCAGGTAAACTAATAATTTGAGGTACATGGACTGTGGTGCTGATTATATTTCCACCAATGACTGGTTTCACAGAGTTTTCTAGATGGTAGAGTGTGAAAGTCCTTTAGAAAACTAGCAGAACTTTTCTATGGCCAGTGAGGAGGCTAGAGGAGTCCTCAACTAGCAGGAAGTCCAGAACACTTCCAAGTAAGTGATGACAAGTTAATTGACTAGGGCTGAAACAGAATCCTGACAGCTAATCCACGTCCCCAAGACTAGATCAAAACATTGTTATACATTTTCAAAGCACTTATATTTTTTTCTTCAAGCAGGTATCATAGTAGTCATTATGTAATTAATTGTGTGTTTATTTAATGACCATCTCCCCTCACAGAATGGGCAGGAAGTATGCCTCTTCTATTCACTGACTCAGCTTCACAGCTTTGCATGTAGCAAGGCACCATTTGTATATCAATACCTACCTCTGTTTACATCTATATCCTTTCTCTTTGTGAGGGGATCATACTAGAATTTCATTTGCCAAAATAGATTTATTGGCAATGATCGTATCTCATTTCAAAGTTTTACTACCGAGGCCAGCTGCCCCTGTGTCCATTTATCCACGGTAAATCAAGGTTGTTTTTGGAAGAACCGCACAGTGAGTAATGGAGTTCCTGTCTACAGTTGCCTGAGGGCTTTACTAGAAGCACCTTTCTAGACTTTCCTCAAGAGAAAAACATGGAGACTTGACCTAAGGAATGACACAGTTTTTGAAATGTTTAAGCTTCACTAGCAGCATATGGTGAGGCTGGCAAGAACAAGCGTTCACTTGAGACATCCTTCTCATAGCCTAAATCAATGGACAAAGAGATCTTACTTTTATGTTGTCCGGAATTATTCAGTGATTATTTCATGTAAGCACATTTTATGTTCCCCAGCGAGATCATAACTCCCTAGTGACAAGGAGTGTCATTTAGGCTGGTGGCAGCTGAGTCTCTTTTGGCCAAAGCCAGTTGTTTCTTATTATACTATGTGAGCTATGCTTAGGAAAGTCAGAGTGGTGTCATGTAATCCTACATGAAAAAGGCCATCTTGTGGTCAGGGCGCTGTGGTTAATGGGTGAGAAAACAAGGTTGCAGAGCACTGCCACCTTTTTAATGGGGCCTTCTGGAATTAATGAGGCCGTGTTCTCAGGGCATACAAGATGAGAGCAGACACCGTATCATTTACTGTGGCATCCCCCATACTACATAATGCTGCCTACAGTGGCTATGGTATACACTTTAATAATTATTTTTCTCAGTGACTAGAGAAAAATAGTATATTTTTTCACTGTCATGCTCTCAAATAGAAGCTGTAGCATTACTTTTTTGTACACGCAGTAACATACTCAGTCGAAGCTGACAACTTTCTAGAGCTGAGAAAGCTATCAGGAGGCTTTGCTAAAATGAGGCCGCTTGCGGTCTGTTCCCCGTGCTTCGTTCGCAATCTCTAATTGAATTAACACCGAATTTAACAGAAGTATCTGCATTCAAATTGAAGAAAACATAAAAGACAGTGCCCAGGCAGGGATTTCATGGAAGAGCAATAGTGCTTTGTGAATAGCTGGAGTCCAGTGAAGTTGAAGCAGTGAACCAGGCTAGACCAAGCTAGACCAGAAGACCAGGTAGCAGGACAGATTCAGAGCCAATGGCTGGAAGTTGGGTAAAAAGATATGGTGGGAGGAGGGGGATATGGACAGCAAAAAAGTAAGTGTCATCAGGATCAGCTAGACCCAAAATAACGTGCACATTTGAGTTAGTGTCCTATTCTTTGCATCCTAGCCTCATCTGTTTATTTGGCTGAGATCTGTATCCCCAAGTAGCCAATTTAGGTGGAATTTAAAGTGCAATCCTAAGAACTCTTTACATGGACCCTTGATTTAGATCCACTCAACTCACTTATTCCTACCCATTTCATACTGTTACTTCTACAGCTGACAAGCCATACTGCCAAGATTTAAAGAGAAGGCTGACTTGTTCTTGTTCTTTCCTCTCACATCTATCTTTTACCTGCACCAACAGTGCATGAGCATAATCCCAACTGTTTATGGGATTTTGTTTTTTGAGAAAGAGAGAATGAGCACCCATGCTCACAAGTGTGGGGAGGGGAAAGAGGCATAGGGAGAGGGAGAAGAGAGAGAAAATCTTGTGCTCCATGCCCAGCACAGAGCCTGACGGGAGACTTGATCTCAGGACCAAGAGATAATGACCTGAGCTGAAATCAGGAGTCTGGTGCTTAGCCCATCATGGGGATTTTTTGAATCTGGTATTCAAATGGTAACATACAAAAAAACCCCATGTTATTTTGAATAAATTGTTGCACTCTAGTTTCTATAATGACATTCTGAACTCTCATTCCTCACAGATTCTATTATAGTCTCCCTGCTACTACCTTTGCCTCTCTCTGCATAGCAGCCAGTGATTTTTCAAAAATGTAAATCACATCTTGAAAATTTTCTACCAAAAATTCTTTGATGAATTTTTATTCCTCGTGGAATAAAATCCCAATTGTTACTATGGTCTAGAAGGTGTTGAATACTTTGGCCTCCAACATCATCTCTTACTGTTACATGAAAAGCCATTTGTCCCTGCCTGGAATACTTATCTTTCATTGATTATTTTATTTATCAAATTTACCAATATTTCTAATTACTTTAATTATACACATGATTATTTTTTAAATACTTTTTAAATGTTTATCTTTCCCGCTAGAACATAAACTGCATGAGGTGAGAGGCTTTGTCCTATTCATTCACTGATATACTCCTAGCACCTAGTACAGTATTTGAGACAACAGATTCTGTAAAATATTTATAGAATGAGTCAATACTAGCTTAGAATTCTCAAAGCATTTTCATTGGCATGAAAGAACCACTTCCTTCTTTGACTCCCTTATTAATTTTTTTCTTTATGATTCTTATGAAACATGTATATGCCTTTCCAACTCTACATTTATAATTATTTTTTTTAATGTTTATTTTTGAGAGAGACAAAGACAGAGTGTGAATGGGGGAGGGGCAGAGAGAAAGGGAGAACCCTAAGCAGACTCCAGGCTCTGAGCCATCTGTCAGCACAGAGCCTGATGTGGGGCCTGAACTCACAAAACCGCAAGATCATGACCTCAGCTAAAGCCGGATGCATAACCAACTGAACCACCCAGGCACCCCATCTACATTTATAATCAAATAAGGGCCTGGTATTGCCCTCTTCATAGCTGGGAACAATCCTATTTATAATATCAATGGTTCTCTCACATGTACCTAACAGGCTTCCCTGCAATAATACCTTTTGACCTGGAAAACTGGGGCCCAGTTCTGAGCCCTGAACTCAGAGGATTTCACCCTGTGTGTCTGCTGACCTCATGTGGAGTCAGGAGTCCATGAGGCCCAGGGAATGTGCTCACCCAGAGCCTGAGCACTGCTTCCTTGAAAACATTTTACTACACAGGCCCCTGGAGTTTCATGCTTGAATTGCTCAGGCCAGTGTCCAGTTTCCATAAGAACTCTTTCTTCAAAACTTGATCCAATATGAACCATACCCCTTGGCCTGAGGAATGGCTGTTAGCACAGGTGTGGACAAAACTTGAACAAAGCAGGCTGAGGGTGTCCACATGCCTGTGTGCAGGGCCAGAAAGACCAAGTGCTGAGATAGGGAAAAAGAGCAAAACTGGCCCTCAGTAATTCCAGAATTGGTCAGATAGACTAGGTCCCTAGAGTAAAAGAGATCCTTGCTTCAAACATTTCCTGTAAGACTTTTGCTATTTGTTCTATAAACTTGTTGGATCTGGAATAATAAAGAAGACTAGACAGAGAAAATTAACAATAAAAAAATGAATAAAGTATGTTATTAAGAAGATCTCAAGAGTTAAAGAAGCCCTAAAGTGAAAATTACATTACCAGAAAGGTGATTTATTCCTTGTTTTTTGGCCAGAGTATCTTCATTTTCAGATGAGTTTTTACAATTAGTTTTCAGAACACTCCAAGTCTTGTATTTTACCTTTCCTTATGAGCCAGTTCTTGAAAAGGAAGGCAAGTTAAGTTACCTCTTCTTTATTCATAAATATTCTCGTAGAATTTAATATAGTCTAGAAAGTGATTTTTTAAAAACCTTGTACCATCCTTTCCAAAGTTCTGCTCAGTTGTACTGATGACCACTGTAGCTATAAAATGACAAAGCTCGTGAATTGAAAGCAAAATATAGACTTGTTCTGATCATTCCCTGAAACCACCTTAGTATTTCACATTCCAGGTGGGAGGGTGGCTGTGGATTAGCTCTTGCTCCCTGCCTGAAGAGATATGAAAGAAGCCTTTCACTCTGGACTAAAAGATCAGCTATCTAGATTTATATCGACTCCCTCATTTTATTCTGGTTTCTGTCCAAGTGTATGGGACTTAAGCAGTATGAAGTATGTCCTCCCCCAAAACCAAATTTGAAAATTTATAGGAAAATAGAAGACATGTAGGTAAGCTATTAACATGTTTGTATTTTTCAGAGGGTCTTCAAGTGATGAATTACATGATTTGTGTAGATAAGAGCTATCATTGTACATAACTTTAAATTGTTTGAAGAGAGACACAAATGTTCATTGTATTTCCTAGGAACAGTAGGATTTGACACTATACACTTGTCAGTTAGACATCCTTAGAAGTCTTTTAAGCATAGAGAAATAAAGTAGTCTTTAAAAGCCTTTTGAAACAAGTAAAGGCAGGATCAGGTAGGTGAAAGTGAATAAGGAAAATAAAGATCTAAACAGAAATACAATTGGATATATTGATGAGGGTAATAAAAATAGTGTAAATTATTTTTCCTAGGTTGAAGGGAATTAAAGCGTTAAAAGGCCTCCTTATGGGGAACCTGGGTGGCTCGGTTGGTTAAGTGGCCAACTTCAAGCTCAGGTCATGATCTTGTGGTTCGTGAGTTCAAGCCCCACATTGGGCTCTGTGCTGACAGCTTAGAACCTGGAGCCTGCTTTGGATTCTGTGTCTCCCTCTCTCTCTGCCCCTTGCCTACTCACACTCTGTCTCTGTTTCTCAAAAATAAATAAACATTAAAAAAATTTTAGAGGCTTTCTTTCCATATTAAAGCAAAATAAAGCAAGCATCTTCCTCTATCTACGAGTTCATAAAATTGCTATTGTCTCTATATGACCTCAGTCGGTTGTGTGATCAGGTAGGAAAGATATTTTAACAGTCCAAAGGTAGTTTGGGGGAAGCGTGATATGGATCACAAATTTTGCTAATGAAATTTTAAAAAATCAAAATCCTTAAAACAACACATTCATATCAAAGTTGCTGAAGTAAATGACACAAAATGGCATATTTGATTTATAACTTTCCTATTTTATTCTAATTTGAGTAACTTTATATAATACAAACTATTGCTTATATAATTTAACTACTTTGTATTCAATTAGTAAATACAGAGTTCATATAGGTGTAGTGAATTCTGCTTATGGTGGATACAAAAGTTTAAACATTAAAACCTTGAACATGGGAAATTTTGGAATGAGAGGATATGGTAGTGTAAGACTATCTTTGATAGAATCCAAAATTTTCACAGCAAGAACCTATTTTCAGGTGCTATCTTGTCAATCTGGAACAACCATCTCTCTGCCAAAAATTCAGGTGCTTATGTGTACACATACACAACACCGTAGCACAGATTAGAAAATGCACGAGAGCTGTTATCCCCAGGAAATAGGCAGCTGTAATTGGCATTTTTCAGAGCACATTAAAATAAGGTACACCCTCAATTTCAGCATTATGTGGATCAGGTAAGAACTAAAGAACTATAGAAATATGTTGGTGAAATCTGGAGTTTGAGTACTTTCTGCCAGGGACTGAAATTAGGCCCCATTCAGTATGGTATGGCACACACATTTAGACTGAGAATGTAAACATTCAGACAAGACTAGTTTTGAGATACCAGTTCATGATGGGGGTGGCATGGAGGTTAAGACCAGAATCACTTTGCATGCTATTTGTAATTTTTGAAAATCTCGCCAGATGCTTTTTTGAAAATATACCACTCTTAATACATTTTACATAGTTTTTATAGCTTGTATTTCATGTTGTGAAATTATTCATCCTCATGTAATTTTGAGGGTTCTTTTAATAAATCCTGAAAAAAAAGAGTCTCAAAAGTAAATACATATAAAGAGTTCTTTAAATGGGTAGACTCACACTAAGAATTGTAGGTAAGATTCAGATGCTCAGATTTGAAAAACAGGTAAAAATTACTCCAGCTGAATGGTGTTTAAATAGAATAAGATTTAATTTTTTTTTCCTGGGTGGGTTTCACGTAATCTTTGAATGCATATGATAAAATAGACTGTAGACTATGGTTTTTGTACCTGACATTATTCAAACTTTCCCAGAGTTCAATTGCTTTTACATTCGTAATGAAAATGCATCAAATACAGAGTCACAGAACAAGATAATTACAGAAATAACTTGTCCCTAGGTCTGCTCCTTGACCCTCTCTCTCAACCTTACCTATTTTCTGGAAGACAGAATTAAAAGTTTTATATGATCTCACTCTGGTAGACTGGGACTATAGCTAATTGCTGCATTTCCTGAAGTGCAATATAAATATTACTTGCCTGGCCTCCTAGGATATCTCAGCTGATTAGGATTGCGGTTACCAGGCAAAATGCAAAGTAAGGCTTAAAAACATTCCACTTCCTGTTCACAATGGAATTTAGTGGATCTTATAAATCATGTATGTACTCTCAATTCTCTTTTTTATTGATATTGGGTCAATAAGAGCATATGCAGTTTTAACTCTACAAATGGACAATAATAATTTGTATGTAAAATATTAAATTAAAAAAATCTAAGCATCAGTCATTCAAAATGCAAGTAGGTGGCCTTGTAGAAACACTTGCATTTCCCTAAATGCAACATGTTCTCTCCTACCACTTTGCCTCCACATAGGCTCCCTAGAATGATCTCATCCCTTCTAACTTGGCTAGTTCCTGTTCTGTTAAAACTTGGCTTGGCCTTCACATTCTCCAGGTATTCTTCCTTATCATGCTTCTGCCCAAGTCAGCTAGTCTGGTTTGGATTTTCTTCCTGTACGCTTCCCCAATTTCCTAGGCTTTTATCTCTCTTACCTAGTTTATGTTTTACCAGAGAACACCAAATTTATCTTTTAACTTTGAATAATTAGTGCTCAATACAGTGCCTGGTAGTCAGTAGGTGCTTAGTACAAATTACAGTTGCCTAAAAAATTTAAGTTGGTAGAAGAAACACTACAGCATATACAATGATGTCAAAATGAGAGGGATCAGGCTTTTCATAGAGCCTCTGATGTGTTAAGGGATAAAATATTAGGTACCATTAGTGAAAATGTCTTATTACTAGTTACCTGGGGCAGGTCATATTTTATGAACCTAATGAATATATAGGCTGAAGAGACCTCTCTTGGGTGAAATTGAGGGTCCTCTATAACCAACAAGATATTGTAGGTCTTAGAGTTAACTTATACGGTTTTTGGTTTTTTGTTGTTTTTTTTGTTTTTTTGTGTTTTTTTTTTTTGCTTTTTTAGTTTTTATTTAAGTTCCCGTTAGTTAACATGCAGTGTAATATTAGTTTCAGGAGTACAGTTTAGTGATTCATCAGTTCTCTATAGTTAAGAGTCTGTTTCTTGGTTTTCCTCTTTTTTCACCCTATGATCCTTTGTTTTGTTTATTAAATTCCACATAATAAGTGCACTCATATGGGATTTGTCTTTCTCTGACTTTGCTTAGCACGATACTCTCTAACTCCGTCCACATCATTGCAAACGTCAAGCGTTCATTGTTCTTTATGTCTGAGTAATATTCCATTACATATATACACCACATCTTCTTTATCCATTCATGATTCAATGGACATTTGGGCTCTTTCCATAATTTGGCTATTGTTGATGCAGCAGCTACAAATGGGTCTTAAAATGAAAGGCTATTGATGCAGGTTTCTGAAACACTCCAACACCATCATCATCATCATCCCAGCTAACATGTGCTGCATATCCATCCTTCAGCAGGCACCATTAAGTATTTTATGTGAATAATGTTTATTTAATCATCACAATAATCTTATGAAATAGGCATAGATATTTTATACAAACTACAGATGAGATATTTTGTACATACTACAGGGAGAATAAATAACTTGCCCAAAGTCACATGGTAAATTGATGAGCTAGAATTCAAACAGTAGTCCGTCTCCAAAGCCGGTGATCTCTATGTTGGGCTATCCTGCTTCCATCATATACAGCCCTGATATGTTCACAGGTGTTTCATATTTTTACCCATTGCCACTGCCAGGAAAGCCGTAACTCTTCCCCTTCACAACAGTGGATCCACAACTGACTGTAATTTCCCAAACCAAAATCCTGCTTTTTACCTTTCCCAGCATTCATCAAGCAGCAAGAATGCTTGGTCAAGTTTGGGTGGAATAAAAGGAAAATTTGGTTCTCCCACTTTAAGTTCCTATTTGCAATCCTCCAGCCCTTTCTGTTCTGGTATTATGCAGAAGGGAACATAAAATGAGATGCAATGTCTGAAGAGGGGAAGTAAATTTCATTCTGCTCCTTCTGTCCCCGATCCTACATGATCCTAATGCCATCATTCACACTTCTGAAACACTTCCACTATAAATTGTATGTTAAAGAGAAAAGAGAGAAAGAATAAAAAAAGTATACAATATGGAAAATATAAGGTTAAGTACCAATCTGTTTTTTTTTCCCACCTTTACCAGCCAAATTCTCCTAATCACCACACTCATTTATCCCTTATATAAATAAACATTTCTATTGAAATAGATACACACAAAAGTGCATAAATCACAGATGAACACTTTGATGGATTTTCACAAAATGAACACACATTTATAATAGCTACCCACATCAACAAACAGAACATTACCAACATTTGTGGTTTTAACTTGGCATTTTTCTGCTGACTAATAAGGTAGAAGAATACCTTTTCTTGTATTCACTAGTGTTGTTTTTTTTTCTTATTAATTTGTAAGGTGATTTAAATATTCTGAATAAAATCTTTTACCAGTTGTATGTATGGCAAATATTTTCCCTTTATTTGGTTGCTTTGAATAAATACTGCCTTTGATGAACTGGATTTTTATTTTAATATTTTATTTTTATGTAATTTTAAAAATAATTTTATGTAATCCATAAAATTTTAATGTAATATAATTTGTCAATAATTTTCCTAATGGGTAGTGTATTTTGTGTTCTGCTGAAGAAATCTTTGGCTGCTAATAAGTTATGAAGGTATTCTCTTATGTTATCTTCCAAAAGTTATATTTTCTCTTATAGAAATTTGTATCCACAATCCACCTGGAAGTGATTTTTGTGTGGTGGTGTAAATTTTATGTTAAGGATCTTTTTTTTTCTTCCAAATACACAGTTAACCCAGAATTATTATTATTATTTTAATGTTTATTATTTATTTTTGAGAGCGAGAGAGAGAGCACAAGCGGGGGAGGGGCAGAGAGAGAGGGGGACACAGAATCCGAAGCAGGCTCCAGGCTCTGAGTTGTCAGCACAAAGACTGACGCAGGGCTTGAACCCATGAACCATGAGATCATGACCTGAGCCAAGGTTGGATGCTTAACCAACTGAGCCACCTAGGCGTCCCTAACCCAGAATTATTTATTGAAAAGTTCATCCTTTCTTCATAGCACTGGATCATAATTGTCCTAAGTCAAGGGTTGGTATAAGTAAGAATCTATTCCTGGATTTTCTATTTTTGTTCCCTTGGGTTGTCTATACAAGTGCCAATACCATGCACCTTTTATTAATGTAGCAATGTAAGTCTTCAAACTTTGTTATTCTTCACATTTGTTTTGGCTATTTTTGGCTCTTTACATTCCAATTAATGTTAAATCCTGATTTTTCACCTGGGGAATTTGTACGGGAGTTCATTATACAGATAAATCAGTTTGCAGAAAATTGAAATCTATAAATACTGAATCTTGCAATCCAAAAATTTGGCATAACCTTTCAGGTTTTTTAAAGATTTTTTTAGTGTTTATTTTTGACAGAGAGACAGAGACAGAGCATGAGCAGGGGAGGGGTAGAGAGATAGGGAGACATAGAATCTGATGCAGGCTCCAGGCTCTGAGCTGTCAGCACAGAGCCCGATGCAGGGCTTGAACTCATGAACCATGAGATCATGACCTGAGTTGAAGTTGGACGCTTAGCCAACTGAGCTACCCAGGTGCCCCATAACCTTTTAGTTTTTTAAATTGTTTTATTTCTCATAACATTTTATTGACTTATATATTGATAATGTCACATATTTTGTAATATTTCCTAGGGAATTGATTTTTCGATGCTATTTTAAATGTTTTTCATTTTATTTTCTAATTAGTGGTACATGTAAATACCTTTAACTTTTTTACATTGTCCTTCTGTACTTCTGTACAAAGACCTTGCTAAAGTCTCTTACTGATCTTAATAAGTTGTATATGCTTTTGGATTTTTTATATATTATATAAACTGTGAATCAGTTTTATTTCTTAATTTTCCACTCTTAAAAATTGTCTTTCCCTCCTCCCTCCCTTTGTTCCTTTTTTTCTTTTGTTTTTGCCTTTGCTGTATTAGTAGGGACCTTCAATATGATGATGAATGTAAGATGTTATAGAGTATACCTTATCTCATTCCCAGTCTCAGGGGGAAAGCTTTAAACACTACAGTATTAGTATAAGGCTTGCTGAAGATATTATTTTATAAATACCCTGTACCATATAAATAAGTTTTCCTCTAACTATAGTTTGCTGAGATATTTTAAGCATGGTGCTTGATTATTTCAAATGTTTTTTTTTTTTTTTCCCACTCCTATTGAGTTCATTATATGATATTTCCTCTTTAGTCTGTTAACATGGTGAATTATATTAATTTTAGAATATTAAAGCAAATGTGCTTTTTGGAATAAATGCAACTTTGTCATAATATAATATCCTGTTTATAGACATTTGAACTGCTCATATTTTTTTTCAGGTTGTATATTATGCTGATGAAAGATATTGGCTTGTGAATTTCCATTCTTATAATAAACTAACCATTTGGTATCAAGATTTAATTGGCCTTAAAAAGTGATTTGAGAACTATTACTTATGCCTTACTTTCGTTTTTGCCTCTTTGGACTAGTTTGTATATAGATGGTTGTTATTTTTCTTAAAATATTTGGGAGAAATCACTATAAGGTTGTCTGGTCCTTACGTTTCTTTGATATTGTTGGAAGATTTTAGTCCCATTTCAGTTTGTTAAATAGATGTAGGATTTTTCAGATAGTCTAATTCCTTTTTTGTCTGTTTTGAAAAATAGCTTATTTTCTTGAAATTTTTTTTTGAATTAAGAAAACTTATTTACACAAAGTTGTTTATGTTATCCTCTTATCTTTTATAATAAAATCTGTAAGAGAAACTCATTTTTCTGTTTCTGATGTTAGTAATTAGTTCCTTCTAGATATACAATATATATGCTTTTTATATGCTTTATACTATATGTATCATTTCAAATGTTCATTGCTGTTTTGGCCTTGTGTCCTGTGACTTTTCTATACTCATTAATTCTAATAATTTTTTGTCATTTCTTTGACATTTTCTATATAGACAGTCATGCTATCTATGAACAAAGATAATTTTATTTCTTCCTTTTCAGTCTGTATATCTTTATTTCATTTTCTTATCTTATTACAGAGCTAAGATTTACACTATGATGTTCAATAGGAGTGATGAGAAAAGGCACCCATCTTTGCCTTATTTCTGATCCAAGGGGGAAGGGATCTAGGTCTCACCAGTAAGTATGATGCTAGTTTTTCTATAAATGTTCTTCATCAAATTGAAGAGGTTCCCTCTATTTCCAGTTTGGTGAGGGTATTTATCATGAATCAGAGTTAGATTTTGTCAAATGCTTTTTCTGCAACAATTGATGTAATCATATGATCTTTCTTCTTAAGCCCTTTGGTGTAATGGATTATACTGATTCATTTTTGAATGTTTAATCATCCTTGCATAACTAAAATAAATGTCATTTATCATGGTATATAATTAATTTTATATGTTGTTGCATTTAGTTTTCAAGTATTTTTCTGGGTATTTTGGCATCCATGTTCATGACAGATATTGATATGTAGCTTTCCTTGTAATGTCTTTATCTAGTTTTAGCATTGGGTAAATGTTGGCCTCATGGAATGATTTAAGAAATATTCACTCTCCTATATTCTTAAAAAGATTGTGGAGAACTGGTATTATTTTTTCCTTAAATGTTTATTATAATTCACCAGTGAAATAATCTAGGACATGTGCTCTTTTTTGAAAGGTAATTATCTATTCAATTTATTTAATAGACCTAAAAATAATCATTTGTTTCTCCTTGTGTGGGTTTTGGTAGTGTGTATCTTTCAAGGAATTCATTTATTTCATTAAGTTATTAAATTTGTATGCATAGAATTGTTCATAGTATTCCTTTATTATCCTTTTATCATCTATGAGACCAGTGGCAATGACTTCATTTTCATTTCTAATATTAATACTGTGTATCTTCTTCCCCCACCTCACTGTCCTCACTTGGTTAGCCTGGCTAGAGTTTTATCAGTTTTATTAATCTTTTCAAAGAATCAGATTTGGGGCTTATTGGCTTTATCTAATTTTTTTTATATATATATACAAGTTTCTGTTTTTATTTTTATTGCTTCTTTTCTTCTACTTTCCTTAGGCTAAATTTCTCTGTTTCTCTAGTTTTCTAAGGTGGAAGCTTATGTTATTGACTTCAGACCATTCTGATTTTCTGATACATGCATTTCACGCTACAGATTCCCCTGTAAACATACTTTTACTACATCCCACAAATTTGGTAAATTCTATTTTTGTTTCAAAATATTTTTAATGCCTCTAGAGACTTCTTCTATGACCCATGTATTACTTAGAAGTATGTTTATTTAATCTCAAAATATTCAATGTTTTCTATTATTGATTTATCATTTAATTTTGTCATCTGAGAACATACTTTGTATGATTTTTATTCTTTTAAATTTATTAAGATGTATTTCATGGCTTAGAATGTGGTCTATCTTAATGATGTTCCATGTGTGGTTGACAAAATGTGTATTATGCTCTTGTTGAATGGAGTATTCTATAATGTCAGCTATATCAAGTTGACTGATAGTGCTGTTCAGATCAACCTTATCCTCACTGATTTTCTGCCTGTGGGATCTATCAATTGCTGAAAGAGGGGTGTTGAAGTATTCAACTATAATAGTGAATTTATCTATTTCTCCTTTCAGTTCTATTTGTTTTCCCTCATGTATTTTGATGCTTTGTTCTCCGATGTATTCACAAGATTGTTACATCTTGTCAGAGATTGATCCTTTTATCATTATGTAGTGCTCCTCATTATCCATTATAATTATTCCTGTGTTGAGATCTGCTTTGTTTGAAATTAATAGAAACTTCAACTTTCTTTTGATTAGTGTTAGCATGATATATATGATACTTTATCCCTTCACTTTTAACTTATATGAGTTCTTATATATAAAGTGTGTTTCTAGTAATAACATATAGATGAGTTTCCATGTTTTTAAAATATATTCTGACAATCTCTGTCTTTTAATTGGTGTTCTTAGACCATTCACATTTAAAGTAATATTGATATAACTGGATAAATATTTGTCATGATTGTAACCATTTATTATTGTTCATTCTTTTTTTTTCTTTTTTCCTCTTCTTTTCTGCTTTTTCTTATCTTAATTGAGCATTTTATATGATTCCATTTTCTCTCTGCTAATATCTACTATGCTTCTTTAAGAATGTTTGAGTGGTTGTCATAGAGTTCACAACCAATTGCAA
Source organism: Neofelis nebulosa (assembly GCF_028018385.1). Taxonomy (NCBI): domain Eukaryota; kingdom Metazoa; phylum Chordata; class Mammalia; order Carnivora; family Felidae; genus Neofelis; species Neofelis nebulosa. The sequence continues at coordinate 119,441,378 of NC_080784.1, forward strand.
TTGGTTTTTAGCCAACTTCAAATAGCATTGCACGGCTTTCAGTATAGTGCAATAACTTGCAAAAGAGTACTGCCAATTGTTCCCTATCATTCCTTGTGACATCGCTAGCCATTCATTTCATTTATTCATAGGCTTGAATTGCCTAATATATTGTTATATTATTATTCTTTCCTTAACAAATACTTTTTGTAAATCAACTGAAACTAAAACATTATTTTACCTTTATTTATTCCTTCTCTGACATTCATCCTTTCTTTATGTAGAGTTGAGATTCTTGTCTATATCATTTTCCTTCTCCTGAAGAACATTTTTAAACACATCTTCCAGTACATGTCAATTCCCTGTTTCCCATATAATATGATATACGTACTACTCTTCTGTCAGAAATGAATTCCTCCAGTTTTTATTTCTCTGGAAACGTTATTTTACCTTTAATTTTGGATAATAATTTTACTGGATATAGAATTTTAGTTTTTTTTTTTTCAATACTTAAATTTTTTCACTCCAATCTCTTCTTGCTTGCGTGGTTTCTGAAGAGATTTGCTATATTTCTTATCCTTGTTCCTTTATAGAAAATGTCCCCCACTCCCCCAACTTCTTTCAAGATTTTTTCTTTTTTAAAAATAATATTTTATGTAGAACCATTCATGTTTCTACAAATGTTATTTTTAAATCCCAAATATTTTGGCACTTTTTGCTGATACACCTTACATTATTTATAATATGAAGTAAGCACTATTTTTACTGCCATATTACAGACATTCAAAGAGGCATTGAGTTAGTAAGTGATTTGGTAGTCTTTAGATCCAATGTTCTTAATTACTAGGCCATACTGGCTCTCACCAGTAGCATAATCTCTCTACTACAATAGTCGAGTAACAGTAAATGCTGAATGACCAGTCTTATTAAATAAAGCTCTTTCCTTTCACTGTACTGACTTCTTCTCTCCTGGGTTTCAGCTTTGAGCTCCTTCTCCATTCTTCTCCTTGAAGCAAATAAGAAATCAATCCTGACTAGCATGTAATTACCACCAACAATGTCTTACTTATTACATAGGTTACATGTCTAAAAACAAAAATAATATACATTTTCTTATCTTCTTGTAACAAAATTGTAATTACAATTACTACTCTGGTAACATTAATAACGTTAAGTTCAATACACGTAATGTTGCTCCAGTATGTTAACATGGAAGATTTCCCATTTAAAGAATATTCAAGTCTCATTTATCCATGAAAGAACTTACACAATAAAAATACTACTTGTTATGTATGCCTATAATTAATGACTCAATATCCTACTGTCCAATGAATAAATGAAAAAATGGCATGAAAATCCAACAAGTTTTCCAAAGAGATCCATCAGTAATACATAATTTACATTTGTTAATATTTTCCATGAGTAATGTGAATTTGTAGTTGTAACATTTGTTTTTATATATGAGGTCATCATCCTCCATGCTGGAATCTTTAGTTCTGATCTGGAATATTGCATGTTCTCCCCTCCTAGAAGTTCTCAGGCTTCAGAAACCTTCTTTAAGATGTTTCTCTATAGAAATAATATCTTTCTTCCTATAAAATACAAAGTATGTTCTTTCCTTTTAAATAATTTTAGCTGATTATCATGGTAGCTTTTTATGAATCTTGATTTCAAGTTTATTCCAATGAACTTCATGTTTGAGTAAGGGGCATCCAGAACATATTCCTTCTTCCCAATCCATGTGTATTAATATTGCATCTAACTGTTTTATTTAGCTAAATGCTTAGCTAAATTTGTTAGTTTGGGTATTTGTTTTTAAAATTAACACTATGTGGCACAAGAACAGACACTTAGATAAATGGAATAGAATAGAGAACCCAGAAATGGACCCACAAATGTATGGGCAACTAATCTGTGACAAAGCAGGAAAGAATATCCAATGGAATAAAGACAGTCTCTTCAGCAAGTGGTGCTGGGAAATAGCAACATGCAGAAGAAAGAACCTGGACCAATTTCTTACACCATACACAAAAATAAACTCAAAGTGGATGAAAGACCTCAATGTAAGACAGGAAGCCATCAAAATCCTCGAGGAGAAAGCAGGCAAAAACCTCTTTGATCTTGCCCGCAGCAATTTCTTGCTCAACACGTCTCTGGAGGCAAGAGAAACAAAAGCAAAAATGAACTACTGGGACCTCATCAAAATAAAAAGCTTCTGCACAGCAAAGGAAACAATCAGCAAAACTAAAAGGCAACCAACAGAATGGGAGAAGATATTTGCAAATGACATATCAGATAAAGGGTTAGTATCCAAAATCTACAAAGAACTTATCAAACTCAACACCCAAAAAACATAAACCAGTGAAGAAATGGGAAAAAGACATGAATAGACACCTCATCCAGATGGCCAACCGACACATGAAAAAATGCTTAACGTCACTCATCATCAGGGAAATACAAATCAAAACCACACTGAGATACCACCTTACACCTGTCAGAATGGCTAACATAAACAACTCAGGCAACAACAGCTGTTGGTGAGGATGAGGAGAAAGAGGATCTCTTTTGCACTGTTGGTGGGAATGCAAGCTGGTGCAGCCACTCTGGAAAACAGTATGGAGGTTTCTCAAAAAACTAAAAATAGAACTACCCTGTGACCCAGCAATTGCACTACTAGGCATTTATCCATGGGGATACAGGTGTGCTGTTTCGAAGGGACACATGCACCCCCATGTTTATAGCAGCACTATCAACAATAGCCAAAGTATGGAAAGAGCCCAAATGTCCATTGATGGATGAATGGGATAAAGAAGACATGGTATATATATATATATATATATATATATATATATATATATATATACACACATACACAATGGAGTATTACTCGGCAATCAAAAAGAACGAAATCTTGTCATTTGCAACTACGTGGATGGAACTGGAGGGTATTATGCTAAGTGAAGTTAGTCAGAGAAAGAAAAAACTCATATGACTTCACTCATATGAGGACTTTAAGAGACAAAACAGATGAACATAAGGGAAGGGAAACATAATATAAAAACAGGGAGGGGGACAAAACAAAAGTGACTCATAAATATGGAGAACAAACTGAGGGTTGCTGGAGGGGTTGTGGGAAGGGGGGATGGGCTAAATGGGTAAGGGGCATTAAGGAATCTACTCCTGAAATCATTGCTTCCCTATATACTAACTCATTTGGATGTAAATTTTAAAAAATAAAAAATAAAGTTAAATTATAAAAAAATAAATAAAAATTTAAAAAATTTAAAAATGGAAATTAAAAAAATAAAATTAAATTAAGACTATGATAGAAATGTAACAAATAATTTTATATTTATTTTTGAGAATTCAAAATATATGAACGGAAAGAGGAAATTAATATTTGCAATAAAATTTCATTATCCACCTCTTAACTGCCCCCTTTGGTATATTTCAGGTCTGAGAGCTTCTCTTTAATTCCAAAGAAGATAAAGAAAAAGTAGAGATTAGAATTCTAAATTTGAAATATTTACCTAAATGTCTAAAAGACAACATCAGGTCTCCAGTATCATATAATATATTCACTGTAGACAAAAACAACCATCAACTTATGTGTTTAGGTTAGTACAGAGAAAGAGGTCACTGCTTTTAAATTCGTACACATAGAGGGAAAATGTATGTAAATAAAATATAAAGGGGAATAATTTGTGAAGAAAACACTAGAAGTTAACTAGTATTTATATTTAATACCCAATATGGAAAAATGACCACCAATTTCTCCTCTCTATGAACCACATTTCATACCAAAAGGAGTATTTAGTCCCCCTCTCCTTGAATCTGGGTTGGTCTTTGATCAACAGAGTGCAACCGAGAAGAGACATTAAGAGACCATCAGCTTCTGCTTCTTTATTCTTGAAATACTCACTTTCTGAGAGTGGTACACCCTCTCAGAAACCAGCCACATAGAAAGATCATATGGAGGACAATTTAGGAGACATGCTTGTCAGTAGTTCTCTTGGCCAACAGCTAGCAAGAGCTGCCAGCCCTGTGCGGGAGCCACTTTGGGTGTTGTAGCCCAGTCAAGTCCTAGTTGACATCATGTGGAACAGATAAGCCATCCAGCTGAGTCCATTCAAGTCACAGAATGATAAGAGAATGATAGGTCACTACATTTGGGGTAGGTTGCTATGTGACAGTAGATAATTAAAACATATGTAATAGAAACTGTTGACCAGTTGTGAAACTGGTATGGAAGTAACATATTAAGCTGAGGAGGATGAAATTTAAGATAAATACCTGGCTGGGGCCCCTAAGTGGCTCAGTCAGTTAAGCGTCAGGCTCTTGATTTCAGTTCAGGTCATGATCTCATGGTTCGTGGGTTCAAGCCCCACCTTGGTCTCTGTGCTGACAGTGCGGAGCCTCCTTGGGATTCTCTGTCTCCCTCTTTGCCTCTCCCTCACTCATGCTCACTGTCTCTTTCTCTCTCAAATAAATAAACTTTAAAAAAGATAGGGAGCTGGATGGCTCAGTCAGTTGAGCATCCAACTTCAGCTCAGGTCATGATCTCACCATCCATGGGTTTGAGTCTGGAGCCTGATTTGGGTTCTGTGTCTCCCTCTCTCTGCCCCTACCCCGCTCATGCTCTGTCTGTCTGTCTCTCTCAAAAATGAATCAACATTAAAAAAAAACAAAAACAGAAATACCTGGCTAACATATTTATGCTAGTTAAACAAAATAGCCTCTTAGGGACACAGATGTTTTTCATTTTATGTATTTGAAAGTAAAAGAGAAAACATTTTGGAAGACAGCCTCTTCATAGTGCAGTTTTACACTTAATGTGGAAAGAAAAATAGAAGCATTTAGTAATACTTCATAAAAGTCAAAGTTTCCTTGAAAATTTTATGTTTAAAAAGGGAAAACAAAAAAAAAGCACAAAAAACCTTAAATATAAGTAATTTTAAATAGAAAATTTTCAAACTTTACTGAAAAATGTTGAGGAGAAGGTAAAGAAAATGCAATGTGATTGTGGAGAAAAATTCACTTGCAGTGACAGAAGTGAAACAAAGTTTTAAAATGTCTTCTTTGCTCTTGTAATTCTTTTTCATATACGTTGTGGAAGTTATCACAGTTTTAATTTATTGTTAATATGTTTGTCTTACATCATTAAACTATAAAAATATCCAAAGCAGATATTTGTCCTAATTACCTTTATATAACTGGGATAATACAGACATTAATGGATATTTGTTTAGTGAATGAATGATTTAATATAAACTAATAAACATGTAAAATTATTTGTGAAATGCAAAAATCAACCAATTACCAGAAGCATGCCCTTTGTCCAAGTAGCCTGGGAAATTTTATGGGGTGTTCTAATCCTCTTGGTCTGAGATTCAAAGAAAGCCAAAAAAGCCCTCTTTTAGAGGACGCAAGAGGCTGACTATAACATGTAAAAAATAATGCATATTTTAAAAAATCAGTAAATATATATTCCAAAACCTAAAGTTTACAACACCTCTTAGAGTTGTAAACAAAGTAATTATAAATGTTTTCCAATCATTTTAGGTCATGGAATAGCAAATCTGTGTTAAGCATTTTGTCTGGAGATGTGAGTGTGATTTTCCATGGTCTCTGTTCTGAAGAGGCCATGGTACATTGAGCAGGTTGATATGTAAGGAGAAGGGAGGCAAAAAAGCAAAATTTTCTAAGTGCCTATATGTGCAAAGGATTATTCTCAAGGTCTCTGATTTTATTATCCTTTTAAAAACTCACACATTGGGAATAGTTTATTCTCATTTGTAGGTAAAAAAATTAGGGTCAGATGCAAATCAAAATCACAATGAGATGTCACCTCACACTGAAAAGAATGGTGAGTATCAAAAAGACAAGAAATATCGAGTGTTGGAGAGAATGTGGAGAGCTGTTGGTGGGAGTGTAAACTGGTACAACCACTGTGGAAAACAGCATGAAGTTTCCTCAAAAAATTAAAAAGTAGAAATATCAGATGATTCGGTAATTCCACTATGGGTATATATCCAAAGAAAATGAAAACGTTAATATGAAAAGATATATTCACCCCATGTTTATTGCAGCACTATTGACAATAGCCAAGATATGAAAGCAGCCCAAATGAGTGTCAGTAGATGAATGGATAAAGAAGATGTGGGGTGTGTGTATAATGGAATGTTAATCATAGAAAAGAATAAGGTCTTGCCATTTACAACAACATGGATGGACCTAAAAGGTATTACACCAAGTGAAATAAGTCAGACAGAACAAGACAAATACCATATGATTCTACTTATATTTGGAATCTAAAAAACAAAACAAAACAAATGAACAAACAGAAAAACAGAGTCGTAAATACAGAAAATAAATTGATGGTTGCCAGAGGGGAGGCAGGTGGGGGAATGTATAAAATAGGTGATGGGGATTAAGAAGTACAAAAAAAAAATAGGATGAGAGATACTTAGTAACTTGTTCAGGGCAAGATAGTAAAATGGAGAGCCAATATTTAGATATCCATTATGTTTTACTTTCTTTCTTTCTGGCTCTGAGACTTCAAATCCCAAAACAATGAATTGACAGTATTGACATGAGTCTATTCAAGGTACTATAAGGGCAGGGTCAAAACTCCCCTGGAAGAAAGAACCTCTGCATGTATGGGATACTATAAGAAGGTTCTCATTGTGTATGTATCACTATTCTTTACTGCTCCCTACTAGTGTGGCTATTCTGCAGGAGCACAGAATGGCAAAGAGCTTTCAGAGTCAGGCAGATTTGCGCTACAATTCTGGTAAATGTGGTAGATAGGCAACTTTGGAGAAGTTACTGAGCTTATCAGAACTTTCCTATCCATAAAATAGGAATGACAAATGTATCTCATAGAGTTGTTATAAGGATCACATAAATGAGGTGTATGTTAAGTATGTAATATAATATCTGGTGTAAATACCCTCTTAGCAAATGGTGGGGATTAGTCTAGAGAATCTTTATTTTTTTTTTAATGTTTATTCATTTTTTTTTTTTTGAGAGACAGAGAGAGTAAGCAAGGGAGGGGCAGAGAGAGACACAAAGAATTTGAAGCAGGCTCCAGGCTCTGAACTGTCAGCACAGAGCCCGATGCAGGGTTTGAACTCACAAGCTGTGAGATCATGACCTGAGATGAAATGAGACGCTTAACCGACCTAGCCACCCAGGCGCCCCTAGAGAATCTTTCATTATAACTACTCGATTTTGTGATTGATTGATCTGGTTCAGCATATGTAGATAGGACATTTTTCTAGGCATACAAGATTTTGGCAGTTGTCCCTAGATACTCTTGCTAAAATAGGGGGTATCATGCAGTACCTTTTATGACCTGACCTGTAATTACAACCCTTAAATTTTAGACCGTGTCTCCAAGAATGAGGTATTAAATGTCCTTTAGAGAGAGACTCAGTCCCATACTTTGTGATGTTTTCCTTTGACATTTGGAGAGAGGAAATCACTCAGGAAAAAAGGCTTTGCTTCACTTCATGGGGCAATTTTTCCCCAACCTTCTCTGGTAGTTCACCTTTTGACTATGGCTTTAGTGAAGCAAGAAGCATTGGCTCAATTTGCAGATATGAAAACTAATCCCTAAACAAAGAGTCTCATAAAACTAAAAGACAGAGTATTTGATCAGGGATCTTTAGGCACATCCACTGGTTCTTAGAACTTTTGCTAAGCCCCTGGATCTGAACAGAAATAGTTAATTTTCAGAAAGCTGTAAATATATATTTTTTAAATGCAGTGCTTATTTCTACCCCAATCCTGGCCTCATCCCAGCCAAAGCTGGATCTAGGATATTTGAAGTCTGAGTGCCTGCCTTCCATTCTCCTCAGGCAGTGGAACAAGGAGGGAGGTCAGAGCTCAGAATCCTGACTCCAGATAACACAGGAGGCCTGGGAAAAATAGGAGAAAAGACATGAATTCATTAAAGAATAACAGCCGGAGCAGGCACTTACCAAGTGAATTGGGAAGGAAATTTCTTAGAAAGCCTTAAGAATGTGGAGGAAAAGGAGCAGTTAATCTGAAATACAAAATTGAAAGACACGGCAGATGCATGATTCTCGTCTTCCAGATAAGATTCCTTGTGGAGTTCAAAAGCATCTAAAGGAAGCAAGACAATTGGCTGCTGGGCTCAATATGTAAACACAGTGCTGGTTGACACAGTGGAGATGTTTATTAGAAAAGTTAATGCAATGTCAGGGCGGAAGATCAATGTTTAACCTGATTTCATTGCAAGCTATTGGCCTGCCTTGGAATACAGAATGGAAAATTAGCAAAGCAGAAAAAGGAAAATGTAAGGGACTTTTTCACAAGTAAACTGTCAAATCATGGACACTGATATTTGTGATAATAAAAAGAAGTCAAGAATCTTCTGTATTTTTAGTTAGTATGTGTTGCTTACATTGCATATTCACATGTATTTTATTAATTTGAAGAATACATTAAAATTTTTACTTGCCTCCATATCCAGGTAGAGTCAGAATTTTAGAGATTTGCTGTGTTTGGTCCTCTGATTTTATAGATTAAGCCCTAAGGAGCAGAGCTGTTGCATGATTTTCCCGAGGTTACTCAATCAGGTAGAAGTATGATCAGTGAAGCACATTGACTCCCATTTTACAAGTGAAGAAAGACGCATGAGACCAGCAGAAAGATTGTTGCCTATGCCATGAATCCAGTCTCATGCTACTACCTAGGGAACCTGTACTTGATACATGAGGCATTCTCACTGTAAAAATATCTTTAGGATTCTTTGATATAAAATATCCTGCAACTGTTATTTAATTAATCCTCCTCATACCGTGAACAAAATAAAGATCATTCTTCATGGTACAGAAATAAAAATATATACTTGATGAGTTAAAACAGTGTTTTGATGCTCTCACATGACCTCTCGCTTCCCTTTTAATTTGCCAATTTGGGTAATATCTAACGGAGTTCTTGCAATCTTTTTCTACAGTGATTATTAAAGGTGATATTTCAGTCTATATTAAGAAATTCTCACTGGAAAAGGAAACTGAGAAATGATCTTTTTTTCCATTGGATTATACTTCAGAAAGAGAAGCGCTCAGAAATAAATGCTGTGTGTTTCCTGGGCATGAGGAAGCCTGTTAATGGCCCCGGGAAGAGAGAGTGAAGAGTGTTTTCCGTGCAGCAGCAAGGGATGACCTCACAGAGGGTCTGCTGCAGTGCTGGCCTATGGAGCTCACTCCTGTCAGAGACACTGATTAGTACAAGCTCCCAGTGCAGCTGTCCACTGAGGATGACCAATTTAAAAACAAGGAGTTAGCCAGTTAATTACGTTGTCAGCAATAAATGTAACAATGGGCCGTGGTGCGAATCCAATCCCCTGATGGGTCCAGACAGCCATCTGTACGTTGATCCTTCCCCATCCACTTGGCACTGGTTGCTGCAGCATTGGTTTAGATGAGTGGCTTCGCAGTCAGGTGGTCCATAGGAACGATCTCTCCTCCTCTGCAAGGCTGTCTTCATTCAGTTTCACTACTTCTAGAGGAATCAACTTTGAGGGCACACTGGGGAGTCAACAATAACCCTGGCCTTAATGATTAATCAGAAGGTCATTCATTCAATCTTGTTTTTTTCATTTGCTAACACTTAATGAGACTTCTATTTGCCAGGCACACAACAGAAAAGTAAGCGTATGAGGAAACCTGAGTACATCTATATAGTAGAAGTTAATGTACATTAACATGCCAACCCTAGTGATTCTTTGTGTATTTTGTGACCAAGGCACTGGATGATTCTCCTTCAGACAAATAAATTTTTATGACACATATGGACAGTTAGAGCTGCTGAGATCTTTTTTCCCAATTGTTTTTGCTACTCTTTCTTTGAACTCTTTGACTCAGTTTTGAAGGTTTTTATTAGAAAATATTAGAACAGAAAGGCAGCACAGAAAAATCTTATGTAATATTTGTCTGCTTAAATTAAGAAAAATGAAATCTGTTACTTGATGTTATTGATTAACATTTGATCTATTATTCCTTTGGCCAAAGATGATGAATTGCTGGTTTGATGACTGTATGTTAATTTCAACTAGATTTCATCAAATTCCGGAGGCATATCACTCTAGTACTGCTCCTCGGTATCAGAGAATACTTTAGAATCAGTTAGATCTTTTTTCTGTTCATGCTCAGAGGGAATGTTTAGACCTTAGGATGGAAACAGCTGAAGAGCCCTGAGCAAACATTACCTCATCTTCCATTTCTTCTTCCTTTTGTATTGTCTTTTTCCACTGCTCTATTTTTATCTTTTTCGCCTATTGCTAACCAGATCCAGTCTCATCCCTAATTCCTATCTATAAATATGAAGCACAGGTATTTTAAATGAATAATGCTTAAAGTTTCTTGCTCTTAATTGTAAAAAGTGGGTGCAATAAATGTTCTACATTTGTCTCTTGCTAGAGGTTTTTTTGTTTAACAGATCAGAGCCTTAAAGCAGAAGAAGAAGGAGGAGGAGGAGGAGGAGGAGGAGGAGGAGGAGGAGAAGGAGAAGGAGAAGGAGAAGGAGAAGGAGAAGAAGAAGAAGAAGAAGAAGAAGAAGAAGAAGAAGAAGAAGAAGAAGAAGGAGGAAGAGGAAGAGGAGGAGGAGGAGGAGAGGAAGAAAGAAGAAGAGGGGGAGGGGGAGGGGGGAATAGGAATTTCAGTATATCTACCTTACTCCATTTGTTCCATTTTGCTTCAAATAGGTTTGATGATGAGTTGGCATTTTAAAATAAATATCCTATTAGTCTGATGAGAGGAAGAGAACACACTGACATGTGATTTGAAGAAAAATTTAGGTTTGGATGGAAAATAAGTTTCGATGATATTATAGTAACTGCCTTATTCTTTGAACATTATTTTCTGAGAACAAAGAAAATAAATATAACCTTTCTTTCCTCCTTCCTTTCTTGCATCCTTCCTTCTCTTACTGTCTCCGTCTCTCCCTCTCTGTCCTTTCTTTCTTTCCTTACTTCCTTTTTCTTTTTGTCTTTTTCATCTTTAAGCACTTAATATGTGTCCAGACTGAGCTGGGGGCTGGTGAAGAGTAAGAAACATAGCCTATGCCCTCAGAGACCTTATAGTACAGTTGGGAAGACTGACCAGTCAAAAGGCAATTTCAATTCCTTGTTTAAGTGCCCTCAACTAGGATTTCATGAAAGCTCTTTTATAAAGGAGGTGTCTAACCTACACTTGGCAGTGTCCTTTAAGTAGAAATCTGAAGATTGATGAAGCGTTAGTTAGGTAAATAGAGATGTGCATTATTTTAAGGCATTGGAAACATCAGGAACAAGGCCACAGAACAAAGAGAGAACACAGGACCTTCAAGATGATTTCTCTTGTCACTTTCCCCCAACCTAATTATGGAAAATCTTATGAGTAAGAGGGGCGCATGCGTGCATATGTGCGTGCACACGTATGTGTGTCTGTTTAGAAGATCATAGAGAGAATTACACTTTTCTGGAGAATATAGAATTGTCTTAGAATTCAGCTTAGAAATTTCTGGAGAGGAGAAAGGAACACTTACTATATGGATAATATAATAAAAGCTATATATTGGATGCTTTGAGTTGTGACAGTCACTGCACTAAATGATTTATTTTAATGAATTTTAAATTAACTTAGGAGGGGCGCCTGGGTGGCTCAGTCGGTTAAGCGGCCGACTTCGGCGCAGGTCAGGATCTCACAGTCTGTGAGTTTGAGCCCCGCGTCGGGCTCTGTGCTGACAGCTCAGAGACTGGAGTCTGCTTCAGATTCTGTGTCTCCCTCTCTCTCTGACCCTCCCTCATGCATGCTCTGTCTCTCTCTGTCTCAAAAGTAAATAAACAAAAAAAAAATTTTAAAAAAATTAACTTAGGAAGGTAATATTATTATCATTATTATTATTTGGTTTATAAGGAAAGAAGTTAAAGCACTGAGGGTTTAAGCAACTTACGCAAAGTGCTATAAATAATGAGTGAGGCAATTTCGAATCCCTCTGTTTTTTTTTTTTTTTAATGTTTATTTATTCTGAGAGAGCACAAACACAAGTGGGGGAGGGAAGGAGAGAGGAAGAGAGAGAGAATCCCAAGCAGACTCCTGGCTCTCAGTGCAGAACCCCGCACGGGGCTTGATCTCACAAACCCTGAGATCATGACCTATGCCGAAACCAAGAGTCAGACGCTTAACCAACTGAGCCACCCAGGTGCCCCTAAATCCATCTGTTTGATTTGATAATCCACATTTTTAATAAAATCTTATACTGCCTCATGCAAATGTCATAAAGATCAAAAAGAACAAAAATAGAGACACTGTATTTGCAAGGAGGAGCATCATGGTAGCAGTAGAGTACTCCCCCAGTACCCACTTCAGGTAAGGTGCCTCGCAGCACACTTTGGCAAATATGTGAAATAATTATATTTTTTATATAATTCTTACATGGTTATTATTCCTACATACCATCTTACGTAATTGTTTCTTATATAGTTACGTAATTATTTTATATAATTCTAACATTTTACAGTTTAGATACGGAGACACAGATATGTGCATAAAATTCGTAATACTGAGTAGCCATGATCATACATAACATTTACTTGTAATTTGCAATTTCGAAAATCATCTTCACATAAATAAATTATTTGAGTTTCAAAAAAGTAGGTAAGATGGTTATATAAGTTTGGGCTGAAACAGAACTATGTAACAAACCCTAAATCTTAGTGGCTTATGGCTACATTTTTCTCTTGACCTTTGATCTGTAGGTGGCTTTTCGTTTCCTGATCTTGTGGGGGCTTGTCTGGCCTTGAGGGGGTAATACTTGACTCCAGCTTCTAGTTAGGTTTAGTTCTACTTAAATATGTCATTCTGAGGCCCAGGCTAAAGAAGTAGTGCTTCCCAGGGCATGCTATCCTTAAAGTGGATCACAGGAGCACAAAAGGAAGGAAAACACAGCCATGAAAACACATTTAAAGCGTTTGCTCATGACACATCTCTCAACCTTTCATCAGCTAAATCAAGTCAGATGGCCAAAGCCAACATCAGTGGGAGAAGGAAGTATGTTCCACCCACAGTGGAAGGCACTACAGTTTCAAGGCCAAGGATGTGGATCCTACTACAGGGAAGAAAAGAAATGGGAACAATAATCCCCTTTCCAAATGAGGACAGAATCCCTGAGAATTTAAGGGACCTGCTCATGATCACACAGTTCATAAGCAGGAAGGCTGGGATTCATTTCTTTGTCTCAGAATTCTGACTTTAGTTTGCTTTGCCACGACACAAAATTGCTCTAAAAAAAGAAAGCAGTTACTTAAGGACCAGGAGTCTGGAAATTTTTTGGAGAGATGAGACTTGACACAGATGTGAAAAGATATGTAGGCATTAAGTAGGTTAATTTTACATGCTGGTTTACCTGAAATAGTCCCTGAGTAATCAACCCCTCCTCCCACCTTCCATGCCCCCCTCCATAGGAGTCCCAGTTTGGAAGAAAAATTAATTATATGGTCTCTTTAGGCTTTGACAAGTAGGTAGGAATAAGAAGTATGTTTCACTGAAGCAGGACTGTGTATAATTCCAGCGGGGGGGGGGCAGAAATACACATGGTATGTTCAAATGCCATGAAGAGACTAGTTTGTTTGGTGTGGAGGCGAGAAGTTGGGGATGTTTGGAGCAATTTGTTGGAGTCATAGTTAAGCCAAATTTGTCGGTTGCCAGAGAGAGAAGACAGGGCTTATTTTCATAAGTAGAAAGACATTGAAAATACTGGAACAAGATCGTGACAGTATTACAGGTGGTGATTTAGAAAGATAAACGTGGGACAAATTGAATTTAAAAAAGAATGGGGGAAGGGTGTCAGTTATTGAACAAATTAAGTTGCCTGGATATCAAGTCATGATAGTCTAGACCAAATTGAAGAGAATGGACTATAATGGATAGGTAGTAGAGTTGTAACAAAAGAAGAGTATGAAACACCTACGTGGAAACGTACAGAAGCCAATGGACGTATGAAATTGGAACTAAGAGAAAGATCTATGTTAGAAGTATAAATTTGAGAATGTGGTCTTGCCATTTACTGTGTGACTTTAGGCAAGTTACATCACCACTTTGAACTTATTTTTTTATTAAAAAAATGGAGAACAAAGCCACACTTCCATGCAACAGTGAGCACCCACTCTTCAAAAAAAAAAAGTTATCCATTTTTTTAAATTTGTTTTTTTTTAATTTGTTAATGTTTATTTATTTTTGAGAGAGAGAGAGAGAGAGCGCGTGCGCGCAAGTGGGGTAGGGGCAGAGAGAAAGGGAGATACAGAATCTGAGCAGGCTCCAGGTTCTGAGCTGTCAGCACAGAGCCAGATGAGAGGCTCAAACTCATGAACTGAGATCATGACCTGAGCTACCCAGGTGCCCCTGTAATTACTCGTTTGCGCTTTAAGCAAACTCTTACTGAATTCTTGCTACATTATTGGCATGGGAGTATATTCTCTGAGAAATACAGTGTTCATTGGAAATAGGTCTACTCTTAGGAGCTTATGATTTAGTAGGAGAGATACATTTAATAATCCAAAATAAATGACACAGAGGCCCAGAGAAATGTTGAATTTTAGGGTGGAAGTTATTTCTAGTTGTGGAAAGTACTTATAAAGCCAATGGTCTAGGCCCTGCAGAATTACTACTATTTGGATATATAAAGGTGATTGGGAAGAACAAATTCAACAGAAGGACCAACATAGTAACAACAATCTCTAACTTCCAACTTTATACCCTAATGAGTAACAACCCAGTGGTTAAGTTCAGCTTATCTTATGGTTATATGGAGAGTAAGTGGGAAATAAGCTTGAGAGTGAGGTCAGTGAGAGCCTTAATGCTTTAAATATTAGGCTGTGGAACATAAAGGAGTCACACTGAGAGATCTGAGGGAAGAGGAAGAAATGACATTATCAGAGAATTGCATTATTTAGAAATATTTTGGCCATATTTTAAATGAGTTCATGTAAAAGGGGACTTCAGTTAGGAAAACCTTGAAATAAACCAAGAGAGAAATGATAAGGGCCTGTACTAGGATATAGGTAATGAGATTGGAAAGAATAAAGTGGGTGAGGGAAATATTAAAAATGTAGATTCAAAATTACTAAGCAAGTGGTTGGATTAGAATGGGAAATGATTGGAGCAAGGGAAAGAAAACAATTATTGAGATTGCTGAAGCTTCATGCTCAAGAAAAATGGTCACAGTGTTGACAGAAACAGTGATGACGGGATTTGTGCAGAAAAACAGTAAGTTCTGTCTTGGCTTATTGGGTTTCAGGTATATGTGGAGTAACCAAGTAGTGATATTTAGCAGACAATTGGAAATATGTGGTAAAATCTTAGGAGAGAGGTCAAATCTGAAGATATTAACTATTGACTGCATAGAATTGAAGATGAATTAGGGTTTCAGAACGTCAAGGAAGAAAGCATAGAGAAGAGGAAAAATGAATTTAATGATGGAGAAAAAAAAATGATCTTGAGAAGGCAAGAAGAGGTTAAGAAGACTGAAATGCAATAGTGAAATAGAACTGTGAAGAGGTTTTGCTACATAAATGAAGGAAGGACATGGATGCTTTCTAGGGAAATCATGCTGGGACCCACTCTGAAGAAAGAGGGATACATCACTTTGGTATTTTTATGATAAATTGAATTTGACTTGACAGTGAAATGATCACAGAGTGATGCCAAGAAGCATTAGAAGAAAGGTGTCATGAAGAAGCAGACATCTGAGTCCTGTTTATAGAAGGATCTGAAAAAGCTGGGGAGACATGGTGATGAAGGGAGTTTAATTAGAGCAGAACATGGAGGCCAGAGTTCAGGGACAAAAGGAGGATGTGCGTGAATCTTTCTGTTGTTGTTTCAGGGATAAATAGGTTTAAAATATAGCAGCTTATCTATTGGGTTCACTATGCTTATCAGGAACCCATAGCAGATATTTAGTCTTAGAGATATTTCTGAATTTGTGGATGGTGCTTGGGATCAATACCTATTTTTTAAATACTCCTACTTGCCTCCACTTTTTGTCACAGTAACTGTTTTCACTTGACCTTTATATTCTTTAAAGGGAACATTTTTTGAAGTCAACATTCTGGTGGTGTATTGATAACAGTTCTTCAGAATTTTCTATTTTTATTTAATTCACCCAAAGCTAAGGTCATTTCCCTTGGAATGAACTAGACCTTTTTTTTTCTTTCTGAGGATAGTTGACTCACAGTGTTACGTTAGTTTCGGTTGAAGTCTACACTCGATCAAAGTTTCAGCTTTCATTTAGAGATGAGGGCTCAGAACCCAAACCAGCTCCACTGGACAGATAGCGAAAAGATAAGGAATCTACCCTATGACAACGTGAAGTGAAACAGCCACAGCAACAGGAAGGCAATGTTCCATCTTTGAGGCACTTTTCCCCAGTTAATACTAATTGTTGTTTATTCAGTATGGCTCACTATAATATGTACAACTGGAAATGTGATAGTTTAGGAAAAAATCTGTTCTCTGCTCCTGAGTTTTTTTTTAATCTAAACTATCTGTAATAATGGGTAATATTTTATTCTGCTATGGAAGAGGGCTCCGGTTCTTTTACTAAAATATTTAACTTTATGGAAGATACTGGATGTTCTCAAAAGGAGAAGAACACAGAGTAATGCTTTTATAGCTTCTAGATTCTCCCAAAAGTTAATATCGACACGTTGTGTCCTTTAAAATAAAAGTATCTTCCCATTTTCTTTATAAATTGTATCTAACTAGAAGGCATCTAACTACCTACTGCTCTGTTAGAACTTGGCTATGATGGTAGCCCAGTTGTCGTTTCTTCCTGGCTAGGTATGTTCCTCGGGAGCTGTACCTATCAATGTCTACCACATCCCTTTCTACCCCTAAGATAAGCCTCTTTCCCAAAACCTTGGGCAGTGGCATTCTAAAGGTCTTCATCTAAAGCTCCATTTAAACACCCAACATTCCTATAAAGGATGGCATGATACTGTAGATGTCTCCATGCATGGACTATTCTCTTAAGTCTCCTACATCTTTCGTAAGAGATACATATTCTTAATTTCAACTGTAATCCTTCTCTCAGTGCAGACATTCCCATTCCTTGAATGCTGTGGCAAATTTAAGGCAGGAAGTATAGTATGGTGAAAAGAGATCAAGAGTGAAAAATCAGACTGGGTTTCTGGCTTCAGGATTTTCACTTTGGGCAAATTTTGATCTTCTGAGTCTTAGTTGTCCCATCTGTGGATGAAAAGTTTGAGTTAGATAATCCCTAAGGATCAAGGCCAGACCAAGACTTGGCATCTCTCTTTGCCAAATGATTTGGCAGTCCTTCAAACTGATAATCTTCAAACAGTTGTTCAACATGCATTCAGAACAGCCAAGCTCAATAAGGTCAGTACTGCAAGGATTTATTTTCCCCACTTGAGGTCCCTGTCTACATTGGAAGCAGTGATATCAGTTTCTATTTTCCCAGTTATACTTGTATAAGAAGAATTAAGACCACAAATTCAACCTCTCCTTCTTAACTGATCCTCCATTTATTATGAACTCTTGCCTAATTTCAGCACCATTTATAGATCAATGGTTAAGAGTAACTTTTAATAGAGTCTGAAAAGGTCTCTTTGGTCATCTGCATGAGCCTAATTTAGCCAGTGGTGTCCTGTCTTATATTCTCCAGCCTGAAATATCCTCACTGTTCCTCTCCCCTGTTTATCCAAATGTTTCAATGTTTTTGCTTTGAACTTTCCCCCAACCTGTTAAGACAGAATGTTCTCAACTCTGTACTCCTACATGCCTCTTCATTCCTCTCTGTAAAATTATGTTATCATTATAAGTTATTTGTTTATACATATATCTGTGTTAATAAACTATGAACCCGAAGAGGCTAAAAACCCTTTATCCTATTTTGTGGCTCCTGTCCCTAGCTTAGAGCCTATATTAATTAGTCAGTGAGTAAGAAAATTATGTTCTGCATAATAAACCAGCTCAAAACCCAATGGTTGTAATAATACATATATATATATATATATATACATATATATACATATATATGTGTGTATATATATGTATATATGTGTGTATATATATGTATATACATACACACACATATATATGTATATATATGTGTATACATACACACACATATATATGTATATATATGTATATATATACACACATGTATATATGTATATATATATTTCCATTCATGCATCTGGGATCAGGTGGGAGAATGCTACTCTAGTCTGCAGGTCTGTGGGTTGACTGAGGCACCTCTGTACCACATAACATATTCTGTGAGACCCACTAGATGGAGGGAACATGGTTATTCTTTTCACATCAATGGCAGAAATACAGCACAATTGAAAGCCCTACTTAGTCATGAGCACTATATTCCATTGTCCAAAGCAAGACACATGTCCAAGTCTAAAGTCAAAGGGCATAAGTATACACTTCTCTCACCATGAGGCCATGAAAACAATGAGGATGCATAATAAACTACAGTGGTATGAAGAATTAAGACCACAAATCCACCCTACCATAGTGCTTGACAATATGTTGTTGAAAGAATGAATATGCATGAATAAATTTCAAAATTATGGATTATTCCACAAGGATGTAATTTACTAAGTGGGCAAAGATGAAGGCAAAGTGCTAATCTGAGCTGCAGGTTATACTATTGTCTGTGACTGTTCATTGATTAATAAAATAGAAGCCAAATGACATGACCCAGCCATGTACAGTGGTACCAGGAGGCCCTAGAAAACTGTAGTGTCTGTGGTGATTCATTCCTTGACCTAGACCTAAGCTCAGGCATAAAAGCAGTTTCTTTTCATATCCTGAGAGCAATTGTCTACAAGGGAGAAAAAGAAAGAAGCAGTAATTCCTGTATCCTGTGTAAGTCCCTGGCACAGTATAGCAAGTGATTGCTCTCTATTCTCACTGTGCTCCTTAGTTTCCTGAGAGCCTCCCCTGCCAAACACAAATTCTCTCTTCTTACTTAGCAAGAAATTATTCTTTTCTTTATTAAAGAAAACCTGATACTTAAACCCATAATTCTTTTTACTCTAAAATGGGAGAGGAGACATCAGGTCAGCACATAAACTGTAAGTTTGGATGGTAGAATAATCTCAGATAAAGGAGAGACTGTTAATGAGGTAGAATGGCCAATTAGGCCTTTAGTATTTTACGTATTTATAGAAAGACCACGAGAACCTCTCAAATAAGGTGTGTCATGGATGCATGAGGGTTAGGGTGAAGTCCTGTGTTGTAAGCTTTTTTCTGAAATCAGAGCAGGAGGAGCAAAGGGATTCGAGAATGCAGGCAAAGTTAGGAGGGAGCAGGCCAGGAAATCAGCTGAGGGGGAATCTGATTCAAAGGCAGAAGAGGGGTGCTAGGAAGGAATACTCAGCATTTTGCTGAGTTGTGTGGAGGACAGGTGACAGAGCATCAGCTGCTTCCCCCGGAAGTGAAAGGAGAGTCACACCGGAAAGAACCCTCTTGTTCCAGAGAATAACGGAGGTGACAGGCCCTGACTTAAAGTGTGCAGAGGTGAGATGTGAGACTATGCAGCCCAGAGTCCAGGCCTTTAAGCTCCATGGCTTAGAAGGCTAAGATAGGATGTTTTACTTTGAACCTGTGCCACTCAGCAGTGGGAGGCATGCTTGTGATTTTTCCTTCTCTGTGCATACTTTTTATATCAATATGCACTGATATTCTCAAAAGTCATGAACCAAGGGGGTAAGTAAAGCCAGGAAAGAAAAAATGAGGGAAGGTAGTAGGAGCCCTAAACATGTTTCCTTCTTTTTCTTCCTACCTTCTTTCTTCCTTTCTTATTTGGTAATTTAGAAAAATAGCCATATTACTCCTTCCCTTTCCCTCAGGATTTTGTAAAAAGTGATTTATAAATTATTGCGAAGCACTCAGAAAGGGTAAAGCACTTAATAACATTGCAAACCAGGCCAGGCACGGCAAATTTGCTGAGTGTTGTGGGGGATTTCTTTACGTTTTGAAGTCCCAATGAGAATGTGAAAAGACCAGTACATTTTTTCTTTACGTGAACTTTAGGATAATATGTGCATAAATAAGTAAAGTTAGGCTATTTGGCTTTTTACAGACAGAGGAATAGGAACTCAGAATTTTACCTCTATACATTTTCATACCTCTACCTGCACATCTTTGTCAGCCACTATTTTTAAGGTGTATACTCTTGGGAGATGGGGTGTTGGGGAGAAATAAGAAAACAATAAGTAAATGGCAAAACTGCCCAAATGAATCTGTATATTAAATTTACTTATCTCTATCTCTGCTTATAATCATTTGTTAAACAAACAAAAAAGGCAAGAAGAATGGGTAAGGATCAGAAAATCAGTTAGCAAACACATTCTGAAAGCTGTTTGGTACTGTTCTAGGCACCCTGGAACTGACCCAAATATAAAGCAAGACTCTTGTCTTGCAAACACATTCTGAAACACATTCTGAAATGTGCAAACACATTCTGAAAGTCTATTTGGTACTGTTCTAGGCACCCTGGAACTGACCCAAATATAAAGCAAGACTCTTGTCTTCAAAGAGCTTACAACTCAGTGGTATGAATACAAGTATGATGAAATGAAAACTCCAAGAAAGTATGGTGTGATACTGATGTGTGTATGTGTGTGTGTGTAAGCTAATTTCTGACACAAGACAGACATATAGCTATTAGTCTCTTCTAACAGTTATAGTATAAAATGAAAGGCAGGAGATTCTCATATCAGCAAATTCTTTCCAAAGCCATTTTAGCCATGGAATTTGAAGTAAGGATAACCTAGATTGTGGAAATGGGGATATGTGCATTAGGTAACATTGGAATTCAAAACACCATATCCGAACAAAAATTGGTTAAGATTTTATAAATGAGTCATTTTTCACTAGTGACCAGGCTTCAAGAATATGATGCTTTCCCACATTAACACTAAAGAAAGTCTGAGGAAAATTATGCATCTGCCTTGCCAGACTTCTTAAAATGCTAATTGAGGTACTAGGGGCCGATTGAAGTAATTTCAAACTTGACTAAATAATTTTAAACTTGACTTAAATTCTTCTTTATGTAGACAATGTCAACTGCTCCAATATATGGAGACATGTAGTGAGAAAGCAATGTTAGAAATGAAGCTTAAAGAAATTTTGGACATGATCACCTGCCTTTCCAGCCTTGTATCGCCTCATTCTTCTGCCCTGCCTGCCTGCCTGCCAAATGTCGTTTCATCAACATCTCTTGAATATGGGCATCTTTATGTCCGTGTCCTTGCCTTTTTGTTTATGCAAGTTCTTATACCCAGAATGCTGTCCCCTCCCAAGCACATTTTTCAAGGACCAGCCCAGACAGCAACCTCTTTATGAATCCTTTTCTGATGTGTCCTTGCCACCCATTCTTCTGGGCAGAAGCAAACATGCTCTCCTCTGGGGTGACCCAGCACTTTGGACATATTTCTATGGTATTATTTACCAGATTTTGCTAGGTCTATACAATTAGTTGTTTACATAGTTTTGCCTACTCCCTAGGCATGATTCTTTGAGGGCAAGCACATTGATTTTTTCAAGATACGTATCCCCAGAGCACGTATAGTATCTGGCAGTTAGCTGTGATACAGTAAACAATAAAGGGATGAAAATAAAGAATACATTTAAAAATGAGGCATTCTGGTCTATAGAGGAAAAAATAAAGACAGGTCATCTCAGATTAGTATTCATACCAGTTTGAAAATTCACTTTCTATTTTAATATCCCTCTCTTCTTTGAAACTTCAAGCTAAAAAAATAGAATCTTTCTAGGTCATAGGACTGGCAGACTGGCTGTGACTGCCTTGATGTTTTCTAGGAGAGAGTTGATAGGCATGTACCTGTAAAAACATTGAAGAAAAGGCACCAGAAGGTGATTTTTCCATTAAGTGGATGATAAAGTATAAATCTGTATAATATGTATCAATCAATATCTGCATGTGGAAAAATAAAAGCACAAAAACAATTGCTACCTAAAAGAATTCTTTTGGGTAGCAACATTCAATCTACCAATTAATTTTTGTTTACCCAGGGGCCATCTAAATTGCTCATTCTCCAGGTCTTTGGCTTCTGTATCTTCTCTCTGTGGCTGCTCAGATTTCAATAGTTTCAGTATTTCGTGTACATCAGAAAGTAAGTGATGATAGGGAAAAAATAGGAAATTTATAAGTTAGTCAATAAAATTTTTTTCCCAAGGATTTGTCTGGACAAATGTTTGGAGTTTTAAATTTATTGACTAAATAGGATGCCCATGGTTTCATTATGTCTTTGGTAGTAGTTAGCTATACTCTAAACAATATTTAAGTGCCAATATTACCTCTGAAATTTTTAAAGTGAAGCACTTTTATATTTTACACTGAGTATAGACCCAGGTATACTGGAAATAGTACATCCCTTGTTTGTTAGCATTTAAAAAATATTTCCAATTTAACTCCTGCTGGTCTGGTATGATACTTGGTCCCCAGTAGCAATAAGTTTGGGGCTTTCCTGTGGTTGTATCAAACTTATGCACAATGACAATATATTAGGGGTTTTGTGGGGCAACCTTCTAATCTTATATGTGTTTTTATAGTTTATCACACAGATAAACTGTAAAATGGCCATTGCTCACACGGGCCATTCAGTTCCAACTTCTGCTTCTCTGCCATGCTTGGGAAGCAAGACGCATAAAGGCTAGAGACCCCTGGTTACTTACAGCCATTGCTCTCTGGGCCTTGTTGCCTACCAGGGTACAGCCAGGAAGCTTCCCCTGGTGTCCTGGCCAGTTCACAACAATAGACCTCACTTGTCCCCCACCTCCTCCCAACATGGAAAATCCCTTATTGCTTTGAATGAGCTTTTTCTTTGGGTGCCTGGGTGGCTCGGTCTGTTCAGCATCCAACTTCAGCTCAGGTCATGATCTCGTGGCTTGTGAGTTTGAGCCCTGTGTCAAGCTCTGTCCTGACAGCTCAGAGCCTGGAGCCTGCTTCGGATTCTGTGTCTCCTTTTCTCTCTGCCCCTCCCCTGCTCACACTCTGTCTCTGTCTCTCTTGAAGACGAATAAACATTAAAAAAGAATTAGAAAAGAAAGAGGTTTTTTTCTCTTCTTAAGTTTCTAAAAGATGTTTGCCTCTACCCATAACTCCCCTTTTTCCTCCTGGGCTTTAGCTTTCAGAAATAAATGAAGAGTTAGTTTTGTAGAAAGCCACGCCTGCTGCTTTCCACACTGCCACACACAGTCCTCACTGCAATAAGCCATGCCTGCTGCTTTCCACACTGCCACACACAGTCTCACCTGTTTGAATTAGGATAAAGAAAAGGTGAAAATAGAGAAAAATTGTTTTTTGTCAAAATAGTGTTCAGCTATTATAAATATGAGAGTTGCTAAGTGGAAGAATGAATCTGTCCCATTCTCAGAATCACTAATGACTGATTACAGACACTCTCCACCACAACCTGTATTTCCCTGAAAAGTGCAACAATTTGGCTCCCATGAAGAAATTAAGGAAACAAGGAACTGAAATTGTATAAATTTCATTACCTACATTTCTTTAAAAGACAACCAATGATGTGTGAAATTATATAATTATTATATGAATATAATTTGCTAATTAATATTTCCACTGATAGTTAATTAGAAAGTTTTTGCTTGGCAAATTTTTATATTGCTTTTCACTCCCTTAGGCGACATATATCTCTCATTATTGAGCATGCTTTTGGTCAAAATTATGATGCTTGTCTTGGCAAATAGAGAGTTATAAACCCAATGATCAATTTTTCATTGTGATTGCTTCTTTCTATCAGGAACAGTGGGTTTGGAAGGAAGTTATTTTTTTTTTAAAGATACAAAACACATCAGGATTTTGATGCATAAGGGAAAGATTATAGTGAAAATATCTGTCATAAGATAACTCCAAGAAGTGGAGTGGAAATGATCTCATCATTTACAGATAAGGAAACTAAGTATGAAGAAGTATAAATAAATTTTTGAGTCATGTAAAGTTTGATGGGAAAAAAGAAACAAAACCCTTCTTATTTACTAACATCATTAGCATTTTAAGGCTTATAAAGTACTTTTCTATGTCGTACATTTTCCATTCAAAATTCATAATTCTCTAAATTGTTCCTTATTTTATCCTCATTCCATACATAAAGAGACTGAAAGTCAGTGACCAACTAGAAAGCTAAAACCCACATAGCTAGAAAGAGCAACATAGGTCTCTGATTTCAAATACTGTGTTATTTTCAGTAAAATATCAGGATTTTTCTAGATTATAGATTTTTACCAGACTATGTGACTGTCCATTTAAAAAACTAGTGTATAAAGGAATTACTGGTTTAGACAATACCTACTTTGGTGACTTCATTCTCTACCACATCCTCCCACACACATCCTTCTTCAGCAGGACACACAGGATGGATGGCATGCTCATGCATGACCCAGGGTTATGTATAATTACCAGGTGGCACACTTTGACTTTACTGTTCCAATCAAGAAAGCATCCAGTGAGCCAAACTGTAGCATTAAAAGTACAGTTCTCTGGATTGCAGGTCTGCCCAAGCCTTTTGACAGTGACTGGAAGGAGTTAGGGTCTAACTACAAACTCAGAGGGAAGCTTCCACATACAACAGCCCTCACACTTCAGACATTCACCCTAGGTTCAGGGGCCTCCCAAAACTACCCCTGGTTTTAATAATTCACTTGAAGGACTTCTAGAACTCACTGAAATCTTTTATATTCACAGTCATAGCTTACTCCAGGGAAAGGATGTAAATTAGAACCAGCCAAAGCAAGAAACACATAGGGTGGATCCCAAATGCAAAGCTTCCATCCTCTTCAGGATGCATGCAGTGCCTTACCTTCCTGGCAACAGTGTGATAATACACTAAAAGTATTCCTCACCTGGAAACCTCTCCCAAACTTTGGTGCCTGCAGATTTGATTGAGGCTTCATAATGTAGGCATGATTGTTTGATTGATTGCCCACATTAACTGAAGTCTTCAACCACCCCCATTTCCCCAGAGGGCAGCCTATTATCACATTGACCTGAGGGGTCTAACATGAGTCACCTTGTTAACATAATCTGTCAGGGCTGGTTGGAGGGGTCCCCCATGAATAACAAAGGCACTGCTATCTTTTGGGAAGTTCCAGAAATTTAGAAATTACTTCCCAGGAGGCAGGGACAAAGGCCTGACCTATCTTTGGACCAGGCCAAAGTCTTATCTTCACAGAAGATATCAGAATAGAATGGGGTACTGGCATTATTTAAAAGAGAGCTTTGAATTTTCTCTAATTTATTTCAGTAAGTCGGTCAGTCAACACCTCAGCACGTTAATATTATCAGCAACAAGTTATATCACTTCACCCAACATATCAGTGTGACTGCAATAAAGTGAGAGCTACTGCTCTGGTAGCTCAGAAATTCAGTACACTTTCCTCTGCACCCATGTTCATATTGTAATCTCTTCATTGAAAGCACTTTTCTTATGCTACCTAAGAAAAATTCTTACTCTTCCATTTTTTTAAGGCCAGGTTCAACTGTCATTTCCCTTATGAGGCCTTTCCCGAGCTCATCAGGCAGAGTTGTTCTCCATGAGTTGGGGATACAAATATTGGCAGAGCGTGGTCCTCCTCTAAAAAGCAATCAGTCCATTTTTCCTCTTGCAGATGGTGACAATTTGAGGATGAGTACCATTTCTTATTCATTTTTGTACCTTCTGTCTATGGCACAGCAACTATACTCAATTAATATTTGTTAAACAGACCTGTAATAAGAAGAGTATTAATGTGGTAGGCATTAAGTGACTGTTATAGATTTCTGAAGGGCAGAATGACATGATGAAAATGGAGTTTAGGGAGATCCACTTGACATAGTGTACAAGATGACTTTGAGGAGAATGGTACTAAAGAAATGTCAGCCAACTAGGATGCTATCACAGGTTTGGGGACAATAGTCCTGACCAGTACGATTTTAAAATCTGCCTGACTTGTACAAATTGACATACTAAGTCAGTAAATCAGTAATGTCGGTCAATTACTGGCCAAAGTCTGCCCTCCCATGTGCAGGCCATAGTTGCAGGATGTGGCAGCTTCTACTTGACCAGACACCATCCAGTCCCTGAATAAAGGGACAGCCGTGAGTTGTTCTTAGCTACCACTTGAAGAAGCTATCAGAATATATCACGTCTGGGATGGGAGCCGTGGCTGGTAAAAAAAAGAGTTGGTCACCAATAGCACTGAATATAGTCTACCTATAGAAATATTTAAATTCACTTGCTTCTCAATTAAGTTTACTGAATCCAATCACAGCCTCTCAAAATCTTCTGGTGGTCACAATTTCTGGGAGAACTTATAAGAAGAGTTAGTAGAAAAACCTATGGTTCCCACTGCACCATTGGTTCTGAGTCTAGGACTGATACTCATCATCTTCCTCAATCTGGCAGCTTGCCTGGTAAGTTGACCCAGACGCTTGGCCATGAGGAGTCTGAGCTCTAATTACCTCCTCAGATTATTACTGAGCATGGGCATATTTATGGATGCTCTCTAAGGGATGACTTGAGTGTCAAATGTATTCCTTCCTATCCTTATTATATAACATCAGTCCTACATCCTCATGATGATCAGGATCAGTTATGCCTGCCCAGAGATTTTTTTTTTTCTTTTCTTACTGCTTTACTGGTACAAGTAGCCCATAGTGTTAAGATGGTAGCTACAGCATAACGTTCAGTGGGACTCTTGTGGAAGCAAGGTACCTCGAACTCTAGGCCTACAGAGCCTAAAGGTGAAGAGAGAGAAAGCACAAATTCCCTGAGTAGATAAGGAGAATGCATGGTAAACAGGACCACTTCTACTTCTCCTTGTTTCCAAGACACATATATTCTCTACATTGGGTATATGGTACCATATAATGATCTTTGGCTTAACGTATGTATCACATTTTGAAGAATACCATTTCATCCTGTCACTTCCAGGCTGTGCCTCTGATAACACTTCCAGAGATCATTCCAACACTTTATCAGAATAGTACCTGCTAAATGTTGTAGTATGTGATTAGGGACAGTGGATCTCATGGTTATACGTCCATTGCCATGCTCCTTTGTCATAAAATGAGGCCCTTAGTTTAAGATAATATTTTGAGAGGTCCCATGTCAATTGCTCACAGATACTCTGTGAGTCCTTGAAAGGTGCTGGCTGTGTCACTCTAGGCAGGAAGAAAACTCATACCCAAATACATGTTAATCAAGGTCATGATGCAACATTGCCCTTTCTACAATATAATCAGTGTGCCACCAGATTTCTGTTTGGTATCATACGGGGAATTCAGCATTGTCTGTTACTGGCAGGTCGGATGCTTATGAGCAGCACTAGCTAGATCAGCGTTTGTGAGAAGCAGCCTGTGCTCTTGGGTCCATCTCTCCCACATGCTTACTCTATTCAGAAGCCTATTCTATAAGCACTGAGATGGCCAAAGAGAGAAGCTGGCTGACATCTACTGGGCAAATCATCTTGTGCCTTGGTTATTTCAGGTCTCTTCTTCAGTGGATGATTTTTATGAACATTAATGTGTGGGGCAAAGATCCTAACATGTTTTGCTTTTCACCATAGATCCAGTCATTTGAACTTGCTTGCTTCCTTGAAATGACTTTTCCCAATTGTGGAATCTCCCCTTTGATGGTTCTGACCAGCAAACCAAAATCAATCACCTCTGTTCATGAGACTAAAACCTCAGGCAACTTTTCTTTTCACTCAAAGTGGATGAGCAAACTTAAAGCCCAAAGATCTGTTCTTTGGAAGGATATTCCTCATTGCTGTCATTTGAGGTTATTCTTATGTAGGGGCTATAGAGCAATAACAGTCCATGTTTTGCTTATACCCACAAAACATGCCAGTCATGAGCCAAGTTCAGACTCATGTATGAACTTCGTGTATGGTTACTTGAAATAGCCATAGACACTTTTAAGAAGGAAAAGAGAAAAATACTTCTGAATACACGCTGTATAGTTTCAAGATCCATCTGCACAAAGATCTTACTTCTCCTTTGGTTACGGGTTTTTGGTCTCAGAACTGTAAATTAGAACCAGCCAAAGTAAGAAACACATAGGGTATGAATCTGGAAACTATGAGGGATGGTGACTTTCAATTAGGATAGCTGATATCGGGCTTCTGTTCATTCATTCTTGATCTCTTTCTAAGTAGCTCTCTTATTAGTGGATTATCTTTCTGCCTCTAAAAACATATCCTATGGACCACCTTTGTAAATTCCTGAAAATCAGTGGCTCCCCACCCCTACACCCCACTTACATTTCAGGTACTGCCCTTTTGATCTTGCCATCATTTAAAGTAATTCTGTCCACTTTGCTTCAGAAGCTAAGTGCTGCCCTCCAATCTCTGGTATTCCGGATCCTATCCCCTTTGCTACTAGGGGGCCCAGTTGTGTCACAGTATCTCCATCATGCAGTCCCAGCCTGCAAAAGACAGCCATTATTGAGTTTTCGATGTGCCATCACTCTGGTATGAGGCATGAGGTTTGTTTGGCATGAGGTTATGGATTTGGTGGCTGATAAAAACTGGTTATCTGAGAAATTAGACTGAATTTATTTGGCATTTTCTCAGAAAGGGCAAGAGAGAGACCTTGTACATCCCAGTTATTAGAAATGTTCTCTCTGTGGTTGGACGGGAATAATTTATGAAGCTTTGTTCATGACTTAAGGGGGAAATTTCATAATAATATGTAATTTTATTTCCTATTATCCTAAGTTTAGAAAGCATCCTTCTGATTATTCATTTAGTTTCCAGATACCTTGTTAATGAAAGAACAGTGCCTAGAATAGCAGTCATATGGTTCTATTTTCTGGATCTCCCTGGTGACCTGATAAAATAAATCCAGATTTCTAGGCCTGAAAAACTTAATGCCAGCAGTAACAGGAAGCTATTCATTCAGTATAAAATAGAACAGAGTTCTCCATTCCCAAAAGTGCTTAGGCAGAGGTAAAGAATCATCTGTCACGGATATTGTAGAGCAGAATTTTGCATTGGGTGGAAGGAGACGACCCCTTCAGTAGTATTTGCCTTAATAGTGGGGCCTCTGATGTTTGACAGGATTAATTTTAAAACCACTGTGAGTGTAACTAGTTTTTGTAAAATTGTGTGCTATTACAAAACATCAGATTCCTCTGAAACCTTCCCCCATGGATTATTCAAGTTCAACTTTGACACCCCTGCAACTTCCTGAGATGTTTTATGTGCATTGTCTGTGGGTTATGCTGAACATAGGAGACATCCAAACAAGGGGATCTGGAGCCTGGCTGCTCTCCCAGTGTTAAAGGCAGGCTTGTTGCACTGTTTTCTGTTGGGAGAGATCTGCGTAAAGAGATAAATGATAGCTATAAAACTGAATACTTAGTTGCTATGTGGATGAAAGCAGGTGGACAACATAAATGCCTTGAGCATATACTGAAATTATACATCAAGAAATAGAGCAGCTATTGGTAGCTGAGAAGCAATTCCGGAGAGGCTAGGACTTAGTCATCAGAAAAGATGTAAAGGTATCAGTAAGTTGAGGGGCATCGCTAAGAGCAGGGATGCTGGAGTCAGAGAGGCCTTGGTTCCATCATAGAGTCTATCGCCAGCCAGCTCTGCAAAGCTGGACAGCATAGGTAACAGCTTCAAGGCTATGTCTTCATCTGTAATGAGGATAAAAAACTTACTGTGTCACTGTGATGGTTAAATTAGATGATATACGTAAGCACTTAAAACAGTGCTAAAGTGGGGCACCTGGGTGGCTCAGTCGGTTAAGCGGCCGACTTCAGCTCAGGTCATGATCTTGCGGTCCGTGAGTTCGAGCCCCGCGTCAGGCTCTGTGCTGACAGCTAAGAGCCTGGAGCCTGCTTCAGATTCTGTGTCTCCTTCTCTCTGACCCTCCCCCGTTCATGCTCTGTCTCTCTCTGTCTCGAAAATAAATAAACGTTAAAAATTTTTTTTTAAAAAAACAGTGCTAAAGCAATTAACAGTGCAATACCTATACTACTACGAACAGTGCCATTATTATTAATAAACAAATTCAGAAGCATCAGTAACTGCAAAGCCCTGCAAATACCAGTCACAACTAAAAGTCAGGGGTCTGATTGTACTTTTTACGTAAAAGTAAGTGATGTATTAGCTTTATTGTTATTATTTACAATCTATGCTGTCTGCTAGATTTATACCACTAGCACTTTTACTTTTAAATAGGAAATATGACATATATATACATACATATATATATATATATATATATATATATATATATATCACATATGTATCATGTCACATGTCATATGTAGGTATATTTCATATAGGTAGATAGAGTGTAGAAATATATTTTGTTAAGTTTGTAAAGATAGTGACTTTTATCTCCTTGGGATCAACTTCTCAGCCATATTCATGGTATAGCAGACATAAAAGATGCTATTTGTTCAGCTCCCTGGGATCAGCTGGGAGTGTACTAAGTTGGTTGAGGATGCACAGGAGGGTGGGGGCTCGGGCTGTCCCAGGCTCCTGGAGATATCTGCAACCAGATCATAACCTAAAAAATGGTAGAAACAGACCAAAAACACAACCTGAGGCAGAATCCCAATCTCATCAAAAGGACAGAATCCTAGGAATTTTGACTGACACTGTGGATTTTTCTCTACAGCACTCCTTTCTGACGTAGTTCTGACTTCAGTTCCAGCAGTAGCAGGGAGTCCCAGCTTTCTAGTGCTGTTCTTTCATTCTTTGATAGTTTTATTTTGTGGTATTTCTTACCATGTTTAAATCGGCAAACCCCAACTCCTCCTCCCCCACCCCCATTTAACTTCCGACTCCTACTTTCTGTTGTAGAAACTCAGAAAAACTCTCCTGCCCCTTCCATTTATCTAGTGGATTATTTTGTCTGTTTCCTTGGCTGTCCAAACTTTGAACCCTTCCTGTGTTTAGAGAATTCACTGATTTGTGAATTTTGTTTGGGGAGGTAGGGAGAGGCAAAGGCAGATATTTATTTATTTATGCATGTATTCCCATTCTCCCTTAGCTCAACTTAATTTTTTAAAATCTTTATTTATTTATTTTTGAGAGAGAGCGCACATGAGCAAGTGCACAGCAGGGGAGGGGCAGAGAGAGGGGGAGATACAGAAGCTGAAGCAGGCTCCAGGCTCTGAGAGGTCAGCACAGAGCCCCACACTTGGCTTGAACCGACCAACTGGGTGATCATGACCTGAGCTGAAGTCGGACGCTTAACTGGCTGAGCCACCCAGGTGCCCCTTTAAGTTCAACTTTAAATCTGGTGCTAGTGACGAAGAAAGGACAGATCACAGAACATGCACCAGAGCAGCAAGGGGTGGCGTGGCTGCAGTTGCAGGGTTGTGTTTCTAAGGGCGACGGTGCAGGAGAGCAGCCAAGGCAGTCAGGGTTCAGAGGTGGGGTGATGGCGTACAGGCTGTGAGACCCCATGTCCAGTGAGGCAGCAGCAGTGTGCTTATTAGACTGGTTATGTGGGATGATCTGGGATGGGATCTTGGCTGCCACTAAACCTCCCTTGTTCAGGTCCATCTTCCTGGCTCTTTAGCCTTAACGGTGATTTTGTCAGCTACCCAATGCTGTCTCCATAATTTGCTTTCTACTTAAGCCATTCAAAGTCCATTCCTGTTGCTTGAAACTAGCAACCTTGGCCGATCCAACGTGACAGCCATGTAAATAATTGGGGATAGCTGCTGCGTCTTCCTTAGTTTGCTGTTCACACTTCTTCAAGATAAAGACAGTTAACACCTACATCCTCAGCAACATTTATTGTTTGCATTCATGTAGAGTTCGATGACTAAGAATAAACTTTTAAGAAACCTTATACATTTGATAGGTTTTGGAGTCATTCACAATCTGACTATCTGTGCACATGAAAGAAGATGATTGAACTTCTTAAATGTAAAATATATGGTGTATCTTTTTTGGAAGCTTCCTATTCTCCTCTGAGGAGAGCAGGTCTTCTCTGGAATCTACTTTTCATGGTCTGCCCAGCTGTGGAATAAAACGAGACTGTAAACTGCCATCATAACAGGGAACAGTCAGATGAGTAAGAATGGAAGGAAATTATAGATTCATTGGAGTTCAAAGAGAATATTGCTCATGCATTCTTTATATAAACTTTAAATTAGAAATAAGGTGCAATGAATGTATTGAATGTTTTCTAATATCCTTCAATAATCTAGGTGCTATACATAGGATTTCTTATTCAAAAACATACTTGTACATAGATCTAAATTCCATTTTCAGATAAGAAAACAGGCTCAGAAAAGTTGAACTATTTACCTTAAGGTCTGAATATTGATGGGTGGATTGGAGTTCCATGTGTTTAAGACTCCAAAGCTCTCCCCTTATACCACATTGCTTCCTAAATGGGATCAATGTTTTAAATTATTCCTCATATAAAATACTTAAAATAGATTATTGTACTCAATATCACTTATTGTAAAATGAGCTAAATGGTTGTAACTATATGTATATGTGTGTACGTTTGTGTGTGTGTGTGTGTGTGTGTGTGTGCGCGTGACTATGTGTAACACTAAGTTATTTTTGAACCATTCATACGTAAGACTGTCAGACACATGCGTTCACACCACTTGACCTTTAAATTGAAATACTTAAAACTGCTCTTCAAAATTCAACAAATCGGCAAAAATGGAATCAGAGAACATAAGATCAAAACTTTTTTTAAAGCCATCGCCTTATATTTAATATACATTTTTAGGACCATGAGTGCTTTAAATGTGGTTTCCCTTGAAGCAATTTATTAAGATTAAAAGACACATTTTAAAGGGATAAAATAAGCACTTTAAATATAAATAAGGATAACCTCAAAATTTCAAAGAGAGTAAAGCAAACAATTTTAGAGGAAAAAAGTAAATCCTATCCGGCTCTGTTGTACACACTATGACCTTAAATGGACTCAATTTCGGAAAGCTTGCCTGCGGTGAACTAAAGTGGTGACCTTGGGTCATTTCTTAGTCTCTTTGAGCTTCAGCATCCTTATCTGTAAATTAATGGATTAAGCTGAATGATCTCTTTCAGCCCTAAATAATTTTATGTTTCTAGGAATATCTGCCTGTAATTGTAGAAACAAACCAACAACTATTAGTTTCACATGACACTATTAGTTTAATAAGTCAAAAATGCATGTCTATTGTTAGCATGCAGTAAAATTAACTGAAGGTTCTCAGCAAAATTGGTTACTATTGAATAGTTAGATTAAAAGATCTGGCTAATTTTAGGGGCACCTGGGTGGCTCAGTTGTTTGGGTGTCCAACTTCAGCTCAGGTCATGATCTCACAGTTTGTGGGTTCGAGCCCCGCATCTGGCTCTGTGCTGACAGCTCAGAGCCTGGAGCCTGCTTCAGATTCTTTGTCCCTCTCTCGCTCTGCCCCTCCCCCTCTCATGCTCTGTCTCTCTCTCTCTCTCTCTCAAGAATAAATAAACATTAAAAAAATTTTTAAAAAAGATCTGGCTAATTTTATATGCATGCAAATCTGTCATTAGTTACTAGATACATTTGTTTATATAATCTATACAGTATATACAAATATGCATGTAACATGAAGGAAAATTTATGTCTAAATATCAAATCTGCATGTTAAAAGAGTATCTCAGAAGAGAAAACAAAAATTTTATTGTTAAAGTTAAAAGACCATTTCTTTTATGACAGAATAATGTTTGTTGAAGTAATATTAGAAATTACATACAAAGCAAAAAATCTTTAATAACTCCATCACTTAGAGATAATCTCTACTAATCCATGCTTATATGTACTTAAATATATTTTTATTTCTTGCTCACAAAATGATGATTTGCTGTGCATGCTATCTTATAATTTGCCTCTTCATTTTAACAATGCATTTAAATATCTCCCCATATTAATAAATATTATTGAATGGCATACTCCACCTTGTTTTCAAGATCAGTTGCTAATTCTGCTGCCCTTCTTCCAGGGTCAATCAATCTAAGAGAGCTCTGATCCATCAATCAGAGACCTAGATCAAGGACAAGGAAAGGTACCATCATTCTTACAACTTACCTTAGCCTCTTCCTTGAGCTTTCCTCACACTGGGTCTTTCCAAAACTGGACAAATGTGAAAACTTAACTTCCCATGTGGTGGTATATTTTTAAGGCTTTTAGGCATTATATAATATTATAGAATTATGTAGTTTGGGAAATTTGATGTAACCTTTGAAATTTGGGGTTTACAAGTCAGGCCCATGGAGACTTGCAAAGTCATCATAGGCATTATATCTACACACTGCTGATTCAGCATATATGCTATACATATTTAACTATTCTACGTTAGCAACATATGCCTGGTTAATTCCAAAGGTGCTTATATAAAAATACCACATATAAATTAAAATGATGTTTAAAATAGTGTAATATCCAGCCCAAGTGATCTTCATGTGTGTGTTTTGGGGGGGGGGGATGTATGTTAAAAATCTATTTTCGTCGGGGGTGGGGGAACCTGGGTGGCTCAGAAGGTTGAATATCTGACACTTGATTTTGGCTCAACTCGTGATCCCAGGGTCATGGGATCAAGCCCCACATCAGGTTCTGCATTGAGGTGGAGCCTGCTTAAGACTTTTTCTCTCTCACCCTCTGCCTCTCTCCCTCTAAACAAACAAACAAACAAATGAACAAACAGCTTTAAAATAATTTAAAAAAACAAAAAAAATGTTTATAATTTACACATACCATTCAATATCTAAAAATAAATTATTATTGCTTGAGGAAATCAGAGTAAAATACATCTGGGATCTAGAGAAAGAAAATGTGCATTAAATTTGGAAGAGATATTGGAATGACCAAAGCGTGTGCTGCTTGATGGAAAACCATTATTTTGAAGAAACTAACATACACCTTCTAAAGCATCATGCTGGTTTTCACCTTAGCATCAGCAGCAATACAGCGGGGCTGCAAACAAGGGAGAGACATGAAAGAGATGTTGACAATAGGGAAGCGTTTCCTCTCATAATGGGAACTTCTCTTTCAAACACCATGCCTAGCTATGTGCCAATATCTCAAACATTTTCACTCTAGTGGTTTGGCTTTAGGCTTCCATTCCTTCCAGAAGAGACTCTCTTTTAATTTCTCCAAGTATTGTTTCTGGAAATTTTCCTTTGTTTCGTGAATACTTATGGGGCTCTGCCGTGTATGCATTGCTTTAAAGCAGTGCTCATTGTGTGGTACTTATTGCAAAGTTTTTTTGTTTTTTCTTAAAGTTCATCTCTTAAATTTCCGCAATTGCTTGGGTGGATAGGGAGGTTTAAAAATAAAAATCGTCAGGGGCGCCTGGGTGGCTCAGTCCGGCATCCGACTTAGGCTCAGGTCATGATCTCACAGTCCATGAGTTCCAGCCCCTCTGTGCTGACAGCTCAGAACCTGAAGCCTGCGTTCAGTTCCTTGTCTCCCTCTCTCTGTCCCTCCCCTGCCCACGCTCTGTCTCTGTCTCTCTCTCAAAAATAAACATTAAAAAAATAAATAAAAATCTTCATTTTTTGAAGATGTGGAATATGAGTAGAGATGAATTTTAATTGATTTGCCAAAGGTCAGAAAGCAAGTCAAAGGTAGTCCTTGGCCCAGAGCTCCAATGTGCTGAAATCAGCTCAGTGTTCTTAATCACATATGTGTATTGATCAATTGATGCTTTTTTCCTCATTACCTGTCTGAGAATAAAGTGACACATAGACCCTATTTTTATTTGCAAATGGTCAATTAATTAATGATTTAATACATATGATTCCTAAAATTTTAGTATTATTTGGTATAAGCCACTTCTGGCTTTGAAATCAAACAAGCAGAGAATTAGCATGGGTGGCATGCAAACATTTTTTTTTTTTTCTTTTCAGTAGGGAGCCTACTTTCTGAGTGAGGTAGATGAAATAAGTTGTTTTCATGTATTTTGATTTATAAACATGGATACTCTATGATCTAGCAACTAAAATATAAACTGTGGCCAATTTGTGCAGGACTCAGCATTATGGCAGTGGGGTTCTGGATGTTCAGTATTTTTAATGTCATATTCACAGGACCTCTGATAAGTCCTGTAGCAGTCCCTTCCCAGTCCTCACTTCCTTCTAGGCAAATTTCTGTCATTTTGCTCAGTTTGCTTTTAAAATTCCTCTTATTTAGGGGGGCGCCTGGGTGGCTCAGTCATTAAGCATCCTACTTCAGCTTTGGTCATGATCTCACAGTTGGTGGGTTTGAGTCCTGCATCGGGCTCCACGCTGACAGTGCAGAGTCTGGTTGGGATTCTCTCTCTCTGCCCCTACCCCATTCATGCTTTCTCTCTCTCTCTCTCTCTCTCTCTCTCAAAATAAATAAATAAACTGTATTTAAAAAATTCCTCTTATTCAGGGTTGAAGATTTGTCTTCTACAGTTAGTGATGACTTACTTAATAGGAAATAACCCAGGTAAACTTAGCACATCATGTGCTATAGATAAATGATTAGAAGAGTTTCCCTAAAATGCAGGTCTTGATACATTCTAAGTGGGAAACCAGAGAAATATTAAATGAAGATGTGGAAGCAGGAAGAAAAGGGAGACTTGGGGGCACTGAAAACAGTCCCATTTTCTGAGAATCCTGCTTGCTGATGCTCACTAAGATGGGGGAATGTAAGCACAGTGACTCCATCCATTCAGGTTAAGATGGTAAAAAGAAAGTTAAAGCTGAGCAGTGCAAAGCCAACTTCCTGGCAGGGCTCTGCTGTAAGCACTGGATGAAGAACAATGGGTGTGTATACAGGTCTTGAATTTCACAGCTAATTTAGATATAGAAGGGTGTGATGTTCAGTACTTCTGCAAGAATGATTTCACTAGCTTTTAATGGAAAGGTTTGGCATATGAGCTCACTCATATGTGGAATTTAAGAAACAAAACAAATGAACACAGTGGAGGGAAAAAAAAGAGGCAAACCAAGAAACATGCTTAACTATAGAGAACAAACTGATGGTTTGCTGGAGGGCAGGTGGGCAGGGAGATGGTTTACATAGGTAATGGGGATTAGGGAGAGCACTTGCGATGAGCACTGGCTGCTGGATGTATGTGACGAATCACTAAATTCTACACCTGAATCTAATGGGATAGTTTGGGGAGAAAAGTTAGGAAGGATTATTTTCATGTTGGCCTTCATATGATGGCCCCCATGGCATTACTCTGGTCCATATTTTCCACCGTGTACACTTTTATTCAATGTTATAATAGCTAAACCCATCAATCTGATTGTCCTCTTCTTGCATACCTATTCCTGCTCCTTTAGATCCAGAGAACCTGATGTTTTCAATTATGTCAGTGTTGCTACCTCTCTTCACCATCTTTTTAATTTATTTTTTTGGTAAGTCACAGAAATTTCACTTTTATATTATGCCCTTTCAGGTCATTAATGAAAAGCTTAAACAAAAGTGCATATATTTCTGAAATTTATGAGCACTTTTATTATACATATATCCTTTCTGTTGTTCTGTCCTCTGAGAGAAAGAGAGTGCAAGCAAGGAAGAGGCAGAGAGAGAGAGGGAAAGAGAGAGAATCCCTGTGCTGACAGCACAGAGCCAGATGCAGGGCTTGATCCCGTGAACCACGAGATCATGACCCGAGCTGAAGTCAAGGGTCAGACACTTAACCGACTGAGCCACCCAGGTGCCCCTGTTCTTTTCTTTTTAAGAAAATATAAGAACTTAAGTTCAGTAACCAATGTAGTAAGTGTGGTAGGGTTTGGTAGAAAAGAAATATAAAAATACAAATGAGGTTATAATCTAGTCATGTCATTTTGTAGTTCACGGTGTTATTTCTCTTCTAAGCTTTTGTAAATATATTCTTTATGTTTACCATATTCTTTCTCACTTCTTCTTCATTTGGTTAACACCTACAGTTTCCTTCTATACCCCACCCTCTCCTTGACTAGCCTGGGGCTGTCTTATGTACTTCCTTAAATGGTTCTGGGTACTCTGGGCTTTGTGCTATTTTATCTGCCATCACACTGTTGATATTGCCACAACACTGGGAATTATCTGAGGGCAATAATACATGTTTGCACGTTTTATTGTTAAATTCTATAGTCTGGTCTAGGAGATATAATAAATATTTGCAGGTAAGAAGGAACATAGGAAGGAAGGAAAAGAAGGAGGAAGGAAGGGTGGAAAGAAAAGAAAATACAGTTTTCAAGTGATTAGTGAGCGTTAAGTAATGCCATTTTTCCTACAGGTTTTAACTCCACAGTTCTGTGACTATTTTTATTGGTTCATCAAAACACGGCCGGAGGCTGGTGGATGGAGCAGTTGTCTACGCTAAGAACATCCTCAGAAATGGAGCATTTTTATTTTTGTTTTTAAAAGTAATATGGTGATATGACAGTTGGTAACATAATGACCAAAAGGGATGAGGTGAATCGGTGTGAAATCCAGACCCTGCAGCAGGGAGAGAAAGACACCCTGCTGAAGTGTTGTAGACAAACGTGCACTTAATAATCAGCTCGATGATGACGGTGATGAGGAGAGTAGAAATGGCAGTAATTTTCACAATCTTTCCTTTCCATATAACATACCCAAATTCCCTTGGGCCTAAGGGTAGTTCAGATTTACTCCCCTTTATTTCTTATACTATCTCATTTAATGCAACTAGATAACAGATGAGACTCACTGCGATAAAAAACTTAAATTTAGAAGCATGGCTTACATCCCTTTTTGCCACGTACAATAGTGCACAAATGTCCTCTTTCTGTGCAAATGCCTCTTTTTTGTGGTTTATCAAGGTATTGTTAACTTTTCACTAGATTGTGTGTTTGCGTAGATTGCAAAATGAGGGTTGGCACTCTCTGCTTTGCAACCATGACTCAGTTGTTGGTGGCTGGATTTCTAAAGAACCTAAGGATTTCTTTTAAACACTTAGTCCTAAAAGAGTCCCAGCTCGATTGATTCTTCACTGTCCTGAGCAAGCTCTCAAGAAACGCTGCTGAAGGCATTTCCTGTTTCCTTTGCACTTGTTTCAGATTTCTGTGACATACTTAATCTGGGTCTTGTGCCCTGTCAACTTTTAATAGTTATAATTGCCCAACTATCTGCTCTTGTGTGATCATAAAATCCTTTTAACATTTCACTTTTCCCCTCAAGAAAATGTATCCCGGTTTCCGGGACGTGACCTTCAGCTTCTTTCGTAAATACGCAGGCAGAGAATTCATTCAGGCTCTCAGCAACGGCAGCCTCATCTGTCACTGACTTCCCACTCATCCCCTTAATGGCCCTACGGATGCCTTGCTGGGTTGTGTGCTTTTAATGTCATAAAAGAGGTTTGTCCTCTGATTTGGTAATTTCTTTGCCTCTTTTTCTCCCCTGGGTCCTTTTAGAGTTCCCTTCCAGAGTATAGAGGATTTGATTTTCTATTCCTTTAAAAATTTTGGATCTTGAAAAAGGGAGGGGGAGGCTTCTCTTTGCTGCATCATTCTAGAGACATTACTTTTCCACTTTGATCTTGTAAAATGCTAAACAAATTTACCACTTATTAGCGGGACAAGCTTTCTGGGTGATGCGGTGTTTTTAAAAACCACTTCCTTGCAATTTACCCTGACCTTAATTCAGTGGCTTGTCTCTTTTTGAATTAATGATTATATGCTGTATTTTATTTTCTGTCTTCCTAAATTTCCGTGTTGTCTCTAAACACCTCTAGCTTCTATATGGGATTAAATCATACGCTTAATGAGATTTAATCACTGCTTTCCATATTCTCTCTTTTCTTTGAGCCCTAAATATTATTTAATCCTAAACCTGGCATTCTTTCCTCCCTTTTCAGGTTGATGTACACATTAAATTAGAAAGCGGCTTTGCACTAGATCCAGCCCTACTTCCTCCACTTGATGTAATCCTGTCCTATGCGTAGGTAATTAAAATCTCCCACTATTACTACCCTGCCCTTTTCTTGCTGTATGTGTGTGCGGTATTTCATAGTTCATTTCTGCAGACAGACTATAATATTACTGTTAGCACATTCTAAACCAATTTCTAATACATAACTCTCATCCTCCGTCATAGCTGGATTCAGAAAACTATCATTCGGGAATTGTCCAATTTCCCAATAAATAAAGCCATGTAGCTTTTCATTGCTGTTGATTCTTACAAATATGAGTGCCCAAATATAGAGTAGTCATTAAAAGGCTTATAAAAGCCCCGAGATTAACGTACTAACGTTAACAAGGTTTTGTTAAACAATAATTGAGCACTTTAGGTAAGCAATTACACATGGTGACTAGGAAATTATTAGGATATACGCACACGTCGCATGTGTGCTGATGACCTTATAAAATGGCCGCATATTTTAAAAAGAAACAGAGCCCTGCGTATAAAGGAAATTTTGAAAACCTAGGAGCAGTCTTTGGATTGTTTGCTGCCACTGCTTCTAGGCAACAGGCAAGAGATGTTTACAATCTGGGCTCTCCCCTGCCCCCACCTCTAGAAGCTTTTCATCTGCTGCTGCTGCTGCCGCTGTTGATAGAACTACAAGACCGGGAGCCTGATAATGCCCCTCCTCCACCTCGCCTCCATCTCCTGGAGCCCAGCTGTTAAGGCCTATCTAGCTAATCACCCCTTTACCACCAGGCTCGTTTGTGGAAGTTAATGTCATGTTCAGAGAGGGCAGTGCTGCCGGGAGAGGAGAGGATTTGATTTCTCATTTTACCTGTGAGAAAAACAGCATCCGGCATAAGGTGCCTCTTTTGTCCTTGATCCTTGACTCCATTGTCACTCACCTGCTGCTGCCGCGGTGTAGCCCAGTGAAGTGGGGTCGCAGTCCTCCAGCTGAAAGTGGAACTTGAAATGGGGACCCTTGACCTGAGTGTCACAGAACGGTTTTTCTCAAAGGGTATGCCCAGCTTTTCCAAAATGATAATCAAACGGAAAGGAGTAGAATTTTAATTTCCTTTTTAAAAACACGCAAACCTGCATCTCTTTAAGAAATCGAAGGGGGGACATGCTAACAAACAATAGAATATCAGATTCTAAAGGTAACTCATGTCTGGCCTCAGAATCAACGAGTTTTAATTCTTTTTATTTATCTCGTGGAAAGCAAGAGGAAGATATTTGGAAAAGGAAGGAGAGACATGTATGAGGGAATTGAGGGAAAGAAACATCGAGGATAGGGGTTGTTAGGCCAAGGTTGCTGTTCTAGTTGCCAGGAAACCTCCATCACCTTGTTTTGATACCACCCAGGGCGGGCTCAGGCCGACCGAGTAGAATAGCAGCCGCATTCTGAACATGTCAGCTTGACAGAGGCCGGGGGACCATGTCTGGGCAATGTGGTAAGAGACGGCCTCCATTTCGCCACCTGAGGGGAGGGTAGACGAGATCATATCTTAGCATGTCTTCATTCCACCTTTGCCCACTCGAACGGGGAGGTCTGACAGTCTTCTTTTTATGAATCCAGACTGTGGGGGCTGATGTCTGTGTTCTACCCCTGACACTGTTACTTCTCTGTCCGGTAGGTAATTGCTTTTCTGTATTTCAGTTTCTTCATCAGTAAAGTGGAAATAGTACCTCTTGGGCTATTATAATGGTTTAATGAGATGATACACATAAGTCATTTAGGACACTGCCTAGAATATAGTAAGCACTCAAGAAATGTTGGCAAGTATAATTAATATTCTTTTTGGTGAATTAAAGGAAAGAATTGGAGGGGCGCCTGGGTGGCTCAGTCAGTTAAGCATCAGACTTCAGCTCAGGTCCTGATCTCACGCTCCATGAGATCCAGGCCTGTGATGGGCTGTGTGCTGACAGCTTCGGAGTCTGTGTCTCCCTTTCTCTCTGCCCCTCTCCCACTCATGCTCTGTCTCTCTCAAATGAATAATGTTAAGAGAATTTTAAGGAAAGAATTGGGAATTAAAATGCATCTTCATATTATTTGCTATCATAATGTTACCAGGTTTGGTTAGTATTAAATATCACTGGGCCTGACATTTTTCCAACTCTATCAAAATGAGAAGAGAATCCAACCTAAAATTTATATTTAAAAAAAATGACCTTAAATGTAGACATCGCTGTTCTTCAGGCCAGGTTGGTACCTTTGCTATTCATATGCCTATAAATCCCTGTTTCCCTCAAACTCTGAAGAATATTAATAACTAACACTTTTTAGTACAAGATGCTTTAGTGAATGTCATGGTTGATCCTCAGCCTCTACCATTAAAAATGGTACAGTGATTATTCCCATTTTACAGAGGGGAAATTAGGCTCACAGGGGTTTGGTGATTCTTCTGATTTTCACAGCTGTCAAGTGATAGAGGCTGAGGACTCATAAGTCTTCGAATTTTAAATCTGCCCTTTTCTCACTGGGTACTTGCGTTTCTTCCATGGGAGATGGGGCATTGCGTGGGGGGATAGATTTAAAAGATGGAAAGAACGAATGAGGAGGCAAGAGGGAAAGAAGGAACTATGTGTGCAGAATAATAAGTTATTTGTATCTATACCCTCTGTAGTCAGAAACATGTTGCTGAGAGGAGACCACCAGACATCCTAACATCTGAAATACTTAGCATCAAGGCCTTAATTCTGTTTAAAGACACGTCAGGGAAAGGCATGACCCTGACTCCTGGCCTTCACCTGCCAGCCCAGGTACAAACAGAAATCTCTTTCTCAAAGACTCCTTGTCTTTTCTGTCTGTATCAATTTCTCTTGTATTTCAAACATTTACTCATACAATTTGAAGCAAAGCTTTATCAGGAGAACAGATTGAGAGTTTGGCTGAGAGTTTTGAAGCATGATGCTCTAAATACAACTTGTTTGCCTAAAGCTGTTGGTTTTAGAGGGTACAGGACACCGGTTCTTCAGACCCAGTCCAGGATACCATTTCACTTTAATGGAAAAGTGTTGACTTTAATCTATAGGCTTTATTTGACTTGGACCCTTGTTACCTTAGAGATAGGCTGTCTTCCTTTACACCCTCATAGCAACTGGAACTGGGAGCTACTAAGAAGCATTTGGTCATGATTTTTAACTGCCAAAGGCAGGTGTGTGTGTGTGTGTGGGGGGGTGTTGGAAAGGGAGAGAGAGAGAGAGAGAGAGAGAGAGAGAGAGAGAGAGAGACTTCCTGTTTTCTTTCCCAATCCGTCCTCTTTAATACATTCATAAGTTGTTTTTCTCTACACAGAATTTGAATTCAGGGTCTTTCTTAAGTGGGCAGTTCACTTTTTAAAAAATATAATTTATTGTCGAATTGGCTTACGTACAACACCCAGTGATCATCCCAAAAAGTGCCCTCCTCAATGTTAAGTGGGCACTTCAAATGGCATGAAAGAACACCAGAAGCCATGGTGTAGATTGACAGCTACCTAGATTTCATATTCTGGACTGTTAACTGGATCGGCAACCTAACTCTAGGGTAGAGATTTTGAGAGGAAAAATAGATTAAAGTTTAACCCACCTCTCTGCTTAAAGACTTCCAAGGAAAGGGAATTTTAGATTATCGTAAAGCATACCTAACCTCGCCAGGAAGGGAAACCGCAGTGAATCTGGGTTAAATATTGTCCTGTCTTAAAATTGACAAAAATTTCTGTCCTCTGTTTCTAGGAATACTGTTAGCTTTTTCTTTTTTAAACATATTAATAATATGATTCTGACAGAGAATGAAGAAACATGTCCTCATTAAGATGGAAGTTATGGGAGAAAGACCTGGTATTGCCTGAGGATAAAGAAAGCAATATCTGGGAGGGACACCAAAGGACTTATAGCAGGAAAGAAC
Source organism: Neofelis nebulosa (assembly GCF_028018385.1). Lineage (NCBI taxonomy): Eukaryota > Metazoa > Chordata > Mammalia > Carnivora > Felidae > Neofelis > Neofelis nebulosa. The sequence goes on from NC_080784.1 coordinate 119,485,158, forward strand.
CAAGTATGAAGCTATAAAACCAGTGGGATTATGGGAACTGAGTAGGATTGCAGGATGATGTAGGACCACAGACATCATAGAAATAGAACTGGGAGGCATTATAAGGGATTTAGGTTAATTTGGTATTTTTGTCACTTTATGTCCATTGCGTTATATAATTCTAAAATTTACTGTTATTATTTTATATTAATTTAGCAACTTTCTTATATGTTGTTCTGTAAGAATTTGCAATTGCCCATGCTGAGCTGTTCAAGGACATTACTTCCCCAGTTGGTAGATTTAGTCAGTTGTAATTCCTCTTAAAAATACTTTGCACTTATGTGGACAGGGTGTTCCTGCTTTAAGGGTTATAGTATACTTTGCATTTCCGTCCCTAGAAGCCAGGCCACATGACATCCTCTAGAGTGGTTGAAAACCACAAATTTAATCCCTAATGAGTCTGTGCCAAAGAAGATGGAGAGTCTCCTGCTGAAAATAGTGAGATTAAGTGAAAATCTATATTCTGAATGGTGAGACTCCTTCCCTTCTTGAATGAATCTAAGAACAGTGGTAGCCAGGCCACAACTCCCATACAAGAAATTAAGAATTCCTTTTGGTAGAAGATATTCTAGAGATGTTGGGCATAATTGTCCAGCCTGATCACCTTAGATTGCAGAGAACCAATAAATAAGCCCAGGCTGTGGAGAAAGAGCATCCAAGAAGCTTCTTAGCACTCCCACTGAAATATCAATGGAAAACCAACTTCAGAAATAAGAAGGCAAAAAAAGGTGTCATAACATGGAAGATAGAGCACAAATAAGCCAATGACAAAAGAGGTCTGAAGAATCATGAGAGTAGAAAATTTTTTTTTAATTTTGTAATTAGTGTCTTTAAATAAATAGTTGAAGATGCTATGACATTGCAGTAAGAAAAGGGAGGTTATTTAAAAAGAGAGAAGAACATAAGAGTACTCTTGGAAATAACTGCAGGGACAAAGCAGTCATCTAAAGGATTAAATTATGAAGTTCAGCAAATCTCTCCAAAAATGGGAAAAGATATAGAATAAAATGAGGAGTTCATTGTAAGAGATGAACATTCAAAATACAGGTGTTTAAAAAGGAGACAATAGGAAAAGCATTAAGGATAGAAAATTATCAAAAAAAATTATTTTAAAACATTTTCCAGAATTCAAGGAGATAGTTTTCAGATTGAAAGGAATTGTTAAGAAGATCCTGGCACATAACTGTCCCAAAAAAGATTATTCCAAAACGTTATGAGAAAAGAACAAAAGACAGGATTCATTAAAGGATTGAGAATCAAAATAGCATCAGACTTCTCAAAACTAACTCTGGAAACTAGGAGGAAAAAGGTAGAAATGGCTTCAAATCCCTGAGGGGAATCATTTTAAAAGAGAGAATATATGGAATTCTCATATTCAGTTGCAGTCTCAATAAATATAAGTGTAATAATAAAGGCAACATCAGATATGCAAAATCTCACGAAATTTGCTTCCTGTTTGCTCTTAGGAAGAATCTGAGTTTACCAAAAGAAGGGTGCAAACATAGTAGGAGCCAGACCTGGGGTGTGTGAAACTGGATCCTTAACAAGAGAGCAGGATGTAGAGAAAGAAAAGTGAAAAAGAAGACAAAGGGGAAAAGTAGATGTAAAAGAAAACAAACGGAAAAGAAAGCATTGTAATATTATACAGCTGAACCATGGTGCTATTTAAATAAATAGCTTTAATGTGAAAACTGAATATTACTGCAACCAAAATTATTATATGGCTATTGGGAAGTTGAAGTAAGGAGAGATGTGTGTATGTGTGTGTGTGTCTGTGTGTGTACAACTGCATGCATAGAGAAAAATTGAAGGTGATATAAAGGAGACAGATTTTCATCTTTCCAAGAAGTCAATAGATAAGATATTGATAGATAAGAAGTCAATAGATAATATCTAAAACTGCATAATCAAGAACTTTTTTTTCTTTTTTTTTTAATGTTTAACGTTTATTTATTTTTAAGAGACAGAGACAGAGAATGAGCAGAGGAGGGACAGAGAGAGAGGGAGACACAGAATCTGAAGCAGGCTCCAGGCTCTGAGCTGTCAGCACAGAGCCCAATGTGGGGCTCAAAGCCACCATCCGTGAGATCATGACCTAGCCCAAGTCAGACGCTTAACTAACTGAGCCACCCAGACACCCTTAATCAAGAAATTTTTCAATGTGTTTTTAGGCATATGGAATAAAATACTAAGATTTAAAGCATTTGTCTTTTTTTTTTTTAACGTTTATTTATTTTTGAGACAGAGAGAGACAGAGCATGAACGGGGGAGGGGCAGAGCGAGAGGGAGACACAGAATCGGAAGCAGGCTCCAGGCTCTGAGCCATCAGCCCAGAGCCTGACACGGGGCTCAAACCCACGGACCACGAGATTGTGACCTGAGCCAAAGTCAGACGCTTAACCAACTGAGCCACCCAGGCGCCCCTAAAGCATTTGTCTTTAAGAAGTTGAGAGACTACTTTTTTGTTGTTGTTGATGTTTTTGCTATAAACCTTGTGCAACTATTTGTCTTTTCATACTTATAAATTTCATGGGGAAAAATTCAAAGCAGGAAATTTCCATACTACTAGAGTGAGTAGTCAGAAAAGGAACCATAGGAAAGAAGGATGCCTATACGTCTAGTTAGTCCTTACTATAGACCTAGAAAAGTTCCCAGAAAGCTATTAAAACAAGGAGGGCAATGTTAATTAGTATCTATAAAATATGTGGAATATGGTAGGCACTTAGTTTAATATTTGTACATACCCTGGAAGGAGACAAAAGGATTAAAAGGGTGAAAAGTAATTTAAAATGGTCACGAACACCTCTGTGTCTGTACAAACTGTTAATAATTATTTCACAAAACCTAACTGCTACATTTTGCTTGAACAGAAAATTTAAAAGTTATTAGTTGCTGATTACTAATCAAAGTGGTTGAGATATTTACTGAGGAAAAAACACATTTCTAAATTGTCTCCATAATGTTGAAAATACTTATTCTATGAATAATTTGCTGATAAATTGAATATTATGGTAGCCAAGTCTTAACCCACATGGAATCCACATTTGTAGGCAACAGAGAAATTACACATAAATTTATGAAAATTTCTCTTAGAAAAAAGTATATTACTTACAAAGGAAGTGAAAGAATCAAATTACAGATATGTTCTGGGGTGCCTAGGTGGCTCAGTTGAGCATGCAACTCTTGATTTCAGCTCAGGTTATGATCCCAGGGTCATGGGATCGAGCCCCACATCGTGCTTGCTGCTGAGCATGGAGCCTAATTAAGATTCTCTCCCTCTGCCCCTCTCCCCTGCTTAACAATCTCACCTTCTCTCTCTCTCAAGAACATTTAAAAATATATTTTAAAAATAAAAATTAAATTAAAAATATTACAGATGTGTTCTGATGGAACAAATATCATGTGTGGAAGTCTGATAACTTTATTTGGTGTATGCTTGGAGGGGGTTTTTATATTCTCTTCCTGAAACTTAGTTAGTCAAGTCTATTTTTTGACATCCACACAGTACCTGAAATATGGTAAGTATTCAATAAATTTCTTTTAAATGAATGATTAAATAAGTAAATGAATAAAATTTTGGAAGGGATTTAGAGAAATCTAGAATCACAGTTAAAACAAACCAGAGGAAAAAGGGCCTGGTCTATTTAAAAAGACTTATTTCAGATTCTATAATTCTCATTCCTCTCTTTTAAAAGTCTCACTATCATAAGATGTCTTTTTATATCTAAATTAGACCTCTAGTTTCAGAGTTTAATATCATTTCCTCTTTTCTACCCACTCATTTTTGGATATGGAAACTTTTCTAGCAGAATGGATCATGGGCAAGCCTAAAACCTGGGCAAACTAGGAATGTGCTATGCATGGAAAAATTTAACTTAGACATGTGCTGAGATTTTTACAAACTTCTTGAACCTGGTGAGTAGTCAAGCACGTAGCCAGAGTTTGAATAACAGCTAGAAATAGCCAGAGGTTATAAAACCTTTGAGAATGACAAATCAAGTCTGTTTGAAGGATGTGACAGAATCCTCACTCCCAATTGGTACTATCCAAGTAGAAAGGCTGCCTCCTAAGGACTTGAGTCAGGGGGCGTGGCTTGTCTCTCTGACTGGGTGTGCCAGTGTTTTGCCTGGCTTATATAGCTGTCTGCATGTAGTAAATTACATATCTTCTACCTGCATTAAGAGAACTTATATCCTTTGTGTGTATGTATAAGTTGGTATGTTCTGCTAATCACAGAATCATCACCTTTTTGACAACCATGCAATCCTACAAGTGAAGACCACTCTATCTTTCAACTTTCTCTTCGCTGGGTGGAATGCCTTTTTTTTAAATGAGTTATTTTAAGGCCATCTAATTATCATTGCTTCCATCTACCTGCCACTCACTTGTTCAAGCTTGTAGAAAATTCTTCATATTTTTTTCTGAACATTTTTAACATAGTGTCCTCTTCTTTCTAACTGTAGTCCAGTAGAAAATGCATGATCTTGATATCAAAGAACCACATTCAGATTCAAGTTTAAGCCTGTATTCTGGGTTCTTTGGAACTTATATCACCTCTGAGCCTAATTTGTAAGTAAAAATAATAGTAAATTGAGAAAAATCTACAATGCAGTCATGAGCATTATGATAAAGTAAAGTGTGTTGAGAAATATACTTGATACATAATAAAATTAAAGTTAACTTCTCTTTTATACATTTGTCAATATACAATAGTTCTTAATATCTCAAACTCATGCAAAGCATTTCTTCTCAAATATTTGTCACAAGATTTGATGTTCAGTAATAAAAACAAGACATGATCATTTACCACAGGGGTTGAAAAGTGGTCTTATTGAAAAATATTGAAAAGAACTCTATAGCTCTCTTTCCATTTGTGATGCTTTTGTATGTGACAACTTAACTAAGTTGAAATATATTTCCCAGAATTCTCTTTTCTGTATGGTTGCAAGGTAGGATGGGCTACAAGAAAGTTTATGTGAGATTTGAAAGACGCAAATGAAGCATCAACTAGTATGCTTGGAAGGTCAGCACAGGGCCCCAGGTGGCTGCAGTTTACATACATTGTCTTTGATCTACAGATTTACTTTGTTGATTTCCAGCAGCAGGGTCTGCAGCTCCTTTGGCTCTTGCTAGATGTTCTCCTATAGCTTCTCTGAGACCCAGACCAGGAACATATACAACCTTTTCTTAAGTTTATTTATTTATTTTGAGAGAAAGAGTGAGAGGGAGAGAGAGAGAGAGAGAGAGGCAGACAGAGAGGGGGAGAGAGAATCCCAAGCAGGCTCCACACTGTCAGCACAGAGCCCGATGTGGGGCTCAAACTCACAAACCATGAGACCATGACCTGAGCTGAGATCATGAGTGGGACGCTTAACCAACTGAGCCACCCAGGCGCCCCAGGAAGAACTTTGAAGTCAAGTGTGACACCTTCATATGCAGGTTACCACCTGGCAAAATTTTCACGTTAAGTAGCCCCTTTGCAAGCTGTTATGCTAATATAGATATATTTACCAAAATACAGATAAGCATACATCATTGTCGGTTTAGATGCAATGAGAGATAGCTGTGGGCAGTTTCCAGTTTGTCTTGTTGGTTCCTCTTTATTCTTTCAGATTCCAAATTGCCTTTGCTTTCACCCACTTCATCATACCTAGCTTATTACCTTGTATATATGCCCTGCTTACATCCCATGTTTCAGGCCAGTCACCAGAAAGAGAGACAACACTTTTCATAGTTGTTATTACTAGCTCTCACAATTCCATAAATTCTAAAATATATTCCTCATTCCTTTTCAGTCATAGTGGTTCTTCTTGCCGGATTGAATCCTAATTTTATGCCATAGGTAAATGACTCAGTTTTCTCCAAAAGTCTTTTCTTTCCCCCTTTGTATTTGTATAGATACATTTTCTATGTCTGAGGCCCAAGCAGTGATCTTGTTTAATGATTTCACAAACAATTTTGTGTGAGCCAAAAAAGAGCGAAACAATATATTCAAAGTGCTGAAAGGAAAAAAACAAACAAACTGCTAACCAAAAGCACTCTATTCAGCAAAGTTGTCCTTCAGAAATAAAGGGAATGGGCACCTGGATGGCTCAGTTGGTACAGCATGTGACTCTTGACCCTGGGGTTGTAAGTTTGAGCCCTAGGTTGGGTGTAGAGATTACTTAAAAATGAAATATTAAAAAAAAAAAAAAGAGTTGGTTAAAAAAAATGAAAAGGAGATAAAGACTTTCCCAAACAAAAGCTAGGGGAGTTCATTACCACTAGAAATGCCTTACAAGAAATGCTGAAAAGATTATTCAAGTTGAAATAAAAGGATGCTAATTAGTAACATGAAAACATATGAAAATATACAACAAACAGCAAAGGTAAGTATATAGTCAAAATCAGAATAACTATACTATAATATGTAATACTGTAATATAGCTATAATAATCTGTTAATGAATATACAATATAAAAGATAAATTATGGGATCAAAACTATAAAAAGAGTGATAAAAGAGTAAAGCTTTTTATGTAATTAAATTTATTATTAGCATAAAACAAAATTTATATATGTGAGATGTTTTACATAAGCCTGGTAACTACAAAGCAGAAACTTATAGTAGATACACAAAAAATGAGGAAAAGGGAATCAAAGCATGCCATTATAGAAAATCATCAATTCACACAGGGAAGCAGCAAGTGAGGGAGAAATAAGGGAACTATAAAGTACCTGGAAAAACAAGATGGCATTAATAATAATTAACATCAATTGATCATTATTAATATCAATAATTTATGTAAATGTAAATGGACTAAATACTCCAATCAAAAGGCATAGAGTGGCTGGATGAATCTTTTTAAATGTTTATTTTTGAGACAGAGAAACAGTGAGTGGGGGAGGGGAATAGAGAAAAGGAGACCGAGAATCCAGGCAGGCTCCACGCTGTCAGTGCAGAGTCCAGTGTGGACCTCAAACTCAGAAGTTGTGAGATCATGACCTGTGCCGAAACCAAGAGAGTCAGATGCTTAACTGACTGAACCATTCAGGCACCCCTGGATGGATTTTTTTAATGATATAACCATATACTGTCTAAAAGAAATTTACTTCAACTTTAAGGAAATACAGATTCAAAGTGAAGGGATATAAGTGGAAACAAAAAGAAAGCAGGGTAGGAATAGAATGAAGAATAAAAATCAGACAATCATCTCAATAGATGCAGGAAAGCATTTGACAAAATGCAACATCCTTTCATGACAAAAATTCTCAACAAATTGGGTATAGAAGGAATATACCACAATGTAATTAAAGGCCATGTATGAAAAAACCTACAGATAACATGAACGGCGAAAGGTTGAAAGCTTGTTCTCTACAATTAGGAGTAAGACACAGGTGGCTACTCGCACCACTGTAATTCAATATAGTAATGGAAATTCTAACCAGAGAAATCAGGTAAGAAAAAGAAATGGAAGTCATTGAAATCATAAAGGAAGAAGTAAAATTGTCTTTATTTGTAGAGGATATGATCTTATATAGAGAAAATCCTAAAGACTCCACAAAAAAAACTATTATACCAAACACCAAATTCAGTAAACTTACAGGATAGAAAATCAACATTCAGAAATCACTTGTGTTTTTATACACTAACAATGCACTATCTGAAAAATAAATAAATAAAACAATCCCATTCATAGTAGCACCAAAAACAATAAAATACTTAGGAATAAATTTAGAAAGACTAATACACTGAAAACTATAAACTTTGATTATGAAAATTAAAGAAAACACAAATAAATGTAAAGATATATCTTATTCAGGAACTGGAAGAATTAATGTTGTTAAAATATCCATTCTACCCAAAGTCATCTATAGATTCAATGAATCCCTATCAAAATTCCTATTTATTTTTTAGAGATAGAAAAAACAATCCCAAAATTTGTATGGAACCAAAAAAACCTCAAAAACCCAAAGCAATCATGAGAAAGAACAGTGCTTGAAAGAACTTGATTTCAAACTACTAGTGTGGTTCTGGCATAAAGATAGATAGACAATGGAACAGAATTCAGAGCCCAGAAATAAATCCTCACATATATATGGTCAACTGATATTTGACAAGAGAGTTAAGAATACTCAATGGGAAAAAGATAGTCTCTGGGCACTTGGGTGGTTCACTCAGAAAAGCGTGTGATTCTTGATCTCAGTTTGAGACCCATGTTGGGTGTAGAGATTACTAAACAAACAAACAAACAAACAAACAAATAAATAAACTGAAAAAAAGGTTAGTCTCTTCAATTAATGGTTTTTGGAAAACTGGATAATCACATGCAGAAAAAAATGAAATTGGACCTCTATCTTACACCAATCATAAAAATTAACTAAAAGTAGATTGAAGGTGTAAACATGAGACCTAAAACCATAAAACTCCTAGAAAAAAAATAGGTCAAAAAAACTCATTGACACTGATCTTGGCAATGATATTTTGAATTTAACATCAAAAACACAAGCAACAATAGCAAAAATAAATAAATGTGACTACATGAAACTAAAAAGCTTCTGCCCAGCAAAAAGAAGCAGTCACCAAAATTAAAAGGCAACCTATGGAATGGGAGAAAATATTTGTAAATCAGATAAACGATAAAGGGGTTAATATTCAAAATATAAGAAACCTATGTACCTCAATAGCAAGAACAAAAACAAAAAACTAATAATGATTAAAAAGTGGACAGAGAACTGAACAGACATTTTCCAAAGAAGACGTACAAGTGGCCCAGGAGGTACATGAAAAGATGTTCAACATCATTAATCATCAGGGAAATGAAAATCAAAACTTTGAGATGTCACCCCACACCTGCTTGAATTGCTGTTATGAAAAAGACAAAAGATAACAAGAGTTGGCAAGGATGTGGAGACAAGGGAATTTTGTGTATGGTTGGTGAGAATGTAAATTGATACATCCGTTATGGAAAACAGCATGGAGCCTGCTCAAAAAAATTAAAAATAGAACTACCATATGATCCAGCAATCCCATTACTTGGTATATACCCAAAGGAAATGAAATTAGTTCTTGAAGAGATATCTGCATTCTTATATTCATCACAGCATTATTTATAATAGCCTAAATGCCTGTCAGCAGATGAATGGCTAAAGAAGATTTGGGGTGTGTGTGTGTGTGTGTGTGTGTGTGTGTGCGCGCGTATGCTCATGTGTCTACACATACACGATGGACTATTATCCAGCCATGAGAAAAAAGGAAATCCTACCATTTGCCACAACATGAGTGGACCTCGAGGGCATTATGTCAAGAGAAATAAGTTAGAGAAAGATAAATACTGTATGTTATCACTTATATATGAAATGTAAAACAGGGCCGAATTTAGAAACAGAGGCTAGAATAATGGTTGCCAAGGTCAGGGGATGGAGAAAATGGGGAGACGTTGATCAAAGGGTACAAACTTCTAATTGTAAAATGAATGACCTTTGGAAATCCCATGTACAGGATGAGGACTATAGTTAACAATACTGTATTATGTACTTGGAAGTTGCTAATTGGTCTCACCACAAAAAAGGAATGGTAATTATGTGAGTTGATGGAGGTGTTAACAAACCCTACTGCATTAATCATTGCACAAAACTAATCATTAATCATTACACAAAAGTGTATCAAATCATCACATGCACAACTTGAACTTATACAATGTCATATGTCAATTATATCTTAATAAAGCTGAAAGAATAAAATAAAGATTAAATAGGTAGAATTTATTTAACTTTCTAAAAATTATTTATTATTTATTAGTTAATTACTTACTTGTTTACTTATTTATTTACTTATTTATTTTAGAGGTACTCACCTACTTCTCCACCCCATTCTCTACCCTGGTTTGTCACCTATGTGGACTAATTAGTAGGATCCCAAGTCCTCTGGCTTCTGGTGGTGTTCTATCAGTAAGGAGCTCTGGCAGGAGATGACAGGTGGGTAGGAGACTCAGAACAAGATATTTATTTTCCTGGATTTTTCCCTGGATCCTATAAATTGGCAATTTCCCTGAGTGAAGTCACTCCTCGTTCCCAAAAGTGCTCCCTACATAACATTTCCTGCTGAGTTCTGGTAAGAGCTTCCTCTCTTAAAGTCTCCAGGGAGGTAACATCATCCTTAGTCTTATGGAACAAAGCCCTCACTTGTGATTTTCCCAAACCTTGTCCTTTATATGGTCATTCCAGTGTAGGGTGCTGGAACTTTGATGGAGACCAATCATCATATCCACACAATATAAATTATGGCTAGCCATTCTCATCTGTAATAATCAGAAAACAATAGCGTATAAAGAAAACATACTGTTTTTTTAATTTTTTTTAACATTTATTTTTGAGAGAGAGAGAGACAGAGTGTGAGCGGAGAGGGGCAGAGAGAGACGGAGACACAGAATCTGAAGTAGCTCCAGTCTCTGAGCTATCAGCAGAACAGCCCAACATGGGGCTCAAACTGACGAACTGTGAGATCATGACCTGAACTGAAGTTGGACGCTCAACCTACGGAGCCACCCAGACTCCCCTAAAGAAAACATATTGTTAAAAAATTGTCACTACTCAGCATTTACACACAAACTGCTATAACATAGCTATTAATTAGCTACACTTTCTGTCTCAAGTTTTAATTTTTGATATATAAAACTATAATATTGATAAATTTTATAAAAATCAGGCACATTTAATTTTGACACATTTTAAATTATATGGAATCACTCAAGTTATATTTTTAGAGAACTAATATTATTATTTATGATAGCAAGCTTTGATTTTTGAACTTTGGGTAATTTTTCCTCCTATCATGCAATTAAAATATTTCTTATAGAAATACAAAATAATATTTCTTAATAGAAAATCAGTCATATTACCTGGAAATATGTATATGTTTAGAAAGCATCAATTACATGAAGAGATTAGCAGAATCCATCCATCTGTTTGGGGGTTAGACATTTAAGTTATTCACTGCTAATAACTCAAGTCAAATTCTTTGGTAAACGTCATTCTCAGCCAATACTGGAAAAGTGTTGATGTGTATTATCACCGAAAACCTGTGCTTAAATTGAAGCTATGGCAATCTGGTCGTATTAGAGCATGAAGCTGGACGTGCACATCTGAAATGGATCCATTTAAGTTTTTAAGGGATGAAGTTGAAATTCCCTCAGGGTGTTCTTACAAAATGTAAATTCGTACTGATGTAAAGACCTCAGCATAAAACCCCTTAGTTTACTTGATGGTATTTTAACAGTATCATTTCCGAAAGAAAGTATTAAAGCAGGATGAAAGTAAACTGATAACTTGAGGAAAGAGGAAATGTTTACAGAAAATATAGTGTCATTTTAAGATCAACTGATGACTGCTGCCCTTTAGAATTACAGAAATTCTTTATGCTTCCATTGAGAAAAAAGAAGTCCAGATATTTATGTTGAATAAACTATGTTGTGCTTGTGCATATGTATGCGCTCTCTCTCTCTCTCTCTCTCTCACACACACACACACACACACACTCACTTGTGTGTGTTTGCAAGCACAGTTGTTATAAGGCAAATAATTCTGTTCTTCCCATTGAATCTTTGGTTAAATTTATTTTAGAGGCCTGGACTAGAGTTGCAGCTCTGTAGATGACCATGAAATGATATGTTTGGGGCTAATTTCAACAGGTTAAGATGAATGGGAATAGAAGTGAAGAACCAAAAAGCATAGGCTGATAGCTGAGCTGAGCTAGTTTGATTCCCTTTCCCAGAGCCTTCGCAGACAATCTGACTTAGAGGGGTCACTATTTCAACCAGACCTCAAGAACGGTATAAGATCCCATGTGTCAGGACCACATCAAGACTTCATCCTAGAAAAGTGATTTGGATCCAGATTTTTGAAAACAAGGCCTGTGTTGTGATGAAAGTTCCCCAAGATCCAAAAGTATGCATAGAAAATGGCAGAAGAGTGTTTTAAAGATCATGTAGAAGGCTACCTATTCACAAAGCCAACCAACAGCCACATAAGGGTAAAACCAGATTGATTCCGTTTTCCCAGAGATACAAGTTCCAAACCACTTAGTCTCCTCTCACTCTTATTCTTCATTGCCATCAAGAACTAATGGTTTTAGCAGCCTAAATCCTCCATCAAACTATTCCTTCCTTCCCGTTTCCATGACTACTACTCAGTTTTTTTGGCCAAATACATGGGTACAGGCTAATAAGCTCCTAAATTAACCTTCCATTCCTGATACTGCTTCTCTCTAGTCCTGACATCATGATTAGTTTAATTATCTGTAAAACTCAACTTTTAGCCTGAGTTGCTCTAAATCTTTAAGGATACTAGAAAATAAAGTCTAAACTCTTTTACTAGGTATTGAAACCCAGTAAAACTTAAAATTTTAAAACCTAGTCGAGTCATGGATAAGAATAATAAAATGACCATTAAAATCTAGTCCTACTTAACAATTCATAAATTGTGTTTATGTACATAATCTCATTTTATCCTCAAAACGACCCTATAGAAAGGTGGTCTTTATTATAAATATCATTATTACCATGTTTAGTTACCTCAGTATAAATGGTTTCTCTCTTTTTGTGCCTTGTGCTGGGGTGAGGAGACAAAGTGCCATAGGAATGTGGCAAAGAAAAGAAAGAGCAGAGATAGATTTGCAAAGCTGCCTGGAGTCTAGGGCAGGGCTGCTCTGTGCCATCAAAGGAGTCAACTTCTTGACATCTCTGAGGAGCAACAGAAGCAAGTGCTTGAATTTCTCAGGACAAGTTGGCCTCTTCACAGGAGGGGATGCTTTTGCTATTAGGGATAAGTAATTTGCTTGAAAGAAGTTGGCACTAAACGATTTTAATGTTCATGACTTAGCACTGTTGCTACGTGGTAAGAGATGAGGATTACAAGAAAAGTGGAATTCAGGGAGAGGAAGTAAAGAAACAGAGGAACCTGTTTCTCAATCTTCTGAACCTCTTTTTTAAAATTTTAATATGAAATCTATTGTCAAATTGGTTTCCATATAACACCCAGTGCTCAGCCCAACAGGTGCCCTCCTCAATACCCATCACCCACCCTCCCCTCCCTCCCACCCCCATCAACCCTCAGTTTATTCTCAGTTTTTAAGAGTCTCTTATGGTTTGCCTCCCTCCCTCTCTAATCTTTTTTTTTTTTCCTTCCCTTCCCCCATGGTCTTCTGTTAAGTTTCTCAGGATCCACATAAGAGTGAAAACATATGGTATCTGTCTTTCTCTGTATGGCTTATTTAACTTAGCATCACACTCTCCAGTTCCATCCATGTTGCTACAAAGGGCCATATTGCATTCTTTCTCATTGCCACATAGTATTCCATTGTATATATAAACCACAATTTCTTTATCTATTCATCAGTTGGTGGACATTTAGGCTCTTTCCATAATTTGGCTATTGTTGAAAGTGCTGCTATAAACATTGGGGTACAAGTGCCCCTATGCATCAGCACTCCTGTATCCCTTGGGTAAATTCCTAGCAGTGCTATTACTGGGTCATAGGATAGATCTATTTTTAATTTTTTGAGGAACCTCCACACTGTTTTGCAGAGCGGCTATACCAGTTTGCATTCCCACCAACAGTGCAAGAGGGTTGCTCTTTCTCACGTGCTCTGTCTCCTATTACTTCCTGACAGAAAGACCCCTGACTGTTCTGATTGGGTACCATAGCCATCCCCTCCAAATATCTTGCTCCTTCAAGTCTCCTTGCTTTTTTCTTACTTTACATAAAGGATTATGGTTAGCTTTAGATTATGCTTTTTCAGTGTACCTTGAGAAAGAGCTTAAGAATATTCAGAAATAAGAACCGGCAAAAATGAAAAAGTTGGATGAAAGATCTAGGGAAAAGCTGTTTTTCTGTTTTTCTTATATTGTAGTTGTCTTTCCCTGTATGTCTGTAACATTTTTCTTGCACGTCACTGCCAATGGATGCCCTGAGGCAGGGGTGCAATTATAACTGATGACTCCCCCTCCATAGTCCATAGTCCCAATCTAAATAATTGGCTTTGTTAATTACCATTATTAATCACTTGCAGAGCACTTCATGCACAGCTTCTCCATGAATCGATGACGAGATTGCAGATAGCCCGCCTCTGGATCAAGTACCCACCCTTAGTCCACTAAGTAAGCTTAAATAGTAGTTTTGGGTAAAACAAATGTATCCAGAAGAAGGTGAATATGGCGTCATGAGTGATACATCCGGGAAACAGCGCCTCCTGTCTTGCCTCTCCTATCTCTTCTACTGACACATATTTCACAAATCCTTCAGAAAACAGCTGTTTTCTTTCTTTCCTTCATGTGTTCCTCTCGCCTAGCCCAGATCACAGCACGGTGTAGTGGCAAGAGTATGAGGTCCAACATCATCCAGATCTCACAATCATCCCAGAATCCGTTTCTTAGCTGCTTCACACACTTAAGTGTGCATAAGAAGCGCCCAGAAAGCTGATTGAAACACAAACTTCTGGGCCCCAGTTTCAGAAGTCGGCTTTAACAAGCCTGGGTTGGGTTTGGAAATTTGCATTTCTGATGAACTTCCAGGTGATGCTGATGCTGTTTGTCCATGGGACATGCTTGGAATACAATTGTCTTACACCACTCATCTCCTAGCTACCTGGGTTTGGACTTAAGTCTCTAATTGTAAAATGGGGATGCTAATAGTACTTCAGTGGGCAGTTATGCAATTTACACAAGTCAAAATATGTTCCATGCTTGTATATACCGGCAATAAAAATTCATTGGTCCACTTTCCCTTCCTCTGATTTTTCTTACTTATCCCACCAACAATATTAATTCAGCGTCTGTTATATGGTACTTCCTTAAAATTCACCAAACACTGATATAAATTTAAATGGTGGTATGTTGTGACTCTCCAATTAGATAAGAAGTCACTCAGGAGAGGTGGCATAGCCCCCACAAATGCTTTGTAGACGGTATATATTTCTAGCCCTCTGTGGAGAGGCAGTTGAGGGACAGTGTTAAGAGCAGAAAATCATGGCACCCAAGTGTTTCAGTGTGAACCGCAGCTCTGCAACCTAGACTCTCTGTAAGCTTAGCAAGTTACGCAGCCTCTCCCTTAGTTTTTAACTCTGTAAATTGGGGGGGTGGTATTATTAGTTTCCCTGGAGTTTTGCTATACTAAATGAGGCAGGCAATGTGTGTAAAGCATTGGAAAAGTGCTTTACCCGTAGTATGAATACAGTATATAGGTGTGGATTGTTATTATTAAACTCATTTTGCAATGTCTCCCAGTAGAAAGACCAAACATTTAAAAAATGAACAAAAACCATGGGGCGCCTGGGTGGCGCAGTCGGTTAAGCGTCCGACTTCAGCCAGGTCACGATCTCGCGGCCCGTGAGTTCGAGCCCCGCGTCAGGCTC
Source organism: Neofelis nebulosa (assembly GCF_028018385.1). NCBI lineage: Eukaryota > Metazoa > Chordata > Mammalia > Carnivora > Felidae > Neofelis > Neofelis nebulosa. The sequence goes on from NC_080784.1 coordinate 119,500,584, forward strand.
TGGGCCGATGGCTCGGAGCCTGGAGCCTGTTTCCGATTCTGTGTCTCCCTCTCTCTCTGCCCCTCCCCCGTTCATGCTCTGTCTCTCTCTGTCCCAAAAATAAATAAAAAAACGTTGAAAAAATAAAAAATAAAAAAAAAAATAATAATAAAAAATGAACAAAAACCAAAAGCTGAGGTAGTACTGAAAAGTTATTTTTTACTTTCTGGGCCATTTGGGTGGCTCAGTCGGTTGAGTGTCTAACTCTTGGTTTGGGCTCAGGTAATGATCTCGCTGTTTCGTGAGTTCGATCCCCACGTTGGGCTCTGCTCTGGCAGCATGAGGCCTGCTTCGGATTCTCTCTTTCTCTCTCTCTGCCCCTCCCTTGCTTGTGCTGTCTCTGCTTCTCTCAAAATAAATAAATACACTTAAAAAAATAAAATTAAAGTTATTTTTTATTTTCAAGTCTTAAAAAGTAAAGTTCAGTTCCAGGTGGTTGTGGGTTCTTTGTTCACAGTCATAAGTTCACACACATAAATCCACAACTTATATGCTAACTATTGCCACATATTTAAGGATAATACTAAATATTTAAATCTTCAAATTTATGTCAGCTACAAGAATCAAAGGTGATCTCATCATCCTCACTCACCTTACACAGTGACTTTGTTAAACACCTTTCCTGAATATCCGCTTCTTAGAAATTATAAAAAGTGGCCTTGGGATATGACTGAGAAAGAAAACTTGTGTGCAAAGCTATGCACCATTGATCAGCTATTGTATAAACATGAGTGGAACATTAAAATATTCCCTCTGTCATAGCATTTCCCTACCGCTTTATATAACTGTTTACTTGTCCCCCTCCCTGCTAAAATGTAACTTATTTAATCATATGCATTGTACGTTTCCCATAGGCCAATGACAGTGTGGATATCACAATAGAAATCAAACAAGTTTTAGAATCAAACTAGCTCTGTGCAAGTGGGAAAGTACAAAAAGGAAATAAAACTTGTGGATAGTTTCACTTACCATTGAAGTATCATAGTAAAGATGACATTTGATAATGTACATAAAAGCACTTGGCTCAGAGTAGGTATTCAATTAATAGTAGTTACTATTCTTTCTTGTAGTCTTGGCATCTACCATGGTGAGTAATTTGGCATAGGCACTTGAAAATGTTTCTTGAAATAATCAATGTACAAATTCAGCAGCTTGGTAGTGCTTCATTTTCAATGTTGATTAATTCCAGATCACAAATCAGCATGTTCCATAGCACCAAGTTACTAAGTCGCGGCTCTCCCCACATTTTCCCTAGAAAATTATAACAGTTGCAGTTCACTTTAGTTCATTAAGTAAATAGCCTAATTATTTTGTGGGTTAGTTCAACCCAAGGACCTAATCATATGACATAAGAAACTCAGACTATACTCTTTTGCCTCTCCCCAAGTTATTTTTCCTATTCTGTTTTGTCTCCATGGAAAGCAGTAAAAGTTTCTTCGCTGCAATAAGATAAACACCATTTAAAAGCAACTTTATTGTGATAGGATAAACCCCATCTAAAAGCAACTTCTGAGGGAGCTCCAAAATAGCATGTGCTGCAAAGACCATAATTATTGGTTGTGAGTCTCTGGACAAGTTACTTAAAATATTTGCAGGCCTCAGATTTCACCCTGGTCTAGTAATAATGATAATATTCACTCAACTGTGCTGTAATGAGCTTTATAAGTCTATCTAGTTCTTTTCCTGGCTCTTTCATTTTATTTACTACAGCTAACTTTTAAAGAAATCTTGATTATCCTTATTCCTTCTGTTTAAATAGTCAAAATATGTATCAGTATGAATTGCCTCTCATGTGAAGCTCCCATTCACAGCTTTACATACTGCCTTATGGACAGGCAGTGTGGATGTGGCAAGTCAGCTGACTGTACGTTATAAGTCACACACTCTTCCTATAGTATTGTACTGGGAATGGAAAACAGCTGCCCAGCCAAGGCAATCTTCACTTAGGTGTAGCCACATGACTGGTTCTCTCCAAAGAAATGTATGCCAAAGTGTTTAGACGGTGGGTGTGCCTTCTCCACTCTCTCTTCCCCATCTGCCAGTTGAATGCGGAGGACTTGAAGGCTCCAGGAAATGGTAGAGCTCTAATCCTAGATCACTGCGTAGAGAAAAGCCTCTGCCGAAAGCAAACAACTACACCAAACCATTACTTGAATGACAAAGAAATTGTTGTTGTGTTAAGCCACTAAAATTTTGGGGTTTGTTGGTGCACCTAGCACTACCTTAACACAGTTTTTCTTAGAACGACTATGGTATTTCTTAGAATGTACATAAGGCTGGAAGAAGACTTTTTACTGAGAAAGGAGTAACACACTGTTACATAAGTAGTAATAAGTGGAAGTTATACATTTCCAACCTTCACAAGTTATATGGGTCCTGTAGAGGTGTTTAATTTAGACTACAGTCTCTCCAAATAATGAATTAGCTACCAGATGGGTTCTAAATAGCAGATTTTGCATGAAAACCTGAATGTTTGGCTTCTTGTGAAAATTTGTAGGATTTGACTACCCTGTGCCCATGTTCCTGCAATGCACCGATTGGCCACAGGTGAAGAGCAGGTGACCAGAAGGTTCCAACCAGTTTCTGGAGTCTTGTCAGTTATTCTTGTATCTAAGCTTACAGATTCCGTGAGATAACGTCTAAACGGGAATAGAGAAACCAAAACTGTAACAGAGGGAACATGTGACACAGGTAATGGAGGAGAAGAGAGAATCACAAGAGACTGTGAAATAAACCAGAGACTGATATAGCAAGAAGCTATCACTACCACTTGGCCAGAGAGAAAAAGGTGATAGCTTTGCTTAATTTAAGGTTACAAAGCAGGGGCACCTGGGTGGCTCAGTCAGTTAGGTGTCTGACTTTGGCTCAGGTCATGATCTCATGGTTTGTGAGTTTGATCCCCACGTTGGATTCTGTGCTGAGCTCAGAGCCTGGAGCCTCCCTTGGATTCTGGGTCTCTTTCTCTCTCTGCCCCTTCCCACTTGTGCTCTGTCTCTCTCTCTCTCTCACAAATATAAATAAATATTAAAATTTTTTTTAAAAAAAGCTTACAAAGCATATGTGTAATGTCAAATTGGGATGATTTGGTCTCTGTGTAACATAAATCCTTTTTGGATAACACATAGAGAAAGGGCATTTGTGTGTTTGTAAATGAGCAGGTCCAGAGCTTGCTATGTTGTGATTCAGGGTAGGTTCCTGGATTTTTCACCAATTCAGTGAGGGTCACAAGGACCTGGTTTTCTCTGTCTATTTGGCTACCCACACTCAGACTCCATTCTCAGGTGGTTTCCCTTTCATGGCAAATTTGAAGCCAGTGGCAATCTTGGCTTTTTGCCTATTCATGTGGCTTGAGGTGGGGAGCATTGGGGGTTGGTGAGGAGAGGCCAGAGAGTAAAGAAAGAAGATCCTAAATTCCTGAGAAGGCACTCCTTTTCCAGAACCCACAGCAAGTCTCTTCTGCTCTCTCAGTCCACACTGCCTTAGTCCTCTCCATCTCTAAAAAGGGGATAAATTAACATGATTGATTGGACTAATCAGCTTGAGGAGGGGGAATGGGGCACAGGAAAATTACTACTAAAGTGCCAAATTTCTTCATGTATAATGGTAAAACCTTCTGAGGAAGCGAGAGGAGTTAGTTAAGTAAAATATATTTTGTTATTATGGGAATTTTTTCATAATCATGTGACTCAACTTATTTATTTGGAGCTTCTTGGCAGCTACATATAAGACATTTCATTTAAATTATCATTTTTATGTGTCCTATGATTGGATAATTTTAATTTCTGGACTGCAAGGGATATGAAAAATAAAGATCAATTATCATTCCACGTGCAAACAATAAAAATGGAGACCAATTGAAAATACAAACAAAACAAAGGCTATACTAGAATTTACTATCTGAATATCAGTTCTGTTATGGGAAAAAATGTACTGTGACTAACTAAATACTACACTTCCCTCTTTTCATTTGCCTCAACTAGAAAAAATATTTCCCACAATCATTCAAATTAGAAGGCATGTAAAATTAGAATGGAGTATAAAACCAACTGAATTTTATTGAGGTATCTTTGTATTCATATCATACACACACAAAAAAACACAAGTCTGACTTAGTTGCCTAGAAATTAATATTGGAAAGTGAAATATAAATGACCCCTCTCAGACTGACTTTTAGAAGACCACTAATATCATAAAGCCTTAAAAATACTCTGTAGGCCTAGGGGTGCCTGGGTGGCTCAGCTGGTTGAGCATCAGACTTTGGCTCAAGTCATGGTCTCCTGGTTCATGAGTTCGAGCTCTGTGTCGGGCTTTGTGCTGACAGCTCAGAGCCTGGAGCCTGCTTTGGATTCTGTGTCTCCCTCTCTCTCTGTACCTCCCCCACTCATGCTCTCTCTCTCTCTCTCTCTCTCTCTCTCTCTCTGTCAAAAATAAATAAACATTTAAAAAAACACTCTGGCATTGAAGAGGGCATCTTTTGGGATGAGCACTGGGTGTTGTATGGAAACTAATTTGACAATAAATTTCATATAATAAAAATAAATAAATAATAAAAAAATTTTTAAAAATTAAAAAATAACAAAACACTCTGTAGGCCTTTAAACCCCTCCAAAATGATGGTATCATGTTTCAAGAATAATATGGGGTTGTTTTTTTTTTATGTTTTATTTATTTTTTTATTTTTTAATATATGAAATTTACTGTCAAATTGGTTTCCATACAACACCCAGTGCTCATCCCAAAAGGTGCCCTCCTCAATACCCATCACCCACCCTCTCCTCCTTCCCACCCCCCATCAACCCTCAGTTTGTTCTCAGTTTTTAACAGTCTCTTATGCTTTGGCTCTCTCCCACTCTAACCTCTTTTTTTTTTTTTTTCCTTCCCCTCCCCCATGGGTTTCTGTTACGTTTCTCAGGATCCACATAAGAGTGAAACCATATGGTATCTGTCTTTCTCTGTATGGCTTATTTCACTTAGCATCACACTCTCCAGTTCCATCCACGTTGCTACAAAAGGCCATATTTCATTTTTTCTCATTGCCACGTAGTATTCCATTGTGTATATAAACCACAATTTCTTTTTTTTTTTTTTTTTTTAACGTTTATTTATTTTTGAGACAGAGAGAGAGAGACAGAGCATGAACGGGGGAGGAGCAGAGAGAGAGGGAGACATAGGATCGGAAGCAGGCTCCAGGCTCTGGGCCATCAGCCCAGAGCCCGACGCGGGGCTCGAACTCACGGACCGCGAGATCGTGACCTGGCTGAAGTCGGACGCTTAACCGACTGCGCCACCCAGGCGCCCCTAAACCACAATTTCTTTATCCATTCATCAGTTGATGGACATTTAGGCTCTTTCCATAATTTGGCTATTGTTGAGAGTGCTGCTATAAACATTGGGGTACAAGTGCCCCTATGCATCAGTACTCCTGTATCCCTTGGATAAATTCCTAGCAGTGCTATTGCTGGGTCATAGGGTAGGTCTATTTTTAATTTTCTGAGGAACCTCCACACCGCTTTCCAGAGCGGCTGCACCAATTTGCATTCCCACCAATAGTGCAAGAGGGTTCCTGTTTCTCCACATCCTCTCCAGCATCTATAGTCTCCTGATTTCTTCATTTTGGCCACTCTGACTGGCATGAGGTGGTATCTGAGTGTGGTTTTGATTTGTATTTCCCTGATAAGGAGCGACGTTGAACATCTTTTCATGTGCCTGTTGGCCATCCGGATGTCTTCTTTAGAGAAGTGTCTATTCATGTTTTCTGCCCATTTCTTCACTGGGTTATTTGTTTTTCGGGTGTGGAGTTTGATGAGCTCTTTATAGATTTTGGATACTAGCCCTTTGTCCGATGTGTCATTTGCAAATATCTTTTCCCATTCTGTTGGTTGCCTTTTAGTTTTGTTGGTTGTTTCCTTTGCTGTGCAGAAGCTTTTTATCTTCATAAGGTCCCAGTAATTCACTTTTGCTTTTAATTCCCTTGCCTTTGGGGATGTGCCGAGTAAGAGATTGCTACGGCTGAGGTCAGAGAGGTCTTTTCCTGCTTTCTCCTCTAAGGTTTTGATGGTTTCCTGTCTCACATTCAGGTCCTTTATCCATTTTGAGTTTATTTTTGTGAATGGTGTGAGAAAGTGGTCCAGTTTCAACCTTCTGCATGTTGCTGTCCAGTTCTCCCAGCACCATTTGTTAAAGAGACTGTCTTTTTTCCATTGGATGTTCTTTCCTGCTTTGTCAAAGATGAGTTGGCCATACGTTTGTGGGTCTAGTTCTGGGGTTTCTATTCTATTCCATTGGTCTATGTGTCTGTTTTTATGCCAATACCATGCTGTCTTGATGATGACAGCTTTGTAGTAGAGGCTAAAGTCTGGGATTGTGATGCCTCCTGCTTTGGTCTTCTTCAAAATTACTTTGGCTATTCAGGGCCTTTTGTGGTTCCATATGAATTTTAGGATTGCTCGTTCTAGTTTCGAGAAGAATGCTGGTGCAATTTTGATTGGGATTGCATTGAATGTGTAGATAGCTTTGGGTAGTATTGACATTTTGACAATATTTATTCTTCCAATCCATGAGCAAGGAATGTCTTTCCATTTCTTTATATCTTCTTCAATTACCTGCATAAGCTTTCTATAGTTTTCAGTATACAGATCTTTTACCTCTTTGGTTAGATTTATTCCTAGGTATTTTATGCTTCTTGGTGCAATTGTGAATGGGATCACTTTCTTTATTTGTCTTTCTGTTGCTTCATTATTAGTGTATAAGAATGCAACTGATTTCTGTACATTGATTTTGTATCCTGCAACTTTGCTGAATTCATGTATCAGTTCTAGCAGACTTTTGGTGGAGTCTATCGGATTTTCCATGTATAATATCATGTCATCTGCAAAAAGCGAAAGCTTGACTTCATCTTTGCCAATTTTGATGCCTTTGATTTCCTTTTGTTGTCTGATTGCTGATGCTAGAACTTCCAGCACTATATAAAACAACAGCGGTGAGAGTGGGCATCCCTGTCGTGTTCCTGATCTCAGGGAAAAAGCTCTCAGTTTTTCCCCGTTGAGGATGATGTTAGCTGTGGGCTTTTCATAAATGGCTTTTATGATGCTTAAGTATGTTCCTTCTATCCCGACTTTCTCAAGGGTTTTTATTAAGAAAGGGTGCTGGATTTTGTCAAAGGCCTTTTCTGCATCGATTGAAAGGATCATATGGTTCTTCTCTTTTTTTTTGTTAATGTGATGTATCACGTTGATCGATTTGTGAATGTTGAACCAGCCCTGCATCCCAGGAATGAATCCCACTTGATCATGGTGAATAATTCTTTTTATATGCTGTTGAATTCGATTTGCTAGTATCATATTGAGAATTTTTGCATCCATATTCATCAGAGATATTGGCCTGTAGTTCTCTTTTTTTACTGGGTCTCTGTCTGCTTTAGGAATCAAAGTAATACTGGCTTCGTAGAATGAGTCTGGAAGTTTTCCTTCCCTTTCTATTTCTTGGAATAGCTTGAGAAGGATAGGTATTATCTCTGCTTTAAACGTCTGGTAGAACTCCCCTGGGAAGCCATCTGGTCCTGGACTCTTATTTGTTGGGAGATTTTTGATAACCGATTCAATTTCTTCGCTGGTTATGGGTCTGTTCAAGCTTTCTATTTCCTCCTGATTGAGTTTTGGAAGAGTGTGGGTGTTTAGGAATTTGTCCATTTCTTCCAGGTCGTCCAATTTGTTGGCATATAATTTTTCATAGTATTCCCTGATAATTGTTTGTATCTCTAAGCGATTGGTTGTAATAATTCCATTTTCATTCATGATTTTATCTATTTGGGTCATCTCCCTTTTCTTTTTGAGAAGCCTGGCTAGAGGTTTGTCAATTTTGTTTATTTTTTCAAAAAACCAACTCTTGGTTTCGTTGATCTGCTCTACAGTTTTTTTAGATTCTATATTGTTTATTTCTGCTCTGATCTTTATTATTTCTCTTCTTCTGCTGGGTTTAGGCTGCCTTTGCTCTTCTGCTTCTATTTCCTTTAGGTGTGCTGTTAGATTTTGTATTTGGGATTTTTCTTGTTTCTTGAGATAGGCCTCGATTGCAATGTATTTTCCTCTCAGGACTGCCTTCGCTGCGTCCCAAAGCGTTTGGATTGTTGTATTTTCATTTTCGTTTGTTTCCATATATTTTTTAATTTCTTCTCTAATTGCCTGGTTGACCCACTCATTCGTTAGTAGGGTGTTCTTTAACCTCCATGCTTTTGGAGGTTTTCCAGACTTTTTCCTGTGGTTGATTTCAAGCTTCATAGCATTGTGGTCTGAAAGTATGCATTGCATAATTTCAATTCTTGTAAACTTATGAAGGGCTGTTTTGTGACCCAGTATATGATCTATCTTGGAGAATGTTCCATGTGCACTCGAGAAGAAAGTATATTCTGTTGCTTTGGGATGCAGAATTCTAAATATATCTGTCAAGTCCATCTGATCCAATGTATCATTCAGGGCCCTTGTTTCTTTATTGACTGTGTGTCTAGATGATCTATCCATTTCTGTAAGTGGGGTGTTAAAGTCCCCTGCAATGACCACATTCTTATCAATAAGGTTGCTTATGTTTATGAGTAATTGTTTTATATATCTGGGGGCTCCGGTATTTGGCGCATAGACATTTGTAATTGTTAGCTCTTCCTGATGGATAGACCCTGTAATTATTATATAATGCCCTTCTTCATCTCTTGTTACAGCCTTTAATTTAAAGTCTAGTTTGTCTGATATAAGTATGGCTACTCCAGCTTTCTTTTGGCTTCCAGTAGCATGATAAATAGTTCTCCATCCCCTCACTCTCAATCTAAAGGTGTCCTCAGATCTAAAATGAGTCTCTTGTAGACAGCAAATAGATGGGTCTTGTTTTTTATCCATTCTGATACCCTATGTCTTTTGGTTGGCGCATTTAATCCATTTACATTCAGTGTTATTATAGAAAGATACGGGTTTAGAGTCATTGTGATGTCTGTATATTTTATGCTTGTACTGATGTCTCTGATACTTTGTCTCACAGGATCCCCCTTAGGATCTCTTGTAGGGCTGGTTTCATGGTGACAAATTCCTTCAGTTTTTGTTTGTTTGGGAAGACCTTTATCTCTCCTTCTATTCTAAATGACAGACTTGCTGGATAAAGGATTCTCGGCTGCATATTTTTTCTGTTTAGCACACTGAAGATATCGTGCCAAGCCTTTCTGGCCTGCCAAGTTTCAAAGGAGAGATCAGTCACGAGTCTTATAGGTCTCCCTTTAAATGTGAGGGCACGTTTATCCCTTGCTGCTTTCAGAATTTTCTCTTTGTCCTTGTATTTTGCCAGTTTCACTATGATATGTCGTGCAGAAGATCGATTCAAGTTACGTCTGAAGGGAGTTCTCTGTGCCTCTTGGATTTCAATGCCTTTTTCCTTCCCCAGTTCAGGGAAGTTCTCAGCTATAATTTCTTCAAGTACCCCTTCAGCACCTTTCCCTCTCTCTTCCTCCTCTGGGATACCAATTATGCGTATATTATTTCTTTTTAGTGTATCACTTAGTTCTCTAATTTTTCCCTCATACTCCTGGATTTTTTTATCTCTCTTTCTCTCAGCTTCCTCTTTTTCCATAACTGTATCTTCTAGTTCACCTATTCTCTCCTCTGCCTCTTCAATCCGAGCTGTCGTCGTTTCCATTTTGTTTTGCATTTCGTTTAAAGCGCTTTTCAGCTCCTCGTGACTGTTCCTTAGTCCCTTGATCTCTGTGGCAAGAGATTCTCTCCTGTCCTGTATACTGTTTTCAAGCCCAGCGATTAATTTTATGACTATTATTCTAAATTCACTTTCTGTTATATTATTTAAATCCTTTTTGATCAGTTCATTAGCTGTTGTTATTTCCTGGAGATTCTTCTGAGGGGAATTCTTCCGTTTGGTCATTTTGGATAGTCCCTGGAGTGGTGAGGACCTGCAGGGCACTTGCCCTGTGCTGTGGTGTATAACTGGAGTTGGTGGGCGGGGCTGCAGTCCGACCTGATGTCTGCCCCCAGCCCACCGCTGGGGCCACAGTCAGACTGGTGTGTGCCTTCTCTTCCCCTCTCCTAGGGGCGGGATTCACTGTGGGGTGGCGTGGCCTGTCTGGGCTACTTGCACACTACCAGCTTGTGGTGCTGGGGATCTGGCGTATTAGCTGGGGTGGGTAGGCAAGGTGCACGGGGGCAGGAGGGGCAGGCTTAGCTCACTTCTCCTTAGGTGATCCACTTCAGGAGGGGCCCTGTGGCAGCGGGAGGGAGTCAGATCCTCTGCCGGAGGTTTGGCTCCGCAGAAGCACAGAGTTGGGTGTTTGCACGGAGCGAGCAAGTTCCCTGGCAGGAACTGGTTCTCTTTGGGATTTTGGCTGGGGGATGGGCGGGGGAGATGGCGCTGGCGAGCGCCTCTGTTCCCAGCCAAGCTGAGCTCTGCCGTCCGGGGGCTCAGCAGCTCTCCCTCCCTTTGTCCTCCAGCCTTCCCGCTTTCTGAGCAGAGCTGTTAATTTATGACCTCCCAGACGCTAAGTCGCGCTTGCTGTCGGAACACAGTCCGTCTGGCCCCTCCGCTTTTGCCAGCCAGACTCGGGGGCTCTGCTTGGCCGGCTGGCCGCCCCTCCGCCCCGGCTCCCTCACGCCAGTCCGTGGAGCGCACACCGCCTCACCACCCTTCCTACCCTCTTCCGTGGGCCTTTCGTCTGCGCTTGGCTCCGGAGACTCCGTTCTGCTAATCCTCTGGCGGTTTTCTGGGTTCTTTAGGCAGCTGTAGGTGGAATCTAAGTGATCAGCAGGACGCGCGGTGAGCCCAGCGTCCTCCTATGCCGCCATCTTCCCTACTTCCCTGTCTAATATGGGTTTTTTAATTAGTTTTGTAGGCCAATGAGGGTGTCTATAGTTTTTACAGCATTATTAATGAATGTGAGAAATGTAGCAGACAGAACATATTTGATTTTAGTAATCTGAGACAGAATCTTAAAAGTTAAAATTAAATTGTGTTGAATATTCTGGTGCCACCAGAAAAGAAAATTGATAAAAGAACTACAAATGAGGAGTAATGATGAGTAGTGCTATTTTATTTTGAAGAAATACCCCACCAAGTCATGAAGGGATTGATGTTAGGTATAGCCATGTTTAATATCTACATTAATCACTTGGAAATGGGAGTAAACAATATATTAATGAAATTTGCACATGACACTTCAATTGAAGGGTGCTATTAGCAAGCATAATGACAGCATGGGTAAATGATTTTCAAAGAGTTTATGTGAGCAAATATGACTTTTTACTTAAAAAATCAGATAAATACTTAAGGACTAGCTATGTTAAATGTTTACTTTCTAATGGGAGGAAAACACCGTTTCTCTCTACATTTCTGATGAGACCAATATTAAACTACTGAAAACGATTTGGTGTTTATCAATGCACCCAAATATAAGAAAACAGAATTAAATACAACTGAAATGAGATGGACAATAAAAATAATTAAGGGGTTAGCCTAATGAACTTCTAAGAAAAGATTAAAATAATCTTGTAGTCTGCAAACCCCAGACAAGTAAGTACAAGGGGGAGTGTGTAATAACTTTCTTCACTAAGGGCTAGGACAGTAAAACTCTATTCATTCAAAGTGCTGGGCATAAAACAAAAACAAAACAAAACAAAACAAAACAAAAACAAAGGTCGAGGTACTCCTTTGAATAATCCAGATTATTTAGTATTGCATTAAAACAACAACTATGATCTCTGACAGAATGGTAAATAAGTAGTTGTCCCACATTATATAACTATTTAGTACGTAATCATTTGGTGTTTTCCAGGAGCCATGTGAGAAAAGGAAGGTAATGAAATAAGAACCAGGTACAACAGCAGTAACTGCAGAACAGTTGGAAATAGGTGCCCAAAAGCAGTTTTGCCAATGCCACCTTGGCATTCAGAACGGATGAAGTTTTTCTCATCAGTTTTTAGGTGTGCCTACAAAACCAGTGCAGCTGAGATAATCCCTCTGACTAAAGCTCCAAGAAAACAATAGCATTTTATTCTCCCACTCCTTCATTCTTTGACAAACCCATATGCTTATTTTACTCAACAGTTGTTTCAAAAAGTAGTGTCTTACTCATGTATTTCTTTTTTTGGTATGCCTTTACTTTGTTTTGTTTTCGTCCTGGGAAATACAGACATCAAATGATGTCAAGTGTGTGCAATAGTTATAGAAGCAAGAGTCTTGTCCTGTACATATAGGCAGCTTACCCTACTCAGGAATAATTAATTTTCACAACAACCAAAAAAAATGGGGAAAATGACGTTTTGACATTTTTTGTCTGACAAAAGTAGGGTGATCAGTAAAGACTACAGTTCCAATGAATAATTAAAGGGAACATTCCTGCAACATTTGTTCTTTATTATCCCCCTCTGTACCCTGGCTGATTTGTTCAATGAGCTGTGGTAGAAGGATAGTGGGGAACACATCTTAACTCTAGGATAAAATGGAACAAGTCGGCCAGTCACAGAACACTGTACCTGTGTTGTGGAGCTGTGTTAATGTGTTTTAAAATATTTAGGAGGAAGAAAAGACAACACACTATTAAAAAAATTGTTTGGGAGGATCTAAGAAACTGCCGACTAGGTTATCATATAACCTTTAGTGTTTTGTGCCTTCAGAGCTTCGTTCAACACCTTACAAGGTCTTTTGTGATTTGCGTCTTCCAAATTTTTAGTGTTATCTTCTGTCACTCTCTCCCAACACACACACACACACACACACACACACACACACACACACACGTGCACATACACACATGCACACAGACCATAAATTACCCACACAACAAAACTTGATATTTCACAAACATATAATACACATTTTGTTCCCTCTGATTAGAATACTTTTCTTCTCTTTTTCTGCCTAGAACATTTCTTCTGATCCTTCAAGTTGCAGTTCAAATGCCACCTCCCTTGGCAAGCTCCATAGTGCCTTCCATAAACCACCTTTCTTGCTCACTTAGAATCAGTCATTATTTCTTTTGTATCCCCCCAGTACTTTCATACGTCCTCACACTGATAAAACAATAACAACCACAACAATTGCAAGCATCACTTATTAGAATCTAATATGCGCCAGGCACTGTGGTAGATATTTTCAATTGTCTTATTATCTTTACAATAAGACCTGAAGGTGAGTATCATTTTCTCAACGAATAACTTGAGACCCAGAAAAATTGAGGAGTGTGTCCAAAGTCATACAACAGCCCCACTTATGCCACTCGCTCCAAATCTGCACTTTAAATGCAGTCATCTTGCCTCTTCTGCAGGTCTTAATTCTTGCCCTTATAATTGAATTTGGCAATTCTTTGTTTGTAAGAAAGCAATAAGTCGTTATCTTTCAAAACCAGGCTCTGGAGCCATATTTTTTGGTTTTTCAACACTACTTCTGTCTCCTATGAGTTGAGTGATTTATTTAGGACCCCCATGCCTCAGTTTCTTTATCGTTAAAGTGAGGATAAGACAGTTCCTGACTCACAGGGTGGCTTTGAGGATTAAATTAGTTAGTATTTATAATAAATATAATAGCGCCTGCCCTGTTATAAGTACTCCATACCTCATTATAGTACTCCATACCTGTTAGCTATTATTATTGGGTTATGCATCTCTCTTTCATAGAGATTATGAACTCCTCAGAGGTAGAAAAGATATCTCATTTATCTTTTCATATCCTCCACCTACCACAGACATTGCAAGTGTCTTGCAAATACCAGCAACTTGCAATGTAGAGTTACAAAAGTAGATTTATGCCAATGGTGAGTAAGTATGTGGGGGGAGGGGTCAAAAGAACAGAGAGGAGAGAGTCATGTTATGACACCAATATATGGTTGCTATGAGTCACTTTTTCCTGACAGGGGAAAAAAAGAAAGAACCTGTCAGCCGTGGTAGACTTCAGCATTCCATAATTGCACTCTTCCAGCTGGGAAGCTACGATATAAGCTGCAGAACCAATTCCCCCTTGCAAAAGGTACTGAACAGATAGTGAAAACTCTCAAGAGCTAAGAAGGCATGCCAAGGTGTCAGGAGCTGCACACCAGCAGCTGCTACTGATCCCCTGCCCCTTTCACCCAGAGCTACTAATTCTGCTTCTTCATGCTGTGCCTCGACCAGTAATCCAGAATCTGTGCCTGCTCCGTGCAATGGTAAAAATCCCAGAGGAGGGGTACGCTTCAGTGATTAAGGTCGATGGACTCTATACTGTGCTATGCTCTCCTGCTTGCTATTGTTCTGACCCTTTCTACTTTGATATATTCCTTGATTTCTGCCCACTTGTCTAGGATTTCAAATTGCCCTCCTCCTCAATCCCTCCAAAATGCTGTATATTCTTAGTTTCTTGTGCCCTATTATCTGTCCTCTTGCCTTGTGGCTGACTCCTGAACATATTGATGCAGGATATTTATCCTTGCCATGTTTCATGCTCGATGACACTTTCTAGTCCTAACCCTGTGCCCAGCCCAGCAACACTGATGCTTCACACACACACACACACACACACACACACACACAAGTTCTTACAAAAGAAGCTGTATAGAATAATAAGTAGACAGCAATTAAGGACATGGGAATCAGAGTCAGACAGATGTGATCCAGAGACCCAGGTCTGTTATGCCATTATTTATGGTCTAAACCTCAGTTTCCTCATCTGTATAATGAGGCACACAATGACCCTTATCTTGTGGGTTTGCTAAATTCAAATACTCAATTAAGGTATACAGTAAGTTAAAATTAATATTGTTATTATTAAAAATAGATTCCTGGGGTGCCTGGGTGGATCAGTCAGTTGAGTATCCAACTCTTTTTTTTTTAAATGTTCATTTATTTATTTTGAGAGAGACAGCCAGACAGAACACGAGGGTAGGGTGGGGCAGAGAGATAGAGAGACACAGAATCCAGAGCAGGCTTCGAGCTGTCAGCACAGAGCCTGACGCGGGGCTTGAACTCACAGAGGCGAGATCATGACCTGAACCGAAATCAGACTCTCAACCAACTGAGCCACCCAGGCACCCCATGTGTCCAACTCTTGATATCAGCTCAAGTCATGATCTCATGGTTTGTGAGATCAAGCCCCATGTCGGGCTCTGTGCTGACAGCGTGAAGCCTGCTTGGGATTTTCTCTCTCACTCTCTCTCTGCCCCTTGCCAGCTCTCCCTCTCTCTCTTTCAAAATAAATAAATAAACATTTAATAAAAAACTAAAGGTAAAATGCTATAAAAATAATAAAAATAAAAATAGATTCCCAAGTTACTGGCTCAGAGATGAACTGTGGCTGAATATGTTTCAAAAACTTAAAAATCATCATTATTATAAAAGCACTTTATTTTAGACCTAGAAATGATTTTAAAAATCCAATCACTTTCGGGGCACCTGGGTGGCTCAGTCGGTTGGGCGTCTGACTTCAGCTCAGGTCACGATCTCACAGTCCGTGAGTTCGAGCCCCACGTTGGGCTCTGTGCTGACAGCTCGGAGCCTGAAGCCTGTTTCGGATTCTGTGTCTCCCTCTGTCTCTGCTCCTCCCCTGCTCATGCTCTGTCTCTCTCTGTCTCAAAAATAAATAAAAACATTTAAAAAAATCCAATCACTTTCTTTAAGAGATGAGGGCATTATGAACCAGAGAGCGAGATTCATAGCTCTGTCACTAATTAAAGGAAAAGACCCCGTCCTATATCCCAAATGAAAAATTTTGGCCTAGATTTCATCATTGCAATTTTGAATGACTTCATTCAGCTTATTCACATCTCCATCTACCCATTCACTTGTCCATCCAACCATTCATCCATCCATCAATTCGTCCATTCGTCCATCCATCCTTTAAGAAATATTTACTATAGAGATCTGCTATAATGTCAATGATATGTGTCAATCTCCATTCTGAATCCTGGGAATTTGCAATCATAATCCCTATCTTCATGGTGTTCTTACTCTTCCTCCTTCTACTGCTTCTCATATCACCTTAGGCTTCTGTTTCTGCCATTAGAAAATGCATTAATGGCATTTCTGCATATTGAAAGTAACCCTTTTTTGAAAGACATAAACAGCAAATTTTAAAGAAAGTTCTCACTGGTAGAGTTGGATCTCATAGATAAACCATTTTCATCAAAATATCACTTAGAAGGCTTTAAATAAATATTTCTCCATGCAAACATAGTGAACTGTCTATGTTTATCCTCTTTTTGTCCTCTCTTGCCTTTGGTTTCCCTTCTCTTCCCTTAATACAGTTTGATACACACTAGAACCTTGAACAAATTTAGAAACCTGAAAATTTTGTTTGTGGTTTAATGGATTGTAATCCAAGCAACAGCAGTGACTGATTTTATACCATTTTTGGACCCTTAGCCCTTGGTAGATGCTCAGTAAATGCATTGGAAATAACAATAAAGATTCAAT
Organism: Neofelis nebulosa; assembly: GCF_028018385.1. Taxonomy (NCBI): domain Eukaryota; kingdom Metazoa; phylum Chordata; class Mammalia; order Carnivora; family Felidae; genus Neofelis; species Neofelis nebulosa. Next base: position 119,517,041 of record NC_080784.1, read on the forward strand.
GAATAGTTATAAGATATTCTGAAAAATGGTTAATTAATGACTATTATTAGCAGCTGAAACTGTCAGCCCTTTGAATTTAATTTTTGCTTTTGTCTAGGATAAGTGTGCTTTGGGATTAGTTAGCAGGTATGGTAAGTAATATCTGACTGGCAACTGATAGTAATCAATGCAATTAAAGAGAAGTTGTCCCTTTCAGCATTTATGCCTTATAGTGTCCCATTTATGATAATGCTATGTTCACCGAGAAAGCTTTCTGACATCTTAAGAAGCCCAGCTATTTGGAAGCTGAAAATATTCAAAGTAAAAAGGATGGGAACCTAGGTAGAAATTTTAGATATGTGGAGGCCATCCACAAACGAATTGTTGAAGTGTTGGAAAGACATAATCTGCCTGAATCACTCCTGAGCAGTCTTGTTTGATATAGCAATGGGTGATGAAAATCACAGGATAGAATTTTGTCACAGGATAGAATTCATTTATGTATGCCTTTGTTTGTTAAACAAACAACCCACAGGTATTCTTGGTCTGGCAAAGAAGAATCAATTTGTGAATCAGATGCTACTCAAACCCCAGCAGAATATTCAGGCACCTAGCTTTCTTCCATTCTCATACTTTATCATCTTCCTCTCTCCAATAAATCCACCCTGTTGTTCAAGCCAAAAATTTTGGCATTATCCTCAGTTTCTTACTTATCCACATCCGCTATCTCATCAAGTCCTATTGTCCTTACATTCAAACTATACGCAGAATCAGACAACAACTCATCACCACCACTACCACCTTAGCCCATTAATCTGTGTTAATTCCACAGGTTCCTAACCAATGTCCCTGTTCTGTTCTTGCCTTCTTCAATCTATTCTCAGCAAAAGAGCCAGAGTGATTCTGTTAAAAGGGAGTTAGTTCATTTCATTCATGAGCTACAAATGCGTTATTGTTTCTCATCTCCCTCAGAGTAAATGTCTAATAACTTAAAATAGCCAATAGGCCCTACATGACCTGGCCCACATTACTGCTGTGACCTCATTTTCTACCTCTTGCTCACTCTATTGTTATTTCTTCAACACTTAGTAGGCACACTACTGCTTTAGAAACCTTTCACCTACTATACCTCCTACCTGGAATCCTCTTTCCTTAATATCCATATGGCTCACTGTCTGACCTCCTTTACTTTGAGTCTTTACTCAAAAATTATCTTCTCAATGTGACCTTCCCTGGTAGTTCTATCTAAACTTGTAATCCACCACATGTATTTTCCATCTTGCTTCCTGTGGTTTTTTTCTTCTTCCTCTTCGCATGTACCACTATATACCATATGATGTATTATGCTCATTATTTATTGTCTGACTCCAATGAAAATGTAAAGAGCTATGAGGGTAGAATGTTTTTGTTCACTGCTAATGCCCAGAGCTATGCCCAAAACATAGAAGATACTCTAAATATTTGTCCCAAAACTGTGGTGAATTGGGGCACCGGGGTGGCTCAGTCAGTTAAGTGTTCATCTTTGGCTCAGGTCATGATCTCATGGTTCATGAGTTCAAGGCCCGTGTCAGGCTCTGTGCTGACAGCTCAGAGCCTGGAGCCTGTTTTGGATTCTGTTTCTCCCTTTCTCTCTGCCCCTCCCCTGCTCTCTCTCTCTCTCTCTCAAAAATAGATAAAAACATCAAAAACTGGATGAATTAACTTTATAGGCAGGGTCTGGTAGATTAATTACATTGATATCTCATCCAATTAATGGCCTTCTGGTATCACTTTGTGGCAGGTTATGGTTTTCAAAGATGGTTACAACAATATCTCCTCTATCATATGTTCTTCTATAATGTAATATTACACTGTACTCAAGAGGTAGACTGGGCTTATAACTGTTTCAACTAATAGGGTCAGGATAAAGCCAAGGGTATGATGATATAACCCTTTATTAAGACCTCAGAAAGATTAACAAACATACTTCATAGGCCCTTCAAAGAGCAAGAAGTCCTTCCAAAGACGTAAGGGCATGCCTACCAGAAAGTTTCTATTGAAAATTAGGGCTCCTAAGAATGTTAAGAGTATTGTTCCACAGTAGCCTGACAGGTAGCCTCTTTAATTGAAAGATCTTCAGAATTACAGAGAACTGTAGTTTAGAAGCTAAACTCAAGGGATTACACTTAAGGTGCCTCATCCACAACTGGACCTGATTTAGATAATGAGCCACTGGATTTCAAGCTGATGCCATATTGAAGGTTTTGGGGGGAGGGGTGAATATATTCTCCTTGTAGGGGCAATGTGAATTGATGTAGCTAAAAGGCAGATTATAGCAGAGTGCATTTTTCTAAGGTGACTGAAACAGTATCTCTTGTCCTACACAATCATCTACAGTGTGATCTTGCTGCACTCTCTTATCCAGAGATGGATGCAGATTCCTCTCCCCTTAAGTCAGGGGAGGCTTGTGATCGCCATGATAAAGTATGGTGGGATTTTTTTCTGTGTGACTTCCAGGGCTGTATCCTAAAAGGCAACGCAGCTTCTGCGTTGGATCTCTGGTAAAGAGAGTGACGACCTGTTGGCTGCCATACTGTGAGGAAGCCACACACAGGCTCCCATTTAGCATTTTTAGTCTTCAAGTCACCTCAGCTCAGGTCCCAGACATGTGAGTGAATGAGCCTTCAGATGACTCTAGCCCCCAGCTGCCATGTCTGTCTTAGGTTTCAAGTCTTTCCAGACATAGTGGAATAGAGAGGAGCCAGTGCATTCTGTCTAAATTCCTGATGGACAGAATCCATGAGAAACATGAAATGGTTGTTTTAAGTCATTATTTTTTGGGGGGATGTTGTTATGCCACAATAATACCTGCAAATCTCTTTGCAGTGTGGCTTTGCTGCTCCTCCATCAATAAGTGCAGCCTGTTTTCCATCCCTTGAATCTGAGCCAAAAATGAGGCCGAAGCGACGGTGTGTCTGTTCTAAGCCTAGGCTTTAAGAGACCTCACATATTTCTGCTCTTGGAGCCCTGCCTGCACCTTAAGCTTGGGCTAGCTAGACGGACAATCAGTGACCTAGACCAGCTTACAAATGATCAATCATATGAGAGAGAGCCCAGCCTTGATCACCAGAGCTATGTCCTTGACCTGCAGCTGACCTCAGGTGCACAAGGGAGCCCATCTAAGACCAGAAAGACCAGCCAGCTGACTTGTAGCCTCGTGAGAAATAATAAATGTTTATCATTTCAAGCCACTGAGTTTCTTTTTTTCGGGTGGGGAGGAGAAGGCAGAATAGGGAGTGTTGCTAAACAGAAACAGCTAAATGATACAAGAGGACAAAGATTCTACTCCTTGCATCAAATCCAATGAACCTTGGGGGACTTTAAAACAACCCACTTCCTCCGTAGGATCAGCCCTAACACGTATAATGACATAAAGTGCTATACAAACAAACAGTGTTACCATGCTCCTGAGCCTAGAACTAGAAAAAAATGAGTAAGTTTTAAAGTGCAGCTGAAGAATTCAATTTTTTTCAAAGCCAAATTGGAATATGGAAAAAGATTTTTAAAAATTCTAAATTTAGGTGCAATGGTTTTCGTGTGTTTGGAATCTGCAAACCAGCTTCTTCTCTGCCCTACTTTAAAAGGTGGCATACAAGAGGAAAAAGGAAGTTTTGTTTATTTGTAGGTGAACCCTTTATGGTCCCCACCAAAATAATAATACATGTTTGTTTATATCACCCACATGTCAGCAGGAAGAATTAAATCTATCATTTTTAAAAGCATCTATTTTTATTTTTATTTTTTTAAGCTTATTTATTTTGAGATAGAGGGAGAGAGAAAGCATGAGCAGAGGAAGGGCAGAGAGAGAGGGAGTTGTGAATTTTATGACATAATAAAAGTAAGAATAATGCAAATAATAGACAAAGAATTTGAAGTGGGCATTTTATTTTTCTTCAAAATGATGATATTTTAATAATAACTTTGTAAGAATAAAAGTAACCTGCAATTAAATTGCCTTCTTTGTTTCTACACACACTATAGTTAGTTAAGCCCATAGTCAACTAAATCCCAACCCATCACTGGACTTACATTAGGAAGGAGTTTATAGTCTAGTAGATGGGTGACTATGTGTTTTCTCATTCTCTTTTCTGAGTCAATGCCTTCTGGAAGAGTTAGGAGTAGAAAGAAATGTTTAGTTTTGTCGAATTAGCTTTGTTAAATTCTAGTTTCTTCTGAACATTCAGAAGGACATATTTGGCCTGGGACTCAGAGTAGATAATTGCTATAGATACTTGTTTCAATCATGAAAGTATATAAGATTGTCCTAAAACCAGCAGAATATGAAAAGACAAAAGGGGACTGCAAAGAACTACAGTTTGAAAGGGATCAGAGAAGGACCCAAAGAAGGTGACTGAGAATACAACAAGGATGAATTTGTCCAAGGAGCGAAATACCAGGGAGGCTGATAAGGGGAGATTTGAGACAAGTCCATTATATTTGACAACTAGGACACCATTAAGGATATTAAGAAGGATCATTGTGGTAGGATCATAGGGGTGTTAATCAGAGCCCAGAGATGTGAATATTGTTGAGGAAACATGGTCACGGTTATTAGAAAAACTGCTATGAAGTTTGTATCAAAAGGAAAAAAAAATGAATAAGTATAGGGAAATCAAGATCAGTAGTGAGAGAAAAATGAGGGACCAGTTGAGGAAGTGAAAAATTGATAAACCAGTTATTAGGTCCCTTGTCCACTTTGTTCTTACTGCAGATATATCCACGTGTCATTTATGGTCTCTTCCAAATCACTGATAAAAATGTCCATCAGAACAGAGACAATAAAAGAGTTCTACTGAAGTGTGCTACTGAAATCCTTTGTCCAAAGCTTCTCCATTAGTTAAAACTTCAGCATGTTTTGTTTTTGTTTCTTGGGTGTTGTTTTGCTCTGTGAAATTTTCTAGGCTCAACTGGGTGACCTATAGTATACTTATATTCATGTCTCCTTTGTCTTTCATTTAAATTCTCCCACCACACCCCTTGGGCTTCTCTACAGTTAGAAAGCCCCTTGGATTTCTGTGCTACATTGCTACCCCTATTCCCAGCCCCATCTCTATCTTTTAAACCAAAATCATTCTACTTCCACTTTCTACATATGGCCTTGTCTCACAAAAGTTCAGTTCTTTTTTTTACTTCCTTAGTTTAAAATCTCAAGTTAACTAAGTTTATATGTGAGACATACATGAGGCTGCAAGTTTTGTCTCTCACACCATCCCCAGTACATGTTCTGGTGAATTACAAGTCACTTTCACCACCGAGAGTCTTTACCCTGTGTTTTATCCAACAAAGGTCATAGTACACACGGAGACTATATTTGGAAATGTTCCTCTCTCTTCCTCAGTTCTTAGATTAGAATTCCCTCTTCTCCCTCTCTCAGTTTTTAAAAACATTACCTGCATTCCCAGAGCTGTATCTCTAATACATTAATTCTGATTTTTTTTTTTTTTTGCTTAATTATGAAACTCACCTTATTTCTGGCAAGAAATGTGACATGGACGGGAGGGACAGCAGGCAGGAATTTGGGAGCAAGGCATACAGAGCATGAGGAGGGGAAGAACCAGAGTTTAACATTTCTCTACAGTCACATGACTGAGTCAGTGCTCCCTTGACCCCTGTACATTGTGAAAAAATCTCTCTGGAATTGGTTTATCGAGAATAAGTCATCAAAAACTAAGCCTTGCCTAATTGGTTCTGAGCCCCTCTATAAAAAGACCCCTATCCTCATGATTTCTATATAATTTAAAATTACTCTGCCCACCTCATTCCCAAAGCTGGCTTCCCCATAGTTTTCTATGGAAATATTCTAATTTGACTGAAGGATTGCCATTAAGATTCTGTGACATTCTGGCTTATTTGCTTCTTTGGGTTATAATCAGTAAAGTTCTAGGATTTTTGTATCATTTTTATTTTATCCATTACAATTAGAATGGAAAATATTTTTTCAGATTTTTAAATTCCCCTACCCATTTTTAAAAATGTTTTTATTCCTTACACGTTTGAAGAAGGTCATCAATGTTTACATATCTCAGAGTCAGCCCTGAACCAGATGAACCCCTGGGTCCTGCTTGCTCTCAGTTGTTCAAGCTTTGAAATTTTAAATCACATTTGTTGTATTGAGCCCTGAAGTGAATGATATCATTTTAACAGAAGCCTCTGAGAAGTATAATTGTGTCTGAGTTAAACTGGGAAAGTTGTCTGTATTGACTGAAAGAAGAAACTTGGAAAAGGCTAAAGTTTGGAAAGACTTCTGAATAATTAAGAAGAATGACTGCTAAGCCAAGTACCATATTCTTAGTTGTATAGTCTATAGAAATTGAGAGTGGGAAACAGATGGAAGTTGAGGTGTAGACTCAATATCACTGGGAATGTCAGATCAGAAATTATTTTTGGAAGCGTAAAAGGAGCTTTGTGTGTGGGAGGAGCTCAAGAGGTGGGATATGAATCCCGCGAGGTACTAGGCAAAGAATGAAAAACCAAGGCTTGGGTGGTAAGTTGGGTTTATCTGCTTTGTGGAGGAACTATTTGATATTTCTCTAAGTACTGATAACACATTTTTTTTCAAATCCCATAGCTTTTGAATTTTTAAATTTTAGTGCAAACCCAGATGATTTATAACTATTTCATAGCAAGAGCAGGGAGTTTTTATGTGATTTCCTCACTTATGCTTTTCCTCCCTACCACTCTGGTGTTCTGGAGGTATCACATTTATCTAGATTTAATTCTCGTGTGGATTTTTGGCTCCTGAAGATCACAAAGTAGATGGAACAGCTATACGGGAAAGGCAAAATAATAAAAAGATTTACCAGACTTAAGGACCAGAGGAAGAGATTGAACGCAAGGAAAGCCGCTGTGTGTGCATGCCTGACAGGGCTTGCAGGGCTCATTCAATCTTGGGGAGGAACAAAGGGCTGGCAGGTGAAAGAGAGCAGCAAACACTGTCAGGCCAGGTGTTCGGCATTAAAATGCGGCTGTACCCGGGATCCCAGATGGCTTGAAGGAGAGGTGCGAATGAAATGACCCAGAGAAGTCAGGAGATGGGAGACGGAGGCAACAAGCTACATTTAGGGTCCTGGCAATTAGAGGGATTTCAATTGCTTGGCAGGTATTTAAGCGATAATGAATGTTTGAATCATTCTTGAATAGTGGATAGATCTATTTTTTGAGGAAGGATTGTCTAGCTTCTTGCGTCTGCAGCTTTCCCCAAACCCCTCTCAAATGTTTTCATTTTACCAGAGCATGAATGTATTTAACGACTCTTGAAAGCAGAATGAAAAGCAAGATTTTTCAATTAAACATATGCTACATAACATGTATCATCACATGTATTATCAAAACATGAGAATCTAAAATACTAAAAGCAAGTTTGTCCCTACTGAAATATTATATAGATAATCTATTATATATGTGATAGGTATAATATACTATGTGTTTTATATAGATAACTAGATAGGCCACATTTGTCTTATAACGGCATACTGGTTGGGTTTTTCTATTTTTCTCTTCTAGAGATGTAAACATCCTAAATAGTAATACCTATTATGTGTGTATGTGTATCAGTAGCAACTGATTTATTTGTCGCATATGAATTTCAATTTTACCTAACAAACAATACTCATTCATATAAATATTATGCATAAAATAATATCTGTGTACATTTTCATATAATGAGATTATGTGAATTAAAAAAATCATATAAATTTCATGAATATAATTCTAAGTGTTATTTTCTTATCTTGACTTTTTTTTTTTTTGCATTTTGACTGAGATATATGCTTGACCTATTTATTTGGAGGTTTATTCTTTAAAAACATTAAACTCTTTTTATAAGAGTCCATGGCACAGAAAAGAACACAGGCACAAAGTTAGTTCTAAAAATGCCAAAAACTGAACTGGCTACATATACGTATACGCATACATGTTTGAGAAGCTAAAGAACGGGTTCAAAATCTTAAAACATACAAGGTATTGTCACTAGATATAAAATATTGAAGCTGTAAAAGAAAAAAGGTCGAGAGGTTATATATACCAATAAGGTTAATGTAAATATGTAGTTCGGTATTTATTTTATATGGTCAGAAATTATCACAAAGTGCTCAACATATTGCAAATGATTATTGGGTGTCTTGAGTGTCTTGCATTTCTGGACATCTTGGGAGTGAAGTTATTAACTGCCCTTTGTCCTGGACTATCTTTTAAGGATTTTTTTTTTTTTTGTATAGCAAACATCCTTGGGAATTAGATATAATGCCTTCCTGCAGAGTAGAGGGCAGACATGGTGTCTTCCCATTATAAAGCACTCAGAACCTCTAAGTTTAGAGTTTTTCTGTAATGTAACCTATTGGGTGTGAAGTTGTCACCTGGTCCTATTAGCATTATTCTGTGGCAAATGGAGCTTGAGGAGCTGCACAAGAAAATGCTGATACACAGGCTGTTGCTATTAGCGTAAGAAAGTCCTTTTTCCCTAACCCAGGTTCTGCATGAGCATGGGACAGCATTCACGAACTATGGCAAACTAGCTTGTTACCCAGAAAGCAGGGCTAAGCCTCAGATTTTTCGAAGTCCTTGACAATGATCATTAAGAAAAAAATACGGGGCGCCTGTGTGGCTCAGTCGGTTAAGCGTCCGACTTCGGCTCAGGTCATGATCTCACGGTCCGTGAGTTCGAGCCCCGCATCGGGCTCTGTGCTGACAGCTCAGAGCCTGGAGCCTGCTTCAGATTCTGTGTCTCCCTCTCTCTCTGACCCTCCCCCATTCATGCTCTGTCTCTCTCTGTCTCAAAAATAAATAAATAAACATTAAAAAAAAAAGAAAGAAAGAAAGACAAAAAGAAAACAAAAAACCCTAAAAGTGAAGACAGCCTTTACTACGAGACAACTTAATCGTAATATGTACTCTGACAGTAATAAAGTAGCAGGTGTATCAACTTTCTTATGGCACAAAATTTTCATAGTTGTTACAATATAATGTGCCCTAAGTTTTAAATAAGTTTAAAGCCCTAAAAAACGTGTATGCTATAGACTGATTTTTAGCAATGCTACAGAAGACTTAATACAAAAAATCTGCTGAAATGTATATTTTAGGGGTTTATAATGCCTGTGAAATTTGAGATATATTTAAATGTGAAGGACATACTTCATATGATTTGATAATGAAAATCATTTGAGTTATATTTAGAATATTATAGTACTTTCAAACAGAAGTATTACTAGGCTATGTGGTGAACTAAATAAAATATGTTAGCCTGTTCTTTTCCAATGAGTACCTCTTCCCCTTTAGCTTGATCATCATACATTTCTCACACTAGTTGTTCTTTTCTTCCATACTTACTAGTACATGCAGAAGGATTTTCCTTCGGGAAAGGATGGCTTGATTTTTCTTGGAAGTGTTCTTTTTTAAATAGGCTTTCTGAAGAAATGAAAAAGAAAATTCTTCACAGGCCTGTTTAATCTAGCCAAGATGGTAGAATCTCAGGTGGATAGAATGAAACTTTTCCACATACACTGAGACTGACACGAGTTCTTACTCCAGTCCATGGAGGCTGTTCATTTGTCTCTTAGGCTAGTAATGACATAAATTATGTAAAAAAAAAAATTCAACATGATAGGTATGACAAACAGTATTTAGAATCAGGAGACCTGGCCCACAAATCTTACTCCAAGACTTAATAGTTGGATAAACTGGGGAGAGTCACTGAACTGGTCTGAGCATCTTTTCTCTGATCCACAAGATAGGAAAATCATAACCAAACCTCCTTCTCATAGCTGTGATGAGGATCAAATTGAATGTTCTTCTAAATCATTCAGTTACATGCAAATATATTATAAGTAGGAAACATAAAAATGTGCAAATACCTCCTAGGGCAGAATTGAATGGTACCTATCTCAAAACTTGCCAAAATCTCTCTAAGCTTATATTGCTATGTGAGCCTGAAGGTTTATTGGCATCACACATTTAATACTACTGTTGTTTGATAGTTGACCAGTTCTGCAGTAAGGAAGTGTTGAAAATTATTTTTATGACTTAAGAGAAAGAAGCCAACATGTAATTACTTTTCAGTGCTGGCCCTTGATGAAGTTTTTCTACTAAAGTTAATTCCGAACAATCAATCCTAGACGTAGTTTAGTAAAAATTGCTAAGTTTGTGGATGAAGAAAAATCCTTATAAACAACAGATGGGAAAAAAAAAAGACACCTGTGAAAAATAAAAATATGGTGGCCAGATATTTCTGCTTTACAATACTAAATTCCAGAACATTATCTGAAATATCAAGTTTCATTGATCAAAAATATGACTTAAGAATTCTATAGCAAGCCAAGTAGTTAACTATTTGTAAGGAATACAAGAATTACATGTTCTCTAATATGTAAGTGCTTGGAAAAACCACACTCTTACCTTTACTGAAACAAAAAAGGTTATTAGTTATGACAATAACTGTGAATAAATTAAACGCTACAGTTAAAGAGCTAAAATTCTTATTTTGAGTTAAAATATATTTATATATATAAGCAAGCTAAATGTCAAATAATGGGGGAGGCAAAATGCTTAAATAAACCAGTACAAATTCATATATTTTAATGTTATCCAGCTATAAAAAATTACATCTAAAAATACTCAATAAAATGGTTAGAAATTTCATAAAATAATGTTTAATAAAATAGTAAGATAAAAACTACATGTGAATATTTTTCACTCCTATTAAATATATTAGGCATAGAGAAGGCAGAGAGAATATCAGTATGATGGCAGTAGTAATTGCCAGGTGGCATGATTACGCATGATTATAAATTTGTATGTTACTTTCAAGTTAGTGTTTAATATCTAATATACTATCATAGCCATATTTTACTTCAAAATCAGAACATAAGAGGGACATTGACAAATCCTACAAAAAGTAAGCATATGAAAAACAGACCTGCAAAAGAGATTGAGAAAAAAACAGAGATGGAGGAAGATTGCCAAGAAAGCAGACGACACGAAGATGAAGAGAACAGTTAATGGTCTCAAATAGTGCGGTGGGATCAAATAAGATGGGGATGAAGAGAATCCACTGGGAAAGTCTAACTGAAAGAGTGTTGGGTGGACTTTTCAACAGCAGCCCCAGGACTTTGTCAGAGTTGTTTGCCAGATTCTTGACTACTGTAGCTTGAAGAGTGCATGGAGTGGAGGAAGAAATCATAGTCCATTCTGTTGAGGAACTTGGCTTTGAAAAGGAGAAATACTAGATTTTGACTAGAAGGTAATTATAAAATGAAAGGTTTTTGTTGTTGTTATCCTTTGTGCACTTGTTGAAGGTAGGGAAAGGTAGGCAAGAGTTGAATAATGTTACCACAGTGTTTAAAAACAAAGGATTTGGAATCAGGTGAAGCAGATTTGAATTGGGGTTTCAGGAAGATTGTAGTATGGAGGGGATCATAAAGTAGAAACCATCCTATCCAACGTTATTAGAAACTTTAGTTAATCTAAGTTCAAATATAGACTTAAGCGGGCATTCATGAAATATGACACATTTTTTAAAGTTTATTTTAAGGTAAAGCATATAAGGGCACACTGTTTCATCATATTCTACATATAGGTCAAAGACTTCAGTTCTTCAATGGCTTTTTTTGAAATAAATCACACTCATGGTACATCATTTGTAGTTTTTCAGGTGTGAATTCTTTAAAGTGGAATTAACATTTAAAGCCCTTACAAAACAAAAGCTTTCTCAAACTTTTCCAAACTGTTTCTGTCCACATCTAATTCAAATATAATTTATAATTCAACTTTATCAAGACTTTCAAAGCATTCAGTTTAATTTTCATAGAAGTAAGTTTAGGTTTATTTGACACATACTTAAATGGTTTACAAAATATTTATTTAAATTTGAAGTGATGAGTGAAACTGAATAAAATGACTTTCGGGGCAAACTCAACAGACTCATGATAAACCTGTAAGCTGGAGGACGCAGGAGTACTCAAGGCTGCAAGACAGTGGCTGATCAGCCGAGAGCATTGGGTATGTTTTTTTTTTGTTTTTTTGTTTTTTTTTTTTTTTATTTATTTTTGGGACAGAGAGAGACATAGCATGAATGGGGGAGGGGCAGAGAGAGAGGGAGACACAGAATCGGAAACAGGCTCCAGGCTCTGAGCCATCAGCCCAGAGCCTGACGCGGGGCTCGAACTCACGGACCGCGAGATCGTGACCTGGCTGAAGTCGGACGCCCAACCGACTGCGCCACCCAGGCGCCCCATTGGGTATGTTTTATAGAGGACTGGAAGGTTGGTTACCAGTGTTTTGGGTAAGTGGAGATGAGATAAAAGAGTCTGCTGTATAGATACTAAAGTGAGCAAATATTGGAGCAAAGTCCTAGTCCTGGAAAAAAAAACAAAAAAACTATACACTGAATTGTATGTGACAGAGAAGATAATGTTTTTTAATCAAGAGACCAAAAGAAAAAGAACAACATTATAATTAACTGTAAACCATATATCTTAATGATATACAGGACTTTCCAAAGTATAACATGACAAAAACAAACTGTGGGGCACCTGGATGGCTTAGTTAAGCGCTGGACTCTTGATTTCGGCTCAGGTCATGATATCATTGTTCATGGGCTTGAGTCCCATATTGGGTTCCCCACTGACCATATGGAGTCTGCTTGGGATTCTCTGTCTCCCTCTCTCTCTGCTCCTCCTTCCCCACCTCTCTCTCTCTGTCTTTCAAAATGAATAAAAACTTAAAAAATAAATTTATATAAAAAAACAAAAAACCTGGAGCCACATTTACTGGATATTGAAATAGTATTGGCAATAAAAATCTATTGCATAAGAAATGAAATTTTGAATGCTTCCTTTGGCTTGAGGTTGAAGGGACATAATTTTAGCAGGACTCTTTAAAGAGATAGATTGAGAGTCAGAGTCTGGTAATTTTTATTTTTGAGAAACTAAAGTAGAATTTTAGTTTCTTGCTGTTTTCAATTCTCATTGTAAATTTTCATGAGGCAAAATGGACAGTAGATGAAGTTATATAATTTTCAAAACAATTGAAATCAAGATCATTTTGTTAAAATTGCCCCACAAGTGTGGTTTCTTGCTGTATGTGTTTAAGCAAAGGACAGAGGTGTACGTCCCATGATTCCTGTCCACATCCTACAGAACTACTGAGGCATGTACACAAAGCAAGTCTCTGAGCCAAGGCAAAGGAGCATTTTCCAAAACAAGTGGTAGGCCAGAGGGGAAATTAAGCCATCAGCTGGGAAATGAAGAGAAACAGTAGAGAGCCAGAGAAACTGAACGATTGGTTTGCCAAACTGGAAAATCTAGAGCAGACAGCAGATTGCAGAGACAAAAAGAGATCAGGCTGAGACAGATGGTAGCTATGGGAGCTCAAGGGCCAGTTTCCAGTGTTATGAACATTGAATACTACTGCTACATTTCCGTTTTTAGTGGTCTGTACTTCCTTTTTCTGGGATCACCCCACTGGGTCTTCTTGCTGAATTGTCATATGTCATCACAGCACATCACTGTCTATCCCTCATTTTTACTGTCATTTGGCATTCTTCAGGACATTCTTTCTCACGTTTAAAAAAATTATCTTAGTTTATAATTCTATCTAATGTCTTCTTAGTTTAGACAATATTATTATTTCAGCAAGGATGAGATTAGGATGAGGCAAGTACAAAATTTAAGGAGGCATTCATTCTCAGGGTCATGCCAGTTTCTCCTCACTACCAATAACTTCAGTCCCTTGATAAACTCCATGTCCTATATTTCTGACTCAACTATACTAGAACCCCAGTCCAATAAATCTCCAAACCCACCAGTTTATTGTTCATGCTACCTTAATTGCCCTTTAACCTCTTGAGTCCTTCACTTTCTTTGTTAGTATCTTTAATTCCATCATCATCATCATCATCGTCGTCATCATCTTCATCATCCCCTTATATATACACTTTCTATTCCCTTGCCCTTTTCTGGCTTCCTTGTACTCACTTAAAAACAAAACAAACAAACAAAAAAAAGAAAACAGACCTGAATAAATTCAACTCTGCCTACTTTACACTTCCAGCCATGTGGTTGAATGTGGTTGGAGAAAAGCATATAATCATGCCGAATGCTTTTTTTTTTTTTTCACATTGATTCCTAAGCTCAAGTAGGATCTCCATACTGCTAAGAAATTTTACTATACTTACTTAGTTTCTTTACTTTGCCATCCCCCCAACCATGTGGCAATTTCCCACCTTCTCCCCTCCTCTAGAACACCCAGCCCATCCTTCCCCATCTAACACTCGTTGATTTTGCTTCCTACTTCCTACTTTATAGAAGACATTAAACATTGAGGAATAAAAATGAGATATTTAGACAGACAGATAATGTGTGTGTGTGTGTATATATATATATATATATAGTTATATAGAGAATTTTATATGTACATATAAATATCTATATCTATATCTATATCTATACCATCTATATCTATATCTTTATCTATATCTATATCTCCAATCTATATCATCTATCTCCACCTCCTGGCTAGAATGTAAGCTCCCTTAGGGGAAAGATCTTTGTCTGATTTGTACACTGACATCCCAAGAGTTTACTATAGAGCCTGACACACCATCAGTTTATATAAATATTTATAAGTGAATGAATGGAAAATCTAAAAAGTAGTTTAAAATTATGCTTTACACCATAATACATTTTAGCTTTACATAGTGAAATATTTTTTAAAAATCAAAGTATTGAAATGCTTAAGAAAATATAAGTGCATATGTTTTGACTGTGGGTCTGAGTGATGATTTTCTAAATTCAAAATTTCTAAATTTAGAAGCAATACGGGGAAAGCATAAGGAAAACAGACTAGATCACATAAAAATTTAAATTTCTTGATGGCATAAAACATTATAAATATAATATAAAAAGAGACACACATGGTAAATATTATTTATCATGAGTGGAGCTTCAAGGAATTAATGTCCTTACCGTGTAATAATAAAATAACTAAACAGGACACACAAAAAAAAGACATAAAAAAAGCTTATAAACCTAGAGGAAATATTAAATTATTTTATGCAATACCAATTTACACACTGAAATCTTAACACATTTCAAATTGCCAAAATAAAATAGTAATAAATGTAAATTTAATAATTGTATTAAATTTAATAATTAAATATTTATACAAACTATTATAGATATGATGCAATTGAATTTAGAGTAATAATAATTTAAAACTAGGGCTATAGTTAACTAGAAACTGATTTTTCTGGGGCACCTGGGTAGCTCAGCCAGTTAAGCATCCAACTCTTGATTTTGGCTCAGGTCATGATCTAACAGGTTCATGATTTCGAGCCCTGTGTGGGCTTTGCACTGACAGTGTGGAGCCTGCTTGGGATTCTCTCCCCCACCGCCCCACCCCTCCTCACTTTCACACTCTCACTCTCTCTCTCTCTCTCTCTCTCTCTCTCTCTCTCAAAAATAAGTAAATAAACTTTAAAAAACGTGATTTGGGGGCTCCTGGGTGGCTCAGTTGGTTGAGCATCTGACTTCGGCTCAGGTCATGATTTCGTGGTTTGTGAGTTCAAGCCCCGCGTCTGACTCTGTGATGACAGCTCAGAGCCTGGATCCTGCTTCAGATTCTCCCTCTCTCTCTGTTCCTCCCCTGCTCACGCTCAGTCTCTCTCTATCTCTCAATAATAAATAAACGTTAAGAAAAAAAATTTTTTTTAAAAAAACAAAAACAAAAAAAAAACAACGTGATTTGTCTCCCAAAGCAATTTGAAAATGTATTTTAAATTTAAAAACAAATTCCTATCTTTTTGATGCTATAATTTAACATCTGAGAATCATTTGGATTTCAAAAGAAAGTTTCAGTTTGAAACATATATATATGAAATGATTTTTATAATAGTAATTTTCCTGAAAGCAAAAATTTAGGAAAAATTTCCCTTAAAAAAAGATTTAGGAAAAATTTAGGTGGGGTTGAGCCTAACTTTACAAAAATAGAAAGAAAAAGAAAATTTTGTGTACCCACAGCATGAAGAATTATGCATTCTTTAGAAAAATTTTTAAAAGAGGCTATTTTTAAAAAAAGGCTTTAGGAACATGACAAATTAGTTATACAATATTTTTTTTAAGAATATAAACTCATAATTAATATGCTTTCAATTCAGGAAAAAATGTGTAGAAAAATGATAGGAAGGAAATATAGTAAAATGTATACAGTCATTATACCTGAGTAGTATAACAGGGTTAGGAGCGATTTTATTTTTTAAAGGTGTTTATGTACTTTTCAAAGTTTCTCCAATGAACGTATTTTACTTTTATAATCAAAGAGACCTTATTTTGGAATAAAGAGAAGATACAGATGTGGTTGACTGAACATCGTAAGCAAATCATGGTACCTTGGTCATGTCCTATAAAGAGTTAAGTAAAATTGTATCTTTATAATTATATCTATGTCTATATTCTCAGAGTAATCAATTCTGTTGACCTATATTTATTAAGTATATTCCAGACTCTCCTTCCCTGTATTATTCCTCGTTCCTCCTAATTTACTTTACTTCTATTTCTAGGCCCACTCTAACAACTCCATCTCCTTCCCTCACTACCTTTGTAACAAATGATATGGGAAATTGCTTGAAAGGCCTCCTGGCAGCCTCTTCTTTCTGCCTATACTCAAGTCTCCTTTCTTCACGAATTAAGTAAATCTGGTTCTTAGGTTGCATGTCCCAGATTTCTGCCTCTGTCTGGTTCCCACATCATGAAAATTATAAGAGCCCCTTTTTGGAGAGATTGTGGCAAGTCAGGCTAGACTTTCCCCACTTCTATTCTGTCTGAGTACTAAATGCTCCCCTTCGTGACCACTTCAGGTCTATAATGATCTGGGTCTAACCACTTAACATCTGAGCCATTGCAATTTCCAGGGCTCCGCCAACTGAATACCTGATTAGCTGCACTTACACTACTGAGCATCTCCCTCTGTCCCCTAACTAGAATGTCCCAACATAGTCAACATCTAGATACTTCCATTTTCCCTTCCTTCACCCCTCCTCCTTTCAGTCCCTTTTTCTCTTTAGGGGATCCTTCTGTCATTTGTTATTACCTGCGTGATCTGGAACCTCTGACCTCCTCAAGCGTCTCTTTCCTTAGGTACATCTTCATCTTTGGGAATTGCTCCTTCACAATAACATTTACACAGATCACAAAAACATTAGAATTTAATTGCGACTCAATTCTGCTTTCCTTCAAATCAGAGGGTGGCTTTGGAGGCTTTGAGGCAGGGAAGATCTAGCTCAGGAGAATTTCCACATTCACATTGCATTTTTATGTTAGCAGGAAATTATGTTATCATTGAGTATTTAAAGATCACTAGAAAAAAAAGTGATGATAGGATCTTTGTTACTATTACTGATATTGCTGTTGTTATAGTTGAGTCTCAGAGAAGCATTCATCTTCACACATTTAACATGTTACATTAATTAATTGCATGAATATGATCTATCACTGAGATTATTGCCCCAGTCATGTGCACAGGAATACGAATTTCTGAATTGATGTCATGGCCAATGAAACCCCAGTTCCTTATGTTCGTAGAACTTAATCATCAGAAGCACAAATGGCTTTACTCTGCTTCCCCCAGAACTTCATTTGTGTTCCTCTTCTTCCAATCCCAAATGCTTACTCATATTCTGTACACATATCCTTGAGATATTTCTGCTTAATGAAACAGCAATATCAATAAGCCCTACCACTTTATTGAGCTTAACAAACAGCAGAATATCTGGCATTTTAACAACAATATTCTGGTTGTTATCAAAATTCTGCCAGTGTATCTTCTAGCTACTATTTCGACAATTCTAAGTTTGCACTTACATTATACTTCTACATATTTGTCTATCAGCTCTCAGTTAGGATGCAACCATAGAACTTCAGTGAAATCATAAAAATTCACCAGTGCTGTTGCGCCTGGGTAGCTCAGCTGTTTAAGCTTCTGACTTTTGATTTTGGCTCATGTCATGATCTCACGGTCATGGGATGGAGCCCCATGTCAGGTTCCACACTGACAGTACAGAGCTTCCTTGGGATTTTTCTCTCTCTCCCCATCTCTCTCTCTGCCCTTTCCCCACTCATGCTCTCTTTCTTTCAAAATAAATTAAAAAAAATTCACCAGTGCTTTTTTTGTATAATATAACCAACTTTAGTTTTTATTATCCAGTTATATATTTTAATATGTAATCCATATTTTGCCTACTTTAGCTGTGTTTACTATTATTTATATTTCCAAACAACTTATCCTAAATTGCCACAGTCTTTGTCAAAAAAGTATTGTTATATTCTCCATAGTAGGGGAACTGGGCAGAGCCGGAAATCTGTGTAGTATGAAACATAAGAAGCAGACGAGCCATAGACAAAAGAGCTCAAAGGAGACTCAAGTGTAGGCATAAAGAAGAGGCTGCCAAGAGCCATTGTATAGCAATTATCCCATATCATTTGAAAAAGAGGAAACTAAGATGAATGCCTACAGAAGGAAATAATTATCAGTATATAGGGTTCTAGTTATCATCCTTCCCACCCTAGCATGTTTTTGATGTTCCACAACATTTTTTAATGTGTATTTTTGAGATAACACTCTGCTTCTGATATGGTTTCTCTCACCTGGTCATCAAGAGGCAGTGCTGGAAGTCAGAAATGGTACCCAGAACTGCAGCCAGGTCCCAGGTCCACTTGTTGATAAGTACATCCCTTAGTTCACTAGATGCTAGAAGAATATATCCAGCATTAGCTGCCATAAATCATAGTATTTGGGTGTATGAAACTACATTAAATTCTTTTTGGAACAAGATGGAAAAAATTTTTCAATTAGGATACTCTACCAAGGTCACATTTGATGCTCATAGTTATTAGGTGAGTGGCTTCCCATGGACTACACAATCCTGCTTGGTTCTACTTAGAGCACTGGGAAAAAATGTTTCCAGGTGGCAGGAATTATAGATGAAAGCCACAGAATTAATAACTTTCTGTCATTAGCGTTTTTAATATGGCTGAGTAAGTTAGAGGAGATATAGGAAATTTTCTTACTAAGAAGAGCTCTTCAGGAGTTCAACTCCTATTAATGGTGGCTTTTAAATAGTCTTTAGTGGGATCTGACAGTTGATCTGAACTATGTTCCTACAGATAATTATTTATTGTAAAATTGCGGCTGTGGGTAGGGTGAAATACAAGGCCTGAAAACTATAGAAACAATAAAATGGGACATTTTGAGTTGAGGCATAGACTGTGTTGATAAAATAAAACCATGGTAGTTGGCAAAGTAGTCTAGCAATCCTGTCATTATGAAATATAGCACCATAGAAACTGCTTTTGCATGCTATTTATACAGTGAAGCTAGCCTTTAGGTGAGGATTGTTATTCAAACAGCAAGAAGTACCTTGATATGAGGGGTGTTAAAAAATAGAGATCACTAGAGGTCCAAGGTTCAGGTCTTGTCAGCTAATGTAGGTAAGAAATGTTTGTTTTTTAAGTGATATCCTTCTGTGGTAGACTGTGTTCCTGTAAATAGCTCCCCCCACCACCCCCAACCACCTCACCACACTCAGGCTACACTACATCCCTCTGCCCTCTCTTGCCCTGTCTTTTGAAACGTTCAGCCAAAGCCTCAACTCCACCTCTTCTGTCTTCCTCTTTATCTTAGTTCTCTGACCATCAACTCTTTCCTTTATTTTTTTTCCAACGTTTTTTTTTTTTTTTTTTTTTTTGGGACAGAGAGAGACAGAGCATGAACGGGGGAGGGGCAGAGAGAGAGGGAGACACAGAATCGGAAGCAGGCTCCAGGCTCCGAGCCGTCAGCCCAGAGCCTGATGCGGGGCTCGAACTCACGGACCGCGAGATCGTGACCTGGCTGAAGTCGGACGCTTAACCGACTGCGCCACCCAGGCGCCCCAACTCTTTCCTTTAAAACCTCTGTCCTGTCTTTCAAATCCACTGATTTCTATTTTACAAGCTTGGTTCTATAGAATACATCTTTTTGCCTAAAATGAAGGACTTAAAGTAACTTCTTAGTGATAGGAAAAGGCACTGGTGAGAAAAAGGGTAGAGCTGCACCGTTGCATTGCTGTGCTAAGAGGTAAGAGATATTACTAGCTCTGATAGCAATAGGGGTATGGAAAAGAACTATAACAGATGAAAATGTGAGAGGCTAGACTGACTGAAATTTTTTCTTTCTTCTTTCTCTCTCTCTTTCTTTCTTTCTTTCTTCTTTCTCTTTCTTTCTATGTATGTATATATGTATGTATGTATGTATATTTATCTATGTTTCTATATATATAAATTTTGAATGAGTTCAGTTTCTTACATTCTTACTCATTACATTTATTTTATGCACAGATAGATATAGATATAGATAGATACAGAGACATTACTCTGTACAGTAGTGTGTTGAAAATTTAAGCACCAACATTTGTTCAGTAAACAAAAATTCACCAGTTGGCTTTAGGATGTGCACATGACCAAAATTTTCCAAAATATATTGTTGCACTTGGATTCATCCATACAAAAAAATTTTTACATTTCAAAAACCACCTCGATATATTTGTATTTATACCATTCATTTGAATCTTTCACCAATGTGCTGAATTCGGATACCTAATTGATGTCAATTAGGAAAAATTTAAGCACTTTGGTTGAATTAGTACAAGAGGTCTTCTTCTGAATGAATTTTTTCAGTGTTCACTTACCAGAAAAGATGGGGATATTTCCTCCCTCATTTCAGACTCAGATTATCCCAAGAAACATCATTTTGGCAAAGCAATTTAATTTTGACTCAGAAATTATTCTTTCTTGCCTGTTACACTTTTTGCTTATTTACAGTCATTACCTAAAAGCTATAGTGTATTTGGTTCCAGACCACTGCAATAAAGCAAATATTGCAATAAAGTGAGTCAAATGAATTTTTTGGTTTCTTAGTACATATAAAAGTTATGTTTATATTATACTGTAGTCTATTAAGTGTGCAATATTATTGTGTATAAAAAACATACATACCTTAATTTTAAAATACTTTATAAAAAAGGCTAACCATCATCTAAGATTTCAATGACTTGTAATCTTTTTTCTGGTGGAGGATCTTGCTGCTATGTTGATGGGTGCTCGCTGATCAGGGTGGTGGTGGCTATGGCAATTTCTTAAAATAAGATAACAATGGGGTGCCTGGGTGGCTCAGTAAGTTAAATGTCCAACTCTTGATTTTGGCTCAGTTCATGACCTCATGTGTTTGTGAGATCTAGCCCCACATTGGGCTTGTGCTGACAGTGCAGAGCCAGCTTCAGATTCTCTCTCTGTCTTCTCTCTCTTCCCCTTCCCCCTTCAGAATAAATAAATTTTAAAAAAAAAGATGATAATGAAGTTTGTTGCATAAATTGACATTTCCTTTCATGGAAACTTTCTCAGTGGTATGCAACAGTGTTTGATAGCACTTTACCCAAGGTAGAATTTCTCTCAAAATTGAAGTCAGTCCTTTTAAATCCTGCTGCTGCTTTATAATCAGCTGAGTTCATGTAGTATTCTAAATCCTTTGTTGTCACTCCAACAATCTTTACAGCATCTTCATCAGGAGAGAAGATTCCTTCCCAAGAAACCACTTTCTTTGCTCATCCATAAGAAAAAACTGCCCATTTAAGTTTTATCAGGAGAATGCTGTAATGTAATCGCATCTTCAAGCTCCACTTCTTTTTTTTTATCATTTCTCTTTTTTTAAGTTTTTATTTAAATTCCAGTTAGTGAAAATACAGTGCAATATTGGTTTCAGGAATAGAATTCGGTGATTCATTCATCACTTGGCATACAGCACCTAGTGCTTATCACAATTGCCTTCCTTAATACCCATTATCCGTTTAGCCCATCCCTCAACCACTTCCCCTCCAGCAACCCTCAGTTTGTTTCTCTATCGTTAAGCATCTGTTTTATGGTTCGCCTCCCCCTCTCTTTATTCCCTATGTCCATCTGTCCTGTTTCTTAAATTCCACATATGAGTGAAATACGGTAATTGTCTTTCTCTGACTGGCTTATTTCACTTAGCATACTCTAAGCTCTATACTCTAGCTCCATCCACATCTTTGCAAATGGCAAGATTTCATTCTTTTTGATGGCTGAGTAATATTCCATTGTGTAGACCTCTTCTTTTTTTTATCCATTCATCAGTTGATGGAAATTTGGACCCTTCCCATAATTTGGCTATTTTTGATAATGCTACTGTAAACATCAGGGTGCATGTGCATAGTTGTATCTTTTGGTTAAATACCTACTAGTGAAATTGCTGGGTCATAGGGTAACCTTTTTAGGAACCTTCATAGTGTTTTCCAGAGTGGTTTGCATTCCCACCAACAGCGTAAGAGGGTTTTGCTTTATCCATATCCTCACCAATATTTGTTGTTCCCTGTGTTGTTAGTTTTAGCCATTCTGATAGGTGTGAGGGATATCTCACTGTAGTTTTGATTTGCATTTCCCTGATGATGACTCATGTTGAGCATCTTTTCATGTGTCTGCTGGCCATCTGTATGTCTTCTTTGGGAAAATGTCTATTCATGACTTCTGCCAATTTCTTAACTGGATTCATTCTTTTTTTTGGATGTTGAGTTTGATGAGCTCTTTATAGATTTTGGATACTAGCCATTTATCAGATATATTATTTCCAGATATCTTCTCCCATTCCATACATTGCCTTTGAGTTTTGTTGATTATTTCCTTTGCTGTGCAGAAGCTTTTTATCTTGATGAAGTCTGAATAGTTCATTTTTACTTTTGTTTCCCTTATGTCAGGAGACAATCTTGTAAAAAGTAGCTACAGCCCATGTCAAAGAGGTTACTGTCTCTGTTCTTTAGGATTCTGATTGTCTCACATTTATATATTTCATCCATTTTGAATTTATTTTTATGTATGGTGTAAGAAAGTGGTCCAGTTTCATTCTTCTACATGTTGCCATCCGGTTTTCCCAACACTCTTTGTTGAAGAGACTGTCTTTTTTCCATTGAATATTCTTTCCTGCTTTGTCAAAGATTAGTTGACCATGTAGTTGTGGGTTTCATTTCTGAGTTTTCTATTCTGTTCCATTGATCTATGTGTCTGTTTTTGTGCCAGTCCTACACTGTCTTGATCATTACAGTTTTATAATATAACTTGAAATCTGGAATTATGATGCTTCCAGTTTGGATTTTCTTTTTGTAGATTGCATTAGCTATTTGGGGTCTTTTGTGGCTCCATACAAATTCAGGATTGTTCATTTTAGCTATGTGAAAAATGCTGATGGTATTTTAATAGGGATTGTATTAAATGTGTACATTGCTTTGGGGGGAGTATATACATTTTAACAAGATTTTTTTCTTCCAGTTCATGAGCATGGACTATTTTTCCATTTCATTGTATCATCTTCAATTTCTTCCATCAGTGTTTTATGGTTTTCAGAAGCTAATGTTTTACCTATTGGTTAGGTTTATTCTTAGGTATCTTACTGTTTTTGGTTCAATTACAAATGGGAGGATTCCTTAATTTTTCTTTCTGTAGCTTCATTATTGGTGTATAGAAATGCAGTGGATTTCTGTATATTGATTTTGGATCCTGCAACTTTACTGAATTTGTGTACCAGTTCTAGCAGTTTTTTTGGTGGGATCTTTCAGGTTTTCTATATAGAGTATCATGTCATGTGCAAATAGTGGAAGTTTTACTTCTTCCTTGCTGATTTGTATGCCTTTCATTTCTGTTTGTTGTCTGATCACTGAGGCTAGGACTTCCAGTACTAGGTTAAATAACAATGGTGAGAGTGAACATCCTTGTCTTGTTCCTGACTATAGAGGAAAAGTTCTTAGTTTTTCCCCATTGAGGATGATATTAGCTGTGGGTTTTTCATATATGGCCTTTATGATGTTGAGATATGTTGCCTCTATCCCTATTTTGTTGAGGATTTTTATCGAAAATAGATGCTATACTTTGTCAAATCCTGGGGTTTTTTTTAATCAACTGAGAGGATCATATGGTTCTTATTCTTTCTTTTTTATAATATGGTATGTTGATAGATTTGCGAATATTGAACCACACCTGAAGCCCAGGAATAAATCCCACTTGATCGTGGTGAATAATTATCCTGTTGTTTTTGTTGTTTCCTTTTTATTTTATTTTGGTGGGTAATTTTATTAATGTACTGTTGAATTCAATTTGCTAGTATCTTGTTGAGAATTTTTGAATCCATGTTCATCAGGGATATTGGCTTGTAATTCTTTATTTTTAGTGGGATCTTTGTCTGGTTTTGGAATCAAGGTAATGCTGACCTTGTAGAATGAGTTTGGAAATTTTCTTTCCATTTCCATTTTTTTGGAACAATTTGAGAAGAATAGGTATTAATCCTTCTTTAAATGTGTGGTTGAATTCACCTGGGAAGTCATATGGCCCTGGACTTTTGTTTCTTGGGAGGTTTTTGAATACCAATTCAATTTCCTTGCTGGTTATTGATCTGTTCAAGTTTTCTATTTCTTCCTGATCCAATTTTGGTAGCCTATATGCCTCTAGGAATTTATCCATTTCTTTCAGATTGCCCAATTTGTTGGCATATAATTTTTCAAAATTGTTTTATTTCTGTGGTATTGGTTGTGTTCTCTTCTCTCTCATTAGTGATTTCATTTATTTGAGTTCTTTCTCTTTTTTTTTTTTTTTTTTTTAATGAGCCTGGCTAGGGGCTTATTATTTTTATTAATTCTTTCAAAGAATGAGTTCTTGATTTCATTGATCAATTCTACTGTTTTTGTTTGTTTGTGTGTTGGTTTTCTATATCATTTCTTTCTACTCTAATCTTTGTTATTTCCCTTCTTCTGCTGGCTTTAGGCTTCATTTCTTGTTCTTTTTCTAGCTCCTTTAGGTGTAAGGTTAGGTTGTATATTTGCAATTTTTCTTGCTTCTTGAGGTAAGCCTGTATTGCTATATGTGTCCCTCTTACAACTGCTCTTGTTGCATACAAAGTGTTGGGACCATTGTGTTTTCATTATCATTTGTTAACATGTATTTTTTTTCTTCTTTAATTTCTTGGTTGATCCATTCATTCTTTAGTAGTATGACCTTTAACATTTATGTATTTGTGGTCTTTCTAATTTTTCTTGTGGCTGACCTCTAGTGTCATAGCATTGTTGTCTAAACATATACATGATATGATTTTAGTATTTTTGTATTTGTTGAGGCCTGATTTGTGACCCAATATGTGATCTGTTCTGGAAATTGTCCCAGGTGCACTTGAAAAAATGTGTATTTTTTTGCTTTAGAATAAATGTTCTGAATATATCTGTTAAGTCCATCTGGTCCAGTGTGTCATTCAAACCCATTAGTTCCTCATTGATTTTCTGCTTACATGATATGTCCATTGATGTAAATGGGGTGTTAAAATCCCCTACTATTTTTGGATTATTATCATTGAGTTCCTTTACGTTTATTACCAATTGTTTTATATATTTGGGTGCTATCAAATTGGAGGCATAAATATTTACAATTGTTAGTTCTTCTTGTTGGATAGACCCCTGTATTATGATATAGTGCCCTTCTTCATCTCTTGTTACAGTCTTTGGTTTAAAATCTAGTTTGTCTGATATAAGTATGGCTGCTCTACTTTTATTTTGACATCTATTAGCATGATAAATCGTTCTCCATCCCCTCCCTTTTAATAAGCAGGTATCTTTAGATCTAAAATGAGTCTCTTGGGCCACGTGGGTAGCTCAGTCAGTTAAGTATCTGACTCCTGGTTTCGGCTCAGGTCATGATCTCATGGTTTGTGAGCCACATTGGCTCCATGCTGACAGTGCAGAACCTGCTTGGGATTCTCTCTCTCCCTCTCTCTCTGCCTCTCTCTCAAAAATAAATAAATAAAACTTTAAAAGAATTTTAAAAAGTATAAAATGAGTCTCTTACAGGCAGTATATAGACGGATCTTGGTGTTTTATTCATTCTGACACCCTATGTCTTTTGATTGGAGCATTTAGTTAGTTTACACTCAAATTATTGATAGATATGAATTTATTGCCATTTGTTACCTGTTAATTCATTGATTCTAGAAATTTTCTCTGTTCCTTTCTAGTCTTTGTCACTTTTGGTCTTTCTGTCTCACTCATAGAGTCCCCTTTAATATTTCTTGAAAGGCTGGTTTGATTGTCACATTTCCTTTGGTTTTTATTTGTTGGGGAAACTCTTTATCTCTCCTTCTATTCTGAATGACAGCCTTGCTGGATAGAGTATTCTTGCCTGCATATTTTTCCCATGCATCATGTTGACTATATCATGCCACTCTCTTCTGGTTTTTCAAGTTTCTGTGGAAAGATCTGCTGCTGACCTCATTTGTCTTCCTTTGTAAATCAGGGACTTTTGTCTTGCTGCTTTTAGGATTTTTAATCTCTATATTTTACAAATTTAAATACAATGTGTATAATGTTGGCCTGGATTTGGATGTCTGTTTCCTCCTCCAGATTAAGGAAGTTGTCAGCTATAATTTCCTCAAATAAATCCTCTCCCCTTTTTTCCCTCTCTTCTTCTGGGACTCCTATGATACGAATATTATTATGCTTTTTGGAGTTGCTAAATTCTCTAAGTCTACATTCATGATACAATATTTTTCTTTTGCTCTTCTTTTCAGCCTCACTATTTTCCATAGTTTTATCTTCTATAGCACTCATTTATTCCTCTGTTTCTTCCATACTGTGGTCATTACATCCTGTAGGTTGCCCATCTCAGGTGTACCATTTTTTAAATTTCAGCTTGACTAGTTTTTAGGTTTTTTATCTCTGTAGAGTGCAGGGGTTGGGGGGGGCAGGGCTTGATGAAAGCAACTTAGGTTGCCACTGTTGGCACTGTGCTGCTTACTTAAGTTTGTTTATGCTGGAGATAAATGACACCCTTAGGATACATTGTCCTTGGAGAGGCATTGCCACCTCTCCCAGATGCATTCCAAGAAGTGGGGGAACCATCTCTTCCAGTGTGTCCCAGGGAATCCTCAGATTGCACTGTCTGTTCCCGGGCTATTCATAGGATCACTGCAGTGTCCTCAAGGATCCACACCAGCCATGCTGCAGGCCTCTAAAGCTCCAGTCTTTGAGACTCACTAGTTGTAAAACCTCACAAAAATCAGCCCCTCTCATTTTCCTAGTCAATGGCTTTGGGGAAGTGTTTTTCTTGTGCAATCCCCTGTGTGCTGCATTCTGTCTGTCTGTCTGTCTGTCTGCGACCAGGGCTTCCACTCCTCCACAGCATCCATGATCTGCTTCTCCCCAAATCAATTCTCCATACCTTCTATCTTCCACGACGTGGCCTCTTCTCTTCCTTTAGTTGTACGGTTTGTTCTGTCAGTCCTCAGATCGATTTTTCAGGTGTTCAGGTGATTTGATAGTTATCTAGCTGAGTTTGAGGGAGTAGGCAAGCCTAGGATCCTCCTGCTATTTTACCATCTTAGCTCCTCTTCAAGCCCCTTCTAATTCTAGTTCTCTTGCTGTTTCCACCACATCTGCATTTACTTCCTCCACTGAAGTCTTGACCCCCACCCCCAAAACCACACATGAAGGTTGGAATTAACTTTTTCCAAATTCCTGTTTATTATGGTTTTTTGTCTACTTCCCATGAATTACAAAGTCTTAATGACCTCTTAATGGCATAGAATAGTGGATCCTTTCCAAAGGTTTTTAATTTGTTTTGCACAGGTCCATCAGAGGAATCACCATCAATGGCACCGATGCCATTATGAACTGTATTTTTTCAATAAGAAGACTAAATTTGAAATTACTGTTTAATTCCTGGGCTATAGGATGGATATGTTAGCAGACAAAAACAACATGAATCTTGTACATCTCCATCAGAGCTCTTGGGTGAGCAGGTGCATTGTCAACGAACAGTAATATTTTGAAATGAATCTTTTTGTCTAAACAGTAGTTCTCTCAAACGTGGGCTTAAAATAGCAAACCATATCGTAAACAGATGTGTTGTCATCCAGACATTGTTGTTCCATTTACAGAGCACAGAAAGAGTAGATTTAGCATAATTCTTACGGGTCCAAGAATTTTCATAATGGCAAATGAGCATAAATGAGCATAAATGTACATAAATTATCAATGAGCATAAAGTCACCAGCTGCATTAGCCACTAGCAAGACAGTCAAGCTGTCCTTTGAAGCTTTAAAGCCAGGGATTGACTTCTCCTCTCTAACTATGAAAGTCTTAGATGACATCTTCTTCTTCTTTTTTTTTTTTTTTCCAACGTTTTTTATTTATTTTTGGGACAGAGAGAGACAGAGCATGAACGGGGGAGGGGCAGAGAGAGAGGGAGACGCAGAATCGGAAACAGGCTCCAGGCTCCGAGCCATCAGCCCAGAGCCCGACGCGGGGCTCGAACTCACGGACCGCGAGATCGTGACCTGGCTGAAGTCGGACGCTTAACCGACTGCGCCACTCAGGCGCCCCAGATGACATCTTCTTCTACTAGGAGTCAGTTTTGTCTGCATTGAAAATGTTATTTAATGTATCCGCCTCCGTTAATGATCTTGCTAGATCTTCTGGAGAACTTGCTGCAGCTTCTACATCAGCACTTGCTGCTTCACCTTGCACTTTTATGTTATGGAGACGGCTTCTTTCTGTAAACCTCATGAACCAGCCTCTGCTAGCTTCTGACTTCTCGTCTGCAACCTCCTCACTTCTTTCAGCCTTCATAGAAGTGAAGAGAGTTAGTGTCTTGCTCAGGATTAGGCTTTGGTTTAAGGGAATGTCATGGCTGATTTGATCTTCTATTCAGACCACTGAAACTTTCTCCATATCCACAGTAACTCTTTCACTTTCTTATCCTTCTTGTGTTCATTGGCATAGCACTTTTAATTTCCTCCAAGAACTTTTCTTTGCCTTCTCTAACTTATTTGGTCGTTTGGTACAAGAGACCTAGCTTTCAACTTGTCTTAGCTTTGACACACCTTCCTCACTAAGCTTAATCATTTTTAGTTTTTGACTTAAGGTGAGAGACCTGTAACTCTTTCTTTCACTTGAGCACTTAGAGGCCATTGTATGGCCTAATTTTATTGGTTGGCCTAATTTTATTTGTTTGTTTATTTATTTATTTATGTGTGTGTGTGTGTGTGTGTGTGTGTGTGTGAGAGAGAGAGAGAGAGAGAGAGAGAGAGAGAGAAAGGGAGAGAGAGAGAGAGAGAGAGAGAGAGAGAGAGAGAGAGAGAGAGGGAGAGATTGTAAGCGGGGAAAGGGCAGAGAGAGGGGGACACAGAATCTGAAGCAGGCTCCAGGAGCCGAGCTGTCAGCACAGAGCCTAATGCAGGGCTCAAACCCATGAACCGTGAGATCATGACCTGAGCCGAAGTTGGATGCTTAACCCACTGAACCACTCAGTTGCCCCTGGCCTAATTTTAATGTTGTTGTGCCTCAGGAAATAGAGAGGCCCAAGGAGAGGAAAAGAGATGGGGGAATAGCTAGTCTGTGTAGCTGTCAGAATACACTCAACATTTTATTAAGTTTGCTGTCTATCTGGGTGCAATTTGTGGCACCCAAAAAGATGATAGCAACATCAAAGATCACTGAATACTGGTCACCAAAACAAATATAAATGATGGAAGAGTTTGAAATATTGTAAGAAGTGCAAAAATGTGACACGGAGACACAAAGTGAGCAAATGCTGTGGGAAAAAATTGCACCAATAGACTTGCTTGATGCAAGGTTGCCACAAACTTTCAATTTGTAAAATATGCAATATCTGTGAAGCACATTAAAGCAGAGCTAAGTAGGGGTGTATGGGTGGCTCAGTCAGTTAAGCGTCTGACAGCTCAGAGCCTGGAGCCTGTTTCAGACTGTGTCTCCCTCTCTGTTCCTCCCCCGCTTGCACTCTGTCTCTGTCTCTGTCTCTCTTTCAAAAATAAATAAACATTAAAATTTTTTTAAAAGATAAAGCAGAGCTCAATAAAACAAGGTATGTCTGTATAATTTGAGTAATAAATGTCTATGATGTGATACATTTAGAATAACAATTATCATTTAAGAACAATAAAAGGAGAGTACCTAGGACGCTGAAACAGTAAGATCTGGTGCTTAAAGTTAGATCATTTCTGTGTTTACTACAGCGTGAATGGAATGTGCATATGCATGGCCTTTAACAAAGTAACAGGATGAAAGATCACTTCCAAAACAGGTTTGTTACAAATGATGCAATTTCAGTCAACGTCCAAAATGTCTAAAAACTCCCTGCTGACACCTCGTGACTCCACACTCAAGTGCCATAGTACAGCCTGTAAGGCCATAAGCATCAGGCCATGCTGAGCAATGTTATAAGATTTGCTGGGAACACAGCTCTCTGAGAGAGGTCTGAAGATGTAAGCACAAAATCTCTGCTCCACTAGAGAGCACTAATGACCAAACTTATTGCTGAAACTTTGGCAGAGATAATTTCACTTTTTATAAGTCTCCACAGTGCAACTTAACCATTTCAACGAACTCTCCTGAAGGAACAGAAATTCTAACATATATGTGATTAAAATAACATCTTTAATAGAGAAGAGCTTCAGCGTTCTGCATCACATCATAGTATCTGACAAGAATATGGAAGTAGATCGCAAAAGCATTAATGTCATCCCTCCCTCTTTTTTTTTTATTTTTAAGCTCCAACAGAGGACCATAGGACTTCAAAATTGCAGTGTCAACACCGAGAGAGGGCAAGTGATAAATATACCTGTGTGGAATGTGGGGTCATTTCACTCTTGAAAACGCTGATGTGATATTGGCCAATTATGTTATGCTCTCCCCTTTACCAAATAGCAAATGTGTGTTTTCTGTGGTTCATAGTCAATCTTAAAGCACTCCCTTAGTTTTTAAATACAAAAAAAGAAAAGAAAAAAGAAAAAAGAAAAAAAAATCCTGAAAGCAATACCCAGATTATTATGTCATTATAGAACTACAGACCACTGGGTACAAGTGATGCTGGTGGGCATTAAACACATTACATTTCAGCAACACAAAACTCAAATTGCAATTTAAAAATTTCTTTTTAACTAAAATGATGTTTTACCCTTATTTGCATTTATTTTATGCTAAATTTATTCACAAGATATAAGTTTCTTTAGTTTCTTTAGTTTTTTTCAGGGATATCTTTTTCTGTGCAACCTGCTCCTGTGATTTGGAAACAATTTGTTCTTTTTCATAAGATCACCTCAATGTTTCAGGGCAAGATCATTTACGGGTTCATCTGCCAACGATGTCTGTAAGGAGCCAGTGCATCTTGGTAGTTTTGTTCACCTGCAAATGCTCAATGATCAGAGACTCTATAACCCATCAAGTTCAGTATTACTCTAAATTTGTAAGCATGTGCAGCAAAATCACTCTTTTGGAGCCACTGACTCTGTGTCCACTCCCTGTTTTGTGTGGGCACACATACCAACTCCACCATTATAATGATGGACTAGCTTCTTTAAAGTGATATTTTTCAGACACTACGTGGCTTTTCAGATATGCCTACCCTCAGTGGCCTAGGCAGTTTCACAGATGTTCTTAAAGTGAACACAAGGATTTGAACCATGTGATTTGGATGCTTTTGGGGGAGGGTTCGGAGTCAAGTGAATAGTAAAGTATTATCAGAGATTACCTTAGGCCACTTGTAGGAAGAGCAAAATGAAGTATTTTTGAAGAATATACTTTTATTTCATTATGGGAAACCTTGAGAAGGAGTGTTCTGTTGAGAAGTCTTCTATAGAAATGTATTTGGTTGCTGCACAGAGTCAAAATCAACAGATAATAATTGGAGTTAAAACCTTCTATAGATTGAATGAGTTTTGGATATAGAATTTCTCAGACTTGGTTGTATTTCTACTCAGGATCTCGGTTGTGTTCTTCTTCCCTCTCCTCCATGTCTCACACATATTTCATAGTTGGCTCCACACTTCCTCCTCAAATCTGTTCTCTCTTCTATATTTCCATTTTCATTGAGATGATGCATCAATCCATTCAATCTATTCAATCCATTCAGCTAAAAACTTGTGTCATCACGCTCTCCCCATCCAACTGGCCAAGTCCTAGTGATTCTGCTTCATAAACCCTCAAACCTTTCCTCTCATTTCTAGCCTCCCTGTATTATCATTAGTTAGGTCCTCACTTCTCTCACTTGAATATAGAAATTATTAGTCAATTTATCTGTCTGCTTCCAGTCTCTTCCTTTCCAAATTTACACTCCCTATTAGTATAAGTGTTTCTTCTCACAGCGGGGTGTAAGTCATTCTCTACTTAAATCGTCAAAATCTTGTGTGGCTCCTTGCTGCCTGTGAGAGTGCTCTTTATATTTTTTAACGTTATAATATGTTGTAATAAGCGCTAGAGCTGACGTATGGAAGCTATGTCAGTGTTGCAAAGATAGGTGAGATCAACTTCAATCTGTTATGATGCAAAATCTCCCGTGTCTGCTCTACTGCTTACAGGAGAAATCACGCCCTCAGAACAAGGGAGATTTTACAAAGGAGTGGGTGCTTAATTAAGCTGAGAGTAGAACACAAGCTTTGGAGTCAAACAGTCATAAATTCAAATTTCTGACGTATCATGTACAAGATGTATATTTGGGCCAGTCATTATACCTAAGTCCAGCTTTTCACTTATAAAATGGAAATAATTATGCTAATATTACAGAGTTTCTGTGATGATTCATTAAGACAATTGATGTAATGCCCTGAATACAGTGCCTAATGCATAGTAGGTGTTCATAAATGTTTTGCTTGTCCCTCTAAGACATGAAGGAATGCAAGAGAATGCCTTACGATGAAAAGTGATTTCAAGCAGGAAAAAGCATACAAAATGGATTGTCCCAGTGAAAAAATATGGCCCATTTGAGAAATTTCAAG
Organism: Neofelis nebulosa; assembly: GCF_028018385.1. Classification (NCBI taxonomy): domain Eukaryota; kingdom Metazoa; phylum Chordata; class Mammalia; order Carnivora; family Felidae; genus Neofelis; species Neofelis nebulosa. The sequence goes on from NC_080784.1 coordinate 119,549,912, forward strand.
TGACTAAGGAGCTCAAAAGGGGAAAAAAAGCAGAAGATGGGAGTCAAGAAGAAAGCAATGGTTTGTTTATGGAGGGCCTTATGTTCTATTTTATCTTTTGTCCTTTTCCCTCTATTGATATCTTCAAGCCTTTTTAGCTTTCTTGTCATTTTCATTCCCTTCATAATTAAGCCTAGAAACTTAGGAGACCATATTCTCTGTTTCTACTTCCTCAAGCTACTTCAATCTAGTGTCTAGCTCCAGGACCCACTGACATCATCATCATCAACACCACTGACAATTTAATAGCCACATCAAGTGGACCCTTGTCAGCCCACAGTCTCCCTGAACTCTGAAGGATTTTACTTTATTACTCACCTTCTAGAAGGTCACTTCTTTCTTACTTTCAGTTACTTTTCTTGTTTTTATCTCTCTGGACCTTCTTTTCTTTTTTTTTCTTTTTGAATTTTTAAAAAATATTTGTTTGTTTGTTTTGGGAGAGGGAGAGAAAGAGCTCAAGCAGGGAAGGGGCGGGAGGGGGGGGGGAAGAGAATTCTAAGCAGGTTCCACACACAAGTGCAGAGTCCAATATGGGGCTCAAATTCTTGAACTGTGAGATCACGGCCTGAGCTGAAGTCAAGAGTTGGATGCTTAACTGACTGAGCCACACAGGTGCCCCTGGACCTTCCTTTTTTATCTCTTTCAAGAGATCTTAATTCTCTGTTGTCTGCTAAACATGAGATTCTGTCCTTGGGTCTTTCCTTTTTTCTTTCTGGCTCTCTTTTATAAAACTCATCCTCAAAGTAATTTCAGGTATCCACTAAGTACTTAAGATTCTCAAATCTCATATGTACCTGCATCTCTCTACTTATAATTTCCATGTCCCCAGTAGACAACTTTCTGTAAGAGCCCAGACTATGTCAATCTTGTTCATTTCTCTGAATTCTTTTCTAATTGTGGTAGATTGCGTTTCTATTCTAAATTCTTTGCTTCTTGATGTACTCGCACCCTTCACCATGTGACTTTATAGTCCCTCCTTTAAAAACAGCATACTTTCCCCAACACATTTATATTAGACTTAGCAAAGTGACTTGTGTTGTTGGCCAATATGGGCAGAAGTAACAGTTTATCAGTTCAAATCTAGTCATAAGAGGTGTCATGTGTTCCTACGCTCCTCTTTCAGGAAGCTTTCAGACTCTGACAAGAAATGTTTCCACTGAGAATCCAACGCCCCCCACCCAGTCTCAGACCCAGAACGAATCTGGTGAAGCAGAGCTATCCCAGCAACCGTACAGGCAAAGTGAGGCAGTACAGCTCCAGCCAACCAACAGTCTTGTGAATGAGATAACAAACGAGAACGAGCATTTTTTAGGCTGTTGAATTTCAGAGCGATTTGTTATGCAGTATCTTTGTAACTATAGCTAAGAGAGATACTAACTAAAGTTCAACCCTTGTGATTGGAAGCTAGACAAAGAATATAGGAACAAATGCAGTTACATTTATAGATTTGATGCTGTGATGTTGAGGGAGTTTTTGCCTGATTACTTCCAGTTCCTCCATGGAGACTGAAGAGACATAATTACTTGAGAAGTGGACCAGGTATAGGAGAAAGAGTAGGAAGAAATTGAAATTATAAAAGTCCTGGGGCACCTAGGTGGCTCAGTCAGTTGAGCATCTGACTCTTGATTTCAGCTCAGGTCACAATCCCAGGGTTGTGGGATCAAGCCCCGCATTGGGCTCTGCACTGAGCATGGAGTCTGCTTAAGATTCTCTCTCTCTCTCTCTCTCTCTCTCTCTCTCTCTCTCTCCCCCTGACTATCTCCCCCACTCATCCTCTATATCCCCCCCTCTCTCTTCTTCTCTAAAATAAAAAAAATAAATAAAAATAAAAGTCTTGAAACATGGGGAAGTGAGGTATGGAAAAATAGTTGGCTTTTCAGGCAGTCTAGAATATTTATTCATAAGTTTATTACCCATATGAATTTTTACTTTTTTGACCCATGTTTATGTTGTCTACTTACTTTTCTAAATGTGAATCTTATAATTTTCTTTTGTATTTGTATTTGTGTAAGTTTTTCATATGTAAACATACTATGCTTTGGCATGTTCCTTATAAGTATTTTTCCACTTGAGAGGTCACCTTATACTTTTGTTCATAACCTTTGGCATAGAAAACACTTTATTTATATAGCATAGAGAATATTTTATTTAAGCAGTTAATTCCATCCCTCTCTTCCTGTGTTTTACTTTCCATGCTTCCATGGGAGCTTCTATAAGAAGTTTGGGAAAGTAAAGATTTTTTTTTAGCACTAGAGAATTTTAGAACTAGAAGCCACCATTTTCACATGATGAATTTCATTGAGAAAGATGAGGTTTAGAAAGGTGAGAAGACTAAGTCAACAAGTGGTATAGCCTAGGGGAGAGAGCAGTACTCCCTGACTCTGGGGCAGTTTATGATATTAACTGATGGTCCCAGTCCCATCTCTTTTGATAATATCTGATATTCCAAATCTAGGGAGCCTCAAATTTCACTCATGATTTGTATAGCAAAGACATCGTGAGAACAGAAAGATACCTTTTCTTAATGGATGGTAGGAAGGATGAGATTTGGGGGGGGCAATGCCATTCACCTGATGCTACTGCACTACAGTTCCTATCTATGACACCTGCCCCTTATTATTACTTTCTGTGTCTCTGCAACAGGGTCTCATGGATTCTTTTTAACTGAACCTCTAATTGTACCAAAGATATTAGGCATTTATTTAAACATGAGATAGCGTTCAAATATCATTAAATGTTTAAAGCATAGCAATAAGAGTGGGATTATCTACTGAGAACCTGATTGTGATATTGTTGGCTGGATTAATGAAATTCTATGCCATTTGTACTTTTGGAAAGAGGCTCCCCTATATAATAGTACTTCCCTTCAGTTGTTAGTACAGAGAGGGGGAAAAAAAGGGAAAATAATTTTTGATAGTTTAAGCATGAAGAAACTAACACAAAGAGATTAGAACATGGTCCTAGAAGAAAGGAGACACTTTTGTCTGTTTATGTGGATTTCAAAATAAGAGTTGCTCCTCAAAATCTTTCTTTGATGAAAATTATTCAGATATTAAGTAAACTTTCAAATATACTGGTCATTTTGCAATAAGATCTTTAAGAGAACTGCTGAATCAGATGTTGTAAAGAAAACTTTTGCACTCTTACTCAAATATGCATGTCAAAAACAGGGGATCATCCTAACTGTCCTCCATTGTTACATTTCAAAAATTCACCCAATGCTAGTCAGAAAATTTACAGCTGTTAATCCAGGCAGATATAACTTTCTACACACGATGATATAAATGTCGAAACCTCTTTCCCACTAACAAGAGCACAATAGCACTTTTACAAATAGCTAAAAACATTTTCAGCTGGCGGAGGTTCTTACCAAGTTAGGAAATCTTCACTAGTCCTAATATTTACCCTGTGATAATGATTATGCATCTCTCAGCCATCCGTATCTGTATCTTAAGAATGCCCAATATCATTCCTGGGGATTCTCACTTACATTCTTATTAAAATTTTCCTTGTCAGAGAATTTTCCTTTCAGGAAATATAGCCTGTCTTGATCTTTGCTAATTAACACAATGACTTGTGTGTGGATACCTGTATGTTTGTATGCACACGTGGATCCATGTGTACTTAAACACCTTTGGCCGAGGTGAGCTTTGTTCTCTAAATCTGAGTAGCTTTTTTTCTTAGTTGTGTATCGTTTTGTGAAAACAAGAGTCTTCAGCTAATGAGAAACATATCTTAGAAAGGAGCAAGGAGACCCTACCTGAGAAGTTTTTTTTTCTTTTTTTCTGATTTTTCCTCACAAGCATCTATTTTTACTTTCTATCCCTGATACTGAATAGAGCAGCTTGAATGCTATACAGTGTAATTATGTAGCCAGAGTCAGAGGTGATGGGTACAGGAGTATAACTATATGCTATAGATTGAGTTCTACTAGGTAACATGTCAAACAGTGAGGTTATGATTAGCTTAACAGCATATCTGTATCTATGTGATATTTCTCAGTTGAAATATCAATGACATTTTGCATAAACCAATTTGTTATTGGGCTGGATTTACGGGAAAATCCACAGGACGTTTACATCCTTGATCACTGCCAACACTATGCAAGTAATACCCCTCAGTCAATGTGATAATCCAAAATGCCCCCACATATTTTTGGATGCTCAAAAGGGGTTCAAGTAACACCCAGGTTGTTAAAGATTTCATAAAGATGTTATAGATACATTTAATAAATTTTTCCTAAGTGAGTTCTTGTTTCATCATTAGATCTTCTAGTGACTCATCTCATAGTAAAATGTTATTTTAATACCTAAAGTGTAGGACAGCTTTTGTTGTAACATTTCAAAAAGCACTATATTAAAATGGGGTTTGGGGCCTTTTCTTAGTGCTGGCTCCACCTTGAATTTGCTCTCCGCTGCCACAAACTTTGGGTAAATATTTAGAGAGATTTCTTTGAAAGAGAATTCTTTGCCCCTCTTGTGTTTTTGCTTAGAGGTTCTCTGCTTGTTACATTCTGTCCACTGCTCTTCAACTCATGGTTTAAGTACCTAATCTCCAACAGGTGAGAGACTCTGGCTTCAGTTGAATCACCTTTTACCTCAAGAAGTGATGAAAGATTGTGAGCAATGTTCCTAAACACCTGGATTTGCAGACTTGCGAGACAGAATGGAAAATACAATCCAAGAATAAAGCTAGAAGGTCAAAGGAAATAAAAATAAAGAGAAAAATTTTGCCAATTAGAGAATATGTTATAAAATAGAGGGTAGAGGAGAATTTGAAATACTGGCACTATATAACAGAAAGATCATCTGGGAAAAAAAGTTTTTTGTACAGCACCAAGGAGGGCCCACAGGCATCCCCAGCTGAGGAAATCAGCTCCTGATGCAGGAACAGGGAGGTGAAATGATACTGATTGACTCCATGCTGAGGCTTGTGCATTAGTTCTAGTTTAGATCTGACCTGGTTCCTTGAATCTATCGTGGTTTGTGTTTTGTTTTGCTGCTGTCTTGACACTGAAAGTGTGGCTCAGTATATAAAGTACATAAACTTGCTCTATCCACTTCTGCTTTTTCATATGGACAATGGGCTACACTTTGATGACTTAAGAAATACAGTGAGCCTGGAATTTTACAAGGAGGTAAATTCATCTAATGAGATATCACATAGTCCACACGAGATAGTGTTCTTTAGTTACTTCAGCAGAACAAAGGTGGATTTCTTTCAAAAGAAATAACTTTTAGAAAAAATGTGAATATATCATTTATATACGCATATGGGCACACAAATCCAAGAATATGAAGAAAATGATTAGAATGATTTATAGCCTATCTTCTCCATACCAAGCACTTTGCCAGAGATAGAATCTTCAGTTCTGTAAAGATTACAGTGCCCTAGAACACAGTAACACAAGCACACTTTACAAATGAGGAAAGTTGAGAGAGTTTGAGTGCTTGGATATCACATGGAATATTTTGTATAGCCAGGATTCCAACTTAGTCTATGATTTCGAAGTTTATAGGTTTTAATATTTTCTTCAGTGCATGTGGATTAGATTAAGACGGGAGCAAAGTTGGCATTATTTTTTTTATGGGAGCGATTTATCCCAGCTAAAGACAAATATTGATAGTATTGTTTTTATGTATTTCACAAAATTAGGAGAAGAAGACTGGCTGAGAAATTGTGAAGACTTTAATTCTATAGATACCAGCCATGAACTCCTTAAATTAATGACCTGTGTTGATAATATTAGAACTCTCAGAAAGTAGATGAAGGCATAAGTGGACTACTGTGGACTTCATTAAAGAAATAAAGGAGAAGTGATTAGTGAAGAAAAGTAATAGGAATTTCACAAGTAATCATGTAATTTTGAGTTTGAATTGGTCTGTGACAGGGACATTTATTTCAGTAACTTTACGTACGGTTAAAAATAAAATTTGGAAACCACTAGAATGTTCCCTCGTATGGAAAGTTGAACAAATTGTGATACATGAAAACCCTGGGAAATTACATAGTCATTCAAAAGAGAGCGTTTGATGTATGTCAATTGTCTGGGACAGAATCCATGATTATAGTGAGGGAGAAAAGCAAGATGCAGAGATGAATACATAATAGGCTCTGTTACTCAGGTTGGATTCTCCAGGAAGCAGAATCTCAGATGGAATTTACACTTTAGGCTATTTATTAGGGAGTGGTTTAGAATCAATGCCTGTGGAAGGGACGGGAAAAGGAAGATTGGGCAGAAGGTGAAACTGGACAGTGAAACAGGCCTCATGAAAATCTAAGCTGACCTCGCAGGACGGTCTGAAATTAAAACGGGCCATCAGAATGTCCCTGCACTGGGACAGAATGGCCAGTAAGTTATACTCTGTCACTTGGGCTCAGGAAATGGTGTGACCTTGAGTGAGGCACCTCTCTGCCCCTAAGGTAATCCCTTAAGGAACTGAGGGCTGAGGCCATGGCTGACAGTACTCCCAGCTTCTAGCCCTTGGTTGAAGGGGGATCTGGGGGATGCCTCTATCTATCACAATACTTGAAACAAATCATGCCCAAACTCAAAAGGTGTAAGCATGTTTGTAAACGATTATACATGCAAAGAGAAAAGTAGAATATAAACCTTGGTAACAGGGAAAGGGATTGAACTGGGGGTAGTGCAAGTAATCAAACTAAACAAAAGGTAAAAACATTGATAACAAAAAAGAAGATACAATATCTTATTTAGGTAAATTAAAAATATATGTAGTGATGGGCACCTGGGTGGCTCAGTCAGTTAATTGTCTTACTTTTGATTTCAGCTCAGGTCATGATCTCACAGTTCATGAGATTGTGCCCCCACGCCGGGTTCTGTGCTAAGAGCTCTCTCTCTCTCTCAAAAATAAATAAACGTGTGTGTGTGTGTGTGTGTGTGTGTGTGTGTGTGTAGTGCTTAGAGAGAAGTATTAAAGGATAGATATCTAATAGTATTTATCTCTGGGTTGTAACATTACCTTTCTATTGTGCTTTTCTATGCTATTTAAGTAAAAATAAACAGTTGTGCAGATAATTTGAAAAATTATCAAGCTATTTGAAAACTAATAGCTAATTATGATCATTAGATATACTTAAAATAAGGCCTTTAGTTTTCAGAAAATATATTTCAAAAAAGTTAGGTCACATAGCAAGATGCTCTAAAAGATAAAATGGTTTTGGAAGAATTGGAGTTACAAAACCAGTCACAGTTAAACTTAAAAAATTAAGTCTTCATGTACAACATGCATTTTTCAAATATTCCTTGAGTGCTTTCAACAAGTCAAGATCTGTTCTAGGATGTTGATTTACGTCTAAAAAGGAAGCCAACAAAAATTCCTGCCTTCATGGATCTCATGTTGTATAAAGAAAAGAGAAAAATAGCAATAAAAACAATAAATGAGTAAATTCTACGGTGGGTTAGAAGTTGTGGAAGACCAGTTCCCAGGGAAACAGAGACTATCAGTTTCTGCAATTTGCATTCAGGGGTGTTTTGGAGAGTGCTCTTGGGAAGAACAGCTAGGAGAGAAATTGACACAAGTAGCCGAAAGTAACCTGCTGGCAACCATAGCTTAAAGATGAAGGAACACTCACTGAACCTTTTTTTTTTTTTTTTTTTTTTGGAAGCATTCTCCCTCTGGGAACATGTCCACTAAGCTGGTAAAATCTATAGTTGAGGTACCTTCAGACTGTATCTTGATTTAGGGCAGGAGAATTAACACAGTGCTAATTTAAGACTGTGAAAGTATACTATTGTCCATTTGAAGCGAATACAAATGGTTTCTTGGCCTCTTTTCTGAAGATTCGGAAAAGAACATTCTTGCCAGATCACATACTATATACCATGTGCTTGACATGTTAACCAACTTGGGCAAAGATGCCACATCTAGCAAAGCGACTGCATTTGAGATTTCTTCTAGACAAGCTTTTCAATAAGAAGTCCACCATGAACCTAGGATCTATCTGGGTCTTGTAGAGACCCATTTTGTGAGATAAGTGGAGATATAATGTGGGTCACTAATCCTGAATCCATTATGTCTTTAGTAATGCCAATAATCTCTGCTTATTCTCCCCCGGTTTCAATAGAAATACATCCAAGACCATTGTGAGAGCAAGTTTCAGACTTTGCCTTTCCCACTATGATGATTTTTAACCTTCAAGCCAAGCAGCCAGTGTGGGTTTTTTTTTCAAAAGCTAAGTGAAATCTATTTCAGTTAAGTATTCAGAGGCAAAATGAGTCTAAAAACCCAGTAGTCCTTGTGAACTCACTGTGAGCCACATTGGGACCTGACTCCATTGATTAAGTCCCCTCAATTTTGCCCCAAACAGGAGGACCACAATGGTGCTTTGGTCCTCTGGGTAGCTTAAGCAACTTGGACCCTGTATGAAGATATCTTGGAAGGTTTAGGCTCTTACCCCTTGCTCTAGTGTAAAATTACCCAAATAAGTGGCACTGGCAATTGGGGATGGACTGGGGTGGGGGGGGGTTGATACTGTGTACCCTTGCTGTGGTGTTGCAAGTTCTGTCCTTTGAGGTACAAGTCTCTCCTGTAACCAACAATTTCTAGATCTGAAAACTGGTTCATGTATGGAATCTGGGTAAAAGATTGACTTTTTTTTTTTTTTTAATTAGGGTAACTGCCTTCAGCCTCCTGATCATCCATCCTTTATTTTGGCTGTACATATTGAGCAGTACCTTTGTTGGCTGCTGGCATATCGTACTCGGAGAACCATGTCTGTAGATTTCTGCAGGTCCTCTCCTGGCCCCCAGTCTGATGTGGCCGTTCATTATAATAATTGTCCCGTTGAGTTTCTGACAGCTCAGCACTGCCACCTTGCCTCTATTAACTAGAGATCCCATGAGTTCCATCGCTGTCAGTGAGCCCAGTTATCAACAGCATCTCCTACTGTCATCCCTGGCCTCTAGAGGACAGCCACCACTGAACATCTATCTCAGCAGTGCCCACGCTTCTCTCACTAGCACATTCCTTGTTCTTTTGGTTAAGTGGAATTTTCTCCCATGAATCATAGTGATCTAGTAGGTTTTCTGACCTATTTAGTATAACCACTCAGGCATGCCTACTTCTGTAAACCCTTTGATCCCTCTACAGCTGTAAGCTACAGCAGTTCTAACACTCCTACCTGCACAGTGTAACCCATCACTTACTTTCTCCAAGCTTCTGGGAGCCCTCCCACCACCTTGTTTGCCCCTCTCCCAGGGACTTTGCATGTATTTTAAATCCTGTAACCTAGGAGAGTGCTGTCACATCAATAAACTCTTTTTTATCCAGCATCCTCTGAATGTAATCCCACATGGACCCTCCGGGATCCAGCCAGTAGATATTGGCTAGCTTTTCCTTCAGCACACCATCCTGTTGCTGTGTTAGCAGACTCAGCACTTCCTCGAATTGGGTTAGGTTGTGATATCCCCATAGTTATTGGCTTAGTGATGGGAGAGAGTCAGGGGAGAAGTAGGGGCATATCCTGAGAAGAGCACATTTGATCTGGCAGGGAAGACAGCTCAAACAAATTAGGCTAGACTGTTAATTAATAGGAGCACTGTAACGTTTTAATAGTCTCAAAAGGTTTAGGGATTTCTGGAGATTGGAAAATTCTACATACCAGATATTCACATCCCAGGTTCCAGAGTTCTACTTCTTCTGAACCTGGGACCTGATCTTGGCATCATAGACCTCCTGGAGCTGAATAATGTGCTTTCTAAGAAGCTTTACTCTTCTTTAATTAGATACTGAATCTTCAGCTTTCACTCACCTATGGCCACAGGAGACCCTCTGAGTTTTATACTGTTACTCATATAAGTGATAATCACCCTCAGATTTTCCTGGCCTCCAACGTATCAATGACCTCCAGAAATAACCATCAAATTCCAAAGTCCTTAAAATTATTATTTTTGAAATTCTGAAACTAATGAGAAATTTTACCTGCCAGTGAATTCCATTTAATATCTATCTTTTCCCAGTTATGTACCACTGAACATTTTAATAATTTCACCATAACCAGATGCCTGGACCTACAATGTTTAATCTACTTCTACCGAGGAAGTTTTTACTACTGCTCGCTTGCTGGTGATCTAGTTCTAAACAGCTCACTTTAGACTTTGCCCCCTTGAATAATTCCAGTACAATTGTCATAGGTCAAACTTTATGAGACTCTGATATTTGTGTGCAGAGAAATATTGGGTAGAAGTCGCAGAAACAACCACTGTGAGGGATGAGGGAAGGACTGAGCAGAAGGGGAAGCAGAGCTGTGATTCAGTTGCTGTAAAGGACTCAGCTGATCCTACAGGGAGTTGTAGAATTTGGCTGGCCCTTCACAGTTATGCTATGTGATGCATGGGATACAGACCATTAGGTCTCTTGAACTAACCAGTCAAGTTCAGTGGGCTGACTCCCAGGAGGGACATAACCTTAACTGAAGCCATTCTCTTAGTGAAGAGTAATTGTTGGAGAGAAATTCAGCTTAGGATCACAGTCATCACTGCACTCACTAGGGGAATGAAGGTAAAAGGTAGGCAATGTAGCACATTTCAATAGAAAAGTTGATACATTTTATAGGGGAAAAATAGAGCAATTATGAAAAAAAATCAGTAACAGCTAACTGGGAAATAACATGGAGATTAAATAGCATCTTTCTAAAAATTTTTTTAACGTTTTATTTGTTATTGAGAGACAGAGAGTGAGAAGGAAAGGGGCAGAAAGAGGGGGAGACACAAAATCCGAAGCAGTCTCCAGGCTCTGAGCTGTCTGTACAGAGCTAGACATGGGGCCCGAACTCACAAACCGTGAGATCATGACCTGAGCCATTGTCGGACGCTTAACTGACTGAGCCATCCAGACGCCTCTAAATAGCATCCTTCTAAATAACACATCAGTCAAAGAAATCTCAAGGGGACATTAAAAATATTTTGAACTAAATGAAAATGAAAACAAATTATCAAAATTTGTGGGATGTAGCAAAAGCAGTGCTTAGAGGGAAATTTGTAGCATTAAACGCATATATAAGAAAAGAAGAAATATTGAAAACTCATAACCTAAGTTTCCACCTCAGAAAACTGAGAAAATAAGAGAAAATTCATCCCACAGTAAAAGAAATACAGGTATGCCTCATTTTATTGTGCTTCACTTAATGGTGCTTCACAGATACTGCAGTTGTTTTACAAATTGAAGGTTTGTGGCAACTCTGAGTCAAGCAAGTTTATTGGTGCCATTTTTCCAACAGCACTAACTCACTTCATGTCTGTGTCACATTTTGGTATTTCTCACAATATTTCAGACTTACTATATTTGTTATGGTGATTTGTTTTAAATGTTTTATTTATCTTATTTTATGTTTTTGAGAAAGAACATGAGCAGGGGAGGAGCAGAGAGAGAGGGGGACGGAGGATTCCAAGCAGGCTCTGCACTGACAGCAGCAAGCCCGATGCAGGGCTCGAACTCAAGAACCATGAGATCATGACCTGAGCTGAAGTCAGACGCTCAACAGACTAAGCCACCCAGGTATGCCGAGGTGATTTTTGATCAGTGATATTTGGTGTTAACTATTGTCATTGTTTTGAGGCACCACAGACATCACCAATTTATGACAGCAAACTTAATAAATTTTAAGTATATTCTGACTGTTTTACAGACCAGCCTTTCCCTTGTCTCTTTCCTTCTTATCAGGTCTCCCTGTTACTTGAGGTATAGTAATATTGAAATTAGGCCAATTAAGGACCTACAATGGCCCCTATGTGTTCAACTTAAAGAGTCAATCAACACAGCAAACTTTGCTGTTGTCTTATTTTGAGGAACTGCCACAGCTACCCCAACCTTTAGCCACCATCACCCTGATCTGTCAGCAGCCAACAACATAGAAGCAAGACCCTCCACCAGCAAAAATATTATGACTTGCCGAAAGCTCAGATAATGGTTAGCATTTTTTAGCAATGAAATATTTTATAATTAAGGAATTACGTTGTTTTTTAGACAATGCTATTACACTCTTAATAGACTATAATGTAGTGTAAACATAATCTTCATATTCAGTGGGAAACAAAAAATTCATTTGACTTGCTATATTTTAATATAATTCTATGTTAAAATGTAACTAGGGAGCTATATTTAATAAAGCAATATTGGCTTTATTGTGGTGGTCTGGAACGACCCTCTTATATTTCCAATGTATGCCGGTAATAAGAATTAATGCAAAAGTCAACAAAATTGAAAACAGGAGATCAATAGAGAAAATCAATAAAACCAAAATCTGTTTTTTGTTTTTTTTTTTTTGAAAAGATAAGTAAAATTGATATGCCTCCAGTTAGGCTGGGAGAAAAAGAAAGGACACAAAACTAATATCAGAAATGAAAGAGGGAGCATTACCACAGATCCTATGGACATTAAAAGGACAATAAAGAAACACTGTGAACAATTATATGCTTATTTCTAAATATTTGTTAAAATGCAAAGGAGTTTCAAGTACATTTTTTTGCAGGATTCTTAATTCTATCATCTTCACCAAGTTTGGCCATGCTCACTATGCTAATCATCCTTTCTGTATCAATCTAAACACACATTCCCTCTATTCTGCTCCTGAGCAGCTAAAAATCCACTGCAAATCACTCATTTTAGGCTCAGGTATCAATATTGCTATTAACAATTTACTCTTCTCTAGCTTACTTAATCGAAGTCAACGCATACTCACTGAGTTAAAGTTTCAAAATATTTACCACTGATTGTATGCACTGCATCTGTCTTCACTCCCTCATTTTTAATAGATGGTTACTGCCTTAATGGAAAAATAGGGGTAGTCAGAATTGAAATCTCTTAAATCCGCACTATCCCACCTTAGAACTTGCTTTTATAGTCCCTCATTCCTTTTATTCTTCTTCTCTCTTTGCTCTTATTTTTCAGAAGAAGATTGTTTCTACTTATTCCCAAGGCTGGTTCCAGCATTTGGGCTCTTGATCCAATTCTTAAATTTCCATTGCTAACTTTATAATTATTCTCTCTCTTGTATATGTTATATTACTCTCATCTATTCATATTTTTAAAAATTCAGTTACTCTTGCATGCCCTGCATTATTCACAGCCTTGAACAAAACAATTTCCCTGTTCCCATGTAGCTTACCTTCTGTGAAGAGAGACAATTTTTGAATATATGTTGTTTCTAAACTGTTAAGGGGTGATAAATACTATCAGGGGAAATTAAGTATTATATTAGTCAGAATTCTCCAGAGAAATGGACAGGTAGACATACATAATATAGATATAATAAAAAACTGGCTCACACTATTATGGAGGCTGAGAAGTCCCACCATCTGCCATCTGCAAGCCAAGACAGCAGGTGGTATAGTTTTAGCCCAGGTCTGAAGATCGGTGAACCAGGAAAACTGATGATGTAAGTTCCAGTCTGAGCCTGAGGCTGATGTCCCTGCTTGAAAACAATCCAGCAGAGGGCCAATTTTCTATTCCCTGATTTCTTGTACTATACAGAACCTCAGTGGATTGAATGGGCCCCACTCATACTGGTTAGGGCAATATGCTTTCCTCAGCATGAAGAGTCAAATGCTAATCTCATCCAGAAACACTCCCATAGACACACCCAAAAATGACATTTAGCCATGTATCTGGGCATATACCATAAAACTGTGGCCCTGTCAGGTTAACACATAAAATTAACCATCCACAAGTAGGGAAGGGAAATAGGAGGTGCTAGGATGCAGGATGACATTTTTAAAAACATGAACAGGTAAAGTCCTCACTGAGAAGGACTCATCTGAATAAAAGCAGGAGGAAAGGACATGAACAATCAATATGGATGGTGGAGAAGAGCAAATGAAGCAAAAGGAACAACACTGCCCAGTCGCTAGGCAGGGCAAACCTCAGCTGATCCAGGAATAGCAAGGAGACTGCAGTAGTTGAACATGGAGGAAATGAGTTAAAAAGGTAAAAGGAAGCCAGATTATAGCCATTTTTAGCCAGTATAGGGACTTTGGCTTTACTCTGAGGGAAGTAGGAAGCCTGTGAGATTTTCACAGAGTGGTATGGAAAATCTGACTTTGGTTTTAATATAACCACTGTAGCTGCAGGGTTGACAATAGATTGTAGAAGAGAATGGGGAAAGAAGATACCAGTCATGAGGGTCTCTAAGAGATACTAGTGGTATGAATGAGAGTGTTTGCAGTTGAGGTGGTAAGAAGTGGTATGGTGTTTGTTTGTTTGTTTGTTTGTTTGTTTGTTTGTTTGAGAGATAGAGGGCGCAAGTAAGCGAGGGGCAGAGAAGGAGAAAGAGAATCCCATGAGAGACAGAGGAGGGGGAGAGAGAGAGAGAGAGAGAGAAGTGGAGCTCATTTGAAGCGGGGCTTGAGCTCACCCCATGTGGGGCTCAAACTCACAAACCATGACATCATGACCTGCACCAAAGTCAGGTGCTTAACTGGCTAAGCCACCCAGGTGCCCCTGTTTGTTTTTTTTAAATATATTTTGATAGTAGAGAAACATGACAGATAAAGAAGAGTCAAGAATGACACCAAAATTTCTGATCTGAACAACTGGAGTAATGTAGTCACCATTAACTGAGGGTCAGTTTTGGTGGCATTAGAAAGAGAGCTACTCAATTTTAGAAAATTTAGGTGGACTTTTCAAATAGTTAGATATAAAAGTCCATATTGGAGATTTACATATTGGAGTCTTTGGGATATAGATAAAATTTAAAGCCAAGAAATTGGATAGGACCAACAAGAGAATGAGTGTAGACAGATAAGAAAAAGCATTCTAAAGAGTAAATCTTGGGTCACTTAAGTGTTAAGAGGTTAGCAAGGCAGAAGGTAAAACAGGACAGTGGTTTCCTAAAAGCCATGTGAAGAAAATACCAGATGATGTTGATGAGTCAAACAAGAGGAAGAATGAAAATGATTTTGGATTTAACAAAGTGGAAGTCATTGGAAATTTTGACAAAAGCTTGACTGGAGTCAGTTCAACAGGTAAAAGAAAGAGGGAAGTTGTGACATTGTGTATATATATATATATATATATATATATATATATATGGTTCTTTCAAGAAATTTTGCTGTCAAAGGATGGATGAGCTAGGTAAAGCAAGGAATGGGGTTAAAATGGGTATGTATATATGTGTGTGTGTGTATATATATATATATATATATATATATATATATATCATTATATATATTTGTTTACTAATGTTAATAGTACAATTGAAAGGAATAATTTGATGAAGGAGAGACAAAAAATTCAAGAGTGAGGCTTTTAGGTAGGGCCAGAGCAAATGGAATCTAGAGAAAATGTGGAAGGTTTGACTTTGAATAGGAACACTTGGAGTTTATTCCACTGAAAGGAAAGGAGAAAAAATGTCTGTGTACTGTTTATAGAAGATGAGTAGATGTGTTGGTGGGAGCTCATAGAATTTTTATTCTCATAGTTTCTATAAACTCAGTGAAAGCAGAGACCTAGAATAAACAATAGGGATGAAGTGTTAGGGATTTGAGAAGAATATGAAACAGAGAGGAAGAGTGAAAGTAACGTAATTGCTCTACAACATAAAATGCCCACGTTAAGTAATTTCTATGAAGTTAAAATGAGACAGAGATTTGTGCATTTTTTTTCTGGTCTCTACTGACACCAACTTTTCCCAATTTCAGTTCCAATGTTGAGGCCTTCCCTGCACCAGCCCTCCCCCCGCCCCCCCCAACACAAACACACAGCAATTCCATCACCAGGAATTTTGAGAATTGAATCCACTCAATACTGACACTATCTGCTTGAAGATAACATCAGATTCCATAGGTTAAGGGTCCAGTCATAAAAATCTGTGCCCCTCCCTCTTGCCACCGCTTCACATGCCAGTTGCAAGCCCCAGGCTCTTACCAGTTCTTCTGAACACCTGGCCACAGACTGGAGGTTCCAGTGACCTCCTCCTTAGGTTCTTTTAATTTGCTAGAATGGCTCACAGAATTCAGGGAAACATTTGTGTTTACCAGTTTATTAAAGAATATGATAAAGAATACAAACAACAACCAGATGATGAGATACATAGAGTGAGGTATGGAGGAGAAAGGGTTCAGACCCTTCATGCCCCCTGCAGGCACACCACTCTCCCCAATCTCCATGTGTTTACCAACCCAGAATCTTTCTGAACCCACTTTTAGGTTTTTATGAAAGCTTCATTGCATAGTCATGATTGCCTAAGTCACTGGCTATTGGCTGACTATTCAACCTCCAGCCCCTCTCGCCTGCCCAAAGGTCCATGTTGTGGGGGGAAGAGTGTGGAACTAAAAGTTCCAAACTTCTAAGCATGTGGTTGGTCCTCCTGGCAACCAGCCCCCACCCTTGGATGGGGTCCAAATGTCACCTTCATTTATATGACAAAAGACACATTTATCACTCTCAGTACTTAGGACATTCCAAGGATTTTGGAAACTGTGAGCCAGGAACTGTGTAGCCAAAGACGAAATACCCATGAGAATATATTTTGGTCATTCAGATGAGAAATACAAATTTCTTATAAATCACAATACCAAACAGCCACATTCAGCTATTCAGATACACAAATGAAGGAGTTACAGAGCTGTGTTTAACGAGGGTAAGGGTTTGCTTAGCAAGTTTAGTGAAGAGAAAGCAAGCAGATTAAGGTATATGAAAGAATATTCAAAATGATTGATCACAGAAAATTGAGAAAGTTTGCAAGGGAGGGCCTATAATGTTGACTAAGCTGAGGATGTAGGGAAGCGAAGGCCATGATGGATGAGTGAAAAGGTGGTAGTAGGATCAATAGATTGGTGGTCTGGTGGGTGAGGGTTTGAAGGATATTTGAGAATCAAGGATCTGAAGATCTAGAAAGTTAGGAGGTGACAAGAAGACAGTGGGTCTAGAGTGGGTGTGTGACCACAGAGGTCAGTAATTGAGGTAAGGTGGAAGAAATCATCATGGAAGGGGGATGTCAAGGAGGAAAGGGTCCTGGGAGAATTACATACCCAAATAATACTGCAATCTCTCAAAATCAAGGAAAGACTTGTGGCAGAGTGAGCCAGGAGCTAAAGAGAAATTCGTGGAAGATTCAGACAAACCTCCAAGTCCTTTAGATGATTTTTCAAAAGAACCAGAAGTAGATGGTACAGTGTGATGACATTAATTTTAAAGCAGGGAAGGGGGGAGTGGTTGGAGAGCATGGGGAAGTCTGTAAGTGGCAATAAAGAGCAGGGATGAACCCTTCCCAGTTTGCCAATTGTGAGACCTAAAGGGCAGGCAGTGCTGCTAAAGGAACCACATTTGAGCAAGAGCCAGATGAAAGGAGCCTCCAGAGAGGTTGCTGAGGACATGAAGGATTTTACTAATAGACCATCAGTCTCAGGAGACAGGGAGATGGGTACTGAAAGGTGGATGTGCAGAGCTATATGGAAATGAGAATGTGGAAAATGAACTCTGTCCTGGGAATCAGGGTTTCTCATGGTGACTGAACAAAATAGTGACAAAGTGCATCAGGAGATGAGTGAGTCCTGGGCGCTTGGGTGGCTCAGTCAGTTAAGGGTCTGACTTCGGCAGGTCATGATCTTGTGGTTCATGGATTCAAACCCTGTGTTGGGGTCTGTGCTGATATCTTAGAGCCTGCTTTAGATCCTCTCTGTCCTTCTCTCTCTCCCCCTACCCCCCCTTTCTCTCTCTCTCTCTCTCTCTCTCAAAAATAAATAAACATTAGGAAAAAAAAAAACCAAAGAGATAGAGAGAGAGATGAGTCCTGACATTCCTGATGAGTTCTGATGAGGTGAGTATTGGGAAATACACAAAGGTTGGAATCTGTGAACCTCTCTTCATCATCTTGATAGAGGTATAGAGACTGGAAAAAGATGGTCTTTACTACATAGTTATCATGTAACCACAAAACCTTTGAAACCCTCTCTCAATTGCAAAAAGTTCTTATGGCCAAATGTGTTGGCTTCTTTATGGGGAAGCTCAAATGTACAGCAGGAGCGTCTAGTTTCTGTTTTACCATATAAAATAAATAATAGTTTCCCATAAAATTAATTATAAAATAACCGTGATTTTGGCACATGAGTGAGCAGATACCAATTGCGGGGTTGCACTAAGACCAGGAATAGTAATGGGAATCTGACATCTCTTCCCAAACCAATTAGTGGTAAAAATGAAACTGCTCTGAATACGACTCTAGGATTGCCCCTGGCAGCTTCTTTCAAGCCTTTTTTGGATTTTTCAGCATCATTATTTCTGTGGACCACTTAGCAATTTAGGAATACCCTTCCTTTTGGGATTTTCTGTCACTATCTCCTTTCCTGATGGCTCTTTCTGAGTCACCTTCCTTGTCTTCTGAAACTTATTGGTCCCTTAATTAAAATGTAGGCATTCCAAAAATTTTCGGCTTGGTCTCCTGCCTGTTCTATTCTGTAGCAGGAATCTGAATCTAAAATGCCCTCCAGGAACATGATGTCTCTCCTCCTTCCAAATCATCTTCTCCAGTGGAAGTCAGAGGGACCTTAAAAACAAACAAAAGTGCTGATAGTAAATGTCCT
The DNA here is from genome assembly GCF_028018385.1 of Neofelis nebulosa. Lineage (NCBI taxonomy): Eukaryota > Metazoa > Chordata > Mammalia > Carnivora > Felidae > Neofelis > Neofelis nebulosa. The sequence goes on from NC_080784.1 coordinate 119,568,492, forward strand.
GTACTCAAAACATTCAATGGCTCCTTTTTACTACCAAACAAGGCTTTTTTCCTCAGGATAACGTTAAAGGTTTTATGCAATTTGACTCTGTTCTTCTTCCAGGGTTTCATTACCCATCACTTTTTCTCTTCTTGGGAGACCCTTTACAATAGTCACGTTCAACAAGACACCGTTTGTGGGCTCTAATGTACTCTGTGTTCCCTCAGCTTTTGCTTACACTATTTCCTTTACACCAAATATTCTTTCTCCTCTTCTCCATTTGTTAGTCATTCCAATTCAAAGAGGACTTCTTTTGTGAGGTCTTTCTGAAGAGCATCCTAACCCTCAAATTATCCAATCATTCCTGTTTGCTATATTTACCCTCTATTTACCCTTCCGATATATAGAAGTTTTCAGAGTCCACTTCATGTTACCCTTTACTTGTTCACTTAACTTCTTCTTGTTAAAAAATAACTGGGATAGTGGTGCCTGGGGGGGGGGGGGCTCAGTCGGTTAAGCGCCAACTTTGGCTCAGGTCACAGTCTCGCAGTTTGTGAGTTCAAGCCCCACGTAGGGCTCTGTGGTGACAGCTCAGAACCTGGAGCCTGCTTCAGATTCTGTGTCTCCCTGTCTTTATCGCCCCTCCCCTGCTTGCTCTCTGTCTCCGTCTCTCGGAAAGAAACATTAAAAATTTTTTATGGGATAATTTTTTTTAATGGGATAATTGTCATTAGATCTCTGCGTGTGTACATGTGTATGTATTTTCTCCTCATCTGAGTACTTTCTGTCAGATTATTAGTTTCTCCAGGGCAGTTTTTCCTTCCCTCAGTACTTCACACACTATGCTGTGCACATATCTGGTGTTTAAGGAATGTTTATTCAATTAAAATATGATAGGGAATAATTCAGGCTGGAAAGGAAGAGTGAATAGCCATCAGCTGACTAAAGAAATGGCAGTAGAGGTGAGTCCCACAGGGATAAGGATTTCAAACTGTTTTGTCTTTTAGGAGCATCGTAAAAATTCCTTGAATGAAAAAGACTAATATAGGAGACTTCATACTTATGTTTCAGTACTTAACCTTGAGCAACATTCAGGTGTTGTATGAAGGGTGGAGTTTGTCACATCCCAAATTATATGCACTTTTGAGAAATGGTGACTATCTTTCTCACAATCTTCCTTTAAAAAAAATCTGAACAGACGTAAAGGAGAAAAATGTTTTCCCAAGTATAATATTACAAAAACTAGTCAATCTCCCTTTTCCAAACTTTTAGGTTTAAAGAATGCTTATAGTCCTTAATTCTATTCAATTTTTTAAATCAATCACTCTTGTGCTGAATATTTTTAAATGAATATGACACTTTGCATGGATCCCATAAATAAACAAAACGTGCACAGCTTTGTTTATGTTAGGAACCTTCTGCTAAGTGTTGCTTCTATTTATTTACTTTTAAATTATGCCAGATTTTTGCAAATTTGAGTCAGTTTGGGGATCAACTTGAAATTTTAAAGACTGGCTATTTATTTTGCTTCTCATACCTTGCAAATATGTTAAAGTAATGGTTGTAAGGGCCAGCAGAAGGTATAAGAGGAAATTATTCATGATAGACTTAATTATGGAAATACATGTGCTATACCATGAAAATTTCACCACTTCTCTTAATTTAATTTCCTCATTCTCTCTGCTTTCTCCTAACATCCAGAGTTTTTAACCCTATCCCTTATTCTGGAGCTCAGATACTCTTTGACTTGTGTAGAAGAGCATACAAGTTCTGAGACAAATATGAGAGGATTCAGTAGTAATAAGTCGGTAAAGCTTTGCTCAGAAAGCCATGTGGCTAAAAATGAGCTCTTACTTACAGAGTCAAAACTGGAATTTTAATTTTTACTCACGATACAATGTTAGTATCCATAAACTGACTTCTCCTTATCATGTATAATCTGGCATGATTCATGAGATTTAGGACTGCTTACCTTTTCAAGAAGGAAAAAACAAAGTAATGGAATTATACAAGGCAACAACAGACACTGATACTTGTCTCACTAACAGCCATCCAGTCCCCACCTCCTTCTTCCTCTTTCTCAATTGAATGATGATTAATGTTCAGATATTTCTTTCTTTCTGTTTTTTTTTTTTTATGTTTATTTTTGAGAGAGAGAGAGACATGCATGAGTAGGGAAGGGTCAGAGAGAGAGAGACACACACACACAGAATCTGAAGCAGGCTCCAGGCTCTGAGCTGTCAGCATAGAGCCTGTCATGGGGCTCCAACTCAGGGAACAGTGAGATCACAACCTAGGCCAAAGTTGGACGCTTAACCAACTGAGCCACTGAGGCACCCCAGATATTTCTTTTTTTTTTAAGTTTATTTATTTATTTTGAAAAAGAGAGAGAGATAATGCAAGTGGGGGAGGGGCAGAGACAGAAGAGAGAGGATCCCAGGCAGGCTTCACACTGCCATCCCGGAGCCTCACACAGGGCTTGAACCCATGAAACTGGGAGATCATGACCTGAGCCGAAAACAAGAGTCAGACACTTAACTGACTGAACCAGCCAGGTGCTCTATGTTTAGATATTTCTTATCCTCCAGACCGTCATATGCTTCAGGATGATCTCATTGCTAGCTCCTGGGATAGTAGATACTCATAAGACTAAGTCAATCTCAGGGGCACCTGGGTGGCTCAGTCGGTGAAGCATCTGACTTTGGCTCAGGTCATGATCTTGCGGTTTGTGAGTTGGAGCCCTGTGTCGGGCTCTGTGCTGACAGCTCGGAGCCTGGAGCCTGCCTTGGATTCTGTGTCTCCTTCTCTCTCTGCCCCTCCCCAACTTGTGCTCTGTCTCTCTATGTCTCTCAAAAAATACATAAATGTACAAAAAATAAATAAAAAAAATAAGACTAAGCAATCTCATTCTCTTTGAGAGTGGTTGGTGTGGGTGTGGACATGTGACCTCATTTTGGCTAATGAGATCTTAGTGGAAATCAGCCTTAGTGCTTCTAGATTTTATTGCTCTAAAGACATAGACACAAAACAAGGCAGCCCTTTTCTTTCCTTGAGATGCCTGGAAATGATGATTGGAATTGCTGCAGCAGTAACTGTGAGGGAAATCTGCCTGAGGGAAGACCAAGGTGATGGGGATGATTGAGGAAAGAGATGGGGAGAACGTGTACCACCCATGACACCCTGAAACTACACATTGTTCTATGCCTGAAGCCTGCCTATCTGGGACCTCATCATTTAAGCCAGTTTGAGTAATTTTCTCTTACATGTAGTGAGTAGAAATTTGACAACTTTCCTTCCCACTATAGTGGAAGAGTAAAAGTTACATTATGTTTTGTATAAGGGAAAGATATAGTTATCTGGATTCTCTTGCAAATAGATTAGTGATCAGTAAAATATCTAGAGGTTAGCTTTCATGGGACCTTGTTCAAATTTTGGACTCGTGAAACTTGGGAAAGAAGTGTAAATCAATGAATGTTGCCGTTGGGTAACTTTCTTTTTCACTTTTCACTTTCTTTTTTTGCTTATATAGCATAGCCAAAATGACAGGAAAAGAATAGTTCTAAAAGTAGAGACATTCAAAAGGAAAAGCCATCAAATCATCATCATTTTAAAAGCACCAAGTTACTGGGGTGCCTGCGTGGTTCAGTCGGTTAAGCATCTGACTCTTGGTTTAGGCTCAGGTCATGAGCTCCTGGTTTGTGAATTTGAGCCCCACGTGGTCGTCAGGCGGTAAGTTGGCAGCACGGAGCCTGCTTGATATATTCTCTCTGCCCCTCCCCCATTCAGGCTGTCTCTCTCAAAATAAATAAACTTAAAAAAAAAAAAAAAAAGCCAAGTTCCTAATAGGTAAGAACAACTGGTCTTTCAAGCAGTGCTACCCTTGTAAGATGCTAGCAGTTAACAGAGAATAGGGTATAAATAGTGTCCCCTATTTCAAAAGGTAGTTGTCCCCAAAGAAAGAAATATAACATTATTACAACGATCCAATACACATTATGCTTTTGGTCATTTTATTAATTTTTAATTAAATATAATTCTGTTTCAGCCGCAGTGAGTTAACACAACTAAAATTTTCATGCTATTTACATCGTATTTGAAAAGTAGCTCATGTTGGAATGCGTTTTAGGTACAAATGGGTCCACAAGATGAGAGGGTAAATACAAAAATGGAATACGATTTTAAGTTTGATATAGTCTTGTGGGGTATAATTTCAAAGACGGGATGCTAATTTTTTAATACTAATTAAGGTCACTGTGGCAGTCACTGTTCTATTTAATTGACTTATAGCTGGGATACTGACAAGGCCACTTCTGGTCCCTAGAATGCCTTTGTGCAAATTAGACCCACCAGAACATGGCTTGGCAAGCAGAGCAATGGGCTGGATTCCAGCCCCTACTTGTCCATTTGGCCAGGCATTGTTGTGCAGTGAACAGCTAGCTAGCACTAATGTTCTCAGAGGCCCTGAGTTGCAAATTCCAATGTTTAGGTGGACAAGTGTTAGATAATAAGGAGTGCTAAGAATGCCGGCAAACTAGAAACCCCATCTCTAATCACAGCTCCAGCTACTGTTTCCAGAAGGGAATGTAGACACAGGGCTTTCAGATCTCTCAATCTTTGAAAAAGACTGGAAATCTAACTCCAATAACACCCAAGCAGAAGGTGTTTGAGACCCAAATTCAGACTGTAGACTCTGACTTAAGAGAAGGGCACCGCCACTCAGATACTACATTTCTCCTGTTCCTATTGGGTTCCAGAATGTTTCAACTCCCGGGGGAAATGGTACACCTGAGAGAAGTGGGGCAGAGGCCATGTGCTTCATCCACGGCAAGTCTCAAGTAGGAAGGACCACGGATAGAGATCTGAAGGGGAGGGAAAAAGCAATAAATGTGGTATTAAGGCTGAAGAGAAAAGTAGTGTAGAAAATTAAGTACTATGCGGGGAGGAAGCAGTTGTGATTTTCAGGTAGTTTGCCTTTTATAGTACTGTTCTACTAAATAGCTCCAGCACTTTGCTAACATTAATTAAACCTCACAAACCCTGTGAGATAGGTAATTACTATAATTACACTGATATTCCAGATCAGTAAAATGAGGCTTAGAATGCCCAAGGTCATAGGAAGATTGTGTGGCCCAGTTTGGCAGACAACCTATATGTTCTCACAACACATCACTCCCCTAAGGAGGGCTTCCCTAGCTCTCTCTTTCAATCTCTCTCTCTCTCTCTCTTCGTGTTTAGATTAAGGATATAATGATAGGATAAATAAATTAGATCTTTGAGAAGTTAAACTGCAAGTTGATTAGGGAAGCTTAAAGACAATATGGAAAAATACCTAAATGAATGAGCCATATTCCACAAACACACATAATATGCAAATTCCATTTCAATTAATTTCATTTATTTAAAATATTTCCATTTAAATTGCTGGTTTCACTAAATACATCAATAAATCAAGAAACTGATGCACATAAAGCATTCGCCATATTACACAGCAGCATAGAAAAGACTGTCATTAGTTTGGAAAGAGAACACAACAGACAGACAGAAGGAACTCTTCTTGTTGCTATAACTACGGCATAACAAAGGTCAGCACTGGAAAAAACAAAAAAACAAAACAAAAAAACCTTCCTGGACTGAACATTAACAACTCAGGGATATTATCCTGAATTCTTCATCTTAACAAAGAAAGATAATAATCTTTTATTCTGAAAAGGGTTAATTAAAGATAAACTAAATGGTGGAAACATACATTTTTAAAAAGCAAGCATAAAAAAAAAGGTTTTGATTCGAAATGTAATTGCAAATGGGGCTATCCAGGTTACATTGGACGTCAAAATCTCAAGCTCAGTAGAAAAAAAATCACAAACATATTATAAAAAATGTCTCTATTGTATTTTAAAAATGTCAAATTCAAAAATGGTGATTTCAGTGAACATTGCTTAATAGAAAACGGTTTAAAATAAATTTAATTTCAAAATTTTATAGAGCTTAAAAAGTATGATGGTCGTAAGCCTAATTTTATGTCTTTACAAAAGCAAATTTTAGAAATAACCTCATTATTAAAATTCTTGGAGGTTTTTTTTGTTTGCTTTGACTAACTGGGCAAGTCCTGTCTGGTGATTTGAAGGATCACAAGCCTATTTACAAAATGTCCAGTTTCTGCATATAAATTCATTTTAAACAAAAGCCTGCCTCTTGTCTTTGAGCAAAGGAGAACATTTGGGTTTGAGGCTTTGAGTGAGAATAAAGAGAGGGAGTGAGAGAGGGGACTCTGTTACTTGCGTGCCAGTGTTCTGTAAATCCTGTCAGGTAAGACTTGTGTGCAGAAGAGAATGGCTGAAAACAGAAGGAACAGAGGCTGCCACATTCTGGACTGTCGTCAGGAAGCACGGGCCACTGTGACACTGAGTGCTTGCTGACAGAGGTGCATGAAGTGTTTTCTGGTCAGCTCACACTTGCAAACTTCACAAGATTTCCAAACTTTATATGATTTTATCATTACTTATCTATCTTAAGAAATACACTTTCAGGAAAGCACCCAGCTCCATGCCTGAAGCAAATTTTCCTGGGAGAAGGGCCGATGAAGGGTGCCTGGATACTGCCAAGCAGAGAAAAAGAGAGACCCTAAAGAGAAACTTGGGGCTCAAATTGCAAAACTATGCTTAGATTTGCTGGTGTCTGGAAGATACTTACCATGACTTGGTGTTTTGTACCAAAATTGACCATTATTTCCTTTATGGGTGAATACTTTGAAAAAATCTGTAAGGTTCTTGCTTGTGCTTTCTAATACTCCAATGAACAAAACATACCAAGTAGTTATGGTAAAGTACAAGGAAGCCCGTATCTCGTCAAAATCAAGCCGGTTAGGAAGTCTATGGAAGAAGTGTTCTTCTGGAGACTTCCCTTTCTGACCTGTTTTTATTTCATTTGTATGGGATTCTGTGTTTGTGGACAACTGTTACACAGCTGAGTCTCAAAGTGGAGTCTCAAAGATGTAATTTTATAGAAATGAGAATTTATATAACAAGGAGTGCCGCAAAGAAATAAGAGTGGGCCTAGACCAAATTAGACCTTGTGAAGAACGATACTAAAAATCAATGCCCAGAAGAGCGTTTGGTACATTTCTGTCTAGTGCCCAGACTGTATGTAAAAACAGGTGAATGTGTGTACTTTATGAGGATAGTTGATTTGAATATGGTGCTAATGAGGCCAAGGTAATGGGTTTAACCCTGTGAACCCATTATTTTCATTACCCTCAATAGTCACAGATTTTATCCTTAACGGTGGCCAGCCATTTCATAAATTCTTCCTGTTAGTCATTAGAAAGACAAGGCCAGAGAGTGTAGATAGCTTAAGACAAATTTATTATTGCTGGAAAACAGCTCAAAGCACATGACCTACTGTTGGCGGGTTAAGAGTACCAGCTTGGAATATGAAGGTCAGCATTGTGATAATGATGTATCGATATTTAATTAAAAGTGAAAGAAAATAACAGGTGTGCAAAATATTGATTTTTAAGAACTAATTTGATCAAATTCCACTTCTTGAGTCACCAAGAAAATCTCTAAAAATTTTCTAAAATATGTTCACTTAAGGGATTTAAAAATATTATTTCATTATAATAGAATAATTTGCCACAAGCAAAAAAGTCTCTTTTATATAAATAGCAGTACTTCCTCTTAGTTTATGATTCTGTAAGTAAAGGGTTTTATTGTTGTTGTTGTTGTTGTTGTTGTTGTTGTTGTTTTCGTCTTTGTTTTTTTTATAAGGTCATGGTAAAGTGAGGAATGTTGTCTGGAAGAAACGGATGTGCTGGGGTAGAGAGTTCTTGTAAGGTATAATAAGAGATGAGATTCAAAAGATGGGGCCAATCAGAGAAGAGCTTTGAATGCCATCTTATGAATTTTGCATTTTTATCCTACAGGCAATGGAGAGCTTATTTCCATGTTTTGTGTGTGCTACTTTCCTTCAACGTGCATGGCACAGAAGGTTAGGATCTTACCATGTGCCAAGCTTCTATGAGCTGGGACACAAAACTGAAGACACAATTGCTGATACCAAGGATCTCAAATTTGGTAAAGAAGACAGAGAAATAAAAATCTCAGGTAGCTCCAAAGAAGAGTTAAAAAAAATTATTCCCTATCCATTTTATAGGTATATTCCTTCTGTGAAGGATATAGTTAATGTATTATTATTCACAGTGTGGATTACGATGGAAAGAGGCAGTTCTCAGAGACTGTAAACACAAATTGGGAAGGTGGCTTCTACAATGTTAGGTGAGAGAGCTCTGCTCACCTTTCCTAACCTGGATGGTGGATAGTTTTAGCGATTAATAGGGAGCACCTTACTGGTTGGAGGGTTAAATGGTATCTCTGGGTTTTGAAAACACCAGTAAGCTGCTAATGACTACAATTTATCTTTAAGTTTATTTTATGTTTGTGGTATCTCCTCTGCTTCGGTTACTTATGCTTTCTTTGTTCTTTAGTAAATTCTTGTTTGAATATTCTAACCATAGTTTGGATGTCCTACACGTATTTAAGAAACATAATTTGTTCCTGGTTGCCAAACTTTCCCCCAAAGTCATTGAGATTGCTCTTAATGGTAATCTCTCAGGGTGATAATCAGCAAAAATGCTCTTAGGGAAGGAGGAATCTTAAGGTCACTTCTGAGCTGTGTGGACTATTTAACCCCTCCAGCCGGTTATTCTCCTTTTAGTGTTACTCTGTGTGGGAAACTGCCAGCTGTCCACCAAAATCGTTTCTCTACTCCACAGTAATAGAGTTACATCTAGGAAGTGACTGTGCAGCAAACTTTGCAGCTAGTCGTGGCACGTCACAATTCTTGACAATTGCATGTGAGCTGCAGCACTGTGGATCACTTCAAGACCAAGGTCTTTAAGAAGGGATGGTGCCTTCTCCATGCCCTTCTGCTTGCTCCTTGTAGTTGGTGAGCAGTCCTTTGGGGACAGCAAAGTGCCAAGATAGAAGGAAACTGGAACCATGAATCACTCATAGAGGAGAATGGTTCTCCGATCTGAAATTCCCACCCTGGGCTGTTTCAGAAGCAAAAAATATAGTCCTATGGTTTTTGTGCTGATACATTTCAGAGTCTTTTTGTTAGGACAGATATGCTACCTTTTTAGAGATTCCGGGATAATGGTGATACTGATCATGATGAAAGGCAGCAATGCTTTAATGATATTTCATAGCACATTACAAAATGTTTTCAGAGGAGAAGATACTTTTTCAGGTGATACTCAAGTTGTAATTTTGCATTTTCCCATGAAGATATCAATGAAGCCCCTGTACTCCTGCTTCAGATCACAAAACACATAAAGCAGAGGAAAGGCCCACTTTCAGGTAATCAGAAGCTGTAGCAGGCGTTTTGCAGAGGGAACAAACCTTAACTTTTAGTACTTGTAGAACTGTGGATTCCTAAGAAGAGTTAACAGAGGACTAAGTGTTCTCAGCAATTGTTACAAAACACTGACACATCACAACATAGGACAAGGACTGGTGTGAAACATGACAGATATGCAAGTGGCAAAACTAGTATAACAAATAATAATAATAAAGGACAAGAGGTAGACCAGAAAAGAGATATTTGTCTTTATCACATTTGGCCAAGGATGTAATCAATTCCCTAATCGAAAGATGATGATATAATATCAGAGCCATGAGGTATATTTTATCATTTGTTCTATATGTTCAATTAATGTCATATTAATTAGAGGCCTATGATCATAATTAAAACTAAGGTTCTAGTATGCAGAGAGGGTTTATTGATTAATTAATTCATTACTGATAGACTAGGATAAAGATTAGAAGCGTAAGGCTTTGGAGACAGGATTGGGTGCAGATTTTGCCTTGTTATACATTAAAATTTAAGACTCAATCCTGGTTATCTAATTTTTATGGGCCTCAATTTACTTATTTGTAAGAATGGAAATAATTACCTCATATGGTTAGTGCATAAATATATATTAAAATAAAGTATCTGCAAACCACTTAGCACAGATCTGATACGGATGGGTCATTAATAGCATCTCTTACCAATTAAGCCTAAATGGTCTGGAGTTTTTACTTTGTAAGCTAGAAAATAAAATTCTTTGGAATTTGGTGCCTATTTTCTCTCATTTGTTTAGAGTTTCATTTTGGAAGTGAGCTTGGTGTATTCTGAAAATGAAAGCAAATATGGCATGAGAAAGCATAGTGTTTTGATTTTAAAAAACTATTTACGAACTTCAAAACTTTTATTATTGGACTGATATTATAAATATCTTGAAAAGATGGTTAAGAATCTATCAGCTTTGCAGTATGTTTTCATTCATTAAAAAGTGCCTACATTTTGCTGATCAATTTTCTACGATGCTAGGCTCAAAAAAGTAAAAAAAAAAAAAAAAAAAAAAAAAAAAAAGAAAGAAGAAAGAAAGAAAGAAAGAAAGAAAGAAAATGGCCTTCTTTGCTTTTACAAGGAATTAACAAAAGTATAAAAAATCTTATGAGTGAATTTAAGTAATTATTAACCATCCAGTTATTTTGTCTGTAAATGCCAGATAGCCAGTTTGTTTAATTTTATAACCAACTTATTTTATGTTTAAAAAACAGCAAAACATTCATATTAATCAATGAGTCATGAAAGAATCTTCCCCTCATTTCAGTAGTTACCCACTCTTGGGACATCAACTTCATTTATACACACCACAGTTCTTAACGTCTTATCAATAATCAATCCTGTATAGTTGGCAGAATCTTGATATGGTCAAGGTCAATCTTTTGAAAATTCAAATATAAAATGGTTTAAAATATCTTTTCAGTATTTTGTTATTATAAAAGAAACAACTCATTATGATACTTTTCTTCCTTTGCTGAAGATACACTATTGCCTTATTTCAGAATATTGTTTGAATTTTAATACAAAACTTTAGAACACCACGTTAAACAGTCTATTTTTTTTTCTTTTTTACTTTTGTAGCTTAATGTTAGTCGGTCTTAGGAAATTATTATCAAAAAAGATTCATGCTTTTATATATTATTTCATAACCATTTCCACTAGAGCATACTTCATTTCAATAGTAGGATAGCATGAATCCAGGAATATCTCATTTTGTTGAAGGCAGCAGTGAAAAAGTTAATTCATAGCTGCATTTATGAGTGAGTTTTATTTATACATGACCTGTGGTAAAAGATTTATCTGTCCATTATTAAGCTCTTTCTCTGAGCGTCAAGAAGTCATAGTAGTATAAAATCAATTAATGCAGATATAAAAGTAGTTTTGTTTGAGTAAAGTTTGAAATTAAAAATAGGGCAGTAAGTTAAAAATCTGAGTTAATACTTGGAACCACCAGATGGAACAGAAAAGAAGGGGATTGGAGGAGAGAGGGAGAGTGAGAGGAGGAAAGGGGAGAGGGGAGGCGAGGAGGGGAGGGGAGAAAGAAGAGAGGGAGAGAAGGACTGAGATTGATTTGGAGATCGGTCAAGCGTCACAGCACCAATTTTTTACATTCTGGTATACAAATATTTAAAAGATGTGGACAACAAGAAACCTGATCCGTTTTCCCTTACTTTAAAGCCCCAAGTGATAAGATCTTTGAAAAAGTCTTTCTAGGTACAGCAGAATTATTTAAAAGCCATGCGGCAGGGTGCGAACTAAGAGCATTCTTCAAACAAACGCGACCTTTTCTGTTTCTTGTACTCCTCTCCTCAACCCATCCAGAAAACCCAGACAAGTTTATTTACACACACACACACCCGCACACGCTCCCCCCCCCCGCACACACACACACACACACACACACACACACGCCGAGAGAGAGCGGCGGAAACGCCCTCTTTCCATCCCTTCCAAGCAATTATCTCCGAGAGCAAAAGAAAATAATCAACGGCCCTCGGTGCTGGGCGTCTGAGCCGGAGAGCCGGGCGCCGGGAGGGAGGGCGAACGGCAGGCGAGCAGGGAAACGTGGCTCCTCCGCCGAGGAGAGGATTTGTGAAGGGGAGCGCCGGCCCGCGTGCGCCTCTTGTTCCCCGTGTAATTTGCAGCCAATCATCAGTAGGTGTCCACGTCCCTGCGTCCTCCTCACCTCGGCGCCAATCACCCCCCCGCCCCCGCCCCCGCCCCCAGCCTCCACACCTCCTCCCTCGCCTTTCTCTCGCGCTCCCCTCCCCCAGCAACCACACACACGCACACACACAAACAGAGAGGGAAGGGGGGAGGGTGAGAGAGAGGGAGAGAGAGAGAGGGGAGAGAGAGAGGCTCCCCGGCTCCCTCCCTCCCTCGCACACAGCGACTGGAGACGGACGGAGAGCAACGCGCTGGGAGAGGAGAGACCACCGAGAACAGCCCCGCGCTCTCACACATACACTCACACTCGGCTCTTTCCTCTCCCCCCACCTCCTCCTCCTTCCACCCCCACCACTAACACCATCTCCTCCTCCTTCTTTCTGCAACAAGAAAAAAAAAAGCCATTTACAGGTATTTTTTTTTTGATCCGCATATTTATTTATCCCCCCCCCCCAACAGTTTGTTTACAAGTATTAAAGTTGTAATTGGGAGCTGCCAAGACACATCTGGATTTGTGTTTCTTTGTGTTAGGGGGTGATGTGCAACTAATTAAAGGCAGACTAGCAGCGTCTGCAAATTCTAAGGCTCCCCAAATAAAAAGAGACTGGTAAGTGATTGTTCTTTCTCTTTCTCTGGCTTTTTTTCTCTTAAATGTTTGCTGTCCGTTGGGATTGTAAAAGTAGATTATTAATGCTGGAGTCCAGCAATAAAAGGCGTCGCTGTATTAATTTATTAATTAATCTGCACCCGCCCCTCCTCCTGAATGTTAAATATGACCTTTGATCTCTATGTCTCTGGTAGACCAGACATACAATATTAGGCATGGACAGTCACATTGTTTAAAGGCAGAACAGGATCATGAAGTACGGTTGTCTAATTTAGCTTTGGAATAGGACTATAGTTATTTGTGTGTGTTTTATTTTGTTTTTTAAAGAAAATCCAAACAATAGCTGTGGCTTAGGTACCTTTTTCATGCTCCAGAGATGCATTGATTAAACAATAATGACCTGGATACTGGGCACAATCATTTTCTACAGTTTCTGGTGGCATTAAACCTTGAGGGAGGGAGGGGGAGGTGATGGCAATAGGAAAAGCAAGGAAAGCTTGTGTTTGGAAACAGCCCTCTAATACTCTGGAAAAGGGACATTAAATTATTTCTTTATTTGGAACAAGGTCAAAAGACTAAAATACTGAATTTTTTCCCTCCACTCAATGTGATAGCTAATGCATGGTTGGCATAACTAGTTTTTACTGAGTAGCAGTTATTATGGTCTTGCAGTTACAATGTGATTCGCAGAAACTGAAGCTATATGCATCATCTTGCTGTGTCTTCCCCTACCCCCTTCCAAGCATCAAGAATATTTAGCCAGGAGCATTTGGGGGGCACCCTTTGTATTGCCATCAGACCTCTGAAGGGAGCAGTTTTCCCTAATGCGAAACCACAGAGGTGGTTCCTGAGTGATTAGGGGCTTTTGCTGTGATTGAAAGATGCCTGCTAGCTTCTAATCCAGCCTGGGGTGAGGTTCCTTATCTTGATTTACTTTGCCTAATAGGGATTTGTTTACGTAAACCCCTCTTTTTAGGGCACCTCATCAGCAGGTCTTGAAGTTTTTGCACTTGGAGTTTGGGCATAAATGGTTCATTAATCTAATTATAACCATAATTACTATAATTGATATCCATTTTGAACTGAATATTTGAGACTACTGGGCCCCCATTTAGAATTCCCTGAACTCAACATTCCAGGCCAATATGTGGGCTTCAGAAGATGTCACCAAAAGATATTCTGCTCCCCCCCCCCAAAATCTGGAAACAAAGAAACTGGGTTTTTTAGGTTAATATACACTTTATGTCTTTGCATTACTTCTTAAAGGGCTGAGATGTACCTCTTCCTCTGTGATAAACAACTAAAATATCTTTTCCTAAAGCATAATAATGGCCTATAAGCAAAGAGATGAATGCAAATACCCAGTTAACATTAAACTTTCCTTTGAAAAAGAGCAAAAGAAAAAAAAATCTTTTTAAAGGTTATTTCTTCAGGTAAACAACACCTTAAGAGATCTCCCTTCCTCCCCCCCCCCATCTTTTACTCAATGTAAAAAGCAAAAAGCAGTGAGTATGAGAGATTCTTAAAAAAAAAAAAAAAAAAAAAAAAAAAAAAAAAAAAAGTCCCATGCTTTCCTCTTGTCTTGGGAAGAGACAGGAGTCTCCATTTGGAATTATTGGGAATATTCTTACAGAGGCTGCAGGCACTTGGTTTAAAACCTGTGACATTGTATTATTTTTAAAAATTTGTATCTAGTCCATCTTTCTTTTCTTTCTTTCGTTCTTTCTTTCTTTTAAACAAGTAGAACACCACCCTCTTACCCCCACCAAGCCCCACCACCAAATGCCTTGTACAATTGAGACCTGTCCTTGGTCCATTGAATTAAGACCCTAACAGAGCCAGCTGTGCTGGGATTCAAACTAATGACCGCAGACACAGAAGGACACTGTGGCAGCTGGTAGTTCTTTTTTCCCTGCCTCTTTAGTTCGGATTGTATGTGGGCAGTCTCTCAGCTCTCAGTTGTATTGTGTTTGCTTACAGTTTATACTCGGATGTATTGTAGACTTTCTCAGTACTTCATTTGCTAATTTCCTGTTCATTTTCCTCATAGGGCCATTGCTGTTTTCTACTTTACAGCATTTGCATGCCCAGGCAGCACTTGTTCACACATTTCATAATGTTTAAATGCCCTCTGCTTATAGGTAGTATCGCCCTCCCACCCCTGATTTGCATGTCTTTAGCACTCCAATTGCCCTTTTCCCTCGGCATTTGTCACCCCCGTCTTTCCTCTTTCCCTGGGTATCCTGGCTATTAATACATTTTCTCTGGAGGGTTATGAGAATAGGGGGGAGGAGCTGCGGTGTGCTGTGGGGTGGGAGGGAGTGGGTTGGGAGCGTGTGTGGGGGGGGTGGGCGGGAATCGGGGGGTCACGTCTTGATGATTGTCATGCAAACGACCTGACGAAGAATGCGGGAGCTCTCAGTGTCTGCGGTGGGGTGGTGAGGGAGGCTGTTTATTTATTTTTAATCTTTTTCCTCGTGCAGCTCGTTGGAATGACTTTCTTTATTTTAGTTGTAACAGTTGGAGGATAATGCTAAGGAAGACGCTGCCTGGGAATTCACCGTCTGTGGAAATGCGCCCCAGAGAGGAATAAAGCAGTCCTCACCTTGCTCTCCCCATCCGGACCCACTTTCCCCTCCCGCCTCGGCCCCCACCCCGACACCACCATCACCCCCTTCCCTCCCCCCCACCTCCCCCCCTTTCCCACCCAGGTGTCGGACCAGGCGGTCCCCACTTCCACCCTGCACCCCTTCTTCCCCCCCTGCACCATGAACACCAATGTCTGCGTGGAGCCCGGGCCGAGCCCGGAGGCCCCGGGCTTGCCCAAGGAAAGCCACCTGCCCGAGGGGGCCCTGAACAGCCTTGTGGATTACAACTCGGAGATGGAGCGCTACCGCTCCTTTGCCACCTCCTTCTACAAGACCAACGGGGGCGCCTTCCCGCAGGCGGCCAAGATCGCGCGCATCACCACCCCCATCTTCCCCAGCAGCGCCGCCGCCGCCGCGGCCGCCGCGCGCATCGGCATGTCCCCCTGGAACTGCGACAACGCGGCCACCGCCGCCGCCGCCACCGCCATGCTCTGGGGCAGCGGCGGGGGCGGGGGCGGCGGCGGGGGCGGCGGCGGCGGCGGCGGGGGCGGCGGGGGCGGTGGCGGGGGCGGCGGGGGCGGCAGGAAATCCTCCTCCGCCGCCGCCTCCTCCTCCGCCTCCTCCTCGGCAATCCTCCCCGCCGGCGGTGGCGGCGGTGGCGGCGGCGGCGGCGGTGGCGGCGGCGGCGGCGGCGGCAGCAGGACCAGCATGCACCACCGAAACGACTCCCAGAGGCTGGGGAAAGCTGGCTGCCCGCCAGAGCCGTCGTTGCAAATGGCAAATACTAATTTCCTCTCCACCTTATCCCCTGAACACTGCAGACCTTTGGCGGGGGAATGCATGAACAAGCTCAAATGCGGCGCTGCTGAAGCAGAGATAATGAATCTCCCCGAGCGCGTGGGGACTTTTTCCGCTATCCCGGCTTTAGGGGGCATCTCATTACCTCCAGGGGTCATCGTCATGACAGCCCTTCACTCCCCCGCAGCAGCCTCAGCAGCCGTCACAGACAGTGCGTTTCAAATTGCCAATCTGGCAGACTGCCCGCAGAATCATTCCTCCTCCTCCTCGTCCTCCTCAGGGGGAGCTAGCGGAGCCAACCCGGCCAAGAAGAAGAGGAAAAGGTGTGGGGTCTGCGTGCCCTGCAAGAGGCTCATCAACTGTGGCGTCTGCAGCAGTTGCAGGAACCGCAAAACGGGACACCAGATCTGCAAATTTAGAAAATGTGAAGAGCTAAAGAAAAAACCTGGCACTTCACTAGAGGTCAGAGGAGATGATTTCTTGTTTCCCAGTCTCCCCCCTTCCCTCCTCACTCCCCTCTCTTCTCCCCTTCAGGGCTTCTTGTCTGGCTTGAAGATGCAGTACCCCTTTCCTGAAGCTTCCTTCAGGTTGTAAGATACAGTCGCAGGTGGTTGCGAGGGCACGGCCTCTCCACCACCCTCCCCAGCTGCACTTCGCGTGGAACTGGCCTCCAGATGGGGGGGGGGGGGTGCGCCCCTCCTTTTTATCTGTGGTGGTAAACTAATGTAATTGGTTTAAAAAACTCAGAAGTTTCACATTCAGTATGGTCAAAAATGCCCCCTTGGCGGTTTCAAATGCCCCCCTCCCTCTTAGTATTAGTTTTAAAAGCATCTCTGCCCAAAGGATTGGACACTTCGCGTTTTATATACTTTTATAGGCTAAGGGAGACTTCTTAGTGGCCCAGTTATAACAGTGAGGGCACAGTTTGTGGCACAAAAGCCTATAGTTCCATTAAAACACAATCTGAGTGATCATTGAAGCTGAAATACATGGTTTCAAAAGGGTGTTCTACCCCCTTCTAGAATAGGTTTTTTTTTCTCTCTCTCTCTCCACCGTGATAAAAAACGTTTCTATTTTCCATTTTCTGCATATCTGGTGTTTTTTTGAGAAAGCAGAAATAATACGGAAAGCTGAACACCACCTGCAATTTTTAAGAAGGATGTGTCTAAGAATAAAGGGACGAAAGTAGTTCAGTTTGGGCAGGTGATGGTAATTCTATTTAAGAATTGTTTCACGTAGTTTCAGAAACAAATGATTCCAAAAAAATTTGGTTACCAAAGTATATTTCCTTTGGGCTCTGCATCTGACAAAGTAACCATTTTTGTGGTCACAAAATTGTTCTATACACCAAGCACAGTTTTGATTGATACCCTAGATGGTCAATAATAGTTTCTTTTTCCTATATGACCTTACAACAGGCATGTACTGATTACCACTAAAGTAATTGTTAAATTAGGCTTTTAATTATGTTAAATACAAGGAGTGATGTGTCTGGTGGAAGTTTCATATGGTAACTTGATCAAAACAAAAAGGGAAAAAATGTACAATCATAGGCAAATGGTTTTAGTGGAATGTTTAACAAAGAAATATGGAAAAGTAATCGTGTTTAGTCCCTTGATAAAATTTGCAGAGTAGATGGCAGGATGTTCATATATACTTGAGAATGTAGATAGTGGATTTAGCATTTGGGAATGTTCTGTGGGTCAGATTATAGAGTGAGACTGGCTCTCACAAGTTATTATCAGAGGGCACTTGCACATTCTTTTTAAAAATTGCGAGCACTGCTTCAAGGAGTTTTCTCCATGAAGGAGAACCTCTTTAAAAGGTTAAAAGAGGAAAGTTAAAGAATTCTGTTGCAGGTTTGAACACATATAAGATACAGATTTTTTTTTTAAGTTTTATTAATATACAAAGCAAATGGCACTTTGGGATTCCAGAAAAACCACAGTGTTGTATTGCTATCATTATTGATTGTGATCGGGTCCATCAAAATATTGCACTTACACCTCTTTATAAGAGAATCCATCTCTTTGTCAAGAGTTTGACTTGACTTCAGAGTGGTTACATTTCCTTTGGCAACGCTGCTTAAACAAAGATAATAGCAATTATAAAAATGCAGGTCTATCTATTAGGTGGCAAAAACTAGTTTTTAGTTTTTGAATTGTGTTTTTCTGGATTAATTTATTGCAACTTACCTCTAGTCTCTAAGGCCTATGGGAATTAAAATTCAGTTCATGATAAAATTTCCTGTTAATGCCCAGTTGATAAGGACTAGATGGCTTTATTTTTCCTCTTTAACTATATAGTATGTAGCATAATAGATTTCATGTTGCAAGTAGGCTACACCTTCAGCTAGACCCATGGCCCAGCCTGCATCCCGATTTAGAGTATGCAGTGGGAAGGGCCACTGAATAATTCTGATTTACTTAGTAAATAACCGCTCTGAAGGAGCTTAATGTGGCTATCAATAGGTTTTCTGCACAAGTTTCTATGCTGATTTGTCAGTCTAGACAAATTTCATAAATGTCCATTTTTTTTTCTCATTTGGGTAGTTTTTCCACAGACTTGTTGTGATGTTTAAATTCCTTAGACATTTTGATCACAGATGATCCCATAGTACTACCTTTTCTTTTAAATCCACATGCACAAAAGTTCTGTTGATCTTCAGAAAATGGGGTGTGGGTGAGAAGGGAAACAAATTTCAGTCTTCATAGAGCTCTCTGAAGATGTTTTCCTAACTACATACTCCTTCCTACAAGGTCATGGTTCAAGGCTAAGATTGTTAGTGGAATGCTATTTGGCAGAAAGAAAAAGTTTGGGGGAGGGGTTTTGTTTTGTTTTTTAATTGGCTAAGACTCTATCTAGCTTATTTTAAAAAGGCAATGGCAGCCTTAAGCACATGTGTAACCACACAGTTATGGTTGTAGGAAACCAGCTGGATGCATGTCAGAGTGACAGGGTTTACATGACTGAACCAAAGCTGGAGCAGTGTTTGCTGGTGGGTGAAAAGTCCCCTGCTGTCCTGCTTCCCTCTCTAATTTGGTTCCTGTAAGTTATCATCATCTGTGGAGATGTTTTAGAGATTGGATAGACTCCCTGGCTGAGGATAATGATTTGGGGTTTCATTATGGGTATTACCTGTGGACTTCAGGTTTAAGTTCAGTAGCTAATATTTGTTGGCTTTAAATTATGGACACCAATTAATAATTGCATCATAATCATTAGTTTTATTCTTATTTATCATTTCAAACCTCATGAGTCCTTCTTTCCATTGACTTATTCTCCTCCCAAAGACTGGAGGCTTGATCAGATTTTCAGGGTGAGTAAATTGAAATTAAGACAGATTCACATGGATGTTTTGGGATTCTTGCCCACATTTTTTAAAGCCCCCTCTCTGGCATTCCTTTTAGAACAACCTAACTTATTTTTACATTTTCCTGCTTCATCTCATGTTAAGAGCATCTTAATGCCTTGGAAATATGTTTATAAAATCACCCTCTTGATAATATTCCATAAGATTACAATGCACATAAAACAAATTTAGTTTTTCTGTGATACTGTGTATTTGCATAGAACACTGTTCATTTAGTCAATTAGTGTATTAAAAAAATTGTCACTAATTATTCAAAGCAGTTATTACAAATACTATATGCCCTTTTTGCAACAAAACTTACCTTAAAAACTTGCATCCTAAATGATCAATATTAAATTGAGAGATTTTAATAAACATGTGATTATGCATTATGATAAGTTACATAATAGCACTTTGTCTCATGGAAAGGTAATCAATCCTTCAGTTTTCAGATTCACAGTAGTTACATTTCTGATATGAAGATCTAACTTTTTAAAATATCTCAGCCTCATATGACTCAAGGGATAGAATCATCCCTTGGGCAACCCCAGCCTCTTAGTCCCTGAACATTGTTCAGGTGACATGATTGATCTCTGTGGGACAGCATTAGAAACCACACAGATCTGGTTTCTCTCCCATTAGCTGATTTATGGAATTACATTAGTAAGCAGCCCCTCAGGAGATTTCCCTGCCCCCACCCTTGGCTCTCAGCTCTAAGTTACACACTGGCATCACAAGCTGGAGAAGGGGCTTGAAAAGGGTACCTTAGAGGGAAGAGACTGAGAAACTAGAAACTCAAGAAGAAGAACAATTTCAATCACTTTCTTCTCTTTTCTCTCATTAAAAAATTTATCTGCTGAATATACATGCCAACAATTTTGGTTGTGCTTCTCAGTAGTTTGGTGGAAAACATCCAAATATTGCCCCAAACTTGATAACTTGATTTTTTTGAGGAGTGTTTTAGGGGAGGAGGGACACGTTTCTTTATATATGCTATTAAGTTCTGAGAGCCCCAGCCACCCAAATGACAATTGTAGAATTCTGGACAAAGCATTGTCTGCAAGGGAGATGGTTCCTGTTTCCCAAAGAAATTCATTTGTAGACCATGTGTAAAATAGGGTGTTCTTCACACTCAGCATCTGTCTAGTTAAATAATTGACCATGTTAATAAGTTTTTCAAGTTTGGTGACTTTTAAATAAAAAATTTATAGGTAAATACAGATGTTTCCTATCTTAAAGTGAAACATCCACCAGTTTGTCATGTTATATCATAATTTAAAAATGAGTTCTCAATTTTTAGTTTCAAAAATAAAAAACATGCCAGTTTATAAAAGCGTAAATTTTTGTTTTACTCTCAAAATGCGAATATATAACTATCAAGGGAAAGAGGAAAGTTTTCAATCAACTTAAACAGAATGATAGGATATTAACAGGTGTATAATATAGAAATAATGTAGGAAAACAATCCTGAATTTCATAAGTGATAAGAAAAAAGTTCAGAAAAGTTTAACTTTGACTAAAGTCAACTAGATTTGTGGTCAAGGCATCATACTGTAATACAAATCCAGTGCGATTTTCCTTCTATCACTAGATTTAGTGCAAGGTGGTCCAAAGTTGTTTTTAAAAGGACCATACATTTTCAATAATTCCTAAATGAAAATAATACCCCCACCCATCCAAATATCATGAAACTTCTAAGCAATCTTTGGCATGGCAATTAGGAATAGTAAAATAAAAATAATTAAAATTCATATTTAAGGTATCCTGTAGGAATGTTTGGGTGAAATTCAACTGTCCTCAAACAAAATACAAACCAATAAGCAACCAGAAAGCCAATCCGAGCAAATCAATAAAAACGACAACAAATTTTAGACTAACCAGATAAAAATATGGGACATTTTAAATAAGAATGAAGAGTGTATCTATTGATTAGGAAAATAAACAAAAGTTACTTGATTCCTAAACTTTTTGATGAGCTGATTACAGAAACAGTGCTGTGTATTTTGGTTAGCCTTAGTCAGCTGTTTTCCTGGGTGAATAGTTAGGAGTTTTGTATAGTCAGACTTACAGAATGATATTAACAGAGTAAATTTAAAAAAAATCGTCTGTCCACTAAAAATGGAAAGGAGTGCAAACAGGTGGGCATTTCATCCATATTTGCTCTAGTTTGCCAGGTTGGAGACTGATGATCTATATGGGAGTGACCCTGGAAACCCTGTAGGATGGAATCCTTCTGGATTCACAAGTAATATAAACTACTTGCATAGGTCGAAATGTGTTTTTAAAAACTCTTTTGAAATAGTTGGTACTTAGAACTGTTCAAACTGTTCAGACTTAGTTGGTTAGATTGTCTGAATGCATAGTTCGTTTTTACCTGAAAACAATTCACCTTTAATCTTGCTTTGAGAAAGCATAACAAAATGTCCTACTGTCCAATAAATTTCACAAGAGTGTATATGCTTCCATTTTTTACATGTTTTCTTAAATTATGCAAAACATTAAACTAATACATTCATTATGTAAAAATATCTAATCAAATTAGTAGGTTAAATTCAAGATTTAGTGAATGGCCCAAGTATATATCTACATTGGATAAAGGACTCACATCTCTTTTCGTTTTCCTTTATTTTTAGATTAGTCATTAAAAGGCAAAAATGCACCCAAAATAATGGTAAACTCTTCCATTTTTATGTGGGATTTTCAGTCACCGATTAGAATGTAGATGATCTTGGTTGGGAACGTGGAACACTTGAGAAAATACCATCTTTTACAAACATTTGTTTTCAAGAATACTTTTTATTGTAATCAGTGTAAATTTTGAAGATTTTGCATATTTGTAATTTTATTCCTTCACTTGCTTTGTGGTGCTTCTGTTCATTCTTGACATAGGTTTTCATCTGGCATTATGCTCTTGTCCTTATGAGTTTCAAAATATTTGGGGGAGCGGCACAAGGGTGGTCTATCTTTCAGTCGTATCTCGTTCCATCACATACAAACACCTGTCCTAAAATTGAATTATTCTGCACGTTAATCGACAAGCCTCCCTCCATTCAGCATCATATGTTTTCTGTTGTTTATTGAGTTATGTTGCACCATACTTCAGATGCGACAGCCATTTAATAATGTTGAAGACTTAGCTCTGCGGGGGCTAAAAGGATCCCAGCAGGCTTGTTAACTTCTACTCTAAAACATTATGAGAATTTTTTTTTTCCTCTGTGAAACTTCGGAGCTTTCCCTTAATTTGTTTTAACAGCCTAAGAATCTGAAGCCAGGTATGAGAGCGAGCCTGTTAAATTTGTCCTGTTTTTCCTTTTCTTAATATTTAATGCATTTATTTCACATTACATTACTTACTCTAAAGCAAATGGCAAACCAAAAATTACTTTTTTAAGGAAGTAATATTCAAGATGTATTTCTTTGATATAAAACCAAATATAGATTATATTAGGAAAGTATACTACTAGTTTCTTGGCTTTTCATTTCATTTATAATTAAAAATTATATTCGGGCCATGTGGCCACATTTAGATGATGTGTTATGGGAAGAGCCCATAGTATTGGGTAACTTACAGTTGAAATGTCAGGTACATCAGCATAACTTATCTGAACTTTATTTCCTCATCTATAGAATGGGGATAATAATACCCACTAAGTTACAACTTTTTGATATTATATGTAGGTTTGTATACTCTGCATACTGAAAGATGCTATGCAATTTCTCATTCCTATTTTAAAGTAGTCAATGAAAAGTAGAGAATAAGACAATTATGTTTACAGATAATTCAGTACACAGGCAGGCTACTTATAGTTTTCAGAAATTAAAGCCCAGATAAACTCTGTTGTAGCTTGTGTTTTCTGGATTTTTGCTTTAATCATCCAGTTCTCCAAATAACTGGCTTGATTTCACTTGGAAAGAGATAAACCTGATAAACAAGTTTTCCTTGTTCTTGTATTGTCAAATGCCCAGGAAAACTGCACAACTCACCCAGTCAAGTCAGTCAATGTGATGAGCCAAATTAAACACATTAGTGTGCTTCCTCCTTCCTCACCAAAAGCACACCATTGCCATTAATTTCTCTAACTTTTAATGGGGGCGGAGGTTGGGGGAGAGTGTATGTGTGTTTCCCTTTAACTCAATACCTTCGTTTGGTTACTCTTTTCTTTATTTGACAGACATGGGGAGTTATTCTAAATGTGAATTAGTTTAAGAAAATCATTGTGAAAAGAAATGGTTAAATGCTTGTGAATTCTAGTTGGAGAACATATTTAATAAATATTGGAAAATTTTACTTACTTTTGTTTTGAAAGATAGGTGTGTGGGGGGGAGTAAAACAGGTAGATATACATTCTGAGATAAAAAGTAAAATAACTATGAAGAACTTTCCTTTTTCTTCTTAATAAGGAGAGACTATTTGTGAGGTAAAGAAAGTTAGTGAGCGATAATAGAGAAGGCTGATGGTTTTCTGGGAGAAAAAAAGTGATAAACCCTAAGATAGGTGAGATACTAACCCAGAAAGCACTAAAAACCAAGTAGAAAGGAATATTCAAGTCAGGATGCAATGCAGTATCTAGAAGGAACTTTGTCAAGGCAGGATATGGATGTCTGCTTTGCTTCAGCAGTTACAGAAGTTTTGCAAAGAATGGAAACTATAAAATGAGGGAATATAATATTTTTATGACTTCACTCAATACATTTGGTTTGGGAGTCAGAGCTAAAGCTCAAGTTCAGTGGAGTGGCAGCTGAATCAGAGACAAGAAAAACAGATTGTGTTATAGCTGATGTTATTATTTTTACTTATGTCTTTGAAACATTTGGTAGAATAATTCCAAAGTGTAGCTAAAAGAGAATGCTTCCAAGATGGGTGGAAAATGGTGTCCCATTTGGATCTCCTCTGCATCTAAATTCATACTTTAGAGGACATTCTTGAGAACGTGAAGAAGTGTCAAATTGGTGAAAACTCTGCTGAAAGTGCAGTTTCCTGGTCAGAAATTAAACACACACACACACATACACACACACACACACACACACACACACACACACACCTGGATGACTGATAGAATCAAAAGGATAATGATCTAAGAGGATGAGAGGGGAAAAGGGTATATGTTTATACACCACCAAGACTTATGGCATTTCTGTATATTTCAGCAATTCTGGCAAATTCCAGAGAAGGTATATTTTCTTCAAAACCTTACAGAGTGAAAAAAAGTGGAATACATTTTAAAAGAAAGATAGACTATGTACATTTAATTCATTTAATTGTGCAGAAAGGATGATTGCGAGTGTTGGTGAATTGGTGGTAGAAAAATAACTGTGCTGGTGAAAGATTTGTCTATGGGAAATGTTCTTGTGTGTAGGTAAGATGAGACCAGTGATGGTTTTGGTGGAGTCAAGAATAAGGGAAAGAGCTAAAATTCTCAGTTGTATATAGATGGATAAAAATTGAAAAGATCTTCTAGTAAGCATTAAATATTTCGTGTGCTCTAATTTTCGTCCATGAAAAACAAAATAGAGAACATTGGCCTTTTCCGTCCCCAAAGAAATATAGATCTTTTGTGTAAGTCTGCTGTAGAGAATTAAATTCTTTATGAAGTGGGGTGGTTTTTGGATTTTCCTCATGTGATTCTCTTCACATGAATATGTTATTTGTGTGGTGTAGAGCTGTGTTTTTCAAACTGCAGGTGACAGAACATTAGTGGTCCATGTGTTGGCTTACCACAAGGATTTTTAGAAAGTAGAACAGAACAGAGTGGAACATAAAATATAAGAGTGCAGCACATATAGTAAGAGTACATATTGTTAAACTTCTGTTTCAGTTTGTATGTATACATAAATGTATGTGTATGCATGTACTAGGCTGCTATGTAAAATGTATCTCTAAGTGTTGGTTGCAGTCAAAAAAATTTGAAAAACACTAGTTTAGTGGCAGCAACAACACTATTGAACAAGTCTGTAGTGAGGAAAGAAATTATATTTGTAAATGGAACAATGTTAACAAGATAAAGAGTAAAATTTAAATGTCTTTCTTAAATAGTGTGTCTTTACTTCTCCTAGGCAGGTCTGTACCTATGCTGTATAATCCTGAATACATGGTATGTTACTGAGCACATAGAAAACCCCTGATAAATTCAATTCAATTTAACAAATCTTCAGGTAGGAACTCTTATTTTCTAAGGTTTGTGGTAAGTGCTGTGGATGTATACATACATATATGTTCATACACACACACACACACACACACACACACACACACACACACACAGTTGCTTAAGGACCTTAAATTTTCTTTATTTCTACCTTTTACAATACCCATCGAAATCCCTAACTCTACATCTTAGTCAGCCCTCCATCTAAAATACTTAATTTCCTACTTCATTCTCAACTCTCAATCCAAGAAATGGACACATTTAAAATGATATAATTGAATTAAGATGATATAATTGCTCTGGAAGCAATCTGGTACCTATTTATAAGCCTTGGGATTCCTTGATTCATCCTTGGCTTAGTTCTTCCCCAGATTTAAATAAGAAATACAAATTGCTGTTTATGATCTCTGCTTGGTTACCTCACGTGATTATGTGATGAAGTATTAAGTTTTCTTTAGTATTCTAGAATTTGTCAAGGAATAAGAAAACAAAAAGAATACTTGCCTTGAACATTTGAACATACTGAGAATCTACAGTATGACTTGTTATTTCAACTATATTTAACAGAGTACTGGAAACTCTTGTTTGACCTGAATAAAAAAGAAGTAAAGGAAGAAAAGGAGGGAGGGAGGGAGGAAGGGCAGGGAGAGTGTAGTGTTACAGATTAAAGGGAAATCAGAAAGGAGCATATTGGTAGAAAGGATTGTCATGCTCAAGGTCATCTTCTTGAGTCTGGTTTAAAGAAGACATTGGTAGAAATAGTTAATGTCTCAAAATTTCTGGAAAGATGCCGTAAGTCTGAGCTTAGACCCTCTAGAACCCCTCAGCATTGTTTCTTTTCATTTACCATAATGAAAAAAGTAGTTTCACAGAAACTAGGTTTTGTTTAGTGTTGTGTTTTTTTTTTCCTTTTAATTTCTCTTTAAGATTAATTAACTCAGGTCTACTGTTAGAAATGTAGCAAAGCCAAGGTGAGAAAACTAATGCTCAAAATGAAAAATAGTGTTTCGGGAGACAGAGGCCATCCTCTATCTATAAACAACTCATTTTTCAAAAATAACTGTAGTTTTTTGTGGCTATACAGAGAACTTCCTGGAAAATACAGAATATACATGTAAAAAAGACTCCAGAAAAGTGGCAGAAAGAATATTAATCACTACATCTTATAAATTCTATGCTTGAAAAAAGAGTTAGGCTTATTAATATACTCTGCTGGTTAGTTACCTTTGTGAAGGTGGCTATGTTTGCACAAAGATGGGGCAAAAGATATTCATAGAAAAATAAGTAATATATGGAAACTCTCTGAGGAGAAATTTCAATCTAAACATTTGAGGACTTGCTCTAGCCCAAGATTTGCTGATATTATGGTAGTGTAGAATGCTTAAGAGTATATATCCTCTTAATGAGGGAAATTAACCAAAATGTATTTCTAAAGAGCTAGATAAACATGTAATAACTTGATAAAGTTAAATTATAATAGTTACTGACTATATGGCATTTAATTTTGTTATTTAAAAAGAAAAAGAGAGAGACCAAAAACTGCATGTTATTCTCAGAAATATGGTTTTAACCAAGTACATTATTTTGATGATAATATCTTTATGACCAAAACATTTGGAACTGACTCTAAATTCCTCTAAGTAATTCATGGACCTTAAAACATTCTCTGTTTTTGGGCTGGGTCTATAGAAGTGGTTGGTATTTTGTCATAGAGGATTCCAAACCAGATGCAGTCCAGTGACCACATCCAAGATGCTAAGGAACTTAGCCTAGTGAGAAAAAATTTTATTAAAGTTATTTTCACTTTTTATATAATACAGAAAAAAAATATTTCTCAAATTCTCAGATCTATAATAATTCAAAGATAAGCACTGTAATTATAGACGTTTGGTGTAACTATTGTGTTTCATTTGATTACATGTTAGAGACTATCCAAATCATAGCTTTGATAGTTTTAAAAAGTCACCTCTTCATATTTTTTAATGTGGCTTCCTATTTCCTCCCATTTTACAAGAATATTTCCACAGTTCACTGTCTACTTTAAAATTAATCAACATCTTCAAAATGGTCCAACAACTTGATCAAGAAAAGAATGATGGTCATTTTTCAATAGCTGATCAGCAATGATCTTACCTAAAGGTATCATTGCATGAAACAGGATTAGTAGAGTGACTCTGAGGGTACATAGAATTATCTAACTTTTGTCTCTGCCAGATAGGTAGGTAGGTAGGTAGGTAGGTAGATAGATTAAGATTCATTTATCATATAACCACACGTATTTGTATATATATTCATAAGTGAAATCTAAGCATATGGAACATATAAGTAGAATTAATTCTAATCATTTTTATAGTATTGATGTTATTAATCTAATTCTTGCTTTTTACTCTGTTTTACATTTAATTTCCTTTCACACTCCCTCTAAGAACTTTTAACATAGGGTTAAAAATACTGTATATAATTGTTTTTCAGAAACACCTTTTTAATTTGTGGACTGTTGAAATTTTTTTTTCTTTCTGCGTACCATCCCATTACAGTTTATTTTTATATGTCCAAGAACATTTTCATCACTAAACAACTCATTTATAACACAATAAACTTACTTATTTTTTAGAAAGATGTGACTTGAAGTGTTTTTACCAAAATCAGTTGAAATATAATCCTACATAGCATTATCAAGAGACTTGCTTAAATACAGTAGTTGCATTAAATACTAGGACCAAAAGTGGGCGCCTTTTTGTCACTTTGGGACCCATGTCCAAGTCATGGCGTTCAGCTGTTACTTTCCTTCCTACCAACCCACTCCTATTCTTTAGACACACATTCTCCTTTAGGCAGTTATTTTCCTAACGGGCTCTACCACCACATTGATGTGACTTTAGCATCT
This sequence comes from Neofelis nebulosa, assembly GCF_028018385.1. NCBI lineage: Eukaryota > Metazoa > Chordata > Mammalia > Carnivora > Felidae > Neofelis > Neofelis nebulosa. Next base: position 119,596,909 of record NC_080784.1, read on the forward strand.
GTATTACATACTATAACAACTCAGCTTTCCATCTACAAAGGTTAGCTAGGTTTGTCTTGTAAAACGTCATGCTGTCATAGTCTAAAACCATCACAGTGGTGATGGTGAGGGTGGTGGTGTTCGTGTAGGAGGAGGCGGAAGAGGAAGAACTGTCAATATTGGCAAAGCAGGAGGGGTGGTAGGAGCAATGGCCCGCAGAGAATGGATACTAATGAAAAAACCATTGCGAGTTCTCCACCATTAATCAGAGAAATCCTGGCCATAAACGTCAATTTGAAAACCAAAAAAGTTGAGTTCTCCTTATAATCATATTTAAGGCCTCCAAAAAAGTGGGTCATAAAACATATCCAGTTACTCATTTGGTTCTCTCTTTCATTTAGAAAGGGGTCTAATATTCCAGTTAATGGTAATACTGATAAATATTTTTAGTTGACATCTGGATAATGGCCAAAATAAAATGTGAGTGTAATATATATATTATACAGTTATATGATAAATGAATCTGAATTATGAGGAAAGTTAGTCTGATGCATATCACATATGTGATATATATATATACACACACACATATATATATATATATATATATATATATATATATATATATCATGCATATATCACAAATAGATATCGTACATATATCATACCACACATATGATATATATCACATAGTATATAAGGCATATATATTACAATAGAACAGAAAAAGAAAGGTGTGATCTAAAAAGTAGAAGCTATACTTATATTAATTTATATATTTTAATTGAAGTATTGTTAACAAATAAAGTTGTTTATGATTGCAATAACAGTAAGTTGTTAGACTGTGAGATTATCATATATCACAAAATAATTGTTCTCTCAGATTTACTGACCTATGCTATACTTGTGCTTGCTAAAAGTTCTAGCAAAGCTAGTGGGTTACTGGTCTATGATTTCTACAATATATTAATTATAAATAGGATATAGAAAAATATTTCTGCTAAAAAATTTTTGGTATGTCTCTAACATTTTCTAGGTATCATTTTAGATCATAATTATTAATTTTATCGATGTACTGTGTGTATTCCCATCCACAATATTGTACATAGAATAAAATTTTCCCTTCTCCAAGTAGGTTTTGAAATTTTGTCAGTAAAAGAAATTGAGAACCTATATAACTTGATGTTTTAGCATTCTTTGTGAACCAAATCGGAAAAAAAAATGTAGTTTTCTTCACCATCAGGAATGCTTTTCCTTTTCTTAATGCAAAATACTCTAAAGTTTTGAAGTTTCATATGAAGCCGAAACAAAATATAATCAAATATCTAAAGGCAAACATTGGTACCTACTATTATCTTTTGTCATACTTGCATACTTTCTAGTGCAAAATTTCAGTGATTCATTAAGGTGTCAAGTTCTTATGTGACAAGGTGAGCCAAATGCTGTGAGGTGTTCCCAGTTTCAAGGTCTTAGATGCTTGGAGTCTAAGAAACTTATAGGGTATTCTTCACAGGAAAACTATTTCAGCAGAGCTTAAAAGAGGCTGTATTGGCTAACTGCAGTTCTAAATTGCTTTGCTTTTGGTTGGAAAAAGTATACTTCACATCATTATATGAGAATCGAAAAATGATCGGATGATTTCCATTTCTTTAATTAATAATAAATGGGAAAACTAGAAATAATTTTCTGATTAGTAGAAGAATAACAGTCGCCCAAAACACTCCATGTTGGAAATCATTGTATTAAAACCATCCTGTTGTTTCACAGTAGAATTCCGAAGACCCAGGTGAATCACTGAGATTTTTGGATTCAAAAGTATATGAATAAATATTAGAAAGATATATTTAACTTTAGTTACAGAATTTTCAAATGTCATAAGTATTATCTCAATTTATAGCCTTATGCATTCTGAAGTAAATTTCAACATCAAGTTGCCTTTAATTTGCCCTTTGAAAGTTCATGTCTAGCTTTATTAAAATGATGAGTATTGTTTAGTGCTGTACTTTATATATTGTAAAAAAGGTATAGATATCCCATTTTCAGCTTTCAGGAGGTGAATTTTTTTAGACTTGCCATATTTTATTTTTTTTCATTTTAAACTTTTATTTTAGAGAGAGAGAGAGGGAGAGCAAATGGAGAGGGGCAGAGAGAGAGGGAGAGAGAAAGAGAGAGAGAGAGAGAGAGGGAATCTTAAGCAGGCTCTGTGCTCAGAGGGGGGCCCGCAGTGGGGCTCAATCCCATGACCCTGGAATCACAGCCCTTGGATCATAACCTGAGCTGAAATCAAGTCAGACGCTCAACCGACTGAGCCACCCAGCCACCTCTGGACTTGCCATATTTTAAACAAAAGTGTGTAGATGCAGGCTCAACCTGAAGATGTCACAGTTCACGTGACTGCTCAACAGGCACAAAAAAAGAAAAAAATACTCAAATTCTAAGGTGGCGGCTTTTGGTAGTTTTGTGTATTTTAGGTTGTTTAATTTATGTCTTCATTGCTGATTTAACAGAACTTAAATAATACCATTGCCGGAGACAGATTGATAATTTTTTGTATTCATTTTTTAATGTCAGTGTAAACTGTACTTGGGTTTGGGTTATATCATTCTTTTATTCAAGAAAGTATCATTGCTTTTTAAAGTTATTTAGGAGGGAAACAGAAGCCAGCCCTTTAAGCTCATTAGTTTAAGTTCTTTGGTATGTGGCTCTGGCTTTCATAGGGATGAATTCTCTGGAACACCATGCTTTACAGCAATACCAGAAGGAGAACTGAGGGCTGCAGGTTTCTCCACAGTCCTCCTGGGAGCAGGCTGTTTTTTGTCAGTGTTTGCACCTGCAGGAGCAGCGAAGGCTGTCTTAAACAATGCTGATCAACTCAATTCTATTCTTTACCTCTCCACCCCCTTCTCTTCCTGGGGAATCTGGCTTTCCTGTCACTCAGGATAATGATTTCCTGCAAGCATCACTGAGATCCAGAAAGTCACTGTAATCTCATCAAGAGTGTGATTCCCCAGCTGGGACTCTTGAATTTATATAACCCCGAAGGTAGGTAGGCAGGGTGCTTAGTCCCTCATTGGTGTGTTGAATCCACACAACATTTGAAATAAAAGTCCTCTTACAAAGATGACCTCATTCATTGGCAGGATTAGAGAAGACATGTCCCCAAATTAGTACAGACTTAATAAAAAATATATAATTTAAACAATATTTTATGTATGAAAACAAACAGTGTTGCCTTACCCATCTTGGCAGAAAAGAACTCAGTCCAGATATAAAGTAAATTTCCACTGAACCAATACAAATCAGGCAGGAGATTGGGCATACATTTTCTGCTTTGTGTGACCTATGGGGGACACTAAGGAGTTTTATTACTTTTTTAATCCTGAAATAACATTTAGAGGAACCTCATTTCAAGCTTCTGGTGAATGCCTTGATAATTTGTTCTAATTAACGCACCATTGGTTTTCCTGTTTTCTCACACATTTTAGGTGATTTCCCAACAAATCATTTTAGGCTTCATGACCTCATAAATCTTCATATAAGGGAGAAATCGTTTTTAAAAGATGCCACCCTGCTAATCTTCACCTTTACCCTACAGCGGTGGATGGTCTGTACCTTAGGTGTGGAGATATGTACTGGTCTCAATGTATGCATAATAATACACACACATCCCAGTGCTATTATTCTGTGACAAGATGCATTAGTAAAGAAAACCAGCTCTCTGTTTTTCTCATATTTGCATTATCTAATTAATTTTTAGTGGTAAAAAGCATTGAGAAATGATTATCTTTCTCCTCACAATAATGACCTTTGATCTCAGGTGGCATTTTATAAAGCTTGCCTTTTCTAAATATTGCAAATAAAACTGAGTAATGGAAGAGGGCACAGGAAGAGCAAAGAGCTGGAAAAGAGACTTCAAAATATATCTAAGACATAAGGAGTTCACCTCATTTAAAAAATGTACTCCATACATTTTTCTGTTTATCTTCATAAACATATATGTTTATCAAGATACAAGATTATCTAAGTATATACTTACAGTCTTGTTTCCAGTTGGCATCTGAGAGTAAATTGGCATCTCTATGTCATATTCTATACATGTAAATGTGAATATATATGAATATATATGCACATGTTTATTTTTCATATGTGAATCTGTAATTGCATGGATATGTTTGGATCTAACTTATCTTGTTAAAAATGACTACATTTATATAAGTATGCATACTTATATAAAATTTATTCTTAGTTGGCATCAGGCAGCAAGCTTAGCATCTGGTATAAACGTCTAAGTTTTCATTTACTGCGTGTGTGTGTGTGTGTGTGTGTGTGTGTGTGTAAAGCATGAATATTAGAATGAATATGTTGTTTTTTATGAGTTCATATAGTTCCTTTAACAGTGATTAAATAAATGTAATGAGCATATATAATTATATTTATCATTCAAAAGTTAATTTTGGAAAGTAGGAAAGGAGTTTTTCTTATCAACCAAATCAAATGATGGAGATTCCTGTATGCATAGTGAGCTGGAGAGAAGAAAACATTACACCATGAGGAGTAAGGATTAAAATATTAATAAGTACTAGTTATGTGGGAATAATAGACTTCCTTATTTGCATTTTTAAAGAATACTTCACAAGTTAAATACTTTTGTACACAAACTTGTACTTTGGGTACAAACTTGCATTAGAATCAGTTTGGGGCACCTGTCTGGTAGAGCACGGGACTCTTAATCTCAGGGTCGTGAGTTTGAGCCTCACATTGAGAGTAGAGTTTATTTTAAAAAATAATCAGGGCGCCTGGATGGCTTAGTTGGTTAAGCCTCCAACTCTTGATTTTAGGGCATGATCTCTTGGTTCGTGAGATCGAGCCCCACTTTGGACTCTGTGTTGACAACGCGGAGCCTGCACAGGATTTTCTGTCTCCCTCTTTCTCTGACCCTCCCCTGCTCACTCTCTGTCTCTCTCTCTTTCAAAATAAATAAACATTTAAAAAATAAAAATAAAAACTAAAGAATCATTAGTTTGTTGTTACATATTTATCTTCAAATTTATTGTGTTGACTGCAGGGACAGGTTTTTCAAAACTCTTTCTAGTACAAATAGTGAAAAGTGGCTTTGCTTTACAAATGGTTATTCTTTTCATTTACATTTCAGTACACATCTTAATTAATACACTCTTATTTTTAGATGACATTAACACAATAGGACTGTGTCAACCAAATAAGTCAAATGTGAGACAGTAAATCAAAGCTAGTTTCAATTATTAAGGAGTACTTACAGTAGAATTTTTCATGTATACTCTGAAACATGAAGTTCAAGTGCTATTAACACTGTCTTAAGATGTGTTTACAAGAAGTGCGTGTGTGTGTGTGTGCGTTCTGTACCTACTCAATAATTTGGTAACATTCAACATGTCAATTTATATACTTAATTATCCTAGCAGCCATCTTATATTCTACACAGGCTTGCTGGACTGGTCTAAGGAATAGTACCAGCTCTCTTTCATTAACCCCTATAGGAAAATTTACTCTTAGCTTATTGTTTATTATGTACTTTCAATATGTTCTCATGTGATTCTGTTTTTTAAAGAAGAGTATAGTATAATGAATTACTGTAATGTTAATATATAGACGAAAATTCAATCCTATACCGTTTTTCTGACAAAAAAAAAATCCCACCTTGACTTTAACCTTTTTGTTAAAAGAATTGCTCATACTTTTGGTGCTAACTTATTACTCCTTTGAAAAACGATAGTATTTTTATGGTATAAAAGTTATGCTCCATTGAGTATCATTGGCTAGTGTAAGTTTGTTTCATACATATGACCTTAATTTGTTGAAAATGCAGACTTTAAAATAGTGGTACATAGTTGTTAAATGATAGAAGTAACATCGATGTAATATTTATTGTTGTCCTGTTATAAAATAAATTCCCCAGAATAAAGAAACTACTTCACTGAATTCTCTAAGCAGCAACCTTACATAGAGGTGCATAGGTACACAGCAGATACAGACTTTCTGGCTGGACTTCCTACTATTGATTAACAGCTTCAACCTTCCCATTTATTCTGATGGTTATCCATGTTCTAGGCTGTGTTTCTGGTATTTTTTAGACTAATGTGTTTTAATCATTATATTCAGTAAATTATCATTAATTTCAATATTCGAATTTTTGTAATGTTCTAAGATTGAGCATTTCTTTTTTATTAAATGTTGAAATATACAAGTCATTATGTTGTGTATTGCTGACTAAAAATATTGCTGAAGTGTAAAGGAGAAAAATCTAATTTCATATTGGCATAGAAAAAAAGCTTAACTTGTTTTCTTGCTCTTTTTTTATAGAGAACACCTGTTCCCAGCGCTGAAGCATTCCGATGGTTCTTTTAAAGCAGTAGTATATCTTATTTTCAAGGCATTTGGAAGTGAAGGGCAAACTAATGTCTTGTTTTAAGAAACTGCTTAGTCCACCACTGAAGAAAATATCCAGATATTATTTTCATTTTATGTATAGGGGTTTCTTCAAAACAAAACAAAGGAAAAGAAAAAAGACATATAAAAATAATCTGGGAGTTTGGGGAATTGGCCAGTCTATTTACTTTCAATACACTGATTCTTTCTTTGATGTAATTTAGCTATACTAGTGAAGTTGTTGTCTATTTTGAAAGTGGCTGTAAAAAAATAAGTTTGGGTAAACCCCTGCTGTAAAATCATGTATCTTTGCAAAGTACATATCTATACTTCATTTTCAAATATATGTGTTTCAGTACTGTAAACTGTACAGATAGCAGCTTGTATTTTGTGTGTTTAGACACAAGGAGACAATCATGTCTGAGCATCTATGGAGATTAACAGTTTGTACACAACAGTATGGTTCTGCGAGTTAAATCTGGAGCAATAAATTTTAGCTTTAACTATTTTTTGCCAGTTGTTTCTAGAAGCAGCAACAGCAGTGGCATGTTTTGCCATGCATCTTTCCGTAGAGACTTGATGCCAAGTTTTGCAAGACTAAAAGATGATGATGCATCCAGCAATTACCTTCAGTTGTATTGTTATAAGAGGGGGAAGATGTTATGAAAGTTTCAATTAATCTTTTGAGCACTATATTAGAGTAGTGGTTATGCACTTGCATTGCTTACAAACGAGCTGTACAGAAGGGTATACCTCCCAAATACTTAGTGTAGTTGACTTGTCTTGGGTTGCACTGTAAGGCGGAGTACTCACAGTAGTTGGAACATGCAGCATCAGTTGTATAACTTTTTTTTTAAATCAGTGTTTTCTAGGATACAGAGAAAAGTATCATATCTTAGGGGAGAAATTCTTGATTGATTTTTTTTCTCAGCCCAGCATGGGGTATATGTATTTTTTGTTTGTTTAAATTTTGCTCTCTCTCTCTCTCTCTTTTTCTTTTGGTAGGAAAAAGAAACTTTTGATAAAATGTATCCAAATGTTTTAATTCCATGTATGAAGTGAAATGGGTAGTTTGTTTTAAAACTTGACTACGTAAAGACCTCCTGCATTGAGACATGGCTAGGTATATTTTTAAGTTAAAAAAAATTAAACACATTTATAGAAGTGAGGCTTTTAAATCTCTTTTTATCTCCTTTTCTCATAACCTCCCAGTTGGACCACTGGCCTTCCCCTAGGCCCTCAGTGGAATGTTCCATTGCTCCTATTCCCATTTTTTGTCACTTGATGCTTTCATTCCTGAGAAGGCAGGGCCACATTCTGTGGAGTTCCATAAATGCAAACAGCCCCAAACACAAAGAAGCTAATGTTTCATAGGATCTGTGCTACCTTTTCACGTAGGATTTGGTTTTCTTAAGGCAGTCAAGGTTCCTAAGTCTGTCCCAGGAGGACAGATACGTTACTTGTGATGACATGATTCCTAGGGAGTTTATTTCATTTCTGTTTCTTGCCAGATTATAAAGTCTATTCTCATCTTTAGGAATAAAATAGAGTTTAGTGAAAATACATGGAGGATCGAAGTTGCCATGTTACTGTAACTTTTGTTCTTTATCCACTAGCCAGCTACTTCAGCCTATAACATCCACTAGCCTGCTGAAAAATGTTAGCAAGATGGATCACACAGAGGAAAAGAACCTGAGAAGAGAAAGGGTGATGAAAAGGACTGTAAAGTTTTAGAAAGACTAGCAGATTAATAATTTTAAGAGGCTAGTTGTAGTTGTGAATGGGAAATAATATCACAGGAGATTTTAAAAAACACAGAAGGAGCACTTCCTCATCAGAGCATGGGTGGGAGGGGTGGAGAAGTCACCTGCAAATGCCAATGTGAAAAACAAGTGACTAAACCTGCCTAGAATATGAATGCAAGGTCTCCACTTATGGTTGAATGGCCTTTTTAAGGAAATTTTATTATATATTACACCTATCCATGTTTAAAGAAGAAAAATAAATAATCACAAGCTAAAATGTGCTTAAAATGTATGTTAATTTTGAGATAGCTTTCTGCTTGATGTATATTCCTTTGAGGGTTTCTAGTTAGAATTTCTGTTTCTGCTGTGGGACCAATGAGAACTATAGGAGTTCTTTCTTGTCCACTTTTATTTGATTTTACTTACTTTTAAACCAATTTGCTAATTAATTACAAGTAAGTGAAAACTTACTTCCACATTTGAATGGTAAGTTTGCCTTGCTATTTGGAAAACGACGATTATTACTATAGGATTGAAGCAAACGTCCATTCAGGCTGTATCAGGCATACAATAACGGATAAAGATCGCACAGCAATGTACTGAGAGTCTAAAATACATGCTAGTATTGCATGTCTCGATGTGTTTTTGTTTGTTTTCTTAAAGAACTAATGAATCTGTATATTGTAAAATGTGGTGTTTTACATGTCAAATCAATTTTTTAATGAAAAAATGTTGATTATGGAAATGGAAAAGTGCAGCTTTTCTTTAATTCTCTTACATGTTTTTGTTCTCAATATTGTTCTTTTACGTCACCCATTTTTTTATGATTTTGGTAAAACTCTATTTATATAATGTAGGGTGCATAAAAGTTCTCGTTGGTGATGTCGAAGAAAGATGTTACTCTTCCAGCCTCCCTCTGGTTCTCTTCCCTGTAAGTCCATATACTGAGAACTTGTAAAGGATGTCATTATAACCCTAAGGGAACTATTTGAAGGTTTACATTTTTCATGATTCTAAAATACCCAATGACATGTAACTTTTGAAAATTCCTTGCTGTATGTTTCATATTCAGTACCAAGAAAATTCAGAACATGGCAATCAGAATATAGATCATGGCGGACTATACAACTTAAAAATTACATATCGGATAAGTCCAATTAAAATTTTGTAAGAGAGATCTACATACACAGATGTCTTACCTTCCCTACAAAGTAAGGAGATAAGAAGACGCACATACCGTAAGCATTTGGGGAGAGCTGGAAAATACGTAGGATGTTGGTACATAGTACAGTGAAGTGTTTTCCTTGTCAGCTGTCACTCGGCACCCTAAACATCCCAAGAGCATCATGCAAACTTCCCTCTTTCCAGGCCTTCAGACCAAAGTGGCTTTCTGATGGATTTTGCCTGTCTGTTCCCAAGTGGAGGCATAGTTACAAATCAGAAATGTGTCCATCTTTAGGAGAGAAAACAGTGATAGTCTTCCTCCAGTGTAAGAGTATTTAAGAGCATCTCGTGGTTGCTTAATCCCCAGTAGCCAACTTCCTTCTATACACATTCACAGGGAACAAGACATGGTGGGCTTCCTATGAATTCCTATTAAGCAATCACTACAGAAAGGAATATCCCCTTCCTTTCATTTAGAACCCCTGGCATGTAAGTTGTACAATTAATACTAAAGCTTACAAAGTCTTTAGGCCGATAGTATCTGTAATCAAATAATGAACAAGGGAAAGCAGTTAAATGAACACACTATTCAGGGTCAAATATGTTCAGCAAAAAGCCGTGGTGGGTCTTTGATCATGGTTAGATTCACAGTGATATCAAACAGTTGGTTCTCATGTAACAGCTAAATGTTTCACATTTTGTTTTTATTAAATTTGGCAGTTTCACACTGAGATCTGTATTCCTAGTGAATAAAAGACAGCTACTATGTTCGGAGGGATTCCATTTTCACAATGGCAAGGAAGTCTGAGATTTCAGGAACGTGGGCCACAAAATGTACTCCTTTCAGTGTTCCCCTCTTCTGAACTGTGCAGTCATCTATTAAATTTTCTAATAGATATTTGTGTAAGGTGTATGTATGCTTGTGCAATTATTAAAAAAAAAGCAGTTTTGGAAAACAGTGTATTTATTAAAGAAAATTACTTATGGGGCATGTACAAAACTGTAAAAAAAAAAAAAGCTACAAAAAAAAAAAAACACATTCGATTTGCCCAGTAAAGTTGTTTTTGTGAAATTTCTGTGTTGTTGAATAAAGGACTTTAGTATTCAAAATATCTCTATTTTTCCATGAACAAATTTTTATTTGTGGGAATTTAAGTAATGGACATGTGATCCTGATAATCTAATTTTGTTTATGATGAAACAAGTGTATAATTCTACACTTGCCCTTATGTCAGCAGAATGAATACTGTATATAAATCTTTCATAAAATACGGCAGTTTTGTTCATTTTGTTTTTCCTCATAGATTTTTGTCTTTCTCAGAGAGTTAAAGAAAAGGAAAAAGAAGAACATGGTTCTTTTCACATTTCTAGAGGATATTTTTTGTTGTTGTTGAAAGCTTTAAAAGGTCACCTAAATAGAGGAAGAAATGAATGTATCCAAACTTTTCTCCTTCCTTCTCCATCCTAAGTGTGCCAGGAGAAAGCATCCCATGAATCCCTTGTGCCATGAATGGAAAGTCCTGGTGGTAATACTTGAAAGCATTAAAGTTCATGAAGAAATGTGCAACACTGGAATTCTATCTTCAGCCATTCCCAGCAATACTCTGAGATTAAATTTTTTTATTGTACTTTTTAAAAAAATTTTTATGGAATATGATGGTCTGCCCACGCTGCTTATTGTTTTGGTGGTGAATGTGCTTAACCCCTACTTACCTCACTGTTTCTCAGAACAAAGCTCTAATTTTTTTGATGCCTCATAAACTACAAGAAATGTAGAACACAATTTTATATCTTGGAAATCCTTAATATGATGGCAAACACCGAACTTCAAACAATTGAAAGAGTCCATGTCCACAGAAAATAATACCACATTAGAAGATGTTTGTCGATTTTATAAATTTCAGGGTGTGTTCTTTTAGTATAATACCGCAAATGTAAAATACCTTGGCCCTGGCAACAGAATTAGATCGCATAGTGTGCGAAAGAAGAATTAGGTAACTTGAATTACGAGAGTTTCTGGATACTCAGCAATATTTTCAGGTGAGTTTTTGTGCTTGTTTATTACATTTTGGAGTAAGCAACAATAGGGCAAAAATATAAAACTGAGTTTTCATAGAAAATACTTTCCTTACTTGAAATCTTCAAATAAGGTTTATTTGTAGTGATAAGAGAATAATGCTTCAAAATAGTTTGAATTAACCATGAAGGGAGAGGGGAGGACTTCTATACCTTATTTAGACATTGAGCCAGATAACAGTTTCATATGGTTTCTGCAAAATCATGTATTTTTTAAAGAGTGTTTATTGGTAAAAGTTACCTTTATTTGCATGTTTTATGCAGAAGCTATTCTCCAGTTTATTTCTACTCTTGTCTTTATTCTGTCTCTTTTTAATGGTGAAAATTGTTATTTAAGGTAAACAGGCTGAACACAAATTTGTTTTATCTGCATGCCCTACATAAGTAGAGTAGTTATGAAAAAAATTTATTCTTATTTGGCAATTTTATTTCTAATCTTCTAGTATCTTGGCTTAAGATCTGTCTTTGTGTCCTTTGCAATTCACATATTTTGGCCAATTTTTAAAGCAATATTTCTTATTTTTAATGTACTTATATAAAATTAAATGTCAACCAAATTATCTTTAGTCTAAGTCAATGCTTTGTTTATCATATGTTACTTAAGACAAAAATCATTCTGGTACCAGGTGTTATAATTTCACAAGTTGGAAGCAGTGTAGAGATCTCTTTCCAAGAACAGTACTTTTAAAAGCTATTCTTATCCTGTATAAATCCTGCATGTAAAGCATTTTTAATACAAGACTGAATTACATGACTTGTCCAGTATTTAGATGGTAGGAGAATCTGACTGCCTGGTTTGAATTATGACCTTCTGCTTATGACTTTTCTGAAAAGTAATCTTCTATCTAAATTATATGGCTCCAGGAAACCTGCACAATTTGGAAGGGAAGTTAGAAAAGAACACAGTTAAATGATACTTTTTTTACTTTTGGTACCATCATAAGACAGCTGAAAATTCGTATTCATTGTATCCTTCAAGAACTTTTCTCATGTTTGCATGAATGGCCTTATGATTTTGTTTATAACTTTTATTGGTACATGTTTATAATTTGTAATTTTATTTATTAATGTTGAATTAATATGTGTGTGTGGGTGGATATAGAAAGATCAATCTGTGTGTGCATATGAGTGTGTGGTTTTTTCAGGCAGCAGAGTTGAAGTAGTTAAGGATCAGTGTAGGTCTCATTAAACATGTTTTATGGCTAAGAGTGTCAGTGTTGTGCCATTGCAATTGAATTTGATGACTCAGCATCTTACAATACTTAATCTGTTCTCTGGGAATCAGAAAATGTGGGGAACCTACCTGGAATCTTTTGGTCTTAAGTGCTTTTACTTCAGTTCACTATGTCCTACTTTCAGTTATTTAAGGGACTGTACTCAAAATTATGTATACAATTTGTTCCCCAAATACATTACTTCCCTTTATATAATTTTTACATTTTAGGTATATTTATATACTATTCGGTTATTTATCTGTATGTATATTTGAGTGTCAAGTGCACATCCAACCACTAATAGATGACTTAATCCATAGCTTATATATTTTGACCATATGGAAAAAGCCTGCATTCCCCCCCAAATTCGTGATATCTACCGAGCAGCAATAAGAAGAACGTTGTGAATATTGTGTGTGTGTGTGTGTGTGTGTGTGTGTGTTGGCAAACCAGCAATTGATTTAATTCCTCATTATTCAACAAGTTTTATTGTGTATCTTCAATGTGCCAGCTACTGGGAATATCAAGATGAATAAAACATGATTCCTGACACATTTACCATCACCATGGAACTCAATCAAATGGTTGAAATAAATACACAAATAAATAAAAACAGTGGAAAGTGTTGTGAATGGAGCAGGCATCATGTGAAGGAGTGGCAAGAAGAGATAGAGTGAAGCTCTTGAATTTCACATTCTTCACGGTTGAAAGAAGAGGGCAAGGCTTGAGCACTCCTGGGATATCAAACCTGAGAGTAAAGTAGTGAGCCAAAGAGATGGGAATTGCAGGAAAGAAAAAGACAAAGTTCAAAAGACCTGAGAGATACTACCTTCCTAGTCTAAGTTGCAATAATTTCTCATGGGGATTGCAGGAATACCTTGAAGATATCGTGGGTTTAGTTCCAGACCACCATAAAGCAAATATTGCAATACAGAGAGCCAAACTAATTTGGTGTCTCAGTGCATTTAAAAGATGTTTATACTGTACTGTGGTCTATTAAGTGTGTGACAGCATTCCTTCTTTAAAAAAAAAACAATGTTCATTCCTTAATTAAAAAATACTTTATTGCTAAAATATGCTAATCATCATCTGAGATTTCAGAGAGTTGTAATCTTTTTGCTGGCCGGAGGGTCTTGCCTTGATGTTGGTGCCTGCTAACTGATCAGGGTGGTGATTGCCAAGGGTTGGGGTGGCTGTGGCAATTTCTTACGTTAAGACAACAAAGAAGTTTGCCAAGTGATTGATTCTCCTTTTATGAATGATTTCTCGTAGCAAACAATGATGTTTGAAACATTGTAACTACAGTAGACCTCTTTCAAAATTGGAAACAGTTCTTTCAAACCCACTTGCTGCTTTATCAGCTAAGTTTATGTAATATTCTAAATCCTTTGTTGTCATTTCAACAATCTTCACAGCATTTTCACCAGGAATGGATTTTATCTCAAGAAACCACTTTCTTTGCTCATCCGTAAAAAGCAACTCTTCATCCATTTGTATCGTGAGATTGCAGCAGTTCAGTCCCATCTTCAGACTCTACTTCTAATATCAATTCTCTTGCTATTTCTGTCATATCTGCAGTTATTTCCTCTGCTGAAGTTTTGAACCCCTCAAAGTCTTCTATGGGGGTTAGAATCAACTTCTTCCAAACTCCCATTCATATTAATATCTAACTTCTTCCCATAAATCCCAGATGTTCTTAATGGCATCCAGAATGGCATTCCAGAGATTTTCAATTTGCTTTGCCCAGTTCCACCAAAGGAATCACTATCTGTGGCAGCTATGCCCTTATAAACTGTATTTCTTCAATAAAAAGACTTGAAAGTTGAAATTACTCCTTGATAGCTTGTCTGTGGAGTGAATGTTGTGTTAACAGGCATGAAAACAACATGAATCTCATTGTACATCTCTGTCAGAGCCCTTGGGTGACCAGGTGCATTGTCAATAAGCAGGACTATTTTGAAAGGAAACTTTTTTTTTTTTCCCCTAACCGTAGGCTTAAAATACCTTATGTTGTAAACAGATATGCTGTCATCCAGGCTTTGTTGTTTCATTTATAGAGCACAGATGGAGTAGATTTAGCATAATTTTTAAGGGGCCAAGGATTTGGGAGATGGTAAATGAGCACTGGCTTTAATGGGCAGTCACCAGCTGCATTAGCCCCTAATAGGAGAGTTAGTCTGTCCTTTGAAACTTTGAAGCCAGGTATTGACTTCTCTCTAGCTACTGAAGTCCTAGATGGTATCTTCTTCCAGTAAAAGACTGTTTCATCTACCTTGAAAATCTGTTGTGTAGCGTAACCACCTTCATTCACAATGTTCTCTACATCTTCTGGAGCACTTGCTGCGGCTTCCACATCAGCACTTGCCGCTTCACCTTGCATTTTGATGTTACGGAGATGGCTTCTTTCCTTGGACCTCATGAACCAATCTCTGCTAGCTTCTGACTTCTCTTCTGCAGCTACCTCACTTCTCTCAGCCTTTGTAGAATTGAAGAGAGTGAGACCCTTGCTCTGGATTAGGTTTAGGCTTAAGAGAATGCTGTAGCTAGTTTGATCTTCTATCCAGACCACTCAAACGTTTTTCCATATCAACAATAAGCCTGATTCACTTTCTTATCATTCATGTGTTCACTGTTAACAGCATCTTTAATTTTCTTCAAGAACATTTCCTTTTCCTTCACTAATTTATTTGGCTCTTTGGTGCAAGAGTCCTAGCTTTCAGCCTACCTCAGCTTTAGGGCAGGCCTTTCTCACTAAGCTTAATCATTTTTAGTTTTTCTTATTTAAAGTGAGAGATGTGTGACTCTTCCTTTCAGTTGAACACTCAGAGGCCATAGCAGGGTTATTGATTGGTGTAATTTTAATATTGTTGTGTCCCAGGGAATAGGGGAGCCCAAGGAGAGGTAGAGAGGTGGGTAAATGGAGCAGTCAAAACACACTCAACATGCATCTGTTTAGTTCACTGTCTTATATGGGTGTGGCCTGTGGTACTCAAAACAATTACAATAGTAACATCAAAGATCACTGATCGTCATAACAAATTAATAATAATGAATTTGAAATATCCTGAGAATCACCAAAATATGACACAGAAACATGAAGTAGGCAAATGCTTTTGGAAAAATGGCACCAAGAGTCTTGCTTTGATTCAGTGTTGCCATAAAACTTCAATTTGTAAAACAACAACAGTAACGCCCCCTCAAAAAAAAAATCGGTCAAGCGCAGTAAATCAAGTGCAGGAAAATGAGGTATGCCTGTACTTCAGTAGCTACCACAACATTCTCCTTCAATTCATTCTTGTCTGTCTTCAGTACATTTTCTATGCAGTAGCCTGAGTATGCACACACACACACACACACGGAGTTCGTGTGATTCTATGCTTATTGTCAGTGGTTTCCCATTGCTCGTAGAATAAACACCTAAATGTCATCTGTGAGGATCTTGTGATCTGGCTCTGCAATCTCATCACGTATCATGTCGTCCTTTTTTCTCTTTCTGTTCCAGCTGCTTCAACTTTTTTCTAATCCTTACACTTACGGGGATTACACTTACACTTCTCTTCCCACCTCAGGACATTTTGTTAACATTGTTTTTAATGTTTCCAATCTTCCTTCCCACTTTCTTCCTCTGGATAATGGCTCTTCATTCTTCAGAACTTCACGAAAACTTTACTCTTTAAAAGGAAGTTCTCTCTAACTTTTGTGACTCTGTCAAATTCACCTGTTACAGGCCCTTAAAGTACCCTGTATCTCTTCACAGGAATTATTTATGAATTAATTCATCCAATAAATAGATATTATACATTTACTATGTGCCCTTCACTCATTCAAGCAACTACAATATATGCATAAGCAAATAAGACAAAAAAAACCCTCTCCTCTATAGAACTTACTTATATTCTAGCGCAAAGAAAGAGGTCAAAACAAAGAAGTAAACAAATATCAATGCCACAAGGTAATATGTACCATGGGTACAAATAAGGAGTGGGAATGAGAGTAGGAATGTGTGAGAGGATGAGTTGGAATTTTAAATGGATAGTCACAGAAAGTCGAACTGAGAAGGCAACATTTGAGGTAAGACTTGAAGGAGGCAAGTAAATAAATACCCCATATGGATATCTTAGAAACAGCCAACCCAGCAAAGAGAATGGGAAGTACAAAGACCTTGTAGCAAGAGTGGGACTGGAGTTTTCAAGGGCCAGCAAGAAACCTATTGTGTCTTGAGTGCAATGGGTAAGAGAGAGAATAGTAGGAACTATGGTTCGAGAAGTAAGAGTGATGAGATTGTATGGAATCATGTTAAGAACTTTGGCTTTTACTCAGAAGCAGAAAGGAAATCTTTGGAGTGTTTGATGGGAGGGATACGTGATCCAACGTATATTATAAAAGGACAGCTTTGGCTACTGTGTTGAGAGTAGACCACAGGCCATAAACGGAGGAAGGGAGACCAGTTTGTGGTGCAGACATTTCCATGACCTAAGTGAAAAAAGATGGTGAAACTAGAATGTTAGCAGTGGAGGTTGTAAAAAGAGGTTGAACTCAGCATATAGTTTGAAATATAGGAAATAACATTTGTAGACAAGGCAGGGCTTTACATATGTAAGACAAAAATTAATAATGCCAGGGTTTATTTTAATTTTTTTAATGTTTATTTATTTTTGAGACAGAGAGAGACAGAGCATGAACGGAGAAGGGGCAGAGAGAGAGGGAGACACAGAATCTGAAGCAGGCACCAGGCTGTGAACTGTCAGCACAGAGCCCGACGCGGGGCTCGAACTCACGGACCGTGAGATCATGACCTGAGCCGAAGTCGGAGGCCCAACCAACTGATCCACCCAGGAGCCCCAATGCCCATGGTTTTGATGTGAATAACATCAAAATAACATTGAAACATCAAAAATAATAGTATTTAAAAATAATGAGCCTGGATGAGCTTATCAAAGGAGTGAGTGTGGATAGACAAGGGAGAGGAAGGACAAGGACTGAGATCTTGGACTCACCTACCACAGTTATACTTCCATTTTCATTGTAATCATTATTGGATCAGTGACTATCTTCCACACTGACCAAGGTAGAGAAGATACAGAAACCCAAGGAAAATTCTGCAGGTGTACTCTCCCATTTCCCCCATCCCAGTAACCTGTATTCTTTTAACCTTTATTTGTTTTAGAGGTTATTTTTCAAAAAATGTATTTGAGAGAGAGAGAGAGTGCACAGGGGAGGGGCAGAGGAAGACAGAGGGAGAGAATCTTAAGCAGTCTCCATCCTGTGCATGGAGCTCACTCCCAGGACCACAGGATCATGAACTGGGCTGAAATCAAGAGTCAGACGCTCAACCAACTGAACTGCGCAGGCACCACTCTTTGAACCTTTAGTTAGCCCAATCCTTACCCTTCATTCACAGGTGACCATCCCCCTCAATTTTTCCTGTTTCCATTGCACACAAAAGCTTGCACTTACTATTTATGTTTATCCATACATTCTAATGCATTGATTGCACATGACTTTTCTCTTAACATAAATAGAAATACATCAAGTTCAGAGTTTGATGAAGACCAGGATTAGTACCATTAAAAATAAGCGTAATTTTACTGTACTTGATATCACATAATTTATCTTTCTGTTCTTAAATTTTTGTTAGCAATTCCGTTAAAGGAGATGAAATTATTATCTCTTATTTAACATCTCAGGGACCAAAATGTTTGAACAGAAAGTGGATAGACGTTAAAACTACAAATTGAGAATTGGAATTAAGTTGTTTGACTCTTAGTCAAGAGATAGGAGTAAGATTTTAATTTGCCTAAACTTTCCTTCACAAGGGAAGAAGTTAGCTCATTAGTATAACAATATTAGAGTTGAAATTTCAAATACTTATTGTTTTTGTTATTTACCATTGATACTTCACAGAATTAGTCATGCATATTTTCATTAACAACCTAAATGAATTACAGAGAGTGTGGTTAAGAGAGAAGTGTTTCTTTATATTTTGTATGCAAGAGAAAGCATTTTGTACTAGAATCTCTTTAGACCAGAGTTTCCATTTCAAACCCACCATTTGACAGAAATTTCTACATATGAGAAGTTCACCACTGTATCCTTACCACATTCTGAGGACTAAACAGTGAGTAGATCCAAATCCGAAAGAACCGAATGCTAATTATTTCAGTCCATTAAAGTCCTGACGAACCTCAATATATCCAGAGCAAGAAAGGAAACCAGCAATGACTGCAACAAAATCTGAAGAGCCTGATTTCAGAGTTTGGTGGAGAATGTGGAGGATCTTATGAAGTGTCAAGAATAAAAAAAAAAAGTGAGTTGAAAATAATTTAGTGATACAACTGTAATCTACACTTGCTTCAGGAACTTGGGCAACATTGTCACCATGGATGTAGAACTTCTGAGGTTTATCAACAGATTTCATCAATGAGAAAAACATCACATAAAAATCCACAGCACCCTAGCTGTTGTATCAAGTAAGGGTGAATCTGCACGCTGAATTATTAAATGTATTCCCACACTATAACAAAATTGTGGACCTGAGAAAATGTAGTACTTTCTAGTTTGTAAAGTCTGTCAGAGATCGGGTTCTTCAATGGCCAATTTGAGGGAAGCTGGCACACAATTTAAAGATGTAATTTGAGTCATGGCTGATGATATACTTTTACTTGTTTAGCCTTTTATGCAGCTTGTTTGCATTACTTGAACAGATTTGCTGTTTCTATTCTAACTGCATTGTGTATGGCATGAGGAATGCTGATTAATTCTTGTCGGTAATCATCACACATGCTGCCAGTGTTGTACATTTATATCCTCCATTACATAATCTATGTATTCATTCCTTATGTTATTAGTGGAAGTGGCGTGTAATAGGTAAATAAACCTGCTCCTGATTTAGATTTAAAGTGACTGTAGATCCTTTTCTGTTTTTAAAAGTTAGAAACTGCATCAGATGGAGGAATCTGGTATAGGATTCATCCGCTTCAACTAACTTTAATTAGAATTCTCTAATTGTCCCTACAGCTGCCACCAATAGTAAACTCTAGAATATCAATTGTAATTGGAAGATAAATTTGCATTTTATTCATGACATGAAGTTAATATGTCTTACTTTGTGAACTTTAAGGCAGTGAAGCTATTCAGTGCCATTGGAGTATCACTGAATAGCCTTTTTTTTTTTTTATCGTTTTGACACTTACATAGTAGATGACTGTCTTATCTACTTTTAAAAAGAAAAGTAGGTAAAAAGTGATTTCTAAACTACCTACTGGTTTACTCAGAGACTGGTGAGTAATAATGAGTTAATATGTTTTTAAATTATGGGTTATAGTTTGAAAAGACACTTCACCAGAAGCCCTAAAGCATTAAGAGGAAGTAAACTGTCAGTCCTTGCTTTATGCTCGCAGTCAAGTTACAATTTAGCATAGGAAAAGTATAGAAAAATAAATAACAGCTAATATAACAAAACTAATGTATTCATGTCTCCATAACCTTATTCCCAAATTTCTCATCCTTTCTTGAGATGCCAAGTTTGAACCACCATGTCAGGGGATTAGAGTCAATATAATTAGTCTTCGCATTTTTTAGAAGAGTAAATGAAGTCCCAGTTTCTGAGAATGGCACTGTTCATAATCTTTTATTTCATAGTTACTTACTCCTTAAAGAAAGTAGAAAGTGTAACTACTTGCAATGGCTTAAATAAGAAAAAAGGGAATACATTAGCCGAGAAAAATTGAAAGATCCTGAACAGACTAAAGCCAGGATCACACTATTTTATCTTATTCTGTCTCCATAGTGTTCCTAGTCAGCTGTATTCTGCGGCCTCATCTGTTTAAGTTGCCCCCTAGCACCTCTAAACATATATTTCCATTGCTAAGAATTCTTGTACAGGGAAAAATTTTCTTTTCAGACAAATCCAGCAAAAATCCCAGAAATAATTCTTGGTAGGTCCGGTTGGCCTAAGTTAGATCATGTGCTCCACGCTTAGCCAGTCACTGTTAACAGAGAAGTTTTGGTTAATCTTATGCAAACGCAATATGAAAGTTGTGTTTAACCTATGCTTAGGAAGAGATAAGCCTCTTCCAACCACATTTACTGGGAACAAAAGAATAGTATGTTTCCAGGGAAAATCAGAGTATGACTATATAAACAAAAAGGAAAATTGACATTGGACAAGGGAAAAAAAATATGCAGGATGCTTGGGTGGCTCAGTCGGTTGCACATCCAATTTCGGCTCAGGTACATGAGTTCAAGCCCCACGTTGGGCTCTGTGCTGACAGCTTGGAGCCTGGAGCCTGCTTCAGAGTCTGTGTCTCCCTCTCTCTCTGCTCCTCCCCCACTCATGCTCTCTCTCTCAAAAATAAACAAACATTCAAAAAATAAATAAAAATAAAAAATAACTGCAAGAAGAGTAGCAAGGAAGGACTGAAGAAGGGGAAAGAGAAGAAAGAGAAAGCGAGAAGAAAGGAGAGAAAAGAAGAGGAAATGATGATAAGGGTCTACTACATTATGTTTTATTGAAGGGTTAATGGGCAAGGAAGCAGCAGGAGGGAGGAGGCAGAGAGACTGAGATCTTCACTGGAATCCTAAAAGGATAATTAATTTCTCTATAATTGTGTGATAACTCTATTTGGTTAACTTGAAAGATCCGTTTTTATTAATTAGTCATGTATATGCATAAACACACACAACACACAGGCACACACAACACCGTTACGTTTGTGGGTCCACATGAGTTACCCCATTGCTTTACAGAAATGTGTACAAATATTGATTGTGTAGAAGTTAGCTATAGGTTTATATGTGCGATGATTTGTTTCAGAGAAGTAAGACAAGATCACAAAATCTCAGAATACAAGCCAGATTTTAGCCACCAACTCTAACATGCATTTCACACAGATTCTTTAATTGTATTTTCTGCAAACCTATATCTCACCAGATTTGGTCCAATGAGTATGATTGAAGACAAAGGTTGACTAGTTTCAGCACACTTAATGTTTTTCATCTTGGACTCAATTACTTTATGCTCATGAGAAAATTCATATTTGTTTTTCCTAGGAAAAGCAAAGTCATATTTCCCATTGTATGCTATTATTTTATCGAATAACAAAACTATAGGTAATAAACACTTAAATGATTATAACAACTTTGCTATGAAAACAAAGATGGCACGTTTAGAGAAGCTGTACCATGGGTGACAGTGACAGCTTAATGTGTTTGTTCTTTGCTGAAAAGTGTAAATCCTGCATAAAGGACTTCTGGTTCCCACTTAGGTATATAGGGATCTAGGAAATGTATCACTTTAAACTTTACTGAAAGAGGAGGATCAGTGTCAGAGGAAAAGTGTAGTCAAAACCACAAGATGGGGGAGTAAATGCAGGGCAGGCAAATGCAATAACCACTACATGGAGAAATAGAAACTCTCATCATCGCCTGCACTTCAATCTCGTAGCTAGAGAAGGAAGAAATACACAGTAAGTGGGCCTGTAATCTTGTTAGAGTAACAGGCAGTATTCCCAAGTGTTCAAATCCATACTCTCTTTGTTGTCAACATGTGAGAGAGCCTCCTCTGCTCTCTGCCCCAGTGGTTCAGGTAGACTGATTTCACACTGCTAGCTTTGACGGTGAGGGAGGGATTACATGAGCCCATCTTGATTAGTAAATATATGGACTGGTGATTCAGCGATAGGTACAACATACATGTCTAGCGAAACCAGGATATTCTCCCTCTCCCTCTCTCTCTCTCCAAACCCCATTCAGAAATCACTGCAAAAGGTGACACATTTTTTTCTGCTAAGCTTGCCAAATTCAATACGGTATGACTGGAGCTCCTGGTTACCATGTTGCTCATTCCCAGGAGTGGGAATCTCCCTGAAAATAAAGCTAAACAGATTCAAGCCTAGACGTAAGACAGAGAGAAAAACATCTAACAAGACCTCCTAAACACACAGATTCAGCTATGCCTATTGCTGGGTTTTAGTTATACAAGTCAGTCAGTTCTCATTATTCATTAACATGGAAGGAAACATGAACATCCAACATGAACAAAAATCTTCCAGTGAGTAAATACATTTGCTTTATACAGCTTATATTTAGTTCTTGTATGTATATAAGTGTTTTTCTTCTTGCACTCCAACTTGGAGTAGAAGAAAAGGATTGCAAACTTTAGATAATTTGGACTTTTATGTTGATATAAACATGTACAGGGGTTAAAATATACATGTATGAATATAAAACATCTAAAACAGGTAATGTTAAGAAAGAATAATTTGTAAAATCCTGAATTAGGGTTCTCTCTATATTTGAATAGTAAGAGACAATTTTTTGGGGCTGAAACATTGATATTTATTTTGAAAAAAAAAAGATCTTTATTACAGATATCAACATGAAAAGTTTGCTCCAGGAATACTGCTATAAAATCTAAGAAATATTACATTTAAATATGCTTGTAGGAAATTTAATTATGCTTTCTTTGATTTATGACAATGAATGCTTTCAATCGAATTGGAGCACCTTATTTAAAGTAAATGGTTAGGCTTAATAATGAGTCTATATCCATATTTATGAATTTTAAAAATTATTTATTATTCTTGAGTCTTTAGTAGAATACATACTCATATAAACACCGATTTAAAAAAAAGTGATGGCATTCATCCTAAAAGCAAGACACTTATGTTTACAACATTGATAGAATTAATAAATTCACATATTTCAAAGTCTAACTGATTAGTTGACAGAAAGGATTCTTATGTCATTTGATAGTGGATAGTTCAAATGTAACTACCGCTATTTTTATTGTTGTATAATATTTATCATATGTTCATGTTCAGTCGCTTACTTGCATGTCTCTTCTTTAGGGTGAGAAAGTCAACTGAGTGGATCCTGTGCTCAATTCATTCCTAGAAAGGCAACTCCTTAGCGTGAATGTCACCAATAGCTCACAAACGTATGTAATTACATGAAATATTACATTTCTCAAAAGCTCCCAGCTGACAAAAAGTATACAACTAAAGTAGACTCCAAACAAACATACATTTTAGTAAGTCTTATGTATATTAGATGCTGGCATTATCAGCACGACATTTATTTTAGTTCATTTTGCTTTTTTAAAAGGAATAGTTGATATCCTTATAACTTACTTTTTATTTTTGAAGCAAGAAAATGTTTCAAAAAGTGGAAAGTACTCAACACAAAAGAAAACTAAACAATCTTTAGCAACTTTGACAGAAGCCTACTCTGTTGAGGTCTCCTCCCCTCCCCCACCTGTAACACCGGAAGCACTCTTTCATCTGGTGGCAAACCCTGATTAATTATAACTTAATTTTTTTTGTCAGATGTCAATGTGTGTGGTGATTCATTTGCAAATGAAATACATTAATCTGTAAATGTAGTTACCTTTCATATTTAATAAGGTAACACTTTCTTAAATGGACCCTTGTCCATCTCTTAGTCTCTATTTTATCAGAGGTCTGCTAATGGTATACCACAGGGCCTCCTAACCAGGGCTTTGGGTTTCTAGGATGACTCCAAGGCATCGTGAAAAGGGGAACTACTGATCTATTATTTGCCATTTCTTAATTAAGCATTTTAATATAATTACCTCACCCATTCACACAAAGCCTACAAGCATTATTACCTCAAATTAAAAAAAAAAAAAAGAAAAATTAAATGATTTTCAAATGTTTGATTTCTAATCAAACATTTCCCTTGATTTTTCCCCCAAATTTTTCTTTTCTCACCCTAACTCCCAAATTATTATACTCATACTGACATTTGTTTATGTTAAATGCTTACTGTAAATCTTCATCAGTTTTCTCACTATGACACTTCACTGGGGAATTAAGACGTAATTTCTCAGCCTGGCTTTTGAGGTGCATGATCAGATCCAGATTTCAGTTTCAACTTTATTTTCTATGTTTGATTCTATAAAATCTATGGGTGCGTTTCCTTTTTGTATTAGCATAGATCTATCCAGGAGCAGACAATACAACAGGATTAGAGAGGTACAAGATACTTTTCATGAGGAGGAGCAGGAGAAGGCGGGAGAACCTTCAGAACACAGAGGGGTGTGAGGCTTGTGTGAGACAGTATAGGACTGAAAACTGGGTGGAATGTGTTGGCCTGCAACACAGTTCCAAGAAAGATCTGCTTAGGCTAAACCACACAAGCAGCACATTTGCCCATGCCCTAAGGGACCTTGTTGGAATGCTAAATCTGGAGAAAGTTAAGTATGAAGAAAGCCTCCCTTCCCCCAAGTCAATGAATTCTTCCTTATCCAGTCTTCCATTCTCACCTTCTTGATTAAACACTTTCTAAATGCACCCCCAGGGCTGCTTTCCAGGCTCTCCCTGGTACATGCCAGCTAATTCTTGCAAGTATATTTGAATGTGGTCTTTTTCCTCCCTTATCAAGCCCAGGAGCACTCCGGTGGGCAATTCTGGGATTTAACTTTAGTCATGGTCCCAAAAACCAGGAGAGGTGGTGACGACCATAAGTCTTTAGGAGACACCTGCTAATCTTGCAGAATAGTGGCCTCTGCATCATCTTCTAACATGGGGAGAAAGCTGTAGGCAAACTGCAAGGGGTCAGTGCAAAGCCAATATTCTCAAGAATATCCATCTGTGTGCTCTCATCCCGTATTTCAAAATCCCTGGTTTTCCCAACTAGGACCCTGAATTTGGCACAACAGATCTGCTTTTTCTGAGCATTCTATGGTCTCTGGAACTCTGTGACTCCATCAGATCTTGATCTGCTGCTTTGCTGTTCTGTTCTTCCATTCCAGGAGACAAGAGCTTTTTGTAGGTTACCAAGAGTCCCTCTGGCTTTCACATTTATTAACTACTTATTAATTGTCCTTAATGCATCACCACTTGTACGGTGTCAATGTCAATACCGTACTGTTTAGCAGTAACCAAACAACTGTGCCATCTTTTGAATTTCTGTACCATTATACCTGAAAGACAAATCATCACCCACTGAAATTTTTAGCAATTGGGCCTTATACAAGGAACTGTCTGTTACCCATCTTCCAATCAGACTGAGGGTTAAGATGAACCATTAAGTAAATCCTCATCTTACCACTTGTTTTATCAGACCACTCTCAGCACCACTTGCATTAGTTGGAATCCGCAGAGAAGCAGGTGCCAAAAGAGGGTTAAAGATGCAAGAGGTTTATTGGGGAAAGGAGCAGCAGCAGGTGAGGGCGAGCTTCAGATCATGATATAGGTTTAACAGCTGTGGTAGAAGAGAGGCAGGAAGGGGAATTAAGTAGAAAGAATCTCAGCCCATAGCGCAGTTCTAATAAAGATTTGCTTAGGCCGATGGTAGTCCTTGAGCCAAAGTCCACATTGGAGGGTCTCACATGTTGCATTGCCATGCTCAGTAATTGGGTGAGAACAAGTAGCAGATGTAACATTAAGTAGACCTAGAGGGACATAGTTGGGGCCATCAGTCAACTATGTACCCTATAGCAGGAGATGTAAGCAGTGCATGTTCATGGACATCACAGTGGCCACGTCCTGAATAAATGGATGGCATAATCATGATTGGGAACATGGATCTGGGAGTCAGCCTGAGTTCAAACTCTGCTGGGCCACCTACTTACCATGGTAATGTGGCCAAATTAAAATATATAATCTTCCACTTGTTCGTCTTTAACTTGGTAATAATGCTTGCACTCAATGAGCCACGGGAGGGATTACAAGAGATCGTTCACATAAAAGTTGCCATTATTATGACGATTATGTTCACAGTTCAGTCATTCCAAAAAAAAAATGCAACTTTCTTTCTTTTTCTATAATTGAACTTGTTGTTTTCATGTCCATCCCTAATCCTAGCTGGTGTTAGACACTAAATTTCGGGTAGTTCTGTGTCTTCCTAGACAGCACGATGATTATAAGCACTATTTAGAATTATACTCCTGAGATTCAAATACCAACTCTGCCATTTCTAATTAGATGACCTTGGATAAAAAACATAAACTCTCTATGACCTATGTGTGCCATCTATAAAATGGTGATACTATAATGGCGTATCTCTTTTAATCTGATTGTGATTCAAAATTTGGTAAGAGTAATGCCTGGTCTTGTTAAGTGCTTCATCAAGGCTGGCTGCTACTGTTCCTATACTTGGATTTGATTACGGCCAATCTTGTTTTTGGTATCTAAGTCCTAAGTGTTTAATTTTACCTTCCAAAGTTGTGGGGGGTGGGGAGTGGCCGAGTACAGGGCCCTTTCCAGGAAGCTAACAAAATCTGAGCTCTACTTTCCTCTTGGGTTATCTTCCATTTTCCTCACTCTGTGGAATCTTCATGTAGTCTGAAGCAGGAGGCCTGGTTCTTTATTCCTTGTTTATGGCATAAACTTTATGCCTTAAAATGTTCAGGGCTTAGTTTCTTTCACTGCAAAAAGCCTTGCCTTTTGAGACGTAAAAGTTTTGTTTTTGTTTTTGTTTTTTTTAAATCAGAAGGTATTTCTTTGTATATTGCTATATCCTATCTCTCCTCTAATGCCAGAGGGATCAAAGAGTAAAAGGAAATACATTACAAGCGGCAAATCTTAGTTAATATCTCACAATATTATTCTTTACAATGTTTCTGGTTAGGCTCTTCTTGCCACTAATTGGAATTCTATATATTCAAGTTGCACTTTGAATGCCTTCTCTTGTTGGAAACACTCTATCACTCCACTCCAAAGTGCTTTCTTCTTCTAAGTTTTTTAAAGCAGTCATTACCACATTCATTTCAAATGGCCTGGTACATACTCTACTCTCTTCCACTAACCACATGCTTCTTGTGAACGAACTGGCAAGAAACCTTACTCATTTTTGGTATGTATATTCTCTTCGGTCCCTAAAATAGGGCTTGACACATAGAAGTACTTAAAAATGTTGAGCATATTAATTGAACAAACTACAGGAAGCTGGTTATGGCGAAGATTTACAATTTTGTTTGAATCTCTCCTTATAATTTCTTGGTCTTCAATAGGCCTTATCTGTTGTTATGGATCATTGATATTGATGTAACTAACTACAGCATATTAATCATGATTTTGGTTAAAAAAATATATTGGGTCATCTGGGTGGCTCAGTCAGTTAAGCGTCCCACTTCGGCTCAGGTCATGATCTTGTACTTGGTGAGTTTGAGCCCTGTGTCGGGCTTTGTGCTAACAGTTCAGAGCCTAGAGCCTGCTTCAGATTCTGTGTCTCCCTCTCTCTCTGCCCCTCTCCTGCTCACATTCTCTCTCTCTCTCTCAAATAAAGATTTAAAAACATTTTTAAATAAAAAAAATAAATAGTAAAAAAAAATATTAAGCACTCTATGTGCCATCCATTTCACCAGACTCGTGAGATGTAAAACTGAATGAGGCTTGCCATCAAAGATATTCTTAAAACAAGCAATTTCAATGAAACGCATACCCAGAACAGAGCCTGACACAAGGCAGTCATGAGAACTGTTAGGGATGCAATGAATAAGGAATTCTGATAACGTTATGCATGGTTTACTTGAGAGCACAGAGCAGAGGCCTTTGGTTTGTCCCAAGGAAGTCTTAAAGGAGGCTGTGACCAAGCTGAGTCTCAGAGGATGAACAGCACTCAAAGAAAGAAAAGGGAGGGGCAGACTTGCAGCATAAGCAAGAACATGGTGATGTAAAGTAACAGAATGATGTACTTTAGGTTTAAAAAAATAAAATTTCATAAAATTTAATACAAGAAAATACAGTTTAATAAAAAATTTAAAAAAAATCTATATTTTAGCTGGAATACGTTTTCTGTGCAACATAGGATTATGATTTAGAGTGTGAAATCTGGAGCCAGACAGCTCAGGTGTAAATCTTGGGTGTATCACTTATTAACTTGCATTATGATCCTGGTCAAGGTTTTCATCCTTTTTGTGCCTAGGCACTTCACCCTATAAGGTTAGAAATGTCTATGAGCGGGGTGCCTGGGTGACTCAGTCGGTTAAGCGTCCGACTTCGGCTCAGGTCATGATCCCTCAGTCTGTGAGTTCGAGCCCCGCATCGGGCTCTGTGCTGACAGCTCAGAGCCTGGAGCCTGTTTCAGATTCTGTGTCTCCCTCTCTCTGACCCTACCCCGTTCATGCTCTGTCTCTCTCTGTCTCAAAAGAAAAAATAATAAATAAACGTTAAAAAAAAAATTAAAAAAAAAGAAAAAAGAAATGTTATGAGCTTCAAATAAAGCCATACATGTAAAGCATTCAAAAATATCTAACACAGTAAGTGCTCAGCAAATTTTAGGTAACGAAGATTAAATGCCATGTTCTCTTTTTACAACTTTTCATAAGAACTAGTTCTCACTGAACATCACTGAGATCCTTGTTTCCATCCAGAGATTGATGATAGGGAGACAATAGGAAGAAGGTCCACTGTCCTAGGACACTCAGCACAATCATTTGGGGGATCTTTTAAAATCACATATCCAGGGGCGCCTGGGTGGCGCAGTCGGTTAAGCGTCCGACTTCAGCCAGGTCACGATCTCGCGGTCCGTGAGTTCGAGCCCCGCGTGAGGCTCTGGGCTGATGGCTCGGAGCCTGGAGCCTGTTTCCGATTCTGTGTCTCCCTCTCTCTCTGCCCCTCCCCCGTTCATGCTCTGTCTCTCTCTGTCCCAAAAATAAATTAAAAACGTTGAAAAATAAATAAATAAAATAAAATCACATATCCAGTGGCACCTAGGTGGCTCAGTCAGTTAAGCGTCAGACTCTTGATTTTGGCTCAGGTTATGATCTCACGGTGGTTCACAAGATGGAGCCTCTCTCTGCTGCCAGCACAGAGCCTGCTTGGTATTCTCTCTCCCCCTCTCTTTGCCCCTTCCCCACTCATTCTCTCTCTCTCTCTCAATAAATAAACACTAAAAAAAATAAAATCACATGTCCATTTGGCTTCCCTCCTTCCCCCCAATTTCAGAAGTATTGTTACTGCTTTAGTGAATCACCATCAGTGGTGGAAAGTGTAGTGTGACATTTTATTCAGGGATGTTGGGACAGAAAAAAAAGGACTTTGAATTTAACCTTAGAGATGTTCTGGATACAGAATGGGTAGCTTAGTTCTAGATTAAAATAGCTGATATACCTGACCTCAGGTCTCTTGTTTTACCAGTTTGTGGTGTTGCAAGGACTCAGAAAAGGCCAAGGGGGTACACTTGTTCTGGGTACGCTACGGTCTCGATGACTTCCGGTAAAGACACCATAATCAATCCATTCCTTTGGGATTTTTACAACGAAAAAGACTATATTTTCTTAACGTTTTCCTACAATGGATCAAGAGAAAATAGAGCTGAATGGAAAAATCCAATGTTTTAACCCCAAAATCGTAATTTTTCAGTTATGGCAAAGAAATTCCACAATGATAAATATTACTTGCAAGAACGGGCTTTGGCTTCCCTGCGATTTTCATTTGCTGGAGGAAGTAGCTGGGAAGGGTGGTGTGGGAATAAGGAGTGTGCTACAATGTTTTCCTTGGCTCAAACTCATTAATTAAAACCTGTTCAGTTTTTAGCTGGATACATTGGTTATATTTATAAAGACTTTCACTTAGCTAAAAGTGATTAAACATTAAGATTTTATTTTATGTGTTTGACTCCTGACTTATATCAAAATTTTGATCAAAACAAGGCTCACCTATTTAATCAGAAAATTTCAATGTGAAACACCCACTATGTGTTAAACACACATATTTGCTTTATTTGTAAAGTAGAATAACTCTTTTAAAAATTTTTTTTATGTTTATTTTGAGAGAGAGACAGAGACAGAGAGACAGCGAGTGGGGTCGGGACAGAGAGAGATGGAGACAGAGAGACTCTGAAGCAGGCTCTGCACTGTCAGTGCAAAGTCCAATGTAGGGCCAGGACCCAGGAGTAGTGAGATCATGACCTCAGCCGAAGTCAGACACTCAACCGACAGAGCCACCCAAGCACCACTGTAAAGTGGAATAACTCTTGAAACTAAGACTTAGATTACACAAATATGGTATGCTTCTCCACTTTATTTGTTAAAACCCTGAAAATCAAGAAAAATATGATTTAAAAAATTGGACACTTTACGACATTGTGATGATTAACATATAGTTAATTCATAAAATAACATTTTGTGTTAATCTATCACTATAACCATAATGCTATATTATGATCTAACAATGCAATATAGGTGTGGCATTTTGATGTACTACGAATTGCTACTTTCGAAATCTATTTTAGAGCAGTTTCCCTAGACCATAAACAATCAAATGTAATAATGATGGTATCTTAAACTTGTGTAATATTTTACAGTCTTCACAATGTAATAATTTTCACAAGTTTCCTTTCAACCTCATGTGTTCCAGGCATTACTTTACCGTGCATCAACTATGTATAGTTCAAAATGCCTTAATTATTCTAATCTTCATAAGAAACCTGTGAGGGAGCATCTATTACTATCCTCATTGTACAGAAGAAGAAACTAAGACTGAAGAAACCAAGTCAACGTAACTGTTTGTTGGTAGAGGAAGAACCGACATCAAGATCTGCCTTCTGTGAAGTCTACATTTATAAGCATTGCGTCACATGCCTCATAGAATGCATCAAGTCATTTATTTCTTTCATAGACAATACCTGGTTAGGAAATTTTGACATCATATGATTAGAACCTTAATCAACTGTTTGATTTATTTGAAACCAGTTCCATGCACACAGAATGTCAAAATGATAGCCAGTTAAACAAAGAATTGATTTGTACACGTACAATCAATGAAAACTAGCTGTAACTCATTCTTGAAAATGCGTCAGTTTATATTTGGATGGCCTGGGTCCAGGTCTTTTCTCCTTTTGGTCTTATTTCCTTGTCTTCCTTGAGAGCCTACATTGTCCTTGCAGATCCTGCTGGCTGAGCAGGCTGTCATTTCTTGGACAATCTTTCCAAGCTGGCAGACATGCTATTCCAAGACTCTCACAGTTGTTATGAGTTTTGTGGGAGATTTACAGATTCCTTCGGCAGATACCTCATTTTCCTGCTGATACCACTGCCTGCTTTCCTTGCCGTAAATCCTTATTATCTCACTTTATTTCTCCATTTTCTCCTTTCTTTCCAGTCACCCGGCTGCTGCTTCTTTTCACCTATCACCAAAACTCACTTCTCTTTATCCCTGTGCTGTTGGCATTCTCATTTAGACATCACTCTTGTTACATCCGCTCGCTTATTTGTGGTTATATGCAGGCCTTCCTAATTTTTTGCATCTATCCTCCGTAAACATCACCATTTTGTCAGAAAGGACCACCTTCTGGGTAACACCACCAGGAATACATTTCTCCCCCAGGAAATATGACAAAACCTTTCTCTCCAGTGCTTCCTGTTCTTTCCTTTTAAAGCATGTCTCTGCTGAAGCAGCTAAGTGGCTGCACAACATAATCCTGTATAAAGCTGGCAGAAATGCTATTTCAGAGCATTCGTGTTTAACTCTTTACTGTCCGTTTTGTACCAGTTGTACAAAGGTACATGAATTTGCACTCAACATACACTTTTTAAGCAATTAGGATTCGTCAACCTCTTTAAATCCTGCACTACATATTATTCTTTATTGTTCTAGTGTGCTCTGAGCCCCTGCAAAAGCTAACTATATGGACTACATCAATGGGCTGCAATTCCCCCTGGCTTCTGAATCAGGTTCAGAATATGGGAGACACTAGCAGGTAGGAAGGACACTGAAGAGGACGTACTTATTATCTTAGCTCTCTCCGTATGGAGCTTACTTCCGGCTGGTGGAATCCCTGCAGAAAAGGCCACAGCTCTTGGGCCACAGGAAAACCTCTCCACCCAATCTGGGTACCCCCCCCCCCCACCTCATCCTTCGATATGGATTTCCTCTATGTTAGCTTCCAAGTTCTGAGGTATCCATTATTGGTCCCCCCAAGTTCCTGCCACAGTCCTTAAAATAAGGCTCATTATTGGACATTCCTCAAATTACACACTTTGAGTGTAGCATCTGTCTTCTGAACTGACATGGACTTCGAGTACAGTATAAGGAATTAGATTTAATCGTTGCCTTTAAGGAACTTGAACTGTAGCAATGGAGCCAGCCGTGCAAACTTATGAATTGCGAATTATAGGACATGTGACAGATAGAAGCCAATATAAGATACAGACGAGAAAGTGATTGGTACTATCTGGGAAGAGGGTATCAAAAGGGCTTTTTGGAGTAATGCTTGAGTGGTACCTGGAAAAATGAGCTGGTTATCAATGGGTTGATGAAAGGGCTGGGCTGCAGCAGGGGCGGAAAGGCCATTCTCGGATGAGGGAACAGACCTAGTGAAGCACGAAAGCCTGGAACATTATCGTGTGCAGACAACTGCAAATTCCTCATCACCAGAGCCCACAGGAGAGAAGGAGCATGAGAGTCTGGAAGAGTCTGAGGGTTTTAGAGGGGCCAATATATCACACTAAGGAATCTGGACCCCATTCTGTATGTCACGGGGAGCCACGGAAGTTTGTATGCTAAAAAGTGGAAAAATGAATTTTGTCTTTAGATAGAGCTTTCCGATGACAGTGAAGCTCATCTGAAGGAGAACACAACTGGAGACACGGAGAGGAAAAGAAACAGGGAAGAAGACAGAGACTAATTCAAGCACTAATAACACAAAGAAATGTTAGAGAGATAGAGCTAATAAAAGTGGCCCATGGATTGGAAATGGAGGTGAAAGAAAAAGAGAGCCGTAGGATGGTCCCGGGCTTCTGGTTTGATGTTGATATCACTGTTTCATGAGACTTGCAGTGCAAGGGAAGGGCATGTTTTGGGATAAAATACTAAGGAAAGAGTTAGCTTTGGGGTTGTTTTTTGTGGGACACTCTCATGTAGCGACTGCAGTGTGCAGAGGAGACCTCTGGACCAATGACATAGATTTAAGCATCAACACGAAATAAAGGGAGCTGCTGCTATAGACATGATTAGGATTGTTCAGGAAGGGTGTTTCACTTAATAACAGAACCAGCAACGTTTGTGTAATGATTTAAAAAATAAAGGTATTTAGCATTCAGAGTATGCCAAGCATATCCGTAGTCAATTTCTTACACAACTTACTAGATGTGTGCCAGATAGCTAGGTTATAGACATCTTATTTTCCTAATTTCACAAATGAAGAAACTCTGCTTTAGAGAGTTAAGCTAAGGTCACAACACCATAAACCAGTGCACAGGCGGCTAGAATTCAGATCTTTTATCTCTTTTCGAATATGTCATACCGCCTTCTTATGGATTTATTTTAGCAATGTTTATAAACATAAGGCAAGGAATTAAAAAAAAACAGGAAAAAATAGACAAAGAGCTCTTGGGAGCCATCAAAAATGGCTCTAGTGATAGAAATGTCTGTCTGGACTTTATAAGGTACCCTTACTTAAAACATTTTATTTTGAAGAATGCAACCTTATTTATTTTACATGTTTGAAACTGTTTCCAATTTCATTTAACCTTTTCATGCTTTTATTTTCTTAACCTCAACTTACTTTATATTTTCTCTGTTCACCCTGACTGCCACTGCAGCCTTGACTCACCATCCTTTGATTGTCTCACATACACAGCATGTTGTGGCTGAGTTAAAAGAGCCCGGGTTCTAAAGACTGACATATTCTTTCAGAACTGCCACAGCTTCCACTTATACTTCAGCATTACAGATCTTGAAACTAATTTGGAAACAGAGAGGGCATTTGTGCCATGTTCCTGCTTCACATTTCTGTAGTAGTTTCCTGACTCACAATCTAAGGCAATGAATTGGAAATGCTTTGTGAAGGAAAAATGCAAAGATAAGAGTCCTTAGATTAATGTTAATGCTATGCATTATGCAACATGATCCATAAACTAGAATATTCGTATTAGACAGATGATACCATGATATAGTAATTTATTGCTGACTTTCACAGGAACCATTGGATAGATTCATGATTTACTAAAGGAAGAGATTGAATCAGAAAAACCCTTACACTAATGCCATATCCTAATGCTAATCTCTGAATATTTTGCTGAAGACTCAAAGTTACCTTAAGAAAACAGGTTGAATAAAAGTAGACCCATCATGTGGGCCTGCTTCACTCTGCAGATGAGAAAAAAAATGAATCCAATAGAATGCTTCCATCGTCAAATTGGATGCAGATTTGGAGGGAAGAGGGTAAGGAAGCCCTTTTCCAACTGCTTCTATTTTCTTAGTATAGGGAACAAAGTCATAACTGAAATTCAAGGAGTGAGAAGGTGTTGATGATTGGAAGAGAAAGGAAGGGAAAATGCAGATGAGTAGAGGTTTAGGGGAAGAGGAATGTAAATTGACTACCTGAATGTGGCAAGTTTATCAGGCCAGGTGAAGGCTCACTTGAAGTCTGTGGTTATTGTTGGAAGGAAAACCTGTCAAGGTGGCTGTGACTTTTCCACAATCCATGTTCACCAGAGGTGTGTAATCTGATGTAAATAGAGAGTTAGATTTAGCAAGAAAGAAGTGTGAAGAGATAGAAGAAGCAAGGGAGTTTATGTAATATAGTGATTTTATTTTATTTTTTTAAGTTTATTTATTTATTTTGAGAGAGAGAGAGAGAGAGAGAGAGCTCCTGAGCACAGGAGGAGCAGAGAGAGAAGTAGAGAGAATCCCAAGCAGGCTCCGCCTGTCAGCATGGAGCAAGAAACTCGCAAACTGCGAGATCATGGCCCGAGCCAAAATCAAAAGTCAGACACTTAACCAACTGAGCTACCCAGGCACCCCTGTGATATAATGATTTTAATTGTGTAACAGAGTCTAAGCTCATTGCGGGGAAAGGGAACATGAATAGATTATGGGTAGTCAAAATTGAGTAGATCAAACTGGTGATGGATTCAAAAAATTGTTGGAATGGGACTACCCTAGGGAAATAGATAGATTAGAAAGATAATTGTCTTAAAATTTTAAATCACTGAATGAGAAATTGAAAAAAAAAACAACTAAAAGAACAGCAAATATTCTAGATGTTAAAAGTTTGTCTGAGAATATTGCAGTAAAAAGGTGTGAGGGTAGACATAAGGGACATTTTCTCCTTTTGCTTCACATCTGGTAACCTAGCTAAGAGTACATATTTGAACAGTATTCTCTTGATTATCTGCTAAACAAAGTGAGTTTGTTTCATGCATATAAATGCGTGAACATCTCACAGTTAGATTCTAATTGATTTGTACATAGTAAACCTATCACATAAAGTGAGACTAAGGCATGCTAAGTATCTATTTAAAAGGCTCTCATTTTCAAAGGGTGCTAGCCAAGAAATTATTTTAGCTATATAATCCCATATATCATAATTTCTTTGCAAGATTGCCCTATGTTTTATTTTATATTTTCTCCTAGGAAAGGAGAGTTCTAAGAATACCAATTGTATGAGCTTTCTGGAGAGGTAAATTTACTAAGTCACAATGATAAAAAAGTGAAGGCTCTGATAAATTTTACAAAAATGGTTTCAGAGTGTACTAATTAAACTCCTAACAGTTAATGTCTCTGTTTAATACATCTTTTTCTCAATATTGGGTTTTATTATTTTATTCTTCACTAATTTTATGATAAGATAGTATCTTATAGATACTTTAATTGGCATGTGTTTGGTTATTAGTATGATTAAAATCTTTCCCTAATTTTAGCCTCTTAAATTTAGTTTGTTATCAAGTCCTTTCTTATGGTTTTCTTTTTTTTTTTTTTAATTTTTTTTTCAACGTTTTTTATTTATTTTTGGGACAGAGAGAGACAGAATCGGAAACAGGCTCCAGGCTCCGAGCCATCAGCCCAGAGCCTGATGCGGGGCTCGAACTCACAGACCGCGAGATCGTGACCTGGCTGAAGTCGGACGCTTAACCGACTGCGCCACCCAGGCGCCCCTCTTATGGTTTTCTAGTGAGCATTCAGTCTATTTCTTAACAGCTTATAAAATTTAAATATAATATTAAGTCTTTAATTTTTTGGCAAATACTTGCCCAACTTCTGTTTGTTTTTAACCTGATTATTTAAGGTTTTTGGTATATGTGTTTTAATTTATATGTAGTCATTCAAATGTCATAAGAATTTGTGCACTATAAGCATTATTATTGCCGTTCTGTGTATGAGAAAATAGAGATTCAGGTAGGTTGAATAACCTGCTGTAGGTCCCATGAAGTAAGTTTTTTTTTTTTTTTTAATTTATTACTTATTCTTGAGAGACAGAGAGAGAGAGAGAGAGATAGTTCAGACATGCATGTGTGCATGAGCAAGGAAGGGGAAGAGTGAGAGTGAAAGAGAGAATCCCAAGCTGACACCATACTGTCAGCACAGAGCCTAATGTCAGGTCATGAACTGTGAGATCATGACCTAAACCAAAATCAAGAGTCAGAGGCTTAACCCATTGAGCCACCTGGCAAATTTTTTGTTACAAGACACTCTGGCCCCAGAACTCATTCATTTTCCTGTTACACTGTAACTGGATACATAAAGTCTGATGATGAGAGGATTTTAATATGAAACATGTAATAAGGGGATAAAGTAGAGCAGAGTGAAGAACCATATTTGGGAAGTATAAGTACAATTACAGCAAGGGCTGAAGAAAATGGATCTATAGAACAAAGGACAGTGATGAGTTGACAATGACTCCAAGATTTCCTGCGTGGCTGGCTGCTGATATAGTGGCATTACCCAGTGTGACAAAGAAACCAGGCACAGAGCTCTGTCACTGCAAGATGATAAGCTGAATTGTCTTCTCCACATTTCATTTCTGTTAGTGACAGTACATACAGTTTGAAATGCCTTGTACAGAAAACTCTCGCCAAGTTGGGTGGAGAGGCCAAGTTCACAGTTAAACAAGTAGATTTGGACAGGTTTTCTGTACACAGATGGAACCAGATGACAAGCCCAGTGTTTGGTGCATGGCAAGAGGAGCAGAGCACCTATTAATTTCCAGAGGAAGCTCTATAGAGAGAGTTTAAGGAAAAAGGGAAGGTTGGGAAAGGAAGTAGAAGGATTTCTGCTATCACACAAAATATAGGTCTCTGAAAAACCTTGTGTTTCATAACATTTACAGAAGAATAGCAGGGTTTACAGGAGGATAGGTTTGGGGTAGACCACTTGAAACTTTTGTAGTTTCATGAAACTAAGAAACGTTGAATGTCCATAATCAACACACTAACAAAACCCAGTAACAAGCCTAAAAAAATATTAACACAGTTTGAAAGATGTGTTTAAGTTCCTTGCACAAGAAGAACTACTGGAGTAAATACAGGAAATTTATGCCTAAAAACATAAGTGGAGGTAGGCTTATGGAAGGATTTTAACAAAAGGTTGAGGTTGCTGAGTTACGGAGAGAATGAGAAAATGCACATCTACGAGGGAGACCATGTGCTACCATTTCCAGGACAGAACATGTGGCCTGAGCTAAGAGTAAGAGCATAGGGTGAATGGGCATCATGTCCTGTTTTATATTCCTGCGCACTCCTGCTGGGTTCAACTGTGCAAGAACCTGGAGGAACAAAGTATCGGCACACTAGGGAAAAAAACTGTACGTGAACCAACGCAATTTCCATGTTCTACTGACATTATTATTCTCTTACTTACCAACCATGATTGAGGTAATTTGCCCACAGAATTAAAGCAAACTGTAGTTTAGAATTCAAGGCCATGGAAGGTCTGCTTTATAATCCAAATTACTCCTCCCACCCCTGACACTCTTATTTGCTATATAATTTTCCTACTTGGCATTTGTTACAATTTGTATCTTCTGCCCACTATCCATTAAGCTCTATGAGGGCAGGGCCTTTAATTATCTTGTTTACCACTGTATTCTCTTTGTCTGGTACAGAGCCTAGTATTTAAAGTATCAGTGAATATTTGTGAATTGAATGAATACAAACAGTATAGTCATTTATTGTTTGAAAGGTAAATGCTTACTATTTCAGTCCCTGTGTAATCTGCTAAACACACTACAGTGAACAAGTCACAGACATACTTTTTGAGAAGGCACCTAGCTAGAACCAGTGGGTTAGAGACATAAATAGGCAATTACAATACCGTGTGCTTGATGAGTGCTTAAGTAAGTTAGGCACAAGATGTTATGAAATCATGCTTGAGTACAGATTTGGCCTTTGGGAAAAGTAGTTTTTCAGAAAAAGTGGAGTTTATCTGAAATCTTACAGATGATCAGGAGTGAGAGAAATGCAAGGAACAGGGAAGACAGACAATTCTAGACACTCAATAGTGTGTGCCAAACCTGGAACACCTGAAACATTGCCATGAAAAGTAGGAACCTGGGGTCAGGCTGTACAATTATGTAGAAACTGAGAGGATGCTTACTGCCGTTAAAGATAAACCACAAATTCTAATTCACTTCCAGTGTTCCTTGTTGGGCAGTTTCCAATGTAATAATTCAGTAGTCCATGCTTCCCTTGTCTTATATGTCTACCTTTTTCTAAGTCTTTACTTAGCAGACAGATGGAAAAAGACACCATGGGAAAAATATACCCATGTCTTAACTACTCTTATGCAGAAGAGACACATCATTCCTACTCACATTACATTGGTCAGACTTTGGTCATGTGGGCACCACTAATGGCAATGGATGTTGGGACATGTAGTTTATCTCTGCAAACAGTGGAAAACTGGAAACATATTGCTATATATATATATATATATATATATATATATATATATAATTTTTTTTCCTGATACTATATTTCTGAGTATTTATGAATCTGTCAGAAAGATTTCCTGGTATTGAGTTTAACTAATGAAGCAGAGACTATATCAAGTATATAGATTAATTACAAATGAAAATATGCCTCAAAAGTTTAGATTCACCAACAGAAGTCATCCCAAGGACTGAGCAGTTACCTGATAAATTCAAGTAGATAAATAGCCAGTTTGGATAATATTTACTTGTTGTTACTTACCTCACTTTATTTGGTAGAAAGCTAGCCCAGAGTGGCTAGATAATTCAAATTATTTTTGCTGGAATTATCCTGTTTGATGGTATATTATAATTCCTAGATAAAGGTAATTCCTAGAGAATTCAGGTAAAGATAATTCCTAGAGAATTAGTCCACTTTCTGTTTAATTTTGACTGTTTACATTTATATGAGAAACTATGGAGTCATTAACAGAGGTAGCACAAAAAGGAGCATTCAAAACTCTTGGTTTATGAACTCAATTGCATGGCTTAACACTTGGCAACCTGTTCCCAGGTCTTGTGTTGGTTTACTTCCCTTCTCCCCAGCTCACACAACTCTTTGTGAAGTTAATGAGGTAGTATGTATAAAGCTCTTTGAACTGAAATGGGCAAGGGATTATCTAGCTACAAGGAGATATGATAGAGAAAACAGTCATGATAAATGAGAGTGTGCTGGAAGGATACTGGCTGGATTCATCTTGATACTTTACTATCAAACTCATTATTTTTATGAAGGAAATGAAAGAATATAGAAGAACAGGCTGTCCTATACTTTGTAAGTCAACCCCTTTCCTCCAGGTTTTGTTTTGTTTTGTTTTTTGTTTTGTTTTTGTTATTTTTTGTTTTTTTGTTTTGTTTTGTTTTTGTTTTTGTTTTTTAGAAGCAGACTGGAAACATGATTAAAAAGGATTGGATTTTTTTTTTTTTTTTGTAAGACAGCTATGCCATTTTCAGTGCACATGGGAAGAGAGTTCTTCAGCCCTAGTGCAGCTGCTATTGTCTTGTGGCTCCTGCAAAATTGGCCAAGACCTAGCTGCAAAGCTAAATGGTAGTGTTTGTTTGTTTGTACCAGTAACACCCAATCCTACTTCTGACTATGTGAGTAAAAGGTGGTAAAACTTTGTATCACTCTCCCCTGCCTCCCTGTTTATATTAATATGTAGCTATAGCTTCATTTGAGGAAGGCTTATCTTTATAAGTTTGATTTTTCTAAGGCTGATCGCATCACCCATTGCAAGAGCAGGCAACATGTGTGTGACTTTCACACAAAATGCTGTAGCTGGTTTTCCCTGCTATGTTTTAAGCACATGGAAAGAAATCACAAACTGTAGAATAACTCGGAGGTAAAGGGGGAGGAGCAGCAGGAGGGCTTATGACCTTTGTAAACGGGCTTATATTTGACTGTGATCCTCAGGAGATTTGTGTCAGGAACTTCAACTGACCATGCTCTATAGAAGCCACACATTCAGTAATGGGACATTTTCCCATAATGTTCAGCCTCTCCTGAGCACATTCATTGGTGGGTGACATTGTAGAAATGAATCCGAATACCTTGGAGATTCTCACAAATTTTAAACAAATATCTATTTACCAGTATGTGTACAGCCCTGAATAGGCTGCGGAGACATATCTTGTCCCTCTCTTCACAGAAATTATATTCCAGTTGGTGGGCAAAATGTTAAACTGCCATTAAATATCAAGTGAAAACACTGTCATAGTTTAAAGACCAATTGAGTGCCAATAGATAGCAAATAATTATTTCCTATCCCATTCTGATTATGAATAATGGTGGCTTAGAGCCACTGTGTTGAGAAGGTTTTATGAAAGTAATCCTGAATTCAGTAAAAAAAAAAAAAGTGTCAATTCAGTTTTTTTTTTAAGTTTATTTATTTATTGAGAGAGAGAGGAGAGCACACAAGTGGGGGAGGGGCAGACAGAGTGGGAGAGAGAGAGCATCTCAAGGA
Organism: Neofelis nebulosa; assembly: GCF_028018385.1. NCBI lineage: Eukaryota > Metazoa > Chordata > Mammalia > Carnivora > Felidae > Neofelis > Neofelis nebulosa. The sequence goes on from NC_080784.1 coordinate 119,638,114, forward strand.
GTCTCTGCACTGTTAGTGCAGAGCCTAAAGCAGGGCTCCAACCCACATTGAGATCATGACCTGAGCCCAAATCAAGAGTCAGAAGCTTAACCGACTGAGCCACCTAGGCACCCTTGATTAGTTTTTGATCTCTGTCCATGGTGAGGGAGAGAGACATAAAGGCCTATCCACATACAGTTATTACAAGTTATTAAGTTTGAGAATGTTTGGAACTTAGGAAAAAATGGTTGATTTTATGAATTCAAATACTAAGTAGTAAACTATGTAACAGGTGCTTCTAAGTCAAATATACACCATGATTGCCTTCATGGCTTCATGGCTTTGTCATCCCGTGTGTGTGCAGGTGTACGTGTTTTAAAGTTGACTTGAATTTGAATTTTGGTAAAGAGTGCTCTCAAATCAATTCAGATTTTTAGAAATACACGTGCACACGTGCACATGAACACACACATGCACATGTTAGATGAGATATTTCAGGGAAGGCCACAGCAGTATAGTTAGGTGTAGATATTTGGGGGTGTTCTGGGTAAAGAAGGAGGGAACACTTTGATAAAAAGAATGAGTTGAAGAAGAAAAGGGAAAAATGTGAATAACATGCAGGGATCAATTTGGAGGAGAGGATTCATTCACGTAAATAAATCTTGAAAGACAGGATTGGAAGATGACTTCATCTCAGACATTAGAAGTCCTTGAATTCTAGGCCAGCTGGACATTTGTTGCTTTGTCTTGTGAGCTGTGAAAAAGTATTAGAATTATTTGAGCAGAGGAGTAATGTGGGCAAAGCCAGATTCTGTATCTTATTGGGTCCTATAAAGGGACATGGAGTAACCTAAATGTTGTAGATAAATATGATTTATTGACTCCCTATTGTGGGACTTTTTATTTCAAAGCTTTTACGGCACGCAGTCATTAATTTTAATAAACTAAATATCACCTGGGTATAAATACATCTCTGTTATGATGAATTATATTAAAATTAAGATTTGCTATAGTGAAATAGTGCTATGGGCTTTTTGATAATTTATGATTTGGGAATAGCTATCAAATATACAGTTTTGATTAAAATAGAGATTTGTAAACGTTCTTTGAAACTCAAGGTTTCTGCATAGGTGCTTCAGGAAATCTTCTAAGATTCATTTGGAACGTTTCGGATCCTGACTTCATGTGTCATCTAGAATCCCTAGAACGAAAAGTTTTCGTTGATCAAAACAGCTTTAGCTGTTCTCAACAACTTCTTAGTAGCTTTTAACTTGTATTACAATGTATAGGAACTTCTAATTTACTTGCTGGCTCCCACACTTCATGTATATTAGTGTTTCTTATTAAAATTTCACTTGAAAAAAAATAATGGTTTTGCTACCAAAAACATTTGGAAATTGCTGGAGTTAAACAGGATTCTAGGCTGAGCTACCAGTCCTTTCCCTGTCACGTTTGCACATTTTATATACCTCTATTGTGCATTCACCAAAAGTTATTTGCAAAGCTACTGTGCCAATTATTCGCCTGTTGCCTCTCAGCTTTATTTCTACCCCTTCCTTGTTCTCCTTTGTATCTCAGCAGGCTAAAAGCCTACAAACTACTCTTCTGGACTCCCTTGTCAGCCCGCTTCTCCTTAGGTTCTGCCAATGGGAGACTTTAGTAGGAGTTTGGAAAACAAAAGAAAAAAAAGAAGCTTGCCCCTCTCCATTCCCAGCCGCGGGAGCCACCTCCCACAGTGGCGCACAGCAGGGGAGCCGAGCTCCTGCTCAGACAATGCCTTCTAACGGCGGAAGCAGCAGCATCTCCAGAGGAATGAGCGCAAGTGTTTGCTCCTGGGGCTCCTGCACATGTGCTGCGGGGCCAACAGTGTCAGCGCTTGGAGCGGGCGCTGGCTCCTGGCTTCAGCCCTGGGGGCGATGGCAGCTCCCTGGTTTCTGGGTATGCTTTCACCAGCCCCAACTTTCTTCTTTCGCCTCTTAGAGCTCTTCTAACTCCCTTCAGTGAGTTCCTGACATTAAATTCCTCCCTCCTGGAAAGACCTTCTTTTTTTCTGACTGGACATTGACTGATTGACTAATTATATGTTCGAGCAAGACTGTGCACTGGGGCCATTGGTGAGAAAAACAGGCTGAAAGGCGGACTTCATAGAATGACAGGAAAAGTTGAACTTTCCTTGTGATATTTTATTTTATGATTTTTTTTAAAGATTTTATTTTTAGGTAAACTCTACACCCAACTTAGGGCTTGAATTTATAACCCCTAGATCAAGAGTCCAGGCTCTACCGACTGAGCCAGCCAGGCACCACCCTCCGCCCCATGTAACATTTTAAATATTGTTTGCAGGTCACTGTCCTCTGTTAGAATATAAGCTCTGTATGGGCAATGAACCCTACTAGTCCTTTTATTTGTAGAGCCTGTCACACTGACAGAGACTTAAAGATGCCCAAAGACAGCTTTCTAGTTGGATCTGTGGAAGCGTAAAGGAAGACGCTGGGCTCAGTGTCCTCAAGGAGTTCATAATTTCATAAGAAGCAACCTATTTACCTTTTACTTCTCTTTCTTCTATTCTTCCTTCTTCCTTGTGTTTGTGATTTAGTCACCTACTCTATTCTTATGGGCCAAAATATTGAGAAAAATCAGAAAGAAATAAACAGAGGAGAGCCATCGCAGACCAAAATAAGTAACATTGCATTTTAAATCTCTGTGTGGGATATTTCTATCTCATTGGAAGAAAGAGCACAGAACTTGTGGGACAAAGCCCTTTTTTTCCTAGATTTGACAAAACGTCAAGATACGAAGCTTCCCTTTTATGATGTGAACTCACACTTTTCTTCCATATTGGTTTGATGGTATGTTTTGAATTATCTCTAATCCCAGGTGGAGCAGGAATGGTTGAATGTATATTATTCTTATGTGGCTGGGTGGTGAAATTTCCATCAGTGATATTGACTGTAAAGTAAAGATTTGGTTATTTTAACTACTATGTTTGAGAATCTATGAAAGGAAAAGTCTTCATTTTCTTGACTAGACGGACAGATCCACGAAAGATTCCAATAGTTATTTTACATTGTGTTCTAGCTGTTGTAGAAGTAATTGATATTTAATGAGGATAAGGATGTTATACAGTATAATTCTTCAGGTATTCCATGTTAGGTAAAATTGTGGTGACATATCAAAGAAAGATGATGCAAATCCATGAACAGGGTGTTTTGTCCAACTTTGGGGCAAGAGTATGAAACAAAAAATATTATCATTTGTTCTTCTGGTCAAGAACATTCTTTATGCCTATGATCATATTGTTGGTATTGCTGTTGTTTATTTTACTGTGCTTTGCTTGACTTAGGCTTAGAAGCCAATATATTGATTAAGAAGTTATCTTCAAAAATGATTCTCCTTTACCCTGACTTCACCTTTAGTGAAATTTATTAAGAATAGTTACTCTTTGTCAGCCAGTTTAGAAGCAGACAGGTCAGGGCCACCTGGATGGCTCAGTCAGTTAAGCGTCAGACTTTGGCTCAGGTCATGATCTCATGGTTCCAGAATTCAAGCCCCCCTGTCAGGCTCTGTGTTGACAGCTCAGAGCCTGGAGCCTGCTTTGGATTCTGTGTCTCCCTCTCTCTCTCTGCCCTTCCCCTGCTCATGCTCTGTCTCTCTCTCTCAAGAACAAATAAACATTAAAAAAAAAACAACCCAGACGGTTCAACACTACTGCCTTGGCAGTTGTTTCTTTCCTCCTCCTCCACTTTTTAAAACCATTGTTTAAAGTCCTCATTTATAAAACTCCATCATAATTCCCCTTACTCTTGCCAATGCTTATAGCCACTGCTTCACAACATTATACCTCCCCGGGAGATGCGGAAAACACATAGATTGTTTGTTTTCACAATCTCTAATTGAAGGGTTGAGAGGGAGGGATTCGGAGGGGGAGGGACTTTGAGACAGATTAAACTGCTGGGGATTTCTTATGTTAGATCACAACTGTGTTACATACCCAGTTGAAATGTGAGCTTGTTGCCTTGTTTACTCCATACTGGATGGTGGAGAAAAAAGAAATGGCTCTAATGGTACGCCGCTTTATAGACATTTACGTTTTATTTATGGGCTTTGGTGATATTTTAAGTAACGTTAGTACATGGAATCTTCTTTCCTCAATAAAGAGGTCATAGAGTAGTCTGGTTTCTTGTGTTTTGACTTTTTTTCTCCTAATAATTCAGAAGTGTGGTTATAGGTCACATAACAACATACCTGTAGGTTGGCATCTCTCAAACACAATAAACATTCAAGAGAAACCGCCTCAAAGAGAGTTTTCTTATACATGGTCTCAGAAATTTGCGCCAAGGAGTAGATTCACAGTTCGATAAGTTCAATTCCTACTAAATTTGTTTCAATTCACTAAATGAGTAGAAAAATTAGTATTTTTTTTAAGAAGAGCGGGTCATGTCTCCCACCCCCCACTTCCCACATACACACTTTTTTTCCCCAAACAATTGCACCAATATTACTATAAATAAAGCCTAACTAGATTGGGATATTTTAAAAACACAGCTTCCTAATCACCTGAGGGTTACCAACCTTCCGCTTCCTTTTTGATGTTTCCAGTGTGGAGCCAACATATCCCTGATTGTATGCTGCGGCCTCACACACAATCTGGAGAAGGCCGACAAGCAGTCAGGGAGGTTTTGGAGGCTTGTCAGGTGGACTGTGCTGTGTTAAGTGAACTGTGCAGGAAAAGAAGAAAAGAAAAAAAAAAGAGTTATATGCCAGTTCCTCAACCTTTGGTAGGCTGACAACATCACAAGGCAAGAGAGCTAAAGGAGGCCAACAATGACGCCCTTGGGTGAGGCCTCTCTTGGTGGCACACACCTCACAGGGATTTGAACCCATTCTTGCTGCGTGAACTGCCAGATGAGTGTAAATGTGGGTTACAGACCACCTCCCTTTTCCTCATTCCTGCTAATAATGGTAATGCTACTACCACTAATGATGAAGCACCTTAGCTCATTGTTTCTGCGTGTTGTACCTCGGTGCATTGAGCTGGAACAGCTTCGTCTGAGCACTAGCCTGAAAACAAAGAGAGAAACAACCAGAATCAAGAGACTGGCGCCTTGTTCCCTGTACACAGCTCCGACCTAAGCCTCTTTGCTCTGTGCTCAGGCTGCTGGGCCTGAAGAAGGGAGGGTATTCATCGATGAGGGTGGGTAACATTGACCTTTAGTGAACCAGTTTCTTGCCCACTTTTATGTCCAAATACTTATACAGATATAAATAATGGCACAATATTATTGCATGATGGTGATAAAATTAATTTGTGCAGTTGTCCAAAATAAGTAAAGAAAAAAAAATCACTCATGCAATAATTTTAGTGTGAATAAAGTAGATGCAAAAGGACTATATATGAATGTGTTCTTATCCAATATGGGAAAAGTGACTGGGCTTTCCATATATTATGACTCTTTTTTTTCTTTTACATATAGTAAATAAACACGACTGGGTTATAGAACTCTGAGCTTTCTAAATTTCATTTCTAACCTGATACCCTTCCCCAAATAATACATCATTAGCCTTTTTTAAATAGTTAGCCTTCCTCCCAACTCTAAATAGAAGTTAAAAATAACATTTCGCTCCTTAAAGCTTTAAATTCCATCTTGTTTCTCATCAGCCCTCTGGAGTGACTATCCAAGGTTACACAGACCTGACTGATTTACGAATATAATTTTTGTTTTAATTGAAACAGCAACATTTAGGTTCCACCTTAACAGTGCACCTTAAAAGATTATCTCGGTTATTTCACAGGCACCGAGCCGGCACTAATAGTCCAAGGCAGATATTGAAAAGCAGCACAGGGCCAGGCAGATCTATTAGAAATTCCCATCCACGCGCCTCATACATATTGATTTCTGACACCAAGCAGCAGTGAAAGCCCCCGTGGGAATAATATATTTAGCAGGGTTCGCTGCGAGGAGGTCACAGAGTGCATACAGATTAGCTTCAGAGGACCAAGGCACTAGTGTTGGAGCCAAATGCTAGATTTTATATCATTTTAATCTGAACTTTTATAATCCTTTTAGTTCTTCTTTCTCTGGATGGCAGAGAGAAGGCTCCTTCACATGTATCATGCATCTTTTTCTTTATTCCTCCTATAAATGTGCAAATGCCGTTGTAATGGGGAGGAATGTTCCCTTAGCATAAGCAGCAGAGCCCCAACCAGATTTGCTTTTATAAACGGTGGTCAATTCAGATGAAGACATCTTTATTTAAAGATTTCTTTCGGTGTGGGGGGGGGGAGGGGTGGGGAGGGAAAATCACAAATCTGTATCTCCAGTTTTAAGATAGAAGCATAGAACCGGGTCTTATTAAAAGAACCATTCTTCCCCTCCCCCATCTCTGACACTGGGGCTTAATTGAGCAGAAGTTGCATTTATACTGTTACGTCTATGAAAACAAAAATCTAAACATTTTTTTAATTACCTTTCTGATGGGTAGGGAATGCCTGCTCATTATGCAAAGAAGTGTTGTGACTGTATCAGATGAAGGTGTCAGAGGAGAGTCAAACGGGCATTTTGGAGACTGGAGGGATGCCAGCAGTGGGAAAGGAAAGGTTAGAGGGGACACACTTTGACAGAAGGGTGAAATACATCAGACAACAAAGGGAAATAGGAGGTTTCACTCAACAGACACAAAGGCGTATTGTCTTCCTCTAGACTGCATTTAAATTGTAGGTGTTTTATAAAAAGTTCCCATGATTACTAATAATCGGAAAAAAAAATAACTACATCTGTGAAGTGCCTTTTGAATCTGACTTATTTTCTCTGGCATCCCAAACAAGCATAAAAGATTGGGGGAAAAAAAGCTAAAGGAAATGTGAGGATAAGCAATCAAGACCTATCCTTGAAAATATAACAATAATTATAAGGAAAAGGTAAATTTTGACTTTTGTTTTTATTAATAAAGAAATTTTTTACCAATAAGGAATAATTAAAGTATCCAATTGAGATCTGGAATTTTGCCTGTCGGATTATCTAACTAAAATATGTCAAACATTCAGATTCATTTTGCAGGACTGTCTCTTAATGACATGTGTTAATTTTTATTTTATTTCCTGCTTTGTTCAAGCTCAGCACAGACTGTAAAAGACAGCAATTAAGTTTGGAAAGGGAGAAAAAAAGGGAAGTAAGATCTCAAACACAATTTTAAAAACTCGGGAAGTTGTATGAAGATCTGCTTTGGGCAAATGCCCCCTGTCAGAAATGCTTGGCTATATTACTGCCTCAAAACAAGACTTAAATCTACACTGAGCTAGCTGAAAACATTTTACTTTCTACTTCGTCTTCTTTGTGGAATTACACGTATATTGAAAGTTAGGACAAACAATGCTTCCCCTTAGCTACTAGAGAAATTAAAAGATTAAGAAGTACCTGGGTGCTGAAAACTCCAAGAGCCTCTCACTCAAACCACTGTGGTCTGAAGAGATAGTACCCAAACTTTCAGACTAAAGGAAGCAGGTGCAGAAATTCCAGAGGGAGCTGAATGAGCTAGCTAGTTGACAAAACCAAAGGAATGGTACTCTGTAGAAGTTAGAAATTCCTTCCATTAGAAAACAAGTGTGTGTGTGTGTGTGTGTGTGTATGTGTGTGTGTGTATTCACTCCATGAAGTTGGTTTAATTTTAAACTGCTCTATCACGGAACAGCATGTTTGGTAGGATTAAGTCATTTTTCAGGTGCTGATGACAGGGCACATGATGACCAATTAAAAAAAATAATAAGATTTTTTTTAACCAAAGATTAAATCACGTATTTGGTCAAGTGTCCCTCTTCCTTGGTGGAAGTGGCCACTATCTCATTTGGGAACTCTCACACTACCAATTTCTATAATGAATGCATGCTTTGGGGCTGAGGGAGAGTCTCCTGGTTAGGAAAAGAGAAGTGGGCAATCTTGAACCTCAGAGACTGAAAGAAGCCTGCAATAAGCAAGGACACACTCGGGACTGGGTGCTAATCTAGCAAGAAAGCCAGAGAACTGTGTGCGAGTGAACACCTTTATCACAGCACGGGTAAAATCCCGGTGCACGGATGGCAAAGAGACCTTGAATATAGTATCACACACCTTTCCCGGTTGTCAGCACATTTCTTAATTTCCTTGTACACAGATGTTAGTCAACAAATATTAGGTGACTTGAATAAATTATATTAGATAGAAATTATACTGGGGGTACAGAGACCAGAACATAACTGGCAAAAAAAAAAAAAAAGCAAAAAAGGAGCAAAAATAACAAGTCATTCATCCAGCAGTTCTGTCTCTGAGGTGCCCACCCCTCTGCCTTACCGCTTGGTTCTGAACTGCCCCTGCGTCTGTGTTAGGTAGGCAGTGGGAGACTGATGAAGCTGTTCATTTTTGCCTGGAGGGGGAGGGGCACATTCTCCCTCAGAAACAAGCTGATCTTAGCACAGGGCAAGAAAAGTACAAGTATCCATGGTTGATCTCCTGCACTTGACTGGAGTTCTACTGCCCAGGTGTCACTTAACAATTTACATCCCATTTTTCACCCTGAGTCCACACTACATATCTCTCTGTCATATAATCCCATCTGGCACCCAGCCCTGCTAGCTATCTGTCCTGATGAAAGTTTAAAAATTGAACATTTCTTCTACTTGCAACTCTGAGCTTGTTTTGGTAGATGAATTGCTGATGGGGGCTGTTACCTGTTAAATTTCTGGCAACGACAACAACAACGAAAGAATCACCTAAAAGGACTAAAACTACAAATCTTTAGGCAACCTCTCTCCACCAGATGAGTGAAACTTCCTCCTATTTTAAAGCCATCACTGGGCTGCATTTATGTTTATTATAAATGTTGGTGAGACTCTGCCACAGGGGCCAAGGACACTAGCCTGGTTTGTGAGCTGGTTTCGTTTCCTACCAGCATTTTTAACCCCTTGTCAGACCAGAGGCTTCATTCTGCTGGCCATCATTTGTAGTGTCTGCTTGGTGACTCAGAAACTGTCCTTGGGCTTAGCAACAGCAGAAGGCAGGTGTTTGGAAAGCATTTTCCCATGGGGAGAAAATTCAGTTTTTATTCACCTAATATGCTACATAATCTTGGAAATCCTGAAGGAACTGGCACCCTAATTTTCATTATAGAAATCTTCACCTAAATCAAAGAAGCTGGGCAGTGGAATTGTTTTGAATGATTTTTTTTGAAAATGTAATATTTGATCCCACCATAGTTAAGAGTATAAAAACAAAAGAGAAATTAAGTAATGGAGTTATTCCTAAAATTAATTTGGGCTTCCAGCCTGCCTAGCTGGGTTAAATATTTTCTTTATTTCCACGAAGAGCTTAAAATTCATGGGCCATGTGTGTAAGGAAATAAAATGCGAAGGTATTATAAACCAAGAGCATAAACTATGTGTGTGTGGTCTACAATTCCAAATTCTGACAGTGTCCACAGTGTAAGAGTAAGATGCAGAGAGAATATACAGATGCCTTTGTGAGCAGGAAACAGGGAAAAAGTCCCTTTTAGTTGGGGGCAAAAATATGCATTTACTTTCAGTAGAAGTAGACACACTTAAATCCCTGCTGAGCGCTAGGGAGGGGTTGGATGAGCTGTCTAGAAAGCATTTTCTCTCTCTTTATAATGTTAGAAATCCTCGGACTGCATTGTGCATTGCAATGCAAGGATTCTGCAGTGTAAGAGCACATCAGGGCATTGAGAAAGGCTTAATGTGTTCTCATTAGAGGAGGATGGGGGAAGGGGGAGGGAGAGGCGCCTTGGGGGATGGAGCTGAGCTCGACCACTCTGGGAAGCATTACAATTTTGTGCCTTCTCACTTCAACTCCCTCAATCCCCTAGCTTTACATAGCTCTTTCACAGACAGTTCAGGAAAATGCCTCCCAAGCCTCGTGTAAAGAGAGCAGTGTTGTATATCGTTGCTTACAGTTTAACAGTTTGTTTGCTTGAGCCTTTTAAATTTTTTTTCCTTTTCTGGGCTGCCTCTATAAACCTTTTTTTTTTTTTTTTTTTTTTTTTTTTTTTTAACATTCCCTTCTTATCAGATCAAAACTAGAAAGGAAAAGAGGGCAATCTGATCAATGAAAGAAAATCTAGATGCTTTTAGAGTTATTAAGCTCCACAGAGCTGCTAGTGTGGAAAGTCCAGGAGGAGCAAAGTGGGCTTTATAATTGAAATTCTTCATAGCTGGTGATAACTGTAATCTTCCAGACTAATTTACTTCATTTTTTCCCCTCCAGTTTGCTTCTCTTCTAGAAGAAATCAAATATAGGTTTCTTTCTCTCTTTTTCTTTCTTTCTTTCTCTTTCTTTCTTTCTTTCTTTCTTTCAGAACATTTTATATGTAATTTGGAGATTTTAAGTTGGAAAGGAAAGTGTCCATGCAGGAAACCTGCCTTTTAGTAGCATTTCATCTTGTGATGAGCAAGATCATGCATCCCAGAGCCAAGGAATAAGTTGAAGATAAGGTCTCTTAGGTATAAAGTGTTGAAAATAGCTGGGGACCTCTTGTATCCATTCACTACTGTGCCTCCTAGATGGACCTTGGAATTTTGTGCTACAGAAACCCAGCTAGCCTCTTCCTCTTATGTCCTGGGTTTCCCCAAATAGACTAATAACCACAGGAAAGTGTACAGTCTACTCTGAGCCATTTCCTACTTCAAATTTGAAATCTTAACTTACTCTAAAAATTTCCTTCTTTTTTGGGGCGCCTGGGTGGCGCAGTCGGTTAAGCGTCCGACTTCAGCCAGGTCACGATCTCGCGGTCCGTGAGTTCGAGCCCCGCGTCAGGCTCTGGGCTGATGGCTCAGAGCCTGGAGCCTGTTTCCGATTCTGTGTCTCCCTCTCTCTCTGCCCCTCCCCCCGTTCATGCTCTGTCTCTCTCTGTCCCAAAAATAAATAAAAAACGCTGAAAAAAAAATAAAAAAAAAAATTTCCTTCTTTTAATTATAGAAATGCAGATAATATATTCTAACAGAGAAAGCCACCAGACTGGCTAGACCTTTGTGATTATAGACAAATTGAGATCTTTGATATCTGACTTGTATACTTTACTTTGATGAGTTTCCTAAGTACAATCTTATAAGAATTACAGTTATTATTGTTGTTTATACTGAAAAAGTACATGGCTCCCAGTATCTATTTATTATAAAAAGATCCAAAGCAACTATCAATCAATGCATATTTCACTTTCAATATGCTAAGATTTTCTTCTTAATTTGCAATCCATCTAAGAGTTTAGTTTGGGGAGAAATTAAGCAATGTTTAGTTTGATTTGGTTTGGTTTTGGGGGGTGGAAAGGGGTTGCAATTGATTTGAAACTGATGGAAAGAATAGTGAAAATTATCAGACAAAATTCTATCCCTATTATGTATAATTGGACAACTACTCAAATAGGTGTTTATGGAATTGGAAAAGAATACAAGCATTTGGCAACACAAATTAGAAACCAACCTCCAAGTCTGTTGGCTTATGGACCATAGAAACACAATTTTCAAGTTTTTTGAAGAATAACCATTTGGTATATTTTATTATTAAAACAGCTAAATAGTATCATAGTATGTCACTTTACTTAGATGGGATAATTAATACTTGATACAAAGTTTGTAGCCTATTTATATAACTGTAATGTCATCAAAACAATGCCACACATACAATTACCATTAGCTGACAAATAGAATTGGGTTGTTAGTATCATGCAATGTGTACTGCCCTTTGGATTTTTATAACTGCCTTTTGCTAGGTGTTAAATATGTTAAATAGGAATATGTTGGATATTTTAATAAAATGGATTTCATAGTTTTTGCCAAAATGAAATATTGGTTAATTTTTACATACTTAATACTAACTGAATGTAAAAAATTAAATTTATTTTTCTTCTCATTCTAACAATTATAATTTGGTTAGATTTTAAATCTTATTATTTGAAATTAAGCAACTGGTTTTTATTTCCATCCCACATTTTCAGAGAAGTTGTCAAGTAACAGTGTGGCAAAACACTTTTTTATCCTGTTATCTTAACCAAAATAATAAATAAATAAGTGAACTACTATGGTATATATTTATCTTTATTTTGAAATAAATCTTCAGTACTGGGTGTTCATTTATTACCCATTGATTCAATGTGAAAACAGGGATTTTGCTTTTAATTTCTTTATAATAGTAGTAAGTGTTAAGATGTATTAAGTACCAGGTCTATGGTAAGAGTTTTATACATGTGATTTTATTTAACCTACACACAGTGCTATGTGGTAATACTATGACCATTCTAATTTTAAATTTGAGGAAACTATGGCATAACTGGATCAGGTAATTTACGCAAGTTCGTAGCTTGTAATTAAGGATGTCAAGATTCAAAGAAGGTCTGTTCGACTTCAAAGTTCTTTGAATTATGTTACATTGATTCTCTAAAGATTAGGTAATTTCATAAATCATTTATTTTATGTTAGCCATTAGAGTGATTTTTTTTTTCTTCATAAGGTAAACAGAATTTTATCACTGATTGAATGGAAGCTTTTAGCTAATCTATTTTCTTGGATAATCCATTTATGTATTTATTCAAAAAATACAGGGCACCAGTTGTCTGGGTAATGTCACACTGTTTCAGACATCCACATGCCTCAAATTGAAGTGAACAGCATGAAAAGTGCCTGCCTTCACTGTGTTAATATTCTACCAGGAAATGGGAGACAATAATAAAAGTAAGCAAATAAAAAGAGATAGTTTTAGAGACTGATAAATAGTTCAAAGGCAATAAAACAAGAGGACATCACAAAAGGTCTGGGAAGGATCTACTTTACAGTGGTCAAGGAATAGGTCTCTGAGGAAAGGTGTTACAGGAGTGATGGGGATAAGAAGAAGAGCCAGTCGCCAGAGTCCCAAGGAGAAAGAACACAAGTGAACTGGAGGGCTTTGAGTCATAAGAAGAGTGTTGTGACTCTTGGAGGTGGAGGTTGGGATGGCGGGGATTATTTTGTAAACCACCACAGCAACTGTGGATTTTATTTTAAGGGCAATGGGAAACTCCTGAAAGGTTTCCCTCAAGGTCATGAATCATCAGTATTATCATTATTTTTTTAGGAAGGTTTCTCTACTGCTAGGCAGAAAATTCATTGTTGGGAGCAAAAAAGATGGAGTCAACACTGGAAAACAAAAGCTATATAGATTCTGTACACCTAAACATGTGTGTGTGTGTCAAATTGTATAAAATATGATGTTGTCATGTTCTGTTATAACATAACATGTTACAGTCACAGACTGTAGTCGGTGGGTTCTAGGAGAATAGAGCTTAGTTGTTAAAAATCTGCAACCACGCTTGGGTAGAATCACAACCCTTAACACTTCATAGCAGTGTGATCTTGGAACTTTTTTTTTTTTTTATTAACCTCTCTGCATCCTAGCTTCTTCATTTGTAAAATCAGGATAACTGCAGACTTTATTGTCCCTACCTCACTGGGTTGTTATGATGTGTGAATAAAACAAAAAACCGCAAAAACTTAGAATAGCTTTGGAACCTTATAAATACTATAATGTTTTATTTATTTTTGGAAGGGAGACAGAGTGCTAGTGGGGGAGGGACAGAGAGAGAGAGGGATACACAGAATCTGAAGCAGGCTCCAGGCTCTGAGCTGTCAGCAGACAGCCTGGTGCAGGGCTGAACACACAGACAGAACATGACCTGAGCGGAAGTGGAACCCTTTATCGGCTGAACCACCTGGGTGCCCCATCTTATAAATACTATAAAAGTATTTGTGAACTCACATTGATTAAATGCATTATAAATACATGATTTCTCACCCGTAAAGAATGGAAGAAACCCTTCGAGAGATCTGAGAAATGGGTTTCTCTCCTGGCTTATCTAGATTCTCCTTTTCTTGAGCTCTCTGAGTCATATGGGGCCTCTTCTGAGTGAACCAGGCTGAGCTGTGCTGGGATGTTCTTTGGTATCTCATTTCCTTCATTCCTATCTCTCAGCAGACATATTTGTTCTAAGTTCCTCATTAAATCCCCAGGTCTTATCAGAGGCACTGCCATGGAGGCTTTGCTTCCTTCCAATGTGCTGTGTAGAATTCTGGTCACCAGCATCCCTCATTACCCCAGAGCTGGCTGTGTGGCCTTGCAGCCCCGGGGTGCCTGGGCACAGACTGAATCCTCAGCCAGCCTCTGTGTTCTACTGCCCCTGTGTTCTCTCCAGCAACAGGAGGGATTTAGTCCTCTGCTAGTAGGGAAGAGTACCTCTCTGATTAAAACAAATTTGCCTCTTGGCAGGAACTATTTAAAGCCTAACATTACAGCGAGATTCCTAACTTTTACATGTCACATTGTTACAGGAAATTATCATTTTTATAGAATACAGTGAGAAAAATGGGCACAATAGTTCAAGGTCTGAGGTGACTCATGCTGAGGCTATGGCTAACTCAGGTCTCTCCTGTCACCTGGAAGCTGACAGGATCACAGGTATAACCTATTCACAGCTCACGCATGTGTCCCAGCACAAGGGGTGGAAAGCTCTGACCTACAGGATAAAATCCAAATCCTCTGGAATCTGATCTGTCCACCCTTCCAGGTTAATTCCTAACTGTTCAATCCTTTAGGCATTTAAAGCCCTAGCTTTTTAATGACCTCTGAGCTTTTGCCTCTTTAATTCCCTTTACTAGAATGCACCCCACTTCCTTTCTTCTGAGCTGGCCCTTAACATCCTTACGGCTCCTTTCAAGTGCCACTGTTTCCAGGAAGTGTCATGAAAGTCTTCTTTTCACTCCCACATGATCAAGCTGACTAAATGCCTTCATTTCATACTGTCCAGCACCCTCATTTCATATGTCATAGCTTTTAACATCCTGTCTTAAAATAACTAAATCCCCTAGTATGCAAATCTTATTTATTATTAGGGATTCGGTTTTGGACCCCTTGAAAAATGAACACAGTAATTAATAGTAAATGCTCAAATTATATTTGTTGAATGGAAGCTTGGATGCCTTGACCCTTGCTTTTTAGATTTATTAACTATCTTCTTCAGTGAAGGAGCACAGGGATTTCCCATTAAACTACTTCCTGTCTGTATAAACTCCGTTTTATGTTTTTTTGTTATTTTACAGGTAAACAAGCAGAGGGGTTGCAGAAGCGCCCCCAGGTGATGTAGGACAGGTGGAGTAGGGCCTGGGCCCCAGAAATTAAACCCCCAAATTCAGTAAAACCAGGACACTTCAAAACCTTAGTCATAATGGTTTCACACATACACAGAAAAGTTATATAACTCTCCTTTCAAACTACATTTTATTTTGGGCAATAAAAGGAAACAAATAGAGAAATAATAAGTATTTTAATATATTTTTACCTGGTAACATACTAATTGATGTAACTTTAATAATTATTTTTAAATGATGCTCATCTTTTGGACAGCTTTTAATTGGATTTGAATATCTTATTTAACATTGGGAAATACTCTTGGAATCCCATTAACAATACTTTCCACTTTTAAAATTCACAACCCCCCAAATTTTAAGAAATCTGTTTTAATCATTAGAAACATGGAAATTGATTTATTTGAATCAAAGAACCAATAATTGTAAAGGATACCTCAAAAAGCAGTTATTAGTGACCCTGATTTTTAAAGGCTATTTTCTAATAAGTGATTTTCTTAGTCAAGACATGTTCTGTTAAATTTTATAACTTAGTGAAACATTGGGCAAGATTTTTCTCATCCTTTCCTTTTCTCAAATCTATTCATAGATACTAAAATGATGAGTATAGCTTTTCTGAAGATGAGAATTTCATATTTGGAGTCTAGATTTGGAACATTTATAGAATTAACTTTTTCAGACTTAGGAGATGTTTGATTTTGATATTATCTTTAGGTTTTAGGAATCCATAGTGACATCAGTGGAATTTATAATTTGCCTGATAATAAATTTTACTTAGAAGAAAATGTCAATTAAGTATTAGTTTTGGTTCACTTCTTGGTCAAAAAATGTCAGTTGCTATTTAAGAAGCATTTATATACAAATATATTGAAAATATTTTTAATTTCTTAAGTAAACGTCTTTCTACTTTAGGTACAAAAACATAATTCCCTTTATACGTCTTTTTATTATTGTACTGTGGTTGCAGAATGGAATATAATCTTATTCGTATTGTGAGTTATTGATTTTTGAGCACAAAATATGGGCAGAGTTATTTCAGTAATTTTAATTTACCAGACAAATCACAATAACTCAACTTATATTTTTAGACATTCTATATTTTTTTACTTGTATTCTTGAATTAAAAATAACCATAAAATAGGGGCACAGTTAAGTGTCTGAATCTTGATTTCAGCTCAGGTCATGATCTCATGGTTTGTGAGTTCAAGTCCTGCATTGGGCCTTATGCTGAGAGCCTACTTGGGATTCTCTCTCTCTCTCTTTCTCTGCCCCCTCATCTCTTTCTCAATAATAAAGAAACATTTAAAAAATAAAAAATAAAAATAACCATAAACTAATAATTAAAAAAATCAATCTGTTTGGAAAGTAAATCCAGATTAGGAGGAGGTAAAGCATTTGATGCTAATTGAACAGAAACATGAAAATGATTTCAGATGGTGTGAGTATGTATAAAGGAAAGATGAATCCAAATGACTTGATCAGTTATTCTCTAGTTAGCAATATCACTTTCCACGTGAATAACCATGTAGCACATCCATTTTTTTATTTTACAAGTGAAGCAAATATATTCATAGATACTCAAGTATTTGCTTTAATCTTCTCCTTTATTTGCTTGTAAATAAGTTGACTTTTTTATACTCCCTATCTAATCCCCCAGAAAGTTCTGTCTGCTTACCTTCAAAATATATCCAGAATCTCACCACGTTTCTCCTCCTTCACCTCTATAACCATAAACCATTCTTCTATCATCTGTAGCCTGGACTATTGCAATAGCCCCTAACTACTTCCCCCTTGTCCCCCCCTTCCTTTCTTGCCTACAGACATGTTGGCATGGCACCCAGAACAATCCTTTCACAACAGAAATCAGCTCATATTATTCCTCTGTTTTCCTTACCAGTCCCCCCACTTGCCCAGAGTAAACTGCAAAATACATACAATGGTCTACAAGGTCCTGTATGTTCTTTTTGGTTAACTGACACCTGCCTAAACACGGCTTCCTCAGTTTCCTTCTTCCCTTAAGGGAAGAAGGGAATGTGACCTCATTCCCTTATGGTCACATGGACCTTATTCTTTCCCGATCAGACCAGGTCATTGAAGCCTCATGGACTCTTTGCATATACTGTTTCCTGAGACACACACACAGCTGTTTCCCTCATCTCCTTCCGGTGTTTGTCCAAATGTCTCATTCTCGATAATATTTTAATCAAGTACTTTATTTAATTTTAAAACTATTTACAGGGGCGCCTGGGTGGCTCAGTCGGTTGAGCGTCTGACTTCAGCTCAGGTCACGATCTCACGGTTCGTGAGTTAGAGCCCCACGTCGGGATCTGTGCTGACAGCTCGGAGCCTGGAGCCTGCTTCCGATTCTGTGTCTCCCTCTCTCTCTGCCCCTCCCCCATTCATGCTCTGTCTCTCTCTGTCTCAAAAATAAATAAACATTAAAAAAAATTTTTAAACTATTTACATCCCAATTAGGAACTCTTATTGCATGCTTTATTTTGGTGCGTGACACATGTCATATTCTAAACTTCTGTATTATTTGCTTTGCTTACTCATTTTGTTTGTGGTATGCCTTTCCTCAGAGAATGCAAACTTTATGAAGACAGGGCTTTTGACCTGTTTTATACTTGCCTGGAGCAAATCTAGTGCTTAATACATATTTGTTGAATAAATGAACAGACAGGTCAATGTGAAAATGCCTGATAGAGTTAGAACTCAGTGATGTTTGTTGAATGAATGAATTTCATGAAAATTGTTTTGAAAGAACACCTTGTGGAGCACTTTCTATGAGTTGTTCCAATATGATTTTTAAATAATAATTATTTTTAAAAACTGATTCTTTATACTGAAAGTTTATTTGTTGCCAGACTTTCTGTAAAAGTGCATTTGTTATAGCTTGAAATGGGGTACCTCAGGGAGATGGAAATGTGATTAATAACGCCTGAATTTTTTTTTTTTTCAGGGAAAGCTGAAATGAGGGACTCTCCTTCCCTAATCTGCTGCTGAAATTCGCTTTTTCTTGGATCTGGGGGAAAAAGAAACTGGCACATTTGCTTCCCTGCTGCTGCCATGTTAAGCATGCTCACTTCACAAGCTCCTGCAGATGAAAGTGTAATTGTGTGGAAGGTGAATTGATTGCAATTAACCTCGGGACTTACCCTCAGGCTGGGGTATTCTACCTTCTTTTCTAGGAATGTGCCACCGAGGCCATAATACATGGCTGATGAATACATATATCATACAGGGAAACACATATATTATGAGATAAAGTACATAAATCATGTACAAAAACATGCATTATACTGAGATGATCAAATTATAAATGAAGCACATAAATCATAAGATTACACTGTTGAATTGTATCAGGAAACATAAATTATATAGTGAAATCCCAGGGTCACTGGAGGGTTCACTGAATAATGAAATGAGCTCCTATAACTCGTGGAAAAGTGGAGTAACTCGTGAAAAATCCATTGTGCGTTATGCTGAATATTCCATTTAATCCAATTTTATCTCCTACACCTCCTGTTCCCAAGGAATCAAGGTTGCCCACTATGAGAGAAGGGGACTAAACAACAAACAAACAGCAAATGCAATATTGAATGATAAGGCACTATAAGTATATCCAAAAGTAAAACTTTCAAATGTAGTGAATCTCTGTAGCTGAGTTTTCAAGTCAATGTTGGGGACGGATGGCAGTTCTAAAGTCAGCTACAAATATCAAAAGGGCAAAGACTTGCTCTAAAATGAAGATTGTCTTGAATTTCAAGAAGATCCTAAAAAGAAAGAGATGAAATTAAGATTGGCTTGCTCTAAATGTAGACAAGCAATTGAAATTTGGATTGATTCATTGCATTAAAAACAAAGAACAAAAACATTTATTTTAAGTTATGCATATATAAAGACTTTGCTTACCTTCCCTTGGGGATCATTTTTCACATTTGACTTTGTTTTCTCTTTCCCCTTTACTTCTCTGTACCTTTGTTCGCGCATGTATTAATAGGATGAAAGAGAAGCAAAATGGGAGAAGAGAATTCTTTAACTTAGTTGGCTTTTTAAAGGAAAGTCAGAAGCTGGCAGAGGCCATTCTGCCAGGCTTTAACAGAAGCCCGGGCGAAGACAGACGTTCACACACAATATAGAACAATGATACAAATCAGATCAATCTCACAAAGTTTTTCAGTGCGATGTTCATCCACATGAATTATGTTCTCACTAAAGCAAGGGCCTGGAATTCACATCCATTCGTAGCACTGGTGAGTTAGGGTTATGGTCAAAGCCCAGTGTACTGAGGGATTCCTTAGTCATAAACAAAGTGTTTGACCCACTCTATTCCTCAGGGCAATAGAGAGCCAGAGCTAACTGAATTTATACAGTGGGAATTGATAGTTTATTGCTGACCCTGGAGGGGCAGGGGCACTGACTCACATCCTATTTCTGGCTTTTCTTGGCATTTGTTACCGCAGATAAAGGTAGATTGTGTCAAGATGTGCTGTTGGTCCTGGAATACAATTGTGTCAAGATGCAAGTGCTAAATTTTATTTGAAGGGGAGCAATACATTGGCACCCCCAAATATCCTCTGCCTTCCCTAAACATATTTCAATTTCTCACATTTACTCATGTTTAGCCCTTGTTAACACAACACTATAGGATGCTAAAATATACATGTCCTGTTAATTGTACGATTAGTAATTGTCGAAGAAACCGTGGCGTTAAAGACACACATAGAATTCCCTTATTTTCAATGGCAGGTGAAATATAAAATAATAATAAAAAATTAACCCACAGAAATGTTTAGTTTGTTGTTTGTAAATTCAGTTTGGGCCTGCTAACAGAAACTGTTTTGTCCCCAAAACATCCATAAATGGTTAAATCTTCTCAATATAAGTATAATCATTTTACTCTATGATCTATGTGTTTCATTAGTTGAGGTACACATTTTGCTATAATAAATGTGCTTCAGTAAATGATCTATGCATTTCTTTCTGAAATGTATGTGTTTCACTAGAAAAGGTATGTGTTCATCAACTATGAATAATGTTCCTAACGGCACCACATTATATTACTTGGCTGGTATCAGCACAGCATTACACATCCATTCCCTCATGACCATGAGCACGCGTCCACAAGAAGACACACATCAGCCCCTGTCACTCTCAGGTGTCGATGCACATGTGCATGAACTCTGCAGACTTGGGAAACACAAATGGGAGAGAGGGGGGATGGAGTCATTTTGTAGGTGAATATGTTTGTTAAATGAACAGGAAACAAGGGATTTTTCTAGTCCTGCCCTTCTATAACCAAGAGGAGGAAAAAACAGTATGACAAAACACAGTTAGAGATTTTATTGTCTTTCATAGGCAAAGTTCCTTCCACTTCAATTAAACATTACTCGGGTAAGGAAAGAAATAATATAATTCCAAGTTAAACATTAAAGCCATTGTTTTTTGTTTGTTTTTGTTGTTTTTACTTATTTGATTCCTATATTAAAATTTTACCAAGTTCCTAATTTTAGTGAATTGGCTTCCAAAATGAAGTGAAATTATCTTTATAGAGTAAAATCAATTAATTACTTTAAAAGTTAAATGCATTATCTTTCTGTAAAAGGTGTTGTTGATCACTCATTGTTAAGAGGTTCATGTTAGTTTACAATTCAGAGGGTAAAGAAAGACTTTCCTGGTAAAACAAATCATACAGTGATTTACTTCTCAACATATTGAAATTCAAACAAAGCAATTACCAGATTGAACCACAACCAATTCTTTGTGGCCTCCAAGCTCTCTGGGAGTAATAACAAACACACCTCAAGATTATCTATAGAAATCCTTTCTTCCCCCATGTGTGTGAGTTTCTTATGTCCAACTGTCAATGTTTTGAAATGTGGCTGATTCTTAGAGATGACCATTTATTTCAGAATTGTAACCTCTCTATGCCTTTTTTCTCTGTGATAGAGAGTCTGTAATTCAATGCACAGGATATTTGTTAATATTGTCATGAACAGACGGAATGACTTATGATATGCTCTTCATGTAAATGTGTTAATTATGACAGAATCACTTATTTTTCACAGATTAAAACTAATGCTTTGTATATGAACTTTCCATTTAAAAATCATTTTTCAGTAAACACCGAACACTCTTTTACATATGGCATCAAATGATTTATTATACGTGTCTCTATTTAGTGACCTAATTTTCTCTCTACTTTACATCTATCATTGCAGATATTTCTTTCATTTACACCTGCCTTTTACATTTTTTATTTACTGAAATGACTGAAGCCTGGTGGTTATTTTTTACTATTAGGGGTATTAGGAATTTCCATAGATCTTATCAGCTGGTAAGTCATTCATCTTATATTTGAGACATTCTCTATATAGCAACAGTGTACATTAAATAGTTCTGAAATAATTAATGCAGAGCTTTTAGAGAATTGCCACCATTTTTCTGCAGTAGAATGTTTTGATGATACCCCAATTCTGATTTTTTGAAGACTATGAACATGCATGTATGAAAAAAAAAAGAGAAGATCCTGGACAAAAGCAATCTTTCTGATAAAAATTAGTTCAGCCTTAAAAGTGGTTGAATTCAATTTATGTATAAAACTGGGTCAGCCAGTAATATTTTAGGGGTGCCCAGAAACCACTATTTAGGGACACCTAGAAATAAAAAAATGTTGGTTTATACATATGGATCAGACATAATACTTTTCTTTAATGCATGTTACACTAAATATTGCTTGGCGATCTTGTGGATTTAAGTGTTAGTAATAGTATAATAGTTAAAAACAGAAGCAGGAAACTGTAGTAAATATGTTATTGAAAACTCTCACTGAGAGATTTTGAAGTCTATATTGAATTTCCCTCCCACCAAGTTGGATTAATATCCTCAGTTACAGGTTACATCTTACTTAGAAAGTCCTCATCGGGCTCAAATCAGTCATCTGTGAATAGCTCATGAGCAAGTTCCTTGAGACCTGAAATGGTCTGAGTGATAACATTTTAATCAATTTGATTCCACTTTGCACATGATTGTGTATACAAGAAAAATCGTTTTAGTAAAGATTCCTTAAGACCCATATAGTGAGATCAACCTGAACCAAAAGCATTCCACCTTATGAATAATGAAAATAGTAACATATATGTTCATACGTTCAAAAACATAATATTTTGTTCATAGATTTCCACCACCAAGCACCTCTTGTACACATGGGTCTATAATATATTTACAATGTTGAAAGGTGATTTAAAGCATAATTTGTTTTGTTTTGCTTTAGTCTAGATTCATTCTGATTAGCCTATTTTACTGGTACCATGAGGACCTCTGTGATGCTGCTAGATCTCAAATGTGATTTGAATTGGTGTTCTCTGCAAAAATCTACCGCTGGCATTATCTATACCTGGATGTTTTCAGCTCTAGACACCATGGTGTCTTTTTGTGGCTTCTACAATCTCTGAGGGCTATGCCATAAGCTTTGCTCCAAGGAAAAAAAAAATCTCCAACCACTCTCAGGTGAAAAAAATAAGTTGAATATTAAATACAACCTGAACATTCCTTTAAGAATTTGTGCAGATGTGAATACATTTAAAAATAGGGTTAACATCAGGTTCTGTTAGGCCAAATACACCCTAAATTGCAACAGAGTTTCATAGTGACATTTTGGTCATCAACTGCAGCCATTATCTGGGGATAAATCAATTTGCAGCAGCTGTGGACAGCTATTTGAGTGTAGAGCAGAGCTGCTTAACTGGAGAAGCATGTGAAAAGTTAAAAGGCCAGAGTCCTGCTGACTACACATAAGACATTTTTTTTTTAAGGTAAAACCATAATGCAACATTGCCTGACTCAGAACACACAGGCCATTCTTGTTAATTCATCCTACCTAATAGCTGATTTGATATGCTTTCTTCTCTAGCTCCCTTGTTAAGGATGGTGCATATTATAGGAACTTGTCTAGATCCATTTTGTTTTCCTCTTGGCAAACAATTCTCTTTAGAGGTTCAGTTAGTGCTTCTGGCAATGGCAGAACTAGCACTTTTATGGTCTTCTAATCTGTGAAAAAGATTGTCCTTGGTTTCTTGAAAAGGTCAATATCAGGTACGGAGTTTTCTTCAACTGTAAGCAGAATGGTTGCTGTACTAGATAAGGCATTTTGCAGCAAATTAAAATAAAGAAGGTGCACAATTTGCCACAGTTATGCATTAGCTTATTTATAACCTAGAAGTGATAATATTTTTCCTTTTATGTTTCTCATTTGACATAATAGTTTGTTTTCTAAGTTTGAGATGTAAAACAAGCTGCTGTGTTGGGTTTTATTTTAAGTTCATTCATGGGCGTCTCTAGAAAACGGATGATGGACAGAGAGGAGAGGAAGAGTCTTTCCAGGAAAAAAAAATAGCTTTCTGAGTTAGGCTGGAAATTATAAGTACAAATTCAAGTGTGTATCAATTGTGGTTTATTTAATAGATTTACTTTTCACAATGTAACCTCAATATACTTTTCGATATAACCGCAAATGCCTGAGACAATGTACAAAGATGGCTCATATTATGTACAGTGATGTCATCTAATATGGACCTGTTACTGTTGTTGAAGTTAGGATAATGAATCCTGTCAGAGTGCAGGGAATGTTTGTAAGTGAATCGTTGTCACTGAAGACAGGATATTGTTGTGATTTGAGGCTTGTATGGGGATAATTCTAATAGTCATTACTCAAATTGCATTTGCAATATCTGGCATATTTTTAGTGGACCATCCAAATGTTAAATATGATAATAAAATTAACATAGTAATTAAATGTGATTATAATTTCCCAAAGAAAGAAAACCTGTTTCTATAGGCTAAATATGCTTTCTGAAATTGTGATTTACCTGATCTCGATGCTACCTTGAAATTTTATTTTATTTATTTGTTTTTTAAATGTTTATTTATTTTTGAGAGAGAGAGAGAGAGAGAGCGAGCGCACAAGCTGGGGAGAGGCAGAGAGAGAGGGAGACACAGAATCGGAAGCAGGCTCCAGGCTCTGAGCTGTCAACCCAGAGCCTGCTGCAGGCCTTGAACCCACAAACCAAGAGATCATGATCTGAGCTGAAATTGGATGCTCAACCGACTGAGCCACCCAGGTGCCCCCAAAATTTTTAAATATGTAAATATCATTATAGCTTCATCTTCCATAGTTTGGTCATATGTTAATTTTTTAAATATTGAGTTAAATTAGTGTAAATTTTTGGCATAGGGATTATCTGATGGCTATACACAAATATTTTGCTAGAAACAAGTGAAAAAGTGAGAGAGGCTAGATCTAAGTGCTATTATTTTTAAATCGTAGGCGAAAAAAGAAGAGCATATAGATTCATTTTTAAAAATATGAATGAAAGTATTTTAGCTAATAGCAATCAGCAGAAACAGTGGTGTCAATTTAAATTGTTAGTAAGTACAATTCTCGGCTAAAGACTCTTTTTTTTTTAATTTTTATTCTTGAAGTTTATTTATTTTGAGAGAGGGAGAGAGCATGAGCAGGGGAGGGGCAGAGAGAGAGAGAATCCCAAGCAGGCATCTTGCTGTCAGCACAGAGCCTGACATGGGACTCCATGTCACAAGTCTGAGTCATGACTTGAGCTGAAACCAAGAGTTGGACACTTAATCGACTATAAAGTCTCTCTTTTTAAAGCTATAGAAATATCATCCATGTACCCTGTGGCAAAATCTTGAACTCGGAAATCTTGAAACATCTCCTGGGAAAACGTTTGACCTTATATTAGTAGTGGAATATGGAGGGAAATTTCCACTGAGGCTCCTATTAGCTGTTCTTCAAAGAATACAAATTGATAATAATAACATGGTTTGCCAAACATGGTTTGGCAAAAATAACCCATTGCCTGACACCTAGTCAGTGTTGGGTAAAACTCGGTGGTGTGTGATCAGAATTCCTGTTCTACAGATGAGGAAACAGTCTAGAGATTAAATGCTGTCCTTATGGTCACACAATAAACAAGTGGTGTTTTGAAGACTGCTAGTTGTTCCTAAATATCCATTCTCCCCTTTCTCCTTTTAGTAATAAAAAATCCTTAAGTTTAAGTTAGATACAGGGTTTGAATCCAGCAAGGGATTGCATTTCCCGTTGTCTCTTGCCGTTAGTTATAGCCATGATAATACATGTTTTAATAGCGTTGAGCTAAAGTATGTTCTTTGCAATTTGTGGGTCTTATCTTTAAAGAGACTGGAACTTGCCACATGTTTGAAAGCTCTGCGCTTAGTGGAACAAAGCAACATTAACCAAGGAACTGAGAGCCAAACAGTATCAGGCCACAAGGCCAGACCAGGACAGCTTACCCAGACTTTTACATGAAAGAGAAATAATCTGTCTAAGCTGTCTGTTTATGGGAGAAAGAATTCTCCCTCTTTCTTTCTCTCTCAGCAATCCAATATGTGTCACAACTATTATAGTGTGAGAACTGAGATCCAAATCCAGAACTCAGGGCCAAAGCTCTTAAACATTAGAACACATCTAATTAAAACTGCTATTTGGTAGAATTATCAAGGTTATTTTTGATCTAGGAATGTTCTTAAAGACATACAAATGACCAACAAGTACATGCTAAGATCTTCAACATCACTAATTATTAAAAGATACAAATCAAAACCACAATTAGATATCACCTTCCTCTTGTTAGAGTTATTCTTATCAAAAAGACAAGAGATAAATAAATGCTGCTGAGGACCTGGAGAAAGGGGAATGCTTGTGCGCTTTTGGTGAGAATGTAAACTACTACTGTCACTATGGAGACAGTATGGAGGTTTCTAAAGATATTAAAAATACAGCTATACAATAGAGAAATCCCACTTCTGAGTACATATCCAAAGGAAAGGAAATCATTATTTCGAAGAGATACCAATGCTCTCCTGTTCACATAGCATTATTCACAATAGCCTAGGAATGGAAACACTCTAACTGTCCATCGATGGATAGATGGATACATATACGTACATATATGTATACACACACACACACACACACACACACACACCATAGTATATTATTCAGCCTTACACATGAAGGAAAATCTGCCATTATGTAACAACATGGATGAATCTGAAGGGCATTATGCTATGTGAAATGATCCAGACATAGACTATCTTACATGGTATCATTTATAGGTAGAAATTAAAAAATAAATAAAGTCAGACTCATAGAAAAAGAAAGTAGAATGCTGGGTGCCAGGGGCTGGGGGAAGGAGAAATAGGGAGAGGTTGGTAAAAGGATATAAACTTTCAATTTTAAGATGAATGTAATGTCTGAAGATCTAACATATAACATGTAGAGTAATAAAGAAAATTTTCAACTTGTGACATTTGTGGGCCCTGCTCCTGGGCTCCCAGAGAAACTATGCTTAAATATTTACCAAACTCAAAATGATTCTGCAAAACCTCAAAGTACGGGCCTATATCTGCCACAGACATTGTATGTCTGTTTTGTTAAAAAAAATAACCAAAAAGGAGCCTTCTAAACATAGAGAGGAGAAAAACAAACAAACAAACAAACACAAAAAAACCTCCCTGCTTCCATAAGCTCAGAGTCATATAGCTTCTCATGTACTACAATCATAAGATAAAATCTGTAACTTTCTGGAATGTCCTTCATCACAGTGGTTTGTAATTCTTTATGTAAAAACCATATATACCCTGCACTAAATGTTCCTTCCCTGGAGCAGTCTCTTCTTTGTGAAAGTTGTGTATCCAAAGCAGCTGTCCTAATCTGGCTTAAATAGAATATTTTTTCCTTCTCTTTAAAATTTAAAAAGGTTTGTTCATTTTGGATCAACAACACTGTAGTTAATAACACTGTATTGTATAATTGAAATTTTCTAGGAGAGTAGAGCTTCAGTATTCTCTGATACATACACACAAAGGTAAAACACGTGAGACGATGGATATGTTCATTAATTCTATTACGGGATTCCTTTCACAATGTGTTTGTATATTGAATCATCGTACCTTATGTATCTTACAATTTTATTTGCCAAATATACCGCAGAAAAGGTAAAAAAAGTAAACGACGTGTAGTGACTTCGGATTTCTTGTCCAATATACAAAAGTTTGGAAGTAATCATTCTTTCCTTGCAATAAGAAAAAAAGCAAGCTAAAAATTAACAACTCTTCTTAGAGCCACCAGAGAATTGAGGTCACAGGGCAAACTGCTACCCACAAACTGGAGGAACAAGCATGTATATAGAATTAGTGAACGTGAATATATGTCAATAGAAATTTCCCAAACTGAAAAGCAAAAAGAAACAGAAAAAAAATGGAACAGAATATTCAAAAATCGTGAGATAGTTACAGAGGTTTAGCATATGTTAGCAGGAGAAGAAAGAGAAAAGGGTAGAAGCTTTTGAAGCAACAATAACTGAGAATTTTACAAAATTAAGACAATCTGCTGAAACTCACACTAGAAAAAAATATATCTGTATACATATTAAAGAAATAAGTTTAATGATTAATAACCTTCCAAACCAGAGTATCAGGCCCAGATGGGTTCACTGGTGAATTCTACCAAACATTTAAGGAAGAAGTTATAGCAATTTTCTACAATCTCTTTCAAAGGATAGAAGCAGAGGAATACTTCCTAACTCATAATATGACACCAGCATCACCCAAACACCAAAAACAGACAAAAACATTACAAGAAAAACAATCAATCAATCAAACAAACAAACCCAACAAAACTACAGACAAATAGCTCTCATGAAACACAGATGCAAAAATCCTCAACAAGATATTGGCAAATTAAATCAAATAATTTGTAAAAAGGAATATACATAATGACCAAATGGGATTTATTCAAGGTATACAAGGTTAGTTTAGCTACTGAAAATTAATGTAACCAGTTACATCAACAGGCTAAAAATAAAAAATCACACGGTCATAACAATAGAGGCAGAAAAATCATTTGACAAAATCCAATAGCCATTAATGATAAAAGTCCTTAGTAAAGGAGGAATAGAGGGGAACAATCTTTGTTTGCAGATTATATGATTGTCTATGTAGAAAATCTGAAAGAATTAACACAGAAACTCCTGGAGTTAATAAGTGATAATAGCAAGGTTGCAGGACACAAGGTTAGTATATAAAAGTCAATTGCTTTTTTATGTACCAGAAATGAACAATTGCCATTTGAAATGAAAAATACAACACAATTTACATCAGCATAAAAATAAATACTTTAGTTTAAATCTAAGAAAATTTGTATAAGATCCAACTGAGGTAAATGACAGAATTGTTATGAAGGAAATCAGAGAAAAAAATGCAGAGATATTCTATGTTCATGGATAGAAAGACCCAATAATATTAAGATATCAGTTATTTTCAATTTGATCAATACATTCAAAGCAAGCCTGATCACAATCCCAGAAAGTTACTCTGTAGGTATTGACAAACTATTCTGAAGTTAATATGGAAAGGCAAAAGACCCAAACTAGCCAACACAGTATCAAAGAGGACCAACAAGGCTTCAGGACTAAACTTCAAAGCTTACTATGAAGTTATAGCAATTAAAACATTGTGGCATTGGTGAAAGAATAGACAAATAGATCAATGGAACAGGAAAGAGAGCTCAGAATTAGACCCACACAGGAGTGCCTGGGTGGCTCAGTCAGTTAAGCATCTGACTTCAGCTCAGGTCATGATCTCGGGGTTCATGGGTTTGAGCGCTGAATCAGGCTCTGTGCTGACAGTTCAGATCTTGGAGCCTGCTTCAGATTCTGTGTCTCCCTCTCTGCCCCTCCCCTTCTCTCATTCTCTCTCTCTCTCTCTCTCTCTCTCTCTCAAAAATAAAGCATTAAAAAAAAAAAAAGAATTAGACCCACACAAATGTAGTCAACTGATTTTTGACAAAGCCAATTCCACTGAGCAAGGACAGTCTTTTCAAGGAAAGGCTCTGGGACAACTGGACATAAACATGCAAAACAATGAATCTAAACACTGATCTTATACCTTGTACAAAAATTAACTTAAAATGGATCAAAGACTTAAACTAAAAGATCAAAACTACAAAACTATAAAAGAAAACCTATGTGACCTTGGGTTTAACAATGAGTTTTAGATATAATGTCAAGTGTTTGATCCATGAAGGAAGAAATTAATAAGTTAGACTTCATTAAAATTAAAAACTTTGCTCTGTGAAACTGTGGGAGACACTGAGAAAATAGAGACAAGCCACAGATTAGGAGAATATATTTGAAAGACACAATGTCTGATAAAGAATTGGTGTATAAAATATACAAAGAACATTTAGAAATCAACAATAAGAAATCAATCAACTGAACTAATAATTGGGCAAAAGTTCTGAACAAACACCTCATCAGAGAAGATATACAGAGGACAAATATATGATAAGATGCTCAATATCCTATGTCATTAGGGAGATGTAAAATAAAACATCAGTGAGATACCACTAAAGACCTAGTAGGATGGCTAAAATCAAAACACTGACAACACCAAATGCTGGCTACAATGTGGAACAAAAGGAACTCTAAATTCATCGTTGGTAGGATTGCAAAATGGTGCAGCCACTTTGAAAGACTGGCATCTTTTTATACAGTTGAAGATGGCCTTACTATATGATCCAGCAATCATACTCCTTGGTACTCACCCAGTTAAGTTGAAAATGCATGTCCACACAAAAACCTAAGCATGAATGTTATAATAGCTTTTTTATAATTGCCAAAAATTAGAATATGTCCTTAAATAGGTGAGTGGGTAAACTGTAGGACATCTATGAAGTGGAATATTATTCAGTGATAGAAAGAAATGAGCTACTAAACTACAAAAAAAAAAAAGGAGGAAATTTAAATGCATATTGCTAAATGAAAGAAGCCAGTCTGAAAATGCTACATGCCATACGATTCTTAATATTCTGGAAATGAAAACTGATAGAGACAGAGAAAAGTTTAGTGGCTGCCAGGGCTTAGGGTAGAAGGATGAAGAGGAGAGAGATAAGTGGAGTATAGGGGATTTTTAGGTCAGTGAAACTGTTATGTATGATACTGTGATGGTGGGTACATAAGATGTGTGTGTGTCATAATTGATAGAACTGTAGTACGTGAAAAATGAACCTTAATGTAAACTATGGACATTAGTTAATAATAATGTACAACATTAGTTCATCAAAAATAAGAGATGTACCACACTAATGCAAGATGTTAATAACTGGGAAACTGTTTTGGGGGAGTGGGTGAGAGGTTTTATCAAAATCTGTGTACTTTCTGCTTAAGTTTTCTGCACACTAAAACTGATCTAAAAAATAAAGTCAGTTAATTAAGGAGAAAGATATGGGAAGGTATATTTTGTGTAGGTATATTTCTATTTTAAGTAGCTCAAAGAAATATTAAAATTGCTATGTTTTAATTCAGAACTCTTTAAAATAAAAAAAATGTTACTGTCTTGTTGAACTCTATTGCTTATTGAAGATATAATTTGAATTCTGTTTGGTAATAACAAACAATAATGATCTGTAAATTGTTTTAAATATGCATTTTTTAAGACTTCAACTATTTCTCAAAAAAATACTATTACATCTTTCTGCCATAGGTGTATTTGATGCATCTTTATCTTTTTTTAAAGATTCTTATTACACTTTAACAAGTATTCTTTTAATATTGTGTTTAGCAGCACGTGCAAGAATTAGATTATTTTTCACAGGAGAGTAGCAAGGATACTTCTTGACTTATGCTACATAACATGGACACAGGTAGAGGCTAAAAAGTATTTGGTTTCCGGTCGGTTGGTATGAATATAGTCCTTGAATCTCTGTTGAGTCGCTGCATGTATAGCTATTGCTAAGTCAATTAGGCAAAACAGTATTGATAAATAATTGTAGCAATTTATGGCACAGTAATCAGTTTTAATGCTTTAACTGAGCTCTTCACAAACCAGCTAGTACCATTTCTTCATTTATTGCAATTCTGAGAAGACCTAAGTGAAAATGTCTTAAAAGCAAACATTGACCACTTTTAGAAATTTTGGTAAATATCTACCTGCCTCTTCTCCTTCCCTCTTCCTTTCTTATATTTATATTTACTTCTCTCTTATTACAATATGATTTAATTTCATTCAATTAATGGTCAATAGTCTATTCCGTGTTCTAGTAAGGAGAGAAAAACAAGTGAAATTTTAATCAAGATAACCATCATGTATAGATTCATTTCAATGAAGATGCTGTAGAGAATTTTCTTGCCAAACAAGATACCTTTTATTTATTTTATAAATATCACTTGTACAGTGATGTTTCTGGTGTACATATTTGATACATCAGAAAAAGCAAGGTGAGTGATATGGCGAAGGTGTTAATGTAGTTTGTTATTTTTAAAAAGTTGATATTGTAATTGCATTTATTTAAACAGGATTCTGTGTGAACTCTTAGGTATTATGATTGTTACTATGTGAAATGATATCTTATTGCTATGTTCATAATAGCACAGTCTTGTTAACTGTTGGGCGAGCATAATCCTACATCCATATGGTAGAGAAGAACAAATCAACAGCAATTTATTGACCAGCACTCAGTAACCAGAAAGAGTTAATTGCTTCATCCAAAGTGCCTGAGTGCATTCAGGGAAACGTTTAAAACTCCAGGAAGAAATAGACTCATTATCTATTATATCTATGTGACAGAGACTTTCTAATTAACAATGGCCCCATTCAGGCGTTTTTATAATTTGAGGTAAAATTAATATACAGTGAAATACATAGATCTTGAGGGTAAGATTCAATCAGGTTTTACAAACATAAATTTCTGTGACTACCATTCCAACCGAGGTAAACATTTGTATCATCCAGTTCACAGATGTCCCATCCCATTTAATTTGCACCCTTATCTCAAAGGTTTTGTTTTCTAACATCAAAGATAAGTTTTGGACTTCTAAAAATTAGAATCAAAAAAGCATGCAATTTTTTGGAGGGAGGGGGACTTCTCATGTGAAACATAATATTTTTGAAATTCACAAATGATTTTGTACATATCAGTACACTTTATCAGCAGTACTTTTTAATTACTAACTTCCAACATATGAACATACCACATTTTATTTTTTTATACTTCTATGATAGATATTGGTTATTTTTTTTAGTTTCTTAATAGTGTAAATGAAGCTATTCTAAACATTCTAAGTCTTCTCATGAGTACACATTATCACTTCTTTTGGGTAATTATTCAGGAGTGGCATTTCTGGGTAATGAAGTAGGTACGTGTTTTAACTATATAAGAAAACACCAGTTTTCACATTCCTAGAATCAATGAATCGATGGAGTTCCAGTTGCTCTATATTCTCACAAACATTAGTTTGTCAGTCTTCTTTGATATTGGTCAATCTAGTGAATGTGGAATAGTATCTCATCTTGTTTGTTTTTTTTTTTTAATTTTTTTTCACATTTATTTCTTATTGAGAGACAGAGAGAGGCAGAGCATGAGCATGGGAGGGGCAGAGAGAGAAGGAGACACAGAATCTGAAGCAGGCTTCAGGCTCTGAGCTGTTAGCACAGAGCCTGACGCGGGGCTTGAACTCACAATCCGTGAGATCATGGCCTGAGCCTAAGTCGGATGCTCAACCAACTGAGCCACCCAGGTACCCCTCATTTTGGTTTTAATCAATGACAACTAATGACCTTGAGCATCTTTCTCATGTACTAATAGCCATTCATATCTCTTCTGTTTCAAAATGTGAGTTCAAGATCAGTTTTCTATTTTTTAATTGGTGGTTTGTATTTTTATTATTGATTTGTAAAAGTTTGTTATATATTCTGGACACAAACCTGTGGCCAAGTTTGTATTTTGTAAATATTTTATTTTTTGTAAGTTATTTTTTTAATGAGATGTTGTAATTTCTGATGAAGTCCATTTTATCAATGTTTCATTTATAGTAAGGTTTTTTTTTTTGTTCTATTTAAGAAATCTCTGTCTATACCCAGATCACAGAGATATTCTCCTACAGGTCTTAGCTTTTTTATTTAGGCCTATGATACCTTAAATTAATTTTTGTCTATGGGATGAGGTAGGTGTGGATGCTCATTCTTTTCAATATGTTAATCTATTTTATTCCATCATTTATTGAAAAGACTTTCCTTTTCTCATTGAATTACCTTGAGACCTTGTGAATCTAATTTTATATTTGTGAATCTAATTCTGTTCTCTATATTCTATTCAGTTGATCTAGTTATATGTTGTCACCAGTATCATATTGGTTGATAACTGTAGTTTTGTAATAAGACTTGAAATTAGACAGTGGGTGTACTCCAACTTTGTTCTTCTTTTCAAGATTTTCCTGGCTATATTAGGAACTTTGTATTTCCCTGGGAATCTCAGAAATAACTGTCAGTTTACACACACGCACACACACGCACACACACACACACACACACACACATGCACGCACACATACACACACACAGACACAGAGTTTTTGGGATTTTGATGGAGATTAATTTAATCTATAAATCAATTTAGAGAAAACTGATATCTTAACAATATTAAGTCCGCAATTCATAAAATTGGTATATCTCTCCATTAGTTTGGATCTCACAAGATTTTCAGTGTAGGGGTTATACATACCTATCTTTTAATTCTATAAGAAATCAAAATTTAAAATTGAACTTTTCAAAGACAATTGAGTTTGAAATATTGTTCTTGTACTTCCAACCTTGCAAAACTTACTAGTTGTAGCAGTATTTTTTTTATGGTTTGTAGCATTTCCTAGGAATGTAAGGTATAATATTTTCTGCAATAATCATGTTGTGTGTGAATAAAAAGTTTAACTTTTTCTTTTCCAATATTTATGACTTTTATTTGTTTTTCTTGCATTTTTACATTGTTAGGACCTGCATGTTGAATTGGGAGTGGCAAAACAAAACTCCTGGTCTTTTCTTGATCTTGAGGGGAATGAGTTTTTGGATTACTTCTTTGATTCATGTTAATCATTACTATGTGGTTTAATTTCTAAATATTGGAGTTTTTTCGAATACCTTGTTGTTACTTGTTTCTAATTTAATTCTATTATGTATAAAGGACATATTTGTAGGATTTCGATGTGTTGAAATTTACCGATGTTTGTTCCATGACCCAGCACAGTGTCTACCAGCTAGAACATTCCATACTCATTTGAAAATATGTGGGGGGATGGGCTAAATCAGTGATGGGCATTAAGGAGGCACCTTTTTGGGATGATCACTGTGTGTTATAAGTAAGTGATGAATCACTGGGTTCTACTCCTGAAACCAATACTACACTCACTATATGTTAACTAACTTGAATTTAAATAAATAAGTTAAAAAACAACATATATATATATATATATATATATATATATATATATACAATATATATACATACATATGCATTCTGCAGTTATTGATGGTAATATTTCAAGTCATTGACATCAATTAAGTCAATGTTTTGGTGTCCAAATTTTCAACATTGTTAACAATGCTGTTTAACTTGTTCTATCAGTTACAAAGCCAATAGTGTTAAATACTGCAACTATGTTTGAATATTTGTATATTTCTCCATTTAGTTCTGTCATTTTTTTTCTTTTTATGCATTTTAAAGCACTGTCACTTGTTTCGTACACAGTTAGAAATGTTATGTTCTTTCTTATGGATTGATTTTTAATGAGATGTTTTCTAGTCCCTTGGTAATAAAGATTATTTTACATTGTATTCATATAGCAACTCTAGTTTTTCCTTTGCTTATTAACTGCATGGTATGTTTCCACCATTTTACTTCCAACCTATCTATGTGTTTGTATTTAAGCTTCATTTCTTATGAAAAAAAGCATAGTTGGGTCTTGTAAAAATATTTATTCTGACAATTTTTGCCTTTCAGTTGTGGGCTGTAATCCATTTATATTTAATATAATTGTTCATCTGTTTGGATTCAAGTCTATTTTCTTACTAATTCTTTCCTAGTTTTCCATTTGATTTTTTTTTCAATTCCACACTTCCTGTCTTCTTTTCAGTCAATAAAATCTTTCCAGGTTTCCATTTTAATTTCTCTTTTCTCTTTTATTTTTGCATTATCATTTTACATTTACCCTAGAAATTAAAACACTAATTTATCGCAGTATTCTGTGATATTCTTCAGAATATTTTATTATATTTTTATATACTATATGACAATATGAATTATGATTTCATTTATCCTTCATCCTTTGACTATCACATGTCTATGTATTTTACTAATATCAAAATGCAATATGGGGCTTCTGGGGCTCAGTTGGAAGAGCATGTGACTCTTGATCTCAGAGTCATGAGTTAAAGCCCCAGTTGGTATAGAGATTACAAAAAAAATTTAAAAACTTAAAAAAGAGATCATTAGTTAAAAAAAATGCAATGCTATAAACATTAAACAATCAGTTGTCTTTGTACAGAATTAAACCTGAAAAGAGAATATTTTAGGGCAGCCTGTCTCACTCAGTTGGTGGAGCATGCTACTCTTGATCTCAGGGTTATAGTTTCGAGTTCCATGTTGGGTGTAGAAATTACTTAAAAATAAAATCTTAAAAAAAGATAATATTTTATATTCCCCAGATATTCACAATTCTCAGTGTTCTTTATTCCTTCCTGTAGATCCAAATTGCATCAAGTGTGGTTTCCTTTTAACCTGAATATTTTCCTTTATATTTGTAACAGTGCAGCTCTCCTAGAGACTGATGCTCTCGGCTTTTGTTGATGTGAAAATTTGACCTGATTTTTTAAAGAATATTTTGCTTGGGGCGCCTGGGTGGCTCAGTCGGTTGAGCGTCCGACTTCAGCTCAGGTCACGATCTCACGGTTGGTGAGTTCGAGCCCTGCGTCAGGCTCTGGGCTGATGGCTCAGAGCCTGGAGCCTGCTTCCGATTCTGTGTCTCCCTCTCTCTCTGCCCCTCCCCCATTCATGCTCTGTCTCTCTCTGTCTCAAAAATAAATAAACATTAAAAAAAATTAAAAAAAAAAGAATATTTTGCTTGATGTAAAATATGGTCTCAAAATTATTTTTCATTTCAGTACTCAAACGTTCTTCTTTCATTGTCTTCCATTTTCTATTGTGTCTAGTCAAAAGTGTGCTATTATTTATATTACTGTTACTTTTTATGTAATATGTTTCTTTTTCCCATGTCTACTTTTGTGGTTTTCCTCTTTATCTCCAGTATAATTTTCCTACATGTGGTTGGCCAGGTATTTATCTTGCTTAGGTTTTGCAGAGGTCCTTGGATCCACAAACTGATGTTTTCTTTTCTTTTTTTTTTTTTTCCCAAAGATTTGAGAAACTCATAACCATTATTTTCTGCTCTGTTTTCTCAATTCCCTTTGGGATTTGAGTAACATGTATGTTACACTGCTTGTCCCTGGAGTTCCTCAAGCTTTCTTAGTTGTTTTTTTTAATCTTTTTTTTTCCCCCATATTGGTGACTTTCTACTCTTCTGTCTTTAAGCTCAGTAATTCTGCCTTCCTCAGGTTTCCATCTTCTGTTAAGTCTACCTAGTGCATATGTCACTTCAGATATTGTCCTTTTTGGTATAAGAATTTTCATTTGACTCTTTTTTATACTTTTTATTTATCTATGACAACATTTTCCTATAAGCTTTTGTACCTATCTATAATAATTACTTTAAAACTTTTTAATGACTAATCCAATCTTTGGGTTATCTCAGGGGCTACTCGTATTCTTGCACATTTGCATATTTAGTGAATTTTTAGTTTACTTTAGACATTATGATAATAAACTACAGTGAGTCTAGATCTGTGATTGGCACACATTTTCTTAAAGGCCCACTCACTAAATATTTTAAGTTGTTTCTAGGCAATCTCTGCCATAACTAACTAACTCTGCTGTTGTGTTGGGAAAGAAGCAACAAAAAATATGTAAACAAATGGGCATGGCTGTGTTCCGACAAACATTATTTTAAACACCAGGTGGCATGCCTGTGGGGCATGACTTACTCAACCCTTCTCTAGAATATGCCTTTTTATTGAAATCGTGTTCAGTTTTATTATGGCAGGCAGTTAGATTACTGGAACATCTTTTTTGTTCTGTCAGTCTTGGCTTATTATTTATTTTGGTGGCTCTAAATCAGTTTGAAATTCATTCTAGGTATTTTTCTTATACCTAATGTATGGACTTCCCAGATCTCTACCGAACAGTCAAGGTGCTCAGCAAGGTCTCTTAGGCTGCTTATAACTCACGGTGTCATCATTCAGTGGTTAACCTAATATCGAGTGATTGTCAGTAAGTACTGCGGAGTCTTATTCTGTGCATACGTAAACCAGCCTTTAGACGAGGCCCATAGTTTGAACTCTCTCTGTTCTCTAACTGTATGCTGCTCCTTCTTATCTTGTACTCTGCTCTGAAAATTCCAGCCACTTCAGCTGCCTTGACTTCTCATCTCTGGATCTGCAGCTCAACAAAATTGTTACTCGGTTTGAGCTAAACAACTCTGTACAATGAAACGATAAAATCCCTTCAGACAGAAGCCAGGGTAATTGCAATAATTACCTCAAAGTTCACAGTCTCGTATTGCCTATTGTTTAATGCCTGCAAATAGTCTCTGTAGATATTTTTTTCCCCCAGTTTTATACGTTTTTCCTTTTGGTGAGAGAACAAATTTGGTACTAGTTATTCCATGAAGACTGAAAGTGGAAATTCATCAACGTTTCTGATTAGAAAACATAGACTTCTCCTGTGTTTATTTTTACTCTCACGTGACTGCCACACTTACAACAATTCTGACACCAGGTGTGTGTGTGTGTTTTTCCCACACCAACCAATTCTGCAATACCAGGTCAGTGTCCTACAATTTAACTCAATTCAGACACTATCTACCTAGGACCGAGCCCTTAACCTATGGGATTTGACACTATACAGGTTAAAGGCTCAGCCCCATAAGACTGCCCCCTCCACCCCCCGCTTCAAATATCAACCACAAGTTTGGGTTGTTACCTGTACTTCTGACTGACTGGTCATAGATTGGAGGTTGTAAGAACTTTTTTGAATTTGATTACCTCTCAGAGTGGTTCACAGAACTCAGGAAAAAATTGTTTACTATTTATCAGTTTGTTATAAAAGGATCTGATAAAGGATACAGTCGATCATCCACATGGCAGAGATGCATAGGGAAAGTTATGTGAGAAGGGGCAAAAAGTTTCCATGCCCTCACTGGGCATGCCACTCTCCTGGCATCTCCATATGTTGATCAAACCAGGAGCTCTCTGAACCCTATGCTTTTGGGATTTCTTTAATGCAGCCTTCATCATATAGGCATAATAGGTCATTAACTCCATTTCCAGCCCTTTTCCCCTCCCTGGAAAATAGGGGGTGAGGAGGGCTGAAAATTCTAAGCTTCTCATTATGGCTTGGTATTTCTGGTGATTAGCCTCCATCCAGAAACCCACCAAGAGTCAGTGCATTAGAACAAAAAATACGGGCATCATCCAGCAAATTCCAAGGGATTTAGGAACTATGTCAGGAACCAGGGTCAAAGAACAAATATTAGAACAAAAATGTTCCTAATGCTTTCCTCACTTAGAAAATTATAACAATTTTAGGAGCTCTGTGCCAGAATCCAGGGGCAGAGACTAATATATGTATATATATTTTTTTGTATTATGTCACATACTTTTTAATTTTTAAATAAGACTCTAGTCAGATATCCCAGGATTAGATTTAAGGAATGTTTAAACCATGTTTATGTCATTGGTTATTGGCCACTGAATAATATTTCACCATGACACTCAACATGTATTCAGGGTGCATTTACATTTGAAGTGTCATTACCTGAATGTATAACTGTTAAAAATGCAACTGTACCAAAATTTGTACAGGGAAAGTTTAAAAATTAAAGAGGCTTAATATTTTAGGAAAATCGTGTATTTGAATGAATATATTATGAACTATAGATACTCTTGACCTAATTCTCAGTAAAATTTCCTTCCATGATTCCATATTTCACTCCTCTTCAGTATTCCATATAGACTACAATTAGCACTGTGCTTATGACTCTTTATATCTGTTTCTAAACTGGTAAAGCCCTGGCATTGAAATCTATAGTGAAAATAATGCACTTAGGTTAATCATCATTGTCAAATTTTCCTAATTATAAGCATATAATTAAACATAGAAATTAGGAACATAGTTTGGTCACTTTAATTTACATATTAGTAATCCGTTCAATAATATAATTTCAATATACTTTCATAAAAGAGGTTGACAAGAGGTCAGAAGGCTGGTCTCTATTTCCAGCTATCTTGTTCTGGTATCCACTCTGGCGTTAACAACTTTCCTTGGCCTAAGAAGCATGGAAGCTTTGTGTCAGAGTCCAAGCTTGCATGAAAGTTATGTGGGAGGCTTGTCCAAAATGCAGATTTCTGTGCCCACCCCAATTTTATGTGTACCATAGGTTGAGAATCGTCAAAAAAGTATTCTCCAGTATTACATCCATATGGAAGGTATATATTAAATCAACATGTAGGATGATAATCTCCTTTGCCAACAAAATAATTTCCATAGCCCCTTATGGTTATTAAAGAAAGTCGAAAGTTAACAGATGTGACCAAAATGAGGATTTAACCTGCTATTAGGAAAACATAATCTTCAGAAACTAACTTTATATACCACATTATTTCATGGAAGGAGTTTGTACTCTACCGTTAACTTCTAAGTTTTTTAGCTTTAACAGACATGAAAAAATGTGTCTTAAATACAAATTAAATGTCAAACATTAAATGGTTGGAAAATGACTTCTAATACTCATATTTGCTTTTCTCTGTATTTACAAAGTACAAATATGAAGACTGACATCATTATCCATTCAATTTTTATTATTATAGATTATTAATTAGTTTGTTTATGATAAATATTTAATGATATTTTTGCCAGATTATATTTTATGAACACTTTCCTCTGATTGGAGTAAAAGTCCAAGATTTTTTTCTGGCTACTCTCCTATATTCATGTTGCCATAAGAGAACTTCTATTTCTAGAAGGAAACAGAATTGGAGCAACAATTATAATTCATTTTTTTTCTCACCCCTTACTCTTCAAAAGAAGGGAGAATTGAAACCCAGCCCCTAATTTGTTCCATATTTAAACCCTTCTGAAATTCTGCCACAGTGTCAGAAGCTTCTTAACCCAAACTGTAGTAAGAATATAATAAATGAATGCATTAGGCTCTATTGCTTATGAAGCATATACATGACTACAAATAAATTACTTTTAAAATAAACCTTGTCAAATTATAGAAGTGTGGTGTAGGATCATACCCCTAAGAAAGAGGGAGGGTGGGATTGTGCTGGGAAGATTTTCTACAAGAAAAACCTTGTGTAATTAACATGACTCTGTCCCTTTAACTTTTAACATACTTCCCCAATTAAGCTTTCAAGGCCTTGAACTACAATATCTGGCCACAGCAGCCAGAAATTGATTTATTCCGGAAGATCACTGGAGCCTCTGACCTCTCTGTTGGAGAATTTTATTTAGCTTTTTGGATATTTGTTTCCTTTTTTGCCCTAGCAGGAGGGTGAAAAAGAAATGATGTAAATATTTGCATATGTTCTAACGGGAGCTTTTATTATTTCAATCTTCTTTTTTAGACACTAGATTATAATACTTACTCATTGTTCTATGAAGGGAGAACTATAGCTGTTTTATGTTATAAGCATTTTCGAAAGCATAAATAATGCACAGAAAATTTAGAGTTAGCTTATCTTATAAATATTAGAATAACATGTGGTGAATGTTTTGCTTACATGTTAAGAAATTTTATTTCAATCCAAATCTTCATGAAAATTCCTATTATTATTATTGTCATTGTTGCATTTCTAAAATTAATGCACAGGGACTCACAAAATAATAGGAAAGTAGATCATCAAATGAAATTCCATCTGTTTTGAGATGTGCTAAATAATCAAAGATCATCACCTTGGGTTCAGGACCTGTATGGCCCTTCCCACTGCCATGTTCTCTCCCCCTCTTTTTTATAGAGTTTGCAAGGGTTCTATCACTCTCGCACATGTCTGCTTTCTTGGGGAGTTGAAGACTAGTCTACGCTGACTTGACTGTGCTGAAGAACATCTCCTTGCACACCGCTCCTCATATTTATATGTGAGAGTTGCCTTTGTGACGATTTCTTCCTCAGCTGTGTGTTGGCACGTAGAGGCCCCGAGGGACAATGAGCCATCTCCCCGGCTGCTTTTGCCAGCACTGCATTTTTGCTTCTGTCATTCCCCTGCCTTGGTCTTAGCGCTGGTAACAAACCACAGGTGTTACAAACTCTAAATTGGAATTGGATGTTGGATTCAAAAACTCATGATAATTACACAGCTGTTTTAAATTGTGGTTAAGTGGCCGAAAACTGCCAAGAAACCCCACCCACATTCATTACTGTCTAAACGAAAAGGACGTGTATACAGTGATTATGAGGTTTCATACGAATCCCCCAAGCCATAAAGCAGACTTTCCTAATTGTCAGCTGGACTGTGCAGTGCTTGTTTAAAATAATTAGAGCACGGCAGCAGATTCAGCAGCAAGCCTCATTTTTTTTTTTTTTTTTTAAACCTCAGCGCAGGTTTTTATATCAGATACTATCAGCTTCCTGTTCATTTTGACACTATCATTCTGCCAGTCTGGAAAATGGGGAAGAGGAAAGAAAAGAATCATCCTTAATGTACACAAATAATGCAGCCCCAAAGTCAGGAAGATCCGGCCCCATGTGTGAGATGGAAACAATTCAGCAGACAAATCTAAACTGGGGGTGGGGGGGGGGATGTGATTTTCTCTCATTTTTTTTTTCAAGAGGGAGAGCTGAAATCTTTCTTAATTACCGCTTATTCCAATGACAGAATTGTAATTTATCATTTAGTTGTAATTTGACATATGTTCACACCTTTGCCATTTCCAATTTCCTCCTTCATTCTAATTGTCTGCTTCACTCGCCTGTCATGCGCTCCTCTTGGGATTAATTCGAGCTGTCTGTCTGCACCAGGCTACCAGCACACTTGGGGCTGCCGAGAGCGTGACAGTGTCAATGTGCACACAGTTTATCTAAGGCATTACCCAGCCATCACACTCCCGAATCCTCGCCTCCCTCACTGTTTACTGTTTATTCCACTTTGCATTTGTGACTTTTCCATGTTGTATTAGACTCTAATTATGCTCTTGGCTGTCAGCTGTAAAGAGAGAAAACGTTACATTAATTACAGTGGAGGGGGAGGTGCTTAGGATTGGTAATAAATGGACCAGTAGATGTCTCTCTCTGTCTCTAAGATCCATGCATGATTTAAATACTCTTCTTGTTCCACTTTGGTTTGAATCCTTGATAGATGCCTATCCTCAGACATAAACATGCAAACGTTCAAGCTAATGTAGCTATTACACGCAAAGCCATTTTTCCCCCTATCTCATCTGAGACTCGGTAAATTAGCATTAGTAGGAAAGCAACCTCAGCTTTTAAATAACTATTGGTTTTCAAAGGTCAATCGTTTAATCCGTGGATGGTGTCAAAACAAGCATAATGGTGAGTGGTGATGGAGGGGAGCACACTCTGTGAACACTGATATAGTTCAACTTTGTAGAGGTAGATGTTGCTTTGGTCCATTGGAAACTCTTAATTTCTCCTTTCTAAGGCCATCTCAGCTCATTAAATTCAGCAGTAATTTTACATTTGACATCACTTTTTTGCCTTCAGAAAAAAATTCTTCTTGTTGCTTCCAGCCTACCTAAACCATAATGATACAAGTTTTCTGTTCTGCTGAGTAGATTTGCACTGTAGCTAAAACTTCCTGGCAATACAAAGTGGAGGAAACATATCCTCCCCCACCCATTAGTCCATTAGGATGGACAATAATTCCTTGAATTAGTTGCATCATCCCCGTTGGCCTGAAAGAGTAAATGTGACTGCCTTGAATATCTAATTATCTATGGAGATGGACTTATATGTTGTTTTCTCCTCTTAGAATGTCTTCAGTCATGCTTCAGGTAATTGTGGAGCTGAGGATATCCTGTAGCTTAGATTTCTTTTCTTTCTTTTACAATCCCAGCAATTAAAGTTCTGCTAATTATGGTATTTTAGCTTCAGACACTTAGATTTAATTCTGTATACTATAAATACTGCATAACTCTATGGTCTTTATTTTACATATTCTCAGTTTATGAAATACCTGTATTCCTGAAAACACATACGTTAAATCATATTGCTAAGTTAGAGTTTTTATGAAAAGCTAATAAGGCACGAGTAAAGAAAGTAACAGTCACTAAAATATGACAACTGAAGACAAAAGTTGTGAAATATTGTTCAGACTTTTCAAAAAATAGTTTTAAATAAGAGACCATAATTTCTGGCATTTACCCAAACTATCTTAACCATGTATATTCTACACTAAAATGAATATGTAAGAATGTGGTCATCTCTTGTCTTTTTTTTCTTTTTTAAAGCTTTGATGTTTCCATTTCACCCTTCCATCTTCACTCTAGGGTGAATCAATTCTAAAATACTCAAGTCCAAATTGAGATTTTTAAATGTCATGCGAATAGAATATAGCCAATTATAATCAAAATTCCAGCAACCAGAATTTTCTAACATTTAATGGTTTGGGCTAAATACATTTAAGGAGAAAAAGTTCAAGAATAACAGGATTGGTATGAGAGCATAAAGAAGGGCAGTAGGATACTGATGACTTGGAGGACAAGTGCAATATAAGGGCAACAGATCATCTCAGTAATTAACATGCAGTGTTAAACTGAACAATCGAATCATGTTCTATAATCTTTGACATCTACTTTGAAGGATTTATTTTAACACTGCACATGCCTTCTTTATTTGCTAGGTATGCTTCCTATTCATTTTATGAAAATAATGCAAGGCCTTGATTATTACACACCTGCATTGCTGGAACACATTTTTAGCTGGATTCTCTTCAAGTTTGGAATCCTTCTAGTGCACGTTGTCTGTAATCTTGTAATGAATCTAACTCAAATATATAATTTTTTAATTTATTGTTCCCTGTTTTGACCCCTTCGCTGGCTTTGAAGGTCATCCATTAGGCATAACTATTTCCCACTATTCCATCACAAGAATATGCCACACTTATTCTTGATAAATTGATTGGTTCACTCATTTATTCACATTTGTTCAACAGGTGATTCTATTGTGTATAAAGCAGGGAATAAGACAGAAACTGTTTCCACTTTGAGGCTACTGTCTTAATCTTTGTGCTGATTCCCAAACAATGATTATTTCTACCTCTGTGCTCTTGCTCATTTTTCCCCCTTCCATATATTCCTAACAGCTCTGCAAATCTTGAAGGTACAGATCAATTTTAATCTTCCTAATGAAGTTTTTCTAACCCACACTGTGCCAGAAAATTCAATTTTTAATTACACGTTATTTTATATATTTTTAACTGTTTCTTTTTTTTTTTTCAACCTCACTGAGTCAATGCCCATTTATTCTTTATCCTCCAATGGCTAAAGTGTGTTTCTCAAGTAAGACTGTGCATCCCAATCATTTGTAAAGCTCTTTAATGATCCATATTTTTCAAATTGCTGTACCTTAGAGGTTAGGACCCTCAGTGCATTTTTTAAAAAACTATCCCAGAAGAATCTGATCTACCCTCCTGGTTAAGATTCTCTGCTCCAACCAAGGTTGAGCACAAAACACATTGATTAACAGATAAACTGATTCATTCGGGCACTAACTATATTACATTGCCTGCCTTACAGGGCCCTAAGCAAGTTAAATCGTCTTGCTTGTGCCTCTGTTTACACATTTACTACATAAACATTGGTAAAGGACATTGGATATTTGTAGGAA
Source organism: Neofelis nebulosa (assembly GCF_028018385.1). Taxonomy (NCBI): domain Eukaryota; kingdom Metazoa; phylum Chordata; class Mammalia; order Carnivora; family Felidae; genus Neofelis; species Neofelis nebulosa. Next base: position 119,683,072 of record NC_080784.1, read on the forward strand.
AGATAATAGCGTTCGTGCAATGTCCTATTTTATTTCCTTTTATTTATTTAAATTTTTATTTAATTTTTTGGATAAAATTTATCATAGGTGATTTTAAAATTATATTAAATGATGAGATGAAAATTACAAAGAAATTCATTATCTCTCTTTTTTTTACTATATAAGAAGGAAATTTTCATGGCAATAAGATTTTGCAATTAAAAAGTAAAACAAGAGAAATAACATAGCTAAGAAATAAGTATCTTGGTTATAAAAATGTCTCGATGGGGCATCTGGGTAGCTCAGTTGGTTGAGCTCTCGACTTTGGCTGAGGTCATGATCTCTCAATTCATGGGTGCCAGCCCCGCGTAGGGCTCTGTGTTTACAGCTCAGAGCCTGAAGCCTGGTTCAGATTCTGTGTCTCCCTCTCTCTGCTCCTCCCCTGCTCGCGCTCCGTCTCTCCCTTTCAAAAATAAATAAACGTTAAAAAAAAATTAAAAATGTGTCGTTAGATAAAAAATATATCAAGGTACTTTATGGAAAGCATGAGACATAGAAAAGAGTTATTTCTTTTTTTTTTAATGAAAGTACTCACGTTTAACATTTTTAAATGTTTATTATTTTTGAGAGAGAGAGAGAGAGAGAGAGAGAGAGCGCAGGGGAGGGGCAGAGAGAGAGGGAGTCACAGAATCCAAACCAGGCTCCAGGCTCTGAGCTGTCAGCACAGAGCCTGACAGGGGGGCTTGAATTCTGGAACCACAAGATCATGACCTGAGCCAAAGTCGGAGGTGCCCTGAAAAGAGTTATTTCTTACTGTCTTGTGGTTGAAAGACTTCCTAGCATAAAACGTGGGCTTATTCTGATAAACTATGGGGGAGGTAATTTGGTTTGTCTTGCAAAGTGAAGTTACAGGCATTTGAAATTATGACTAAGTGGCCAAATACACAATTCAGTAACCCATTAAAAAGATATATGGTCATGGTGCCTGCTGATTTGAATGGGCGTGACTGTGGGAAGAGAACTTTAATGCATATCAATCCAAAAGATTATAATAGGAGAGGATCAGGAGAGTTTACACGAAAACTGCAAACCTAAACATAAATAAGATTCCAAGATCCTGCTGGTATGAAAAAACAAAAAAAGAAATAACCTAAAATGTATGTTCTCTTTCGCTAATTTCAGTATTTTTAGGACATAGGGAAGAATATGTTGCTGTGAATATCCTTTCCCCTGTGTTTAATGGGAAAAAAAGGAATTATATGAACATACAAAGAGAAAAAAAACTATTTTGGTTATATCGTGTGAGCTTGTTGCAGATCACTGTCCTAGAAAAAATATGTACAATATAATATATAATATAATATAGGGAGGATATACAAAATTTGAGCAAAATTTAAAATACAAAATCTCTTGGGCACCTGGGTGTCTCAGTCGGTTAAGCATCCGACTTCGGCTCAGGTCATGAGCTCACAGTCTGTGAGTTCGAGCCCCACATCAGGCTCTGTGCTGACAGCTTAGAGGCTGGAGCCTGCTTCAGATTCTGTCTCCCTCTCTCTCTGCCCCTCCCCTGCTCACGCTCTGTCTCTCTCTCTTTCTCAAAAATAAATGAACATTTTAATCAAATCAAATAAAATGAAATAAAAAATCTCTTTGAAGTCATCAATAGCCAGAAATTGAGAGATAATGATTCTAAAGAGAAGAAAAATTAACAGAAGTAGCTCTTATGATTTTAGATTAATGACCAAAACAAACAAACAAACAAACAAAAAACAGAAACTAATTTTCAGTGTCAAATACTACCCCTCTCCTTCATTTCCAATAATGTGCACTCAAAATGAAAGAAAGTTATTTGGGCAAAAAAAATATGTTTCCAATATGGAAGTTTGTAATTTTATAAATGAATGTAGAGAAGAGATATGGAATGAGAAATGTGATTAAATCTGAATTGTGGATGCATAAACATAATGATTATGTCTTATGGAGAAAAATATATAGAATTAATATATGACAAGAAGCAACACAAGAAGCAAAAAGTGATAAAGGGAGTTCTAAGAATGTCTGAGAAGTAACAAAGAGCAAATTTACATAAGATCATAATAAATCTAAAGAATGCATATTATGATTTCCAGCAGTCTTTTAAAGAATAGTAAAAGGATGTACAGTGTAAAAACTGAATGATGAAAAAAATCCTTAATCAATTAAAGGAAAAAAAAGAGAAAGATGTATCAGAAGGAGAACAAAGAAGAAAGAAATTAGATGTTAGATTTTATCAGATAAAACAGGGTTTGAAAATTACACTCCATAGGCTGAAATAGACTTGCTACCGATTTTTTATAAAGTTTTATTGGAATACAGCCACATTCATTCATTTACGAATTATCTATGTCTGCTTTTGCATGGCAATAGCAGTGTTGAGGAATTGTGATACACACTAGATGTAACCCACAGAGTCTAAAATATTTACACTCTGACCTTGTATAGAAAGGTTTCCCAACCCCCATTCTAAAAGGCAGAAATAATCAAACTAGATTTAGGAACATGGAGGGGGTGACCTTAATGCACTTAAAAGTGCTATAAATAAATATATAAATAAAATATAAATGTCAATATAAATATAAATGTAAATGGATTGTATATCTTATAAATATAAATATACAGAAAAAAAACTGAAAGTAAAAAATTGTAAAAAAGACCTACCATGCAAACACTAACTAGAAGAAAGCAGGTGGAGCTCTACAAATACCAGACAAAATAGATAATAAAGTAAGAAGTATGATTTGAGATAAAAAGGGATATTTCATAATAATAAAGGAAAAACTTGAAGAGGAAATAATAAGTATAAATTTTATGAAACGTACAGTATAGTTTAATATGTGTAAAGTCCAAACTGATAAAGTTAAAAGAGCTTTATAAATATTCATTTTAATGCCTCTATCATTAACTGACAGAACAAATATTTCCATCAGTAAATAAGAAACAAAGAATTGAACCATGCAATTACAAACAACCTAATTAATATTTGCTATTTGTCTATCATCTATTTATCTAATCTATATTTCTATCTAATTCACTCACAACCATACAATATACATTGTTTTCAAATGTGTATGGGATACTTATCAAAATTTACAATATATTGCACAATAAAGCAAGTCATAACAAATATCAAAGAATGGAAATTGTATAGAATGTGTTCTTTCTATAGTAAAATTAATCCAAAAATCAATAACAAAGTTAATCAGAGTATTGCCAAAAGTTTTAAAATTATGCAAAAAAACTTGCTCATAGCTTATGGATCAAAGAAGAAATCAAAATGTAGATTAGAAATACTTCGATCTGATTGATAATGAAACTGATTTACAAAAACGAGTAGGATGCAGTTAAAGACATATTCAGTTGCAACACATTGCACATATTTTGCTATAATAACAAAATGATTATCTTAGAAAAAGTAACATCGATATTATAAAATCATTCATGTCAAGAAGAAAGCAGCAGATTAAACACAAAAGTAATATGGGGCGCCTGGGTGGCGCAGTCGGTTAAGTGGCCGACTTCAGCCAGGTCACGATCTCGCGTCTGTGAGTTCGAGCCCCGCGTCGGGCTCTGTGCTGACAGCTCGGAGCCTGGAGCCTGTTTCCAATTCTGTGTCTCCCTCTCTCTCTGCCCCTCCCCTGTTCATGCTCTGTGTCTCTCTGTCCCAAAAATAAAATAAAAAACATTGAAAAAAAATTAAAAAAAAAAAAATAAATAAACACAAAAGTAATAGAAAGAAGGAAATGACAATAATAGTGAAAATTAATAATACAGAAAGAAACGATACAGAGAAGATGAAGAACATCTAAATTGGTTCTATGAAAATATCAATAAAACTGATAGTAAACTTTTTAACCTGACCAAGAAGGTGTGGAAGACAGAATAAATTATTAGCCTGTCAGAAATGAAAAAACGGAAACCACTAACAATAAAGTCTCCCCAGTAAAGAAACCATGAAAATATACCAAAACACAACTGAAAACGTGAAAGCAATGATCCTATATCTATTAAATTAGTCAAATTTCCAAATAAGAACTGTCTGCTTAGAAAAGCAGACTGTGTTTGGTTCAATAGTAAATTCTGCAAATCATTTAGAAGTAATATAATTGTGTGTGAACTATTCCAGAGAAAAGCAAAGAGGGAGCAATTTCCAATTTGTTTTACAAGGTCAATAATTTTTTACAAGAATGGGAAAAGATACACCAATGTCTCTTAAGTCCTTAAAAAAACAAAGTAAATCAAATCCAGTGACCTATAGAACACAAAATACATTATAACTTTGGGGTAATTCTAAGAATGCTGAAGTGGGTAGGTAGGTCATGCATCACAATAACAATAAAGAATAATAATTATGTGATTATCTCAAAAGATCAGAAAAAGACAATGGTCCCCAAAACTATTAGTAAAGCAAGAATAGAAAAAAATTTCCTTTCCATAAATGGTACCTGCAAAGAATACTTATGGTAAGATTTCCATCTAAAACCAAGAATAGGATAAATATATCCTCTATCACTACCTCTATTCAAATATGTACTTAAGATTGTAGACAGTGCAATGTAACATGAAAAACAATGACATGTGAATTCAAAAGGAAAAAACAAAAATGTCTTTTCCAGATTTAATTGTGTGCATGTAGAAAATCCCAAGGAATATATGGAGGGATTATTGCAATTAATATCTAAATGTAAAATGGTCTTTGGATACAAAGTCAATAAACAAAATCAATCGCATTTCTATATATCAACCATTAACACTTATAAAGTGAAATTAAAAAATGGTTATTATTTGCAATGGCACCAAAAACCATTGGATACCTATTAATAAATCTCATAAAGTTGTACAAAAGTTTTACTCATAAAAGTACAAAATATTTGTGTGAGATTAAAGAAAGCCTTAATATGAGGAAGGGTATATTATGTTCATGAATGAAAATGTCAGTTTTCTCAAAACTGATCCATAGATTCATTGCAATAGCAGTGGAAATTTCATAAGGTGTAATTTATAGAAATTGAAAAAATTCTAAAATTTATTTGGAAGTACAAACAGGCAACAATAGCCAACACAAGCTGCCAGCAGAACAAAGTTTGAAGACTTGGTGTACTAGATTGTAAGAATTGTTATTAAGCCACAGTGACTAAGACAATGTGGGGGTATGGCTTGAAATATAGGTAGATAGGCCATTGACATAGACTTGGGTGTCCAAAAATAACCCAAAACGTAATAAGCCACTTTCTCACAAAAAGAGGATGCTTTAAGAGCAGTGGGGAAAAGATGGTCCATTCAATAAATGATGCTGATCCATTGGGACATCCCTTTGAGAGACTAAATTTTAACTTTCTCTCATACCCAGAACAAAAACCAATTCCACGTAGATTATATTATTTATTATTGAGTTTTATTTTTCTATAAAAGATAAAGCATAAAGCTGCCAGCAAATAACATATGGAACATATTTATGACTTTGGTGTGTGTAAATATTTGTTAAATAGGAAACAATTATTCCTAACAATAAAGGAAAATATTGATAATTTAGATCTATTAAAATTAAGGTGTTCTCTTTATTAAAGTTACTATTAAGACAGTGAAAAATAAGCCAAAGTGCAGAAGGACATATTTGCAACATATTTAACTGACAAATTATGTATATGCAGCATATATAAAGAACTTCTAAAAACAAATAAGAAAACAATCCCCAGATAACCAAATAGAAAAATTGACCATGGGGCGCTTGGGTGGCTCAGTTAGTTGAGCATCTGACTTCAGCTCAGGTCATGATCTCATGGTCTGTGGGTTTGAGCCCCGTGTCCGGCTCTGTGCTGATAGCTCAGAGCCTGGAACCTGCTTCAGATTCTGTGTGTGTGTCTCTCTCTGCCCCTCCCCTGCTCATTCTCTCTCTCTCTCTCTCTCTCTCTCTCTCTCTCTCTCTCTCCCTCTCTCTCTCTCTCTCTCAGAAATAAACATTAAAAAAAATTGCCAAAAAACAAAACAAAACAAACAACCAGACATTAAAAAGTATTCAGGAAAGTGCAATTAAAATCACAGTTAGAGGGGCGCCTGGGTGGTGCAGTCTGTTAAGCGTCCGACTTCAGCCAGGTCACGATCTCGCGGTCTGTGAGTTCGAGCCCCGCATCAGGCTCTGGGCTGATGGCTCGGAGCCTGGAGCCTGTTTCCGATTCTGTGTCTCCCTCTCTCTCTGCCCCTCCCCCGTTCATGCTCTGTCTCTCTCTGTCCCAAAAATAAATAAAAAACGTTGAAAAAAAAATTTTTTTTAATAAAAAAAAATAAAAATAAATCACAGTTAGATACTATTGAACATGTAGCAGAATGGCTAACATGAATTAGACTAGCAACACCGTATTTGGCAAAGATGTAGTACAATTGGGACTTGCGTACACTGTTTGGGGGGTTTAAGTTTGTAGCAGCACTCTAGAAAACTATGGGGTGGTATCTACAAACCTGAATACTCACATACACTATGACCCAGCAGTTCCCACCCCTGGATATATACCTATCAGAAATGTGAATGTCTGTGTCCCAAAGTATATACACAAAAATGCGCACAAGTTGCATTATGTTTAAAAGTCAAACAGTAGGAAAGAAATGAATGACCATGAAAAATAAAGTGGGTACATAAATTGTGCAATTTCCACGCAATAGACTCCTGTACAACTATGAAAATCAATGAACTATTACTATGCCAATTTTATAGATAAATCTCAGGCTACTATGTGAATGAAATAAAGCCTGGCACAAAATAATATGTATTTATAATTCTATTATATAAATTTTCAAAACAGGCAACACTACGTTAAAAACTAATTAATGTTGTTAGACACTAGAATAATGGCTGCCTTTGGATGCGCTGTGTGATTGGGACTGGAAATGACACATTGCAGTTTTCTGAGATCTTTGCAGTATTTTATTTCTTGACCTAGCAGTTTTTGCTGGTTTATCCACTTGGTGAAGATTCACCAGTCTGTGAATTCATGATCTTTATCTCCCTTAGACTGATTTCAGTAACCTCCCCATTCATATGCTGAAGGCCTGATATAATGGTATTTGGATGTAATTAATCCCCATGAGACTGGGGCCCTAGTCCAATGGGTTTAGTGCCCTTATAAAAGAAGAAACACCAGAGAGCTTGCTCTCTCTCTCTCTTTCTCTCTCTCTGCTTGTGTACAGAGGACAGGTCATGTGAGGACACAGTGAGAAGGTGACCGTCTGCAAGCCACGAAGAAAGCTCTCACCAAGAATCGAATTGGCCGGCATCTTGACCTTGGGCTTTTCAGCCTTATATCCAGAAGTGTGAGAAATAAATTTCTATTGTTTCAGCCACCCACTCTCTGGTCTTTTTATGGCAGCCTGATCAGACTAAGACAGCCCGGAAGCTCCAGGAGGATAAATACCATTTTTTTAAAAAAATCTTGTGTCTCCTGCCTGTATCATTGTGCTTGTCTAAAAGTAGGTTTGCAAGAGATATTTAAATACTTTTTTTTTCCTTTCAACACGCCCTTTCAATGAAAGTAAAATCTCACATCCTTTCTTTAGTTTGACTTAAAAAAATGAAACATCACTTTATCTACCATACATAAAAATTGCAAGTAATATTGAATATACTTTTCAAATACACTCCTCACAATTTTGCTATATTCCCTTACTGTTACTCCTACCCTCCTCTCTTTTGGACTTTTGTACCACTGGTTTACAGTTCTTCATAGAATGATTCACCCCACCTTCCAAATCAGTATTGCAATTTGAATACATCTGTATGTTCTTAGTGTTGTATAATACACATTCATCTGTGGATGAAAAGGTATTATCTGGGATCCATTATGTAATACAGGCAGTATACAAAGATATTCATGTATATGATCACAGGTCATTGAAAAATTCAATCCCACATTTTCTGAGGCATTCTATAATCTATAATCTATAATAATCTGTATGCTCTTAGTTTTCACCCAATGGTGCATATAACAACAACAACAATAACAATAACCTTTCTACAAAGATATTCTACCTCGAGTTGGTAGTAGGCAAGCATAATTAATGCATAAAAGACAAAGAAAATAATTGCTTTATAGTACTGTATGTTTCTATGAAAACATATGATGTCTCATAAATCATTTTAATATATGTCTTTTACTCATTGACTTTTTTCTTTTTTATGTTTTTCACTCCCTTTGAAGTCTTTCTTGATCACTTGTTTTTCGCCGTTTTTGAACAGTGATGCTCAAAAGTATATAGTCAGGTTTGGACTATATTCATGTTAATTCTTTTATTTAATTCATTTAAATTTTTTCAAATACCACTCCTCCACCCCGAAACAAAAGGGGGAAAAAAAGGAAAAATATGCAAAACAAGACACCAGTTCTGTATGTATGGACATGTGTCTTGACATATTAGGACTTCAAAGAATAATACTACAGTGTTTTGCATTTAGGTAGTGCTCAGCTTTCCAAAGAGCTTCACATACTTCAAATTTCTGATGCACCATATAAAAACATAAAACTTTTCTATTACTTATTCTTTGAAATACCCACATTTCATTCTGTTTTCACATTATCAGAGCTACCTCTGCATCTTGGTCAGGTTTCTGCTATTTTTCCTTTCAAACATTACATTGCAAAACCACAGAGTGAGGGAGTATTTGTAAACAAAGTGTGCCCTTTTCCTGAGTTACTTCATATTTAACCGAGTGTCTCGGTTACCTTTTTTGTTCTTTCTGGCATTTTTTTTTCATAATACTGTTAATTCCATTTTTTAAAATAATCACAGTATGTTTATTCTAAAGAAACTTACTTGATTACTGCCTTATTGATCGCAGCCAACTTTTTATCCTCTGTTGTTAAGAAGCTTAAAATCTTTTCCCTGTATTCAACCATCTTATGCTGTAGATTTTCAATATTCTTACACTTTTTTATACCTTGATCCTCCAGACCTCTTACCCTTGAGCACCAACTTCATATGAAGTGATTTGGCATCTCTCTCTTTTTTTATTTTCCCCCTACATTTAGACCTTTGACAAGATTTTACCCTGAAACATCGGATCTCCTCTGAGCAGCATTGACAATCCCTGCTACAGGATTGAATCTCCTTCATAAGATTTCAATTGCTACCTTTCAATTGTGTGGGCTTGCTGTTCCATAAGCCACAGCAATAATTATAATAATGATAATAATAATAATAACAACAACAATAACAATAACCTTTCTACAAAGATATTCTACCTCGAGTTGGTAGTAGGCAAGCATAATTAATGCATAAAAGACAAAGAAAATAATTGCTTTATAGTACCGTATGTTTCTATGAAAATTCATTGAAGTTTCTTTACTAAGCCATCTTCAACAAACATGTATTGAGCATCTTGTTTTTTAATGTTTATTTATTTTTGAGAGAGAGAGAGAGGGAGAGAGTAGAGGAGGGGCAGAGAAAGATGGGAACAGAGGACGATCCGAAGCGAACTCCCCACTGACAGCAAAGACCCCGAAGGGGGCTTGAACTCACTAGCCATGAGATCATGGCCTGAGCCGAAGTCAGATGCTTAACAGACTGATGCCCCCATATTGAGCGTCTTAATAAGGGTGTTGATTGATAAGCATGTTACAGTCCCTCTTCACAAGTTGAGTGTATAGAATATTCCTTAAAAAATGTAATGTATAGTAGCCAATTTCTTCATTCCCAATACATTTTCTTTATTTCTTATTCACTCTAAACCAGTTATTTTTATTGATTGTGGATATTGACTTTTTTGCATTTATTTTGTTCCCAAGAATTCTTCTCCCTTCTGACATCATCCCCGTGATTTGTTCCTAAAGTAGTTGTTACTAGTGGACCTGGCATCAATATTTATATATTAATTTCTTTACTTCATTATTTACTACACTGGTGTTAAGTTGGACCTTTGTTTCCCATTTAAAAAAGTCTATTGTTAAAAATATACACAGTAGAGGTCTTCATGGGCTTTTTTTTTACACAGTTTTTCCACATCAGATCTTATGCAGCAAGACAGCTTATGCAGCTTCAGAAAATACCAGAACAAGAAGTCTGATTAGGCCAGAGGGTTGTAAAGAACAAGGCAAATGTGGACAAATAAGGGGTACAGTTGGTTAAAATGGGTATGCACCTATCAGGGATCTAGGTAGGGACACAAAATCCAGAGTCTAAGTAATCAAAGTCATGTTTTCAATAGATCAGTGATTCCAAAAGTGCTTTAGCTGCAATTGACAAAATTCTATTCAATCTAAGTTTAAAAAAAAAATTCTGATGTAAACACAATGTTACTGGCTTCAGGATTGTATAGAATCAGGGTTTCAAGTGATATCTCCTATTTACTCAACCCTGTGTAACTGATAAGCAAGAAGCCATTGGCTGTCCAAGAACTCCTTCAGAAGAAAGAGAAATTCTTCAGAGAGCTCAGCATCATATGTCCCACTGAGAACTTGGTCCAGCCTGAATCTTGAGCCTGTTTCAGAAACAAGTGCATTGCATATGGTATGAATAGTACAACATCAGCCTTACCCCAAGCTGTAATGCCTTCTCCCACAAGGAACAAGTGGTTCTGTTAGCTAAAGAGGGCAGGGGCACCAGACAGGGAAAACAAACAGATATGCAATACCCCTGGCCAAATTCAACATGGTTATGATCAAGCTGAAGGAAGTAGGAACCAATCCATAAACATACATGACTGCTGGTGGGACACAGCAACAAATACTGGCTATGAAGGGCCGGACCGAAACAAGAAGGAGGGTTTGGCTAATATCTCTAGAACCCAAAGTCAGAGGGATTGGCTAACAGGGATCAGAATAGTGGCAGAAGTCCGTGCAACAGATATGGAAACCACCGGAAATTAACATTGATAACAAACCAGTATATTTAGAGGCATGGGTTCCTCTTGCTCTTTCTTCTGAACATCAGAATCGATATGTATGCATTGAAACAGAGTGTGGGTGGGATTCGTTGCAGGCCAACAAAGTAGGGGCGCATTCCTTGAATGCAGCAAGTCACAAACTTCCTTATAACTTATAGTCCCCTTTTCTAATTATTTAGTTATTGCTAAGGAATTAGATGGACCTGCCAGATAAGCAAAGTACCATTGCTCAGAATAAATGTTAGTTTTCTTTTCATTCTTTCTTTACCACCCCCCAAACTGGTGTTTGATATAGAGGAATTTGTTCTGTAAAAGTCCATATATCTCCACATACATAAGCAACCTATATCCTTTCTTTACATTTCTATTTAAATTCTAGTTAGTTAACAGTATAATATTAGTTTCAGGTATACAATATAGTGATTCATCACTTCCATACAGTACCCAGTGCTCATTACAAGTGCACACCTTAATCCCCACTACCTATTTAACCCATCCACCCCCTCCACCCCCCACCCCACCCCGCCCATCTCCCCTCTGGTAACCATCAGTTTGTTCTCTATAGTTAAGAGTCTGTTTCTTGAAGAAACCTGTATTCTTGCATCAACTTTTAAACATCCATTTTGCACCTTGTTTATTCCTTACTTTCTCTTGTTCCTGTTTTTCTAGGCAACATGATTATTCCAGCTCTGCTAATCACCGGTTGAGTGCCCTTAGCCAAGTTATTGAAGTTCTCCAAGTATCAGTACCTTCATCTCTTAAATGTCTGTGACCTTCTCATAAAGTGCCTTGAGGATTTAAGAAGTTGCTCCAGGTAAAGCATTTAGCACAGAGCTTGGCCATTAGTAAACACACAATTTCTTCTCTGCATAAGGAAAAGTAACAAAATAACTCACAATCTCTACTTTTTCACACAATGGCTGACACAGTGACTGAATTACTGTATACTGAATGGTAATTGCATGAAGACAAAGTCTCAGCTGAAAACAAAATGCTGATAAACTGATGGGTCAGTGATTCCCATGTACTTTATTTTCATGAATTCATAAATGATGGAAGCCTGATCCTTTGAGGAAGTGTCTCAGAGAAAGAAAAGATAAGAGACGGAAGAATCAGGAATAACATCATAGTGACTTTTCTCAGCTGGGCCCTGTATTCCAGAACTAAGTCTGTGGAAGAAGGAAAAACAGTTTAAATGAGATTTCTTCAAAAGAGGCTTTGTGAGATTCATGCACAGGCAATGTTATTTCTAGGGTCCAAATGACAGAAGTGCCACACAGACTTGGAAACCCAAGCTTTCTACTAACCTTTCCATAATATGTACTCTGGCTGAAAATTGAAAGGCAATAATTTCTGTGAAGAGGCAGCAACTTGAGGAGGGTAAGAAGACCACATTCAAGGGCAGGGCTACTCAAAGTGTTGTCTACATTTGGTGCCTAGTCCATGAACTATTAATACAGAGACTGAGAGCAAGCATTCAGAAATTTTGATAGCTATTTGGCATCACTGTGACATTCTAGAATATGCTATTTCTCTAGAAATTCTTTTTTTATTGTATTTTACAAATTATTAGTTTTGTGTCTGATTATGAGAGAAAGCTCTTCTTTCAGCACAGGTGGTATGAGAAGAACTGCTCGAGGGAATGTTCTGTGTTTTACTGGAGGTCACTATCAGCTCTGGAGGGGGCAAGTTACCTCCCTTAGGTGGGTTTCTGGTAGTGAACATCAGTGAAAAGTGAAGTGGGAAAGTTTGAAATGAATTGACCTTTGAGCACATGTGTGCTGAACACAAGGGTTTGATTACTTCCTGTGCACAAAAAAAGTAAAATACATACTATGTTCACTGTATACATGATAGCCACTAGACTTCCAAAAAAAAGTAGGAGAAATTTTGACCTGGGAACTGAGATCTTGTGTCATGAGGTGGGGAGTAATGAATCCATAAAGTTTTGGTTATTAATATCACTGTTAGATCATTTGGTCTTGCCTAGAAAATTTTTGGTTAATATTATATTATTTTCTATATATGCCTATTAATAGTAAAATAGTAAGTAATAGTCATACTGATTGTTACAGGGGAAGTGAAAACAAAACATGATAGTTGCTCAGTCCTGCCAATGAATAATGGAGTAAAGGGGAATCTAGGCACCTCAGTAGATCCAAAGGAGAGTTTGAATAAGACAAAATCATTTAGTGCTGAGGAAGAAGGACATCAGGAAAGAGCTCTGGTTATGTTTATTTGTAGGTACAAACCAGATCTAAGAAAAGAAACCAGAGACCAGAAATAATTTATATATTTCTGTCAACTAACTATGTCCAAGTACACAGGGAAGTGGATTACTAGGATTGGCTTTCATAAGCTAGAGAAAGAAGATTCTGGGTCAGAGGTAGGCATGACTTGGGAGCTTAGATCCTGGTATCCAAAATATGCAAATATTTTAAAATGTTTATTTATTTATTTGAAAGAGAGAGGAAGGGGAGGGACAGAGAGAGGGAGAGAATCCCAAGCAGACTCCACACTATCAGCCCAGATTCTGTTGTAGGGCTTGATTCCACAAACTGAGAGATCATGAACTTACCCTAAATCAAGAGTTTGAAGCTTTAACCACTAAGTCATCCAGGTGCCCTCCAAATATGTATATCTTAACCATTGAGATAAATCCTCTTCCCACATGAGATGGTAATTTCACAGAATTATTAAGCGCTTTCAATGTAAAGAAAAAGAAGAGATGAATTGTGATTTGGTGGAATGTGAGAATTCCATTGTTTGATGGTAAATACCATGAGCCTTGAAGGATTAAAATAAGACTTTCAATAGATTGAGTTGAATTGGTGGGAAAGAGAATATTCCACACTTTACTGACTTCGTAACCTTGAGTAAGTTACTTCAAATCTCTATGTCTGTTTCCCTATCTCTAGGAGATGGTGAACAATAGTTGTGATGTTATAGGGTTAGTGACAGAAAAATTGGAGTAGATAGTGAGAAAGTAAAAATTAGTCCCACTGGTGATCCCATGTTGCTAACAGAATATCAATGACATTTGCAAAGATAAATGATGAGACCAAGAGAACAAAATATTTTCAACAGGACACACACAAGGCCTCATTTAGCCATGCAATAACTAAAATAACTGCCCTTTTGTACCAATGACATTCTAGGTCTGCTTTTTTCCCTTCCTCCTGAAAATGATTATGTAAATACCTGATTGCTAGACTGGTCCTCACAATTCTAACCAGCACAAACAATCCCTGTAATAAAAAAAAAAAAACAAAAACAAACAAACAAACAAAACAAAAACTACCTCTTTGCTGTAACATTGAGATGTATCCAGGATATCTGAGGAGTGTGTTTTCCCCTTGCTTCAGCAAGCTCCATAGATTTTTTTTTTTTTTTTTTGTCTACAAGGGTGTGCCAGTGGCCTTCTGTGGTATTTAACAATAGAAATAATTTACAATAGAAAATACAAGGTATAGAAATACTGCATGCCTACATGCAAGAAGGCCAACCAGTATTCGTCTCTTTTATAAATGAAAAAACTGAAGTGGAGTTAGTCAAGTCACTTTCTTCAGGACACAGCATACCATGTAGCTGGTACATCTGAGGATTAACCAAGTATCCAGATCTGGTGTTTGGCCTTATTGCAGAGCTGTTGTCAAGAGACTCGGTTTGGGGGAGAATAACAAAGAGATGATAAAAGGCCGGAATGGACAACAACAAATCCTAAAAATTGCAAAGCATCCGTGAATACAGGACGGTGGGTTGAGCTGTGAGTCAATATCTATTATTCTACCAGCTACTGTGCTAACATTGACCCTCACTCACCCCAAAGTGTCTCAACTATACTCAGCCGTAGATGACTTCACTTCATGGAGTCACTCTTCTCCACGGGGTTCTTGCAGGGCCACAGAACTGGATCATCTAACACTTTATCCTCCTCTTCTACATACACAAGAAGAGAACGAAGTCTAAGTAGTTAGTGGGGAAGCCAAAAGTTCAGGTCTCCTTGGGATATAATACTTTTCCATGAGAAAAATTAGCTCTTATGATGTGAAAATTGCAATAGCCCCTTCATTCACAAACACGTGTTCTGCCTTCCTACAATGGCAGCACAGACCTCTGTCAAAGGTGGATCAAAACAGACAATAATTTATAAAACCCTATTCGCAGGCCGTGTCTCAAGACATTTAGCTATTCTCAACGACTTCATCAGACAATTTTAAACTCTTCTTTTTAAGTATTCTGCAACTTCTCTTTTTTTTTTTAATGTTTATTTATTTTTGAAAGACAGTGCACGTGGGAGAGGGGCAGAGAGAAGGGGACAGAGATCTAGAGTGGGATCTGTGCTGATAGCATCTCAATGTGGGACTCAAACTCCCGAACTGCGAGACCATGACCCGAGCCCAAGTCGACGTTTAATTGATTGAGCCACCCAGGCTCCCCTGTGACTTCTCATATCTTAAGGAAAACACCAACTGTTCACCTATTCTCTCTTCCATTAATAATTTAAATCAGTAATTTAAAAATCAAGCAAAATTTATTTTACTTTTTACTTGACTTATTTAGATTCTTAAATCACTTTAAGTTTTAAAATATTTTGGTGTATCTACCAGGAACACTTTATTTTGACTATCTTTGCTCTCCTTCTTAAGTTACGTTGACTTTTCTATGCACATCTCTCATTTATTCCGCGACCTTTGCTGTTTTTCTCATGGTCCCTCGTAATTCATCTGTGAATGTTTCCACTCACCATTTCTCTAGTTACATGTAGGTGTAGACTGTATATGTTTTTTACCCTCTTCAGTAACTCCAGTAATGAAATCGAGTAATCTGCTAAATGAAATGCAGTACTCCCCACTCCTTGATTTTATGGGTTAGGTATTGACTTTAACTCACACAGTTATAAATAAAATCTACTGAAGCTAAATAATTTCCTCCCAGGTATCATTTCCCAATTTAATTACAATATTAATCTTTTTAAAAAATATTTATCCTAAATTGTACAGCTGTAAAGCAGGGGTGGCAAGCAAATACTTTGCAGCAGGAGATAGCCTCCTTTCCTATTATAATAGTTTACTAGGCTCTTAAGAAAATCCTACAGTTTCTTCCCTACTTTTCAGTAAACCTTCAACCGACTTCTCAGAGGTCACAAAGTTCAGCTCCTTTAGGTGTTTCTTCTGATATTTACCTCTTTGTTGTTGTTTTTTTTTTTTTTTTTAAGTAATGCATTCCTACTGATACTGGTTTTCAGCTGTGATGATTTAGCTCTCTTAAAACACCTCCTCATGCATGCACGTATTTTTCCTCTCTTCCTCCTGGACTCCATGCTGTGATTATATCATAATGTGTACTTATACCAATGGTGAGTGTTTAACTATCATGACTGTATCATTTTAATCCATAGCTAAGCTATATATTTTACTATAGTTGTTTTTTTTTTTTTTTTTTTTTTTTTTTTTTTTTTTTTTTTTTTGCACAACTCTCTGTTGTTGTTGTACGATATTGATCCTCTTTTTTGTTGGTTGAGTTTTTCATGATGAAAAACATCACCCCT
Organism: Neofelis nebulosa; assembly: GCF_028018385.1. Lineage (NCBI taxonomy): Eukaryota > Metazoa > Chordata > Mammalia > Carnivora > Felidae > Neofelis > Neofelis nebulosa. The sequence continues at coordinate 119,699,508 of NC_080784.1, forward strand.
ATGTTCCCAAACTGCGCCCCCAGGAAAAAACAATTCTCTATCAATACGTTTAAATACTTTCCTAATCTTTCCATTTTATCTTCGAATTCAGATACATCCCTCCTTAAGCCCTCTGTTCTCCTGTATATACAGGTTGCTCTGGAAGCCTGACACACATCTGTCATCTTGAGATTTCCTATCCCTGTGAGTCTAGGGCTTCTTTTTCAGTACTCATCTTTAAACACTCTGCTTTCTGTTTCTTGATTAACTTGTTCATTAATATCTGTCACTATTTTTTCTTGAGATGTTTTACAAAGATGGTAAGTTTGAGATCTTGCATATACAAAGAACTCTTTAATCTATCTTCAGACTTGATTGCTAGCTGATGGATTCTAGTTGGAAATCATATTCCCTTAGAATTGTGGAAGGATTATATGGCAAGCATGTGCACTGTTTCATTTTCCTCTGGGCCTTTGCAGTAAGAAGGGGCCGTGTGTCTGGAATTAAGTGGCATATGCCCTTTTCAGCTCTGGCCCTTCAACCTCCTCAGGAGTTGCTACTCTGTCCCTTTTCCCTTGGATGGCAGCTGATGGGAGATCCAGTGCAGAATTCTGAGTCCCTAAATGAGAGCAGAGGCACTACGGAGCAGACCTAGGCTCCTGAGTACTACCATCACAGGTAGGGCTGAGTCAGGAGAGAGAATTCAAATTCCTCTGTTGAGCCACTGGCATGAGAGTTGTTACAGAAATCAGCCTGTCTTGACTAATACGCGCATTCCATTGCCTTCTAGCTCTAAGATTTACTGGTAAGAGGTTTAAGCATCAGGTTCAGCTACCCTGATGCTGATGTTTTGTATAGATCTAATTAGTTTTCTTTTTTCCTTTGCTACACTCTTTTATGGATCTTTGGTATTCCTTACTCTGGGCCAGTTCATTAGAGATTAATGTCCTTTAATTCTTATGCTTTTTCTTTAATTATTTTCTCCTACATCTTTTTATGTATACTATTAATTAGATGTTAGACTTCCTAGAATTACTTTCTTTCCAATTTTATATCTCTTAGCTTTTTGTTTGATATCTTGGAAGATGTCCTCAAATTTATCTTCCACACTTTTGGCTACATTTATGATTTAAGTCATATTTCTAATTTTCCATAATTGTCTCTGAATTTTACTCTTTTAAAGAATGTTTTTATTTTATTTTATTTTTTAGAGAGGGAGAGAGAGAGAGTACAAGCATGTGCAAGAGAGCAGGGGAGGGGTAGGGAAAGAGGGGAACAGAGGGTTTGAGGCAACCTCTGTGCTGATAGCAGCAGGCCCCTTGTGGGGCTTGAACTCAGCAACTGTGAGATCATGACTTGAGCTGAGGTCAGACACTTAACCAACTGAGCCACCCAGGTGCCCCTCTCTGATTTTTACTTTTTAAACAATCTCCTCCTCTTAATTCTCAGGGTACATTTTTTCAAAACCTGACACTTTTACTTTGTTCGAAAGACAAATTAGTTACTTTTTTTCTGAGGTCCTTGTAAGAGCTCATACAATCTGACCATTTTCCCTCTCTGCCCTCATGTCGCACTGGCTTTCCTGTGCGCATGGCATTTCATCTATACTGGCTTCCTTAGTGTTCCTTAAACCCTCCAGTCATGTTCCTAACTGAATTATTTGCATTTACCACTCCCTCTTCTCCCAGAAATCCACATGATTTGCTCCTTTATGTTCATTAGAACTTTATTCAAATATCGCTTTCTCAGAGAAGCTTTTCAAAATAAACCAATTTAAAATTATGCCCTCCCTTAACCTCAGTTTCTCTTCTCTGCCTTGTTGTTCTCCATAGTACTTGTTAGTTTTTACTTATTATCTTACTCATTTTCTTATCATCCCTAGTAGAACATAAGCTCTATTAGGATTGTCTTGTTGTTTTGTTTTGTTTTGATTTTTAACTACTAGCCCTCTAGTTCATGGAACTTTCTTGGAAAATATTGGTACTTCTCAAATATTTTTGAATGGATCTTGAAATCATATCTGTCTCCAATTAGGAAAGCTATACATTACAACAAAACAAATAAAAAGTGTTTTGCCGAAAAACCTGCAAACCTTAAGGAGAATAATCAGTCTCTCTTTAGGACTTCTTCAACACATAGAACATGAATTCTTTCTCATAACATTTACCGGCTCTAAAGTTTGTATATTTTGGGATATCTGGGTGGCTCAGTCAGTTGAGCATCCAACTTTGCCTCAGGTCATGATCTCTTGGTCTGTGAGTTCAAGCCCCTTGTTGGGCTCTGTGCTGACAGCTCAGAGCCTGGAGCTGCTTCAGATTCTGTCTCCATCTTTCTCTGCCCCTCCCCTGCTGGCTCTCTCTCTCTCTCTCTCTCTCAAAATAAATAAACATTAAAAAAAATAAAAAAATAAACTTTGTTTATTTTGATCCTTATCTTCCAATGCCAACTATCTGCAGTCATCCTCAACATTATGATGTCACTTGACCTAGCACAGCACTGAGTCTTCCTTTGTTGCCAAGATGGCCTATCACAAGATTAGCGAAATGGTGCTTTCTTCAATCTTTTTTTTTAATTGTTTTTTTTAATGTTTATTTATTTTTGAGACAGAGAGAGAGCATGAGCCTGGGAAGGGCACAGAGAGAGGGAGACACAGGATCTGAAGCAGGCTCCAGGCTCTGAGCTGTCAGCACAGAGCCTGACGTGGGGCTCAAACTCACAAACTGTGAGATCATGACCTGAGTTGAAGTCGGACACTTAACCGACTGAGCCACCCAGGCGCCCCTCTTCATTCTTTTATCTTTGCTGTCTTTCCATCCCTCTAATCATATAATTTTCCCCGTTTCCTTTGTCTTGCAGTTATTCAGTCTCCATTCATGAGTCCTCATCGTTTAACAAATTCTGAGTTAGAAATTATTAGAGGAAGGAGTGGAAATACAGAAGCAGTCAAAGATACAATGTTTATTTCTTATGGTCCTTTTGCTTAACTACATTTTCTGTTTGTTTTGTTTTGTCTTTTTATAAGCAGCCCCACTTCTCCGTGTCTAGAGGAATCTGTTTATATTGTTGCTTTGTGGATTTAACTCCATTTACCTGTTTTGCTTTAACTATGGACAATTGAACTAAATATTTCATTTTACATATATGTTGCAAAACACACTTTTCTCTATTATATAATATTAATCCTTCATTCCTCTGAGGTGTAATGTAGGATAAAACTGGAACATGTAAAAAAGTCATGCTGTGTCAGGGCAATGGACATTTTTGGAATTGAGGGAAGGCCACTGCCCTGCCATGAAAACTGTGGTGTGGAATCCTGATCTCCCTCCATGGGAGATCTTGTCCAGTTTCTGGGAAAAGTGTCAGCCAACTGGCTATATCTGTCAGACCCTCTAGGGACTGACTCATCTGTAGGAAATCATCTTGACCGAGGACAACTTCTGTCCTTGGATAGCCTGCATCTGAAGACTGATGTGTGACTTTGAAGTTCTGTTCATTTTGGTCCAACTCAAGACAATTATTTTGAGGGATCATGGAATCAGTGAAAACTGCCATCGAGCTTGCATCATATCTTGACTTCTGCCCAATCTCACTTACTTCCCATTCCTTCCATAGTCTTTGATACAGAAATGCACAGAAGGCTCCAGAAATATTCAGCTGAGAGACATAATATAAACTGAGAAGCTGGAGGTATATCAGGAAGAGCTTCCATAAGGAATAGATGCATGATTTACATATTGAAGATTTAGAATACTAGGCAGATTTCATTAGTCAGAGTAGGTTAGGCTGTGCTGTGGTAACAAACTAAGTGGCTCAGTACAATAAAAGTGTGTTTCTTTTTCATGTTACATTATGACGGGGAGTGATGACCCTTCAAGACAACTCTCCTCTGAAGAATCTAGTTTCCTCCAATAATGTGGCCTCAGGAGCTCCTGGGTGGCTCAGGTGCTTGGGTGTCTGACTGCTGATTTCAGCCCGGGTCATGATATCCTGGTTCATGTGTTCCGGCCCTGCATCGGACTCTGCCCTGATGGTGTGGCGTCTGCTTGGGAGTCTCTTCTTTCTCAAAATAAATGGATAAAATTTTAAAAAATGATATGGCCTTGCCATTTTAAAATCCATCCTTTCCAGCTGTGCAAGTGGGGAAGAACAAGAAAAATAGGGTAATATGTTTTTACCTAGATCTGAAAGTTGTGAACATCACTTTGGCCAAAATTCTTTGTCCTAAACCAGTCATATGATCTAATAATAATGCAGAAGAGGAGGCTCAGAAATAATTAGAAGAAAGACAAAAAATGGAATTGAGGAGTGAATAGCCATTCTCTACAACACAAGTGTAAAAGTGGAAAGTATTTTCAATAGATGGAAAAACATGAACAAACACATCATATTAAGAGACAGTATGGAACATACAGCATAAAATGAAGTAAGGCAGGGTAGGGAATGAGGTTAAAGTGGTAATCTAGGATCAAGTCACAAAGAAAGTTGGCATTCTAAAGGGTTCTGACCTTATGATAGACATCAGATTTTCCATTAAATATTTTTGTTAGTAAGATTGCCCCATGCCTTTTTAAGGACAGAATGGGAGAAGACAGAACAGGGCAGCAAGCCTGGAGGCAGGGAAGTTAACAACAAAATATAATATGCTTTGTATCATATACTTTGTTACCTGATATGAAATATGCAACTAGATAATTGTTTTTTAACAGACACACTAAGTGGTCTTATAATTTGCATTATATACAGAGACATGATGTAGAACTTCTTTATCCTGTCAATTCACGATTTCTCCTATTGGAATGAATTGTTACATGCTGAACTTGATCAGTTTGGCTTAAGTTCAACTTAATAAAAAATAATATTAAGTAACAATGACTTAAATAAGACAGATGTTTATTTCTTCCTCATGTGAAATAATTCTGTAGATTATTACAGCACTGGCATGATGGTTCTATAGGTATTTGGAACCCAGGATTCTTTCCAGCTCACTGTTTTGCCATATTGACCAAAGATGGCTCTAGCCATCATGTTTGTTTTTAAAACGATAGGAAATGAAGCAAGGGTTGAAAAGGAATATGCTTCTTCCACGCTTGCAAGAAGACTTCTTGGAAGCTCCGCATCACATATCCACTTACACCTCAGTGACCAGACTTATTCATTTCCTGAAACTAGTTGAAAGGGACAACTAGTCCCTTTGGTTGTGCAGCAATGTGCCCAGCAAAGTCAAAACTAATTTGTTAGAGAATTGGAAAGAGGATATTTGATTGGCATCCAGAAGTCCCTATCGCAACTTTTTCAGGTCACTACCATTACCCTTTCAAGTTTATTTCACTCACTTCCCACGATTATAGTGTCTCTTTATAAAGAATTATATCTCATTTATTGTTTCACTAGGAAATACTAATTTTAGGAAAGAAATCATTCTCCTTGACTTGTGTTTCCATATGGAGAGCCCTCCCCACATGGCCTCTCTTCACACCATTCCCACTCTTCGGGGAAGGAATGAATTGCTAATTGCCCAAGTTTCTTTTTTGGACAGAGCTAATCTAAAAAGAAAAAGAAAACCCTGGAGATTAGCATTCTTTTCTCTTGCTGCCTGAGACCAATATGAAGCAAGGATCTTATGTGAGTCTGTTCTTTAGACCTTTGAGTGGGCTAGTCAAAGTCTATCCCACAGTCTACTTGTCAATGCGGTTAATGATGGTGTGGACATTTGCAAACACATTCCGGCACACGTTTTAAGACCACACCTTTTAATCAGTTTTTATTAAGACTAAAGCTGGTATTTTTATCTTTTGTTTCTGGATATTTTCTCTTTCTCAGTGGGTTATGAGTTCAGGAGGGGAATTAGCACATGGCTTATGGGCTCTTTAAGTTCCATCATCCTGGAGATTCTTTCTAAAGATTCCAAAAAGCATAGCCATACAGGAGTCCGGTAAAGAGCCTGATGAATGAAGCTGTTTCATGAAAGAAGATGGACAAACTAGACAGTCTTACTAATATAAAGAGGGAAGCAGTTCCTCAGCTCTATTAATGATTGCCAGATAGGAATTCATACTTAAAATTGTGATGTTTTCATTATGGGGGGGAGGGGGGAAACTATAAATTGGATTTTCATATTAAATCATCTCTCTTGGACTTTCCATGTCTACTTAAATCATCTCTTTTTAAAATATTGACTAAATTTAATGAACAAAGAAACACATTGTGAATCAAACAAAACCTGTCTATAGACGCGTGAACTGCCAGTTTGTTCTAATATCCTATCATTATCTACAAATCCCAGTGTTTTCATTCTATCAGGGCAGGTTGTTATTCTTCTGGGTTAAAGGGGTTCAAATAATGGAGCCTGGGCCCCTACAAGAGAATAAAATATAACTTTAGGGAGAATGTCTGCCAGCAACATGAAAATATTCAGGGCTAAAAGTAAGGACTACTTAGCACAGTCTGTATTTAATGACACACACTAGCTAGAAAAATGGTTTGCCTTTGAAGATATTTTGTTTGTTTGGAAGTAGTGACTGAATTTTGGAAAACTGAAACTGGAAAAATGTTAATGTTCACAAATAGTCTAAAGCTTGCGTACCATGGATATATCCAAAAGTAGAGAAGAGGAAATAAGAATATTCTTATTCTTATAAGCAGCCAGCAGAGGAAGCAGCCAGCAGGTGTCAGAGGCATAGTAGGACTTTAAAAATAGAAACCAAATAAGGGATTGTCATAGGAAACATTGCTAAGACTCTGCTGTGCATTGACAACTCACAGGAGTAAAAAGAGGGATTTTTGGCTTTCTCCCTCACTCTCCTATTTCTTCTTATGGAAAAAGTGTATTTCCCAAAAGCCATTGCATCCTTTTTTAAATTTCACCACAGCATCAATGTCTCTTCTTTTTTAACTTCAGGATGCAGGGCTAAGTTTATTTTTTCAAATAACGGACGTCAGGGGTAAGTCATAAAGGTTGCAGCCTTCCGGTGGGAGGAGTGCTCACATTTTATTACCAGGTGATTTCAGTTAACAAAGTATCAAATTCAAAATTTTATATAAAATCTAGAATATTAATTTTACTCTATTTCTTTTTATTATTTTATACCTTATATGCAACAATCTTGAAATGTATTTAAAAAAATAAATATGTGAGAATAAATCTGTACAGCATGTAATTGGTAGAATTCTAAAGATTTTAGCTTGAGTTGTATAGAAAACAAATATTATTCTAGAAGCAAACTTTTATCATTGTTTATTAAATTAAGTCTATTATATCATTGCTAATACACTTTTTATTTTTATTTATTTAAAAAAAATTTTTTTAACATTTATTTATTTTTGAGACAGAGAGAGACAGAGCATGAACAGGGGAGGGGCAGAGAGACAGGGAGACACAGAATCTGAAACAGGTTCCAGGCTCTGAGCTGTCAGCACAGAGCTCGACGCGGGGCTCGAACTCACGGACCGTGAGATCATGACCTGAGCCAAAGTCGGCCACTTAACCGACTGAGCCACCCAGGTGCCCCGGTAATACACTTTTTAAAAAAGACTTTCAGCTGATCCAATGTGACCTAATGATGAAAATACTATCAAAAAGCATGTAACATTTTCTTTTGTTCCTAGTTCATGAATGAGCACTTCATCGCCTTTAATTATTATTATTTCTAAGTTTGTGTAAGACATAAGAACAATTAAGTCTCCTGTTATCTTTAAGATCATTCTATTGTTTTGTTCTATGTGTCACCTGGATAACTAAAGAACAATAAGGCATTTAATAACTGAAAAGCTTGTCATGTTGAATAAAAAAGTAAAAGACTTTATTTTGGGGGGCAAGGGGCAAGACATTTTATGCTCACATCCTCTTAAGGTATAACATATCGAGGAAATTCATGCACCCTATTCTGCAGTAAGGTCAATTTCAGGGCAAGGTGAAACTTCTCAGCATAACTTGTGAGGACTGTTGGACATTTTTATAGCAGACAGTCAGTCATCCATATATCTGGTCAGTACTTATTCCCCGCAGATAAGACTGCCATATTTAGCAGCTTCCAAGGCATACCTAGCACATGGTCTATTAAGTTTATCCTGCCTTAGCATACTAGGACATCAGGAAAGATCTTCAGGTTCTATTTCCTGCCACCCTTCAGAATCTGCGTGCTACTTGAGCCAGTAAGAACAACCTTTGAAATGATAATTCACTGGACCTCTTTCACAACTTCTCCTTTCAGTTTAGGATGCTGTTTTCTGGGATGTGTCTTGGCACCATAATTATACCATCTTAGATGAGCCTCTTTTCCATATCTGTCCATATATGTGTAGGTTTATTTCTAGAATCAATATTCTCTTTTATTGAACTCTTTGTCTATCTGAATATCAATAACATTATTTTGATTGCCAAAGTTGTATAAGAAAATCTTCAAACTTTGTTAATTTTTTTTCAAAGTTATCTTGGATATTCTAGGTCCAATGCACTTCCACTTAGAAATAGTTGGTCAATATGTACAGAAAAACTCACTGAGATTTTGATTGGCATTGCATTCAATCTATAGATCAATTTAGGGAGAGCTGCTATCTTTAAAATATTGAGTCCTCTAAGCCACAAACATGATATATCTCCCTATTTATGTCTTCCTAATTTCTCTCAGCAATGTACAGGTTTTTGACACAACTTTTTTTGTTTTTGTTTTTGTTTTTTTAACACATGTATCTGCTTTTTTTAAAGTAAGCTCTACACACAACATGGGGCTTGAACTCTTGACCCTGAGGTCAAGGGTCCCATGCCCTACTGACCAAGCCAGGGAGGCATCCTGTCACAATTTTTTCTATTTGATTTGATATTTCTAGTACTGTCGTGCATGGCGTGTCTGTCTCTGTCTCTTTCTGTGTCTGTCTGTATCTCTTTCTCTCGAAGCTCTTGTTCTGAAAGAATTAAGCTTTCCATAGATGAAAAGGCCTATGTGGCAAGGATTTGGTGTCTCAGGCCAACAGTCAAGTGAGAACTTCAAATCTGACAATCTTTACATGAGTGGGATTAGAAGAAGATTCTTCAGTCAAGAATCAAAATGGTGACAATCTTAAGCAACACCTTGATGTAGCCCTTTTGAATGACCCAAAGTTGGAGGCACCCAGCCAAGTCGCACTGCATTACATGGTCCACAGATACTATGGGATAATAAATATCTATGATTTGAATCCACTAAATTTTAGAGTAACTTACTACACAATAATGCATATCTAACAATGATTTGCATTTATGCAAGTATCACTATATATTGTCTGCATAACCCATTAAAATACACTTATTACTTTTTTACTATTTTAATGTAGATTTAAATTAATTACAATTAATATTTTAGTTCATCAATCTCATGTTCCACATTTTAAGTGGTCAATCATCACATGTGGCTAGTGGTGATCAATGTACTAAACAGGGCAGTCTAACAGCGTGTTCTGCTAGATTAAACCACCACATTGATAGATGGTTAGGTATGTTGATAATTTTTTTTTTTAAGATTACAGAGCAAAGCAAAGATTCAGAGACTGAAGTCACATCTCCTTTTTCCTGTCTCATATTTTTATGCTTTAGTTCAGCCAGCTAGTGCTCTATTGTGTAAGCATGTGTGTGTGTGTGTGTGTGTGTGTGTGTGTGTGTGATATGAAAATAAACTAGAACCTCTGCCACATATGGTAAAGAAAAATTTTGAATTGTTTTTGACTGCAAAAAGGCAAACTGGCCAAGTATAAGGAGGCTCAAAGACAATAATGGGTAGATGTAATTTTCAAGAATTTTCTTGTTTGGAAAGAACATAGGTAGATGTTAGAGGGCTCACAAAGGCTAATATTCCATGGTGAAAAGACAATTTGTCTTATTCCTCATGTTCTGCACTGCCCTTTCTGAGCAAAGATTTCATGCACAGGTTATGTGTCTCTCTTGTTCAGGTCAGACTTTGTAGTGCTTGTGGCATTAATTTAATAGTAAGAGAACATGCTGGAATTCTCTAATGCTATTCTCTTCTAGAAAAAAAGGCAATGCATCACAGTTTAGTGCTTTTATGACACTGTCTGTTTGGTCAGATAATCATTGTTTAAAGAACACACTGACCCTTTTTATGTGAAAGCTGTCAATGTATTTGGGTCATATCCACATGGGAAATATGAAGTTAAAAATTGCACAATTATTTTAAAATTTTAGGACATAGTAGATATTTTTTCTCTACATTAGCTATCAAAAATTTAATAAAAATCCATCGACATTTCTTTAATTTCACATTCACAAATACAGCTAATATTCTGTGTATGGAAATAAATCATTGCAAAGTTAAATACACATGACAAGGAGGTACAAAAATGTGAATTTATTGTATTTAACTGAACTAAATTGGCTCATGAAATCCCTCATTGTTGTTCGGTATTTAAGAATTCAAGATTTAAACTTACTTGCCAATTTAGGAAATATAAGATATTTCAGATAATTAAAGGTTTGCTCTCTTCTACCCTGTTTTCTTCTCTGCTTCCTAGCTGTCATCTGAGTGTGGGATGATAGACAGGTTTCTCTGACGATTTGGTGCAGTCCTCACAGTGCAGTCCTTCCTGGCCTCCATAATGGATAACCAGCCGCCTCACTTGAGTGTGAGGTGCTGGCTCAGAGTGGTAGAATTTGCTGTTGATGTCCTCCACCCCTCACAGGGTCTCCACCTGCAAGGAGCACACTGTGCTTTCCTTGTCCTGAAGCCAAACCCACCCTGTCTCTTTCACCAGTGCGCCCAGTGCTTTCAAATCCTTCGCAAGATCTTTTTGAAAATTCCAGATCTTCCTTAATGCCAGATGATTTTTATGAGGAATTCTGGAGGGTGATAGGTGTGAAGTACGTTTCAGACATTTCTTTAATATATCATGTTATTTTTATTCTGCTCTTTCCACTCAATTGTTTGGCAAATGACAACCCGCAAGGCCTTTCTTCCCAGAGTTCTGAACCAGAAGAATATCACAACTCTCTTTGCTTTTGCTTTTCCCTTCAACTTATTTCAGATTTTCTGTCACCTTACTCTTCCCCTGACCTTGGGCTTACAGGATTGAAAGCATTAGATCCTTTCTCAGTGACTTCACAGGATTTGAACTTTTATCTTATTTATTACATATTAACCCAGGTACTTCCTAATAGGCTCCAAAGGGTTTTTCTCCTTTCTAGATTTCAGACTCCTTTCCAGAGTTGGTCTCTGTGTCTTATGTTATCTATATCTTCTATCTTTCTATAGATATAGAGATATAGATATCTATCTATATCTCTAAATCTTTCTATTATTTAACAAAATAAATGTTATTGATCTAATAAGTAGAGAGCCCCAGGATAAGTAGGCTGTAGGGATTATGTCGAGCAATAAAAGGAATAAAAAAAAAATACTCAGACAAAACAAAACCTTTGTAGTAGATCTCCACGTAGCTGATGGCTTAGAAGTGGAAGGACACTTAGGAGAGTGGACTTATTATTTATTTATTTATTTATTTACTCATTTATTTATTTATTTAGAGAATGCATGCATACATACATGTGGGGAAGGGGCAGAGAGAGAGAGAGGGAGAGAGAGAATCCCAAGCAGGATCCGCACTCAATGCAGAGCCTGAGGTGGGGCTCAATCTCACGACCGTGAGATCATTACCTGAGCCAAAATCAAGAGCTAGACATTTAACCAGCTGAGCCATCCAGGTGCCTCATATTCTGAGAATGGATATTCTTTGTAAGAATGCAAAGCTCTCCAAAGTTGGGAGGGTATGGAACACAACAGATAAAACCTGGAGAAGTATATAGAAGGGTGTCAAGGGGTTATTAGAGCCATCTGACTGAGTACATCATGGGGACTTGTCTGAAGCCTCTGAGAGGAAGAACTATGTTTTCTAAAGAAACAGGAGAACTTTCATTATTCCAGCCAAGAGAAGAAACTGAAATTAATCAGGAAGAGAAAGACATATCAAACAGAGGCCAGTGGATATATTTCTTCCCTCATGCTGCAAAAAATGTAATGCATCCAGGAAATTAGCCCTTGATAATTAGGACAGAAAATGTGGGAATAAACAAAACCATTGCGAATTCACACTTATAACCAGAGTCTTAGCTTGTTTTTGTTTTTGTTTTTGCTTTTATCTTTGTCTTTATTAGACTTAATTTCAAAACAAGAAGACAAGTACCTTCTTTAAGGGCAGGATTTGGTCTCACCACCCCAGCACCCATCAGATGAAATGGAGGCTTTAGCTCTACTGAGGTTAAGTTATAGAATATAATGTTATAATAGTAAAAATATAAAATTACAATATGTTTATTTTACACAGATTTAAAACATTCAAACCTTAGCATTTTAATACGAACTTTACGGATGCTGCCAAAACAGTCCCTACATCATGTTGTAGAAACATGGTTTCTTATTGCAAAGCTAAAGGGCATCTAGGGATCAGTGATACCATGGCTCCCAGTCTTTCCCTTTCGACTTTTTTCCTGCTGTGGACCCAAAAACTCAAGATAAAGATCCACTAAAAAAGGAATAGAAAATGGAGACTTACCCCAAGAAAATGAACACTGAAAATAGAGAACCAGACTCGGGGAGCTTCAGAGAGACCCAGAACCCTCGGTTTGGTATCACTAACCTGACTGCCGGTTTATACTGAGTTCTTTCACTTGAACGGTCTTTCCAATGCTGTTCCCACATCTGCTTAACAGAGAACCATATTTGGATCTAGGCTCTTTTCCAGGTTTTCTCCCCAAAATCACCTACTGAGTATGTATGGATACACAGCAGAGTTTGTTGAAAGTTTGCAGAGGGGTTTAATCATAAAAAATTCAAATGCCTTACTATTAAATAGCAGACACCTTGGTTCTAAAAATTCTATGGATATAGATCACTGGTAATTTTTCATTGGCAACTTTTTTCTGCATTCTAGCCATATAATTTATTATTTAGTTCCTGTTCACTCTCCCTTTCCTCCAGCTTTATTTCACCTGGTGTTTTGTGTCTGATGTAACTGGCATTCATGATCTAGAATCTAAATCATGGCATTCATGGTCTAGAATTCTATGAGAACTGGGTTTTAAATGTGACCTTTCCCGGATGATATTCTTACGGTGGGTGTTGAGGGGCCATCAACCCATGACCATTTTGAATTAAATCTTAAATGATTCATGAGAATTTGAAGCCCCACGCTTAATTGCAGGTGATATGATTTGTGAAAATTTGATTGCCACACCTAATTCTCAGAAGATATCTCATTTGTAGACACTCAAATGTAAGGCTGAACTAGTCCGTCTCCTTTGTGTATGCCTTTGTGGGCAGATACGTTTTCTTGTCTACCTTTTTACTTTTAACTTTTTGGCTTTTTATGGGCATCTGCGGCCCAACTCCTCACTGTACACAGATCAGGGTCATGTGTCCTTTTTCACGTGTGCCTTTATTTTTTTTTTAATTTTTTTTAACGTTTATTTATTTTTGAGACAGAGAGAGACAGAGCATGAACGGGGGAGGGGCAGAGAGAGAGGGAGACACACAATCGGAAGCAGGCTCCAGGCTCTGAGCCATCAGCCCAGAGCCCGACGCGGGGCTCGAACTCATGGACCGTGAGATCGTGACCTGAGCTGAAGTCGGACACTTAACCGACTGAGCCACCCAGGCGCCCCAGGTGTGCCTTTAAAACCCAAGACTGAATTATAAGAATTGGCAAACTCTGTTAGGCTGGTCACCAGCTTTAGCACTTGCTTTTATGTATAGATTCAGACTCATTTCATTTTTGTCTCCTGTGGAGATCCCTTTCTTGCAAGCTCTGACATGAATTTAAGAAAACTAAAAATATATATTTCAGCCAATTTTGTTTTGTATTTAATGTTTTGTAGACAGGGAGTTTTCAGGACATCTGGTCTACTATATGACCAGAAGTGGAAGGCTCTCCTTTCTTTTCTCACTCATTACCAATTTCTGTTCATTTCATAGGCGGAAACATTCACTCTTATTTTTGTTTGTGTGGGAGTCTTTTGCAAATATTTCTTCTGCTTTTATCTTCTCTGCATAAAAAAGCTTAACAAGATACTGTTTTAATCAAAGATAACCTTGGCTCTAAAATAGATGTCTGTGACGTTTATTAAAATACTATTTCTTCATACTACTACATCGTATCCTCTATAATTTTACCCACAAATCATTAACATTGGCAAATAGCAGTAATTTGGTTGGTTGGTCTTTCATTTGCAAGGGTTTTTTAAAAGTATGTTAATAGACCACAATATAGTTGGGCCTTACTTTATTTCTAGTGCCCAGAGTTTCTGAGACTTTGCTGGGGCTTGTGCTTAGCTCTCTAAATCAGTGCTGCTCAAAGCGTCGTCTGTGGTAGGAAGATGGTCCATAAACTGTTATTGGTCTCCAGTAAGTACAGTACAGAAGTGGAGTGTTTAGAAGCCTTCACAATTTGGCATTGCAGATTGTAGACATATCTAAGTATGCAGTAAGTGAACTAAGCTTATTGAGCAGGACATAGTCTGGTTGTTCTGATGGCAAATTCATGATTTCTGTTTGGCGGAGCTGTGTGATAGTTGTGTGATATTTGTCCATGAAGAAATTTATTTCACTCCACGCATGAAGATATGTATCCATATCTTCAAATGAACTCAAATACTTCTTTCTCGCAGTATATTCAGTTATTTCAAATAAATTACTGATAAGGCCCAATTTTTTTTTTTCTGGGTAGCCAGTGCTTTTAACCTGAAACTATATACTTACACCTCTTCCATGGGTACCGCAGGTCACATGAAGGCATGAACAAAAATCAAGCTGTAAACATAGGTGTTTTACTTGTGTTAGAAACACAACTCGAAGCACCTGTACCACCATCATTTGGTAATAGATGCTACTACATACACTAGGCAAGGAGAGCATAAAGGCTGTCACTATTCAAGAGACAATGTAAGTTTAGGAATTGAGACTCCAAGCTCTGAAACAAGAATGCCTGGTTTTAACTCCAAGCCCCACCACTTAGTAGCTGTGTAACATTGCGCAGGTTACTTAAACTTTCTGAGCCTCACCTTTCTTACCTTTAAAATGAAGATCATGGCAATGGTCCCATGTCCTAAATTTGTTTGGAAAAAATTCAGAGAAGATTGTCATCATTATTTTCGGCACTATTTCATGCACTTAGAGCAGAGAAGAACACTATGATAATCCACATTTCTATCCAATGCACACATAGTTGTTTTGATCTTTAATAGTGGATGAAAAAAATGCAAGTATGCAAGTTTTAACTGTGTGTTTTTATTCCCTTCTTAATTTTCCTAACCCAATAGCTTGTCTTTCTTTCTTTCTTTCTTTCTTTCTTTCTTTCTTTCTTTCTTTCTTTTCTTTCTTTCTCTTTATATCTGTCTCTTAACTCTTCTCCAAGCAGTTCTCTGTATCTTTGTTCACCCCAGTTTCCAAATATTCTCCCTTGTTATGAGTCTTTATACGACAAATATTGATTAAGAATCTTACAGGTGCCAGGCAGTATTCCTGGTTCTTGGGATAAAGGAATTAATCAAACACTGGTTCTGTTTTTAAGAAGTCTACAATTTCATTTGGGCTATTGCATATGTAATAAAGATGAGTATTGTAAACGTTATGATACATACATGAATGAGGTATAGGGGAGATTTAAAAAGAAAAGTCTCAAAATTTTGTGCTATGAAGTAGTGTATAAGTGATGTTTCAGCTGATCATACAAAAATGAATGTGCTCTTCAAGAGGACTGGGCAAAGGTGATCAGATGAAATATTTGTTAGATATAGCTAATGTAAATAGGAATCATTCCATATAGGCATATAGAGAAAACTTTTCTTTTTACAAGAGGAGGTTGGTGGTAAAATATATCCACAACTAGATCCAAAGCTCTGCCAAAATAACAACCCCTAACTTTTACAAAGTAGAAGAGAAATCAAAGTTTGCACTCAGTATTTGCACCAGATCTTTTTTTTTTTTTTCAGGAAATCTGTGATTTTCTTCATTCTATTTGCTTTATTTTGCTGTAGCCAAAGAAACAATCAGGAAAAAAATATAATCCATTTGTTCAATATCACAAAGTGAAAATAGGACGGTTGCTGGGTCAGAGTAGGGAAGCAAAGTGGAGATACGTACCTAGCCAGGGAAAGCAGAGAGAAAGCCAATGACTGGCAAACAAGAATGGTCACCTGGGTCTGCAACAAACTATAAGATTGCAGAACACGGGCACAGACATGTGAAGTACCGAAAACAGCCCTGGAATATGATGAGCCAGTGGAGAATTTCTGGACTGAGGAATTAAGTGACAGGAAAACACCAAGCTGTAGGAGTAATTCTTAGTGAAGTGACTACTCCTACAGCAGGTTATAAATTAAATATATTTAAATCGATAACTATTTTCACAACTTAGTTCTGATTTCCTTGCATGCATTTTCAAGAAAGAAAGATGGAAATGTTGTAAGCTACAGTTCCCATAATTCACTTTATCTTTTCCTAACTTTTAGTCTCTTAAAGAAATACAGACAATAATGCTTTTATTTCCAATATGTATTGCTAAGGCTAAGTAAGAAAACCAAGCTTGTGTACACAAATGAATGAGTTGTTTCCTTTCTTGTGTGCTCACTAATATTAACTCACCTTTATATTCAACCTACACATATAAACACATACAGATACGCACATCCACACACACATGCTTCAACACATAGAAAGAGGATAGTTTAGATACCCTTGAGTAATATACTATAACTAAGTACCTAATTTAAATCTTTGCCAAGAAGTTGGAAAGTGAGGGAAGGGAATATAATGGATTTTAGCTTTAATTTGTGAAAAATTTCTCTGCCTGTTGTAAGTCACAGTGGAGAATGGAAAGAGATCCTTCTATGAAAACTGGGTTTTGTGTGACTGACACACACTGCAATTTTAATAACACAGACTGAAATACATTATTCAGAATTAACTCTTGTCCAGCAATTCAGTTCTGCTGTAGATCTTCATACTTCTAGTAAGTCTGTTGTCTGCAAAAATTCAAATTATTTTTCTGATTAATACTAGTAGCCAAGATAGTACTTGTCTACCTAAGTAGAATTTAGTGAAGACCACAAGAAATTATTGTAATGTATTTAAATAGATCAGGTAATTTTGAGTTAGTATTTAGTGTGAAATACTTCAATGAATATCTAAAAGTATCTAGCCATTTTGATTTTGATTTCCCTTTGACTGGTAAGAATAGTATCACATTTACATAAAAGAAACTATCCATGTCAAGGGACAAAGCATAGGCATAGATGTTACTTCTTAAGAGCTGCAATAAAGCCCTTATTAAGTTTCAGAAATTCTTGAAGTGTGGGATGGTATATTTAAAGATGATAATATTTATTGTATTCATCTAATAAAGGAATATAGTCTCACCTTTTCAAAATCAAATACAGTAAAACCTTGGATTGGGATTAACTTGTTCTGCAAGTGTTCCCAAAGATGAGCAAACATTTCTACTAAATTTTAACTTGATAAATGAGTGATTTTTTGCAATACAAGTAGTACGCGATGCTGAAAGTCACATGATCACAACTGAGCCAATGGTTCTTGAAATTCACTTTCATATATACAAGTGCTTTGGATTACAAGCAAGTTTCTGGAATGAATTATCTGTAAACCAAGGTTTTATTGTAATCAACACAATTTAAGGTAAGTTATCTTGTATAGGTACAACTCTTCCACCAAGATGATATGATCTGTCAACTGTATGCCTTTGTTATTTGATATTTAGCATTCCTGCTTATTCTTATGCAAGAATGACCCCTGTAAATTCATGATCTGGAGTAAGGTAATTATGACTCTAATTCACCACATAGTTTTGGTGAAGAATCAATGAAGTGATATATGCAAAATGCTTAGTGTAAATCCAAAGAATCCTTATAACATGCGTCTAGTATGCGGGAATACAATCTCCTGAAGTAAGTGATCACAGGCTAGAAACAAGAAACTGGTCTCAAGAAATGCTAGGTATTAAAAAGGACAGAAAGACATGAAGTTCACAGGGATGCATTTACATTAATTGACAAATGTCTTACTTTTCTCCTCTGTATGGGACACATTACAACAATGAATGTCTTTTCCAGGAAAATAATTGTCTTCAACCATGAGGAAAAGCCTCCTCTAATTTCTTATTTTATTCCTTAGAAATCAATAGATGAATGGGGAGGAGGCAATCAACATGACAAAGAACAGAGGAATAAAACAGGGGGAAAAATGAAGAGGGAAAGGGAGAGGGACATAATGAGGAGGTGAGAAGAGGGGCAGTGACGTTGAACATGTCGACACTGTACCTCCTTCTTCCATCCTCTCCTCCAGGTATGAAGGAGACAAAAACAAAAGTTTCTCAACATACCAATCCACTTTAAAAAAAATGTAATTCCTATTTATACCTAAGCCCATCTCTTTGCTCAGCCCATCCTCCATAGAATACACACACACACACACACACACACACACACACATGCATACACCTCACATTTGCATACACTGGACTAATTGAATCAATCAAATTGAATCTATTCAATCTAATCATACTGAAAAATTTATAGCTAAAATTGAAGTTTCTTGTCATTAGTATATTACTTTTACTTGAGTAAGCTTATATGCTTTGGACATAAATAACTATATTCATAACTAAGTAAATATAATATACAAAAATATTAAATAACTTAATATATAACATAAAAATTATAATTACATTTTTATTCCAAGTGATTTAAATACCAAAAAATAGTTAAAAATAAGTTTAAAATGTTGAGGATACACCAAACTCCACCCCCAAGAAACAAATAATCCAGTGAAGAAACGGGCATAAGACATGAAAAGACACTTCTCTAAAGAAGACATCCAGATGGCCAACAGGCACATGAAAAGATGTTCAACATCACTCCTCATCAGGGAAATACAAATCAAAACCACACTGAGATATCACCTCACGCCAGTCAGAGTGGCTAAAATGAACAAATCGGGAGACTATAGATGCAGGCGAGGATGTGGAGAAACGGGAACCCTCTTACACTGTTGGAGAGAATACAAACTGGTGAAGCCGCTCTGGAAAACAGTGCAGAGGTTCCTCAAAAAATTAAAAATAGACCTACCCTATGACCCAGCAATAGCACTGCTAGGAATTTACCCAAGGGATACAGGAGTGCTGATGCATAGGGGCACTTGTACCCCAATGTTTATAGCAGCACTTTCAACAATAGCCAAATTATGGAAAAAGCCTAAATGTCCATCAGTTGATGAATGGATAAAGAAGTTGTGGTTTATATATACAATGGAATACTACTCGCCAATGAGAAAGAATGAAATATGGCCTTTTGTAGCAATGTGGATAGAACTGGAGAGTGTTATGCTAAGTGAAATAAGCCATACAGAGAAAGACAGAAACCATATGTTTTCACTCTTATGTGGATCCTGAGAAACTTAACAGAAGACCATGGGGGAGGGGAAGGGGAAAAAAAAGTTAGAGAAGGAGGGAGGCAAACCATAAGAGACTCTTAAAAACTGAGAATAAACTGAGGGTTGATGGGGGGTGGGAAGGAGGAGAAAGTGGGTGATAGACATTGAGGAGGGCACCTGTTGGGATGAGCACTGAGTGTTGTATGGAAACCAACTTGACAATAAATTTCATATTAAAAAAATAAAAAAATAAAATGTTGAGAATAATGGGTAGTATTTTATGCCAGTAGACATCAGATATTTTCTCAGACTTTTAACATATCTTGGCCACTGATACCTTTTTTCTTTTCCTGGAACATACCAGGTTTATCCAGAAATTTGGCTTTTCTCTTCACTTCATGGTAGGAAATAAAAATTATGGAATGTTCAAAGGTGAGTAGAGCAGTGGCTGGGCCCTGAAATAAGCAATGTCACAAATATACTGAGCTAAAAGGATGACATATGATTTTCTTTATATTGGTTAGAAAATACTAAGATAGTTTTCCTATTCTCCGCCATCGTGATGTATACAATTGACTTTTCCTCGTCATGTCTTCTCACAAGACTTTCAGGATCAAGGTACTCCTGGCAAAGAGACGAAAGCAGAATCATCCCATTCCCCAGTAGATACAGATGAAAACTGATAATAAAATCAGGTACAACTCCAAGAGGAGTCACTGGACAAGATCTTAACTGAGTTTGCAAGGGGTTGCACATGAGATGGCACACGTATTGATGCCATATGTAGGTCATGTGCTCATACCTTATCATTCTGTAAACATCAACTACTATCTGAATGATATACATGTTTTATTGGGGAAATGATTTTTCTATTTTACTATGCTTCTGCATCAGTAGGTTGGTTCCGTAACAAATACATGAAACCTTTTCTTTGAAAAAGAAAAAAGAAGAAAGAAAGAAAATACTGAGATAAATCTTTTGTTATATAAAAAAAATCAGAAAGACAAATTTTCTAAGTTAGATTTCCTTCCTTTATAACTCCAAAATAATAGCATACCACTGAATACAATTGCCTCCTTGGAGTTACTAAAGATAAAGTTTTTCCCTGGGAATTTATTTTTGAAATTTTCCTAATTCATAATTAACCATTTAGTTGCATTTGCACAGAAAATCAAAATGTGCCATGCAGTATTTCAGTAGTGATGTGAAGAGTGTAATTAATTTAGAAAGTTCATGCCAGGGGCTCCTCCTTTTAGTTATAATTTCTATTTTCCCTTTCCCCTTCAAATTATTTGGATTCATTTTACCACCTCACTCTGCAGATCATGACAATAGTTCAATAAAATTTGCAGGTGCTAAGCAGTGTGCGTGGAAGAAACAGAAAAAGCTTTATCATTTATGGTAAATGTATCTTGTGATATGGTCTTTATTTTTTTAACACATAGAATGAAAGCAAAACAAAAGAACTTTATACTAAATTCTTCTATCGCTGAAAGACATTTAATTCATTTATATTTAGTGTAATTACTGAGAGTTCTTATATTTAATCAACACATTTGATTTACAGTTATTTTTTCTTTTGCCTTTCTCTTGGTTAATCAGATATATTTTTGTTCCATTTCCCACTTAATTTATAGTTATACATCCTCTTTATTCAGTGTTAACACTAAAAATTATAATATACATTTCTGAGTTCTCACAGGCTAATTAATACAAGTTAACTTTATCACATCCAGATAATGCTAAAACTTTACAATACTTTAATTTATAATTCTCTCACCTGTTTGCATTATTTTATTTTGCATTTTAATTTATATTACCCACGTATATACAATTTCCAGTGTTTGTCATTATCATTTTAATTTCCATGATTCTATTTGTCATTATTTTTCTTCTGACTGAAGAAATTTTTTTTCTCAGTATGTAAATAAAATTTATTGAGATGTAACTTACTGGATTAAAATAAATAGGTCTTAAGTACACATCAATGAGTTTGTTTATTTTTTTTTTAACTTTTCTCTTTGAAGTAATTATAAATTCCTTAGAATTTGCATAGATAATACAGACATTTCTATGTGTTCTTTAAAACCTTCCCCAAGGTTACAATCCTTATAACTATAGTACATCATCAGTTCCAAGAAGTTGACGCTGGTGTAAAGAGTATATACAGTTCTACATCATTTTTCATATATATCTAGATTTATGTAGCCAGCACCATAGTCAAAATACAGAACTCTCCTATCACCACAAAAATCTCTTTATAGTGTCATTCACTTCTCTCCCTAACCTCTGACAACCACTAATCTGTTCTCTATCTCAATAATTTTGTCATTTTGGGAATGCTACATAATAGAATCATTATGAGACCTCTGATATTGGCTTTTTTCATAAGAAGTAATGTTGTTGAGAGATATTCAAGTTATTGCATGTATCAATCGTTTATTCCTTTTTATTGCTAAATGGCATTTCATGTTATGGATTTATCACAGTTTCTTTAACCATTTCTTTATCGTAGGAGATTTTGGTTGTTGCTATGTTTGACAAAAACAAATAAACCTGCCATGAACAATTGTGTACATTTTTTTTTATTGTGTAGAAATAAGTTTTCATATCTCTAGGGTAATTATGATTTCTGGGTTCTGTGAAAAGTATATGTTTAGTTCTTTAAGAAATTGCCAAAACGGGGCACCTGGGTGGCTCATTCATTAAGCATCTGACTTTGGCTTGGGTCATGATCTCACAGTTCATGAATTCAAGTCCCACACCAGGTGAGCTAGAGCCACACATTGGGTGAGCTCAAGCCCTGCTTCCAGTTAGCTTGTGCCCCCTTGTTTCAGGGGAGCACAAGCCCCACTTTGGGTAAAACACGAGCCCTGCATGAGCCCCGTTTCTCTCTCTCTCTCTCTCTCTCTCTCTCTCTCTCTCTCTCTCCTTTCTCTCTCTCTCTGACCCTCTGGGACTTTCTCTGTCTCTCTCTCATTCTGCCCCTCACTCACTTTCTCTCTCTCTCTCAAAAAAAAAAAGTGCCCAAACTATTTTTCAGAGTGGTTCTGTAATAATGAATTCCCACCAGTCCCTCCACACCCTTCAGCATTTGATATTTCAAGGTAAAAAAAAAAATTAGGTGCATGATGACAGCTTATCATGGTCTTAATTTGCATTTTTCCCAGTGGTTAGTGATGTTAAACATATTTTTATGTGTTTATTGGCCATCTGTGTATTATATAACCTCTTTGGTAAAGATATGTTCATGTCTTTGTCCATTTTCAAATTGGAATTCTTCTTAATATTGAGTTTTTAAATTCTTTGTCATCTAGACATCAGTCTTTCCATGGACCTGTTGTTTGCAAATATTTCTCCCAATCTGTAGGTGTCCTCTTAACCATCTTTATAAGATCTTTCAAAGAGAAAAATGTTTACTTTGACACAGTCTAATTTTTCAATTTTTTCCTTTACTGGATTATGTTTTGGTGTCATGTCTAAAATATTTTCACCAAACAACCACCACTGCAATAAGTGACAAATCTCATTTCCAAAGTTGTTATATTATTTGAAATTTCCAATTTTCAATAAAATTATGAGGTATGTAAAGAAAGAAGAAACTATAGCTCCATATACAAGGGGTAAAATCAACCAATAAAAACTGTCCCTAAGTAAACTCAGATGACCTAGAGCTAAGGCAATATTCAAGAAGAGCATAAAGCTAGGACTTATACAGTCACCTATCAGATCTTACTAAAAAATGAACAAAAAAGAAAACTAGGATAATTAATGTCAGCATGACATTGGTGCAAAGATACGAAGTTACAAAATGAAATACAATAATCTGGAAACAGGCCCACAGATAGTCACTCTTTGGTATATAACAGACACCACTGGAAGTAGGTGAGGAAGAGAGGATTTTTCTAAATGGTGCTGGGTAAATTAAATATTTATTAGGGAAACAAATGAACCTTGACACCATGAAAATATACAAAATAAACTTGGGATGGATCATAAACCTAAAAATGAAAATTAAGAAATCAAACTTCAAGATGTCTTTAAGATAGGTAAAGATCACTTAAACCAAAAAAGGAAGATTGATATAAAATTTAAGAATCACTGGGGTGTCTGGTGGCTCAGTCAGTTAAGCGTTCGACTTAGGCTCAGGTCATGATCCCACGGTTCCTTGGTTTGAGCCCCACATCGGGGTCTGTGCTGACAGCTCAGAGCCTGGAGCCTGTTTCAGATTCTGTGTCTCCCTCTCTCTCTGCCCCTCCCCTGCTCATGCCCTGCCTCTCTCTGTCTCTCAAAAATGAAAAAAATGTTTAAAAAATTAAAAAAAAGAATTTCCATTTATCAAGAGACACCATCAAGAAAGTGATAATATAAACTATTATCAGGTAGTAGAACTACCTGACATACTTATGTATTAAATAAATGGCTCATTCTATTATATGTAAAACACTCTAACAACAAAAAAGCTCAAATAACACCATTAAAAAATTAGCAAGAATGGACAAGTACTTCGCATAAAAAATGATAAAAAAAAAAGCTCAGTTGACATATGTGAAGTTTCTTGACATCATTACCAGCAGATAATTGCAGATTTAATTTGCAGACCAGAAAGACTAAAATGAAAAAGGCTGACAATACTAAGTTTTGACAAGGACATAAAGCAATTGCAACTATATTCTATTGCTAATCTGAGGATAAATTTATTAAACAATTTAGAAAAATATTTTGGCATTTTTTAATGAAAGTAGACATGCGTATAACTCATAAATCAGCAGTTTTACTCTTGGGTATGTTAATACCACAGAATGAGTCCTTATAATCACAAAACACACATACAGATAAATTCATAGTATCTTTATTTATAATAGCCCAACACTTGAGAGAACAAAATATAAGAAGGCATAAATATATTATGATTCATTCATACAATGGACATCACAACAATGAAAAATATACTACTGAAAGGTGCAAGAATGTAACAATCTTAAAGACATGATTATAAGTGAATTAAGTCAAGAACAAAATACTGCATACAGTATAACTTTCTTTATAGCAAGACAAAATTAACCTATAGTAGTAAAGATCAAAACAATAGTTAACATGAGGAGAATACTGATAGGGAAACATGGTGGATTCTTGGAAATATATTATTTGGGGTTATAGTTACATAGGTGTATACCCATGTAAAAATATAATTGACCTGTGCAACTTAGATTTACTCAACTTATTGTATGTGTTGTAGCCCAATAAAAATAAACATTTAAAAACATTTTTTAAATGTCGAGCAGAAAAGATTTGCTAATAATTGAATTGAGAGTTCTGAGAAATAAAGCAAAAGATTATTTCATAGTTTTTCCTTGAGCAAATGGAAAACTGGAGTCACCAATTATTGAGATAGAGAATATTGGAGGAGGAGCAGGTTGAATTAGGAAAGAGAGATTGAATCATGTTTGTCTGGATACCTATTACACACTTGAATGCAGACAAGTTAGCAGCTAAGATATATAACTGTAGGGTTTGTTGAGAAGTCTAAACTTAAGATAAAATTTTGGAGGTTATCACTGTATTAGGATTCTCCAGAGAACCCGAACCAACAGGATATGTGTGTACATGAGTCTGTGTGAGTATATCCTATATAGTATTTGTGCGGGTATATGTAAAGAGCTTTATTTTAAGGAATTGGCACACATGGTTATGGAGGCTGAGCAGCCCCAATATTTGAAGTCAGCAACTGGAGACCCGGGAGGGTCAATACATAGCTCCCTGTCTGAGTCAAAAGGGCTGGAAGGCCAATGATGTAAATTCTAGTCTGAAAGTCAGCAGACTTGAGACAAAGAAAGAGCCAATGGTTTAATCCAAGTCCAAAGGCCAGAAAGGATTCATGTTCCAACTCAGTTATGCAAGAGGTTTAATTAACCCTCTTACTCAGCCTGTTGTTCTATTTAGGCAGGTCTTCAACTGACTTGGGTGAGAATTAGACCCATTAGGGAAGGCATTATGCTTTTCTATATCTTTGCAGATGCACCAGAATAATGTTTGACAAATATCTGGCGCTTTGTGGCTCAGTCAAGTTGATACATAAAATTAACTGCCATAAATCACCAAAGATTTAAAGCCATATTAGACGAGGCCTCCAAAGAAGTGATGCAAGAACAAAATTCTGGGAAATTTAATGTTTGAAGACTCTAAACATTAGTGATATTCAACTAAAGAGGATTAGAATGAGTGTCCCATAAAAGCATGAGGAAACCAAGAGACAGTGATGTCCAAAAAGCCAAGTAAGTACTTCACAAAGTTGAGCTTAAGCACTATGTCAAAAACAGTGAAATGGAATGAGGGCAGAGACTTGCCACTCAGGACACGGAGATTTGGTTCAAGAGAAGATTGAAATTGTTCTACTCCTGACCATAATAGACCAAGAAGGGTAATTTAAAAGACTTAATCTCTCTGCCATAAACAACTAAAAACCTGGATAAAATGTGTACATCACTTGTTTTTCAAATATTGAGCAATAGGTATCACAGAGCTCTAATTCCTGAGAAAAGGAAATAAACCAGGTAAGCCCTGCAATTCCTTTGGCTTTCCGCCTTGCGATAATATTTAGACAAAAGGGCAAGGATGAAAAACCCAAACAGAGCAATTAGATTTGGGAAGGTAGAGGCAGCTGGAACTATGGAGCAAATACCAGCAAGAAAGGTATTGCACAAAGAAAGATCAAGAAGTCTATAGAGGACTGGATCTGTTGTTGTAAGTAGGAGTAGCAAAGAATTACCAGAGAGCTGTAACCTGAATATTTACCCAGAGATTACACAAACTTTATAAATTTTGAGTCACAACCAGCCAGAATGAAGTCTCCATTAAACACCTAGAGCATTCAATATGGACCTCAGAGGAGTAGGAGAACTAAATTAGACCAAAGTAAAAATCACTGTGAATACATGCTAACCAAGTTTACACACAAACCTTGAAAAGACAAGCTAATTTTCAAGTTACCTAGTTGCCTTCAAGAATCCAAATAAATGGAGAGATATAATATGTTCATGCATTTGAGGACTCAATGTTGTTATCTCTGAGGAAGGCATAAGATTTCTAGTATATTAAGCTATCAGTCCATTTGGCCTCCATTATTGTTCAAGCAGGTCATGGATTCGGGGGTATTTGGGGGAATTGGTTGGAATTTATACAATTCTTTGGAATATGTGCTACAAGGAAGGAAATTAGAAATGATTGGCCCCTGTGCAGAACTATATAATGATACTCACTAAGAACTGTATTCTTGCTTGTGGCTGGCCTGGGTATAACAGATCCAGCATGGGACACATGCCTAAGGCCCTTCTCTTGGGTGTTATGCTATGTACAGTTCTCTTCAGTCTATCATACGGTTATGTATCAGAATTCAATTAGAAAAACCAACCCATTATAAGTATTATAAGAATGAAGGATCTAGAATAAGAATATGAATTCACATGAATGTGAGACAACTGGGGAATAAAGGTCTAGAAGGGGAGTTTGAGTACTGGAAATACAGACATGAACAATGTCAATTTAGTGAGGGTGGAAAGGGCAGAGTTTTGGCGACCAGGCTTGAAGTGGGAGGCTCTGGTGGGAGGTTATGGAGCGGTCTATGGACACTGCTACTTGTGTGGAAGCTGTTGCCTCTGAGGAACCTGCGGCCTGCGCTCTGGGGTAAGCGTGGATAGTGGGCTTAGGGCTGCTATTGGCTATCAAGGCCCCAACCTGCAAGTTAAACTGGATGAAGAGTAGGAGGAAAGAAGAAAACAGGGAGACAAGAGAAAATGAGGTCCTGCTGGACACATCTGGGCCTGCTGGTTATGTTTGTGACCACCCAAACCTCTGACACTAGTGGCTTCTGCTCCCCTTCCACCTTCCACATCTCACGCAAGCTGCTTTTTTGGCCAACTCTAACCTAAATCTGTACCACTCAACTTTAGATAGGAGCAGTGGCACCAAACTCACAACACGAATCGGCACAAAAAGCCTGAAGACCTGTTGAGTGATATGGAACTCTTTGATGGAGTACTTTACATGATGCTGACTATATATGGACATAACATGAAATAAAATGGGGAAGGGTGTTATCTATGTCAAAATCTTAGGTTACTTATGTAAGACCTCTGACAAGGGACATGTGAGTTGGGCGTTTGTCTTTCTTTCTTTCTTTCTTTCTTTCTTTCTTTCTTTCTTTCTTTCTTTCTTTCTTCCTTCCTTCCTTCCTTCCTTCCTTCCTTCCTTCCTTCCTTCCTTCCTTCTAGATGTTTATTCATTTATCTTGAGAGAGAGGGAGATAGAGAGAGAAAGTGAGCAGGGGAGGGGCAGTGAGAGAGGGCGAGAGAGAGAGAATGCTAAGTATGTTCTATGCTGACAGCAGAGTCCGACATGGGGCTTGACCTCAAGAACCGCAAGATCATGATTTGAGCTGAAACTGAGTCAGACCTCCAACTCACTGAGCCACCCAAGCACCCCAGCTTTTGTCTATTTTAAAAGAGTGGCAAAATAACAGAATAAAAGTTTAAGGTGATAATGATCAGCTCATTTATTATACTTACCACATACCAGGCATTTCAAATACATTAGATATATGGACTTACTTAAGTCTGACAACAAACTGTGAAGGGAGTATTATTACCCCTATTAAATCCGGAGACCTGGAGACATTAAGTAAATTGTTGAAAGTCATATAGTTGGTCAATGGCTAAGCCAGGATTTGAATCCAGGTAGTACAGTGGCAGATTTTGTGCATTAACAGTGATGATAATATGCCTGATGGAAAAAGGTGAAGGATATTGCAAAAGAAGAAAATGTATGGAGTATCAACTTAGATGCAAGCAGGTAATTCAAACAGCAGGATGATAAATGGACTGGTTTTGATTCATATTGAGTTCATAGATAATTTGAAGATAGAAAATTCCTGTAAAATTTTGAAAAGGGATTAAGCACATGGATCTCTAAGCTTAAAATGTTTTTCTCATGATGAAACTATAGGAATTCACTGTGATGCAAATAGAAGAACTTAGAAAATGTCTTAAGAGTCCAAGTTCATGTAATGTCCAGCAGAAAGAACATTAAGATGTATTCTTTAGGAAGAAGTAACAATATTTGATTACCTATTAAAGACCTAAGACTTTTCATATCTTCTTTGAAAATGTACATGAATTCTAATCCAACCCATCCCCTATCCCTGGACTCAAAGTCAGTGTCAAATTTAGCTCCTTCGTGAAGTCTTTCCTTTCTCCTTTCAATAAATTCAGGCATTCCTTCCTCTGGGTTTTCACAGAAAGTACTTTGTTCACACTTCTAACTTAGTGAGTATCATTACATTGACACTGGATGTTAATATGTGCAATGGATTCTGTAGCGCACAGTTTGCATATCCCTTTAGGACTGAGACATTTATTCTTCCAGCGGGAGGAAGGTCTGTCTGTTGACAACTTACAACTGTCCCTCCCCAAGCATTGCTCTCAGCTGAATGAAACAATTCACCCTGTCCCCCAGGAAATCTCACATTTAATAACTATTTGATGCAAAAGTACAAAGGCCTGGCCCATTTGCTCCAATTGGAGATAATTCTGAAGGGGCAGCCAAGCGTCAGAACTCCCTGGGGGACTGACTGAGTTTGCTGTTGCAACTGCACTACAGTTTGATTTCACCTTCTCCCCAGTGCCGCATCCTAGTTGTTGCAACCAGAAGACTCTCCAATAAATCTAAGTGCATTAAAATATACACTTTTATTTTTTAATAGTGATTTTTAATTTTTAATTTTTTTAAGTTTATTTATTAGGAGAGAGAGAGAGAAAGAGAGAGAGCGAGCACGCATGAGCAGGGGAGGGGCAGAGAGAGAGGGAGAGAGAAAATCTCAAGGAGCCTCTATGCTGTTAGCACAGAGCCCTATGCAGGGCTCAGTCTCTTAAACCATGAGATCATGACCTGAGCCAAAACCAAGAGTCAGATGCTTAACTGACTGAGCTGACTAGGCACCCCTAATTTTGATTTCTTTCAACTGAGTCCTTTATTTTCAGTAAAAAAAAATATAAATATGTTCAACTCTTAGGAACCATCAATGATGCACTGATTTTCATAATTCAGTCATATGATTTTGACTGATTTAGCACCTTTCAGATAAACACCAAATTCAAAAGCATATCTACAATACAGGGAGATTTACTGCATTTTTTTATGTTGTAAGACTCATACAATTGTTTCTTGATAGCAATTACGCTTTCCTGAAATTTAATTACTGCATTGAAAGTCAGACTACTTATATTGGGTCAATAAATGAAGGAGTGAATGATTGAATCAATTAATATGAAACTGAGGGATTCAAGACAAAATATCCTGTAAACATATTTTAGACCATGGAATTGTGATGCTTCAATTCAACTCCCTATAATGTTAAAAGAAAAAATAAAGCCATGGATTGCTAGGGAATTGACATTAGTCTGATAATACAAGGAAGAAAAGAAGAAAACAAAGGGTGATAAGTTAAATGTAGTATTTGAGACATTGAGAAATGTGGGCTGAACCAAGAACAACTTGGAAGGCTAAATAGATTTGTGTGGACTAAGGAATATTGAGATCTATTTACACGTCTATGTGTGTTAAATTCAAAACTATGAAAATTACCATATTCACTTGGAAACTTTGTAGGCCGGGGAACTTCTATGTTTTAAAAATGCATTGGTCATACCTGAAAGAAAAAAAAAAAACAATCATCAGAGACTCAGATAACTTCACCTCTGGGGATTAAAAAGTTAGCTATTCCAGCAGAAATGCATGGGCAATGGTCCTTAGGCAATGACTTGTTTCAAACTGTGACAGATTATATTGCTGGCATTAATCAGGCATGTGCATCATGATGCCTTGCACAGCTGCTTAAGGCCATGAAGCTTTATTTAGAAAACATAAATGTACATTTAGTGGATATGTTTATTTTTTACTTATTTCAAATACTTACAATTAAAGGGACCTAGTCTTCTAGTGGAATCACTGTACCATTTTAACATGAATTTTAGTAATGATTTTTTTAAAAGATGATTTTATGATTCCCAAGACTTCAATGAAACAGCCTTGTAATCTTATCCAAAGCCATTTATAAACTTTGGATTCAAAATCAATCTAGACATTCCCTAGGTAAGAGTACTGGATATTTGTCAGGAATCTTGGCATGGTCAGGAATATTGCACAAGAACCATGTGTGTCTTTGTTATGAGAAATGATGTTGTAGAAAGAAGAATTATCTAGAGATTATCATTACTTACCATTATTCATATATTTAAATTAAATTCAAATATGAACTCATGGAAAACAGAACGCTTTTTATATAATTACAAATGAATTAATTCAGCAAAGTATAAAGTAGCCTAATCAATAAACAACATCCCTTCCTTCTAACTTTTAGCAGGATACACACGCCTCATAAAGTATGAGAGTTACATGAGTTGAATCAATATTTCTGAAACTAATTATCTGCTAGATTTTAAGAGATAGTTTTGTGAACAGATAAGTGCAAGCTAGTGGACAAGCGAAGCAAAATGACATTCGCTTCTAGCTAGACTACAATAAGGAAGAAAAACTAATTTTATGGTTTTAAGAAATGATTCAAAGTTCATTTTGTTTTTGTCAAAAATTCTCTAGGTTGTAAAATTAATATTTAAAAACAGACTCTGGGGTCACCTGGGTGGCTCAGTCAGTTAAACGTCTGACTCTTGATTTTGA
The DNA here is from genome assembly GCF_028018385.1 of Neofelis nebulosa. NCBI lineage: Eukaryota > Metazoa > Chordata > Mammalia > Carnivora > Felidae > Neofelis > Neofelis nebulosa. Next base: position 119,730,638 of record NC_080784.1, read on the forward strand.
TTCATGTAATGATCTCACAATTTGTGGGATCAAGCCCCACCCTGGACTCTGCTCTGATAGCGTGGAGCCTACTTGGGGTTTTCTGTCTCCCTCTCTCTTTGCCCTACCCACGCTCATTCTCTCTCTCTCTCAAAATAAATAAACATTAAAAAATATATTAAAAACAGACTCTGAACAAACATAAATTTGAATAAATTCTTTCCCTGGAGATAATGGGAGTGGGACTCAATGCAGGGTATAGAGAGGGCCTGCCATCCATATATCCCTTTATATAAATGAGGAAAAAGTGTGCTTTGTATGCTTAATGATCATGCCATACACATAAGGAGAACATCATTATCACATCATCATCAACAGCAACAACATAGCAATAAAATCACTCCATAAAGAAGAATTCCCAAAAGGCTACGGATCTACTCTTAAAGTCAAGTAATAATTTCCAGAGGCTTAAGAAAACATCTTGAATCTTTCAACTTTATTCTCCTTTAATGCTGACTTACAGGCATGAAAAGAATCTTCTCCAATATAATCTAGTGTCTGTAAATAACCTCACTGCTCAGGGGAACCTCAAGGATATTGTAGGACCCAAATGCAATACCATTATGTGAGAAAGCACTGTCATGATAACTGGACAATCACAACTGCCTGCATATTAACCAATATACTTCTATATAATCCATTGCCCCCCCCAACTGAAACAAATTAGATATCTCAATTAAACTTTATATTTTGAGGTACTTGTATTTTCACAGGTAGTTGCAAGAACTAATGCAGAGGAATCTCATGTATCCTTTATGTTTATCCCAATGGTAACATTTTACAAACCCAGCCTAAAATATCACAGAGTGTTGACATTGATACAATCAAGCTACAATTTATTTCCCTGCAAGGACCCCTCAGGCTGGCCTTTTAAAACCAAGCCTACTTCTGTCCTGTCCCTGATCCCTCATTAACCCTTGGCAGCCAATAATCTGTTTTATATTTCTGTAATTTTTTCATTTAAAAAAGTGTTCCATAAATAAAATTATACAGTCTACAATCTTTTGTGATTGGCCTTCTTTCTCCCCACAGAGCCTTATTCTCTGGAAATTCACCCAGGTCTTTTTTTTTTTTTTAATTTTTTTAAACATTTATTTATTATTGACAGAGAGAGAGAGAGAGAGCATGAGCATGGGAGGGACCAAGAGAAGGGGAGACACAGAATCTGAAGCAGGCTCCAGGCTCTGAGCTGTCAGCACAGAGCCCGACGTGGGGCTCGAACTCATAAACCAAGAGATCATGACCTGAGCTGAAGTCGGACCCTTAACCCACTAAGCCACTCAGGCACCTCAACCCAGGTTGTTTTGTACATCAATAGTTTGTTCCCTCTCATTTAGTATTCCATGGTATGGATAGACCATAGTGGGTTTAGCCTGTCAGCCACTGAAAGACATCTGCTTTTTCTTCCATTTTTTGGCAATTAGGAATAAAACTGCTATTAAACATCCATCTACTGGTATTTGTGTGAACATAAGTTTCAATTTCTCTAGGATAAATGCCCAAAAGTACAGTTGCTGGGTTGTATGGTAGTTGCTTGCTTTAAGAGAGTGTAAATGTGTTTTACAGAATAACTTTATCATTTTTATTCCCACCAGAAATGTATGAGTGACCAAACCTCCATATCTTCATTAGCATTTGGTATTGTCACTACTTATTTTAGTTATTAATAGGTGTGTGGTGATAGTTTGTTTGGTAGTTTATACTTGTAGTTAATATTTGCATTTTCATAATGGTTAATGATGTTAAATAGCTTTTCATGTGCCATCTGAATATTCTCTTTGTTGAAATGTTTTCACATCTCTTGCCTATTTCTAATTGAATTATTGTTATCATTTTTTTAATACTGAGTTTTGAAAGCTCTTTATGTGTTCTGAATATTCAACCTTTGTTAAATTGTAGTCTGCAAATATTTTCTCCCATTTGTTTAGCTTACCTTTTTACCTTCTTAATATGGTCTTTCTCAGAGTGAAAGTTTTTTATTTTGATGAGATCAAGTTGATCAGTTTTTTTGTTTTGTTTTGTTTTGTTTTTTATGGTGTGGTTTTGGTGTATAAACAGTAACTTTATGCTGGAGAAATGTGACAAACATTATCTCAGCCAGTTTATCAAAGTCAGCATCAACAATGGTAAGACATGTTGATAGTATGTACCCTTGATAATCATGTGATGAAAATTATACTTTATCTCTGTGTTTCCTTACCTCAAAAAGACACACCCTAGTCTTATCATGAGAAAAACAGCAGACAAATCCCAGTTAAGGGACATTCTACTAAATACCTGTCAAGGTCATCCAAACAAGAAAAGCCTGAGAGATTGTCACAGCCAAGGGAAGCCTGAAAAAGCATGACAATTGAATGTGTGGTATCCTGAATAGGATCATGGAACAGAAACTGTACATTAGGTAAAAATAATGAAATATGGATGAAGCATGGACTTAAGCTAAATATAATTTATCAATATTGGTCCATTAACTATAGAAAATGTATCATACTAATGCAAGATATTTATAAGAGGGAATTCTAGGTGTTTGTTATAAGAACTCTCTGATTTGTCTTCATAATATAAACCTGTAAATCTAAAATGTTTTAATATAAAAATGTTATTTAAGAAATATGCATTTTTTCCCCAGCTCTGTCCACTGAAAATGGCTAGAAACAGTGAACAGCATAATAACAAGAATCACCCTAGTGCCCAGTGGGGCAGAAGGGACAAAAAAGTTGTGTGATGAATAAAGCACATTTCCTTTATTATTTTCCCTAATTTATATGTGTTTGAAAATTCCAAATTTAAAAATTCCTTGAAATGGCAATGTTGTGTAATGAGCATTGCCTTTTATGACCTGAGATTCGTTATAACTGGGGACAGCTGAACTGATATCATCTGTACGGTAACATGTGGTATAGCCATTACCCCACTAGTAACCACCCATTCCCAAGCCTGTAGGAGAAACCAACCAGGCTCTCCTGGAGACCATGAATTGTGAATCAAATCTATTTTAGCTAATGAAATGATCACAATAATTTTCAAGGAAAGTATTATACTTAGAGAGGTACTAAAGCCTACTTCTTCCATCAGATGGTTTTCCTGGCTCGTGTTTTATAGAAGAATCTTCAAAACTGATGTCTATGATTCTAGACAAAAGTTTGCTTTTTGTGGACAAAATATGTAAGTACAATAAGCTATTTATAAATGTAAATGCAGATGGCGCCAGGCACAAGGTAGGCAAATTGTGTTCTGGTTTTTGTTGTAGGAGCCATGTGTAGATATGCACCTCCTGGCCAGGGACTCTGCTAGCCAAAGGCTTCAGTCACTATGTAGTTGCTCAGCATCCCGTGAAAGCGCCAAAGAGCCTATCACAATTTTTCATTGATTCTTCTGCTTAGGCACCAGCCTCTTTCCCTCTTATTGCCTCATATTTGACACATATTTTAAGGTTATTCACTTTTTCTTAGTTTTCTTATTTTTATTTTTGAATTTTCAAATATATGTATATATATATATATATACATATATACATATGTACACATATGTGTGTGTGTATATATATATATGTATATATATATATATATATATATATATATATATATAAACAGAGAGGGTATATATATATATATATATATATACATATATAAGCAGAGAGGGTATATCGATCATTCCGTTTTACATATCATCAATGCCAATCGATCATTTTCATCTACAACCCTTGCCACAATGGGCACTCAGGTACTTGTTGATATTATTTGGCCATTTCTCTAGAGATTTTCAGTGATCAGAGCTAGGAAACATTTTTAGTCCATTATGGAGTCAGCCTAAAACTTTTACCCAGAGCCTGGGGGAAAGTTTTGTATGAGATTCAGTGATGAGGTTGGACATCAGGAAGATTTCATGGAAAAAAAAGGAGCTCCCATTAAACACGTTTAAATGCTGTTCCTTTAAGGAAGTGCCACTCTGAAAAATAATCCTGTTTGTTACTTCACATTGAATGTCATGTCGTCTCTGTTAGATTTCCTATATAATGCTTTTTGTTTTTTAGTATTTATGCTCAAAATGCAATTTAACAAAAAAAGAAGAAGCAAACGAATACAAATGAATTTTAAAAAATAGCTGGCAAGAATACAAACAAAGTTTTCCATCCCATCCAGCACATGCTTTCAATGTCAGATATGGCTTTTGTGTGGGGTTCTTCATATGTAAAGAAGACCTATGAGGTCAGCTAGTACAGATTTTCTATTTTTCACATCACTGAACTAACAAAACTACAGATTCCCATTTCATTAACATGCTAGAGAAAAACCAACCTCTCTTTTCTATTCATTTTCTTTTCATAAGGGTTGCCTTTTCTTTTGTGCTTCCCCGAAATATGAAAACAGTGTTCCTGTACCAAATCACTATACTGTAGCATGCAAGCACACAAACGCTAGTATAGTGTGAAATGAAATGATGAAAATGTGCTATAATCCCCACATTGTAATGCAAACCTATAAATGAAGATCACACAAACACTAGCAAATTTGTAGAATAAGAGAAGTTTGACAGAGTTGCATGCATTTCTACGTATTTTTGTTATTTATATGTCTGATGATTTTGCCCCAAATGTTTTGACTGAAACAAACATTTTGAAGTTTGACAGAGTTGTCAAAAAACTACGTATTTTTGTTATTTACATGTCTGATGATTTTGCCCCCAAAATGTTTTGACTGAAGTGTTTCATGCTTATAACATTATGAGGAATCCATGATTCCAAATCCTGTCTTTAGAATGAGGTCTTTAATTACATATAATGCTGTCATTTCCTAAAACATTAATAATATATGTAATAAAAAATTCACAAACTGTGGTCCCACTACATTGGAAGTTGAAATTGAAAATTAGCCATTGGGAATCCCTCAGGGCACTAAACTATCAGGCAGAGAAAGGGTTGCCTTACAGACTGGGAAAAGTGTTTCTTTCTTTCTTTTTTTTTTAATGTTTATTTTTGAGAGAGACAGAGAGGGAGACAGAGTGTGAGTGGGGGAAGGGCAGAGACAGAGACACAGAATGAGAAGCAGACTCCAGGCCCCAAGCTGTGAGCACAGAGTGCATCATGCGGGGCTTGAACTCATGAGATCATGACCTAGCAGAAGTCAGCTGCTTAACCGACTGAGCCACCCAGGTGCCCCTGGGGAAAGTTTTTCTAATTACCAAGGAGATATTTGAATGCTGCTCTCTGATATGGATTTGAAAGAACCTTGCCATCTTTTCAGACTCCAGGGAGTTTTCTAGGGAAGTTCTAGGGTTTTCATTTCACAATAAAAACATTTCATGGCAGGTCTTCCAACGCTCTAGGTTTGGTGTTTCACTAAGCAGGTAAAAAATGCCAACCAGCTTCAGCTGAAAGTAAAGGGAACATGGAATTAATGGTGAAACAGGGGTTTTTAAAGACCAATGTGGCCTCAAAACCAGTTCCATATATGATGACTACAGCAGCAACGGATATTTTATTTTTGTATTATTATGCACACATTAATATATTAACCCTGATCTCATCCCTTTCTTTCCCATATTATTTTTTGGTGATAACAACTTTAAAACTCAGTTTTTCTATGATATAATGTTAACATTGAATTGTAATTGAACTAAAACAAGTGTTACTATCATAAAGTGACTTTGGGGATCTTGTACCTTCAGGTTTTGAGAGGTGAATGTCTTCATTTGCATTAAAATTGGCTGCAACTTATCATCAGATTGATGTTGTTGCAATGAAATAATTATTACTTATTTTTATTATGCTTAAGCTCAAATGTTCAAGAGAGTATCTTGACTTATAAAAAGGGTGTCACATGGCTAAATATCAGCTTTGCGAAGGCTTCTCCCAGAGATCCACATGCTATCCACACAGCCCTTCTTCCAGTAGTTTCCTCAATGCAGGGAATGGTAATTCCTCACAGAAACTCATCTCTGAGTTTCTTCAACATCCATTTATGGCTCTTCCACAATCCAACACTTGAGTAACCAATTTTCTATATTAAATTTCTTGTGTTTAAGACTCATGGGTTGGTTTCTATATCCCTAGGTATATTGATAACTTCTATTTTTAATGATACCAGATACAAATGGATTAAATGAACATTTATCTTATAGTCATCCAATTATGTTAAAATTGCTGAATAGCCTGAGAAGGTCCTTACATGGATCTGCCCTTAGAATAACTCACGGCATTACAAAATATCATCCATTCCTTTATATCACATATGGGTTTTACCTTGTGGTTATTGTGAATAATGCCACACTAGACACTGATACACAAGAATCTTTTGAGTTCCTTTTTCACTTCTTTTTAGTATATACCCAGGAGTAGAATTGCTGGGTCACATAGTAATATGTTTAGTTTTTTGAGAAACTTCAAGCTGTCTTCTACAGTGGCTGTACCATTTTACATTCCTACTATCAATATATGAAAGTTTCAGTTTCCATTATTTTTTATTTTTATTTTTTTTAGAGAGAGAGAAAGCAAGCAGGGGAGAGGGGCAGAGGGAGATAGAGAGAGAAAAAGAGAGAATCTTAAGCAGGTTCAATGCTCAGCACAGAATCTAACCAAACGTGGGGTTCAATTCCATGACCCTGGGATTATGACCCGAACCAAAATCAAGAATCAGATGCTCAACAGGCTGAGGCACCCAGGCACCCCTCTTATGATTTCTTCTTTGAACCACTGTTTGTTTAATGTTTTAGTTTCCACATATTTGTGAATTTTCCAGTTTAACCTGCCTTATGGATTTCTAGTTTCATCCCATTGTTATCAAAGAAGACACTTTGTATTATTTCAATATTGTAAAATCTATTGAGACTTATTTTATGGCCTAACATGGTATTTCCTAGGCAATCCTTAATGTACATTTGAGAAAAATACGTAGCTGCTGTTGTGTTGAGTATTCTATTGGGTCTATTAGGCCTATTTGATTGATAGTGTTGTTCAAGTTTTTTATTTCCTCATTGGTCTTCTGTCTAAATGCGTTATCTATTATTGAAAGGAATGCATTGAAGTCTCCAACTATTATTGTAGATATGTCTGTTTCTTCTTCCAATTTTATCAATGTTTGATTCATATATTTTGGGACTATGTCTATAATGATATCTTGATAAATTGATCCCTTTTTTAATATATAACACCTTTTTTGTCTCTTGTAAATATTTGTGACTTAAATATATTTTTTTTTGATATTCTCTTTTGGTTCCTATTTGCATATAATATCTTTTTCTTTTTTAAAAAAAAATTAACATTTATTCATTTCTGAGAGACAGAGAGTAAGCAAGGGTATGGCAGAGAGAGAGGGAGACACAGAATCGGTAGCAGGCTCCAGGCTCTAAACTGTCAGCACAGAGCCCAACATGGGGCTTTAACTCACAGAATGTGAGATCAGACCTGAGCTGAAGTCTGATTCTCAAACAACTGAACCACTCAGGCACTCCTGCATAGGATCTCTTTTTCTGTTCTTTCTAATGTGAGTCTGTTGTAGATAGCATAGAATTAGATCACGCTTTGTTTTTCTTTTTATTTTGCCAATCTCTGTCTTTTGATAGGGGAGTTTAATCCATTTACATTTGAGTAATTACTGACAAAAAAGTACTTACTTCTGCCATTTTGCTATTTGTTTTCTGTATTGCTTTATTATTATTTTTTGTCCCCCATTTCCTCCATCACCAATTTGTTTTGTGTTTGTTCCATTTTTAGTATGATAAACAACACATAACATAAAATTTGACATTTTAACTATATTTAAACATAAAATTCAATAGTGTTAAATATATTCATATTGTTGTGAAACATATTTCCAGAACTTTTTCATCTTGCAAATCTGAAATTCTGTACCATTCACACAAATTCCCCTTTTCCTCTCCCTTTAGTCCCTGATAGCCAGGATTTTACTTTGTTTCTATGAATTTGATTACTTTAGATACCTAATATAAGTGGAATCATCTAGTATTTACCTTTTTGTGACTGAATTATTTCACATAGCATAATGTTCTAAAAGTTTGTCTATATTGTAGCCTTTTTAAAAGCTGAATAATATTTCACTACACATATATACATTTTCTTTATTCATTCATCTGTTGGTGGATATTTGGGTTGCTTCTACCTCTTGGGTAGAGTGAATTATGTGAACTTTGTTCCCTAGTGTGAACTTGGCTATTGGCTGCCATAAACATGAGTATTAACTGATTTATTGTACTGTACCAATTTGATCCCTTGTGGTTTCCTTTGTGCATATTTTTTTTAGGTACTTTCTTAGTGGCTAATGCAGTGATTATAATTAGCATATTAAATTTGTAGCAGCTGAGTTTAAATTGATATAAGTTAGATTAAATAGCATGCAAAAATTGTGCCATTGAATAGCTCTTAAATGACCAATTTGTGTTGTTATTGTCACAAATTATGTCTTTATAGAGTTTACTGATTAATATGGATTTACAATTATTGGGGGTTTTTTTGCATCTTATTTTAAAATTATGAGAAATAAAGAGTTACAAGCCAAAAAATGCATTTTATATTTTGTATTTACCTCTTTTATTGTCTTTACTGGAATTTTCTATTTCTTTGTGTGGCTTCAAGTTGTTGTCTAGTGTCCTTTCATTTCAAACTGAAGAATTCCCTTTAGCATTTTTGTCAGAAATGCAACTAGCAACAAACTCTTTCAGCTGTGTTTATATAAGAATGTTTTATTTCTCATTTATTTTTAAAGATAGTTTTGCCAGATATAGAATTCTTAACAGTTCCTTTATTCCTTTTCTGCACTTTAAAAATATTACCCTACTCCCTTTTGATTGGTACTATTTATAATGAGAAATCTGCTCTTTCCCTATTAAGGACACCTTGCATGTGACAAGTCACTTCTCCCTTGCTGCTTTCAGTATTCTGTTAGTCTTTGGCTTTGGACAGGATTATGTTGTGTCTTGTGAAATTTTTAGCATGTATCTTTTTTTGGTGTTTGTTGAGCTCCTTGAATATGTAGATTTTTGTCTTTTATCAAAATCGGAAAGATTTGCCATTATTTCTTTGAATAGTCTTTCTGCCCTTTAGTCTTCTCTCTTTCTAGGATTCCTATTATACATACATGTCCCAAAGGTCCCTTAGGCACTGCTTATTTCTCTCCATTCTTTTTTTCCTTCTAGTCCACAAAGTGAATAATTTCAGTTGACCTATCTTCAAGTTTGCTGATTTGTTTTTCTGCCTGCTTAAATCTTCTATTTAAATCCTTTAGTGAGTTTTTTATTTTATTCATTGTACCTTGTGTATCAGCATAAGAATTTTTATTTAGTTTCCTTTTTTAGATTTCTTTCTCTTTATTCTCTATATTTTCTATTTATTTATACATCGCTCTCCTAGTTTACTTTACCCAAGGTTTCCTTTAACTCTTTGAGCATATTTAAGATAGTTCATTTTAGTTTTTGTTTAGTAACTACAATGTCTGTGCTTCCTTAGGTACATTTATCAGTGAATTGGCCATACTTTATTTTTTCTTTGCATGATTTATAGTTTTGTTGTTGTTGTTGTTGTTGTTGTTGTTGTTGTTGTTGATGTTGTTGAAAATGGAACAGTTTAAAAAAAAAGAAAATAGAACAGTTTTGACTATTATAATGAAAGTACCTCTGGAAATCGGCTTGTTCACCTCCCTAAAATTTGCCATTGTTTTATACTCTGTATACAACATAGTATACTATGTGCTATAGCTGTTTGTTTAGCGGTTAGTGGTTTTTAAACTACTTTTGTGAAGCCCATATTGTTTACGTGTGGTTTCTTTAGTTCATGTTCTGCTTGTGTTTTCACATAGCTTTATTTCACCTCCAGAGAGAGAGAGAGAGAGAGAGATAAAGGAAGTAAAGAAGGAAGAAAAAAAACCCTCTCCCAGTCTTAGTGTGTTGACTCTGTGCTGGATCAGTCTGTCAGTGCTTAGACACACTCTTTACGACTCTGCATTAGCCTTCACTTCCTGCTTGCAGTGAGACTACAGGTAAGCCAGAGGGAAAGCTTAGGGTCTTCTCAGTCCTTTCTGAGTATTCATCCTGCCCTGGGCATATGCATTGCTTTCTGTATCTCCCAATATATGAAGGTTCTTTTGAATGCCTTAATTTACCAAAGAAAGCCTCTCCTGAGCTTTTCCCGCCAAGATTTCAGCATTCTAATTTGCCACAATTGTCATATTTTGCCTCAAGCAGCTGCTGAATATTTATTTACCTTACATTGTTTTTGAGGAATGCTACTGCTTTTCTGCTGTTAGTGAGTTCTGAGTTAAGAAAAAAAGTAAAGGTAAGTGCCTTGCATCAGTCCTTCCTGTAGCCTTCATACAGGTTACAAAGGATAAACACATTTCTTTGGGGGTGGGGGGGGTGGGCAGGCCAGTTCTGCTCCTTCTGGAATCAGGCACCAGGGTCACACACCGGTAACATGAGCTGCCATCTTTAAGACTTTGTCCCAGTACCAGGGAGGAGATGTGGAAAGGGCACAATAGAAAAACACACAAAGTTTCCTCATGTTTTTAAGTCATCTGTTTCTTGATTAAGCAGTCTCTTGGTTGCTATGAACTTTTAACTGTTTTCCAGAATTCTGACAAAGTTGATTCTGACAGTTTTTCTACTTGATATTTAAAATTTTTCTGAGGAGAGGTAAGCTCTTGGAGCTAACTACTCTGCCATTTTTGGTGATGTCTAATTTATGTATTTTAATAACATATGTTATGTTTGTAGTGAGTCTGCAGCACAAATGCTCTCAAAAGAGCGTGGCACTTACTTCCCAGCTTCCAGGAATGTTGACTGCAGTCAGTTTGTAGATAAATCTTTCCCCCAGAATTTTTGTCAGCTGAAAGGAGAAGTCTCTTTCAATATAACACCTCTCTGGGGCCAACTCATGTCTACTGACTGGTTAATAAGAAGGAACAAAGGCTGGACCCTTCTGTCAGGACATCTGATGATTCAAGACAATTCTGACCATTCACCACACCTTCAAATTCTTATGGAGTTGGTGAGCTCTTCTTATACCTTCATTGATGTTATTCACTTCCAATAATTTCTGTACACAGAATCTGAGGAATAGGAAATAAAATAATACTTAAATTTTTTTTTTTTTTTTTCCCAACGGTTTTTATTTATTTTTGGGACAGAGAGAGACAGACAGAGCATGAACGGGGGAGGGTCAGAGAGAGAGGGAGACACAGAATCGGAAACAGGCTCCAGGCTCCGAGCCATCAGCCCAAAGCCTGACGCGGGGCTCAAACTCACGGACCGCGAGATCGTGACCTGGCTGAAGTCGGACGCTTAACCGACTGCGCCACCCAGGCGCCCCAATAAAATAATACTTAAATTCAAATGTTAAATTGAAAAAAAACTGAAGAAAATAATTTTATTTTGTGATAACTTGCCCTTTTTATACCCTTCCTTGTTTCTGACCATTACCTATTATTTTCTTAATTTCTTACAAAAAATATCTAATGTTTTTATAAAAACCTGCTAAGCTAGTTATCAAGTTCTGCAGTTTGTGTTATTTACTTACTTTCTCTTTTTGAAAGTAAGGAAAAATTACCTGTATTTTTTAAAATAAATTTATTCCAAATTCCTTAATGATCGCTGATACTTGGAAGTCATCTAATTTCTGCATTCTCTTAGCCTCTGGCAAATAATTGGTCACTACATGACATTTAACTTTTTTAAAGTTATGGATTTTGAAGATTGCCAGGAAATCCCTCTATTTATCCTTAAATAAAATCTTAGGCCAAACCTCACTATATGAGAAAACAAGAAAAACAAATTTTTAACATCATTTTATTTTTAAAATCCACATCGTTTTCTCATCTTGTGGGCAATTGATGAAAAACATAAAGCTTTTTTGATCAATACAACACTTGAAGTAGGAACTTATCGGTGACAGTGGTTGACTTATTTCAACTTCAGCATTCAGTTTATTTCAACACTGCACAAACAAAACCAAAAAATAGAAGAAATATATCTTCCGACACAGAATATTTAGCTAAAAAATTAAAATTAAATTTATATTTGTCTGACTCTGTTTCTAGGTTTCATGGCAAGGCCCAGATAGGATTTTTATAAAATTGAAATATTTCAGTGTGATGATCTAACTCAACGGTCAGCAAACTATGACAGGTGGATAGAGGGATCCACCTGTTTTAGTAAGTAAAGATGCACTGTAATGACAGAGTTGAATAGTTGTGACAGAGACCATATGGCCCCTAAAGCCAAATATATTTACTATCTGTCCATTTATAGAAAATTTTTCCCAACCTCTGATCTAACTTAAAATACAGGCTATGAAATATATGCAAAATTTGCTTCAGAGAGACCTAAAGCATACTTCAAAATAATAAGCAGATATACCCCAGATGGGGTAAAATTGAGATACAAAAGAATGCGTTATTGCCATCCAGTGGAAAGATTCCAGATTAAAAGAAGAAAAAAAGGAAGAGAGAGCAGTTTCAGTAAAGAAATCATGAAAACCCCAAATCAAACTTATAAAGATAAATACTTCAAACTGCAACACTATTGGATCAAAGCTGCTTTTCACTTGGGAAACTCCATGCGCTACCAGAAAAATTGTATTAATTATTATATAATGATGTTAATTATTATATTGAATAATGATGTTATTATTCAATGGGATAAGAGTAATATGAAAAGTATAAAAGAGATGACCCAAAATATATATTAAGTGCTGAAACTATCCCAGATGGCAATATAGATTAGTGAATGTGAACTTGGGCTCTGGAGTCAAACTGCTTGAGTTTAAATCATGCTTCATTTACATATAACTTAAAACAGTGCCTACCACAATGTGAGCAGTCATAAGTGATTGCTGTTTCTATGATTTTGAACATGATATATGCTCTTTTAGCTGACGCTTTGCCTTTTGTAAGTAGTATCCCATTCTTGTGCCTTCCCTTTGTCTAGTAGTTAAATGAACATCCATGCTTAAGTTACATGAGCTAACATATTTATAACTGCATTAAAAAATTATCATATATGTCATGTTCCATAACCTAGACCTTGTCACTACAAATTGTGCAACACTTTATCCCTTTATGAACATAACATCGGATTTTTCAATTCACTCCTGTTAATATCCCAAATGCCCACAACCTATGTTACTTTAAAAATAAACTTTTCTCGGGTGCCTGGGTGGCTCAATCAGTTGAGCATCTGACTTCGGCTCAGGTCATGATCCCATGATTTGTGAGTTCGAGCCCCACATCAGGCTCTATGCTGACAGCTCAGAACCTGGGGCCTACTTCAGATTCTGTGTCTCCCTCTCTCTCTGCCCCTCCCCTGCTCACTCTCTCTCTCTCTCTCTCTCAAAAATAAATAAACATAAAAAGTAAAGTAAAAATGAACTTTTAATTTTAAAATAGTTTTAGATTTACAGAAAAATCTTGAAGGTAGTACAAAGAACTCTTGTATATCATATAACCAGCTTAATCTACTTCAATGTTTTAGATTAGTAAAGTATATTTGCCACAACTAATGAATTAATATTGATTCACTACTATTAACTAAAGTTCATATTTTATTCAGAATTCTATAGCTCCCTCCCAATGTCCTTTTCTATGACAGGGTCTCATCTAAGGCACCGTATTACATTTAGTCATTATGTCTTCTTAGACTCCTCGGCTTGAGACAGTTTCTCAGACTTTCCTTGTTTTTGATGACCTTGACAGTTTTGAGAAGTACTGGACAGGTATTTTGTAGAATGTCTCTCGGTTGGGATTTGTCTGATGTTTTTCTTATGATTAGTTGGAGGCTATGTGGTTTTGGAAGAAAGACCACAGAGTTGAAATGCCAGTGTCATCACATCACATCAAGGGTACATGCTGTAAACGTGTCGTATCATTGTTGATGTTAACTTTGATCACTTAGCTTGAGGTAGTGTCTGTCAGCCTTCTCCACTGTAAACTTATTCTTTTTTTTCCCTTTCCATATTGTGCTCCTTGGAAGGAAATCACTATATATGGCCTGCACTTAAGGAGGGAAAAACTATGTATCAAAGGTTGAATATCCACCCAAAGAATTTGGGATTCTTCATGAGACATATGTTTATGTCATTTATTTGGGCAACCATTTCTTTCTATCTATCAGTACTGATTCATGAATATATATTCTATATTTCAAGTTATGATTCAATTTACTTTGTTGCTCAAAATTTTCCAGCTTTTGCCATTGGGATCATGTTCAATTGGGTCATGTAACCCTTTGACATACTCATCATTTTGGACTTTTTGGATTTTTTTCAGGTATTTTTGGCATTATAAAATTATCTAGTCTCATCTTGTATATTTCTCCTGACAGTCCTAGAATCAGCATTTCTCCAAGGAATTTTAGTCCCTTTTATTGGGAAATGGTATTAAAAACCAAATTCTGAGTACTAGGGGTGCTTGATGTTACCAGGGTGTTATTGCTTCTAGGACCTCTTAATTAACAGAATAAAAAGATGATGTGTGTGTATGCTAACACTGGAAAATGGGATTTTGTTGAATCTATAGATGCCTTTAGGTAGGATGGTCATTTCAATAATATTAATTCTTTATATTCATGAACATGCGCGATCTTTCCATTTGCATGTGTTTTCTTCAATTTCTATCAGTAAAGTTATATAGTTTTTATTACACAGATTGTTCACCTCCTTGGTTAAATTTATTCCTAAATATTTTTTTTATTTTTGATGCTATTGTGAATGGTATGTTTTTTTTTTAATTTCTTTTTTCATATGCTTTATCATTATGTAAGGAATCCAACTGATTTCTGTATGTTGCTTTTGTAGCCTTTAGTAAATCAATGATTTATTGATTTTGTTTGACTGATTCTTTGGCATATTCTGTATATAGAATCATTTCATCTGCAAATAGTGACAATTTTACTTTTATTTTTTCTTTCTGCCTTGGATGTCTTTTATTTCTTTGTCTTGACTAGTTGCTCTAGCTAGGAGGACTTCTAGTATTATGTTGAATAGAAGTGAGAGTGGGCATCTTTGCCTTGTTCCTGATCTTGTTCCTGATTCTGTTTTGACTACTGATTCAATCTCTTTACTGGTTATTGGTGTGTTCAGATTTTCTATTTCTTCCTGAATCAGTCTTGGTATGTTGTATGTTTCTAGAAATTTATCCATTTCTCTTAGGTTATGTATTTTTTAGCATATAATTGTTTATAAAGTCCATTATGATTCTATATATTTCTGTAGTATCAATCTTAATGTCTCCTCTTTTAAATTTTATTTATTTGAGTTCCCTGTTTTTTTTTTCTGTCTACCTAAACATTTATCAATTTTGTTTTTTTTTTGAAAGAACCAGCTCATAGTTTCATTGATCCTTTCTATGGTTTTTCTGATGTCTATTTTATTTTTTTCCATTCTAATCCTTTTTTTTTAAGTTTATTTATTTTTGAGAGAGACAGCACAAGGGGGTTTAGGGCAGAGAGAGACACACAGAATCTGAAACAGACTCCAGGCCCTGAGATGACAGCACAGAGTCCAATGCAGGGCTCAAACTCACAAACTGTGAGATCATGACCTGAGCCGAAGTCAGATGCTTAACCGACTGTGTCTCCCAGGTGCCTCATTTCTATTCTAACATTTATTACTTTCTTAGTTTTGCCAACTTTGAGCTTAATTTTTTTCTTCTTTTTCTTGTACCTTGGGGTACAAAGTTAGGTTGTTTATTTGAGATCTTCCAAATTCCTTAATATATGCATTTATTGCTATAAACTTTCCTCTCAAAACTACTTTAGTTGCATCTCACAATATTTAATATATAACATTTTTATTTTAATTTGTTTCAAAATAATTTTTATTTCCCTTTTGATTTCTTTTTTGACCCAGTAGTTACTTAGAAATGTGTTCCACAGTTTTGTAGATCTCACTTTCCTCATATTGTTTGATTTCTGGTTTCATACCACTGCAGTCAGAGAAGATAGTATAATTTCAATCTACTTAAATTTTCTAAGATTTAATCTGTGGCCTATCATATGATCCATCCAGGAGAAAATTCTTTGTGTACTTGAGAAGAATGTGTATTCTGCTGCTATTGGATGGAATGTTCTGTATATGTCTGTTAAGTATGTTTGTTCTAAAGTATGGCTCAATTCCAACATTTCCTTGTTGGTGTTATGTCTGGACAATCTCTCCTTTGATGCTAGTGGGATACTGAAGTCCCCTACTCTTATTTTATGGTTGTCTATTTCTCCCTTAAGATCTGTTATTAATTTTTTTAATGCTTATTTACTTTTGAGAAAGAGAAACAGACAGAGTGAAAGCAGGGAAGAGGCAGAGAGAGAGGGAGACACAGAATCTGAAGCAGGCTCCAAGCTCTGAGCTGTCAGTACAGAGCTCAACATGGGGCTTGAACTCACGAACCATGAGATCATAACCTGAACCAAAGTCGGATGCTCAACCAACTGAACCACTCAGGTGACCCAATATCTGTTAATAATTGCTTAATATATATTGGTGCTTAGGTTTGGGGAGCATATATATTTATTACTGTTATGTCTTCTTGATGTGTTGACTCCTTTATCATTAAATAATTAACTTCTTTGTCTCTTGTTACCCTTTTTTGACTTGAAGTCTGTTTTCTCTATTTCCCATTTTCTTTAAGTTTGTGTTTCCTTGGAATATCATCTTCCATCCTTTCACTTGTAGACTATGTGTATCTTTAGAACTGAAATGAATTTCCTGTAGGCAAACTATAGTTGAGTCACTTTTTTATTATTCATCTAGTCACTCTGCCTTTCAATAG
This sequence comes from Neofelis nebulosa, assembly GCF_028018385.1. Lineage (NCBI taxonomy): Eukaryota > Metazoa > Chordata > Mammalia > Carnivora > Felidae > Neofelis > Neofelis nebulosa. The sequence goes on from NC_080784.1 coordinate 119,747,443, forward strand.
GTGAGTTCAATTCGTTTACATTTAGGGTGATTATCAGTATGTAAGGGTTTGCTACTGTCATTTTATCTTTTGCCTTTGGTTATTTTGTTATCTCCATTGTTTCTTTTTCCTTCTGTTTCTGTCTCATTTGTAAGTTAGTGGTTTTATGTGATTTTCTCAGTCTCCCCCTTTTTTGTTTCATATCTCTTCTCCGAATTTTTGCTTGTGGCTACTTTGAGGTTTATGTAAAATGTCTCATAGATAAAATAGTCCTCCTGCTGATAGCAATTTATCTTCATTAGCCTATAAAATTTCCTTCTGTTTACTCTTCCCTTTTTATATTTTTAGTGTCACAAATAATCTGTTTTGGTATCATGATTTGTTACCAAATTGTAGTAGCTATTGTTATATTTCATACTTTTCTCTTTAACCTTTATGTTACAGTTAAGAGCTTAATCTACTATCCTAAAAAGAGTTACAGTATTCTAATTCTGACTATTTATCAATCTAACCAAAGATTTTTGTATCTTCATCTTTTTTGTTTTAAGTTGAAGAGCTGTTTTCAACATTTCTTTTAAAGCAGGTGTAGTAATGGTAAATTCCCTCAGTTTATGTTTTTCTAAGAAAGACTTTAATTTTCCTTTATATCTGAAGGATAACTGTTGAAAATGTTCTTGTCTAGTGGTTTTTATCTTTCATTATTTTGAATATGTTATTCCACTCTCCTCTGGACTGTGGATGTCTTCTGAGAAATCTGTTAATGACCTCTTGTAGGTTACTATCTACTTTTTTCCCCATGTCTTTATTTATCATTGACTTTTGATAGTTTTAATATAATGTGTCTTGGAGAAAGTCTTTTGCATTGAGATAATAAGATGTTTTATTACATTCATGGACTTGTATATCCAGATCCTTCCCCAGGTTTGGGAAGTTCTCAGCTATTACTTCCTTAAATTTACTCTCTTTTTATTTTTCTCTTCTCCTTCTAGGTTGCCCATTGTTCTTATGTTGTCTTTTCTAATGGTGTCAGATGGTTCTCACAGAGTTTTTTCACTTTCTAAAAATCTTTATTCTGTCTCCTTTTCCACATGAATCGTTTCTTTATTTCTATCCTCTAGCTTATTAATTCTCTCTTTTATGCTATCTGTTCTATTTCTAATGCATTCTAATGCATTCTTCATCTCTTTTATTGAGTTCTTCAGGTCCAAAATTTTTGTTTGATGAAAAGCGTTGCTGCATTTGAAGAAGCTAACACTTTCTTATGTAGGTGAGGCCTTATTTAGTTTGATTCTAATAGTTCAACATGTTGGTAATTAGATGTCTTCCTTTTATTTTCCCGAAGGTAGCACTATAGAAGAAATTTTTGCTGCTAATATTCAAAGTTTCTATAAGTTTGGAAGTTGCTAGGAAGGCTAAGAATACGCACATTAAAAAAAAAAGATGGGAAGGAGAGAGGAGGAATGTACTTAGCTAGCGCTAAGTGGCTTTGGGTGTGCTCATGGCTCAGTAGGGAGATCCTCAAGGGACGGAGGTTCCTGGTGGTCCTCTTGTCTCCAGGGGCAGACAATATGAGATGCTGTCCTTCAGTCCTCTCTGTCTGCCTACTTCTCTTTCCTTTCCCAACTTTGGTCATTGTGGGTTCTCTTCAAAGAGAGCAATTGGTCCTTGCAGCTGCAGCACATGTGGCCAGGCAGACCCCCACTAAGTGCCTTCACCCTCCACCTCCTCTGCCAGAAAGTCCATGCTGGATCTCTGTTGGACTGGCTTCTCTTGCTATCACAATCCCTGCTGATGCAGGCTCCACCACCATTTCCCTCAGTCTGCCACTTCTTCCATGGTCCAGTCTACCCACTTTTGGGTACACAGATGATGGATCCCTCAGGAGTCTTGGTATGCTGTGCAGAGCCCCCCCCCCCCCATTTGGGTTATGAATGTCCACTTAGTTGTAAATCAAAGCAGACAGAAAAGGGAAAAAACTCAGACAACCATGATGTTGACATCACTCTCTATCCAATAAGCCTTTTATCATTGAAATAAATGCCATTGCTCCCTTCTAACAGATCAGTTGATTATAATTGTGTTGGGCTACTTCTGGCTGCTCTGTTCTGTTTCATTGACCTATGTATCCATACTTTCACCAATATCATGCTCTCTTGATTACTATAACTTTAAAGTAAGTCTTGAAACTGGGTGTGCAAGACCTCCAACTTTGTTCTTTTTCTTCCATATTGCATTGGCCATTTTAGGCCTATTACCTTTCCATATTAAGTTTAGAATTGCTACTTTCATATCTGCAAAATATCTTGCTGGCATTTTGGATGGGTTTGTGTAAATCTCTATTTCAAATTAGGAATAATTGACATTTCAACACTATTGAGTGTTTCAATGCACAAATACAGAATATCTGAATATTCTCCCTTTATTTAGAATCTTTGATTTATTTCATTATTATTCTTTAGTTTTCTGCATTTAGATTATGTACACACTTTATCAGACTTAGAGTTACATATTTCACTATTTGGGGCATTATTCTAAATTACATTTTTTAAGTGTTAAGTATTTATTATTTGTATATAAGAAAGGATTCATTTTTATGTATTACGTATCTTATGACTTTGCTATCCTCAATTATTAGTTCCAGAAGATTTTGTGGTCATTTTTTTGGATTTTCTACATGGACAATTACGTTATCTGTGAATAGAAAAATTTTATTTCTTCATTCCCGATATTTATACATTTTTCCCCCTTGTCTTGTATTATTGCATTAGCTAGGACAGCCAGTATGATGTTAAATGAGAGTGATGAGAGAGGACATTCTTGCCTTGGTTCCAATTTTAGTTGGAAACTGCCCAGTTCTCCACCTTTACGTATCCACTATTTAAAGCTGTTGAGTCTCTCTGGCCCCGAATTCTCTATTTTTCTTGCTTAATTTTTCTTCATAAAAATGTAACCATAAAAATATGTATTTTATTTCATTTAGTATCTGTTTTCTTGAAATAAAGTATAAGCTCCACAAGAGGACATTTTTAAGGAATGTTTGTTTACTATGTCCATACCATGAAAAATAGTGCACTTATGGACTTTTAATAATATTTGTTGAATAAATGAAAAAATTAAGAAGGGAAAATAAACATGCACAGATACATTGATTTTAAATACATCCACAGAGATGAAAAATTATAACATTTCAGTTTTTGCTCATATATATATGCATATATTTACATATATATGTAAATGGGATATCAAGGTCAGCAGTTTTGATATCTTTCATTCATATTCTACACAAATTAAATTGATTATAATAATGATAATTCACGTCCATACAGCAGTTTATGATTTTCAAAGTACTTTCATATAGTATTTCATATGATCCTCATCTCCACTGGTATTATTATTATTATTATAAGTTCTCTTTTCATGTAAAGAATCTGAAACCCAGTTTCTTGCCAAAGGGTATGCATTAAATGAGTGTCAAAGTCTAAAATTAACTCCCGGTTTTATTATTTCAAGTCTATTTTCCTTCCTTTCACACAGTGCTCCTGTGTTTTTCATTATTTATAATGATTATAATTATACAGCATGTTTCTATCAGTTGCGTAAGGTTAGTTGAAACCTGTCATATAGAGAAATACAAAATGATCAGTGGGTGAGTATAACTGACATGCTTAATAACTAAAAGTTTTCATCAATTAAAAAGCTAAAAGAACCTTTATATGCTCAAAAAAACTCTATCATTGTCTTTATGAGGAGCTTTGTTCAACATCTTTAAGACTAAAACCAGAATAAATGTTGCTGTATATTTCCTCCCAACACAGATTTTCATTGTTTCTAAACTTGTTTTTGTTTGCTTTCCTTGTTTTTGGCATCAATTTCCACCAAAATAAGATACCTGAGAAATCTACTTAATTTCTACTTCTCTTAGCCTCACCATTATAACCAATGAATGACCAAACCCTGTTAATTTTACTTAGCAAATATTTCTGGAACATGTATATTTTACACTCCTACTCTCACTATAGTAGTTCAGGCTCTTACCATCTTTCACTTGACCTCCAGGGACAGCGTGTTAACTTTCCCCCCTTAAACAATCTCAGACAAGTCTTCAATATGTCCTCTACATAGTAGTACTTCTGTACCCCAATCCCATGTATCCTCTACTGTAAAGGGACAGATAATAAATATTTTAATCTTTGGGGCATATGGTCTCTATTGCAACTACTAAATTCTGCCCTTGTGGTGCAAAGGTTGATATAAACAACATGTAATTGGATGGCTGTGCTTTAATAAACCCTTATAAAAACAGGCTATGAGTCAGATTTGACCCATAGATATTAGTTGCCAACACCTGTTCTTAGAGAATAGGGCCTTTGTTATCATCTATGCCATCAGCATCTAGGTGCTCAGCACTTAGTAGAAGCTAAATAAAAATTGATCAGAAAGTAATGAATGATGGAGCACCTGGGTGGCTCAGTGGGTTAAGCGCCTACTCTTGATTTAGGCTCAGGACATGATCTTACGATTCATGAAATTGATTCTCCACATCAGACTCTGTGCTGTCAGAGCTGAGCTTGCTTGGGATTCTCTCTCCCTCTCTCTCCATCCCCCTGCCCCTGCTCGTGCGCTCTCTCTCTCTCTCTCAAAGTAAATAAATAAACTTTTAAAAGTTAATTAATGATTCCAAAAATAAATAGATAGTGGGAAACCAACAGTCAAATATCTACCCCAAGAGCCTTTAGGTATAAAGTGGGGAACTGATTTAGTCATTCACTTAGAAATTGTTCATGAAAGGAAAAACGATAATCTTCTATTGTATATAATTAGTCTAAGGTCTTCATAAGTTAGCTAATGTATTTGGTTGGTTCTGGGCTGGAAATGTAAATTTTGGAGGTAATAGTAATGCAGAAGCATTTAAAGTCATAGCTATGGAAGAAGTGAATGATTAAAGAAGAACCAAGGGCACAGGTAGAGGGTACCAAGGAAATAAGCAAGGAGGACATCAACTTTGAAAGAAATAAAAGGAAAGTAGACTCTACATAGAGAGGGCTGAGGGACAGCCAACATGAGAGAAACAACACTCTCATGAGTCAAGGGTGAAAAGAGTTTAAAAAGTAAATAAACAACAGTGGTTAATCCCACCAAGATATTCAGTAAAGTTAATCCCTGAAAAATGTTCAAGAATTCAGAATTAAAAGTCACGAATTACCTTATCAATTTAGGGCAGTGAAGGTAAAGCCAAACGATGATGGGTTTACCAGTGGATGCGAGGTAAGAAGGTGAGGATGAGATAAGTGAGTTTAAAACAGACAAACAAAACACTGTGGAGCTATTGAGTATGCCGTATCATGAGAGAATTTGTTTTATGTTTATCTTGCTTATTTATGAGTTTCTGTAAGATGGAAGAGCATTGTGCATATCTAAGTGACTAAAAGGAATCAATACAGAAGGCTATATTGAAGATTCATGAAAAACTCAGGAGAAATAATGGGCAAAGTTCTCAAAACAGAAAATGAGAAAAAATAGCTACAACAGAGTTGGCCTAAGGGAGTTGAAGAGACACATCTGCATCTGAAAGTATTAGAACTTAAGGTTAGAAGTAAACAGAAATGCATTTTAGGCAAAGAAGAAGCTGAAAAAGTAAAAAACAAACAAATAAAAACAGTCAATTTTTTCATTTGGAAAAAAAAAATAATAAAGTAAGTCCCATAGCTGAGAAGGAGACAGAAAGGAAAGATTGAGAGCTTGAGGAAGTTTCAAAAAGCTTTTGAGGGAAATGAGAGATATTGATCATTAAGTACACACAAAAGAATTGCAAGATAGTATGTAGGGTATAGCTATGAGTAAATCTTAAATCTCTACTGGCACAAATATGCACTGTTAGATTTTTTTTTTTTTTTTTGTATTATTCAGCAGCAAGGTGTGGGTGCTGAGAAATAAGATACCAAAAATTATCCATGATTGAGCATTTGGATAATCTGTGAAATCAAAAAGCAATGTAGCAAAGGAAGGAGGGTATTGCCAATAAATAGTAATTGAAATGATGTCCCATAAATTGTCATGTTACAGTGACAGGATCAAAGCTACAAGGGAGCTGGTAGAAATGGACCTCTGTGGTTGCAGATCACTATGAAGTTAAGGATAGGGAAATGAGTGAATTTCCCTTAAGGAAATGAGTGAGAATACCAGAAGCATAAGAAATCATGTTCAGAATTGAGATACTGGAATTTATACCTCAAAGGCAGAAAAATTCTGGGTAATGAGAAGAACCAAATGGACCTACAATAATTGGAGGCTGACATAGAGTGCAGGAAAGGTAAATAGAACTCACGGTGTCAGGGAATGTGAAGTGAGGGTGTTATTGCTATCCACTGTAGCTGACGCTGTTGATACCCTGCCCCGCTCCTTCACCTGTACCAATTACCAGCCATATATCTCATTGCCAAACCCTGTGCTTTTTTTCTCCCCTGAGATGTTCCCTAGCTTTTGGAGCCTGCTTTACTGGAAAAGTAATGTCCTCCCTTCTCCCTAAAGCTCTTCACCAATGAGGGACCAGCTCCCTCACCCTTTGGATGGGATGTGTGTTTTTTACACTAGTTCACAGAATGCCTCCAGTAGAAATAAGTTTCAGTATTCATTAGTACCTCGTTTGAAACACACTCTACTGGTTCCATTCTCTTTCTTATCTAACTTGTTACTTTAAACTCAAATTCTTACATTAGGGTTCTACTTTTTCCACTCACACTATGACACTTACATAGATCCTGAAGTTCCTTACAGTGATGCCAGGAAGGGAGGGTAGAGGCAGCAGAACAGCAAAAGCCAGAAATGACTTCAATGAGGAGGATTAAACATGGCTCAGTCATTAAAGTATGCAATTTTTGATCTCTGGGCTGTGAGCTTGAACCCTATGTTGGGCATAAAGATTTTTTTTAATTAAAAAATAAAATTGGGGTGCCTGGGTGGCTCGGTCAGTTAAGCCTCCGACTCTTGGTTTTGGCTCAGGTCATGATCTCATGGTTTGTGATTTTGAGCCCTGTGTGGGCCTTTGTGCTAAAAGCACAGAGCCTGCTTGGGATTCTGTCTCTCAAGATAAATAAATAATTAAACTTAAAAAATAAATATAATTAAGTAGATGTCAATAAACAAAAGAACAGAGGTAAAGAGTTTGGGTGTCTTAGGAGGAGGAGGAAATGAACAATGTTACAGAGGGTAAGAATAGCATGATATGTGTAAGGAATTTATGTGTAAGAACCTTAGTGCTTTTAGAACTTAGAAAGGAAAAATAAAAAAATGTGTTGGAGAGCCAGGCAAGGGACAGATCACTACTTGTATGTTGGCTCTTGGAAATCTCTTCTTATGCAATGTACTGTCATTGAGGAATGTTGAGTAAGTGCAAAGATTTTGCCAGAATTCATACTAGAACTTAGAATGGTTTGTATGTCTGCAAGTATATGTGTGGTGTGACATTGAGAGAAGTTAATTGATTAATACAAAAATAAATTCATAATCAGAAAAATAGGAGATATTGGTAGAAAATTTATTTTTGATGATGTTATAATATATGGATAATTTCTAGAGGTGCACTCACTGGCTTATAAACCATCTCTGAAAAAGCAGAATTGAAGGTGAGATTTAAATACTAGGGAGACAACTATGTGAAGATAGAGTCGAGCATACAATCAGTACGGAGGACCTAAGGTGGATTCGGTTTGTCCTGCCTGAAGAATAGAATATTCTGGCTGGGATAGTGGTACAAAGGGAGTAATAAGAGATGGATTTGGAAATAGTAAGAAAAGCTGGGATAATGTAGGGTTTTAGAAACCTACTGTGTTTTATTCTAATGTAATGCCGTGTAAAGTAGAATAAGGGACTCCTATAGGAATCCACATCGTGATTCTTGGAACCTATGAATATGTTACATTACATGGTAGAGATAATTAAGGTTGCAGGTAGAATTAAGGTTTCTAATCAGCCGACCCCAAGATAGGGAGATTATCCTGCATTATCCTGTGTAATCACAAGCATCACTGAAAGTGGAGGAGGAAACAGAATGGAAGAGTCGCAGATATATATGGCTATGAAAGAAAAGCACAAAGAGATGCAGTGATGGCTTTGAAGATAGAGAAAGGGGCGGAATGTGAGTGGCCTCTAAAAGCTAGAAAAGACAAGGAACTGGAGCTCTTTTAGTTTCTCCAGAGGTTAGATTTCTCACCCAAAACTGTAAAATGATATGTTTTTTAATACACTCATATTGTGATAATTTCTTATAGCAATATTAGAAAACTAATGCATGAGACAGAGGGGGTCAGCAAACAAGGGGACTGCAATAACTACATATGATTTTAAAACTCTTCGTCATTACTGTGTGGACAGTGGGTTATGGTGGAGGGACAACAAGTGAGGAAGTCAGTTATGAGTTGGCTGCATAATTTAAGTGGAAGATGATGGTAGGTTGAGCACGAGTACAAATGGTAAATATAAAGAGAAGTGAATGGGTTTGGGATATGTTTTGGAATTATAACTGACAGAGCTGGTCATTGGTTGGATTTAGTGAAAGAAAAGTAACTATCAAGGAAAATGTATACATGCACAACGGGCTGGTTGTAACATCACTCAAACAGCTGGAGGAGAGCAGTGCAAAGGCAAGTTGGTGAGGTAAATGAGGAGTTTTGAGACCGTAATGCTATGTTATGTCCCTGAGGTTGTGTCAATAATGTCAGATATGTAAGTTTGAATTTCTGGGGAAAGGTCAGATGTGTAGGTTTAAATTCCGGAATCATAAGCATGGAGGTGTTCTTTAAAGCCATGGGTCAAGTTGCCTGGGTGGCTCAGGCAGTTAAGCATCTGACTTCAGCTCAGGTCATGATCTCATGGTTCATGAGTTCAACCCCATGTCAGACTCTGTGCTGACAGCTCAGAGCCTGGAGCCTGCTTCGAATTCTGTGTCTCCCTCTCTCTCTGCCCCTACCCAGCTTGTGCTCTGTCTTTCTCTCTCTCTCTCAAAAGTAAATAAACATTAAAAAATTTTAAAAATAAATAAAGCCATGGGTCTAGATTCAGTCATCAAGGGAAGGCATATATATATATATATATATATATCTATATATCTCCAGAGAAAAAGAATTGAGAGACACAGCAATGGCACCTTGCAAAAATTAAGGGTAAAAGAGAATACAAGAATATGAAGAAGCTAGAAAGAGTGGTCAGGGATATAGGAAGACATCAGAGTTACATGATATTACAGAAGCCAAGCGAACAATGCATTTCTAGAACAGATCTCAGATCTGTTAAATCATTGGATTTGGCAGCATGGACGTAAGTAGAAAACTTGACTAAATCTCAGTGAAGTGTAGCCAATAGTAGCCCAATTGAAGTAAGGTGAGGTTAGATTGAGAGACAAGGAAGTGTAGGCAGTGATTTCATGGTAATCATTTCAATAAATTTTTTTGTAAAGGGAAGCATCAACATGGGGTAGTGGTTAGAGTTAGGTGTTTTCCTTGTCAGCATAATAATTTTCCAATACATTTACACAAAGTGAATGTTTCACACATGACTTTTCTTCCGCCCATCTCATCCTGAAGCACAACCCTTAACTTACTTTCTACTTGAAGTACATTTATCCATTGTTTAGTCATTTGTTTATTTCCTCATTAATTCTCAGTAAATGTTTGTTGAAATCCTATGAAGTAGAAGACACTGAGATGCTATCTGGAGAGGTCAGATCTTGTATGTTTAGATTTGGGGGTCATAAGCATAGAGAAGACATATAGATATACATGGCACCTGGCATCTAATAATTATAATTTAGTAATTTCTCTTAGATTACAGTTCTTCATATATTAAAAGTGTAGATTAATTGTCCAAAACCATTGTCATGGACCATTAATAGCTCTATTCAAACTTACCTATGGTCCTTAAAACTATTGCTTTTCAATGGACTATTATTCCACTTTCAACACATACTCTGTATTTTTATATTTCAGTTCTCCATATTGTCCTTAAAAATACTTTTTTGTGTCAGGTCCACTTGTAGAAATAGTCGCCATAGAAATTGAAGACTTATACTCAATATTTTACTTCTTCTGGAAGTCTTCTGAAAAATCCACTATCCAGTGGTGCCTGGGTGGCTCAGCTGGTTAAGTGTAGGACTTCAGCTCAGGTCATGATCTTACAGTTTGTGAGGTTTGAGACCCATGTTGGGCTCTGTGCTGACAGCACAGACCCTGCTTTTGATCCTCTGTCCTCCTTTCTCTCTGCCCCTCCCCCACTTGTGCCCTCTCTCTCTCTCTCCTCAAAAATGAGGTAAAACATTTTTTTTTTAAAAAGATTGTTTGGAAATTTCTCCCCAAAATCCACATGTTCTCCTGAAAGGCACAACAGAAAATACCATTAAAAAAAAATTAACTATCCAAACATACGGATCTTTTTGCTTTAAAGTATTGTATCAGTTGTCATAAATACTGTATGTATGTATTTACCATAGTGCTTTAATCTGCCTGTGGAAAGGGGCTCTTACTTTACTTTCACTGTGTTCTCAAAAATATCTTTCCAGAGTGCTTAAACTTAGTAACTCTTAATGAATATATGTTGAATAGACATTCTGCAGTGCTTCGTGAAATAATTAGGAGAAAACAACACAAAACTGAGCTAAAATGATTGATTCGGCCCATATTCTAGTTGCTGTATTTACTAGTGGCTACATACAAGCAAATCCCTCCAAATCTAGCTTAATGAAACAAGATCCTACAAATTCTCTAAGGCATTTATTATTGATGTGTTATTCTGTGAATGCTACCTGCTTCTCTTTGGTATTCATTTGATAGAAGAAATAGTGAGTTCATTTCAAAATGAATTCAGATAGTCCCATTCAAACCTTCTTTTAACCTCATTACAGTCAAATGGCATGACAGATACTGAATCCTGAACTTAAATTTTGAGAACTTATGTTAAATAAATGAATGCTTCATCAGCAAAGTCTTTTATCAGTAATTGATTATTTTAGGCACTGAAATACAAAAAGTACTTTTGAAAGTTAGAGAAGAAAATACACTCCCCCCAAATAATTTAAATTGAAATAATTCTGCGTTTCATTTTGGAGAAAATTGTAAAAGATCAGACTTGTCCCATAGGAATTCTAGTACTTCCAGGTTTGGGCTTAAGTTATAAATATCTCAGAAACTGCCTTACTCATGGTGTTTCAAATTATTCCCATTTGTGTCTCTTACTGAAACAAAGATGCATGACTATACCTGTATATAGTGGAGGGAAAAAACGTTCCAACTCTTTGAAAAGGTTACATCTAGTTCAAATTTGGATCTGCCCTTTCCAAGAGCTAAACTAGTTTTTCAACAATTACAAAAAGAAAAGGATTCTATGATACCTTTCCCTATTGTGCGCACTTTATTTCATTTGAAACCGATTTCATAGGTTCTGGGTTTTTGGTGGATCATCCATGCACATATACAAAAGTGTCATTAAGGAAAATGGCAAATATCCCTCCATTTTGGTATCTATCAGAAGTCCAAACCACATTGTGACATTTTATTAAAATAAAACTTTCTCAGGATTCTGTCACATGATATGGAAACCTAATAGTTCTTATTTTTAAATCCTTAAGCTGTATACCATATATTGTTATATTGTATATTAAATTCTTTTGTATATTATATATTAATAAGAGCAGGCAGTCAAATAAGAGGATGACAAAAGTCAAATAATGACAGTCACAGTAAAAAAGGAGAAAAATATAGAATTTCCAGATAGTCTCTGGGCACCCGGGTTGCTCAGTCAGTTGAGTGTCCAACTCTTGATTTCATCTCAGGTAATGATCTCACAGTTTTGTGGGTTTGAACCTTATGTCAGACTCTGTGCTGACCAAGCATGGAGCCTGCTTGGAATTCTCCCTCTCTCTCTGTCACCCCTCCCCTGCTCACGTGCTCTCTGTCTCCAAAAAAGGAAATAAACTAAAAAAAAAAAAAAGCATTTCCAGATAGTCTCTGAAAGAAAAATCATTACAAAGAGGCATCATTTCATAGCAAATAGGCAATATGTTTGTAGCCTGAACCCCACAGGCACTGTCTCTGAGCTTTTGGCAGTAAATAAAATTGATTCAACAAAAGAAAATTCATCTGCTTTATGAATAGGTTAATAGACCATGTTAGCAAGATGTCAGAAAAAAAAATAAAACGGCTTTATTTTATTTTTTAAGCAGTAGAAAATCAAAATTTTAAATATTCAGACTCTATAAATTCTGAACCTCCTGTTTATAAAACTATTTATTATTTTATTTCCTTGATTTACAAAATGAAGCATATTTATTTGCTTCTCACGACTCTTAAAGGTATAACAAATAATTTCAGATGTAAGTGGTCAAAAAATTATATATCTTGGAATGAGGAGTAGAAATCAAACTTTTTCTTTTAAAGTCCAGCCTGAGAGCTATCAGAAGGTATCAGCTACAATCATGTGGCTGGTGGTTGTATAGCAATTAGCAGTTGGCCCATTGTCAATTCCACACAAATAAAATTTTAAGAGCCTAAGTATTATGGAAGATAGTTGAGGAATGAGATGATTTTGAAGACACAGAACAAGCTATGTAGCCTAAAGAAAAAAAATTATGCTCCTGATTCACAGATTGATCCGCTGTAGATTCTGGCATGTCCTTCCAGCAGTGGTTCATACATGCTACAACATAGATAAACCTTGAAAACAAAAGTCCAGAGTTTAGCTAAACTACTCCATGGTATTGCTGCCTCAACATCCATTTTGTGTAACCAAGCAGCCTACAGGGACCATAAACTGGCACCAACCCCCCGGCAGCACATACTCTAGATAACAACCTGCAGAGTCACACACAAATGTAAGTTCTTGATGGACAACAGTTCTTTGGCTCCATGGCCTTCCTCTTAGTTGCCCCCTGGAAAGACTTCCCTGGGCCTTATCAAAACTCCATCTTTTGGTTTGAGCTGATCAATTCAGCCTCAGCCCAAGAACCCCAAAGTACTCTATCTGGACCCCCATAAGGCGTGTACCCCAGGTCCTATTGTTCTGTCTGCACCCTGGTACATCCTCATGAGGCCTTCCAGGTACTTCCTCCAGGACTGAGTGATAAACTTCTCTAGGTCAGCTTTTCTTGTGGTCTGTTGCTGAATCATATTCAGTCATGTTGTGCTCACCATTCAATACCTATGCTCCACTTAACAAATATGAATCTGATAGTTTCATAACAACAATGCTAGGTGAAAGAAATTAGTCACAAAAGAGTACATATTGTGTGATTCCACTTATATGAATTGTCTAGAATCGGCAGATCCATACAGACAAATAGTAGGCGAGTAGTTGCCAATGGGGAATGGCAGATGACAGCTAATGAGAATGAAATTTCATTTGGGGAATGAAAACTTTCTAAAAGTAGGTAGTGGTGATGGTAACACAATTCTATGAATATACTAAAAAAGAAAAAAAAACTGGGTTGTACACTTAAAAAGATGTGAATTTTATGATATGTAAATTATATCTCAATAAAACTGTTATAAAAATCAGTGTGACAAATTTTGGATATACAGTCAATGATTTAAATATTGTCTTTAATTGGCAAACTAAACTATACTTATTGAATACTATCATTTATTTTAAATACTGTCTACTTTTGTACAGTGTTTTATAGGATTTATAGCACTTTTATATACATTATCTTTCTTAAGGCACAAAAACTCTGTTACTGAATTAATAGTTCTCATTTTATGGAAGAGGACTCTGAGACTTAAAGAAATTGAATGATTTGTCCAGTGTTAAGGGATCTAGTGAGCTACAGATTTAGGACCCTTCTCAGGTCAAGCCTCGCCGTCTTTCCTGACATTACAGATGACTCCTTCAAGATTTACTGAGAGCAACACACGAATGGATAGGAATGAAATGGAGAGTCTGGATTCCAGAAAGGACTGCTTTAGTCATAACTACTCTCTCTAGAGAAAATGTGGATGGCTCAGAGTGGGAAGTCAGTAGCAATTTATTGTTTCATTTCTATGTTCCCAGCACTAACGAAAAAAGAAACCACTGAGTATTGAGGTTATGGTTAGACAGAGGATGCTGTTTTATAAGAACATTGAAAATAGAAATAATTCAGTAAAATTTAGAAGTAAGAACATGAAAATGCCTGAGAAGAAACAGAGAAGAACATTTCTAGAAAAGTTAGTATTATTAGAGATATGAAAAAAGGTTATTTGTGATCATCAAAGATCCTTTTATTTCTTTATAATGTCCATTTGACTAATTCTGGCAAAGGAAGCGTGAACAGAAGTAAAGAGTGTCCTGTCTACACAAAGGAAGTGAACAACCCATGAACCTCCTTCATCTCTCTCTCTTTCCTTCCCATGGTGAACATGGAGCTGTCATACTTCAGATTGCATGACCATACGATGGACTTACATAGACTCACATTAGACCATGAGGTAAGAGAGAGAAAATTTTTTTTTTCTTTAAGCTACCAAAATTGCATGATTTAATTGTTCTCGCAGTGTAGGGTATCCTATCCTTGCCAACTTGAAGTTAAGTGCTTTCCTTTTTATTTAAAAATATGTGTCATTGATGTAGCAATTGCAAAAGCAGTGAAAAAAGCCAGTTGTGTAGAAGTTCAAAACAAAGCTATCTATATGATGCCCAGACCAAAGGGTAAAACTGTTTCCTGATGTAGTGTGGGAGGCAGACTGCTTTGTGTGTTTACTATTCACTGTGCTTGGCAAAGTACTAAAAATGAAGAAAGATTGTTAAGAAAGAAATAATCAAATTGTAAGCAGAAATAGGAAGAAAGTCATTTAAAGCTCAGAGGCTTGACCAACTGGAAAATATTTCTACAAATAAGATAAAAGAGAATTTGAGCAATAAAGACCTACTAGGCTTTCTCAGCTGATGCAGAACAAGGATCCAGTTATGGCTGTGGTCTTTTCTTCCAAGCCTGATAACCTCAAGGTAGCCATCCTTAAGGAGGTGGGGCATAGGAGGATGAGAAATTGAGAGAAAGCAAAGGCATCAGATCTGAAACAGATGTCTCAAAAAGATGTAGGGGATGGATATTGACACATTGAACTGACTGGAAGAAAAATAGATTCAAACCCTCGTATTTGAAGAGAATGGTATTGATGAAATGAATTCAAGTATTTAAGACTTAAAACAAGCTTTAGGCCTTTAATCTTTCTTAAGCGGATATTGGACTTAGAAAAAGCGGTCTATTCCCCAAGCTGAGCATATTCACCACCTCCCACTTTCAGATGGAGTCAAGAAAGACAGCAGGAAGGAAGAAACTTCCAGGAACAGAAGCTAGGAGCTAAAGAAGACTGTGGACACGAGTGTTCTTAGATAGCAGAATTATGGACTCATAAACTCCCTGCTCCCAAGGTCAGGGCCTTCCCAGTGTTTGCTGTGTGTCCCATTATCTTGTTTTCTGATTAAGAGTTTTATTGTGGTCATGCCCTTGCTCTGCTTTTTCCTTTTGAATGTGTTTTTTTTTTTTAGTTCCTGTGACACAACGCCTATAGGAAATAATTTGGACCTAATGTGGAGGGCCGTGTGGACAAGCTTCCTCTATTTGCTTACTAAGGAAGTGGAGGACAGTGGACATTGAAAAGCAAATTGTAGTGTCATCTCATTTTGTGACCCCAATAAATATGCCCCTGACAGCAGTACCCAAGAAAATCATTCACTTATTTGCTATTTCATACTGAATTTAACATAAGCAAAAGTAGTAAGGGGGTTGCATCCATATCCTGTCTATTTAGCAAAACAGATATTTATATATTCCTACTTATATACTGTTCTTCATTGTTTTTTAAGGTAGTTTATAGGCAAATGGAGAACTCTAACATAGTATAAAAAGATTTACATTTTCTCTCTTTAAGCTCTGTTTAGAGTATATGCATTATTTTTATTTGTTCAACATCCCTTCTCTCTAACTTCTGGTGGCAGATCTCTCCTCCATGACTGTATTTGTGGACTCACCGAAACAATGTCAAAGTAGTAATTTAGCTTCTAGGTCACAATGACTATATCAGAGGCTGAGCACATGGTCCTATAGTTTACATTTTGTGTGGTTTTAGCCAGTTGTCATAAATTCACAAGGGAGTACACTCAGATCTTTAGGTGATAATGTTACCCTGCCTTCTGGATAAAGTTGATTTGATATAATTATGTTAATACATGAGAAAGTGTCAGATTTTTTAAAAAGATAGGTGGAAGAAATTCTGGGTTCCTTTGAGTCTCTGTGATTTCAAACACTCCTGGGTCTAGTGCCACATTTGCCTTTTCTACTGATAGATTTATACATTAATGGGAATAATATTCCTCTTCTCGTTTAACTTAGGCTGGCTTAGATTTTTGTCACCATAATTAAAAAGTACTTCTAGTTAATCTACTTCTAGGCATACCCATAAATGGCAAATAGTTAATACATTTCCTCGTGTATTGTTTCAGAACATTTCCATCCATATCTATACTTGACTGTCTGGATAGAACATGCTTTACATACTGTTTTGTGCAACTTTGTTTTCACCTGAGAGTAAATCATCATTCCATTAGATTTCTTTGCTTATTTATTCCATAATTTCTAGAAAAAGCCACTCTAGGGGCGCCTGGGTGGCGCAGTCGGTTAAGCATCCGACTTCAGCCAGGTCACGATCTCGCGGTCCGTGAGTTCGAGCCCCGCGTCAGGCTCTGGGCTGATGGCTCGGAGCCTGGAGCCTGTTTCCGATTCTGTGTCTCCCTCTCTCTCTGCCCCTCCCCCGTTCATGCTCTGTCTCTCTCTGTCCCAAAAATAAATAAAAAACGTTGAAAAAAATAAAAAGAAAAAGAAAAAGCCACTCTACCCAAGTAACTAGATTCTAATAAGACCTGGGAAAATGCAATTTTGGAGTGGTCTAGAAATGAAGGATCTAGCCATAAGGTTGTCAGAGGGAAGTGCATTTGGAATGGTCAGTATGCTGGAGTACTGGAAAACAACTACAGCTGAGCAACCATGGTAGAAAGTAATAAATTGGCATCACAGAGATTGTGGAGATACTTGTGAGTTAAGGAAAGCCCCTAGAGTATTTTGAGCAGAGAACTGAAATGATCTAATTTAGAGATTAAAAAGAACGCTCAGGCCACTTTAAAGAAAATCGACCAGAGGAGAACTATGTGCAGTATGGAAACCAACTGGAAGGCTATCACCGTAGTCAAGGCAGGAGATGATGGTGGTGGTATTGAGAGAGGGCTAAGAATTTAGCCCTCTCTCAATACCACCACCATCATGAATCTATACATACACACATGAATCTATACATCATGAATATATATATATATATATATATATATATACACACACACACACATATATATATATATATATATATTTTTTTTTTTTTTTGAGAGAGAGAGAAAGCATGAGCAGGGGAGGAGCAGAAGGAGAGAGAGAATCCCAAGCAGGCTCTGTGCTGTCAGCATAGAGCCCAATACAGGGCTCCATCCCATGAACTGTAAAATCATGACCTGAATGGAAACCAAGAGTCGGTTGCTTAACTGAGTAAGCCACCGAGGCACCCCTCAAAATCTCATTTCTTAAAAATAAAACAGATTTATGGAGATGTAATCACATAACTTTCCATTTACAAGTTTAAAATGCACAGTTTCTTTAATTTAATATATTCACAGACTTGTACAACCATTCACCACAATCAATTTCAGAATGTATTTATCACTTCACCAGAGAAAACCTATTCCCTCCAGTAGTCACTCATTCTCCATTTGTCCCCAAAGCCTAGGAAAAGACTAATATGCTCTCTGTCTTTATAGATTTTCATGTTCTGGACCTTTCATATAAATTAATAACACAATATGTGGCCTTCTGTGACTAGCTTATTTTATTTAGTGTAATGTTTTCAGTGCCCACCTATGTTGCTGGTTTCTTTTGAAAATTTTTTTTTGTTTATTTATCTTTGACAGAGAGAGAGAGAGAGAGAGAGAGAGAGAGAGAGAGAGAATGAGCCTGAGCTGGGGAGGGGCAGAGAGGGAGAGGGAGACAGAATCCGAAGCAGGCTCCAGGCTTGAGCTGTTACCACAGAGCCTGATGCAGTGCTCGAACCCACATGACCTGAGCCAAAGCCGGATGCTTAACTGCTTAACTGATTGAGCTGTCCAGGTGCCCCTCAATGCTCACCCATGTTAAAGTATGTATCATTTTATTTATTTTTATGAATATTATTCCCTTGTATAGATATATTTTATTTATCTATTCTTCCGTTCATGGACATTTAAGGTTGTTTCCATTTTTTAGTTGTTATGAGTAATACTACTAAGAGCATTTGTGTATGGATATTTTTGTGTTGACATATGTTTTCATTTCTCTTGAGTAGATACCTAGGAATGGAATGGCCAGGTCCTATGACAATTCTTTGTTCAACATTTTGGGGAACCGCCAAATAGTTTTGCAAGACAGCTACACCATTTACATTCTCAACAGTAACGTATGAGCATCTGATTTCTCTACATCCTTGCAAAGCTGGTTATTATCTATATTTTTATTATACACATTTTAGTAGCTGTGAAGTATATTTCATTGTGGTTTTAATTTGTAGTCTCTAGTGGTTAATAATGCTGAACATTCTTTCATTTTATTATTGGTCATTTGTACCTTTGAAGAAACATCTACTCAAAACCTTTGCCCATTTTTTGATTGGATTATCTCTTTTATTGAATTCTAAGTTTCTTATATATGCTAGGTATAATTTATATAATTTGCAAATATTTTCTTCCATTCTATAGGTTATCTTTTTACATTCTTGATAGTGTGTCTTAATACACAAAAGTTTTAATTTCTCTGACGTCTATCTATTTTTTTCAGAGCTTGTACTTTTGGTGTTGTATATGAGAAGAATTGCCTAATCCAAAGTCAAGATTTATTCCTATGTTTTATTAAGGGTTTCATAGTTTTATGAAAACTTAAATTTGGGCTTATGATCCATTTTGAATTAGTTTTAGTGTAGGATTTGAGGAAGGGATCCAAAATAATTCTGGTCAAAATAAAACTGGATAGCATGTGGCTATTGAATTGTCTTGGCATTTTTGTTACAAATCATGTGACTATTAAAGAGAGAGAGAGAGAGAAACCAAGAAACAGACTCTTAACTACAGAGAACAAATGTGGCCACCAGAGGGGAGGAGGGTAGGGAGGATTGGTGAAATAGGTGAAGGGGATTGATTAGCACTGAATAATATATGGAGTTGTTATTGTAAGCCTGAAATGAAATATAATAGTGCATGTTAACTACACTGGAATTAACTTTTTTTTAATAATTTGACCATAGATGTTAAGTGTTTGTTTCTGAACTCTCAGTTTTATTCCACTGATCCATGACTGTCCCTATGCCAGTACTATACTGTTTCACTTACTTTAACTTTGTAGTAAATTTTGAAACTGAGAAATGTGGATTCTTCAACTTTTTCAAGATTATTTTGTCTATTTGATGCCACTTGCATAGGCATTTGAATTTTATAATCAGCTCGAAAATTTTAAAGTGATTACATTTAATCTGTAGGTAAGTTTGAAGAATATTGCCATCTTAAAAATAGTAACTCTTGCAACATATGAAAATATTATATCTTTCCATTTATTCACATCTCCTTTAATTCCTTTCAGCAATATTTTGTAGTTTCAGAGTATGAGTTTTGTACTCCTTTTAATAAATTTATTTCTAAAATTTGTTCTTTTTATGTTATTGTAAATGAAATTGTTTTCTCAATTCCATTTTGAGGCTGTTAATTACTGGTGTAAGGAAATGCAATTGGTATATTGATCATATATCCTGAAATAAGGCTGAACTTGCTAATTACTTCTATTTTCTAGTTATATATTAGGTGTTTTCTTTCTTTCTTTTTCTTTCTTTCTTTATTTCTGTCTGTCTTTCTTTCTGTCTGTCTTTCTTCTTTTTTTTTTTTTTTTTGTGGCTCCCTTATGGTTTTTTATATGTAAGATTATGTTCTCTGCAGATACAGTTTTACTGCTTCCTTTCCAATTTGAATGCCTTTTATTTCTCTTTTCCTCCTTCCTTCTTTCCTTCCCCCCTCCTTCCTTCCTTCATTGTTTTTTTTTTTTTTGTTCCCTAATTGCCCTGGATAGAAACTCCAGTGATGAATAGAAGCGGTAACAGTGAATGTCCTTATCTCATTCCTGACTTTAGGGGGATAACATTCAGTCTTTCATCATTAAGTATGATAGCAGTTGTTTTGATTTTGTTCTTTGTAAATGCCATTTGTCAGGTTGAGGAAGTTCTCTTCTTTTTTTTTCTTTTCAAGTTTTTATTTAAATTCTAGTTAGTTAACATACATTAGGTTCTGTGAAAAGAGTGGAAAAAAAAAACAATTGGTTTCAGGAGTAGAATTCAGTGATTCATCACTTACATACAACACCCAGTGCTCATCATAACAAGTGCCTTCCTAATACCCATCATCCATCTAGCCCATCCCCCACCAACCTCCTCTCCATCATCCCTCAGTTTGTTCTGTATCTTTTATGGTTTGTTTCCCTCCATCTTCTCCCCCTCCCATATGTTCACCTGTTTTGACTTTTTTAATTCCACATATGAGTGAAATCATATGGTTTTCTCTAACTGACTTATTTAGCTTAGCATAATACAGTCTAGTTCCATCCACGTCATTGCAAATGGCAAGATTTCATTCTTTTTGATGGCTGAGTAATATTCCATTATATATATTTATGCCAGTTTTTCTTTGTCCATCCATCTGTTGGACATTTAAGCTCTTTCCATAATTTGGTTATTGTTGATAATGATGCTATAAACATCAGGGTGCATGTACACCTTCAAATCTGCATTTTTGTATCCTTTGAGTAAATACCCAGTAGTACAGATAGGATAATTCTATTTTTAACTTTTTGAGGAAACTCCGTACTGTTTTCCAGAGTAGCTGCACCAGTTTGCATTCCCACCAACAGTGCAAGAGGGTTCCCCTTTCTCTGCATCCTTGTCAAGACCTGTTGTTCTTGTGTTGTTAATATTAGCCATCTGACAGGTGTGAGGTGGTATCTCATTGTAGTTTTGATTTATATATCCCTGATGATGAGTGAAGTTGAGCATCTTTTCACATGTCTGTTAGCCATCTGGATGTCTTCTTTGGAAAAATGTTTATTGATATTTTATTCCCATTTCCTAACTAGATTTTTTTGTTTTTGGGTGTTGAGTTTGATAAATTTTATTCATAGATTTTGGATACTAATCTTTTATCACATGTGTCATTTGCAAATACCTTCTCCCATTCTGTAGGCTGCCTTTTAGTTTGATTGGTTGTTTGCTCTGCTGTACAGAAGCTTTTATCTTGATGAAGTTCCAATAGTTCACATTTGCTTTTGTTTCCCTTGCCTCCAGCAATGTGTCTAGTAAGAAGTTGCTCCAGCTGAGGTTAAGTAGGTTGTTGCCTGTGTTCTCCTCTGGGATTTTGATGGTTTCCTGTCTCACAGGTCTTTCATAAATTTTGAATGTATTTTTTGTGTATCGTGTAAGAAAGTGGTCCAGTTTCATTCTCCTGCATGCTGCTGTCCAGTTTTTCCAAAACCATTTAGTGAAGAGACTGCCTTTTTTTGCCATTCTTTCCTGCTGTGTTGATGATTAGTTGACCATAAGATTTGGGTCCATTTCTGGGTTTTCTATTCTGTTCCATTGATCTATGTGTCTGTTTTTGTGTCAGTACCATATTGTCTTGGTGACTACAGCTTTGTAATATAGCTTGTAGTCCGGAATCATGGTGCCTCCAGCTTTGCTTTTCTTTTTCAGGATTGCTTTGGCTATTCAGGGTCTTCTGTGGTTCCATACAAATTTTTGGATTGTTTGTTCTAGTTCTGTGAAACATGCTGGTGGTATTTTGATAGGAATTGCACTAACTGTGTGGATTGCTCTGGGTAATATAGACATTTTAACATAGAATTTCTCTTCTTGTCCTAATCTGCTCAGTGTTGTTGTGTGTTTTTAACCATAGCAGGGTGTTGTACTTTTAACGATGTCTTTTTAAAATTTATTCAGACATTTTAACATAATTTGTCTACTGTATCTATTCCAAATTCTTCCCTTGGTAAATTGGGGATATATATATATATATATATCCAATAAAGAAGAATATTCTTCTTTATTGCCTCTTGATGAAAGTATGTTTTCTTTCAGGCTATATTTTTAATTCCAATATTCTTTCTTTTAGCACAAAATTTAAAATTTTGATCAGTTCTCATTTTTTTTATGGTGTGAGAACTGAAGTAAGGATACAACTTTGTTTTTCTGAATTGGCTACCTCTTTCACCAAACTAAATTTGTTTTGTTTTCCACTCTTTTCACAAAACCTAAATCCAAACATGCCACACAGTAGGCTCTCAATAGAGATTTGTTGAATCTGTGAAAGAAAAGAGATTACTGTGTTTTGTTTTGTACTAGGCTAAATTTTACATATAAATTTAATGAAATAGTAGTAACTAAAAACATGGGAACAAAATGCAGTAAATACTTTGGTGTTCACTAAAAATTTCAGGATGCTAGCTACATAATATATTTGTGCATGTGCATGTATGTACATGTGTATCAGAGAGAGAGAGAGAGAGAGAGAGAGAGAGAGAGTCTGTGTATGTTTGAGTTATTTTCATTGACTTTATGAATTTTTATTATTAATTTTGGGTAGTTTTACTAAAAAGTTTTGCTTGCAAATAAATAGTGACATTTTCAGGCATACGTAATAGAGTAGAAATGATCAATATATGAAAAAGTTTAAAATAAACAAACTATAAGGAAACACTGAATGCATACAGCAAAATAAATGTAAAATGTGATTGTAGCAAAATTTCAGAATAAAGAGATGTAAGAAGTTATTCATAGAAAACTTTTACTGAAAATAGATGTTTTAACATAGTTTGAATAGGAAATCAAAAGAGGCCTCTGACAAGGAAGTAACATGGCTTTAACATGCAAAAATTAAGAAAAGTGTTTGGGAAAATAAATAGAAGGGTCTTAGAGATGATTAAAGGATTGGACATCAAGATCTAAGAGGAACAGGGTTTGTAATTACAAGTCTGGAAATGAGAGAGAAAGTATTCCTAGCCTTCTTCCTGAAAGGACCCTCAATTTTATCCCAATCTGAGTGGTTTGAAAAATTTTATAGAATGCTCTCTTTTCTCTATAGTTAATTTCCTTTGTTTTCTTAGCTCTCGTGCATCTTTAGTATTAGAATAACATAAATTATTTTAAGGAAAATTATATATATATATTTAGCAAACATCAAATCATTTACTAAGTTTTGCCCATGTGTTTTTGGTTACTACTATTTAGCTTGAATGTAAAGTTTAGTCTATTACAAAACACAGTAATCTCTTTTCTTTCACTAACTAAACAAATATTACTGAGAGTCATATAATGTACAATGTAAATTTTTAAATTATTATTTTTCTTTATAAATTGACAATGGGAGATGAGCTAATTCTGGGGCTAAGTTAAAAGTTAACTGGTGTTCCAGCAACCATCAGTTTGCTCTCCGTATTTAAGAGTCTCATGATTTGGCTCTCTCTCTGTTTTCATCTTAATTTTCCCTTCCCTTCCCCTATGTTCATCTGTTTGTTTCTTAAATTCCACATATGAGTGAAATCATATGACATTTGTCTTTCTCTGGCTGCCTTATTTTGCTTAGCATAATACACTCTAGTTCCATCTATGTTATTGCAAGTAGCAAGACTTCATTCTTTTTGATGGCCAAGTAATATTCCATTATTTGTATGTATGTATGTATGTATGTATGTGTGTGTGTATATATATATATATATGTATATATAATATATGTGGTATATACCACATCTTTATCCATTCATCAGTCGATGGACATTTGGTCTCTTTCCATACTTTGGTTATTGTTGATAGTGCTGCTATAAACATTGGGGTGCATGTGCTCCTTCAAATCAGCATTTTTGCATCCTTTGGATAAATACCTACTAGTGCAATTGCTGGGTCATAGGGTAGTTCTATTTCTAATTTTTGAGGAACCTCCATACTGTTTTCCAGAGTGGCTGCACCAGGTTGCGTTCCTACCAGCAGTGCAAGAAGTTTCCCTTTTCTCTGCATCCTCGTCAATATCTGGTTTCCTGAGTTGTTCATTTTAGTCACTCTGATAGGTGTGAGGTGGCATCTCACTGTGGTTTTGATTTTTATTTCCCTGTGGATGAGTGATGTTGAGCATCTTTTCATATGTCTGCCATCTGGATGTCTTCTTTGGAGAGGTGTTTGGTGGGGGGATTGGCCAAATGGACCATGGGCATTAAAGAGGTCACTTTTTGAGATGAGTACTGGATGTTATGTGACTACTGGGTGTTATATATAAGTGATGAATCACTACCTGAAATCATTATTACACTATATGTTAACTAACTTGGATTTAAATAAAATTTAAAAATTAAAAAAAAAAAACATATTCAGCAAAAGAAAAAAAAGTTAGCTGGTCTTAATGAAATTCATTTCTTTGATATATCAAGATACAATGAAACCAGTAACAGAAAATGGATGTAATCCCCTCAGATTACATTCCATGGAATAAAGTTGGGAGCCCTATGGCCATTTACAACTTGTGAATGTTCACTTTTGGTTTTAGAGAATTCAGCACTTAGATTATGTTTGTTTGAAAGTGTTTGTGTAAAATTTAGATCATTCAAACCTGGTTAATAATTATTAGATCATCTGCTAGACTACCCAATTTTGTTTTTTGTTCTTTGGCTTTGTTTGTTTATAATTGTTTTTCAGTGCAGATAAAACTGAAAGAAGAATTTAAAAGAAAATACAGGTTTTCCTTTCATTGTTCTGGCTGGCTGGCTTAGTGTAGTGGTTTATAGGTAGGAAGACTCTATTGAGAGACATAGGATTGGAAGAAGTGTTTACCCACAGACAGGTGATTGGAACAGGTTAATTAGTCAATCTGTGCTTCATATAATTATACTAGCTAAGGCATATGATTGTTATGAGGATAAAACTTGTTAATGTTTTTAAAGCACTTAAAATGGTATCTGACACACAGTAAGCAAGTAATAAAAAATTCCTCTATGTCTATGGAACTCTTCAGGAAATAGCCTGTAGTTTGCTTGCTAGTTATGAAAGAACACCTCCCTAAGATTAATGGAAAAATGCCACAGTGCTTTTGATGAATGGATGGTGTCTAGTCAGGCACCATATTAAAATATATATATATATATATGTATGTATATATATATATATATATACACACACACACACACATACATATATATGTGTATATAATGCCTTTTATTTCTCAAATAGCATTAATATCACATATATAAAATAGAAAATATTAATACGTTAGAAACATCTACCATACCAAGTTGGGATACATTTACTTTATGAAGTTTAAATAAATTGTATATTATTTTAAAAGATATACATGTTAATTAATACTCCAGTTTCTTTTCCACTTCTAAATTTGGATTTATATTTTTTTTCTTCTTATTCTTTTCAAAATGGAGTTATTTAATCATTTAATAAAGGGAAAATTTCAAAGGCCTTCTGCCTTTTTTCTATTATTTTGGAAATACTACTTTCTTCTAATTTTTTAAACATTTTATGTGATCTGTGATAGTCTCTTTTGCTTTCTCCTCCTTCTTGACTACATCAATTTCCCCCATTTCTTTGGACATTTCTTTTTGCAAAAATTTAAACAATTTCATCTGTTTTCTGAAGCCTTTCTAAATGTTGTCATTTTAACATTTCCCAGGGCCAAAGGCAGAGTGGTCTGTTCTAGTCTTCACCATGAAAAGAAGGATTTGTACTCCTCTGTTCTGACTGAAACTTTAACAATTTAAAGCCAAATGGCTTAGCTTCCCTTTTCTGTATCAACTCAAAAGCTAAGACGATATTTCTTATTTTCAGTGTTGTACACCCCTTCAAAAACACTTGTTCTGAGATTTAAATATCCTGAGTGCAGTGAGATCTCAGTGGATTAGAGGAACTTTTGAGCTATAAAGGGAAGGCAGTCCCACAGCTTCAAAGGTGAAGCCTAGAAGGGTGAACTATATTTCCTCCAGTGTAGACTAAAATCTCCTCAGAAAAGCAGGCAATCCAACTGCATTCTCACTATCAGAACGCTTATTGCTGCTCTAATGTGTTCCTGTGGCACAAGGCAGAGACTCTTCACTGGGTAATAGCCTCACTATTTGCAGTATATACGTTTATGTAAGTCGTGGTCTTTTTCGTGGTGGGGGGTGGGGGATGGAGATTAACATCTATAACTTGGAGTGGATGTAAATAATAGTGTCTTGGACAGCAATGTTGATGGTTACACTCAAGTCCACAGCCACAGGGCCTATTCTGCTTATTCCAAGTCACGGCTCAGAAGGTTCTAAAAACAGAATCCAAAGATGCTCCTTTGGTAAGGACTTCTTTAAAAAACAAAAACAAAACACAAAACAGGCAAACAAACAAAAAAAAAACCTGTGTGAATGATGACAGTCTGACATTCATATGACCCAAGTTATATGATTGGAACCAGCTGACTGAATTGTCGGTGATTTTGTTCCATTCTTTCTTTGTATAATGTTGCCCCTGAAATAACAGTACACTCAGTAGTCTTTTCTAAGAACTTGTAAAACCAGTCTTGGATTGAGAAATTTTAAAAGGGCACTAAAGAAAAGACTTGTAAAGACCTGAAATAGCAGATGTGAGAAAGAAAAGGGCTTGCAAGAAATGACATGAAAACCAAAGTATTTTTCTCCTCAAATCTTGTCTTTTTTCAAGTGTATAATTACCTTGATGGCTCAAAGCATTAAGGATATTCCTGTAAAAAAGTTGTTGGTTTGGAAATGAAGCACCTGGGTACAATAATCGTACATACGATTATAATATATAAAATATATATAAAACAAAAATACTGCAGTGAAGGGCCACCACAAAATGTTAAAGTGAAACTGTCAGTAATTTGGGGGCAAGAATGAATAATTTTAAATGTGTAGAATCCTAAGCAGTTATTAATATGATGGCTGGAAAATAATGAATAATGACACACTTACCTTTTTTTTATATTTGCGAATAGTCGACATTTAGCAACAGGGCGACTTCTGTAAGGTTGTAATTTGGAGAACAGAGAGCTACAACCTTGCTGTCATCTCTAGCATTCAGTGTAACAATTGCTAAGAGTGAATAATTTGTAGTATTTTTTCCTTCATATTGACAACTAGTTTTGATCATGTCAAGATTTCACCTATTGTCTAAATATCATATAAACATAGACTGAAGGTCTACAATTAACAATTTAAGTTACAACATGCATTACTCTTTCCTACCTTATTGATAGTGATGTTGAAAAGATAAGTTTTAAACTTAAAAAATTGTATCAAGATTATTGAGTAATGAGTTCTTTAATAATATATACAGTAAAGTAATTGCAGGGGAGTAATATACTTAATATGTGATGTGTATGCTATTTCTTTGTTGACTTTTTCATCCCACCAATTATTGTACAGTTAATTAAGATATTACTGTATGCTGTTTATGATCTTAAAATGCCCAAGGATTTTATTGGAATTTGTACCCTCCAAAGAGCACTTTATTAGAACTATAATAATACCATAAATAATCATTGTCAATCTCTTTTATTTTACAACTTTAGTATTTTTCTAAGTAACATTAATGATGTGAAAGTAAAGCTACTATAAACTGAATATCACCTACTGGCCTTTGGTCTCTTCATCATCCATGTAATTTATTCATGATTATAATACTAATATTTATTATCTGTTCATGGGCCAGGTATAATATACATGGACATAAGTCCAAAATAGCTTCTCACCATTACCTTGAAATTTGTGAATTGAAGAATGCCTGGGAACCACTGTGTCACACAGACAAACACATACACCTACCAACACTGATGGTATTCTCCATGCCTAAATCATACAGTGAATCCATTTATGTCTAGCAAACAAAACAAACAAAACAAAAACAAACCCAAACCCAAAACCTAGAAAGAAACCAAGAAACTCTAGAAACTCTGGTTAACTCTGGAAACTCTAGACTTCTTTCATATGCCTGTGTTGAATTTATATGATTTAGTAGACCGTGCAGAGAGCTTTATGGTAAGACTATAACCTCTCTTTTCAGGAAATCTGGAGAATTAGAAACTCTGAAAATCCCTCCCACTGAAAGAAAACCAGATTCGGTATAAAATTTGCTTTCTAATGCATTCCTGGGATCATAAAGAGTAAGAAAAATCTCCCAGATTCATGAATAAATGAAGAAAGTAATTTAATAAAACAAAAATATTTGAGCTATTATCAGCGTGGAAGCCTTGCACCTTAGACAAACCTGACAGGCAAACGTGAGACAAAATATATATTTGGTAAGCCATGGTCCTTTGAAGCATACAAGAACTAAAACTCTAACATTAAGTCTGGAATTTGAGACAGAAGTAAAATTAATCTAGATTGAAAGAGTTTTTTGCTCTTTGAATAAGCAAATGTAAACCTTTTTTTTCTTTTTTTTTTAACAGTGAATGTAATATAGCTCTTAAGATTCTTATCAATTATGGTTAATCAGTATAAGCTTATAATAAAATATCACAAATACATATAGAAACAAACAAGAGATTAGAAACCAAAGATTTCAGACAATGGAATTATTTGATAATATACAATATAAAACAAAAATGTGTAAAATAACAAAAGAAAAATGAAAATGAATCACAAAATGAGAAAGGGAAATATGATTTTGAAAACCAATTTTATAAAAGCAACTTGAGAGAAAAAAATAGAAATTTAGAAATAAAAATATAATCACTGAATTATAAATTCATTGGATGTCTCAGTGTAAAGGTTAGAGACAACTGAAGAGAGCATTGTCATTCTGTAGACTATATTGTATGGTATAATGGAATAAACTTAGAAAATGATAGATTTTAAAAATGTTACCCACATATTTGAAGAAAAAGATAAACCAGGGGCACCTGGGTGGCTCAGTCAGTTGAGCATCCAACTTCGGCTCAGGTCATGATCTCACGATTTGTGAATTCGAGCCCCATGGGCTCTCTGCTGTTAGCACAGAGCTGGCTTCAGATCTTCTGTCTCCCTCTCTCCCTGCCCCTCGGTGCTCATGTTCTCTCTCCCCAAAATTAATAAAACATTAAAAAATAAAAGATAAAGATAAATCATAATCAAGAGGAAAAATAATTAGAACTTTAAAATAATAAAAATGCTAGATATTCAATGTTGGGAAGAAACAAAAATAGTGAATTGTAGGAAATTTAAACAATTGCAGGTCCTTATTAGAATATAACAAAGGTTACAAATTAATGAACACAAAAACCAACTCAAGATGTTAAAAATATTAGAATTAATCCAAAGAAATTAGAATGAATGTAATAATAAAAATCTAAAATTTTTCAGAGTAAACAAATTATGTTTACCATTATTATGACCAAATTACTAAACAATTACTAAACAATATTAACATATTATATAAATCATGAAGCAGACAGAGAAGAGCCAAAACATACAGAAGGAATAGACATAATAACAATTTCATAAGGACAAAAAATGTTAGAAAGGAATATGAGAACTTTTCTCGTAAAAATAAATGTGAAATCTAGACAAGTTAGACAAATTCCTACTCAAAAATAACTCATTAATTCTGCAGAAGGAGGGGGGAAGAAACCCTGAACAGGTCAAGGTTATCAGAGAAAAGTGTATATAAAATATATAAATTTTTTCCCTTCAAAGACAAAAACTAATTCCTGTTTTTGGGAAAATGCTATTATAATTTTAAAGAACAAATTATTTTAACTTCCTAAAAATGTTCCCAAAGAATAAATAAGAGAAATACTTCTTAATTCACATTATTAACTTATTTGAAGTTTCATAGCAACACTAGATAAGGAGTGTACAGAATGGAAGATTTAAGACTTTATTAACTCACGGAACTAGATGTAAATATGCTAAAAATATTAGCAAACAAAATCCAATAATTTCTATATATTGGTATATATTATGACCAAGTTGGATTTAGTCCAGAAGTTCAAGAATAATATAAAATTAGTAAACTGATATATTTATTTTATGCATTATAGAATGGGGAAAATTATCATCCTATTAGATGATATAAAATACATTTGATATAATTCAAAACACACTCATAATAAAAATTATTTACAAAATATAAATATTGGAGGAGTTTCTTTTTTTCCAATTTTTATTTAAATTCTAGTTAGTTAACGTAGTGCAATACTAGTTTCGGAGTAGAATTCAGTGATTCATCACTTCCATGCAATACCCAGTGCTCATCTTAACAGGTGCCCTCCTTAATAGTCATCACCATCTAGCCTGCCCCCCACCCACCTTTCTCCATCAACTCTCAGTTTGTTCTCTTTTTTTTTTTTTTTTGCCATTTATTTATTTTTGAGAGAGAGAGAGAGAGAGAGAGAGACAGAGTGCAAGCAGGGGAGGGGCAGAGAGAGAGGAAGACATAGAATATAAAGCAAGGTCCAGGTTCTGAGCTGTCAGCACAGAGCCCGACACAGGGCTTGAACTTACAACCTGTGAGATCATGACCTGAGCCAAAGTCGGACACTCAACTGACTGAGCCCACCCAGGCACCCTGAGTTTGCTGTCTATCTTTAAGAGTCTTTTATGGTTTATTTCCCTCTCTTTTATTTTTTCCCTTCCCATATGTTCATCTGTTTTGTTTCTTTAATTCCACATGTGAGAGAAATAATACGGTATTTGTCTTTCTCTGACTTATTTGGTGTAGCATAATGCACTCTAGCTCCATCCACATCATTGCAAATGGCAAGATTACATTCTTTTTGATGGCTGAGTAATATTCCACTGATCTATATTTTCAATGCAATTTTATTAACTTCCTGTTGTGTGTGTGTCTGTCTAATTTGACAAGCTAATTCTAACATCTATATGAAAGAGTATAGGAACAAGGGATCAATAATTGTGAAAATAGTCCAGAAGCAGAACTGGCCTTGTAAGATACCTGTTTTAGTCCATTTGAACTAAACAGGATATCACTAGATATTAACTGGCTTATAAAAACCTCATAGTTCTGAAGGCTGGAACCTGGAGATCAGGCTGCCAGCATGGCTAGGTGAGGAACCAAATCCAGGCTGCAGACCCTCTTGCTTAAGGGGGCTAGGGAGCTCTGTGGGATTTCTTTGATAAGAGCACTAATCCCATTAATGAGAGTTGTACTCTCATGACCTAATCACTTCCCAAAGGCCCCATCTCCTTATACCATCATCTTTGGGGGTTAGAATTCCAACATATGAATTAGTGGGGGGACACAAACATTGAGACCATAGTATTGTAAAACTTGTTACACAGATAAAATAAATAAGCTATTATGGAATTGATTCAGGGTTAAAACTGACAAATGCAGGGGCCTAGAGAAACTCAAAATTGACCCAACCATGAAATGATTTCTCCCATACTTACTGCTTTATTTCTATCCCATAGAAGTGTATGCGACCCCAGTAGGCACTCAAAAGTTGTTGAATGGCACTCACAGGATTTGTGACATATGTAGCACTGTTGAAAACTGGGAGAAGGACACAATCATTCCATGAATTATTCTGGAATGATTGGTTACTCCTGTATAATGGACTCCTTGCCAATTACTGTATAGAAATAAGATCTCAATATGTTGGATATTTTAAAAAATATTTTAATGTTTATTTATTTTTGAGAGAGAGAGAGAGAGAGAGAGAGAGAGAGAGAGAGAGAGAGATAGCATGAGCAGGGGAGGGACAGAGAAAGAGGCAGACAAAGAATCCAAAGCAGGCTCCAGGCTCCAAGCTGTCAGCACAGAGTCCAACGCAGGGCTCAAACTCAGAAGCCATGAGATCATGACCTGAGCTGAAGTTGGATGCTTAACTGACTGAGCCACCCAGGTGCCCCACGATATGTTGGATATTTAAATGTGAAAAGAGGGGCGCCTGGGTGGCGCAGTCGGTTAAGCGTCCGACTTCAGCCAGGTCACGATCTCGCGGTCCGTGAGTTCGAGCCCCGCGTCAGGCTCTGGGCTGAAGGCTCGGAGCCTGGAGCCTGTTTCCGATTCTGTGTCTCCCTCTCTCTCTGCCCCTCCCCCGTTCATGCTCTGTCTCTCTCTGTCCCAAAAATAAATAAAAAAAAAAACATTAAAAAAAAAAAATAAATGTGAAAAGAAAACCCTGTAATTTTAGATTAAAAAATACGGGAAAATATAGTTATGATCTTAAGGAATATTTTTAAACAAGTATTAAATGTTCTAAACTTAAAATATTGAAACATTTAAACATATTGAAATTAAGAAATTTTATCTTTCAAAAAGCATGATATGATAAGCTGACAAGCTGTAAACTGGAGAAAATATTGAAATATACATAACTGAGAAAAATAATTATACATAGTATGTAAAGAATTCTTTTTCCTTTTTTTTAAGGTTTATTTATTTAGTCTGAGAGAGAGAGAGAGAGAGAGAGAGAGAGAGAGAGAGGAGGAGAGAGAGTGAAAGTGTGTGTGGGGGAGGGCAGAGAGACGAGAGAGAGAGAATCTTAAGCAGGCTCTACACTCAATACAGAGCCTACCATGGGGCTCGATCTCACCACCATGAGATCATGACCTGAGCCAAAACCAAGAGTCAGACAAACTGAACCATCCAGGCACCACCAATATAAAAAATTCTTACAAATCAGTAAAGAGGTAAACAACCTGATATAATGATGGACAAATTATATAACTAAACAATATTTATAAAACCTGAACAGTAAATAAAGATATGGAGACATGCTTACCTTCCTTAGTAATCAAAGAATTAGTAAGTAATACTACAATGCTCTACAATATTATACCTGCCAGATCACAAAAATTATAACTGCCATTACAAATTTTGGTGAGTATATACATTAATGAGAATTAATGTATGTTGCTAGCATGGTTTTAAAGTAGTACAATTCTTTTGGAAAATAATTTGACATTATCTTTTAAGTATAACATTCCCCACAACTCAGCAATTCTATTTCTAGATTTATACCATAGAGAACCCTTACATGTGTGTATCACAAGAATATTTATGGTATTATTCTCTTACTAGCAAAAACTTAAGACACTGTAAACATCTATCAACAGGAAAAGGGAAAAATAAAATGTGTAGCTATCACATAGCAGAATCTTAGATTATAGTGAAAATAAATACAGTTTTTTGAAACCCCATGAATGAATTTTTAAAACTGCTGAGTGATATATCATCAAACTATTTTTTAAATTTTTTCTTAATGTTTATTTATTTTGGGGAACGAAAGAGAGACTGAGAACAAGTGGGGGAGGGGCAGAGAGAGGGAGACACAGAATCTGAAACAGGCTCCAGGCTTCGAGCTGTCAGCACAGAGCCCAACGCAGGGCTCGAACTCACAGACCGCGAGATCATGACCTGAGCTGAAGTTGGATGCTTAACTGACTGAGGTACCCAAGTGCCCCTCAAACCATTTTTTTTAAAAGCAAAGAAATGGTAAATACAAATTTAAAGTGGGAGTCACCAGTGTTGGAAAGGTAGAAGGATGGGATCAAGGAGACACACACCCATTGGGGACACAGTAATGATGATGCTCTATTTTATAACTATATTGGCAGACTTGTGAGTGTCCTTTTTATTATACTTTATAACCTGCATCAGTACCAAATGTTACATAATTAAATTATACCTACATGATACATTTTAGAGTATTCATCAAAGCTATGCACAAGGACAAAAATAAAGTCATCTGATATAGACTAAACTCTGAACTATACTATACACTCACAACCACTGATTGTTATATGTTCCTTCCAAATTAGTGATAAAAATAATTGCCTTTCTGTATTGTTTTAGGAAGACGATTTCATCTGCAAGTACCAATAATAACATTTAAAATTTATACTGAGGTAATAACATATCACTACCTTCTTCTGTGACAAACATCTTGGTAATAAGAAAACTTTCAATAAGAAAGCTTGACTTGAGAACAAGGAAAAAAAGAATCTTTGTGATCCTTTTAAAAAGGGATCTGCTTTTTCCTTGGTCCCATTTCTACCGATATTTCAGAAAAGCAGAGAAAATGAGAGCTTTCAAAATGGCATATTTTGGCCTTTGGAATATTGTAATTATTTTCTGTGAAAATATATCTGAAAGCAGCTTAATTCTAATTTAACTATAAGAAAATATAAATGTAAATTTTTTCCAAAGATATTAACCCAATTTTCATAAATGGGAAATTGTGAAGAATAAGATTTAACTATTATTAGCAGATTGGAACCATAGACTAGTAAGTATTTTTAACTTTCTTATTTTTTATTCATAGATACCTAGGGTTCTTTAGAATGGATTTCTTCCTAAAATCTCAAAGTTCAATAAGTGTTCATTAAACCTCTGTTGATATTAATTATGATTTGAATTATGTAAGCTTGCTGCTAAAAAAAATCTTGGGGTTTTTCCTCAATAGGGCCACTTTCGGTTTCATGGTGTCACTCTGGGTCTCTAACCCTGATACAAAACTCAGCAGTCAAGCTCATCATGTAATCAGGATGACATATCTGATCTTAAGGATGGTACATTTCCAGACACAAAATCCAAGAGAAACCCAATAATGGATAAGACAATACATTTTACTAAAAAATTTAAGGGGCTCCTGGGTGGCTCAGTCGGTTGAGCGGCCGACTTCGGCTCAGGTCATGATCTTGCAGTCCGTGAGTTCGAGCCCCGCATTGGGCTCTGTGCTGACGGCTCAGAGCCTGGAGCGTGTTTCAGATTCTGTGTCTCCCTCTCTCTGACCCTCCCCCGTTCATGCTCTGTCTCTCTCTGTCTCAAAAATAATAAATGTTAAAAAAAAATTTTTTAAAAATTTAAAAGGAGAAGGAAAGGGGAAAAGATGATCAAGGGTTTCTGACTTGAGCACTTCAATAAAAGTGATGTAAATATTCACTGCAAGGAAAGTAGATGGAACTACATGAAGGCAAGATTTTAGGATCAAGTCATTACTTTGGTCTGAGTATGAAATATCTCTGAGACAAACCAGATGGCGACATCTGGTACTCAAAAGAGAACTCCAAGCTGGAGATACAACTTTGGGAAGTATTGGTGTATGTATAGCTGAAGCTGTGGGTATGGAAGAGCTCTCCCAGGGAGAAAGTCAAAACTGAGAAGAAGCCCAAAGAGAATTGTGATGAGTACAGATAGGGAGTTAGTTTAAAATGTCGGCTCCGTCCCACCCCACAGGTCCACCCTGAAACCCAGAAACTTGTATTTTTATCAAGCAAATGTTCTCTTGGATCAAACCTTAAGAGAAGCTAAATAACAAGGAGGAGCTAATCTTTAGTTTCCTTGAGTTTAACTGTTTCAATACATGCATCTTATTTTATTTCTAAATTAAGGTCATGTGTCTTTATTACATGAATGAGGGAATCTTGAAGGAACATGATGACGACATACAACAGGGGTTGTAAATATTTTCAGCTATGAAAGAACGTACTGTGTAAAAAAAATCATACCTGACTATATACCTGAAAATGGCTAATTTTATAAATAGCATAATTATTTATAACTATAAATATTGTGGTGAGAAATATGCCTAGTTTATGGAGAACAACTCTCTCGCTACTCAAAATACAAAATCACTATTCGGATGAATTACAATAGAATCATGTGACTAGATGACTAACTTATCCAATCTTCTAATTTTGGTGTATCTAAATTGCTCCAGAACAATCTAGCAGAAAGAATCTGCTTTAAAAAGGTAATGCTAAAAATATTTTTACTGAAAAGCATACTAATCTAGTCTGGTTTGGTAACTAAAAATTTAAGTGTTTTGAGTGTACTGATTTTCCTAAGATGGACACTTCAATTAAAGGAAAATCATAGTATCAGTAAGAGTTTAATCTTTTCACATCATAAAAACTTGAATTTTCTTACTGGAAAAAAACTGTATGTTCATGATTGTCACTCTTGTGCTGTTAATAATATGAAAGAAATAGAATAATGAGGTAAAACTGGAATTGAATTCACACCCAAGTAATAAGAAGTCATGGTGAGAATAAAATATTAATAGAGACTAGATGGAATATAGCTAGATTTTTCATTTTCCTAATAAAAGATTCTAAAATCTGGTGTATTTTAGAAAAGTCCTTGATTGAAGCATTCAAAATTACAAAGGACACTTTTTTTTTAACCTTGTCCCATAATAAGATGAGGACAAGGAGATACTTGATAAAAATAAGAGGCAGTAAATTCAGAACAAATTGAGGTAAATAATGCCTTATGAATGTGTATAGTCAACCTGTGAAATTCATTGACCGAAGAGGTCACTGAGTCAAATACTATGGTTGAATTTAAAAAACAGCTGGGTAATTTTATGACCACTAATAGCTTTGGGAGCTCTGCTCAGCAAGCAGAGATAATGATAAGGGTAATCAAATCTCTTGTTTCAGGATGTAAGTTACCAACGGGGGGTTGTCCAATTCAATGCCTTCCTTCCGTCCTCTGGACATTTCTCATAAACACCCACCTTCAGGGAGGTGCAGCGATGGATACTGGTGTTGTTATTCAGCACTTTTATGCTGAAGTTTATAGATGCCTATGTGTTCTTTCACCTTCATCTGAAGTATCTGTAATGTAGGCGCAGCAAAAACTGGTTTGGAAATAGTATGTTCCATGATTGTACCGATAATCAGTGGTTTATACTTTTGGCAGGGGCCTTAGAATATTGCTCTCATGACTTTTCAATTTATCAAACTGAAACAGTTTGGAACTTGGCAAACATTACATTTTGAGGGTATGAGGCTCCATAGTGTCATTTTTTTTGTATACCATTATGTAGTGTATTAGTGAAGTTGCCGTTCTTTTAACACCTCATTCTAAATGTGTTATGTTTTAAAAGACAACATGTCACAGAGTTTTAAACTGTGTTCTTATTTAGAAATATTATTGATTGGATTATGCTACCTTTTTATCCTTAATCATTATCATAGACCAAATCTTTTTATTTAATTTATTTTTATTTAATTGAAGTCAAAATTCAAGTTTTAGTGTTTGAATTTTTTTCACAGTAAAAAATATAATAACTTTTTTAAACATTTATTATTTTTGAGAGGCATAGAGAGACAAAGAGAGCACAAGCGGTGGAGGGGCAGAGAGAGAGGGAGACACAGAATCTGAGGTAAATTCCAGGCTCTGAGCTATCAGCACAGAGCCCCATGCGGGGCTCAAATCCATAAATGGTGAGATCATGACCTGAACCAAAGTTGACGACTTAACCGATTCAGCCACACAAGTGCCCCCACAGTAGAAAATTTTGACAGAAAAACAAAAACCTAAAACTTTGTAATCTTAAAATACAGAATAACTATTCCTGTTGGGTATACAATTATACATGGCACACACACACACACACACACACTGTCGTGTATGTGTGTATGCGTGTGTGTGTATATATATATATATATATATACACGTATATATAGGTGTGTGTGTATACGTGTGTGTATATATATATACACACACGTGTGTGTGTGTGTGTGTGTATATATATATATATATATATATACAACACACATCTATCTATGTATGTACATATATCTATGTATATATATATATATATATATATACACACACACACACACATCTATCTATCTATGTGTGTGTGTGTACTTGCTAACTTGGTTAAATTGGGAGCATGTTATACATACTATTCTATAGCTTATCCGTTTTAAATAACAATTCATCATGAACAATTTATAATTAGGTTAAATATTTTTGAATTCTGTTTATCATATACCTATACTATAATTTATTTTACCAATTTCCTCTTTGGACATTTAGATTGGCTGCAATTTTTCACTGTCATAACTGTAAGAAAATCTATGGTTACTTTTCTATTATTGGTTCAAAACAAATACACACTATTTTTGAGGTTTTTGATTCATATTGCCAAGTTATTTTCCAGGGAAATTGAAAATTTTACATACTGTCTGTTTAAAAGAGTATAATTTCCTTGAACAATCAAGGGATTATATATATATATATATATATGTGTGTGTGTGTATATATATATGTGCACATGCATGTATACATATACATACATATGTGTATACATGTAACATATACATACATACACACATATTAATATTTATTAGTATTATTAGTAAAATAGTAAAAAAGGGGGGATCTCATTAATGATTAATTTTTTGCATCTTTGATTATTTGCACTTTTAAAATAATTTCCTAAGTTCTTTGGTCATTTGTATTTCTTCTTTTGTGAATTACTAGTTCAAGTGCCTTTACTATTATTGAAATTTGGATATATTAACCTTTTCCCTTCTATTTGAGCATCCTGTTGTTATTAAGGGTATTCGTAATTTGTTTGCATATATTTCCCAGTTTGTTGTTTACTTCTCATTTTACTTATGATGTATTTAACTTACAGAAGTTTTGTTTTTTTTTCTGTAGTCATCTCCATCAATCTTTACCAGTGTTTTTCACATGAATAAATACTCATTCTGATATTTACCTCTATTTTCTTCTTGTGTTTGATTATTTCATTTATCATATTTAACTTCTCAATTTTTTTAACATATATTTATTATTGAGACACAGAGGGAGACAGAGCATGAGCATGGGAGGGGAAGAGAGAGCAGAGAGAGGAGGAGACACAGAATCCAAAGCAGGCTGCAGGCTCTGAGCTGTCAGGATAGATCCTAATGTGGAGGCTCGAACTCACAAACTGCGTGATCATGACCTGAGGCAAAGTCTGATGCCCAACCAACTGAGCCACCCAGGCGTCCCTATCATATTTAACTTCTTAAAAGAATGATCCTATACAGAGAAGATTAGCATGGCCCCTATACCAGAATGACACACAAATTTGTGAGGTGTTCCATATTAAAAAAAAAAGAAAAAAAAAGGAAAAAAAAAGGAGTGTTCTTAATTTTTTTCTGCTTTTTCATAAAAATAGAATTATCTGGGGGCACCTGGGTGGCTCAGTCAGTTGGGGGTCCAACTCTTGATTTCGGCTCAGGTCATGATCCCAGTGTCATGGGATCAAGCCTCGTATTGAGCTTCCCAGGAAGCATGTAGCCTACTTGAGATTCTCTCTCTCTCTCTCTCTCTCTCTCTCTCTCTCTCTCCCTGCCTGGCCCTCTCCCTCACTTGTGGTCTCTCTCTCTCTCTCTCAAAAAAAAAAAAAAAGAAGAAGAATTATCTGAATCTGCTTTTTACCTTCAATAGCAAATAATTTCTGGATTAATTAATAAAATATTATTTTCTTTCTCCACTGATTTAAAATCAGATCTTCACTGTATATCACATTAATGTCAATAATTAAACCAGCTTCTGAGGTTTCTATTGATTTTAATATCTTTTCCTGCATTTTACATTATTTAATTTTATATTGTATTTAAATATTTGAGCATAAATATATCTTTTATTATTTTTCTCAAAATGTTGGGTTAATCATTTGTTTCCTGATGAAATGTTAAATTATTGTATTATTTTAAAGAAATATTAAATGAAAATTTTTTATTTTAAATTTTTTAGAACTTCATCTTGTTAATTTTTGAGTAGCCAAACCAATAGCACTCCATTTATTTTAGTATTTTATTTTATATAATTTAGCAAATTCTGTAGCTGTATCATATTGTTTGTGTGCTTTATAAATTTATTACAGAAAACTTTATATTTGCACACTTATTGAGATAAAATATATATTCTACTGTATTTTCGATTTGGATATTGGTTGTAGATAGAGAACCTCTTGGTTTTAGTCTAGTTGACTTTCTCTATTGATTTTCTGCTGTCAATTTCATTGATTTCTCCTTTAATTTATTATTTTCTCCTGCTTACCATGGATTTTATCTGTTCTTTCTTTTCCCTTAGTTTCCTAAGATGGAACCTTAGATAATGGATTTTAAGTCTGTCTTCTTTTCTAATATATATATATATATATATATATATATATATATATATATTCAATGCTATACATTTCCCTCTAAACACTGATTTCACTGTATCCTACAAATTTTGATAGTTTTATTTTCATTTTCATTTTTTTCAAAATATTTTTAATTTCTCTTAAGATTTATGCTTTGACCCATGTTTTATTTAAAAGTGTATTGTTTAACCTCCATGTATTTGGGGAGGTTCCAACTATCTTTCTCTTACTGATTTCTAGTTTAATTCCATTGTGGTCTGAGAGGAGCCATTGTATGATTTCTACTCTTCCAAATTTTTAAGGTGTCTTATGGTCCAGTGAAATATATATATTTAAACTCCCTTTTTAATATTTATAACTTTCTTCTTTCTTCTTTTTCACTTTTGCTGCCTTTCATTTTCATTTCTCTTTTTCTTTTTTTCTCCGTCTTTTCTTCTTACCTTCCTTTGTATTTATTTGTGTTTCACAAATTTAACCATTATTAAAAGCAACCGTCAACTGGTGGATTTTATTCCTATATATTTTAGTATTTAATAGTTATTTAAGTCTGTGGGGCTAAAAGATAGGTTTTACTTCCAGTTCTTTTATAAACTGATTGTATATTGCTTTAGTAGCTCACCTCTTTCTTAATCTACCTTAAGCAGATTGAAATTCCATTCTCATTGTATTGTGATTTTCTTCTAAAAATACCAATACATTTTCTTCAACAAATGAATGAACAAACATTTGGACCAATGAATGTCGATTCTCTTGTTTTATGTCAGATTTTATGGCACTTTCTGAATTTAATCCTAATTTCCTGGAGTCAAAAGGAGCCAGATCATAAAAACACGTGCTGAGAACTCATCTATGTTTAGGCAAGAGTGAAGGTTTCCCCATAGTACTCATGGGAGATGGAGATTTTAGCATGTCCACTAAGGTGAAGTTCTAGGAAACTGGTATCTGGGTTGATACCAGAGACTGCATTTCTTACACCATTCTTCATGAAAACTTTGGCTTTTGAGAGGCATTCATTTGGGAACTTTTACCTGGGTTCACACTGGGTGTGTACAGCTGATTTCTGCTCCTATGCACTGTTCCTCTGACAGAAATGGTGATGTCCAAATGATCTAGCTTGGTAAGGGAATGGGAAGAGAGAATGGAAGGACCTTTCCCTCTCTGCCTGTAATATACATACACGCAAATTCACAATATGAGGAAAATTGGTATTGCTTGGTAAATGTTAGTCACTCCACAGATGTATGTGAGGAACAAGATTACATAGCTATTATCTATTTTAATGTTGAAGTGTCTGAGGGGAAAAAAAATGAGTGTCACATCTTGTATCTTACCCTATATAATTTCAAATGTAATTTGAAATCTTATGTAATTCACAGTGAATGTCACTTTATCAGGTCCACCTATATTCCCTTGGATTTTCTAAAGTAATAATAATTTAGCATCTGTTTTCTTCTGGAGAGAGTTTTCAGAGTTTCCATGAGTAACTATGGTAGAGATATGAACCTGTCTGGTTGAAGCTATCTCTAATATATGTATACTCCAAGAATCCTATAGCTTATTTCTTAGTAATCAAGAGGGGGAAAGGAAGTATTTGAAACACTGTACTATGTGTTTTGTTAATTTTCAAATATCATTATTGTATCAGAAACACTTGAAATTGTTTCTTATGAAGCAAAAGTGAATTTTCACTACAGTTAATGCTGGTTGTTAACATTTTGAGGGAAAGAATATTCAGAAATGTTTTTGTCAATGAACAACATCTTCAAGAATCACTGTTGATAAATGAAATATAATTTTAAGAAGTGAGTAAGCAGAATTTACTGATCCAGTAACACAATAAAAAAGAAATAAAAATTGATGAGGATATAGAAGTCTATAGTCAGATCCTGTTTGCACTTCTTTGACCTCAGTGCCCCTTAAATGCCCCTTAAACACTTCTAGTTTTCATAACAAACATTGGAGAAGGGCTGTTGAGGTCATTTCCATTCCATAAATATTTAACAATTCCCCCAATTCCCAAGACTCTATGTATTAGGGTGGAATAAACTTTCAAGAAAAATTTGTCGTAACTAGTATGTTAATATCATGTAACTGTGGTTTTCAGTGTCTTCTTCCTTTCACTTTGGTGCCTGGATTGAATGATTCACCGCTAGTGAGGTTACAAGTCAAGTATGGATGCTTTTTTATTAAATCTCTACTTGCAAAATATATCTATAACTTTCTCATTCTCATAACAACAAAATCACCACCTCTACAAACAAAACCAATATCTACTTCTAATGATAATATAGTCTTTGAGTTTTTGCTATGTTCCGATGGTATAATTATCATTCATTGGTTAGTTCATTTATCATTACAGAACCTCCATGTATAGGTACTAACATATTTAGTAATAACTGAAAGGATAGGTAGACTGTAGCCATAGAAATATTGCATATTGAACAAACATACAGTGGTTAATACACAATTCAAGAGTGAAGAAACTTCATACTGCCCTTCAAACAGCAGCAGGAATGAAGTGAGAAACAACATCTTTGACTCTGTCTCATACTTATGTTGAGATGCTTTATGAACAGAATTCAAAAAGCATTTTAAGGGCAAGTAATATTATCTGGCAGGACGGTTTTACTAATATATGTACGTATGTGTGCTTTTCAAAGAATAATCATCTTTCCTCCAGCACCATCAGAATTATGGAATTTTTCTGTAGGAAATACATAGGTCCTTCCATTGTGGAAGAGAGAGAGAAAGACATAAAGAGAGAAAAAGAGTGAGAGACAGGGAGGGAAGGAGGGAGGGAGAGAGAGAGAGACATGGGAGTCAAGCAAGATAGCAGTCTCTGAGACATGGGTTATATTGAAGGGTTTTAGGCGGCTGTGAAACAGAAATGGCAGTAGAGGAGGGAGTCACCTGTACATGATGAACCTACATGTGGCATTGTAATGAATAAGCCTGATGAAATGAAGGAAGCTCAAAAGGCAGTTTGCGTAAAGAAAAGTAGCAGCAGTGCTTGGACTGGCCTTAAAGGGTTTAACAACTGGGAACACTGGGAAGAGAAACTGCAGAAGAATGTTTTTAAATAGCACTTACGATAAAGAATGTAAGAAGAAGACATAGAACTTTATGAAGACTTGGTGGCAAAAATATAAAGCCAGAATCCATACCATGTGTGGTGATCATAGCTAATACTTAGCACTTAATATGAGTAAGGCACTGTGCCAAAACTCCACATAGATTATTTCATTTAATTCTGTGAAGTAGATGTTATTAGTGCTCAAGTAAGGCAAAAAGTGCACACAGTGATATTCTTCCCAATGCCAAACACCTTGTAAGTAGATATCAAACCTAGCAGTCTCATCCCAGAGGTCATGTTCATCATAACTGATAAGCATAAGCTGCATCATACACACTGAAAGAGAAAAGAAAGAAAGAAAGAAAGAAAGAAAGAAAGAAAGAAAGAAAGAAGAGAGAGAGGGAGGGAAGAAGGAAAGGAAGGAAGGAAGGAAGGAAGGAAGAAAAGAGAAGGAAGGAAGGAAGAAAAGAGAAGGAAGGAAGGAAGGAAGGAAGGAAGGAAGGAAGGAAGGAGAAAGAAAGAAAGAAAGAAAGAAAGAAAGAAAGAAAGAAAGAAAGAAAGAAAAGAAGGAAGGAAAGGATGGAAGGAAAGGATGGAAGGAAGGAAAAGGAAGGAAGGAAGAAAAAAGAAGGAAGGAAGGAAGGAAGGAAGGAAGGAAGGAAGGAAGGAAAGAAGGAAGGAAGGAAAGAAGGAAGGAAAGGAAGGAAGGAAAGGATGGAAGGAAGGAAGGAAGGAAGGGAGGAAGGAAAGGAAAGAAGGAAAGAAAGGATGGAAGGAAAGGATGGAAGGAAGGAAAATGAAGGAAGGAAGAAAAGAGAAGGAAGGAATGAAGGAAGGAAGGAAGGAAGGAAGGAAGGAAGGGAAAGAAGGAAGGAAAGGAAGGAAGGAAAGGATGGAAGGAAGGAAAAGGAAGGAAGGAAGGAAGGAAGGAAGGAAGGAAGGAAGGAAAAGGAAGGAAAGAAAAAGAAGGAAGGAAGGAAGGAGAGAGAAAAGAAAGAAAGAAAGAGGAAAGAAAGAAAGAAAGAAAGAAAGAAAGAAAGAAAGAAGAGAGAGAGGGAGGGAAGAAGGAAAGGAAGGAAGGAAGGAAGGAAGGAAGGAAGGAAGGAAAAAGAAGGAAGGAAAAAGAAGGAAGGAAGGAAGGAAGGAAGGAAGGAAGGAAGGAGGGAGGGAGGGAGGGAGAGAGAGAGAGAAAGAAAGAAAAAAGAAAGAAAGAAAGAAAGAAAGAAAGAAAGAAAGAAAGAAAGAAAGAAAAGGAAGAAAAAGAAAGAATGACAAAGGGAATGAAACTAATCAAGACTTAGAGCCCTCTCTCTCACTAAGGAATATTTATCAACTCTTTGTTGTCATTACTCACTTATAACCATCCCTTTCCAAGAAGACTGAAAATGCCTCTCTCTGAAGGTGTCAGGAGAGGCAACAATATACCCTATGGAATTTAGTTATTGATAATGTTCTCCAGATGATAAATTTAAGGCTTTAGTCATTAGAATTGACTTAGCTAAATACTCTGTACTGTGTGTCCAAGTTTGAAAAGGATACACGAAAAATGTTTACTCTAAAAAATGCAGGATAATATCTTGTAATTTGGTCATTGAGATAGAACCCATAAAGGGATGCACAGTCTTACTGGTTATCTGCTCCCCAACCTCCAGCCTCACGAACACAGGAGAAATAAGAGCAGTCAGATATTTGAAGTCTATAGCATTTTCTCGGCAGCCAAAAATTATGAAAGCTTTTATTTAGATGATGGAATTTATAACCACTAAAGAAATGGTTCA
Source organism: Neofelis nebulosa (assembly GCF_028018385.1). Taxonomy (NCBI): domain Eukaryota; kingdom Metazoa; phylum Chordata; class Mammalia; order Carnivora; family Felidae; genus Neofelis; species Neofelis nebulosa. The sequence goes on from NC_080784.1 coordinate 119,792,263, forward strand.
AATTGCTTGAGAGTTGAGATAACTCTAAGTCATCTTCCTAGGAAGATCAAGATATTAAAAACTTACCAGTCAGGAAGAACTTTACGGAAGTAAATGCCCTCCATAAGTAAGAAAAAATATCTGTTTTCACTATATTTTCTGGCTCAAAATTATATTAAATTACCTAAAAAAATAGTGTCATTAGTTACCAGTGAGCGATGGTTCATGCCTCCCTTTGAATCTAAGCAAACAAAGTTTTTGGGGGTTTTGTTCTTGTCCTTATTTTAGGAAGTGCAGGCATTTTTCCTTGTGATTTATCTTGTTCATTTTAGCATGGTAAATAAAAATCTCAGCAATATTTTTAGGTTATCTTTTCAGAAAGAAGCATTTTTTTTTGTTCTGTTTTGTTTATCAGCTGGTAACAGAAGGAATGGATGTCCCACTAGCTGATTTTTCATGGGGAGATTGTCAGTTTAGTGATACACTTTTTCTACTCACCCATGACCATTTTGTTGAGGGTGTTTTATGTGATAGGCCTTGGAGATACACAGATGAGTAGGTGAAATGTATTTTCTTTACTCATTGAGTTCAGAGAAATATATCTTAAGCAAATATGTGCATAAATTATTTACATCTTATTACAATTGTAATGGGTACCCTAAAGGAGAAAACCAGCATGTTTCCAAAAGTGCGGCCTGATCTAGACTGATCAGTGAGGTGGGGGTGTAATATAAGTTATGCAAAACTTTTCTAAGGAAGATATTTTTAATGTAAACTATAACAGATATATATCTCCATGCAGAAAAGGTGGGAAGCAGTCATGGTCTGGGGACACTGTATGCATGGCTAGGAAAGCTGGCAGGAAACCGAGGAAGTCAATGCTGCTAGAGAAAACAAAGCAGGGGAGAACGTGGGAGAGGAAGACATGAGTGGGGAGGCCATATCACAGTGACTACTTATAGTTATTTGTGATCAAAAAGTAGAGAAGAGGTTGATCTTTGATTTAAAGACCCCGCTGGCAACAGCAATCTAAAAAGCTTAAGTAACTGTGCTGTTAATTGATTGCAAGAAAAAAATTGTTTTCCATCCAGCCCCACTTCCATTTTTTGTTAATCAAATCAAATTTTATTGAACTCGGAAAAGAAAAAGGACATTTAGATGTGAACTATATTGTGTTTTTGTAGGAGTCAGTTTATATAAAGTACTTGAAGAAACCTTGCAAATGATGTACTTTTCATGTGGTAGAGTTGTAGACATATTTCTTATAGCAAAATGGATTAAAATTAAAGGGCTAAAACCTGAAATGAGGACACGCTTACCAGCATGCCAGTTGCTTAGGTTTAGAAATAGTACCACTAAGTGCAGAGCAGCTTGAAGAAATCTAGTTACTTAAATTAGGATGCACCAGTAGACTTTAAGATTTTAGTTTTTTTTTTTCTATTAAAGAATGTTTAAGTGAAGGTAGAAAATGAATTTTACCATAAAACTAGCTTTAAGTTTACTTTCATTCTGAAAGCATACCAGCCAGTTGCACTAATCTGTCCTGCCAACCAAAATGTGCTTGAGTTTTTATTCTGTTATGGCCAGATATTTGTTCCATGTAATTCTAAACCTCTCTAAGTTTGGCAATGGGGAAGACAAGGAACACATGAAACTATTGATTCCTTCACAAAAATATGTTGAATACCTATCAGGTGTTGATGACTTTTAGGTGTTATAGGTGATAGATAAGAGACACAGTTTCTACCCTCAAGGCATCTTGGGGAGGACTTACATTTCCTATACGGAAAATAGAAGAGATGGTAATATATAACACATGCCATGTAAAAATGCTGTACTAGATCAGAAGAGGAAAAGCTCAACTGAAATAGGAAATGAGATAGGGAAGCCTCAGAGAAAGTAGCATTAAAATCACCTCTAAAGAATGAACTGAGGGGTGCCTGAGTGACTCAGTTGGTTAAGTCTGTCTGACTCCAGCTCAGGTCATGGTTCATGAGTTTGAACCCCGCACTGGGGCTCTCTGCTGTCAGCATGGAACCCGTTTCAGATCCTCTGTCTCCCTCTCTTTCTGCCCCTCTCTAGCTCATGTTGTCTCTCCCAAAAATACATAAACATTTTTTTAAAAAAGAATTAACTGAAATTATTATTATTATTATTATTATTATTATTTTATTTGAGGGAAAGAGAGAGAGAGAGAGCATGCACAAGTGGGGCAGACAGGCAGAGGGAGAGGGAGAGGGAGAGAGAGAACTTAAGCAGGATCCATGCTAAGCACGAATGCTGATGCAGGGCTGGATCCCACGGCACTGGAATCATGACCTGAGCTGAAATGAAGAGTTGGATGCTCAACCGACTGAGCCACCCAGGTGCCCCAAGAATGAACTGAAATATTAATAATAATGTCAATACAATACATTAGAAGCTGCCTTTGTTGAATGTTAAGTACTAGTTGCTTTACGTACATTTTTTCATTCATTCCTCACAAGAATTCTTTGAAATAGTACTGTTATCCCCACTTTCACCAATGAAGAAACTGAGGGTCAGAGTGATAAAACAATTTGCCCTAATATTGTAGCTAATACAATTGAATTCAGATGTTTTACAGTGAAACTTGCCTCATTATTTATTTTGCATCTCAGGTGAAGGGTTTGGCAAGAAATAAAGCTATAAAAAGTCAAAATACCCTTAAATAGCATTTGTCCTATTTGTCAAGGTAGGGGTATGGTAAGAAAGCAAATCCCGAAATATCAGAAGTCCTATTTGACAGTGTAGGATAATTTTCAGCTAGAAAAGCAAGCTAAGGCAAAATTTTACAAAATCTTTTATGCCCAGCAAGGGAATGTGAACAGTATTTGATAGAGCATGGAGAAAATTTTTAAATCTCTGATTAGAAGAGTGATATGATGGATGTAACACATACAAGGATTAGTCTAGCTGTGGTATGAAAGGCGCATTCAAACAGAGAGAGAATGGAGATAGAATGGGCATTGAGGAGGGGTACCTGTTGGGATGAGCACTGGGTGTTGTATGGAAACCAATTTGACAATAAATTTCATATTAATAAAATAAATAAAATAAAAATAAAAATATTCTGTTAGAGAGTAAAAAAAATCTTCATACATAAATAAAATAAAATAAAACATAAAAAAGAAAAAAAAAAAAAAGAAGAGAACACTTCAGCAGTCCAGAAGCATGATGCTCAGAGTCTGAGTTTCGGGTGGCAGCAGAGGGAATAAGAAGAGAAAAATATATATGAGACCCAAAGAAAAAGTAAAAGGAGGAAATAGCAGTGAGAAGCTTTGAAAGGTTTTTAATTCAGGAACCCATTATTTTTTAATGTTTTGGGAGACATAAAAGGTCTCTAAGCAAAAAAAAAAAAAAAAAAAATCATCTTCCAGCGCTTTTCTTTCCCATCTAAAGATTCTCAGTTTACAGAATAGTCTACTTTTATTTGGGGGTAAAAGTCCACATCTGTGCGTGCCAGGCTTGTGCTGGGCTATCTCATTACTGCTCCAGCCTTTGTGCCTCGAATCTTCAGATGGATGGCTTTTTCCATCATATATCATCACCACGACAGCACAGGCATGATCTACTACAGCAAACGCTGTAACCCTGATGATGTGGATGGTAGTAATAACACAGCCTACTCAGGGGAGCAAAAGGCAGCGGGGTGTGTGTGTGTGTGTGTGTGTGTGTGTGTGTTTTCTTAAAGGTAAACTGGAAAGGTGGGGGGGAGGGGAGGGGAAGTGAACTCAAAAATTAAATACTGCCTTTTCAGAGATTCAAAATAACTGCTGCAGTGTTGGCAAGAGGCAAAGTGATAAGGCAGCATGGAGAAATAGAACGCTGTGGATAATACTGAAATTCGCTCTGGGAATCACAGTCATAGAAATCAATTTTAAGATTAAAAAATTGAATTGGTAATTTTGACCCACACTGCGATTGAATTATGTGGATCGTGGCTCTTAATTAGAGTTGCATGCCCATCAAGTAAAACCCTCGGGTGTGTATGAAGCAAAAAAGAACATTTCAATGCCTTTTAAAAAGAAAAGACCCTAACTCTGTCTTGGAAAAATTATTTTTCTAAGAACTACCTTAATTTTAGTTTTTCTTTCTCAGACCATGAGAATATTCCAAATTCCCGTTGATAATTAAAATACTATTGCAGCATCTGAACTGAATACCAGTCATGAAAATTAATAATGCTATAGGTCTCAATTTTTCTATCTGAAACATTGACAAAGTCAGATTAATATTTTAGGATAAGGGCTGTGCCCTTTAACTGAGTCTCTCTGCATACCCGCTAAGCTGATTTCGTCTCTCCCTTAGCTAAACATCCCAGATTACTTAATTTTCAGATTTACAGCTGTGGCTTGTAAAGAGTTTCTCTTCCCTCCCTTATACACAAATCGATTCCCCTTGGGTGCTGGTATCTTAATCATATAATCATTTGGGTTGGAAGGACCTACGCTGGGGCACTCATCTATCCTCGTGAATCACAGCGGGATTGATTTTATTATTACTAAGTCATTCCTGATCAATGAGTGTGGGGTTTCTGCCTTGAATCTTTCCAATGATGACGATTCCACAGCTTCCCCTGGCAGCCAGTGCCATCCCCAGCTATTCATATTGTTATAAAGTTAGTCCTTATATTTAACCTAAATTTTCCCTTGTGGAATTGAAGCCTATTGCTTCTTGTTCTGTCCTCATTGACTAATGAGAATTGGTCCCTCTCCTCTTTATAACATCCCTTAACGAATTTGCAGACAGTTATGTTTCCCCCCAGTCTTCTCTTCTCCAGACAGAACATGCCCGCTTCCCTTAACCTTCCCACATAGGTCTAATTTTCCAAACCCTTTATCATCTTTGTGGCTCTCCTCTGAACTCTCTCTGTTCTGTCTATGTCTCTTTTGAAATGGGATGCTACAACCTAAATGCAGCATTTCACTGGAGGCCAAAACAACAGAAGGAAGCACAGAATAGTAGCTTTTTGCTGCATATGACAATTTGTATTAACTACTTTACTGCCATTTAGTAGAACTAGTAGAAATTGCATGCATGTGAGTAGAATCTTGCCCAGGTTCTCCTAAATGCATGAGCTAAGGTAGTGGCAGATTCACTGATTTGCTCATATAATCCCTTAAACAGGTCATTGCTAGCAAAAGTCTTATTCTGCAGAAACATCCATGAGACTCTCTGAACTTGCATTCTTTTCAGGGCCTAACTCTCCTCCACCCCTCAAACCAGCAATAAACAGCAAAGCAGTAAACAATCAAATGGTTAACAAATTAAAGTCTTAATTATCACTCATATTTGGTAAACATGTGAATGTCTACACATGATCAGAGAATCAAAAAAAAAAACATATGAGAAAATGGAGGGAAAAATCAACATGTATTTTTTAAAAGGCAGGATAGTTTTAAGTTTTCCTCTCCTAGTTGGCTATTTATGCATCACTCAGATGTAGACTTTAAAAAATTCATGATTTAATACAATGACAATTTTTCCCAAAATGTCACTGCACAAAATAATAGCAGACCTCACAGAATGCCAGAATGCTAGTTCTGGAAGAGGTCTTAAAAATAACCCTCTTAGGAAACATTTAATGAAACTTAAAACCTAGAGAGATTAAATGAATTGCTTAAGATTGACTCCTAAGATTGATTCATTATTGAATGCATTTTTTAAAACAAATATGCAATTTATACCTAGTAAGTGCCAGCCAAGGACCTTAACATGAAATGTAAAATCAAATATGAGATACATCTTAGGCTAAAGAGCTAGTTAGTTGGAGTTTCAGGACCAAAATCTATGTCTCCTGAGTATGTATCACCATTTATTTACCGTTACAAAACACTGCCTGTCATTTGGAGTGCTAATCGCATTTCATTCTTTCTCAAAATATAAGAGGATTACATTGCCAAAGCACAACTACCAGATAAAGTTCACCTCAGTTGTGTTTGAAGAGAATCAGTTGAAAAAACTAGTAGGACTTCAAGAGTTGTCATTGATTGTGTACTTCCACAACAACAAAAGACACAATCTCATTTGGGGGAACATAGTCCAGTCTTCTTATAAATTTGGGGCGTGCTTTTAGATCCACATGATTTAACTCATGTCTCCATAATCCAGTGTGTGCTTTGTAGTTTATGCTCAGTGGCCACGTCTTTCATTGGAAAGATAGATTGGAGAGTTAAGAAGGAAAATCTGTATTATAAAATTTAATGTGTATACACAACTCCCAAGGATCTTGCTAAAATGCAGAAATGATTGAGTAGCTCTGAGGTGGTACTGAAATTCTGCATTTCTAAAATGTTTCTAGTTGATAACAATGCTGCTTGTCTTTAGGCCACACTTAAAATATAAAAGGTTCTAGAGATAATTAGTTTAAGATCTATATGAATTGGACTGGATTCCAATCAGTAGAAGTATCAATGCCTGAGAAAAAGTAACCAGAAGGACAAAAAACTTTCACAGGCTTTTCAAAGGTAGTCACACCATATCTTCTCTTGCTTAATATACTGTTTCAACATGTGGCTAAATAGGAAGTTTGAGTAAAATGGGCTCTTCTATATACACCTTAAGAGAAAATTAAAATAGGGGCTCCTGACACGTGGGTGGCTCAGTCAATCATCTGACTCTTGGTTTCATCTCGGGTCATGATCTCATAGTTCATGAGTTCAAGGCCCACATCTGGCTCAGCACTGACAGTGTGGAGCCTGCCTAGGATTCTGTCTCTCCCTTTCTCTCTACCCCTCCCCTGCTCTCTCTCTCTCTCTCTCTCTGTCTCTCTCTCTCTCTCTCTCTCTCTCAAAATAAATAAATAAACTTGAAAAATTAAAAACAAAATAAAATAGGGGACACCTAGGTGGCTCAGTCAGTTAAGCATCCGACTTCTGCTCAGGTCATGATCTCGTGGTTCGTGTGCTGACAGCTTAGAGCCAGGAGCCTGCTTTGGACTCTCTCTCTCTCTCCCTCTCTCTGCCCCTCCCCTGCTCATGCTCTGGCTTTATCTTTCTCTCTTCCTCTCAATTTTTTTTTTTTTCAACGTTTATTTTATTTTTTGGGACAGAGAGAGACAGAGCATGAACGGGGGAGGGACAGAGAGAGAGGGAGACACAGAATCGGAAACAGGCTCCAGGCTCTGAGCCATCAGCCCAGAGCCTGACGCGGGGCTCGAACTCACAGACCGTGAGATCGTGACCTGGCTGAAGTCGGACGCTTAACCGACTGCGCCACCCAGGCGCCCCTCTCTTCCTCTCAAAAGTAAATAAACAGTAAAAAAATTTTTTAAAGAGAGAATTAAAATAGGTAAATATCCTTCACTTATCCAAGTACAAAAAGCAACACATAATAGAGCTTGACTGATTTAATCTGGCTCCTTAAAACAGCATTAGGGTCATTTTTATATATTTTATGTAGAGGCTATTCATAAATATAAACGTGTTAATTTCAAAATCTTGAGTCTTGTAATTCTTTTCCTTGTCACTATTAATTTTATTGGTTTGGTCCACATGAAAATCACTTCATTATTTTATGCCATCTGTTATTTTAGATACTTTTATAAGATGAAAAATAAACCCAGTCAGTCATTTTGGTCAGTTCAGTAAACAAACCACTCAAATGGGGGGAAAATATCAATATATTGTGTTGTTTTGCTCAATGTCCACAGCATTTTTTAAAGTTTACAAGTTGGTTAGTTAAATCAGTTAGATTATCGTCCATTCACTAGACTCTGACACAACAGAATGTACTGTTCTCTGGAGCCAGATATTCCTGTAAGGATTGGATAAAATTCACCTAAAAAGATTTCCTAAAATGCCTGATTCTTTCTTATTCACCCATTTATTCATCATATATAATGGTAGGATGTCTACTGAATCAGAGATTTATTTTAGTCTTAGTAATAAAAACGGGTACTGGGAAATTGTTCAGTGGAGATTTGAAGTTATTATCTTGAAGAATATATTATTATGGAAGAATCATAATTGTAATGAGACAGTGTTTGGCTTTACAAAGACCAGGCAGAAAGAAACCCAGCAGTTTTCTTACATACCCAATCATTGCTAGGTAGAAACACTGCAAAAGAACCAAGGAGCTAAATGATAGGAAACTCTAATGTCTATTGCTCATTTCATGGGTTCATGGGTTCTGTTAATGTTTTATATTAATATAGAAACAGTTTTGGGGGCACCTGGGTGTCTTGGTAAGTTAAGTGTCCTACTCTGGATATCGACTCAGGTTGTGATCATGAAATGGAGCCCTGCCTCAGGCTCCATGCTGAGCATGGAGTGTGCTTGGGATTCTGTCTCCTTCTCTCTCTCTCTCCTTCTCTGCAACTCCTCTGCTTGCACACACACACACACACACACACACACACTCTCTCTCTCTCTCTCTCTCTCAAAATAAATAAATATTTAAAAAAGAAACTGTTTTCAAAACATAAATTATATGAAATAAACATAATTTAGTAACCCAGAAATTTCTTCTAAACCACCTAAAGATTTGTTTTAAGCCTGGACTGAATTTATTATGTTTGACACTAATATTTTCCAAAAGAGCATTCATTCCTAAGGAATAGACTTCATGCTTTCCTTGCTTCATACAGTATCTAGGTCCTAGTACATACAGACATACAAAATAAATGGTTGTTGAATGGATAAATAATTATTACATCACAATCCTTTCTGTCAATTTTATTACCGACAAAAAGTTTCAGGCTGGCCACAAAAAGTATTTATGGTTGTTTCAATATAGTAAGTCTAGAATATTTAGGCACAAGTAAAGTAGATTCAAGATTTCTATAACAATATTCCTAAAATTGAAAAATAACCAAATACAGTTGTCAGGATGGGAAAATGAACAAATGGCTGTTTGTTTGTTTGTTTGTTTGTTTGTTTTTCTCTTCAATAGTAGATACTACAAGAAACCTTGATTCATATTCATGATTCATGATGATTCATCACTGATATAAAGAATCTGTTTTAGTGAGTATACTTTTTTCTTTGTTGTTCATACCAAATTGTAATAAGAATTATTGACAGGAAGAAACCTGTAGTTATGGTACCAAGTTGTTTCTCAGTCTCCACAGTGTGCTTACCTCCACCACAATTCTGGAAACACTTGGTATCTCCACTATCAGCCTAATCTTGTCCCATTCTTAACTTTAGTAAAAAACAGTTGAGTAATACAAGGTAATACCATTATTATCAGCATTAAGGCAGTCTTGTTCTTTGTACCCAATGTCTGTGAATATCAGTCCTAATGGTTGCACTTTTGCCTTGCTTTGAGACATAATCTACATTTTTATACCTTAGGCTTTTTGCTTAAAAATTTACTTAAATTTATGTTTTTAAATTATATTTGTAATATATGTTCATTGTATAAAATATTTTAAAATGTATAAATTGAAAGTAAAAATTACCTGTAATTCTAGCAATTAGGCCCAGAACTTTTCCCTTGTGCTTAAATATGCCTTGATAACCAGACTAATTCTCCAGTCATGTTAAGACAAGGTATTGCCTATTCTTAGTGACTGAGAATAGCTCTGTATTTAATACAGTTCTTTGATCCCTAATCCCCATTAAAATACTTCTGTGAAGTTGCCTGCCTGTGTATCTGAATATAAAGCTTTTAAATTCCCAACCTCCAGATTAAGATTGTTGTATTTATATTAATTCTTACAATTTCTCAATATTGCTATCCTAGATTTCCACAACAGTCTAATAATATTGATTATTAACATATTCTTTTCTCCTCTGGATTCTGTAAATGGCAATGGACAACCTTCTCCCTAGGACCTGTCCTACTTCTTTGGTAGTACTCTCATTTGAATTATTCAGGGTCCTATCAGGAGATAGAATTTTTGCATGAATTTGAACAGGAGATTGGAGTGGTTGGACAGACTATAAAGCATATATCAAAGAGTACAGAAATAGCAGTTATATGGAACAGCCACTACCTCCAGGGCTGATGTTGAGCACCCCAGTAAGGAACATATCTGGAAGAGGCACAACGCCAGGGCTGATATCCAGACCTACATAAAGGGGGTGAAACTTGGCCTCCTGGAGAATGGAGAAGTTGTTGAAATGCCGTATCTCTAGTACTCACTGGAAAGCTACTAATGGGGAAGTGTCACATTTTAGAACTCATTGTGAAGCCGCCTAAGTCATCTCATCCATGGGGAGGTGCCACCAGGAGTAGAACTCACTGGGAAACCATTCTTTGGGTTAACAGAGGAAAATGCCCACAGGGAGTGTAAAAGCCAGCCAAGAATATCGCACATCATAGTGCCTAGTAATGATGAACTTAACATCATGCAAGCTGGTGAGGGAGAAATGCTCCAATATCACAAGAAAGACAATGAAAGTGGATTTGGAGTTGAGAGAAAATGGATTGATAACTGAGACGCCATTTGAATGTCAGATTTTCCCAATCTGTCCCCAAGATAGGACATTTCACAGTAGAGAAACAGGAAGAAAAATAAGTGGAAATTTTGGATCAGAAAAATACAATTTCTGAAACTTTAAAAATCCACTGCATATTTTTTTAAGAAATGGAAAACAACAGAATAATGAAAGGTACTTTCATTAGAACATAATATCTAAGCAATATTAGATATTTCTACATATCTAATACAATGTTATTTAGCAAGTATTTTAAAGGGTTTCTTGGCATAAGTTGTTTTACATTTGCTTTACTTCTAGCTTTAGTTTATGTATCTCATTTTTTTCTCTTTGCATGTTTTGATTTGCTATAAGATTTTAAATGCTTTCTTATATATAAAAAGATTGAAAGAAATATATGTCATAAGTTATTTCAAATTACATCTAAATAGATATCAGGCACTTTCAAATTAGTGCTTAATATAATTTTTCTAAAATCTCATAAGATCTAATGTAAAGCTTAAGAAATCAATTTTCCATATGTAATATTGGGAATATAGTTGTCATTCATGTTCTTTTCAATTCAGAGTTTGAGGCTGGTACAAAAATTTGCAATAAATATGAGAAATAAGTTTGATTTTTTTTCACCATGCAAATGCAGTTAAGAATAGAAAACAAGCAGGAATTTGGGGACGATGGTGGTGGTATAAGATTTCTAATCTGTTCACATATTCTCATAAAACCAGACAAAACAACCATATAAGAACTAAAAACCCAGGGATGCAATACGGCTCCTAGTTAGAATATAACACACACACACACACACACACACACACACACAGAACTGTCTATCCTAACAATGAGAACAAGTTGGATAAAACCATCTAGCTTTGTGTTGTGTTTTACCATAACTACTCAGAAAAGGTAAAGACTCTAAAAAACTACATTCCAGAACATGCAGAAAGTTATGTATTTCCTAGCAGAGAAGATAGGCATAACTGATTTCAGGTAGAAAGAGGAAGGATTCTCTATAGAAGGTGAAAAGAAAGACCAGCCATACATTTAGCAGTATTTAATGTCAACATGTAGCCTGGCATGAAGGATTAGCCTCTAGAGGAGCCTTGGTAACATAATAAGTCGACATGCACAATTTCCCACAGACCTTCACTGGATGAACAAAGTTTACTGAATTTAAGCCTGATAAAAGGCAAGAGAGTTGAAATAAATTTCCCCCCCTTCAGTGCATTCTACAAGTCCATGTACATGGCAGGGCAAGAGATGAAGAAAATCTCTCTGAGGCACGGGGCACTGAGTAAAAGGTAGTATATCTCTGAAGGCTGGGGACTCATCAGGTTTGCTGAGAGAAATCCCTCTGGGGCAACAGAGCTTTCACCAAGGACATAGAAATGGCCCTCCAAGGGCTGAGGGCAGAGCAGCAGGGTGAAGAGAGTTCTTCTAAATCAATAAAAGCCCAGGAAAGGTCTAAGAAGCAAAGACAATTCCCCACTAGAACAACAACAACAAAAGTGGGCGGCTAGATTATAATGCAGACAAAGGTCTCCTACAAATTTGAAGATCAGCTGCTGAGCTGGAAAGTATAAAGAGATATGCAAAGTCTCACAAGTGCTGAGACTCAAAGCTCTACTGAAAATAAAATCCTGATCCTGCTCTCAAAATATTTGAAGCATGTGGTGAAGTGAATCTAACTAAAGCTGTAATAAGGCTCAGACCTAGCTCAATAGCAGCTTAGATGGACTCAACCCTCATTACCAGCAGCCTTTCAGGAAAAGATACATGTCCTTTTCTGGAGTATGTATTATTTTCTTCACCTCTATTTTTTTATATACAGCTGTCTAGCATAATATCAAATTATGATACAGGCAAAGAAGCAAAGATATATGACACTTATTTAAAAGAGAAAAAAGACTTTAGAGAAAGAGACCCAGAGATGTGCAAGTGTTGGAATAAATAGATGAGGACCTCACTAAACTAACACATGTATGTTAAGGGATCTACTGGAAAATTGGGCAATGTGTTTGAATAGATGAGCAATTCCAGTAGATAAAATGAAGTTGTGGTAAGAGGTAGAGGAAGAGAGTTCTGCTCTTCTCTTAAGGTAGTGATTTCCTAAAAAACTAATCCTTCCACAGACAAGAACTATAGCTGCTGGGAAAATAAAAAAAAAAAAAAATCAATTACCGAAGGGCTCTGCAAAGTGATCAAAGTATGTAGACTTTGGAAAGGAACTGAAACATTAATTTAGGGAAAAGCACATAGTGAAAAACGTTTATTTGTTTCTGTGGCCCTTCCTGGACAATAGCTGAAATTGTGGTAATGGTAGATGGAGACTAAAACTCCAATAGAAAGTTTAACATATTTCTGTGTGGAAAATCTAGGAGAAAATGGCCAGATAATGGGGGAATCCTGGAAAGGAGAAAGCCAAAAAAGGGAATCCCAAATTCTGTACGGAAACGATGCTCATGCCTCTCACTGACTCCTGGACCTTGCATTCTTAACTGAGATATGAACCACCATCAAAACCAAGCATGACAGAACTTGAAGTCTAAGCCTAGACAAATTCACTTCCTGTTGAAATAAAAATTTCAATACTCGTTGGAAGAATACTACAAAATTCAGAGTGTGCAATTTAGTACTCACAATGTCAATCCAAAATTATCCAACATGCAGAGTCAAGGAAAAGCAAACCATTCATAAAGGAAAAGACAATTGAAAGATGCAAACTCCAAATAACACAAATGTTGGAATTATCATTAAAAGGCTTTAAAGTGGGTTGCCTGGGTGGCTCAGTCAGTTAAGCATACAACTCTTGGTTTCAATTCAGGTCATTCTCTCACAGTTTATGGGATTGAGGTCCACCCGTGTCAGGCTGCAGGCTAACAGCATGGAGTCTGCCAGGGATTCTTTCCCTCCTTCTCTCTCTGCCCCTTCTCTGCTCATGCTCTCATGCTCTTTCACTCTCTCTCTGTCAAAAAAAAAAAAAAAAACAAAAAAAAAACAAAAGAACTTTAAATTAGAAAAAAAAGGGCCTTAAAACAGCTACTTAAAAGTGCACTAAATAAAGTTAAAGAGAATACATTCAGTGAATGTAAAGATAGACATGTCAACAGAGAAATAGAAAAAAAAAGATTTTAAGTGGAAATTTTGGGTGTGAGAAATACAATATGAAATAAAAAACCCACTGAATAAAACTGATAGGAAAATGAAAATTACAAAGAAGTCAGTGAAATTGATGATAGCTTCAAAGACATTATGAAGTATCAGTGAAATGGAATCCTTAAAGTGCTGAAGAACTCTAATATTTAAATCATTACCTGTACAAAGGTGCAAAAAATGTATTAAGACAAATTTCCACAATAACTGGAGTTACTTTTCCAATTTCTAATGTCTTATGTCTGCATTTTTCCACCTTCAGTTCCCATGAGACTTAGTCTCTATTGCTCATCTCTTTGTTCTTGTTTTTATCAGCTGTCTTCCTGAATTCCTATAAAATGTTGGCTCACCTCACCCTCACAGCTCTTCCTTTTCAAAATTTCTTCCCTTAATTCTCAGTTTTCCTTGGTAGCATGCCTTCAAAACATTTTTTAAACTTATTTCAACCACTTTTCTAGCTGCTCTCAATGGGAGCCCTGGACTGTTCAAGTTACTCCATCATTCCTAGAATTGTTAAAAATCACAAAATGTAACTGAGTGAAGTCTAAGAAAAACTAAATAAGTGAGGATATAGATCACAATCTTAGATTGAAGAATTCAGTATTATAAAGATAACAGCCCTCCCCAAATTCATGTTTAGATTTCTGGAATATATGTAGAAGTTCAAGAGCCAAGATGCTATTGAAGAAATAGGAAAAGGTGAAAGATATGTTAGCAGATATTAAGACAGAACATAATATGTGCTATAGCTATGAATACATTATAGTATCTGGAAATAGGTCCATGGGATTTAACATGGACTGTAAACATTGTCTTATATGTATATGGGAACTTTATTTATGACTGAGGCTTTATTGTAAGATCAGTCAGAGTGGATTTTTCAGTAAATACCATTAGCAAACCTGGGTAGCTCTATGAAAAATAATGAGATTGTGAATCTATGCAATTTAATACTCACAATCTTGCATCATTCCACACATAAAAAGCAAGTCTAGATGAGTTAACATCTTAATATGAAAGTCAAAACTACTCAGCTTTTAGAAAATGATATGGAATAATATCTTAATGACCTCTGCCTTGGTATGTTTAATTAAAAATAAACATCCAGAGAGTCCCAAATTAAGGGTTTTTTCCATCAATATATACCATAGTGAGAGATAGAAAGCAAGCTACAAGTAGAAGATACTTGAGACAAATATAACTGATGCAAGACTAGTATCTACAAGTCTGTGAAGAAGAGACAAATCAGTGAAACATTGGCCAAAATATTTTAGCACATATATATAGAAGACATTCAAAGACTTGGTAAATATATGAAAGCTAAGTACTCAACCTCAATTTAAATTCAGAATATGCCAATTAAAACCACAAATAGAATTTATTTCGGATCTATGAGAGTGGCATATAGCTATGTTGCAACTTTGTTAAATTAACACTTGGTAAGTAGAGCCCGACTATATTGGATGGTGAGCCATAGTTCAACAAAAGGCCACAAAGGAAAGTGAAATAGAGAAGTTTATTACTCACAGTTTCTGGAGGAGGAGCTACACAGGGAGGTGGTGATAAGAAGCAGGCAGAAGGGAAGTGGGACTTGGGGAATGTGCCCGTGGGCCATAGGGCCTGTGGGTGTGCTTTGGCGTTCCCGGGCTAAGGCCAGATTGGTCCGTTCAGACCAAAAAAAGTGGGGTTTTGGTAAGCTTCTCAAGCTCCTCTAAGGGGCACACGAGGGAAAACCCAAGGAGGTGGGGGTGAGTGCTAAATGACAATGGCGTTTATAGGAGTCATATCAGGCACCTACATTTACTTGTGACTCTGCACGCTGCTTTCTAGTGCATATGCTCCCCAGAGGGGCTACTGTCATCTCACGGCCCCTGCAGGTCACTCAGCCACACAAAATGGATGCCAAGGCAACAATATTATGGAGTTGATTAGCTAATTTCTCAGTAGTCCATTTTGTAATGCCTCAGCATCAAGAATAGCAATCACTTGTGTAGAAAATATGTTAAAAGACATAGGTATTGTTTTCTGAAGCCACTGTAAAGCACCTATAACTAAGGCAATAATGATGAAACCTATGGTGAATAGACTCTCAGTCATCGCCCATTGCCATAAGAACAAATCAGGGACCTCAGGGAGCATGGGGGAGGGTCGTGTCTTTGGACACTGGGGCTTATAGATACAAGTGGGGAGGAGTGGAGGCACTAATTTCTGATATCTGACATACCCACTGGCAGAGTAGATCCTTAATACATCAGGCCATGGGGAGTGGCATTCCATTTATCCCAGCTCTATCCAAAGAGGTGATAAATAATTGTTTCCTTTACTCCCAAACAAAATTCTGGAAGACTCCCAGGTGGGGATATGTGCCCCAGGGACACAGATCTTATTTGAGATGGCAAATTGATTTCATTGGGCCACTGGCGCCCTCTGCTGGAACTGATAGGTATGCAACCACCATCATGGATACTTTTCACTGGACTCCTGAAAGCTATTCATTCCTTCCAGAAATGCTGCTTCCCATCATCTAATCTTCTTAACCAGGTATGTGTTTGTCCCCTTTGGCCCACCAGCCATAATAGGCTTAGATTAAGGTACCCATTTCATCTCTCAAGCTGTTTGGTCATGGGCTCTAGAACATGGTAATTTCCCTCTGGCTTTCTAGCCCCAAGCACCCAGACTTCTAGAGAGGCCTACTCAAAGACCTGTTCTTCAAGCTTTTAAACAATAGGTGGCCTCCCAAATGGATAGACGTTGTACCCCAAGCTGTAATACTGCTTAATTCCTTGCCCTCACATCTCCAAACTCTCTATACCAACTACCAGTCTTCTCCAAAGGCTGCCCTGTTAATACTGACAAGGAACTCCATTCCTCTGATATTAGAGAGGATGTTATTAACATCCGCTTACCACATAAATGTTCTGCTTACCATTTTGATCCTGGTTGGGAATACAAGAAAGGAAAGACAGTGAGGTCAAGATGAGTGTTCCCTGGTTAATGTCTTCATTTCAGGCTCCCTGAATCTTGTTAACTCCTACCGCTCCTCTTCAGATTTCTGTACCGTCTTTTCTGTTTTCTCCACACCTTAGCTACACTCTTATACATAGACCCATTATTCAACCCTTCTCAAATTGTCATAATTTAATTGTGTCACTTTTCATGCTGCAACAATAATGTATATTTATTACAGTCATACTAAGGACCATGGGACTATTCAAAAGAATAAGACCATCAAATTTATTAAAGAATACTTTCCAAGGTTTACTCTTTTTTTATTTATTTTTTATTTTTTCAATATGAAATTTATTGTCAAACTGGTTTCCATATAGGGTTTACTCTTAAGTGGGGGTTTGGGGGTGGGGAATCAAATCAAGAGTAGCTTAATTCCAGGCACATTAAAGTCTTATATATTCATAGCTAACTAAGTAAATAAAAAAATGCTTTGATATACTAAACGGTAGTTTTTGTTGTTTGTTTGTTTTTGTTATTTTTTTGTTTATTTATTTTGAGAGAGAGAAAGAGAGAGCATACAAGTGGGGAAGGGGCAGAGAGAGAGGGAAAGAGAGAGAGAGAATCCGAGGCAGGATCTGCACTGTCAATGCAGACATAGGGCTCAATCTCATGAACTGTGAGATAATGACCTGAGCTGGAATCAAGAGTCAGAGACTTAACCAACTGAGGCCTCCAAGGGCCCTTGTTTCTGTTATTTTAGGCCATACTGTGACCTTTCCTGCAATGATAGCTAGGGACTTCTTGTTCATTCACTTACTCATTCATTTAATATGCTTGACATAACAAAGTTTTTCTGCATAGAAGAGTCAATCAGCTTTTAAATTTGAAACTTCTGTGTCCCTGAGTACTCATGACCAAAATACCTCAGGGTTTCACTGACCTCCTTATATGAAAATATTTCAGAAACTAGGAAAATATTGAAAGTAAAAAGAACTTGAATGGTGAAAATTTCCTGAACTATGGCTTTGTGGTTGCATATTTTTCAAAATGGTATAATTACTAGACATATTTAACAAGTCTTAGGATGGAAATGATCTCTAGCCATTTCCAAGGAACTTCCCACCAAAAACAAAATCTTGACTTCTTCTGTTCAACAGAATATGAAAATAAGGAAAATACCTACCTAGTAAAAAATAGGTCTGAGACAACTTTAAATGACTGCAGCATAGGGTAAGAACAGTAGTAAATTTCCCACCATTCACTCATTCATTTAAAGGATATTCATGGAAGGCTTTCTATACATAGACACATTACTAGAGACTTGGAATATAGTAATGAATAGAATTAGTTGCCTTCATGGAGCTTACATTGTAGGGTTGGAAACAGGTAGTAAGCACAGTAAAAAATAAAATATGTTATATTGATGAAAACTTCTAAAGAATATTATGAAGTATTAGCTACAGAAGAACAAAGTTTTAGGGCAATTATGGAGAATTTCGGTGAAAAGTTGATTTTCTTTAACATTTTTACTTACTTTTGAGAGCAAAAGAGACAGTGTGAGCAGGGGAGGGGCAGAGAGAGAGGGAGACACAGAATCTGAAGCAGGATCCAGGCTCTGAGCTTTCAGCACAGAGCCGACACGGGGCTTGAACCCATGAACTGTGAGATCATGACCTGAGTCGAAGTCATGACCTGAGCCAAAGTCATGACCTGAGCCGAAGTCAGACGCCTGACCCACTTAGCCACCCAAGCACCCCAAGGTGATTTTTGAATAAACACGTTGAAGATACCTGTGTGGAGAACACTGCAAGAAGAAGGAATAATGAGACAGTAGAATGACCTTACAGTGGAAGCATCCCTGACGGCTGCATAGAACCAGGGGAGACTAGTGTGTTTGGAGCAGAGTGAGCAGTTAGAGATGGGTGAGGATAAGCCATGCAGGTAAACAGGCCAGGTCACAAGGGCTGTGTAGATCATTGTAATAACTTAACCTGTACTCTGAGTGGGATAGGAATCCATTAAAGGGGTTTCAGCAGAGGATTCACACAATTTGGCTTGTGCTTTAACGTATAAACAATAAAACAGACTGTAGGGAAAAGAAAGGTAACAGGAAAATGGCTACGATACTGCATTTATTTAGGTGAGATATATTCTCCAAACATGGAGAGGTATGAGATAGAGAACAAGTAGAAATAAAGAGAACTTAGAATTGAAAATGAGGAAAGACATGGGAAAGCTATCAGTGAAATGAAGGTCAAAGACTGGATGAGAAGTGGGGTTGTTTTGTGGATGTAGGCGTGCTCAGATACCGACATTTGGGACCACTCCTGATATCTTGTTGCTATGGCCCATGATACTGTGGAAATGACACTATGATATACCCAGACCTATGACACAGTTCCAACAGGGAAAGGAATCCAAAGCAAATGGAGATTAGGTTTCTAATTGAGACAATTTATACAATTTTTGTTCAACTATAGAAAACAGAAGTTATTTTTTTTTTACACCTGTATTTGTAAGTGGAGATTTGTATCTGGTATGTATGTATATTTGTAATGTGTGTCTAAGGCTTCAAAAGAAGTCTTGGAATGTATACTCTCTAAACTGTCCCTAATGGTTACCTAAGGGTTAGACACTACAATTGTTCAGGGAGTAGAATATCCAAAGAAAGCTGGATAATGAAGGAGAGGTTTTGTTTGTTTGTTTGTTTTACTATATTTTTACAAGGTTCACATAAGAGTTTTGTAATTCAAAAAGAAAAAAAAAGGTTGGAAAAAAATTATACTTTTCTAGAATGTGTTATAATGGTTCTATTGCTAGATTTACCTTTTTAAACATTAGTATTCTACAGTGAATATCATATACTCTGCAGATTTGAATACATTCCAAGTTACTTAGATATTTTTTAAACTAAATAGGACTCAAATTTTGCCCAGTTACATGTTTTTCTCATTAACTCTTATTGCCCTGAGCATCCTGTTCCCATTATAATTGTTGTCAATGACTGAGGTAAAGTAGCTATTAAGAAATTCAACCCTCACCTTGATGCATTCTGCTTTTCCTTCTGTCCCTGAAAAGTAGCAAGCCCACCCTTTCTCCTGCGTGCTTTGACTTTATAATCACTTCTAATCTCTGACATGCTTCCCTTTATATCCTTTGCTAATGGTAACCTGTTATAGCTTCACTGTTTTATATGTCCCCTGGATGCCCTTACTAATTATTTTTTCTTCGAGCATCATATTTTTAAACTCACACTTATTCTCCATACGATTGTCTTCTTTCTTTTATTCAGTTGCTTTTTTAAATCTTCTCCTTAAATAGAGAGGAAATCTTTAAAAAGAACAAAAATAAGACATTTTCCAAGGAGAAAGTTCTTTCTTCTTTGTTTCTTGGGTAATGAAATGTAGGTCTATTTAGTTTTCCTTGCAGGAGTAGTCTACCTCTAGTATGCAATTCTCTTTCAAGTCAGTAAGACAAGTTTTTCTCATTTTGTACCCCACACTGTCCTTGTTACTTAATCAATCAACAGGAAATACTCATACAGAGGTCAGGGGAACTATAATTTTATTATGAATAAGAAAAATTTTAGAGTTATGGAGGAAATTTTTTTTTTGAGCTGTGTGTAAGTAGTACAGTGTGAAGTTTGGGTTGCCACTCAAAATGCCTTCTAGGTCCTTCTAATTTCTTAAGAGGAAGGAACAGAAGGGGTAAAAAAAAAAGTGAATCTGGGAGAAGCTGGTAAATAAAGGGCATTCTATCATCTAGCCACAATGTACAAAACATAAGCAGGGTGTGAGGAATTGAAAGAATCCAAGCAACTTAAATAGACGAAAAAAAAAAATGAAGGAGTTTGAAACATTTCCTTTGGAACTGGCAATGTATATAATATTGTCTACATAAAAGTTTCTGCTGTTTTTGTTTGTTCGTTTGATTTAATCTCTCTGTGGTAATTTACTTTCATCTGGAAGCTTCTGAAAGAGCTATGCTTAAACTTTAATATATCATATTCAACTCTGGAAGACCAAGTAAGAAGATATTTTCATGGAAATAATATATGTATGTTTTTAATATAATTTAGTACTGTTTTAGGTTCATAGCAAATTTAAAGGAAAATGCAAAGAATTCCAATTCCCATATATCCATGACCCCCTCACATGCACAGCATCCTTCCCCCATCAACATCTTGTACTACTAGAGTAGTACATTTTTTTACAATCAATAAACCTACATTGACAGGTGCTTATTACCCAAAGTCCTTAATTTACATTATGGGTCACTCTGGATGGTATACATGCTATTGGTTTGGGCCGATGTATAATAGCATGAATCTACCATTATGGTATTGTACAGAATAATTTCATTGCCCTAAAACTCTTCTGTGCTCTGCCCTTTCATTGTCTCCACTCCCCTAACCCCTGTCAACCACTAATCTTTTTACTATACCCATAGTTTTGCCTTTTTTCCCCAGAATGTGACATAATTGAAATCCTACAGTATGTAGCCTCTTCAGATTGGCTTATTTTACTTAATAATATGTATTTAAGGTTCTTTCATGTCTTTTTGTGGCTTGATAACTCATTTCTTTTTAGTACTTAATTCCATTGTCTGGATATACCACAGTTTATTTATCCATTCACTTGCTGAAGGAGATCTTGATTGCTTCCAGTTTGGGTAATTACAAATAAAGCTGTTCTAGGTATCCCTGTGCAGGTTTTTATATGAACATAAGTTTTCAACTCATTTCTGTAAATACCATAGAGTGTGTTTGCTGATCATATGGTAAGACTAAGTTTAGTTTTATAAGAAATTGCCAAACTGTCTTCCAAAGTGGTTGTCCCATTTTACATTTCCACCAGCAATGAATGAGGCTTCCTGTGGTTCCATATCCTTGCCAGCCTTTGGTGTTGTCAGGATATTTTTATTAGAGCTTCTTCAACTACATTTATTTTTCTTTACTCAGTGTTAAGAATGTTATCCTCTGTGAATAGATATTTCTTTGTCAGTGTGGAGGTGGGGCAGAGAACAAGTGCAGTGTGACCAGTGTCCATGCTAGTGAGTAACCAGTGGCCTAGGTTTCTAATATCAAATAGAAAATACCTGAATATCTAAATTTGACTTAATAAAAACACCCATGCCAACAAGTCTGATTTTAAATACATCACTGTGAAACTCAAATGGGCCCACGGTGCTCCTGGACCATCCTAGCACAATTCTTTGGAAGACGGAAAATCTTTCACTCTCCTTGGTGAATATTTTTTTCTTCTTTCTCCTCAAATCCCCAACACCATTCCAATTCTTCTCTCTTAGTTGAGGACATTGCATCCTAATTTTCTGATTGCTTAAAAACAACCAGGAGAGAAATTTTACCTGCTCCAATTACCAAATGTGACACCAGTCTCCATCTGACTGCATATACCTAAATTTCTGTCAGTTCTTCCAGGTGGACTGTCCATGTTTGTACATAAAGCCACATTTTCTTTTGGGCGCTAAAGTCCCTTTCACATATTTAAGGATTTTACTTTTTTATGTGGCCCCATTCTCTCTCCCTTGAATCATCAATTTCCCCTTTTTGACAAATCTTTATGAGTAGTAGATATGTGTAGATATAGATATTTCAAGTATGTACATATATACTTACATAATTATGTGTATATAGTGCACATAAATGTCTTTATAAGTAGTATACCTATATATGTAAATGTACACACATACATGCACATACACACACATGCCCTCACACATGTATACTTCTTTCCCATTATAAACAAAAGTTCCTCAACCTCACACACCATTTCAGCTATTGCTCCCCTTTACAGCAAATTCTTAAGAGAATTGTTAATAGTAATGGTCAGTCTTCAATTCCTCCTTTTTTTTTTTTCATTCTTTGTTGAACTTACTCCAACCTAAGCTTCTGTCCCTGGAGTGTCACTAAAAATGTTCTTATTAAGGTCAGTGAACTCCACAATGCTGAACACAATAGTTAAATTTCAATCCCCGTATTTTGTAAATTAAAATCAACTTTCAACTTTCAACACAGTTAATTAATCCCACTTGTTTGAAATACTTTCCATTTCAGCTTCTCTATATTATTAACTCTTTTTTTCTTATCTTACTGACTTCTCCTTTTCTGTCTTAGTTGGTTACCTTGTATCTATCAGACTTCTAAATATTTGAATTCCTCAGATCTAGGATCTATCCCCTTTCCAGTCATTTTTTTTTTGGTGGTCTCATACATTTCCACGATTTGAAACTCCCTCTGTATTAAGAAGGCTTATGAATTTAATATCTTCAGTTTGGATGTCTGATCAAACCTCTAGATTTTAATATGCAACTGTTTACTTGGCATCTCCACATGGATGTCTAATAATCATCTCCAACTTAATATGTCTATAGATGAAAGTTTTATTCTCTCCTTAACTTATTCCAAACTGTTTCTCTCCTAGTCCTAACAATCTCTTTAAATAGTGACTCCATTTTCCTGAAGTTCAAGGAAAAATTCTTAGAGTAATCTTTGGCTCATCCTCTTTTCCTACACTCTTCATCCAATCTGTTAGACAATCTTACCAATCATTTTTGAAATGTACACTAAACTTGACCATTTTTCATCATCTACTACCACCTTTCCAATAATAAGAGTTGATATTTATTGAGCTCTTGCTGTGAGCCAGGTGTTTGTCTAAGTGCCCATTGAATAAATTGCCTCATTTAATTCTCATAATGAATGTATGAAGTATGTACCATTATTATCATCAGTGTATTATAGATGAGATGAGAATTAAAATGTTTAACCCAAATTACACAGACAGAAAGTATAAGAGCCTCAGAGACCTTGCTCATAGCTCTCCATTGGAAAGATAGCTCAAATTAGAACTATCCAAATCTGGGAACCTGGGTGGCTCAGTTGGTTAAGCGTCTGACTCTTGGTTTCAGCTCAGGTCACGATCTTACAGTTTTGTGGGTTTGAGCCCCACATCGGATACTGCACTAGCAGCACTTCTTGGGATTCTCTCCCCCCTACCCCAGGTCTCCCTCTCTCTCCCTTTCTCTGCCCCTGCCCCACTCACATGCTGTCTTTCTCTCAAAATAAATAAATAAACTTAAAAAAAAACTGCCCAAACCTGAACTCTTGATTCCTACCTCCAAACAAACTTGCTTCTCCTATATTCTTCCATATCTCAGTAACTAGAAATTCCATCTTTCCGGTAATTCAGGCCATAACACTTGTAAACATCCTGAGCTCTTTGTTTTTTCCTCTCACATACAATACTTAATTTATCATTAAATTTCATCAGCTCTACCTTTGAATTATATCTTATCTTTATTGCTAAGCCCGCTGCTACCATTCTGGTTCAAGTTAGACAATTGGAGTAGTTTTTAACTAGTCTGAATGTTTTTACTATCAATTCCTTCAGTCTATTTTCAGTATAGCATCCTATGTTATTCTTGAAAATGTGAGTCACATAATGTAATTCCTTTTTGCTTGAAACTTTCCAATGGTTTCCCAACTAATCAAGAAAATCATATAAATTTAGCAACAGTAACAAACCCCTACATTGTCTATCCCATTTCTCACCCTCTGACCTCCCCTTTTCCCACTCTGCCACTCACTCTTTTCCAGCCACATTGACATTCTTTATATTCATCAAACACTCTCCATGCTTCCTGTTACCTTTGCCCCAAATAATCATCCCCTACATATTTCTTTGGTTACCATTTTCATTACTTTCATATCTCTACTGAATCTCAGATGATTAGAGAGACTGTCCTGGACCACACTGTCTAAAATAGCCTACTATCTCAATGCTATCACTCTCTGTCCTCTTATCATGTTTCCTTGTTTTTATTTCTGTTTTTGTTTTTGTTTTGATTTGTTTTGTTTTGTAACACATCATATGGATAGTATATATTTGTGGGACACTTTTTAGGATGTAAACTCACAAGAACCATTATTTATTATGAAATCATTTGACATTTGATTACTGTCTGGTCTATACACATTTGCAATGTATATTTATTAAATAATAAATATAGTATTTGCTGAAACATCTTCCCACTCTCCTACTTAAGTTTTTAGAGCATTTAAGAATCAACATAATGTGGAAGAGGTTGTTCTTTGCTCTACTCATTCAAAAAAAAAGTTTCTTTTCCTAAATAAGACAACCACTCATGATTGCTATGATGGTGACTATCTTTGATGAAGATGATCATTGGAATGGGCATCAGCCTAGGCTCTCACAAGTCTTTTTTCACCTACTAGAAGACATTACAAACCAAGGACAGAGCAGATGGCATGGAGAACTGCTGACCTAGAAGCCATATGTGAGACTCAAATAGCTGTGGCATAAGTATCCTGGATATTGCATTTTATTAGCATATATCTAAGGACAACTAAAAGGTGCTTCCTTAGATCAAGAAGAAAAGCTTTTTTTTTCAAAGTTTATTTACTTATTTTGAGAGAAAAAGAGAAAGACACAGTGCAAATAGGGCAGGAGCAGAAAGAGGGAGAGAGAGAATCCCAAGCAGGCTCCACACTGTCAGCACAGAGTCCAATACAGGGCTCAAACTCACAAACCATGAGAACATGATCCAAACCTAAATCAAGAGTGGGATGCTTAACCAACTGAGCCACCCAGGTGCCCCAAGGAGAAATGTTTTTATATGGCATAAGCTATGTTATAAGGACTTCAATACTTGGGTAGTTCATTGCTGGGGTACTAAGGAGGTCAGTGGATACAGATGTATAGCCAGCCAGATGTGGGTATAAGAGACAACTAGAAGACACCTGGGTGGCTCACTTGGTTAAGTGTCTGATTCTTGAGCTTGTCTTAGGTCATGATCTCATGGCTCATGAGATCAAGCCCCTCATCAGGCTCTGCACTGACAGCAAGAAGTCTACTTGGGATTCTCTGTCTTCCTCTTTCTCTCCCCATCTCCCCATCCCTGGCTCAAGCACAAGGGCATGCTCTCCCTCAAAATAGATAAATCAACTTAACTAGATAGATAACTAGAGTGGTGCCTGGATGGCTCAGTCAGTTAAGCAGCTAATTCTTGATTTCAACTCAGGCCATGATCTCATGATTGTGAGACTGAGCCCTGTGGCAGCATAGAGGCTGTTTGGGATTCTCTCTCTGTCCCCTCCCCACCCTTCTCCCCACTGTGCTTTCTTTCTAAAATAAAAAAGAGAGAGATAACTAGAAATCTTAACTCAAATCTTAATCCATGTCCACCTGGATATCCAAAAGGTTGATTTTTTGCTAATGTCTCCAGGAGACACAGCCCTTACAGGACAACATAGTCATTTATATATTCAGCACCTATGATGTCAACAGGATGACTGAAAAGATAAAGGTGGAATCTAGAGGGAAATTTCTCAGGAGCCGCAGATAAGTTTACAGCAGACTGTCTTAGCGTAGCTGAAGAGTCCTAGGAAGCTGTTTTTTTTTTCTTCCTATTAACTCCAATATTTGTTTATTTTTTCATTCAAAAAATAATATTGTTCATCTATTATGTGCCTGCCATTCTTTTAGGCACTGGGAAGAGAGGAAATGAAATAAGAACAAAATCTTCTTGATTTTATGAAATTTGCTTTTTATTGGTAAGAAACAGACAATTAAAAAAATTACTTACTATTCTAGATAATTAAAAATGCTAAGACATAAAACAAAGCAGAAGTAGAGTGATGGAGGTGGAAGAGTGTGAGAAAAGACCTCCTTAAAGCCAACATTTGGGCGGAGACCTGAAGGAAAGGAGAGCGTAAGCTATGTAATAGTTGAGTCAACAAGATTAGTACATGTAGGTCTTAGGCAGTTTAAGCTAATTCCTCCTCATAATTCATAATTTTTCTATCTCTGGTCACACAACTTCTATACTGAGATAGTTCTTTAATGATAACAATGTGTTGAGAAAAATGGTAGTAGAAGTTTTACTTTCAATGGTCCTGAAAGCAAACTCAATTGATTGCTTCATGCAAAAAATGTTGCTTTCTGGAGACTCTTTAGATTCATAGAGCCATGGTGTAAATATATCTGTGGATCATTTTCCTTTTTATATTTCCAAAAAATGAGCTTCTAATCATTGTCAAGCTGAAATGAGGCTTTGTTTCACCCCTGACACGATTGTGCTGCATGAATATAGCTTTGTATATTTTCAATAATGTATATATTTTTTGCTTATAAAATAAAAGTAAACACTTTATGAATACATTGAAAAAAACTAAAGAAATTTGTGTCTATAAATATATTAAGAGATATACAAAGGTTTAAATTACATCATTAAGTCTGCTCACTAGCACTATCTCTTGGCTCTGTTTTCTTATGTGGTGGCTCTAATCTCAAGCAGCCTCTCATGATGACAAAATAGTTGCCATCAGCTCTAGCCTTATATCCTACTTCTCAGAATGTGCAGTAAAATAAGAACACTATATCCCTGTTAACTCCAACAAAAGTCTAAGAATTAAGTCTCAGGCTCTGATTGCTCTGGCTTAGATTTTGTATGCACGTCTAAAACAATCACTATGACAAAGACATGCAATGCTTCAATTGGTTGGGCATATATATGCTTACACTGCATCAAAATTCATGGACTGAGAATAAATTACTTTTGGTCTCAACAAAAGCCAGGTGTTTTTACCAAAAGGTGTAATGTTTTCAAGTAAACAGATGCTCATACACTTACCCTTAGTACATTATATACAGAACACTACTTTCAAGAATGTAATGAACCCAAAAGATCAATCCAATCTCTCTGACTGTCTTCCTCTCTCTCTATTTCTCTCTCTCTTCCACACCCACACACACACCACTACCACCTCCTTACCAACACCCTCTTTACTATCTCCCCATTTTTCTAGGAATGGAAGCGTCATGTCAAAAACATCTAATTTAAGAATGAGATGGAGAAGGAGAGAATTATCAGTATGAATTCCTTAATATCCCTTGATATTTCAGCCCTCAAATAGGAAAATAAAACCATAAGTTTTGCTAGTTATAGTTCTGCCTGAATCAAAAGTATATAGTGAGAAACTAAATGTTTTTATAATTACTTTTATACCAAAAATTTAGATAATGGAGATTTCACCCTGAACCATTGCCTGATACTACCCATGAACTGACTTTAACCATTGCTATGTAAGTCTAGTAGACAAACTGATGGTAAAGCTTTGCAGAAGTGAATTTGCTCCCCCCTTTTTCCTTTTCTTCTTCTTCTCTTCTTCTATTCCCTTAACTCTCTAAACAATTTGGTCCTAAAGCATTAAGTGGGGCACAGCAAGATAGAATGGGAGGTTGGGAAGAGGATCCATGGTAACCAAGAGAAGAGTATAAAATCCAAAACAGTTGTTAGAAGTGCATCCACAAGGAGAAGAAGATAAAGGCCAACACAGGAAGATTGACCAAATAAATAAATATAAATGGAAACCAGCTTTTTTACTATGAGAGATATGTGAACAAGTATCTAGAGGGAGAAAACAAAAATGAATACTGTTGTGTCAGATTGGAAATGGAACTACTGGAGTTTTTGTTTCCATTGTTTCTATGAATGAATGGATGGATAGATAGAATAGATGTAATTGTGTCTGTGTATTCATACGTATGTGTATGTATGGGTGTGTATGTACACACACATTTATTTCCCAACTTCTGTCAACTGAGAGGGCTTGGAAGCATATACACTGCCCAGATATTGGTTTCAAAACCACTCCTTACCAAAAGGAATCAAATATACATGGAGAAGGCTAATTTTAGGTATTGGGCAGAAAAGTGGAAAGTAAGCCCAGACCATTTTATTGTGCCAGAAATGTAAAACATTTCCTTATTTTGATGGATTTATTTTGGCTGTGTAAGACAAATGATTACAAGAAATAAATCTTTAAGAAATTTTGAGTAATGGGGCATCATATCAGCAACTTATTCTCAAATAGTTTGGGGGGAAAAAGCTTTTTGTACTGTATTTCCAAGTTATTTATAAGTCTATGATTTTTAATAAAGTATTGAAAACCATGAAGGTCTATTAGTGTGGGAGCTAAAAAGGATATTGGAAATAATTTAAACTGTT
Organism: Neofelis nebulosa; assembly: GCF_028018385.1. Taxonomy (NCBI): domain Eukaryota; kingdom Metazoa; phylum Chordata; class Mammalia; order Carnivora; family Felidae; genus Neofelis; species Neofelis nebulosa. The sequence continues at coordinate 119,820,798 of NC_080784.1, forward strand.
TCCACTCCTGAGAGTAACTCAGGCAGTCGTGGTGTAACCCAACAGAATTCCCTAGCAGATATTCTTACAAAATTCCCATGAAAAGACTTTCCTTAAGGAAGAAGGAGCATGGGGATAGGGAAGGAGAAGAGGAGGTATTCCAAGTGTAGCATGATATCTGTTGATTGAATCAATTCACTTGGACTTTGGGTCCATTGTCTTAATAATATAAGTAAAGATTCCAAATAAGAATTGAAAGAATAATTTCTCCGAGACTCTGAGAAACCTGTTGATGCCAGTAGCTCTGTTGCTTTTTTTCTATTTTGATCCCTCTACTAGATCTCAGCCAAAATGTGGGAGTTAGTCTTGATTCTTCTCACTTCTACCATATATTCAGTAACTATGTCAAATCTTCCTCTTTTTTTTCTGAGCTCCTCTATTTCTTCCATCTCTATTTTCTTCTCCTAATGAAAGCTACTATGATGTTTATTTTGGGTTCCTGGACACAATTCCAACGCGCGCGCGTGCACGTGTGTGTGTGTGTGTGTGTGTGTGTGTGTGTTTGTAGGGAGGCTTCCCACACAACATTAAGCAATTATCGGACACCAACTGGGTGTTTTACAATTCAACTCAATTTGACACTATCTACCTGAAGGTAGCATCAGATTCCACTGCTTAGGAACTTAATCCTACAAATCCTACAAGTCTTCCCCATCCACCACTTCAGATGCCAGTAACAAGCCCAAATTATTACCTGTATTTCTGACAAGCTGGCTATAGATTGAAGATTCCAATGGCCCCCTTCTGTTGAACTTCAGTGGCCAGTTACTTAAGTACAAGTTGTTACCTTACTGTCTCTCTACTGTCTATAGATCAGAGATTCCCACAACCTCATCACTGGGTCTGATTAATTTGTTAGAGTGACCCGCAGAACTCAGAAAATCATTTTACTTACTGGATTACAAGTCTATTATAAAAGAATATAACTCAGGAACAACAGATGGAAGAGATGTCTAAGGCAAGGTGTGAGAAGAAGCATGGAGCTTCCATGCTCTCTCCAAGTGCCACTCTCCCAGTACCTTTACTTGTTCGACAACCCAGATGCTCTCCAAACTCTGTCCTTTCAGGTTTTTATGGAGATTTCATTACACTGTAACTTTATATTGAAGCATTGGCTATTGGTGATTGAACTCAATCTCTAGCCTCTCTCCTTCCCTGGAGGTCAGAGGATAGGACTGAAAATTACAAACATCTAATCACAAAGTTGGTTACCCAGGAAACTAGCCCCCATCCTTAGGTTACCCAAGGGCTTTCTGAAAGCCAACTCATTAACATAACAAAAGACTCCTTTATTGCTCTTTTCACTTAGGAAACCCCAGGGGTTTCAAAAGCCTGATTCCAGAAACAGGGAAAAGACCAAATATATATTTCTCAGTATAAATTGCAATATTGCAATATCTTGTTTGGGAGTAAGAATTCCTGTCCCCATTAAGGTTCTTCTAGCTGGACTAAGAATAAAATTAACATGAGACAGATTAATAGGAGAAAAAATTTAATAGCAGTAGTTACTAGGAATCCACATAGACATGGAAATTCCAAAGACTGTCAGGCAAAATATGGAATATATATGTCATCCTGAGCTAGGGAGCTAGGGAGAAGGGGTAGAGGTCTGGGATTTCAGAGGGAAGAAATACAATTCAGAGGACAATGCAAAGAAAAGCAGATATTTAGTAATGTAGATGGTTGTCCTGCCATACAGATGAGTCACTCAGGTAAAATTTATCTTCATAATAATCTTTATTTTGAGAAAGACCCCCAACTTAGATTCTTCTAATCTAAAGGTGTAGCCAACAGGCAGGGGTGCAAGAGCACTTCGTTTCAGAGGTCCCAAACAGACCAGCTTCTGCCACTTTCCACTGGCAAAATCCAAAGACAAAGAAATGACAGCTGGTGAAACAAGAAAAGAATTTACTTCAGTGAGGCCAACACTGGGAAGGCAGTGGACTAGCTTCTTAAACACTGTCTCCAGAATGCCAAAAATACTTCCAGGTTTATATAAGGAAAATGTGGGGCAAAAGTCAGTGGGATGTGCAGGTAGGCAGTGAAGGTCAAATCAATCACTCTCTTGGAGTCAAATCACAAGGGGTCTTGCGGGCTCACAGCAGTCCTTATAGCTTCAGGGGGTAGTTTTGATTCCTATTAGGGACTGTTTTGCCTTCAGGATCTTCTCCTTGAGCCAGCCTATAAGCTGGAAGAACCCAACCAGAGATTTTGAGGTCAAACTGGAAGTAGCTAAAATCCTCTTTCAAAGGGAAGGACAAAAGTTTCTCTTGAGCACACAGGGTCACGATTAATTTCAGCTCAAAATAATTTTCATGCCAAAGTGGCCCATCTTGGGCTGGCCCACCCATTGCCCCTACAATCTCATTTGGAGTTTTTTGAAACTTCCTATCTTCTCCTCAGTCCAATCCTGGCTCCCTGATAATTTATTCTCCATACTGTATCCAAAAGGCTCTGTCACACACATTTTCATTCCAAGTTTTTGATGGCATTCAACTTAATTAGAATAAAGATCTGATTCTTTAACATGATTTATAAAACCATATATAATTGAACCTTGTTTGCCTTTTCAGATTCATTACTCTCCATTTACTATGCTCCAGGTTCACTCGTCTTCATTTAGTTCCTTGAATATACAGACACTATGTTTATTCTTTTGTCTCAGAGCTTTTGTGCAGGTGGGTCCATCTGTTGAGAGTAACTTTCTCTTGGGGTTGGTGTTTTGTTCTATTTTTTTTAACTATGCCATGGGTCTCTGCTTAAATGTTATTCCTCAAGAAAGCCTTCTCCAATCCCACAGTTTGGATTATTTACTCTGTTATAAACTTCCTCAGTCCCTTTACCTCTCTTCTTAAATATGTAAGTTTCATGGAAGCATGAATTGGGACTAACATGTTTACCTCAATATTTCTTTCATTATTCATCTCAGGGGCTTAATCAAAACTAGTTAAAGAGACTTTCAGGGAAGATGGTGGAGTAGAAGCACTCTAAGCTCACCTCCTCCAAGGGATACAACTAGATAACACCTACATCAATGTAAACAATCCAAAAAACAACCCTGAAAACTGGCAGAACAGACTCTCCACAGCCAAATGTAGAAAAGAGGCCATATTGTAAAGGGTAGGAGGGACAGAGATGTATTTGGGAGCTAAATGGACCCACAGGACTGTACTTGGGAGAGAGGGACACTATAGGCATAGATAGGATAGAGGAGCACTTCCTCATACCAAGCACCCCAGGGATAGGAACCCACATGAAAACCCGAGAGTCATAATTCTGCAAATTCTTACTATCAGTGGTGCTTAACACCTGGAACTTTACAAATCAGTGGGCTCAGCTCTGGGAGAGCCAGAAAGGCTAGAGAAAACTGAGTCCCCCAAAGAGATACCACAACAAATATCTCCTTGGAGATACAACATAGAAGCAGCAGTTTGAAAAATGGTATATGGGAGGGAGATATGTTTACTAATCTCATAACATGCGCTGGAAGGGTAGGAATTGCTGGGAGACTTGTCCAGGAACAAAAGAGATGGCAGGCACTGTGTCTCTCCCTCATCCCCCAGCCTAGACACACAGACTCCTGTAGGAACAACTATGGTTTCAACACTCCCTAACTTGCTAACAGCAATTTCCCTTCCCACTGCATTCTCCTGTAGACACACCCCTTCTAACCATGCATCAGCTGCAGGTCTGTTCCCACAGCAGACCTTCTCAAACCTTGCTATCACCTTGTACCCTGCCCCACATTCTCCTGTGGACCTGCTGCCTCCAATACACCTTTGGCCAGAGCCCATCCAAAGTGATGTCACAAGCCTGGCAGGTTGCAACAGCCCAGACAGGGATCAATACCAGTCCAAAGTGACTACTGCCCTGAGTCAGTAGTGACCAGGGAAGATAACCACACACACTAGTCAGATTGCAGCCCCAACAGTGGGCTGGGGGCAGATATCTGGTCTGCAGTCCGACTATCCAATGAAAACTTATCAGGGGACAACACAGAGAAAGTGCCCAGCAATTACATGCTACCATATATCTGGCATATGCCTGGTATGACTCAACTCAAGCCCAAAGTGGATCCAGATAGGTCCACTCAAAACACAGAGACCAAACCTGCTTGCAGTAGGCAAAAAGAGCCATTGGAGATAAATGGGTTGAAGGCAAAAGTGGCTCAGCCACAACAGCAAGGCACACACAACACACATAGAAGACAGCCCTGAAGCTCCAGTTTCTGGTGAGTAGGGAACATTGTAGAGTACTACAGGACCTATTCTTTATAAAGTCACTGTTTTCAAGAGCAGGAGACATAGCTGATGTTTCTAACATATAGAAATAGATACAAACTTAGACAAAATGAAGAGACAGAGGATTATGTTTCAAATGAAAGAACAAGACAGACTCACAGCAAGAGAGCTAAATGAAATGGAGATAAGTAATATGCCTGATGGAAGACTTAAAGTAATAGTCATAAAGATACTCAGTGGGCTTGAGAAGAGTGGAGGACATCAATGAGACCCATAACAAAGATATAAAAAACACAATAAAGAACCAATCAGAGATGAAGAACTCAATAACCAAAATTAAAAGTACACTAGATGGATGAGGCACATGGGTGGCTCAGCTGGTTGAACATCTGACTCTTGATTTCAGCTCAAGTCTTGATCTCAAGGTTGTGGGATTGTCTGCCCCTCTCCTCCACTTGTGCTCTCTTTCTCTCTCTCTCTCCCTCTAAAATAATAATAATAATAATAGTAATAATAATACACTAGATGAAATAAACAGTAGACCAGAGATAGCCGAAGAATGGATCAGTGTCATCGAGTAATGGAAAGCAATAAAGCTGAGCAGGTAAGAGAAAAAAATAATAATAATAAATGGAAATAGATTAAGGAACTCAGTGACACCATCAAGCATAATCATATTTGCATTATAGGGATCCCAGAAGAAGAGAGAGAGAGACAGAGGGAACAGAAAATTTATTTGAAGAAATAATAGCTGAAAACTTCCTGAATCTGGGGAAGGAAATAAATTCAAATCCAAGTGGCACAGAGAGCCCCCAACAAAATCAACCCAAGAAGGTCCACAACCTGACACATGGTGATTAAAATGGCAAAAACTAGTCAGAAAGAAAGACTTTTTAAAGGATCAAGAGAAAACAGTTACAAAAAAGGAAAACCCCATAAAGCTATAAGGGGATTTTTCAGCAGAAAGTTGGTAGGCCAGAAGGGAGTGGCATGTATATTCAAAGTGCTAAAAGAAAAAACACCTGCAGCTAAAAATACTTTATCCCTCAAGGCTATCATTCAGCGTAGGAGAGAGAAAGAGTTTCTCAGACAAACTAAAGTTAAAGGAACTCAACACCACTCACCAGCCTTACAAAAAATGTTAAAGGGGACTCTGAGTGAGAAAGAAAGATCATAAATAGTAGTAAGAAAATTAAAAAGCACGAAAGCAGTAAAATTAAGTATATGTGTAAAACTCAGTCAAGAGATTCACAAGGCAAAAAGACTGTAAAGTGTGACATCATATAACCAAAAAGTGGAGGGAAAGGAGTAAAGAATGGGTTCAAACTTAAGTGAACATCAACTTAACACAGACTGCTATATGCATAAGATGCATATAAAAGCCTAATGGTAACCATAAATCAAAAGCCAGATCTGCATAAAATAAGAAGAAAGAAATCCAAACATATTACTGAAGAAAGCCAGCAAACTGGGAGAGAGGAGAGCAAGAGGAAAAAGGAACAAACATAAGAGAAGATATACAAAAATAACCGTAAAACAAGTAAGAAAATGGCAATAAGTGCATACCTATCAATAACTACTTTGAATGTAAATGGATGAAATTCTGCAATCAAAAGCCACAGGGTCGTGCTCGCTTCGGCAGCACATATACTAAAAGCCACAGGGTGACAGAATGGATAAAAAAGTAAGACTTATCTATATGCTGCCGACAAGAGACTCATTTCAGAACTAAGGACATGCAGATTAAAAGTGAAGGGCTGGAAAAGTATTTACCATGCAAATAGAAGTGAAAAAAAAAATTGAAGTAGCAATACTGATATTGGGCAAAATAAACTTTAAAACAAAACCTGTAATAAGAGACAAAAAAGAAGACTAGATAATCATAAATGGAACAATCCAACAAGAAGATATAATAATTATAAATATTTATGCCCCCAACATGAAAGCACTCAAATATATAAAGTAGCTAATAACAAGCATGAAGGAAGTAATAAATAATAATAAATTAATATTAGGGGACTTTAAAACCCACTTACATCAATCCAAACAGAAAATCAATCCAAATTAAAAAAAAAAACAACAACAACAACAACAAAGAGACAGTGGATTTGAATGACAGATACACTGGACCAGATGGATATAACAGATATATTTAGAACATTCTATCTTAAAATATCAGAATGTGCATTATCTTCAAGTGCACATGGAACTTTTGGCAGAATATATTACATATTAGGCCACAGAACAAGTCTCAACAAATTCAATAAATCCAAGTCCTACCATGAATCTTTTCTGATCACAATTCTATGAAACTAGAAATCAAATATAAGAAAAAATCTGGAAATAACACAAAAATGGAGGTTAAGTAACATGTCACTAGCATGAGTGGGTTACAGGAAATCAAAAAGGATATCAAAAAATACTTGGAGACCAATGAAAATGAAAATATGATGGTCCAAAATCTTTGTGGTGCAGCAAAAGCTGTTGTTAGAGTGAAGTTTATAGCAATATAGGCCTCAAGAAGCCTTGTTCAAGAAGCAAGAAAAATCTCAAATAAACAACCTAACCTTACATCTAAAGGAGCTAGAAAAAGAACAAATAAAACTTAAAACCAATAAAGTGAGGAAATAATAAAGAATAGAGCAGAAATAAATGATATAGAAACCTAAATAAATAAATAAATAAATAAATAAATAAATAACAGATCAATTAAACCAGGAGCTGGTTCTTTGAAAAGACCAACAAAATGATAAACCTTTAGCCAGACCGATGGGAAAAAAAGAAAAAAGAGAGAGAGGTCTCAAATAAACAAAATAAACAAAATAAGAAATGAAAGGGGAGAAATAATAACCAACAACACAGATATACAACAAATTTTAAGAAAATATTATGCAAAATTATATACCAACAAGTAAGACAACCTAGAAGAATTGGATAAATTCCTAGAAACATATAAATTACCCAAATTGAATCAGAAGAAATAGAATATTTGAACACATTGAATGCCAGCAATGAAACTGAATCAGTAATTAAAAAAAAAAACAGAAACAAAAACCTCCCAACAAATGAAAGTGTAGGACCAGACATTTCAAAAGTGAATTCTACCAAATATTTAGAGAACAGTTATTATCTATTCTTCTAAAACTATTCCAAAAAATAGAAGAGGAAATAAAGTTTCCAAATTCATTCTATGAAGCCAGCATTACCTAATACCAAAGCCAGGTAAAGACACTACCAAGAAAGAGAACTACAGTTCAATATCTCTGATAAACATACATGCAAAAATACTCAACAAAATATTAGCAAACTGAATCCAACAATGCATTAAAAAAATCGTTCACTAGGATCAAGTGAGATTTATTCCTGGGAAATGAGTGTGGCTCAAAATAAGCAAATCAATTACCATGATACATTATGTCAAAAGAAAGGATAAAAACCGTATAATCATTTCAATAGGGACAGAAAAGACATCTGACCAAGTACAATAAACATTCATGATAAAAACCCTCAGCAAACTAGGTCTAGAGGAAACATGCCTCAACATAATAAACGCCTTATAAGAAAAATCCATATTCAACATTCAACTCAATGGTGAAAACTGAGAGCTTTTCCCCAAAGAGCAGAAACAACACAAGGATATCAATTCCCATCACTTTTATTCAATATAGTACTGACATCCTAGCCACAACAATCAGGCAAGAAAGAAATAAAAGGCATCAAATTTGGTAGGGAAGAAGTACAATTTTCACTATTTGCAGATGACATGATACCATACACATAAAACCCTAAAGACTCCACCAGAAAACTATTAGAACTGAAAAATGAATTCAGTAATATCATAGGATACAAAATCTACATACAGAAGTCCATTGCATTTCTATATACCAATAACAGAGTAGCAGAAAGAGAAATTAAGAAAACTCCCATTTACAATTGCACCAAAAATAATACCTAGGAATAAACTTAACCAAGAAGGTGAAAGAAACTATACTCTGAAAACTATCCCACATTAGTGAAAGAGGTTGAAGACAGCACAAACAAATGGAAAAATATTCCATACTCATGGACTGGAAGAACAAATATTGTTACAATGTTCATATGACCCAAAACAATCTACAGATTAACTGCAATTCCTGTCAAAATACCAATAGCATTTTTCACAGAACTAGAAGAAATAATCCTAAAATTTATATAGAACCACAAAAGACGCTGAATAGCCAATGCAATCTTGAAAAACAAGAACAAAACTGGAAGTATCACAATCCCAGATTTCAAGATATACTACAAAGCTATACACATAGTTCAATGGAACAGAATAGAGAGCCCAGAAATAAACTCATGATTATACGATCGATTAATATTCCACAAAGGAGGCAAGGAAGCAGGAATATGCAATGAGAAAAAGTCTCTTCAACAGATGGTGTAAGGAAAACTGGATAGCTACATGCAAAAGAATGAAACTGGACCACTTTCTTACATCATACACAAAAATAAAACTGAAAGTGGATTAAAGACATAAATGTGAGACCTGAAACCATAAATATCATAGAAGAGAGCACAGGCAGTAATTTCTCTGATATGGGCCATAGCAATGCTTTTCTAGATATGTCTTCTAAAACAAGGGAAACAAAAGAAAAATAAACTATTGAGACTATATCAAAATAAAAATCTTCTGCACAGCAAAGAAAACTACCAAGAAAACTAAATGACAACCTAGTGAATGGGAGAAGATATTTGCAAATGATATATCCAATAAAGGGTTAGTATCCAAAATGTATAAAGAATTAATACAACTCAACACTCAAAACCCAAGTAATCCAACTTAAAAATGGGAAGAAGACATGAACAGACATTCCTTCAAACAGAGCATACAGATGGCCAATGGATACCAGAAATTATGTTCAACATCACTCATCATCAGGGAAATGCAAATCAAAACCAGAGTGAGATGTCACCTCACACCTGTCAGAATGGCTAAAATCAAAAGCAAAAGAAACAATAATTGTTAGATAGGATATCAAGAAAAGGGAACCCTCTTGCACTATTGGTGGGAATGTAAACAGGGCAACCTCTGTGTAAAACAGTATGGAGGTTCATCAAAAATGAACAGTAGAATTGCCATATTGTCCAGTAATTCCACTAGTGGGTATTTACCCAAATAATATGAAAATATGAATTCCAAAAATTATACACACCCATATGTGCATTGAAACATTGTTTACAATAGCCAAATCATGGGAGCAGCCCATGTCCATCAATAAATGAATGGATAAAGAAGAAGCAGTATTATATATAAATATTATGGACTATTAGTCACAAAAAGAATGAAATCTTGCCATTTGAAATAGCATGAATGAATCCAGAGAGTATAATGCTAAGTGAAAAAACTCAGAGAAAGAAAAAATACCGTATGACTTCACCCATATGTGGAATGTAAAAAACAAAACAAATGAACAACAACAAAGAGACAAACCAAAAAACAGACCCTTAACTATAGAGAACAAAATGATGGTTACCAGAGGGCGGTGGGTGGGGGCATGGATGAAATAGGTGATGGGGATAAGTACACTTACAATGAGCACTGAGTAATGTATAGAACTGTGGAATCACTGTTTTGTATACCTACAACTAATGTAACACTATGTGTTGATGACCCTGGGATTAAAATGAAATTTAAAAAGCAAGAATAAAAATAAAAACCTAGTTGACTAAATGTTAAAAAAATAATGAATGCAAGAAATAAACATAACATTTTTTTTTCTTACCACAGACTACCACACACAGCTTTGACACCGTCAGGGTCATTTCTGCTTGAGACAGTGGTGCTGAGAAACATCATAACCCCCGCCCCACTCCTGTTCCCAAGAGCTGTGGGAACCAGGTGGGTAGTAGGCGAGAGAGTATCTGGTGGGGACGTAAAGTACTGATAGATCGGCTGCTCCAACTAGAGTCCCAGGCAATGGGGAAATAAACTGAACGTGGAGCCACAGAGAGTAGGGGTGGTACCTGCCACATGGCATGGCAGTAAGAATGGACAGCAGCCTGGGATTTAATCCTGAGGAGATGTGTGATACTTTCAGAGCACTCGGTTCGTAATTTGGAAGTATTTTGGAAAGGATTGGGTACATAGAGAGTACATAGAGAGAAACGCAGAGAGAAAACATAGAGAGAAAAATCAGCCCTGTCTGAGTAATTACTTTATAATATGACTTCATGCAAGGGCAGAAAAGATTTGGATTACGTATTTCTCTGGTTGGGGCACTATAAACTGGAAGGACAGATTTGCATTCTAACCCCATTTTCCCAGCAGTTACCAGAAAGGAAGTTTCTCCCAGATTCTGACAATAGCTTAGCTGCCATTTCTAGTTCCTAGTTTTAGGGTGGTGTGTTTTTTTAACCCTTTCTTCCCTATCATTGCCATTTTAGGTAAAAGTTGAGTGAAATTGCATTTGGCAGACTCAATGGTTACTTTTTACATTTTTCTCATGTGTAAGAAACATAGGCTCACTGTAGAAATTTGGGGACCAAAATAAAAGGTAAGTAAGAATCACTTCTAATCCCATCATCACTGGTTACTATTTTTAGTATTTTAATTCACTTATTTTTCCATAAATATGCATTAAGATTGGGAGAAAATATTTCCAAAAGTCACATGGAAGACTGCTACACAAAATATAGAAAGAACTCTTAAAATTCAATAATGATAATACAACCCAATCTTAAAATGAGCAAAAGACTTGAACAGACACTTCACCAAAGAAGACATAGAGATGGAAAAAAAACATATGAAAAAATACTCAGCGTCATATGTCATTAGGGAATTGCAAATTAAAACAATGACATGCCACTATACATCTATTAGAATGACCAAAACACTGGCAGTAATGAATGTTGGCAAGGATGTGAAACAAAGGAGCTGTCATTCATTGCTGGTAAGAATGCAAAATGATATAACCACTTTCGAACTCAGTTTGGCAGTTTCTTGCAAAACGAAACATAATCTTACCATACAATCCAGCCATCACATGCTTTGGTGTTACCCAAATGAATTGAAAACTTATGTTTACACAAAAACTTGCAAATGGATGCTTATACCAGTTTTATTCATAATTATCAAAACTTGCAGGCGATCAAATGTCCTTCAGTAGGTGAATGGATAAACTGTGATGCATCCACATAATGGAATATTATTCGGTGTTATAAAGAAATGATCTATGGGAGGTGGTGGTGGCTACGTGTCTCAGTCGGTTAAGCATCTGATTCTCAGTTTCTTTTCTTGTTTTTTTTTTGGGGGGGGGCACCTTTGTCAGCATGTTTTTTTTTTTAATATATGAAATTTATTGTCAAATTGGTTTCCATACAACACCCAGTGCTCATCCGAAAAGGTGCCCTCCTCAATACCCATCACCCACCCTCTCCTCCCTCCCACCCCCCATCAACCCTCAGTTTGTTCTCAGTTTTTAAGAGTCTCTTATGCTTTGGCTCTTTCCCACTCTAACCTCTTTTTTTTTTCCTTCCCCTCCCCCATGGGTTTATGTTAAGTTTCTCAGGATCCACATAAGAGTGAAACCATATGGTATCTGTCTTTCTCTGTATGGCTTATTTCACTTAGCATCACACTCTCCAGTTCCATCCACGTTGCTACAAAAGGCCATATTTCATTCTTTCTCATTGTCACGTAGTATTCCATTGTGTATATAAACCACAATTTCTTTATCCATTCATCAGTTGATGGACATTTAGGCTCTTTCCATAACTTGGGTATTGTTGAGAGTGATTCTCAGTTTCGACTCAGGTCACGAAACTCCCATTTCGTGAGTTTAAGCCCAACATCGGGCTCTGTGCTTACATTGCAGATGTCATGAGAAGCCTGCTTAGGATTCTCTCTCCTTCTCTCTCTGCCCCTCCCGCACTTTCTCTCTCTCACACAAAACAAATAAACTTTAAGAAAAAAATAAATAAACTATCAAGCTTGAAAGGACAAAAGGGAAACTTAACTGCATATTACTAAGTGAAAGTAGCCAACTTGAAAAAGCTACATATTGTATGATTCCAACTATATTACATTCTGGAAAAGGCAAAACTATGGAACAGTAAAAAGACCAGTGGCTATTACCAGTTAAGGAGGAGGGAGAGATGAACAGTTGGAGCACAGAGGATTTTTAGGGAAGTGAAACTATTCTATATAATATTATAACGATGCATGTTATTATACATTTGCCTAAACCCATAGAATATCACCACCAACAGTGAACCATTATGTAAACTATGGGCTTTGAGTGATAATGATGTGTTAATATAGGTTCAAAATTATAACAAATTTACCACTGTGGTGGGGTGTAAAGATAGAGGGGGAGGCTTTGCATATGTAGGAGCAGGGTGTATATGGGAAATCTCTATACTTTACACTCAGTTTTGCTCTAGAAAAGTAAGCTACTCAAAAAAAGAAATCAAGTTCTGGGGTATGGTACATGGATGAACCTTGAAAACATACTAAGCGAATAAAAAGACACAAAAGAAAGAATATTGTATGATTCCAATTACATGAAATATCTGCAGTAGGCAAATTCATAATGGCAGAAAGTAGATTGGAAGTTACCAGGGATTGAGGAGAGAAGGTAATGGGAAGTTACGGCTTAATGTGTATGGAGTTTCTATTTGGAGTTATAGAAAAGTTCTGGAAATAGACAGTGATTGTGATTGCACGATGTTGTGAATATAATTAATGCCATTATATTGGATGCTTAAAATAATTAAGATGGTAAGTTTTATGTTATATATATATTTTACCACAATTGAATTAAAAAAAAATTTAAAACCATCAGAGGGACAGTTCAGCCTCTGACATGGAATACAATTCTACTCAATAAGATAATATCACAAGGAAGGATAATGCTTTCCTTAGAGAAGATTTTTAATTCTTTTTCTGATATATATATATATATATATATATATATATATATATATATATATTGTATTGTGGCATAACATTTTAGGTGTAGGGTTTGATCAATTTTGACAAATATATGGGCTTTGTAGCCATGACTCAATCAAACTATATAGTATTAATCTTAAATCTATATATTTTTAAATGTATTGCATTTCTTTATTTTTGAGAGGCAGAGAGAGACAGAGCGCGAGTGGGAGAGGAGCAGAGAGAGGGGGAGACACAGAATCTGAAACAGGCTCCAGGCTCCAAGCTGTCAGCACAGAGCCCGATGCGGGGTTCAAACTCACGAGCTGCGAGATCATGACCTGAGTCAAAGTCGGACGCTCAACCAACTGAGCCACCCAGGCGCCCCTAATCTTAAATATTTTGTTAAAATTGCCTTACTGAACTTTCCAAATCCCATCACCACCAGAGGCAACCACCATTCTCATTTTTATCACAATTGCTTTCAATTTCCTTTTAACCTCCTCATTAGCACATCAGCAACAAGCGGGATTGGAAGTCTAGGCAAGATTGAATCAGGAGTAAAACAGACTGTATAGAAGTAAAAGAAAATCCCATCTACCTTTGGATGATTGGAGGGCAATATCGACCTGGGATGCGGCACATTAAAATAAACTTGGTGGGGGGCGCCTGGGTGGCTCAGTTGGTTAAGTGTGGGACTTCGGCTCAGGTCATGGTCTCAGGGTTTGTGAGTTGGAGCTCCGCATCAGATTCTGTGCTGACAGCTCAGAGCCTGGTGCCTGCTTTGGATTCTGTGTCTCCCTCTCTGCCCCTCTCCCACTCCTGCTCTGTCTCTCTCTGTCTCTCAAAAAAAAATTTTTTTTAATAAAAAAATAAAATAAAATAAATAAAATACAATAAAATAAACTTGGTCTATGAGTGACGCTGAGAAGGAAGCACTGAGGTTAGCTCTCCTAATCTATTGTGGTATATGACTGCAGCCAGAAATAGCTCAGAGTCTGGCTGTCTTGTCAAATGTAAGATAATGGAATAAAGTATATCTACTGAAAGCACTCCCAAGCCAAGGCAGAAATGAAAGTAATGCTTGACTGGATGGATCTTTAGTGTTACCTGAGCCAGTGTGAAGTCCAATGAGTTAGAAGATTGAGAGAAAACAGCACTCAAGCCAAAAGAAATGAAAACACAAGTTACAGAGCCACAGACTTCAACAACAAATGTGGCAGACTGTCCCCAGTATGCAGAAGCCATTGTTCTTCAGAACAGCAGATAACAACCAACATTTACCAAAAAAGACCATGAGAGTTTGGAAGGGAGATGCTTCTGCTTTGTGCTACAGACCCCCAAAAGTATTTTTTTCCTTCCAATCACCTTCTTTTAGGGTAACAAGTTGCCAAAAGATATCATCTAACACTATCTAAAGGGTTGTTTAAATCATTCACTATAGATAAGACGTTTAGTTTAAGTAACTCCCCTGCTAATCAGAGATATGGGGACTAGTAAGTAAGGTCACGTTAGTTAGCGACAAAATATAAAATGTTATGTTTTCTGTGAACATCTGAGTTGCTGTGAGAGTTGAATGTGTGGCCTTCTGCCATTGTATTTAAGAGCCAAGTTAAATAAAAATTATAAACTATATTTTTAAAAATTGGAATCATATCCAGCAAAGATGATATCATCAAACCACTTAAATTGTTCTTATGTTTTTTTTTCTGGACTAGTGTTTGCAATGGGAATTTTGTACATTTATATCATTTTTAAATTTATACCTAGTTATTTTCATTTAACATTACATAATAAAAAATTCCCATGTCTAAATATTCTCTAAAAATATATTTTTAATATCTGTATAATATTCAAATGGATTCACTGGAATATGTTTACATATTCTTCTATATTTGGACATGAAATCAAGTTTGCATTATAAGAATAATACAAATGTATAGCCAATTTGTGCTATATCTCCAAATACTAATTTAGTATGTTTTTCCTAAAATTGGAATTTGTGAGTCAATATAGATGAAGATTTTAAAAGTTGGCATATATTGCCAAATTGCTTTCCAAAAGCTCTGTGAAAATTTACACAGCTACCAGTAGGAAAGAAAGTGCCAATCATAAAGAGTACCCTTGCCAGGACTATATAATATCATTGTGAACTTTTTCTAATTTGACAGGCCAAACATTGTATCATCTTGAATCAGAATTTTTTTATTGTCACTGAGGGGTAAGATGATAAATAGTTACTAGAAGGCACCATAAAAAAGGTCTACTTTCTGGACCTGGAAATCCTAAAAATGCCGTTTAAAACTGGATTACAATTTTCTGGGTTTTAATCTAATAATATTCTAGGACTGTCTTTACTTAGAAAAACACACCATAACCCAATTTTATAAAATAGACTATTTTCAAGGGCAACAAAAGTTAAAATAAACAAATGGGATTACATCAAACTAAAAAGCTTTGCATAGCAAGAAACCATGAACAAAACAAAAGGCAACCTAGTGGATGGGAGAAGATATTTGGAAATCATATATCCAATAAAGGGTTAATATCCAAATATATAAATAACTTACACAACTTAATATCAAAAAAATAAACAACCTGATTAAAAAATAAGCAGAGAACTTAGACTTTTTTTTTTTCAAAGAAGACATATAGTTGACCAACAGGCACATGAAAAGATGCTCAACATCACTAATCATCAGGGAAATGCAAATCAAAACTGCAATGAGATAGATATCACCTCATATCAGTCAGAACGGCTAGTGTCAAACAAGAAATGATGAGTGTTGGTGAGGATGTGGAGAAAAGGGAACCCTTGTGCACTATTTGTGGGAATGTAAATTGGTGCAGCCACTATGGAAAATAATATGGAGATTCTTCAAAAAATTAAAAACAGAAATACCATATTACTCAGTAATTCTGCTTCTGAATAGTTACCCAAAGAAAACAAAAACACTGTTTTGAAAAGATATATACCCTTGGTTACTGCAGCTGTATTTACAATAGTCAAGATATGGAAGCAAACCAAATATCCATCGATAGATGAATGGATACACAAGATGTGGTGCTGTGAGTGTATATATATGTATATAACATATACATGTTGTGTATATATGTGACAACAAGGATGCAACTAGAGAGTATTATGCTAAGTGAAATAATTCATACTGAAAAAGATGAATACCATACGATCCATGTGATTTTGTTTATATGTGGAATCTAAAAAAACAAAACAAGGGGTACCTGGGTGGCTCAGTCAGTTAAGCATCCAACTTCAGCTCAGGTCATGATCTCATGGTTCCTGAGTTCGAGCCCAGCATCGGGCTCTGTGCTGACAGTCGCGAGCCTGGAGCCTGCTTCGGATTCTGTGTCCCCCTCTTTCTCTGCCACTCCCCTGCTCATGCTCTGTCTCTCTCTCCCCAAAATAAATAAAAACATTAAAAAATAATAAAAACAAAACAAAATAAAACAAAAAACAGAAACAGACATAAATACAAAGAACAAAGTAGTGGTTACTGGGTGATGAGGCAAGGGGAGGGGAGTTATGGATGAAATAGGTGAAGGGGATTAAGAGGTATAAACTTCCAGTTATAAAATAAATAAATCATGGGGATGTAATGTACAGCACAGGGAGTATAGTCAAACATGTTGTAATAACTGTATGGTGACAAATGGTAGGTAACTAGACTTATCATGGGATCATTTCATAATGTATAAAAATATTGAATCACAGGGTGCCTGGACGGCTCAGTCGATTAAGCATCTGACTTCAGCTCAGGTCATGATCTTGTGGTTCACAAGTTTGAGCCTGGTGTCGGGCTCTGTCCTGACAGCTCAGAGCCTGTAGCCTGCATCAGATTCTGTCTCCCTCTCTCTCTGGCCCTCCCCTGCTCATTCTCTGTCTTTCCCTCTCTCAAAAATAAATAGACATTGGGGCGCCTGGGTGGCGCAGTGGGTTAAGCGTCCGACTTCAGCCAGGTCACGATCTCGCGGTGCGTGAGTTCGAGCCCCGCGTCAGGCTCTGGGCTGATGGCTCGGAGCCTGGAGCCTGTTTCCGATTCTGTGTCTCCCTCTCTCTCTGCCCCTCCCCCGTTCATGCTCTGTCTCTCTCTGTCCAAAAATAAATAAAAAACGTTGAAAAAAAAAATTTAAAAAAAATAAAAAATAAAAAAAATAAATAGACATTAAAAAAAAAAAAAATTGAATCACTAGGATATAAACCTGAAACTAATAGGATATTGTATATCAATATCTAAAACTCTAAAAAAAATTATACTTAAATAATAAAAAACAGACTATTTTTTTCTTTTCAAAATATAACATTCATTGCCCTGAATGCTAAGTAATTTATTTATTTATTTATTTATTTATTTATTTTTTCAATATATGAAATTTATTGTCAAATTGGTTTCCATACAACACCCAGTGCTCATCCCAACAGGTGCCCTCCTCAATACCCAACACCCATCTTCCCCTCCCTCCTACCCCCCATCAGCCCTCAGTTTGTTCTCAGTTTTTAAGAGTCTATTATGCTTTGGCTCTCTCCCACTCTAACCTCTTTTTTTTTTTTTTTTTTTTTTGCTGAGTCATTTAATAATACTTTTAAAAATGGGGCTTGATTTATTTGAATTCTATATCTTTTGAAATAGTTTGAATATGCCTATTCTTTAATTCAGGATTTTTTTTTTAATTTTAAAGTATATTTATTTTGAGAGTGAGAGAGCATGAGTGGGGGAAGGGAAAAGAGAGTGAGAAAGAGAAAGAGAGAGAGAGAGAGAGAGAGAGAGAGAGAGAGAGAGAGAGAATCCCAAGCAGGCTCCATACTGTCAGCGCGAACCCTATGTGAGGCTCAAACCCACAAACCCGCGAGATCATGACCTGAGCTGAAGTCAGATACTCAATTGCCTGAACCACCCAGGCTCCCCAGGAACTTTTTTTTTTTCTTTTTTTTATGTTACTTCTGTGTCAGCCACTATGTTATGTGATGAAATACCATACATTGCTTCAGTTTTTAAGAAATTTAGGAGGAAGCAGGAGACCTACAAATATATAGCCAACTATAATATCATTTTCTTAATGTTCATTAGAAGTAAAGAGAAAGAGTTACATATAGGAACTTATAATAGAACATGAACCTCAAGAGAGCAGTTTACTTCTATGTCCCCACTATCCAGTAAATTTCCTGTTACATAGATGTTACAGGGGCGCCCGGGTGGCTCAGTCGGTTAAGCGTCCGACTTATGCTCAGGTCATGATCTCGCGGTCTGTGAGTTCAAGCCCCGCATCGGGCTCTGTGCTCACAGCTCAAGCCTGGAACCTGTTTCCGATTCTGTGTCTCCCTCTCTCTCTGGCCCTCCCCCATTCATGCTCTGTCTCTGTCTCAAAAATAAATAAACATAAAAAAAAAGATGTTACACATGGTACATAGTTCCCTGTTCAGATAGCAGTTGTTGACAATAGGGACAAATGTCAAGCATTTTTAAGCAGGTTTACAATATATTGTTAACATGTACACAAATAATAATAAGTATTGTAAGTGGGCACAGACATCAGTCAATTATTAACATGCATACAAATAATAGCGTTTGCTATCATATAGGTGCACTTATCAGGGGTCTCCCTCACCCCACAACTGACTGATGAGAGAATCCAAACACATTTTTTTTTTGAGGAACAGCTTGAATCTATTACCTTTTCAGTGCTATTTACATAGAGAGAGATGAAAAGATTCACAAGTTACAAAAATCATTCCTTTATTTACAAATGTTGCTTTTTTCCCTCATTTATTCACTCCTTCACAAATATCTTTGATATTAGTGTCCTTTTTGTTTTAAATCACCAAAGCTAAATTTGGTGATATATTGTCCAGAGTATTTTGCCTTTGCTTCCACTTTTCCTGAGTAATCTTTGAATTTGTCTGTACTTTTATTGCTGTAAACTTTATCCTAGGGCACAGGTATCTGTTCCCATTGTTTTAAGGGAATTGTCTATGCATTTTTCCTGTGGGTATATATTTGTGGTTTCTGTAACTTGACAACTTATTGCATCATTTATTTCACCTTTTGGGTAAAAAAAGGTATAAAATTATTATAATTTTAGATCCTATCTCAAGAATAAACGAATAATAACTAAATTCACATTAAATTTCTTATCTTTCTTCTTCTTCTTTTCTTTTTTTTTACCAATTCCATCAAGAAGACTCTATAAGCACTCAACAATGTCATTGATTTAACAGTTTTCAAGCTAAGTTGTTTTCAATAAGACTTTTCAAAATAAAGTAAAAAAGAGAGACGTGTAATACCAAAGGCTTCATAAGGATTTTAATATCAGATGATTTACTCTTTATAGCATAATAATTCAGGAGAATTTTCACCTTATATTGAGATTTAAAATACTTTGGGGAAGATAAAAATTAAAATTGGTCCTAATGTGTAATTTAAGTAGGAATTTTTCAGGTAGGTAAAAGGCAGTTCAGGAACAAAGGCTTGTAAATTTTTGTTCTGTTGCGGTATGGACCTAGTCAAACCTAAGGAGGAGGTATGGGGCACTATACCAAACTTAAAGGGTGGTTAGGTGTGTGAAGGGTTTTGAAGTTTTTAATCATCGACTGGATTTTCTTAAACATTTTTAAGTATGAACAATGGAAATTATGTACAATATCTTGTTACAAACTCTATAAACTCCTTAAAAGCAGGACCTTCTCTTATGTATCTCTGTAGAACTGATAAATTCACTGGATATTTTTGTGTCCCTATTTTTGTTATTATTTGTTGTTTCTATGACAAAGTTCTAAATATTGCAGACACATATTCCCCCCAAACTTTGAACCTACTACACTCACATCGCTAGAAAGTGAAAGTGCTTGCCCGATATCTTTTTCTATCTCTTTTAAAGCCTTTTGAGTTCATAACCTGTGTGCTCAATCAGGGATGTTAATTGCGCAAGAATAGAAAAATGGCATTCTTCTGAGCTAATTTTCCATTAGATCTTAGTGAGAATGAATGGAAAGGGTGGAGAATGACCTAAAGATGTAGATTAGATTTGTATAGAAAGGTAATAAACTTCTAAGTGAACATAAGCTAAATTCAGATTCTTAATAAAAATGGAAACGAGCCAGTTTCCAGCTCTCATTACCAAAACTTTGTATGGCCTTCATCTTCATTCATTTCATGCTGCAAGATGTCTATTCTGACATATCTTGGCATCTTCTGATTTAAAAAAAAAAGGAGTTCTCTAAATTTTATATATTCTGTCACAGGAAATTTAGAAAAGAATGTCTTCATTTTATGTTTGTGTTTAAAGCACCTAATTCTATAACTGAGATGGTATGTGATGAATGTACATATGTTTTTAAAAACTAATGAGGAGTGCCTGGGTGGCTCAGTCGGTTAAGCATCCAACTTCAGCTCAGGTCATGATCTCATGGTTCCTGAGTTAGAGCCCAGCATCGGGCTCTGTGCTGACAGCCTCGAGCCTGGAGCCTGCTTTGGATTCTGTGTCTCCCTCTCTCTCTGCATCTCTCTCTCTCTCTCTCTCTCTCTCTCTCTCTGTGTGTGTGTGTCAAAAATAAGTAAACATTAAAAACTAATGAATAATTATGTTTATGATTTTAATATGTTTAGTATTACTCGAATCAATGTAAAATAGACTACTTTTCATTTTTTAAATGTTTAAGGAAACTGATAAGAATAAAAATTAGATGTTTAGTGTTCATAATTAATAAATATTACCCTTCTGAATGAATTTTAATAGAACTTGATATATTAATATCTTTAAGGAATGTATTTAAAAATATCACAATATATATTAATACAAACAGCTTATATTATTCAAGCAATACTTAACATAGGATGTAATAAAATGCTATTACAACCACATAATGTGGGAAGTCCCATAGAGTTTATTGTTCATGAGAATTAAAACTAAGTTTTGCAAGGGGTGCCTGGGTGGCTCGATCGGTTTAGCGTCCAACTTCGGCTCAGGTCATAGTATCACAGTTTGTGAGTTTGAGCTGCACACCGGGCTCTGTGCTGACAGGTGGAGCCTGAAGCCCGCTTGGAGTTCTGTGTCTCCCTCTCTCTCTCTGCCCTTCTACTGTCCCTGCTTACACCCTCTCTCTCTCTCTCTCACAAACAAATAAACATTAAAAAAAAATTAAGGTTTTCACAAAAGATGTAGAGGTTAAAGTCCAGACATATTTTATTATAATTGATTTAACTATTAGGATGATTTTCCCACAAGGCTCTGCTGGTTCTTGGAAGGAAGTGAGGTATTAACATAGACTTGGTTAGAAGGGAATTGTCAATATATACTGTTGTCCATTCCATGTGAATGTGACCTATTTCTGATTCTCCTTTTTGATAAAAATATTAGAAATGCATTTACAAAATCAACGATGATAGGAGTCATTATGGAGTTCGGCTGAAGCTAAGGCTCCACATATTGCCTGGTCACTTTGGACTCCTTAGCACAAATGATTGATCCTGTCATGTGAAGCTAGGGTTGCTGCTGTAGAATGATGACAGAGAGCAGTGTGTCTGGGACTGTGGGAATTCACAGAAGCCTCTCTTGTGGTGGTACTTAAAAGTCATAAGGAACGTGACACAATTATTTATTATGCAGGCTGCCCCCACGTTGCAGAATAACCATGATGCAAGGCTTCCGTCCACTGGATGCCTTCCAATAATGGTGACAAACAAAAACACCCCTAAATAGCAGATAGATCTGTTTCGAGAATTATTACCCAGCCCATTCAGTGGCTTGTTTCCTTCCTTTATTCAGGTCTCTGCTCAAATTTACAACTCAGAAATGTGACCATATAAATAAACTAAGCTGTGGCTTGCGGAAAGTATCTCTCTCTCTCTCTTTCCAAAATAAGAACATAGATCTAGTATAGATCTAGCGTAGATCTAATGGTCAGTCCCAATGCAAATGTTGCTAGTGTAATGTTGCTACATTGAAATGTTGCTAGTGTAATGGAGGGAAGCACCAGGAGAAAAGAATAGTGTCATGATTAAGCCCCTGTAACCACCTGTGAGATTCCATCATTTGTAACTTGAAAAAAATCACTCAAAGGATAGAATTAGCCTTTGTAATTGGATAGTATTCTCTATCTAGAAACACAATTTTGGAATCAGACTTGCTAAAGTACAATTATCCTCAGAACCTTTGGTTGGAGACATTCTAACCTTAAGAAAACTATTTTGCATAGATTACAAAATATAATCCTAGAATCAAATTTTATTAAAGTTTGTAGAGTGCTATTTGGGTGGAAATAAGTAATTAAAATATTGGCTAAAAGTATAAATGTTGCCATTTGGTGTTCCCAGGATTTTTTCTATTGGATTTAGAGAATCTAAATCAGTGAACTCATTTCAGTCATGCATGAATGTGTTGGATTTGTGATGTGTGAATTTATCTAGGCTGAACTACATTCCCCATAATTCCTCTTCAGGTCAGAGTGGGCTCAATGGAAGTAGCAGCCAAAGGAGTAGCTTGAAGGAAGAAGCAACATACCCACATTTTCCCTAATTATTCCATCTAAAAGTAACTGGGTGCTGCAGTAAAAGGATTAAATAGATATGCTGGCAATGTGAGTTTTATGAACGACATTTCTGTTGGAATCTAAGTAAGAATGGCATAAATCAATTAATTCATTTACCCAATTAATAAATATCCTAAGTTGTGGGGTTATAGAAATAAACAAAAAATGTTACTGTTTATCCTTTCATGGATGTTTGAATTATTGGTAGACATTAAATAAATATGTCATATTTTAGTTTTGTCACAAGTGAATCCCCAACACATAGAACAGTACCTATTGCATCAATGTGCTCAACAACTACTCTTTGGATGAAAAAATAAAACTGTTACATACCTGTTCATGTTCTTCTTCGAGGGAGAATCTGGGTTGCACATGATAGTATCCACCACAGTCACTTTACATTACTTGTATCCATTTCTTCATATATATCTTGAGAGCAGATTTTATTTTATTATTTTATTTTATTTTATTTTATTTATTTTTTTATATTTTACTTTATTTTATTTTATTTTACTTTATTTTATTTTATTGTTGAGACAGAAAATGCGAGAGAAGGAGGGAGCAGGGAAGAGGGGCAGAGGGAGAGAAAGAATCTCAAGAAGGCTCTATGCTCAGTGCAAACCCAACCTGGGGCTCAATCCCCATGCCTAGGATCATGACCCAAGCTGAAATCAAGAATCAAGAGTCGAACAGTCAACCAACTGAGCTACCCAGGCGTCCCAATGGGGGCAGTTTTTTTGTTGTTGTTGTTTTGTTTTGTTTTAGAATTTTGAGGGAAATTTAAAGTAGCAAGGCTAATGGGATGAAATACAGCCATGATTACAATAGCTCTAAGGCACACAAGCACTGTCATCATGTACTTCTTTCACTAGCCAGTTTCTAAGTGTCTTCAACCTTCATCCCTTAGTATGTCTGTCCTGATCTTCATCCTTTAGGAATCTGGGACCCTGGTCACTCTGCCTTTTCCAAGTCAGGGTTGTTGTACTTGACTCTTTATGATTGAGCAAATGAATAAAAAGTGCCCAAGTGGATCATCTAGATGCCAAATATGATGCAACAGCAGGCCTAACTTATCCTGATGACCAGGATTGTCTACCTCTACAAACATGGTGTCTTTTCTCTGTGTCTGCTCTTCTCTTGGCTCAATGACCCCAAAGTTCCCAGATGGCATTTTAACATATAATTCAATGATTCTTTTTCTATACCCCCCTTAGTGGAAGTGTTACCTTTTGGAATCAGAAAGGGCTCTTCAAATATGCAGAGCCCAGAGAGAAGGCACAGGAAATCTCAAATCCAAGTGTAGGTGTCTGACAATGATGATTAGCAGGACTAGTTTAGGTTATTGCAAAAGGCAGATTTTCCTTCTTTTTATTGCTGAATTATATTTTATTGTATATATTTCTACCATATCTTCTTTATCCACTCATCCATTAATGAACATTTATATTATTTCCTTGTTTGGCTACAATGAACATGAGAGTGCAGATATCACTTAAAAAGTTGATGTTTTTTTCAAATGTATACCCAGAAGTGGGATTATTGGATCATATGGTAGTTCTATTTTTAATTTTTGAGGAACTTACATGCCATTTTCTGTAGTGGCTGTACCAATTTACATGCCCATCAACAGTGTACAAGGATTCTCTTTTCTCCACATCCTTCCAAAGCTTGTTATCTCCTGCTTTTTTTGATAACAGCCATTCTAACAGGTATGAGATAGTATCTCATTAGAGTTTAGACTTGCATTTCCATGATGATTAATGATACTGAACACCTTTGTATGTACCTGTTGACCATCTAAATATTTTCTTTGAAAAAAAATCTATTCAGGCCCTTTGTCCGTTTTTAATCAAATAATAACAATTATATATTATAATATTATAATTATAAGTATAACCAAATAATAATTGTGAATTATTATTATTATTGCTATTGAGTTATATGATTTCCTTATATATTTTGATATTAATCCCTTATCAAATATGTGGTTTGGAAATATTTTCTCCCATTCTGTAGGTTGCTTTTCATTTTGTTAATCTTTTTTTTTGCTGTGCAGAAACTTTTTAATTTGATATATATAGTCCTACTTATTTTTGCTTTTGTTGCTGTGTTTGCTTGTGTTTGTTGCTTCTGTTGCTTGTAATCATTGCTGAGATCGATATCAAGGATTTTTTGCTATGTTTACTTCTCAGAGTTTTATGGTTTCAGGTGTTACATTTAAATCTTTAATCCATTTCAAGTTAAATTTTGTGAATGGCATAAGGTGAGTGCCCAGTTTCATTTTTTTTGCATGTGAATATCCAGTTTTTCCAGCACCATTTATTGAAAAGACTATATTTTCCCCATTGAGTATTCTTGGTTCGTTTGTCAAATATTAGTTGACCACATATGCATGGGTTTATATCTGGGCTTTCAATTATATTCCATTGGTCTATGTGCCTCTTTGTATGTAAGTACCACATTATTTTGGTTCCTTTAGCTTGGTAATATAGTTTAAAATCAGAAAGTGTGATCCCTCCATATCTGTTTTGCTTTTTCAAGAATATTTTGGCTATTTAGGTCTTTTGTAGCTCCATACCAATTTTAGGATTATTTTCTCTATTTCTGTGAAAAATGTCATTAGAATCTTGATAAGGATTGCACTGAAGCTATATATTTATTTGGGTATTATTAGTATTTTAATGATGTTAATTCTTGAAATTCATGAACAGGGGATATCTTTCTATTTATTTATTTCCTCTCCAATTTCTTTCATCAAACTGTTACAATTTCAAGTGTATAGCTTTTTCACCTCCTTGGTTAAATTTATTCCAAAATACATTATTGTTTTCTCATTGTTATTGTTAATGCACTTGTAAATGGGATTGTTTTCTTCACTTCTTTTTCGGATAGTTCTTGCCAGTGTATAGAATTGTAATTAATTTTTATATTTTGATTTTGCATCCTGAAACATTGCTGAATGTGTTAGTTCTACCAATTTTTTTAGTGAAGTCTTTAGGGTATTTTGTCTATAATATCATATCATCTGCAAACAGAGACATTTTAACTTCTATCTTCCCAGACTTCTCTCTCTCTTCCTCCCCAGCCCACCCCACCTCTCTCTCTCTCTGACTGCTTTGGTGAAGACTTCCTGTACTAATATTGAATAGCAGTGGTGAGAATGGGCACCCTTGTCTTATTCCTGATTTTGGAAGAAAAGATTTTAACCTGTCACCATTGTGTGTGATGTTAGCTCTGCTCTTGTCATATACAGCCTTTATTATGTTGAGGCACATTCTTTCCACAACCAATTTGGTGAGTTTTTATCATGAATGCAGTCAAATTGTGTCAAGTGCTTTTTCTGCACCTATAAAAATGATTATGTGATTTTTAGTTTTTCCTTCAATTAATGGAATGGCTCATATTCACTGATTTTCATATTTTGTGCCAACTTTGTATTCTAGGAATGAATCCTATGTGATTATGGTGTATGACCCTTTTAATGTGCTGTTGAATTCAGTTTCCTAGTATTTTGCGAGAATTTTTGCATCTATATTTATGAGGGATACCTGAAGTTGGGAAGTGAGAGAGGAAGGAACACAAGGACCTATAATTTTCTTTCTTGTAGTGTCCTTAGCCGGCTTTGTTAAGAAGGTATTGTTGGCCTCTTAAAATGAATTTAGGAATATTCCCTACTCTTCAATTTTTTGGAAAAGCTTGAGAAATATTGCCATCAATTATTCTTTAAATGTTTGGTAAGATTCACCATTGAAACAATTTGGTCCTCGGCTTTTCTTTTTCAAGAGGTTTTAAAATTATTAATTCAAACTCCATACCCATTAGTCTATTCTGGCTTTCTGTTCATGATTCGTTCTTGGTAGGCTGTATATTTTTAGGAATTTATCCTTTTCTTCAAGATTGTTCAATTTATTAACATGTAACTGTTCTTAGTGGTCTCTTACGATCCTTTGTATTTCTGTGGTATCAGTTGTAACACCTTTTCTTTAATTTCTGATTTTATTTATTTGAGTCATCTTGTTTTCTTAATAAGTCTAGCTATTTTGTCTATTTTGTTAATCTTTTCAAAAGAATACCATCCTAGAAAAGATGAGGAGGTATAGTTCCTCATCATTATAAGTATTTCCGCAGATTTCACAGACTTCATGAAAGGGACAAATAGAAAGAGATTCCTCAGAAGTGAGTTGGACTAGATGATATTTAAGATACACCCTAAGATACACACACACTTTTAAGTGCCTCATTCTCTACCATCTCTGACAAAATAATCACTCTCCTTCTGTCCCTCTTCTTTAGAAATAGTGTATCTTTTGTTTGTAACAATTAAAGCATAATACATACTTGATTCAAAAAATAAAAAAATATGGGGCACCTGGGTGGCTCAGTTGGTTAGGCGTCCGACTTCAGCTCAGGTCATGATCTCACAGTCTGTGAGTTCGAGCCCTGTCTCGGGCTCTGTGCTGACAGCTCAGAGCCTGGAGCCTGCTTTAGACTGTGTGTCTCCCTCTTTCTCTCTGCCCATCCCCTCCTCATGCTCTGTCTCTCTCTGTCTCAAAATAAATAAAAACATTTAAAATTTTTTTTAATAAAAATAAATTTAAAAATAGTAAAAAATGCAACCAAAACACAAAGAAAAAAGAAAAGCATCAAGGAGTTATTGATATCAAAACTAAAAATTGGCATTTTTACCAATTTCAAGTGCAAGAAAAATTTGCTCAAAAATGAAAAAAAAAACCTTTATTTCATAAGAAGTAATAAAATTGAAGTAAAGGAAGAGAGAAAGAAAGCAAAAGAGAACAGTCTGAATATTGCTTTTAGCCTTGACAATCTCGCTGCAGGGTGTTGGTCAGAAATTTATGTATTTAAACTGCATAGTAAGTTGCTCTGAGGAAGATCTATAACGCATCGTGTTGTGAATCCTCCTGCTGCCTGGAAAAATATAACCTAATAAAAACTGTCTGATATATAATTTGGCACCCCATTGCTTAATTGCAGACAGAAGATCAATATATATGAACAGATTACTATTATTTTGCATTTATTAAGCACCTATAGTATACCTGGTATTCTAGAAAACATAGATGATTCAACCCCTTATTACTATCAAACTTTGGTTTTAAGTAAAACTATGTTACGCACAGATAGAATGCTCTTTAAAATATTCATGCCATGTATACATTTAAAAAATGTCAATACATGCTATATGCTTGCATGTTATTTGCTTAAGTCCTTCTCTAATACACACACAGACAGATACACACACACACACACACACACACACATTTTTGATTTAATAAGAATAATGAAAAAAAAAATAGGTAGAGAATATAGATAATTAGAACCAAGGACAACCAACAGACCAAAATACCTGAAGTTGGGAAGTGAGAGAGGAAGGAACACAAGGAATCTGTTTCTCTCTGAACAACTATAATCAATTAATATTAATTAATTCCCCTAGCTTCCATGGGGTTCTTATTTCAGGCTGTATACATGTGTATGCATATATAATATTTCATTTTGTGCTGGTGAAAAAGTAGAGCAAAGTAGAAGGAACAAAAGGAACTTAAAATGGCAGGACTGAGAGGTGATCATTTATTCAGCAATTTAGGTAACATGTATGAGATTGATTAGAGTGATAAAAATTGGAAGAGGAAGGATTAAAATGATAAAAGCTTACCTTGTGACAAAATAGCATAACATAAACGAAAACTCTTTTGCTATCATATTTTTTGGGTTGTGAATTCTATTTCTTATCCAGGTTTCCTTTGTTCCTCATTATCATCACTATTAATAAAACCAAATAATGACTCGGTAGCTGCAGGCTTCTGCAGTATGCTGGTCACTATACACTGTCAAAAGCACACATGTTAACACGCACAAAAAACACTCTCACATTCAGGTGTGGGCACAATTATCACTTCAATTTTCAGCATTTTATGTTTATTTTCCCTGAAGGGGCATTTCCTTCTGCATTAATTCCAACGAAGTCAGTTCACTATTTGCTGAGCACCTACACTGTACATGTGTTCATTAGGGGTCTAGGATATAAAGAAGAATATAAATAAAATCGTAAAAACACCCTGCCCGTGAGGAATTAATAGTCTAAAAGAGGACACAAATACTAATGAGAGATTTGAGGAGGATAGTAATAAGAATATACATACATTGCTTTGGGGGAACAAGTGAATGCTTGATTCTACCCAGTATTTAGAGAGATTCTCCTCTGATGCATAAATCAAATCTCTCCTCAATGGGTAGGGCAAGGACAACAAATGAAGTCGTCTTAGAGAGTAGTGTACCAATGATTTGTCTAGCAACTGGCCATAACCCTTCTTTTGTATGGTTTGCTTCTTTTGCCTATATTTATGCCCTATTTCCCCAACTCTGTAGCAAGTTCTTTATGTCTTATACATAGCCATTTATCTACTGACTTGATTTCAGCTGTAAAACAGAAAGACATTGATATGTCTTCATGCTTCCCATTCTCAATTAGGCACTTCCTTTTCTGAGATTGCAAAGCACTTTATAATTTTTTAAAGAACTTACCATTTTTCTTTTCAATCAAGGTTTATATATCTGATTCTTCCAGACTGAATTCCTTGAGTCCAGGGACCAGGGCTTTGCATGGCATGTAGGTAAGGTTGTCACATTTAGTAAATCAAACACTGAATGCCGAGTTGAATTTTAAGTTTGGATAAATACTAATTTTTAAAATAAGGCTACCCTAAATATTACATGGACATACTTACATAATTATGCTAATATTTACACTTGCACTAACATATATATTTACACTCATATTAAAAATGATTCAAGAATCTGCAATTCTACTTTAACTGAGTATTCCATATTTTATTAGGCAACCCTACACAGGGATAAAACACAAAAAGTATCATTATGGTACATGAAAATATTTTTTTCCTTGTTGTGGTTTATTCAGGCTGTGCATCACATGTCTGCTGAAGCGGAGCAGGCTGATCAGGACGTTATTGTAATATTTTTTTATGTTTATTTCTGAGACAGACAGAGACAGAGCATGAGTGGGGGAGGGGCAGAGAGAGAGGGAGACACAGAATCAGCAGCAGGCTCCAGGCTCTGAGCTGTCAGCACAGAGCCCCACGTGGGGCTTGAACTCACAAACTGTGAGATCATGACCTGAGCCGAAGGTGTTAGCTCAAACGACTGAGCCACCCAGGAGCCCCCCCACCCCCTCGCCTCAGGACATTACTGTAACTGCTAATGAAAGAGGTTTTGGACTTACAGCTAAGCAAATCCCACTGGAAGAGGACAATGGAAAGCTTGGGGTTGTATCCACAGCAGCCACAAAGCTGCTGCACTGTATGTGTGCCTCCTGCAGCGTTGTGGGCTCAGTGTGACCATCCGCTCAGAGTTATGACTTGGTTCCAGAAGATCATGGGGATGCAGAGGACTGAGAACAACTTTTAGTTTGGGAGAAAACAGAGAGTTTTCAGACTAAGGAAACAATTTGATGTCCATCTTTCTTTTTGGGAGAGACTTTTTAAATTCAGTTTTATCCTTTACAAATCACTCAGAATTCAACTCTAATATGATGTTGAATCTGACAATGTAGGGGGTAGTGCGATATCATGAACAACAAACCTATATTGGAGTTGGACGAAACTCCTAGCGCTGCTCCAACAAGCCATGTTGGCAGCCACAAGAGGACATAGGGTGGCTTTAGCTTGACCCCTCAGATAATTGCATTTGCCCTTCCCTCATTCTTTAATATTATCTAGAATGATGTATAAAATGCATATGTGAGCCCTGTCTCCAACTATCCTGACGCTTTTAATATCTTCCCATACAGATTCCTGAGGTTTCTCTGCTGCTGTGAATTCCTGCACAGTCACCTTCTTGGAAGCTCATTTTCCACATCTGTCCATTGAAAACACTATCATATACAGTGTATATCATACACATACACATATTATGCAGTTTAAAGGTAATAGATGTGTATACCTGCCACATATCAAGCATTTGAAAAATGTTAATTATACTATGTTTGGTCCATATGCAGCTTCCATGCTTTATTTTTTCTGTTTCATTTATGGGAGCTCCTTTTCACCGCAGGGATCCTCTGTCATTGCAGCCCAGTGTATCACAAAGATTCTTCTCTTCTCTTTGAGGATTTCACTTATGCCATCTTCAGCATGCCTACTGTAGGGCACCCCTTGTGTGAGCAGAAGCTCCTCTAATTTAAGACAGAATCAAAACGTTAGTATGTGGGGGCGCCTGGGTGGCTCAGTCGGTTGAGCGTCCGACTTCAGCTCAGGTCACGATCTCGCGGTCCGTGAGTTCGAGCCCCGCGTCGGGCTCTGGGCTGATGGCCCGGAGCCTGGAGCCTGCTTCCCATTCTGTGTCTCCCTCTCTCTCTGCCCCTCCCCCGTTCATGCTCTGTCTCTCTCTGTCTCAAAAATACATAAACGTTAAAAACAAAAAAACAAAAAAACAAAAACTTTAGTATGTGGAAGGGGTGGGGGGAGGATCTAACTCCATGAACTCAGACAGCAGTGGGAAGTAAATGATTTCTTACATATTTTTAATATTTGGGGAATTATAACAACTGTGCCTAGCCACACACTCACACACACGCATGAAAAATACCATAGGTACATGACATAGTAATGTTCTATTTACATCTCTTGAATGGGAATCTTCTATAATATTGTTTTACAAAAATGCCTTTAATAGGTCATTGCTATTCATTTATTTTCTCATGTAGAGTATTGTAAGACAAGGTGTCAACAATCAGAGATAAAAATGAGACAATTCCACAAAGGAGAAAAGAACCCATTGTTGTATAAATCCCAGTGTAATAATCTACTCTGTGGGAAAGATGCTGCTAGATTTCTTATTCTATTTCATGACACCGATGGTCCTCCAACTGTGGGGCTGTTTCTGAAACCACTGGGCCTTTCACACTCCTCTGATTTGCAAGAGACAGAAACCCTGGGGCTAAACATCTCACTTCAGAATGGGCTTCAGGGAGAAAATAATCTTACACTTTGGTTTCGGTGCAATGATTATACTAGAATATGATATGGGACAAATTGCCTAACCTTTTTAGGAGGGAGTTCTCTTTCCAATTAAAAATAATAATAAGAAGAAGAGAAATAGATACTGTTAAACTCACAGCAGTGACAACACACTGTATGTGCTCTACACGTGCAAATTTTTAGAATGATTAAATATAAGGAATTTACCATTCTCTTCATTTCTTAATCTTAGCCCTGAAGCGGGATCTCCTCTAACATGTAGTTAACTATTTGTCTTCTATTTTTGAAGAGTTTGCATTTGTTTATCTTTGTCTCCCAATAAATTTAGTCATTTCTGTACCAATAATTAGAAAGTAGCATTTGAACACAATAGATGACTAGTTTATGATTTATTTAATTAATATTAAATACAACCTAGCAGAAAATGAATATTATGAAACTTTGAAAAAGTTAAACTTTATCTTGGAAAAAAATTTGAGGTTATTTACAAATAAATTTAAATGAGTGCATCACAATTAATTTGATTAGCTGCAGGTATATATACTTCAAACTTCACATTTTCTTCCTTCTAGGAGAAGTTTACATCTATTTCTTCCTGAAAAGGAAGAGAAACCATTCTACACCTCATTTTTCTCATCTACAAATTGAGTATAATAGCAGCTTCTATCACATTAAATAAATGGAAGTAAAAATTAAATGATACAACACATGAAAGAAACATAGAATAGGACATGGTACATATTAAAACAATGAAATTTTATCTATTACTATTGTCACCTCATGAAATCTGACTCAGTCTTAGCATCCAGATTAGATGTTATCTTTTCCTGTAACATGGCATTGATCGATGTTATCTTTTCCTGTAACATGGCATTGATCATCTCCACTTCCTCCAGGGTCTTTATGATGGTCACATGGTACTCATAATAAATAGCTAAATTGGAGTGATTTGTGTACAGGTCCTGTTATGTCTCCTACTAGGATCTGATCTCCATGATGGTAGGTCTAGTCTATCTTACTCATTTCAGTACTTTTTAAAGGCACTGCTGAACAAAATACCTTAAACACTAACGTATGTTGACTAAATGGACAAAATCCAAGGTGGGACATGTATGCCAGAAGTTCAGTCTGGAAAAACTTCAATCCAGTGAAAATTATGGTATGTTGACAGCAAGTTTATATCAACTTGGCTATGGTAGATCTTAGGGAGAATTTTAAGTAGAACTTAATTAAGTTTACTTACATATATTTCTATTGCAACTTAAGGTATGATGAGTTTAAAAACTAGCCCAGAGCAAGATTCCCAAAGCAGTACTAATGGGTGTGACTGTCACAAGCAGACACAGAGTAAGAATCTCCCTTTTCCAAATCTGACCTCTAAAAGGATTAAATTTCATTTGATTCAAGATTTTGGCAGAATTCCCTGAGCAGCTTCAATTCATTTCTGTTTAAATTTGCTTAACTTGTTATAGGCATGGGTTGAATTAATCAATCAAAATTAATCACATTAAAGAAAGTAAGTTATCTATATCGCCTTATCTACACAGTGTTTTGATATAATTAAAAAATTGGGGAATGAACAAGAGGTCCCTGATCAGTGTTGTTGCTTTTTCATATGTGTTTTAATTCAAATATGTTCCATAAATATATGTTATAATATGGTTTTACTTAGGAAAATGCTCAACAGTGCACACTCCTGACCTATAAAATGCAAAAGAAGAAGAAAAAGAAGATAAAGGAGGAAGGGGAAATGGAGGAAAAGGAAGGAAGGAAGGGGGGGGGGGAGTATGGAAGGAATGGAGGAAGGGAATTGATTGGGCAAGATAACTCAATTAGTTTGATTCAATATCCCTCATATTTCATAATTTACCATGCTTATACATATATGTCTTAATCTAGGAAACTTGATTATTGTTTTTGAAACTATTGTTATTTTTTAATGATCACCCTCCATATAGTCATACTATTTACATTATTTACATATTGCATCATATAGTCTCTAAAAAATAAGAGTAAAAAGTGTAATTCAGAATACTTTAATAGAGTTAGTGAAGGAAATATGACTGGAAATTCTTCTAAAAAATAATATATTTGGAGTTATTGCTAACCAAATCTACTGTTACCCAGGTAAGTAGGCTGATGAGTAAGAGTATTTATAAAAGAAAAAATATTTGTTAATACAAGCGGGGGAAAAAAAAATACAAGATTTTTTTTTTCTTGCCCTGGCTCAGTAGACAGTGAGTCCATGCCAGGTGAGACAATTGGAGAAGATTGCACATTGCTGCCCACTTCCTCCAATGAGTGCTCAGCTCCCAGATAGAGGATTTAATTGTGAGACAAGCTTGTCATTGTACCCACCCTCAACTTTAGGGCATAGTTGAAAAATTATGGAGCACGGGTGCCTAGGTGGTTTAGTCAGTTAAGCATATGACTCTCGATTTTGGCTCAGGTCATTATCTCATAGTTAGTGGGTTTGAGCCCCGCACCAGGCTCCCCACTGACAGCAAAGACACTGCTTGGAAATCTCTCTCTCTCTCCCTCGCTCTCTGTCCCTCCCCCATTTGCACTCTCTCTGAAAAATAAATAAACTTTAGAAAAAAAGAAAAATTATGGAGCAATCAGCCAGCAATCAGTGGAACTTAAAAGCTGGGTTTGGTCAGGGAAAGAAACAAAGAAGGTCCTGCCCAAACCAAGTCACCCCAGGGTAACTGTGGACATACTCAAGGCTGCACTTCTCTACGGAACAATATCAGAGACTTAAAACTGTGAAGGAGAAGTAGATTTTACTAAAATAATGCAGCCAGTCACTAAAAGATAAATAACCAAATAACAATAACATGCCTCACTTGGTGGGGGCTGGGATTGGTAGTACTTAGAGTTGCTATGTAGAGTCACCACTACCCAGACTGGTCATCTAGCCTTGCTTCAGGTATTTGCACAAAGCAAGGTGTGCTAACCAGGACTTCACATTTCAAGGGCCTCAAGACTGAATTTTTATCTCTTAATCATGGAAATACCAGAAGAGTTAAGCACTCACCTTGCTTAGGTTCCCTTTTCCTCCTGAATCTTGGCTTGATAGTAGCTCATTATTATGGAAGCTAACTTATGTCTTATCACTTAAGTAGAAAAGACATTAAAAAAAAATTCTCCTAAAACTTTTAATGTCCTTGATAAGAAGGTTGCTTTAAAAGATCTAATCTGGCCATTAATGGAAAAAATTATCAAGTGATTAATTTGTGCTTTTACAAAATCTTATGAAATTTGTTTTTAAAAATAAGAGTCATTCACGTCTTGTTTTTAATTCAGAAAGAATAGTTCTACGTGGTAATGTACAGCATGGTGACCATAGGTAATAATACTGTATTGCATATTTTAAAGTTGCTAAATTTTAAAAGTTCTCATCACACAAAAAAATTGTAACTATGTATGGTGATAGTAGTTAACTAGACTTATATTGGTGATCATTTCACAATATATACAAATATTGAATCATTATGTTCTACATCTGAAATAAATATGTCAATTATACTTTATATAAAAAAAAAAAAAAGAGGAGCATCTGGGTGGCTCAGTGGGTTAAGTGTCTGACTCTTGAGTTCAGCTCAAGTCCCTCTCTCACAGTGGTGAGATGGAGCCCTGGCACTGGGCATGGAGCCTGCTTAAGATTCTCTCCCTCTCTCTCCCCTCTCTCCATCTGCCTTCCCCCACTTATGCACACAGATCCGGTGTACTCTCTCCCTCTCTGTCTCTGTCTGTCTCTCCGTGTCAAAAAAAAAAAAAAATGGTTCTTCCCAGTTTCACAAAAGCAAAGAAACTTTTTCAGATCACATTCTTTCAGTTATATTCATGCTTTGGTTTGAGCAATCACTCATATTCCCCCGGAACTTTTGTACTCTTTTCTGGCATCCATTATACCATTCTATCTTCCCTTCTTAAATTTCTTATTGAAGTGTAGTATAAAAAAAGACACATCCACACACACAAGTAAAACTTGATGAACTTTAATAAACTGAAAAGAATCAGTCCCCAGTACCCAGATGAACAAACAAACACTTATTCCCTCACCCTCCATTTCCATCATTCTTCCTTGTCAAGTGTAATCATTGTTCTGAATGAAATAGAATACATTAGTTTGGGCAGTCTTTATGGTTGGCTAAATGAATTTAGACTATGTCCTCTTTTTGTGTTAGCTTCTTTTGCTGAACATTTAATTTTTGAGACTTATCCATTATTGTGTATAGTGATAGATTGTTTATTCTCATTCTTGTGTTACTTTCCATTTTATGAATTTTCCACAGTTTTATGTATTTTACTATTGAGAATTTTGCCTACATACATACTAGTCCATGTGTTTTGGTGAACAAACGTGGACATTTCTGTTGAGTATATAGACCTAGGGATGGAATTTCTGAGTCATAGAGTATAGACATCTTTAGCTTTAGTAAATACAAACAGTTTTCCAATGTGGTATATATATTTAAATACCTTCCTGCAGTACTTAAAGTCTGATTGCTCCATATTCTCACATATACTTAGTGATTCTTCCTTTACTGCATGCCAAGCCAGTGGTTTTAATGTACATTTCCCTCATGAGGATGAAAATTGCATTTAAAGATCATTTGAATATCTTCTTCTATGAACTGTCTGTTCAGAGTTTTTGCCCATTTTCTGTTAGCTTGTCAGCCTTACCTAAGTGGTTTCTAGTTCTTTGTATATTCTGGATATAAGGATTTTGTCAATAATATATATATATATATATATATATATATATATATATAACACAAATATATGTAAATAATATAATAAATATGTTCTCCCACCTATGGTTGCCTTTTTACTTTTTAATGATGTTTTTGATGAACAGAAGTGTTAAATTTTAGTATAGTACAATTTTTTCTTTTATTTTAAATTCACTGTCTCTATGTTTTAAGAAATATTTTCCACTCCAAGATTGACCATTTCTATTTTTCTTGAATCTTTATTGTTTTACTTTTCACATTTATATTTGTAACTCATAATGATTTTACCTTTGTGATCTGATGTAATGTAAGTGTCAAGATATATATTTTCTCTTAAATAAATGACTAATTGACCCAACTTCATTTATTCATAATATCAGAATTTTCCCCACTGTATTGCAATGTTTCCTTTCCCATATGTAAAGTGATTCTATTTATACGGGCTCTTTTTTGGACTCTGTTCTATCCATTGATCTATTTATATATTGTTAATTACATGCTTTACATCAATCTTTTATCTGACATTGTAGGTCCTCCAACTTTTTTCTTCTTCAAGATTGCTTTGGCTGTTCTTGAGCCTTTACATTTTCCAAATAAATTTTAGAACTAATTTGTCATATTCACAGTTAAAAAAAAACTGTTAGGACTTTTGTTAGGAGAATGTTGAATCTAATGATTCATTTGGAAGGCTTGACATTTTTAAACATAAAATGTTCTAATCCAGAAACATGGTGTATCTCCCAATTTATTCATCTTTTAAAATTTTTCTCAAAAATTGGGGCGCCTGGGTTGTTCAGTTGGTTAAGTGTCTGACTTCAGCTCAGGTCATGGTCTCACGGGCCGTGAGTTCAAGCCCAGCATCAGGTCCTGTGCTGACAGCTCAGAGCCTGGAGCCTGCTTCGGATTCTGTGTCTCCCACTGTCTCTGCCCCTCCCCTGATCGAGCTGTCTCTCTCCCTGTCTCTCTCTCAAAAATAAACATTAAAAATTTTTTCTCAAAAATATGTTTTATTGTTCATTATACAGTCCTGTATATTTTCTTTAGATATGTTCCAAAGTAATTGGTGTGTTTTATTTTACTGTAAATGGTGTTATATTTAAAATGTTATTTTTCTTTCTTTTTTCGTAATATATAGAAACACATTTGCTTTTTAATATATTTAATTTTACCCAGAAACCTTGCTAAAATAACTCATTCTAATAGTTTTTAGATTCTCTGTGATTTTCTTAGTACACGATCATGTTATCCATGCATGCGTAATTGAGTAATGGCAGATGTTTCCATTTGTTTTGGCATCTCTATTTCATGCTGCACTTCAGCTAGGGCAGTTGTGTCCCACCTGTTTTCATCATCTTCCTAGATAGAACCAAAGTGCTATCTGGTATGTTCTCATGGAAATGGCAGAGGCATTATAGATAAGATTGCCAAATAAAATATAAGATGTCAGTTAAATTTGAATTTTAGATAAACAACGAATAAAGCAGTATGAATATGTCCCATGATTAATGCATGTGTGTTCTTAAACATTTTTTAAGCTAAATCTGAAAATCCTAATAGACTAAGCAAAAACATGCAAGGTCTCCTTTTTTTTTAAGTTTATTTATTTATTTCTGAGAGAGAGAGATGGTGAGTGCAAGCTGAGTAGAGGTAGAGAGAGAGGATCCCAAGCAGGCTGCATGCTGTCAGCACAGAGCCCAACGTGGGGTTCCATCTCACCAACTCAGGCTTCATGACCTGAGCCAAAAATCAAGAGTTGGACACTCTACTGACTGAGCCACCCAGACGCCCCAAAACAGGCAAGACCCCTTAAGGCATAGTTTCACTTTTATTTCATCTCTATGTACTAAAGAAAGTCACATGGCTGAACCCATACTTAGGAGC
This sequence comes from Neofelis nebulosa, assembly GCF_028018385.1. Taxonomy (NCBI): domain Eukaryota; kingdom Metazoa; phylum Chordata; class Mammalia; order Carnivora; family Felidae; genus Neofelis; species Neofelis nebulosa. The sequence continues at coordinate 119,859,170 of NC_080784.1, forward strand.
AGGATTATACATATATATATCCCACTGCTTTAACAGAGAAACTAAAAAAAAAAATCACATGATTACAAGCATGAGTTCTGACAGAATGAAGGTTTGTGGCCAATAATGCAATTAACCATACAGCACATTGAACAAAAATGGAATTCAGTGTAAAAAGTACAAATATTTAAATAATTAGAACTAACTGAAACAAAATAATAACAGAAAACAAACAATTGAACACTTTCCGTGTGCCAGAAGATTTGATGTATATTCTTTAATCTTCCCAACAACACCTTAACGAAGTTATTTTTAGGTAAACAAGCAGAAGCTGTTAGAGATGTAGTGACTTGCTCAACGTTAAATAACTTTTTACAGGGAAAAGTGGTACTTTTAAGTCTCTAAATCCAAATTCTAAGCTTTGTCCACTTATAGTTCTGCCTTAGATGTGAATGAAAATAGGTGGAGTTCATTTAGAAAAAAATAAAATCTCTAACAAAGTATTTAAGAATAATGGGATAAAATGGCCTAATGGCTTGTTAACAATATGAGGAATAGCTTTCCCAGTGGGCAAAACAGCTGTAATGCTAGTGAGAGTACTTATGTCAAAGAAGAAAGTGAAACCCTTGATCTGTAGATTTATTATATTAAACATCTAAATATTTCAAAGAAGATTCATCTATCTTTCCCTTTATTTGTTGCAGAAATGGCCCTCCCTGGTGTGTGTAACAAACGTCATGCTTGTGCATGTGTGAATCACCGCTTCACTCACAAGGCCATATCTCTGAGGATCACTCCCTAGATTTACATGCCATCTATGTAATCATTGCTTGCAAAATAGGTTTTTTACCTCAGATATCATAGAACCCAATTTTCGTAAGCTTATCGTTAAAGCATTTTGACACCTACGCACTTTAATAAAAATTTTTTTTCCCTTCCGGCCTACACAGACAATAATATAAATAACTATTTCACAGTTGTTTATGTACTTAGCCCTCTAATATATAGCATTCCACATTAATATTTGGCCTGCTAAAATAAATGGAACTTAGCAGAGAAGAAATATGAGAGAGAAATGGCTTCTTGTTAAGTAACTACATCAGATATGGGTGTTGAAATTGTGCTCAACTATTCAAGTATTTGAAAACATGCAAAACCATTAAAGTCACAGGATTTAAAATTGATTAAGCAATAAGGAGCTTTACCTTCATTAATATTTCAGAACTCACAAATGGATAAAAAGTCCTTTAATCACCAGGTCAAAGTGAATATATTCTTCATTATAAAAATGTGTTTATAAACGATTCTGTGACCAGATGATATAAGCTCTGGATTCTATAAATATCCTGAGGGAGCAGTGAATTATTGTTTTGTATAATAAGAACTATGGCAAAAGTTCAATTCTGAAAATAATAAAAATATGATTTATCAAGGCAGGAAATATGATTTATTAAGTTTAGAGTCCCTAAACTTGCCAAGGAAGCCATGTCCATTCGGTGGGTAATATCACTGTCTTAGGAGTGAGCTGTTGCACCATTAGAAAACTAACAAAGAATGTCAAAATATCCCATTAGACAACGTTATAACAATAATATAACAACGATGGTTACCACATACTAAACGCTGATAAGCCAGACATTGTAAAATGTTTAATGTATCATATTTCACCAATGTTGTGATAGCCATTTCTCATATCAATACATGTTGAAATAGAGTCTTCTTAACATAAATACTTTTTTACAGTCTTTGTACGCAAGACAATTGTCTACTTGATTCTGCTTCCCCATGTGCAACTTGGTCATTGTTGCTAAAATTTTCCTCATGTCAACTTAGTACGTTTACACTTGTTAGGCTTAATATTGTTTAAAAGGAGTTTGAAAATATTACAATGTGTCAAGGCATGAAAAAAACTATTACGTATACCAAAGGGCACAGATACAAAACAGTGTATGCAGATAAACATGGAAATGAACTCTAAATCTGGTATTAGTAAATGAACAATTCATCAGAGGAATTACAATTCCATATTTTCTTCAAATGCCACAACCAAATGCTTTCAGGATCCAAGAAAGCATGATACCCATAATAGCAATAATCTCTGTTATGTGTTATTTCTGAACTACGTGGAAAACAATTGCTTATCATAAACAAAACCTTATAACTGAAGGAGGAAATATTGCTGGATCCCTTAAAATAGATGAAGGAAAGTTCAAAGAAACCAGGGGCAGATATGATTGGTTTTTTCCATGGGGCAAGACCATTATTAAGACATTGACCATCAATTTGCCAGAAACTTTCTACTGACTTTGAACAAAAATTGTTCACATTTCCAGCACTTTGTGATTGAAATGAGAGGAGAAAAAATGAAATTTTATGTTTAGATAGATAGTAAATTGCTAGCAAAGCAGTTCTAGAGCGAGTCTTACCAATGTGGGAGAAAATCCCAGGGATTATAGTACATCACTCTCTTAAGGAAAGCTCTAATAGTAATGCTTTTAACTGCACAGAGAATACCATCATTTGAAAAACTAACAGACAAAAACAGAACAACAATATAAACATTGACCAATCTGAGTTTCAAAGTGACCTAAAAAAGTTATGCTCTGAAAATGTTATGTTTTGGGAACACCTAAACCAATATATTTTTCTTATATTTTAATTTTAAGTTTAATATTTAAATAAACCTTAAATATCTCCTTAAATATGAATAATTCTAAATGAAACAAAGAATTGTAGTTTTTTCTTTAGTGATACAAAAAATAAAGGTGACTGTTAGAATAGATAATGTATTAGATTTGATTAAATATGTTCTTTACATCATCTTTCAAAATTGTAGTTATACATATTAACACTTGCAGTTTACGTGTGAAAAAATTGTCTTAGAAAGTCTTGGTACCATGTTAAGGGTCACACAAGTCAACGTGTGCCTGAAAGTAGCCCTAAGAAACACTTTTGTTGAAATGCCTGCCGTCTTTCATGAGATGACCAACTGTCTACACGCTTTTAAGGCTCAATTTCTTTAAGTATAGAATGAGAATATTGAACTAAAAATACTATAATGTTATTTTCATTGTTGACATCAATGAATCTGAGGAAAACCCAAACTATTATCCAACGTCAACTATAACATTAAGAACATGTTTGCTAAGTAATCTTATACTCCTTCCATATGCATTTGTAGCTCAAATATCAGTTGTTTCTTGATAATCATCTTGATCAAAGTCAATATGTCCCATCTACTCTATATCACATACAGTGATAATGAGCCTCATACAATATAATGGACAGTAGAAAAAATGGTTTATTTTTATTTGTCCTGAAATCGATATTTTGTTCCAGAATTCATCAATTTAGTGAACAAGTTTTCTTTCCTCATCTATGCCTTTAATTAATTTTAAATTCTAAATATAAAAATGCTCAGCTTTTATTTTTGGACATTGAATAATAGTTTTTAATCCTTTCATTGCTAAATATTAAAAGAATCTCTAACATCTACGTTTAATGTTTTTTAGAACATCTATTGCTTCATTTTAATGTCTACAGCTACAATAAACAGAGAGAAAGTTTTCTAGGTGTGATGCATTTGGGTCTCGTTTATGGATTATACATGTATTTTTTTTCTGCTTATAATAACTTGGCATTTGTTGTGCTTTTGAGCTGATATTTTTAAGAACCAGGTGGCAATGAACAAAACTCTTTCTTCTGAATGAGGAATGAGACTTCACAGTTCAATTACTTCAGTAGATTGTTTCTTTTCTTTAAATGTGTTACTTGACACTTGGCAGATCCAGTATGCCTCTGCCATGTTTTGACCAAGTCAACAATCTTATATCTTCCTGTGATTTATCATCATCAACTTTGAATGACACTACCTGGGAGCTGAGAATCTGGAGGTCATTCAACACATTTTACTGTTTCTCCATCCCAAACAGAGTAAAACATTTCAGAGATATAGTTCATCTTAGAGTTCTTCTAGCACAGCCTCATCTGAGAGATGTTAAATGAATCAGAGAAATAAAATAATTTGGAACAGTCACAGCTATTCTATAGTAGGCTTGGAGTACAGCCATTTCTCCAGAAACTTGGTTTACTCTGCCATGCTGATTATTCCAAGTCTGTTTATTCCATCTTTCCAATTACACTTAAGTCAGTTTCCTGACTTCTAACAAATAATTGCTATCAATATCATTAAAACTCAGCTGTATATATTTTTTATTTTTAATTGGATTTTCTTAGAATCCAGACAACTCGAGAGACATAGTCTTTGAAGTCAGATATATGTTGAATGAAGTTAGGGTTCTGCTAGTTACAGCTCTATGATTGGAGCCTTGTCTAAGTCTCTGGTCTGGTTTATAGATTGGGAACATAATATCAACTTATAGGATTATCAAAAAATGTATGAGATATATTAGTCTACATAGCTTAATTCTGGGCCATTGAATCTTTAATATGTGTTAGTAATTTTATAATGATTGAGAAAATGAATGAAATAGACCAGAATCTGGAAAGTAAAACTGACAAGGTAAAAAAAAAAAGAGTATTCTTTTTATATAACTTTTCCAAATATTGTATAAAGTTATCATAATAGTGAATAATGAATAAATAAATGCAATTACATTGTAGAGAGAATAGAGAGAACATAAGTAATTCTTCTGCTTTCTCAGTTTTCTGTGGTGACAGAGAGGCCGAGAAAACTAAAGTTCTTACTTCTCATCACTTCTCATCACTTTATATCACCCCAGGGTCCATCTTTCTGACAAACTAGCAAAGAAGAATTAAAACACAGACTAAAACTACAATGAGATGTCACAACATAGCTATTAAAATGACTAAAATTTAAAAAGACTTCTGTCAAGTTTTTATGAGGATGTGGACCCACTAGAATTCTTTTAATTTTCTGGTGGGAATTTAAAATGATACAACCAATATGGAAAACAGTGTGTTAGTTTTTTTCAAAAACAACATATACCTACTTCACATGTAGGTATTTCCCCAGGAGAAAGAAAAACACGAGTCCCATAAAGATACTTGCACACAAATGCTCATAACATTTTCATGTGTAACAGCCTAAAATTGAAAACAACGCCAGTGTCCACCCACCACTGAATGGATAAACAAGTCCCGGTATATCCACATAATGGCATACTACTCAGCAATAATAAATGTACTATAGATACTCACAAAACATGAATAACTTGTTCAAATAATTGTGCTGGATGAAAGAAACAAGACAAATCCCCTCCCAAAAAAGAGTACATACTAACCAATTCCATTTAGTTTGAAATCTAGAAAATGTATAGAAAAATACCGTGATGTAAGGCAAATCAGTTGTCTGAGGGTTGGAAGTGGGGGTAGGTAGGTAGTTGAGGCATCAGAAACTTTGGGAAGGTTATGTATCTGTTCATGATCTTGATTGTAACGATGGTTTCACAGGTATACATATACAACGTATCAAATTGTACACTTTAAATATGTGCAGTATATTGTATGTCAAGAATACCTTAATAACGCAGTTTTTCTTTTCAAAGGTTATGTCACACAACAATGTAGTCTTTTCTCTCAAGCATTTTGAGTCCCTATCTTTACAAGTGACAAATCAGAGCACATTTGGAAAAATTAGGTCTACAGGATTATTTGAGATCTTTTATTTAACAATTAAAAGTATTATTTCGTTTTCATCATCTTTGTGGTATCTAAGAATGGTCAGATTTATCTTCCTCATTTTATAATAAGATACTGACAGCAAATAAATGAAAGTGTTGCAGTATCTGATCCTCAGAGTTCTTACTCCAATTTCTGTATTGGGCTGTGTCGAATTTGGCCACTTAAATATCCATAGCAAGTGCAGTAAGGAGCCCATTTTGAGAGAATATAGCCAACCCACAGGTTTCCCATTGGCAAGAACCATTCTATGAAAGAAAAACAATACCTGAAGTTAACTGGGAGAAAAAACTTCCCACCTCAAAGTGCACTCAAGAGATGAAAGAAACATGGGCTTTACATTTTGCTAGAATGCAGGCTGTAAATAAAGTAAAGGTGTGATCACAGTTTCTTTAGCGTCTCATCTTCCCCCTTTTCTCCATACAAAGAAGGTAAGATTCAGTTACAGCTGATTTCCATTATGGTCTATACTCTTAGACTTCATTTAAAAGCTTACCCAAATATACTTAAAAGACTGAACAACAAATAGCCTCCTTTATTAAAATTACGAAACCAGCATAAACTGAAGTGCAAGCAAAATTCCTTTACAATGAAAACCACAGAAATGAAACAGTTTTGCCATAGTGGCATTTCATTCTAAATAAGTAAATTGCTGTGAATCAAATTTCCATTCTACAGAGCAAATACTCAGCTTCCCATCTTTCTTTATAAGAACTGTCAAGTGTCAGGCAGGGAATTAGTATGTGAAGAGAAATATTTTATATAGGGCAGGTGTTTTGTGAATGTCTTTGACTGACAAGAATCTTGCTAAAACCTGGACTGAAGAAATTAAACCCTACTGTTTGTTGTCATTTAAATTTGAGGGATGCTGGGAAGCTCCCCACCCTCAGACTATCTCTCCATTGGCCTGTCAAAATGCCTGTAATTTCACCATTAGAAATTCACTCCTTTCAACCAGCTGAGGCCACAAACAAGCAGAGAGGCACAGAGAAACAAATATGTGGATGCATGCTCAGACCTGGGAATCTAGGTGGTGCCCAGACGCTGGACAAAGGAAAATGCCAATGCCAAGTTATGAAGACTTTTAGCACTCAAAATTATTTAGTTACCCCATTTAGGACAAAGCATTTATCTGAAGTCTTTTAGGACAAATAGTATGCCGTTATGACATTATCAAAGATGCTGGAGTGGTACAAATTTAATTACTTAGTATTATTTTAACCTTTTGCATCATAGCATGAAAAAGGATTTTTTAGAACACTGAAATCAGTGGTAATTTTTTAAAAAGGATTCAGGGTAACTGAGGTTACTAAAAAATGAAGGAGTTGAATATGTTAGTGAGAGTGTGTGTGTGTGTGCGCGCGCATGCATGTGTGAGAGAGGTGGGAATAATTTTACTATCCATACAGTATTAAGGGATACTCTGAAAGGACTGTTATTATTATATCATAGTTTATGTCCACAGAGAGTCAAGGCTTTAATTATTCATAACTTAAAGCTCTTGAGTCACATAACAGCAGCAAACATACATGGCAATTAATAAACAGCCAAAAGCCAATGTCTCAGTCTCTGGAGCTCTGCCTCTGAGGAATGAGGCAGAGAAAACTGAGAATACAAAGAGGCCTGCCCAGGAAAGCCGTTTTAAAAGCCTAGCCTAAATCTCAGGTGTGTGTGCTGGGCCTTCTCTGGCCTTATCATACGCCATCCTTCTGCTATGTAATTCCAATCAAATTCTGCGCAGGGTCATGTGCTGAATTATTGTTGCTTCCCCGCCTGGCCTCCTCTGACATTTGCTGTTTTCGGGGCCATTCTCATTTGCCTGTTCCTGATGCTCATCTACACCGATGTGCCTGTAACATACAGGTCAGTGACCAGACACCCACAATATAAAATGCTCATCTCATCACATTCTATGTATTTTGCTATTGAGTAAAGGGAGAAGATATCCAATCTGCAATGAGACCATTCTATCTTATATTCTTCAGACATACATTACACCTGTGTAATGTTACCTGCTTAGAAAATGTAAGTCTTCCCCCTTCCCTCACTATGTCTTCTTGAAACTATTGCCTTCAATTACCATTCATTCAGAGTTCACATTTGCTAAAATTGGAATAAACCCAAAAAAGACACACTCATCAGGATGCATTTTGTCAACCCTCCTGTTTTGTTTTGTTTTTTTCTTTTTCTGTTCAGAGAGGGTAGCCTCTTCAAATACACACTTTGCTTCTGACAGCTCTGTGGTGATTGGGTGCAGCAGAAAATAGTGTCTGACACATAAAATCCACTGATTCAACTATGCAATATTTATTTCATAGCCAACATAAATAAAAATAAAATATTTCCTTGAACATTTTGCTCACACACTGCCTGGCTGCCTTGCCAGCAACTTTTCAGATCCTTCCGTTAGAAAACTTTTATTTGCTTTCCAACTTACCATAAATCATCTTCTCTGATCTGACTCTGATTGGACTATCCTTTGTTGAATAATAAAACATAGGTATTGCTTGGGAATGCATTTTGAATATCTTGTAGATAATGCAATAAAGATGGAATGAGTACAGTTTGATGAGGAAACTATTGGATTCATATAAGATGAAGACTTTCAAGGGAAAAAATAATTTTTTCTTGCCCTAATTACCAATTCCCTGGGCCTTGCCGAGGCTGAACTAAGAAGTTACTATTGATCTGTGATTTGAACTTTCAGGTGATTGGGGTACATGACCTTGATGAATCCAAATCCCAGTTACTGGAGCAGGACCGAGGTAATTCAAGAAACTAAAAAAAAAATTCGGAGAAATCATCACTTATAGTGGATATTACAGACTTGAGTGTCAAGTAAGGGCAAGCCTGATTATCACCATAGCATGAAACCTAATTGAGATATGCAGAGGGAGAAAGGTGGGAAATCCCTGTTGTTTGAGAAAGAATTTGTGAGTGTGGTAAGTACAAAGTAGCAGGAAATCACTAGTCATAAATGGAACAAGGCTCTATTCCAAGAAAATGTCACAGAGGAAGAGGGGTATAAGATCAAGTGGCAGAAGGATGACCTCGTGTGGTTGTCTGTGGTGAATTTAATTGAAATCTCTTCATAGTTTGGTAACACTGAAGAACTTTATTTAATCCAGCAATCATTTTATATGGGTTTGGGTTACTTAGTAGTTTTCAAACCTTCTTAGTCTAATACCCTTAAAATAATTTCCTTAAGAATTCCACAACCTGGGGCACTTGGGTGGCTCAGTCGGTTAAGCGACCAACGTCGGCTCAGGTCATGATCCCATGGTTTGTGGGTTCAAGCCCCACGTCAGGCTCTGTGATGACAGCTCAAAGCCTGGAGCCTGCTTCAGATTCTGTGTCTCCCTTTCTCTCTGCCGCTCCCCGACTCGTACTATGTCTCTCCCTCAAAAATAAACATTAAAAAAAAAGAAGAATTCCATAACCCTTACAAATTTTCAACTTGACATAAAATTGTTTTTCATAACGTCCTTGTGGCAAATGATATAATTTATGTGTGTTATAAATGTTGACATTTTAAATTCAGTTATACCACTTTTTAAATATATACAACTGAGGGGTGCCTGGGCGGCTCAGTCGGTTAAACATCCAACTTCAGCTCAGGACATGATCTCATGGTTTATGAGTTCCAACCCATATAAGGCTGGCTGCTGTCAGCATAAAGCCTGCTTAGGATCCTATCTCTTTCTCTTTCTGCCTCTCTCTCTCTCAAATGTTCCTTTCTCAAAAATAAACAGGAGCACCTGGGTGGCTCAGTCAGTGATTTCAGCTTAGATCATGATCTCGTGATTTGTGAGATCCAGCCCCTCATTGGATTCTGCACCGTCAGCGTGAAGCCTGCTTGGGCTTCTCTCTCTCCTAGCTCTCTGCTTCTCTCCCTGCTCACTCTCTCTCTTTCAAAATAAGTAAATAAACAGAAAATAAATGCATAAACAAATAATATATATATATACATTCAAGTGAATATAAAGGACATGGCCTTTAATTATGTACCTCAGTCCGTTAAAACTACATTACAGTAAAATTTATTATAGTCAAAATTTGCATTTTTCATATTTGTGTATTTCTATTCCAATTTTCCCACAAAATTTTATCCTAGTGTAATATATTTTTAAGTTTGATAACCTTATTAATCACAAGTCTCTGCAGTTTATGTGTGTGTGTGTGTGTGTGTGTGCATGTGTGTGTGTGTGTGTGTATCTGTGTGTTAGCAAGTCTCTGAATTTTGAAAATGTCTATAGGATTAAAATCATTATGATTATTCTAAACAATTGATCAAAAATATATGGCCAATTTTGATAATTATTAAAATAAAATATATTGGAAATGCATCTCACCATGAGATTGGACTTTTTTGTTTTGTTTTGTTTATTTATTTTTGAGACAGAGAGAGACAGAGCATGAACAGGGGAGGGTCAGAGAGAGAGAGACACAGAATCTGAAACGGGTTCCAGGCTCTGAGCGGTCAGCACAGAGCCCGACGAGGGGCTTGAAGTCACGGACCGCGAGATCATGACCTGAGCCGAAGTCGGCCGCTTAACCGACTGAGCCACCCAGGCGCCCCGAGATTGGACTTTTAAAAATTATTTTATGAATACACAAATGAATACTTAGTAGAATGCAGTAGTGCTCAAGATGAGGTCTATATTGTTTTTATGGAATTGACCTTTGCAAATACTTTTTCTTATAAGATGTATATGGAAATGGAAGACTTTAGTTATTCAATAACACATTATTTTCACTTCCTCTTGGTTACATATCTAAAATCATAGAGTGGTATATCATTAAAAGTTATTTTTATTGACCTAAAAGCTCTGTCAGGTTTTCTGAAAGCAAAGAATTAAAAGCAGCCTAACTGGCAAAATGATTTGTTAGTCATCAGGGCTATTTAGTTTCTGTCTCTGAAAAGTGTGTTTAAAATCCTTTCAAGAAATTTAGCTATGATTATTGAGGATGCTTGCCAGTTTTTCAGTTAGTGGCATTTTATTTAATCCAGTATGGTCAGAAAGGGTTGAGAAAAATGGAAATGTTACAAATTCTACTTTGTCAATGCAGTTTTTAAACAAACTATATTTATCTTACCATGTGGTTTAAATTTATTTGCATCAAGTCCTTGAACTATATATTTAACTCAATTTGTGAGATACAAATGGATTAGCAAAGCCACTTCTTATCTTAAATTCAATCAACCGGATGAGATTTACATTCTGTCAGAAAGAGTCTAATTTTGTTCTAAATTCAAATAATTATTCTTAATATGCATTATTGTGACTACCATCTATATTCTAAATTAAATTCTAAAATAGACGTGTAGACAGATAAGGCACAAAATCTTCCCATGAATTTGTTGCCTAATTAAGACAAAGCGCTGCCTCCTCTGATGTTTCTTATTGATACATTCTTTGCTTCATTCTTTTGGGACCCTTCCTAGGGTGATGCATTCTTTGATAGAGATGGGAAATAGAAGATATTAGGTCGTTAAATGGCGATTATAATCTTTCCACCACTCTCTTCTTAAGTTACATTTAGATTGATAATATCCTTAATCTAAACAACAGTGCAAAATCCAATTTGTAATGTCACACTTTCCCATTAACAAAAATCTATATGACAGGAAAGATTCAGAAGTTTGCCACACATTGATGGTGTATTGATTAAAGAAACCAACTAATGGTCAGTGACACCAACTTTTTCCATTTTTCATTTCTGTGTTTTGCTATATTAAATGTTTTTACATTTTTTATTGTGGAAGTTTTCAGATATACAAAAGTGGAGAAAGTAATATAACAAACCCCACCTATCTATTTCCAACTTCGACAATTAACAACACAGAGTCAATGTTGTTTTATCAACAAGCTATCCATTGTCCCCACCCCTGAATTATTTTGAAGCAAATCCCAGATTTCACATAACATCCTGTGAGTATTCTGTGTCAATTAAAAATAAAGACACCTTAAAATTTTTTTTTAACATTTATTTATTTTTGAGAGACAGAGTGTGAGGAGGGGAAAGGCAGAGAGAGGGAGACACAGAATCCAAAGCAGGCTCCAGGTTCTGAGCTCTCAGCATAGAACCCCATGCAGGGCTCAAACCCATGAACTGTGAGATCATGACCCGAGCTGAAGTCGGATGTTTAACCGGCTGAGCCACCCAGGCAGCCCCCCAAAAATGACACTTTAAAATAGCTACCACGCTATTATCAATTGAAGAAGAAGAAGAAGAAGAAGAAGAAGAAGAAGAAGAAGAATTTCTTAGATGATCTATCCACCATGTGGTCATACTGTCCTGATTGTCAATTAAAAACAAAACAAAACAAAACAAAACAAAACAAAACAAACAACAGTTTGTTTAAAACAGAATTCGGAGAAGTCCAACAGATTGTGATTTGTTATTATTTCTCTTAAGCATCTTTTAATCTGTATCTCCCCTCTTTGCCTTCCTCTCCTCACTTTTCTCATTTTATTTGATTGTTGTCAAATAAAACATGCAATCCTGAAGAACTTGCTGAAGTCTAGAGTTTGCTAATTATATACCCATGGGAGTATACTAAAGTGAATTCAACGTTCACATTTTTATTGTGTTGTCTGTAAATGGATTTAAAACCACAGACTTGATCAGATTCTACTCCTTCTCCTTCCTCCTTCTTCCACATGTCTTCTTTTTCATAGCTCATGCTGTGTGGACTTTTTTAAGTATCACATCATGTCTGGTGATCCCTTGTTTTTTGTTTTTGTTTTTGCTTTTGTTTTACCAGCTGTTGATGATTATTTACCTAAAGCTATTAATCTAATAAATTTAATGGAGTTGTAATATAATATTCCAATTCTATCATTTCTGTTTCATTAATGAGGCAGAATATTTCTACAATCATAAAAGCACTTTCTTATCCTAAGATAGTTTGTGTAGAAATAAAAAGATGAATGTTTGATTCTTTCCCCTTTCTTAACAATTTCCAAAGTACTAAATCGATTTCTAACTTTTTCTAAAAGTGACCGATGTGTTTTTGAATATCATTATGAACTCATGGTTTATGATTGAATCCTTTGTAATTATAACCATTGTGGAAGTTCAAATGGTCCACTCCTTTGCCAGTGATATGGCTCTGGGCCTTTTTTTTTGCCATGATTTAAGAGTCTTTCTTTTCTTTACAGCTTTCTCCATATGATTTGTTGTTTCAGACTCATCTTGTATATTTCATGCTCGGGTCTGAAATTAACCATTTCTCAAAAGACAATTGTAGTTTTACAAGGAATGACATTTTAAAATCATACTTTGAATACAAAGACATACTCATTTCTACTGGGTTGGTCATTGTTTGTAGGCCTTTTTTACTGGATAGTTCTAGGAATTTTTTAAACATAAAGTACATGTTGGGTTTATACTTACACTTTTAAGTCAAATTCAGTGCTACACAGATTTTTATCACCTCTGATTTGTGTCTTGTTTCAACCATAATGAAATATCATTTCTTAATTATACCAATAAAATTTCTTCCTTTATTGGTCCTAAAATACACACCAAACAATTTCATAATAATCTTATTAACACAACCACTAACAACATAATTGCTAAAACAGCTTAAGATTTTTACTGAGTGCTTTTGTCTGTAATATAGATCTCACTAGTGATGTAAAGTAAAATAACCCCACTTTAAATACAGTTATCCACTTGGAATAATTAATTCCTCCTTGTGTGGTCATTCCATCAGTCTCATAGAATTAGGGTTAGAAGTTAGTTTTTATATTTAATTTTGGGATATTATTTAAACATAAAATAGCTTTATTAATATGTAAAATATTTACATGATCTGAAAATTAAAATTATAATATAAAGTATAATCAAGTGTACCTGCTATACCTGTATAATCTTCTTTATTCCTTCTACACTCATAGGTAATCTTTTCTTTTTAACTTAATGATTTACTTTCAATTTGAAAATGTCCTTCCTCCCCTTACTTAAGTAGGGAGTGATATACTTTTTAAAAACTACTGAATTATAATGCATGAAATATTTTAGTAAGGCAAGTGTGGACATAGGGAAACTGGTTAGGAGGCCATTGAATGAATTTAGGACATGGTTGCTTATGTTTGATTCTTTGGTACTTCAGAATCCTTTGTCCTTTGTGATAATCTTGATATTTGTGATATTTGCGGTATCTGTATGGGATATTTTCATTACATGCTATGTATTAATTTTTATTACCTTATTTCCTAACTTTCTGTGGCTTATTATGATTAAAGCATTTGGGAGCTTTGTTTATTTACTGTTAATAAAGAGAAATTAATTTGATAACTCTAAAATGGATTATATTTGGTTTCCTAATTCACTTAAGACGTGTAATTTCCTTGATCCAGTGGCAATATGTAAGGATCAAGTTTCTCTGGGTTTTAATTCCAAAACTGTGGCCCTAGACTCAAACTCCAAACTGCAACAGAAATCACCAATCAAAATGAAATATATTGAGCTATCAATATGGCCCTTTTGATACCAATATCAGTGAGTCAACTCTGAAAAGCATATAATTCTGACTTTTAACTTATCATATAACTATTTTATTTGAGCTAATATATTCTGGGTGTGGTGCAAGCAACCTGATTAATGCACCATTCAGCCAGCTAGGCTTGGGCTGCCTATCTAGGCTTTGGAGTAATGAAAGGATAAGGAAGGAAGACATGTCTGCTGTCTCAAGCCTGTAACTTAGAAATTACTTTTCTGTGAATGTAGTCTCATGTTTGAAAATTCCTAATCAAATGACATAGAATGGAAGACAAGAGGAAAGATCAGAGTGAAAATAAATGAAATTGAGACTGAAAAGACAATGGAAAAGATCAATGAAACTAAGAGGTGGTTTTTTTGAGAACATAACCAAAATGGGCAAACCTCTAACTAGACTCATCAAGAATAAAAAAAGAGAGGACTCAAATAAATAAAATTAGAAATGAAAAAAGAATGTTACAACTGACACCACAGAAATGCAAAGGAGCATAAAAGACTACTACAAACAATTATACATCAACACATTGAACAAACTAGGAGAAATGGATAAATTTTTTTTAGAACAACATTCCTAGAAACATATAACCTTCCAAGACTAACTTATGAAGAAATAGAAAATCTGAACAGACCAATGACTAAGGGTATTGAGTCACTGAACACAAATTTTCCAACAAGAAAAGCCCAGTGCCAAATATATGGTTTCTATTATCTTTTTCATCTGTACTTTATTTTTCCTCTGATCTTTTTTATTTGCTTCCTTGTGCTTTCTTCTGCTAGCAAACTTTGTTTTCCTTTCTCTAATTGTTTTGTTTGTTTTGGTGTAAATTTAGGTTGTTTATTTTACACCTTTCTTTTTTTAATTTATTATTACTATTATTTTTTAGCATTTATTTTTGAGAGAGAGAGAGAGACAGAGAGAGAGAAAATAAGCATGAGCCGGGGTGGGGAGAGAAAGAAGGAGACACAGAATCTGAAGCAGGCTCCAGGCTCTGAGCTGTCAGTACAGAGCCCTACACGTGGCTCGAACCCACGAACTGTGAGATCATGACCTAAGCTGATGCCAGACTCTTAATCGACTGAGCTACCCAGGCACCCATTTTTTTTTTTAATGTAGGTGTTTATCTCTGTGAATGCACCTCTTAAATTGCTGCATCCATACAGTCTGATAGGTTGTGTTTCCTTTTTCATTTGTCACAAAATATTTTTTATTTCTCTTGATTTCCTTTTTTGCCCATTGGTTGCTAAGAAGTATGTTGTTTAATCTGCACATATTTGTGTATTTTATAATATTCTTCTTGTAATTGTGATTGATTTCTAGCTTCATAACATTGGGATCAGAAAAGAAACTTGATATGATGTCAATCTTCTTAAATTTATTAAGACTTGTTTAGTAGCCTGATACATTCTCTATCTTGGAGAATGTTCCATGTGCATTTGAAAAGAATGTATTCTGCAACTGTTTGATGGAATGTTTTTTAAATGTAGAAGTTAGATGTGACTTCTGCTTCTCTCCATTTGGGAGATTATGGATGCATTTAGAATTGTACATGTGATAATGGATACATTTTGAATTGTGTATAAGAGAAGTCTATGTAGGTTGAGCGATAAAGAGATGAAATACAGTGTGGATTAATTATAACTGTCCAACTGACCCACCAAATTAGGTCCTTAGCAGTTGTGTTTTTATTTGTCCACTAGACAAAAAGTGGATATTTCACATATATTGGCAACATTAAATTTCTCCCTCTTTCTCAGATTGTCTCCCCCTTAGCATTTGCTTCTCAGTGCCAGGAATTTAAACTGAGACACAAGGAGATAGGAGTTGGTTAATAAAGTGAATATTGGAAACTAGAACTAAGTCCCATTTATTCCTTCTGCTGATATCACTGATGTTTCTCTGTTCCTAGTTTTAGCTGTGTTTTAATTATTCCCCTCTTCTGTGAATTCTGTGAACACTCCCTCTCTCCTTCTACTCTCATTCATTAAGTTCCCTTTCATGTTTGGGCCAACTCAAATCGGCATCTGATACATGCAAGATAACTACGACATATTTCTGTTGCTTGTGTTTCTAAGTTTAAGTTATTGGATACACCGATCATAAAATTGCAATAGCTATATCCTGAACTCTTAGAGTTTTAGTTTTACATAATACCCATCTATGATTGGAATAATTGTTTATCTACCTTGCTGAGTTAACTATTTTTATGTATGGGAACTAGGCAGTAGGCAAAGAAAGAATGTAGGACATGACAAAATTTCCTGAAGGGATGTCTGTATGTTTTCAGGCAGTAAGTTTTTTCAGGTCTGTAAGTTTTTTCTGGGATGACACAATCCTTTAGCAGCCATGCTGTTTACATGAGGGAGCCTTTTCTTTCTTTCTTTTTCTTTTATCTCTTCTTTTCTTTTCTTTTTTTTTTCTTTTCTTTCCTTTCCTTTCCTTTCCTTTCCTTTTTTTTCTTTCTTTTCATTTTATTTTAATTTTGCTTGTTTGTTTCAGTTGCTTAGTTATCCCACCACTACAGGGAAGGATATAATTACATAAACCCTTTTCTACTGAACCCTCCTTTTGGAAGGGTAATGTCTGAAAGCAGAAGTTACAAGATACAAGATAAAAGATACAAGTTACAAGATATTCTTAATAGCACTGGCCAGCCTTCCTCTTACCATTTCCACCTTCTTCTCTAAAAAAAAAAAAAAAAGTGATCCCCATTGTCTTGCTTTCTATTTGTCTTCTGATAATAATATAAACATGCAGAATATACACACTCAGGAAATTTGGAAGTTACAAAAAAATTAGAAAAATAAAAATTAGCCATTATCCACTGTCTAGAAATAATTATTTTTAATATTTCTGATGGATTTCCTTTCTTGAATGTTTAATATGCCTATATAATAGAAATTTGAGATTATAACACACACACTGGCTTATAATATCTGTTTTTGTTTATAACATATTGTAATATCATCATGACATAACATAACCTGTTAAATAAATCATTAATTAATCTCATATTTTGCAACAATTAAAATACAACGTGGTCTAAATTGCAACTATGACTGGACTTCCCATTCAGAGTAAAGAGCATAGACTTATTTTTTTCCTGTTCTTTAGCTCTAAACACAAGTACATATCCTGAAAACAATGTGTAAGACAACCAAAGGAGAATGGGTGGTCTCTTGTCTGAGTTAGCAGAAGGAAGAAGGTAACTGGAAGGAAGAGAGCAAAAGAGATACAATGAGGCAACCAGGGGACTGGGTTTGGGGGGAGCAGAAGCCATGAATCCAGCAGCTTTTCCCAGTGCATTTATTATCAATGCCCTCCATCTCTCCAGGCAGACCTAAAGAGGAGAGATGATTCTTTCAGGGAAGAAACCAAAGACAAAGAAAACTTCTTGAAATCAAACAGGGAGACATAAGCCATTGGCATTAGAAGGATTCCAACTTGAATGACATCTTATTTATCATCGAAAGCCTTGAAATCTAAAACAGTTACCAGACAGCCATATGCTGGGACATGAAAAAAAAATGCAACAGTTTTAAAACAATTGAAACTTTAAAGAGTGTGTTATCTGACTCTAATGAAATCAAATTAAAAATCAATAATCAAAAACATGACAATTCCAAAACATGTGGAAATTAGGTAACACACCTCTAAATAATCCATGGGTCAAAAAGAGTCTCAAATGAAATAGATACATACATTAAACTAAATGAAAATGAAAATACAATTATCAAAATATGTGATATAGCCAAAGTAGGAAAGAGATGTATGGCACCAAATGCTTATATGGGAAAAGATGAGAGGTTTCAGATCAATAATCACAGTTGATAACTCAGAAAAAAACAACTTGAAAAATAGCAGCAAAATAAAGCTAGAGTAAGCAGAATAAAATATATAATGAGAACAAGTCCAGGAAGGAATAAAATTGAAAACATGAAACAGACAAAAAGCTGCTTCTTGGAGAAAAATTAATAAAACTGATAAAATTCTACCAAGACATATGAAAACAAAAAGAAAATACAAAACATCAATATTTAAAATGTAATAGGTGGTATCACTTCCGACCCTGCATCCATTAAAAAAAAAGAACAGGGGAATATTATAAGCAACCTTACATTCAAAACTTGCCAACTTAGAATAAATGGGCCAATTCCTTAAAACCTGTAAACTACCAAACTCAACCAAGATGAAATGACAATCTGAATAAACAGATAATAACTAAAGAAATTAAATTCATAACTTAAAAAAGCTTTTGAAAAAGAAATCTCATGCCTAGATGATTTCATTGGACAATTTCACTAAACGTATAAAGAAGATTAACATCAATTTTACATAATCACTTCCAGAAAAAGAAGGAATATTTTCTAGTTCATTTTATAATTTCATTATTACTGTGACATCAAAACTGGAAAAGAGAAAGTACAATAAAAAAAAAATAACTACAGACCATTATATCCCATGATCTTAGACAACAAATCCCCCCAATATATTAGTAAACTGAATTCAACTATACATGAAAAGAATTAGCTGTTTCCACCTGTAAGGAGTTTGGAACTTGCCACTCCATCCTAAAACAAATTAAAAGGTGAACAGACTGAAAAGCAACCGTTCTTGCATCCTACAGAGAAGGAAAGACACAGGACAAATGACTAGTTAAAAGATTGGAGACAGGCAAATACGGGAGTCGCAGTTTATCAGAACAGAGACTCACTAGGGAAAGCCACCAAGGGAACCAGAGTTAGGGAAACTGGAACTGTACCTAAAGAACTGTTAATGACAAAGTGTAGAAAACTATGAACATTAAAAACTCCAAGGAACCCAGTCATAAGGGGATTCCCATAATATATGTGAGATTTACATCCAAAAGCTCAACCACGTTTTGACAGTAAATATTGGAGAAAAATCCTCTTGGGCTTCCAGCAGGAGGAGGTGAAAAGAAACCATTTTGAAATATGACAGAGCATTCTGTTCTTAACAAGGCCTGCCCTCAGGAGAGATAGTTAACTAGAGCCTAGCCAGCTGGGTTATCAGAGAAAAATTGACACACAGGAAGGGAAATACCTACCTGATTGCATCCCACTCTAGCCACCCTGTACCTCCTAAGTGGGAAAACAATGAGAAACATTTTTGAAGTTTATAGTCTAGACACTTTGCTAACCAAAAGACTTAATCATAGGATTATAGAATGCTTTCCCTAACCCCATACCCCACACTATAAGAGTAGTGTGCAAGAGTTTCTTTTAACCAGTAAATAATGTCTCACTGCCAACAAAAAATTACAAGGCATAATAAAATGCAAAATACACAATCTGAAAGGACAGAACAAACATCAGACCCAGACATGGCAGGAATGTTGGAACTATCCAACCAAGAATGTGAAACAATGTTATTAATATGCTAAGGGCTCTAATGGAGGAGGTAGACAGCATGCAAGAACAGGTGGGAAATGTAATTCTAAGAAAAAGCCAAAAATAAATGCCAAGGATCAAGAAGAAAAAGTGTAACAGAAATGAAGAATACCTTTGATGAATTTATTAGTAGACTAGATACGGACAAGGAAAGAATCTCTTAGCTACAGACTATATAAATAAATCCTCAAAAACTGAAAATCAAAAAGAACAAAGGTGAAAAAACACAAAACAGGATATCCAAAACTGTGGAACATAAATAAAAGGTGTATCATATACATAAGAAGAATATCAGGAAAAGAAAAAGATAAACAATAATAACAGAATTTTCTCAAGTTAATGTCAGACATTCAAATGGCAGATTCAGGACACTAGAGAACATCTAACAGGAAAACAAAAAACAAAAACTGCCTTCAGCATAGCATTTCAAACTACAGAAAATCAAAAATAAAGAAAAATTCCTGAAAGAAGTGTGTGTGAGGGGGATGCATATCTATAGAGAAACGAAATAAAAAAAAGAATTATATCAGGACAGAGACTCACTAGGAACCATGCAAGAAGAGAGTAGAATGAAAATTTTAAGGTGTTGAGAGAAAAAAATAAACCCACCAATCTAGAATTCTATACTCTGTGAAATTATTATTCAACAGTGAAGAAGAAATAAGGACTTTCTCAGACAAATAAAAATTGAGAGAATTTTTGCCAGTAGATGTGCCTTGCAGAAAATGTTAAAAGAAGATCTGTTGGGAAAAGGAAAATAATGTACATCAGAAACTTGGGTCTACATAAATAAAGAAATAGCCCCAAAGGAGTAAAGGTAGAAATGAAGGTAAGATAAAAACTTTTTTATTTGTGATTGATCTATTGGATAACAGTTTCTTCAAAATAAAAATAGTGACAATCTATTTGATTATGTATATTTATCCATATATATTACTATCTATATCTATCTATCTACTTATTGATCTAGTGTTTTTATATAGGTGAAATGAGTGATAATGATACAAGGGATGGGAGGAAGAATGTTAATCCAACTATATCAATAATCACCTTGAATGTCAATGGTCTAAACACACCAATTAAAATATGGAGATTGTCACAGTGGATGCAAAAAAAAAAAAACCACAACCAAGCTATATATTATCTCAAAGAAACCCATTTTATATACAAAGACAAATATAGATGAAAGGTAAATGGACAGAGAAAAATATACCATGCTAATACTAATCAAAAGAAACCAGGAGTAGTTAAATTAATTCCAGACAGAGCAGACTTCAAAGCAAAAAAAAGTCATCAGGGTGTTGCATAATGATAAATGGGTAAGTTCTCCAAGAAGACATAATAATTCTTAATGTGTTGCATATAATAACAGAGTGTCAAACTATGTAAGGCAAAAAAAAAAAAAAAAAGAATTGCAAGGAAAAATACATGAATCCAGTATCATAGTTGGAGACTTTAACATCTTCCTATCTGAAATGGATAGCTCCAGCGGCCAGAAAATCAGCAATGGCATAGTTGAACTCAACACCATCAGTCAACTGTATATAATGAACATCTATAGACTACTTCATCCTTCCAATGACAGCAGAATACATGTTTTTTTTCAAGATTCCATGGAATATTCACTGATATAGACACATTCTAGAACATAAAAAACACACCTTAATTTTTTTTTAAATAGAAATCATGTAATTAAAGTAGAAATCAATAACAGAAAGGTAACTGGGAAATCTCCAAATACATGGAGACTAAACAACACACTTCTAAATAATACATGGTCAAAAAAGACATCGCAAGAGGAATTTTAAAATATTTTGAACTAAATGAAAATGAAACACAACAAATACAAAATGTGGAATGTAGTGAAAACAGTGCTTAGAAGGAAATTGATAGAGTTAAATAAAAGCACATAATAGAGAACAAGAAAGTTCTAAAATGAAATTAATTTTATACCTAAGAAACCTAGAAAAGGAAGAGCAAATTAAATCCAAAGTAAGTGGAAGAAAAGAAATAATAAAAATTAGAGCAGAAGTCAATGACATTGAAAACTGAAAATCAATAGAAAATATCAATGAATCCAAAATCTGTTTCTTTTAAAAGATCAATAAAATCAATAAGCTTCTAGCCAGGCTAACTAAGAAGAGAAAGGACACAAATTGCTAATATCGGAAATGAAAGAGTATATGTCACTACAGATCTCATGGACATTAAAAGGATAATAAAGGAATAATATAAACAGCTCCACCAACAAATTGGATAACTTAGATAAAATGGACCATTTCCTTGAAAGATGCAATCTGCCAAACTTTATGTAAGAAGAACTAGGCCCCTATTAAAGAAATTGAATCAATAATTAATGACCTTTCAAAACAGAAAGAACCAGGCCAAGATGGATTCACTGGTGAATTCTACCAAAGATTTAAGTAAGAAATTATATCAATTGTCTACAATCTCTTTTAGAGGATACAAGCAGAGAGAATACATTTTAACTCATTTTATGAGCCAGCATTACCCTAATATCAATACCAGATAAATTTCAAGAAAACTACAGACAATAGCTCTCACAAACAATGATTTTAAAATCCTTAATAAAATATGAGCAAACTGAATCCAACAACTTATAAAAGAATTATACATTCAACCAGATGGGATTCATCTCATGTGTGTAAGGCTGGTTAAACATTCAAAAATGTTTAAAATCAATCAATGTAATTCATTACAAAAACAGGTTAAAAAAAAGATAAATCACACAATCTTATCAATAAATACTATGAAATATTTGACAAAATCCAACACCTACTAATTATAAAAAAAAAAAACTTTTAGTAAACTAGGAATAGAGAGGAATTTTCTCAGCTTGTTAAAGAATATCTACAAAAACCTATAGTTAACATCATAATGGTTGGAAACAGTCTCACTAAGACTAGGTACAAGGCAAGGATATCTCCTCTCACCTATTTCTTTAAACACTGTCTTGGAAATTCCAGCTAATGAAATAAGACAAGAAAAGGAAATAAAAGGTATACAGCACAGGCAGAAAAACATAAAACTGTCCCTGTTCACAAATAACATGATCATCTATGTAGAAAGTCAGAGAATTGACCAAAAATCTCCTGGATATAACAAATCACTGTTGCAAGTTTGAAGGATATGTTAAAATACAAAAATCAATTGCTTTATTCTGTAATAGCAATGAAGAAATGGAAGTATGCACTATGATCTATTAAGATTTTTCCTAGTTATCCAATATTCAAAAATCAATGTAATTCACCATAACAAGCTAAAGATGAAAAATTAGATGATCATAGCCATTGATGTGCAAAAAAGAGTTTCAGGAAGTGCCACATATATTTACAATAAAAAATGTTCAACCATCTAGGAACAGACAGGACTCTCCTGGACTTTTTTTTTTTAATAAACCCTACCGCTAAGTTCACTCTTAATAATAAAAGACTGAATGTGTTTCTCTAAGATTGGGAATAAGTTAAAGCTGTCCACTGTCACTACTCCTACTCAGTATAGTGCTGGAAGTTCTAGCCAGTGCAATAAGGCAGTAGAAAAACATACAATTACATAGATTGAAAATCAAGAAATAAAACTGTTGCTATTTGCAGATGACTTGATTATCTGTACAGGAAATTACAAGGAACCTATACAAAAAATATAAAATTGCTAAAACTGATGAGTGAGTTCAGCAAGGTCAAAAGATATAAAAGCAATTGTAAAATTATATATCTAAACAGTAACAATGAACATATGGAAAGTGAAGTTAAAAACATCATACCATTTATAATTGCTCCAAAGAAAATGGAATAATTACATATCATTTAACAAATCGTATTCAGGAATTCTTTGCTGGAAATTACTAAATGCTGATGAAAGAAATCAAGGAAAACCTAAACAGAGAGACATAGTGTGTTCACAGATTCAAAGACTCAGTGAAGTAAAGATGTCAATTCTCCCAAAATCTATCTATACGTTTAAGGCAATTCCTATATAAATCACAGTAAGGGTTTTTTGTTTTTGTTTTTCGGGGGCGTTTTTTGGGTTTGTGCGTGTGTGTGTGTGTGTGTGTGTGTGTGTGTGTGTGTATGTGCAGGCACAGACTAGCTCATTCTACAGTGGAAAGGTATAGGCCCTAGGATAAAAACAATCTTTCCAAAGAAGAATCTAGCGAGAAGAATCCCTTTATTCAATATTAAACTATACTTTATAGCTATAGAAATAAAAAAGGCTTTTTGGTATTGGCAGAAGGACAGACACACAGATCAATGGAACAGAACAAAGAATCCAGAGATAAAACCACACAGATACACTTAAATGATTTTTGACAAAGGTGCAAAGGCAATTCAATGAAAGTGGGGTAGTCTTTTCAACGGATGAGACTGGGGCAATTGTATATCTATGGACAAGAAACTCAACCTCAGACTAAACTTCACACTTTATATAAAATTAATTCACAATGAATCATGGACTTAAATGAAAATGTAATATTATACAACTTTTAGAAAAACACATGAGAGAAAATAGTATCTGGGGCTAGACTCTTTAAAGGTCCACGTAAAGAGATTGAAAAGAGAAGCTATAGACTTGGAGAAAACATTTGCAAGTCATGTGTGGTAGGTTGAATAATTTCCCCGACAAAGATATTTGTGTTCTAATCCCAGGAACCTGTGAATGTTACCTTGTATGGCAAAAGAAACTACAGATGTGATGTAGGAAATGAGGACCAATGTAATCAAAGGTTCTTACAAGAGGCATCCAAGAGAGCTAGACAGGATCAAGGCAATGTGATAGTGGAAGTAGATAGTGCAGTAATATCCCAGTGCAAAGAATGCAAGGGCCTAAAAGCTCCAAAAGTCAAGGAATAGACTTCCCCCTGTAGACTCCAGAATGGTTCCTTCTGGAGTCATTTTGGGCTTCTGCCCTTCAAAAAATGTAAGATGATGAATTTGTATTAAGTCACTACTTCTGTGGTAATTTGGTATAGCAATAAGAGAAGGCTAATTCACTAGACATTTATTAAAAATTCTGTAGATTATATAAAGAAATCTCAATGCTTAAAAAAAGGAAACATCTTAATACTTAATAGTAATCTAACTGGAAAATGGGCAAAAGGCATAAAGAGACATTACACTAAAGAGAATATACAAATGTCAAATAAGCATATGAAAAGCTGATGAACACCACTAGCCATCAGGGAAATGTAAATTAATAGCACAATGAGATATCAGTATATATTTATCAGAATGGTTTATATATTTTTTAAAAATTTTACACTACCAAATGCTGGCAAGCACTCATAGATAATAGGTCACTCATACATTGCTGATAGAAATGCAAAATTTCCACTCTGGAAAACATTTTTGGCAGTTTCTTATAGAAATAAACATGTAGTTACCAAATGACCCAGCAATTGTACCCTTGGGCATTTATCCCAGAGAAATAAAAACTTGTGAGCACACAAAATCCTGTACATGAATGTTTATGGCAGCTTTATCTGTAATAACCAAAAGCTATAATCAGCCCAGATTTCCTTCAACAAATGAAAGGTTGTACAAATTTTAGTGCATACATAGCATGGAATACTACCTAGTGATAAAAAGAAATAAACTATTGATACATGCCACAATTTGGATGCATTTCCAAGGAATTAGCTGAGTAAGGAAAAGAAATCTTACAAGGTTATATATTGAATGATTCAGTATATATAACATTTTTGAAATGAGTAAATTTTAGAATTGGTTGTTCTAGGCTAGGAAGGGGTGGGAAAGGTTGATGTGGTTATAAGAATGAAATACAAGGGATCTTTATGATGATGGAGCTTTTCAGTATCTTAACTGTCTTGGTGGACATACAAACCTAGATGTGATAAAATTGCATAGAACATACTTGGAAATATCCCTATAATATTTCTTACAATTACTTGTGATTCCACAATTATTTGAATAAAAACTTCAATTAAAAATGCAACTAGCAAAGTGATAATGAACCCAAACGAATGTCTCTGATTTATTTCTCCTTGGGGAACTAGAATCCCATAATAAATACAAACTCTAATTCCAAGGTTTTGAGACATACAATTTCTTCTGTGGCTTTAACCCTTTTTTGTGTTTACATTTTTTACATAATTGTGAAGGAAGTTTGTTTGCCAAGGCTCTGTTGATAATTATCATCAATATCTTGTTTCCATAGGACAGAAAACAAACATACGGGTAGGGAACAAATTGGTGTGCAATTTTTGGTGGCAGTGCCTTAAATGGGAATCAATCCCATTTCTGTCTTAAATTATTTTTTCCTATAATGATCAGATGTCTTGAGGACAAACCATGCTTAAGTTCATTTTTATGTTCCATGATGCTTAGCATATTGCTATCTTTGAACATAGTAAATTGCTAAATATATATTTACTGACTCTGTTGTTAACTAACCTATCACATAAGCTATATGGCCATAAAAATACAGTAAAGAAATGAAAACATAAATAGGCATTCTTCATAGAACATTTCATAAATAGCTGTCTTAAATTTTCAGTCATAGGGGCACCTGGGTGGCTCAGTCGGTTAAGCATCAGACTTCAGCTCAGGTCACGATCTCGCGGTCCGTGAGTTCGAGCCCCGCATTGGGGTCTGGGCTGGTGGCTCAGAGCCTGGAGCCTGCTTCGGATTCTGTGTCTCCCTCTCTCTCTGCCCCTCCCCCATTCATGCTCTGTCTCTCTCTGTCTCAAAAATAAATAAAAAACGTTAAAAAAAATTTAAAAAAAATCTTCAGTCATAAATACAAACTTTATTTAGAGTTTACATGATATAATAAGATAGAACAGGGCAAGGACATTTTGGAAGCAGTAACATCGGTTGGACCATGGCAACATGTCAGACCCCCAAATACACAATTTGAAACTCAAAAGTGAAACAAAATAAGCATCTCTATCTTACAATTGGATACAATGTTTTTAAAGAGGTCCATCCCTTCTTTTTCCTGATAGGCTATCATACTCAGATTCCTTTCTAAGATTCTTATTAAAAGTTTTGCCTATGCTTCAAGAAACATTGCATGGTAAACATATCCCTATGGAAACTCCCTTCCTAATTTGTTGACATAAACAGGCCTACTTTAGCGACATTTTGGTGACTAAAATAGAAATAAATTGGGCAATTCAATGTACAGTGTATGTTTGTTTTCTGATTTGAATTGTTTGAACAAATAAAACATTGTGAGAATTAATCTATATACATAAGTATATGCTAACTTCCACATTCCAAAAAAAAAAAGGATGTTAGGTTGGTTTGCAAACTGGCTGCCACACACAGAGGTTAAGGAGAAATGAAAGAGGCAGGCCAGCTGAGATCCAAGATGGCAAGTTTAATATGCAAGGGAACTTACCTAGAGGTTTGTCCCTGGTGGCGGCAAGATGAGGAATGAGTAGATCTCCACATTTGCCAGCCAGCATCTTAAAAGTTTATATGGACACCTTAACAGAATTCAGTCATATATACCATTCAGATAGACCCCCAAACACACTGTTCTCTCAAGGCTGCATCCTTTAAAATGGCTCCCACTGTGGGAATGGCAGGCAGAACATAGGTTTGTAAATCCAGGGTGGTGAAGAGCCTCTGATTGCCCAGGCCCAGCTCCTTTATCAACTGGTCATCCTGTCCTCTTTATGACCTCCTCCAACAATGTATTTGACTTAGAGTCCTAGAAACAACAACTGAGTAACAAGTGATGGGCAGTCCTAATTTTCTTTTAAATTTTTATCCTAGTGATGGATTACCTCACTCACAAATTCATGATTGTGAGCACACTCTCTCCTTTTTGTCTCTTTCACACACACACAAACAGAAAATATTTATTTCTATACATGCACATTATATATTGCTTATGATATGAAAACAAGTCAACTGATAACAAAGATTCAGAAGAGAGATACAAGTAAATCTGACTAAATGGGAAAAAAATCTACTGATGCCAACCTGGGGCACACATCTTTGCATGTGGATACAGAGATCTCAAGGATTTTCTGCATCTAAAGACAGACTTAATCACTAAGCAAAATTTATCCTCTTTCATACATTGTTTACTTGCAGGCAGCAAGTTAGAAAGAAAATAAACCACGAAAGAACTGTAGAATTACTTAGAGAATCTATTTTCAAATCCATGGAATGATTGTTAATGACACTATATTTTCACAAGAAAAAGTTAGAATCAGGGAAATCAATTTCACAATTGGTGTTATATTTATTCATTTCCTAAGTTTTGAAGGCCATTTTATGATGATGCTGAGAACATGCAGTCTATGTAACAAAACATGCAAAAGAGTATTAATTATCTCAACTTGGTCTCATAACTGAAAGCTGAAGGAATTAAACTTTCAGTGAATGCCTTTCCTTGAAAATAGCAAATGCTTAGTAATTTTAGTAATAGAGAACATTATAAAGAAAGATGAAAATGATGTGTATTCAAGTAACATTGTGAGGAAAGTCAGAATGAATTACACACTATGGCAAAAATACTTCCAATAATTATTAAGCAATAATCTGCTATAGCATAGTAATTGAGAGTGTGTCTTTTGAGGTCAGGCTGGATTTATATCCCAACTCTCTACTTATTAGCTGTGTGACCCTGTAGAAAGTGCATGGCTATTCTCTTTCTCAGTTTCTTTCTTATAAGATAGGGATAATTTAGTGCCTAATTCATCAGGTTTTTCGAGGATCATGTAAGATAATCTATGTTTTTTAAAAAACTTAGGCTAGTGTCTGACACATAGCAGACTCCATAAGTGTTAGCTATTATGACATGCCATCGTTTGCCAACAGAGTGAGGCAACAGAAAAGAGAAATCGAAAAGTAAAACTTTTAAGAGGATGCACAAAACATTGCAGAGACAGGCATATAAATAGCCCTGCCAAAAATAAAAAAGAGCTGGGAAATGATTTGGAAGGAGCTAATTACAATGGGATTGTTAAAGAAGATTGTAGAGAAGAACATAATTTGAACTGAGACATGAAATTTGGATTTCAAGGGTTCCTGAAAGTGGGAAGGAATGAAAAAAAAAAAAAAGCTTTCCAAGATGGACCTAAAGATGTACAACATCTCAGTGAAAGGTGCTGTTGGGGGAAAAATAAGTGATACGGTGAAGGGAGTTTAAGGATTATGAACAGATGAGTGAAAGTTGAAGCTGAAATGTAATATTGAGAAGATGTTGCTTTGGATACTCTACTGATAAATTTTGTTAAAAATACGGTTAAAAAATGGGGCGCCTGGGTGGCGCAGTCTGTTAAGCGTCCGACTTCAGCCAGGTCACGATCTCGCAGTCCGTGAGTTCGAGCCCCGCGTCGGGCTCTGGGCTGATGGCTCGGAGCCTGGAGCCTGTTTCCGATTCTGTGTCCCCCTCTCTCTCTGCCCCTCCCCCGTTCATGCTCTGTCTCTCTCTGTCCCAAAAATAAATAAAAAACGTTGAAAAAAAAATTAAAAAAAAAAATGTATACCAATTGTTTACTAAAGGTTTGCTGTCCCATTCTATATCAGAGACCCCATTCCCCATTGATCTGGGGAAGCTGTTGCCAAGTCAGGGACTCTTCATTTTTGTCCAATTGGCATGTAAGTGGAGCTACAAGACTTAATAATGGAATTTGAATGGAAGTGATTTGTGTCACTTCCAGTCCAGCATGATTAACAACAGATGTGCTTTCTCTCCCATGTCTTTTCCCGTTCTTATCCTGGAAGGGAAAAATCCTGAAGTCTTGGAAGAAAAGAGTGCTAGAAGATGAAAATAGAAGGAGTCTGTGCTTCTGTTGGCCGCTGAGCCTGTGTGTGTGCATTTCATAATAGCTGGTGTTACCCTACCTACACTAATAAAAGTGCTATTAACTTTACTCTTGGAGTCCTGGATATTCTAGTAAAAGAGCTCGAACAGCGTTGTAGAAAAAAGCTGGTTGTGACATTAAGGAAAACTGTAGCATCAATAAGCTAAAAGTGGGAAGGCCCCTCAGCAAGCTATTCTACTAATTCTGGCAGAGTTGGGAAGTGCACAACTAGGGAGATGGCATAAGAAGGAAAGAGGGGAACGCTTGCAAAGACAATCAGTGAAGGTAGGACTGACGGGCTTAAGTGACTGAACCTAGGGACTGAGTGACTAGAGAGGAAGAAACACTGGAGACTTTGTGTTTCTGTGACCAATAAATAAAAGTCACAAGATGGTAAATTTTGGCTTAATTTATGATATTGGTTAATTAGAACTGCTATAAACAAAGAGATAGGTAAGCCTCAAGAGGCAATGACATCCCCACCACTCAAATATGCATTAATTGGGCAAATGAGCATTCACTAAAGATGTTATACAGGGGCTCTTGAGATGTGGATTCATATAAAAACATAACTTCTTAAATTTATTACAATTCAAAGATTTTATAATTAAACGATGATGGGCGGTATTCAAGATATTTCAATACTATGTAAGAAAAAAATTCAGGAAAATTTCAAAGAACAGAAATTTATAGACTATAAATACATGTTGCATATCAATTTTGAAACAAATATTTTGTTTTAGTTCAGAATTAATTCAAGAACGACAAAGATATTTCAAATTGCATTTAATAACATGAACATAATCAAAATAATGGAACTTTTTTAAAAATGATGAACAACTATAAAACTTAGATATGGCTGTACAAATTTTCTGGGTTTTTCTGTTGTTATTGTTTTTCTGAAATAATTACCAACAGCATGTTTTGTGACTTCAACCCCATGCACAGGTAGTATTTTAGAATATAATCTAGCACTTACCATTTCTCTTTACAATCCCTTCCTCATTCTTTACAGGGTCTTTGATTTATCCACATGTGATATTTTATCTGAGGCAGAGCTGCATTGTCTCCACATTGAATAGTGTCAGGAACTTCACAGGTCTGTATGTTATTGTTTCTGGGAGCGCATATTCTGTGTCCACTGCTGATTTGCATAGCATCTGCTGTCACTTTGTGCTTTCTCTGTAGTTTTGGGGTTTTGTTGTTGTTGGTTTTTTTTTTTTTTTTTTTTTTGCACACTTGACAGCTGCTTCAATAGCACTTTGCCATTGGATTGGCTGTGATGAGGAGAAGATGTGACATGTTCAGATTCTGATGACACAGCACACTGCAAATTACCCATTGGCAAAATGAAGTCTATTGCTGGCAAATAGTCTCTGGAATTCTGTAATAGGCAATCTGGGCATTGCAGTACTCCAGCTCAGCAGATGCTGTTGTGTATAACAGTTCCATTTTCTAGTAGTCAGAGTGGTAATCAGCCATAGCAAGGTATTCATGACTGCCCACTGTAAACAAACACATCCTTCCCTTACTCCAAGCAACTCTGGTGATTTCATGAGCTTAGCAGGGTAATAGGGGTTATTGGCTTGAGGTATTGTCATCATCTTTATAAATTACGCATTTATAATTCTTTGTTGCCTCACTAGTTGATTATTATGGGCTTTCTCTGGCATTGGCCATACGTTCAATGAGACAAATCATTTTTGACCTACCAAAAGTATCAGTTTTAATGAAATAACTATATTTTAAATTATGTAATTTCACAATTAAGGTGCAATATAAGCTCATTCTGCTTCAAAGACTAGAGATCCTTTATAGTGATCAAGATGGGATGAGAGAAATCTGTTCTTCTTGGTCCCTAGTTGGAAAGCTTTGAAGTCTTGATATATATTTTAAAATGTTTTGAACCAAAATGGATAAATTGTATTACATCTTTAAATATCTGCTATAAGTTTCTTGAAGACAAGGGAGTTGCCCTACCATACTATATCAAATAAGTATATAATATAAAACATAAATAGAATATTGATTTTACATAAAAAGTAAATTACACAAAAAATGCTCTCTTCCATACCATGACATATTCTGACCCTAACAGTATTCCATTACTAAGTCAGAGATAAAGCTTTTAAGCACATATACTGAACTCCAGTTATAGGTTTTTTTCTATGCTAAAGTCTCCTTTGAAATTAATACAGATAAGAATAGCATCAATAAAATCTGGAAAGGTGATATTCATAAAATCAACAGAGTTTTTATGCTAAGATAACACAACAGAGTTTACAATTTAAAGGATCAGTTTGATTCAGTGGCTTTAATAAATGGTCTTCATAGGGAGCAAAGTAGAATGTTATGCTCTCCAGATATGCAAATAGCATGGATAACATTTTCTACTCTAAGTAGCTAAGTTAACAGATTTTTACTGTGAAAACTGATGAAGTTAGTATGATCTACAAGTTAAAACTCTTTAATCTGATTTAAGGTATATAGAGTGATTTACTCCCTTTTTAGAAGACCCAGCACTCAAAATGCCAGTTATTCAGAAATCCAAATTTTCACCGCTGTGGCATAAATATTAATTAAAATCCACAAAATAAATTTGCAAAATTTCTTTTGTCACTGTGTTTGATGTATGCAAGTAGAATTGTGTTGCTTTTTGTGGAGTACTTACCAGAAAATTGGCTGGACAGAACTAAGTATATCGTTGAGAAAATATGAGTTTAAAAGAATAAATATAATTGCTAGAATCAAGATTCAGAAATATGATACAAGCTCCAAATAATGTCAGTAAGTTCAGAGGAAAGAATTAACTGCATTTTCTTTGGCAAAACAGATACCCCTTAGTCCACATATTCCAAAAATATTAGGACAGTGATTTTGCTTTCCTCTATTTATTTTTATTTATTTTTTATTTTTTGCTTACTTGCTGGATTTCTGTTTGTGTTTCGGGTAGTGATTTTAGTGAATACATTTCTCAGTCAAGGTGATATACCAAGTCAATGATAATTACCTCAGAAATACCAGGTGAGTGTTGATGATTCTATATTAAGTAAAGTGTATTTCAATTAATTCTCTAGGTATCTTAGAATCACTCAAGATTGAGCCCTACAGCCATAAAAAAAAGAGAGAGAGGAAAGAGAAAGTAGGTGGTTCCTGGTGTTTATAACCAATGTACATGGTTATTGGACCATGGTGGGTTAAGGAAAATTGTGTATTACGGAAAACTCAGAGATAATAGAGGGTTATAGAATTTAGTTTCAAGGAGCATTAATAGGATAAGAAGTTTAATTATTGATTTTAGT
Source organism: Neofelis nebulosa (assembly GCF_028018385.1). Lineage (NCBI taxonomy): Eukaryota > Metazoa > Chordata > Mammalia > Carnivora > Felidae > Neofelis > Neofelis nebulosa. The sequence goes on from NC_080784.1 coordinate 119,891,837, forward strand.
CAGATATTCATTCTTATTTAGGATTTTATATTGTGTTTGGTTTTATTTGATTTGAGAAATTGGATCAGAGAAATTCCTGCTTTGGTGACACACTAGAATTTAAATATAAGAATTGAATCAGTAAGATGAAACATAACATATAGAAGCAATAGAAAATATTTATTCAAATTTTATACAGGTGTAGGGATCTCGAAACCAATTGCAGCCATTATTCTTAAAACTGGAATAATTTTTTCTTAAAAACATATGTTAAAAGTGTTGTCATACATGAGACTGTGTCTTCCAGACTCAATGAGGGTGCAGCTGGTTAACTGCTTTAGATAAAATAAAAACAAAATGAAAGTGAACAACAAAAAGGCGGCAGAATGGGGAGTCTTTTAGTCAGCTTTCGAAAAACAAGAACCAGTCATTACTTTCGGCATTCAAAATCTGGAAGCCCTGTGTGAATCCCCACCTCTACCTCTCTGTCTTTAAAAAAAATGACATTCTGAAAACAAAGACGTTATTTCTAAATGCGCAAAAATTTTCAGAAATAAGTTGTGAAATGAGGGACGATATAAACACGCTTCTTCAAATTATAGCACCCCGAATTCCAGCTGAGAACAGTTAAAGATGCTTATAATAGAAAGTTGCCTTGGCTATACAGTTCCATATTTTAATTGTAACTTAAGTCACATTTAAAATTTTGAAGTTAGGAAACGTGAAGACATGGATTCAAAATTCTCTCTACAACATATTACCTGAATTTGAATGAGTAAATTAAACACGAAACCACAGCTTTCTCAATGCTAAAGTAGAAATAATTGTAGAACATACATTTTAGGGTTATTGGATAAATTAAATCATATAATGTATATATAATATCTAGCAGAGTACTGTTATGTAATTATATTTAAAAACCATAAGATATTATTATTAATAGCCTCTAAAGTGAATTAATTCTATGTCTAGATTAGAGTAAAATGTGCAGCTGTATTATATTGCTTTCTCATGTTAAGTTTCCAGACAAATAAAAGTAGGTCTTGTTCATATTTTATTTATATAACTAATATTTCTACCTGAATTCAGCCCTTAGCATTACAATCTTAAAGGTCAACTACATTTCTCAAACGGTAACAATTTATTTAAATCTCTTGAAATTATTATTAACACTGAACCTATTATCTGTAAGTTTAGCTATTCCAATCTAATGAGCCAATCTCTATGTTTTAGCTGATGAAAACATTCAACAAGACAGAGCTAATGAAGGAAAGCCTGTGACTTGTCACTAAAGGGTTCACCTTAGTCTGGCATGATTCTATGAATTTATCCTTTTTGCAAAGATTTTTAGAAATATGTTATAGATTCAGATATTTGCATTATTATCCAGTATTTCTATACCTTTAATATAAATATAATTAGATGTTTTGACTTATAAATTGGTGATATCATTTTTCACTTTCTATTCTTCAGGTAACCCTTCAAAACACAAATGAAGTTACTTCTTTATGGTTTGTTCACAGTGAACCTCTACTGGTTCTTAGTGTGGATGCTTCTGTATATATATAAATATACATTTATATATATATGTATACACATTTATATATGTGTGTGTATATATATATACGTATACACATATATATATATTCATTTTTCCAACAAATATTTATTGAATAGCTTTTCTCTGCTTTATGCATTTTAGTAAATAATATGATGGGGAAAATATTTGTGAACAAGGAAATTCTGACTTCTGATCTGGAGTTGTGAGCCAAGCAGGAGTTATGAACAAGAAAACAATTATGATGTAATACATCAAATCATGGGTCAAATTCATTTTGGCATATAACCCATATTCTGTGTGAGAAAAGGGATTGATAAGTGAATATTTCCTAGAAAAAGTAAAACCGGAATATTTAAGCCAAGATTCGAATGCTGGATAACACTTTGCCTCATGAGAAAAGAAGAATATTTAGCACAAAGGAAATAACATTTACAAAAATAGAAGCAAAGACAATAGGGACTCAAACTGGAATGAGCAGGTTTGCTCTGGCTGGAGCAAAGAGAGCATATACGTGTGGAAAGAAAGAGGCTGGAGGGGTGAACCAGCCAGAACATAAAGTATACTGCGGCTCTTCTATCTATAGGTGTTGTATTTAACTTTTCTTGCCCCACCTTTGGAGTACAGAACGAGATTCACACATTTCTATGTCAGAAGCATATTTTTAAATTCCCACTGTGTTTCAGTTTTATTAATGGTTAGGTCATGGTCACAGTCACAAGTTCAGTACATTGGCATATAATGCATTATTTATTCTCTAATTGGTTTATTCATTTATCATTTATATATATGATATATATATATAGCAGAATTGTGCCCCCACGGTATATACGTTAAAGCCCTAACTCCTAGTTAAAATGAGGCATTTAGGGTGGAACCCAGTTCAATCTGACTGATGTCCTTTTAATAAGAGGACATTAGAATACACAGAGAGACACCAGGGATGTGGACCACAGAGGAAAATCCATGTGAGGACACAGCAAGAAGGCAGTCATCTGCAAGCCAAGGAGACAGTCTTTCGAAGAAACCAAACTGGCCAATACTTTGATATTGGACTTCTAACCTCCAGGACTGTGAGAAAATAAAATTCTGATGCTTTAACGTCACCCAGTCTGTGCTCTTTTGTTATGGCTACCCTAGGAAATTAATACAGTGTGTGTGTGTGTGTGTGTGTGTGTGTGTGTGTGTGTTTATATATATTTAATTACATTCTGTTCCCTGCACTGTTCTACTGGTTAAGGATATAAAGAAATAAAACATTATTTATTAAACTCTATGCACCTAAAACTAATATAATGTTGTATGTCAATTATACCTCAAACAAGGGTCATATAAAAAATCGAGGGAGAGCTATATCAGTAAAACAAGAATTACAAAAAGGGAATGTACAATAATATAGGTATACACATGCTATAAGGCAACTGCATGGAGAACCATATGAAGAAGTTTCTCGAAGATGGAGATGCACAGGCAAAAGTTTGAAAGATAAATTGGATTTAACAAAATGAAAGGGCTAGTTCTTGGTAAGAAGGTGGGCTTAGCTTTCTGGCTTGCCATGCAAGTGTGAAGGAGTATGGATGACTAACCACTTGCAGCAGCACAGAGCTGATGGCACAGGTGTTATGTGTAGAGAAGTGGCAGACAGTGACCCCTTCAGTGATCTTGAAAATGAACTCAGTTACCTTTTCCTCTACCTGGGGCTTCATTTCCATGATGCCACTTTTTATCATTTTCAGCATGTTGATTGTTTTCCTTTATGAAAGAAACAAGTTAGTTTACGTAATCTTGTCCACTGCTGTTACCAATGGACTTTATAGGACCTTGCCCATGCAGTAATTCTAGCCCTTCTTTTCATTCAAAAAGCATATTTGAAACATGGTGATGCTTTTTCCAGGCTTCAGTCTTTTTCCTGACCCTCAGTTCATGCTGAGGTTCTTCCTCTCAGCTTTTAACTTATTTTAATCTGCTCTAAGTTAATGATTAAGGCCTACACCAGCTGTTAAACGCTATCAGTACACACAGTAGCACGAAAACACTTACCATCTCATAGTGGTAACTCTGTGGGGTATTTACTTACCTTTCTTCCCCTCCCCCACATGTGTTTGTCTTTGGATAAGTTCTTCTTTATTAGGTTCTAGCTTTTTTTCCCCAGCAGGTCAATTGTTCTTAAACTTTGGTGTGTATCAAAATCACCTTGAAGTTATTGTTAAAAATGCACATTCTCCTCACACGTTCTAATTCAAAATCTTCAGGGGAGTAGTACATGAAATGGGGAGTTTGCCCTAGTTATTAACTGATCTGCAGGGTGTTTTATTTTGTTAATAAGTACTTGATAGTAAGTATACTAACATCCTTTAATGTGAACACTGTAGCACCATGTTTTCCCCCTGTGTTCTTGAGTCCACCCCTCGTGATCACAGCATGACCGGGTTCGATTTGTAGACTGATGTCATGAAGAACATTTAAGAGAAAGCTCTTAGATCCTTGCCTTTGTAAACCACGTACATACACACACTAACTTCTTATGTACACACACTGTGTACTACAATTTATGCTTTGTGGCCAGGACAACGTTTGATGGCAAACATTGAAAGAATAAATCAATTTTCTATATTTGACTCAGTTTTAAATCTATTGAAGGAGTTAAAGGTTTTCCACAGAAATAAACCAATAGGAATGTAATATGGAAAGAGATTTTTAATAAAGAGTTGGCTCACATGACTATGGAGGCCAGCAAATCCAAATTTGTAGAACTGATATCCCAGTTCAAGTCCAAAGACTTGGAGGCTGTTGTAGACGTGGGAAGAGCTGACATCCCAGTTTCAGGCTGTCAGACAGGAAGATTCTTACTTATTTGGTGGACAGTCAGCCTTTTGTTCTAGTTAATCTTTCAACTAGTTGAATGAAGTTCACCAACCTGGGGAGCACAATCTTTTTTACTCAGTCAACCAATTTAAATTTTAATCCAATCCAAAAATAGTAACACAGAAACACCCAGAATAATGTTTGACCAAATACCTGGGCAACCTGTGAGTCAGTCAAGTTGACACATAAAACTATTCATCATGGGTCCAGGTCCCATGGGTATAATCTCAAACTCCTGAAAACTTGATCTAGAATTGATTTCTCTGTGTGGTATGAAATATGATCTCATTTAACTTTTTTCATTTATAGATCCCATCTCCCTTTTCTCCATGTGGATAACTTATTTTCTTAGCACTATTAATTAAATCCTGCATTCTTTCCACACTTCTTTCCCCCTCCCATATAAAAACACTATAATATTTTAAATTTCTGTATATGGTGACCTGTTTTTAGGCCTCTGTTCTATTACATTGATTTCAATTTTTCATCCCTGTACCGTAACATCATGTTTTGATCACTTCTACCTAATAATAATTCTTGACATCTAGGATAAATCTTTTCACAAGTTTCTTTTCCTTTAGGAATTCCCTAGCTAGTCATGGCTTTTTGATGTCCCATATGTTTTAGAATCGGCATGCTAATTTTCATTAACAAAAATCCTATTTGTATTTTGATTAGAATACACTTAATCTATAGATCAATTTGAGGATAATTAACTACTTCATGGCAATTGAATTCCCCTGTCCTTGACCAAAGCCAGTCTCTTCACTTATTTCTTTCAATATTTTTATATTTTCTACATAAAGATATTACATACCTTTTGTTAGATTTATATCTAGGCATATTATCATTTTGTTTTCATTGAAAATACTTTCTTAAATTAAATTCTAGTTATTTTTGAATAATATATGCAAATGCAATTACTGTTTACGTATCAACTTTATATCTAGAAAACTTGCACAATATTCTTTAAAATTCTAATAATTAGTTGTTTCTCTGGAGGGTGGTGGGGTTATGTAGGTTTGTATGGGTTATACAGGGTAATGTATGCCAATTGTGAAAAATTCGGTTCTTCCTTTCCAATTCTTATAAATTGCATGCAATGTGACATTGTCTTTTTATTAGAGTCTAGTCTACTTACATTTATCATTATTACTGACATACATGACTGCTTTTTGTCTTTCTTTTCTAAGAGCCATTAATTCCTTACACATTTTGCAGTGTTACAGCAACTGGCTCTTTAGTGCCTCTTTGGAAGGACTACCTTGTTCAGTGGGTCTTGCATTTAGATTATTGTCTTGAAGGATAAGAGCTTTGACCTTATTATTATATGTGGTTTATCCTATTTTCACTATTCAATGGACTGTCCAATGTCATTTCTTTTTCTTAAATATCTTAGATAGACATTTCAGTTTCTGTTTGCAGAATTTATTCCCAGTTTTGTCCTATTACCTGGATAACTTGAGATAACAAGATAACTTCTTGGCCTCTCCACCAAAGTGCACTTTTCTGTCTCGAGTCTTTCTAGTTCCCAATTACTTGCTTTTGGAATTTGGGTGATTAGGAACACAATAGCCCTTGGTTCAAATACGTGATATAAAAGTTTAACACAGTCAAGAAGATAGCCTACATCCCTGCCATATTCTTTTCCTCCTGACATGGAGGGTCTTCTTTGTTTTCCTACTCTATACACTGGAGCAGAGTATTTTAGGAAGGACATCATGTTTTCTCTGGCTTCTCCCTCTTACAAAGAGGAAAAGAAATGATGTTAATTAAATTTATTTTCCTGTGGGTTCAGTATGACTTACTTTTTTGACTCTACCTCTGTTGACCCAGCCTCTGAACAACTAGAGTCAGATTTCCAACATAGTGTTGGCTAAAAAATATTATACCCATGGCAATAACAGAACACAGTAGCCATTTCTGTTTTATCAGAGTCTGCAGTTTTGTCTCAGGAAGAGTTCCATTGAGTGAACAGCAGTACCTCTTCCATTACCAGGGGCATCCTTAGCTGTGTCTCCTATGTTCTTAGTCTCTGCATCCCTGGAGACATGAGTCTCTGTGGCCGTATGGGTTAATTTGCAGACTGGCCATACCTATCCTGCAATAGTCATTTGATTTGTTTAAGGAGCAACCTAATTGATTATCTAGGCTCTAGGGAGAACGTCTCCCAATTTCCTGGAATCTTCAACTTGGGTGCTTGAATTATATCTACCTCCATTCCTACTTTTTAAATTTCACCTGAAGATCCAATTCAAACCCTGCTCTATTTTGTTGTCTTCATTCCTAAAAACAAATAATTTTAGCTCAACTTCTTACTCTCACAACTTTTATTTACTAACAGGGACAATTTGGTAGACTATTTGATTTTTTGCAGCAGGTTGAGTTTATTCAGCTGAATTTCAACATTAAGATCCAAGTAATCATTTAATGCAGTATAATGTCATTAAGAATATCTTTCCATATTCTTCTTTGCAAAAGTCACAAGACTTGAGTTCTTTTCTACCTTCTCATGTGTCAAAACATTTTTGTGTGCTTCTCACCTTATCTTCACACTATAGAATACCCTTTCGAAAGCTAGCATACCTAGCCCATAGACATTGAAGCATCTGTGGCTTTTGAAAATATGTGTAACTCCTTAGAGTCATAAAATACCTAAACCCCTCACTTGGTTTTTCCTTCTTAGATTCTTACCATATAAAACTTTGGGGCATATTCCCACAAAAATTCATGAATTCCCTTCCTATCTTAGGTACTGCACATTCTGAGTCTATTCAGAAAGTACTTGCACAGAGTGTATTCCACTCTACTTAGAGGTCCGAGTCCTATCTCTAGCAGTGTTTGTCACAAATGAAATAAGGCAAGAGCTATCACTGTCATTTCTCCCCCATAAAGTATTCCAAATCTTACCCATCCACAGTTTCCAGGGTTGTCCCTTTTCTAATACTTCATGAGGGAACTCTAGTAAGTTTACAGTATTACACACATCTGAATTGCCAGCCTAACAACAAATCTCAAATGCAGAGGCTTTCAAAGATCATAGAACCAGCTTCTGAGTTTTTTCTAAAACTTCTTTCTCAGTCAAAGGAGGAGTTCCCAGAGCCATATAAACAGACCAGGTCAATTGACACTGTCCATTTTTTTGCTGTATGAATCACCTCTTAGGCAGTCAGGCTGGGGAAAGTTCCAGGCTAATGTGTAACACCTTGATATAAGCCAAGTACAGCTGAATATTGTTAACAAAATCCTATGATCCTGCACAACACTTGAAAATAAAATCCAAGCGCCTGGGTGGCTCAGTCAGTTAAGTGTCTGACTTTGGCTCAGGTAATGATCTCGCAGTTCATGAATTCGAGCACCACGTCGGGCTCTGTGCTGACAGCTCAGAGCCTGGAGCCTGCTTTGAGTTCTTTGTCTCCTTCTGTCTCTGTTCCTCCCCGACTTGTGCTCTGACTCTCTCTCTCTCTCTCTCTCTCTCTCTCTCTCTCTCTCTCTCAAAAATGAATAAAATGCTAAAAATAAAACAAACAAATTAAAAAAAAAAGACAGAAAAGAAAATCCAAAATTAACTGCGTCTCTCTGTTTCTCTCCTAGAAATCTAGGAGATTAACTGTTTCTCTCCTAGAAATCTAAATAAGAGTAGCTGGGAGGCTCTATTTAATACCTTATAGACTATTCTCAAATTTTGATCAGTTGTGCCTGAATTCTAGCTTCTAAGTTCTTCTGGATTCCACTGAGTTAGTTCATTTGGCATATATAATATCACTGATGCATAAATGTTGGTGCCAATTGAACTATAGTCATCCATATAGTTTTTAGGAACTTTCCTTGATTCTATAAAACACAAATGAATACCTTTAAGCAATAAGCTCACTAAAATTTTGAGTAAATGGATCTTTTCCACAGTATTACATGTAAACCAATTAAAATTGAAGACATTTTTAATGTAAAAGAAAAGGGGGAAAAAAAGCCCTAGTCTTTCTCCATGATTTGGATGTTAGTCTTCTACTATGTCGTCCACTCTTCCCATTTCATTGACTCACACAGAACATTTCAGTTTTCTCCACTCCACTTCATATAGTCTTTTGTAGGTCTTGTCTTTCCAGCTGCATTTAAATAGTTGGCTCCGGTAATTATGGACCACCTATTCCAATTTCTAGAAGTCCCACCCTTAATTGTTGTTCAGACAATTGCAGAGGAAAGAAAGAATCATTATGAACATAAAGTGCATAGGGTTGCATACAGTTTTTGATTTTTAAAAATAATTGCTTTCATTTTGCCTTTTGTTAATTTCCAAGAATATAACATTATATTTACATATTAAACTGGAAGCTACTTTGCTTACATGTCTTTCACCTTTGTTGGCTTGTTTCTTCTTTCTTTTTCATTTGGGTTAAGAGGACGTTCTCTGTCTTCTTTTCTTCTTTCTCCCACTCCTTTCTCCCCTCCATGTCATTATCTCTGACTTTATCACTTTCCTGTCTTCTTTCTTCTTTTTTCTTTCTGCCTTCTTTCCTACGTATCCTTTCTGCCCTGTCTTCATTAAATTTACAAAAAAGAAAAAAAAATGATTTGCTTCTGGCAAGTTAATTACTGATACCTTTCTGAAGAGAAAATATTCATCACCTAAATTCCTAAGTTGACATTTCGGTTAGTAGTCATACAAATTTATACTATTATCTCCATGTTTCTCACAGATTATAAATTAGACTGGTTCTTTCCTTGGATGTGATTTGACTGTAAAACCTCATACGTTCCAGCAGGGGTTGGAGATAGGGGTGGGAATAGCTTTTTGCCAAAGTGTCATCCCCTTGTGAATTCCAGGATAAAGCTGCCATTTGAAGACACTTCCAATCCTTGATGATCTGCTAGGTCAGATTCCCTCATCAAATTTGTCAGTGTGAGTAGGTCTTTGCTACTGTTATCAGCTTAAATTCCAGCCCTCTCATCACCATTTAACATTTCTCTGGCATGATTTAAATGGATTTTGACGGTATTCCAATATCAGAGAGCATATTCTGCCAGTATAAAACATGTTCAGTAGCTACAATCACAAAACATCTAAATTTATCCAATTTCATTTCTTGGAAGCTTTTTTCCCCTCACCCCACATGCCAAACTAAGTCATTTTTCCTGCCTAGTGGTACAAACAGGCTCCAAAGTATCCAATCTGAAGAAGGTTGAGATTGATTTAATGCCTTCGACTTATTTTTCATTACCTTTGTGATTCTGCATCCTCAAACATTCGCTCTAATATTTCATTAGAATTTATATGCTGGTTATACTATAAAGGGTTGTTAAAATATTAGGACTCATGTATCTAACCATTTGCCAGTCATCCAATCTTAACAGATGAAGAAATGCAATGCAGAGAAGATAAGAAATTTCCCCCAAATTGTACTTCTAGAGAGTGGCCTAATTGGTTATAGACATAGATTTCAGGCTCTATTAGTCAACATTAGTGTACATTTTGGGGCAGTTCAGATGTTGTTCTCAGTATTTTAGAGTAGGGATATTGACTATATATTAGACGACATTCATGCTTGTTGATTACTTACCTGCTCACAAAGAATCTCTTCTATAAATGTATATCCTTGATATTGTAAAATCTCTTTGCTACTCACTGTAGAAAATTATTGTACATATTGCAGTCAGTTACTAGATACATACCATTTCTTGGAATATTTTAATATTAAGTTGACCCTTATGAAATCGGTGAATGAATTTTTTACCTAAAAATTATAACCTAATATTGTTTAATTTAATTCTTAGATGACACAGTAAACAGCCTTTGGGACAAAAAAATAATGTCACAATCTGTGTCTTTTTATTTCCTGTTTGAGTGGAGATGGCTGAGAGTGGATAGAGGAAATGTGAATTTTGATCAACTCAAAAGGGAAAAATAATTCCAAGGAAAATATTTCCTTTGTAAATCTTTCAAAAGGGCATGGCAACCAATGGAGAAAAGACAAGAATTAAAAGCTAAATGTGGCAAAAGCTTGACGATGTCTCTTTAACAACTTCACATCAATTCATTTTAGTCTGGATAGCCTGGTGTATTCACTCCTCCATCATGTATTTGTAGCTTCACTGACTCCCAATTCTTGACGTCAGGTTTGAGAGCTGGCTCCATTATCTTTAGTTTCCAGGACTACAAAATATCTAATAAACTTAGCAACCAGCAAGCCGAGTATATGCAATGCAGCCAGCTGGTGAAGTTTTCTTGAGTATTAAAGTGAAACTTTGCTTTCATTTTGAAAAGAGACTTTGGAATTCTTTCTTTCATATGTAATGTCTCGGTGTTTTGGAACCATTAATCTAAAACTCCTCTTAGTCAGGCTTTTCCACGTGTTGCTACAAAAGGGAACATAAGTCAATAGAGAGACAATTCATTCTTACACTGCTGACTAAAAAGATATGACCATTTCCAGTTTATAAATACTGAGGAGTTACCTACACATTTAGGACACAGAATCAGAGGATGTAAAGGGTGTTTATAATGTAGAACCAAAGACATGGGGTGCCTTGGGTGGCTCAGTGGTTAAAGGGCCGACTCTTGATTTTGGCTCAGGTCATGATCTCACTGCTTTGTGAGTTTGAGTCCCACCTCAGGCTCTGCACTGACAGTGTGGTGCCTGCTTGGGATTCCCTCTACCTCTGCCCCTCGCCTGGCTCACTCTCTCCCTGTTTGTCTCAAAATAAATAAATAAACTTAAAAAAAGAAAAACAAAATGTAAAGACAGACTATGTTCTCAGATCCATCTCAGTACCTCCAGTGCTCCATTTTTGGTATGAGTGCATAAATGTTCAAAGTTACCATTTGTGAATGTGGTTTATATTGCTGGTGATTAATATATTGTTTTCTTTACCAATTAATATCCTGATCTCTCTCAAAAATGTTTTAAGAGGACTCTAATAAACTTGGTGCTTGGATAGGAGACTAAAATAGTCTCCTATAAAACAATTTAACATGGCTGTGACAATCTGAATTCATAAATTGAGACACACGAGGAGATATTTAAAATCTGTGACCATATGAATTAAATATAGAATATTCAGAATCATATCTTTGTGAGAGAGAAAATGAGGAATAGATTCACAGACAAGAAAGGTGCATAGTCTGACTTCTCCCTTCAACTTTTGGAAATAATAATGACTAAGGAACTTTTTTAAAGTCCTGAAGTTACTTTGTGACTGTCAAGGTTGGAATGTATATTCCATGATTTCTAGTGCCGTATCCTTCTGTAACAGAGATGTAAAATGATCAAGGTAAAATTCCTTCTGATTCACTGAAAGTGCAGGAGGAACAAGTGCTATTCTTCTTCATAGAAAAAGAGTAAGACTGGGGAGAACTGAGTTTTGCAAATGGTGAATTAGGACATTTTCTTGGTGTCCATTGAAGGTGCCCAAAAGGCAATGTAACTGCAAAACTTGCAGGAAGTGACAGTACGTAAATAATAGTCCTGATGCTGGGACATATGGTCTAGAGAAATGAAGACAATGCACCTTTCTGTAGTGTATTTGACAGTGTGAAGAGAGAAATAACAAAGAAAGTATATGGTTCTCTGCAATAGCTGGAGGTTGCAGGAACACGCAAACACCTTGCTCACTGGTATTATAATAAAGGGATCAAAATCTGTAAGGAAGGAAATGTTGAGGATGTCTCTGTTTCTATCATGACTGTGGGACATCATAGGCATGGTTTTTACTGAGTGAAATGACTGAAACTATTTCCTTTAAACTTAAAAAAGAAAACAGATCATTGCAGTTCTAGAAGCAATGTTTAATTCAGCTTGGAAACAAAGAGATTGATGGCAAGGAGTAATCTGGATGTGTAACTCTCAAGAAAGAAAAAAAGATGATGAGGTGAAATTTAGGATTATTTTTAAGAAGAAAGAAAAGACCAGCCCAAAAGTTAGAAAATTGGAGATGCAGACTGTGTGGAAGTGACACTGAGAAATGAGTTGAGCTAAAACCATCCAAATTAAAACCCCTAAAGTAAGAAAAGATAGATTGAAAAAAGGTGGGAAATGATTATTTAAGGCTAAGTTATTATTTATTTGTGGGCACGTGATGACTAAAGGGATTCTAAATGCAACAAATGGCATAGATCTGAGAACTGACTTCCAAAAGATATTTAAATAATTTAAGGTCCATGGAGTATATATGATATAGATCTGGTAACAATGAAATCCCAAGTCAAGTTGTCCAGAACCCCTGAAGGACTTGTCTAATTGCCTTTCTGTATAATTATGTCACAGAGAAGTGATAGTATCTGGTAGTTTCAGCAACTACACATGCATGTACTCCCAGTGGGTATTTGTCTCCAAAGGATAAAAGTATCTGGGGCTTAATCCTTTCCCAAGAGGTAAATTAGTGTCTTTTCCTAATGCACATCTTAAAATATGCAAAAGAGGGGTGCCTGGGTGGCTCAGTCGGTTAAGCATCCGACTTCGGCTCAGGTCATGATCTCATGGTTCGTGGGTTCGAGCCCCGCGTCGGGCTCTGTGCTGACAGCTCAGAGCCTGGAGCCTGTTCCGGATTCTGTGTCTCCCTCTCTCTCTGCCCCTCCCCCACTTGTACTCTGTCTCAAAAATAAATAAAAAACATTAAAAAAATTTAAAAAAATAAAATATGCAAAAGAATTGATAGAACAAAAGTGGTAATTTAGCTCGTAGAAAATTCACTTTTTTTTCACATATGTTAATTTTGTCTTGCCTGTTTCTTGACCTTTATGAAACATAAAAAGAAGGATTTTATATTAGAAAATATTTTATTTTTATTTTTTATTTATTATTATTATTATTTTAATGTTTATTTATTTTTGAGAGAGAGAGACAAAGCAAGAGTTGGGGAGGGGCAGAGAGAGGGGGAAACACAGAATCTGAAGCAGGCTCCAGGCTCTGAGCTATAAGCACAGAGCCTGACATGGGGCTTGAACCCATGAACCGTGAGATCATGACCTGAGCTGAAGTCAGTAGCTCAACCGACTGAGCCACCCAGGTGCCCCAGAAATATTTTTAAAAATAGATTTTAGTGGGACACCTGGGTGGCTCAGTGGGTTAAACGTTCGACTTCGGCTGAGGTCATGATCTTTCGGTTTGTGAGTTCAAGCCCAGCTTCGGGCTCTGTGCTGACAGCTCACAACCTGGAGTCTGCTTCAGATTCTGTGTCTCCCTCTCTCTCTGCCTCTCCCCGGCTTGCACTCTGTCTTCTCTGTCTCTCAAGAATAAATAAAACATTAATTTTTTAATAGAATTTAGTCGTTGGTCTTAAATGTTTGTCAACAGGAACTTTGCTTTTCCGTCTCAATCCTAAAGCCTTCAGGAAAGAATTTTTTTACTTATTAAAAAAAATTTTTTTTAATGTTCATTTATTTTTGAGAGAGAGAGAGAGTGCATGAGTGGGGTAGGGGACGGGAGAGAGACACACACACAGAATACAAAACAGGCTTTGGGCTCTGAGCTGTCAGCACAGACAGAGCCTGACACAAGGCTTGAACCCACCAACAGCGAGATCATGACCTGATCTTAAGTCAGATGCTTAACCCACTGAGCCACCCAGACATTTTGGTTTTTTTTCATTGTAAGGTTATATGTAAATCAATGGAAATAGGTAGAAAAGACATGTAACGTTTAGAGATTCCGACTCTCCAATCCTTTTTATGTCTTGCTTTTACATCCGAAAACAGACTAAAGAGTCCCTAAAGAAACACTAGCCACACACTAGTCCTGCTATCAGTCAACAATCTTTGCATGAAGTACTCTATCCAAGAGCTACAGTCTTTTCCTTATTAGAAATGATAAACCGTAATTTGTATGTTTCACATGCATATCTGTGCACTAGTGAATCTTCACATCTCCAGCCCTATCTTCAACCCTGGCATGTTGTGATTTGCACTTTTTCCTACCAGTGTTTCTCAAGGAATGGATTAGGCAATGCTCTCTTCAGCTCTGAAATCTCATGATTCTGAGATTAACTTCACATTTCCCCTGACTGTGTAACAATTTTGCAATATGGCCAGAATGCTTGCTGAAATTCTTACTGTCACATATGAGGTATAGGGAAAGCACAAAGATTTTGACCATTAAGGAGAGAATGAGGCCGGTGATATTCATAGCAAGACAGGAAGGTACCTGTAACATTAACAGAATAAGTTACAGAACCTATTTAGTTAGATATGGCTCTTCCAATTTCTGTCCTTGTGTAATTTTTTTTTCTTGTTTTATTAGGCTTATTCTAGATTTTGTAGGTATTATGATTTAGAGCATTTTCCAACAGAAACCTTATAATCATGAGCTAGATGTCTTTTTAC